>NC_064628.1:693552230-698552230 GCF_023864275.1 Schistocerca cancellata
GTCTCCCTTTTGCAGCGAAATGCCTGAATGGAAATTTGCAGCAAATTCACAGTTCCAAAATTATTGGACTGTGGCGTCTGGTAATGTCATTTTTAATACTTAATACCAGTTACTTAATACTACCCACAGTTTGGTATCGTTAGTTGGTGTATCATAAGAGGTAGTTCTGTGTCACTCCCGACAATTTCACAAAGTTACGTCCGATTATTATTTTCTTCCTACAACCTACTTTGCTGTTTATGTAAAGAAAGTGGCTCGCGGCTGTAGCATGGGTATTCTTTCAAAACTTTTCTTAAGTGTAGTTCACTTTCTGGCCACAAAACGGAATTGAACGCTAAAATCTTTCTGCAGTGACTCACGGAGTGGGGGTGTGTGGTACCGTTGCTTGTGATCCGTCCGCTAGATAAGGACACGGAGTTTGGAGGTATTGGAGAGGGGTAAGCTATGCGCTGGCACCGTGACTCATATCCTTCCCTCGCTGTTTTCGTCAACAACCGCACTACCACGGCACTACGCTGTATGCACAGCATCGCAGTGGAGCCTGGGACAGCAGGAGGGGTGGGGGTGGGGGGGGGAGGATAGAGGGGCCAGTCATACCCCCACAGCCCAGGTTGCTGATAGGGGCATGAGCTTCGCGCAGAGGGTCCATTTGATACAATTATTAAACTTTTAGAAATTTCAATGAAAGAAAGGAACATAAATATATTTGTTTGCATCGCTATCTCGCGCAGCAGCTGTTAAAATCAGTTATTACTAGTTTCTACGTCTTAAAGCTTACTGCCGGCCGAAGTGGCCGTGCGGTTCTAGGCGCTACAGTGGGGAGCCGAGCGACCGCTACGGTCGCAGGTTCGAATCCTGCCTCGGGCATGGATGTGTGTCATGTCCTTAGGTTAGTTAGGTTTCATTAGTTCTAAGTGCTAGGCGACTGATGACCTCAGAAGTTAAGTCGCATAGTGCTCAGAGCCATTTGAGCCATAAGCTTACTGCTTTTGATTAAAGAGAATATAACGCTAGGTTGTGCAGATGTGGATACATGTGTTTGAACATTATTGTTGTTTTAGAGTAAAAAAGGTATTTCTTTATGAACTTGGTGTTTCTGCCTCTTGTTGGCTCTGAGCACTAAGGGACTTAACTGGGGGGAGATTAGTGTTTAACGTCCCGTCGACAACGAGGTCATTAGAGACGGAGCGCAAGCTCGGGTGAGGGAAGGATGGGGAAGGAAATCGGCCGTGCCCTTTCAAAGGAACCATCCCGGCATTTGCCTGAAGCGATTTAGGGAAATCACGGAAAACCTAAATCAGGATGGCCGGAGACGGGATTGAACCGTCGTCCTCCCGAATGCGAGTCCAGTGTGCTAACCACTGCGCCACCTCGCTCGGTGGGACTTAACTGCTGAGGTCATCAGTCCCCTAGAACTTAGAACTACTTAAAACAAACTAACCTAAGGACATCACACACATCCATGCCCGAGGCAGGATTCGAACCTGCGACCGTAGCAGTCGCGCGGTTCCAGACTGTAGCGCCTAGAACCGTTCGGCCGCCCCGGCCGGCCTGCCTCTTGTTCACATATTCTGCAAACTACTACTACTTCTTCCCTCATTGTTAGCGGAGGTTGGTGTAGAAAGAAACTTCGTTACACATATGCACTTGTCTGTTTTTGCTCTTTCTCTTGCCCTGCATTGGGGTTATTTACACTTCACTTCACTTTTGGAAGTAGAACTGCAGTTATGTGTGTTCTCACTCTGCACAGTATTAAATAACAAATTCACAAGTTGGCAACGTTCACAACCTACACTAAAAACAATTTAACAAACGTAAACACTGCAATACTATGCTGAGTGCGATACACATAACTGCAGTTCTGTTTTATAAAAGAGACGTGAAGTGTAAATATCGCCAATGTATCATAAGAGAAAGTGCAAAAAGTGTATATGTATAACGAAGTTTCTTTCGACAGCAAAGTCCACTAACAAACAGGAAAGAGGCAATCGTTTGCTGAATGTTTTAATTAAAGGCAGAAATACCATGAGAAAATTTCACGCCAACTTTATTAAGATATGACTGTTTTTAATCGAAAACAACCAAAATATACAAACACCTATATCCAATCCAAAATTGCTGAATGACTACAGAAGATACTTCGTAAAAAAAGGGAACTGCTTCTGGTGTCAAATTCTGTTTTTCCTTAACAGCTCTGAAGATTCCTTGTACATGCGGAAAATCGCTTTCATTCGATGTTGTAGATGCCGTTCTAATTTATGTTTTCCGTGTCTGTATGAAAAAAAATCATCCTGCATCTTGTAGTGTGAAACGAACATCCGACCCTTAATCGTTCATCAGCCTCATATTCTCGCATATTGTAATGCGTTGTATTACTGAATAAAGTTACTTACATCTTTGTTTAACGGTGTTTGACTTGAGCTTTCTGAGACTATCCCTCGTCCTAGAAATCTGTCTCAGCAGATCGAAGCGTCCAGGTGCAAAGCAGTTCTAAGTACCGACCCGATTGTGTCTAGATTTTGGAAATCACGACAGGCATACATTTTCAGGAAAGCTTTATGCGTTTTGTCGTTTACTTGTCGATAGTTTCAAGTACAATATTTGTTCTGGTAACAAAAATTGGCAAACAAATAGATACGATTAGAAATTCAATACAAGTTCATGAAAATACACGTGTCGTTATATCAAATGTAATATGTACGAAATAATATGACTAGTGTCGAAAAAATACAAACTGAAAAAAACATGAGCGGGACTCGAGTCAGCGATCCACCGATTACCGAGCTTGAATGCTACCCACGTGACCGCCACCATTTTATACTCAGGTTCGCACCGCTACGTCACTGACTCGTAAAATTTCTCTTGCAATTTTCTCGAAATAGCCTAAGTAGTGCGCTTTACTACTTGCTCATTATGATGTCCTAATGGACTACTAAAAGCGTACAAAATTTCAGGTAAATCCGTGATCGGAACATCGTCGCGTACACTTGTAAGTCACATTGCTTCTGATACCTTACAGTGAACTGACAAAAAATAAATGCCATTATTTTACCCATATGGTAATGCATAAAGGCCAAAATAACGTGATATTTGTACAAGAAATCCTTGCTGCCGTCCGACGATCGGAAAACTGAAGCTGTCTCTGAAACGTGTGGCTGGTTACAGTTTTTTTTATTTCAGTGATAAATACATAAATGATTTGTTTATGTGGCTACATACTGAGATGCATCGAGAAGATAATTACTGATGTAATTGATAAACAAGATGTCCGCAGCTCGTGGTCGTGCGGTTGCGTTCTCGCTTCCCACGCCCGGGTTCCCGGGTTCGATTCCCGGCGGGGTCAGGGATTTTCTCTGCCTCGTGATGACTGGGTGTTGTGTGCTGTCCTTAGGTTAGTTAGGTTTAAGTAGTTCTAAGTTCTAGGGGACTGATGACCATAGATGTTAAGTCCCATAGTGCTCAGAGCCATTTGAACCATTTTTTAAACAAGACGCTTGCCTGTTTGTCACTGGAAAATAGAAACTCGTCACCGTCCTCCCTACCGATAAGAATGCCGCGGGAAGACAACAGTGTTGTCTGCCGGAACGGCTGGTCCGTTCCGTATTTACTCGTAGACGCTGATACAAATCTAATCTCCCCGTTTGACAGTTAAGTGTTGTTCGGTGGGCCCAAACGTTTGCTTAACGTAGCGCCAGTTAATTATACAAAATCAAAAAAAGGGTGTTGCGCTCTCTCTTCACGTGCGATGGTGCTACAGATTTTGTGAAACTTCTATTGCTTAAAGAGGTAACCGACTGGCAAATGCTGGGATTGCTCCATTGGTAAGTACGCGCGTCTTCCCACCAATCTTAAATTATGCCTAATCGCTAATGACATCGTCGTCGACGGAGTTTAAAACCGTAAGGAGATATTCCGCTTGCCCCAGGCACTAAATGAGGGACACACATGTAGCCATTTAGAGATATTAATAATCATTATAAAAGAATGACTGTTGGAGCCTCAGTTCACTATCATACACGATAATACCGACGTAGACTTGGCATAATGACTAAGCTTTCTCTTTACCTCCCTCGGTCCTCTCATTTTTTTTCCATTTTGTTACTTATAAAATGCTCCTCAAACGTATGATACATGAAATTATGATTTAGTTTTTGTCATCACAACATTCTCTGTTGCTAGTCCTACTTCTCATTCATTTACTTTATTTATCCTGCGCACAGAACGTTTCGGGTAATAATTATCATTTTCATGAGTGTTTTTATTAGATTATGACATCTTAAACCCGAGATATGTTCATACAGACAAGCTTAGTGCTTTGCGAGGACATAGCTACGTTACGTACAGACATTTAAAGTACAGTAAAATGTGTTCAATTTTCGGCAGATAAGGAATTGTAACTGTCAATAAAATTCTTCTGGGTTTGAGGCCTCATTGTCATCAATAAAATTTCGACGTTTCGGCAACTGTTGCAAAGGCGGCTTGTAAGTATAAGGAATCAAACTAGTGCTCATTCAGCAGTTAGCAATACACCCTGAGGAGCTGCAACAGTCGCCGAAACGTCGGAATTTTATAGATCACAATGCGGCCTCAAATCCAGAAGAATTTTATTGACAATGACAACGGTCGCGGAAGCCTACGTTTACAATTGTAACTGTTCGAATTTGGTTCATACTGGAAGAATGTTATTTCTTATTGTTAGTGAGTTATTATAGCACCTCTTCCTTTATAATATCGTATCGCATTTCTTCTTTTAAAATCTACCATAATTCCACGCACAGCTTACTCCAAGTAAAAAATCATTATTTGACGCCAAAATACACGCGAGACAAAACGAAAAAAAACACGCACCGCGAAAGAATTATCCGAACGGGGCGGAAATCGGTAGATGTGATGTATGTGTACAGAAAACCAAATGATTACAATTTTTAAAAAAATTGATAATTTATTTAAGAGAGAGTGTTTCCCAAATTGAGCAAGTCAATAACGCGTTGGTCCATCTATGACCGTTATGCAAGCAGTCATTCGGCTTGGTATTGATTACGAGAGTTGTTGGATGTCGTCCTGAGGGATATCTTACCAACATCTGTCCAACTGGTGCGTTAGATCGCCGAAATCCCGATCTGGATGGAGCACCCTGCCTACAATGCTCCAAACATCCGCAGTTGGCAAGAGATCCGTCGAACTTGATGGCCAAGGTAGGGTTTCAGAAGCACGAAGCAAGCAGTATACACCTTTAGCATGTGTGGGTGGGCATTGTCTTGCTGAAAGCCCAGGATGACTTGCCATGAAGGTCAACAAAATGGGGCGTAAAATTTCGTCGACATCCCGCTAGGCTGTAAGAGTGCCGCAGATGACAACCAAAGGGGTTCTGCTATGAAAAGAAATGACACCCCACACCATCATTCTTGGTTGTCGAGTCGTATGGCGGGCGGCAATCAGGTTGGTATCCCACCATTGTCCAGGTCGTCAGCAGACACGTGTTCGTTGATCAACAGGACGAATTACTGAAGACAATTCTACTCGAATCCCATGGAACTGAGAAACCAGGTGACAACACCAGTATGGGTAGCCTGATGTCTGGAGAATAAGCGCATGGAGGAACAAATTTATGACCAGCGAGGGGTAAATAAAATAGTGGTGCGTCCGTTTACGAGATATGCAACCGAAATGAGCGATAACGAAAGATACGGTAAAAGTTAACGGCAGCGAAAATCAAGGTACGAGGACAGATGCAAGGCATAACAAGAGAACAAATGTATCGATAAGGGAACAGTGTAGAATACAGTATATAAATAAATGGGCGAAGACAAGGAAAAGAAAGTGGAAGGATCATATGGAGAGCGATGGAGCGCGAAAGAAATCATCAACATCTACACGCTTACTCCGCAATTCACAATTGTCTGACAGAGGGCTCATCGAACCATCTTCAAGCTATTTCTGCTTTTATGCCGTTCTACTCTCTAACAGCACGCGGGAAAACCGAACACTTGAATATTTCCGTGCGAGCTCTGATCTTTCTTATGCAGGTGGGTGCCAACAAAATATTTTCGCGTCCGTAGGAGAAAGTTGGTGTCTGAAGTTTAATGACGAGATACTGCCGCAACGAAAAACGCCATTGTTCAATGACGTGATAGAAGAAGAAACAGAAATCGATACGGAAGACATAGGGGATCCAGTGCTAGAATCAGAATTTAGAAGAGCTTTGGAAGACTTAAAATCAAATAAGGCACAGGTGATACATATCGTTCCATCGGAATTTCTAAAGTCATTACGGGCAATGGCAACAAAAGGTTTCTTCACGTTGGTGTGTAGAAAGTATGAAACTGGCGATACACTATCAGACTTCTGGAAAAACATCATCCACACAATTCCGAAGATAGCAAGACCCGACAAGTGCGAGACGCTCACAAGAATAATATACAGAATAATGCAAAATAAAATTGAGAATGTGTTAGATTATCAGTTTGGCTTTAGGAAAGGTTAAGGCAAGAGAGAGGCAGTGCTGACGTTGCAGTAGATAATAGAAAAAAGATTGAAGAAAAATCAAGACATGTTCATAGGATTTGCCGACCTGGAAAAAACGTTCGACGAAGTCAAATAGTAAAAGATATTGGAAATCCTGAGAAAAGTAGGAGTAAGCTACAGGAAAAAACGGGTAATGTAAAATATGTAAAAGAACCAAGAGAGAACAATAAAAGTGTAAGACTAAGAACGAAGTGCTCAGATTACGGACATACGACAGGGATGTAGTCTTCCGCCACTGCTATTCAGCCTATACATCGAAGAAGCAATAAGGGAAACAAAAGAAAGGTTCAGGAATGGGATTAAAATTCAAGACGAAAGGATATCAGTGTTAAGATTCACTGATGACATTGCGATCCTTCGTGAAAGCGAAGAACAATTACAGGGACTGTTGAATGAACAGTCTAATGAGTACAGAATGTGGATTGAGAGCAAATCGAAGAAAGCGAAAAGTAATGAGAAGCAGCAGAAAAGAGGACAGTAAGAAACTTGACAGCAAAATTGGTGGTCAGCATATAGATGAAATTAATCAATTCTGCTACCTCGGCAGCAAAATTACCTAAGGCGGACGAAGCAATGAGGACACAAAAGACAGACTATCAGTGGCAAAAAAGGCATTCCTGGCCAAGAGAAGTCTTACTAGTAGCAAACATAGGTGTTAATTTGAGGAAGAAATGTATGTTACGAACACAGCTTGTATGGCAGTGAGACAAGGGCTGTGGTAAAACTGGAGGAGAAGAAAGTAGAAACATTTGAGACGTGGTGGCACTGAAGAATGTTGAAAATTAGGTGGCTGATCAAGTAAGGAATGAGGTTCTCCGGAGAATCGGCGAGGAAAGGAATATATGGAAAACGATGATAAGGAGGGGGCAGGATGGTGGGACATGTCTTAGGACATCACGGAGTAACTTCCATGATACTTGAAGGATATGTTGTTGTTGTTGTTGTTGTTGTTGTTGTTGTTGTTGTTGTCTTCAGTCCTGAGACTGGTTTGATGCAGCACTCCATGCTACTCTATCCTGTGCAAGCTTCATCATCTCCCAGTACCTACTGTAGCCTACATCCTTCTGAATCTGCTTAGTGTATTCATCTCTTGGTCTCCCTCTACGATTTTTACCCTCCACGCTGCCCTCCAGTACCAAATTGGTGATCCCTTGATGCCTAAGAACATGTCCTACCAACCGATCCCTTCTTCTAGTCAAGTTCTGCCACAGGCTCCTCTTCTCCCCAATTCTATTCAATACCTCCTCATTAGTTATGTGATCTACCCATCTAATCCTCAGCATTCTTCTGTAGCACCACATTTCGAAAGCTTCTATTCTCATTTTGTCTAAACTATTTATCGTCCACATTTCGCTTCCATACACGGCTACACTCCATACAAATACTTTCAGAAACGACTTCCTGACACTTTAATCTATACTCGATGTTAACAAATTTCTCTTCTTCAGAAACGCTTTCCTTGCCATTGCCAGTCTACATTTTATATCCTGTCTACTTCGACCATCATCAGTTATTTTGCTCTCCAAATAGCAAAACTCCTTTACTACTTTAAGTGTCTCATTTCCTAATCAAACTCCCTCAGCATCACCCGACTTAATTCGACTACATTCCACTATCCTCGTTTTGCTTTTGTTGATATTCATCTTATACCCTCCTTTCAAGACACTGACCGAATGGTCTTCCAAGTCTTTTGCTGTCTCTGACAGAATTACAATGTCATCGGCGAACCTCAAAGTTTTTATTTTTTCTCCATTGATTTTAATACCCACTCCGAACTTTTCTTTTGTTTCCTTTACTGCTTGCTCAATATACAGATTGAATAACATCGGGGAGAGGATACAACGCTGTCTCACTCCCTTCCCAACCACTGCTTCCCTTTCATACCCCTCGACTCTTATAACTGCCATCTGCTTTCTGTACAAATTGTAAATAGCCTTTCGCTCCCTGTATCTTACCCCCGCCACCTCCAGAATTTGAAAGAGAGTATTCCAGTCAACATTGTCAAAAAGGATATGTAGAGGGTAAAAACTATAGAGGAAGACAGAGATTTGGATAAATCCAGCAATCAAATGAGGAGTTGCAAGTGCTACTCTAAGATGAAAATGTTGGCACAGTAGAGGAATTCATGGAGGACCGCATCAAACCAGTCAGATGACTGACTACTCCAAAAGAATCCTTGGTAGTCTCTCCTCTATTTCGCGACTAAAAATGTGTTAACATGGACGACCCCAAGGGAAACGACTACGTAAGAGAGGGGGCAGTAGTTGGTTCAGTACGTCCACAGAATGCGGCCAAAAAAACGGGGGAAACCCTAGTCAGCAGCAGCAGCAGCAGCAGCAGAAGAAGAAGAAGAAGAAGAAGAAGGTATAAATAAAAATACATAAAAATTTTGCTGGTCGCTGTATTTCTTAAAGAAAGTGGCGAGTAAAGTCGTAATTGCAAAGATATAACCGCGTACGCGCAGCAGTGACGCACACTCGTCACGGGAGCGACGGCCAGGTTTCGACCTACATCCGGCCTCGTCCTTGGCTTCCGTTTCGGCGCACACACACCGCGCACCCCTGCGGGCAAGCTGAGGCGCGTACAGCCGCCAGCACGTGGTCGCGCGCCGCTGCAGCGCGCACCGTAGCGCGTGCTGTTACGCAAGCGGCACGCCGGTGCGCGCCCATTGGCTGCCGCAGGTCACGTGACGGCGGTTATTAAGAGCAGGCGGCGGCGGCGGTCGCGCAGACACCAGTGCCGAGAGATGAGCCGAAGCAATGCTCGCGTTACGCCGGGCTCCGTCAGGGCTGCGAACGGCAGCGCCCACCTGGGCAACCACGTGCTCGTCTGGGAGCAGCACGCATTGGAGGACGTCGCGCAGCCCCGAGGTAAGCCGGCAGCTGTTGGCCACGCGAGGCCTCCGGTATCTTTAGCGGTCGCGACGCGAAAGCGACGTTTTTAGAGCTCAGTACGGCGTGTCGCCCCGGCGTCAACCCATTTGTTTCCGCCGCATACCTATTACATGAGCCGCGATCACGGTGGAAAACAAAATCTCCAGCTAAATTCATTTGCTAGGTAACATACTTCCAAATTACTTATTTAGTCAACAGATGTCTGCCTGTCACTGCCGCCGTGAAATTTATAGCACGCCGTAAAGAGCTCGTAATAACTACTGGCGTTATTACAAATGTCGACTGTGGCATAATCGGGGCGAGGGGAAGCATCAAACGTGCGTCAGAATGGCAATAGGTTTTATAGACCAGCTGCATTTTCAGAGCGCTCCAGATAAAACTTGGACAATATCGCGCGTAAATTTCCTGATCATGTCGTTGTACCAGAGGGACCTTTACCTCCTGTAGAATAAAAGTCACGCGAATAAAACGTGTCATGGGCAAGGATTCGTGTGCGGTACTCCTAACTTTTTTTGTTTTGTATTGCGAAAATTACTTCGGGTCTGTTAGTAGTGACATTTAAGGCTTTACCCTCACGAGTCGACACTAACTGCTCGAACTTTCAGCAATAGTTAAGGTAGAGAGGAGCTGTTACAGAGTCATTGGCTACAGGTGCTAAGGCAAATGTTAAGTAGCAAAATATATTTACTTAACAAGGCAGCAAAAAAACTGCAGTCCACATGATTCAGCTCTGGGGACTAGTAAGTGAAGCACGAATAGATACGAATTCGAAAGTTGTGTGGGACGGGACAGTTCTATCACCATAAACTTACGTAGGCATTGTTCTTATGCTACATCTATTGTTGGATGCAAGGTCCGCCAGTTATGCGAAACACGGTTTTTTCAAAGAGAGAACTTTGAAAAAACGGTGTTTTGCGTAATGGGCGGACCTTACATCCAAGAATTTTAACTGCAAACACGAAAAATACGAGATCTGCAAACCCATATGAGCTGTTTCTTGACCGTGGGCCCAATTCACGTAGCTAGTTCTAAGGTTAACCGACTGTTAAATCTACATGCGCAATGCTCGCTTTTTAATACACCTAATTACGCTTTCTGCAAAATTGTTTTTGCTCTTTTTCATTACACTTGTCTTTCGGTACCTGTGCACAGTCTTCTGTGAGTGTCATTTTGTTTCTGTACCCGCTCAGTTTTTACATAATTATCCTAGGCATAAACTATAACATTTGCTCACCTTAATGGGTGACATTTACTACTTAAATTTAGCAGTGCGGCTTACTCTGCTATACCTACTAACAGACAGCATAACATCTGCAAATAACCGGCGAAATTATGTTTTCTCTCTCTCTCTCTCTCTCTCTCTCTCTCTCTCTCTCTCTCTCTCTCTCTCTCTACGAAACACAGTTATTTTTGCATAGATGTTTCCAGGAGAATCGGTAGTGGTAGTAACTATACGCTAGATTCTTACGTGTTGTCGACACAGGGATCCTTGCACAGGGACGCTACAAGATCGCGTTGAACAAGAATCAACCGCGATCTTTAACAAAAAAAAAAGTGATGCAGCGAAATTTGGGGAAATTGAGGTGAGAAAAACTGCCTAGGGATTTACACTCCTCACGAATTCTAGTCTAGAGTATTAACCTTTGTTCCATCGAGCTCGCTGTGAAACATTCCATTAACTGTCAGAAAGCCTCGGAACGTAGCGCACAAAATTGATTTTTTTTTTTGTCCATACACTTAACGAATAGTCATTAAAGAATATACATTATTTTCATGCAGTAGTTTACTAGTAATATTATTACTTGTCCATGCCGAGTTCTTGACTACGGATGAAAAAATGAAACCTTTGGTTGCTGGCACCTAATATACTTGCGCTACATAGTTGTGACAACAATACATTTCTCATTTCTCCTTGATTACGGATAGCGAATAAAATGCGTGTTATTCAACGTAAACGTCGTTTTATCTCCGTTGCATTTCAAGTGATCTCATCTTAATTAGATTATGCACTTATCATTGAAACTTTTTTTTTTTTTCGTGTCACTGCTGGCAAACAACGCATTCGATGCGATACGATCACGTGCATAATCTCGACTGCCGCAGCAAAAGTCGAGTGTTTTGATTAGTTTCGATGACTCACCAGAGATCTCTAGTGACCATCTGCGTAGCTTCCGTGCAACACTATTGCACTCAAAGGTAAACAAATAGGCGTTAATGGATCTGTGTGTAGTTTTTATTGTTCAGAACAGAACACGTCCGTTGTGTCTCATTAATTCCTTTGAAGCAGGCATGTCTCTTCAGTGAGTGCCCTCTGCCTTGGCGTTACATTGTGGTCTGCAGAGTACGTACGTAGGGTTATCTGACATTAGGCATTTTTATGCTGTAGCATTTTATGTTTTTTTTTAGAGTACAGATGGTGCTTTAGATAGGACTGCCATACTGCTGAAAGCAACAGTGGACAGATACACAGACGAATGGAAGGGCAGATTTGTCAAAAAAAAGCCTGGAATTGTAGATTGCACGCGGTATCCGCCAACCTTCTCTTTCACAGAATGTTCACGTGATTTTGTTTCCGAAAGAAAAGCTAGTTTGGTTATTCAGTGTGTGATATGGTCGGAAGCACAGTGATTTGCACTGTGTTTTACGTTGTTCAACTCAGTTTTCTCTCACAACAGTGCAAGATATCCCCACGAAACGACCGTGGTCGAAGCAGTGCTAAAATTAAAGAATCTGCGTAAATAAATTTGTGACCCCTCTATCTGAAACATTTTGTTAAGTGACGCAGATTATAGTCTGCAATATTTATTTATTTAGGCTTTCGGTCATTGTTAATTTTCAGCTAAGTTTCTATACAAAAATATATTAAACTGTTTTCTTTACATGATTATATTAAAATTTTGTTGAAATAAAGGTATTAAATTCACAGTAAAACTTAGCGAGTATTATTGATAACAGATTGTCGACAGCATTGGCACCTGTTGGGTCACAGAAAAATTAAAAAAATTAAAAATTGTTCAAGTCTGTAACTGACGTTCGACCACGCTCGCATGGAGCCTAGACCATGAGGGCTAAAGAGGTGTAGTGGTTGCGGCGTCACTGTGACATCAGCGAGAACAGACCCACGGCGTTCGCGCCTTGCAGGAACTGTGACGTCACGTGATATCGCGCCATCGTATCTTGTCGCTTTTCTTCCCTATCGCGGATGTGTAACACCTTATCGCAAATACGGCGGGACACTTCGCCAATGGATATGTCTGCAGACAGCAGTCACCTGATTCAACGAGGTCAACTTTCTCCACCCATTTGGACGTTTAGTGCTGAAATAGACTATCTGAAATTGTCTTTGTGTTCCAAGACAATTCTGTTTTAAGTGCGGCTCAGCTTGTGACAAAATCCCGGATACGCTTGGATATCGTATCGTTGTTGCAAGCATTACCAGCTGTCAGTAATAATCTCGTCTTTGCACGCATGTTATACTCCGCAAAGTTCCGCTAAATATTTGCTATGAGAGCGCCTTTACCTTCTAGTGGCCAGTTAAGTCAGCTAGAATGTGTGGAAAGAAGGGATTGGAAGGCAATCTTGTAGCGGTTTTCTGATACCACCAGAGATTTCACTGCGCTGTGAAATGTATAAAGTGATACAGTCGCTGATGGCCAGCTGAATAAGGAAACAGCACAAAAACTTCGACCAATATAAACATCGTACTGGCCAGAGACCGGACTGATTTGATCACAGGCTTTCGAGGCTCCACGTAGCAGTTATTAGTGTCGGTACTAAAACAGTGCGAGAATAATGTCGCTGAAATGCTTCAAAAGCTATCAACGAGAAAGAAAATATTACTGAAAGTTCATTAATGCTGTCTGTGCCACTGGCCGTGCGATTCTAGGCGCTGCAGTCCGGAACCGCGAGACTGCTACGGTCGCTGGTTCGAATCCTGCCTCGGGCATGGGTGTGTGTGATGTCCTTAGGTTAGTTAGGCTTAAGTAGTTCTAAGTTCTAGGGGACTGATGACCTAAGATGTTAAGTCCGATAGTGCTCAGAGCCCCCCCTTTTTTTTCTCTTCTGTGCCACATTAACGCGCATATTCACCCTTGGTCCCACAAATTAAATTGTTCCAATAATCAGTCTCCAAATGTAACGATAATATACGAATATGCAACTGAGTGTGTGGTTTGTCAGGAAGTATGGCTAGGTGATCACTTAAGAAATAAATCGTTGAGCCGGCTGTCCTCAGAACATGCTTAAACGTGCTGTCGACAAAAGTGTAGAGCAAGCTAGATATAGCACGTCAACCACTTACAGCACCCATCTCACCGTCTCCTAAAATAAAGGACACCTCAGTAAACTGTGAGAAGTGATCAAAAAGTTTCCGTTTGAAGGCGTCGCGGCAGCGTACGCGAGACGTACCGATACTCCGATGCGGGTATATAAGCACCGACATGTAGGCAAGCGATTATTGTGGCGTCGTATCTTTCCGACTTGCGTACGGTAAATGTGTAAACGTGAACTATGGCGACATTATTACCAAACGAGTCCAAACAGGATCAACGCGCATTATTCTTTTCTTGGCTGCCGAAGGACAAAACACCGATAGACAATCAGTGTTTGGGGGCCGCATGTACGTCGGGACGAGAACCATAGTTGTGGAATGGTCGACACAAGGCGCCTGTCGATCTCGGAAGCCAGAGCCTCATCCATTACGGACAAGTGGGAGACGCCCGAGCACACATCCTGTAGTCCTTACGTCTTCCCAAGCTATTGGGTCCCTTAAAAAATGTCTTGAAGGGTCGACGATTCCTGTCGGACGAGGATTTGCAACAGGCAGTTACGGACTCCTTCAGGCAGCAAGACACGGTGTTTTTACCAGACGAGCATCTTCAACCTGGAGCGTATCGGCGTAGTGATTACCTCAACGCTCACGGCGATTTTGCCTGATCGGCATACCGATTCTGGACTGTACGGCCCTCGAACGGAAAATTTTGATCACGCCTTGTGTATGTTACCATCCTGTCGGGATATAAAACATAATCCGTAAATTGTGGTTTCAATAATCTGTATATTGCACCAGACACAGTGAGATGCCTCAGTGTTTATGACAGTAGACTCTAAATCGAGAGGGCGGCGGTTCAGTTGCCTGTACACCCATCCTGGTTTACAGTTTCCACTTTTTCTAAATCGCTTGAAGCAAAAGCCGACATGTTTGCCTGGGAAAGTCACTGCCGGTTTCCTTCTTCTGAATGCGATCTGATATTCCGCCTCTAATGACGTCGCCGTTAAATTCTGATCTTCCTTTTTCACACAGACTACACAGGGACTCGAGCGCAGACCACCTGGCTTTTACGGGCAGTGCTGTTTCCAACGAAACCATCCTACAGTGATCGGATGCCTCTGTTGGTAAGATGGAGTTTTTAATAATAGTCTGACATGTCGATTTCCAGGAAGGTTTCATTTAGAGTACATTAGTTGCAAAAAGGGAGTTCCACTCTGAAAGAGCAACATCGCACACAACCGGCCCATTTTCACTCACGGATGACTCTTGTACCATGTTGTTCAAATTCATAATATCGCTGTAAAGGAGAGAAAAACAATGACACATGCAAAAACTGTTCAAATGGCTCTAATCTTTGGCTCTGAGCACTATGGGACTTAACTTCTGAGGTCATCAGTCCCCTAGAACTTAGAACTACGTAAGCCTAACTAAACTAAGGACATCACGCATATCCATGTCCGAGGCAGGATTCGAACCTGCGACCGTAGCGGTCGCGCGGTTCCAGACTGTAGCGCCTTGAACCGCACGGCCACTCCGGCCTGCAAAGACCCATGCACCTGGAGCCTTAACCAGGAATAAATTATGGGGGAGTCACTCGGAAAGATAGTATTTTAAACTCCACGATTTATCGTAACGCGATAGGAAAAATTTGTAGTAGTATTCGTATTCCTTCAATCTAATTTATGTTCTGCTCCTAGCAACGTAACACACTCACTGATGACTTCGTAGTGAACGCCACAATCCTGCGTTATTGTATTAGTAACATCTTAGTGAAACCAGTTTACGATACAAGCATTTGTAGATCGACTTTGTTACATCTCAACTAATTCCAGCGAGAATTTTTTCACCAATCGCCCTTTATTTTGAATATACAGGGAGCACGCAGAGAAATTGCCGCCTAGGTTGTTACTGATACATGCTCGTCTAATGAAATATTTTCTTCTCTTCCTTCCTTTTAGATGTGACAAAACTTTTACGTAATGCACATAGGCGTCCACAGAATTTTTTTCCGGGGAAGGGGTAGGCAAGACTACAAAACGGCTATTTTTTATATAAATGATTTGGTCAGTTTCCAGGCGTGTCTTGGCACACGAACTAAGTTTTTATAGGTGACACAAAAAACTTACTATATCCCAGAGAATCGATGGTTATCCACTCACTTCTAGAAGTAGTGTGACAGTTCTGTATAAAATTCTGTACGCCAGGTTTCCTCTTCCTGATGCCTGCGGTAATACAGAGCGTCATGATTAGTTTACGTTTGCCTGTTTCAAACGTGTATTTTTATCGTGTGGAAATACTTGTGGTATTGTGTGTGGAGGAATACAGAAGAGTAACGCAGAGGTGGTCGTAGTGCTGAGCAGCAAATGCGCGGCAGCTTTTCTGTTCCTCCTGTCTTCCAAATCATGGAGATGAAAAAAATTTTAGGGAGCCAGACCACGGATACATCTCCGTAGTTACCCTACAATGAGTCAGGCTGCTAAACGTTTTCAAAGAATTGTAAAAACTTTGTTTGATCGTCAAGCTGCAATACAATTTTATGCTCTGCCAAGGCATGGTTGTACGCTGGTAACATGTAGCAGAAATAAGAATCATGACACTGTTACTGTAGCATCAATGTTTTTGAAATAAATAAGCTAGTTCGACATAACAATTGCAAGCAATATACAAAAGATTCTATACGTATGTACTCTATAAGCCACCGGGGAAGTATACACAGCGGACGAGTATCGACTGAAGGGGTCGGCGTAAGAAAGCGCTAACCTTCGGTTGAGTAAGGGTTAGTGTGATCACATGATCTGTTAGAGACCAGTTTCTGCACACAATTTTATCTGCCCGGAAGTTGCAAATCTATTAATACTCTTCTGCAGAGTGAATATTCGTTATGGATACGATCTTGTGGGTTAATTCAATATTCCAGCAACCCCTTCAATTTCTCGTCCTCTATTGCTTTCGCAGATGAACGACGGAAAGAAGAAACTGTCGATATACTATTTCCTGCATGACCTCCGAATACATCTAATTTTAGCCTTTTGCTATTACATGAGTGTATGATTTAGGAATTAATAAGTTTCCTCACTTGCGCCCCCCTCCCCACTTCTTCGAATTTAGAGTTTCTGCTCAACGTCTTTCTGGTAAGTCTACCATTGCAATTTGTTGAAGATCTCTGTGACATACTAATGTTGGCTAAACTAACATGTTCATGCAGCTCTTCTTTGATTCTTTCCTCTCTTTTCTGTTAGTCCAACCTGGTAAGGAATTTGTTAAGGAAGAACTAGTATTATTTACCTTAGCTATAATCTTAAAACCTTTCCCTATTTTAAGCAACTACGGAGTACAAAATGGACACGTGCATCCCATTCCCTATTTGTATATGAATAGAATGTCTTTTCTTTTTTTTTTTTTTTTTTTTTTTTTTTTTTTTTTTTTTTTTAGTCAGAAAAATCTAACTTTTCTGCATCCTTTAATTTACTCAAACTATACTGGCCATTCTCATGCTGTACTCTGAAATGACTATAAACGCAAAGACACGAACAAATCTTTCTTCGGTGGAGCCTCTGAAAAAAGCTGTCTAAAATTTAAAAAATAAACATGGATTATAAGCCTCTTATTCAATTTCATGTAGAAAGCAATAAAGACATTCACTGCTTTGTGTGTTTAAGAACAGCCTATTTCCTACCACAGTATGTAGTATAGATTAGATGACTGCTGCAGTCTCGGATATTCGCCGTCCTGTGAAGCCAATAAGACTTCCGCGGTTGAGACTGAGTGAGGTCGTGCACTGCTTAAGACATGGGAATTGCATTTTGGAGGACTGGAGCTCAAGCCATCATCACGTCATAGCAAATTTTGGTTTCCCGTAGTTTTCGTAAACTGCTGGAGGCAAATGCCGGTCTCATTGAACAAGGCACGGCCGATCTCCCCAGTTGTAGCTTCTGTTTCAACTCTGATGACTCCGTCGTGGCCCTACTCGCGGTTGAGTCGCGCCTTGTATCAGCTGGCACCTCAGGAAGCCGGGACCAGGAAATGCGTGTCGGTAACTTCCGAAGTTCCGTTTCAACAAACCCCGCTCCGCTGTGATCTTCGTTAGATTTTCATAAAAAGCGCGAGGAAGACCGAAAGTCTGTGTGTTCCAGGTGGCTGCCGTATCCTGCTCGAAAGAGTAGAACGCTGTCGCTCCTTAGGAAGCACTTTTCGTTGCAGTTAGCGCCGAAACAGTTAAGATGAGGCGCTGTAGAAGTAGGTCGTAATTCCGTCAGTAGATGTTTATAGTCATTTGAATAAGCAATACTTGTATTTTTTTTTACTCCAAAATAGAAAATTTTAGCTATAAACTGCAACTTTGCTAGGCCACTGTCTTGGAATACCGCTTCCCGGCTTTACTCTCCGTACATTTATGGACGGAGCTAGTGTACAGCCGTCTGTTATCAGAATGACAAGTGGCTGTTATCTTATCTAACGCGCGCCCATCCGTTACACTCAAATTCGTTCCGAAAAGTGACGAAACTTTTATGATATTTTGTAGTTTGAAAATAATAATTGCTAGTAATCCCGCCTTAAGACTCCTCAGAAGCGTTTTTCTGAGGTTTCTTCAAGCTGCCAAAAACTTTTCATAGTTCTTAGAAAAAGCAGTCGAAGCGATTGGTCGGAACCTGAATCAGGCAGGTGTAGATTTTTCCCTAAATTGCTAAAGGCTGTCGGGGAATGTTATGTTCAGTAACTTTGATTAATTCATTGCTACTTTTTAACTGGCTAATAACGGAAGCAAACTACTATGGCTCATGGATTCGTATGAAACTTCACATAGATCTGTCACTGAAAGAAAATAGATACCTTCTGAGCCTTTTAGCGCGAAACAACTTTGTTTCCAATTGCCGATCTTGGAGCAGGGGCAGGTTGGTTGTGGTTGGGACCCCTCTTCATGTCTTCTCGTTTTGGGACCCCATGACCACTCCACCATGGAAAGATCGCCCCTTTTTTCCAGTTTTTAGATTTGGTCTCACCTTTCATGCCTTTTACTGTGTGCGTTTTAACTTCGTTATTGTATAATTCCAACCTCCTGACTGGGTCCGTCCGCTTTTAGTGGATCCTCTTTCTTCTGTGAGTAACTTCAGAATCGTGGGACTGATGACCTCGCCGTTTGGTCCCATAAACCCTCTCAATCAATCAATCCAATTGCCGAGCTGTTCTGTTGGCGTAGATGTTAAGGCGTCATACTTAACATTTCTCAGGTAAAATATACTTTTTCAAGACAACCATTTTAACATTATAAATAATCCCATTCGTTTGATGAAGTTTTTTGTTTTAATAAATAAACGACAGAACGAAAGAAATATTGCGTGCTAATTATTCTGAATTTATGTATAAAAATTAACCTTAACTACTTTACTCCGTAGAATTAACACCTATTTAGTTCATACGTCCCACGCTACACAAACTATCGGGTGGCAGTTCACGTTAAAAAAAAAAAAAAACTTGATGGAACACAAGGCTTTGCTGCCTCAGTTAAATGAGACGACCCAAACTGGAAGTATTTTCACTTCTCAAATAAATATTTTTATGTGTACCCTCTCTTGATGACTTTTTGGCTGGCTCTTCCTCCAGTACTCCATTTGCCTTTCTTTACTGATACCAACGTGTCGTCGTCTGCTAAAGGCCAGTTAACTATGCCGTTGCACTGCAAACTGATTCTTTTTACTGGAACTTACGAAAACTGGTTAAACAGTTGTGCTAAATGTAGGCGAGTCCAAAATTTTCCACTAACTTATATTTAATGACACTTCCTCACAAATATTGGACTTGTTCTCAGTATGTACGCTAACCGTAATGAACTGCTCGCATTGCAGTGTCTTCCTCTTAGTCCTTTGATGACAAATGAAAGCAAGGTAGTAGGAGGCATTTAACTGCTCAAGCTATTCCTAATAGATGGCGAAATACGAAAAGACAAATTCAGAAGCTACTGTGAATCGTGAAATGTCGCAACTAGGAGAGCTGTAATGCGACACAGCATACGAACAACGATCTACAATACTGAAATAGTGATTACTTTGTTGGTAAAATGTATTTACAGAATAAAAGTTCTCAATAACTTAGGTGTGCTTGAACCTGTGTCCGTAAACATAGCTTCTGTAAAAGCCGACCGAACCTGCCCGGCTACTAGTCATCATTAGAACTTAAATGACACGGAAGACTTCTATACCCATTTTCTCATAACTACGGAGAGCAAAGCTAAGATAGATGTAGATTTCTTTAAGCCAAGAATATCTGTGCGAAATTTCATCCAAATTCTACCCGTCGACAGGTCTATAAAGCAAGACAGAAGCAGATTTCACCAAGCAGGCCCAATATTGCCCATTGGCATATAAAAAAATCGGATTAAAGATCGAATTATTTTTTCCATTTCTGAAAAAAGCTTTAACTTTTTTAATTCAACAAGTTTCGCTTCTGCATTTATGCCGAATGAATTGGTACATGATTAGCAAACCGAAGTTTCAATAAAATCCCCGTCAGGGCCCTTGCTAAATCTCTCCAAGCTGATGGCGGTGTCGCTGTTTAAAAAAGGCTGATTACCTTCCCATCATTTCCCAACTTCCGTAAAAGGCGCTGCCTTTAATGACTACGACGTTGCCTAAACGTTCAGTTTTTAATCTTTGTCGACTGAGACCATACAACTTGATGACAGATGCTATCAGTAACTTATCGCAGCACTGAGACAAGTTCTGAATAGATAGGTTCATGAAGAACACATCTGTTGGACGTGTAGCTGTTTGCTTGGGTTATTCTGAAGCAACTGTATGCGCGCCTAGTTTAAAAAACGATAGATGAAGGACGATACCCTACAAGAAGTTGGTGGAGGCACTGACAAATATGCAGAAATGTACTTACCGACATCTTTCCTAACAATGATTCCCGTAGAGAAGCTGCACAAAGTATTATATTTTGAACTGGTAAGTACCTACAGTTCATATACCTCGGCGACTAGATATAATTTTTTCATAAAAATGCTGTGCACTGACCGTGTCTGTAAATGCGTACAGAATAGTTTGAGCAACTTCTAACAACACAGTGACTTTCAGTACGATAAAACATTAATTGAGGCGTGCAGAGAAGTTTCTGTCAAGTCAGAGTTTTCATAAATATAAACTCGGTAAGAAGGTCGTAGCAAGTATTAATACGAGGCAAGATTGAAAACAAAAATGAAAAAAAAACTAAAAGAGCGTTTATGTTATTGGTAAAATAAGTTTCGTGAGAATTGTGTTAAAACACATCGATTATTTTATTAGCGTTTTGTAACTGAAAAATGTTTCAGGTTCCATAAAACTTCTTTTTAAGTGATAAGATCATGTGAATTTCTTGCTGCGAATGCATAGTTTAAAAAATCTTTGTATACTGCGTATGTATCAAAAAATTAAGCTGGATTCTTTGCCAGATAAGTTATTTATTTTATTTGTAGATAATGCTTTCTTTATTAAAAAAAAGCTGTAGTAGTGAGTTATGTTTTACAATTATTTACACGCTCTAGCCACTTTCTCCCAATATTATTCCTCCACATTCGTGAAATGTGCTCTTGTCAACAAGGAAACTTTTTAGCGCGCGAAAATTGTAGAAGAACCAAATTGCGTGATACCGTACGCCATAGGGATAAAGCTCCGGTGAAGATGAATGATGAGGCGAAGGGACATAGCCAACACTCAAGTGCCCTTCTAGTGTGATTGATGGCCTCTGACGTCACAGAGGTTAAGGCCAACATGATTTCGATTTCCCAATTTCAGACATTTGCCGTACATTAGTTGTCTAATTTCGTTTAATATGAAGTGTATACTTTTAGACAGCTGTCATATCAGATTGTAAAACTTCTTAATCCTAAGTAATCAAACCGCACGAAGTGTATGATTTTAATGTCTGCAATGACTTATGCCGAAGTTCGCTGTAGATCACCCTCCCTCGTTCCACCCCCCCCCTCACCTACCACCCCATCCTTTCTCCAGCCTCGCACCGCTATTAAGAATCCCAAGCCACCGTGAAAGGTTCTTTAATCGTCTTCTCTGACCTCCAATTTTAAAAATGTGTTTTTACTGGCTTTTTTATTGCGAATCGCGGAAGTAACCATATTATCATAAAAATGCATGCAGCAGCAAAACACAGTGGAGAAAAAATTACCTCGCTGTGTAGACGGGTTTCCGTATTTACATTGCGTATCGGAAGCACAGTCTTGTCCCATAAATTTCTACCGCAGCTTCGTGGATCGAGTCTGTTTACAGGTTATGTACACACAACACGCGTGCGTGCGTGCTTGCTTGCTTGCGTGCGTGAGGATTATTCTAATCAGTGACGCTAGGCATGCTAATTGAAATAATCTTAAACTAAAAAAAAAAAAAAAAAAAGGCTCTGAGCACTATGCGACTTAACTTCTGAGGTCATTAGTCGCCTAGAACCTAGAACTAATTAACTAATTAAACCTAACTAACCTAAGGACATCACACACATCCATGCCCGAGGCAGGATTCGAACCTGCGACCGTAGTGGTCGCGCGGTTCCAGACTGAAGCGCCTAGAACCGCTCGGTCACTCCGGCCGGCTGTAGTCTAACACCATGACCACACAACCACGACGCAGTGGTACTTCCAGCTTTCCTCGATGTTGCACATGTTTAGTTTGGACCGTGCACTGTTCCTATTCTGCCGCTTCTTTTACATTTCAGTACACCACCTTCCTATTTTCATGCTTGATATGTCTTCAGTTTTTGCCGGGCTATACACTGGGCCATCTTACCACTAAATCTGGGAAGGAGCGGGGGCAGGGGGGGGGGGGGGGTGCGATGGGGAGTTTCCCTTGTTACACGTATTCATGTTGCGGATCCTTCGCATACAACACACAGAGAAAAGAACTACACAGAACTGCTAATAAAACAGCCGTAAAAATTTTATAGCTGTAGGTCTAGCAGTTTTAGATAAAGAAAACATTTGTCAGAGAAAGTTTCTTAGCCCGTTTCCAAAACGGAGAAACATCAAATCTCCAAAATTATTAGAGCTTTAGCAGATAAATTAACTGAAAACCTGTAGTTCAGATGTGTAACACCATCACGTAAAACACTGACTGAAATGCTATTACTTCAGGGACACATCGGGATTCAACGAAATTTACACCTGACGCTTAAGTTTCTGCTAGCATTGTGTACGCAGTAAATCTGGCCATCCGCTTTTCAGGTAATTTATTACCTACATCATCAGTATTATTAACGGTAAACGCTTGTCCCATTCTGCTTGGTAGGTAGAAGACGTCAGGTTGACACTACCTGTTGTTTCACACCTTTACGAAACAGTGGTAACATTCGATGCTTGGACAGTTTGTCTGTGGTACTTTCGTGTCAAAGGAAACGTGAATCTGAGACAGCGGGAGCCGTTCACTATCATGGTGTTCGTTTGCTTTCTTCTGAGAATACTCTCTCTGCGAGACGCAGAACTTTAGCCATAACAGGATAATTATGAAGCTTTGAAGCAGAAACTTTTTTGCTGGATTTTCTCTACAGATGGCATTTTTTTGGCCTCTATTGGAAGGGCATGAGCTGGAGACCTCATTGCTCCTAGACTCCATCTAATCGCTCGATTTTGTTTTGTATTGTGTTGTAGTTTTAAAATTGTAAAGGACTGTCTTTGAAAATTTTCATTAACATTAATATCATATGCCGACAACCCGAGAATGAACTTAGGAAATGACTGCAGGCGAAAACACATTATTTCTTCTCGCTATGCGACTTTTTGCAGTAAACACATTCCTCATATATTATGTCGATAGATTTTCATTACGTGAAATCAGCATTTTTTTATTTTTGTCATTATTGTCTTTGACAACTCTTCAGTCAATATCGGTTATGGCACCCCACAGTGTAGGCCTGCATGGTTTACGGAAACAGAGATCAACGGAATTTGGGAAAGCAGTAATACCGCACGTCTTTCACGTTTCACGAAGTGTGTGTCTCAGTTCGTCTGCATACATAGTACAAAAAGACTGAGTCAGTCGAACATGGTTCCAGAAAAAAAAACTGTTGTGAACGAAATTTTCAGATACCCCGTTGAAATGCGCAGTAGCTCTGAAAAAAACAAGGGCCAGTCGATGTGGATCCTGCAGCAGCGAATAATAAACTTCTTTGCCAGCACAATAAACACGAAGCTCTTCTCGACCCTTGGCAATTTACTGTTTTCTCAAACAGTCTATGATAAACTCGCATTGCCTGTCGAAGAACATACTAATAGGGACCGAAGAGGTGAGTACATTTGTCACATTGTTGTTCCACTGGAATAAGAATCCTAGGAGGAAGGAAAGTTGCAGTTTAACGTGAGATCATAATGAGGGAGCACAAGTTTGTAGAGAAGTAGTATTTATGGAAACCACTGGAAACCTAAGTATGGATCGTGCTATGACTGTAGGAAGGGCATGCATGTATTTGCACATGAGTAATTGGAGTCCTGTTATTTATCAAGAGTTGGTGAGTTAATGCTTTGTTACTTTTTCGTTTATTTAAAGACCAAATTCGCGACTCGCAATCCAGCTGAACGCCAACACCTAACAATGCTAAGCGGAAGCCGAGGCATAGAATACGTGCAGACGTTCTGTGTTTCATTACGGGTATACTAAGACGTTTAGACTGTAGGCTCCAGTTCATGCGAAACACTGGACCTCCATCAAGCTGAGCAATAATACTATCATCCAGGATGGCATTTATTGAGCAATATAAACAAAACTTAAATTAGTTACAAGCTACGGCGTGCACACACTTTATTCAACATGTAAACGTCACTACAGATATTCGGATTTAGATATGACATATTCGATATGCCTGCCATCATTGGCGATGATGTGGCACAGACAAATAGCGAAATTCTGCATGATCCGCGGAGGCGTCGAAACGTCGATGCTGTTGATCTCCTCCTGAACGGCTGTTTTCAGCTCAGCAATAGTTTTGGGGTTCTTGCTGAACACCTTGTCTTTAATATAGTCCCACAAAACGGTGTCGCATGTGTTCAGATCCGAAGAATATGCCGGTCAATTGAGGCCCATGCCAGTTTAGGTATCCCGGTCAGAATGCTCCCAAAGTGCTCCTCCAGGACATCAAAAACTCTCTTGCTTCACTGGGGTCGAGCTCTGTCCTGCATTAGATTAGATTAGATTAGGTTAATACTAGTTCCATGGATCATGAATACGATATTTCGTAATGATGTGGAACGAGTCAAATAACATCTTGTAGATGAAACACATCTTGTAGAAATCAGGGCCACTTTGGATAATGGGGATGAAATCATCTTCCTAAACCTTCACGTACTGTTCGGCAGTCACCGTGCTATCAAGGAATATCGCACAGATTATTCTGTGACTGGACATTGCAGACCACACAGTCAAACTTCTCGATCGCGAAATGCAGATTCTCAGTCCCCCCAAATGCGCCAATGTTGCTTACTGACGAACCCATCCAAACGAAAGTGGGCTTCGTCGCTGAAGTAAACCTTACCGCGCATACTAATTCCTATCTTGCCCCGCAGCCAACCGTGCAGTTTGAACGTCCTAATGCAAACCGTTCAGAAGTTATGACGACTTTATTTCAAGTTGTTCAATAATACGTCACCCTGTATGTACTATTAAATGCATGTCGTTTCATCTGTTAGTGTTCTAGCGCCAACCTTCTGACCTGAAATTGGTCGAGAAAGCAGTGATATTGACAGTGGCGTCTCGTTTTTGTTTCAGCATGCGTCGGCGCGCGACACATGGTTACGTTCATGCTCTTCTTGGGCATGGCGAACGCATACGTGATGCGGACCAACATGTCGGTGGCAATCGTCGCCATGGTGAATCACACTGCCCTGCCTAAGGAGAATACGACGGAGGACGACGAGTGCCTACCGTCAGGAACATCGGCCAAGCTGGGCACACTGTGGGACGCACAGATAGCACCCGCCGCCGATGATGACTACCAACTGGTGAGCATCAGTTACCTAGTAAATCAACAATATTTCATTGAAAGTGCAGTTGGAAGGATAATGAGAATGGCACAATTTTTTTAAAGAGAGTGTACGGCTCCTTTAAACCTGTCTTACCTCCAACATTTCCCTCCTGATTACCTGGCAGCAGTTACCAGCCATATACTTTTCTCCGGACACTTTTAAGGTAGCCGTATACGAGGCGTGGTCAAAAAATAACGCAAATTTTTTAGTTTCGCGGGCTTTGTACACCCCGGGTTTCAATTTTGTATCGGTTGGTATACATGTTCATGACGTATGTTTGCGTTTTCAACTGTTTTAAATATTTAGTTGATTGTTGACAGTTCGAAAGGTAAAGTGTGTTGTTAAGTTCTCGGGGAATTTTTACTTTCGTAAAAGATAGATCAAAGAATTTACATTAAATTTTGCCTGAAAAACGTGAATAAAGTGCATTCGAAATGTTGGCTGTGGCTTGTAGCGAATCTGCTATGAATAAGGCAATGATAAACGTTTCAAGCGGGTCGAGAGGACGTGGAGGATGACGACTGCTCTAGTACATCAATTACTGATGACAATGATAAAGAAAAAATAAAATGGTTGTAGAAAATCGCTGAATCACCTGTAGAGAAGTTGCTGGTGAAGTCGGCTTATCCTTGGCTCGTGTCAAGCCTCCCCCCCCCCCCCCCGACCCCCTCAGTAGGTTGTGGGCTTGAGACGTGTAGCAGCAAAGTTTGTTCCAAAATTGTTGAATTTCGACCAAAAATGACGCCGCGGAAAATCGAACAGGAATTGCTGAACGAAGTCCAAAACGATCCAGAATTTCCAAAGAAGGTTATAACAGGTGACAAAACATGGGTACGGGTATGACATCATAACCAAATCCCAATCGAAACTGCCTGATCAGCACGATAATACTCCTGCTCACAACTCAGTGCTTGTTTGTTATTTTTTGGCAAGAAACAAAACCTTTATGGTGTTTCAGCTACAATATTCGCAGGGCATGCCGCCTAGGACTTTCCAGTTCCTGAGACTGATGAAAACTGTGAAAACAGGATCATCTGTTTCACTAACAGTTAATTATAGCTCCACCTTTGTTTTTATGTTGTAGGAGAAAATGGTTTAATGAAACACACACAGAAAAGTAATCCCCCAATCAATTTACTCAATGAATTACATGTGTAACATACAGCTGACATAACTGTCAGGATCAGTGAAGATATGTATTTTAAGTGTGTCACACACAACTCATTTTGTTAAAAAGCTGGATACAATCACAAGAAAAGCTACAGGGTGTTTCAAAAATGACCGGTATATTTGAAACGGCAATAAAAACTAAACGAGCAGTGATAGAAATACACCGTTTGTTGCAATATGCTTGGGACAACAGTACATTTTCAGGTGGACAAACTTTCGAAATTACAGTAGTTACAATTTTCAACAACAGATGGCGCTGCAAGTGATGTGAAAGATATAGAAGACAACGCAGTCTGTGGGTGCGCCATTCTGTACGTTGTCTTTCTGCTGTAAGCGTGTGCTGTTCACAACATGCAAGTGTGCTGTGGACAACATGGTTTATTCCTTAGAACAGAGGATTTTTCTGGTGTTGGAATTCCACCGCCTAGAACACAGTGTTGTTGCAACAAAACGAAGTTTTCAACGGAGGTTTAATGTAACCAAAGGACCGAAAAGCGATACAATAAAGGATCTGTTTGAAAAATTTCAACGGACTGGGAACGTGATGGATGAACGTGCTGGAAAGGTAGGGCGACCGCGTACGGCAACCACAGAGGGCAACGCGCAGCTAGTGCAGCAGGTGATCCAACAGCGGCCTCGGGTTTCCGTTCGCCGTGTTGCAGCTGCGGTCCAAATGACGCCAACGTCCACGTATCGTCTCATGTGCCAGAGTTTACACCTCTATCCATACAAAATTCAAACGCGGCAACCCCTCAGCGCCGCTACCATTGCTGCACGAGAGACATTCGCTAACGATATAGTGCACAGGATTGATGACGGCGATATGCATGTGGGCAGCACTTGGTTTACTGACGAAGCTTATTTTTACCTGGACGGCTTCGTCAGTAAACAGAACTGGTGCATATGGGGAACCGAAAAGACCCATGTTGCAGTCCCATCGTCCCTGCATCCTCAAAAAGTACTGGTCTGGGCCGCCATTTCTTCCTAAGGAATCATTGGCCCATTTTTCAGATCCGAAACGATTACTGCATCTCGCTATCTGGACATTCTTCGTAAATTTGTGGCGGTACAAACTGCCTTAGACGACACTGCGAACACCTCGTGGTTTATGCAAGATGGTGCCCGGCCACATCGCACGGCCGACGTCTTTAATTTCCTGAATGAATATTTCGATGATCATGTGATTGCTTTGGGCTATCCGAAACATGCAGGGGGCGGCGTGGATTGGCCTCCCTATTCGCCAGACATGAACCCCTGTGACTTCTTTCTGTGGGGACACGTGAAAGACCAGGTGTACCGCCAGAATCCAGAAACAATTGAACAGCTGAAGCAGTACATCTCATCTGCATGTGAAGCCATTCCGCCAGACACGTTGTCAAAGGTTTCGGGTAATTTCATTCAGAGACTACGCCATATTATTGCTACGCATGGTGGATATGTGGAAAATATCGTACTACAGAGTTTCCCAGACCACAGCGCCATCTGTTGTTGACAATTGTAACTACTGTAATTTCGAAAGTTTGTCTGCCTGAAAATGTACTGTTGTCCCAAGCATATTGCAACAAACGGTGTATTTCTATCACTGCTCGTTTAGTTTGTATTGCCGTTTCAAATATACCGGTCATTTTTGAAACACCCTGTATATCAGTACATAATATATTGACCCTAAAATTGTAATTTCTAGTAACTCAGAGGAGCTGTGAAGACCCTAAACGTGCACTGATAATTACACCATGAGCAAAAAGCTCGATGGTTCTCAGAATGTGTTTTCTCTCATGCTTCATCTCTAGCTGTCGGGATTTATAAATCCCTCTCACCCCTCCATCTTATAGCTGGTTCTTAAGGGGATTTACCTTCTTAATAACAAGATATTTGTTTGTGGCAGAGCTATTTGCTTTATATTTCATCAAAAACAGTAATGTTTCATCCAATTGAAGTTGAAACTGACATTTACATCTTCAGCTGTGCTCAATAGTTACACACTGTAAAATATAAACACTTCTCATGAAACAATCCAGTTAAAATAATTTAGTAGTGAAACGAAGTCATCAGATACCTGCAAATGGATGAGCATACAATTGACAGAAAATAATAAAGCTACACATACTGGATGGCATATTGAACAATAATATTAATAACCTTCCTGTAACTATCATGTTCTATCTTAAAGACCCTGTGACATTGTTTGCATTTAAAGCAAGTTACTGTTGTAAGAGTACATTGTTTATTTTATGAAAAGGAAAATAGCGTACAACATGATACAGAGAAATAACACTGTGAAGTGATAGTATCAGACTGATTGATGTACATTATAATTCAGTTGCAGTATAGTCCTAAGCTTTTCCTTTACACTTTTTTAACGATAGGTGGGATTGTTATCAGATGTATGTAATCATTAGCTTGCAAAACGATTTTAGCCTTGAATGTGAGACTTAATGCAAGTGCATGAACTCTAAAACGTTAATTCAGCTATATTTACTACCTTTTAAACACATAAACAAACATTTTATAAAAATTCTTGTTGTATATATTGCAGGAACCATCGTCAAGATCTGCTTCTGAGGGCTCTTTTGTTTGGGACACAACACTACAAGGATACATCCTCAGCAGTTTCTTCTATGGTTATGTTATCACACAGATTCCATTTGGATTACTGTCCAAGAAATATGGTGCCAAGTTGTTCTTGGGTGTTGGAATGTTGATCAACTCTGTTTTTGGACTATTGGTGCCAGTGGCAGCAAGACATGGTTATGAATGGCTCATTGCAGTGAGATTTATTCAAGGTTTGGGAGAGGTAAGTAATGAGTCAACTTAAGAGTATGTAAAAATAAGATAAAAATTTACTGTAGACTTAGCTAAAACAAACCACTGTTTATCATAAAGTGGAAACAAGGTTGAAAAAAAAATTGATTTCAGCGATTGTTGTAGCCTACTTGGCATATGTGCGCTCCTTTCTATTAATGCCTCCCTGAAGACATACGTGAGGGAACAGTTGAACATGGAGTGACAAATCAGTGTTAGTGAGAACTCAGATAGGTGGGTGGGGGGGGGGGGGGGGGAGGGGATACAAAAAATGGAATTGGTAGTACACTTCTTGCAAAACCAAGAAAACCATAGCTTATGACCCTAAAAAACCATGCCAATTTTCAGAGACTGTGTGTGTAAATATTTTCCCATTCTTTGCAGTTATATTCAGAGTTAGTGCATCATAAGTGACAAAAAACTATATTACAGGGTATTCACAGAAGAGACAAATAACTGAAAAGGACCTTCTGTACCTAAAGGGATGAAGTATAAAAGCTATCGCACTCATTTTCTGCGTTTTGAAAGGGTTATGCTAAACAACTGCATACACAAACGTCCAGCTCCAGTAATTAAGAGAAAAATTAAGACCAATATAGAGTCCTTTTACAAGCCCAGTGTTTTACTGTGGTGTCATTTGCTATGTCAAGGTAATTTAACAAGTAAAAGTCGTTAATCTTGAGAGTAGTTAAGATTACTGAAAATCCCAAATGCATTGCATGAGAAAGAGAGGAGATGATTTGATTGGTGGAAGAATTTTGTATACATCCGTGTTTTTTTGATCCATTCTACTGCTGCTGCTGCTTCTGCTTCTTGAAGCAAAAATGTCCATTGTGATGTCCGTACCTGTGAAGCATCAGTTTAAATTCTTTTCTTCATAATTGGTATCTAATAACTGAAAAAGTTGGCATAAGAAAGTGCTAACCCTCAACAGTGTATTTTGAGGTATTGAATGTTTTAAGTTTGATTAAATTCAATAATAAGACCATAAATACAACAAGACAAAGCTGTTTGTGTAGTAGACAATGTTTTCTTGTGGTACATAGAGAACGACTTGTTACCAAAATGTAACAGAGGAAAGTCCAGATGGAGTAACAAAAATATGAAAAGGATGGATTGCTACACACCACACACAGGAGGCATTGAGTTGTGGACAGGCACAATGGAAAAGAACAGCTAAAAATTTCAGCTTTCAGACAAAGAAGTCCTCCTTCCAAAAGAGGACATTAAATGTTTAGCAGCCTTTTTTATTGTTCTCGTCTGTGACTCAGCATCACTTCTATGTTGTGAGAGCAATCTATCCTTTCCTTATGTTACCAAAATATGATGTTTTTGAAAATATAACAGATAATGTGATCAGGCTATTCTGTTCTATTCCATTTTATTCTAGTCCATTTCAATTGATGGTTAGTACTTCCTTCCACCGACCCCTTCAATTAGGTCCAGCCATGAACTTTGGGAACTACCACTGTAATAAAATTCTGACATAGCAAAATAGTACTGTGGCTGATTATTTAATTTCTCAGTGCTGTTTCTTAGTGAGGTAAAGCTGTGGTTAAACCACGTGACTCTTATTTGAGGGAAATAGAACTGATACAGGCCTACTCGTGCCACTGTCCTGGTGTAGGATTTCTGTGGATTCCCTAAATCAGTGTGTATTAATTCCTGGATTGTTTTAAATGTTGTTCATCATTGTGTTTTAAGTAATTTCATCATTGTGTTTCAAGTAATTGTTTTTACAGGCTGAAGTATTAAATACCTATATATATATATATATATATATATATATATATATATATATATATATATATATATATATAAAAAGAAAGATGATGAGACTTACCCAACAAAAGCGCTGGCAGGTCGATAGACACACAAATAAACACAAACATACACACAAAACTCAAGCTTTCGCAACAAACTGTTGCCTCATCAGGAAAGAGGGAAGGAGAGGGAAAGACGAAAGGATATGGGTTTTAAGGGAGAGGGTAAGGAGTCATTCCAATCCCGGGAGCGGAAAGACTTACCTTAGGGGGAAAAAAGGACAGGTATACACTCGCACACACACACACACACATATCCATCCATACATACAAGACACAAGCAGACAATGTCTGCCTACCTTAAGTCCGTAGTACACTTACTAACGTTTCATGAAATCACTTTTCTTTTTAGGGTCCCATTGTACCATGCACACATGCCCTGCTTGCGAAATGGATTCCACCTAACGAGAGGAGTCGTATGGGTGCTTTTGTATATGCAGGTACGTGATGTCAAACAACCCAGCTTCTTTATAACTATAGTGTCTGATTAAATCTGTCTCGATCAGTTATTAGATTCTTCTTGGCTGCCGTGACACTTCTGACCTGTGTCATTCCATTTTTTTAAGCAGCTTAATGTCAACTGACAGATGTTAAAAACAAGACCATAAATCAGTATTAAGTAAAATGATGACCTGACGGAGGGAAACAATGGTAAGCTTAAATGAGAACGACCAAACTGAGATTTGAACATGGCTCTTTAAAAAAATATATATATAAGGGTTGTTTTTTACACTGCACTCCATTATCAGGCTTACTAGTGTTCGTCATTGTTGAAAGAATGTGGAAGTTGTGTGGCGAAAGATTTGCATTGTATGATTAATGTAAAGGTAAAACCTGTAGGGCTGTCGTCGACGGCCATAGCCTTCCTTCATGTTATTTCAACTTACAAAATTAGTGAGGGATGCATTTCAGGAATTTTGCTGTTACACACTCCATCGTTCGCAATACATTCAATGTATTTTACTTACATGTTGTGTTTTTTGGCTTGTAACAACAAATCTATGAACATGAACATGATTTCTTTTTAATTAAGGCAGTTTTGAGGCTGAGTACGGTCATGGTTCCATTACTTTTATGAAAAAGCATTCAGTCTTGGCTTCTTCTGAGATAAACAGCAGTGAGATCGCCATTGGTATAATAAATGCACTTTTTAAGCAAGTGGCCAGGAATCATTTGACATTTGGTGGTATAAGTGCAATGAGTGTTAGCTGACTGCAAAGGGTACTTCAGATTCTAATCCTAAATAAGATAAACCAGTCATGGTATACAAAGCTATCACTCAGTATTCGCATATGTCCTCCACATACAGCCTCTAACCTAGAGGTGTATATTATTCTTAATAGTTATTATCTTGCATGTGATTTTTCAGAGGTCATTTATTGATATTTTTACATGTTGTACACACTCCTTCTTACATATCTGTTTTGTTTTCTTCTAGGTGCACAGTTTGGTACAGTAGTATCTATGCCTCTCAGTGGTTTGCTCTCTGAATATGGATTCGATGGTGGTTGGCCATCGATTTTCTATGTTTTTGGTGCTGTGGGTACAATATGGTCTGTTGCTTTTCTAATCATGGTTTATGAAGACCCTGATGTCCACCCTCGCATAGCTGAAGATGAGAAGAAATACATCACACACACTGTATGGGGCTCTGCAGGTGTCTCTGTGAGTAACATTTAAAACTCTCCCATCATGAATTTAGAAATATATATTTATCGTATATTTTCCTCATATTCTCATTCATTTAGAATGCATTTATGATGCAATGATTTTTTACATTTCAGTCTCCTCCAGTTCCCTGGAAAAGCATAATAAAGTCTCTGCCATTCTGGGCAATTCTTATTGCACACATGGGGCAAAATTATGGATATGAGACACTGATGACAGAACTTCCAACATTCATGAAACAAGTGCTGCACTTTGACATAAAAGAGGTACAAGAATTGCCACACATTCTGTCAAATGTGTTATGAATGATGTCTGTATCCCTACAGCTTAATAATCTTCCTGTGACTTAAATTTCAGAATGGAACTCTTTCTGCACTCCCATACCTTGCAATGTGGATATTTTCAATTGTCGCTAGTCATGCAGCAGACTGGATGATTTCCAGCCGGCGATTTACTCATGGAGTAACAAGAAAGATAGTAAATAGCATTGGTAAGAAATTATTACAGTGAATTGGAGTTTTTAATGAAATTAACATTACCTCATAAGACATTTCATAACAATTATGCACCTTACAAGACTTTTAGACAGAGCTTGCTGTACAATGTTTACAGCAGAACAGCAAGGTGCAAAATTTGCTTCAGTTTTCCGTATAATTTTGCTATAAATTATAAAACTAACTTTTCTATTTCAGGTCAGTACGGACCTGCAGTCGCTTTAATAGCAGCATCATACACAGGCTGTGATCCAACACTTACAGTAGCACTGTTAACTATTGGTGTTGGTCTTAATGGAGGTATTTATTCTGGATTCAAGGTGAATCACCTTGACATTTCACCACGTTTTGCTGGTATTCTTATGAGTTTCACCAACTGTTTGGCAAACTTAGCTGGCCTTTTAGCTCCAATAGCAGCAGGCTACATAATCCATGGAAGGGTAAGTACATCATGCATATGTTGTATTTTACTCATAATCTTTTTTACATGCCTCTTAGTTACATATTTGACAAATACACCTATCTTGTACTAACAATTTTCTCAACAGTTTCATATAATTTCAAACAAATGCAAAATGATGCAAATGTGCTAAGTCATTGTGTTGTAGTAGTCTCTCAAAAATAAATAAATAAATAAATAAATCTCCTTTAACTGCCATCCTTAACATTAGTTAATAGCCAGTAGCATGGTCTCACAGTAAATTCTAAAATTAATAGAGCAGCATTTCTGTGCAGTTTCTAAAAAAAACCTTAGCTGTCCTTTGTTACTGTGTGCTATGATCTGTACCATGTCCTTGATGGGTTTTGTGGTAACATCTATAGGACTAAAATCAACAGGAATAAAAAAGTTCTTTATTTGAGAAGTATAAGGGGCACTCCTCATGACATAAATATTTGCATATAGAAATCTGATTTGTATTCTGTGATGTCCTCAATGTATAAAATTTTCATTGCAGCCAACACAAGCAGCCTGGAGAGTTGTCTTCATGATTGCATCTGGTGTGTATATAGTATGTGCGACAGTGTACCTGATATTTGGATCTGGTGTGAGGCAACACTGGGATGACCCCAGCAATGACAGCCCTCCTAAAAACAAGAATACTGATGTGGAAAAAGACTGTGTACCAATGGAGAGCACGCACCATTGATTGTTGCAGCTTTGTAATGTGTGTGTGTCTTTTTTTTTGTATGTTCAATGAGAGAGAGAGAGAGAGAGAGAGAGAGAGAGAGAGAGAGAATATGACTGAGCAGCTACATCAGCTTCTTCACTCCCAAATTTGTATATTTTGAAATATTAAATTATGAGTATTTTTTTATGTCTGTCACTAGTTGCAAAAGAATGTATAAAAGATGGCAAAAAGAGTTCTATGTCTTTTAATATTTATTTAAACCCTGAGATTAAATTATCTTACACAGAATCTTGTCCAAATCAGTGATTTTTCTGTATGGTGTGTGTATGAAAAATAAAACCCACATTTATGCCGACAGTAGATCTTGCTATTTGCTGTTGGAAATTTGGTGCACTTCCATTTCCATAATAAATTTTTCATTATAAAACAGTTACAAATTATTTGGATAGTATTAGAACATTAAATAACAGTCCAGTATTTAACCCATTAGTAGATCTGTGGGCTACTTCTCATAAAACATGAGATACTCCAAGAATGAATGAGGCAAAGACATCCATAGAAATCACATTTTGTAAATTACTGTAACATACAGTAATTTTTAAATAGTGTTGTTATGTGTCTATTACCTAGACAAGTAATAGAAATTTCTAAAGTTTCTATAAGATAGGCTTAGAATTTGTTTCACTATCTGCCATGAAACTTCACTTTTCAATGTGTATTTGAGAAAGAAATTGTATGTTTTTTAAATGCTATGCATTTGTACACATCAGTCTGTAACCAGTATTAAATATTTGTTACTGGTTAAAGTAATTCCATTTTTAAATGTTACTTCACACATAAGTGTGAGATGCTTCACAAGATGAAAAACCATGATTCACAATAAATATCTTTTTCTAAAAAACAAAATATTGTGTTCCTTACTTTTTTTCATGAGGAAGTTCTGATACATGAGCAATATAACAGTGTCGTCTATGGAAGTGTCTTAACTTCACGCTTATATGCAGTTGTCTTGTAAAAGCAGAAATTAGTTTGAGAATATTGAAAGAATTTGTTGCTTTACAATAGAATGCATTTGAAATGATTAGCTTCAGGAAAAGAAGCAATAACAATGGATATGGCCTTTTGTAAAAGCTGAAAGACTGTGTTTTAATTGTGAAAATCCACACTCATTCCATTGGGAACAAGACTTCATAAAGCAAATTCATGAAGTACCCTACCTGCTGAGTGATTTTTGTTGGAAAGAGGAGGAGGGGGGGGGGGGAGGAGGAGGAGGAGGGGAGAGGGGGGGGAGAGAGAGAGAGAGAGAAAGAGAGAGAGAGAGAGAGAGAGAGAGAGAGAGAGAGAGAGATTTGGGGGGGGGGGAAGAAGAAAAAGAGCAACACACCAAAATTCAAACTGGTTAAGACCGTTAGCTGTTAGCCTAGATATGGTTAAGCCTGAGTAACAGGGCTGATGTGTCACTCCAGTGATAGTTCGTTTCTTCTGTTAAGTTGGCAAACAATGGTATTTTTTCTGACTGGCTTGTGTATTCTTTTGTCATTGTTGTTTAAATGAGTCACTGGTCTGTCATGCTGCTGGTCAGCTGTGTTCAGCTGCTACTTGAGATTGAATAGTTCTTGGGGTTATAGGTCACCTGTTACCATTTTCGTAGGTGAATTATACTTGCTAGGTTTCATAAGCTTTTCGAGTATCGAATCTGTAAATGTGAATGATCCAAGGTTTGAGGACTTTGTGAGAAGTGTTTTGGAGGAAGAAAATGACAATTGCAGTGAAAATGACTTATTTTCAAGTGGGGAAGATAATTTGGAAATACAATCTGAACATAGTTCCGAGTTTGAAGTTAAGACTTCCAAAGGAGGAGGTGGTGGTGGTGAGGAGGAGGTATCTGCGACAAACACAATCAGGGGTAAGAATGGGTTTTTATGGTCTAAAATACCACCTAAGAAAGCTAAAACCCAAAGTAGAAACACTGTAAAAATTCTTAAAGCTGTTAACTTTACTCAAAACATTTACTTGGAGGTAGATGCTCTCGAAATATTATTAGAAACAAGAGTAGTTGATATGATTGTAGCTCATACAAATGAGGGGGAAAAAAAAGTAGATATATTGACCATAGGTTTCTTGGTGATATGGACAAGGAAGAAATATGGGATTGCTTTATATGTTAGGTAGCAGAAAAGATGGTCATCTCAACACTGAAGAAATGTGGTGTGGCTCATCTGTGTACAAATGTATTATGTCTCAAATGAGGTTCAAATTTCTTCTAAATTGTCTGAGATGTGATGATAAGACCAAGAGAAATGACGACGACAAATTTTCACCTATTGCGCTCTGGACAGCTTTAATGTGTAACAATTGATGAGCAGCTTTTAGGATTTTGGGGCAAATGCCTATTCCGTGTTTACATTGCTTCGAAAATGGATAAATATGGCATCAAAATAATCACAATGTGTGACGCCAGAACATATTAAATGATAGGTGCTATTCCTTATGTTGGGAAGGAGAACAGAAACACAAATCAAAGTCTGCCAACATACTATGTGAAAACTCCGTGCAGAACTATTAATGGGACAGGTTGAAATACCATTTGTGACAATTGGTTCACAGCTATACTTTGGCAGACATGTTGCTGGAAGAGAATTTGACAACTGTTGGTATGTTGAGGAAAAATAAGGCTGAAATCCCATCAAGTTTCCTACCCAACAGAAAGAAGAAAGTGCTATCGCCGGAATTTGCTTTTCATCAGAAAAAAAAAAGAAAAAAACTTGTCTCCTTCACTCCTAAAGAGGAAAAATCTGTTGTTCTTTTGTCTACAATGCATAGTGTTCCCGATGTTAACCAGACCACAAATAAAACTGAGATCATTGAATTTTATAATAGTACCATGGATGTATTTGACAAAATGGTACAGGCATATTCCGTTTAGAGGAGTACACAACGCTGGCCACTTCGGATGTTTTATGGAAAATTGGACCAGGCAGCAATAAATGCTTTTATTCTGTTTCTTGTAAAAATCACAGAAAAAAGTGAAAAAAGATTTTCTAAAAAATCTTGGATTTAAACTTGCTTCACCACACATGAAACGGCACCTACAGAAAAATTTGCCATAAGAGCTTTCGGAAAATACAGCTTCACTCTTGGGAACAAAGAGAACAAAAGACCCACAAGACTAGGAAAAAGAGGCCCACAAAACTGCAGAAGCAAGCAAGATGTCACATATGTCCTAGAAATGAAGACGAGAAAGTGAAATTAACTTGGATAAAATGTTGTAGGCCTGCATGCAATGATCATAGAAAAGAAATTTGCATAACTTGTTTCTCTTAAAGAACAATTTCCTAATAATCCAATTACTGTAAAGTGTTTATATGTTAATAAGAATGTTGATAACTAAAAAGATCAAGTTTCATTCCATAAGTTTTGTGAAGTTGTAATTATATGCAAAACAAAACTTTGGAGTGAAGAGTCACCCCTGTTACCGTTGAAAGGTGTGTTACTCATGTTACTAACGGAGGGTTAAAACTGGTTCTACCTTTGGATGAAGGATAGGTGTGTATCAGTGGGAGATGAGGAGAAAAGTTGTCTGACTCAAAATATATTAAAGTGTGTGAATAATGCCAACACAAAAACATTTCTGTAGGTGTGAAACCAAATAGTGTTTCCTTCTGTGAATGACTCATATTTGTGTACCAGGACTGTCAATATATAAGCTTCATTTGTGGCTGATCACACACAACTTTTCAGGCAACCAAATTCATAGCTGCTAGCCCTCCACAAATTGTCCATGCTTACGCTGAAATAAAGATTGGTTGTTAGGTAGTAGCACTATTGCATCACACTTGTCAGTCACACAAGTTAATAACATTAATAACTATAAAAACTAAGATTTATAACTTACTCACCCAATAAGAGACACTGGGCAACAGACAGGCCTGATACAGTCTTTGAAACTCATTGTATGTTGAGTGCCACACATTTAATGGTGAACAGGTTGCTTTAGCAGAGAATATACATACATGTCAGTCACCAGGTACATTTACTACTCATTTTGGATTACAACATGTTGTTACTGTGTCTTACATACAGACAGTTACTAAGCAACATTGAATTTTCATGTATAAATTGAGATTTCAACATTGTGACATAAAGCACTAATAAGATTTCTGATGATGGTTTTTGTCATATTTTCCATTACTGCGTCTTCTTGACACCAGAAGGTAATGGGATGCATTCTTGCACTATTGTTTTGTAGCCAAAGCCATTTCAGCACTCCCAAAAATTAATTTTTTTGTATCAATATTATCTTTGATTTATTTGACATTCTGATAAGTCTGTTACCACATTAGTTCTACTTGGAATATCTTCCTGCAGAAAAGAAAGAACCAAAATGGTTTCATTTAGATGTAAGTGATAAAGTAGTCAGGATCATGGTGGTCTCACAACTTGCGGAAGCAAATTATATTCTTCTTGTCATGGCTCTCCAGATAAATATTTAATGAAAAACAATTTGAGAATCCTCACAAATCAGTATAAAATCTTCAGAAAGCTATTCTCCCACATGCAAAACAAATAATTGCAAGACCAATCAATATTAGTGAAATTATACAGATATGCGTATTACAAAACTCAACAATGGTACATGTCAAATTAAATGCAAAAAAAGGTCACTGAATTGACACAAATTGATCTTCCATCATGGTACACAATTCAGGTAAGTCCATTTCTTTGTCCAAAACTCATATTTAAAACTTATTTACTTAACTTTTTTAAGTTCATATATGAATAAGCGCAACAGCAAAGGTAATACATTTTTAAGAAACTGGCATCTACAGGTACAAGCAACTTTTTATATATTTATTTTTTTTATTCAACCTACATAAGTTAATTTCATTTCCAAGATTAATTCCAAGGAAGCATCACAGGAGAAAACAGGAAAAAAGTAGACAAACAAATTTACTTTCAAAAATTCATGAATGAGTAAATTAGAGAGCAATTTACAATGAGCATTTTTGCCTACCACGCAACTGACAGGAATAAGAAAGAAGATATCCTAACAAAGACATCAAGGAACATTGGCAAATGTCAGACAAACAACAAAGTCTCTCATCATTTCAGATGCTCCATTTGCTGAAAGCTTTTTACCCACTTCATCAACCATTCCAGCAGAAAATTTAACACATTAAAACACTGTAGCTTCAACATACTAAAACTATTTTAGACCAGGTCATTCACAACAAAAAGCAACACAAAGGAAGTGCAACTGAAATGAATCGCACTTTGAATCATTAACAGCAAAAATGTTATAATATTGGGTTGATGGAAGCAATAAGGAAATTTTAACTCACATCAGTGCCAAAAGAGACTGTCTAAATCGGGACAGCCTTTAAAATGAAGACAATACATTCTTTCTTTTTTTCTCAAAATCTGAAACATAAATGCTGAAGCAAAAGAAATCAAGAATCAGCAGGAAGACAGAGAATTACAGCATAACAGTTATCAAATTCCTGACCTCTCTGAAATTTTTATGCAGAAATTTTCATTCAGATCCTAAAAAATGACCACGACCACTATAACTACTAAGAGCTACAAAATTTTGACGTGTTGAGGAGGACGCGTTAACCCATTATTTAACAGCATCCTTCTGCTGTAGAAGACTTTTTCCTTTATGTACCACAACACTAGATGCCTTCATCTTTGTCAGAGTGCAGCAAAGCTCTTAGAAGCCCGAACCAACAAAGACTACTGGTCTGGACAATATCTAGACTCATACAAATGTAGATTGCCCCTCAAGACAAGAATCCACAATCTTATCCCTTTAAAGTGTAAAACACACACATTGCCAATTAACATAAAAATACTTGACAACATTTGAGGAAGGGAATCACGGCTAAGCTCTGTATCTTGGGGGGGAAAATCTTTGCTGAAATTCTGCTCAACAGGGTTCAGACTGTTTTGAAGAAAATACTCCTCGGATCTCAGTGTGGCTTTTATTCCTTCAGATGTCGCATGGACATGATCTGTGCCAGGCAGGGAATAATATAAACACGTATCGTTAGCTTCTATGACCTATACAACATGCCTAGAGATACTATTTTAGATACTATCTAAATTGTTTTAAACTACTTCAGCTATCCAAGAAGGTATGATTGGTCAAGTTCTGTACCAAATTTCCAAGAAATTTCGAATCAGCCATGTGCTCCTACCAACACCTTTTACCCTTTATTTGGTGGCCAAACTACACAAGATAAAACTAAAAACAAATTTGTGGAAATTACTGCTTTGAGTGAGGACATTTTAAATAAGCCAGACTTTGTTTGGAGAGATTGACCAAGCTAACCCAGATAACAGAGAAATTAAGTGTTAGGATGACATATGGATAAGGAACTGCATCATTTAAAATTTCTTCAAGAGCACAGATGAGCAAGTTGGCCTGATTAAACACTCAGAACGAGAAAGTGCTCCCACAACCTGTCACTCCAGCAACACTTCCAGACTGTTATACTGTCATCTCATATACATCTGGAGTATGTAGATCACTTCTCTTACCTTGAAGCATTCTCTTAAAATCTTAAACTTCTAAAAAGGATGTGTCCACATAATATTAGTACACCCTACCACTTGCTCTTTCTCAGTAAAGATCTACAAATGAACACCAAACTGACATGCTTGGCAGTTCATGTCTCAGCTCTTCTGGAATTACATGAAATCTGTACACACTATTAATCTGATATCAAAAAAATTGGGGCAGTTTAACAATCAGGGACCTCAAATGGGATGACTTAGAAATCAATATTATATTTTGTATAGGAGCACTGTACAGAATCTGTCAACATTACTCAAAGACTCAATAAGATTTTTAATGTTTTCATGAGGTGAAAACCAACAGCTGTTAAGTACTTCACAAAATGCATTTTAAGTATCAACTGTTTTATTTAACTTACATATCATCAAATGGTTTCGGTCATACATCTTATCGCTGGATGTCCATCAAAATTGAAAAAATAGAATGCAGATGAAAATAACATCACATGTATACATTTTATCAATTTCAGTTTGACATGTTTATACTGAAGAATCACCTTGCATGCTTGGTTAGGTACAATAATTAATGTTTTCATCATGTAATAATCAACAGCCATTAAATACAATTTAACCAACAGCTGTTTTATTTAACCTATGCTATCAGACAAAAAGTTAATACTACCATTTCCAATTTGCTCATGTTTTATTAATGCAACAAAGCATATGGAGTACATGAAATGATTACATCTACAGATCAGTAGCACAAGCAGTACTGAGGTACCAGGTATTGGCCCATGCTGAAATGCCCATATTAATACTTGGTGTAACCTCCACAGGCAGCAAAGCAGGCACTGACTCTGGCATCCAGTCAATCTTACAGATGGCGAATACTGTCCTGGGATATGTTATGCTATGCCTGTTCGACCTGTTCATGTAGTTCTGTAACAGTTGTTGATTGACAAGTCGCTTCTTGTCCCATCATATTCCACATGTTCTCAAGTAGAGACAAGCCTAGAGATCAGGCTCGCCGGGGAAGTTGTTGCATTTCTTGCAAAATATGTTAAGTTTCACGTGCAGTGCGCTGGCGACCATTGTCCTGTTCGAACAACACGTCACTTTCCTGTTGCAGGAACAACACAAGAATAGGTCTAACAACATTCTGAATATACTAAGCCCTGGTTAGTGTCCCCTTGAGAAATGCTGAAGGTGAACAACAGTTTTAGTTTATCACACCCCGGACCATAAGGCCTTGGGTGGGGCCAATGTGTCTTGAACGAATGTACTCTACTACAGCACTCATTAGGTCTATGCTGCACACATAAATGACCAACACTTCCATTGCTGAAGACCATGGTGCATCATTTCATCTTCTAAGTGACACTCCGATGGCATGCACGTCGAAGCTGTGGTATGAGTGGAAAATGGGCTAGAGATATGCATGCTCATAGTCCCACTGCTAATAACCAGTTCCCAACAACTCATGTTGACATGTCTGGACTCATACGCCCTCTTATCTGTGCTGTGGTAGCTGTATAATCTGTCACTGCCACCCTTACAATCCACGCTACATGGACACTCAGAATCTCACCTACGGCCCTGGAGAATGTTCATGTGACCAGTGATACCAACATCATTGCACAATTGACTTAGCACATCCAATTTGTGTAGCAATTCTCTGAAAGGACCATCTTGCCACTCAGAAGGCCACAATTCAACTACTTCCAAACTCGCTCAGTTGGCTATGGGAACCATGAGTGAGTCTCCTTGGCATGGTTGCCAGCTTGCTTCACACATTTGCACCACTCTGAATCTTCTGGCAGTGAGAATTCACTATTAAATGGCAGACACAGATGTCAGTCTGGAAGCTATACTGCTACGCTGTGTGTTGGCAGATGATGTTGAATCCATTGTCAGTACATCTACTATCTCCCAGGTGGCATATGGTGTCGTCAGATCAAAACTGATGTGTCCGCCCCCCCCCCCCCCCCCCCCCTCCCCAGCAGTGTATATATCATCTAACATTTCGGTCATAGACCACCATCGCAGGATGACTGTCAAGTCAACATCAAAATTTAAAAAAACTGAATCTCTCACATCATGAAAACATTAAATGCCTTGCCTAACCAAGCATCCAAGCAATTTTTTTTTCAGTTTCCATCAGATTGGCTATTTCCATTGCATGACTAATAGTTCCTCAATCCTGTATGGTGAGCCCCTCTTCAGCCCTAATAGGACCAGGTCAAAAAGACCTTTAAGATTATGCAGAAAACTGCAACTGTCAGAATATCAATAGCTCTGAAAGTTTTGGACACTCTGCAGGGAGATCAATAGCTCTGAGGCTTGATCATCTCAGTTGGAGTCGACCTGTTTGAACAAATTGATAGAATACAGGAAATGGAACCTTGACAAATGGAAGAACTAAGGCATATCCAACCATATGCCCCACTGAGAATTAGGTGCAATGTATGTGGACACACACATGGATTGGTTGTCACCAGTGGCACCTGCTTGAACAATTTCCGCCAGAAACTGCAGGAGAGATATGTAGAAGTTGTTTTAAAAAACTGCTCTGTAATGTTACAGGTGGCAGTACTGCCAAAAATTACAAAACAAAAAAAGAAAAAGAAACCTCCTGTAAATGTAAATCTGGAAACAAATACTTCTTGAGATAAAGGTTATTCTGTCCTGTGACAGAAAGTTGTCTTTTGCCACTACATACTTTCTTCCAGCCATACTTCTCAAAGAATCACAAATGCTCAGAAACACATATGGCAGATATTGTAATGTTCATTTGGAACACATGTTCTTCTAACAAGTGTTCATCATCAGTGGGTGTGAGATATACCAACGGCTTTAAACATACTCATAAGCAAGATATCTATGGGATCATGGTCAAGTAGAAAAAGAGGCTATGCTACTGAACCTCCTCAACCAATCCATCTTTTGTTTAATGGTAGTATTAGGTACTGTTGTATAAGAAATAGAAAATGGGGTAGTTTCTGGTCACACATAAATCAGACCCATTGTCTTTCTGCAATCGTGTGGGTGATCAGTCACACAGGAATTAGCAATTAACAGTACTTGTTAATTTGTCCATTAGAGTGTATGGGCTTATGAGCTGACACCCATAATTTTTGCATGCACATTGATACTAAAGTGATTGGATGCCTCACTTTCTTGATTGCTTGAAGATTTGTGTATCGGTCCGCAGGTGATTACTGTGGTAATTTATCATCTCACTCGCATCATTTAATGCAGGCTGTAAACAATGGTTCTTCTTCAATCTGTCTTAGAATCCATTGGCAGAACTGTAATGTGGGGATGGTTGTCTTAAAGACTTGCATACACTTTGAATGTTATTGACAAAGTAACTGAATATGCAAGAACGTGATTTAAGCCACCAGCACATCTAATTCTCCACAAGCATTGAAGGATCATCCTCTATTTTGGCATTCTCTCATTATTGCAGCATTAATACTTCCTTAAATTATGCTCCTTTCAGCTGATCATTTCATGGGGAATCTGGGAATGAACGTAGGCAAGAAAAGCTTAGGATTTTTTCTGCAGTTCAATACAATCAGATATAACGAACAAGTGAATAAGGCCTTAAGGAGTTCTTGATTATCTTTTCAGCATAATTGCTTGATTTTAGTTCGCAGGTGCTACTATTAAATGGTTACTGCAAATTGTAGAAGAAATAAAGACAGAAAAGCTGACCAGGAATAAAGGGAACCTTAACACGAATGTTATACTGTTAATGGAAATGGCATAAATGAGCAGACTTAAAATATAGCCTTGAGGGATACCATTCTCTTGCTTAATGTAATTACAAGCAACAGAAGACAGGAAAGACCACATCAACAGGTATGCATTATAGACCCACCTCTGGCGGAGATGGGTTGTCAATGGTTCAACAATATTTACTGAACAGTATTGAATGAAATTAATGAACTGTAATGAAAAAATATTATAATTTAGTGTCCCATCAGTAATTTATTACACATAAATGACAGTAAGTTTTTCTACTCAAGTACAGTGACTGTTTCAAGAAGAACTGCTATAGTTTTCAAAGATACAGACCGCGCAGCAGTCCACTGATATTTTATAGAGGCAGAGTGGGGTGCATATAACAGTGTGGGTACAAATTGTGTGACACATTCTGCAGAGACACAGACAATACTTTACAAACCATTATACTGCTGTCTGTCTCTTTCCCACATTACATATTCCACCTGGCCTCTCTCATGATTGACAGCAAGAGATAAATGCTAAATATAGGGACACACAATGATTCTCATATTCTCTCAAAGCACTTAGGTGCACAGAAGATAATCACTTTCAATTTTTGCGTAATATTTGTTGTTTCCTTTTGTTATCCTTGCATAACACAGCAAGTGGCAAGGTGAGCATCACTCATTGTGCATTAACAGGAAAATCAAAACTACTTGATTGACATGCATGCTAAGAGTCATGTAACACACTGAATTGGCAATCTTGCTAGTATTTGGTGTGTCATGGGTACAGTACCTCTTCCTATGGAACACTTTACCACGTGCCTTACTATTTGCTCAACAACCTAATGAGGACAATATTATGGTAGCTACTGGTTTGCCCTTTCCCAAATTTAAGGAGCAATTTCAAATATCTTCACTATAAGTGAACCGTTCAAAATAACAAAGATTATTATTTTTTTTTAGTTTGTGTTTCTTCTGATGTGCCATATAACATAATGGAATTATTTGTGCCTTAATGACATCAGATGGCACAAAAATCTATTTACACACATGGAAGAGACAAATGTAAGCTTCACTGTCCGAGATAGTGATCTTCCAACTGGTTGGCCCTACGATCAGTCAGTGTTGGTAAAAACTGCCAGTAGCATGAACCTAAACTGTATGCTCTGCGCATCATCTGCTGGCTTTGTGTAGAAACAACATTGAGTACCTACTACCCATTCCTGAAATTATTCTTTCTATATCCCCACAAGATATTGAACTGAGTGTAGAAGTCTTTGGGAGCGGCTCCCAAGAACATAATGAATGATTACATCAGGCCACCAGTAGTGTGTATTGTGGACATATCTGCTGGTCATCATGTAGTGTTAAAAGACTGCCGTACACCAGGCACCACCAGCGCTATGTTTTGATTAGGCTTTGGATGAATGCTTACTGGCACGGTCTATTATACCTACAGCTCAGGATTTTGTGGTTATTTGACAGAAAGATGTTTAACAGTTAGCTTGGCAAGGATCTTTGGTTATACACATGGGCTAGCACAATTCTCATAGTATACAACATGCACCATTGGCCATTAAAGATGCAATAAAAATAAGGATAGTAAATAATGAAACACTATTTATTGTGCATATGCAGTACATCAGGAAGAATACACAATTAAATTTGTAGGGGATCTGACGATACAAAAGGTGTGGATTGCCACCTTTGGCAGCAATCATGGCTGTAACGCTCGGCAGTGAATCAAACTGAGCTTGGATGATGCATACAGATGTGTCATTATATACTGCTTCAATTCTGTTCCAGAGTTCATCAATTGTAATGGCTGATAACTGGTGGTGCGCCAATCTCTCAGCACCCTGTAATCAGATGTTGCCAGTGAGTCAGAGATTTGGAGAATGTGTTGGCAAAGACAACAGTCAAGCACCTTCCACACTGATGTATGTCAGGACAGCATGGGTAAGACGTGGTTTTGTGATATCTTGTTGAAGACAATGCAAAGCTGTTGGCCTCAAAATGCCTGAAATGAAACAGTTAGTGTCTAAATTAATGGATTTGGGAACCAGAGGTGATCGTGATGTGTACCCAATGGCAACCCATACCATCATGACTGGTACAGAGTCTATATAACAATGGCAAATGGAATTAGCAACATTCGCCCTCCTTCCTTGAGCTGCCACACATGGATATGTCCTTTGTAATGCTATATACAGAACATAGATTTGGCTGAAAACATGATCCGGTGCTGCTCCTATGTCCAATGTTGTCACTAGACACACCAATGTCAGCACACACAGACACACTGCTACCGCATCAAGGAACATTGCAACAATGGGACACAGCTGACAGTCCATGATCCTTAAAGCATCACTGTACTGTCCATGTGGATACTTGTCTTACTGCAAAGAAGCCCATTTTCTGACTCAAGATACATGACGCAGATGTATAATCCTGTAAGGCCCAGCCAAAATTTGTTTGCTTTCTCAGCCAGTCTTCACAAGGGCCATACAGTTAGTGCAAGGTGTCGAGTATGCCTTTTCTGAGCCCACTGATTCCATATTCACATGACAGTCATGGAGTCCCTACTAATGCGGCTGCTGTATCATGGAATAAAAAATATGGTCCGTCAAGTGTTAAATTTCCTCACATGCTAATAAATGTTTCTCCTTCATACATGAGGCATAACAGGATCTTGTCACAAACCAACACCCAAATGAGATTTCTGAATGAAAAACATGTTATGCAATCTTTCCTCATCTACAGAATTACATGGTATTACTCGATGTACTCTGCGCTATTGGGGTAAAATATTAATCGTTTGTGTATCCACGCATGATTTGATCTGTTTTGCACAGGGAGACAAAACGACAGTGGTCCTAGACTGCACTGAAACTGAATTTATTGTGTGGGTTCTCTCCCTGTCATTGTAATTAAACCAGCCAGTACCCTTTGTAATGTATTAGCAGGCTCTTTACTATGTCTTTATGAAGACATAGTTTCTTCAGAAATTAATAACCCAAATATTTTGTGTCTTTTGGCCTCCAGTGCACACATTGGAAGATAAAAATGTCATGTGGTTTCATCCCCTCACCACATAGTCTACATATAGGGGCTTCTTTATCGATGCCCCTCACATGCAGGTGTTTCCTGAAGTTCCAATGGCCAATCATTAGTCCTACATGAATCAAACCTGTCTTCCTGTTCAAGCCCAGGATTGCAGTATGTCTCTTAAAACATGGTTTCGACGTCATTAGTTTGCCACGTTTTTGTTTTCGGATCTTAGTCCCATATTCTGTGCGCTGCCTCCTGATCCAGCTACATAGTTTAGATTTTACCATCGCCTTGGCTGATCGTTAAGACAGATTTCATCCCAACAAATTAATTAATCACTCCTGTCCTGGCCAGCCAATCAGCTTGTTCATTTCCACTAATGACACCACAATCATTGTAGCACCTATGTAGACTTTCCTCCACGTACATTCTGACAGCAAATATCTCTACCTGGAATACTGTGGCCAGCTTCCCTAGGGTGACTGCGGTCTCTAGTCATGGCTGTACCCTGTATACATACCTCAGTTCCCGCAACTTCGTCTGTTTATGGTCTGTCACCTGCACACTATTGTCATTCAATCTTCCTCTGCTCCCTATTTCCAGTGGAAGGTCTACGCAGATGGAAGTTATTGTATGGTCATTCTTTCTTATATTTACCAGATTAATTACACTGGTGTGGATTTTTGGATTTTTTAACACGTGTGCCACTGTTGCTACTTCAATTGTAACCCAGAGATGTAATGGGGGCTTGTCCAGCATGGTTTTCATCTCAACAGGGGGCTTGCTACCAATTCTGCCTGTTATGGCTAAGCAGGCCAATCTCTGCTCCTCCCCAAGTTCCTTAGCAGCTGCCTTTTGTTATACTACACTGGTGTCCAAAATTAAGGCAACAAACTGCTATTTCCTTGTCCTGGGTCTAATTCACAATATAATCATACAAACTGTCAACAGATGTCATTACAATCGTCTTCTGCACGGAAGATGGCATTCTGATTAATGGACCACAATGCCAGCAATGACGTCAGGGCAGCTATCAGGTGGGGTAGTCTTTGCAGGGTGTCCCACATTCACAATTGCTGTGTACACAGTCACAGATGGTGCAGTATTGCACAGAGGAGACGCTTACAGACTCCCTGCTGTGGAGGGCCATAGGAAGAATGAAAGCAGGAGAGTCGCAAACTGATGTGGTCCAGTGGCTCTCTGTGAATCGTTCTGTAGTTTCTAGGATGAGACAACAGTTTAGAGAGACCAAAACTGTGTCCTGGAGACCAGGACAGGGCCGACCACTTGTGACATCAGAAAGAGTGGGCCATTATTTGGCTCTAGGGGCACAATGGTACTGCACTGCAACTGGCATCTGACCTCGTAGCATCCCCTGGACATGTTGTATCGAGGCAAACGGTGTACGGAAGGTTTTAGCAGAGTTGCCTTTATTGTTGGAGACCTGCTGTCTGTTCACCTCTCGTCTGTCTTCACAGGAGGGAATGTCTAGAGTGAAGCCGTCAACATGCCACCTAGACGGTCAAATAGTGGGCCAATTTTCGTTTCACAGATGAGTCCCAATTTAGTCTGGAGAGTGATTCTCGACAGATATGCATCTGAAGGGCAAGTGGAACACGATTTCGGAACCCAAACATTGTGGAAAGAGACAAAATCGAGAAGGATCCCTAATGGTATGGGCAGGGATTATGTTGACTACTTGAACACCTCTTCAAGAAATTGTACAAGAGAATCAGCAAGATTTAACTGCTGTCGGGTATCATGGGGAGATCTTGGGTTCTCATGTATGGTTTTTGTGAGGTGCTGTACACCCAGACTTTGTATTGTTGGATGATAATGCTCAACCTCTACTGGTAAATTACATCAAAGAGTAATAAATAAACAGTGACTGGTAACAGTAAACTTATTGTTTCATTTAATTACATCGAAGAGCTTCAGATTTTAGTATGAGTCCTGGATCTGCTTCCTCATTAACCATATTACACCAGTTTTCATGGGACTAGCCTTTAGATCCTGTTTCCTGCACCAGTTTTGCTCTATCTTCAGAGCACATTGTGCCATCAGAGCATGTAGCATACTTCATTAAATTTTATATTTGTCATTGCAATTTTAATACCCAGCCATATATTACGGATTCCTGTTTTGCATTCAGTGTTACACTGTGTGCATCCAAGGCCCGTATTTTTATAATTATGAAATCAAATTTGCATCATCAAAGACATATTCATGTATATGTGCGGATGGATGTGTGTGTGTGTGTGGGGGGGGGGGGGGGGCGGCATACCTGTCCCTTTTCCCCCCTAAGGTAGGTCTTTCCGCTCCTGGGATTGGAATGACTCCTTACCCTCTCCCTTAAAACCCACATCCTTTAGTCTTTCCCTCTTTCCTGATGAAGCAACTATGGGTTGCAAAAGCTTGATATTTGTGTGTGTGTGTGTGTGTGTGTGTGTGTGTGTGTGTGTGTGTGTGTTTTATTGTGTCTATCTACCAGCGCTTTCCCGTTTCGTAAGTCACAGCATCTTTTTTTAACATATTTTTCCCATGTGGAATGTTTCTTTCTATTATATTCATACAATTAAATAATTAATATTATTTGGTATCAGTGATACAACATGTTTCAAGGCTGGCAACTGGCACACTATGGTTTATTGTTTTCCTGATGTACACCAGCGTTCAGGTTGACAAAATAGTAGTTTGCGATGAAAATGGAAACCAAAACAAACATTGAATATAGACTACAGAGAAAAGAACTGCAATTCATTGTGACATCCATCATTTTATTACAGCAGGTCTAGATTTCAACTGTTACATCATAATCTTCATTGTATATAACAACAGGTGACATCCAGAGTGTCATGTAGTAACAAATATTGATTGGTATAGAAAACTAACATGAAGTAATGTGGAGTTCACATTAGACCCCACATGCTCTACACAAATCAATATTGTTCACTATATGACACATTGGACTGTCACCTGTTGTTATATGCACTGAAGATGACTATGTAATAGTTGAAATCTAGATGTGCTGTAATAAAATGACAGATTTTGCAATCAATTGCTGTTCTTTTCTCCATTCTCTATATTCAATGATTGCTGCACACAATGGAATCATATGGATTCCAATATGTTTGAAACTTGGATACTCAATGCTGATCAACAAAACATGAATGTTCAAATAACCAAACCCACTTTTGTTTCTGTGTGATGAAATCCAAAGTATGTGACAAATTCTGACATATATTGCACATCCAGTCATGTGAAGGAAAACTGAACTGGCAGCCAGAAAGCCTACAGGCATTGAGGAAAACTTACGAAGTTGGCACTAATTCACTTTTTCATTTGCTTAGTTCAGGCAAGGGACAGTTTATGTTCCTGATAAAAAATATACCGGAGAACTTCCAAGTTCTAGAGATAATACACCATCCTGATAAACCTTTCATGAGGATTTTCCTCGTTCCCTGCCAGGAAGCCTGTAACAGGTGGGAGCAACTTAAGAGACGAGGAATATACCACAGGTAGTTTTCGTAGTTCACAGCCTCAATGCTACAGGTATTTTTAAAAAACCTAGCACTGTTTCTGATGTATTTTCTTTGGACTCTGGTTTCAGCTCTGTATTTTTCCTTCAGTGATGATGGAAATTACAAGTAGGCATACACTATAAGGTTGTTTTTATCTATCTGTCTGACTCAAGTTTAAATTTTCAAACACACATGTCCACATCAACCTCCAATATACATTTCTTGAAAGCAAGCAAATGAGACTGTGTATTGGCCAAATTACGTCATCCCCCCCCCCCCCCCCCAGTAGACACAGGATGGTGTCAGGACCATTAGTAATGTACTAGTAAACCAACAAGTCTGCCACTGAATAATCTTATATTTTATCAGGTACATGCAACATGTTAAAATAGCATGGGGTGGGTACTTAATATGGGCACCCATGTAAATGGTATGCAGCCTGAATGCAGGAGACCTATGCATGTAAATCCATTATAATGGTCAATAGGATTCTATAACATTTGTCAGTGGGAATCTAATCCGTGTGATTTCAACCTGGACTCGTTGATCTCATCTGTTGAGAGCTGGTTTGGCTATGAGGAAATGATTAATTGCAAACTGAGCTAATTAAACATTTTCGTCCCATTAGAAGAACTGGATGCTACAGTTGCTAAGTAACTGTGTACCATCCTTTAACACTATGAGGTCGGCACTGTCATTTTGACATGTACTTTGCTTTAGTAGACTTATTTTTTGTAAATGTTTATTCTACAGTTCCCATTTTCTATTACTTTTAATACTTGTGAGGCACATGTCTGCAAAATATACAGTGTGTAGAACCTTTCCGAAATGTGGCACAACAATCTCTTACTAAAAGTACCACCATCCACGGACTTGTGAAAAATAGCTTTCAGACCTGTCCACAGCTATTGTTTCCTTTCCTCATTGGTTTATTGAATTCCGCAGGCACTCTGTCAATGTGGAAAGAAACTCTATTGCTCAAGTCATGCAGTTTGTGTTGACCATACTTCAATTGCTTCATAATGGCATTTCTGTGAAGTGGTTTGTCTGATGATGAAATTTTAAAGACTTCAATGTCAGATGATGAATTCATTCAGTATGAGCAACAAACTAGAGGAATTTGGAATGTCTCAGGTGAATGGTTTTTTTTACCTAGGTAAAGTTGAGCAGTGCCACCTTGCAGAGCATGTTGTAACATGTCTTATACAGCACAGTTTCCACAGGAAGAAATATTACATGTGACAATTTTTTCGCAACCAAATGCCTTGCAAAAGTTTGAAACATAAGGATTCAAGCACTGTATGACAGTGAAGAAACCTAGAAGGCAAATCTTTCAATCAGTAAAATCTGCAGTAGTAACCGTGCACACAACTATATTTTGTAAGTGAGGTGACATGATTCAAACACAGTATCAGGTAAAAACACAAATATGTGCTTCATTTCAGTTCAGTGCATGACACAGTTACTATCTACAAAAAGCATCACTGAAAACTACCAGAATCAGTGGCTTACTACAGTAACACTAAGTACAGTGTTGACATCATCGATCAAATGGTTCAGCTTTACAATGGTAAGCATGGATGTCACAAACCGTACATGCACTTTTTTTTTTCTTCAATGTACTGATGTTGGCAGCTATTAATGAGTGAGTACTCTACAAAGAAGGAACGCGTGCAACAAGTATGTTTATAGATCATGTTTATGCAACACTCAACACTCAAAAGTTAGGTGTCATCATGCACCAGGTGGATTTGAATGAAGAAAATCAGGGTTATACATTTTTTCTCTACAATATATTGCGCTTTTCAAAACTTTATGTTATAACACATGCTTTTACTAAGGGAATTTATCCATTTAACATTTTATCATCATATATATATATATATATATATATATATATATATATATATATGTTGTTGTTGTCTTCAGTCCTGAGACTGGTTTGATGCAGCTCTCCATGCTACTCTGTCCTGTGCAAGCTTCTTCATCTCCCAGTACCTACTGCAACCTACATCCTTCTGAATCTGCTTAATGTATTCATCTCTTGGTCTCCCCCTACGATTTTTACCCTCCACGCTGCCCTCCAATACTAAATTGGTGATCCCTTGATGCCTCAGAACATGTCCTACCAACCGATCCCTTCTTCTGGTCAAGGTGTGCCACAAACTTCTCTTCACCCCAATCCTATTCAATACTTCCTCATTAGTTATGTGATCTACCCATCTAATCTTCAGCATTCTTCTGTAGCACCACATTTCGAAAGCTTCTATTCTCTTCTTGTCTAAACTATTTACCGTCCATGTTTCACTTCCATACAAATACTTTCAGAAATGACTTTCTGACACTTAAATCTATACTCGAGGTTAACTAATTTCTCTTCTTCAGAAACGCTTTCCTTGCCATTGCCAGTCTACATTTTATATCCTCTCTACTTCAACCATCATCAGTTATTTTGCTCCCCAAATAGCAAAACTCCTTTACTACTTTAAGTGTCTCATTTCCTAATCTAATACCCTGAATATATATATATATATATATATATATATATATATATATATATATATATATATATGGTTATAATAGAAGGAAACATTCCACGAAGGAAAAATATATCTAAAAACAAAGATGATGTGTCTGCTTGTGTCTGTATATGTGTGGATGGATATGTGTGTGTGTGTGCGAGTGTGTACCCGTCCTTTTTTCCCCCTAAGGTAAGTCTTTCCGCTCCCGGGACTGGAATGACTCCTTACCCTCTCCCTTAAAACCCACATCCTTTCGTCTTTCCCTCTCCTTCCCTCTTTCCTGATGAGGCAACAGTTTGTTGCGAAAGCTTGAATTTTGTGTGTATGTTTGTGTTCGTTTGTGTGTCTGTCGACCTGCCAGCACTTTCAAAATATATATATATATATATATATATATATATATATCACCACTGCTGAAACCCAGGCTATCCGTGATCTGAAGGCTGACCGGTCCATCGTCATTCTTCCGGCGGACAAGGGTCCCACGACCGTGGTACTTGATCGTCGGGAGTATGTGGCTGAGGGACTGCGTCAGCTTTCAGACAACACCACATACAAAGTTTGCCAAGGTAATCCCATTCCTGATGTCCAGGCAGAGCTTCAAGGAATCCTCAGAACCTTAGGCCCCCTACAAAACCTTTCACCTGACTCCATCAACCTCCTGACCCCACCGTCACCCCGCACCCCTACATTCTACCTTCTTCCTAAAATTCACAAACCCAATCATCCCGGCCGCCCCATTGTAGCTGGTTACCAAGCCCCCACAGAACGTATCTCTGCCTACGTAGATCAACACCTTCAACCCATTACATGCAGTCTCCCATCCTTCATCAAAGACACCAACCACTTTCTCGAACGCCTGGAATCCTCACCCAATCCGTTACCCCCAGAAACCATCCTTGTAACCATTGATGCCACTTCCTTATACACAAACATCCCGCACGTCCAGGGACTCGCTGCGATGGAGCACTTCCTTTCACGCCGATCACCTGCCACCCCGCCTAAAATCTCTTTCCTCATTACCTTAGCCAGCTTCATCCTGACCCACAACTTCTTCACTTTTGAAAACCAGACATACCAACAATTAAAGGGAACAGCCATGGGTACCAGGATGGCCCCCTCGTACGCCAACCTATTCATGGGTCGCTTAGAGGAAGCCTTCTTGGTTACCCAGGCCTGCCAACCCAAAGTTTGGTACAGATTTATTGATGACATCTTCATGATCTGGACTCACAGTGAAGAAGAACTCCAGAATTTCCTCTCCAACCTCAACTCCTTTGGTTCCATCAGATTCACCTGGTCCTACTCCAAATCCCATGCCACTTTCCTTGATGTTGACCTTCACCTGTCCAATGGCCAGCTTCACACGTCCGTCCACATCAAACCCACCAACAAGCAACAGTACCTCCATTACGACAGCTGCCACCCATTCCACATCAAACGGTCCCTTCCCTACAGCCTAGGTCTTCGTGGCAAACGAATCTGCTCCAGTCCGGAATCCCTGAAGCATTACACCAACAACCTGACAACAGCTTTCGCATCCCGCAACTACCCTCCCGACCTAGTACAGAAGCAAATAACCAGAGCCACTTCCTCATCCTCTCAAACCCAGAACCTCCCACAGAAGTGCCCCACTTGTGACAGGATACTTTCCGGGACTGGATCAGATTCTGAATGTGGCTCTCCAGCAGGAATACGACTTCCTCAAATCCTGCCCTGAAATGAGATCCATCCTTCATGAAATCCTCCCCACTCCACCAAGAGTGTCTTTCCGCCGTCCACCTAACCTTCGTAACCTCTTAGTTCATCCCTATGAAATCCCCAAACCACCTTCCCTACCCTCTGGCTCCTACCCTTGTAACCGCCCCCGTTGTAAAACCTGTCCCATGCACCCTCCCACCACCACCTACTCCAGTCATGTAACCCGGAAGGTGTACACAATCAAAGGCAGAGCCACGTGTGAAAGCACCCACGTGATCTACCAACTGACCTGCCTACACTGTGATGCATTCTATGTGGGAATGACCAGCAACAAACTGTCCATTCACATGAATGGACACAGGCAGACAGTGTTTGTTGGTAATGAGGATCACCCTGTTGCTAAACATGACTTGGTGCACGACCCGCACATCTTGGCGCAGTGTTACACCGTCGGGGTTATCTGGATACTTCCTACTAACACCAACCTATCCGAACTCCGGAGATGGGAACTTGCTCTTCAATATATCCTCTCTTCTCGTTATCCACCAGGCCTCAATCTCCGCTAATTTCAAGTTGCCGCCACTCATACCTCACCTGTCATTCAACAACATCTATGCCTCTGCACTTCTGCCTCGACTGACATCGCTGCCCAAACTCTTTGTCTTTAAATATGTCTGCTTGTGTCTGTATATGTGTGGATGGATATGTGTATGTGTGCGAGTGTATACCCGTTCTTTTTTCCCCCCTAAGGTAAGTCTTTCCGCTCCCAGGACTGGAATGACTCCTTACCCTCTCCCTTAAAACCCACATCCTTTTGTCTTTCCCTCTCCTTCCCTCTTTCCTGATGAGGCAACAGTTTGTTGCGAAAGCTTGAATTTTGTGTGTATGTTTGTGTGTCTGTCGACCTGCCAGCACTTTCATTTGGTAAGTCACATCATCTTTGTTTTTAGGTATATTTTTCCTACGTGGAATGTTTCCTTCTATTATATATATATATATATATATATATATATATATATATATATATATATATATATATACTCCTGGAAATTGAAATAAGAACACCGTGAATTCATTGTCCCAGGAAGGGGAAACTTTATTGACACATTCCTGGGGTCAGATACATCACATGATCACACTGACAGAACCACAGGCACATAGACACAGGCAACAGAGCATGCACAATGTCGGCACTAGTACAGTGTATATCCACCTTTCGCAGCAATGCAGGCTGCTATTCTCCCATGGAGACGATCGTAGAGATGCTGGATGTAGTCCTGTGGAACGGCTTGCCACGCCATTTCCACCAGGCGCCTCAGTTGGACCAGCGTTCGTGCTGGACGTGCAGACCGCGTGAGACGACGCTTCATCCAGTCCCAAACATGCTCAATGGGGGACAGATCCGGAGATCTTGCTGGCCAGGGTAGTTGACTTACACCTTCTAGAGCACGTTGGGTGGCACGGGATACATGCGGACGTGCATTGTCCTGTTGGAACAGCAAGTTCCCTTGCCGGTCTAGGAATGGTAGAATGATGGGTTCGATGACGGTTTGGATGTACCGTGCACTATTCAGTGTCCCCTCGACGATCACCAGTGGTGTACGGCCAGTGTAGGAGATCGCTCCCCACACCATGCCGGGTGTTGGCCCTGTGTGCCTCGGTTGTATGCAGTCCTGATTGTGGCGCTCACCTGCACGGCGCCAAACACGCATACGACCATCATAGGCACCAAGGCAGAAGCGACTCTCATCTCTGAAGACGACACGTCTCCATTCGTCCCTCCACTCACGCCTGTCGCGACACCACTGGAGGCGGGCTGCACGATGTTGGGGCGTGAGCGGAAGACGGCCTAACGGTGTGCGGGACCGTAGCCCAGCTTCATGGAGACGGCTGCGAATGGTCCTCGCCGATACCCCAGGAGCAACAGTGTCCCTAATTGGCTGGGAAGTGGCGGTGTGGTCCCCTACGGCACTGCGTAGGATCCTACGGTCTTGGCGTGCATCCGTGCGTCGCTGCGGTCCGGTCCCAGGTCGACGGGCACGTGCACCTTCCGCCGACCACTGGCGACAACATCGATGTACTGTGGAGACCTCACGCCCCACGTGTTGAGCAATTCGGCGGTACGTCCACCCGGCCTCCCGCATTCCCACTATACGCCCTCGCTCAAAGTCCGTCAACTGCACATACGGTTCACGTCCACGCTGTCGCGGCATGCTACCAGTGTTAAAGACTGCGATGGAGCTCCGTATGCCACGGCAAACTGGCTGACACTGACGGCGGCGGTGCACAAATGCTGCGCAGCTAGCGCCATTCGACGGCCAACACCACGGTTCCTGGTGTGTCCGCTGTGCCGTGCGTGTGATCATTGCTTGTACAGCCCTCTCGCAGTGTCCGGAGCAAGTATGGTGGGTCTGACACACCGGTGTCAATGTGTTCTTTTTTCCATTTCCAGGAGTGTGTGTGTGTATTATATATATATAATAGAAGGAAACATTCCACATTGGAAAAATATACCTAAAAACAAAGATGATGTGACTGTACGTGTGTGTGTGTGTGTGTGTGTGTGTGTGTGTGTGTGTGTGCGCGCGCGCGCGAGCGAGTGTATACCCATCTCTTTTTCCCCCTAAGGTAAGTCTTTCCGCTCCCGTGACTGGAATGACTCCTTACCCTCTCCAAGATGCCCAACAGACGCTATCGTCGTCGTCGTGCAAGACAAACAGTCTATAAAACCATTGAGAACATAGAATTCTCAACGTCTGCTGCTGACAAGAAGAAGAACACTGTGAAGAACATTGCTTCAACTGCACTTCTCGATGGACCTGCTGTTTTCTGTGGCTGCAGACTTAACTTCAGCATTGATTTGAACGATTCATTTTCACATGGTAACGGATGGCTTACAGTGGCAATTGTACGTGGTGGCACTGGAGTTCCCAATGTTCCCGGCCTGGAAAGTTTCGTCGACAGAGACATCATCGCCTACCGCACCTATCACATTGCAGAATTAGCGAATAAAGATTTTGGAAAATCCACTTATATGTCTACCTCTTCCCTATCCCTGTATACACGTAATAAAAGAAAAATTTCTGTAAATGAATCTGTATTTGTCTGGATGAAAGGTAAAGGTGTTTATGAGTATGTTAAATTTGTTGCTGACTGTACATTGTATTTTCATAAATAAAGTGATCTGTAGCGTAGCTGAGAACCGGACAAGGGTACATCTAGAATCTGTCGGCATAGAGCGAGAACAGCATGTTACGTCAGCACACTGAGCAGTTGACCTTTGACCCCGGCCGACGTCATCTTGGCAGCGCGCCAGCGGCGGACTTGGCGCTCAGTTGTAATAAATAAATTATATATATATATATATATATATATATATATATATATATTACACCTAAAAACAAAGATGATGTGACTTACCAAATGAAAGTGCTGGCAGGTCGACAGACACACAAACGAACACAAACATACACACAAAATTCAAGCTTTCGCAACAAACTGTTGCCTCATCAGGAAAGAGGGAAGGAGAGGGTAAGACGAAAGAATGTGGGTTTTATATATATATATATATATATATATATATATATATATATATATATATATATAATTTGTGTTATGTATTAGATATAAAATGTTCATCATCCCATGTGATTCTTCAGAGCAAAGTAAAACTATACACTAGTAAACTGTATAAATAGTATGAAATATATTGGTATACATCTTAATTTCTTCGCTATTTTAAGAAAGGTCAATAAATCTGCACTCATCAAAATGATAGGTTGGTCCTTCTAGCGTTAAGATAAGAAAATAAAAAGTACACCTAAGGCTATAGCTACATTAAACCTGGTGTAGACTGAAGCAAACTAAAATACTGTTGGCCAATTTTCTTGTTATACTACCTTTAGCAGATGTTGGAGAGACTAATTCTGCAAAAATATTGCATAGGAAGAGCTGTACATCTCAGATAATCACTCTGACCCCACAAATAGAAGATCGGTGAGAAACAGTATACATGAATTTCACAGATCTTACAAATGATTACGATATGATGAACCATAATACTTTATTACAAATGTATACAATCACAAAAAACAATTGCTTTACCTGCGCTATCAGAAATATCCATCAGAAATGAATCTCCATTGCAGAACTATAAGGCTGTAAAAGCAGATGGAATAAACAAAAATGGATTGTCTTATGGGAACGTGTTGTTTCCATTTTGTTTAACATCTAGAGAAGCAATCAACCTCTTCCTGAACGAACCCAAAGTTTCATCTAAAATAAATAAATAAATAAATAAGGCTATGGCCAAAAGCTTTATGTAAATGTATCAATTGTGCACATCTGCAACTTTATGTGTTTTCTTTACAGTAAGTAGCAATCTGTCTTTAGCTACATTCTTGATATTCCTACATGGAGCTTCGATTGTATGAATAAATAAATAAATGTAACAATCATTTTACCAACATATGGTCTTGTAAGCGTCTTAATGTAAACAGGTTTGGCTACTAATGACAAATGAATCTCAATACGGCAGATATAGTTTGAGTTGCATATTACACTATCTGTACTGCTTACAGTGCATGTCTGCACAGTTTGGCAGTCAACAGTTGTGGCAATGCTAGTTAGCTAAGGCCATCCATCATCCCAAGTTCATATCACATGGAATGGGAAAAATCGGTTTTTAATTGTTCTGAGGCCAAAAATCACATAAACAGCAAAATGGCACCGGTTTCTAATTGTCATGAGACTGGTGCAAACAAGACATGTTCAATATGCTGTCTTCCCCTTTCTGCCATAAGTTAAAATCAAGAAACAGCTGGTTCCACAATGGATAAGAGTGTCTTAGAGGTCATATTCAGAACATGTTGCACAATGAGTGTCTTCACAATTCAGTTACATTCATGTCTGCATAGTTACTCTGCAATTCACACTTAAGGGCCTGGCAGAGGGTTCATCAAACCATTTTCATACTACGTTTCTACCATTCCACTCTTGTACGGCGCGTAGGAAAAAGGAACACCTAAATCGTTCCGTTCGAGCTCTGATTTCCCTTATTTTATTATCATGATCATGTCTAACTACGTAGGTAGGTGTCAACAAAATATTTACGCATTAGGAAGAGAAAGTCGGTGATTGAAATTTTGTAAATAGATCTCGCCGCAAAGAAAACCGTCTTCGTTTCAGTGACAGCCACCCCAACTCGCGTATCATATTAGTGACACCCTCACCCCTATTGCACGATAACATGAAACGAGCTGCACTTTTTCGATGTCCTCCATCAATCCTACCTGGTAAGGATCCCATACCGCGCAGCAATATTCCAGCAGAGGACGGACAAGTGTAATGTAGGCTGCATCTTTAGTGGGTTTGTCGCATCTTCTAAGTGTTCTGCCAACAACGTGCATTCTTTGTTTTGCCTTCCCCACAATATTATCTATGTGGTCTTTCCAATTTAAGTTGTTCGTAATTGTAATTCCCAGGTATTTAGTCGAATTGACAGCCCTTAGATTCGTGTGATTTATCGTATACCCAAAATTTCTCGGATTTCTTTTAGTACCCATGTGGATGACCTCGCACTTGTCTTTGTTTAGTGCTAATTTCCACTTTTTGCACCATACAGAAATTCTCTCTAGATCATTTTGTAATTGGAATTGATTGTCTGATGATTTTACTAGACGGTAACTTACAGTGTCATCTGCGAACAATCTAAGGGGGCTGCTCAGATTATCACCTAGATCACTTATATAAATGAGGAACTGCAGAGGGCCTATGACACTATCTTGCACAACGCCATGTATCACTTATGTTCTACTCGATGATTTACCATCTATCACTACGAACTGTCACCTCTCTGAGAGGAAATCATGAATCCAGTCACACAAATGAGACGATACTCCATATGCATGCAATTTGATTAATACCGTATATACTCGAATAATCAACGCATGTTTTTTCCTGAATTTTAGGACGAAAAACTGGGGCACGCAGATTATTCGAAACATTGTTGGTACTGCTCCGCCTCCAACAATACATCCCATTATACTATTGCATTGTTGGGGCCTCAATCTGTGACGCATCAGTAGCATGTTAGGAGTGAAGTATTAATGTCTTCAAACTTGTTAATTATGGCTACAAGTTCTTTCATTATGGCTACACGTTCTCGTTATCGCTCGTACACTGCTAAAGTAAAAGTGAAAATTATTGAAAAAGCCGAGAATATTGGAAACCGTGTAGCAGGAAGAAAGTACGACGTGAGTGAGAGTTGTATTTGCGACTGGTGAAAAAATAAAATGCAGCATCAAGAAACTAATAGTAATCGCCGGGCATTCCGCGGCCAAAAAGCGAAGCATCCGGACCTCGAGAAAAGGCTCTGTGATTATGTAGATGAGAAGCGACAATACGGTTGCGTGGTGACGAGTGAAATGTGCCAACTTAAAGCATTGTCTTTAGCCAAAGAACTAGGCATTACCAGTTTCAAAGCTAGCCGGGGCTGGCTATCAAGATTTTTCAACCGAAATGGTTTAGGATTCCGAAGGAAAACTACTATCGCTCAGTGGCTTCCAGGCGATTACGAGGAAGAAACAGAGAATTTTCACCATTATGTGATAAATCTGCGCCATAAACAGTCCTATATATTATCACAAATTGGTAAAGCGGATCAAACGCCAGTCTATTTTGAGATGCCACTCGACAACACAGTGAACAGGAAAGGAGAATCCAGCATCATGATACGAACTGGCGGCAGTGAGAAACAAAGATGTACAGTGATGTGTGTAACTGGCGATGGACGAATGCTACCACCTTACATGATATTTAAAAGGAAAACTATTCCGAAAATATCAGTAAAAGGACTACCGGTAGTAGTGAGAGCGAATCCGAAAGGGTGGATGGACAATGAACTTATAATTGACTGGGTGACACGTTTGGCAAGGTCGTCCTGGTGCGTTACTGAATTTACGCGACATGTCGGTCCTGGACAGCTTCCGCAGACATACAACTAAGGAAGTGCGAGACAAATTACAAAAAGAGAAAACTGACTCGGTCATTATCCCTGGAGGCCTAACATCCATCCTACAATCACTAGATGTGTGTATAAATCGGCCATTCAAAGCTGCACTTAAACAGCGATATATGCAATGGGTGGCTGATGAAAACCGTAAGTTCACACCTAGCGGAAAAATCAAACGGCTGGATCTGTCCCAGATTTGTGAATGGGTGAAAAGTGCATGGGACTCCATTCCGCACCCACTGGTGGAAAAATCCTTCAAAAAATGTGGAATCACAAATTTACTGGATGGAACAGAGGACGATGCTCTATGGGAAGATGGTGAAGACGACAACGATTCTCCCGCTAGTGACGACGATGAAAGTGATGAATAGAAGGTACGAGAGGAAACGTACCGTTTGTTGTTGTTGTCGTCTTCAGTCCTGAGACTGGCTTGATGCAGCTCTCCATGCTACTCTATCCGGTGCAGGCTTCTTCATCTCCCAGTGACTACTGCAACCTACATCCTTCTGAATCTGCTTAGTGTATTCATCTCTTGGTCTCCCTCTACGATTTTTACCCTCCACGCTGCCCTCCAATACTAAATTGGTGATCCCTTGATGCCTCAGGACATGTCCTACCAACCGATCACTTCTTCTAGTCAAGTTGTGCCACAAACTTCTCTTCTCACTAATTCTATTCAATACCTCCTCATTAGTAATGGGATTTACCCATCTAATCTTCAGCATTCTTCTGTAGCACCATATTTCAAAACCTTCTATTCTCTTCTTGTCCAAACTATTTATTGTCCACGTTTCACTTCCATACATGGCTCACTCCCTACAAAAACTTCCAGAAACGACTTCCTGACACCTAAATCTATGCTCGATGTTAACAAATTTCTCTTCTTCAGAAATGCTTTCCTTGCCATTGCCAGTTTACATTTTATATCCTGTCTACTTCGACCATCATCAGTTATTTTGCTCCCCAAATAGCAAACCTCCTTTACTACTTTAAGTGTCTCATTTCCTAATCTAATTCCCTCAGCATCACTTGATTTAATTCGACTACATTCCACTATCTTCATTTTGCTTTTCTTATATTCTCCTTTCAAGACACTATGCATTCCGTTCAACTGCTCTTCCAAGTCCTTTGCTGTCTCCGACAGAATTACAATGTCATCGGTGACCCTCGAAGTTTTTATTTCTTCTCCATGGATTTTAATACCTGTTCCAAATTTTTCTTTTGTACCGGTATTGACTAAAATATTTTATTGCACATACCGTATTAATAAATTCTTAAACAAGATAATTCACATTTCTTTTTGCTATTGCTGGTACGCGTAGAGTCCCGGCTGGCGGTGACGTTCCCTGGCCGCCCGCCCGTCTAATGGGCCAGCCAACCAGCTGCACGCCGCTGGCCAGCTGCAAGCTGCTGAATTGGTTGCGTTTTAACGATGTATCAACTTGTACAGCAGCATTTCTTCAAACCAGTAGTTATTATACACACTTTTGAGTACATCATAACGTTGGAATGATTTTATTTTGTAAATAAAACAAATTAAATCAAAAAATAATTTTTTTCCCTCTTCCTCAAAATTGGTGTGCGCGGATTATTCGACGGTGCGGATTATTCGAGTATATACGGTAGCTGCTTGTGAGGAACGGTCTCAAAAGCCTTCTGGAAATTCAGGAATATGGAATCGATCTGAGATCCCTTGTCGACAGCACTCATTACTTCATGGGAATAAAGAGCTAGCTGTGTTGCACAAGAACAATATTTTTCCGAATCCGTGTTGGTAATGTATCAATAAGTCATTTTCTTCAACATGATTCATAATGTTCGAGTACAGTATACGTTCCAAAATCCTACTGCAAATTGAGGTCAGTGATATGGATCTGTAATTCAATGGGTTACTCCTATTTCCTTTCTTGAATATTGGTGTGACCTATGCTACTTTCAGTCTTTAGGAACAGACCTTTCGTCAAGTGAGCGGTTGTACATGATTGCTAAGAAAGGCGCTATTGTGTCTGCATACTCTGAGAGGAACCTGAGTGGCATATCATCTGGACCGGAAGACTTGCCTTTCTTAAGTGATCTGAGTTGTTTCGTAACACCTAAGATATCTACTAGTATGTCTGTTCTGGTTTCGAATTCTGGAATATTTACTTCGTCTTCTTTCGTGAAGGAATTACGGAAAACTGTATTTAGTAACTCCGCTTTAGTGGCGCCATCATGGGTAACATTTCCATCGCTATCGTGCAGTCACGGTGTTGACTAATTTTTTGCAACTGGTGTACTATACATACGACGAGAATCTCTTTGGGTTTTCTATTATATTTTGAGACAATATTTCATTGTGGACACTATTAAAAGCATCTCGCATTGACGTCCGCACTAAATTTCGGGCTTCCGTGAAACTTAGCCAGTCTTGGGGATTTTGCGTTGTTCTGAATTTGGCATGCTTTTTTCATTGCTTCTGTAACAGTGTTCTGACGTGTTTTGTGTACCACTGTGAATCAGTCCTGTCTCTCATTAACTTATGTGGTACGAATCTATCTATTGTTGTCAATACTGTATCATTGAATTTGAGCCATATCTGGTCTACACTTACATAATTAGCTTTGAAGGAATGGAGACTCTCTCTTAGGAAGGCATCAAGCAAATTTTTATCTGATGTTTTAAACAGATATATTTTGCATTTATTTTTAGGGGTTTTGGTTGATATGGTTTTGAGCCTCGCTACAATGACCTTGTGTTCACTAATCCCTGCATAGGTCATGATGCTCTCGATTAGATCAGGATTATTTGTGGCTAAGAGGTCTAGTGTTTTTTCACAGCCATTTACAATCCGTGTGGGCTCATGAACTAATTGTTCAAAGCAATTCTCAGAGAAAGCATTTAGTGCAATTTCGGAAGATGTTTTCTGTCTACCACCGGCTTTCATCATGTATTTTCGCCAACAAATAAAGGTTAGATTGACGTCTCCACCAATTATAACTGTATGAATGGGGTACTTATTTGTAATGAGATTCAAGTTTTCTTTGAAGTGTTCAGCTATTATATCATCTGAGTCGGGGGGGTTGGTAGAAGGAGCCAATTATTATTTTGGTACGGTTGTTGAGTATAATCTCTACCCATAGTAATTCACAGGAACTATCTATTTCAACTTCACTACAAGATAAACTACTACCAACAGACACAAACACACCACCACCTACTTTATTTAATCTATCCTTTCTGAACAAGATTTGCACCTCTGTAAAAATTTCAGCAGAATTTATCTCCGGCTTTAGCCAGCTTTCTGTTCCTATAACGATTTCAGCTTCAGTGCTTTCTATCAGTGCTTGAAGCTCTGATACTTTTCCAACACAGCTACGGCAATTTACAACTACAATACCAACTATTGCTTGGTCAATTCTCATTGTTTCTTTGCCCTGTATCCTTTGAGACTTTCTAACCTAAAAAACCGCCCAGTCCATGCCACACAGCCCCTGCTACCCATGTAACTGCCTCCTGTGTTTAGTGGATACCTGACCTATTTAGCGGAACCTGAAACTCCACCATCCTACGGCTCAAGTCGAGGAATCTGCAGTCTACACGGTTGCAGAACCGTCTGAGCCTCTGATTCAGACCCTCCCTTCGACTTTGTACCAAAGATCCGGAATTGGTCCTGTCGACGATGCTGCAGATGGTGAGCTCTGCCTTCATTTTGCTAGCAAGACTGGCACTCTTCACCAACTCAGACAGCCGCCGGAAACCAGAGAGAATCTCTTCCGATCCATAGCGACACACCTCATTAGTGCTGACATGAGCCACCACCTACAGTTGGCTGCACCCTTCATGACATCCGGAAGGACCCTTTCCACATCTTGGATGACTCCACCCCTCCCAGTATGCACAAGGAGTGCACATTGGCTTTCTTCCCGTCCTTAGCTGCCATATCCCTAAGGGGCTCCATCACCCACCTAACATGGAGACTAGAGCACCCAACATATCTTTCAGGTAACCCACAGCCAGAAGTCGCACTGATTAAGATCAGGTGACCTGGATGGCCACGCTGAGAGAAGTAATGGCCAATAAGTCTATTAACTAAGAAATGCCTCAGCAGCAGCCACTTTACTGGCTAAGCAACATGTGGAGGAGCACCATCTTGTATAAAAATGATCCTACCCACACAGCCACACTGTTGAAGGATTGAAATGACGTCGCTGTGCAAAAGAATCCCATAGAATTTACCAGTGATGGTACAGGTAACAGGACCCATAGGACTCATCTCCTCGAAAAAATATGGCCTTACAATAAATGCTGCCATCTACTTGTACCACACAGTCTCGTTTGCAGAATGAAATGGTACCAGTTGATGCACATGCAAATTTTCCACTGTGCATATTCTGTAATCCAGCATATTCACATGTTGTTGTAGATGGAAACTTGCTCCCTCTGTCCACAGAATGGTCCCTGGTCATTTATCACCTGCTTCCATGCGAGCAAGAAGTTACAGGGCAAATATTATGTCTTGCTGGCAGGCCAGCAGGAAGAAATTCCTGAAAACTGGTGATTTTTTATGTATATCAATGCAGGATGTTCTGCAGGATTTTATGTATCATGCTTGCAGCTTGCAGGCATGTCCAACATTCGGGCAATTCCCCGTGCACTGCATGTATGCACAGCACCAACCCTTTAATGTTGTGGCCACATCCAAAGGACATTGGTTCAACTGCTTTCCTCCCTCTGCCACACTGCACTTCAAAAGAACATGTCTTTTTGAAGTTTGTAATCATTTTCTGCAGACACTTAGCAGACATTGGACCAATGCCTTTTTTCATACCCTCGAGAGTCCAGAACTTCTGCAGGGTTACTGACGCACTATCATCATTCTTTTAAAAGACCTTTATGAGCAGTGCACGACCTGTCATGGAGAAATTAGTGTTGGGCATTTCAGACACAAACTGAGGAATAACTGTGTGCTGCATGTCTATTGGTGTGCATATGCTGTTGCTTAGAGCACCATGACATTACCCACTGTGTCAATAATACGCTCTTCACACTTTATGTCATTCTAAGCAGTCGTTCTCCATCTACAATGTTTTGAACTGGAACTTTAATTATTGACACTTTGTACTATGAAAGTAAGTACCTTGAACCAATGAAAATATAAGATATGTGTTTTTTATGTGAGGATCATGGAACAAAAAGGAGTTTAGGCCCCTCCGGAGAAAGAGAAATACTGGTACACATGTAATTCTAAATGGCCTATGGTCCAATTTAAATTAGTTGATATCTGATGTTTAAGGTGCAAAGTTATAATGCTGTGGCTGTAAGTACTGCCTTATAGGAGTCCACAACAGTGTTCCATTCTCTGCAGTGGTAGAAAATCACTTAAGTCTCATCTTCTACAAAAAAGCTGAAATTTACATGTAGTAAACACCTTGATAGTGTTTTCCACACATAAAAATCTGTTCTTAATCTTAACACCTGAATTATGTTTACATTCTTTAAACATATGATATTTTCCCGTCTGCGGAACAGTTCACACTTACATATGATATCTCGAAAACTGTTTGCTCTTTGTTCCGTTGATAGCAACGGCCTTGCCACAGGGGATACACCGGTTCCCGTGAGATCACCGAAGTTAAGCACTGTCGGGTGCGGCCGGCACTTGGATGGGTGACCATTCAGCCGGCATGCGCTGTTGCCATTTTTCGGGGTGCACTCAGCCTCGTGATGCCAATTGAGGAGCTACTCGACCGAATAGTAGCGGCTCCGGTCAAAGAAAACCATCATAACGACCGGGAGAGCGGTGTGTTGACCACACGCCCCTTTTATCCACATCCTCAGCTGAGGATGACACGGCGGTCGGATGGTCCCGATGGGCCACTTGTGGCCTGAAGATGGAGTGCTTTTTTTGTTTCGTTAATACAGGAATATCTCAGTCAGTAACAGATCTTTCCAAAGTTGTGTATAGCATTGTGTGAAGTTCGGTAAACACATCTTGCTTTCAATTTTATCAATATTTGACTCATAATGATTATGAAGTTTAAAGTCTTTACCTCCTACAAAACAATGTAAAATTTTGAAATTTATGAATGGTACGGATCTCTACAGCATCTCAAAGCATGTCAAAACCATGTTCTTAATTTCAGTTATGGCAAGACTCTCATTTATTCTTGAAATGTATGAAATTATCACACATGGAAAAGATTGGTACTTAAGAACTTCCAGGCACAATACTTTGCACAGTGGATGTGGCAACAGAGAGTCGACAATGCCTGGCTCCTATTGGTATATTTGCAGTGGGAGCAGACCAGCCTTTTAGATGTCAAATGCCAACTACTTTAAATTGGACTACAGGTATCAAGCTGCACAGCACCCTATCTTTTGAGCAGCAGTTTGAACACCAAGCTGGAATAATGTTGTGCACAAATTGACTGGAATAACCTGGTGAGTATAATCAGAAACTTCGAGGGCTTCTGCACTTTGCGCAGTTGAATCGGCATGGCCATACGGTGCAAGATCCCACCCAACTATTAATGAGACATGCTGCATAATTACAGGCTATCAACAGATCACATCTCAGGAGAAATCACATTGTCTTGCTGGAATCACTACTCCTGACATTTGACCAGAAATAGCAGTTGGAAAACAGGAGGCAAAAACCAACACCATCAGTAGGTCATCCTCTGGTTACCAGCAAGAACATTCACAAGTGAAGTTGAGAAAGTGTTTTCTTAAAAGAGCTTAAAAATATGGATGACATCTGAAGGATAACTCCTTCACAATCACACACAAGAGCAGACTTGCTGGAAGTCAGTTGATTGACTCAGTCTAGTGTCATGAGGAACAAAACTCATCTTCAGACATGAGGTCTTAGCGTATAGTCTGTTTCTGTGAATGTGGGGCTGAACAAAGCTCGGCCCACATCTTGCAGTATCATCTATGCCCATTATCATGTACCATGAAGGTCTTACCAAATTTGTCAACAGTTGGGATAAAGCTCTGGTCTGCAACTGTTCAATATTTGTGATGTTTACATTTTGGTCTTAGTTCAGTTGTGTATCTCCTTGTTTTTTATGTTCACTTCCGACATTAAATAAATGGATAGGGTTACAAAAAACAACTACTAGTTGTTACATTTGCGCACCATTTTGGTTGGTTCACCTCACCTATTGATGGCAACATAAAACTGTCACAACAATGAGAGTGTATGATATTTCCACATCAAATGGTTAGTAGCCCCTCATACAAGTTGCAACACACGAATAAGGGCCAAAGGTGCTCTTTTTTCATAAACTTAGTAACTGAATGAGACAGTGCAATATTACCAAGGTGTGTCATTGGATAACTTTCCTCAAAGTTAACGGACACAAAGAAGATACTCAAAAGGACATCCCCGTTTGTCTCATGGCAAGTTAATACATTATAGGGGAATAAAATTGGTCTGCTATCTTCATGTGGTTTCTCTTTAAAAACTTGATGTTCATAAGGAGCTACCCTAGGCAGTCCTCTTTTGCGTCTCAACATTCAAATTAAAAGTAATTTGTTGTTACATTTAGTTCTGACACTACTGAAGAATCCTCTACCAAAGTAAGAAATTTTGAAGCAAATGTCTTATTAGACAGACATTTAAACAAAAGCTCTAGTTCAATGGAAAAGTAAACAGTCTTAAAACACAAAGCTTTGAGGCCCAAAAAACTTCAAAATGCTATAGATGAAAATAGAAAGGACATGAAATGAACTGCTACTGGTTAAGACATTGGATTTGTAGTCGAAGATTTGTTATGTCCAAATCTGCATCCAGCCATTCTGATTTAGATTTTCCATGCTTGAAGTCAACAAATTTCTTCAGGTGATTCCCTTTGCCATTCTATTTCAAACAAGTTAATGCTGGGTTCCTAATGGCTTCATTGTCAATGAGACATTCAACTTGTAATTTTTTCGTTTTGTTTTGAAACAGAAGGCATGAGGCAAGAAATTAGTGTTAATATTTGAGATAAGAGTACTGCTTACCATTGCTGAAATAGTACTGTGTCAGGGAAGTTACAGAAAAGTTACAGTAAATATCCCATTTTAGAAACTGTATATAGTTTCACTCAGAAGGTGATCAATTTGAGTTATTGAAGGTGATACATCTTAAGATAATCTGAAAACATTGGCATGAATCACATAAAAATAAACTATGTTTGTAAAGAAAGTATGCGCGTGCGCACACACGCTTCCGTGCATGTGCACACGTGCACTGTAGTAATACTGCCTCCACTGATGTCTTGCAAGTTGGATTTTTTTACTCAGCAGCAATTTATTGAGAAATAATCAAGTCAAAATAGAACAACTTTTATTGCAGAAACACTGCAAATTATTCTGAAATACAATTCTATTATCTTCTATCTGTTTTTCCAATTCCACGTTTCCCAGAAAACAAATGTTTTGGCATCTTATTTCCAATAAATCTGTCTGCTTCTCCTTTCAGCCCTTTCTTGTCTATCTTTTTCTTCAGAGCTTTATGTGCAATCTTCTTCAGTTTCTCCTTCATCTGAAAATTTAAACAGACATTTTTATTCAAACACACAAACACAGCAAGACTAATTCTCTTATAAATTAATGAGATATTGAGTTCACGGTTAACAAAATAGACATTTCAATAGAAGTTTATCACAGAATCAGAAACATTGAGAAATTTGATTATAGACTTACAACAACATCCTTGACACCCATTTCATCCCTCGGTGGTCTAGAGCTGCTTCTAGATAAACCTTCAGAGCTCAGTCTCATTCTTTTCGCTGGACGAGATGTAGATCGTGACCGACTACGTGTCTTTGTGAAGTGTGCCTGAAATTAAATTTGTCATTAAAATTTAAGCATAAATCAAGCAATGTGTTAATATGGCTAAGGACACCAGCGACTCATGAGTAGAAGTGAATAATGCTTCATAAAGACTGTTGTAAGAAATTCATTTCACTAATTTTTGGTGTTTTGGAAACGCCCTGTGTAAATTGTAGTTACATTTATTGTCATGGGTAAAATTAAGTTCACGTCAGGACAAACACAGAATATATGAAAATTTAGCTACAATCTGAATTTTTATTCTGGTACCACAGAGAGATCCTGAGTGAAAGGCAACACAAAGAGAGTTTCACAGAATGAAAGAAGTATGTGTGGCTGAGAATCAGATAATGATGAAGTGGTGCACAGAGTGTAATTATGAGAAGTATATTCAAACAATAGCTAAATACGCTACTAGCCATTAAAATTGCTACACCACGAAGATGACGTGCTACAGACGCAAAATTCAACTAACAGGAAGAAGATGCTGTGATATGCAAATGATTAGCTTTTCAGACCATTCACACAAGGTTGGCACTGGTGGCGACACCTACAACGTGCTGACATGAGGAAAGTTTCCAACCGATTTCTCATATACAAACAGCAGTTGACCGGAGTTGCATGGGGAAACATCGTCGTGATGCCTTGTGTAAGGAGGAGATATGCGTACCATCACGTTCCCGACTTTGATAAAGGTCGGATTGTAGACTATTGCGATTGCGGTTTATCGTATCGCGACATTGCTGCTCCCATTGGTCGAGATCCAATGACAGTTAGCAGAATATGGAATCTGTGGGTTCAGGAGGGTAATACGGAACGCTGTGTGGGATCCCAACAGCCTCGTATCACTAGCAGTCGAGATGACAGGCATCTTATCCACACGGTTGTAGCGGATCGTGCAGCCACGTCTCGATGCCTGAGTCAACAGATGGGGACGTTTGCAAGACAAGAACCATCTACATGAACAGTTCGACGATGTTTGCAGCAGCATGGACTGTCAACTTAGAGACCATGGCTGCGGTTACCCTTTTTGCTGCATCACAGACAGGAGCGCCTGCAATGGTGTACTGAACGACGAACCTGGGTGCACAAATAGCGAAACTTCATTTTTTCGGATGAATCCAGGTTCTGTTTACAGCATCATGATGGTTGCATCCATGTTTGGCGACATCGTGATGCACGCACATTGGAAGCATGTATTCGTCATCGCCATACTGGCATATCACCCGGCGTGATGGTATGGGGTGCCATTGGTTACACATCTCGGTCACCTCTTGTTCACATTGACGGCACTTTGAACAGTGGACTTTACATTACAGATGTGTTTCGACCCGTGGCTCTACCCTTCATTCGATCCCTGCGAAATCCAAAATTTCAGCAGGATAATGCACGACCTCATGTTGCAGGTCCGAAGCTGCATGGGCAGCTGTACCTGTACATGCCATCCAAGCTCTATTTGACTCAATGCCCAGGCATATCAAGGCCGTTATTATGGCCAGAGGTTGTTGTTCCAGGTCCTGATTTCTCAGGATCTATGCACCAAAATTGCGTGAAAATGTGAGAGGAAGGTGGGGCTCATTCCCCACCCCCTCTTACAACTGTTATCCTCCCCCTCCGATGGTCATAGCTCTAGTTTTTCTTACACTCATGGCCAAGGCACAGCATCTGCAGTCTGCACTATAGCAACAGAAAAACACAACCTGTCCATGTATTTCGACCGCGCCAAATTTCTTCCCCTAATCTGTGAAGGGAATTATTTTTGGTTCCACTTCTACACTGCATGCCTTGTCAGGTCCATCTGTAGTGCTAAGTTTTATTGAAAGCTTAAATACACCCAAAAAAGAAAACAGACCATTTTGGGAAAAGCTGCTGAAATTATTGCAAATACAAACACTTCGTTGAAAATGCTCCCAAATCCGCACCTTTTTTAACAATCAGTTTCAGAGCACTGATACTTCATCTTCAGACATTTAGTGTGACATCTTTTAAATTTGTACATCCAAGATGAAGGCAAATTTTGCCAGAATAGATACAAATTTTGCCAAAAATAGATGCCACATTTTCAGTTTCGTATCTATAGATGAGTTAAAATGCAGGAAACAGTTTACTATACATAAGGTAGTCACATGGATAATTTGCAAATCAAATATAACAAAAAAACATGGCCACAACAAAGGATTTTAAAACAGTTAAGTGTTGATTAGAGTACAAAATAAATCCATGTTGTTCACTAAGATAGGGGTTCCCAAATTTTTCCTCAGATGGAACACCTTCAGAATCCTGTTACTGCCATGGAAAACATTGTTTATTTTAAAGGTTAATGAAGTTTTTAAAAATGAGTAAAGTTGTTTTATTCAGTGATTACTCAATTTTAAATCATAACTAATACCATAGACACCTAAAAAATTTTAAACAAATAATCAGTACCGTCAAAATGTCGGTGGGTGTGGGGGGAGACCAAACAGTACTGCAGTAGCCACCAAAAAGATTGCGGGAGGTGCACATTGGCACAGCGCGGCACGGACGGTAGTTGCCGCAAATAGAGTCCCGTCCCCCAGAGGGCACGCAAGAATTTGGCCGCGACCTCTGCCAGCAGAACAACAACAACAACAACAACAACAACAACAACTCAGGCAGCACGGGCCGTGCCCTGTGAGTTCACATCGGGCATGCCTATGAGACAGTTCCCGGTCTACTCTGGAGTGTGACGGAAAACGTGAACCGTGTTACTACACAATTGGCAACGAGTAGGGTCGTTCTTTCGCATGTTGCGTCGGTGTTCCAGTTTCGCGAGGGGTACAATCCGGCCGTTACGGCCCCTGTTACTGTCCTGTGCGTCGTGCTATATACATCATGATCGGTCGGAGTGCCCCCAGCGTTGGGCCGTTTGTCGCAAATGTAATAAAAAAGGACACATTGCTAAAGTTTGCCGCTCAGCCTCGAAAGAATCGAAGGAAGCAGTTACAGAGGACATGGACGTTGACATTCAGGAAGTTTCATCGGGCCAGGCTCCCGGCGCATCGGCCCACAAACTCTTTATTGAGGTGTCGGTTCGGTCGCACCGATTGCAACTGCAAGTAGATACGGGCGCAGCAGTTTCTTTGTTGAATGCACAAACTTACTCTGACCTTGGGTCGCCCCCGTTGGCGCCAGTTTACCGGCGTCTACACGGTTATGGTAAACAGTTCATTCCCCTACTGGGTCAATTCACTACCGATGTGACTTACAAATCAGTCACTCGGCCTATTACTTTTATTGTTGTCAGTGATGCGAGCTCCGCTAACCTTTTTGGCTTGCATGCCTTTCAAGCTTTCGGGTTTTCTATCACTGACACCATACAGTTGGTCTCTGTAGACGTTCCCTATCAATCATTAGAAACTTTGATCTCTGACTTTCCGGATATCTTTGAGGAGGGCTTGGGGCGTGTTTCAGACTCTGAAGCTCACTTAACATTGAAGGCATCGGCTCGCCCGCGTTTTCTACGTGCGAGGCAGATCCCCTTGGCTCTCCGCCCTCAGGTAAAGGAAGAGCTATACTGGCTGACAACCCTAGGGGTCGTTCTTCCCATTTCTTCTAGTGAGTGGGCTTCTCCCCTCGTTATTGTCAGAAAACCCTCGGGAAAATTACGTCTTTGTGGCGATTTCAAGGCCACCATTAATTCCCAATTGGTGGTGGACACCTATCCTTTGCCTCGTGCTGATGAATTGTTCTCCGCCATAGCGGGAGGCCAATATTTTTCGAAAATCGATCTTTCGGAGGCTTATCATCAGATACCTCTTGATGAGGACTCCAAATGGCTGGCGGTTGTCAACACCCCGTTTGGCCTTTACCAATACCAGCGGTTGGCCTTTTCAATATCCAGTGCCCTGGCGATATTCCAGCGTTATCTTGAGCACGTCACGTCGACAATCCCTCATTGTATTAATTACCTGGACGACATAATTGTCACGGGCCGCAGCACGAAGGAACACTTGCACAACCTTCGCACCCTCTTTCTCAAATTCAGGTCCGTGGGCTTGCGCTGCAACCTGTGGAAGTCAAACTTCTTCCAACCGTCCATTGAGTATGTGGGCTACACAATCTCTCGGCACGGCGTCCAGCCGCTAGGAAGTTTAGTCCAAGGTATCATCGACCTTCCGCGGCCCGCTTCGCTGAAGGAGTAACAAGCTTTTTGAGGCAAGATTGCCTATTACCACCAGTTCATTCCCAGGGCTTCCACCATCGCCCGTGCCTGTACTGCCTTCTGCGCAAGGGTGTTCCTTTTGATTGGTCGCCTGCATGTGAACGAGCGTTCACCTCGTTGAAAGGCCTCCTCACGTCAGCGCCGTGTTTGGCTACTTTTGACCCCCATAAGCCGTTAATATCGTTATTTGGCCCCGCCTCTCAGATTCCGGATAGGGCGGCCCACAGACTACAGCGCTGGGTCTTGTTCCTCTCTAAGTACCATTATGACATTCATTTTCGCCCTACCGGACAGCATGCCAATGCAGATGCTCTTTCCTGTCTTTCGGTGGGCCCGGATCCTAAGTTCGTTCGAGAGGAGATTATGTGTTTTCATTTGGATGTGGCGTCCTGCCAAGCGGTTGATGGCTTCCCGATCACTAGTTCTAGAGTCACCAGGGAAACGGCAGCTGACCCGGTTCTCCGGCAAGTAGTTCGCCTCATTCAGCAGGGGTGGTCATCCCGACCTTCAGGCCGGGCCTCGGACCCTCTTCGTAATTATTTTGTTCTGCGAGACTGCCTCTCCGTCTTGGAAGGAGTTCTCCTTCTGGCTACCGATGATACAGCTCCTTGCGTGGTTGTTCCTGCAAGTTTGCGAAGGGAAGTCCTCATCTTATTACATGAGGGGCACTGGGGTGTTTCCCATACTAAAACCTTGGCTCGTAGACATGTGTAGTGGCCCGGTATTGACAGAGAAATTGAGCACTTGGTGGCCGCCTGTTCCCAGTGTGCGAGCCAACAGGCATCTCCCAGGTCAGCGTTCTCTTCATGGCCGCCTGCAACCCAGGCATGGGAACGTGTTCACATGGATTTTGCGGGCCCGTTTCTCAATGGCTTTTGGCTCATTGTCATTGATGCTTATTCCTGATTTCCATATGTGGTTCGCTGCTCCTCAACCACTTCAAAGGTTGTAATCCAGGCACTAACAAAAATCTTTTCTGTGGAAGCTCTGCCAGTCACCCTGGTCTCTGACAATGGACCTCAGTTTATGTCTCAGACCTTCCAGGATTTTTGTAGGCGCTTCGGTATTCGGTACGTTTGCTCTCCCCCCCTTTAATCCACAATCGAATGGGGAAGCCGAGCGCATGTTGCGCACATTTAAGACAGATGAAAAAGTATGTGCACGAATTTCCCGCGGAGGAGGCATTGACGTTTTTCCTGACGACATACCGGACCACACCTATGGGAGAACACAGCCCCGCAGAGCTCCTCCACGGGCGCCAACCTAGGATTCTGCTGCACCTCCTTCGGCTCGGTCCTCGCCAGTCTTCGCAAAACGGAGTACCCGGCTTTCCACCGGGTATGTTGGTCTGGGCACGTGGGTTTGGTCACAATCCACGTTGGATACTGGCGGTGGTCCTGTGCCGAAATGGCCGCCGGCTATGTACCTTGCAGACGGGGGACCGGGAGGTACGTCGTCACCAAAATCAGCTACGTTCACGTTTGGGCCCCACCCTTCGACCCCTCGGGCACCGGCTTCCCCATTGCCGGCACCTGTGTTGGTTTCTCAGGGGACGCTACCACCCCTCCCCCCTGTGATGGCTCTCAGCCTTGGCAGCCTCCAGTAGCTCCAGCACCGGCATCGCCATCGTTAGCGATGCCCCAGCGAGAGCCGGCCCCCCTCGCAGGCCCAGTTTCTCAGCAGGCTGGTTCACCTGTGGTCATCCCTTCCACATCGTCCCCGCCACTGGGTCTTGCCCCTCCCGGGGTGGACCAGGATCCAGAGTTCGACGGCCTGTCTCCAGTTCTGTCCCGGGTTCCGGTGGTGGGACGACGGGGGCCTCTTCGTGTGGGTCACTTCCAGCCGTATTTGAAGGTTCCAGCTCGAGGGTTGTCAGATCCCCTCGACTCCAGCCTTCCGATGGACGTGGAGGTCATCACTCCTGCACGACGCTCCACCTTCCGACACAGTGGATCACAGTGGCTTCACCCCCCGAAGGAGGAGGAGTGCAGTAGCCACCAGAAAGATCGCGGGAGGCGCACATCGGCACGGCGCGGCACGGATGGTAGTTGCCGCAAATAGTCCCGTCCACCAGAGGGCACGCGGGAATTCGGCCGTGACCTCTGCCAGCGGAACAACAACAACAACAATAACTCAGGCAGCACGGGCCGTGCCCAGTGAGTTCACATCGGGCATGCCTATGAAACAGTTCCCGGTCTACTCTGAAGTGCGACGGAAAACTTGAACCGTGTTACTACAAGTACGGTCACTGGTCAGTGACACACACATCATGTTGATAACAGGTTTTTGTGAGCACTAATTCTCTTCCCGTGGTACACAATATGGGAGACCCTGCACTAAGGCATTATTACCTCAGTTGGAAGCCGAGGAAAGTTCAAGCAACGAAACATAATCCAAGTTGGAGAACCAGACTATGCATTATTACAATATTGAGTAAAGGAAAGGGGTGAGAACAGACGTGCAAGGTGATCTGTTAGAAGTGCAACAGAATAAAGTTCATACGAAGATAAAGGTATTAGAACTACTGATGTGAGCGGTTAGGAAAGAAGCACCAAGTTGGAGATAAGCAGTACTGGACACAAAATGGGAGTGGAAGGTGTGTGTCAGCAGGGGAAGGGGGGTGTAAATAGTGTAACATACTGGGTTCCGTCAGCAAAATTTAGGCAATTAGTATTTAAGGTAGACTGTGCAGAAACTCTGCTTCCACTATTGTATGTCTTGTATTATGAATCTGAATAAGATGGGGAGCAGACAATATAGCCTTTATGTCCTGTTCCATTCACAAATGGTGTGAGAGAAAGGTCTGTCTGCTCCTCATCTTATTCAGATTCATAATACAAGACACACAGTAGTGGCAGCAGATTCTGCACAATCTACCTTAAATTCCAATTGCCTTAATTTACTCAACAGGATATTATGAGAATGCAGGTGAGGAAGGAGCTTCTGACTTTGTAGAATTCACAAAGATGCCTTACAATATACCACACTGTCATTTGACAGTCGACATAATATCACACTTAATATGCAAACATGCGAAGAAATTTTCTCTGATAGAACCCAGTATGTTACACTGTTTACACAACCCCCCACCCCCCTCCTGCCGACAGACACCTTCCACTCTCTCTTGGTGTCCAGTAATGCTTTTACTTTATCTCCAACTTGGTGCTTCTTTCCATATTGTTCTCTCATGAGTAGTTTTAGTACATTTATCTTTGTATGAACTTTATTCTATCGCACTTTAGTTCCCACTGCTTTTCCTTAGTCAGTACTGTAAAATGACAATATAATGAAAATGTTACTCACTATATAGTGGAGGTGTTGAGTTGCAAACAGGCACAACAAAAAAACTGCTAAACCAGTAAGCTTTTGGTCACAAAGCCTTCTTCCAAATTAGACAACATACACAAACATACAATCATGCAAAAACAGCTCACCCACATACATTACACATGACAGACCAGACCAGCCTCGGCAGCAAGAGACAGTGGCCATGAGCGAGCGAGTTGTCGAGTTTGTGTGTGTGTGTGTGTGTGTGTGTGTGTGTGTGTGTGTTAAATTCAGAAGAAAGTTTTTTATGGAAAGCTTACTTGTTTAGCAGTGCATTTGTTGCGCCTGTGCAAGACTTAAAAATCTCCCATATATGGTGAGTAGCAATCTATCCTTTTCATCATATAGCTGAGAAGCTGAGTTGCAGACAGGCACAATGAAAAAGACTGTGAAACAAGTTAGCTTTCAGCCAAAAAGGCCTTAATCAGAATCTCTCTCTCTCTCTCTCTCTCTCTCTCTCTCTCTCTCTCTCACACACACACACACACACACACACACATACACAAACAGAGAGAGAGAGAGAGAGAGAGAGAGAGAGAGAGAGAGAGAGAGAGAAGCACACAAGCACTCCACGCACTCTACCACAGTCTCTGGCTGCCGAAAGCTAACTTGTTTGACAGTCTTTTTGTTGAGCCTATCCATGACTCAACATCTGCTCTATAGCAATCTATCCTTTTCATAATATTGTCATTATTCCCTCCTGGATTTTCCATTGTTATTTAATCTATACTTTTCATGGATTTTCAATTGTTTGGTTGAATGAAACAGATATATTACTAACAACCAGTGTCATTGCGGCAACACTTTTTTGCCTGTAATACAACACTCAATAATAAATTTTGAATAACATACAGGTCTGAAAATAGAAAAGAATGAGCAAATATGACAACATGTTTAATTTCTGAAGATTATGCTAAGCACTGCTAGACCTAATAACATCCCACATCTATGCAAATGGTAGAAGAAGCACAGCTGAACAGCACTGTTTGAAAATATAGGATTAGGAAAAGATTTTTAAATACAGTTATGACGTATGTGCCTACATTAAAAACAGCCTCAGGAATGAGATATTTGATGCTCACATTTAATAAAAAAAAAAAAGTACCTCTCCTCTATCTTTTAAAACTAGTACTGATATATTTTTAATATCATAGCAACTAATAAATTCCTTGTATTTACCTCCTCTGTGCCACTCATGTCAACTCCTAATTCTGACATTTCAGCTCTCAAACGGGAAACACTACGATCACGTGCTCGAGCAGCTGTAGTGCGTGGCATTACTGGCTTGGTAGAGTTCTTCAGAATTGCTGCCTCTTGTTTCATGATGGCCTTCTTATCACGAATCTGTTTTGCTAGTGCCTTGATCTCTCTCATAGTTTCATCTAGCTCAATCTTTGGAACCACATACATGCCAGCCTCTTCTCTTAGAGCTTCTTCCTTCTCCAATTCTTCCAGTTTCTGCAAGGAATTAAAACTCAACTATATTTCTAATGCTTCTTAATTTTCAAACTAGTCAATGTTATCCTAAACAAATGACAAATGTGTATTACACATTAAAAATCAGCAATAACAGAGAAAAATATTTTGGGTAAGTCAAAAGTGCAGCACATTTACTTCATTATATTTCTGAGCCTCAGGTCACACTAATTTGTATGACCTGAGATTGAAGAATACAATGCAAAAATTTCATTTACAGAACAGTCACTGGGTTCAATACAAGAATATTTCCCTTTTGTGTTAGTGTTACATAGTACCATTGAAGCACATTAGTCAAAATGAATCATTTTTCTGGCTCCTCCAAAATACACAATACATGACAACCCAATTCAATTTTTACTATGTGAATATATTATTTCAGTCTTTCAATTTGTATTCTTGTAATCGTTTCCATAGTTCAAAATCTCAAATTGTCAAACATTTCACTGAAGAACAACACATTAACAAAGGAACAGGTGTATTTTCCCATTACATAAATTCACATTCTCATTTTCTCCATGTACTAGCTTTTCATCTGCTCTCCACATACAAAGAGATCTGAAGAAGGTGGAAAAACTATATATTCTAAGAACCATGGCGAGAGAATTTGTTTGTACTGAACTAAATTTAAAAGATAAATAAATAAAAACCTACAACTTTTTATATATTATGAACATTATCCTTTCTCCTTCAGCTTTCACAATAATAATCATTATCTAGCTATCTTTACAGATAATTAATTTTACTATAAACCCTAATAATTGATACCCACTTTCAACTGTATACAATACAGCTTTCAAATACCAATGTTTATACAACAAGCATGAAACTGTAACTGATATCATAAATCGATATTTTATTTTTCACATTAGCATTTAAAATATTGTCATAGTTGTTCCACCAAAGTTAGAAAGGATGTCTAACTGTGTTCAGTTATTTCCTTAGTACTTTTTAGTATTCAGTCTCATAATCTCATATACACCTTTCCATACCAATGAATCTGCGAACAAAATTCACACAAGATCCAGAGTGATTTATGTACAGACATCTGCTAAAACTTTTTACTTAGACGGTCAACTTTTGCCCATGTGTTCTGGTTATGCGGAGTACAAATATTTTTACGTATCTGTGATGAAGGATACAGTATCTTCTAAATGTTATAGCCAACATGTGATATGACTCTTTATGACATATTTGAAGTGTGGGATATTCTGCCACACATCAGCATTTTTCTTGCACAATATTTCAATAACGTAACTCGTTGTCTTTATCAGTTGCTACCCGAGACTACTCCTCAAGTAATTTAATTAAGGGTAGAGCATCTCCACACCCACACCATCATGATGACCAATACAAAAGATCTACTGCCATTCTGTATATTGGTTAGTTTTCACTGAGTGAGGTATTGCAGTATGTGGGTACTGTGATATTTGTATGCATCTGGTTATGATTAACCACTAATAAGTGCTCATCTGGTGATAGATAAGGTCCTCAAATGGAACGGGTCCAGTATTTATACCTGCAGTCTTCCCCCTCCATAGTTGGTTCCAGGCATTCCCTCTGCAGTCTATGCCCACTGGATGCACTCTTAGGCATTCCATCTTTGCTCTGGTGCGCCTGCCAGTGTGCTGGCATCCAGTTTTCGGTCCAGTGTGGTTCTCAGTGTTCCCTCTGTTGTTCCCAACCAACGGATGCTTTCCTAGGCAGTCTGTTTTTGGTCTGGTGTGCCTGTCAGTGTGCTGGCATTGGTGCAGTTCTAGGTGTTCCCTCTGCTGTTCGCATCCAATGGAAGCGATTTGAGGCATTCCACCTTTGGTTCGGTGCGCCTGCTGTTCTACCTGGTGTTTCCTATGTCCACACTTCCAGTTCTTCTTTTTGTGAAGTGCTCCTGCTGCCCTGTTCTGTTTTCAGCAATTTCAGCGCGGAATCCCAACATATACTGAGATGATATCCAGTGTCACAATTCTTGAGGTTTCCCATCAGCTTTATCTCTACTGACTCACTTTTAATACTCTCCCTGTATAGGGGGGTCAGTGCCTGAACCCTTGTTTCATCATAATTCATGGAATGATTGAGTATCGGACAATCCCTGGCAATGGCTGATTTAGTTGCTTGTATTAGTCCGGTGTTCCTCTGATGTTCTCTGCATCTGGTGTCTACTATCCTGGTTGTTTGGCCGATGTATGACATGTCACATTGGCACGGTATGTGATTAATTCATGGTTTTCATAGTCCCAGATGATCCTTCACATTCTCCAGTAGTACTCTAAGCTTTCTAGATGGACAGAACACGCATTTCATGTTGTGCTTTCTGAGTATATATGGTGAGTAACAATCTATCCTTTTCATAATACAGTGAAATCCCTTTTTTATTTTTTCGTGTGGTCCAGACTTAAAAATGCAAGGTTGATGAAAATGCAGAATCAAGGAAAATGTTAACCCCTCCCCAAATAAGAGTAAAAACACACATACTTGGCACATTTGATTAAAGATTGCAATGCTCTCCAAAACTTAGATTTTATTCAAAGTGAAGGAAATTAAATGTGCAATACAATGTTTATAGAATAATTTGTGTTAATGGATTTAGTCAGTTATTAAAAAATCACAGATGTGTGACAGCAAGTAAAAACTCATAAAAAGTTGAAATCAGTATCTAGTACAAAGTAATCGAGCTATTTTCCAACATGCTACGACCACAAATTATACATTCAAAATGTATGTTTTTGAGAGATCATCTTTTGTACTCACCCAGGAAAAAAACCAGAAATGATGAACAAGTTGAATGAAACCAAAAACATCACAGTAGCTAAGTGGTTAAACCGTAAGTATATACGTGGACATCTGCTTAATGACAAATTTTGTCACCATTACAGTTATTTTTTAATGCTTTTCTTAGAAGCAACACCTCATATGTTCACCACTGTTAAAGTGTTATTTTAGGCTTGATGAGAGAAACAGACATGAAAATTGACATTACAAACTTCTTAGAAGTCAGCTTAGTCAATTTCTGTACACTGTTTAGAATGTAAATTTGAAGGAAAACTCAGATGCTACAGTTTCGCTTCATGCCCTATATCACTACTGCCAATCTTTATGATCCACAGCATGTGGTGCAAAGAACATATGTGAGAAGTGTATGTAGTTGTTGGAACTGTATTGTGTCAGATTTGAACAAGGAAGTCTTTACAATGTGCTGTTGCAAAACCCTTGTTCTATTTCCATGTGAAATCTCTGTCATAGCACATCATCTGCACAGAAAGTATATTTTCAGTACTTCATAAAATGCTTCCATCCCTACCAGCACTCTGGTCATTGAAGGGCCACTCCCCTCTCCATACATCCAGTATGGTGAGGTCATTTTACATGTGTTAGTGTGGTGTGATGGTTGCGCTGGCTATAGAGTGACTTGACAAGTCGCCAGCCAATAAGATTTCACTAACCAGAAATGAGCAATGTTTACTCAATTATGACCGAGTATATTCTTTGAGAATCAGTGTCTGAATTTAAAAGGTTGAGGACTGATACTGTTGCTGAATACAGTACATCAGAAATACATGCAAAACGATGAGGCTGAGTTATAAGTGGCACAAGAAAAGCTGATAGCTGGGCCCCTTTGTCACGTATTGGCTTGGTCCAGAGTACTTCGCACCAGCTGTCTTGTTTCTCCATTACTGCTGCAACCTAGCAATAGTTGTATCTTAAGAGCGTGGTGAAACTAAATGTTGCATGTTGTTTTGGCAGCACCGATTGTGGATTATGTCACCATTTCCTCTCTCACATCTCCCCTCTGCACAATAACTTAAAATATTCCTTTAATTCCACCACCACCTGTGTTGCAAACTATCTGCTTTTCTACCACCTATAACTTGTTCAATCACATCAAATGTCAATATGGGATAAAGTCAAGTGAGACATTCAGTAAGAACTTAGAATTGAGAAATCGATGTTCCACTATATTGTTGTTTAACACTTTGTGCTACAACTATGCCTGCATAAGCAGGAACAATTCAGGAATAACAAGTATTGTTGCAGTTTTATTATTTAATGCACCATGATAAAAAAACCACACACACACACACACACACACACACACACACATACTGATATTTAACTGCAGATCAATCAATGGAATTATCCGTAGTTTTGGTGAGAAATTGCAGTTTACCATATCGATAGGCCTAAATAGTTCAGGAAACCTCCTACCCTTTGGAGAATTGAGCCAATGAATGACACCGAGGTCGAAAACTTTTTCCCTTGAAATGTTAAACACCTATGCAGACAAAATGAATGCTAAATGCAGCATTCTGATAGGTGGTACAATACATTTACAATTAGCATAATGGTCACTTTTTCAATGTGAAAACAATTACTTAAGGGGGAAAAAATTGCTAATATGTAGCTTCTTAATGGCTCATTATTTCTTCTGCTCATAAATATTTGTTGCAGAAACTAGGTCAAGAGTCAAAGACTTTCAAGAATTTATCTACTAAACCTCAATTTTATCTCACACTTTTGATGAAACAAGCTCATGGAGCATCTGTTTTGCATTCATCATTTACTGCACTAGACTTTCCCAGATTTCCACCATAACTGAGACCTCCATTTTCTTAATAAAGATTGATTATAGATGTTTTCCTCTTTAAAATGCTCCTTAATATTGCAGCTAAAATGAAACACCTGCATCCATCGTTTTGTTGTCATTTTATTATATTGCAACCAGTTTCGGTGGTGACTCAATACACCTTCTTCAAGCCTTAACACTGAATATATGATCCCATCAGTAGGCAATATTTGTGAACTGGCTTCCAAACAATACTGTAACAGTGATGATTTATCTGCAAGCATCAACTATGAGCTTAAGTTAGAGAAGTTTATGGCTGCAGACACAACACCACTTTAACAGTATCCTGCAGAAGCCAGTTATAGATGTTGGCTGCTGATGGGATCATGTGTACGATCTGAATTCAACCCTACAGCATCAGTTAAGGCCTGAAGATGTTATATTGAGCCACCAAAACTGGTTGCAGTATAATAAAATAACATCAAAACAATGGCTGCAAATGTTTCATTTTATTACATAAGTGAAAGGCCGAAATCCCATGGACCATCAATTGAGGGATGACCACAGAAAAAAAGAAATAAATAAATATATGGCTTTTTGCCTCAACATACACACATTGCAGCAAAAACCACTTTTCAAGATTGATGAAGTATTACTACATTCGCAAAAAACACAACATCACATGAACATTAACACAAAAGACAGTGCTAATCCCAAAATGCAGCACAAACTGTGTATGATAGTATCAGCAAAATGACATGACTGATGGTGTTTCACAAGGTAATTTTACTACAGCAAATCATCTTACCTACCCCACAAACACACACTTTCACCACACCATAGGTCCAATTTTAAGCATAAACCTAATATTCATAACATTCTTCGCATCTGTATTTACATATTAATGAAAAATCAAGTACCTTAAATATTTCAGGATCAATATAGTCAGCAATATTATGCCCTTCCCAGATTTCAGGAATAATATCATACTTGTATTCTTCAGGAAGGTCATAATTCTTCTTCAGATCCAATACATAATCATCACCTTCCTCTTCTTCAATTTCTCTCTCAAGTTTTCGTTTACGAGAAGCATTCTCTTGTCGTCGCTTTAACACATTTTCTGAAAATACGAAAAATTATATTGCAACTTAAACAGTTGATTAATGGCAAACAAGTAGAGGTTATAATAATCAGCAGTCTTTGGAGGCCAAGTTTTGCTATCTTCATGGCCAATATTAGTCCAAGAATATGTAAGCATGTATGATGCAAACAACATTTCATTAGAATGAAATTTTCACTCTTCAGCAGAGTATGATTTGGTACAGAACATTTCATTAACCATATCATTACTCTATGCTGTCACAAATCTTTCTACATAAATTAAACTATCTACAAATGCAAATTGCAATAAAGCAATGGACATCACCTGGTATAAAAGGCACTCTATTTGAATCTCTCTGTGATGGCATGGCAACATGTATCCTGTTGAGAATGCCATCTACCTTCTTCGTACGGACCTTCATTTCAAGCCTATATGAAAGAAGCTTCTCACAGGCCTAGAACAGAATGAATTTTTTTTTTTTTTAGAAAACTTGTTTTTTACACTCAAAGAAAAAAGTGATTACCATATTATATTCAAGGGCATGAGACTCAATTATTCTTGCGATAACAGTAAGTTTTCAAGGCAGGTTCATGTGGATGACCTCACACTTTTCGTTATTCAGGGTTAACTGCCACTTTTCACATCATTCAGATATCTTTTCTAAATCGTTTTGCAGTTTGTTTTGATCTTCTGATGACTTCATTAGTCGATAAATGACAGCGTCATCTGCAAACAACCGAAGACAGCTGCTCAGATTGTCTCCCAAATTGTTTATACAGATAAGGAACAGCAAAGGGCTTATAACACTACCTTGGGGAATGCCAGAAATCACTTCTGTTTTACTCTATGACTTTTCGTCAATTACTACAAACTGTGACCTCTGTCAGGAAATCACAAATCCAGTCACATAACTGAGGTGATATTCCATAAGCACACAATTTCACTAAGAGCCGCTTGTGTGGTACAGTGTCAAAAGCCTTCTGGAAATCCAGAAATACGGAATCGGTCTGAAATCCCTTGTCAATAGAACTCAACACTTCATGTGAATAAAGAGCTAGTTGTGTTTCACAGGAAAGATGTTTTCTAAACCCTTGTTGACTGTGTGTCAATAGACCATTATCTTTGAGGTAATTCATAATGTTCGAACACAATATATGTTCTAAAATCCTGCTGCATATCAACGTTAACAATTTGGGCCTGTAATTTTGTGGATTACTCCTACTACCTTTCGTGAATATTGGTGCGACCTATGCAACTTTCCACTCTGCACAGGCATACTCGACAATCTGTATTTCAGGATGTCGCAAGATTACTAGATTGTGGGTTACTGTGAATGAACAAGTTCTGCCTGATTGTTATACGTTTCATAATTTAAAGCTTAGAGCTGTGCATATAAAGAGGACTGTCTATGTTACATTCAATAAAAAAGCACTAGAGTAGCAGGGCACACACACACACACACACACACACACACACACACACACACACACACACACACACAGAGAGAGAGAGAGAGAGAGAGAGAGAGAGAGAGAGAGAGAGAGAGAGAACAGAAATAACCCCCCAAGCTCTAGTACACAAACACAACCAACATCGCAAACATCATAAACGAAAAATAACTTTCCCTAAAATTTCACAATAAAGTTAAATAAGCACGTGCTAGAAATGCAATAACAAAATAGAGCCACCTATAACTTATGGAAAATAATACCTCTGTTTTAACTTCTATCACACCTTCATCTGTCATTGTGCTCATTTGCTTTATTGGTACATTTTCATCTTCCAATGGCTTCAAAAGTGCTTGTTTCTCTGGAGGAAGTTCTTCTAATCTAACAACATCTGCTTTATTCAGGACTACCATCAGTGGCTGAAATGTGAGCAAAACATGGATCAGGAAGTAAAACCACCTATCTCAACACTGAAATGGTCATGTCACAACTAAAACAGACATTTTCTTACCTTGTTGGCAAACAGCGGTTTAATACTTTCAAAGAGTTTAACCTGAAAAAAACAAAGATCTCAATTATTTGCATGTTAGATAATCTCATTGGATGAATTTCCATGGACACAAAAATATGCAAAAATTCAATTTAATTCCTCCAATACTACAAACATTTTCTCAATCATCACACTTTAAAAACATAATACTTTATTTTTGTACGTTCCACAACTTGCATTATTAATCCCAAAGATGCAATGAAGAGCTGGGTCACATTTCAGTCATCATATAACCATAATGCTGATGATCAAACTGTAAGTCAATATTTTCTCATTTCCTTGGTGCTACATATCTTTCCAGGCCTACACTTCATTGTGATGTGCAGTTTCTTCTTGAAACTTTCCTGCTTCAGATTCAGCTAATATAATCCAACTAACCTTCAGTGGGTGTGCAGAAAACATCACAGGCTTTTAGGCTGGAATCAACTTCAGACAGTATGTTTGAAGGGCTTTCTGCAATTTTAGATGCTCTCCAACAGTGAGATTTTTATGCCCTATGTAACTGCCCTTCTTTTCCTATATGTCATAGGAAAATTGTTTCCAGTTCTTTGTCTCCTCTGTCAGCAGGTCACTGAGGACAGAACTCAATCCAGACGTGATAAGGATGGGGAAGGAAATTGGCTATGTCCTTTTCAATGTAACCACTCACCCTAACCAATTTATGAAAACCTAAATCTGGATCAATGGGTTGCGGTTTGCATACTCTGCCTCCCAAACAAGTAGTGTGTGCTAACCATTGCACCACCTTGTTCAATGCATGGTCCCTAGAGCAGAGACCAAACATTAGCTCAAATTGGAGACGAATTAGCAAGGAAATCAATATGTCTTACCCAAACAGCTATCTCATTTAAGACCCCAGCTCTTTAAAGGCTAATGACTTAAGAATAATTATTCTGTTCATTGCATATAACAGCATTAGAACTACAAAGAGAGAAGAGAAAGAGAAAAAAAGAAAGAGAGAGAGAGAGAGAGAGAGAGAGAGAGAGAGAGAGAGAGAGAGAGAGAGAGAGGCACACATGCATGCCACTCTAAATGTAGTGAGAGTTGTGTACATACTTGCTCTTCTACAGTGTGTCCACACTGCTCAGACAAATCCATAATGTAAAGCACAGCTGCACGGAGGTGGGCAAGTGCAGTAACCGCCTGCATTTCTATAACATTACGTTCTTCAAGAGGATGATCCAGAATTCCAGGAGTATCAATAACTTGCCACCTCAGATACTTGTAGTCAGTGTGACCAACATACAGTGATTTAGTTGTGAAAGCATATGGCTGAACCTCCACATCGGCTCTTGTAATCTGTTAAAAACATTTAAGTTCATAGTATTTCAAACAATACATGGTCAATTTCACTACAGGTGCTATTTAATGAGTACCATTTTTTCCAAATTAAGTGGAACTGTCAACACTTCAATTCAGACACATTCAATTAATACAGCATTACCACATTATCACATAGTACAGGATTTTCAAATAGTCTCCTCTTCAGGATCGAAAAGATTGTTTCTTGTTTTGTTACCTGGCTGCAGATGGTTTGCATAGGATGTTAAGATACATTTTCCATAAACTACTGAGAGAGAAGCTCTTAGAGTATGTCAAATGTATATTCTGAAAATAATTTGACATGTTCAGTCACTGCCAAGAATGATCAAAATTAGAATGGTACAGGCTAGTGTACAGCATTCATTACAGAAGAATTTTTAGTTTGATATTCACCATGATGCATTAGCAAACCAAATAATAGCAAAATATGGACAGCCATAAGTCAAATGCATAAGAAATGTAGTAGCATGAAAACTTCTACTTAATATGAATACTGTATTTTATGGCAAATGAGATTAATAAAATATGACATTGATCTGAGGGCACAGTTTACTTTGTATGACATCTGCAATTCATTATAAGGTCCACTTGGCTACAGCACTTACTTACTGCACAGATGTCATATATAGCAACCACACTTTCTTCTTGCATAATGTGTTGTTGGACTCTACAGGGTAGTCAGAAACAGCCTGAAAAGCTTATGTTCCAAGGGTGTTGCAGGGAAGGTTGTGCTGACAAATAATATTTCCTCCCAGCAACACCCTTATCAGATTTTCAGACTAAAAAAAAACTGCATTTATTTGTTCGTTTGTTCATATTTTGTGCACTGCCATACAATGCATGCAATTGCAATAAAACTTTGTCAACCAATTGCTTGCACTTGTGTGAAGGTTATAAGTGTAGTGCAATCAACTTACAGTAGGTGGTACGCGTGCCATACTGGCAAAAGCATTTGAAAGAGCATATGTGCATTTATATGACCACTGTTCAGTGGCGCTCTCATTTTATTATCTGGCGACTTTAGACGAACTCTTCCAATGATACCTACATCAACACCAGCTGATGAGCTCAATGCTTGCCTCAAAGCATCACATCTTTGGAGACGTGTGAAAACTCATACTAAAGACCAATATGCACATACATTGCAGTATGTGCATCAGCAGCCACATTTTAAAAACAGTTATTGAATAAGGGTGAAGGAAAAGTACCAGCTGATGCTACTGCAAAATGTATTTCGTTTCCATTGAACTTTTGCGCCACAGTGCCATCCGTCGAACAACTCAGACAGACAACTATCATACAGACTTTCCAAACAATATTTATTTGCAAGGGAAAATATATACATACATTTATAAAACATCTATCGACAAGGAAACAGGAAGATAAATAGCTACCTATTCTTTTCACAATATTATTGTTATTCCAGCATTTAAAAAGCTAAACAGTGAGACAATAAAGAATGTGAAAAAATCTCATCTCTTTGCCTATATGGTTGCAGTATTTTCAGAACCTATGGTCTCAAACATCAGAGCCTCTTACAATCCAACTCACAGGGAATTATTCAAGAGAAACCATCTCTAAGTGTGAACTTAGAGAAGTGTTAAGCAAAATAAAAAAGAAAATTCAATCAATCTAGAGCTGTTTAAATATGCAAGCAAGTCATTTATAGACAGATTCATTAACTACTTAAATATGATGTGGTCAGGAGATGATATAGCTGAGAACTAGACTAAATGAACTGTTATTCCTATCTTCATAAAGGAGACCTGAAAAATGATGATAGCTACAGTGGAGTAAGTTTATTGAATCTAGCACATAAAATTTTTGCCAACAAGGTCAAAAACAAATTGTACAGACACTACGAACCCAACATGGGTGCAGAACAAAATGTCTGTAAAGGAAGATCATGCTGTGATGGCCATTTTTCCACTAAATTTGCTAATAGAAAAAATCTAGAAACACAAATTGCCTTTGTTAACTTCAAAAAAGCTTTTGATAAAGTTAATAAAAACAAAATGTTACATATTCTGGCAGATGATCATGTTCCCCACCATCTTATCAATAATACATGCACGATTTGTAGAATGAATTTAATCAGTGTCAAGGAGAGGACAGATTATCACTATGGGGCAAAATACATGCAGTAGTACCAACAGGGATGTGGCCTTTCGGCATTGTTGTTTAAAATGATCGAAGAGTTGAGACAATGCCAGCAGCTTCATTCAAGTCAACAGAAACATAAAGCTAACTGGTTTACTATTTGAATATGATTTAGCTTTTGTAGCATCTCCAGGGGTGGCTTGCAGCACTCTGTATACAACTGACAGGTTATATATGAGGAAAACAACTTTAACACCAATACAAAAAAAAAAAAAACTATGGCCTTCTGCGGAAAATACCCATTACAGATTACTATGTTTGAAAAATAGAATTCTAGAAAGAGTGGTCACATTCATATATTTAGCCTATGAACTAGCCTTCCTGGAAGAAACAAACCTAGCTGAAAAACCCACCAGGTATACAAAACCAAAGGGCGTTATTAATAATGTAATAAAACCTTCGCTATTTCAGCACATGCCAGAACACGACTTTATAAAACCTTAGCAAGACCGGTGCTGTGCTATGGCAGTGAAGCCTGGGCAATAAAGGCAAGAGATTGGAAAAGACTAACACCCTGTGAAATGAAATTCTTGATATGAACATTTGGTCAAAAACAAATGAAGATTTGCAAATAATGTGCATTTGATGCAATTTTTACTAACACAATTGGCCATTATCCCTCTTTATTGCCTGCAACTTGCAACATTATGGTTTACAACCTCTTTTGCGATAAAGCTTGTGACTACATACTTTCTTGGTGTTGTTGGCTCATAATAAAAATGCACATCATTGCAATGTGGGTTCTTCAATGAATATTCTAATTCTTTTTATGATTTGAACAATGTAAAGAAGGTCGTAGACAGTAGCCAAAGCTAGTCATCTTGCTTTGATTGTACAATTAAAATTATGATCTAGGCCATAAAAGCTTTTTTACATTAAAAAAAACATTTATTTAATAAAATAAATTTGGACAAAAATTGGACACACTCCTGGATCTTGAAAGTAAGTAAGCAATAACAATGAAACACAGAACAACAGAGTAAACACATAGTTACTAACACAACGCAGACTGGAAATTGTGCGTTTGATATTATCGTCATGCAACAAGGATCTATCAAAATTATGACTTCTATTTTTTCAAAATACATATGCTTTTTGTTTCCAAAATACACTTACCTTGTTAATAAAGCTGGATTTTCCAACATTTGGAAAACCACAAATTATGATTGTTCTTGTAAACGGATCAATAGAAGGTAACCTTGCCAAGTGTTGTCTCACTTGTTCCAAATATTGCAGGTTTGGACCTTGTCGTTTCATAATGGTTGCCATACTAAAAGAAGAAATATAAGTTGAATTACATGTAAAACAGATGTAACCATCAATATCCCACAAACAGAAAAGAACTATAACCAAGTAACAATATAATCTTTACAATAAAGTGGAAAGTCTTTTACAGTAAACTCTCGCCAATCCACCCATTGGTAGTCTGACTTCTCAGTAATCCGGCCCACATCAAGCCTCCATTCACTGAAGTGGAAAAGAAGCAGACAAAAATGAACTCTTGTGCACAGCGATGTTGTTAGTTACTCACATTGTTAAACAATGGTAGAGCGCTTGCCCACGAAAGGCAAAGGTCCCGAGTTCGAGTCTCGGTCGGGCACAAGTGTTTAAATCTGCCAGGAAGTTTCAATGCTATACAAGTTTGAACCTTTCAGAATCATGGCTTCTGAAAGAAAACACATTACACTACACCTCAAGCAGAAACTCAAAATTAGAGATAAGTTGAACTGATATTCTTCTCAGAAAGACATTGCTGTTGAGTACAATGTTGGACGAGCAACTATTTATGACAAAATTTAACAGACGAAGAGATAATCAAAATCTTAAAGGGAAGTTATGAGGAAGAGAACACAGGAGGATAGAACATGAAGATATCTCGCATTGCTGGTGCTGAAGCTGCAGACATCTTAAGCACATTATCCAACACTCAGAAATATGCAATACCAATGTAATGCTTGTAAAACCATTATGTGATAAAGCATAATAACATCACATTTCATCATTGTGACAACTAAAAATTCGGGACATTTTTTATAATGAATGATACTACAGTATACGTGCACACTCAAGGACTAAATTTTACATGAAAATGAATATCTTTGAATTTAATAAAGTATATTCCCTATGTGTCTACACTACATTTAAGAAACATTAAAAAATCTGGTATCACCAGATTAGTAAGCATCTACACAATTTCGAATAAAGAACTAATTCTGCACTACCTGGCCCAGTAGTGATGCAGTGTACTTCACATATCCCTTTTACTCACATACTGGAGAGTGAAACTGTGTTTACAAGTGCACTGAAAACACTAAATGTGAGTGGTTTTATTGCTAAAAGTTAAGACTGATTTCTTAGAAACATGTACAATCGAACCTTCAATTCATATCAATAGCATTTTGCACTTTCAGTTCCTGTTCCCAATCTCTAGGAAGTGATTCTTTATACGATATCAAATTAACAAATAATTAATAAATAATAAATAATTAATAAATAAATGACATTGGAATGTTGAACTTATAAATTCTCATATGACTGAAGATGGTCTGATTTATAGTAGCTACAAGAACTTGATAGCAAAAAAAATCTAATAAAGAGTATGAGCTGTGTCTAAAAATGACCTGTATTACAGGGTTATTACAAATGATTGAAGCGATTTCACAGCTCTACAATAACTTTATTATTTGAGATATATTCACAATGCTTTGCACACACATACAAAAACTCAAAAAGTTTTTTTAGGCATTCACAAATGTTCGATATGTGTCCCTTTAGTGATTCGGCAGACATCAAGCCGATAATCAAGTTCCTTCCACACTCGGTGCAGCATGTCCCCATCAATGAGTTCAAAAGCATTGTTGATGCGAGCTCGCAGTTCTGGGCACGTTTCTTGGTAGAGGAGGTTTAAACACTGAATCTTTCACATAACCCCACAGAAAGAAATCACATGGGGTTAAGTCGGGAGAGCGTGGAGGCCATGACATGAATTTCTGATCATGATCTCCACTACGACCGATCCATCGGTTTTCCAATCTCCTGTTTAAGAAATGCCAAGCATCATGATGGAAGTGCGGTGGAGCACTATCCTGTTGAAAGATGAAGTCGGCGCTGTCGGTCTCCAGTTGTGGCATGAGCCAATTTTCCAGCATGTCCAGATGCACGTGTCCTGTAACATTTTATTCGCAGAAGAAAAAGGGGCCGTAAACTTTAAACCGTGAGATTGCACAAAACACGTTAACTTTTGGTGAATTGGGAATTTGCTGCACGAATGCGTGAGCATTCTCTACCGCCCAGATTCGCACACTGTGTCTGTTCAGTTCACCATTAAGAAAAAATGTTGCTTCATCACTGAAAACAAGTTTCGCACTGAAGGCATCCTCTTCCATGAGCTGTTGTAACCGCGCCGAAAATTCAAAGCGTTTGACTTTGTCATCGGGTGTCAGGGCTTGTAGCAGTTGTAAAGGGTAAGGCTTCTGCTTTAGCCTTTTCCGTAAGATTTTCCAAACCGTGGTACATTTAGCTCCCTGCTTGCTTTATTCGTCGACTTCCGCGGGCTATGCGTGAAACTTGCCCGCACGCGTTCAACCGTTTCTTCGCTCACTGCAGGCCGACCCATTGATTTCCCCTTACAGAGGCATCAAGAAGCTTTAAACTGCGCATACCATCGCCGAATGGAGTTAGCAGTTGGTGGATCTTTGTTGAACTTCGTCCTGAAGTGTCGTTGCACTGTTATGACTGACTGATTTGAGTGCATTTCAAGCACGACATACGCTTTCTCAGCTCCTGTCGCCATATTGTCTCACTGCGCTCTCGAGCGCTCTGGCGGCAGAAACTTGAAGTGCGGCTTCAGCCGAACAAAACTTTATGAGTTTTTCTACGTATCTGTAGTGTGTCGTGACTATATGTCAATGAATGGAGCTACAGTGAATTTATGAAATCGCTTCAATCATTTGTAATAGCCCTGTATAAAGTTCTGACGTCAAATTAGAAGGATGGCAGCCATTTTACCACAATAAATTCCAGCTCTCTAAAGTAGTGGAGGGGACTAGGAAATGCTGTTAAGGTCCTAGACCCAATGAAGGGAAACTCCTTATCTACACCTCCACGCGGTAGAGAATGGGAAACCTCACTTCATGTGATGGCTAATGTAGACAGGGACCGAGGGATGACCTGGATAAGTCATCACCCCAGCATTCGCTGGACAGGAATGAGGAAATGAGAAATCGTCTCCAAAGGCAGAAGAACCAGGTGATGGTCAATGGCATAGGACGTGGAAGGCAACGGGGAAACCACCACATTAAAGAACTACGGTTATCCCAAGTATCAGCAGTAAACCATGTCAGTATCTTCTGTAAAATTTTCCAGAGATAAAATAGTCCCCCAATCGGATCTCTGGGTGGGGACTGCAAAGGATACAGACAATGTGAAGGAAAAGAATTCCAATTTTAACATAGCCACTTGGAATGTGAGAACACTCGAACGACTGGAAACCGATATCCTAGGCATATCAGAGATGAGATGGCCCCAGCCAGGTGATTTCTGGTCTGGAGAATACAGTCATTCATTCACACCGGAACTGACCAAGATAGACCAGGAATGGGAAGAGTTGGAATAATTTTGAGGAAAAACTATGGCTCATGTGTCAAGGGAAATGTGCAATATAGCTCTCGAACAATACCAGTCAAACTTGAAACTAAACCAAAGGACACTATGATAATACAAATATACATGCCCACATCCAAAGAAGAAGATGCAGTCATTGACAAAATATATGAAGAAATAAGTAATGCAATGAGAAATGTTAAGGGAGATGAAAACCTGATTGCCATGGGGGACTGGAACGCGATTGTGGGTGAAGAACCGGAGGAAGGAATTGTTGGCAAATATGGACTTGGAAGAAGGAATGAAGGAGGAGATTGGCTTATCGAGTTCTGCTCGAGGAAACAATTAGTTGTTGCAAACACACTTTTCCAACATCAAAAACGAAGAAGATACACATGGAAGGCCCCTGGAGACCTGAGGAGACAACAGATTGATTACATTCTAGTGAAAGCATGTTTTAGGTACCAGCTAAAAGATTGCAGGAGCTATCCATCTGCAGACATAGGCAGTGATCTTAACCTGGTACTGATGAAAAGTTCATTGAGATCCAAATATTTGAAGAAGAAGCCAGTAAAACTTAAATTGGAACTAGAAAAACTGAAAACTGAGGGACTGGCAAAGCGCTATGCTCATGAAACAGATAACCTAGCTAAGATTTTTCAACATGTTGGAGTAAATGAAGAGTGGGATCAAATTAAATCTGGTATATACAAAGCAGCAGAGAAAAGATAGTTGGAAGAACTGAACCAAAAAACAAGAGGAAACAGATTACAGCAGATATTATTGAGCTTATAGAAAAGAGGAGATTATACAAAAATGCAACTGATGAACAAGGAAAAGTTGAATACAGAAGACTAAGGAATTTAGTTAATAGAGAAGCTAGGAAAGCAAAAGAAAATTTTCTTGAAGAAATGTGCAAAGAAGTGGAAGAAAATATGCAAAACGGAAGAACTGATTTAGCCTACAGAACAGTAAATCAATTTTTTAACAAACGTAAAACAGTCTCAGGCACAATAAAAAATAAAGAGGGGATAATGCTGTTTGGTTAAGACATGGTGAAAAGATGGAAAGAATACATAGAGGAGTTGTATGCTGGAACACCTCTTTTGGAGGAAGTAATAGGAAGAGAAGAGCAAGTAGACGAAGACAAGGGAGATAAGATTCTGCAAGAAGAATTTGACAAGAGCTCTAAAAGAACTACGGGACAACAAAGCAACAGGTAATGATGACATCGCTGCAGAACTAATAAAGAATGCTGGTGACAGCATGAAAATGATGCTGCTTAAACTGATTAGGTCCATCTATAACATAGGAGAGATATCGACAGACTTCCGGAAATGTATCGTTGTTCCTATACCAAAGAAGGCAGCAGCTACAAAATGCAAACAGTACCGAACTCTAAGCCTAACATCACGTGCATCAAAAATTCTCATAAAAATAGTTCTGAAGAGAATTGAAAAGAAGGTGGAAGATTTGCTGAGTGAAGACCAGTTTGGCTTCAGAAGGGGATTGGGAACAAGACAGGCGATTCTGACACTGAGACGCGTTATCGAAAAGCAATTACAGAAAAATTAACCAACTTATATTGCCTTTGTAGAGATGGAAAAGGCATTTGATAATGTTATCTGGCAAGAGATGTTCAGAGTGCTGAGGAAAAGTGGAATAAAGTACAAAGACATCCATGTGATACTCAGCTTCTATAAGATGATTATGTTTGGTTTGTGGGGCGCTCAACTGCGTGGTTATCAGCGCCCGTACAATTACCCAATCTTTGCTCAGTCCAATTTCGCCACTTTCCTGGATGATGATGAAATGATGAGGACAACACAAACACCCAGTCATCTCGAGGCAGGTGAAAATCCCTGACCCCGCCGGGAATCGAACCCGGGACCCCGTGCTCGGGAAGCGAGAACGCTACCGCGAGACCACGAGCGGCGGACTCAGCTTCTATAAGAATGAGGTGGCAGTGATTAGGAACTGTCATCATGAACAAGAAGCAAATATTAGAAAAGGGGTAAGGCAAGGATGTGATCTCTCTCCTCTTATATTCAATGCTTACATCCAGGAAGCTATACACCAAGTTCGAGAAACTACTGAGGTGGGGATCAAAATTGTTGGGCAGAAGATAGACATCTACATTATGCAGATGATATTGCTATAGTCACAGTGACAAAAGAAGATCTAGAGGATGTCCTCAAAGCAACGGAAAAAATTCTATGTCATCAGTATGGAATGAAATGTCGTGTGACGACGGCCTCCCATTGGGTAGACCGTTCGCCTGGTGCAAGTCTTCCGATTTGACGCCACTTCGGCGACTTGCGTGTTGATAGGGATGAAATGATGATGATTAGGACAACACAACACCCAGTCCCTGAGCGGAGAAAATCTCCAACCCAGCCGGGAATCGAACCCGGGCCCTTTGGATTGACAGTCTGTCGCGCTGACCACTCAGCTACTGGGGGCGGACATCAGTATGGAATGAGAATAAACAAGAAAAAGACTGAAGTGATGGTATGCAGTACAGGAGCAGAATACGAACCTTTGAGAATAAGAATTGGAAGAGAGAAGCTGGAAGTGATAGAGGAATTTACTTACCTGGGAAGCAAAATCACAAGAGATGGTAGAAGCCAGAAAGAAATTGCAACCAGAATACAAAAGACCATAATTGCATTTAATCAGAGAAGGAACTTATCCACCAGCAACAACATCAGTCTGAAAATAAGGAAACGTATCATGAAAGGTTTCGTTTGGAGTGTGGCCCTATACGGATGTGAAACTTGGACGATTGGAAGAGAAGAGAGAAGACGGCTAGAGGCCCTGCAGATGTGGTGCTATAGAAGGATGATGAAGATCAGCTGAAGAGACAAAGTAACAAATGAAGAGGTGCTTAGAAGAGTACAGGAAACTATATCTCTGTGGAGGCACATCCAAACAAGAAGAGACAAACTTGTAGGCCACATCCTACAACACAACAACATCATTGGAACAATAGCAGAAGGAGCTACTGAGGGAAGGAATCAGCGGGGCCGACCAAGGATATCATACATGCAACAGATCACGAATGACATTGGATGTAAGACATGCATGGAAATGAAGAGGAAGGCAGACAGAAGAGAGGAATGGTGCTCTGCTGCAAACCAACCTCAAGGTTGAACACTAAAAGAAGAAGAAATTCCACCTACTTTAAGATAATAATGTGTTCCGCTTGAAAGTAAGTTCAGTGTCTTAATCAATGCACCACTTAAGTGCAGTTCAGGCATCTGGAGAAATTTTCTGTTATCAGCAGTCTGTAATGGTTCACAGAAGCCTGAGCAATAAAGTAGCAGCCAATAAAACAGCACAGGCAAATAATTTGTAATTTCTTTGGATGCAATATCTCTTATAGCTAGGTAGGAACGGAATAGAAGATGGAGTGCAATAGATATAGTCATCATACAGGACACAGAGAGTAATTTGTATACACTAAAATAAAATTATTTCTTCTGGACAACTCATTGTTCTAATATATAAGCAAAGATGATCTAACTTACCAAACGAAAGCGTTGGTATGTTGATAGAGACGCTAACAAACACAAACGCAAAATTCATGCTTTCGCAACCAACGGTTGCTTCATCAGGAGAGAGGGAAGGAGAGGGAAAGACGAAAGGATGTGGTTTTAAGGGAGAGGGTAAGGAGTCATTCCAATCCCGGGAGCGGAAAGACTTACCTTAGGGGGAAAAAGGGACAGGTATACACACACATATCCATCCGCACATATCCAGACACAAGCAGACATTATAAAGGCAAAGAGTTTGGGCAGAGATGTCAGTCGAGGCAGAAGTACAGAGGCAAAGATGTTGTTGAATGACAGGTGAGGTATGAGTGGTGGCAACTTGAAATTAGCGGAGGTTGAGGCCTGGCGGGTAACGGGAAGAGAGGATATACCGAAGGGCAAGTTCCCATCTCCGGAGTTCTGACAGGTTGGTGTTAGTGGGGAGTATCCAGATAACCCGGACGGTGTAACACTGTGCCAAGATGTGCTGGCCGTGCACCAAGGCATGTTTAGCAACAGGGTGATCCTCATTACCAACAAACACAGTCTGCCTGTGTCCATTCATGCGAATGGACAGTTTGTTGCTGGTCATTCCCACATAGAAAGCTTCACAGTGTAGGCAGGTCAGTTGGTAAATCACGTGGGTGCTTTCACAGGCGGCTGTCTTTGATTGTGTACACCTTCCGGGTTACAGGACTGGAGTAGGTGGTGGTGGGAGGGTGCATGGGACAGGTTTTACACCGGGGGCAGTTACGAGGGTAGGAGCCAGAGGGTAGGGATGGTGGTTTGGGGATTTCATAGGGATGAACTAAGAGGTTACGAAGGTTAGGTGGATGGCGGAAAGACACTCTTGGTGGAGTGGGGAGGATTTCATGAAGGATGATGTCATTTCAGTGCAGAATTTGAGGAAGTCGTATCCCTGCTGGAGAGCCACATTCAGAGTCTGATCCAGTCCCGGAAAGTATCCTGTCACAAGTGGGGCACTTCTGGGGTTCTTCTGTGGGAGGTTCTGGGTTTGAGGGGATGAGGAAGTGGCTCTGGTTATTTGCTTCTGTACCAGGTCGGGAGGGTAGTTGTGGGATGCGAAAGCTGTTTTCAGGTTGTTGGTGTAATGGTTCAGGAATTCAGGACTGGAGCAGATTCGTTTACCACGAAGACCTAGGCTGTAGGGAAGGGACCGTTTGATATGGAATGGGTGGCAGCTGTCATAATGGAGGTACTGTTGCTTGTTGGTGGGTTTGATGTGGACGGATGTGTGAAGCTGGCCATTGGACAGATGGAGGTCAACGTCAAGGAAAGTGGCATGGGATTTGGAGTAGGACCAGGTGAATCGGATGGAACCAAAGGAGTTGAGGTTGGACAGGAAATTCTGGAGTAGTTCTTCACTGTGAGTCCAGATTATGAAGATGTCATCAATAAATCTGTACCAAACTTTGGGTTGGCAAGTCTGGGTAACCAAGAAGGTTTCCGCTAAGTGACCCATAAATAGGTTGGCGTATGAGGGGGCCATCCTGGTACCCATGGCTGTTCCCTTTAATTGTTGGTATGTCTGGGCTTCGAAAGTGAAGAAGTTGTGAGTCAGGATGAAGCTGGCTAAGTTAATGAGGAAAGAGGTTTTAGGTAGCGTGGCAGGTGATCGGCGTGAAAGGAAGTGCTCCATCGCAGCGAGGCCCTGGACGTGCGGAATATTTGTGTATAAAGAAGTGCCATCAATGGTTACAAGAATGGTTTCTGGGGGTAACAGATTGCGTAAGGTCAGTTGGTAAATCACGTGGGTGCTTTCACACGTGGCTCTGCCTTTGATCGTGTACACCTTCCCTACCCTCTGGCTGCTACCCTCGTAGCTGCCCCCGGTGTAGAACCTGTCCCATGCACCCTCCCACCACCACCTACTCCAGTCCTGTAACCCGGAAGGTGTACACAATCAAAGGCAGAGCCACGTGATTTACCAACTGACCTGCCTACACTGTGAAGCTTTCTATGTGGGCATGACCAGCAACAAACTGTCCATTCGCATGAATGGACACAGGCAGACTGTGTTTGTTGGTAATGAGGATCACCCTGTTGCTAAACATGCCTTGGTGCACGGCCAGCACATCTTGGCACAGTGTTACACCGTCCGGGTTATCTGGATACTCCCCACTAACACCAACCTGTCAGAACTCCGGAGATGGGAACTTGCCCTTCAGTATATCCTCTCTTCTCGTTACCCGCCAGGCCTCAACCTCCGCTAATTTCAAGTTGCCACCGCTCATACCTCACCTGTCATTCAACAACATCTTTGCCTTTGTACTTCTGCCTCAACTGACATCTCTGCCCAAACTCTTTGCCTTTACAAATGTCTGCTTGTGTCTGTGCATGTGCGGATGGATATGTGTGTGTATGCGAGTGTATACCTGTCCTTTTTTCCCCCTAAGGTAAGTCTTTCCGCTCCCGGGATTGGAATGACTCCTTACCCTCTCCCTTAAAACCCACAACCTTTCGTCTTTCCCTCTCCTTCCCTCTTTCCTGATGAAGCAACCGTTGGTTGCGAAAGCTTGAATTTTGTGTGTATGTTTATGTGTCTATCAACCTGCCAGCACTTTCATTTGGTAAGTCACATCATCTTTGTTTTTAGATATACATATTCACTATGTTTGCAATATTTTAAAAATTTAGACGGGCGGCTCTAGCTTGATCTAGTTTTGATGTCTCACAGATTGAACGCGACCAGGAACTGCATGCAATCGCTAACCAAGAGGCCACTGCCTAGCGAAATCATTACAGAAGACGAACAGGAATAGGCAGACAGAGTCAATGCTCTTGCACCGGCACCCCCAATTAATCCCCTCCACTGTCGTACCGTCGTGTTGGCAACAATTAAATTAAACTATGCAAGCTTTTACTCGCACATGCACTGTTTCAGTTTAGCTTTCTATTTACTTGTACACAGTTGAACGTGTTTATGACATGAAGTGTGTAACATGTTGTGCACCATGCCGCCAGAAAAAGAAACGCCGGTTCATGGATAGCTGACCATCCTGGAACATTTACATATGACAGAATTGTTTTATGTTGTTGAGTTTGTGAGAGAAACATTAAATGCAAAAAAAGTTTCAAATAGGCCAGCATGTCCAGACAAGTCTTCATATTGCAGGAATGCAGATGAATGGATCACGACAACTTCTGACAACAGCAAGTTGCAATAGCAGGGATTTGTCCGAAGTCAACCAAAAGAGTTGCTTTAACATGGATCTACATGAAGTATTCACTGCAAGCAATATTCCTCTTCATAAACTTACAAATCCTATCCTCAAAGGCTTCCTGCACAAATATTGCTTAAATCCAAATATACCAGATGAATCAACATTTTGTAAAAATTACATACTAACAATGTACGTAAATATTCTAGAAGAAATACACAATGAATTCCAGGATGGCATTATCTGGATTTCAGTTGACAAAACTACAGACACTTGGCCTGTTAAATTGGAACTTTAATTATTGGTGCTTTAAAAGAAGAGCCTCCTTCTTCCTATTTAGCAGCCAGTAAAGAACTTGAAAATTTAAATGATTCTATGATCACCAGATTTGTGAAAAAGGGTGTTAGAAAAATATTTCCAGAATCTTCTGCAGATGAAAGGGTGTTTGCGTTTATTTCAGATGCTGCTCCCTATATGATCAAAGCAGGAAAAGCCCTCCCCTCTGAGTGTTTTATCCCAATTTGATTCATGTGACATGCTTTGCTCTTGGAGTACATCGCCTTGCTGAAGAAGTACATTCCACATTTGTAAATGTAAATAAACTGATTTCCTCCACAAAGAAAGTATCTTTAAAAGCACCTGCTCACACCAAGAGCTACAAAGAAAAACTACTAAATGTGCCTTTACCTCCTGAACCAGTAGTAATCCATTGGGGTATGTGGGTCGAAGCTGTATTTTTTTTTTTTTACAAATGAACATTTTGAGGGCATTAGAGGAGTAGTAAACAATTTCAATAGTGCAAAGGCTTTGGGAGTTTGCCAGTGCAAGGTGGTTTTTAATGATTCTGGTACTAAAAAAGTACTGCTGTGTTTAGCACTCATTTTTCCCATATAACTGCAAGTATTACAAAGCTTGAAACTCAAGGTTTGGCATTGAATGAATCTATTCAGTTAATGAATAAAACTATTGTAGTGAAGTCCTCATTGCCGGAGATATTCCCAAGAAAACTTAAAGAAAAATTTGAAAACATTTTAAATAATAATCCAGGCTTTGAACCACTGTGCCAAATTGATAGTTTTATTAGTGGATCGGGTGAACTTTTACCATAAACAATAAATGAACTAACATAGCACCCAAATTCAAATACTGTCTAGTTACTTCAGTTGATGTAGAACTGTCCTTTTTTGCTTATAAAAATGTTTTGATGATCAAAGACACAATCTTACTACTGAACATCTGGAACAGTACTTGGTCGCTCATGCTTACTATAGTAGGAAAAAGTAAAATAAATTGTAAATGATGCTTTGGTCCAATAGTACTAACTAATAGTTAATGCTGTTCCAATAATCCATAATTATATGTTGTTTTTTAAACCCAGTATTATGGAGTTTTTGAGCATGCCCCTCTGCATGTGATATAACTCGAAGTTGGCCCTGTACATATCAACTGTTTCACTGCAACTCACTTGCATCGCATGCTCTTGTTACTGACAACAATAGCAAAGAAGGAACAATTCTTTAAACACAGTATGTGTCCCCATTTTACAAGTTTTTAGAAAATAATCCCAGAAAGGCCCCCTTCTTAACCTCTACCAGAAAATATTTAGAAAATGGTATCGGCATTCTAAATGTACCAATTTTTCGCTTGGCCGGCACTCTTCCTCATAACTGATATGCACAGGTTTACAAATTTGAGATATAATGCATGCAGTAACTATGATCTTTTTATCATCATCATCTTCTTTCCTTTCTCAGACCTTAGGTCTGGTTAAAAATGGAAAGTGACGCGGACCTTGATCAAGCGTGACTTCCTTTTAATTGTACGGTATATGTTATATTGCATTTAGGAACTTTCGGGTAATTGAACATGTATCAATAGTTACGGATTTCTGTAATTGTATATATAAGTTTGGATATAGCTGTATTGCATTGATGTACTGGTGGATATTGTGTGGTATGACTCCTGTAGTTGATAGTATAATTGGTATAATGTCAACTTTATCCTGATGCCACATGTCCTTGACTTCCTCAGCCAGTTGGATGTATTTTTCAATTTTTTCTCCTGTTTTCTTTTGTATATTTGTTGTATTGTGTATGGGTATTTTGATTAGTTGTGTTAATTTCTTCTTTTTATTGGTGAGTATGATGTCAGGTTTGTTATGTGGTGTTGTTTTATCTGTTATAATGGTTCTGTTCCAGTATAATTTGTATTCATCATTCTCCAGTACATTTTGTGGTGCATACTTGTATGTGGGAACGTGTTGTTTTATAAGTTTATGTTGTAAGGCAAGCTGTTGATGTATTATTTTTGCTACATTGTCATGTCTTCTGGGGTATTCTGTATTTGCTAGTATTGTACATCCACTTGTGATGTGATCTACTGTTTCTATTTGTTGTTTGCAAAAGTCTGCATTTATCTGTTGTGGTATTGGGATCTTTAATAATATATGCTGTAATATCTGGTGTTTATTGTTTGATCCTGTATTGCAATCATGAATCCTCCCGTCGCACTGTATATATTGCCTTTTCTTAGATATGTGTTGGATGCGTCTTGATCGATGTGTGGCTGTGTTAGATGATACGGGTGCTTGCCATGTAGTGTTTTCTTTTTCCAATTTACTTTCTTCGTATCTGTTGATGTTATGTGATCTAAAGGGTTGTAGAAGTGGTTATGAAATTGTAATGGTGTAGCCGATGTATTTATATGAGTGATTGCTTTGTGTATTTTGCTAGTTTCTGCTCGCTCTATAAAGAATTTTCTTAAATTGGCTACCTGTCCATAATGTAGGTTTTTTATGTCGATAAATCACCTTCCTCCTTCCTTTCTGCTTAATGTGAATCTTTCTGTTGCTGAATGTACGTGATGTATTCTATATTTGTGGCACTGTGATCGTGCAAGTGTATTGAGTGCTTCTAGGTCTGTGTTACTCCATTTCACTACTCCAAATGAGTAGGTCAATATTGGTATAGTATAAGTATTTATAGCTTTTGTCTTGTTTCTTGCTGTCAATTCTGTTTTCAGTATTTTTGTTAGTCTTGTTCTATATTTTTCTTTTAGTTCTTCTTTAATATTTGTATTATCTATTCGTATTTTTTGTCTGTATCCTAGATATTTATAGGCATCTGTTTTTCCATCGCTCCTATGGAGTCACTGTGGTGATTCAATATGTAATCTTGTTTAGTGCGTTTTCCCTTGACTATGTTATTTTTCTTACATTTGTCTGTCCCAAAAGCCATATTTATATCATTGCTGAATACTTCTGTTATCTTTAGTAATTGGTTGAGTTGTTGATTGGTTGCTGCCAGTAGTTTTAGATCATCCATGTATAGCAAATGTGTGTTTTTGTGTGGGTATGTTCCAGTAATATTATATCCATAATTTGTATTATTTAGCATGTTGGATAGTGGGTTCAGAGCAAGACAGAACCAGAAAGGACTTAATGAATCTCCTTGGTATATTCCACGCTTAATCTGTATTGGCTGTGATGTGATATTATTACAGTTTGTTTGGATATTAAGTGTGGTTTTCCAGTTTTTCATAACTATGTTTAGGAACTGTATCAATTTAGGATCTACTTTGTATATTTCCAATATCTGTAGTAACCATGAGTGGGGTACACTATCAAAAGCTTTTTGGTAATCAATGTATGCGTAGTGTAGTGACCTTTGTTTAGTTTTAGCTTGATATGTCACCTCTGTATCTATTATCAGTTGCTCTTTACATCCTCGTGCTCCTTTGCAGCAGCCTTTTTGTTCTTCATTTATAATTTTGTTCTGTGTTGTATGTGTCATTAATTTCTGTGTAATGACTGAAGTTAATATTTTGTAGATTGTTGGTAGGCATGTTATGGGGCGATATTTAGCTGGGTTTGCTGTGTCTGCTTGATCTTTAGGTTTCAGATAGGTTATTCCATGTGTAAGTGTATCAGGGAATGTGTATGGGTCTGCAATGTAACTGTTAAATAATTTAGTTAGATGTGAATGTGTTGAGGTGAACTTCTTTAGTCAGAAATTTGCTATTTTATCATTTCCAGGGGCTTTCCAATTGTGCGTAGAATTAATTGCTCGGGTGACTTCATGTTGCAAAATCATCACTTCAGGCATTTGTGGTATCATCTTGTATGAGTCTGTTTCTGCTTGTATCCACTGTGTATGCCTGTTATGTTGTACCGGGATTGACCATATGTTGCTCCAGATGTGTTCCATGTCTGTTATGTTTGGTGGATTGTCTATTTTAATGTGTGTGTTATCTATTGTCTGGTAAAATTTCTTTTGGTTTGTGTTGAATGTTTGGTTTTGTTTCCTTCTATTTTCACTTTTTTTATATCTTCTAAGTCATTTACCCAATGCTTGTAATTTCTGCTTCTTTTCATCTAATTGCTCTATTGCTTCTTGTTGTGACATTTTACCTAACCTTTTTCGTTTTTTGTCTGATATTTCATTTCTTATAAATTGTGTTAGCTGTCCGATGTCTTTTCTCAGTTTTTCTATTCTGATCTGTAGCCTGTGTTGCCATGCTGGTTTTGTGGGTTTCTTCTTTGTGTTGGTTGGTTCTGATTTCTGCCTAGTGTGTATATTTAGTGTAGTGAGTGCTTCTACATAAACCAGTAGTTTTAACTCTTCCATAGTTGTGTTTTCATTTATTTTGTTGTGTATGATTGTGTTGATAGTTGTTATTGTTTCGACTTGTGGGTTATTTGGTGATATATGCAAGAATGGTCTAATGTCTGTATTTGTGTCTTTGTATTCTATATATGTCAGGTGAAATTTCTCTTCTATATCTAACATGTGTGTCACTTCGTGTTCTATTTGTGCTTGTTCTGGTGGCTGTCTTAAGATTTCGTTTTCCTCTGATTGTTTAATTGATGCGTGTTGGTCTTTGTTTGTTTGCTCTGGGATGTTTGAGTCCTTTACTTGGATGTTTGAGTCCATTACTGTATTTTCCTCTTCTTCTAACTGCACATTATTTTGTTCCAGTATTTGTTGTACTTGTTGTTTGATGTTTTCTAATTCTGACTGGGGTATCCTGTTATTTTTTATTATTACACGTATCTGATCAGCTAGTCGTTTTTCTGTTAAAAATTTTAATTCCGGGTATCTGGTAACAAATGTTGTGTATACTTGTGATCTGTATCCAGTTGTGTTGGTTCCTAGGTTTGTTGCTTGGTAATAACAGAACATGAGGTGTCGATTAACTTCATCTGACCATCTCATCCTCTGTCTGTTTTCCTTCTAGGGTGGTTGCAGGAAGCATATCCTGCAAAACACCTCTATTTGGATTTAAATCATTTTCCAGTTGGCTAGCAGTGTCGTTACCATTGTGGACGGGCATAGGGTTCAAGCGTCGTCCCCGACCATGACGGCGCTTGTCCGAGGCTTCTTTAGTTCTGTCCTGAACCAACTAATCACACTAAAAGGGGGGTTAGCCCTATTAGTGGTTTGTTCTTTTCGTCGCCTTTTACGACTGGCAGAACATACCGGAGGCCTATTATTTTCCCGGGCCTCCACAGGGTTTATTATTATTATTATTAGATCCCGCATATTTTGACACTTTTCATGCATTTTAAAGTATTTTGCATGCAAATTTTAAGTTTTTTTATAATGCATATAATCCAGTCTCTACTAATAACACATACACACCCTGTAAATTAACTTGTTACACATCATTCGATAAAAGAATCATCCAAATGATCTATGGAACATGTATCTGACTGACTAAAAGAATAATGTTGGAAATCTGACAGGTACACATCACACTGTAAAGGACAAAAATCTTTCATTGCAAATCAATACAGCTTGGGGTAATTTTAATTATATAATACTTGAGATACTTCTGAGGAAAGAAGAAAGATTAGAATTTCACAACCCATTGACAATGAAGTCACAAGAAACAAAGTACAACCTAAGTTTGGGGTGGGGAATCAGCTAGAACTTTTTCAAAGGAAATTACACAACTTAAGGAAATCATATAAAACCTAAATCAAATGTCCAAATCGAGATTTGAACTGCCATCACCACAAATTCCAGTCCAGCACCTTACCTAATGTGCCACCATTTTACGAGGGTTGTTTTTTAAGTAAGGGCCCTTTTTATTTTTAAAAAAAGATACAAATACTTTTGTAAAAAAACTTTTATTTTCTGATTCTACACACTTTTACCTATTTTTCTACATAGTTGCCTTGTTTATTTAAGCACTTGTCATACCATACAACTAAGTTTTTAATTCCCTCTTCAAAGAATTCAGCCGCCCACTCCGACAGCCAAGAGTTCACGGCCGCTTTCACTTCATCGTCGTCATTGAAGCGCTGCCTGCCACGATGGTGTTTCAGGTACCGGAAAAGGTGAAAATCACTAGGAGCCAGGTCGGGGCTGTATGATGCATGGTCAAAAACTTCCCAGCCAAAAGAATCAATCAAATCCAGAGTCTTTTGAGAGGTGTGAGGCCTAACGTTATCGTGCAGGAGCAAAACTCCTTTCCCAGCATGCCGCGCCTTTTGTTTTGAATTGCTCTGCGGAGCTTCTTTAGAGTTGCACAGTAGGCATCTGAGTTGATTGTCGTTCCTCGTGGCATAAAGTCAACTAGCAAAACATCGCGCTGGTCCCAGAACACAGTTGCCATAATCTTGCGCTTTGACAGCGTCTGTTTGGCTTTGACCTTGATGGGTGAGGTTGTGTGTCGCCATTCCATCGATTGTCGCTTGCTTTCGGGAGTGATATGGGATACCCATGTTTCATCTCCAGTGACAATTTGACTCAACATGTCATCCCCTTCTTCCTCGTAATGAATCAAAAAGTCCAATGAAGTGGCAAATCTCTTCCCTTTGTAGTCCTCTGAGGAGTCGGGGTACCCACCAAGAACACAGTTTCTTAAAGTTTAGGTTTTCAGACACAATTTTGTACAAAACCGATCTTGAAACTTGTGGAAATTCCAAAGAAAGAGTGGAAATTGTGAATCTTCTATCCTCACGAATCTTTGTTTCGACTGCAGCCACCAAATCATCAGTGATCACAGAGTGCCGGCCTGAGCGTTCTTCATCATGGAAGTTTTGACGGCCATTTTTAAACTCTCTAACCCATTGATGCACTTTACCTTCACTCATTGCATTCAAGCCATAAACTTCTGTTAACTGACGATGAATCTCTGCAGCTGGTAGGCTTCTCGCGGTAAAAAACGTATCACTGACCGTATCTCACACACGGCGGGCGATTCAAAAATCGTAAACATTATAAAGTAGCACAGCGATGCGTATACATCAGCTACAGAGCTGCAACTTGCATCAGTGTGAACGGGAAGAATGCTGGCAACTGGCGCGGTGGCTTGTTGCGGCGTCCGCACGAACTACGGGACTATACGCGCGAACGGCCCTTACTTAAAAAACAACCCTCGTACATATAAGATATTTTTGAGTAGCTGCCTGTATATCCATAATCACGGAATGTGAGATGTAGTTTCTTCCCTCCATTTGAGGTGTCAAGTTAGATTCAAATGGTAAAATTGTTATTGCATATGTTACATAAGTGGATAATCAGAAATGATCAATACCAATTTTCTGACTCACAACCAAACTGTTACCTTCCACCCAAAACTTGACCTCAGACTATGCTACAGATTGGTGTCATTACAACCTACTTTGCAAAAACTAATGCTGGCACAAAAGAGTATCACCAGGGTTTGGTTCTCTTTCTGTTTGCAAATGCCAAATCATTAAGTTACGAGATGAAGCCAAGATCCAATATTGAAAGGTTCAGTTCAACTGCATACGAAAGAAGACAGTATACCACTACAGTGCCTCTGCACAACCAGTATGCTAGACATCAACAAAGTTGCATCAGTCAGAATATAAAAAGAGATATTTGAAAATATTTACATATAAATGTTACTACGGTTCCAATTTTGTGTGATACAGAGCAACAACTCTTGACACCAAGCCCACTTGTTACTTATACTGTAATATTGTAACTTTTTAAATTTCAAGTAGGAATCTACTGTTATTTTGTATGACATACCTCTCTCTAGCTCACAGGAGAACATTGAACTTATTGCTCTTGAAAATGGTAAAAATTGTAAAAATTCATAAGCCTTACCGTCCCAATGCTGCACGTTTCAGTTGCTTACATCTGTATAGCGAGTCACCAAATTTCAGCAGGCGTACATAATCCTTTGCAACGCTGGAAAAAAAAACAAAAACTTTTGTACTGAATGCAGGCATCCAAGTAGTTACATAAAAACGAAAAATTAAAGCATTTGTTTGGAAGCCTATTAGCATACATTTACTAACCCACAATGTTCGAAACCATCTAAAACTGATTGAAATTCACCACTTTCAAAGGAACCAAACAAACTAAAAAAAATTTTCATATTCTAAACAAAATAAGTATGTTCAAACCCTGTAGATAATACATCTTCAAACACGTATCGCCTACAATTCACATATGACAATGAGTGAGGGGGGATGATGAGTGCATGCAACATGTTAATGGAGAGCGAGTAATGGAACTCATCAAGTGCAGAGAAGAAATAAACTACAGAGGGGGGGGCGGGGGGGTGACTCTCCTTAACATCCAAAAAATTAAAAAATTAAAAAAAATCATAAGTGTGGGTACAAGGAAGTTTTGAGTGCCAAGGCCTAGAGGAATTAGGGGATATGATTTTACCAAAGCGGCAATACAGACATTTTGATGGGTATTTTGGTGGAAGCAAATCTCCCCTGCATACTTTCCTCTAACTGACAAGAAGGGAAAATAATGAGTATGGGAAGAACAATCATCACAAGTGGCAAACAGCAAGCTAAAACCAATGAAGACAAGTAACAGTGTGCTTTAGGGTGATGTCGAGTTGGTGTTTCCATCTTATGCATGAAATGGAAACAACAACTTGGCATAAAACCCATAAGTACACTATTAAATGATCATAGTGAAAACGCTTGACAGATAAAATAAAGCCAACTATTTAACTGTGACTTATGTAATTCTAATTACATGGATGGAAGGAAGTGACCTTTACAATAGGCCATGAAGGGACCTCTCATACACTCAATATTTATTGTACAATACTCAGTACTGCACAATAATACTGACTAGCAAAGAGCAGTTCATGCAATATATTGAAGGTGAGTGCAGAGCTTTAAAAATATTTACGCTCACTCCATACACTGTACTTTGCAAAGGTGGTATCCTGCGATAAGAGATACTTCCTGTCGAGACTTCATGATATACGGACATGAACAACTGGTATGAATATTAATACATCATGAAAGACAGATGAACGAAATCATCTGTTGAAGTGCATTTAGGTGAGTAGTTTGATTACATATTTAATAGATCTTCAGTAATTGGGTATAGAAACATTCACTAAATCCTTTAAGTGCAGGGAAATGGCACTACCACTGCTTCTTTGTTCATTTCAGAAGCCTCAATTATTTATAGCAGAAATAAATACCTACCTGCCTACCTACTTACCCAACCACTCACCCACCCTCTACAATGGTGTATCTTACTTTCTTCGGGTTTACTGATCACTTCCAGCATTGTGGAAAGTGAAATCTGACAAGTATATGAACAGACTCAGAAAATGCTGCAAGTTCTCTTAGCATCATGTAGTATGGTCATGGTTTTTTCAGCCTATTAGTGTGACTGTGTGTAGAACACCTTCCAAGCCACTTTTTCACCCATTGTCACTTCCCTTTGTTTTTCTTTTTGCAGCATTTAGTGATTGCATTTGCAATACACACAAATTCCAAATTGCCAAGTGCCGACAAGTTTGCTACAAATGCAGAGTTCTAACTGACATACCCCAAGCAAAAATAATGTGCCATAGTATCGTACCTTTTTGGCCTCCCACTTTCAGACAATGTGTTGACAGTACTATTGTTCAATAAACATTAAGCATGTGAGGGCCCCTTTATCATCTGACAATTACCTCCTTAGAAAAGAGGACTCACCAGTTGCAAATCCTATCTATCTTTTCCAGTGGTGTCTCCTATTTGCTGACAAGAGAGCATCCGTTAGATTTCTACAAAGACCAGGCATCAATAAGAGGGCAGATTTAAATTCAAAAGTGTGTGGCCAACTCATCTTTTTTCATTAAGTGCAAGAGAATAGGCAAAGAAAGAAACAGCACTGGTGAGTGAAAAGCACAAGTTGGGGGAGACAGATGCACCTGTGGGAATATAGCACTGGTATTAATGTTTCTGCTTGACTATCAGGCATCTCCATTATATTGCACATACCAGTATACTCTTAGTGTGTAATTCTATAAAAGAAATTTTTGCTGCTCTATTTGTTTAACTTCTTATTCTCATTACTCTTTTAATTGTCTCACCTCACAAGTTATTCTAGGAAATTATAAATAAAAGCTAATCTTACTTGTCAATAAGATGACGCGCCATATTCAGCTGACCCAGTGCCAATTTGTAATGATCTTTGTCATAGAGAACATTCATAAGATCAGCATAAAAAGGATGAATATCCTGAAAAATAAAACAAAAACAACTAACTGATAAAGATACGGGTCTGCAAAATTTTACATGTTATGGTGCTGGAATAGATCTCCCAACAAAGCAACAGTATTTAATACAGTATAAAAAAACAATGAGTGGGCTGAATGTAGCTCACATTTATGTCTCAGTGCTGAATGTGAGAGGATGCATAAGAAACTACTTAGAATCACCCTGGAAAGAACTGATGTAATGTACAGCTAATGACCATTTACAACTGACTAAATCATTTCAATCCAAAATGAAGTGTATATTCATCATAGCAGATTGTCCTAAACTGAATGATTTTGGGCAGTACTTATCATAATGGCCATTCTCATCCAATGCATTATGGGAAATACACCAGTTTTATTGCAAACCATGACAAAAATATTACGTATCACCAATGAAGAATAACAAGGCAAAAAATATTGCTTAACACCAGTGAAGAATAACACAAATATTGCGCAAGTCAAAAAATAGCAGACTCCCATGCTTTCCCCCTGACGGCTTTCCTGTAGATCATAGCTCCACTTGCAGGAGATACCAAAGAACATTACATGCCACATGTTGCAAATGGGCTACAATATAGCTGACAATCACAGAAACTACGCAATATATATTACTTATATCAAACACCGACTTGAACCCTGTTTCTACCATTAGAAACCATGCATACCAATATCACATAATTATTTAGCTTTGACAAAATTTATTTAAATCTGTAGTAGATCTTTACCATGTACAGAATAATTTACAGGATAAATTAAATAATAATAGGCGCTACCCAAAATATACGAGAATTTCACTGTAAAAATTGGTAAACTGTACTGACGTCCTCCGTCATCTCGGGCATGTATGCAATGATCTCAGTACTGTTCGCATTTTTGGAAGCACTCCTGGAAACCAGTAGAGTGAAGGGTGTGCAGGACTCATTGTGATTCCACTTGGATGTCTTCACTTGGGTCAAAACGTCGCCCTTTCAAGGCAATTTTCATCTTTGGGAACAGGCGGAAGTCTCACAGGACTAGGTCTGGAGGAACTACTTCACGATGAACAAAGTGTGTGCATGTGAATTGTCACTGTATAACCAACCAGCCTTTCTTTTTCCACAACTCCAGCCATTTGCACAAAACATTTTCCCTGAGTCACTTCAAAACTGCGCAGTAAAACTACCCATCAGCAGTCTGACCAAGTGGAACAAACTCTTTACGCACCGTTCCTCAAATGTTGAAACAAATGATCGCCACTGACATCATGTTGCTGCAAAGTTGTCAAGCCTTTTTTGGCCTCTGAGAAGATTGCATTTTCTATTGTGATGACAGCTGCTTTGTTTCAGGGTCATAAAACCAATATAACCAAGATTCATCACCAGTTATTACTCTGGATAAGAATTTTGGACACTCTTCCACTCTTTGTTGCAGCTCAGTGCACATCTGAATCCTGAGGTTTCACTGGTTGATACTGAAAAGGCAAGAGACAAACTTTGCTGCAATTCATCTCATGTTCAGTTCATTGGCTAGCATTTGTTGACAAGTACCATATGACAGCCGAAGTCTGTTACAAACATAGTGAATTGTCTGCATTTGGTCTTCGTGAATCAGCTCATGCACATTCATGATATTTCTGGTGTTGTGCATGAGTCACCCAGAGTGTTTGTCATCTTTCACAGATTCTCAGCCTTCCCAGCCTTCCTTGAAGCGCTTGAACCACTCAAATGTTCTTGCACGACTTGGTGCACTCTCACTAAATGCCTCTGTCAGCAAGTGTGGGTTTCAGCTGCAGATTGAAACAGAATTTGATGCCAAGCCATTGCTCATTCATGTGATCCATTTTACAATTCCCAGAAGCACTGAAACACATTGTGACATGCACCACTACAATGTACAACTGCATGCTCCAAAGATGACACAACTTTATGCTACAGTAGCTAAGACAAGTCCTCAAGACATCTAGCAGCAGAATATCGTACTGCTACTAGTTCGACAAGTACAATAAAATTTTTAGCTATTTTGACACACACACACACACACACACACACACACACACACACACACACACAAAATCACTGTGAGGCTTAACTGCAGCACAAGAAAATGTTTACATGTAATAAGAGAGTATCCAATAATAGGTGAATGGTGGATGTTACACACAATACAATTATCTTTATCTCAAAACATACCACAAAAATTTGTGAAATTGTTCTATACTACACACTAACTCATTAGAACAGTTAACTTCATGTTACTTTACAGTTTACTTCTCTCTTCTCCTCCTCTTTCTTTAAGTTCGTCTGCTTGCAGGTAACATGTTACTGCTTATTTCATTCTACTATATGCAGTTTGCATAAAAAGCCACCTCAAATACATACTCTGACAGTATGTCATTGTTATGTTCCATTGCTTGGTTTGTGTATTTTGACATGTTAGTTTTATGGCTATGCTAGTTGGCCATGATTGCCACTCTTAATGTCTAAAGCAATTGACACCATAATCCGCATCCAATTTCTGACTTTTGACCAACCCAATGGACTCCTAACTACCATGGGAACCTTACAAGTTCACCAGTACTATACTGCCACTGCAGCAACAGCACCAACACAATGATTGGACAGCAACAGCAAGCACACCTACATCCTGTGGGGGTGGCCTGGCCCTAGGTGTTGCCCACTTGCTGCACAGACATTCACAGGCCAGCTACGACCACAACAGAGTCTGGGTAGCAGGCTGTTATAGCAAGAACAAACACGATATATGGAACACAATATTTTGCAGAGAAATACATAAGATACAATTTGCATATAGCATTGAATACATTTACTGGACAACAATGATACAGCATAAAGAATACGCTGACCACTAATTTGCAATCGCTTAAATAATGCTGTTCCTTTGGTGTCTCATCAGAGTGCGCCATGGGGCTAACCCAAGTGGCTTCTATGAGCAGCCCTGTGAACTGTATGGACGCGTGCTCTCTCTAAATCACAAGAGTGAAGGTATATTACACCTTGGCACAATGACAGTAATAACAAAATTGCTTGTTATTGCTGGGAACACAGGATGCCTCCACCGCAAGTGTTACTCTTGCCGGTAGGCGGCATTCCAACGAACTACTGTATTGCACAGACAGTGCAAGACTATTTCCCTCCGCAACTCACATTCATTACAACAGTCCATACTGTATATCTCAACTTCAGCAATACTTAGACCTGTGCATGGACCCCAAAGAGTTAGTGATCATCAGGAGTTACAATGGACAATTATGCTGACCACTCCTTCATTCAGAGTATATTCCCGACCAACATCAACCATAGGCAGATCTTATCACAGAGGACACTGAATTTTGACATACCAATTTCATCTGCTTCAACTAACGACATATATTTGACCTACGGACATATTATAAATCTCACTCTTCATATAAATATATAATGCTTCGTAAGCCTCTCTTGTCTCCAAACATAAAAAAAACTAATTTACATATAAGAGAAAGTTGGCTTAAACGCCATTTCCACTCTCAACATGAACCGTAATACACGTCTTCTCTTCAACAAGGCTAAATACAAAAGTTTTTCTCAAGAGTACCTTCTCAACTGTTCTCGTTATCATAACAATGGTCACTGACACAAGTAGCACAGAATAACATAGAAGCTCCATGGTTCTTCCTTACACTTTCACTAAAACTTCCCACACACACACACACACACACACACGCACACACACAAGACATGTGATGCGTAGTAGGCAGGATTCTACCATTCCACACTCTCATTTAAAATATCGTGTTCGAGACGGCAGAAGGCCGAGTGGTTCTAGAATTTATACCGAAATTCTCAAATCACTACAGCCTCAGCCACATTTTGGGCTGGTCATACATGGTGATGCCACTAGGACCAGGCAGAAAAAGAGCAAAGCTGCTGTGAGAGTTACAAAGACAGAAACAGCTACATCCTTCAAATTGTGGACGAGAAGTAGAATGTAAGTGAGGCATTGCTACCACGTAATCTGGGAAGAGGAGGATCTGGCATTTGACAGGCTGGTGGGGAGAGACTTCTTTAAGGAAAATCAAGTCATAATCAATTATGCCATCAGGGGTAGGACAAAAGAAAGAGTATGAGCTACGCACATGCATGTATAGAAAAGAGGACATTTTGGAATAGGCAGACACTGCACAAAAGGCTCTAGAGGAACAAAGACAGAGCAAGAGAGTGAGCTCCACATAGAGCATGCACAGGAAAGAGAAGGTTATTTCATATAGTTTTGTGCATGAAGCAAAATGCATATAGAAAAGTGGAAGTCAAGAGAGAGAAAGAAAGAGAGAGAGAGAGAGAGAGAGAGAGAGAGAGAGAGAGAGAGAAAACTGTCAACTTACAGTACAACCAGGCAATCCCTATCACCAGACAGTAGCTGAACAAACTGAAAAAAATAGTATGAATTCGAAAACTAGGGGTGTGCAGATACATTAAGAATGGAGGAGAATGGAATGATAGCCTCTATCATTCAGAAACAGGAGATAAATGAGCATGTGGTGAAATTACCAGCAGGAAACCGCATAACGAATACAGAACACTATAAATAAGAATGTGTCAGTAGAATTTTTATGGCTGATAGAGGCAAAACTGGAGTGGGAATCATTCAGAGGGAGTTACATTGGTAAAGATAGGACACAGCTGAAGCACAAATAAGCAAGCTAAAAAATTATCCTTGTGAGGCATTTTCAATGTGGAAGAAACCACAATTTTTATTGAACTATGTATAATGGTGGGTACGATGTCAACCTGCTACCGGAAATGGAAGGCAGAATAATTAGTTTGTGACTACACACACTACAGCAAGCACATAAAGAGGAGTTGCAACAAGATATTAAAGAAAAATGTAAGAGGATGACGTCACTGTGCCAAAGGAAATTGGTTGGAACTCTCCATTGATAACGCTTCCAAAAGCAATTGATGGCACTGGAAAGTAAAAATGGCAAACAGTTGCTGACCACAGGCAACTAAATGACATCCCTCTAAACTCAGTTTATCCACTGCTGAGGATAGACAAAATTCTTGATCTTTGAAAGGCAAAATACTCCTGAACCTTCACTTTAGCAAAAGGCTTTTACTAGGTCTTATTAGATGAAAAAGATCAAGAAAAGATGGCTTTCAGTATGCCATATGGGCCATTACAATTACAAAAGAATTCTGATGTGCCTTAAAACATCTTCAAGTACATTTCGGAAATTGAAGAATACCATTTTGACAGGGCTACAAGGAGTCTACCTTTTCATTTACTTGGATGACATGATATTTGGCATCTCCTTCGAGGAACATAATGTGCAGCTGATAGAAGTGTTTGAATGGCAATCTAAAGGTACAAGATGACAAATGTGAATTTTTGTAAAAAGCAGTGTGCACTAAGAGTCCTGTTGGCCAGGAGTTAGAAGCTCTGGATCTGAAAGAGAAGCAGATCAGTCCACCAATACTACTGTACCCATACTCTGAAAAGGGCTTCATAATTACCGCAGATGCCAGTCAGATTCCTATTGGGGCCGTCTTAGGTAAAAGGAAACATCAGAAGCGACCTACCTGTCCTGTACACCTTGAGGGCACTGAATAAAACAGAAAGACAGTGCAGTACGACTGAGACAGAGGTGTTAACCAAGCAAAGACAGTGAAACTGTAACATGTGAAAACACGTGGCAGGTCCTAACACCAAGGACCCACAACGGGAGACAGCTGACGTGAAATCGGTGGGAGAAAAACTCTGCACAAAAAAGCTGGAATATTGAAACAGTATTGCAACCCTCCAGTGGGAGGCCACCAAGCCATAGAGAGAACCTATGAACAAATAAAATGGCACTAAGTATGGAGCAGTATGAAAGAGGATATAGAGAAATATAACTAGGAATGTGAGAGGTGTCAGAAGAATAAACTCACTAAGAACCATATAAAGATGCCTTTAAAGATCAGAAATTCTCCTGAACACGTATTTGAGAGGTGTGACATTTATTGAGTAGGTTCTTTGAACCAGATGAGCCAAGGTAACAAATAAATTAATACGTTTCAGGATGCGCAGACCAAGTTTAGGGCAGCTGAACCTATTTAACAGCACATCAGTGCAGGTGCAAGTCAAGAGAATTACGGTAACATACAAAATATTGTCAGCACTGTTAAGTGACACTGGAAGCAGTTTTATAAGCAAAGTCATAAAAAGAATATGCAAATTGTTGTAGACTTAGAAAATACAAGACTGACAGCTACCATCCTTCAAACAAAAGAAGCATTAGAGGGGTCGCATTGAACATTAACAGAGATGTTACAACATTATGTAAATACAAAGCAATCAGACTGGGACAGTTGGGTTCTGTATGTGGTTTTTGTGTACAATATGATACCACACACTACAACAGGATACATGCCACGTCAACTATTCTTTGGAAGACTGCGTGACATTCCTGGGATACTACAAAAAGATCCAGCTGGACTGATGTATAATTTTGATCATTATGTGGTAGAACTGAAGGAGTGCATGCAAGAGATGCACCAATGTGAGAGAGAACAGAATGTGTAATGCAAAACAAGGAATATTATCATAAAACACAGAATCCTACACAATTCTGTTTTGGTATTAAAGTTCTGTTGTTTGATGAAAGCATACAATATGGCAAATCATGTTAACTACAAAACAACAGAGAGGATAGTACACAGTAACATGAATGAAGGAGCCCAACATTATGAAGTGCCTGAAGTGGAAGTATCTTAAGCTTCATGCTAACAGACTGAAGAAATTTTTCTAATTCCAGATATTGCCATTCACACAGACAATGAAATTTCATTAATCAACTGGACTGTATTATGACAGTATAGGCAAAGTTAAAATTTACAGTGCTGCTTGGAGAACAGCGAGTTATTTCAATTTGCTAGAGCAGCAGGAGAAATTTCAGCACACATTCAGCACACACAGATTCTTGTGAGACAAGCAACCTAACTCTGTAAAGGAAGACTGGTGGTGCTGAATATGAGAGCAGCAGAACGTAGAAGAGTGGAACAGGTATCACATCTGAATGTAGGAAAAATAGAAAAAGAACAAGGTGCCAACTGGCACGATGTATGTTTAAACTTTGTGAGAGAAGGAACTAAAATATTGTTCAGAACATTAGATGAGGATGACACCACTTAATTCAAGATGAAGGCACATGTAGTAGAAGGGGAATGGAAACAGTTGTTCAGACTTAAAAAGGAGCACGTGGCAACATTTAAAGCAACCTTAACTGGTCTTAATCGAATTGTTACCTCCACAGAAAAAAATGAAGAAATTTTAATGGACCGAGTGAAACAACTGAGCTGACACAGCAGAACATGAAAGCAGCGACAACAGATGGTTGCCGAGAGAAAAAAAAAATTTAACACTGTTAATAAACAGCTTATACAACTTACCGAAATTTTCAATGAAGTAGAATGGGAATAAGACACTTTAATATCAGCAACAGTAAATACACAGAAAGGTATTCTAAACCCTTATCTGATCAATCCAGTTCAGATTGTAAAGTACTTAGAACCGATCAAGGATGACATCAAGGATGAAAGGTTCCCTGTCACCCTTACGCTAGATAGCTGTTACCAACTGAGCAGAATTATTCACCAGGATATTTTCATTGCCGGGAACATCTAAAGTTGTGTGTTAAATATTCCATTAATCAAAGACGGTGTAAATAACCTGTACAGAATACTAACGTTGCTGTTGGAAGTGGACAGATCGGAGGCATTTCTTTATACACATTGCCCATGAAAAGGAGATACTGTCAACTGGTGATGCAAAACAGAAATATGTGAAGCCTAACAGTGTGCAACTACAGGGGGAAAAAAAAAAAACTCAGAGTCTGTAAGGAAGTATTTATACTATGAAAAGGAAAGTTGTCACGCACCATATAGCAGAGTCGACTCAGCATCTCTGCTATATGGTGAGTGGCAACTTTCCTTTTTCATATACTGTTACATTCCATCCTGGATTTTCCATTGTTTGACATATTTATACTTGACCATGAAATGTGTGAAGCTAAGATGCTGCAATCAGTCTGAAAAGTTCCAAAGGACTGCACGTAGAAACTAAAGTTATTGGACAGAAATTTGATAAATTGAACAGAGACCGAGAGAAGTACCATGAGCTCTGGCATAGCGATTACAGTTATTATATATTGTCTTTGTAAATAGCATAAGTGTTGTAGAGAGCACTGCATTCAAGCAGTGTGTGACGTTTATTGTGGGAAAATATCTGCTAGGCATGTGCAAAGTGATGCAAGATATTTGAGAGGTGAGGATAAAACACAACCTTTAAATTTTGTAGCAAAACTAATAAATGGTAAAAGCAGATATACAGTCATGATAGGAAGAGTAAAATCATTGTCAATACAATTGTAAATAAAGCATATACTCATCCTTCCAGGAAACAGAATTGTAATCATGAGAGAAAGTATACATTTATAGTAAAGTGGATGTCTCTCTCTTCCAGGAAACTGAATCGTAAAGCGATTATGTACTTCTTTTTGTCACCATTGTAACAGAACTTATTTTAAAAATAACCAAATAAAACTTTTCTAAAAATTTGTAGTCACTGAGGACACTCCCTCGAAAATTTTTATTTGAGTGAAAGAAGGTATATGAATAATGAAACACCAGAATGAAAAAAGAGCAGGAGGCAGGGCAAGCAGTTTCTGATTGAGAATACAAATGTGCCACCACAGGAAGGTAGCTGGCTACGAATCGGCCAGATGCCAACACGGAACTCGTCTAAGGCCACCGTTGGTTTGACCACACATGCCACTGGGGGGGCAGCTGGGCGGAAGGGCACAGCTGCCACAGGAGAATATAGGACAGCGGCACACCACCCACAAGTCAATGAAGAATTCACTGTCATCCCAAGAGAGATCCTCTAAGGAGACAGGCCTAGGGTTTGGACTTTTTAAGAGCACTAAGAAGTTAGAGTTCACGGAACTTAGCTGAAATAGTCAGTAGCCCGAGTAGGCCAGGCCCCAGGGTATGCACTTAGAAGTTTGCTCTGCCTGCGTTAATACTTAGTCACATACATCCCCCCAGGGGTATTTACAGTTAGTACAGACAGGAATAGTCTACATTCATTCACTCACTTTGCTCAGACAAGCAGTAAATGCTGTTTCTGTCCAAGTATTGTATTTTGGTTAGATTTCCCAACGAAATTCCACAAAACATTCAATTATCAAACACCACAAATATCTGATTGAACAGACCTTTCCCAATACAATGTACCATTTAGTGTCTAGACCACTGTTTCTCAACCACCATATCACAACACACTGGTGTGCCATGAGACTTTGTGTGTGTTCTCATCTTCCACAGATAAAATATCCAGAAGTTGGGAGGGCCGGGGCTGATGGTCGCGATGGATGAATCTCAGTTTGGGAAGAGAAAGTATGGGAGGGGAAAGTCTCTGGCTGGTTTATGGGTGTGGGGGTCCGTTATTTTGGGAGGTGGGTATGCAGATTGTATGTTCAGGGTTTTAGAAGGACGTACTAAGAGGGAATTGGTGGGGTTAATTGAAGAGTATATGGAGAAGGGGAGTAAAAAATTGACCATCAACTCGTTTCTTGGAGTAGCCTGATTTGCAAGAAGCTTTATCATTATACACGATTATAAACATAATAATAATAAAATGTGTTGTTTGTATTTAATGTTTTTGCTTTTTTGTGTCTACGAAAACAAATCAAATGTAAGTGTGCGCATAATGCACTCTGCTGTGGCCCAAAGGAAGGAAAGGTTGAGAAATGCAGGTCCAGACCACTCACTGGATGCAACGATCAGTCTCCTATTCACCTCAAGATGGAACTAGTGTACCCATCTGTTTGTGCCTAGAATAAACTCTATTTGCAAATGTGAGATTGCTTTCTACATGTTTGCACAGTCTATATCTGAAGCAAAATGTGAGCACCAGACAATGGGATGAGGTAAACTGGCTAAAAACCACATCCAGGCTGCCCAGCACACCAGAACTGTGAGCAAAATTGTGTTATGAATATTCATCTGTGAGATCATTGTCTTCCATAAAGTATCTTCACCAACCATTTCTTTAAAAAATCATATTGTGTGATTTACTCGTTTAGTTCAACCAAAGATGTAGCACTCACATTTAAAAATTTCCATTTGCTTGAACTACCTTTAACACTCAAAATGGTAATGGAATCAATTAAAATTGTTTGCAGTGTGATTTATTCCATGATCCATTTGAGACACTTTCCATTTTGAAAGTCACTTTTAATGCTGGTATGATTTCATTAAGTAAAATTTCCCATCCCCTGTGTCAATTTCCTGCTGATAAGAGGTTAATTATGGATACTGAGAAACAATGTCTTCAAAGTAAGTAAGATTAGTCAATACTTGTTTGTCAGTATTGTGTTCTCAATGCTTCTAATTTTTTTGTGTTTATAGAATGTGTTATGCACGATTGTTGTAATGAAATGTACACACACTGCAAGGTACAAGGGTGGTGGTGTTCTTAGTGTGCCTGTCCGCTTCAGACATTGGCGATCAACATGGCTATTCTGTCTTTATCAGTTGCAATGCGTAACAGTTCTTCAGAGCTAATACTAAACCAAGATCTAAGGTTGTTGAGCCAGGATATTCTTCTTCATCCCGGAGGTCTCTTTCCCTCGATTTTTCCTTGTAGGATACATTGAAGTAGTTCATATCTTTTTTGATTCCTCATGAAGTTGCCAAGGTATTGTAGTTTGCGACACTTCATGATGCTGATCAGCTCTCGGCTTTTATTAACTCAACGCAGAACCTCGACGTTTGTCACTTTTTGAGTGCATGATATTCTCAACATTCTTCTGTACAGCCAAAGGCAGTGGTTGCCTTTGTAAGGGCCCATGTTTCCACAACATGTAAGAGAACTGAGTACACATAGCACCTGAGAAGCCGCATTTTTGTGTTCATGGTAAGATTGAAGGCCGAGCTCATCGAGCTGAAAGTGCTCCTTGCCTTTCCGATGCAACACTATCTCCTGCAAGTTGTCCCACACATCGTTAACAATGGTGCCCAGATACGGGTACTGTGAAACTTGCTCTATGCTTGTGCCACCAATGCACAGATTCACACCTCGAATGTTCTTCCTGCTGATGATCATAAATTTTATTTTAAATTGTTTTGTTTGTGCTGATGACCAAGCCATATTTCTCGCTTGTCTTAAAAATTTTGTTTATCAGCTTCTGCTGCCCTTCCATTGTATAAGCAAACACCACGGTGTCATCTGCATAACGAAAATTGTTGAGTGTGACCACATTCACTGAGATTCCTTCTTCCACATCAAGTAAGGCTTCTTTGAATGCGTATTCTGAATACAGGTTAAAGAGTATCGGTGATATTATACAGTCCTGCCTGACGCCCTGCCGTATTCTCACTTGTTCTGAGTGGTCTTTATCTATTCTCATGACTGCAGATTGGTTCCTGTATAAATTGGCTATTATTCTTAGATCTTTCCCATCAATTCCTGTTTCCTTTAGTGCTTCTATCATTTGTTCATGCTTCACACAATCAAATGCCTTCTGATAATCAATGAGGCAAGCAAATACATCACAATTTATGTCCCTACATCTTTGGAACTTGCACACTAAATACACACGTATAGTGGAAAATTGTCGACAGCTAAAACCTGACATCGTATTAAATTGAAATATATCACACCTGAGTGCTTTATATACATATTTATGCAGATATCAGTTTTCTAGAGAATTTAGTCATACCTCTCTGAGAAACTAACCTTATTCATCTAGGCTTGCTCTGAACTGTAGTTATAAAATTTAAACCAAACCGTATTGTTGAAATTATGTAGCTAACATAATATACTTTACAGAAAACCACTCACCTATAGCAGACAGATATTTGGTGCATAGAAACATGTAACAGCTGATCATATTCACTCTTGCACTTTTTATTACAAAAGTACAGGTAAACACAGGCACCCAATCCCACCCTCCTGCTTTGACCAGTGACGTAAGGGTATTTGAGCTTTGGTGACAGCAGTGTGCAATATTTTTTTTTTTTTTGTGACTGAAGAATTGAAATCGGTTTCAGTGAGTTATTGATTAATTTTTTTTTTTATGTGATTGCATTGTCGATAGGTGTTATTCGTTTGCTGTGCAGTGAGACACTATTTTATTGTGTTATTGAGTTTCTTCTTCTGTTAGGTATTGATAAGATTATGAGATACCATAGCTCTAGGTTACGCATGGGGATGAGCGAGGATATGATGTATCTCATCAAGTTTCTCCAGATGTTCAGACTCCAGAAATTGTGAAATGGTAGCGTATGCAGGGAAAACATGAGATTGGCGAGAGTTCCGGCATCTCACATCAGGGTCTGTTATATATGGTAGAGCCGAAAGGATAGCCTTTGGCACTCCATCAGACACGGTACCTGGTTCGGGCCATGAGTGTGATTGCTTTGATGACTTATTATTTTTGTTATATGTCCTCCATCAGTTTTTGCACACATGAGACTGGAGTGAGTGAGAGGACGGTTTTAGACTTGTTTTCTTTTTGTAGGGACGTGTGTTTGGAATATGTGAAGTATAGGGGTAAGTTGGGAGGGCCGGGGCTGATGGTCGCGATGGATGAATCTCAGTTTGGGAGGAGAAAGTATGGGAGGGGAAAGTCTCTGGCTGGTTTATGGGTGTCCGTTATTTTGGGAGGTGGGTATGTAGATTGTATTTTCAGGGTTTTAGAAGGACGTACTAAGAGGGAATTGGTGGGGTTAATTGAAGAGTATATGGAGAAGGGGAGTACTATAGTGTCAGATGCTTTTTCGTTGGATAGGGAGTTAGGAAAGAGGGGTTATGATCATTTAGTTGTTACTCATAGTTTAGAGTTCAAAAATTATGAAATTGGGGCATGTACCAATATAATAGAGGGTTTTGCAGGGGGGGGGCAGTAAAATCAGTCATGGGGAGGGGAAAGAGGTGCTCTTCTAACCTGCAATCTCATTTAGATGAGTATTGTACTTTTCACATTTTTTTGAGTGAGTAAGATGTACAGGCCAAGGGTGGTTATTTGAGGGGTTTTTGTATGTGTGGAGAGCAGGGAATGGTGGTGAATGTAGGTGGATTGGGTGGGGGGGGGGGGATGCTGTTTAATGATTATGTTGCAGAGGATCTGTTTTGTGTGTGTGTGTGTGTGGGGGGGGGGGGGGGGAGGTTGGGGAGTTCTTTTGGCTTTGTGTGTGTGTGTGTGTGTGTGTGTGTGTGTGTGTGTGTGTGTGAGAGAGAGAGAGAGAGAGAGAGAGAGAGAGAGAGAGACTGGAGTGCTAACCTAGTGTGTAGCACTGGAATTTGTTTGTGGTAAGTAGTCGTTTTTTATGGGTCTACTTTTCACGAGTTGTGATGTTTTGTGGGGTTTTTGATGTGTTGTGGGTTTGGTTCTATATCTTGCAAGTGTAGGTGTTTGTTTTTTGTTGCTGTCAGCTGTGGTCAAGGGAAGTAACAGATTCCAATTTTTGTCATTGAAGATGTATGTGTTTTGGTATCGTCAGCTGTAGTTGATCTACGTAGGTTAACGGAAGTGTCTGATTCCAATTTTTATCATTGTATATGTATGTGTTTTGGTATCATCAGCTATTGTTGACCTATATAGGTCAAGTGAAGTGTTCAATTCTAAGTTTTGTTGTTTTAAATGTTGGTTTTGTGATCCAGTTCTAATTTTTGTAGTTGTAGGTTTTTACTTTGAGGTATTGACAATTGCAGTTGTGGTATGCAGGTGAAAGGAAGTGACCATTTCCTCTGGATTTTGTGGGTGTAGTGGAATGTGGGAATTTTGTGTGGTTTTTCATCGTTTTGTGTGGTTTGGGATCATGTGTGAGTTTTTATATGTTTATATTTAGTTAGATTATATATTTGGAGGGAGATGTTATTGTCGAATTTATATGTATTTTCATGTCTGTTGGCATGTTTATGTAATGACATCATTGTCACCATATTGGACACGCTGAGAATGGTCATTTCCGCCATACTGATGACATCAGGGGTAAAAGCAGACAGGTGGAATCAGACGCTTCTGTAATCCCGAAAAACACACATCACAACCAAACAGGCACCCACACATACTCTCACCATACATATAATGTAATATACGGTAATACTCTTCACTGAGGCAATATTTGATCTGCTGACTTTCATTTGTCAACTTGGCCAAAACTAGTGGGAAAATGTGTTGAACATTTACATTACGCTTTGGAAAAATAAAAAGTACTCAATTATTGTACAAGAATGATGTGCATACAACAATGATTGCAATATCAATGGCAGTGTATAAAGTAAAGTGGCAATCCCTAGTAGGGGCCCACTTGGGTTATGTGGTTGGGACTATAAATCAGGCAACAGCATATAAGGATACCATACACACAGTTGTAAAAGAATAAGCTACAGATCATCCCACAGGTCCTGGAGATACGACAGCCCCATTGTTTGCACATCACCATGAATCAGAAAAGCAGCCCCAATTAAGATCCTTGTTGCAGTTTGCGTGACAATGACCCGACTTGGGCCTTCCTGAGAATGTAGGACCCTCACATTTTTCTCAAATTGCTATGAGATTTGAAACAGAAGGTTAAAATGTAAGAAACCTGGTAAACACAGTCACACTCAAGTTACTGTTTCAAAACCACATATATCATGAAGCATGCTGAATACATTACGCGAAAAGAAATAGAAATTTGAGCATAAGAGAAGTAAGAAAACATCAACATCCCAGTCAAAAGAATTGCAGGATAAGTTAGAAATTTGAAGGTACTCAGTTCATTAGAGAGTAATTTAATCAAAGAAAATGTACATATGATACTAAAAGAGCAAACTCATAGGAAAACCTGCATCTTTCAAATTATACAGCATCTCCAAGATGAGTTTAAGAGAAAAACAAATCTGAAGATGGGTCAAAACAATCCAACAGGTGCGAGACTCTTTCCTTGTAAGGATTTAATATTTTATTGACTGATGAAGCACAAATTCAGAGGAACTTACAAGTCTATCCTGACATTTGGCTGAAGTGGACCACAGACATAACATTCAAAATCAGGACACACGGGATTGTGGTTGGTAAACCATTGCAAATTTCAATCACCACTGCAGGTATCAAACTGCAGTGTGGTGCCCTCACACTGTGTGACATCATGTGGTCCAATACAGCCATTTGAAGGTGGGGAGAGCAAAGTTCTATAGACAGATTTCATGCAAATGTATTGTCTGGAACATGAGACTGCCCTTGAACTGATAATAAACGAATTATCCAAATTAATTCACAGAGTATTCAACTTTATACCTTCCATCTGAAAACCACCCATGAACTTGCTAACAGTCTGACTTGAAAAACCAACTTTCACTGAAACATCTCTTATTAAATGTGCAACATGTAAATGTGTCGCAACACTGGGCAAGCAACCATTAACGAAAGGGACACATTAAATATCTGTACAATACTTCACAAAACTAAAACGTGTAGACGAACAAGCTTAATAATAATAATAAATTAAATGGAATTAAAATGTAGACTAAAACAAAATCGAGCGAGGCACTTGACACTAAACTTTTAAGAGAAATTTTAAGTGTCGTCCAAATAATTTCAATTCGAAAAGCTGTGACAAACACTACAGTGTTCAAATTTTTTTTCCTTCAACCTACATATGCAAACACACACAGTCATTGAATCTTAAATACTAGGAATCATTCAGGCATGTTTGTTGTCTTAAATTAAAAGTCAAAAATTTTTATTCAGTTCGTCTCACTCTGTAATCTAAAATAAAGCAAAAGGAAAAAAACTTACGTCAAGTTTCGGAAAGTCCTGTATAATCTCTGAGAGCCTATCGTGGAAATTCTGTTGTGTGAATTTCACCTTGCGCATATAAAACTGCCTTATTCTTGATATTTTGTAGTTCTTGTGAATAACAGTTGGCGTCTTCCGTTGTGTTTTTGAGAGGGTAATATCTATAAAATCCTAAAATGCAAAACAGTAGTATATTTCACTTTGTGTTTCGACGTAAACAAGTTATCATTTTTGACATTGCACCAATTAAAAGTATATTTTACCTTTGCTGGCGGTACGACAGCAATCTTTTTAAAATTATACATCGCCATGTTTACAGATTTTTGGACAACAGTTCCGATAACTACCGAAAGTTTATTTTTTATCTACAGATTCCACCACATTACACTTCACCACATGTTCCACTCATTCCCCCACCCTTAAGAACACATTAGCAGCAAAGTCTGTAGTCTGTGCAGCAAAAACATGCCACTGCGATTGCAAAACCAGACCTCATGCAAAGAACTTTTTCCACAGATATCTGAATGAACATTGCGCAAGCAAAAATTTCAAAACTATAGTGCTTTTAAACCAGGATTCCGCAGACCTGAATTAGCCGGGTTCACAAACGTAATTAAAGTGACACAGTTGCTTGTGGGAGCAACCTGTTTTCAGGGGTATCACTCAAGAAACGCAACTTCCTTCACGCCACAAGAAGTCCCAACTCGAGTGTACTTCGTTTCGCAACTAGTCTTCTCCCTACCTCTGAATGTCACCTTTTGACTGTTCCCTGGTGGCTATATCTCGAAATATCACATCCTACCGCAGTTCTCGTGGAATAATTGCTGTTGTACATCATCGATTTCAGTGTGTTTTTATTTTCTTATTGCAAAAGAACTTGAAACAGTGGGCTGTAAATACACTTTCGCAGCTTCTGAAAATACAATAATAACAATGTGATATACAGTGTGTTCATTTAAAATGAAGATATTGAAATATCGGATCAGTAAAAGTTATAATTCCAATTTTTTTTGTCTCTGGGGGGGGAGGGGTGGGGGGGCCTTCAACTTTACCACACTCGACCCTCACCCCGTCCCCCGCGGGGTGGTGAGCAACCAGGAAGTCTTCAACGGTAACCCCCGTTTTTTATTGCAAATTGCGATACTACAGCAAAATATACATAATTTCGTCTCAAGCATTTTCTTTATTTCGCCACAGATGACGCTATAATCTGAGAAATAGAAATGGGTACACAATCGTAATTTATGACATGCCATTCAATGGCCCTTGAATATCCAATGGCATGTGGTATCCCACATCCCTGCTACGAGGGTAGGACAGACGAGTATTTCAGAACTTCTAATTGGAAACCCATTTCGCAACGTTGAATTCCACCGACATATCGAACAGGGGACTACTCGCCATGCCACTGTGGCCATGTAGCGAGCTACGACGTTTCTTAATAGGCAGTACACTGTAACGGGAGCTCATGTATTGTACAGACATAGGACAGATAGCAGCTAAACATTGCTAGAATTGCGCAGTCTTTAATGCCTGCACACTTATCTATTATTTTGTGAAAAGATGTGCAAATGTACAATGAATGCTGCAACCACAGAAAACAAAACTGAAATGGTCCTGATTTGCGAAGAATGCATGAGATATGGCGAGGCTGTCTTGCCTCGTATGCAGAATGTTTTCCAGAGAAATCTCTCTCTCGTTCGTTATTTTACAAGATCGTGAATGCTTTTATGTTTGATGGCAGTGTATAGACTGGAAAAAGGAAATGAAGCAAACATGTTGCAGGAGAAGCTAATGAAATAGTTGTACTAGCAGCAGTGCACCATGAATAAGCGATTCCGGTATGTCTGTAGGTAGTGTTATGAGAGTACAGCATCATCATAAGTAACATCCATACCACATGTCACTTCAACAAGAACATCATGGCGCCGATTTCCATAGCCGGGTAGTGTTTTGTGAATGGGCATGTCAACAACTGCAAACGACCCACACGTTCTTTGCCAGGATACTATTTTCCGATGAATCTACAGATACCACAAACGACAGTAGCGTTAACCGACGTAACTAGCGTTAATTAAGTGTAGACACTCCGCGCTGGTTACGGCAAGTTGACCACCAAAGAAAGTCCTTGGTCGGTTAATATACAGGGTGATTCAAAAAGAATACCACAAATTTAAAAATGTGTATTTAATGAAAGAAACATAATATAACCTTCTGTTATACATCATTACAAAGAGTATTTAAAAAGGTTTTTTTCGCTCAAAAACAAGTTCAGAGATGTTCAATATGGCCCCCTCCAGACACTCGAGCAATATCAACTCGATACTCCAACTCATTCCACACTCTCTGTAGCATATCAGGCGTAACAGTTTGGATAGCTGCTGTTATTTCTCGTTTCAAATCATCAATGGTGGCTGGGAGAGGTGGCCGAAACACCATATCCTTAACATACCCCCATAAGAAAAAATCGCAGGGGGTAAGATCAGGGCTTCTTGGAGGCCAGTGATGAAGTGCTCTGTCACGGGCTGCCTGGCGGCCGATCCATCGCCTCGGGTAGTTGACGTACATAACTAACCTTTTTCGTAGGACTCTCCATACAGTTGATTGTGGAATTTGCAGCTCTCTGCTAGCTCTGCGAGTCGATTTTCCTGGGCTGCGAACAAATGCTTGCTGGATGCGTGCTACATTTTCAGAACTTTTCCCTTTGCACAAACACCCATTCTCTGTAAACTGTTTATACCAACGTTTAATACACCACCTATCAGGAGGTTTAACACCATACTTCGTTCTAAATGCACGCTGAACAACTGTCGTCGATTCACTTCTGCCGTACTCAATAACACAAAAAGCTTTCTGTTGAGCGGTCGCCATCTTAGCATCAACTGATGCTGACGCCTAGTCAACAGCGCCTCAAGCGAACAAATGTACGACTAAATGAAACTTTATAGCTCCCTTAATTCGCCGACAGATAGTGCTTAGCTCTGCCTTTTGTCGTTGCAGAGTTTTAAATTCCTAAAGTTGTGCTATTCTTTTTGAATCACCCTGTATGGTGTGGCATCACGGAAAAAAATTCAGTGGTCGTATTTTATCGACGGCATGTTGAATGGACGCAAATATCGAACGTTTCTGGAACAGGAACTACCGGTATTACTGCAGGATGTTGCTCTGGACGTTCTACAATACATGTGGTTTCAGCATGATGGTTGCCCAGAGGATTACGATATCTAAGCAAGGAAGGTATTAGACCATGTTCACACTGGTCAGTGGATCGGAAGAGATGGCCATATTAACTGGACTGCTAGATCACCGGATTTCTTTCTGTGGGGATATTTAAAAGATAAGGTGTACCAGCGATTGCTCAAGTGCCAACAAGCTGTAAAGACATCGTCGCAGCATGGAGGTGGGAACCCCAGGGGCCATTGGCTATTCAAGGGCCACTGAGTAGCATGTCGAAAATTATGATTGTGTACTATTTCTGTTTCTCAGATAACAGCATCATCTGTGGAGTGTGCTTCCTGCCACCGTTGGATAAGCAGCTGCAGCAGCAAGTCGTATACCCCTAGCTTACTTATTTGTTACATAGTTTAATTCTTAATTTCTTTGCGTGTTTTTGGGTACTTGCATTGTTTAATTCATAATTTTTGGGCGTATTATAGTATTTGAGAGTTGTAGCATCGCGCTTTAGTGTTTACTTCGTAGATTCTTACTTAAATTGCGCGTGAGTTTCGCATAGGAGGTGTAATTTCGAGTTTTAGTTACTGTAACCGTAAATTCAGGCAGATTGTAGCGCAGTCGTTAGGCATTTGTACAGGTTAGTTAATACATTCTTTGTGTGTTTCCCTTGCGTTTTCTAGGCACGGACTCTTGTTTCAGTAACTGTTGTTCAACATCGATTAGAATGGACAGGGACTGTGATTTCTGTGTTTGGATGAGGGCTGAGTTGGCATCCCTTCACTCACAGCTGCAAGCGGCGCTGACTTCGGTCGTACAGCTTGAGGGTGTTGCCAATGGGCACCACTGTGGGGAGACGGACTTGGGTATCAAGGGGATGTCAACTTCGTCCCGTCTGTCCCCAGATCGGTCTGCCGCTGTGGTTTCCCCGGTTGCTGCTCGCAGTGGGGCTGAGCCCTCGCCTGTGGTTGATTGGGAGGTCGTTCCAAGGTGTGGCAGGCAGCGAAAGACGTCCCCGGAGGCTGATCAGAAAGCCTCCCCGGTGCGTCTGACAAACAGGTTTCAGGCACTGTCTCTGGCTGAGCCAGATGCAGCTGCCTGCCCTGTTTCAGAGGATGATTCTCAGCCTTCAAGGTCTGGGCAATCACAGAGGGTGGGCTTATTGGTAGTTGGGAGCTCCAATGTTAGGCGCGTAATGGGGCCCCTTAGGGATATGGCGGCTAAGGAGGGGAAGAAATCCAGTGTGCACTCCGTGTGTATTCGGGGTGGAGTCATTCCTGATGTGGAAAGGGTCCTTCCGGATGCCATGAACAGCACAGGGTGCAGCCAGCTGCAGGTGGTGGCACATGTCGGCGCTAATGACGTGTGTCGCTTTGGATCTGAGGAAATTCTCTCTGGATCCCGGCGGCTATCTGATTTGGTGAAGGCTGCCGGTCTTGCTTACAAGATGAAGGCAGAGCTCACCATCTGCGGCATCATTGACAGAACCGACTGCAGACCTTTGGTGCAGAGCCGGGTGGAGGGTCTGAATCAGAGGCTCAGACGGTTTTGCGACCGTGTTGGCTGCAGATTCCTTGCTTACGCCATAGGGTGGTGGGGTTTCGGGTTCCGCTGAATAGGTCAGGAGTTCACTACACTCAGCTGGCGGTTACACGGCTAGCGGAGGCTGTGTGGCGTGGACTGGGCGGTTTTTTAGGTTAGAAAGCCTCGGGAAAGTATGGGGTGGGCTGCAATCTCAAAGGGTGCATGGCAAATACAGGACGTGTTTGGATCAAGGAACAGTCGGAATTGTAGTTGTAAATTGTTATAGTTGTGCTGGGAAAGTCCCTGAGCTTCAAGCGCTATAAGAAAGCACAGAAGCTGAAATCGTTATAGGTACAGAAAGCTGGCTAAAGCCTGAAATAAGTTCTGCAGAAATTTTTACGAAGTCTCAGATGGTGTTCAGGAAAGATAGATTAGGCAGAATTGGTGGTGGAGTGTTTGTGTTTGTCAGTAGTGGTTTATCTTGTAGTGAAGTCGAAGTAGATACTCCGTGCGAATTGGTATTGGTGGAGGTTATACTTAACAGCCGACCTAAGTTAATCATTGGATCCTTCTACCGACCCCCAGACTCCGATGATATAGTTGCTGAACATTTCAGAGAAAACTTGAGTCTCGTAACAAATAAATACCCCACTCATACAGTTATAGTTGGTGGGGACTTCAACTTTCCCTCGATATGTTGGCTAAAATACTTGTTCAAATCTATATAAATGACCTGGGTGACAATCTGAGCAGTTCTCTAGGGTTGTTCGCAGATGATGCTGTAATTTACCGTCTAATAAGGTCATCCGAAGACCAGTATCAGTTGCAAAGTGATTTAGAAAAGATTGCTGTATGGTGTGGCAGGTGGCAGTTGACGCTAAATAACGATAAGTGTGAGGTGATCCACATGAGTTCCAAAAGAAATCCGTTGGAATTCGATTAGTCGATAAATAGTACAATTCTCAAGGCTGTAAATTCAACTAAGTACCTGGGTGTTAAAATTACGAACGACTTCAGTTGGAAAAACCACATAGATAATATTGTGGGGAAGGCGAGCCAAAGGTTGCGTTTCATTGGCAGGACACTTAGAAGATGCAACAAGTCCACTAAAGAGACAGCTTACACTACACTCGTTCGTCCTCTGTTAGAATATTGCTGCGTGGTGTGGGATCCTTACAAGTGGGACTGACGGAGGACATCGAAAGGGTGCAAAAAAGGGCAGCTCGTTTTGTATTATCACGTAATAGGGGAGAGAGTGTGTCAGATATGATACGCGAGTTGGGATGGAAGTCATTAAAGCAAAGACGTTTTTCGTCGCGGCGAGATCTATTTACGAAATTTCAGTCACCAACTGTCTCTTCCGAATGCGAAAATATTTTGTTGAGGCCAACCTACATAGGTAGGAATGATCATCAAAATAAAATGAGAGAAATCAGAGCTCGAACAGAAAGGTTTAGGTGTTCGTTTTTCCCGCGCGCTGTTAGGGAGTGGTAATGGTAGAGAGATAGTATGATTGTGGTTCGATGAACCCTCTGCCAAGCACTTAAATGTGAATTGCAGAGTAGTCATGTAGATGTAGATGTAGATGTCACGTAGATGTAGAACCGAAGAAAATGCTTCAGGCAAAACGTACGTACATTTTTTTGTAGCATCGTAATCTGCAATAAAAATTGTGGGTTCCCACTGAAGATTTCATAGTTGCCCCCCACCTCTCACACATGGGATAGGGTGGCAATTCGAGTGTGGTATCATTGGATGTACCCCTCTGAGACAAACGTATTGGAATTATAACTTTTTTTGATCCAAAGTGCAGTTTCTGAGATATTTCAGTCTCTTCAGTTAAAATGAACACCTTTTATAATCTAATTTTATGTAGCAAGAACAATTGTGTGTGTGTGTGTGTGTATGTATGTGTGTGTGTGTCAGTGTGTGTGTGCCCACATACACAGTATCTGCAAATGAATGATATATCTCACAATCTTTAAAGGTTTATGAATGAATAAATAAATTACCTTAACATATACAGTAACCAAAAATGCGAATTGTATAAATCTTGTAGTTAGAAAACACCGTAAACATTGTGCATTTTATGTAGGAAATGGCCCCCCAAGTGATGTGTAACTGCTGTGAAACGAAGATGTTGAGATACTGTATCCGAAATGCCGACATTAACGAAATGTTATTGACCATAACTTACCATCTGTTGGTTGGTTTGCCATACCAGACAGCGTTTCTGCTTTTTTGTGCTATTCTTTTATAAATATGTTTGCTGTCCCCATTTTATTCTTGTTTGAAATCTATTGTCAGATCCAACATTTGCGTATTGTTTTCCTTGTTAACTCCTGTCACGGCTCAAATGGGATATACCATAACCTCTAGTATTAACAGTAGTATCTGCCAATATGAGTACACATGATACAATAACTAATATCTACGCAAGTGTTTAGAATTTGTCGCGTCCTGTGTTCATGGTAACTCACAATGCTACCATAGAATGCCGTGAGCCGTGGCATCGATTTAGTTGCATGTGTGAACCTGGCTTTGCCCCCATCGGCATGCCTCCAGCACTACCCTTACATACAAGTAAGCAATCCTTACAAGTAATATTTGGGTGACACTCATCTCTCCCCTCGTACAAGAGTTGACATGCTTGTGCAGCTTTCAGTCGACGAACTTAAGCCTGGTTTCACAAGTAACAAAAGTGACGCCACTTGGTCACGACTCGAGTGGCGTTAATGAAGTTGAGTATTCCTGTTGTGACATTTGTAGCCTTACTACAATAGTCGTTTTAACTTGTAAGGCCACTTACCTTCTCACACCACTAATCAGCGTCAGAAGCAAATAGAGCAGCCACCATCTTCATTTCAGTGTCCACAAAGGAAAACATTCATATTGTGAAAAATGCTGTTTCAATGATGCACCACCTTAAAGATATCTCCAAAATGCGTCGTTTTTAATATGGTTTGCTGTACTACAGAGGAAGGAAGTGTGACTTCAGTATGAAAAACCTTCATGGGCACATAATTGTTGATTTATGTGATGGAAATATATTGTTTCTATTACAGAATTCATGTATACAAGATTTGTGTGTAAGTAAGCAAGTGTTTCACTGAGTAATTAGATTTGCAGTTTCACAGCAGCTAACTTAATTCTGCCAATGGTGTAAGTTAATGCAAGGTTGTTGTTGTTGTCTTCAGTCCTGAGACTGGTTTCATGCAGCTCTCCATGCTACTCTATCCAGTGCAAGCTTCTTCATCTCCCAGTACTTACTGCAACCTACATCCTTCTGAATCTGCTTAGTGTATTCATCTCTTGGTCTCCCACTACGATTTGTACCCTCCACACTGCCCTCCAATGCTAAATTTGTGATCCCTTGATACCTCAGAACATGTCTTACCATCCGGTCCCTTCTTCTTGTCAAGTTGTGCCACAAACTCCTCTTCTCCCCAATTCTATTCAATACTTCCTCATTAGTTACGTAATCTACCCATCTAATCTTCAGCATTCTTCTGTAGCACCACATTTCGAAAGCTTCTATTCTCTTCTTGTCCAAACTATTTATCATCCATGTTTCACTTCCATACATGGCTACACTCCATAAAAATACTTACAGAAACTTAAATCTATACTCCATGTTAACAAATTTCTCTTCGCCAGAAACGCTTTCCTTGCCATTGCCATTCTACATTTTATATCCTCTCTACTTCGACCATCATCAGTTTCTTTGCTCCCCAAGTAGCAAAACTCTTTTACTACTTTAAGTGTGTCATTTCCTGATCTAATTCCCTCAGCATCACCCTACTTAATTCGAATACATTCCATTATCCTCGTTTTGTTTTTGTTCATGTTCATCTTATATCCTCCTTTCAAGACTCTGTCCATTCCATTCAACTGCTCTTCCAAGTCTTTTGCTGTCTCTGACAGAATTACAATGTCATCGGCGAACCTCAACGTTTTTATTTCTTCTCCATGGATTTTAATACCTACTCCGAATTTTTCTTTTGTTTCCTTTACTGCTTGCTCAATATACAGATTGAATAACATCGGGGAGAGGCTACAACCCTGTCTTACTCCCTTCCCAACCACTGCTTCCCTTTCATGTCCCTCGACTCTTATAACTGCCATCTGGTTTATGCACAAATTGTAAATAGCCTTTCGCTCCCTGTAATTTACCCCTGCCACCTTTAGAATTTGAAAGAGAGTATTCCAGTCAACATTGTCAAACGCTTTCTCTAAGTCTACAAATGCTAGAAATGTAGGTTTGCCTTTCCTTAATCTATTTTCTAAGATAAGTCGTAGGGTCAGTATTGCCTCACCTGTTCCAACATTTCTGCGGAATCCAAACTGATCTTCGCCGAGGTTGGCTTCTACCTGTTTTTCCATTTGTCTATAAAGAATTCGCGTTAGTATTTTGCAGCTGTGACTTATTAAACTGATAGTTCGGTAATTTTCACATCTGTCATCACTTGCTTTATTTGGGACTGGAATTATTATATTCTTCTTGAAGTCTGAGGGTATTTTGCCTGTCTCATACATCTTGCTCACCAGATGGTAGAATTTTGTCAGGACTGGCTCTCCCAAGGCCATCAGTAGTTCTAATGGAATGTTGTCTACTCCCGGGGCCTTGTTTTGCCTCAGGTCTTTCAGTGCTCTGTCAAACTCCTCCCGCAGTAGCGTTTCTCCCATTTCATCTTCATCTACATCCTCTTCCATTTCCATAATATTGTCCTCAACTACATTGCCCTTGTATAGGCCCTGTATATACTCGCTCCACCTTTCTGCTATCACTTCTTTGATTAGAACTGGGTTTCCATCTCAGCTCTTGATATTCATACAAGTGGCTCTCTTTTCTCCAAAGGTCTCTTTAATTTTCCTGTAGGCAGTATCTATCTTACACCTGTTGAGATAAGCCTCTACGTCCTTACATTTGTCCTCTAGCCATGCCTGCTTAGCCATTTTGCACTTCCTGTCGATCTCATTTTTGAGACGTTTGTATTCCCTTTTGGCTGCTTCATTTACTGCGTTTTTATATGTTCTCCTTTCATCAATTAAATTCAATATTTCTTCTGTTACCCAAGGATTTCTACTAGCCCTCGTCTTTTTACCTACTTGATCCTCTGCTGCCTTCACTACTTCATCCCTCAGAGCTATCCATTCTTCTTCTACTGTATTTCTTTCCCCCATTCCTGTCAATTGTTCCCTTATGCTCTCCCTGAAACTCTGTATAACCTCTGGTTTAGTCAGTTTATCCAGGTCCCATCTCCTTAAATTCTCACCTTTTTACAGTTTCTTCAGTTTTAATCTACAGTTCATAACCAATAGAGTGTGGTCAGAGTCCACATGTGCCTCTGGAAATGTCTTACAAATTGAAACCTGGTTCCTAAATCTCTGTCTTACCATTATATAATATATCTGATACCTTTTAGTATCTCCAGGATTCTTCCATGTATACAACCTTCCTTTATGATTCTTGCACCAAGTGTTAGCTGTGATTAAGTTAAGCTCTGTGCGAAATTCTACCAGACAGCTTCCTCTGTCATTTCTCTCCCCCAATCCATATTCACTCACTATGTTTCCTTCTCTCCCTTTTCCTACTCTGGAATTCCAGTCACCCATGACTATTAAATTTTCGTCTCCCTTCAATCTCTTCATCATCTGCAGAGCTAATTGGCATATAAACTTGTACTACTGTAGTAGGCATGGGCTTTGTGTCTATCTTGGCCAGAATAATACGTTCACTATGCTGTTTGTAGTAGCTTACCCGCACTCCTATTTTTTTATTCATTATGAAGCCTACTCCTGCATTATCCCTATTTTATTTTGTATTTATAACCCTGTATTCACCTGACCAAAAGTCTTGTTCCTCCTGCCACCGAACTTCACTAATTCCCACTATATCTACCTTCAACCTATCCATTTCCCTTTTTAAATTTTCTAACCTACCTGTCCGATTAAGGGATCTGACATTCCACGCTCCGATCCGTAGAACGCCAGTTTTCTTTCTGCTGATAACGACGTCCTCTTGAGTAGTCCCCGCCCGGAGATCCGAATGGGGGACTGTTTTACCTCCGGAATATTTTATCCAAGAGGACGCCATCATCATTTAACCATACAGTAAAGCTGCATGCCCTCGCAGTATCAGCACAGCAAGGCCATTTTGGTTAGTGTTGCAAGGCCGGATCATCCAGACTGTTGCCCCGGCAACTACTGAAAAGGCTGCTGCCCCTCTTCAGGAACCACACGTTTGTCTGACCTCTGTTGTGGTTGCACCTACAGTACGGCCATCTGTATCGCTGAGGCACGCAAGCCTCCCCACCAACGGCAAGGTCCATGGTTCATGGGGGTAGGAGTTAATGCAATAGTGACGGTATATTCAGATTCTAGTAGCCTTACTGCCAAGTTCAGTGCTCTTTAACACTTGGATTTGAGAAAGAACATAACTAGGTTTTTGGTGGCAGTACAATTTCAGATTCAGTGTCGCTTTTGTAACAGGAAATAAACTATATTGTTCTATCTTTTAGTGCACGTTTACAAAGAGTAGCTCCAAAATTCAGTGAGAATAATTTTTATATTTTGTCTTATTCAAGTCACCTCGGGTGTAAGAGTGAAAATATTAACTTTAAAATGAGTCTTAAGGGCACTGTAAAAAGCACCACAAACAAAACACTGCAATTGTAGTGTTGAGGATATGGTACAAATGTTGGTGAGATAACAGATTATCATATCAAAGTGTCACTTGCCATTTCATTCCAGTAACTACTGCATCTCTAATGTGAGTACCAGCTTTTTCTAACCCTAGAAAGGTCAGGCGAAAAATACTTTCAAGAATGGTTGGGCAGGTTTGTGGGACCCAATAAATAGAACACTTATAACCAATGACAAACAGTGTATTTACATCAAATGACGTATTTTTATTTCCTTCAGGTAATATTAAATGTTATAGTGATTTTATTTTTACTTTATGAATTATACAATAATTGTAAAAAAACTGAAAACATACTTTTTTGTAGAACTAAATGTAAGTGAACTGGAAATACAAGTAAATTTGATAACACAAATAAATTTGATTGAAATACAAATGTAAATAAGACTTGTAACTAAGAAGCAAACATTCTGAATTCCCATTATGTAAATAGAAATTGTGAATATAATGAACAGTTTGTGAGATGTAGTCCTCTAAAATTATCAATTTTCAAAACAGTCACTGCAAATCATTTCAGCACAAGCAAAGCATAACCACACCTTGGAAATGTTGCGAAACTATTTAGTTGCACTGTCATTGCATTTGTCGCAACTTCCCCTTTTCCCTGATACTGTATCTGCAACTATTCCTCGTCGTTAGGTGCCTGTGAGCTTAGAGAAAAGCCTGTCAATCCCGTGTGGGAGGTTTGGCTGAGTTGCACACATTGTCGAATATGGTGTTATGAGAGACTTTCCTCGAGTTCTGAGGTATTCTCTTCTAACTGAAACGTTTTTGTTTGTTTTGAATACAATGTATCCAATGAGAGCTGCAATGTTCAACAACTGAAAAAGCAGACAGCGGCTGGATTCTCTTGTCTATCTAGCAACAGTATATTCAGCACAGATAGTGTCAACGATAACTTCGCCACTATTTGTTTTGTTATATTGCTTTATTATACTTGTACTTTTCTTTTCGCCTCTGTCACTGTCTGGTTCATCATCATCATGCACTCACGAAATAAATAGTACTGATTTGTTTCATTTTGGTACATATGAAAGTAATGTCATGTCTTCCTGAAATCCAAACGCATTTGAGCACTCTTTTTTTTGACATACCAACAACAGTAATATACTTTTCTTTTTTTGACGATTCAGCAAGACGTAAACCCATTGTCTATTGTCAGAATTGTTCCAGACTCCTTTCCTGGGTGCAAGATGCAAAACAACATCGTCTGCTTATTACTGCCTCTGTATGCTCCATGTGGTTGTGCACCTGCAGAGACTTCCAAATGCTTTACATAGAACCTTTCTAGCATAAACCAGAATGTAAACCTTGATCCCATACTTTGAAGTTTTATTTGGGATATACATCCTGTACCTGCATCTGCCTCTGTATTGAACGAGCATTTCGTCCGAAGTAACATTTTCTGACGGAGCACTGCAGTTGAAGACAAACACATTAAGAATGGATCATATGGCAGCAAGATTATCTTGTGCTTTTTTTTCTTCCCTCATATGGATTTTGTCAAATCTGATACAATGAGTCAAATATCAGAACCTTTACAATGATGTAGGTTCAACAAGTTAAAGGACAAAGCAATGCCATTTCTGACAGTGACATCATGGTGTTGTGAGTACCTACAACATACAAAGACAAACAAAATCGCTCACAAAGTAATAAAGTTTTGAGATAAATGAAAACTAACTTTTCCTTAAACTGTCACGAAACACTGCATCAGTATCGCCACAATAAAGAACAAACTGAATTGAGATGGGGAGTAATGAATAGGTCAAAAATGAAGTGTGAGTCGTACATGAAATGCGATTTTGGGGGTGATGACATCAGAACCAATTGAGAAAGTAACCAAGAAAGTGTATTATTATCATTGCTTATATAGAGAATAAAGCTGATAAATAACTCATATATATGGCACAGCAGCAAAGGTGAGATTTGATTTCCTTTTCAAATTATTTTCATCATTGGTATCAGAAGTTCAAAAACGTTTTAATTGTTTATAAATTTTTGTCACTCCCCATGAAAGTGAAATGATGTACATACAAACTTGATATACAGTAAATAAAAAATACATATTGTTTCTCAACATGGTTGACAAGTGCAACGTAATGTACATTACTATACCTGTGTGTTAGTGCTCACAAGCTATTTCTATAACATATAGCATTACTGCAACCAGCATAAGTGTTTCATCTTCAAGCTCCTTTGGTTCTGTGTACTTATTTGTCTCCTGAATAGAATTTATTGTAAAGAATTTGTTAGTATTACATGAGACATTGTTTTCTTTAATGAGAGGAACTATATAAAATTATAGCAATAATATTAATAAAATAATGGGATACTTAGAACTATATATATGCAATTATTTTGTCAAACTGCAAATTGATCCATTAAATTGCCAAATAAGGGTAATACTATTACAAAAGTGCTTTCTTTTATAGCATGTAAAATTCATAGTTTTTCTATAAATTTATAACACAAAAAAGATATACACAAGAGAGATATTAGTCATCAATAACATCTTCTTCACTATTAACAATAGTTTGGCAATACAGGGACTGAGCAAAGTGGCACAGTGGTTAGCATTCTGGGCTCACATTCAGAAGAGCTACAGTTCGAACTCGTGTCCAGGCAACCTGATTTAGGTTTTCTATGATTTCCTTAAATCGCTTCATGTAAATGCTGGTATGGTTCCTATGAAAGGCCATGTCCAACTTCCTTCCCCATCCTTCCCTAATATGGTGAGACCGATGATCTTACTGTTTGGCCCTCTCCCCCAAATCAACCAACCAATCCAGGGGTAACTACTGGATTGCACAACTGTAGAAATCACGTGATTTTGAGGCGAAGAATTTGTTGAGTCATGTTTGGGGCTCATTTTCATCCAGTAAGGAAATTTCTTGAATGTTGTTTGGCAGTGAGCGAAAAAGGCGAAAACCTGACAGTGCAAGGTCAGGCGAAGAACATGGTGAGGAATGACTTCCCAACCCAACTACCATACAAGGTATTTTTTGTCAGTCTAGCAGCATGCAGCTGGGCATTATCAAGGAGCATCATCGTTCCACAGTTTTCTTGGTCATTGTTTTTGGACTGAGTCTGCAAGATGTCTCAGCTGCTGACAGTAAATGTCAGCAGGGAAGGTTATACCTTGGGGAAGCAATTCGCAGTAATCATCACTGTTCCACCAGATATATAACATTATATTTTGAAGCTGCAAGCAGGTCTTTGTATGGGCGGTTGCTTCTTTGTTTGGGCTCAGCTATATGTTACCATGAAGACACCGTTTCTGACGATAGGGGTAGGACTGTTTAGTGTTGTTCACAAGCCAACTGATAATGTGCAAGCAGATATGCACATAATGTTCCCCTCTAATTTTTGTGATTGTGTCTCAGAGCATGTGGTACCCTTACATCCGATTTTTGAACCTTCCCCACAGCATGAAAAGTCGCACGATGGTGAAACGATCACAGTTCATCACATTCACCAGTTCTCGAGTACACTGAGATGCATCATTGTCAATTAATGCATTTAAATGATCTTCATGACACACCAAAGGTCTTCCTGAAGGTGGAGAGTCACCAATGTCAAAACCGACCCTCCTTAAAACGCGAAAACCATTTTTTGTCACACTCTGTTCAATGGCATTATCCTATTAGGCGGCGCAAATGTTTCTGACTAACTTCGCTACTGTCACTTCTCAACTGAACTCACACAGAAAAAAATGTTGAAAATGTTCCAGTTTCACACTTGACTCTCCACTTAGAGTCCAGAGCTCTATTCACTATTTCCAAATGACAAAATGATAACATGTAAACTCAAACAACAACACTGAACTACAAACAAAAAATAACAATCGATAAATTAGATTAGATTAGCTTAGATTAGTTTTTCGTTCCAAAGATCCATGCTGAGGAGATCCTCTTGGATGTGGAATATGTCAATATCTTTTTTTTCCTTTTTTTTTTAGCTGAACTAACGGTACTAATAGTATGAATATATACAATACATCATTTGTTTCTATTAATAAATTCGTCAATGGAGTAGAAGGAGTTGGCCACTAGTAAGTCTTTCAGGCTCCTTTTAAAGTGATCTTTATTTGTAACTAAATTTTTTATGTTTGCTGGCATATTATTGAAGATGAGTGTTCCTGAGTAGTGGACCCCTTTTTGAACTTAAGTAAGTGATTTTAAGTCTTTGTGCAGATCATTTTTGTTCCTGGTATTGTATGTATGAACTGAGCTGTTTGTTGGAAAAAGAGATATATTATTTAGCGCAAATGTCATTAAGGAGTAAATATACTGAGAGGCAGTGTTAGTATACCCAGTTCTTTGAAGAGGTAACCAGAGAACCAAAATGCAAAACAAGAATGATACGAACATGGGACCAAGCTAATACAACACTTTGTAGCATCAATCATTACTCAAAGAATCCTACATATGCAATAAATTCCATATTTTGAGTTCAGCCACTGAGTGGTTCCATTTCTATATAACATAAATATCTATGAGCTGTTTGGGTTGTGTCTTTATTTCTGCAATGAATTTGAATCAAAATCTCTACTGACATGTGATCCACTGTACATAACATGTCAACAGAAAATACCTCTTTCTTAACCATCTTATGCTTCTAACTCAATTTTTGGCTATAATGAAGATGTTTCAGTAAAAATTTATTTGCTATGAATTGGAACTCCAACAAGCCTACTAAGGGTGAGTGAATACTCTGGGGATGGATATGTGAAGAAACCCGGCTTTAATATTCTCAGTTCATATCCTGTCAAAAGTTAGATATAGTTAGATATAGTGGGAATTAGTGAAGTTCGGTGGCAGGAGGAACAAGACTTTTGGTCAGGCGAATACAGGGTTATAAATACAAAGTCAAATAGGGGTAATGCAGGAGTAGGTTTAATAATGAATAGGAAAATAGGAATGTGGGTAAGCTACTACAAACAGCATAGTGAACGCATTATTGTGGCCAAGATAGATACGAAGCCCACACCTACTACAGTAGTACAAGTTTATATGCCAACTAGCTCTGCAGATGACGAAGAAATTGAAGAAATGTATGATGAAATAAAAGAAATTACTCAGACAGTGAAAGGAGATGAAATTTTAATAGTCATGGGTGACTGGAATTCGAGTGTAGGAAAAGGGAGAGAAGGAAACGTAGTAGGTGAATATGGATTGGGGCTAAGAAATGAAAGAGGAAGCCGCCTGGTAGAATTTTGCACAGAGCACAACTTAATCATAGCTAACACTTGGTTTAAGAATCACGATAGAAGGTTGTATACATGGAAGAACCCTGGAGATACTAAAAGGTATCAGATAGATTATATAATGGTAAGACAGAGATTTAGGAACCAGGTTTTAAATTGTAAGACATTTCCAGGGGCAGATGTGGACTCTGACCACAATCTATTGGTTATGACCTGTAGATTAAAACTGAAGAAACTGCAAAAAGGTGGGAATTTAAGGAGATGGGACCAGGATAAACTGAAAGAACCAGAGGTTGTACAGAGTTTGAGGGAGAGCATAAGGGAACAATTGACAGGAATGGGGGAAAGAAATACAGTAGAAGAAGAATGGGTAGCTTTGAGGGATGAAGTAGTGAAGGCAGCAGAGGATCAAGTAGGTAAAAATCGAGGGCTAGTAGAAATCCTTGGGTAACAGAAGAAATATTGAATTTAATTGATGAAAGGAGAAAATATAAAAATGCAGTAAATGAAGCAGGCAAAAAGGAATACAAACGTCTCAAAAATGAGATCGACAGGAAGTGCAAAATGGCTAAGCAGGGATGGCTAGAGGACAAATGTAAAGATGTAGAGGCTTATCTCACTAGGGGTAAGATAGATACTGCCTACAGGAAAATTAAAGAGACCTTTGGAGATAAGAGAACCACTTGTATGAACATCAAGAGCTCAGATGGAAACCCAGTTCTAAGCAAAGAAGGGAAAGCAGAAAGGTGGAAGGAGTATATAGAGGGTCTATACAAAGGCGATGTACTTGAGGACAATAGTATGGAAATGGAAGAGGATGTAGATGAAGATGAAATGGGAGATACGATACTGCGTGAAGAGTTTGACAGAGCACTGAAAGACCTGAGTCAAAACAAGGCCCCCGGAGTAGACAACATTCCATTGGAACTACTGACGGCCTTGGGAGAGCCAGTCCTGACAAAACTCTACCATCTGGTGAGCAAGATGTATGAAACAGGCGAAATACCCTCAGACTTCAAGAAGAATATAATAATTCCAATCCCAAAGAAAGCAGGTGTTGACAGATGTGAAAATTACCGAACAATCAGTTTAATAAGCCACAGCTGCAAAGTACTGACACGAATTCTTTACAGGCGAATGGAAAAACTAGTAGAAGCCGACCTCGGGGAAGATCAGTTTGGATTCCGTAGAAATACTGGAACACGTGAGGCAATATTGACCTTACGACTTATCTTAGAGGAAAGATTAAGGAAAGGCAAACCTACGTTTCTAGCATTTGTAGACTTAGAGAAAGCTTTTGACAATGTTGACTGGAATACTCTCTTTCAAATTCTAAAGGTGGCAGGGGTAAAATACAGGGAGCGAAAGGCTATTTACAATTTGTACAGAAACCAGATGGCAGTTATAAGAGTCGAGGGGCATGAAAAGGAAGCAGTGGTTGGGAAGGGAGTGAGACAGGGTTGTAGCCTATCCCCGATGTTATTCAATCTGTATATTGAGCAAGCAGTGAAGGAAACAAAAGAAAAATTTGGAGTAGGAATTAAAATCTATGGAGAAGAAATAAAAACTTTGAGGTTCGCCGATGACATTGTAATTCTGTCAGAGACAGCAAAGGACTTGGAAGAGCAGTTGAATGGAATGGATGGTGTCTTGAAGGGAGGATATAAGATGAACATCAACAGAAGCAAAACGAGGATAATGGAATGTAGTCGAATTAAGTCGGGTGATGTTGAGGGTATTAGATTAGGAAATGAGACACTTAAAGTAGTAAAGGAGTTTTGCTATTTGGGGAGCAAAATAACTGATGATGGTCGAAGTAGAGAGGATATAAAATGTAGACTGGCAATGGGAAGGAAAGCGTTTCTGAGGAAGAGAAATTTGTTAACATCGAGTATAGATTTAAGTGTCAGGAAGTCATTTCTGAAAGTATTTGTATGGAGTGTAGCCATGTATGGAAGTGAAACATGGACGGTAAATAGTTTGGACAAGAAGAGAATAGAAGCTTTCGAAATGTGGTGCTACAGAAGAATGCTGAAGATTAGATGGGTAGATCACGTAACTAATGAGGAGGTATTGAATAGGATTGGGGAGAAGAGAAGTTTGTGGCACAACTTGACCAGAAGAAGGGATCGGTTGGTAGGACATGTTCTGAGGCATCAAGGGATCACCAATTTAGTATTGGAGGGCAGCGTGGAGGGTAAAAATCGTAGGGGGAGACCAAGAGATGAATACACTAAGCAGATTCAGAAGGATGTAGGTTGCAGTAGGTACTGGGAGATGAAGAAGCTTGCACAGGATAGAGTAGCATGGAGAGCTGCATCAAACCAGTCTCTGGACTGAAGACCACAACAACAACAACAATCCTGTCAAGCAAACACCTTTTGTTGTCGGTTAAGGTCGAAACGTATTGTCAGATCAGCATTAAAATTCCTACTACCTTACTTCACAGCATTTATATACCGTTAAGATTGGCACCAATTTCACAATCTGTCTTGAGTAACCATGTTATCAGGTTTTTTTCTGTTTGTTTATCTTTTAAGCCAAACTGTTGTAGGAGCTTCATGACATCATTCACTTTTTATTTCCAGGGCCTGTGATGTGGAATCGTCCTCCAGCCCTCACACAATCACAGCCACATGTTCTGACTACCAGAGTCTTCTTAGTTATAATTTTTTGCAAATCTTAAAATTTTTTCATCTCTTCTGATAGCTATGGGTTCTTATTTCTTCTCAAACCATTGCATGGGGCTTAATTAAATATTTAAATATGATGCAAATAATTTTTACTGTCTGTCCGGTTACGCAGTCTCGTAACCGGTTGGCCCTGACTAGTATTAGTACGCAATCTGACTGCATAGAATAACAACAAGAAATGAAACAAAACTTCCGTTAACACAACTAATTAATTAAGTCCTCAGCAACTATAAAACCCACGAAACAACAAAGCACAAGTGTAGCTGTTCTGTGTGTTGAAGTGTGATTCAACGTATACATCTGGCATGGTTCTTCCCCAATAAAACAAGATATTTTAAATACCATTTACACTGAATTAATTAAATAAAACTGAAATACTATAATTCACATAGAAACCAGAAATACAGTCTAATACAAGAACACGAGCCAGATGCTTTGTTGACTGAACCTGTGACCAAGAGGCATTATTGTTTAAGACATTGAAATAATAAAAAAAGAAATTTTTTACCTTCATATGTATATTGACGAAAATCACATTACAGCATTCCTAATCCAACAACATCTGGTGTCTAGCCCATCAAAACAATATGACAACATCTGAACAAGCACTCTCCATGGGAACTTCTCAACAACGACACACTACTGCAACATCTCCACAAGCACTCTCTACCACCGCTTCTCAACAAGAACTGCCTACTACGACTTCACGACAGGAAGAGCCTACCACCACTTCTGAACAACTACTGCCTGTGGAGGCGGATGAATAATACTCTTTGGCGTAATCTCTGGCGCTGTGACTCAGTGTAGCCACCTTTCATATGCCCCTCCTCCACGGGCTAGAATTTAATGGTATTTTTGCCAGCATTGGTGGCGAAAATACCACCAAAATCGTCCAAAAAATACAGACAAAAATTAAAAAGTTAATATTAATAAGTAAATATCACATAACTAGATAAATTTTGGATTTGCGCTGACCCTTCAATAACCTAATACATAAAATACAGTAAGGAATACAAATGCTTGCATACATGTGATTTTACATAATAGTTTACATAAGTATTATTCAATCAATGGCACCAGCAATGACGAACAGGTGCAGGTAAGAATCTCATAACATTTCATAAACAGTAAACACACAAAAAATCAGTTTTTTACAAATATTCACATAAAACCCTTTCAATAGTTCAATAAACAAGTAGGACTCCTCAGAGTAGTTGACAGTTCCAACAGTAGCACTCAGCAATGATCAACAGGTGCAAATAACAGTCTCATAACATTCCATCAGCAGTATTTAAACAGCTTCAACAGTGGCACCCAAAAATGGTGAGCAGGCGCAGACACCAACAAGTGACATCATTTCAGTAGAAGCAGTCCATCAGTGGCACGCAGTAATGTTGAGCAGGTGCAGACACCAACAAGTGACATCATTTCAGTAGAAGCAGTCCGTCAGTGGCACCCAGTAATGTTGAGCAGGTGCAGACACCAACAAGTGACATCATTTCAGTAGAAACAGTCCATCAGTGGCACCCAGTAATGTTGAACAGGTGCAGACACCAACAAGTGACATTATTTCAGTAGAAGCAGTCCATCAGTGGCACCTAGTAATGTTGAACAGGTGCAAGTAACAGTCCATAATATTCATTATCACTAATTAGACAGTTCATCAAAGTTCATTAGCACAAATTAAACATCTCCTAGTGGCACCCATCATGTTGAACAAGTGTATGTAACAGTCCATAATATTCACTATCACTAATTAGACAGTTCATCAGAGCTCATCAGCAGAAATTAAACATTTCCAAGTGGCACCCAGCAATGTTGAATAGGTGCAAGCACGAACAACAGTTTGAATGCACACACAACTGCTTTTACAAAATCATTATCAATGCTCTTACACTAAACATACAAATTATAACAAACACACAAATGATATCAGATAATTGTCATATTAACTATTACAAAGACACAAATATCAGTAAACCTATAATATTTATGGGTGTCAGTGCAGGCCACAACAAACAAGTAAAATAATATTCAGGAAATAGGTCGGTACCAATTATTTGGGATTAGGAAAGGAAAACACACAAAACACACTCACTCATCTTTCATCCACATTAAGTACTACTGTGTAATTGAATAGTGTTAACTGTGTAAATGCAATTCTGTCCTAAATTTTATGTTCATCTTGTGTGTCAAGTAGTAATGGCAGCAATGTATAACAGTCAATAATAGTTAGTCAACGTCGTAGTCATCATGTCAAGACCAATGTTTGCCAAGCCAAATCAAAATGTACGGTTGCTGAACAACTGTCAGTGTGCCAAGATATGCAAATGCTTCCTCTCTCCAAAAAAAAAGTATATACTGCTTATTGATTTAACAAAGTGTGCGTGTAGACAATATTCTTCCCACTTGAGTGTTCTAGTCTACCATTTTCATCCTCCTTGTTCCATATAGACAAAAAAAAAATTCTCCTCACTTACTTCATCTCTTATCCACCAAAACTCCAATAATCATTATCATCACATAATCTTAATACTTCAATAATACCTCTTACGTCGATACATATAAACCTTATCATCAATATCACTTACCTTACCTCTTGTCCACCAAAACTCCAATAATCATCAACTTCACATAATCTCAATACCTCAATAATACCTCTTCAATACGTCGATACATATAAACCTTATCATCAATATCATTTCACTTCCATAACAACTCTTTCCTCTAGTCAGTCTCCTCGAACAAGTACAGATAAAATCCTAGTGCAAACTTCAATTCATCATCCCATACAATCCGAAGACACAATGTCCACACACAACCTCTGTGTAATCCACCTGAGCCAAATCTTCTATTGATTATGAATTATAAAATACATTTTGGTTACCTTGTCCATCATAAAATAAAAGAAATGCATACATGACCTCTAACAGCCTTCAGTTTGAATAACTTTCAGTAAGTAAGTGCGAGTACGTAGTGTGAGTGATCATGGCCAAACAGAAGCAAACATGTGGAGTATTTCTTGTGTCAAGTGTCACTTACTATTTCAATTGCTCACGAAGAAAGCAGTGTAATAACTGTCAATAGTCTAAACCTAGCGTTGGTATGTCATGTCGTTAGCTTCCTTCCTATTAGCATAAATTTATATAGCTTCCATAAAACCTCCAGCTCATATGACTTCAATGAAGTTTCTTGTACCAATGTCGTTCGTAGAATTATAGCAGTTAATTTTCTTATCTTAAAAATATAAGGCACTGAGTGTAAGCAAAACATGCAATAGCGAGTAAATATATCAGTAGAGAACACAATGTCAACAAGTGGATGCAGCACAATCCCTACAACGAGGCTCTGCCAAGCGAACAATAATTAATACCATAGTGTGACCTAAACTAAATGTTCGTACACTGTACATCAGCATTTCTATATACCAAATTAAAGAATAGTTATGACAACAAGCAGAAATGTGTAAATATGCAATCCATACGCAAGCAGCAAATATATATCTTACATAATAAACAGGTCATTAGCATCATATCAGCATAAGCAAATAAATGTTCATATGTAATCTTAATAAGTAAACATGAAGGCGCAAGCAGATAAATCACAAAGTATGACTTACATAAATAACCATATCAGTACAACTAATCAGGTGACAATTATAATTTAAATAAATAAGCACAGCAGGCACATAATAAAAAAACTGTGACATCAGTGAAAAAGCAGTGCAGCCAAGCGATGCATGATATACATAATTAACAACCCTGTTCATTAATCAATCATTGCCAAAATCAGTTAACACAGAGTATAAATCACGTAATCGCGAGCAGTAAATTACGTCTAAAGTACGTACCAAAGTGGAAATATGTTACCTGAAAAATAAACTCAATTAATAGTTACCTTTTTAGTTTATTACTTTCTTCTTCGAAATTACATTCTTCCTGAAATTTTCTCGAAAGCAAGTCCTCTTAATGTCGGACACACACAGAATTTACCTGAAGGTCTTAAATATTTTATACAACCGTATCCTGAAAAATATTGAACATTAATAACATAATTTATCAAGTCACTATACCTTTATACTGAATTTCTTCGGAGAAATTAGACTGTGTATTTGTTTACGGATGTCAGTGCATTCGCACTGAGCGCTAGATCAGCTGTAGGCGCGTGACGTAGGAAGTGATTGTTTGCGGTCAACGACTGCCTTGTGCGGCGCGCAGACTTGACTGTTGCTTTGAGTATGTGCCGCCGCCAAAACACAGCGCGGTATCCTTGTACTCTCCGTGTGTTTACGTATAACTGTTGGTTTCTCGAAAGTACGTCATTCCACAAAAATTTTAACGTTCGATATGTGATGTACTCCCTTAGAGCGTCGAGATTTAAGAGTTTCTACTTCGACAGTGTTATCATGAATGATTTTACGAATCCTATATGGACCGTTATAAAGCAGAAAAAATTTGCGACACAAGCCTTTTCCTTTGTGAGACAAACGGTGAGACTTAATTAATACCTTTTGACCAACTGACAAGGTTTTTAAACAACCAGGACGCTTAGCTGATTTCTCTCTTCTAGCAGCCGCTAATGCAATATTTTGTAGAGCCAGGTTGACAACTTCAGAATGCCGCAGTTTCCGTGTAGGCGGAAAAGGAACGATTTCAGAAATGCGATTTGTCGGTGCTCTATTTTTTAATATCAATATAGGCGGTAAAGAAGTTGAATCATTAGGGAGTTCATTCAGAATGTTTTGAAAAATATGAAGATACTGATCCCACGTTCTGTGATTCTGATGACAATAAAGTCGACACAATTTATTGATTTCCTTCATCCATCTCTCTGAAGCGTTTGATTGAGGGTGAAAAAGTGAAATGAAAATTGGTTTAATCTTACGACGCCGTAGAGTACGAAGCCAAATTTTAGAACGAAACTGTGATCCATTATCTGATATAACCTTATCAACATGACCCACTTCTTTAAGAAAATGTTTGATGAAAGCATTAGATACTGAACGAGCTGTTGCTTTGCATAAAGGTGTAAAACACACATATTTTGATGTCAATTCCACTGCTACAAAAATGAACGCAAAACCATTAGTAGAACAAACCACTGGACCGAACAAATCGACTGCAGCCATGTCTTTTAATTTCGCTGGAATGATAGGAAACAACAGTGCTCTGTGAGAAATAGTTGGCGGCTTAGCCTTTTGACATAATTTGCATTTGGCAAGAACAGATTGAATACGTTTTTCCATATTACTGAAGTAGCAATTTTCTCGTAATTTATGAAAGCATTTTCTGGGACCAAAGTGTGCATAACTGAAATGTGTATACCAAATCAATTTATTGACCCACTCATCAGGAATACAAACTAACCAAACAGAGTTGTCGACCTATTTTCGTTTAAAAAGAATATAATTGCGAACTAAATAATACTGTCTAATCGCCAAGCTTTCCTTTCTCCTCCACTTCTCCTTAATGTCCTTCCAGATTGGATCCTTATTCTGCTCCTTAGCGATGTCCTGGAGCGAAGACGAAATAAAATTTTCGAACGTAACACCTTGAATATACATCAAACAATAATTGTTTTCTTTGCAGTCCTCTTCAGCACTTTGTTTCAAACCCATCGGTGCACGTGATAAAGCATCAGCAATAATATTTGAAGATCCCTGTATGTAAACAATAGTAAAGTCAAATTCCTGTAGATACAGCGCCCATCGTGACAATCATCCATGTGTTAATTTTGCTGACATAAGAAATTCCAGAGCTCGGTGATCGGTGTAAACCTTAGTATGTCTACCATACAAAAATATGCGAAATTTTGTGAAAGCCCATACAACAGCCAAGGCTTCAAGTTCCGTAATCGAATAATTCTTTTCTGCTTTAGAGAGGTGTGAAAGAAGTGGAGCAGCAACTAAAGCATCACGAAGTTGTTCAAATTCTGATTGAGCTTCCTCATCCCAACACCAATTAGATTTCGTTCCAGATAGTTCACATAAACGAGGTGTGGCCAAATCGTCCAATCTAACAAAGTGTCTAAGAAAATTACAGACACCAAGGAAACTACGAACATCACGTTTTGTAGTAGGAACAGCATAATTACGAATAGCGTCTAGTTTTTCTGAATCAGGAAGAATCCCTTCTGTAGAAATAATATCACCAAGAAATTTCACCTGAGAACGACCAAATTCAGATTTTTTCAAGTTCACTGTAATGCCAACTCTTGCAAAAATACGTAATAATGAATCCAAAATTTTGTTATGCTCACTCCAAGAACGTTTAGCAATAAGAATATCGTCAACATATGAAGTAATATTGTCACGAAGATAAACAGGTAAAATTTCGTTTAAACTGCGAATGAATGCTGCTGAAGATACAGTAAGTCCAAATGGTAATTTCCGAAATCACTTTTGAGTAAAATAGTCATATCCGGTTATTTTTTACACGCTCTCTAGATAGATTTATAGTTGAAGAGTTGTTCTGATAGATACAAAGAATAGTAAAAGAGTAGGCAGCAGTGCAGAAAACTAAAAGGGAAATAGCACTACTACAGCTCAGGGCCCTGTGCACGCTACGGCACATATTCACTTAGTGTAGCGAATCCCCTGAGGACAATAGTCACATCCGGTTATTTTTTACACGCTCTCTAGATTGATTGACAGTCGAAGAGTTGTTTCGATAGATGCAAGGAATAGTAAAAGAGTAGGCAGCAGTGCAGAAAACTAAAAGGGAAATAGCACCACTACAGCTCGGGGCCCTGTGCACGCTACGGCACATATTCACTTAGTGTAGTGAATCCCCTGAGGACATTAATAGCCGCACATAAATTGCAGTTTGTGACTTAGTGGCCAAATTGGTGGAAGTGCGTACCTAAATTGATCTAACCATGAACATGGATGTATATCGTTCTTAGAATTGCGAAAGATCTTAAATTTCCGAACAGTTAAGAAGTGTTTACAGTCAAAGTTTTCTCCTCGTGGCGACAAAGACCTACCGCGTCTGTCCCCGTCCCTATGTCGATTATTGTCAAGTTCGCGCGCCTGGCGCTCTCTTGTTGCTTCTCGAAAATGAAATAAATTACTTTCTTCAAACCCCTCTGCTATCTGTGATTCTAAATGTCTTCTGCTGTCTTTTCCTACGATTTCGCCTTCAATATGTTTGACTTGCTTTCGTAATGCCTCAAATTCCCTTTTAACGCGTTCATTAAATTTTCCCTGATTTTCAACATGTTTATTTATGTTCTGATACTCTTCGGTTTCTGCAAATGGCAATGGAGCTGTATCATCTGAATCTCTGTCCCCATTTAAACTAAGACTTTTCAATATATCTGCAATCTCCTCATCCCTTTCCGATAAGTCACCTATTTGTTCTTTCTGTTTATTTACGTCTTCCATAAGTGTCGCGACTCGGGATTCAGTATTGACACATTTAGTAGTTAATTGTTCATACTGTTGTGTTAGGTTATTTATTGTGTCATTTGGTACGGATTCCTCGATTCTTTCAAGTATTTCTTCCTTATCGTGAGCACGTTGTAAATTTAACTCTAAAAATTTTTGTACTATCGCGCGATCTCTTTGTTCCTGATCTCTATCCTGTTCCTTTTGTCTGATTTCTATTGAAATTAATCTATTATTGTGAGCATTCAAAATCGGTTGTACTTCTTCTCTAATTTCTTTCTTTAATTCATCTTTCATGTTTTTGAAACATGTCCCTATTCGTGAATCTAACCGTGTTTCCATTGTTTTTTATTCAGATCCTAACTGTGATCCCAGTGAGTCTAACTGTGTTTCCATTGTTCCCATATCAGTTTCTAAACGTGTTGCCGAGGTTCCCATCTCTGTTTTAATTGTTCCTATTTGTGATCCCACTGTTTTTAATTCAGATCCCAACTGTGATCCCAGTGAGTCTAACCGTGTTTCCATTGTTCCCCCATCTGTTTTTAATTCAGATCGTAACTGTGATCACAGTGAGCTTAACCGTGTTTCCATTTGTGAGTCTAACCGAGATCCCAAATTTAATATTGCACTCATCAACTGCTCCGTGTTAACTTGTTCGAAATTCTTTTCGCCCCTAAAATTTCCCATAAAACTAATTTCCTTCGACATAGCCGTAAAGCTATCTGTGTTCGATACTATTCCAGAATCTTCTGTCGTTAATCTCGAATTCTGAAAATTTTTTGATTGTGAAAAGTTTTGAACTGGTTCCGGACTATTTTCCCGACTCACTACATTGTTTTCTACTTCATTATTCATCATGCTGTTCTCCTGTGTTGGCGAGTTCGCCATGTTAACAATTTCGTCATTCTCTCTATCCATCATTCTTGCCTTTTTCATCGATCGCGTAATCATTTACAAACTATACAAAACTCGTCCCTATACAAAAATTACACACAATGAGACTTTATCTCCAACAATACCATTCACACGAAATGCTTCCCGACAAACACGATTAACGAACAATTGAAATCTTCATATTTGCACAAATTGTCAAACCCGTATATGAGTCATCAAAAAACAAATTCTGCAAAATACCATTAGAAGAAAGACAAGACAACTACAAATGTTCATTACCAAATCCACACATGCAATATAGACTACAATTACTAAACTACAAATTACTTCAACAATACTACTGTCTGCAATTTTTACTATCAGAAGATTCCAAGGGACGATCCGAAGCAGCGGTCGCCACGTGCATGTGGGCTTAATTAAATATTTAAATATGATGCAAATAATTTTTACTGTCTGTCTGGTTACACAGTCTCGTAACCAGTTGGCCCTGACTAGTATTAGTACGCAATCTGACTGCATAGAATAACAACAAGAAATGAAACAAAACTTCCGTTAACACAACTAATTAATTAAGTCCCCAGCAACTATAAAACCCACGAAACAACAAAGCACAAGTGTAGCTGTTCTGTGTGTTGAAGTGTGATTCAACGTATACATCTGGCACGGTTCTTCCCCAATAAAACAAGATATTTTAAATACCATTTACACTGAATTAATTAAATAAAACTGAAATACTATAATTGCACATAGAAACCAGAAATACAGTCTAATACAAGAACACGAGCCAGATGCTTTGTTGACTGAACCTGTGACCAAGAGGCATTATTGTTTAAGACATTGAAATAATAAAAAAAGGAATTTTTTTACCTTCATATATATATATTGACGAAAAGCACATTACAGCATCCCTAATCCAACAACATCTGGTGTCTAGCCCATCAAAACAATATGACAACATCTGAACAAGCACTCTCCATGGGAACTTCTCAACAACTACATGCTACTGCAACATCTCCACAAGCACTCTCTACCACTGCTTCTCGACAAGAACTGCCTACTACGACTTCACGACAAGAAGAGCCTACCACCGCTTCTGAACAACTACTGCCTGTGGAGGCGGCTGAATAATACTCTTTGGCGCAATCTCTGGCGCTGTGACTCAGTGTAGCCACCTTTCACCATCAGTATATTTCCCTGGACCAAAGATTTTCAACAATACCTTACACTATAAATTAATAGTCTCTAGTCATGATTATTACACACAAGGCCTCAATACGTCTCAGGAACGATGGAAAAGTTACTGCATTATATGCACTTCTACTGTTTTACATTCAGCATTGAGATGTTGTGATAGTCGAATTAGATGCCAAGATATCTTAAGTTTTCTATTCTAGAAAATCTCAAATCTCCAAGGCACAGTGGTGCACTCTGCGTTGGTCATTCAAAAGCATTTGGGATGACTGAAATTCAAATCTCAGTAGGGGGAATTAAAGCTTTTGGTTTTCCGTCATTTGCCTAAATCATTTAAAATAAATACGTGATTGGTTCCTTTGCAAGGATTTAGTTGATTTCCTTCCCCACCCCTCCGCAGTCTTAGCTTGTGTTTCATCTCCAGTGACACTGATATTCTTTCCTTCTAATGACTTCATCATCTAAGGGCTGTTAAACCCTAATTTTCCTTGTTCTCCTGGAAACCAACATCACTTACGTCTTCCAAACATTAATTTTTCTTGCTGACTTTGTTGCTTTTTATGTATATTTCTTGCAGTATCAACCATCTCATCCCCTTAATCTTCAAGGACTGTAATATCTTTTGCACATGTTAATGTACAAGTTCTGCCATCTAGCTTGAATACTTATCAGTTTATAATTATTTATCATGTTATTTTCCAAAGCACTATGTTTTGGTATTTAACTCGTTAGATTTCTACCCCTATTGTTTCACATTTATATTTGATCCTATAGCACAGGTTCTCTTCATACTCACTAATTTTTTTAGTATACCATGTTCCCTCCTGATCTTGTAGAGGCTCAGTCTGTTAACACAAGAGAACGTCTTGGTAAAGTTGTCAAAGCCAAACAACTTTATGTAAATCTAAGTACTTCTCCCAATCCTGACTAAAATATTTTGATATTCTTCCAAGCATGCAATACAGAAATCATTGATGTTACATTATTAATTGGTTAGAGTATTTACAGTCCTGTTGTTCAAATTACTTGAAATTATATTGAGATGATAAAGCGATTTTGATTTAATTTCAGTAAAGTAATACAGTTTATACAGCGAGAGAAAGTCTCCGACAATTAATATGGACTTGGTGCAGTGTCTTTGCACTTCTGCCATAATCAAATGTGTAATATGATTTTGTTTGCTTTTCCATGCTAGTGCCTCAGTATCGTCACAGTTTTAGGTGATTATGGTTTCCAGTAGTATTGAGGTGCATTTTGCCGAAGAGATTTGTGTGTACATATTTCACAGATTCTGTAAGTGGATCCTGACATTTATATGGTAATGGCTTGTTATAATACTAGGAAAACTAATTTTGGCAATGGGAATTCACTGAAATATCAAGCAGATAAAATTTTATTAGATTATGTTACACATTGTAAGGATAAGGCTTAATGGTGGTTCTTTGACAGCAATCAGTAAAATAATCAAAAAAATGACAGAAGCATTAAATATCTCCACAGAGAAGACAAATGGGAGAAGACTGCACATTGAACTTTAAGCCCTCTTCTTGTGACTTTCAGAACGAGAAAGAAGAGATCGTACCATATAATAAAGATGGACAGTTTTGATGAAAATTAAAGTAGGTAGCACATATATACATAATACAGCAAGAAAGAGTGCCCAACACTTTGGAAATTGGTTCATCATTGTCAGAATGGGAGAATGACAATCCGTGACATACTTTTAAAGAAAATTGGCTCCAGTTGTAAATGTTTTTCAGGGACATAGGGGTTACCTTAGAGAAAGAAACATCGTTTGCTCCCTGTAATGCTAGCAGAAAATCTGGAAAATATAATATTGATTGCAGTACCATGTGTCATACAGTGTGTATAGTCACTTCTGTTAACAGGCAAAACGCGTCATAGAACAAGGAGTATACCAACAGAGAAAGTTGAGGAACTGATTATTTATACATATTACCTCCATGAAGAATTTTCTGACTGATCTATTTTGATTTTTCAGTAAAAATACTGTAGATTATCATGAAGAAGTGAATGCTGGTTAATTTAAAGGAAGTTCATTTCTATGTTGCTTCCGGTCGTCTATATACATAGTGTTTTGGTAACGGATAATTCGCCATATCATTTAGTTCAGCTCAATAAAGCACAACCTGTGGCCACAATGAAGGACAAAATTTTAATCTGACCGAAGCAAAGTAATGTAGACTTCGATCAGAACATGGTAAAAACATAATGTTTAGAAGTGATGGATTTATTCAAAAAAACAGCAACTACAGGATGTAACTGACTGATAAGTACAGAACGACAGTCATACAGTTATAAGTCTTCGTCTGTAGTGTTACTGCCACATCAGTGACACTCAGCGTGTCTGCACTCGGCTATAGCAGATGTTACAAGGTGAAAAACATTTCCATTGCAACACATAGAGAAATTCATGAACGAGTTTGACAAGCTAATAACTCCAGAGAAATGAAAAAAGACTGTGAACCACTCTTGGAATGAAGAGGGTATAAGAGATAAGACATTATTAAATACAGTGGTTTCTTCATCACTCGATGAACACAGCAGCTGTGACTGAGTTGGCACTGTACTCATGGGTGTGTGAAAGACAGTGTGGCAAACAGTGCTAGCACATGATCATTTTATCAATAAACACATAATTTCGGTACTTGCTTCGGCAGTTTACACTTTTTGCTTTACACCTGAAGCGCTGACAGTTATCAGAGCCGTTTTCTCACTATAAGAAGTATAGCTATATTCACAGTCTGCCACTAACTAGATCGCACTACATAAGCAAAGCATTAAACTCGTCATTTCACAACATACCGATACAGACATAAAATTCTTTTGACTTTCTTATCTTATTACTGGGTGGCATATGGTCATATTATTCCCACCGTTTTTCCTTATTAAATATAAACATTTCGTAACTAGTATGAAGTCATGTGTCCACAACCAACGAAAACTTGTACATGCACCACACCAACATTGCAGTCAACCAGTGAAAATACCATACAGTCTCACTTTCATGCCATCTGTCATTGCAGTAGAAGGCTTTATTAGCCTCGTGCAACTTTCTCTACTACTGCCAAGAATTTCAGCAATGGCTGGGTGGATCTGTTCTCAACCTCTCATTCTGCATTTGTCCATTCAGTAACACAAGTTCTGAATTGTTAGTGTGATGACCGACAGTTTTTTGACTTACAGGGGTAGTAATCGTTACAGAATTGAACTTATTAATGTTACATATAAAACTGAACCGTTTAAGTATGTTTGAGTTTTATAATTAATAGTTTAACACTGCAAGGAATAAAAAGAAACGACAAAATAATGTCAGTACCTGAGGGAATCAGATTCAGGTCCATGAATTGCTATTGTATGCATTAGATTACTCGGCCACTGTGCCGTTATGACAACAGCTAATCAAACACCCCTCATAATCTATGCGTTAATCTTTAGAGAGGGTTTTACGTTTTTGGGCCCACTCAGGCGAAATATTCTAGAAACTTGAAAGAGGCATCTACCTGGTTCTATTCACGTAGTTTTACTTTATCTGCAGTGTCTGGCAATGGAATTAATAGCCTTTTGGAAATCAACAAACGTCTTTTGAATTCAGTAATCTGCAGCAAAAGGTTGACTTCATATTAAATATTTTTTTAGAACATGGTCTGCCCTTCCTAAAGCCATCTCGATATTCATGTAAATTACTGTCCAGTGTTCCTTCTGCGCTATTTAGCACTTTCTTGTAAAATATGCTATATGCAATTGGTTCCGAAGAAATTCCTCTGTAGTTTGTAAACATTTTATTTATTGACCTTCTTATGTAGTGGATGTATAAAGGCCACCATCCACTCTCCCAGAAAATTTTCTGCTTTCCATGTTTTCTCTAAAATTTATTTTAGCCCATTTTTTTGGTTAGAGATTATTTCAAAAGTTCTGGTATAACAGAGTCTTCGCTGCTAGCTTTATAAGACTTCTTCAATTTATTTGGTAGTTGGTGGTAAATCTTCTTCTAGGTCTTCTTGAGTGTTGGAGAATTCTAGTTTACAGATTGGTTCTGGACAATTAAGAAGCTAACCCAAATGTTTTTCAAGTATTTCCGAATTTCAGTCTTATGTAATCTAAATTGACGAACCTTGTCCCATGCTCCTCTGTTAAATTTACATTTCACGTACATCTACCTAACTCTTTAAATCTTACTTTCTCCTCCAATTATCAACTGAAAAAGTGCCTTTCAGCAAATCATCTATAGGAAACACATTCATACTATATTTCCTCATATACGGGTACTCGCCTTTTTTTTCTACAATCTGGCCTATTGACTTTTGTCTCACGAGGGTAGTAATCATATCTAAAGTGAATATGCTAATTTTATGCATATAAACTGAACTGTTTAAATACATTTAAAATTTATGATTAGTAGTGTAACACTGCAGAATAAAATGAAAAAATGTTGGTAATGGCAGGAATCGAATTTAGATCCACAGATTACCACTGAGCACATTAAACCACTTTATTGAAAAAAAGTTTGATATTCTAATCCATGAGCATCTACAGTTCATATTTCACACACATTACATACTGGTGTACAATATACAGATGTCAATAACAATTACAACATGTGTAAATGTTTCATTCATCTCATGACAAAAAGTGAACCAAAAATTTAATCTCATTATCAACACCATTTAACAAATTCAAACTGCTTTCCAGTGATTTCTAATCTGGTAGTACATGACAAACTCAAAACTGCAGAGTAAGGAGCTTTCCCCTAAATAAAATTCCATAGCGTAAGTTTTGGGGCTTCGGTAGGACTTCATGCAATGATCTTGCCTTATCAGCTGAATGTCCAAAAGCCAAAGTCTTGGCTTTGGGGGGAAAAGACACACAAAAACACAAATTTCATCTGGTTCCATTTTTTTCAAATGTAATTGTCAACATTCAATTCGTTTTCAGGTCTGGGTATCCTTCCATTTGCCAATAGGCCTCTTGGAATGTGATAATGTTGTCATCACCATGTGCCTTTATTATGTAGTTTACACAGTTTCCAAGTATCCACATCACAGTATTGGACTTCATCTGTGGAAAAACTCTGAGTGAGGTCAGAGGAGTATGTCAGTGTTGCAGTTGGTTTCTAGGCTTCTTGCAAGGAATGTTATTCTCTTCCTGACTCTTTTGCAGTTCATTGAATATCAACTGTAAGAAAATATATGTTGCAGCATATCCACTTGACCGTATCTGAGGTGTTTGTCAGTGTCACTTAATACAACCCCATAGCTTTTCATTTGTTGCAACTGTGTTGTTCACAATTTTATATAATGTTGAAACTACTCCTGATGGATGAATTGGTAAACTAATTTTGTCCCAAACAGTATTCCATATTATACTTGGGTGCTTCGACTTAATTTGGTTTGGGCTGTCAGTCTTCTTTAGTGCATCAACCAAAGCATTATTTGTTGAAATGGTCTTTCGTAACACATTTTCACCTAAGTAAATCAGTTCAAGGTAAAAACTCTGATGAGTTTCAGTTTAATGTTTAACTTGCCTAAATTTATTGATGGATGCATATCTTGGGGCCTATGCAGTGTTGAATAGCTTTGAACTGATGGTGTCAGTCTCATTGTTAATGATGATGGGTGTTCTTCTTGTGAATAATATGTTCGCCTTCCTCTTGGTGTCTTGATTTTGTGAGCATGACATAGTTTAATTTGAAGATAATGTCTTTCCACCCAGTCCTGCAGGACAGTTGCATTATCCTTTTGGCAAGCACAAGCCAATCATGAGCTGGAGCCCGGCATTCTAAGTTCAGTGAATGGTCTTTGCACTGCAAACCAATTTGACCAATCAGAGACTTAAAGTTAACTGGCAGAAAATGGATAAAAATTCAGCTTCGTGACCTCTTTCCCACACGTTTGCCGTGTCTTTTGCTAACATGATACAGGGTGGAAGCACAGCCCTCCATAAACAGTTTGTTATCTCCCCTGTTGCGTCCATTTCAAAGTTTGCAAAGAACAGCCATAGACTAGCATTGACAAAACATGTTTTGAAACAGAGTCTGCATGTCTGGGCGCCAGTTTTCCTGTCCCACGGGCATTTTCAGAAAGTTTACATTTCTTTTGGCGCTTGCTCGCTAACAAGGCCTACAATGCGTTGTCGGCACTTTTCGGCGCTAGGCCGTATATCTGGACGTCTGGCGCCAAAGCGAATGTGTTTTGCACAATACGACCGCGGCAGGGGGCCATCTGGAAATATCTCTTCATCGTTCTCCAGATAAAACGCGCTTTGTCGCCCCACCAACGCCGTGCTTTTACTGCACTCGTTTAAGTTGGCACCCTGTTCCTTTGAACTCAGGTAAAGCTCACCGTATTTCTTTCCCTAGAGCATGCAAACAAGACCATAAACTGCTTCCCACCATTTCATCACAATGTATGAAGTGAAATCGCCGTAGATCGTATTCCCTACACCAAATCAGAAGTGAGAGTGCCCTGCAATCTCTCACAACCTCCATGTTCCTCTCAAATTTATTCAGGTGGTGTGTCGCACTTCAAAAGGTTAGTGTGACACGGAACAGAATAATTTGTGAGACTTAGTAGAGGCATTAACCAAGAAATGAACATGAATCAATCTTTCTACACCATAAATCCCAGCACAGTGTTATACTCTGTCTTAACCACATTCAACCGGGGGTCATCCATGCACTCTCTGCTGCATGCCCACAAAAATAAATGAAAAACAAAGTGTGATGGCTATACCATCGGGTCATATTCCTGAAGGCCCAGATTTAAATAACAATTATTAAACGGTTACAGGGCCATGCAGACATTTATCTACTAATTCATCCTGAATTTGGGGTCGGAGAAGGTTATTCCCTAACTTGAATATAATATTGTAGTCTTGAGGATTCGCTGCCCTGTGGAAAAATTACAACACCTGCCCACCTATACACATGGCTACACTCATTCCTTGACAGAACATTGATTACACATGCTCTGACATTCATCCGCAAAGAAACTATTACTACGTTAAATTTGGCGAGTTATCTGGGGTTCTTATTTATCTAAAATGTGTAAATCTGTCCCTTAAATGTAAAGATATAAGTGTCAACACAATCAAACAACATATGAACGTCATAAAACAAGTGAAACTTTACACCAAATTACAAAAATAATCCATGAGCCCATTAACAAAAATAAAACTTGATAATAAAACATATAGAAAACATGAAAATGTGTAAAATGGAAACAGTAAGGCACATATCAGACATGTAAAAATAAAGAAAAGGAAACATACATAAAGCAACAATCAGAACAAAGCTTCCTACAGCTCCCTTCTCTAAGGTCTTTAGGGAGCCCAAAAAATTTTATTATAAATTTACAAATGCCACATGAAAACACCGCACTACACTTGCAGACAACAGGTTGGATGAGGAAGCTATGTGGGATGAGTTTGCCAAAGTGGGTCGCAGAGTTTTTTTTTTTTTCGGCATGTACAGTACAGGCAGCCCCCCACCCCCCACCCCCCGTGTAGCAGGACCTTGTCTCTGGCAGCAATCATTTCACGTCTTGTTTACTTACCGTCTTGGATGACGTGGTGGTCGGCAATGCTTGGCCACTGTCGAAGACGTTCATAGTAAGAACCAAGCAGCATTTGGATACCAGGTTGGAGGTGAATCACCTCCCGCCGTCGTCATCGAGTGTGTCTCCAGACACATAATACCTCCATTCAGCGGACCTCAAGTGCGTCCTGCTGGCTCCTGTCTCGGGCTTCCATTCATTGGGAGGGTCCCTCAGGACCTTGTAGTGGCACCAGCAGTGAAAGTGCTCCGTTGTCGCCCGCTCCAGGCCTCTGTTGACAGCTGGAGGCCCGAAGGGGCTCGCCCACTTCGGGACCCTTATTCACGCAGCCTAAGACGTCATGTCTGCGAGCTGCCCACCACTTGCTAATTCGCCCACCGCCTGCAGTGTCTCCATCCTCGCAGAACTGCTATATGGCCTTGATCATCCAGCATGTGTGCCGGCCCTTCTGCTCGCCACTCCACCGGCAGCAACCTCTCCAAACGCCTCACGCATCCCCATCAACTCAGCCGCAAATAGTCTGCACAATTCTTCCAAGGATATTCAGTGCCTTGATTTTAGAAATGTGTTTACAACATAAATACTATGACTTATAATGAAAGATTACTCCCAGAATAAAAGAATAAAAAGGGTTGACAATGCCTAATATACAGGGTGGTCCTTTGATAGTGACTGGGCCAAATATCTCACGAAATAAGCATCAAACCAAAAAGCTACGAAAAATGAAACTCATCTAGCTTGAATATTAGCGGAATGTTACGTGATACCATGTACTTAAACGTTTGTGACTATTACAGCGCCATCTACCACAAAGTGAAAAAAGCAGTCCAACTAAAACATTCATATTTCTTTACGTACTACACGAATTTGTAATAAAAAATGGGGGTTCCTATTTAAAAAACGCAGTTGATATCCGTTTGGCGTATGGCAGTGCCATCTAACGCGCCAACCATAGCGCCATCTGGTTTCCCCCTTCAAGCTAGACAAGTTTCGTTCTTTGTAGTTTTTTCGTTTGACGCTTATTTCGTGAGATATTTGTCCCGGTCACGACCAATGGACTACCCTATTCTGTTACATAAATAATTTGATATTATTACGGCGATAATTTTAAATGATTAAATTTCTTTATAATCTTAAGTAGTGGTGAGGTGTTGTACTGTATGATAGTGGAGTGTTTATTTCCCATAACCTTTCATGCACAAAAATACTAAGCCAGCTTACACTACACATTCACTTCAGTCACACTCCATCTAAGTCTACTACTTATTCATGCTACCCAATTACTGCTAAAGATAAACAAATTAGTATACTCCCATTCTTTTGGACGTTAAGGTGGGACTACCGCTGGTGCATGGCATGAATCTGGAAGAGAACCGATTTCACCAATCTGGTCGCTGTTCTTCCCTAAAACAATTGCTTCGAAATTCTCTCCCTTTTTTTTTCTTTAGCTGAAACTGACACAAATTTTTCTCAAGTTGGTGTACAACATTTTCTGCTCCAGCTCCTGAAACAACATAAAGCACAAGATATTAACGACAATTGACTACCAAGCTACACATCTTCCGTTCATGTCTTTCTCACAAATTGATCTGTGCCTCGCTCATTCTGCCTAAACATACCAATGTGACTTGCACATTCCGTGCTCACGCCACATAGTACAAACTATCGCCCAAGGTCATCCACTCAGGCGTTCGCGAACTTACTCGAAAAAACCTACACGAATATCATCGCACAATAGTGCGGAAACCACATGCGAAAACCACAAGCAAGAAAAAAATCACAGTGAACCGCAACCGCGTTAGACGTGAGAGCTCATCTGTGTAACCATACTCGAATAAAATATGTAATTCGCGAGAAACATCGCACCAAAGGCGGCATCAACAGACAAAAACATCCCACAAATACATCGCGCCACTGGCGATAACAATAAAAAGCCCACAGCAAAGACTCATTGCACTGGGCACTAGTCACAAACCACAGCGAAACACACAAGAAAGTCTACACGCATTTAGCGTGGACATTGCACGACCATCCTCCAAGAATCTCGCAAACTAATCTCAACGACGCCCCTCTCACACACAATACTATGAATTACATGCCGGATCGTTCAAGGGCGAGTACTGTGATGCATACACAATAAACAGAAGAAATATGCTAGTAGCTGATCTCTAAGATGTTCCGAGAAAAATTTCGTCCCCAATACTCGTGCAAAAGCAAAAGAAATGATTGTTATCTTTAAAATTATTATAACTAAACAAATTTACGCTATTATGCTTATGTTCGGCTGTCACCGACCATTAAATTATCTGTCGCTTGTTCAGAAGGTTAGTAGCGTTGGTTAGCATGTCCTCGCGCCCCTCGATCTGGGTTTGGTCCCCGAATCTCAATTTCCTCGATGGGAGCTCTGTTTCCGTTTCCGCCGGTGATCAATTGCGCCCATCTTCTGTTGTCATTGAAACTGGAGCCATGGCTTCGCCATCCATTGCTTTGTGGTCCGAAACCTTCATTCCTCCTTCCATTCCAGCCTCTGTTGCACAGTACACATTTATTGCGGTTCCAATTCCAGTCTCTTCGTTTTTCAACTTCGAAATTTCCCGACCGTGATTGGTTTCCGTAAGGCGCTCCATTCCGTGCATTTCCGTTCCTATTATTGAAATGGTCGACACGACATATGGCCTGCGACGTATCTGTCAGGCTTTCCTCCGTGTTCTTTGATGCTCTCCGTTCGGAATGCGTACTCTAATTCGTAAAGTGTGTTACGGGAAGTACTGACCTCCACATTACACCTGCCAGCTATTACTTGTTGATACGTTGACGGAAGTTTGGTGTAACAATGACGAATGATTTCACCGGTAGAGCATGGTACGTCAAGATACTGGTTCCTGTCAATCATTGCATCGAGGAACTTGACAGGGCTTTTGTAGCCTGAACTCTCGAAATCTTTCCCATCTCGTATTTTATGCGCTCTTGCGTCTCCTTGGACCAGTAGATATTTAGGAAGCTGTCCTTGAACTCCTGGTAACTTCTACACGTTGCTGATATTCCGCCCATTTTCTCCGCAACGGACCCTTGCAAGTGTCCACAAATAAAGTCCAGTTTCTATTTTAATGGCCAATTTGGTGGTAAAGAAATGTCAAATTGTGATATCCAAGTCCGTGGGCGAGTAAATTACCCTCATCTCGGAAAATCTCGGATTTTAGGACTTGTAGGAAGTGTTGAAAAACAAATGGCGTTTCATCGACAACTTCTGTCCTTCGGAAAATATCTGACCTTTGGTTGTCCTCGTTCTACATCCCCTCATTTGTGCTCTCTCCTCGGCTTCGAGAAAATGCGACGTTCATCTCATCATATCCTCTGCTTGCCGCTGACGGTATACAGTTATCCGCCCCGGCTGAATTTATTTCAGGTGCTGTTGCGTTCGCTCTTGGCCGCATTTGAATTTGTTCCCTTAGCGCCTCCTCCAATTTCTTCTCTATGCGCGTGTTGATCGCTTCCTGTTGTGCTTTGAATGAAAGGAGAGTCCGGATCTCTTCAGTCTCGCTCACTGGAGTTGCAGTTGTTACCTCCGAGCCTGTCCCTAATTTGAGCAGCTCAGATTCTAATTTGTCCATGGCCGCTGTAGCATGAAAATCCGTGGCTTCACGTATTTTTGTGTCGATGCGCTGCTCCACATCATTTTGTCGCTCTTCTACGCTTTCGACCTTCTTTTTCAAGTTAATTACCGCCTCTCGTCCTTGCAGTCCTATTTGTTTACTCACCTTCGATACTTCAGTTACTACTCGTCTTGTGAAACTTGCAACTGTCTTGGCACTCTCTGCCGTCTTCTTTGCATGATGTGCAATCTTTAAACCTTTAATTACCTTGGTGTTAACTTTCCCTAGGGCTTCCTGAAGTTTATTTGCCCCGTGACTTGTGTACCTCTCGCATCTGATTTACCTGAGCACCGACATATTTTATGCCCGTCCTCGCCTCATTAATTCTCTCCTCCATTCCTTTTAGACCATCAAGTTTCTTCTCCATTTCCATTAAAAATGCCACTAGATTGAAGTCCTCCTCGTTTCCTACCGTATCGTGGTCATTCGAACTCATACAGGAATTCTCTGGTGTTGTGTCCGCATCATTGCGTTCTGATACCGCACTGTCTTCCCTGTCCGGATTTCTAACAATCACATCTGCCTCGATATGTTTTGGTACGCTCACATCTTCTACCACACGCCATCTGACATTGTCTCTCCCCTCAAGAAGACATGTCGCTTTCGTTTCCTTGATTTCTTTGTGGTGCGACCTCGTTGTTGCTAATTCCGTTCAACGACAACGAATCCCTACGTTCAAACTGTGTCCTCAACCGTTTCATTGCGCTCTTCCTCTATGACGTATACTTTATTTTCCCGCTCACAGTCTACTTGTCTAGCCATGGAGGATTCTTACCTCCATGTGTCTAGCCCTGCTTCTCGTTATCATTCAGATTCTCTATTAGCAACAACTTTACTTATCTGTGCAACACGCGGACAACCTATTATCTAACACACAAGATATACGCAGTATAATACAATGACAGTAGTACATGAGATTCAGAATCAAGAACAACCAAATACAAAGCAAATACAATAGCAAACACCACAAAAATAATACGACAACGTCGTTAGCAACGACGGAAAATCTGTCGAAAAAATGAGACAGAAGTTGCTGACAGAAATGCGCTATAATAAAACAAGTAAATACATAAACAACACAATCAGAGCATTAAAGATCTACAGCATACTAATGAACCATATTTTTCTTAATAATGCGCACCTGATCGGCAAGTACGCAAACTGACAGCATCACAGGAGTGCCAAGGACCGAGATCGTGGCAGCGGTTCGCCAAATAAAAGAGGATTGCTGTTAATGAAGTAAAAGATCCTCGCAGTGGACACCAAATGAAAAAGCTACTCCTTATGTTTCTGATCTAGACTGCCATAAAAATGCGAAGGAACCGTTAATCAGAACTCGGGGAGAAGTTGTAGTCTAATTCACAATCGATTTATTGATCTTAAACATGACAAGACAAGAAAATTATTAAAGAAACATCATGCAAAAAATATTTATTTAACTAAAGCCTAACTAAAATGGGATCTATGGTGGACAAAGTGATCTGTTGGGGATTGACACACGACACTAACCAGAACACTACTCGTTCTATCTCACTTCATACAAGTGAATCCAGGTTATGGCATCGAACTACGCCACCACCAAGCATCTATATTCTACCATACAAAAAAAAAAAAAAAAGAAAATATGGCTCGAAAGAACAGGGTGCTGGGAAATAGATATTATCGCCTTAATTCGCAGCAGCGAATACTTCACCATCCTACTGGTCAAGGCGCCACACTACGATGCGTTCGGCGACTGAAGTCACGGACGGCGGCAATCTGTTATTAAATGCGTGTTCCCGAAAAATGCAAGTACGCGGTCTCGCGTTCGGTTAATTCAGAACGCAGGTACTTCCCTAAGAGCCTCTGAAACCCCGATAGATTCTAGTGTGCAAGTGGACCCGTTTGCTGGTCTGCCAAACCAATTTGACTCCATGCCACGATTGTGCGTGTCGGAACACGTCAAATGTTTAGTCGGCCTACTCAAAAGAAATAAGTACACCCACGCATCACTCGTTGTGACCGTGATGATATAAGCAGTGCCTCTTACCGTTCAGAAGGTGACTGGCACAGGCTCTAAGTCTCGCCCTAGGAAAGGACACAAGTCTCACCATTTAGGTAGAGACCTGCAGTTCTTTACTACCGAAGCGCCAGTACAAGAGACTTGTACAAGAGTGAGTGATGATCTCCCTTTCTCTGTGTTGCCTCCTCAGCTCGGTTTCAAAAGCACATTTCTCTTTTTGACTTCGCCCAATTTCGCACAAGCCAATCACGAGCTGGAGCCCGGCATTCTAAGCTCAGTGAAAGGTCTTTGCACTGCAAACCGATTTGATCAATCAGAGATTTAAAGTTAACTGGCAGTAAACGGAAAAAAATTCGGCTTCGCGGCTTCTTTCCCATGCGTTTGCCGTGGCTGGGAGGAAGCACAGACCTCCATAAACAGTTTGTTATCTCCCCTGTTGCGTCCATTTCAAAGTTTGCAAAGAATGACCATAAACTAGCATTGATTAAACATGTTTTGAAACAGAGTCTGCACGTCTGAGCGCCAGTTTTCCTGTCCCTCGGGCATTTTCAGAAAGTTTACATTTCTTTTGGCGGCTTGCTCGCTAACAAGGTCTACAGTGCGCTGTCGGCAACATTTCGGCGCTAGGTCGTATGCCTGGACATCTGGCTCCAAAGCTAATGTGCTTTGCACAATATGACTGCGGCAGGGGGCCATCTGGAAATGTCTCTTCATCGTTCTCCAGAAAATACACGCTTTGTCGCCCCATTTTTACACCTGAGACTGCACTGTATTTGTCAATTTCAGTTCTCAATGTGTGTATGTCACTTTCATGACATAAGAGATTCAGAACATCATTGATGTCAGCTCCTAAAGTGAGATTTGCTCCCGAAATGGCCAGTAAAATTTGTTTTACATCCAGGCTCCAGAGAAGTGGTCCCAGTGACAGCACAAAAAGCAATGTGGAAAGCACACTAGCTTATGGTATAGCTCTCTGTATTTTGATGGCCTTTGTCATTTGTCTGCTGATGGTGATCTTCGCCGTGAATGCTGTTATCATAGTCTGGATTTCTTGTACAGTCCTTTCTTCGAGTCCTATTTGTTTCATTAATTGTTCTAGATAGTGGTGATTTATTCAGTCAAAAACTTCACAGAAGCCTACAAATCGTTACTGAGAATGGTGTCATGACATAGCATCCCAGAAGGCAGAATTGATGTTTCTTTATAATTTTCTCAAGTAAAGTCCTCATTCTCCTGTTAACTGATTTGGTAATTGTTTTATAATCGAAATTTAGTGAAGTTATCTATTTAGTACTTAGTAGGGTTATCTATTTTCATCTGGCCTTTTCCCTTAGACGCTAGAACAATTCATCTTACTGTGAAATCTCTGGGAATAGTACCATATCTCATTATTTCATTTAAAATGTCACTAAAAGTAGATCTGATGATATTCTAGAATTTAGGATAAAATTCCTTTGGGAGGCCATTCTGTCCAGGTGATTTCCACTGTACTAAAATCAGCTAAAATCAAATATTATCATTATTTGTGAGCTCCCCATTAAAAACTTGTATCATTTCGCCTATCTAAGCTGCAATTGTTTCATTAGATTAGTATAATTGTTCGTAATTTTATAGGTTTTTGCGAACAATTTCGTTTTGGTTTGTGAGTAACCTCCCACTGCCCGTTTCCAGGCCTTCAGAACCTGTTAAACTGCAATATTCTTGTACCTGAATAAATGGTATACTTACGTCAGTTCGTCTTTAATAATTGATTTAGTGTTTCATTGGATCTCGGTACCCTCCACTTTTTTCCATTTAATACTCACCAGTTTAGAATTTATTTGTTATATTTCCTGAATGAGTGTGTCTGTCACACTGGATTTGTCATATAGTCCCTCAGTACGTGCAGTAGAGCACAAATGTCCTCTTCATGTCTCTTGCTTTTTGAGATCTATAATAAATTGAACTTTGTCTTAATTTTTATTTGGCTAAACTGGTGCAACATTCTGCTTTAGAAGGATATTTATTTACTAAGTGTAAACAGGCATCCCATGTTTCGCTAACGGGAAGAGGAAATTAGTCTTTAACGTCCCATCAGCAATTAAGTCATTAGAGACAGAACCCAAGCTCAGAATAGGGAAGGATGGGGAAAGAAATCGGCAGTGACCTTTCAAAGGAACCATCCCGGATTCTATCAGAAGCAATTTAGAGGAACCTGAACCAAAATGGCCAGATGATGGTTTGAACTGACGTAATCCACAATGTTTCGCTATAAATTCGACTACTTTGCTGTCTTCCAAATGCGAAATGTTGAGCATCCAGTGGGACTTATTTTGGTGGGCTATTTATCTAAGTTTGCATTTACTTTTAGATTAGATAAATTAGATTCAGTCTTCGTTCCATAGACCCAAAAATGAGATGATTATCGTGGGTGTGGAACAAGTCAGAAAGTATAACATAAAAAACATAAACCATTTGAATATAGTACTCACTATCCGGATTATTTATCATGAGACTGTCAAAATAGGTGAATACATTACTGTAAACTGGAACTGCTAATATTTACAGCATTAATACACACTCAGAATGAAACATGGAACTTTAATAAATTTATCACACACAAAATACCTTATCTTCACTGTTGTGGCTAAGTGCTCTCAAAACTGAAATCAAAGACATTGTTACTTAAACGGTTATAACAGTCCCTGTTAAGATAGTCATCTCTAGAGGTAGTAGGAGTTGTCTACCCAAAAGTCTTTCAAACTCTGTTGAAACTGTGCTTTATCTGAAAGTAAACTTTTAATGGTTGCTGTCAGTTTATTGGAAATGTGTGTTCCTGAATACTGAACCCCTTTTTGGACCAAGGTAAGTGATTTTAAGTCTTTATGTAGATTGTTCTTGTTCCTAGTATTGCCATTATGGATTGCAGAATTGGTTGGAAATAGAGATTTATTACTTGTAACAAATTTCATTCAGGAATAAATATACTGAATAGCAGTGGTTAGAATACCAAGTTCCTTGAACAGGTTTCTGCATGGTGTCCTTGAATTTTCACCACAAATGGATCTTACTACACACTTTTCCATACTAAATGCTTTTGCTTGGTTTGATGAGTTACACCGGAATATGATCCCATATGATGTAATAGAATGAAAGTAAGCAAAGTTTGCAAGGTTTTTTTGTTTTGTATTTCCTACATCTGACATCATTATGATTGCAAATACAGACTTGTTTAGGCTTCCAATGGTTTTAAGACTCAATGGTCAGAGAAACAAGCTGCAAGGATTTTTTCACATATAATTTAGAATGCATACATTCTGATTAGCTGGCTGCACGAAGTTGAAGTGAAAAACTTAAATTTCACTAAGGTGAGATGCTTCAAAAACGTGTATTTCACTAAGGTAAGATGCTTCAGTTCCCAAGTGTCATTCAGTTTCATGTAGGTAACTAGGTAACGCAGCTCCTTGAAAAAGTTTAATTTCACAGACTGATCCTTTTTGTATAATACATAGTAAAAAATCACTGGCTATTAAAAGGTTTTGGGGGTTTCTTCTCCAAGATAAATAATATCTTCTTTGTAAAAAAAGTGAGTTTCTCTAACCTTTTGCTGTCAATAGATGACATGTAAATGTTTGTTAAGGGGACATAATAAACAGAACAATCTAACACTCGACCTGGATTTAAAGTCTCGATAATGTATACTGGAATGCCGTCTCTTGATAAGATAACTGTACCTGTGCAGTGTTCAAGTGCTGCATTCGATATTGTTTTAAAACCAAGTATTGATAAATGGAAAATAGTAACTTCATTTAACATAACTATATCAGCTTCTAAATCATAAATGAACTGTTGTAAACAAGCAGTTTTTAATTCTATTAATATTCAGGGAGCGTATTTCATAAGCTTAACTCATAGTCACAGAGAAGCTCAGTAATGTTGACTAATCGATCGTTCTCTCAATCGATATCTATTTGAGTTTCAGACTGGAATTCTCTTCTGTGAATTGCAGTACTAACATCTTTAGAGTCTTTGTTTTTGTTTTCTTCTGTACTACTTTGACAAGTGGCTGTATTTGTTTTACACCACCCACCACTCATGAACTTCTCAGCAGGTGGAGGTGTCAGAGGGCCTTGACCGATGTCCAAACTGCAAAAGTTATTTGTGGACCTGAACGATGAATTAGCAAAACATGAAGAAAATACGCTATCTGAAAGAATCTTAAATGGTCGAATTTTGTCTACACTGGGAAAAGACTACGACAATTTTAAGGATCTCTGGGATACGATACCGACAGAAAAGCGAAGCTTGAATTTATTGATTGAAAAACTCTGTACTATTGAACTGCGTGAACAAGACGTTAATGGAAGTGCAGCTTTTGTCGTTTCTAAAACAAGAAAACGGCAAACAAGTAATCAGCAACTAAAGATGACGAAGTCACAATTAAAACAGAAGTTTCCGTGTAATAAATGCAAACAATTAGGTCACTGGGCAGCAGAGTGTCCACAGAACACTCGTGAAAGCAATAAAAGAAAAGAGAAGAAGCGAGACAGTGAACACGCTGCATTTACTTCATACGCCATGGGTGTGTGTACCAGTTATCACAGTGACCCAAATAAATGGTATTGCGACAGTGGTGCTACAAATCATATCACTCCCAACAAACAGTATTTTGTTTCGTATAGTGAATTTGATGTTCCTCAAGTAATTTCATTGGGAAAACAAGATGTCAAAATGTGTGCGTACGGTCAAGGAACAGTTTACATCCAAATCCGACGAAACAATAAATGGTACAATGCTAGAATGGACAATGTTTTGTACGTCCCTGATGCAAGTGCTAATCTGTTCTCTGAGAGAGCCATTGCCTGCAGAGGCTACAGTACTAATTTTAGTTATAATAATGTCTGTGTTCGAAAACAAGTCAGTGGCAATATTGTTATGACAGGTTATGTGAAAAATGGACTTTATGTGTTGAACATGCGTGTTGTTAGAAATGCAAAAATGAATCGTATGAGCTTGATGACTTCATCCGAAACATTGCAAGTGTACCATGAAAGGTTTGGTCATCAGAATAAACAACATGTGAAGAATATTTTAAAAGGAATGAACATTAATGTGGAAGGTGCCAAGAGTGAATTTTGTGACGGCTGTGCGGTTGGAAAGATGCATAGGCTGTCATTCAAAACACGAACAATACGCGCTACCAGTACTGGTGAATTAATCCAGGCGGATGTAAATGGACTAATGAGCACGAAATCTTTTGGAGGCAAGCATTATTATGTATGTTTCAAAGACGATTTTAGTAAATTTCGTCGAATTTTCTTTTTAAGACACAAAAGTGAAGTGTGTACTGTGCTTAAGCAGTTTTTAAATGGAGCACGAACTAATGGACATGTTGTCAAACAATTTAGATGTGATGGTGGCAAAGAATTTAACAATAAGAATGTCAGTGAACTGCTTGCAGACAGGGGAATAGAGCTACTGATTCCTCCTCCTTACACTCCTGAACAAAATGGTGTGGCTGAACGGGAAAATAGGACCATTGTTGAAGCTACTCGGTCAATGCTAAATCCGAGTAAATTACTTAAAGGGTTGTGGGCAGAGGCATGTAACACAGCAGTCTACCTAATAGATCGTACTGGAATATCATCAGTTGAAAATAAAACCCCTTATGAACTATGGTTTAATCGACCAGTAGGACGACTTGATCATCTCAGAATTTTTGGCACAGGCTGCTATGTTCACATTAACAAACAATTCCGTTCCAAGTTTGATGATAAGGCAGTTTTTGGACGACTTGTTGGATATGTTAATGACAAAGATGGGTTCAGAGTTTGGATTCCATCTAAAAGAAATGTGGTGTTGAGTCACGATGTAAAATTTAAGCCAGAAATTGTTTGTGGTTTGCATGGTGATCACGTTGAATTTGAAGTCCCTCGGGAAGAATTTAATGATCCGAATTCATCTAAAGATGACCAATGTAAATCTCCTAGGCTGTACACTTCTGGAGGAAGCCAAACTCAAGAAAAAATTGGCACTCTCGATTCTAGAGAAAGTCAAGAGTCAAGTGAATCTGAAGAAAATAAAGAATTAACAGAATTTCTAAAAGCAGAAGCTGCTGAATCTTCTAATGAAGAGAAACAGAAGAATAAAAGACAACGAAGAAAACCAACCTGGATGGAAAGTGGTGAATTTTGTATGGCAACAAAAGTTGATGCACTTGGATACAAAGATCAAAACTGTTTTTCAGAAATATTGCAGTCAAACGAGAAGGAAGAATGGATGCAAGCTATTAGTGAAGAACTTCAATCACTTAAGGAAAACAATACCTGGGTGCTGGTTGACCGTCCAAAGAATGCCAAAGTATTGCAAAACCGCTGGGTTCTACGGCAAAAGGTCGCAGTCAATGGAGGTACTCGCTTTAAAGCCAGATTGGTTGCAAAAGGCTGTATTCAGAAAGCAGGAATTGATTATGACGACGCCTTTAGCCCTGTGGCACGTTATGACACCATACGAACTCTGTTGGCTGTAGCTGCTTCAAAGAAAATGCTGCTAGAACAATTCGATGTAAAGACAGCTTTTTTGAATGGAATACTTGAAGATGAAGTATATATGGAACAACCAGAAGGTTTCGAAGATGGTACAGGCCGAGTATGAAGTATATATGGAACAACCAGAAGGTTTCGAAGATGGTACAGGCCGAGTATGTTTCTTAAAAAAAGGTCTTTATGGGTTGAAGCAAGCGCCACGTTGCTGGAACAAACGTTTTGTTGAGTTCATGAAGAAAGCTGGTTTTTCAAACAGTGATGCAGACCCATGCCTATTTTATCGTAGAAAAAATGGAAATAGCCTTTATGTGGCAATCTTCGTTGATGATGGCCTGATTGTCGGCAGTAACAAGAAAGAAATTGCTGTTTTTTTGGATGTTTTACAACATGAATTCGAAATAACAACTGGCAGTCTTGACAATTTTCTTGGCATAAAAATAAAGCAATATGAAGATGGAGCAATAATGATAAGTCAAGAGAAATACACATAAGAAATTCTGCAAAGATTTCGAATGGCAGAATGCAATACAATCTCAACTCCTGTTGGACGTGAGGACAATAATCAAAACGAAGAAGTTTCGTCATCTGTACCCTACCGTGAAGCAATTGGTTGTCTCATGTACCTTTCAACAGTAACTCGTCCAGACATCACTTTTGCAGTCAATAAAGCTGCTCGAGCTATGGAGAAACCAACCACTGAAGACTGGAATAGAGTAAAGCGCATTTTCCGGTATTTGAAAGGGACCTTAAATTTAGGAATTGTATATAATAAAAAAGAAGAGTTAAAGATTTACGCTGATGCAGATTTCGCAGGTGATAACCGGACAAGGCGCTCAACAACTGGAATTCTTGCAAAGTACTCAGATGGTGCAGTGTCATGGACAAGTCAGTTGCAGAAAGTAGTGGCCACATCCACAACCGAGGCGGAAATAATTGCAGCTAGTGAAGGAGCAAAAGAGTTAGTTTGGTTACGTCGTCTGCTATCAGAATTAGTGGAAATGTCGGGGCAGCCTCCAGTTCTTTACATTGACAATGCTAGTGCATTGAAGTTGGCAAAAAATCCAGAATATCGTCGACGTTCTAAACATATAGAGGTCCAACATTTCTATGTTCGTGAAAGATATCTGAACGGTGAGATTTTCTTGCAACACATTGATGGACACAACCAGTTGGCAGATATTTTGACGAAACCTCTTGAACGAGTTCGATTTAATTTTCTATGTTCAGAAATTGGCATGCAAGAGACAAAGCAATAATTTCATGATTTTTTCTTTTGGAGGAAGTGTTAAAAGAAAAGAAAAAATTCCTTGACGTCTGTATTTATGTGCTGCTCCATGACTCTGCTGTCAATATCTTTATTCTTGGTTTGTGTGTAACTTCCGTGTTTTTTCTTACAGGAAATGTTTTTTTCCGTATCCAGGGTGTAATTACAAAGCTAATAAAATGTTTTCTTGCCTTTAAATAATATTTTTCATCACTTAACTCATAGTCACAGAGAAGCTCAGTAATGTTGACTAATCGATCGTTCTCTCAATCGATAGCCATTTGAGTTTCAGACTGGAATTCTCTTCTGTGAATTGCAGTACTAACATCTTTAGAGTCTTTGTTTTTGTTTTCTTTTGTACTACTTTGACAAGTGGCTGTATTTGTTTTACACCACCCACCACTCATGAACTTCTCAGCAGGTGGAGGTGTCAGAGGGCCTTGACCGATGTCAGAATCAATTTGTTCTCGATCCTTTTCTTGTGTAATCATCACACATGTATTTTCCTCAACAGGCAATCAGCTTCCACTTTCCCTTTCGTTTCCTTCTTGTTTGTTTTCACTAAATCTTTTGTCATGGTGGTTATGGGTTTGGAAGGGACACTTTTCTATTAGTGCACAAGCACTGATATCTTTGTTTTGCTTCTCTAGGGATCGTACTTGCGGTTGTGCTTTTTTTGGTTTGGCGGCTTGCAGTTGCATGTGCAGCGTCAAACTGACCTATTATGGCGCAACACCTGCCTGTGGGTTGGTCAGTGTGGTGTCCTGAGCTGTTTCCTCCCTTGTCACTACTATAGGTTTTGATCCGTTCATTTCGTGGACTAGTTTTGGACTCTGTTGCTGCATGATCTGTTCTAAATTGGGTAAGTCGTTGTCTGTTCTGCTTACATCATATGCTCGACGCCTCTTGTTTTTAAGCAGTTGTGCATCAGGTATAAAGAGTGGCTTTTCTGCTTCTGGATTTGAGAATAACGGAGGAAAACATGCAGGTGGTAATGTTGGCTCCTGTTGTACTGCTGCACTAGGACTTGACCCTTCCTTATTTACCAAGTGGTTCACCATCACGAGATCAGCTAGCGTCAGTATCTTGCATTGCTGTAACGATTTTTTTCTAAAACGAAAACTCGTCTGGGCAATTCGTTCTTTCATGACCACTTTCATTATAGATAAAACATGTGTCTATCTGTCCTTCATAAGTAAGGAGCACCTTGTATTCACAAGCAAATAGACGACAGTGAACATTTTGCCTGACATGCGCAAAAGTTTGAAATTTATGTTGCCTGTACCAGCATTAATCACAGATTTGTTACATTTCTCCATAATTGGTTAAAACCTCTTTTAAGTATGGTAACTATTCTCAACTATAGGACGCAGATTAAATGCGTGTACATTTTTGTGCCCTATGTCTGCCTTTGAAATCTTGCTGACAGGGACCTTGCGGTGACGGAATCTTTCCTCCATGTGAGAGCAGAATCCTTTCTAGCAACACAGGGTTTGAGAGTTTCACGAAAAAACAGTGGAGTGTTGTATCATAGTAAGCGTTATGTACTTGATCTGATGTGATTCCAGCAACTTACATGCTCCAGTCGTGGACTTCTAGTAAACTTGGTTGAACATTTCTTGTTGGCTTGTCAAATTCGAAACAGAGTGTGCTGGGAAACATTCTTTACAGCAGGGCCTACTAATTTTTTCAATACTGTTACGTAAGATTGTGTCACAGGACAGTACTGAGGGAAATTATGCTAGCAATTTCTTTTGCATGTCAGCATAATGAGAGAGATTTCAAAATACAAAGCAAGCAGCATTGAGAATTTTGCTTCAGTTATGTATGTACCGTCACCTCAGTTATAAAGTGATTTCTATCAGTAGCATTAAAAGAGGAATTGGATAAAGCTCTGTGTTGATGTCTGCAGCCATTTGCCTCATCCTTGCTCTTAGTTTCTCATGAACGTGTGACTGCTATCTTCTTCCTCTCCTTCTTCTCCCTATCCATCAATAGAAGATAGCGACGATATGATGCATTCATTTTTATTTATTCTATGAACCACAGTATGTATTAGTCGATCTGCATTTGATAATCCTGTTCACTGCTTTATGTTATCTAACTGAGATATTCTTCTTAGCGCTTTTCTTCTTTTTTCCTCAATCACCTAGTCTATTATCGATGGCAGAAACGTGTATTAGATGTATGTATGCAGTTTTTCTTCTTTTAAATGTTGTTAATATTTCTCTCTGTTTGCATTTTCTTTGCAATGTTTTCGTGATGGTTACTCTTGCTGTCCATGCTATTTTAGGTGTTCAGTGGTAAATTCACAAGAAAAGCCTTTATCTGCCTCACCATTATCATATTTAGTGTCGATCCTTCAGAAATACGTCGAAGTGCAGTACAGACCAGATGCAGCACCTTACATACTGAAATGTAAGATTTAAGTCAAAGTATGTGCTTAAAAGAATTTTCTGAAGATTTATTAATGGCTATGCGTGTTCTCTATGTAGCACTTTCTCTCCATTTTTTTGATCTGAAGTCCTCACAGAGCGACGTTCCAGTGTACTTAAACTTGTCTGCTCTTTGTATTAAGGAGGCGTTGAATCGCAGATTTGCATTAGTAGAGGAGCCAGGCTGCCGTGTGACATTCACAATATTCGTCTTTTTGGTGCTAATATTGTAACCTATAACATTGCTGTAGCCCTGATGTCCTACTAGACTAGTCGTTGAAGTTCATTTAAACTATCAGAAACAAATACTATATCGTCAGGATAGCGAATGCTGTTGATGAAGACTCCGTTAACATTTTTCCCTTTTCCTATATCGTCAAATGCTTCTTGAAAAATCTCTCTCGGGACAAATTGATGTGTGCTTGTAGGACAGTTCTACAGATATTTATCAAGTCGGCGAGCTCATTATTTAACTTAAACTGTGGCACCTGATTCCAATGTAAGCTCTCTATAAGGCAGATGTCTTTCTGATCTATAAGAATTCAGCTATACAGTTCAATAAATTCAGCTTAAACTCTGTAGAGCAGTGACATGTATCCGCCATTTTAAAATCCACTGCTCACATACAGACAAGTGACGCTAGGCTGAACAAATAACTCACTCGAACGCAACTCGCACACCAGATCTGTGGAGATCTCCTGTCTAAACTTTACGACCTATCAACTTTTATGTGGTTGGTGTCCACAGATTTGTGCAGTTTTCCAAGTTTGCACACAACGCGTATCTTCGCAAATCTCCTGTTCATATGCAACAATCTGTCTGCGGAGACGTTATGTACACGAATAGATCGTTGAATGTAAGGCAATAAGTCTGGAACAAGTAGTTGTTGCGTGTGCATGTGCAAGTTTACAATGCCTGCTGAAACGTTGTGTCAACGCTAAAATCGTTGAGTGTATAATTTTTATCTTTGGACGTTTAGGCATACGTCAAAGATGCGAAATTAAGTATATCCTGGACGCCATGTTACTCAGGAATATTGGGTGCCGTTGTTAACAGATTTAGTGTAATATAGTTTCATAAAGTGTAAAAATTTAACTTTTTTTGATATGGGTCGCAAGAAGAAGAAGCTGTCCAAACCTTGGTGCTGGTATCCTTTAGCAGAAGTTATACATGTTTATTGTAATTGCGTATATGTTCGGAATTATCTCCAATTTTAGTATTAGTAAATAGAACTCTATGTGTAATCAAGTTGAGGTAGTTTGTAGACTGGGATGTTTCAAATTAATAATTAACACCTGTGCATCCTTTGCAAAGTTTTTGAGTGGTAATATGTGAAGTTTTGAAGGAGGGTATTACTAACTATCATAGACAGTGTTTATGTTGTATAACTATTCATTTTGAGAGCTAAAGCTGTATTTAAATTCTGTGTGTTCATCCCATTGGTTTTGTGCAGCTCAAGCTGTATTAAAGTTGTCTGAGTTTATCTCAGTGGTTTTGTGCTGTCTGGCATACAGTAGACCTAATGCATTCTTACATAGTAGTGATGTAGAATGTTTATGACAGAGGCATTGTTGGTTGGTATAAGTGGAATATTGGAGTTATAAAGTGATTCTGTCGAAATTATGATTTTTATCTCTGCTAATGGGTATTAGTTAATTCTGATGGTTGATGAACTGTAAATATAAGAAACATTTATTATAGAGTTTGTGATTGATGTGATCAATTTTGTTATTGACAAAGAAAGTAGTTATGTTGCACAAACTCTTGCGGACTGAGAGAAGCAATTCGACTATTTTGTTAAGTTGTAAGGCAAATTATGTGTACAATTTTGGTGACACGGTGAGTAAAGCAGTTCTTTGTGTGACATCACTAGATGCTGTTGGCCTGTAGTTAATAGCAGGTCCTGTACATACATTGCTCATTCTTTGAGTGATTGGTATTTAGAAGTATAGAATTTTGCTAATATATTTTGAGAGGGAAGTCATTTTTTATTTGAAGGTTGCATAGGATGCAATATGAAATTGTTTTAGTGGATTCTGTCAAAGACATGAGTTTTTAGAGTCAAGTTTCCATACCTTTCACACACTAGCCGAAAAATAAATATCTAGGATATTCAAAGAATGCAAACCATTTGACTGAAGTAGAGCAGATTTTTCACTAAATTTCACCTATTGACTAAAAGTATTTTTAAGTAGTTCACGACAATTTGCTTGAAATATGGGTTGAGGAAAGGAGTTTTTTGTTTGTTATTCAAATTACCTTTATACTGTTATTTTTAGCTTTAAATGTTAGGTATTATTTACTGGGGCAACCAAATTTGAAAAATTAAATCAGTGATTATATGTCTTCAAAAGGGAGCACTACTTTTCATATGATAGCTAACAGGAACACCAGAATCTTCTACAGATGGCATCATTGGTTGTGGTATGCACTTGCCTGGAAGTGTCTGATGTACCCATTTGTGAAAGCTGTTGTTTAAAGTGGACTCTGAACCCTGGTTCAACTTTGCATTTTTCATTGTCATGTGTGAAAGAAGCAGTGAGTGACAGGAAACATCCTACCGTTGACTAGGGATTGAAACTTGGGAGAAGAGGAGTATTCTGTACGAGTTGTTGTTCCTGACCATTGATGTAGGAAACATGCAGCAAATGTCATAAACAATGTGGCGACTATAACATACCAGTGATGATTTTCCAAATGGGCTAAGCTACATATCAGACCAACTTAACCTAGACCTCAAGCAAAGCTACAGATGAGTCTTTCACCAAAACAAGGTTTTTATAATTTCTCATATGTTTGATTTGCCAACTAATAACAAAACTGCAAATACACACACCAAAATGTGACTTCACAGCAATCATTAACATTATGTCATTAGGCAAAGCTGATGATCCTTTTCTTGTTGTTCTTCTTGGCCCGAAACTTGGATCTTTGTTGCTGAAATCTGACAGTTAACCACTGTGCACACTGGATGAAGTGGTAATATACTAAGTATTTCAGAGGAAAGTATTGTTGTTTTAGATGGTGGGCACTGTACTTTGCCATGTAACAAATACTTCTCAAATATGTTAAACTGATTTGTAAGTGTGGGTTCAAACATAAGGAAAGTTTATAATTATAGATATTTACTGTCAGTAGGCAGGCCTCTTCTGATATCCAATTTGTGGTACATTTTTGGGTGAACTTGAAATTGTGAGTTACTCGCATTGCATGGACAGCCATTCTTTATTTCTGATTTTGCTATGTACAGGAGTTCCTTTTATTGATGTATTCAGTACTGCTGCACTGCCTGCATTGAAATAAATAAATGATTTTCTCTCAGAGGTGTAATCTACACTGTTGTGACAATGATCTGTCCCATAGCTAGAGATCTGGGTTATGTTGGGAGGTGAGTGTTTCGCTGTGAGTTGGAGAAGACAACAGATATGATTACCAAATCCATGTTCTGGTGACATACTGTAACTGGAATAAAATAAGTATAATGTATCGTAAACTCCTTGAACAATAAACAGTACCCAGTAAGTGAAAGAAAGCACTGGTCAGACATGTCTACAACAAGAGTAGCAGAAGTGACCCCTGGAACTACTGTCCTACATCCTTGACATTAATTTGTTGTTGTAGATTCTGAGAACATGTTCTGAGCTCAAACATGCTGAGGTACGGTATGTCAAACAGAATGACCTCCTCCTGGCGAGCCAACATGGATTCTAAAAACATCAATCATTTGAAACCCAACTCGCACTTTCCTTGCATGCCGTACTGAAAGCCATAGATGAAGACAGTCAGGTAGAGGCAGTATTTCTCGAAAATACAGAAGCTTCCGATCCCGCCCGTCTGCATTAACCAATGACGTCACAAATATGGCGGAAACGACCATAAACCTCGATTCCAATATGGCACATATAAAGTCGTTACGTACACATTATGAGGATGAAAATACATCGAAAAACAAACACACACACTTTCCACAAAAAGCCTAATGATACTAACGGGACAAGTGCAGAAAATGGAGTGTTTTTGGGTGGGGGCAAACTAATTATAAACAAACTTAGACACCCACACCCATACAAAACCAAACAAAACGACGAAAAAACCCGACATCAGAAAACTCTCCAAATACCACTAAACACAATATCATCTGGAGTCTGACACTTCCCTTGACCCAAATAGCTCAACAGCAGCTTCCCATTCTATAAATTAGGATCAAACACTTCCCTTGGCCTATATAGCTCAAAAACATCTCCCGATACCAACACCAACATACACAGCCACATATTGGGATTGAACACTTCCCTTGACCTGCGCAGTGTTAATTTTATCCGTCATATCCATTCCTGAACAAAAATAACAACCGATTAATTTTAAAAAATTACCACATGACGTGCAGCGAACAACACTAAATTAACCTTCACACAAAATTGTTAACTCACTGAAACAAATTCCACTACAAACACAGCCGACATTTGAACAATTCTTGATAATGAACAAAAGCAAACTGAGCCCATTACACCACACAAACGACAACCCTGAACATACCTCCAGAGAGCACAACAAACCATAACACGATGACATCTACAAACACGCCACACTCACAAACCAAACTCCGCTCCGTCATGTCACAGGTCAAAGCAGACGCGTGGGATCGAACGCTTCTGTCGACCCTATTTCTCTATATCCAAAAAGCATCTGAGTCAATATCACATTTATGCTTTTCATCAAAAGTACGATTATATGGAGTAACAAGCAATATTTGTTACTGGATTGAGGATTTTTTGGTATGGAGGACGCTACAAGTTACATTGGAGAGCCACCAACAGGCGTAGAACAAGGTGTATATGCTCCGGGACAACTGGGAAGTCTGAGAAAAATCCCATTCATTTTTTCGTCGGGGAAAGACCTGGGAATTTCTCATTGGTTTGGTTTCCAGTTAAATTTTTGTAATTTTGACGGGTAAGAACTGTTACTCTTACCAGTTTTGCTTTATCCCACTACTGCAGAATACTACTGCAGCAATAAAACACAAATGAGAGAATAACAGCAAAATAAAACTTCGTTGCAAAAAAAATGCACCATTTACAACAACAAAATGCAGTGGAGATACAAGTGCCTGCTGACAGCAAAATGTGTAAAATGCTATGCAATACTTTGTATCAACAAGCTGCTTTCAGTGCCTCGTTTCAATGAGTGTGATGTCGCAAATGTTTACATTTTCAACAGTTTGCAGGAAAATATTGTAATAGTGGTTTGAGAAGTGTTACTTTCAAAGTAAATTTCCTTTTATGATAGATGAATTATGTTATATTTGAGAATGAATGATTAATTGTTTAAACCACGGAGTGTTAGACTTTCATGCAAAACTAAACACTGGGGGCCAAACACTTGGAAAAATTTTGAACCCATAAGACCAACCATGTACGGCATTACTTAAAATTTTTGGCTTATTTGTGTTTGTTATATCTTAAATAAACAGCTGAATGCAAGGGGAAGCTACAGCTATAATTTTTCCTGAGGACATGCAGCTCTACTGCCTGGTTAAACGATGATGGCATCATCTAGGGTATAATATTCTGGAGGTAAAATAGTCGCGCATTTGGTGCTTCGAGTGGGGTTTACTCTTGAGGACGTTCTCATCAGGTGAAAGATAACTGGGATTCTATAAATCGGAAAGTGGAATGTTAGAGCCCTTAATTGGGTAGGTAGGTTAGATAATTTAAAAAGGGAAAGTGACAGGTTTAAAGTTAGATACAGGGGGAATTAATCTGGTGGCAGGAGGAACAGAATTTCTGATCAAGTGAATTCAGGGTTATAAATACAAGATCAAATAAGGATAATGCTGGAGTAGTTTTGATAATGAATAAGAAAACAGGAATGTGGGTAAGCTACTATGAACAGTAGTGACTACGTCATCTTAGCCAAGATATACAGAATGCCCACACTGACCACAGTGGTATAAGTTTATGTGCCATCTATCTCCACATATGATGAAGAGATTGAATAAATGTATGATCAGATAAAAGAAGTCATTCAGTTGTGATGGGGGGACTGGAATTCAATAATAGAAAAAGGAAGAGAAGGAAAAATAGGAGATGAAAATGGAGTGGGAGAATAGAAAGAAGAGGAAGCCACATGGCAGAATCTTGTACAGAGTATAATTTAATCATTACTACCTTTCGGTTTAGGAGTCACGAAAAACATTGTATACGTGGAAGAGAACAGGAAACATTCCAGTTCCAAAGAAAGCAGTTACTGACAAGTGTGAGCATTATCGAACTACCAGTTTAATGTCATGGTTGCAAACTACTAACACGAATTCCTTACAGAAGACTGGAAGAACGTGTAGAAGCCAACCTCAGGGATGATCAGTTTTGATTCGGAGAAATGTAGCAACACGAGCAGTTCTGACTCTATGGCTTATCTTAGAAGATAGGTTATGGAAAAGCAAATCTGTGTTTATAGCATTTGTAGACTTGGAGAAAGCTTTTGTCAGTTGACTTGAATACTCTATTTCAAATTCTGAAGGTAGCAGGAGTAAAATACATGGAACGAAATGCCACTTACAACTTGTACAGAAATCAGACTGCAGAAATGAGACTGGAGAGGCATGGAAAGGAAGCAGTGATTGATTGAGAAGGGAGCGAGATAGGGTTATAGTTTATCCCTGATGTTATTCAATCTGTGGATTGAGCGAGTATTAAAGGAAACCCAGGAAAAATTTGGAGAAGGAATTAAAGTTCAGGGACAAGAAATAAAAACTTACGAAGTTTTCCGATGACATTGTTATACTGTCAGAGGCAGCAAAGGACTTGTAAGAGCAATTGAACAGAATGGACAGTGTCTTGAAAGGATATAAAATGAACATCAACAAATGCAAAACAATGATGACAAATGTAACAGTTAAATCAGATGACGCTGAGGGAATCAGATTAGGAAATGAGACCCTTATGATAATAGATGAGTTACATTATCTGGGCAGCAGGATAACTGATGATGGCCAAAGTAGAAAGGATATGAAATGTAGATTGGCAGTTGCAAGAAAAATGTTTCTGAAGAAGAGAAATTTGTTAACATCGAATGTAGATTTAAGTGTTAAAAAGTATTTGTATGGAGTGTAGTCATGTCATGTATGGAAGTGAAACATGGGACAATAAAAAGTATAGATAAGAAGAGAATAGAAGCCATTGAAATATGGTGCTACAGAAGAATGCTGAATATTAGAAGCGTGAAGTGAGTTTTTGAACAATTTCACACGATTGGCTTTCCCATGGAAAAGTTGAAGTGGTCAACGGAAAATGTATTCAGCCCGGTAACCCGTGAAATCCTAAGTGCACTGCAGTGAAATTTATAATCCTGCTTCTCAGAGATTTTCAACTTCAATTGAAGCTGTGCTCTTGGGATACTGCCTATCCACACCCTCAGGGAAAAATACTACAAAAAATTTTTGTTGATCCATATCATATGTGAAAGCTTAGCTTTTCTTGTAGCTGTGCTGTATGTTTATATATTTAAACCATTAACTTTGCCCATTTAGTGTTTGTGCTGCTTAACAATGATGTTGCTGTTGGATGGTGAGATCACGAGACATGAGCTATGATTGGCTGACAAAAACATATGGCAATATAGATTACAGTGCCTCGGAAGTTATCGTACTGTATTTCATGGAATTGATGTGTATACTTTCATAATACGAAAATATGCTGTGGAAACGTTGCCACACATCAAAGATCTTTTCCTCATTTTTTGCTGGGTTTCATTTCCGAAAGTGCCAGGAAGCTCTATGCCAGTGTATAAAATCTTTACAACTCAAAGGATGTGTAAATTTTACAGCTCTGAGGGGATATTTTCTGTCACTCAACACAGAAAAAAAGTACTTTCACCAGGGGTATAGTGTATTTTCACCTGGAAAAAAGTATATTTTCATCCGACAAACCGAATGAGGTGGTGCAGTGGTTAGCAAACTAGGCTTGCATATGGGAGGATGACAGTTCAAAACCGCGTTCCACCATCTTGATTCAGGTTTTTCGTGATTTCTCTAAATCACTTCAGGCAAGTGCTGGGGTGGTTCCTTTAAAAGGGCATGGCTGATTTCCTTCACTATCCTTCCGTAATCCAATGGGACTGATGACTTCACTGTTTGGTCCCCTCCCTCAAACCAACCAGTTGCCCATCAAAAAGTTTTTTTTATGTGGGAAATATTTTTTCTTGTTCACATATACAGACTGTAGAACTAACATCGGGTGTGCCCCAGGGAAGTGTGTTGGGATGTTTACTGTTCACATTTTATGTTAATGACCTTGTGAACAATATTGGACACTTCACAGATGATGCAGTTATCTATAATGATGTACTGTCTGAAAGAAACTGCATAAATATTCTGTCATATTCCAAAGAGTTGCAAAAGATTGGCAACTTTCTTAAATGTTCAGAAATATAAAATTGTGCAATTCACAAAATGAAAAGAATGTGGTATCTTAAGACTATGGAATAGAAAAGTCACGTACCTTAGATTATTGCTTAAGGAAGGGCAGCATGAATTATCACATGTTTGTTTCACCCATAGGAGAGTCACAGAGACTAAAGAAACTGAACTGGCAGACTCTTTGTAGGTAGATGTAACAAATCCTGAGAAAGCCTACTAACAAAGCTTTCAAGAACTGGCTTTATATTATGACTCTATGAATATACTGCAGCCCCCTATGTATTGCTCCCATTAGGATCATGAGGATGAGATTGGATTAATTACAGAATGCACACAGACATTTAAATAACCATTCTTCCCACACTGCACACACAAATTGCACAGGGGAAATACCTAGTAACTGGTCCAATGGAACATACACCTGCCCTGCACTTAACAGTAGTTTGTAGAGTATAAATGTGTATTGTATTGGGGAGGGGGAGGGGGTGGTGGCACGCTCTGGCATGCACTCAGCCATGCTAGATAATGCTCTTTATGTATAGGCAAAACACAAAGTACATGGCTCTAGAGAAAGAACAACAATTGGCTCTTACCATTCAGCTCACTGAAAAATTAGTCACAAAATTATTTTTATCGGAGTATAATTGTAGTGTAGTTCGAGGTCTAGACCTGATCCGAGCTAGCTGTTCACAGGACATCTACCAGTGCAGCAACCAATCAGAACATGAGTTGGCTACCTCATTTGCCAATTACTAGTCAACTTGGGATGACAATTGCAATCTTCAACACAATTTTTCTTTTTGTACTGGCTTAGTTTCTCTTTACAGTAGGTTCTGTTTACTGAACGTGCTAAGCTAACTGAAAGTGTTTAGGTATGTGGCACTTCTATTAGTACCATTTGAAGTGAACTTAATATTGCACATTAACAGGGGACACTTGAACATAATTGGTATAGAAACACACATATGCTGTTCTGAAGCCATATTAGACTTGTGCATAATGGTGAACAGACCATGAGCTCACTAATGTGCTCAACATACAGTTACTTTGTTGTTCTGTTCCAGGTGTAGGTTAGGTTGGAAAGTGACAACTAGGTTGGCTGTTGCCGAAGCCAATGAATGTGAATGTGAAATTGTTGTTGAGGCGATGGACTGATGTGTAGTGTAGCCAGAGGTCTTTTTTGTCTGGAAGCTAATAGCTTCATTTTCCAATATTTTCTGTTTACTTGCTCCAGAATCCTGCAGTATATGTGGCAGTGACAGAAAAGTCAAAGGCATTGCTCACAGGAAATTAAAACTCAACTAATAATTTATTATGAGCTAGTGTGTATTAGTTTATGCAAATGAAAGGTTTTCCATAAAAATTCAGTTTGATCACCTTCTAGTATGTAGGATGTTAAGGTGTTGTATAATAAATACTTAATGCTTACTCTGTGTGGTAAGTACTAGTCCATCCTTCCCATATTATTATTATTATTTCTCTTTCCTGTCTCAGATGTTATGTCTGGTTAAAAATGGAAAGTGACGCGGACCTTCATCAAGCGTGACTTCCTTTTAACTGTACAGTATATGTTACATTGCATTTAGGAACTTTCGGGTAATTGAACATGTATCAATAATTACAGATTTCTGTAGTTGTATATATAAGTTTGGATGTAGCTGTATTGCGTTGATGTACTGGTGGATATTGTGTGGTATGACTTCTGTAGTTGATAGTATAATTGGTATAACGTCAACTTTATCCTGATGCCACATGTCCTTGACTTCCTCAGCCAGTTGGATGTATTTTTCAATTTTTTCTCCTGTTTTCTTTTGTATATTTGTTGTATTGGGTATGGATATTTCGATTAGTTGTGTTAATTTCATCTTTTTATTGGTGAGTATGATGTCAGGTTTGTTATGTGGTGTTGTTTTATCTGTTATAATGGTTCTGTTCCAGTATAATTTGTATTCATCATTCTCCAGTACATTTTGCGGTGCATACTTTTATGTGGGAACGTGTTGTTTTATAAGTTTATGTTGTAAGGCAAGCTGTTGATGTATTATTTTTGCTACATTGTCATGTCTTCTGGGGTATTCTGTATTTGCTAGTATTGTACATCCACTTGTGATGTGATCTACCGTTTCTATTTGTTGTTTGCAGAGTCTGCATTTATCTGTTGTGGTATTGGGATCTTTAATAATATGCTTGCTGTAATATCTGGTGTTTATTGTTTGATCCTGTAGTGCAATCATGAATCCTTCCATCTCACTGTATATATTGCCTTTCCTTAGCCATGTGTTGGATGCGTCTTGATCGATGTGTGGCTGTGTTAGATGATACGGGTGCTTGCCATGTAGTGTTTTCTTTTTCCAATTTACGTTCTTCGTATCTGTTGATGTTATGTGATCTAAAGGGTTGTAGAAGTGGTTATGAAATTGCAGTGGTGTAGCCGATGTATTTATATGAGTGATTGCTTTGTGTATTTTGCTAGTTTCTGCTCGTTCTAGAAAGAATTTTCTTAAATTGTCTACCTGTCCATAATGTAGGTTTTTTATATCGATAAATCCCCTTCCTCCTTCCTTTCTGCTTAATGTGAATCTTTCTGTTGCTGAATGTATGTGATGTATTCTATATTTGTGGCATTGTGATCGTGCAAGTGTATCGAGTGCTTCTAGGTCTGTGTTACTCCATTTCGCTACTCCAAATGAGTAGGTCAATATTGGTATAGTATAAGTATTTATAGCTTTTGTCTTGTTTCTTGCTGTCAATTCTGTTTTCAGTATTTTTGTTAGTCTTGTTCTATATTTTTCTTTTAGTTCTTCTTTAATATTTGTATTATCTATTCGTATTTTTTGTCTGTATCCTAGATATTTATAGGCATCTGTTTCTTCCATCGCTTCTATGCAGTCGCTGTGGTTATCCAGTATGTAATTTTGTTTAGTGTGTTTTCCCTTGACTATGCTATTTTTCTTACATTTGTCGGGTCTAGTGCAGCAGGGGATACAACCCGTCGGCTTTGAACAATGACCTCATTCCTTAGTCATAGATCGTAATGTCTTCAGTTCGAGGCATAGATAATAAAGCAGTTCTGTGTTCTAATAAGCACTATCATTAAAATAATTGAATGTAAGTCTAAAAGCGATCGCTTGATATTGGGTGCATCATTTTACTGATTGCTTAATGAAGTAGGATCAGTTTGTTCTATCTCGTGAGATTTTTTTTTTTTTAAGTCAAAAAATCGTTTCTTTACTGATTGCTTAGTGAAGTAGGATCAGTTTATTCTATCTCGTGAGATTTTTTTTTTAAAAAAAAAGCCAAAAAACTCTTATTACGTACTGAAGGGAGGTAGAACATATGTTGCTCCAGAAGTGTTCCATGTCTGTTATGTTTGGTGGATTGTCTATTTTAATGTGTGCGTTATCTATTGTTTGGTATATTTTCTTTTGGTTTGTGTTGAATGTTTGGTTTTGTTTCCTTCTATTTTCACTTTTTTTGTATCTTCTAAGTCGTTTGGCCAATGCTTGTAATTTCTGCTTCTTTTCATCTAATTGCTCTATCGCTTCTTGTTGTGAGATTTTACCTAATCTTTTTCGTTTTTTGTCTGATATTTCGTTTCTTATAAATTGTGTTAGCTGTCCGATGTCTTTTCTCAGTTTTTCTATTCTGATCTGTAGCCTGTGTTGCCATGCTGGTTATTTGGGTTTCTTCTGTGTGTTGGTTTGTTCTGATCTCTGCCTAGTGTGTATATTTAGTGTAGTGAGTGCTCCTATATAAACCAGTAGTTGTAACTCTTCCACAGTTGTATTTTCATTTATTTTGTTGTGTATGATTGTGTTGATAGTTGTTATTGTTGTTTCGCCTTTCGGGTTATTTGGTGGTCTATGCAAGAATGGTCTAATGTCTGTATTTGTGTATTCCATATACGTTAGCTGAATTTTTTCTTCTATATCTAACATGTGTGTCACTTCATGTTCTGTTTGTGATTGTTCTGGTGGCCGTCTTAAGATGTCGTTTTCCTCTGATTGTTTAATTGATGTGTGGTGTTCTTTGTTTGTTTGCTATGGGATGTTTGTGTCCATTACTGTATTTTCTTCTTCTGATTGCACATTATTTTGTTCCAGTATTTGTTGTATTTGTTGTTTGATGTTTTCTAATTCTGACTGGGGTATCCTGTTATTTTTTATTATTACACGGATCTGATCAGCTAGCCGTTGTTCTGTTAAAAATTTTAATTCTGGGTATCTGGTAATAAATGTTGTGTATACTTGTGATCTGTATCCAGTTGTGTTGGTTCCTAAGTTTGTTGCTTGGTAATAACAGAACATGAGGTGTCGGTTAACTTCATCTGACCATCTCATCCTCTGTCTTGGTTTTCCTTCTAGAGAGGTTGCAGGAAGCATATCCTGCAAAACACCTCTGTTTGGATTTAAATCATTTTCCATGTGGCTAGCAGTGTCGTTACCATTGTGGACGGGCATAGGGTTCAAGCGTTGTCCCCGACCATGACAGCGCTTGTCCAAGGCTTCATTATTTCTGTCCTGAACCAACTAATCACACTAAAAGGGGGGTTAGCCCTATTAGTGGTTTGTTCTTTTCGTCGACTTTTACGACTGGCTGAACATACCGAAGGCCTATTCTTTTCCCGGGCCTCCATCTGGTTTATTATTATTATTATTATTACATGTAGGTTTTATTAATTGTAATGTCAGTGCTGTCTTCAGCTTAAGAATGTTGTTTTGCTCTGTAAACTTTTTTATGTTATTTCCTTAATAACTTTGGTATTGTAACCGAGAATTTGATGATGAAAAAATTCTCATCCAGCATCAAAAGGCAAAACATTTTAAATGTCACATTTGTCACAAGAAACTCTATACTGGACCCGGATTATCGATACATTGCATGCAGGTAAGAAATTTTGTGAGCATTTGAAAAGAAAAGCGTACTGTCGCACTCTGTGTGGACACTATCTGTATATTTTTGAGAGATGTATGTGCTTTTACATTATGCTATCAAATTTTATCAGTATCATCATGCAATATGGCAGTAGTATGGTAATAAATGTGTTGCACAGTGGACGTTGGAACATACATTATCAGTTTAAAGTTTAAGATGATTTCCTAGCTTGATTTTTCACAAAGGAAACTGGTTATTGCAGAATTAATTCATTCAATGTGACATTTTGAGTGCAGATTATGTTGGCTTCTCAAATAATCGGCTTTTGTCTAAAGGTGTTTGTACTGCTTAATAGAAACTCACTTATGTTAAAATTTTTGTTCAAAATTTCAAAACAAACTTTTAAGAAATGTTGATCAGAGCACGCTAGACAAAATTTCTATCTTCTGAGGACAGTCATTTCCTTGGTAGATGTGAAATTAATTTTAATCTTGTTAAATTAAATGTAGACTAGAGAAACAAGGATTGTAAACACAAGGCCTTTTGTTAGCAAAAGATTCAGTTATTCATTTGTTTCGTTGAGTTACCTGAAGAGCTGTGTAAATGATATTATACAGATGTAAAGAGGGCAAATGTGTGATAATAGCATCAGTAAACAGTATTAAACAATTCTGTAAGCTACTTAATTTAAGATGGTGCTTTGAAAGTTTTGTTCATGGTATGTACAGTGTCATGCCCATGGCATAACAATTGGTTTTGTGTGATAGGCTGTCAGTAGTCCAGAGATACCGATAATAATGTTGCAGTTATTGTGTTCCTCAGCGTAACCTTTCAGAGTGGAACGTGATTTGAATAGTTAGAGCATTGTTTGAAGTCCTGTAATACTGGTGAGTTTCAAGCTCTACTAGATTATGGGACGATTTAAGATAATTTTCTTTTTTTTTCTTTTCACCATTGTACTCATGAAAGATATTACAGCTGTGTGAATTGTCACCTGCGAGCAGTTGGTGCTCGGAATGAATGTGGCATTGTAAAGTTTGCAACTAATGAAACTTTTAGTGCAGCCACTCAAATTGTTATTGACTAGTTGAAAATTGTCAGAATTAGACTTTCCTCGTTTAACCCTAGAACACTAACGGGGAACATTACATAGTTACTAAACTGTCGTTAATTGTACTACTCCATATTTTACTCAAAGGAAGCCAAAATTTATAGTTTATGCACTAATTAAATACAATTATAAGGCCTCCAACGGCATGTAACATACAAAATAGGTATAAAATGTCTTGCTTTACACCCTATACCGAAAATACCAGACTGGGGAACTATGAATTTGTACCAACTGCAATTGTAAATTTTACGAGGGTTTACTAATCTGTTGTTAATTACCATTTTATGAGGGGAGCAAGCATTAAGATCTTGTAGAATATTCTAGCTGTGTCACATTTTATTTCTTAATGTTTGCCAATATGTCTCAATTTATTATATCTGAATTCATTGTTTCAAAATGATTGATTGATACCATATTGTGTTCTTTTACACAACATTGCGTTGTTTGGTGTATTGTTTACTATCATTTGTAAACACTTATTCCCTTATCCACTTAACCATTACCTTGAAGAGGATAGATTGCTACTCACCATACAGGTGAAATGTTGCAGACAGGCACAAAGAAAAAAATGTTACATTTTGGCCTTTTGCCCAAAGCCCTCTTTGGAAACGAAAAGAAAAAGACGCACACATTCACAAAAGCATGTACGGATGATCTCCATCTCTGGCCCAAGTAGCTAGTGGCAGCAGTTACTTGTGCATGATGTGTCCTTGCTTGTGTGTGTGTGTGTTTTTAAGAAGGCTTTGGCCGAAAGCTCAATGTGTAATAGTCTTTTCGTTGTGCTTGTCTGCAACTCAACATGTCATTCTTACTGTGAGTAGTAGTCTATACTTTTCATAATAGTGTTGATGTTCCAACATTGACTTTCGTTGGTTAATGATTACCTTTTTACTAGTGTGCACTAATGACCTTGTAAAAGAACATAAACGACATTATAGCTGAGGATTTAGCAAATTTCATCAAATTAGCAGCATTCTCTTAAAGTTGGAGTTCACAAAAGTTTGTGACTAAATGAAATAGTTGTTTTGTTGCTCACTAGTAAGCTACGTTACAGAAACACACTCTAAAAAATTTGGGGTATTTGACAAGGTGGTACAATAATTTCATTTCAGTGATATAAAGAAACATTAAGGTCTTGGAACACTGTTTTAACTCTCTGAAATAGCTACCTGTTGGTATGTTCATATTATATATTTATCATGTAGTAGCAGGCATAGCCTTCTAACACAGTTTCTCAGCTTTCCTGCTATACATTAAAGTGTAGCCTAAATCTGGAAGTGCAAGTGGCTGTGGTTTAAATTTAGAAACCCATATTTACTGTAGGTAACGCACCTGACCCAGACATTTTATTGTAAAAAATTGTACCAAAAATTGTTTTTCTTGATAATCTGTAACATGCCAGGAGCTCAGAGTATTATATTTTGCTAGCGTGTAAATGATACAAAAACCTTAAAGTTCGATACCATAGTTTTAATTGTGGTATTGTCCAGTATAGTGTGAAAAGTAGTTGTCAACTAGCTTCAGTTGTTCCGGCTGTGAAATCATTCATTACCCCCTGATGTGCATTAGAACAAATTTGACAAATGTCAAAGATTGGTAGTTTAAAAAACCTCTATCATTTAGGAAAAACATAACATTGTTATGCACACAATCAAAAAAAGTATCTAGATACACTAATTATGATGGAAACCTCGACTATTAAAGAACTTGGACATGCTGCTGAGAGATTAGTTATTTTTGACCCTCAATAACAGTATTTTAGACTTTTGGGCCACAGCTTTCACCTGCATTTGAGTGTAGAGGCAAACAGTTCTCTAAATAGTCAAAGTTCTCTTTGTTTAATTCTAATGTGTTTTCAGTTTAGTGCTGCTACATTGACATACACTTTTGTAGACATTGTTACAGCCAGGCAGGACAGTGCCAAATCCCCCACATACTATACATAATGGCGTTCACTGTAATTGAGTCCTGATTTATCTAATGTAAAATAAAAGTAATGCAATATGAAAAGATCTAGTTAAGAAATTGTAATAACTATTGTTTGTTAGTGCTAGTGGGTTGCATTAACTCTTAGGATCAGTGATAAACACGACAGAAGAAATTAATTTGTAGACAAGACACAATAAAGAAATGACTAAATACATCTGCAAATGAAAAGGTGCCATGAATTGTCTCCAGTCAGATTGTTGCAGAGAAAGGAATGGGTTTGAGCTCCTGAACTAAATTTATGTTCTTGCAAGAACAATCTTATATTTTATAAGTTTAGATGCATCAACATTATTTGCTGATTTTTCACATAACTGAAAAACCCATTCTGGTAATCAGATCCCAGTTTCAGTTCTTGTACTTTAGTTGAATAATAATTGTGATTAAAGATCACAGCTTTCTTTAGATGTCCAGCATGCTTCTTTGGCATACCTCCTTCAAACATTTCCTCAAATCAACAGTAATACCCTGCCCAGCAGGTGCACTTAGCTGCCGCTTTTTTGCTTGCCAGGAAAAGGAATTCGGGTTGTAACGTTTCTCTTGTGAGTATTGTAGAAAGGCATCTCCTGTAGCATGACATGCCAACCCTTCATGTTCCTGAAATTGCTTGGAGGCTCGTAATTACCTGTCAGTTATTAGAGAAACATTATTAGAGTTAATTGACTGGCACTTGAATGCACTATTAAGCAGTTAATGCTTAACACGTCACATCTTCTAGAACATACATATGAGATCTCACCTCTGGTGCTTTTCTTGCAATGAAAAACTATCAAGCCAAAACACACTAGTGCTGCCTTTCATGAAGTCTCCTAAAATTTAAATAGTTGTTGTTATATGACCAACATTCATTTTAAAATGAAAGACAACCTAGTAAATCAATATTTTCTTACCAACTTTGTCAGGAAAAAAATTATATTTTAAAATGTTACACAGCAAGACTATCTCATCCCAGGTGATACTGTTGGTTCTACTCTGCAGCCTTTCGTTATTTTGGTGGTAGTTACATACCAAGTTATCTTTCTTTAAACCTGGAGTTACTCATGATTGCCAATATTTTATAGTGTACAGAACATTGAGTTTGTAGTGACCTGAGTGAGATATGCTCTTTAATGTTTCCCAGTTGATGCTTTAAACAGGTTTTTTTCAGTTGGCAATATGATTACGAATTACTATGAATGAACATTTCATGAAGAATTTTGACTAATTCAATAGGGCAAAGTGTGAATTTGGGGGCAGTAGTGAGTGTACTTTTGGAATATTAAGTACCTGTAGTAGTCCATCCAGGCCTATTTATCTCCTATTGCATTTTTCTGTAGGAGGCTGCTTGCATGGACTGTGCTCAATTTTCGTTTACTGTGAGTACTGAAATAGCTCTACCTGTTCCCATTTTTCAACACAACACAGCCTAGTGCAACCTTGAGAGACAGGAACACACTACTATTTGTTAGGCTGTGCAATCCATAGTAAAGAGGGGAAAAAATGAAGTGCTCATTTCAGATGTATCATGGGCTGAGGGTGATCAGTGTGCATGCTATTGTAAAGTAACATTTTATGTAACTGGTCTTTATTACCAACAGTCTCCCTTGGATTCTTGCGGTGTTTTCTTTGTGGATCATTTAATAAGTACTACAAACATTTGCAAAGTCAGTGCCTCAAAAGTTTGCTCCTCCCCCCCCCCCCCCTCCTCATTTTATAATGTGGATTGTCTCATATCATCAGAGTATTTTGTTTACCCTGTATGATTGTACACTGCCTTGTTTACCTGTCCATTGTGGGGTGACAATTGTTCGGCATCTGTTGATGTTTTGGAACTGGTTACTGGGAACATAAAATTTTGATCAGTTATATGTTGGTATCAGCAATTTGTATAAACACTTCATGGGTATATTGTTGGATTTATAAAGCAGTCTTTTTGGGCATTAGAGTTTGTTGAATGTGTTTGTTGTCATTGAATGTTTTTGGCACAATTTATGTTTATGAAATGTTAATTCATATTGGTTGCAAAGTTCAGCTGTATAAACATCATTTCAAATACTGTGCTAAGTCACTTTTCAGAAAATGTTCATTTTAACTAGAATATGTTTTGTTCAGGAAAACATGTGCCTATATTTTAGAATTACATTGTTTTAGTAGGGGACAAAAGCTCCACTTAATGGAATAAGAGCACATTTAGTAGTGCAGGTTGGTAAAGGTAAGGTATGTGACAATTGAGGGTTCCCTTTCGTGCAAGTTTTTAACCGTTGTTCATCTTCATTGAAAGTAGTTACTGAAAAAATATGGCAAATAATATTAAACACCTTATGCCAAAGTTGAATAAATTCACTTTTGGCCTCTTTTTTACAGGGGTTAGAACGTCATCTAGCACACCACCCAGAATTATCACTCTATAACTTGCTGTTGCCACGCAGGTTTGACGAGAAAGTTCATATTTTTGAGAAACTTTTAGCTATTATTACCAAGAATTTTTAAGCATGATATTAAGAATTTATGTGATTTGTATTGTTTATGGCTTTGTTTGAATCACACCGCTTTTTTGTATTAAGAACATTGTAACATTTTAGGCACTATAGATGTTTTTCTGCTTGGTGGGGTTTATTGTGAGTAAATTAGGAAAATTGGGATTACTTTGATTTAGTGTAATTTTTTTTAAAAAAATTTATGATAGCCATTTTGGAAAGTAAACTAGCAAATTTTATGGAAACACACAATGTATAGGATTAATATTGCATTTATATTTATGTCCATTGAATTCAGTGTAATAGATTAGATTACAGGCAAATAATTTGATAATTTTACTGCACAGTCATGAACAGAACATTGTCATAAAATATTTTCTGTGTATATATACTGCCCTTAATTTCAGCAGAGCTGTAGATCACTTTTAGACATATGAATTAATATTATACTTTACATTCAAATTTTATGTTTACTGTTTTGTATCTCATGTGTTACAAATCGTAACTGTGTTGTGCAGTATCATAGTATATGATAAATTTGACAGTAATTGATAACTAAATGGACAAACTGGTTTAATATAAAATATTTGGCTACATTTTTATGTTAAGAATGTTTATTGTTGTTTTGGAATATGGGTTTCTTGGTCACATTTTCCTTTTTGTACCCCTGTTTTCTTTTTGCTACTCCATTTTTTTGTAATTTCACCAACTCATTGTGCATTTATTGAGTGTATAAGTTATGAGAAGAAGAGTTCTTTGTGCATAATGAAATTTAATCAAAACCTGCTATATAACAGAATTTTCTTTGTGTCCACAATAAATGGAAGTAAAATATTGCTCGAACTAAGCAGTTCAAGGTCTTTATAAACAGTATATTCTGTGTCTCCAGCGTATTGGAGACCTGTTATACATTATAATAAAATTGTCTCAAACTTCTGGCTGCTCTCAAGTGAACATTGATCCACTTGATCCAGATGGAAGCTCAAATTTTGTTGGTATATATTACCTTGAACCCATGCATTTATTATACATTTCTTAGTGGTATAAAAATTGGTCATTTATACAAGTGTAAACATTTATTTTTGAGCAGAATTCTGTAGAAAATTGTGTATGTTTGGATTTTCTTGGGCGTATAATTTCTTTCTTGGTGTCGCAGTGGGATTAATGTTTGCTAACTTTCAGGGTGTGCCTTAATTGTTTGCATGCGTAATACAGTGTTTCTGAGTAGTGGTTTCTTAACCTCCACTCTTAGGGAGTCCTAATTTACTTCGTGTGCGTGTTTGCCAACTGCAATTTTCTGTTGTAGGTCCATAAAGAAACTATTGATAAAGTACCAAATTCATTACCAAATAGATCTAACATAGAAATCGAAATTTATGGTATGGAAGGCATACCACCAGAGGACATAAAAGAACATGAGAGGCAGAAGCAAGGGAAAACATCTGGTGGTAAGTACTTTTGTCTGTATCCACTTTTATATACCCTAAAATTGTTTTAGTAATGTGTATCCTGCAACACTCTCTCTCTCTCTCTCTCTCTCTCTCTCTCTCTCTCTCTGTGTGTGTGTGTGTGTGTGTGTGTGTGTGTGTGTGTGTGTGTGTGTGTGTGTGTGTGTGTGAGAGAGAGAGAGAGAGAGAGAGAGAGAGAGAGGGGGGGGGGCACGCATGCATGCATGCGCATGTTTCCAGTTATCTTTACTGTAATGTGAGTCCATTCCTAATATAATATTACAATAACTGTAGAAAAGCTTAATTCTCAGATGTATAGTAACATTAATTTTAAAGTTTTGTGGCAAGGGCTGTATGTAGACGGCTGCAGATCCTCATGCCTACGTCATGTTATTCCTGCAGATTGAGATCATTTGTGTTTGTCTCGCACTAGGTAGCAACGTGGATTTGGTGGATAGGGAGATGTATCTATACTTCACAATACTGATTCAGTGGTAGACTTATGGTTGTGTAAGTGTCCTATGTATGTACTTCTGACCATTGGTTACAGTTCAGTCTGTAAAAAGTACTAATGACTATATGACTTCATCTTATTCGCTTGTTGTGCATGTTATTTTGTTTTCAGGTATTGACTAACTCATCGATTGATACAAACGAAATGAAAATTCCATTTGTCTTACCTGGAAATTATCAGGTAACAAAGAAAGTACACAGGTTTGGCACAAAATGTTTGTACATTGCTGTTTTCTCAGGTGGTAGCAGCAAAAGTTTCTGTGATTATAATGATCAGATATCTTGTCTCTCTGTACCAACCAAAATTATGGGAGTCACACTTCACACAAGCAACAGTACTAATAAATTGTAAGGGGACACTGTGGAAACAAAAGAAAAGGAAACTGATGTGAATAGAAACATCACACTTCCCTTTTCTGCATTATTAATTTTCATTTCTTACATTATTCATTTTTGTAGGCTTCTTTATTATAGTTGTACAGAATTAATACTCATTGACATTAAAGAGAATTTTTGTGTCCAGTTTTGAGGTAGTAAGTGTTACCCCTTTTCCTGAGATGATATGCATCTGTATTTCGTGTGCTACTTGCTGTGGCCAGTTTTTTACGCACCCAAAGTTCTGCTCATTGTTATTTAGTTTTCACATTGTAGGTGAACTATTTGTTTGTGAAACTAGGTAATTGTAAAAGGCATAATGTACACCCTGCTTCTGTGATGTCCGCCGCTCGTGGTCTCGCGGTAGCGTTCTCGCTTCCCGATCACGGGGTCCCGGGTTCGATTCCCGGCGGGGTCAGGGATTTTCACCTGCCTCGAGATGATTGGGTGTTTGTGTTGTCCTCATCATTTCATCATCATCCAGGAAAGTGGCGAAATTGGACTGAGCAAAGATTGGGTAATTGTACGGGCGCTGATAACCACGCAGTTGAGCGCCCCACAAACCAAACATCATCATCTCACCCTGCTTCTGTTGTAAGTCTGCCACATGACACGCTAAAGTGAGTAGCTGCCATTTACTTAATAAGCCAAACTGTGGCCACAGCGAGCTGAGGTTATCTTCACCTCTTGTTTGAAAGGGTACATGCACTGAGGTGACAAAAGTCTAATATTGGATCACCTAGTTTTGCCCGGCACAATTAAACAACTTAATGTGGCGTGTACTTTATAAGTTGTTAGAAGTCTCCTGCAGAAGTATTGAGCCATGCTGCCTCTATATATACTTGCAGAAGTATCGTGGTTTAGGAGTTTGTGCACAAACTGACCTCTTGATTAAGTTGTATAAATGTTTGGTGGGTGGCCAAATCATTTGCTCGAATTTTCCAGAATGCTCTTCAAACCAATTGTGCACAAGTGTGACTTGGTGACATGACGTATTGTCAAGGTAACATGAAGTACATGGATGGCTGCTAATGGTATTCAGGTAGCAGGTCATAACCATTTCCAGTCAATGATTGATTCAGTTGGACCAGAGGACATTGTCCATTCCATGTAAACACAGCCCACACCATTATGGAGCCAACAGCAGCTTCCACAGAGCCTTGTTGACAACTTGAGTCCATGGCATTGTGGGCTCCACGCCACACTCGATCCCTACTATCATCTCTTAACAACTGAAATCGGGCCTCATCTGACCAGGCCACAGTTTTCCTGTCGATTGTCTGTTGCCATAGCACATTAACACCACATCCTGCTGCAGTGTCCTAATGTATATGTTCGTCATACGTCCCACATTGATTTCTGTGGTTATTTCACTCATTGTTGCTGACTGTTAGCACTGACAACACTATGCAAATACTACTGTTCTTGGTTGTTAAGTGAAGGCTGTCAGCCTCTGCGTTGTCTTTAGTGAGAGGTAATGCCTGAAATGGGTTTTCTCGGCTCTCTCTTGACATTGTGGATCTTGGAATATTGAATTCCTTAATGATTTCTGAAATTGAATGTCCCATGCATCTAGCTCCAACTATCATTCCACATTCAAAGCCTGTTAATTCCCATCGTGCAGCCGTAACCACATTGGAAACCTTTTCATATGATTCACCTGAGTACAGTGTTAGCTCTGCCAATGTACTGCTCTTTAATACCTTGTGTACACAATACTACTGTTATTGGTATATGTGGCTATCCCTGACTCTTGTCACCTCAGTTTAGTATTCAATATTTGTTAATCACTTCAGGTCTTCGTATCTGGATCTCCTGCTTTTCATGTGAAGGCATTTTGGCAGAGTGTGTAAGTGAAAACTGTAGGGTAGAAATATAGTGGAGGTTGTTTGCCACTGCCTCTGCACCAACCTTAAATATCACACTCTTATATACAAGGTGTTTGTGTTACTAAATTAATCTGGTTTGTCACATGACCCTTAATTATAATTTAGTCGCCAGTCCATTTTCTTGGTATCTTTTGTTTATGCATTAGATTTCTCTGTAAGTTTCTGTTTCTGCAGTGTAAGTTGTTTCACTTGAATGTGTTATTTTTGAATGTGTATCTGCTTTGTAGCATTTTAAGTGTGTGTATATTGACAGGTCTCTTTTGTTGCATGTGTTCTGTTCTGCTGTTGTCACAGTTTTGATTTCCTGTTATTCTGTTGTGGTTTTGTTTGCAAGTGTTGCATCAGTTAGTATAATTTCTGTATTTGCAAATGACATTGTTGGGTTTATTTTCTGTACTATTTCTTTAGTGATTTAAATTGATTTTCTTGAATGCTGTGGAGGAGAAGAGTAAGGTCAAATAAAATAAAAAGAAACTTTAGGAGGCATGAGATATTCTGGGGCTGCAAGGAGGGAGCAAGTGTATCAGGTAGAACTAATGCCCGAGACCTTGTGTTGGTTTAAGTGAGTTTCACCAGTTTTACTAATTTTGGGTGCAGCTCAGAGTTTTATAAGAAGCCTGTTCTCTCTCTCTCTCTCTCTCTCTCTCTCTTTCCCAGCTTCCTAATTGGTCACTACTAAATGTGTCTACGTTTCTGTGTTTAACACCCTGTTTGTGAATCACATAATATTGAAATTCACTGAGTTTCAAAGCCCACCTCACTAGATGACTTAAGGCTCTTTTAGTCGTAGTAGCCATTTAAAGCTGCATGATCAGTAATCACTGTGAACTTAAGTCCATAAAAATACCATCTAAAATATGAAATACCCTCTATTAACGCTAACATCTCCTTTTCACTGGTAGAATAATTTTTTTCAGCCTTATTAAGCTGATGAGATGCATATGGAACTGGGTGTTCATTCCCATCAGTGATTTTCCCTAAAACCACTCCAAAGCTGTACCACATTTATCACATGACAATATGATGTACCCTATTTATCACATGACAATATGAATTCCTTTGTGAAATCTGGAAAAATCAAAACTGGATCTGAAGTTAATATATTTCTTAAATTTTGAAATGTCTGACACTCAGGTGTCCAGTTAAATGTAATACCTTTCTGCAATGATTTTGTTAGGGGTTGTGCCACTTCAGCAAACCCCCCTTCACGAATTTTCTATAGTAATTTGCTAATCCAAGTAAATACTGTAATTGTTTAACGGTCTGAGGGACCAGAAAGTCATATTTTGCTGAAGTAAGGTGTGGATCTGCCCTTAATCCATCTTGGCTTATTATATGCCCCAGGTAGTTTACTTTTGATCTTGCATAATGACACTTATCAACGGTGAGCATAAGGCAAGCCTGTCTCAACCTGTCTAATACCATCTCCAAACGCTAAACATGCTCTTCCAAGGCATTCGCGAATATAATTATATCGTCGTGATACACCATGCATTTGTTTGGTTTTAAACCTCTGAGGACTCCATCTAATAAATTTTGAAATGTAGCTGGTGCATTTTTCAACCCAAAAGCCATCCTACAATTATGGTAGTGACCAGAATTTGTGGTGAGTGCTGTTTTGTATCTATTTTTTTGAGGTCTATCCTCGGGGTGTGCCTCACTGTGATGATATCTATTTCTTAAATCTAGGGTTGAAAAGAACTTGCATTGACCCAGATTATCTAATGCGTCAATAATATTTGGGATCGGGTACACATCTGTTACTGTTTTTTCAGTTAAAAATTTGCAGTCTCAACAAAACTGCTATTTCTTTTTTCCATTTGATGGTTTCATACCCACAGTCACGATACTTGCTGACCTTGGACTATCACTATGGTCTATAATTCCATTAGATAACTGCTGATTCACCCTGTCCTTTACTGAAGGCTGTAAATGCTTACGTAGCTGATCCTGTTTTCTAAATACAGGCAGACTATTGTCTGTCGGTATTCTACGTCATGTGATTGGTGTAGCATGTAACACTCCTTGTCGACTGAACAAACTGTTATACCATAGTACCACTGATTCCATTAATGCCCTGTCTTTACGCGAAAGGCATTTAACATTCTCTTGCCATGTAGGTATGTCAACGGTTTTTTCTGTTCTATCTTGTATCCTGCAGTCCTCAATGTCTTCATCTTTGAAAACATCTAATGTGGCTGCCAGTAATCCTTTTGGAAGACTTACTTCATCTCCCCCAAAATTATCCAGGCATATTGGCACCATAACCTGACCATTAATACCCCTTCTGCGTGTTATACATCTATGTAAGAAACAATGTAGCTCATCCAACATTTAATTACTTGTTAGTGGTTCTCCCAAACACACTACACCCTGTGGAATGTTACTGTCTAATACTGGTACCCAGAATAGTGTTCCTGTACCTGCTGGTACTCTTGTCATGTAGAACAACTTGTAATGCACTTATAAACAGTTTATTCAATGCCACCTTTGCAATGGGTCCATCTTGTGATATAGAAACATTTGCAACTGTTGTACCCAACAGAAATACTTACCATCGAGTTCAGTCGTCCCATCGCCCAAGGTTGATTCTGCATGATGCCTAACCAGAAAATCTAACTGAAGTATTGCAGTGACATCTTGTCCAACAGTTGGGAACTGTTCCATTTGCTCTTGAAACCCAAGCCATATTGTCCCATCTGAATCAACAGCATTGCCGCCTATTGCGCACAACCTGTACCTTGGCCCTTGTAGTCTGCTCTTATCCACGAGATCCAGACTAACAATCAGTGTGTGTACCCTTGCATCTACCAAAAATTCATATTATTTCCCTTTCAAACAAGCTACAAAGGATTCATCTCCAAGTGTGCATTCAATGCACTTCTATTTAATAGGAATGTTTCTCAATGGAAGGAAGATTCCTGTTGTCATTTAACGATTTCTTCCTCCCATTATGCCCTGTTTCGTGACCTACACTCGTATGCCTTAAGACCAATACATTGACAATTAAAACAATGCTGTTGAAAACACTGTGCTTTAAAATCATCCTTTCTTCCAAACAATAACATTCTTTGTTCAACACAAATATTTTCTGATCATTCCGAGACTTAGCAGCACTATCTATCTCTTGCAGATAATTGGCTATGTGCTGTGATTCTTCTACATTGTGTGGATTTCCCATTCTCATTGCAAGAAAATTCTGGAGAAATCCCCCTTAGGAAAACATCCAGCACTATCCTCAGCCTTTCTCAACAAGACTGCGTCAGCATCTGGTTTGTTAGCTAGCTCATAAGTTTGGGTGCTCAACTTGTGTATCCTGTCTGAAAATGCTTCGACAGTCTCATTTGGCAATTGTCTCAAATTACTTAACTTTTCTCTAAAGAAACGAGTATTATTTATTTTTCTGTACTATTACCTTAAGCCATTTGCCAACTCTGTAAATGTGGTTAATTTGCTTAAAACCTCACGGTACCTGATGTACATCTTAGCCTCACCCACCAAGTGCAATTTGCCCATCCACAGTGATGTTTGTTCAGACCAGTTGCACAAGCTGGCTGTGGATAACACTTCCTGAATAAAAATAGTGGTATCTTCCAATGTTTCGCCAGAAAAAAGCAAAATAAGACAAGCAGTTACAGAATTCATGGATGCAGAAGGTACTGCCAGTATTGATTTAACTTAACTGGTATCTGATTATGAAGGATCTCCCATTTGGCTACGTAACTGTTGTGCCATTTACTCATGTTGTTGTTGTTGTTGTTGTTGTTGTTGTAGTAGTAGTCTTCAGTCCTGAGACTGGTTTGATGCAGCTCTCCATGCTACTCTATCCTGTGCAAGCTTCTTCATCTCCCAGTTCTGTTCTTTTAATAATTTCTTGTGTTCCGTCAAAGCTGACACCGTGTATGCTGTAGAAGCTGCTCACATTTGTGTCATATCTGTGCAGTTTCCGTTTCTATCACAGTAAGCCTTATACACCACACACAATACACACTATATTGAATGTCAAAATTTACTTATTACTCACTTCATTGGCACTCAGTGACACTTCACAAAGCTCTCTTATGCATGACCATACTGTTAGTGGAATAAACCTGTCACGAGGTGCTCTATGGCTATACAAATTGCAAACTTTATAATCCACCGATACCATATACACTTTACTGCAATTCCCTGAAAAGTAACTCTGAACTCACTGTATCATATTCCGAACGTGACCGCCACCAAAACATACTTCTGAGAGAGAAAAAGCTTCTGAGCGACTTGCCCAACAGTTGTAACTGCTGGTGTTCTTACGTACAAAACGTTTCATACAGCCTCCTGAAGTAGATGCTGCAAGCGTCAGAAGCTTGACCACTTTCTGTTACCAATTTTGCAATAGGTGACTGTTGGGAGGGCATGGTTCTGTGTCAGGAGGCACTCTCCCCGTTCACTCCTTGCCCATTTTCCTCAGAAGGATGATAGTGACCTGTGGTCTCCAGTAGGCACAGTGAAAGAAGATTCAGAATTCTTTATTTATTTCCATAAAAATACGGGTAGTGCCTTGACTTGCAGTTGGCATTGTCTGTCAATGCCCGCCGAAGAATCACATCATAAATGGCCTTCAGCCAGATCACGGCAGCTGATGCTGCACCCTTCATTCTAGCTGGTTGCTGCACTGGCGGTGTGCCGTGCTGTTTGCAGTGGCACAGCTCCGTCTGTACCACGACGTTGTGGCATTGAGTGATGGCAATGCGTGTATTGAACTTAACACATGCTGACTTGAGAGGTGCTCTGTCCCCTCCCACTCACCACCCTTAGTCATCATTCATTGTACCACGATGGCAGTTGCCATGTAGCCATGCAATTCTGGTGATAATGGCCTGCCGTCCAGTTAGGCCCCATTCAGTCCACTGGAAGGTCAGGAATGCTGGTGTCATGATCCTGGTGGGACTGAAAGACCTCCAGGTGCTCCCACCTGTGACAGAGGCAAACTTTGGTGCTGAACTCTGTGCCTGGTGACTATGGCGAAGTAGCCCTCTCACCCAGTAGTGGCTGTGTCCAAAGCGTGGAAGAAATCTAAAACAGACTTGTGCCAGACGTCACTTCGCTGCAATAATGGAATTGAGTGCGAACATCATTTACCCCCTTGATCCATCTGACTTACTTATGAGCTAAACCACTGCGGTGTTAATGGAGCAAAGTAGTATCCAGTGTTTACCTGACATCATTCGTCATTACCGCATAGGGCTTACTATTATGAAGGTATTAGCATATTTGCTTCTGCAGTTCTTGCTTAACGAGTTTGTTATAACATAGAACCGGTTCGTAAGAGCTCTTGGTACTATTTGTTGCAATTGCCTTAGCCTTTCTTTCATTACATAATGAAGGTGACACGACACTGTTTGGCTGCTCTGGTCCACTACATTGCACTGAATTCTGTTGCCTGGCTTGCCAGAAAAGCCGATACTGTGTTTTGCTCTGACTCGGTCTTGGTAGTAAAATGTTTTCTTTGCCACCGCCTCATTTTGGTATTGCCAGCAAGTGGACATTTTATGATAGTCTGCCAAACAAATGTAAATGAAACTTGAATTACTACTGTCGGAAATAGTGTCAATATCTGCAGTTTATTAGTGATGATTGAAATGATTAAAAGCATTTGTTTTTCATCAGACAATGCAAATTCTCAGAAAAAACTCTCTCTGCGTAACAGTTCGCTCAAAATCCAGTGTGATATTCCTGTCAGTCTTACTATATTTAAAAAAACCCAACTTCTGGATGATGTCCTCAATAAGAAACTATCAGGCCAAAATACATTCAGCTGTGGGTCTCAAAAATTGGGTAAAAAATTCATGTCATGAGCTAAAGGTGTGGAAGAAGAAAGTGCTACAAAAGATGCCAGTTCTGAAAAAAATACAGCAAAATTGCAGTTAGGAGTGTTTATTTCATGTTTTAAGATAAGTAATTTACAACAATAAAAAAATAATTAAAGAAACTGCTACCCCTAAAGCTAAACGTCAAACTTAGTCGTGTTCTTTTTCATCAGTAATTAAAAACAGAAAAGTCAGTTAAGTAGGAGAACTTTTCTCTGTTCCCTATGTGTTCTACTTGTCAAAGGGGACCTAGTTTTCAGTAAGGGGAAAACCTGTGTGGTTAATCCCCAGCAGTGGTAGAGAGCCTCCTTTCTTATCACCCTAGAAATTAACACTACCAACTTGGGTTCTGCAGAACGAAACAGAAGATTAATGAATTCCCCGGTCCAGTTGTCAAATCCCACATGAAGTATCAGTTATCGATCTGTTGCTGTAACGAATATGGTAGGAGCATTTCTTATGTGATGAAGGAAGAAGAGGTACGGTAAGCTGGGAAGAATTACCAGTCAAAAACAGCATTTTTCCAAAATGTCGTCCATATACTGTGGTGATACTGCAGTACAAATTTGAAGTGTTAGTTAACAGTACATTCTTGGTTAATATATTAATTTATTTTTAATCCACATTTGCACTCATTATTTTAATTATTGATCGGTTTCGCCTTGCAAAGTAGGGTGCACAAAAATAGAATCAGCTTCCAGTGCAGTGAGTCTGATCACTGTTTGGAATTTAAATAAAATATATTGGTGCATTTTCAACGGCATATGACATTTGTAACCTAAACAAGTTTTTATAGGTGGATTAAATTCCAATATTGCTGCTATAAAACACTTGCGTTTGAGAAAGGTGACACAGATTCTGTCAACGTGAAAGATATTTATTCAGTAATCGCAATCATTTACCCATTCAAATATATATTTACCTTGCCTTCCCTTTTCTGGCATGACTTCTTTAATAAATTGAGCTCTTGCTACCTCAGTTGCATCTTCATTTTCCAGGAAGACAAAATAACTATTACAACTGAGAACTTTCTTTCTCATAAGTGTTTTTAAAGACTTGTCAGTGTCACTGATAAAAAGCTTGAACCTTTTTTTTATATTAAATTTCTCTAAGGCAAAATAATTTTTATTGAATCCTTCATTTTCATTTGACTCGTGCTGTCCTACATCATCGTTAAGGTGTTCTGGAGACGTGTTCTGGAGACTGAATCAGAATAATGAGGAGTGACTTTCAGCTGAAGTGTTAGAAAATAGCACTGTACCATCAACTTCACTAACAATCTGTCACTCTAATGGCCTTTGTGATAACTCCTACCTTGATTATTTTCTAATGGTTGCCTTCTAGTTTTTACTTGACGCAGTGGACCTACTGTGCAGTGCCTTTAATTGTACAGTGGGACTTCTTTGCAGTCTGTAGAGGGTTGAGGGCTGTAAGAAGCTTCAAACTATATAAACTAGAACAAAATCATGTAACCACTTCTGAAGCACTTTTTAGTATTGTGTTTCTTGTATTTAACATTTGAAGCATTAGGTGACTAATCTCGTATTAACTCATATGTGTGAACAGCATCTCAGTATCGAACGAATCTCGTACTAGACTATTTCAGAGTTATATTGACGTTCTTCGTGAAGTCTCTTCAACTGTTTTATGCCGACATTTACATTGTCCCTTCTTTACTCTGTCCCTTCCAAAACAGCGTCACCGCTGACACTATAGTATAAATGCCACCTCCGTAGCAGGTGGAGAGTATTAACAGCGTCATGCCTTACCAGTGTTCTGTACTCTCATCTGTTTCCCATTGTAACTGCACAAACCAAAATAAAAGCTCATACAGTGGACAATTATCTATCTAAATAATGTTTTTACATGATCATCTTTCATCTGATTGCGAGGAAGAAGTGGAACAACATGTTTCACCACAGGCCTCGCCACTAAGATGAAAGATGTGGTGTAAAACAACTTACTTAACTAATTACAATCCTTTTATAACATCCACCTTTTGATAAATTATGATTACTAAAATTAATGTCTCATGAGACTGAATTCAGTTTTATTTCTCTACACAACAGAACGTGTATGAACACACCTCTTAAGAGAGTCATTTGTAATTAGTAATCGCTTGGTTTACCTAGATTAAGGCATAGTTTATGTTTCAATTTTTGGATAGTTGTTTATGGTATTCAGCTTCATTGACAGAAAAAAAAATATCACATCATTTTAATATGTCCATTCTTTTTTACCTGAACTTTTTCAGATTAATAGTAAAAACTGATTCAGATGTGTGGCTGTTTTTGTTATTATAATCTAACTAATGATTATGTCCTTCGTAATTCTACCAAATTATTGTTAACAGCCAATCAGTGCATTCTCATAAAAAAAGAAATTCGTGGTTGATTCTGCTCTATCCTTGGTTCATTATTTTTATTCAAAGGTAATTTCATAGAGGTTATAAAAGGATTGTAATTATTGCAGACAACTTTGTAGGTGGTGCAACCACAGCTATGAGTAGTCACTTTGTGTATTAATAACTGCTTCAGCTGTATTTAGTCCTTTATTATTGGATCACTGTTGTTTTCATGGCACTAAAAACCTTACCTTCAGGTGAACATCTGTATAACAATAAATCCAGAAGGAATAACAACCGTGAGACGTACACTGGTATGGCAAATTGTTTCATTGCTTCTGTGCACATCTAAGTAAAACAATTTAGTCATTAACAATTCTCATTCTGGGAACATCCCCCAGGCGTGGCTAAGCCATGTCTCCGCAGTATCCTTTCTTTCAGGAGTGCTAGTTCTGCAAGGTTCACAGGAGAGCTTCTGTAAAGTTTGGAAGGTAGGAGACGAGATACTGGCAGAAGTAAAACTGTGAGGACCAGACGTGAGTCGTGCTTCGGTAGCTCAGATGGTAGAGCACTTGCCCGCGAAAGGCAAAGGTCCCGAGTTCGAGTCTCGGTCGGGCACACAGCTTTGATCTGCCAGGAAGTTTCAATGGGTAAATATTTGTTTTGGTCTACGATGTTAATTCTATTTCCTTTATGACGAAGAAGATCAGACATGTTCTGTTTGTATTTATATTTTCGTATCAATCTAGTGTAGGACAGGAAGAGAGCAATGTAGAATTAAAGACTACAGTATAGTGAAGGTAGTAGAAACAGCTCCAGGGTAAATGGAAAGTGAAATATCGTAACAGTTACTTGAAAAAGTAGTTAAAATAACAGAACATGTAAACACTTTGCCTAGGTCTCCTGTTAGAGTATCGGTCCAACACACAGTTTTAATCTAACTTCTGTTTAGGTTCCTGTGGTATTGCACAGAGAACTAAGTGTTACGATGACAGATTCAGCTTTATGTTGTACTTTCTATTCCATTATGGGGGTGTCCATTCCTCCAGACTAGTCAAGTATTAGTCTCACTATCTACCCCCCATGAACCATGGACCTCACCGTTGGTGGGGAGGCTTGCATGCCTCAGCAATACAGGTAGCCGTACCGTATGTGCAACCACAACGGAGGGGTATCTGTTGAGAGGCCAGACAAACGTGTGGTTCCTGAAGAGGGGCAGCAGCCTTTTCAGTAGTTGCAGGGGCAACAGTCTGGATTTTTGATTAATCTGGCCTTGTAACACTAATCAAAATGGCCTTGCTGTGCTGGTACTGCAAACGGCTGAAAGCAAGGGGAAACAACAGCCGTAATTTTTCCCGAGGGCATACAGCTTTACTGTATGGATAAATGATGTTGGCGTCCTCTTGGGTAAAATATTCCGGAGGTAAAGTAGTCCCCCATTCGAATCTCTAGGCGAGGACTACTCAAGAGGACGTCGTTATCAGGAGAAAGAAAACTGGCATTCTACGGATCGGAGCGTGGAATGTCAGATCCCTTAATCGGGCAGGTAGGTTAGAAAATTGAAAAAGGGAAATGGATAGGTTAAAGTTAGATATAGTGGGAATTAGTGAAGTTCGGTGGCAGAATGAACAAGACTTCTGCTCTGGTGAATACAGGGTTATAAATAAAAAATCAAATAGGGGTAATGCAGGAGTAGGTTTAATAATGAATAAAAAAAGTAGGAATGCGGGTAAGCTACTACAAACAGCATAGTGAACGCATTATTGTGGCCAAGATAGATACGAAGCCCATGCCTACCACAGTAGTAAAAGTTTATATGCCAACTAGCTCTGCAGATGATGAAGAGATTGATGAAATGTATGATGAGATAAAAGAAATTATTCAGGTAGTGAAGGGTGACGAAAATTTAATAGTCATGTGTGACTGGAATTTGGTAGTAGGAAAAGGAAGAGAAGGAAATGTAGTAGGCGAATATGAAATGCGTTAAGGAAAGAAAGAATTTTGCACAGAGTATAACTTAATCATAGCTAACACTTGCTTCAAGAATCGTAAAAGAAGGTTGTATACATGGAAGAAGCCTGGAGATACTAGAAGGTATCAGATAGATTATATAACGGTAAGACAGAGATTTAGGAACCAAGTTTTAAATTGTAATACATTACCAGGGGCAGACGTGGACTCTGACCACAATCTATTTGTTATGAACTGTAAATTAAAACTGAAGAAACTGCACAAAGGTGAGAATTTAAGGAGATGGGACCTGGATAAATTGAAAGAACCAGAGGTTGTAGAGTGTTTCAGGGAGAGCATTAGGGAACGATTGACAAGAATGGGAGAAAGAAATACAGTAGAAAAAGAATGGGTAGCTTTAAGAGATGAAATAGTGAAGGCAGCAGAGGATCAAGTAGGTAAAAAGACGAGGGCTAATAGAAATCCTTGGGTAACAGAAGAGATATTGAATTTAATTGATAAAAGGAGAAAATACAAAAATGCAGTAAATGAAGCAGGCAGAAAGGAATACAAACGTCTCAAAAATGAAATCGACAGGAAGTGCAAAATGGCTAAGCAGGGTTGGCTAGAGGAGAAATGTAAGGATGTAGAAGCATGTATCGCTAGGGGTGAGATAGATACTGCCTACAGGAAAATTAAAGAGACCTTTGGAGAAAAGAGAACCACTTGTATGATATCAAGAGATCAGATGAAAACCCAGTTCTAAGCAAAGAAGGGAAAGTAGAAAGGTGGAAGGAGTATATAGAGGGTCTACACAAGGGCGATGTTCTTGAGGACAATATTATGGAAATGGAAGAGGATGTAAAAGATGATGAAATGGGAGCTATGATAATGCGTGAAGAGTTTGACAGAGCACTGAAAGACCTAAATTGAAACAAGGCCGCAGGAGTAGCCTGACGAAACTCTACCATCTGGTGAACAAGGTGTATGAGACGGGTGAAATACCAGCAGACTTCAAGAAGAATATAATAATTCCAATCCCAAAGAAAGCAGGTGCTGACAGATGTGAAAATTACTGAACTATCAGTTTAATAAGCCACAGCTGCAAAATATTTAGAAGCCGACCTCGGGGAAGACCAGTTTGGATTCTGTAGAAATGTTGGAACACACGAGGCAATACTGACCCTACGACTTACCTTAGAGAATAGATTAAGGAAAGGCAAACCTACATTTCTAGCATTTGTAGACTTAAAGAAAAATTAGGAGTATGTACTAAAATCCACGGAGAAGAAATAAAAACTTTGAGGTTCGCTGATGACATTGTAATTCTGTCAGAGACAGCAAAGGCCCTGGAAGAGCAGCTGAACAGAATGGACAGAGTCTTGAAAGGAGGATATAATATGAACATCAACAAAGGCAAGACGAGAATAATGGAATGTAATCGAATTAAATCGGGTGATGCTGTGGTGATTAGATTAGGAAATGAGACACTTAAAGTAGTAAAGGAGTTTTGCTATTTGGGGAGCAAAATAACTGATGATGGTCGAAGTAGAGAGGATGTAAAATGTAGACTGGAAATGGGAAGGAAAGCGTTTCTGAAGAAGAGAAATTTGTTAACATTGAGTATAGATTTAAGTGTCAGGAAGTCGTTTCTGAAAGTATTTGTATGGAGTGTAGCCGTGTATAGAAGTGAAATGTGGACGATAAATAGTTTGGACAAAGAGAGCAGAAGCTTTTGAAATGTGGTGCTACAGAAGAATGCTGAAGATTAAATGGGTAGATCACATAACTAATGAGATATTGAATAGGAATGGGGAGAAAAGAAATGTGTGGCACAACTTGACTAGAAGAAGGGATTGGTTGGTAGGACATATTCTGAGGCATCAAGGGATCACCAATTTAGTATTGGAGTGCAACGTGGCGGGTGAAAATCATAGAGGGAGACCAAGAGATGAATACACTAAACAGATTCAGAAGGACGTAGGTTGCAGTGGGTACTGGGAGATGAAGAAGCTTGCACAGGATAGAGTAGCATGGAGAGCTGCATCAAACTAGTCTCTGAAATGAGGACCACAACAACACCTGCTTCACTAAATTCTTTAATATGTTTACATATCCATGTGTACCTGAGATTTGGTTACCGTATTCTTTTGCCCTCCAAGTTGTCTAGCTCAATTTTTAACTTCTTAGGTAAGTTTACTTAGTGTGTTTCTGCATCAGAAAGTTTTTTTGCCTCCTCTTTAGAAGAGTGTGTCTTAGAAGATACTTCGTGTTCTTGTTCCTTTAAATCAGACATACTTCATTGAAGTTATTCTGTCTTTCTTCGTGGGAGTGTGTTTGGCTTATAGGATTTATCACACTATTAATCACTTTGTCTACTTTCTTACTATTTCCTAATAATACTTCTAATTTCCCTTATTGCATTTTTTTTTTACACCAATCAAATACTTTTCCAATGTTGCTTCTTAAGAACCTTCCAGTCTGCGAGTGGTGAAATATATACACTCAATAATTCTTCACTACTAGGCCCGTGGTTTGACACAGCTGCACACAAGAAGTTAAAGGTGTTTCAACAATATTTTTATGGCATTAACCACTGCACTAACATCTGGAAGAGGCACTTTGTACAGCTCATAAAATGAGTTATACGAACATTGTTTGAAAAGTTCTTGGAGCGGAATAGAAACTTTTGTATTTTTCAGTGTAGTGTCCTTGTAGATTAATGCACTTGGTCCAACGATGTTCCAGTGCCTTGATACCATCTCGAAAATGACTTCTTTGTTTGAAGTGAATCTTCATCCAAGAAAAATTTTTAGTTTCAGGAACAGATGAAAGTCTGATGGAGCCATATCAGGTGAATAAGGCGGGTGTGGCAATAATTCATACCTTAATTTGTGTAATTTTGCCATATCGACGGCACGTGTGTGGGTGCACGTTGTCTTGTAGCAGCACCTACCTTGCAGATAATTTTTTCATTTCTAATTCTTCAGTTGAAGTGTGATATACTCTTTTAGAAGACATCTGGCAAGTGTGAGCAATTTCATGCACTTTCAATTGGCGATCCTCCTTGACCATTTTGTGCACTTTTGCAAAGATCTCTGGAGTAGTGACACATCTTGGCCGACTGCTGCGCGGATCATCTAACCTCTCCTGACAAAATTAATTTGTCTACTTTGCAACAGTTGAATATGAAGGAGCAGAGGCCCCCAGTGTTTTCTGGAAATTGGCATGAATGTTCTTTGTTTTCATACCTTCCTTTATAAAGTACTTATCACTGCTCGAATCTCGATTTTTTTTAAATTTTTTTTTTTATTTTTTTAATCCCCCCCCCCATTTTTGCAAATCACTATGTGGGAACAACAACAGAGCCACGTCACTGCCACAGCTCCCCCAAGAGCACTAATGTGGCACATGTTTACAGGCGACAGTCCAATGAATATCACGTGAACAATTTGTTGTGCTAGTGCTGACCTCTCATGGTGATTCCGAGAACTTTTCAAACCACCCTCGTATTAGTAGTTGCACTGCGTTGCTATTGTGTTGTTCATGTGCACAGCAATATCTCTATGAGTTGTTGTGTAGCTGTAGCCATAGTCAACTGACCAACCACTGCGCTCCCAAGTGATGCTGTGCTGCCGTCGTGTTGATTGACTGGCGTCAGAAGTTGCAGCTGCCCTTGTAGACTCAGAATCAGCACACAGAGGTCTTCCATTTTGTCGGCGTATTTTATTTTTTACGGCTATTTCAACACACACATATTTCTTGACCTGATTCCTGAAGTCAACTAATCTCATTTCTCTATTCTGTTGTAATAATTAACACTTACTTGTTTGAATTACTTATTCTTCTTAAATATTTTCACATTGGACTACAGTACAGTGTGTGCTTATTATTGCTGTTTAAATAGGTTGTTCTAGGCTATATCGTATTTTCTTGTGTTACTTTTTTGGAAATTCTATTGATAACTACAAAACTCTGTCAGCACCTCATCTGTGTCCTGTCACAGTTGCCAAAATGTAATGTTAAAAAAAAGGCCTCACATAATGGAACTAAACGAACAACTTCAGTAATGATCTGTCATCCTAATTCTCTCTTGAGAACTTTTACTTTGATTGTTTTCTTACAGTCACCGTCTCATGTTTTCTTGATGCAGTGTACTTGCTGTGCTGTGTCGCTAATTGTGCCATGGGACTTCTTTGCTGCTTACAGTGTGTTGAGGGCTGTAAGAGAGGTTCAAACTATATAAACTAGCTAAGAAATTGTGTAATCACTTCTGTGTCCATGATTTACAATGCTAGGGGACAAATCTCTTATTAACTTACATGCCTGAACTGTTTCTCAGTGCAAAACCACTCTCATAGTGGACTAGTATAGAGTTAGTGACATTTTTTGTTAAGTATCTTCAACTGTCTTTATGTTGTCAGCAGAGGTGCTTGCTCTTGCCTTCCAAAATACTGCCGAACTGTGATGCCAAAGTATAAATGACCATCATCTGCAAAAACAAGTATCAAAACACCCACAGTGGAAAAATTCTGTACCTGTGAACTGTCTAAAAATAGCTTTATATTAGCACTTTCTTTTGATGTGAGGAAGAAATGGAACAACAGGTTTTCACAGCACTGGCACTGCCACTTTGAAAGTCTGTAATAACAATACCTTTTCCTGAATTTAACTCTAAGCACATTGCCCGGCAGTCTGTAATAACAATACCTTTTCCTGAATTTAACTCTAAGCACATTGCCCGGCACCAGAGTCCTTTCGTTTCATTAGAACAAGCCTGTTTCAGTTGCATTGTGAAGGCTGTTGTCATAGAAACTTTTGGTGAATCGGCGTTACATGTGTCTGTTCTTTCTGGATAATGTGAAATTACTTTATCAGGGAAGAAAGGAAAAATTCCTACTCTTCTGAACTCAGATATAACATTAATCTTAGTGATAGTTACCTTTTCAAAGGCTGCTTTCAACCACCTAGGAAATTCGGATTTTGCTACAACCCCTCTGTTCTTCCTTTTCCAGTCGTGTAGCACTTTTCTCCAGGTAAGTTTTAGAGGTCTGAAAAAAGCCCACATCAAGTGGCTGACACTGATACATAGTGCTTGGTGTTAGAAGCACAAATTGAATGTAATGTTCTTGGCACAGTTTAATCACGTTAACTGATGGATGACTCGAGAGATTGTCCTTTTAAATGTCGGTCATAAGAGATGACTTGATGTGGTGTGTGTACTGTAAGACCTTCGGTACACACACCAGCAGATTATTTGACTTGTCGCTCTTAACGAAGTAGGTGAGTGTCAGCAATATGTCTCGTGGTCTTATCGTGGCATGTTTATCTTCTGCCGTTAGGTCAGACGAGAGAAATGCCACTTGCACACTTAGAGTAGCAGATTGACGGTGACCAACTTCAAACAGAACTTGATTAATTTTCATACACATTTATTAAAATAATAAAAAATATAGACATTACGTAACTTGATTCTGGATACTGTTTACAACTGACAATCCGAAGTTCCTTTGGTCCTGGTACTTTAATCTTATTCTCACATATCTCTGATACTTGACAAAGTGTCTATACATTTCTCTTCATGGCTATGTACAGGAATATGATAATCTTATTAGGCGCAGACTGAAACTTGACTATAGACTGGTACAGACTAATGCAGACTGGTACGGACAGGTGCAGACTAAGGCAGACTGACTAATCGGAGGTCTGTACACTCGTTATAATACCTCGCGCATTCAGGTATCCGCGAGGAGAAAAGGTTCTACGTTAGCAGCAATCTCATTGGCTGCGTTACATATTAATACGCGGATCGGCGGAAGCAGAATTTGGTCCGTCTCTAAGACAGTGCCATCTCGTAGTGCAGAGACAGATGAGCGCTGCGCCTGCACTGTTGTGCTTAGCGGGGCGCGCTCTAGGGGGAAAGTTGTGTACGCGCTGACCACGCGAAACTATGTACACAACACTTGAATAAACCAGGCTTCATATGTTATTAGGGTAAATCAACCACTTTGATTCCTGTTATAACCTGCACCACCTAACCTCTTTCAGTCCAAGTACTGTAGAGATATTTTGCCCCATAAACTGTGTGTGGTGGGATGACTGCACCATCACCAGCCACTGTTATGATTACAGTGATGCTTGACTTAAAACTAGCCACAGTTCTTTTGGAATGTATTGTACCTCACTTCACTATTACCTTTACTTGTCCAGGACCATTGCAAAAATTGGTCTCATCATACTTTATGATGTTGGAAGGAGGAACACCATTCAAGGACACTTAAAGGTTCTTGAAATAATTACTCGAGGTTTCTCAAGTAACTGCTGCCCCTCACCCTCTTTAAATTTTCAGTTACTCTAACCATTTGTTCCTTATTTCTTTTCAGAAAACTTTATACTCCCTTGCAACCACATCGATTGTCACGAAATCTTTTTTCAGTCCACCTTGCTCAATTTAAAGATGCTATGTGATGTCCCTAACATAATTATTCCTCAAAGGAAACCCCCATTTTACACAACACAATGTGCCTTCAATTAGATTTTTCCTGTGTGTTCTTGAGTTTGTCATGTGATGTTGTATAAGGAACTGAATGCTGGACTAAAGCTTAGTAAGCACTTAATATTCCTGATTTGACAGACTTTGTAGTATTTAGAAGAAATTTTGGGCTGTTGTTGGATTTCCAGGTAGATTCTTGAACCTTCTTGTATACTCACATTATAAAATTCACCCTACAAAAATGTAATTTTGTAATTCGGCATGAATAGTTGATGTTCATATGCAAGTAAAAATATTACTGCTTACCAGAACTACATGATGCCAGCAGAAGTTTTCATATGTTTACTTCACAAGTGCAGGACATGAATTACATATATACTGATACTGCCATTAGTCTGTATCACATGCCCCAACATGCCATTGTTGTAGACAAATCAGTCAAGAATTCACAACAGTGGTCATTGGTGTTCTTGTTAAGATACCTCACTCAGATACCCAAATCTTGAAAAATAGGTAAAATATCGGATTCGTGCCACCTGGTCATATTCGCTTTATTTTACCGTACTCTGAGAAAGTATATACTTACTTATAAGGATATAATATAATATAGATATAATTATAAGGAAAGTGTGACAAAGGGCTGGTGAAGTGACATCACTAAATAAATAAATCAAACACAAAACAAGGAAGGGAGCTGAAGTATGGTCTAACATATAAATGAAACTGTAGAGTACACTTCGAATAACGAGCAGATTTTCTTAAATAGTGGTGTGATTTGGTCAGTGCAATCTTATTCGGTCGATAATTAGGAATCCCTGAAGGCGAAAGAGCAAAGTGTGAAGCAACTAGTATAAAGCTGTTTTACAGTATATCTGCGAGTGTGTGTGTGAATTTGTTGGTAAATAATATTCTCAGTTGCTGTTAGTACTCTTAAGGTACCTTAGTTCTTTGAATATTTGTATTCCATCTCCCCAAAGTAAAATAAAATGGACTGCTTCATAACTAATTGTACTGAGTACCCGACTGGGTGCCACCAGATTTCCCCTCCCATCCCTCATAAAAAGTCGAATCTGTGGGTTTGAAACAGTTCTCAGACATGAATGAAGTGTTACTGTGGTTAAAGCAAAGCTATTGTTTGAAAGCATAAGACCTCGATTTGTCCTTGTTGTTATTGTGGTATGTGAACATGAATTATCCAACATGTACATTTGCAGCGCGCACGTGCTGTGGGCTACTGTTGCAGTCGCATTTTGTGCTAATGAGCTGTTGTTGGCAATGTTCAATGTTATTGATCGGCATTTTCATAATTGCATCCTTCAAGAAATTATGCATCATTATGCTAATATATCAGCAAAACAGTTATAGATCTCCTTCATTTTCTGCAACAGTCAGTATAAAATATTTAGATGAATGTATTATTTAGACATTTGTCACATATATTAGAATGGTACTTTGTAATTAGTGTCATTCAGCAGAAGGTTTGCCATTGTTGCTAAAAAAAAAACATATTCATGGAAAAATGTGGTTGAAAATTGGATACAGTTCATATTTTTTGTCATCTGAAATAGCTGAATTCTGTTTCAAAACCGAGCTAGCATGAAATATTTATAGGTTTCTTAGGTTTTTGTGTGTGCTGTACACACACACACACACACACACACACACACACACACACAAAATATATAACATGTTAGAAGAGCACCACCATAATTTTTGACGAAGTTGCAACATTATAGGATCACTTCATTGTTAACATACACATCTGTATCAGTTGTTTTACAGTGATTAGTGGCTGAACCCTCCCCACTTCCCTCAATTTCTGATTCCTTCTTCCAAACACACTAAGCCATCCAAAATAAAAAGATTTATGTGCCAAGGAGTGCGTAAATAATTGTTTAGGGAGGACGTCACCAAGCAGCGGTGAGGAAGAACCACCACCAAAGAAGGCAAAACCAGAAGGCCTGCTTGGTAATGGACCAGGAGCTCTTCCTCCTGGATCTGTAATGCCAGGTATGATGACACCACACCCTCAGGCCCCTATGCCACCACATATGGGACCTATGGGACAATTTGGACCTCCCATGGGACATCATATGATGGGACCTATGGCACCTCATATGGCACCACCATTTATGGGACCAGGGTAAGATGACTATCTTTCTTTTTCTTTCCAATTGATGCTTGTTTTAGTTGTTGGTATTCTATCTACCTTCTTTCATTGTTACATTTTTAGTGGTATGCCAGTGATGGGACCCATGGGTTCCATGGCACCTCCTCCAGTGAACATGGGTATGAATGCATCAGTAACAACAACTCAAGCAGCTCAGAACAAACCACTGTTTCCAAGTACTGCCGCTGTAAGTATATTTGTTATTATGTTACTCTGATAGGTATATAACATTTCTGGGAGATAGTTTTAAATGAGAGAAAGGTACCGTAGCGAGTGGGGATGGGTGATTATGGCATTGATACTTACGCCATTATGAGAGACAGTACAATAAAATCAGTAATGGAGGAAGAGGACAAGCTGTGGTAACAAGATAATAAACATATACATATAACACGTCAGCCTCAGCTGCAAATAAAGATAATAATGTTCTTAATAATGTAATGGCAAGGGAGATGTTCCTTTCCATTGAAGCAAAATCAAAAATATGTAGCTTAAGAATTATTGAATTAAAAGTTGTGAAGTGTTGAAGAGGATTTCTTTCTTCATCAACAGTTCTGAAGCAAGGGTTTGTCAGAGGAAATACACTGGTAATGCAAGTGACAGAATGCACTTTTGAGGCATTGCTGTTGTGTTGGTCATGACAGTGTAGTGCTCCTTTGGCTTTCTTGTGTCTTGAAAGCTTAGTAATAGACATACTAGTGCAGGTGGCAAAATATTATTTATTTGGTCATGAACCGGCTTTCGGCTTCGTGGGTAACCACAACAGAACATCACAACCACATATCAAATCGTGTGCGACTTATTACAGGTGACAAGATCCGCATAAAACTTTTTTGTTGTAATTGAAAGGTTATGATTTCTGTAATGATTTTTTTAATAATTTCTTTTGGAAACACTCTCTATCTCATTGTTTTATGTATCTTCTGTATCTGTGTAAGTAATACAGCATCTGCATAAGTCACACATCATGTTATGTGTGGTTGTGACATTCAGTTGCCACCTGATGATGGCTTAAGAAGCTGAGAGCTCGTTTGTGACCATATAAATAATAAAACAACGGAATCAAGAAAGTGCTACATACTAAATATCACTGCACCCCCCCCCCCAATACCATCATTTACAGCAACTTGCCAACATTTTAGACACTACCATTGTAAATGACTACACCTTCTTCACTTTGCAGTCTATGCCATTGGGAGATGGTGATTGCAATTTGTTCTTAAACAGTGATAGCTCTAGAATTATCACAGGATTGGTCCATTGCATATACAGTACTACTATTGTAATGGGCTAGTTTCATCAGTTTGATGGATGGGAAATATCCAGATCCTAAAAGAGAATTGTTGAAAGTAAGATCAACTTACCATAGATAATTTTTGAGTGTATTCAGAAACAAGTATAAAAGATTTTGCTGTCTCTCTAAGATATTTTAAGGACAAGAAGGGCTGTTTGTGTCATACACAAGTCTTTAATCAGTAATCAATGACTCACCTTATTAGAAACTTGAGCATTGATGTAAGCAAATAATTGTGGATTGAAATATTCTCCACTTTCCATATTGTAGATTTTTTTGTCCATGTTATCTCCGCAGGTAGTACAAAAATATATATGAATGAATGCCTGACTCACCTGAGGTGCTTTTTACATCAGATGTATCTCAAAACTCTTGTGTTATAGGATCTTTTGGCCACACACACACACAGTCTTATTTGCTGTATTTGTTACCTGTTACACCTTCTCAAGATTTCCATTAACTTTAACACTCCATCTCTCGTGGTGTTCTTTTGTCTACATTATATTACTCTATTGGTTTGTTACGTTAAGTAGATTTGCATCTGATGTAATGCTCCCAAATGGCACTTACCACCCTTTTCATCCCTCCCACCTTTTCGTAACTCTTTTGAATAGCATGATTAGAGAGACCAATCAGGTTTGTAGAAAGTGGTCACAAAATCTGAGTGACAATAAGAAGAATGGGAATTCTATAAAGATAGGCATTTTATAACTGGTGACACACAAATTAGTACTGCTGATACACATGAATGAACTCCATAGAGAAAATGACCGAATTATTTATTATGTAATTGAGAAAATCCCTGTATGTATGGATCATGACAAAGGACAGTGACATGTTTACATTCAGCAGATGTGAAGTGTTTGAGAACAGCAGCTGTGTCGACTTGGTATTTTATTGCTGTAAACTTCATTAGAAAGATAGACAATGATTCCATTGAAGAAAACTTTGTGTATTGCATTGATGGAAAATGCTTGGATAGAGTATGTTTAATTATGGATAAGCATAATTTTTAACTTATTGATAGTTGTCAGGTAAATTGTATCACTGTATATTGATACAACAAATCATTATATGTATAAATTTATGTGTTTGATTATAAATATTGGTAGCTTTTATTGAATGTGGCTTTTCTTATTGTACGTACCTTTATGTTACTCACTATCAAGAATAATATTTTTTATCCAAAACTTCTGTTTGTGTTCTAAAATCTGTTGAATACATATGAAATAATGATTTTTTAAATATTTATGTTTTTAATCAACCATTGTCTATAATGACATAACTAATTTCTGGTGCCAGTAAACAACTAGTAAATGTTTTCTTTATAAACCTTCCTCATTAGCCAACAACTTCAGTCACCACGACTGCTACACCTGGAGGAACTACCACCACAGCTAATGCACCCATAGGCCCTGTGAAACCCACATTTCCAGCCTACAGGTAAACAGTTAATATAAGTTTGTAGTTAGTATTGTGGTACACAAACTATATGATGCAGTTTATGATTGCAAATTGCATCAGTGTGACTGTCTTGGTAATTTGTATTCAGAAATTATCTGCTTGTCATTATTACTGGTAATGTATACAGAATTTTCTCTATGCAGTACGGCAACGACTCAGAGCAGTCAGACTACGTCTTCACCTGCTGTTAATGAGAGCCCACAAAAGGTTGCTCTTATCAACACAACTGGTGCCTCAAGCAAAATTATCCATCCACAAGAGGATATTTCCCTTGTAAGTAGCACAGTGATTAAGGTGTAATTTGCATTTATGGGTAATGAAAATTGGGCACGGGATATAGCTGTTCGGCCGGCCGCGGTGGTCTAGCGGTTCTAGGCGCTCAGTCCGGAACCGCACGGCTGCTACGGTCGCAGGTTCGAATCCTGCCTCGGGCATGGATGTGTGTGATGTCCTTAGGTTAGTTAGGTTTAAGTAGTTCTAAGTTCTAGGGGACTGATGACCACAGATGTTAAGTCCCATAGTGCTCAGAGCCATTTGAACCATTTTTGATATAGCTGTTCCAGGAAGGGATTAAATCATTATTCTGTGGCTATTTGTGTGATTGTTTTTTGTACATTTTTGCGGAGTGTTTCTGTCCATATTTCAGCTTTGCTTTAGTATGTAACAGTCTCACATAAGTGTGTTGAGCCATTTTTACAGAGACAGAAACTCATACATTATTTGTTGCAACTTCTGTAAGAAGGTTGGGAGCAACCTCAATTCATACATTTGCTTTTGTTGTCCTGTCATGTAAAAGTATGTGTTCATTCAGATGCTCTAAAGTTATCATGTCATTTTTAAATGTTGGTGGTTACAAATTGAAATTGCATAGACAAGTAAAATTCTGTTCACATTTTCACCATATCTGCATATATGCATCTGGAATAGCATCTGCTAGTCTGTGATCTGTAATTGAAAATATTGTAGTGTAATAGGTCAAAGAACTAGTGAACTGTGACTCTGTTTCACAAAGCTAATGTTTTTCAGATTAGTCAGCAGGAGCAGCTTAAATCAAATTGAGGGAAAGGAGGGAGGGGGCACTTAAATTGGTTTTGCTCAGTCTTCAAGGGAGATATCAGTACATATACACTATGTGATCAAAAGTATCCAGTAATCCCCAAAAACATGTTTTTCATATTAGGTTCATTGTGCTGCCAGGTACTCCATATCAGTGACCTCAGTAGTCATCAGACATCATGACAGAACAGAATGGCTCCGCTGAACTTGCAGACTTCGAACGTTGTCAGGTGATTGGCTGTCACTTTTGTCACACGTCTGTACGCGAGATTTCCATACTCCTAAACATCCCTAGGCCCACTGTTTTCAATGTGATAGTGAAGTGGAAACATGAAGGGACACGTACAGCACAAAAGTGTACACCCCGACCTCATCTGTTGACTGGCAGAGACCACCGACAGGTGAAGAGGGTCATAATGTGTAATAGGCAGACATCTATCCAGACCATCGCACAGGAATTCCAAACTGCATCGGGATCCACTGCAAATACTAAGACAGTTAGGCGGGAGGTAAGTAAACTTGGATTTCATGGTCAAGCGATTGCTCATAAGTCACACATCACGCCAGTAAATGTCAAATGACACCTCACTTGATGTAAGGAGTGACTATTGAACAGTGAAAAAATGTTATGTAGAGTGACAAATCACGGTACACAATGTGGCGATCCAATGGCAGGGTGTGGGTATGGCGAATGTCCAGTAAACGTCATCTGCCAGCATGTGTAGTGCCAACAATAAAATTTGGAGGCAGTGGTTATGTTGTGGTCGTGTTTCTCATGGAGTGGGCTTGCACCCCTTGTTTTTTTGCGTGGCACTACCACAGCACAGGCCTACATAGATGTTTTAAACACCTTTTTGCTTCTCACTGTTGAGTAGTAGTTCGGTGATGGCAATTGCATCTTTCAACACGATTGAGCACATGCTCATAATGCAGGGCCTGTGGTGGAGTAGTTACACGACAATAACATCCCTGTAATGGACTGGCCTGCACGGAGTCCTGACCTGAATCTTATAGAACACCTTTGGGATGTTTTGGAATGCTGACTTTGTGCCAAGCCTCACTGACAGACATTGGCACCTCTCCTCAGTGCAGCACTCTATGAAGAATGGGCTGCCATTCCCCAAGAAACCTTCCAGCACCTGATTGAACAAAGGCTAAGGGTGTGCCAACACCATATTGAATTCCAGTATTACCAGTGGAGGGCGCCACAAACTTGTAAGTAATTTTCAATCAGGTGTCCGTGTACTTTTGATCACATAGTGCACATGTCTCATCAGCAAGCCATTGTTCAGTGCATGTGTGAGATACTTTGTACCAGTGTTAGTGTTATTTTTCATTTGTGTATTGATGTAGGAAAATTAGTTGCCCCATGTCTCTCTATAAGCCTAATCTTCCTAATCATAATTACATGATCCCTGTGTGAGAAGAGTGATGGTGGCAGCAGGATAGTCACCCAGTCTTCCTCATATACAGGTTTCCTAAATTCATCCAATATGGTTTTGTGAAAACTGTTGGCTTTCTACTAAGGATTTTTGTATAATTTCTCCAAGCATCTCTAATACACTTTCATATCACCTGGACTGAATTGTTTTTAACCTAGCTGCATGTCTTTGAATGTGTTTGGTATTGGCTGTCGTGCATATTTGATAAGGACTCTAAAATTGGTCACACTGGTGTCTTGTTCGTAGTCTCCTATAGAGGTGCACTGCACTTTCCCAGAACCTTTCTAACCATTCTGTCTTCCATTTGCCTTCCACAATTCTGATTTTACCTGAAAACCCATGACATCACCCCTTAATATTTGCAAAATATGATGTGCTGAAAATGTTCACCATTTATCTTGTAAGTAGACACTATTGAGTTCCTTGTCTTTGCAGTTGGCTTTATCTTGCATTTATCCATATTTAGAATGCTCCTATTCATTACACGCTAAGTGAAAATTTTGTCCAAATCTTTCTGCATTTTCTTACAATCATACGAGACAGTACTTCCTTAAAGATAGCAACAACATCACTGAACAGTCTTACAGTGGTGCTGATCATTTCTGAATATAATGAATGCATATTGAGAACATTAGAAATCTAGTTACACTTCCGGGGAGAACATCTGATGTTACTTTTACATGTTTAACATTCACCAGCCACTGTCATGTACAGATTCAAATATCCATCACACCAGTCATATATCTGTAAAGATACTCTTCATGATTATATCATCATTACTAGTCAACAATGTGGTACAGTGTTGAACACCATATTACAGTCTACCGGTTCATGAGCATTTGATATTGTCTATGAATAAAACAAGTTGTCTCGCTCAAAAGTTGTTTTCTGAATCTATGCTGATACTTTAAGAGAAGCTTATTTTTGTTCTGGAACATTGTAGTTTTTGATCTTAGAATAAGCTCTAGGATCCTGCAGCAGGTGGACTTCAGCAATATTGATATATAATTCTGTACATCCAATCTATTACCCTTTTTGTATTATTTTCCAATGACTCTGCTGCTTAGGAAAATCTTGACGAATATGAGCTAGGAAAAGAACTAATTCTGCAACATCTGTAAATCTAACTGGAATCCTGTCATGACTTTATCATGGGGTTGTTTTGAGTAGTTTTAATTGCTTTTGAGTATGAGGGTGCTAGTATCAATATTTCTCCTTTGTGAGTCAGTGAAGTGCTGAAATATTGGTACAGCAGTATCCTCATACGTAAATACAGTTTCAAATGTGGAATTTAATATTTTTGCTTTTCGTTGACTGCCTTCAGTTTCAACAGCAGATGAAGCCACTACAGATACAATGGACCAGCACTTCTTAGGATTTTCGGATAGATCTTTTGTGAGGCTTATGCAGTGAAAATTATTGTACGTTTCACACACAGCCCCTATTAATTCATGAGTTGCTACTGTGTTTTCTGTATTACCAGTGTCTATCATTGTGAAAGTGTAGCAGTCATGTTCTCACAATTTTCTCCATGGTGTTTATGTATTGGTAGTGCAGTCTGTAACTTCTCTCAGTTTTAACCACAATGATTTTATGTTTATGGCTTATCTTTTACAAGGGGGTACCCAGAAAACCTGAATTATTTTTTAAAATCTATATGTTTTCAATTTTTTTTTTTTTTTTTTTTTTTTTTCAAAACATCCTTATCCACCTCAAAATACTTTTGATTACAACTAATCCATTTGTCCCTCTGGTGCTTCCACCGTTCAAAACATTTTTGTATAGTCATATTTAGAAATGGCTGTCAGCTCCTCCCTCATTTTATCTTGACTTCTGCAGTGTTGTCAAATTGGTGTCCTTTCATGCCCCTTTTCATGCATGGAAATAAGAAAAAGTTCCATGGAGCCAGGTCAGGCAAGTAAGGTGCATGGGGCAGCAGAAACATGCAAATTTTTAGCTAGAAACTGTCTTAACAGTAATGGTTGTGTGTGCATGTGTGTTGTCGTGGCAGAAGAACCAATCTCCTGTCTGCCACAAATCAGGTCTTTTTTTTATGAACACTGTTGCATGCTCTTCTTAAAATTTACAAATAAAAAGGTTTGATTGACGGGCTGACTGGGAGAACAAACTCTTAATGAACTACGTCCTTGACATAAAAAAAGCAAATAATCATTGTTTTGATATTTGAATGGAATTTTTTTGGACAGGGTGATGATGATGTCTGCCAGTGGCTTTGACCGTTGCTTTGTTACTGGGTCGTAACCATAGCATCATGGCTCATCACCAGTAATGACCTTTGAAAGAAAATCTGGATGAAGCTGTTGTTTTAAAGCATGACATGTTTAAACTCAACATTCCTTTTGATTGTCACTCTGAACCCAAGGAATGAACTTGGCAGCAACTCTTTTCTTTTCCAAATATTCCATTAAAATTTTCTGAACCAAGCTCCAAGATAACCCACTAATCAGCAATGTTTTTTTATCCTCTGATTAATAAGCTATTTGTGCCTGTTGTAAAACCAGTCCTATCCTGGCATTCTTGATGACCCTTTATCTTTTGCGGTCATTGTTCCTGTAATAGCATTGTGAATAATAATCCCTCTCTCAATGGTGACGCTCTCAAAAAGGTTTAAAATATTTCTTTCATATTTTATTTGTCTGATTTTAAGTTTGCTGCTACTAATGTCAGTGTACGTAGTGCTGATGCCATGGGATCTGAAGCACTACTGACAGTTTTTAACATTCACTGTTTGATATCAAATCTAGTGATACACTACAAAGTCAAATACACATGAACTTAGCCAAACAGAAGCACTTAAGGAAAAATTAAAGCAAGAACAGTGCACAGCTTTTAAGTCTCCAGTTGCTAGAATTGTCGGACATTACAGCTTCTAAGCTATTTAAAGTGGGAGTATTTAATAGCAAATCAAACAATTTCTTACCAAAGTAATCACTGAAATTTTAGATATATCTAGAAAAAATTAATTTGTAAATAACTTCTCTTTTTCGTGTATTCAACTTTCTGCAGAGATGTGGCTCGACATGTAAGCAAAAATAGCATGCTCTTATAATTAGACTGTTTCAAGAAAAAATGCTCATGTTGAATATCTTTCCAAAGCCTAATTCTTTCTTCTTCTTTGTTTTCTAATTCTTCTTAGATCTGCATCTTGGCTATTTTTTTGTGTTTTATTGAATAACTACACTATTGAAAGGATGGGGTGCTACTTACCACATATAGGTGGCATTGAATCACAGACAGGCACAACACCTGAACTTACATCGTTTGATTTTGCGTTTGTACGGAAGGATATTAGTTTTCTGTGGATCCCCAGAATCTATGTCTGGTTCACATAATTGTATTAACAAGTACATGTTGCAATAAGTGAAAAATGTACACACACACACACACACACACACACACACACACACACACACACTCTGTTTGTGGAATGCAAAAAAAATATTTATGTAAATATTTGTACTTGACAATGAGAATAAATTATCGAAATGTGTTATGCTAAGCATGAAAAAATATTTAACTGGTGCAGTGTTTAATTATTTACACCAGAAGAATGTGGATTCTAAAGAGAGCAAAGGTGTCACCTAGTTCTACTAGTGGCCAAACGACAACAAATGCGAAATATACTTTCAAGAAACGCAAAGATGTCTTGACAATCACGAAGCTGCGTGTACACCGTAGAGACAGGTTGAATTGAAAATGGTTATGAACAGTCTGATAACTTCATTCAAATGTACCTCGTTACTCCCATCAGCCACCACATCAAGTAGAGCTTACCAGTGGCAGGTGACAAGGCATAAAATCATTCAGACTTTCACCGATTCAGATATGCTGAGTGGAGTGCCCTGGCAGCAATAAACTTCACCGTGTAACATTTGTAAACAGTGCTTGAAGGTCAGTGCCATGCTAGTGTCATTTTATGTCAATTACATCAGTTTTTTGTACAGGGAAATTGTTTTGTTAAGCATAAATCGTGGAAAAAAATTATAAACGCAAATGCAAAAACAGGTGCAAATTGACATTGTGAACATAAGAAATTTAACAGGTGTGACAAAAAAAAGTTGTAAATGGCAGGAAAACGTTAATTCTGGGAATGTGAAAGCAGGGTTATACTGCATTTCATTACTATCAAAGTAGGTGTACAAAGACGGATAGTTTCCATCACAGAAACAAACAGTATCTGAGGTATGTTGACACTTAATTGCTTCCACAGAAAACATGCAAAAGAATCATTTTTTTCCCTTTTCTTTTTGTTAGCAAAATAAACAGCAACATACTGAAATATAGCGCAACACTAAGAAACATTTCATGAGTGTTGCTAAATGTTCCTTTAGTAGAAATAGCTTTTAGCTATGCATGTTTACCAAAAGCTGCTTCCAAACTTTATGGCTCTCTTGTCAGAAGCAACAGTCTACTGTCCCAACTTCTCTCGGGTTATACAGGGTGTACCAGGAGGAATGGTCAACACCCAAGCATATGATAGGAACGATCATTCAAAGCAAGATACTCTCATAAAACGTGCTCAAAAATGTATGCCTGAAGAGCTATGAACACTACTATTTCTTTGAAACTGTGAAACAAATCTCTACTGCAAGCTCCATGTTTTCCATATTTTGGGAGGAAGTAGTATGGACCAAAACAACAAAAAATTGTCTAGTGAACATGGGCTCTAAAATGCATGCCTTAAGAGCTACGATCACTTGTTCAGTAGAAAAGATTTTTCGCAATAGCAATGATGGGCAGGTGCTTGTAACTCTTCAGGGATCTATTTTAGAGCTCATCATTACTGGACTATTTCGTTTCGAATTAGCGTTCGTATCCCTTCATATTGACCATTGCTCTTGGGACACACTATATATTATTGCTTCCAGTAACCTGTTTTGATGATTGTGGAATCAAAGTTGAATACATTGGCTGCTTCCAGTAAGGTGTAGACTGAATGGTTTTGAAGAGGTTAAGTATCAAATTAGCAAAAGTAGTTCCTGAAATCGAACATCTTTTGTAACATTCCGTAGAAGTGAAACATTAATCCTCAGAAATCCAAAGAAGAAATTTAAAACATTTGAAATAAAGAATTTTACAAATCCAGTGAACAGATAAAATACAAAATACTGAAAAGAATATGCAAGGAAAGAAATCTGTGTGGAAGACATGTTCCAGAAGAAAAGGCAGTTACTGTGGCATCTGGGAATAGTTAACATGGTGCTGGTAGTAGGTAAAGCAGTATTAACACACCAACAATAGTGTAAGCAGAAAAATTATTGAAGACATTTGATGTAATTATGTGGAGATTATAAGATTCACAAAAGATTGGGGAATATGGAGGAAAGTGATTCACAGAAGATTGGGGAATATGGAGGAAAGTGTCAGACCATTAGAAAGATTGATAAAAAGAAAGTTTCTGAAATGTATTTTCTGACAGCGTAGCAAATAATAACTGCAGATTTATTAATAACTATATTATTATGTAAATATCACTTGTTTCACTTTATATGTGTGTATAAATGTTATCTTGCTGTTGGATTGCAGGAGGAATACCGTGCAAGGCTGCCTAAGTATCAACGTCAACCACCACCCAAGACTGTAGATACGTCAACATCTACTCCACAGACAAGTGCAGAGGTAATTGCTACATATAGTTAACACAGAGTATGATCTACTATGAAACTTCTTCTTCTCCCCCCCCCCCCCCCCCTTTTTTTTTTAACGGGCTATAAACTTAAGTTTCAGTGAGGCTATGAGGCTCAGGGGTGGGATCAACTTTAGGAAACCACCTACAGGGTGTGATCAAAAAATATAGTGACTAATTTTATTATAAACAATGTAATGAGCTTACATGGAATTTGAAATTGTCTCCTTCAAAGTACTTTCCTTGGCTGGAAGGCTTCTTTTGAAAGGGCATTCAGCTGCTCTGTCGTGGCCCTCTTAGTGTCAGGAATGGTGTCAAAACATTTTCCTTCAAATATGCTTTTAATTTTTTGGAAGAGCCAGAAGATGCATGGTGCTAAATTTGATGAGTAAGGTGGATGTGGACAGACAGACAAACAAACACTTTTCCCGGCCAAAAACTCGTGATTCAAAAATAAAGTGTGGCACGGCATGTAATCGTGTTAGAGGAGGAATCCATTAACCAATTTTTCAAGTCTCGTACGTTGTACATAGTTTCACGTTCACAGATGTTGCATGCACCCTTGTGAAATTTGCCATGTACAGTTGTTACCCTTGAAACGAAATTTGATCACACTGTGCCATCAGTATTACAGTATTGGAAAAACAGAGAGAGTATGATTTTTATATTTGATTTGGACCGACATGCCTATACAGGGCAAGGAGATTTGGGGGTTTTCTATTGGGAACTGGAAATTTTTGTCTCAGTGTCACACCCATAGACCCATGTTTCATCTGCTGTTAATGTTTTGGACAGGAAGTCTGGATTTGAATGAAGGTGATCCTTCAACTTCACAATTTTCCTTTTGTTCATCACTTAAAAAGGCTGGGAACAAATTTTGCACTCATCACATTCGTAGACTGTTGGTTAAAATGCGTTGCACGGACCCATGTGAAATGCTAAGTTTTTTGGTAAGGTCTCAAATAGCTGAAAGAGAGAGAGGGAGAGAGAGAGAGAGAAGCTTTTCTTTCTCTCCGTTTCCCTATTGCACACATTGCATGCACTTCGCTTCCATTGTTATTGCAGGATCTGTGCAGAACAACTAATTTTGATAGTCAACCCTTTTTTTTATTGTTGTTTAGTTACTCGTAGGCGGTCTACACCATCACATTGTTTACATTTCATTATTTCCTATATCAGAAATAAGATGCCCACATCAGCAATAACAACTCCACTACAGACAGCATCACTGCTAATATAACATTTACAGGTTTAGGAATCTAGCAGAGTAACCACTATACACTATCAAACAGAAACACTGGAAGCAAACATTTTTCAGTTCTTGTGAGAAACAGTAATGAATTTTCTTCAATTGAAATAAGGGGCATAGCAGCGTACATGATGTCAACTCTGAAATTTAGTATATAGGGGACATTCCTCATTCCAAATGCAATAACATATATATCAAAGTACTTCGAACAGGCTGTAGGAATTAATAACATTATAGAAAATTGATTTTCCATTATTCACATGTATCCAGTCCTGCTTATTTCTTCGAATTATCTTCTGTACTGTAGCAGTTCTATGTGTGGTCCGAGTTTCATCTAAGGTCCAAGTTTCATTGAGCTATGTTATTTGGCAGTGACACATCATGAGAAAGTTACTTCTGTCTCTAATTTTGCACACTATTGTGCATTATGATGGTATCTAACACAGCTATGGGGCCATGTCAACTCATCTGTACCTGCGCCAACAAAACATGGCACTACACAGTTTGCATTACATCGAGTGAAGTTGACTACATTGCAATACCGATGTTGCAACAGTGGTCTCTACACACATAGCAGACAATAAGTTTTCTGTTCTATCTTGTAATTGTAAGCTATTGAGAAATAACATTATATATAAGAATTCATTTTTGGCTTGCTACCACAATAAGAGCAAATTAACGAACACGTAATAATGTGTATATAATTATAACGAAACACGTGCTTTCGATAATGGAGTAAAGAAATACAGAAAATAAGCATTTTGTTATGACCAATATCTTGAAAACCATGCAGTACAAGATTTACAAAATATGTAATAACTGAAACTGTAACTGCCTGCTCTACATCTTATAATGATGATGATGATGCAATAAATAATTGATATTCCTAGCTTTTCACTCACCATTTTACGGCAACAGTGGCACAATTCCATCCAGCTCCCCATTGTTACTATAGATGGAATCAACGCCAAAACCAGCTTCATGATTGTCATCACAAAAACAAATAACAAGCCACGACATCATGCACATTTTCTAAAAGGACTTCGCATTCATGTAGTGATTTGTAAGGGAAACCCGTACTTCTCAGCACTATTTTTAGTGACGTTTCCACCCCTGAGAAGTTAACTTTCTTTTAATGACACTGTCATAGGATTCTCTTTCCAGCTGTAGTAACCGTAAGTATGCCTCTGAATTGGACCAGTCTTTAAAGAATCAAAGTCGATGACAGTGTGAGACTGCTTTTTCTTCTTTCCAAGAGTCACTAAAAATACATTATCTGATTCATATGGCTCCGAATTGTTAGGGCTCATGTCTGCATCTTTCAACTTTTGCAATAACACTCCCTTGCGTACTACTCTTCCAAGAACTTTTTGATGTCTGTTCCACAACTTCATTGGCAGGAACTGATGGCTTTCCATTATTACTTCGGTATTCTTTCTCCTTCTCGTAAGACTCGAGAGTTTTATCAGAATTTGCTGAACCACCATGTATGAAAGCACAGCACAACACAAGCACATGGTAGAAACAATATGCAACACACATTGTTTATGTTCACACCAAACAAAACCAGCCACATGGGAGCTTTGACATCACGACTGGCAGCGATTACCGTGCTGAGATTGGTTCACATCCCACACCTAGTGCCCCTTGCTTCTCGTTCTTCACTTGCCAACCTGTTTCGTTGCCAGCTTGAAACGCATACGTCAAGTGCAAAGTATCAGCAACCTGGGTATAGGCCTCCCTGTTCTGCCATCATGGATTTTGATGAAATTTTGTGTGAACATTCACTCATGTCCCCAATGAACATCAGTAAAGTTTAACGTTCATCAAGATAATATTGGCAATGATGTAGTAACTTGTTTGATACCATGTGCAGAGGGAACATGAATTTCTGGCAAATTTGAGCTGCTGTATTTTGGACAATGTTTCATTGAAAGAAATTAAATTTGGCCATTTTGTACAACTTTTTGCGTTCTCTTAGGAATAATACTGGAAAGAATTTTACGAATCATAGTCGGCCAGAAAGTTTTAGACAAGTTGTCCAAAAAAATTTGTCCCAAAAAGATTTCAAAGTTTGGCATCTTATACCTCAACATGTAGTAACCTGTCTCATTTATGTGCCACATGCCAATAGTGAATACTGTATTTATCCTAGTATAAGACAACCCTGAATTATTCTTACTAATCAAAATTACGAACTTTGACATAAAATATCTTCCTAAAATGTTAACGTTGCAGATCCTCCAAACTTATGGCATGTATTTATTGTTTACAATTTGATAATACAAGGAGAAATGAAAGAAACAAAAAGAAGTTCATCACATTAATTTTTATGTTCACTGGCTTTTTCGTTTACTTAGCCTATTGTATGTGGTATCACTATTTTTATCATCCTACCAGGACAGCTGTGAAATTTAAATCTTCATTGTCACAAATATTTGGCTATATCTTCCGAATGTGTTGTGATTTCTCAGGTGGTGGTTACAGAGGGACCTACTACTGGTTTCTCTCTCTCTCTCTCTCTCTCTCTCTCTCTCTCTTTTTAAACACACAGCTGATTTCATTTCCATACTGATGTGAGAATGTTAAAATGTCTCTTACTTCCATACTCCCTGTCTGCCTGCCGTGCTGTCATTGGCTGTGTAAAACCAGCAACTGATAATAACCCCAACCATTCCCGTCGTACCTTACGGTGAGCATTGACAAGATTACTGCAGGAAACATGTAGTATTCCACTGGCCCCAATCCAAACTTGCAGCATTTCCTGTGGAATATGAGTATTTGTCCAATTTTAAAGTCAATTCAATTCCATGTACAAATCGATTCAGGCGAACTGCAATTTAAACATAGTAGACATTCATAAAATCTCAAAGTACACAGTATAAATTCTTGAGGTTGGCAGCATGACAAAATTTCTGCCTGCTCAACACTTGGTTCCCTGCACTCAACTCAATTAAGCTGGTGTCACTGTTTCTCCTTCAATGTTCCGTAATGCTAAGTTTGAGCAACAGTGAAACACAGATGCAATATCTTCTAGGGTGTAGGTCACATGTAACAACAGCAACTAATCCAGAAATATGAGATTGTAATGACAATTCAGTGCAATTCTCGAACTTTCGATTGTCTCTCGATTTGGTCATGGCTGTTGGTGAAAACTGATTAGAAGCTGGTAACATTTTTCCTCTGCAGTCTTGAATCGTGGCAGAATTTCTCATTAGCAATGCACTTGATAAATCATTAGTTTCTCATAACCAAATGAAATACTAACTTTGGTTCAGAATGATGCATTGGTTTTTGAATGACAAGGTTTTCGCCTTCGATGTTACCTTAATGTTTAAAAAAAAGCATAAATACAGGTATATGGTGTTCATACATGTATGATAACTTTTATTGCAGACCTCTTCAAATAGAACAAAAGCTTATAAGTGGATAGAATTTAATGCTGTTTCCTCCTGTGTTTCACAATATTGTCAGTTTTTAAGCAGAGCATTAGATTGTTGCTGTGGCTAATTCGTAGTTTCTCATGTATCCATCCCGTGTGCTATTGCTACTAGTCAAATGTCATGTGGTTTTTCAAGTGTGGTCAGTACTAGTTCAAGCGAGGTCGATACTGACTCAAGCGCTTAATCATATCGTGAAATCACAAGCCTATTCAGACATAAATGTTGTTTGCTAAGTCCCACTCTTCACAATTCTTCAAATTAAATTTGTATGAAACCTCAATAGTGAAAGCTTCATTTCTAAATGTAAGATGACCTGTATCTGGTGAACAGTTTTAAACTGTTGACCTGAGTAGCAGTGATTTAATCTGTGAATATAATATGACCTCATATTTTTTTGAATAACGAATGTCGGAAAAAGCTTTGATTTATAATCAGGTAAATAATGTAAATGAAGTGCAAGGATAGTGATGATGCAAAAAGACAAATTAACCGCATTTTGGAAGAAAAAACACTTTTATGTAACTTTTCAAACTTGTCTCATTAGAAAGACCATGGTGGCAACTACCAAAAAAATTTCATTGTTCTTCGCAGACTAACAACGCTAAATAATTTGAATCATAATTGGACGTGAAAATCGTGGAATGAAAAAAGTGCAAATTTGGAATTTTTATATCTCATGGAGTAAACCAATGCTGACCATGAAACTTAATACACAATAGGTCGGTAACACAAGTATGGGGAATACAAAATTTTCACTTTTTCACAAAAATCATTACCTTTTTGGCAAATTATTAGATTATTTGGGGAATAGTAGGTGAATGCTCTAAAAAATGTGATGCTGAAGATATGTGAGCTTGTAATTTGCTTCTCGTTTACCTACAATAGCACAAATTAAGTCAACAAACAAGAATCAGTTGTTGGTTTGGTTTATCTTTTGCATGGATTCAGATGTTACAGGAATGGAAACAAGTAAGAAAGCTCCATACCATTATTCAATCTGTAATTCTTTTATTGGTAGAATAGATCTTAAAGGTCATAAAGAAAATGGCATAAAAGCTATTTAAATGAATGTTTTGAGGTTTCAATGCATTTTCGATTGGTGGGGAAATAAAATGGCACAATTTTTTATTGGGTCACAGCAAAGGAATTGGTCTAACAACTCGTGTACATTTCACTGTAATGCTGGTTTATGAAAAATCCTGCGCCTTACCTAAATGAGCGTCAGCAAGCAGTTCGACATTTGAAAGTACCATCAATAGAGGAAAAATTCTATAGTGACAAGTTCAGTAGGAAGGGGGGCGGATACAGTTTTTGCTTTTGGATAATTCATTTAAACCTCTGCATTGCTGAATGTAATTTTTAAACTAATTGGTACTATTAGTTGCTCAGGCACAGTAAATATAGTGTTCAAAGGAAGAAGATGAGACACCAACATTGCCATTCATTCTATGATTTACTTCTCATTGGCATTATTTTCCTAAAGCTTGTGTCACAACATAAAGATATCTGAGGCCAACATTAATTTATAAGCTTGCAAATGGGCTGTTCTCAAGATATAGAATATTTCTGCTTAGAAGTTATTGTTGACGCCTTGATGTGCACAGAAAAGTTTGCTCAGTTGACTTTAGATGGGAAATGTTAGTCATACTGATGATAACTTGTGGACCTGAGGATTGCTTCTATCAGAAGAAGGTATGAGGATGGAGGAATGGGGACAAGTATCATCATAGGAAAACTCACTCTATACTGCAGAGACTTATTGAGCGAAAGGAGAAGGAAAAAAAATATTGCTGGTATTGACAAGATTTGAGGAACTGAGAACTTGTTAGTGGGAGAAGTGGGAGCAGGCAAAGAATATATTGTAATGAATCAGAACATGGGGAATCAACAAGATCGTCACACCACAATCAAACTTTTGTAATTTTTTATACTTAGGTATCTGAAGTTCAGAACTCAAATATAAATTTCTCAAAGCAGTTCAATGCAACTCTCAAAAATACTGCTCAAAATTGACTTCTGAAGTTTTTCAAGCAACCTTAACTCACTAAAGTGAGGATGACTTTTCAATGGGCCTTGTGGTTCAATTGATAGCACTCAAGACTTGTAATCGTTAGAAACCGCTGATTTGAGTCACATTTCAATTATTAGTTTTTATTGTCGTTGCGTGCACCACCCCATGGAGGGCACCCTGATTAGTTTTTATGTTTATTTCAGATACCTAAGTCATTTAAATACGAAGTTCATCAAGTATATGCTAAGTAACACATCTGATTATAATTTTCTTTGTGAAAAAACATGAGAGTTCAAGGGAACAGTACTTGCTATCTGTGTTGTGTGTTTACAAACAGTACAATACGTGCTTTACTATTAATTGACGATGGTTTCCTTTATTTATACAGTTTATGTAGACTTACAGAGTTACGGCACAGTAAGTGAAGGAAATAGCTGTGCCGTGTGTAATTAGAAACAAGAAGACATTTTTCATAAAAAATGATAATTAGATATCTATTAATTAGCATAATGTTGAGGACTTCCATATTTAAATGAAATAGGTATTTGAATTGAATGGGATAAATTTGAAAAATATATAATGATAATAACAACCAAAACAAGACTCTAACCAGCGATCTAATGATTGCCCGTCTCAAGTGTTACCGATTGAACCATGCGGTCCGGGATAAAAAATTGTCCTAATTTTAGTGAATTAAAATTCCTTAGAAAACTTAGAAGTCAGTTTTCTTGAAAAATGTTGAGAGTTACATCAAAATACTTTTGAAGCTAGATATCTGCGTTTTGAATATCAGAAAAACATACAAAAATCTGATTGCTTCATGATCTCTTTGGAAATGCAGATAAACAGTAAACAAGAATTGTCATTTTAAGTGACTAAACAAAACCCGAAAATCAAATTTTAATTTAAAGAAAGCATCATCTACTTTTAGATGTGAAGTATACAGTATTTAAAATATATGTTAAAACTTGCGAATTTATTATAAAATTAAATGTTTGTCATACCTTCATTATTATTAAATTATAACGAGCCCATTCTGTTTTCAGGCTGAACGACCTACAGTTATGCCTCGCTTTCAGCGTCCGCCAATGGCTGTGGCAGCTGTACCTGTATCAATAGCTCCTCCAGTGAGCAGTGTTGCTATAATGTCCCCAATGGCTGGACCACCTATAATGAGGCCAGCTGTGCCCCTAGGTCCCCCAACAATGATTGGAGGTAACATGAACATGATGCGACCACCCCCCATGGGGCTCCCTCCAGGTAATTCATTTTGATTCCATTTTCTTTTCCAAATGTGTTAATTCAGCTTGTTTTTTGTGGATTAATAATTTTGGTAAGGTAAGGTGTGTAATTTTAAATATCTGAAAACAATTGAATGTATTATGGGCAGTTGTGTTATTGTGCTTGTAATGCATGTAGAAAGTGGAACAATTTTTATATTAAAAGTATCTTACTTCCTTAACCTCCTCACACTACCACAGTTATGTGAAAATCTGTATTGAATGTCATTAACCAATGTTATTCTATTAGTAGTGTGAAATGTATAGTTCTGATTGTCCAAGAAAACCATATAGAGTTACAGCGTTAAGTTTTTGTGTTATATATACTCTTAAGGTTTTACAAAATTAGCAGTTACGCAAGTTGTCATATTTGCCTGGTTTGTTCGGAGAGGTTGACTGTATTCTGCAGATAACAATTACTTCATGAGAATTACACTGTATAGAATGGCTAAAGGAGTGGTAATTTGTCTGGGAAATTTGTAGTTAAAAATTGATTTTACCTGGAACAGGCACAAAAAATCTCAGAGACTTCTGAATTACTTTGAGAAGTCTCAGTGGCATAAAATATTTGTAAATTCACCACTGCTTTCAACTGTTTTTTGACTGAAGCAGAGGTATTTTGTTAAAATTGGTTCTGGAGTCTTTACTTACGATAAGGCAAAGTAGTGCACAAGCTGTTATTGTGTTTGTTGCTAGAGTGCAGTTGCCTCTGCTGTGCATGCTTGCCTTGGAAGTAATGGTTATTTGGCAGCCCCATCTGTTGTACATTGTGTAATTGTGTGTGTAACATGCATAACAGAATTTGTCCCGTAGATAATTTCCTCGTTTGCATAAAAGTGAAGTTGGAAATGTTATTGATCAGCAGTGGGTATTCAGCAATAAATATTCTAATAACAATATAAACTAGTAATTTGCTGTGTTTCTATTTGTGCCATACTTCAGCTGACCACCGAACAAGGCAGTGCAGCACTTGACTTGAATTAGTGAGGACATCCAGCTGTGCAGGTTTTGTGTGATTTTGGTATAAATTGCTTAAAGCTGTTGCCGAAATGGTTCCATTGAGAAAGTATGGCTGATTTAGTTCCCCGTCCCTCCCTAATCTTAAATAGTGTTCAATCTTTAATGACCTTCTTTCAAGTAACCGATGATCACAACATGTCGAACACCTGGTTTTAAAGCCTGATCCTGCAGTTTGTTGATGTTGCATTCCAATGACAGCAGTTTGAAGTATGTTTTTCTGAGATTCATCATATGCGTAAGCACAGGACAGTGACAGATACCAGTAGCCAAGGGCTTTTTCTGTAGCTTCGAGAAGTAAGAGCGTATGGTATTTGACCAACCAAAGTGTGTGTTTTGTAATGATTTTTGTGGAGAACTGTTTAGCGTTAGCGAAAGGAGAAGCTACCAATGCACTAAGCACAAATGGAAAAAGGCCCAAGAACCACAATGTGTTATAGTTCCTTTTATTTTCTTTTGCAGAGATTGAATAGAAATTTATATGGGGCAAAAGTGACTTGTCTCTGTTGAATGCAATAAAGAAAGTAATTCATTGAGGAGTATAAAAAAATACAGGGTGCATTAAGAAATTTATACGGGACAAAAGTGACTTGTTCCTATTGAGTGCAATAAAGAAAGTAATTCATTGAGGAGTATAAAAAAATACAGGGTGCATTATTATTAAAATTGAATGTTCAATTTTAATGCTATGGATCCTGGCAGTCTGCAAACATTTTCATAGAGCTTCCAATTGTATACACCAGATTGCATCTGGCATGAATAGCTAAGGTTACCATCACACTCCACTGGGGAGCACCTTGAGTTAATGTTACATGTGTTGATTTGACTCATTTGAGAATAAAATGCTAGGAAGCCTAGTCGTAGAGGTGGCAGAGTATTCCACAATCTCGTATTTTGTTCTCGAGGCAACAGTGCATAACTATAAAACATCTTCCAGGACTTTCTTTGTATTTCAAGTAATAGTATATGAGCACAAAATGTTCCATAATTAAAAAAAAAGTTTGCGGTATAGACCTGTAATTATGTGCCTCTGCCTGACAACCCTTCTTAAGCACCAAGAGAGCCTGCACCTTTCTCCAGTCACACAGAACTCTTGATAACCCATGATTTAGGGACCTGAAGATATAGCATCTGTTTTTTCCAAAGTTAGCACCTATTTTTGGTAAAATTCTAATCTATTTATTTATTGTAAATAATTATATCCATAGATTCAAAGTATAGAATATTTTTATTTGCCTTTCAGTATTTTTCATACAATTGGCTTCGTGAAAGTTTGCAGTGGAGTACAGTAAAGCACAATAAACAATTACATACACAGAATTATTTAGCTTATTTAAGAATTGAAGACATCTCTTGATCACCCATTAAAAGCTTATATTATAATGAGTATCTCCTAGGAATTCTTCAACTTTATAGAATTCACTGCATTTTAACCAATTTTGCAATACACTCTTGAATTTATTAAATGGGGCTGTACGAGCTGAGTATGATAACTTATTAAAGGAGATCATGCTACGTGTTCGAGGAGCCAGCCTTATTGCATTGAAATTTACTATTAAAATGAGTGGCGATTGGGAAGCTTTTTGACTGGAATGTTTGCTTTTGCAAATACTTCAACAGTTTTTTTCAAAAACAGTCGATGCTTTTTCTCTTCTTTTGGCTTTCCTTAAGCTTCCAACAAATGATTGTTTAGGTGGAGAATCAGCAACATTTTCCTGCTGGTGAATGTAGTAATTTTTTGATTTAATGTGTCTCTCGACAGTATTTCTTCTTTTCCACGTAATTTGATAATTATGAAATAGGCAGAATATTTATTTTACTTTGTGGCAGTTCATAGCCGTCCGATCTCTACTTCTCTACACTGCTTATAGAAGTGGTAAAAGTACTTAGTGTCGAAGTAGGACCAAAATAATTCTGTTCATGTGCCAGAATAAGACTTTCAGCTTGGATAAAATACATTGCAAGGTTTTGTTTTCCAGGCTGTATATTGCAGACTGCAGACAGTATAAACCGGCAGTTAGTCATGAGTGCAAACAGACTAAAATTATGGCAGCCAGAGGGGATGGTCATAGAGGTTACCGATAATTTCTGGTGTTGTGGGGGGCCCTAATCTAACTTTTTGATGGACTAGGAGCAGTTTTTTCACTGTTTTTAAAATAAAAAATGAAAAAATGAGCATCACACAACACGATGCATTTGGTAATAGCTACTGCACAGTTGCTTACTTTGGTTGGCAGAGTCTTAACGAGGTAGTTCTGACCCAAACTCTACCGTTACCCAGTCCAAGCACAGTGCAACACACTGCCATCTAAAACTACTATGTTAGTGTGTCCACATGCACTGTGTTCACATGGGGCTCCAAAAACTGGTTTTATAAACCGATTTCCCAATTCTACCTCTGGTTATTCATGTAAAAACTCCAATATTGATTCTGGAAATGTTCTAGTTGCCGGATTTCAGCTCCAACTGTCGACTTTTGCTCCCATGCTGGGTTTTTAAACACACAAACATTCTTGAAACATGCTTGGTTTGTCAGGTTACTTCTTGTTGCTTAAAATTTTCAGCTAATGTGGAGGGAGTGACTTTTGTGCTGTGAAGGAGAAGTAAATATATTTGACTGAGTGTAAAGTTGTCTACATCCAATATTTAATTGAAGAGAATCAGCCACTGTGCTGACTAAATCAAAAACTGGAACAGTTGATTTGTGGATGCAATAATTGAATGGTCTGACAAAATCTATTTCAGCCCATAACATGTGTACATGACAGTAATAAAGGTTCCCAAAATTCAGTTTTCATCTTCCAGATGTCGCATTCATTGTGCTTGTTGATCATGCATAGTGATTGCACGAACTTTTGAAACTAAAGTAGCAGGCAAATATATGTGTTTCTTTGTTCTAAGGTGCTAGGTCCCATGGCTGAGTCCTACATTGCATTACATGACATGTATAGAGACCAGTGATCATAAGAGACCACTCAGCCACTAGCAACTGACATGGTAGAGTGCACTGATAGGTCATGTTCATGCACTTTGTTTTATAAACAAATTCTCATGCGTATTATCTTGTGAAAAGTCCGGTTGTTCTTTCTAGTTTAGTAGTTTTATTTTATTTTCAATTCTTCAGGCTCGTATCTCGACGTCTGTCTTTTGGAATATGTGTAGTGATAGAAAACTTATCATCCATTGTGAAACAATGAGACTGAACTAAGTGTTTTGGCCTTTGTGTTGTTATTATCTGTTTTGTGTCAGTACAATCACTGTTGAGAGTAGTGGAAAGGTGGTGTATCTTAATTTTTATACTGTCTTTACATGATGATGTATTATCTATGGTTATCTGCCAAATTGGGAACCAAAACACTTGCCCTTGAATTCGTCTTGCATTCGTTTTGAGTTTATTCAGGTTTTATTTGTAATTTCAGTCCATGCCTTGTTGTGAATAAATGTAAAATTCTGAAATGATCATTTCAATTCAGGGTACCTAAAAGCAGAGAGAAATTCTTTCATTTCAGTCAGCATGACATAATCATTACAATGCTAATTGAAGACATTGTGTTTGGGAGGGAAAAGGTACACCAAAGATTCTTTAAGAATAGGAGTTAGATACTAAGGGGATATTTTCAAGCATATATGTTTCAAGTAAATTGTCAATATACTCGCAAGTAGCACAACAAAAATGGCATAACTGGAGACAGTACTTTCTTGATGAAATGCAGCTTATTTCTTAGATCTGTGTGAGGTCTATTTGCACTGTGGAATTTCATTTTAACTACTGACACAGCATTACATTTTGGCCCTCTTGGTTTCAAATGTTGTATCAGAAATTGTTTCTAATTTTTATGCCTGGTTTGGTGGGTATTCTGTAGAACTTTTAAAGTTTGAATAGGACCACTAGACTGCTGCTTATCTACAGTAAATGTAGAATGCATTCATCAAGAGACCACAGAGGTTATAGATTGTGGAGATGTTTGATATTTGATGTGTGTATACTCTTCGGTTGCTATAGCTGAATGTTCAAATGTTCTCCCCAAGACGCAAGAAATCTTACTGAAGGAGGTTACAGTCCACATGTTCCAAATATTGATAAGTGGGTGAATAGATGTAGCATCCTGTAGAAATACTTGAATATCAGTATTGCTACATTCTGTTAAGTATTAAGAATATAGTGGTGTCTCATTAATATGTTTTTAGGAGAACCACATGCCCTGATGTCATAAGTGGGAAAACGTACTACAAAAATAATACCTGATTTGGTAACGATTTGATTTTTTTGAGAGTGAAAATGCGTAATTTGGGGTAATATGCGATCTCATAACAGCACACTCCCTGACGTGCTATATCCATAAATTATAATTGTATTATAATTCTAAACACTCTTTTTCGAGAATATATTTGGAATATCACACCAAGAAACTCAAGCCATTAGTATACAAGAAGCAAAAATATTTTAAATATAGTGACATTGGTGACATCCAAGCTGCCGGACATATATACTTAAGCCAACAGCCAATCGGGATGCATGTGACTGAGATCATAGCCTCTAGTCTCCAAAATACAAACCTATATTTTAGGAACTTATCTAAAAGACTTCAACATTTAATTTCAATTTGAATTGATTGTTTATATGTGAATATGTATCTGTGTATATATTATATGAGAGTCGATTGTTTATATGTGAATATTTGCCCTTAGTATACAGTAACACATTAACATCCAATTTCAGTTTTACTGTGGATAGTACACCAATACCTATCTGTGTCTCATAATACATAACACTGTGTATAAAAATACCATCACCCAAAACAGTTTGAATAAATAAATATGAAATATGAATTTATACGCAAAGTCAGGCAGAGTTTACACAGATTTTCTTAACAGAAAGAAAAGTTGTTCATTTAACTTTTTGCCATTAGTGAATCTACTGATAATATAGATAGTCATTGATAAAACTATTGGTACACTGTACATATTAACCTAACTATACTACACTACACTGCCCTGTCTTTACAGGTGTTTGAAGAACATGCCAGTCATTACTTGTTTCTTCTGTCCTGATTTTTATATCTATTGTCCATCATTAATGCATTCACCACTACTTCATCAATTTCAAAGCTTAACTCATGATGTTTGTGTCCACAGCTTCAATGGCTTTTGACAGTGTAGGAACTGGCGAAGGTTCTGTTTCATATCTGTCTTCACCTTCTCATTTTTCTGCCATCTGCAACTGTAACACTTCGTTATGGAATGACAGATGGCAACAGGCTCGCAGTATTTTCTTCTTGCCACGTTATTTGCTGCCACTGTTCAGCTGCAGTTTCATTGTTTTCTGACCTGCGATTTCATTGTTTTATGATGTGATCCCTCCTGTGAGTGCCAGTATCCATTAAAGCTAGCCCTCTGAAAACAGTTCTAGCACGGAATCCTATGCGTTTCTGACAAAATGCTTAGCATCTAAGATTGTCTCTTTTTACTTGTTATTATGAAAATATGCGAGCCCCCTCTGTAGAAGAATTTTCTTTATTTTTATTTCATGCCTTGGTCGAGTGGCTGAAGGTGTCTTGTGCAATGAGGATGAGCTTCACAGTACTCAATAAAGAGGATGATTTTCCTGTTTTTGACTCCCCACCTTGCATCGCAAAAGCACAAATATCATTCAAATATACTTGTCGTTAACTGATATTTTGTATTAGATGTATATTTGCATGAGAATGTCAGCACATTTTTGAAACATAGTGGACTTCCCACCGTGCCAATTATTAGGGGCGCCAACTTTCCTGTTCCACATGTATTGCAACATTACGGAACAGTCAGCCTGCCTTTGGTTAATTTTCCAGTGTGGCATTTCTCTTCTCTGAACTCATCAGTTTTGTTGGGCAAAAGGCAAAAATATAAGCTCGTTTTGTCTACATTAAAAATATCATTGGAACTGTATCTCTCAATGATACATGGAAGAATATTTTTTCGTGACTCAATAGTTTCAGTATTCATGCTTCCAGCCTCACCTCGAACACATTTACAGGCTCAATTGTGTCGGCTCTTAAACCTTTCGACCCAACCATTGGATGCCTTGATATGTAGCTTTAGCAAAAACCATAGTACCATCAACTGGTATGTTTTGCTGTGCCAGCTTGTTTCAACCACTTCAGTATGGCAGTTACCAGTTCTGGAAACTGATAATTGTGCTCGTTTTCTTTTGTTGTTTCCTCCTTCCGACTATGCAGCTTCAATTATTTTTTGCTTGCTTATTTTAGTTTAATGTTGACGGAGGAATATCAACATGCTTCATGTATATAGTTTTGTCCACTTTCTGAATAATGTTCCAGTTCTCTTCATTAATGAATCGCCTCACTATCTTCTTATCCATGATGTATCAGTACACTTTCTGACACAAAAAAGAAAATCGCACACTGAGAGGTAACTAAACATCCATTCACAGTATACCATACATAAACAAAGAACAACCAGCAACTGATTTATATGTAGTTTATCGTTTATATATGGCCACTGCAACATCACTCCTGCCTCCGACCTGCACTTGTCGATAGGTTGCAAGTCGTTGGTGCTGCTGCCAGCCTATACGAACTACAGTACTGCACTATACTTCTATGTGCCAAATTTGTCATGTTTACCATAACTTATGATGTGCACAGTTGCCAACACTGAAAAAAAGAACACTGAATTTCAACATCCTAAATGGGGAGGCTGAACATATAAATGAGTCATATTAACATGTAGTCTGGTCCCTTCAACCTCCGCACAAACCAACCAACCAACCATATTAACATGCATTTAATGTAATTGGGATTGGAACTTCCAAAAATGGATTTACTATGTGGGAAAACATGGTAATGAGGAACGAACTAACCAGATTCCTCTGTAAAAAATTCATTTTGTACAGTCTGTAATAATGAAATTCACAGAAAGATTGTGCAAAGTAAATGCAACTAATTTTGTTGATTTGTGGTGAAGACTTGTGTAATGATATATAGTGCTTTAAATTAAGGTTCTGGTTTAAAGTAACATTTTTTAAGATCTAATTTGTCAGGAGATTCATTTTTTAAAAATCGTGTATCCAGTAACAACAGAATATTTTTAGAAGTACTCATTCAGCAAAAGCAGTGTGAATCTTTCACGAGAGCTTATTTAAAGTTTTGCGTATATTATGGTTGTTCAAAGACTTATTTCCAGATTCATTCTCTTGTCACTTTCAGCAGTGTATTTTATTGACTTGAATATGCTTACTTTAGTACTTTTCTCATTAACAGTGTAAGTAATAGTATTTTCTGTGCACATTTTAAAGGCATCATTGGAGCACTTCCACCGGGAGCAATGCACCCATATGCAACGCCACCTATGGCATTTCCTGGTCCACCTATGCTGACTCCGATGATGCATCCACGCTTCAGATGATCAGGTTTGTTGGGGGGGCTCTGGCTTCTGTGGTCTGGTGGCCTTTAGGTTCACCCCTCCCTTCAGCTCATTTGTGTGCCTGTTGAAAGAAACCACCTGTAAGCAGATAACAGCATGCTAGCCACCAGAAATGAAAGGCATAATTATATGCATTTTTTCTCTTTCCTGTCACGAGTTGTAAATCTTAATTGCACATAAGGAATGGACCAATTAATACATTCCATAAACTTGTTGTCCATCTAGGCAAGGTAAATGTAACATGGCACAAGTGTGTGTGTGTTTGTGTGTCTGTCCTTTCATTGTGAAATACCATGTAATCTATTTTATATTTCCAGGATATGTAGAAGGAAAGTCTGATTTCATTAGTCCATTTTGTGAACTAAAAACATTTGGCAATGCTAGAACACGAACTCACTTTTTTAATAAGTTAATTGCATAATTGTGTCATAGTATATGGTACAAATTGATGATGATGGGAGCATTTTCACGTACACTATCAGTGTAACAATTTTTCTGAGTTATCTTATTGAATATTGTAAAGAGGAGGTAAGATTATTCTATTGCTGTCACTGAATACTTTGTTGTTCTCATCACCCTCTCCCTGTTGTAGCCAATGATGCTTTAAAACCTGTACAGTGCTTGGTGTATAATTGCCATGATCTCAAAACGTGTATCTGTTTTATAGCAGTAAATAATGGAATAGACATATGCATTGAAATTTTGAAATTCAATAATTTTGCTTGTAGTTATGCCAGAAAGAGATTCACAAAAACTGCATAAAATGTATAATTCACGAAGTTGCTGATGAAGCCTATAAATCGTTTATGATAGTTACAAGGAGAGACTAAGGCTTCAGTGCTGCCATTAAAGTGATTACAGTTTCTAGTCTCTCACATACAGATTTGAGTAACTTCACCTGCGTACCTTCCCATGTCGGCACTATGTCAAAATCTACCAGTGCTCTCTTAATTGTTGTAAGAAGAGAACATACAGTGCAGGCTGTTAAAAATAGTCCAAAAATATTCCATTAAAGTGGTTTGTTTTTCCATCATAATTTGTGGTGGTCTAAAACTTCCCTGTTTCATCATGAGTAGGGCTTCAAGAAAGTTTAACTATTCACATCTGAGCCTCTCTGCATGTTTAATTGAGGGAAAGAATTGGAACTCTTGTAAACTACGTCATTGTTGTTAGGGTAACAGTTTATCCGTATGTTTCTGTTGTACCAAAATTTTTATTCACTCACGCATGCGTAATATGCGTCATATGCGAACGCGTGCGCGCGCGCGCGTGCTCGCACACACACACACACACACACACACACACACACACACACACACACACACACACACACACACAGAGGTATCAGCTGTGAATTTGCTGTGCCTGTTTTTTTTTCCTTCTTTTTATTTGCTTAGATGGAACAACTGTCTGAAAAACTTCATAGAAATTGGTGGTTGTATTGGTCCTTTCCTTTGACTGCACTGTTTTCCAGTAAAACTATTTTATATTTATTGAACTCTTCAGTGATGCAAGAAATTTTTACTATTTTGACAATGTTTGATTGGTATTGTAAAACTTTCTTACATTTTGTAATATAGCTATGTACCTTAATTTTCTGAAAAATTTTAAAATGTTGAATCTGTAATCATTGAAATGTTTTTTCAAGAATTATCTTGCACAGTTTTTATGGAGTGTTTGTATGTATTGTTGCTACTTAGATACACAAGGGTGACTTCTAGAGTACACATATCTAACAGATTTGGAAATCCTTGAAGCAACTCTGTATTGGTTAGCCATGTGCATGTTGTGCATGTGAATTTTGAAGTATTTCAGCTACAGAAGAGTTCAGTAAATCCCAGAGATAATGTGTTTAAGACACAAAAGAAGTTCATAAACTGTTCAAAGTATGGCAATTCTTAAGCAGTTGAAACAAAAACAGTGTAAATTTGTTTCATATTTAGAAACTTGGTCTGTAATCATACAGCAGAAGCTATGCCACGAGAAGATTATTGATTAAAAAAATAAGCCCTCACTTGCTTTACTGTTGTGCGCTTGCACCATTTGCATTTTGTATTGGCATTGCATCATGAAATTTTAAAAAATCATCCATAAGCTGAAAGAGAATAATCTGATATATTAGCTGCCCCAGCAACTGTAGTGTGGGCATGTACGCACGAGTTTTGTGTGTTGAAGGGAGAGCCGCATGTAGAATCCATGGTTCTCTTGTCTTCACTGTGGAGAAATTATATCAGGTAACAAATGTAACATTGTTTTTATACAGTCTGCAAGCTGCAAGTTTAAATGAAAACGGATCAGGTAAGGGCCACTTTTCTTTAAAACCCTGTGTAATTTTTCTGTTCATTTATTATAAATCCCAGAAATGGCCTTTATCATTTGTGTTATAATGAGTAATAACTAAAGAAGTTGAAGACAAGGAAAACCTGTGTATTAATTAAGTATATAAATCTAACAGTTAACTGTATATACCTTGAAGATCAAATACAATTAGGGAGATCCATAGTCATATGTACAAACAATGTCAAAGATACTAGTTTATGTTTTCAGCCAGTAAACTTACTTCTCTACTTCATTTGCAATAATTCAATTATTTACTATAATTATTGGCATTTGGAATACGCATTGAGTATTCTATCACGTTTAGAAATATCAAGGTTTTGAATCTTCAGGACAGGTTTAAACCATGTGCTGGACTGGAACTTGAAAAGAAATTTGCAGGCATTGCATACCACCTTACATGCTTGAAATTAATGAAGCGTCTTGAATAGAGCCTGCCGTTATTTGCGTATATTTCTCACTCTATTGGTTAACATGAAAATGAGGAAGCTTAAGTGCGTAAAGGTAGGCATAGTGATAATGCTTATCATGTCTTACAGAGACTGCTTCAAGTCCCAGCCTGGCAGAAAGTTGTAACCTCTCATGAACGTTTACTTCAGACACTGTTGGCCTGTGAGGAATTTCACTCAAAATAATATGTGTATCTCCTTTGACAGAGCTAACAGTTTTGTGGTAAAATTAATTGTTGCATTCCTTAGGGATCTCCTTTTTCTGTAGCTGTTCTCCTCCTCCTCCCCCCCCCCCCCCCCCCCCCCAATACTTCAGATACAAATACAGATGCAAGTCCATAAGATGTGCTCATCATATATTGGACTGAGTCCATGATTTTGAGATCTTTCTTATATCCAAAACACACACACACACACACACACACCTTGTAAAATAGTTACGAATTTAACAACAAGATAAATGTTGACTGTCACTATGTAAAGAACTTGACCTTTTGCCTCGTTTTCTGACTACTTAGAAACAGTTTAGCAATGCATTTCCAAGAAACAAGACAACAAATAACAAAGTCAACCAGTAATAGGAAAATTATTGTTACAGCAATGGTATAAGATTCGTAAATAGTTTATTCCAAATGTAACCTATCAGATTATGGTGCTTATTACACACTACCTTTTATAGTTTACAAGAAATTTTGCATTACTGACAAGGGGAGACTCTGACGTGTATCAGCGATTTTGATCAAGTTTTGCAAGGACGATCTGTATTGAAAATGAGGGACACGTGTTTTGATTTTTTGGTAAGACATTCTAGTTTTTGAACAAAAAGAGGTCAAATTTGATGGCAGAAAATTGTATTTTCAGTGCAGTACATCGCAAGATTGTCAAAAAACAATTTTTATTAATATTATATGGGGTCTTAAGTTAATAATCTAGAGTCATTAACACGTTTGTGTTTTGATACTGTATATAGGGTAAGCATCAATCTTAGGTATGTACAAGAGCAAGCTCGGCCGTCGAGTAGTCAAGGCATTCGACTACCAAATCATTGATCAGTGTCTGATACTTGGTCGTCGCTCTATTTTCATCAGTATTTCTCAAGTGTACGCAATGTATTGACAGTTATTTTCATTATGATACCTAGTATAAAAATAGACCTTAAGTATATTATTGCGTAATCCTAACTGATCATCTATTTGTGAGAGTTTGTCTCGTAGATAGACACAGACAACGCATGAATTTTGAAGTCGTGCAGTGAAATTCTATTGCTATCAGAAACAATAAATCTAGGTACATTTCAGTGGCATTGCTTTCACGATGCAGGTCAGTTGAGCATCATCATCTAGAAGAGTCTTATCCTAGCGTGTTATGTATCTCAATGAAAACAACTATCAGTATATTATGTATACTTATTTTTATTGTTAATCATACATCCTGATGTTATACTTTAAAAAAGAGCAAAGCAATAAAGCAGACACTGACCTTACTCTCATTGATGCATAGAATGAAGAATGACGAGTTTCTTGTCTACAGCATGAAAACACAAAAACATTAATTATGTGACCATTATTAATCTTGGACCCCCAAGTTATATTGATAATAGGTTTGTTTTTAAATGATATCTCATTGTATGGCATTTAAAATATGATTTTCCTTCATCAACTTTTTGTAAGTTCACTTTGGTTTAGGTCCACATATTTGACTATCAGATATTGATGTAAGAAGTGATTATCCTGGTTGTTATTGCTGCTAGAAAACAGCTAGAAAAATTCATCGAATGCACATCTTTCCTTCAAGTTTTGACATTGTTTTGTCATGCACTTCTGTCAGTCATCCGCAGAAAAAAGTTCCTCCAAGTATCAGCCAGTCACCTGCAAAAGTTGACTGCAGAAGTGAAACAAGGTGGCTGCTGATATATTCATGATGCATTTACGTGATCTGTTATTTGTACATTATAGCATACATCTACATGCACAGTAGTCGAGATTTTTTAGGGCGTCTCGTAATGTATGTAAACCATGAATACCCCGCCCCCCCCCCCCCTTTTGTGTGTGTGTGTGTGTGTGTGTGTGTGTGTGTGTGTGTGTGTGTGTGTCTACTTCCTGGTAGATTGAAACTGTGTGCCGTATTAGGATTCGAACCTAGGACCTTTGCCTTTCGTGCACAAATGCGTAATCAACTGAACTATTCAAGCATGACACATGATCTGCCCTCCCAGCTTTACAGCCGTGAGAGTACCTCAGATTGTACCTTCCAAATTTCTCAGAAGTTATTCTGCATACCTTTAAGGGCTAACATTCCTGGAAGAAAGGTTATTGTGGATACAACTTAGACACAGTCGAGGGGATTGTTTCCAGAATGAATTTTCATTTGGCAATGGAGAGTGTGCCAATCTGAAATTTCCTGGCATTTGAAAACCATGTGCCAACACACAGTTTTAATCGGCCAGAAAGTTTCAAATCAGTGTACATTCTGCTGCAGAGTGAAAATTCAATCTGTGTGTGAGTCAGTTTTGTAACAGCCAGTATATGAAAACTGTGTAGGGTAAGGAATTATATAAATTGGTATTTCCGTGTGAAGGACAGTCATGAAATGCCCCATAAATACTCTCATTATAAAAACATAACTTACATACGTCATTCGTTCTTGAGCCTCCTATGAGGTGTGTGAATTCTGTATTAAGGGAAGACAGTACATACAGAATATACAAATGTGCTGAAAACATATGAGGTGAAAATGGAAGTAGTGTTTGTATAGGGTGAAGAACGGGAGAGAATAAGAACAGAGTTTGAATCAAATTCCAGGAAGAAAGGAACTGGACAAAAGAAGGAAAACATAAAGCTAGGGTTGGTCAGTTGTCTCCTCCGTTTGGTGGGATTTCTAATGGGAAACCCTTGATTCTGCTTAAATTGGCTCCCTGCGTGTAAAAATAGAGCAAGACCACTACTAAGGATTTTGCATTACACTTAGAAACCACATATCGGATAGCTTTAGTGATTAAATGAGTGCGCACACACACACACACACACACACACACACACACACACACACACACACACACACACACACACCTACCTTTCCTTCCAACCAGTGTCTCTTCTGACTACATGTTTCTCTCTTTCCACTATCACATTACTGCTTTGTTTTATCCGATCACTAACATTGTTTTAACCATCATTGTTATGCTTTTGCAAAAAGGAACAAATTGTGTCACTATATGTACTTCTTTCAAAACTCTAGTACCAGGGTTTGTATCAGGTAATTCGCATCGTTCCCTTACGCTCTGTAAAGAAGCATGGGACTTAAAAAAAATTGATACAGTGCACTGTCACAGTGGAGTTCTATAGCGTTTGTTTCCTTCGCTACTTCTCTCCCTCTATTCAAGCATGGTTGAGCATTTAAAAAAACAGGGTCCTTGGTCATAATTTTAGTTGTCCTACAAGCTTCAATTCCATTTAGTGACAAATATTTCCCTCTCTGCTTATTGAGATGGAAACTAGTGTGCCTCCAAATTTTATATTAAACACCAATAGAGTTCGAGCATAAAGTCCACCATTTACAAGAAATGAGTAACATAAGTTGTATGTTGATCAGTGTAACTTTGATGAATTGGCTGTGCCCCACAGATATTCTCATTGTAAAGTCACAAATTTTCTGCTTCATTTGTTCTTGAGCCTCCTGTGGGGTGTGTGTGAGCTCTGCATTTAACCTTTTTTTCTTTTAAATTTCCATAATGTAAGAGGCATGTTTTGTTATACAGATTTAATTGAATAGTTTTAATGTAATTTGCGGTTATGCAACTGCATGCTAAGTGTTAAATTTCCTACCCATGGGAATTATTTGGGATTTAGGGTCCTATTATTTTATTACCTATTCAGTCCATTGTTGGTTGACGCTGTACACTGTCTACTCTCCCACTTGATCCCCCCCCCCCCTGCCCCCTCACACACACACACACACACACACACACACACACACACACACGGTTACACCATACTCATGAGCACTATCTCCTGGTACATGCAGCAGTGAAGGTGATTGTTGGAGAGGCAAGTAAGAGAGAGTTCACCTGCCTCTCTTCTGCATACTTCTTACATTGTCACATTCTCATCTCAAGCCTTTGAGTTGAAATAAGAGGCCACCGGGTACATAGTATATTTGATAGAGCACCTGCTAGTCTTTGCAAAGGACCAATACTCTTAGCTTAGTAGTAGCCAAAGCTTCTTTGTTGATCCTTACCGTTTTTAATTTTGTATTTTTGTGAGAACTCTATTGTATGACATAGCAAAACCACTACTTTTGCACATCTGTCAATTTATAAAGCAAATTCGACTTCAGTTACATGAAACATTTAAGTATATTGCTCTGCATGTCAGTTACAACCTTGGCACAAATACAGTCCAATTTCTTTTGTAAGCAACAAGTGAGGCATGGCACACCAGCTGTGTGCATAAAGCACAGTGAAGCCACTTAAACCACATTAGCAATAGGTGTCCATATTTCACACTTTGCTTGTGTGATAGTTACAGTGAAAATGACAACACAAGCATTTAAAGTAAAACTTGAAAAATAGGTTTCTTATTGGCATTTACAGAGAAGTGAATTTTAAGGTTCGGAGAATTGACTTCCATCTCCTAGCCCTTTATCAGGTAGTCCACAGAACAACAAAAAGGATCATATTTAATGACTTGATTAATGCAGAATATGAAGAATTTGTTGGGAGTTTTGTTACTGATTGTCATCACTATTGACCGTGGGTAGTATTTACTATCCATACACTCACTAGTTAGTATTGCAATACCTGTCTATAGCAGCTTCTTTTAAATGTGCATAGGGATTGATTTTTTTTGTAGTACTAACTACAGAACTGTTGACCTATTTCTTATCAGTTGTCATATGTTAAGTAGAAAAACTTTTTTTTTCACTGTAAGCAAGAAATTGATACATGATAAAAATTGTGACATTAGTGTTTGAATAATTTCTGCAAGCAGCAAGGCAAAAGAAGAAATCATTTTAGCTCTGCTGAAGCAGAAATGAAGAATATAGTTTTCATTTTGACAGAGTAGTGAGAAGAAAAGGATAAGTAACAGATATTAATTGCAGAGGAGTAAATCTTTCATAGCTAACAAGAGATTAATAATGATCAGTCCAGATCTTGTATGACATTATTCCTATGTGTAATGTGCAATTACGGAAGCTTATGTGGTTTTGTTAGAAACGGGTGGAATTAAAAAAAAAGAGGGCTACAGAAATCAACCATACGTTTGTCAACATGTAGGTGTTTTGGTCATAGTTCTTTGTAGCAAAGCATTACCCTAAAGTGTTAGTGTAGAACTTCATAGCTTTTGATGTCATTACAGTAGGGGCTATTGATCTGTTACATAGCTGAATTATGAGAGACTGTTATCAAGTCTCATCCAAGTGCCCTCCTGTTGAAAATAAAGTCTGATGCATTGTTGAAACTGGTTAAAGCAGATGAAGAGCTCTTTTTAGTTTCCTGTATATGTTAAATTCTGTTGTGGCTGACACTTGTCTGAAGCTGCTTACTTCTCCTTGTTTGTGTCCTCGTGTATGAGTAAGTTGTGTGTTGTACTCAATTGCAGTAACATCACCCAACAGCCATTTTTAGACAGCATTTAAAATTTTTGAAGTAATATTTTGTATTCTGTCTCTGTTATTACTGCAGTTGTTTGAGAGCTTTTGTTGCACTATAGTAAATTTCTGTATTTTTAGTTTACAAAACAGTAAACAAAACCTCAGCTATCTCCACTGTTGAGGTAAGCTTACATTACTGCTCGTGTATATCATTTATCTAGATATTGGGGTCCTTTGTGTCATAAAATATAAATTGAGTTATAGAGTTTCAAATTGTTCATGAAATTTGCAGTTTTGTCACTGTACCTCCAAAAAGTAGGCAATTGTCACCCACTGAGTGATAACTGAAAAATATAATTAATGTTAAGACTAATTTATGTGTGTATAAAGAGGAAAATTTCATAATAGTAAAAATTTCAGTGTAACATGGATGGACCCATCTGTATTGTTGATTATTTTTTATTCTTGTCATGCTACATGTTTATGAATCATTTTTAATTTTTTGACACTTTGGACTGCCATTATATATACTAAGGGAATAGGACACTCTGTTTTGTTTAGCTTTATTTTTTCTTACTTCCAAATTTTATTTTGTAACACTGTGGTAGGTTCTCACTTGCATTTGCAATAAGTTTTTACTTTTGCCAGCACCAAACAGTTTTCAAGTAATTCTTTAACAGCTTACACGTCAATAACAAATTTCCTCTATTTTCTCAAAGACTGAAATATATTTACTCATTTTCAAAAACATATTGTGTTTCTGTTTTAACATCCCTTAAAAACTGATAAGCTAACTTCAAATGCTATCTTACCATTTTTTTCCAGCCAAGCCAAACTTAGTCCTGGAGATTTAACAATAAAAAGAATAAACGATCAACTTAATCCAACTTACATCTTCAAGCATCTAGCCACCAGGAAATCCATTTTATCTTATTTGTTGTGTGTTTGTGAAATATTAGAAGCACTCCGTGTACTATAGTGTGATGTTAGTATCAAATAAGCAGCCTTTGTTACCTAATTATCGTATACAGTGTAGCTCATATGTAAATCACTGTACACTATTTTTGTATTGTTAAGTGTATCACTCAGTTTACTGGACATTCATCTACTGCGGCATTTATGTTCCAGTAAACACTGTTTTTGATCAAATTGGATTGAAACCTTTGTGGTGTGAACTAAATTTTATTAACTTAATGTTTCACGTTTGTGAAATTGTAATGTGCTGAAAAATAAGATTGAGGAGTCCTATTCCCTGTTAGAGGGAATAATTATTTAATAGTAATATAATGGTGGTGGTGGTGGCAAAGATCAGACATTCCACTCACAAGGTAGTAGCAACAATCACAGCACTGTAAGCTGTTGGACTCCAAGTCCCCTGCCTTCTTTAGGCAGGCGATTGTCTTTATTATCTTTCATTCAGTTATAATTGTCAGCTAAAGTGCTAATGGACATTGCCCCCTGCTTTCCGACAGGTGATTATTTTCATATTATCTAACCAATCACAGCTCACAGCTGTTGGACAGAAATGTCCCCTGTTATGAACAGGCGATTGCTTTTGACCAATCACAGCTGAGTGCTGTTGGACTATTAAGTCCCCTGTCTCATGACAGGCGATTGATAGTTTGTATTAAATGATTTTGAATTGAAAAGTTAAGAAAAGAAGATGTGTGTTAACTGCCAAAATGAAAGGCAAGTACATATTTATAATTTAATTGCTGCTGTCAGTCATTTCAAAACAATATTCAGTTTTCACTGTTGTGCATATTCATTGTATAAGACTTGTAGAAACACTGTTTCTAAATAAATTTTGTTAGAAATTCAGAAATCCGTTTGTCCGTTATTTGTTTTTTCTCCCTATCTGTTCCTCTGCCGCGCACTTCATGGTGGTTTGCCGAGTAGATACGTCAGAAGGTCGTATTACCTGGTTGTTTATGTGGACAAAAATCTTACAATTACATCGTTGTGCAAATTTGTGATCCAATAGGACACTAATGTTTATAGTGTTATTAAAATAACTTGCCAAATGGACAGGTACTTCCCTAGAGAGGAGATGACAGAATTTCTCTCTGCTGTCAGTGGTGAGTAAACTGTCCCTTCACACCACAAATAGCTTGGTTGGTTGGTGGATCCTGTAGTAGTCATGCCATCAGTACATAGAAGCATATGCTGTCCAGCATCAGTGGTAAATGTGTGATGTGGTGGCATTAACACTCCTTTTAGCACATGCAAAATTGTCAGTCGTGAGTTGTTTTAATATCACTATAATGTGTTGGTGACATCTTTATATACTAAAAAGCTTTGCTACATACAAATCAAATCATGATGTAACATTTAATAATTCCTATTTTTAAACTTTTATTGTGAAGAATTGACTTCTGTCAAAAGTACAGTAACAGTCTATAAGTGACAGAACAGTTTTGCCAAAAGCATTTCATTAAGGGGTGCCAAAAGCTTATTCTAAGAAAATGAAATAACAAGGGATGGAGTTACACTGTTAACAGTGAAATCCTTGAAAGTAAAGTTAGATATGTACTCGTATTACATAGTAGAAAACCACAAGAAGGCAGTGCTTTAACTTTTCATAAAAGGTGTCGAGTTACAGACAGGTGTAATGAAAAATAATGCTAGATACATTCTGCTACTAAACTAAGTCCTTCATCAGACATACAAAACATACACATGATGTTATAATTATTTGGCAGTTTCATAACAACAAAAACTCCAGGAAAGGGAGTTAAAGTACTGGGTTGCAGTCTCTCTTTCACACTTTTTTCATCAGTAGGGGGATGATGGTGGTTGCAGTGGTTGCCCCAGCATGTGTAGGCACTATGGTATCTACTGTGGCTCCATAATTCCACATTTAAAGGGAAAAAATTGCAGTAAGGTAAGTGTTCAGCCACAATGGCTGTGGAGCATAGGTGTCAAAATATGGTGAAAATATTTTAGTGGTACAGTAGATGCCAGTCTATCATTTACCATTAAGGGAAAAAGAGAGAGGCTGAGATTTGCTTGCACAGTGCAGTTTTAGGCTAGTAAGGATAATGTTTAGAAGGATGTGATGAAACTATACTTTTGCAGGCTGACTAGCTTCTCAATTAAGACTTTTTCCTTTCCTCTTTCCAAGGAAGCTTAGCTGTAGTGGCTGTTGTATCAATGTACTACTCTATCCAAGAGCAGTTGAATAGACTGGCTCTGTTGGAAAGTGAACTGTAATTATGTCTGTATCTGAGATAAAAGTATTTTAGTATTAACTGGATGGCAATATATTCATTCCTTTGTTTTCTGTCTCTTTCCTCATTTTGTGTCTCTTCCAGTTATGAATTATTTGTCGTGTTATGGCTTGGGATGCACTGCAGAATAACACATTACTGTGACTGCAATAGTAGGTCCCCATTTGATTGCAAAAAAATGAAAGTACAGGGGTTGGACAAAAATATGGAAACACCAAAAACTCAACACATTATCATGTGTACTGTAGCTTAGGAAACCTGTTGACATTCAAAACAGCTTCCACTCATCTCAGAATGGATAAATACATGTCCTGTATGGTTTTCAAGGGAGTCTCATACCAGTCTTGCTGCGAAACAGTGGCAAGTTCTGGTAGCGATGATGTTTCACCCAGCATTTCCTCCAAAGTAGATCATAAAGGCTTAATAATTTTGAGATTTGATGACTGGTGGGCATGGAAGATGTGACAATTCATCCTTGTGCTTACAAAATGAGCCCTGAATGATGCAAGGTTTGTGGTCAGGGGTCCTGTCATCTTGGAACACAGGGTCAACATTGTGACAAACTTTGTACCATGGGATGGATCTCATGAACGAAAATGCTCACATAATCCTTGGATACTAATGCGATCTTGCAGGAGTGACCATGGGACCCATGGAATACAGTGATATGGTAGCCCAAATTATCAATGAAACCCTGCGATGTTTCAAGAATTGTCAATGAAACCGTGAGATGTTTTACGCAAACTCAACCAGAACTTGGAAACGGTGTGAAACAAGACTCCGAATGACTTTCTTCCATTGCTCCATAGTTTAGTTTTTATGACGTTGGCGCCATGTTTTCCTGTAAATGGCCATTAGCATTACTAGTGAGTGATTTTGGAATTCCAGCTCGTTCTGAATTCCCTGCTTGAAGCTTCCTTTATGACGTTTTTGGTGCTGACACAGTTTGATAGTGCAACATTCGGTTCTGCAGTGACTCTAGCAGCTGTCGTCTTTTCTCGTTGCAGACCTCTTCAGTGACTGTCAGGATCACCCAACACACACTTTCGTCCACGTTGTGTAACTCAATGGAAGACGCTTTACTGCTTTCTCTGTATGCTGTAAAAATCTTAGGTGCCTCTCCACCAAAGACCTCGGCTCCCTTGGTTGCTCGTCATACGAGTACAATCAATTTACTGCCGTTCAGATTCACGTAGCTTCGACATAAAGCACTGACAACTTCACAGAACACTGATATTATCGCGACTGACATTGTGACGTATTCAGGACAGTGCAGAGACGCAGTTAATAATCAAATTGCAGGGTGTTTCCAAAAGAATTACCTGATTATGGACGGTAATAGTTACGAATCACGGGACGTGCCAGTGAGGAAATGGAATGTTGAATGGGTGTGGCTTAGAGATTCAGAAACTCGCCTTTAGATGTCAGTCAGTGTGTCTCCCCAGTTTGCAGTCTGTCCGAAGAAAGGCCGTTCGCTCAGCAGAAGACAGTTATGGTGTACTGCAGCTCGCAAAGAGAGAGTCAGTGATTTCTGTGGTTTTCATTGGCATTTCTGTATTGACCCGTCTGCATAAAAAAACATACGTCGTTGGTATCGCCAATTTTAAGAGACAGGATGCTTGCGCCATGGTCAGCTCGCACGTCTGATGACATCGTGGAAAGAATTCGGCAAATGGTTGAGCGGAGTCCATAAAAAGAGGCTACTCGTTGGGCAAGCAGAGAGATGGCAATGCCTCATACGACCATCTGGCGAGTGTTGGGCGTCGTTTGGTGTAAAACCCTCCAGACCGGCACTAAAAACTACGTCAGTTTCTCAGTAACAGTCTGCCTTAATGCTGGATAAGGCGCAAGGGACCCCCTAAGACACTGCTCTGATTCTCGGACTCAAAGGTTACGTTTTTTTTGTTTTTTAGCTCAGCGTCAAATGAAGCAGCTGCAAAATTCGCTTGGTGGCTGCCGCACTCGACTGCGTATATACACTATGTGATCAAAAGTATCTGGACACCCCAAAAAATATACGTTTTTCATATTAGGTGCATTGTGCTGCCAGGTACTACATACCCCTGGTGATAACCCTTTTGAGTGCCAGGTCCTTAACGTACTGCTGCCCCACTCCTCCCCCTCTCCTTCGTCCCAACCCCTCAGGGAACCTCCAACTCTCCCTCGCTGATACAGGTAAACTTCCATAGCTTGGTTATTTGAATAGTCCCTCACTTAATCAATTTTATTGACGGCTTAATTAAATTGATCAATGAATTAATCACACCCCTTTGGTAAACCCTCCTCACCCCTCCCCGATCTGGAAATCGGCGGCTCCGTGTTTTAGAGGAAGGATCTCACGACAAGAAATTCAATTATGTAGCAGAAAGCATAGTGTTTATTTATAAAAAAAAATTCAGTTTGCAGGGGTTGGATTTCTCTTGCTCATCATTCTCTGCTGTTTGGGAAGATGCAGGGCTTGTAGAGAAATAATTAAATCGATCGCTTTTTTCATTCCGATCGCACAGTGCAAGGAATACCATCATGAAACACACATCACACATAATTAAACTTTTAAAAACTGTTCGATCACGAAGCACTCACTGTCCACTGGACGACACACCACCACCCGTGCATGTTGCCGGACCTCGCAACCCAAGCGAGAGCTTGCTTGGGCCCTGCGACTTGACACTGGATGCCATGCTAATCCCGGAACAAAAGTACCTGAGAAATTCCTGTCGAAACATGTGCCCCTGTGGAATACCGATGCATGCGAGAACTCTTCCCAAGACAGATTCCTGACTGAGGTTGGATTCCGCCATGGGCTCTAAGTTACCATCTCTGTTGGAGAGAGAGGATCTCACGACAAGAATTTCAATTATATAGCATAGGATATACTGTTTATTTAAAAAATTTAATCTGCAGGGGCTGGATCTCACTTTTATTTGGTGGGAAAAGCGTAGGATCCAGTAACTACATGTCCTAATTGTATAATTACCCTGCTGAAGATTGAATGTGTCTTCTTATTGGAAATGGACAGTGCCACCACCATGGGAAGTGCCCCCCATCCCTCCCCCCTCCCTCCCAACCTCTCCCAGAAAAAAATTAGTGGGAAAAAGACTCACTCTGTGGTGGAGAAGAAGGATCTCACGACACGAAATTCAAATCAAAGTCAATAATATAGTGATACATATTTATTTAATCAGTTTGCAGGAGATGGGGTCCCTCAAGTTCGGTAGGCATCATTACTGCACCCCCTCCCCCCCTCTTGCTCCCGATGACATAACTGTAAGCACAAGGAATGGAATGAAGTACGATATAATAGCCTCTGTTTGGGGGTCTCCCGTGTGTGTGTGTGTGTGTGTGTGTGTGTGTGTGTGTGTGTGTGTGTGTGTCATTAGGATGCTGCCATGAAGGTCAAAATAGCCCAATGTCCTAATTACAGATCATATTACTGAATACCACAGACCGGATATCGACCTCTTTGATCTCACGGCCACCAAACAGAGCATCAAGTGGCAGCATTCTGTTGATCGGCAAATTCCAGACTCGCTTCTAGCCTCTGTCACTCTCAAGAAGCTACTCCCTGCTTGTTTGTGTGAACCATCATCTCCAAACATGAAGATGGAGGTTTTCATCTCGCCTCAGAATACTGTATTCCTATTGGCTAATGCTGGAGACAAAGGGAAAGCTGACACAATTTCGATATCAAAAATAGAGTGAAATAATCATGTGCACTAACCTGTGTAATTGTTTAACAATTTACAGATCACTTCCAACTTTACAATGATCCTTCTTCGCAGTAAAGCATATTTTCAACGATTTTCACACGCAAACATTATGAGAATCAAGTAATGAAATTTCCGTCGCAAATAGATCGTGTCGCTAAACAGAGGTCTTGGTACGCGCCCTCCACTACCACTATGTTTCAACGTAACGTATCTGATGGAAAAAAATGGTGATGCAGTAGAGAGAACAGCAAATAATACTGCAAGAGACAGCCCACTACATTGTATTGAGAAGCACTAAACACGACACATTTAAACTATGATTCAGTCCATAGCAGTAGTTGTCATGGCTTGATGTTGGAGATATCTGAAAACACGTGGACACCCCACGCGCCTCCTTCCCGAGGTCTCCATGTACAACACCAGCGCCGCATAGAGGTCAGTGAAAATTTCCATCGTGGCTGCAGTCGTGGGCGCGCATCTATGCCAGAGTAAACCATCCCTGGCCATGGAGGACATCCAGGGCTGATTGGAGTGATAGAAATCCAGATGCTATTAATAAGTCAACTGTAAACGCCCATCGTTTTGTATCTCCTGTCACGTCACACACACACGTCCGCTTCTGCTACGCTCACCCAGCACACTGGTAACTTCGCCAACCCTTGCTGCCTCGGGCAAGATCAGAAAAGTGCATTCTTTGTGCACGACAAAGGCTGAGCTACTCTGTTATCCCCGGTTGCCGGACTCCTCGTGACGACCCCTGAAGCCAGTCACGGTGCATTATGAAAGCAGCAGCTGCCGCTTGGACGTACACAGTAATTCTAAACAATTCCACCCCAACGTAGAGCATACAGTTTAAAAACCCCACTTTACCCAACCCAAGGTAGCGATGTTGTTGACCACACACTTCAAATTTCTCATGCAAAGTGTAGATTCCTCCCGTTTATACGAGTTGTTTTCGAAGATAGAAGAAATATACACATTTCGACGCCGCTGAAGTATTGTTACTTGTGAAAATCATGTACAGGCCTACGGCATAGGCTGTATTCTCTCTAAGTATTCTTTCATCAAGTAGAAAAATATCTTTCGTTTTCTGTTTTGACATGCATCACAGCGCTAGGATATTAAGAGTTTTGGTTCATGATGGAGCGCTAAATGATCTGCCACAGCCACAGGAAGCCTCACTTTCAGACTCTCTTAAGGTAAGACCACAGTAAAGTTGTAAATATAAGTTTTATACTACATATCGCTTCATAAATCCGGTAACACATTTTATTACCACAGCTTTCTCTCCCTGTGTAGGCGAGACATTCAAATATCGTCAAAAGATATCGCCGCAACGAAAAACACTAATTCAAGAACCGTATACGTGGTCACTGATAGCAAACTGATAGTCTAATTTATTAAATTGATCATGAGTCACTTTGCATGGCGAGTAATTTTTCTTTTTCAGTAGTTGGATTGCGCTCGCCAGGTACTCGTAGTTCAAATGGGAATTCCTGGAGGGAAGACGATGTTCTTTCCGAGGAACACTATTGAGAACCGACGTTTGAAGCAGACCACAAAAGGGTTCTACCACCGCCAACAAATATTACGCGGATCGCGCTATTACAAATACGATCGCAACTATGTTGTCGTCATCCTGCATAAAAAGCTGTCTTGCTTCTACAGGTACACACAAGTCGCTGATCATGTAACGCTTTCTGGTAGAAATGCTGTCAGCGATTTGGAACGAAGTCTCTCCATTCAGCCACTTACTTTGAAACATGTGGATTTGAAATACGATTGAAATTACTTAACTGACATTAAACACAACTGTTACAATGGGAATAGCACATGAACGTGTGATTTATCTTGTCGCTTATGCGCACTATGCCCAGTACTGAATTCTTCTGACTGCGAGTATGTAAACTGTCGATAACTTTAAACCAAACCAAAACTGCATGAATTATGTAACACAAAAACTGAACCATACAACATTATTGATTTGAAATTGGGCTTGATAATAAAACAAAACTTTGTCAGTTTGAAAATAATGTTCCTTGTGCTTAATGAATGCTATCTCTGAATCAATAAAATTTATCTTTATCTGCGAAATGGTAATGCTCTTTGCATTGCTCTGTTAGTACTTTAAATTGTATAGTTAGCAAACAGCTATTGTAGCATACATTTTAATTAAATCGAATATGACCAAGGCAGTGATGTACTGAGAAAAATAGTGAATCAGAAATGATGTGGATCTGGGAAGTGATATTAACTTGGGGTAAGTAACAATATGGCACTAACTTTAAAACTTGTATTTTGACACTGAAAATTAATGCTCAAAGTTAACACACTCGATTAGCTGATTATACATCAACAATTATCTTTACAAAATCGTTGGTTATGAAAGCTATACATTGTCTCAATCATCAGTTATGAATATGCACATTGAATTTGTAACAAAACAACTTTCTTTACCTTAATGATGTCTAATTTCTGTTGAAATTCCTTCTACAGTCACCAAACATCGTAGTATCTTGCAAACAAATAAATCATTACTGTCCGTACCGAGTAGTATATATATCCAGCACACATCATGTACAACATGTCCTCACACTTGAGTCCTCCATACATCTCTAAACGAGTCACCTTTTTCGATCCTATCTGCTACAGTAAAACTATAATGTAGTTTTAAATAGTCCCTATGCAACGTAAATGTACCTCAGTCCCTGCCCCCATAGCCTCTGCAGCTTCGCCCATGCGATCGCTGCAATTCAAGTCGGGACTGAGAAGTCGGAGAGTGCTATATCTACCACGTTCTGCAACCCATGTAGAAAGAGGGTAAGCTGAGTTCATGTGACAGGACTGTGTTTTGACCATTCGATGGAAATGGGAACATGCTGTCTAGCTTCGCCAACCGTGTACAATGTGTAAGGTAAGCGCCAAAACGAAGCTTTCTTCTGCGACACCAGGTAGTATAAAAGTCAGTAGGAACAGTTAAGTAATGTTTCTTATGGAGAAAATTAGGAAGAGTTATCATACAGGAACTGGAATAAGGACGAGGATTTTGCTACTACATTACAATGTGTTAATACAGTACCACAGTCTGAGAGAGATCTACGTCCCTCAGGGTGCCTTCTTGTCAGTCACCCAAACATTCTGTCATCGTTATTTTGTATCATCCAACAGAGAAAAACTACGAATTATAAAAGCTCCGCTAACTTCATTTCAGAGAACTCTATAAGATTTTTACTGCATGTCTCTCTGCTGATGTATCAATAGCAAATACAGTCTGCTTGTCAGCATCGAGTATATATGGTCATCCCATTAAATGTACAGGTATTGATCGATTGGAGCTGGTGGCCAGTGATCGAAGTCACTTGCACAGACCAGTGTAAAGTTTCATCATATGTGTTGTAGAAGGACCACATCCCATACACTATCTGTCGCAAGAGAGGGTCCTGTTTTCTTGATTGATACACCTCTTTTCTGCTGTAACACTCTTTGTATGCCACCATACATTTTGTTTTTCTGTGACCACTTCAAGGTCTGTGTCAGGTTCTAAACTGATATTAACATGTTTTAAGCCATTGGCTCTCACAGAAAACTAGACATCGTACAGTTAATTTATATTGTTGCTGCTGCTCCCAAAACACACACACACACACACACACACACACACACACACACACACACACACACACACACACACTAGATGGTTTTAAATAAGGCAGTCACAACATATGGAAACTGGAAGAGTTTTATGGCGCTGTGGAGTGTTTCCAGACAGCTGTCCGAAGGTGCTGGATGCCTTCTACATTTAGACTCATGTTTCACAGGGATAGCTGATTGCTCGAGGTTCCATTTCGATTTATGTCTCGTATTGCACTCATGTAGCTACGTGATTACTGTTTCGGTGCTAGCTATCCCCGGATGATGATGTCCTCCACGAAGACTCTTTTCTCCATCTCAAACGCCGGCCGCTGTGGCCGAGCAGTTGTAGGTGCTTCAGTCCGGAACCGCGCTGCTGCTGCGGTCGCAGGTTCGAATACTGCATTGGGCGCAGATGTGTGTGATGCCCTTAGTTTAGTTAGGTTTCAGTAGTTCTAAGTCTAGGGGACTGATGACCTCAGATGTTAAGTCCCATGGTGCATAGAGCCATTTGAACCATCTCAAACAAGTGATGTCACTCAGTCATTATGTCGTAATCAACAGCATACCAGTGGTCAAAAAGGATGGAAAACACACCATCTTTGTACTGTAATAATAAACATCACAATTGATAGTGCGATCAATTTTGGCAGTTTTACCAGTTTTATTACAATGCTGTTTAGCGGCAGATGGTTCTCTTTTTTCCTGCTGTCGCGTACTCGTTCCCACATGTAATAATTGTTCTGCAGCAAGCGGAAGGCATCGAAGTACTCCCTCAGTTTCCCGCATTTCGACGTATTTTCCCTCAATTTACACTTAATTTTCGTAATTTTATCGGATTTATGTAGCTTCTACCCGTGCAATGATATTACTTCTTGTTCCATATTCTAAAATTGCTTCTAAATGTAGTACAGTTGCCAACACCTAGTGCACTATTTTTCTGGTCCGGTGACAGCACTGTACTCTAATCCATCCAGCCACCTCCAACCACATATTCTACAGTTGCAGTGCGTTTTATATGTTGATGAGTTTATGGGATAGCCAAACATTTAGCCCAACTTTTAAAACCACTTGTGGGTCACAGCCTATACCATGTAAAGAACTTGACAGAATTTGTTAAGGTACTCCAAGAGCTGTGCATAGATGAGGACCTACTAGTCAACTGTGCTGTTGTGTCCCTTTTCACCCATGTGCCGCTGGACGATTGCTTAGTGCTTCTCGAGGGGCACTTCAATGAATGAAACTCTTCCGTCACATGCTAGCTACCAACTATTTCAAATCTGGTGGGAAATTCTATGAGCAAATAGACGGGGTTGCCACGGACTCCTCCTTAGCTCCGGGTATTGCCAACCTTTACATGGATCACTTTGAAGATGTAGCACTTGACACTGCCTGTTTTACAGATACGTTGATGACACTTTTGTGGTGTGGCCACATGGCAAGGAAAGCCTACAGGAGTTCCTGTGTCATCTCAGTGGCATACATGAAAATATCAAGTTCACCATGGAAGTAGAAGAGAATGGATGCCTACCCTTCCCTGATATTTTAATTGAGAGAAATCCGTACAGTACATTGGGACGCTCGGTCTACAGGAGAAGGACACACAAGGACTATTATCTTAATGCTCAGAGTTGCCACCATCCAGCACAACGAAACTGGGTACTAAACACGTTTGTACATAGAGCCAGGTCCATCTGTGACGGGGAGAGTTTGCCACAGGAGTTGCAGCATCTGTGGGAAACTTTCCGTAAAAGTAGCTACAGAGAGACACAGATAAGATGCGCATTAAAGAGAGACAAGAGGCGGGAGAACAAGCCAGGAGAAGACGAACCAAATCGAGTAGTGTTCCTGCCCTGTACTGGCATGCCAGCAGCCAAAATCGCATAATATTGAAAAAGCATGGTATAAAAGCCATCTTACACGCAACGTGAAAAGTAATGGACATACTTGGCTTGGCCAAAGACACTATGAATACAGACACCAGGCATCTATAGTATCAAGTGCGAATATGGAAGGCAGTGCATCGGACAAACACAATGGTGTATATCACAGTACTGTACGGAGCACATCAGAAACGTGCGCTTAGGACAAATAAGCAAGTCTGCGGTTGCAGAGCATAGGGTTAACGAGGGGTACACATTTATGTTTGAAGAAACGAAAGGTATATGCAATGTTAACGGATTCTGGGATTCCGTCTTCAAGGAGGCAGTGGAAATACATCTACACAACAATCTGGCCAACCGGAATAGCGTATTTCAATTTCATGCAATTGAGAAGATACGTCAGGGACGCTCAGTTGTGAAAGTGAAGGGATCCGCGGACAGAATGGACAGCGACCCGGACCCAACGCCTGTATCAGAGCCGCGCCGTGGTCCCCCACCACTGGCCGTGCAGCGCTTCACCCGTTTCCGGAGGTGCCCGCCTGCAGAAGAGGACAACGGTCCAGTAACTATATAGAAATGTGCAGCACAGAAAATGGGCTGAACCCTATGACACCAGGACTTGCAACATGAAATACATGGGCCTGCAGGTAAGGTGTGCGCTGTGTGGGGAAAAACCACGTGGCAGGGTACCAAGGCTGTGAGGTTCACAAAAAACACACACAGAAGGTAAATGGTGCGAAGGCCGCCGCCCCCCCCCACACACACACACAAACATGTAAACAAGACACCACCACCCCATCAAACTACACAGAGATACAAAACAGGACAACACATGCAGACAAAACTTCGGCAAAACCAAGGCCTTACACACTAAGAGCAACATATGCAAAAGTGGTTTCCCCACTAAAAACTATGGAAACGTCGTGATATCGACACAAGCCCTATCACCACACACACACACCGTCTCAGATCAGTTGTTAGGCATTATGGTCAAGACTGTGAACCTCATCTTGGAAATGAAGGAATTCACAGAGGCCCAGAAGCAGAACACTCAGATCCCCATTGCCCTTCAGGCAGCAGTCCAGCAGTCACTCTCCTCAGTAGTTTCGAAACCCTTTCATGGATAGATGACCAATTATCCAGGGCCTGACAATGTGCGTCTTTAATGCAGATGGCGTTGTTAATCAAGAGGTCGAGTTCAGAGAACTCATGAAGGAGTTCTCCATCGACATATACTTGATGGGGAAAACCCACCTAAAACTGGGAGTAAAAGCAACAGTTCCCAACTACGTTAACTACCATAAAGACAGGCCAACCCAAGGTGGAGGAGTGGCCATATACATCAAAAGAGGGATCCTCCACTACCAGGTATTCTTAGCAGCTACCAATAAAATCGAAGCAGTGGCGGTGGAAGTAACCACTGCCACTGGACCCCTAACAGTTTTTGCAATCTACCGACCCCAACAAGCCGAGATAGACGAGGGAGACATAGCTGCTCTAGGGCAAATTGAAGGCAAACTCATAATAGGAGGCGACTTCAATGCCAAACACCCCAATTGGAACTCTAGAGTAACCTCCAGAGCAGGCGCCAAACTGCAACAACCAGCGTGTGACCACCACTTCGAAACATGGGGTCCGGTAGAGCCCACACATTTTCAAAAAATGGAGGTATGTGAAAAGTGTTAGACATAGCCCTCACTAGAAGGGGCACGGGATTTGTGGCCGCAAGAACAATCAACAGAATGTCCTCTGACCACAACCCAGTGATTCTAGAGGTCGATGTGGGAGAATGGGTAGCACTCCCATGGTTCCAGACGTCCTAAAAACGTACAGACTGGGAGCGATACCGAGAATCTGTCGCCTCTTATGCTGCTCGCGCTCCGCCACTTACTGCCAAAACAGTAGAACAAGCGCTACAAGAACTAACAGGAACCATCTTGCAGGCAGCGGAAGATGCCACTCCCCCACAAAGGAATGGCCCGCCCCTGCAAGTACAACTCTCGGAACATTTGCTAGCCCAAATCCTACACATGAACAGAGTGGAAGATCGCCAAGAATCTGGCCACCAGGAGGATGCTCAATCGTCTACAGAGAGAGCTGAAGGTAGCGCTCAATGAGCATAGAAACCGACAATGGTGAAACCGCCTCACAGCCCTCAAAGTAGACGATCACACACTATGACAAGCAACCAAGCAATTTACCAAAAGTCGCAATAGGTTGCCGCCACTGCACGGCGAGAGGGGGTCTGGCCTACAGCCATTCTGGAAAGGCCAACACCCTTGCCGACATCTTTGAGAAGCAGTTCCAAGCTGCATAATCCTAAGATGACAAACATGAAGAGGTAGTCCATCGTCAACTGGCTGTCTTCCTCAATGCTGAGGAGGACCCAGAGGACGAACCCTCACTTTTCGCCCCCAAAGACATGGCAAAATTAATTAGGCCCCTCCCAACAAAAAAGGCGCCAGGACATGACAGAGTCACCAACCAGCTAGTTAAAAACCTTCCTTGAACACCTCGTGAATGTCTTCAACAAGATTACTAGTACTCGCGAGTTCCCAGCTTACTGGAAACGTGCGGAAGTGGTTGCAATACACCAACCAGACCCTTTATTCCCATAGCAAAACAGGCTGATTAGCATCTTGCAAACTCTCAGCAAGATCTATGAGCACCTCCTCCTAATTTATATCCCTATGAGACCAACGAGTGAGACCAACGAGTGACTTCTGCCAGATTTCCAATTCCGATTCCAACAGCAGCACTCTGCCCCCAACAGATCATGAGACTGGTGAAAGCAGCCACAGAGGGCTTCAACCATAGAGGCTACTGTGGGATAGTGCTACTTGATGTAGCCGCAGCCTTCAACTCAGTATGGCATAAAGCACTATTATACAAGTTATACGCACAAGGGTTCCCCGGGAGCATAGTCAGGCTAATCCAAAGCTATCTCATGATAGCTATCTCTGTCAGGGTAGAAACAGCCACCTCCGCCAAAAGGCGTATTGGTGATGGGGTACCACAGGGATTTGTTTTGGGGCCCGTTTTGTGCAGTCTGTACACTGCAGAAACTCCCACAGCCCCCCTGGTGCACACTGCACAGTATGCTGACGACACAGTCTTTTACACTCGTATTGCGAATAAGGACTTGGCCATTCACAGATCAGAAAGGGTTTAGATAACACATAGAAACATGGGCTGTCACTGGCGCATCACCATCAACCCTGAAAAGACACAGGCTTTGCTGATTACCCAGTGGCTCAGGAGACGCAGAAACATGGAAACCCCACATAGATGAGGTCCACAGGAAAGTCTGCACCAGAATGTCTATCCTATACCCAGTCCTCAATACAACCAGCTCCCTTCACTGCTGTGTAGGAGTAAATGTCTGTCAGGCACTTATACTCCCAGTAATGGAGTATGCATGCCCTGTCTGGGGATAAGCGCCAAAGCAGCATCTGGACAAACTCCAGAGGCTGCAGAACCACGCCCTCAGGAGGGCACTGCATCTACCCATGGGATTTCCCATCGACGATCTTCACAGCGCTGCCGAAATCCCCCTCCTCAAAGAAAGATTCCAAGATCTGGCAAGGGCTTTCTATGAGAGCTCTTCCAGATCTGGAAATAACCTCATCCACTCCCTAGGTCGGCATGACTTGTCCCGTGATAAACACAAACGCCTTATGACGATCTTCGAAGACTAAGTCGAAGAGAAAAATCCCAAAATCTCCAAATCCTAATACCAACCCTTAATCCTTAAAATACACAACATGTCGCCAGCTTCAGGCAAGTACAAGACTCCATCAGAACACCATCACAATCTACAGCTACATCTACATCCATACACCACAGGCCACCTGACGGTGTGTGGTGTAGGGTACCTTGAGTGCCTCTATCGGTTCTCCCTTCTATTTCAGTCTCATGTTGTTCGTGGACTCTATCTCTCTGGTTTTATCCTCATGGTCTCTTCGCGAGATATACGTAGGAGAGAGCAATATACTGCTTGTCTCCTCGGTGAAGGTATGTTCTTGAAACTTCAACAAAAGCCCGTACCGAGGTATTGAGCGTCTCTCTTGCAGAGTCTTCCACTGGAGTTTATCTATCATCTCCGTAACGCTTTCGCAATAACTAAATGATCTTGTAATGAAGCGCGGTGCTCTCCGTTGGATCTTCTCTATCTCTTCTATCAACCCTTTTTGGTATGTATCCCACACCAGTGAGCAATATTCAAGCAGGGGCGAACAAGTGTACTGTAACCTACTTCCTTTGTTTTCGGACTGCATTTCCTTAGGATTCTTCCAATGAATCTCACTCTGGCATCTGCTTTACCGACGATTAATTTTATATGGTCATTCCATTTTAAATCACTCCTAATGCCTACTCCCAGATAATTTATGGAATTAACTGCTTCCAGTTGCTGACCTGCTATATTGCAGCTAAATGATAAAGGATCTTTCTTTCTATGTATTCGCAGCACATTACACTTGTCTACATTGAGATTCAATTGCCATTCCCTGCACCAACGTCAATTCGTTGCAGATCCTCCTGCATTTCAGTACAATTTTCCATTGTTACAACCTCTCGATATACTACAGCATCATTCGCAAAAAGCCTCAGTGAACTTCCGATGTTATCCGCAAGGTCGTTTACATATATTGTGAACAGCAACGGTACTACGACACTCCCCTGTGGCACACCTGAAAGCTCTCTTACTTTGGAAGACTTCTCTCCATTGAGAATGACATGCTGCGTTCTGTTATCTAGGAACTCTTCAATCCAATCACACAATTGGTCTGATACTCGATATACACTTACTTTGTTCATTAAACGACTGTGGGGAACTGTATCGAAAGCCTTGCGGAAGTCAAGAAACACGGCATCTACCTGGGAACCCGTGTCTATGGCCCTCTGAGTCTCGTGGACGCGAGCTGAGTTTCACACGATCGTCTTTTTCTAAACCCATGCTGATTCCTACAGAGTAGATTTCTAGTCTCCAGAAAAGTCTATAGTTCTGCACATCTGTTCGACGTCCCTTCTTGAAAACGGGGATGACCTGTGCCCTTTTCCAATCTTTTGGAACGCTACGCTCTGCTAGAGACCTACGGTACACCGCTGCAAGAAGGGGCGGGGGGGGGGGGGGGGGGGGCAAGTTCCTTCGCGTACTCTGTGTAAAATCGAACTAGTATCCCATCAGGTCCAGCGGCCTTTCCTCTTTTGAGCGATTTTAATTGTTTCTCTATCCCTCTGTCGTCTATTTCTATATCTACCATTTTGTCATCTGTGCGACAATCTAGAGAAGGAACTACAGTGCAGTCTTCCTCTGTGAAACAGCTTTGGAAAAAGACATTTAGTATTTCGGTCTTTAGTCTGTCATCCTCTGTTTCAGTGCCATTTTGGTCACAGAGTGTCTGGACATTTTGTTTTGATCCACCTACCGCTTTGACATAAGACCAAAATTTCTTAGGATTTTCTGCCACGTCAGTACATAGAACTTTACTTTCGAATTCATTGAACGCCTTCGCATAGCCCTCCTCACTTTACATTTCACTTCGTGTAATTTTTGTTTGTCTGCAAGACTTTGGATATGTTTATGTTTGCTGTGAAGTTCCCTTTGCTTCTGTAGCACTTTTCTATCTCGGGTGTTGTACCACGGTGGCTCTTTTCATCTCTTATGATCTTGCTTGGCACATACTCATCTAATGCATATTGTACGATGGTTTTGAACGTTGTCCACTGATCCTCAACACTATCTGTACTTGAGATAAAACTTTTGTGGTGAGCCGTCAAGTGCCCTGAAATCTGCTTGTTGTCACTTTTGATAAACAGAAAAATCTTCCTACCTTTTCTAATATTTCTATTTACAGCTGAAATCATCGATGCAGTAACCGCTTTATGATCGCTGATTCCCTGTTCTGCGTTAACTGTTTCAAATAAATCGGGTCTGTTTGTCACCAGAAGGTCTAATATGTTATCGCCACGAGTCGGTTCTCTGTTTAACAGCTCAAGGTAATTTTCAGATAATGCACTTTAAAAAATTTCACTGGATTCTTTGTCCATGCCACCCATTATAAACGTTTGAGTCTCCCAGTCTATATCTGGTAAATTAAAATCTCCACCCAGAACTGTAACGTGGTCGGGAAATCTACTCGAAATATTTTCCAAATTTTCCTTCAGGTGCTCTGCCACAACAGCTGCTGAGCCAGGGGGCCTATAGAGACATCCAATTACCATGTTTGAGCCAGCTTTAACAGTGACCTACACCCAAATTATTTCACATTTCGGATCTCCGTCAATTTCCTTCAATACTACTGCACTTTTTATCGCTATAAACACGCCTCCGTCCGCAGCTCGTGGTCGTGCGGTAGCGTTCTCGCTTCCCGCGCCCAGGAACCGGGTTCGATTCCCGGCGGGGTCAGGGATTTTCTCTGCCTCGTGATGACTAGGTGTTGTGTGATGTCCTTAGGTTAGTTAGGTTTAAGTAGTTCTAAGTTCTAGGGGACTGATGACCATAGATGTTAAGTCCCATAGTGCTCAGAGCCATTTGAACCAAACACGCCTCCATCTTCACTGTCCAGCTGTCTCTGCGGTATACATTCCAATATGAGTTTAGAATTTCATTACCGTTTACATCTGGTTTCAGCGAACTTTCCGTCCGTAGTACTATGTGGGCATTGTGACCGTTTATTAATGAGAACAGTTCTGGGACCTTTCTATAGACGCTCCTGCAGTTTACTATTAATATTGTTATTCTGTGTTGCGTTTTTCGTACTGCTACCTTGTCACGTCTCAGGAGGCGTCTTGTCGGGACTAGGGAGGGAATTCTCTAACCCAAAAAACCCACATGTGCACTCCACACGTACTCCGCTACCCTTGTAGCCGCTTCCTGCGTGTAGTGCACGCCTGACCTATTCAGGGGGACCCTACATTTCTCCACCCAATAGCGGAGGTCGAGAAATTTGCACCCCAGATCTCATCAGAATCGTCTGAGCCTCTGGTTTAAGCCTTCCACTCGGCTCCAAACCAGAGGACCGCTATCGGTTCTGGGAACGATACTACAAATAGTTAGCTCAGATTCCACCCCGCGAGCGAGGTTTTCCGCCTTCACCAACTCCGTCAACCGCCTGTATGAACTGAGGATGACCTCTGAACCCAGACAGCAGGAGTCATTGGTGCCGACATGAGCAACAATTTGCAGTCGGGTGCACCCAGTGCTCTCTATCGCCGCCGGCCGGCAGGGCCTCCTCCACATCTCGGATGAGATCCCCTGGCAAGCAGAGTGAACACTGGCCTTCTTCCAGACAGTCAAAACAATCCAAGAGAATCAAACACACACAACAGACATTGGGGAATAAAAGCCCACAGTCTATAAACTCCTCCAAACACATCCCCAAGGAGGGGAAAGTAAAAGGTGAGAGAGAGAGAGAGAGAGAGAGAGAGAGAGAGAGAGAGAGGGAGGGAGGGAGTCCTGACACCTCGCTTGAGGATAGGTACGAAATTCACCGAAACGTTGCGACAAGACGACGCCACCACTCGGCTGCTCAACCGAGAAGAGTTAATTCATGTTTAGGTTTGCTGTGATTTCCCTAAATCGCTTCATGCAAATGCCAGGATGGTTCCTTTGAAAAGGCACTTCCGGTTTCCTCCCCTATCCTTCCCTCATCCGAACTTGTACTACATATCTGATAACTTCGTTGTAGACGGGACGTTAAACACTAATATCCTCCTCTTCCTACTCCTCGTTTTCCTCCTTCTCTTCCCCCCCCCCCTTGCAGTTTTATAAGTAATTTTATCATTTCGACATTTTATATATCCAGTATATGCTTGCCAGTACTTTTTGTGGGGACAAGCTTAAAACTTTCTTTTCCTGTCACTGCTTAAGCCACCATAAGATTCTTGTCCTCTGGTTTCGACGTCCTTGTTCCTGTCATTTGGTAACCAACCTGCCCTATTGTGTAGCAACGAGTGTGTATTAGTACTGTAGACTCTGTGGCAACTGTAATGTGTGTATCATTTTGAGCAAATCTGAACATAGCCAGCGAAGTTTCTAGATAAAAATATTTGCAAATCAACTTCGCAAGATCAAAGTAGACACGCAAATTCATAGTAATAATAATAATAATAATAATAATAATAATAAGAATAGGCCTCCGGTATGTTCTGCCAGTCGTAAAGGGCGACGAAAAGAACAAACCACTAATAGGGCTAACCCCCCTTTTAGTGTGATTAGTTGGTTCAGGACAGAACTAAAGAAGCCTTGGACAAGCGCCATCATGGTCGGGGACGATGCTTGAGCCCTATGCCCGCCCACAATGGTAACGACACTGCTAGCCAACTGGAAAATGATTTAAATCCAAATAGAGGTGTTTTGCAGGATATGCTTCCTGCAACCACCCTAGAAGGAAAACCAAGACAGAGGATGAGATGGTCAGATGAAGTTAACCGACACCTCATGTTCAGTTATTACCAAGCAACAAACTTAGGAACCAACACAACTGGATACAGATCACAAGTATACACAAAATTTATTACCAGATACCCAGAATTAAAATTTTTAACAGAACAACGGCTAGCTGATCAGATCCGTGTAATAATAAAAAATAACAGGATATCCCAGTCAGAATTAGAAAACATCAAACAAATACAACAAATATTGGAACAAAATTATGTGCAATCAGAAGAAGAAGAAAATACAGTAATGGACACGAACATCCCATAGCAAACAAACAAAGGACAACACGCATCAATTAAACAATCAGAGGAAAACGAAATCTTAAGACAGCCACCAGAACAAGCACAAATAGAACACGAAGTGACACACATGTTAGATATAGAAGAAAAATTTCAGCTGACATATATAGAATACAAAGACACAAATACAGACATTAGACCATTCTTGCATAGACCGCCAAATAACCCACAAGTCGAAACAACAATAAAAACTATCAACACAATCATACACAACAAAATAAATGAAAACCAACTATGGAAGAGTTACAACTACTGGTTTATACAGGAGCACTCACTACACTAAATATACACACTAGGCAGAGATCAGAACAAACCAACACACAGAAGAAACCCACAAAACCAGCATGGCAACACAGGCTACAGATCAGAATAGAAAAACTGAGAAAAGACATCGGACAGCTAACACAATTTATAAGAAAAGAAATGTCAGAAAAAAAAACCAAAAAGGGTAGGTAAAATCTTACAACAAGAAGCAACAGAGCAATTAGATGAAAAGAAGCAGAAATTACAAGCATTGGCCAAACGACTTAGAAGATACAAAAAAAGTGAAAATAGAATGAAACAAAACCAAACATTCAACACAAACCAAAAGAAATTTTACCAGACAATAGACAACACACACATTAAAATAGACAACCCACCAAACATAACAGACATGGAACACTTCTGGAGCAACATATGGTCAAACCCTGTACAACATAACAGGCATGCACAGTGGATACAAGCAGAAACAGACACATACAAGATGATACCACAAATGCCTGAAGTGATAATTTTGCAACATGAAGTCACCCAAGCAATTAATTCTACTCACAATTGGAAAGCCCCTGGAAAACATAAAATTCTGGCTAAAGAAGTTCACCTCAACACATTCACATCTAATTAAATTATTTAACAGTTACATTGCAGACCCATACTCATTCCCTGATACACTTACACATGGAATAACTTATCTGAAACCTAAAGATCAAGCAGACACAGCAAACCCAGCAAAATATCGCCCCATAACAGGCCTACCAACAATATACAAAATATTAACTTCAGTCATTACACAGAAATTAATGACACATACAACACAGAACAAAATTATAAATGAAGAACAAAAAGGCTGTTGCAAAGGAGCATGAGGATGTAAAGAGCAACTGATAATAGATACAGAGGTGACATATCAAGCTAAAACTAAACAAAGGTCGCTACACTACACATACATTGATTACCAAAAAGCTTTTGATAGTGTACCCCACTCATGGTTACTACAAATATTGGAAATATACAGTAGATCCTAAATTGATAGTTCCTAAATATAGTAATGAAAAATTGGAAAACCACACTTAATATCCAAACAAATTCAAATAATATCACATCACAGCCAATAGAGATTAAGCGTGGAATATACCAAAGAGAATCATTAAGTCCTTTCTGGTTCTGCCTTGCTCTGAATCCATTATCCAACATGCTAAATAATGCAAATTATGGATACAATATCACTGGAACATACCCACACAAAATCACACATTTGCTATACATGGATGATCTAAAACTACTGGCAGCAACAAAACAACAACTCAATCAATTACTAAAGATAACAGAAGTATTCAGCAACAATATAAATATGGCTTTTGGAACAGACAAATGTAAGAAAAATAGCATAGTCAAGGGAAAACACACTAAACAAGATTACATATTGGATAACCACAGCGACTGCATAGAAGCGATGGAAAAAACAGATGCCTATAGATATCTAGGATACAAACAAAAAATAGGAATAGGTAATACAAATATTAAAGAAGAACTAAAAGAAAAATCTAGACAAAGACTAACAAAAATACTGAAAACAGAATTGACAGCAAGAAACAAGACAAAAGCTATAAATACTTATGCTATACCAATATTGACCTACTCATTTGGAGTAGTGAAATGGAGTAACACAGACCTAGAAGCACTCAGTACACTTACACGATCACAATGCCACAAATATACAATACACCACATACATTCAGCAACAGAAAGATTCACATTAAGCAGAAAGGAAGGAGGAAGGGAATTTATCGATATAAAAGAACCTACATTATGGACAGGTAGACAATTTAAGAAAATTCTTTCTAGAACGAGCAGAAACTAGCAAAATACACAAAGCAATCACTCATATAAATACATCGGCTACACCACTGCAATTTCATAACCAGTTCTACAACCCTTTAGATCACATAACATCAACAGATATGAAGAAAGTAAATTGGAAAAAGAAAACACTACATGGCAAGCACCCGTATCATCTAACACAGCCACACATTGATCAAGACGCATCCAACACATGGCTAAGAAAAGGCAATATATACAGTGAGATGGAAGGATTCATGATTGCAACACAGGATCAAACAATAAACACCAGATATTACAGCAAGCATATTATTAAAGACCCCAATACCACAACAGATAAATGCAGACTTTGCAAACAACAAACAGAAATGGTAGATCACATCACAAGCAGATGTACAATACTAGCAAATACAGAATATCCCAGAAGACATGACAATGTAGCAAAAATAATACATCAACAGCTTGTCTCACAACATAAACTTATAAAACGACACGTTCCCACATACAAGTATGCACCACAAAATGTACTGGAGAATGATGAATACAAATTATACTGGAACAGAACCATTATAACAGATAAAACACCACATAACAAACCTGACATCATACTCACCAATAAAAAGAAGAAATTAACACAACTAATCGAAATATCCATACCCAATACAACAAATATACAGAAGAAAACAGGAGAAAAAATTGAAAAATACATCCAACTGGCTGAGGAAGTCAAGGACATGTGGCATCAGGATAAAGTTGACATTATACCAATTATACTATCAACTACAGGAGTCATACCACACAATATCCACCAGTACATCAATGCAATACAGCTACATCCAAACTTATATATACAACTACAGAAATCCGTAATTATTGATACATGTTCAATTACCCAAAAGTTCCTAAATGCAATATAACATATACCATACAGTTAAAAGGAAGTCATACTTGATAAAGGTCCGCGTCATTTTCCATTTTTGACCAGACACGACGTCTGAGAAAAGAAAGAAATAATAATAAAAATAAGAAGAAACATTACCTCCACTATTAGACAGTCCAGGAAAAAGAGACCGAGAACCCGATATGCGAAATTAGTTCTTACTCCGTGCATGTAACTTCACTGCTAGTACTGTTCTCACTTGCTGTTCTTTTCTGGATTTGTAGGAGAGCTACAATTAAGCAGGCATTCCAAAAATCTATGGGAGAAATGACAAAAGCATGGAATGGGTGAACTGTGGCGTCCTGATTTATACCACACCAAAGTAGCTGTGGTACTGCTGAGTTTCACAGTTTGGCGGATTGCTGTTAATGCAAGGTAAATAATGAAACAATTTTGTTACCGCAGTCAATCGCTCTCAGGAATGAATCATCGGTTTCATGCGCTACTTTCAGCCAAAAAACAACTTTTTTCTTAGTAAAAAGATCGTATCGTGAAATGCTGTCCAGTTTCATGAACTGAATTTACAACTAAGAACCTCAATCGAACGCTGGGAGATACATTAAGGTGACAAAAGTCATGGAATAGCGATACGCCCATATGCAGATGGCGGCAGAATAATGTACACAGTTTATAAAATGGCAGTGCATTGATGGAGCTATCATTTGTACTCAGGTAATTCATGTGATAAAGTCTCTAAGGTGATTATGATCGCATGATGGGAATTAACAGACTTTGATGTGACATGGTAGTTGGAGCTAGATGCATGGGGCATTCGATTTCGGAATCGTTAGAGAATTCAATATTCCGAGATCCACAGTGTCAAGAATGTCCCAAAAATACCAAATTTCAGGCATTATCTCTCACCGCAGACAAAGCAGTGGCCGACAGCCTTCAGTTAACGGCCGAGGGTGTAAGTAGGCTGTTTAGGTTTTCTTATTGGTAACGCCACGTAGCGCTCTGTATGAAAATCACTGGCTGTACTGTGTGCAGTCTGTGGCTAGTTTGCATTGTTATCTGCTATTGTAGTGTTGGGCAGTTGGCTGTTAACAGCTCGTAGCGTTGTGCAGTTGGAGGTGAGCCGCCAGAAGTGGTGGATGTGGGGAGAGAAATGGCGGAGTTTTGAAATTTGTAAGACTGGATGTCATGAACTGCTATATATATTATGACTTTTGAACACTAGTAAGGTAAATACATTGTTTGTTCTCTATCAAAATCTTTCATTTCCTAACTATGCCTATTAGTAGTTAGTGCCTTCCGTAGTTTGAATCTTTTATTTAGCTGGCAGTAGTGGCGCTCGCTGTATTGCAGTAGTTCGAGTAACGAAGATTTTTGTAGAGAGAATCTCCTATGTAGTTGCAGTCTTTCATTGTTGTACAGCAAAACAGTTGTGGCATGCATGTAGATTTGCACCAAGTATTTCGCAGCTGCGCTTGCGATTAACTAGATATTATTTTCAATGCTATGTTAATGTTTTTCTTATTTTGCTCCTCAAATTGTGCTTTTCTGTGTTGTGTGAAATATTGTGACAATAATGGCGTGTGAAAAACGTAATACTAGGCTCCAAAGTAAACTGAGAAATGACAGTGAAGACGTAAGCAGTGTGTTAGCGCCACCGTGTAATGAATTAACTAATGTTCAAAATAGTAATTTGGTAATTGTGCATAGGGAAATGGAGCGGGCGGCAAATAATGTTGTAGACAGTGAAACAAGTAGTGAACAGGGAAGCATTATCGGTCGATCGATTAGCAACAGCTCGCCTCAGAAATCCGAAATGACAGAACACAATATTGCAAATACTGTAGACTCAGGTTTTGGGTCCTCACCGTTTTCTCAAATAAGTCAAGACACATTTTCTGCTTGTCAAAATGTGAATATTGCCGGTGCAAATTCACTGCCGAAAAGTACTGAGGAACATGTTTCAGACACCAGTGCATTGTTATTACAATTAATACAACAAATGGGACAAACACAGCAAAAGCTTCAAAAGTTAGACACAATGGAACAAAATCTTCAAAAGTTAGACACAATGGAACAAAATCTTCAAAAGTTAGACACAATGGAACAACACCAGAGACAAACACAGCAACAGCTAGACGCAATGGAACACAATCTTCCCACCACGCTTGAACAAACACATGAAGATTTAACTACTGAGTTACATAAAATAGAATCGAAATGTCAAAAAGTCTGTAATGACGTAAAAACACAAATTTGTGAGCATTTTCAACCTATTTTTTCGCGTCATGAAAATGCATTACAAAATCACGAAGCTGCCATAAAAGAGCTGCAAACTATTGTTCATGAAAATTACGACACCTTGCAAACTAAAATTGACTCAGTTGCATCTACCGATTTGGTTACGCAACTTGCAAAAACTCAGGAAAACTCAAAGGACACAGTAGATACGATTTCAACACAAATGGACACTCTGAAACTTGGTTCAGAAAAACACACAGAGGAAATAATTTCACTATTGGATAAAGTAGCCGAACTTTCAGATCTGTTCACTAATTTATCTATAAAGGTAGATGATGATCTGAATGACACAAGACCTGTAGCCTTCACGGACACTGAAGAGTATGAACAAATTAGAAAATTCAAACACAATCAAAATAAAATCAATACACAGTACAAAAGAGAAATCCGGGAAGTACAAGATCAGGTGGCACAAGTAATACAAGAATTACATATTTCAGAGGACACTCGCGCTCCAGTACGGGAAGAGGGACATAGAAATACGGAACAACCACAAAATAATAACTCAGGGCACTTCGGAAATTATGAAAGAAATTGGCAAGGTACACTGAATTTTGAGATGGAACCGACGAAACGACGTAACAATGACCGACATGCGACTCGCCGACATGATGGTTTTGACTATAAGCTGTTCATTACTACATGTAAATGCAGAACATTTAAGAATTCTGGCAACGACATTCATCCACAAGTGTGGCTCCATCAATTCTCTCATTGTTTTCCTCCCAACTGGTCATTAGAGCACAGATTAGAATTTATGTGTGGCTATTTGGATAATGAACCAGCTGTAAGAATGCGATCGGTCATTCACTATTGTCACAGTGAAGGAGAATTTTATCATTCCATCCTCTCAGCGTATTGGTCTTAAGCTACACAAGACCGAGTAAAACATAGCATCATAATGATGAAACGTTTCGAACAATCTGAATTCTCCAGTCTTATGAAATATTTTGAAGACATGTTGCATAAGAATCAGTACCTGTCAAACCCATACAGCCCCTCAGAACTCATCCGCATTTGCTTAATGAAATTGCCTGAACATTTAAGAAATATTATTTTGGCAGGGCGTTGCAAAGACGACATTGAAGCTTTTCAGGGACTCTTACAAGAATTAGAAATTGACACAGACATTCGCGGGATGCGAAAACAGGAAAACAATCACCACAGGTCACATCCGTCACAATTCTGTGACGACAGAAATAATAACTGGACACGACAAGGCTATTCTTACAACGCAAATCGTGAACAAAACAGACACCACTCATATGACAACCACTGGCAGAGCAATAGTTACAGAGAAAGATCGCATTTCCGTAGTAATGAATATGACAGAGATTACCATAGAAACAGACAATATGGGAACAAAAATAATTATTATCAACGGAGACAGAATAACTTTAGATGCAACGGTCCAGCGCGCAGTTACGATTCAGGGAGAAATTCTCCACCACGTGACCAACAAGAAAGAAACTACGGACTCTACCGACATGACGACAGACGATATGATCGTAATGACAGACCTGAATTGCATCAGAACTGGCGGGATTCAAACAGAGCAGGGCCCTCTCGACAAGGTGAATTTGTAGAAGTTAGGTCTCCTAATCCCAATAACGACACGCGGCAACAAAGGAACAGACAATGACTCGCACCGCAGGCAGCCGCGTGCGCTGGCTGGCTCAGAGAAAAATAACATAGACGCTAACCTTGAGAAAAATTTTAGCATTCCTCACCGACATATACCGCATGATAATTCCGTTCAAGTTGAACCTCTGCCTACTAGGAAGAGTAAAGGTTTACACCACATTTCACTTGTAAAACCGTTTATTGAAAGATAATCTGCTTTTTAACTTTGTCTTTGCCATATAACTTTTCACTTTACATTACCAGTATGCTTTGTCAGACTTAGAATCTGTTAACATGCAACGATGTTTGAAGTTAAATATCCAGTCAAGAACCAAGAGAATCAAAATATCCACGGGTATGCTGCCGGTCTATAGTGTCCAACGGGCACAATATTTCGGCGATCAAACATGTCGCCATCATCAGGTGAACTGACGGACTGAGCTCCTGTGAACGTGCTGGCACGGAGATCCGTACGCTATGGCTGCTCAGAGGGAACTGGGTTTGGTCGCGGCGGCGGCCGATTTAAATACCCTCCGCCCGCGGCGCGCTCCCTCCGCCGTCCGCGCCCAGCGCCACGGTCGCGCGGTGGAACAGATTGCGACGGCGTCTGAGATGACGTCGGTGTGATGGCTCTCTCCGCCGTGGTCGTCACAACTATACATCTGCTCGATTTACTCTTGATTAACCCGATCGCTGGTTCCCAAGCCTTGCTAAGATTATAGCCACAGTCCCGGTTTATGAGGTCGTCATTGGTGCGAATTTCGATGGCCTCTCTAACAACGCTGTCCCAGTATCTCGACGTCTGTACCAGACGGACAGAGCCATCACACCGACGTCATCTCAGACGCCGTCGCAATCTGTTCCACTGCGCGACCGTGGCGCTGGGCGCGGACGGCGGAGGGAGCGCGCCGCGGGCGGAGGGTATTTAAATCGGCCGCCGCCGCGACCAAACCCAGTTCCCTCTGAGCAGCCATAGCGTACGGATCTCCGTGCCGGCACGTTCACAGGAGCTCAGTCCGTCAGTTCACCTGATGATGGCGACATGTTTGATCGCCGAAATATTGTGCCCGTTGGACACTATAGACCGGCAGCATACCCGCGGATATTTTGATTATCAAATACGCCGGGAGAAACTCAAGAATCACATCAAGAACCAAGAGAACCTATTTAAACAGAAATTACGAATGCATTGTTATTGTGAACAGACAACTCAGTGTTATTGTGTGTGTACATTCTTGCTTGTTAGTTGCACGATCACGTAACGACTATAAGGCTCACATACTTAGAACATTTGCCAGTACTGCTAATGAGATTTTAATGCAACATTTTGGTTTACTTGAAAATACATTTTGGATTTAAAGTACTTTCTGTGAGATACCAGATGACACAGTGGTTAGTTTATTTGACAGCTACACGATTATGTCACGACACTACTAATGAGTGACACAATTTATATTATTGCTTTTGCGCTGCTTCTGTTTTATATCTGCACAGTTTTTCTGAATTATTCTGGAAAGCAAAACATGTTTTTAGTAGTAACTTTTGTGGTATAGCTACATTGAGACAGCCTTTTCCGTAGGACAACAATACGTTACAGCACAGTACTTTCTTCATCATGGCAATAAGCGTAATAACTAAGATATCTATATGCAAAGCATTTCACTTTTGTTTATCATGAGGTAAGTACATTGGCTTCTGCAGAACTTAGCTTTCGGAGGACAATAACTACGACACTTCCACAGAGATTATCTTACAACAAGACGCACAGTTTAGCGCTACAGGACACGTATTTGAGTGATTAATTTTGTACTTAAAACATTTATTTTTAAAGATATTTGAAGTACAATGATGCAAAGGTTTTCCGTGATACATTTCATTCCACTGCTGTAATCTGTAACACCTGAGGGTATTATTCATTAATCGTCAGAGGGGTACATGCTTACTTTGTGTACCATGTGTTTGGCAAGCACAATGAGCCCCAGCTAATATGGTATTTGCTTATACAACTTTACACATCGGTACCATATTTCTCTAACACATAAATTACACAGCTATCTGATCATTTAACTGAGAGACAAACTTTTTTTTTTTTGCTACATCAGTGACACATGTTTACACAATTACACAGTTGGATAACTTCACACTTATGAAACTGTATTTTGTCTGTACTTTGTGAAATGTTCATATTTTTTTGGAACCATTGTGATACTATGAGAGCTTTGAATGTCGCATTTGGTAGGGGGTCATGATTTTTAAAGTACGTTTGAGGTAGATGAAACTTTTGACATGAGCAGAGAATTTTTTTTAGGTTTTGAAATTATTGCAGAAAGTTACGATGTTTTGAGATTTGGCTGAGTTTTATGATGTTATGATGACGATGTGTATTACGCTGTTCCGGTATGTTTATGATCAATAAGCTGATGCTATATGAAGAATTTGATAATGCTACATATTTATTATGATAAAATATTGAAGAAGTGTCTACGAATATGTATAAGTGTAATAAAGCAAGGAATAATGAGTAGTGGTTAGGGACTCTGGTTTGTGAAAAAGGATGTTGGAAACCGAGAATCATACTTTAAGAGTCATGAAATGTGTGTATATGCGTGAATGTATCACTATGCTGACGAAAATTTTTTGGACACTGTTATATTTACAGGATTTTGTTTCTACAGAATTGAAACGCAAATTCTCGACCTGTGAAATTTTCATATGAGACTGTCACTGTAATGCAAACTGGTGTCATAAATATTTCAATAAGAAAGTTAAGTGACCACCTTCACGTAATGAGTCGTGGGCACCCAGCTGCACGGCAGTCGCCTGGAAAAAAGCCATTAGTGTGTGCCTTTCAGAGGCACGGGTAGAAAAAGAAAAAAGAAGGCCATTATCCTCGCTATTGGCATTCCATTGTAGAAAGCATCACAAATACGACACGCTCATTACTTGGAAACATATCGTACTTTGTGCTACTTACTGAAATGCTTATGAATTGATGGGAAATATTCTTACATCTGCAAACCGGATTATGACAAGTGTCTTTCTACGAGAGTTGAGAGCTACTGACTTACGAAATGCCACATAGCTATTGAATGATGTTTTTATGCTTTGGTTTGCGTAATTGCTTACTTCATTTGATATCTGTTTTCCAGCTGTGTTGCAGCATTCGTTTTATAAAATAAACTTGCATGCATCTGCTAATGTGAACACTTTCTGTCAACAGATCTATTAAATAATTATTTTCTGATCCACATTCTTCGAAAAAGGAGCTCTTGGAATGGAAAGAACAATAAGAAGGGACTAATAACAGTAACTGCATATATAATTTTGTTTTCAAGTACTTGGTAATTTTTTGTAGAATTAGTTTTTGTGGTGCACCACTTTAATTACATAGACATTAAGATGTGAATAGACATTTCCCTTATCAGCATTGTTATAGCCGGCCGGTGTGGCCATGCAGTTAAAGGCGCTTCAGTTTGGAACTGCGTGACCGCTACGGTCGCAGGTTCGAATCCTGCCTCGGGCATGGCTGTGTGTGATGTCCTTAGGTTAGTTAGGTTTAATTAGTTCTAAGTTCTAGGCGACTGATGACCTCAGAAGTTGATTCGCATAGTGCTCAGAGCCATTTTTTATCTGCATTGTTGTCTTTAGTGTACTATTTTTACTACTTGAGCTTTGTCATGTTTAGGTATACGTTATTGCATTTGCTGCTGCTGTGTGCCAGGCATAGTGCTACTAAATTTAACTTTGTATTGCTCTGTTAAGCCAGTTTTACTACTGATTTATTTTTCTTGTTGCTGAACATTGGCTCATATTAGTTGTAATTTTGCATTTTATCTGTTAATTTAGATTTAATGCTGCTTGCTGTGCAATTTGTATTTTTTTGTCATTGCTGTTTGTGTTAATTTGTTATGTGTTGCTGCATTGCCTCGTCCCTTAGCTTATGCATCTGAGCTCAGTAGATTTAAGTTAGCTTAAGAGGGGGTAGACTATATAAGAGAATGAGTTGCGACGAATTGGAAAAAAATGCATTGAGAAGTTTTACGAAAAAAGTACAGAAAGCAGGTATAGATAGCACTTTTTGAAATAATGAAGAACGAAGGGAAATCTCCAAGAAGTAAAGGAAGTTTTGTTTGCAAGATACTGCTGTAAAACAAACCCTGTCCTTTCCTTTTGTCTTATTCTGCTATGTGTTTGTGTACCTTTGTGTATTTGTGTTCTTCCTGTATTTATGTGTTTATCTAATGTGAGTTACGTTGTAGAATTTTTCTAATACTATGTTATTTACCTTGTAAAGATGCTTAGACATTATTTATTCTGTTTTGTTTTAATGCTCATGTGTAAAGTTGATGTTTCAAAAGTTATTCTGATCTTTTATGTATTTACTTATGTCCTGTAGCACTGATGTATATGTCAGTTCGATTCTTTTGTAAAGCCTGTACTACAAATGTTATCTGTATTTTTATGTTTTTAATTATGTATTTTGTACCCTTTGTTATATTGTTCTTATGTTATAAAATTGTAATTGACACCAGTTCATCAAATTAAGTAACTTGTAAGTTACATTTCACTGCACATGTTTCTGTTGGTCATAGTATATGGACAATATGTGAGAAGTAGGGACTGATAGTGTTTGCACGTGTGTTAATAATTCAGCAAGGGACTGGATAACAGCATTGCTGGTTCGAAGGACATTTTAAAAAAAATTTTGTGAGTGCACGAGTGGTGGTTCATGGACTTGCTATATTCTCCACAAGACTCTTCGATGGTGATTGTGCACCTGCACAGTCGCAACAGATGGCTGTTGGCAGTCTCTACAAGGTCTACAGTGGGTCTGCACCTCTGGTGGCCCACCAATACTGTAATCTCTAACAAGACTACAGTGGTCTGCTCTGTGATGACCTACCTACCAACATTCTTCAAAACTTCAACTGACTCTGCTGTGGGTTTGCTCTGTTGTGGCCCATTACCTGTCTGCATGTCGAGAGTCAGCACTGTCTTTCCACTGGAAGGACAACACTACTTCTTCAAGACTGCATGGAAATCCACTACTTCTGTGTGCAATTTCTTTTACAAATGAGACTTTGTGAAAAAAACTGTAATTACTATTATGATGAATGATCAGGACTATCTTTATGGACTGTGAGAAAATTTTAGCTTTTGACCAACATTGTATCAATAAGTGTGTGCATATGATTTCTTTGTTATTGTAATTGTGAAAAAAATTTTAACAAATATGTATTGGCCAGTGCCCAAAACAATTTGTAAAATTTTTTGTGGGGAGCATGGGGGCTATGTAAGTAGGCTGTTTAGGTTTTCTTATTGGTAATGCCACGTAGCGCTCTGTATGAAAATCACTGGCTGTGCTGTGTGCAGTCTGTGGCTAGTTTGCATTGTTGTCTGCCATTGTAGTGTTGGGCAGTTGGCTGTTAACAGCGCGTAGCGTTGCGCAGTTGGAGGTGAGGCACCAGCAGTGGTGGATGTGGGGAGAGAAATGGCGGAGTTTTGAAATTTATAAGACTGTATGTCATGAACTGCTCTATATATTATGACTTTTGAACACTAGTAAGGTAAATACATTGTTTGTTCTCTATCAAAATCTTTCATTTGCTAATTATGCCTATTAGTAATTAGTGCCTTCCGTAGTTTGAATCTTCTATTTAGCTGGCAGTAGTGGCGCTCGCTGTATTGCAGTAGTTCGAGTAACCAAGATTTTTGTGAGGTAAGTGATTTGTGAAACGTATAGGTTAATGTTAGTCAGGGCCATTCTTTTGTAGGGATTTTTGAAAGTCAGATTGCGTTGCACTAAAAATATTGTGTGTCAGTTTAAGCACAGTCATGTATAATTTTCTAAGGGGACGTTTCAAGGGTATCAGCATTCTTGTACAGCTATCAGTGCTAACAGACAAGCAAGAATGCGTGAAATAACTGTAAAAACCAATGTGTGACGTCCGAAGAACATATCAATTAGGACAGTGTGGTGGAATTTTGCTAAGATCATAACTGTCCACTGCACCTCTCCTGGGATCGTGAACATAGTCATTTGGTCCCTAGATGACTGGAGGACTGTGGCCTGGTCAGATGAGTCCTAGTTTCAGTTGGTAAGACAAAATGGTAAGGTTCAAGTGTGGCACAGACCCCAGGTAGCCATGGACTCAAGTTGTCAACAACACACTGTGCATATCTAGTAGTGGCTCCATACTGGTGTGGGCCATTTTTACATGCAAATGACTGGATCCCCTGGATCAACTGTACCGATCATTGGCTGGAAATTGTTATGTTCAGCTATTGGGAGAACATTTTGCAGCCATTCAAGGAATTCATGTTCCTAATCAAAGATAGAATTTGTTATGGTTGACAATGCACCATGTTACTGCATCACAATTATTCGTGATGGGTTTGAAGGACATTCTGGACAGTTCAGTCGAATGATTTGGCCACTCAGACTGCCTAGCATAAATCCCACTGAACATTTAAGGCAGGTAATCGAGAGGTCAGTTTGTGTACAAGATGCTACACTGGCAATAATTTCGCAATTATGGATAGTTGTAGAGGCAACATGGCTAAGGATATCTGCAGGGGACTTCTGACAACTTGTCGAGTCCATGCCATGCCAAGTTGCTACAGTACACAGGGCAAAAGGAGGTCCAACGCAATATTATCCCATGATATTTGTCACTTCAGTGTACGTAGGAAGCAATAACAACGTGCTGTGGCTGCATACACTTTTGGATTTAACACAATAGTGTTTACCACATCCAAAACACACTATAATAGTTACACAGTAATTTCATCCATTTTTTCACTGCTATTTTAGTTCATTTTCTTTGTACATAAATAGAAATTCGGCATTTTGTTGGTAAGAACAGAAGCACTTGGACAACACAAAATCGACAACTTGTCAGTTACGCAGTATTGTTTCTTCACTGGCGATTTGTGTTCAAGCATGGATTTTTATCCAATCCCTGTATAACAAGCAAGTCCAAAAACATTTTTATAGTACACCTTTCGAAGTTTTGTTTGAAAATTTTTTATGCATAATGGCTACTGTTTAATGTTCTTCTTGTCATGCAGGCACCCTTGCTCTGTCATCAGAAATAATTGATGTTATGCTTGGTTAGCGATCTCATAATGCACATTTGTTAACCGAGTACATAAGTCACACAAAAACTATGTTTTAAAAAATGAGATGCATCATAAAAACTAAGATGTTGGTAGAAATCCTGTAATTGTGAGAAAGTGAATGAATGCCACTTGCTTTGGCTATGCTCCAGCTGGGACTCATGTCCCAGTATTACCTCGCCTAGTATTTGTGTGGAAAGAACCTTATTCTACAATGGGTTAAATGCAAACAGCCTTTTCTAACCCCCATCAAAGCAAATAAAAAAAATAATATTTGTTACTTGATATTCTAGTATTTTTCTTGCATTTACATTTTGGATGCAGCGTGTTTAAAGGTTATTAGTGTTATTTTACTGTTAGAAAACGGGTTATCAGATGACATATTGTTCACTTTGATTTAATAGAGAGGTTGAGGCACTGGAGGGAGCTCAAAAAAGTTAGCCGTGCGTGGCAAAAATAAAAATGTGCGGTTTTCACCATTATGTTACGAAACCGAAATAAGATGATAATATAGGTTTATGTTATGTGGATAGTGATTCTTTCATTTATGATATAAGAACTAAAGAATTCTATAAAGATATGAAATCGATGATTGATTATTTTGAAACAAGTGATTATCCAAATGATTACATTTATACAATTCTGCTAGTCAGTAAGAAACTTTTAGCAAAAATGAAAGATAAAACTTGTGCAAAAATTCTGTTAGAGCACATTAGCTTAAGATCGAAAATGTATGCCTGTAAGGTTGTCAATCAAGAAGAGAAAAAATCTAAAGCATTTAAGAAATCCAGTCTGAAAAATGCAATTACTTTCGATAATTATAAAAAAACTTTAAATGACAAAGTAAAACAATATAGAAAAAAGAATTTCATTAGGACATTAAAACATGAAATGTATACAGATGAATGTAATATAAGTGTTTTAAGTTCTGATAATAATGAAGGTATTGTATAACAAGATGGAATTAATACATTACCATATGGTCATTATAAATTAAAACCAAATAAAATAAAAGATGGTAAGAGTGATTTCTTATGAGAATTAAACAGTTCCACAGAAGATTAAATAAAATACAAAAATAATTATCTGTAATGTTCTTTCATGATGGGGTAATTTTTGGTGTTTTTCTAAATATATTTCACAGACAAATTTTCCATTTTTTGATAATCTCTTTCTTTATATTTTTGGTAAATTTCAGCTGTTTTCTCATTTTGTAATTTATCACAGTTATGAATATATTTAGAATATATATAGCTGAATTTTTAATTGTCTTTCCAGATTTTCTACAAATAAATGTTTTTCATGGTAAATAAGCAGCTATTCTTTGTGTTTCTGTTTCTACAGTCATCACAACGTATTTTTGGGAGCATATTTCGTTTTCTTATTTTAATTCCTTAATGAATTTCATTTTCTATAAGGCACATTGGACAAATGATTTTATTTTCGCCTTCCATTTATAAGGAAAAGTTATTGGAATTAAAATTGGCATCTGGATCTAAAAAATATGAAATTTACATATAATGATAAAAATGCTTTAATAGTTATTTATGACAAAAATAATCCATGGTTTTATGCAAATAAAGTTTCTGATACCATACAGTATGAACGTTCTTGAGATGCTATAAACAACATGTTAATGAAAAATGTTGTAAAACATATAAAAATTCAACACTGAAGATACTTTGGTATATATATATATATATACATATATATATATATATATATATATATATACTCATAAAAGATTTATTAACAAACCTAGCTCATAGTCTTTACTTATGAATTCACAAATGCCTTTTGCAGACAATTTCCAAGATTGGTTTTATGAACAAGTTTCGCCTTCCATTCGAAAACATAAGAAATATAAAATAAAGATTAACATAAATTGTCTCTATAAAAGACTAATAAATCATTTAAAACAACTGAATAAAATTAAGGGTAACCATATACAAAAATCAGGTGAGTAATTTGACAATGCTATAGAAAAGTTACATGTAAGAAATAAATGAATAAATAATTTATTACCACATGTTGTTCGTGTATTAAACGAGCGAAATTTAAGACCAAATTTTGTTATTTTAAGATTGAATGACTTTAGTTACAAATATTACATTATTCGAGTGTAATATAAAAATGTACAATATCAATTAGATATTACCTAAAATAGACATCTAAATTGTGAAGAATTTTTGAGAATTAATTATGGTCCAAATTAAGTAAATTTATATTATTGAACAAAAGAATATTTAAGAATTATTTGCCACCAAAATTAATTCCATACTTTGGATAATGCACGATGATATAACCTATCTAGCAAACGTTTCTTAGAATACAAAACTAAATTACCAAGTACCTTTACGATAATTAAATTGAGTGTAACATTCATGAAACTTTTTAGACACATCTAATACAGAATATTCACCAAAACTGTTAGATTTAATTCACTGAAAATTAAAATCCTCAAATGATTTTGACATAAGGTCATTTTTGTTAACCTCAATTTTAATATCAAAATAAACTCTATCTTCTTTAATGCAACAATATGCATATTGATTGTTATATTCAAAGTAAAACTGTTTGAACTCTCAGTGACAGTCTCCATCTATAGATAAAATTTTTCTTGAACATTTTAATAAATTACATTATTTTTGTTTACCCAGCTACTGTGTGAATATCCAAGCCCTAACCATTTAACATATACTTTATTACCTTTATACTTTAAAACATTTCGACAACATAAATCAACATTTGGAATATTACTTTACAGTAGTTTCTGCTCATAGAAATTCCTTTTATTTGTTCACCATTTAAATCTTTCAATTACTATGTGACTGGATTAAAATGAATAACATCGCCAATTTCAAAAATTTCTATTGATCAGTTAGCAGTATATCCTTTTTCAATTATTTCTTTTAATTTACTTTCTTGTAACTTTGTCACCAATTTTATATTTAGCATCAATATCTAACAACTTGTTATGTAAATAGTTTTCAATATGATTTTTTTATTTTATTTGTTACTTTTTTCGTGGCATTTTTATCATTAAATGTTTTGTGTTATTATATTCAACAACTAATTTACTAACTAAGTCAACCTATTTATAGCTTTCTTGAAGAGCAAATTTCTTCCACACCTTTTCTTTCAATATTCTATTAAATCTTTCAACAATAGAGCCTTATTATTCACTAAAAGATAAATACTGGTTAAAGTAATATCTCTAATTTTTTTCTATAAAATTTTTTACCATTAATTGTTTGCCAATTTTTCGGCGATCTAGCTATGAATATTTTTTCGAAAGAATCAACTCTATTCTTATCTGTTTTACCTTTAACTAGAGTACTGAGAGCAAATTTTGAAAAAAACATCTATAACATTAAATAAATATTTACATCCTTTATTTACTTTTGAAATTTGTTTCAGATTACCTGAATCAATTTCGACTAAATTAACTTGCCATTAATCATCTCGTTTTACTTTCACATGCTGCACAAAGACCTTCGACTTTTTGTCTTCAATAGTTGTTAATCTGTAAGGATTACACGTTTCAGTAAACGTTTTGTTTTCAAGCAGTAAATATAATTATCGTTCCTCATTTACACAGAATAAAAAGTAGTTAAATTATTTCACCAACAGAATTATCTTTACATCAATTAGAACAATTTTAACAGAATCTTTCAATGTTACAGTTCGAAAATTTCGCTTGTGCACTATATTTATTAATTGGACACCAGGAGTTATTACATAAACTTTGTGAAGAACGCTCATCCAAGTATCAAAATCATTAAATGTTAAATCTCTGTTCATGTTTTCTCTAACAGCAAAAACTTTGTATGAATAAAATCATATTAATTAAAATTATGCGTTTTTATTGGCCTCCAGTCATAAAAGTAAATCAGTATTTCAAAAATAGATTTCACTCCTTACTAAAGTAAGTTTTTGAAATAACTTCTCCAATTTCCTTATTTGTAAAGTTTTCACTTAGTTCTTGTAATGCAATTATAGAGCTGTGTTAGAATACTTCTGTATTCGGTTTTCAAACAAGATTTGATAACTCATTCTGTAATATAACCTCTAGTTACTTAAAATGGCATTTAATTCTTTCTAAAATTGTTTAATTACATTATTTTTGAGTCCACTGATGATTGCACAGTTTTGATGTTTGAAATTATTTCGTAATTAGTTATTGGTTCTAATATTTGAAAATCTTTTATTTTTTCTAAACGTTATTTCCAAATACATCCATTTATTGAATTTAAAATGTTATGAACCTTAAAACTTATAATTCATGGATGATAGTTTTAAAACAAATAAATACAGATGTCCCCAAATTACTTCATCATATCTCTCGATATTGTAGGATAGATTATTTTTGCCTAATAGTTAACTAATTGTTTCAGTATATTTCCTGCATACAAATCAAAAACAAATTCAATTTTTTTGTTTAATAATAACAAATTCAATGAGTACTAATATGCTCAGATGTATCTAAATTTACTGTTCCACATTATACATTTTTAGATTCATTGGGTAATTCATCAATCACAAAAACGCAACCGAAATATTTAATTTTTTATTGTTAACTAATTCTTCTGTCCCAGAATTAAATAAAGGATTATTTAATTTCGGAATTATTTCTTTGAATTTTTTCCACTTCCTTTCTTTTCCACAGCTAAATTATGCCTTTTAATTCTTTATCACTCTTTTTCTTATTTATAAATTCATTTGCAATTGCTGCAGAACCACTGGCAAGTGAAGCAATAGCGGTTACACATGGTCATTGCAGCTAAGGGTAATGGTAAAAATCCACATCCATCTTGTGTTAGATCTTTACGTTCTTTCCTTTATGTTAGATATTTAAAATCTTTGTCTCAACTGGAATAGTTGATGAAACAAGTAAATTTTTGTCAGTTTTCTCTGTACTTTTCTTTTTTGTGCATGAGTTAAAAATGGTACAATACCATTTCATTGTTCATTATTGAGTTTAATTGATTTTGGTTTAACTTTTCCACTAGCTAGCAAAGTATAATCACTTTTCACTTACATAGATTAAAATTAATAAGGAATTTTTATAATACCCATCCATTTTTATCGAAATCTAAACCCATTGCTAAAGCATATCGATTATGAGGAATCATTTGGTTCTCAACTTCTCTATTTTCCTAGTTTGTTTATTAATCTCTTTACCTAACCCTTCATTTTCGTGGTTAACTTTTTCAATTTGTATCGATAACTGATTGATCTTCTTTTTACCATTTTTATATTCTGTTTGTGGTTGTTTCCTCCATATCGTAAACTCTTCTTTTAATTGTTCTTATTTTCTTCTATTTCATCTGTTTTTTAACAACTTCTGGATCATATTTTGTAAACATCTATTATGGATAATAAACATGATAATCATATTTATTTTATGATCACCATGTATTCTCTTCATTTATGTTCATTGTTTATGTTCAATGTTTATGTTGAACATTTCAAAGTTTTTAATCTTTTCTGTAATCTATTCTACCATCACTAATGTTTGATGTCATATCTTCTGTAATAAAACAAAATTTATCTGTATTCCAACATTTAATACATATTTTCTTAAATTTATCGAATTTTAAATCCGTACTCACAGATTCATGATAAATATGATAGAAATTTGTATCACCTTGTCTAAAAATATTTAAAAATGTAAACTACCTCTTACTTATAGTTTTGGAATTTTCGAATATGTTTAACTTAAATAAAAATGATTTATTTCTTGAAGTCTGCCTCTAGTAAAAAATTCTCAAGGTATATCTTGATTTTCAAGAATGACGTCATCAAAAACCACAACTGAATTGTTTTCATATTCATGTAATGGAATAATTTCAACGTTATTTTCAATAAAAGTGGCGAATATTCATTAATCTTATTCTCCATCTTTTCATGTTCTGAATAATTCTTGATTTTTTAGTTTAGCTACACCTTTAGAATAAATATATAAATGTTTAATTTTTTCCATTTGAACCCTCCTGCCCCTAGAATATAATTGTCAGTCATTAACGTCCTTTTTCCACAACCGCTATGTCATATGTTAGGACATAAAATAGAATGTTGTAAAAATTTACAACATTTGTTTTTCAGTTTTCTTACTGAAGTCTTATTCTTGGTTCCCAACTAGTCATTTATTTGACTTATTTTATATTAATGCAAATGAGTAAACTAATTCAATTGAGTGATAATTCGTCTATTCTGGAACTATTCCAATAAGAGAAACTTATAAAAGTGTTTCACTAGTTGATTTTTGTTCAACTTTTTTAACTCCTTGTATTACATAAAAAAATAATAAACTTTACTGTGGTGGAGAAACAATAGAAATTTCTGTTTTTCAGTACAGTTCGAAAAATATAGAAAATTTTATTCAATCGAAAATCCAAGTATTCATATTAAAGGAGATGAAATTATAAATAGAATTGTTCTTGAAAGTGATGTAAAAATTGTACATGGACATAAACAAAGATAATATTGCGAGGCTGCTGGGTTTTAACAATTAAATTATTAATGGAAATGAAAGGACTGTAGTTAAAGGTGCTCCTTAAATTACTTTATTAGAATTAATAAATATAAATTTTAATCTAGGTAATGGAATGTATCTTAAACATATTGATCACTTTCATTGAGAAACTAATATCATTGCTTTATTTAAAACTAATGCTGAATTTGCTGGTCCAATAATTTATGAACCAATCCCCCATATATATTCAAATTTTTGATACTATTCAGAATTTAGAAATAACTATAACTGATGAAAATGATAATTTGATTAACTTCAATGACGCTTATGTAACAGTTAATTTAGAAATTAATTAATAAGTTTTTCCCTTAAAAAAATGAGCCAAATCGAAAGTTATCAATTTTACTTATTTCCTGTTAGTGAGAAAACAAAATAATTTAAATCTGCTTTAGAAGGAAAAAGAAATTAATATTATTTATGGTAATGGTTGAATTCATCCTATTTGTTCACAACTCTATATGACCTTCAATGTTACTCAAACAGATGGAACTGGTTTTCAGCTTCTGATTGTAAATCAAATATTAAATTATTTGATAATTATGTTTTAAAACTGTTCAATGTCATTGCAATTAAAAAAGGAAACTATATTTTGTCTAGGATAGAAGGTGCTTTTATTTCTATCTCAACACTTACTCAGTGAACTTCATCACTGTCAAATGAATTAAATATGGAAGGACATATTCTTAACAATGGAAAAATTTAAACCAAACAAAATTAAGTACTTTATCTTTGAGAATTAGTTGGTGGATTTTTAAAGATTAGAATGAAATTATGTGGAAAGGAGATTTAACTGTAATTTTTACTTGGAGTTCTAGAAAAGACCATGAGGATTCTGTTCTTTGTTGGACTACTGACAATGATAATAGTACACTTTCTAAAGAAGGTAAATTTGTTATTAAACGTATGGAAATTTATGTTCCTGTTGTTAAATATGAACCAGAATATTCACTTGAACTAGAAAGACTTAAAAGTCCAAAAATTTAAATTTCTTTCTTTGAAATTCAAACAATTGAATTTGCTGGACTAAAACGAAAAAGAAATTTTGAACTAGATTTACAATTTATTATAATTACTATATATTGTAATTCTACCACATTTGATATGCCTTACCTTATGTCATTGTTTTCCAAACTAATAAAAAAATCATTTAAATGATTCTCCTTTACTCAGTCATGTTAAGTTATAGAATATCTATGTTAAAAATTGGAGGAAATAAAGTTTTCCTCAAGAATTATGGAATCTAGACCCACCAAATACCGTTTTAAAAGCTTACAATGGCTTTAGAGATTTTATAATAATAGGAAAATTAATTAACAATGTAAATGTAAATCTATTTAATTTTAGTTACAATTAATTTATCTATGTAATTAATCTCTAGGAAAATGAGTGTTGTAACTACTCAAAAAACAACAATGAAATTATTTGCATGCTTTAATGACAATATAAAAAATGATTCAATTGCATATGTTATTATACATGGTAAAAAAATTTAACTTATGATTCACACCTGTGAATGCTTTATAAAAAACTTTAATTACATAAATGAATAAAAGTTTAGAAACATTGGAAGGAATTTTAAATTTATATCCTCATTTCCTTTTGAAATATTTTCAGAAAACAAAAGAAGATAAATAATTATGGCGATGGTTGTGCAGACGTGTTCACTAAATTATCAGAGCTTAAAAATATAAATCTTACGCCATTTCAAAAGCTGAAATTTTACCAACTAAATTTGAGGTTAAAGTTTTATTACTTTTAGATGTAAGATTACTCTTCTAGATCATGATACTAAAATCTCTACAAATGATGAATATAATTACATAAAATTGTTGGATTATATTTTATTTATCAAGGTAAAAAGCAAAATAAGTATCATCCCATTCATGTTACTGAATTAAACAAATTTTAGATTTTATGTACTTTTTGATTTTTAATTAAATTAAAATTTCGTTTTAACAGTGTGGATAAATTTTTGGTGGGGAGTTACTGCAAAATTAAAATCTTGGTTTGTATCGTGGAATTTTTTAACCAATATTCTCTTTGCATCAAAACTCTCATAAATATACTACTACTACACAACGTGTAGAAAAAAATTACATTAAAGACATTTAGCAAGCATTTGTGATTGTGTCTCATATTGCATAATGCATTTACATAAGAATACAATTACAGTTATTAAAGAATTAGATAATTAGTTAATAATCCACCCACACTGACGAAACAACACTTTGTTGGGAAATTACGATACCACACCTTGAGGGTGGTAGCAATTTGAAATGGAGAACAGTCATCACAAAGCATTCTGAATGGTGCGCTGCTAATGACCAGTACTTGGGAGCTGGTGTCAAACTTACCACACCTTTACTATAGCTGGTCTATGAGGGGTTACAGACATAGTAATTTATTTAGGCCATCAATTTACAATAAGGTTGGCACATGTGCAGTTCAAGGTGGCGGCTCACAATGTCAGTATTGGCTCTTGAGCAAAAAAGTTTGACGGTCATTGGAATAAAATGTGACTAAACGCCTATCGATAAGCAACAATCTGTCCATGCAAATTACATCTGCACTGCAGTTCATTGTGTGTGAACAGGAGATTTGGGTACATATGAGATGTGCACAAACCTGGAAGTTGGAGGTGAGAGTTTCAGCAAAAGAGCTCAAATCTATGTGCACCTTCCAAATCTGTGCAGATAAATCATGACATATGAACAGAAGATCACCACAAATCTGGTGTGCGAAACATGTATGAGTTAGTCGTTTAATCAGTGTAATGTTTCAAGACTGTGTTTACATAGTGAATTTTGAAATGAAAGATAAATGTCAGTGCACTAGAAAGTTCGTTGCTGAACTTACTGAAGTTTGTAGGAGTCACATGTGTTTGTTGAAAATTAAGAGCAAGGAATATAGTGCTTGAGATAAGAAGGCAGCTAATTATAAGTTTCTAACAGAGAAATTTGTTTACCTTACAGCAAACAGGAAGATGGTAATAATAATATAAAAAGGTTTATAATGGACCGTTTGCCACAAAGGGCTAAACAAAGTTACGAAATCTGTCTGATCTGGTGCTGGGAACGACGAAATATATAAAACGAGTTTGTGGTATTTTGGCGCCTCTGTATTCTGAGCGATTTCAATGGAGGTGAATCACATGAAACATAGTTTAATGGTCATCTCATAGATGACTAACTAAATTATGTTGATGTGCCAATGAGATTGCTAGCATAGTTTCACACTGTAGCTGTAACACCAATATCGATTAGAAATATATTTATTGTATGTAATTATGTATCTGTGATTATGAAGTGTTTGTTCTTTGTTAGTTAAGGTCATCGATTTGTGACAGGAAAGTTAAAGTTTGTAATATATATATATATATATATATATATATATATATATATATATTGTAAAAGCTAAATGAAGTTTAAAAGTAATGACGTTTTATACTATATGTATGTTCATAAAGAAAAATTTGTATATTGGAAGCTGGTTCATGCTTAGGGAACTTGTATTGTGCAAGATAAAAGCTGTAGGGAAGTCCCTCCACAACGGAAGTGCCTTGGCGCGATGTAGAAGGTGGCTTTGGAGGTCGAAGTGGGCGGCTACTTGGTGGGAACAGTACGCAAACAGTGGCTAGACGTTACACGGTTAACATCAAGTGTGCCAAGGGAGGTCTTTGGAAGTTGTTTTGCATGGAAAATAGCCTCAGATGTGGATTTGGCTGTTGCACAATACTCTCGGCAATATGAAATGGCTCTAACATAATAAAAATCCGTTTCCAAGAAGAAATTCTAAAGAGCATTCAACATCAAGAACCGTGAGTACAGTTAGCCGCCACGTCGCTTGCCACCACTGCTTCGCCACTGCTCTACCAGCTTCAGGCACACAGATATGTATTATAGCATGGACCAGTAAATTTGTGTGTTTTCAATAATAGTTCAAGTACTATAAACCCTTGTTTTGAACGCTAACTTTATCTTAATCATGAACCGAAGCATTATACCCTCCTAAGTGTACAGAAAACCGAGTATCCTGTTTCTAACTAACTAGTGATTTGCTTCTGTGTGCAAAAATTTAGTGCCAGAGAGTGTAAATGTTATTGTCTAAAATACCTGTTTCACAGGTGATGAAAAAGGCACTTAAATTAAAGGTATTTGAAATGTAATTTAGTCTTCATTGCTATAATAAATTACGTTTTTGGTGAATTGAGCTCAGTGTTGAGTAATTTGCTTTAAAAGATGAAAACATAAATTATTCCAAGTGTTAACTGAATTGAACTTTCCTTCTGAAATCATCACAGAGTTTGCCTAGAGAGTCAATGTCAGTTTATGGGTCTCCACTATGTCCTTCTCATGTCTGAATGATAATAGGGATATTTAGTGCTACTCAAGAAATCTGATACTTTTATATAAATGGGAGTGGAAAAGTGTATATGTAGTATTATTTAATTTTATTTGTGGTATTTATTTGTCAGTTAAGTCAGAACTCTTCTCATGCCCAACTTATGTTCCTTGTTTCCTGCGGTAAAATCTCAGTAATGACTTACATAATGACTGTGATCGTAACTGTTATTATTATGAGTGGAGTGCAATCTTGCTTTCTATGATAACTGGTTTGTGCATTATTGTTAACTATTGCTACCCACATCTTAGATCACCCTATAATAGTGTGTATCCAGTGTAGTACTCAAAGGTAATCATAATGAAACTCACTCCAACTGCTAATCTTCAATTTCGTTGAACTAATGTTTCAAATTAATGTTCCTACCTACGCTGGCGACCGTTTATTGTTTCAATTGTATGAACTTTTCTGTTTTCATTATCCCCAAAGTAAAGCATGTTTAGTTTTTTGTAAATTGCATTATAAACGAAATTACTGTCCGATATCCCTTACCCATTAGACACACACACAGTCAAAACCCAAAATCCTCCCAGAGGGTATCACTAGTTTGTGTCATATCAAACGAGTATAGCTAGTGTTATTTAGCGTCCTATCCAATGCTTTTAGGTGACAGTGTACTGAAATAAGTAACCCCTATTTATTCTAAAGAAGAGATTTTTTTCACTTGCTTTACTTCCTAAAATAATAATGGTTCATAACAAGAATGAATTAGGGGTCAACTGCAGAACTTTTGAAATGGACTGTGACTCTCTGTCCAGAGTTAAATGTGGAGTTTTATATTCTGATGCAAAAATCTATAATAGATTTTTGGTAGAGTGCAGGCAGCGAATTTAAAATCCTGATTCAGAAACAAACTAAATTACAGCTCACTGTTTGCATCTACAATTTCTAAACATGTTGATCCATATGGCTAGCTATAGTGTAGAGGATACAAAAACATGCTATGGTTTAGACTTTATTATACACTGCCCAGTCAATATCAGTCCATTGTGAAGCAGGATAGATTTTCAGCAGGGTTGCACAATGTGGTGTCCCCACAGAGCTGCCCCTGGCCCCCTTGCCAGTAGTGTGATTGCGGATCACTAGGGAAAGGTGACGTGGTTCCCTTTGCACATCATTAAAATTGTAATCTTGTAGGTATATGAGAGGGTGCTAAATGCAACCATAGCTGTACTGTGGGCTGTCAGTTAGCTGGGACTTTGCATTGAGATCAGCTTGTGGTGGGTACTCTTCATCGTCCTTCATAGCGGTGGCAGAAGGGTGTAATGTTCTGGGAATGGTGATGACGACAAAACTGTCAGAAGATAGCTGCAGTGTCGATGTTATTGGGGAATTCAAAAGAATGTTTGAAGTGTTTGATGATGAAAACATTCCAAGTGTCGTGTTCAGATTGTTGACCATCGTGGATTAAACCATATAAACATTCTTCATGCAAGCCCATAGGTCTTCCTTATGAGGAGAATCATTCATGTCAAAATAATTCTCCTTGAAACGAGAATCAGTGCACTATCGTGATTTCTCCGATGACTCTGGCCACATACACTACACCGTTGTATTTCCCAGCTGTAGTGTAGTATTTCAACTTGCATACGGATAGCACAAGCACAGGTTTTTGGCATTATGTTTGTTATGTTAGTAATCACTGCTGGTGCCACCACTGCTATAAAGTTAGGCATGACAAAATAGATACAGAACACAGAGAGTGGTTGTGACAAGCCATTTATCCCTCCCTGCAGTGGCCCACTGTATAATTAGCCTGATGTCAGAAGAAGCTACTATGTTAGCGAAGTAAGTTAGGAGACAAATTTCTTCACCTTAGTGCATTAGGACCTGTATAAGTCCTGAAAGATTATGGGAAAGGCTACAAATTCTAAGATATATTTTTGAATTTATGGTGCACTTCTAGGCAAGTTGTAGTTCAATTTATATGGTGTAGTAAAACCAGTGTTTGTCACAAACGTTAACACAGCAAAACAAGAAATACAAGAAAAGTGGTAGCAACTTCATTCTGCATAAAAATTCCCATAAGTACAATAAATTTGAATATATTTTCCCATTCTAACATAGCAAAGCACTTTCACTACAATAAATCAATTGAATTCTATGAATGAACAATGTTTTCAAATTACTTTTGCCTTCTAAATATGTGTCACATATGACTTTGTATGTCTGTGTAGATGAAGACCATGTTTCGTGATAACAAACTAAATATTTCATGCAACGAATCCATTTCTCACCCCTTGCGTTATCCTATATCAAAAAATAAAATAATCTTTATAAATAGCAAATAAAATCATAAATAATCTTAATAAATAGCAAATAAAATCAGTTTTTAATAACAGTTCCACATTTCGTCCCTGGAACGAAAATAGGAACTGCATGGGGAACGAAATTACGAACATGCACAGATTTATTCCACTGAAGCACCAAATTTTAATGGACTTTTAAAGTATGCAATCATATTCTCATATAACAGTGGACACACTATATTAATTTGAAATAAATAACTCCGCAAAGATAAAACTTATATGTCACTTTGAATACTGACCCTCTACACATATACGAAGAAACTTACCCACCTTCTAGCAGCAGTGTACCGTAGGTCTCCTGAGCAGTGAAGCATTTCTAATGATTGGACAAAAGCACAGGTCATTCCTGTTCTCAAGAAGAATCGTCGAACAGACGCACGAAACTGTAGGCCTACATCTCTGGCGTCGGTTTGTTGTAGAATTTTGGAACATGTTTTATACTCACGTAATGTTACATTTCTGTAGAATGTAAATCCCCTCTTTAAGTACCAAAATGTGTTCGGAAAACAACGATCGTGTGAAACTGAGCTCGCTTTGTTCATCTACGAGACACAGAAAGCAGTAGATACAGACCCCCAGGTAGATACCATGTTCCTTGACTTACGAAAGGTGTTTGATACAGTTTCACTCTACTGCCTGATGAAACCATGCGAGCGTATGGAATATCAGAATCAGATTAGCAAACAGGACACTGCATCTCATTCCGAACGAGGAGAAGTCTTTAGACGTAAGAGTACCTTTAGGTGTGCCCCTGGAAGTGTTACAGGAGCATTACTTTTCACAGTATACACTGATGTGCCAAAGAAACTGGTATAGGTATGCGTATTCAAATACAGAGATATGTGAACAGGTAAAACGGCCCTGCGGTCGGCAACGCCTACCTGAAACAACAAGTGTCTGGCGCAGTTGTTAAATTGGTTACTGTTGCTATAATGGCAGGTTATCAAGATGTAAGTGAGTTCGAACGTGGTGTTACAATCGGCACACGAGCGATGGGACAAGCGATGAAGTGGGGCTTTTCCCGTACGACCATTTCATGAGTGTACGGTGAATATCACGAATCCGGTAAAACATCAAATCTCCGACATCGCTGCCGCCGGAAAAAGATCCTGCAAGAACGGGACCAACGACGACTGAAGAGAATCGTTAAACGTGACAGAAGTGCAACCCTTCCGCAAATTGCTGCGATTTTCAACGCTGGGCCATCAACCGCCACTCAACGGAACACCATCGATATGGGCTTTTAGAGTCGAAGGCCCATTCATGTACCCTTGATGACTGCACAACACAAAATTTTACACTTCACCTGGGCTTGTCAACACTGACAGTGGACTGTTGATGACTGGAAACATGTTGCCTGGTCGAACAAGTCTCGTTTAAAATTGCATCGAGTGGATGGACAAGCATGGGTATGGAAACAACTTCATGAATCCTTGGACCCTGCAGGTCAGCAGGGGCTGTTCAAGCTAGTAGAGGCCCTGTAATGGTGTGGGGTGTGTTCAGTTGGTGTATATGGGACCCCTGACACGTCTAGATACACTCTGACAGGTGACATGTACATAACCATCCTACCCCATCCGTCCAGAATTACTACAGCGTTGTGCAGGTACACTCTTCTGAGTTTAAACACTTCCACTGGCCACCAAACTCCCCAGATACATGCACGCAACGTGCTGTTCAGAAGAGATCTCCACCCCCTCGTTCTCTTACGGATTTATGGACAGCGCTGCAGGATTCACAGTGTCAATTCCCTCCAGCACTACTTCACACATTAGTCGAGTTCATGCCATGTCGTGTTGCGTCACATCTGCGTGCTCACTGGGGCCCTACTCGATATTAGGCAGGTGTACCAGTTTCTTTGGCTCTTCAGTGTATATAAATGACCTGTAGATTACATCGGAAGTTCCATGGCGCTTTCTGAGGATGATGCTATTGTACACAGAGAACTCGCGACACTAGAAAATTGTAGCGATATGGAGGACTACCCGCATAGCATCGGCGGTTGGTGCAGGGAGTGGCAATTGCTCCACAGCGTAAGCAAATGTAATGTACTACGAACACAGAGACAGAAAAGCACATTATAGGATGATTAAAAAATTAAAAAACAGTCACTGGACGCAGGAGTATGCAGACGAAGCGATTTAAATTGGGATGGCCACGTAAAATTAATCGCAGTTAAGGCTGAAGCCAGACTGAAATTCGTTCTAAGAATCCTCAGTAAAGGTAGTCCATCAACAAAGAAATTAGCTTACAAAACACTCGTTCTACCAATATTTGAATATTGCTCGTTAGTATGGGATCTGTACCAGATAGGACTGATATAGTTAATACAGAAGCTTCAAAGAAGAGCAGCTCATTTCGTTAAAGGTTCATTTAGTAAGTGCTTTAGCATCACAGAGATGATCAGCCAGCTACAATGGCAGATGCTGCAAGGGAGATGTTCTCCATGACATTATGGTTACTGTCCATAACAGTCAACTAATATATTGCTTCATTCTATATATATCTCACGAGAGCACCATGAAGACAAAATCAGAGACATTCGAGCTTACCAGTAAACGCTCTTCCTATGAACCACATGCGACTGGAACAGGAGTAGGGTGAAATTGCACTGGTATGCAAACTACCTTCCGCCTCACACAGTAAGGTGGTTTGTGGAGTTCAGATGTAGATCATTCATGTGATCATTTTGAAATTTTTCTGAAAGCTGGGAATTGGTAACAGATTTTGAAAGTTACACAATTTCTAAATATGTTTTCACACTTGCGTCTGCCCTGTGCTCTGCGTGTAAATACACTCACATATCTGGAATAATGATTGAAGATTGGTTTACATATTTTTTACATATGTTCTGTAACTGAGGTGCTTCTTGTGAACATGTATGTATTTGTTTTCTTGTGTAATAAAGCTTGCTTCATTCAAGTTTTCCTTGCAATATGCCTTAAGTCATAAGATACTTCCAGAATTTTGTGACCATGGAGAATTTCTGACAAATAATTGTTGTTTATTTCATAACATTTCCGAAACATCAAGAGTATAAGATCATAAGATTTTGCTGCGACTGAAAACATAGATGATGGAAGGAAGGCATCGTACATTATATCTTTTTTGTAGGAGTATTATAAAATAATTTACTTTGCAATAGGCGTTCCCCAATATTTGTTTTTGCCTCCTTATGCTAAATTTTAATTGAACTAAGTTTTAACATTAGAAAATATGGGTGACAGACAGAAAAGCCTGTAATTTCTTGTGAACAGGTAATTATTAGTTTTAAATTATAATGTCAAATTATAATAAGTGCCCTTTGGTGGCAAAGTAAAAAGTGTAAAGTGTAAGCTACTCTATGAAACAATGTTGGAATCCTTTTATATGTCGATTGTCATTTTGCAAAGTTTGAATCTATTTAACTAGCAGAAGATAAACTGATTCAGAAGAAAGTCAGTTTAGCTGGGTAGTGTCTTACCTATTAAACTTATGATCAGTCAAGAACTTTGCAAAATGGGTGGCTGTGTTTCTCTGTTGGTGCAGTGTTGCCTCTCTGTGGTATTCTACCACTCTGGACTCAGTAGTACTATTACTTACATCTGTACTGTGGAGCAGCATCAAATGTTTGTATTTCTCCCCATTCACATTGGACTTAAAAAACCGGATTTTGTAAACCGATTACCCAATACCACTTCTTAGTGGTCGTGTAAAAGTAGTAGGGCAAAGTATGTTCTGGTACATTTTGTTAGTAAGGGATTGCCTACATCAGGAGCAGGTATGCACTCAGGTATACAAACCTATTGACAGCTACTTAACCTATTGTTCCCCTTTGATTTACAGGGACTTAACATCTGTTCCCCTTTCATTGACAGGTACTTAACCTTTTGTTCTGCTAAAATGATCCTTCCTTTTGATTGGCAGGCACATAATCTATCACTCTGCCGCCCCCCTCCCACTCCCCTCCCCCTTAGGAAACCTCACCCCACGCTGCTACAGGTAAATCTTCAGGTCTGAGTTACTGGATGGCCCCTCTTACTCCTGTCAATTTGATTGACTACTTAATTAAACGAATTAATTAATTAACCTCCCCCTCTGGTAGACACTTTCCTCTCCCACCCTCCCTTCCAGAAATTGGCAGGAAAATGACTCAGTTGATCGCTCATTTGGAGGGAATTCGGTGTGGTCTGTGGAATATTGTTTAAATACTTTAGTCAATGTATAGAATATTATTTAATTATTTATATTTATAGCAGTGAATGGAATATAGTTTATTTATTTAGTTAAAGAATTTGTCTGGAAATGCTGTGTATGAAATATTGTTTCAAAAATTTAGACAATAGTATATGGAATATATGGACATTGGTGGCCCTTTGGTGGAGAGGAAGGATCTCATAACACGAAATTCAAGGGTATATTGTTTATTTATAAAAAAATTCAGTTTATAGGGATTGGATTTCTCTTGTTCATCATTCTCTGCTGTTTGGAAACATGTAGGTCTTGTAAGAAGTAATTACATGGGGCAAACATGTTGCATAACCTAATGTTCGACACTGTACTCTGGGTGTCTTGACCTAATGTTTGGCCTTTCATTAGCACTTAACCTATTGTTCTGTTAAGTGGTTTTTCATCTCATCCCCATTTCCGTAAACTATTGTACCGCCTTTGATACCAAGTTAAGTACACTTTTCGAATTTCACATGCTTTTGAACGCCATTTCTGGCGCATTCTTCTTTTCACCCATCCACTTAAATTTTGTGCTGGGTTTTACATAAAAATTATGCAAATTAACCTAGTATTCCGCACTTAACCTGCTGTTCTGCTCCAAGTCACCGACTCATGCACATCCTCCCCTTAACTATTGTACCACTAACACCACATTTATATAAAAAATGTATGAAGATTAATTAATTCGATATTCTTCACATGTATGGAATAGTTACTTTTTTTAAATTCACAGCATCCTATTAGTCGGTGAAATCGATGGAATATAGTTTAAACAAAAGATCGCTAATAAAAGCACATCTTGCCACTCAATGCCCGACGCTGACGCCACCGACTCCACGACCCCAGGAGTCGGGATTCACTGGCGGACCCCATGAAGTCAGCTTCCAAACCCGAGAAATACCTGCCGAAACATGTGTTCACCTAGGCACTGTTGCTGGTGCGATGACACATAGCTGCAGTGTGAGTCCAGTGCCGAGAGAATTGTTGCAACGCTTCCCAGAATAGCACATGGTACATTCGTCGTATCAGTCCTAATGGGACAGCCTGTCCATCACTGAATTTACCCATCAAACTGCTCCTGCTGCTTGTGTGGGAGCACTGTCCGCCATTTTTTTTCTGCAGATGAGACTTTCAGCGGCAAAAAAGCTATTTTGTACACATCGCCATATTACACTGGCAGTTAAGCCTCACAAAAGTTGTCTACAGATCAACAAATACAGACAAAAATCACAAGAATATTGGGAACCAGGAATGTATTTACTAGTGCTACTACAATTAAATGTTACATTGCTGCTACAGCCTGACACCGATCGATGCACGGGTAATGTCTCCTCTTGATGACTTTGGTACTGGAATGAATCTCAGTATCTACAGTGCACATAATAATCCATATAGTAATATCTCTCATACCCTGAAATATATACACATTTCACACAAACAAAGCAGTTTTCTTTTATCCTATACAGTGCCCAAAAACGTTATGATATACCTACACTCACAACAGCGATATATCTCGATTCTCCTCAGTCCTAGGAAATTATCTGACAAAATCTTCGAATCACCGCTTCTGGAGGGTGCTGCATCCTGCCAAGATTCTCTCAAAGAGCTGTTATGAAGGACAGGCGTCTGGTACTATGTGATAATGAATACCGCACCTGCGGATGTAATGCTTGGAAAGACATCACTGACATGGGTTGGTGTACTGTAATCAACATCACTATCGATAGAACAACAAGGAAAATGTGACGATAAGCTTAGGGGTGCTGATGAGGGACTTATTGTTACAGCCATATTGCCCATCCTGTTTGTACAATATAGCAGCTCCATTTGAACACTTGCTTCGCTATATTGTGCAGCTGTTTTTACATCATTTGTATAGCTATCGGCCGCCAGACACTCGTACATATACAGCAAAGTTAGACAGCAGATGCACATGAACCGTAGGTATACTCCTCGCTTGACTAGATATTTTCTGCGAGGTTGGGCAGTCATCCACTCCCGACATGCGACCAGAGCGCCCTCAGCGGATTGAAGTCACTCTCAGAACTGTTCTATAAATTCGGGGTCGGCCCCCCTCGGCACAAAAGCGTTACTGCTTCTGGCCCTCATCTGCTTGCTTTCTCGCTTTTCTACACACATCTCCAGACCCTGAGATTATAAGAACATATGTAATTTCGCATGGTTTGCCAGAATATCATACCATTTGCGCAATACTTCTCGATATCATGCACATTGCGGTGTCCTACTGATTGCTCGCGCAACATAATTCCGAAGATATAGACTGGAATTTATTTCTCTACAAACCCGAAACTTTAGCGAGGTAGAGCGTGCTGTAAACCACTGAGTAACGAGAAACTTATCCCATCTGTGAAGAACTTTATGTGAAAACTCAAAAAAATAGAGGAAACTGATATTTCCACTCGCGAATACATATGTTGGTGATGTAACACTTTCCAAACCATCCCTATAATCTACTCAGTCAACTAAGGTCTTTCTCATGTCTAGTGAACCAGCAAACGTATCTTCCACCTGTCTTTCAGCAGCTAGATGCACACACCACAATCGATGTTCCCTCAACTAAATAAAGGCGCGAAATATACAGGAGAAGTAAACCCGGCAATTTACATGGGAGGGAATACTGGTCCAGAGCAAACACACGTCCATATTGAATCTTAAATTTCCACGTGATCACGAAAGCTGCCCAACACATACTAAGTGTTAGTTCGCTATTCGGCCGTCTAGATGACGACACGGTTAAGTCAGCTACATTCCTGCATTCCAACAGGCCTCTCCATTCGTACAGCTCCTACTGTTAGCCGAAAACGTGAATCATTCCTGCCATAGGCCACTGGCGCTGCACGCCAAACACGCATAGACAGGACCATCATCCTAGGAAACATATTTGATCACTACACTTACGCCGGCCGGTGTGGCCGAGCGGTTCTAGGCGCTACAGTCTGGAACCACGCGACCACTGCGGTCGCAGGTTCGCATCCTGCCTTGGGCATGGATGTGTCTGATGTCCTTAGGTTAGTTAGGTTTAAGTAGTTCTAAGTTCTAGGCGACTAATGACCTCAGAAGTTAAGTCCCATATTGCTCAGAGCCATTTTGAACTACACTTACAATTCAATGTTAAGGTTGCGGTCTCAGTTGAATGACATTCGACAATGAGCTAAGTATCGGAAATACACCCTGCTGATGTCTGTGGCTCTGGAAATAGAAATATCTGTATAATTCTTATGACTTGATGTACTCTTCCCTTCACAATATTCCACGTCAAGTCCATACCGTCCTTATGACTGGACATAGGCATTCCCTTTGCACATGTCGGAATACATACAAGTACTTTATAAGCCTGATTCTCAAGGGGAACCAATCACTCATCCCCCCTACTACTGAGTTTAATACTTTGTCAACAGCATCGAGCGAGGTGGCGCAGTGGTTAAACACTGGACTCGCATTCAGGAGGACGACGGTTCAATCCCGTGTCCGGCCATCCTTATTTAGGTTTTCCATGATTTCCCTAAATCGCTCCAGGCAAATGCCGGGATGGTTCCTTTCAAGGGCATGGCCGACTTCCTTCTCCATCCTTCCCTAATCTGATGAGAGCGATGACCTCGCTATCTGGTCTCCTTCCCCAAAACAACCCAACCCAACTTTGTCAATAACTGATTGCTGGTGACACAAAATAATACTGACCGGAAATCAACGATGGGTGGACATGTTTTATAAGTTTTCTTGCAATTGGTACCACTGTGTCTAAAAAAGAGAGTCGTAATTGCCTTACAAACCGCCAGAAGTTAAACAATCACGATCGCAACAACTATTGTATGTTACTGCCACAAGTGGTCTTGGTTCTACACGTGCATACAAGTATCCATCTTAAAAGCTATACTAGCTTTAGAACTCGACTTATGGCATTACCTCCTAATGAATTGGTTTTTACAGACAACAACACTGAATATAGACGGTGATGGCCGGAGTGTATAGTATCAGACCAACAATGCGGTTACACAACGCCGACAGTGCAACCTCGTAATAAAATTACCGAATTTTACAGACAACAACACTGAATATAGACGGTGATGGCCGGAGTGTATAGTATCAGACCAACAATGCGGTTACACAACGCCGACAGTGCAACCTCGTAATAAAATTACCGAATTTTGAAAGTGATTCGGCTAAGGAGCGTGATATGAAAGCGGCATTTTCAACTTCCTCACGCCTCCGCCGCTAGATATATCTCCAGTATTTGTGACGCATTCTGTCTCAATACCAAGTCAGAGGTTCTGCAGCCAGCCAAGGTGGCCGAGCGGTTCTAGGCGCTACAGTCTAGAACCGTGCGACCGCTACGGTCGCAGGTTCGAATCCTGCCTCGGGCATGGATGTGTGAGATGTCCTTAGGTTAGTTAGTTTTAAGTAGTTCTAAGTTCTAGGGGACTGATGAACTCAGAAGTTAAGTCCCATAGTGCTCAGAGCCATTTGAAGCATTTTTTTTCCGGAGGTTCTGCGATATATCGACTGGGTTATAGACGATGGTTGATTTAAAAGGATCATTAACAGTAGTAGATGGTGTGCTGATTGAGGTCATAATAAATGTACACTAGCTTTTCAGATCTCTAGTGCTATGTTTTCGGTAGAAATGCTGTGTGGGATTAGGAATTAAGTCTTTCCATTCAACCACATACTTCCATTGGATCGTATGGAGAAGTCCTTTAATGATTACAGCCACTAGTGAACCATATATCTGGCACTCTCACATCTCGAAATGAGTCACCTTTCTCGAAACCATCAGCTACAGCAAAGTTTAAGTTAGACCCTATGCCTCTTGCAACTGCCGCCATTTCTGCAGCTTTATGCATGTGATCGTTCCAATTTAAGTAGGAACTGAGCAGAAGTTGGAGAAAGCTATATCTACCAACTTCTGCAACCCATGTAGAAACAGGCTAAACTGAGTTAGTGTGACAGGACCACGTTTTGACCATTCGTTGGAAATGGGAACATGCTGTCATAGCTCTGCCAACAGTGTATGAATTGTAAGGTCAGCTCCAAACGAAACCTGCTCCTGCAACAAGAAGTAGTATAAAAGATAGTGTGGGATGGGGGACAAGGACAAGGATTTTGCTATTGCATTGTGGTGTGTCCCCAAACTACATACAGGTACTGCTGTCCAAAGCACATCTGCGTCCCTCACGGCCCATTCACATCTATCGCCCCTACGTGCTATCTTCATTATTCTATTCCTTCCAACAGAAAAAAATTACGAACTATAGAAGCTCCACTAACTTCATTCGATAGAAAACTCAAAAGATATTTATCGCATCTCTCTCCCCCCATCTATCGAAAACAAATACTGTCTGCATGCTGGCATCGATCACATGTGATGATCCTATTAAATATACAGCTAGTGATCCTTTGCAGGGACCAGTTAACATTGCATCACCTGTACTGTAGAAGGATGACCGTATTGCACAAACTATACTATAAGTTGAAGAGACCCTCCCTGTGACCGTGTGTCGTTGTTTGAAACATTATTTTGTCTGCTGTAACATGCTTTGTACATCGCCACACATTTTGTTTTTCTGCCATGGCTTCGAGGTCTCTGTCAGGTTCTGAACTGACATTAACACATTCTGATCCATTGCCACTCACAGAAAACTAGACATTGCATGGTCTAAGTCATTTTGTTACTGCTCCTACCATGACACACCACACACACTGGATGATTTTAAATAAAAGACTGTTACAACATAAGGAAACTGGAAGAGTTTGGCAGCATTGTGGAGAGTTTCCAAACTGCTGTCTGAAGGTGATTGACAACCTATACATTTAATTTCAGCTGCCACAGTGACGGAACAGCTGATGGCTCTGCACTACATTTCGACTGATACCTCGTATTGCAGTCATGTACATGATCACTGTTTTGGTGCTACCCATCCCCGGAAGGTGTTGCCCCAACTTTAAAGGAACATACGTAACAAACTTAATTGAAAGAAAAGGTATAAATCACATAGAACCAGCAAATCTAACAAAAGAAAGCATACTTAAAGAAAACAAATTATGAGAAAAATCACTTAGAAATAAGATAACCCAAATAAGCACCTAAAACAACAACTGTAATAGTTAAAAACGTTAACTAATAAGGTAAAGAAATCATATGAGGAATAGGAAAAATTAATCAAGATAAAAGACTACCACAAAAAACAGCAACCAAATGAAATATAATAACACTTATCATCAAAAGAAAATCTAGAATAAAAATTATTATCCCCAGATATTGAATAATAAAATAAACGAAAAGAATAAGAACCAGTAGAAAAAATAAAGAAAAAAATAAATCTTAAACAAACTATTTCAAGAAGCAAGTCCTTTGAATAAAACCCTACCACACAAAGATAAATTAGAAACATTAAAACAAACAGAAGTTAAAGGTATAAAATTAACAATTGAGCCCATAAAACGAATATCCTAATAATCCTTTAAATTATGAATTACTGAACCTACTCACATAAATAATAATGCCTTAAAACAAGTGTGAGCCAATAAATGAAAGAATGCAAGCTTTGGATAACCTATAGCCAAAATTCTTATTATTAAACTAAGTTCTTAAAGTAGAAAGAGCAATAATCTTCTTTAAATCAAATTCAAAATTAGCACCCAATCCAGCCATAAATATAGTTATACAACCAATTAAAAGTAAAAATCAACCACAATTATAAGTATCTAATATTGGTCTAAAATGAATCAATAAATAAACCCCAGCAGTAACAAGAGCAGAAGAATGAACTAGAGCGAAACAAGAGTAGGAGCAGCCATAGCAGCAGGAAGTCAAGAAGAAAAAGGAATTTGAGCTCTCTTAGTTATAGCTGCCCAAACAATTAATATAGTAATAAGCTTTATTTCAAAAGAATTAGAAATGAGATCATAATAATAAATATAATTTCAACAAACAAAATTCAACAATTAAGCAATAGAAATTAAAATAGCAACATCACCAATACAATTAGAAAGAGCAGTTAATATACCAGCACTATAACATTTTACATTTTGATGATAAATAACTAAACAATAAGAAACCAAACCTAAACCATCCCATCCTAACAAAATTCTAATCAAATTAGGACTAATAATTTAAAAAATCTATAGAAAGAATAAATATTAAAACAATAATAATAAAACGATTTATATTCTTTTCTCCTGGTATATAATCCTCTCTATAGTAAATCACTAAAGAAGAAATATACATAACAAAAGACATAAAGATAAGAGATATTCAATTCAAAATTACAGTTATAACAACCATGGAGCCATTCAAATTAAAAAGTTCTCATTCAACAAAAAGTCTATAATCAATTATTAAATAATAAATACCTAAAATAAAAATCACATTTCTAGAAAAGAACAAAGAAAAAACTCAAAGAACAAATAGAAAATAAATTCCCAGCCTAAGATGAAAAACTTCATATCACTGATTCCACAAAACAATATTTTAAATTAAAATACTTAAGCAATTTATACAAGGAAATACTCACCCTTTAAACAAAGAATATTTAAAGGTAATCAGTGCAAAAGTAAAAGATGATATTCACGAAAATAACCAAGAGAACAATTATAAACCCCAGGATAATAATTTCCATGCTGCGAATAAGAATACACATATAAAGTGTAAACAGCTCTAAAAACACATAAAAAGATTAAAGCAAAAAATCTAAAAGAAGATCAAGACATAATTCTATTAAATAATCTAATTATATCTACCAAATTCAATGATGGAGGAGCAGCCATATTTGATGATATTAAAAGGAATCACCACAAAGCCATTCTAGGTATTATATTATTTATACCCTTGTTAATTAATAATCTTCATCTACCTAAAAGTCCATAAATAATATTAGATAAACAAAATAATCCAGAAGAACATAAACCATGACCAATCATTAAAGAAAGAGAACCTATACAACCTCATCAATTTATGGTTATCAATCCACCAATAACAATTCTTATATGAGTGACAGAAGAATATGCAATTAAAGACGTTAAGTCAACCTGACGAAAACAAATAAATCTAACAATAACTTCCCCAGATAAACCTAAAGATAATCAAAAATAATTAAACTTTAAACCCAAATAAGAAATAACCTTTATAACACATAAAATCCCATAACCACCCAACTTCAATAAACCACCAGCAAGAATTATTCTACCTGAAATAGGGGTGTCTACTTATGTCTTAGGAAGTCATAAATGAACCAAAAATTTCGGCATCTTAACTAAAAAAGCAAAAATTATAAATACATAAAATATAAAATAATAAGAACCAAAATTAACCAATAAAAGGAAACACAGAGTCTTAGAAAAATCATAAACCCTAAATAAAACCAACAACAAAGGTAATCTAGCAACCAAAGTATAAAAAATTAAATAAACACCAGCCTGTAAAAGTTCATGCTGATAACCTCAACCCAAAATCTAAAGCAAAGTAGGGACTAATCTAGACTCAAAAAAATATGAAAAGAAAGAAGGATCAATCTAGTAAATGAACAATAAAGCATAATTAATAAAATTAAAACCATAAACACAAAAAATTAGAATGATAAGAACACAAATAAACTGAACCTCTAGCAGTAATTATTGTTGTTGTTGTTGTAGTCTTCAGTCCTGAGACTGGGTTAATGCAGCTCTCCATGCTACTCTATCCAGTGCAAGCTTCTTCATCTCTAAGTACCTACTGCAGCCTACATCCTTCTGAATCTGCTTACTGTATTCATCTCTTGGTCTCCCTCTACTATTTCTACCCTCCACGCTGCCCTCCAATACTAAATTGGTGATCACTTGATGCCTCACAACATGTCCTACCAACCGATCCCTTCTTCTAGTCAAGTTGTGCCACAAGCTCCTTTTCTCCCCAATTCTATTCAATATCTCCTCATTAGTTATGCTGTAACACCCCACCCATCACTTAGTTGGTTTTGGCGTGTGTTCACCCCAACTAATTGACTAACAGATCAACAGAGAGTGCAAACCTGCCGCAATATCGGATAACGCAAAAAAGTAGTATGGTCCTGTGACTCCTGATTGAACTGTGGTGGCAGTGTTGACATTAATTTATTCAGAATTGATCACTTTTAATTAAAAAGGGGTGCACATTGATGTTATATTCAGCTATTGAACACCAGATGCAAATGTTGAACATAAAATTAATTAAGACAGTGACTTGGGATTTCAACTACACTCCTGGAAATTGAAATAAGAACACCGTGAATTCATTGTCCCAGGAAGGGGAAACTTTATTGACACATTCCTGGGGTCAGATACATCACATGATCACACTGACAGAACCACAGGCACATAGACACAGGCAACAGAGCATGCACAATGTCGGCACTAGTACAGTGTATATCCACCTTTCGCAGCAATGCAGGCTGCTATTCTCCCATGGAGACGATCGTAGAGATGCTGGATGTAGTCCTGTGGAACGGATTGCCATGCCATTTCCACCTGGCGCCTCAGTTGGACCAGCGTTCGTGCTGGACGTGCAGACCGCGTGAGACGACGCTTCATCCAGTCCCAAACATGCTCAATGGGGGACAGATCCGGAGATCTTGCTGGCCAGGGTAGTTGACTTACACCTTCTAGAGCACGTTGGGTGGCACGGGATACATGCGGACGTGCATTGTCCTGTTGGAACAGCAAGTTCCCTTGCCGGTCTAGGAATGGTAGAACGATGGGTTCGATGACGGTTTGGATGTACCGTGCACTATTCAGTGTCCCCTCGACGATCACCAGTGGTGTACGGCCAGTGTAGGGGATCGCTCCCCACACCATGATGCCGGGTGTTGGCCCTGTGTGCCTCGGTCGTATGCAGTCCTGATTGTGGCGCTCACCTGCACGGCGCCAAACACGCATTCGACCATCATTGGCACCAAGGCAGAAGCGACTCTCATCGCTGAAGACGACACGTCTCCATTCGTCCCTCCATTCACGCCTGTCGCGACACCACTGGAGGCGGGCTGCACGATGTTGGGGCGTGAGCGGAAGGCGGCCTAACGGTGTGCGGGACCATAGCCCAGCTTCATGGAGACGGTTGCGAATGGTTCTCGCCGATACCCCAGGAGCAACAGTGTCCCTAATTTGCTGGGAAGTGGCGGTGCGGTCCCCTACGGCACTGCATAGGATCCTACGGTCTTGGCGTGCATCCGTGCGTCGCTGCGGTCTGGTCCCAGGTCGACGGGCACGTGCACCTTCAGCCGACCACTGGCGACAACATCGATGTACTGTGGAGACCTCACGCCCCACGTGTTGAGCAATTCGGCGGTACGTCCACCCGGCCTCCCGCATGCCCACTATACGCCCTCGCTCAAAGTCCGTCAACTGCACATACGGTTCACGTCCACACTGTCGCGGCATGGTACCAGTGTTAAAGACTGCGATGGAGCTCCGTATGCCACGGCAAACTGGCTGACACTGACGGCGGCGGTGCACAAATGCTGCGCAGCTAGCGCCATTCGACGGCCAACACCGCGGTTCCTGGTGTGTCCGCTGTGCCGTGCGTGTGATCATTGCTTGTACAGCCCTCTCGCAGTGTCCGGAACAAGTATGGTGGGTCTGACACACCGGTGTCAATGTGTTCTTTTTTCCATTTCCAGGAGTGTATTTGATTGAAAACAGATGCAGTAGAATAGCACAAATTTATTTTAACTCCCGACCTTCAATCATCACATTACAAGACTCTCCTATCAGGCAGTGGTAATAAATTGCGTTTGCATGGAGCAAAGCGCGATAAGTCAAAAGTAATTCCTATCGACTGAGCCAGGCGTAATGCGAAGTGCGAGAAGAATTCTACAATACTCGGCCCATGAAACCCTCGTGGGAACTTTGCCGACGTGATCCAGCAACTTAATCAGTGGCCGGAGCGGGCGCAGTATCACTGAATTCAGCGTGTCGGAGCGGCGTCATTGTGCGGACGTCGCCCCACCTCGTGGTGCTGGAAGGCTGCGCTCGTCTACTCACTCGTAGCTATCTTGCTCAGTACATAGCTGAACCAAAACTTCCTATCTCCAAGCTCAATCGTTCCATTTCCTAAGTCCTAAACTGCAGAGATGCTCACTCTTCCTCAGGCAAGGTGAGTAAAGCACGCCACGTCCGCACTCTAGGCAAGCTGGGAATGGATGACCTCTACAGAGACTTCTCACAGTCCGCTTTTCGCCTCGGTTTCCCCTCCAGCAAAAGCACTTACGCCAATAGCAGCGCAAGTCGCGTTAATTATGCATCGCTTCCCAGCGCCGACCAATGCCTGCTCTGGGAAGTGAACAGATTCCCACAAAATTTCCCTTCCTCTCAACTTCTGTTATTTAGCTCCTCCCAGGCCACCCATCAAGGTTAGCATCTGCACAAACAACAATTTTTCCGGAATTCTGATTCCCAGGAGATTACTTCAAATTCCTCGGTCCTACGTTCCCATCGGAGGCCGGCGTATTTCATTCTGTCGCTCTTCACCTTATTTACTTCAGACTCTGCGGACCGTGAATTCAGCGTGAAGTTGCTATAGTCACGAACACACATATTTTAACCTCTGTTGACCTCTCCACCGTTGCTTTCCGTGGCTTTCTCGCATGTTTCACTGAAAACGGGATGACGGACATTTATCAACAACCATACAAGTTCTCCGTCTACTTCCCAGTACACCAGCATGGGGTCGAGGTCAACCACCCATGCTGTCACTCATCTTAAGGCGGCTGGAGGCCGCGCCCCATTACCGCTTTCTCAGAGCTCGAGCCGCCCTAAGCTGCGTATTGTCGCTTCCCTTCGCCACTTCCCAGCCACGCGCCGAGGTCATTTCTGGGTACTTCCCTGGGATAAACTAGCCTCCAGGAAATCGACACGTTTCCACAAAGTTTTCATGTCGTGTGAATTACTTTAAAAACATCACCTGACAATGATTTTTCCAATATGTCCATACTATACCATCTATAAGATGCATTGTGCCTTGTCAGTCATTTTGTTCAGCCCTACTGTGAGTTAGGTGAACTTTAATGACTTCCTGTAAGGGGCATGGTTCTTGCCATCTTACAATGTGATCTACCTCTCCAATCTTCAGCATTCTTCTGTAGCACCACATTTCGAAAGCTTCTATTCTGTCCTTGTCTAAACTATTTATTGTCCACATTTCACTTCCATACATGGCTACACTCCATACAAATACTTTCAGAAACGACTTCCTGACATTTAAAGCTATACTCAATGTTAACAAATTTTTCTTCTTCAGAAACGCTTTCCTTGCCATTGGCAGTCTACATTTTATATCCTCTCTACTTCAACCATCATCAGTTATTTTGCTCCCCAAATAGCAAAACTCCTTTACTACTTTAAGTGTGTCATTTCCTAATCCAATTCCCTCAGCATCACCCGACTTAATTCGACTACATTCCATTATCTTCGTTTTGCTTTTGTTGATGTTCATCTTATACCCTCATTTCAAGACACTGTCCATTCCTTTCAGCTGCTCTTCCAGGTTCTTTGCTGGCTCTGACAGAATTACAATGTGAACCACAAAGTTTTAATTTCTTCTCCATGGATTTTAATACCTACTCCAATTTTTCTTTTGTTTCCTTTATTGCTTGCTCAATATACAGATTGATTAACATTAGGGATAGGCTACAACCCTGTCTCACTCCCTTCCCAACCACTGCTTCCCTTTCATACCCCTCGACTCTTATAACTGCCATCTGCTTTCTGTACAAATTGTAAATAGCCTTTCGCTCCCTGTATTTTTCCCCTGCCACCTTCAGAATTCGAAAGAGAGTATTCCAATCAACATTGTCAAAAGCTTTCTCTAATTAAAGAACAAATTCAAAAACTCAACAAAATTAAACTAAAAGAAAATAATGTATACCAAAATAATATCTAATTATATTTAAGCCAGCGTATGAATAAACACAAATTATAAAAACAAAACTCAAAAGAAACATTAAAGAATGAACCAACCACCAACAATTATTTAATAAACAAAGAGAGATCAAAAAATAGTTATAAATAAATACTTCAACATAAGGATAAATCAAAAGAATTAAAAAAATCTTTACCATGAGACCATATTATTGAAACCAAAGTAGAAAGACCTAACTTCACAAACAGAAAACACTAAAAAAATAACAGGAAAGAAATAATCATACTCAAATTCAATAAGAAAAACAATAATTAATATAAACAAAGAAAGGACAATATACTCCAATCTCAGAAGAACCATTAATAAATGTTTACGTTTAGAAAAAAAACATAAACACCAGCAAAATATACTAACAAACAAGTAAAAACAGAGAATATAAACATTAGTTTTAACAGTTTAAAAAAACACCGGTCTTGTAGCCCCCACTTTTAAAACTTCAGAGGTGTAAAGCTTCCATCAGCGGTCCCCAAAACTGATATTTTAAATAAACTAACCCTTGAAATGATTAAAATAATAATTATATCACTGTGAAATGTAACAAATATTAATTTTATTAAATTAAGACATCCAATACCAAAAATATTTTTCATTATCCTCCAAACTTTCTTAGTTGGATTAATAACAGGAACAATAATGGAAAGATATTGACTATCATATACTGTATTTTATTCTTAACATTTCTTGGAGGTATATTAGTCCTATTTATTTACATTACAAGAATTGCATCAAACGAAATATTTCAACCTAAATCAATTACCACAATTATTACCCTGACAATATGAGTATTTATTATATCAATATTAATTACCCTAGACATAACAATATTTATTGACTTCTTCAAAAATACTGAAACTATAAATATTGATAATTCAATCAATTACCAAGAAATAACAATATCTTTAGAAAAATTATATAATAAACCAAGATCCATTATTACAATAATAATTATTTATCTATTTTTAGCACTAGTAGCAGTAGTTAAAATTACTAATATTAACCAGGGGCCTATTCGTAAAATAAGATAACTTACTAATGAACAAACCCTTAGAATTAAGACATCCTTTAATTAAAATTATTAACAACTCTTTAGTTGATTTAACTGCACCAAAAAATATTTCATTTTGATCACATTTTAGGTCCCTGCTAGGGTTATGCTTGGTAATTCAAATTGTAACTAGACTATTTTTAGCTATACATTATACATCAAATATTCAAATAGCATTCAGGTGTGTAGTAGACCGAGACGTAAACAACAGTTGAATTATTCGAACTTTACATGCAAATGGAACATCTATATTCTTTATTTGTATTTATTAGCATGTAGGATGAGGAATTTACTATGGATCTTATATATACATACACACCTGAATGATTGGTACAGTAATTCTATTCTTAGTTGTAGCAACTCCGTTTATAGGATACATTTTACCTTGAGGTCAAATATCATTCTGGGGTGCAACAGTAAGTACTAATTTATTATCAGAAATTCCAGACTCAGGAACAGATTTAGTTCAGTGAGTGTGGGGTGGATATGCTGTTGATAATGCAACATTAAATCGATTCTTTACATTTCATTTTGTATTACTATTTATTATTGCTGCCATGTCAGCACTCATTTAGTCTTCCTTCATCAAACAGGATCTAATAACCCATTAGCAATAAACAGAGATATCGAAAAAATCCCATTTCACCCATACTTTACTTTCAAGGATTCTATCACATTTGTATTAATAATATGGTTATTAATTATATTATGTTTAATTAACCCTTACCTTCTAGGAGACATATAATTTTGTACCCGCCAATCCATTAGTAACACCAGTACGTATTCAACCAGAATATTTCCTATTTGCATATGCAATTCTACGATCAATTCCTAACAAGTTAGGAGGTGTTATTGCACTATTTATATCAATTAGAAACTTAATAATTTTACCATTCTATAATAAAACACCATTCCAAGGTATCCAATTTTATCCTATTAATCTGATTCTATTCTGAATTATAGTAATTGTTGTATGTCTATTAACATGAATTGGTAAACGACCAATTGAAGAACCTTATATCATAACAGGACAAATCTTTACAATTATCTACTTTACATACTTCTTAATTAATGTCCATGTTGCGAACGCATAAGATAAGTTAATTAAGGAATAAATAAGTTAATTAGCTTAGGAAAAGCATATGTTTTGAAAACATAAAACTAACAGTTTAACTATTGTATTAATTTTTCTTAAAAAATTTCACTAAATAAATGAGATAAATATAATCTTTAAACCAACAAAGAAAATAAAAAAAACACAAAGATAAAGGTAAAAAACTTTTTCAAGCTAAGTATATCAACTTATCATAACAGAACCATGGTAAAGTACCCCGAACTCAAATAAAACCCAAAGATGTAATAGCAAGCTTGATAAAAAATATAAGAGAATAAAAATCACTCCCCAAAAAAATTAAAGCTATTAATATTACATATGACGGTAGTATCTGTTCCCGAAAGAACAGTTACTGTGGATGACCATGCAGCTTTGCTAGAAATGAAATGATAATTAAATGGACACCCTAGCTGCAAACAGGCGTTGATGTACTTCATTGGGGACATGTTGAAAATGTGTGCCCCGACTGGGACTCGAACGCGGGATCTCCTGCTTACATAGCAGACACTCTATCCATCTGAACCACCGTGGGCACAGAGGATAGTGCGTCTGCAGGTAACTCAGATGTTGAAAATGTGTGCCCCGACCGGAACTCGATCCTGGGATCTCCTGCTTACATGGCAGACGCTCTATCCATCTGAGCCACCGCGGGCACAGAGGATAGTGTGTCTGCAGGTGGCTCAGATGGCTCAGATGGATAGAGCATCTGCCATGTAAGCAGGAGATCCTGGGTTCGAGTCCCGGTCGGGGTACACATTTTCAACATGTCCCCAATGAAGTACATCAACACCTGTTTGCAGCTAGGGTGTCCCTTTAATTATCATTTCATCGCTATTAATATTCTTATAAAAACAATTCTAGTATACTCAGCTAAAAGAAATAAAGTAAAACCACCTGCACCACATTCCACATTAAAGTCCAAAACTAACTCAGATTCACCTTCAGCAAAACCAAAAGTAGGATGATTCATTTCGGCCAAACAAGAAACAAAACAAGTTAAAGCTAAGGGAAAAGAAATAATAATAAATCAGCAATAAAGCTGATAATTTATAAATCAAACATGTTAAAACTACGAATTAAAATAATTAAAGACAATGAAATGAAAGCTAAACTAACTTCATATGAAATTGTTTGAGTAACAGAACGAAGGGAACCTAATAAAGAATAATTTGAATTAGAAGACCACCCAGCAATTATAACGGGATAAACACCTAACGTAGAACAACACAAAAAAACATAAATCCATAAGAAAAGAACACATATAAGTTAAGTAAGGGAAAATTACTCAAACAGCCAAAGAAATCATTAAATTAAAAACAGGAGAAAAATAATAAAGTAAATAATTAGATATAATAAAAATTGGCTGCTCCATACAGATCAACTTAATAGCATCGCTAAAGGGCTGTGGGATTCCTACAAATCCTACTTTATAAGGACCTTTACAAAACTGAATATAACCTAAAACCTTCCGCTCCATTAAAGTTAAAAAAGCAGTAGTAATTAAAACACAAATAACTAATAAAAGAAAATTCAAAATAAACATAAATAAATCATAAAGTATCAATACTATTTGTAGAAAAAAAATCTACATAAATGAATTCTAAATTCAACACATTAATCTGTTAAAACAGTAAATTAATTAATATCAATCAATATAGTAAAATATAATATAGTAAAAAAACCATATGGTCCTTTCGTACTAATAAGGATTAATAGTCTTAGGATAGAAACCGATCTGGCTCACGCCGGTCTGAACTCAGATCATGTAAGAATTTAAAGGTTGAACAGACCTAATCACTGGGCTTCTGCACCCAAATTTTTTTCTTAATCCAACATCGAGGTCGCAATCTGCTTTGTTGATATGAGCTCTCAAAAACAATTACGCTGCTATCCCTAAGATAACTTAAACTTATGATCATAAATTATGGATCAAAACAACAAACATAAATCAATGATGTAATAATGAAGAGTTTATTTATTCTTCATGTCGCCCCAACAAAACATGATCATTAAATATAGAAAGACAAACAAAAAAACAATATAAAAGAAAATGTTAAGCTCTATAGAGTATTCTTGTCCTAAAGAAGAATTTGAGCCTTTTGACTCAAAAGTTAAATTCAAAAATTTATTAAGAGATAGTTGATTTCTCATCAAGCCATTCATTCCAACCACTAATTAAGAGACTAATGATTATGCTACCTTTGCACAGTCAAAATACCGTGGCTCTTTAAAAATTCGCTCAGTGAGCAGGCCAGACCTCAAAATATTTTCGAGAGGCCATGTTTTTGATAAACGGGTGGAAATCAATTTTGCCTAGTTACTTATAATAAATTTACGAGGTAAAAATTTTATACAAATAAATATACTAATTCTATCATTATTACAATTATTTTAAAATTAAATCAATAATCTTAATAAAAAACCTAAAATAGTTATAAAATCAAAATATAAACTAATAAACTAAAACGTAATATCAAAGATAGTTGGTTTAAAGCTTACTATCATATTTTTAAAAACAAATTATAGGTTAATAACTTCAAAGCTTATCCCTTAAAAAATTAAATAAATACAACTATCTTTAAAAAATTAAATTTTTTCCTAGGAAACTAGATACCTTAGGAAATGATCAACATCTCATTTCTATAAATAATTAAATAATAATTATGATACATTAACTATAAATTATTTATAAATCAACACAAATCCAGACAAGTAATATAAATACTGAAATTTTGATAAACTGTGATACAAAAGGTACAATAAATAAAATCTACTTCAAAAAATTTAAAATAATATTTCATATAACATTTGCATTACCAATACACTATAATTTTAAGAATCAATTCTGTAAAATATGCTAGGAGAAAATCTAACAAAATTATTAATTAAATAAACAAAAAAAATTAATACAATAAAATAAATAATCAATATATCCTGAATTTCACAGAAAAATTATCAGTGTAAGTGAAACACTTTACTAACCTCTTCATAGATACACTTTCCAGTACATCTACTATGTTACTATTTATCTCCTCTAAATTGAAGCTATTTCAATATAATCGAAATAGAATAATCAATAATGAGAGCGATGGGTGATGTGCACACACCTCAGAGCAATATCAGTTAAATTAAATAAATCAAATTACTATCAAATCCATCTTCATTAACAGTATTTCACCATCCAATCTGTTATAAGCAAAACTCTATTGTAACCTACCTCCTCTTTACTATAAGCTGCACCATGACCTGAAATATTTTATAATTATAAATATTGAGAATTATAACTCTAAAAAGATTCTTTGATAACGGAGATATACAAACAAATAAATTAAGTAGAGTAAATTGTGTATTATCAGTCACAGGGTAGGTTCGTCTGAATGGAATGAGATACCACAAAATTCTTTGGGTTTAAAGACCTTAAGTAATAGTACCCTGAAAAATATAATTAACATTTAAGATAACAGGGTATCTAATCCTAGTATATTATTTAAATTTCACAGATTCATAAAAAGAGCCACAAATAAATTTTAACATTTCACCTTTAAAATTTATATTTTAACCCTGATAAAATAAACAACTGTTTTAACCAATAATATTCACTTGTATCACTCGCATAGCCGCAGCTGCTGGCACGAATTATGCCAACACTAAATCAATTACTAAATCTAAAATCACTTGATAATTAAATCAAATTGCTGCAAAAAGAATATTTACTTTAACAAAACTTACATATAATACAAAGAAAAAGTGAATAAACAAGCAAGAATAAAACTTTTAGGAAAAAAATAAGAAATTTATAAATTAACCAAAACAGGAAAAAAATAAACGATACAAATATTTAAAGAAAAAGAAAGAAAAAGATTACAAATATTAGTAACAAAAAAAGAAGCAGACTCTCTTTGTGACCACAACAACTTCTCTATTGTATATAAATAAAGATAGATATGAAACACATATACCAATTAATGTATTGTATTCTTTCTTATTTAATCTTTCTTTTCACTAATAATAAAGAAAGATTAAATAATATAATAAATATATTCGATACAAATATGTAAATTAATGTAATATGTTATTAATGTAAAATTAACCTTATATTAAGTTAACTTAAATATTGATTAATTGACTGATTTATTTATAGATAATTTTTAAATTATGTTATTATAATTAATATAATTAATTATATTAATATAATATTTTATGATAATATTTAATATTAATTTACATATTATTATATATTTTATAATACAATAATTTATTTTTAGCTAAAAACATAAGTAGCTTTAGTCCTTGGTATACAAATGTATTAAAATAATCACTTAATAATAATAAAATAAACTTATAGGTTTTTTAATTTAATTAAATGTAATATATTAATGTAATTATTTATTGTGTATATATATTAAACAAAAATTATAACCAAACCGGAACAAATTAATTCAAACTAACAAAAACAATATACAACCTAATTTCCCAAAAAAATTTTAATTTATATATTAAATAAGTGAAGTGCCTGATTAAAGTGTTACCTTGACAGGGTAAATTAAGTAAATAGCAAATTACATAAGATAGAATTAAACTACCTCCTTTAGTATCAAAAACTAACGTGTGTCATACACCTTAATGTGAAAAGGTAATCTGATCAAGCTAATGGGTTCATACCCCATTTATAGCGATATCAATCCTCTCCTTTTCGAGTGGCCAACAACTCTACAAAACTTCTCTTCCTATCAACATTAATGATAGGAACAATCCTGTCCCATTCATCAAATTCCTGATTTGGAATTTGAATAGGACTTGAGATCAAATTACTTTCATTTATTCCACTTCTAAAAAGAAATAAAAATATAATGATAAATGAATCATCAATTAAATATTTTATTGTCCAGGCAATAGCATCGACAATACAATTATTTTCAATTTTGTTGATTCAAATAAAGTATCCAATAGGATGGGAAGCAGAATTTATCCCCTCAATAATAATTAGATCTAGATTATTACTAAAAATTGGAGCTGCACCTCTTCATTTCTGATTTCTAGAAGTAATAGGCGCTTCAAGGTGAAATAACTGTTTAACATTAATAACATGACAAAAAATTGCACAAATAATAGTACTATCATATTGTATTCGACTAAGAACCTTAATTTGAACCATTATCATTTTAAGAATCACTATTGAGGCAATGGGAAGCTTAAATCAAACATCTCTACGCCAACTTATAGCATATTCTTCAATTAGACATTTAGGGTGAATAATTAGATCTCTAACAGTCAGAGAAAACATCTGAGAACTATACTTTGTTATTTATTCACTACTAAGGCTGATCATGGTCTTATTATTCAAGTGAATAAATCTATTCTTTATAAACCAGATTTATTCAGCTAGAAACATAAAAGCTGAAATTAAATTCATAATATTCTTATCCCTTCTATCTCTAGGTGGTTTACCACCATTCCTTAGATTCCTACCAAAATGAATCGTAATACAATCATTAACAGAAAAGGACATAACAAGTATTATAACTATTATAGTCGTATTTACAACAATTACACTTTATTATCACATACGTATTAGATTCTCAGCCTTAATTATGTCATATACCGAAAATTTATGATGTATAAAGATAAAGTCTCAAAAATCAAGAATTATTCTTCCTATAACCGTAATAATTTCAACAACAGGATTGATTTCAACATCAACCTTAATCTCATTGTACTAAGGACTTAAGTTCATTAAACTAATAACCTTCAAAGTTATAATTAAAAGAATAATGTTTTAGGCCTTAGTAAAACTTTACACGTCTAGAATTGCAGTCTAGAATCATAATTGAATATAAGACCAGAGTATGGTAAGAGAGAAAATATCTTGTAAGTAGATTTACAGTCTACCACCTAAGATTCAGTCATCTTACCGCAAAAATGATTATTCTCAACAAACCATAAGTACATTGGTACTTTATACTTTCTATTTGGAGCATGAGCAGGAATAGTAGGAACATAAATAAGAATACTTATTCGTGCTGAACTTGGTCAACCAGGATCTCTAATTGGAGATGACCAGATTTATAATGTTATTACTACAGCCCATGCATTTGTAATAATTTTCTTCATAGTTATACCTATTATAATTAGTGGATTTGGTAATTGACTTGTACCATTAATAACTGATGCACCAGATATAGCATTCCCACGAATAAATAATATAAGATTTTGATTACTACCACCTTCATCAACCCTTTTTCTTATATCTTCTGTAGTAGATAATGGTGTTGGTGCGGGATGAACAGTTTACCCCCTCTAGCAGGAGCTATTGCACACGGGGATGCATCTGTAGATCTAGCCATTTTTTCACTACACTTAGCAGGTGTACCATCAATTCTTGGTGCAGTATATTTCATTACAACAGCAATTAATATACGATCAAAAGCATAACTTTAGATCAGACACCTTTACTTGTTTGGTCTGTAGCTATTACAGCCCTTCTTCTTCTTCTTTCACTTCCACTTTTAGCAGGAGCTATTAGTATATTATTAATAGACCAAAGCCTAAATACATCATTCTTTGACCCTGCGGGAGGAGGAGATCCAATTCTATATCAACACCTATACTGATTCTTTGGACACCCCAAACTTTACATTCTAATTTTACCCAGATTTGGTATTATTTCACACATTGTATGTCAAGAAAGATGAAAAATTGAATCATTTGGAACATTAGGTATAATTTACGCCATGTTATCAATTGGATTAATAGGATTTATTGTATGAGCACACCATATATTTACAGTAGGAATGGATGTTGACACACGAGCATACTTCACAACAGCAACAATAATTATTGCTGTACCTAGGTAAGGTAATCAGATGACTAGCTACATTATATGGAACTAAATTCAAGTTTAACCCACCATTATTATGAGCTCTAGGATTTATTTTCCTATTTACAATTGGTGGGTTAACAGGATTAGTACTAGCAAACTCATCACTTGATATTGTATTACATGACACATATTATGTAGTAGCCCACTTCCATTATGTTCTATCTACAGGAGCAGTATTCGCAATTATAGGAGGTGTTATTCAATGATACCCACTATTTACAGGATTAACTATAAACAATACATGATTAAAAATCCAGTTCACAATTATATTTTTTGGAGTAAACTTAACATTCTTCCCTCAACACTTCTTAGGGTTAGCAGGAATACCACTATGATATTCAAACTATCCAGACACATATACATCATGAAATGTAGTATCAAGAATTGGGTCTAAAATTTCTGTTGTAGGAATTATTATATTCATTGTAATCATATGAGAAAGAATGGTTACAAACCGAGCAATTATATTCAGAGCTAATATAAGAAGATCAACAGAATGACTACAAACTAATCCACCTGCAGAACACAGTTACTCAGAATTACCATTAATCTCTAGATTCTAATATGGCAGATTAGTGGAGTAGATTTAAGCTCTACAAATAAAGGTTTGACCTTTTATTAGAAAAACATCTAATGGCAACATGATCAAATTTATCCCTTCAAGATGGAGCTTCACCATTAATGGAGCAACTATCATTCTTCCATGATCATGCTATGGTCGTATTATTATTAATTACAGTAATTGTAGGTTATGCCGTAAGTTATATATTATTTATTGCCTATACAAACCGAAACATACTTCATGGACATTTAATTGAAACAATCTGAACAGCATTACTAGCAATTACCCTAATTTTTATTGCTCTACCATCACTACAACTACTATATTTACTCGATGATTCAGTAGATGCAATAATCACAATCAAAACAATTGGGCGATAATGGTACTGAAGATATGAATATTCAGACTTCATAGATGCAGAATTCGACACCTACATAACACCAGAACAAGATTTAGAAAACAACGAATTTTGACTTCTAGAAGTAGATAACTGAAAAATTCTCCCAATAAATACAGAAGTACGAGTATTAACAAGAGCATCAGATGTTCTTCACTCATGAGCAGTACCTGTCCTAGGGGTTAAAATTGATGCAACACCAGGGCGACTAAATCAAGGAACATTTACAATAAACCGGCCTGGACTATTCTTCGGCCAATGTTCAGAAATTTGTGGAGCAAATCACAGATTTATACCAATTGTAATTGAAAGAAATTCAGTAAATTTATTTATCAAGTGATTATCTAAGATAATCTAAGGAGTTAGTTAAAATATATAACATTAGAGTGTCAATCTAAAATAACCCAAACAATTAGTGCACCTTGAAACATCAGATGACTGAAAGTAAGTAATGGTCTCTTAAACCAAACAATAGTAAATTAACGACTACTTCTGATGGGGAAATTAAATCTAAGTCCCTCAAATATCTCCTCTCATACGATTCTCCCTATTCATTATATTTTCAGCTACTTTAATCCTATTCAATCAAATAAACTTTTTCTCATTTAAACCTAACCTTATTAAAAGAGCAGAAAGAAGAACAATTGAGATATAAAACTTAAATTGAAAATGATAACAAATTTATTCTCAACAATTAATCCATCAACTAACATCTTCAACTTGTCATTAAATTGAACTAGAACATTCTTAGGACTATTATTAATCCCATCAATGTTCTGACTTACACCATCACGAATTAATATTATCTCAAATAAACTAAAGTTAACTTTACACAAGTCATTTTGTTACTGCTGCTACCATGACACACCACACACACTGGATGATTTTAAATAAAAGACAGTTACAACATAAGGAAACTGGAAGAGTTTGGCAGCGTTGTGGAGAGTTTCCAAACTGCTGTCTGACGGTGACTGACGACCTCTACATTTAATCTCAGCTGCCACAGTCATGGAATAGCTGATGGCTCTGCATTCCATTTCGACTGATTCCTCATATTGCAGTCATGTACGTGATCACTGTTTTGGTGCTAGCCATCCCAGGAGGTGTTGCCCCTCCACCAAAACTCTTTCTCCATCTCAAAAAAAGTGAAGTCAGTCAATCATTATGTGGTAACCAACAGTGTACCAGTGGACAGATGGGACAGAAAAAGCACCGTCAATTTACTGCAATAATAAGCATTGCAGTTGATAGTCCAAACAATTTTAGCAATTTTTCAGTAATTTTAACACCAACCAGTGATGTGACAGCATGTTTTCCTATTTCAGTATCATAGCTGAACCATCCCTTCTCTACTTTGTGAGTATCATTGCGAATGTAGATAGATGACTTTGCAGTACATCCATTCATTGTCAATTCTCGAACACATAAATCATCAAAGCATACCAGATGGTGCCCTACATATTTCTAGCATCTCAAGCATAGTGCATAATTTACGATCTATCTCTATGCAGATGGGAGACACAGAGCTTTCTCACCGTCTTAAGGGGACTGAAAGACCCCTTGCACTGTCTTTGACCAGCCCGCCCTGCAGCACCGCTACCGATTTAATCTGCAGCTGACCAGAAGTAGACCGCTACATTCTGCGTCTTGTGAATGATTGGAGCTAGCCAAGTCCTCAACCATCCAAGGACACAAGATCTCGCCAGATGCGCCCATGTCGAGGAGGTTAGAACCTCTTATCGGTGTATAGTAACAAATTTGAAAGTGTTGTTATGTAACAGCAGACGGTTAAGAAGAACAAGAGACGCCTGGTTTTTGTGCATGTTGGAGCTCCTGGCTGATGGAGTTCGAAGAATTTTTACGCAAATCAATCATGCTAATCAACTCTAAAGTATTGTTCCATAGTCTGGGGTCAGTACCTGGAAGGTATTGGTATGAGAGAACATAAAAAAACGCACTCCTAAGGTTACAAGGTTCCACACGTAAAACAGGCTATAGTGTTAGATTGCTCCAGTTTCCAACCCATTAGTTGTATGGAATGTAATGCTGTAAATATTCCAATATAAGAAATATACTTCCAGCGCATGACATACATCCTTCTTGCGAGTTCCTTTACGATAAACTATGGTAACCAACCGCAAAATGTACTTCCTTAAAATATCGATTCTGTGTGATATATGCACAATATAGTTTTCCAGAGATGTATAGCGTCCACTGTTCACATCCAGTAGCGGTTCAGAAATTATACTATGCCCTCATCAGTCCTATATAAAATGATTGTTAGTAACGGAGATTACGTCTTACAAGGAAACAGATAAATGCATAGCAGCGGCGTTTGACATGCGAAATTACACGTCATGCTGCCACTACCTCTGTAAACAGGACATCTGTCAGTCAAATGTACACACAGGAATTGCAGTGCCTCACAAACATCTATCACTAACTTAGAATCATCTTGGTTATGAAACTGAAGTCTTGATTTTATACCCAAGATGTGATAGGGGAATGGAGTTCATCCCATAAATCTTCGTTCGTTTAGAGGAATGTGTCATATTTCATCACACATGAGATGGAAGCCCTCTGATGGCTGAAAGGTTTACTGTTAACGATCACAAGTAGGTGCTGCTCTAAGACCCACACTGAACACGCTGTTGTATAAGAGTTGAATGCAGGCTATGTCACGTGACTGTTGCATCCTGAGAGAACAGCGGAAAACTTGACCTGCAGCACCTTCTCCCTCTATCTCTCTCTCTCTAGAATGCATCATCAGTCTACCATGAAATCGTACCTCGTTAGAACTCCATCTCATCCGACCACTCCATCCACTCTATGTCATCCTTTAACACAAGTGCAAGTAAGTTTAGAGACAGATGGTTCTCTGTCTTCCTGAAAAGCGTCAAATGCAGTAGTCAACATGCGTGTATCACTGTTACCTCAATAGACATTCAATAGAATACTGGCTTGATGGAAAAAAGTAACTGTTTCCCAGGTTCCCGATGCTTCCATGTCGACGTTTTCTCGGATTGCTGTTGCTGTCGCATACTTGTTCCCATGTACAACAATTGTTCTGCATCAACCAGAAGACATGCAGGTACTTTCTCAGTTTCCCCATATTTCGGTGTATATTCCCTCAATTTAAACGTATTTTCCACAATTCTATCGATTTTATTTATGTCAGTTCTACCCAAGCGATCATGACATAACCTCACGTTCTGTGTTCTCAAATTGCTTGTAAATGTAGAACAACTGCCAACACCTAGCGCAAATGCACTGATCAGGAGGCATAGTATTGCACTGTACTCGACTGTATCCAGTCGTCTCCACCCCACATTTTCCGCATTTGCAGAGTGTCTGCTCTGTTTTCTGTATCTCTGTGTATGTGCATGTCTCGTAGATGGCTCCCAGGACTCGCAGCAGACTCAAGCTAGCGTTCGAGTGTGGACCCACCGGGCGTTATATCTGGAGAAATATTGGGACACAGTTCCATAATGTGCCATGTCGAGGATTGGCTTTGAAGGTGGATCCGCAACGCACAATGTATGGAGCAATGTTGGGATGCAGAAGCACAATATACCACATCTGAGTTAGTGATCAAGTGTGGATCTTCAGCGCACTATATATCCAGACCAATGTTCAGAGGCAGATCCACCACATGTTATACATGGGACAGGGCTCGCAGGTGGACCAAACACGGGTTACGTCCGAAGATGTGTTCTGTTTTCGAAGTTGGGTCCACCAGCGGCAGGACCTGCTCCTGGGAGCCATCTGTAACACAAGCACATACGCAGCATACAGAAAACAGAGCAGACACTCTGCAAATGCGGAATATGTGGGGGGGATCAGTGCACTTGTACTAGGTGTTGGCAGCTGTACTACAAGGGTGAGTCAAATGAAAACCTTAAATTTGTAATAACAAATCGAAATTTCGCGCCGTTATCCTGTAAGTTGGTAAGCGTGCTACAAACAGCAAGCAGTATGGCCTGTAGGTGGCAGCGTAGTGCAGATGCACACATGCCGTCACAGTATCAGTATAAAGATGGCTGCCCACTTGCGACTTGCACCAGGGAAGAACAGCATTCTGTTATTCGGTTTTTGCGTAGGTGAATGAAGGTTTAGTATGGTGATGCATGTTTGTCACAGCAGCAAGTCTACGAATGGAGTAGAAAGTTCGCAAATGGTGTAACTTCAGTGGAAGATGCTCCTCGTCCAGGTCAGGCACAACGAGTTGTGACTCCACAGAGCATTGCAGCAGTTGAAGCCATAGTGAAGGAAAACCGCCGACTGACACTGAATGACATTGCAATGTTTACATATTAGTCATGGGTCAGCACACCACATTGTTCATGATGTGCTCCACTTTCACAAAGTGTCTGCAAGATGGGTGTCACGGCAGATGACTCCTGAAATGAGAGAACGACGTGTTGATGCATGTGAAGAACTTCTTCGGCGCTTTAAACGATAAGGTGATGGCTTCGTTGCAAGAATCGTTACTGGGGATGAAAGTTGGGTTCACTTCCGCCAACGGTCGCAGGTTCGAATCCTGCCTTGGGCATGGATGTGTGTGATGTCCTTATGTTAGTTAGGTTGAAATAGTTCTAAGGTCTAGGGGACTGATGACCTCAGATGTTAAGTCTCATAGTGCTCAGAGCCATCCACTTCCACCAACGGGAAACGAGTGTCTTCCTCATCCACCATACTCACCAGACCTTGCCCCAAGTGATTTCCTTATGTTTGGACCACTCAAAGACGCAATGGGAGGAAAGAAATTCCGTTCTGATGAAGAGGTACGCCACGAGGTGCATGAGTGGTTGCGTGGACTACCAAACGAATTTTTTTCTAAAGGAATTTATGCAGTCTGTAAGCGCTGGAGGACTTGCCTTAAGCGTGGGGGAGATTATGTTGAAAAGTGATACGGCTTTGTACCACTTCTGCACAATAAATATTATTTAAAAAAATATTTAAGGTTTTCATTTGACTCACCCTCTTATATCCAGACCAACGTTCAGAGGCAGATCCACCACATGTCCTATATGGGATAGGGCTCGCAGGTGGACCAAACACGGGTTACGTCCGAAGATGTGTTCTGTTTTCGAAGTTGGGTCCACCAGCGGCAGGACCTGCTCCTGCAAGCCATCTGTAACACATGTAGATACACAGACATACAGAAAACAGAGCAGACGCTCTGCAAATGCAGAGTATGTGGGGAGGAGGCGACTGGATACAATCGAGTACAGTGCTGTACTATGCCTCCCGATCAGTGCATTTGCACTAGGTGTTGGCAGCTGTACTACATTTACAAGCAATTTTAGAACACAGAACAAGAGGTTATGTCATGATAGCTTGGATAAAACTGGCATAAAAAATCGATAGAATTGTGAAAATAGGTATAAATTTAGGGAATATACACGGAAATGTGGGGAAATTGAGGAAGTAGTTGCATGTCTTCTGGTTGATGCAGAACAATTCTTGTATATAGGGACAAGTATATGACAGCCAGAGGAATCCGAGAAAACGTCGACATAGAAGCACTGGAAACCTGGGAAACAGTCGCTTTTTTCCGTCAAAGCAGCATTCTACTGTACATCTATGTAAAGCTCTTCGCAGACGGGTTAAGTTTCTAGTTACACAGTGGTTTACAGCACGCTCCACCTCGCTTAAGTTTCGGGTTTCTAGAGAAAGAAATTCCAGTCTATACCTTTGGAATTATGTTCCGGGAACGATCTGTAGGATACTACTATGTGCATGATATCGAGAAGTATTGCAAAAATGGTATGATATTCTGGTAAACCATGCGAAATTGCATATGTTCTTGTAATCCCAGGGTCTGGTGATGGGAGTAGAAAAGCGAGCAAGCAAACAGGTTGAGGCCGAAAGCAAAAATGCTTTCTTGCCGAGGGGTGCCGACCCCGAATTTGTAAACAGTTCTAACAGTGACTTCAGTCCTCTGAGCGCGCTCTGGTCATGCGTTGGGAGTGGATGACTGCCCGACCTCGCGGGTAATATCTAGTCCAGCGAGGAGTGTACCTACGGTTCATGTGCTTACACTGTCTAACTTTGCAGTATATAGACGAGAGTCTGGCGGCCGATAGCTATACAAATGATATAAAAACAGCTGCACAATACAGTAATGAAAGTGTTCAAATGGACCTGCTAGAGTGTACAAACAGGACGGGCAATACAGCTGTAATAATATGTCCCCTCATCGGCACCCCTAACCATACCCTCACATTTTCCTTGTTGTTCTATCGATATGATGTTGATTATAGTACACCCATCCGTGTCGCTGATGTCTTTCCAAGCATTACATCCACGGGTGCAGTATTCATTATCACATAGTGCCAGGCGCCTGTCCTTCATAACAGATCTTTGAGAGAATCTTAGCAGGATGCAGCACCTTCCTGATGCAGTGATACGGAGGACTGAGGAGAATCGAGACATATAGCCAGTTTGAGTGTGGGTATACCATTACAGATATGAAAGAAAACTGCACTGTTTGTGTAAAATGTGTTTCTATTCATTGTAATGTAACTGTGGCTTATGTTGTGGCATGACCAGAGAAAATGAGTGTGTCCTATCATGAGGGGGCATATATTCATCACATCAGTAACCGCAAGGGTGTGACAGAGATTTTTACTTGGAAAATTATGTGCACTATAGATACTGAGATTCATTTCAGAACCACAGACATCTGTGTCAGACTGTAGCAGCAATCGTAATACTTAAGTTTAGGTACACTGGTAAATATATTCCTGGTTCCCAATATTCTTGTGAGTCCTGTATCTATTTGATGATCTGTAGACAACTTTTGCAGGAATTAACTGTCAGTGCAATATGGCGATGTGTACAAAATAGTTTTTTTCCACTGAAAGTCTCATCTACAGGAAAAAAAGGGCAGACAGTGCTCCCACACTGACAGCAGCAGCAGCCTGATGGGTAAATTCAGTGACGGACAGGCTGTCCCATTGGAATTGCTAGAAGAATGCACCCCGTAATATTCTAGGAAGCATTGCAACATCTCTCTTGGCACTGGACCCACACCACAGCTATGTGTCATCACGCCAGCAAAGGTGCCTGGGTGATCACTTGTTTTGACAGGTATTTCTCGGGTGTCATGTATGAAAGAGATGCTGCTACCTCATCCTTTCAGAATCTGAACTAACACCTACACATGGTTTGTCAGCTTATAGCCGTGTCATTACTTCGTGGGGATCCTGACACCTCCCGATGTGTGCAGAGTCAGCGATGTCAGCGTTGGGTGACAAGTGGTGGGATGTGCTTCTATTAGCGATCTTTTGTTTGAACTATATTCCATCGATTTCACCGACCAATAGGATGCCGTGAATTTAAAAAAACTACCCCATACATGTGAAGAATATCGAATTAATTAATTTGCATACATTTTTATATCAACCTGGTGTTAGTGGTACAATAGTTAGGGGAGAGTGTGAGTGAGTGTGTGACATGGAGCAGAACAGCAGCTTAAGTGCAGAACACTAGGTTAATTTGCATAATTTTTATGTGAAATGCAGTACAATTGGTTAAGGGTGTGGATGATAAAGAATAATGCGCCAGAAAGGGTGTCTAATGCATGTGAAATTCGAAAAGTGTTCCAGAAAATGGAGGGGGGACATAACTAATTACTTAATTTGGTATCAAAGGCGGTACAGTAGTTTAAGGAAATAAGGGTGACATGGAAAACCACTTAACAGAACAATAGGTTAAGTGCCGACAAAGGGCCGAACAATAGGTGAAGACACTCAGAGTGCAGTGTCGAACATTAGGTTATGCAACATATTTCCACCATGTAATTACTTCTTACAAGACCTACAGCAGAGAATGATGAGCAAGAGAAATCCATCCCTCACAAACTGAGTTTTTTTATAAATAAACAGTATACCCTAGAATTTCCTGTTATGAGATCCTTCCTCTCCACCAAAGAGCCACCAGTTTCCATATATTCCATACACTGCCTTGAATCCCCTAAAGTGTTTAAATAAACAATATTACACACATCATCTAAATTGTTTAAACAATATTCCATACACAGCAATCGATTTCTGGACAAATTCTTTAACTAAATAAATAAACTTTACTCCATGAAATGCCATAAATAATTCAATAATATTCTATACATTGTCTAAAGTGGTTAAACAATATTCAACACACTGCAACCAAATTCCCTCCAAATGACTGATCAACTGAGTCGTTTTCCTGCCAATTTCCATGAGGGAGGTTGGGAGGGGAGGGGGTTTACCAGAGGGGGAGAGGTTAATTAATTTATCAATTTAATTAAGTAGTCAATCAAATTATTAAGAGTGAGAAGGGCTACCCATTAACTCAGACCTGAAAATGTACCTGTAGCAGCGAGGGGTGAGATTTCCTGAGGGGGAGAGGAATGGGAGGGCGTGACAGAGCGATAGGTTAAGTGCCTGTCAATCAAAAAAAGGATCCTCTTAGCAGAACAATAGGTTAAGTACCTGTCAATCAAAGAGGAACAATAAGTTTGACCCTGAATGCTTACCCTCCCCTGATGTAGGTAACCTGCCCCAACAAAATGGACCAGAACGTACTTTGTCCTACTACTTGTAAACACTTCAAAATCGATTCTGGAAATCTGCTTCTGGTTGCCGGTTTTCCAATTCCGCAATCGATTTTCACTTCCATGTAAGCGTAAATGGTTTTGCTTGTGCTGTCAGGTTTCGTCTTGTTTTTGCAAATTTTCAATTAATATGGACAGAGTGGCTTTTTGTACAGTGAAGGATAAGTAGAAATATTAGACTGAAGCTATTTACACCTCGTCTAATTGAACATAAATAGCGATTATGCTGACTAAATCGCAAACTGTAGCCGCTGTTATCCAGACGCCGCATTTAATTGGGCTACGAAATCCGCTTCAGGGCTTCACATGTAAAAGCGACAGTGTAAAACGGTTTCCGAAATTCGGTTTTCGTCTTGTGGAAGATGTGTCGCACGTAGACGTAGTGTTTGATAGTGCTGAAACGCCAAGATTGCAATAGCAGAAATACGACTTCTACAGCCAGAGGCGGAAAAAGAGGTTTTTCCATAATCTGAGTTGTTTGAAATTGTATAATATGAGTCTCTGTAAGATTTAGGGTCAACAACGATTTACTATTTTACATAAATAAAAAGACCTGTTCAAACAAGTCCCATGCAACGTAGAAAACAATAACTTAGTTTTATCCATTGCTGATGGTATTTCTTCCCTGAATGTATTACTTCTGTAAAATAAACAACAACCACCTTCAGTCAGAATCGTTGTTTTACTTCAACGCACGATTCAGTTTGACCCATAGGGGCTCGTTTTCAGGTGCTTTGATAGTCTACATTAATTTTTTGCAAATTTAGGTTACTTCTGATCAGATTTTGTAGTGGATACATCGTTTTGAAATATATATATATATATACTTCCCATTCGGCAGCACTTTAGTAAACGTAGATGGAAAGTGTATTTATGTACATAAACATATCTATGCATACTGTACTTCAAAACCGTGTATCCACTACTGCAAACGGACCAGAATTAACCTAAATTAGGATAGATATTGATGTAGACTCTCTGAAGATGACTCTCTGAAGATGACCCACATGGGTTCGAAATCCATCGTGCATTGAAAGAAAATCACGATTGTGATTGAAGGCGGCTGTTCTTTAATTTACGAAAAGCAAAAAAAGTGTGTTTCGCTCGAGGCAGAGAGTTCAGGAAGCTGTATTGTATGCAGCTCTGACGCGGGATAGTTTTAATACGAGGGGCTTGAATAAATAATGAAACAAGTACTTTTCCTCGGCCAGTTTCCGTTGAAAAAATTCGGAATTTGTAGTGAGACATCGTGGAATATTCCCGTTTCAGTCCCTATAGTTTCACGATACTCCGATATGTGGCAGCACTATACGTATCCTTCAAACTGGCGTCCGTAACGAAAAAACTAGAGTATCGCAGGTATTCTTAGGTGCGAAGACCTGGCAGTTTCCACTAAGAATAAAAACTATAGGATAAGAACAGGCAAAGGTACATTTCATGAATACCCACACACGAAAACTTTTGAAAAACTGAATGTGTCATGTATACTATTAAGCGCTTCATAGTGTTTCGATATTGCTGCACAATAAGATTTCAGTTTGTCCCATAGGCGGTTAAAAAAAATGCTATGATTCTTGAAGTTTTCCCAGCACAGTGAGTATTCCATAAGGTTTCGGGATTGCAGCCAGATGGCACTGACATCTTGCCACGATTTTCAGCTGACAACTATTCAGCTATCTTCGGGTCAGTGTTTAGCACTGGAGATTGCTGGTGGACCTCGATCAGTTTAAACCGAAAATTGGCGCGGAGGCGTGTGCAGATAGGTCGCACGTGCATGAGCGCTTTTGTTGAGTAAACGACCTCTGTCGAACATCACTCCATCTGAGGCGTACAGGCTTATGCATGATCCTGATGCTGCATGCACGGCCTCTGTCGAGTTGCAGGCCTGCAGTGCTAAAATTCAGGTGTCAGCATAGTAAAATTAACTGTCACTAGACATATCATTAATTGTGCAATGTTTTGTTTTTGAAAATATTAAAGAATTCACCTCGCCTTACACAGTTGAAAGCTCTATTAAACGTGAACTCTGTCCATAGGCCCGTAGCAAGGCCATCGTACCGACCGACCGCCATGTCGTCCTTTGCCTATGGAGTCACTGGATGCAGAATGGAAGGGCAGTGGGGTCAACACACCGCTCTTGGCCGTTGTCATTTTTCGTCACGTGGAGCGGCTACTACTCGGTCAAGTAGCTCCCCAGTTGGCATCCTGAGAGTGAGTGCACCCCATTCCAGACCTCTCACCAAGAAAAGAATTGTGGTAGCACTGAAGATCGAACGTGGGTCCACCATACGGCTCTCAGTCGCGTTGTCCACCTTCTTTTGAGGGGATCTCTATCCACCCCTACTGATGTGTGAAATGAGTGGCAAATAATAAGCAAACAGGTGTTGCCAGTAACCAACTCGACCACTCAGCTATGGAGGCAGACTGTTGAAAGTCGTCATATCGATTAATAAGTTGTTCTGCCAAACGTATTTTCACAGCAACTTAATCACATAAGGATATCGTTGTGGCCAAGATTTTCATGGTAGCATAACCTATAGAATGTCCTGTGGGGATCCAATGCTCAGCTATGGCTGACTTACTGGACTACGAAAAGCGACTGTATTTAACGCACCTTCACGCGCTGTGCGTGTGGTCTGAACAATGCAGGCAGTACCACATTCAGATGGCATTCTGTAGACCGCCTTTCACCAACACAAATCATACACTACTGGATCGCCAACACAGATCATACACTACTGGACATTAAAATTGCTACACCACGAAGATGACGTGCTGCAGACACGAAATTTAACCGACAGGAAGAAGATGCTGTGATATGCAAATGATTAGATTTTCAAAGCACAAGGTTGGCGCCGGTGGCGACACCTACAACGTGCTGACATGATGGAAGTTTCCAGCTGATTTCTCATACACAAACAGCAGTTGACCGGCGTTGCCTGGTGAAAGGTTGTTGTGATGCCTCGTGTAAGGAGGAGAAATGCATACCACCACGTTTCCGACTTTGATAAAGGTCGGATTGTAGCCTATAGCGATTGCGGTTTATCGTATCGCGACATTGCTGCTCGCGTTGGTCGAGATCCAATGACTGATATGGAATCGGTGGGTTCAGGAGGGTAATACGGAACGCCGTGCTGGATCCCAGCGCCCTCGTATCACTGGCAGTCGAGATGACAGGCATCTTATCCGCATGGCTGTAACGGATCGTGCAGCCACCTCTCGATCCCTGAGTCAACAGATGGGGACGTTTGCAAAACAACAACCATCTGCACGAACAGTTGGACGACGTTTTCAGCAGCATGGGCTATCAGTTCGGAGACCATGGCTGCGGTTACCATCGACGCTGCATCACAGACAGATTCGCCTGCGATGGTGTACTCAACGACGAACGTGGGTGCACGAATGTCAAAACGTCATTTTTTCGGATGAATCCAGGTTCTGTTTACAGCATCCTAATCGTCGCATCCGTGTTTGGCGACATCGCGGTAAACGCACATTGGAAGCGTGTATTCGTCATCGCCATATTGGCGTATCACCCGGCGTGATGGTATGGGGTGCCATTAGTTACACCTCTCGGTCACCTCTTGTTCCCATTGACGGGACTTTGAACAGTGGACGCAACATTTTAGATGTGTTACGACCCGTGGCTCTACCCTTCATTCGATCCCTGCGAAACCCTACATTTCAGAGGGATAATGCACGACCGCATGTTGCAGGTCCTGTACGGGCCTTTCTGGATACAGAAAATGTTAGAATGCTGCCCTGGCCAGCACATTCTCCAGATCTCTCACCAATGGAAAACGTCTGGTCAATGGTGGCCGAGCAACTGGCTCGTCACAATACGCCAGTCACTACTCTTGATGAACTGTGGTATCGTGTTGAAGCTGCTTGAGCAACTGTACCTATACACGCCATCCAAGCTCTGTTTGACTCAGTGCCCAGGCGTATCAAGGCCTTTATTACGGCCAGAGGTGGTTGTCCTGGGTACTGATTTCTCAGGATCTATGCACCGAAATTGCGTGAAAATGTAATCACATGTCAGTTCTAGTATAATACATTTGCCCAATGAATACCCGTTTATCATCTGCATTTCTTCTTGGTAAGCAACTTTAATGGCCAGTAGTGTATTGTACCGAAACGGGGAAGAGCACAGATGGCTTGAAGATTACTTTAATAAAATGTTTCTTCTGGATTCTGCATAATTTCGACGAGGCCGATATGTAGGAGGAAAGCTCTTCCTCCTCTTGATTTAGTTTGTGGTCACGTTTATTTCCACTTAAAGTTCTGCTGATATGGTGTGGAGAATATGTGTTATCTCTGAACACAGATTGCAGGTGTTCCATCTCCTTTGCAATGGCGCCTCTATCAGACACAACAAGTCTCCATCGTACCAACGTTTGAAGGACGTCCATAGTCTGAGACCTTTACAGAGCTACAAGCCTGAAAATATGCGTGGACTTAAGGAAAAGGAAATGCCATCATGACGCATGCACTTTCCGACTGACTAAGACGTCTAGAAACTATACATCGCCGTCTTTTTCATTTCTACCGTAAATTGGATATTATCAGATTTCGGTGTTGCAAAAATCTTGCCAGCTCTACTTCACCATGGGGCGACGCTACAAAAGTGCGAGGGTCATTCCACAAGTCATGGCTACTATGGTAGATCGCGCGAATGTGTGGAATCACCGTAATCGCAGTAAATACATCTGAAAGCACGCGGTAAACATTGCCAAAATCAACCGACAGATTGCGATCGCATCGAGTATGGCTCGGTACCAGCGCCTGAAACATTCAGTTGGCCTATGAGGTTGGCGATGTTACAAGGTGGATCCTCTCCCACCCACACTACGCACCAGACCTCACTCCATGCGACTTCGCCTCATTCCACAACTGAGGAAACCACTGCGTGGGAGGCGATTTGCAAACAGGGCGAATGTCCTCACGACATTTCGGCGACAGGTGGCACACATTGATGGCAATGCCATTGGCATTCAACGCCTTCCCCATCGTTGGCAACGCTGTGTGTATGCGTTGCGGGAGTATTTTGAAACAGTAGTTGATTGTTATCTATTTTGTTCCATTTGTACTCGTGCACAATAAATTTACACACGCTGGGACCTCATCTACTGCAACTATTCTTTCATTCAGTTACACGCTGCAGTAACGGTCCAGTGCACATCGTGGAATTCTCATATTGTCCCATTATCGCAAGATATACCATACCTGTTTTTTTTTTCGCCGCCCGGTTAGCCGTGCGGTCTAACGCACTGCTTCCCGAGCGGGAAGGCGTGCCGGCCCCTGCGCGAATCCGCCCGGCGGATTAGTGTCGAGGTCGAGTGTGCCGGCCAGCCTGTGGATGGTTTTTAAGGCAGTTTTCCATCTGCCTCGGAGAACGCAGGCTGGTTTCCCATATTCCGCCTCGGCGATTGCTGCGCACTGTCTCCACGTACGCGTACACCATAATTACTTTACCCTGCAAACATTGGGATTACACTCGTCTGGAATGAGGTGTTCCCGGGTGGGTCCACTGGAGGCCGAACCGCACAATAACCCTGGGTTCGGTGTGGAGCGGTGGTGGGGTGAATGGACTGCTGTAGCCTGTTGTGGGGTTGTGTACCACTGAGGCCTACGGTGGGGACAAAGCCTCTCCGTCGTTTCTAGGTCCCTAGTTCAATACAATACAATACCTTGACTTAAGAAATGGCCCTCGTATAATTAACATATCTTCAGAAGACTTTTGGAATAATTGATTGGCGACTCCATGGCGTGTTGTGTGCACCACGACCAAATACTGGATAGAATTGGAAAGAAAATCAGCATTGGCCGTATTTTGTTGTTTTATTGTCAGCAAAATCGATTTTCGGTCACTTAGTGACCATCCTCAGTGCTGTAATACACAATTAAAATTGGTAGGCACTGATATCAAGCTATAACCACAAGCTTAGAGCGAGTTTTAATTGTATATTACAGCACTGAGGATGGTCACTAAGTGACCGAAAATCGATTTTGCTGACAATAAAACAACAAAATACGGCCAATGCTGATTTTCCTTCCAATTCTATCTTTTGGTTTAAGCTTCGGCGAATCGTCAGCTTGTTCAAAATATTCACTGTCCAATAAAAGTAAGTTAAGGTAAGGGCATAATGAAACAGTGCTGTTATATCGGCTTTGAACCTACCAGAGATGTGACAAAGAATCTGTGAGAGGGACCCTAGTAATGAGCGAGGCGACATCAAAACTTCAATAATAAGCGCGAGTCGTATTGACGCCAGTCTATTGTTAAAGTCAGCAGAGTTTCGAATACGATGCGAACATTTCCTCTGTGCCGTGCCGTCTGGAGAAATCCCACTCTACACGCAGCTTGTGAAGATGAAATGCATGTTCTGACAAGATTTGTGTGTGTGTCTGTGTGTGTGTGTGTGTGTGTGTTGTGTGTCACGGCTACCTTCAAATTCTGTGGGACTTCAGAAACCTTTACGTCTCTCATAGTGTTTGAAAAAGTAATTATGTTACTTTCTACAGCCTCAGGGGCATGTTTTAACAAAGTTGGAAGTCCTAGTTCCGTGTACGGCGTAAGAATGCACTTTTTTTACGGGCAAAACAAATCACTATATCTTTGATTCTCTCCTTGCCATGAAGTACATAACCATTTTTTTAACGATTTCAGTTTGGTTTCTCGCAGTAATGTGAAATCACATTCTTTCACCTTACATGAAATCATGTGCATGGCGTTAATTTTAGTAAAGCAGTCCCACTAATGTTTACTCCCACACTCTCGTCACTTTGCCACTCAGCCAGTAAATCAACAGAAGCTGCTGAATGCAGCAGAAACTTGGCTCCTCGCACCTCTCACGTAGCCAGTAGCCATCTCAGAACGTGCTTCACAGCCTGCGCGAAAGACAAGAGATAGCTGCAACATATGGGCACTTTGGTGTAGGTCCCCTTGGTGCAAAGCGGTCGTAGCCAGAAGGTAACGACGGAAACGGACTTCCACTTTACCTGGCCCTTGTAAACATTCCAACAATGCCCACAGACTTCTTGTTTCCAGTACAACAAAAGTGCGGTGCCGATTCAAGTAATGCCGTTCGCTGACAGCAGCTAACCGCGCACTCTTTTACCCGGAAGGTTTCAATTACTGCGGATATCCGCTAGTAACCGCATCCGCGCAGTCTTCTATCTGTAGACATCAGTAAAAGGGGAGCCAACTTTTGGAATGTGGAATTAAGAATTTTCATTCAAAGCAGAATTCTCTTGCATTTCTCGAAGTGACAGTGGTTCTACTAAGCTCCAGCTTTAGTCTATTCTTGCATTACCTTGGTGGACGTACTCAAAAAAACTGTGGTATTCGTAATCGCTACGGATCGTGTCTCAGCAGTTCGACTATCAATGATAGTAAAGGTTTACTGATGCGACTGTTTTGATACAAACCCAAAATCTGTAATTATTCACATGCCCTTAAATAAAAGACCAAGTTTACCACCCCACAACACGAATATCCTTTGTTGGTTAACCGGAACACTTCTCTGGAAAATCACTACAGCACGCGTGAAACGTTCAATGCAGACTGACATTTACACACGAATGTCGAAAGCGAACATGGCCCCAATAGCAACATATATACATTGAAAATACAATGAGTGAATCAGCAGGTTAAGTATATCTTTATTTTCACAAAATGAATTTTAGTTTTGATTACAAACTTCAGTTGTAGACATTTACCTTGAACGCGCTGGTCGTAAACTGTCATTGTAACTTTGAATGGAGGGAAGTTAGTTATCTGTTTACCTGGGCATTTTTCTTGTTTTCCCGCGGTGATTAGCCCCAAGTTTGTAAATGTTGACATCAAAGTTTTTATTTCCTCATCCTCTACTTTTGATGAGTTTTAGCCAATAGCACTTTATAAAGGCTTGTAACTTTATGTTCATGAATTACAACATTTGCCCTTATATTTTTCTGTATCAGATTGTTAACACTCAGTGTCAGTCAAACATTTCCGCGATATGAATATACATATTATTTGTGACTATTTCATACCTTTGTTTACAAATTTGTTAATTATTGTGTTGGGTATTTGCAGGAATTTAAAATGTGAGAGAAAGTAATGAAAGTATAATATCACATCATCGATGGTGAAAAAATGACATCAATAATCATAAAATTCCTGAAGATATTATTGTTTCGTCAAGAAAATGGCTCTGAGCACTATGGGACTTTACATCTGAGGTCATCAGTCCCCTAGAACCTAGAACTACTTAAACCTAACCAGACTGAAGCGCCTAGAACCGCTCGGTCACTACGGCCGGCGTTTCGTCAAGAAAATGATTATCTGCTCACAAGACACTTTTCACTTTATTGAAGTAAAGCATCATCAGTGTTCTGTAATTAAAGATATTTACAATTTGATTTGTTAATAAGATCGAAAAATAGTTCGATAACGGTTTGTTAGTTTTTTCTTACGGTAATTTCCGCTTGGCTTGTCGCCTACGTCAGGAAATGCCATCTGCTGGCATGTGTTTGGTTTCGTTTAGTTTGGTTTGGCTCTGAAGAAAGAAACAAAAAACGTTCTAGCAGAAGGCATTTCCTGATGTATCCGAAAAAACAATCAGAAATGACCGTAAGTAAAAACGAACAAATTGTTAACCAACTGTTTTAGACCCTAAAAACAAATCAGATTATAAATATCTTTAGTTACAGTCCACTCATTAATAAATTGAAACGCTTCTGGTGGGAAAAACACTCATTTGTAGTTATAACGACGGAACAAAGAAAACCTTAGGAATTGTAAAGCAATTATGGACAGTATGGCCACACAGATGAAGAATGTAATCATAAAATATCATGAAAAATATATTAGTCTATGCTAATGATTCATGTAGGTTTCTTGGATATCATAGTAATGTAACTAAAATAATTATCGGGAGACTCACTATAGCTATAAGGTTTTGTGTATCTACTGTAAAATTTAGGTTTTTGGGCATGGCATATTGAAACTCAAAACTCACTGACCCCCCCCCCCCCCCTCTTGCAAAATTTTTGTGGACCCCCCCATGGAATGTCCCAAATATTTTACAAAATTTATACACGATACACATCAACAAGCCATGGTAATGGAGTGCAGTTGGACTAAGTGACTGTGTGGGAATTAGATTACAAAATGAGACACTAAAAGGAACAGACGAGTTTCGTTATTTGGGCAGCTCTATAAACTAATGACAACAGAATTACAAAATACACTCCTGGAAATTGAAATAAGAACACCGTGAATTCATTGTCCCAGGAAGGGGAAACTTTATTGACACATTCCTGGGGTCAGATACATTACATGATCACACTGACAGAACCACAGGCACATAGACACAGGCAACAGAGCATACACAATGTCGGCACTAGTACAGTGTATATCCACCTTTCGCAGCAATGCAGGCTGCTATTCTCCCATGGAGACGATCGTAGAGATGCTGGATGTAGTCCTGTAGAACGGCTTGCCATGCCATTTCCACCTGGCGCCTCAGTTGGACCAGCGTTCGTACTGGACGTGCAGACCGCGTGAGATGACGCTTCATCCAGTCCCAAACATGCTCAATGGGGGACAGATCCGGAGATCTTGCTGGCCAGGGTAGTTGACTTACACCTTCTAGAGCACGTTGGGTGGCACGGGATACATGCGGACGTGCATTGTCCTGTTGGAACAGCAAGTTCCCTTGCCGGTCTAGGAATGGTAGAACGATGGGTTCGATGACGGTTTGGATGTACCGTGCACTATTCAGTGTCCCCTCGACGATCACCAGTGGTGTACGGCCAGTGTAGGAGATCGCTCCCCACACCATGATGCCGGGTGTTGGCCCTGTGTGCCTCGGTCGTATGCAGTCCTGATTGTGGCGCTCACCTGCACGGCGCCAAACATGCATACGACCATCATTGGCACCAAGGCAGAAGCGACTCTCATCGCTGAAGACGACACGTCTCCATTCGTCCCTCCACTCACGCCTGTCGCGACACCACTGGAGGCGGGCTGCACGATGTTGGGGCGTGAGCGGAAGACGGCCTAACGGTGTGCGGGACCGTAGCCCAGCTTCATGGAGACGGTTGCGAATGGTCCTCGCCGATACCCCAGGAGCAACAGTGTCCCTAATTTGCTGGTAAGTGGCGGTGCGGTCCCCTACGGCACTGCGTAGGATCCTACGATCTTGGCGTGCATCCGTGCGTCGCTGCGGTCCGGTCCCAGGTCGACGGGCACGTGCACCTTCCGCCGACCACTGGCGACAACATCGATGTACTGTGGAGACCTCACGCCCCACGTGTTGAGCAATTCGGCGGTACGTCCACCCGGCCTCCCGCATGCCCACTATACGCCCTCGCTCAAAGTCCGTCAACTGCACATACGGTTCACGTCCACGCTGTCGCGGCATGCTACCAGTGTTAAAGACTGCGATGGAGCTCCGTATGCCACGGCAAACTGGCTGACACTGACGGCGGCGGTGCACAAATGCTGCGCAGCTGGCGCCATTCGACGGCCAACACCGCGGTTCCTGGTGTGTCCGCTGTGCCGTGCATGTGATCATTGCTTGTACAGCCCTCTCGCAGTGTCCGGAGCAAGTATGGTGGGTCTGACACACCGGTGTCAATGTGTTCTTTTTTCCATTTCCAGGAGTGTATATCAAATGTAGACGGGCACTAGCGAGAAAAGCTTTTCTGAAAAAAGACATAAACGTTACCATTTAATATAACTGTAAAATGTGCGTCTGGTCTCGGTGGAGGTTCGAGTCCTCCCTCAGGCATGGGCGTGTGTATTTGTCCTTGGATAATTTAGGTCAAGTAGTGTGTAAGCTTAGGGACTGATGACCTTAGCAATTAAGTCCCATAAGATTTCACACACATTTGAACGTAAACGTAAGAGTCTTTCCTGAAAGTGTCTGGAGTGCTGAATTATATGGAAGTGGAACATCAGATTTTGGAAGCCCAGTTTTGCTGGCTCAACTGTTCTGCACGAATGGTGGCTGTAGATCAGTTGTTTTGTTTTCGGGCAGGGGGTGGATAATGCAATAACTGGAAAAAATCGCAACAACAAGGAGTTGTTGAAAGATGATGTCTACTCAGATTTCGTGCCAGTCGCGTAAGAGTAGCGCTAGTCACACGGGTTTATAGTAACAGTGGGATGTGCGGGAAGTAAAAATGTAGAGGGAGAGCAAGGCTTGAGTTGAAGAAGCAGGTTCACGTGGAGGAAGACAGCAGTAGCTACACAGAGTATAAAAGATTTACTCAGGTTAGACTAGCGAAGGATCTGTACTAAACCAGTCTTCAGACTGATAACAACATACGAGATGAGTGATATACCAACGAGTGCACTGTTAGATATACATGGTGGTCCATTGATCGTGACCGGGCCAAATATCTCACGAAATAAGTGTCAAACGTAAAAACTGCAAAGAACGAAACTTGTCAAGCTTGAAGGGGGAAACCAGATGGCGCTATGGTTGGCCCGCTAGATGGCGCTGCCGTAGGTCAAACGGATGTCAACTGTTTTGTTTTTTTTTAAATAGGAACGCCCCTTTTTATTACATATTCGTGTAGTACGTAAAGGAACATGAATGTTTTAGTTGGACCACTTTTTTCACTTTGTGATAGATGGCGCTGTAATAGTCACAAACATATGGCTCACAATTTTAGACGAACAGTTGGTAACAGGTAGGTTTTTTAAATTAAAATACAGAACGTAGGTACGTTTGAACATGTTATTTCGGTTGTTCCATTGTGATACATGTACCTTTGTGAACTTATCATTTCTGAGAACGCATGCTATTACACCGCGATTACCTGTAAATACCACATTAATGCAATAAATGCTCAAAATGATGTCCGTCAACCTCAATGCATTTGATAATACGTGTAACGACATTCCTCTCAACAGCAAGTAGTTCGCCTTCCGTAATGTTCGCACATGCATTGACAATGCACTGACGCATGTTGTCAGGCGTTGCCGGTGGATCACGATAGCAAATATCCTTCAACTTTCCCCACAGAAAGGAATCCGGGGACGTCAGAATCCGGTGAACGTGCGGGCCATGGTATGGTGCTTCGTCAACCAATCCACCTGTCATGAAATATGCTATTCAATACCGCTTCAACCGCACGCGAGCTATGTGCCGGACATCCATCATGTTGGAAGTACATCGCCATTCTGTCATCTTGTAATAACATCGGTAGAACATTACGTAGGAAATAAGCATACATTGCACCATTTAGATTGCCATTGATAAAATGGGGGCCAGTTATCCTTCCTCCTATAATGCCGCACCATACATTAACCCGCCAAGGTCGCTGGTGTTCCACTTGTCGCAGCCATCGTGGATTTTCCGTTGCCCAATAGTGATATTATGCCGGTTTACGTTGCCGCTGTTGGTGAATGACTCTTCGTCGCTAAATAGAACGCGTGCAAAAAAAAAAAAAAAAAAAAAAAAAAAAAAAAAAAAAAAAAAAACTGTCATCGTCCCGTAATTTCTCTCGTTCTCAGTGGCAGAACTGTACACGACGTTCAAACTCGTCGCCATGCAATTCCTAATGCACAGAAATATGGTACGGGTGCAATCGATGTTGATGTAGCATTCTCAACACCGACGTTTTTGAGATTCCCGAGTCTCGCGCAGTTTGTCTGCTACTGATGTGCGGATTAGCGACAGCAGCTAAAACGCCTACTTGGGCATCATCATTTGTTGCAGGTCGTGGTTGACGTTTCGCATGTGGCTGAACACTTCTTGTTTCCTTAAATAACGTAACTATCCGGCGAACGGTCCGGACACTTGGATGATGTCGTCCAGCATACCGCGCAGCATACGTAGCACACGCCCGTTGGGCATTTTGATCACAACAGCCATACATCAACACGATATCGACCTTTTCCGCAATTGGTAAACGGTCCATTTTAACACGGGTAATGTATCACGAAGCAAATACCGTCCGCACTGGCGGAATGTTACGTGATACCACGTACTTATACGTTTGTGACTATTACAGCGCCATCTATCACAAAGTGAAAAAAGTGGTCCAACTAAAACATTCATATTTCTTTACGTACTACACGAATATGTAATAAAAAATGGGGGTTCCTATTTAAAAATTCGCAGTTGATATCCGTTTGACCTATGGCAGCGCCATTTAGCGGGCCAACCATAGCGCCATCTGCTTTCCCCCTTCAAGCTAGACGAGTTTCATTCTTTGTAGTTGTTTCTTTGATGCTTATTTCGTTAGATATTTGGCCCGGTCACTATCAATGGACCACCCTGTATAATGAGTTTCAATTGTTGGCGAATAGGTAATATTGTTGCTGGAGTAGAGTTGATACAGAAAAACAGAAATGAACTCTTGCAGATACGTATAGAATGCAATATTAACAGTTTGACCAGCAATACTAAAGCCTTAGAATTCAGAAATTCACAACGTATTACAATATGCCTCGTTACTTCGAAAACGTGGTAGCTGTTCAGCCCCTGCCAAATTACATCGATAAATCTACTGTTTATATTCCATTAGTATTGTTAAGATCTCTGCCATAACCAAGCTTGACAAAACTACGTGTTCCAATTGGAATACAAGGTATACGAGACAGACGAAATACGGCAGGCTTCAAGAAAAAGGTGGTAGTTCCAATTCCAAAGAAGGCAGGTGCTGTAAAGTATAAATGTTACCGAATTACCAGTTTAATAAATCGTTGTGAAATATTGATAGGAATTGTTTACAGAAGAATGAAAAACTAGGGAAGATCAGTTCGGGCTCTGGAGATATGAGGAAACATGTAAGGCGATACTGATCTTACGACTTATCACAGAAGGCACAATGAAAAACGGTTATCTTAAACAGGGTGTACATAAAGTCCGGGAACACTTTCAATTATTTATTGCACAAGAATCAAACATTGTACAGATATCATTCATATGTCATTTTGAAGAGAAACCCTGAAATTTTTTTTTTCATGTATACCGCCACAGCGTAGTTTGGTAATTTGCTGATAGTCAGCGCTAGTCACAAACATGGTGAGTTGAGGTGCGGAGCGAGCTTTCTGTGTGTTGGAGTTCGACAAAAACAAGTGCGCTAAGGCTGTTCAACGGATGTTTAGAACTAAGTACGGTAAGAAGCCACCAACAAGGAAGGGCATTTACCACTGGCACAACAAATTCGTTACGACGGGTTGCTTGTGCCCAGCAAAGAGAAGCGAACATTCCAATGTGCGTGAAGTGAATGTGAATGTGGAGCAGGTACAAGAGACATTCATAAGGAGTCCAGAGAAATCGGTGCGTCGTGCATCCCGTGAACTCGAAATGGCTCCAATGACAGTGCAGAAAGTCCTGCGGCAGAAGCTGTCTATGAAACCATTCAAATTGGAGCTAGTGCAGTAAGTTCAGTGACGACGACAAAGACAAGCCTTTTGAGTTTTCTTCGCAGTTGAAACAATTGAATGAGAATGGGGATGGCATTGTTGATCACTTAATTTTTAGCGTCGAAGCCACTTTTCACACTAATGGGAAAAGAATCCACACAAATGCATTTCATTTGAGCGTGATTCCCCAAAGGCAAATCTTTTTTGTGGCTTGTCACATCGAAAACTGTACGGGCCATTCTTCTTCGCTGAGAGCACTGTCACTGGATATTCCTACTTGGACATGTTGCAGCAATGGCTGATGCCTCAAATTCAATCGGACTCTCCGTTCATCTTTCAGCAGGATGGGGCTCCACCCCATTTTCATCGTGAAGTTCGTGGGTACCTGAACACGGAGCTGCCGCATCGATGGACCGACCGTGCTACAGAAGGGAACAGCTGTTTCATGAAATGGCCTCCCCAATCGCCAGATCTCACTCCGTGTGACTTTTTTCTGTGGGGACACATTAAAGATCTGGTGTATGTACCGCCTATACCACGTGATGTAGCAGAGCTCCGGGAGAGAATACGGGAAGCGACTTCCACAGTCGACGATGCCGTGCTGGGACGGGTATGGCAAGAATTCGATTACCGTATTGACGACTGCCGGGTCGCTCCTGGTTCGCATATTAAATGTTTGTTGACCTTGGTTGAAGCAGGTAAGCTCACCCCGTTGCGGTACCTTTACAAATGTGAATGCGGCCTTTAACCGCACCCTAAAACCTGAACCTCGGGCCGTGACTTCCGCTGTGAAAAGCCCCCGTATTCCGTCTTTAGTTTGTAAGAGTTAAAGTCCAATGCTCTGAACATACCTTCTTTCATTCCGTTACTTCGTGATACGTCGCAGCAACACAACTTACAAACGACGAAAACCGAATTTCGGAAAGTGATTTGCGCCGCCCTGTTTGAATGTGACACCACACCAGATTTTGGAAGCCTGGTTTTGCTAGCGTCAACTGTTCTGCACGACTGGCGCCTGTAGATCAGTTGTTTCGATTTTGGACAGGTTTCGTAATGGATACACGTTATAAAAATAGATGTGTGTATGTGAATGTGTGTGTATGTATGTTCCACATCTCCTCCAAATCCACTCGACCGATTTCAACCAAACGTGGTACACTTGTACATTACTGTCAGGCAACAGTCGCTGTGGAGGTAAGAACCATCTTCCTATCAAAGGAGAGGGGGGGGGGGGGGGACAAGCTAAGCTCGTGACGAGTGAATTACCAGATTTTATTCACCCAGTGTATGAGAATGAGAGCACTTAGTAACTTGCAATAGACTTTACACATGATTTCAAAGCTTTATGAATTTTTTTCTCGCTGACAACCCCTTCATTACTTTACTTTACATGTGGCAAGGGCCTTATCGACCATACACCTGCTCTATGAGCCTCTTCCACTTCTGCCTGTCCAATGCGCTTTTTGTCCAGTTGCTGTTGCTGTCCATCCTAGTTGTGTCCTCCCGAATGTTATCCCGCCATCTGATTCTGGGTCTCCCTCTTCCTCTCGTTCCATCTATTGTTCTGCTCAATGCCATTCTGGGTAGTCTATTCTCTGTCATTCTTGCTATATGGCCTGCCCAATTCAACCTTCTCCTCTTGAACACTTCGGCAATATTACGGTGTTCCATTCCATGTTATTTTCGTCGTATACAGGTCCAAAAATTTTCCTTCGTACTTTTCTTTCGAATATTAACAGTTTTTCTTCATCTTTCTTTCTACTCGTAATATTAATGTTCCACATCCATATAACATTATAGGGATAACTGTCGATTGATATAAGCGGATTTTGAAGTTACTGCTAAGTGATCTTTTTCTTAGAATTTTGATGAAACTAAAAAGTGTCTGACAACCCCTACAACATGATAAAAGGAAGAAAGTTTATCGCTTACAACTTTCCTGCTGTACATGTAGTAAAAATAGCGCATGAGGCATGACGTTATACTTGATTACTTCTTTTCAACTATCTGTACTCGCGACACATTTTGCAGACACTGATACGTCAAAACATCTTACCACCGCGACTTTGGATACTGTCTGGTGGCTTTTCGGGTACGTGAGGCGGTAATAAAAATATGGAAACGGATCAAACACGGATGGAGTGTTATCCTAGCGAAGGTATGGGCTGCAAATGGGGAAATCCAGTGAGATGAGCGACATCACAGATTATTATTACGCAGAGCCTGTGAACGAGTATCTCAAAACGGTGAAGCTGGTCGAATGTTCACGTGCTGCTATCGTGAGCATCTACGGAAAGAGGTACGACAGTGAAACTACCACTAGGCACTAAAAGGTTGGACGTCCACGACTCTTACAGAACGTGTGGTTCAGAGGTTTGTCTGTTCTGGAAAGCAGGAAAGGTGGTGATGAAAGGCATCACTGCCGAAATAGCACACTGCTGGTGCACTTGCAAGTGTTTCGAAGCACACCGTTTCATTGTACATTGTTGGAGGTTCGCAGCAGATGAACCCTACGTGTTCATACACTCCTGGAAATGGAAAAAAGAACACATTGACACCGGTTTGTCAGACCCACCATACTTGCTCCGGACACTGCGAGAGGGCTGTACAAGCACTGATCACACGCACGGCACAGCGGACACACCAGGAACCGCGGTGTTGGCCGTCGAATGGCGCTAGCTGCGCAGCATTTGTGCACCGCCGCCGTCAGTGTCAGCCAGTTTGCCGTGGCATACGGAGCTCCATCGCAGTCTTTAACACTGGTAGCATGCCGCGACAGCGTGGACGTGAACCGTATGTGCAGTTGACGGACTTTGAGCGAGGGCGTATAGTGGGCATGCGGGAGGCCGGGTGGACGTACCGCCGAATTGCTCAACACGTGGGGCGTGAGGTCTCCACAGTACATCGATGTTGTCGCCAGTGGTCGGCGGAAGGTGCACGTGCCCGTCGACCTGGGACCGGACCGCAGCGACGCACGGATGCCCGCCAAGACCGTAGGATCCTACGCAGTGCCGTAGGGGACCGCACCGCCACTTCCCAGCAAATTAGGGACACTGTTGCTCCTGGGGTATCGGCGAGGACCATTCGCAACCGTCTCCATGAAGCTGGGCTACGGTCCCGCACACCGTTAGGCCGTCTTCCGCTCACGCCCCAACATCGTGCAGCCCGCCTCCAGTGGTGTCGCGACAGGCGTGAATGGAGGGACGAATGGAGACGTGTCGTCTTCAGCGATGAGAGTCGCTTCTGCCTTGGTGCCAATGATGGTCGTATGCGTGTTTGGCGCCGTGCGGGTGAGCGCCACAATCAGGACTGCATACGACCGAGGCACACAGGGCCAACACCCGGCATCATGGTGTGGGGAGCGATCTCCTACACTGGCCGTACACCACTGGTGATCGTCGAGGGGACACTGAATAGTGCACGGTACATCCAAACCGTCATCGAACCCATCGTTCTACCATTCCTAGACCGGCAAGGGAACTTGCTGTTCCAACAGTCCGCATGTATCCCGTGCACGTCCGCATGTATCCCGTGCCACCCGACGTGCTCTAGAAGGTGTAAGTCAACTACCCTGGCCAGCAAGATCTCCGGATCTGTCCCCCATTGAGCATGTTTGGGACTGGATGAAGCGTCGTCTCACGCGGTCTGCACGTCCAGCACGAACGCTGGTCCAACTGAGGCGCCAGGTGCAAATGGCATGGCAAGCCGTTCCACAGGACTACATCCAGCATCTCTACGATCGTCTCCATGGGAGAATAGCAGCCTGCATTGCTGGAAAGGTGAATATACACTGTACTAGTGCCGACATTGTGCATGCTCTGTTGCCTGTGTCTATGTGCCTGTGGTTCTGTCAGTGTGATCATGTGATGTATCTGACCCCAGGAATGTGTCAATAAAGTTTCCCCTTCCTGGGACAATGAATTCACGGTGTTCTTATTTCAATTTCCAGGAGTGTATTTTAACGCAACAACATCGTCAATTACGATTGCAGTGGGTACGGGACCATCGAGATTCGACCGTCGATCAATGGAAACGTGTCAGTCTTTCGGGTGAACCACTAGGTCGATGGTCGTCTTCACAAATGCCGCCACTGGGGAGAACGGCGCCTCTAAACGTGCAGCGGTCGCAGGCTGGTGGGAGCAGTATTATGCTATGGGAGACATTCAGTTGCACTTGCTTAGGACCTGTGATAGTAATCGAAGCCACGCTGACAGCTGCGAACCACTCGCCTTCATGCTTGATATCTTCCTCAACGGCGATCTCATCTTTCAGCAGAATAAGTGTTCGTGTTTCGGAGCCAGAGCCGCGCTACAGTGGTTCGAGGAGCATTATAGTGAACTCAGGTTGATGTCTGGGCAACCAAATTCGCCTAATGTAAATCCTATGGAACACATGTGGGTCACTATCAGGCGCCATCATCGCGTACACAAATCAGTGGAGCGTTATTTACGCGATTTATATGATCTGTGCGTATGTATCTAATTACACATACCCACACAAACCTACCAAATCAGTGATACGCAAAATCTGAATGTACCTGAAACGTTATCTCATTGTACGACACATAGTTCAGGAGATATGACGTCATAAACATTAAACCCAAGGCCACAACATGCGTGGTCGGGCGGCGTACTTCCTTTTCCGTGTGCAAAAGGAGACAGCGGTGCCTTGAAACATGCTTGGGTTTGTAACGCTAATTCCCTTTCCAAAGCCGTGTTCAATTCGAGGTTCGCGTTCTCCAATCGTACACGGGTTTATAATTACCATGCGCACTAATTGAGCGCTACAAATCTGTGTTTGCTTTGAGGGCACGTTTTGTGTGTGGTGAATGAGCAGTAAAACGCAAAGTCTTGAAGTATTTTCTATTACATAGTACAGAAATAAAACTAAGTTCAGTGATGTATACAATTGTTGTTTCTTAGCATGAGGATCATTATCATCAATATTTGATGCAATTTTGTGAATGCGTTTTCTTTTCATCGGTTCAGACTTGGCTGCTCGACATGACTGAATTCTTTCCTTGCCGCGTGGAAGACCCTTTCCTTCAAGGCGAAACTTCGATGTAGGTTAAACATTACTTTTTCGAGATCTTCACTAGTTATTATATGCTATAATACTTAATGGAGTCTGTAACTTCGACATATTAGATCTAAACTTAGTGAGAATTTTTGTATGTTCAGCATCTGAATTCCTATCCAAGGTATCAGTAATTCGTTACCACTGAGCTTTAAGATTTTCAACAGGATTGTCAAAGTTTCCATTATTAATAGTTATGCTGCTTTCTTCTCGATTTATCGGAAGTTGAAATTTTCTGGTACTTCATCTAGTACAGTAGAGTCAGTTTGGCTGCTTTCATTATTCGCACTTGATTCACCGGTAATATTTTCGAAGAAAGATGCTGAAAATTGGTCACCCAGAGCGCATTTTGCAAATTGTTGACCATCACAACCATGTGATATAGTAAATACAGTCCCATGCTTTTTTTCTGCGGCACAGAGATGTTTACAGAATCGGTTCCCAGCTCCACCTGGACAATCACACGTTGCCACTTCACACTCAATAATGTACAGATTAGTCTTCTCTTTGGCGAAGTAAGTATTGCCATCCACGTGTACAATATCTAGCTTGCCAAATTGTTCGTATGCTAACGTAATATTTCTCGCTCTCCCACTGGCAAATTGAACCAAACTTTTCTTGTGTTATGCCTAAAGGCCTTCACGATAAGGTCCACTAACGCACACACATTAAAAACTTTACAGTGCTGCAGTACTACGGCTTTAAAAATTCGTACTGAAAATAAACAGTAATTATTCGTATTATTCCCCCGTGTTAAGATATTGGCGCGATATGCTAAATACGACTCCTCACGCAATCCCCACATTTGTGTTAGGTATTTTCCAACTTTTTTCTTCACTTTCTCCTCATTTAATAAACCAGGCATTTTGACTTCGGTTTCTTGCATTGTACTGGCATGCCTCACAGTTCTGAATTTCCTCATAACTGTTTGTTAGTACAGCTCGTAAGGCATTCCTTTCTGTGCTGCAGTCATCTCTCATAACTATTTTTGGGTGAAAAACCTTCTAGCAAGCTTCCTCTTAATAATATTTTGCAGACTGGAGGCATGTATGTAATTTTCTTGAGACTGACTGAGAGGGCATGTATGTAATATTCTTGAGACTGACTTGTGTGCAAATTGACAACAACGGCAAAGCACCAATTTCGTTGCAGCAAATATAAATGTGACACGGGCATTTGTTTGATCACAATATATACTTGTATCAATTGACACCATTTCATCAGCCAAACCAGCCATAATAGGTGTTACTATAATGCACGAAGTTGGTTCTTTTTGGACAGAAATATATACGTTTATGTTAGATAACTCAGTCTTCTTTTGATTTAAAACGTCAATAACATCACTGATGTCTCGTGTCCCGTAAATTCGCTGACGCCATAGCTCAAATAGATTCGTAACTTGACGGTCAAGTAGATTTTTTGTTCATTACACAACGTAATGGAAGAGTTTTTCTCACATTTCTCAATGACAGCCATTTCATGATGAGATTCGGCTGCTTCAGTTGTCATACCATCTTCAAAATACAGTTCAAAATATCCTATACTGTCTTTTAGAACAACGCAGCAGACTCAACGCTTGTGCGACATCGACTCGATGGAAATGATTATAATTAATCTCTGTTAGGATATTCAGTTCCTGTCCCATTAATGGGGAATTTTTTAAGGTACTCTTAGTTACTTTTAAAATCTTGATTCCTATATTTGCTTTACAATTAAAGTTTCTAACTGTGCCTTTCGTTTTGTCTTTGTTTTTGTTTTGCCCGATAGATGACAATAATATTCTTTTTTAAATCATATCATACCCGCTGCGAATAACGTCTCATCATAATCCAATTTGAGTTGACTCCAAAAATTTTTCAATGAAATAACCACACTTTGCGTCACCTTCACAAGACAGAGAGCATCGAATTTTACATTGATAATTATCATTGTCTTCATGTCCTTCAAAAATTCCACATTAACCGACAGTACACGATAAAAACAACCTCAACCGCCGCACAATGAAAAACAAACGTGATTGGCGAACGAAACGTGAGCAGCGTGAAACAAGCGCGCGAGCTTCATGCCTATGTTCCATGAATCGCCTTAATCTTGTGTTTGGAAGAACTGTTTGCGATTCAAACCCGTTCACGATGGAGGACGCATGCCTTGAATCTGACAGGAGTTTAGAGAGGGAATTAGCGTAACAAAACGGTGCGTGTTTCAAGGCACTATTACTACCATCTGAACACGGAACGGGAAATACGCATGCGGGCGTGGACGAATAGCTATAAAAGAATACCTTGACAACGTTGGGTTTCTCTGTTAGTACTTTTAATAAAGAGAGAGTACGATCTCCTTATGGCTGTCAGGAGGAAATTGTACAAGGAAAAAAATTTTGACAGTCTTATCCATGCCCAATAAAGTGTGCGGAACTGTTCTGTAACTTCCATCTACAGGGTAACAATTATTGAACTGTATGAGAAAAACGTAAATTAGTTACAAACTATGACGTGCACATACTTTATTCAACATGTGAACGTCGCTACAGATTTTCGGATTTAGGTTATGACACGTTCGATACGCCTGCAATCATTGGCGATGTTGTGACGGAGATGAATTCTGCATGACCCGCTGACGTGTCAGAAGATCGATGCTGTCGGATGGCTGTTTTCAGCTCAGCAGTGGTTTTGGGGTTATTGCTGTACTCCTTGTCTTTAATATAACCCCACAAAAAGGTGTCGCATGTGTTCAGATCCGGAGAATATGGCGATCAATAGAGGCCCATGGCAGTGGCCTCTGAGTATCCCTGAGCCAGAATGCTGTCCCCAGAGTGCTCCTCCAGGACATCAAACACTCTCCTGCTTCGATGGAGTCCAGCTCCGTCTTGCATGAACCACATATTGTCGAAATTAGGATCACTTTGGATAATGGGGAATAAATCATTTTCCAAAACCGCGTACCGTTCAGTAGTCACCGTGCCATCAATTATTCCGTGCCTGGACATTGCACACCACACAGTCACCCGTTGAGGGTGTAGAGACTTGTCGATCGCGAAACTCGGATTCTCAGTCTACCAAATGCCCCAATTTTGCTTATTAACGAACCCATCCAAATGCAAGTGGGCTTCGTCGATAACTACCATCATGCCCGCGGCCAACCGTGAAGTTTGAGCGTCCTACCCAAACCGTTCAGAAGCTATGAGCCCTGTACATCAAGCGTGTCGTGGATAAAGTGCAAAGCGATAACTTGTCGAACACTATTACACGTTCTTAATCCTGTGCCAGAATTAACGAATACTTTTGTCACCAGTAATTGGTTATATACGAGAGTCACTGTCTCTAAACGCGAGAGTACGTACGGCAATTTACAGATTAGCCTGCGACGCTGGATATCGGATTGTAATCAAGCAGTTCGATTTTACTAATTCAGTAAAAACGGGGTTGGGAAAATGAAATTGGTCAGGTAATATTTACAGTAAGCGGAATTGGCCCTTGTTAGTGAACATGCTGGAAATGGCTACCGTTGACGTCGATGTGGCGTTGTGCAAGACACAGGCACAGCTGCAATAGCGTTTTCTGTGTTCTGCTGTAGCACTTCCAGTGTGTGAGGATTAAAAAATGGCTCTAAGCACTATGGGACTTATCATCTAAGGTAATCGGTTCCCTAGACTTAGAACTACTCTACTGGTCATTAAAATTGCTACACCACGAAGATGACGTGCTACAGACGCGAAATTTAACCGGCAGGAAGAAGATGCTGTGATATGCAAATGATTAGCTTTTCGGAGCATTCACACATGGCTGGCGCCGGTAGCAACACCTACAACGTGCTGACATGAGGAATGTTTCCAACCGATTTCTCATACGCAAACAACAGTTGACCGGCGTTGCCTGGTGAAACGTTGTTGTGATGTCTCGTGTAAGGAGGGGAAATGCGTACCATCTACATCTACATGTACATCCATACTCCACAAGCCACCTGACGGTGTGTGGCGGAGGGTACCTTGAGTACCTCTATCGGTTCTCCCTTCTATTCCAGTCTCGTATTGTTGGTGGAAAGAAGGATTGTCGGTATGCTTCTGTGTGGGCTCTAATCTCTCTGATTTTATCCTCATGGTCTCTTCGCGAGATATACGTAGGAGGGAGCAATTATACTGCTTGTCTCCTCGGTGAAGGTATGTTCTCGAAACTTCAACAAAAGCCCATACCCAGTTACTGAGCGTTTCTCCTGCAGAGTCTTCCACTGGAGTTTATCTATCATCTCCGTAACGCTTTCGCGATTACTAAATGATCCTGTAACGAAGCGTGCTGCTCTCCGTTGGATCTTCTCTATCTCTTCTATCAACCCTATCTGGTACGTATCCCACACTGCTCAGCAGTATTCAAGCAGTGGGCGAACAAGTGTACTGTAACCTACATCCTTTGTTTTCGGATTGCATTTCCTTAGGATTCTTCCAATGAATCTCAGTCTGGCATCTGCTTTACCGACGATCAACTTTATATGATCATTCCATTTTAAATCACTCCTAATGCGTACTCCCAGATAATTTATGGAATTAACTGCTTCCAGTTGCTGACCTGCTATATTGTAGCTAAATGATATGGAATCTTTCTTTCTGTGTATTCGCACCACATTACACTTGTCTACATTGAGATTCAATTGCCATTCGCTGCACCATGCGTCAATTCGCTGCAGATCCTCCTGCATTTCAGTACAATTTTCCATTGTTACAACCTCTCGATATACCACAGCATCATCCGCAAAAAGTCTCAGTGAACTTCCGATGTCATCCACAAGGTCATTTATGTATATTGTGAATAGCAACGGTCCTACGACACTCCCCTGCGGCACACCTGTAATCACTCTTACTTCGGAAGACTTATATCCATTGAGAATGACATGCTGCGTTCTGTTATCTAGGAACTCTTCAATCCACTCACACAATTGGTCTGATAGTCCATATGCTCTTACTTTGTTCATTAAACGACTGTGGGGAACTGTATCGAACGCCTTGCGGAAGTCAAGAAACACGGCATCTACCTGTGAACCCGTGTCTATGGCTCTCTGAGTCTCGTGGACGAACAGCGCGAGCTGGGTTTCATACGACCGACTTTTTCGAAACCCGTGTTGATTCCTACAGATTAGATTTCTAGTCTCCAGAAAAGTCATTATACTCGAACATAATACGTGTTCCAAAATTCTACAACTGATCGACGTTAGAGATATATTTCTGCACATCTGTTCGACGTCCCTTCTTGAAAACGGGGATGACCTGTGCCATTTTCCAATCCTTTGGAACGCTACGCTCTTCTAGAGACCTACGGTACACCGCTGCAAGAAGGGGGCCAAGTTCCTTCGCGTACTCTGTGTAAAATCGAACTGGTATCCCGTCAGGTCCAGCGGCCTTTCCTCTTTTGAGCGATTTTAATTGTTTCTCTATCCCTCTGTCGTCTATTTCGATATCTCCCATTTTGTTATCTGTGCGACAATCTAGAGAAGGAACTATAGTGCAGTCTTCCTCTGTGAAACAGCTTTGGAAAAAGACATTTAGTATTTCGGCCTTTAGTCTGTCATCCTCTGTTTCAGTACCATTTTGGTCTCAGAGTGTCTGGACATTCTGTTTTGATCCACCGACAGCTTTGACATAAGATCAAAATTTCTTAGGATTTTCTGCCAAGTCGTACATAGAACTTTACTTTCGAATTCATTTAACGCCTCTCGTATAGCCCTCCTCACACTACATTTCGCTTCGCGTAATTTTTGTTTGCCTGCAAGGCTTTGGCTATGTTTATGTTTGCTGTGAAGTTCTGTTTACCCTTGACTATCACGTTTCCGACTTTGATAAAAGTCGGATTGTAGCCTATCGCGATTGATGTTTATCGTATCGCGACATTGCTGCCCGCGTTGATCGAATCCAATGACTGTTAGCAGAATATAGAATCGGTGGGTTCAGGAGGGTAATACGGAACGCCGTGCTGTATCCCAAAGGCCTCGTACCACTAGCAGTCGAGATGACAGGCATCTTATCCGCATGGCTGTAACGGATCGTGCAGCCACGTCTCGATCCCTGAGTCAACAGATGGGGACGTTTGCAAAACAACAACTATCTGCACGAACAATTCGACGACGTTTGCAGCAGCATGGACTATCAGCTCGGAGACCATGGCTGCAGTTACCCTTGACGCTGCATCACAGGCAGGAGTGCCTGCAATGGTGTACTCAACGACGAACTTAGGTGCATGAACGGCAAAACGTCATTTTTTCGGATATATCCAGGTTCTGTTTAGAGGATCATGATGGTCACATCCGTGTTTGGCGACATCGCGGTGAACGCACACTGGAAGCGTGTATTCGTCATCGCCATACTGGCGTATTACCCGGTGTGATGGTATGGGGTGCCATTGGTTCCACGTCTCGGTCACCTCTTATTCGCATTGACGGGACTTTGAACAGTGGACGTTACATTTCAGATGTGTTACGACCCGTGGCTCTACCCTTCATTCGATCCCTGCGAAGCCCTACATTTCAGCAGGATAATGCACGACCGCATGTTGCAGGTCCTGTACGGGCCTTTCTGCATACAGAAAATGTTCGACTGCTGCCCTGGCCAGCACATTCTCCAGATCTCTCACCAATTGAAAACGTCTGGTCAATGGTGACCGAGCAACTGGCTCGTCACAATACGCCAGTCACTACTCTTGATGAACTGTGGTATCGTGCTTAAGCTGCATGGGCAGCTGTACCTGTACACGCCATCCAAGTTCTGTTTGACTCGATGCCCAGGCTTATCAAGGCCGTTATTACGGCCAGAGGTGGTTGTTCTGGGTACTGATTTCTCAGGATCTATGCACCCAAATTGCGTGACAATGTAATCACATTTCAGTTCTAGTATAATATATTTGTCCAATATAACTAACCTAAGGACATCACACACATCCACGCCCGAGGCAGGATTCGAACCTGCGACCGTAGCAGCAGCGTGTGACGATTATTTGAACATGTCTGAGCCTTCTCTTTGCCTCACAGATAAATATCAAAGAGAGGCACATCAAGTGTTGCAATGCTCCTACTGCTTGTCCTCTCCTTGCCGAACACCTCACGCATTCGTTACAAGGCTGTCACCGTGGTATGTTGCTGAAAATACCCACGCAGCCGCCCATCTTCTGTGAGTTGATTCACATAAGGATTACTGAGCACAGGCGTCACCAGATCAAAAGTGTTGGGGTAGAGGGAAGGTGGGGGAAGGAGGCGACTCAGTAGATAGAGTATAGAGGGTGTTTAATAAGTCACTTCCTATTTTTAAACCGTTATAATTTCTTTATTTATGAACCAACATTATTAGAACTACTTTTGTTTGAAACAGCTCTCCTTGAGGTTGCGTTTAACATCATTTTAAGCCTCCACATAAGCTCCAGCGTTCATTTTTCAAAAACGATCTGGTACGTGCGATATTGCTGCCTCCAACATGTTAGTCGGAACACTGGCTAACACATCCGATATTACTGCTCCCAGTTCATCCAAGATCAGTGATCTTCTCTTGTAAACCTCCTCCTTAGCCCACTCCCAGACAAGAAAAAATTGCAAGGCATTGAATCAGGGCTGCGGGTAGAGCACTCATGTGCACCACGTCTGCCAGTCCAACGACCAGAGAGATGATCATGCAGCCATTTGCAGACATCATTTGCAAAATGTGCAAGTGCTCGGTCGTGCACGAAGTGAAGCTATGGGTTGTTTCATTGTGAAATTACTGGTTGGTTGGTTTGGGAGAGGGGACCAAGCAGCGAGGTCATCGGCCTCTTCGGATTAGGGAAAGATGGGGAAGGAAATCGGCCGTGCCCTTTCAAAGGAACCATCTCGGCATTTGCCTGAAGCGATTTAGAGAAATCATGGAAAACCTAAATCAGGATGACCATTTGAATTGTCGTCCTCCCGAAAACGAGTCCGGTGTGCTAACCACTGCGCCACTTCACTCGGGGAATTACTCGGCATACATGAACTTGTAGCATTTTCAGCTATTTTTCGCCATTCATTGTGTTCCGTGAAAAGAACGGACCAACACCATATTGTCACCTTCGGTCGCCGCTGTGCTTTTTCAAATCATTCGTGTGGGTTTTCGGATGCCCAGTAACGGCAGTTAGCCTTTTGAAACGTCCCCTTAGAACAATTTATACACAACTGTGCTTAAACTGACAGACTATATTTTTAGCGCAACGCAATCTGACTTTCAATAATCCCTACAAAAGAATGGTCCTGAGTAACATTAAACTATACCTTTCAGAAATCACTTACCTCACAAAAATCTTCGTTGCTCGAACTACTGCAATACAGCGAGTGCCACTACTGCCAGCTAAATAAAAGATACAAACTACGGAAGGCACTAACTACTGATAGGGATAGTTAGCAAATGAAAGATATTAATAGAGAACAAACAATGTATTTACCTTAATATTCATATTGACATCCAGTCTTACAGATTATCAAAACTCCGCCATCTCTCTCCCCACATCCACCACTGCTGGCGGCTCACCTCCAACTGAGCAACGCTACGCGCTGTTAACATATAGCTGCCCCTCTACAATGGCAGACAACAATGCAAACTAGCCACAGACTGCACACAGCACAGCCAGTGATTTTCATATAGAGCGCTACGTAACTTTGCCAATAAGAAAATATAAACAGCCTACTTACATAGCCCCCATGCTCCCCACAAAAAATTTTACAAATGTTTTTGGCCAGTGGCCAATAATGATTTGATAAAATTTTTCATAATTACACTAACAAAGATATCCAATGCACACACTTATTGATACAATGTTGGTCAAAAGCTAAAATTTTCTCACAGTCCATAAAGACAGTCCAGATTGTTCGTCACAGTAAAATTTCAGTGTTTTTTTTTCTAAGTCTGAGCAGTAAAAGACAATGCACACGGAAGTAGTGGATTTCCATGCAGTCTTGAAGAAGTAGTGTTGTCCTTCCAACTGAAAGACAGTGCTGACTCTTGACATGCTGACAGGTAATGGGCCACAACAGAGCAAACCCACAGCAGAGTCAGTTGAAGTTTTGAAGAATATTGGTAGGTAGGTAGGTAGGTCATCACAGAGCAGATCCACTGTAGTCCTGGTAGAGATTGTGGTATTGGTGGGTCATCATAGGTGTAGACCCGCTGTAGTCCTTGTAGAGACGGTCAGCAGCCATCTGTTGCGACTGTGCAGGTGCACAATCACCATTGAAGAGTCTTGCGGATAATATAGCAAGTCCATAAACCACCACTTGTGCACTCACAAAGTTTTTTGGAATTGTCCTTAGAACCAGCAATGCTGTTATCCAGTCCCTTGCTGAATTATTAACACACGTGCAAACACTAAAAGTCCCAACTTCTCACATATTGTCCATATACTATGACCAACAGAAACGTGTGCAGTGAAATGGAACTTACAAGTTACTTAATTTGATTAACTGGTGTCAATTACAATATTATAACATGAGAATACAATTACAAAGGTACAAAATACATCATTAAAAACATAGCAATACAGATAACATTTGTAGTACAGGCTTTACAACAGAATAGAAATAAACATATACATCAGTGTTACAGGAATTATGACATGAGTACATACATAAAAAATCAGAATAACTTGCGAAACATCAACTTCACACATGAGCATTAAAACAGAATAAATAATGTCTAAACATCTTTACAAAGTAAATAACAGAGTATTAGAAAAAGTCTGCAACATAGCTCTCATCAGCTAAACACATAAAGACAGGAAAAACACAAATACACAAGGGTACACAAACATATAGCGGAATAACACAAAAGGAAAGGACAGGGTTTGTTTTACTGCAGTATTTTGCATGGAGATCTCCCTTCGTTCATCATTATTCCCAAAAGTCCTATTTAAGCTTGCTTTCTGTATTCTGTTCACATCCTCTGTCAAAAATAGTTTTTCTCCACTGTACACTACCCTTTTTTGCCAAACCATTTTCTTATAGCTTCTTAATGTATTTCTTCCAATTCATCGCAACTCATTCTCTTATATAGTCTACCCCCTCTTAAGCTAACTTAAATCTACTGAGCTCAGATGCTAAACTAAGGGACGAGGCAATGCAGCAGAACATAACAAATTATCACAAACAGCAATGACAAAAAAAAATGGAAAATCGCAAAGCAAGCTACAGTAAATCTAAATTACCAAGCAATGCAACATTACAAATAATATGAGCCAATGTGCAGCAACAATAAAAATAAATCAATAGTAAAACTAGCTCAACAGAGTAATACAAAGTGAAATTTAGTAGCACTATGCCTGGCAAACAGCAGCAGCAACTTATCTCTAAACATGACAAAGCTCAAGCAGAAAAAATATTACAGTAAAAACAACAATGCAGAAAAGGAAAATATATATTCACATCTTAATGTCTATGTAATTAAAGTGGTGCACCACAACAACTGATTGTAAAAAGAAATATTACCATGTACTTGAAAAGAAAATTATGTGTTCCTGTTACTAGTTCCTTCTTATTGTTCTTTCCTTTCCAAGTGCTCCTTTTTTAAAGAATGTGGATCATAAAATAATTATTTAATAAATCTGTTGACAGAAAGTGTTCACATTAGCAAATGCATTTCATTTTATAAAAGCAATGCTGCAACACAGCTGGAAACCAGATATCAAATGAAATAAGCAACTATGAAAAGCAAAGCATAAAAATATCATTCAGTAGTCATGTGACGTTTCATAAGTCAGTAGCACTCAACTCTCGGAGAAAGACACTTGTCATAATCAGGTGTGCAGATGTACGAATATTTCCCATCAATTCATAAGCATTTCAGTAATTAGCACAAAGTGCGAGTAATCATATGTTTTCAAGTAACGAGGGTGTCGCATTAGCGATGAAAGGCACACCCTAATGGCTTGTTCTCCAGGTGTTTGACACAGCTGTGTGCCCACAACGCATTACAAAAATCATATGTTTTCAAGTAACGAGGGTGTCGCATTAGCGATGAAAGGCACACCCTAATGGCTTGTTCTCCAGGTGTTTGACACAGCTGTGTCCCGACGACGCACGTGCAGGTGGTCACTTAACTTTCTTACGGAAATATTTACCGCTACAGTGACAGTCTTCACAGGTCAAGAATTTGCGTTACAAATCTGTAGAAACCAAATCTTATGAATATAACAGTGTCCAAAAAATTTTCGCCGGCATTGTGATACATTCACGCATTTACACGCACATTTCATAACTCTTAAAGTACGATTCTCGGTTTCCAACATCCTTTTTCACAAGTCAAGAGTCCTTAACTTCTTTCATTATTCATATACATATAAACACGTAATCACATTCCTCATATATGGTAGCATCATCTTATTGACATAAACATACCTCAACAGCATAATACACATCGTCGTCGTAAAAATAACATCATAACACCTCAGTCAAATCTCAAAATCGTCGTAGCTTTCTGCAATAGTTTCAAAACCTAAAGAAAATTCTCTGCTCATGTCAATAGTGTCATCTACTTCAAACGTACTTTAAAATCATGCTCCCTTACCAAATACATCATTCAAAGCTCTCATAGTATCACAATGGTACCAAAAAACTATGAACAGTTCACACAGTACAGACAAAATACAATTTCGTAAGTGTGAAGTCATCCAGCTGTGTAATTGCGTAAACATGTGTCACTGACGTAATAAAAAAATTTGTCTCACTCAGTTGAATGATCAGATAGCTGTGTAATTTGTGTTAGAGAAATATGGTACCGATGTGTAAAGTTGTATAAGCAAATACCATATTAGCTAGGGCTCCTTGTGCTTGCCAAACACATGGTACACAAAGTAGGCGTGTACCCCCCTGAGGTTTATTGTAATTATACCCTCAGGTGTTACAGATTACAGCAATGGAATGAAATGTATCACGAAAAACTTCCTTTGTAATTCAAAAACCTTAAAAAATAAATGTTTTAAGTAGAAAATTAATCACTCAAATACGTGTCCTGTAGCGCTAAATGTGCGTCTTGCTGTAAGATAATCTCTGGGAAGTGTCGTAGTTATTGTCCTCCGAAAGCTAAGTTCTGCAGAAGTCAATGTACTTACCTCATGATACACAAAAGTGAAATGCTTTGCATATAGATAACTTAGTTATTACGCTTATTGCCGTGATGAGGAAAGTACTGTGCTGTAACGTATTGTTGTCCTACGGAAAAGGCTGTCTCCTTGTAGCAATAGCACAAAAGTCACCACTAAAACGTCTCACTTTACAGAAGAATTCAGAAAAACTGTGCAGATATAAAACAGATACACCGCAAAAGCAACATTGTAAATTGTCACGCATTAGCAGTGTCGTGATAAAATCGTGTAACTGTCACATAAACTAACCACTGTGTCATCTGGCATTTCACAGAAAGCACCTCAAATCCAGAATCCACTCTCAAGCAAACCAAAATGTTGCATGAAAATTTAATTAGCAGTGCTGGTATATGTTCTAAGTATCTAAGCCATATATTCGTTACGTAATCGTGCAACTAACAAGGAGGAATGTATAAATAACCACACTGTGTCGTCTGTTCGCAATAACAATGCATTCGCAATTACTTGTCTCAGTTACCTATGTTCTTGACTGGATGGTTAGTTAGCTTTAAAACATAGTTGCATGTTAACAGTTTCTCAGTGTGACAAATTGTACAAGTAGCGTGAAGTGAAAATTGCAAAGACTAAGTTAAAAAGCAGATTATCTGTCAATAAATGGTTTTACATGAGAAATGTGCTGCAATCTTTTACCCTTTATAGCACGCAGAGTTTCAACGTCAACGCAATTATCATGTTGTATACGTCGGTAAAGAATACTGGAATTTTTCTCAAGGTTAGCGTCTATGTTATTTTTCTCTGAGCCAGCCGGCGCACGCGGGTGCCTGCGGTGCGAGTCATTGTCTGCTACCTCTTTGTTGGCGCGCGCCGTTATTGGGATTAGGAGGCCTAACTTCCACAAATTCGCCTTGCCGAGAGGGCCCAGCTCTGTTTAAAGCTCGCCAGTTCTGATGGAATTCAGGTCTGTCGTTACGATCATATCATCTGTCGTCATGTCGGTAGATTCGATAGTTTCTTTCTTGTCGGTCATGTGGTGGAGAATTTCTCCCTGAGTCGTAACTGCGCGCTGAACTGTTGCGTCTGAAATTATACTGTCTCCCTTGATAATAATAGTTCTGATTACCATATTGTCTGTTTCTATGATTGTCTCTGTGATAGTCATTACTGCGGAGATGTGATCTTTCCCTGTAATTATGACTACTCTGCCAACGGTTGTCATACGTGTGGTGTCTATTTTGGTCACGATTTGTGTGGTGAGAATAGCCTTGTCGCGTCCAGTTATCGTTTCTGTCGTCACGGAATTGTGACGGATGTGACCTGTAGTGATTGTTTTCCTGTTTTCGCATCCCGCGACTGTCTGTGTCAATTTCTAATTCTTGTAACAGTCCCTGAAAAGCTTCAATGTCGTCTTTGCAACGTCCTGCCAAAATAATATGTCGTAAATGTTCAGGCAGTTTGATTAAGCAAATGCGGATGGGTTCTGAGGGGCTGTATGGGTTTGACAGGTACTGATTCTTGTGCAACATGTCTTCAAAATATTTGACAAGACTGGAAAATTCAGATTGTTCAAAGTGTTTCATCATCATAATGCTATGTTTTACGCAGTCTTGTGTGGCTTGAGACCAATATGCTGAGAGGAAGGCATGGTAAAATTCTCCTTCACTGTGGCAATCGTGAATGACCGATCGCATTCTTACAGCTGGTTCATTCTCTAAGTAGCCACACATAAATTCTAACCTGTGCTCCAATGACCAGTTGGGAGGGAAACAATGAGAGAATTGATGGAGCCATGCTTGTGGATGAATGTCGTTGGCAGAATTCTTAAACGTTTTGAATTTACGTGTAGTAATGAACAGCTTATAGTCAAAATCATCGTGTCGGCGAGTAGCATGTCGGTCATTGTTACGTCGTGTCGGCGGTTCCGTCTCAAAATTCGGTGCACATTGCCAATTTCTTTCATAATTACCGAAATGCCCTGTGCTATTATTTTGTGGCTTTTCCATATTTCTAAGTTCCTCTTCCCGTGTTGGAGCACGAGTATCCTCTGAAATATGTAATTCTTGTATTACCTGTGTCAGCTGATCTTGAACTTCCCGGATTTCTCTTTTGTACTGTGTATTGATTTGATTTTGATTTTGTTTGAATTTTCTAATTTGTTCATACTCTTCTGTGCCAGTGAAGGCTACGGGTCTTGTGTCATTCAGATCATCATCTACCTTTGTAGATAAGTTAGTGACCTGATCCGAAAGTTCGGCTACTTTCTCTGATAATGAACTAATTTCCCCCATGTGTCTTTCTACTGTGTCCTTTAAGTTTTCCTGAGTTTTTGCAAGTTGCGTAACCGAATCGGTAGATGCAACTGAGTCCATTTTAGCTTGCAAGGTCTCATGATTTTCATGAACAATACTTTGCAGTTCTTTTATGGCTGCTTCATGATTCTGTAATGCATTTTCATGCCGCGAAAAAATAGGCTGAAAATGCTCACAAATTTGTGTTTTTACGTCATTACAGACTTTTTGACATTTCGATTCAATGTTATGTAACTCAGTAGTTAAATCTTCACGTGTTTGTTCAAGCGTGGTGTCTAACTTTTGAAGCTTTTGCTGTGTTTGCCTCTGATTTTGTTCCATTGTGTGTAACTGTTGCTGTGTTTGTTTCTGGTGTTGTTCCATTGTGTCTAACTTTTGCAGCTTTTGCTGTGTTTGTCTCTGATTTTGTTCCATTTGTTGCATTAGTTGTAATAACAATGCATTAGTGTCTGGAATCTGTTCCTCTACTCTTTTCGGCAGTGCATTTGCACCGGCAACATTCACATTTTGACAAGCTGAAAATGTGTCTTGACTTATTTGAGAAAACGGTGAGGACGCAAAACCTGAATCTGCAGTATTTGCAAGATTGTGTCCTGTCATTTCGGATTCCTGAGGCGAGCTGTTGCCGACCGATCGATCGATAATGCTTCCCTGTTCACTACCTGTTTGACTGTCTACGCCATTGTTTGACGCCCGCTCCATTTCCCTATGCACAGTTACCAAATTACTACTTTGAATATTAGTTAATTCATTACATGGTGGGGCCAACACACTGCTTTCGTCTTCACTCTCATTTCTCAGTTTACTTTGGAGCCGAGTGTTACGTTTTTCACACGCCATTATTGTCACAATATTTCACACGATAACACAGAAAAGCACAATTTGAATAGCAAAAATAAGAGAACACATTAACATAGTACTGAAAATAATATGTAGTTAATTACAAGCGCAGCTGCGAAATACTTGGTGCAAATCTACATGCATGCCACAACTGTTTTACAGTACAACAATGAAAGACTGCAACTACAAAGGAGATTCTCTCTACAATTACGCGCTAGCAATACACAAACTACAAGAAAAAAAATCAGAAGATTCCAGTGAGGTATCCTAGGCTAAGGGTCGACATATGAAACGTCCCCTTAGAGCAACTTATACACGACTGTGCTTAAACTGACAGACTATATTTTTAGCGCAACGCAATCTGACTTTCAATAATCCCTACAAAAGAATGGTCCTGAGTAACATTAAACTATACCTTTCAGAAATCACTTACCTCACAAAAATCTTCGTTGCTCGAACTACTGCAATACAGCGAGTGCCACTACTGCCAGCTAAATAAAAGATACAAACTACAGAAGGCACTAACTACTGATAGGGATAGTTAGCAAATGAAAGATATTAATAGAGAACAAACAATGTATTTACCTTAATATTCATAATTGACATCCAGTCTTACAGATTATCAAAACTCCGCCATCTCTCTCCCCACATCCACCACTGCTGGCGGCTCACCTCCAACTGAGCAACGCTACGCGCTGTTAACATATAGCTGCCCCTCTACAATGGCAGACAACAATGCAAACTAGCCACAGACTGCACACAGCACAGCCAGTGATTTTCATATAGAGCGCTACGTAACTTTGCCAATAAGAAAATATAAACAGCCTACTTACACTTTTTACAAATTCTCCAATGTGGAAACGGCCTCATCAGTCAGCAGAATGTTCTCTAAAAGTCCAGGCCAATCATCATTCCAACCCAAGAAAATTTCTCCAAAACTCCATTCGTCTGTCACAATCACCAGGAAACAATGGTTGCACATAATGTGGTTTCCACGGTGTAAAAATGAGATCTTTCTTAAGAATTGTTGCAACTGTGCAACGTGAAAGACCACTTCCACAAGATCCTTGACGCAGTGATTTCTTAGGGCTCCTCGTGAACATTTCACGAACTCTGTCAACATTCACTGGTGTCCTCGAAACATATGGTCTTACTGATCTTCTTGCATCGGCGACATTTGTAACCTCCCTACAAAATTCATTCACATTTAGTGTAACCTTAAAACAGAAAAATTCCTAAACTTCTCAACAGTAAAAAATTATAATTATGTCGTTCACATTCAGTGTAACGTCCCAACAAAAAATATATTCAATAACCTGGTAATAATACAATGTAACTAACCTCTCAATTAAATTGTCGCTCACTTATAACTTTTCAATAATTGACTGTGAATTTAACGTGGTAAATTTTGGACGTCAGCAGTGCTGCATCATGGCCCTGAAAGATCATTCTGAATAAAAAAGAAAAAATTCTTACCTCAATGAAGTCGCCGGATAACGCATATATATCTGCTCTTACAATAAACTTTTCTGGCACAGCCCTGTGCAATGCTGGCCGATAGATTTGTCATGTATAAAAAGAACAACTGATTTTTCTTTGCAATAATCGGGATGACCATGGATTGGAGAAATTAGTAAATTCTTTAAATTGAGATGATTGATTGTCAAGAGTTACTTTTTTATAAGAAAGATTATTATTAACAGATTCTTTAGACACATTTACATGGGACTTGATATAATAATACTACATATGCGCGAGGCTGCTTTTACCTCACATTATATCGCTCAGGCTCCGCCATCGCTCCACCACGACCGGCCCAACCAACTCCATACACACGACTAGACTGCTTGCTAGCAACAACTTAACTACTACAGCTACACAGTTCCTACTGCAGTCAACGCTGCTCTCTGGTCTGAGATTCTCTTATACATATATATCACAGGCAGCGCGTGCGCAATACATCGAAATTACATCTGCTCGGACCTCTTACATAACCCTCCACTGGGGGGGCAAAAATTTGGCAGCGATGGTGAGTCAATTGGACTTGTCATGAGCAACAAATTTTTCTAAAATCTATTTAGTTACTAAGTCTACAGTCACAGAGTATATACATTATTGATAAGTGCAGAACGTATTAAGTAATGAAATAGAATGCACACGCACTGAGTACAGAATATATCAAGAAATGACAAAATGTATATGCAATGAGTACAAAAGATATTAACAAATGACAAAGTGCACACGCACTGTATAAGTCTTTAGCATTTTTACATAACATACCATGAAGTGAAATAAAGTGCACACACACTGAATACAAAATATATTAACAAATTACATAAAGTGCACACGCACTGTATAAGTCTTTAGCATTTTTACATAACATATCATGAAGTGAAATAAAGTGCACACACACTGAATACAAAATATATTAACAAATTACATAAAGTGCACACACACTGTAGAAGTCTTTAGCATTTTTACAACATATCATGGAGTGAAATAAAGTACACACGCACTGAGTACAAAAGATATTAACCAATAACATAAAGTGCACACGCACTGTAGAATTCTTTAGCATATTTAGAACGACTGATCATATTAACAATTGAAATGAAGTGCACACGCACTGTAAAGGTCTTTAGCATATTTAGGAACTAGGAAAGGAATGGGAAGGATTGCATCATGGTTGTAGCACAGTAGGTTGCACGTAGTTGCACCGAAAGTCCATATCTTTCTACAGAAGCACAACACCAAGTGAGACAATCTGAAGTTCTCTCCCCTGAAGTATTTATCAGTGTAGCCAGGACACTGAAATGTTGTATTAATATTGCATGTTATCATTTTGGTAGTACATTAGGTACACCAAATAGTAGTACCATAATGACATCTCCATCGTTCATGGTGGTGGACAGCATGATATGTCAACACCACATTCTTGTAGAATCCATACTCTCACATCAACGTAGAATTAGTGCAAAAAACAAATATAGTGCTCCATGATCATGAGGATGGACAGGACAAACGGACATTGCAGTAATTTCTGGTAATTAGGTCAGAAGGTGAAGGACATTAAGTCTTATTCTAGAAATCATTGAGAATTACACTAGTCTATCAACCAATTTGAGTAATTATTGGCATTCATTGGCTATTTACACAGCAGTTAAGTAGTATGTATGGAGTATTACAGAACATTATTCATAAGTCATCTATATACAGTAATTATTACAGGACATTATTCATAAGTCATCCAATTACAGTAAATATTGGCACTCATTGGGCAGTTACAAACCATTTTTATGCATTATTCAGAAGTCATCATTCAAAGCAAGAGTTAATTAATGGCATAGCATTTATAGAGTATAACAAAATATTATTTACAGAAATTATTGGCATAGCATTTATACATAAGTCATCATCTAACAGTAAACAGTGGCATTCATTGGCCAGTTACTAAACATGTAGCAAGTATTGAGTATTACAAAACACTGTTCATAACTCATCTGATTGCAGTAATTACTGGCACTCATTGGCCAGTTACAAAGTATTCATATAGTTCTACAAAACATTATTCAGCATTATTCACAAGTCATCATTCAAAATAAGAGTTATTGCGTGTAGCAACAAGTTGCTAGTGACTATATATGATATCATGTAAGTGACATAAGACATATTTAAAATGTAAGACAGTGTAACTATTAGTCAAGGTCTGTAGTCCACTAATACATAGACATAATGGAATCAATACATCAGAAAAATTTGCGTTACATTTAGGACTAGAAATATATCTTAAACTGGTAGCATTATTTAGTTATATACTGGTAATAGTTGGGGGACTGGTAATAACTTTTTTTTTTTTTTTTGCTAGCAATGCATTGCGTTGGGATCGATAATTGCTGGGGCATGAAAATATATGCTTTTGACTTATTGCTAGAAATAAGGATTAATAACGTCATTTGTCATGAGTCAGCTGTAGCAAGGTTATGAAACAACTAGAGTATGTGATCACATTCATGAATGATACACAACTGGGTAAAGAAAATCCAAGTATTAGAACCGGTTTCATAAATAAGTGTTTATAGCATATTAATATCATGAAAAGCTTCTCCTGGAAAAAATACAAAGTGGATTATTGCCCTGAAAGAAAAAATGTATATTATGCTGAAAAGTAGTAAACTTCGAATTAACAGGTAATGAAACGTGTACTCAATATGTATGTACTGTAGCTGTCTTTCCCAAAACATTCAGTCATTATACTACGCAACATGAGACATACTGTCAAAAGGAACTGCAACGAATACTTAAATAACTACATAGCATTTCTTAACTAATAGTAAATATATAAACTTCATCATTATTCTCATCTGCACGGAAAAACTTCATTATTCATATTATAATAACTTCATCATTATCATCATCTGCAAAGAAAAACTTCATTATTCATATTACCATATTCTTCATACAGCTATTCACCATCATTTATTATCATCTACAAAAAAGGACACTTCATTATTCATTATTCATATTACCATTTACTTCATACAACTGTTCATACTATAGAGTTTCTTATTTCTAGCATATTTCATCACTAAAACTAAGATGTGTAGTTCTGTCTGACAGCCTGCGACAGCCTGCATCAATCGCCTCGTATTATGAAAGAAAAATAATTAGTCAAGACTGCTATCATACGATGTGTATAGTATATTCTGGTTAATGCTTGTTAATTCTGACCCATTTACTCTTCATGACAAGATATTGCATTTTCTTTCGTTCATTCCGATGGTAAAATTTCCATTTCAGAGTAAACCACTGTGGTTTGTTTAATTTATTTCTTGTACACGTTAGTGATTTCTGAAAATGATGAATAAGGATTAATATCACGCATTTAAATCATATACCCATTAGATAAAAACTTGTTTCTAGTGATACAACTAAGCATACAGCATAGCATGACAGAAATCGTATTATGTCAAAAACATAGACAGTTTTCAATTGCAAAAAATGTATACACAGTATCATAATGCAGTAGCAAAAAATGTAGAATAGTCAAGATATTGAGATATCATAAGAAAAAATGTCAAAGTCAACTGGTGTTTGTTATATCTTAAAGATTACATAGTGCATACAGACATAAATTCTACTTTCGATAGGAAAACAATCATACATACACAAAAAATGGAAAATGTGCACAGTCTGATATATAACGACAAGAAAAGCAACCTGCTAACCTTACCTTGCCGGGCACTTGCCAGGAAAAAATATGATAATCATCAGTAAGTGTTCATATAAATATAATTGCATAAGTGGTCATATAAAATTCAGGAAATGGCATTACAGTGTGATAAATCATAAAGTATATTCATTCAATAAAGGGTTTAATATTGGAGACATGGTGATTGCCCTTGCTTTTTCTGGTTCTCAAAGTTTCGACGTGTACTACATTGGGGTGAGGAATGCTGCGAATTCGATATGGACCTGCGTATAGAAGCTCAAATTTACTGCATCTACTCTTTCCTCTGTTGGATAAATAGTGTGTACGTACTAATGTTCTCTGTCCAACGTGAAGGTCACGGCGTGTACAAACCTGTTTTTGCTGTCTTCTCCGGCGCTCTGCGGCACGTTTGATGTTGTTGAGTGCAATGTCAATTATTTCATGGTGGCGTAGTCGACGAGATGTAGGAAAGGATACTAATTCTTTAATTTTGTTAGGTGGTTCAACATTTTTCAATATAACAGTCGGAGATAGCATAGTAGATTCATTTGGTATGGAGTTAATTACATCCTGGAATGAGAGTATGTGTATGTCCCAGTCAATATGTTTTTTATGACAGTATATTCTACATAGTTTACCAGTTTCTTTAATTAGTCGTTCACAAGGGTTCGAAGAAGCGTGATATTTGGATATATAGATCGGAGAAATGTTTGTAGCTCGTAACATACGTGTCGATATTGCAGATCGAAATTGTGGTCCATTATCAGAAATTACTTTCAATACATGCCCTACATGAAGTAGAAAATGTTTTACAAATGCATTCGAAACAGATTTAGCAGTAGCTTTGCGTAACGGAGTGAAGGTAACAAATTTCGAAGTGAGTTCAACAGCGACAAAGATATAGCAAAAACCTCTATTAGTTCCGGGAATCGGACCAAAAATGTCTACAGCGGTCATGTTTCTCAATTTATCGGGTACAACGGGATGTAACGGAGGAATATGTGAAGTCGTGTCTGATTTAGCTTTCTGGCAGATTTTACATGACGCTAAAACTCGTCGAATACGTTTCTCCATGTTCGCAAAATAACAGTTCGGTCTCAGTATAAGAAAACATTTTCTGGTTCCATAATATGCGTAACTTAAATGAGTATACCAAATTAATTTGTTAACAAGTTCGTCAGGAATACATAATAACCAATTGTTGCTGTCAGGGTGAGAGCGGCGAAACAGAATGTTATTGCGTACAGTGTAATGGTTTCTGATGGTAACATTATTCCTATCTTGCCAAAGGTGTTTAATTTCTTTCCATACATTGTCTTTGCTCTGCTCTTGTGCTATGTCTCGTAATGTTGCCGAAATAAAATTTTCGAATGCAACTTGTTGAATATACATGACGCTAAAATTTGCTTGGCAGAAGTTGGTTGCGATCTCTTGCTGATTGTTGCTGAGAGAACGGGACAGTGCGTCTGCTACATTTTGTGTACCGGGAATGTGAACAATTGTAAAATTAAATTCTTGTAAATAAAGTTTCCATCTACTTAATCTGTTGTGTGTAAATTTAGCGGAAAGAAAAACTGTATAGCTCTATGATCTGTGTAAACGGTCGTATGTCTTCCATAAAGAAAATGCCGAAATCTCGTAAATGCCCATACAACACATAATGTTTCAAGTTCTGTAACAGAATAATTGCGTTCAGCAGGTGACAGAATGCGACTTGCAAAGGCGATGTTTTAACTACTGTAGTACCATCTTCTTCAATTTCCTGAAAAATGTGTACGCCTAAAGCGGTGTTAGAACTGTCGGTGGCAATGGAAAAATTTCTAGTAGGATCTGGGTGTGATAAAAGAGGTGCATTCAACAAGGCATGTTTCAAATTAACAAATTCAGAATGTGCTTGGCTATCCCAGGACCAAATTGCATTTTTACCCGTCAATTGGCATAATCTAGGAGTGTCTAAAGCAGAGTAATGAATAAATTTACGGAAAAAGTTAATTAATCCCAAAAAGCTGCGTAGTTGTTTCTTCGTCGTTGGAACAGTAATGTCACGTAAAGCTTGAAGTTTTTCCGGGTCAGGCGCAATGCCTTCTGCTGAAATTACACGTCCAAGAAATTTTATAGAAGTTTTGCGAAAGTGCGATTTGTTAAGATTAACTGTGAGTCCTTGTGCACGAAAAGTTTGCAACAGTTGTTCAAGAATCAGATTGTGTTCACACCAGTTAGCTTCTGCAATAAGAATGTCGTCTACATACGTTGTGATTCTGTCTTTAAGTTCTGTCGGAAGTATAGTATTCAAACCGCGAATAAATGCTGCTGAAGAAATTGTTAAACCGAACGGTAATTTGCAAAATTGATAACAATCACCAAAAGAGAGAAAAGCTGTGTACTTTCTGCAGTTCGGATGGAGCTGGATTTGCCAAAATCCCGATTTCAAATCTAACGTGGAATAAATAGCAGTACCATGAAATTTCTCTAGAAGTTCTTCTAGTGTCTGTGGGCGATCTGTTTCACTAATAATAATGTCATTGATGTGGCGCGAATCAAGTACGAGGCGAAGTGAACCATCCTTTTTCTTAACAATATGGAGCGGGTTTATGTACGGACTAACTGCCGGTTCAATAATTCCTTGGTCAAGCATAGCTTGCAATTCTTTCTTAACTTGTTCTCTATGAATATATGGAATGGGATAATGTTTGGCTTTAAACGTGTCGTGCTGTTTAACTTGAAATTCATACATGAAACCGGACATAGTACTGGGGACGTTGTCAAAAACTGGAGCTTGCTGTAAAAGAATATTGTATAGTTGAGTACGTTCGTCGTCTGTATTTGTACTGCTTTGTTTTACTTTATCAGAAATCATTTGCATAACGTCATAGTCGGCTTCGTCTGGTGCATTGTAGTTGTGAACGTACGTATCTGTGAACAATGTGGAATTACAGTCTATGTTACGTGATGCAGAAATGTTTGCATTTGTCAACGGACTTTTACCCGTTCGAATCCCCTTCCTATGGCGATAGGATCGTAACGCTGAACTAGCACAGTGCCCATTCTGATGATACAGCTTCACTAAAAACGCCTTTTCAGGTAACGTCAAGATGCTGCGACTGCTGGCGCATCTGATTCTCTCTCTCATTACAGCTCCTTTTATACACGATTGTCATGCGCAGTCACTGGCGTTTTGCTGTCCAGCGCCATCTGTCTGACATTTTGTGAACTTAGTTTTTTTTGTTCTAATGAAACCCCATGTCATTCCAAGCATGTATGTCAATTTTTACCTCTCTATCTACATTATTCAGTGATTTATTAAGTTTTCGAATTTATACTGTCTTTTTGAATACCTGGTATATGTAAGCAAACGCGGAAATAAGAGCGTTCAGCTTGAAGATGATTATTAATGACAAATTTCATTGAAAGTAACTATGCTGGGAAGCCGTAGCCAGCATCGCCCGTTGCTACAAGATGTCCTTGAGTTATAATTTATATTACATGCCTTTAGACTCGGAAAATTTTAACTTGACTGGATGAGATACCCCCAAAATGACCCCGTATGACGTCACGGGATGAAATTAATCGAAGTATGCTAGCTTTTTTTTTATATCACCTGTCTCTGACAACATCTGCACTGTTTTAAGACGTTAAGGGTTTTTGCGTCCACGGCAGAGGGCCTCCCTTGATATCTGTCAGGATTAAGCAGGTATTGCGCCCATGAGGTACAGTAATACGCGAACAACGAGTTATTTGCAATCAATACTTTATTTCCATAACAGCAGTATAATAACGCGCTCGCTACGCCAACCCGTCCTAGCAGTGTCTGACGTCCTACCACGATTTAATACGGATTTGTCAAGACTCTATTGTGAGCCGAAAAAGACATGAATTCCGCGTCGAAACCACGCACGTTGATAACAGCGCTGTCTGTGCAGACCGCAATACGCGACTCGACTGCTGCGAACTGCGTATGTGGCAACTTATACTGACGCCGCAATTCGTCAGCATTCCAAGATAGCGCCAGATCGCGCTCGCTTACGTCGCACGAAACGGCTGCGACCCAGCCCGTAATCCCCTACACTGCAAGTAAAAATGAGAGTTATGATGATCAGGGCGTGATCCACAATTGGCAGCTCAGTCTCATCAGTGTTTGTAAATGTAATGTAACCGAAGGGAAATAGAGAAAAGAATACGATATCGTTTGACTACACGGTGGGCAATCAGTCCCATCCTTCGAGTTTCTATCCGGCGCGATTTAAGGATGGGACCACCAAATTACGTAAATCTAGCCCTAGCGTAAGACAGATGCCAGTCGCAGATTTATTAGAAGAATCCTAAGGATGTGCAATTCGCACACGAAAGAGGTATCTTAGACAACCCTCCTTTGAATAGTACTTCGACAACATTCATTTGAACAGTTCTTCGCCAACCCGCCTTTGAACAATTCTCCAGAACTGTTCGGCAGTCTGGGCCCCTTATCAGGTTTAATTGACAGAAGAAATGGAGAAGATTAAGGAAAAAACTGGTCGTTTCGTCGCTGGTTAGTTTGACTCTGTCAGCCGTATTGGTTCTTGTTTATCAGTTCAAATGGCTCTGAGCGCTATGGGACTTAACTGCTGAGGTCATCAGTCCCCTAGAACTTAGAACTACTTAAACCTAACTAACCTAAGGACATCACACACATCCATGCCCGAGGCAGGATTCGAACCTGCGACCGCAGCAGCAGTGCGGTTCCGGACTGAAGCGCCTAGAACCGCTCGGCCACAACGGCGGGCTCTTGTTTATCAGTGACTGAAGTAAATGGAGCTACACTCATGTTCAGAAACAACAGAACACCTTGAACGACTAGAGATAGGACATTCTTATTCACAGGTCACGTACATTAATATGTTCTGCAGAAATTATTAGCATTCGAATCACGTCGACCCGCAAGTTCAAGCTCAACATCGAAATCGCTGCGCAACACCACGTACCGATAAATTGTGCCTGCGGCCCTCGTTGTCGCTATAAAGCGTAGGTGGACCACTGTGACTTGAGCAGACGTGCAGGTTGCCTTGCAATTAGTCAGGTTAGTGAGATTGAAAGAGGGCGCTTTATTGGCATGAGAGAATGTGAGACATCCAACCGGGAAATTGCTGCTTGTGTGGGAGGAAGTGTTTGTGCATGCGACGGGTGTGTGCAGAATGGTTCACGGAAGGCCGTAGAACACGACGAGATGGCTCAGGTCGCACCACCTAGACCACTCCTAGAGAAGATCGACAGCTATCCGAATGGCATTTCAGGACGGATCTGCGTCCTCTTCGGCTCTGGCGCAACAGTGGAACACAACAGTATAAAGGGTGACAGGTTGTTTATTACGGCATGGGTTACGTGCGCGTCATCCACTTCTCCGCCTACCTGCGACGAATGTGCAGCAACATACTAGACGGCAACGATGTATGGAACGACATCTCTGGGGACAGGAATGGCATCGGATAGTGTTTTCTGGCGAATCCATGTTCTGTTTGTTTGAAAATTATGGCCGCATTTCTGGTCGCCATAGACCGGTGTAGCGCCATTACAGTAATTGCATTCGCACAAGACATACAGCGCCAACTTTGGTACAACCACAAATCAAAGTTGGTGTTTGTCCAGGCCACTGTGACCAGTGTTACCTACACGAATGACATCCTGTGACCCATAGCTATACCCTTTCTGCACCACACTCCAGACGCCATTTTTCAGCAAGACAATGCACGACCTCATGTTGCTGCACGAACGCGTGGCTTCTTGGTGTCACAAGATGTCAGCCTTTTCTCCTGGCCCACCAATCACCAGACTTATCGCCAATAGAAAATGTGTGGCATATGATGAAACGACAGGTAACAGCGCTGTGGCCCAATGCAAATCACCACAGATAAACTTTTGAATGCAGCATGGATGGCTATACCACAGGACGCCATTCGCGCCTTATAGGCATCGATGCCATCACGTATGGCGCACGTTATCACTGCCCATGGCGGACCCTATGCCTATTAGGCAACAGGATACATACTGAACCGAGGTGACTGAAATGCTAATCATTTCTGCAGAACATACTAATGTACATGTCCTGTGAATATGAACGTCCTATGTCTAGTCGTTCAAGGTGTTCTGTTTTTTCTGAACATGAGTGTATGTATCTATAACGGCAACCAGTCAGATAATTTCTTTCACGTGATTTTAGTAAACGTATGAATATTTTACTACTCATTTCGGCCTCATACAGGGTATTATTTTACGGCATTATCTACCGTAAAATGATAAACAGCCGGTGATAAACAAAAGGTAGGCCACAGCAGCAACAATCAGACTGCTACAATATGATTAACTTAGGAGAGATTTTATTTTATTTTGCAGTGTGTAAATGTTGTTTGTATTACATGTAAACACAATAAGGTACTAGATCATGGCCGGCCGGGGTGGCCGACCGGTGCTAGGCGCTACAGTCTGGATCCGCGCAACGCTGCGGTCGCAGGTTCGAATCCTGCCTCGGGCATGGATCTGTGTGATGTCCTTAGGTTAGTTAGGTTTAAGTAGTTCTAAGTTATAGGTGACTGATGACCTCAGCAGTTAAGTCTCATAGCGCACAGAGCCATTTGAACTAGATCATGGGCGACAGCACGAAACGCGTGATACAATGCTCATGTGTGTACAAAAAACGTGAATTAATAAAATTATGCGACTGGTTGTGGACAGAGATAAGGACAGGTGTATCATAATTAACAGCGAAAAATGACATGTGCGAAAATATGCTACAACATAGGCAAAACCGTACCGTAAAATATGGGTCCGCGGTGCCATTTGGGACATAATTGCGGATGTATGGATACTAGCCGGCAGCGACTTCAGTATGACATATTGGCCTAGAGTACGATTAAAATTACTCTATAGTTGTCAGTTGTCACTTGGTGCCACGGTGTTGCTAGAACGGCTGCCGGCTACCCTCGGTTCGAGGTGACACACAAAGGCGGTGGGTCACTTCTCAAATGTTGTTAATGTGTAACGCGAAGCGATATTGTAAGTGGCCGTCGAGTGGCTGTCGCGAGGTTTGTCGGAAATGCGAGATACCCTGCCGAAAGCTGCTTTTAAGCGACCAGTCACTGAACTGCGGCGGACGACGCATCTTGTAGCCCTGAATTTAAACTCTTGTCCTAACCTAACCGCAACCTCGCGGTGTGCAATGTATCCGAGAAAAGGCAGTCAAAAATCTACGGTAGATGTAAAATCGCGACCGCTTTGTTCACGCGATTAAAGCTAAACTCTACGAACAAAATCAAGACAGAAAGATTTCAGTTTCAGTGCTAAAGGCAGACTGTAATTTCTTACTATCACTGTTTACCAGAAACTAACCTCACCCTGGCCGCACGAGCTGTCGCGTTACCAACTGCTAGGATTCCAACTTGGCACTTGGCTGCAGATTTTGGTGACACATGTCGGTTCCAAACGAAAACAGAATGATAGGAAGAAAAACAAGATCCAATAAAAAACTCAATACGATGATGAAAATGACGCGTCAAGGCATTAGAAGTAAAAAACAACATGTAAATTAATTGACTGAATAAAAATTATAATCAGAGTCTTCTGCTTAAGTTTAGAAATGAAAGAAACATTCATTGAATTTGACGCGATTAGAACCGATGGCATTCTACACCGCAGATTTATACTCTATTGCACTACGCCACTACGCTTAAGCTATTATGTTTACGATCCTAGTGACACAGTCACAACGGTGAATATTAGTCTTCTAGAATTCGGCTTCAAGCAACGTCGCGCGAAGTGTACATTAGAAAGCTTCCTAAAGTAAGCCGATCTCTGTGTTTACAACTGTATATGTGACGCTGAATCACGTCTTTTGTGGGAGAATCAGTAGTGTTTGGTTAGTGCTGTTAATGAAACGTCTGTATTTTGTTAGCATCGTTGTGTGTGTATGTTGTTTTTGGTGTGGTTTCATGTGTGATGAAATACGAAAAAAAGGGCCAGGTCCAGGATTCGGGATACAACACATCAAGAAAGAAAACCGGACAAGGAACTGGAAGGAATAATTGTGGCAGTTTGGCAACGGTGAACCGTTAGAGTGTGACAATGAGCACTCTGATTGGAGGAAACCAGCTTCAGTGCTAGAAGTGTCAACTATAAAGTAATTTTAATGGGACTGTTGTTATTAGAAATATATTTATACTGTAACCCTTTCGATTAAGTCCCCTAATTGGTCTCAAATTCCACCCATGGTTTACCTTGACAAAAAAAATAAAATACTGCTTCAGCACGTTACAGTTTCCTCTACTCTCGTACCTATTTAATGGAGACATGTCGTCTTTGGACCGTATTTAGCGCATTACATGTTGTCTTACACACGCAGAAAAATATGCTGTTGCACCATCGTGCATCTACCCCATTCGCCAACCATGGGCCACGGATACATCATGTGTGAGCCCAATTGGATGGAGAGTTTGCATTTTAAATATACCGCTGACTAGTGCAGTAATTCGTAATGAAGTCAGTAGTTGATCGTAATCACACTTGAGGAATCATCTCGCAACCGGATAGTTTGTGGATTCATGTTTGCTGGAATACTGTTGCTCCTATTATCACCCATGTCAAAACGTTTACAATATACATTGAACAACACGACAAATGTTTTAGTTTAAAGTCCAGTTAATTTTTTTCACTAATCTATTATTTCATTATAAAATAGTGTGATACAGTCCCATCTAAGTGTCTAAAAATGAAAAAAGACGAATATAAACAAATTAAGTCGGAGATGTGAAAGTAATACGAATGGACTCACTTCAAGCAAATATTGAGGACGCTCATGAAGGAAGGCACCTCTGTTTTGATTTTCTACCTTTCATTTCACACATCTCTTTTCGCATCGTCAAAAGCATACTTTATCTTCTATTCCACCAATCATGGCATGCACCATTTCAGGTACGCTCCTGATTGGTGCTGTCCTCTTAAGGAATAATTTCCCATTTTTTCTTGAGGAGGACCATGCTTTCGATATTGTGTTTACGAGATACAACTGTAAAACTTAAAAAAAATGCCCCATTTGGGATACATTTTTATCCCTCGCCCCATACCACTTAAGCACAACTCCGCCGGGGGAAAACCTAGGACAGTCATATTACACCACAAATGGAGGCACTAAAACAGTAAAACCTTTTGTAGCTATTGTTTCCGATCAGTCTACTGTTTTGGTTTTACAATACTGGCCGATTGGTAAGTTTGCACAAATTTGCATGGTTGAAAATGAATCAAGTGTGAAATGCAGCTCGAACAGTCGCAAAATTCCCCTAGACGTGGTCAAGCATGCCTGCACAAAGTGTTTGATTATGCATGCTCGTAAAGCATGCAGTTAGGTGTGTGCTCGCCTTTAGTCAGGTAGGTCTAATTTAACTGATCACACCTAAGTAAATGACACCTTTGTTATAATTTTTATATGAATGGATGTATTTAAGTGCGAATATTTTGTTAATCATCATAAAATATTGAAGATTCGCCGGTTATTACTACAACATAAGATGTACTACTAATAACACTCCTAATTTTTCACACTGTCCTTCTGGTATACGATGATAAAAATGGGCACGTGCTCATTTGTAAACATAGTCCATTGCCGCTATCTAAGTCTTAGGATTACGTTGCAATGGTGGCAGCTGTAAGCTTGTTCCTGCTACCATTCATCATACGTTTACGGTTTATTTTCTTTTTTTTTTATTGAACTTGACCATCGAAATACAGTTGTCCATCCCATATATGCAGCATCATTCTTAGTGGCTGTTCTGCTACAGACTTAGTTGATCGTCATTTACAAAAAAGTTAAAGGTATGAACAAGGGTGATTCCATGAAAAATGAAGGTTTTGTTACTTCTGTATCACTTCCACTTCCTTTGTTTGCCGGCAAATCAACGCACCTCGCTTCATCCAACTGTCAATGCATATTGTCCATAGACTGATGGAAAAAAAATCACAACACCAAGAAGGAGCTGTGCCGCATAAACGAAAGTTAGTAGCCATGTTCCTACATCTGTAAGACGATGTCTGTTCAAATTACACGTCAGTCGAATAAGAGTGGTGCTAGTAGCGCCGATATCAGGATTCAAATCAGGTTTGCTTTAAATACAATCTGTAAAGGTTATGAGCGTTAGTTTGCTATGAGGTTGGACGTGGTGATTTGATGTTCATTTTTTTTCGGACGGCCACGTGGCGCTGCATCTGCTGCAACAATTTGAGCAGGAATTGGCAGCACAGTCGCACAACGAACTTTTACAGATCTGTTACTTCAAGGAAAGTTAATCTGGTGTTCGACCTTTTGTGCTGCCATTCATGAATAGCGTTCCAGGGGATGTTTTCCAACTGAATAAAGCTGACCCACATACCGCTGTTGTAACCCAATATGCTCTACAGAGTGTCGACATGTTGCCTTGGCATACTCGATCACCAGATCTGTCTCCAATAGAGCACATATGGGATATCATCGGACTACAACTGCAGCGTCACCCACAGAAAGCATTAACAGACCCTGTCTTGACCAACCAAGTGCAACAGGCATTGAACTCCATTCCACAAACTGACATCTGGCACCTGTACAACATATACATGCACGTTTGTATGCTTCCATTCAACGTTCTGGCGGTAACACGCGTCATTAATCTACCAGCATTTCACATTTGAATGGCTTTTCTCATGCTTACATTAACCTGTGATCTTGCAGTGTTAATTACTTAAATAGATTACTTGGACAAATGTATTCCCGACATTTCATTATTCTACATTAATTATCTTTTGGTGTTGCAATTTTTTCCGTCAGTATATTTATGAGAATGTGTTTTATTGTGATGTTAGTACTTCATGTAAATTGTACAAATGTTATGTCCTAACATGACCTGTAAAATACTGAAACCTGACCGTACTTGCAACTACGCAAAATTAATGGTATCACAATTTTTTTGTAAAAAAAGGAGCATATCATCATACAAAATATCTACCCATCATGTGCACAGTATCTCTAGATAGATCGCTCATATTTAAGTAGTTGAATGTCATATTTAATTCTAGTCCACACTTCGCGTTGCTAGCAAGGCTGCAGTCAATGTTGGAAGGGGAACACTTGCCTTAACCAGTGCATGGTGCATAAAATGGTACATGGTTAAAGGGCTCTTCATCACTGAATAAATCACATATGGGAAGTTCCTTCAATCCTATTAGGAAGAGATGCGTTGGAAATGTGCTTTCATTTAAGCACATGCACATAGCATTGTTATCAATCACCTGCTTCTATTCCAAACAATAAATAGTGGAGATATTCCTATTTTCAGTTGAAGCCTATGCTTAAGGTTGTCACACATTGGCACGACATGGTAAGTTTCCTGTGGCAGAGGAAACAGCTTATAACTGGAATATTGTTGATAAAACTGTATGAAATATATTATGAAATTCTCTATCGGTATACACCAAAAAACTAGCATTTATAGATTTCCTGCTTAAAAGAATAACTGTAGTATCTGTTAGCTTATTTGTTTGATTTGATTTGATTTGATTTTGACAGGGAAGCTAAAATAGCTTCGGTCTAATCCGCCACTGCCCACACCGAAACCCAGCTTATTGTGTGGTATCGCTCCCTGTGTATCTAGTAAAGCCAACCAATGCCCTTAAATAGTGCAAGGAGTCCCTTTACCAGTTTTTTGTTGGACACAATTTCTTCAGGTCTAGTTGTCCCAAAGATTCTGTATCTATTCCTATCCAATGCCGTGCATTCGAAGATCAGGTGTGATGCAGTTTCTTCACCCTCATTACAGATCCTACATTTAGGGTCTTCTTGCGTTATATCCGTTGTGTGCAGGCCGGTCATCAGTCCAGTCATGAGTTTGATCTCTTTCCTGTTCAATCACAGGATCACAGAGCTTCTTTTAAAAAATGGCTTCGGCATCATTACATTACCATGTTTTTATGGACCTTGGTCCAATATTCTATGTGCTGTTCCCTGAGCCATTTCCGTAGTTCTAGTTTGATCATAGCCTTGGTGATTGTCAGGACAGGTTCTGGTCCTATAAATGGAGTCGTTGCCCCCATCCTGGCCAATCTGTCGGCTTGTTCATTGCCATAGATCCCTGAGTGGCCAGGGATCTGGCTTATATCTTGTTGCAGGAGCTGTCAGTGAATTCAGGGCCGCCTGGCTGTCTGAATAGATGTAGATGCAACGGTCATTGTAGGACCTACGCATATTCTCCTCTACACATGACCTGATTGCAGTAATTTCAGATTGGAATACGGGGGCCAGTTTTCCTAGAGAGATGATGCCCTCCAGTCTTGGCTGAACCCCGTACACCCCTTCCCCAGCGCCTTGGTCTGATTTTGACCCAGCGGTGAACCAAACAATGTCCCCCGTATGTTGTCGAACTGTTTTTTCCTACTGCTACCTGCTTCCAGTTATTATATTGTAAGGCTTGTTGAAACAGTTAGCTTATTGGTACTTAAAATAGTATAAGTTCCTCAAAATATTTCACATACGATGGGTGCTCAGTAAGTAATGCAACACATTTTTTTCCGAAAGCAGTTTAGTTTTATTTAGGATCCCAGTATATCATATTATGCTCCACTCCTTTGGATACAAAACCCTATTTTTCAACATAATAGCTTTTCAATGTGACGGCCTTGAGCCACCTTACTAGGAGGGCCTGCAGGTCCATATGGTACCACTCTACCGGTCAACGTCAGAGTCAACATGTTGCTGCATAAGTAACCTCCCCATCACCCATGCACTACTTCCTGTGGAGTGCATTCTTCATTGGCTCAAACAGATGCTCTTTATGGTCTTTTGTTAGGCGGCGAGGGACCAAGCGGGCACACACCTTCGGGTACCTCAACTGGTGGACGAGTGTGTCAACACTGCCAACAGAGATGTCCATTTGTGCAGAGAGTTGTTTGCTCGTGATCCGTCGATCACCTCGACTGAGAGTGTCCGGACGTTCCAACATTGCAGGAGTTACAGCTGTGTGCGGCCGGCCGGCAAGCGAGAGATCGGACAGGACTGCGCGACCTTGATGCTATAATGACAGACGCCTCGCACAACGACTCACTGTGCTTTTGTTCACTGCCATGTCTCCGTGGACATTCTGCAAGCGGCTATGAATAATGGCGATGCTCCGATTTTTCCGCCAAAAGAAATTCGATGAAAGCTTTCTGTATGTACTACACTTCCGCTACAGACACCACTTTGAAAGCTACGTATAGTGCCGTCACCCGTCGGAATGTCATGAAACTATAGAGTCTGAAGCGAGAATGTTCCACGATGTCCCACAACAAATTCTGTATTTTTTCAGTAGAAATTAACCGAGAAAGAAAAGGTTGCATTACTAATTGAACGCCCCTTCTATCGTTCATTGTTAATAATTCCTGGAAAATAACAGGGCCCATTATTCTCTCACCGCTAATAGCGCACCACACTCCAATTTTTTTATCACGTAGGGGCGCCTCGTGTATTACTTTAAGCTTTTCAGAACTCCGATAACTTAGGTGGAACCTTTGATTCGTTCGATAAGGAAGTTGGTGAGGGTCAGTTTCTCCTTCACGTACCATATTCAAAATCACAACCTTTTCGCAGGGTCACCCGGCATAAGTTCTTGCACTTCAGTTATTTTATGAGGCTGTAACTTCATTAACTTTATATCCATTTGAAGGGAGCCATAGGAAATTCCCATTTTCTGAGGCAGACGTCAAACTGATTTTCTAGGAGATCTTTCCAGGTTACGCCCAATGTTATCCAGAGTTTCTTCTGTGAGTATTGTACGTGGTTGTCTGTTTCCTGTTAAGAACACTATCCGTTTCATGAAATTTATTTATCGATCGATGAATCATACTCCGATTAGGAACACGAACATAAGGAAATTCCTTATTGCGTGCTGATTCTGTACGCGCATGTTAATCATACATGAATACTCTTTGACGAATAGAATATCAGGTTTCGCCATTTCACATGAAACCTTTTCACTCAATACATTTCATTGCTGCGCCTGTAGAACATGCACTATCGTCGCAAACAAAGGTTTCACAGTGGTGGGGAAGTACAAGGATCAGCGCTGCCGTCGATTGGCTGCCGACGGTGCAGAAAGATCCTGACCAGGCAATTGCGTTGAAGAGTGATCATCCTGCGGACAGAGGAGTGGAACTTGGAATTATTTCAGTTGGAAAAGAGTGCTACGATGTAGCACATTGCTTACAGAATTGACGGATTACTCTTGTAACCTACATACTCACATCTGAAGATGGTTCAGTGGATCCGAAACCGGTCATAACTTTAGAAATATGTGCAATGCAGAAAGTCACAGACTTTTTATCATACGTTTCGTTGACTTTATATGAGAAAATGATCAGACTCAAGAGAATCAGAATACATATGAATTTTTTTCTAATTACTTGTCAACTTCTTGACACTTTTATGCTATTCTGCAACAGTAGGCTGAGAAATTTGAGAATTGATATACGTAAATATATAAACACTTATAGCAATATGTTCTTTGGTGGGGAGGCGAGGGAGGTTATGGCCCCACGATAGCCCCACCCTTCCTCTTCGGATCCGGGTCTGTCTGTTGCTCTGTCACACTCTTTTTCAGCTGTTGTCTCCGTCTCATATCCTTCGTTTCTTATATATGCTGTTTAGATTCTGCACACATCGTAATTAACCTTTCGCTCCTTGTGTTTTATATCTAATAGCTTTAGAATTTCAAAGAGCATCCTGCAGTCAATATCTTCACTAAAGAAAAATAATTACCGTCTGACACAGACGACCGTTCATTACTTCGTTTACGAACCAGGCGAGAGAAAGAGTGATCGTCAAAAACCCGATGTCCGATCTAGCTCCTTCTCCTCCTCCTCCTCCTCCTCATCATCATCATCGTTTTCTAACTCCAGTTTCCCAGGTGTGATGTACAAGCGCTCTCCATCTCCTTCTGTCTTTATACATCTTCTGTTTTCATACATATTCGATTCCAGGACAACTTTCCATTTCTGTCTTTTCCCGTCCACATCTGATCATTCTTCCAACGGAGGCTTGGTTTAGGTTTGAAGGCAGTATATATTTGCTCAGCTGCTGACTTGCCAGGTCTAACACAGATGAGGATTTTCTTTCAGGGTTTATTCCCTTAGCCTTTGAAGATCCTTCTTCCCCACAAGGCAGTGGTGTCCGCTTCTAATAATCCCCAGGGAGGATGGATTGCCTCATCTGCCATTCCGAAGGTCTCCTCTACCAAAGGTGCCGTTAAGGTCTTCGCCTCTAACCCTGGGCATAGGTTTCACGTTAAACCCCGTGAAACTGGGTTCCTGCCTGAACTTAGCCATCCTTTCACACCGGCCCACTGATGTGGAGAATGCCCATCCCCATAGCGAGGATGCATCAGGCAAAAATTACCCAAGTAATTGCTAGGGAAGGTGCCCTATCTCCCTTGAGCCGGGGTTAATGGTTGTGTATGATGCCACAACCAAGGGCCGAGCTCCTCGTAACTGATGAAATTTGTTTATTCTTGTAACGAGAGAGCTCTTTTCAGATAAACGGGATGTATCAACGTGTATCGGAGAACCTTTCATTCTTAGATTTATCAGCCACATTCAAATTTTTGGCGTTCCGGGGCGCCAACAGACAAATGAGAAGGCTCAATTGGGACACCATTCTATCTATTTCACATTCTTTTCTTCAGCTGCGACAGGCGTCGCTATAGCTCCAGTTTCTTGGTCGCAATACTCATGTGTTCTAAGTATGAAATTGCAGAAAACCGCAAGTATCAGTGTCTTACTTTTAACCACTACGTTATCGCTTATCTGTTAACACTTCAGATTACGACACATATCTCCACCCGTTTAGTGATTTATCAACAGCTCAAAACGCGTATCAGTATCGCGCTATGAAACAATTACACTTGAAATACCGCATTCAGTACAGCGGAACATCTGAAACTCCGGAAATAATTTCGATAGAAGTTGGATACACGAGTCACTTACTGACTTGTTCTTGATGGATATTCATAGTGAGTTAGGTGGTTTTTATTCATATGCAGATCATTTGCAAAACTAAATCAGACGAAACAACTTTTTAATACATTTAAGTAAGTCATGTACACAGCAATATTATCTTATGAAAAAAATACTGTAACACTATTCACGGATTTTGCTTAGTTCAGAACATCTAGATAAGACCAATTTTCCATACATGCCAATAGGGGATGTTTTTGTATTTAGAAAATACTCGTTTACATAGAATAGCTGGTCAAATAACGAGTGGGGTGAGCATAGAGGACAGCTCTTGATTGACTGGCACAGGTATTGTTGCTCGAGGTTTCGAGGAATCCACACTGTCTATGTGTTGGCACTCATGTTCTGGCATTCTCAGATGCTGGATGCAGATACGACCTATGTCCACTTTAATTTGACTTCTGTAGTAAAGCCGTGGTGAACAACATTTCTCTCCATTATTAGACTGACTATTCCATTGTACTTCCTTTAGTCAAGCTGTGCCATAAAGGTTTCCCCTTCTCAATTCAGTACCTCCTTGTAAGCTATTCGATCTATGAGCATACAACTGGTCATAAGCATTCTTCTGTAACACCACGTCCCACAAGCTTCTTTTTTTATCCGTACTGTTTATCGGCCACGTCGCACTTCCGTTCAACGCTACATTGCAAGGCTTTCATAAAAGCCTTCCTAACACTTGAATTTGTATTCGATATTAATACAACATTTCTCCTTATCAGACAAGCTTTCCATGCTATTGCCAGACTGCATTTAATGTTATGTTTACTTCTGCCACAGTCATTTACTTCCCTGCTCAAATAGCAAAACATCTATGTTACTTTTACTGTCTCACGTCGTAATATAATTCCCGCAGCATCACCCCATTTCATTCGGCTAACACGATTACCTGTATTTTACTTTTATTGATGTTCAGTTTATAACCCCTTATTCTCTTCAACTGATCCCTGAAGTCCTTTGCCGTCTCTGACAGAATTAGAAGGCTTTAACTCTTCTTCCCAAATTTCTCCTTGGTTTTATTTACTATCATCTCATTCCCTACCCAGCTACTGTCTCTCTTCGACCCATATAACGGTAATCGGACTTCTGTACAAGTTGTAAAAAATCTCACACTCCCTAAGTTGTAAACTTGCGCTCCCAGTGTTTTAAGCCTACCACAGTTTGAATTTCAAAGAGTGTATTCCAATCAACATTTCCCTAAATCTACAAATGCTAAATGTAGCTCTGTGATTCGCTACTAGACCTTTCGCGGTCGCGTTCGTAAACCACTTTCTCAATATCGCAACCGGTTGGTCACGTAAACATTTCAATATGGGTTCTGGAAATGCAGTTCTAACTGCTGGATTTTCTCTTCTACAATCGATACTCGCTCCCACGAAACGCTCAACTGTTTTAGAAACTTGCTTTCAAAAATATTGGTTAATGTGGATGAAGAAATTTTATGTGTAGTGAAGAAAATGAAAGAGAAACCTGTTTATCTTCATTAGCTGGAAAGAGATTCATAATTGATGATACGTTTGTTGCATAGAAAAAAATTGAACTGATTGGCAACACAAATACATTCTGCATAGCTAGCTAATTTTAAACTGCTATACAGACTCCTTCTCTTAGTGACAAAGGCTCACATACACTATCACTGGCTGAAGATAAAACATTAATTGCGTAGATAAGATTTTTAAACTTTTCTTCGTGTACATTTATCTCCTCCTCCTTCTTACGAGCTCAGTGAAGTCTATAATGAGACTGTGCACTCTATTAAAACTATTTTGAAAGTACTGATAACCTGACTTCATAAGGCAGGCGTAATTGGAGAATTGATTAGACACATTAGTGAAAAACAACTGATGCTCGAGAAACAGATATTTGATCGGGCTATCAAAGTTGATTCAGTGGTAACATGTAAATACGAAAGGTAAATAAAGGTTTATACATTCTGTTTTCATCTTTGGGAAGATTTATAGCCATGCAAAGGCAGTGGAAGTACGTTTGGGTGCGCTGCAGTAGCTGATTTCAGGAAGGAGAATCAGCTGGTTGTGCATCAAGAGCTCACATGGCAATCCAGTATCAAGCAAAGAAAGAAAAGGTGGAAACAATGTATACAAGATCTATAAAAGTGAAATACACTTGAAGGAAACATTGTAGAAGGGGCAGAAGAAGTGGCTGGAGATAAGATGGGAGGTATGACGCTGTGAGAAGAATTTGACACAGCACTGAAAGACCTAAGTCGAAACATGGCACCTGTTGAAGATGACAGTCCATCAGAATTATTTAGATCCTTGGGAGAACATACCCTAAAAAAACTATTTCACCCAGCATGCAACATGATGAGACAGTCCAGAAATACCCACAGATTACAAGAAGAATGCAATAATTCTAATTCCAAAGTTGGAAGACAGATACTGACAGCTGCGAATATTGCCAAATTGTGAGTTTAATAAGTCAGGGTTACAAAATACTCACGCAAATTATTTACAGAAGAATGGAAAAACTGGTAGAAGCCGACTCTTTGAAATTATAAAGGTATCACAGGTAAAATGAAGAAAGGGAAAGTTTATTTACGACTTATAGGAAAAGCAGACTGTTGTTACAGGAGTCGAAGGACATGAAAGGGAAGCTGTGGTTGAGAAGGGAGTGAGACAGAGGTGTAGCCTATCCTGAATGTCATTCAGTCTGAACGTTGAGCAAACACTAAAGGATAATGTATATTGTCTTGAAAAGTTCATAAGATGTACAGCAACAAAAGTAGAGCAAGGGTAATGGAATGCAGTCGAATTAAATCAGTTGGTGCTCATACAGTCAGTTCATGAAATGAAACACTAAAAGTAGTAGCTGAGTTTTGCTATTTGGGCAGCAAACTAACTAATAATGTCCGAAGTCGAGAGGGTTACCGTATAGAATGGCTTGCATGAGAAAAATATTTCCGGAAAAGAGTAATTCGTTAATATCTAATGTAAATTTAAGCGTTAGTAAGTCTGTTCTGAAAGTGTTTGTCCTCGTGCGGAAGTGAAATGTGGATGATAAGAAATTCAGACAAGAAAAGAATAGAAGATTTTGAAGTGCGGTTTTACAGAAGAACGCTGAGGATTAGATCGGTAAATCGAGTAACTAATGAGGAGGGACTGAATCACTCTTGGAAGAAAGAAGTTTACAGCACAAGTTTCCAAATGAGGGGGATCGATTGATAGGACCCATCCTTAAGGCATCAAGGAATCGTCAGTTTGATAATGGAGGGAAATGTGGAGGATACAGGTTACAGAGGGAGACCAAGGGATGATTACAGGAGACCAAAGGATAATTCCAGTAAACAGGTTCAAATAACTGTAGGTTGTAGTAATTATTCAGAGATAAAGAGGTTTTCATAGGATGCACTAGCGTGGAGAGTTGCATCAGAACAGTCTTCGGACTGAAGACGACGACAAAAGCAGGAAGGTGGCAGGCTATTTCAGGAATCGTTAGCGCCAGGATTTCACCCGGAACGAGTCCCGCCCACTCACCCCCGGTCTTCCCCGTCTTTGTTCGGCGCATGGGCGTCGTTTCAGTTGACCCACTTGGTTTACCGCGTTCGGCTGCACTCGCTCGGAGTGAATGTTACATTAATATCTTGCTAGGTCTTAAATTTTGCGACATAGTTAAAAGACACGTTACAAAAAACGTGCACAGTTGGCCTCAGCTGTGCCAGGTGCTTCCACAGCAAACATAGGAGAAAACAATTGTGCACTGAATTCTTTAAATACGAGAACTCAGTATTCAGATGGATAGCCTATGAAGAAACATACTTCTATGTGAGAAAAACCACCCAAAGCTAAAACAGGAACAATCTACCCTCAAAGAATAATTTGCTCGGAGAGATATGAACAACGGTATACTTGACACTAGAGTTTCAGAACTCAGACAGTATACGCGAAACAGGCATCAGTGTTCACTGTAATTCCAGAGGGCATCAAAATTACTTTGTTTTTGCTAGATCAATCCAGGCTGTTTTCGCCTGTTATTCACTGAATAGTTTTGCTGAAACGTTTTAGGGGTGGAAGAAGAGCTGGCACAGCATGAAGGACGTTTTACAGCTGTCAAACACTGCAGCATTTATTTCCTCCATAACTGGTCTGTGACAAACATACACATCATCACTATTATTTTTTAAAAATGGTTTGAATGAAATTTACAAAATTATTGAATCTTTTGGTTAAAAATAGACAGGACAAAGAATAACGACAGATTATTTCCCTGAGACGTTTGCAACAGCATATAGTACATTAATCACACAGAAACAGCCACAATTCTTTATAACCTCGTTTATAATGCGCAGGTATGGCATTGGAAGAATTTACAAGTTAAAATTCACCCATTGCCCATGCGAATACTAACGAAATATGTCATATAAGCAAATATCGTACTGCTTTCATTAGGCATTTCTACTTTATGGCATTCTTATATTCTTTAATTTTCGTGAGTTAGTATGAGGGCCTACATAAACAAAACGACTTTCACTTATTTCTATATAACGTTGATTTTAGACAACAGAGTTAGTCGACTGCATCCGTGGCTTCACTACCGACATGACAGATTCAAGACCATTGTTTTCCCATTGTATGTTTGTTCTGCTGTTACCCTCAAATAAACGTATTATAATAAGTGAATTAGTTAATGAAAATTTGTCCTTATTGCCCTTAAATAACATCGCGTTATATTTTTGTTTTCTATTGCTGGCGATGCTATCAATTCTCTATAAATATTTTTATTTGTTTAATAATGCAAATTCATGTTATATTACCATCCAGAAAAACTTAAATTTCTTATCATTACTGACTCTCATCACAGTGTAACATGTGTTCGACTGCGACGATAACAACTTTGTTGTAGCTTCCAGTTTGTGGAACCGGCGGCTATTTAGGGGAGGGCCTTACACTATGGTTAGGCGTGGAGGGGGGGGGGTGAATGGGCGGGACTTGTTCCGGGTGAAATCCTAGTGCTAAGGGCACGTGGCTATTTCTCCCTCGTTAGGTGGTCAGCGGCTTTCACCAGCTTAGCACCAGCCTTCCTGGAATCCTCTGAAGGGTTTCCGGCCGGGCAGTCGGTGGCACAAAGATACTGTGTCGATGGCCACCGAATGGGGCCGCCCCTATCCAGACACGTTAATGCCTTTTAAGAATTCCGGAAGTATGCCCCAGTTGTGAGTTCGGCATGTAGTTCTGGGGAACAGATAGTCTTTGTTTAATTGACACAGCTTTATGATTCTAGTCTTCTTCCAAGGCTTTGGCCAAGCATGCATTATACGAGGGCTGTTCAATAAAGAATGATCACAATTCCTTTTTGACAACATACACAATTTTTTTGACGACATACCTTTACTCATAATTTTGATGGTCCTTCTCAAAGTAGTCTCCCATGAATGCGACGCACTTGTCCCAACGTTTCTGCGAGTCTTCAAATACATGCTGGAAACCATTCTTGGAGAGGTCCTTCAAAATCGCCTCTGCAGCCTTCGCCACTGCTTCTGATAATTGATAATGCCTCCCAAGAAGGAGGTTCTTCGTTTTAGGGAATAGAAAAAAGTCGCATGGGGCTAAATCCGGGCTATGGGGAGCAGCATCCAGCCTGCTTCACGGAAATGTGGTCTTTTGCACCTCATGTGGACTCGCAATGTTTTCAGGACATCCCTGCAGTGTTGTACAGTTACTGATGTGTGTGCAGGTACATACTGATAAACCATTCCATGAATATCAAAGAATGAGATGACCATAACTTTCCCAGCAGAAGCAACCGCTTTTGCTTTTTAGGGAGTTGGTGATGAAGGATATTTGCACACTGAGCTTTGCTGTTTGCTCTCAGGATCAAAATGATGTGGTCAAGTTTCATCAGCAGTGGTCACATTTGAAGGAAACTCAGGATCTTCCTCTAACATCAACTTTAGCTGCATGCAGACCTGCACGCAAATGTCCTTTTATTCGGGAATCAACAGTATTGGAACCCATCGCGCACAAACACGTGTCATGTGTAATTTTTCTGTCACCAACGTGTGGGTGGCACCCAATGAAATGTCCAGTATTTCAGAAAGTGATCTTAAGGTAATTAGCCGATCCTCTCCCACAATGACAGCAGCAGTGTTCATGTTTTCTTCCGTAAGAGCAGCAACTGGAGCACAAGGGCCCACCTTCCTTTGAAACTGATTGTCTCCCCTCTTTAAACATTTTAAACCACCTTCGAGGTGTGGTGAAATTGATTATCTCCCCTCTTTAAACATTTTAAACCACCTTCGAGCTGTGCTGTAGGGAAGAACAGACTCTCCATAGGGAAGAACAGACTCTCCATAGGCCTCCTGTAACATTGTATAGGCCTCAGCTGAAGATTTGTTGAGACGAAAGCAGAATTTCAAAGCCGCGTGTTACCTCCACTACAGTGGTAGGCGATACTGAACATGTCTGACCTTGCCTGCCTCTCACAGGAGAGAACCAGGAGTCCCAACAATGAAACTACTACGGCATGTTTGTTGCACATTAAGCTAACGGAATATCGTAAGATTAAATTTTAACGAGAGAAATTATGATCATTCTCTATTGAACAGCTCTCGTATATTGAGGTCATAGTTTCGTCTGAATAACGATCATAAACGTCATGATCACGCCATTGCTTTCGTAAGAGACATTCTCCCAGTCCCAGTGGGTTATGACTAGCTGAAAGCTGTTCGAACCACGACCAATGAACGGTCACAGCTAGTTTCGCCTATCACAGAAATTTATTCCGATGACTCCAAGGAGCAAAGGTCGCAAAGCTAAATGTACTATTCAGTGAGGCAGCTTTCCGGCCAGACGAAAACCGATCGCACTTACGCGAAAGCTATTGAATGAATTTAAATACATGCACGTCGCGTTAGACTAAAGAAACGCTACTTGTTGAAGTAATTTATTTTAATTCTAAAATACTTTACTACTTTATTAGCAAAGCAAGCACAAATTGTGTTGCAGAACTTTGAAGTTGTTTGAGAAATTAAATGTGCTTTTAAAAATCTGATTTTTCCCCGTGCTTGATTGCATTGATCAGCAAAAATGGATCTATTCTTTTTCGCTAGGGCTGTCAATTTGAAACAAAACCTTTCATTCCACACTATTGTCTCATTTCAACTGTTCTTTCAATTTCAAGTACCCCATTTTCATCCGTCGTTAACCCTCCGTTGACACTCGTCATCCATGTGACTTTCCCGCTCAATTTTGTCTGGCGCCATTTTCAGTACCTTTCTGTTAACTCTCCGGCTGTTAGCTCCAATCATTGTTGTCTTTCACTTACGGAAGATACTAAGTTTATGAAACATTATTATAGTCTGGAGGACACTTGTCATCCGCGCGAGCTCTGCTGCCACAATCTGAAACAAAGTAAGTCTGTATGACTTTATTGCTTTCCTAGATTCAATCGATCTTTCATATGTGTAAATTTAGACGTATTGAAACTGATTGCAGTTACCTTCCGTGTTTTTCTCTTTATTTTTAAATTGTGGAAGGAATGTCAAACTTTCTTCAACAAAATTTGTCGGTATGCCGAGCTGATCAAAGAGAATGGAATCATCGATTTCAATCTCTTTACTCTTCAAATAACAAACTGTCTCTTCAACACTTTCCCATTTTGGCACTCTCTTCAGTAACATCCAATCAAACACCGGCGATGAGGTTAAATATGAGGAGCTCCACTTGCTGAGATATTGTACACAAGTGTCATAAAACTTGTTAACTTCTTCTCTAAAACTCCTTTCTGTTGCTTCTGATACTTCGGCTCTTTTAAGGACAAATTTAACATTAAAAGAAATGAACTGCTGTTCTCTCCTCTTAGTAACAGTTTCCAGAGTATTTTTCAAAACATCATTTACTTCTATTACACTTTTCGTGCTTCCGTCAATTTCCTTTATCCCATGCTGCAAAGTGCTAACCTGACTGTGATTGAACCATAAGTATGCTTCACTTAAATGGTTACTGAAAAGCTGAACCAATATTTTGGAGGCTTTGTCTTCATTTAAGAAAAAATCTTTTAACGTTTCAAACAGGCGGATTACTCTTTCAACTGCTAGAAACAGTGAGAACCAGCGAGTTTTCGAGTGACACATTACATTCATATATTCAGTTCCCACATAATCACAGAACTCCTTAAGCCTCTCTGTTCTAACAGTATATATGTAAAAGTGTGAGAATACCTTCATGACGATAGTTTCAACATCACAGCTTAAACTGTCAGCAGATGTCTGCACGCTATTGTGTAAAACATGTGCAGGGCACCCTATGCTTTCAATGATTTCATGCAGTGTTGCGTTTAATTTGGTAAATACGTTGCATTTGCCTTGTCTTTTTAAACCAGCAAAGTTTGTGTTGGTGTTGTCTCCACAAAATGTCACACATTTATTTTCCTCAAGATCAAACATTTCGATAGTATTCATACAAAATCTTTAAATTTCGTCAGATGTTTCATTAGGTAGGGAACTCACCTTCAAAAGTTTGGTCTGAATTCCCTGATTAATATTGAAAAACTGAACAACAAACGGAAATATTTTAATGGCCTTATGATTGCCATCAGTGGATATCCCGTAGAAAGAAGACTTTTTGATGTATTCAAGGCTTTCCTTTACACTCTGGGGAGCAATAACTCCTTTCACTAAGGCTGACACTTCAGTTCTTGCTGAACTAAACTTTTTTGCCATGGAAGAATCATCAAACACAATGCTGTTAAGCTTGTTAGTACAATCACTAGACCTTTAAGTTTGGTGATGTTTTACCGTGTGGTAGGCTAGTGTAGGCTCGGCTGCTCGAACTTTCGTCTCTTCACTTGACTGATGTTTCACAAAATAAGTTTGTAGAATTTTACTGCAGCTCGGTGTACTGTATCTGTTAATGTGTTTCTTTGACCTGATGTGATCAACTATGTCGGAACGTCCACCACGACTTATACTAATAAAACGGTTACGTACGGAACACTCTGCTTCGTAATCAAAACGACCTTTCTTAATGAAATTCCATTCCTTGGAATAACAGTCACTGAACTAGCAGGCACGTTTCGGCATTGCGTTTCACAGTACTGCAGCAATAATACCACTAATATGAGAAAAAATTATTGCAGTTTGTCTGACAAAACATCAACTACTACACTGTTCTGACAATGAGTGTGTAAGTGGCGCGACAATCGGACGGTTTCATAGCTCTGTTACAATAATACAACTTACTACTTGTTGGCCGAAGTACCGCTCAAAGTAAATTATTGCCTGAGTGTATCAATACTGATACTGTGATTACTAGTATGGGAAAATGGAGGTTTTAGACAAATAAGCTAAAATATAATAATTTCTTGTGTTGTATTTCCTTTAATATAGCGAAATCCCAAAAATTTGAGAAAGTTTCACGAAACGTATTTAAAAACTGAATTCCGGGACTTTTGAGCGTCCCGAAACAAATTTTCGGGACACCGGAACACGGATGAAAACCGGGACAATCCCGGTTTTCCGGGACGTTTGGTCAGCCTAATCTATGTGGATCTTTGAGATGTTCTAGGAAGAGTATATCGAAATGGTAGGATAACTCAAAGGGAAACGGACTTGAATCATGTTATTCATGCATAAGTGAAAACCGATTCAGTTTTCTCTTGAGATGTCGGAGGTTTGATAATATACGTGATACAGGTGTTCGCAGGGAGATTGACAAGTTGGCTGCTATCGTAGCTATCAGAGAGGTACTTGAACTATTCACGAACAATTGCCAAAAATATTTTTCACCTAGTGAATATCTTACTGTTGACGAACAGCCTTTGGCATTTAGATGAAACTGTCCGTTCAGGCAATATATCCTAGCAAACCAGCAAAGTATGGGTTAAAAGTGTTTGCTTTGGTTGATGTAAAAACAGCTTACACTTTGAATTTAGAACCGTACGTCGGTAAGCAACAAGAGGGACTATGTAATGTCAGTAATTCAGCTGCATATATTGTTCTTCGAATGGTCAAACTGTTTCAAGCGTTAGAATATATTATATTGTGTACAAATATTAAATGTATCGTATTTAGATTTAATAAAAATTCATAAAACCAGTCATAAAGACCGTTCAAAGTGTACAAATAGACCGCTTGCTTTGTGGATGACACCAGCCATCCACGTGAATGACGATGTCACGAATTTTCGCCCGAGTAACGGAGGGTTAATAGAGCACTGACAGAATATATATAATGCCGTAATAAATAATGAATCACGAGAGAATATTCTAGGAGAACTGGCGCCTCGAAAATAACAATGAAAATCATAATACCAGGTAGGCCTACTTCTCTTGAATCTGGCCATATATATGCGGAGTGTAACATTGATTACTGGTATGGTTTAGAGTGTGGTTTTCGAAATTCTAGTATTCTTATATTCCCTCATGTTTCGTTTCTTGTATGACATAATGTACGACCTGTTACTGGTACCACATGTACGAATGTAGATACAATTGAAAGTGACTGAGCAGCTGAAAATGGTCAGTATAGTAGAATAAAACATTGCGTTCACAAGATATATTTCGACATCTGAAAGTTATCTCCTCCAGGCCTCACGTTATTTCTTAATTGGAGTCGTTTACGTCTTAAATTTACAGAATGTCATTCTTAATTATGGACTGGCAGCATATAGTGTTTTATCATGATAATCACTCGCTTAGAAAAGAACCACGAGGGCAATGATCAGTACAAATGGTTCAAATGGCTCTGAGCACTATGGGACTTAACTACTGAGGTCATCAGTCCCCTAGAACTTAGAACTACTTAAACTTAACTAACCTAAGGACATCACACACATCCATGCCCGAGGCAGGATTCGAACCTGCGACCGTAGCGGTCACGCGGTTCCAAACTGACGCGCTTAGAACCGCACGGCCACACGGCCGGCGATCAGTACAAAGCCAACAGATATATGTAGGAGACCTCTCTTCCAGTATTCATGTATTTCACATCTACATCAACATCTGCATCTATACTCTGAAAACCACCGTGAGGTACATGGCAGAGGGTACGTCCCGTTGTACCAGTTATTAGGGTTTCTTCCTGATCCATTTACGTTTGGAGCGCGGAGAATGATCGATTGAATGCCACTGTGTGAGCAGCAATTATTCTAATCTTTCCTCACGACCCCTATGTGAGCGATATGTAGGCGGTTGTACTATATTCCTAGAGTCATCATTTAAAGCGGTTCTTGAAACTTTGTTAACAGACTTTCTCGGGATAGTTTATGTCTATCTTCAAGAGTATTCCAGTTCAGTTCCTTTCAGTGTCTCTGTGACACTCACCCACGGATTAAACAATCATGTGACCATTCGTGCTGCCCTTCTCTGTATACGTCCAGTACACCTGTTAGTTCCTATTTGGCACGGGTCCCACAAACTTGAGCAATAATCTAGAACACTTATAGATTTAGAAGCTGATGGGATGCTTAAAAAGGAATTTAATCGCAAAAGATTGTCATCTTCTGGATGAAGAGAAAAGAAGAGTATCCACAGCTGGCAAAGGAAGCTTTGAAATTATTAGTGCCATTCGCCACTTCCTACCTTTATGAAGTAACGTTCTCTTCCTCGGTGAACATAAAAAGTAAGAAGAGAAATAGACTTCAACGAGAATATCATTTGGTGGTTAGTGTCTCAAAAATAGAACCACGATTTGACAAATTATTAATGAATAAACAGGCACAGCCTTCTCATTGAAACTGTTGTATTTTTATTGTAGTCTCGGACCTATAACCTTTGCTTCCTTTCATCTAAGTGGTATACGTGGCAGATATCGCTGGTGTCACCCTATGAATATGTTGTTGTTGTTGTTGTGGTCTTCAATCCTGAGACTGGTTTGATGCAGCTCTCCATGCTACTCTATCCTGTGCAAACTTCTTCATCTCCCAGTACTTACTGCAACCTACATCCTTCTCAATCTGCTTAGTGTATTCATCTCTTGGTCTCCCTCTACGATTTTTACCCTCCACGCTGCCTCAAATGCTAAATTTGTGATCCCTTGATGCCTCTGAACATGTCCTACCAACTCCCTTCTTCTAGTCAAGTTGTGCCACAACCTCCTCTTCTCCCTCATTTTATTCAATACCTCCTCATTAGTTATGAGATCTACCCATCTAATCTTCAGCATTCTTCTGTAGCACCACATTTCGAAAGCTTCTATTCTCTTCGTCTCCAAACTATTTATCGTCCATGTTTCACTTCCATACATGGCTACACTCCATACAATACCTTCAGAAACGACTTCCTGACACTTAAATCTATACTCGATGTTAACAAATTTCTCTTCTTCAGAAACGCTTTCCTTACCATTGCCAGTCTACATTTTATGTCCTCTCTACTTCGACCATCATCAGTTATTTTGCTCCCCAAATAGCAAAACTCCTTTACTACTTTAAGTGTCTCATTTCCTAATCTAATTCCCTCAGCATCACCCGACTTAATTCGACTACATTCCATTATCCTCGTTTTGCTTTTGTTGATGTTCATATTATATCCTCCTTTCAAGACACTGTCCATTCCGTTCAACCACTCTTCCAAGTCCTTTGCTGTCTCTGACAGAATTACAATGTCATCGGCGAACCTCAAAGTTTTTATTTCTTCTTCATGGATTTTAATACCTACTCCGAATTTTTCTTTTGTTTCCTTTACTGCTTGCTCAATATACAGATTGAATAACGTCGGGGATAGGCTACAACCCTGTCTCACTCCCTTCCCAACCACTGCTTCCCTTTCATGCCACTCGACTCTTATAACTGCCATCTGGTTTATGCACAAATTGTAAATAGCCTTTCGCTCCCTGTATTTTACAACTGCCACCTTCAGAATTTGAAAGAGAGTATTCCAGTCAACATTGTCAAAAGCTTTCTCTAAGTCTACAAATGCTAGAAATGTAGGTTCGCTTTTCCTTAATCTATTCTCTAAGATAAGTCTTAGGGTCAGTATTGCCTCAGGTGTTCCAACACTTCTACGGAATCCAAACTGGTCTCCCCCGACGTCGGCTTCTACCAGTTTTTCCATTCGTCTGTAAAGAATTCGTGTTAATATTTTGCAGCTGTGACTTATTAAACTGATAGTTCGGTAATTTTCACATCTGTCAACATCTGCTTTCTTTGGGATTGGAATTATTACACTCCTGGAAATTGAAATAAGAACACCGTGAATTCATTGTCCCAGGAAGGGGAAACTTTATTGACACATTCCTGGGGTCAGATACATCACATGATCACACTGACAGAACCACAGGCACATAGACACAGGCAACAGAGCATGCACAATGTCGGCACTAGTACAGTGTATATCCACCTTTCGCAGCAATGCAGGCTGCTATTCTCCCATGGAGACGATCGTAGAGAAGCTGGATGTAGTCCTGTGGAACGGCTTGCCATGCCATTTCCACCTGGCGCCTCAGTTGGACCAGCGTTCTTGCTGGACGTGCAGACCGCGTGAGACGACGCTTCATCCAGTCCCAAACATGCTCAATGGGGGACAGATCTGGAGATCTTGCTGGCCAGGGTAGTTGACTTACACCTTCTAGAGCACGTTGGGTGGCACGGGATACATGCGGACGTGCATTGTCCTGTTGGAACAGCAAGTTCCCTTGCCGGTCTAGGAATGGTAGAACGATGGGTTCGATGACGGTTTGGATGTACCGTGCACTATTCAGTGTCCCCTCGACGATCACCAGTGGTGTACGGCCATGTAGGAGATCGCTCCCCACACCATGATGCCGGGTGTTGGCCCTGTGTGCCTCGGTCGTATGCAGTCCTGATTGTGGCGCTCACCTGCACGGCGCCAAACACGCATACGACCATCATTGGCACCAAGGCAGAAGCGACTCTCATCGCTGAAGACGACACGTCTCCATTCGTCCCTCCATTCACGCCTGTCGCGACACCACTGGAGGCGGGCTGCACGATGTTGGGGCGTGAGCGGAAGACGGCCTAACGGTGTGCGGGACCGTAGCCCAGCTTAATGGAGACGGTTGCGAATGGCCCTCGCCGATACCCCAGGAGCAACAGTGTCCCTAATTTGCTGGGAAGTGGCGGTGCGGTCCCCTACGGCACTGCGTAGGATCCTACGGTCTTGGCGTGCATCCGTGCGTCGCTGCGGTCCGGTCCCAGGTCGACGGGCACGTGCACCTTCCGCCGACCACTGGCGACAACATCGATGTACTGTGGAGACCTCACGCCCCACGTGTTGAGCAATTCGGCGGTACGTCCACCCGGCCTCCCGCATGCCCACTATACGCCCTCGCTCAAAGTCCGTCAACTGCACATACGGTTCACGTCCACGCTGTCGCGGCATGCTACCAGTGTTAAAGACTGCGATGGAGCTCCGTATGCCACGGCAAACTGGCTGACACTGACGGCGGCGGTGCACAAATGCTGCGCAGCTAGCGCCATTCGACGGCCAACACCGCGGTTCCTGGTGTGTCCGCTGTGCCGTGCGTGTGATCATTGCTTGTACAGCCCTCTCGCAGTGTCCGGAGCAAGTATGGTGGGTCTGACACACCGGTGTCAATGTGTTCTTTTTTCCATTTCCAGGAGTGTATATTCTTCTTGAAGTCTGAGGGTATTTCGCCTGTCTCATACATCTTGCTCACCAGATGGTAGAGTTATGTCAGGACTGGCTTTCCCGAGGCCGTCAGTAGTTCTAATGGAATGTTGTCTACTCTCAGTGCTTTGTTTCAACTTAGGTCTTTCAGTACTCTGTCAAACTCTTCACGCAGTATCATATCTCCCATTTCATCTTCATCCTCTTCCATTTCCATAATATTGTCCTCAAGAATATCGCCCCTGTATAGACCCTCTATATACTCCTTCCACCTTTCTGCTTTCCCTTCTTTGCTTAGAACTGGGTTTCCATCTGAGCTCTTGATATTCATACAAGTGGCTCTCTTTTCTCCAAAGGTCTCTCTAATTTTCCTGTAGGCGGTATCTATCTTACCCCTAAGCCTCTACATCCTTACATTTGTCCTCTAGCCATCCCTGCTTCGCCATTTTGCACTTCCTGTCGATCTCATTTTTGAGACGTTTGTATTCCTTTTTGCCTGCTTCATTTTCTGCATTTTTGTATTTTCTCGTTTCATCAATTAAATCAATATTTCTTCTGTTAACCAAGGATTTCTACTAGCCCTCGTCTTTTTACCTACTTGATCCTCTGCTGCCTTCACCACTTCATCCCTCAGAGCTATCCATTCTTCTTCTACTGTATTTCTTTCCCCCATTCTTGTTAATCGTTCCCCAATGCGCTCCCTGAAACTCCGTACAACCTCTGGTTTAGTCAGTTTATCCAGGTCCCATCTCCTTAAATTCCCACCTTTTTGTAGTTTCTTCAGTTTTAATCTACAGTTCACAACCAACAGATTGTGGTCAGGGTCCACATCTGCCCCTGGAAATGTCTTACAATTTAAAACCTGGTTCCTAAATCTCTGTCTTACCATTATATAATCTATCTGATACCTTCTAGTATCTCCAGGATTCTTCCATGTATACAACCCTCTTTTATGTCCTCATGAACCAAGTATTAGCTATGATTAAGTTATGCTCTGTGCAAAATTCTACCAGACGGCTTCCTCTTTCATAACTTACCCCCAATCCAATTTCACCTACTGTATTTCCTTCTCTCCCTTTTCCTAGTCTCGAATTCCAGTCACCCATGACTATTAAATTTTCATCTCCCTTCACTACCTGAATAATTTCTTTTTTCTCATCATACAGTTCATCAATTTCTTCATCATCTTCAGAGCTAGTTGGCATATAAACTTGTATTACTGTAGTAGGCATGGGCTTCGTGTCTATCTTGGCCACAATAATGCGTTCACTATGTTGTTTGTAGTAGCTTACCTGCACTCCTATTTTTTTATTCATTATTAAACCTACTCCTGCATTACCCCTATTTGATTTTGATTTATAACCCTGTATTCACCTGACCAAAAGTCTTGTTCATCCTGCCACCGAACTTCACTAATTCGCTCCGATCCGTAGAACGCCAGTTTTCTTTCTCCTGATAACAACGTCCTCCTGAGTAGTCCCCGCCCGGAGACAGGTTAATCTTCAGGCGCCTGGTCCCGTTTATATTACATTTTTGTTGGATAAAAAACAGCTGACAACTAACGTAAGCGGTAAAACATGTAACAGAAACGTGAACAACCGTCTAAGTTGAACCTACCGGTTCCAACTGGTAATGACGCTATTCTTCTAAATAAATAGCATTATTAACGGTGACTGGTTGATGTTTCCTTTTTTGCACGAGTGAAATTGCAAAAACTTTCTTATTAGCATTTACAACCAATCATTTTCGTAGTATGGCACTTAGAATATTTTAATAAAGTGTTTTCTAATTTGTCTCATCAGTTTTGCTATGGCAGTCCACTGGGCAGGATAAATGGGGCCGTGCACAGGCTACAATTACGTACAGATCACTGATAAACGTTAGAGTGAGGTTATAGCTTTTGTAAAAGTTCGACATTGTGTATTTGTGGCTTTGCTTGCTTCTAGTGCTTTCCTTAACCTATAAAATAACGTCGAGGGGTATAGGATACTTTCTCAGTTTTTTTTAAATAAATCAGTTATGTACAAAGAGATATATATTGTTTCTTCAGGTTGGCACGTAGAACGTACTCATTTCCACTCTTCAAATGTACTTTCATTAATCATAACACTATATGCTCTGTGTTCACTATAACCGTAACATTAAACCATGTTAACTTGCTACACTTTTCAATATAATAAATATTGCATTATGTACTTGTAAACGTACTCAAGAGAAATGATGGGAGGTTCACTGATTTTATATCGTACCTTATTTGTGTTGTATTTGAAACACGGTCGACGGTCAGAACATAAAGTGTAGGTACCATAGGACGGTCTGGCCTAGAACAGCCTCCATGTCGTTTTTTATCAGCTTTCGGTAGTTGTATAAGTGGCAGCTTTTGATGCAAGCGAAACAGGAAAGGCTCAGGCGTAAGGCTATTGCCAGTACGGCAGAAATAAGATGTACGTGTAAAGGTGTGGAAACGCCGGTACCGGTATCAACAACGCATCTCCTCCCTCCAGGACACTATGAATTCCAATCAACTTTGTGTCACTCCATCTTGCCTGGATGGAAGTCGTATCATAAAACAATAATTATTATTAATATCAATCGTAAGTAAACCTTTAACACTGAGTATTTACTTCGGATAGTCGTAAACACATTCGTGCACATCCGCATCGGCGTAGGCTTTTATCCGCAAAGTAATTATTAATGAATTACGCTTCTCTGAAATCGTCGCAGCATACCTCCTTCCACAGCTGCAAAATAAGCATGGAAGTGCGTTACCGGTTCTTCTACATTCCCTATCTATGGAAAAGTGCATCTAAACACTTCATACGTCAAAGTGGACAGTTGCTCCTATCGCACATCAGCACTCTAATAGGTTGTTTTTGGTGACGTATTTACATACGGAATTATGTAGATCAACTGAACTTTAAGCAACAACGTCAGCAGTCTAGCGGCAACTACGGGCGTGCGACTCCACTGCGCGCTCGTTCGGCCAATATTAGAATATGCCTGTCCTGTCTGGGGCTATGCAGCCAAAACCCATATGGCGAGGCTGCAAAGAGTCCAAAATAGAGCACTCAGACGGGCATTGCACGTCCCTACTAGATTCCCCACGGCCGACACGCATGAGTCCGCGGGCATGAAAATGCTGAAAGAAAGATTTCGGGAACTTGCGATCGCGTTCTACGACACCGCAAGCAAATCCGAAAATGAACTACAAAAATGTCTAGGGAACTACCCAGAACTCGTATAAAAGTACAAAAGACCAAAATCAATCCTGTTATAAACAGAGAGCAAGATGAAAAAAAAAAAACAAAAGCATAAAAAGTTAGGCCCTTAACAAACAATAGGAGCATGCCACGCATGTGAACTCACATGAAACTCATTTCTTCCGAAGGAAATGTCCACAGACAATACCCTTCGCCACAATCTCAGAGCAAGAGATGGTTATAATATGCCACAGCTGTTGTCAAAGTCAACGACGTGATTCGCATCCGTGCATGTGTACCAATAGCTAGCTTCTTATTGCATTTTACGTAAATTGTAATCCGCCTTAGCCACAAGATTATGGATTTTGCTTCAAATTAGAGCAATAAATAAATAAAAACACCAAAATAACGATTTTCAGAAAAGGTCCTGGATTAAGGGCGTACAATTTCTTGTAAGAGTGTCCCAGGAGGAATGTTCTTTGTTCAGGGATATGACAGAACGATTATTCTAAACAAAACAAGTCTAGTAAACATGGGCTCTAAACTTCATATCGTAAGAGCTATAAGCACTTCTCCATCATCGATACTATGAATGAAATCTCTTCTGCGGCAAGCTCTTTGTTTTCCATATTTTGAGAGGTAAACATAACCTCTAAAGTGTATACCTTAAGACGCAAGAGCACTTGTTCATCTTCTCTACTTCGAAACACATTTCTTCGACTGAACAAGTGTTCATAGCTCTTAACGTATGGATTTTAGAGACCATGTTTACGAAAAATTTTTTCTTGTTTTGGTCCATTTTACCTTCTCACAAAATATGGAAAGCAAAGAGCTTGCAGTGAAAGAGATTTGCTTCACAGTATCGAAGACGAAAAAGTGCTCATAGTTCTTAAGGTATGCGTTTTAGAGCCCATGCTTACTGGACCATGTTGTTTCGAAAGATCGCTCCTATCACATCCCTGAATATTGACCGTTCCTCGTAGGGCATCGAGTATGTGGTAGAGGAGTGGCAACATACACTGAGGTAACCGAAGTCATGGGATATCTTCTAATATCATGTCGGACCTCCTTTTGCCCAGCGTAACGCAGCAACTCTACGTGGCACCGACTCAAAAAGTCGTTGGAGATCCTCTGCAGAAATATTGAGCCATGTCGCGTCTATAGCCCTCCATAGTTGCGAAATTGTTGCCGGCGCAGGATTCTGAATTATGTTCCATAAATGTTTGATGAGATTCATGTCGTGCACTCTGAGTGCCTACATCATTCGCAGGAACTGTCTAGAATGTTCTACAAACCATGGCAAACAACTGTGGCCTGGTGACATTGTTCATGAACTCCATGAATACACATGGTCTGCCAGTAGCCGAACATAACAATTTCAAGTCAATGCCTTATTGATACATAACCAACACGGATATCGTTCTTGTGCAGCACAGCTAGCTCTTTATTTCCATGAAGTAATGAGTGCTGTCGACAAGGGATCTTAGATCGATTCCATATTCCTGGATTGCCAGAAGGCTTTTGATACTGTTCCTCACAAGCGACTATTAATCAAATTGCGTGCATATGGAGTATCGTCTCAGTTGAGTGACTGGATTCGTGATTTCCTCTCAGAGAGGTCACAGTTCGTACTGATAGACGGTAAATCATCCAGTAGAACAGAAGTGATATCTGGCGTTCCGCAAGGTAGTGTCATAGGCCCTCTGCTGTTCCTGATTTACATAAATGATCTAGGTGATAATTTGAGCAGCCCCCTTAGATTGCTTGCAGATGACGCTGTAATTCACCGTCTAGTAAAATCATCAGACGATCAATTCCAATTACAAAATGATCTAGAGAGAATTTCTGTATGGTGCAAAAAGTGGCAATCGGCACCAAACAAAGAAAGGTGCGAGATCATCCACATGGGCACTAAAAGAAATCCGATAAATTTTGGGTATACGATAAATCGCACAAATCTAAGGGCTGTCAATTCGACTAAATACCTAAGAATTACAATTACGAGCAACTTAAATTGGAAAGACCACATAGATAATATTGTGCGGAAGGCGAAACGAAGACTGCGTTTTGTTGGCAGAACACTTAGAAGACGCGACAAACCCACTAAAGAGACAATCTGCATTACACTTGTCCGTCCTCTGCTGGAATATTTCTGCGCAGTATGGGATCCTTACCGAGTAGGATTGACGAAGGACATCGAGTGCAAGGAAGGGCAGCTCATTTCGTGTTATCGCGCAATAGGAGTGAGAGTGTCACTGATATGATACGCAAGTTGTGGTGGCAGTCACTGAAACAAAGGCGGTTTTATTTGCGGCGAGATCTATTAACGTAATTTCAAACTTTCTCTTCCGAATGCGAAAATATTTTGTTGACAGCCACCTACGTAGGGAGAAATGGTCATCATAATAAAATGAGAGAAATCAGAGCACGAACGGAAAGATTTAGGTGTTCCCATTCGAGATTGGAGTGGTAGAGAAGTAGTATGAAAATGGTTCGATGAACCCTCTGCCAGGCACTTAAGTGTGAATTGCAGGGTAACCATGTAGATATAGATGTAGATGTCGGTTCAGTTGGACCACAGGACCCTGTCCAAACATAGACCACACCATCAAGGAGCCACCAGTTGTTCAGTGCCTTGTTGACAACTTGTGTCCATGGCTTCGTGGGGTCTGCGCCACGCTCGAACCGTACAAATTGAAATCGGGACTCACCTGACCAGGCCACGATTTTCCTGTCGTCTAGATTCCAACCGACATGGTCACCCAGGAGAAGCCCTGCAGGCGATGTCATGCTGTTACCAAAGGCACTCGCGTTGGTTGTCAGCTGCTATAGCCCACTGAAGCCAGATTTCGCTGCACTGTCCTAACGGTTACGTTAGTCGTACGTCCCACATTGATTTCTGTTGTTATTTCACGCAGAGTTGCTAGTCTGTTAACGCTAACAACTCTACGCAAGCGCCTCTGCTGTCGTTCGTTAAGTGAAGCCCGTCAGCAACTACGTTGTCCCTTGTGAGAGGTAATATCTGAAATTTGGTATTCTCAGCACACTCTTGAGACTGTGGATCTCGGAATATTGAATTCCCTTACGATTTCCGAAATGGAATGCCCCATGCAGTTCCCCACAGTCGTTTAATGAACAAAGTAAGAACATATGGACTATCAGACGAATTGTGTGATTAGATTGAAGAGCTCCTAGATAACAGAACGCAGCTGGTCATTCTGAATGGAGAGAAATCTTCCGAAGTAGGAGTGATTGCAGGTGTGCCGCAGGGGAGCGTCGTAGGACCATTGCTGTTCACAATATATATAAATGACCTTGTGGATGACATCGGAACTTCACTGAGGCTATTTGCAGATGATGCTGTAGTATATCGAGAGGTACTAACAATAGAAAATTGTACTGAAATGCAGGAGGACCTGCAACGAATTGACGCATGGTGCAGGGAATGGCAATTGAATCTCAATGTAGACAAGTGTAATGTGCTGCGAATACATAGTAAGAAAGATGCTTTATCATTTAGCTACAATATAGCACATCATCAACTGGAATCAGTTAATTTCATAAATTATCTGGGAGTAGGCATTAGGAGTGATTTAAAATGGAATGATCATATAAAATTGATCGTCGGTAAAGCAGATGCCAGACTGAGATTCATTGGAAGAATCCTAAGGAAATGCAGTCCGAAAACAAAGGAAGTAGGTTACATTGCCCGCATCTCGTGGTCGTGCGGTAGCGTTCTCGCTTCCCACGCCCGGGTTCCCGGGTTCGATTCCCGGCGGGGTTAGGGATTTTCTCTGCCTCGTGATGGCTGGGTGTTGTGTGCTGTCCTTAGGTTAGTTAGGTTTAAGTAGTTCTAAGTTCTAGGGGACTGATGACCATCGATGTTAAGTCCCATAGTGCTCAGAGCCATTTGAGCCATTTGAGCCAAGTAGGTTACAGTACACTTGTTCGTCCACTGCTTGAATAATGCTCACCGGTGTGGGATCCGTACGAGATAGGGTTGATAGAAGAGATAGAGAAGATCCAACGGAGGGCAGCACGCTTCGTTACAGGATCACTTAGTAATCGCGAAAGCGTTACGGCGATGATAGATAAACTCCAGTGGAAGACTCTACAAGAGAGACGCTCAGTAGCTCGGTACGGGCTTTTGTTGCAGTTTCGAAAACATACCTTCACCGAGAAGACAATCAGTATATTTGCTCCCTCCTACGTATATCTCGCGAAGAGACCATGAGAATAAAATCAGAGAGATTAGAGTCCACACAGAGGCATACCGACAATCTTTCTTTCTACGAACAATACGAGACTGGAATAGAAGGGAGAACCGATAGAGGTACTCAAGGTACCCTCCGCCACACACCGACAGTATGGATGTAGATGTAGATGTAGATGCATGTAGCTCCAAGTACCATTCGGCGTTCAAAATCTGTCAATTCCCGTCGTGCGGTCATAATCGCATCGGAAGAATTTTCACACGAATCACCTAAGCACAAATAACAGGCCCGCCAGTGCACAGCCTTTTTATACTAGTATACGCGATACCACCAGCATCTGTATTTGTGCATATCGCTATTCGATGACTTTTGTCACCTCATTGAGAGGCGGCAACTGGAGCGCTTACAGAGAAGCCGAGAAGGCGGCCTGCTGACAGCACGGTACCAGAGCCCGCCAGACCAGCTGGGTCCACAAAGCACGCCTTGTGTGTCCACTGACGCGGCTGTCTCAGCGTATTCTACTTGATATGCCTTGGCCAACATGCAGGTCTGTAGGAAGGCCCCTCATCTCGTTGCTAAGACCCATATTACACTATCAAAGATCTTTGACAAGGATCTTTGTCAAACATTTTGTCGAACTTGTGTGACAAAGCTACTTGAACAACTCTACTGTCGTAAAATTTTCCGTCATGGTTGCTCGGGATTGGAAGTCGATCAATTAATCGTCTGTGCAGTAGCATTTAATAAAATGTTGGTGGCGAGCGCATTATTTGAAGTGAAAGAGAACGGAAACGACTGTGGCTGAAACCGTGTATAGCGAGAAGTTCGAAGTGTTCACCAGAATTTGCTGCGTGAGCTGCAGTGCCAGGACACAAAGAGCTACGAAAATTATTTGAGAACAGATAAACAAACTTTTTTATTTGTCCTGATAAAAGTAGGTCCTCACATCTGCAAGTAAGATACTCATTTAGGGAATGCCATTTCTGTTAAAGATCTCGTGGTTACGTTAAGCAATAGGCGAGAGCTATTCTAATCTGCAATACAGTACTCGCATCCCGCAGTGTTCTATTTAACGCATTTTTCTACAGACATGTGAAACAATACATAAACCACTTAAGGAGGAATTATGAAGCACAACATACTTCGAATAACTAATAAATATATTTATTTCACTTATTTTCAGTCTATTAACAACATATGGATTTACACATCATCTAAGAGAGTTAACAGTTTTCATTTTCTTCCACTTTGGCGTATATGAAACACCTGACGGTATTCCTGAAGAACCTGATGGCGTATTTAATGAACTGTTATCATTCTCTGCTGTCTCATTCTATAAGCAATAAAATGCACAGCGTCACGTATTCTTGAAGAACCTGATGACGTATTTAATGAACTGTTATCATTCTCTGCTGTCTCATTCTATAAGCAATAAAATGCACAATGTCAGTTTTATCATACCCATCATCGGCGTTTGCACTTCTCTCAAGGAAACTCGTTAATGGGTACCAAAGCCGGCCGGGGTGGCCGAGCGGTTCTAGGCGCTTCAGTCTGGAACCGCGCGACCGCTTTGGTCGCAGGTTCGAATCCTGCCTCGGGCATGGATGTGTGTGATGTGCTTAGGTTAGTTAGGTTTAAGTAGTTCTAAGTTCTAGGGGACTGATGACCTCAGATGTTAAGTCCCATAGTACTCAGAGCCATTTGAACCATTTGGGTACCAAAGTTTTAAAAATATCTTTTGCACTCGCATAGCTCTTGACACGTCAATGTGAGTGAGCAATGTCTTGTCACTTCGTAAAGTAAATGTATTAATAATTAATTCACAGTTGTGTGAACTGACTTTCAACATTTCCACCAACTGCTGACGACTTAGACCATTTAATTTCTTCCTTGTATATCCACACTGCCTCCACTTCGAATGCAACTGATCGCTGCAGCTATCTCCTTGTAAGATTCTAACCGCTTATTGTGGCTTTTGTGGTCAGCGTGCTTTTTGTTACGAAGAATTTCGTATTCTTCACGCTGTGCAACGATCGCTTTCGTGATAGCCACACATCCTATGCACCTCGACGCCATTCTATAAGGTAAGGAAGGGACTAGAAACAAACAAGGCGCCAAGTATACAATGGCGAACTTTTACAAAAACTAGGACCTTGCTCTAACTTTCATCAACGATCTTTGATAAAAGAAATTTTGTATATAATCATACCCAGTAGACCGCCAAAAGGACATTTATAACAGATCTTTTACAGTATAATACGGGTCTAAAGGGATATGCGAGGGACCAGAGTGTGCGGGTTGCGGGGCAGGGGGAGGGAGAGTGGGGGAGGTGGGTGGGGGTTGGAAGAGGGAGTACCTGTCTCCAGCTGCTGGAGTCTGGGGCACGGACTTTAAATTTTTTACAGATTTCTCACTGATGTCAAGAATCAATTGTCTGTGGTCTGCTAAATCGCATTTTAGCATTATGAAGCGCTACAAATAATACTGGTGGCATTATCAGTCACTATATAACTTAGGTCTGCTTGTCTGTTAGGCTTTTCTGGAGAGGAATTGTGCCTCAGCTCCAATTTCAGTGCAGTGCTGCAGTCATGACTGGTGTTAACCTTATCGACCTCCAGAAAACTCCTCTCTCACCAGCGCAACATAAACAGGGCTGTGACGTAATCCTGACAGGCATCTGCCACCATTTGACCATTCCCACACGGGTACACACCTTCTGCCTGCTACGTAACTTAATCGAAACAGCAGTTCATCTTTTCTCCACACACGTACAAGATGTGTCAGGCTAGGTGAGATATTCTGTTTTATACGTCCGAGCGCTGCTAGTAGACCTTGAAGAGTGCCGACACTTAGAACTGTGTATATGTTCGCTCTTGTGTGCTTTCTGTGTGGGTGCAAATGCAACAGTCAGAACGAGAAAAAGTCACTGTCCGCGGTTCAAAAGAGAAAAAACTTGTGAAATTTCGGGGTAGAAATACACTCCTGGAAATTGAAATAAGAACACCGTTAATTCATTGTCCCAGGAAGGGGAAACTTTATTGACACATTCCTGGGGTCAGATACATCACATGATCACACTGACAGAACCACAGGCACATAGACACAGGCAACAGAGCATGCACAATGTCGGCACTAGTACAGTGTATATCCACCTTTCGCAGCAATGCAGGCTGCTATTCTCCCATGGAGACGATCGTAGAGAAGCTGGATGTAGTCCTGTGGAACGGCTTGCCATGCCATTTCCACCTGGCGCCTCAGTTGGACCAGCGTTCGTGCTGGACGTGCAGACCGCGTGAGGCGACGCTTCATCCAGTCCCAAACATGCTCAATGGGGGACAGATCCGGAGATCTTGCTGGCCAGGGTAGTTGACTTACACCTTCTAGAGCACGTTGGGTGACACGGGATACATGCGGACGTGCATTGTCCTGTTGGAACAGCAAGTTCCCTTGCCGGTCTAGGAATGGTAGAACGATGGGTTCGATGACGGTTTGGATGTACCGTGCACTATTCAGTGTCCCCTCGACGATCACCAGTAGTGTACGGCCAGTGTAGGAGATCGCTCCTCACACCATGATGCCGGGTGTTGGCCCTGTGTGCCTCGGTCGTATGCAGTCCTGATTGTGGCGCTCACCTGCACGGCGCCAAACACGCATACGACCATCATTGGCACCAAGGCAGAAGCGACTCTCATCGCTGAAGACGACACGTCTCCATTCGTCCCTCCATTCACGCCTGTCGCGACACCACTGGAGACGGGCTGCACGATGTTGGGGCGTGAGCGGAAGACGGCCTAACGGTGTGCGGGACCGTAGCCCAGCTTCATGGAGACGGTTGCGAATGGTCCTCGCCGATACCTCAGGAGCAACAGTGTCCCTAATTTGCTGGGAAGTGGCGGTGCGGTCCCCTACGGCACTGCGTAGGATCCTACGGTCTTGGCGTGCATCCGTGCGTCGCTGCGGTCCGGTCCCAGGTCGACGGGCACGTGCACCTTCCGCCAACCACTGGCGACAACATCGATGTACTGTGGAGACCTCACGCCCCACGTGTTGAGCAATTCGGCGGTACGTCCACCCGGCCTCCCGCATGCCCACTATACGCCCTCGCTCAAAGTCCGTCAACTGCACATACGGTTCACGTCCACGCTGTCGCGGCATGCTACCAGTGTTAAAGACTGCGATGGAGCTCCGTATGCCACGGCAAACTGGCTGACACTGACGGCGGCGGTGCACAAATGCTGCGCAGCTAGCGCCATTCGACGGCCAACACCGCGGTTCCTGGTGTGTCCGCTGTGCCGTGCGTGTGATCATTGCTTGTACAGCCCTCTCGCAGTGTCCGGAGCAAGTATGGTGGGTCTGACACACCGGTGTCAATGTGTTCTTTTTTCCATTTCCAGGAGTGTAGTTGTGAATTGTGCAGCTCATTTGGCATGGCTGCAGAATAACAGAACTTATCAAACTTGGGAGACAAGGGCCATCTTGAGTCAGTCCTAGGCAGTTAAGTCAGTTCTATTGGCCAATTCGACTGTGTTTTTGGGAGGTTTCCCTCATCTATTTAGCTGAATGCTGGTTTTTGGTTATTCTTTACACGAACAACCCAAAAATGAAGTTTTCATTACATATTTTGTTCAACTTTAGTTATGCCAGTGAACAATAAAAAAGTAGAGAGTTTGAAAATAATATAAGGTACTATCAAAAAGTTAGTATCTGAGGGCGTTGCGGTAGTGTATATGCAACGTAGCGCGACTCTGATGCGAGTATACAGGACGTTCATTTCAACTTAAGACATTGAAATATGCCTAAAACTACCCACCGGATCAAAAAAAGTTATGATTCCAATTTGCTTGTCTCAGAGCATATTCGATCCGCCACCCCACCCCGTGCGTGGGCAACCCCATTCGCAACGTTGTATTCCTCCGTCATATCGAACAGGGGACTGCACACGTGGCTCGAGGCGAACGCTACTCTACTTTTCCAATTAGAGTAAGTGTTCAAACGTAGTACCGCTAACTTCAGTACTCTTAGTGATCCGGTTTTTAAATGACTACACACAGGACAGAAGCTTATCTGTGAGAACGTCAACCCAGACGTTTCTAATGCCGTTGACCATGCCTTGACGGCCTGTTGGCACTTGTTGGTACACCTTATCTTTTTATTTATCCCCACAGAAAGAAATCCTGCGACGTCAAATACGGTGACCTAGCTGGCCAATTAATAGGGCCAACTCTGCCGATCCACCGACCACTGTGAACACTGTCTAATACCTTCCGTGCTTCTGTTGTGTAATGCGCTGGGCAATCGTCATGCTGAAACCACATACGTTATCGAACATCCAGAGCAACATCCTCCAGTGGTACTGGTAGTTCCTGTTCCATAAACGTTCGATATTTGCGTCCATTCAACGTGCTGGCCATAAGATATGGACCAATGAATTTGTTCCTCATGATGCCACACCATATGTTGACTGACCAAGGACGTTGATGGTCAACTTGCCGTAACCAGTGGGTATTGTCTACACTCCAGTAATGGTTGTTATGCTGGTTAACGCTACCATGGGTTGTCAATGCAGACTCATCGAAAAGTAGTACCTGACAAAGAACTGGGGGAATTATGGAAATCGGCGACATAAAGTTCTTGATGCAGTGACACGTGGTATGGATGATAATTATGATAATGTAGCATTGTGGTAATATTATCTCTGGACATACTAGAATCGCACTGTTTTTGCTGGGCGCTTATCCGTGGGTTGTGATGCACCGCCGTTAGTACAGCTATTTCATTAGGTTCTCCTGTAACACGTTTGTTTCGTTTCCTTTTGCTGTTCTGTACGCTGCTGTCAGACATAAAGTCGTTCACAACATTTTAAAAGAACGAACGAGAGCAAGCTATATCTGGAAAACGTTCAGCAGACTCAACGTCTCTACTACATTCTCCATAAATCAGGATCATTTCAATTTTTTCTTCTGTGGTTGCAACATTCATCGACCTCTTACACGTATGTTCTCCAAATGACAGGTACGTCATAAACACTGACTAATTACGTAGGCTGGACAAACTTCGTATGAGTGCATTGTGCTAGTGTGGGTTGTCTACATCAGGGGCAGGTATGCACTCAGGGGCAAACTTACTGTTCTCCTTTGATAGATATGTCATTAACCTAATGTTCTCCTTTGACTGACAGGTCCTTAACCTATTGTTCCCCCAACCTCTCCCCCTCCCCCCTGTCCCGCCCCTCAGGAAACCTCCCCCCTCACTGCTACAGGTACACTTTCAGGTCTGAGTTATTGGAATAGCCCCTCTCACTCTTATCAATTTGATTGACTACTTCATTAGATTGATCAATTAATTAACCTCTTCCCCACTGGAAAACCCTCTCCTCTCTCACCCTACCTCCTGGAAATTGGCGAGAAAAGGACTCAGTTGGTCGGTCATTTGGAGGGAATTCGATTGTAGTGTGTGGAACATTATTTAAACAATTTAGACAATGTATGGAATATTGTTTAGTTATTTATGACAGTGTATGGAATATAGTGTAATTATTTAATTAAAGAACTTGTCCGGAGATCGATTGCCATCGACAGAATATTGTTTAAACAATTTAGACAGTGCGTGGAATATTGTTTATTTAAACAATTTAGGGGATTCAAGGCAGTTTGTCTATTTATTTAAAGAATTTTTCAGGAAATCGATCAACACCTCCGCCACCCCCTTCCCACCCCGCTCGCCCCCTCCCCTCTCCCCGTCCCCTCCTCTACCTGCAAATTGGCGGCTCTGTGGTGGAGAGGAAGGATCTCACATGGACAAATTCGAGGGTATATTGTTTTTTTACAAAAAGAATCAGTTTGCTGGACTAGGATTTCTCTTGCTCATCATTCTCTGCTGTTTGGATAGATGCAGGTGTTATGAGAAGTAAATACATCGAGCACATTTCTTTTTTTATTCTGATTGCGCAAGGAATACATCATGAAACACTCATCACACATAATTACACACAGTTAAAATTCTTTCGATCGCGAAGCACGCACCACCCACTGCCCCTGTCCACTGGACCATACAAGACGCTACCGCACACGCTCCCAGGAGTCGGGATGCACCGGCAGCCCCTGCAGCCGTCAGCTGCCAAGCCGTGCACAGGTGTCAGTTCTGGTCCCAGAAGCATGAGGCGGTGGCATCCCTTTCATACTTGACACCTGAGAAATTCCTGTCGAAATACATGTTCACCTAGGCACTGTTGCAGGCATGATGACACATATTCTTTGTACCTGGTGTCCAGCGAGATGTTCGCATAGTGTATCACCCTCACCAGACTGTTCCAATGTGCGCACACGCCGACACCGACAAAAGAATACAGGGGCGCGAGCAATTGCTCCCAGGCCACTGCCAATGGCAGCCAGCGGGTGAAAGTCGCATCCATTTTCGGGTTTACAGTAGAGTTCTTCGAGTGTTACACTGACATCAAATGTCTATGTAAATAAGAGCCAAGTCACCCTCTGGACCGCACGAACGTGTTTACCGTTGCTGGCGCAAGACAGGTCGCACTGTAGAAATCTCTTCCAATGCTTTCCAGAGTAGCACTGGGTGCATTGTTCCTAGCGATCCTAGCGAGCTGTGTCTAACCGTCCAAATACGTTTATCCACTCATTGTGGCTGATGCATTGCCAAGAGCCGGCCGGGGTTGCCGAGCGGTTCTAGGCGCTACAGTCTGGAACCGCGCGACCGCAACGGTCGCAGGTTCGAATCCTGCCTCGGGCATGGATGTATGTGATGTCCTTAGGTTAGTTAGGTTTAAGTAGTTCTAAGTTCTAGGGGACTGATGACCTTAGAAGTTAAGTCTCATAGTGCTCAGAGCCATTTTGGCCATTGCCAAGAAATGTTCAGGTATCGACTCACCATCTAAAAGGTTCCCAATGTTATACAGACGTCACATGGCTATGTAAATAAGCGCCAAGTCGACCTCTCGGAAACTGTAATGTGTCACAGAAATAATTAACGATCGCATTTGTAGGAGCTTTCATGATGTCTCAGCTTGTCTGCTTGGTAATCTTGGTGCAAAACAGGATCTGTTCGTTGAAAATAGCCCACAATAACACCGATTGAATTCTTCCTCGCGATCCTAATTCTGATACTGCGCGCCGCGGAATTTGAATCCCCAGCAGACGTCATGGACGTCGAAGACGCCTAGAGGTCTCTGCACCATCGCGGCGTAAGCTGTGGCGGTGGGCGCCTCCTGGCCTGCATTTAGTGTGAGGGCGCCACAATGGAACACGTGGTTCCAGCGGCCACTAGCCGCGCCCCCGATAGAGTATTTAAGCGCGTGCCTCTCGCTCAGCCAGAAATCCCTCATCCGCCCTATCCTTTGTTACGCCCATCCAGCCAGGATCTCCACCCCCCCCCCCCCTACCTTTTATAAATCGCTCCAAATCTTTGAACGCCATGCTCTCTGCCTCGCCTATCGCATGCATCTCCCCTCCCCCACGCGGATCCTGTACGATCTCATCCCTTTCCCCCACCTCCTCCTTTTCCTTGAAAGGATACGGATCCTGTACACCTGCCGCAAACTCGATCCAACTCACCTGCTTGTCTCACCCATCCTCTCCCACCCCCGCCCACTGCAGCTCCTGTATTCCCACGTCCCACCCGGTCTCCATCTCTCCACCCTCCTTACCCTCTCCCAAGGTGGCTTCCACCAGCTCCCCCTCCCTGGTGATGTCCTCCCCCCCCTCCATCTACCCCTCCTATCAACTTTGATCCTCCCCCCCCCACTTCCTGTGTCCTTTCCTTTAGGCACCCTCCCTCCCTTCCTTTTCCTTTTACCCCCATCCCCTCCCTCCACCCCTCTTCCCCCGGGCTTCCCCTCCCCCTTCCTCCCTTCCCCCTGTCTCCCCTGCCCATGGCATCTGCTCTCCCCTCTCCCTCTCCCACCCCCACTCCTCCTCTCTTGGCGGGTCCCCGGACTCGTACACGGTTAGTGAACATTCGCGCGCCGGAGATCAACGCCTCGTGTTCTGTGTGTGCCGTCGTTTTGTGCTTAAGTGGTTCAGTGTTATTCGTTTTGTGCACCTACGTTCACGTGTGACAATTTTCGCTTCTGTCTGTGTCCAAGTGTCTGAACAATTTTATCTTGGACTCTACGCCCGTGAACGGCACCTTGTATTTTAAAAAGTGTTAGTCTCCGTTTATATGTTCACCATCTTTTTTCTCTAATTGTCTTCATTGTATCTTTGTGTTTCTCTGCGGCCAAAGAGCAGCGTAGTATGCTGCTGCAGGCCTGCCTGTATACAGGTTTCAAAAAAAAAGAAGCTCAGCCAGTCCGTCTAACCTCGCGTACGTCTCTGGACACATCGCCTCGCCTTAGACAGCTTATTTACTTTCTTGTTCTGTATCTGTATACGAGTGGACGTAGTTGTTAGGAATTCTTGTGACTCCATTGTTTCGATCTTGTTGTTGTTCATTCTGTCGTTCGTTGGACGTGTCCGTCCTCTCCCATTGTGTTGTTGTTTCAGGGGCCGCTCCGCGGGTACCGCCACGCTTTCTGTCACTTCAACCACGCGACCGTTCCGGTCGCCGTTACAACACTAACGGGACAGCCCGTCCATTACTTATCAGTCCCTGCCTAGAATGTGTGAAGTGTCGCAGAAATAGTTAACGATCGCTTTTGTAGGAGCTTTCGTGATGTCTCAGTTTGCCTGCATGGAAATTCTTCTCCTAACAGGACCTGCTTACGAAAATAGCCCGAATTACACCGAATGCATCTTCCTGGTGATCCTAATGGGGCAGCCCATCTCTCACTGAATTTACCTGTCAAACTTCTGCTGCTGTCAGTGTGGGAACGCTGTCCGCCTCTTTTTTCTGCAGATGAGACTTTCAGTGGCAATTAAACCCTGCAAAAGTGGTCTACAGATGGTCAAATACATCCCACGTACTCACCGTGCCGCAGTGCAGCGCCAATGGTGGAAACTGCCGCCATAAACACGGCCCATGACCACAGCCACAGAAGTGCATGTCAGCCAGAGAGAGGCCAGCCAGCCGTGGACTAGCGCCCACCCCAGGAGGATCTAAGTGGTAGGACTTCGAACGCTACCAATACTCGCAGTGCAAACACTCATCATATTGAATCTTTCAAATTTCCGCAGAGTAGACACGAGACACACGCGGTCCCGAAGGCAACCCAATGCAAACTGGGTATTAGTTCACTATTCACCCATCCAGCGGGAGCTGTGACCCAAATCGTCATAAGCTGGAAGCTTTCTCGGATTCTTTGAACTGGTGTACAAAGGATGGGCAACCCCATCTCGGAAGAGAGGCGTCCGCTGAGGTGCTGTCTCCGGCCCCAACCTGCTTGCTTGCTGCTTCGTTTTCTAAAACCATCTCCAGACTCACAAGAATATTGGGAACCAGCCACATATTTATCAGTGTAACTACAATTAAATGAGGCTGCTGCTGCAGTACGACATCGAGCAATGTACTGGAAATGTCTCCTCTTGACAGCCGAGGTTCTGGAACGAATCTTAATATCTATAGCTCACATAATTTGCCACGTAAATAAAAATCTTTTATTCCCCTTACAGCTATCGATGTGCTGAATCTATACCTACCTCACGATAGGACACACAGTAATTTTCTCTGTACATGCTGGAACATAAGCCACACTTTACACTGCAACTTATACGCATTTCAGATAAACAGTGAAGCTATCGTTTATATGTGTACAGTACAGCACCCGAAAAAATTATGGCATGCCCACAGTCACACCAGCTTCGTGTCTCACTTCTCTGCAGTTCTAGGAAATTATTTGACGTTTAAGTTTTCCAGTCAGCGCTTCCGGAAGGTACTGCATCCTGGCAGGACACTCTCAAACAAGTGTTATAAAGCACAGGCGTCCGGCAGTATGTGATAATCAACAACACCCCTTGGTCGAAGGGGTTAGAAAGATATCTCCGATACGGGTTGGTGTACTGTAATCAACATCATTGTCGATTATGCGGCCGGCCGGGGTGGCCGAGCGGTTCTAGGCGCTACAGTCTGGAACCGCGCGACCGCTACGGTCGCAGGTTCGAATCCTGCCTCGGGCATGGATGTGTGTGATGTCCTTAGTTAGGTTTAAGTAGTTCTAAGTTCTAGGGGAATGATGACCTCAGAAGTTAAGTCCCATAGTGCTCAGAGCCATTTGAACCATTTTTTTTTTTTCGATTATGCTTCAAGGAACACGCGAGGATATGCTTAGGGGCTGCCGATGAGGGGACTTTTTTTACAACCGTATTGCCCGTCATGTTTGCAAACTACAGCAGATATAGTTGAGCCCTTGCACTGCTATATTGTACAGCCGTTTACGAAATCAATCTCTCACGCCTTACGTTCAGGTATATTCTTCAATGCGTTGAAATTACAATTCACCACGTCAAATGTATCCTTCTCTTACGACTAGACATACGTAATTTTCTTTTTTACGTAAATAGTAGTTTGATTACGTCCCATAAACGTCTGGTGACATGTCGGAACATAAGCCACAGTCACTTTATGTTCAAGCAGCAGCATGACATTACTGACTATCAATTATAGGTGTATAAAAAAATTATGATACGTCCACACATGCACCAGCTGGGTGTCGTTTTCGCACTGCAAGAAAGCCACTCGCCATCACATACTTGTCGATGAATAAAGGTTGTAATTACAATTTAAAAAAAGCCCTAGACTCTTTTTGGTTTATCGATTTCGTCACTTCCATGAAACCTTTTGGTATTTTCGATACTTGTAAATCCAGTCAACACACAGTGGCGTCTTTTATATATTCAGACCGCGAAGTCGGGGTTTGCGTCACTGCCTTCTATACATAGGTTCCACCACCCAGATAACACAAGTATCCCCTGACTAAGAAATTATTGTGAGTGCAAAATATACTAGAGTACGTTCAAAAATGGCTCTGAGCACTATGCGACTTAACTTCTGAGGTCATCAGTCGCCTAGAACTTAGAACTAATGAAACCTAACTAACCTAAGGACATGACACACATCCATGCCCAAGGCAGGATTCGAACCTGCGACCGTAACGGTCGCTCGGTTCCAGACTGTAGCGCCGAGAACAGCGCGGCCACTCCGGCCGGCAGAGTACGTTCATTCGGAGTTAATTTTCACGGGCAGTTGGGTGGAGAAACCACAAAACTGTTGTAGTCTAAGCGCATTTTGAAGTTCATGTCGCCTGTTTAACACTTTGGAGCAGGAAGAGGATCACCGCGAGACGGATCTGTTGTTTCACCTGGCGAAATTGAGTTTGTTATGAAAAAACTAAAGAGCCTGCTAGAGCGTCATACTAAGATTTTGTTTGTTACATGTGCGAGAAACGGTGACTTAATGATACAGCCCAGTATAGATCGAGTAACGTGTGCGCGGGAGCTGAATTTTCAAAAAGGAATATCGTGTTATGTATAAACCTCCTATAGGCCCGGATGCAAGGAATGCTTTGCCCGCATCTCGTGGTCGTGCGGTAGCGTTACGCTTCCCACGCCCGGGTTCCCGGGTTCGATTCCCGGCGGGGTCAGGGATGGCTGGGTGTTGTGTGCTGTCCTTAGGTTAGTTAGGTTTAAGTAGTTCTAAGTTCTAGGGGACTGATGACCATAGATGTTAAGTCCCATAGTGCTCAGAGCCATTTTTTGAAAGAATGCTTTATTACAAGCGTCCAATAGACTTTTGTTTATCTCTTTCAGCGCACTAGCTTTATGTAACTGAATAATCACTATGAATCCATCGTCATTCAGTTATTCAACTTCAAGGGTTTGTGAATAAGGTAATGTCGTTGTTCTGAGGAGTTGTAGTGATGATGATGTTTGGTTTGTGGGGCGCTCAACTGCGTGGTTATCAGCGCCCGTACAATTATCCAATCTTTGCTCAGTCCAATTTCGCCACTTTCCTGGATGATGATGAAATGATGAGGACAACACAAACACCCAGTCATCTCGAGGCAGGTGAAAATCCCTGACCCCGCCGGGAATCGAACCCGGGACCCCGTGCTCGGGAAGCGAGAACGCTACCGCGAGACCACGAGCGGCGGACGAGGAGTTGTAGTGAGTATAGTGTGCAAAGTATGGTCATGCTTTAGTTATCGCTATTAAAGGGGGATAGTGACTGCGCGACTCTGCGTGTTCAACAACAGAGCTGTAGCCAGACATTAGAAAAAATTTTCCATTGGTCTTACTTCTATTACAGTTTTTGTTTGTTAAACAATGTCACCAAAACGAAGTCGTTCACCAAGAGACCAAGAGACAATCCGTTGTGCCGTGGAGTGCCATTAAATAGTCAGGCTTTGGAATTGCTGTGGAGGATGCATGAGTTTTACGAGCAAGAAAAAGAATTTGTTTCTTTTCATGGACATGCGTCGATTCCTGCCAATAAAGTTTTAGAGTGTTCCTCGAAAACTCTAGGACTCAGCGACAATTAACCTTGAGATCTACGGTTTCAAAGAAAAAGAGAATGTTAGTGCTTACAGAGTGTTTGAGCTGGTGAAATCAAGAAATGCACATAATGTGCTCTTGGATACTTATATGAAACTGGTAAAGAGTTGTCGTACCATTACTCTGTGATATATATTTTATTTGCCTCCTTACGTATTTCCAAAGTATGAGCCTCGCTTTAAGCGCTATGGCAGTAGTGGAACAAATCAGGCAACACCCCACTCTCGATTGTTGCCAGATGTATCCTTACACCTGGGCCGATGAAACATGTCACTTGACAGTTCACATGTGGTTGGCTACACTGCAATTGCGAGATTGTAGTAGCTGCCATCGAACAGGACCACAACTCCGAAGTACGTTTTGTAAATGTAAGCTACAATCAATGTTTATACGTAAGCGTAACAAAGTACGTTTTCATAACAATAGAGAGAACGACGATGGAGACTAAGTGTATATGAAACTGGGAAATAAAACAACCAAAGTGAATGACAATATCTATGAAAAGTCGTTCCAAATTGTTACAGTAATAGCTGCATCCAAAATGTCGTATGATAATGTAAATCTATGCATACCAAATAACATGCAATCCACACTCATGGAAACAAATAAAGCAAACCATGCATAGCTTACCCGATTGCAGAGAGAAAAAGAATTAATTCTGTGTACATTTACACTCACCAATTTACGATGTCAATGGCGCAGTTCCATCCGGTTCTCGTTCACTATCTTCGGAATCGACGCGAAAACCGTTGTCTTCGTCATCATCATCATTATCATCATCATTAAGAGAAATCATTAATAGTTCGTTTTCATTTATTATGTCATCTATAGTCTTTGCTTCTCTTATCAGTTTAGCAACAGGGTCTACTTTTTTTCTCCATGAGGTAGCGTCTACAATAGCAAGACCTTCACGTAGCAGTCTTTCCATTTCTGTTATAGCAAAAGTCTTGTTACTTCTAATGTACACCTTGACTTCACTCCAAACCAATTCAGTTGGATTAAAATGGCAGTGATAAGGCAGTAGCCTAATTACCAAGTTACTCTGTTTGCTTGCAGTTTCATCTGCAATGTATTTAGGTGTCACAGGCTTACTTTGTTTCACGAGCAGGTATAACAGCTGCTTTGTCATGCTCATGTCTGCAGCAATCAATGTCTCTCGCCTGCAACCACTTCACCATAGTTTCTTTGCGGTCACTAGTGTTGGCAGTTTTATCTAAAATCATGGAATGGTACGATGCATTGTTCATCACAGAAACTGTCGGAAAACTAAATTGGAGCAACACATTTTTGTACCACTGTAGATACCATGGGTGGTCCACATCCTCATGATAGTCACCAGTTTTTTTCGATAGAAAAACTAGAAATCCTACAGGTACAAAGCCGTTTGAAGATCCTGCATGGGCCACAATTAATCGGGATACCCTTCCTGTTGGCTGATGACTGCTGCTATTCGGAGTATCATCTGTCCACCATTTCTCAACTGATTCTCCAGCGTTGACCTAGGTTTCGTCTAACCATATGACTGAGTGTATGTCCTTTCCTACAATTTTATGTAAGAAAATGGTACGAGCTGCAACGTCATGAGTTTTTTCTAGTAACAGTTTTCGTCCATCTAACTTTTTAAAACGGAAGCCCATACTTTTTAATATTGTCTTAGGTGACGTCCCCCCCCCCCCCCCTCCCCAAGAAAAGTTCACTTTCTTTTAAAGAAATTAGCAACTCACTATTGTGGGATATTCTTCCCTTTTATAGTATCCGTATATGTGCCGATGAATTGCATCGGATTGGAAAGAATCAATATCTGTAACAGGATGAGGATGCTTTTTTTTCTTGCCCGGAGTACTTAAAAACACACTGTTTCTTCCACAGGGGCTTTCTTCCACACTGTTTACTTCACTGTCTTGTAAGTCTTGAAGTAGCACCCTTTTCCTTATAACTGTTCTTTCACTGAGTTTTAGAGTTGTTGTTGTTGTGGTCTTCAGTCCGCAGACTGGTTTGATGCAGCTCTCCATGCTACTCTATCCTGTGCGAGATTTAGAGATACGCTCTAAAACTTTATTGGCAGGAATCAACGAATGCCCAAGAACAGAAACAAATTCTTTTTCTTGCTTGTAAAACACATGCATCCTCCATAGCAATTCCAAAGCCTGACTATTTAATGGCACTCCATGGCGCAACGGATTGTTGCTTGGTGAACGACTTCGTTTTGGTGACATTGTTTAACAAACAAAAACTGTAGTCGAGGTGGTAACACAACACAACAGCAGGCGTTCCCTCACTAACATACTATTTTTATTTATTCGTTTGGCATAATATGTTTACACAGAAGCCGTCAACGTGGTAGTGTCGACGCCGGAACCAGCTTTTGTTCGGTGATGTTATTGGTTCAGAAGATGTGGCGCCTCCCGTACTTCACTTGTTTGTTAGTTATACTACCAAATCTATGGCGCTTGGGGAGTGTCCTTGAAGTGACATGTTTCAGTGGCCCGGGTATAGAAGTGTCATCCAAGATGGCAGCCTGTAGACTTGGGAACAGCACATGATGTCATCCAATATGGCGGCCGTGACGGAACAGCACATGATGTCATCCAATATGGCGGCCGTGACGTCATCCAAGATGGCTGATTTTGGTGGGAAGATAGGTCAATTGGGCTACCTCCACTATCCTAACCCCCCCTCCCCTCCTTTCCCTCAGAAAAAGGTGGAAATTCAAATTCCATCAGGATAATGCAACACACCATGGCTTCCTCTACTAACCTAAGAAAATTCGGGGAAGATAGGTCAATTGGGCTACCTTCACTAACCTAAGTCATTCTAGGGATTGGAGGGTAATTTGAATTTTGGCAGTAAAGAAAGGCCACTTGAGCTATCCCTACTAACCAAAGAAAATGGCGGGAAAGAAAGAGCACTTAGGCTGCTTCCCCTAACCTAAGTCATCCGACCGCCACCTCTTCCTAGGAAACGGTGGGAAGATGACTCGAACTGTGCTGGTAATAAGTCTTTATTTTCAGTCTTTATTATAACAATTAGAGACAGTACCTCCATCCAGTGTGTTCACCACGAGGTCTGGAGTACACAGTATTGCCATCAGAGGGCACTGTCAACCATTCCATGACATAGTCCATGATGGTGGTCTGGGTTGGGGCCTAGTACACAGTACCGCCACCAGAGGGTGATGTCATCCCTTCCGTGACATAATCCAAGATGGTGGTCTGGTGGTGGAGAGGAAGGGCCTCATAACAGGAAATTCATGGATATATTGTTTATTTATAAATACATAAGTTTGTGGGGGTTGGATTTCTGTTGCTCATCATTCTCTGCTGTTTGAAAACATGTAGAAGACGAAATTATATGGAGCACACATGTTGCATAACCTAATGTTTGGCACTGTACTCTGGGTGCCTTTTCCTAATGTGTGGCCCTTTGTTGGCATTTAACCTATTGTTATGTTTGGTGGTTTTCCATGTCACCCCCATTTACTTAAACTATTGTACCGAATTTGATACCAAATTAAGTAATTAATAATGTCCTCCCACCATTTTATGGTACACTTCTCGAATTTCACATGACTTGAACGCCATTTCTGGTGTATTCTTCTTTGTAACCCACCCCCTTAAACTATTGTACTGCATTTTACATACAAATTATGGAGATTAACGTAGTGTTCTGCACTTCACCTGCTGTTCTGTTCCATGTCACCCACTGAAACACAACATCTCATTAACTATTGTACCATTCAAATTGAGAAACATGCTGTCACATCATTGGTCGGTGTTGAAATTACTGTAAAATTGGTAAAATTGTTCACACAATCATCTGTAATTCTTATTATTTCAGTTCATCAGGGGCGTCTTTTCCAGTCCATCTGTCGACATGTGTGCTGTTGGTTACCACATAATGAAATCGCTTGTTTGAAATAGAGAAAGAATTTTGCCGGAGGGACAACACCTTCTGGGGGATGGATAGCACCAAAATAGTGATCGCGTACATGACTACAATATGAGGAATCAGTCGAAATGGAATGCAGAGCCATCAGCTATTCCATCACTGTGACAGATGAGTTTAAATGTAGAGATCATCAATCACCTTTGGACAGCAGTTTGGATCCTCTCTACAACGCCGCCAAACTCTACCAGTTCCATTATGTTGTAACTGTCTTTTATTTAAAATCATCCAGAGTGTGTGTGGCGTGTTATGGTAGACGCAGTAACAACATGATTTAAACCATGCGATGTCTAGTTTTCTGAGAGAGGCAATGGATCAGAACGTGTTAATGTCAGTTTAGAACCTGACATAGACCTTGAAGTCGTGGCAGTAAAACAAAATGTATGACAGTGTACAAAGCGTGTTGATGCAGAAAGAAAACAATGTTTCAAACAACAACACAAGGTCACAGGGAGCGTCTCTTGCGACTTACAGTATAGTCCGTGGGACACGGTCATCCTCCTACAGTATAGGTGATGAAACTTTAGAACTGGTCTGTGCAGTGGATCAATACCTGTATATTTACTAGGATCGTCACATGTGGTCGAAGCCAGTATGCATGCGGTATTTGTTTTCGATGTATGGGAGGAGAGAGATGCGGTAAAAATCTTATCGAGTTCTCTATGTGATGAAGTTAGTGGAGATTTATAGTTCATAATTTTTCTCTGGTGGATGGAACAGAATAATGATGATAGAATGTTGGGGTGATAGACGTGAATGGGCCCCGAGGGATGTGGATCTGTAGTACCTGCTTGTAATTTGGAGAAGCACCACAATGCAGTAGCAAAATCCACATCCTTCCTCCAGTTCCCGTACTGTCTTTTATACTACCTTGTGCTGCAGGAACAGGCATTGTTTCCGTCGACTGGTCAACACATAATTCTGTTGCAGTAGTTCAGCTTCGCCTGTTTCTACACGGGTTGCAGAAGGTGGTAGATATAGCTTTCTCCAGCTTCTGCGCAGTTCTGAATTACATTGGAACAATCACATGCACAAACCTGCAGGGACGCTAGTCCAGAGTCTGAGGGGTAGTTGCAAGATGTATAGAGGCTACCTAAAACCATGTTGGAATTTTACTGTAGCAGATAGGTTCGAGAAAGGTGGCTCATTTCGAGATTTGAGAGTGCCAGAAATATGATTCACTAGTGGCTGTAATAATTAAAGGACTTCTCCATAGGCTCCAGAGCAGGTGTGTGGTTGAATGGAAAGACTTGATTCCAGATCATAGGCATAATTTCTACTGAAAGCGTAGCATTAGAGACCTGAAAAGCTAGTGTACATTTCTTACGACCTCAGTCATCACACCATCTACTACTATTTGTGGTCCTTCTCAATCAATCATCTCCTATAACTCAGTGGATATATCGCAGAACCTCTGACATGGCATCGAGACACAATGCATTACAAATACTAGAGAAATATCTAGTGTCGGCGGCGTGAGGGAGTTGCAAATACCGGTTTCATACCATGCTCCTTAGAGGAATCACTTTCAAAATCCGGTAATTTTATCTCGACGGTGCACTGTCAGTAACGCGTAACCGCATTGCTGATGTGATAATATACAGTGTCACGGTATTTGTCTGGAAAAACTACATCATTCATAGGTAATGCCATACGTGGATTTATAAAGCCAGTATAGCTTTTAACATGAATACTTGTGTGCACCTGTAGAACCAAGACCACTTGTGATGGTAATATGGTTGTGTTTTTTTAACGTATAGCAGTTTGTAAGACGATTACGCCTCTCTTTCTAAGACACGGTGGTAGCATTCGCAAGAAAAACTTGTGAGACATGTCCACCCATGGTTGATTTTAGGTTAGTATTATTCTGTATCGCCAGCAATCGGTTATTGACGAAGTATTATACTTAGTACTAGGGGGTGCGTGATAGGTTCGCCTAGAGCATCAGGCTTATAAAGTATGTGTTTGTGTTCCAACATGTGCAAAGGAAATGACTATGTCCAGTCGTAAGGAAGGTATGGATTTGACGTGGAGTACTGTGATAGCAAAGGGAGGAGTACATCAAGTCATAAGAATAGTACCAATATTTCTGTTTCCAGAGCCACAGCCAACAGCAGGATGTATTTCCGATACTTCGCGCATTGTGGAATGTCGTTCAACTGAGACTGCAGTCGTAAAATTTAGCTGTCAGTACAGGAATAAAATATACTTGAGGCTAGTTTTTTTCCTAGGACGATTCTATCATGCTTGGCGTGCAGCGCCAGTGACCTGTGGCGGGAATGATTCACATTTCCCATTAACTGTAGGAGCTGTCTGATTGCAGAGGCCTGTTGGACAGCAGGAATGTAGCTGACTTAACCGTGTTGTCCTCTAGACAGCCGTATAGCGAACTTATACTTAGTACGTGTTGGATAGCTTTCGTGATTGCGCGGAAATTTTTGAGAAGTTTCAATAAGGACGTGTGTTTGCGCTGGATCATTATTCCCTTCCATGTAAATTATCCGGTTGACTGCTTCTACGCATTTCGCGCCTTTATTTAGTTGAGGGAACATCGGTTGTGGTGTGTGCATGTAGCAGGTGAAACATGTGTGGAAGACACGTTTTCTGGTTCTCTCTAGACATGAGAAACACCTTAGTTGACTTTGTAAATTATAGGGATGATTTGGAATATGTTACATCACCGATATCGGTATTCGCTAGTGGAAATATCAGTTTCATCTATTTTTTTCGAGTTCTCATATAAAGGTCTTCGCAGACGGGATAAGTTTCTAGTTAATCAGTAGTTTATAGCACACTCCACCTCGCAAATGTTTAAGGTTTGCTCAGAAATAATTTCGGGTCTATATCTTCGGAATTATGTTGCGCGAGCGATTGGTAGGATACTGCCTGATATCGAGAAGTACAGCGAAAATCATATAATATTATGGCAACCATGCGAAAATTAATGTGTTCTTGCAATTCCAGAGTCTGGAGATGGGTGTAGAAAAGCAAGCAACCAAGCAGGACCAGGCCAGAAACGGCAATGCGTGACGATCATATTAAATATACAGTTATTGATCCACTGCACAGACCAATTTAAAGACTCATCATCTATACTGTAGGAGGATGACGGTATCCCACAAACTATACTGTAAGTCGCAAGAGACGCTCCCTGTGACCCAGTGTCGTTGTTTGAAACATCTGGCAACAATGGATGGAGAGAGGGGTGGTCCTGCTTTGTTCCACTACTTATGTCTCGAATGCGCAATGACACACTGATGAGCCACCATCAGTTAAGATATATTGTATTGGGTGCACAGCTGAATACATCAATAATAATAATGTCTGTTCTGTAGCCAAGTAAAATGCTATTACTTTTTTAATGACCTATTTCTTTACTTCATGATTTCTATAATGATGAGCGCTGACAGATAACATTTAAAGATATGGTGTACAAAGAAGATGCAGAAATGCTAGAGACATTCTAAGCAAACATTGCATCACCGAGGTCTTTGAAGTATGTGAAGTGTGCTAAGACACAGAAGAGTGCAAAGTGGTTACCACATTTCTACCATGGAATTCACTGGGATGATCCCAGCATACGCTATAAAGATATGGTGACGTCGCTTCAATTATTCGACTACACGGATGACAGCATCTATGTGAAGAGGAAGGAGAAAATCTCATGGATGCATCGAATCTTTAAATTAGCTGCTGTTCAAGACCTGGAATTCTACGGGTGTCCTTCTCTCCATCGACTCAAGAAGAAGAACATATGTGAAAATAGTGTTTCTGTGTCTGCTTATGAAAACGTAAAACTACTTTTTTAGTTGGCTGAGAAATAAATGAATTTTTGCCTCACAACCTCCGAGTTCTTTTTTTCCCACCTTATTCCCACTTTGACAGTGTACAGTTTTAGCCACATGCTATATCTGTGGTTTTCTTCAAGCACCAGAGATATAATTTTAGATATGTCTGCTATACATCTTTGGAAGCGGACGCGATCACGTGCCTCCTGCTCCCATAAACGAATTTGTGCTGCACGGTAGGCGTAATTCCATGTAACCATTCCATATATTTTGTTATCTTCCATCTTAAAATTCACCTCCTGAATAGCACTCATCTTCAGAAAAACTAATGTCATTTGTCACCTGGACAGCTTTTCTATACATATACATATACATCCAAAATGCAATAGGGGAAGGGGCTTTTTGTAAATGACAACAACAAATACATATGGTGAAGAATTTTTTTTTGGTTTATTCAGTTCACACAAATACAATATAATTCTTGAGGTACAATGCAGTTTTTTTAGGTACAATATAGTATTCTTGAGGTTTGAATTGACTCTGCTATTCCAATGCAGAAATATTTTTAACTTACACATTACAACAGTAAACAATGGCCAGATTTTTTTTTATAAATCTACACTAAAAACTAATGAGGAGGTACTTTCTTTAATACAACTTAATTCCACAGACCCATTAGCATAGTTTTTACAATAATTCTGATGGACTGTGCACGCTTAGAAACTGATTTCAACAGTCTCCAATAGCAAAGGTTTCTTGCAATAACAATTCTGATGGACTGTGAGCTATATAGATATTATACACTTAAAAACTATTCTGATTTGGATGGCTGGTGGCAGGTGAAAAACTTAAAAGCTATTATATTTACAAGACACACATGGTGTGTAGATATATTCCAAGATGCTATTCCAAGCGAGTGTAAAATGAATGTGCGCAACGGAAAATAATAAAATGAAGAGTTGGTCCTGTCTGATTACCCCCTGAAGCAGATCTTAGGATCTCCTAATTCTATAAATTACAATCTAAACATAAATGAATGATGAAGACAACTAATCCTACTAAATGATATTCGTTATTCCTGCATATATATTTATTGTAGATAAAAAAACCTTTATATTACAATGTTTACATTTCCTAAGTAAAATTACTAATCAACTGCCCAACTCTGACCCTTATTATGACTGCACAATCTAATATCAATAACGTGAAATGACTGACATCATCTATGTACCTAGAAGAACTATGTAAAGGGACTGTGGCTTATGTTCCGACATGTCATTTCGTAAATGGCTGCACAATCTAGTAGTGCAAGGGCTCAACTGTACCTGCTGTAGTTTGCAAACATGACGGGTAATACAGTTGTAAAAAAACATCCCCTCGTTGGCACACATTAAGCCTATCTTCGCGTTTTCCTTGTCGCATAATCGACAATGATGTTGATTACAGTACACCAACCTGTATCAGAGATATCTTTCCAACCCTTTTGACCAAGGGGTGTTGTTGATTATCACATAGTGCAGAACGTCTGTGCTTTATAACACTTGTTTGAGATTGTTTTGACAGGATACAGTACCTTCCTGAAGAGCTGACTGGAAAACTTAACTTCATATAATTTACTAGAACTGAAAAGAAGTGAAACATGTAGCTGGTGTGACTGTGGGCATGCCATAATTTTTTCGGGTGCTGTACTGTACACACATAAACGGTAGCTGCACTGTTTGCCTGAAATGTGTATAAGTTGCGGTGTAAAGTTAGTGTCGCTTATGTTCCAACATGTACAGAGAAAATTACTGTGTGTCCTATGGTGAGGGAGGTATAGATAAAGCACATCGATAGCTGTAAGGCGAATGAAAGAGTTTTTATACATGGCCAATTATGTGCACTATAGATATTGAGATTCGTTCCAGAACCACGGCCGTCAAGAAGAGACATTTCCAGTACGTTGCTCGATGTCAGACTGCGGCAGCAATCCTATTTAATTGTAGTTACACTGATAAATATGTGGCTGGTTCCCAATATACTTGTGAGTCTGGGGAAGGCCGTAGAAAGTGTAGCAGCAGTCAAGCAGGTCAGGGCAGGAAACAACATCTCAGCAGACGCCTCTGTTCCGAGATTGGGCTTGCCCATCTTTGTGGACCAGTTCAGAGAATCCGAGAAAGCTTCCAGCTTATGACGATTTGGCTTGCGGCTCCCACTGGGTGGATGAATAGTCAAATAATACCCAGTTTGCATTGGGTTGCCTGCGGGAACGTGTGTGTCGTGTGTCTACTATGTAGAAATTTGAGAGATCCAATATGACGAGTGTTTGCACTGGGAGTATTGATAGCGTTTGAACTCCTACCACTTAGATCCTGTTGGGGTGGGCGCTAGTCCACGGCTGGCTGGCCTCTCTCTGGCTGACATGCACTTCTGTGGCTGCGGTCATGGGCCGTGTTTACAGCGGCAGTTTCCTCCGTTGGTGCTCACTGCGGCACGGTGAGTACGTCGGATGTATTTGACCATCTGTAGACCACTTTTGCAGGGTTTAATTGCCACTGAAAGTCTCATCTGCAGAAAGAAAGGCGGACAGTCCTCACACACTGGCAGCTGCAGAAGTTTGACAGGTAAATTCAGTGAGAGATGGGCTGTCTCATTAGGATTATCAGCAAGATGCATTCGGTGTTATTTGGGCTATTTTCGTAAACAGGTCCTGTTAGGACAAGAATTTCCATGCAGGCAAACTGAGACATCGCGAAAGCTCCTACAAAAGTGATCGTTAACTATTTCTGCGACATTTTCCTAGAGGTCAACTTGGCTGTTACTTACATAGCCACGTGACGTCCGTATAACATTGAGAACCTTTCAGATGGTGAGTTGCTACCCAGACATTTCACGGCGATGTGTCAGCCACGCTAGGCAAGTAAACACGCGTGCACGGCTAGACGCAGCTCACATGTCGTGTTAGGATCGCTAGGAACAATGCACCCTGCGCTATTCTGGGAAACTTTGGAATAGATTTCTATAGTGCGACCTGTGACGTCAGTATCCACAGGTAAAGAGGTATCGCGCCAGCAACGGTAAACACGCGCGCGAGGCCCAGAGGGTGACTTGGGTCTTATTTACATAGACATTTCATGTCAGTATAACACTCGAAGAACTCTTTAAGTGTATACCTGCAAACAGACGCGATTTTCACCTGCTGGCTGTCGTGGGCAGCGGCCTGGGAGCAATAGCTCGCGCCCCTGTAATCGTCTGTCTGGCAGTGGGCCACGGCGCCAGCGCAGGGGCGCTTTGGAAGAGTTCACTGAGGGTGATCCGTTATGCGAACATCTAGCCAGACCACAGGTACAAAGGACATGTATCATCGCGCTAGCAACAGTGCCTAGGTGAACACGTATTTCGACAGGAATTTCTCAGGTGTCAAGTAAGAAAGGGATGCTGCCGCCTCATGCTTTCGGGACGCGAACTGACACCTGTGCGTGGCTCGGCAGCTGACGGCCGCGTCGTCACTTCGCAGGGGCCACCAGTGCATCCCGACTCCTGGGGAGCATGTGCAGTAGCGTCCTGTGTGGTACAGTGGACGTGGGACGGCGGGCGGTGCATGCTTCGCGATCGATAGATTTTTAACTGTGTGGAATTACGAGTTATGTGTGTTTCATGACGGTATTCCTTGCACAGTCCGAGTAAAAAAAGAAATGCGATCGATGTAATTACTTCTCATAAGGCCTTCATCTTTCAAAACAACAGAGAATGATGAGCAAAGGGCAATCCAAGCCCAGCAAACAAGCCATTTATGGGTCATCTGTCATGACATGCCTATGGGCATACTGTCAAAGTTCCTCGCAAATCACTCGCTCGAAAAACAACAGTGTATCGACAATGGTTAGGATTTCAATGTTGACAAATGTGGGTTCGGGCATAGTATCCCAAGGAATCCCTGGTATGGTGTAGTAGAATTCAGGATCCAGAGAGTGTGTTTCCACGGATGCGCTCCAGAATCGTTCGCAAATGTCCTCAAATAAGCAAGTGCTCTACCTTCTGATCTACCCAAACACAACTCGAGCCCTGTCTTCAAAGCTTTACTTCCGCCAATACCTCGTCTCCTTCCTTCAAAATTTCACAGAAGCTCTCCTGCGGAACTTGCAAAACTGGCACTCCTGGAAGAAAGGATATTGCGGAGACGTGGCTTTGCCACAGCCTGGGGGATGTTTCCAGAATGAAATTTCCACTCTGCAGTGGAGTGCGCTGGTATGAAACTTCCTGGCAGATTAAAACTGTGTGCCCTTGAAAGGCAAAGGTCCCGAGTTCACGTCTCGGTTCGGCACACAGTTTTGATCTGCCTGGAAGTTTCATATCAGCACACACTCCACTGCAGAATGAAAATTTCATTCTAGAAACATCCCCCAGGCTGTGGCAAAGCCATGTCTCTGCAATATCCTTTCTTCCAGGTGTGCTAGTTCTGCAATTTTCGCAGGAGAGCTTCTATGAAGTTTGGAAGGTAGGAGACGAGGTACTGGCGGAAATAAAGCTGTGAGGACGGGGCGTGAGTCGTGCTTGGGTGGCTCAGATGGTAGACTACTTGCTCGCAAAAGGCAAAGGTCCCGAGTTCGAGTCTCGGTCCAGCGCACAGTTTTAATCTGCCAGGAAGTTTCAGCTTGATACATTGCTGAGGAAGGTGTCATTTTATGAGGTAGTGGGGTCGCCTTCACAGCCCACCTCAGGAGGGAGAAGGCACTCAAAGTTCTTGCGCCGAAAATTCTTGAGCTTTAAGACCTTATTCATCTTATGAACATCTCTACGTGTACTGGGTACTGCATAGAGGAACCCAGCAGATGCTGTGTTAATAGTTTACTCGAAGTAAATAGGTTTTGGCATCTGGAGCAAAACCGAGCGAGGTGGCGCAGTGGTTAGACACTGGACTCGCATTCGGGAGGACGACGGTTCAATCCCGCGTCCGGCCATCCTGATTTAGGTTTTCCGTGATTTGCCTAAATCACTCCAGGCAAATGCCGGGATGGTTCCTCTGAAAGGGCACGGCCGACTTCCTTCCCCATCCTTCCCTAATTCGATGAGACCGATGACCACGCTGTCTGGTCTCCTTCCCCAAACAACCAACCAACCAATCTGGAGCAAAGATGCCATGCCCTGTTATGATTTTTTTTTTCAAGATTCGTCTGTTAATGTTGACTCTAGGAATATAATACAATCCCATACTTATTGCTTCCGTCGGGATCGTGAGGACAAGGTTAGATTAATTACCTAACGCACAGATGCGTTTAAACAATCATTCTTCCTGCACTCCATAAGTGAGTGGAACGGTAAACAGCTCAAATAATTGGTGCAGTGGGCATTTCAGAGTGGTCCATAGAGTTTAGATGCAGATGTAAACGTGGACGTGACGGCCAGAGTGAATTGGCCTTTAGCTTCTCAATCCCGACCCTATACTGCGACTTTTTATGTCACGTATGGTATGCCATGATCTCATTTTCACCGTTCGGTAATGGGCGTAATTCAATTCGCACTGTGGACAACGTCACGTCGACTGAAAGTTGGGTCACGTGACGTCAAAATATTCTCCTATGCTGTGAAATGGCGAATCCGATCACATGATGGGACGTGAAATGACGACATGAAATCACAGTCTAACATTTTATGCTAGACTGTGGTGAAATGACGTCCATTATGAATACACTCTGATGTCCTGACTTCAGTTCCGTTGACGTCCACTGTGAAACTTGCTTTATACATCGTCTGTAAAAACCATCTTAACATGCTTTCATAATGCCTCATTTTCTTGTGGAATTTGATTATTGTATTGTACAATGGTACAGCAGCTCCTAAAGCCCAAATACAATTTAGAAAAAAATCATGGAATAATCGATTTACATTCGGCTGTCTATCAAAAGTATCGATAGTTCGACGATAGTGGCGCAGCTGGATTCAAGCTAGAACATGCGCAGATCGCAGACGGTTTTTTGCGTGACATCGTTTGCTTGTGTGTTTTGCGCAACTGTGGGCTATATTTGTGACGACATAAATGTTGTGTTTTTCATGCAATTGCATGCGAATACTGTCAACAAGATAGCACAACGATTCGAAGCTTTTGTGTGAGGAAATGTCTACCTGGACAAACGAATTTGACGTCTTCAGGGACCTCGATAGACTGTCAGGACTTGGAAGAAGTAATGTAACGTATCCTTCGTTGAACGCCTTTGGTAGAGGAAAGCTGATAATCAAGGAAGATCGAAATGGAAGAAAAACGAGGGTTGCTCAGGTATTATATCGCGCGTGCAGCAAAATTACCAACTGTATTGCGCTAGGTTGACATTCTGTGTGTAGCATTCAATGTGTACTTGAACGATAATATATGCTAACTATGAACTATCTAAAGGCAACTGAAACGTTTGTGGATGCGTTTCGAATAACTCTCCCCTCCTTCCAGTTGTAAACAATGTTTTGTGTGATAGCAACCTAGTGTTTTCTTCGGTACAGTGGAAGAGAAACTTTATGTATGCCATGAATTTAGGTGATGATACATTTTTCAAATACTTCAGTCTTTTCAAATCTCCCTACGCACTCGCACTGTGTGTGTGTGTGTGTGTGTGAAAGAAATTCGTTTCTCATTTTGATTGTGACTACCTACACTAACCTTCCAAAGGGAAAGTTATCTTCAATGGAGTAAGAATTGCCAAATGAAATTATTATTTTTTTGCTTTTTAACTCTTTTAGGCTCAAGACGTTTAGCGTGATTTGGTGATAAGTTGGACACCTATGTATTCATCAGATTCCTATCCGTACTAACATTAAACCCATCATAGACATTGTTCTTGGACCTAGTATGAAAACCGTAAATTTTCGAGAAAAAAATATTGATAACAAAGAGGATTGGTTAATATTTATATCGTGAGGGAATTATCACAATACCTAGTTTTCGAAGTGGTAGCTGTGGGATGTTCTGCAAAGGACGCTGGATATAATTCTTATAACAGGATTGATGTTCTTATTTTTAAAATGACTCTTAGCTGTAATCTTGTTCATGCAAATCTATCTAAGCTATTGTGCCTTTTAATTCAGAGGCGTGACTTTTCCCAGTCCGGCTGTGAACTGCCTTTGGTCTCAAAAAACTTACCATACTTGTTTTTGTGAACATATCCGATGTTGTGGCAATTTGTGATAAGTGCTAATGCTGACTTTGGGTCAACAGAAGCGTCCGATCCCACGCGTCGGCTTTGACCCTTGACGTAAGGGTGTTGTGTGTGACGTCATGACGGCGCGGAGTTTGGTTTGAGTGTGGCTGTCTCCAGTTCTGTTTTATCTTATTTTATTTACTTTTCTGATCTGTTCGTTCTATCTCGTGAGATTTTTTTTTTTTTAATTTAAAAACACTTATTACTTATTTTAATTGTCTGTTTCCTCCAACTTCTGTTTTAGTTTATTATATTTATCTTTCTGATCTGTTCGTTCTATCCCGTGAGATTTTTTTTTTAAGACAAAAAACACTAATCGGCTACTGAAGCATCTTTATCTTCTATGGATTGCAGGGGTTACGACCCCTGGGGAGGTGGGTGGGTATTCATGCATGTCTGTCTTCACTTACACGTTGTAGCTACGCAAGGCGTCTAAATTTATTTATATTTAGTTTTCCCCCCACCCAAAACACCCCATTTCCCGCGCTTGTCCCGTTGGTGTCATTAGGCTTCTTGTGGGAAGTGTGTGTTTTTGTTTCTGCCATATTTGTGACGTCATGGGTCAAAGCAGACGGGCGGGATCGGACGCTTCCGTATTTCCACTTTGACTTTTATTCTTCCTTTTCGTGGCTTCTAAAGCACGTGAAGCTTATTTGCTTACTTCACATTTTGCCTCAAAATGCTTCTATCTTGTGCTACATCCTGCCAAGTATTTATGCCCAACCTGTCATATATTGTTTTAATTTCATTTTCCCATGTATTCCTGGGTCTCTGCTTTGGTCTCTTAATGATTTCTCCATGTATATTCTTGAAACTGCTTGATTCTATTTCATTCTGATCAGATGCCCTGTCCACTGAAGTCTTCTAGAATTTATTATTCTCATTGTTGTTGCTTGTTGTGATAATGTGTGCGTCGTCTTTTTGAGCTTTGCAGTCCATCATCATAACAAGGACCAAAGATTTTCTTGTACTTTGTTTTCAAATACTGGTGTAATTGGTGTTCTCATTTTGTTAAACTCTGTTTCTGCTCCATAGGTTAGGAATGGTCTGATGATTGTGTTATATAGCTCTGTTTTAGTTTTACTTGTCAGTAGTCTAGAACAGTAGGCCTGTTAGCATTTTGTAGTATCATTTTCACTTCTAATTGTTTCTGATGTTGTTCGTGTATCATTGCTTGTGGAAATTTGAACTGTACAACATGTTTGAGTTTATGCTTTCTAATTATTAGTGTGATTGGTGGTCTTGTTCATCTCTACATCTTTTAACTGTCGTGTAGCCTATTTTGTTTTCTGTTTGTTTGTCTTTAGGGTAAACTTGGAAGCTTCTTCTAAAAGCTCCACAAATAACTATCTAATCTCCATTTCTCTTTTTCTGTATCATCTGCATATGCCAAAACCTTCACTTTATTTCTGTGGGGGGATCCTAGCAGGTAATAGTTTTTAAAAACTCTCCAATGAACGTTTCAGATAGAAGGGGACAGAGCATCTGTCTTAGTACAGTTTTATTATTAAAGTGGTCAGATTTTACTCCATTTAGCAAAACCATGCCTATATTATCATCAATGCATATTTTGCAGAGGTTAACAAGTTTAATTGGAAATCCCAAGTCCATCACTACATTTCGCAGGCCTTGCCTGTGAATTGAGTTGTACAAATGTGTTGACTGTGTAAAGCCATTTTGATAATCCCTGTTTATATTTCCTGCATATGTTTTCAAGCAGTTTAGCAATAAGCAGGATAAAATTTTAAATGCTATGTTAGGTAATGATTTTCCCTTCGGGTTTCTGAAGTCTTCCCCTATCCCCTTTCATATGTTTTAGGAATATTAATGGTTCTTTCCTTTGCATTTGTAAATTCTCTTTTTTCCAGATTAGCTGTACTGGGTGAAACAAACATCTATGCTTCACTTCTTCATGTTTTAGTATCTCAGCTGGAATTTTGTCACTCTCTGATGCCTTTTCATTTTTGATGTTTCTGATACTTCCGAGCACTGCTTCATATGTCAATGCTGGAATCTGGTCTTCGTTAGGGCTGCTGGTGGAATTTGTAATTGGTGTTTTGGATCAGAATAATTCAGTAGATTGTCAAAATATTCATTGCCTGTTGATAAAATTCTGCATGTTTCAAAAACCATATTGCCATCCTTATCCCTAATCACCTGAGATTTGTAATCAAAACACCCTTTAATTTTGTGAACTGTACCATACATTTTCTGAATGCTATTATATTGATTTTTAATAGATTAAGTCTGATTTGGGTACTGTTTCTTTTTTGTATAGCTTGTTGTATGAACTTGCTTTTGCGTGTGCTGATAAGTAAATTATGTTTGAGGATTCCTGTTTGCTTGTAGCCATTTCCTGCATAATCTCGTAACCTTCTCTTCAGCTTCCTCACATTGTTCATCAAAGAGAAACATACATCATTCATTCACACAAGCAAGCTCATCTCATGCACACATGATCATTATCTCCAGCAGCTGGGTCCAGAATGGAATGCAAGCTGCAATTTGTAGGAGCAGCAGCGAAGGGGAAGGGATAGCAGTGTTTTGGTGGGGAAAGAGAGAAGTGCTGTCTGGGAGAGCGTGCAGGAACTAGAATGCCAACAGGCACAGTGTTGCCCCAGGGGCTCCACAACTCTTTTGTGGATATGTGCGTGGCGAGCACGGGACCCCGAGCTAGTGCGGCCCTCTTTCCTTTCCGGGCTGCGTACCTTCCTTTTCCACTTCCTTCCCCATCCCCTATCTTCCCCCCCACCCTCACCTCCGCCTCATCCCTTCCCCTTCTCGTCCTTTGGAAGTATGTTTTGTGCCTACGTCCAGAGACGGACGCTTGTAACTGTAAGACAGTCTCCCTGAGATGCTGGAAGTTTGCCCAAGCCAATTGGACACTTTTTTGTCTCTAGCGACATTCGATGGCTGTCACTTTCCTAGCGTTGACGATCAGGTCACTCATATTACAGAATTTATTCTTACAGCTGCGGAACGTTCAATACCTCGCACCTCTGATTTGCCCCGGCGCCCCCCAGATCCTTGCTGGAACGAGAAGTGCCGTTATGCAGTACGCGAGCGGTGACGCACTCTTCGCGTTTTCTGCCACCATCCTACTTTGGCCAACTGTATCCGCTGTAAGCAGTTACGTGCGCGATGCAGTCACGCCATCCGCGATAGCAAGAAGACAAGCTGGGACTTCTTTACTTGCGCTTTTAACACCTTCACTCCCTTCTCTGAAGTTCGGAGTCAAATTCGACGGTTATCTGGCACGCCTGGTTTCTCCCCAATCTCTGGGCTCATTGATACCTTAGTGGACACCGTCGCAATTTTGAACTCATTGGGTCACCACTTTGCTGAGATGTCGAGCTCTTCAAATTACCTGCCAGCCTTTCTCCCGAAGAAACGCGCAGCGGTAGTGCGACCTCTTGCTTTCTCCTCTTCAAATAGCGAAAGCTATAATACTGTTTTCTCCATGCGGGAACTCCAACACACACTCTCTTCTTCTCGCTCTTCCACCCCAAGACCGGATGGTATCCACATCCAAATGTTGCTGCATTTATCATACCATAGTCTGCGCTACCTCCTTCGCCTTTATAATCGAATTTGGATGGACAGTACTTTTCCCAGAAGATGGCGGGAAGCTATCTTCGTTCCTGTTCTGAAACCTGGAAAGGACAAACATCTCCCATCTAGCTATCACCCCATTTCTCTCTCAAGTAGTGTATGTAAGGTTTTGGAGCGTATGGTGAATTGCTGTTTAGCCTGGTGGCTGGAGTCCCGAAGCCTCTTAACAACTGCCCAATGCGGTTTCCGAAAGCATCGTTCTGCAGTTGATCATCTTGTTTCTCTCTCTACTTATATCATCAACAATTTTCTGAGGAAACGCCAAACAGTAGCAATATTTTTTGATCTGGAGAGAGCTTACAATACCTGTTGGAGGACAGGCATCCTCCACACACTGTTCTCTTGGGGTTTTCGAGGTTGGCTGCCCCTTTTTTTCATTAATTTATGGCAGAGCGCACATTTAAAGTGCGGTTGAACACGACTCTCTCCCGTACTTTCTCCCAAGAAAACGGGGTACACCAGGGCTACGTGCTAAGTGTTGTACTGTTTGCCATTGCCATAAATCTGATTATGGATTGTCTCCTTCCCGATGTCTCGGGCTCCCTCTTTGTGGACGATTTTGCGATTTACTACAGCTCTCAACAGACCAGCCTTCTTGAACGTTGTTTTCAAGGTTGTCTCGATCGCCTCTACTCTTGGAGCATCAAAACCGGCTTCCACTTTTCTCCCAGTAAGACCGTTTGTGTCAATTTTTGGCATAGTATGGAGTTTCTTCTGCCTTCCCTACATGTAGGCCCTGTCAACCTTCCATTCACAGACGTCGCTAAATTCTTGGGTGTTATGTTTGACAGAAAACGGTGCTGGTCCTCCCACATTTCCTATCTTTTGGCTCGCTGTCTGGGATCCCTCAACACCCTCTGTGTCCTGAATGGTACCTCTTGGGGAGTGGACCGAGTGGTCCTTCTCCGCCTGTATCGCATCTTAGTGCACTCGAAATTGGACTATGGAAGCATACTTTACTCCTCTTCTCTTCGGCGTCTCGACTCCGTCCACCACTGTGGATTGTGTTTAGCATCTGTAATTTTTTACACCAGTCCTGTGGAAAGCCTATGTGCTGAGACTGCTGAATCTCTGCTGTCCAATCGGCGAGCTGTCCTTCTGAGTCGCTATGCTAGCCATCTGTCTTCCATGCCTGCTAATCCGCCCCATGACCTTTTTTTCGACGCCTTCCTGGATTTAGGGTATGCAGGCCACCCTTCCTCTCTGCTACCACTGGGAGTCCGCTTCCGTCGACTGCTACGTTCTCTTTCCTTACACTTTCCTAAAACTTTCTGCCTGCTCCATGACCTTTCTCAGTTTCCCAAGGACGGTACCCCTTCTCTCGTTTATCATCGGGCATTTGCTGCCCTATGCGCACAAATGAAGGATGCCACATTTATTTACACTGACGGCTCAAAAACATCATTTGGTGTTGGGAGTACCTATATTGTTGGCAACACCCCTAATTGATTTTGGCTTCCCGACCAGTGTTCGGTTTTTACTGCGGAGCTTTACGCTGTTCTCCAGGCTGTCCAATAAATCTGTCACCATCAGCGGATACGGTATATTATATGCTCAGATTCGCTCAGCTCTTTCCTCAGTCTCCAAGCTCTCTACCCTGTCCACCCTATGGTCCACAGGATTAAGGACTGCCCCCACTTGCTCCATTTGGGGGGCGTCTCTGTGGCATTCCTCTGAATCCCTGGACACGTTGGTATCCTTGGAAACGAGGCGGCCAATATAACGGCCAAGGCTGCAGTCTCTCTTCTTCAGCCTGCTGTTTGCATGGTTCCCTTCGCCAATCTACCGAGTGTTTTATGTCGTTGTGTTGCTCTTTTATGGCACGCACATTGGTCTACACTTCCCAATAATCAATTGCGGGACATGAAAGCTCTTCCTTGTGCTTGGACCTCTTCCTCCCACACTCGTCGTCTGGAGGAGGTAATTTTAACTAGACTCCGGATAGGGCACTGCATTTTTAGCCATCAACATCTTTTAAGTGGTGATTCTCCCCCGCTTTGTCCCCACTGCTCTCAACTGTGGACGGTGAGACTCCTTTTACTTGAGTATCCCTATTTTACTCCGTTATGCGCCCATCTACAGCTGTTGCCTGATATATCTTCCATTTTAGCAGATGACATGTGCTCAGCCGATTGCGTTCTCGAGTTTATTAGTGTCAGTGAGATGATGTCAGTCATTTGAAGCTCTTTTTGGGGACAAACAACCCCCCCTTCTACAGTGGTTTTCTAAGCTTTGCTTCTGTTTTTTAGTTTCCCCACTTTTTGAGTTTCGCTCCCATTGCTGCTGATTTACAATATGGTTTTTTTACCTTTTCCTCAGCCACACACCGGACACTAATGACCATAGCAGTTTTGCACCCTAAAACCATAACAAAACAAACAAAAAAAAAGGCACAGCGTCAGGGTTGTGTTGCAGGGAAGTGGGGAAAATTGGAAGCAAAAGGAGAGGGGTAGGGAAAGATGGGCAGGTGCAGTGGCAAAGGGCAGCAGCCAAAGAGGGTGGAGATGAGATTGGAGAGGAGGTGGTAGGACGTAGTGGGGTGGAACCTGTTGGTTGGTGAGTGTAGGGGCATTATGTTACCATAAGTTGAGATCATGATAATTATAGGAGTGGAGATGTGTTGTAAGGGTAACACCCATCTGTGCAGTTCAGAAAAGCTGGTGGTGGAGGAGAGGATCCAGATGGCTTGAGTAGAGAAGCAGCCATTGAAATCAGGCATATTATGTTCAGCTGCATGTTATGCCACAGGGTGGTCTACTTTGCTCTTGTCTGCAGTTTGGCAATGGCTGTTTATCCTGGTAGAGTTGAGGACCTGGTGAAGTGGCTCTGAGAGAAGGTGTTTAGGTTGTGAAGGAATGAAGATAAGGTGTCTTGGCCCTGAATACATATCATGATTATATCATCAGTGAATCTGAACCACACAAGGGATTTGGTGTTCTGGGAGGCTCGTAAGGCCTTTTCTAAATGGCCCATAAACAAGTTGGCATAGGAGGGTGCTGTGTGGGTGCCACTGGCTGTGTTGTGGACTTGTTTCCGTGTATTCCTTTCAAAGGACAAGTAGTCGTGGGTTAGGATAAAGTTACTGAGGTGAATGACACGTGAGGTAGTGCGTTTGGAGTCTGAAGGACGCTATTGAAAACTACCTTTCGGTAGACCATGAGCATGAGGGATGTTTGTGTATAGGGAACTGGCTTCAACAATGACGATAGGGATCCAGGAGGTAAAGGGGCAGGGATGGTATAGAGTCAGTGAAGGAGGTGGTTGCTATCTTTAATGTGGGAGTCTTGATTATGGACAATTGATTGGAGGTGTTAGTCATTGAGGGCCAAAATTCTTTCAGTGGGGACATAATAACCAGCTACAAGGGGAAGTTCAAGATTGTTGAATTTGAGGATTTTGTGGAGTGTAGAGAAGGTGGGTGTGTGGGATGCCATGGGGATGAGGAGGGAAATGGATTCAGGGGAGACGTTGTGGGGAGGGTCTAAGGCTTTAAGTGAAGATTAGAGGTTGTGTCGGACTTCTGGGAAGGGATCACTCTGGTTCAGGTTCATATACGATGTCATTGGGTTCAGACCCTAGACACCCTTATCTTCGTTCTTTCACAATCTCAACACTTTCTCTCCCATCCACTTCACCAGGTCCTTCTCAACTGAGCGTGTCACATCCCTAGACATAGCCCACCTCCTCTCTGATAACTCCATCTGCACCTCCAAGTGTCCTCTTCCTCACCCAGACTGGAACAGCTGAACCACATCCTTTGCCAGGGCTTTGGTTGTGTATCATCATGCCCTGAAATGAAGGACATCTTACCTGAGCTCCTTCTCACCCCCTCCTGAAGTGGTGTTCCATCAGCCACCCGACCTCCTCCATAACATCCTAGTCCATTCCTATGCCACTCCCAACCTCTTGCCACAAGATCATATCTTGTGGAAGGCCCAGATGCAAGACCTGTACAATCCAGCCACCCAGCTCTTCCTATTCCAGTCTTGTCACTGATTTATCCTACTTCATCAGGGGCTGGGTCACCTGTGAAAGCAGCCTAGTTATTTACCAGCTCTGCTTCAGTCATTGCACAGATTTTTATATTGATATGATTACCAACCAGCTGTTCACCAGGAAGAACAGCCACCACCAAGAGCAAAGTAGACCACCCTGTGGCACAACATGCAGCTGAACATAACATGCTTGATTTCAATGGGTGCTCTACTACCCAAGCCATCTGGAACCTCACCACCACCACCACCCACAGCTTTTTCAAACTGTGGATGGGAGTTATGTTTATGGTATATCTCTGTTCCTGTAATTATCCTGGCCTCAAACTAGGGTAACATACCATTCCCACACCCACCACCTAACAATTTCCATTCCCTCTGTACTTTCACTCCTCATCAGCCTCGTCTCCGATCCTCTTTGTTTGCTGCCTTCTGCCATTGCACACACCTGGCCTTACCTACTGCTCTCCTTTTTCTCCCAGTTTTCCCCACCTCCCTGCCCTATTATAGCCTCCTGATGCTGCACCAGTTGGCATTTTCCATGTGATAGTTAACATTCTGGTCTTGAGTTGCCAGAGTTGGCAGTCATGTGTGCATGACGTGTACTTGCTTGTGTGAATGAATGATCTGTATTGTGTGTCTCTTTCTTTTTCTGACAAAGGCTGTGGCTGAAACCTTATGTGTAAAAGTCTTTTAGTTGTGCTTGCTTGCAACTTAACATGTCATCTTTACGGTAAGTAGCAGTCTGTCTTTTCTTACGTTATTGTTTAGAAACTCTACACTATGTATGGAGCTTTGTTGTAATCTGAATTATCTGCTAGGCTTGGTGACAGAAAAATGTTGTTTTTAGGATTCACAATTTTTGGACTAACTGAAATAAGCTCCCTATTCACCTTTTAAATTAGTTTCCTCTTTTGCTTCATTTGCTCTTCTTGTCTCTCTTTTTTTCTATGTTTTAAATAGTTCTAGGTAATCTTGTGGCTAAATGAACACACTTTTTTCCTGGAAGTGTGTACACTTCAATGTTTTGATTATGTTAGTTAGTATATAACAAATTGTAGTGTGATTTATCCCAACAATCAGTAGTTTCCCTTGATGTTAAGAATACTCTTATCTTAATTTTCCATGACATTCTGATCTTATTTGTAACTTAGGGATTATGAGCAGTTATTTTGCATTGGCATCTTAGACACTAAATGAAGGCTGAGGTGACACTAATTTGTAACTAGCCTCAGGTCTAGGTCAGGTCAGACATGAGTCTTAGATTATTAGAGTCTGAAGCAAATGTCATCACAGCAACCTGCTTTTCGGAAATTAATGTTGTTGTCAATCTCACTACTACCATATCCAGAGATCTAGGTGTGGTTTGCAGGTTGTGGTATGTTTGCGAGTTGGAAAAACCGACAAATGTATCAGAGCAACTTCTGATACATAAATCTTACATTCTGTATTTGTACTTACTCTCAGTGAATTTCCTATGGGCTGTTATTTTCGAGTTAGTAATGTGTTTGAGGGTGTAAATAATATCTTAACCAAAATCCCAGTATTACTGCTTGGGATGCTTTGATAGATGAAATATTTATGTTTGTATGATGTCATAATTGCCACACTTATTGATAGAGGCATTCTTAAAGGCTAGCAGATTGTATCTTACTATTCAGTCGTTCATCTACTGACATACCAATTTTTGAAGGCAGCTGTTTCTGTAGTAACCTATGGTGATGTATACCTGTAGTGATGTAATGCCTCTGTGTACTGTGGTTAGTCTTACCTAGAGCTTGTAGGATACTCCTAGACTGGTCACTCAATAATGTTTCTTAGAACTCTGTAAGTTGGTCTTTGTGGGATAGTTAATCTGTCTTAGAATCTGACATTTAAAGTTCATCAGCATACTGTCCTTTGAGTCAAACAAATCTGAGACCATTTGTGCTACCCTTCTTCTTCCCTTGTACCCCCTGTTCTATTTGCTCCTGTTCCCCTGTTCTATTTGCTACGGGTCCCACAGACTTGAGCTATATTCTATAATGGGTCGAGTGAGTGTTTTATAAGCAGTTTTCTTTGTCGACTGACTGCATTTTCCCAGGCCAGGGTTACCACAAGTTTTGGAAATCACGGAATTTTAAGTGTATCAGGCAAATCAGGGAAATTGGGAAAAAAACACTGGAAAAATCTCGTTTTTCTCTCAATAGATGAAATGGTTTGTTTACTGAGATGTCGTGCATTGTCGCTGGCTGGGTGCAGCTGAGTACGTGAGCTGCTTCCCAACTCCCTCATTCTTATTGCTTCTCCCCTTTCTGCCACTCCCCCCAGTTTTCAGCCAGTGCTGTCACCACTTCTTGCTGCTAGCCTAGCAGCTGCCGACGAGAGGCAGGGAGGTGTGATGAGAGGTTTGCTTGGATCTGATTCTCAGAGGCTGTTGATACAGTGGCCAGAGACAGCTGTTGTGTGTGCACGAGTTGTGTCGGAATGATTGTGTGAATGTGTATGTGCTCTCCTGACAAAGGCTATGGCCAAAAAATTAGTTGTCAGTGTGTGTGTGTGTGTGTGTGTGTGTGTGTGTGTGTGTGTGTGTGTGTGTGTGTCTGCAGCTCAGTGATCATCTTTATGGTGAGTTGCTACTTGTCATCATTAGTATTGATTTTCAGAGTATTCACACAAGTTGTGTGTTGCATGGATTGATCACTGCAGTCTCACTTCATCAACATGGTGTCTGTGGCATATGTAAATAGGTGACCACATCAGTGGACTTCCATGATGGGCCAAAACCGCAGGCCATTTCTGAAGCCCATCATTTCCCACTAATGTGCACGCCCTGCCTGTTGGATCTAGTCTCACCGATCTGCCCACAGGCCAGGCCTGTTTGTGTGTGATGTAATAAGGCTGATTTTCTTGGTTTATCCATGGACTCAGGACTGTGGTGCTCCTCAGCAGCCCAGAGGCCACATGCAATGGATTTCAGGAATTGCGACTGTATCACCCCAAGAACATAGTACAGTGTGGCATTTTATAGACATTTTATTTATTCCATTGCATTTTGTCACTTTGAAAGTAGTTTATATATTAGGAAGTATGGCTGATAAGAGGAAGAAAATAGTGGCAGTCACTGGCAGTTTGTGCACTATGTACTCACATATTTCGTGAAAGAAAAAACCACACAATACCTGTAAAATAATAGTCATAAGACAGTAGGCAATAATCAACAATAACAAACATAATAGAACAAACATTTTATTTGCAGTTGCCTATAGTGTTGGTTTACATAACTCTACCCTGCCTAATCGACTTCTTCTAAGAGGTCTACTTTTTTCTGAAGTTATTTCCGAAATCATTGAAGATATTAAATCTGTCTTGCGATTACAATGAAATACATATCTTTGTCACCAAATGTGTCTTGTTTTATTGAAATAAAATAACATCTGTGGTCTTAATGTAACATATATAACATTTGACTTGTTTTCTCCATCTAAAACCAGTTCATTGCAAATATGTTGACGTTAATATTTAAGATTTGTGCTCACATGTTTAGAAATACGGAAGTCCTTACATTTTTTTGTCAACTTATGTTATTACTTACCCTTGTGATCACAAAGTTTGTCTGCCCAGTGGGCCAACAGCTCTTTGGTGGGTACTAGTGTGGTGTGCATGGGTCTCTGAGCTATTGCAGCCTTTATTATTATTATTATTATTATTATTATTATTATTTTCTGGGCTACTTTCCCTTCCCCTTCCTTCTCCTTCCCTTTTCCTTTGCCCCTTCCAATCCTTCTTTTGGTGTTCTTCTTTATGTTGGGCTGGCTATCCTCATGACTTTCCTTTGTCTTGCGGTTTTGGTTGGTTGCGTTTCCGCCTCCTTTTTGGCTTTTCTTCTTTTTTTTGCCCCGCCCCCCCCCCCCCCCCCCCAAGCATTTGAACTCAATTTCTAAATTTGAAATCTGTAGTGCGAGCTAGTTGAGAACTCCCTCACCAGCATCTTTGGTGTGGATTCCTTTCCCTCTTCCCCCTTTTCCCCTTCCCTTCCCTCTCTGCCAAAGCCCTTTCGCCTCCTGGCTAGGTCACCAACTCAGTAGCCAGTCCATGTGGTGGGGCTGCTATGTAGCCATCTGGCTGAGCCCCCTGTTGCCACAGGGATCATGGATAACACTGCTGGGACCTGTGCTGCGAATGCCGTATGCAAGCCAATGAGTGGTTGCCCATCTTTTCAGGGCATCTGAACTCCTGGCAATGACCTACCTGCCCAGCTGCCATTGCTGTGGCTGGGTGGTGCCCACAAGGCAGGCCCCTGTTCGGAGTGGGTGGTACCAGGGTGGACATTTGGCTTATGAAATATGTTAATCTCTCTGGCCGCACTACTATGGCTGTATCTCTTCCTTAATGTAGTTCTGTCTCAGTTCCTGTTTCTGCCTTTCCAGCCTTATGCTCCTTGGATACACCCTTGGAGGAGGGCCAGACATGCCGGCTAGGGGCAAGACCCTTTCCACGGTTCCTGGTCTGTATGAGAACTGACAGGGAGACTTTTGCCACCAGTAAACCTCTTTTCTCTGTGGTATGTACTGAGGACAAGTTCGGTGAAGATGAGTCATTAAACAAGATGAGCTCTGTCTCTCTCCTTATAAAGACAACTTCTGCCAGTCAGCCAGCCTCCCTCTGTGCCTGCGACCGTTTAGGAGACCCCCCATGGCTATTTATTCTCACAAATCACTCAGTATGACACAGGATGTAATTTTCTGTAGAAACCTTCTCATAGAGTTCAATGATGACCTTACAGCTAATCTGGAACAACATGGCGTTCATTTCGTCCAGCATGTCCAGAAAGACCCTAAGGATCATAGTGTAGACACTGGCATTTTCATCGTGGCATTTGAGGGTGATACCCTGCTTGAGATGGTCAAGATAATGGCGTACAGACGTGATGTGAAACGGTACATTCCACCTCCCATGTGTTGCTGTCATTGCCTCAAGTTCGGTCACATGCCCTTGCAATACGATGCCATCCCATCTGTGGCGATTGTGGTCACCCTCTTCACTGAGCCCTTGCACCCAACCACCTAACTGTGTAAACTGCTCTGGTCTCCATTCTCCTCACTCACTGGAGTGTCCAGTGTACATGAAGGAAAAAAGAATTCCGGAAATAAAGACCCTTGACTGTCTCAGCTACTTTGAAGCCCAGAAGAAATTTCACAGACTTCACCCTGTAAATCTCTCCTCTGCCTCAGTTACGCTTTTCCCTCCTCACTCTTCCCCCCCCCCCCCCCCCCCCCCCTTTTGTTTCCTCACCCTCGGCAGCTCCCATCCCTTCCACTCCAGGAACTGCTTCTCCTCCTTGGCCAGGGAAAACATTTTCTTCTGTGGCTCGTGCTAGGGATGAGGCTCCATCTTAGAACACCCCTTCCTGGCATTCTCGGGACAGGAAGCTTGCATGCTTGGGCCGTAGGAGAGACCTGTGTTCTGAGGGCCCCAAAGCCACTCACTCTCTGTCTGATCCTGACATCACTGCCACCTGTTCCCTTGCTGATAACGCCTCCTCCCTCCCTCTGAGGAAGAACAAGAAGCAGCACAAGCCAAAAGATGAGGCTTCCCTGGCTTCCTGGAGGGCTTCATCCCTCCACCTCATCCTGAATCAGACCCAGTTTGTATGGATGTCACCCAATCCTCATTGGTGAAGACCACTGACCAAGTGACTTGATCTTCCCTCAGTTTCTTTATGTCTCACCTGGACTCTCACCACATGATAATCCAGTGGAATTGAAAAGGATATTATTGCCGCCTCCCAGAAATGCAATGCCTTGTTTCCACCTGCTCTTTGTTCTGTCTTGCTCTTCAAGAAACTCACTTTAGTAATGTTCACTGTTTCAAGTTTCTTGTTATTGAGCATTGTCAGAACTGTGCAGGCCCCGGGACAGTGTCTGGAGAGGTCTGCGCTTTGGTTTGCACCGATGTCTTTAGTGACTGGATCTCCATTCATACCAGCCTGGAAGCGACAGCAGTTAGAGTGTAGATGACTGTGGCAGTCACTGTTTGCAATGTCTATCTCCCTCCAGGTAGCCACTTCCTTACGTTGAACTGTCTCCTTTAATACAGCAACTCCCACCTCCCATATTTCCTCCTTGGGGACTTCAACTTGCACCACTCGCTGTGCGGGAGTGCCACTTCATTGGGTAGGGCTCTTCTACTTGATCAACTTACTACAGACTTTGATTTGGGTCTCCTCAATGACGGTTGCTCTACCCATGTCAGTGCTGCTCACGGAACCTGTACTGCTTTCGATCTCACCATTTCCTCCACTGCTCTCATGGCTTGGCTACATTGGTCGCCCTGTGATGATCTTTGTGACAGTGACCACTTTCCAGAGGTACTGTTATTCCCCTGCCGCCGCCAGGCAGACAGGCCCCCTCATTGGGCATTCCGCAGGGTCAGCTGGCCTTTATATACGGCTGCTGTGCACTTAGAAACCTCTCTCTCAGACTCCATTGATGTGGTCGCACAGGGTATTTCTGTCATTATTCTTAATGCTGCTGGCACTGCTGTCCCCCTATCCACAGATCCCCCTCGTCATCGACCAGTACCATGGTGGACCGAGGACGTAGCAGTTGCTGTCCAGGCCTGCTGACGGGCACTGCAGCAATTTAAATGACACCCTTCACAGACCAATCTCCTCACTTTTAAGCATCTCCATGCTAAGGCTCATTACCTTATTAAGCAGGGAAAAAAACAGAATGATTGGAGTACTATGTTTCTTCCTTGGGAACGTATGGCTCCTCATTGCAGGTTTGGTTCAAGCTCTGTAGCCTTCTGGTTGACAGTCAACTGTCCAGGGGCCTTTCCTCCAAGGTGCTCTGACTACCATTGGTCCTTGCAGAACACACTTTGCGACAGCATCGGCGTTCTGTTCCCATCGTGCCACCTTTCTCCGGCAGAAACACGGAGTTGAACAGACCCACCTTCTGTTTCAACCCTCACCAAGCTGAGCCCTTTAATGGACTCTTCACTGAATGGAAATTCTTGCAGGCTCTTACCTCTTCACATGACATGGCTCCAGGCCCAGATTCCATCCACAACCAGATGATCCAACAGTTGGACATTACACAGAGGCAGTATCTACTAACGGTCTTCAACCACATTTGGCTCAGGGGTACCTTCCCCCCACAGTGGCGAGACAGTTTAATTATCCCTGTCCTTAAACTTGGGAAGAACCCAACACCTCTCAATAGCTACTGCCCAGTTAGCATGACGATCGTACTTTATAAACTGCTGGAGAGGATGGTGAGCTTCTGATTTTGTTGGCTACTTGAATTTCGGGGCCTTTTGTCTTCGTATCAGGTGGCTTAGGGGGAGGACAATCTCAAACTGCCCATTTACTCATATTCGAAACTGCAATCTGACTGGCTTTTACTAACTGTTGGCACCTTGTCATGGTATTCTTTGTCCTACATAAGGCATATAACATGGCTTGGCACCATTGCATTTTAGTTACCCTCTGTGAGCGGGGCTCTCACGGCCCCCTTCCAATTTTTATCTGTGATTTTTTTCATCCTACCAGCTCTTCTGGGTTCCAGTTGGCACTTCACTCGCACCTCGGATTCAGGAAAATGGTATCCCACAGGGTTCTGTATTAAGTGTTACACTCTTCCTCATAGCCATGAATGGGCTTGTAATCTCGGTTGGCCCTCAGGTTACCCCAGCATTGTATGTCAATGATTTTTGCATCTGGTGCACCTCCCACTCGGTACCCTCTGCTGAGTGCCGGCTCCGAGGGGCCACCTAACGCACCTCTGTGTAGGCTGTCTCCCAATTTTCTCCCTCCAAAATGTGGGTTATTCATTTTTGTCATTTCATACTACACCCTGGTCCAGAAATTTAGGTGACCAGCTCCTAGATGTTATTGCACAGTCCCATTTCTTGGGCGCCCCCCCCCCCCCCCCCCTTTTTTTTTGAAAAGCTGATGTGGCTGCTCCATATGTGCTGCCTGAAGACTCCATGCATGCGGAAGCTTAATGCCCTCCACCTCCTGGCCCACACACCTTGGGCTGCAGACCATGCTACTCTTCTCCATCTTCACAGTGCTCTGGCCATACCCATACTAGATTATGGAAGCTAGGTTTATGTCTCAGTGGCTCTTTCTGCTTGGAAAATACTGATCCTGTTCACCATTGTGGGTGTGTCTGGCTATTGGTGCCTTTCACACTGGTCCCCTTAAGTCTCTTCCCAGAAGTTGGGATTCCCCCTCTACAAATATGATGAAGCCAACTCTTGGTTTCTTATGCAATCACCGATTCCCTGACCATCCCAGGTACCGTTCCTCTTTGCAAGCAAGGGACGTCTCCCTTCTGATCACAGCCCATGAGTGGGATTGCCGGTTGGAATGCATCGTACTTCCTTCTGTCAGGATCTCCATCTCCATTCACTGAAATGTGCTCCATGTATTTCCTCTCAGAGCCCCCCCCCCCCCTCCCCCCACCCTTGGATGGTGCCTAGACCACGTATTAGGACTGACCTGTTCCAGAGTCATAAAGTCTCTGTTGCCCTCTATGGTCTTCTGTCATCTTGTTCATCTCATCCTTGCAGAATCCAGGGTGCTACCATCTACACTGATGGTTCTAAGACGATAGATAAAGGGAGATATGCTTTCACATCTCCTACTGGCTTCGAACGCAATGTATTGCCGGAATCATGTAGTGTGTTTACAGCAGAGCTGCTAGCTGTTACCATGGCCCCCATTTTGTTACCCAGGCAATCCTCCACACAGTGTGTACATAAAGTCTGGGAACACAAGAACTAAACATTGTATAGATGTCATACATATTGCATTTTGAAGAGAAACTCTGAAAGTTTATTTACAAAAATTCGATATGCGAACAGTGAATGACCCGGCAGATATCAATACGGTAATTGAATTCTTGCCATACCCATTCCAGGATGGCATTGTCGATTGTGGCAGTCGCTTTCCATATTCTCTCCCGGAGCTCTGCTACATCACATGGTAGAGGCGGTACATGCACCAGATCTTTAATGTGTCCCCACAGAAAAAAATCACACGGAGTGAGATCTGGTTATCAGGGAGGCCATTTCATGAAACAGCTGTCCCCTTCTGTAGCACAGCTGATCCATCGATGCAGCAGCTCTGTGTTCAGGTACCCACGAACTTCACAACGAAAATAGGGTGGACCCACATCCTGTTGAAAGATGAACGGGGAGTCCAATTGCATTTGAGGCATCAGCCATTGCTGCAACATGTCCAAGTAGGAATTTCCAGTGGCAGGGTTCTCGGCGAAGAAGAATAGCCCATACAGTTTTCGATGTGACAACACACAAAAAACATTTACCTTTGGGGAATCATGCTCAGATTCAGTGCATTCGTGTGGATGCTTTGTACCCCAGATTCAACAATTATGCCTGTTCACTTCCCATTAGTGGCATCGACACTAAAAATTAAGCAATCAACAATGCCATCCCCATCCTCATTCATTTGTTGTAACTGAGAACAAACCTCAAAACGCTTGTCTTTGTCGTCATTGAGCTTCTGCACTAGCTCCAATTTGAATGGTTTCATAGACAGCTTCTGTCACAGGACTTTCGACACTGTCATTGGAGCCATTTTGAGTTCACGGAATGCACGATGCACAAATTTCTTTGGACTCCTTATGAATGTCTCTCGTACATGCTCCACATTCACTTCATGCACACTGGGACATCCGCTTCTCTTTGCTGGGCACAAGCAATCCGTCGTAACAAATTTGTTGTGCCAGTGGTAAATGCCTTTCTTGGTGGCTTCTTGCCGTATTTAATTCTAAACATCCATTGAACAGCTATAGCACACTTGTTTTTGTCAAACTCCAACACACAGAAAGCTTGCTCCGCATCTGAACTCTCCATGTTTACGACTAGCACTGACCATAACCAAATTACCAAACTGCGCTGAGGCGGTATACATGGGGAGGGGGGGTGAACTTTCAGGGTTTCACTTCAAAATGACATATGATATCTGTACAATGTTTTGTTCTTGTGCAATAAATAATTGAAAGTGTTTCCAGACTTTATGTAAATTCTTTATGTACCGACTAATTGATCAGACTGCTACTCTCGTCTTCTTTCTCTCCTTCCTTGGCTGTGCCACCTGCTCAGTTTCTTTCTCTGAGTCCGAAGTCATGAGGGTATCCCAGGATATGAACGGGCTGACTGTTTGGGTAGATAAGATGATACTCACGCTCCATTCCCTTTTGTGACTCCAGCTGCAGATATGCAGATGTAAGTCAAATCTCTCTTTGTTCGAAAGTGGAATGACATCTGGTGCTCTACTGCTCTCAGTAATAAACTCCGCACAATCAAGGAGACTGCTGCGCTTTGATGCTCTTACTTCCGCTCCTCTTAGGCGTCCACTGCTTTAAGCCATCTACACATTGGTGATACCAGGCTCACCCATTGTGTTCTCCTGTGTAACGAACCACTGCCACAGTATGGTTGTGGAGTCAGACTGATGATATCCCACATATTGGTAGAATGTCCCCTCTCTGCTATGTATAGTCTTCCGTAATTTTAATACCAGCAGACAATTCACAGATGGTTGAACTGGTCCTCAGTTTCCTCTGTGAAAGTAGTTATTTCCAGATATAAGATTGTTCTTTACTCCTGAACAGAGGCAGGGTCATTGTGGTTGGTGCCTCTCTTCACATTTTTTCAATCTGGGACCCCATGACGATTCCCCTATGGAAAGATCACTTTTATTTCCAGTTTTTAGATTGTTTGTAACCTTTTATGCCTTTTACTGTGTGTTTTTGACTTCCCTGACTGGATCCATCCACTTTTAGTTGACCCTCTCTCTTCTGTAAGTAACTTAGGAATCACAGGACTGATGATCTCACTGTTTGGCCCCATAAACCCTCTCAATTAATCATTCAATCAATCAATCTCAAAATTTGTCAGGGAAAAATTATAAAACATGTCTGGAAATCGGGGAAAGATCAGAGAATTTCAATTGGGGAAACTTGTGGCAACACTGCAGGCTCTTGCAAGTGAATTTAAATCTCCCACCTACTTTACCCATGACTTTGTCTGTGTGATCATTCCACTTAATGTCCCAAAAATTGTTAGCCAGTGTGTTATTCAATACTGTTGGGGTACATTCAAATTTTCTTGTATTCTTGTTCTGCATTGGCACAGGGGCAGCATGGTTATTAATGGATGTCGCATGGTTAATTTGAGGGTTGGCCAGATACCTTTCCTGTTACCACCCCATTACTTCCTGGGTCAGAATCTGTGTATCCCAGCTGCCTCAGAGAAGTGTTGTCTGTGTGAAAGTGAATGAAAGTTTACTAAATGTTGGTGAGTTGTGTAACTGAGATGGGACTTGGGTACCAGCCCCATATTCACTTAGTGGGATGCATGGAAACAGCCTAAAAACCACATCCACCAAGCAACATTAATCCATTGATCCAGGGCCAGTGCATTTCCCTGATCCAGAAGCAGAGATTTAACGCATTAGGCTATGTATTGTTAATCCATTCATCTGGGGCCAATGCATTTCCCTGGCTCAGAAGCAGAGATTTAACACGTTAGGCTATCTGGGTGGGTTCAGTTGTGGCACAATGATTTGAATTTACATGACAGCAACTGTTGACCAGGCATGTGACTATTTGCAGTGTATTTGATGGTTTGTATTGTTTTACTCTGGCATTAATACTGGCCAAGATCAAATAATATTGTGCTCCTATGGCGGTATTTTCAACTGTAATTTAATCTTTTTGTGTGAGAATGAAGTACATCTGGATAAAAAGTTAGTAGGGAGTTTAAAAATTGCCAATATGCCACGGAATATTGAGGTAGACTGAAACTATGCAGACTTGTAGCAGTCCATCATGTTACTATTTCGGTCAGTCCATGCAGAATGTGAGTTGTTCTGTGCATTGGGTCTTTAACATACACCCTCCCTGCCTGCCCACCCTCCTTAATCCCCACTCCCCAGTAGCACTTTTCAGAAGAAGGGTTGTAATGTTTATACAGGGACCTGTTTTGGACACTTCGTGACCTGATACTGTGTGATGGAGCATTATTTAATTTGTCCAGTTGCAAGGAAAGCAATTGTGGCAGGACTGAATACCCCAAGGAGCAATTTTGTTGTTGAATTTGCAGTTCAGTTATGTTGAAAGTCAGTTGCTAGTCTTTACATCAAGTGATGATATAGCTTGTCTTCTTGCATGCTGTCACAGTTATATGAGATGACTTTCCTGGATGCGATTTCATAATCTGTGAATTCCAGGAGGGGGAGAAATGTGTGCTAGATTGTTTGTATAATACTGTGTGTGTGTGTGTGTGTGTGTGTGTGTGTGTGTGTGTGTGTGTGTGTGTGTGTGTAAATTCTTTGCTCTCAGTTCCCTCATGTAATTGATTTAACATGACTTTTGGTGAACATAGAATAATAATATATTTTTTCAGAAGAACATGTATTTTTGCTGGAAGCATTTGTCAATCTGCTAATTGAGAACAATGAATCTTGGTGAAAGTAAATGCATGGGAGGGAAAAAGGACTGTAGTTCATTCCACAGCCCTACTTATGTAAATGAAATTAAGTAACATGTCAATTTAATTTGCAGTTTTCACCACCACCTAAAATCCCAGTGCCACAGAGTTGTCTGGAAGAACAACCCAGTAAGATGCAAGATGAAACAACATGGGAAAGAGATAGAGACCTTTATTTGCAGCTGAGAGAGGTAAATCTTTATTATATTTTTTAAAGTGTTTTCTATCTTACACAAAATACGAACGTGAAAAATTAAACCTTCACAGCAAGCTGTGTACAAAATTTATACCAGAATTGGAGTCTGAGAGAGTGAACTAGAGGTTTGCAAACTCGTTCATTTCTGGGAACTAGTTCACTTGTGATCCTTCTTGGGAACAATTCATTTTTACTCTTTCACCACTTCTTTTTATTTAATATTGTGCACACTATGTGGATTTTGGATAAATTTCCAGAAAGAACATCACATATGCATAATTATTACTTTTGCTTGATAAATTCATTGATTGCCTAATGTAGACATGTTGTTTACTTCAATTTCCTAAGCTGAATGTGTCCTTAGAAAGTATCTGACGGTCCAGTGACTCCAAGCCAATAGGGGCCAGAGCAGGCTGGACGGAAGAATGGATTATGTAACCTGTTTAAGACCCAGTGTGGACCAACACAGCCATCATTCGCTTTTGAGGCAACCTTGTGATTGTAGCAAGTACTATGTCTTCGTTTTCCATTTGTTAACGAAAAATAATGTACACTTGTGTCTGTTTTACTAGCATGAAGGAACTGAAAGTAAACAGTCACCTGTCAGCCCGACATTAATAGTTTTTTATAATGTGCGGATGCGTAACTTAAATAAGTCTCAAAGTGCTATACTATATGTGTGGCAAGTGACGATGTATTTGCAAAAACTATGACTTCTGACACAGGGGCAAAAGAATTGTTTTTTACAATTAGAAGGTATGTATCAAAAAGGAACAAGAGTCTCCCCCCCCCCCCCCCCCCAAAAAAAAAAAAAAAAAAAAAAAAACCTTTATGATATAGCACCCAGTATTGCTTTCAAGAACTTTACAGTAAAAAATATTTTCGATCAGCTTCCAGTTGAAAGGTGCACCAAGGTTCTCGCATGGAATCAATCATCAGTTATTTGAGAAAGAGAATGTCTGACCAAGGCAGGCAGCCATTAACAAATGAGAGTGAAATGCATATTAAATTCAACTTAAACGTATTCATGTAGCACAGAGGTAAAATTGAACTGGAGGAAGGACAAAGATGAATGACTCATACAATTAAAGTATTTTATACTAAGAACAAATGAATAATTGAGGACAAGCTATCATAAAGAACTGTGACACCATTATCACCAGCATTGTAAAATCATATAGTATGTTTTAGAAATGTGAAGCATACACACTATGATCAGTAAATGAAACACTCAAAGCATAAATAAAAATTGGGAATATTATTAAATGAAAATAGCAATTCAAATGAAATTGAGTTATTAGAAAAAAGCCATGGTGGGAACTGTGATTACTTCCTCACAGCAGCACAAAACATTACACCCACTAATAAACAACCAAAAACAGATATAATAGATTTGCTTCTGCGGACACTGTGTGTATCACCAACAGATACTAGATTAAAAAATGTAATCCCTCAGCCAAAACCAAATTTATCAGGTAATTCGTATATTGTGGCCTTACCAAACCCTTGGATCGTGTGGACAGAGAGGCAAACTAAAATGTTATCACATTTATGACAAGTCTCTTGCTTGGTTGGAGTCTTACTTTCATAACAAAAAGCAGAGTGTCAAATTGTCAGAGTATCACGAGAAATAAAATGTCCTTGGAGTTGGAAACAAAAGAAGTGGGGGTCCCACAAGGATCGGCGCTTAGTCAAATCTTGTTCTTAGCCTGCACGAGTGATCTACCAATGACTTTGAAGTGCAGGTCAAAAATTGTAATGTTTACTGATCAGGAGTTCAAAGTCAGCCTTATGAGGCACAGTTCTGATCATAATTGAGATTTCTTATGGCTGGTCAACAGCAAACAGTGAAAGATTAATCTCATAAATACTCATATTACACAATTTAAAGAAAGTAAAAATAACTTTCAGTCACCAGAAATAGATGTTAATGCTCACATGCTAACTGAAACAGTGTGTGTAAAATTCCGTGAGATCCATTGGTAACAAGTTAAAATGAAGTCAACACACAGATAGTCTTAGAAGTGTACCTCATAATGTTGATTGAAAGACAACATAGGTGGCATATTTTAAATTTTTTCACTGTATTTCCTTATGTAATTTTGCAGAAGTCACTAAAAGCTGAATAAATTATTTATTCAGCAGAAGAATTACTTGTAAGTGTTCCAGGCATCTTTTTAAAGATCTTGATTTTCATATGCTTGCTTCTCAATGGGTTCCTTAATGGTGTTTGTTCCTGTGATTAGAACTCATTTTGGCTTAACCGTGACTTGTGCAAGCATAATGCAAGATGTGGTACTGATTTAGAATTCTTCTACTGGGGTTCAAAGGGGAGTTGCATACTGTACTGCAACGTTATTCAATGATCACCCATCTAACACAAAGTAGTGAATTGACAATCTCAGCCAGTTCAAAAGAAGATTAGACACGTACTCATTAGCCTCTTGTTTCACAAATTACAAGAATATGTAGATTCAAGGATTGAAAATTTTTGTTAGCCACATGGCAAGTAGCAGCTTTGTCAACCTGCATGAGTAATAGTAGTATACTGTAAACGGTCCCCTGTTGTGATATGTTGTTACCTATTTACTTTGTAAAACTCTATTGTAATCAAGAAAATATTATGCTGCCTGAAGAAGATAAACAGCAGCTATTTATATTACTAAATTTCTAATGAGGTTCCCAGTCTGAGTTGTAGGTTTCTTTGTCTAACAGCTTCCAGAGGCAATGGAAATTGGATTTTGAGCATCTTGTGTATAATTATTGACTGAATTTAAAAATTTTAAGTGCTATCATAACCTGCTTATTAAGAAGTATCACCTTTTGTTCAAAGTTTAACACTGTAAGACAACTATTACAGTTAGAAACTGTTTACATGCACTGAGGCAGCGTAACTTACAGTGCACAGTCACCCAGGCTATATTTGTCCAGTATTTGAGAATGAGAGCATTTAGTGACTTCCAACAAGCTTTGCACATAATTTAAAACATATTCGAAATGTTTTCTTGCTTACTTGGTTAACATCAAATACTCAACACATTAACTCATTTGCAACCAGGTGTTTGAAGCATCAGGACTCCTGGCAATAGCTGTCATAACAGTTGATCGCGCCTAGTTTCTCCCCGGTTTCTGGGCTCACTGTCGCGCATGATACCTTAGTGGACCCCGTCGCAATTTCTAACTCGTTGGGTCAGCACTTTGCTGAGATTTCGAGCTCTTCAAATTACCCGCAAGCGTTTCTCCCGAAGAAACGTGCAGCGGAAGTGCGACCTCTTGCTTTCTCCTCCCAAAATCACGAAAGCTACAATACTGTTTTCTCCATGCGGGAACTCCACCATGCCCTCTCATCTTCTCGCTCCTCCGCCCCAGGACCGGATGGTATCCATGTCCAAATGTTGCTGCATTTATCCACCCATAGTCTGCGTTACCTCCTTCGCCTTTATAATCGAATTTGGACCGGCAGCACCTTTCCCAGACGGTGGCGGGAAGCTATTGTCGTTCCCGTTCCGAAACCTGGAAAGGACAAACATCTCCCCTCTAGCTATCGCCCCATTTCTCTCACGAGTAGTGTCTGTAAGGTTTTGGAGCGTATGGTGAATTACCGTTTAGCTTGGTGGCTGGAATCCCGCAGCCTTTTAACACCAGCCCAATGCGGATTTCGGAAGCATCGTTCTGCAGTTGACCATCTTGTCGCTCTCTCCACTTATATCATGAACAATTTTCTCCGGCAACGCCAAACGGTAGCAATATTTTTTGATCTGGAGAGAGCATACGATACCTGTTGGAGGACAGGCATCCTCCGCACACTGTTCTCTTGGGGCTTTCGAGGCCGGCTGCCCCTTTTTCTTCGCGAATTTATGGCAGAGCGCACTTTTCGGGTGCGGGTGAACACTACTCTCTCCCGTACTTTCTCCCAAGAAAACGGGGTACCCCAGGGATCCGTGCTGAGTGTTGTACTGTTTGCCATCGCCATCAATCCAATTATGGATTGTCTCCCTCCTGATGTCTCGGGCTCCCTCTTTGTGGACGATTTTGCGATCTACTACAGCTCTCAACGGACCAGCCTTCTTGAACGACGTCTTCAAGGATGTCTCGATCGCCTCCACTCGTGGAGCATCGAAACTGGCTTCCGTTTTTCACCCAGTAAGACCGTTTGTGTCAATTTTTGGCGACGTACGGAGTTTCTTCCGCCCTCCTTACATCTAGGTCCTGTCAACCTTCCGTTTTCAGACGTCGCTAAATTCTTGGGTCTTATGTTTGACAGAAAACTATGCTGGTCCTCCCACGTTTCCTATCTTTCGGCTCGCTGTCTGCGATCACTTAACACCCTCCGTGTCCTGAATGGTACCTCCTGGGGAGCGGACCGAGTGGTCCTTCTCCGCCTCTATCGCGCCTTAGTGCGCTCGAAATTGGATTATGGAAGCATAGTCTACTCCTCTGCTCGGCCGTCTATTCTTCGGCGTCTCGACTCTATCCACCACCGTGGATTACGTTTAGTGTCTGGAGCTTTTTACACTAGCCCTGTGGAAAGCCTTTATGCTGAGACTGCTGAACCTCCGCTGTCCAATCGGCGAGCAGTCCTCCTGAGTCGTTATGCTAGCCGTCTGTCTTCCATGCCTGCTAATCCAGCCCACGACCTTTTTTTCGACGCCTCCTTTGATGTAGGGTATGCAGGCCGCCCCTCCTCCCTACTACCCCCGGGAGTCCGCTTCCGTCAACTGCTCCATTCTCTTTCCTTCCGCTTTCCTAAAACCTTCCTGACAACTTGGGGTACAGCACCGCCTTGGCTCCGTCCCCGGATCTGCCTGCTCCGTGACCTTTGTCAATTTCCCAAAGATGGTACCCCTACACTTGTTTATCGTCGGGCATTTGCTGCTCTATGTGCAGAAATGACGGACGCCACATTTATTTACACCGACGGCTCGAAAACATCGTTAGGTGTAGGGAGTGCCTATATTGTTGGCGACACCCCAAATCGCTTTCGGCTTCCCGACCAGTGTTCGGTTTATACTGCGGAGCTTTACGCTGTTCTCCAGGCTGTCCACTACATCCGCCGCCATCAGCGGATACAGTACGTTATCTGCTCAGATTCTCTCAGCTCTCTCCTCAGTCTCCAAGCTCTTTACCCTGTGCACCCTCTGGTCCACCGGATTCAGGACTGTCTGCGCTTGCTTCACCTGAGGGGCGTCTCGGTGGCGTTCCTCTGGCTCCCGGGACACGCTGGTATCTGTGGGAATGAGGCGGCCGATATAGCGGCCAAGGCCGCAGTCTCTCTTCCTCGGCCAGCTATTCAGTCGCTTCCTTTCACCGATCTTCGGAACGATTTATGTCGCCATGTTGCTCAATTATGGCATGCCCATTGGTCGGCACTTCCCTGTAATAAATTGCGGGAAGTGAAAGCCCTTCCTTGCGCTTGGACCTCTTCCTCCCGAACGCGTCGTCGGGAGGAGGTAATTTTAGCTAGACTCCGGATAGGACATTGTCGTTTTAGCCATCGACATCTTTTAAGCGGCGATCCTCCCCCACTCTGTCCCCACTGCTCTCAGCTGTGGACGGTAAGACACCTTTTAATTGAATGCCCCTATTTTAATCCGTTACGCTCCCGTCTACAGCTATCGCCTGATCTATCGTCGATTTTAGCAGATGACACGCGCTCCGCCGACCGCGTTCTACAGTTTATTAGTGACAGTGAAATGACGTCAGTCATTTGAAGCTTTTTTTGGGGACAATCACCCCCTTTCTGTAGTGGATTTTTAAGCAGTCTTCTATTTTTAGTTTCTCCAATTTTCTGACTTTGTTCCCATTGCTGCTGGTTTTAAATTTCGGTTTTTTACTGTCTTAAGTCACGGGCTGGGCGCTAATGACCATAGAAGTTTTGCGCCCTAAAACCACAACACAAAAAAAAAAAAAAAAAAAAAATAACAGTTGATCATTGCTCTCTTTGCGCTGGCTGGGAGGTGGCTGTGGGGATAACCCTTGATCAAAGTAGATGACATGAGGATGGACACTCTGAACATGAAATGTGTCGTATTGACACAATGTGCCCATTCTGATTCAGCCCTCTCAACAGACAGGTCTAGATATTTCAATGCAGACATTTACAATTACACTGCTTTTCCTATCTTGCCTACCCCACGGGGGGAGAGGGACAAACCAGACAACTGGGAGCGAAGCAGTTTACTAAATACCTGGTGTGTACGTGAACAGATGGAGATACTTTCATGGCAACAAAACCATTATTTTGTATGGAATACAGAGAAGTCAGATTTGGAGAAGTTGACTTCAGGCATGAGAACTACTGGGTGACATACCAGTGACTGCTGCCCCACATAAAACTTTGAATGTGGTACAAGGAGTTAATTTTCCACAGAGGCCGTACACTACAGACAGATGAGGAACTACGAACCAATTTTGAATGGCGAGGTGAAATTTTGCCCAGCATGGACAAAAATGTCCCAGAATAATCAGAGATACAAGTACTTTCATCTTAGCCTTTGAAGGAAATGAGCTCCCAGAAAAAGTTGGTTATTATCTGGAGCCTGAATTAGAACTGATCTATTCCAAGGACACAAAGTTTGTTGTGTCTCCTGTGTAAAGTTTTTCTTAGATGTATATCTGTTGAAGAACATTCTTCTTCCAGGGCAACAGTTGAAATATGTTGTGAATTGAGAAGAAGGGATGGGACGGCCTGTCTTATTCAGAAGATCAGGCCTGGCAAAGCATGGCTCACAAGACATTCCTCTCCAGTGAGTGTTTCCCCTCCAACTTGATTTGTACCCTGCTGTCTGTCACGGCTCCACCACAGCCTTACTGGCCAGTCTCAAGAATGACTAATCACCTGGTGCCTGCCTAATCCCAATATGTAAATGTTAGTAGATTGCTAAAACTTTAGTTTTTATTTGGTTATTTATCTCAAATTCTTGTACTTACATTAATGTGATATTTAAATATTTAGTTTAGATTTATTTAACTTTATCTTTACAAGTTCTGAAATATCTACCGGTATTTCAGTTTTCATTGTAGCAAAACAAAGCTGATGTTTCAATGACTCATTGGTCACTGCATTATGCTGAGCAGAAGTAATGTACTTCATTGAACAAAATATACTTGAACAAATGTATTGACCTGAAAAAAGATTTTATTTTAAGAGCAAAGTCTGCGAGTTTTGGATACTGACCTTATGGCATGACCTCATAACTTGATGCATTTCTGTTTTGGATAGCATGAGTGAGTGGATCATTTTGTAAATTGTAGACTATTTCTTGAAGAACACGTTAACACTTTGTAGATCAATTTTCATTGCATTGTTAAAGAAAATGATAACCAGCTCCAGAGATTTAAAATCCTGAAAATGACTCTCTCATTGGAGACTTCATCAGTAGTGGAAGTAAATCCTGAAAATTTTAGTTCTGTGTATTCTTGTTTCATTTCACAGAAGCTTTTGAAATGACACAAACTTTCCGTATTAAGTTCTTATATTGCAACATAAGTTTACACTGGAATCCACTAATATCCCTAAACATATCAGAAGTAGTAAGTTCCTTTCCTTGCAGACATAAATTAAAATTATTTAAATGATCAGTAAAATCTGTTTAAATACTAGTTCTGATAAAAAAAGTGAATACTTCAGTTTATTTCCAAATTCTATAGTATGCAATTTTACTACTTCATTTGAAAACTTGAAAAGCTCTCTACTGAGTGCAAGAAAATGAGCTAAGCATTTCGATGCACTCAACCAATGAATTTCGGAATGAAGGCATTTATATCTGTATTCATTGTCAGTTCTTACAAAATTTGTATAAATTTTTGATGAGACAGTGATGGGTTTCCTCCTCATATTACATTTGTAATTTTGTCACATCTTTCATTGCCAGCTGCATTCTGACACTATTCCCATATAGTGCTTTCTGATGTATAATGCACTGTAAAGTTAAACAATTTATTCCATTTTTTCTTAAGTGATCAATGAAACTACTTTGGCCACCGACAGAGTACTTTTTAAAACTGCCATTTTGTTCAATACAGTTTGTAACTGTGTTGAGAATATGCAAACCTGTTGTTCTGAGCAATGGAAATAAAGTGAGTAACTCTTCATGTACAGAAGAGTCATGTATTATTTGATGAATAAAAAATAGTAGTGGGCTGAGATCTGTTGGATCATTTCTCTTGTCCATAACAAAGAATAATGCTGACCGTTTGCACTAAATTATCTAGATTTTTTTTATGCAATGCCCCATATCAAGAACTCAGTCTTTTACTGTGTTACATGACAAAGCAACTGTTTTAAAGTGCTCAGCTGCATCATCATAACCAGATGCTTTCGCCATTTCTATTCCACATTCTATCATGAGTATACTGTTGCTGAAGCATTTTTGAGCTTTTACTAATTGTAAGGGCACCACATGTGATGCAGTTAAACTATTTTCTTTATGACTCGATCTTTCAGGTAATTCGTGTATCTCTTTCTTTAACTTATCTACTAAAGTGCAGTGTTCGTCATGAGAGTAATGTCCTTGTGTTGTTTATGGAGTGAAGACAGCTGTTGAGCAAGATTACTACCTTTGTTTTGATTTAAGGTTTTTTTATTTTGATTTTTTGCTTTACATATTAGTTCTTGGGTTTTTTGTTGGAGTTGTGTACAAAGAAGTATATAATCTTCCACTCCTCATTGAAAACATAGTTTCTAGTATTCTTTCTTTTCAACATTCTTGATAATCATAATAGAAAAATAGCCGCAGTAATAGCTAGTCTCAAACAAAAATAATAACTATAGTAATAACCTAAAGGACAACCTGAGTAATAGTGCAGTATTAAGGAGAGGAAATCGGAACAACAGTGAGACCAAGTGGATGAACAAAATGTAAAGCTGAACAGCGAGTGAAGGTGCAAGAGCCTGTTTGTTCAGGAAATTGTGAAAAAGATGCTGCCACACTCAGTTGCTGATAAACAAGCAAACCATAGGCTGCGGCGAGGCCATTTCTTCACCGCGAGAGTTGAGTTCAGGGGGAAGCAGTAACAGGAGGGAAATAGCTTGCAGACCATTTCGGCCACGCCTGATTTAGATTTTCCTAAAACACCATTGGACAAAAAACATAGATGGTACAGGTAAAAAATTGCTCACAAAAAGCCTTAATCTAATACTTCAAGTAAAAGCATTATGAAATGGGAACAAGTCTGTTGATAGAAGTGCACACTTACTGGCAACCAATACATTACACATTAATTTCTCAAATCACTTTGTTTTGCATGGTGACAGTGCACCAAACTACAGAGCAGCAGATGCTGTTTGCAAACATGAATGCTGAGAGTGCTGCCATAGCCTTTCATTACCAGATCTGCCCCTCTTAGACTAAAAAGACAAGACAGGAGCAAGTTTCTTCAAGTGAAGAGGCTACAGTAACCTGCAATGGAATACTCAGATATCTCAAAACACAGGACAATAAAAGTGCACTTATTCTTGTGAACATGCTCCAGAGACAGCAGAAGCCATTCCGTTCGAAAAAGTTGTAATTTTTCTTGGTATTTGCACAGTTCAATTTTTAAATGAAATTTATGAGTACACTATTATACATTATATACTATTATACAGGCTATAACTGTTGTTTGGCAATGGCCTTGCCACAGTGGATACACTGGTTACCATGAGATCACCGAAGTTAAGTGCTGTCGGGCGTGGTCGGCACTTGGATGGGTGACCATCCAGGCCGCCATGCGCTGTTCCCATTTTTCGGGGTGCACTCAGCCTCGTGATGCCAGTTGAGGAGCTACTCGACCGAATAATAGTGGCTTCGGTCAAGAATACCATCGTAACGACCAGGAGAGCGGTGTGCTGACCCCATGCCCCTCCTATCCGCATCCTCCTCTGAGGATGACACGGCGGTCGGATGGTTCCGGTAGGCCACTCGTGGCCTGAAGACGGAGAGATAACTGTTGTTTAAAATTCACAAGAAAGAGGTGGAAAAACTGCTGTCGCAGCAACGGAGATAAATTTTTACCAACGCGTGTCTGCTCAGCTGTCTGCAATTACCATTTCTGAAGCTATAGGTAACACGAACAAAGACCTACAGAAGTTTTAAGTTAATTGTATTTTTACTTTTCCTGTTGTGCTTATTTGTCAGTTGACAGAGAATAAAGATTTTTTTTTCCCTGCTTTTATTTATGTTGCAGTCATTGTATTAAGATAAAGATAATGTAATAAAATATGCTGAATTTAACTTCTCATACATGGAAAAATTTAATGTCTCATTGCTTTCAGTTCAGAATTCATTGTAGCTAAGAAAAATTGGTTTTTATATCCACAGATTTGTGGACGTGGCTACTCTAATGAATTGATAGAGGAGGAGTTTGGACAAACAGAGTGTAAGTTTACACTTTTTCTTGTAGTAGTTGATATTTAGTATACTGAAACTCAATTTAAACATAAATGACCAGTATTTAAAATCATGTCACCAGAATTGTGAAAATGAACCATTGCAAATTATAAAGAAGCTTCTGAAATTTGTATCCCAAATTTTACTGTATGTATGAAGCATGGTATGCTTTTTGTTCTGCTCAATAACTGGGCAATGCTTGGTATGTTGCAAAGATAGTTACAGTGTTTTCTGTACAAAAGTAGGTGTATTGAATGTATAGACTGAGGATGAATGTGAAGAGAGTAAGAGTTTGTGTGTAAATGAAGGAACTGTTGAATTGAATAGGCTGTCTTATCTATATAAAGATTAAACCCTTGAAATAAATCACTCAGTGTTCATACATTATACATTACTCTTACATTGTACATTATTTAGTGTTCTTTGTGACAGAGGGACAGACACCATAACACATGACTTAGTAAGGGTCACAACTGTTAGACAACTACCAAAGCTCAGTGTAGGAAAGCTTTAAAATATAAACAAGAGTTTGCAAAGTGTCATCCAGGTGGGTGCCACGAATGCTGACGGACGACCACATGGCTACCCATGTGGCATGTTGCCAAGCAATGTTGACGGGCAACGACAGCATGAATGGGACTTTCTTTTCGTCGGTTGTGACAATGGATGAGACGTGGATGCCATTTTTCAATCCAGAAACAAAGTGCCAGTCAGCTCAGTGGAACCACACAGATTCACCGCCACCAAAAAAAGACTTACCTTAGGGGGAAAAAAGGACAGGTATACACTCGCGCACACACACACATATCCATCCGCATATACACAGACACAAGCAGACATTTGTAAAGGCAAAGCTGCCCAAACTCTTTGCCTTTACAAATGTCTGCTTGTGTCTGTGTATATGCGGATGGATATGTGTGTGTGTGCGAGTGTATACCTGTCCTTTTTTCCCCCTAAGGTAAGTCTTTCCGCTCCCGGGATTGGAATGACTCCTTACCCTCTCCCTTAAAACCCATATCCTTTTGTCTTTCCTTCTCCTTCCCTCTTTCCTGACGAGGCAACCGTTGGTTGCGAAAGCTAGAATTTTGTGTGTATGTTTGTGTGTCTATCGACCTGCCAGCACTTTTGTTTGGTAAGTCTCACCACTTTCTTTTTAAATATATTTTTCCCACGTGGAATGTTTCCCTCTCTCTCTCTCTCTCTCTCTCTCTCTCTCTCTCTCTCTCTCTCTCTATTTATATATATATATATATATATATATATATATATATATTTATATATATAAGAAATAGAAGGAAACACTCCACGAAGGAAAAATATACCTAAAAACAAAGATGATGTGACTTACCAAATGAAAGTGCTGGCAGGTTGACAGACACACAAACGAACACAAACATACACACAAAATTCAAGCTTTCGCAACAAACTGTTGCCTCATCAGGAAAGAGGGAAGGAGAGGGAAAGACGAAAGGATGTGGGTTTTAAGGGAGAGGGTAAGGAGTCATTCCAGTCCCGGGAGCGGAAAGACTTACCTTAGGGGGAAAAAAGGACGGGTATACACTCGCACACACACACATATCCATCCACACATATACAGACACCTGGTTGGGAAGTGGGTTACGTATTGTTGAGCATATATAGGCGGGATAAAATTGTATAGTAGATTACGGTAAAAGGGGAAGGTGAATACAAAGTGAAACTACTGGTAAAAACAGAAAGAGAAAATAAAGAGAGAAAAGAGAAATAAGACGACAGGAAAGATTTCGAAATGCAAAGGCGACAATAACAAACGTAATTGTTGGGTTCAAATTAATGATATGGTTATAATAGAAGGAAACATTCCACGAAGGAAAAATATACCTAAAAACAAAGATGATGTGACTTACCAAATGAAAGTGCTGGCAGGGCGACAGACACACAAACGAACACAAACATACACACAAAATTCAAGCTTTCACAACAAACTGTTGCCTCATCAGGAAAGAGGGAAGGAGAGGGAAAGACGAAAGGATGTGGGTTTTAAGGGAGAGGGTAAGGAGTCATTCCAGTCCCGGGAGCGGAAAGACTTACCTTAGGGGAAAAAAGGACGGGTATACACTCGCGCACACACACACATATCCATCCACACATATACAGACACAAGCAGACATATTTAAAGACAGAGAGTTTGGGCAGAGATGTCAGTCGAGGCAGAAGTGCAGAGGCAAAGATGTTGTTGAATGACAGGTGAGGTATGAGTGGCGGCAACTTGAAATTAGCGGAGATTGAGGCCTGGTGGATAACGGGAAGAGAGGATATATTGAAGAGCAAGTTCCCATCTCCGGAGTTCGGATAGGTTGGTGTTGGTGGGAAGTATCCAGATAACCCAGACGGTGTAACACTGCGCCAAGATGTGCTGGCCGTGCACCAAGGCATGTTTAGCCACAGGGTGATCCTCATTACCAACAAACACTAGGGCGCTAATGACCATTGAAGTTGTGCGCCCTAAAACCACAAAAAAAAAAAAAAAAAAAAAAAAAAACCAACAAACACTGTCTGCCTGTGTCCATTCATGCGAATGGACAGTTTGTTGCTGGTCATTCCCACATAGAATGCATCACAGTGTAGGCAGGTCAGTTGGTAGATCACGTGGGTGCTTTCACACGTGGCTCTGCCTTTGATTGTGTACACCTTCCGGGTTATAGGACTGGAGTAGGTGGTGGTGGGAGGGTGCATGGGACAGGTTTTAAAACGGGGGTGGTTACAAGGTAGGGTAGGGAAGGTGGTTTGGGGATTTCATAGGGATGAACTAAGAGGTTACGAAGGTTAGGTGGACAGCGGAAAGACACTCTTGGTGGAGTGGGGAGGATTTCATGAAGGATGGATCTCATTTCAGGGCAGGATTTGAGGAAGTCGTATCCCTGCTGGAGAGCCACATTCAGAATCTGATCCAGTCCCGGAAAGTATCCTGTCACAAGTGGGGCACTTTTGTGGTTCTTCTGTGGGAGGTAGGCTTGGAAAGTTAGGTATCTGCATCTGCCAATAACGCCATGGCGATGAAGGATGCATAGCCAACAGTGCTGGCAGCCAGTAAACTGGTTACAGTGGCTGTTGACAGGGTGCACCCATGCTGTGTGTATTGTAGAGAGCGTCTAGTTTCTGAGGCCACTGACTCAGATCACTTGTGTGTTTGCTAACTTAGAAGCCTGACCTACTGACAGTCTGCCACACTTAAACATTTGTTTGTTTAGGGAGATGTCCTTCCCAGTTTGTACTCGTTACATGAAGTCATGAAGTGCGCTGTTGACGTTTGTGGCCTGTGTACGGTTTTGCTTGGGTTAGCTGTTCAGACATTTGAACTCTCACTGTTGACAACTGTGTACGGCTCAGACACAGTGTGGTATTTTACTCCCACTTTACAAATTCATACTTCCAAAACCCGGGAATGAATTAGCAAAATGGCTATGAGTCAGTCTCATGTTCGCCTCGGTCTGGTTGAATCATCATGGATGAGTGGTTTATGGAATTATGGCAGTAGCAACTACAGCAACAACATGCTGAGTTTCAGCAAGTGCTGGTGTCTTAAAAGCAACCACGACATGAGGTGCTTTAGGCCACATCACCACCACCCCCTCTCCCCCCTTCTGCCATTTCTTGCTGTACTGCAAGGTAAGGAAAGTTGCTGACCTGGTGGATATGAGTACACTACTCCTTTCTCCTAGCTCCTTCCTGTTAATTTGGTGTAAAAGTTTTGTCCATGCGTGGAACTGGCTTCTTTGAAATTTGAAGAGACATGTATGATGTTCACTGCACATTTTGTGCCCGAGTGTGATGATGTGGCAGCACACCTTAAGTTAAATCAGTGATGATGAAAGTGGGTTAATGAGTCATATGTGGAATGGATAGCAGGGTTGAGTTACAGGGTTTGCCTAGAGCTTGTTTGTTTGATAATAGTCAGTGTGATGTATCTTACGCGGATTCCATTATTGGTGATTGGACCGTCCTACATGCAAACAGCACAATGGCTGTCACAATTCCTGGTCTGGTACAGCAGGCAGTTATGGCCATCCTCCCTCGGCATTGGGTAGTTCCTTAGATTTTAGGGCTTCTCCAGTTGCCCTACACAGAAAAGTGGCAGAAGTGTCCACATTTAAATAAAGTTTTTTTTCTGGGGCCACATTGCTGCTGTCTGTGCTACGCGGCATACTGTTTGCAGTGTTGACCAGTTGTTTACTATTGCGCTTTCTGTGCCATGCTCACATATCTGTTAATGGGTGCAGTTTTTTGTTTTAAGATTTATCAGGTAGTTTCAGCTTGATACTGGGGCTGTGGCCTCGTTAATCAATTTAGATATGTATCATGGCTGTGTAGCCCCCTGTTGCGAGCAGTTACCTGAACAGTGGTTTCCTGTAGTTGCAAACGAGTTGTCGTGGGGTCTGCTGGTTGTGGCAGCAAAATATAAAAATGTTGAGCATGAACTAATATTATTAGTGATCGATTGTACCTCGGTGTAAAATATTTGTGGATTGGATGCTTTTATGGCATTTGATTTCCAAATGGTTGATCACATCAGTTTAGCATCTCCAGTTATTCCTTTTCAAAAACTTGAGTCACTTTTGCAGTCCATAAACAAGTGTTTCAGCCAACATTGGGTAAAGCAAAGCATTATCTGGCCCACGTTCTATTGAAATTGTCTGCGACCCCTAAGTTTTGTCGTACTCATCCTTTGCCATATGCTACGAGATACGTAGTTAAAGCCAAATTAGACAGATTGCAGGAATTAAGGCTTATCTCACCTTAGCATCAAGTTAGTGGGTATCATTGTTTGTGGTGTGATTTGGTTGTGTGGAGATTTTAAATCCACAATTAATACTCAGTGAGGTGAAGTTTATCTAACTCCCTCACACTGAGAAGTTATTGGTGAGATTGACTGAGGGACACTATTTCTTGAAGATTGATTTGCGAGAAACCTATCTGCAGTTGCCCCTCAATGCTGAGTCACAGCAGTTGCTCACTATTAATATACCATTTGACATCTAAGTTTACCAGTTTACCTTTTGGTGTTGCATCAGTCCCAGGAATTTTTCAGCATTTTATTGTATAGTGTGTTCACCATATCCCGAAAAGTGCAACTTATATGGATGATGCAATTGTCATTGGTTACACTAGAGAAGAACATTTGCAAAACTTTGCAGGCAGTGTTTCAGGCGCTGTAGAACATTGGTCTACATTGTAAGTGGGTAAAGTGTAAGTTTTTTTTCATCAAGTTTCAGGTATTTAGGTTACATCATAAGTAAGAAGGGCATTACCACTTGATGACCACATCGCAACAATTGATCAGTTGTCTCTCCCTTGGAACTTGAAGGAGCCGCAGTTATTCCTTGGCAAGGTAAATTGTTATAACAAATTCATACCAGATCCATCGGAGGTGTCTCAACCACTGTCAGCTGTGTAACAAAGGCATGAAATTTGTTTAGTCAGGCACTTGTCAGCAAGCTCTTTTGCAACTGAAACATTGTTATGTAGCGCTGCTTGCCATGGTACCTTCTATCCAAAGAAAAGCTTAATACTGGCTGCTGACGCATTGCAGAATGTGATTGGTGCCATACTGTCCACAGCTATCCAGATGGGTCAGAACAACCAGTTACTTTTGCATCTAAGACCTTCTCATCTGCCCAGAAGAATTACTCCTAGAGAGAGAATGATGAATTGGCCATAATCTATGGTGTTAAAAAGTTTCTTATTTTCCTGTATGGCTCCAAATTTCACTTGGCCAGTGATCATGAATGGTTGGTATTGCTGTTTAATCGTAAGGCTGGGTTCCATGATTAGGTGGCTCAGAGACTACAGTGTTGGACATTATTTATTAGTAATTCTTTTTATAATATTCAGTTTTGGCCCACCACATAGCATGTGAATGCTGAGACATTGTCCAGGTTGCCCATGGGTCCGAATATGGAGTTTGACAAGGAGGAATCATTTTGTTTTGAGGTTGAAAGTGTACTAGGCACAACACTGCAAGACCTTCCCATCACAGCAAGAAAAGTAGCAGTGACTGCCACAAGTCATGACCCATTGTTGCAGTGGTTCAGTCAGAATGGCCTGCGTGCCTGTCTAAGAATGCCCATCCCAGTTTTTGAATTTATTTCAGTGTGAAAGAGTGACCCATTGTACATCAAGGAGAGTTGTTGCCTACAGCAGAGAGTGACAAGTGCCACATAGTAGTTCCGCCTTCATGCCATCTGCATTCTTCTTACGGGAGCTTTCTAGCATGAAATCTTTAGTTCAATGACTTGTATATTGGCCTGCATTAAGCACCCATATCAAACATGCAATGAGTCAGTGTCATGCCTGTTCAAAGAACTAAGTGGCCCCTTCGTAGAAGTTTTCGCTGTGGCCTCAACCATCTGAACTGTGGGACAGAGTACATGTGGATTTCACCAGCCCTTTTCTTGGGAAAATACGGGCCATACTGCTGCATACCCTGTCCAACTTCTGCTATACAGCACGGATGTCCTGTACAACAGTGAGGTCCACAATCATGGCACTCAAGACTATATTTGCAATGCAAAAGGCACCAGTCACGCTGGTCTCTGATAATGGTCTCCAGTTTATGGTGTCAGAATTTCAGACAATGTCACCGGAATGGTATCCAGCACCTGACCACCCCTCCCTTGCATCCAGCTCAGAAGTGGAGCAGATGGTCAGAACATTTAAGACACAAATGAGGAATACAGTATAAACTGTGCTGGTAGATGAGGCTCTGTTGCACTTCTCAGCCATGTACTGCACTGCCCCAGTAAATGGGCATAGTCTGGCAGAGCTCCTGTACTGACAATAGCCCCCTATGTTATTGGATCTCTCACAACCTACCGTCTACCCCCTGCCCCCAACATTCACATTTCACACCCTGTTTCTGGAAGTATGCGCTGGTTTGGGTCTGCACATTTGGGCATCAGCTGGGGTGGACAGAATGGGAGATAAAACAGCACTGGAGTTGGCAGTTGTGCTCAGAGACAATAGGTGCATAAAACACAGGAACCAAGTGACATGAGCATAGCCAGCCACTTCACAAGCCAACTACACGGCCTTCAACCTGTATTAATGACGTCTGTATTTCCCCTCAGCATATAAGGTAGTGGGACTCTCCACCCCCACACCGTGATTATTACTTACGGTCATGTCAGCGTTCATCTTCTGCAGCTTGGGGAGAGTGAGCTATGGTGGTTGAGCCACTCCTTCCAATGCCACCTCAGTGTCTCATTCAAAACAGTGAAGAACAGATGTATTTTGAGCCACACTTGGATGCAGCAGCCACACCTGTGGAGACTGTGGCGTCTGGATGGAACTGCTGGCTGTGTTTACTGCATCCTCCCCCGCCCCCCCCCCCCCCAGACATTAAAAACATAGACCTGGGCACTTTAGCCCTTACATAGAAATTAAAGGGGAGAGGGATTTTGTATCTGTGACTGCTGATAATCTGTCTTGGCAATGAAGGACGTGGAACCAATAGTGCAAGCAGCCAGCAAACCCGATACTGTGGCCGCCAACAGTGTGTGCCCATGCTGTGTGTATTGGAGAGAGCCTCTGGTTTCTGAAGCACAAAGTTAAAGCAGCTGTTGAAGACTGACCTGCTGTTATTCTGCCGCACTTAGATGGTTGCATCTTTCTCGGTTTGCTCTCTTGTCATATTAAGTGCGCTGTTGATATTTCTGGCTTGTGTATGGTGTTGCTTGGTTTAGCTCTTCAAGCATTAGAACTATTGCTGTTGACAGCTTGGTGCGGGTCAGACACAGTGCAATGTTTTCCCCGCAGTTTCCCCAGGGGGCTCACGGTTCATTTGTGAATTCATGCTTGGCACCCGCAGGTTCAGGAACTGTTGCAGCCCATTCTTTCTTCTTGAGCTGCATTTCCTTCCCCATACCCCTCCTTCCCCATCCTTGCTCCTTCCCCACTGCCCCCTCCTTTCCCTCTCACGGTGTTCTTACTTATGTCAACCTGGCAGTGCAGCTGGTTTCCTGTATTCCTTACACTTATGTTCCCCTCGCTTTTTCTTTTACATCCATCCTTTTTGACATTTTTGGTCCCCCTTTGTGATTTGACCTCCACTTATAAATTTTATCTCCATAGTGTGAGCTGTTTGGGGAAGAACTCCCTCTTTATTGTCTACGGTGTAGATTCCCCCCGACGCCCTCCGTAGTGTCTACGGTGTAGATTGCCCCCCCCCCCCCCCCCCCCCCGACTCCCTCCGTAGTGTCTACGGTGTAGATTGCCCCCCGACTCCCTCCGTAGTGTCTACGGTGTAGATTGCCCCCCGACTCCCTCCGTAGTGTCTACGGTGTAGATTGCCCCCCGACTCCCTCCGTAGTGTCTACGGTGTAGATTGCCCCCCGACTCCCTCCGTAGTGTCTACGGTGTAGATTGCCCCCCGACTCCCTCCGTAGTGTCTACGGTGTAGATTGCCCCCCCCCCCCCCAACTCCCTCCGTAGTGTCTACGGTGTAGATTGCCCCCCCCCCCAACTCCCTCCGTAGTGTCTACGGTGTAGATCCCCCCCCCCCACCCGACTCCCTCCGTAGTGTCTACGGTGTAGATCCCCCCCCCCCACCTGACTCCCTCTGTAGTGTCTACGGTGTAGATTCCCCTCCCCCTTTCTTCTGTGCCTCCTTCTGCCCTTCCTTCCGCCCCTCCTTCTGCCCTTCCTTCCCCACTATAGCACCCCATCTGCCCCACTAGTTCACCAGCAATCATAGCCAGTCCATGAGTAGGGCCTGGTGTGTATCCATCTGGCTGAGCCCCATGACAAACAGGGATCACAACGTCTAATACCTAAGCTGTTGCCTCACCATGCATGCCTAGGTGTATGCTTGTCATTCTGGAGCATTGAAAATGTGAGCAATGGACTCAGTATCAGGTGACCCTTGCTGTGGCTGGTTGGCACCCGGGGGGGGGGAGTGGTATCAGTGCAGATGCCTTGTGTATGAATCGTACCAAGCTCTGGAAATCTGACGGTTCTTCTAAGGCCGTCTCTTCAGTTGGTAATGGGTCATTGAATTCTGCTTCTTATGACCCTGCTGCCTTCCCTTCCCTGGTTGCACCCTGGGAGGAGGGCCAGGCTCGCTGGCTTGGAGTGAAACACTTTCCCCGCTAGGATGGGTGGGGACACATTCTCCACCAAAAAGCTGTTATTTATTGTGGGAAATATCAAATAGTAGTTCGATGAAGTGAACTTTCTCTGTAAGATGCTTTCCGGTGAAGTGTCCTCCTTCTTTGGCACCCACCAGTGGTGGGTCTCCTTCTTGAGACCCCTCCCCCTGGCATCTTTCAGGTCAGAGACCTGCTGCCACAACTCTGCCCCAGGACATACAGTCTGTGCACTCCAAGGTCGGCTGATCTCTTTGCATTCCAGATCTTGCAGAAGCCTGCTCTCCCTCTATGTCCTACCCTCCTTAACCTATGAAAGAGAGGAAGAAGAAACGTAAGTCCCAGGACAGCCTCCCCCCCCCCACTTCCCCCCCCCCCCCCCCCCCCCCCACTCCCAACCCCCTGGTGCTCATGGAAGTGTCATGTCCCCCCTCGCAATCTGAGTCGGACCTCTTAGTTATGGATGTCTCACTCCCACACTCACGCTCACCACTCTTGCCCCCTCTGCGCACACAGCTGCACCACTCCAATGATGTCACATTATCAATATTGTCACCTCATAAACCATAGTTCAGCTGATTAGTGTGTACACAATTGTACTGAAAAAAAGCAAAAAAAAAACAGCAGGGAAAATTATTACATACAACATGGTTAACTAGGAAATAACCTTTCCAAGAAGTAACAGTCCAGCTTGTGTGTGGATACTTAATGCTGAAGAAACTGAAAGGTATTAATGTACTTTCAGTTCTTTCTTCAATAAATTTTATTTCTTCATAAAATACACCGAACATCAGTTTAAAAGCTGACACAGCATCCTTTCCTGTACTAGCTGCACCAGGCCAGTAGATCACTTGTGTGTTCATGTTATGAGCACATGAACACAAGTGGGTTACTTATTTAGATTTCTCTAATGCTTTTGTGACTTCCTTATGTGCTTATGTAACGTAGTTGTCCACTGTCTTTAATATGGATGGGGGCTGCGAACACTGTCTTCAGATGCAAGGTGAGTTTGTGACCCTTCACTCACAACTTCAGGTGTTGCTGGATTCGGTCATACAGCTTGTGCCTGTTGTCAATGGTTGTAATGAGGTGCTGAATGTGGGGACCAAAGGCACATCCATCATGTCCCATGTGTCCCGTGATTGGTCCACTACTGTGGATGTCCTGGTTACTGCTCATATTGAGGTTGACCCTTCACTTGTTTAAATTGGGAGGTCTTTTCAGGGTGTGGCAGGCATTGAAAGATGAGGGTGTGAATGAAAGACCTCTCTAGTTTGTATAACAAACACACTTCAGGTGTTATCAGCAGCTGATAAGGGTCGTGAGCCAGCTGCAGTCATTTGCCCTGTTTTGGTCTGGGTATTCACAGAGGGTGGGGTTATTTGTAGGTGGGAGATCTGGTTATGTCATGGAGTCACTTAGAAATAAGGCTGCCAAAGGGGAAGAATTGCAGGGTGCACTCAGAGTGCAGACTGGGGAAACCATTCCATTGCCCACAGAAGGTGGCTGCGTGGGTAGCAGGGACTATGTGGAGTGGACAAGCCAGTTTCTTAGGTTAGAGGGTCTCGGGAAAGAACAGTCGGTCTGAGTGCAGGTCAAGCACAGGATGAAAGTAGACCTAGGGACCATCAGTACTACAGTTACACATTGTTGTTGTGGTGGTATTGGGAAAGATCCAGAGCTCTAGGCACTAATAGAAAACACTGACACTCGAATTGTTAAAAGTACTGACAGTGGCCTAAAGTTGAAGGTAAGTTCAGCTGAAATTTTTATCAAGGGCTTAATGATGTTCGGAAAGGATAGATTAAATATGATTGGTGGTGGTGTGTTTGTTGCTATTAGAAGTACTACATTCTAGTGAAAGTGAAGTAGATAGTTGTTGTGAGCTAGTATGGGTAGAGCTTTTGCTTGGCAGCCAGAATAAATTAATAGATTATTTTTACCAACCTCCCTCCCAGATGATGTAGTTGCTGAAAGGTTCAAAGAAAACTCGAGCTTCACTTCCAAGATGTACCCCACCCCTATAGTTTTAGCTGGTGTTGATTTGAATCTGTTCTTGATACATTGATAAAAATGCATATTTAAGGTTGGCGGTAGGCATAAAACATAGTAAAAAATTATACCAAATGCTTTCCCTGATAATTATTTTGACAGTTAGTCCAGAAATCCACCTGAAGTGTAAACAGTTGCGATAACATACTTGACCTCTTAGCATCAAAAATCCTGAGCAAATAGGGAGCACCATGATGGATACAGGGATTAGTAACCTCAAGATTCTTGTAGTGAAACTGAGTACCATAATGTCCAAAGCAACTAAAAATATACCTATTTAATAAAGGAGACTTGAACTTTTGCCTTTCTAAGAGACAATATATCTTCCTTTTAAACAAACTTCACGAGAGTAGACCAGATGTGGCTTAAGTAGAAAGAAATGCTATTGATAGCAGCTGAGAGATTTATAACAAATTAGTTGATAACAGATGGGAAAAGTGTGCCAGATTTAAAAGAACGTGAAATATCAGAGGTTGGCGATGTTTTACAGAAGCTTGAAGTTTAGCACGGAATTAAATGTGAGAAGCTTTTAATAGCTTCCATAACAAAAATCTGGCAGAAAATAGAGAGATTTTGGTTGTATTGACAAGGGGACTCATGAAACAGGACTTAAAAAGGTATTCAGTGTGTCAGATCTTGCATAAAGAATTGAATTATGAATGAGGAAAAGTCATCACATGCAACAGCTGACACTGAAAAACTGTGGTTGCAGAATGGGAGTCAATTTTGGGTTGGCACGAATATTGGCACCAATTGTTTAATTATATCCTCTGGAGCAATGAGGCTGTATTCTATGTGGAAGCTTTTATCAACAGACACAATTGCCTTTATTGGCCAGAACAGAATTGTGGTGTTATGATGGAGAAGATGCATCCTTGCACAAAAGTGATCATATGGTGTGGAAGGACTGCCACAAGTTTTATCATATGGTTTATCCTGCACAAAACAGTGAATACAGCACGTTACCTGCAGATGTTTGAAAATTGTATTTGGCCCACAATATCTGTATCGGATAACACTGAAGACATTATTTTTATATAAGATGACACACCACCTCACTTTGCAAATGTTGTGTATGGGTGAGAATTTCCAAGAACATTGGCTTGGAAGATGCGGACCTCAAGAGTGGCCTGCAAGAAGTTGAGACCTGACTCCATATGTGACTTCCTTTTATGGGGCTGGGGTAAATGTGATGTGTAACAGATGAAACTTTGCACAATGGAAGAATGGGAAGCACAAGTTCGGGACGTTATCACCAATACCCCATGCGATTTTCTCCAGAGGACTGGGGATTCCATTCGCGGCCGTTTGAAATGATTGATCGCTGTCTTAGGCACCTACATTGAAGTTTAAAGTATGCATACACATTCTTATACCTTTATAACAGTGTATGCATGATACTAATTTCAGTAAATTACAGTTCTAAATGTAGAATTTATTTGCCTTTTTCTGTACCTAGTTACTTTGCAGGCACTGTCTACATAAATGATTTAGGAGACAATCTGAGCAGCACTCATAGATTGTTTGCACATGATGCTGCTGTCATTTACTGCCTATTAAAGTCATCAGAAAACCAAAACCAATTGGAAAGTGAGTCTTGCTGGTACCACAGGTGTGTGCATTTGGGTATCTGCAGGGTTGTTTGTGTGAATGCGTGTACACGTTTCTAGAAAAAGTACATATTTTTCCATCCTGGGAATTTCCGTTATTGTTATTGTTATGATGATGACGAACGAATCATCGCCAATGTGAATGACTGGTGGCCAATGCTAAATAGAAACATACAAATCTCTTCTTTGCATATTCAGCAGGTTCGTCAGGGAAGTCGATAAGGAGTTGGCTGCATGGTCTGGGTCTACAATTACTAAAATAATTAGAAGTTGTTGGTAAAAAATAATGTATAGTACGTAACTGGTGGTACAGGAGTCTTCATAGTCAGGAGGAATATAATTACAGAGAGCTATAGAGGCATCAAATAGGCCATACTTTAACTAAGTGCCTTGTTAGAGGTTGCTTCCTATCAGCTGAAGGCTATATTACTTTCCTACTTGACGTCCCGAGCAAGAGTGGCTGAGTGCATGCTAGACTTGTTGCAAGCCGCGTAGCAGCGCTACTCTAGACTCACGGGTCCAGTGATACTAGTATGGACCGCGATCGATAACTGCAACCCCTAACAAGTGTGGTATCGAACGTTGATACCACAGTTACATAATTGCAAAATGATTTAGACAAGATATTTTATGCTGTAAAAAGTGGCAGTTGATTCTAAACAATAAAAAAATGAGAAATCGCCCTCGTGAGTACTAAAAGAATTCCATTAAATTTCAGCTACATGATAAATAGCACAAATTTAAGGGGTGTTGATATGACTAAATTCCTAGGAATTGTAGCTACACATGACTTAAATAGGAACATTTACATAGATCATGATGCAGGGAAGGTGAACCAAAGACCGTATTTTATTGGCTGTACACATAGAAGATGCAACAGATCTATTATAGAGGCTACCTACAATATTCTGGTCTGTCCAATTCTGAAGTGTGTCATAGGATCTTTACCAAATAGGATTGACAGAAGTCATCAGAAAAGTTCAAAGAGGGAGCAACATATTTTGTATTATTGGGAAACAGGGGATAAATGTTTTTATTCAAGACTGTGCCAGTTCCCAAACATACTTGAAGATAAATGGCTTAGGTAAAACCAATCATAATGAAAGAGTGAAATGTAGCCTCAAGTTTTAGTAGAACCAATAGAACCCAAGGAGGCTAATGCATACTTGTAAATAATTTGGTAGAGTATACAGTGTAAGATGATTTAAATTTTCTTAATTAAAGTGTATTTAAAAGCTGCTCAATTGCATCAGGAAAATGTAATATTGTTGTTATATCAATACACAGAATCCAAGATGTAGAGGTAACAAAATTACTTTTACCAAAGTTAATGGATCTTTTACAGAAAGTCAACAATGAGAAAAAAGGGTTTTAATAGCTGCTGATTTAATATAAATTTATCAAATGAAACCAGTGGCTCAATGAAGTTTATGGAGTTAATCCAAAAATTTGGTTTCAAGGTAAATTTAATGGAAGTCACAAGAGCAAATACATTGATAATATTTATCTAATTATAAATTTGATGATGTGAGGAAGCTATATGTAGACTTAGGACTTTTCAGACGACAGTGCTTTATTTATTGAAATAACTAATGCAAATGCACGAGACACTAGAAAAACATACTGTAAAAGACATTTTACTTTTAAAAATTTAAAATTGTTCTGCTCTAAATTAGAACAGATGGGGTGACAAGTTCAAGATATTCCAATCTTTGTGCTTTTTAATACACTTTTAAAATTTTTTTACATGTATTTAAGGAAATATTTCCTCTTAGAAATGCCATACAGAAGTGTCAAATAAGCTAAATTGGCTGACTGCTCAAATAAAAACTTCCAGTGGGGAAAAAAGGCAACTTCACAAGGAAATGAAGTGCAACAAATACCCCATTTTCATTAATCATGTCAAACAGTATAAAAGCATATTTAAAAGGGTAATGGAAACAGCAAGATTAATGTTTAACAATAATTACATCTTGGCTCAAGGACACAAATCAAAGGCAGTGTGGCCTGTTGTAAAATCAGCACAGGGAATTACAACTGACAGTGAAGATAATAATAAAATTGTAACAAGTTCTGCTCAAATGTCAGAATCATTCAATAAACTTTTTATGAATGTAGCAAAATCAGAAGTAGATGTCAATGCTTATATGGAAAAAGTACATTTAGACCAGAAGGCAGAAAAATGCTTCAACAAATTTGAGACAATTTCATCCTTAAGATGTAGTGGAAACTGTGTTATGTCTAAAAAATAAAAATTATGTTGTTTGAAATGACATACTTAGCAAAGTCTTTAAAGCAGCTGCCAGGATAATAGCTCAACCCTTTTGCTCAATAATTAATAAGTTACTTGAAGAAGACCGCTTTACAGATGCTCTAAAGTATACAGAGGTAGAACCTTTGCTTAAAAAAGGCTCAAGAGAAGATGTGGGGAACTACCGTCCAATTTCTATTATCCAATATTTTCAGAAATATTTGAAAAGTGGTGGTAATGCAAATTAAAAAAAAAATAGTGAAAAAGCAACATCAATTCAGATAATCAATATGGCTTTCATAAAGGTAAAAAGCACAATAGATGCCATTAATGAGTTTGTGAAAGAAATCAGTTCCACCGTAGACGTGTCGAGAAAAGTTACGGGATTATTCTGCAACCTCATAAAAACATTTGACTGTGTAAAGAATCACTTGCCCCTGTATAAAATGGAAAGATACTGAATTGGGGGTTGTGCTTCAAAGTGGTTTAAGTCATATCTCAAACAGAACACAAAAGGTAGTTATATCATCGAGCCAGACAAATTTTTTTTCTGGATGTATGATTATTTCTCAAGGTATTTCACAAGGTTTGATTCTAGTTCCAATTTTATTTCTATATAAACAACTTACACCTTAACGTAAGTTCACACTCAGTCTTATTTGCCAATGACGCTTCTGCCTTTGTTGAAAACAAGTCACAAATCTACTAGATAGTTTAGAAAACTGATTCCAACTCAGTGGACTGAAAATGAATATTGTAAAAACACATTTATTGCAGCTCAAAACTAAAAACTCAAAGGTAAATGAAACCCACATTAATCAGAGGAACCAAGAACTGAAAGAAGTGGGGCGTGTTAAAGTTTTAGCAGTGCATCTGGACCCAATTTTATCCTGTTACATGTAAAGTACTTAGCAAATAAATTAAACAGTCTGACCCTTGTGTTGAAGAATCTATCATTTTCAACTAGCATGGAGATGAGAAAAGTAGTTTATCACAGCTATTTTGAGTCATTTATAAGGTTTTATAGGGTTAACGGAAGCAAAATGATTGTAATATTAAAATTACAAAAATCAATTATTAAAAATAAGGTTTATGCAAAACCAAAGGAATCCTTTCACCCACTGCTTATAAATTTAAAAATATAGTAGAGACCTGGTATTTCAAAGTTCCATGTAATTTGAACTGGTCCTAAGAAAATTAAAATTTTACATAAAATTGGAGTAAAAACCCATTTTCATACATTGTGCTCATGTACGTTTTACGCACTTTTGAATGTACTACATTTTGAAATTTCTTTCAATTTTCTGTATACAGTACAGTTAAAATTTTCCCTGTTGGGGGTTTTAGTTCATAATACACAGAAATAACCTTTGCCTCAGAGTGTTAATGCATTCCTATTACAGGTGGACAGGTAGTGTCAAACGGGGTGATATCGAACAGTTTTGTTGTTATTTTGATTGTAACTTTTTTGTATATTGTTAGATTAAATTGATTGTTATGGAAGTGGTAGGGTATATGTGTAACGAATAAAATATCCCAAATCTAGAACGTGTATGTGTAGGTATATTTACCAGAGGCAGTTAAATAAAGTGTCCGAAGGCACCCCGTGGATTGGGGTGATTTCGGACATGGGTGTTTTTGAAATCTCTGTCCGAAGTTACAGTATATAGAGGGCATATTCAGACAGTTACTGCCCCCCCCCCCCCTTTTTCCTTTTTCTTTTTTTTTCCTACATGCTTTTTATTTGATTTTGGTGACATTTTACGCATTTTAAGGTAGCCCTATGTTACGAATAAGCAATATAGAATGATATAATGAATTTTATATATTACAAATAAGTTTTTATTTCGCAAGAATTTAAATAAACAGTCTCTTTGTTCACTTCTGCATGAGCTTGTTTAGTATTTTTGCTTCAGTGAACGGAAAGATCTTCTGACTGTTGTTTGAGGAATAAATGCACCCATTCTTCTCCTGGCAAATTATTATGAAATTTCTTCTCTTTTCGGCCAGATTCATCAAGGTAGCCTTTAACTAAATACTTAATATCCAGTTTAGTGAAGGGAAATCCCAAATGTGCAGCCGTCAAGATACCTTGCTTCAACATTTCTTCTTCTTCTTCCTCTTCTTCTTCTTCTTCTTCTTCTTCTTCTTCTTCTTCTTTATTTAGCACTGGCTGTCCTCCCATTTTTTTTTTCGGATGTGCTTCCTGCTCTTTATTTTGTAGGGTTGATTTAGGTATACCGTACAAATCACATGCTTTCCTGTACGATAATTTACCACTCTGAATATCACGAACAGCTTTATCTAAAAGTTCTGGGTCATAATTACACCTGTCCTGCTCTTATACATTCTTGGCATTGTCTGAAATCACCCCACACAGTACACAGTTTTACAAAAACCATTTTTATTTTATGACCTTATACGAGAAACTCTACAAACTTGTACAGAAATTTTCTCAATGCTGTTAGCTACTGAGCGCGTCGACAATTATGGTTACAATAACTTCCCGCTTGGCGTAACAATAGAAAGTTTCCACTTTACGATAATGCATGGATTTTTAACCCTGAGACTGTTCATCAATTATTCCCCTAGGGAAACAATTGATGCAAAATAAAAGTTGTGGAAAGTGATAAATGCAATCTTGCACTTAAAATAACTGGCGCACAGACGTTAAAGTAAGCAACTCTTTGTTTCTATGTAGTAGCAAAGAGCAAATAAGCCGTACTGTCCGAATCCGCCCCGGTGTCCGAAATCACCCCGTTTGACGATACCATTAGGCTTTGAGAAGTGTGCTTGCTCTTTCTTTATCAACCGTTAACTAGCTGGGACTGCCTGACAATCTGTTGTACAGTACATACCATCCTTATTGTTACCCCTATCGTTGTGTCTACTCAGCAACAATGGTCATTTAGTAGAGTACACATTTTACAACATTGGCTGACCATTGTTGTATAGTAACATGTGTACTGTAGTGAGCTACCTGTGCCACTTTAATTTTAGAGTGTTGTATGTATGCACAGTGTACTGTACATACACTGAAGCACCAAAGAAACTGGTATAGGCATGCATATTCAAACACAGCAATATGTAAACAGACAGGATACGGTGTTGTGGTCGGCAATGTCTATATGAGACCAAAAGTGTCTGGTGCAGTTGGTAGATTGGTTACTGCCGCTACAATGGCAGGTTATCAAGATTTAAGTGATATTGAACATGGTGTTATAGTCGGTACATGATCAATGGGACACATCATCTCCAGGGTAACAACGAAGGGGGGGGGATTTTCCTGTATGATCCTTTCAAGAGTGTACTGTGAATATCAGGAATCTGGTGAAACATCAAATCTCCAACATTGCTGCAGCCAGAAAAAGATCCTGCAAGAATGGGATGAATGACGACTGAAGAGAATTGTTCACTGTGACAGAAGTGTAACCCTTCCGCAGATTGCTGCAGATTTCAATGCTAGGCCATCAAGAAGGGTCAGTCTGTGAACCATTCAACGAAACATCATCAATATGGTGATTTTGGAGCCGAAGGTCCACTTGTGTAGCCTTGATTACTGCACGACACAAAGCTTTACGCCTTGCCTGAGCCTGTCAACATTGACATTGGACTGTTGATGACTAGAAACACTTTGCCTGGTCGAATGAGTCTCATTTCATATTGTATCAAGCAAATGGATGTGTATGGTTATGGAGATAACCTCATGAATCCGTGGACCCTGTCTGTCAGCAGGGGACTGTTCAAGCTGGTGGAGGTCCTATAATGGTGTGGGTCATTTGCATTTGGAGTGATATGGGACTCCTGATGCATTCAGATATGACTCTGACAGGTGACACATGCATAAGCATCCTGTTGATCACCTGCATCCATTCATGTCCATTGTGCATTGGGCAATTCCAGCAGGACACTGTGACACCCCATACATCCAAAATTGCTACAGAGTGGCTCCAGTAAAACTCCACCAAGTTTAAACACTTCCGCTGGCCACCAAATTCCCCAGACATGAACATTATTGACTGTATCTGGGATGTCTTGCAACACGCTATACAGAAGAAATCTCCACCGCCTCGTACTTTTATGGATTTATGGGCAGCCCTGCAGGATTCATGGAGTCAGTTCCCTCCATCACTACTTCCGACATTAGTGGAGTCCGTGCCATGTCATTCTACGGCACTTTTGCGTGCTCACGGGGGACCTGCATGATATTAGGCAGGTGTTCCTGTTTTTTTGCTTCTTCATTGTGTGTAACTGTGTGTTTTCTTAATGTTTTAATTCATACATTACAATGAGTGGTAGGAGTAAGAGAAAATTTGTGCCGTTGAATGTGATACTGGAGGCTTTCAAAAGGCCAGACAAAGGAAAAACATTAAGAAACATTAAAAAAACTACCTGCTGAGTGTGGAGTTGGTGAAGTGACAGTTGGAGACTGACATAGAAACAGAGACCAAATTGAAATTTTTGTCAGACAATTGTTCCGTTTCATCATTTGAACTGAAAGTCAATTGAGAAATCGGAGTATGAAAAAAACGAGTTAACCTTTTTTTGTTTGGTTTACTTACCAAAGACAAAAAGGAAATCAAACAATGAAAAATCTAGCATGGAATGTAACAATATTGTGAGAATCTATTGTTGAAGAAGGCCTTAATGGCCGAAAGCTATAATTGTGTCTTTTTGTTGTGCCTATCTGCAACTCAGCATCTCAGCTATATGGTGACTAGCCACTTCCCTTCTCATAATATTGTTACAAGAAGGAAATCAATTTTTAGGGCCTATTCTACAAGAAACAGCAGTATTTTTTAGGAATGAGTTTAAGGAAGGTGAGGACCATTTCACTAAAAGTTCAGGATGATGGGATAGGTGGAAGAAGCAATATGGCATAAGGCAGCTTGAAATTTGCAGTGAAGAACTTTCTGCAGCTTCTCAAACTGTTACACAGTTGGTGAGAAATTAATAAAAATTATACAAGAAGAAAGTCTCACTGCTGATCAATTGTAATGGTTAAGTTATTAAATGCTTCCTTCTAAAACTATAGCCTCAAAAGGAGAAAAGGCTGCCGTGGGCTACAAAAAAATGTAAAGAGAGGTTAATAGTTCATGCTGCATCGAACGCAAGTGGATACCATAAACTGAAGGTGTTGGTAATTGGGAAATCTGCTAAGCATAGAGCATTAAAAAATATCACTGCTTCTGCACTGCTTGTTACATATGTTCTCCAAAAATCTGCTTGGATGGACAAAAATATTTCTAAGAAGTGGATTTTAGAAAAAGTGCCTGCTTTCCGAAGTAATCTTAATGCTTGACAATGCTGGTTCACACTATGATGAGGGCAAATAGAACTAAGGCATTTTACAACACTTGAAAAGAGGTGTCATTGTTTTTTGCTTCAGATCCTTCTACAAACAGAGGATGAAGGAATCATCAAAGAATTTCTAACAAAAGATGACGATAAAAGATGTAGTTTACTGGATAGCTGAATTCCGGTCTGAAATAAAGGCGGAGGCGCTAAAATGTCTTGGAACCAGATTTTATGGAATGAAATGGATACCTACACTACAGATGAAGATGACCTTCAATTGGTAGAACTGATGAAAAGCTTGCTGGGTGTAAAAATGTGAATGTGAGTGATATTTGAGAATGTACGAACAGTGATGAACAGTTAAAAGTTACAGATCTTGCAGTTGTTGAAACGGTTACTGAACCTGCTGATGACAGCTATGACAAGGAATTTCCTGAAGAATTTGTACCAGTGATCACTTAAATCAAGGATTTGGCAGCACTAGATGCGGCATTGCATTATATCGAGTGGCAAGTGGAAGCTACTCCAACTGACATCATGCCTCATAGAAGAAGACACAACATTGCTGCTAGAAAACTAAGTTCTATTTTGAAACAAGACTGTGGACAATTTCTTTAAAGTGTAACTTATAGTTTTGCAACTTTAAATGTGTGTCCATATATGTACATATAACACAGATATGCTCAATATTGGCTTTTTAGTTATTTTTAATAATTATTGTGCTTATTAACCATTTATTCATAATTTACCCATTGATTTAATGATGTTACCATATTTTCAGATTTTTTTGTAATTCGAGGTAGCCTCAGTCCCAATTAGCTAGAATTACCATGGCTCTACTGTATTAAGTGCCCTCTGTTTGTACATTTATGAACTGATAATTTTTGTATACAGTAACCCTAAGTTATTCATAGACAATAATTTTAAACATCAATACAGCACTAGGAACAAGGGAAATTTCATGCTTCCCAGCTATATGCACAAATCCCAGAATACATGGTTACAATATTCTAAAAAATAAACAAATCCACAGCCTGGAGCTAGGGCAACTGAAACAAAAGCTATGAAAGTTGTTAGCACAGAAATGCTATTATTCCCTATAATAGTTCCTGAATGATGATGTGAAAGTCTGGGCAAAAAAGCAAATGATTGTTAATTAAGCTTAGCAGTTTTATTTCAAATAAATGACTGTAGTAGTTTGTTTTTTATATTAATGCTGTTGTTATATATTGTTCCTGTAATACATTTGAATTGTAATTACAATGTTGACAAGTCCCTGTACATTAAATATATGATCTGACTTTGTATGATATGCGAGTTGGCGTGGCAGTCATTAAAACAAAGGCATTTTTTGTTGCATTGAGATGTTTTCATGAAAATCCAATCACCAGCTTTCTGTTCCAAATACAAAAGTGTTGTGAAGATGCCCACCTACAATGGAAAAAATGATTATTGTGATAAAATATGAAAAATTTGAGCTTGCATCAAAAGATGAAAATGTTTATTTTTTTCCATATGCTATTCTGGAGTGGAGCAGTAGAGAAATATTCTGCCAAGCACTTACATATGAATGGCATTGTAATCTTGTAGATGCAGATTGCTACTCATTTCATAATGGAAATCATTTCCATTCCTCTTTTTGTAGTTACGAACTTGGGTGCTTAATGCTGAAAATTGCCTGTGCACTTCCTGTAAGCAAACTTTGATATACATATAACTCTCAAAGAGTCTTGATTTTAAATTCTGTAAATATGGTCACTCATCGTTTTGTATTCTTAACACCATTCGTTATCCTGTTCACTTATTTCTGAAGTATAAATGATGGTTTTCTTAAAACTGTGTGGCCCCTGAACATCAAACCAAATCATACAAGCCTTTTGATATCTGAATAGTATGCACATAATACTGTTCCACTATTCCAGCAACCCCAAAAAACTTATGTGCATTTGCTTATAATTTTTTCAGTACTTCATGTACTTTTACCACTGTGAAAAATCATCTAACCTATGTTCATCGATTTTAGTAAGATGTGTGATAATGCCATAGACTTGTAATTATAGCAGTATAATACTTACGGCTTGTGTTATGTCTCTGATTTTTCTGTTTAGCAAAAGTGACAAAAAGCAGATTACAGAGTACCTGACGGCTCAACACAAAGGTTTTGTCTCAAGTACAGATAGTGTTGAGGATCAGTGGACAAAGTGCAAAACCATCATACAATATGCGTTAGATGAGTATGTGCCAAGCAAGATCATAAGAGATGGAAAAGAGCCACTGTGGTACAACAACAGAGTTAGAAAACTGCTGCGGAAGCAAAGGGAACTTCACAGCAAACATAAACATAGCCAAAGCCTTGCAGACAAACAAAAATTATGCGAAGCGAAATGTAGTGTGAGGAGGGCTATGCGAGAGACATTCAGTGAATTCGAAAGTAAAGTTCTATGTACTGACTTGGCAGAAAATCCTAAGAAATTTTGGTCTTGTGCCAAAGTGGTAGGTGGATCAAAACAAAATGTCCAGACACTCTGTGACCAAAATGGTACTGAAACAAAGGATGACAGACTAAAGGCCGAAATACTAAATGTCTTTTTCCAAAGCTGTTTCACAAAGGATGACTGCACTGTAGTTCCTTCTCTAGATTGTCGTACAGATGACAAAATGGTAGATATTGAAATAGACGACAGAGGAATAGAGAAACAATTGAAATCGCTCAAAAGAGGAAAGGCCGCTGGACCTGATGGGATACCAGTTCGATATTACATAGAGTACGCGAAGGAACTTGCCCCCCTTCTTGCAGCGGTGTACCGTAGGTCTCTAGAAGAGCGTAGCATTCCAAAGGATTGGAAAAGGGCACAGGTCATCCCAGTTTTCAAGAAGGGACGTCGAACAGATGTGCAGAACTATAGACCTATATCTCTAACATCGATCAGTTGTAGAATTTTGGAACACATATTATGTTAGAGTATAATGACTTTTCTGGAGACCAGAAATCTACTCTGTAGGAATCAGCATGAGTTTCAAAAAAGACGGTCGTGTGAAACCCAGCTCGCGCTATTCATCCACGAGACTCAGAGGGCCATAGACACGGGTTCACAGGTAGATGCCGTGTTTCTTGACTTCCGCAAGGTGTTCAATACTGTTCCCCACAGTTGTTTAATGAACAAAGTGAGAGCATATGGATTATCAGACCAATTGTGTGATTGGATTGAAGAGTTTCTAGATAACAGAACGCAGCATGCCATTCTCAATGGAGAGAGAAGTCTTCCGAAGTAAGAGAGATTTCAGGTGTGCCGCAGGGGAGTGTCATAGGACCGTTCTATTCACATTATACATAAATGACCTTGTGGATGACATCGGAAGTTCACTGAGGCTTTTTGCAGATGATGCTGTGGTGTATCGAGAGATTGTAACAATGGAAAATTGTACTGAAATGCAGGAGGATCTGCAGCGAATTGACGCATGGTGCAGGGAATGGCAATTGAATTTCATTGTGGACAAGTGTAATGTGCTGCGAATACATAGATAGATAGATCCCTTTTCATTTAGCTACAAAATAGCAGGTCAGCAACTGGAATCAGTTAATTCCATAAATTATCTGGGAGTACGCATTAGGAATGATTTAAAATGGAATGACCATATAAAGTTGATCGTCGGTAAAGCAGATGCCAGACTGAGATTCATTGGAAGAATCCTAAGGAAATGCAATCTGAAAACAAAGGAAGTGAGTTACAGTACTATTGTTCGCCCACTGCTTGAATACTGCTCACCAGTGTGGGATCCATACCACATAGGGTTGATAGAAGAGATAGAGAAGATCAAACGGAGAGCAGCGCGCTTCGTTACAGGATCATTTAGTAATCGCGAAAGTGTTACGGAGATGATAGATGAACTCCAGTGGAAGACTCTGCAGGAGAGACGCTCAGTAGCTCGGTACGGGCTTTTGTTAAAGTTTCGAGAACATATCTTCACCGAAGAGTCAAGCAGTATATTGCTCCCTCCTACGTATATCTCGCGAAGAGACCACGAGGATAAAATCAGAGAGATTAGAGCTCACACAGAAGCATACCGACAATCCTTCTTTCCACGAACAATACAAGACTGGAATAGAAGGGAGAACCGATAGAGGTACTCAGGGTACCCTCCGCCACACACCGTCAGGTATTGATCCCTCAACTATCTTCCCACTTCTTATGCTGTAGTGTAAATCTTGTGCAGTAAACCAGCTTTGCAGTCCTTGTAATAAGACTATTTCAGACACTGCATTCGCCACTGACAAATAGTGCACTGTATCTGTTACAAAAAATTTAGAATAAAGGGTCTAATAAAAAGCCTTGGGGTGCTCCATTAGCAGCATCCATATACACTGAAAAAATATCTCTCTTCACGGCATTGTTATGCACCCTGTGGCTTGCGAGATGTATTTCCATGAACAACATAAAGATATAAATTATTTACAGATGAGGTTAAAGGAAATCCTCTAGATAAAAACAGAGAGACCAATTAGTTTTACCACAGTGTGTAGCATGGAGTACTTATTTCAAAAAGTTAAAGCTAGCTATTTAACTTCACTTGTTTTCCTTGAAACCATTTTAAGAATTAAAGTATTAAATAATTTAAAAAAGCAAGTTAACCTTCCCTGAATGACTAATTATTTTAAAAACCAGCATAATAAGAAGACAATTTTATTTAATAGAAAAGCAAAATGTGTTGTTGTTTTTCAATTTGTGTTTTTACTTTCTTTAATGAGCTGTTTAGAAAAAGTTTTAGCTCGTATGGTTTTGCTTCCGGCAGATTTTGCTTTGTGTGTGTGTTTTCTTTTTGGTGCTAAATATCTAACATTGGTCCTTAAAGTTTACTGAAAATTCCCTGTGTGGCTCATGTTGCCTACTCTAGTTGATCCCTGTCTCCCTGCCACATCCAGTCGCTTATGTTTCATTTTTGTTATTTTTCAGGCCACAGCCAAGAACAATTGAATGGTATTTCTTGCGATACTGGTGTTGAAGATTTGCTGGAAGAAGCAAGCAACAAATTAATTCTTTCTGATAAAGAGCATACAACCTTGACATTAAGTAAATCAGCATCTTCACAGCTTCAGGCTTCGAATACTGAATTAGTATTACCTGGTGCAAAGCATTCACGACCAAGACTTTTTGTGCATCCTCCAAAGCTGAAACCTAGCCGTAATGCTCTACTGAATAGCCTAGCCCGCAGGAAAATTTTGCAGCTGTCTGACGAACCAGAAATGGTATGTATGTGGAAGAAACTTCAGATAGTTAATATTGGAGATCCTTTGTATATTCTGCATAAGAGGAGTCGGTACTAAGAGGTCAGTCTTCTTCTTCTTCTGTCTGTAACAGTTTAGGCCTAGAAACCTGTTCTCGCTTCAGTCCGGTCTTTTAACTGTCCGTCCTATGTTCTTTTTTCCTTTGGGTTGCTGTAGTAAGGCCATCTTTGGAATCTTTATTTCTCCCATTCATTCCAGATGTTCCTTCCAGTTTGGTTTAGTTTTGGTGTCATAAATAGCTTATCATAGTTCACAAATAAACCAATGAATGAGAAATAGTGCAGGCCACTTGACCTTATACCGTGCCTTCTGAAATCTGTAGCCCCCTTGTCTTGACACATTCAATGCATTTTGTGTAGTTTCTGTTAACTTGTCTGACTCACAAGTAGTAAATGTGCCAGCTCTCTGTAGTAATGACAGATTTGTTAACTTCTATTTAAAAATTGGTGACCAAACATGGCACTGATTTCAGGATAATAATGTTGGAGCTCTTTGGATAACTGCCCCAAAAGATGCTACAGTGCTTCTCTGATGAGTATGGAATAGGATATGGTTGCATGATACAAACATACAAAAATATGTGTATCATGTTTTTTATTGTATTGTACAAACTAGGCATGTCTTGCAATACAGTGATACCATACTGGAGTACTGAATGTATACATTTAAAGTAGAATTTTGGTTCCTTTCATACATGAAATTGGTAGTGACCCCCTATCAGCATTTTAAAACTTTTAGTGAGGCAGAAATTCAGTTTGTCATTTATGAGCAGTTCTGTGGTTATTTGAAAAACGAAATGATGGGAAAAATGTAAGCACTCTTCAGTGTAAGGAGTGTGTTTTGTACAGTTCCAGACATTCATTTATTTGGGCATTTGCTGATGGATGATGTTTTGAACCCAGCCATTATGTAATTCTGAAACCAGGGGGTTACTAACTTTGGAGTCTCGCACAACTGTTCCCACTGCATTCCAACCCCCAATCCTGTCTCAACACCAGCCTTTCACTTCATCTGTCTTGTTTGTGCTCCATTCTAGCTTTTTCTTTGGAACTTATTCCATTTTATATCTTTTAAACTGATTTATCCTTCTCACTTACAGGCTTTTTTTCCATTTAACAAATCTTCTGTTTGCTAAGCAACAATCGTCCTACACAGATATTGTATTATTGCAAGATACATGCTAAGATGTCTAATAAACAGTTATTCTGTGTTATTGACCCACTATGCTCAGGTACCATTGATAGCTTGAAGAGAGGAATGTAGGTAATCTGCATTTTTATAAAACACAAGTACAGGAAGAAGCAACATCCACACCATGTGCTTATTGATGGGATGGGCAGGTTGGCTGCCAAGTGGAGTATGTCCTAAAGTCGACTTTTTCTGGAGAGTAAATTTAAAGTTTGCAGCTCGCTGTAAACCCATAATATTTCTTGAATAAATTGTGGCACGGCAATAACTTTTAAATGTAAACTTTCAATCACAATGTATAAATATAGTGTTGAAATGTTTTAACTGAAAGCATCCTTTTAGGCAACATGAGTCTACCTGAATGACCCTTGTAAGATTTGCCACTGTTTCCCAACCTTTTTGCAATATATTGATGTTCATCATATTTACTTACCTTTTTGGACTGGAGAACTGCAGCAGTCACATCCATATTGGTACTAGCACAAACAGGCAGCCTGGGTGGCTGACTAGAGGGATAAAAATATCTTGTAAAACAAAGTGACAATTATATCAAAACGTTAGAAACAGTCAGAATCTAAATGCAGCAGCCCATTACAAACAGTATTGTAAGGTGCTTAAAAATGTTATTAGGAAGGCAAAAAGTATGTGGTATGCAGATAGAATAGCTAAGTCTCAGGATAAAATTAAAACCATATGGTCAGTCGTAAAGGAAGTGGCTGGTCTGCAGAGACAGGTCGAGGATATAGAATCAGTGAGTAGTGGGAATGTCCATGTTACTGATAAGTCGCATATGTGTACAGTATTTAATAATCACTTTCTGAATATAGCAGGTGAACTAAATAGAAACCTAGTCCCAGCAGGGAATCATATAGCGCTTCTCCATGATACTGACAAGAGGGAGATTGAGTTAATAATTAAATCACTAAAGACCAAGAACTCTCATGGATATGATGGGGTATCTAGCAGAATACTGAAGTATTGTTCTATGTATGTTAGCCCAGTACTTAGCCATATCTGTAACTTTTCTTTTAGGAGTGGTCGGTTTCCTGACTGATTACTCGGTAGTGAAGCCACTATATAAAAAGGGAGACAGGGATAATATTGACAATTATAGACCTATTTCTATGCCATCGGTGTTTGCTAAAGTTATCAAGAAGGTTGTATATACAAGGTTACTGGAGCATTTAAATTCACATAATTTGCTGTCAAATGTTCAGTTTGGTTTTAGAAATGGTTTAACAACTGAAAATGCTATATTCTCTTTTCTCTGTGAGGTTTTGGATGGATTAAATAAAAGGTTACGAACACTAGGTGTTTCCTTTGATTTAACGAAGGCTTTTGACTGTGTTGGCCACAAAATATTACTGCAGAAGTTGGACCATTATGGAGTAAGGGGAGTAGCTTACAATTGGTTCGCCTCTTACTTTAAGAACAGAAAGCAGAAGGTAATTCTCTGCAATATTGAGAGTGGTAGTGATGTTCAGTCCTAATGGGGCACTGTTAAGTGGGGCGTTCCCCAAGGGTTGGCGCTGGGGCCACTGCTGTTTCTTATTTATATAAATGATATGCCTTCTAGTATTACAGGTGATTCAAAAATATTTCTGTTTGTTGATGACACCAGCTTGGAAGTGAAGTATCTTGTGTGTAATATTGAAACAGTATCAAATAATGTAGTTCATGAAATAAGTTCGTGGCTTGTGGAAAATAATTTGATGCTAGTGGAAAATAATTTGATGCTAAATCACAGTAAGACTCAGTTTTTACAGTTTCTAACTCACAATTCAACAAGAACTGATATTTTGATCAGACAGAATGGGCATATTATAAGCGAGATGGAACAGTTCAAGTTCCTAGGTGTTCGGATAGATAGTAAGCTGTTGTGGAAAGCCCATGTCCAGTATCTTGTTCAGAAACTAAATGCTGTTTTATTTACCATTAGAACAGTATCTGAAATAAGTGACACTTCAACACGAAAAGTAGTCTACTTCGCATACCGTATTTACTCGAATCTAAGCCGCACCTCAAAAATGAGACTCGAAATAAAGGGAAAAAAAAATTTCCCGAATCTAAGCCGCACCTGAAATTTGAGACTCGAAATTCAAGGGGAGAGAAAAGTTTTAGGCCGCATCTCCAAATCGAAATAAAGTTGGTCCATTGTAATATGATAGACAATTTAGGTCGAATGAATGACGATACAGCTACAGTAGTTTGGTTTGAGTTGTAAGCTTACCAGTTAAGCTTTACCACATAGCCATTGCTATGCGTCAGGCGCTCCGTCCGTATTTATACGGATACCCTTCCTTTTTCACGTGCTTCGTCTGGTTTGAATCGATTGCTTATTTTGCTTTGATCTGATAAATGCCGTTTTCTTTGTTATAGGTGTTTGCGTCACTCTTAAGCTGAAAATGCATTACTGCACTGTGTCATGCATTGTTTGTCGCATTCTGATAGTGCGTGTTTACGGCCAGTCGCGGCTCGCAGCATGGTTTGCTTTTGTGCGCGCTACCGCCGCGTACAATTAAAAAAAAAGAGAGAGAGAGAGAGAGAGAGAGAGAGAGAGAGAGAGAGAGAGAGACAGAGAGAGGAATCGTCTCATTAGCGAAACAATGGCAAGAGACTGCTATTTGTTGTTACTTACACTGCTGCTTTCTTTGATAATGATCAACAAGAATCAAATAATAGACTGTGTATGATAGAACATGTTCTGAAGGAGAGTTTGTGAAAATTTTTCTCCGTTTGAAAATCTTTGCGGCCGGTTCTTTATTACATCAAATTCTGCACAGAAATTACAGTCATCTTAGATTTAAAAATCTAGTCACTTGCCGTGCTTCATTTCTGACTGTATCACTATTAGACATAAGAATAATACGAATATAAACATGACATGATATGTATATTCTTCCACGTTTGCTGTTGTCTCACTCTATAGTTTCGTAGTTTATTAGGCAGACAGGATTTAAATGAGATAGCAGCAAACACGAAAGAATACATGGCAAAATGTTTATATTCGTATTATTCTTATGGTGAAGAGAATACTGTATGTGATTCAAATTTCATCAGGTTCCTATAAGCAACCATCTCTTCTCACAGATAGGAAAAAATTCAGAACGTAGAGTTGGCCATATTGACAAACATCCCAAACAGTCTTGCCAGTCAGATTTTCGTAGTACACTGAAATTGTGCTACATTCGAAGATGAACAATACGGAATTTGTATTTACTTCGTTGGATAATGTATGAAAATGCAGTGGTCGAATCTTGCGGCGGAGAAAAAAAAATCTCGTCTTCCACTTTTTTTAAAAAAAAATTATTTACTGACGCAGAGGTTTTGGCGCCAGTATTTATCTTTGTGCCTACAAAGTATGCTTGCGTAGCGCTACATGTATTCGCCGGCAGAAGTTAGTTGTGGCGGCACGTACGAACATTTTTCATAACTTCCGCTAGCTTTGCACTCGATTCTAAGCCGCAGGCGGTTTTTTGGATTACGAAAACCGGAAAAAAAGTGCGGCTTAGATTCGAGTAAATACGGTATTTTCATACGCTTATGTCGTATGGTATTATTTTTTGGGGTAATTCTTCTGATTCAAAAAGGGTATTTTTTCTCAAAAACGGGCTGTTCGAGCTGTATGTGTTGTAAGTTCGAGAACCTCTTGTCTACCCCTATTCAATAGTCTGGGAGTTCTGACATTGCCCTCACAGTATATATTTTCTTTAATGTCGTTTGTTGTTAGCAATATTAGCCTATTCCCAAGAGTTAGCAGCTTTCACTCAGTTAATACTAGGCAGAAATCCAATCTGCATGTGGAATGCACTTCCTTGACTCTTGTGCAGAAAGGGAGTGCAGTGTTCTGCTGCATCCATTTTCAATAAGCTACCACAAGAACTCAAAAATCTTAGCAGTAGCCCAAACTCTTTTAAGTCCAAACTAAAGAGTTCCCTAATGGCTCACTCCTTCTATTCTGTCGAGGAGCTCCTGGAAGAGCTAAAAAATTAAGCAAATTCCAGTGTTACATTGTTGATTTTCTTTATTTAAACTTACGACTTGTCACCTGAATATGTTTTTTTATATTTAATTTTATCTGTTTCTAATATCATGTTATAATTTCATGTATTGACTTGTTCCATGACCAAGGAGACTTCTCCTTAATTTGGTCCCACGGAACAATAAATAAATAAATAAATAAATAAAACAGTCTTTAACACACAGGCCGTGTTACTTTTGTCTTCACTTTACAAATTTGATAGTATGAATGTTTTTTTATATATGTACTGTCCCCGTTGACTTATATCAACGTCTATATGCAGCTAAGGGTATTCATTTCATGGTAATTTCATGAATGTTTGCACACAGCAGATCACGGAGCACACAAGTAATCAGTGTTATCAGATAGTGGTAGTGGCTTGATTGCTATAAGCAGTTGAACATAAACCACCTGATTACCTAGGTGTGTAGTAGTTTTGTTTAGTGTAATAACATTTCGTTCTCTTTGTGCTGTGTAGTAGTGAACTGTGGAACTAGGACTTGTGCCACTTCTCAGATACAAATATCTACCTGTCTTAAGTGGTGTTTGGCCATTTTTCAATTTTTATGACTTACACCGCTTGGCAGCCAGCCTGCCCATATATGATAGGGTCCAATGAAGTTTAGTAAGGGTAGTACATGAAATTACTAGAATAATTTAATAATTCACTCAAATATTTGACATGGAACAGCTTCAACATGCCATTTTGAAAGGTTGCCCAACAATACCAAAATTCACTGTAATTTTAATTCTTTTAGTGCTAAGAAGCTAAAGTGGAAAATGTCTTCTTCCGTTAAGATTCTTATTCTTTTCGTCTTTTCTATTATTCAATATCTGGTGATAATAATTTTTATTCTAGATTTTCTTTATCTTTGTAACTTTATTCTTTGCTGCTGGTGAGCCCTCACAGGCAAGGAAAAATTTGCTGGTACAGAACTGCAAGAATTAGCCAGGTGGCTTTGAAATATGATGATTTTACCTATTGAAAACTTTGAGAGAGAAAACATATGTTTATGAAGTTGATATTAAACAAACATGTAAACTTAAGTACCTTTCTAAGTATGTGCAAGTTAGATTTCTAGCATAATTAGTTAATTATCATTGGAATCTAAGTTTGGTTCCAGTTGCTGAGTGTATAAGATAAAATTTATCATGGCAGATTTCATTTCATAAATAAAAGTGCAATTAGTGATATTAAGTAGAGTCTTATTGTGCAATTAAAATAACTTGAGACTTTTGGCAGGTCTGAGTAGAGCAAGCAAAGGGGCACATTTTTGCCAGCATGTGTGTCACTCACTTTTGATGCATGATCATTAGCTGGCCATCAGAGAAACATTGTTAAGTAATAAACAAATGACTGTGACGAACAGGGCAATAACATCAATGAATATTTTAGAAAAAATTGCAACTATGGTATAATCGGTGCAATGGAAGTCGAGGAATGTCTGTCCGTTTCATCAGATCTTAAACTAGTGCTAGAGTTGACAGAAATGATCTATTTGATCTTACGGATTAAAGAAGACCACTCACTCAAAAGCAGATGCATTGAGTTATCTATAGGAAGACACAAAAGGAAGAAAACTTGCTAGTTTTCGGAGGTCTACACACACTATGTAGTGCCAGCTAGTCTTAATGGCAGGTGGACTAGTTGTGGAGATAGTGTTGGGTGGTATGGGTAGAGAGAGAGAGGAAGGCAGGAGGCAAGGAGAGGGCCTGGGGGTGAGGCTAACAGCTTGGAGGGATGCAGCCATCTTGCCAGCAGGGAATGTGGGAAGGAGGGAGGCATGGTTGGTTTACGGACTTGTATGATTGTAGCAGCTGGCAGGAAGTAGCACATGCTGAAGGCAATGTGGGGATGTGAATTTGGAGGGGCAATAGGACAGACATAATGGAAAATGTGGGGTGAAAGGTGTAGGGGTAGTGGGCCATCTGAGATTGAGACCAGGTTGACTATGGGAGCAGAGGATGTGTTGTAAGGATAAGTCACTTCTGTGTAGTTCAGAGAAACTGGTGACAGAGGCAAGGATCCAGGTGGCTCGGGCTGTGAAACAGCCATTGAAATTGAACATGTTGTGTTAAACTGCAAGTTGTGCCCCCAGATGTCAGTTTTGTTCTTAACAGCTTAACTGTGGCCGTTCATCCTGTTGGCCAGCTGGTTGGTAGTCATACCAGCGTAAAAGGCTGCACAGTGTTTGCAACAGAGTTAGTATATGACATGACTGCTTTCACAGGTGGCCGAGCCTCTGGTGGGGTAGGATAGTCATTTGACAGGACTGGAATAGGTGGTGAATTGGACAGGGTCTTGCACCTTGGTATGCCACAAGGATTATAATCGTGTGACAAGAGGTTGGGAGTGGGAGTGGCATAGGGATGGACTACGATGTCATGTTGTTGAGAGGGTGATGAGAGACAATTTTAGGAGAGGTGAGAAGAATGTTCAGTAGGAGGCCCTCCATTCCAGGGCAGAATGAGAGATAATCAAAATCCTGGTGAAGGCTATGGTTCAGTTGTTCCAGTCCAGGGTGATATTGAGCGAAGAGTGGGGTGCTCCTTTCTAGCTGATTCTGGAGGATGGTGGGAGGATTAGATTTATGTGAAAATATGGCATAGGAAATTTGTTTGTGGACTAGGTTTGGGTTGTATTGCCTGTCTTTGAAGGCCTTTGTTAGACCCTCAGCATACTAACAAGGTATATTTCTCGTCACTGCAGATATATAGTCCACAGGTGGATGGGTGGTATGGGAGAGGGTATTTTGTGTGTGTGTGTGTGTGTGTGTGGAAGGGGTGGCAGCATGTCCAAAATGCATGTGCTGTTGGTGATTGGTGAGTTCAATGTGGACGGAGGTATGGATGGAGCCTTCAGAAAGGTGGAAATCAATGTCCAAGAAGGTGATGCGTAGTGTAGAGGAGAATCAGGTGAAGTGAAGTGGATGGGAAAAAATGTGTAGAGGTTTTAAAGGAATGTGGATAGGGCCTTGGGCCTGAGTCCAGATATGAAGATGTCAATGAAGTGCCTTCCATTCAGCCTAGCTACCTATGGATAATGTGTCTGCGGTGACAAGAACTCCCCCAAAAGAAACATAGTCCCCAGTCAGATTCCTTGTGCCATTCCTCACACACCCCCCGAACCTCCCTTCAACCCCAAGAAACAACTACTATATCCTTTGCCAGGGCTTTATCTCTCATTCTGCCCTGAAACAAGGGTCATCCTACCCAAGATTGTTCCCATCCCTCCTAAACTGGTGTTCATTTGCCTACCAACCTACACAACATCCTAATCCATTCTTATGCCACTCTCACACCCAAATCCTTTTTACAGGGATCACATTCCTGAGACAGACAAAGGTGCAAGACTTGTCCAATCCACCCACCCAGCACCTCCAGGCCTGCCAAAGGACTATCCTACCCCATCAGAGGCTGGGCCACCTTTTAACGCAGTTGAGTCATACACCAACTCTGCTGCAAACACTGCACAGCCTTTCACATGGTATCGCTATAAGCCAGCTGCCCACCAGAAAGAATGGCCACCACCAAACTATTGTCACATCATGGAGCTGAACACAACATGCTCAATTTCAATGGCTGTTTCACAGCTTGAGCCATCTGGATCCTTCCCTCCACCACCAGATTCTCTGAACTATGCAGATGGGTGTTATCCTTACAACACATCATCTGCTTGACACCCTCCACCCAATTGTTTCCCCTTCCTATGTCCTGTCACCCTCTTCTAATTCACATCCCCCATGCTGCCTTGAACATGTACTGCTTCTCATTGGCTGCTATAGTCACGAAAGTCCATACACCCACCACTTCTCCCTCCTAAATCCTAGCCAGCAATCTGCATGCCTCCCTCCGAGCCATTAGCCAACTCTTTCTTTACCCACCCTACCCACCACAACCAGTCCACCACCTGCCATTATTGTAGCAGGCACCATGTAGGTGCGCGCCTGCACCCGCGTGTGCGCGCGCGCGCGGTCTCGCGTGTGGGGGGGGGGGGGGGGGGGGGGGTTGCAGTTCGTCAAAGGATAATTCCGAAAGCTAGTAAGCATTGTTCGTTATTTCTTTTGTGTGTACCTGTTGAGAACACATTTGGATTTCTGTGAGTTGTCTCCTTTAATCCAAAAATATTTATATTCTACAAGAACTTTCCTACAACATCTATTTGATCTATTTTTCCAGCAACCATACAAGGAGCAGGCCTACGACAGTTTTGCAGTAGCTTCTTAGCCTGAATTCCGTAAGAGAAATTTTTTTTATTGTTTTTGGCCACATTATTTTTACCTGGGTGCATAGATGATGTTATATCGGGTGGAAGTGGGTATGGTATGGAGGAAGCCTGGCCCTCCTTCAGTGATTGTCGAATGTTTTTGTTCAGGAGCCAGCACTGACATTGTAGGGTGACACCTCAAGCCTTGTATGTACTGATCTTGTTATTAGTTGGTAACTGACATAAATTAGTGTGTTACTGATTGTTAAAAGGCAGCTTCACTTGGAACACTTCATGTCAACTCATCTCTGTTTCAAGTTGTTGCACCTCAGGGATACCAAAGATGACACTGTAATTGCTTGATGAAGTATTGTTTTGCGTATGTGGGTGGATGATTGATTAATAACAGTGACTGTAGTTCATATTTAAATGCATTATGCAATATGAGACATGATCATAAATGTTCACTAAATGTTTAGAATGTGTGTTTTTCTACATTCTGCCTTGTATTACAACAGCCTTAATTTAATTTCATATTCCTTTCACAAACATGTACCGCATTTAAAGATGCACATTTCTGTAATGTGCGCACACAAATCCATGTTACTTATGGGTCAAAATTTGTACTGTAGCAGCTGATAGGTAGAGTCATACACACACGTCAGTTGTCAGTATCGGAAGACATACAATGAAACATTACTCCCTCGCATTCTCTAATCCCGCAGTGGGTTCTCTTCTGCTTCTGAGGTAAGGGGCTAAGTTCACTTAACTCGTCGCCAAATTCAGTGATGACAATTAAAATTAAGCACATATTAAAATAGTACTGTCTCTGTAAATATGATTGTCACTGAGCAAGAAAATTACACTCTTAGAACACTTAATGTTAGTCGACTTTTTTGGGTTTGGTTGTTAGTTGCTAGATGCATATTATTAAAAATACAGCTGAAATCTGTGGATCATACTTTTTTCGGGCTGCATGTGCTTTTAGCAGAAAATTAGCAAACCATTCTGTGAGAACAATGGTGCTCAGTTCCTCATGATAGTTGCTTTGCTTCATGGAAGTAAACAGCAACAAGCAGTTAGGTATGAAGCTATGAACTGAGACAATGTGAAGGATGATTATCCAGTAAAACTGACCTTTTGGTGCTTGTGTTATTACTTGTACTGTGTGATTCACCTAGGTTTTTGTTAATGTGTGACATACATTGACCCATGTCTCAGCAAATCAGTGTCTCCAAACAAAATGTATCTAATGACATACAAATACTGACATCTCTGAGACACTGTCGCTTCTCTTGATAATAGATGTCAGAGATGAAAAACTCTCATGACAGAAACCAAACACAGTTTCTTTCAACCTGTTGAAGTAGGGTATTCCTGGCAGTGATGATAACCATCTACTTGTCTGCGTATTGTATACTGATGGAATGCATCCATCTTGGTTACCGTATTTACTCGAATCTAAGCCGCACTTTTTTTCCGGTTTTTGTAATAATAAAAAAACCGCCTGCGGCTTACAATCGAGTGCAAAGTAAACGGAAGTTCTGTAAAATGTTGGTAGGTGCCGCCACAACTAACTTCTACCATCGAATATATGTAGCGCTACATAGGCATGCTTTGCAGGCGCAAAGATAAATACTGGCACCAAAACCTCTGCGTCAGTAAATAAATTAAAAAAAAAGGTAGAAGACGAGCTTTTTTCTCCGCCCCGAGTTTCGACCACTATATTTTCACACATTATCCAACAAAGTAAATACAAATTCCGTATTGTTCATCTTCGGATGTAGCAGCCTTTCACTGTACTACGAAAATCCGACTGGCAACACTGTTTGGGATGTAGGTCAATATGGCCAACTCTACGTTCTGAATTTTTTCCTACCTGTGACAAGAGATGGTTGCTAATAGGAACTTTTATGAATTGTGAATCACATGCAGTATTCTCTTCACCATAAGAATAATCCGAATATAAACATTTTGCCACGTATTCTTTCGTGTTTGCTGCTATCTCATTTAAATCCTGTCTGCCTAATAAACCACGAAACTAGAGTGAGACAACAGCAAACGCAGAAGAATATACATATCATGCCATGTTTATATTCGTATTATTCTAACGCCGAATAGTGATACAGTCAGGAATGAAACTTGAAAACTGACTAGATTTTTAAATCTAAGATGACTCTAGTTTCTGTGCAGAATATAATGTACTGAAGTGGGTCTGCAAAGATTTTCAAACGGGGAAAAATTTTCGCTAAACTCTCCTTCACAACATCTTCTGTCACACGCAGTCGGTTATTTGGTTCTTGTTGATCATTATCAATGAAAGCAGCAGTGTAAGTTACAACAAATAGCAGTCTCTTGCCATTGTTTTGCTAATGAGACGATTCCTCGCTTTTTTTAAAATTGGAAGCGGCGGTAGCGCGCACAAAAGCAAGCCATGCCGCGAGCGGCGACAGGTCATAAACACTCATTATCAGAATGTGACAAACAATGCATGACACAGTACAATAATGCATTTTCAGCTTAGAGTGACGTAAACACCTATAACAAAGAGAACGGCACTTATCAGATCAAAGAAAAATAAGCAATCAATTCAAACTAGACGAAGCACGTGAAAAAGGAAGGGTACCCATATAAATACGGACGGAGCGCCTGACGCGTAGCAATGGCTACCTGGTAAAGCCTAACTGCTAAGCTTACGACTCGAACCAAACTACTGTAGCTGTATCGTCATTCATTCGACCTAAATTGTCTCTCATATTACAATGGACCAACTTTGTTTCGATTTGGAGGTGCGGCCTAAAACTTTTCTCTCCCCTTGAATTTCTAGTCTCAAATTTCAGGTGCGGCTTAGATTCGTGAAATTTTTTTTCCCTTGATTTAGAGTCTCATTTTTCAGGTGCGGCTTAGATTCGAGTAAATACGGTACTCATCTGTCATAACTACTTTTCTTGCCAACTTTTCCCAACCTACTTCCTTCCCATTTTCTTTAGTTCTCAGCATCATAGACAATAAATGTTCAGGCCTGTTCTGTCCTCCACTTATTTAACATCTAGAATGAGTCCACAAATATTGCATCCCAGTTAAAAGTACTTGCACACACTGCTCACAAATTCACAGCTTTGGTCGTAGATTGTAATTCCACTTTCCATCCTCAATACTCTTGAAGCAGGTGACCGTATTCTTGGATGACTGCATCTCACTACACACAGGAAGTGGCTACACAGGTAGTGGGGCCTGTGTGGAAGGGACTGGGCGTTTTTTTGGCTTGGAGGGTCTCAGGAAACCACAGAAAGGGCATCCATCTAAAAGGGGGCAGGTAAAACATAGTAAGGTAGTTGTAGAAATTATCAGTGTTGTAGTTGTAAATTGTCGTACCTGTGTTGGGAAAGAACCAGAGCTCCAAGCCCTAATAGAAAGCACTGAAGCTAAAATAGTTACAGGTACGGAAATAAGCTCAGCCGAAATTTTTTCCAATGACCTAACAGTGTTCAGAAAGGATAGGTTAAATACAGTTGGCGGGGGGAGTATTGCTGTCAGAAGTAGTTTACCTTGTAGTGAAATTGCAGTAGATAGTTCCTGCGAAATATTATGGGTAGAGGTTATATCTGACAATCGGACTGAACTATTAATTGGATCGTTTTACCAACCGCCTGACTCACAAGATATAGTTGCTCAACAGTTGAAAGAAAACTAAAGTCTCATTTCAAATAGATACCCCAATCAAATAATTATAGTCGGTGGTGACCTTAATCTACTCTAGATATGTTGGGAAAATTATATGTTTAAGCCGGCGGCAGGCATAAACCTTATCTGAAATTGTACTGAATGCTTTCTCAGAAAATTATTTTGAACAATTACCGTATTTACTCGAATTTAAGCCGCACTCGAATCTAAGCCGCACCTGAAAAATGAGACTCGAAATTAATGAAAAAAATTTCCCGAATCTAAGCCGCACCTGAAATTTGAGACTCGAAATTCAAGGGGAGAGAAGTTTTAGGCCGCGCCTCCAAAGTGAAACAAAGTTGGTCCATTGTAATATGAGACACAATTTAGGTCGAATGAATGACGATACAGCTACAGTAGTTTGGTTCGAGATGTAAGCTTAGCAGTTAAGCTTTACCGGGTAACCATTGCTATGCGTCAGGCGCTCCGTCCGTATTTATACGGGTACCCTTCGTTTTTCACGTGCTTCGTCTGGTTTGAATTGATTGCTTATTTTTCTTTGATCTGATAAGTGCTGTTCTCTTTGTTATAGGTGTTTACGTCACTCTGAGCTGAAAATGCATTACTGTACTGTGTCATGCATTGTTTGTCGCATTCTGATAATGAATGTTTACGACCTGTCGTCGCTCGCGGCATGGTTTGCTTTTGTGCGTGCTACTGCCGCTTACAATAAAATAAAAAGAGGAATTGTCTCAGTAGCGAAACAATGGCAAGAGACTGCTATTTGTTGTTATTTACCCTGTTGTTTTCTTTGTTAATGATCAACAAGAACCAAGTAATAAACTGCGTATGATAGAATGTGTTCTGAACGAGAGTTTAGCGAAAATTTTTCTCTGTTTGAAAATCTTTGCAGACGCCTCTTTAGTACATTACTTTCTGCACAGAAATTAGAGTCATCTTACATTCAAAAATCTAGTCAATTGCCGTGCTTCATTTCTGACTGTAACCCTATTAGGCATAAGAATAATACGAATATAAACATGATATGATATGATATGTGTATACTTCCGCGTTTGCTGTTGTCTCACTCTAGTTTCGTAGTTTATTAACCAGACAGGATTTAAATGAGATAGCAGCAAACACAAAAGAATACATGGCAAAATGTTTATATTCGTATTATTCTTATGGTGAAGACAATACTGCATGTGATTCACAAAAGTTCCCATTAGCAACCATCTCTTGTCACAGATAGGAAAAAATTCAGAACGTAGAATTGGTCATACTGACAAACATCGCAAACAGTCTTGCCAGTCGGACTTTCGTAGTACATTGAAAAGCTGCTACATTCGAAGATGAACAATACGGAATTTGTATTTACTTCGTTGGATAATGTATGAAAATGCAGTGGTCGAAATTCGGGGCGGAGAAAAAAGCTCGTCTTCCGCCTTTTTTTTTTTTAATTTATTTACTGACGCAGAGGTTTTGGCGCCAGTATTTATCTTTGTGCCTGCAAAGCATGCCTGTGTAGCGCTACATATATTCGACGGCAGAAGTTAGTTGTGGCGGCACCTACCAACATATTTCAGAACTTCCGCTTACTTTGCACTCGATTCTAAGCCACAGGCAGTTTTTTGGATTACAAAAACTGGAAAAAAAGTGCGGCTTAGATTCAAGTAAATACGGTAGTTCATGAGCCCACTTGAAGCATAAATGGTTGCGAAAGCATACTTGACCTCTTAGCAACAAATAATCCTGGACAAATAGGGAGTATCATGATGGATACAGGGATTAGCGACCACAAGGCAGTTGCTGCTAGGCTGAATGCCAAATTTAAAAGAACGCAAAATCCCCAAGATTGACAAAGTTTTGCTGAAGTTCGAAAGACAGCGCATACTTGAGTGCGAGATGCTTATAATAATTTCCACAGCGAAACTCTGTCTCGGAATCTGGCAGAAGACCCAAAGAGAGTCTGGTCATACATAAAGCACACAAGTGGCAAGACGCAATCAGTACCTTCACAGCGTGGTAACAACGGTGAAGTCACTGATGACTGTGCCACTAAAGCAGTTATTTAACACGGTTTTCTGAAATGCCTTCACCAAAGAAGATGAAGTAAATATTCCTGAATTCCAATCAAGAACAACTGCCAAAATGAGAAACATAGAAGTAGATATCCTCGGTGTAGCAAAGCAGCTTAAATCACTTAATAAAGGTAAAACCTCCTGCCCAGGTTGTATATCACTCAGGTTCCTTCCAGAGTATGCTGATACAGTAGCTCCATATTTAACAGTTATTTACAAATGCTCGCTCACAGAGAGATCAGTATTTAAAGACTGGGAAATTGCTCAAGTCACACCAACACCCCAAAAGGGAAACAGGATTAATCTGCTGAACTACAGGCCCATATCACTAATGTCAATTTGCATTAGGGATTTGGAACATATACTGTGTTCAGACGTTATGAATTACTTTGGAGAAATTGATTTTTATTGACGCATAGTCAGCACGGATTCAGAAAATATCATTCTTGTGAAACACAACTAGCTCTTTATAATCATGAAGTAATAATGTCAAATTGATTCCATATTTTTAGATTTCCAGAAGGCTTTGGACACCATTCCTCAAAAGCATCTTCTAACCAAGCTGCGTGTCTGTGGAATATCACCTCAGTTGTGCAACTGGATTTGTGATTTTCTGTCAGAAAGGTCACAATTCATAGTAATAGACGGAAGGGCATCGAGCAAAACAAAAGTAATATCCGGCGTTCCCCAAGGAAGTGTTATAGGCCCTCTGTTGTTCCTTATCTATATTAATGATGTATGAGACTATCTGAGTAGCCCACATACACTCCTGGAAATGGAAAAAAGAACACATTGACACCGGTGTGTCAGACCCACCATACTTGCTCCGGACACTGCGAGAGGGCTGTACAAGCAATGATCACACGCACGGCACAGCGGACACACCAGGAACCGCGGTGTTGGCCGTCGAATGGCGCTAGCTGCGCAGCATTTGTGCACCGCTGCCATCAGTGTCAGCCAGTTTGCCGTGGCATACGGAGCTCCATCGCAGTCTTTAACACTGGTAGCATGCCGCGACAGCGTGGACGTGAACCGTATGTGCAGTTGACGGACTAGTGGGCATGCGGGAGGCCGGGTGGACGTACCGCCGAATTGCTCAACACGTGGGGCGTGAGGTCTCCACAGTACATCAATGTTGTCGCCAGTGGTCGGCGGAAGGTGCAAGTGCCCGTCGACCTGGGACCGGACCGCAGCGACGTACGGATGCACGCCAAGACCGTAGGATCCTACGCAGTGCCGTAGGAGACCGCACCGCCACTTCCCACCAAATTAGGGACACTGTTGCTCCTGGGGTATCGGCGAGGACCATTCGCAACCGTCTCCATGAAGCTGGGCTACGGTCCCGCACACCGTTAGGCCGTCTTCCGCTCACGCCCCAACATCGTGCAGCCCGCCTCCAGTGGTGTCGCGACAGGCGTGAATGGAGGGGCGAATGGAGACGTGTCGTCTTCAGCGATGAGAGTCGCTTCTGCCTTGGTGCCAATGATGGTCGTATGCGTGTTTGGCGCCGTGCAGGTGAGCGCCACAATCAGGACTGCATACGACCGAGGCACACAGGGCCAACACCCGGCATCATGGTGTGGGGAGCGATCTCCTACACTGGCCATACACCACTGGTGATCGTCGAGGGGACACTGAATAGTGCACGGTACATCCAAACCGTCATCGAACCCATCGTTCTACAATTCCTAGACCGGCAAGGGAACTTGCTGTTCCAACAGGACAATGCATGTCCGCATGTATCCCGTGCCACCCAACGTGCTCTAGAAGGTGTAAGTCAACTACCCTGGCCAGCAAGATCTCCGGATCTGACCCCCATTGAGCATGTTTGGGACTGGATGAAGCGTCGTCTCACGCGGTCTGCACGCCCAGCACGAACGCTGGTCCAACTGAGGCGCCAGGTGGAAATGGCATGGCAAGCCGTTCCACAGGACTACATCCAGCATCTCTACGATCGTCTCCATGGGAGAATAGCAGCCTGCATTGCTGCGAAAGGTGGATATACACTGTACTAGTGCCGACATTGTGCATGCTCTGTTGCCTGTGTCTATGTGCCTGTGGTTCTGTCAGTGTGATCATGTGATGTATCTGACCCCAGAAATGTGTCAATAAAGTTTCCCCTTCCTGGGACAATGAATTCATGGTGTTCTTATTTCAATTTCCAGGAGTGTAGATTGTTTGCAGACGATGCTGTCATTTACCGTCTTGTAAAGTCATCAGATGATCAAAACGACTTGCAAAATGATTTAGATAAGATATAAATATGGTGCGAAAAGTGGCAATTTACCCTGAATAAAGAAAAGTGTGAAGTTACTCACATGAGTACTAAAAGAAGTCTGCTAAATTTCGATTACACAGTAGTTCACACAAACTTGAAGGCTGTAAATTAGACTAAATAGTTAGGGATTACAATTACAAATAACCTAAATTGGAACGATCACATAGATAATGTTGTGGGTAGAGCAAATCGAAGACTGTGATTCATTGCAGAACACTTAGAAGGTGCAACAGATCTATTAAAGAGACTGCTTACACCACACTTGTCCGCCCTGTTCTGCTGTACTGCTGTGCAGTGTGGGATATGCATCAGGTGGGACTGACGGATGGCATTGAAAAAGTTAAAAGAAGGGCAGCTCATTTTGTATTATCGCAGAATAGGGGAGATAGTGCCACAGACATGATACATGAATTGGATTGGCAATCATTAAAACAAAGGTGTTTTTTGTTGCGACGGGATCTTCTCATGAAATTTCAATTACCAGTTTTCTTCTCTGATTGTGAAAACATTCTGTTGGGACTCGCCTACATAGGTAGAAATTGTCATCACAATAAAATAATAGAAATCGGGGCTCGCACAGAAAAATTTAAGTGCTCGTTTTTCCCATGTGCCGTAAGAGAGTGGAATGGTAGACAGACAGCTTGACAGTGGTTCATTGAATGCTCTGCCAGGCACTTTATTGTGACTAGCAGAGTAATCGTGTAGATGTAGATGCAGATGCAGATGCAGATGCAGATGTTTCAGGTGATCCTTGTGTTCAAATGTATGAAATAGCTACGAAAACAAGATTATTACAAAATGATTAGTTTACAACAACAGCTGACGAACACAGGATACTTCAGTACTCGAGTACATTATAATTGTGTATGAGAGCTGAGAAAACCTGGAAGCAAATGATCAGCACCACATGCTACTGTTCACTCGCAGCATGGTGTACTATACCTGCCCACCTTTTGGTGATTTGGTAGGGAAAGCTAGTTTGTCACTGTAGTTACCTGACTAATTGACTGTGTCCCCTACACTGTCAAGTCGCAAGTTATTTTAATCACACAATAGTATTACACATTTGACAATAATTGTAAACCAAGATGATGACATACGTGTGAGACTATCTAACTTGTAAGAAATTGTGTATCCAACTATTAATAAAATATTTCATTCTGTTGCTGTCATGTGCCCATTTTTTATGCGCTGCCTTGTATGTTTCTTTAGACATTGGAAGTGATTGTCTTGAGGGCAAATATTAAGTAGATGATAATGTCAACAGCTGTTTCAGTTTGATTTCTTGAAATTAATTTGTTGTTGCAGACTGATCCTCCCATCACTTGCCATGAAAGAGGAACTGGCTGTTTTGCAGAGGATGTCATTCCCAGTGATAAATGTCCACCAGGTGCAAAACTTTTAAAAACTGAGTTTGTTAATGGATTCTCTGACTCTGTCACTGAAGACAAACTGGCAATACCAGATGTGGCTTCTCAGAAGATGGAGGTAGAATCTGCGGAGATATGTGATCAGGGACAGTCTTACAGGGAGTCTCAGAAGCAGTGCATTAATTGGTCGGATATTCGAAAACTGAAAGTCCCCAGTAACAGTCCTGTATCCATGTATTCTTGTGGCTCACCGAGTTCGCCTGTACATGCAGTCAACTCCTACACATCTCAGATGTCTAGACAAAACAGTAAAGTCAAATCTATTGCAGCTCCAAACGTTTTTGATTTGCCAGGATTGTCAGCCTCACCAGACTTCTTACGTGAGGAGAGAGACACTTCAAGGTGGAAACAGGGTTATCAGAAAAAGCAAGATTTGTCACGTAAGGCCTCAGGTGCGCAGTTTAAGTCGGGAACTAAAAGGACAAAAGAGTATTGGTGTAGTTTGCCATCCTCACCAACCAATTTTACCACTCCAAAGGAAAATCTTTCGTGGAGTTCTCTTAGAAAACACAATTCACATCCAAAACAAATTATGTTATCAGATTATATCAAACCAATGTGTAGCTTGGGATCAGTGCCAACACACAGTTTTTCAGAATCTTCCAGTCCACACGAAGAACTGAGAGACTGTAACTCATTACAGATTCATTCTGCAAAAGATTTTCCTCCATTAGAGTAATTTAAACATTTACAAAGAGTTATATATTTTATTTGTATTTACAATGAGATGTTATATAATGAATTTTAATTTTCATATTGATTTCTTCATCTATACATTTTATACAGTTTTAAACAAAGCAAAGTGCCTGTTGTCATGTCCCAAATGTGGGTTTTTGCCTGTGATTGAGTGACACGGTTTGTAACAAAAGATTTAGCTGGTTGGCCATAGTGTGAGGGAGACTTCGACCTGGCTAAGATGTTGCAGTCTCCTTTGTGATAGGTAAAAGGCTGGAGTTAATTGAATTTAACTCTTCAGAACATTCAACAATTTGAGATTTATTTAAATTTAAGCAAATCAACCCAGTTGCTCTAGATAAGATGTGTCCACAAAATGGTCAAGTCTGATACAGAGATGGTGACTGACTAACACCATTCCTTCTGCTTTAAGGAAACCCACACCACAAAATACAGTCCTTTGGCTGCTGCCTAACTGTGCATCTGATCCAGTTGCTAACTCTGCAGTGGACTCTCACTAAATCCACCTAGATGCCTGCCTGCCTGCAGCTCCTGCCAACAACTTTTCTAAAGCTGCTCAGAGACAGGTCGCCACACTACATGCTTGGAGCATCCTGCTCCCAAATTTTGTTAGTCTCTTCCCTGCACTTGCTTGGCATGCCTTAGTGTGAAGCAATGGTTGCCACATTATGGGCTGTATTTGTGCATTATTGTTCAGCATTCTTCAGAGGCTGGATGGAGGGGTAGAGATGACTCTCTCAGTATGGTCATACACTGTGTCCTAAGTCTTCATTGGCTTATCATGATTTAGTGCAGTCCCACCAGATGGCCCCCTCTCTTTCATCCCACACTGTCTCTCTAACTAGAAATGCTGTCCTCCTATTGTCTTTAATTAGTCTGTGCCAATGACTCTGTTGTCAGAATACACAAGGCCCTCTTTGTGTATTGATATCTTACAGCTCTTTTGCTCGTTACTATGCACAGCTGTCCATCTGCCTGGTGTCTCATGAGTTTGCTTCTGGATCTGTGGCTCCTCATGCTACATCCTGAGAGTTAATAGGTTACCACTGCTACTAACATTGTGCTTAATTTGGTATTATACATTGTACTCCAGACTTGACTTTCCTTATGGATATAACACCTCCCCCGTCACAGAAATGGCCATTATTTGCCTTTGGCATAGCTACATTAAAGATTTTTACATTCATTGATTTTGTTACACTAATTTTATTTAAGTTTCTTCTATTACATTGAAACACATTTTATACATTGATATTAATATTTCATTTCATGCATTACATTCAGTTATTCCACATTGTAAAAAGTGTGTTGATTTCATGTACTTTTCCTTCAGTGACAACAATTACATTTTACTGATGTAGTTTACAAAGTTCTTTTGATCTTAGCATTTATGTCTAAAGGCTATTGACTCATTCATTAGCACTCCTTATAAATAAATAACTATTTCAGTCTCTCAGTTGAGGGGTCTCTGAGCTATACTGATCTCGGGACGTTGATTTACAATAGTGGTTCGTACATGTATTTTCCCACAACAATCAAGATGATCAAAGTATTTCCATATACTTCTGGGATACTTCTTACAAAATTTTCAATGCTTACAACAACACATTACTATAACTAATGTGATCAGTGTCTAATGATAAGTCTAATCTTAACACAGAAATATTTTCCTTCCCTTCATTTACAATTCAGCAGTCTGATTCTAAACTGATTTGTGGTATTATGTCGTTCTTTGTGGTTTTAACTGAGAATTACATTATCTGTATGAATAATCTCATTCCGTAATCTTTGCACTTACTATAAAAAATTATTTTACCAGTATCTTCCATTACTAGGTCCTTAGATGCTTCTTTCTCACATAAAACTCCTTTGCAGCTAAGTATAACCATTCATTACTGTTTAGATGTGTCCAGTGCTTTGATTCAGTGGGACTGTTTTGTCAAGGAATCTTCTGGGATTTCTCTTATTGGTTGCAATAATTTTGCTTCACACTCTTCTGGATCAAAGATTGATATTAATGTGAAGAACTGTCTACACAGTCGTCTTATTTTTTTTCTCTCTTCTTTACAGTTCAACTGCTCCATTGAAAGTTCCACATATTGCTGTTTGGACTCTTCTGTCAGCAAGAACTCTAAACGTATTTTCCTTCATTTGAGGAATTTCTGTAGATAATGGAAGTACTCTGTACAAATTAAAAGCATAGTTATCAGTAAACAAGATATTGATTACATATCCTAATATACAACCGAATGAAAACCATTTAACTCAGTTATTCTTAATAGTAAATAACCAGATTATTCAGCAAGAGGAACAGAAAACTTAATGTCTTTTAGTTCATCACATATCAAACTTAAATATTTCACAATCTGTACAGGATTCATTACATGAGGCTGCAGTATCCTCTTTTGTGCATTTGCAATTGCGTTCATTTGCTCATATTCCTCCTATATCTGGCCAAATATCACTGACAGCTGCAATAACTGTTTTGTTACAGTTATGAATGGAGTTACCCTCTTAAACCCCACGTCTGTGTTTTCATGAAACACTCCACTGTTTCCACCCATCTTTGGGACATGCTCATTTGCTTCTAAAGCATAAACAATTCTATTTACTCCAGACAATGTGGTCCTCACCACTGCCACATTTTTTCATCAACCTTGGAGGTCCTTCCATTTCCATGGTATTTATATGTTCCTTGTTGTATGCTGCATCTGCTTCATCTAGTCTGCCAAAAAGTATTTTACTTACCTGGCCTGAGATCCTCTTTTTCTTAATCTCTCATGCTGTGTCAGCTGTTGTACTAATTGGTGCAGACTTGTAATTTTTTCTTCATCATTGTTACCTGTTGATCTAATAACCGACACACTATTAATCCTACATTCAGTTGTTGCAGTATGTCTCTCTGCACCTTTGTACTGCTGCATTACGTATCGTTCAGACTTTTTGAAATTGCTCTGCTTTAGAGTCCAGGTTTACATACATCACAGTTCTCCATGTGGTACGGTATATGTAGACTTGCCCTAAGTCATCATAGTGTAATGCTGAAGTTGGTGGAAGCTACATAACTTGAAAGTCATGTGGCAGGTGTGCTGATGTCAATTGTGTGTATGTTGCTACCATTATGAGAAGTTTGAATATTTTCCGTCAGATTAGCATACCTGAAATTTAAAAGAATTGTTTCAGTCTATTGGCAAGTAACTTTTGTTTCCTTATTTCTTTTAATTCTTATTATTACGTTAGTGCTTTCAGCTTTCAATACTTCAAATGGACCTCGCCATTGTGAATATAACCTTCTAGATTTACCATGCCCATCATAGAGCAACAACCTGTCACCTACTTCGCTATCTTCCAAATTTTGCTTCTTCTCGTACATTTCCATACCAGTGCAATTGTGTATGCTTCCTGCATTCTCACTTTTAGCATGTCGACTTAAGATTCATATTAGTAACTTACCTGTGCTGAGTCTTGTTGCAGTCTCCTGGTATATTAGTTTCCTTCCTATATGGTAATTTGGATGGTGTGTGTGCCCTGTGCTGCTGTGTGGTGTAGTATTAAACACAAAGACTGTGTATGGTACCCATTTGTCCTGTGAAATTTGATTACCTGTTACGAAGTGACTTAGTATTTGGCAAGTGTTTGATGGCTTCTTCCCAAAGCAATATTAGATTTGGCATGGTAAGCTGAAGGTTGTATATGCTTCACGTTTAACAATTTACACACTTCTCTTAGGGGGGGGGGGGGGGGGGGGGGTGAATCTCTTTAGAATTTCAAACCTTCCCCTGTTAAAAGAACAGATGGAATTTTATATCTGAGTATAATATGTCCCACGAATGAGGGGCTCAGGTGTGAAACGTGGTAACTGACATTTTAGAGATATTAGAATATGAAGTTCCACAAAAATATAACAACACATTTTATTATGTTATATCTTTTCTTCAAGTTTTAACTAAGTATTTGAACATTAAGGAATGCACTGGTAAGGTTTACAAAACGGAAATAAATTTTTTTATTGGAAAAAAGAAGCAATACATAACACATTGACTTAAATTATATGGTAGATGTCATGTTATTCGTGAATGTAAAATGTAGTTAACATGTTATTCTTTGCCGGCCGCAGTGGTCTAGTGGTTCTGGCGCTGCAGTCCGGAACCGCGGGACTGCTACGGTCGCAGGTTCGAGTCCTGCCTCGGGCGTGTGTGTGTGTGTGTGTGTGTGTGTGTGTGTGTGATGTCCTTAGGTTAGTTAGGTTTAAGTAGTTCTAAGTTCTAGGGGACTTATGACCTAAGATGTTGAGTCCCATAGTGCTCAGAGCCGTTTGAACCATTTTTGTTATTCTTTGCATTAAAAAATTTTCGTTTCCCACAGGAGAATCTGACATTATGAAGTTAGTTGATAATAATTTAAGCCAACATATTAATGACATAATGTAATTAAATTTAACAGTTTTAATAACTGAAAACACTAATAGTGATATTCAGATTTCACTGTCACTGCTCTCATCATTTGCCTTGGATTGCTCAGCTGTTTTTAATGTCTTGCAATAAGCATGATGTACTTCCGGTATGTAAGGTAAACAAGATAGAACATCATTCAGTTTGGTAGCGTCAGTGGGTTTTGGACCTCTGTGTAGAATTGGTAGAGGACATTTGAAGCCTTCGAGGAGCTGTACTGGACGAACTCTTCGCTTTAGTGATACAGTATCCATTTCACCATGGTATGAATTACATACGTCCATTTTTTTCGTGTTCCTGCCTTGACAATTCCATCTTCACAACATTTCTAATTCCAAACTTTTCGGCAGAACCTGTTTTATAAGCCTGATTGAAGCTGTTGCGCAAGTTTGAAATCTTCACAAAATCACCTGTGGTCGTACAGTACACAATCATAGGTTTCTTCTTTGGACACTTCTTCAATACCTGTATCCACTCGCGAGAATACACACTGGCAGTGATTCCACATGTATTTCTCAACAAAGTCGAAGTCACAATCGGAAGGCAACATTGAATGCCCTATTTGCAGAATAGAAAATGTGACAATTTTGAATCTACCTTCTGCTATAAGTTTCGAGCATACTGTAACAATGGTCCAGTTTTTGTTTTGGCCTCCACAGATGTCAGGTATGGCTATCAACTTGTCTCCCTGAATGTCATGTCCATCAAAGTGCTTCAGGAAATAACTGCCAATCTCATCAGCTCCTCTACCTGCATTTCTTTCATCTCACACATAGACATATCCTTGTTTTTTTCTGGACAAGAATGGACACCATGATTGTAAAAGAAGAGTTTCTTTTTGTAGAAAGCAGGACCAGTTGAAAGTTTGGGAGTTGGTAGGGCCTGCTGCAAGTCAGTTGTAATGTCGTAAATATCTTTCTCTGACTTTTTTGTAGCTAGCATAATAACATCCTGTCCTGCTTTTGCTTTGTGCTGATGTAACTCAAGTTCAGCAGGTAAGGATTTTGATAAGTTTTGGTCTTTCTCCTTTTTTGCATTTTCTATTTTAATATTTAGTCAATCGCATATTCTGTAAACGTCTGATTTAGGGTTTTCAAGGGCTATGTTGTGCTCTCCTACAAAAATCCATCGAAATTTATCACTGGATACAGTCAATTTTTGTTGTTGTTCACGTTCTTCTTTGTATTGATCATAACAGATTTCTATTGTGTACTCCATGCTTATGAGTTTCGTATTTGGACTATCAACTCTTTTGTAATGACTGGTATTCGTTGGCAGTCTATTTATAAAAGTGTTGACAAATTCACTATCTGCACTCAAATACTTTTTGGAATGATGCTGGTGTTCTCACCTTCCATCTCCTGAAGGGGTTTTACAACATTCCTTTATTTTGGATGTTAAGTTTTCTAAATGCCCCTACTTCTTGCAGTCCACGAATATTAAAGAGTGCAGTCTCACAAACTTCAATGTGCTTTACACTAGTGACATCACAGAATACCTTGTAATTGTGCTCTGTCTTGATGGACTGTCAGTTTTCTTTGTTGTTCTCTTTGTTTCGGTTGCTTGTATGCAACCATGAAGGTAGGCATTCTGAAAATCGTAATTTCCCCTAGTCCAAAACTTGTGATAGATATCCATTCTCTCTCCCTCATTGAATAACTGAAAACCTTTTTTTGCAGTTACAGTTAGTACCAGGCTTGCAGCTGTGACTCTCATTACCTGTCCCTCATTTCTGAAGATAAGGCAAACCTCTATTGCGAGCTTCTTGGCATTTTCATTGTTGGCTCATACACCTCTTCCTTTTTCTTCCATGACTCTGTTCGCCTTTCTTAGGATCTGCATTATTCTAAAAGAAAAAAGAAAGAAATCCGTTGGCCTAATGTAATTTAAATACAAAAAGATTTGATTCGAAAAACACACTGAAATTCATTTAAAATTTTAATTCTACTACAGTTCTTATTAACAAATCTTAATCAAAAATACACTGAAAATTATTTTGTAGATACATTACATTACCTAATCAAGCAAGCTACATGGTTTAAAACATAATATGCTCACAAATGTTTGCACAGGAGAATTTTATAGCACAGTTGTAGTTCTCTGTATTAACCCATAGCATGTATAACATGGTAACTACAACAAATAACATCTGCATTTATTCATAGCATGTATAACATCTTAACTACAGTAGATACTGTTGTTTACATGAAAAGGAAAATATGAGGTTAGTGTAAATACTTACTTTACTTTCTTCATTATTACTGCTGACATTACTTTCATAGTCTGTCTTGTGGTAGTCTAGATCTTTATCATTGTCATCACACTCAAAATCATCGTTTAGTAGCTCTTCTAACATCGCAAAATTGTCCATTCTTCATGCCTCCAAACTTCAACTTCCTCACCGTAGCCATTTTCTCACAGTTATGTTATACATGCAGATGTCACAACTTACCAGGAAAAAAAACAAGCTGTATTCTGCTGCCATCTGTGAAGAATTTTTGGAAACTAACTCATCTATTTATTTCAACAAGAAAGATACTACATGATAAGTGGTGTAAGTCATTTTTGGCTAAAATGTCAGTTGCCATGTTTTACGCCTGAGCCCCTCAAATGCTTCAGCGGCAGCATCTGTGTCTTGCCTTTCAATTGGAACTGCTACAGTAAATTTACTTAAATCATCTTGAAATGTTAACGTATACCTGTTACTGTACTTTAATGATATGAATATAATAGAGGAAAACATTCCACGTGGGAAAAATATATTTAAAAAGAAAGATGATGAGACTTACCAAACAAAAGCGCTGGCAGGTCGATAGACACACAAACATACACACAAAATTCTAGCTTTCGCAACCAACGGTTGCCTCGTCAGGAAAGAGGGAAGGAGAAGGAAAGACAAAAGGATATGGGTTTTAAGGGAGAGGGTAAGGAGTCATTCCAATCCCGGGAGCGGAGACTTACCTTAGGGGGAAAAAAGGACAGGTATACACTCGCGCACACACACACATATCCATCCGCATATATACAGACACAAGCAGACATTTTTTACTGTACTTTATATGTCTATAGGGCTTGCCATGTCCATTGAACATTTTTCAAACACTGTCTCAGCTGTATCAGTAATTTCTAAAGGCATTCTTGTTTTTTCTTGTGTGTTCCTATTTCTTTGACAGGGCGGACTCCTTTCTATGTAATCCTCAATGTCATGCTTCATTCTGCACCACTGCTTGTAAGCTGTTATTCTTTCTAATATACTATGCATTCCTTGGTGTCCTCCCAAGGGGTTATCGTGCATCTTTTAATGTGTTGTTCTCATCTTGGAGACTGATTCCTTTTCGCTATCTGTATGCTTTCATATTTCTGGAGTTACCTGCACCCTTCACACATTCACGGGTCGCTTTCTCCACTTGCTTTCACTACAGGGATTTTTACTGTGTCTACCTTCTGTTTCACGTTAATGTCTTCAGCTCTCTGGGCATTATTCTCCTCAGAGCATACACATTAGGGTAACCTTCCTGGTTTGTATATTACCAAATAATCATATTCTTTGAGCTTCAGTCTCTACTTCAGCAGTCGCGAACTCGGATCCTTTACATTAAATATCCACTTTAATAGCTTATTGTTGGTTACCACTGTAAATTTTCCTCAGTATATGTACAGTCAGAACTGTTTCAGTGCATGTATTATAGCCAGCAATTCTTTTTCCATAGTGCTACAATTTAGTTCCGCCTTGTTCAATGCTCTGGATGCGTATGCAGTGGACAAGTAGTCACCAACTTGCTTTCCTTGTGACAAAACTGTCCCCAAGCCTGTGCTGCTAACATCAGTGGTGGAAAAAAACAGTTTTGTGAAGTCTGGGTACTGAAGTTGTGGAGGATTTATCAATTCCTCCTTCAGTTCTTTGACCGCATTATTTTGTTGTTAACCCTAGTTGTACTCCACTCCTTTCTTTAATAACTCACAGAGTGGTTATTCAATTTTGCTGATGTGTACAATGAACTGCCGGTAGTACCTTTTTAATCCTAAGAACCTTTTCAATTCTTTTGTCGTTCTTGACTGTGGAAATAACTTTGTTTTTTCCACTTTTGCCATGTTCCGTGAGATTCCTTTTTCCATAATACAATGGCCTATGAAGATCACTTCCTTTCATCTCACTTTTATCTGGCTGCAACTTCAGGTTATGTTCTCACAGCCTATCAAAGATTTCATGAAGCTTCTCATTATGCCCCTGCAGGTTTCATCTGTAGACTGTCTAAATAAACAAAACATTATGCTCCTTGCAACTCTGCCAAAACTGAACTCACATGTCACTGGAAGCATCCTGGGGTTCCTTTCAGTATCAGCATTATCTTATATTCATAATACTGATAATTTGAACTGAACACAGTTTTCTCTCTGTCCTCGTCTGTCAATATTCGATGGTATCTGCCTGCAAGATAAAGCATCGAGAAGTACTTTGCTACACATCGCCTACAATAATATCATTTAATCCACTATGATTCTGCGCTTCTGTTGGCCACTGGAATCTGTCTTTTTCGGTACTAATAATAATGGCGCATACCAGCTACTCTTTGCTTTGACAGTTAAGTCATCTTTCAGCATTTGCTCAATTTGCTCATTTAAAGCTTCTTTTAGTGCTCTGGGGATCCGGTATGGTCTAGCATTCACTACCTTCCCTGCATGATCCAGTGCTATCAATAGGTGTACGACAATTTGTCACCTGGTGGATGGTATACATCTTCGTACTCAGTGCACACCAACAGTGATGCATTCTTTCCTCCCTCTTTTAAATGATACTTTCAGCTGTTTTTGTAAAGCGCTAACACAACTTTGTTTTGTTTGTGGCTTCCGTGCTGCCTTTTACTTGGTGTACTCTTTCTAATTGCTCTATTCCACTGTCAGTAACCTGACATTCTTCAATTGAATTTCAAGGCATTATCTATGCATTTGCCATTTCAAACTCTCACTAATGATTCAGGCACAAGCACACTATGTGCAATCTCATGTCTCAGGATAATTATTTCCCTTTCACTTCCTCATGGTACCTTGCCTTCCGCTCTCAACAGCATTACTTTTTTTCTTCTGTCAGAACCCTATTGCCCTGTTGAATTCTTGATCCCCTTCAAACCCATAACCTTTTGGTTTCTCTTCTGCTACCAATGGTATATGTTGTCCTTCCAGTTTTAAGACTTTTCTGCATAATGTAACTTGACCTTATGCTCTATTGGGAAAGTCTCTTCATATCACCCCATCATATGGTATGTCTAATTCTGATACCCATACACATGGTACTTATGCCCGACTTTTTCAACACCATCCTCATTTGAGTGTATTTTCACAGCATGTGTATTGTTCTCACTGCCACTGCTTTGCTGATGACACCTTTCAGATCAAGCCTTTCTGTTTTGTTTTTTCTGGACAGTTTACAGTAATAGTCATTCTATTCCAAAGACAGAACTGTGCTCCTGTGTCTACTTACAATTTTAATTCCTTCCTTAACTCTACACAATATAACACTAAAATATCATTTTTTGTTGCACAGTGTATGACCATAACATTGGGTTTATTTAAAGCGACAGAGCCCAACTGCACGGCTTTGGCATTCCTTAGTTTCCCTGTGCCTTCCCCATTTTACCTGGTGTTGTCACTGTGCTCTTTCTCTATGCATGCTACATGACTTCATGGGCAGCCCTTGGCATAATGCACCAATCACTTGCACTTGAAACAATTCACATTTTTTTACCTTATAGATGGGATGCCACAATTACCTAGTAGGCTACTTCGCAGACATCTCCATTCGTATAAATCTCCATAGGTTTCCTTATGATTTCCCCTAAATTTGCTGACATCTATAGGAGTCAATTTCCTCTGTCTTGCTCAACTTTCTGCATTGGTGTCACCCTGGTTAGTGAACTCTTTACCTGTCATGACTCAGAACCTGCCTTCTGGATTATTCATTCTACATTTACTCACATTGTGTCCTTGCAAGCCACATGTAAAACATTTTAAATCTTTAACTTATTTTGAGACCTTCACTGTGTCCATTCCACAATTAAACTTTATCCTCGGGGCCTTCCGTTTTCTTTCATTGACAATATCATACTTTCCTCTTGGAGATCTAACTCCATTGCTGCTGCCAACCCAGTTTTGTATTTTCTGCTTCCTACTGTTGTTTGTTATCGTTACTTAGGTCCTGAATATAACCAGTTCTTCCCAAGAAGTCCATCAACTCTATGGCACCTTTAACATTCTCTTGACTTGTAAGCCTAGTTAGAGCTTCTCTAAAATCCCTCTGCATGTGATTGATTCTATTTGCCCACAACAAAATTAGCTCTCCTTGCCCTTCCCTAGCTCAGAACACTTTGCAACGGTAGTAGTCCATTGTCAGTTTATACGGGTAAATTTCTTCCAGAACACACTTTCTTTCTCCCGTGTACCCGTTCTTTCACATGTTCGCAGTCTTGACCTTGCCTCACCAATTATTTTTGCTTTAATGAATTTCAGCAAGGTTTTGTGTTCCTCTAGCTTGACTAATTCAAAAGTGGCATTTATGTTCTCTATGAAGTCCCTAAGGTAGTTCCTAAGGTCTCATGTATTCCCCTCTAATACCTTGGAAGTAATACATAAAGCCATCTTAACTGACAATCTAACAGCACTGGTAGATAAAGATGCTTCTACAGGAGCTATCTTACCAAACTTAACTATTGTAACACTTTAAAATTCAGGACAGTACGCTGTAACAATGTCAACTAAATATGACCCACTTTTCTTGTAGTGTATCGAGACGAGTCGAGCTGCTCTGAGTAACCTGGTGCATGTGCACTGACCAAGTGCCCATGATCTGTGGTGTGTTGGCCACTACCTGCTTGGCTGCGCCGACCCCATCGTTCACATTGGCTGCTGCTGCTACAGCTGCTTCATCTGCTTCTGCTGCTGCTGCTGAACCCTGACCCTTGGTTTCAAACCTGTGAAGTGCTGGCTGCTCGGGCACCTCTGTGCATGGTAGATCTGCACTGTGTGCTGTTGTAGCCTTGAGTTACCCTGCACCCGCCAGCACTCCCTTCGGGCTCTGCTGTTGTGGGGCGAAACTCCTACTTATGGTGATAGTTGCCACAGCTTCTTGTAGTTTGCCACTGCCTAAATGCGCATCTGATATGGTGACTAGCTCTGTGATGAACTGTGATTAGATCCAACCAGCTGCCTGCCTGGAACTGCTGCCAACAACTTCTCTAAAACTTCTCTAAGACTTGTTGCCAACACTATCTGCTTGGTGTGTCCTGCTGCCAAGTTTTGCTACTCTTTTCCCTGCATGTGCTTGGCATGACTTAGTGTCAAGGGCTGCTTGCCACATTATTGATGGTATTTGTGCATTATTGTTAAGCATTCTTCAGAGCCTGGGTGGAGGGGTAGAGATGCCTGTCAGTATGGTCATACACTGCATCCTAAGCCATTCATTGGCTTCTCATGACGTAGGTCCGCCCCACCAAAAGGCCCTCTCTCTTTCTCCCTCTCGTCCCATGCTCTCTAACCAGAGGTGCTGCCCTCCTATTATCTTTAATTAGTCCGTGTCAATGGCTCTGTTGTTAGAATACACAAGGCCCACTTTGTGTATTAATATCTTACAGCTATTTAGTTCCTTCCCACGCACAGCTATCTATCCACCTGGTGTCTGACCAGCCTGCACTTCCAGTTCTGTGGCTCCTTGTGCTAGTCCTAAGTGTGTGTGTGTGTGTGTGTGTGTGTATGTGTGTGTGTGTGTAATGATGTAAATCCCAAAAAATCACCCTATTTGCTTGGCTGTCTTTAATGCAGGTTTGTGACTGTATACAAAATAAAAAAGTTTGGCAGCTGCTCCTTGTTAATAATATAAACATTCACTCATTTCATATTGTTGAAGGCTTCCCTTTGATTAGATTTATGGAATACTGTGGACGAATAAGTGAATGGTAGGTAATTACAGTTACCATGTGTTTTCTGTGTTTTGTTTAAATGATATTCTGTTAGTTTTTTATCATTTCAAAGAATTTTAAATTACTTGCTACAGTAACAGCGTAGAGGGCCCTTAGGTTTACTTCACCAGCACCTTCATGTGCAACTGTGTTGATTAGTGTTAATATATGAGACCTTGGAGAACAAAGACCATAAATAGGATATGTAACTGTGAGTGAGAGAGATTAGAGAGTTATCACTTTTTCTGATCACAGTTGTCCCTCCCTCTTCTGGGTACCTTGTCTTCCATTTATTGGGATTATTTAAAGCATTGAACTTGAGTTGTCAACACGCACATAAACATAAACCAGATTGAATACTTGATGCGAATTTTTCAACCTTGTTTAAGTGCTTTAGATGACTCAGTGCCTCTACTATGCTGTGAGTTGTTACCTTTACTGCTAAGTTATTTACATTCTGCCAGAGTTTTCCATACCATATGAACATTAAGCTTTTTTTTAGTGATAAATGAAGTGAAATAAATAAACCATTCAGAATCTTATTTTACCATTAACTAATTGTTCAGTGTGAGTGTTTCAATTGCTGTGTACCTCATGTGGTTTACAAATGAATTAGTTGTGGCTTAACTATGGGCAGTAACTGAAAGCTAGTCATCGCTTTCTATTTCTATGGTGTGCAATATATACAACATTATTTTGGTATTGTATATTAATATCAAGAGAATATCAAAATTATATTTTTCATACTCATTAGAAATATTTAATTAACTTCACTGAAGATAAGCTACTGTAGGAGGAGTGTATGAGAATAACAGAAAAAATTCTTTCATTAAAAGGAATGTTACTGCTTGTAATGTTCCACATTTATTGCAAGTAAATCCAGAAGTAATTCTCTGACCTAAGTTCAGACCAGGATAAAGATTATATTATGAAAAGAGTAGACTTCTACTCATTGCATAGTGATGTTGACTCGCAGACAGTCACAACAAAAATACTAGCAAGCACATAAGCTTTCGGCCAAGATATTTTGACATTTGTCAGCGTGATGGTCAGCATTTAACTCATTCATTTGGGAAGGTGTGTGGAAGTTAGCAACTGGTGATTTGCTCATAGAACTATCATAGTGTGTTTGCTGGGAAAAAATTAAGTAAAACATAGAAACTGTACATTACTTCAAGTGGCTAATTAATCTGAACATTTTCATTTCTAATAAGAGGTTAGTTTCTAAACTACTGTGCCATTTCACTTTGTATAAATTAAGATATGAATTATGAGGTAGCAAAACTTTAGCTCCATAGCAGAAGTGCAAAATTGGTATTGCATTTTCTGTACTAATGTTTTAGAAATCAATACTGAAAATAGTGATTCGTGTCTTGTTTCCACTATAGTTATTTGATTGAAAACAATGTGAGTATATTAACTTGCATTTCAGTGTTTGCTTTACAAAGAAATACTTATATGAATTAATTATTAAAAGTTAAAGTTTCTTTTCGATCTAATGGGTAAACAGAATTTCTAAAGTGCCTGTGTTATCTGCATGGCTTTGGTAATACTGTGTATAGTGAAGATGATGGGATGGCTGAAGCAGAATTGTGTTCAGAATTTCATCAGATTCCAAATTTCTTCCTAATGAGTGATTAACAATATTAATGCTAGCAATACAAAAGAAAGGGAAAAAAGCAACTCTGGACTTGAGCTGTAAAGAAGGATGTTATGTACTTCAGACCAAATACCTGGAAAATGCAATGACAACCCGTGGTCATTAACACCAGATAACCATCTGTGGTGACACTCCTTACAATCTTGTATTGGGAGAAGTTACCACCAAATGATTCTTTCGGAACAGTGATGCAAAGTGTCACTTTTCTCTATGGGTTGTTTTTTCATTGTTGAACTGTTGTGCCATATCTTTGTCACTCAGTATCTCAACTGAATGTGTGTTAAATACATATTAGAAGCAGTGTTGCGTTTGAGATAGTTGGATAAATCAGTTGCTGGTAAATACTCATTTGCTTTGGTCTGCTTTTTTAAATATGTATTGTGTATATGGTTGAGAGGGGATGAGAGAGGATTTTATTTTACATTCTTGCATTTAAGAAGTTGAACCACATTTTCTGTGGTTAAAGAAATGTTTGTACCAATGATACTGTTACATTGTACCTGTAAACTTTTAATTAAAAAAACATTCCATCACTGAGCACATAGTGCAATGATGTATTTCAAAAATGACTAATGAATAGAATGTTGCAATGATGTGTATTGTTTGGTTGTTATATTGATGAGGAGGACAGATTAAGTGTTTCAAATGATATCCTGTAAATAAAATATGTCTGTAACCTGTGAAAAAGTGTTGATTTATAGTTTTTAATATATTTTTCTTATCTCTAAAATAAAGATTTTAATACACTTTAATTTGAAATGATGTTCTCCAATAAAGCTCCTTCCATATATGGATCCGCCACAATTTGACTTTTTGATTAATGTAATTACATGATGTCAGCTCAAGTTTTATCCTGCAGGTAGCTGGTGCATTTTAAGTTGTCTGTTGAATCTTTAATGTTAGATATTTCGTTTTGAGAAACATGTGCAGCCTGACAAAAAAAGTGAAGCACCCAAAAGATATAGTTGGATGTAAGTGTAAATTTGTACATGCAAATGGCATTGGCAAGGATGATTAGAGTTGAAGTTTTTGACAGGTAGAACAGCTACCTAAGTGCTTTAGTGTTCATGTTTAGTGGTGTTGCCAGCCATGGTATGTTATATAAGAGGCGCGAACAGTGCCCGATGTTGAGTTGGTCTCTGTGAAGGACATGAAGATGCCACATACTCGTTTGAGATGGAACTATTAGTACATGACGGGATTTATTGGAAGCATCATTGTGAGTCTCCATTTGGCTGGCTATTCAAATTGTGCAATATCCAAATGTGACAGTGGCGTGTTGTTGGACTGCAAGATAACATGAGGGTAGGCATACTCATCGTGAAGGTTCCAGGTAACGATGTCTGACCATGAGGTAGGATACCATATTGTGCACTGTCACCTGAACGTCCAGATGTCAGACACTCAGATCGATACCAAGCGTTGTGTGTCGGTAGAGTATCAACCAAACCACCAATTTAGTTAGTGATGTGTGCTGTTGTCTAGTAGAAAATGCATAAATGGTAATTAAAAGTGAGTTGTTAGAGTGTCAGATTGTCATTCTAAAGGTCCCGAGTTTGAAACCCACTGACGGAGATCTTTTTTTAACAGATTACGTGTGAAATTGTTATTTGGGAGAACGTTATCCTGCCATATAAAAGGACGTTTTGGAATTTGTAGCAATGTTCTTTTGGTAGGCTATTTCACTTCGTCAGTTGAAAGTTGCAAACCTATAGCACACATTTGTATAGATAACACCACACCTATCCAAGAGCAAGTGATAGACTCCTTGCAACATTGTGTCATCTAGCACCATGGTCTGGAGACTAGCAGCAGTGGAACTAGGGAATTATCATCGCATGCATAGGCTGCAATTAATACCTAAACACACAGCTGCATTTGGAGTGGTACTGGGACTGGGAAGATTCTACTGCTAAAGAATGGTGTCTCATTGTGTTCAGCAGTTAATCACAGTTCTGCACTTCTGGGTCACCATTTAATTCCAAGGAAATTCGGGAGTGGAGCACTGGGTTTTTTAATTGAGGGTAGGTCGAGCTGATTCAAGTTTCTTTTATTAATCTTGCTCCTTCGTACTTATGCTTTCAAAATACCAATTCCACAGAACTCCGAGCCATCTAGGCCCAGTGATATGTTGATGAAGGAGACAAAACACCAGGCACCGTAGCTTCGCACTGCTGGGGCACATGATGGTGATGGCAGAAGCAGCTTGTTTTTGGAGGGTCCCTATGTGGGAAGCAGTTGGGGTCAGGACATTGCTCTGTAACAGAAACCTGAAAAAAACTAATCACGAACCTTCAATTTGTGCACCCAGCCATCAGATCTGCTCTTTTAAAGCAATACAACCATAAAAACATCAAATAACCAAATGGAATGAATAAACAGTGACTCGAGCAAACTGTATAACTCCAAGCTATTTAATATTATAAATCTCTGGCAAAAGCTACAACTAGATAATTTTGACATTTATAATACTAAAAATAGGGTTCTTTTAATACTGATTATAAAACCCTCTTAAACTTCAGTAATGCCTTGTTCGAAAACGTCTTACAGCAAGTGAACACCAAAATACCAGACTTAACTATACTAGGACATCACATTTCACAGGGTTGACGCACACAACACATGTAAGATTTTTAAGACGGTTACACAGAACATATACCAGCAAACCTTAAGTTAGTGACAGTAACTTCTAAGGCTAAGTTTTTGAAACAGCCACAAGTTGCTCCTAGTATTTTGCAAGAGTCATTTGTGGCTGAATTCACAAACTGAAGTTTTAATAGTTGCTCCCCCTGCAGGCAATACTTGTTCTTTCTAAACTTCTAAAGCTGCCAGTCTAGTGGCCTTTGATTTCACTATACCCAAACTACTGTCCTCTTACAACTGCTTAGTCTCAATAACTATAATATCACTTCAAGTAAGGCATTAAGTTGACTTGGGTCTTGTAATTTACAAGTATGGGACTAACCCTTTATTTCTCCCAGCAGTAGGTGTGGGTTAATTTAGATCTTAGTAATTGGCAGGGTTTAGCCCCTTGTCACTAGGTGGGCAGTAGCCTAAACATGTGTTAGCCTATGCTTAAAGTGATAACTTTCCTATGTGCAGAACAAGACTAATTCATCACTTACTGCTAATCCACCACTAAGAACCATGCCAGACAAGGCGGTGAAAACCATTATCATGTGTTGGCAGATCATACAACAGCAGCACTCAACTGCTGCGTTCCACTCGTGCAGTTATGGATGAGTACAGAAAAACCCTTCTGTGCTCTACAGCCAACTGAGATAACTACGTCTTGTTTTCCTCAGTCATTGACAAAGAAACACAGACTCCATGGCCAAGCGAGGTGGCGCAGTGGTTAGGACACTGGACCCACATTCAGGAGGGTGATGGTTCAATCCCACGTCTGGCAATCCTGGTTTAGGTTTTCCGTGATTTCCCTAAATCACTTGAGGTAAATGCTGGGATGGTTCCTTCAAAAGGGCACGGCCGACTTCCTTCCCCATCCTTCACTAATCCGATGAGACCGATGACCTCGCTGTTTGGTCTCTTCCGCCAAACAACCCAACTCCAACAGACACCATGGCACAATTTACATAACGGTATCGCTAGGCACTCAGACAGCAAGTGCTTTCAAAATCATTCAAGTAATATGGTTCAAATGGCTCTGAGCACTATGGGACTTAACTTCTAAGGTCATCAGTCCCCTAGAACTTAGAACTACTTAAACCTAACTAACCTAAGGACATCACACACATCCATGCCCGAGGCAGGATTCGAACCTGCGACCGTAGCGGTCACGCGGTTCCAGACTGAAGCGCCTAGAACCGCACGGCCACATCGGCCGGCTTCAAGTAATACAATATCAAACAACAATATTAATAAACTGACAGTGCCTCTGGAAGCTCGCTCAGATTCTGTATTGTCATAGGTCACACCATCACTCAATACAACCAAGGACAACTTAATCTTACATGGGGCGCTCGGATTCAACCATCAGTCTTTTGCAACATCAATGACCTAGCCACTTAAAATACCTCTGTCCTTTCGACTTCACTTGCTGTCATTTGACTGTCTGGCCGAGTAGAGTCCTCCTCTTATGAGGAAGGCAACCTGTTTCTTGCCATAATTCAACAAGACCAAAAGTGTCACTGACAGAACAGGGTATTAAACCAACAATCATAACTCATGGACTACACCATTATTTCACAAACCCAACAAACTTCCGTCTCCCAACTAGAAACAATGCATTAATAAGAAAACACACATGCAGAATTCAATTTCCCATCTGCATTGTCAATTGCTCGGGAGTGCAAAATACCAACATACAAAATTATGTGAAGTCTGAACAATAACCACCAAACACTTTTGAGCCAACAAACTAACCGCATCCACCAGTAACCAAGTATGTGGTCGAAAGGCTGCCCCAACGACTCAACAAACAATAACCTCATGTCTTACATGCACCAGGAAGCAACAAATATCACCCCAAATACCAGCAGCCAGTACTTCCAGTAAGCTCCGCACCATTCGATACCACAAACCAAAAATACTGGAACCATGTTGGCTGACAACATCCCATAATATTGAGCCACCACCAACCACACAAATTTGGCGAACACTTTTTATAATGGAATACCCACGATACAGCAAGCCCAAGTTCTGCAACCAACTATCATTGTTGGTCACCACTTGTATTAACATAATGCCTACTATAGAGTAGACCTGATTCTGCAACAAGCTGTCAGAACTACCCAAGGCTGGTGAACAGTCATTTACATCAACGGGGCTCCATGTGACTCTGAAATCAGAGTCCACAATGTACACACTACCATCGTGAATCAGCACAGGCAATATGCGTCTCCACTAGCCAGAGCTGCACTCTTCACAAGCAGGCCAAGCACTACACCTCACCTCAATACACATGTCACAGCACCCCAGCACTGGTGCAAAGTGGCACCACCAGTGTAACGTGCGAAGAGCCAATGTGGCTGGAGTTCAAATCACTGCAGCACACTGCCAAATCAGCACATTACCCCAGATGATCATGTCAGTGAGTATGGCAGCGACTTTGGGAGAACTCCAATTCTAATGTTTTGGAGAGGCACAGTAGTGATACTTCCAGCATAATGGTGTGGCAAACTGTGGGGTATGGCTTCAGATCACAGGTGGTAGTAATTGAGGGTACTCTGACAGCACAGCAGTACATCATGTGTCCTGTGTAACCTCTTATGTGAAAGTATTGTGGTGCCATTTTTCAAGTGAACATTGCTTGTCCACATGTGGCATTCACAGAGATGAACTGTCTGCGTGATGTTGAGGTATTACAGTGACCATCAAGATACCCACATCTGTCCCCGATAGAACGTGTGGGACCAGTTCGGATGTAAGCTTAATCCTAATGCTAGAGTCCAGGATATCAAAAACCAGTTACAACAGTTGTGGGCCAATTTGCCTCAGGAGAGGGTACAACGGCTTTCAAACCCTTCCCAACTGAAGCAGTGCGTGCATCCGGTCCAGAGGAGGTGCATCATCATTCTGATAAATGGGATTATACTGCCAAGTTCTTTGTAAATTTGACTTGATTTTGTAATCACTGAAATACCATCACATGCCCTCTCATCTTGTGAAGTTTAATTTCATTTCCTCTTCTCTCTGGATGCTTCACTTCTTTTGTCAGGCAGAGTATTTTCTTAATTATTATTTAAATTAATGTTTCCATAACAATGAATCTGTGTTAGAAAATTAACTGAACCCCTTACACCCCCCCCCCCCCCCCCACACACACACACATTCCAGGAATTTTGAAGCAAATTTTCTGGGTGCCTAGTTCCCAATTTGTGTGTCTGCCTAGTTGTAATGAATTTACGTAAAATTTATCCTTACCGTTATATTTTAGTTGCTACTGTAGCTTTCAAATTGTCAGCTTGTAAATTAATATTTTCAATCATATTCCAAACAGACTGAATGTTTAACTTACTGGTAATATCAAAATGTTCAAAACTGTTATTAAAGATAATGGCACATTCAGATATATGTTTGTTAAGTAATATTTACATGTTTATTGTCTGATCCTCCAAAATATCGTTGAGATCAAATTATACAGGGTGGTTCCATGATGATGTAACAAGCTTTTAGGGATGATGGAAAAGCCTAAATGTCTGAAACTGAAGTGAGGAATGCTGGTCTGGAAATGAAAGAGTCAAAAAGTGTTGTGAAAATCAGTCTGATGAGCTGAGAGTGGAATATAAGTACTGGTACTGTTGTCACTAAGATTGTATGGTAGGCAATTTTCATAGGTGGTAGTATGAACCAAAACAAGAATAAATGTGTAGTGAATGTGGAATCTTAAAATTCGTACTTTTAAGCTCTAACACTACTTCTGCAGAAGAGATGTTTCACAGTGGTGAAGGTGAACAAGCGCTAATAGCACTTAAGGTATGCATTTTAGAGCCCCTGTTTACTAGATTTTTTTCTTGTTTTGGTCTATACTACTAATTTTGAAAGTTGCCTACCCGACAGTCTTAGCAACAGTAGTACCAGTACTTGTATTCTGCTTCAGATATATGAGAATGATTTCACTTATAACTTCAGACTTGGTCATTTCTGGGCCAGGGTACGAAACTTCAAACTGATACATGTAGAGTTTGTGCAGAATAAAGTGGCCGTTAGCTGCGCAGTTGGCAGGGCATGCATGGGAGACTGGAAGTGGTGAGGGTTACGGGCAGGTGCTGGAGGTGAAGTGCCATTCTAAACCAAAGCCTACGCTCCTATTTTTTGTAAATTTTAAGTGGAGCACCTCCATGCCCACACTTACGTGTTGACCATTGAGAAAGATCTGTCTCCTCTGCTTTGGTTAGTATCTAAAAAGAATTATGCTGAAAATGTAGCAATTTATTTTTGCCTGCCTTGTTAAACATTTGTAACTTTCAGAGAAGCGTCATGAATAAAACCTACATTTCTCTTCTTGCCATGTTAATAGTTGCTTCTTTTGCCAAAACACAGCAGTGTTTACACAGTGTCATCTCACTAAAATATTGTGCAGACACAGTTGTGAGAGAATTCTGTAGTATATTAAGTGAGGAACTGAGGAAAATTAAGGTCAGTGACTTAAGAAAAAGCACATCCTCAGCACAAAATAAACATGTAGTGTCTTCACTTATGTTGTTCCAAAACCCACAACATTTCTTGTTTCACAAAGTTGATATCCCTTGAAAATTACGTTCTTTCATGGAAAAGGTCTGTAGTGAGTGGAATAACACAGTCAATAATGAAGTTTTGCATAATAATGACATAGTTAAATACTCTCTTCTTTGCATGCTATCATTTGCCAAAATCTCATTTTGATACCTCAAACTGTTTATGAAATATGAGGAATGTTGTGGATATGTTGCCCAGGCTTTGTTGTTGGCATGGGGCGATCGCAAATGAGTGTGCTACGTCACATTAATTTCCTTGAGATTGGTCACAGATAGAGAGCTGCATGCAAGTCTAAAGAAAAATTCATGTCAGCTAAATTTCATATGCAGCAACATATTATGCATATGCTACCCCTATTTTTCACTCCAGACTTTTTCGAATTTCTTGCAGTGTCTTTATTCCATGTGAATATCACAATAACTATGACCATTAACAAAATGATGGGCACATCATCATGAGCCTGACACACAAAGCTATAAGTACTACAAAAATGATTTTTTTTTAACCAGATAGTTTCTGTGAAATCATATGAGAAAGACTGCTTGCGTGCACCTTGATTTTGTTATCGCTGACTGGGCAAAAGATGGCATACACTGTCATCCTCCCCTTCCGAACAAATGAATGAACTCACTCGGCACTTTGCACGAAAATTGATTACTGCTCATCAGCCACCGTAACCTGTGTGGATTCTACCTTTCTCCATCATCCCTGAAAATTTGTAACATCATCATGGAATCACCCTCTATTTTGCTACTTGTTTGTTTGACAGGAAACACAATTGTGTTTCAGATCTTTGTAGAAACTTCTGAAAGTTTCATAGAGGAGCTCTGTAAACTGTATTTATTAGGTACGTGTTAGTAGGCATCTGTACCTCACATTTGGAATAGTCATACATATAGTTTTGAATTTGCCGTTACTTCACACATACATAGCCTCTCCCATTTTTTACATGATGGTGGGGTACTGATTTATTCTGTCGCACATGTACCTCTCTGTATTCCTTTGTTCACATGTTGTACAGTCAGCAACAGCCCAATAATTTCTAATTCATTGAAACAGAGTTGTAGTTCGAGATTTTAATCCTCTAATGTTTTGTTGTATAGTAGTAAGTGTTGCCAAATCTTTTTTTTTTTCTCTGTAAGGTGTTTGAAATTTATGAATTATTTATACAAAATATATTTGTCTGCAAGGGAGTTGCATTATGCGTAATAGTGACACTCCCATCTCCCTTCTTAAAGTCTTAGTTGAAAAGAATCTTCTAATCTGTGAAGTTGTAAGCTATCATTTGAACAGTATGTCTGTATGTCCCTTATCACTAACTAGCAAAGATTCAATATGACCATTCTGCAATGTTCATGAGAAATGTCCACACCTTACTCGTTGTTGAACCACACTTTTCTTATTGCTTCAAAACCTCAATAAATGTAATTTTTGTGTCCACCGTTTCATTCCCTAACCCCTGTAATGGTAATCTGGCTCCCTTTTTCATCTTTTTAGTTGCTGTCTGTGAGGTGTGGCCCACCTCTGAGTGGTTGTTCCTTTTGTCTTTGTGTGCAATGTAATTCATTTTGTATGAATAAAAGCATTATGAACAAAGTAATTGTTATTTATTTTTACTATGATGAACCACACACTACCAATAATCCCCCCAGAGGGCTCACAACTACTTCGTGATCACATGAATGGTGCATAGCTATAGCTAGGAGCTTTTGCAACGTATCTTCCTGCTGCAGTCCCCCTCTCTGCCTCCTTTCTGTCCTTCTCCTATGACCCAGAAAAAGAACAAGAAATTTAGCATAAACAGTACTGTGCCAAACAATGCAAAGTCATCAGTGTTTACAGCATGACACGAAATATGTGGCCTTTACTAAATATTGTGAACTTTGTCATTTTCCACATTCCCTTGAAAAAATGTAAATCTGAAGACAGTAGTTTATTAATATTGGTGACTGATATTTATTGTTGAAACTAGATCTTGACTTTTTCGAGGATTCATCCGTCCAAACAACTGTGCCTTAGGTATGATTTTGGGTGATAAGATGTATCTGCCGAAGTCACATTTCCTAAGTTTTCAGAATCAGCTGTTCCAGCATTGCCCCATGTGACATGGGAGCTGGGAAGTATGTATCAGCTTGCTTATGGGCAAAATCAAAGAATGGAAAATCCAGGATGGAATGTAACAATACCAGAGAAGGAAAGTTGCTACTTACTATATAGCGGAGATGCTGAGTCGTGATAGGCATTACAAAAAGATTCACACAATTAAAGCTTTCGGCCATTAAGGCCTGTGTCAGCAGTACACACACACACACACACACACACACACACACACACACACACACACACACACACACACAACTTGCACGCATGTCTGCAGTCTCAGAGAATTGAAACCCTTGCTTATGGGCAGGTGCGGCTAGTGTATGTACCTGCCAGGTGGCCCTATTGCATGCCTTCTGTGCACCATTTGGTGATTCCTGCCTCCAGGCAATGAGGTCACAGCAGTATTGTTCTGTATGCTACTTCACCCAGTTGCCAACTGCTGCCTGCAAGTGGGCTTTTGAACTGTAGCAGCCTACTTTATACCAAAATGATCCAATTTTAAAGATGCTTAGTGTGGGGTATCAACTAAGATGCATGTTTCATAGTGCTGAAGTATAAATCCAAATACAGTACTTTAATGTTGCCAAATGTGCAAATTTGTATCAGTGGCATTGGCTTGGTTTGCTTCTATCAGCCAAACAGGCTTTGCTGTAGATCTGGTTGTCACCACCAACTTAATTCCATAAAATAGTAAAAGCAATATTCAGTAAATACTGAAACTGTTGTGTCTTCATAGCAAGCCTAGATTTACCTCAGGAGAAAGACGAATGGGTACTAAAGTGCCCATAAAGTATTGACTGACTTTAAGACTTTAATATAGAATACTTAACTTGGATGCAGTCCACATCCACAGAGCACAAGAATAACTGTTCATAACACTGACTAGTACTGAATGTATGTCACATATTAATGTATGTTTAACTATAAACTTTGGTACACAGTTCTGACTAACTATACAAGTGCTACCAGATCTGAGCTGTGATGATGCTGCTCTCACAGTTGGCTGTCATGGAGTGGGGTCAGTGGAGCTGCTCTCTGATGCAAGTAGACATCCAGCGGCATAAAGAACTTCTTGAAGACTTGCCTTCGCCAAGGTCTCTCATTTGTGGCTGCATCTGGCAGCAATTGTCCTCAGCTTGTGGCTCTGTTGTGAGGTACCAACTGTAACCTACGACCTCACATGTTGGACGACACTACAAAAATGAAATTCTCAATGTTCTGTTGTGCCGCCACAAACCCATTTGTGTGACATCCGGGTCCTGGCTGTGAAACAAACCCAGTATGCACCATGTTGATTTATGTCTTTGCGAAACTAAAGTGACATATCTGTTTTTGTATTTATACTTGTGACTGTGGCCTGTTCAAGAACATTTTTCCACACAAGCAATTTATCATTTGGTGAAAATATTAAGAATTGATTTGGCTGCCCATGTCATTTCCTTTCGAATTGTTTTTATTAGTTTCATACTCCCAGGATTGAGTGACTGATGACCCAAAAATCCAATCCATTCCAATCTTACCCTCTAATTTACCTGGGGTGCCCATGACACTGTTTCTTTAAGAATGGTCAGTCTTTAAAATGTCCTTGCAACTATTGATAGGTGATTATTTGGATCCATATTTAATGCTTTAATTTCTTCTGTCAGCTGACCTCAGTTGAAATTCTTCATCCTCTAGATCTACTGGGATGACACTTATATCTATTTCCTCTGATTCCTCGATCTGCGCAAAAGTTTGTCATGTACATGAGAGAAGCTGAAGAACTATACAGCCAAATATACAGCCCCACAAAACACTTAATTGTTACTATCCTATTGTAACCCCCTACGTTTTCAGCCATGGCACCACTATAGTTCCATTAAAGTAATTTAGGGAACATAGTAAAATCAATGAAAATGTAAATAAAGATAAATTGTAAACAACAGCAAAACTCAATAAAAATCTACACATAAATGACAAAACTGTGAAGTTAATTGTTGTGACAGTTAAATTAATTCAAAAAGATATGACCAGTCTTAAATATAAGAGCTAGAGTGAGAACCAAAGAAAATTTCTAATTAATACAAATATTTGATGACACTGGTTAATAAACTTGAGCCACTGAAGAGGTGTTAAAATGGCTACAAGAAGTATCTGACACTACAGTTTTTTCAATGGTTTATACCATTTCAACTCTCATTTTCCAGATTTGTAGTTTCATTTGTGCCAAAATGATAATCTTGAAATTATTTATTTGCAGGAAAACGTGTACCAAGACATCTGAGGATAATCTGATATCACAGATTATACTCTACTGGCCATTAAAATTGCTACACCAAGAGGAAACGCAGATGGTAAACGGGTATTCATTGGACAAATATATTATACTAGAACTGACATGTAATTACTTTTTCATGCAATTTGGGTGCATAGATCCTGAGAAATCAGCACCCAGAACAACCACCTCTGGCCGTAACAACGGCCTTGATACGCCTGGGCATTGAGTCAAACAGAGCTAGGATGGTGTGTACAGGTACAGCTGCCCATGCAGCTTCAACACAATACCATAGTTCATTAAGAGTAGTGACTGGTGTATTGTGACAATCCAGTTGCTCGGCCACCATTTACCAGACGTTTTCAATTAGTGAGAGATCTGGAGAATGTGCTGGCCAGGGCAGCAGTCAAACATTTTCTGTATCCAGAAAGGCCCGTACAGGACCTGCAACATGCACTCGTGCATTATCCTGCTGAAGTGTACAGTTTCGCAGGGATCACATGAAGGGTAGAGCCACAGGTCGTAACACATCTGAAATGTAACATCCACTGTTCAAAGTGCCGTCAGTGCGAACAAGAGGTGACCGAGACATGTAACCAATGGCACCCCATACCATCACGCCGGGTGATACGCCAGTATGGCGACGATGAATACATGTTTCCAATGTGCGTTCACCACGATGTCACCAAACACGGATGTGACCATCATGAAGCTGTAAACAGAACCTGAATTCGTAGGAAAAAATGATGTTTTGCCATTCATGCACCCGGGTTCGTCGTTGAGTACACCATTGCAGGCGCTCCCATCTGTGATGCAACGTCAAGGGTAACCGCAGCAATGGTCTCCGAGCTGATAGTCCATGCTGCTGCAAACATCGTCAAACTGTTCGTGCAGATGGTTGTTGTCTTGCAAATGTCCCCATCTGTTGACTCAGGGATTGAGACGTGGCTGCATGATCTGTTACAGCCATGCGTATAAGATGCCTGTCATCTCGATTGCTAGTGTTACGAGGCCATTGGGATCCAGCACGGCGTTCCGTATTACCCTTCTGAACCCTCCGATTCCATATTCTGCTAACAGTCATTGGAAATCGACCAACGCAATGATACGATACAATAAACTGCAATCGCGATTGGCTACAATCTGACCTTTATCAAAGTCAAAAACATGATGGTACGCATTTCTCCTCCTTACACGAGGCATCACAACAACATTTCACCAGGTAACTCCAGTCAACTGCTGTCTGTGTATGAGAAATCTGTTGGAAACTTTCCTCATGTCAGCACGTTGTAGGTGTCGCCACCTGCGCGCCAATCCTGTGTGAATGCTCTGAAAAACTAATCATTTGCATATCACATCATCTTCTTCCTGTCGGTAAAAATTCACATCTGTAGCACGTCATCTTCGTGGTGTAGCAATTTTAATGGCCAGTAGTGTAAAACCTTTAATATTAGCTGCTTTCTTTAACAAGATGTGTAACTATAGTGGATTGCAAGGGTATATTGTAATACAAAATGCAGTTACGAGAATGAATGGATGAAGTTTGTGAACACAAGTTAACAGGCATACATTGGTGAACTAAAACATTACGACCACCTGCTTCATATTCCAGATATCTTCTGTTGGGTGTCTTGATCGCTCTTGGTGTGTAGTTTGACTCAATGACTAATAGTTTTAGTAATCTCACAAAATGCACTTTTTTTTCAAAACTAATGTCTCTCAGTGACTTTATTTAGTGGCTGTCAGGGGAAATCAAATGCATCTGCATTTGATTGATAGTTATTGGTCCCATATTTGCTGTCACTGGTAAAAAATCATCATTAACTTTTGTGATCATTAATTTCTGCTAGAAATAATAACAGTAAATTCTGTATGATTTCTCACTCTTCTATTTTTTAAATATGGGGTACTGTATGGCTCAAGATATAGTTTGCTTTATGTTTTATTCTCATGCATGCTATGTTTAATTTGCCAATGATAGTTGGTAGTTTACCTCTAAATCTTGGATAGTCCATCTTCTGAATTATATAGGGTTAGCATAAGTTACTCTAATTCCAGTTGTTATCTGTCCATTGGCCCTTTCAATGTTTAATTCTCCTCTGATTTGTTTTTGGAGATTCCTACTGGAATGAAAGAGAAGCAATGGTTGAGAACTGAGTGACATGCGCTTGTAGCCTGTCTCTGATGCTATTCAACCTGAACATTGAGCAAGTGGTAAAGGAAACCAAAGAAAAATTTGGAGACAAAATAAAAACTTTGAGGTTCACCGATGACATTGTAATTCTGTTGGAGATAGCAAAGGACTTGGAAGAGCAATTGAGTGGAATGGACAGTGTCTTGAAAGAGGATTTAAGATGAACATCAACAAAAGTGAAACAAGGATAATGGAGTGCAGTAGAATTAAATCAGGTGATGCTGAAGGAATTACATTAGGAAGTACTTAAAGCAGTAGATGAGTTTTGCTATTTGGGAAGTAAAATAACTGATGATGGCCGAAGTAGAGAGAATATAAAATGTAGACTTGCGATGGCCAGAAAAACATTTCTGAAGAGAAGTTTGTTAACATCGAATATAGATTTAAGTGTCAGGAAGCCTTTTCTGAAAGTATTTGTATGGAGTGTAGCCATGTAAGGAAGTGAAACATGGACGATAAACAGTTAAGGCAAGAACAGGTTAGAAGTTTTTGAAGTGTGTTGCTATAGAAGAATGTTGAATATTAACTGGCTAGATCACATAACTAATGAGGAGGTACTGAATAGATCTGGGGAGTAAAGAAATTTGTGGCACCACCTGTCTAGAAGAAGGGATCGGTTGATGGAGGGAAGTGTGGGGGTAGAATTTGTAGAGGGAGACCAAGAGATGAATACAGTAAGCAGATACAAAAGGATGTTGGTTGCAGTAGTTACTTGGAGATGAAGAAGTTTGTATATGATACAGTAGCATGGAAAGCTGCGTCAAACCAGTTTTCTGATGGAAGACCACCATGACATTACAACATGTTTAAATCTACATTGTCTGCTTTGTGAATATTTTCCCAATGGTATTCATGCAGATTATCTCTGAGCTGGCAGGCTCCTTTGTTACAATTCTGTTACACAGTAGTCTCCTTTATGATAAAAATTTAAATAACCAGTGCATTATATTGTTAACATTTGATGTTATGGCAGACAAGGAGTTGATCATCACATATACATTTAAATTACTGTAGTTAGTGCTTAAAGACAAATTGCAGGTTGAAAACCTGGAATTCTCAGGGAATTACATACCTCCTGAAAAAGGAGAAACCTCAGAGAATTTCATAAAACCTCAGGGAATTCTGTGTTTCTGACCTAACATTGAAATTGAATTTTACTGAGTTTTATAATTCACAAATTTTAAAATACTTAGTATCTTAAATTGTGTTAATTATAAGAATATTATTCCATATAAATTATTGATGTTTCAAAACTGTGGTTAAACTACCGCTTACGGCTGGTATATTGTTCAACTGAGAGGGTAGAAAAGTCATTACTGCGGTATCTGCCCCCCCCCCCTCTCCCTCTACACACCATTAATTATTTATTAGGAACTTCTTGACACCATGTTCCTCCTCACAGCTGGAATTCTTGGTGAATTTGTTTTCCAAGTTTGAGTAGCTACCCTGAGTTGTCACTGGCTGTTGCACCATCCCCTGTGCAGATTATGTTCGGAACTTCATTGCATGAAATTATTGAAATCTGGAAATATATAAATGGAGCAAAGATGAATGGGGAATCATTCTAGTGATGATATGGGCCTCAAATGAGGAAAAGCACTAACAAATGTGACTGTGACAAGGGACCATTGTTATGACCCAGCACCTGCGATGAGCACCTCAGAAATGGCAAAGCTTGTCAGATGTTCAATGCTGCTGCTGTGAGCATATATGGAAAGTGGTTGCAGAGTGGTCATATCACGAAAGGCGACCAAGATCACGAAAGGCGACCAATTGTTTTATGTCATCCCTCATTAAAGAACATAGAGATTGAAGGCTTGCCTGCTTTGTAAAACAGGATAGGTGGAAATCTGTGGCAGATATTACAATAAAGTTCTTTGTTGGTTCAGGTGCAAATGTTTAGCAGTGTACATTGTTGAATATGGGGCTCTGCAGCAGATGGCCCCCTATGTATTCTCATGTTCATCCAACAAACATTGTAGATTACGATACATTGGGCACAGGATTATCAAGATAGGACCATGGATCAATGGAAACTTATCAACTGGTTCGATGAATCACATTTGCTGTTACACTAGGTCAAAGTCCATGTCCAGATATGCTGTCACCCAAGTGAAAGGCTGTTCAAAACATGCACTGTGCCACGAAAGCACGTTGGTGGGGACACTGTTTGCTATGGGGAACATTCACCTGAAATTATCGTGGAGCACTTGCATCTGTTTATGCTTGATGTCTTCCCTGACAATGATGGCATATTCCAGCAGGATAACAGTCCATGTCACAAGTCCAGAATAATGCTACAGTGGTTTGAGGAGCATTATAGTGAACTCACATTGACATACTGGTCACCATATTCTCCTGATCGAAACCCAATGGAACACAGTTGGAACACTGTTATGAGCCAGCTCCATGCAGATAAATCAATGGACCATAACTGACGGGAACTGCATGACACACATGTAGACAAATTGTGCCACTTACGTCTGGGAACCTACCAAGGACTTGTAGAATTTATGCCATGTAAAATAACTGCTGTATTACATTCCAAAGGTGAACCAACATGCTGTTAAGTAGGTGACCATAACAGTCTGGCTCATTAGTGTAATTGTTCCTTTCTGAATCTCTATCAAACCACTGAAATTGAAGATGTTTACTGACAGTGGGTTTTACTTAAAATGCCAGTACTACTACTACCTTGTGTGGTGCAACATTCAAAAACGTGTTCAGTAAGATCTGTATTGCCTGGGATGTAAGTTTGATTTTTTTGTGCATAGGCAGCTTCCCCCCCCCCCCCCCCCCTTTTCCTTTTATTGGTTCTACAACTTAATATTAATACAGCCATGGAAACATCAGAATGTAATATGATTATGTAGAGGTGCACTGAATAAATAATGCAGTACATTTTTTTCTTGGTCAATTTCAGTCAAAAGATGTGGTATTTGTTGAGAGACATCATGGAACATTCCTGCTTTGGCCCCTATAGTTTCATGAATATCCAGTAGGTGGCAGCACTATATGTAGACTTAGAAACAGTGTATGTAATGGAGATGTGCTCCCAGCAGAGAGCTATCATTGAATTTCTTTTGGTGGAAAACCTAAGCATCACAGATATTCATAGCCATATCTAGAATATCTATGGAGGCCTGGCAGTGCACAAAAGCATGGTGAGTCATTGGGCAAGGGATCTGTCACCATCACAACAAGGTCACGCAAACCTGTTGGATCTCCTGCTTGCCGTCTGGCTACACAAAGCTATGACACCTTCAGTGTTGAAATGAGTGGACACTCTCATTCGTGGTGACTGACGGATCACAAACAAACACTTCACTACTCAACTGGATGTCTCCGTTTGTAGTGCTGCCTCACTCGGCCACCAGTTGGGATACTCAAAGGTGTGTGCCCACTTGGTTTCCTACCGCCTAGCAGAAGACGATAAAGAGGAATGAAGAGCCATCTGGGTGTAATTGTTTGCATGTTATGAGGCTGATTGTGACAGCTTTTTGTCAAACATCATCACAGGCAATGAAACATTGGTGGATCACTTTGAATCAGAACCAAAATGGCAATCGACGGAGTGGCTCCACATCAACTCTTCTCCGAACAAAAAGTTCACAAAGCAGCACCTTCAGCAGGTAAAATCATGTGACTGTCTTCTGCTACTCTGGAATGTTATTCTGTTTGATATCCTCACTCATGGTGCAATGATCAACTCTGAATTGTATTGTGCTATCCTCAGAAAATTGAAGAAACAACTCCAGTCTGTTCATCATCACAAAAATGCAAGTGAAACCCTTCTCCATGACAACGCAAGGCGTAATGCTAGTCCTTGCACCCAAGAGAAGCTCACACAACTTCATTGGACTGTTCTTCTTCATACACATTACGGCTTGGATCTTGAACCTTCTGACTTCCATCTGTTTGGCCCTGTGAAGGATACACTTTGTGGGAAGCAGTATTTGGATGATGGGGAAGTTATTGATACAGCACAATGTTGGCTCCAATGTCGACAGTAGAGTAGTATCATGTGGGGAGCATACCAGCCCTCCCAGTGAGGTGACTCAAGACTGTCACATTGAATAAAGATTATGTTGGGGGGGAGGGGGGGGGGGGAGGGAAGGTTTTGTGACCAAAAGACTGGGGAATAATATGGTGATAGGAAATGCAAACTAATAGCTAAGTTTTCAAACCAAATACCACCCTTTGTTGGGAAAATTAGCAAACACTCAAACCCCACATACTCATAGCCTCTCAGTTTACTTCTGCTGTTACAAAAGCCCAGTTGCTAAGTGGACTTTTACAAATTGCACAACTTCTATCCATCTAGGTGATACTGTACTGATGTTTTAATATTCTTGCATCCCTATAGTTGAATCCAAATGCAGTATTTTGGTTTTCTGTTGTTGTTCTGTAACTGTATTTACTCAGAAGCTCTGTTCAAAATAATCTGGTTACCCAAAAGCAGACTAGAAAACACTGAAAATCGCTGAAGTGAATGTTCAGAATGGATGTTTTTGGCAATCAGTTGTGCAAATAACGTGTTATTAGAAGCTTTCAGATACTAATAATGTTGTGTTGCAACACAACAGAATGAGACAAGGTGCATCACCCTATGTGACTATTACAGAATCAGTCTGTAATATTTGTATAACTACATAGGGAAAATACTAGATGGGACACCATTAATGGAATGTACATTTGGAGAATTTTGTAATGTATTCCATGAAAAAAATAAGGAATGAATGTGTAATAAAATGATTGAATTTAAATCTTCCGAAAGCTAATTGTTGGGAAGTGGGATACATCTCAATGACCACAGGGTGAGCAAATTAAAATCATGAATAATTAAAATTTCCATATTGAATAGTATTATAACTCCAACTTGGCAAACGATGGCTGCTTTACCTGCATGTTTTGGGTTTTCTTTTACTGTCAGATTCAGAGTCATCATTGGGTAGCAGAAAAGCTTGGTGATGGCAGACTGTGATGGTACAGAATACAATGCACCCAAATGAACACAAAAACAGTAATTGGAATTTGTAAAGAGAAAATTAGATTGCGAGGTTCAACACATAGAAAATGCAAATATGCATATCATGGTGCAAAATCATCATGTCACTGAACCAATCACTTCCCAAAGAAGTTAAATAGCTAAAACATAAACAAATTTTGAATCCATTATTAGTAAAGGGATTTTAAGCAAATGTCTAATAAATAAAGGCATAAGTGAATATAAATATTATTATTATTATTATTATTATTATTATTATTATTATTACTGAAGTTACAAGTAACAAAGAAATGTGTCCTTACCTGCTGACAGATGGAAGACAAAAGGCAGTAGTGAGGAGAATTTTAGTATCTCAGTTATTTTGAAACATGAAGAATGAAATTCATCAACAGTTGCAAAATGTTAGTAGAGATACAGAGTATAATTTGACCTTTGACATAGGGAGGTAATTTATTACAATGCCGACTTGAATGGTTAAGATAATGCTTGTTACAAATAGTGGAAGAGCCATTCAACTATGTTATTCAATGAGGTTCTTCAGACACGTTGTCAGTATATAGCCATAGCAATTACATAATTACATTCAGTCAAATATGTGGTTGCAAGTGTCTGGAAGTTTTGCTAATAGTTTCATACAGTTAATGCAGTTCTAACTGTGACATTTTGTTATACAAGATAATCATTACATATTGTCTAGCATTTTGGCAATAGAACATTAGGTGTCATGGCTTAATGTGAACAGCTGGAATTTTGACTGAGCTGAGTGCTATTTAGATAAACATTAGCCCCCTCCACATCTGGACATAGTTGACAGAAAGTCTAAGAAGACAGTGATGGGGCTTCATACTTTCACTGTGCAAATAACAGAATTGATTTTATATGCCAGAATGAAATTACGTGGTATGCTTCACATAATGAAAGTTGATAATTACAGTTCTTTGGGAAGACAAGTTGTCAAAATACACGATTGACAATTATTGACACAATTTAATGTACTGCACTTTAGTTGTTTGTGTTTATGCAATTTGTCTTTGTCTATTACAAATGTCTTACACAATTTATGATCAAAACAAGTGCCATACTTAATTTTCAACTGTTAATGCGGACAACATAGTTTTATGATGGTATAATGCACAAGCACTCACAATAAAAGGAAGATTATTGTTGCTTTTTTGTATTTCTCAAACAATGGGCATTACATTTCATGAGATACTGTATCGTAGAAGTGGAATGTTGTGGTACCTAGGCAATGACCAAGTATGGTGAGCCCTAGGATAAGGCTCAGGTGATGTCATTGTCAGTGGTAGGACCCATCTTAATGATCTGATTCTTGACAGAAAGGTCTTTGGAAAGTAGGCAGGAGGTATCTGCTCAGTTCTTCTTCCATATCAAGGTTACCTCAGTGGCACACTCCTCAGTCTTTACAGCCAAGCTCTTTGCCTTGTATCAGGCCACGGAGTACTTCCAGCGACATAACCTTTTCAATTGTGTCCTCTGCTCAGACTGACTCAGCGCCCTTCAAAGTCTATGTGTGCTGTACACTGCCCATCCTTTAGAGCAGTGGGTCCAGGAAAACTATCAACTGCTCACTCTTGGTGGAACCAGTGTTATGTTTCTGTGGGTCCCTGGTCATGTCAATCTGCCAGGAAATGAGGCTTCTGGCGCTGCTACCAAAGCTGCAGTCCTAGTACATCAGCCCACGTACCTATGTTACCTCGGCTGATCTCTGTGTTGCCATCTGTCAGGAGGTGGTGTCCCTTTGGCATTGCCAATGGTCCTCCCTTCACCGGAATAAGCTCTGGCTTATTAAGCCTCTTCCAGTGGTTTGGATGGCCTCCTACTGGCCCTCCTGCTGGGAGGAGGTTACTTTAACTCGGCTGTGTATTGGGCACTGCCATTTTAGCCATCGTCATTTGCCAAGCAGTGCTACCCCACCACTTTGTACACTTTGCGCCCAAGTTCTAACTGTCCACCACTTCCTGATGGAATGTCCGTTTTTTAACCTTTTACGTTCCTATTTGGGTTTGCCATCTGCGTTATTGGCTGTTTTAGCAAATGACTTGTGGGCTGTTGACCGCGTTTTACTTTTTATCCGCCAAAGCAATATGACGACAGCCATTTAATTTTTAGTTTTGGAGCTCTATTTCTGTATGGTGTCCTTTTTAGCCATTTTTCCATGTGCCTGCTTTTAGCTGTCTGCTATTATGTCAATTGGGGCTGATGTACAGTCATTTTTTAACTCCTCTCCGACCTTGTGTTCTATTGTTTTGACTTGGGTGCTTATGACTCCAGTTGTTTTTGCGCCCCTAAAGAATAACAAAACAAACAAAATAGGGTTACCTCAGACTGTACAACATTACCAGGTTACATGAAATAGTGTTTCATTTGAATTACCACTATGCAATGATTGACCTATACAGATTCTACTGAAATAAACTCGTTAGAACACAAGTAAAATTTTTTATGTTAAATGTAAAGTGGAGGGTATAATTTTAATATATCTGGTGGATCCATGTTCTGCATGGAGGGAGGTGGGGGAGGGGGGGGGATCTTTTTGTCATGTTTCATTTATAAAGTATTACTCATTGTCCATTCCATGGTGAATTAAAGTACTAAAGCTTGTGATGAACAAATTCATTAAATTTGAAATCACTTTTGTAATTAATGTCTGCAACATGCATGATGTGAGTGTGTCTGCTGGGCAAGTTTATTTTGTTTTGAATACATAGTTTATTTCCATAATGACATTTACAGCAACAATCAGGACTGATGTCCTGCTCATAGAATGGTTGGAACATGGCAATGTACCATTGACTCGCGCATGTCCAAACTGTGTATTCTTTAGTGTGTGTGTTTAGACGTTTGTACTCCGTTTTTCTTTCACTTTTATATTTTGTCCTTTCATCAGTTAAATTCAGTATCTCTTGAGTTACACAATAATTTCTACTAGGCCTCGTCTTTTTAAATATTTGATCCTTTGCTGCCTTCACTAGTTCATCTCTCAAAGCTACCCAACCATCTTCTACTGTATTCTTTTCCTCTGACACTGTTAATCATTCCCTATTGCTCCTTCAGAAACTCTCAACAACCTCTGGTCCTTTCAGTTTATCTGGGTCCCACCTCCTTAGTTAACTACTTTTTTGCAATTTCTTCAGTTTTAATCTACAGTTAATAACCAATAAATTGTGGTCAGAGTTCATATCTGCCCCTGGAAATGTCTTGCAATTTAAAATAGGTACTGATATTTTTGTCTTATCATTGTAGAATCAATCTGAAACCTTCCAGTGTCTCCAGGTCTCTTCCACATATATATCATTCTTTCATGATTCTTAACCAAGTATTAGCTTAAGCTCTGTGCAAAGTTCTACCAGGCAGCTTCTTCTCTTATTCCTTTTCCCCAGTCCATATTCACCTACTTTTTTCCTTCTCTTCCTTCACCCACAGTCAGATTCCAGTTTCCCATCACTATTAAATTTTCATCTCACTCAACTATCTGAATAATTTCTTGTATCTCATCATCCATATCTTCAATCTCATCATCATCTGCGAAGCTAATTGGCAGGTAAACTTTTAGTACTGTGATGGGTGTGGGCTTCATGTCTATCTTGGCAACAACAATGCATGCACTATGCTGTTCATAGTAGTTTATCTGCATTCCTATTTTCTTATTCATTATTAAACCTACACCTGCATCACCCCCATTTAACTTTGTATTTATAATCCTGTATTCACCCAACTGGATGTCCTATTCCTCCTGCCACCAAACTCCATTAATGCCCACTATATCTAACTTTAACTTATCCAATTCCCTTTATAAATGTTCTAGCCTATCAGCCAAATTAAGGAATCTGACATTCCACATTTCAATCCATGGGCACCAGTTTTGTTTCTCCTGATAACAACATCCTCTTGTGTAGTTCCCACCTGGAGATCTTAACGGGGAGACTATTTTACCTCTGGAATATTTTACCCAAGAGGATGCCATCATCATTTAACCATAAAGCAGAGCTGCATGTCCTCACGAAATGTTACGCTGTAGTTTCCCCTTGCTTTTAGCTGTTTGCTGTACCACCACACCAAAGCCATTTTGGTTGATGTTAAAAGACCTGATCAGTCAATCATCTGGACTGCTGCCCCTGCAACTACTGAAAAGGCTGCTGCCCTCTTCAGGAATCATATGTTTGTCTGGCCTGTCAACAGATACCCCCCTGTTGTGGTCGCATCTACAGTACAGCTAACTGTATCGCTGAGGCATGCAGACCTCCCTACCATTTGCTAGGTCTATGTTTCATGGCAGAATTAAAGTTATTAAATTTCATTCTATTAAGCAAAATCTTGGTTTGAGTGAGTACATATGATAAGTAACTTCACACTATGTGCAGGCAAGGGCAATGGACAATGTGGTCCTTACCTCTTCTTTTATGATGTAGCATGGATAACAGTTATCCAATAGCTTAAAATTTTTGTAGATCTTCCAATTATCCATTTTATGGTTTATCTACAGTGATGTTTTCGTATTTTCCATGGTTTCTCTCATGGTATAACTGATTGTTAACTTCCAGTACTCAACAATATTATTTTCCATAACACAAGAAATAAAAAAAAAAGATGGTAAAGGTGTTATGATATCAATAAAGTTTACATATTGTGTATTTAAAAATTATATAAGGTTCTGTCATGGATGCCAAAATGTATGCCTGAAGAAGAAAGGAATGAATATCTAATAAAATGATTGAACTTAAATCACCCAAAAGCTAATTGGTAGTGGCATACTTCACAGCAACCACAGCAGGACCACATTAAAAATTATAAATAATTAGAATTTTGCTATTAAATAGTATTCTAACACCTACACGACCAAGGATGATTTCTTTACTGCATTTGGGTTCTATTTTACTGCAAGGTGCAGTGTCATTATTGGGGAGAAAAAAAAGCTTGGAAGCTGTGCGCCGTTATAATGTGAAATATAATGCACCCAAATGAGTTGCATAACACAAAAACAGTAATCAGGTTTCATAGTGAGAAAATTGGGTTGCAGCATTCGAGTTGAAGAAGATGCAAATATCCGAATGACGTCGCGCCGAAGGCGCAGAATTGACATGTCACCAAACATCATTGTTATTACTGAAGTTACAAGTAACAAAGAAATGTGTTCTTCCATGAAGATGGACAGAAGATAAAAGGCAATAGTGAGGACACTTTAAGAGCCTGAAAAACAAAATTCATCAATGATTTATAAACATTATTAAAGATACTGAGTATAATTTGATCTTTGACATAGGGTGATATTTTGATTTATTACAATTTTCTCTGCTGTGCTTCAGATAATCTGTCAACCAACCATTTAAACTCGCTGAAAAACTTACTGCACTGTAGGTCTTCACAACATGGATTTGTCAAGAGTAAACAAATGTTGAGAAGTGGAATTAAAACCCAAGATGAAAGAATATACGTGCTATGATATGCTGGTGGTATTGCCATTTTCTGTGAATGCGAGGAAGAATTGTAGAAATTGTTGAACGAAGTCTACTGAGAGCAGAATATGAGCTGAGAGTAAAGCAAGAAAAGATAAAACATACGGAGGAGTGGCAGATAAAGCAACAAGCTTGGCCTCAACTTTACACACCTCACAGTAAAAGAAGTGAAGAAATTTGCTCCCTTGCATGCAGTGGTGGCTCGTAGCTAAAAAAAAATAAAAAAAATGGGGCAATGCTCTAGAAAATTGTGTAAATGGACATATATAAAAAGGATATTTATCCAGAAACTTGATAAAATTGCAAAAGAACAAAATCAAACATGTTACTTACTAAATTGTTACAGTTCAAACTCGATCTATTCATTTAAAAATGAAATCTGTTCTTCTTGTTTTGAATTACACAAAAAGATCAACAATCTTGGCCTTGATCTTGAGATGACAAATGAGGAAATTTTTCTCAATTGAAAGTAGCACAAATGCATTTCATTTTTCTGAATTCTCAGCACTTCTTAAAAATTTTTACTTTCTTTTCGATGTTGAAAAGCAGCGTTCTGCCTGTAACGTAGTCATGGGAACTGTCAAGAGGATTTTTATCAGTTCATTATTTTACTAAAACATCCTCTTTGTAAGAGTACTTTTCAAGATAAGTTTTAGCAGCTCAATGAATTTGCGACACTTATGAATATCAGACTTACAATAGAATACATTTAGTTCAGTTTCAAGCTTTTCTTTGTCAATCAAGGAATATGCTTCTGTTCTCAGTACTATCTCCTCTAAAGGATGTTCATTCTTAAAAAGCAAATGATGCATTTTTGTTGAACAATTTAGCAGCCTCTAAGTTTCTGGTGGAAGATTATCAGACTCACATACATTCACTCACTTCCTTAACTTCTGCCTTGATAGTCTTTGAAGAATTCTCTCTGTACTTTGAATTTTTTGGTATTAAAATAGCAGTTTAGAAATTTGTTATATATTCATCAACTTCAAAAAATTAATTTCTTGAGACTGCATTTTGTTATAACATATCTGAACATTAGATGTAATCTGATGAAAAACCTCTAATTGAAACTGAAACTATCAACATTCAGGTATTTTAAAATTCCTGTTGCTTCTGAGATGGTTTGATGTGTACTTGATGTTGAGTCAATTTCAGTAACGTGGTTTTTAGAGGTTGCAAATAATCATGAACTCTGTTTATGGTCCAAATGTTGAAGTTTCACCTTGTAAGGAATGGATGTGGAATACTGATGTCCACATTGGCATCCACAGAAGGGGAGAGGGGGACCACTTGCTCCCTCCTGTAATCAGGGTACAGATGTTTCATTCATTACTGAATTCTCTCAGATTTCTAGGATTCATTGACGGTGACTCCACTAAATGGCAGATTTAACATTGCTGACTATGAAGGGAAATATTGCAGCTTTAGCAGTCTCTCACTATATATTCAGTTCCCCATCAACCATGGACCTTGCCATCGATGGGGACACTTGTGTGCCTCAGCGATACAGATAGCCATACTGTAGGTGCAAACACAATGGAGGGGTGTATATTGAGAGGCCAGACAAATGTGTGGTTCCTGAAGAGGGGCAGCAGCCTTTTCAGTAGTTGCAGGGGTAATAGTCTGGATGATTGACTGATCTGGCCTTGTAACATCAACCAAAACAGTCTTGCTGTGCTGATACTGCAAACAGCTCAAAGCAAGGGGAAACTACAGCCACAATTTTTCTCGAGGGCATGCAGCTTTACTGTGTGATTAAATGGTGATGACGTCCTCTTGGGTAAAATACTTACAAAGAGATAGAGGGGCTGGCCAGTACTTACCTCAGCTCAGTACAGCTGATACATACACAAAACAGAACACAAAATTTTTTATCCTAGCTTTCGGAACTTGGTTCCTTCGTCAGGGTGGAGAGAGGGGAAAAAAGGGGAAGAAGGGAAAGTGGATTCAGTTACTGACAACCCAGGTTATGAAGCAACAGGGGAAAGGTAAACAGGGAGGGTAGCAAAGATGGAGGCATGAGTGTCAGAGGGAAGCCAAAGATATTCTACTGTAAGTACTGTGCCAGATTCAAACCAAAGACGATGCATACAGAAGTAAAGAGGTATATAGTATAAAGATAAACACAACTATGTAGGATGAAAAGTTGTGTGAATGGCTAAAGAGGAAAGGGAAAGGGGAGAAGACTGAAGAGTAAATGGGAGTAAGGTTGGTTAATGTAGGATCAGTCCAGGGGGATGGCAGGATGAAAGGATGTGTTGGAGTGCAAGTTCCCACCTCCGCAGTTCCGAAGGACTGGTGTTGGGTGGGAGAAGCCAAATGGCATGTACAGTGTAGCAGGTTCCTAGGTCCCTAGAATTATGCTGGAGGGCATGCTCTGCTACTGGGTATTGGACATCTCCTAGGCGGTCAGCCAGTTTAGTTGTCGTCGTACCAATGTAAAAGGCTGTGCAGTGCAGGCATGTCAGCTGATAAATGACGTGTTGTTTCACATGTGGCCCTGCCTTGAATTGTGTATGTTTTACCAGTAGTGGGGCTGGAGTAGGTGGTTGTGGGGGGATGCATGGGGCAGGTTTTGCAGCAGGGTCGGTTACAAGGATAGGAACCACTGGGTAGAGAAGGTGGTCTGGGAATATTGTAGGGTTTGACAAGGATGTTACGGAGGTTAGGGGGATGACGAAAGGCAACTCTGGGTGGTGTGGGGAGAATATTGTCCAGGGATGATCTCATTTCAGGGCTTGACTTGAGAAAGTCTTATCCCTGGTGGAGTAATTTGTTGATGTATTTGAGGCCAGGATAATATTGGATGACAAGGGGGATGCTTCTGTGTGATCTGGGGGTAGGAACATTGTTGTTGGACGGGGAGGAATGTATTGTTCAGGAGATCAGTTTGTGGACAAGGTCTGCAGGATAGTTGCGGGAGAGGAAAGCACTGGTCAGGTTATTGGTGTAATCGTTGAGGGATTTGTCACTGGGGCAGATACGTTTGCCATGAATACCTAGGCTGTAGGGAAGGGAGCGTTTGATGTGGAATGGATGGCAGCTATCAAAGTGAAGGTACTGTTGTTTGTTTGCGGGTTTGATGTGGTGTGGATGTGAGCTTCAACAAGATGAAGGTCAACATCCAGGAAGATGGCTTGGGTTTTGGAGAAGGACCAGGTGAAATTCAGATTTGAAAAGGAATTGAGGTTATGGAGGAAATTAAGGAGTGTTTCTTCACCATGAGTCCAGATCACAAAGATATCTATAAACTTATACCAAGCCAGGGGAAGCAGCTGTTGGGTCTTCAGGAAAGCCTCTTCCATGCGGCCCATGAAGAGGTTGGCATAGGATGGAGCCATCCTGGTTGCCATGGCTGTTCCCCTGATTTGCTTGTAGGTCTGGAGTTCAAAAGTGAAGTAATTATGGGTGAGTATGAAGTTGGTGAGTATGATAAGAAACGAGGTTTTTGGAAGATCTTCGGGTGGGCATTGGGAGAGGTAGTGTTCAAGGGCAGAGAGACCAAGGGTATGAGGGATGTTTGTGTAAAGGGATGTAGCATCTATAGTGACAAGAAAGGTTTCAGGTGGGAGGGGAGTGGGAATGGATTTGAGGGGTTCTAGCAAGTGGTTTGTGTTTTTGATGTAGGATGGGAGTCTGTGGGTGATAGGTTGGAGGTGTTGGTCTACCAGAGCTGAGATACATTCTGTTGGGGCTTTGAAGCCTGCCACAATGGGACAGCCAGGATGGTTCTCTTTGTGGATTTTGGGTAATAGGTAGAAGGTAGGGGTACGTGGCTCAGGTGGAGTGAGTAGGTCTATGGAAGCCATTGTGAGGCCTTGTGAGGGACCTTGGATTTTTAGGATTTTCTGCAGCTCAGTCTGGATGGAGGGAATGAGATCCTGGGTAACAGCTTTGTAGGCTGAGGTGTCGGAGAGTTGACGCAGTCCTTCTGCCACATACTCCACACGCTCAAGTACCACAGTTGTGGAGCCTTTATCCGCTGGGAGGATGACAATAGAGTGGTCTGTTTTCAGCTCCTTCATGGCATGGGATTCAGCTGGGGTGATGTTGGGGGTTGTTGGGATGTTCTTCAAGAAGGACTGGGAGGCAACACTGGATATGAGGAATTCCTTAAATGTCTGCAAGGGATGGTTTTGGGGGAGGAGAGGAGGATCCCTTTGAGAAGGCAGTCAGAACTGTTTTAGACTGGTTTCAACACTGGGTCTAGTATTTGGGGGCTGTCTTTGGGTGGTGAAGTGATATTTCCAGTTGAGGTTCTGGGTGAATGAGAGGAGATCTTTAACCAGGGCAGTGTGGTTGAATTTAGGCGTGGGGCTAAAGGTTAAACCTTTGGATAAAACTGATGTCTCTGGAGGAGAGAGGGATCTGGATGAGAGTTTTGGAACTGAATTGGGACTGGTGGTATGTGGCATTTGACCGTGGTTATAGTTGAGATTTGGTCTGTGTGGGGTATGTGCTGGGATTGGGAGACTGAGTAGGGTGGCTAGGCAAGGTTTGTTGGCTATGATGGGGGTTTGTTGAAGGTGCTGTTGTGGTTGGTGTTTGTGAGGGATAGGGAGAGGGACCCCATTTCTTAGGTGTTGACTAGCACTGTGGATAGTTTTTTCAGGTGGTCTTTCTTTGGCACTGAACATCACCAACACCTTTGGGTAAGTTAAAGTTAGATATAGTGGAAATTAGTGAAGTTCGGTGGCAGGAGGAACAAGACTTCTGGTCAAGTGAATACAGCATTATAAGTACAAAATCAAATATGGGTAATGCAGGAGTAGATTAAATAATGAATAAAAAAATAGGAATGCAGATAAGCTACTACGAACAGCGAAATGTATGCTTTATTGTAGCCAAGACAGACAGGAAGCCCACACCTACCACAGTAGTACAAGTTTCTATGCCAACTAGTACCACAGATGATGAAGAGATTGAAGAAATGTATGATGCGGTAAAAGAAATTATTCAGATGGTTAATGGAGCCAAAAATTTAATAGTCATGTGGGACTGGAATTTGATGGTAGGAAAAGGAAGAGAAGGAAAAGTAGTAGGTGACTATGGACTGGGGGTAAAGTATGAAGGAGGAAGGTGCCAAGTAGAATTTTGCACAGAACAAAACTTAATCATAGCAAACACTTGGTTTAAGAATCATGAAAGAAGGTTTTATATGTGGAAGAGGCCTGGAGACACTGGAAGGTTTCAGATAGATAATATAATGGTAAGGCAGAGATTTAGGAACCAGATTTTAAATTGTAAGACCTTTCCAGGAGCAGATGTGGTCTCTGATCACAATTTATTGGTTATGAACTGCAGATTAAAACTGAAGAAACTGCAAAAAGGTAGGAATTTAAGAAGATGGGACCTGGGTAAACTGAAATAACCAAGGGTTGTCGAGAGTTTCAGAGAGAGCATTAGGGAATGATTGACAAGAGCAGGGGAAAGAAATACAATAGATGAAGATGAGATGTGAAATAGTGAAGGAGGAAGAGGATCAAGTACGTAAAAAGACTTGGGCTAGTAGGAATCCTTGGGTAACAGAAGAGATACTGAATTTAAGTAATGAAAGGAGAAAATATAAAAATGCAGTAAATGAAGCAGGTGAAAAGGAATACAAACGTCTAAAAAATGAGATCAACAGGAAGTGCAAAATGGGTAAGGAGGGATGGCTAGAGGACTAGAGGACAAATGTAATGATGTAGAAGCATTAATCACCAGGGGTAAGATAGATACTTCCTACAGGAAAATTAAAGAGACCTTTGGAGAAAAGACAACCACCTGTATGAATACCAAGAGCTCAGATGGAAAACCAGTCCTAAGCAAAGAAGGGAAAGCTGAAAGGTGGATGGAGTGTATAAAGGGTCTATACAAGGGTGATGTATTTGAGGGCAGTATTATTGAAATGGAAGAAGACATAGATGAAGATGAAATGGAAGGTATGATACTGCGTGAAGAATTTGATAGAACACTGAAAGACCTGTCGAAACAAGGCCCTGTCAGTAGACAACATTCCATTTGGTGAGCAAGATGTATGAGAGAGGCAAAATACCCTCAGACTTTAAGAAAAATATGATAATTCCAACCCCAAAGAAAGCAGGTGCTTACAGGTGTGAAAATTACAGAACTATCAGTTTAATAAGTCATGGTTGCAAAATACTGACAAGAATTCTTTACAGACAAATGGAAAAACTGGTAGAAGCAGAGCTCAGGAAAGATCAGTTTGGATTCTGTAGAAATGTTGGTACACGTGAGGCAATACTGACCCTACAACTTATCTTAGAAGATAGGATAAGGAAAAGCAAACCTATGTTTCTAGCATTTGTAGACTTAGAGAAAGTATTTGGTAGTGTTGACTGGAATACTCTCTTTCAAATTCTGAAGGTGACAGGGGAAAATACAGGGAGCAAAAGGCTATTTACAATTTGTACAGAAACCAAATGGCAGTTATAAGAGTCGAGGGGAAAAAAGGGAAGCAGTGATTGAGAAGGGAGTGAAGCAGTGTTGTAGCCTATCTCCAGTGTTATTCAGTCCATATATTGAGCAAGCAGTAGAGGAATCAAAAGAAAAATTTGGAGAAGAAATAAAAACTTTGAGGTTTGCTGATGACATTGTAATTCTGTCAGAGACAGCAAAGGACCTGGAAGAGCAGTCAAATGGAATGGGCTGTGTCTTAAAAGGAGGATATGAGATGAACACCAACAAAAGCAGAATGAGGATAATGGAATGAAGTCAAATTAAATCAGGTGACGATGAGGGAATTAGATTAGGAAATGAGACACTTGAAGTAATAGATGAGTCTTGCTATCTGGGAATCAAAATAACTGATAATGGTTGAAGTAGAGAGGATATAAAATGTAGACTGGCTATGGCAAGGAAAGGGTTTCTAAAGAAGAGAAATTTGCTAACATCAAGTATAGATTTACGTGTCAGGAAGTCCTTTCTGAAAGTATCTGTACGGATTGTAGCTATATATGGAAGTGAAACATGGATGATAGGTAGTTTAGACAAGAAGAGAATAGAAGCTTTTGAGACATGCTGCTACAGAAGAATGCAGGAGAAGAGTAATTTGTGGCACAGCTTGAGTAGAAGAAGGAATCGGTTGATAGGACATGTTCTGAGGCATCAAGGGATAACCAATTTAGTATTGGAGGAAGCATGGAGAGTAAAAATCGTAGAGGGAGACCAAGAGATGAATACACTATGTACATTCAGAAGGACATAGGTTGCTGTAGTTACTCAGAGATGAAGAGACTTGCACAGGATAAAGTAGCATGGAGAGCTGCATCAAACCAGTCTCTGGATTGAAGACAACAACAACAACAACAACATATCTTGAGTTTTCTTAGTTGTCACTCTGTTCATGGGAAATTATGCCGATTCTTTGGTGCAGCTGCAGTACTGGAACTTTTCTGCAGTCAAGATGGATCTAAACCTTTACAGAACAGTGCCAAAATTACTATTTCAATCTTTTTATATCATTTCTTCATCCAGCTCTTATCATGGTGGGGAAAGGATTCAACTGCCAATTTCCAACATATCATAAACATGGCACCCATATATGTGTAAGTCATCCATTCCAGACTCTCATAAGGGTGTCCTTTCTGCACAGTGGAATCGTGACAGTAGTTTACCATTTGACTGTGAACAAAGAAAACCGAAGTTGGCTTGTTGATTCTATATTCTGTTTTAAATGACAGAGGTACGTATTGTAGTACAATGGTAAGAGCATAGGTATGCTACACTGTGTATACATTTATATTTAATCTACAAACACAAACATGTCATTCGATAAAATCAAATAGTGTTTTCTGTGCTGGAAGAGAGGGAAGAAAATGTGGAATTTCAAGGTCAAAAAAATGGACTCTACAGGATTAGGATCTTCTCAAAGTCCATAAGTGCTACACAGTACCTCATTCAGTCACAGAGCTATGAATGCTGCATCCAATTGGCAACTGCACAGTAATGTGAGAAACTCAAGGGACGAGGGTTACCTTGGTGCAACCCTAGACTGCTCAAAGTAGATTGTACAGACCATTTTGATTGTGGCCTTAGGTGGTTCCCTACACTGATGTGCCCTGGGCTACACTTTACCTAACAAACTTGAAAAAAGCAGCTTTCAAAACATATTTTGTTCAACGTCAGTTATGCCAGCTGACACACACACACACACACACACACACACACACACACACACACACACACACACACACGCACGCACGCACAAAAATAGAAATTGTGAAAGTAATGCAATAAATCCATTAAGTGAGCACATTTGAAGTTTTTATAAACAATGAAAGATACAGATGGGATCAAAATTAAATACGCCTTTTTTAAAGTTTATCCTCTTTGTCACTTCAAGGGATATTAATGTGTGTTGCTGTCCAGAAATTCTTACTTTTTTCCCCATTTTCAGGTTTCTAATTTCAGTTTAAACCCAATAAGTTTTTTGGTGAATATTTATTTCTTACTCGTCAGATGCCTTGGATATAATCATAGTAGCATGTAATTTCATATTATTAAATAAAAAAAGGTGGCATCCAGATTCATACTAATAACACAAAAAGATATACCGGGTGGTTATAATTAAATTGAAAATCAGCATACTGATGTCAAAAAAGGAAACATTTCACATTCTGACTGCTTACAGTGCCATACTATAATCTTTTGAGATACAATAAATTTTGTGTACTTATTGTGAGATTAGAACATGGTGCATTTTCAAACTCACTGAATTAGTTTGATAAAAAATGGAAGTTTGGAATCCTGCCTTCTCTTGAAAAATTTTCTGCAGACACCTATATGCTACTCGAGAATGGACACATGTTGCAGTGATCTTGAGAAAAATGTTGGAATAGCTAGAATTTGAGAGAAAAATATTGCTACATTTTGTGTAATACGTGCTGTGTTTCTCATTATTAAATTACACTGAGGTGACAAAAGTCATAGAAAACCTCCTAATATCATGTTGGTTCTTCTTTTGCCCAGTGTAGTGCAGCAGTTTGACTTGTCATGGACTCAACAAGTCACTGGAAGTCCCCTGCAGAAATACTGACCCATGCTGCCTCTATAGCCATCCATAATTGTGGAAGTGTTGCCGATGCAGGATTTTGTTCCTGAACTGACCTGTTGTTATGTCCCACAAATGTTTGATGGGATTCATGTCAGCAATCTGTGTGGCCAAATAATTTTCTCGAATTGTCCATAATATTCTTCAAACCCACTGTGGTCCGGTGAGAGGTCGCATTATCACCCATAACATGAAGTCCATGAATGGTTGCAAATGATATTTAAGTAGCTCAGTGTAACCATTTCCAGTCACTGAGCATTTCAGTTGTATCAGAGGACACAGTCCATTCCATGTAAAAACAGCTTACACCATTATGGAGCCATCACCAGCTTGCATGGTGCCTTGTTGACAACTTGGGTTCATGGCTTCATGGGGTCTGTGTCACTAACTGAAACTGGGACTCATCTGACCAGCCCAGTGATCTAGGGTCCAACCGATATGGTTACAAGTCCAGGAGAGGTGCTGCAGGCAATGTACTGTTAGCAAAGGCGCTTGCATCAGTTGTCTACTACCATAGCTCATTAATGCCAGATTTTGCCACTCTGTCCTAATGGATACGTTTGTTGTATGTCTGTGTTTATTTCACACAGTGTTGCTTATCTGCTAGCACTGATACCTGTACACGAAGGCCACTAATTTCACTCATCAAGCCTTTGGCCACTGTGTTGTCCGTGATGAGAGGCAATGCCTGAAATGTGGTTTTCTTGGCACAGTCTTTAACACTGTGGATCTCAGAATATTGAATTCCCTCATGATTTGTGAAATGGAATGTCTCATGAGTCTAGCTCCAACTACCATTTCACATGCAAATTATGTTAATTCCCATCATGCGTGATAATCACATTGGAAAACATTACACATGAATTGCCTGAGTACAAACGACAGCTCCTCCAATGCACTGCCCTTTTATACCTTGTGTACATGATACTATCACCATTATCCCACGACTTTGTCACCTCAGTGTACGTTGATGTGCATAAACCAAATGAAATATGCACTACTATAAATAACTTTTATTTTTGCTTGAAGTCCTGGTCTTATGCCTTTCATGACATTTGCACCATCAAGTGTCTAAACCATTAGTTTCAGTCCATTTAATTGAAGGATTATGTCCAATTGTTCTAAAATTTGCTTTAATATGCTATACACAGTTTGATTTTTGGGAATAAAGAATTCTAAAAATGCTGAAATATTTCTTCATTTAACGCATATCATAGAACCAAGGACCATTTGAATGTATTCCAAAACACCTGTTGTGTCATCAGCTGTGACAGCTTTTATAATTTCCATCCTTATGTCCTTATGGTATATTTGTAGCTGGGAGTCAAGTACCTCAATCTGAATAATCTTAGAAACACGTTTGAAGACTGGATGGTTTCTAAGTGGTACCTGAAGCCTGAATCACCGTGGTTTACTGAATCATCTTTTCATTGTGTCTGCATAACAAAGTTTCAAAGTTTCCAAAGAAGAAAATGCAGGCTATTATTCTGAGCAAAATTTTTGTGATTGTTTTTTAACTTAATATTATGCTCAGTGAATGAAAGTTTGTATACCTCACTAAGTTCCTCATCAATACTTATGGTCCCTGAAACTACATTATCAATGTGATTCTTTGGCTCCAATTACTTTACAGTTTTTTCTTTTATTCCGTTTATATTTCTAAAACCATCTTTCTTCACTGTTACATAAGCTACAAACAGCAAACACGGAAAGCAAAACAGTGCACTTTTTACTTCATAGCTGCAAAGGCAGCTGTTGCACTTGTTCTATTCAAAATTAAAGTTACAAATACACAAAAAAGAAGGGCGTCAGGCCACTCCTTAAACTAACAATGCCAACTCTAGCACCCAACACCATGTAGATGTGGAACAAAGATTCAAGAACAACAAGATGATTTATGCTGTATGTACTTGTACATCTAAGTTACATCTCTTTCTTTTTTCACAGTGATTGTGTTGCTGCTTGTCTTAAACTGTAGTTAACATAAAACTGTTTTCTGTCAAAAAAGTTTTCAGATACTTTTTGAAAATATTTTTATTGCTTATCTCCGTCAAGTTTAAAGGGAGGTTTTTAGGGCATTTGGACCTACATATAATGACTTTCATCTACATCTACATGGATACTCAGCAAATCACACTTAACTACCTGGCAGAGGGTTCATCAAACCACCTTCGCAATAATTCTCTATTATTCCAACTTTGAACAGCGCACAGCAACAACGAACATGTATATCTTTTCATGCAAGGTCTGATTTTCCTTATTTTATTGTGACGGTCATTTCTCCCTATGTAGGTTGGCACCAACAAAATATTTTCACATTTGGAGGAGAAAACTGATGATAGAAATTTCATGAGAAAATTCTGCCACAACAAAAAATACCTGTGTTTTAATGATGTCCATCCCAAATCGTCTATCATGGCAGTGATTCTCTCTCCCCTATTCCTCGATAATGCAAAATGTGCTGCTCTTCCTTGAACTTTGTTGATGTTCTTCATTAATCCTATCTGGTAAGGATACCACACCTCACAGCAATACTCCAAAAGAGAATGGACAAGTGTAGTGCAGGCAGCCTCTTTAGCAGATCTGTTGCATGATCTACGTGTTCTGCCAGTAAAATGCAGTCTTTGGTTTGCCTTCCCCACAACATTTTCTGTGTGTTCTTTCCAGTTTAAGTTGTTCTTAATTGTAATTCCTAGGTATTTAGTAGAATTTATGGCTTTTAGATTTCAATGATTTATCATGTAACTGAAGTTTAATGGATTACTTTTAGCATTCATGTGGATGACTTCACACTTTTCATTATTTAGGGTCAATTAATTGCCAATATTCACACCACATAAGTATCTTTTCTAAATCATTTTGCAATTTGTTTTAATCTTCTAATGACTTTACTACATGATAAATGACAGCATCATCTGCAAACAACCTGAGACGGCTGCTCATATTGCCTCCTAAATCATTTATATAGATAAGGAACAGCAGAGGGCTATAACACTACCTTGGGGAACACCAGAAATCACTTCTGTTTTACTCAATGACTTTCCATACTCTCTGACAGGAAAGCATGACTCCAGTCACACAATTGAGACAATATTCTGTAAGCGACAAGGTTGTGATGTCCAGACGGTTCTGCTTCTCTTTAGCAGTCAAACTGTGTAGGACCCATCTTGCAGAAATTTTTCTCTTCTTCAAATGATTTGTCAGTCTATGGGATTCTGATGTTGGGGGAATTCCCACAGATAGTTCCTCACAAGTCACACTGCAATCTTCTTCAGGAGCATTTGTCGCTAGTCTTAAAGTTTGTTCATCTGATGATTTTTTTGGCCTTCCAGAACTTGGATTATTGTCTGCGTTCATACAACTACCATGAAAATGATTAGCCCAACGTGAAACTTTGCTATGGTCCATTGTAAATTCACCACAAACTTCACTTTATGCGCTAAGGATATCTGTCGGGTTTTTGCAGTGTAAAGGTTTGGTCTTGATGCATGATCTGTGGTTTCAACAGTCCATTTCTACCTCTCACCAATTTTATGTTAAGAGTACACAGTGATAAAACAAAAACATATACTTCTTCCTCAAGCTCCCAACTACAACTGATGTAATTTTCATTGTTTTTGTATTAAACAATCCACAGTAATCCCAACCTGTGCATTATTTATGAAATGTCCCTTGTATATGTTGCATAGTGTTAGTATTGTAAGAGCTTTAAATGCTGGCTTACATGATTCGCTCCATTTAAGTTGGCTGTCATTCTTATTGCTCTTTTTTTTGTAATTTGAATACTCTATTGATATCTGTTTTGGAGGAGCCTCCCCACAAAACTATACCACAGCTTAACATTCAATGGATCAATGCATAGTACATCATTTTCATAAAATTTTTGTCTTTCATTTAGCTGAGTTTGTGCTGCACATTTAGGTCTGAGCTGAGTTTTCCGCTTATACATGTACTGTATGTGCTTCTTCAAATTACATTTTGATAAAGAAGTCACAGTAAAACACCACCTATTCTCACTGTAGGATAATGACACTAAATGGGTACAAAAAATACAATATATAACACATACAGCCATACATTACAAGAAGAAGGCAAACTTTTTATCAGTAAGCTCACTGTATAAGTCTCTGATGACAGCATGGTACAAAAGATTGGAAAGTACAGCAAATACATATGTGAAAGTACAACACTGTTTATGACTATCAAAGAAACAAATAAAACAAAACATTTTAACTGATTATTACAGCACTCCCACTTCAATTAATAAATATGTAATGCATTGACTGTCTTTACTCTCTATGATCTTCATTGTTGACAACAGAAATTAGCTGTCTTACTTTATAGAAGTTGCTTTTAATGAGTGGCTTGGTGAGAATATCTGCTTTTGATGAACAGACATGTTCGAGGTCGAAAATGCCCAAGTTGAATTTCTTTTTGTATAAAATGATACTTCACATTCATATGTTTTGTTCACTTTTGACACTTAGGGTTCTTGGTTAACTGGATGTCATTTTTATAGTCCATGTACAAGGTGCTAGTTATTTCTTTTAACCTCATAATATTTAACAAAATTGACTGGATCCATATGGTTTCTTTTGCAGCTTGACAGGAAGCTAGATATTCTGCTTCTGTTGTTGACAAGTGTGCCACCTTCTGCCTCTGAGAGTTCCAGGTGATGGTGGCTACGAGTTAAAAAGAGTTGTTTATTTTCAAGAAGAACATTTCCTCCATGGTCTGAGTTCACTAAAAACAGACAAATAAGTATCCCAACTCCTTGGATAATATGAGCCATAAGACTGTTCCTTTTAAGTACTTCAAGATTTTCTTCACAGCATTCCAATGAGTCTTTTTTGGTTCTCTCTCTCTCTCTCTCTTTTTTGTGCTGACTATGCTGTGCAGTGTAAAAGTGACATCAGGTGTGGTTTCCACTGATAGACGGAGCAAGCTTCCAACAGTTTGATGGTATGAAGCATTGATAATACTAGAACAGAGTCCCTGCTCATAGTACACTTGACCGTGGTCAGCAGGTATTGCCACAGCATTGGCATTCTCCATGTTGTACCAATCCACTGTAGCCCCTGCATATGCCCCTTGATTTAAGAAATTGAGCCTTCTTGAAACTACTCTATCTGCAAACTGAGTTACACCAAATTTTTGCTGCAAATCATTCAGCAACAGATTGATGACTGCTCTACACTGCAATATAATTAGGCCATCATCAGCGTGAATAGCTAGGATGGTACACCCTTGTCATTTACAAAAACACAGGGACTTGGATCTGTTGCTGTCAAGCCAAACTTGTTTAGCCCACTGATGAATTGTTGATTCTGTAGTTTAGATCAGGCATAGTTAACCTTTGGTGACATGAGGTCTGGATTCACATACATACTGAAGTTCATGGGCCACCATCGCGTGGCTCAACAGCAGGGCTCATAGGCAAGTAGTGTCTGTGATGGACAAATTCACAGACACAAATGGCACCCCTTTGGTGACACTCTATGTCAACAAATTAAACACATTTTTGAGAGTATATTCATTTATGTTCACCCCATTTCAGCTGTTTACATTTATTTATGCATCATGAACTTTGTTTCTGTACTTGCAGTTTTTTTACAATAGCTGTCTTAAAAATGTCCATTGCCAAATTCTGCAAATCTGTTAGTACAGAAACAACAGGATGCCTGGCATCTTGATAGGTCATCATGGAAAAATAGACACCTATAAGGCAACTGACTGCAGATAATGCATTATAAATTACATTCAGTTTCAATGATTTCAGTGTTCTAATTCATCCACAGCAGACAACAATTATTTTTTAATGTTGAGACAAGCAAAAATAGATAAACAAAATACAGAATGAGATAGGCAACCCTAGTTGATGAGCAGTTAGAAGTAACTTTGTGATTTTTGGCCACAGGCAGGTCATTCAAGTGTTCTCCAAATCTAGCAGTGTAAAAATGGCACTGTGTGTGCATGGAGTGACTTTCACTTGTCTGTGTCATAAGATGCAAACATGATCCAAGCCAAACATATCTGAAACTGCATCATGGGCAGAATACAATTGGATAAGGACCTCACTCTCTCCCACATGAATTTCATCTGTGGGCCAGATTGAAACAAATCGCAAGCTGGATCCGGTCCACAGGTCACCTGTGGTCAAGATGCTTGTGTGAGTCCATATATACTTTTCTTCAATTTGCATACCTTTTTGATACCATCCTCAAAGCTCTCAGATTTGGTATCAGTTTCACCAATACACCACCATTTCACCTCAGCCTTTGCTGGAGTAATTACCCACCAGCCTAGTTCAAAAGCATATTTCCATGGGCCATCACATCCAGTCCTGTTACTGCTGTTCTCTCCAAAAAAACAACATGGAGTACACCACTTGTCATTCAGTATTATCCTGGTCTTGAATGTATTAATCAGCTACTTTGACAAGGCCATGACTTCCTAAAACCATTCCCTGAAATGAGGTCCACTCTGTCTGAAATTTTGCCCGCACCTAGAATAGCTTTTTGTCACTCTCCCAATCTCCACGATATCCTTGTCAGATCCTATGCTCCTTCTGCACCCATCTCCCTATCCTATGGCTCCTACCCCTGTCACCACCCCACTGCAAGACTTGCCTTATGCACCCTCCTATTCCACCTATACCAGCCCTGTAAATGGCCAAACATATACTGTCAAAGGGAGAGCCACCTGTGGAATGACATGTCATAGACCAGCTGTTATGTAAAACTGTTCAGCCTTTTACATCAACATGACTACTGCCAATTTATCAGCTAGGATGAATAGGTGTTGGCAGAGGGTGTATGCTGGCAACACAAAACATCCTGTTGCAGAGCATGCGCTGCAACATGACAGTTGTGACACTGGTGCTGTTTCACTACGCATGCAATCTGGATTCTTCCCCCAGACACCAGTTTCTCTGAACTCTGCAGGTGGCAACTGGCACTAAAACTTTTACTTGACTTTTTCCACCAACCTGACCTTGGTTTATGTTAATTTATTTGGTCTCAGCATTTCTTCACAGTAACTATTCCTTTCTTCACTCTGTTTTAGTTTTCTACATCTTTCTATTGGTTGCTGTCCTCTTCCCACCTCTAATGCAAACAATGCACTTAGCTTTATGCTCTTATTTACTCATTCACAATGTTTTAGAAGTAATCTGTGTGTTGCATATTACCCTGTCTTCACCTTTAAGCTCTCAAGTTTTCAAATCTCACCTGGTGCAGTACCCAGCAACCAGTCTTTCCTTCTTGTCCTGTCCAGAAGTCTCCCCTGACCCGGATTTCTGGGTAATTTTTCTGCAACTCACCAGTCCCTATCCTTCACCCCTCCTCGTTTCTCCACAACCCATCGACCAGAAGAAGGGGCCACAGGTTCCAAAACTTGCATATGTAATACCTTTTATGTGTGTGGTCTCCTTCCACCTCTTGGTGAGTAGATTTTTTTATCTATCTGATGACATTGTTGTTGTTGTTGTCTTCAGTCCTGAGACTGGTTTGATGCAGCTCTCCATGCTACTTTATCCTGTGCAAGCTTCTTCATCTCCCAGTACTTACTGCAACCTACATCCTTCTGAATCTGCTTAGTGTATTCATCTCTTGGTCTCCCTCTACGATTTTTACTCTCCATGCTGCCCGCCAATGCTAAATTTGTGATCTCTTGATGCCTCAGAACATGTCCTACCAACCAGTCCCTTCTTCTTGTCAAGTTGTGCCACAAACTCCTCTTCTCCCCAATTCTATTCAATACCTCCTCATTAGTTATGTGATCTACCCATCTAATCTTCAGCATTCTTCTGTAGCACCACATTTCGAAAGCTTCTATTCTCTTCTTGTCCAAACTATTTATCGTCCATGTTTCACTTCCATACATGGCTACACTTCATACAAATACTTTCAGAAACGACTTCCTGACACTTAAATCAATACTCGATGTTAACAAATTTCTCTTCTTCAGAAACGCTTTCCTTGCCATTGCCAGTCTACATTTTATATCCTCTCTACTTCGACCATCATCAGTTATTTTGCTCCCCAAATAGCAAAACTCCTTTACTACTTTAAGTGTCTCATTTCCTAATCTAACTCCCTCAGCATCACCCAGCTTAATTCGACTACATTCCATTATCCTCGTTTTGCTTTGGTTGATGTTCATCTTATATCCTCCTTTCAAGACACTATCCATTCCGTTCAACTCCTCTTCCAAGTCCTTTGCAGTCTCTGACAGAATTACAATGTCATCGGCGAACCTCAATGTTTTTATTTCTTCTCCATGGATTTTAATACCTACTCCGAATTTTTCTTTTGTTTCCTTTACTGCCTGCTCAATATACAGATTGAATAACATTGGGGACAGGCTACAACCCTGTCTCACTCCCTTCCCAACCGCTGCTTACCTTTCATGTCCCTCTACTCTTATAACTGCCATCTGGTTTCTGTACAAATTGTACGAGGTGCATTCAAGTTCTAAGGCCTCCGTTTTTTTTTCTAATTAACTACTCACCCGAAATCGATGAAACTGGCGTTACTTCTCGATGTAATCACCCTGCAGACGTACACATTTTTCACAACACTGACGCCATGATTCCATGGCAGCGGCGAAGGCTTCTTTAGGAGTCTGTTTTGACCACTGGAAAATCGCTGAGGCAATAGCAGCACGGCTGGTGAATGTGCGGCCACGGAGAGTGTCTTTCATTGTTGGAAAAAGCCAAAAGTCACTAGGAGCCAGGTCAGGTGAGTAGGGAGCATGAGGAATCACTTCAAAGTTGTTATCACGAAGAAACTGTTGCGTAACGTTAGCTCGATGTGCGGGTGCGTTGTCTTGGTGAAACAGCACACGCGCAGCCCTTCCCGGACGTTTTTGTTGCAGTGCAGGAAGGAATTTGTTCTTCAAAACATTTTCATAGGATGCACCTGTTACCGTAGTGCCCTTTGGAATGCAATGGGTAAGGATTACACCCTCGATGTCCCAGAACATGGACACCATAATTTTTTCAGCACTGGCGGTTACCCGAAATTTTTTTGGTGGCGGTGAATCTGTGTGCTTCCACTGAGCTGACTGGCACTTTGTTTTTGGATTGAAAAATGGCATCCACGTCTCATCCATTGTCACAACTGACGAAAAGAAAGTCCCATTCATGCTGTCGTTGTGTGTCAACATTGCTTGGCAACATGCCACATGGGCAGCCATGTGGTCATCCGTCAGCATTCGTGACACCCACCTGGATGACACTTTTGCATTTTCAGGTCGTCATGCAGGATTGTGTGCACAGAACCCACAGAAATGCCAACTCTGAAGGCAATCTGTTCAACAGTCATTCGGCGATCCCACAAAACAATGCTCTCCACTTTCTCGATGATGTCGTCAGACCGGCTTGTGCGAGCCCGAGGTTGTTTCGGTTTGTTGTCACATGATGTTCTACCTTCATTAAACTGTCGCACCCATGAACGCATTTTTGACACATCCATAACTCCATCACCACATGTCTCCTTCAACTGTCGATGAATTTCAATTGGTTTCACACCACGCAAATTCAGAAAACGAATGATTGCATGCTGTTCAAGTAAGGAAAATGTCGCCATTTTAAGTATTTAAAACAGTTCTCATTCTCGCCGCTGGCGTTAAAATTCCATCTGCCATAGGTGCTGCCATCTCTGGGACATATTGACAATGAACACGGCCTCATTTTACAACAATGTGCATGTTTCTATCTCTTTCCAGTCCGGAGAAAAAAATTGGAGGCCTTAGAACTTGAATGCACCTCGTAAATAGCCTTTCACTCCCTGTATTTTACCCCTGCCACCTTTAGAATTTGAAAGATAGTATTCCAGTCAACATTGTCAAAAGCTTTCTCTAAGTCCACAAATGCTAGAAACGTAGGTTTGCCTTTCCTTAATCTATTTTCTAAGATAAGTCGTAGGGTCAGTATTGCCTCACATGTTCCAATATTTCTGCGGAATCCAAACTGATCTTCGCCAAGGTCGGCTTCTACCAGTTTTTCCTTTCGACTGTAAAGAATTCACGTTAGTATTTTGCAGCTGTGACTTATTAAACTGATAGTTCGGTAACTTTCACATCTGTCAACACCTGCTTTCTTTGGGATTGGAATTATTATATTCTTCTTGAAGTCTGATGGTATTTCGTCTGTCTCATACATCTTGCTCACCAGATGGTAGAGTTTTGTCAGGACTGGCTCTCCCAAGGCCGTCAGTAGTTCCAATGGAATGTTGTCTACTCCTGGGGCCTTGTTTCGACTCAGGTCTTTCAGTGCTCTGTCAAACTCTTCAAGCAGTATTGTATCTCCATTTTTCATCTTTATCTACATCCTCTTCCATTTCCATAATACTGCCCTCAAGTACATCGCCCTTGTATAGACCCTCTATATACTCCTTCCACCTTTCTGCTTTCCCTTCTTTGCTTAGAACTGTGTTTCCATCTGAGCTCTTGATATTCATACAAGTGGCTCTCTTTTCTCCAAAGGTCTCTTTGATTTTACTGTAGGCAGTATCTATCTTACCCCTAGTGAGATAAGCCTCTACATCCTTACATTTGTCCTCTAGCCATCCCTGCTTAGTCATTTTGCACTTCCTGTCGATCTCATTTTTGAGACGTTTGTATTTCCTTTTGCCTGCTTCATTTACTTTGTTTTTATATTTTCTCCTTTCATCAATTAAATTCAATATTTCTTCTGTTACCCAAGGATTTCTACTAGTCCTCGTCTTTTTACCTACTTGATCCTCTGCTGCCTTCACTACTTCATCCCTCAGAGCTACCCATTCTTCTTCTACTGTATTTCTTTCCCCCATTCCTGTCAATTGTTCCCTTATGCTCTCCCTGAAACTCTGTACAACCTCTGGTTTAGTCAGTTTATCCAGGTCCCATCTCCTTAAATTCTCACCTTTTTGCAGTTTCTTCAGTTTTAATCTACAGTTCATAACCAATAGATTGTGGTCAGAGTCCACATCTGCCCCTGGAAATGTCTGACAATTTAAAACCTGGTTCCTAAATCTCTGTCTTACCATTATATAATCTATCTGATACCTTCTAGTATCTCCAGGATTCTTCCATGTATACAACCTTCTTTTATAATTCTTGAACCAAGTGTTAGCTATAATTAAGTTATGCTCTGCGCAAAATTCTACAAGACGGCTTCCTCTTTCATTTCTCTCCCCCAATCCATATTCACCCACTATGTTTCCTTCTCTCCCTTTTCCTACTCTCAAATTCCAGTCACCCATGACTAGTAAATTTTCCTCTCCCTTGACTACCTGAATAATTTCTTTTATCTCATCATACATTTCATCAATTTCTTCATCATCTGCAGAGCTAGTGGGCATATAAACTTGTACTACTGTAGTAGGCGCGGGCTTCGTGTCTATCTTGGCAACAATAATGCGTTCACTATGCTGTTTGTAGTAGCTTACCCGCACTCCTATTTTTTTATTCATTATTAAACCTACTCCTGCATTACCCCTATTTGATTTTGTATTTATAACCCTGTATTCACCCGACCAAAAGTCTTGTTCCTTCTGCCACCGAACTTCACTAATTCCCACTATATCTAACTTCAACCTATCCATTTCTCTTGTTAAATTTTCTAACCTACCTGCCCGATTAAGGGATTTGACATTCCACGCTCCGATCCGTAGAACGCGTTTTCTTTTTCCTGATAACGACGTCCTCTTGAGTAGTCCCCGCCCAGAGATCCGAGTGGGGGACTATTTTATCTCCGGAATATTTTACCCAAGAGGACGCCATCATCATTAACCATGTAGTAAAGCTGCATGCCCTCGGGAAAAATTACGGCTGTAGTTTCCCCTTGCTTTCAGCCGTTCGCAGTACCACAACAGCCAGGCCGTTTTGGTTAGTGTTACAGGGCCAGATCAGTCAATCATCCAGACTGTTGCCCCTGCAACTACTGAAAAGGCTGCTGCCCCTCTTCAGGAACCACACGTTTGTCTGGCCTCTCAACAGATACCCCTCCGTTGTGGTTGCACCTATGGTACGGCCATCTGTATCGCTGAGGCACGCAAGCCTCCCCACCAACGGCAAGGTCCATGGTTCATGGGGGTAGCCAATGACATTACTGCATTTCCAATGACATTACTGTATTAAAAATGCAATTTTAACATCAAACTCTGTCATGTCCATGGTTTTGAATTGTGTGGCAGATGAGATTATTCTTACGGAGTCAGATCCTACTGGTGGACTGAAAGTTTCATGCAAAGCCTCTCTCAAAATCCTCTAACAACAAATCAGGCTTTAAATGTTACAGTTACATCCGTTTTCCTCTTCACTTTGAATACTCAATAACTCTCAGTGTATCCTGAGTTTTTGGAGCTTCAGTTAGCATCCAAGTTTAATTAAGATTGAATGGATGCATTTCTTTTTGCATAGTCTGTTCCCAATTTTTGGAGTTGTCACAGTACATTACACCTTGATAGAGACAGAGGTTCATAACACTGTGTCACACATGCAGAGTTTATATTAATGTTTGCATACCTAATATGCTTCACTGATTTTCACCTGGTCTCATAGGCTTATTCCTATTTCAACCACGGATTCTACGCCACCTACATTGACATTCTATTTAGTACAGTTGATTTCAGAATTTAATTTTTCTTCAAGTGATTTAATTTCCTCCTCTCCTGCTTGATTCAGGATTCCTTTTTGAATAGGATTTCCACCCTCAATGACTTCAGGTTCTTCCTGAATGGGCTCACATAACCTTTTATTATCTTCTGTAAACTGAATTTGTCTCTCTGTCGAAATCTTTTCACGAGGGAAGTTTCAGTGTGCAAGTTTTTGTGCCGTGTTTCAAGCTCTACGTTAGCAGCCATATTTGCCTGAGTAATGTCATATTCAACTAACGAAATCTTTAACTTCACATTATCAACTTTTCCTCATGAATTCTCACTGCAAACCCATATCAGGGCATCCCCTCTTGATTTATCTCAAGCCTGTGACACTGGGTTTCTGGACTCTTTTACGTAATGTCCAGATGTATAACATTTTAAACATTTACCAGGTTTTCTTGAATTTTTATATTCAAGGTGAGTGTTATTCCTAACATGTAACATATTTATTTTGTCACATACCCTGGGATGTGGAGTATTTTCTATCCAGTCACAAAAGACAGCTCTTTGTGTAATGTGTATACAATATTTAACAATTTAATAAATGTAAAAAGTAAATTATAACAATACTGAACACTGAGATTACATGTTAGTCAATTGATTTTGAGCGAATATAAACTGTACTGATAGCATATTGTAAATTTGACAAATTATTCAATACAATTATCCTATGTCAAGGGGAAAGACGGACACCAGTCACAGTCAGACATCAAAATTATTTGATGGTGAAAGTTGAAAATTTGTGCCAGAGCAGGACTCTAATCCAGATCTCCAATTTAATGGGAGCAGTTGCCTTAACTCCTTCACCATCCAGATACACTTCCCTTCCAACCCACATTCTCACCTTGTCACTTGCTAGGCACACCCACTGTCCATTTACCTATTTGCTTGCAGTGAGTCCCATATTCCTGCAAGAGTCTCAGGCCATGTTGTGTGTCTGAACTGAAGTTATCAAGGCAGTCGTGTGTGTGTGTGTGTGGGGGGGGGGGGGGGTTGTTGTTGGATGCAAAATAGGAACAAAAAGAATAATATTTGACCAAAATAACAACACCATTGTTACAAAATATTCCAGATTTTTTAGACCAAATTCAGGCAGTTTTAACAAACATAATATCTATGGTCTCCATGTATGTGTAGGACAATTCTGATTTTTTTCTTGTCATTGCTATGAGGACACTTGGAACATCTTACATATTTTACATAATCTTCCCAATGTATCACTGAAAGACTTTTATTCAGCATACCATATATACTTACTCAAATCTGCCATGGAACATGGCTACTGAACATCCTTCTGGTAAGATGTGATTCCGTTAACTGCTTTGCTAGCAACTTAATGAAGTCCGGTCAAGCTTTCTTCTTATGTGAAGTAATGGCTAAATAAATTATTGATGAATTCATGAGAGAAATCAATAGGAAGTAGAAAAGTGCACGAGGCCATCTGTGAGTACTGCAGTTAGTGGAATATGCTGTACACTCTGCCCTTGGTACTACTGTAAAAATGAAAAAAATGACTTTTTGTGTATTCTGATATTTGAGCTGCATGATGCATAGAGGAAACCAAAATTACAGATTTATTCCTTTTAGGGACATGGAAATTGTTTCCTTGTAGCCCTAATACTGGCATCATCAAAACAAAGGCAACCTAAAATTACACTTATACAGTTTGAGGACAATGTACACTTTAATATCTTCCAACCTGTGTCACCTGTTCCAAATATTGTCTCTATACTATGATTGCTAAATTTAAACATAGGTGAAAAGAATAAAAGTCATATATACACTTTCAATTCTTCAAGGTTTAGTTCTCAATGTTCAGTCTGGTTTGGCTGCTTTATTCTGCCTTTCACTTGTTACAACTTACTGTTGGTATGCACCACTATCTGTGCTAGTATTTCATTTGTGAAAATTACTTCCAAGCACCTTTCTTTGTGCTATATGAAGAAAGCCTTTACCCTGCACCAGCTGTCCCTTGCAAATGTGTACTATAATGATATTGTGTCTCCTTGTTCAGATGTTTGTATCTGACTCACTTTTACACCATTTATGATCCTTATTTCCATAGTAATAAAGTGTACATTCATTATTTTCAGTTGCTGCATCATGTTCTACATTCACAGAAAAAGCATTTTCTTTGGTGGACCCTCATCTGCACCATCACTGTTATCACCTTCACTTTCTGTATTATAAGCAAAATCACATACCAAACCTGGATCTCAGTTACGAGCATTGTCACTAAATTCAATTCCTTTTGCACCTATAGTATTCTATACCCAGTCACCCAATTTTGGATCACCTATCAGCATCAACCACATTCATTTAAAAGAAAAAAACACAATTCTAAAATAGGGATCCAACCCAGAATATGTTTTACATTCTACCCTAGACCATAATCATAGCAATATAATTTGTCATTTCTCTCTTGCAAGAATATAGACATCACTCACAACAGTTAACAACGAACTTATAGAAAGGTAATGGGATGCACTGCTCTATTGGGTGATGGATAAAGCAATTTTAGCGGAGTATGTGTGCGAGGCTGGGGTAGGATATACCTCAAGTCCAAGGTTATGGGTTAGCACTAGGTGGACTGGGGATTTTGATCTATCTAGAAGGACCAAACCGTCATTTTGATGGATACAGTTTCATTTGCTGTTTTTGAAAAAGTAAACACATTTTAACATACATCAATTTGTTTCAGACAAGGATACAGTTTCATTTTTTTCTGTAGAAATACATTTCCATTTTATTTGGCAAATCCAGATTTCGTTTAGCGCCAATTTACTATTTTCTAGTCCCAATGCATGTCAGTTCCCTGTTGTTTAGGTGTCAGTCACAATTCTTTGAACACTACTAGTATTCAAACAACAGGGAACTGACATGCACTGAGACTAGAAAATAGTACATTGAAAATGGCTAGGCACTAGCTGAAATCTGGATTTGCCAAATAAAACCTGCAAAAAAAAAAAAAAAAGAAAGGACAACTGTTGTTTGCACTCATAATTTATAAAACATTATGTAACAAAATGTGGAATGGATAACTTTCCACAGAAAAGAAAACCATGTGTTTTAATACAAATATCTGAAAAGCACAATATATTCTAGAGAAAACATTTATAACCCTGCTTTTACTCACTCAAAACCACCTGCTGCTTCGTGACACCTCACACAGGTATGTATTTTGTACCCTTGTGGCCTTATATGCTGAAGCCAACTCTTCTGCCAATTTGTATGTAAACTGATGTCTACTTACTTTTTCTTCTGTTACTTCCTTAAAGAGTACCCAAGCATTTATAGCTGCTAAGTCCAAGACATTGAAAAAAAATGTGCATGGGCCATCTGCGGCATCCATGCTTCACAGTGTAAAGCGGAGCCATTTGATTAATTACATCAACACCATACTTGGTGTTATTGTAGTATGCCACTGACTCCGGTAGCTTTTTAGGATGCGTTCATTGATAGTTACTGTGTCATGCATTGAACTCAAAATAAGCACGTTTTTCTTTTTCCCCTCATATCATGTTAGAGTCATGCCACCTGATTTATAAAGAATAGTTGTGTTAGATATTATTTTTAATTTGTGTTCGATATGCCAGATGCCTTACAATACTATACACATTCAGCATGGGAAACGTAATTAACATGCAAATGCAACAAAACATTATTCATTATAAATTTAGTTATATGTATTACAGTACTTATAAACCTATAGTGTATACATATTGTAATCTGTGAAAAAAAAAATTAACTACACAGAAACACTTAAATTACAAAACCAAGAAATGGCCCAGTCTGTGAGTCTATGCAGATCCTCTAGTGAACCGTCCGGAAAACCATGAATTTCACACTTGATTACATGCTGCATTGTCTGTATTTTGCCGCAGTCACAGTGAGGATCATCCACGTAGCCCCACTTGGTCATCAGCTCATTGCACCATCCAACACCAGTTCTCATTCTATTTAGCACCATCCAGGTTCTTCAAGGGATGTTGAGGCCAGGAAGATGATCAGCCAGGTTCTTAATGAGTGTCCACTGTTAACATTTGCTTGTTGCCATAGGTGTTTCCATTCTGCCATGGTGTCCCGACTGTTCAATGAGTGGGTCCACAAGGGATTTTGTGACTTAAATCATATCGGGCGATGCAGATCAGCGTGTAGTGGGAGTGTGGTGTCAGCAGCAATTTCTCTTTGGAGTGGGTGTTGTCTGTGGAGTGAGGGAGGTTCAATGTATGCCAGCACAGAGAGCCATGGTGTTGCGGTAGGTCTCACTGTTCCAGTTATTGTTCGCAAGGTGTCATTTAGGAGAACATCTACTTCATTGATGTGCGAACTGTTGGCCCATAAGGCACACAGTATTCTGCAATGCTATAGACTAGAGCCAAGGAGGAAATGTGAAGTGTTGCAGCATTACTTCCCCAGGTAGAGCCTGCGAGTTTCTGAAAGATATTGACTCTGCCTCTGAGTTTTTGGCTGACATCCTGCAGGTGTTCTTTGAATGTAAGGCTGTGATCCAGTTTAACGCCCAAGTATTTTGGTGCTCGTTCATAGACATGTTCTGGACTGCTATATTCAAGTGCAGCTTCCTGTCTGCTTGTTTGTTATTCAGGTGCATCACTGTGCTTACTGTTTTTGATCAATTAAGGTTCAGATGCCAGGTCCTGTAGTAGTTACAAAGCTGCACCAAGTCAGAATTTAGGCCTGATTCCAATTGTTCGAATGACTTGCCTTGCAATGAAATAGCCAGATCATCGGCATATGCAAACTTCCGTGATTTGAGTTCCGGCATATCAGAGATACACAAATTAAACAGTAAAGGAGCTAGCACAGAGCCTTGTGACAGCCCATTATTGAGGATTCGGGCTTTGTTTGTTTTTCCGTGAAGATGTACTCTGTACTCCCTTGAGGATAGCATATTATAAAAGAGCTTTAATGACTTCTTACATTTGACTACTGTAGTAAGCTTATACAGTAATCCTTTAAGCCATACTATGTCATATGCAGCTGAGAGATTTATAAATACAGCACCGGACTTTTTCTTGTTCTGAAAACACCATTCAATATGCACGGTTAGTGCCAGGACTAGATCGCAGCAGCTCCTCTTCGACCTGAAACCAGCTTGTTCCACTGGTATTACTGCATCTATTAGGTGGGTCACTCTCCTTAGGTGAATTTTCTCGAGAAGTTTGTGCATCACACACAGCAGAGAGATAGGCCTGTAGTTCTTGGGAACTCTCTCGTCCTTTCCAGGCTTCAAGATAGCTATTATCTTCGACTCCTTCCATTTGTTTGGGATGTTTCCAGTCTCAAGTATGGCAGAGAAAAATTTGCAGTCATGTGCGTACTCTTGGACACAGATTCTTTAGAAACCCTAATAGGATTCCATCAGGTCTGGCTGCTTTCCTTGATTTGATGTCATTTATTGCAGTTATCAACTCTTCTTCAGAGACAGTGCTCACAATGTCTGACTGTTCTGTGCAGTTCTTCAGTGCTTCAGCCATGAGTTTTTTTAAAGTCCTTCTGTTGTGTAGGGATGTGGATCTTGGAGTTTTCAAGTATAACTGAGCTTCTTTTGTTATGGTTAACAGCAATCTGTTAGGCACAGTGATGTACAGCATCCCATAATTTTCTGAGAAGGCCCCAACTTTTATGGCTGAAATGGGTGAAGTCAAGCTGCTCAACTAATTCATGCCAACGTTTCCTTCTTTCTTCATCAAGACGCTTGGTGAGTGAGTCTGCAGTATGTTGTCTGCAGTGTTGTTGTATTCCTGAAGAAGATATTCACATTGTTTGGTAAAGCCCGGTATGTATTCTCTTCTAGCTCCATGTGGGATAGTTTCTTGGGCTGCTCACAGAAGCAGTTTAGTAAACCGTTCATAGTTTATCGGAATTGGAGGAATTCTGGTCACAGTTTCTTCCACGTGAGATTGGAATTTGTCCCATGGTGCATTACTAAGGTTCCAGTGGGGGATTGGTGGGCTGTCTATGGCTGGTACCTGCAGGTCAGTCTCCACAATGACTGGTGAGTATTGGCTTTTTGGCAGGTGTGTCAAAACAGTTCACTTTGCTTGCACTGGGATCCCATCATTACTGGTCATCACAAAACAAGAGATCTGGTGAAGTTGAAGTTTTCCATGCATTTGATGTAAATGGGACCTTGTCCTTAGCATCGTATATGAGATGGATATTGCTGACATGAGCCCATTGATTGGTACTTCCTCTGAAATGGTGAGAATTGAAATCCCCAAATGTACACTGCTGTGTGGTTTACATCAGAAAGAACAGAAGGTGCCCAGTTTTTGGTTGGAGGATTGTACACGTTGACTATCGTGAGTCATTTACTTTCATCCCTACGGCAAAGTCAGTGGGCATGGGAAGCTCTGTAGTATTAAGCAATAGCTCTTTTCCATGCTTTTCAAGGCCTTTGCAGGCAACTGTGGTAAATCCTTGCACTTTAAGTTAGTAAGTTGAACTCTCATCGGTATGTGTTTCTTGAAGTTCCAGTACGTCTACTTCATTTTCTTTCATAATTTTGGGGAGGATATCACCTTTGGCTGTCCTATAGCCTTCAATGTTGGCTTGGCATATTCTTAGAACATGACTAATTTTTGGTTTTTTGATGGACTGCATTCTGCTAGCCTATGAGTACTGCTTCTGGCAGGGCAGGGAGGTATGAGTACATCCGGCCATCCCTTGGGAGTGACATTGCTTCGTGTTTCGCTCATCTTCTCCTCGTTGTTGTTGTGGTCTTCAGTCCTGAGATGGGTTTGATGCAGCTTTCCTTGCTACTCTATCCTGTGCAAGTTGCTTCATCTCCCAGTACGTACTGCAGCCTACATCCTTCTGAATCTGCTTAGTGTATTCATCTCTTGGTCTCCCTCTACAATTTTTACCCTCCACACTGCCCTCCAATACTAAATTGGTGATCCCTTGATGCCTCAGAACATGTCCTACCAACCGATCCCTTCTTCTGGTCAAGTTGTGCCACAAACTTCTCTTCTCCCCAATCCTATTCAATACTTCCTCATTAGTTATGTGATCTACCCATCTAATCTTCAGCATTCTTCTGTAGCACCACATTTTGAAAGCTTCTGTTCTCTTCTTGTCCAAACTATTTATCGTCCATGTTTCACTTCCATACATGGCTACACTCCATACAAATACTTTCAGAAATGACTTCCTGACACTTAAATCTATACTCGATGTTAACAAATTCCTCTTCTTCAGAAACGCTTTCCTTGCCATTGCCAGTCTACATTTTATATCCTCTCTACTTTGACCATCATCAGTTATTTTGCTCCCCAAATAGCAAAACTCCTTTACTACTTTAAGTGTCTCATTTCCTAATCTAATTCCCTCAGCATCACCCAACTTAATTCGACTACATTCCATTATCCTCGTTTTGCTTTTGTTGATGTTCATCTTATATCCTCCTTTCAAGACGCTATCCATTCCATTCAACAGCTCTTCCATTCATTCTCCTCATCACATCTAAACACTACTAGGGGAGTGGGCCATGTCGAGGCTGTCACCGTCCACAAATAGTTGTATGCAAAGGTGCTACAGCAGATTTTGCTGAGTGAGGTATTTCCCTTCTAGATTTCTTCACTGTGCCTACAATGCTTTTACTCTTACATTTCAAATTTTCTGCAAGGCATTTCATTGTGAAAAAATCATTGCAGTTTATGTTTCTTCCTGCGGAAACAAAGGGCTGCATGAAAAATGTTACAACATGCTCTGCAAGTGGAACACCTGTGGATCACTGCTCATTTTTACCTAGGTAAGGAAACCCATTCACCAGATACTTAGAATTCTTATCAACTGCAAGCCAAAACTTTATTCCAAATTTGTCTGGTTTATTGCTGATGTATTGTATGAAAGAGTATCTAGTGAATGGAAATAGTTGCTCATCCACAGACTCGTAGAATCTGACACAACAAGGAATTGGCAGTGAAAGGATTCCACACAGGGGTAGCAGGTGCAAAACGATTTGTCTTCAGTCTATGTGAATGGGCGCTCTTTTCGTCAAATAGCATAAACTGCAAAATTTTGGTGAACTTATTTCTGCTCATTGCGTTCTGAAAAATGCTGGTCCCCATGTATTCAACCATAACAGCTTCAACGGAAACGTTTTTGCTACGTATAAGCCTCGTCAATACATAAGTGATATTGCGGCTTCTATTGAATCGACGCTAATGGTCCAATCATCATCACGCAGTTCTTAGTGTGCTCTATTTTTTGTACACTTCTTTATATTTTGAAGCATGCTGTCATAAATTAGCAGTCTCCATGCACTAGACTATATACCTTTCCTGACAAACTTCTTCACATAGCCTGTAGGTCCTGGTGCTACCTTCAAGATGTTCTGCTGCAGACATCTTCCAGGAACAGCTTTCGTAGGTGTAACAATCCATGTTGTTCCATCATTAGCTGCCTCACTACTCCCAATGGAAGGATTTCCTTCCATCTGAATTTTTCCTTTCACTCTGCCATGAACACCTTTAGAGCTGTTAGCTGGAGGTTAGCACACACACTGTTGTTCGATGTACTTGAACATACAGTATATAATACAAAAATTCAGTAACAAAAACAATGAATTTCAAATTATAATACAGCAAAATAGAAAACATTTATAATGCTTGCTGAAATATCAGCTGCGATAAAATATAAAATAATAATAGAATGCCTATACAAACGTACCTGCTATAGGTAAAGCAAGATTGGTTTGCAATTTCTCGGCTTGCTCTTGTCCAGTAGTTGCCACATTGCTGTCTGATTTCACTGATGGGAGGGATATATTCCTTATCATCAATAGTGCTTACAGCGTCATCTTCTTGTAATTCATCAGCTTCACAAACATCATGAGGATCTTCTCCTTCGACTTCACCATCTGACACTGACATCAAATATTTTAAAATTTCTTCATCAGAGAAACCGCGTCTTTGAACCACCATTACGAAACAACTGAAATGTGGACACCACAAACTGCGCTATTTGAGCAACAAAGCTTATCGACAATGGGTCTGCAGAAGACAATAATCAAATTAGGGTGGTAAACAACAATAGCTTTGGATATGTCTGAAAGCTATTATTCACATTTTGGTACCTGTCAAAATGACAGACTTTGGTCCTTGTAGTAGAGCATGTTTGGGACACTTTTCAGAATGGTCCTAATGGGTAAATTCTTTGCAGGTGCCTACCTAACAAATATTTATGAAAAGCATAGAACATGGAACCAGTAGAAGAAACCATTTAGGAGAAATAAGTCTACAGAAGTAGAATACCTGTTAAAATGATGGGTGCAGTCCTTCTAGTGTTAAAAGTGGTTGCTCTTCTGTTGTTTATCAGCCAGGAACGACCCACCACCTCATCTCTTATGTCATCTTCCATCAACAATATCGAGGTCAAATTTGATAGAGTTTGTTAAGCAGGCTGTATTGATTCACACACATTCAGAAAATGCTTATAGCACATTGGTAACACTGTCATTTCACAGAACCCAAAGAAGTTCTGGTAACGTGTAAAGATTTTTAGTGTCAACAAAGTTAGTATCCAGTCCCTAGTGAATGAGACAGAGGTACCAAAGCAGAAGCTGAAATGATTAATTCCATTTTCAAATGTTCCTTTACAAAGGACAACCTAGGAGAATTCCTTCAATTTAATCCTAGTACAACTGAAAAGTTGAATGAAACAAGTATTAGTGTCAGTGGTTTTGAGAAACATCTGAAATTGTTAAAACTGAACAAAGCTCCAGGGCCTGATGGAATCCCTATCAGATGCTATATTGAATTTGCGGCTGACTTAGCCCCTTCTAACTACAATCTATCATACATACCTTGAACAAAACACCGTGTCCATTTCTTGAATGTAAGCACAGGTGACACCTATCTTCAAGAAGGGTAGCAGAAGTGATCCACAAAACTACCACCCAGTATCCTTGACAATAGTTAGTTGTAGATTCTTAGAACATATTTTGGGCTCAAACATAATGAGGTATCTTGAACAGAATGAACTGAATGCCAACCAGCATGGTTTCCGAAAACATCCATCATGTGAAACCCAGCTCACACTTTTTTCACATGACATACTGAGGCCTTCGGATCAAGGCAGTCAGGTAGATGCATTATTTCTTGACTTTCGAAAAGAGTTTGACTCAGTATCACATCTACAATGATACGGGGTATGAGGTGAAATTTGTGACTTTTAGGTAGGGAGGACGCAGCTTGTTATCTTGGATGGAGAGTCATCATGATGTATAGAAGTAACTTCAGATGTGCCCCAGGGACCTCTGTTGCGACCCTTGCTGCTCATGTTGTATATTAAAGACCTTGCAGACAGTATTAATAATAACCTCAGACTGTTTGCAGATGATGCTGTGTATCTCTAATGAAGTACTAGTACTATCTGACAGAAGCTTGTAACGGAACATATTAAAGGCTTTACTGTACCGAAGTATGCGATACCCTCCAAATTCAACCAGTTTAACGAGTATTTATGATTATAGAAAAGTTATTGTGTATGTTAACAATGATTTCGTAACATGTCTCCATAAACAGTCAACCCATTAAATTATACTGAATAACTAACCCACACAAAAGTTAATATCACTTGATCACTGATACAGCAAATGTCATCATGTAAAAACACTGAGTTCATCTTAAATAATTAATATGAAGTACGAAAAATAGTGTACAACTTAGGTATTTTGGATCTCCTTAAATAAAAATCACCCAGTGAAACCTATTTGTTCACTAGGAGCGGTTTCACTTAGTATTCACGAAATCAATCCTGTTTTAGACGAAAACCAATGTATTTCTTAATAATTCATGTTAATTACTTTTTTATGCAAATTAGAGAAGTCAATTGACAAACTTCTAGAAAACGGACTTTTTGTAACAAAGAATTATTCTGTCAAGTCAACAAATCTGTCTGTCATTTTAATAACATGTTAAATTATGTCACTCAATGCAAATTAATAACTTTTCTGCACAAATTATGATAACAGATGTACATGTGACTTGTAAACTATATCTCTTTTTAGTAGTTCTTTGACAATGTTATAAATACGAGCAGCAAGAAGGGTCGAAAGGCAGTCGGAATGTCACTTTGGTACAGTGTGTTAGTGTGTTATTGTTTGAGGTGGATAAACAATGCAAAGAACATGTAAAGGAAGTTGTGTTGTGTCATAGTTTTTGGTGGACAGTGGAATTAAGATGGCCACCAGAGAAATAAATATTTGAAGTTTACATATTTGTTGGTTTCGTTCATTCTTTATCATCAAAAGCACATAAAAAACACAGGACCTCATGTTTTTAACCCTAGACAACCAGATTTAGAGCCAGCATCAACATTGAGACACAGCAGCGATCCAGCAAGCAGCAGTGATTACTACAATGCAATTGTAATGGCGCCAACCTAACATCAAGTGCTAACAAGCTCCGTAAATGGGAGTGAAATAGTGCGATTATAGCAATTAGCAATATCTACGACCAGGCGAACATTACAAAAGTGGGGGCTCGTCCGGGATCTTTTAAGTGCATTGATGATAATAGTGCAGCGATAAATTTCGTAAGTGCTTAGCATTCAAAAAAAAAAAAAAAAGTTTATTTGTGCAGTGTAGCAACAGTGAAAATATGTCAAAAAATAAAGAAATAAATAAAGTGTGTTAGTGCGACTACCTAAAACCATCATCACACCGCTCGGAAGATTAACGTCTGGATTATGTCAACAGAAGTCATCAATCAAGACCTCAGCTTCAATAAAACCGAATAGAAGTGAAGAAACCAACAGGAACACCGATCACGACATCATAGCATAAAGCAAGGTATTTTGTTGTTGTTGTCATTTAAAATAATTAATAGTTAACATGTCTGTACCTGAGAGTGATGAGATCTTAGGAAATATAAAAATTGAACCAGGGGATGGTGAACAATTAAACTTAACAGAGTGGCTAGCAGGGTTTGCAACTCAAATAAGCTCGCAACTTAAACAATCCAGTGAAGAAATAAGTGTGAAACTGAAAGAAGTTCTCAATGAGAAGTGTGAGGAAATTAAAACTACCCTCAGTAAGGACACTAGAGAACAGTTGATACACTTCAGAAAAGAATTTCAAGTTAAAGTTGAAAGTTTAAATGAAAACATACAAGCTAACACAGACAGCATTGCTGTCATCTACAACAGAGTAGATACTGAAGTTGAAAGATTAGATCAGAGAATAGACAAAACTTCAGAAAACCTTAAACAAGAATACAACCTGTATACCACTAATGTAGATACAAAAGTAGAAAATATACACACTAAATGTACACAATTGGAGGACGCATTGATGTCCAAACAAACGATTTACAATCAAAATACAATGTATGGGCACATCCAAGTGAAACGCTTTCCTGGTGAAAATCTGCACCCTATTGACTTTATTCACCAATGTAAGGATATGTTTGTGGTAGGAATGTCAGATAACATAAAAATTAAGTTAGTAAAACGATTTCTAGAAGGGGAGGCCCTATCCTGGGCAAATGAGAATAATGATTCTTGGAATACTTTTGAAGAGTTTGAAGATAAGTTTATTTGCAAATTTTGGTCACAATCCATACAAGCCAGATTAAAGTCAGAATTTCTAAATGGACCAGTGTATAGAGGGAAAATAGGGGGAATGCAAAAATTTTGCAGAGATCAATTGAAAAAGCTTGCTCACTTGAATAACTCTTTTGATATTATGACACAAATTGATGTTTTAAAAAGAAGGTTACCAGAGAGACTGCAGTGGGAATTGGTCCATGGACCAGACGATTCAATGGAAGAGTTCCTGAAATTTGTAGATAGATTAGATAGGGTCTTGGAAAGAGAAAATAACCAAAGTTTTGGCTCTGGCAACAACCAGTACGGGGGGTTGAACAGGAACATAAATAGAGATTATTATGGGAGGAGAGACTTTGAAAATTCTGGAAATAATGCTCCAAATAGGGGAGATAGGAGATATGAAAATGATTTCAGAAACTATACACAGGAGGGAGGATGGAGGAGAGATAACAGGAATGATAGAAGTAGGTATTGGGGAAGAGAACAAGATAGAAGGGGGTTTGCTGAAACTAGTGAACAAAACGACAACTACAAACGGACAGACCGAGGGAACCAGCCGGGAAACGGTGGACAGTCCCACTAGATGTCCGTAGTTTTGGGGCTAGACAATATTATGATAGGACAACACATAACCGAAACTGGAAAAGGAGAGGATACAATGTAAAGAGTAAGTACCATGAAAACACTGATGTTGTTAGAATGAATAAATTAGAATTTAATAAAAGGTTTTGGGATACTATGAGTAAAAGTGATACAGTTAATAAAAACAGGGTTCAAGCACAGGTAGTTAGTGAAAGTGCAGAAGTTGAAGGTATTGCAGAGTTCCATAGTTGGGCTGAAAAAGATACTGGTGTTAATATCAAGTCAGACACACCACAAATAGAATCTATTTTGGGGGGTTTATTTGATAAGAAGGGGGATGACGAAGTGTTTAATGGAGCCAAAGACTCAATTGCTGAGATTCAGATACATAGGGGGGAAACTGAAGATGGGGTTGTTGCGGAGGAGGAGGAAGAAGTAATAGAGGGACATTTAAATAATGATCCTAAATCAAGTGATGTTGTTGATGAGAGTGTGGAGGAAGAAATAAAAGTATTTGTAGAATTGAAAAGTGATGATGAGGTAAAGGTAAGTGGTGTGACGAACATGGGTCATAATGAGGTTAATGTAAGTGAAATGCAGACTAGGGAATGTGTATCTGAGGACAAGCTATTGCCTATTGGGAACTATGAAACACTAATCTATGAGAATGGTAATAATAATAATATTAAAGAAAATATAAAGGGATGGAATGTAAATGTGTGTTTTCAAGAGAAAGGGGAAAAGTTTTTAGAAGTTTTGTGGAACAACTATGGAAACTGTATAAACAAAGATGCCTTTTGGAAAGAATTAGCAAAGGTAAGTGCAACCTTGTATCCTACATGGTGGACAAGAATCCGTAGTGGACTTTATAAAAAAGGGGGTGAAAACAGTAGTTTAAGTGACAACACAGTGTTAAAAGGAACAGATGAAAATAAAGGTTTATGTTTAAATGTCAATGCTTTGCAAACAGAGAGGGATGTGTCTAAGTGTAGGAAAGAGACATTAGACTTAGGAACTAAAGAAATTGAAAATGATCTATTGTTTGAAAATACTGAAATAGACAAAGATGTTTAGCTAGGTTGTCCATATGTTAAAGTAAACATTGACATTTGTCCATTTGAAATAAAAGAAAGCCCACATCCTAATGCGTATAGACTTATCTTTCCCAGATCAAGAAGGTTATTTGGATTAAGAAACATCACTGAATTGAAACCATATAAACATGGTTAAACACATTTCCCTGTTTGAATACAGTTACTTACCCATTTTCCATAAAGCATGTTATCAGCAAAGTTTTTACTGGGTGTGTCTAATAGCAACTACCACTCATCCTACAGACCCTGGAGAAGTTCCAGATCTCTGAGAGAATGTTTTTATATGTATATTGTCACTATTGAATATTAAATTTTGAGACATCTTCTTTACTTGCAACGGGCAAGAAGGTGACAAACATTTATTACTTTCCTTTTGTATTGTTGAATATGGGACATACTTGCACCAAATAAAAGACAATGAAAAAATTGTTGTGCAAGACCCATCATTTTGTGACTATTGTGTTCTTAGGCATAAGATTTGTGTACAATTTTCTACACTTAATCAGATGTTCACCAAGTTTGATGTTTGTGTTATGTTGTGACCAATTTAAGTGTCCAATTTTAGTATTAATATGTTCTTGTACTGTCTTGACTATGCGTCTAAATGGGAGACAAGTTCTTTAAATATTTCCTTTTTTTGCAAGTGCATATTATATTCATACATGTGACTTCTCTAGTGTTTGTGTTTATATATCATGTCCATACTTATATTTATGTTCTTTGTTTTCATTTCTTTTATGTGGCTCAAAAAGAGCAGACAGTTGCAATATTTTCCTATGGACATATGACCTGTCCATCTATGTAATATATTTATGTTCCTTCTATTATCCTGATTAATCTGTGACTCAATGAGAACTGACTTTGAAATAATTTACATATATTTTTGATATATCTTAAAATCGCATGTGATATATTTGTGTCTGTTTTTAATCATTTTCCATGTGGCTCACTGGAAGCAAAGATTAACATTTTTTTTTTACTTTCATATATTACTAATTATTTTTATTATGCTGTCATACTGAATGACATAACACAAAGTGCATTTGAAACAACACAACTAAAATATTCGCAGGAAAAAGTCATTTTGAAACGGTGTAACGGTCATTGCATACATACACATTATGCATAGTAAAACAAAAAAAAATTATTAAAGTAGTACTTTTCCAAATTTTAACAATTTGACACATTTGTCCTAGTCGGCTAATATCATTAACATTCTGTAAATGATATTACCCGAGGGGGGTGTTGTAACGGAACATATTAAAGGCTTTACTGTACCGAAGTATGCGATACCCTCCAAATTCAACCAGTTTAACGAGTATTTATGATTATAGAAAAGTTATTGTGTATGTTAACAATGATTTCGTAACATGTCTCCATAAACAGTCAACCCATTAAATTATACTGAATAACTAACCCACACAAAAGTTAATATCACTTGATCACTGATACAGCAAATGTCATCATGTAAAAACACTGAGTTCATCTTAAATAATTAATATGAAGTACGAAAAATAGTGTACAACTTAGGTATTTTGGATCTCCTTAAATAAAAATCACCCAGTGAAACCTATTTGTTCACTAGGAGCGGTTTCACTTAGTATTCACGAAATCAATCCTGTTTTAGACGAAAACCAATGTATTTCTTAATAATTCATGTTAATTACTTTTTTATGCAAATTAGAGAAGTCAATTGACAAACTTCTAGAAAACGGACTGTTTGTAACAAAGAATTATTCTGTCAAGTCAACAAATCTGTCTGTCATTTTAATAACATGTTAAATTATGTCACTCAATGCAAATTAATAACTTTTCTGCACAAATTATGATAACAGATGTACATGTGACTTGTAAACTATATCTCTTTTTAGTAGTTCTTTGACAATGTTATAAATACGAGCAGCAAGAAGGGTCGAAAGGCAGTCGGAATGTCACTTTGGTACTGTGTGTTAGTGTGTTATTGTTTGAGGTGGATAAACAATGCAAAGAACATGTAAAGGAAGTTGTGTTGTGTCATAGTCTTTGGTGGACAGTGGAATTAAGATGGTCACCAGAGAAATAAATATTTGAAGTTTACATATTTGTTGGTTTCGTTCATTCTTTATCATCAAAAGCACATAAAAAACACGGGACCTCATGTTTTTAACCCTAGACAACCAGATTTAGAACCAGCATCAACATCGAGACACAGCAGTGAACCAGCAAGCAGCAGTGATTACTACAATGCAATTGTAATGGCGCCAACCTAACATCAAGTGCTAACAAGCTCCGTAAATGGGAGTGAAATAGTGCGATTATAGCAATTAGCAATATCTACGACCAGGCGAACATTACAAGCTGCATAAATATGCAGTCAGATCTCGATAAGATTTCAAAGTAGTGCAAAGATTGGCAACTTGATTTAAATGTCCAGGAACGTAAAACTGTGCACTTTACAAAACGAAAAAAAAAATGTTGTATCCTACGATTATATCAGTAAGTCACTGTTGAAACCTGCCAACTCTGTAGTGGTACATGTTACTTTAAATCATAGCAACAAGTCTCACCTTCCTCTTAGTACACTAATGAAAGATGTGCGTGTGAAGAACGTGACTTAATTAGTAGTAACGTAAAGAGCATCTACTGCACCCACGTGTATTGGAATTTTTGTGCAACTATAAGAAAGAAAAATGGGGGCATAGCATAGAAAGCTACGACAGATTGAGTTGTTTAAATGAAGAAATTCTCTTATAGCCCTCGCCCTCTGCAACCGGAAAAGAAGTCAGCGGTCAAATACGTGGCATAATACAGCAGGATCACAACATCAAAAGAAAATAAGACGGTGACTGAGAAATTCGGAAAAAGAGGTAACCGTTATTACAAGGGACGAGTAAAGACTTGGCATCACGCAATGTATCAATGACTTAAAATCGACCCGCAACAAGAAAAATACGTCATGTGGCGTCCTAAGTGAAGAACAAGGACGAGAGAAAATAAAATAAGAGAGCTATAACAAAAAACTAAAACTAAAATTTTACGGAAAACGGAGACGGAAGTAAACAAGCCATCAAGAACTTTATCGTAAGCATATACGCTGTACCGACACAAACGACAACATTATACAAAATGAAGGGATTGTGACGTTAATTAAACCCAGGCAAATTATACTGTCCCGATCTTTAACAAAAGGAATGCTAGTTGGCCATAGCAACCAGTTGAACAACGAATATTATTCGCGTGTTGGAGCACGTTTTCGGCACGTAAATCACGAGAAAATAAGCCGACTACAGACAAGATTTCCGGCGAGCGGTTTCGACGACGATGAGTGCTGTGACGGCTTCCGACGCCTACACTTCATGGCTTCGCACTTGGCGACAGTGCAGTTAACTACGGCAGCGGCTGTACAGCGGCTGTCTAGACAGAGCTACACACAAGGTGACATCGGCAGGGCGCTACAGCAGCTGGTGCGGCGAATTAGGTGAACTGTTCAGTGTAACATCTCCAGAATTTGTGTGTCATATAATTGTGTGAAATAATTGATTGTGAATTGTGTGAAATAATTGATTGTGAATGACGTTGAATAACATTGGGTGATGGTCTAAAGACGTTGATAAACAACGAAGGTTTCTAGTGTGATACCAGCTTTATGTTGTACGGTAATTTTGATTATATGCTTAACACAACTAGTACAGTCTTAGAGGAAATGGTAGATAAACTTAAAGCGTTAAAAAAGCTACATGAACAAGCGAATAAACTAGATGGAATGTCTAATAAAATGGAGCAGTCAGATGAAATCGCGAAATAATAAAAAATTTGGACGATTTAGCCACAAAAATAGACAAAATTTCCAGTTTAGAGGAAACCTTAGCTAATTTACCTAAGGAGTTCGAAACGAAAGTAGTCGAGCATTGTGATATTTAGACAAGAAGTGAAAATACAGTTTAAAAATATAAACGATAAGATGATACAGTTAGAGAAATCATCTTCGAGAGTAACGAAACTATATGCAATCAAACCTCAGAGAATCTAGATTGGTTAGAAATAGTAGAACTAAATAAAAAAAAAGCTATTAAATGATCTAGCGATGCAGATACTTCAGACGATTTGGGGAAGCATCTAGAAGAAATGGTAGAGCAAAAAGTACACAAAAAAGTAGATATCAACCTATCTCTAATTCTGTGGACGATACGAGTTACAGAAATTATGGTAAGACTTAGAAGACACTAAACAGGCCGGTCGATGTGGCCGAGCAGTTCTAGGTGCTTCAGTCTGGAACCGCGCGACCGCTACGGTAGCAGGTTCGAATCCTGCCTCGGGCATGGATATGTGTGATGTCCTTAGGTTAGTTAGGTTTAAGTAGCTCTAAGTTCTAGGAGACTGATGACTTTAGATGTTAAGTCCCATAGTGCTCAGAGCCATTGGAACCATTTTTGAACACTAAACAGGAACTTAGAAGCAAAATAACTACCTCTAACATAGGATTATCGCAAAATTATTAGAAGAATTACAAATAGGAAATGGTGTTAGTTGTGCTAAGCACTTTCCAAAGTTTTAAGCCAGGAGGAGAAGTAGATCAAACGTATTTCTTAAGAGTATTTTCTCGATCTATGCCTCAGAAATGGAATAATACTAAAAAAAAAATACTTTTGCACTAGGACATTTATTAGCTGATGCAGCGAAATGGGGAACAGCTCATTCAGAGGAATTTAAATTGTGGGGAGATTTTCAAGAAAAATTTAAGAGAAAATGTTGGTCCACAAGTTCGCTGGGGAAACTGATGGACTACCATAGCACAATTATTGACATTTGTGGAAGGTTTGGATACACTGGCCTCGGGATAATCTGCCCTCTTTGGAGATTAGGTGGGGTGACGACCGCCAGGTTCTGAGTTAATTGCTTAATTTCTTCCACTTTAGTTTCCTTGGAGGCGATATCTTCCTCTTTGACTATTTTATTGTTTTTCAACTTTCTCCTACTATCTTCGAGAGATTTTTCCAACATGAGGGATAGCCACAGACGCCGACTCCATGAGTCCTGGGGGGGGGGTCCAAGCCCCCCCTCCCAATAATTTAAGAAAATTATTAGCTATATTTTGCTTTGTAAAATCACAAAATTATGTTGGAATTTTTTATTTTCCTTCTTTGATGATAGTTACCTTTTGAAATATATTCAGTAATGAGTTAAAAGAAATAATTGTTACGGCAGTAAGCAGGTTAATTGAAAACGAGTGGTGTGAATCATGATAGTGTTACAATGCTGCGGGCACTCTTAGAATTTGTCCCGGTGCACGAACCTTCGGGTAAAGACTGGCGCCGCCGGGCCAGCACTGCGGCCGCGGCAACATCAAAAGGACTGGAGCAGAAGCGCCTGGAACCCTCCGCCTCGCGCCGCCTTGATGCTTTGAGACATTACGACGCCGTGGCTACATAAAGCCCACACCGCTGTCGCAGTCATTCAGTGTGGATAGTTTCGTTCGGTGCATACTGCAGACGTGTTTCGTGTACCGACTTTAGTGTCTAGTGGACTATTTTATATGACCATATTTTATTCGTTAACTTTAGTCTCTTAGTGTATTGTGAATTAAGTTTGCAATGGATAAATTTGTTACCAAAAAGGCACGCTTGGAAGTTGATGATACTGCAAGTCAACCTCCAGCTATTATTGTGTCGTCAATTGCTTCGATGTCTTCGGACGAGAACCGTTCACAGCCGAAACCTGGACAATCTGGTAAGGGAAGATCATTTCAGAAGTCTTGGTTGATCAAATATACATGGCTAGAATATCAAGCATCTACCGAAAAAGTCTTTTGCAAAACTTGCAAAGAGGCAGATGTCAAAAATCTATTACAATTTTCTTCAAAAAAAGAGGATACTTTTACTTCCGTAGGGTTTTCTAGCTGGAAAAAGGCTTTGGAAAAATTCCGTCTTCACAAAAATACGTTTACGCATAAAGAAGTTTTTCTTGAACTAAATTCTTTCACTAACCTAAGTGTGGACTCCCAATTGAATGAACAGTTAGACAGTGATACGAAGAAAGGCCGTTTAGCTCTTGAGACAATTTTACTGTGCAATTTCTATGCTGACAAGGACTACTCAATTTTTTTTTCACTTGTTGGAACTCCAAAAGAATGACATACTTGAGTTTAAAGATTGGTTAGGGCGTTCAGGGTATAAGTGGACGTCCCATGTTATTCAGAACGGGATCATTGATCTACTAGGAAAGTCTGTGTTGAGAAAGGTATTGGCTTCAATCAAGAAGAATGAACATTTTTCTATTACAGTTGACGAAATAAGTGATTCTTCGATTCACGAACAAGTGTCATTTTGGATTCGGACTGTTGATGATTTCTCAATCATCAACGAAGACTTTATTGGCTTATACGAGACCCTAAACACTGAATCACAAACTCTGTTTAGTATTTTAAAAGACGTTTTTGCTCGTCTTGATTTGCCAGTGGATAACTTAAGAGGGCATTGCTATGATGGTGCCTTGAATATGAAAGGTAAGTTCAAAGCACCAAAAAAATTATTTTTGGATATACAACAAAAAGCACGTTAGGTGTACTGCACTGCTCACAGTTTAGACTTGGCAGTTGTAGACAGTCTCCGCCATCTTACGTCTATGAGGGATATTATGGCTTTAGCCAAGGACTAAATAAACGCCATAAGGGAATCCAGCAAAAGGATGGGACTTTTCAGAAGTATACGCTTTGAGAGTGCCAATGACCAAGCTGGTCTACGACCCTTTGCCCAACTCGATGGACTATGCGAGCTTCTACTATCTTGAGAATATTGAAAAACTTTGAAGAACTTCTAGAGTTTTTTGAAACATTTTCTGCAGAGGACAAAACAGAGGCATGTTACAAATGTTCAGGCTACCTTGAGTCAATGTTACAATTCAAGATATATTTCTTTTTACGTCTTTATTGCGACGCAATGAACCCAGTAGAGGATGCCAATGAAAAAATTAAATGCCCTCATTTAAGTGTTGCTGATCTGGAAAATTTGTATATTGAATGGAAGTCATGATAGTTTTGAACACCTTTGGGAGTTATGTTTAAAAGAAAAACCTTCACAAGTTGATGATTCTTCGCTTCCTCGGAATCGAAATATACCAAAGGCATATGAAAACAACGAAGCCAGCTCACCGCACTCTTTCAAAACCCCAGAGGAATACTACAAAGCTATTTACACTGAAGTTCGTGTCTACCCCCGCTAGCTTAGTGGTCAGCGTGACAGAATGTCAGTCCTAAGCGCCCGGGTTCGATTCCCGGCTGGGTCGGAGATTTTCTCCACTGAGGGATTGGGTGTTGCGTTGTCCTAATCATCATCATCGACGCGCAAGTCGCCGAAGTGGCGTCAAATCGAAAGACTTGCACCCAGCGAACGGTCTACCCGACAGGAGGCCCTAGTCACACGACAAGACTGACGTTTGTGAAACGGTGCTATCTTGCATTACTGAGCGATTTGTTTCAACTGGACTCGCACAGGTCACTGTAGTTGAACAAGAGTGCTTACTTTTATCAGAGGTGAAACAAATTTGGAAAAATCAACTGAGTTTTTCAAAAATAATCTAGACACTGAGAGACTGCGCTTACAATTGAGTATGTTAGCCAATATCGCTAATAACAAACAACTGGTCTTAAAAAACATGTGTGGTGTAAGAAAGTACATTACACAAGAGCCTGCAGTTGGAGAAATGTTATGCGAAGTAGTGAAGAGCATTAAGCTTCTCCAAGTAGTTCCAATCACGCCAGAAACAGCAGAATGGTTATTTAGCGCCCTTATGCATCGGAAGTCGTGTCTCTGATCAACAATGGGACAGAAGCGGTTGAACCACTTGACTGTTCTTCATGCCCACCGAGATGTTTTGGATGAATTTGATATCCTACCAGTCATCAATGGCTTCATATTCAAACGGTTGACATTTGCACCTTTCTAAAGACACTCTAGCCCTAAAATGGCATTTAGAGCAATATTAAAAATCTTTATAAAATAGAGAATTAAATACATACATAATGTTAAATTTTCAGTTTCGAAATATTAGTACTAGTTTAGTATTGTATTACTATGTTACTGTATTAGTTATTTTCAAATACTTAAATATCTTTAGGGTGTAAGACCCAGTTAAAACCCACTATTTACATACTTTTTCACTGAAAGTATTAGGCATACCGTATTAAGTTTATTAACTGTATTAAAGCATTAACTTTGAGTTACTGTTTTTATTTAATGAACTCTGAGCCTTATTTAAAGCAAGCTCAAATTAGCTATTACTGTGTGACAGCAATATTTTATGTTTTATTCTTTTAATGATAGTTTAGGATTTATTTAAATATAATTTCAGTCTTTTCAGAGCTATATATTCACTGCTATGTAATAGTCTATAAGAATGATTATTACTGTAAATTAAATTAGCTTTTTACGAAAATACCGTGCATGTTTATGTTTTGTTTCTTTTTTCAAAACCAAAAAATGTGTCAGGCTTCTCGAATTTCCTGGAGTGTCGAATTATCGAGAATCCAGTTTTCAGGGTTCTAATGTTGATCATATGACTCTAAAATGCTTAAAAAAACTTTAAAACTCACTGTCTTTCATCTAAAATTTAGAAAATTTCCCAGGGCAAGACCCCCAGTATGGGCCCCTCCAATATTTTTTTATTATAAGTCGATGACCTTGGGGATAGCTGTTGAAAAGGTACACGTATACCCATATTTTGTATACATAAGTGTAGCATAATCTTTGTAAGTCGTTACAGGAAAGTAAAGATTTACTAAAGTAATTGAAGAAAATACTTGAGTGCAATGAAATTAGGTATTTATTTGTACGCTCTTTATAAAAGTGATCCAAATACTTTTATATATTTGCAGTGTTCATGTCATCATTACATATTGGTTTAGTTGTTTGGTCTGTGAAAATATCACAAGCTCTCACGGTACTTAAAGTTATATGAAATAGAAATTCCCAGGCTGGCCAGTTATCGATGCATGAGCTTTGTAATTCTTCTAATGTCACTTTCTGTTATTGTAAGATTACGTTTTCACTTTCATACGTTGCAAATAACCCAAAAACTTCTTTCTCCTACACTTTTTTGAAACCAGTACAGTACCCGGTATCCCATTTTATTCAAGTCACATAAAAGTGGTCAGTGATTACTCGGCCCATAACCTGATAAAGGAGTCACAATAAAAACAGTACTGGTTCTCACTATAGGATAATGACACCGTTTTGTTCACTAAAATACATGATACATAAGGCGTGCAACCACACACACGTTATGGGAAGAAGTCATTCTTTTTACCAGTAAGTTCACTGCGTAAGCCCAAGATGGCAGCAAACTATAATACACACTTAAATCAAAATATGTTGTAGTAGTGCAATCAATTAATTCTATTGGATATTGCTTTAGGAGCTACAGTAGTTTCTGCTCATACTTGCTTCAAGTCTGCTGTACTTCACATGGTCTAGGAATTCTGCAACTGAATAAAAGCAGCGATCTAATAAGAAGGCCTTAGGGATTTATAAAACCGTCAGAATGAGTAAATAACTTTTAATTTATGTGGCAAACCACTGTACGTTTTACGTTCTCTTGGGCCCACAGAATAGTATCAGTACGTCAGTATAAGTCGTTATCGAAATGAATGCTCCAAACCAGCTACAATAAGGTAATACTTTTTTTTTTTAATATTCGACACGACAGACCTGTTTCGGCTTATTGCCATTATTAAATGAGCTGCGCGATAACATTAAGAAGATTATCTCTAAATAAATTATGACCATTTTGCGTTTACTTTTGCTCTAGTACTTACGTCTAGTTGGAAGTGACGACAATATTGCATTTATAGTAAAGTCTTTCTGTCATGTCTCGGTAAGTGAAATAGTTCTCGTTTTTATAAAACGTAAAAATACGTTTTTGTCAGATATTTTAACAGTTCAATTTTGACAGGTTTTTTTGCTATGATACCGTATGTTTACAAAGTATATACAGCTTACCAGAGATGATGTTACTTATCGTTGTTCTTATTTTGCTTTAAATTTTATCTCTAGTCAGTGTAAGTGTTGTTTACTCTTTGACTATATCTTTTCCCGTTCTGTTATGTCAATAAAGTTTTCTCGATACTATTTATATAAAATCTAGTATTTATATAAATCTGTTTGTTTAGAATTTCGTGCGAATGTTTCCTTGTATGAATATAAATTTCCAGTTCCTCGAGAATGTTCGAAAGGACACGGCCGTTTTCGTTCCCCATCCTTCCGTAATCTGAGCTTGTGCTCCGTCTCTAATGGCTTCGTTGTCAACAAGACGCTAAACACTCCTCCAAACAAACAAAACTTTCTAACTAATTAATACGACACATTTTCATCGATAATTGTTCGAAGGAATTTTCTGTGTTTTCAGTTTTCTGTTATGCACTCATCTATGCAAATACTGATAGCTTCATTGCATTGGCTTTTTAGGTTGGAATTTACGCAAAGTGTGTTAGTAACAGCGTGCAAATATAGTCCAGTAATTGTTTCGGTAGTACTATTTGCTTCTAAATTGGCTCTGAATTATAGGTTTTCTGTGTCTTTATCCTTGCACAGTAGAGTTGTATCATCTGCATGTTGGCATAATTAATAATGTTTGGGATGTGATTTGTGTATAAAATGAAAAGCAGTGGGCCAAGAATGGATCTCTGTGGGACGGAGAAGTGTAGAATCCTCGCTTCAGCTCTTATTTTCTCTCCTGTCATTTTTGTAATTTTTGTATATTGGCTCCTGTTTGTCAGGTATGAAAGGAACCGATGTCTTGTGTTCCCTTTTATGCCATATACTCCTAATATTTCCGCTTAAGCTTTGAGTTCTATGCAGTCAAATGCCTCTGTTAGATCCATAAATACTACAATGCATTTATTTCTAAAGCGTAAATTGGTTATGACATTATCAATGGGATCTATTACTGTATCTATGGTGCATTTATCTTTCTCGAAGCCCGACTGGTTCTTGTTGATTAATCCATACTAGGTGACCCGGCGAACTTCGTACCGCCTAACAGTCAATGAATGTCGTGTTACCTTTTAGCTGAACTAATTTAGGTTTTGATGAACGTAATACAATGATACAAAATAATATTAATATAGATAGAAATATAAAAGTATTTTATTTTGATGAATGATGATGAATACATACAGAATGAGAATAAAAATTAAAAAAATAATAATAATTAAGTATTTCAAACACATGTCAGAAAAAAAAATCATTGAAAACTATGTTGTGCAGGTTGGGATACACTCTGATTAATTCATTAATCGGATTTTCATTCAAGCACCTTGTGGTAAACGACATTCTTTGTTTTTTGGTCAGGCGCAAGAACAAATAATGCGGATGGTTTGCCGACACGTGAGCATGCCACGTACAATTGACCATGAGAAAAACACGCATTTTCTAGATTGAGGCCACAAATAGTCAAGGATTGTTCCTGTGATTTGTTGATCGTCATGGCGAAGGCAAGACGAATCGGGAATTGAACTCGTTTAAACTCAAAGGGCATATCTGTTGGGATCATCGGAATCCTTGGAATAAGAACTTCCTCATCTTTAAATTTTCCTTTAAGTATCGACGCGTGAATCACATTGCTCATCAGTTTTCTTATCACCAAACGCGTTCCATTGCACAGTTTTGGTTGGTTTAAATTTCTAAGCATGATGACTACCGAGCCAACCTTCAGTTGTAAATTGTGCGGTGGTAAACCAGGCACATCCAAGGAGTTCAAAAATTCAGTTGGATAATTAGTGGCTTCTTCTTCGTTTGTTACACAGTCGATAGATTTGAATGAATACAGAGTACCTACGATTTGATTTGTCATCTACATCTTTATTTTTAGCCGCCAAAATTGCTCGCTCACTTAACCATTTAGTATTTTTCTGGTTAGTACGTGTTTCCAAGTTTTCACCAACAATCAGGATTGCCACTTCATCGATTGTTGGAGCATTAAATGTGCGTTCATGTGTTCCAGCTGGTCTTTTATCTGCTCTGATTACAACTTTATAGTCATCACTTGGCATGCGCTCTAAAGCAGTCTTGAACAGCCTGACCAATGCATGATGTTCATGAAGCATTTGCTGCAAATCTTGGAGAATTGCTCTTTTCGTAGCTGTGTTGATCCCTTGACGCCGGTCAGGTTGTTCTTCCATATTGCCCATGAAGTATATTTGCAAGAATTTGTGCTGTGCACCTTCAATAGGTTGCAATGATCCAATGCGATGGCAAATCTGACCTTGAATCTGTAAATTCTAAGCCATAGTTATAGTTAGATTTACAAACACTTTTTTTTTCAAATAATAACATACCATTTTTATTTTAGAGACAAATACAGAAATCTAACAAACTACATTCCAATTTTTTTTTTACACTCATAGAAAATAAAGTTTTTAACGTAAATTACCTTAAATGTCGGATTATATCCGTGTTCTTCGATAATTTCCGCCTCAAATGAAGTCATTTGGAAACAGACATTGTATTTTTGAGTGTTCGCTAGAAAATGTCGTGATTCTAGTGTTTCGCCATAAAGCAGGGAACGCAATGGCTCTGGTGGCGGGACCACTAATGGCAATGTCACTTTACCACTAAGGCAGCACAAACCAGGCGTTTCACCAGCAAACTTCAATGCGCCACAATGCTGGCAAACAACGTCCATTGGACCAATGCAAACTAAACGATGCAAGCTGTAGTCGATGGTGCAATCATATCGAAACGCTGCTCGATTCAAATCAATACTTGAACCATTTCTTCTTGCACTTCGAAGACTATTCCTCTGTTCATCTGTACGATAAGCTCGACGATTTCTCGTTTCTAATCTAGCCGTTTCACGGGCTGCCTCTCTTTGCTCTTGTGTTTGAGAAGAAACGAATTAAGGCCCTTCTTTGCTCCATCCTAACGCGGCGCTCTTCTCGGGCAATTTCTCGTTCTTCGTCAGATAATTGACTCGCGATATTCCGTTGCCTAATTGCATTACGGATCCGCTGGGAAAGATTAGATCTTCTAGGACGCGGCATTTTTATTAATAGTAATACTGAATATGCACTCGCACAAAACCACATAAAACAATCGAGACATAGACAATAGCTTATCAAGAAAAATCATAGACAACCTATGAAAAGACATTTACACTTTTGTTAACCTGTAGAATAAATCTTTAATTAATTTAATAAATAATTTACACAAATTAATGTCTAAAACAAAGAAATATAACAGTACCTACCTGAACTTTCGAGACATTTTACACAAAATAAATTTCTGAACGCACACATAAATAGTTGTTACAGTATTTGACAGGATTGGACAACAAATGTTTGACATGTAATAAACAAATGAGCATTTATTGAAATGATTAAGTATTCATTACACATTTCTGAACGCACGCGTAATATTTTTCAATCTTTTTTTAAAAAAATACACATGATAGTTTATTCATCCATTTTAAATAGTTTATGAACGCATGCATAAATGTCAATCATTACTTACAGATTTTGGCAAAAAAATTTGACAGCTCCGAAACTAAAGAACGTTTAGGGAAAATAAAGCATTTTTCAAGTATTCGTCAATTTTTCATTATTTTTAAGATGTATTCTGCTATTCGGGGCGGAGACAAATCCAACAAATCAAAAACCATGAAAATTGGTCCAGCAGATCTCGAGTTATAAGTGTTGTAACAAACCCGACTTTGTTTTTTATATATAGATTTCACCAGTAATGTAATGAGGTTCTGTGCAGAAGCTTATTTAAATATTTTTAATGTAATTTGTGGAAGAGCCATGGGTCTATAATTTTCTAGTTTGTATTTGTGTCCCTTTTTATGTATATATTTTACCAATGCTTTCTTTAAGCAATTTGAAAGAATTACTTCCAGGAACGATGTGTTGATCAGTCGTGTAACAGTTCTCTTGAATCCCTGCATACAGTATTAAATTTCTATATATTGTATTCTATCAGTTACACACGTTTTTGTTAGTTTTAGGTTTTCTGTTATCTGTATTATTTCTTTTTCTGTTACTGGCAGCATTATCACAGTTCTTATGTAGGGCCTAAAAAACATTTTCTGTGTATTATTGCATTTATTATTTTTTTCTCTAAGTTTTGGTCTACTGTGAGAAAATGGTCATTGAAGAAATTGATGATATTTTTCTGTTCTGTTTCAATTCTTTTGCTGATCATAAACTATATTTTGCTGTATTTCTGTGAGTTTGATGGTATGTGGTTTGTATTTATAACGGAGCAGCAGCTGTTCCTTTATTGTCAGCACTACTTACATAAGTTTTTTATCTAGTTGTTTGTCTGTTTGCAGTACTTGGTGTAAGTAAAGTTTGAGAACACTTTCAATTATTTATTTATATTTTAAAGTGTGTCATAGAAAATACACACACACACACACACACACACACACACATATATATATATATATATATATATATATATATATATATATATATATATATAAAGGGTGTCTCAGCTATCTTGTCCACCCAAAATATCTCTGGAACAATAACATCTATTGGAAAACGACTTTCACCGGTATCAATGTACGGCTGGGGCCCATGAATGTACATATTTGGAAACATTCTAAAACGAAAGCATATTTGTTTTTTAACACAAACTTATGTTTTTTTTTAAATGTACCTCCTATATTTTTTCTCCAATCCATAGCATGACAAAGCACATACACAATGGCGTTGATTGCATCGCAATATTCCCATTACATCCCGAGATATTAAGACGCGAAGTTGACGCTTGAAACACCCGACGTGCGCTGCTAGCTCACGTCCTGAGGCTCCGGCGTGAACCCCATGCTGCCCGTAATCGCGATGTGATTGACATGCGTAATCACACTTCCATACTTATCAAGAGGTCCGAAACGAATAATACGGTCTGCTGCCATCCTGCTGCGATTACGGGCAGCATGGGGTTCACGCCTGAGCCTCAAGACGTGCGCTAGCAGCGCATGTCGGGTGTTTCAAGCGTCAACTTCCCGTCTCAATATCTCGGGATGTAATGGGAATATTGGGATGCAATCAACGCCATTGTGTATGTGCTTTGTCATGCTATGGATTGCTGAAGGAAAAATATAGGAGGTCCATTTAAAAAAAACATAAGTTTGTGTTAAAAAACACATATGCTTTCGTTTTAGAATGTTTCCAAATATGTACATTCATGAACCCCAGCCGTACATGGATACCGGTGAAAGTCGTTTTCCAATAGCTGTTATTGTCCCAGAGATATTTTGGGTGGACAAGATAGCTGGGAAACCCTATATATATATATATATATATATATATATATATATATATATGTGTGTGTGTGTGTGTGTGTGTGTGTGTGTGTGTGTGTGATACACTTTAAATTTTCGCAATTGCTACTGTTAGATATTTTGTATAATATTTTTCTCTTGTTTCTAGAGACCAAAATACTGTACCTTTCGCTATCCATTTTTAGTTTTTATTGGTGATCTTGGTATTGGCTGAAGACTGTTTATACAGTTGCTGTTTATCTTGTTATGATTGATATTGTAGCTCCTTGAGCCTTACTATTCTGTCTGCAAATTGCTAGCCATTAATTTATAATTTACTACAGTAAGTTACAAAAGGATGTTGAAAATTATGTGTCTGTTAAAATAAGGAATAAGATTTTATTGCAAAATTATGGATGAGATGACTGTGTGGAAAATACTAACCAGAAAAATCCGTACCAGAATATGCACAAGATAGCAGCTGAGCTTTTGCAGGAAAGTGTCAACGAAATCAGCTTGGAGACTGTTTTGAAGACTGCTGGCTAAGAAAAGCTGTAACTGGCAATTATCAAGAAAGAAGCCCTGTATGACGAACGTCAACCAGTAGGAGCGACTGGACTTCGAATAAAGTTAATTTTATAAGGGCCCAAGGAGTGAGAATGTGCATTTGTGGACGAAAGCAAATTTAATGTCTGCTATAGCATGTTGTACCATAGAAAAAATGAAAAGGAAAAATCTTCTGATCCGTGTAAAGCACGAAGAGCGCAGTGTAATGTAAGGAAGATGTCTTAATGTATCTTTTTATTTGTTGTCGACACTATGATTAAGAATAGTACTTGACTAATTTTAGAAAAATGTCGACATTCTGGGCATCAGACCTGTGTTAATATCCAACAAGTACATGAATCAAAGTGCGCCAGTTACAAGTTTATAAGGTCGTTGTTGAAAACTTCTACAATATTTCCGAAAATTTATAGGATCACAGGACAGAAAAATACGGCTAAGGCAAAAATTGGCAAAGGGACTCGCATTCGTCTTTCAGTATCATCGTTAATCATAAAGGTGGAGGAAGAACGGCTTAATGTTCATTCCAAATTGACCATGTAAATATTTTAGACACCGAAACGACACAAAATAGGATAATAAGAGTGTATTTTGTTACGGTACCGTAGCTGTCTTTGTTCATAGGTGGTCGAATATTAAAGTGACATCGATTTGTTCTGACTTTATAATTTTTATGTTTGATTTTCGTGTTTATTTTGTTACGAATATTATTTGTGGGCGACGTGCGCAAAAGTAATAAAGGGGTTCGAGAAAACCACACGACTGTTTTGTTTTATTCATAAAAACCATTGTGCAAAAAATTTCATAAAAACGATTGGCTCATGCTCTCAGAGTGTCGTATCCTGCCTACTCGTCTAAGATAGGGTGCCTAGTAAGCTGATTTTATCGGATAGCTAGACAACAATTCAAGCAAATCCTATTAATGGAGTTTATTACAGTAAGTTAAATTAACAACACTTTGCGTTTTTACAAAGACGGGTTGCAAGCAAATGGCGACAAGTAGATAATCATTGTCCTTCAATATATACAATTTCCATGCAAGCAAATAATACAGTTTATAAGTCACGGCTAAAGCGGTTGGATGACGGCTCGTCTTGTAATGCGGCCGCGGCTAGGCGGAGCGGGGCTTACATCCTCTTCGTATAGGGGCCGCTCCTGTCGTCGTGTCGTCCTAGTACTAATGGCTGACCTAATCTCACAGCCCTCTCTGCTGTAGCGTTCCAAGCCGACGTGCCGGCGCTGGATGTTACGCCGGAAGACAGAGATTACCAAATGTTAAAGTAAAAAGTGTGTTCGCAATAAAGGAGTTACTACCTTTGGTGACTGGAGCAGTTCTTATAACACAGACGTGTTCGCGCGAGTGATACGTAGTAGCTCCTTGAGCATGCCTGTTTTATGTCCTTCGGATACGTACCAGGAAGCTTGGCACTTCCGCACCCCCTGCAGCGATCCAAGGTAATCCTATTTTCAGCTGTTTCCTGTGATGCACAAACTCACTATTTAAGTGGGTCTGCGTGTGTGATCGCACATAGTAAATAGTAATTGTGGCAGCTGCTATCTACAGGTCCTTCCACTCGCGTCAAGAAAACATGACGAATGAGTGGTACTACACTACTGGCCATTAAAATTGCTACACCAAGAAGAAATGCAGATGATTAATGGGTATTCATTGGACAAATATATTGTACTAGAACTGACATGTGATTACATTTTCACGCAATTTGGGTGCATAGATCCTGAGAAATCAGTACCCAGAACAACCACCTCTGGCCGTGATAACGGCCTTGATACGCCTGGGCATTGAGTCAAACAGAGCTTGGATGACGTGTACAGGTACAGCTGCCCATGTAGCTTCAACACGATACCACAGTTCATCAATAGTAGTGACTGGCGTATTGTGACGAGTCAGTTGCTCGGCCACCATTGACCAGACGTTTTCAATTGGTGAGAGAACTGGAGAATGAGCTGGCTAGGGCAGCAGTCGAACATTTTCTGTATCAAAAAATGGTTCAAATGGCTCTGAGCACTATGGGACTCAACATCTTAGGTCATAAGTCCCCTAGAACTTAGAACTACTTAAACCTAACTAACCTAAGGACATCACACACACCCATGCCCGAGGCAGGATTCGAACCTGCGACCGTAGCAGCCTCGCGGTTCCGGACTGCAGCGCCAGAACCGCACGGCCGCCGCGGCCGGCTTTTCTGTATCCAGAAAGGCCCGTACAGGACCTGCAACATGCCGTCGTGCATTATCCTGCTGAAATGTAGGGCTTCGCAGGGATCGAATGAAGGGTAGAGCCACGGGTAGTAACACATGTGAAATGTAACGTCCACTGTTCAAAGTACCGTCAATGCGAACAAAAGGTGACCGAGACGTGTAACAAATGTCACCCCATACCACCGCGCCGGTGATACGCCAGTATGGCGATGACGAATACACGCTTCCAATGTGCGTTCACAGCGATGTCGCCAAACACGGATGCGACCATCATGATGCTGTAAACAGAACCTGGATTCATCCGAAAAAATAACGTTTTGCCATTCGTGCACCCAGGTTCGTCGTTGAGTACACCATCGTAGGCGCTGCTGTCTGTGATGCAGCGTCAAGGGTAACCGCAGCCATGGTCTCCGAGCTGATAGTCCATGCTGCTGCAAAACGTCGCCGAACTGTTCGTGCAGATGGTTGTTGTCTTGCAAACGTCCCCATCTGTTGACTCAGGGATCGAGACGTAGCTGCACGATCCGTTACAGCTATGCGGATAAGATGCCTGTCATCTCGACTGCTAGTGATACGAGGCCGTTGGGATCCAGCACGGCGTTCCGTATTACCCTCCTGAACCCACCGATTCCATATTCTGCTAACAGTCATTGGATCTCGACCAACGCGAGCAGCAATGTCGCGATACGATAAACCGCAATCGCAATAGCCTACAATCCGACCTTTATCAAAGTCAGGAACGTGATGGTACGCATTTCTCCTCCTTACACGAGGCAGCACAACGTTTCCCCAGGCAACGCCGGTGAACTGCCGTTTGTGTATGAGAAATCCGTTCTAAACTTTCCTGTCAGCACGTTGTAGGTGTCGCCACCGGCGCTAACCTTGTGTGAATGCTCTGAAAAACTAATCATTTGCGTGTCACAGCATTTCTTCCTGTCGGTTAAATTTCGCGCCTGTAGCACGTCATCTTCTTGGTGTGGCAATTACAATGGCCAGTAGTGTACAAGCTTCTCACAACAACTGATGCAGGAACACACAGCTTCAGTTTCCAATATAATGCAGTGTAGCCAAGTTTCGAGACAGTATTGCCACTTCGCAAGCATTTCGACAGCGGTGATTAATATAGATATTCAACGGCGGCAAAACATGGTACTTTACAACTGCAAGATCATCTGCATCTGCTGTCTGCTAGATATCGCGTATGAATAAAGCAAGTTGTGTTCCACACGAGCGGTTTTTCCTGAATCCGTGCTGTTGGGAGAGGCTCTTTCCCTTCGGGGAAGTCGGCTGGGGGGGACCCAGAGACGTAGTTTTAACAGAAAGAGAGAGAAACAGAGAGTGGATTTAGGATTTCATTCCTGGCTGGCTCTGAGCACTATGGGACTCAACTGCTGTGGTCATAAGTCCCCTAGAACTTAGAACTACTTAAACCTAACTAACCTAAGGACATCACACACATCCATGCCCGAGGCAGGATTCGAACCTGCGACCGTAGCGGTCGTGCGGTTCAAGACAGTAGCGCCTTTAACCGCTCGGCTACTCCGGCCGGCAATTTCATTCCTGTCTTGGCCCATCGATCTAAAACGCCGTAACTGACGCGGAACCGTTCCGACTACACAGGGAGCCGTCACTCGTAAATCTGGCCACGCGCCCGCCTGGACGCGAACACTGGCGGAGGAGCTACGGCCGTAATCCGATCTGGCGGCGGGCATGGCCCCGGGCTCCGGTTTTAGCGCTTGGCTGGCGGCGCCGGCCGCGACGAGTATAGCAGCAGCGGCGGCGGCGGCGGCTGCGCCCGCGGCCGTGAACTTGAACTGCGCCGCGCACGCCACTGGTTCAAGGTCCCGGCGCCGGCCTTGCCGCCCACGTCAGCGCTGGCGCGCAGCCCGCGCATGCGCGGTGGGGCCGAGCCGCGGCTCGTGCCTCCCCTCCCGGTCGCGTCCTGTCAGCTGGGCTGCGCATCGGAAAAACCGACGTGACAGGGGAAATTCCGCTGTTTGATCTGGCCGTGAGCCTGCCACGTATGCCACACGTCCCGGGGCCGATATTACGTAAGCAGAAATGTCCCTCTAACAACAGATTTTCGTTCTTTATATCAGTATTGAGCAAGCAGTAAAGGAAACAAAAGAAAAGTTCGGAGTAGGTATTAAAATCCACGGAGAAGAAATAAAAACATTGAGGTTCGCCGATGACATTGTAATTCTGTCAGAGACAGCAAAGGACTTGGAAGAGCAGTTGAACGGAATGGACAGTGCCTTGAAAGGAGGGTATAAGATGAACATCAACAAAAGCAAAACAAAGATAATGGAATGTAGTCGAATTAAGTCGGGTGATGCTAAGGGAATTAGATTAGGAAATGAGACACTTTTTGAAAGTAGTAAAGGAGTTTTACTATTTGGGTAGCAAAGTAACCGATGATGGTCGAAGTAGACAGGATATAAAATGTAGACTGGCAATGGCAAGGAAAGCGTTTCTGAAGAAGAGAAATTTGTTAACATAGAGTATAGATTTAAGTGTCAGGAAGTCGTTTCTGAAAGTATTTGTATGGAGTGTAGCCATGTATGGAAGTGAAACATGGACGATAAATAGTTTAGACAAGAAGAGAATAGAAACTTTCGAAATGTGGTGCTACAGAAGAATGCTGAAGATTAGATGGGTAGATCACATAACTAATGAGGAGGTATTGAATAGAATTGGCGAGAAGAGGAGTTTGTGGCACAACTTGACCAGAAGAAGGGAGCGATTGGTAGGACATGTTCTGAGGCATCAAGGGATCACCAATTTAGTATTGGAGGGCAGCGTGGAGAGTAAAAATCGTAGAGGGAGACCAAGAGATGAATACACTAAGCAGATTCAGCAGGATGTAGGCTGCAGTAGGTACTGGGAGATGAAGGAGCTTGCACAGGATAGAGTAGCATGGAGAGCTGCATCAAACCAGTCTCAGGACTGAAGACCACAACAACAACAATATCCATTTTCTCCCAAACTTAGCTTGCATTTATCGCGAATCTCTTGCCCAACGTAAAGTCCCGAGCGACTGGAAAAAAGCGCAGGTGACGCTTGTATATAAGAAGGGTAGAAGGACGGATCCTCAAAATTACAGACCAATATCCTTAACATCGGCTTGTTGCAGGATTCTCGAACATATTCTCAGTTTGAATATAATGAATTTCCTTGAGACAGAGTAGTTGCTGTCCATGCGTCAGCACGGCTTTAGAAAGCATCGCTCCTGCGAAACGCATCTCTCCCTTTTTTCACATGATATCTTGCGAACCATGGATGAAGGGTATCAGACGGATGCCATATCCCTTGACTTCCGGAAAGTGTTTGACTCGGTGCCCCACTGCAGATTCCTAACTAAGGTACGAGCATATGGGATTGGTTCCCAAGTATGTGAGTGGCTCGAAGACTTCTTAAGTAATTGAACCCAGCACGTTGTCCTCGACGGTGAGTGTTCATCAGAGGTGAGGTTATCATCTGGAGTGCCCCAGGGAAGTGTGGTAGGTCCGCTGTCTACATAAATGATCTTTTGGATAGGGTGGATAGCAATGTGCGGCTGTTTGCTGACGATACTGTGGTGTACGGGAAGGTATCGTCGTTGAGTGACTGTAGGAGGGTACAAGATGATTTGGACAGGATTTGTGATTGATGTAAAATAATGGCAGCTAACTCTAAATATAGATAAATGTAAATTAATGCAGATGAATAGGAAAAAGAATCCCGTAATGTCTGAATACTTTATTAGTAGTGTGGCGCTTGACACAGTCACGTCGATTAAATATTTGGGCGTAACACTGACTGCAGTACAATTTTACTGTCGCCAACTTATATTTCGCGGAAACTCCACAAAGATTAGATAAGAGAGATTAGGGCTCGTACAGAGGCATATAGGTGGATAGTCGTCTTCGGTTCATTGGTAGAATTTTGGGAAGATGTGGTTCATCTGTAAAGGAGACCCCTTATAAAACACTAATACGACCTATTCTTGAGTACTGCTCGAGGGTTTGGGATCCCTATCAGGTCGGATTGAGGGAGGACATAGAAGCAATTCAGAGGCGGGCTGCTAGATTTATTACTGGTAGGTTTGATCATCACCCAAGTGTTACGGAAATGCTTCAGGAACTCGGGTGGGAGTCTCTAAAGGAAAGGAGGCGTTCTTTTCGTGAATCGCTGCTGAGGACATTTAGAGAACCAGCATTTGAGGCTGACTGCAGTACAATTTTACTGCCGCCAACTTATATTTCGCGGAAACTCCACAAAGATTAGATAAGAGAGATTAGGGCTCGTACAGAGGCATATAGGCAGTCATTTTTACCTCGTTCTGTTTGGGAGTGGAATAGGGAGAGAAGTTGCTAGTTGTGGTACGAGGTACCCTCCGCCACGCACCGTATGGTGGATTGCGGAGTATGTATGTAGATATAGATGTAGATGTAGCCTATGTAGGGATGGGAAAAACCGACGGGTTAAAACCGATACCCGAATTGCAGCTCTGAATAACCAGTATTTATCGGGATTTGTTTGGTCTCGGTTATAACAGGTGTTTTTCATATTTTACTAATAACCGAGCAAAAATTGGATTTTTTTTAAATAAACCCTCGATTTTTTTTTAAAAAAAAGGAGTGATTTTTATTCGCGTAATTTACATTGGTTTGAAGTATTGCGTTATTATAGAAAATGGGAAGAGCGATCAATGCTATTTTAATGAGCCGCCAGAAACGAGCACAGTCACATGGCATAAGAACTGGTACAGCATTGCTGAGGCAATAGTGTCCTTGTTGCCGTGTGTCGCGGCTTAAGGCATGCTCGTACGTGCACTGTGCACCTTGTCAAAAAAAAAAAAAAAATGCTTCAAATGGCTCTGAGCACTAAGGGGCTTAACATCTGAGGTCATTAGTCCCCTACAACTTAGAACTACTTAAACCTAACTAACCTAAGGGCATCACACACATCCATGCCCGAGGCAGGATTCGAACCTGCTACCGTAGCGGTCGCGCGGTTCCAAACTGAAGCGCCTAGAACTGCTCGGCCACCGCGGCCGGCCTTTGTCTAAACGGTAATTTCCCGTTGACGTCGGCAGAATCCGTTGTATTGCAAAATGGCGCCAACCCTAACCTGGAAATGTTGTTTTAAGTGATGTAGCAGTGAAGTAAAATTCTTCATTTACTCTAAAAGATTGACGATTTATCTGCCATTTCAATGAAATAAAAGAAGGAGGAAATAGTGGCAACAGTAATAAATTTAAAGCTTAACAACTATTCATTCATTTTTATACTGTGATAAAAATTGAAACTAACTGATCTGCTCTCTGTGTACATAATACGCCTTTATCTGCTTGGAGCCCTTGGAAACGGTCAAATTAACACGAAAAACGGAATTCTTCAGCACTGACTATTCGTATTGCCCAAATAGTGGTATGATCCCTGATTGCAACACGACTTTTTAAAATGGTTCAAATGGCTCTGAGCACTATGGGACTCAACAGCTGTGGTCATAAGTCCCCTAGAACTTAGAACTACTTAAACCTAACTAACCTAAGGACATCACACACATCCATGCGCGAAGCAGGATTCGAACCTGCTACGACTTTTTAAAATGTTCAAATGTGTGTGAATTCCTTAGGAACCAAACTGCTGCGGTTATCAGTCCCTAGACTTACACAATATTTAAAGTAAAACTAACCTATGCTAAGAACAACACACAGCCCCATGCCCGACGGAGGACTCGAATCTCCGGCGGGAGGGGCCGCTCACAAGATTTTTGAGGAGAGTTTAAAACAATTGGAATCAATCAGGGAATACTTGTGATTGTTTGTAGTGTTCAACCCCCGACCTGTCGAGGAAAACAGTGAAGTGTGGACAGACTAAGTTTTCTTTTATTTAATTCAAAATTTAGACTCTGTTTATCGTGAAACTGACAGAGCTAAAATTTTCCAGTGTTTGTTCGATTTCTGCGTTTATTACAGGAAATACACTGATGCGCCAAAGAAACTGGTATAGGCATGCGTATTCAAATACAGATAGAGATAGGTAAACAGGCAGAATACGGTGCTGCGGTCGGCAATGCTTATGTAAGACAACAAGTGCCTGGCGCACTTGTTAGATCGCTTACTGCTGGTTTTACAGCCGGCGCACGAGCGATGGGACACAGCGTCTCCGAGGTAGCGATGGAGTGCGGATTTTTCCGTACGACCATTTGACGAGTGTACCGTGAATAGGCCGGCCGCGGTGGTCTCGCGGTTCTAGGCGCGCAGTCCGGAACCGCGCGACTGCTACGGTCGCAGGTTCGAATCCTGCCTCGGGCATGGATGTGAGTGATGTCCTTAGGTTAGTTAGGTTTAAGTAGTTCTAAGTTCTAGGGGACTGATGACCACAGCTGTTAAGTCCCATGGCGCTCAGAGCCATTTGAACCAGCCATTTGTGGCGTGAATATCAGGAATCTGAAAAAAAAACATCAAATTTCCGACATCGCTGTGGCCGGAAAAAGATCCTGCAAGAACGGGACCAATGACGACTGAAGAGAATTGTTCAACATGACAGAAGTGCAACCCTTTCGCAAATTGCTGCAGATTTTAATGCTGGACCATCAACAAGTGTCACTGTGAGAAACATTCTCCGAAACATCATCGATATGGGCTTTGGGACCCGAAGGCCAATCTAGCGTACTCTTGATGACTACACGACACAAAGCTTTACGCCTCGCCTGGGCCCGTCAACACCGACATTCGACTGTTGATGACTGGAAACATATTGTCTGGTCGGACGAGTCTCGTTAAAATTGTATCGGGTGGATGGACGTGTACGGGCATGGAGACAACCTCATGAATCCATGGAGCCTGCATGTCAGCAGGTGACTGTTGAAGCTGGTGGAGGCTCTCTAATGATGTGGGGCGTGGGCAGTTTTAGTGGTATGGGACCCCTGATAGGACCTAATTCTAGATACGACTCCGATTGTACATAAGAATCCTGTCGGACCACCTGTATCCATTCATGTCCATTGTGCATTCCACCGGACTTGAACAATTCCAGGAGGACAATGCGACACCCCACACGTTCAGAATTACTAGAGAGTGGCTCCAGGAACACTTTTCTGAGTTCAAACACTTTCTCTGGCCACAAAACTCCACAGACAAGAACATTATTGAGTATATCTGGGATGCCTTGCAACGCGCTATTCAGAAGCTATCTGCACCCCGTCGTACTGTTAAGGATTTAAGGACAGCCCTTCAGGATTCGTGGTGTCAGTTCCCTCCAGCACTACTTCAGATATTAGTCCACGCCACGTCGTGTTGCGGTACTCCTGCGTGTTCGCGGGGGCCCTACACGATCTACCAGCTTCTTTGGCTCTTCAGTGTACTAAAATACGGAAAATCTGTTACGTCAGAAACCGGTTATACTGAGGTGAAACTGGTGTGGAGAAAACAGATATAACCGAAAACTGGTTGTTACAGCGATTACCGCATCCCTAGGCCGAGGCCATGAAACATCTACTTCTGCACCTACGTCTACATCTACCTCTAGACTCTGAAAACCATTGTGAAGTGCATGGCGGAGAGTACGTCCCCTTGTACCGATTGTTAGGTCTACCTCCCCTTCGATTCACGTGTGGATCGCGGGAAGAATGATTGCTGTGATCAGTCTAATCCTGTCTTCGCCTATCCCCATGAGAGCGACACGTAGGGGACTGTAATACAGGGTGTGGACAAAAATATGGAAACACACCGAGAAAAGCACGCTTGAACACAAATGGAGATGCTAGCCAAGTCTGCAGGTTGCGCTGTTGTATTTGACCACCAACACCACCTGCACAGTGTTCTCAGTACGTTGCAAGTGTCAGACATGACCAGAACCGTGTTCTGTGTAGTTGTGAACGAATTATGCCGGAGCTCACTGCATTCGAACGTGGACAAATTGTTCGTGCTCGTATAGCGTTTGCTTGCGTAACAAAAGTAGCCGAAGTGCTTGGTATTTCGAGAGGCACCGTATCGTAGGTTTCCCTTACAGGAAATGCGGATAAACATCATCCGCTGATGAGGAGAACACGGCAAGTACCATAACTCGATTTCCCAGAAACTTCGTTCAGTGGAAGAATGGCCAAAATCAGGGAAAACATATCTCCGCTTATCCCTAGGTACTCGACCAAAGTACTTTAGGCCCCTTTTAGAGAGCGATAATCTCAGTCGAAATGATGGCACGGTGACGCGTCGCAATCTCTCACTTCTGCGCCCCTTGTTCGAAACTCTATTGTTATTTTTGTTTATTTATTTTTTCCTTTATCTACCCATGTTCGTAGAAAGTTACAACTTACTTATATTAACTATTAAATTTAGCTGGGTTTCGCAGTAATTGTCATCTACTTATTATACTATAATGTATATGTGCGTGTGGTATTTTCAGGGATACAGTCTTTTTAAGCTCTCAAATTTTTGCATTTCATTCTAATATCAGTTCTCATATTAATTCTTATACTAAAATTAAACTTAACTCCGTCCGAACAGCCGGCCGCGGTGGTCTCGCGGTTCAGGCGCTCAGTCCGGAACCGCGCGACTGCTACGGTCGCAGGTTCGAATCCTGCCTCGGGCATGGATGTGTGTGATGTCCTTAGGTTAGTTGGGTTTAAGTAGTTCTACGTTCTAGGGGACTAATGACCTCAGAAGTTAAGTACCATAGCGCTCAGAGCCATTTGAACCATTTTGAACCCGTCCGAACAGGCCATGAAGGCCCAACGGTACCGACCGGCCGCCGTGTCATCCTCAGCCCACAGGCTTCACTGGATGCGGATATGGAGGGGCATGTGGTCAGCACACCGCTCTCCCGGCCGTATGTCAGTTTACGAGACCGGAGCCGCTACTTCTCAATCAAGTAGCTCCTCAATTTGCCTCACAAGGGCTGAGTGCACCCCGCTTGCCAAGAGCGCTCAGCAGAACGGATGGTCACCCATCCAAGTGCTAGCCCAGCCTAACAGTGCTTAACTTCGTTAATGTGACGGGAACCGGTGTTGCCACTGCGGCAAGGCCATTGGCAATTCTGATACTAGTTGGTTATAATTAAACTTTCCATATTTAATGCGTTATAACATGGAAACTAATTACCGCACGAGTAACAAATTTGGTAGTATTAAAGTCCTGAGTATGGGGTGCGTGATTTCCATGAGTCACAGCGCCACCAGGCGCCGTGATAGCCATTTTCATTTATGGTCTCACGCAACTGACCAGTCGCAGTGCACTTGTTGGCGTGTCAACATCAGCTTGGACAAAAGGAGCAGGGCATAATTGGTGAAACTTTATTATCAAAACAACAGTAATGCTACAGCTGCACTTCGAGAATATTGCCGGCTGAAAAGATTGCGGAATGGTCCTCTTTCTCCACCTGCTGTGCGGGATATGATGAAGAAGTTCGAAGCAACTGGAGAACGGCGTCTCTCCGGGAAGAGGCCGACGACTGGTTGCACCACAGGTGGTTGATGAAGTCGCTGTTGCTATGGAAGACAACGCTGTGGGCAATTCCCGATCGTCAGGCAGTGCGCGTGCTGTGCTAAGATAGTTGACCATCCTGTGGTCCACTGTACGGAAGGTGCTTCGAACCATTCTCAAGCCGGCCGGGGTGGCCGAGCGGTTCTAGGTGCTACAGTCTGGAACCGCGCGACCGCTACGGTCGCAGGTTCGACTCCTGCCTCGAGCATGGATGTCCTTAGGTTAGTTAGGTTTAAGTAGTTCTAAGTTCTAGGGGACTGATGACCTCGGAATTTAAGTCCCACAGTGCTCAGAGCCATTTGAACCATTTTGAACCATTCTCAAATGGTATCTGTACAAGATCCATATCGTGCAGCAGCTTGCACCACAGGACGCACAACAATGTGTTGACGTCGCTATCGACTCTCTCGAGAGGACTGAAACTGAAGAGGGATGGTCCTGGACCATCCTATCGGCAGACGAAACCTATTTTTCTCTGACAGGTGAGGTGAACACACAGAATTGCTGAGTGTGGGGCTCTTCACCTCCAGTCATTGAGCATCAAGTTCCTCTGTCTGGTGAACATGTCACCGTCCGTATGGTGTGGCTTCACGGCTACGTTCATCATTGGCCCATTCTTTTTTGAACAGGTTGGAGCTCAAGGACCAAAGTGATTGGCCAGCGTTACTGCGGTATCCTTCGCCGGCATGTCTTACCCGCTCGTGAAGTTCACCTACTTCTCCGAAACACATTTGGTAACGATCGAATTATCAGCCGATCCATTCCAAATGCTTGGCCGATACGATCACCTGATCTCATTCCATGTGACTTCTGGTTGTGGGGCTACCTGAAGGACACGGTTTACGAGCGGAACATTCACACATGTGCTGATCTGAAGCGCAGCATATCAAGAGAGGTAGCCAGCATACCTACGGACATGCTTCGTCCTGCTATGCAGAATGCAATCCTTCGCTTTTAGACTCTTCTGACACTGATGGGCGCTATATTGAGTCCTTTTGTAGCAGTAATGGTGCAGGTATGTAATGGTATTACGCGCCGTAGCAGCACATTAAAAGCGTTTTAATTGAATTGATTCTACATTATTTCTCTTCCCCATATCCTTGACATTAATACTACCAAGTTTGGTCCTCGTACGGTTATTAGTTATAAAGTGTTAAATAGGGAAAGTTTAATTATAACCACCCGGTATTTTATATGAAGATGCTATTTGTTCTTCGGACACGTCCGAAAGGACAGATACAATTTTCATATATATTTAAGGCTAACCGGCCATTGACCTTCTTCTGTGTTGGATGCACACGTATTGCCCGAACTCTTACGGAACTCGGTAAGATTGTCTGCCGCGGCCGGCCGGAGTGGCCGTGCGGTTCTAGGCGCTGCAGTCTGGAACCGAGCGACCGCTACGGTCGCAGGTTCGAATCCTGCCTCGGGCATGGATATGTGTGATGTCCTTAGGTTAGTTAGGTTTAATTAGTTCTAAGTTCTAGGCGACTGATGACCTCAGAAGTTAAGTCGCATAGTGCTCAGAGCCATTTGAACTTTTTTTTTTGTCTGCCGCGAGTAATGAGTGTAATGGGCGGGGGCACTACGAATGTAGTGTGTGGACATTAAGCTGGCAAATGTGAGTCTCACGGGGAGCGTGCAAGGGATAAATCCCTGCAGTCGCACTATCCTCTGTGCCCTCGGTGGCTCAGATGGACAGCCGACACGTTAACTCAGCGTGTTCGGTCAGAGGCTTAGCTACCTTCTGTAACAAAAATAAAACTGAGTGAATGGATCACACGTAGAACCTAAACGGGTATTACCGGATGTACGCTCCGAACAAATTCAACGAACAATGTAGAACAACATGAGGGGAAAAAAATGGATAGAGCGTCTGCCATGTAAGCAGAAGGTCCCGGGTTCGAGTCGCGGTCGGGGCACACATTTTCAACTTTTCCCGTTGATGTATATCAACACCTGTCGACAGCATAAAATCTTGATGTAATTATCATTTCACCGGGTATTTTATTCTTATGTTTAATCTACAGGAAGATATGTGACATTCTGTTGGATGATGTATATAGCAGATCATTCGAAACGTGGAAATTCCAAACATCTCGAGCATCGCATGAAGGTAGGTTCTCCACACGGGGAAGAAACGTCGTTAACATTACTGAAGATTTCAAATGTTGGTAATAATTTCGCGGCAAACCACACATAAACTCTTTATCGAAAACTGACGCTGTCAAATGACGCTACAGGAACTCCGCCGAAAACTGTTTCAAATTGATTGTTTTTTGATTCATTTATTATTTTTTCTGTTTTTTAATTCATTCACTAGACAAACAATTTGTAGACTAATGCGAAAAACGTTATTTCAATATACATTGGAAAACATTCGTGCAGTAATCTACTGACATGGGCCCGTAAATGAGAATAAAGAATAATAATAATCGGGTTTGGGACACGGTGCGTGAAAGTGTGAAGCCGCTGGGCTAGCCTCTCTGCCGTCTTTTTAGTTGAACTACTTGCTCGCTAAAATGCAAATAAAGTACCTCGAAAACTTTAAGCGTTGTTTTCTTAGAAACGGTAGAGTGTCTGTGTATAAGCCGGGACACGTGTTCGCTTATTTTGACCCCCCTTCTACCGAGCGAAAATTCTGGGAAATCAGGTTACGGCACTTGTGTTCTCCTCGTAATGTGACAGACGGTCACTGAAGAGGATTATTTCGAAAAATAAGGTGTCGACAGATGCAAAAGTCACTGCAGAACTGAATGTCGCCCTCGCGAACCCTGTTAGCACTTAAACAACTCAAAGGGAGCTTCAGAAGCAGGGTGTTGCATGGCAAGCTGGAATTCCAAAATCAGTCATCAGTAATGCAAATGCCCGCAGCGGGAAGACGTGCCGCCGAAGCCATAAAATCTGACTGTGGAACAATGGAAGGATGTCATTTGGTCGGATGCGTCTTGTTTCACACTGTTTCGAACTTCAGGCCGCGTTTACGTCCCAAAGATGGCAGGGGTTTGGTGATGATTTGAGCAGCTATATCATGGAATTTCATGGACCCTGCAGTTATTTTGCAAGGCCGCATTGATGCCACGGAGTATGTGATCGTTTTGGCTAATCAGGACCATCCCATGATACAATATTTGTGTCCTAATGCTCATGCTGTGTTCCAAGAAGACAGAGTTACTTTTTCTGTTCGGTTCGTCTAGGGCTGGTTTCGTGGCACGAGGATCAGTTATTGCATCTATCAAATGGCCACCCAAGTTACCAGATCTCAGTATTATCGAGCCTTTATGATCTGCTTTAGAGAGAAGGGTGTGCCATTGCTACTCACATCCATCATAGTTACCGGAACTTGCTACTGTTTTACAGGTAGAGTGGTATAAGATTCCCTTGAAAACCATATAGGACCGGTATTTATGCATTTCCAGATGACTGAAAGCTATTTTGAACGCCAACGGTTTTCCTACACTGTATTAGGCACGGTAATGTGTTGTGATTTTTGTTTCCATATTTTTCTCCGCCCCGTATATTCCTAGATTCATCAGTTAAAGTTGGTTCTTGAAACTTTCTAAATATGTTTTGACAGTACAATTAGGGTCTGCCATTTCAGTTTTTTCAGAATCCTCTTGATACCCTCCGACAAACCTGTAAAGATTCGTGCTACCCATCTTCGCACCCTTTTAATTTGACCTCTTATTCCTATTTGGTGCCGGCCCTGCTGTGGCCGAGCGGTTCTAGGCGCTTCAGTCCGGAACTACGCTGCTGCTACTGTCGCAGGTTCGAATCCTGCCTCGGGCATGGATGTGTGTGATGTCCTTAGGTTAGTTAGGTTTAAGTAGTTCTAATCTAGGGGACTGATGACCTCAGATGTTAAGTCCCATAGTGCTTAGAGCCATTTGAACCTATTCGGTATGGGTCGCACACGTGTTTTTGGTGTAGTCAACTATGAAGAATGGTTGTGCTTCCTTAATACTCTACCGCTGAATCGCATTCTGCCACTTGTTCCATTTCATAGCCCTATAAATTGTTGCAGAAGCCCTGTATAGGGCTACCATTCATCTTGATTTCCCCGGCCTGGTACTAATTCTGAGGGCGTCCAAGGGCATCCTGGAGGTATTTTTGTACAACAGTTCGCGGTAAACAGGGAACTTTTTCTGCGGCTGGAGAAATTCTGTGGACTGGAAATAAATAATTATAATAGATCTTAGCTAAAGTGCACTAAATGAGGACTGGCGCGCCGGTAGTTTCGTTTTGCAGCGGCAGGCACGCGTACATAATGTCCTACATACAAATTTTCGATACTTCTTTACTGAGAAAAATGACCAGCCGGCGACAATCGACGATCACATTCAACTCATCGTAGGGATGGCGGTTTTCAGTTTTTTTTTTTTTTTTTTTTTTAGCGCCAGTTCCTGTTTAACCCGAGTGTTAAAACCGCTCAAAATAAGCGGTTTCTGAAATAACCAATTATTGGTTTTTACCCCGATTATTTCCTTAATAAACGTAGGAATTTAAGAAAGACTGAAAAATTTTGACTCCCTTAATTTCAAGATACATAGATTCAAAATATTAAATTAAATAGACAAATAGAAGGAAACTTAGTCCGTCCACCATTCGCTGATTTTCTCTAAAAGTGATGAGTGGCTGAATGCTACAAGAAATCACCTGTGTTCTCCTACTGCTTTTGATTTTTTGAGACTGCTGAAAAATCATGTTATAAACTAGGACCATACCATTATTTGTGCGTTCGAGCAGTCAGAGCTAAAAGGTGAACACTGAGGTTTAAAAATTACATTTTTCATGTTAATTCGTCCGTTTTCAAAAGCTACAAGCAGATAAAGGCATATTATGTAGCTGCAAGCAACAGATTAGCTATTTTCCATTATTGTTGTAAAATATGAATGAACAGTCAACTTTTTCTCCTTATGCGATGTCGCAAGTCTGTTGTGGCCCATCCTGTTCTCCGTCTTTTAAAGCAAATGGAGTACTGTATTTCCCTGATACCGCACTTCGAAAAAACCTTCCATACTCCGGCGACAACAGCGGATCAGGTGGGGTAAGTCTCGCACACTGCAGTACATGCTTATCATCCAAAAGGCCACTCCACATGGTAACAGGTACATTATTTTTTTAGCAAAGCCATACCAATTCTTTTGCCATGTGTTCGTTGCTCGTTTCTGTCGGCATTTTCTATAACAAGTCAATATTTCACTCTGTCGTCAGGTCACGAGTGGCCTACCGGGACCATCCGACCGCCGTGTCATCCTCAGAGGAGGATGCGGGTAGGAGGGGCGTGGGGTCAACTCTCCCGGTCGTTATGATGGTATTCTTGACCGAAGCCGCTACTATTCGGTCGAGTAGCTCCTCAATTGGCATCACGAGAAATGGCAACAGCGCATGGCGGCCTGGATGGTCACCCATCCAAGTGCCGACCACGCCCGACAGCGCTTAACTTCGGTGATCTCACGGGAACCGGTGTATCCACTGCGGCAAGACCGTTGCCAGTCAATATTTCACAGCAGTGGAAATTTTACGAATTAAAATTACTCGTTTTTATAAAAAATATTTATTTAAAAACCAAAAATTGTAGCACTGCTCCCATGAGTAATTGATATTTCGGTTTCTTTTCACGCGGTTATTTGTAAAAAATAAAAGACACCTGCTATAATCGAGACCAAACAAATGCCGAAAAATACCGGTTATTCAGAACTAAAATAACGGTATCGGTTTTAACCGGTCGGTTTCTCCCATGCCAATCTCGCCGCCCAGCCAAGCCATCTGCCTACTTACTATCGACAGACTGTATGTGTTCGAAAAAAAAAGCGATTCGACCCAAATGCCCATGGTTTTCGAAATCTTTGTCTGGGATCGGCAATTTAAGTGATGGCAAGCCTAGCGCTGTAGCTAAAGGCAGCTATTTCATGTGGTGCTCTTGAAAGAATTTTCTATCCCAAGTGAACTGGGAGCCTCAAAACCACGGTTTCCTCAACTTTTTCTCTTGCGGAACGCTTTAAGAAACGTGGTACTTTGATGGAAAACCCGGTTTATTTTGAAAGTTAGCAAAATTAAAAAAAAGAACGAGAAAACTTGTTTTATTCAGTGATTACTTCAATTTTAAATCATAGCTAGTAACGCAGAAATCATAATAAAAACTAAAAAAAAAAACAAATCAAAATGTCCAAAACACGCCTTGTCATTAACGGTTTCTTGCGGAGCAGTTCTTGCTTTCTGTGAACACCTGTGCTCCGAAGAATACAATTTGGGAAACCCTGCTCTACATTGTGAAAATAGAATCGTCACTGCCGTGGTCTAAATTGTTCACGGATGATACCCAACCAAACTATATGTCTCTGCAGCGCCCGCACTTTTTTCTTTTTTGTGGCCAGACAGGTTGTGGACAACCCTTCCTGTTGTCAACAGAAGAGTCAATATTAACCGCGGTAACTGTGGATGATAGTGAACGGAATGAGAACGGCAATGGCGTTTGATAGTTAGTGGCAAATACTGGAACGAAGTATCGTCCGCCATGCCCCTTACATTGTCTTGTCGGGATACACTGTTTGATTAAAAGTACCTGGGTATTCCTATGTAAGATGGAATTGACCACTAGACGTCACTAGAGGCAGACCCGCCAGTATGAAAAGGGTGCGGGGAATATTGCGTCGTCAGTAGAGAAACAGCAACAGTAAAATGGGTTAGGAGGGCTCAGTGATTTCGAACGTGGCTCGTCATTGGTCGTCACCTGAGTAACAAATCCATCAGGAACATTTCAACCCTTCTAAGGGTGCCCAAGTCGGTGGCTGGTGATGTGACTGTGAAATGGAAACGTCAGGGAACAACCACAGATAAACCAACACCAGGCAGAACTCATGTACTGACAGATAGGGAACATTGAGCAGGCCGGCCTGCGTGGCCGAGCGGTTCTAGGCGCTACAGTTTTGAACCGCGCGACCGCTACTGTCGCAGGTTCGAATCCTGTCTCGGGCATGGATGTGTGTGATGTCCTTAGTTAGTTAGGTTTAAGTAATTCTAAGTTCTAGGGGACTGATGACCTCAGAAGTTAAGTCCCATAGTGCTCAGAACCATTTGAACAATTTTGAACCATTGAGCATAGCGGAGGGCGGTTGTAAAAAGTCGCATGAAATCAGCTGAAGGAACCAGGCGTGATTTCCTAAATGCGACCAGCAGTTCAGCTAGCATGATGACTGTGCGTAGGGAATTAAAAAGAATGATGTACCGGGTGATCGACCAGTTCCTCATAAGCCACACATTTCTGCAGTCAGTGCTAACCGACGCTTGAAGTGGTGTATGTTGTATGCTAACCGGGGACCTACAAACGATGGAGGGGCTTTGTCCCCGCTGCAGCTGCAGTGGTCCACAACCTCACGACGACTACCGCAGGCCACATCACCCCTCTGCCGCCCCACACCTATCCCAGGGTAATTGTACAGTTCAGCCTCCAGTGCACCCCCCCCCCCCCAGGGAACGTCTCACACCAGACGAGTGTAACCCATATGTTTGCGTGGTAGAGTAATGGTGGTGTACGCGTACGTAGAGAACTTGTTTGCGCAGCAATCGCCGACATGGTGTAGCTCAGCGGAATAAGGGGAACCAGCCAGCATTCGCTGAGGCAGATGGAAAACCGTCTAAAAACCACCCACAGACTGGCTGTCTCACCGGACCTCGACACAAGTCCGCTGGGCGCATTTGTGCCGGGGGGCCAGGTGCTCCTTCCCACTTCGGAAAGCCGTGCGTTAGACTGTACGGCTAACTGGGTGGGCTGAAGTGGTGTGAAGAATGACGTCACTGCACTGAGGATGACTGGAACGAGTGGTGCGGCGCGATGAATCAGGCTATGCGCGGTGCTAATCCAGTGGAAGGGTTTGAGTTTGCTGAATGCCTCGAGAACGTTACCTGCCATCATGTACACAGCCAGCTGTGACATATGGTGGAAGTTATGTTTCGTTATGGGGGTGTTTGTCTTGGTTAATGTATGGTCCACTTATTGCACATTTTACGACATTGCGTCCTGCTTACTGTAGAGGGACAATTCGGGGACGCGGAATGTTTTTATTGACATTGTAAGGGATTCACCACCCTGCTGGAGCAAATGTAATCTCGATGTATTGCTCACTTGCTACAACGACAATTCACAGGCGCTGCCTGAGACATGAAATATCTTTGCCCCTGTCAAAAGAGAGCTACAATAGAATCGCAGGTCAGAGCAGTCTCTGCGGCAGTTGCAGTCGCTCGCTGCTACAGTGTAGTTGTAGTCTGTCGCTGGTACAGCACGTTTTATTGTTAGTAGTTGTTAAAGTCACAGTGCAGAACAAACTGTAAAATTTAATTATATGGAACTGAATAATAATTGTGATCAGCCGCAGAGCTAAATGCTACCATGGAATGAGATGATGATGAACAATGGAATAATTGTTAATATAATGAAAAATCAACAGTGTAATTAAGTCAACCAACTATTGTAAGGTAAATTTTATTGTTTTTATTGACATGCGGGTGGTTAAGTCACTTGTCTGAGATGTTAATATGAATTTGTTTCAATCGGTTCTTTTATGATTAGTCAGCACCAGTTCACCCATCTACATCTACATCTACATGATTACTCTGCAATTCACATTTAAGTGCTTGGCAGAGGGTTCATCGAACCACAATCATACTATCTCTCTACCATTCCACTCCCGAACAGCGCGCGGGAAAAACGAACACCTAAACCTTTCTGTTCGAGCTCTGATTTCTGTTATTTTATTTTGATAATCATTCCTACCTATGTAGCTTGGGCTCAACACAATATTTTCCCATTCGGAAGAGAGAGTTGGTGACTGAAATTTCGTAAATAGATCTCGCCGCGACGAAAAACGTCTTTGCTTTAATGACTTCCATCCCAACTCGCGTATCATATCTGCCACACTCTCTCCCCTATTACGTGATAATACAAAACGAGCTGCCCTTGTTTGCACCCTTTCGATGTCCTCCGTCATTCCCACCTGGTAAGGATCCCAAAAAAATGGCTCTGAGCACTATGGGACTTAACATCTGTGGTCATCAGTCCCCTAGAACTTAGAACTACTTAAATCTAACTAACCTAAGGACATCACACACGTCCATGCCCGAGGCAGGATTCGAACCTGCGACCGTAGCAGTCGCGCGGTTCCGGACTGAGCGCCTAGAACCGCTAGACCACCGCGGCCGGCTAAGGATCCCACACCGCGCAGCAATATTCTAACAGAGGACGAACGAGTGTAGTGTCAGCTGTCTATTTAGTGGACTTGCTGCATCTTCTAAGTGTCCTGCCAATTAAACGCAACCTTTGGCTCGTCTTCCCCACAATATTATCTATGTGGTCTTTCCAACTGAAGTTGTTCGTAATTTTAACACCCAGGTACTAATTGAATTGACAGCCTATTTATCGAGTGATCGAATTCCAACGGATTTCTTTTGGAACTCATGTGGATCACCTCACACTTTTCGTTATTTAGCGTCAACTGCCACCTGCCACACCATACAGCAATCTTTTCTAAATCGCTTTGCAACTGATACTCGTCTTCGGATGACCTTACTAGACGGTAAATTACAGCATCATCTGCGAACAACCTAAGAGAACTGCTCAGATTGTCACAAATATCATTTATAGAGATCAGGAACACCAGAGGTCCCAGGACGCTTCCCTGGGGAACACCTGATATCACTTCAATTTTACTCGATGATTTGCCGTCTATTACTACGAACTGCGACCTTCCTGACAGGAAATCACGAACCCAGTCGCACAACTGAGACGATACCCCATAGACCCGCTGCTTGATTAGAAGTCGCTTGTGAGGAACGGTGTCAAAAGCTTTCCGGAAATCTAGAAATACGGAATCAACTTGCGATCCCCTGTCGATAGCGATCATCACTTCGTGCGAATAAAGAGCTAGCTGCGTTGCACAAGAACGATGTTTTCTGAAACCATGCTGATTACGTATCAATAGATCGTTCCCTTCGAGGTGATTCATAATGTTTGAATACAATATATGCTCCAAAACCCTACTGCAAACAAACGTCAATGATATAGGTCTGTAGTTCGATGGATTACTCCTACTACCCTTCTTAAACATTGGTGCGACCTGCGCAATTTTCCAATCTGTAGGTACAGATCTGTCGGTGAGCGAGCGGTTGTATATGATTGCTAAGTAGGGAGCTATTGTATCAGCGGTATATAATCTGGACCTGAAGTCTTGCCCGTATCAAGCGATTTGAGTTGCTTCGCAACCCCTAAGGTATCTACTTATAAGAAACTCGTTTTAGCAGCTGTTCGTGTTTCAAATTCTGGAATATTCCATTCGTCTACATTTGCATAGTCAGTTCAGAAGGAATGGAGAATGTCTCTTAGGAAGGCTTCTAGTGACACTTTATCCGCTTTTTTAAATAAAATTATTTTGCGTTTGTTTCTGGTGGATTTGGAAGAAACGGTATTGAGCCTAGCTACAACGACCTTGTGATCAGATTTGTAATATATTCAATTTTCCCGTGTAATGGGTTGTAGATCTTTAACAATAACGTAAAAAATTTTCAGAGTATAATTGTTTTTACCAGTCAACTATAAAAGTATAATTTCCCCTTAAGTCATTGCCTGTCCCGATCCAGTCATTTATATAAATTAAAATATTTCAGAATTTTTGTCAGATCATAGTCGTGTGCTCTTTAGTAATCAGACGAGCAGCTGTGCAGCTGTGTCACTAAGTAAAGTCATTTTTTCTAGTAGTTAACATCTCAGACAAATGTTATCCAGTATCAGTAGACAGGCTAGCATTGCACTAAGCTGTGTCATTTACGAGCAGATATATAGACAGCATTATCCGGCGACACCATCACGAGGTAAGAATTTTTCAGTTTATTTCTCACGGACAGATTCATATTGATTTCACAGGGCTATGCCGTAGCGCTGCTTACGTCAAAATTTATCAGCTTTCCACGAGTTAAAATTTATCTGTTTTCATACGTCAGAATTTAATTATCCAAATTTAATTATTTTATATTTATACGGGAAGGTTACAACATGACAATGACACCTGTCATAAAGTAGCATCCGTGAGGCAGTGGTCTGTGGACAATAACATTCCTGAAATGGACTGGCGCCCCCATTGTCCTGACTTGACCAAGATCGATCTCTTTTAGTGATGTTGGACACTGCAGTCGAGAGCGCAGTCGATGTTCTAACTCATCCCAAAGGTGTTCCACTGGGTTCATATCAGGACTCTGGGCAGGATAGTCCATTTCAGGAATGTTGTTGCCCACAGACCGTTGCTTCACAAATGCTGCTTCGTGACAGGGTGCTTTGTCATGCTGATGAATTACTGTTAAAACTTACGATGCTACAAAAAAGTGAGAAAAAGCTCCATGTGAAGCAAAACATAAGACAACGGCAAAAAACTGGAACGTAGATATATGTGTATTAAGTATACAAATAACGAAGAACCGAGGATGGAATGCAACAATATATTGAAAAGGATTGTTGCTACTCACCATATAGCGGAGATGCTAAGTCTGAGAAAGACGTAACAAACATACTGTCGGGAAGTTAGCTTTCTACCAACAAGGCCTTTGTCAAAAATTGACAACACACACACACACACACACACACACACACACAGAGAGAGAGAGAGAGAGAGAGAGAGAGAGAGAGAGAGAGAGACTGGCTCCAGCTCTCAGAAACTGTGGTAATGTGTGTGTGAATTGCGTTTGCTTGTGTGTGTGTGTGTTTATATATGTGTGTGTGTGTGTGTGTGTGTGTGTGTGTGTGTGTGTTGTCTATTTTTTGTCAAAAGCCTTGTTGGCCGAAAGCTAACTTTCCGACAGTCTTTTTGTTGTGCCCTTCTGTGACTCAGCATCTCCGCTATATGGTGAGTAGTAACTATCCTTTTCAATCATCATCATCATCATCATTTAAGACTGATTATGCCTTTCAGCGTTCAGTCTGGAGCATCGTCCCCCTTATAAAATTCCCCCATGATCCCCTATTCAGTGCTAACATTGGTGCCTCTTCTGATGTTAAGCCTATTACTTCAAAATCATTCTTAACCGAATCCAGGTACCTTCTCCTTGGTCTGCCCCGACTCCTCCTACCCTCTACTGCTGAACCCACGAGTCTCTTGGGTAATCTTGCTTCTCCCTTGCGTGTAACATGACCCCACCATCTAAGCCTGTTCGCCCTGACTGCTACATCTATAGAGTTCATTCCCAGTTTTTCTTTGATTTCCTCATTGTGGACACCCTCCTGCCATTGTTCCCATTTACTAGTACCTGCAATCATCGTAGCTACTTTCATATCCGTAACCTCAACCTTATTGATAAGATAACCTGAATCCACCCAGCTTTCGCTCCCATACAACAAAGTTGGTCGAAGGATTGAACGGTGCACAGATAACTTAGTCTTGGTACTGACTTCCTTCTTGCAGAAGAGAGTAGATCGTAGCTGAGCGCTCACTGCATTAGCTTTGCTACACCTCGCTTTCAGTTCTTTCACTATGTTGCCATCCTATGAGAATATGCATCCTAAGTACTTGAAACCGTCCACCTGTTCTAACTTTGTTCCTCCTATTTGGCACTCAATCCGTTTATATCTCTTTCCCACTGACATTACTTTCGTTTTGGAGATGCTAATCTTGATACGATAGTCCTTGCATTTCTGATCTAGCTCTGAAATATTACTTTGCAAACTTTCAATCGAATCTGCCATCACAACTAAGTCATCCGCATATGCGAGACTGCTTATTTTTGTGTTCACATATCTTAAACTCACCCAGCCAATATATTGTTTCAAGTGTACGGTAGATTACGACAGTTTGCAGGTGGACTCGTCTTGTGTCAAGTGTTTCGTCCTCGACGCTGCCTAGAATGATTTCCTGCTCGCAACTTCCCACCACTTCTACGAAGGTCGAGGACTCAGCGTTTAATTTTGGATCTGACTGCCTCAGTCTGAGATGTAACGACTGCTGTTTTCCGCAAAGAATCTACGTGGAGCTCTCTTACCAGATCATAGAGCTATGTTATTGGTCCGATGGAAAATGATCTCTCAACGCGAGTCCCTGCACGAAGTAACTATGCTTCGCCGAATAGAGATAAAGGAGATTGGAAAAAGTTACACTGTTTGACTGGCATATAATGAGAATCTTCGAGAGACCACTGAGCAGTTTTCTGGTCGAAGGGATTTGTTACTAGGTACTTCCAAGCAGGTTGGAATAGATGATGGACGAGCGTCTGAATTTGAGAGAAATTACGACGTGATCTTGATTTCCTTATAAACATTGTGATATGGGATAAAACGTTCGTCCATAGCAGATATGGAAAATGTAATAGGTCTGCGGGAGTACTCAGAAGGATTCGAGTTTAAAGTAACGTCGACAGCATGATCGTTAGAGACAGGGCAATGCAATATTTGTTCAGGAATAGGGGAGGAATTCTGCCTTAAACTATTCAACGAAATCATTCCGAGATACACACCTAAGATGGATTTGGGAACCATAGAGAGCGCAAATAAGATCAGCATAACTGGACGGGGGTCAGGATAGTATTTCAAACTCGAGTGCGGTAACTTATTCAGCACGGCAGCAATGTTCAGATTCATGACAACGCACGGAAGTCCGTCTTGCTCGATCACACGTGAAAATGCTGTTTTATTATTTCCATAGTTGTAGTATCATACGCGCATTGATTCAATTCTACGGCGTAAAAAAGTGTGTTATTGGCTCCATCCAAGCGCAGGGCGTTTCTTGAAAGTTTCCCATATTCTTACAGGATGGTGATGATGATGATGACATCCCATACTCCGAGGAGAGGAGCGTATGGGACGATTACAGCGATTACAGAATATAGTATGATAAATCCAGAAAAAAAGTTCTAAGAAGATATGTTTATAAATAAAAACTTGTTGAGGTATGAGCCATTGTACTTATGTCAAAAATAGCCAATATCAGTGGTGTAGTTTATCTTGCTGCTGACGTCATTGCTCGTTTCGTAATGGATGTGCGTGTCTCCGTACTTAGTCCCCTATATCATGACGCTGTTGTCGCGCTTAGCATTTACAACTCTCTCTTACATCAGCCGCTCCGTAGGTATAGTTCTGTTGCTGTGCTAGCATCGGAACAAGATTCGTGATACCATGTGGTGTGAACAATACAAGCAGTGAAATTGAGTCTTACTGTTCGACGCGGGAAATGGCTGACATGGTATTCTGCTGTGGTTTAACCAAGGGTGTTAATCGGGGGACACGTGACGTGTACGTCGAAAGATGTCCTCAGTGCCATATTTCACATGAAATAGTAGTCATCAGGTTATTCCAGTGACTTGCATAACAAGGCGCAACAAAGCGAAGGGGTCGCGAGAGACCTCACACAAGTCTGCGCGGCAGATAGGTAGGTTTTATGACGAGTAGACGGAGGTGCGCGAAGACTTAGTGCTGTCGAAGACATAAACCATGCTCTTGCGTTGTCAGTTTTGTACAAATAGGGCCGGAGATTAAGAACAAATAATAACCACACTGAGCACCTATTGTCAACAAACGGATTGTTACTGTAGGACAGACTGCTCCATATTTCTACAAATACTTCTTTCCGAACATTTGACTAGGGGACTTTTTTTAAGTCTCTTCTGTAAGAATAGAAGAGGCATTTCAGTTCGTCTCATTGGGTATTTCTTTCAGTTACTTTGTGTACTATACTGTAGCAGTTCTTTGCATGCGTGGGCCAAATTTCATCGAGCTATGTTACTTGGCAGTTACTTTCGTCCTTAAGTTTTGCACACCAGTGTAATGAATTTGTTTTAACTTGTTATATGCACTATCCGCGCACCCCTATATAATCACTAGATGTCAGCTGTGTGGCTGGATTGAAGAGTTTTTAGCAAACAGAACACATTATGTTGTTAATGGAGAGACGTCTACAGACGTTAAAGTAACCTCTGGCGTGCCACAGAGGAGTGTTATGGGACCCTTGTATTTCACAATATATATAAATCACCTAGTAAATAGTGTCGGAAGTTCCATGCGGCTTTTCGCGGATGATACTGTACTATACAGAGACGTTGCAGCATTAGAAAATTGCTGCGAAATGCAGGAAGATCTGCAGCGGATAGGCACTTGGTGCTGGGAGTGGCAACTGACCCTTAACATAGACAAATGTAATGTATTGCGAAAACATAGAAAGAAGGATCCTTTATTGTATGATTATATGATAGCGGAACAAACACTGGTAGCAGTGACTTCTGTAAAATATCTGGGAGTATTCGTACGGAACGATTTGAAGTGGAGTGATCATATAAGCCGGCCAGAGTGGCCGTGCGGTTCTAGGCGCTACAGTCTGGAACCGCGTGACCGCTACGGTCGCAGGTTCGAATCCTGCCTCGGGCATGGATGTGTGTGATGTCCTTAGGTTAGTTAGGTTTAAGTAGTTCTAAGTTCTAGGGGACTGATGACCACAGCAGTTAAGTCCCATAGTGCTCAGAGCCATTTGAACCATTTTTTTGATCATATAAAATTAATTGTTGGTAAGGCAGGTGCCAGGTTGAGATTCACTGGGAGAGTCCTTAGAAAATGTAGTCCATCAACAAAGGAGATGGCTTACAAAACATTCGTTCGACCTATACTTGAATATTGCTCATCAGTGTGGGATCCGTACCAGGTCGGGTTGACAGAGGAGATAGAGAAGATCCAAAGAAGAGCAGTGCGTTTCGTCACAGGGTTATTTGGTAAGCGTGATAGCGTTACGGAGACGTTTAGCAAACTTGTGTGGCAGACTCTGCAAGAGAGGCGCTCTGCATCGCGGTGTAGCTTGCTGTCCAGGTTTCGAGAGGGTGTGTTTCTGGATGAGGTATCGAATATATTCCTTCCCCCTACTTATACCTCCCGAGGAGATCATGAACGTAAAATTAGAGAGATTCGAGCGCGCACGGAGGCTTTCCGGCAGTCGTTCTTCCCGCGACCCACACGCGACTGGAACAGAAAAGGGAGGTAATGACAGTGGCACGTAAAGTGCCCTCCGCCACACACCATTGGGTGGCTTGCGGAATATAAATGTAGATTTAGATCAAAGAAGGAGGGGGGTATTGTGTTGTCAGCAGAGAAGCAGTAGCAGCACAACTAGTCAAATTGGTCAGCAGAGATCAATGACCTCAGTCCGGCTGGTCCCGGCGGAGATTCGAGTCCTCCCTCGGGCATGGGTGTGTGTGTTTGTCCTTAGGAAAATTGAAGTTAAGTAGTGTGTAAGCTTAGGGACTGATGACCTTAGCAGTTAAGTCCCATAAGACTTCTACCCTTCTAAAGCTGCCCAAGGCGACTGTTGATGTTGTGATTGTGAGGTGAAACGCGAAGAAACGACCACAGCGAAACCACACAAAATAGATCTCATGTACTAGGACAGGGACTATCGAGCATTGCGGAGGGTGGTTGTAAAAAAAATCGCATAAAATCAAGAGAAAGAACTACTTCTGATTTTCGAAGTGCTATCAACAGTTCGACCTCACAGTGATTGTGAATAGGAAATTAAAAACGCTGGGTTACAATGGTCGAGAAGTTCGTCATGAGAGCGACCGCTCCGGTCGCAGGTTCGAATCCTCCCTCGGGCATGGATGTGTGTGATGTCCTTAGGTTAGTTAGGTTTAATTAGTTCTAAGTTCTAGGTGACTGATGACCTCAGAAGTTAAGTCGCATAGTGCTCAGAGCCATTTCAACCATTTTTTCGTCATGAGCCCCCATTTCAGTAATCACTAAGCGACGCTTCAGGTGGTATAAAGTGCGACAGCACTGAACAGTGGATGACTGGAAACGAAGATTTTGGAGTGATGAATCACATTGTTCCCTTTGGTAATCCGATGGAAGGATTTGGGTTTGCCGAATACCTGGAGCACTTACTTGTCACCACGTGTAGTGCCAACAATGAAGTATGGAGGAAGTGACGTTGCGGTATGGCTATGTCTATCATCGTTAGGGTATGATCTTCGTATTGCATTTTAGAAAATCCTAAATGCGGAAGGATATAAACACATTTTACAGGACTGTGTAATGCGTACAGTAGAGGAACAGTCCGGAGATATGACTGTTTGTACAAGCATTTCACTGCACTCTATCATAAAGCAGGATTAATTGTGAGCAATGGTTTGTGGACAGTAACATTCATGAATTTGACTGGTCTCCCAGATTCCCGACCTGTAAACAGTGGAACACTTTCGGAATGAGGTAGAGCGTTGGCTTCACCCCAGACGCCCACATCTCTGGCTTCAGCTCTTGAAGAACAATGCGTTGCGATTTCTACATTCAGACTACTCAATGATAACGTTCCTACTAGAGTTCATGTCGACGTAAAGGCGGAGGGTAGCCACACCACTTACTGATATCCTGTAATAGGTGACTGGACGCTTTTCATTTCATTGTGTACACACTACTTCACTACCATGCGGTGGTTGTTCAGACGTCCACCTGGTACGAATTATAAACTGAGGTGACGTAAGTCATGGGACAGTGATATGCACATATACAGATGGCGCTAGTATCGCATACACATAGCATAAATGGGGATTGTATTGGCGGAGCTGTCAATTTTACTCAGTAGATCCATGTGAAAAGGTTTCCGACGTGATTATGGCAGCACGACGGAAATTAACGGACTGTGAATGTGGAATGCTAGCTGGAGCTAGACGCATGGGACATTCCATTTCCAAAATCGTTGGAGAATTCAATCTTCCGAGATCCATAGCGTCAAGAGTGTGCCGAAAATACTGAACTTTAGGCATTACCTCTCCCCACGGACACCACAGTAGCCGACGGCCTTCACTTAACGACCGAGAGCAGCAGCCTTTGCGTATAGTTGTTAGCGGTAACAGAGATGCAGCACCGCTTGAAATAATCGCAGAAATCAATGTACGACGAACGTATCCGTTAGGACAGTGCGTCGAAATTCGGCGTCAGTGGGCTATGCTAAGAGACGGCCGACAGCACGACATCGCCTTTCCTGTGCTCGTATAATACCGTTTCGACCATAGATGACCGCAAAACCGTGGCCTTGTCAGATGAGTCCCGATTTCAGTTGGTAAGGCCTGATGGCGGGATAGAGTACGGCGCAGACCGGCGCGAAGCTACGGACCCAAGTTGTCAACAAGGCACTGTGCAAGCTATTGGTGGCTCCGTAATGGTGTGGGCTGCGTTTACGTGGAATGGACTGCGTCCTCGTTATGTTCGGCTACTTGGAGACCATTTACAACCATTCATCGACTTCATGTTCCCAAAAAACGATTGAATTTTTATGGGTGACAATGCTCCATGTCATTGGCTAACTGTTTGTGAATGGTCTGAAGAACATTCTGGACAATTGGAGCGCATTATGTGGCCACCCAGATCGTCCGATATGAATCCCATCATTTGTGAGACATCATCGAGAGGTCAGTTCGTGCACAAAATTCTGCACCGGCGATGCTTTCGCAATTATGGACAGCTTGTAGTGTATCCTTTCCTCGGGGTTCTGCCGTGAAAATGCAGAATAGAAAATCTGATTGGGGTTTGAATTTTGATGGAATAAGTTACGGGTAAGGCGGACTTCGTATTACTGATTGAGATAGTGCTGTAATTTGACCGTGAATGGCAGACCGGGTCGGCAACACTACAAAAAGCGACTGTAAGGAAATAGCATCAGAAATAAGTTGAAATTTAACCTTATAATTCTGTCAGAAACGTAGTATCTATTATAATATAGTCTTCGTGGCTGCATCTGGAATACTTCTTGATTTTCTTTTTTTCTTTTAAGTGCTTTATCTGAAAACTACCTTGAGCAGTTAAACAGAGAACCGACTCGTGGCGATAACATATTAGACCTTCTGGTGACAACCAGATCCGAACTATTTGAAAAAGTTAACGCAGAACAGGGAATCAGCGATCATAAAGCGGTTACGGCATCGATCATTTCAGCCGTAAATAGGAACATTAAAAAGGGTAGGAAGATTTTTCTGTTTAGAAAAAGTGACAAAAAGCAGATTTCAGAGTACCTGTTGGCTCAACACAAAAGTTTTGTCTCAAGTACAGATAGTGTTGAGGATCAGTGGACAAAGTTCAAAACCGTCGTACATTATGCGTTAGATGAGTATGTGCCAAGCAAGATCGTAAGAGATGGAAAAGAGCCACCGTGGTACAACAACAGAGTTAGAAAACTGCTGCGGAAGCAAAGGGAACTTCACAGCAAACATAAAAACAGCCAAAGCTTTGCAGACAAACAAAAATTACGCGAAGCGAAATGTAGTGTGAGGAGGGCTATGCGAGAGGCGTTCAATGAATTCGAAAGTAAAGTTCTATGTACTGACTTGGCAGAAAATCCTAAGAAATTTTGGTCTTATGTCAAAGCGGTAGGTGGATCAAAACAAAATGTCCAGACACTCTGTGACCAAAATGGTACTGAAACAGAGGATGACAGACTAAAGGCCGAAATACTAAATGTCTTTTTCCAAAGTTGTTTCACAGAGGAAGATTGCACTGTATTTCCTTCTCTAGATTGTCGCACAGATGACAAAATGGTAGATATCGAAATAGACGACAGAGGGATAGAGAAACAATTAAAATCGCTCAAAAGAGGAAAGGCTTCTGGACCTGATGGGATACCAGTTCAATTTTACACAGAGTACGCGAAGGAACTTGCCCCCTTCTTGCAGCGGTGTACCGTAGGTCTCTAGACGAGCGTAGCGTTCCAAAGGATTGGAAAAGGTCACAGGTCATCCCCGTTTTCAAGAAGGGACGTCGAACAGATGTGCAGAACTATAGACCTATATCTCTAACGTCGATCAGTTGTAGAATTTTGGAACACGTATTGTGTTCGAGTATAATGACTTTTCTGGAGACTAGGAATCTACTCTGTAGGAATCAGCATGGGTTTCGAAAAAGACGGTCATGTGAAACCTAGCTCGCGCTATTCGTCCACGAGACTCAGAGGGCCATAGACACGGGTTCACAGGTAGATGCCGTGTTTCTTGACTTCCGCAAGGCGTTCGATACAGTTCCCCACAGTCGTTTAATGAACAAAGTAAGAGCATATGGACTATCAGACCAATTGTGTGATTGGATTGAGGAGTTCCTAGATAACAGGACGCAGCATGTTATTCTCAATGGAGAGAAGTCTTCCGAAGTAAGAGTGATTTCAGGTGTGCCACAGGGGAGTGTCATAGGACCGTTGCTATTCACAATATACATAAATGACCTGGTGGATGACATCGGAAGTTCACTGAGGCTTTTTGCAGATGATGCTGTGGTGTATCGAGAGGTTGTAACAATGGAAAATTGTACTGAAATGCAGGAGGATCTGCAGCGAATTGACGCATGGTGCAGGAATGGCAATTGAATCTCAATGTAGACAAGTGTAATGTGCTGCGAATACACAGAAAGATAGATCCTTTATCATTTAGCTACAAAATAGCAGGTCAGCAACTGGAAGCAGTTAATACCATAAATTATCTGGGAGTACGCATTAGGAGTGATTTAAAATGGAATGATCATATAATGTTGATCGTCGGTAAAGCAGATGCCAGACTGAGATTCATTGGAAGAATCCTAAGGAAATGCAATCCGAAAACAAAGGAAGTAGGTTGCAGTACGCTTGTTCGCCCACTGCTTGAATACTGCTCAGCAGTGTGGGATCCGTACCAGATAGGGTTGATACAAGACATAGAGAAGATCCAACGGAGAGCAGCGCGCTTCGTTACAGGATCATTTAGTAATCGCGAAAGCGTTACGGAGATGATAGATAAACTCCAGTGGAAGACTCTGCAGGAGAGACGCTCAGTAGCTCGGTACGGGCTTTTGTCAAAGTTTCGCGAACATATCTTCAGCGAAGAGTCAAGCAGTATATTGCTCCCTCCTACGTATATCTCGCGAAGAGACCATGAGGATAAAATCAGAGAGATAGGGCCCACACAGAGGCATACCGACAATCCTTCTTTCCACGAACAATACGAGACTGGAATAGAAGGGAGAACCGATAGAGGTACTGAAGGTACCCTCCGCCACACACCGTCAGGTGGCTTGCGGAGTATGGATGTAGATGTAGATGTAGATGTAGATGTCCTTTTTTCATCGTTCGCTGGTCCTCTTGTTCTCCGTCTGATGAAAATTTCTTGAAGTTCTCACTGTCTGCATTAATTTATAAATTCCCGGCGGGGTCAGGGATTTTCTCTGCCTCGTGATGACTGGGTGTTGTGTGATGTCCTTAGGTTAGTTAGGTTTAAGTAGTTCTAAGTTCTAGGGGACTAATGACCATAGATGTTAAGTCCCATAGTGCTCCGAGCCATTTGAACCATTTGAACCAATTTATAAATTTGGCGATAACCATTGCGAATCACTACTGAAATAACTTGAAGACGCCGTGTGTTCGTTTCATAATATAGTTTTAATTTCCACTTAAAATCATTCTTTAACATCAACGCCTAAAAATACACGTCTTAAACGTATGAAGACAAGATAACAAGAGAGTAATGAACTAGTTGTTAAAACAAGCACCTACGCGAAAGTAAAAGAAGACCAAAATTACTTATGAAAATCTGTCGCATGCGCGATCGTAAATCACATCTTTGCTCTGGCGGAGGCGCGGTAGTCAAAGTACCGTTACAAGCTATTGAGGCAACGTGGTTCCACATTTCTGCAGAGGATTTCCAAATACTTGTTGAGTCTATGCCGCCTGGAGTTGCTGCAATAAGCCGGGCAAAGGAGGTCCGACACGTTTTTAGCAGATACCTCATGATTTTTGTCACTTCAGTGTGCACCAACTACAGCGCTACAAATCGACTAGAGTGCATTATTATCATATTATCTTGGAACTCTTCCATTTGGTCCTTGTTTGCATAGAGAAACAGTTATATCAGAAATTGAGTCCGCCTTGATGCAAAACACATTGTTATTCGTTTATTTCTTTATCATCCCAAACTAGTTTCGGCGACAAATATCACCATCATCAGTGAGTTTTTTAATCTAAAACATGCAGAAAATGGCATGGTTGTACAAACACAGTGAAACATTATTACATTTTTACAATTCGTCTTTTGAAACATAGTTTTCTATTGATACTTTCATACTACTTTATTTACTGTATGTTACAGCATGTTTTAAGCAATTATTGGCGCTGTTTGCGACATATTTTCTGTGCTCTTTTTTTCTGTTGCCGTCTTTTTACTTAGCGAACATCATGTCATCTACAACCATGTGAGCGGCTGTTAGTAAACTAATACTAAAAGGTGAACTTCATATGTTAGCAGTATATACTTGGGGTTGTGGTAGTGTTGTGGAAACCAGTTATTTGGTGTGTACTAAACTGTTGCTTAGCTATTCGTGTACTCACGTCGTAATTCGCGCTACAGTTTTTCATAACCTTTCTCGCCATATGCGATACACCTCTCGCGACACACGCGAACAGCAAGATGTCGTAATATTCTGGATCTGAAACAAAGTGCAAAAGTTTTGTTTTTCTGTGTGTAAAAGCAGCCACATACCATCCAACGAACGTGATAATAAAGAAATAAATGAATAACAAGGTGTTTTGCATCAAGGCAGACTCAATTTCTGATATTACTGTTTTTGCATTATTATCAGGAGCAAATAAAACATAAGGCCGGTATTACACTATCAAATTTCTTTGTCAAAGATTTCATCAAAGATGTGATCAAATATTCCGTCAAATATATGTGACAAAGATCTTTGACGTAGCGCTAGGAGGGGTATTACACTGTCATCATATTTTTCGTCAAAGTTCAACATGGCTGACAACAACAACTTGTCATTAACCGCTGCAGTTGCATGTGCCACAATTGCGCTATGTGCAAATGCAGAAGAGTAGCGGGGGAAAAAAAGGAAACATACCTGTGTGAAGCCGTGGGTTTTACGACGACACGATAAAAGTACTCAACAGAACTTGTTAGTGAGCTTATAGTAGAGGACGCCAAGTCGTACATCAATACTTAAGAATGGATGAGCATACATTTCTGTACGTGCTCAGTGAAGTTGTAAGACGTATGCGTTGCCGGCGATGGGCGAGGCATGGCAGAGTCTCTGACCAGAGAGTAGTATGTAGTTAGTTGTTGCTTGTCGCCAGTCGGCATTAGTCTGCAGTAGTCTTGAGTAGTCTTCAGTAGTCTGCTGTAGTCGACATTAGTCGGCGCGTGCCTGCGCGTGTCGGCAGTCTGCTCTGGTCGGGACTTTGGAGGATGAGTATTATTGTAGAAGGTAAAGAAGCAGCCTTGCGCATATCTAGTAATGTATATTAACTGTCATTAATTTCTTTTTTTTAAAAAATGCCCCCAATAATAATTTTTATAATATAAAGTAATTTTTTTAAAGAAAAGCATTCATTTCAATTTAAAGAATATTTCCAATGCATGATCATTCCTTCCAAGAATCAGAAAAAAATATAGGCCAGCATTGCACGAAGCTGTGCCAAAAATTTTTTACGTAAGAGCAGATATATTCGCAGTTTTTATTGAGGTAAGAATTTTTCCTTTTTTATTCAGAATACAGGACCGAGGCGCAGCGCTGCTGTCGTCATAAAATTTACCAGGTTACTGAATTTTTTTTATTATTTCCCGGTTTAGGAATTGAATTTTGTGGTTACATTAAATGTGAATGCATTTCTGCACAGATATTATAAATGGGAGCCAATTTTTTTTCAGAGGTTACAATATATAAAATTCATTTAATTATTATTTTTGTGTGGAGGTTACACTTGGTTCATGGTTTCTAACTTAAATAATTCTGTGGGGAGGTTACAAAGTGTATCCTCATATCATAAAGCACAATATTCACTTTAGAACTGCTACATCTGCAGAAGACAGGCGCACTGCAACACTCCGATTCCTTGCTACAGGAGAGGGTTAGGTTATGTTAGGTCAGGTCTCCAATCTTCTTAATCTATTTTTGTATTCAGTGTGCCTCACGTTGTAAAGTGCCTCATCAGCTTCATACATCTCTACTAATTTTGTAGTTGTCGGCACACACCAATTGTATTTACCGGCAATGTTTATAAAACACTACAGATGACATAACGCTGCAGCAATGCTAACGCTCCATGTGGTAACATGTCACATTGCGAGGCCCTAGATTTGATAAAATATTGGACGACATTTGACAAAGTTCCCTATTACACCATCAAATATCTTTGACAAAGAAATTTGGTAGTGTAATACCGGGCTAAAGTTCAGTAAGGGCTTGCATGCCGTGGACGTCCCCATTTGACTGTTTCCATGGCGGCTGTATCCTCTTCGGGCCACAAGCACGCGTCCTTGTCGGACAGTATGCCAGCGGTGTCGCAATGCGCTTCAGGCGGGTGTTGCTAACGAGCGCCTTCCTGAAGTGCAGTTTGTGTTGACGGCGCAGTGCTGGCATCTGCTCGGCGTCGGCGTCGGCGTGAGGTCAGCGTGGCGTCCGCAGAGGGCCGGGGGCACCTTGGAGGTCGGTATTATTAGCGGGCGCGGCCTTGCGAAACCAGGTCCTGTTTGCTCTCCACTCCGCCCGCGTAAACTCCGAAGCGCAGCGGCGCGCCGGGTGACAAGGGGGAGCAAGTGCGACAAGCGGCATGCCTCGACACAAATACACCGACCCTGTCCAATCACTAAGCGGCTATTTGCGGCACCATACTACCACGCGACTCTTGTCGACCTTGAACTATGGTCTCACGCCGAGAGAAGTGTCACCAATATCTATCATCTACGTCTACATACGTACTCCATAAGCCACAAAGGGCATAGCAGAAGGTATGTAACGTCCCCTTACAAAAATTATGAATGACTGTGCTAGTAAACTTCTACGTTACTTGATACAAAGACAGCTGAGTAAAACTGAACGTACTCTGACGGTTCTCTACTTATTCTGATCATCACTAAACTGACACACAATATTTTTAGCGCAACGCAATCTGACTTTCTAAAATCCCTACAAAAGAATGGCCCTGCCTAACATTAACCTATACCTTTCACAAATCACTTACCCCACAAAAATCTTCGCTCCTCGAACTACTGCAATACAGCGAGCGCCAATACTGCCAGCTAAATAAAAGATTCTAACTACTGAAGGCACTAACTACTGATAGGCAGTTAGGAAATGAAAGATTCTGACAGAAAACAAACAATGTATTTACCATAATAATGTTAAAATGTCATCATATATATATATATATATATATATATATATATATATATATATATATATATATATATATCAATTCATGACATCCATCTTTACAAATTTCCTTTTTCTGGCGCACACACGTCCAGATCGTCCGGTTATAGTAACCTCTCAAAACTCTGGCATCTCTCTCTCCACATACACCACTGCTGGCGGCTCACCTCCAACTGCCCGACGCTACGCGCTGTTCACATCCAACTGCCGAACTACAATAGCGAATATGCCAACAATGCCAACCAGCCACAGACTGCACACAGCACAGTCAGTGATTTTCATACAGAGCGCTACGGGGCGTTACCAACATAAAAACCTGAACAGCCTACGTACTACTTACAGGTACTGTAATCTCCCGCCCCCCCCCCCCCCCACTCCTTCCTAATTCCAGCTTTTTTCCACAATAAGCAAAGTATTTTATGAAAAATTTGAGAGGAGCGAAGATTACAATAGACTTACTAGATTACTTAGCTTTTCGTGTAGAGTTGGCTCCATTTCTTCTAGTCTAGGGGTCTGATTGTGGAAGCTGAAATTCTCACATTTTATGTACTCATGGTTAAATTTATCTAAGTAAATTTGAAGATTGTTGTTGCACAATTTTCGTTGTTACGTTAATATATTTTGGCACATTTTAGTATATCATACAGTCTTTCGAATTTTTACATTAACGAAGTCGAAATTACATTGTTCGCCCAAATATATTGAAATACGTCCAATCACATCAGAGGCATGCTTACTACTACTTCACTTTGCAGTAACAACCACATTCCAAAGGAACAATTTCAATAAAACATTTTTGGAACAGCGATTAAAAAATTTTTAAAAAGTTTTCCGTTTTAAAAATTCAGTCTTGATCGCACCACGTGTGCTACAAGAACATAGGTGACCGGTTTCGGTCATATCACATGACCATCATCAGACCCATGGCATCTTTCGAAGATGGTAGGTGGAGCACTCTTCTCAGCTGCTGTGACATCACAGCATGGTGCGATCAAGACTGAATTTTAAAAAGAATTTTTTTTAGTACTTCGAAGGGTTTACAATTTTTCTTGACAAATAAACTTCTATTAATTTCGATTATTATCTCATAAATGAATCCAGAAATAAAGATAGCAAACAGTACTAGATTTGTAATTAATAATAGAAATTTGAAGTGTGCCGGAGTGGCCGAGCGGTTAAAGGCGCTACAGTCTGGAACCGCACGACCGCTACGGTCGCAGGTTCGAATCCTGCCTCGGGCATGGATGTGTGTGATGTCCTTAGGTTAGTTAGGTTCAAGTAGTTCTAAGTTCTAGGGGACTTATGACCTCAGCAGTTGAGTCCCATAGTGCTCAGAGCCATTTGAAATAATACGTAATTTCAAATGTTTCGAAAAAAAGATAATTTTAACTGTACATTAAAAGCAAGTACTTACCGATTGTAACATCGAAAATAAAGTAATTCCCTTTCATAAACTTTAGCTTGATATATAACATATTGTGTATAAAATTACATGAAGTTTTCAGAAAAGCGGCAGAGATACTATTGACCTGTCCAAAATTTGAAAATGAATACTGGTATCGACAACTACCGTAGAGGAAAAGTAATGCAAGAAGAGCATGTCCCGTTACAGTACTTAGTACCAATATTATCAGTTTTTGTCGTATTCTGCTCTACTTCGTGGCCGTCTGTAAGCCTCTTTCTTCTCTAATCTTCATAATTCACTACGTGGGGTATTCACTGGTGCGCAAAACTTAAGAACAAAAACAAGTTTCACATGATGTGCCACTGCCAGGTAGCGTCCTCGATGAAACTTTGACCGTACACAGAACTGCTCCGGTGTAGTACAGAAGACAACTGAAATAAATACGCAAATGAGGCTTTTATTCAAAGACAATAATTACACTGAAGTCACTGACATTTATGACGATCCCCTGCACATTACAGACGGCAGGACGTCTTACTTGATAGGATGTGTGATTGCGACGGACGGCAGTTCACGCTCCGCAACGGCCTTGCATGATGGTCACAAGCTGGGCGAGACGACGTTGTGGAAAGAAAGGCCGCGGCGCGTACGTCACGAAGGTAGTCCTGAACTCGCTCGCTCGCTCAGCTCAGCAGACAAAATGCGTTTCTAAACCTGTCAACTCGCAGCTGTGCGTGTAAGTACTAGCGAGAACTGCACCTTCCACTGGAATCTGCTATTATGAAGTCTTACTGATTAACAGTACTACAGCAAAATTTAAGATCAATACTGGATATAAATGGTATAACGGAGTGTTTATAGCATTTAGTCTCTTCTGCTTAACAGTACTCACTGCATGCTGGAAGTGGTGCCTTATGCAACTGATAATCATTTTAGCATGATTTTATTTTATTGTACGCCAGTACAGCAGTAACAAATTATAAGTAGGCCCGTGGGCTTCCCATCATTATAGGACTAATGACAGTAAGATTCCATAATAGCGGATTCCAGTAGCACATTCAGTTTTCGTTTGTACGGACACGCCTAGTTACGAGTTAACAGGTGTAGAAACGTACACTAGTGGCCATTAAAATTGCTACACCAAGAAGAAATGCAGATGATAAACACGTATTCATTGGACAAATATATTACACTAGAACTGACATGTGATTACATTTTCACGCAATTTGGGTGCACAGATCTTGAGAAATCAGTACACAGAACAACCACCTCTGGCCGTAATAACGGCCTTGATACGCCGGGGCATTGAGTCAAACAGAGCTTGGATGGCGTGTACAGGTACAGCTGCCCATGCAGCTTCAACACTATACCACAGTTCATCAAGAGTAGTGACTGGCGTATTGTGACGAGCCAGTAGCTCGGCCACCGTTGAGCAGACGTTTTCAATTGGTGAGAGATCTGGAGAATGTGCTGGCCAGGGCAGCACTTGAACATTTTATGTATCCAGAAAGACCCGTACAGGACCTGCAACATGCGGTCGTGCATTATGCTGCTAAAATGTACGGTTTCGCAGGGATCGAATGAAGGATAGAGCCACGGGTCGTAACGCATCTGAAATGTAAGGTCGACTGTTCAAAGTGCCCTCAATGTGAACAAGAGGTGACCGAGATGTGTAACCAATGACACCCCATACCATCACGCCGGGTGATACGCCAGTATGGCGATGACGAATACACGCTTCCAATGTGCGTTCACCGCGATGTCACCAAACACGGATGCGACCGTCATGATGCTGTACATAGAACTTGGATTCATCCGAAAAAATGACGCTTTGCCATTCGTGCACCCAGGTTCGTCGCTGAGTACACAATCGCAGGCGCTCCTGTCTGTGATGCAGCGTCAAGGGTAACCGCAGCTATGGTCTCCGAGGTGATAGTCCATGCTGCTGCAAACGTCGTCGAACTGTTCGTGCAGATGGCTTGCAAACGTCCCCATCTGTTGACTCAGAGATCGAGAGATGGCTGCACAATACGTTACAGCCATGAGGATAAGATGCGTGTCATCTCGGCTGCTAGTGATACGAGGCCGTTGGGATCCAGCACGGCGTTCCGTATTACCCTCCTGAACCCACCGATTCCATATTCTGCTAACAGTCATTGGATCTCGACCAACGCGAGCAGCAATGTCACGATACGATAAACCGCAATCGCGACAGGCTACAATCCGACCTTTATCAAAGTCGAACACGTGATGGTACGCATTTCTCATCCTTACACGAGGCATCACAACAACGTTTCACCAGGCAGCGCCGGTCAACTGCTGTTTGTGTATGAGAAATCGGTTGGAAACTTTCCTCATGTCAGCACGTTGTAGGTGTCGCCACCGGTGCCAATCTTGCGTGAATGCCCTGAAAAGCTAATCTTTTGCATATCACAGCATCTTCTTCTTGTAGGTTAAATTTCGCGTCTGTAGCACGTCATCTTCGTGGTGTAGCAATTTTAATGGCCAGTAGTGTAGTCTGTCTGCTGATTTGAGCGAGCGAGCGCAGGACTACCTTCGTGACGTACGCGCCGCGGCCTGTCTTTCTCGTAGGTCTCAGGCAGAGCTATTTATTCCTCCATCAGCATGGCTGACAACTGCTGGATGGTAGTTCTTGCGTGAGGATGTGCTGTAATGCGTCTTCACAACGCATTCCACATGTGATCCATGGGATTTAAGTAGGGGGCGGGCCTTTGGAGGGGTGGGGGAGGCGGGTGTAGGGCAAGCGTGTTCATTTGCCGTATATCCTCTGTTTCCAGCAGCTCCTCCACCTGTGCTATTCGATGCGGTCGCTCATTGACACGCAACAAAATGAAGTCAGTTCCGTGTGCACCCGTGAAAAGACGCCCATAGGAGGGAATTCAGTGTCGCAATGATGTTGACCGGTGAGTGCCCCTTGTTCAATGATTTGGAGATCAATACGCCCATGTAACATTATGCCTCCGCCCACACAGTACCAGCTGAACCACCAAACGATCATGTACGACAATGTTCCTGTAAATTACGTGCTTCCACCTCCTCCCCATATGAGGCTACGTCCAGAATCACTTCTCAGACTTCGGCGCTGAGGGGTTGGCTTTTGCTGTGTAGGCTGCAATTTAAAAATTCACCTACCTCAGAACGGCGTCTGATCGATGTCCCTTCACTCGGCAACGTAGACACTTACAAGTTGAGGTAAAAGCATCGTTGATAAAAAATACCATCTAATATCTCCAATTACTGGGGCCACGCAACTCTGGTAATGAAATACAATTCTTTAGAAAAACTGTCAATAAGAAATGTATCGGGCGGTAAGATAATGGATTGGCTTCTGGAAAATAATGTCCGAAATTTCCACACAAAAATGTTTATTTGTTCCTATAACCAAAGAAATGGTACTATTCAGTCCACATTTAAACTATTGGTTATTTTCGTCAAGTTCACAATTCATACACTCATTTCGCACGCACAGCAGCCAGAAATCTGTCCATATCCGACCCGAGTTAAACAACGTTTCCATATTCATTAATTCCACCATTAACATGAGTTATTACATTCGGTCTTTCTGGCGGATTTCAAAAAAGAAATTGCTCGCCAAAAATGCTTAGTGGTTGAATACTGAAACATGCCACGCGGTTACCACGAAGGCCAAATTTTCACACGCGAATATCATTCCAACAATACAGTTCTAAAACTTCCAAACTTCACAAAACTGTCCGTAACTACATCGGTTTATCAAACGCGAGTAACTCAATATTCTTTCACTTTACACATTATTTTGACTCGCACTAGTAACATGACTGTCTGCGTTCAAAGCTAGCGAGAGATTCTCTTCTTGTGGCCTCACTCCCAGTATAACTATCAGGTAACGAGCGGGAACCGTCTCAGATCTGATTGGCTAGCCATACTCGCTGCCAATCAGAATGCTCGCTCATGATCATACTCGCGCCAAAACTGCCTTGCACCAGTCCTTACATGCAGACGCATCTACGTCATTTTGCTATACAAATATTAAAGCTATGTGTAATAAACGAAAACGAAAAGGCAATAAATCTGGAAATATCCTTTAGATACAGATAATACTCCAGCTGACTTTCTGGCTGCTCTGTTACAATGGCAGTCACATCTAGACATACGTCATCAGTAAATTGGGTAAATTCCCTATGAACATTTTCCCACGACAGGCTTGTGAAACACTTGCACGATACTTAAACGGTATATAATGCAACATTAAACTTTGACGAATGTCCCACGTGCACACTCTCATTCACTCACATATACTCTCACAACAAACTTAGACACCAATAATAATTCTGTCTGATTTTTATATTACGAAAACGAAAAATAATTAAAGTTTTAATACGAAAATCTCAATTAATTAATTCTGCACCCTGCGAGCTCTGTTTGTTTTTAGATAATACCAAAGCATAAACTATTACATTTCCTAACTGAATTTCGTTACCCAAGTGTCGGTTTTTGACTTTTTTAGCAATTTTTTATCTCTGAAACTATGATAATTGCAAAGCTGAAATTTGGATCTTCTCCTGAATGACAAAAGGTAGTGTTTCGATTTTGAAAATGATTGAATAATATTTAATATCATTTATTTAGGTTCTTATAGGTGGCGAATGTACGCGTCCAATAAGAGACATTGGATAGCTTTCTCACGGCAGGTAGTGACAGATGCGCGTGTGTCTCCCGGTTAGGCCGGCAGATGTCAGCCCCCGAAGTTAGGTGCAGCTTGCTATCCTAAAACAAACGTTCGCTCGGAACAAACATGCGACGCTACAAGACTGAAGATGCTCTCATTCGAGAAGAGCACTCGACGCTGCTCCTCGTTGGTCCAGGTTCTACGCCCTTGGCACCATCGCAAACGGTTCCGGCGTTGTGCGGGTGTCAATGGAACATAACGTAGTGGTCGGCTGGCAAAGAGACCGTCTCACGTAGTCGCCGTGCCACTATGGAGCGTGATATTGCGAGTCTCGCCGTCCTCTTACATGTGGTTCCAATTGCTCTCGCTGTTTGACGTGGGTCGCTCCTTGCCTGTTGTACAATGTAGCGGCCGTGTGCTGCTGTACTTGACTGTGACCGACCACCTCCTCTTCGTCAGGCAGCAGGGCTTCTGGTTCGGAATGATCTACACGCACGTGAAGCAATTCTGCGAGCAGTACCAATCTCTAGGGTTACATTCGTCACACTATGTCCTTCTTGCCGTTGTGAAGTCATACAGATCTTGTCTCTTTGTCATGTTGTAATGAAGAACAACACTACAGTGCACTGTAACCGTTCACTGATTGAGACACACTGTCTTTTTCCGTTCCTTCAGCTGCTCCGTGCTGCGGAGCCAGCCCCATTTGACGCTACAGTCACACTGACCTGACTTCAAGTGATTCCTAGCTTTCTGTGCATGACTGGAAGACCTCTGACAATATGCTGCCGCACTTTCATTTATATTCCCCGAGTAGCTAGTATGTTGGGTTACTTTACGTAGGTCTTCCTTAAGCTTTGCAGGTCAGTGTAATAATAATAACCTTATAGCAGCCACTGAGACGACTACATCTACATCTATATTTATACTCCGCAAGTCACCCAACGGTGTGTGGCGGAGGGCACTTTACGTGCCACTGTCATTACCTCCCTTTCCTGTTCCAGTCGCGTATGGTTCGCAAGAAGAACGAATCTCTCTAATTTTACATTCGTGATCTCCTCGGGAGCTATAAGTAGGGGGCAGCAATATATTCGATACCTCATCCAGAAACACACCCTCTCGAAACCTGGGCAGCAAGCTACACCGCGATGCAGAGCGCCTCTCTTGCAGAGTGTGCCACTTGAGTTTGCTAAACATCTCCGTAACGCTATCACGCTTACCAAATAACCCTGTCCCAACTTGCATTAAATGTTGCCTCACTTACTTAAATATTACTGTTGTGTGCTGCACAGTGAGGCAGACGGCTGTGACCGTCGACTTCACCCAATACCGTAGGAAAAAAATGACAGGAGCGAGATTCGTCCATTGCTCTAGCTATAGCACAGGACTTGACTTCCCCATTCAACCCAGTGTTCAGAGCACCTTTTGTTCAGACACTCACGCACATTAATACGGAAGTGTGATAGCGTACCGTTATATTAAAACCACTTGCTCTGGTACCCAACAAAGACACAGTCTCCAACAACTGTGGCAGCATATCTCGAACGAAAGTTTAGCTTCGAAAAGCAGTGCCAGCGCATAAGGTACTGTTAGTTTATCTTGTACAACACCGGCCCGTAAGCTAATGGTACTCAGAGATGGTAGTGGCTATTGCGGAAGTTTGAAATACTGTCACGGATAAAATGTTAAAACTAACCCCATCAATGAACAAAACAAACTGTAGAAAGTTCGGTACTGTGGTGCTGTGCCGGACAATCGCCAACAGAACTGCAAACTGCCGGGCGTTGTGGCCGAGCGGATCTAGGCGCTTCAGTCTGGAACCGCGCGACCGCTACGGTCGCAGGTTCGAATCCTGCCTCGGGCATGGATGTGTGTGATGTCCTTAGGTTAGTTAGGTTTAACTAGTTCTAAGTTCCAGGGGACTGATGATCTCAGATGTTTAGTCCCATAGTGCTCAGAGCCATTTGAACCATTTGAACTGCAAACTAGTTTTAAAATAATTTCGACCTATTCCTTACATATGTTGTTTATGACAGGGGTATAATTGCTGCTCCACCTGTACTGAACGAACTGTATTGTTTGAAATGTGCCCTTCATGAGCACGATTTCAGGCGCTTATTACTGAATTTTCTACGATGATCCGACACCATACCCTCAAATCCTATGTGTGGACAATGATTTGTCGAGAATCTTGATCAACACTTCGTGACCACTTTCTCGCAAGTTTCTAACCGCAGTGACAGATTTCTTGCAATTCGGATGAGTGTATGCATAACTGGGTTGAGGATTTCTCGGTAGGAACGGCGCAGCGTGTCACCTCTGCTGGTGAGTCATCGACAGGAGTAGAGTAGCTCCATGAGTGTCCCAGGGAAGTTTTCTGAAACCCTTGTTGTTCATGCTGTACAGTCTCTGCTCAAAAGTATCCGAAATATTTTTGGTGGTAGACTTTTATCTTCATAGATCTTTCCTGTTCTTCGTATATTTGCTTTGCCCTATTATTAGAAATTTTTAACAATTATTATTGTTGTTTTAGGTTAGGTGGCCCCACCTGTATAAAATGAGCTGAGTATTTTTCTGTCAGTAGAGAAGCAGTGACAGCAGCATGGATCGATTAGGAGATCTCGGTGACTTCGAACGTGGGCTAGTCACTGATTGTCTCCGCAGCGAGAAATACACCTGGAAATTTTGTTTCTGTGAATTCTTTTTGTTTAGGTGCGGGTCCGCTACATATTTTACACTTGAAAACATTGTCAATTTTACACTGTGTATTATGTTCTTTATTTAAGTCTTGTGATAAGCTAATTCCGAATTTGCATAATTTTTACGCGTGACGTCAACTTACGTACATTACGTTTAACGTAGTGTAAGCGTCGATTTTCTATTGCGTGACATGTGATGGTGTACCACCACGATCTGGGTTCTGTGCAAATGTATGAATTGCTTTGTTATGTGACCGTCTGGATATACACACATCAGAAAAAGATTTCCATCACCCCGATTCCCAGTTCCCAGAACTCCTGAACATAAACGTTGACTTTGGATATTGTATCACAGACACAGTCTCTTTGACTGTGTAGAGATGTCACTAAACCCGCCCAAAGATATAAGCAACCTTGCTTGAGCAGCGCGTATTACACGGAGGGGGTCCAACAGCCAATCAGTTCCAGTCATTCCACCAGGAAGGAGGTACACGGCTCGTGTTGTCTGTAGTTCCACCATGCCTCGACCGTCAGTACCGCGGTTCGATCGCGTCCGCATTGTTACTTTGTGCCAGGAAGGGTTCTCAACAAGGGATGTGTCCAGGTGTCTCGGAGTGAACCAAAGCAATGTTGCTCGGAAGTGGAGGAGATACAGAGAGACAGGAACCGTCGATGACATGCCTCGCTCAGGCCGCCCAAGGACTACTACTGCAGTGGTTGACCGTTACCTACGGATTATGGCTCGGAGGAACCCTGACAACAGCGCCACCACGTTGAATAATGCTTTTCGTGCAGCCACAGGACGTCGTGTTACGACTCAATCTGTGCGCAATAGGCTGCATGATGTACAACTTCACTCTCGACGTCCATGGTGAGGTCCATCTTTGCGTCCATGACACCATGCAGAGCGGTACAGATAGGCCGAACAACGTGCCGAATGGACAGCTCAGGATTGGCATCTCGTTCCCTTCACCGATGAGTGTCGCAATGCCTTCAACCATACGATCGTCGGAGACGTGTTTGGATGCAACCCGGCCAGGCTGAACGCCTTAGACACACTTCCCAGCGAATGCAGCAAGGAGGAGGTTGCCTGCTGTTTTGGGGTGGCATTATGTGGGGCCGACGTACGCCGCTGGTGGTCATGGAAGGCGCCGTAACGGCTGTACGATACGTGAATGCCATCCTCTGACCGATAGTGCAACCAAATCGGCAGCATATTGGCGAGGCATTCGTCTTCATGGATGACAATTCGCAACGTCATCGTGAACATCTTGTGAATGACTTCTTTCAGGATAACGTCATCGCTCGATCAGAGTGGCCAGCATGTTCTCCAGACATGATCCCTATCTAACATTCCTGGGAGAGACTGAAAAGGGCTGTTTATGGACGACGTGACCCACAAAACCACTATGAGGGATCTACGCCGAATCGCCGTTGGGGAGCGGGATAATCTGGACCAATAGTGCCTTGATGAACTTGTGGATAGTATGCTACGACGAATACAGGCATGCAGCAATGCAAGAGGACGTGCTACTGGATATTAGAAGTACCGATGTATACAGTAATTTGACCACCACCTCTGAAGTCTCACTGTACGGTGGTACAACATGCAATGTCTATGTGTGGTTTTCATGAGCAATAAAAAGGGCGCAAATGATGTTTATGTTGATCTCTATTCCAATTTTCAGTACAGGTTCCGGAACTGGTTCAAATGGTTCTGAGCACTATGCGGCTTAACTTCTGAGGTCATCAGTCGCCTAGAACTTAGAACTAATTAAACCTGACTAACCTAAGAACATCATACACATCCATGCCAGAGGCAGGATTCGAACCTGCGTCCGTAGCGGTCGCTCGGTTCCAGACTGTAGCGCCTAGAACCGCACGGCCACTCCGGCCGGCGTTTCGGAACTCTTGGAACCGTGGTGATGCAAAACTTTTCTTGATGTGTGTGTATATACATATATATACATGGTGAAGCGAAATTCGCGCACTCGGGCTTCGTAGCGTGACTGTCACATGCCAACGATAAAAAATGCCTCTCACAAAATTTCGTCCGGCGAGTACATCCGGCAGAAAAATGACGTTAAAGCGTGGCAGTCTGGCAACACCATAACCACATGTACGGTAACTACCTCTGTCAGGAGATAGTAGTTATGCTGTTCAGACGGTAGAGGAAGGAAATATGTTACATGGACATGGGACCGAAAACGTTTATTTCTATGTCAGAGTTCATCTTGTACTTCTCTTCCTAACCAAATTAATAATGGGAAACACAACGAAACAGAACGTACCAACATTACATAATATGTTTTCTTACATGAAATGTTCCAAATACTCTATTGCTTACGGCATGAAACACTTCCCTAAATGAAATATTCACAATGTCTCTGATTAACAAGGATACATGCATCAACCTGCCATAGCACTGAATCCCTGATGCGCTGATATAAAGGCCTCTGTAGAGACTCGCGTAATCAACAAAGATTTTCTGTCAACGTGTGGGCCGGGATTGTTGGCGACTGTTAGGCCCTCCATGTTGTTTCCACCCAGTCTCAACGTTGGAACTTACCACGCTTCGTACGAGAATACTCTAACTGTTCTCCTGGAACATGTACATCATTCGCGATAGAGCTCCTCGTCATTTCTGTGTTAATATTCCTAGAATCCTAAGTAACAGAGTTCGTAACACATGTGTAGGTAGGTAGAGGTGGACCAGTTCATTGTCCTCCATGCCATTCCGGATCTAAACTCACTAGACTTCTATTTGTGAGGACATTTTAAAGCCCTTATGTAGGGGACCACGCTACTACAGCAGATATTGTGAAACATGAAGCAAATCTCCAGTACATCAGGGATTCAAAGCGACGACGTGTTGACGCATTAATCCTTGCTAAAGGAGGGAAATTTGAACACTTCATTTAGGAAAGAGTCTCATGCTGTAGTCAGAAGGATATGTTGAGCGTTTCATGTAAAAAAACAAAAAAAAGCCTTTTATATTGTTCTGGTACGTTCTGTTTCTGTCTGTTTCTTATAATCAGTGTGTTCATGAATAAAAGTAGGAGACGAACTCTAACACAGAAATACACCATATTTCCTTCATCTACGCTTGAGGAATGTTTCCTGAAAGTTTCGCCATATCTTTTGTTACGCCGTGTATAACCGGTTCCAAAGGTAAGAAACGTCACTCTAAGTGGCAAGACGAGGTCCGCAGCGACGCTAAGGATACTGTGGGACTTATTGATATGAAGACTTCATGGACTGAAGACGGTAATTATAAAGTGGAAATATATTAGCGTCAGGAACTACAAGTTGTCCTAACAAGTATAGCAATCACGGGAGTCTCCAGATTTAAATGGCACCCCTCCCAAATCTTTCTGTACGTGCCGAAGCTGAATTCTTTTAGCAGAAAGCTATGAGTCACGGCCGTCTGTGGTTGGTGACGGAGTATAGGCCTACGTGCTGTGTACTCTGCGAGACTATTTTGCTCTTAACAGAAGTTGAAGTATTTTTGGCTGGAGATATAACGCAGGTGCGGCTAAAGCGGCTCTGTGCGCACTTGAAACTGGGAACTCGATTATAGTTCCCGCGGTTCTGGAAGGCTCTGGAAATCCTTACTCTTAGCACTTTTAGTGTGCGTCGTAGACAGAAATCTGCAGGGACAAACCAAAACTCTCCGCATCTATTGCGTGTCTGCAGGTCTCTTACTCGGACCCACAACAGTGGGTGCTATAAATTTAGCAAAATACTTTAGCACCATCATTATGGCAGAGTTTTCATGGAGGTAGGCGTCTTGGCCTGAATCTCTGTCATAGTTGGTTGGTTCATTCAATGTTCCAGAAATCTACCGAAGTGAGTGGAACGAGTTGGTTGCAGTCAGTGCATACTACCATACGACGATGTTGTTGCACTTGACCTCCCTTGGCCGTTATCGGAGACTCGTGTTGACGTTACAGTAAAGAAGTACAGTGGTGACTAAGGAAATCGCATCGTATTGTGAATGAATGATTGTTTGTTTGGTGAAAATTTCCTGCTATGTGAGACTGATTCAGTAACAGCGTGAGATGGTGCAGACTCAGGGAGACTCTCCCCGACACTCGTGTGTTGTAGAAGCTGACTGTGACAGACCTCGCTGCCAGTCCTGGAGAACCTGGAAGATAACGTTGCTTGCGCGGGAGTGCAAAAATTAACTCTATACCATTCTTGCCATTACTCGCCTCCTCTCAGTTTAACTATTGGGAGCCGGCCGCTGTGGCCGAGCGGTGCTCCAGTCCGGAACCGCGCTGCTACTGCGGTCGCAGGTTCGAATCCTGCCTCGGGCATGGATGTGTGTGATGTCATTAGGTTAGTTAGGTTTAAATAGTTCTAAGGGGACTGATGACCTCAGATGTTAAGTCCCATAGTGCTTAGAGCCATTTGAACTATTTTTTAACTATTGGAATCGATTCCCTAAATTAATTATTGAATTATTGAAATTTGTAATTAAAATCTTTTGAGTGAGGCCTCTTCGAAGCCCACATGGCCCTCAGCCAACTAGTCAGTTTTAATATTACCTCCTCTTTTGTTAGATAAATGCTTTCATCTACATCCACATACATACTTCGCAAACCACCGTACGGTGCGTGGCAGAGGGTACCCTGTACCACTGCTAGTCATTTCATTTCCTGGTCCACTCAAAAACAGAGCGAGGGCAAAACGACTGTCTAAATGTCTTATCATACCTTCGTGGTCCTTACGAGAAATGTACGTTTGCGGCGATATAATTACTCTGGTGTCAGCTTCAAATGCCGGTTATCTAAATTTTCTCAGTAGTATTCCTGGAAAAGAACATTACCTTCCCTCCAAGGATACCCATTTGACTTACCAAAACATCTCCGCAATACTTGCGTGTTGTTCGAACCTACTGGTAACGAATCCAGCAGCCCGCCTATGAATTACTTCAATGTCTTCCTTCAATCCGACAAGGTGGGGATCCCAGACACTCGACCAGTACTCAAGAATAGGTCGCACCAGTGTCCTATATGCGGCCTCCTTTACAGATGAACCACACTTTCCTAAAATTCTCCCAATAAACCTAAATCGGCCATTCGCCTTCCCTACCACAGTCCTTGTGTGCTCGTTCCACTCCAAATCACTCTGCAACGTTACGCCTCTGTATGTAATCGTCGTGACTGTGTCAAGCAGCATACTACGAATGCTTTATTCGGGCATTACGTTTTCCTTTTTCCCCTCTCATCTACATTGACTTACATATTGCTACATTCAGAGCTAGCTGCCATTCATAACACCAACTAGAAGCTTTTGTTTTGCCTTGCGGTGTTTTATTATGATGTCTTTCCGTACTTGTAATATTTTATAAATTTGCGCGCCAAGAGGATAGTTGGAGATTCTTGACATGCTCCTTTGTGTGATATTACATGCTGTTACTGTGGTCGCTTCTTGGTCATTTATTTCGTAACTATTTGGGAAATTTTTACGTTGAAACGTATGGTATACTCATCACTACTTGCACACGAAATTCTTGGTAAATTCATGATTTTTGGCTACGTAGCCCGCGGTTGCTTGTGAGCCCCAAGGCCTTTTTCTTGTAAGGTTGTGATTAATGATCTCAGAATTCGTGCCGCTTTTACGAAATGACACAATCGTCAGTAATGATGTTGGCATTTGTGATTATTTGAGTCAGCTTTGAGGAGGTTTTATTTTATTAACTGTGGTTAACTGAGGCCTCTGTGAACAGTTTCACTAGAATGCTACAGAATCCTAAGGATAGACTTATATAGCATTGTCATCACGTATAGTGCAATTTCTGTTGTTAATTCGGTTTTTTGAATCCATGATCAAAGAGAAAAACAGATTTCATGAGTTTAGGTTAGAGATTTTGCTTGTTTCTGAATTCTCTGCCTAAGCGCGAACATTGTGCAAGATGTAATGAACATGTGTTCCTTTAGTTTAAATAAATTCGAGCATAAATTTTGCTGCGTGTGAATAATGCACTCGTGATTTTCTCGTCTCTTGTTTTATTAACCTATGCTGAAGACATGTTTCGGAGTTGTTCACCATGTGCCGCCTACGTCAACAGCTTCGATTTATTTTTTGTTGAAACAGACTTCCTGTACGAAAATTAATCAGTCAGTTCAACTGGAAGATTAGCAAGAAATACTTAGATTTAATGTCACAAGGTCCCATCAACTATGTAGACAGGACCAAGACAGCCCATTGCATGGTTAATGGTTACGAGTGTCACTTTCTTTCAGCTTTGCATTCTGGCATAAAGCAGGATAAAGCACAAATGCGACACGAACAATGAAAAACTGGACAGTGCAGCTTACAGGCCTAGCATGGAACGTACGGTGGGAGTAGGTCGGTGGGAGGGGGGAATGGGATGAGGTGGAAGGGGCGATAGAGGGGCCATGTGTGTGTGGGGGGGGGGGGGGGAGGAGGGATAGGGGTGGTGGAGGGTCTGCAGGTTCATCAATCAATCAACAAAATATTTACAAACAATACGTTATACAAATAGTAAAGCATTAAAGTGTGGACAGGAGTTGCATGTTTTTAACCATGGACACTGATAAACTGGAAACAGCAGTGTATAGATTTAGCAGATAACATAAATCTGCAAAGCATATATATAAATCATACATTTTAGAAATATTGAAGCACTGAGGTGTAATTATTCATGACGGCAATGTATAAATGCTTGGGATGAATAGGTAATATAGCTGTACTGGTGAATCAAAGAAAAGTGCAATTCGAACGAGAAGTGTAAATATACCTTTTCTCTGAACAGATTTGAACTCACAAAAAATTACTGTAATAGTCACAAGTAATAGCCTGCTTTGGAGGCTGTGTGTACATAGGTGTGAACATGTCTAGAATTCTGGGACATGCAACGACATAACATAGAGTGCATATTATTTTGGTATTGGAGGTAACAATGTGAGTGAATTTTAATGTAAAAAAAACAGGTGCAGTCATTTAAAACAAAAATTCTCAGCAAAGTAAAAACCTGGGATGTACATTAATCATCTATAAGACACCAAATATTTGTGTAAAATATACATATGTAAGAAGTCAAAGTGAAACAGAATGTGACATGTATATCTCTTATCTTTCATTTTACACTGTTGATGATACATTGTGATTCACATTTCTTAGGAATTTACTTTCATACATCGCAGCCTTAACAGAATACAACATACGACTTTTTAGAAATGCATCTTATTTTATATACTGTAAGTCTTCCCCATATTAGAATACACACCGTCTTGTACTTGTTCTAAAGACACCTTCCCTTTTGTCTTGTGTTATATCACATGATATACAGAAATTGGGTATAACATCATTATAGGCTTATCTAATTTTATTAAAATACATCATGTTTACATTTATACTGCAAGGGACTAAAGATAGATATAACATATGTATCATAAGTATATTTCTGGTGCTTATTTGACTGCATTACATGGTACCAATTATCTGATCTTCACTTTGAATTGTAATTCCAGTTTTGCCCACAATATAGCACAGCATATTTTTGTTTGTTTCTGATTATTTCCATTAGCTTGCTTAAACAAGCCTCTCCTTCTTTTTAAAGTGCTTTCCTTTTATTGATCTGTGTAACCCTATATAATCTTATGACTGGGTGAACTAGCAAGATGCAAGATAAACTTAAATAATATTTCTTTGGCCTAGTAGTATTTTTATCGAAGTATTCCTCATTGTACATCTCTGTTCTCTTACATCTCTACCACACAGTTCTCTAAATTAGAGCATAGTCTTACTTAGCTACAGTATCTTAATTCCTGTAAGACTTTATGTCACAAGTGCCTTAGAATGTGACATATCAATGCCTATACTTTATTAAACAATACATGTTCTAATTTTGTGCTATATCATAGAGTTTTTAGAAGCAAAATATGATATGCATATTTTTAGGTGGTTTATGCTTAGACATTTTATGTCACAAGATCCCATATGATCAGCATGTTGAAAATTGTAAGTAGCTTTTCCTTTCCATGTTGTATAAACCATTCCTTTGGTTATGTTAAGTTCTGTCACAAGTAGCTACACATGTGACCCTCTGCTGTGAAGTGTATTGGGTTACGTTCTTCTACCATTCTGTATAGCATTCACTTCACACAGTATGTATTTCCTTGCCTTCTATGTTACTAAATAGTTTATAATTGTGTTTGCGGTGCTTTACTTCATGGTAACCCATTTATATGGTTCTAATTTGAGCTTGAAGTTAACCTTTATTTGTATTTTTGTATAATAAGTTCTCAACATATGTTTCTGTGGAAAAGTATGTTTATATTCTTGTTGTTACACGATTATACATTTCTGACTCTGCTGCTATAAAATTTTTGTTCACAATACAAAGTAAAGCTGTGCCATTATAATATGTCATATATCCCCTCCCCTTTTGTTCTCTAATCGTGTTATATGTATTATTGTATAACAGTCACCGCACATATTTCCCATTGTAAATGTTTTCTGAGACCTTTTGTTTTAAATGGTTGCACTTGTATGTTTTTACTTTAAAACACACTGAAGCGCCAAAGAAACTGGTATAGGCATGCGTATTCAAAGACAGAGATTGGTAAACAGGCAGAATACGGCGCTTCGTTCGGCAACACCTATATAAGACAACAAGTGTCTGGCGCAGTTGTTATATCGATTATTGCTGCTACAATGGCAGGTTATCAAGATTTAAGTGAGTTTGAACGTGGTGTTATAGTCGGCGAAAGATGGGACACAGCATCTCCGAGGTAGCGATGAAGTGGGGATTTTCCCGTACGATCATTTCACGAGTGAACCATGAATATCAAGAATCCGGTAAAACCAACTCTCCGACATCGCTGCGGACGTAAAAAGATCTACCGAGAACGGGACTAACGACGACTGAAGAGAACCGCTCAACGTAACAGAAGTGCAACCCGTCCGCAAGTAGTTGCAAATTTCAATGCTGGGCCATCAACAAGTGTCAGCGTGCGAACCATTCAACGAAACATCATCGGTATGGACTTTCGGAGCCGAAGGCCCACTTGTTTACCTTTGATGACTGCACGACACAAAGCTTTACGCCTCGTCTAGGTCGTCAACACCGACATTGGACTATTGATGACTGGAAACATGTTACCCGGTGGGACGAAGCTCGTTTCAAACTGTGTCGAGCGGATGGACGTGTACTGGTACGGAGACAACCTCCTTAATCCACGGGTCCTGGATGTCAGCAGGGGACAGTTCAAGGTGATGGAGGCTCTGTAATGGTGTGGGCGTGTGCAGTTGGAGTGATACTGGACCGCTGATAAGTCTAGATACGACTCTGTTAAGTGACACGTACGTTAGCGTCCTATCTGATCATCTGCAGCCATTCATGCCCATTGTGCGTTCCGACTGAGTTGGGCACCCCACATGTCCAGAATTGGTACACAGTGGCTCCAGGAACACACTTCCGCTGGCCCAGACATGAACATTATTGAGCATATGTGGGATGCCTTGCAACGCGCTGTTCAGAAGGGATATTCACCTCTTCGTACTCTTACAGATTTATGGACAACCTGCAGGATTGATGACGTCAGTTTTCTCCAGCACTACTTCAGACATTAGTCGAGTCCGCGCCACGTCGTGTTGCGGCACTTCTGCGTGCTTGGGAGGGTCCTACACGATATTAGGCAGGTGTACCAGTTTCTTTGGCTCTTCAGTGTACATTTGTGTTATCATATAAGCTACAAAAATAATATGCACTCCATCTTTTGTTGTTATATGTTACACACTCCTACTTATATGGCAGTTACTTTGATGTGCATATCTATATATTCATCTATAATTACGTATAATGTGTTCACTCCTATGTACGCGCAGCCCTCGAAAGCAATGTATTATTTGTGCCAATCTGTAGCAATTTTTTATGAGTCCAGATCCGTTCAGGGATAATGTAGGGATACACTTCTTGTTTAGAATTGCACTCCTTCTCTGTTTCACTAGTGTCACTGCATTATATATTCATTCCATGCAATTATACGTTGCCATCGCGAATTATTATGCCTCACTGTTTTAATATTTGTAAAACGTATGGTTTATATATACTTTGTAGGTTGGTGTTATCTGCTACATTTATACACTGCAATATTCAGTTTGTCAGTGCTCATGGCAAAAATATATGCAATCCTCCTCCCTCTCCTCTCCCTACTTTCCATGTTAGGCTGTACGACACGAGTTGGGTTGGCAGCCTCATGGAGCCAGTGCAGCAGGTTGTCTGCAGCTAACTGCCAAAGAAAGGCAAACGGTTTTTGGGTGAAACTAAAATTCCGCGGACAGTGTTAGGGAGGAGGTGTATCGTACCATCGCCTCCATGAAGGATGAGGCTCTGCGTATGCCATCGGGTCCCTGCCCTGCTGACATCACTGTTGCCACAGCAAACGACGTTGCAGAGTGCTGGTAAACTCTTCATGCTTAGGTAAACTCTGGCACACTTGCTCCTCTGGTTTCTCCTACGCCCCTCAGATTTCTGTACGTTTTTATACCGTTATAGCTTGTGTACTGAAAGTCATTAAAGAGGAGTTTGTAAGGCCTATGCTGATAATGTTAAATAAACCAAGTGTATGTAGTCCTAGCTTTATCTTTGGAACCACTGAAGATAACATTCAATATTTGTTGCAGGTAAACATATCCATGTTGTTTATGTTGACTGAAGTTTAATTAAGAAATTACATGTAAACGAACTAAAAATGTTAGCTTACCGAAAATATGCAATTTATTTTATTAAATATTTGATATGCAGACCGCTAACTTCATAACCAATGAAACCCCTCCTAAGATTGTGTTTTAGCAGATATTAAATTATAATAAAGCAGCTCACAAAGGTTCATGTAGGTGTCACAAGCAGTTTTACAGGCATAGAAACAATAACTCTGAAAAAAGTCGTTTTGAGAAAATCGAGTCTGACGCTGAAAAAGATGAAAGCTCACTCATATTTTTAAACGAAGGCTCAGAGCACTCAGCAATATGGTCAGGATTCCCTTCCTTGTCCCTCTCTTTCTCTGAAAGTTACTCCTATCGTGATGACCTTGCTTCTTTTGTGTTCAACTCGGCTGCACGCTGACTTGACAACTCTTAATGTGTCTAAAAGTTGCAGTCTCTGCGCAGTGTTATTCTTCCCATGTTTGTACAACTGATAACACAGACTCCCCGTTTCAGAGTATTTATCTCCACAAAGATACTCTTGGGCGCTCAAATCCGAATCATATTACTGGATGGCTTATTGGGATTCTGAGTATGCCCATGGAGACACTTTTGGAGGAGGTCTGGTCGAGTTGTTGTTGTTGTTGTGGTCTTCAGTCCTGAGACTGGTTTGATGCAGCTCTCCATGCTAATCTATCCTGTGCAAGCTCCTTCATCTCCCAGTACCTACTGCAACCTACATCCTTCTGAATCTGCTTAGTGTATTCATCTCTTGGTCTCCTTCTACGATTTTTACCCTCCACGCAGCCCTCCAATGCTAAATTTGTGAGCCCTTGATGCCACAGGACATGTCCTACCAACCGATCCCTTCTTCTAGTCAAGTTGTGTCACTAACTGGTCGAGTTAGTTCCTTATAAATTGGCTTATTAGCTTCCAAAAGAGCTTCAGGAATAGATTTCGTGTGCTCGAAACACGCTCCTGAAACTTCAGCCTTCCGGAATTTATACTATGATTCAGGTCCAGGCGGGGAAAGTGAATGTATTAGATTCTTGTCATTTTAGTTTCTTTGGAAGTATCTGGCCCAGAAGTTTTTTTTGATACCTTACAAATCATTTCTGTTATTTCTGATGGCCATTCCGTAATTCCGCCCTCGGCCTTGACGCAGTGGTAACACCGGTTCCCGTCAGATCACCGAAGTTAAGCGCTGTCGGGCTGGGTTAGCACTTGGATGGCCATGAGGTCTGCCGAGCGCTGTTGGTAAGCGGCGTGGACTCAGCCCTTGTGAGGCAAACTGAGAAGCTAATTGGTTGAGAAGTGACGGCTCAGGCCTCGTACTGACATACGGCCGGGAGAGCGGAGTGCTAATCACATGCCCCTCCATATCCGCATCCAATGACGCCTGTGGGCTAAGGATGACACGGCGGCCGGTCGGTGCCGTTGGGCCCTCATGGCCTGTTAGGGCGGTGTTCAGTTTACTCCATAATACTGCTAAAGAGAGTTTATTGTTTTATCAGTCAGTTGATCCGTCAGTGGGTTGGCATCTGATAGTTCGATGGTGTCCACAGTTTGCTTCAACCTTTTGAGGCCACACGGGACATCTTATAAAAAGCAGGGTAGCCAACTTTGAGCACTGCATATCTTCTATCGATAGGTGAAAACCACATCGTTCTATGAAGAGTGTTTCAGAAATACAGGATGTCCCAGACGGAATTATCAAAATTCAGAGATATGACAGGAAGTATCATTTGAAGCAAAAAGCTTCGTATGGACGTGTGGCCTTTTCCGAATGGTTTCCCAGACAGGGCACACTTAATGTACATTTATTTTCTATAATATTCAATACACATGTACAACAGTTAGTAAACATTACAACTTGCTTTTTACCAAGTATCACTTGAAAAATACGTGTTTTTAGCATATTCACCTCTAAGCATTATCGTACACGTCACATTACAGTTAATAAATAGCTCACAATAAATTTTCGAATATCCTAACATTAACTTCACTGCATTTATGCACTCTTCAGCGAAGATGTGTTGCTTGTCTGAGTGCCTTTGCATGTTTCCTAATGAGAGCAGTAGCCTTGTAAGTAGGCTGTTTATATTTTCTTATTGGCAACTATGTAAGTAGGCTGTTTATATTTTCTTATTGGCAATGTTACATAGCGCTCTGTATGAAAATCACTGGCTGTGCTGTGTGCAGCCTGTGGCTAGTTTGCATTGTTGTCTGCCATTGTAGTGTTGGGCAGCGGCAGCTGGATGTGAACAGCGTGTAGCGTTGCGCAGTTGGAGGTGAGCCGCCAGCAGTGGTGGATGTGGGGAGAGAGATGGCGGAGTTTTGTAATTTGTCATGAACTGCTATGTATATTATGATGTTTCAACACTATTAAGGTAAATGCATTGTTTGTTCTCTATCAAAATCTTTCATTTGCTAACTATGCCTATCAGTAGTTAGTGCCTTCCGTAGTTTGAATCTTTTATTTAGCTGGTAGTAGTGGTGCTCGCTGTATTGCAGTAGTTCGAGTAATGAAGATTTTTGTGAGGTAAGTGATTTCTGAAAGGTATAGTTTAATGTTACTCAGGGCCATTCTTTTGCAGGGATCTTTGATAGTCAGATTGCGTTGCACTAAAAATATTGTGTGTCAGTTTAAGCACAGTCGTGTATAAATTTTTCTAAGGGGTCGTTTCATATGGCGATCCTGCCAGGATACGAACCTGGAATCTTCTGATTTTTTCTTGTAGTTTGTGTAATTAGTGTAGATTTTGTTTATTGCTAGTGTGTAATTGTATTGAGAATCTCCTTTGTAGTTGCAGTCTTTCATTGTTGTACAGTAAAACAGTTGTGGCATGCATGTAGATTTGCACCAAGTATTTCGCAGCTGCGCTTGCAATTAACTAGATATTATTTTCAGTGCTATGTTAATGTGTTCTCTTATTTTTGCTATTCAAATTGTGCTTTTCTGTGTTATCGTGTGAAATATTGTGACAATAATGGCGTGTGAAAAACGTAAGACTCGGCTCCAAAGTAAACTGAGAAATGACAGTGAAGACGAAAGTAGTGTGTTAGCGCCACCATGTAATGAATTAACTAATGTTCAACATAGTAATTTGGTAACTGTGCATAGGGAAATGGAGCGGGCGGCAAACAATGGCGTAGACAGTGAAACAATTAGTGAACAGGGAAGCATTATCGATCGATCGCTCGGCAACAGCTCGCCTCAGGAATCCGAAATGATACGACACAATTTTGCAAATACTGTAGATTCAGGTTTTGCGTCCTCACCGTTTTCTCAAATGAGTCAAGACACATTTTCTGCTTGTCAAAATGTGAATGTTGCCGGTGAAAATGCACTGCCAAAAAGCATAGAGAAACAGATTCCAGACACTAATACATTATTATTGCAATTAATGCAACAAATGGAACAAAATCAGAGACAAATGGGACAAAGGCTTCAAAAGTTAGACACAATGGAACAAAATCAGAGACAAACACAGCAAAAGCTTCAAAAGTTAGACACAATGGAACAAAATCAGAGACAAACACAGCAAAAGTTAGACACAATGGAACAAAATCTTCAAAAGTTAGACACAATGGAACAAAATCTTCAAAAGTTAGGTACCACACTTGAACAAAAACGTGAAGATTTAACCACTGAGTTACATAACATCGAATCGAAATGTCAAAAGGTCTATAATGACGTAAAAACACAAATTTGTGAGCATTTCCAACCTATTTTTTCGCGTCATGAAAATGCATTACAGAATCACGAAGCAGCCATAAAAGAACTGCAAACTATTGTTCATGAAAATCATGAGACCTTGCAAGCTAAAATTGACTCAGTTGCATCTACCGATTCGGTTACGCAACTTGCAAAAACGCAGGAAAACTTAAAGGACACAGTAGAAAGACACACTGAGGAAATGTGTTCACTATCGGAGAAAGTAGCCGAACTTTCGGATCAGGTCACTAACTTATCTACAAAGGTAGATGATGATCTGAATGACACAAGACCCGTAGCCTTCACTGACACAGAAGAGTATGAACAAATAAGAAAATTCAAACAAAATCAAAATCAAATCAATACACAGTACAAAAGAGAAATCCGGGAAGTACAAGATCAGTTGACGCAGGTAATACAAGAATTACATATTTCAGAGGACACTCGCGCTCCAACATGGGAAGAGGAACTTAGAAATACGGAAAAGCCACAAAATAATAACACAGAGCATTTCGGTAATTATGAAAGAAATTGGCAAGGTACACCGAATTTTGAGATGGAACCGCCGACACGACGTAACAATGACCGATATGCTACTCGCCGACACGATGATTTCGACTATAAGCTGTTCTTATTGGCAATGTTACATAGCGCTCTGTATGAAAATCACTGGCTGTGCTGTGTGCAGCCTGTGGCTAGTTTGCATTGTTGTCTGCCATTGTAGTGTTGGGCAGCGGCAGCTGGATGTGAACAGCGTGTAGCGTTGCGCAGTTGGAGGTGAGCCGCCAGCAGTGGTGGATGTGGGGAGAGAGATGGCGGAGTTTTGTAATTTGTCATGAACTGCTATGTATATTATGATGTTTCAACACTATTAAGGTAAATGCATTGTTTGTTCTCTATCAAAATCTTTCATTTGCTAACTATGCCTATCAGTAGTTCGTGCCTTCCGTAGTTTGAATCTTTTATTTAGCTGGTAGTAGTGGTGCTCGCTGTATTGCAGTAGTTCGAGTAATGAAGATTTTTGTGAGGTAAGTGATTTCTGAAAGGTATAGTTTAATGTTACTCAGGGCCATTCTTTTGCAGGGATCTTTGATAGTCAGATTGCGTTGCGCTAAAAATATTGTGTGTCAGTTTAAGCACAGTCGTGTATAAATTTTTCTAAGGGGACGTTTCAGCCTCCAGGATGCGAGCAACCAGCTCATTTCGCATATTCACCTTGCATTGTACACCTCAGACTTCATCCACTCCCATAAACAAGAATCTAATGGCGTAATGTCTGGTGATCTTTGTAGTCTGTTTACTGTACTACCACGACCAACGCGGTGATTAGAATAAGTGCGTTTGAGATGTTCCCTCACACGTCTCGTAAAATGTGGAGGAACTTCGTCTAGCTGGAAGTACATTGTAATCCGCGTAGCGGAAGGAACACCCTGAAGGTGTTCAACAAATGAAATTCCCAAAAAATGAGAGTAATCCTGTCCCGTCATTCACTGTCCTAAAATAACTGGACCTGTCAACATTTTATCGATCATGCTGCACCAGACATTGATCCAAAAACGAACTTGGAAATTCTGGTTTCGACATAGCGTGGAAATCGATTATTATTACGAGTGTTTTCGATTGCACTCCATGTGTAAACGTGGCCTCATCAGTGAATAACATTAATGGAAGCAAATGTCGATCGTCATTCAACCAGTGACCAAATTCAAGTCGTGTGCCACTGCCGTCAGTGTGAAGATTGTGGACACGCTGTATATGAAATGGGTACAAGATTTCTGCAAGTAATGTTCGTAATACACGTAATACACTGATACGTGCAGGAAGTTGCCTTGTAGTGGTAGTAGGGCAGCGCTGCACCATTTAAACAATGTGTTGCTGTTTCTGCGCAGGTTGTTGAACTAACGTTCAGAAGAAAATGGGAACTTAGAAGAATACCTGTTTCATTCCAGTAAACACTCTACGATGAGGAATTCGACGTGTCGGCAAGCGCTAACGTTATTTGGAAATTTGTGATAAGTTCCTATGGGACCAAACTGCTGATGTCATCGATCCCTAGGCTTAGACGCTACTTAATCCAACTTAAACTAACGTACGCTAAGGACAACACACACACACCCAATCCCGAGCGGGGACTCGAACCTCCGACGGAGGAAGCCGCGCGAACCGTGGCAAGGCGCCCAAGACCGCGCGGGTACCCCGGCGCGGCGCTAACGGTATTCTTCGACAGCTGCGGGAGCACTAGCATCACAGAAGCTCTAAGCATAAGCTACATCTGCATATCTTTCATTAATGAAGAAGTGTGACAATTTAGACAGCGCATGTGCAAACACAGTTAACCGATGCTTTTCTCTGATATCCTCTCAATTTCTAGCACTACTTCGGTCACAACACAGCATGGACAGTTGCGCGTCCAACGAGCTAGTTTAACGGCAAAAAGACGTTCCGGGCAAATAGGTTGAAAGTAACGAGGTGAGTTGCGCTAGAAAGAAGTTAGGTGGGTAAGACACACAGGCTACGTATGCGCCACTGGCACAAAAACAAATGTACATTAAATGTGTTCTGTTTCGGAAACCGTTCAGAACAGGGTATTTGCGTCAAATGAGCGTTCCTGTCATTTCCCTAAATACTGACCATTCCTTCTGGGTAACCCTGTATAAAGCGAAGCATCTCCAAAATTAGATCGTTTCACATAGAAGCAAGTAACGTAAGAAAATTGAAAATGAAATACTTGTGAAGGTCGTAAAGAGGTAAATTATACACCATTTTAGGCAGGAAAAAGTGAATATTATAGGATACGTTTACAAAAATACAAAAAATTTCAGATCTTTTCTTGAGAGCTCCCCCTTAAGAATACATGCAGTTCTTACCAGGATTCCTGCGTCCATAAATTCTTTGGATAAATTTTTATATGTAGAACATCCATAACTATTCTGCAACATGTTCATGTGAAACAAATCCGCCACAGTTGTAAATTTATTTTATCGATCGAAGTCTTATACGACACACGTCGCTACACATTACCACGGTTTCGGGATTCTTGCTCCATCATCGTAGTTTTAGCCCAATCATCTAGTGTATCTGAAATCTAGCAATAGTAGAACGTCATGCCCACGCCCAGACAACTAGTAGGCAAACAACTACAGTAGGTGGACCGTCATATTAGCATCCCATATTGTGGTTGCAAAAAACCCCAACTTCCAAATGCGGCCTGGGAAAATGCCTCTTTTCCAAAAATTGTTACCGGAAATGCATGCAGTCGAACGCTGACACAGGGACGTCTGTGTGACCAGTGTGTTGGTGTGGCCCTGTGCCGTAGCCACACGGGTCACACTGGTGCGCTGTTATCAGCGTACGGTTGGTTGGTTGATTTGGGCAGAGGGGACCAACCAACGAAGTCATCGGTCCCTTCGGATCAGGGAAGGATGGAGAAGGAAGTCTTCCATGCCCTTTCAAAGCAACCGTCCCGGCATTTGTCTGAAGAGATTTAGGGAAATCACGGAAACCTAAATCAGAATGGCCGGACGTGGGTTTGAACCGTCGTCCTCCCGAATGCGAGTCCAATGTGTTAACCCCTGCGCCACCTCAGTCGGTATCAGCGTTCAGCTGCGTGCGTTCCCGGTACCAATATTTGGACGAGAGGCACTTTCCCAGGTCGCGCTTGTAAGTTGGGGTTCTTTGCAACCACATTTTGGGATGATAATATGACGGTCCACCTTCGGTAGTTGTTTGCCTACTAGTTGTTTGGGCGTGGACACGAGCCCTACTACTGTCTGATTTCAGGTACACTAGACGATGGGGTGAAATCCCGAAAACGTGGTACTGTATAGCGATGTCTGCCATGTAAGTCTTCGGTCCATAAAAGAATTTTACAACTTTCTTTCGCTTACGCCATAGTCCCGCAGCGATCGCAAGGTCGGCGCGGTTAGAACGGATTTGGCAAGGTTAGTTTTAGGGGTGGCCGGACTCCCTTCCTGCCGCCACACCGTACCTCCAGGGATGGAATCAGTGTACCCCAGCTGTCTGCATTTAGTGTAAATCGTGAAATAGTGCGAACGTGTTCAAACGTCTGCGACATGTGTAACTGAGGCGGATCGTGGGGACCAGCCCGGTATTCACCTAGTGGGATGTGGAAAACCACCTAAAAACCACATCCAGACTGGCCGGCACACCGGCCCTCGTCGTTAATCCGCCGGGCGGAGTCGATCCGGGGCTGACGCGCCTACCCGAGGACAGGAAGCAGCGCGTTAGCGCTCTCGGCTACCCTGGCAGGTAAAAGAATTTCACAACTGCGGCAGGTTTATTCAGCACAAAGAAATTCTTTGCATGATCAGTCCGAATAATATACTGAAGTGACAAAGAAACTGGTATAGGCATGCGTATTCAAGTACAGAGGTATGTAAAGAGGCAGAATAAGGCTCTGCGGTCGGCAACGCCTACACAAAACAAGAAGTGTCTGGAGCAGTTGTTATATCGGTTGCTGCTGTTACAATGGCAGGTTAATCAAGATTTAAGTGAGTTTGAACGTGGTGTTATAGTCGGCGCACGAGCGATGGGACACAACAAAATGGTTCAAATGGCTCTGAGCACTATGCGACTTAACTTCTGAGGTCATCAGTCGCCTAGAACTTAGAACTAATTAAACCTAACTAACCTAAGGACATCACACACACCCATGCCCGAAGCAGGATTCGAGCTTGCGACCGTAGCGGTCGCTCGATTCCAGACTGTAGCGCCTAGAACCGCTCGGCCACTCCGGCCGGCTGGGACACAACAGACCATTTCATGTGTGTACCGTGAATACAACGAATCGGGTAAAACATTAAATCTCCGACATCGCTGCAGCCGGAAAAAGATCCTGTATGAACGGAACCAACGACGACTGAAGAGAATCGTTCAACGTGACAGAGGTGCATCGCTTCCGCAAATTGCTCCAGATTTCAATGCTGGGCCATCAGCAAGTGTCAGCGAGAGAACCATTCATCGAAACATCACCGATGTGGGCTTTCGGAGCCGAAGGCCCACTCGCGTACTCTTGATAACTGTACGCCACAAAGCTTGACTCCTTGCTTGGGCCCGTAAACACCGACATTGGACTATTGATGACTGGAAACATGTTGCGTGGTCGGGCGAGTCTCGTTTCAAATTGTATAGAGCGGATGGACTTTTACGGGTATGGAGACACATCATGAATCAATGTCAGCAGGGGATTATTCAATCTGGTGGAGGCTCTGTAATAGTGTGGGGCGTGTGCAGTTAGAGTAATATGGGACCGCTGACTAGATACGATTCTCGCAGGTGACACGTGCGTAAGCACCCTGTCTAATCACCTGCATCCATTCAGATCCATTGTGCATTCCGGCAGACTTGGGGGCAATTCCAGCAGGACAATGCGACACCCCACACGCCCAGAATTGCTACAGAGTGGGTCTAGGAACGCCGGCCGGGGTGGCCGAGCGGTTCTAGGCGCTACAGTCTGGAGCCGCGCGACCGCTACGGTCGCAGGTTCGAATCCTGCCTCGGGCATGGATGTGTGTGATGTCCTTCGGTAGGTTAGGTTTAAGTAGTTGTAAGTTCTAGGGGACTGATGACCTCAGATGTTAAGTCCCATAGTGCTCAGAGCCATTTGAACAATTTTTTTGCGTCTAGAAACACTCGTCTGAGCTTAAACACTTCCACTGCCCACAAACTCCCGAGACACGAACATTATTGAGTATATCTGGAATGCCTTTCAACGTGCTGTTCAAAAGAGATCTCTACCCCTCGCACTCTTACGGATTTATGGACAGCCCTGTAGGACTCACGGCGTCGATTCCCTCCAGCACTACTTCTGACATTAGTCGACTGCATGACACGTCGTGTTGCGGCTCTTCTGTGTGTTCGTTGGGGTCCTACACTATAATAGGCAGATGTACCCGTTTCTTTGGCTCTTCAGTGAAGATTGTCTGTTGCTGCCCTCGCCCGTCTTGAAGGTCTGAAATCGATCCACACCCACAATATAGTTGTTAAACCCTGCAGTTAGGATGGGACTGATACCCTTTCATGCAAAGTACTTCTATTTCGATTAATGTACGCAGTTACATTTTCAGAGAAATAACTGATCCAAATTAATGTGGTGACCCTAATTCTTTCAATTATTTCAGCTGGCCGTACAAGCACAATCGATCGAAGTAATCAGATAGCCTTGGGCGAGTGATTAATCACAGGCAGAGACCGACAGCGGGCACTACCGCACGTTGCTGTACACTCGACGCGACAGCGTGCGGCTGCGACCCTGGCACTGCGCTTGCGCTCGCGACCGCCTTACGTAAGCAGGCTGGCCTTCCGGTCGCTTGCCCGGGACATGGGACAGGGGACGGGCGGCGCGGCTCAGTCGCAATTGGCAGTGACCTTTCCCAGGCGCGTGGGCAGCGGGGGCCAGGCAGGGCAGAACGCTGACCGCTCGCTGCTCGCTGCCCAGACAGGCGCGAGCAGGGTTCGTGCGGCTGCGCCCCCGTGGCGAAACGCGGACCCGCGTCCAGTGTGGATCGACAGCACTCAACCACAATGACGCACAATATATACACTACTGGCCATTAAAATTGCTCCACCAAGAAGAAATGCAGATGATAAACGGGTTTTCATTGGACAAATATATTATACTAGAACTGACATGCGATTACATTTTCATCCAATTTGAGTGCATAGATCCTGAGAAATCAGTACCTAGAACAACCACCTATGGCCGTAATAACGGCCTTGATACGCCTGGGCATTGAATCAAACAGAGCTTGGATGGCATGTACAGGTACAGCTGCCCATGCAGCTTCAACACGATACCACAGTTCAGTCGTATTGTGACGAGCCAGTTGCTCGGCCACCATTGACCAGACGTTTTCAGTTGGTGAGAGATCTGGAGAATGTGCTGGCCAGGGCAGCAGTCGAATTTTTCTGTATCCAGAAAGGGCCGTACAGAACCTGCAACATACGGTCGTGCATTATCCTGCTGAAATTTAGGGTTTCGCAGGGATCGAATGAAGGGTAGAGCCACGGGATGTAACACATGTGAAATGTAACGTCCACTGTTCAGAGTGCCGTCAATCGAACAAGAGGTGACCGAGACGTGTAACCAATGGCACCCCATACCATCACGCCGGGTGATACCCCAGTATGGCGATGACGAATACACACTTCCAATGTGCGTTCACAGCGATGTCGCCAAACACGGATGCGACCATCATGATGCTGTACACAGAACTTGGATTCATCCGAAAAATTGACGTTTTGCCATTCGTGCACCCAGGTTCGTCGTTGAGTATACCATCGCAGGCGCTCCTGTCTGTGATGCAGCGTCAAGGGTAACCGCAGCCATGGTCTCCGAGGTGATAGTCCATGCTGCTGCAAACGTCGTCGAACTGTTCGTGCACATGGTTGTTGTCTTGCAAACGTCCCCATCTGTTGACTCAGGGATCGAGACGTGGCTGCACGATCCGTTACCCTCCTGAACTCACCGATTCCATATTCTGCTAACAGTCATTGGATCTCGACCAACGCAACCAGCAATGTCGCAATACGGTAAACCGCAATCGCCATAGGTTCCAATCCGACCTTTATCAAAGTCGTAAAGGTGATGGTACGCATTTCTCCTCCTTACACGAGGCATCACAACAACGTTCCACCAGGCAACGCCTGTCTACTGTTTGCGTATGATAAATCGGTTCGAAACTTTCCTCGCCAACATTTTGTGAATGCTCTGTGAAGCTAATCATTTGCATATCACAGCATCTTCTTCCTGTTTGTTAAATTTCGCGTCTGTAGCACGTCATCTACGTGGTGTAGCAATTTTAATGGCCAGTAGTGTAAATCTGCTGCTATTTTAGACTACTTATTATGCCCTCGACATGATGAAGAAACGCCGGCCGAAGTGGCCGTGCGGTTAAAGGCGCTGCAGTCTGGAACCGCAAGACCGCTACGGTCGCAGGTTCGAATCCTGCCTCGGGCATGGATGTTTGTGATGTATTTAGGTTAGTTAGGTTTAACTAGTTCTAATTTCTAGGGGACTAATGACCTCAGCAGTTGAGTCCCATAGTGCTCAGAGCCATTTGAACCATTTTTTTTGATGAAGAAACCCAGGCACCACTAAGCATTCAATGTTACTTACGTTCAGTATTACTGCACAACGTTTCCGGATGTACAATAATATTGAATGCTTGTGGGTGAGGTTCAGAGGTAGCGGATTAATACTGAACACATCACAAACTTCTTCAATACACTGTAAGGAAAAAAAAAGACACACGACGAAGGAGTTATGGTCACAATTTGTTTTTCGTATAGGTATCGACGGAACTGTAAACTACGTCGGCAGGTGGATGAATGTGTGACGCTTCAGCACAAGTTTACCGAGCAGCTGGCAAGGATACCAAACAGGGAACATGTAGATAACAGCGTACAATGTTGTTGCGAATTTTATTCCGTGTACTCAGTTGGATAGCAGCTACGCCTCGCAGACAGGCGCACGAAGTACCGGGTGATTTGAAAACTTATTAAACCACGAAATAATGTAGATAGAAAGGTAAAAATTGACACACATGCTTGGAATGGCATGGGGTTTTATTAGAACCTTCAACATTGCAGCGCGTCAGCATTCGTTGGTTAATATATTAAAAAACTAGAAACCCGCCTCGACTGCGAAAAAAGCACCTAGTGTTTACCTAGGTTTCGGCGTAGATAACTACACCTTCTTCAGAACAATAAAACCCACAAGTGCCTAAGAAGACCTTTGTCAATGATTAAAAGAACACCATAGCTATACATTTATAAACTGTAGCTGCAGTTTATGGCGGGTCATGGCCCATCGAACATAGGCCGGTGTGAGGTGGAGGTTACACCATTAAGTTAAGTAACGATTTAGACTTTGTACATATGTACTGTTTCTGTTCCCATTTTTTCGTTTATAAATGTTTAGCTATGGTGTTCTTTTAATCATTGACAAAGGTCTTCTTAGGCACTTGTGGGTTTTATTGTTCTGAAGAAGGTGTAGTTATCTACGCCGAAACCTAGTTAAACACTAGGTGCTTTTTTCGCAGTCGAGGCGGGTTTCTAGTTTTTTAATATTTTATTAGAACCATCCCTTTTTGCTAGACGCGTGAAAGATCTCTTGCGCGCGTCGTTTGGTGATGATCGTGTGCTCAGCCGCCACTTTCGTCATGCTTGGCCTCCCAGGTCCCCAGACCTCAGTCCGTGCGATTATTGGCTTTGGGGTTACCTGAAGTCGCAAGTGTGTCGTGATCGACCGACATCTCTGGGGAAGTTTCATCTCTAGGGATGCTGAAAGACAACATCCGACGCCAATGCCTCACCATAACTCCGGCCATGCTTTACAGTGCTGTTCACAACATTATTCCTCGACTACAGCTATTGTTGAGGAATGATGGTGGACACATTGAGCATTTCCTGTAAATAACATCATCTTTGCTTTGTCTTACTTTGTTATGCTAATTATTGCTATTCTGATCAGATGAAGCGCCCTCTGTCGGACATTTTTTGAACTTTTGTAATTTTTTTGGTTCTAATAAAACCCCATGTCATTCCAAGCATTTGTGTCAATTTGTACCTCTCTATTTACATTTTTCCGTGATTTATTCAGTTCTAAAATTTATCCTGACTTTTTGTTCACCCAGTATATTCGCAGATGTCAACATCTGAGAGAGGGCATGTAGTTGGCCTCAAAGAAACCGGTTGTAGTAATCGGCGAATGATTTTGGCAGGAGTGGGTGAACGGCGGCCAAACACAGCGTCAAGAAGGAAGCGGTCGACCTAGAAAGATGACGGGTCTTCAGGACCCAGCAATCGTCAGTGAGGCACTCAGCGCCCCGGATTCATACGACTAACAACTGGTGCAAAAGTGACCACGAGGGCCATTAGTAGGCGACTTACACATTGGGGGCTGAGCTCGCAGCGCCTCTTGACCTCTGTACACCAGCAAGACCGTTTGGAGTGGTGTCGAGCCCATTCGGCCTGGACTCTCATTGACTGGAGTAGAACTGTCTTCAGTGATGAGGTCCGTTTCGAACTGAGCTCCGCTAACCAGCGAAGACGTTCGTGGAGACGACCCGGACAGTGGTGGGATACCAAACTGATTGTCGTCCGCCATACGGCTCAACAATCAAGAATGAGAGTCTGAGGTGCCAATTCAGTTCATAGCAAGACCTCTTTGGTTGTCATCCGCGGAACCTTTACAGTATAGTGGTACTTCGACGATATTCTACTCCTCATTTTGTTGCCCTTCATGGCAAGCCATCCTAGGCTGACGTTTCAGCAAGATATTGCATACGGTGAGAGCTCTACATCTACATCTACATACGTACTCCGCAATCCGCCATACGGTGCGTCGCGGAGGGTACCTCGTACCACAACTAGCATCTTCTCTCCCTGTTCCACTCCCAAACAGAACGAGGGAAAAATGACTGCCTATAGGCTTCTGTACGAGCCCTAATCTCTCTTATCTTATCTTTGTGGTCTTTCCGCGAAATATAAGTTGGCGGCAGTAAAATTGTACTGCAGTCAGCCTCAAATGCTGACTCTCTAAATTTCCTCAGTAGCGATTCACGAAAAGAACGCCTCCTTTCCTCCAGAGACTCCCACCCGAGTTCCTGAAGCATTTCCGTAACACTCACGTGATGATCAAACCTACTAGTAACAAATCTAGCAGCCCGCCTCTGAATTGCTTCTATTTCCTCCCTCAATCCGACCTGATAGGGATCCCAAACGCTCGAGCAGTACTCAAGAATAGGTCGTATTAGTGTTTTATAAGGGGTCTCCTTTACAGATGAACCACATCTTCCGAAAATTCTACCAATGAACTGAAGACGACTATCCGCCTTCCCCACAACTGCCATTACGTGCTTGTCCCACTTCATATCGCTCTGCAATGTTACGCCCAAATATTTAATGGACGTGACTGTGTCAAGCGCTACACTACTAATGGAGTTTTCAAACATTACGGGATTCTTTTTCCTATTCATCTGCATTAATTTACATTTATCTATATTTAGAGTTAGCTGCCATTCTTTACACCAATCAAAAATCATGTCCAAGTCATCTTATATTCTCCTACAGTCACTCAACGACGATTCCTTCCTGTACACCACAGCATTGCTATCCACCCTATGCAAAAGATCATTTATGTAGATAGAAAACAACAGCGGACCTGCCACACTTCCCTGGGGCACTCCAGATGATACCCTCACTTCCGATGAACACTCACCATCGAGGACAATGTACTGGGTTCTATTACTTTAGAAGTCTTCGTGTATGCAAAACCCAACGTCTGCCAGGCAGGTCGCCGGATCTCTCCCCAATTAAAAAAGTTTGGAGCATTATGGGCAGGGTCCTGCAACTAGCTCGAGACTTTGACGAGCTAATACGTCAGTTGGACAGAATTTGGCACGACATTCCTCTGGAGGACGTCCAACAACTCTATCAATCAATGCCGAGTAACTGCTTGTATAAGGTTCAGAGGTGGAGCGCTATTGACTTGCCCGTTTTGTGAACCTGTATTTCTTGAATAAATCATCCAGTTCTTCTGAAATTATAATCAGTTGTTTGTGTGTGCATACACATCACATGTACCGAATTCCGTCCCCTTAGGATGATTCCTTCGCGGTACGTCGCTGCCGCGCGCGATTAGCCGAGCGGTCTTAGGCGCTGCAGTCATGGACTGTGCGGCTGGTCCCGGCGAAGGTTCGAATCCTCCCTCGGGCATGGGTGTGTGTGTTTGTCCTTAGGATGATTTAGGTTAAGTAGTGTGTAAGCTTAGGGACTGATGACCTTAGCATTTAAGTCCCATAAGATTTCACACGCATTTGAACATTTGGTACGTCGCTTTTTTGTCTTAGAGTGTTTATCGCGGTGCCTGGAAATATTGCTCCGTCTTAGGGCAGAATTGCCAATATCCCTGCCAATCTCTAGCGAGCTACAGATTGGCTATGTGTCTTTACAGTTCGTTGTTGATGTTGTCGTTGTCGTCGTGCTGAAAATGAGTGCAAAACAAGACGAAACAACGTTATTACGAGAGTGCGTCGAAATGTATAAATCACTGGCGGCATTGTGGGATGTTACGACAGATAAGTACAAACACAGAAATGTTAAGATTGAATCGCATGATTTGTTTCTCAGAAAATACAGGGAACGGCTGCAGAGGAAGTTGTTAAAAAAATTAATGCGAAGTTATGAATAAAAGTTCATGTAAATTATTATGTGTGTACATACATTACTTACCCGAATATAATCCTTAAATACGCGGATCATTGCGTGATACTTTTCCATAACTGTGTTTCAAATACTTTAAAGTGAACGGCGCGAGGCGTGCTGTCACGGTCCGGGAGGCTTCCCCGTCGGAGGTTCGAGTGCTTTCTCGGACATGGGTGTGTGTATTCTCCTTAGCGTAAGTTAGATTAAGTATTGCGTAAGCTTAGGGACCGATGGCCTCAGCTGTTTGGTCCCATAAGACCTTACCACAAATTTCCATTTTTTAAGGTGAAACTGCACTTATAAATTTCAAGACTTCGAAATTTTGACCAGTAGCAAGGTATCGTACCGCAATAGATAAGCGATGACTTGCTAGAAATGTGTCTCTCACTACATTATGTTGTTTTTTGATCATGGGGAAATGGTGTCCGTAGAAATTTTCCTAGCTTAGGAGGGGCAAGACATTAAATCTGCCATTTTCGATATACAGGGTGTTACAAAAAGGTGCGGCCAAACTTTCAGGAAACATTCCTCACACACAAAGAAAGAAAATATGTTATGTGGACATGTGTCCGGAAACGCTTACTTTCCATGTTAAAGCTCATTTTATTACTTCTCTTCAAATCACATTAATCATGGAATGGAAACACACAGCAACAGAACGTACGAGCGTGACTTCAAACACTTTGTTACAGGAAATGTTCAAAATGTCCTCCGTTAGCGGGGATACATGCATCCACCCTCCGTCGCATGGAATCCCTGATGCGCTGATGCAGCCCTGGACAATGGCGTATTGTATCACAGCCGTCCACAATACGAGCACGAAGAGTCTCTACATTTGGTACCGAGGTTGCGTAGACAAGAGCTTTCAAATGCCCCCATAAATGAAAGTCAAGAGGGTTGAGATCAGGAGAGCGTGGAGGCCATGGAATTGGTCTGCCTCTACCAATCCATCGGTCACCGAATCTGTTGTTGAGAAGCGTACGAACACTTCGACTGAAATGTGCAGGAGCTCCATCGTGCATGAACCACATGTTGTGTCGTACTTGTAAAGGCACATGTTCTAGCAGCACAGGTAGAGTATCCTGTATGAAATCATGATAACGTGCTCCATTGAGCGTAGGTCGAAGAACATGGGGCCCAATCAAGACATCACCAACAATGCCTACCCAAACGTTCACAGAAAATCTGTGTTGATGACGTGATTGCACAATTGCGTGCGGATTCTCGTCAGCCCACACATGTTGGCTGTGAAAATTTACAATTTGATAACGTTGGAATGAAGCCTCATCCGTAAAGAGAACATTTGCACTGAAATGGGGATTGATAAATTGTTGGATGAACCATTTGCAGAAGTGTGCCCGTGGAGGCCAATCAGCTGCTGATAGTGCCTGCACACGCTGTACATGGTACGGAAACAACTGGTTCTCCCGTAGCACTCTCCATACACTAACGTGGTCAACGTTACCTTGTACAGCAGCAACTTCTCTGACGCTGACATTAGGGTTATCGTCAACTGCACGAAGAATTGCCTCGTCCATTGGAGGTGTCCTCGTCGTTCTAGGTCTTCCCCAGTCGCGAGTCATAGGCTGGAATGTTCCGTGCTCCTTAAGACGTCGATCAATTGCTTCGAACGTCTTCCTGTCGGGACACCTTCGTTCTGGAAATCTGTCTCGATACAAACGTACCGCGCCACGGCTATTGCCCCGTGCTAATCCATACATCAAATGGGCATCTGCCAACTCCGCATTTGTAAACATTGCACTGACTGCAAAACCACGTTCGTGATGAACACTAACCTGGTGATGCTACGTACTGATGTGCTTGATGCTAGCACTGTAGAGCAATGAGTCGCATGTCAACACAAGCACCGAAGTCAACATTACCTTCCTTCAATTGGGCCAACTGGCGGTGAATCGAGGAAGTACAGTAGATACTGACGAAACTAAAATGAGCTCTAACATGGAAACTAAGCGTTTCCGGACCTATGTCCACATAACATCTTTTCTTTATTTGTGTGTGAGGAATGTTTCATGAAAGTTTGGCCGTACCTTTTTGTAACACCCTGTAATGAGTTGGCCAGTTTCTAGACGTGTCCTACCACAACAACTAAATTGTATAGATGAGTCTAAAAACTTATTATAACACAAAGAACTGATGGTTATCCATCATTTTTTGTTGTAGGTTGACTGTGTTGATACTTGAAACCAAGAAACAAACTTTATGCAGCAAGTGCTACAGCCATAGTATCGTCTTACCGTAATCAGCCACATAGTGCTGCATTTGGCTAGACGACAAGTTCAGTAGAATCACGGGAATCATTTCTAAAATACACCTGAGAATTTTGTAATTAATAAAAACGTTGTACTCCAAATTCCAAGGGGGAGGGGAGAGAGGCAAGTGGCTACGTATGGGAATACCTACGTATGGGAACAATCATTTTCAGTAATATGTCAGATCATGGGCTACCAACATACAAAAAATGTATGACATTCCTGTTTTCGTTCAACCTCCACTTGCTCAGAAAATTTTCGCGACATGTTTAATGCTCCTTGAATCAGTTTATCATCCACCTTTTTTTCTGCTTGCAACTAACTGCAGCAGTTACCACCGCGGCAGCATCTTTCTCGTCCAACATTCTGTACCACAATATTACTGCGCAGTATTATTGACAATATTACTTCAATAATAATTATCAAAATGCTAAAGAGTCTGCATGGCCCGTTTAAGGCCCAAGCGACACAAGCGGCCGCTTGGGGTGCCAATCAGGTGTTCGTCAGAGGCGCCAAAGTGCAAAATTTGTGTGCGGATTATATCATAATTGGTAGCGAAAACTGACGTGCGTGAAAGTACACGTTAATGAAGTGAAAACGTTCCAGTACACATAGGTAAAAGAAAACGAGCAGCTTGCCAGATAATAGCGTATGTGTTGTAGCGATCCAGTGTCTTCAGAATGAAATATTGTCGTGCTTAATGTAGATCCGTGTGTATGTATTTGAAATGGAAAGTTTTTCGATTAAGCTCGCTTCTAATTGAGCACAAATTTCACCCAAGGCCTATCTTTGCAAGAAATACAAAATTACTTCAGCACGTGATATGTTATACATTACTGTATACTCGTAACTGTTGAAATGTGTTCCACGTCACGTCTTCACCTTTCGAGCAGATACTAGTCTCTGCAGTGAGTTACGTTTTCTTTCAAACTCCCGGCGAATCACCTCATAAATCTTGACAAGACTGTAGAGTTCCCTGTTCCAGATCTTCAGCCGTATAAACGGGACTGCTGTACACTTCTCTTTTTAGATGATCTTGGAGGCCAAGGTACAGTTTGTAATCAACCTGTCGATCTTGAGCCATATTGGCGCGTGCCTGTGCCCCATTATGCATGTACCACTTTCCTCCACCTTGTGCAAGATTGCATAGGCCATGAGTGAACTTAATCGAGAAGTATAAATTTAAAACTCATTTGCACTAACTAGGACAGTAGTTCATACTGAAGTCAGTGGCGGCTCGCAACCACACATTAGCAATTATCTCGCAAACGGCTCGTTAGCGGTGTCGTATTGGTATACTTTCTCGCGTATCAGTTTTCGCCATTAGTTGTGACCCACTCCGTACATACATTCTAAGGGGGAAAAAAGACATAACACGGAGGAATTATCAGAATAGAATGGAAATCGGTGGATGTGATGTACATGTGAAGAGAAACAAATGATTACAATTTCAGAAAAAAATGGAAGATTTATTCAAGAGAAAGAGCTTCGCACATTTTGAGAAGGTCAATAACGCACTGGTCCACTCTTGACCTGGTGCATGAAGTTATTCGGCCATGGTAAAATTTGCTGTTTTGAAGAGCGCGCCGCAGCGCGTAGTGTAAAGCAGTTGCCTTCAGTTTCTGGCGGTGGCGCCGATGTGGCAGTCGCAGCTTTGGTGTCTCCCTCTGGTGGGAAAGGGGAAAAGTTGCCTGTTCACGTGCATTTAAAGGGCGCTATGAGCTCGGCAGGAGGTCAGTCTGTCAGCCTCGGCGAGTGGGGTCAGTTGGTCAGCCGGGTCAGTGTGGGGCAGTCAGCGTCTGTCTGTCGTCCGGAGTGCTGGTATGTGTTAGGCTGCCAGTCTGCTCGAGTTTGTTCAGCCAATGGTCATTGGCGGTTGGATCGATCGGTTGGTCGGTCGCGCACTCAGACACAAGATGACTGGTCCGTCTTGAGCGTCGGCGCATGTGAGGTCGCCACGTCAGTCCAGTGGGCTGCGCCGTATAGCGAGGGGTAGTGGCTTCGCGACCGACGCGAGAGCAACAGGAGTCAACCCACGACATCGCTCTGGCCGGTGCAAGCTGCGACGCAGTGAGACGGGAGATCGGCGCGCCTTCCTGCGTCCGTCGAAGTGGCTGGTTCAAAAAATGGCTCTGAGCACTATGGGACTTAACTTCTGAGGTCCCCTAGAACTCAGAGCTACCGAAATCTATAAATGGGATGTGCATGTATAGATAAACAAATGATTGCAATTTCAGAAAAATTAGATGATTTATTCAAGAGGAAGAACTTCACAAATTGAGCAAATCAATAATGCTTTGGTCCACCTCTGGCCCTTATACAAGAAATTATTCGGCTCCTGTTAATGAGATTCCAGGCCGAAGACGTATCTGAAGACGCCCCTGGCAGTGGTGGGACAACAACTTGACTGTCACCCTCCGTACGGCCCGAGAACTAGGAGCGCTGGTCAGGGGTGCCATTTCCTCTAATAGCAGGACCCCCTTGGTTGCCATCGGTAGCACTCTTACAGCACAGCAGTACGTCGACGATCTTCTACTCCCCGCTTTGTTGCCGTTCATGGCAAGTCGTCCTGGGCTTACATTTCAGCAAGACAATCTACTGATTGTGCTCGTTTTTACCGAACGTTACCTTGTCCAGTTGCGTGCGTTTGGAGCATTATGGGCGGGGTCCTCCGATCATGGCAGGACTTTGACGATCTAACGCGTCAATTGGACAGAATTATCCTCAGGAGAACACCCAATAACTCTATCAATCCATGACAAACCGAATAACTTCTTGCATCAGGTCAAGAGGTGGACCAGTGCGTTATTGACCTTCTCTTTCTCTTGAACAAATCCTCCATTTTTTTCTGAAATTTGAGCTGTGAATTTACTTTCAAAACCTTTTCTTAAGGAATTTACTTTATTTACTAGCGATTCATCAAGGACATTAACACATTTAATTACACTATGTGAGCGTGGACGTAGTTGTCAGTGGGTAACTGATGAAAACGAATTTCTTTCAACAAATGGAAATTTTATTCCTAAAAACCCTTTCCTTTAAAAAAAACAGATTTAAAATTATAATCAGAAAGCACCCTCTAAATATCATGTTACAATTTATTCAGAGGCAGAAATAACTGCGCAGAAATAACTGGCGCAAATCGACAACACATCACATTACTTTGAACTAAAATTTTTAACAACTCACACAAACAAATAAACTATGCACCCTGTAGGAGGGATGGAAATGGTACAAAACACTCACATTAAAAAATTACTTGCCACCGAAAGTGCAACTTGTTTTTAAAAGAAAACTCTTGCAGTGGAAGGGTGGCAACTTTATATACTAAAATTACTATTTAAATAAAAACCCATGAAATGCAGTCTTACATAAAATGTACAAACATACTCTACATTACACATATACCGCCTCTCAAGATGATAGGCAAGATAAAAACATATTTCAGGAATTCAGCCTTTACACCTTAAGCAATAAATTCGTTAACACCGAATCCGACAAAAAGACAGAGGCAGCTCAGTGAATGAAAGTTTGTATGCCTCACTAAGTTTCTCATTAACACTTACGGTCCCTGAAACTACATTACCAGTGTGCTTCTTTGGTTCCAATTGCTTTACAGTTTTTTCTTTTATTCTGTTTATATTTCTAAAACCAACTTTTGGCTGGCCGAAGTGGCCGAACGGTTCTAAGCACTTCAGTCTAGAACCTTGTGACTGCTACGGTCGCAGGTTCGAATCCTGCCTCGGGCATGGATGTATGTGATGTCCTTAGGTTAGTTAGGTTTAATTAGTTCTAAGCCTAGGTGACTGATGACCTCAGATGTTAAGTCCCATAGCGCTGAGAGCCATTTGAACCATTTGAACCACCATGGTAGGTGTTGTACCTGGAAGATGGTGACGAATGCAATCTGGCAATGTTGTTTCACTTCGGAGTCTCTATAGATGAATATGTCTACATCTACATCTACATCTACATCTACATCTACATCTACATGATTACTCTGCAATTCACATTTACGTGCTTGGCAGAGGGTTCATCGAACCACTATCATACTATCTTCCTGCCATTCCACTCCCGAACAGCGCGCGAGAAAAACGAACACCTAAACCTTTCTGTTCGAGCTCTGATTTCTCTTATTTTATTTTGATGATCATTTCTACCTATGTATGTTGGGCTCAACAAAATATTTTCGAATTCGGAAGAGAAAGTTGGTGACTGAAATTTCGTAAATAGATCTCGCCGCGACGAAAAACGTCTTTGCTTTAATGACTCCCATCTCAACTCGCGTATCATATCTGCCACACTCTGTCCCCTATTACTTGATAATACAAAACGAGCTGCCCTTTTTTGCACCCTTTCGATGTCCTCCGTCAATCCCACCTGGTAAGGGTCCCACACCACGCAGCAATATTCTAACAGAGGACGAACGAGTGTAGTGTAAGCTGTGTCTTTAGTGGACTTGTTGCATCTTCTAAGTGTCCTGCCAATGAAACGCAACCTTTGGCTCGCCTTCCCCACAATATTATCTATGTGGTCTTTCCACGTGAAGTTGTTCGTGGTTTTAACACCCAGGTACTTAGTTGAATTGGCAGCCTTGAGGATTGTATATTTATCGAGTAATCGAATTCCAACGGATTTCTTTTGGAACTCATGTGGATCAGCTCACACTTTTCGTTATTTAGCGTCAACTGCCACCTGCCACACCATACAGCAATCTTTTCTAAATCGCTTTGCAACTGATACTGGTCTTCGGTTGACCTTACTAGACGGTAAATTACAGCATCATCTCCGAACAACCTAAGAGAACTGCTCAGATTGTCATCCAGGTCATTTATATAGATCAGGAACAGCAGAGGTCCCAGGATGCTTCCCTGGGGAACACCTGATATCACTTCAGTTTTACTCGATGATTTGCAGTCTATTACTACGAACTGCGACCTTCCTGACAGGATCTGTCGTGATCTTGTACGCACAATTAGTATCTGGTCTGAAAAGACACAGTGATACCACTCCCGAGTCTAGATGTCGTTAGGCCCACCTTTGGCGGTGAGTGTCTCTCTATTGCCGCACCAAGGGAAGTAACAACTGGGGTCGCCGTGCTGACAGTCTGTGGTGCTGCACACGTCGCCCCATTGTCCATGCGGACACTTGTCCAGCCGCAAACAGGCCAGTTTCCTGCTTTAAATTGCGCGATGTGGCTGTACGGTCTCGCACAGTCGAACAATATGTCTGTCCTCTCGTACACTAGACGGGGGCGTTGTTGAGATCGTGCCTCATGGGTGTGCGCTCTTACCCCGACCAGCTAGCCGGGTGCTCTAACGCACTGCTTCCCGAACAGGAAGGCGTGCCGGTCCGCAGCATGAATCCGTTCGGAGATTAGTGTCGAGGACCGGCGTGCCGGCCAGCCTGTGGATGGTTTTTAGGCGGTTTTTCATATGCCTCGGCGAATGCGGGCTGGTTCCCCTTATTCCGCCTCAGTTACACTATGTCGGTGATTGCTGCGCTAACACTGTCTGCACGCACGTGTATACCATAATTACTCTACCACGCAAACATTGGGGTTACACTCGTCTGGAATGAGACGTTCCCGCCGCACAATAACCCTAGGTTCGGTGTGGGGCGGCGGTGGGATGAGTGGACTGCTGTAGCCTGTTCTGGGGTTGTTTACCACTGAAGGATACGGCGGGGACGAAGCCTCTTCGTCGTTTCTATGTCCCCAGTTCAGTACATACATACATACATGGCGCTCTTGACTCCATTATCGCAGAACGGTAAACTTCAGTCTCGGTAGACTATCATCCTCCTGCTGTTGAATTGCTGCAAACACTGTTAGACACCGGCCGCGGTGGCCGAGCGGTTCTAGGTGCTTCAGTCCGGAACCGCGAGGCTGCTACGGTCGCAGGTTCGAATCCTGCCTCGGATGTCCTTAGGTTAGTTAGGTTTAAGTAGTTCTAAGTTCTAGGGGACTGATGACCTCAGATGTTAAGTCCCATAGTGCTCAGAGCCATTTTTTTTGCTGTTAGACGTTTCTCCATCTTTCACATGGCGTAACACGATCTTCTCAAAATGGTTCAAATGGCTCTGAGCTCCTAACTAAGGTAAGCACATCACACACATCCATGTCCGAGACAGGATTCGAACCCGCTACCGTAGCAGTCACGCGGTTCCAGACTGAAGCGCCTAGAACCGCTCGGCCACCGCAGCCATCCCACGATCTTCTGAAAAACAACCAATGTTCAAATGTGATTTCCGAATGAGTAACTCTGTGTGTGTTCTTTCCTTATATACAGAACATAGATGTCGTTACTCCTACCAACTTCGTGCGGCTGCGCTGAAATTCTGATCATCTGTATATCCGAACACATGAACGTGCCAGTTTGCCGTTTGTTGCATGCCGCTTTGACAATGCTCCACATTTAATGGTCAGCAGTTATATCGTCTCTCCCTCTCTCTCTTTTTCTTCTTTTCACAGAATATATCGGTGTGTTACGTTTGGAATAGTGGATGAAAATATTTATATCACGACGTCGCTTATATTTCGCACAGTCGCAGTATACGCTAAAATATACGATAACAGTCATCAATGTTGCTACGTAGGCAAATAATTCTGAGTAAAGGTACTAGGTTGGGTTGTAACAATTTAGTTATGTTGCCAACACACACGGCTAATTCATAAACACTCGTGGTTTGCATAGAACTGTGGTAGTTAATGCCCGATAAATAAACATTGTTATAGAGAGAGACACGATAAGACCACCTACGTAGCTGCACTATTATTCTCAATGTTACGTAAATTCTTCGTTAAACACTGTCCTTTTTTACTGTTAATTATGATTTGAAAAATATTTACTGCAGTGGAAACAAGCCTCACATTATTATTTATTGTCTTTGCGTTCGTGGTGTATATTTAATGAAAACTTTTCTGCAAACAACATTTTTCTTTTCCTGATAGCAAAATATTTAAAGTATTTTTTCTTGTTCTCTTGTAGGTGAATACCGAAAAATCATATGATTGATTATATTTCACGTAATGGCTGCCAATGCATTGTTATGACAAAAGAATGGCAGATGGCCACTGGTAAAACTTGAATTCTAGCAATAGTTAATTATTTCCACTTTATTATATTCACATGGCCAGAGAAGTATGAAAAGAGATTAAAAGGACAAATCTGTACCCTTTATACATATATCGTGAAAAACTTACGTACAATTCACAAAATGTGCATTCAGAAGCATCTCGTACAAAAACATCTAGTAGATCCGACAGCTGACATCAGAGTGATCACTTTATTCATCCAAGTCTTTATTCCACAATTACATAGAAATTTCATGACATGGTATGCTTATAGTTTTCGTTATTCGCAGTATTTGTTGCACAGAAATATGTTTATTATCAATTACTAATTAATTATTATTATTAATTATTATTTATTATTAATACAATTTGTTCAAAACACATGAAGGTGGAGAGTTTTCTTTATCCAAAATAATATTTCCTCACTGATAGAACATTTACATACATAAACACGCATAATTTTATTCGCTATTGACATAATTCACTTGTGGTTATCCTAACATTTTACTACGGTTCTTACCAGGAGACGGTACACAACATGTATTGTGAAGTCGACATGATAACTCGGCATTTGTACGCAACGAGAGTGTGTGAAACTGCTGGATTGGAATGACAGAGCTGCACAAGAAATTATGAGAACAGTTTTTTTTTAACGCTGCGTTTGGAGTATACTCCATTCATCGTAAGAATGAAACTCACGTAAACATTAAACTATGTATTCTTTCGCGTTTGCTGGTACAATTGTGTACGCTTACTCGCACTCCACATCGAGAGTTGCTAACTGAGAAGCATTTTGTGAAAATTGGTGAGAGAACGTCTAGCATTGCACATGGCAAGTACAGCAAATGAAATTTGTTTTTTTGACAGGTTGCAGAACAGACGATCGTGGACCAATGAATTTAATTAGATCAAGATTCGTGTCCATTGTAAGCCACAATGATTCTCTGAGAGTACGTGTGAAAACGATATCGTTTCAGAGGCTTAATATAGTAGAAGATTTGCGCAAAGTGCTATCTTGTGAGTTTTCAAGCAGTTTTATCAGACAGTCAGCGCGTAAATTTTTACGTTCATTTGCTCTACTATTCAGGGACAGTGGTTGTTTACAGGACTAAGATAAAGATTAGCTACATTCAGAGTCAATATTTTAAATGAGTCATTTTGTTTCTCAGCCAGATGGAATATGTAAATTTAATTGAAAATAGATTACTTTCTCGGAGACGAGTTGTTTAATGTCGTGTAGCGTGAGCTCTACATATTTTTCGTTGAAAATTGAATTTTCGCTATTCTGTCGCCATGCACCGGAATTTACACATTTTGATATCAAAATAAATTTTATAGGTACATTTCCCATTAACCAATCAGATGCATACAAACACTAATAGAAGTTTTACAATAAACTTTCACCTCTTGACCTTTTCTGCCAGGATGGGTAATTATGCGGTAGTCTGCTGATTTTTGTATTCAGATAAAGTTTTGTTTTGCAGACATATACAAATTAAAATTTCAATTACAGACTTTAACTTAGCAATTTCTTTCAAGATTTGTGACGCAGCAATTGATGTGATTGTATACTGCATGCCATTGCAGCAATATAGTTTGTTTTGCGTATTTATTACCAGTGAACAACATAGACAAATTTTCTGCAGAACAGTTAAAGTTTGTTTGAGCAGGAATAGAGCGTTGTGTATAATCTGTAATTCTGAACAGCGATTTTGTGAAAAGTGTTTTATTCTCAGTTGTGCACTTTTGAAATACTACAGTGTGTAGTGCAGCTGAGATTCTTTTATTTTATGCATTTGGTAGTGTTTTATTGTGCTTAGAATAAATAATTTTGTCACTGATCTTTGCTATTGCTAGTGATATACTTCCAGTTAAAAGTATTCTTGTTTGTTGAACCTGGAAGTGTTATATGATTAGACAGACAGTGGATTTTTTTTTCATGGTATATGCTACTTTGTGTCCTTTACTGAAGCATAGATATTTCATTGCACAATGATGTTATCAGAAGTTTGGACTTGCATTTATACAGTGAGTTCTATCAGTGGTAATTTAAATATTTTTCTGTTGTCATTAACATTTATAGGAAGTGATTTTTAGTAGTTTACTGTGTAGTGTCGATCTTCAGTGTGTGCGATATTTCCTTTTGCCTGCTATGTTACTGTTTACTGCATTAAAATTTCATACGCTACCAGAGCTAGGTCAAATCCTAGAGTTGCAACTATAATTTTAATTAATATTGTGTTTATACTGGTTGCTGGTGAGGAGGAAAGTTAGTTATTAGTATTTTATTAATGATCTCATTAATAAGCAGCCATATCACAGTCATCACAGTCGCTCAAGAAAGTTATAATTAAGCTCTACTTGTTTAATCAGAATCGGACGATGACTCTCCTTGTCCGCAGTCTTGATGAGTCGAAGCGATCTGCAGTCCTGTGTAAATAAAATGTCTTGGTTTTCTTGCGTTGCGTAGTCAGTCGGGAAACCTCAGATCAAGCGGAAAGTTTGCTTTGGTAGAGTTTAATTAGCCGATGAAATAATGGAGCTCTTGGATCTAATAATTGCAGGTTGGTTTCCAATTCATCGGCAGTTCCCTTCTGATTACCAACGAAACGACACCTCCGTGCAAATTTCCAATTAGAGAATGCATATATAATGAAATTCGTTACAGCCCTTTGATATAAATGCTCAGTATATATTCTCTTGATTAGCATACAATTTCTTTCTTCCAGTAATCTCGATAGCAAAATTACAATTATTCAATGCGGCTATTCGGCAAGGAGAAAATCCTAGAAGTCCTCTCGACACACACCAGAGAGAATATTACAAAGAGTAATTATGCGCTCATGGAATAGTAATAGTACTGTGCTACTTTTCGCATCGATTCTGCGAGTATATAGATGGTCAAGTAGGAAACGTATTTCACTCATAGAATTGTGCACGGATAATTAGTAGAATATAAAGAGATATTACACAACGGATGTGACTTTAGGTAATTTTGTAGACAGAGAAGGGACAATTGAACAGAGATCCTCTCACAATATTCATTTAACTGAGACAGATAGTACAATACCTGAAAGGATTGATCACGGTCATTTTTCGGTATCAAACATGGAACAAGAAAGTGCATCTGGGCATTCTGCTTTGGAATCTGTAGGATGTAATTTGTTGCAATAGTCAGTTCCTGTAGTTAAAGATTCTGGCTTTGCATCCACAACTGTTAATCAAACTAAGCCAGTCTCTAATCCTCCTGGTAGTAGTGCTAACGATAAGGACAACGATCTTTTGCAGATACTATTATCAGAGTTTAAAAGCGACAAGGAAGACAATAAAAGCCTTAAAGAAGAGATTAAAGAAAGTGTTAGGGAAGAGATTAAGCGCTTCAAGGATGAGATGAAACAGATTAAGCTAGATGTATGTGAGAAGTTCACCACTACAATAAATAATCTTAAGTCAAGAGTGGAACACATTGAAACTACCAAAATTTCACAGTTAAAATAGCAGGATAGTCAGTCTGAAACGCAGATATAAAGTGTTGAAGAGCAGTGTGCATCGCTTAAGGCTAAAGAGACTTAAATATCGTCACCAAACAGCTCACTTTCTGTAACTGTGACTCAGCTGTCTAGCAATGCGGATAAAATTTCTGATGTTACACAGTCTGTTGTATTTGCTGAACCGGAAGAATATCTTTCTCTTCAACGTTTTGAGCAGGAACAGATGACCATTAATCAACAGCACAAGTCTGATGTTCCCTACATGACAGATTATCGCCCATTGAACGGAAGATCAGTCACAGGCATGAAGAGACCGATGTCCACACTGCGTGCTTTAATACTTTTGCCTCACACAAGCGAAAAATAATATGCCCTCTCACCAGAATGATTCATTCGTTTACCAACATTTTCTTGCAATTCGGAAGTTTAAGATTTTTCGAAATTCTCCCAATGAAATGCACCCCAGAAGGTGGACACAACAATTCCAGTACTGTCTGCCACTTTCATGGTCCTCAACTCGTCATAGACTTGAGTATATGCGTGGCTATTTAGAATATGAACCAGCTACAAGAATGAGAGCAGTCGCACAAGAATAACAAATGGAAACTGAGTTTTATCACACGTTCTTGTCGACATACTGGTGTGAAGCAACACAAGACAGGGCCAAAAACAGTATCATTATGTTAAAAAATTTTGAACAGTCGAGGCTTTTCTAGCCCGGCAGACTATTTTCAGCACATTATATGCAAGAATCGCTTCTTATCGAATCCGTATGGTCCTTTTGAATTAATAAGAATTTGTTTGACTAAACTACCGACACACTCGCGAGACATTATTTTAGCAGGCGATGTAAAGATGTCATTTAGGCTTTTCAGAGTTTATTGCAAGAACTTGAAGTTGAGAGTGAGGAATTTTACTCGCGAAATAAATACAGAGACAGCGACAGACAAAATTTCCAGTCTCAACTAACAGATCAGATGAAGGATAGTCTGCAAATAGTAACAAAAGTTATGAACAGAATAATTAATTCTCTAACAGTCGTGATCGCAAATATTCATACAATTGACATACGAGAGAACAGTCTAACAGTCGCGGCAATTTCAGAGGCAGGAACAGAGGTCGTAGGAACCAAAGAAGTTACGGCAATATTGGTGATTCCAACAATTATCAGTATAATGAAAGAAATAACAGTAATTGGCGTGAAAGACGAAACCTTAATTAAAGTCGAGAAACTGAGAACACAGATCACAAGACTATCATTACAACGTAACACGAGTTAGTTCGCGTGACCGTAACATAGATTAAGAAAGAAATAATCAGGAGGGCACGACCGTGGAAATTTTTTTATCCTGAACGACATGCTGAGGTAGTTGAGATTAGATTACTTAATCCTCGTGATAATGTTAGACGTCACAGGCCATCACAGGGATGACTGATGGCACATGCTGGAAACGACTCGTTTGTCGACACCATTCATGCCATAAAATCATTCACTGTGAGCACACTGGTGAACAAAATGAAAAGTGTTGAGCCTATTAGTAGTCAAAATGAGGAACAGATGTTAAGTGAAACGGATCATAATACTGTTAATATAGAGATTGTTGAGAGTCAACCATGAAACTTAAAGGAAAATAGTGTTTTGGACAGAGTAACTAATTATATGTCTTGGTCAGATGATAGTGAATATGAAACAAATGTACATCCACAAGAAGTAGGGATTTTGGTGACACTTTCGTAGGAAAAACATTTGAAACATGGATTCAGAGGAGCTACGACTAAATTTGGTCCAGTCTGACGATATTAGAGACATTTTGTTGGAAGGAAAGGAAGACAATCAAAACGTCTTAATCCAGTCTACAGTGTCAGTTTACGCTGGGCAGGTGTCTTCATCAGCGGTATTAGACACTCTTAGTCCTATGTCTGTTATCAGTGTGGCAGCTTTCAGTAAATGCCAGGAATTAACTGTTCCAACGTTTCCATTCCAACGAACCAAAATCAGGGGTGTGATTACTGGAAAAAACGTAGAAGTCAGAAACGAAACACTTTTGAATTTCGTTTGTCAAGGTGATCAGTTCTCTGCAAACTTCTTAATTGTGCCCATTGTTACTATACAAATTATATTACATGTTGATTTCATGACGGAATACACGGCTATTCTAAACTTTAATGATGCTAAAGCGAAAGCTGAACTAGATGGCAAGCTAGCCTGTTTGCAATTCGACTACTGGATTTCAAAGGAGGAAGAGGACAAGAGCTGTTAGAAATTTTTATCTTCGTCAAAATCACAACCCTCCACTGAACCTATCGGTAATAAATTAAGTACTTCTCAGGAGATGTAAGAGTCTTTCGATGTCTCTGAAATTATCTGCGATGAAGTAGACAATGTAGAGGATGCTTCTGAAGCAGATATGCAAGAGTTATTCCACATTTTACAGTCACACTCTGAAGTCTTTGTCAACATTAATCCTTATTCTATAGATCATGAATACGACATTTCGTAATGATGTGGAACATGTCACTTTAACATAAGTTGTCTTTACACAAAATAATTAATTAATTTTTTTTACAGTTACTACTTCATATCTAATAATTCATCTATTGAGTAGAAGGAGCCATCATTCAGAAATTCTTTTAATTTGCTTCTAAATGTTGGTTGTCTATCTGTCAGACTTTTAATACTATTTGCCAAATGACCAAAGATTTTTGTGGCAGCATAATTAACCCCTTTCTGTGCCAAAGTGACATTTAATCCAGAATAGTGAAGATCATCCTTTCTTCTAGTCTTGTAGCTATGCACTTCGCTGTTATTTTTGAATTGGGATGGGTTATTAATGACAAATTTCATAAGTGAATATATGCATTGCGAAGGTACTGTGAATATCCCGAGTTCCTTAAATAAATGTCTGCGAGGTGATCTTGGGTGGGCTCCAGATCATTCAGATTACACACTTTTGTGCAATGAATACTTTCTCTCTTAATGACTAATTACCCCAAAATATGATGCCATATGAAAGCAGTGAATGAAAATAGGCATAGTTGGCTAATTTACTGATATGTTTATCACCAAAATTTGCAACAACCCTAATAGCATAAGTAGCTGAACCTAACCATCTCAGCAGCTCATCGATGTGTTTCTTCCAATTCAACTTCTCATGAATGCACACATCCAGAAATTTTGAGTATTCTGCCTTAGCAACATATTTCTGTTCATAGTCTATTTTATCAATGGTGTTATGCCATTTGCTGTACAGAATTGTATAAACTGTGTTTTCTCAAAATTTAGTGAGAGTCCATTTGCAGAGAACCACTTAATAATTTTCTGAAATACATTATTTACAATTTCCTCAGCTGATTCTTGGTTGTTGGGTGTGATTACTATACTTGTATCATCAGCAAAAAAACTAGCTTTGCATCTTCATGAATATAGAATGACAAGTCGTTAATATATATTAAAAACAATAAGGGACCCAAGACTGAACCTGTGGGATACCATACTTCCCCAGTTGGAGGACTCTGCTGCTTTTTGCAGACTATCTGTACTGTTAATTTCAACCTTCTACATTCTTCCTGTTAAGTATGAATTAAATTGTCCCACTCATACCACAATATTTAAGCTAATCTAGAAGAATTTCATGATTCACACAATCAAGAACCTTCGAGAGGTCGCAAAATATCCCAATGGGTGATGTTCAGTTATTCAATGCGTTTAATATTTGATCAGTGAAAGCATATATAGCATTTTCTGTTGAAAAGCCTTTCTGAAAACCAAACTGACATTTTGTTAGTACTTGATTTTAAAAATTGTGATGTTACTTTTGAATACATTACTTTTTCAAGTATTTTGGATAAAGTTGTCAGAAGTGAGAGTGGGCAGTAGTTGTTAGCATTAGACCTATCTCCTTTTTTATGCAATGGTTTAACAATAGTGTATTTTAGTCTATCTGGAAAAATGCTCTGTTTCAGTGAGCTACTACATATGTGCCTGAGACTCCTACTTATTTGTTGGTAACAAGCTTTTAGTATGCTGTTGGAAACGCCATCAATTCTATGTGAGCTTTTACTTTTGAGTGAATTTATTATTTTCCTAATTTCAGTAGGAGCGGTGGGTTGAATTTCAGTTTTATCAAATTGCATAGGTACTGCCTCTTGCATATACTGCCTTGTATTTTCTAACGAAGAGCTGGATTTTATTTTCTCTGCAACACTTAAAAAACGATTATTAAAAACGTTTCCTACTTCTGACTTCTTGTTAACAAACTTTTCATTGTGTTTGATAGAAATACAGTCTTCCTGTGATCTTGGTTGCTCTGTTTCTCTTTTAACAATATTCCAAACTGTTTTAATTTTATTATGAGATGTACTAATCTCAGACATAATGCACATACTTGTGGACTTTTTAATAACTTTTCTTAATACAGTGCAGTAGTTTTTATAATTTTCACTATTTCAGGATCATTACTCTGCCTAGCTATAAGATACATTTCCCTTTTCTGTTACAAGATATTTTTATCCCTTTAGTAAACCATGACGTTTTATATGATTTCTTACAATTATATTTCACTGTTTTCTTAGGGAAACTGTTTTCAAATATACTCACATAGGTATCATGAAATAGGTTAAATTTTAAATTAGTATCATGTTCCCTGTACACCTCATCCCAGTCTAACTGTTGCAGGCTTTTCCTAACATTTTCAATTGATAAATCGTTAATGGAATGTACTATTTTGGAGGACTGTTCTGCTATACTATATGGAGCTATATCATTCACTGTAACTAGCTGTGCATCATGATCAGACAGACCATTCTTAACAGGAAAAGGTTTTATTTGATTAAATTGGTCTATGAATATATTATCTATCAGTGTGCTGTTTTCCTGTACCACCCAAATAGCAAAATCAGTAACTGACGTCAAATTGAAAGAACCGAGTAATACTTCAAGCTCAAGCTTTCTATTGGACTCTTTTAAAAAACCTACATTGAAATCCCCACAAACAATAATTTGCTTTCCTCTGTCTGACATATAGCACAACAAAGAATCCAAGTTTTTCAAAAATAGCTGAAAATTTCCCAGTGGGGACCTACACACAGCTACAATTATAAAAGTGCAATTATTTAATTTAAGCTCACACACACACATTTGTATATGTTGCTCTACGCAAAATTTTTTAGTTTCCAAATTGTTCACACTATGACAGATTATAACATATATGGCAACTCCTCCTCTCTCCACAGTGTCTCTACTAACATGTGCTGAAAGCTTATATCCACCTACATTTACCATTTCTAAACCTGTCACTATATGATGTTCAGACAGGCATAGTACATCTATTCCACCCTCAAGAAGCTCATCTACTTTGATTTTTAATCATCTGTTATTCTGATGCAATGTATTAACATTATTTTTCACTGTGTTTTTATGTGTATCTTGTGACATAGTAACATTATTTTTCACTGTACTGTTATGAGAATTTTGTGATATTTTCACATCTCTAGTACCTACCTGTCTGAACTTCTCATTAAGCTTAATTTCAATCAATGAAGGATGATTGGACACTGATCTTGTACCATATTAAATTTTCTGTATGAATTTATAGTCAAGGAACACACACAATTTTTGTTCCACCTTATTTTATTCCATTGGTATGCAGGGAAAGAGAAAAGAATGAGATCCAAAGTAGATGCATCTCTTTATGATGGGCACAGCAGCTGGAGATTGATGCCTCCTCAAGCTGGGTGTTTCTATTCCTTCTTTAAATTCATCATACACGTGACTTCTTCTGCTGCTCTGTGGTAGTACAGAGATTCATGAACTGCAAATTCGAGCTGAATATGCATATTGTGAGAAACTGGATACAGTGTAAAGAATGATACAGAAATGGTAAACTGTACTGAGACCAGAAGGTAACAAATGATATACAGGGTTATTACAAATGATTGAAGCGATTTCAAAGCTCTACAATAACTTTATTATTTGAGATATTTTCACAATGCTTTGCACACACATACAAAAACTCAAAAAGTTTTTTAGGCATTCACAAATGTTCGATATGTGCCCCTTTAGTGATTTGGCAGACATCAAGCCGATAATCAAGTTCCTCCCACACTCGGCGCAGCATGTCCCCATCAATGAGTTCAAAAGCATCGTTGTTGCGAGCTCGCAGTTCTGGCACGTTTCTTGGTAGAGGAGGTTTAAACACTGAATCTTTCACATAACCCCACAGAAAGAAATCGCATGGGGTTAAGTCGGGAGAGCGTGGAGGCCATGACATGAATTGCTGATCATGATCTCCACCACGACCCATCCATCGGTTTTCCAATCTCCTGTTTAAGAAAAGCCGAACATCATGATGGAAGTGCGGTGGAGCACCATCCTGTTGAAAGATGAAGTCGGCGCTGTCGGTGTCCAGTTGTGGCATGAGCCAATTTTCCAGCATGTCCAGATACACGCATGAAACTTGCCCGCACACGTTCAACCGTTTCCTCGCTCACTGCAGGCCGACCCGTTGATTTCCCCTTACAGAGGCATCCAGAAGCTTTAAACTGCGCATACCATCGCCGAATGGAGTTAGCAGTTGGTGGATCTTTGTTGAACTTCGTCCTGAAGAGTCATTGCACTGTTATGACTGACTGATGTGAGTGCATTTCAAGCACGACATACGCTTTCTCGGCTCCTGTCGCCATTTTTTCTCACTGCGCTCTCGAGTGCTCTGGCGGCAGAAACCTGAAGTGCGGCTTCAGCCGAACAAAACTTTATGAGATTTTCTACGTATCTGTAGTGTGTCGTGACCATATGTCAATGAATGGAGCTACAGTGAATTTATGAAATCGCTTCAATCATTTGTAATAGCCCTGTATTTACATTGTAGCTGCATTTGTGTGACGATATATGTTGATATTAAGAATAATGTAAATGGTACTTATGCTGAGCAATAATGAAGGAATAACATGTACTGAATTATGATGTGTATCTAGATGAAGAGATGTTTTTAAGAATAAGTATTTTAGGAAGCCGATGAGGAGTATAACCTGATGTTAGTTCAGTAGTGATGATGTATGTGGATGTTTGTATGCATTATGATTTCAGGTAGCCAATGAGGAGCAAAGGAAGATTCTTGTCTCAGTAATAATCTGTATGTGGTTTAATATTAATCTTACAGGTACACTGTTTAGCAGTCGAAACAAGAACCAAAATACATTTAACATGAACATTTTCTTTCAGAATTGTGCTCTGCATGTATCTCTTTATTGAAATTTACTCAACAGATAATAGAGCTACTTTGTGGCAGACATCTGATCTTTGAATTTTCAGAAACTTGCAGCTTGTTAATAAAAACATAGTTATCATGTTACTCTTTTATTACCAAGAATGACAATGACTTTGTTGTCGTAATCATACCAGTGAATTTGACAGGTATTAATATGGCGTTACAGCTAATTTTTGTTCCAGTAGTATAAGATGTTGACTGATGCATCACTGACGTTAATTGTACATTAACACAGTTTTCTATTCTAAGAGTGTGTACGCAATAATTAGCTATTTTTTGTAACCACTATAGTTATTTCTGAAGTTATTGTACATGGAATATGTGCTATTTATCATTCTGGCTAGAGAGATAAATGTATGTAACCTAAGAAACTGGATCCAAGTCTTTTCATTTATGTGACGTACTTTAAGATGGATATATGTATCCAGTATTGACATCCAGTTCCAGATTGATGATCATTTGTATACTTGTTTAAGCAATGTGCTTAACTGATAGGTCTTATATATGATTCATATGATACTGAGGTTACAGGATAATCATTTCTATTCTATATATTACATAAGGATTTTGAATAAGGCACATGTACATCGAGTTATATGTTTTTCAGGACAATTCATTATGGTATTAACATGGTTGCAACTAATTATCTTATTCCTTTGTAAATTTGTTTACTTTATTCTGGACACACATGGGAGATGATCTTGGCTAAAACACACACACAAAGCTAATGGACAGATTATGCTGGATGGCTTCATGCAGTTTGCTCTGACTCTATGTTGAGTTTCATAGGGTTGGCAGTGCAGGTTGTGACAATACACTTTACCCTCCCATATTATTTTGAGCCCTATGGGTTGTCAGTGGAGAAACGGAAGGCAAAGTACCATACTCCTTGAGCCTGCCTCATGAATGTGCTCTTGCTACCATGCTAGTCCAACTGTGATAAGTGTGTGTGTAACAAAACAATGATGTGTGCGACATTTCGCTGTGATACTTTTCTCCTTTTGTGTGGCATTTTCCTCCAGTAATTTTGAACAGACAATTGTACACATTTTTGAACGGTACTCTAAATTTTTGCCTTATTTGAGCTGACAAGAATATTGACTTGTCTTCACAACATTTTCTTAAACAATTAAAACTGCTTTGTAAAGTTCTGCACAATGGTGCATGAAACGTGTGTATCTTTTTCACATCACTGGAGTTGACAGGAATACTTACTTGTCTTTACAGATTTCTTTTAAATATTTATACAGCTAACTGTAATGACTTTGTAATGCTTTGTACCATACTGTAAAACTGTATGTATTTATTCCACTGTATTTGACTGAAGTAGATTACTGTTTTACACAAGCAAGCATCTTTTTATGCCATGTCTCCTCTATCATGACAAATATCTAACATGAATTATTACTGGAAGCTTTGTACATTTATTTGCATCTATGTACTGTTACTTATATTTCAACTTATGTGCCATATTAGTGTTACTTTGTACCTCATCACTGATATTTTGTATACATCGTCACCCATTCCAGGTATTTGTAACCACACTTTTGTACCATGCTTTTGTTACTGTCGTTTTCTTGAGAATTTTTGAGTGCTTCCTGCTATTGTATCAGAAGAAACCAGTCTGTAAGGTTCTTGGTTAATAGGGGAGGGGTGATGAAAGGGGGCTATCCTATTTTCCATTACGATATTCAAGAAGTTTTGCCCATAAACGTAAATGAAGTTACGAATTTGATAAATGTACTCAACCTCTGTAGTATCGACATAACCATATTCTTTTTAAGTCTGTTCTTGAGATCACACATGTTGGCCAGGAAGATTACTGCTTTTGATCAGTGTAGCAGGCAGTGTATTTAGACAGTCTGGCTATGTACTCGATTTGAAGAGGATGGAAGCTACCCAGCAGTGTAGTGTAGGCAGCATTATTTAAGATGGGTTTTGTACTAATATGTTTTGAGGAGAGAAAACAAGGTCATGTCAATAGAAGAATAATTAAAGGGGAAATTTTAAGATAATCTAATTTTTTATATGTATTTGTAACTGTGTAATTTTTTATTTTTGGAACACTGCATATGGTTGAAGTTTACTGTCAAAATATTATAACACAACATATGATTTTGTCTTACAACTGAAACAAGTGTCAAGGAAAGTAAGTATACACAGGGAAATCATTAAGAAATATTTTGTTTACTTGTCTAGTTGTGAGAACTTTATAAAAGGGTGTATTGTTATTATAATAACACATAGTTATACTTAGAGTATTTGTTCTCATTTATCAGTCATTACAATTAGTTTCTCGTGTTCATTTTCTTTCATGATACTGTATAATTACTCGCAATGCACATCGCAAGTTGCTCACTGAGAAGCTTTTTGTGAAAATTGGTAAGATAACATCTAGCATTGCACATGGCAAGTACAGCAAATGAAATTTGGTTTTTTGACAGTGTTATCATTATCTTAACAGCAACAGGTGGCAGAATAGACGATTGTGGGACAACAAATTTAATTACCATATCCATTGTAAGGCACAATGATTGTCAGAGAGTACTTGTGAAAACGATATCATATCATTTCATAGGCTTAATATAGTAGTGCAACCTTGTGTGTGAATTTTCAATCAGTTTTATCAGACAGTCAGACATGTTAATTTTTATGTTCATTTGCACTGTAATTACATAAACAATTCTGGTACAATGATTGTTTGCAAGACCAAGATAAAGATCAGCTACACCAGGGTCAACATTTTTAATCCAGATCATTTTGTTTCTCAGTCAGATGCAATATCTCAGTGACAACGGATTACTTTCTCACAGACGAATTCTGTAATGTACCGGTTAGTCTGGACTTGACATAGTGTAGCGTGTGTTCCTCATATATTTCCTTTCGAAATTAAATTTTCACAGTTCTGTCACCCTGCACCACAATTTACTCATTTTCATATTAAAATATGTTTTATATGTTTCTCAGATACTAACTAGACACATACAAACACAATTAGTAGTTTTACAATAAAAATTCACATATATGCCTTTGTGTATACAATTTTAAAATTTATCCATATTGCATGGACTGCGTTAAGGTCTGTGACTATATTACAGAATTCATAAAATAACAAGTTTTTAGTTTTAGTCACTTTATTTACCAATATTACTTGGCACAACTCATTTCTACTGCATGTCGACACCATCAGGAAACTTAATGCTATTTATACTTACACTATTAATTGCTAAAGCGTGTGAAGTGATGCAGAGTACAGTGTGATTAAGATCTGAATGTTGTTGTTTATTATGATGTAATCAAGCCCGATACACATTCTGACATCTTGGATACCAACGGGTATCGATAATTTTATTTTGAAGTAAAGAAGTTCGTATAAACCTGTTTTAACCAAAGTTCATTATTTCGTGCATAACTATTGATGTTTTGTGTAATTAGGAGACATTTCAAATTTTAATATGGAAATCTGTAAGTTCTTGTTACTAAGTGTTGCTAAAATATTTATCAGTTAATTGAATCATTGAAACCTGTTTGCCTCAAATGTTATCTTTGTACTTCATTTTGTTCGCATTCGGCTGGAAGAACTCGTGGTGTAATGGAGTGAAGTCATGTTTTTGATACTGTTGAAAGGTGACAAGTTTAGTTTAAATTTGTAGCGCAAGGAAGCCAACTCATGTTACACTTTCTCTATCCGATCTTTGAAGAGATTTTTAAATGGGGACAGTTTATTTCGTTTCCTAGTAAGCAATTCATCGAAAATTCATAATCGTTGAATCAGTGTGTATTCTTCGAACAAGATCTTCGGACATAATCATATCCCTGAAACGAAGACAACAAAGCCAACTTTAGGACAGTCACTGTAGTAAAACTTTATATTTTATCAAAGTGAACATGGCCGTCAACGACACTTCACTCAGAACAATGACGAAAATCTATTCATGGTATACACTTTATTGGTGTGTTATATTGTGTTGTTGGAATATACTGTTATGTAGCACATGAAGCACAAAAAAAAAACACAGCACCATGACTTCACATAGCTGTTTACGCCCTGTTAACGCAGCCTTTGACCTACTCATAGCCTTTTCATTCGGGCAATGCATCTGCTCGACCGCCGATCGCACATTATAACATCACTCAGTCGAGGGTACACCGTCGTGCGGGCCCAAAAGGGGGCGGGGGAGGGGGCGACGGAAGGGGCGTGTGATGGGGTTCATGACCTCCCCAACTGCCCAACCAAACAACATATTACTGATAGAGATTATATTTTTACAGATCATGTATCGATTTACTAATGTCTGTAGTAACTTTTGGAGAATAAAGTATGATCAAAACTTCAGAATCTCTAAAATGACAATGTATAAGGTAAAGTTCCAAATTTTGGTCGTGTCGGGCCAATCGGCCTGAAACGTTCCTTTGTCGTGTGGTGAGATATTTCAAGTGAAATATCTCACTAAGGGACATTACAAAACATTATGAAGAATATGTATTTGCGTGGAATTCAGTAATTGCGACGAGAATGCACGTCCCAATGACGATGGCGTAAAGTTCTTTTTTTAGAGACACCGAAAGATATAAAGCAGGTTATCAATCTGAAGTTTGGATATTTAGTTACCTTAGATAGGTCGTTATCTATATAATTTAATTTGGGGTTGTATCAAGCCAGTGAATATGTTGGCTGACGTCATTGTTAGATGATGCATGATCGGTTGATTGAGGAATATATTTACACAAGAAATTACTTAAGATAATGGAAATGATCGGGAAATTAAACACTGGAATATTTTCTCTTTGTTTAATGAAGAGTTAACGAGAGAAAATACCTATGTTCAGTAGTTTCACCATCATCAATCCGCCCCCAACATCTCGCATTTGACCTCTGAATATTATTAGAAGACAACAAAAACTGCTTTCATGATAAGGAGACAGGGAAGGTGATTAATCTTTTAAATAATTAATTCGGACACGTGAAATAAACGTCGTGATTATTTGCCAGCAAACGGAGGGAACGAAATAATACAAATGTGATATAAAGTCATGCAGAGGCAGGTGACCATTGTTATTATAATCAGTAGTTCTACATTCAGGCTGAGTGCGTCACGATGGTAAGAGTCAAATATCAGGCAAGGAATGACTTTATTGCTCACAGACGCGTTTCTGAATTTATCCATCATCAGATATCCAGGAGCATTGCTATATGTAAATATGGCGTTTCAAACTGTATGTGGAACAAATACTCGCAAACTGAAACGAAACGTACGTCCGATCTATGACAGCTCATACAGGTGGAAAGTACAAATGTAATTGCATGATAAATGAAGATCAACCTTTCAATTTGTTACAGCGATGTAAAATAGGCGTTTATCAGAATTCCAGAAGCTTCGTCGTGGATAAAATCCTTTCTCTGATAGCAAGAAAAAGAGTTACCTGATTTTCTACCAATGACATATAAAAGGAAATCCTTTACAGAATAAACATGCCAGTCCTACGCACAGAGCAGATTTTAATTGTAAGGTAAAAAAAGAAAACATTACGCATCAGGGCCCGACAGATTGCCGGTCATCCTCTACCAAAGGAGTCGCCGGATGCGGTATGGGGAGTGGGGATGTCATGTGGTCAGTGCATCGCTCTCTCTAAAGTTGTCGGTCTCTTGACCTTGGGACCGCGACTAATTGGTCGAGTGGCTCTTCAGCTGGTCTGACGAGGCTACGTGCACCCCAACCAAGCCGCCCCCCCCCCCCCCCCCCCCCACAGAGGAAACACCCCTGGCAAACCGGGAATTGCACCCGGGTACCCCGCATGGCAGTTAGCCGCGCTGACCACACGGCTACAGTAGGGCACAAAATAGCAAAGATACTAGAAAATTGCAAGATATGTTTAACTCATTGGTTGAAACCGACTTTGGGGAAGATTAGTTTGGATTTCGAGAAATGTGGTAACACCCAGAGCGATACTGACCCTTACTTTAGAGGATAGGTTGATGAAAGCCAAACTACGTTTATAGCATTGTGGACATAGACAAAGCTTTTGACAACGCTGAGTGGCATACTCTCTTTGAAATTCTGAAGGTAGCAGGGCGAAAGGCTATTTACAATTTGTAAAGAAACCAGAGGGCAGTTATAATGGTCGAGAAGCATGAAAGGGAAGCAGTGGTTGTGAAGGAGTGAGACAGGATTGTAACGTATCCCCGATGTTATTCAATCTGTACATTGAGCAAGTGGTAAAGGAAACCAAAGAAAAATTTTGAGTAGGAACTAAAGTTCAGGGAGAAGAAATAAAACATTTGAGATTTGCAGATGGCATTGTAACTGTGTCAGAGAGAGCAAAGGACTTGGAAGTGCAGTTAAACAGAATGGACAGCGCCTTGAAAGGAGGGTATAAATGAACATAAACAAAAGTAAGACAAGGATAATGGAATGTAGTCGAATTAAATCATGGGGTGCTGAGGGAATTAGATTAGGAAATGAGACACTTAAAGTAGTAGATGAATTTTGCTTTTTGAGTAGTAAAATAACTGATGATGGTCGAAGTAAAGAAGATGTAAAATAAAGACTGACAATGGCAAGAAAAGAGATCCTGAAGAAGGGAAATTTGTTAATATTGAATGTAGATTTAAGTGTTAGGAAGTCTATTCTGAAAGTATTTGTCTGGAGTGTACCCATATATCGTAGTGAAATATGGACGATAAACGGTTTAGAGAAAAACTGAAGAGAAGCTTCTGAAATGTGTTGCTACAGAAGCTTGGACGGGTAGATCACGTAACCGATGAGGAGGTACTGAATAGAATTAGGAAGAAAAGAAATTTGTGACACTACTTGACTACTGGAAGGGATCGGTTGTTAGGACACATTCTGAGACATCGATGGATCACCAATTTAGTATTGGAGGAAATGTGAGAGGAAGGGGGGGGGGAGATAAAAATCGTAGACGAAGACCAAAAGATGAATACAGTAGGACGTAGGTTGCAGTAGTTATTCGGAGATGAAGAGACTTGCACAGAATATAGTAGCATGGAGAGTTGTATCAAAGCAGTCTTTGGACTGAAGACAGTAACACCACCACCACCACCACCACCACCACCACCACCACCACCACCAACAACAACAACAACAACAACGACAACAACATGTTAGGGAACTTACCAGTTGCTAGCCCACATGGATGGGATTATGGCGTGGCAGCAAAGTGACCATAGCTGGTGCCAAAAACAAATCCGATACAATTCGCGACTTCATTTGTAGAACCCACAAACAATAATAAATTGAGTGAGGCAAGGCAGAAGGGATGAGATCCTCAACAAAGTAGATGATAACAGAATGACTTAACTTTGCCGAAGGTAGCGGGTAATGACAGAAAGAAACAGCATTCCCGCTGTATAGAAGCTAATGCAGCCTTAGTCTGAGACTGTTCATAACCGTAGTGGTAAGTAAATACTGATAATGATGAGTGTGCACTTTGGTGTTATGGTGTTGTCGTGTTTTTCATGGAGGGGGCCTGCACCCCTTGTTGTTTTGCGTGGCACTATCACAGCACAGGCCTAAATTGTTGTTATAAACACCTTCTTGCTTCCCACTATTGGAGAGCAATGCGGGTATGGTGACTGCATCTTTCATCCCGATCGATCACCTAATAATGCACGGCCTGTGGCGGAGTAGTTACACGACACGACAATAATGGACTGGCCTGCACAGAGTCCTGACCTGAATCCTACAGGACACCATTGGGACGTTTTGGAACGCCGACTTCGTGTCAGACCAACATCGATACCTCTCCTCAATCCAGCACTCCGTGAAGAATGGGCTGCCATTTCCCAAGAAACCTTCCAGCACCTGCTTGAAGGTATGCCTGCGAGAGTAGAAGCTGTCATCAAGGCTAAGTTTGGGCTAACACCATATTGAATTCCGGCATTACCGATGGAGGGCGCCACGAACTTGTAAGTCATTTTTAGCCAGGTGTCCGGATACTTTTGATCACATAGTGTATGTATTCATCTGAACTGTAATTGCCAGGAACTTATGTTACAGCCATGTGTTAATCACTGATTTAAACAAATTATTTATACTACATTAAACATTATAATGTTATTACTATTAAAAATCCTTGGAGTCTGTGGCCTGTTAAAAGTTGCGATAATGGCGGACTGTACCGGGTGTCCTCCCTAAGAGTCATCAGGTGCGTTTTCTCTGGTGGATCGGCAGACGTTCACAATATCGTTTTTGCTTTGCGTAGCTGGAGTCACACCCTTCCCATTAGAAACAAAATGTTTTTTATGTGACTACGAAGGCTTTCCCAGCGAAATAATTGATAATATTCTTCTCGGGTATGCAGCCGGATCATAACGTCTTCATGACACAATATTTCCGCGGTCCAACTGACCGCCATCTTCAGGTGAGAGTGCTGGTGCACGATCTCGCCGGAACTGACTTCCCAGCGCAAGCGGGGGCCCCTATATAGGCCGCAGAAGACCCACAACGCGTGCGCGAGAAGGTGCCGTAACTGCCCTCTAGCGCAGTAAACATACCGCGCCGCCAGTGGTGGAAACAGGCGAAATCGAGGTATCTCTGTCAAAAATTAAGCTCTTGACCGCCTCCTAGATCATTTTAATTCCCTGCATCCTAGCGTGAAGTTTATCATGGAGGTGGAAAGTGATGGAAAGCTTCCGTTTCTGGATGTTCTGGTGTACAGAAAGGACGATGGGACACTGGGACACAGTGTTTATCGAAAGCCTACGCACACGGACCGTTACCTGCATGCTTCTAGCTGTCATCCATCGTTCCAGCGTACGGGGGTCCTGCGGACGTTGGCGAGAAGAGCTTATGTCATTTCAGATGGAGAAAGCTTGACACAAGAATTGGAACATCTTAAGGTTGTGTTCAAGCAGAATGGCTATACAGATAAATAGATCCGTCGTGCTTTCCAGTTTGGACCTTCGCCTGAACCACCAGAAGGATTCTGAAAAGATATCATATCAAAAGTATTTTTCGTCCGCCAGCGCTTCTTGGCTCTGTTAAGGATGACTTGGGTTTGAGGAAGCCCGGTGTGTACAAGATCCCTTGCCACTGTGGGAAGGCTTAAATTGGTCAGTCAATCCGGACCATTCAGGCAGGACCGATGTGTTGAGCATCAGCGGCACACACGGCTGCTTCAACCTGAGAAATCTGCAGTGGCGGAGCACTGTCTCACCGAGGGACACAGAATCTATATGACGAGACACAAATGGTTGCCCCTACATCTCGCTATTGGGACTGTGTTTTAAAAGAATCCATAGAGATTCGTTCATCTGACAATCTTATTAATAGGGACAAGGGTTACCTTTTAAGTAAGACTTGGGCCCCGGTGTTATCTGACATTAAAAAACAACGGTCTGTGTTTCCATCGTCGGAATAAAATTTGTAAATTTTTGTTTTAATTTTTGATAGCGATATCTCGATTTCGCCTGTTTCCACCACTGGTGGCGCGGTATGTTTACTGCGCTAGAGGGCAGTTACGGCGCCTTCTCGCGCACGCGTTGTGGGTCTTCTGCGGCCTATATAGGGGCCCCCGCTTGCGCTGGGAAGTCAGTTCCGGCGAGATCGTGCACCAGCACTCTCACTTGAAGATGGCGGCCAGTTAGACCGCGGAAATATTGTGTCATGAAGACGTTATGATCCGGCTGTATACCCGAGAAGAATATTATCAAAATGTTTTTTAAATCGGAGTTTTACGTGCCCATTCAACAGAGGACTTCCAAATTAGTGTGATATTCGTTTTATCGAGATGTGTTAACAGCGACAGCAAAACACGAAAAATAACCAGCAGTCCAGCAGTTAGTCAGTAGCGCTCCTGCTGCCTAGCGGTAGCAGTCAGCAGCCAGCGCGTGTCAGGAGAGTGCTGTCGGTGCTGGAGAACTGATCATTCTACGTGCTTTACTGTCCCCGTTAACACATATCAATAAAACGAATATTGAACTAACCTGGGACCGTTCTATCGAATGGGCGCGTCAAATTCTGCTTTAAAAATAATTTTGTTTGTAACAGGAAACAAACTGACATTTTCCTCTATACTGGACTTCGCATGAAAGACGTGTTGAGCAGTGTTTGGGCTGACTCCAATTATACAGTCCAGAAACGAAATTATAAATATCTACTGAAACACGAGGGAAAATGCTCCTGAAGACTCTTAGGAGAGACACCCTGTATTTGGGGAGGGGGCGGCGAAGTGGGTGGGGGACGCAGGGAGGAGATAGAACAAACTATGACTCCCCACCAAATGCCCCCCCCCCTCCCCATAGCCGAACCCTGTTGGAGTATTGTCCTTGTTCGGACGTTAAACCACAGTAACGTCCATAGTGTTGGGTTGTAGCTAGTGATCGATCCTACCCTGACTGACATTCTCCTGACTGGGTGAGGTGGTGCAGCGGTGAGATACTGGACCCATAGGTCGGAGGACAGTGATTCACATCGCAGTTTCGCTACCCAGATAAATTTCTGTGGTTTCCCTGAATCATTAAAGGTAAATACCAGGATGGTTCCGTTGAAAAGGGCGTGGCTGATATTTTTCTGGATCACAGCGTGTGCTGAGACGTTCTTTACAGTCGTGGCCGCTTCATGCTGACTGCGTCCGAACTCTTATTTGCAGTCATACAGCCAGGCATAAGGTCACCCAAGTGTGCCATCTTCCTCAAAATTCAAGTGCTATGAATCTCTCTCTCTCTGTCTCTCACGCACACGCACGCACAGCAAACACACACACACACACACACACACACACACACACTGTAAGCTTTCTATAAAAAAAACTGTGGAAATACAGAATATTCTGTTTTCAAAAATTTTCTCCTCCTGTGGCGTCTTTGGCAATCGTACTCCATTGCTGAGAAAAACTGACTGTTGTTAAAAATCAAATCGCTCTAAGCACTATGGGACTTAACATCTGAGGTCATCAGTCCCCTAGACTTAGAACTACATAAACCTAACTAAGCTAAGAACATCACACACATCCATGCCCGAAGCAGGATTCGAACTTGGGACCGTAGCAGCAGCGCGGTTCCGGACTGAAGGGCCTAGAACCGCTCGGCCACAGCGGCCGGTGTTTCTCTTCTGTTGCCGTTTTCCCACACTCAGGGAACTGATGACCTCAGATGTTAAGGCCCATCCATAGTGCTTAGAACCATTTGAACTTGATGGTGTTGCAAGCTGTTCAGTCTTCAAAGTGAAGGTATGAGATTTCAATGAAGAGGTCCAAGGAAAGTGGAACAGAACAATATGCACATCTAATAAAGCCACTTTTTAAAATTCAACATCACGTCTATATTCAGGCAGTCCAATATCAGCATTTGAAAATGTAATTAGTGTAGCGTTTGATATTCAGCTGCTCGGATGCTGAACTGACGTTAGGTATAAGTGCTATTCTGAGAGAGGAAATCTTGGCGAGCCGTGTGAGACAACCTTAACGTGTTGTGTTTGGGGAAGTGTATAATTTATATGATGTCGTAAACAGTTTCCGGCGTATTGTTCTCCCTGTAGAATGTCTCGGTGATAGAAATGAGCGTCCAGCACTGTGGATCTTGTAAGGGGAGACGTGCTGTGCGTGGGTTTCAGAATGTAGCAGCCGTGGGCGGTGGCCGAAGCAAAACGCGCCACGGCCGCGCTTGGCCCAGAGCGGTCAGTCCCCTGTCTCGCAGGGGGCAGGGGCAGAGCGTTGCGCCAGACGCGTTTCGAAACGCGCGTCCACTGCAAGCGGAGACCGGGCCTGCGACGTCCTCTTGGCGGCTGTCCGTCTCGTGTGTCGCAACTGCAGCGCTGCGCTTTCGGAGCGCACACAAGCGTGGCAGGGACACCACTGCGCCTTCTGGAACTGCCAGCACGTCTCCGAACCATTCTCCACGATCACCAGGATAAGCTGCTGCTTTGGTCATATTGACAACCAGTTTCCATCATGCACATCATTATCAGGTCCCTGTACAACAACTTAAAGCATGGACAGGTTTTGCCTAAGATGACTGTTGTGATGACGACGAACGAGTCGTCGCCAATGTTGACTGTTGGCCAGTGCTAAATAGAAACATATAAATCACAGCAGGTTCGTCAGTAACGTCGATAAGAAACTGGCTGCAGGGTCTGGATCTGCAATTACTAAAGCAATTAGAAGTCGTTGGTAAAAAATAATACACTACTGGCCATTAAAATTGCTACACCACGAAGATGCCGTGCTACAGACGCGAAATTTAACCGACAGGAAGAAGATGCTGTGATATGCAAATGATTAGCTTTTCAGAGCATTCACACAAGATTGGCGCCGGTGGCGACACCTACAACGTGCTGACATGACGAAAGTTTCCAACCGATTTCTCATACACAAACAGCAGTTGACCCGCGTTGCCTGGTGAAACGTTGTTGTGATGCCTCGTGTAAGGAGGAGAAATGAGTACCATTACGTTTCCGACTTTGATAAAGGTCGGATTGTAGCCTATCGCGATTGCGGTTTATCGTATCGCGACATCACTGCTCGCGTTGGTCGAGATCCAATAACTGTTAGCAGAATATGGAATCGGTGGGTTCAGGAGGGTAATACGGAACGCCGTGCTGCATCATAACGGCCTCGTATCACTAGCAGTCGAGATGACTGGCATCTTATCCGCATGGCTGTAACGGATCGTGCAGCCACGTCTCGATCCCTGAGTCAACAGATGGGGAAGTTTGCAAGACAACAACCATCTGTACGAACAGTTCGACGACGTTTGCAACAGCATGGACTCTCAGCTCGGAGACCATGGCTGCGGCTACCCTTGACGCTGCATCACAGACAGGAGCGCCTGCGATGGTATACTCAACGACGAATCTGGGTGCACGAATGGCAAAACGTCATTTTTTCGGATGAATCCAGGTTCTGTTTACAGCATCATGATGGTCGCATCCGTGTTTGGCGACATCGCTGTGAACGCACATTGGAAGCGTGTATTCGTCATCGCCATACTGGCGTATCACCCGGCGTGATGGTATGGGGTGCCATTGGTTACACGTCTCGGTCACCTCTTGTTCGCCTTGAGGGCACTTTGGACGTTACATTTCAGATGTGTTACGAGCCGTGGCTCTACCCTTCATTCGATCCCTGCGAAGCCCTACATTTCTGCAGGATAATGCACGACCGCATTTTGCAGGTCCTGTACGGGCCTTTCTGGATACAGAAAATGTTCGACTGCTGCCCTGGCCAGCACATTCTCCAGATCTCTCACCATTTGAAAACGTCTGGTCAATGGTGGCCGAGCAACTGGCTCGTCACAATACGCCAGTCACTACTCTTGATGAACTTTGATATCGTGTTGAAGCTGCATGGGCAGCTGTACCTGTACACGCCATCCAAGCTCTGTTTGACTCAATGCCCAGGCGTATCAAGGCCGTTATGTCGACCAGAGGTGGTTGTTCTGGGTACTGATTTCTCAGGATCTATGCACCCATACTGCGTGCAAATGTAATCACATGTCAGTTCTAGTATAATATATTTGTCCAATGAATACCTGTTTATCATCTGCATTTCTTCTTGGTGTAGCAATTTTAATGGCCAGTAGTGTATATATTGTACTCAACTGGTTGTACAGGCTTCTTCTTGGCTGCATACATATAATTATAAACAGATAACCATTTGGCCTCACTTGGGCCATACGTTACTGAGCGCCTTATTAGAGGTTGCTTCCTATCAGTTGAAGACTAGGCTGCTGTAATACTGCACTCCCAAGCAGGAGTGGACGAGAGCTCGCTAGAAACTTGATACAAGCCGCGGAGCGGCACTAGCGGTACTGGTCACCCGCGGTCGATAACTGCAACCCCTAGCAAGTGTGGTATCGAAAGTTGATACCACAATGACAACAAAGATTTTCACGGCGACACTATTGTACTAAATTTTCTCGAACTTCTAGAGGCAAGAATTACGGGCAAAATATCAATCTTTTGACGATTTTCACCATAGTCTTCGTCAGGAGCAGCCGACTGTCGTGGCTCGTCGTCGTCGTTGGTTCCTAAAGAGACAGGACTCCCATGTGGTCCTGACTTCTCCGAACTTCCAGCGGGGAGCGTTTTAGCATCCGTCGATGTGTCTTGTCATCTTCGTTTCCTTGCTGTTGTGACTGTGTTTTCATGTTGATGAGTTTTCTTTCTTCTTCCGTCGTTTGGTCTATAGAAGTTGCATTTTTTTTTTTTTTTTTTTTTTTTTTTTTTGATATCTCGAATGGTGAACCGATTGGGAACGTTGGCGCCATTGTACCCTCTAGAGCTCATCGCATTTCAACGCACTGGGTTTTGGGGCCTGCAATGACAGTTTTTACTGTGTTGCTATGGTGGCCTTATGTAGTCTATGGATGGTTTCAGGTTGGTCAGCAATTTCGTCTTGCTGACAGAGGTGGTGTCAGCGTTGGCACTGGTGGCGCCACCGTTCTTATAGGAGCGTAAACAATGCGGCAAATTTCTCTGTTTCTTCTCGGCGATGTTCATCTGTTGGCGCTTTGTGGCCTGCAACGCAAGACTTACATGGATGATCTGATAATGGTCGAGCCGTCCGAAACTAGTCATCAGTGAATCAATAAAGTTTACTAAGCAACTTAAGACGGTCCCTTTAAAAATTACTGTAATCACATTCTACATCTACATTTATACTCCGCAAGCCACCCAACGGTGTGTGGCGGAGGGCACGTTACGTGCCACTGTCATTACCTCACTTTCCTGTTCCAGTCGCGTATGGTTCGCGGGAAGAACGACTGCCGGAAAGCCTCCGTGCGCGCTCGAATCTCTCTAATTTTACATTCGTGATCTCGGGAGATATAAGTAGGGGGAAGCAATATATTCGATACCTCATCCAGAAACGCACCCTCTCGAAACCTGGGCAGCAAGCTACACCGCGATGCAGAGCGCCTCTCTTGCAGAGTCTGCCACACAAGTTTGCTAAACATCTCCGTAACGCTATCACGGTTACCAAATAACCCTGTGACGAAACGCGCCGCTCTTCTTTGGATCTTCTCTATCTCCTCCGTCAACCCGACCTGGTACGGATCCTTCACTGATGAGCAATACTCAAGTATAGGTCGAACGAGTGTTTTGTAAGCCCCCTCCTTTGTTGATGGACTACATTTTCTAAGAACTCTCCTTACCAACAATTAATTTTATTTGATCATTCCACTTCAAATCGTTCCGCACGCCTACTCTCAGATATTTTACAGAAGTAACTGCTACCAGTGTATGTTCCGCTATCATATCATACAATAAAGGATCCTTCTTTCTATGTATTCGCAATACATTACATTTGTCTATGTTAAGGGTCAGTTTTCCACTCTCTGCACCAAGTGCCTATCCGCTGCAGATCTTCCTGCATTTCGCTGCAATTTTCTAATGCTGCAACTTCTCTGTATACTACAGCATCATCCGCGAAAAGCCGCATGGAACTCCCGACACTATCTACTAGGTCATTTATATATATTGTGAAAAGCAATGGTCCCATAACACTCCCCTGTGGCACGCCAGAGGTTACTTTAACGTCTGTAGACGTCTCTCCATTGAGAACAACATGCTGTGTTCTGTTTGCTATAACTCTTCAATCCAGCCACACAGCTGGTCTGATATTCCGTAGGCTCTTACATTGTTTATCAGGTGACAGTGCGGAACTGTATCGAACGCCTTCCGGAAGTCGAGGAAAATGTCATCTACCTGGGAGCCTGTATCTAATATTTTCTGGGTCTCATGAACAAATAAAGCGAGTTGGGTCTCACACGATCGCTGTTTCCGGAATCCATGTTGATTCCTACAGAGTAGATTCTGGGTTTCCAGAAATGACATGATACGTGAGCAAAAAACATGTTATAAAATTCTACAACAGATCGATGTCAGAGATATAGGCCTATAGTTTTGCGCATCTGCTCGACGACCCTTCTTGAAGACTGGAACTACCTGTGCTCTTTTCCAATCATTTGGAACCTTCCGTTCGTCTAGAGACCTGTTCAACTCCAGCATTCTGGATACACATAAATTGTGTATTATTTCAGAGGTGATCACCATAACGGTTAATACATTTATTCTACTGTCAATGCCTTCATGGAAAAATGTTTGGGGTTGTCCGCTGAAACATGATTGTATCCGGGCGTGCGTCTCTTCGTCCGGAGCAAATCGACGCCACGAATGTCTTTCTTCAGGGCTCCAAAATTATATGATAATCCCGTTGGGAGAGATCGATACTTAAGGAGGATGTGTAAGTTCTTTTCCGTGAAAGTTCTACAGTGCCCTCAAAAGAACCTTGGCAACGTGTAAGCCCGCTCAAATGTTGCCGAGGTTGTGTCGTGTGCGCTGCAGAAGTTTCGCTTGGAACTCCTTACACGTCCGCCGTACAATACTGAACTCTCTCCGTGTGACTTGCATATTTTTGCAGAACTGAAGAAAGACATTCGTGGCCGTCGATTTGCTCCGGCGAGGAAGTGCACGCCTGGATACAATCATGTTTCAGCAGACAACCCCAAACATTTTTCCATGAAGGCATTCGTCGCCTTATCTCACAATGAGATAAGTGTATTAACGGTTATGGCGATTACTTTTAAAATAATAAACAGTTATTCATTTTTCATGTAGGTTGATTCTTACAAAGAAGAAGACAGCAACCAACCACTATTAATACTGCTATTTATTTAAGTTAATAGAGCCGTAACCGGTTTCGAACTGACAAGTTCATCATCAGACGGTTGTTCGCACGATTTGCAAGATACACTTTACATAATCGTCATTTTTAGATTTTTATTCTTCCACTGTGGCGAAGTATTCTTGGTGTGTTGGTGCCCTACGGTAGAAAACAATGTTAGTAGCGCCCTATGTTAACATAACTAACCTCCAAACGATGAAATACAGAGTAAATAAATATGTGAGGTTAAGTGGTTATGGTACTTACATCTAAAATTCCGCGCGATTTTGTTGCGAAGCTGCAGGATCGTATTTTTCAAATTTTCCAAAATATATGCAGCACTTATATAATTTACACGTCACCATATTGTGCAAAGCACCACACACACACACACACACACACACACACACACGCACACACACCAAAAAGTATTTGCCACATGTGAAGTCGACACAAAGATTGCAGATTTACAAACATAACAGTGTCAGAGACGTTCTCTCTCAGAGATATTACAATATACAGATTGCTTTGATTTCACAGTATGGCTGTTTTTAAACAATAGACATAACATAATTAAAATAAAAACACAAAGATAAATCTTACACTATGAGCGTATAATATTACAGATGAAGTTGACAGATGTAGTAACCAGCTTGTGTGAATGCTACTTATATGGTATTATGTAAATACCGTGTCAGTTTTAGACAAAATAGCAGTATTCATTTTTCTCCAAGTGTCGCGTTTTCATTTGGCTACCATTTATAAACACCCGCATGCCGACAGAGGAGGGCATTTGTTCTTCCATTGTTGTGTTTTATCCTTGTCCTTCGGCCTACCGTTATTTGGTCGCAGAAATGCATTTACTTCGTTTCCTGAGTAGCCGCTTTTCTCGAACGTCTGCTTCAGATACCTTTATTCGGCGTCCAGGTGTTCCGGCCTGTACATTCTTTTGGCTCTGTTGATAACGCCCATCTTTCGTTGTGAATTTATGATTGGAGTTCCTATGCAAATATGTATCTGTCCGTATGCGTCATTTTCTGAAAAATTCTATTTTCAGTGTTCCATCAGTCTGTCTTATAACTAAAGTATCAAAGAAGTCTATTCCGTTGTCATTTTCCATTTCCATGGAAAACTGAATTTTTGGATCTATGTTATTTAGGTACCTAAAGAATTCTTTTAAAGCCTTTTTACCATGTGAACAGACTACAAACGTATCATCCGCAAACGATGCAATTGAGATGCTCTCTCTAGACCTGATTGTTTCAAGTTTTCATGAACTGTAAACACTGGTGAAATCCATCTTTTTCACATCACAAAGTGTTCTGTACTAATTTTCAAGGTAACGTCACAGTGTATATGCACAGTAGCGACACTCACTGCTGTCACCGCCTGATGTTTGGAGCCGACATCAGCGCCCCAAGCGGTGAGAAAGCCAGCCGTCTTCCAGCGTCGTATGTGTCCTGAGAATAATGTTTGTTTTTAAATCTTGTTGCATGTGATTTACGGAATACTTATATTTTTGCGTGCATAACGTTAGTAAATTGTCAGATGATATGAATGATCGTAAAACAAGTGTAAACAGAGCCAAAACTCATTAATGAAATGGCATACGTTGCAACGTATTCATGAAAAAAATATTTTTGAATTTATTTTTGTCGTTCCATCTTTCCTCAAATTTTCTCTTCAATGATGTCCTGCTCTGGAATAACAATGATACTAAAGATACTTTTCTTAAGTCCTCGTATCCAATATTTGCACTTTCTTTCACTTCACTCGATATTCCAACACATAGGTAATCTTATTGAATCTAAAAACTTCATTTTCGAAAGATGTCTATGTTGAAGGTTTGTGATATTACACTTATTGGGGGATTAAGCTGTAGATTAAAAAAAGAAATCCTCCTTCCGATTTTAGGTGTGTCCTCAAGAGAAGAGTGAGACGAATATTATTCAACGTTATTTCCTCTATACAAGAGTAATTTTGGGCCAGCTTAACGTTAAGGCAATGCCTTTCAAACTATAATTATTTGTGGTCACTAAGATGGTGGTGACCATTAGAGAAGCTCCATGGTTTGAAGAAGGATCGCAGAGATATATTGGTGGGAGGTAGCTAGCGGTTAGCACCAGCCAGGTAATGACAATGATGACCTTACAGCCCTGGAGAGTTCTTTTAGATCTTGCTAGGAACATAGATATAGCATTTTGTAGGAATGGCCGTTTATGGTGGCAATAGAAAACAGTACCTATCCCGAGACTCTACATTTTCATGCTGGGAGTGAATTTTTAAATAGGACCCAACAACGTCAGTCAGCATCACTTTTGTCGGTGTCCTGGAGCATTCAAAATGTTGAGATGCTACGGACTACAGGCTAGGTAACGCGCTGACTGGTCCACTGTTGCCCCCCTCTCTCTTGTTCGTTTTAACCTTATAGGGGCTTCATTGATTAATTTTTGCACATTTTATTTTGATTAATGATTGCTAAAATGTGAACTTGAGATTTAACACTAATTCTCTCTTTCCTCCCGATTTCAGTGCTCGACATTAGTTTTCTGTTGCTATGTAAATCTCGTACGCAGAATACACTGATACGCCAAAATATGATTAAAACTGATAATCCAGAACATTATGACCACTGCCTACCGCGTCGTTAGCTGCCGCCCTGTGACAATGCGGACACGTGACACGGTAACAAAAGTATGTAAGCGGAGCAGACAAGGATGTGCGTCACCCTAGCGAAGATATGAGCTGTAAATTGAGAAATCCATTAAGCTAAGCGACTTTGGCAAAGGGCAGATTATTATTACGCAGAGCCTGTGAAGAAAGTCTCGAAAACGGAGAATCTGGTCGAATGTTCACGTGCTACTCTCGTGAGCATCTGCGGAAAGAGGTAGAAGGACAGTGAAACTACCACTGGGCGCTAATTGGTTGGAGGCCCACAACTCTTCACAGAACGTGGGATTTGGAGGCTTGCCTGCTCTGTCAAGTGGGATAAGATCTGTGGCACCTTTGTCGAAAGAGCACAATCCTGGTGCACGCACAAGTGTTTCGGAGCCAACCATTCATCGTACGTTGTTGTACACGGAGCTCCGCAGCTGACCGCCTATTCGTATTCACATGTTGACCTGAGGACATCGTCAATTACGATTGCAGTGGACATGGGACCATCGGGATTCGACTGTCGATCAATGGAAAAGCGCCGGCTCTTCGGGTGAATCACATTTTTGCGACACTAGGTCGCTGATCGTCTCAAAAAACACCGTCATCGAGGCGAACGGCGGCTCGAAACGTGCAGCGCGCCACGGACGCAGGCTGGTGGGAGCAATACGAGGTGCATTCAAGTTCTAAGGCCTCCGTTTTTTTTTCTCCGGACTGGAAAGAGATAGAAACATGCGCATTGTTTTAAAATGAGGCCGCGTTCATTGTAAATACGTCCCAGAGATGGCAGCACCGTATGGCAGATGGAATTTTACCGCCAGCGGCGAGAATGAGAACTGTTTTAAACACTTAAAATGGCGATGTTTTCCTTACTTGAACAGCGTGCAATCATTCGTTTTCTGAATTTGCGTGGTGTGAAACCAATTGAAATTCATCGACAGTTGAAGGAGACATGTGGTGATGGAGTTACGGATGTGTCGAAAGTGCGTTCGTGGGTGCGACAGTTTAATGAAGGCAGAACATCGTGTGACAACAAACCGAAACAACCTCGGGCTCGCACAAGCCGGTCTGACGACATGATCGAGAAAGTGGAGAGAATTGTTTTGGGGGATCGCCGAATGACTGTTGAACAGATCGCCTCCAGAGTTGGCATTTCTGTGGGTTCTGTGCACACAATCCTGCATGACGACCTGAAAATGCGAAAAGTGTCATCCAGGTGGGTGCCACGAATGCTGACGGACGACCACACGGCTGCCCGTGTGGCATGTTGCCGAGCAATGTTGACGCGCAACGACAGCATGAATGGGACTTTCTTTTCGTCGGTTGTGACAATGGATGAAACGTGGATGCCATTTTTCAATCCAGAAACAAAGCACCAGTCAGCTCAATGGAAGCACACAGATTCACCGCCCCCCAAAAAATTTCGGGTAACCGCCAGTGCTGAAAAAATTATGGTGTGCATGTTCTGGGACAGCGAGGGCGTAATCCTTACCCATTGCGTTCCAAATGGCACTACGGTAACAGGTGAATCCTACGAAAATGTTTTGAAGAACAAATTCCTTCCTGCACTGCAACAAAAACGTCCGGGAAGGACTGCGCGTGTGTTGTTTCACCAAGACAACGCACCCACACATCGAGCTAACGTTACGCAACAGTTTCTTCATGATAACAACTTTGAAGTGATTCCTCATGCTCCCTACTCACCTGACCTGGCTCCTAGCGACTTTTGGCTTTTTCCAACAATGAAAGACACTCTCCGTGGCCACACATTCACCAGCTGTGCTGCTATTGCCTCAGCGATTTTCCAGTGGTCAAAACAGACTCCTAAAGAAGCCTTCGCCGCTGCCATGGAATCAAGGCGTCAGCGTTGTGAAAAATGTGTACGTCTGCAGGGCGATTACGTCGAGAAGTAACGCCAGTTTCATCGGTTTCGGGTGAGTAGTTAATTAGAAAAAAAATCGGAGGCCTTAGAACTTGAATGCACCTCGTATTATGCTGTGGGAGACAATCTCCTGCGCTTGCATGGGACCTCGAAGACAGCTACAACGCACCTGCATTCCTTCATGCTTCATGTCTTCCCCGACGGCGAGGTCATCTTCCGGCAGTATAATTGTCCGTGTCTGGAGCCAGAATCATGCTACATTGGTTGGAGGAGCAGTATAGAGAACTCACGTTGATGTGTCGGCGGCCAAAGTCGACTGACGTAAATTCTATGGAATTTAGGTGGGTAACTATAGTGTGCCATCACCACGCACGCCAATCAGCGGTCTGTTACGTACACGAATTACTTGGCCTTTGCGTAAGACATCTAATGCAATACACCTCCACGTACCTACCAACAAACTGACAGATCCCTGATACGCAGAATCAGTGATGTATTTCGTTCCGAGAATTGACAAACAAGCTGTTAAGCAGGTGGTCATAATGTTTCGTCTCATCATTGTGTACCGCAAAATAGGACGTCCTATTTTCATAGCAAGCACGGACGTAAGAAGAAGAACTGCAAAACCAGAAGATGATTATTAGTGTATACCACAATTAAGGGATCAAATTCGGGCTCTTTCCGTTATTATGATTGCGGTACTCCCCTTTCTCTCCACCTACATCCTCACGGTTAGCTTCGATTAATGAATGTTCTGACTGCTTGATTCACTCCTGTAAGTAGAATCGAGTCATATGTTTCCAAGGCCAAACTCTATGGCATCACCTCCACTGGGTGCCATTTGTTAGCGGAAGCGGTGGGCAGGCGAGTTGAAACAGCGCCGATTCCGATGTGTGTGGCTCTAATATTTCTGGCTCTGAGGCAGCAACAATTTTGGGATTGGTTTCTTCTGTGTAGGAAAACGGTTTACTCCTTTGGATGGTTTGTTATCACTTCTATGTGAAAATTTGAAGTGTATCGAAACAAATTTCACTTTGTTGTAGATGTATACAAAGTCTTTCTGCAAAGGTCACGACTTCTACTATTTACCGGCCATTTCGTGCACTCTTAAAGAAAAAAAATAACCTTTATTTTCCAAAAGTCTGTAGCTTACTAGAAAAATTCAACTAAACCAAAAATAGTAGTGAAGTTCATTGTAAAATCTGTTCAAAACGCTGGGGACCTTAACTACACCACGTGCGTACATTTACCAATCACTTGTACAAATAAAAATAACGTTGATAATTACTGCACAAGCAGCTCTGTCCACGACTATGGAACAAAATGTAGACTGAACTTACATTTATCAAGAAAGAATAAATATAAAATTAAAAACTTCGTTTTCTACCAAAGAAAAAAATTGTACAATAAACTCAACAAGAAGGTTAAACAGATTATTAAAATAAATTCCTTTAAAGACGCAACAAAAAAAATGGTTCAAATGGCTCTGAGCACTATGGGACTCAACTGCTGTGGTCATAAGTCCCCTAGAACGTAGAACTACTTAAACCTAACTAACCTAAGGACATCACACACATCCATGCCCGAGGCAGGATTCGAACCTGCGACCGCAGCGGTCGTGCGGTTCCAGACTGTAGCGCCTTTAACCGCTCGGTCACTCCGGCCGGCCAAAGACGCAACAGAAAAGTACCTGTTAAGTAATATATTCTAAGCAGTAAATTGATTACTTGATTACTTAGATAACACAGAGTAGTAGTTTAATAACAAATATGATACAAATGTTTTTTTATAAAAAACTAATCCTAAAGCTAAGAGCTGAACAACTCACTCATTGTAGAAGGATGTTGATTCAGTTTTTTCTGGGTAGCATACGGGAAGTTGCAAAACCCACGATGGAAACTAAACATCGGAAAGCCTTCTACTTCTTTTTTTCCTTGTTGTACAACTTTTTTGTTCTTTTTGGGGCTGACATGCTTTTATGGCTGTCTCCATTCCGCCAACTTTAAATTTTGACTGTCGTCACTATCTCGACGAATTTGTTATAACCTGACTGGGAATGATAGGACGTCGAATGCGCTCAACTTTTTCACGTAAATAATCTGAAAATAAGCAGTTTGACTACCATATTTAAATTTGCTTTTATTATTTAGTTATCGCGCATCACTTATATTTTTATTCTCCCTAGATTCTTGCCATTCCTAATTTTTTTAATTTCTGAGTCCATCGAGCGCTGTTTTTCTTTATTTAGATGTACTTGACGATGCAGCTCTAACTTCGTGAAACCGGTAGTACTATTAAAAGATAGTACAACAGCTATTTGGGTTTATTTTTCAAGAATGCATACCTTCAGCTGCGGATGCCCAATTATAAAGTTTTCTGCTTTCACAAGGTTTCCACTAGTGTGCCATTGACATGAAATCACAAATGCCGCTTTAATGTGTTCCACTAAGCTATTTGTAAAGTTTTCAGGTGATAAGCTAGAGCTAAATAAAACAGTGGAGGTAGTGGCACTATAATCCAAGTGCCTGCAGATGACGGTGTTCAAGGGGTGTATTGCAGGCCGTTAAAAGCCACTTCAAAGTCACACCCGCTAGATCCTCTTCGAGTGGCTCCTCAGGTATGTTCAATGGATCTTGCTGCAGTCTTAACACCAATGAATAATTTCTTTCGGTACAGGAGCCAGAAGCTGGATTCTCTGCGGGGAGAATTATACACGCCACATAGTGGAGATTTGTTGAGTTCAGTACAGAATTTGAACTGTATGACGCAGTCTCATTGAGAACATGCGCACTGATATCTCAAACCACGTGTGCTACTATACTTTAGTGTGATAAAAGAAACTAACTTATTCTCCTTATCGACTGAAACTGCCCATGATTGGTTAGACAGTGTTACTGCGAACATTGGTGGAAGGCACGTTTTTCAAGATTCTAATCCATATCAACCTAGGGGTCAATCGTTAATTAGCAAATACAAAACCTACCAAGAAGCAAGCCGATCACTAACCGAATTCACAATTATAATAATAATTCCTCGTGGCTCAACGGCCGATGCAACTGTTTCAACTAGACCCCACTTCAGCGATCTGCCTGTCTCCAGCTTACCCCAGTTATCCAACCGGGTGAAAGGGACCTACAGACTAATGTGAACGGCAGTTTGTAGCGCTTCTTCACATCACCAAAAGGTTAAGGCCACGTTAAACTGGATATTCCGTAGACTGATATGGATTCGACCCGCGACCATTCCGTTTACGGGCACGCATTTTGTAAGTAGACTGTATAGGGCCGGCCGGTGTGGCCGTGCGGTTAAAGGCGCTTCAGTCTGGAACCGCATGACCGCTACGGTCGCAGGTTCGAATCCTGCCTCGGGCATGGATGTGTGTGATGTCCTTAGGTTAGTTAGGTTTAATTAGTTCTACGTTCTAGGCGACTGATGACCTCAGAAGTTGAGTCGCATAGTCCTCAGAGCCATTTGAACCATTTGAGCTGTATAGGTTTTTTTAGTGGTAACGCCACGTAGCGCTCTGTATGAAAATCACTGGCTGTGCTGCGTGCAGTCTGTGGCTGGTTTGCATTGTTGTTGGCTATTGTACTGTTGGGCAGTTGGCTGTTAACAGCGCGTAGCGTTGCGCAGTTGGAGGTGAGCCGCCAGCAGTGGTGGATGTGGGGAGAGAGACGGCGGAATCTTGAGAGCGGACGATCTGGAAGTGTGTCCATCAGAGACAGTAAATTTGTAATATTGGATATCATGGACTGATATATATATATTATGCATTGTTTGTCCTCTATCAAAATCTTTCATTTGCTAACTATGCCTATCAGTAGTTAGTGCCTTCAGTAGTTTGAATCTTTTATTTAGCTGGCAGTAGTGGCGCTCGCTGTATTGCAGTAGTTCGAGTAACGAAGATTTTTGTGAGGTAAGTGATTTGTGAAACGTATAAGTTAATTTAGTCAGGGCCATTCTCTTGTAGGGATTATTGAAAGTCAGATGGCGTTGCGCTAAAAAATATTGTGTGTCAGTTTAAGCACAACCATGTATAATTTTTCTAAGGGGACGTTTCATTTTTTACCACTAAACCACCAGGCCCGACAGTCCACAATCAACATAGTGTAGGTATACGCGAGTTCGCTGTCAACGGCGGTGTGCTGACAATGGGAAAACTGAAGGATTTGATGAATTGTTCAAATAGCCACCTTATTCCCACCGAGAGAGCTAGAGCAGTGCGCACGACGCTGGATTCGCAATCGGGAGGACAGCGGTCCATATCTCCGTACGGCAACCTAGATTTAGGTTTTCCATGGTTCCCTAAATAGATTAAGGCGACTGCAGAGATGGTTTGTGACTGCAGAGATGGTTTCTTTGAAAAGGGCACTGTCGACTTGCATCCCAATCTGAGCTCATTCTCAGTTTCTAACGACTGCAATGTTAATGGGACATCACAGTCTAGTCTTCCTTCATTCCTTTCAACGTTTTCACGGTATTCTTGACCCTATTATTCCCAAGGTGTGTGTGTAGGGGCAGCGTAATATAAAAAAAAATCCCGTGTCCCAGGTTCGATCCAAGCTACTACTTAATTATGAATAAGAATCATCAACAATGGCGGTCGAAGATTTACAGTGTAACGAGTCAGCCTTGTCGAAGAGAGCAGAGGAGACGACAGAGTTTCAGGACAACCCCTTGCATTTGGTGTGGTAATCTGTCACTAAAGAGCGGCAGAATCAGCGATGATCAAGGTCATGAGAAGCAGAACTTAGTGGAATACAATGCTTTAAAAACACATAACGTGTATCCACAGGGCACGTGGATTGTAACGGAAAAAGGAAAAAACAGTCATGATGGTCTCTCCATAGCCAAAATATTTCGGATTAGTTCCCCACTCGGATCTCCGGAACAGCAACGAAAAGACAATATTCTAAGGCCCGGAGCGTGGCGTGTCAGAAATGCAAATGTGCTAGGAACGCTAGAAAATCTAAAACAGTAAAAGTGATCTATATATAGTCCGATTCAATGAAGTGAGATGGAAAGGCCGAAAGGATTTCTGGTCAGTCGAAATAGCTTCACATCAATAGCGGTAGGGAAGACTGTAACGGGAGTAGGATTCGTTATGAATAGGAAGGTATGGCGAAGAGTGAGTTACTATGAAGAGTTCAGTGACGGGACTTTTCTCATTAGATTTGACAGCAAACCAACGACAGCTACCCACCGACGTCATAAATAGAAGATGAAGGGATAGAGAAAGTGTATGAAGATATTGAACTGGTAACTCAGTAGATAAAGGAAGATGAAAATCTAATAATGATGGGGAATTCGAACGCTGTGGTAGAGAAAGGAATAGAATAGAAGAAGTTACAGGACAATATGAGCTCCGTAGATCGAATAAGAGAGAAGAAAGACTGACTGAGCCAAGTAATAAATTTCAGCTAGTGATTGCGAATACATTTCTCAAGAATTAAAAGCGGAGGAGGTATACTTGGAAAAGACCCGCAGGCACGGGAAGATTCCAGCTGGATTACATCAGGGTCAGACGGAGATTTCGAAATCAGATATTGGATTCTAAGATGTGTCCGGGAGCAGATATCTCTAAGGCTGTAGATACTGCGATAATGAATACCACATTAGGCAGTTTAGTCGTAGAGGAACAGATATATCTAAAACGGGCGTTCATAGAAACTGGATGGGCAAACACAGGTACAAGGAAGGTAATTGCGAAAAAACGTTGGATAACAGAAACAAAAGTGCAGAGAAATCAAGGTGAAATAGCTGCAGGAATCATCTCAAGAAATGGAAGGACTATTCAGCATTCAGAAGGGTCAAAACAACCTTCAGTGCAATGAAAAGCAATGGCGGTGAAACTAAAAATGCGGTGCGAATTCCACTGATACACGAATAAATGAAGAAGAGAGGGTGCATAGGTGGAAAGAGTAGGTAGAGGGCTTCTACATGAGGGTGGAGAGTAGGAGGGGGGGGGGGACTTGTCTGATGATATGAGAAATTGAACGGAGCCCTGGAAGACTTGAGATAAAATAAGACAGAACACATTCTTTCACAGTTTCTAAAATGATTGGGGCAAGCGGCTATTCACGTTAGTGTGTGGAATATATGAGGTTGGAGACATACCATCAGACTTTCGAGAAAATATCATCCACACAACTCGCAAGACAGCAAGAGCAGATATGTGCGAGATTTGTATCACACTCCTCTTATCAGCTCATGCATGCAAGATCTGACAAGATAATATACAGAAGAATGGAAAATAAAATTGAGTATATGTTAGTGACGATCACTTTGGAAAGGAGGCAAACCTTACGTTGGCTTTATAATGGACACAAAACTGAAGAAAAATCAAGACGCGTTCATTGTATTTGTCCAGCCAGAAAAAGCGTTCGATATTGTAAAATGATGAAAGATGTTCAAAATTGTGAGAGAAATAGGAGTACGCTGTAGGGAAAGCCGGGTGATATACAATACGTACGAGAACGAAGAGGAAACAGTATCACTGGAAGACCAAGAACAAAGTGTTCAAATTTAAAAAAAAATGTGTGTAAGACAGGGATATCGTCTTTCACCTCCCCTATTCAATCTATATATCGAGGAAGTAATGACTGAAATCAATTAAAGTTTTAAGAGTGGGATTAAAATTCAGTGTGAACAGACATCAGTGATACCATTTGCTGTTGATATTGCTGTCCTCCGTAAAAGTGAAGAAGAATTACGGGAACTGTCGTACAGAATGAACAATCTATTGTGTACAGAGTGTGGACAGCGAGTAAGCCGAAGAAAGATGAAATTAATGAGGAGGAGCAGAAATGAGAACAGCGGGAAATTTAACATCGAAATTGGTTTTGAAAAGTAAACGACGTTAAGGAATTCTGATATCTTGGGAGCGAAATAACACATGACGAATGAAGGAAGGAGGGCATAAAAAGCAGACTAACATGGTCAGAGATTTCATTTATGGCCAAAAGAATTCCACTAGTATCAAATATAGGCCCTAATTTGATGAAGATATTTCTGGGAACAGACTTGTGTAGTACAGAATTGTATGGAAGTGAGTCACGGACTATGGAGAAACCGGACAAAGACGAGAAATATAGTGCTTGATGTGTGGAGATTGTCTGCAGAAGAAAGGAATATACGAGAAACACAGACAAGAAGATGGGACGGGATCATAGGACATATTTTAACACATCAGGGAAAAATTTACATGTTACTAGAGTGAGCTGTAGAGGGCAAAAACTGTAGGGGAAGGAAGAGATTGGAATGCGTCCACGTATAATTAAGGATGTAGGATGCAATGGCTACTCTGAGATACAGGAGAGCAAGTCGTGTCGGGTCCAGCCAACCAACAAAAGACTGAAAACAGACTTCCATCTGTTCTAATGTTTAAACTTTACTGCCGGTTATTAAAATCATTGCACAATTACGGCGACATCTACAAATATCAAACTGACATGAAATGTTTTGCATGCTTAAATGTATACAAACTATTAGGATTTCAGTAGAATCAAGCAAAATAGCTAGGAGTAACACCATATAAGTACGTTTTCTGTATGTACTGGGTGATTATAAATAAAGTGCAGCTACTCACAGAGGTACAATGCAGGTTGTAATCATCGTATGGCAGCGAAAGTTGGCTGATATTCTAATGCATTGATGCAGAACCGATTAACGATGCAAAAAAATTAGTTCCAATTTTGGCCACCAGGTGCAAATCTGGCGTTGTACAACATCTCGCCGACGTCTCCGGTGCTCATATTGAACAAACTGCGTTCGGGGAGGTTAATAATAACATCAACATTATTCCTTTCTCGCTTGTTTCACCTTTTCTGCCCACGTCTCGTTCTTAACCCATTACCCATGGGAACATTCTAGATTTGCACCTGGTGGCCAAAATGGTAACTGATTTTTTCCAGAATAATCCGTTCCACACTAGAATATCTACCAAGTTTCGCTTCCATACGGTAATTACAAACCACAGCGGACCTCTGTGTGTAGCTGTATTTCAATTTTAAACACGCGGTCTAAAGGTGCGTGTGTCTCATTCAGAAATCGCGCTTGGATGTTGTTTCTATATGACTCGTGACGGGGAGAGTATAGTCTACAATCACTCGTCGAAATTCGACAGCGCCCGGGCCATGGCATCTCCAGGCTATGGTTAATAGCCCCTGCTGCTTATGTTGATCAGGTTCTCACGACCATTATGTGAATACTGAATAGGTGAATTCAGGAGGCTCATACTGAACATCATGTAAGGTATCGACAGCACCGTTGGAATATTGTCGCAGAGGACAGGCGTACTGTTTGATCGGCCGCGCAGGACCTTAAAGCCACATATTGTAGGGTGAGTCGGGAAATGGGCTTGATTGCAACAAGTATCAACACGTCTGGAGCACAGTAGACTGACCGGCACGACGACCATTGCTATCTTCTCCTTGACGCGGTGGCAGAGACAGTGATGTGACCAAGGACAACGCTGGACGAAGGCTTGACAGCACGCCGTATTTTGGGAGAATTCCTGTTCTGCAAACTGCGTCACAATGAACGTATCCGTGAGTGGAGGGTACGAAGTGAACGAACTTTGTCAGATCGGATTAGTCCTCGTCATAAATTTCCCGCACCTGTCGTGATGGTCTGAGGTGCCATTGGGTACACAACACGATCACCTCTGTCTCCCTTAGCAGGTAATTTGGAAGGCAGCCATTACATTTCTGACGTTTTAAGGCCAATGGCTGTTCTCTGTTTTCTAGCCTTTTGATGTTATCTTTTAACAGGATAACACAAGACCGTACGTTGCCCTTGCTGTCCTGATCTACGACGACGCAGATGATGTTCGACTACTGCTTGATCAGCACGTTCTATAGTCTCTCACCTACTGAAAATACGAGGGACCTTCAATAAATAAAGTAAGAATTTTTTTCTGAAAACAGGTTGGTTTTGTTCAGGATTGCAATAAATCATATTACTCCCCTCTTCTTTGGCTAAAAAGTACTTTTCAACATAATCTTCGGTCAATGCGACGGTCTTACGTCACCTTACTGGGGGTGGGGTGGGGGGGGGGGCGATGTATGCCCGCATGGCATCACTTTAATGGTCGACGTCGAAGCCAACGTCGGGCTGTATCAATAACATCACCATTATCCACGTATTGATTGCACAAAAGTGAGCAGTAAGAATAATATGTGGCGTTGACCCATGGACGGAATGTAGGTACCTATTCACCGCGCTGTCACATAACGTAATTATATTCACTAACGAAATTCGTTATTTAGAATAATTATTTAGAATAACAATGATGTACATACCTATAACACTGGAGGGAAAAATGACATTTATGACCCAGTGTTAAGTCCGTCAGTGGTTCAGAGAGGAGTTCAGTATGCAGCAAGAAAACGCTTTGATAATTTGCCCAGTAACATAAAATGTCTGACAGGTAGCGAAGTAAGTATTAAATCTAATTTAAAATCATTTCTTCTGGACAACTAGTTCTGTTCTGTTGACAAATTTCTACTGAAAAACGGATAGCCAGTTAAAAAAAAAAGTATAGTTGCATGAGTAGGACTAAAAACAATAACGTCTTATTAACGTTAACACTAGCCATCTGTACATACCATATAAACTGACTGTTTCCGCGTCATTCCGATAAGAGAATAATTCAAATGATCTACGGAACATACCACAAACTAACTTACAAAATTTGTGCATTTCGTTAAAAATTTGTATCTTTGTTACATCTCTATACACAGGAACACCCGAAATCAGCCTGATGGAGCTTCCTACGTCAACCATTTGGCATTTATATGTCCATCTGGTGAGCAAGATGTATGAAACAGGCGAAATACCCTCAGACTTCAAGAAGAGTATAATAATTCCTATCCCAAAGAAAGCAGGTGTTGACAGATGTGAAAATTACCGAACAATCAGTTTAATAAGCCACAGCTGCAAAATACTAACACGAATTCTTTACAGGCGAATGGAAAAACTAGTAGAAGCCGACCTCGGGGAAGATCAGTTTGGATTCCGTAGAAATACTGGAACACGTGAGGCAATACTGACCTTACGACTTATCTTAGAAGAAAGATTATGGAAAGGCAAACGTACGTTTCTAGCATTTGTAGACTTAGAGAAAGCTTTTGACAATGTTAACTGGAATACTCTCTTTCAAATTCTAAAGGTGGCAGGGGTAAAATACAGGGAGCGAAAGGCTATTTACAATTTGTACAGAAACCAGATGGCAGTTATAAGAGTCGAGGGACATGAAAGGGAAGCAGTGGTTGGGAAGGGAGTAAGACAGGGTTGTAGCCTGTATATTGAGCAAGCAGTAAAGGAAACAAAAGAAAAATTCGGAGTAGGTATTAAAATCCATGGAGAAGAAATAAAAACTTTGAGGTTCGCCGATGACATTGTAATTCTGTCAGAGACAGCAAAGGACTTGGAAGAGCAGTTGAATGGAATGGACAGTGTCTTGAAAGGAGGATATAAGATGAACATCAACAAAAGCAAAACGAGGATAATGGAATGTAGTCGAATTAAGTCGGGTGATGCTGAGGGAATTAGATTAGGAAATGAGACACTTAAAGTAGTAAAGGAGTTTTGCTATTTGGGGAGCATAATAACTGATGATGGTCGAAGTAGAGAGGATATAAAATGTAGACTGGCAATGGCAAGGAAAGCGTTTCTGAAAAAGAGAAATTTGTTAACATCGAGTATAGATTTAAGTGTCAGGAAGTCTTTTCTGAAAGTATTTGTATGGAGTGTAGCCATGTATGGAAGTGAAACATGGACGATAAATAGCTTGGACAAGAAGAGAATAGAAGCTTTCGAAATGTGGTGCTACAGAAGAATGCTGAAGATCGGATGGGTAGATCACATAACTAATGAGGAAGTACTGAATAGGATTGGGGAGAAGAGAAGTTTGTGGCACAACTTGACCAGAAGACGGGATCGGTTAGTAGGACATGTTCTGAGGCATCAAGGGATCACCAATTTAGTATTGGAGGGCAGCGTGGAGGGTAAAAATCGTAGAGGGAGACCAAGAGATGAATACACTAAGCAGATTCAGAAGGATGTAGGTTGCAGTAGGTACTGGGAGATGAAGCAACTTGCACAGGATAGAGTAGCATGGAGAGCTGCATCAAACCAGTCTCAGGACTGAAGACAACAACAACAACAACATATGTATTATGAACGATAACACAGGCGCATAACATTTTGGCACAGGAAGCAGTGTAAGAACAACAGCGGACACTCTTAACGATGTGAAAAACGACCGGTTAAAAATGATACCAGTATTTTAGGTCTGAGTAACAGGTATTTTTCGGTAATTGTTTGGTCTCGGTTATAAAAGGTGTTTCTTATTTTTTTTACTATTAACCGAGTAAAAAAGTAGGAAATAACAAGTAGCCACAGCAGGAAAGCTAAAATTTTTCGTTTTTAAATAAACCTTTTTAAAAAGAGCAGTAATTTTTATAAATAAAATTGGCACTTGTTTGAAACATTGTGTTGTTATAGAAAATGGGAAAATCAATCTGTACTAGATTATAACAATGTCGACAGAAACGACCAACAAACACATGGCACAAAAATTGGTGCAGCATTGCTGAGACAATAACGTCTCTGCTGTGTGTGTCTCGGAGTCACAACCGTGCAACAGAGGTTTGAGGAGCATTATAGTGAACTCACGTTGATGTCTAGGCGACTAAATTTGCCGGACGTAAATCCTACGGAACCCATGTGGGTCGCTATTGGACTTAATCACCACGTACGCGAATTACATGCTCTGTGCGTAGACATCTAATTCCACGTACCTCCAAAAACCTCCTAAGAAACTGCCGGATCCCTGATACCCAAATTAGTGATGTATTTCGTACTGACGACGAACAAACAAGCTATTAAGCAGGTGGGTATAATGGTTTTGCTCATCAGTGTATGTTTCATGATGCCAAGAGAGTCAATTCTTTTCAAAATTTGTTCGATTTCTCCGTTTATTACAGGAAATAACAGGAACTAGGATCACCTGTGGTCGAAATTCGACCAACTGTGTCGACCTCATGCAAATATAACCACATATAAAACGTTGAATGACTATATGTAAAAGTCATTGGACAAGGTCGATGATTTAAAAGAAGAAGTGTATCTTTACCCCAAGTAAAACTATGTCTGATTTTTAGCATCGGAACTGATAATAGCAAATGCTGCATTGTAGCTACGAATATTATTGAAATAATACTTTGACTTTTCTCGAATTTTTGGGTCATTTGAAGTGCGTCCTTGAAAAAGAGCATTGAATCATAAATTTTATGTTTACGCAGATTAACTTTTCCCTTATGACAACAGAATATCAATGCCATTGTGTCTCGTACAGTAACCTCTGATGTGAAATGTTCTGCTTTACGAAATCTGCCCTGTAAATTCATCAAACGGCAATTGTAGCCGTCAGAATTATTTGGAATCACCTGAAGTGCAAGTTTAAATGTAACGCTAATAAAACAATTGCATTATCATTACGAATGTCCACATTCATGTTACTTTCTCTATGCAAAAATTGTATCTGAGTCTTTAAAAAAAAATGGTTCAAATGGCTTTGAGCACTATGCGACTTAACTTCTGAGGTCATCAGTCGCTTAGAACTTAGAACTACTTAAACCTAACTAACCTAAGGACATCACACACATCCATGCCCGAGGCAAGATTCGAACCTGCGACCGTAGCGGTCGCTCGGCTCCAGACTGTAGCGCCTAGAACCGCACGGCCACTTCGGCTGGCTCTGAGTCTTTCACTCCGAACTCTTAGCGATCTCGTTCTGGACATAATCTGAAACAAATGTAGTTTCTTCAAAAAAGTAAGTCGAAAGCCGTAGTTATTCAAAATGAAGAAATTAAAAACTAGAAATTACCTCCAAGATTTCTACTAACGGCGACAAATGACAGCAAAGTCACTCTTACAGAAAAGTAAGCAAAATGATGGGAATCTCAACAGAAGAGCCAAAGAAACTGGCACACTTGCCTAATATCGTGTAGGGTCACCGCGAGCAATGAGAAGTGCCGCAACACGACGTAGCATGGACTCGACTAATGTCTGAAGTAGTGCTGGAGGGAACTGACACCATGAATCCTACAGGGCTGTCCTTAAACAGTACGAGGGGATGGAGATCTTTCTGAACAGAATGTTGCAAGGCATCCCAGATATGCACAATAATGTTCATGTATGGGAGTTTGGCGGCCAGCGGAAGTGATTAAAATCAGAAGACTGTTCCTGGAGCTGCTCTGCAGGAATTCCGGACGTGTGGGGTGTCGCATTGTCCTGCTGGACTTGCCGAAGACCGTCGGAATGCCCAGGGGACATGAATGGATGCAGGTGATCAGACAGGATGCTTACGTACGTGTCACCTGTCAGAGTCGTATCTAGACTTAGCCGGGGTCCTATATCACTCCAACTGCACACGCTCCACACCATTACAGAGCCTCCACCAGCTTGAACAGTCTCCTGCTGACATTCAGGGTCCATGGATTCATGAGGTTGTGTCCGTACCCGTTCACGTCCATCCGCTCGTTACAATTCAAGCGAGACTCGTCCGGTCAGGCGATATTTTTCCAGTCATCAACAGTCCAATGTTGGAGTTGACGGGCCTAGGCAAGGTGTAAAGCTTTGTGTCGTGCAGTTATCAAGAGTACACGAGTGGGCCTTCGCCTCCGAAAGCCCATAGCGATGATGTTTCGCTGAATGGTTCTCACGCTGACACTTGTTGATGGCCCAGCACTGAAATCTGCGGCAATTTGCGGAAGGACTGCATTTCTGTCACTTTGAACGATTCTTTTCAGTCGACATTGGTCCCGTTCTTGCAGGATCTTTTTCCGGCCCCAGCGATCCGGAGATTTGATTTTTTACCAGATTCCTGATATACACGTTAAACTCGTGAAATGGTCGTACGGGAAAACCCCCATTTCATCTCTGCCTCGGAGAGCTATGTCGCATCACTCCTGCGCCGACTATAACACCACGTTCAAACCCAGTTAAATCTAGATAACCCGCCATTGTAGCAGCAGTAACCGATCCAACAGCTGCGTCAGACACTTGTTGTCTTATACAGGGTGAAAAGTATTTAAGCCGACAAACTCTGGGAGGTTGTAGGGGACATCAAAACAAAATTTTTTCCCTAATGTCATTTTTTCCTATGAGGATTATTTAAACCGGTGACGCCGTATTACGCTCTTCAGTTGTTAGAGGCCGTGTGACGCTCTTCAGTTGCAGGCAACTGCTGTCCACCAGTGTAGTAGTGCACTGTCTCTGTTTACTAATGGAGCGATACACCTGGAGTGAGTACACCGATATGGTAGGTGCGTACTACGTAGCGCATTGCAACGGACGAGCTGCACAGCGGGTTTATCAACAACAATATCCTAATCGCTGTGTCCCGCATCATACGAGGAGCGGGATCCTTCAATCGGCACTCGTGCAATTGCACGTAACATGGGGACGAATCAGACGAATGTAAGAACAGTCCTTCGAGAGCAATTGTTACGTCCATTTCACTTACAGCGTGTCCACAACCTGGAACTAGTTGATTATCCACCCAGATCACAGTTTTCGCAGTGGTACCTGGAACAGTGTGAAATGCATCCTACATTTCTATCCTGTGTGCTGTTTACCGACGAAGCAACGTTCGGGCGTGAGGGAGTGTCAGCATGCACAATTCGCATGTTTGGAGTGAGGATAGCCCACATGCCACAGTTACTAGCGCTCATCAAGTGCGGTTCTTCGTTAATGTGTGGGTCGGTGTTGTCGAGGACTGTTTAATTGGGCCGGCCGGAGTGGCCGTGCGGTTCTAGGCGCTACAGTCTGGAGCCGAGCGACCGCTGCGGTCGCAGGTTCGAATCCTGCCTCGGGCATGGATGTGTGTGATGTCCTTAGGTTAGTTAGGTTTAATTAGTTCTAAGTTCTAGGCGACTGATGACCTCAGAAGTTAAGTCGCATAGTGCTCAGAGCCATTTTGTTTAATTGGGCCGTATCTGCTACCTAGGCCATTAAATGGCAGGCAATTTTCTCGCCAGAGAATTGCCAGAATTGTTGGAAGACGTCTCGCTCCCTACAAGACAACGCACGTGGTTCCAAAATGGCGGGGCGCCGGCACATTTCAGTCGTCGTGTGCGTCGATTCCTGGACCGACGGTTTCAAGAAACGTGCATTGGCACGGGTGGTCCTGTACCAAGGGCTGCTCGATCCCCAGATATGTCCCCTCTGGACTTTTTTGTGTGGGGAGAGATGCGCAACCTTGTTTACGCAACTCCTGTTACATCAGAAGAGCAGGAACAATTCAGGATACTCCTGTGGTTTTTGCCCGTGTCAGACAGAACATGATCCGATGGTGTAACCTTTGTTTACGTGTCAATGGAGGCATTTTTGAAAATCTACTGTAATTGAAATTGAGTTGTGTTAATGTGTTGTCTCTTGGTCAGAAAAAATGGAAAAGTGTTTGTTGGTTTAATTAATTTGCCGCCAGAGAAATATTCCTCTGCCGGCCGGAGTGGCCGTGCGTTTCTAGGCGCTGCAGTCTGGAACCGCGCGACCGCTACGGTCGCAGGTTCGAATCCTGCCTCGGGCATGGATGTGTATGATGTCCTTAGGTTAGTTAGGTTTAATTAGTTCTAAGTTCTAGGCGACTGATGACCTCAGAATTTAAGTCGCATAGTGCTCAGAGCCATTTGAACCATTTGAACCAAATCTTCCTCTACCGGTTTAAATACTCTTCTTAGGAAAAAATGACATTAGGGAAAAATATTTGTTTTGATGTCCCCTACAACCGCCCAGAGTTTGTCGGTTTAAATACTTTTCACCCTGTATAGGCTTTGCCGACCGCACCGCCGTATTCTGCCTGTCATATCTATGTATTTGAATTCGCATGCCTATACGTTTCTTTGGTGCTTTAGAATAGAATTAACATTAAAAATCGGTAGTTGAGTTTCTGTCTTGACGTATTGGCATTATGATAAAAATGGTAAATCGGCTATACCAGAAGCCGGTTATTTTGAGCGATTTTGACAGTCAGGTTAATCTGACGTGGGAAAAAACCAATGTAAGCGGAAACCGTTTGTTTCAGCGATAACCGCCATCCGTGGCCAGCGTTAGCCCCCTGGGTGGTGCCACGCGTGGAGCAGCGGACACGGTGGCTGCGCCGGTGCTGGCAGAGTGGCGGCAGGAAGCCGCCGGCTTGCGTAACGCTGGCGGCGCGCCGCGCAAATTGCGGCTAACAGTAACAGCCAGCAGCCAGCAGCAGCACGCGTCCTCCACCGCCGCAAGGTCGAGGTCGCCGGCTACCGGCTGCTGCTCTGCTGGGCCCCGCCTGGGGGCGCAGCCGCACACCTGCCTGCCCGCGCGGCCCACCAGGTCCACACACGCCAGCCCTCAGCTCTCCCATGACAACACTGACAGCCAGCTTCTCACCAGGGTTGGCGCTTATCGCTGAAACAACCGGTCTTTGTTTATATTGTTTTTTTTTCGCGCTAGTTTAACGTGACTGTTAAAAGCGCTCAAAATAACTGAAGTAACCGATCTTTTCGGTTTTATTTCCTGCAGTGAACGTAGAAATCGAACATAGATGGAAAAAGTTTGACTCTCTCAGTTTTCAGATACAAAAAATAAAATATTATTAAACTACACTGAAGCGCCAAAGAAACTGGTATAAGCATGCGGCCGGCCGCGGTGGCCGTGCGGTCCGGAACCGCGTGACTGCTACGGTCGCAGGTTCGAATCCTGCCTCGGGCATGGATGTCTGTGATGTCCTTAGGTTAGTTAGGTTTAAGTAGTTCTAAGTTCTAGGGGACTGATGACCTCAGATGTTGAGTCCCATAGTGCTCAGAGTCATTTGAACCACTGTAAGCATGCTTATTCAAATATGGAGATACGTAAACAGGCAGAGTATGGCGCAGCGGTCGGCAACGCCTATGTAAGACAACAAGTGTCTGGCGCAGTTGTTAGATCGGTTATTGCTGCTACAATGGCAGGTTATCGAGATTTAAGTCAGTTTGAACGTGGTGTTATAGTCACCGCACGAGTGATAGGACACTGCATCTCAGAGGTGGCAATGAAGCGGGGATTTTCCTTTACGACTATTTCACGAGTGTACCGTGAATATCAGGAAAAATCAAGTCTCCGACATAGCTGCAACCGAAAAAGGATCCCGCAAGAACGGGACCCTACGACGACTGTAGAGAATCGTTCAACGTGACAGAAGTGCAACCATTCTGCTAATTGCTGCGTACTTTCTTTGATGGGCCGTCAACGTGTGCCAGCGTGCGAGCCATTCAACGAAACATCATCGATATGGGCTCACTCGTGTACCCTTGATGACTGCACGACACAAAGTTTTAGGTATCAAGATTTAAGTGCGTTTGAACGTGTGTTATAGTCGCCGCACGAGCGATGGGACACAGCATCTCCGAGGTAGCGATGAGGTGGGGATTTTCTCGTGCGACCATTTCACGAGTGTACCGTGAATATCAGGAATACGGTACAATATCAAAGCTCCGACATCGCTAGGGCCGGGAAAAGATCCTGCAAGAAGGGGACCAACGACGACTGAAGAGAATCGTTCAGCATGACGCAAGCGCAACCCTTCCGAAAATTGCTGCTGATTTCAGTCCTGGGTCATCAACAAGTGTCAGCGTGCGAACCATTCAACGAAACATCATCGACTTTCGGAACCGAAGAGTCACTCGTGTACTCTTGATGACTGCACTACACAAAGCTTTACGCCTCCCCTGGGCCCGTCAAGACCGACGTTGAACTGTTGATGACTGAAAAAATATTGCCTGGTCCGACGAGTCTCGTTTCAAATTGTATCCAGCGGATGGATGTGTTCAGGTATGGAGACAACCTCATGAATCCATGAACCCTGCATATCAGCAGGGGACTGTTCAAGCTGATGGAGGCTCTGTAGTGGTGTGGGGCGTATGAAGTAGGAGTGATATGGGACACTTTATACGTCTAGAAACGACTCTAACAAGTGACACATACTTAAGTATCCTGTCTGATCACCTGCATCCATTCAAATCCACTGTGCATTCCGACGGACTTCTACAATTCCAGCAGGACAATGCGACACCCCGCATCTCCACAAATGCTACTGAGTGGCTCCAGGAGTTTAAACATTTCTACTGTTCACCAAACTCCCCAGACATGAACATTATTGAGCGTATCTGGGATGCATTGAAACGTGCTGTTCAGAAGAGATCTCCACACCGTCCTACTGTTACGGAAATATGGACACCCCTGCAGGATTCATGGTGTCAATTCCCTCCAGTACTACTTCAGACATTAGTCAAGTCCAAGCCATGTCGTGTTGTGACTGTTCTGCGTGCTCGCGTGGGCCCCACGCGATATTAGTCAGCTGAATCAGTTTCTTTGGCTCTTCAGCTTATCAAATAACTGCAAATTTGATGAATAAAAATTACTTCTTTTGTTAAACATCATTCATTTAAAAACGAAAATTATTAGTACTGCTGCTATGGTTAATTGATATTTCGGTTTTTGTACTTGGTTATTAGTAAAAAATAAAAAAAACAGCTGTTATGGCCTAGACCAAACACACAGCGAAAAATATCCGTTATTCAGAACTAAAATACCGGTATCCAATCTGAAAAGCTTGTCGGGGTGTTCCGGGTTACGTAGCGCTGAGAAATAATAATCAAGAAAAAGATTCGATACGTTGTTCCGTTTCCGACATAATAAGCACTCAAGTTAGCCAACCAGGCCGTTGCGACCTTCCCGTCAAGGACGGTGCCGCCAAACGTGTTTTTCGTTTGGTTTCCTAAAACCGAACACGAAAGCGGTAAAAAGTTTGCCATGGGACGCTATTAAGTATCTAACTGGAGTAAAACACTGAACACTCTCGTGCGCTGCTATCTCTGCTATCAGAGCTGCTGACACAAACTGTACCTCGCTAGCCGCTTTAATTTGCACGCGCAACGGCCTCATTGGCTAACTTCACTGCTGACTAACTCTGAAACGGCGAGATGTATCAAGTTTTTTTTCTGTACACCCTAACTTGCAACACCCTTACAAGGTTTTCAGACTGTTTTAGACCACCCTGTATATGTCCCATAGGACAAATAGGATGAACCAGAGCTCCACCGACAAATTTTCAGATGTTGGACTTCTAACATTCTGCGTGGTGTCTGTTTGTTCTAAGTCGTGTCTCCCTACCACTTTCGCGCAACGACGCTTTGAGCGTGTTTTTTAGGGAATTGACTAGTTTGAACCTGGGACCTGTTGCTGGTAAGAAGACGCCAGACCACACATGACATGTAGAGTTCAGGAGAGTTCAGTGAGACTAGCGATGATATAATCAAATACTTAATGATTTCAGCGTCAGCTCCACTGCACTCCCTGTAAAAGAATCTTAATACTAACTAAATTTAGTGGAAGGGGTTCAAGGCTTTCCTATTTTTAGTTAGCTGGTAAAATAGCGTCGAAAAAGTAGTTAAGTTTACCATTGGAAATTTTAATCTACTCACAAAGCATTGTTTATAAATTGCACTATTGATAAAAGGAAATATTTTAATACAGGATGATAAAAACCAACTGCGTTCAACAAAAATGTGAACGAATATTCCCTGAATGGGTTTCCAAGTTCTACAATGGATCGAAGGATGACCTATGCCATATCTCATCTATAATCTAGATTTAAGATAAGTTTCATAAAAGAGAAAACTATCAAAATGGTCTACAGTGACCCTCAATTATCTTTAATTACATATTTAACTTGTCGTAAATTACAGTGGCTGATGTGGCTTCTCAATAATTATATAACAGAAAAATCATCACGTTTCAGATTTTAACTTCTAGTAGCAAATGTGAATTCCGCGAAGTTTAAGTGACGATCGACACTAGTATTACGTAAAAAGGGGGTGTAACAGATGAGACTTCTGCAGTTATGAGTGAAGATTTATGCGCTCTCATAAGGCATCGCGTGCGTTCATTAACTTGTCGTTGATTAGGCAGCGTCAGGAGGGCGGCGGGCGGCGCAGCTCCACGCACCTCGCCGTCTCGGAAGCAACAACTTTATTCGCTTCTCCTTACTACTGTTTACCGAAGTTGGTTTAAAAAAAAGGTATCTGGCTGTGTTTTCAACTGACCAGTCAGGGTCTCAATGTTAACCTTAAGCTCCGCCTACAAAAATTCTGTCTATCCAATGAGAAACGTTATACTTTTCATGGTGGGGCAATGTTTTTAACGTTTGCAACGTAACAGAGACGCGTATAGTCTCACGCTAAAACTTTCAGCTGGTGTGGTCCTTTTAGTGTTATCGTAAGATCTATACTGTTCTTCTGGAGGGCTCTATCTTTTAACATGGGCTGGGGGGTGGTCCTGGCGGCCGGCTGGCGACGTGGGTGTCCGTCCCTCTTAAGCCTACACGACTCTGCTCTCGGCTTCTGTTCTCGTTTCTTCCCTTGGAACTGCGTCTGTTTCACGGTGGGAAGGTATGACATGCATTTAGGCGTTGTTGTGTTAGCCTGTGGTATTCCATTTGCTCACTCATTGATCGTATTACTTTGGTTAATTTAATGTCAGGATTTATTCGGAGCTATGTGACATACTGCCGGATTTGCTATCATGTCAGGGTTTTCATGGAATGTGTATTTGCCTGACACCTTACAGACTATGGACTCAAACAAAAAAATGTGTAGGAAACATGGGCTCTGAAATGCTATAAGCACTTATTCATCTTCAGTACTATGAAACTAATCTCCTCTACCACAATTTCTTTGTTGTCCATATCTTGAGAGATGTTAGTATGGACTAAAACAACGGCCCCTCCCGCCGGAGGTTCGAGTCCTCCCTCGGGCATGGGTGTGTGTGTTGTTCTTAGCATAAGTTAGTTTAAGTAGTGTGTAAGTCTAGGGGCCGATGACGTAAGCAGTTTGGTCCCTTAGGAATTGACACACATTTGAATATTTGACTAAAACAAGATAAAAATTCCAGTAAAAATGGGCTCTAAAGTGCATACCTTACGAGTTACGAACACTTACTCATCTTCGCTACTGTGAAACACATCTCATCATTTCACAGTATCGAAGATGAATAACTGCTCGTAACTCGTAAGCTTTGCTTTTCAGAGTCCATGTTCAGTGGACATTTTTTTATTCTATTGGTTCGTATTAACACCTCTGAAAGTTTGTAGGTGTTTTTTGTTTTTGAACCATCAGTTTACTGATTGGTTTGATGCGACCCGGCACGAATGTCTCTCCACACTTTCTTTCTTTCTCTTTCTTTCTTTCTTTTAATTGGACACTCTTCAGCTATCTGCTGAATGTATTCCCGTCTCTGGCTTCGCCTACATTTTTTAATCTGTACAGTTCCGCCTGCTGCTATGGATGTTATTCCATGATGTCTTAACGGATATGCCATCATCCCGTCCCTTCCTCTTGTCATTGTTTTCCATACGTTCCTCTCTTCGTCGATTCTGTCGAGAAACATATTATTCCTTATCTTACCAATCCACCTGCTCTTATCCACCTGATTTTCAACATCCTTCTCTAGCACTACATCTGAAACGCCTCAATTCTCTTATGTTCCGGTTTTCCCATTGTCCCTGATTCATTACCACACAATGCTGTACTCCAAACGTACATTCTCAGAAATTTGATACCTGTAGACTTCTCTTGGCCAGGAATGTCCTCTTTGCTTCTGATGACCTCCTTGCTCCGTCCGTTATGGCTCATTTTGCTTCCAACGTAGCAGAACTCCATAACTTCGCCTAGTTTAGGACCAATTTTGATGTTTAAGTTTCTCGCTATTCTCATTTTTGCTACTTCTCATTTCTTTCGTCTTTCTTCAATTTACTTTCAATCTATACACATCAAAAGAAGTTTTGCATCACCCCGGTTCCCAGAACTCTTGAAGATAGACGTTGACTGTGGATATTGTATCACAGGCACAGTGTTCAGAGATGTCACTAAATCCGCCCTAAGATATAAACAGCCATGCATGAGCACCGCCTGTTAGACGGAGGGGATCCGACAGCCGATCATTTCCAGTCATTCCACCTGGGAGGAGGTACACGGCTCGTGTTGTCTGTAGTTCAGCCATGCCTAGACGGTCAATACCGCAGTTGGATCGCGTCCGCATTGTTACTTTGTGCCAGGAAGGCCTCTCAACAAGGGAACTGTCCAGGCGTCTTTGAGTGAACCAAATCGATGTTGTTCGGACATTGAGGAGATACAGAGAGGAACTGTCGATGACATGTCTCCCTCAGGTCACCCAAGGGCTACTACTGCAGTGGATGACCGCTACCTACGGATTACGGCTCGGAGGAACCCCGACAGCGACGCCACCATGTTGAATAATGATTTTCGTGCAGCCACAGGACGTCGTGTTACGACTCAAACTGTGCGCAGTAGGCTGCATGATGCGCAACTTCATTCCCGACGTCCATGACGAGGTCCACCATTGCAACCACGACACCATGCAGCGCGGTACAGATGCGCTCAACAACATGCCGAATGGACCGCTCAGGACTGACATCACGTTCTCTTTACCGAAGAGTGTCGCATGTGCCTTCAGCCAGAGAATCGTCGGAGACGTGTTTGGAGGCAACCCGGTCAGGCTGCACGCCTTAGACACACTGTCCACCGAGTGCAGTAAGGTGGAGGTTGCCTGCTGTTTTGGGGTGGCATTATGTGGGGCCGACGTACGCCGCTGGTGGTCATGGAAGGCGCCGTAATAGCTGTACGATACGTGAATGCCATCTTCCGACCGATAGTGCAACCATATCGGCAGCAAATTGGCGAGGCATTCGTCTCCATGGACGACAATTCGCTCCCCCATCGTGCACATCTTGTGAATGACTTCCTTCAGGATAACGTCATCGTTCGACTACAGTGGCGAGCATGTTCTCCACACATGAAGCCTATCGAACATGCTTGAGATATATTGAAAAGGGCTGTTTATGGACGACGTGACCCACCAACCACTCTGAGGGATCTACGCCGAATCGCCGTTGAGGGATGGGACAATCTGGACCAACAGTGCCTTGATGAACTTGTGGATAGTATTCCACGGCGAATACAGGCATTCATCAATGCAAGAGGACGTGCTACTGGGTATTAGAGGTACCTGTGTGTACAGCAATCTGACCACCACCTCTGAAGGTATCGCTGTATGGTGGTACAACATGCAATGTGTGGCTTTCATGGGCAATAAAAAAGGGCGAAAATGATGTTTATGTTGATCTCTATTCCGATTTTCTGTACAGGTTCCGGAACTCTCGGAACCGAGGTGACGTAAAACTATTTTTGATGTGTGTATATTCTGTACCCATTAGACCATTAAATTCAAGAGATCACATAAATCTTCACTTTAACTGCGGATGCCAATGTCCTCAGCCAATCTTGTTATTTATATCCTGAAACTTCATTATATTTCCGCCAGTGCTTCTTCTGAGCCATGCCGACTCGCATCGATCAGTCGATCGCTAGACCGGGCCCTGATCTTTGGTGGTTCTCCGCAGGAGGAGCTTTGACTGGTACGAAGGTTGACAGAATTGGAAGGAGCACTCGCGAGGCTCGAGGTCGGTTTTCCTCCGCTTTCTGGAGCCGATAATAAACGGCTTTTGCAGAGCACAGACTTCATCCCGCGAAGACGGCGTTTTGGATTGGCTGTAGTGGCAATGTGACTGGAAATTTGCCTGTACCGAGCGTGTGTAGATATTGAGTGCAACTTCCGTACCGAGGTATCAAATATTTTAGTGAGACTTCTTCTGTGGCTTCTGCGTCTTGTTTTGTTAAAGTCGAAGTGCTGCGACTAGTTTCTCATTCCCGGAAAGTCTGCTGTGTTTGCTGTTTATGGGAGTTCACTCCGAAAGTTCTGAAGACTGCCTTAGTGGAAGCAACACTCTTTCATTACAGACGTCAGTCGCAACTGTTTGTAAAGTGTGTGGAAGTTGCATGGTCTGTGTTACAGAACTAATGGAATTGCCTTAATCAGAACTGCCTGTTTAAATTGGTCATATTTTGAGCGGCTTACTGTGGACCGTCTTGAGGACTGAAGTAGTTAAGCATTTGCAAGACATTTTAGCGTGTTTAGTCTAATTTAATCACAGTGCTTTTTCACTGTAATAATTTTAGTTAATTTAACTGACAGGAAGAAGATGCTGTGATATGCAAATGATTAGCTTTTCAGAGAATTCACACAAAGTTGGCGCCTGTGGTGACACCTTCAATGTGCTGACATGAGGAAAGTTTCCAACCGATTTCTCAAACACAAACAGCAGCTGACCGGCCTTGCCTGGTGAAACGTTTTTGTGGTGGCTCGTGTAAGGAGGAGAAATGCGTACCATCACGTTTTGGACTTTGATAAAGGTCGGATTGTAGCCTATCGCGATTGCAGTTTATCGTATTGCGACATTGCTGCTCGCGTTGGTCGAGGTCCAATGACTGTTAGCAGAATATGGAATCGGTGGGTTCAGGAGGGTAATACGGAACGCCGTGCTGCATCATAACGGCCTCGTATCACTAGCAGTCGAGATGACAGGCATATTATCCGCATGGCCGTAACGGATCGTGCAGCCACGTCTCGATCCCTGAATCAACAGATGGGGACGTTTGCAAGACAAGAACCATCTGCACGAACAGTTCGACGACGTTTGCAGCAGCATGGACTATCAGCTCGGAGACCATGGCTGCGTTTACCCTTGACGCTGCATCACTCACAGGAGCGCCTGCGATGGTGTACTCAACGACGAACCCGGGTGCATGAATGGCAAAACGTCATTTTTTTCGGATGAATCCAGGTTCTGTTTACAGCATCATGATGGTCGCATCCGTTTTTGGCGACATCGCTGTGAACGCACATTGGAAGCGTGTATTCGTCATCGCCATACTGGCGTATCACCTGGCGTTATGGGGTGCCATTGGTTACACGTCTCGGTCACCTCTTGTTCGCACTGACGGCACTTTGAACAGTGGACGTTACATTTCAGATGTGTTACGACCCGTGGTTCTACCCTTCATTCGATCCCTGCGAAACCCTAAATTTCAGTAAGATAATGCATGACCGCATGTTGCAGGTCCTGTACGGGCCTTTCTGGATATAGAAAATATTTTATTTATTTATTTATTTATGCATTTATTTTACTTGGCAAGATTAGGGCCTTCAGGCCCTCTCTTACACCTAACCAGTCATACTCAGATTCAACAAATTTCAGTTTCTACAGAACATTAAGGACATATAACATGTTATACAGTATTGATGTTAAAGAAAAAAATAGAGATTATAAAAGTAGTACAATGATAATTATAACAATCAAAAAATAACTATAACAATCAATAATAATAATAATAATAATAATAATAATAATAATGACTATGTATATGAAAGTAAACATATTTTGCTTTTATGAATGTCAGTCCTATTGCTAGTTGGGAATTTTCTCGTTATATTATTGCAGCTTGTGAGTTATTCTCATCAAGCAGAGACATAAGACGATAGAATGGGGTGAAAGAGATATAGAAGAGGTAGATAGGTTAGAGGAAGAGAAATAGAGTGGTAAAATTCGAAGCTATGATGGAGAGGAGAAAGAAAAAGATGAGAGGGGCACAACAATGGTGGCTATACCGTCCCTAATATGTAAGTCTTGAGTTTCCTCTTGAATGTTGAGTGGTTCTGGATAAGACGCAGATCACAGGGGAGCGCGTTCCATAGTCGTATGGCTGAGATGGAGAATGACACGGAGAAAGATTTTGTGTTATGTAAAGGTACAGCCAAGATGCTAGACGTATCCGATCTGGTATTGCGGTTGTGGAATGATGATAGGTGTTTAATGTGAGAAGATAAGTATTGGGGGCACCAGTGGCTAAGAAATCGATGAAGTAAGCACATCGTGTGGAGATCGCGTGCCTTATGTGGGCGTATCCAACCTAGCTGGGAGTATGAAGGACTGATATGATCATACAACCGTATATTGCATACGTATCTAACGCAAGCATTCATCACTAGCTCGAGGCATCTCGAATTTTCACTATTTGTGCCGTGTTGAACTACTTCACAGTAGTAAAGATTAGGCAAGACTAGTGTTTGGACTAATTTTTGTTTAACATGGGTTGGAAATATTTTTATAAATTTTTGAATTGCATGTAGGGAGGAGAGCGATTTCCGGCAAGCTGTGACTGTTTGTTCTTCCCAGTTCAGGTGTTCATCCAAGATTATTCCAAGGTCTTTTACTGTTTTTTGGTATAGTAGTTGGGTACCATTGAGGAGTATTTGAGGGACTGTTTCGCGAAAGTACCGACTGATTAACTTTGGATGAGATATAAGTATGACCTGGGATTTCTTGGGGTTTAGTTTCAGACCTAGGTTCTGTGCCCATCGAGAAACAGAGCAAAGATCTGCGTTCATACTCGCTACTGCGTCAGCAATGTTCTTGGGGCTTGCACTTATGTACAGTTGGATGTCGTCGGCATATAGATGGTAGTTGCAGGAGTGAATCACTGAAGAACTATCATTAATGTACAGTGAGAAGAGTGATGGACCAAGGACGGAGCCTTGGGGAACTCCAGAGCGCACGTTTTCCCATGATGACTTTTCCGACCCACAAATGACTTGTTGACTTCTGTTTTTGAGGTAGCTGTCGAACCAGTGTATTGCGCTGTTTGAGAAATTCAGCTGCTTCATTTTAATTAGTAATATATCAAAGTCAACTGTATCAAAAGCCTTGCTAAAGTCAAGTAGTGTTAGGATGGTAGCTTCACGTCTGTCCATAGCATGTTTAATGTCATCAGTTACTTTGATTAATGCAGTTGCTGTACTATGGTGCTTTCGAAAGCCTGACTGATATTTGTCGTGGATGTTATGAGTTTTGAGGTAATCCGTCAGCTGTTCATGGACGATGTATTCTAGGGCTTTAGGTATTGCAGGTAGTATGCTGATCGGCCTGTAGTCACCTGGCGACAGTCTTGGGTATAGGTTGAATTAAACTTTGCTTCCACTCAGTAGCATATGTACTACTGACAAGAGACAGGTTGAAGATGTCTGTGATAACTGGAGTAATAGTGTTTAGGACGTTCTTAATCATGCCAATGCTCACTCCATCATTTCCTACTGCCTCGGAAGATATTCGACTGCTGCCCTGTCCAGCACATTCTCCAGATCTCTCACCAATTGAAAACGTCTGGTCAATGGTGGCCGAGCAAGTGGCTCGTCACAATACGTCAGTCACTACTTTTGATGAACTGTGGTATCGTGTTGAAGCTGCATGGGCAGCTGTACCTGTACACGCCATCCAAGCTCTGTTTGACTCAATGCCCAGGCGTATCAAGGCCGTTATTACGGCCAGAGGTGGTTGTTCTGTGTACTGATTTCTCTGGATCTATGCAACCAGACTGAGTGAAAATGTAATCACATGTCAGTTCTAGTATAATATATTTGTCCAATGAATACCCGTTTATCATCAGCATTTCTTCTTGGTGTAGCAATTTTAATGGCCAGTAGTGTAGTACAAGTAAATGTTTGATAATTAATTTTCGGGATATGTATGCTTTAATGGTTTTCTCATTCCTGTAACGAGTGCTAACCAGTTGTTAAGTGCTTTGTTGCTTATCACCATATTTTGCTGATTGAGCACATGCTTGGTTTTTATTTATTTATGTTTGGCCCTTAAATGATAATATAATGAAACGTGTGTCGGCCTTTGTAAAGCAGGGCACTGTTTCTAGTTTTCTGAGGTTAGTTATTAGCCTGCCGTAGTTCACGTTGTACGGGACCTGCTCCATCCATCAGCACTGCCTTGAGTGGGGAGTTCACGCCGCCCAGCCTGCCTGTCGGGTTATCCCGCCTGCCGCGGGCCTGAATTCTACCTGTATAACTTCTCCTGGTTCTGAACTTATGTCACCAACAGACGTGACACATTGTTTAGGTTCCACTGCTGTTAAGCCTTCTGTCCCAGCCCTACCACTCAACAGCGCATCCCCCCGTCGGAGGTTCGAGTCCTCCCTCGGGCATGGGTGTGTGTGTCGTCCTTAGCATAATATTAGTTTGATCAAATAGCGTGTAAGCTTAAGGACCGATGACCTTAGCAGTTTGGTCCCGTAAGACCTTACCACAAATTTCCAATTTTCTACAGCGCATTAAGCTGCTTTAGGGTAACTACACTCATGTCATCTTCGATGTATAAATTGAACAGCAGGAGCAAAAGACCCACTCCCTGTCTTACTCCCTTTTTAATCCGATCGCTTTGTTCTTAGTTTCCCACTCTTATTGTTTCCTCTTGGCTCTTGTATCTATTGTATATTACCCGCCTTTCCTTATAGCATACCCCCGTTTTTCACAGAATTTCGAACATCTTGCACGATTTTACATTGTCCAACACTTTTTCCAGATGGACAAATCCTATGAACGTGTCTTGATTTTCTTTAGTCTTGCTTCCGTTATCAACAGCAACGTCAAAATTGCCTCTCTGGTGCCTTTACCTTTCCTGATGCCAAACTGATCGTCATCTAACAGATCTTCAGTTTTCTTTTCCGTTTTCTGTATGTTATTCTTCTCAACAAATTGGACGCTTGAGCTGTTAAGCTGAGTGTGCGACAGTTTTCGGGCCTATCTACACTTACTTTCTTTGGAATTGTGTTGATATTTATCGGAAAGTTTGATGGCGCACCGTCAGTCTCATAGATTCTACACACCAGTCTGAATAGTCATTCGGTTGCCATGTCCTTCGATGATTTTAGAAATTCCGGTGGACTGTCCTCTATCCCTTCTGTTTTAGTTGGTCTCATGTCTCCCAAACCTCTATTATATTCTGGCTCTAATACTGGATTCTCTTTGTCTTCCACGACGAGTCCAGTTGCTCCTTCTGTCTTGCCATCAGACAAGTCCTCCTCTCATAGAGGTTTCAAAGAACTCTTTCCACCCATCTGCTCTTTGCGTTTAACGGTGGAATTCCCTTTGCAATCATAATGTTACAACTACTGCATGTAATTTTATCGAAAGTTGTTTTGGCTTTTCGATACGCTTGGTCAGTCCTTCCGACGATCATTTCTTTTTCGATTTCTTCATATTTTTCCTGCAGCCATTTCCAATTCGCTGCCCTGCCTTCCTATTTATTTCAATCCTAAGTGATTTATTTTGCTGTATTCCTGTCTTGTCTTGAACATTTTTGTACATCCTCCTTCGACGGTCAACTGAAGTATTTCTCCTGATCATCTACATCTACTTGGATACTCTTCAAATCAAATCTACCTGGCAGAGGGTTCATCGAACCACCTTCACAATTCTGTATTATTCCAATCTCGTATAGCGCGCGGTAAGAACCAACACCTATATCTTTCCGTACGAGCTCTGATTTTATTGTGGTGATCTTTTCTCCATATGTAGCTCGGTGTCAACAAAATGTTTTCGCATTCGGAGGAGAAAGTTGGTGATTAGAATTTCGTCAGAAGATTCCGTCGCAACGAAAAACGCCTTTCTTTTAATGATTTCCAGCCCAAATGCTGTATCATTTCTGTGACACTCTCTCCCATATTTCGCGATAATAAAAACGTGCTGCCCCTTCATTGAACTGCCGGCCGGAGTGGCCGCGCGGTTCTAGGCGCTACAGTCTGGAACCGAGCGACCGCTACGGTCGCAGGTTCGAATCCTGCCTCGGGCATGGATGTGTGTGATGTCCTTAGGTTAGTTAGGTTTAAGTAGTTCTACGTTCTAGGCGACTGATGACCTCAGAAGTTAAGTCGCATAGTACTCAGAGCCATTTGAGCCACTTTCATTGAACTTTTTCGATGTACTCCGTCAATCTATCTGGTAAGAATTCCACACCGCGCAGCAGTATTCTAAAAGAGGACGGACAAGCTTAGTGTAGGCAGTCTCCTTAGTAGATCTGTTACACATTCTAAGTGTCCTGCCAATAAAACGCAGTCTTTGGTTAGCCTTTCCCACAGCATATTCTATGTGTTCCTTCCAATTTAAGCTGTTCGTAATTGTAATTCCTAGGTATTTAGGTGAATTTACGGCCTTTAGATTTGACTGCTTTATCGTGTAACCGAAGTTTAACGGATTCCTTTTAGCACTCATGTGGATGACCTCACCATTTTCGTTATTTAGAGGCATCTGCCAATTTTCGCACCATTCAGATATCTTTTTTAAACCGTTTTGCAATTTGTTTTGATCTTCTGATGGCTTTGTTAGTCGATAAACGACAGCTTCATCTGCAAAAAAAACCTAAGATCGCGGCTCAGATTGTCTCCCAAATAGTTTATATAGATAAATAACAGCAAAGGGCCTGTTACACTACCTCGAGCTTCTGTAAGAGATTGCCAATCTTGGGTATTTTGCGTCTGTTTAAATTTGGCATGTTTGTTTCGTTGTTTCTGCAACAGTGTTCTGACCCGTTTTGTGTAGCAATGTCGATCAGCTCCGTCGTTTGTTAATTAATTTGGTATTGATCTCTCAACCGTCGAAGATACTATTTCTTTGAATTCAAGCCACATCTGGTCTACGCCTATACTGTTAATTTGGAAGGAGTGGAGATCGTCTCTCAGGAAGGCGTCAAGTGAATTTTTATCTGCTTTTTTGGATAGGTATATTTTTCGTTTATCTTTGGAGAATTTGGTGGTTACAATATTCAGTCTCGCTACGACAACCCGGTGTTCATTAATCTCTGCATCCGTTTTGATGCTCGTTATTAACTCAGGATTATTTGTTCCTAAGAGGTCAAGTGTGTTTTCACAACCGTTAACTATTTCCGTGGGCTCATGTACTAACTGCTCGAAATAATTTTGAGAGAATACGTTTAGCACAATTTCGGATGATGTTTTATGCGTACATCCGGAATTAAATATGTATTTTCGCCAACATATCGAGGGTAATTTAAGTCTCCACCAAGTATAATCATATGGGTCGGGTACGTGTTGGAAATCAAACTCAAGTTTTCTTTGAACCTTTCAGCAACTGTGTCATCTGAATTGGGAGGTCGGGAAAAGGATCCAATTATTATTTTATTCCAGTTGCCAACAATGACCTTTGCCCACAGTAACTCACAGGAACTATCTACTTCAATTTCGCGACAAGATAAACTACTAACAGCAACAAACACGCCACAGCCAACCGTGTTTAGCCTATCCTTTGCTAAGCTTATCTCCGGCTTTAGCCAGCTTTCAGTGCCTATAACGGTTTGAGCGTCAGTGTTTTCTATTAGCGCTTGGAGCTCTGGTACTTTCCCAACACAGCTACGCAATTTACAACTGTTATACCGATGGTTCCTGTATCTACGTTCTTCCTGTGTTCGGCCTGCACCCTTTGTGACTGCAGCCCTTCTTGTATTTTCCCGAGACCCTCTAGCCTAAAAAACCGCCCAGTCCACGGCAATCAGCCCCTGCTACCCGTGTAGCCGCCTCCTGCATTTAATGGACACCTGACCTATTCAGCGAAACCTGAAACCCAGCCACCCTTTATCGCAAGTCGAGGAATCTGCAGCCTACATGGTCGCAGAACTGTCTGAGCCTCTGATTCAGACCCTCCACTTGGCTCTGTACCAGAGGCCCGCAGTCGGTCCTGTCGACTATGCTGGAAATGGTCAGTTCTGCTTTCATCTTGTAAGCAAGACTGGCAGCCTTTACCACTTCTGTTAGCCACTCGAAACCAGAGCTAATCTCTTCTGATCCAAAGCGACACACATCATTGGTACCGATGTGAGCCACCACTTGCAGCTGGCTGCACCCTGTGCTTTTCATGGCATCCGGGAGGACCCATTCCATTTCTGGAATGACTCCACCCAGTATGCACACGGAGTGCACATTGGTTTTCGTTCCCTTCTTGGCAGTCATGTCCCTAAGGGGCCCAATAACGCGTAAAGGAGTTCCCAGCTATCAATGATCCCACCCTCTGTGATTGTCCGGATCTTGCAGGATGAGAGGTTTCTCTGAAACAGGACAGGCGACGGCATCCAGCTCACCGACAGTGGCAGCCACCTGGAGCCTGTTTGTTAGACAAACTGGGAAGGCCTTACGTCTGGCCACCTCGGAAGTCTTTCGCCACCTGCTACGCCCTGGGGCGACCTCCCACTCGACCACAGGTGAGGGGTCAACCTCAGTGCGAGCAGTAACTGGGCTGGTCACCGGTGAGGACCGATCGGAGGACTCAGACGTGCTGGACGTCCGTTGGATCCCCACGGCCGGCCCATCCACTGCAGCCTCAAGCTGTGTAACCAAAGCCATCACAGCCTGGAGTTGAGAGCGAAGTGTCACCAACTTGGCTCGCATCTGCACGCAACAATGGCAGTCCCTGTCCATACTAAAGACTGTGGAAGACTAAACTATGCAGATAAATGGACTATCGGCATGTGCTGCACAAGTTTACTGCAGGAACTATGTCTAATAAATTAGATTAATACATAGAGATTCAAAAACCTAACTACCGAAGAACTCAGGTGAAACTAAATAATTCGCCCCTGATTAGGAACTTGTAATATGTCACAAAAATCGATTTACTTTCCGACGCAAACGAAAATGCGAGAACTGTGGCTATTAGATATTAAATTAACACGCAGAAGCTCAAGAAACTAAACTGTTAGAGCACACCGATGATATTATAAAATTCGGTACTGGTTAGGACTGACTGGCTGACTTCTTCGGAGTTACCTTCCCTGCAGCTATGTCTGACTATCATACATCTGTGATTGACATTTTTAAGAGTTGTCCTTTCCTCTTCAATCGAACGGTCTGCTGTGATATTCCCTATCGCAGCATTCACAACCATAGCGAACTTTAAACGCGTCTCATCTTCCTCATTACTTCAGTATCCCACTTCATTCCTCACTGGTTCTTCCGTGCGATTATCTTAAACTTCATTCTATCCTTCATTACTAAATTATGATTCGTGTCTAAAACTGCTACTGGCTACGCATGCTATCCTACATCTGATTTCGGATTCTTTCTGACCGTGATGTGATCCAGCTGGAACATTCCCATGTCTCTGGGACTTTTAAAGTATACCCTGGCCTCCTGTGATTCTTGAACTGTGTATTCGCTATTACAATCTGAAATCTATAGCAGATCTCAATTAGTGTTTCACGTATCTCATTCACACTGTCTAGACTATATTCTCTAGCCTTATCTTCTATTCCTTCCCCTATTACAGCTTTATAACTGCCAATAATTATTTATTTTAGAGTTCCGGACCTCAGTCGGTAAAAACGGAACCATAACAGAAACACTTTGATGTCTGTCAGTCTGTCTGCATGACTTTAAACACCCTTTTTTTTAATCAGGAATGGGACACGTAGCAAGTTGGAATTTGTCACATAATATGGTCTATGGTCCCTTGGCGGTATAATGAACGTTAAAGTTATTACAGTGAAAAGTTGTGGCCATTTATGTTCCGTATGTCGATATTCGAAAGGATCGTGAAATTTAACAAATATGGCTTCGCAGTACAACCAAACGAAAAAAAAAAATCCGAAAATTCTTAATTTGTTATTATGCCTGTCTGTGTGTTCGTCCCTCTTTTAAGCCCGCTTATTCTCTGGAACAGGTACACGCAACAAGCTGAAATTTGTATCATATACTGAGGTATGTGGTTCTTTGATGGTGCAAACACGTCAATATTCTGAGTCAATGCAATCAAAAGATACGGCCGTTTGTCATATATTTTGATACACCCAAAGTTACTCATTAAAAACTACTGACGTGGATTCATGAAATTTGGCAAGAAGTAAGATTTCAAGGTACAAGCAAAGGAAAAAATCCGAAAATTGTTAATTTGTAATTATATGATACGAAAAAATATTTATTTTCTTGTTTGTTGTCCAATGCCAAACTTGAAAATTAAAACATTCTCGAAAGTCTTGAAATCCATGGGAGCGATATCTTGCCAGTATCGATGTCGACAACAGACAATAGTCAAGAGCCTCGATTCCCTGTATGGATGAACAATCTATATACTTAATTATATCCGTGCGCGAGTCCTACCAGCACCTTGCCAATTTCTTCATCTCCCTTTAGATACTGATTTACCCGTTCCATATCCTCACATACTTTCTGTATCTCTTCATTTTCTGCTTCCGACGTCTAGAAGTATACCTGAGCTACCGTTGTCTGCATTGGTTTGCTGTCGGATCTAATGAGAACAACCGTTTCACCGAACTGTACATAGTGACTCACTCACTGCCCTACTTTTCTATTCATAACGAATCCTACTCCGTTATACCATTTTCTGCTGCTGCTGATATTATCCTATATTCGTCTGGCCAGAAATGGCCGTCTTCATTCCATTTCACATCACTGACAGCCACTATATCTAGACTGAGATTTGCATTCCCTTTTTCGGTTTTCTAGCTTTCCTATTACGTTCAAACTTCCGATATTTCGTGCTCAGACTGATAGAAATTCGTTCGTTGTTTGTTCAGACTTTTTCTCATGCTCACTTCCCCCTTGGCAGTCCCCTCTCAGAGAGCCTTTCTGAGGCAGTTCCCCACACCAAGGGCAAGAGAATAGCGTGAACCTCTGTCAGCTCCTCCGCTCTCTGTGACAAGACCGTTGGCAGAATGAGAGTGACTTCTTATGCCGCTCCTCCGGCCGCCATTGATGATGATTTTTATTCAAAATTAAAGCAGTGGCTGTGTTCGAAGCCGGGCCCATGACTAGCCAAAGACGCTACCCAGTAGACCATGGGCTGCACTCTACAAATATTCTATGAGCGCCACTCTGATCATTTTCCAGTGGTCTCGGCAACGGGAGTACGTAAACACGGTAATTTTCGGAATCAGCATTCATTTTTGCAAACAACCACAATTGTAACATATTAAGATAAGAGGTACCAGCCACAATATTGTCACAGAAGGGAAAAAGCCTACACAGCGTCGTCTGTGACATTCCACAAGAAACATTAACCTCCGGCGACTGGTTTATGCGTCACAATTTCATGAGGATTTTCAGTGTGTCCACACTCCCACACTGTGTCGATTAATCTTTCCAGATAAATGGAAGGTTGTTTCGTCACTGAAGGTCAGTTTGGAGGAGAATGGTCATCCTCAAGCGATTCATACGTTCTGGTGCAAAAATTGAAGGCGCTAGCCATAATCTCCCGGTTTTAATTGCTGCACGAGCTGCAAACGATGGGTTCCAAATGTAACCGCCGTCGTAAAATCCTCCACATAGTTGACTGTGGTATTCCAAGTCCGTGGCTCGCGCGGAACGTGGCTTTTTCTGGACTGCGTACCCTCAACACGGTTACATCTGGCGCACTTGGTCGACCGGTACTTTTCTGTTTACAGAGGCAGCCAGTGTCTCTAAATTGTCGACTATTACGCACAAAGCTCTGTTTTGACGGTGGTTCTCTTCCGTAATTCCCTCCGAAAACACGTTGCTCTGTTGTAACAGATAAACATCTCGCGTATTCCAACACACAACAACTCTTTTCTTGCTTTATCGCTATTTTATCAAGACGCTGTACTCGTAGCGCCAACTAGACAACACACTGCAAAGTCGGTGAGTTAGCGGTTCTGTTCATGCATCAGTCGTATTTATACATGTAAAATAAATAAAGGGAGAATCATTATACGAGGTGCGTTAAATAAGTAATGCAAAACTTTTTTCTGAAAGCAGGTTGATTTTATTCAGGATCCCAATACACGATATTATTCCCCTCCCTTTTGGCTACAAAATCCTTTTTTTTCCAACGTCGTTCAATGCGACGGCCTTACACTACCTTAACGGGTGGGCATGCACGCCTGCATGGTACCAATCTACTTGTAGACGGCGGAGCCAACATCTCGCCAACATCTCAATAACCTCGCCATCATCCACGAACTCCTTCCCGCGAAATGCATCCTTTATTCGGCGAAACGGATGGAAGTCAGAAGGTGCTAGATCTGGGCTGTATGGTGGATGAGGAAGAACTGTCCAGTGAAGTTTTGCGAGATCCTCTCGCGTGCGCGGACTTCTGTGAAGCCTTGCGTTGTACAGAGAAGAAAAATTCGTTCGCATTTTTGTGGCGACGAACTCGCTGAAGTCGTTTCTTCTATTTCCTGAAGATAGCACAAGACATTTCCAAGTTGATCGCTCCAATATCAGAGAGGACATCAAACAGAATAACACGTTCAGAGTACGGGAAGAGCTACGCCATGACTTTACCAACTGAGCATGCAGCTTTGAACTTTTCCTTGGGAGAAGAGGTGGTGTGTCCCACTCCATGGACTGCCATTTTGTTTCCGGTTCGAAGTTGTGAACCTACATTTTGTAGCCTATGACGACGGTCAACAAACATTGTCACGATCAGCCTCGTAACCCGGAAACAGTTCCGTACAGATGGTCCTCCGTCTCTGTCTCTCTTTATAGTCTGCCAGCGGTCACACTCCTTTGAGCACCCCAACTGTTGGACGAGTCTGTCAGCACTAACACTAGACGTCCAACTGAGCAGCGAGGTGTTTTGATTGGGAGCCAACATTGCAGGAGTCACAGCTGTGTGCGGTCGACCGGCGTGCGAGAGATCGGGCATATGGTCCATATATATATGGTGATCCATTGATAGTGACCGGGCCAAATATCTCACAAAATAACCATCAAACGAAAAAATTACAAACAACGAAACTCGTCTAGCTTGAAGGGGGAAACCGGATGGCGCTATGGTTGGCCCGCTAGATGGTGCTGCGATAGGTCAAACGGATATCAACTGCTTTTCTTTTTTTGTAAATAGGAACCCCCATTTTTTATTACATATTCGTGAAGTACGTAAAGAAATATGAATGTTTTAATTGGACCACTTTTTTCGCTTTGTGATAGATGGTATTGTAATAGTCACAAAAGTGTAAGTACGTGGTATCACGTAACATTCCGCCAGTGCGAACAGTATTTTCTTCGTGATACATTACCCGTGTTAAAATGGACTGTTTATAAATTGCGGAAAAGGTCGATATCGTGTTGATGTATGGCTATTGTGATCAAAATGCCCTACGGGCGTGTGCTATGTATGCTGCTCGGTGCCCTGGACGTCGTCAATCAAGTGGCCGGACCGTTCGCCGGATAGTTACGTTATTTAAGGAAACAGGAATTGTTCAGCGACATGTGAAACCTCAACCACGACGTGCAACAAATGGTGATGCCCAAGTAAGTGTTTTAGTTGCTGTCACGGCTAATCCGCACATCAGTAGCAGAGAATCGGGTATCTCGAAAACGTCGGTGTTCAGAATGCTACATCAACATCGATTGCACCCGTACCATATTTCTATGCACCAGGAACTGCATGGCGACGACTATGTACGCCGTGTACAGTTCTGCCACTGGGCACAAGAGAAATTACTAGACAATGACAGATTTTTTTGCACGCGTTCTATTTAGCGACGAAGCGTCATTTACCAACAGCGGTAGCGTAAACCGGGATAATATGCACTATTGGGCAACGGAAAGTCCAAGATGGCTGCGACAAATGGAACATCAGTGACTTTGGCGGGTTAATGTATGGTGCGGCATTATGGGAGGAAGGAAATTGGCCCCCACTTTATCGATGGAAATCTAAATGGTGCAATTTATGCTGATTTCCTATGTAATGTTTTACCGATGTTACTGTTGTTGTTGTTGTCCTCAGTCCTGAGACTAGTTTGATGCAGCTCTCCATGCTACTCTATCCTGTGCAAGCTTCTTCATCTCCCAGTACTTACTGCAACCTACATCCTTCTGAATCTGCTTAGTGTATTCATCTCTTGGTCTCCCTCTATGATTTTTACCCTCCACGCTGTCCTCCAATGCTAAATTTGTGATCCCTTGATGCCTTAAAACATGTCCTACCAACCGGTCCCTTCTTCTTGTCAAGTTCTGCCACAAACTCCTCTTCTCCCCAACTCTATTCAATACCTCCTCATTAGTTATGTGATCTACCCACCTTATCTTCAACATTCTTCTGTAACACCACATTTCGAAAGCTTCTACTCTCTTCTTGTCCAAACTATTTATCGTCCATGTTTCACTTCCATACATGGCTACACTCCATACAAATACTTTCAGAAACGACTTCCTGGCACTTAAATCTATACTCGATGTTAACAAATTTCTCTTTTTCAGAAACGCTTTCCTTGCCATTGCCAGTCTACATTTTATATCCTCTCTACTTCGACAATCATCAGTTATTTTGCTCCCCAAATAGCAAAACTCCTTTACTACTTTAAGTGTCTCATTTCCTAATCTAATTCCCTCAGCATCACCCGACTTAATTCGACTACATTCCATTATCCCCGTTTTGCTTTTGTTGATGTTCATCTTATATCCTCCTTTCAAGACACTGTCCATTCCGTTCAACTGCTCTTCCAAGTCCTTTGCCGTCTCTGACAGAATTACAATGTCATCGGCGAACCTCAACGTTTATATTCTTTCTCCATGTGGCTTATTAAACTGATTGTTCGGTAATTTTCACATCTGTCAACACCTGCTTTCTTTGGGATTGGAATTATTATATTCTTCTTGAAGTCTGAGGGTATTTCGCCTGTTTCATACATCTTGCTCACCATATGGTAGAGTTTTGTCAGGACTGGCTCTCCCAAGGCCGTCATTAGTTCTACTGGAATGTTGTCTACTCCGGGGGCCTTGTTTCGACTCAGGTCTTTCAGTGCTCTGTCAAACTCTTCACGCAGTATCGTATCTCCCATTTCATCTTCATCTACATCCTCTTCCATTTCCATAATACTGTCCTCAAGTACATCGCCCTTGTATAGACCCTCTATATACTCCTTCCACCTTTCTGCTTTCCCTTCTTTGCTTAGAACTGGGTTTCCATCTGAGCTCTTGATGTTGATACAAGTGGTTCTCTTACCTCCAAAGGTCTCTTCAATTTTCCTGTAGGCAGTATCTATCTTACCCCTAGTGAGATAAGCCTCTACATCCTTACATTTGTCCTCTAGCCATCCCTGCTTAGCCATTCTGCACTTCCTGTCGATCTCATTTTTGAGACGTTTGTATTCCTTTTTGCCTGCTTCATTCACTGTATTTTTATATTTTCTCCTTTCATCAATTAAATTCAATATTTCTTCTGTTACCCAAGGATCTACTAGCCCTCGTCTTTTTACCTACTTGATCCTCTGCTGCCTTCACTACTTCATCCCTCAAAGCTACCCATTCTTCTTCTACTGTATTTCTTTCCCCCATTCCTGTCAATTGTTCCCTTATGCTCTCCCTGAAACTCTGTACAACCTTTGGTTCTTTCAGTTTATCCAGGTCCCATCTCCTTAAATTCCCACCTTTTTGCAGTTTCTTCAGTTTTAATCTACAGTTCATAACCAATAGATTGTGGTCAGAGTCCACATCTGCCCCTGGAAATGTCTTACAATTTAAAACCTGGTTCCTAAATCTCTGTCTTACCATTATATAATCTATCTGATACCTTTTAGTATCTCCAGGGTTCTTCCATGTATACAACCTTCTGTTATGATTCTTAAACCAAGTGTTAGCTATGATTAAGTTGTGCTCTGTGCAAAATTCTACCAGGAGGCTTCCTCTTTCATTTCTTAGCCCCAATCCATATTCACCTACTATGTTTCCTTCTCTCCCTTTTCCTACACTCGAATTCCAGTCACCCATGACTATTAAATTTTCGTCTCCCTTCACTATCTGAATAATTTCTTTTATTTCATCATACATTTCTTCAATTTCTTCGTCATCTGCAGAGCTAGTTGGCATATAAACTTGTACTACTGTAGTTGGTGTGGGCTTCGTATCTATCTTGGCCACAAGATACTACTACTGTACTTTAAACGTAAGTTGAAGTACTTATACTTACGTTTAAAGTACAGTAGTAAATGATGAGATTGACAGCGCCAAAGATGAAATTATCTGTACAACAGTACTTGCAACGTCCATGGTATAGCGTATCCAATGTAAATTTCATTTTCTGTAGTTGTAAATTATCTTTACATACACTATACCATGGACGTCACAAGTACTTTTGTACAGATAGTTTTATCTTTGGCGCTCTCAATATCATCGTTTACTACTGTCCTTTAAACGTACTGTAAACGTAAGTTTAAGTACTACAGCCAGTTTAATTAGAGCTTTCAGCCAGCTCTAAACGCAATCTTTAATGCTGTCAGCCATCTCTAAACGCAATCTTTAATGCTGTCAGCCATCTCTAAAGGCAATCTCTAATGCTGTCAGCCAACTTTCAACGTATGTCACCATACTGGAAGTAGAATATGTACTTTACGTAACGTCAATGTAAGTATCTCAATTTGTTCCTTTTACAGTATATATTCTGATGACGCTCTTGTTCATTTGAAGAGAGAAACCCATAAATAAAAAATACAAAGAGCGACTTGGGGCTTTTTTCAAGAACTTACGTGTTACAGAGTTCAAGCTGCAGTTCAACGAAGCCCAAAGAGGTAAATTCGTCGTTCGCACGCGAAATGCAGTAAGCAAGTACTCGTACAATTGTCTATGAACTGTTACGTAAGCGGTTCTGCCTTTTTGCAAAGTCAAATGATTCAAGCATTGCAGGAAAATGATCGTTGCCGACGGGATAAATTCGCGTGTTCCGTGCTGGTCTCTGTACTGGGATTGAACAAAAATTTGGAAACACCAAAAACACATCACATTACCGTACCTAATACGACATAGGAAAACCGTTGCGATTCACAACCGCTTCCATTCATCAAGGAATGGATAAACACAGGCCGGCCGCGGTGGCCGAGCGGTTCTAGGCTCTTCAGTGCGGAACCGCGCGACTGCTAGGGTCGCAGGTTCGAGTCCTACCTCGGGCATGGGTGTGTGTGATGTTCTTAGGTTAGTTAGGTTGAAGTAGTTCAAAGTCTAGGGGACTGATGACCTCAGATGTTAAGTCCCATAGCGCTCAGAGCCATTTGAAACATTTGATAAATACAGGTCCAGTATGATTTTCAAGGGAACGTCTTACCATTCTTCCCGCAAAATAGTGGCAATTTCAGGTAATGATGTTGGAGGTGGATAGCGATCACGCAACTTCTCTCCAAAGTAGACCACAGAGGCTCAATAATAGTGGTACCACCTCGCGACTGCGGTATCCAGGGATATGCGAGACTTCATCCTCGTGCTGACAAGGTCCTGGACGAGGCGAGGTCTGTGAATAGGAACCCTGACGTCATGGAACACAACATCGGCATTGGTTCAGATGGTTCAAATGGCTCTGAGCATTATGGGACTTAACATCTGAGGTCATCAGTCCCCTAGAACTTAGAACTACTTAAACCTAACTAACCTAAGGAAATCACACACATCCATGCCCGAGGCAGATTCCGAACCTGCGACGGTAGTGGTCGCGCGGTTCCAGACTGTAGCGACTAGAACCGCTCGGCCACCCCGGCCGGCACCATCGGCTTTGGGAAACAAACATTGTACCATGGGATGGACCTGATCAATCAAAACACTTACATAATCCTTTGCAATAATGACTTCGCAGAATAACCACGGGGCCCACGGAATACGATGATATGGTAAACCAATTTATCACCGAACCTCCGCCATGTTTCACTCTTGGGATCTAAACTAGGGCAGGTGTTGGAAACAGTGTGAAACAAAACTCATCCTAGCAAATGACTTTCTTCCATTGCTCCACAGTCCAGGTTTTATATCTACGGCACCACGTTTTCCTGTTACGGGCATTAGTTTCACTGATGAATGGTTTTCCAATTCAAGCTCGCCGTGAAATTCCCAACTTATGGAGTTCCCTTTGTGTTGTTTGGCTTCTGAAGGATTCATGAAAGTGGCATTCAGTTCTGCAGTGGTCTTATTTTTCTTCACATTCCTCTGCATTGACCGTCTGTCACGTTCATTCAGGACATACTTTCGTCCGAGTTGTGATGTAGCGGGTGATATTTTTCCAGTGTGTCTGTCAAACACTTCGGCACCCTTGGTTAAGGAAGCACCTACCATACGAGCATTAACAATGTGCCGCTTTCGAGTTCACTTTGCTCAGACATAATGCACTCAGAACTAAACAATGCACTGTTCTGACAACAATTAACACGTGCAACGTCTTGATGACATTGCGTAGGTGCCGTTCGTGGTCAAATACAACAGCACAACCTGCAGGCTTTTCTAGCACCTGCATTTTCGTTCAAGCATGCATTTCACGCTGGGTTTCTATATTTTTCTCCAGCCCCTGCAGATGCTGAGAATAATTACCTGAAAAGGGCCTTTTTTCACATGAATCAACATTCCACATGAATCACGACAAATTTAGGCTCACAATACACGTGGAAACATACGTGATGGCCCGAAACTTAATGTCTGGTGCGGCCACAGGTACGATATTACTTCACAGAGAAAACGCTAAGTGGAAATGTTTACCTGGACATGCTTGAACAGTTGCAGCCGTCCGTCACCTTGTAGCGTGATGGTGCATGGCCACAATGGAGTCTGAACGTTCAGGATGTGCTGAATGACACATTTCCTGAGAGAGATAGATGGGTCGTTATAGTCCCACCCCATGGCCCTCGCGCTCTCCTGATGTCGCGCTACTATTCTTTCTGTACCGTAACGTCAGGAACTGCGTGTACACGACACCAGTCAGTGACATTGCTACTCACCCTGCCCGAATAAGTGAGACAGTCAGAACTGTTGATGATCCAATGTTGACCCATGCATGGGCGAAACTCTAATATCTTCTTGATGTTCTAAGAATGGCGAATGCGGCACACTGAAATTCTTGGCATAAGAAAAAACAAATAACTTAAAGAGCTGATAAACGCTTTACGACAAACCACGGCGCTCTATGATGATGAGGTCCCATATTCCGAGGAGCGTAGGGGACGATGCGGGAGACCCGCGTCGTTGTTCTAGGCAAGGTCCTAGTGGAGGCGGTTTGCCATTGCCTTCCTCCGACCGTAATGGGGATGAATGATGATGATGAAGACGACACAACAACACCCAGTCATCTCGAGGCAGGAAAAATCCCAGACCCCGCCGGGAATCGAACCTGGGACCCTGTGCACGGAAAGCGAGAGCGCTACCGCAAGACCACGATCTGCGGACACGGTGCTCTATCTCTATTGGTTATCATTTTGTGAAATGATAGCGGGCTTTTATGGACACTATGGACACCCTGTCTTATGTAACAAACTGGCAGTCAGAACCACCATGCCCAAGATACTGTACTGAACGCTTTTAAATGCCCTTTTGAAAACTGTTTTACATTCATGACGTCATCCAGCTTCAGATGCTAAACTACATTAATAACATTTGCTATTCACAAGAACTGCACAGTGCAGCATTTTGTATCAACAAAAATAAATGGATTGGATACGCCGACTATGGGATTATAAGCAAAGTGCATCACAATTGCTTTGATCTCTATTGAATAGCTGCTTTTGAAACTATGGTCAAATTGATGGTAATTACCTTTTTATAGCTATTTAATGACATAGTCTAAGGTGATTTAAGTAACACTATACTGCGCATGAAAGCTAAACGGTCAATTTTTTGAAACTCGGTCCTTTTCTCACACGGCGATTCCAAAATTTCGAAAAAAGAGTCGGAGCTCAGAAGATCATGTGAGCTGTGAGATGGTTAATGATGCCACGTTGGCACAAAATTTCACCATAATTATGCGCAGTGCCACGATGGAAATGTCACACCACGGAAAGGTCGCCACACTTCCCTTGACCCACATCTCATGTTTCTGATGGAGTTCACATGTTTGACGCTGAGTGCTGAAACCACACGGTTTTCTAATCGATACCCGAAGAAAACATTGCGGACTCGCTCTTGTTTAAAACCGACACGAAAACTGTTAAGGACGTGTTATAAAGGGCGTCGATGAAACAACGCCTTCCTTGGGGTGTTCAGTTTTTCATTTCACGGCCGAATAGTTTGGAGTATGGCAGGATGACGTTTTTGACAACCCTTGATATTCCTGACAACCCCCGGACGATTCAATCCTTCTCTAGTTGCATCGTAGGGCTGCAACCCCTCTGAACGTGCCCCTTACCCTTTTGATTCTAGTGCAAGCGCTATTTTTACTCTGGCGTACAAGGTGGTATCACTAGGAACCTTTAAAAACTATTCAACGAAATCTAAACGTGATCAAAAGCAGAGAATGGTGTTTATGCTTTTTTTATCCCTCCTTTTTCGTGACCTCCTGTGTCATGTGCCCAGGCGGGGTGAGGGATTGACAACTGTGTTCATTAAATGGCAAATGGTCCCTCTAAGTGTGGTATCGATAGCTACGATGCCACGGCGTAGGTGCAAGTCCGTAGGTTAGCACTACGAGGCACCGACGACAGCGCCTTCCAGCCGGCGCTGTCCAGATCTACGAGCTCCACTCCAGATTCAGCCCATGTGATCAAGAGCAGACGGCCTGGAAACATCGCTTCAACTTCGGAGGGTGTTGGTCTGCTATTGAGACTTGGTACTACCTACGACGGGAATACGGTTTCGCACCTACGTGCTCGTCATTGCAAAGTTATGTAACCATTTATTAACTAGTTTTTGCCTATAGTAAACATCTATAATTTTACACGCAGTACCGAAGTGTTTCACCTCTCCTGCTCCTACTCGCTTTCGTCATTCGGCCAACCTTTCAGTTTTCAGGAGCAGACCCACGCGCTGCCTTCTAGGCGGGATGCAAAACTAAGAACCCACTCCAGTAACATACTCGGTGCCTCTGGGACACCTTTCTGCATCTACATCTACATCCATACTCCGCAAGCCACCTGACGGTGTGTGGCGGAGGGCACCCTGAGTACCTCTATCGGTTCTCCCTTCTATTCCAGTCTCGTTCGTGGAAAGAAGGATTGTCAGTATGCCTCTGTGTGGGCTCTAATCTCTCTGATTTTATCCTCATGGTCTCTTCGCGAGATATACGTAGGAGGGAGCAATATACTGCTTGACTCCTCGGTGAAGGTATGTTCTCCAAACTTCAACAAAAGCCCGTACCGAGCTACTGAGCTTCTCTCCTGCAGAGTCTTCCACTGGAGTTTATCTATCAACTCCGTAACGCTTTCGCGATTACTAAATGATACTGTAACGAAGCGCGCTGCTCTCCGTTTGTTGAGTATTTTAAAAATGTATCTGTACAGAGACAACTACACATAGATTCCCAGGCACTAGCAAGATAGACATCGTCTTCGACACACCTCAGATTTCGCTTACGGCAAACAGGCGTTATTGCAGCAATGTAGCGTCACACAGTAGAGGGATGTAGAAGGTGTTGCTTATGCCACTAGTGCCTAGAAACCAAAGAATGGGTGCCTCTGTATAGATACGTTTTTAAGGCGCTCAAGAAAAATATGCTGGTGGCAACCAGGGTGTTCTCAAACGGAGAGTTCCTAGAGGGAACCTCTGCAGTTTTATTCACACGTGTATCAATATTGCACTCTCCCCCCCCCCCCCCCCCACTTCCAGGTACACGGCGTAAGAGGGTGCAATAAAGGAGAAATGCAGAACCCTAAACACCCTTTTCCGGTTCGCAACGGATTCAAATTCTGCCGAATGGTTTTGTGTGGTTCCCAGTGGCCTCACCCCTACAAACGGGTGGGCTAGCATCCCTACTGTGTCCTTAGAGCAGGGCTGAATAGTCTGGCTGTTGTCAGTAGTGTCAAAGGTTAACAGGAACGTCATCCTGTTGCGCATTACATTGCAAACGGTTGTTTCCGACCGTGAAATGTGTGAAAATGAACGCTCCAATAGAAGGATAGGTTTCATTTAAGCTCTTTATGACACTCCTGAGGACTTTTCGTGTCGATCATGAGCAGCAGTGTGTCCGAGATGCCTTCCTCGGCAACGAATAAGGTAAATGTGTGATTTGAATTGTCAGCGTCACTGATCTGACATTCGTTGTAAAGGCGTCAAGAGAAGGGGTGCGATATAGGTCAGGGACGTTCGACTACCTTTCCATAGTGTGATACGTCCACGGTGGCGTTGGGTAGAGTTGTGGTGAAATTTGGTATCCATGTGACATCATTAACCCGTCTCACTGCTCACATGATCTTCTCAGCTAGCTGGCTGGTGTGGACGAGCGGTTCTAGGCGCTTCAGTCCAGAACCTCGCGTCTGCTACGGTCGCAGGCTCGAATCCTGCCTCGGGCGTGGATGTGTGTCATGGCCTTAGGTTAGTTAGGTTTAAGTAGTTCTAAGTTCTAGGGGACTGATGACCTCCGATGTTAAGTCCCATAGTGCTCAGAGCCATTTGAACCATCGTCTGAGCTCTGTTTTTTTTTTCAATGGGAGAAAGTGAAGGGGTTTCAAAACAGTGACCCTTTACTTGTGTTGCGCATGTATTAACATCTTTCCGTCACGTTCTAAGATTAAAAAGCATGCGGTGATGTGCTAATGTGTCAGGTGACTGGGTGTTTGTTATACATGTTTGTTAGCACTGACAACTCTACGCAAATGCCGCTGCTTTCGGTCGTTAACAGAAGGCCGTCGGTTACTGTGTTGTACGTGGTGAGAGCTACTGCCTGATATTTGGTAATCGCGGCACTCTCTTGACTCTGTGGAACTCGGAATATTGAATTCCTTAACGATTTCCGTAATGGAATGTCGCATGCGTCTAACTCCAACTACCGTTCAGCGTTCAAAGTCTTTTAATTCCCGTCGTTCAGCCATAAGCAAGTCGGACACCTTTCCACACGAAACAACTGAATACAAATGACATCTCCGCCAATGCACTGCCGTTTTATACCTTGTCAACGCGACACTACCGCCGCCTGTATATGCGAATATTACTGTCCTATGAATATGGTCACCTTAGTGTATTACAGATCATTTACATCCCTTCATGCTTGATCATAGACATATTGTGCTTTATACCTCGACAAAGCTCCCTAGATTCAAATGGCTCTAAGCACTATGAGACTTAACGTCTGAGGTCATCAGTCCCCTAGACTTAGGACTACGTAAACCTCACTAACCTAAGAACATCACACATATCCATGCCCGAGGCAGGATTCGAACCTGCGACCTTAGCAGCCGCGTGGTTCCGGACTGAAGGGCCTAGAACCGCTCGGCCACAACGGCAGGCAGCTCCCTAGGACTTGTAGAATACATTCCATGCTATACTTCGTTCCCAAGGTGGATCAACGCGCTATTAAACGGTGATTGTAATGTTTCGACTCAAAAAATTGCGAGGAAACAGGCTGAATACAACGTTTTGAATATTATTACGATTGTAGTTAACTGCTGGCGACAGCGTCGTGAGCAGTAAGTCCAGACAATTTAGTAATATCCACGTTGATTCGCAACGTCTGGGGCATATCTCGCCTCACCAACTGGCTCGTTATACGCCTCTAAAAAATTGTTCTAGAGGCACACGTGTTGTGCAGACAGTCATTAAATGTATAATATCTTTCCTTTTTGTCTGTTTGTAGTTAAAATATTTTCACTTTATGACTGACTTCCAATGCGTTTGCCTTCTCTGTCTGAACAGAGCCAGCCGACTTCTAGTTATGTAAGGTGCTGTTGCTCTTACCACAAACATTTGAGTTTGCCGACAAGACCATGCCGTTGTTATCGTTGAAACGTACGTATAGATATTATACGTGAGTTTTGTAGTTGACGTTTACTTTCGAATTTCTTGTTCTTTCGCTTGCTGTTAACTTTGAATTTTAGGTTGCGGCTAGTACATTTTCATGGCATACATAAAATTTCAATGGAGTATGATGTGACTGTTTAGTAGGCGAAATAAGACATGGCAGTAAATCATCGCGCAGCTGTAACTCCTATTTCGTTGCTGTTTACGAAATTAAGTAGTAGCACTAATAGTAGTTGTATTAGTGTGGTTAATTTATTCATCCGTAGATCGCCTTTACAAGGATGCTGGACATGTCTTGATATTAAAATTTAAGAACAAAAAAACAACATAAATCGTACATACAAGCGTTTACATACTTACAGGTCTAGTTTGTGGAGCCTGGAACAGGCAGTCGACTGTGGCCTTATAGTAGGAACCATCGTGGAATTTGCCTGAAGTAATTTAGGGAAACCACGGAAAAGGCAAATCTGGATAGCCAGATGAAGGTTGGAGCCTCTACCCTCCAATCTGTCTGAAGCTGTGCTACGCTATTCGGTTCATCACTAGTGTACAATACTGTCTTACAAAGAAATTACTTAAAATGAAAATGACTAGTGCCTCACTGTTCATTCATTTTTCTCTCCCAGTCGTTGCAAACACAACACTCAACACATATCAGCTGATGTCAGGACGATACCAACGATGTGTGGTTCCAATTTTGTGTACCACAGCCTCCCATTTTATAGCCTGAAAAACTGAGTCAGCGTCCCTCTGTACGCTAACGACTGAAATGTTGAGCTGAAACAGAGGGTAACGTGCCAGTATTGCACAGCTTTGGGAGTAAGTTTTTCCAGAAAGGAAAAAAAGAAGAAGGAGAAAATATAGTGTGAAAGTGCTACGCGAAATAAGATAGTTTTATAATCGTTATCATTTTTTACATTTTTTTACGAAATACTTACTCTGTGTTACCTAATGAATTCGTCAGTGTATAGAATGTATTGCTCAGCAGGTATTTTTAACTGCCTTTTTAAATAAATTTTTTTTAGAAATCTCTTAATCTCCTTAGGTAACTTAATGTACAGTTTTAATCCTTGATAGAAAATGCTGCTCCGAGTTTTACGTTTAGTCTTTCTTGGTTACGTAATTTCAATCTAGCTCTTGTTACATGGTTATGGACAGAGCTGTTTGTGCAGTAGTTATCAATTTTATTTTTTATTCGTACAACTGACGTAAATGTTCTCACATGTTGTTGCTAAAATCACCAGTGTTTTGAACAGATATTGCTTGCAGAGTACTTTTGCCCTTCACGGTAATCATGGACGAAACGCCTACATCACTTGTAGAATGGCCTCTAAAATTAGTGAGGTTACGCTTATTCTTTTTTGTTTTGCACCAATAGGCTCTCAGTTGGCAGTCAGGCTAATGTGTGGTGTAAGTATGGCGCTAGTGCCTATCTATCGTGTGGCGGACTCTACAGGCAGTTGATGCAACTACGTGCTATTCGTTACTCCGGAAAGCGTATCGCGCGGCAGCGGCCGGGAATGTCAAGGCTGTTTGCAACTGACAAGATCAAGTCCTCAACCTCCAGCTGAGTCATGGCTCACTCATCACTCGCTAACTGCTGGGTCAGAATCCTTATTCACAATAACGCGCACACAAGTAGTGAATCACTGTGGGGGTAGAAGATGCATTGATGAAAAAAAAATCTTCTTTCAAAAGTGTTGCAAGAGAAGCGCTGTTCATAGCTCACCATTCCCTACGAGTGTTGGGGGTACAAAATAACAGTAAATCAGAAAATAATGCTGAAAAACAGAATAACTTCAAGGATATATTGAGTGAGTGTGTGTGTGTTTTAAGAAACGAATTTGGAAGGATATGTTGAAGAGAAGAGAAAGGAACGATTGCAAGAAGGCTCAAGTCCTTGACGATCTGCCTAATGGATGTAAGCACAACAACCTGAAGACGAGTAGGTTCGGCAGCAAAATGACGAGACAACAAGGTGTGGCTCACACAGTAGAAAACTGACAAAGGTGGCGATGACGATTGTGACAACCACGATGACGAATGTGTCGCTGATGACTGTGTTTAATTTTTAATCCTAGTTTATACTATCGCAATACAAGATCGTCTGTTAAATTAATATGTTTGCTGTAGCTAAGCACAACTAGAAATCATTTTTCCTTCTCCATTTCTCTAATACAAATTACCCCGTAATCTGCGTCTGAACCGAAACTTTGTTGCGCTCAAGAGGTTACTATAGCTTCTCGTGTAATAATCGGCGTAGCTTCTCTAACGTTATACAGTGTTTCCACGTTTCCTATTACAAGCGTCTAGTGGTTGTAGGGGGGCTCAAGGTCAGACGTAGGGCAAAATACATTCATTTACTTAAACATATATATCTCGGAAAATATTACAGCTAAAATAGTAAAACTTGAGACTAGTATGTACAACATAGTGCTTGATAGTCTGTGGAATTTTTGTTTGAAAATGCGTATCGACATACATTTTATAAAAATTTGAATTTTTAATTACCATTGTTCCTATAATGTACCTTTTCTCGTAAACTAATCGAGCAATAAAACTGCAATCTCACAGTTTACATTTGCATAAGAGGCTAATAAAACTTGTGGAGCAAATTTTTGTTTAAGGCCGTAGTTGCTTTGAAATTAGTTTTTCGGTTTTGTGTTGCCTGGGACTGCTCTTGATTTATCAAATTTTAAAGCAGAACTTTTCTCAGAGAAAAGATAACGCAGAAGTGCTGCACAGGATTATTCAGTAAGTAATTTTTAAAAACTATGCCAAATTTTAGGATGTTAACTTTTATAGTTCCTGAGAAAAGGTACATTATAGCTAAAAAAGTCAGTTTATGGCAATTCACATTTAAAGTTTTTATTTCAATTTTTGACAACATTGCTATACCTCTAGTGACTATCGCTGTCCGTATCCATAATCTTTATTATTTTCCTCGTTTTCCTGTTTTAATCTCTTCCCCTGCCTTCTTTGCCTAGCCAGCTTCTGCATTTTTTTCTTCTACTGCCTGAGCTTTATCCAGTCACACTTCATCGATACTTCAGAGTATCTTCAATGACTCCCCTGAATGGAAGCCTAGTCTCTGCAGGCACTTAATCCTACTTACATTTCCACTTCACAACAATTGAGAACACTCATCTTACAGTCTAAGGCCCTTTGACCAACAGTTACCACAAGCACATGAAACATTAATCATATGGGCAAGTATTTCTAAGTCAGTTAACCTAAATCCACTGGAAAACTCGTGTTTGGTACTGTACACACCATCACCAATCCCTTCAATAATTTTCTTCTTCGATGAACTCAGTGACTTTGTCGAAAATTGTTCTTCACACTTAGGAAACAGTGTCTGTAACACTGTTGTTTAAATTTCGTGTACCTTTTACTCATGAAATTCGACATTTCCTCACATTTTTGAATATGGATCGACTGTTACGACCCTCTTCGAGCAATGCAAAACTAAAAGCTGAAATAAGTTTATAGCATGTACTATTAAAAAAACCGTTGTAAACAAAGGAACAAGGAAAGATAATCTTTGTCACAGCCTTCTAGACTCACCTCCAATTCGTTTCGATTCTGTGAACGAAAAATTAACGCAGAAAATACTTCTAGTGTAGAGAAGGTGTGGATCACACAGCATAAAAAGAGGGGGCGTGTCAGGCGCAACGCCCAAACAAACTTCTAGCAGATAAAAGCGTATTTCTTAGACACAGACATCAGATCAGCTACCTTTTATGTTGTTATAAGCTATGAATGAATGGTTAAGTTTTTAATTTATTTCTGTTACCTTAATTTATTTCTCTTTTATTCTTTCAGATAACTGGTTATAATGTAAATTTTGCTACTTTCTTTTTCTTTTATTATTTCAAATGAAAAGCCCATTGCATTCAAATATATTTATTTACTTTTTAGCAGGAATCTGAATGCAATTGATATTTTTCTGACAAAACTAAAGATGCTCGCTCAAAAAATGCAAGTGAGCAATCTAGAAAGTAAGCAAAATATAACATTTACCAGGAACTATTGCATGGTAGTTTCATAATGAATTAGTCCACCGGGCAATATTTATTATCAGTATGTTCTTAAATACTCTTTCTATAATGTTTTGATCTGTAAGTCGGTTCTTTTCATCGCAAACAATATCATTCGAAGACAATACCAATCTTCCAGAAGCCACAGAACTTCTTACCAACGATAAACATCGTTGTGCTACAAATGACAAGCCTGACATACATCTTTCGCTCGGCCCTTAAAAGGCGAAAGGTTTATTTATTCTGGATAGCAAAATCCAAGATACGTTATTGTCTCAGTAATGCTGTACCGTTTGTTATGTTACGTCCAGGGCCGGCCTTAGCCATCCAGGTGCCCCGGGCGAGTCGTCCAGTTGGCGCCCTTTATTGTATAAATAGCGAACCTGGCAGTGCTTTGCAACACGGTATTCGACTGTTTTCTAGAAATCGTCTTAAGTGGTTAATGGCGTCATCTTATGATCATAACATGGTTTTTTCCATCGTAAATTTGAGTATTTTATTTTTTTAAATGGAAATGAAATCCAAATAATCTGAAAGCCCGCTAGGACGCTCCATGTGAGTCTTGTGTAGCCTGTGAGTCAGTCCAGCATACTGCTGTCGCTGCCGTAACAGTCAGTATAGCAGTGATATATTGTTTGGGCATTCACGTTTTGGGAAATTGTCTAAAAATATTGCGTAGTACTGCACTGTACATCTACAAAAACTCCAGAAAATTGTTTCTGCGTGTTCCAAACAAAGAAAAGATGCGTAAAATGTGGTTGAAACAGGCTCGTATATCCCAAATATTTTTTTTTTTCTGAAGCACCCCTGTACTAAAGCGAACAAAACAAAACAAAAATTATTCAAATTGGTCAAGCCATTTCTTTGTTTTGGTGAGACTAACACACAACAATTGATTTTTATATATAGGAGGTAATATGTATAACGAAAAAACACTAATTTTGAATTGGGTACCATATTTTCATTGAATTTAATTTAACTGTAAGCCATAAACCTATATTTTCTGTCAGTCATCTGAACACAAAACATATTACGCCTAATGAAAAACAATTATAAACAACTAAAATTTTACTTTTCTCGCTTTTCTGTCGGCAAAGTCTCTGATCAGATTAGCAAAGTCCAGGTTTTCTGCAGCTTCATTTTCAATGGACAGTGAGGCAAAATTGGTTAGTCTTGTTTGAGACACTGTAGACCGCAAGTACGTTTTTATCAACTTCAGTTTGGAAAAACTGCGTTCGCCGCTTGCGACAGTCACTGGTATTGTTAGCAAAATACGTAACGTTATCCAGATGTTGGGATATAACTCTTGAAGATTATGCTTTTTTATGAAGTTTAAGGCTCCAATAGGCGTTGCTTGGCTGTCTTCGAGATAGTGTTGCAGGCCTAAAATTTCGTCGCACAGCAAATTTCCATCAATATCTGACTTCATGTTGACAGTTAACTTTTCTTGTAATTTAGAACAGCATTGTATTAGTTCTTCTTTATTTTAATTTTTTTTAATGTCAAACAAGAAACTCCACGTCGCAGAAAATTCTTGCATCTGTTCAAATCTTTCTTTCATGGATGTGTGCACGGTGTCCAACAGTGCATTGAAAAACTCTACTTTAAACTTCTTTTTTGGGTCAGTTATTTGATCATCAACAGCCTCTTCACCCGGCCTGCGTTTAATAAGTCTTAATCGCATTTGTGGTTTAAATAATGGCTGCGTATCAAGATCCGAAGCCAGTTCAGTTGCTGTTACAATAGCTTGTTCGAAACCTGTTTGTCTATATGTTTCCAAATAAGAGCAACATTTGTCAAGGATTCCCATAAACTCGACAAAGTTGATTGTGGGTGACTGACTTGCTTTACTCACAACGTTAATTTGAAACAGAACATCATACCATGTCACGAGAGAAACAATGAAGCTGAAGTCTTTTAATTGTCCTCCTAGTGTTGTCGCTTCGTGTGACACCGCAGCATCGCTTTGTTCAGTAGCATCGGCCAAGGAAACCAAAGCGTTATGCATTTCGCATAATTGATAACGAACCGCTTTGACGCTATCAATTCGAGCTTCCCAGCGTGTGTCACTTACATTTTTCAGGGTGTATATCTTTAAATGGTCGGTCAAAATTTTCCATCTATTTACCGATCCAGCAAATAGATTAAACATTTTTTGTAACATTCCGAACAGTGTCACGGATTTTACTGATGATTTTGCCACATCACACAATACCAAATTATAACTATGGCATCCACATGGCACAAAAAAAGCTAGTGGATTTAACTTCTTAATTCTGTTCTGGACGCCTTTATTTTTCCCCTTCATGTTCGCGCCGTTATCGTAGCCCTGTCCTCTGCAGTCATTAATGTTAAGGTCAAGATCACTCAATGTTTTTAAAATGCTTTCTGTGAGACCTTCACCGGTTGTATCATCTATTTGCAGAAATGAGATGAAATGTTCTTTTACACTTACGCCATCCTCTGTTATGTCGGCGCATCTTAAAGTTATCGAAAGTTGTTCTTTGTGGCTTGTATCTGGAGTACAGTCAGCTATGATTGCATAATACTTTGAACCCTTTATGCGGAATACGATTGTAGACATAACGTGTGATGCCATGAGTTCTATTAATTCATTTTGTATATTTTTGCCGCAATAATGGTCAGCCAAATCACCATTCAATGCCAGTCTGACGTGCTCTTCCATGATTGGATCAAACTTTGCCAATAACTGTACAAGACCTAAGAATTTTCCATTATTTGGGGTAAATAATTTATCTGATAACCCTCTGAATGCCATATTATTTTCAGCCAAATACAAAGTAATGTGCATCAATCTTTGAAGCACATTGCTCCATCGTAAACTTTCTTTAGAAATTAGCTTTTGTTCTTCCTTGTCAATAGTTAATCCAGCTTTAAACCTGATTTCTGCTTCAGTCCATTGAGTAAATGCTTTTTTGTGGTTAGGACTATTTTCATGCAGTTTCAGAGCTTCACTTAAATGTTTCCAATTTCTGAAACCCACAGTGGTAGTCAAATTAGTAGTTGACTTTAAATCAAACAGTCGACAACAAAAGCAAAAGACACTGTCGTTTGATACAGAATAAACTAGCCACCGTCGTCTGATAGTTTCTTCGTTTGATAGTTTTCTTGTGTAATGAGTTGAAGAGAAATGACGCCCATTTTCATCTTTTGGAAAGTTATTTAGACATACTTGTGAGGGTCCACATATTATATCTCTAGCATTAAGTACTTTTGGCCACGTACCTACATCAGAAACATTGTATTCTTTTATTGCAAGAACGTTGATACTTTCATCGACCACAGATGTCATGTGTTGATTTTGACTTGGAGAAATATCAGAGGATTCATGCAAAGATGTACTGCGCTGGTCAATTTGATCACCTTCAATAGGTGATTGTATATTTTTTGTGTATAATTGTTCACAGTCTGAAGAAATATTTGCTGATACATGGACTTTTGATTCAATATCTGAAGTATTTGCCTTAGAATTTCCTTTAAGGTACTTATAAATATTCATGTGCTTTTTAGTTTCTTCAAGAACTTTTTCTTTTTCAGCTTTTCTTTTCCGATTTTCTGAACCAGAAAGCTTTTTTTTAATCATTTCCTTCTCTTCTGGCATGATTTAATAATTTGACAAATTATTGCTTGGACACTGCTCTATTTCGCGACCACACTATTCGATCTATAACAAATAAAGAAATTCACCTATCAGTAGACGTAACTAGAAAAAAACCTGAACTGAAAGATAAAAATGTTTTTCGCACTTACCAGAAAATTAAAATGTTGACACAGTCACGACACTCGTTTCACTCACAATTATTCAGCCACGAAAACATGACCGCTGCCTCCGACTCTTACTGATAATTACTGACATGCGGGTGCAAATCGTAGCGCTGCCAACATATGCAGTCTAACAAACATTGTGTGGCGCTGTATTATTTCAGTACGTTAGGGGAGAATTCTCTATGAATGAAGTGCACGCATTGCATGATATATTAATTAATGTACATGAGTCATTAAGTCACAAATATTCGATATAAATACATTCGTATTAATTAAATCATAATGTAATGTATATTTCACAGTCTGTATTTTCTTTTATTTGGAGCGACCGGTAGTTTCTGTTGTGAACGAGAGATGGTGCGGCTGCATGGGCTCTTCCTTGTTGCAGTTCTTGAAACAAATAAGAGAGGCGCTTTGGTAGAGCCCGTGCTAGCCCGCGTCAAACATGGATGGTTGCAGACAATACGAAGATTGCATTCAGCATGATTTCTCTTCTGCTACCCCGAATTCATCGCGCATTCGTGAGATTAGTGACGTATGTTGAATGAGACTGAATAATATTTTAGTTTCGCGAAATGGGTGATTGTAAATTGTATTTTTTTTTTTTTACATGCGTTTAGTACGTGGCGCCCCTTGGGCCCCGGCGCCCTGGGCGACCGCCCGGGTCGCCCCACCCTAAAGCCGGCGCTGGTTACGTCTGTGTTGTTCGTTTTTAACGTGCAGCGTTGTTATTAAAACAGCACTGATCGCTTTTCCCAGTTTGTATAACGACCCAATATTTCAAAGCAATGGAAGTTTTACGAATCGCCATTACTCGCCGTAAAAAAAAAAAAAAAAAAAAAAAAAAAAAAAAAAAAAAAAAAAAAAAAAAAAAAAAGAAACTTCTAGCACCTTTGCTGTGATAAGCTGGTTTTTTTGCCTGGTTATTGGTAAAAAATACCAACCCAAACAAATATCGTAAAACGTTTGGTTAATCGGAACCAAAATAACGGTGTCTGTTTTAACCGGTCGATTTTTCCCACCCCAATCTGGAACGAGGGTTGTTGGTCTTATTACCTTGCTTGTAGCAATGACAGACCCAATTTTCCATTGTGATTATTTTTCTGTTAAACGACTGCCATTCGTGATTATTTTTCCGTTATAAGGTTTCCATGTATCCTTAGAGTGCAGTACCTATTTTGTACAGTAAATATTACTATATTTTGTTGGAAGCGTTGTTTATTGAAGAACACAGTGGTGTTTTTTCCACATGTCTGGCTACTTATTATTTAGATTTGTAGGACTCTCTATCCTCGTGCTCCCTTTCTTTCCGCTGAGTTTTCAGGACAGGCTCGATAATTTGTGGAACAAACCTCCTCCTCTTCACCTTCCTCGCTCCCCCCCCCCCCCCCACCTCCCCCTCGTCGCATCACGCTCATGCCATGCCAGCAAGTAAGAGAAGGGCCGGATTGCCAGGTGAGAGCAATTTCACCATTTAGCATGTCTATTGCCTGTTGGAGAGTTCTAGACGGCGTGGAGAAACAACAACCGGGAAACATTACGTCAGACTGCGCCAGTGAAAGCTGCTGCTTGCTGGCGTTCAATAGCATCCAACCACGCAGTCTCCGAGGAGAAGCAACCGCCTTCCCAGGCGAGGCGAGGTTGTTGCCCGTCACTACCAGCGCACTACACTGACGTAAAAAAATATGGTAACGTCAAGAAAGAACTGATGTACAGTAATGACATTTCGGGAATACATTTGTCTCGGTAAAACAGTGACTAACACTGCAAGATCACAAGTAAATGTAAGCACGAGATAAGCCATTGCAAATGTGAAATGCTGGTACATTAATAACCGATGTTACCACCAGAATGTTAATGCAAGCATACAAAAGTACATGTATTGTGTTGTACAGGTGTCGAATGTCAATTTGTGGCATGGGTACAACAGCGATATGTGGGCTAATGTTTTCCTCCCGGTAAACACTGCTTGGAATGCTCTTCATGAATGACAACACAACATGTAGAATCACCAGATCGACGTTCACATTTGCAGTCCCGTTGCGTGGGATAACCAAGAGGGTGCTCCTGCTGTCATGTGAAATCACACCCCAGTCCTTATCTTCTGCGTCCATAATTCATAGGCCCTACGTATCGAGCATGCAGGCAGGTTGGTTGCACGCTCGCAACTGACCTTGTTCTAACCAACACTCGGCCATCACTGGCACCGAGGCAGAACCAACTTTCAATAGCAAACGTAAGAGACACCCACCCTGCCCTCCAATTAGCTCTCGCCTGACACCACTTGCTACAGGCGGTGGTTTTGGGTAGGTGGAATGCATTCTAGAGGGCGTCTGGCTCGAAGATGTCCGTGAAGTAGCCGATATGTAACAATTCGTTGCGTCACAGTGGTGCCAACTGCTGCTAAAATTGCTGCTGCAGATGCAGTGATGGCTGTATCCGCATGCGGAGGCTCTGAGGAGAAAAAAAGTTGCCAGACTGCATTCCTCATCATCATACATTCTATTACCTGGCCTGATGATACGGAGTACCATCGGGAACAGAACGCTACCACTTCTGGTTTGGATAGCCGGTAATTTGGAAAGCGGGGTCATGTTTCTGTGGTGTTAAGGCCGTTGACTGTGTCCTGTCTTTGAAGTCCTCGTGACGTTTTCTTAGTACGAAATAACGCAAGACTGGTCTAAAGTACCTCGATGCAGAGGGTGTTCATCTGTTGCCCTTGCCAGATTTCTCAATCACTGAAAACGTCTAGTCACTGATGCCGAGAGACGATTCTCTGTGTAAAAATCATTTTAATGATACATTCGTGCTTTCTACTCGAATTTTATTTTTAATGTAGACTCGCAATGGCAAGGAAAGCGTTTCTGAAGAAGAAAAATTTGTTAACATCGAGTGTAGATTTAAGTGTCAGGAAGTCGTTGGAGTGTAGCCATGTATCGAAGAGAAACATGGACGATAAATAGTTTAGACAAGAAGAGAATAGAAGCTTTCGAAATGTGGTGATACAGAAGAATGCTGAAGATTAGATGGGTAGATCACATAACTAATGAGGAGGTATTGAATAGAATTGGGGAGAAGAGGAGCTTGTGGCACAACTTGACTAGAAGAAGGGATCGGTTGGTAGGACATGTTCTGAGACATCGAGGGATCACCAATTTAGTATTGGAGGGCAGCGTGGAGGGTAAAAGTCGTAGAGGGAGACCAAGAGATGAATACACTAAGCAGATTCAGAAGGATGTAGGCTGCAGTAGGTACTGGGAGATGAAGAAGCTTGCATAGGATAGAGTAGCATGGAGAGCTGCATCAAACCAGTCTCAGGACTGAAGACCACAACAACAACAACAGTTCTTTCTACAAAAGCGACCGATTTGGTAATTTGGACGCAGATGTGTATCTCCAATGAATCGGCTGCTGTTTAATGTTTCACGAATCGTAACGACTTCGCAGCAGTAAGATGTATTTTCTACGTTACTATATTACCTAATAAATTTTCTTTGCAACTTGCCAGATATTACTTATTTGGGCGTTCTTCAAGTGTTCGCCTTGGACGTTACTGAAATAGAAAGTTTGTGATACGATTGCCTGTCAATAGATTTCTGATTTGAGTTTTTTTCGTATTGCTCTTCAAGAATTGCTCTGAACTATCGGTAGCGCTAACGAAATTTAGCAACCGATTATGCGTAAACGGAATGTTAGTGGTAATATACTATTGCGAAGTTTCTAGTAAACCAGATGAAATACAAGAAAAAGACTTAAGTGCAATAAGGAACACAGAAGGTGGAAGGGGGAGGGAAGATTAGATTTTAATGTCCCTTAGATGATGAAGTCGTTAGAGGCGGAACATTCATTGAGATGGGTCAAAGATGGTAAGGAAATCGGCGTAGACGTTCCAAAAGAAACAACCCAACATTCACCTTAAGTTTCTGAAAACCAAAAATGCGAGCGCATTGCTGATTCACTGCAACATCTCTCTACTTAGAAAAGCCAAACGACCGATGCATGTTAACTTTCTGTAGTTCCAATTTGCGTAAATGGAATCGGACTGCGGCTGGTCAGAGACTTGAAGAATATAAGTACCGACAGCCGCAATTTGATTAATTGTTTTATTTGACTGCCTTCGGTGTCCCATTGGCACTATCTTCAGGCCCCAGTCCACGCCACCTAGATCATAATCCAAATTTGGGCAATCTTCCTCAAAATAACAGAGAAGTATAATTCTTTCCGAACTTCAAAAGACAGCTAATGGCCCACCTTCTATCACAATAGCCGTCTCTCGTCAGTCTTCACCCTTCCACAACTTTTACCTCCTCCTTGTTGGCAGAGTTCTTTATTTAAATTCTGTTCTTTCCTAACAGCCAATGTCGCTGCCATGTCAATTTTCTCCTCTTTCTTTATTCCTTCCACATCTGATAATACGAAACATGGCTTCAAATGTGCTAAACTAATCTAGATAGTTACTTTTGAATACATTATGGGAGTGACAGTGATCAATATGTTACAAATATTTACTATTAAAAAAGTCTTGATCACAATTTATTTTGTACGGCGACCGGTTTCGACCACTACAGTGGCCATCTTCAGACCAATGGGTAGGAACTTCTTCAGCTCAAGTAGTGATTCTCTAGCAGAAAGAAGTTCGTACTCATTGGTCAGAAGATGACCACAGTAGTGGTCGAAACCGGTCGCCGTACAAGACTGCTTTTAATAATAAATAATCTACATAGTTCTTCATGGCCATTACTATTATTATTATTGCTATTATTATTATAGTGTCAATTATTGTTATTATTATTATTGTTGTCTTTAAAATTAATATTATTATTATTGTAAAAGTTTTTGTAACATCTTTGGTATGTGTCGTTCTTCTAAGACTTGTAGAGAGGACTGAGTAGATAATAGTTTGAATTGGAAATCATGTCCAGAAATGTATCGTTTCTGTGCCACAGCCATTAGAAAACATGTTTGATAGGCAGGTATGCAACAGGCTAGTCGTGGTGGGGGGTGCTTATGTCGGATTGCCTGATATCATTTGACGTCTGCCCTCCCTCTCTCACCTGGTTCTAGCCTCATTCACGTGTCTGTGAGTGTTAGAGCAACATGATTATGTACACGTTTGCAGAACACACTGGCATGATCCTTCTGAATGGCGGAGCGCACGGTAATGGAAGAGCTGCTCGTCGTCTTTATTAAGATCGTTATCCACAACGTTAGAATCCATCGCATACCCTTTTTACAATTACGCAACGGCGTGACCGTCAGCAAGCGTGACTGTGGTGCTCGGAGGAGACGCCGCACATCCGAATTGGAACTGGAATTGTTTGCGAAAACTGATTAACTTTCCTTTACGTTTCTTTGGTTATTAAAGAGTTGAACCGTAAAAAAGTGATGTACTCGGCCACTCCTAATAAGTTAATTGTAAAAGTATTGGCGTTACCAACATGGCAACATGGCAAAGATGACTGTACATCATATGAGGGTCTTCACATTATTTTCTTCAGCCTTTGAAATGTGCCATCACAAAATCATGAATTGGTTCAAATGGTTCAAATGGCTCTGAGCACTGTGGGACTTAACTTCGAAGATCATCAGTCCCCTAGAACTTAGAGCTACTTAAACCTAACCAACCTAAGGACATCACACACATCCTTGCCCGAGGTAGGATTCGTACCTGCGACCGTAGCGGTTGCGCGGTTCCAGACTGTAGTGCCTAGAACCGCTCGGCCACCAACGTGATTTGTGCTGGGACTTTGACGTCAGGTGTACTTGAGCTGCGAGCGAAATACGAGGGTTGCTCAGAGAGTTTTCTTGGACAATTCTTTATTGAACATAATCACAATTGCACACGTAATCTCCATCCTGTTCTATAGCCTTTCTCCAGCGTGAAACACCCAGTCCTGTACGCCCTGTCACGACCAGTTCTTGTGCTGGTGGCGGAGCCAATGCTTCTCTGTGTGGATCACCTCCTCGTCTTCCACTAATGGCATGCTTTAATGGCCCAAACAAATGAAAGTCCGGGGGGGCTAGGTCAGGGCCGTAGGGTGAGTGGGGTAACACTGTCCAACCCTGTTTTCCGATGTGTTCAGCAGTCCTCTTACGTGAGTGGATCCGAGCGTTATCGTGTTGCAGCAAAACATCTCCTGGCTTGCCTTGGTGCCGAAGTCGCTGGAAGCGCGTCTTGAGTTTTGTTAATGTATTGACACGTGCTTCTGAATTAATGGAACCTCCTCTTGGCTTCACATCAGTGATAATCACACCTTCACTGTCCCAGAACACGGTGATCATGACATTACCGGCGGAAGCAGTTACTTCGAATTTTTTCTTCTGCTAGGAGTGGGAATGGCGCCATTCCATCGACTGCCGTTTTGTTTCGGGCTCAAAATGGTGACTCCAGGTATCATCAACTGTCACAGTCCGGGACAAGGCCTTCCCCTCAGCCTGACAACTTTGCAACAAATGAAGACAAATGTTTTTTCTGTACTATTTGTGATCCACCGTTAGATACCGCAGGACCCGTCTTACACACACACAAATGGCTCAAATGGCTCTGAGCACTATGGGACTTAACATCTGAGGTCATCAGTTCCCTAGAACTTAGAACTGCTTAAACCTGACTAACCTAAGGACATCACGCACATCCATGCCCGAGGCAGGATTCGAACCTGCGACCATAGCGGTTGCGCGGTTCCACACTGAAGCGCCTAGAACCGCTCGGCCACAACGGCCGGCTTGCACACATTGCTGAGTATCCAAGAGTGCGGATAACTGCATCCACACATCCTTTGATTTATTGACAGTTGCAGCGCCAACTGCCGAGTCGTAATGCGTCTGTCCACACGAATGACATCAGCTCGCTGCAACATGTCCGATGTGACAGCCGTGGATAGTCTCCCCGACCGCTGCAAATCGTGGAGCTCCGCCGAACCGCCTTCTGATGACGTCACCCTCGGTACCCAGCAACTAACTGTACTTCCGTCGACAGCAGATGCTCCATTGAGTTTGCACAAGCGTTTGTGAATATTCCTCACAGTTTCTTTCTCTGAAGCGAGAAATTCAATGACGGCATGTCGCTTGTAACGTACATCACTTACAGACGCCATTTTGAAACTGTCCTGCAGCTACGCAATCTGTCGGAAGTGACGGAAACTTTGCGCACTCACTCGGGAGAATTCAAATAATACGTACGTTACATCTACGTGACATCTACTTGATTACTCTGCTATTCAGAATAAAGTGCGTGGCAGAGGGTTCAATGAACTATTTTCTAGCTGTCTCTCTACCGTTCCACTCTCGAACGGCACGCGGGAAAAACGAGCACTTAAATTTTTCTGTGCGAGCCCTGATTTCTCTTATTTTATCGTGATGATCATTTTTGCCTATGTAGGTGGGTGCCAACAGAATGTTTTCACAATCGGAGGAGAAAACTGGTGAATGAAATTTCATGAGAAGATCCCGTCGCAACGAAAAACGCCTTTGTTTTAATGATTACTACTCCAATTCACGTATCATGTCTGTGACACTATCTTCCCTATTTCGTGATAGTACAAAACGAGCTGCCCTTCTTTGTACTTTTTCGATGTCATCCGTCAGTCCCACCTGATGCGGATCCCACACCTCACAGCAATACTCCAGAATAGGGCGGACAAGCGTGGTGTAAGCAGTCTCTTTAGTAGACCTGTTGCACATTCTAAGTGTTCTGCCAATGAATCGCAGTCTTTGGTTCGCTCTACCCACAATATTATCTATGTGATCGTTCCAAGTTAGGTTATTTGTAATTGTAATCCCTAAGTACTTAGCTGAATTTACAGCCTTCAGATTTGTTTGACTTATCGCGTAATCGAAATTTAGCAGATTTCTTTTAGTACTCACGTGAATAGCTTCATACTTTTCCTTATTCAGGGTCAATTGGCACTTTTCGCACCATACAGATATCTTATCTAAATCATTTTGCAAGTCGTTTTGATCATCTGATGACAAGACGGTAAATGACAGCATCATCTGCAAACAACCTAAGACGGCTACTCAGATTGTCTCCCATGTCGTTAATATAGATCAGGAACAACAGAGGGCCTATAACACTTCCTTGCGGAACACCGGATATTACTTCTGTTTTACTCGATGACTTTCGGTCTATTACTACGAACTGTGACCTTTCTGACAGGAAATCACGAATCCAGTCGCACAACTGAGGCGATAGGCCTACTCGTAGGCACGCAGTTTGGTTAGAAGACGCTTGTGAGGAACGGGGTCGAAAGCCTTCTGGAAATCTAAATATATGGAATCAATTTGACATCCCCTGTCGATAGCACTTATTACTTCATGAGTATAAAGAGCTAGTTGTGTTTCACAAGAACGATATTTTCTGAAACCGTGCTGACTATGTGTTAATAAATCGTTTTCTTCGAGGTACTTCACAATGTTCGAATACAGTATATGTTCCAAAACCCTATTGCAAATCGACGTTAGTGATATAGGCCTGTAATTCAGCGGATTACTCCTACTTCCCTTTACGCTTCGCATCTGTAGCATTGTTTTCAGTTGAGAAAAGAGCGCGGTGAATTACTTTCTGGGCAACGCTCGTACATCTAATCACAGCCAGCTCACTTGATAGGTCATCAGGCTCCCCCAAACAAACAACAAGCTAGGCCAGAGCAACAGCCAGTTCATGAACCATCTAACCCCGATACACTTCTAGTGCAGGTAAACATCACAGTATCACTCTGCCGCGACGTTTGAGAGTAGAATGCCCGCTATGCTGACAATGGTATCTTACTTGGCTTGGCCGCCCGCCCGTTCAGGTGACCAGAAATCGGTCAGACAGTTGAGTGGCGGCTTGCCAAGTGCGTTATCTCGCACAGTGTATACCGTACCGGGCCCTGTAAGTCCTGCTCCCAGATCACGCTGTCCGACTATTGTGTGAAGGACTTGAGTCACGAGGCTAGTGGTTCTTACACCACGTAATGTCATCAACTAGTCAATAAAACTGGAATCGTGCACAGAACACACATCTCGCATCCGCCCTAACAAAGGGACATATGCCGCACTGGTTTTCCTTAACCACAGATCAGCTCGCGTATTTGTACCTTTGTGGCCTTCGTCCTCAGGCTGTGACTAATGAATAACATCTCTGTTATGAGATAAACAACTAGCCAGGTGCGAGTACGACTCCTTCGTTGAGGGTACAGTACAGACTTAATTATGTATGTACATAATTACAATACCAGAACGAAAGACATTCATTACCCCACATTAACGTTGTCTATAGCACAAAAAGGGGTGCACAACGCTGCAACAAAAATTTTTGATCACTTATCCAATGATGTAAAGTGTCTGACAGACAGCAAAACAAAATTTAAAAACAAACTGAGAAAGTTTCCCCTTGACAACTCCTATTCCGTAAGAGAATTTCTATTACTGTGATGTGTAACAGGAGGTGGGTAAGAATTACTAACTCACATCTATATATCTTCTTCTTTTTGCAAACAATAAATGATATAAAAAATAATCGTCCTACATCATTACAATCTATCGTGCAAAATGATCCATGGAACTTGTAACTAACTTACTAGACAGTTTACCCATTCTGGAATCGAAGTACTAGTATTGAAAAATTTTGCCTGTTGTCAACGCTGATACTGGCAAGATGTCTGTCCCAAGTATTCCAAGACTTTCGAGAATGTTTTAATTTCACGTTTGAATTCGGATAACAAATATTTTTATGTGATATAATTAGAATATATCAATTTCTGCTTTTTTGCTTTTTCTTGTGCTGTGAAACCTAGCTTCTCGCCAAATTTCGTGATTCTAGGTCAACGGGAAATACGCTGGAGGCTGTTGTGAGTGAGTTTCGAGTACCAAAATATGTGACATAAATGGCCATATCTTTTGGCTGAATTCACTTAGAAGCTTAATATTCTTGCATCACCAAGGGACAAAAGTCCTTAGTATGTGACAATACATTGGAACTTGATACGCCAGATTGTTCCAGAGAAAAAGGATCTTAACTAACACACAGACAGACAGGCAGATGGAGAAAAAAATGACAAATATTTTAATTACAATTTAAGAATTTTTTGATTTTTTCCCTTTACCTGTACTGGGAAACCTTGTTTTTGCCAAATTTTATGCTTCTAGGTTAACGTGAAGTACCCTATGGTTTTTGATGAGTGAGTTTTCAAGTATCAAAATATGTGACATACATGGACGTATCTTCTGAGTGCATCGACTTAGAAGCTTAAAATCTGTACACCACCTCGGGATCACAGATATTCATATCTGACATAAATTTGAACTTGATACGTGTTCTCCTTCCTGAGAAAAGTGGTTCTTAATAGTCGGACAGATAGACAGCCAGACAGACAGATAGACAGAGGCCAGCAATACGATCCTATAAGGGTTTCGATTTTACAGATTAAGTAATACAAACCTAAAAGCAATGAGATTAAACAACAGAATGTAGATGGTAATACAGCAAGGGAGTGTGCAAATTCAAAATTGAACTACAGAAAGGAAGAGAACTCGTACTAAATGCGCAAACAAACATTAGTAAGCAGACGTTACCTAGAGTAACAAAGTACTACTGGCAACAACACCTACACACACACACACACACACACACACACACACACACACACACACACACACACACACACACACATATATATATATATATATATATATATATGTGTGTGGGAGAGGTACATACAGGGGTTGGACAAATGGGACAAATGTATGGAAACACCGGGAAATGCATGCGTGAAATTAAATGCAGATGCTAGCCAAGTCTGCTGTTCCCGCTGTTTTATTTTATCACGAACGGCAGCTATGAAGTGTCCTCAATACGTTGCAAATGTCAGCCGTGGTCAGAACAGTTTTCTGTGTGGTTGTGTGTACATTATGTCGGAGCCAAGTGGATTCGGACGAGAGCAAATTGTTGGTGCTCATATAGTAGGTGCTTCCGTAACCAAGGTACCAGCAGTGTTTGGTGTTTCAAGAGGCTGATGTTACAGTCCTGCCCTGGAGCACGTTCAGACCTCTCGAAATATAAAGTTCCTTCAGAAGTTAAAGCATGGTATCGACCGTTCACCGCCCAGAATCGCGCACGTCAGTCTAGACAGGTCTGCCTTCTTCCAGAACTCGCGTAAAAGTGTCCAGAATCGCTCCCTTGAGCTCTTCACTCGAAAAGTCCCAGTCTCCACTGGACTCCAGTAGTTTTCTGCCACTGTACAACTCTCATTGGCTGAAGGCCATCCCCACCAAAAATACATCGTTCTCGAACCCTAGAGACATGATGTGATTCAAGTTGACCACTTCCCGGACTAAACTAATATATTACGACAATATTTAAAAAAAAAGAAATGTCGTAAACATTCTGTTACACTCAAATCCTTTACAATAGATATAAGTAATAGTTGGTTCATAAATAAACAAGCCAGTACTTTTATGCAAGTTCGGTCACGTTAAATGACTACAGATTATCGTTAAGTATTGTTTAAACAATTATTTATATCTGCTTGATAGAAGCGACTTATGGCAGTTTTTAGAATAGTGGTGCCAGCTAACACAAACGATTGTTAACCTTTAATTTACAATGGTTTTTAAAAGTACTTGCAGTCAACATATAATTGCAGTTACTGACAAAATAGTAAATGTTCACTAAACAACTACAAAAATAAGAAAATATAAGGTATTGATGCTATATTTATATGCTGTATAAATGGCGGAGAATACGATGTTTTGACAGACATTTGAATAATAAAAAAGATATATAAGACCTCGTTAGTCAGTATATAAAATACGTTTTAAATGTTGTTAATTCAGAGGTTCATTATGAAAATGTTTATTCACTGTGAAGTATTAACTTTTGTTGTTTTAAAGATACTGAAATTACTGTTGTGTTAATGGATGCGCCTCAGTTATCTGAAATCGCCGATGTATTCGGATTTGCTTTACTACTTGATGTGCATTATTATAGACTCTTGAAGAGCTGTAAGAAGCCACCTTTCAGTTTGTCTCAAAGCCTTCCATTGTTGGAGTATCGTCTTTCCTCCTAAGCGACTATCTGTCGCCAAAGTTCCCTGTACTGGTATATGCAAACATCCAGCCCCAGCAAAAGACTTGAGACGTGGTACCAAGGAAGGCAGGACTGGGTTGCGATTGTGGACGGCGTCGTAATCAATTACTGTTGGTTAGTTTATTTTTCAGTCACGTACGCTTTATTTGGAAACAATAACAAATAAAAAGTTACAATAAATAAAGAGATGTTTCACAGCTGAAGGCCTTAATGACAACAAATTCGCCGGCCGCGGTGGCCGAGTGGTTCTAAGCGCTTCAGTCCGGAACTGCGCGACTGCTACGGTCGCAGGTTCGAATCCTGCCTCGGGCATGGATGTGTGTGATGTCCTTAGGTTAGTTAGGTTTAAGTAGTTCTAAGTTCTAGGGGACTGATGACCTCAGATGTTAAGTCCCATAGTGCTCAGAGCCATTTTTTGAACAACAAATTCAACTATTTCTCGGCTGAAGGCTCCAATAGTGCTAATTTAAAACTGTTTCACGGCTGAAGGCCTGACTAGCAATCCTTTTAAGTACCAGTTAAACATCTTCAAACTTGAAATTACAGACATTAAAATATTTTTTTTAAAAAACAATCATCAAATCTGACCAAACCAAGGGAGAAGGGGAGGAGGGCGCAGACCTGGGAAAGTCCGTCAAAACTTCGCAAGCGATGAGACAGGCAGCCAAGAGTTGCATTCACTTCACGAGATGGTAACTCAGACTAGTGGCAGTTTAAACGCATGACCAATAATCATTTGCCGAATCTACCCAACGTGTGATGACCAATGCAACGATGGGATAACGCACCCAAGCCGGAACCGGCTGTCAGCACTATGTCTTCAGACTCCGGTGTTTAGAGCATCCGGAGGCAGAAAGGAACCACTACTACCAGAGTAGAGCAAAAAAAAAAAAAAAACCACCAACCGGCCCACAAATCAAGGAAGCTGTCGAACTACACTCCTTACCGGACAGCAGCGGCAAGGCGAGGAAAAGTACACTGGCGTAATATACACTATGCTCCAGGGCAACTTGGGCGTTACCGGCCACTAGTTAGGAAAAATACCACTGGTTGAACTTCACAAATAATAACATACAGAATGCAACAATTAATAATAAGGAGTGGAGGAAGGCGAATTAGGTTCGACTTCCCCACACGCTCCACTCGCTGCTCTTCGTCTCGGCGACACTGCGAGCAGCAACACTCGAGCAAATTGCGAGATCTCACAATGGTAAAGGTTTCACTACTTGAATTAAGGCCCACTCAACTTAAGCTTCCTGGGTCCGGTTGACAACGAGGTTGTACCCGTCGTGACTACAGCCCTTCCACCCGGCAGTGCATGCATGCCGCCCGTGGTCTTGGCGTGTTCCCGCGCTGCCCGCACCTAGCTGCTCGTCTGTCCCCAACCGAACTGCCGACTCACACGACACCGAAACACCAAAACGTCGCCCCAAAGATAGTACCACCGTCACTAGATATCGAAAACCGCCGCTGCTGCCACTAGCGGACAGACAACGCTTGGAAACGGAGTGGCGCCAATGAACAGAAGAAGAAGACGACAACCGCAACTACACCAACTAAAGATGCCAACCTAGCAACGGCACCAACGCGAGCAGCAGCACGCCTTGTTTCTGGACTCGCTCGTATCGGTCACCTAACCGGAAGCCGGAACTGCCGCGGCGCGCCCCGAGACCTGGGCCCGCTGGCGTTAACCCGTACAACAAATTCATCTTACTTCGTACCATTACTGCACGGCCGATTAGCTCGACTAATACGCGTAGCCTTACCACTTTAGCCGACTTCAGGGCGCCAACTCTGGGGTCCGTGGTTCGCAGCCGTGCTCAAACGCCACCAGTACTTCACTTACTGCCGGACCACCACCCGCCGCTCGTTTAGGCACTCTGCTAGTACAGGCCTGTGTACTGACGCTGCATCCTTCGTCGGTATTCCTTCGCCCGCTGTCGCTCCAGAGTACGTCCTCCACTGGAGCCATCACCGGGACTCAGCTGGTACTATGATCAATAAACATGTTATCCTCTCACTGCTTCAATGAATTTATGATGGCCGATCAACTGGTTCTACGTACCTGCTCGCCCGTGAACCACTCTACACAGCTTCCCACGCCCGGGTTCGATTCCCGGCGGGGTCAGGGATTTTCTCTGCCTCGTGATGACTGGGTGTTGTGTGCTGTCCTTAGGTTAGTTAGGTTTAAGTAGTTCTAAGTTCTAGGGGACTGACGACCATAGATGTTAAGTCCCATAGTGCTCAGAGCCATTTGAACCATTCTACACAACATTGTAACCCGCTATGAGGTCAATAAACACTGGAGCCTACATGACCCTGCTACACTGTTTACTGCCGTCTATTAGCTACGTGTCTAATATCTCTTACGCGCTTATTATTGTACGCCTAGGTACATGGGCAGCCAAAAATGTGGATACACCAAAAACATGCTACCACACTTAATACAAGGTAAGGAAATCACGGGCTTTCAAAACAGCTTCAGGCTGTCTCGGAATGAATAAATACAGGTCATTTATACGGTATTTTGTACCACACTTCCTGCAAAATGGCGCCAAGGAGAGGTAACGATGGTGGAGGTCGATAGCTATCACACATGCTTCTCTCCAAAGTAGACAACAGACGCTCAAAAGGAGAGATGCAACAATTCCCCCTCCCTCTCACAAAACGACACTAGCTGTGTGAACAGGGTCCCTGTCGTCTTGGAACAAACATTGTACCTGATCACCCAAAATGATCACATAGCCTAAATGGTTACAAAATCGTTGGCAGTAATGCGACCTTGTAGAAGGGCCCACGGAATTCCACGATATGGCTCCTCTAACCATTACCGAATCCTCCTTATATTTCACTTAAACCCGACCACAAACTGTAACAGTGTGAAGCAAGACTCCTTCCTTTACTCCATATTCCATATTTTCTCACTTGGAAACCACGACCACCTGTTAAGGGCAATTGCAACTCTCATGAGTGGTTCTGGAATTGCAGACCGCCCTGCAATTCCCTGCGTATGAAGCTCCCTTCACATTGTTTTCATGCTGACAGTGTTCGAGAGTGCGACATTCAGTTCTGTAGTGATTTTAGCAGCTGTCGTCCTCGTATTTTTCATTACAACCTTCTTCAGTATCCGTCTGCCACAGAGTTTCATCTGCTTTTGTATTAGGGTATTGTGTTTTTCTGCTTTACCTGTACGCGGCATAAAACTTCTGTGAGTGCGAAATAGACTTAGTCTTCGCCTACCTCTGATGACTGTTTAGTTTGGAGATATTGCTACCATTCTCGTAACGCGCCCAACGTAACTTTACAGCATCTGATAAGGATATTTTGTGTCTGTATTTTAACCGACTATCGTATTTGAGGTGTACTTTCTTGAATAAACATTATTCAATGTAATTCTCTGTTGTCTACATCAGCTTCAGGAGTTAGAATAGAACACTTATTATTAAATTATTCATTTAACTTTTATTTTGCGTTTTTGTTTATTTTGACTATCTGACTGTGTTATGACGACGACGAACGAGTCGTCGCCAATGTTGAATGGTGGCCAGTGCTAAATAGAAACATATAAATTACAGCAGGTTTGTCAGTAACGGCCGCGTGTGATTAGCCGAGCGGTCTCAGGCGCTTCAGTCACGGACTGTGAGGCTGGTCCCGGCGGAGGTTCGAGTCCTCCCTCGGGCATGGGTATGTGTGTTTGTCCTTAGGATAATTTAGGTTAAGTAGTGTGTAACCTTAAGGACTGATGACCTTAGCAGTTAAGTCCCATAAGATTTCACATACATTTTTTGTCAGCAACGTCGATAAGGAACTGGCTGCATGGTCTGTGTTGTGTCTGGACAAGACAGCCTAGACACAATGAGAGGAAGCCGAAAGGCACGCGCTTAAACTCACGCAGGCTGGCGTGAGGTCTGAAACAGGATACGTAATGAATGCTATAAAGAAAAGTACGTAGCTTCTGGAATACTTAACTTTAATCCACATTTGTAGAACATCGCTCTTGATGATACATTAATAGAATCTCAATATCTATACTGGTAATGGCGCCTTGCTAGGTCGTAGCAAATGTAGCTGAAGGCTATGCTAACTATCGTCTCGGCAAATGAGAGGATGGTTGTCAGTAAACCGTTCCTTGCAAAGTCTGCTGTACAACTGGGGCGAGTGCTAGTACGTCTCTCTAGACCTGCCGTGTGGTGGCGCTCGGTCTGCAATTACTTACAGTGGCGACACGCGGGTCCGACGTATAGTAGCGGACCGCGGCCGATTTAAAAGCTACCACCTAGCAAGTGTGGTGTCACCGCCAGACACAGACACAGTCTGGATCTGCAACGACTAAAATAATTAGAAGTCTTTGGTAACAAATAACATATATTGTACTTAACTGGTTGTATACATATAATTATAAACAGATAGCTATTGAGGCCTCTCTTAGGCCATACGTACTAAGTGCCTTGTTAGAGGTTGCTTCCTATCAGCTTTTTTTTTTTTTTCTTTATTGATTTTCAATTCCCCCCGAAGGGGGCTGGCTGGCAGCAGCTTACTACGCTGCTCTACAGCCTACAGACTTTTTTTTTAAAAGAAGGAAGAAGAAAGAAACAAGAAAAAACAGGCGATAAAATGGTGATTTAAAGTGTAAAATGGCGTAAAAATGCGGAAAGTTAAAACAGAAAGCAAAAGGGGTTGGCAATGTTGATAAAATACACAGGAATCAGACAAGTAACATAGTAGACACACAATGAAAAAACATGGCGACAGTCTGGTTCTTGTTCGCAAGAGATAAAAAAATTCACACCCAGCGACAGTATGATGGCTGTTCGCTACACTTCCCAAAAGACACAACACGGAACACTCACTGGAAAAACACACCGTAAAACACTGCACGAAAATGGCGGCACAAATATGGCACTCCCGATCCAAAGGCAGATGGAGGGGTGGGGGACCAGGAGAAGGGGGAAAAACAAGGAGGGAGGAGAGGAAAAAACGAAAAGGGGGGAACCAAGGAGGGAGAGGACTAATAAAGGGGGAGAAGGGCAGACGCGAGAGAGAATGAGAGGAGGCAGAGGAGGGAAATGTAAAAGGACTCGGGGGAGAGAAGGGGGCAAAGAGAGGGGAGGTGGGGAAGAAAGAGGATGGAAGGGGGGGGGAGAGGGAGCCCGGGAAAAGGACAGAGGAAAGGAGGGGGAGTGAGGATTAGAGTTGATATGAGGGATAAATGGAGGGAGAGAGGGCATCATCCGGGAGGGGGAGTTGATGGAAGCCACCTTGGGAAAGGAGATGTAGGGTGTAGAGATGGAGGGTAGGGGGGACACAACGGTGAAGACGTGGCAGGGGGCGGGGATCAGAGAGGAGAGGAGCAACCAGGGGGTGAGGGGGTTCAAGACGGCGGGAGGTGTAGAGGATGCGGATATGTTCGAGGAATAGGAGAAGATGGGGGAAAGGAATGAGATCATAGAGGGTCCGCGTGGGGGACGGGAGGCGTATACGGAAGGCGAGGTAGAGTGCATGACGCTCAAGGATCTGGAGGGATCCTATCAGCTGAAGGCTGTGCTACTTAACTACTTGGTCCCGAGCAAGAGTGGTCGAGAGCTCGCTAGAAACTTGATACAAGCCGCGGAGCGGCGCTGGTCGCGACTCGCGGGACCAACGATACTAATACGGACCGTGGTCGATAACTGTAATCCCTAACAAGTGTGGTATCGAACGTTCATAACACAGACTACAGGATCACAGCTACAGGTTATTATTAACAGCGAATTAGCTGCGGGGCGTGAAAGCAGACGTGCGTGGCTCGAACCTATGACTACGTCGAGCTTTTATTTTAAACAGAGTTGTGCATAGTCCAACTACCTAAAGTATGAGTAACCATAGGTAAAGAGGCTACTCGTTTGCTCGTCTGGTATGATGTATGGAAGAGCAACTACCCTGTCAGTAACCATTAGGTACCGTCGCAAAGTCAGCCAGCAGATGGGTCCAGGAGGAAAGCACCAGTTCATATCCCGGCAGCATCAGAATTAGACATAGCCCATAGACGCACAAATGGCAGAGGCAACTTCTAGTAGTAGTTAGGCAGGTCGCTCATCAGGTCGACGACTACAGTTGAGTACTTCTCAGTGTTGGCTGTGTATGATGACAGATGCTGCATATTTGGAGCGGGAGATATTTATGGCCGGTCGACCTGCGCTGTTGCGACAGGACATTATTTACGAGTGCCTAGACGACGGAAGTGGCGCCGTGCCAGGCTCAGTACGTGGTGTAATCCAGGTCAGCACTGCGACGATCTGGCCCTCAAACTATGCTGCACTGACGGTGTTGCAGCCTCGGCAGCAGGCAGCAGGGCTAGTCGTGTGCCAGCCAGACTCGCTTTAGTGCCAGGACAGATACTTCCGCGATGTCACCTTGCCCCCTTTCAAAAAAATTATTCAAATGGCTCTGAGCACTATGGGACTTAACTACTGAGGTCATCAGTCTCCTATAACTTAGAACTACTTAAACCTAACTAACCTGAGGACATCACACACATCCATGCCCGAGGCAGGATTCGAACCTGCGACCGTAGCGGTCACACGGTTCCAGACTATAGCGCCTAGAACCGCTCGGCCACTCCGGCCAGCGGCCCCCTCCCCCTTTCAGCTTCTACATTAGATGTATATGGACAAATATGAGCTGTAGAGTGGAATGACTACAGTGAAACTGTGTGACGGACCGGAACTCGAACCCGGATTCCCCGCTTATCGCTAGCGGTTGCCTTACCATCTGGCTATCCGTGCACGACCCATGACCAGACACAAACTTTCGTATGTCGTCAACCATGTTCGAGTGTAACTGACAGCCACTCATTTTGGCCCCTTTCCACAAATTAAACTATCTTTCCTGTCCTGCGGGTATAGCAGGGGATTTCAATCTCATTTATCCACCGACACCGGGCAAGGTGTCTCACCTGTACAGGAATACACATAATGAATGTACGAATACAGGTCGTAGACGCATGGTTGACGACATATGGAAGTTAGGGTATGGCCGTGGGTCGTGTAGGGATAGCCAAATGGTAAGGTGGCCGCTCGCGATAGGCGGAAAATCCGGTTTTGAGTCCCGGTCTGGAACAAATTTTCACTGTCGTCATTGCCTTCTACAGCTAATGGTTGTTCACATTCGCAACTGCGAATACATTTAATGTATTCCGTAACGGCTGTAGTCGTCGCAGTGTCTGTTCCTTTGGAGGCGCATGCATGTCCGTAGGAACTTTGCATCGTAATTCAGAATAACACTGGCACTGCAATATCGTACCTTTAAGTTAGTCGTCGAGAAATGCGGGGACAGCATTCTCCTTAGTTGGACGCCAATTTGAAACGCAGTGGCACAACAACAGAAAAAATGTCAGCTACATCAAATACAAATAGGAGAACCGCACGTGAACACGATCAAGCACGATGTAACGTACGTCGTTATGAACTTAATAGCGTTAAATCAGTTTTACCATGAGCTTAGGTGCTGTCTAGAGCAATGGTGTATGAGGAAAACTAACACCAGTCTTTGGGACAGTAAAACTGAGTGATTTGAGATCTTGAGAGGGGTTCAGTGATGAGACAATGTACTCATATTTGGCACGACAGCGGTTCAGATCACCGTACGGCAGTGTACATTTAGGTTTGTTGTTGTTTTCCTGAATCGCTTAAGGGGAATACCGGTATTCCTTCGGCATCCTTCCCCCTATCCGAGATTGTCCTCCGTCTCTAATGACCGTTGATTGGTCGCTAAAGCCTAGTTATCTTTTCTTAATTCTGGGGCAATGTAGTAGCAGCAACAGCAGCACTCCGTCGTCAGGCCACAAATGGCCCGTCGGCACCATTCGACCGCCGTGTCATCCTCAGCTGAGCGGCGTGTGGTCAGCACACCACTCTCCCAGTCGTTATGATAGTTTTCTGTGACCAGAGCCGCTACTAGTAGGTCGAGTAGCTCCTCAATTGGCATCACGAGGCTGAGTGCACCCGAAAAATGGCAACATAGCATGGCGGTCCGGACGGTCACCCATCCAAATGCTGGCCACGCCCGACGGCGCTTATCTTCGGTGATCTGACGGGAACCGGTGTATCCACTGCTGCAAGGCCGTTGCCTTGGGCAATGTAAAGAGACGATAAATGTGTGAACTGTTTCTGCCATCCGAGAACAAGGCTCTTACAATGGCTTTATGATATCCTTCGCAACTGAATCAGTGCATGCATCGAGGTCAGCCAAGGTGCAACGTTATAACAGTCAAGGTGCAACGTTGGTCAGAGACTAGCAGCAGCTGGCCTAGGGAATTACCATCCCAAACGCAGGCTGCCGCCAGCACCACAACACAAACGGCTGTTTTTGGTATAGTACTGCGACCTGCTAAGTATGGACTGCTCGTGAATGGGGTCGCATTGTATTCATCGATGACATCGACATGGGGATAGGTTCCATATTTCCAATGATTTGGAGAGGCTCTCATGGTGTTATGATGCAGGGAGCCACCGACTATTTCAGGTCCTGAATGGTGGTGGTTACCCGAAATTCTGATGTCATAACATTACGTCTAGGACATCTTTTGTCCTCATGTGGTATCTCTCATACGACAGCATCGTGGTGCAATTTGACAACATGACAATGCTATCTTCACATGGCACACGTTTCAGTGAACTGTTTGCATGATGTTGAGTGACTGCCATGGCCAGCAAGGTCGCCGGTACTCTCGCCAGTGAGTGACGAGCTGAGACATCTGCATCGTCCCAGTGCCAGCATACAGGATATTATGGACCAGTTACAACAATTGTGGGCCAGCTTGCTTCAGGAGAGGATACAATGGCTTAATCATACCCTTCCCAACTGAATCAGTGTATGCATCCAGGTCACTGAAGGTGCAACTTTATACTGATAAGTAGGCTCATACTAAAACTTTTTTGTAAATTTGACACCAATTTGTAATCACAGGCATACCACCACTGGGCTCTCAAGACGTTAGCTTGGAATTTTATATTCCTCTCCCTCTTGTGGGTGCTTCACATTTTCTTCAGGCATTATATACAGGGTGTCAGAAAACTGTAGCGATAGACTTGGAGTGCTTGTATAGAGTATCGTGAGAAACAAATTGAGGATAGGAACCGTTTCCGGAAATGTCATCCAACGACGCTACAGAGCATTAAAGTTGTAGGTGCCAGCGCCTGCTGCCAGCCCGCCCCTTCAGCAGCAAAAGTTACTTTGTACGCTGACGGACCATAGGCAGAAAGTCTCACAGTGTTGTTTGTTATTCAGCGGTCGTGACTGTAGTAGTAGTAGTAGTAGATGGGTTTTGTGGGCGCACGACAGCAAGGTCTTCAGCGCCCGTTCAGTATCATAGTGAGACGGGTGTCAAGAAAAAACTCAGAACATTTACATCTAACGCAACATAAAACGGAACATAAAATACGGGGAACAATCATTGAAAAATATGTGCTCACCCACACCGAAGCGTGGGATGAAGCAGGGCGTCAGCAGTAAAACATGGACAACACAGGAAGAAAAAGGTAGAGGGAGCTAAAACAATGGAGCAGATGGAAGTGGCTGGCTGACCGCAAGGAAAAAAGGGAGGAGTCAGCCACTCTGCAATACACTAAAACCGCCAGCCTAAAAGCTTAGGCCAGAGTCCAGACACATCACAAAACTTAAAAACCCTAGACACACACGTCTCATCATTAGCTAAAACAGAGGGCAGATCCCCATCAACTTGTGCTTCTGCCCTTGCATCACGGTATAAAACGCAGTCTGTCAAAATGTGCCGGACAGTGATGGGCACACCACAAGCATCACAAAACGGAGGATCCTCCCGCCGTAATAAATAGCTATGTGTCAGAGGACAGTGCCCGATCCGAAGACTTGTGAGCGCCACCTCTTCCCGCCTGAGCAGCCGGCAGGAGGAACGCCATGGCCGAGTGGTTGACTTTACTAACCGCAGTTTACTGGCCGTCACCGCCAGCCATTCAGCCTCCCACAACTCCATGCACTTCCTGTGGAGTGCAGCGATGACTGACTGCAAGGGGATAGGACACTGGACCACATCCTGCTCTCTGCAGGCCTCCTTGGCAGCCCGATCAGCCTGTTCGTTGCCCCATATGCCGACATGACCAGGCACCCAGGTCGTGACTGACTGCCATGATCCCCACTGGAGGAGATGGAGTTACCTTCTGCGTAGAAAGGCCTTGTCTCTTGTGAGTACGATGATCGATTGCCTCTCGGGATGACGGTTTTGGACACTGGTTTCCATACGCAGCCTATTTTACCCCTGTGTTCGAAATAACACTGGAGATTCTAGACGGAAACATGTGTCTGAAACTGTCATCCACCGAGGCAACAGGGTTTCTCATTCGTAGGAGACAAAGCCTGCCTACGCAACAGCTAACTCCGTCTTCCCCACCGGTGACCGTGGCAATCAGTCGCCTTCACTGAACAACAAACACCGTAGCGAGACCTTCCGCCTACGGTCCGTCAGCGCACAAAGTCTCCTTTGCTGCGGAAGAGTTGGGCTAGCGGCAGGTGCCGGCGCCTATGAGTCTGATGGTGTGTAGCATCGTCGGATTAAGTTTCCGGTCATATGTTCCTGTCCTCAATTTATTCCTCACGACACGCACAACAAACCCTCCAAGTCGGTATTGTTTTGTAACAGTCTGTATAATCATCCTTTAACGACTAGTTCCTGTCACAATACCAGGTATTAATTCACTAGAATTGTTCATCTTATCTTTGTGAGAGTCCGTTGTTGAGACAGTATACGAAGCCACAGGATGGTCGTTCACGAGCCTCTACTAGGACTTATATTTTTGATTTATTCACATGAACAGTTTCGATATGTTGAACCTGAGTACCAGATGTTACGTTGATCATATCAAAAAATGGTTCAAATGGCTCTGAGCACTATGGGACTTAACTTCTGAGGTCATCAGTCCCCTAGAACTTAGAACTACTGAAACCTAACTAATCTAAGGACAGCACACACATCCATGCCCGAGACAGGATTCGAACCTGCGACCGTAGCGGTCGCGCGGTTCCAGACTGTAGCGCCTAGAACCGCTCGGCCACCTCTGCCGGCCTGATCATATCATTGGGTGGCCAAAACTGAGACAAAGTGATACAGAGCAGCTAAACTTATATTTTTTGTTTTCACTTTTTTGTTTTAAACCATGGAGTTTTGTTTTTGGACGGAAAACACACAAAAAAATTACAAGTTCATCTGCGCTGGATCGGTCTGAGTAAGTATTCACCATCGAACAAATGATCCACATCAGTTAAGATCAAACGTCTTGAAATCGGTCTATTAAATTGATAAATGAAGTATATCCTAATAGTGGCTACTGTGGGTCTATAAATCATCCATTCTCATGCCTCTGTGACAGATAATTGTTTAGTAATAAACGAGTATGTAAACCTCCCCGCCGACGTCTACAGTCATATTTGAAACTGGTTTGGGCAATATCTGGATAGTGCTTACAGACACTCAGTTGTAAGACACAATGATCATATTCGCAAATATCGCTCTAAGCTTGTGGTTATAGCTTGATACCAGTGCCTACCAATTTTAATTGTATAATACAGCACTGAGGATGGTCGCTAAGTGACCGAAAATCGAATTTGCTGACAATAAAACAACAAAATACGGCCAACACTGATTTTCCTTCCAGTTTCATTTCTATGAGTCACGATGGTGCAGCTGTTATAAGTGATCGTCGTGCAGGTGTACGGATTCCTCTGAACAAACATGCCTATTTTTTATTGTTATGCCCATATGTTGTATCTGATTTTAAACCAAGCAAAGTGTGAGAATACGGACGTTAGAAATTTGTTTGCTGACATTAGTGAGATTCCTAGGTTTTCCCACAGTTATTCACAGCGAATAGTGGTGCTAATTGACACAGTGAAGAGGGAAACCTCTCGTTTCCAACACGAGACGGAAGTGTCTATGAAAACAGAGCCACTTGTAGAACGCCTGGAGCAAACTGAGTTTACGTCTCCACAAACCACTACAAGTACTCAAGCAACAGGGTTCCGTCTGAAATTAAGGGACCCAGCATTTCAGTTTGGTTGCCTGTATTTTATCATACTGTGCCACACGCTGCAGTATTGAACAGTTACAAAAACGAGGTGTTGACTCACTGAACGACAAGGAGCAGAACAGTTCAAAAAGATATCCGAGATAGCACCACAGCACTCAGAACAGCTGAGCCTTGGTTGGAGCGATGGCGTATTAAAGTAAACGTCGACAAGTGCGAAGCAGTTCTGTTCACATGCAGACCGAAACTACTGCGCAAACACCAACACTGTAGACCAATAACACTACATACACGCCCAATACGTTTCCGAGAGAAAGTCAGGTACCTTGGTGTCTGGCTGGACCGGAAACTTACATGGGGGGACCACATCGAATACGTTGCCAACCGAGCGCACGCGAGGCTCAAACAGCTCTACCCAATGCTCAACGGGGAAAGCACACTGAATAGTCGAGGTCCATATACATGACACTAATTAGACCTCTGATGTACGCAGCTCCCGTCTGGGCCGCCTGCAGATCATACAGAACAAGGTGCTACGAATCATTAGCCACGCTCCACGCTACACACGCACCGTGGATCTTCACCATGAATACCGCCTTGATACCCTCAAGGAAGTACTTAAAAAACACGCCACACGACTATACAGGAACTCGAGACACTCGAACAATCCTTTCATCCTCACTCTGGGAAACTACGATCACAACCACAGGTGGAAGCACAAGCGGCCAAAGAAACTGCTAGCTAGGGCATAGCCACCTATGGTAAACTAATACGCAAACAGCGGCAAACGTCGGCAAGCCCCTGCATATCAGCAACACTGACTGGCAACTTGCAGCTGCTATTAGAGCCGACCAACAGGCCACAGCAGGGACACCGACGAGCTCGCCCACAGACGCACAAACAATCTGCCAACATTCCCTCACACTGTGCCTCCGGTATATGACCTATAGGACACAAGATCGATAACAAACCTAACTGTTGCAGGTTGCTGACGCTGAACGAGGACTCTGTACCAGCACCCAGCGCCAGCCGCCGAGCAGCACAAACGCACAACGTCAAGGTATCGACATGCATGATACCCACTACTAACAAAGCCTATCCTTGCACAACCTATCGCAGGCAGCAAGACAACCGCTATTGCTCTTACCACCCGACCTAACTTTCGCAGAGGTTTTTTTCCCTTGGCTCTTGCCTTGGCACTTTTTTTCCTCTGCCCTTCAAACCGCTACCCTTCGTCAGATTTCGACCAATCTATCTCCAGATGAGCGCGTATTAATGGTTAATCCTAACCAGACGTACGCAGACATCGCAGTACCCGCATCCTGCGACACCTCACTTTAGTGAATACTAACCCTTATGCAGAGATGGCAGTAGACCTTTTGTGTTGGCCATCATGCCGGTGTGGGCGTGGAGGGGCTCCACCTCCTATAAAAAAAAAAAAAAGAGATAGCACCATTGACATGATTTCCACGTGCAGATACTGCTGTAGCCTGCGATAGAGAAGCAGCGAAACTAATTCCAAAAAGTGTTGTTTCAAAAGAAATGTAAGATATGACTATTGCTCAGGTTGCTGCACGCTTTGACTTTACAGGGTGTCTCGTTGCTGTAAATTTATATAATTCCGAAAAGTTTCCTTTGTATGCAAGTCAGTTTCCGCAAACGTTGCTGTAGAGGCTTTGCACAATATGTCTCTTTCTTGAATGCAATAAATTGGGAACAGATCTTCAGCTGTCATACACAAGGAATGAGTGCAGAACTCTCACAGATGCTGTTAGACTTCTGTAGTTCCTGTTCGAAAATAATTTTCGAAGCGTCTTAGTGAAACGAAGAAACTTCTCAAAGTAATTCTTACCTTACATCGTCTGAGGCGTAGCGATTTTTTTCTACCCTAGAGAGAATAAAAACTTGTGTGACAAGAGCAGTTAATAGTAGCAACAGCGCTCTCCTTCGTGATGAACCTCGTACGCAGCGTCGTAGACTTCAATGAATGATACATTGACAGAGCCTCTGATCTTAATGAGTGGAGAATGGATTTTTCACACGAAAGTTGATAGTAAAATAAGCGTACTTCCGTACAGAAATTGTTTTTTTCGTTAATGTTAGTTATTTCAAGCTTTGTAGCTCACCTTCCAGTGAAACCCCTAGAAAAAACTCCACGAACCGCCACCGATATATCGTATCGAATGACTGACAATTATTGTAGATTCTCCCACTGAAATTAATATATACAGCATCCACTCAGCAACTTCAGATGCTTTCACAATGAAGTTATTTCAAAATTAATGTCTATGTGATTGCCGTAAGCTTAGTGACAACAGTGCATCCTAATTTAAGTTATACAATATAGCACTGAAGATGGTCACTCAGTGACAGAAAATCGATTTTGCGATAGTAAAAAATATACGACCAATGCTGTCTCTTTTTTCAAGTATATCAAAATTAAAGCTTGAAAAGTTAATCGGCGATCTAGGACGGTATTCGTTCACGAGCGACATTAATCGCATGCTTTTTCGTGGTTCCTTCCCACTATTTCCGTTTACGCGGCTGCTGTGACAGCCGTAATGTATGGCGTTCCTTGAGGCTGTGCACTCGTCGTGTGTTGGCAGTCCGCTGTTGCTGTGAATACGATATGAAGTGCCCCATACTGGGAGGGACCTTGGAGATGTATGGCGAAGATCTATTAGAGCCACTCCCCGTATTAGCACTCAAGGTCCTACCGAGAGGATAATTTAATCCCCTCCCTACTTCCCCTTCAAATCCCCACTCGCTCTCTCATATGCAGGATGACGCGTCCACTCGCTTATTTGGGACGAGACTCTGAGCTGTAATTCCTAGCCTTAAGTGTAAGACATTTCACCTTGCACCTCGCTTCACAATACCTTGCCCGAGGTACGAGGGTCACTCCAAAAGAAATGCACACTATTTCTGTAAAAATAGTTTTCATTCTGCATGTGCGAAAGTTTTACAGTGTGTAGATACATCCTTCCCGCTTGTTTTGAAACTTAGTTTAACCTGTTCCCGTGAATGGCGCCGTCACAGCATGTCTTCAAGATGGCTGCTACACTTGACGTTCGTCAGAAGCAACGTGCTGTCATAGAATTCCTGTGCTGTGAAAACTAGACAGTGGGAAACACCCACAAGAGGTTGAAAAAGGTGTATGGAGATGCTGCTGTCGATCGCAGTACAGTTAGTCGGTGGGCAAGCAGGTTACGTGATGAAAACGGGCACGGCAATATTGAGGATTGTCCTCGCAGCGGCAGGCCTCGTACTGCACACACTCCAGACAATGTGCAGAGAGTTAACGAATTGGTGACTGCTGACAGACACATCACAGTGAAAGAATTGTCACGCTACGTTGGGATAGGGGAAGGGAGTGTTTGCAGAATACTGAAAGTGTTGGCGTTAAAAAAGGTTTGTGCCAGGTGGGTTCCGAGGATGTTGACAGTGCCTCACAAAGAAACAAGAAAAACGGTATGCAGCGAACTTCTGGAGCAGTACGAGAATGGTGGAGATGAATTTCTTGGAAGAATTGTGACAGGTGATGAAACACGGCTCCATCATTTTTCACTAGAGACGAAGAGGCAATCAGTGGAGTGGCACAATACAAATTCACCCAAGGAAAAAAAAAAAAAAAGAAAAAACCACACCTTCTGCTGGAAAAGTTGTGGCTACAGTGTTTTTCGATTCCGAAGGACTCTTGCTTGTGGACATCATGCCAATTGGAACCGCCATAAATTCTGATGCATATATGACGACAATGAAGAAACTTCAAGTTCGACTGAATCGTGTTCGGCCACACCGGCAAAAGCAAGATGTTTTGCTGTTGCACGACAATGCACGGCCACATGTCAATCAAAAAAACATGGAAGCGATCACAACACTCGCATGGACAACACTGAAACACCCGCTTTACAGTCCTGACCTGGCTCCATGTGACTATCATCTCATTGGGAAACTTCGTGGAACAAGGTTTGAAGATGATGACTCCCTTGTGCACGCTGCCAAACAGTGGCTCCAACAGGTTGGTCCACGATTTTACCGTGCGCGTATACAGGCGCTGGTTCCAAGATGGCGTAAGGCAGTTGAGAGGGATGGAAATTATGTGGAGAAATGAAAATATTGTTCCTAAAGGATGTATCTACACACTGTAAAACTTTCAAACATGTAGAATAAAAGATGGGCTTAAAAAAAAGTAGTGTGCATTTCTTTTGGAGTGACCCTCGTACAAACCCGAATGCATTCACCATATGCACGCTTTTTTTGTATCTTATCTTTCGCTACAGTCACAACTCACTGCGCAACTGGCGTATCACAGTGGTTTAAAAGGAGAAAATCATCACTTGAAGATTGTTAACTGTTTATAGCCTGGATATAGCGTGTTATAGCTCCCGTACTCAATGTTGGCGTCCAAACTTCACATAAGCTTTCATGCACTCTCTGCGGGACTAGCACTTAGCCACAGCCTAGAGGACTGTTCCCACAACGAATCTTTCACTCTGTAGTGTGCACTGTTATGAAACGTTGTGGCATACAAAAACTGTGTGACACACCAACTGAGATATCCAGTCACGCCATCTCGCCGTAAACTGTGTCACGTGCCCTCACTCGACGGTGGACAAAGACAGACATTGGTCAAAAGTCTACTATCAGGAACTGTCAGTCACTGCCTATATTTATTATGTGGTCGCCAAGAAATGTGAAGTTGTTGGAAACAGTATTTGCAAGACCTAAGCATCTTCTTTATCCAGCACTAAGAATGAGGAGCAAGAAAAATAGAATTCTGAGTGTTTGGAATTACAGGAAGACCTCACATTACATAGGTACTTGTAGTTAGGCTGGAGGACTATGGGCGATAAGGAGTGCGGGTACTTGTTTCAGACACGGAGGTACACCAGTGGCTTACGAGAAGAACAGTATTTCGCCGGTATTTGGATTCGTTGGGCTATCAGCTTCGCAGCTTTCAGGTGAAAAGACGCCGTACTAGAAAATCATTGCTACTATGGTCTAGCGAGAGGTGCCGTAACGGGATGCTGATTCTGCAGCTGCTCCGAACAGTAAACACCTAAAATTCGCACAGGCTTAGTAGAAGAGTTTATGTTTTTTCATACATCAATTTCCAAACATCACAGCTTTCCCTCGAAGGATAAAGTAACGTCATAACTTAGAATTTCTAAAACAGCACGGAATGCTGAAAATTACAAGCTATGTTTAACACAGGATTCTTTTCAGTTGCTTGGGTGAGGGCTACCCACATGTATGAGCTTGTAGCCAGGTAAAGGCGCATAAGCACAGCCTAACCTACACGTCATCAAGAACAAATCTAACGTGGTTCCTGAATCCAGAGGTACAACCGACAAATCTCAGGATGTTGAGTAAGGGAAGATACAAACGGTGAGACCCTTCACTAAGGAAATAAGCGAATTGTAAAACTGCCTTCCAGAAAGCGATCAGATATGACTGAATGAAAGAGCTTACTCTTATTTCCACGCTCGTATAGCCACGGTCTGCAGACGGGTGTTTATAGTTTTAGTGCTTAGTGAAACACACTGAAGCGTCAAAGAAACCGGTATAGGCAAGCGTACTCAAATACAGAGATATGTAAACAGATAGAATATGGCGCTGCGGTCGGCACGCCTATATAAGACAACAAGTGTCTGGCACAGTTGTTATTCGGTTACTGCTGCTACAATGGCAGGTTATCGAGTTTTAAGTGAGTTTGAACGTGGTGTTATAGTCAGCGCACGAGGGATAGGACACTGCATCTCAGAGGTGGCAATGAATTGAGAACTTTCCTTTACGACCATTTCTCAGTGTACCGTGAATATCAGGAATCCGGTAAAAATCAAGTCCCCGAAATCGCTGTGGCCGGAAACGGATCCCACAAGAACGGGATCCTACGACGACTGAAGAGAATCGTTCAACGTGACAGATGTGCAGCCATCCCGCAAACTGCTGCGTACTTCAACAATGGGCCATCAACAAGTGCCAGCGTGGGAACCATTCAACGAAACATCATCTATATGGGCCCACTCGTATACCCTTGATGACTGCACGACACAAAGTTTTACGCCTCGCCTGGGCACGTCAACAACGACATTGGATTGTTGATCACAGGAAACATGTTGCTGGGTGAACGAGTCTGGTTTCAAATTCTATCGAGCGGATGGATGTCCGGATATGGAGACAAACTCTTGCATGTCAGCAAGGGATTGTTCAAGCTGTTGGAGGCTCTGTAATGGTGTGGGGCGTATGCAGCTGGACTGATATGGACCCCTGATACGTCTACATACGATTCTGACGGTTGACACGTACATAGGCATCCTGTTTGATCACCTGCATCCATCCATTCATGTCCATTCTGCATTCCGACGGATTGGGCAGGATGGCAGCAGACCGTATTATTCGTTTCGGACCTCTTGATAAGTATGGAGGTGTGATTACGCATGTCAATCACATCGCGATTACGGGCAGCATGGGGCTCACGCCTGAGCCTCAGGACGTGCGCTAGCAGCGCATGTCGGGTGTTTCAAGCGTCAACTTCGCGTCTCAATATCTCGGGATGTAATGGGAATATTGCGATGCAATCAACGCCATTGTGTATGTGCTTTGTCATGCTATGGATTGCTGAAGAAAAAATATAGGAGGTCCATTAAAAAAAACATAAGTTTGTGTTAAAAACACATATGTTTTCGTTTTAGAATGTTTCCAAATATGTACATTCATGGGCCCCAGCCCTACATTGATACCGGTGAAAGTCGTTTTCCAATAGCTGTTATTGTTCCAGAGATATTTTGGGTGGACAAGATAGCTGGGACACCCTGTATATACATATATATGCCTTAACAAGGTTTTTAATCAGATAAGGGGGAACTCGCCAAGATTGACAGAGATAATAAATTAGAATGGATTTCGTTGTACACAAATACATACGCCCCTGTCTAGGTAAGATGATAAGCGAGTACATGTAACCGACAAAGTGCAGGTATAAACAGAGCAGTTGCAGTTAAACCCCCTGAGGCATGAATAAGTGTTGCTAAAATGCCTTAAGAAACACTAGTTAAGGTGAACTTAAGCAAAGCAGAAAATTTCACCCCATAGTAGCCCTACGTAATTCAATTATGACAAACACATCTACATAGGTTTGAATAAACACACTTTACTAAATCACAATTAGATCTGAAATTCATATCCAGTACCTGATAAAGTACCTAGACATTGCCATCGGGTAAGGGCCGGCCCATGTGGCCGAGCGGTTCTAGGCGCTTCAGGCTGGAACCGCGCGACCGCTACGGTCGCAGGTTCGAATCCTGCCTCGGGCATGGATGTGTGTGATGTCCGTAGATTACTTAGGTTTAAGTAGTTCTAAGTTCTAGGGGAATGATGACCTCAGATGTTAAGTCCCATAGTGCTCAGAGCCATCGGGTAAGGTGCCACTCACCGGTGTTACCACTTCACTTCATAACATCGCAACCCAAGGAGGTGCACACAAGCAGTTTACTAGTTAACAAAATCACGTGGCTTCAAAGAAGACGCACTAACAACTATTGGCCACTCTCAAGCCAAGGCACACTGCAGAACGAACCGTTGCATATTATTCACTGACAAGACCCAACAATATCGCACCAATTTTCCTTTAAACAATAAAACCACAGGGCCAGAATATCAATAGGCAGTATGTTACGGTGCACTCTCCCCACCGTCAATTATCCTTCTAACTCCTTTTCAAATAACAGAAGTAGTACCCCTTCACGAGAGCTCCAGACCACGACCTTCATCACCTTCTTTAGCGGTTGCCCAACATTCGACAAGTCGCTCGGCGATCTGACTGGGTACCCGCGTTGTCAAACCCATATCGGACCAACCAAACCTCGCTGCCAGGCATTGCTTTCCCAACCCCCCTTCCGTCACGTGCCGTTCACAACTCTCACCGCCTCCGTGCGCAGCCTCCACACCTCCACAGGCGCCGACTCCCCCTCAAAAATTAATTTGGGGGGGGGGGGGGGGAGGGGGAGCGGAGCCCCGCCAATAATTTAAGAAAACTATTAGTTATATTACCCTTTGTAAAATCAAAAAATTATGTTGCAATTTTTTTTACTTGTTTGACGATAGTTATGTTTTATAATACATTCAGTAATGAGTTAATACAAATAATTATTGTGGTAGTAAGCAGGTTAACTAAAAACGAGTGGTGTGAATCGTGATACTGTTACGGTGCTGCGGGCAAACAATTTGTCCCGGTGCGCGAACCTTCGGGTACAGTCTGGCGCCGGCGGGCCAGCGCTGCGGCCGTGGCGACATCAAAAGGACTGGAGCAGAAGCGCCTGGAACCCTCCGCCTTGACGCTTCGAGACATTACGACGTCGCGGCTATGTAAAGCCCACCCTGCTGTCGCAGTCATTCAGTGTGGATAGTTTCGTTCAGTGCATGCTGCAGATATTTTTAGTGTTACGACTTTAGTGTCTAGTGGGCTATTTTATATGACTATGTTTTATTCTCTTAGTCTCTTAGTGTATTGTGAATTAAGTTTGCAATGGATAAATTTGTTAGCAAAATGGCGCACTTGGAAGTCGATGATACTGCAAGTCAACCTCCAACAATTATTGTGTCGTAAATTGCTTCGTTGCCTTCAGGCGAGAACAGTTCACAGCCGAAACCTGGACAATCCGGTAAGGGAAGACCATTTCAGAAGTCTTGGTGGATCAAATATGCACGGCTAGAATATGAAGCATTTACTGAAAAAATTTTTTGCAAAACCTGCAAAGAGGCAGATGCTAAAAGTCTATTACAATTTTACTAAAAAAAAAAAAAAAGAAGATGCTTTTACTTCCGTAGGGTTTTCTAACTGGAAAAGGCTTTGAAAAAATTTCGTCTTCATGAAAATACGTTTGCACATAAAGAAGGCGTTCTGAAACTAAGTTTCATCACTAACCGAAGTGTGGCCTCCCAATTGAATGAACAGTTAGATAGTGATATGAAGAAAGGCCGTTTAACTCTTGAGACAATTTTTACTACTGTGCGATTTCTATGCCAGCAAGGACTAGCAATCAGAGGGCACGAAGATGTAAACTCAAATTTTTTTAAATTGTTGGTACTCCAAAAGAATGACATATCTTAGTTTAAAGGTTGGTTAGGGCGTTAGGGGTATAAGTGGACGTCCAACGATATTCAAAACGGTATCATTGATCTACTAGGAAAGTCTGTGTTGAGAAAGGTATTGGCTTCATTCAAGAAGACTGAACATCGTTCTATTATGGTTGACGAAACAAGTGATTGTTCGAAACAAGTGATTCTTCGATTCACGAGCAAGTATGATTTTGTATTCGTACTGTCGATGATTCCTTAATCATACATGAAGACTTTATTGGCTTTTACGAGACCCCAGACACTGAATCACAAACTCTGTTTAGTATTTTAAAAGACGTTTTTGCTCATCTTGATTTGTCAATGGATAACTTAAGAGGGCAGTGCTATGATGGTGCGCCGAATATGAGAGGTAATTTCAAAGGACTAAAAAAGTTAGTTTTGGATATACAACAAAAAGCGCGTTATGTGCACTGCACTGCTCACAGTTTAGACTTGGCAGTTGTAAACAGTCTCCGCCATCTTACATCTATGAGGGATATTATGGCTTTAGCCAAGGACTTAATAAACACCTTGAAATAATCCAATAAAACGATGGGACATTTCAGAAGCATACGCTGTGAGACCGCCAACGACCAAGCTGGTCTACGACCCCTTTGCCCGACTCGATGGACTATGCGAGCTTCTAGTATCTTGAGAATATTGAAAAACTTTGAAGAACTTCTAGACTTTTTTGAAACATTTTCTGCAGAGGACAAAACAAAGGCAGGTTACAAATGTGCAGGCTACCTTGAGTCAATATTACAATGCAAGACTTTTTTTTTTACGTCTTTATTGCCATGCAATGAACCCAATAGAGGATGCCAATGAAAAAATTCAATGCCCTCATCTAAGTGTTGCTGATATGGAAAAAATATATGAGGGCTTGGTTTGTATATTGAATGGAAGGCGTGATAGTTTTGAACACTTTTGGAAATTGTGTTTAAAAGAAAAACCTACACAAGTTGATGATCCTGCGCTTCCTCGGAATCGAAGTATACCCGCACACTTTCAAAACCACAAAGGAGTACTACAAAGCTATTTACATTGAAGTTTGTGAAACGGTGCAATCTTGCATTATTGAGCGGTTTGCTTCAACTGGACTGACACAGGTCATTGCAGTTGAACAAGAGTGCTTAGTTTTAGTAAACAGACGTGAAACAAATTTGGAAAAATCAACTGAGTTTTTCAAAAATGATCGAGACATTGAGAGACTGCGCTTACACTTGAGTATGTTAGCCGATATCGCTAATAAAAAACAACTGGTCTTAAAAAACATGCATGATGCCAGAAAGTGCATTACACAAGAGCCTGCAGTTAGAGAAATGTTATGTGAAGTAATGAAGTGCATTAAGTTTCTTCAAGTAGTTCCAATCACGACAGCAGAGCGATCATTTAGCGCCCTTAGACGTCTGGAGTCATATCTCCGATCAACAATGGGACAGAAACGATTGAACAACTTGGCTGCTCTTCATGCCCACCGAGATGTTTTGGATGAATTGGATATCCGACCAGTCATCAACAACTTCATATTCAGTAATCCAGTCAGCCGGTCGACATTTGCACGTTTCTAAAGACACTCTAGCCCTAATAATGGCATTTAGAGCAATATTAAAAATCTTTATAAAATGGAGAATTAAATACATACATAATGTTAAATTTTCAGTTTCGAAATATTGGTAGTTGTTTGGTGCTGTATTTCTGTATTACTATAGTATTGTGTTAGTTATTTTCAAATACTTGAATATTTTTAGGGTGTAATGCCCAATTAAAACCCGCTATTTGCATACTTTTTGACTGAAAGTATTAGGTGTACTGTATTAACTTTATTAACTGTATTAAAGCATCAACTTTGAGATATTGTTTTTATTTAATCAACTCTGGGCCTTATTCAAAGTAAGCTTAAATTAGCTACTTCACTTATTAATCAAAGTACTATTACTGTGCGACAGCAATATTTTATGTTTTATTCTTTTAATGATAGTTTAGGATTTATTTAAATATAATTTCAGTTTCTTCAGAGCTATATATTCACTGCTCTGTAATAGTCTATAAGCTTGATTATTACTGTAAATTAAATAAGCTTTTTACGAAAATACCGTGCGTATTTGTTTTGTTTCTTTTTTCAAAGCCAAAAAAATGTGTCAGGCTTGTCGAGTTTCCCGATGTGTCGAGTTACTGAGAGTCCAGTTTTTGGGGTTCTAATGCTGATCATGACTCTAAAATGCTGAAAAAACTTTAAAATTCACTAATTTTCATCTAAAATTTAGAAAATTTCCCGGGGCAAACCCCCAGTAAGCCCCCCCTTCCCCCCGGCCAAAATTTTTTATAAGTCGGCGCCCCTGCACATCTCAACCAGGAAAACCAAAGAGAAGTCACAAGGGAGGTGACTATCGATACTGGTGCCAGAGGTAGTTAGGTCAGCAAACCGAGCTGCCATGGCTCACTATACATCAGACAGGGACTCGTCTTTTTGCGGTCGATGCTGCATACGTGTGAGTTATCCACTATGACCCAGGACCACCTTCACGGTTTCAGCTCTGTTGGTGCATCTTTCCTGATTTCCTATATCCACAGAAGTTCCTCTGCATACATTGTTGGAGGAGAACCCAAGAAGAACATATCACAGAGAATTACACACATTCTGAAGACTGTTTTCAGATAGGATCTTAATTCTGCAGTGGATTTGAGATATTACGAAAACTGTGTTTGAAATGAAGATGTACAAGATGTACTTACAGAATTTAATTTGTGAAAGAGGGGGCGTGAGTAGAACGCAGATAGCTGAATCGGTAGGAACGAAAGACTTTGGTAGTAGTTTGTGTTCCCGTCCGGCATCCATTTTTAATTTTTCAGGAAATTTCAGTTTATCAATAAAGATTGCAATAATTCTGTACAAAGCCACTAGGAATGTCACATAGATCCGACAGAGGGGTTACAGAACATCCAGGACATAACGATTCGCTATAGCCGTTGTAGGGAGTGTGTCAGAACTCTCCATTGCATTGAAAACAATATAGCCAACTTAACGCTGTTCTTTGCATTGTATAAATTAGAAATGAATAAGCACTCAAATATTGATAGTAACAATCTCAGTACGAAACATGGGAGCGCGATTCTGAGCATTGTTGTGAGACGAGGTCTGTCTGTGAGAGTGGAAGTACGAGGTGCATTAAAGTTCTAAGGCCTCCAACTTTTTTTTTTCTCCGGACTGGAAAGAGATAGAAACATGCGCATTGTTTTAAAATGAGGCCGCGTTCATTGTCAATACGTCCCAGAGATGGCAGCACTGTACGGCAGATGGAATTTTACCGCCAGCGGCGAGAATGAGAACTGTTTTAAATACTTAAAATGGCGACGTTTTCCTTACTTGAACAGCGTGCAATCATTCGTTTTCTGAATTTGCGTGGTGTGAAACCAATTGAAATTCATCGACAGTTGAAGGAGACATGTGGTGATGGAGTTATGGATGTGTCGAAAGTGCGTTCGTGGGTGCGACAGTTTAATGAAGGCAGAACATCATGTGACAACAAACCATAACAACCTCGGGCTCGCACAAGCCGGTCTGACGACATGATTGAGAAAGTGGAGAGAATTGTTTTGGGGGATCGCCGAATGACTGTTGAGTTGAACAGATCGCCTCCAGAGTTGGCATTTCTGTGGGTTCTGTGCACACAATCCTGCATGACGACCTGAAAATGCGAAAAGTGTTATCCAGGTGGGTGCCACGAATGCTGACGGATGACCACATCGCTGCCCGTGTGGCATGTTGCCAAGCAATGTTGACGTGCAACGACAGCATGAATGGGACTTTCTTTTCGTCGGTTGTGACAATGGCTGAGACGTGGATGCCATTTTTCAATCCAGAAACAAAGCGCCAGTCAGCTCAATGGAAGCACACAGATTCACCGCCACCAAAAAAATTTCGGGTAACCGCCAGTGCTGAAAAAATGATGGTGTCCATGTTCTGGGACAACGAGGGCGTAATCCTTACCCATTGCGTTCCAAAGGGCACTACGGTAACAGGTGCATCCTACGAAAAAGTTTTGAAGAACAAATTCCTTCCTGCACTGCAACAAAAACGTCCGGGAAGGGCTGCGCGTGTGTTGTTTCACCAAGACAACGCACCCGCACATCGAGCTAACGTTACGCAACAGTTTCTTCGTGGTAACAACTTTGAAGTGATTCCTCATGCTCCCTACTCACCTGGCCTGGCTCCTAGTGACTTTTGGCTTTTTCCAACAATGAAAGACACTCTCCGTGGCCGCACAGTCACCAGCTGTGCTGCTATTGCCTCAGCGATTTTCCAGTGGTCAAAACAGACTCCTAAAGAAGCCTTCGCCGCTGCCATGGAATCATGGCGTCAGCGTTGTGAAAAATGTGTACGTCTGCAGGGTGATTACGTCGAGAAGTAACGCCAGTTTCATCGATTTCGGGTGAGTAGTTAATTAGAAAAAAATCGGAGGCCTTAGAACTTGAATGCACCTCGTAGTAGTGTCGGTCGAGAGTTCGGAGACATAAGATGTTACACTGCTCTCACTCCGTTGATGGAAGATCTTACCACACTCAAGGCCTGATTTGATTTATATAGCCAGGAGAGGTTTAGATGGCTTAACTACGCCTGAAGGTGGAATTCAAGGTAAAATTCGGAAGCATAGCGAAAAGCGCAACTGCAGGGTTAGGCTCGTGATTGTTAGTCCGAGTTTCCCATGTTTTGCTTGTCAGTTAAAGAAGCCTCCTTATCTTCCAAATAATAATAATTATTCTCCGCATCTAATTAATAAATAAATGCTGTGGTAATTAAATGTTAATGTAACTTTGATTGCCACAGATGGTTGTTGAGTAATTCTGGAAATGCAGTGCAGATTTAACAACATTCAAGGTCTCTTTGCATGAGGCCACACTCCCCAATATTTCAAGTAAACCTACACGGCAATGCTGCCTCTCTAGAGTGAAGGTGTTAGTTAATCAGCTAAATAATTACTTGAGTTTCATGAATCACTTGCACCGTACATTGTAATGACATGGAACGATTCTATCTACGGACTAACTTCTCCATTTCGATTTAAGTATGGCTGCGTGCTGTTTACGTGTGAAAACTATTTAGCTTAGTAACTTCTACGTAGGTAAGGCATTCGCACTAATTAAGGCACAAGTTTATAACAAAAAATTCGCTATGGAATATATGTAGTTACAATTAATTCACATTAGTATTAAATACATCCGACCACGGCATACTAGCCCGGAATATTATATTAATTGTGACATTGCAGGCAGTGAAAATTTACAATTTACATTTACATTACGAAGTTATGAGTAGGAAGGTAGGGCAGGGAGTGGGTTACAGTGAGCAGGTCAATCATGGGATCATTCTCATCAGAATAGACGGGAAACCAACACCAATGCTTCATGAGATAGATAAAACGTAAAAGGACATAGAACAAGTAACTCATTATGTAAAGTGGGAGGCAAATCAAGTAATACTAGGGGAAGGAAGACAGGGAGTGATGAGAGAATACTGGCTCGATACTAGGAATGAGAGGGGAGGAAGAGTTCTTGAGTTCTGCAGAAAATTTCATCTAGTAATAGCAAAAACACTGTCCAAGAATTACAAGAGGAGGGGGTGTAACTGGAAAACTCCTGGAGACACCGGGAAGATTCAAGTGGAACATAAACTGTGATTCAAAATTCGTATTACAGGCTGCTAGGGGTTGTAGAGCGAACTTAGTACATGCAGTCCCATGTCCGGAAATGCACCGTTTCGATGTAAAATCAGTTTGAGGATCGGATCACTTTCAAATCTCCCTCTTCACGATATTCACACAGCGGACACAATGCGTTCTGACTTGTGTGCTGCAGGAGCACATGACATGAGCAATGTTTCGAACACTTGTCCTCTGGTTCTCTTCTACGTGACTAAGGACGTCCCCTAGAGAGTCGAGAGTGCAGCACGTCCGCTGAGCGCCACAGCCGACCCTCCTAGTTTAGATATTACCAGTTCCTCGCAGCCGTTATTGGAGTGGACTAAGGTCTTACGTGATGTCATTACATCAGCTCCCTTTTCAGTTTGTGCGCGCACCATGAAGTGGGAGGATTGAAAGTGATACGATCTTGAGAATTATTTTATATCCGAACGGTACATTTCCTCATTAGCACTTCATCTACTAGGTCCCCTCTACAGCCCCTAGAAATCTGGAGTAGGTATTTTGAATTGCATCGTATAATGATCAGACAAAGAATCCAAGATCAAAGACTCGAGTGTAACGGGTACCCAGAAAAAGATCTAGACTCCAATTACATACATTACAGCAGTATTAGAAGATTCAGCATTTTTATACGTTCCTGGTAACAACGCATGTCCCATGGTAAGTCTTTGCACAAACATGTGGGAGCTGTAGGTGAAAGATAACTGATGTTTAAGCTTTGCTGACTGAAACGAGTGCCAAAACCTCTGTCAATTACCAAGAAGGCGTAACAAATCTGTCTCTTCACCTCAGTTTTGGTCCCCCAAGCCTCCAATAGAAGTGAACACTACCAAGCCTAGGTGAGGAGTGAACTTTAATACATCTCTCGTGAAAGCGAGAGGGAGACACGGACAGATGGTACATTCTGTCAGGTAAGGGGTTCTTGTAAGGCCTCAGCCAATTATGGGGCGGCTATCATCCCACGCTGCCTATTTTGATATTACTTTTCAGTATCTGATTAAATTAAAACCTTGCTTTTCCATGTGTCAGCCTTGTCTCTATCTGAAGCTTCTATTTCCCCCTCGTAAACTTTAATTGTATTTATTGTTTGTCTCTCTTTCTCTCTCTCGGTGTTCTGACTGGTCTGATGAGGCCCACCCCAAATTCCTTTCCTGCGCCAACCTTTTCATCTCAGAGTAGCTATTGGAATCTACGTACTCAATTATTTCCTCTACAGTTTTTACTCTCTCCAGCTGCCGGCCGCTGTGGCCTAGCAGTTCTAGCCGCTGCAGTCCGGAACCGTGCTGCTGCTACGATTGCAGGTTCGAATCCTGCCCAGGGCATGGATGTTTGTGATGTCCTTAGGTTAGTTAGGTTTAAGCAGTTCTAAGTCTAGGGGACTGATGACCTCAGATGTTACGTCCCATAGTACTTAGAGCCCTTTGAACCATCTCTCCATCTCCCTCTAGTACCGTGGAATTTATTCCCAGATGTCTTAACAGATGTCCTATCACCCTGTCGCTTCGTCAGTGTTGTCCATTTATTGCTTTCCTCGCCGAGTCTGCACAGAGACTCCTCATTCCTTCCCTTGTCAGTCCATCTAATTTCAACATTTGTCTGTAGTTCCATATCTCAAATGCTTCGAGTCTCTTCTGTTGCCGTTTTTTCACTCTCATTGTTTCACTACCATATAATGCCGTACCCCAAACGTACATTCCAAGAAATTTATTCCTCAAATTAAGGCGTATGTTTGATACTAATAGACTTCTCTTTGCCAGGAATGCCCTTTTTGCCAGTGTTAATCTGTTCTTTTTTTATGTCCTTCTTGCATCGTCCTTCATTGGTTATTTTGCTGCCTAGGTAGCAGAATTCCTTGATTTCGTTTACTTCGTGATCTCCAATTCCTATGTTAAGTTTCTCGCTGTTCTCACTTCTGCTGCTTCTCATGACTTTCGTGTTTAATCGATTTACTCTTGTTTCACATTCTGTTCCCATTAGACTGTTCATTCCTTTCCACATATCCTGTAATTCTTTTTCACTTTGCCTGAGGATAGCAATGTTATCAGCGATTCTTATCACTGATATCCTTTCACCTTGAATTTTAATTCCATTTTTCAGTCTCCCTTTTATATCTGTCATTGCTTCTTCTGTGTATAAGCTGAACAGTATGGGTGAAAGTCTACGTCTCATCATACACCCTTTTTAATCCTAGCACTTCGTTCTTGGTCGTCCACTCTTGTTCCCTCTTTCCTCTTGTACATGTTGGGTACTGCCGACCTTTTCCCGTAGCTTACCACTATTTTTCTCAGAATTTCGAACATCTTGCACCATTTGACATTGTCGAACGCTTTTTTCAGGACCACAAATCATATGAACGTGTCTTGGTTTTTATTTGGTCCTCCTTCCAATATCAACATCAACGTCAAAATTGCCTCTCTGGTGCCATTACCTTTTCTAAAGCCGAACTGATCGTCATCTAACACATCCTCAGTTTCCTTTTCAATTCTTATGTATGTTATATGTATGTTTGTATGTATGTGTTTGAGCAAGCAGTGAAGGAAACAAAAGAAAAATTTGGAGTAGGTATTAAAATCTATGGAGAAGAAATAAAAACTTTGAGATTCGTCGATGACATTGTAATTCTATTAGAGACAGCAAAGGACTTGGAAGAGCAGTTGAACGGAGTGGGTAGTGTCTTGAAAGGATGATATAAGATGAACATCAACAAAAGCAAAACGAGGATAATGGAATGTAGTCGAATTAAATCGGGTGATGCTGAGGGAATTAGATTAGGAAATGAGACACTTAAAGTAGTAAAGGAGTTTTGTTATTTGGGGAGCAAAATAACTGACGATGGTCGAAGTAGAGAGGATATAAAATGTAGACTGGGAATGGCAAGGAAAGCGTTTCTGAAGAAGAGAAATTTGTTAACATCGAGTGTAGATTTAAGTGTCAGGAAGTCGTTTCTGAAAGTATTTGTATGGAGTGTAGCTATGTATGGAAGTGAAACATGGACGATAAATAGTTTGGAGAAGAAGAGAATAGAAGCTTTCGAAATGTGGTGCTACAGAAGAATTCTGAAGATTAGATGGGTAGATCACATAACTAATGAGGAGGTATTGAATAGGATTGGGGAGAAGAGAAGTTTGTGGCACAACTTGACTAGAAGCAGGGATTGGTTGGTAGGACATGTTCTGAGGCATCAAGGGATCACCAATTTAGTATTGGAGGGCAGCGTGGAGGGTAAAAATCGTAGAGGGAGACCAAGAGATGAATACACTAAGGATTCAGAAGGATGTAGGCTGCAGTAGTTACTGGGAGATGAAGAAGCTTGCACAGGATAGAGTAGCATAGAGAGCTGCATCAAACCAGTCTCAGGACTGAAGACCACAACAACAACAATGTATGTTGTTCTTTAAAGCAACTCGGATGCGTGATCTGTTACGTTCATTCTGTGATAATTCTTGCAGTTGTCGACTCTTGCAATCTTGGGAATTGTGTGGGTGATGTCTTTCCAAAATTCTGATGATACATCGCCATTCTCGTACATTCTACATAGCAACGTGAATAATCGTTTTGTTGCAACTTCCCCAATGATTTTAGAAATTACCTCTGTTTTTTGATTTGCTGGAACAGTATTTGGCACGCACCCTAAGCTACCTACCACTGATGGCACTGCTACTTGTCTTTACCGCTCGTTGATGCCCGTACGCGCCAACTTCTGTCCTACTGGGAGCTGCTACGAGAATGAGCGCGGGGCGTTGGCCTGGAAAGGTTGCCGTTCTCGCCCTGCCCAGAGTACAGGGAAACCAGTGCACGGAATTCATGTCCTTGGCATTTTTTATTTTCACTGTTGCATGGGGAACGTGTATTGTTATAGGGATCATGTGAAAAGTCTGACGTTCCTGGTGAGAGCCTACTGGCATGGATTCTTACTACGTCTGACACTGTTCAAAGAAAACCGGGTGTGACACAACTTTGTGCGATTATGTCACGCCTGCACAGAAGCTGGGGAACTACCTGATGTGGAAGATGACAACTTCGTACCTAAATGACGCGCGACACTAGCAGCCACTGGACTTATAGACTTCGAAATTTCTCAACGTCTGTGTTGTTGGGGATCGTTAGAACGAAACGGCGCAATATCTTGCAGAGAGTATCGCGTGCGCAGTGCGCTGGCAGCAGCAACGACCGCCCAGTGGGGCGTCGCCTTGACCCGACCTTAACCCGCGGCGCTGCTCCGTTGCTTGGCAACCGTGCCTCTCCTTTGCAGACACTCCGTCCACAGGAAGTGGGGCGAGTCCCAAATAATCGCTTCGACGGGTTAGCCATACAGAACATCGCACAGTGAAAAAGGCTTTTGCAAAGTCATGGCACATCTTCTACAGTGAAACTCGAGATAACAATTTTCGAGATATGGCTTCTGGGAACTACCTGCGAGATGTGCTTCAAAAATGTAGGGCACATTTAAAAAGAAAATGATTCGTCTAACCTACACTGATGAGCCAGAACATTATGACCCTCTGCGTAACAACTTGTTTGTCCGTCTTTGAAACGAAACACATCACTGCTTCTGCATGTCATGGACCAAACAGTCTACTGGTAGGTTTGTGGAGGTATGTTGCCTTAGATGTCTGCGCAAAGATTATGTAATTCGCTGCGTGACGGGCCACTGGTTTACGTACGCGGTGATGACGCCCAATAGCGACCCAGGTGGGTTCTATAGGATTCACTTCAGGCGAATTTGGTCGCCGAGAAGTCAACGTGAGTTAACTATAATTGTCCTCAAACTACTGTAGCACGAAACTTCCTGGCAGATTAAAACTGTGTGCCGGACCGAGACTAGAACTCGGGACGTTTGCCTTTCGCGGGATAGTGCTCTACCATCTGAGCTACCCAAGCACGACTCACGCCCTGTCCTCACAGTTTTACTTCTGCCAGTACCTCGCCTCTTACCTTCCAAACTTCGCAGAAGCTCCCCTGCGAACCTTGCAAGACTAGCGCTCCTGGAAGAGAGGATAGTCTTGCAAGGTTCGCAGGAGAGCTTAAGTGAAGTTTGGAAGGTAGGGGACGAGGTACTGGCGGATGTAAAGCTGTGAGAATGGGGCGTGAGTCGTGCGTGGGTCGCTCAGATGGTACGTGGTGCATTCAAGTTCTAAGGCCTCAGAGATAGAAACATGCGCATTGTTTTAAAATGAGGCCGCGTTCATTGTCCATACGTCCCAGAGATGGTAGCACCGTTTGGCAGATGGAATTTTACCGCCAGCAGCAAGAATGAGAACTGTTTTAAATACTTAAAATAGCGACGTTTTCCTTACTTGAACAGCGTGCAATCATTCGTTTTCTGAATTTGCGTGGTGTGAAACCAACTGAAATTCATCGACAGTTGAAGGAGACATGTGGTGATGGAGTTATGGATGTGTCGAAAGTGCGTTCGTGGGTGCGACAGTTTAATGAAGGCAGAACATCGTGTGACAACAAACCGAAACAACCTCGGGCTCGCACAAGCCGGTCTGACGACATGATCGAGAAAGTGGAGAGAATTGTTTTGGGAGATCGCCGAATGACTGTTGAACAGATCGCCTCCAGAGTTGGCATTTCTGTGGGTTCTGTGCACACAATCCTGCATGACGACCTGAAAATGCGAAAAGTGTCATCCAGGTGTGTGCCACGAATGCTGACGGACGACTACATGGCTGCCCGTGTGGCATGTTGCCAAGCAATGTTGACACGCAACGACAGCATGAATGGGACTTTCTTTTCGTCGGTTGTGACAATAGATGAGACGTGGATGCCATTTTTCAATCCAGAAACAAAGCGCCAGTCAGCTCAATGGAAGCACACAGATTCACCGCCACCGAAAAAAAATTCGGGTAACCGCTAGTGCTGAAAAAATGATGGTGTCCATGGTCTGGGACAGCGAGGGCGTAATCCTTACCCATTGCGTTCCAAAGAGCACTACGGTAACAGGTGTATCCTACGAAAATGTTTTGAAGAACAAATTCCTTCCTGCACTGCAACAAAAACGTCCGGGAAGGGCTGCGCGTGTGTTGTTTCACCAAGACAACGCACCCGCACAGCGAGCTAACGTTACGCAACAGTTTTTTCGTGGTAACAACTTTGAAGTGATTCCTCATGCTCCCTACTCACCTGACCTGGCTCCTAGTGACTTTTGGCTTTTTCCAACAATGAAAGACACTCTCCGTGGCCGCACAGTCACCAGCTGTGCTGCTATTGCCTCAGCGATTTTCCAGTGGTCAAAACAGACTCTTAAAGAAGCCTTCGCCGCTGCCATGGAATCATGGCGTCAGCGTTGTGAAAAATGTATACGTCTGCAGGGCGATTACGTTGAGAAGTAACGCCAGTTTCATCGATTTCGGGTGAGTAATTAATTAGAAAATAAATCGGAGGCCTTAGAACTTGAATGCACCTCGTAGAGCACTAGCCCGCATAAGGCAAAAGTCCCGAGCTCTAGTCTCGGCCGGCCGGTGTGGCCGTGCGGTTCCAGGCCCTTCAGTCTGGAACCGCGTGACCGCTACGGTCGCAGGTTCGAATCCCGCCTCGGGCATGAATGTGTGTAATGTCCTTAGGTTAGTTAGGTTTCAGTAGTTCTAAGTTCTAGGGGACTGATGACCACAGATGTTAAGTCCCATAGTGCTCAGAGCCATTTGAACAATTTTTTTCTGGTCTCGGTTCGGCACACACTTTTAATCTGCCAGGAATTTTCATATCAGCGCACACTCCGCTGCAGAGCGAAAATCTCATTCTACTGTAGCACGGTTTTGACTCCGAGGCACGGACAGTTATATTGCTGAAGGAGACATCGCCGTCGAGGAAGACATCAAGGATGAAGGGATCAGATAGTTCGTGGGCTGTCAGCGTGTCTTCGATTACTAGCAATGGTCCCATGCGTGCGCAGGCGAATGTGTCCCACAGCATACTATTGCTCCCACCAACCTGCGCCCGTGGGGCGCTGCACGTTTCGAGCCGCCGTTCACCTCGATGGCGGCGTTTGCTGAGACGACCAGCAACCTGGTGTCGCAAAAATGTGATTCACCCGAAGAACCGACACGTTTTAGTTGATCGACGGTCGACTCCCGATGCTCCCGTGCCAACTGCAATCGTAGTTGACGATGTCGTTGGTCAACATGTGAACACGTAGGGGTGGTCTGCTGCGGAGCTCTATGTTCAACGATTGTACGATGAACGGTTTGCTCCAAAACACTTGCGCATGCCCCTGCGTTGTGCTCTTTGACAGAGATGTCGTAGATCACCATCTATCCTACTTTGCAGAACAGCAAGCCTCAGAACTCCACGTTTAACCATTTAGTGGCTAGTGATAGTTTTACTGTCACGATGCTCACGACAATAGCACGTGAGCATTCGACTAGATTCGTCGTTTTCGAGATACTCGTTCACACGCTCTGCGTAATAATAATTAGCTCTTTGTCAAAGTCACTTAGCTCAATGGATTTCCCAATTTGTAGCCCATATCTTCGCTAGGGCGATCCTCCGTCCACGCCTGTTGCGCTTACATACTTTAGTTACCGCGTCACATGCCCGAAACGCCACCAACGTCGCGGTGGTCATGGTCATAATGTTTTGGCTTATCGGTGTATATTTTGTGCTTGTCTCCTTCAAACTACTCCCTCATTTGTCCGTACACTTGTCCCACCGCGGTTTCGACATGCAATATTAGAAAATTGTTTTTCGAAGATTCTTCAGTGACCTCGACGAATCAGTCGAGATCGGTTTCAATTTTAGAAACAAGAAAAAGTATCAGTGAACGAGGTGTGCGGTGCAAAGTGGCTTGGGAAAGCCAAGTGTGAGCACATTGAGGGTTCCTTACCAACTTAATTAGGTGTATGCCTAATTCATCCTTCCCAGGAATTGAGAATCTCGATGATTTTAACCTGTTACCGATATCGATACTGGCAAGATATCACTCATTGGAATTACAACAGTATATCAAAACCTCTAACGTAGTTCCTGAGACTAGTTTGGACACACAAAAAGAAGCGGGCAGGTTACTTCATTTTATACAGAGAGGTCGAGAAAAATGTAAACAGTTTTTGATAATTATTATCTTTGGAATATCGTTGAAATTTCTATAAAACAGCGTGCTTTAAAAAATGGGGTAAGCCGATCAAGCGTACGACGAATTCTAAGGGCTGCAAAATCGGAAGTGTACATTCCAAGATAGCTGCAGTCTATGATGGAGGACAAACCGCATCGAAGGATGGAGTACTGCGAGTGCTTTGAAGGCATGCCTCGCGAGGATGAACGCAGCGATGCTTATCTGGTATGACGAGGTGCAACTCAAACTGAACTGTAAACCGCCACAACTGCACGTACTGTGCTCCTGAAATCCTCACGTTCACGTGAATAAACATGTTAATTGCCCCCGTTGGAGGTTCGAGTCCTCCCTCGGGCATGTGCGTATGTGTTGTCCTTAACGTAAGTTAGTTTAAATTAGATTAAGTAGTGCGTAGGCTTAGAGACCGACGACCTCAGCAGTTTGGTTCCATAACACCACAAATTTCCAAAATTTTCATGTTAATCTATTGGGTATTAACGTGTGGTGTGGTTTGTCATCGCCCTGTTTGACTGGTCCATTCATGTCTGAAGATATTGTAACTGGTGATGTGTATTTCCATGTGCTGCAAATATCGATTTTACCTGCCATTCGAGAGGTGTTTGGAAATGAAAGATTTTACCTACAACAGGATAACGCTCCGCCTCATTACCACAGAGGTGTGAGAGCCTACTTGGATGAAAGTGTACCTGGACGACGGATAGGTCGAAGAGGAGCTGTTGAGTACCTACCATGGTCTCCAGACATGGTATGTCAATTTTTTCCATTAATACTATCAAAGAGTGTCTACATTTTTCTGGACTCCTCAGTATACGTAGAGAGAGAAAATCTCATGGAATATTCTTATTTATTTACTAAAACACGATTACAAGTTACAGTTTTTGCATACATACAGTAATATTTTTGTATTATGCATTTGACGGACGATGAATGCAATACAATGTGAAATCAAAAACGTCTTCAGCCTCCATGTTTCAAATTTTATTTTATTTTTGCTATCGGTTTCGGCGCTACACTACACTATCTTCAGGCCCCCTGATCGACGTGTAGGAAGAATTCCACCTGTTCTACAATAGAGATAGCCCTACTTGCAACATACAGTCACTGGTATCCGTGGACTTCCCTTTAACAACGCGATCCCTACGCTCATCACTTCAAGTTAAAGGGAAGTCTACGGATACCAATGACTGTAGTTCGATTGTACAAGAGATGCTATTCTTCTTACATGTAGATCAGGGGCCTGGAGCTGGCGTAGTGTAACGTCAAAACTGGTAGAAAAAATAAAATAAAATTTAAAATATAGCGGCTAAAGGTGTTCTTGATGTGACATTTTATACTGAACAGCCGAAGTCTCGCAACCATCCTGTATAGAGACGGAGTTACAGGGACTTGATGAATACGATATCCGTTGTAATGGCAAAAAGATTGTATACATGTGCATAATTACAAATTAACAATTTTCGGATTTTTTCCCTTTACTTGTACTGTGAAAGCTTGCTTCTTGCAAAATTTCTTGATCCTGGATGAACGTGAAGTGCACTATTGGTTTTCATGAGTGAGTTTGCAACTTCAGTTCAAATGAGCACTATGGGACTTAACTTCTGAGGTCATCAGTCCCCTAGAAATTAGAACTACTTAAACCTAACCAACCTAAGGACATCACACACATCCATGTCCGAGGCAGGATTCGAACCTGCGACCGTAGCGGTAGCGCGGTTCCAGTCCGTAGCGTCTAGAACCGCTCGGCCGCCCCGGCCGGCTGCAACTTCAGTATCTGTGACATAAATGGCGGTATGTTTTGATTGCATTGACTTAGAACCTTAATTTTTTACATCGGCAGGGGTCCTTACATTTCAGTATGTGACAAAAATTTGAAACTGATACGTCCACCCGCTCCTAAGAGGAAGAGTTCTTAACAGTCGGACGGACATAAAGCCATACATGCAGACACGGACGGTGAACAAAGCTATTCCGTAAGGGCTCTGTTTTTACGGATAGATATACGGAAAAAAACTCGTAGACTGACAAAACTGAGTGAGTATGCACGTTGCCATCATGAAGTAATTTTGAGCTGTCTTGCTACATATGAGGCTAGTTTCTTTTTGGCAATCGTTTCGCGCAACCTTTTCAAAACGCCTAATGACGGTTGATTAATTGACTGATCTCGAGAAAAAAATCGAAGTACAGAATATCATTGTAAGACCAAAAAAATGTGAACATCATTTTGGTACCAGTTTTTGGGTAGTGAGCTTCTTTGCCAGTCCACCGTGACAGCGCGAATTTTGTGTCAATCTCGCAGACGTAAACCCAGCAGTAATCTCCCGCGAAGGCCTTTTTCCAAGAACGTTGCGTCATCGTCAGCTTGTACCTGGAGTTCTTTGCAAATTTTCACTCCGTGTTCTGTCTACTCTTCGCTCATAGAATGGGAAACCAACGATGCTGCAAACCGTTGATCAATTTTTCGGATAAAATCTAGAGACACGAATTAACTGAAATTATAACCTCTGCTTCAGCTTCTCTGATGGAAGACTGTTGGCTCAATTCTGAAAGTGAGCGCTGCTAGTTGAGGTGGAAGGTCATCCCACCCGAGGGTCACATTAAGTTGACTGTCATTCAGTTTTGATCTGGGAGATTCACTTGTGACACTGCGTTTGGCCTAAAGTGTCATTTTCGTAAGCTTACTTCAAATGTCTTCGTACATTTATGTTCAGGATTTTTAGGTATGGTCTATTTATGGGCAAGTGAATGATTGCGGTTTTTGTTATATTTATTTATCCCTTCATTTCACTGGGAGGACTGCATCTAATCAGAATTCCTCACACAGTGAGCGTTACTATTTCTGTGATAAAAATTGTGATAGAAATTTCTTCATTACTTTTTTGTCTAATGTGATAAGTTACATGTAACAGAAACGAATGACAAGAATCAATGTTGAGAAGAAGCTGCTGGTCAGAGAAAGAGCGAGAAATAATACTGTAAGATTAGCAGATAAAAAGGAAAGTGCCAAATAGAAAGGGATAAGAAAAGCTTAGAGAATGAAGCTGCGACGATGATAAAAGATAATCTTTAATCTTCTCTTGAATGCAGAGCGGTTTTGAATAATACACAGATTACAGGATGATTTATTCTACAGTCGTGTGGCGGAAGTGGAGATAGGGTGACCGAAAGATTTAGTATGGTGCGTAGTTACAGTCAAAATGCTGGACGTTTCTGAGTTTGTATTGCAGCTGTGAAATGACGACACTTACCTCATATGTGAGGAGAGGAGTTGAGGGTACCAGTGATTAAGAAGCCCATTACGTAAACAGAACGTGTGGAAATCACACCGCCACCTGGTGACACACAACCTGCGTACTGAAAGGACTGATTAGTTCAAACAACCGAATGTCGCAAACACATGTTACGCAAGCGTTCATAGCTATCTCGAGTCGTCTGAAATTTTCACTGTTTGTGTCTTGTTGAACTACATCACAGTACTAAACATTTGGCAGAACTAAAGACTATACTAATTATTGATTTGAGGAGGATTTTTGGATTGTATATAGAGAGGAAACAGATTTCCTGCAAACAGCAACATTCTTCCCACTTCAGACGCTCATCCAAGATAATGCTGAAGTCTTTTACTTTTCTTTCGAAATGATTACTGGATGTCATTGGCAAGTATTGGACAGACTTTTCTACAAAAATGTCCGTTGTTCATCAATCACTGAGATATTAGGACGACCTCGTAATTCTTCGTGTTTAGTTTAAGACAAAGATTTTTTGCCCATCGTGATACTGAAGGAAGATCATCATTCGTACCTAATACAACCGTAGAAGTGCCCTCAGGGCTGATACTTACTTACAACTAGATATCGTCAGTAGGTAAGTGGCATTTGAAAGAGCAAAGCAAGCGAAATATCATTTATATACAACGAAAAGCAATGGACCAAGGATGGAACCCTGAGGGACTCAAGGGAGCACATTTTTTTCCCCCTTGATGACTTTTCCTACCCAGAGACGACTCACTGACATCTGTTTTTGAGGTAGCGGTTTGAGAAATTCGGTTGTTTCATCTTAATAAGTAATGTATCGATGTCAACCGCATAAAAGCATTGCTGAAATCAAGTACAGTTAAAACTGCCACCTCTGACCTTGGCCTGCTTGGTGTCGCCAGTCACTTTGACTAATGCAATTGCTGTACTGTGATGTTATCTGTTACTTGATTGACATTTATTGTGCATGTTATAAGTTTTCCTATAATCCGTCAGCTGTTCATTAACAAAGCACTCAAAGTCTTTAGATACTGTGGTTAATATGCTGATCGGCCAATAGTAACCTGGTGATTTTGGGTTACTGGCTGAATTAAGCTTTGTTTCCACTCCATAGGATATGAACCACCAACAAGAGGGTGAGTGAAGCCGCCTGGAATAACGGCATCGACGTCCTAAATCATAGCTACGCTCACTACATCGTTACCGACTGCCTCAGAAGAGATTCGCGTGATTACTTTGCGTACCGTGTGTGTAGGAACTCAAAAGACTTGTTGAAATCAATGGGCAGCTTACTTTACACAGAACATCGGTGAAGCACAAATAAAATGAAGAGCAGTCCCTGTGAGAAAAGCAACCTGCTAAACATCCAAATTGTGGGCGACAGAATAGTGGAAGATGTGAAAGAGTTGTACCGTATTGTTAGCAACATGACACAGTATGACCGAAGAAACGAAGGTATCTAGAGTAGACTGATGCGGGCGAAGGTAGATTCGTTCTCTAGTGATAACATCGTGTGTTAATGTGAAAATGAACAAGGTAACCTTCCCAGTGGTGAGCTTAAATTTTGTGAATGAAAAGCTTATATTGGATATTGGTGGTCAGTCCATTGTTATGGGACAAAATATAATTAGAATACTAAATACAAAAAATCGGTGTGAGTCACCAAAGTTTTAGAACATGTTCAAAGTGAATACTATTTATGTTAGAAAATAAAAGAAATGTGTGAAATACTGAGAAAACTCAACGATAAAAGCCTAAAAATTATAAAAAAGGATGCAACTGGAATGAGAAAGCGTTGCTCATTGCCTCAGTGCTACATTGGAAAAAATATATATATGGTACTGTTGTAATGAAATAAACAACCACTCATTCGACAGTGTAGGGTATATTAGCATATTACTGCATGCTCTAAACACTTTTTAGTCCAAAATTACTAAAAATGAACAGAAATTACTTTTATTTCTCGAAGACATACTGACACTGCGGTAAATAGTTTTTTTAAGCAGATGCTGCCACCTTTTGGAAACACGCACAAACGAAAGTAAGTGGTGTACTGCAAGTACTTGGTGTAAAGTATATGCTACAATCAGAAACACCGAGTTTAGGTTGTTATCTGAGCTGGAAAAACATAAAATTTGTGTGTAACGTATTTGCTAGATGACGACTGAGGAGGTTAAATGTGTACGTCTAGAGAATACCAAAGGACCTGATACCTTGACCATCGGAAACCCAGAGGACAGGAAACTGGAAGTGTTTTGAAATGTGCTGTTATCTAAAAAATTAAATGGGCAGATAAAGTAAGAAATGAAGAAGTAATTAACAGAATATCTAAGTAAAGGAGTCCTGGAAGACCCTTACCAGAATAAGGGACTGGTGAGTGGGACATCCAGTACGGCGTTTAGGAATGCTTAACCTGGAAGAGGGGAAAAATAGTAAGGACAAACAAAGACTATGTAAAAGATATTATGGAGTGTAACTAAAGTTAAAATCTTCTAGGTTGTTAGACCACGTCATATTTCATTCTCAAGTAATCGATGTTTTGACTCCTCTGCTGGGATCTTATTCAGGATGTTACGGTGTCCACTATTGCTAGAACAGAGGGGCCGAAAAGTCAATTATTTTAGAAGGAAATATGACGCGGCCAAACAACCCAGAAGATTTTAGCTTTAGTGACAATGGCCACGAAAGCCTGCAGACTTACATTACGGAGTGTGTTCAGTGTTAGGAAAAAATTAGCAAAAATGGTAAAAGATTGACAACAGCATCAAAATATCCGAAAGACTGTTGATTTTTAAAGAAGTCTCATTTTGAGAATGATAGTGTGGAATAAAATACAAGGGTTGGAACTTAAGTAGTGGCAACTATTTATTCACAACCGATACAAAAGAGTTACATGTTTCCGTTTGTTACTGTCCTTCAAAGAAGTCACCAGCGTTGTGTAGAACCCGTTGCCAGCGATGTGGAAGTCGTAGTATACCATTTACAGAGCCTTGTCTAAAGTTATGGTGATTCTCGCGTACAACTGTGATGGTGTTATCGTAACGCATTTCGTTTCTCCACGGCAGACCGTCAGTGCACAGTATTACTGTTCGCTTTTGGAGCGTCACCTGCGACCAGATTTGCGAAAGAAGCGGCGACACTTTCTGCGCAATCCACCAATCATTTTGCACGACAATGCGCTGGCGCATACAGCGCAAGCTGTGGTTGCTCTGTTCGGTCCATGGGACTGTGAAGTATTGTACCATCCACCATACTTCCCGGACTTAAGTCCTTGTGGCTTTCATTTGATTCAGAAGATGAATGAACCATTTCGTGGCATTCGTTTCAGAACTGTTCCAGAGATTCGACAGGCAGTAGACAGCTCCATTCGCACCATCAGTAGAACAGGTTCTGTTAACGGTATACTACGCCTTCCACATCGCTGGCAACGGGTTCTACACAACGCTGGTGACTACTTTGAAGGACGGTAACAGGTGCAAATATGTAACTCTTTTGTATCGGCTGTGAATAAATAGTTGCCACTATTAAGGTTCCAAACCTCGTATATGAGAGATTAGTTCGGTATGTACGAGGGCATGCTGAAACGTAATGGCTATGAATTTTTCGCTCTGTTCTTAATCTCAGTTGAGGTATAACATGTAATTTTGCAGGCTTTCGTGGTTATTAGACCGCGTCATGTTTCTGCTCAAATGATCGAGGTTCCGACCCCTTTACTGGGATCTTCCTCAGGATCTTACGGTGTCCACTACTTCTAGCAGTAGTGGACATCATAAGATCTTGAGGAAGATCCCAGCAGAGGGGTCGAAACGTCGTTCATTTTAGTAGAAATATGACGCGGCCTACTAACCCAGAACATTTTAACTTCAGAGGTATTACATGTTGTACATATTACTGTGCCGACTCCCCCGCTTCGGTGACGCAGGTTACGACCCTCTGCCGCTGGAGGGTTCCGAACTGCAGCGTGTAACGTGATGGCACTGTGTAACGTAACTGTGTCGGTGCGTGGGAAACAGCGTGCTGTAATCGAGTTTCCAACCGCAGAAAACGTGCTTCCAGCTGAGATCCATAGAAGAATGAAAGATGTGTACGGTGATGATTGTTTCTACATCAGTAATGTGCGACATTGGGTTGTTCGTGTTCATAATGAAGGAAACGCTGATGCTAACCTAAACGTGTGAGAGAGAGGTCTGAAGGACGACCGCGTGCGACAACCGACGACACTCATCGGAATCGGGTTGATGAACATCACAGAAAATCGTCGAGCAAAATAGTTGTCAGGCAAATGTGACATATCACGAAAGCGTGTACTGGTCATCATTGCAGAACTGCGGTGTAGCAAACAATGTGCACGGCGGGTGCCTCCAATGCTCGTCCCTGAGGCGAAGCAGAAGAGATTGGGTATCTGATAATAATTTCTTTCGGGTTTTGAGCCTGATGATGATGGATTGCTCAACGACGCTGTGATAGGTGATGAAAGCTGTGTTCACCGTTTTGACCCCGAAAACAAGAGAGCATCAACGGTTTCCACCACAAAGGATCAACGACGGCAAAGAAAGTTCAGTCACATGCCATCAGCAGGCGCACTCACAGTGTGGGATGTTCAAGATATGGTACATTTGGAATCCATGCCTAAAAGCACCAGCCGGCCGGTGTGGCCCAGCGGTTCTAGGCGTTTCAGTCTGGAACCGCGCGACCGCTACGGTCGCAGATTCGAATGCTGCCTCGGGCATGGATGTGTGTGATGTCTTTAGGTTAGTTAGGTTTAACTAGTTCTAAGTTCTAGGGGACTGATGACCTCAGATGTTAAGTCCCATAGTGCTCAGAGCCATTTGAACCTAAAAGCACCACCATAAACTCTGCAAAGTACTGCGAGACCCTCAGAAAACTGGAAGCTCGAATTCGAAGAGTTCGTGCACACGTGGTGCACTCCTTCAGCACGACAATGCCCGACCACACACGAGAGCTGCGACATCTGCAACAATCCGACGCGTTTGGTTCACAGTCATCGATCATTCTCTATACAGTCCCGACCTGGCCCCATCCGATTTTCATCTGTTTGCAAAACTTAAACAGCACCTTCGCGAGAACTTCACTTTGTTAGTGATAAAGCGGTTCAAACAGAGACGGGGTTGTGGCCCGTCAACAATATCCAACATTATTCAGTGATGGTGTCAGCAAACTGGTCTATCGTTGGGAGAAATGTGCTCGTCGCCAGGGTGATTATGTTGGAAAATAAATATGAAGAATAAAGATGTAAAATGTTAATAAAATTTGTTTTATTTAAAAAGATATAAGTTTTTTCATAGAGGTGGAGCCCCTCCACGCCCATACTGGCATGATGGCCAACTCAAAAGGTCTACTGCCATCTCTGCATAAGGGTTAGTTTCCACTAGAGTGAGGTGTCGCAGGTTGTGGGTACTGCGATGATTAAGGATAACCATTAATATGCGCTGATCTGGAGATAGATTGTGTCGAAATCGAGCGAAGGGTTGCGGTTTGAAGGGAAGAGGAAAAAAAGTGCCAAGGCAAGAGCCAAGGGAAAAAAACCTCTGCGGTAGTTAGGTCGGGTGGTAAGAGCAGTAGCGGATGTCTTGATGCCTGCGATAGGTCATGCAAGGGCAGGCTTTGTTAGTAGTGGGTATCACGCATGTCGCTACCTTTGACGTTGTGCGTTGCTCTTGCTCGACGGCTGCCGCTGGGTGCCGGTGTTGAACTCTCGATCAGCGTCAGTAACCTGCAACAGTTAGGTTTATCATCATTTTTGTGTCCGATGGGTCATATATCGGATTCACAGTGTATGGTGATGTCGGTGATTTTTTTTTGTGCGTCAGTGGACGAGCTCGTCGGTTTCCCTGCTGTGGCCTGTTGGTCGGCTCTAATAGCAGCTGGTAATTTCCCGTCAACGTGGCTGATATGCAGGGGCTTGCCGACATTTGTCGCTTTTTGGTGTATGTTAGCTTGCGATAGGTGGTTATGCCCTAGCTAGCAGTGTCTTTGGCCGCTTATGCTTCCACCTATGGTTGTGATGCTTCCACCTATATAAGAGTTTTCACATTTAAAAAAATCGGAGGCATTACTTTTCAGCACGCCTTCGTAAGTAATAAAGTGGCATATCTCTCGGGTCTCTACTGATACTTCGAAATACATCGACATTCTGTCTGACAATCTAAACAGTTACCGAAAACTAACTACACTGACGACTTGAGATATACATTTGATTATGATTAATTTTCATATTAATTCGGATATGACAAAACTGCCCTTACGGCACTGTGGTGCTACAATACGAAGCGCGATTCCGTAGATTACGTATTCAATGTCCCACAGGCCTCATCGCGTTGTTCGGTGCTCTGGCCGAAATTTGTTCTTTTGGGGTGAATAATAAAGGGTGGCTCAAGAGAAATAGGATATATCCAATTGGCCATTCAGCTAGTATGTAGATGTACTAGCAACCATCTACCAACCTTGCTATTCAGTTCAGCATGGAAAGTTGGCCAGTTCAGGTGGGGCTCTACTGTGAGCAGAGCGTCGCGTTTGTCAAACGTGCAATGCGCATTGGAAGATACCACCATCTCCTTGTCCCAGATTGAAGGAAAATATCCAGGTGGATAAAATAATGGCGTAAGACGGGCTGTGAAGTCTAAATAAATTAAAATGACGGTTCAAATGCCGGAAAAAATCAGATGAGTTCCTGCAGTTTTGCAACGAAGCCTACAGTGATCTGTCTATCATCTTTCCAGTACGTTACAGATTCGTCACATGTGTTTGCAGAAAACTGTGAACTTTTTTGTCTTTATAAGCTTCAAGTGGATCAATAATTACGACAAGGAGACAAAGTGAGTAGCTGCAAATTCTATGCAACATCACAGGACAGGACTGTCCATGATGCCGTATTTCCGACAAATCTTGAGATGCCTGATGATCTAAACTTTCATTTGAACGGGTTTGTCAATAAACAAAATCTGCGATATTAAACGGACACAGCTCAGTCATCAGAAGGCCAAAGGACGTCGTCTAGTGTGCTATTGGACAATCCAGTGGAACCACTGGGCCATATATTTTATTAAAAACAACGGCCGGCCAGAGACTGTCAATTCCGAGCGGTGTGCACGGTTAACAATTTCTTCCCCCCACAGCGCAGGGAAATTGCCATCTATGCGACATGATTCCAACACGATGAGGCAATAGTTGATAACTCCCGTGATTCAATTAATGCAATGAGGCGCCGCTTCCCACATCAGTTCCGTGATATCGCAAGGCTGGCGAGATCACCTGATCTTTCAGCCCATCGTCTTTTCTGTGGAGTCATCTGAAAAAAAAAATTTTTTTTACAGCGGCTTGGAAGAGGTAGACATCATTGCGCAAGAAATGTCTGAGGATGTAATGAGAAGCTTCGCGATCATCTTTCAGCAATACATGGCCAATGACTAATGCCATTTGTGTGGTTTACGTTTTAAAGAATACACCTACACTGATCTGCCGAAACATTATGACCGCTGATCACCGTGACGTCGCATGCAGCCTGGTGGCATTACGTGCACGTGAAGCGGTAACAACACGGATGGGGGACCACTGTAGCGAAGACATTTGCTGCTAATGGGGAAATCCATTGAGAAAAGCGACTTCGACAAAGGGCAGATTATTATTACGCAGAGCCTGTGAACGAGTGTCTCGAGAAGGGCGAATCTGGTCGAATGTTGACTTGGTACTGTCGTGAGCAGCTATGGAAAGAGATAGAAGGTCAGTGAAACAACCACTAGGCGCTAAATGGACGCCCACGACTCTTCACAGAACGTGCGGTTTGGAGGCTTGTCTGCTCTGCAAAGTAGAAGAGATGGTGGTCTGTGGCACCTCTGTCTAAAGGGCACGGTGGTGATTCGCGTACAGGTGTTTTGGAGTACACCGTTCATCGTACAATGTTGGACATGGAGCTCCGTAGCAGACCGCCCATACGTGTTCATGTGTCGACCCAACGACATCGTCAGTTACTATTGCAGTGGGCACGGGGCCATCGGGATTCAACCGTCGATCAATGGAAACGTGTGGACTCTACACTAGGTCGATGGTCGCCTCCACAAACGCCGTCGTTGAGGTGAACGGCGCTTCGAAACGTGCAGCGCGCTACGGCCGCGGGCTGGTGGGAGCAGTATTATGCTGTGCAAGACGTTCTCCTGCGCTTTCATGGGAACTGTGATAGTAATCGAAGACATGTTGACAGCTGTGAACCACCTGCATCTCTTCATGCTTGATGTCTCCCCCGAAGGGTATGTCATATTTCAGGAGCCTAACTGTCCATGTCTCAGAGCTGGAAAAGTGCTGTAGAGGTTTGAGAAGCATTATAGTAAACTCACGTTGATGTCTCGGCGACCAAATTCACCTGATGTAAATCCTATGGAATCCATCTAAGTCTCTGTTGGGTGCCATCACTGCGTACTCAAAGCAGCTGCCCATTATTTACGCGAATTATATGACTTGTGCTTAGACATCTAATGCCACAAACACTACAACAAACAGTGGGATGCCTCATAGGCAGACTCAGTGATATGTTGCGTTCCAAAGACGGACAAACAAGCTATTAACCAGGCAATGATAATGTTTTCTCTTAACACTGTATTTTTGGTTTTTTAGTAACGGCAATGTGTACAGAACAGCTGTTTATAAGTTATGTTGTTGTTGTGGTCTTCAGTCCTGAGACTGGTTTGATGCAGCTCTCCCTGCTACTCTATCCTGTGCAAGCTTCTTCATCTCCCAGTACCTACTGCAACCTACATCCTTCTGAATCTGTATTCATCTCTTGGTCTCCCTCTACGATTTTTACCCTCCACGCTGCCCTCCAATACTAAATTGGTGATCCCTCGATGCCTCAGAACATGTCCTACCAACCGATCCCTTCTTCTAGTCAAGTTGTGCCACAACCTCCTCCCCAATTCTATTCAATGCCTCCTCATTAGTTATGTGATGTACCCATCCAATCTTCAGCATTCTTCTGTAGCACCACATTTCGAAAGCTTCTATTCTCTCCTTGTCTAAACTATTTATCGTCCATGTTTCACTGCCATACATGGCTACACTCCATACAAATACTTTCATAAACGACTTCCTGACACTTAAATCTATACTCGATGCTCACAAATTTCTCTTCTTCAGAAACGCTTTCCTTGCCATTGCCAGTCTACATTTTATATCCTCATGTTATTTTGCTCCCCAAATAGCAAAACTCATTTACTACTTTAAGCCTCTCGTTTCCTAATCTAATTCTCGCAGCATCACCCAATTTAATTCGACTACATTCCATTATCCTCGTTTTGCTTCTGTTGATGTTCATCTTATATCCTCCTTTCACGACACTGTCCATTCCGCTCTTGCAGGTCCTTTGCTGTCTCTGACAGAATTACAGTGTCATCGGGGAACCTCAAAGTTTTTTTTTATTCTCCATGGATTTTAATACCTACTCCGTATTTTTCTTTTGTTTCCTTTACTGCTTGCTTGATATACAAATTGAATAACATCGGGGATAGGCTACAACCCTGTCTCACTCCCTTCCCAACCATTGCTTCCCTTTCATGTCCGTCGACTCATAACTGCCATCTGGTTTCTGTACAAACTGTAAATAGTCTTTCGATCCCTGTATTTTACCCCTGCCACCTTCAGAATTTTTTTTTATGTCTACAAATGCTAGAAACGTAGGTTTGCCTTTCCTTAATCTATTTTCTAAGATAAGTCGTAGGGTCAGTATGGCCTCAATTGTTCCAACATTTCTACGGAATCCAAACTGATCTTCCCCATGGTCTTATAAGTTATATTGTTGAAAATATACGCTAAAGCTTACGATTAACAAATGTAAATGTACTACTTCCCATGGATCACTCCATATCGCAAAAGAAAGTAACAACTATAGCAACACTAACAGGATTTTGAGATGAGTAGACTAATAGTGACGTAATTAAAAAGTGCGACTCTTCTGCATGCTGTGAATGCGTGCGGTTATTTCGCGTCTGACGAGAGATCCTTGAGCGAGACGTTATCTGAGCAGTTTGCGCTGGCGTGGAGCCGGGTACGTTTCTGCCATGCAGTGTCAAAACAAGTTCAGGGCTGCGCTGTCACGGACGCTCGCTGATAGCGGTTCCGGACGCCCTTGGGCGACGGAGCGTGGGACACAGCGCCCAGAATTATCGTGGAATTAGTCGCCGATCGTGTGACCCAAGGTCAGGCGTAGCTGCTGATGAAACGCAGATCGCCCGATTACTGGCAAACCTTCGTTCGACATTGATTGTGTAAACAACGGAGAAAGTGCTTATCTCGCAGTCTGACTCAGCGCCACATATTTGTTTGGAAAAAGAAATTTTTTTTCGCGAGTTGCTCTAACGCGCTAATTGAACTCTCTTATCTTTGCTGATCCAGAGATACATTTTAAGGCCGGACTTTTGCTTTTACTTGACACATGTTTTAACGACTGAGACGTCCAGGCACGACTCACGACTTGTCCTCATTGTCTCGACTTTCGAAATAGCGTAAACATCGCTGCGAAGTATGGAACGTCCCCTTTGAAAAACTAAGAATGACTGTGCTGGTAAACTTCTACGTTATTTGATTTTCAAACAGCTGAGCAAAACTCAACGTAATCAGACAGTTTTCTCTTTTCTTATTCTGATCCTCACTAAATTGACACACAATATTTTTAGCGCAACGCAATCTGACTTTCAATAATCTCTACAAAAGAATGGCCGTGACTAACAATAATCTATACCTTTCATGAATCACTTACCTCACAAAAATCTTCGTAACTCAAACTACTGCAATACAGCGAGCGCCAATACTGCCAGCTAAATAAGGGAATGTAACTATTGAGGGCACTAACTAGTGACAGGTATAGTCAGCAAATGAAAGATTTTGATAGAGAACAAACAATGTATTTGCCTTAATAGCGTTCAAAAGTCATAATATATATATCAGTTCATGACATCCAGTTTGACAAATTTCTTTTTTCTGACGGACACCTATCCAGATCATTCTTTCTCAAAACTCTGGCATCTCTCTCCCAACATCCACCACTGCTGGCGGCTCACCTCCGGCTGCCCAACGCTACGCGCTGTTCACATCCAACTGCCCAACCCTACACAAGCGAATATTCCAACAATGAGTCCAACTAGCCACAGACTGCACACAGCGCAGTCAGCGATTTTCATACACAGCACTAAGTGGCATTACCAACATAAAAATCTAAACAGCCTACTTACAAGTGAAATATTTTGAGACAGTGCCATTTCTTCGAAACGTTATTTTTTTCCCGGACTGTCATCTCGCCAGTTATGCAGGAAGTTTTCTGTGGAGTTTTGAAGATGAGAAGAGGGCCTAGCACATTTTAAGCTGCCAGGGGCTGTCGCGAGTCAAGCCCGAATAACTCAAGTGCTAATTACCAGTAAAAGGTGACTGTCAAAGCACCAGATTCCATGCAAACCTCTCTGGACAAAAGTCTCACACGTCATCACGAACATTTAACGGAATAGTGACAGACACGCACACTTACAGTGTGACAATTATTGAACTATATGAAAAGAAAAACGTAAATTAGTTACAAACTACGGCGTGCACACACTTTATTTAACTCGTAAACGTCACTACAGATATTCGGATTAAGGTTATGACATGTTTGATATGCCTGCCATCATTGGCGATGATGTGGCGCAGACGAATAGCGAAATTCAGCATGACCCGCTGAGGTGTCGGAACATCGATGCTGTCGATGACCTCCTGAATGGCTGTTTTCAGCTCAGCAATGGTTTTGGGGTTATTGCTGTACACCTTGTCTTTAATACGAGGGGCGTTTGAAAAGTCCGTGCAAAGTCCGAGGGACGGCACCACCGGCGCGTATGGAGGTCATGTTTAGTTAGTAGCATCTGTGGAAAGAACGCACACCAAGTTTCAGCCATATTGGTCTATTTCTTTGCGTTTGGCGTTCGTGTGAATCAAGGAAGTCGAGTGCTTCTCAAAAAATGGACGAAAAAGAATTTCTCATGGTGATTGAACATTTTGAAAGGCAAAATGTCACAGGAGACTAAGGAGAAGCTTGATAAACATTACAGTGACTCTGCACCTTCGATTAGAACAGTTTATAAGTGGTTTCAAAATTTTCGGAGTGGCCATATGGGCACAAGTGATGCTGAACGTTCTGGACCCTTGCAGGTTACGACTCCAGAAATCATCGATAAAATCCATGGTATGGAGATGGATGGCAGAAGAGTTAAGGTGTGTGAGATTGCCAGTGCTCTGGGCATCTGGAATCTACGGGTAGATAATATTTTGCATAAACATTTGGACATGAGAAAGCTATCTGCAAGATGGGTTCCGCTTGACCAAAAACGGAATCGTGTGAAGTGTTGCAAGGATGGTTTGCAGCTGTTCAGGAAGAATCCACAGGACTTTAAGCGTCGTTTCGTCACTGTGGATGAAACATGGATACATTACTATACTCCTGAGACCAAACAACAATCTAAACAATGGGTTACCAAGGGAGAATCTGCACCAAAAAAGGCGAAGACCATTCCTTCGGCCAGAAAGGTTTTGGCGATTGTCATTTGGGATTCGCAAGGAATAATCGTCATCGACTATCTGGAAAAGGGCAAAACTATTACAGGTGAATACTATTCATCGTTATTGGACAGTTTGAAAACAGAGCTGCAAGAAAAACACCGGATATTGGACCACAAAAAAGTCCTTTTCCACCACGACAATGCACCAGCACACACCTTAGCAATTGTGGTCTCAAAATTGTTGGAAATAGGAGTCCAACTCGTTTCACATCCCCCCTATTCTCCAGACTTGGCTCCCTCGAACTACTATTTGTTCTCCAATTTGAAGAAATGGCTGGCGGGACAAAGATTTTATTCAGACGATGAGGTGATTGCAGCAACTAACAGCTATTTTACAGAATTGGACAATTCCTATTATTCGGAATGGATCAACAAATTAGAACAGCGTTGGACGAAGTGTGTAAGTCTAAAAGGAGGCTATGTCGAAAAACAAAGAAGGTTTACCCCAAACACGTAAGTAGTTCTTATTTCTGCACGGGCTTTTCAAACGCCCCTCGTATAGCTCCACAAAAAGGAGTCGCACGTATTCAGATCCGTAGAATATAGTGGCCAATCGAGGTCCGTTCCAGTGGTCTCTGGGTACCCCAGAGCCAGAATGCGGTCCCCAAATTGCTCCTCCAGGACATCAAACACTCTTCTGCTTCGATGGGGTCGAGCTCCGTTTTGCGTGAACCACATCCTGTCGAAATCATGGTCACTTTGGATAATGGGGATCAAATCGTCTTCCCTAATCTTCACGTACTGTTCGGTTGTCACCGTGCTTTCGGAGAGTATCGCACCGATTATTGCGTGACTGGACATTGCACATCACACAGTCACCCGTTGAGGGTGAAGAGACTTCTCGATCTCCAAATGCGGATTCTCAGCCCTCAAATGCACCCATTTTTCTTATTGACGAAGGCATCCAAATGAAAGTGGGCTTCGCCGCTAAACCAAACCATGCATGTGCATACTAATTCCCATCATACCCTGCGGCCTACCGTGCCGTTTGAACGTCCTAACGTAAACCTTTCAGAAGTTATGACGATTTTATTTCATATAATTCAATAATTGTCATTCTGTACATAAACTAGGATCCACTGAAATACGTTGTAATGGTACCTCAAGAAACTGCCAGATAATTGAATAGTGGTTTTATTTTCGGTCTATAGCTTCAAGCGAATCAATTTAGAATGTTCCCTCAGACACGTAATAACTGATTTTTAGATTTTAAAGAGCGATGAATTTGATTTCCACCTATTTTCATAGTTACAAGATTTCTTGGTATCATGAATTCAATATATATCACTAACATGCCATGTCACCCTGAGTAGCTCTACATTACACAGTAGTGATCGTCCATAACAGGGGCCGTCGCTTAACTTGCCTTATTTGAAGCCCAGTTTCATGCAAAGTAATAGTATTTATTGCTAGTGGTTTGGAATCGCAGATTAATTCAGTTAACTGTTTGTGCCGTCGCAAAGCGTCTGTGTGTCGCAGTCAGTGTTGAAAAATGTGCACAATATGACGATGTGGCAGCATGTATCAGCATTTAAGGAAAACTGGTAAATGTGAAACATCCCCTTAGAAAAATTTATGAATTACTGTGCTAGGATACCCCTTACGTTACTTGATTTTCAGACAGCTGAGCAGAACTGAACGTACTCAGACATTTCGCTCTTTACTTATCCTGATCAACACTAAACTGACACACAATATTTTTAGCGCAACGCAGTCTGACTTTCAAAAATCCCTACACAAGAATGGCCGTGACTAACAATAATCTATACCTTTCATGGATCACTAACCTCACAAAAATCTTCGTTACTCAAACTACTGCAATACAGCGAGCGCCAATACTGCCAGCTAAATAAGGGATTATAACTACTGAAGGCACTAACTAGTGATAGGCATAGTTAGCAAATGAAAGATTTTGATAGAGAACAAACAAATGTTCAGAGCTCTAAAATGTATACCTTAAGAGGTACGAACACTTGCTCAATAGAAGAGATGTGTTTCACACTAGCGAAGATTACCAAATGCTTATACCTCTTGTTGTTGTTGTTGTTGTGGTCTTCAGTCCTGAGACTGGTTTGATGCAGCTCTCCATGCTACTCTATCCTGTGCAAGCTTCTTCATCTCCCAGTACTTACTGCAACCTACGTCGTTCTGAATCTGCTTAGTGTATTCAGCTCTTGGTCTCCCTCTACGATTTTCACCCTCCACTCTGCCCTCCAATACTAAATTGGTGATCCCTCGATGCCTCAGAATATGTCCTACCAACCGATCCCTTCTTCTAGTCAAGTTGTGCCACAAACTTCTCTTCTCCCCAATTCTATTCAATACCTCTTCATTAGTTATGTTATCTACCCATCTAATCTTCAGCATTCTTCCGTAGCACCACATTTCGAAAGCTTCTATTCTCTTCTTGTCCAAACTACTTATCGTCCATATTTCACTTCCATACATGGCTACACTCCATACAAATACTTTCAGAAACGACTTCCTGATAAATCTATACTCGATGTTAACAAATTTCTCTTCGTTCCTTGTCATTGCCAGTCTACATTTTATATCCTCTCTACTTTAACCGTCATCAGTTATTTTGTTCCCCAAATAGCAAAACTCCTTTACTACTTTAAGTGTCTCATTTCCTAACCTAATTCCCGCAGCATCACCCGAGTTAACTCTGCTACATTCCATTATCCTCGTTTTGCTGTTGTTGATGTTCATCTTATATCCTCCTTTCAAGACACTGTCCATTCCTTTCAACTGCTCTTCCAAGTCCTTTGCTGTCTCTGACAGAATTACAATGTCATCGGCGAACCTCAAAGTTTTTATTTCTTCTCCATGGATTTTAATACCTATTCCGAATTTTTCTTTTGTTTCCTTTACTGCTTGCTCAATATACAGATTGAATAACATCGGGGAGAGGCTGCAACCCTGTATCACTCCCTTCCCAACCACTGCTTCTCTTTCATGTCTCGACTCTTATAATTGCCATCTACTTTCTGTACAAATTGTAAATAGCCTTTCGCTCCCTGTATTTTACCCCTGTACCTCTTAATGTACGCGATTTAGACATTTTGTATTTATCTCTGTACAATGAACCTGTTCCTAAAGTTTGTCGATGCTTTTTTTGGAAGCTCTGTATGTATATCAAATCATATACTCTCAATCCAAAACTTTTAACAATGCAACAACTCTTTCATAACGCAAGAGAAGATGGTAGTACTGGATATACAGCACAATTGATTGAAAAGCTCGTATTTGCTCCTATACTCAGCGAGCAGCCTTTGAACTTCTATTTTGCCACGCGGGAGGATATCGTCACAAGTGTGAAAGCGGAGTGATCGCAGAGTAACGGTGCGCAAATTTGGAATGCGCTTCTAAGATAACTGATACATTCGTCTAACATTCAACACAGCAAGTAACTGAAAAGGCCTCAGCTCTTTTCTTCACCACTGAAGAAACTCCTCCTTCCAATACTAAACTGGTGATCCCTTGATGTCCCATCAACCGATGTCTTATTTTAGTCAAGATGTGCCACAAATTTCTTGTCTCCACAATTCTACTATGTATCTCTTCATTACTTACGTGATCTGGCCACCTCATCTTGTTTTAACAGTTGCAGACGCCTTTAGTCGTTTTTAATCATGAAAACACAAGGTGTCCTCTGTCAGCTTGTAGCGCAACAGCTACACGTTCCTTTCAGTTTTATGTCAATGTTTTCCCCTACAAAAAATTCCTCAAGTTATTTTGATTAATTTGGTTCATGTTAATAAAAAGTCGTTAAAATCAATATCTTTCTTTAATTTTTGCCAGAAGACTAACGTAGAACACAGGAAGTCATGTGATTCACGTAAGCGCAGAACGTCACTAAGAGAAGGCGATGGGCTACTACGGATTGTAGTGCTACTGCATGGCGCACGTGGCAAGAAGAAGTTTGAATATCTGGTGCGCTGGAAAATAATAAACTTCCAGAATGTTCTAGAAGCTTTGTGGCGTATGTAGACCTTCCTTGGCCTGAAAGAGGCTAAGACGTAGGACAGTACCTTGTGAACGTCTTCAGCGCAACGTATCGAGGTATCGACGACGTCACAGAATAGTAAGCTACATTAATTAACCCTTCAGGTTATCTAGTGTTCATGTAATCGAAGACCAAATCCAGAAGTGTAGAAAGGGACCTCTGTAGGTAATATTGTGCCATTAATTTATTAATCTGATTTCGACACGTGTGCAGAACTTCGCGGAGGCACACGTACAGAAGAGAGCGGCTGCTAACGAGATTGGCAAACACACCGGCTACATTCTGCTTACGTAGAGAGCAGACGTACGAATTATCGGTCTGTAACTTAACAGCCTCAGTGCCAGTAATGAACTACTATCGACTTGTTACAAAGTTCGGTCTCTATGGCAACTGCCCTGCAGTAGTTTGATAATCAAGATTTAGATTCATGTATACAGGTGTTACAAAAAGGTACGGCCAAACTTTCAGCAAACATTCCTCACACACAAAGAAAGAAAATATGTTATGTGGACATGTGTCCGGAAACGCTTACTTTCCATGTTATAGCTCATTTTATTACTTCTCTTCAAATCACATTAATCATGGAATGGAAACACACAGCAACAGAACGTACCAGCGTGACTTCAAACACTTTGTTACAGGAAATGTTCGAAATGTCCTCCGTTAGCGAGGATACATGCATCCACCCTCCGTCGCATGGAATCCCTGATTCACTGGTGCAGCCCTGGAGATTGGCGTATTGTATCACAGCCGTCCACAATACGAGAATTTGATACCGGGGTTGCGTAGACAAGAGCTTTCAAATGCCCCCATAAATGAAAGTCAAGAGGGCTGAGGTCAGGAGAGCGTGGAGGCCATGGAATTGGTCCGCCTCTACCAATCCATCGGTCACCGAATCTGTTGTTGAGAAGCGTACGAACAATTCGACTGAAATGTGCAGGAGCTCCATCGTGCATGAACCACATGTTGTGTCGTACTTGTCAAGGCACATGTTCTAGCAGCACAGGTAGAGTATCCCGTATGAAATCATGATAACGTGCTCCATTGAGCGTAGGTGGAAGAACATGGGGCTCAATCAAGACATCACCAACAATGCCTGCCCAAACGTTCACAGAAAATCTGTGTTGATGACGTGATTGCACAATTGCGTGCGGATTCTCGTCAGCCCACACATGTTGATTGTGAAAATTTACAATTTTATCACGTTGGAATGAAGCCTCATCCGTAAAGAGAACATTTGCACTGAAATGAGGATTGACATATTGTTGGATGAACCATTCGCAGAAGTGTACCCGTGGAGGCCAATCAGCTGCTGATAGTGCCTGCGCACGCTGTACATGGTACGGAAACAACTGGTTCTCCCGTAGCACTCTCCATACACTAACGTGGTCAACGTTACCTTGTACGCTGACATTAGGGTTATCGTCAACTGCACGAAGAATTGCCTTGTCCATTGCAGGTGTCCTCGTCGTTCTAGGTCTTCCCCAGTCGCAAGCCATAGGCTGGAATGTTCCGTGCTCCCTAAGACGCCGATCAATTGCTTCGAAGGTCTTCCTGTCGGGACACCTTCGTTCTGGAAATCTGTCTCGATACAAACGTACCGCTCCACGGCTATTGCCCCGTGCTAATCCATACATCAAATGGGCATCTGCCAACTCCGCATTTGTAAACATTGCACTGACTGCAAAACCACGTTCGTGATGAACACTAACCTGTTGATGCTACGTACTGATGTGCTTGATGCTAGTACTGTAGAGCAATGAGTCGCATGTCAACACAAGCACCGAAGTCAACATTACCTTCCTTCAATTGGGCCAACTGGTGGTGAATCGAGGAAGTACAGTACATTCTGACGAAACTAAAATGAGCTCTAACATGGAAATTAAGCGTTTCCGGACACATGTCCACATAACATCTTTTCTTTAATTGTGTGTGAGGAATGGTTCCTGAAAGTTTGGCCGTACCTTTTCGTAACACCCTGTATACAGGGTGAGTTACCTAACGTTACCGCTGGATATATTTCGTAAACCATATCAAATACTGACGAATCGATTCCACAGACCGAACGTGAGGAGAGGGGCTAGTGTAATTGGTTAATACAAACCATAAAAAATGCACGGAAGTATGTTTTTTAACACAAACCTACGTTTTTTTTAAATGGAACCCCGTTAGTTTTGTTAGCACATCTGAACATATAAACAAATACGTAATCAGTGCCGTTTGTTGCATTGTAAAATGTTAATTACATCCGGAGATATTGTAACCTAAAGTTGACGCTTGAGTACCACTCCTCCGCTGTTCGATCGTGTGTATCGGAGAGCACCGAATTACGTAGGGATCCGAAGGGAATGGTGATGGACCTTAGGTGCAGAAGAGACTGGAACAGCACATTACGTCCACATGCTAACACCTTTTGATTGGTCTTTTTCACTGACGCACATGTACATTACCTTGAGGGCTGAGGTACACGTACACAGGTGGTTTCCGTTTTCAATTACGGAGTGGAATAGAGTGTGTCCCGACATGTCAGGCCAATAGATGTTCAATGTGGTGGCCATCATTTGCTGCACACAATTGCAATCTCTGGCGTAATGAATGTTGTACACACCGCAGTACATCTGGTGTAATGTCGCCGCAGGCTGCCACAATACGTTGTTTCATATCCTCTGGGGTTGTAGGCACATCACGGTACACATTCTCCTTTAACGTACCCCACTGAAAGAAGTCCAGAGGTGTAAGATCAGGAGAACGGGCTGGCCAATTTATGCGTCCTCCACGTTCTATAAAACGCCCGTCGAACATGTTCCTCACCCCTCATGGTAATGTACATGTGCGTCAGTGAAAAAGACCAATCAAAAGGTGTTAGCATGTGGACGTAATGTGCTGTTCCAGTCTCTTCTGTACCTAAGGTCCATCACTGTTCCCTTTGGATCCCTAAGTAATTCGGTGCTCTCCGATACACACGATCGAACAGCGAAGGACCGAGCGAGGTGGCGCAGTGGTTAGACACTGGACTCGCATTCGGGAGGACGACGGTTCAATCCCGCGTCCGGCCATCCTGATTTAGGTTTTCCGTGATTTCCCTAAATCACTCCAGGCAAATGCCGGGATGGTTCCTCTGAAAGGGCACGGCCGGCTTCCTTCCCCATCCTTCCCTAATTCGATGAGACCGATGACCACGCTGTCTGGTCTCCTTCCCCAAACAACCAACCAACCAACAGCGGAGGAGTGGTACTCAAGCGTCAACTTTAGGTTACAATATCTCCGGATGTAATTAACATTTTACAATGCAACAAACGACACTGATGACGTGTTTGTTTATATGTTCAGATGTGCTAACAAAACTAACGGGGCTCCATTTAAAAAAACGTAGGTTTGTGTTAAAAAACATTCCTCCGTGCATTTTTTTATGGTTTGTATTAACCAATTACAGTAGCCCCTCTCCTCACGTTCGGTCTGTGGAATCGATTCGTCAGTATTTGATGTGGTTTAAGAAATATATCCAGTGGTAATGTTAGGTGACTCAACCTGTATATTACGTGTCGATCAGGTAGTGACTCCTATATGTGAATAAATATATTTTTGCCTGAGAAGTTATTTTAGTACGACGATACTTTCCATTCGTTAGTCATGACGAGCCTACATTGAAAAGGGGGAGCGATTCTGGTGCTAGACTTCGTATTTTTGTATTTTTCGTTGTCGCTTTGCTTTTGCACACGCGGATGACCAATTAGTCGCGTGATAAGTTGAGTTTCCGATATGATGTTCAATCCAGAATACGTAGGAGGACAAAGCTTTTAATGAAAACTCTAATCCACTTTTCCGTATTTTAGGAACGTACTGAAGTCCGTCATGGTGGTTGCAATTATTAGTTGGTTCAGTTTGAGTGTTTCAGAATCATGTTTTAGTTGTGTAGCGCGTTAACGTCTTTGGTTAGGTTCCGACTAACGATTAATCTTCATCTCCTTCTGAGCACTACGGTAACTAGCTTCTGCAAACACAATTATTGCGGCCATGAAATCGTGACTAGGAAGGCGGATGCTTGAAATCGATATCTTTTGTGTTCTCTTGCAATCGAAGCCAAACACGTCTGCATTTACCAAACCCTTGTATACTTACGTTGTTCATGACAGATGGACTGTGCACCTCATTAGTAAACACTGTCATCTTCATAACCTCGGCAACGTTATTTTAGTGGTTAAACACCTCCTTCCTTGGCCACCTCTTTACTGTAGTTTAGAAATTGTAATAACTTCATGTATTAACAAGGGCAGAGTAGCGTGGTTACCCTTGAATGCAACTGTTATGGTAAATGCTGATATTTGTTTCATGGGCGTAACGCCGTGTCTTCAGGAATAATTCTTCATCTACATGGATACTCTGCAAATCACATTAAAGTGCCTGGAAGAGGGTTCATCGAACCACCTTCGCAATTCTCTATTATTCTCGTACAAGCGAGAGGAAAGAACGAACACCTATAGCTTTCCGTACGAGCTCTGATTTCCCTTATTTTATCATGGTGATCTTTTCTCCCCATTTAAGTATTTCATATTTTTAGATTTCCAGAAGGCTTTCGACACCGTTCGTCACAAGCGTCTTCTAACCAAACTGCGTGCCTATGGAATATCGCCTCAGTTGTGAGACTGGATTCGTGATTTCCTGTCGGAAAGGTCACAGTTCGTAGTAATAGACCGAAAGTCATAAAGTAAAACAGAAGTAATATCTGGCGTTTCCCAAGGAAGTGTTACAGGTCCGCTATTGTTCCTGATCTATATTAACAAGATAGGAAAAAATCTTTGTCGCCGTCTTAGATTGCTCGCAGATGATGCTGTCATTTACCGTCTTCTAAAGTCATAAGAGGACCAAAACGAATTGCAAAACGATTTAGATAAGATATCTGTATGGTGCGAAAAGTAGCAATTGACCCTGAATAAAGAAAAGTGTGAAGTTATTCACATGAATACTGAAAGAAATCCGCTAAATTTCGATTACGCGACAAGTCACACAAATCTCAAGGCCATAAATTCAACTAAATATTTAGGGATTACAATTACAAATAACCTAAATTGGAACGATCACATAGATAATGTTGTGGGTAGAGCAAACCAAAGACTGCGATTTATTGGCAGAGCACCTAGAAGGTGCATCAGGTCTACTAAAGAGACTGCTTACACCACGTTTCTCCGCCCTTTTCTGGAGTATTGCTGTGCGGTGTGGACTGACGGATATCGAAAAAGTTCAAAGAAGGGTGGCTCGTTTGGTAGTATCGCGAAACAGGGGAAAGAGTGTCACAGACATGATACGTGAATTGGAATGGTAATCATTAAAACAAAGACTTTTTCGTTGCGACGGGATCTTTTCATGAAATTCCAATCACCAGTTATCTCGCCGGCCGTTGTAGCCGAGCGGTTCTAGGCGCTTCAGTCTGGAACCGCTCGACCGCTACGGTCGCAGGCTCGAATCCTGCCTCGGGCATGGATGTGTGTGATGTCGTTGGGTTAGTTAGGTTTAATTAGTTCTAAGTTCTAGGGGACTGATGACCACAGATGTTGTCTCATAGTGCTCAGAGCCATTTGAACCATCTGAACCATTTTCTCCTCCGATTGCGAAAACATTCTGTTGGCAGAAAGCTTGGTAGTTTATTGAACCCTCTGCGAGGCACTTTATTGTGAATAGCAGAGTAATCACCTAGGTCGGTATCAACAAAATATTTTCGCATTCGGAGGAAAAAAGTTGGTGATTGGAATTTCGTGAGAAGATTCCGCCGCAACGAAAAACGCCTTTGTTTTAATGATTGTCCACACCAAATCCTGTATCATTTCAGTGACACTCTCTCCCCTATTACGCGATAATACACAACGTGCTGTCCTTCTTTGAACTTTTTCGATGTAGGCCTACTCCGTCAATCCTATTTGGTAAGGATCCCACACCATGCAACAGTACTCTAAAAGAGGAGGGACAAGCGTAGTATAGGCAGTCTCCTTAGTAGATCTGTTACATTTTCTAAGCGTCCTGCCAACAAAACTCAGTCTTTGATTAGCCTTCCCCACAACATTTTCTATGTCTTCCTTCCAGTTTAAGATGTTCGTAATTGTAATTCCTATGTATTTAGTTGAATTTACAACCTTAAGATTTGACTGATTTACCGTGTAACCGAAGTTTAACGGATTCCTTTTAGGACTCATGTGGATAACTTCATACTTTTCATTATTTAGGGTTAATTGCCAATTTTCGCACCAGACAGATATCTTTTCCAAATGGTTTTGCTATTTATTTTGATCTTCTGTTGACTACGAGTCGATAAACGACAGCGTCATCTGCAAATCGTTTATATACACAAGGAACAACAAAGGGCTTATAAAACTACCTTGGGTAACGCCCGAAATCACTTCTGTTTTACTCGATGACTTTCCGTCAGTTACTACGAACTGTGACCTCTATGACAGGAAAGCACGAATCCAGTCACATAACTGAGACGATATTCCATAAGCACGCAATTTCACTACAAGCCACTTGCGTGGTGCAATGTCAAAAGCCTTCCGGAAATCCTGAAATACCTTGTCAATAACACTCAACACTTCGTGTGAATAAAGAGCTAGTTGTGTTTCACAAGAACAAAGTTTTCTAAATGTTCAAATGTGTGTGTGTGTGTGTGAACTTCTAAGTGACCAAACTGCTGAGGTCATCGGTCCCTAGACTTACACACTACATACACTAACTTGTGCTAAGAATAACACACACACCCATGCCCGAGGCAGGACGCGAACCTCAGCCGGGAGGGGCCGTGCAATCGGTGACATGGCACCTCTAACCGCGCGGCCACCCCGCGCGGCGATGTTTTCTAAATCCGTGTTGACTGTGTGTCAATAGACCGTTTTCTTCGAGGTAATTCATAATGTTCGAACACAATATATGTTCCAAAATCCTGCTGCGTATCGAAGTTAATGATATAGGCCTGTAATTTAGTGTATTACTCCTACTACCTTTCTTTAATATTGGTGTGACCTGTGCGACTCTCCAGTCTTTGGTACGGATCTTTCGTCGAGCGAACGGTTGTGTATGATTGTTAAGTATGGAGCTATTGCATCAGCATGCTCTGAAAGGAACCTAATTGGTATACAGTCTGGACCAGAAGATTTGCTTTTATTAAGTGATTTAAGTTGCTTCACTACTCCGAAGATATTTACTTGGCAGCTGTTCTTGATTCGAATTCTGGAATATTTACTTCGGAATATTTACTTCGTCTTCTTTTGTGAAGGCATTTTGGAAGCTGCGTTTAGTAATTCTGGTTTGGCGGCACTGTCTTCGATAGTATCTCCATTGCTATAGCGCAGAAAGGCATTGATTGTATCTTGCCGTTAGAATACTTTGCATACTACCAGAATCTCGTTGGATTTTCTCCCAGGTTTCGAGACAAAGTTTCGTTGTGGAAATTATTATAAGCATTTCGCATTGAAATCTGCGCTAAATTTCGAGCTTTTGTAAAAGATCGCCAATCTTGCGGATTTTAAATTTGGCATTTTAAATTTGGCATGTTTGTTTCGTTGTTTCTGCAACAGTGTTCTAACCCCTTTTTGTAGGATCAGCTCCGTCGTTTGTTAATTTACTTGGTATAAATCTCTCAATTGCTGCCGATACTATTTCTTTGCATTCAAGCCACATCTGGACTACGCCTATATTATTAATTTGGAAGGAGTGGAGATTGCCTCTGGAAGACGTAAAGTGAATTTTTATCTGTTTTTTTGAATAGGTATATTTTTCGTTTATTTTTGGAGGATTTGAGGGTTATAATATTCAGTCTCGCTACGACAACCCGGTGTTCACTAGTCCCTGTATGCGTTTTGATGCTCGTTATTAACTCAGGATTATTTGTTGCTAAGAGGTCAAGTGTCTTTTCAAAGCCGTTTACTATTTGCGTGGGCTCATGAACTAACTGCTCGAAATAATTTTCAGAGAACGCGTTTAGCACAATTTCGGGTGATGTTTTATGCGTACCTCCGGGCATAAACGCGTATTTTCGCCAACATATAGAGGGTAAATTAAAGTCACCACCGCCCGCGTCTCGTGGTCATGCGGTAGCGTTCTCGCTTCCCACGCCCGGGTTCCGGGGTTCGATTCCCGGCGGGGTCAGGGATTTTCTCTGCCTCGTGATGGCTGGGTGTTGTGTGATGTCCTTAGGTTAGTTAGGTTTAAGTAGTTCTAAGTTCTAGGGGACTGATGGCCATAGATGTTAAGTCCCATAGTGCTCAGAGCCATTTGAACCATCTGAAAGTCACTACCAAGTATAATCGTATGAGTCGGGTACGTGTTTGAAATCAAACTCAAGTTTTCTTTGAACCTTTCAGCAAATGTGTCATCTGAATTATGAGGTCGGTAAAAGGATCCAATTACTTTTTTATTCCGGTTTCCAACGATGACCTCTGCCCATACTAACTCACAGGAACTATCTACTTCAATTTCTCTATATAACATTTTGTTTACCAGTGCTTCAGACAGCATCAGAGCCTTGAAAGACTCAGAAAGGAGCTAGTCTCAAACAAGTTCAGCTAGCCTAACTGTTTACATGTATCTACGCAACGATCTGTTCGCGGCGTATCAGACCGCTATCATCTAAGGCAACGGTCTGATGAAGTCACGAAGTTATATGTATCTACGTTACGGTCTGTTCCTGGTGTTGTCGCACCGCTGTGATTTTAGTCAGCGGTCTGATGACGCCAGGAACAGACCGTTGCGTAGATACATATAACTTCGTGACTTCATCAGACCGTTGCCTTAGATGATAGCGGTCTGATACGCCGCGAACAGATCGTTGCGTAGATACATGTAAACAGTTAGACTAACTGAACTTGTTTGAGACTAACTCCTTGCTGACTCGTTCGAGCGTTTGTGATATCCGAAGCACTGGTAGACAAAACGTCATGCAGCGAATTATACCTCGGACCACGCACGTCCTTGTATTCATAAAACAAAAATCAGCAGTGACACGAATATTGGCACTGAAAGTCGGCATTCTGTTATTATAATGGGAACTATTACACGGTCGATATTAAAGGCACCAGCAGAACCTACAGTACGTATACATTCTATTGTCACACTGCCTTCATTGATGGTTAAGTAGCGACGCACCCAAGCGTCCAAGTTACTAGACGTTGACAGCAAGCGAATATCAAATCTGTTTCAAGCAGGTTAGTTAGCAGTGAGTAAAGACCTTCGATGCAGTAACAGTGGCTCAAAATGGTTCAAATGGCTCTAAGCACTATGACTAACAGTGGCAGTTGGAGGTAATTTCAGCTACAGACTTGCAGTAAATTCAACTGGAAAACTGCACGTTCCATGCTCAAGTGATATTTTTTGTAGGAAAGAGAATTTAGAAGAGCAGTAACATCGACATATGTTTCTATATTTATACCCGCATATTGGAATAGATAAAGCCCTCTATAATAAAACCACTCTTTTCCTCATTCCTCAACGTAATCTTCATTTAATCCTATTCCTCAGTAGATCAGTTAATTACAGATGGAACACTAAACTACAGCAACTGGTTTGTCAACCAACTGCAGAAGGAAGGAAGCAAGCAAGGGACGCAGATACATTAACATCAAATATTCCTTACATGACGAGATAATTAGATATAGTTTGGACAAGAACAGGATAAAAATTTTACGGAACTCTATTCAAAGAAACCACTTTGGACGGGAAAAACTCCATATTCAGAGTGGCCCACAAGGAAATATCAGGTTTATCGTATATTTACTTCAATAGGTAACTATTCTACACAAATTTTCATTATTGAAAAGCTACACACGGATTAATTCCTTAAAAAGTATATCACGCAAAGGGCTTTCATCGTTGACGATCCATTGCTGAAGACGTTCGCAGAAGCTCCTCATTACGTTCTCAATCTTTCGTTGAGGAACATCCTGTATATTTTCCCAGAGCCTTCAGTTCTTCAGTATTGTGGAGTCTTTGTAAACAATGACTCCCTCCCTCCCCAAACACACGCAAAAAATAGGGGCTGAAAAATCAGATGATATGCAGAGTGGTCCACTGATAGTGACCGGGTCAAATATCTCACGAAATAAGCGTCAAACGAAAAAATTACTAAGATTAAAACTTGTCTAGCTTGAAGGGAGAAACCAGATGGCGCTATGGTTGGACCGCTAGATTGCGCTGCCATAGGTCAAACGGATATCAACTGCGTTTTTTTTTTTACATAGGAACCCCCATTTTTTATTACATATTCGTGTAGTACAAAAGAAATATGAATGTTTTAGTTGGACCACTTTTTTCTCTTTGTGATAGATGGCGCTGTAATAGTCACAAACGTATAAGTACGTGGTATCACGTAACATTCCGCCAGTGCGGACGGTATTTGCTTCGTGATACATTAACCGTGTTAAAATGGACCGTTTACCAATTGCGGAAAAGGTCGATATCGTGTTGATGTATGGCTAATGTGATCAAAATGCCCAACGGGCGTGTGCTATGTATGCTGCTCCGTATCCTGGACGACATCATCCAAGTGTCCGGACCGTTCACCGGATAGTTACGTCATTTAAGGAAGCAGGAAGTGTTCAGCCACATGTGAAACATCAACCACGACCTGCAACAAATGATGATGCCCAAATAGGTGTTTTAGCTGCTGTCGCGGCTAATCCGCACATCAGTAGCAGACAAATTGCGCGAGAATCGGGAATCTCAAAAAAGTCGGTGTTGAGAATGCTACATGAACATCGATTGCACCCGTACCATATTTCTATGCACCAGGAATTGCATGGCGACGACTTTGAACTTCGTGTACGTTCTGCCACTGGGGACAAGGGAAATTACGGGACGATGACAGATTTTTTGCACGCGTTCTATTTAGCGACGAAGCGTCATTCACCAACAGCGGTAACGTAAAAATGCACTATTGGGAAACGGAAAATCCACGATGGCTGCAACAAGTGGAACATCAGCGATCTTGGCGGGTTAATGTATGGTGCGGCATTATGGGAGGAAGGATAATTGGCCCCCATTTTATCGATGACAATCTAAATGGTGCAGCGTATGCTGATTTCCTATGTAATGTTCTACCGATGTTACTACAAGATGTTTCACTGCATGACAGAATGGCGATGTACTTCCAGCACGATGGCTGTCCGGCACATAGCTCGAGTGCGGTTGAAGCGGTATTGAATAGCATATTTCATGACAGGTGGATTGGTCGTTCACCGGATCTGACGTCCCCGGATTTCTTTCTGTGGGGAAGGTTGAAGGAAATTTGCTATCGTAATCCACCGACAACGCTTGACAACGTGCGTCAGCGCATTTTCAATGCATGTGCGAACATTACGGAAGGCGAACTATTCGCTCGTGGGAGGAATGTCGTTACACGTATTGCAAATGCATTGAGGTTGACGGACATCATTTTCAGCATTTATTGCATTAATGTGGTATTGACAGGTAATCACGCTGTAACAGCATGCGTTCTCAGAAATGATAAGTTCACAAAGGTACATGTATCACATTGGAACAACCGAAATAAAATGTTCAAACGTACCTACGTTCTGTATTTTAATTTAAAAAACCTACCTGTTACCAACTGTCTACAATTTTAAGCCATATGTTTATGACTATTACAGCGCCATCTATCACAAAGCGAAAAAAGTGGTCCAACTAAAACATTCATATTTCTTTACGTACTACACGAATATGAAATAAAAATTGGGGATTCCTATTTAAAAGAACGCAGTTGATATCCGTTTGACCTATGGCAGCGCCATCTAGCGGGCCAACCATTGCGCCATCTGGTTTCCCTCTTCAAGATAAACAAGTTTCGTGCTATGTAGTTTTTTCGTTTGACGCATATTTCCTGAGATATTTGGCCCGGTCACGATCAATGGACCACCCTGTAGCTAGAGTAATAGATTTGGAAAGTGGCAGCTCAGTGTAGTCATTGAATTACGAACCGTATAGGATATAGCCACATCGTGCTAAAACGACGGTAATGTTGCAAACCTGCAGTATGAAGGAATTGTTAGTCATGGCCGAATACCACTCGAAATTGACAAGCAATGGCCGTCTGTTGACGACTTCAATAAAATACGGCTCAACATTTCCAGTGGACTGTTCAGTAGCACATCAGGCCACGATCTTTGAGCTACCTTGAGCCTTTTGATGAAATGAGCTGCGTGTTTGTTTATTGACAAATCCATTCAGATGAAACCTCGTCTCGTCAGACGTCATAACATCTGTCAGAAATGTGTCAACCTGGTCACTTCCGTCCAGTAATGTGTGCAAAAAATGGGACCTACTCGTTGTCTCTCACGGCCGTAACTGTTGGGCCACTTGCAGCTTATAAGGATGGAACATTGGATACTGTTTCATAATTTTAATGTTCTTCAATTATGACAGACATAGTTATGAGCTTCATTGCAGAGCTGCACGAACTGATCGGATATTTTCCGGCATCTGAACTGTCATTTCAAGTCCTTTATGCTTCTAATTGGTTACAGAATCCGTCCCACACCATTGTTTTATACACCTGGATGCTGTCGTTATGCCTGGAACACAGTAATGGCGGTTTCTTCCACGTCACAATACAGACGGGAGAGGCGAGCTCTCTGCTCACGACAGAACTTCTACACGGCCTCAGTACGCACCGATACTGAACTCAATAGCATACTGTGTGGGCCAATTACGTGTGGTAGACGACGCAAGCACCTCTATATGTTTTTAATAGAAAATGTGGTACACACATCAAAAAAAGTTTTGCATCATCCCGGTTCCAAAAACTCCTGAAGATTGGCGTTGACTGTGGATATTCTATCACAGACACAGTCCCTTTGACTGTTCACAGATGTCACTAAACCCACCGGAAGATGTAAACAACCATGCATGAGCAGCGCCTATTTGACGCAGGGGGTCCGACAGCCGATAAGTTCCAGTAATTCCATCAGGAAGGAGGAACACGGCTCGTGTTGTCTGTAGTTCAACCATTCCTAGACGGTCAATACTGCGGTTCGATCGCGTCCGCATTGTTACTTTGTGTCAGGAAGGGCTCTCAACAAGGGAAGTGTTCAGGCGTCTCAGAGTGAACCAATGCGATGTTGTTCGGAGATGGAGGGGATGCAGAAAGACAGGAACTGTCGATGACATGCCTCGCTCAGGCCGCCCAAGGGCTACTACTGCCCTGGATGACCGCTACCTACGGATTATGGCTCGGAGGAACCCTGACAGCAACGCCACCATGTTGAGTAATGCCTTTCGTGCAGCCACAGAACGTCATCTTACAACTCAAGCTATGCGCAATAGGCTGCATCATGCGCAACTTCACTCCCGACGTCCAGGGCGAAGTCCATCTTTGCAATCACGACACCATGCAGCGCGGTACAGATGGGCCCAACAACATGCCGAATGGACCACTTAGGATTGGCACCACGTTCTCTTCACCGAAGAGCGTCGCATATGGCTTCAACGTCGGAGACGTGTTTGGAGGCAACCCGGTCAGGCTGAACGCCTTAGACACACTCTCCAGTGAGTGCAGCAAGGTGGAGGTTCCCTGCTGTTTTGTGGTGGCATTACGTGGCGCCGACGTACGCAGCTGGTGGTTATGGAAGGCGCCTTGACGGCTGTACGATACGTGAATACCATTCTCCGACCGATAGTGCAACCATATCGGCAGCATATTGGCGGCGCATTCGTCTTCATGGACGACAATTCGCGCCCCCATCGTGGACATCTTGTGAATGACTTCCTTCAGGAGAACGACATCGCTCGAATTGAGTGGCTAGCAAGATCTCCAGACATGAGCCCTATCGAACATGCCTGGGGTAGATTGAAAAGGGCTGTTTGTGGACGACGTGACCTACCAACCAATCTGAGGGATCTACGCCGAATCGCCGTTGAGGAGTGGGACAATCTGGACCAATAGTGCCTTGATGAGCTTGTGGATAGAATGCCGCGACGACTAAAGGCTTGCATCAGTGCAAGAGGACGTGATACTGTGTATTAGAGGTACCGGTGTGTACAGCAATCTGAAGCACCACCTCTGAAGGTCTCGCTGTATGGTGGTACAATACGCAATGTGAGGTTTTCATGAGCAATAAGAAGGGCGGAAGCAATGCTTATGTTAATTTCTATTCCAATTTTCTGTACAGGTTCCGGAATTCTCGGAACCGAGTTGATGTGGTACATTTTTTTGATGTGTGTATTTCCCGTTGGCCACTCTGTAGTTACGGTGGAGTAAGATATGGTAAAGTGTGTTTCGTGACGTTCACAGGAAACGACGCAGTTGTCAGCCTTGCAGGAGGGCAGGTACGATCGTGGCGATGTCATAAAGTGCGATATGTGGCGGGGGGAATGGGGTGACCTACAGTGGCGACGAAGGGCGAGCAGAAGGCTGCAGTGGCAGTAACCTGGAAGTCTGTGGTGAACGGCAGCTGGAAGGGCGACATGAAAAGTTTCTCTCTGACTGAAGCCACTGTCCACATCCTCAAGGCAACGGTGTGATACTCGAGAGCCCGGTGTTCGATGTAATTATGCCACAGACAAGGAAATACTGATCGGCATACCGGACCTACGCCCAGCAAGTATAACAATCATTAGCTGGTTGTGGTGAGCTGTCCGATTAATTGACTCCTCTGACTGAGCTGTATTGATTTCATTAATTTGTTTTGTATTTTATGTCTCAGGACACCTTATCCCCCATCGGATGTGCATGTATACATAACAAGCCCACCAAAAATATATTAGTCACCTCCTGGAAAGAACGCAACCATCAGTGTCGACCACTACAGATGGCACAGAATTTGTACCAAGAGGTCATGTGGGCGATCCCTCGCAACCGACGTAAGTCATGGCAGTGAAGTGGTGTCTTTGTACCAGTTGGCTGTACGGGATCAGCGCTGTAGGTTGGGTAAACGTACAGCCGTTGGTTGGTTGGTTGTTTGGGTAAGGAGACCAGACAGAGTGGTCATCGGTCTCATCGAATTAGGGAAGGAAGTCGGCCGTGCCCTTTCAGAGGAACCATCCCAGCATTTGCCTGGAGCGTACAGACGTGACAGAGTGGCAGAAAGGAGCTATCGTGTATGGAGGATGTGACTGGACATACTATGGTTTCCCCTTATATGAAGATTCCGTACCACACTCTTACGTTTTATGCGATACACATTTCACAGCATATCAAATGTTAAAATACAGCTTTTGGTGAGCCGTATTGTATCGAGCAGCATTGTACACCCGTGATACATAAAACGTGATACACCCATTCAGTCAACTACAGCGCATTTAAATATAATTAACAGGAACCTTTAATTGGTGAAAAAGTTTCTTATTATAACCATAAATTTTACGAAATTTACAGAAAAACTAGTTATTTCATTTGTGTAACTATCAGTAAATAATCACGTAGAAATGTTGGTGTTAAAATCAGTTCAGGCATTAAGAGGGAAATTAATTGTCAAAATTCTATTCTTTCATAAAACGTGAAAATTAATGTTTTGGGTAGATTTATGGCTAACTGATGCACTGAAAGTTACATTCACTCTCAAGACATTATGTTTCTACAAAAACGCGAGCCAGATTCATTGTAATTAATTCTGTAATTAGGAGTTCTAGAACTTTCTGTCGTAAGAAAACTATTATTTCTATCATTTGGTCAAAACGCGATTATTATGTAAAATTTTAACCTCAGGATCTGTTTCCGCATTATATAATGTAATCCAAAGACGTTAGCATCAAAATTGCTGCTGTAATTTACGAGATGTTAATTACCTTGTATCAAGTATTATTAGTCACATTTATCAAGCAGCATTTCGGTACTGCATTTGAAAAGAAATTTTAGAAATCACTTTTGTTATAATGAGTCGTTTATTATCTTCAAAACTGTGACTATAATTTATTTGAGAACTACCGGTTTTAATCATAACTCAATTAATGTGACTTTGTTCGCCGGTTGTTGTGGCCGAGAGGTTCTAGGCGCTTCAGTCTCGAACCGCGCGACCGCTACGATCGCAGGTTCGAATCCTGCCTCGGGCATGGATGTGTGTGCTGTTCTTAGGTTAGTTAGGTTTAAGTAGTTCTAAGTTCTAGGGGGCTGATGACCTCAGAAGTTAAGTCCCATAGTGCTCAGAGCCATTTGGCTTTGTTCAAATGTTCAAATGTTTGTGAAGTCTTATGGGACTTAACTGCTAAGGTCATCAGTCCCTAAGCTTACACACTACTTAACCTAAATTATCCTAAGGACAAACACACACACCCATGCTCGAGGGAGGACTCGAACCTCCACCGGTGACTTTGTTGAACAATACTTTCAAAGAACTTCTATTATTAAGAAACTATTCAAGTAGTGAGGCAAAGAGCTCGGGGGTGATGCAATGGTTTACAATTAGTCAGAGTAAATGATCTGTAAAATCAGTTTCTTGTACGAATGTTTTTCAAGAATATAAACGTAAACACAAAATGCAAATTATGTGTTAAAATAGTTTAATATCATCGGCTTTTCACACTGACTCCTGAGACTTCTGCAGTGAAGCAATTCAGACATGAGTGCAGGGACATCTGCTACTATCCGACGCCTTGTGTTCACTGCCATCTATCAATCTTCATACAGTCCCGACTTGTCCCCATCCGATTTTCATCTGTTTCCAAAATTTCGAGGACTTATTTTGGTAGCAGTGAAGCGTTGCAAGCAGAGGCGAGGTTGTGGCCTCCTGAGAAACGTTATACATTCTACAGTGATGTTATCAACGAACTTGTCTCTCGTTGGAAGAAATGTACTCCTCTCCAGAGTGACTATGTTGAGAAATAAACATGTGGACATGAAGAATAAAGAGGGAGAATGTTAATATACTGAGGTGACAGAAGTTACGGGATAGCGATATGCACATATACAGCTGGCGGTAGTATCGCGAACATGAGCTATAGAAGGCAATGTGTTGGCGGAGCTGTCATTTGTACTCAAGTGATACATGTGATACGGTTTACAATATGATTATGGCCACATGACGGGAATACGGGAATTAACAGACGTTGAACATGGAATGGTAGTTGGAGCTAGAAGCATGGGACACTCCATGAGGCCCGATGTCAGATGATAAGAGCTGACGGCAGGGTCCAAGTGTGGTTCAGACCCCCCAAAGCCACGGATCGAAGGTGTCAACAAGGCACTGTGCAAGCTGGTGGCGGCTCTATAAGGTGTGGCTACTTGGAGAACATTTACAGCCATTCATGAATGTCATGTTCCCAAATAACGATGGAATTTTTATGGATGAGAATGCGCCATGTCACCGGGCCACAGTTGTTTGCGACTGATTTGAAGAACATTGTGGTCAATTCGAGCGAATGATTTGGCCACACAGACGGCTCGACGTGAATCCCATCGATCATTTATGGAATGTAAGCGATAGTTCAGTTCGTGCACAAAAATCCTGACTTGGCAACACTTTCGCAATTATGGACGGCTATAGAGGCAACATGGCTAAATATTTCTGTAAGGGACTTTCAACGATTTGTTTACTCCATGCCATATGGAGCTGCTGTACTACACCGGGCAAAATGAAGTTAGACACGATATTAGGTGGTGTCGTATAAATTTTGTCAGCTCAGTGTAAAGCGTAAAGATTTCTTTTGTTTAAAATGTTTTAAGAATTTTCATATAAAAAATTCGGAGGCAATAGTCTTCAGCAGGCTCTGATAAGTATTTACGTGTCTGTTAAACATGTCTTCAAGGAATGGTGTACCATGGGATGAGAAGTTCCGCCTTATGCAAGACACCTTTTTTTCTTTTTGTTTCACTCATACATGTTTCAGCACTTTTGTGCTATCGTCAGTGGGTTCTACTTTTATTTTTAACTGTAAATTTGTTGTTAACATATTAACATTTGCGTCGTTTACAACATTATGTAAAAGTTGCATTTATAACTTAATTGGCGAAAAGTAACATACCTTACATGATGTTATTGTCCTCTTGTTTTGGTAGCTGTTTTGCTACACAATATACAACTTGTCACCTGCAAACAGCAAAACGTAATTTATTTTCTGTTTGTTATGCATTTACGAACGGAAATAAGACTGTATCACGTTTTCTTTTTGTAACTTACAGTTTTGAAGTTGTGGTACGTTTTCCTGTGTTGTTGGCGAAGTAAATAGGCTTACTTCTTTGCCTGTGTTCGCATGCCAATGCAGTTTTTCGATTACTCAAAACATAGGCGGAGTTTTCGCTGCCATTACGTGTTGTTGTGGCTGTGTGGCGTTCATTTGTTTCGTAGCGTGTTCTGCTGGATGAGGCCCGCGAGTTTGAATTGTATTTGGTGTTAGTGGTGTGTGGTTTATGCGGGTTTGCGTGTATGTGATGAGTACTGGGGCAGAGAGAGAGAGAGAGAGAGAGAGAGAGAGAGAGAGAGAGACTGAAAGAAAGAAAAGAGAGAGAGAGAGAGAGAGAGAGAGAGGATTTGTTTGTGTGAGTGTGTGTGTGTGTGTGTGTGTGTGTGTGTGTGTGTTACTTGTATAGTTCGTCTATTGTGGCGAAGAGAGTTTTGTTGCAAAGTGATGTGTATTCATTGAGTACTTTCTTTCCTTGGCCTATTGATTTTTGGATGTCGTAGTTTTCTTCTGTAGTTAATTTTTGGTATAGGCTGCTGCTAGTTTTTAGGGTGTGAAGGTCAGTTTCAATGTTTGTTGGGTGGTGGTTGTGTGCTACCACGTGGTCTGCAAATGTTGGGCGTGCGCTATTGCTTTTCAGTGCTCTGAGGTGTTCATTATATCTGGTTCTGAAGGTCCTGCATGTTTGGCCCACATATACAGATTGAACTGCACCACAAGATGCTTATGGTGTACCATTCACAGCCATATTATACCACCTATGTCCGCAGATCGTGGTCTCGCGGCAGCGTTCTCGCTTTCCGAGCACATGGTCCTGGGTTCGATTCCCGGCAGGGCCAGGGATTTTCACCTGCCTCGAGATGACCGGGTGTTGCTGTGTCGTCTTCATCGTCATCATTCATCCCCATAACGGTCGGAGGAAGGCAAGGAGTATGGGACTTCATCATCATCATACTACCTAAGGAGAGTCGTCTTAAGAAAGACTGTTTCCAGCAGCGACAGGAGACGAGTGTCACGCTTTATGAGTGACATTCCATTTCAACTCAGAGTGGAACTGCTGCTGTCAGTGAATACAGGTACATGTCAACCAGTTTCTGAGCAAACATTGCAATGGAAATTGTATCCAGTGAACATTTCGAGCCGGAATCCTCGCAAAAGGTCATTAGTCACATATGTACGTTGTCAGCAGGCCAAACAATACAAGACAGTAGAGTTCACACAGAATACCATGGCCAGTACATGGAAATGGACATGCCGTGTGGCTAGGGCCTCCTGTCGGGTTGACCGGTCGCCTGGTGAAAGTCTTTCTAGTTGACGCCGATGTGGATGAAATGATGATGATAAAGATAACACAACACTCAGTCTCCGACCCAGCCGAGAATCGAATCCGGGCTGTTAGGTATGGCATTCCGTCGCACTGACCACCCAGCTACCAGGGGTGGAAGCCAGTAGATGGGCAGTCGGCAAGGCACATGTGGGGAGAGAGGCAGTGGTGGAGGTTACAGGCAGACGCTGTAGGGGAAATGCCAAGCGCTGGAAGGGAAGTGCCGTTCTAAACTGAAGCCTAAAAAAAAATGGCTCTGAGCACTATGGGACTCAACTTCTGAGGTCATTAGTCCCCTAGAACTTAGAACTAGTTAAACCTAACTAACCTAAGGACATCACAAACATCCATGCCCGAGGCAGGAGTCGAGCCTGCGACCGCAGCGGTCTTGCGGTTCCAGACTGCAGCGCCTTTAACCGCACGGCCACTTCGGCCGGCACTGAAGCCTAAGCTCGCATTTTTTGTAGATATTAAGTGGAGGTCCTCCATCCCAACCATCATTCAAAAAGATTTGTCATCTCTGCTTTAGTTAATATCCAAAAAGAATTTCACTGAAAATGCGGAGATTTATTTTCGCTTGGCTTGTTAACCATTTGTAATGTTCAGAAAAACGTCGTGAGTGGCGAATTCTGAGTAAAACTTACACATTTCTGATGTCGCCATGTTAAAATTTGCGTCTTTTGCCAAAACACAAAAATGGTCCAAATGGCTCTGAGCACTATGGGACTCAACTGCTGTGGTCAAAAGTCCCCTAGAACTTAGAGCTACTTAAACCTAACTAACCTAAGGACATCACACACATCCATGCCCGAGGCAGGATTCGAACCTGCGACCGTAGCGGTCGGGCGGTTCCAGACTGTAGCGCCTTTAACCACTCGGCCACTCCGGCCGGCGCCAAAACACAGAGAAGTTTACACAGTGTCACCTCACTGACAATTTGTGCAGACACAACTGTGACAGAATTGTGAAACAGCGGTTTATTAAGTGAGGAACTTAGAAAAAGTACAGTCAGTAGCTTATGAAAAAGAACATCATCAGGACAAAATAGACGTGTAGTGTCTTCACTTACGCTGTTCCAAAACCGATAGTATTTCCCATTTCTCCAGCTATGGATGCCTCCTGCAAATTACATTCTTTCATCGAAAAAGTCTGTAGTTTGGGAATAACACAGTAGATAATGAAGATGTGTGCAATAACTATATGACAAAATACTCTCGTCTTTGCTTGCTATTATTTGCCAAAATCACACTTCGGTATCTCAAACCGTTTATGAAATTTGAAGAACGTTCTTAGAATTTCACTCTGGTTTTATCGCTGGCGCGGCGCGATCGCAAATGAGTGTGCTGCATCAGATAAATTTTCTCGAGACTGGCGACAGATACAGACCTCCACCCAAGTCTACAGAAAAATTCGATATGTTAGCTAAATTTCATACACAGCAACATATTACGTAATATGCACCGAACGCAAAATCATAGCGAGCCCTAGTTTTCATTGCAAGCTTTTTCGAATTTCGCGCAGTGTCTTACTTCCATGTACGGTAAATCTCACAATAACAATGACCATTAACGAAACGATAAGCACATCATCATGAACACTGATCAGCCAGAACATTATCCCTATAAACCCGTCCAGGCGATAGGAACATCACTTAGCGAGGAATGACTGTAAGCCAGACGCACGTACGGTGCGCGTGACGTCAGTGTCCGTGCAGTCTGTGTGCAGAATGGGGAAGGCGCGGGATCTAAGTTTGACCGAGGGCAGATTGTGATGCCCCGGAGGCTAGGGACGAGCATTCTGAAAATTCCACGACTTGTCGAGCGTTCGAGGAGAGCTGTGGTGAGTGTTTTCAACATGTGTCAAAACCAAAGTGTAACCATATCCAGGCATTATAGGTTGGGCGGCCACCGCTCATTACAGATGTCGGACGTCGTAGGCTGGGCAAACTGGTAGAACAGGACAAGCGGTGAACTGTGGTGGAAATAACATCAAACTTCAATGCTAGACAGAGTACAGCTGTGTCTGAATACGCAGTGCACCGAACACTGGTAACGATGTGTCTTCGCAGCTGATGACCCTTGCACGTGCCAATGTTAAAACCACAACATTGACAACTATGACTGAAATGGACACGTGGCCATTGGCACTGGACGTTGGCGCAGTGGCAGAGCATTGCATGGTCTGATAAATCCCAATACCTCCTTCATATTGTCGATGGGAGGTTGTGAATCCGTTGTCTTCCAGGAGAACAGTTCCTTGATACCTGTACCTCAGGACAGAGACAAGCAGGCAGCAGCTCCATTATGCTCTGGGGAACATTCACGTGGCCATTCGTGGGTCCAGTGGAGCTCGTGCAAGGCAGCATGACGGCCAAGGAATATCGTACACTGCTTGCAGACCACGTACACCGCTTCATAACGGTCATGTTTCCCGACGTCAGTGGCATTTTTCAACAAGTTAATGCGCCTTGTCACAAGGCCAGCAGTATGATGGAGTGGTATGAGGAACACAATGGTGAATTCCAATTGATGTACTGCCCCTGCCCCCTCCCCAAACTCGCCGATCTGAACCCAATCCAACTCATCTTATTGGCCCCCTCCCCGGAATTACCGGAAATTAGCTAACTTGTATGTGCAGATGTGGTGCCAACTCCATCCAGCGACCTACCAAGCCCTCATTCCTTCCATGACGCCGGCCGTTGTGGCCGAGCGGTTCTAGGTGCTTCAGTCCAGAACCGCGCTGCTTCTACGGTCGCAGGTCCGAATCCTCCCTCGGGCATGGATGTGTGTGATGTCCTTAGGTTAGTTAGATTTAAGTAGTTCTAAGTCTAGTGGACTGATGACCTCAGATGTTAAGTCCCACAGTACTCAGACCCATTTGAACATTTTGAACCTTCCATGACACGATACGTCGTCACTGTTCTCTGTACCAAAGGTGACCATACCGGCTATTAGACAGGTGGTCGTAATGTTCTGGCTGATCAGTGTGTAAAGCTATAAGTACCGCAAAAATAAAATTTTGTACGGAATAGTTTCTGTAAAATTACTTGAGAGAGATTACAAGACCTCAATTCTGTCATCGTCGACCGGCCGAAAGATGGCAAACATTGTCGGTCTGTCCTTTCGAACAAACGAATGATGTCGCCCAGTGCTTTGGACGAAAATTGTTCACAGCGCATCGGCCACCGTATTCTGCACGGACTCAAGCTGAGTGGAGGCGTGTGGTGGGATCCAACGAGTCGCGATTTTGGATGCAAGGCATCGACTGCGCCGAGTGCCCAGTGAGACGTTTAACTCACAATGTACGGAGGATGTAGTAAGGCCGTAGGTGATTCTGCGATGTTTTTCGTGCCGTGACTTGGCCCCACCCATTCCGGTTGCCGTGAAGTGGAACAAGATGTTTATTCCAACAGTCTCGGTCATAAAATGCCCGCCTTTCTTCTGAATTTTTTTGATATGCTGTAGTGGACACTCTCGTCTTCCAAAATAGCAAAAATCGTCTTCACAGAGCCGAACACATACGTTCTTGGTCTGAGGAAAGCTCAGACACCGCGTCGCACCAATTTATCCGCTAGATCACCTGTTCCTAATCGCACAAAAAACGTCTGGGACCAATAGGAACATTGGATAAAACGCAGTAAACAGTATTTCCATAGTTAGATAGCTCTGCAGGTTCTAATCATCAATGAGTGGCTTCATTTAGATATGGCATACCTAAAGAAACTTGTGGTACTGAGGCCATTGTCACGTGCAGGGACAATGTTACAAGGCATTAGAGTGATGAGGATGACTAACATTCTTGTGCAGAGCGGTTAAGTTAAAACATGCAGTACTCTCAGAGCCACGTTTCCCAAAAGAGAAGCTGCTATGCATTTTCTAAACGTAAGTTTCATGCATTACTTGTTTTAATGTCCAGTTCTGAAAATAAAAACTTTATGTGATGTATTCAGGGAGCTGTCTTACAAGACGCGTAACAACTCGTCCATCAAATAATTTCAAAATCCTATTGCAGATCTACAAAATAATCCTTAATTTCAGCGTCCTACCAAGTACGTTAATGTTCATAATTGTCTTTCAGTATCTTGCAAGTTTACTTTAAAATAAAACGTGAATTTTGTGTAAGAAATTTTTAGAACTTGGTATCAAAACATGAGCTGTATTATATTAATGTCTGCCTATTAATGCCATCGGTTTGTAAAACATTATGTGTACAGGACCTATGACGATGTGCGAGGATGTCCTGAAATTGTCAGTGTGAAGTAAAATAAAAAAACAATACAGTACACTTTGAGGTGTCAAACTTGCGGCCGTGTGTCCCTCCAAACCATCAAGGAGATGGGAGGGACTTCAGTGTTTTGATAAGCGTTGGTGGCCTCGCTTTGACACAGAGGTCGAGGAGAAATAGTGCTCTGCCCGAAAATACAATTCTGACTTGTTCGCTGCATCAGAAATAATGCACCACGAAAATCTCGCCCTTAGTTTTCAGACTAGTTCCTTGCATCACCCACGGAATTCTAACGAACAAAAGGCTCGTGATGAGATTGCGAAAGTTAAGAGTCAAATTGCTAGTCAAAATCTAATAATTTAGGTTTCAAAGGAAAAAATTCGGTATATTTTCACTTCAACAAACCTTGTCAATTACCTTTTCTTCGATCAGGATCTTCTCGAATAAAACACTTTCACCAGCTAATGAGACCCACTCGGACCAAATCACAAACCCTCCGTGACAAAATCGGAACTTGCAGTCAAAACTGCACATCTACTAAAAGAATATATCAATGTTATAATGCTAACTCCTGGGAAGGAAAAGTGTGCATCGTAACTCTCACCTATCGAAAATTTAAGACGTACGAAAATTGTGACATTTGTCTCGAATCATGGGGGAGAACAGATCCTGATCTCTCCACCTCGCAAGAGCCACTAGGAAAACTTGACCTGTAGATATTATCTGCAGCTACCTATCTACTCGTCAAACCACAGTGCAATACCAGTATTATCAATTTCTGTCCTGGTCGTTAGGTTTGCTCCCGTGGAAAGAAAACGTAACGAATTGGCAATAAGACCTACACGGTTACAGGGAAATGGATTTATGCTGGAAATTTGATTGTGATGTGAGCAGGACAACGTGCTATTAAGTTTCATCGACTTATCACAGAATGAGCTGGAACTCTGCCAACATAATTTCGGAAACTGTTTGTTATAGGACAGTTTTCCCAAAACTGCTTTGTAACCTAATTAACAACCCACTATTCAATTTACACTAACAAATGAATTCAAATTACTAGTGATGCACAGAAGCACAGAGGTTACTGAAACAAGCACCAGTGATTGCGAATTTAATAAATACTTCTTCATTTGATTCCTGTGCAGTGAAGGATATGTGTAATGTATTTCTTTCTGTAAGATGGGCCCACTGGTTAATGATGGCGACGTGAGGACTACAGCGAAACAAGTGCAACCAATTCGTGGAGCTGTTACTCGCTGAAAGGCGGAGCCCTAACAAGGTGCACACTGAACAGATGGGTCGAGTCAAGAGACGGTGTTCCATGTTCAGATAAGAGCCTTGCAGAGGGCGGGGGGGGGGGGGGGGGGGTGGCGGCATTCGACAGACTGTAAACTTCCATTGCGAGAAGGAGATTAAAGAATGCTTTCTAAAACGAGAGGGGTCTGGAAAGGGATTTAGGAGGATCTATTGGACCCAAAAGAGACCAGCAGTAATTGATGTTTAAATTTCGTATGCGAGTCCAGGATTCGCTCACCGAAATAATTTTTTTAAGCAGGACTGGAGACTCTTGGGTGCATAAAGACAGCTGCTATCATCGGCTGAAACGTGAAAACAACCTCTGTATCTGAGTTTTAGAACGATGGCAAACATGAGCCGCACTTGCGTACAACATGATGAGGCGACAGTGAAATCGTTTGTTTCAAGTTAGGGTGATGAACAGGGCTTTACTGTAACTCTTAGTTTCATTCCTTAGATTGATGAAAGTTTTTCTCATTTGATCTATGTGAGCTATGGTATCCATATTTCATGTTTAATAGTGCCACCCACATTTAAATTCCGTTCCACAATTTGATCTTAACATTTTAGAGGATCTTATGGGGAGCAGTCTGTTTACAATATAGGTCATTAGGTTCAGACTTCGTTGGTATGACAGTGGCATCTAAGTCGTAGTCTCACCTGTTCAGGGATGTCCTCTGACAAGGGGAGAACACCACGTTGGGATCACAGATTTACTTCAAACTTTGTGCCCCTTTAGTAGACCATTATAACAACGTAATGTGAAAGTAGTACCGTGCACTACTCTGGCAATTCCTAGAAAATCATAAGAGAAGTTATACGTGACTGTTATGTAAATATAATATTTGTGCAAAGGAGTCGGCCGTAAGAAATGATTGTGGTCATGTGGTTAGCTTTCGCGCTTAACAGGTGGATCGTGGATGAAGCAACAGTACGAATCCCGCTAACACTTATTTCTTAATCTAGAGTTTTTTCATCACTGGTCACATTATTTAATTAATATGACATTTGAGAGGTAACGAAAAACAAAAACCACGTGCATTTTCATGAAGTTGTAATGAATTTCGTATGTTATTTGACACTTCACTATTTGTAATTAAATATTCAAGGACGAGGGACAGGCTTGGAAAACCCAAATCAAACCTCGATAAATAATGAGGCGAATTACCAGTCAGTAATATAGTCTGTCACAGAGTACCACACCACAAGAGTGACGTAGAATTACTTGTCGGACATCACATGTTGCAGAATATTATTTGTCATATAGACATGGAAGCTTCATGCAAATACTTCACGAAAATACATGTGTTCTTTTTTCATTATGTTACCTCTCATTTGTCATACAAATCAAATAATATAACTAGTGATGCTTCCCCATGAACCATGGACCTTGCCGTTGGTGGGGAGGCTTGCGTGCCTCAGCGATAGAGATAGCCGTACCGTAGGTGCAACCACAACGGAGGGGTATCTGTTGAGAGGCCAGACAAACGTGTGGTTCCTGAAGAGGGGCAGCAGCCTTTTCAGTAGTTGCAGGGGCAACAGTCTGGATGATTGACTGATCTGGCCCTGTAACACTAACCAAAACGGCCTTACTGTGCTGGGACTGCGAACGGCTGAAAGGAAGGGGAAACTACAGCCGTAATTTTTCTCGAGGGCATGCAGCTTTACTGTAAAGTAGTAAATGAGTTTTGCTATTTTGGGAGCAAAATAACTGATGATGGTCGAAGTAGAGAGGATATAAAATGTAGACTGTCAATGGGAAGGAAAGCGTTTCTGAAGAAGAGAAATTTGTTAACATCGAGTATAGATTTAAGAGTCTGGAAGTTGTTTTTGAAAGTATTTGTATGGGGTGTAGCCATGTATGGAAGTGAAACGTGGACGATAAATAGTTTAGACAAGAATAGAAGCTTTCGAAATGTGGTGCTACAGAAGAATGCTGAATATTAGATGGGTAGATTACATAACTAAGGAGGAGGTATTGAATAGAATTGGAGAGAAGAGAAATTTGTGGCACAACTTGACTAGGAGAAGGGATCGGTTGGTGGGGCATATTCTGAGGCATCAAGGGATCACCAATTTAGTATTGGAGGGCAGCGTGGAGGGTAAAAATCTTAGAGGGAGACCAAGAGATGAATACACTAAGCGGATTCAGAAGGATGTAAGTTGCAGTAGGTACTGGAAGATAAAGAAGCTTGCGCAGGATAGAGTAGCATGGAGAGCTGCATGAAACCAGTCCCAGGACTGAAGACCACAACAAGAACAACAACCAGTGATGAAAAAATAGATTAATGATTAAGTCTGAGAGGTAGTCGAACCATCGCTTAATATACATTCGTCTTACAAAGCTCGAACGCTGATGGCTTTGCCACCATGAACTCTGACGTGGGGTACCTACACACACACACACACACACACACACACACACACACACATACATAATCCACGTAATAGACGCATACAACTTTGCTTGCGATTTTCTCCGGATTGCCAGGGATCTAACTACTTGCACATTACGTTGTTTTAATGGCCTACTAAAAGTGTACGAAGTTTGAAGTAAATCTGTGACCCTAACGTCGTGGACTCCCTTGTGAGTGTTTTTGTCTAACAGACCCTATGGTCAACGGCGATTTGTTACAGAGTAGTTGCATTTCATTTGAGTTCTTACCCCCATTCGTTGTGGAATCTGCATTGCAATGAAAAGACTGTACAACAGTAGAAATACGGGCGGTATACACTATGTGCTATGATCAGAAACAAAATTGTCCCATTCCCCCACGGTTTTTGCTGTCCTCTTTACCGTCCGCCCTTAAGCTTGCAGTAAGTACTGCGCCATTCTGCCTCGGGTTTATTTTTCCAGCAGTGTAAGTTGAACCCCAGCTGATATATACAAAAGTATGGATGTGTTTACTGCCGAAGCGTTGGCCTGTATGCATCTCGCGTGTGGGTTCACTGAATGCAGTGATATAGCGGCATAAACGGTGCTATACTGAGCTGTTCGACAAGCGACGGCAACCCCATCTTTGTTCTTTTGCGCCTCGCTGAGTGGCTGCGCGGTTCGAGGCGTCCTGTCACGGACTGCGCAACCCCTCCCGCGGGAGGTTCGAGTCCTCCCTCGGGCATGGGTGTGTGTGTTGTTCTTAGCATAAATTAGTTTAAGTCTACATCTACATCTACGTGATTACTCTGCTATTCACAATAAAGTGCCTGGCAGAGGGTTCAATGAACCACCTTCAAGCTGTCTCTCTACCGTTCCACTCTCGGACGGCACGCGGGAAAAACGAGCACTACAGTTTTTCTGTGAGAGACCTGCTTTCTCTTATTTTATCGTGATGATCATTTCTCCCTATGTAGGCGGTTGCCAACAGAATGTTTTCGCAATCGGAGGAGAAACTATTGATTGAAATTTCATGAGAAGATCCCGTTGCAAAGAAAAACGCCTTTGTTTTAATGATTGCCACTCCAATTCACGTATCATGCCCGTGACACTATCTCCTCTATTTCACGATAATGCAAAACGAGCTGACCTTCTTTGTACTTTTTCGATGTCACCCGTCAGTCCCACCTGATGCGGATCCCACACCGCACAGTAATACTCCAGAATAGGGCGGACAAGCGTGGTGTAAGCAGTCTCTTTAGTAGACCTGTTGCACCTTCTAGGTGTTCTGCCAATGAATCGCAGACTTTGGTTTGCTCTACCCACAATATTATCTATGTGATCGTTCCATTTTAGGTTATTTGTAATTGTAATCCCTAAGTATTTAGTTGAATTTACAGCCTTCAGATTTGTGTGACTTACCACGTAATCGAAATTTAGCTGATTTCTTTTAGTACTTATGTGAATAACTTCACACTTTTCCTTATTCAGGGTCAATTGTCACTTATCGCACCATACAGATATCTTATCTAAATCATTTTGCATGTCGTTTTGATCATCTGATGACTTTACAAGACGGTAAATGACAGAATCATCTGCAAACAATCTAAGACGGCTAATCAGATTGGCTCCTATGTCGTTAATATAGATCAGGAACAATAGAGGGCCTATAACACTTCCTTGGGGAACGCCGTCTAGGGACCGATGACCTTAACAGTTTGGTCCCTTAGGAATTCACACACATTGGAACATTTTGTTCTTTTGCTTCTGTAAGTAGGAGCCTACGATCAAACGCAATGTCCCGTGACTGCATATTATAAATTTTCCGCTGCTGTCAAGGTATTTTCACGGAAACAAAGGTGAATGTGACAGCAAACCCTATAAACATAATTACATTAACACACTGTAACGATTAATGAAAGGCTGTTTTAGTTGCTGATGCATACTTTATTTAAGTCCCGACCGATTTCCGCCTTCACATCCAGGCAATTTTGAAGTCGACCTGATGTAGCCATTGTTTTACGCAATAGCACACGAGTGACTATATTTACATGTCTCTGCGGGGTCGGCATTGAGAGCTGGTGGCCGGATTTCCTTCCTGACAGCACCACTCCACGCATGACAGAATCTGTGAGTTAAAATTGCTGTTCCTTGATTTCAGGAAGGCATTTGACAGTGTCAATGGTTGTGAGACATGGAGTATCCAGAAACAGGACTTCCATAAGCTCCTCGTTTTCGAGAGAAAAGTGCTTCGGAAGATCTTCGGTCCGGTTTTGGATGCAGACACAGGGGAAAGGAGGATCAGACATAACCAAGAGCTTGAGGTACTATACCAGCAGCCCAACACAGCAGCAGCTGTCAAACGAATGCAGTGGGCCGACCATGTGGTCCAGATGGAAGATCACAGATGGCCTCGGAAGCTTCTAGATTTCACACCTACAGGAAAGAGACCCTCCGGGAAACCCAAGAAGCGTTGGAGGGATGGACTCCGTGAAGATTTAAACCAAGCATCAATAGATGTGGACGGAATACAGTGGAGGAGGAAACTTGTAGCAGCGTGCGGTCCGCTGGGCCTGATCACGTAGAAGTAGCAGCAGTATTTGACAGCTTCCCGCATTGCCGTTTAGCAAAAGTAAAAAAGAGGGGTTTATCGAGTATCGGAGCAGATTTGCGGCTGGATTCAAAACCTCCTTGGAGATAGAACTCAACACCTCGCTCTTAACGGAACAAAACCGACAGATGTAAAGGTAATTTCGAGAGTACCCCAAGGTAGTGTGACAGGATCTTTACCGTTTACTATATATATAAGTGATCTCGTAGAACGAAGTAACGAAGTAACAATGCCAGAAGATAGTAAAGATTTGCAGAATGACCTCCAGAGAATTGATGAATGGTGCTGACTCTGGCAGTTGACCCTAAATTTAAAAAAATAATATTGCGCTTACATAGGAAAGTAATTCACTACTGTAAAGCTAGACTGTTGATGATAAATCACTATAAACAGTATTTATCGTAAAATATCTAGCAGTAACTATCCACAGAGACCTTATATGAAATGACCGCATTAAACAAATAGTGGGAAAAGCAGGTGCCAGGCTCAGATTTATAGGAAGAATCTTAACGAAATGTAAATCATCCAAGAAGGAAGTGGCTGATATGGCGCTCGTTCAACCGCTTCTTGAGTATCGTTCATCTGCCTGGGATCCCTACCAGTTGGAACTGATAGAAGAAATAAACGAAGAACGGCACGTTTCGTCACGGGATCGTTAAGTCGGCGCGAGAGCGTTACGCAGATGCTCGACAAACTCCACTGGCAGACGTTACAAGAGAGGGGTTGTATATCACAGAGGCATTTAGTATCGAAATTTCGAGAGAGCTCTATCCGGAAAGAGACGGACAACTTCCCCCACATACGTTTCGCATAATGACCAAGAGGAGAAAATTCGAGGAATTAGAGCCAATACAGGGGTTTACCGACAATCATTCTTCCACCGCACTATTCGCGAGTGGAATAGGGTTGGAGGGTTCAGTTAGTGGTACAAAAGTTCCCTCTGCCACACACCATTAGGTGCTTGCGGAGTATGATGTAGATGTGGAAACTGTGAGAATGTTTTTCTAAATGTTTGCGTAACGTATATCTGAAGCAGGATGTGGATACTAGTCCAATATTCACCTAGCTGGCTGATGGAAACCTCCTAAAAACCACATCCAGACTGCCGGCTCATCAGCCCTCATAGTTAATATGCGAGGCAGGTGCGATCTTGAACAGGCTAGCCTCTACGAATCCCGGAAGCGGGGCACTAACGTGCTCGGAGGATTCGCACATTTACGGTATAAGTGCAGAAAAGTGTTTTGTATTGCGGTAAGTCGAAGCGGGACCAAATGTTTAAGAAACTGAAAGTCAGGGGATTTACAATAATATGTCAATTATTATTGCTGGAACAATGGGCGTGCCTGTTTATGAAAGCTGTACAGAAAGATACATCAAATGTATTGGCATGCGTTAACTGCAGAAGGAGTTCTGAAGTCTTCAAAATTTTAAATTGCACCCTTTACCAATAAAGAGCTGAAAGTATTTTTAAAAATATAATACAAGTCAAAAGTTAGTGCAGATCTAGATGTCATAATTGTACAAGAAAAACTAGCTAAGGTCTGGGACACTGAAACAATTCCATGAAACTGGAAGATTGCGTTAATTCGCCCACTTAATAACAAGGGGACAAAACAGATACCAATAATTACAGAGGAATTTCATTACTACTCTTAGAATACATAATCTTATCGAAGCTCTTGTGGACATATTAAATCCTCAGTTAGACAAACAGATTGAATAGTAACAACCTCCATTTAGGAATAAGATATCTCGCTCAGAGTAGATTGTAAGCCTTAAACAAAAAATAAACTGCATGAAAATATAAAATAAAAAGATAGTGCTAATTATTTATAACATGACAGCAAAAATTACAGAAACGACAGGATTTTAAAAAAATCACATATGTACAAACAGAACAATAAATAACAGTTTGTATATAAGGACACCACCAATTGTAAATTTACACTCACAGAAGAGCAATCACAAACAAACGTCCAGCTTAGATAATATGTAGTCGATTGCCTCTTGGGTCGCCATTAGGAAATCCTGTGGGTCACCCTCATATGCCCTTAGTGGGCATTCCTGCACGATGTGTTTGACCGTCTGACTCTCAGCGCCACAGTCGCAAGCGGCCGAAGGAAGTTTACCCCATCTGTGTAAGGAGTCGGCGCATCTCCCACAGTTGGTTCTGATGCGATTAAGAGTTGACCAAACTTTGCGAGGGCAATCAAATCCTTTTGGTTTACTAAAGATGCATGGCATACGGTGGCAGTTTGCTGCTGTTCTGCTCCCCCATTCCTCTTTCCATCGGTCATTTATTTTAAAGTTGGTTTGGCGGAGCGCCTGTGTGGTCTTTAGTGGAGGATGCCTAGACCGGAGTCGGTTTCCTTGGATGTCGTGAGTATCTTCATGGATTTGTAAGTGAGGGTTAGTCATGATTTTTTTGAAATTCTCTAACCAGAGCGTGTTCTCGGCGCAGGTTAGGAGGGGCTATGTTACTGAGAACGGGCAGCCACACTGTAGGAGTTGGCCTGATTGTGCCTGATATAATACGCGTTGTTGCATCAAGTTGGCTATCTACCATGTGTGTGTGTTTGCTGTTGTGCCACACTAGCGGCAGACCGAACGAAGAATTCCTGCCCCACATCACAGTGAAACAGAACGACAGACAAAGCGCTATGCAAGGTACATACAACGGTCCTTTTAGGGACCAACTGACTAAGGATCTCGGACCATGCATCCGAATTTGCCATTTCAACATTGAGCGCATAAGCAGAGCACAATGTCAAGTATTGCAGAGAATTTTACTCGATAGTGCTAATATTTGTTGATTTTTTTTTAAAAAAGGCGTATGATCAATAGACAAAGATTGCCTCCTCAAAACTGTGAAGGAATCTTCAGTAGACAGGAAAACTCAGGAAATAACTAAACAAACTCTTACACAGTATCTTAAGTTGCATTTCTTGCATCAACTTCTGGTTCCTTACAAATTGTAACAGGAATCAGACAAGGAGATGGTTTGTCACCATTCTTATTCAACCATATGCTGAAAGAAGTTATAAGAGAACGAAGAAAGGAGGACGAAAAACGGAACGTTAATAACTATATAAAATTAGGTATATACAAAGAAGAATAAATTGTTTGGCCTTGACAGTCGATCTCGTAATAATAGCTGTAGCATTATAAACTGCAAGGAAACGACAAAAACCTCTCAATAAAACATTTCAGAATGCAGATCTACAAATATTGTTTGAAAAGCAGAATATGTGGCCAATGAAAGTAACTCACCAAGAACTTGAAGCACCAATTATGGCAACATTAAGGAAACATACATGTCAAATACCTGGGTGAAAATGTGAATATAAAAAGTGAAAAAGAAGCAGTAAAATCAGCACCGAAATATGAAAAGAGCATGCATGAGAATGAGAAATTTGTACAATAAAAGTGGTTTTTAAAGACCTAAATTAAGTCTTTATAGCACAGTTTTAAAACCAGATGTCCCCTACGGGCCGGAAACACTACATTTATCAGGATGCAAAAGGGCACAGGAAGATTTGGAAAAGATAGAATGAAGAATCCTACGAACAATATTAGGTCTGTTCAAGAACAAAAACGAAAATTGTGTTTGATATCAAGGAAGGAGATATACTCCTATACTCCTTCCACCCTAAAACAGCTGATGAGATTGAAAGGTCTCTGTTGGATTCCTTTCATGTTTAAATTCTTAAATCTGTTGCCATTTATGGAATAAATTCCTCTTCTAAATGTACTGTGGCGTTTATGACTATCTGGGAGGAGACTGAGCAGTGGAACGTATTACTTTTACTCATAAACAAGAACGATCTGTCACACTACTACACTTTAAAGCACAGTTTATATGTAATTCATGTCACACAGTCTCATACGGAACCTACATCCGCTTTCTTTTATATACTGTATATGATAAGATACTGTCATCCCCCTTCCCTTTTGTGTGAGAGGATGAATGAGCATATGTATTTCTAGTTGCATGCTTGAGGGTAGCAGACAAGGCTGTCTGCTAGAGAACAGTAGGACCAACGTCGGAACAGGTAGCTACGCTTCCTAAAAGCAAAGAGGTTTCTATCCTTAGTATGGTCCTGTCCGTCCGTTGTCATGTTGGTATAGGAAGCTGCCCCTCTGGCCACTTCCGTTGGTCTTTGTGAGCCACCCTCAGGAAGCACGCTCGGCAGTAGGGCAGTTGCAGTGTGGCCGTGGCGAGCGTCTGAAGTGGTAAGATCTCCGGCTAAGCACGTGTCTGTTAAGTCCGTAGGACAATGGATTTCTTAAGTTCAGCCAAACTGAAAATTTAATCACCTTTATTTCGGGTTTAGGTCTAAAATATTCGATGTTATCTTAAATTGCAGCACAGTGTAATTATCGTGTGAAGTTCAGATTATTTTCCGATAGTTGCTTTGTTACTACTTTGTGAGTAAAGTGGAACCACGTGTTGATCAGTAACTCTAACTAAGTTCATCAATCTTAAATCCGAATGTGCGTGAGATTATAACGTCTCGTCTTGAGAATATTTTTTTTAATATAGCAACTTTTCTTTATGCTTTTCTTTATGTTCAACCCACGTGGGGTGTACTTTGCGAGACCAGTACCACGTGCTTATATAACTGTTTGACCCATCAGGTTAATAGTAAGACGTTAGTAACCAGTTCAAGGTTTTTCTTTTGTCAATTGCTTTTAGATCTAATTTATTTTAATTATCAAAATTATTGTGGAGTTGTACGCTTTGTGTAAACCAAGTTGACCACGTGAAGCATGTGGTGTAATCATCAAAGTAGCCCTCAGCTATTCTTTTTGCGAAGTCTTCACAAAGAGTTAATATGAATTTAGTATACCAGTGTGTGGTAATTACATGACGGACAGGATTGTGGTATGAACGTAATTTCTTTGGGAAAAAACTGAATCTGTTGGTTGTGGTTAATTTCTTCTTGCTTATGTTTCAATGTTCTTCGTGTGTTATTTTATGAATGCAGTGTTGTATGCAGTCTCCCAATCTTGGCTCCATGTTTTATGTGTTCCGTAAGATTACAATCTCACATTTTTACAAGGCACCAGCTCAGTTATAACTCACGTATAATATGCTGAAATTTCAATGAACAATCTAAAAATAAATTTCCAAATATAAACTGATTTCTTTCCTTTTATTTAAATTCTCCTTTTTATATATATATATATATATATTACCGGTTTTGTATGACTATTAAAATATTATCATTAATGTTAGTCTGCTTGGTAAACCTAGACTAAATATCTGATGAAACAGTTGCCCAGTAATCCACGGTTAACGTCCCCAGACAGATCACGGCTTTTAACCCACTTTCATTGTCTATTAGCAACGATATCAGCATAGCAAATTAAAGTTACAACCTTACACATGGCGACCCTGTTCTGTGATTCCGCTAGACTCTGGAATCTCTGAAATGTTAGATTGCGAGCGTGTTATAATCTTAATTTTTTTTCCCTACAGCGCTCAAACAACTTCTGCGTTGTTTCCGAGCAGACTTTCAAAAGATTCACGGCGTTGTTGATCGGCGTTGCGTTGTTTGTCTTGTTGTGTTTTTTATATTTGTGGTGTTTTATATGTCTGTGTGTTTTTTTATTCTCGCTTGTAAATTCCACTGTTTCGATCAAAGATAAAAATTTGTTTTGCGTGTGAAAAAGTGTGTACTAGGTTGGGTATCTTTCGTGTGACTGTCGTAATTTTTGGGGGACACATTTATTGTGATTAGTGTGTTGCGTACTGAGTATAAATTGCACTAATGCAAACACGTAACCAAGCTAAAAGTAAGCGGTCCAACAACTTAAGCAACATGGACCAAGGGGATAATTTGATTTCCAATATTAACGCGTCGGGCGGTTCCGAAAATGCAATGGGGAATACTTCAGACGAAATGCAAAACAGCACGAACGGGCTCACAGCAGAGCCAGAAATTAATTTGCCTCCATCTAACCAAATTGATTTAGCAGAACTCATGAAAGCCTTATTGCAACAAAATAAAGAAAACACAGAGAAATCGATCCGCGAGCTAGGGGAACAAATGACGCAGAAATCAGAAAAATCGTTCCGAGAACAAAAAGAATCATCCGAAAAATCGATCCGCGAGCTAGGGGAACAAATGACGCAGAAATCAGAAAAATCGTTCCGAGAACAAAAAGAATCATCCGAAAAATCGATCTGCGAGCTAGGCGAACAAATGACGCAGAAATCTGAAAAATCGATCCGAGAGCTAGGCGAACAAATAGACGAAAAACTAATCCAGCAGACAAATAAAGTCGACAAGTCGATGCAGAGAGTGTCCGATGATATCTCACAAAGAATAAACAATCTGGCAAGTGAGATAAAAAGTGATATTATGAAAGAATTAGGCCATACATTTGAACAAATCGATGATCGTCTGCAAGCCTTAGAACAGAGCAAGCGGAGGGGCGATGCCCAATCTAAAGAAAGCGAAGAACGGCTACTTAGGAATTTCCAAGAGCTGAGGGAAGAATGCCAAAGGGAGCACCAGCAGGTACTGTCGAGGGTCCAAGAGGCGGAAACGCATTGTCCCACGTCCGTTAGCAACACAATAGCGGACAACAGTTTAGCGATCCACGCGTTGGAGCAGCAAGTAGAACAATTGAAGCAGACTGGAGCGGAGGACAAGAGACAAATTGATGATAAGATTGCGGCATTAGCGGACATTGTAGGCACGATGAAGCTGACGGAAAGCGAGAACAATACTACACCGGTAGCGGCCGCAGAGACCGCAGAAGTGCGTTCGCTTCTGAGATTTCAGAAGGGACAGTTCGAAGTGAACAGGCAAAACAGAGCTGTAACAGGCGAATTACAAGAACGCGTGGCGCATCTGGAAAACCGCATGGCGTGTGATTCCGAACTCGTCAATAGCATTAAAAATAGCCGTACGAACAGTGCAGAGAGGGACTCCGGCCACGAGGGAGATTTTGACGACAGGGAAGAATGTATGTTGAGGGGCAGACATGAGAATAATAGAAACATTCAGGAGGAAATGCCGGGATTTGATTTCAAACATTTCCTTACGGTGAGAAAGTTTGAGATATTCCGAAATTCGCAAAAAGGAATACATCCACGAGCATGGCTCGAGCAATTTGAGTTCTGTCTTCCTCCCGACTGGGCAAGTTCACATAAGATAGAATATATGTGTGGCTATTTGGAAGGCGAACCGGCGATTCGCATGAGGTCGGCAGCGCGTCACTGCAACTCCACTCGGGAGTTTCGACAAGCCTTTCTGTCCACCTATTGGTCGGAAGCGGCACAAGATAGGGTCAAACATGGCATAATTATGCTGCCAAATTTGAATCAGTCTGGTTTCGGCAGCCCTGCACGCCTATTCGACCACATGCTGCAGGCAAATCAATTCCTATACGACCCATACGGGCCTGCGGAACTAATTAGGATATGCATCACCAAATTGCCGATGCACTTGCGGCACGTCATTCTTGCGGGACGATGCAAAGAGGACGTGGAAACGTTCAAGACGCTTCTCCAAGAGTTGGAATACAATACAGGAGAATGCCCGCCTAATCAGGCACAAAGTTATTACGGAGCACAGCAGCGCGACCGCAGTCGTGGCCGTATTACTAATCAACGGCGTGACTGGTCGTCGCGTCGCGAACGGAACAATAATCGGGACAGGCCGTATAGAAACTGAGTCGTGTGAAGTTAGCACCCTTTTTTTCAGAAATGTATATTTTTTTCAGAGTTCTTGATAGATATGAAATAGTTCTAGAGTTCTTTGTACAAAATTTCAATAGTTCTGCAGAATTTAGCGAAGAAAACAACAATACTCGAAAAAATTTTCGCTTCAAAATTATTTTTTGTCAATTTCCGCAAAATGTAAATAAGTACGACAGTTCTGAGCACAGTTCTGAATAGAGCTCCAAGAGTTCTATCGAAAATCCCAGTAACATTTTTTTATGCAGCTAATAGTTTACGAGATAATTGCAATTTAAGGAGAAAATTCTTTCACTTACTGTGAAGTTGGCACCCTTTTTTTCAGAAATTTATATTTTTTTCAGAGTTCTTGACAGATATGCCATAGTTCTAGAGTTCTTTGTACAAAATTTCAATAGTTCTGTAGAATTTAGCGAAGAAAACAACAATATTCGAAAACATTTTCGTATCGAAAACATTCATTGTCAATTTTCGCAAAAATTAAACTCGTACAACAGTTCTGAGGACGGTTCTGAACAGAACCCCAAGAGCTCTATCGAAAATGCCAATAACATTTTTCTATGGCTATAATAGTTTATGAGATAAATTGATTTAATGTGGGACACACTTTCTCTACAGAAAATATAAATATATTCGTACAACAGTTCTGATGACAGTTCTGGACACCACGTGAAGAGTTCTATCGAAAATCCTGGTAGTATTTTTTTGTGCAGGTAATAGTTTAAGAGGAAATTGCAACATAATTAAGAACTCTATAAGAGCTCCCACTGTGAAGCTGGCACCCTTTTTTACAGAAATATATATTTTTTTCAGAGTTCTTGATAGATAAGCCATAGTTCTAGAGTTCTTTGTACAAAATTTCAATAGTTCTGCAGAATTTAGCGAAGAAAACAACAGTACTCCTAAAAATTGTGGTATCGAAACGATTTTTTGTCGATTTTTGCAAAAAGTAAATTCGTACAACAGTTCTGAGGACAGTTCTCAACAGAGCCCCAATATTTCTATCGAAAATACCAATAACATTTTTTTGTGCAGCTAATAGTTTGCGAGATAATTGCAATTTAAGGAGAAAGTCTTTTCACTTACTGTGAAGTTGGCACCCTTTTTTTCAGAAATGTACATTTTTTTCAGAGTTCTTGATAGAAATGCCATAGTTCTAGAGTTCTTTGTACAAAATTTGAATAGTCCTGCAGAATTTTGCGAAGAAAACAACAAAATTCGAATAAATTTTCGTATCGAAAACATTCTTTGTCAATTTTCGAAAAAAATGAATTCGTACAACAGTTCTGAACAGAACACCAAGAGCTCTATCGAAAATCCTAATAACATCTCTTTGTGGCGGTGATAGTTTATACGGTAACTGTTTTGATGGAAGACCTACTGTATCCACAGAAAAAAATTAAATCTTGCAACAGTTTTGATGAACAGTTCTGGATAACACCCCAAGACATCTATCGATAATCATAATAACATTTTTTGTGGTTATAATAGTTTGTAAGATAATTGATTAATTGTGGGGCTCACTTACTCTAAAAAAAATTATGTCTATTCGTATGTTTTGATGACAGCTCTGGATAGCAATGTAAGAGTTCTATCGAAAATACTGGTAACATATTCTGTGCAAGTGTATTGTTTACGTAGTAACTGCATTTAATAAGGAATGCTTATGAGCATTTCCCGTGAAGTTGGCACCCCTTTTACGAGAAATATACATTTTTTAATAGTTCTTTATATGTATGCAATAGTTCTAGATTTCCCTGCTCAAAACACGAATAGTTCTGCAGAATTTCGGGTAGAAAACAATAAATGGGCAAAATTTTGGTATAGTAAAAAATTATTTGTCAGTTTGGAAAAAATAAATTTGTATAACAGTTCTATTGGCATTTCTCGATAGCACCAGAAGAGTTGTATTGAAACTGATAAAAACAATTTTGTGGCGATAATAGTTTATACGATAATTGTTTTAATCTCATACTTTCTCTATGAAAACAAAATTCGTAGAATAGTTCTGATGACAGTTGTAAATATCACCTACAGAGTTCTACCAAAAACTATAACAACATTTTTCGTGACGATGACATTATATGAGATAATTAATGTGAGACTCACTTTTGTCATGTAAAAGTAATAAATTCGTAAAAAAGGTCTGATGGCATTTCTTAATAGGACCCTAAGAGTTCTACCGAAAACTGTAATAACATTTTTTGTGGGGATAACAATTAATGAGATAATATCATTTACGAGAGATCCACTTGGTCTACATTATAATAAATTGGCACAACCCTTTCTGGATAGCACCGAAAGAGTTCTTTTAAAAATCCTAATAACATTTTTATGGTGCCAATAGATTATGAAATAGATTGTGTGTTCACTCTGCAGTGGGTGTGCGCCAATGTAAAACTTACTGGCAGATAAAAACTGTGTACTGGGCCGGGTCTCTAACCCCAGGCTGTGACGAAGGAACATCGTCACAATATCCTTTCTACCAGGAGTGCTACTTCTGCAATTTTCGTAGGACAACTTCTGCGAAATTGGGAAAGCAGGAGATGAGGTACTGCTAGAAGTACAGCTATGAGGACGGATCGTAAATTCTCACCTTTATTTTGAAATTATGTGAGACATAAACAATGTTACTTTGTGCAGTGCGGTACACAAGAAGCTCTTTTATCCGGACTATGTGGGACCGGAAGTAATCCGGATAACCGAAAATCCGGATATATATTCTACTAAATACAAAAAGTCTAAATGTTCAGCACTGTACAAATACCGGTACACCTTCTTAAGACTGATTGTAGTAACTGTAGGTGGAAGCGTGGGATGTGCACGCTTAGATGATTCAAAGAGAGAAGGCTCGTCAGTGCAAAACAGATGGCTGAGAGGGCAGATACATTCACACACGCCATTAACCAGGTGGTGTCACACCTGTCGAGAAGCGCACCAGAGGTACAATGAGCTCTGGTGGAGTGCGGTTGGCGTGGTTACTATGCAACTTACTTGATGGACACCAATACACCGCTATATTAATGTACAATACTTGAGAAACAATGTCATTTAAACACTCTGAGCTCCTTTATCACTCAGTACTAGACTAAATTAGCGGCCTAGTGATAAGCAGATACAAAGATACAAAAGATACAAATCTTTAGTTTCAGTTTTCTGTAATCAACGTGTTTGCATACCGAGATACTGTTACCGGTATCTCATCCACTATTAAAGCTACATAAACAAAGCTATGGATGAATAATAATATAGTGCTTGCATACACACTGAATCACATTATTCAACAATGGATTAAGTATTTTAAGCTGCAGTATCTCATATTATGTTCTTAAATCATTAGGAGAAAAAATTTACTCATAAAATACATTTTTTTTTAAATAATCAAAACATGAAATGTAAATATTACTGGTTTGCTGTTTCAACAATGTAATAATTCAAAGAATAAAATTTGTTTTTTATCTTTTATTTGGAATAGCGTTAAGTACATTGAACCTAAAATAACATTTACGTGTAATTCAGTATGTAAGAAAACATCAATATTCACTGCATAGATTTACAATTTTTTTCACCTGGAGCTCACAATATACCAATTCTTTGATAAAAGTTTCATTCCTGAATCTATTGACAGTCTTGCATTATTAAATTTCAAAGTACCAGTAAAAACTACAGGCTGTGATGTACAGGTCCGTCAACAACTCTTCTTCAGGATACACTAAACAATACACTATGTAATCAATACACTTGCACAGAATATGTTACCAGTATTTTCGATAGAACTCTTACATTGCTATCCAGAGCTGTCATCAGAACATACGAATAGACATAATTTTTTTTAGAGTAAGTGAGCCCCACAATTAATCAATTACCTTACAAATTATTATAACCACAAAAAATGTTATTATGATTATCGATAGAAGTCTTGGGGTGTTATCCAGAACTGTTCATCAAAACTGTTGCAAGATTTAATTTTTTTCTGTGGATACAGTAGGTCTTCCATCAAAACAGTTACCGTATAAACTATCACCGCCACAAAGAGATGTTATTAGGATTTTCGATAGAGCTCTTGGTGTTCTGTTCAGAACTGTTGTACGAATTCATTTTTTTCGAAAATTGACAAAGAATGTTTTCGATACGAAAATTTATTCGAATTTTGTTGTTTTCTTCGCAAAATTCTGCAGTACTATTCAAATTTTGTACAAAGAACTCTAGAACTATGGCATTTCTATCAAGAACTCTGAAAAAAATGTACATTTCTGAAAAAAAGGGTGCCAAATTCACAGTAAGTGAAGAGGTTTCCTCCTTAAATTGCAATTATCTCGTAACCTATTAGCTGCACAAAAAACTGTTATTCGGATATTCGGTAGACCTATTGGGGTTCTGTTCAGAACTGTCCTCAGAACTGTTGTACGAATTTACTTATCGCGAAAATTAACAAATAATGTTTGCTATACGAAAATTTTTTCGAGTATTGTTGTTTTCTTCGCTAAATTCTGCAGAACTATTGAAATTTTGTACAAAGAACTCTAGAACTATGGCATTTCTATCAAGAACTCTGAAAAAAATGTACATTTCTGAAAAAAAGGGTGCCAACTTCACAGTAAGTGAAAAGACTTTCTCCTTAAATTGCAATTATCTCGCAAACTATTAGCTGCACAAAAAAATGTTATTGGTATTTTCGATAGAACTATTGGGGCTCTGTTGAGAACTGTCCTCAGAACTGTTGTACGAATTTACTTTTTGCAAAAATCGACAAAAAATCGTTTCGATACCACAATTTTTAGGAGTACTGTTGTTTTCTTCGCTAAATTCTGCAGAACTATTGAAATTTTGTACAAAGAACTCTAGAACTATGGCTTATCTATCAAGAACTCTGAAAAAAATATATATTTCTGTAAAAAAGGGTGCCAGCTTCACAGTGGGAGCTCTTATAGAGTTCTTAATTATGTTGCAATTTCCTCTTAAACTATTACCTGCACAAAAAAATACTACCAGGATTTTCGATAGAACTCTTCACGTGGTGTCCAGAACTGTCATCAGAACTGTTGTACGAATATATTTATATTTTCTGTAGAGAAAGTGTGTCCCACATTAAATCAATTTATCTCATAAACTATTATAGCCATACAAAAATGTTATTGGCATTTTCGATAGTGCTCTTGGGATTCTGTTCAGAACCGTCCTCAGAACTGTTGTACGAGTTCAATTTTTGCGAAAATTGACAATGAATGTTTTCGATACGAAAATGTTTTCGAATATTGTTGTTTTCTTCGCTAAATTCTACAGAACTATTGAAATTTTGTACAAAGAACTCTAGAACTATGGCATATCTGTCAAGAACTCTGAAAAAAATATAAATTTCTGAAAAAAAGGGTGCCAACTTCACAGTAAGTGAAAGAATTTTCTCCTTAAATTGCAATTATCTCGTAAACTATTAGCTGCACAAAAAAATGTTACTGGGATTTTCGATAGAACTCTTGGAGCTCTATTCAGAACTGTGCTCAGTACTGTCATACTTATTTACATTTTGCGGAAATTGACAAAGAATGATTTGGGTACGAAAATTTTTTCGAGTATTGTTGTTTTCTTCGCTAAATTCTGCAGAACTATTGAAATTTTGTACAAAGAACTCTAGAACTATTTCATATCTATCAAGAACTCTGAAAAAAATATATATTTCTGAAAAAAAGGGTGCTAACTTCACACGACTTAGAAACTGGGGTGACAGTCGCGAACACAGGTGGAACAACAGAAATGATCGAGGACGTAGACAGAATCGTGAACGGAACAGTTACGGCAACCAGAATCGATACTACGATGAACACGGTGGGAATAGGACTATAGGCGGAGCACCTCATGATGTTGAAATTCGGCCAGCTAACCCTAGACATAATCCAGCAAATGGAAATGAACAAAACCGGCAATGACAAACGATCAGCGCAGAAGGCGCCCAATCGGAAACAATGAACGACATGGCAAAGGAGTGCATACGGTATATAGAGAGGGAAGATATTAGAGAGGATTTGTTGCAAGAAACTACGAGTGCTAAAATTTCGGGAGTAAATCCAGTCGTGACAGTTGCAGTAAACGAAATATGTTTTAAGTGTGTCATTGACACTGGAAGCCCTTTCTCGATAGTGAGCGAGGCAGCATTTCAAAAATGCGAAGGGACTGGGACTTGGCCCGTTTTTCAAGTGCGAGGAATTAAGGTGAAGGGCGCAATCTACGGTAAGAGCATAGAAATCCGAAGGCAAACTCGGCTTAATTTTACCTGCCAGGGAAGAGAGTTTGAGTACAACTTCTTTGTGCTCCCAATGCTGAATGTGGCAATGATTTTAGGAAATGACTTCATGAATGCCCACCATGCAGTAATTGACATGGGTGGAGGAGTAATGACAGTTCAAGTTGGGGATCAGCCAATTAATTTAGTATTTGATGAATGCATATTACGTGCCGAGTCAGAAATTAGTTGCCTAAAATTTCAAGCTCAAACCGAGTCGCAACCCAGACTGGAGCTACTCGTGAACTATGTAAGTGAGTCGTGCTCTACGTCTGGTGAGCAGGGGAAAGATGTTGCTTTTGCTGATGCAATGAGAAAGAGCATCGCGGGTGTCAGAACCACGGACAGGGAAAAGGAGAAATTGTATTGTCTACTTAGGAATCATGAACGGGTATTTTCTGAGACTCCGGGGGCTATTAAGGGTTTTACGTACCAATTCAGAGTACGCGACCATCAGAAGTTTTCTGTTAGACCATACCCTATTCCCGTGGCGTATAAAGCACAGGTGGAGAAGGAAATAAACAAGATGTTAGAACAAGGAATAATTGAGCGGGCAGTAAGCTCGTACAATTCACCCTTGCTTGTCGTGCCAAAACGCGACAACTCAGTTCGTTTGGTGCTAGACTCGAGACAGATAAACACAATTATTATGTCGGAAACGGACAGGCCTGAGAGCCTTGAGGAACTCTTACAACGTTTCCACGGAGTAAAGGTACTATCATCTGTCGACCTCCGTTCGAGTTTTTGGCAAATCGTGCTACACCCATCTTGCAGATTATATACAGCGTTCCTGTGTTACGGAAATTGTTTCCAATTCCGGCGTCTCCCGTTCGGACTAAACGTCTCATCAGCTGCTTTTATAAGGGGATTAAATAGCATTTTACCTGATGATTTGAAACAGCGAGTGAAAATTTACGTGGATGACATATTAATTGCGGAAAAGTCGTGGGAGGACCATAATGACGTTCTGAACAGACTACTGGATGTTTTTGAGAAGGCAGGTGTAACAGTCAACTTAGATAAGTCACAGTTCGGACGAGAGAACATAAAATTCTTAGGCCATATTGTCTCAGCAAATGGAATACAACCTGACCCGGAGAAAATTGCGGCGATAGCGGAGTGTGCAATTCCGACAAATAAAAAACAGTTGCGAGCATTCTTAGGCCTGTGTAATTTTTATAAGCGATTTATAAATTTTAGTGTACTTGGTACACCCCGTCTATGTGGACTAACAGGGAAGAACGCTTTGTGGGTCTGGGATCAAGAGGCACAGGATGAATTTTATAAATTAAAAAAGGCATTGGTAGAGGCTCCCATCCTCGTGCATCCCGACCTGACACAAGAATTCTGTTTAATGACGGACAGTTCCTTGTCAGGATTAGGTGCGGTACTGTTTCAAACGGGAGGAAATGATGATATTACAACTTGGAAAACAATCTCGTTTGGGAGCAGGGTGCTCTCTCGATGTGAAAAAAATTATTCTGTCACGGAACTCGAAGCACTCGCGATAGTTTGGGCATTCTCAAAATTTAGGTATTTTTTATTTGGGAGGACCACCAAGGTGTACACTGACCATCGTGCACTCCAATTTCTTATGAGCACAAAAATCACGCATGGGAGACTAGGACGCTGGGCACTATACCTACAGGAATATAACTTCACTGTAGAATACATTCCTGGACAGAAAAATGTAATTGCTGACGCTTTATCGCGCATTCCTATAGGTTTGGTTCACACAGAAGAAAGGGAACTCGGTGAAAATAATTTTAGCATCCTATACTTACAGAATGTAGCGTTCGAGAATTTTGTTACCACCTCTTTAGGGAGTATAGCGGACGAACAGGATAAGGACTCAGTATTGAAAGATATAAAGAAGAAGTGGGAGGACAAGGAGAATGTAGGAATACGCCAGTACTACTTAGTGCGCAATAGAATATTATTCAAGAAACGAGCCCCGGACGACTCCAGATGGGTGTTGGTGATTCCGGAGGAACTCGTAAACAAAATTATATGGTACATACATTTGAGTTATGGTCACTTCGGAGCACAGAAATGTTGTGAAAAACTGAAAGAGACATGCTATTTTAATAACATGCTACGGCGTATTCGTGGTGTACTTAGAGTGTGCGGAGCTTGTCAGCGAGCAAAGGCGGCCACAGTGACTTATGCTGCATCATTGCACCCGATAATACCAAGAAAACTTTGTGACCTCGCGGCCGTGGATCTATTTGGGCCACTAATAAGATCTAAAGCAGGTTTTGCATATGTTTTCGTAGCGGTGGAGCTAACCTCCAAGTTTGTGTGTCTGACTCCGTTGAAGCGAGCCACAGGAAGGGCAGTGGCAACTGCATTTGCAAAGCAGTTTCTGCATGAAGTTGGGAGCGTGAAAAGGGTTATCTCGGATAATGGACCACAATTTAGATCACAATACTGGCAGCGGATGCTTCGAAGAAGAAGAATTAAACCCATATATATATCTCTCTTTCACCCCAGCTCGAACCCCAGTGAGCGTATTATGCGTGAATTAGGAAAATTATGTAGGTTATACTGCAGTCGTGATCACCGATCGTGGGACATACATCTAAAAGGATTTCAGAATATAATTAATGAGTTGCCTAATACGTCAACAAAGCTTCCGCCAATCACTGTGCTAAAAAACAAGGAGCCCCCAAGCAAAATCAAAGAGGTGGTGCCTTGGCCATTAGAGCCGAGACTACGCCGGAACGCAATTGTTGACTTAGCTATACGCAACATCAAGCGTGCAGCAGACGCCAGAGTCAAGGCGTATAAGAAACACGTGAGAAAGCAGTGTTTCATGTAGGACAAAAAGTCCGTATCAGATCACACAAGCTGTCTAACAAACGGTCAGGTGTCTGCAAGAAATTTTTTAATCTCTTTAACGGGCCGTATCGGATAAGGAAGATTCCCCATGAAAACGCCATAGAAGTGGAAACTCTTCGTTCGAAGAAATCAAAAGGGCTACACCATGTGTCAAACGTAAAACCATACATTGAGTAGAAAGGGCAGTGAGGAGTAGAGAGGACGGTGAAGAGAAACAATTGATTAGTTTACATTTGTGATAAATGCATTTTGAATAATATGTTGATAAAAATTTATGATAAAGATGTTTCTATGTGATGGATTGAAGTGATGTTTTAATTTTTTTCTCTCCTTGTGCAATTAGGATTTAGTTTGATTCAAACGTGAAGATAAAAGGTTTCTAAGTGAACGAGTAAAATGCTGTTTATGTTTTTTTTTGTGTGTGTAAATTGAAAAGAGCCGCTCCTGAGAGAAGCAATATCTGCGTTGAATTAATGCAAAACTCAGGGGAATATCCGATCTGTGGGTATTATGGGTCTGGCAAACCCAGGTCCCCAGCTGTTAGTAGCCTTGTTTCCGATTTTCTGCTTTCAGTGCTACTATCTATCTATTACTATTCTATATCTGTCAGTATAAATGAGGATCTCTTACTATAGTATGCGTGCTGTATGAATATTTTAAGATAGGAGAACTCTGAGAAAGGAATGAGTAAGTTTGGAATCTTGAAAACAGGATGCGATAATACGATTGTTGAACCATTGGCTTCCAATATGCGATGATATGTTAATATTGATGATATATGTCTTTTTTTTGTTCTTTATAGCTGAGTACGTAAAGTGCTGTCTGTGGATTTCGTAAGTATATTGATTCCCTTCAAGGTGAAAGAAGAATTGTGGTTTGTGTAATTTACGTGGCTCTGAAACATTATTGTGGTAGTCAAATACGAGCAGCTTTTCAGCAAATGGAGAATGGAACGGAAATATGGATCCTTTTTTGTAGTCTTGATTGATGTTGAGCCAAAGCCTAAAAAATTATTCTGCGTTAATACTTGTCCTAGAAAAGCGACGTTTATGTGTTTTGCTGATGCTGTGAGCATTACAGCTTACTGTTTTCGCTGGTGCGGGATGCACTGCAGCCTATATGATTTGTACTGAGGAAATTTCCCTCTTGAAGGTAGAGGATGATTAAATAATTTTGATTATGGGAACGAAGGAAAGCTTGGTTTAAGGTAATAAGGATAAAGCAAAACATTTGTCATTTAAACTACAGGGGGATTCGGATCTTTTGTGTCTGTTGTAAGTTCAATATGTTAAGTGATACTGTTTTACAGAATAGAGGTGACCACAATTTTGCCATTCATGAGAAATGAATCCAGAATAACCACCACAGGCGAAATAACTGATTTGGAAGCGAAAGGTAACGTAAAGAAGGAACGAAATCGCAGCAAAATGGGTAAGAAAATGTAATATAACCTGTATAATGCAAATATTTTTAACCTTCTCAGAGTCATCTGCGTGATTAATTGTTGTGATAACGTAATTTTAGGTGAAATTTTCTTACTGTTTTATGTGTGAATATATGAGTATGATAAATGTATAATTGCGAGTCTCTTTTCAGGTGTGCGAACTGGTATAAATGTTTTGGCGTGTAAATAACCATTGTTCTTTTTAATGTGTATGTTTAAGGAAAGTTCTCCATATTTATCATGTGACAAGACGTATGCCGCGAGCGTCAAGAAGAGGACGAATTAGAACAATGTTGTAGTGGTATATACACGGTGTTGAAATAGCATTGAAGTAGCTTATTGGCTTAACTAGTAGTGGATAGAAGTAGAATATTGAGTAATGCATGTTTATGGGTAGTTAGTTTGTAGAATAGACAACAGGTGTGCATGTATGTGTGTGTAAATAACATGTGAACCCTATGCTGTCCTGACCTATACTTGCACAAGGCATAATCCTATTCATTTTAGTGAATTAATAAATAGCATTTGATTTATTAAAACGTAAGTGAACCACATTAGTGATGTGGATTTAAATATTATATTGTCAGTTCATTTAAATTTTTATTTTTATACTGTCAAGTCACTTCACTTTTATTTTTTTTACATTGTCAAGTCATTTAAATTTTATTTTATATTGTCGATTCATCTAATTTTTTTATTTAAAAAAAATTAAGTCTCACTTTGTTCTTAAAAATTGTGAAAGACAATACTAAGTGGTATTATGTATGACATTGTGTAATCACATAAGGATGATGAAAAATTTCTGTGAATGCAGTTGAGAACGTGAAAGCGAACCGGCAAAACTCTTAAGAGACAGCGGGAGCAGCCGGACTAGTTGTAAACTGGCGGGTTTCCCAGCAGGACACGCTGTCAACCGGGCCACTTCGGGAGCGCGGCCGACAACAAAAGAAGGTACGCGGCAAACACTTTCCCTTGTACCTGGAGCTAATGGGCGGCCGCCCCGGGCGACCCTTCCTCGAGGCGATGACCTGAGATGGGCGAGCGGTCCACCGCGCGGAAATCCATCTGCTGGCAACGCACCACACGCACGCGACCGTGACGAGACGGCCGCGGTGAAACAACACAAGGGGCGTGGAGCCTTTTGACAGGTACTGCCCAGAGAAACTTGCAGACGTCAACGACGCCTATCGACATTTCCTGATGGATGCCTACTGTAAGCGACAGTAAATCATGGTTCGATGTTCTCTGGTCGCTAAGGGTGGCACAAAAGAAGAGCCATTAAGTGTCATCCTTGCCCAGGAATATCAAACCGGCGAGCCAATTGAGGATAACCCAAGAATGTAACAACACAAAGGGCGTGGAGCCTTTTGACACATACTGTCCAGAGTAACTGGCAGACTTCAACGACGCCTATCAACATCTCCTGACGGATGCCCACTGTCAAGCGACAGTAAATCATGGTTCGATGTTCTCTGGTCGCTAAGGGTGGCACAAAAGAAGAGCCATTAAGTGTCATCCTTGCCCAGGAATATCAACCTGGCGTGTCAAACGAGGATACCGCACGAATTTGACAACGCAAACATGGAACCAAATCGAGATGACGTGACACGGGAGAAACTTCATGAGAGGGCAGAGACGGCGGGATCGCACGCAACAGATGGACAAAAAAATCCCTACTGACAGCTGCGGCGACGAACCCCCCCTCTTTCCCCTATATTGTGCCTCGGAACAGTGGAAGTACTGAGTGTGTCAGTGAACAGTGATTATACGGTTCTTAGTCCAGTGCATATACGTGTGTTTCTGTCAGAGAAGCTCTGACTCGTGTGTTTTGCAGGAGTTCGATTTATTGGTGTTTATTAGATTGACTCTTGTATTTTGCAGGTGTTCTATTTATCTTTTTTAGACTTTGACTCTTGTATTTTGCAGGTGTTTTATTTATAGGTGTTTTTTTGTTTTAGATGTTGACTATTGTACTGTTTTATTTATCAATGTTTGTTTTTGTGTGATGTATTAGATTTGTGATATTTTGTTTCGTAAATTCATTGCTGTGGCCTTGCTTCGTTTATCAGTCAGATAGATTTTTATTCTCATTGAACTGTGATCGATTAGCCTTTGCATGGGGCATATTTACTGTGAGGAACCCCTTAAGGGTAACAATCACATAATTATTGTAGTTTCAGTATAATGACAGTGCTCATTGTTTGCTAGCTAATTGAAATATAGTAGAGTGATTAAATGAGTGCCACATAGTTATTTTAATTCTACAAATTATTAGTTTTATACGATATAGAATTTTTTTGCGATAACCACTTTGTAAAACATGTTTTTTCTCTTATCATTTTGTTGCTTTTGCAGATTGTGCATTGTTATGTTCTGCTTTTTAATACCGATGTTATTTGATGTTCTTTTTTTAATTGCTGTGGCACCTTTGCTATTTTCATAAATTTTGCTTGTTAATAAACAGTCATAAATTTTCCTGTGATCAGTTGGCTCTTGCAATGAGCAAATACTGGTGAACTCCATAAGGGTAACAACCAGAAATTGTTTTCATATTAATGACACAGGAACCATTGTTTTTACTTGCTGACCGAATTAGGTCTACACTACCTTTTAAATAGGTGTCACAGATTGTGTTCTTTTTTTTCTGTTTGAAATGGGTAGATTCTAAAGATGTGTTGAAATTATTGTGTTTTAGCAAGTAGCTGGTGTCCTTTTGCCTTTTCTTTTACACTTTTGGTTTAAGTAGGGTGTGAGAAGCCTGCTTGGGAATGTCCTAGCATGGCCAGAAAATTCCCTGCACAGTCTTTTCCCGGAGCGTTGGAGTTATGAAAGGTCTCTGTTGGATTCCTTTCATGTTTAAATTCTTAAATCTGTTGCCATTTATGGAATAAATTCCTCTTCTAAATGTACTGTGGCGTTTCTGACTATCTGGGAGGAGACTGAGCAGTGGAACGTGTTACTTTTACTCATAAACAAGAACGATCTGTCACACTACTACACTTTAAAGCACAGTTTATATGTAATTCATGTCACACAGTCTCATACGGAACCTACATCCGCTTTCTTTTATATACTGTATATGATAAGATACTGTCATCCCCCTTCCCTTTTGTGTGAGAGGATGAATGAGCATATGTATTTCTAGTTGCATGCTTGAGGGTAGCAGACAAGGCTGTCTGCTAGAGAACAGTAGGACCAACGTCGGAACAGGTAGCTACGCTTCCTAAAAGCAAAGAGGTTTCTATCCTTAGTATGGTCCTGTCCGTCCGTTGTCATGTTGGTATAGGAAGCTGCCCCTCTGGCCACTTCCGTTGGTCTTTGTGAGCCACCCTCAGGAAGCACGCTCGGCAGTAGGGCAGTTGCAGTGTGGCCGTGGCGAGCATCTGAAGTGGTAAGATCTCCGGCTAAGTGCGTGTCTGTTAAATCCGTAGGACAATGGATTTCTTAAGTTCAGCCAAACTGAAAATTTAATCACCTTTATTTCGGGTTTAGGTCTAAAATATCCGATGTTATCTTAAATTGCAGCGCAGTGTAATTATCGTGTGAAGTTCAGATTATTTTCCGGTAGTTGCTTTGTTACTACTTTGTGAGTAACGTGGAACCACGTGTTGATCAGTAACTCTAACTAAGTTCATCAATCTTAAATCCGAATGTGCGTGAGATTATAACGTCTCGTCTTGAGAATATTTTTTTTAATATAGCAACTTTTCTTTATGCTTTTCTTTATGTTCAACCCACGTGGGGTGTACTTTGCGAGACCAGTACCACGTGCTTATATAACTGTTTGACCCATCAGGTTAATAGTAAGACGTTAGTAACCAGTTCAAGGTTTTTCTTTTGTCAATTGCTTTTAGATCTAATTTATTTTAATTATCAAAATTATTGTGGAGTTGTACGCTTTGTGTAAACCAAGTTGACCACGTGAAGCATGTGGTGTAATCATCAAAGTAGCCCTCAGCTATTCTTTTTGCGAAGTCTTCACAAAGAGTTAATATGAATTTAGTATACCAGTGTGTGGTAATTACATGACGGACAGGATTGTGGTATGAACGTAATTTCTTTGGGAAAAAACTGAATCTGTTGGTTGTGGTTAATTTCTTCTTGCTTATGTTTCAATGTTCTTCGTGTGTTATTTTATGAATGCAGTGTTGTATGCAGTCTCCCAATCTTGGCTCCATGTTTTATGTGTTCCGTAAGATTACAATCTCACATTTTTACAAGGCACCAGCTCAGTTATAACTCACGTATAATATGCTGAAATTTCAATGAACAATCTAAAAATAAATTTCCAAATATAAACTGATTTCTTTCCTTTTATTCAAATTCTCCTTTTTATATATATATATATATATATTACCGGTTTTGTATGACTATTAAAATATTATCATTAATGTTAGTCTGCTTGGTAAACCTAGACTAAATATCTGATGAAACAGTTGCCCAGTAATCCACGGTTAACGTCCCCAGACAGATCACGGCTTTTAACCCACTTTCATTGTCTATTAGCAACGATATCAGCATAGCAAATTAAAGTTACAACCTTACAAGATAAGGAAAGGCATGTTACATACTATGGACATGTAGAGTTCTGTAGGAAGGTAGATTAACTAAGAAGATCCACACATTCTTCCAAAACAGGAAAACAGAAAAGTAAAATGGGAGAGGAGGCAAGACCAGAAATGATTTAGACGAAATGCAGACTGAAATTCGTCTTATTCAACAATGCAAGTTCAGGTTTTCAGGAAGCTAAAGCAAACAAAAAAAAGCAACTAGTGTCAGATGATCAGATGAGAGGGAAAGACGAAACGGGAAATAAATATTTATCATGAAGTCGTCACTAATTGGCCTGCAAAGATTTTTGTAAAAAAAAAAAAAAAATTTAATGCAGCCGCCAGTATGTGCAGTTCGAATGTAATGTTATGTCCTCTTGGTCGAGCGTGTAAAAGTTAAACACAAGGAGGGAACTGTAGTGTGTCTTGTACGCAACGCGGACTGCTAACTAGAACATGTTTACTAACAACTACATGAAGTAACAAAATTGCGGAGTACTTTAAAGGCAGTTCTCAATAATAGGCGGCAGATGTCCAGGAAACTGGTAGCTTTTAACGTACACTGCTCGTTGAGCGTCTTTTTCTCGCGTTTTTTCCAGGTGAGCGTAAACTTCTTCGTATATGTCCATAAAGTACAACTTCTTCACTCCCTGAAAAATTATGAGGCTGTTTTTGATACTTTTTTGAATATCTTGTTTGAGATAAGCTGGATAAGTGGATTTACTTCCTAGGTTTTTTTAAATTTTTAACTGTGTGAGTCTGTTGTATTGCTTCTCAAAATTCCTTCCCGTTTGTCCAAGATAACTCGCTCGCTACTGACTGCTGTCACTATTCGTCACTTACACACCAAGTGTGGGCCCTTGTTTTTTGCTAAGGGAAGGCAATAGTGGTTTCTGGTGGTAATTTCCAAATTACTAGGCGGGGTCATGGCGCAGGTAACACATTAGGACAGCACACTGTGCTAAAAACATGTCAACCAATTACGACCTCACCATGGTCCTTCTCGTGACACCGAGAAATTACCACCTTCTTTTGTTCCGCAGACGGAGGACAAAACCGTCCGCCATCTCCTGCCTCGACATCGCTGGGCAATCTCAAGCTCTGCTGGCTGGGAACTCACAGTAGGGCCCTTCAATAGCTACACACATCGCATCAGAACTGACACCAATCAATATGGACATCATCTCCCCAACTGTTCCAGCCGCCAGCACGGAACCTGCATACGCGACAGACGTCAGAGTATACTGTGCTGTCTCCTCCCCTCTGCATGGGAGAAGTATGCTGTATCAGGTCCAATCCTTTCGGTGTCAGCAACCCACATCACATCATTGCATCAAAAATGCCTAACACTGAGGGAACAGTTTTCCAGAGGAAAGTCAACCGCCATCCAAATGTCCTCCAAAAGGCGACTCAAGCACTGTTAGAGCCTGCAGACCAGACGGACCTACCCTCTTCCACGAGACACACGATGGAGAACAGGCCATTCCATATCCTAGAACCAAGTGCAGCACTTGGGCCAGACAAGATGAGTTCTCTGTCGCTGTGGACTTAAGAGTGTTTGTGGAAGATGGGGACACTGTCTTTGTGGAAGACTTGTGGATACGTAAGTTTGTTGCTGTTTAACTTACACAATTATCTTCCTATGGGGCTTCATCCAATCAGTTGGTACTTTGACGCTGAGCATCGTACAGGACTCTGCCCTTATAAAGTGTGTATTTAATGAACTTAGTGACAATCTAAGTGCCCTGCAGCTGCCAGTGGTATTATTGTTCTATTTCGAGAAGAGACTTATTTTACGAGGGTTACTCCAAAAGAAATGTACACTATTTTTTTAAAAAATCCATCTTTTATTCTACATGTTTGAAAGTTTTACAGTGTGCAGATACATCCTTTAGGAACAATATTTTCATTTCTCCACATAATTTCCATCCCTCTCAACTGCCTTACGTCATCTTGGAACCAGCGCCTTACACCCGCACGGTAAAATTCTGGACCAACCTGTTGGAGCCACTGTTTGGCAGTGTGCACAAGGGAGTCATCATCTTCAAACCTTGTTCCACGAAGAGAGTCTTTCAATTTTCCAAAGAGATGATAGTCACATGGAGCCAGGTCAGGACTGTAAGGTGGGTGTTTCAGTGTTGTCCATCCCAGTTTTGTGATCACTTCCATGGTTTTTTGACTGACGTGTGGCCGTGCATTGTCGTGCAACAGCAAAACATCCTGCTTTTGCCGATGTGGTCGAAAACGACTCAGTCGAGCTTGAAGTTTCTTCAGTGTCGTCACATATGCATCAGAATTTATGGTGGTTCCACTTGGCATGATGTCCACAAGCAAGAATCCTTCGGAATCGAAAAACACCGTAGCCATAACTTTTCCAGCAGAAGGTGTGGTTTTGAATTTTTTTTTTCTTGTGTGAATTTGCATGATGCCACTGCACTGATTGCGTCTTCGTCTCTGGTGAAAAATGATGGAGCCATGTTTCGTCACCTTTCACAATTCTTCCAAGAAATTCATCTCCGCGTTCTAGTTTTGTTCCAAAAGTTCGCTGCATACCGTTTTTCTAGTTTCTTTGTGAGCCACTGTCAAGATCCTGGGGCCCGCATCTCGTGGTCGTGCGGTAGCGTTCTCGCTTCCCACGCCCGGGTTCCCGGGTTCGATTCCCGGCGGGGCCAGGGATTTTCTCTGCCTCGTGATGACTGGGTGTTGTGTGATGTCCTTAGGTTAGTTAGGTTTAAGTAGTTCTAAGTTCTAGGGGACTGATGACCATAGCTGTTAAGTCCCATAGTGCTCAGAGCCATTTGAATCCAGTACTCGCACTCACTCCCTGGTTAGGACCCGCTCCGACAGGAGGCGCTAGCGATCGCACATAGTGCCAACCTCAACCAGAGGAGTAATCGATAGCGTCTTGCGGCCGAGAGCGGCGCCACGGCTCAATTATGTTTTTCTTTTTAAGGAGTGTTATGTCTCCACGAGATCTGGCTGTAGAAAGAAATCGATACAAATTGTTGTATATGCAGTTCCTCGTTTTGTGGTAATTCCTTTCTTTTAGACTTTGTGATACTACAAATTTCATTAACCAAAATACAGTGCTACTCATTATCCTGAGTTATATTTCGCAACCAGTTAAGATGCTTTTCTACTTCGTCAGTATGTGGTGGCAGTTTTAAGAGGTCTGTTTATTACAGAACGAAATAAGGCTTTTTTTTTTTTTTTTTTTTTTTTTTAATACTGAGCAGGATCACAATGTGCATCGATTTTTGTCTTACACCTTGCTCTGCAGCATAATTCCAACTGTGGTGAACTATCCCAGTCTGCTTCGCGTCAAGAGGATGTTGATGCCTGACTGCGTATCGGAGTAGTGCGTACGGAAGCAGAGGCGAGCGCCGAGAGTAAACAGTGTGCGCTGCAGAGGTGTTTGCCTTCTGGGAAAGGGCAAGGTGCTATCTATCGCCCGGGAGGCGGCGGCGGCGGCGGCAGCAGCGTGGCGCCGCCGAAGTGTGTCAGTGGGACACGGCAGGGCAGGGCCGGGCTGGATGGGTCGCGGCGGGGAAGGGGGGTGGGGGGGGGGGAGGTGCGGCGCGGTGCGGTGCCGCCCGGCGGGCGCCCTGCTGGCCGCTCCAGCGCGCTGGGCTGCGTCATGCAGCGCTGCGGAAGCTCCAAGGCCAAGGTCGCCACCGGCGCCGGCGCAAACAGCCGGGCCGGGCGCGGGGCCTGCGGCGCGGCGCGGCGACGCGAAGCGAGGCGCTGGGCGGCGTGGCCGTTGACTGCAGCGGTTAGGACAACCGATACCGGTGTAACCTCTCCTCTATATGTGTTTCTCTATGAAGTTAACCCCGCCTTAGCTCCCACCTTACAAAAGTCTTCTTATTACCAAAATGATGTCCCCATAAACTGTTATACAACTGACGCTCGTATGCTAACCTTTGACTAAACAGAATCTAGACTGAATTAAACTGTAACTGATCTGAATGCAACTTCTTTTAATATTACACTGAAACGCCAAAGAAACAGGTATACAAATGCCTATTCAAATACAGAGATATACGGGGTGGTCCGTTGATAGTGACCGGGCCAAATATCTCACGAAATAAGCGTCAAACGAAAAAACTACAAAGAACGAAACTCGTCTAGGCATGCAGCCCGTGAAGAAATTGGTGATATGAACAGTAAAATTTCTGAAGTCGCACGCGTTATTCCACTGTCAGCTGCAACGGTTTTCGATGTAATTGAACGAAGAGCATGGAAACTTAATATATGACTGCAAAGTGCGTTGGAATATGCCCGGAACGATTGTTCGATTTAAAACTCACTGTTGTTGCATTTATGAAGGAAAAAGAAGTGTTGGAACGAAAATTAGAGCACACGGAATTGATGGCAGACCTCGCATTATAAGTAGATTCGCGAGCGGTTCTAGGCGCTTCAGTCTGGAGCCGCGCGACCGCACCAGTCGCAGGTTCAAATCCTGCCTCGGGCATGGATGTGTGTGATGTCCTTACGTTAGTTAGGTTTAAGTAGTTCTAAGTTCTAGGGGACTGATGACCTCCGATGTTACGTCCCATAGTGCTCAGAGCCATTTGAACCATTTTATAAGTAGATTTTCTTGTATGATGCGGAAGCATTAAAAAAAATCGCGTTATAAAAGTGACACATTCTGACGAACATAGTCTTAGCTCACTGCCCTTAAAGAAAAGACGAGGTTTGAAGTTTGAAAAATTCATTGTGGTGATGAAAGAATTGCAAAGATACACTCCTGGAAATGGAAAAAAGAACACATTGACACCGGTGTGTCAGACCCACCATACTTGCTCCGGACACTGCGAGAGGGCTGTACAAGCAATGATCACACGCACGGCACAGCGGACACACCAGGAACCATGGTGTTGGCCGTCGAATGGCGCTAGCTGCGCAGCATTTGTGCACCGCCGCCGTCAGTGTCAGCCAGTTTCCCGTAGCATACGGAGCTCCATCGCAGTCTTTAACACTGGTAGCATGCCGCGACAGCGTGGACGTGAACCGTATGTGCAGTTGACGGACTTTGAGCGAGGGCGTATAGTGGGCATGCGGGAGGCCGGGTGGACGTACCGCCGAATTGCTCAACACGTGGTGCGTGAGGTCTCCACAGTACATCGATGTTGTCGCCAGTGGTCGGCGGAAGGTGCACGTGCCCGTCGACCTGGGACCGGACCGCAGCGACGCACGGATGCACGCCAAGACCGTAGGATCCTACGCAGTGCCGTAGGGGACCGCACCGCCACTTCCCAGCAAATTAGGGACACTGTTGCTCCTGGGGTATCGGCGAGGACCATTCGCAACCGTCTCCATGAAGCTGGGCTACGGTCCCGCACATCGTTACGCCGTCTTCCGCTCACGCCCCAACATCGTGCAGCCCGCCTCCAGTGGTGTCGCGACAGGCGTGAATGGAGGGACGAATGGAGACGTGTCGTCTTCAGCGATGAGAGTCGCTTCTGCCTTGGTGCCAATGATGGTCGTATGTGTGTTTGGCGCCGTGCAGGTGAGCGCCACAATCAGGACTGCATACGACCGAGGCACACAGGGCCAACACCCGGCATCATGGTGTGGGGAGCGATCTCCTACACTGGCCGTACACCACTGGTGATCGTCGAGGGGACACTGAATAGTGCACGGTACATCCAAACCGTCATCGAACCCATCGTTCTACCATTCCTAGACCGGCAAGGGAACTTGCTGTTCCAACAGGACAATGCACGTCCGCATGTATCCCGTGCCACCCAACGTGCTCTAGAAGGTGTAAGTCAACTACCCTGGCCAGCAAGATCTCCGGATCTGTCCCCCATTGAGCATGTTTGGGACTGGATGAAGCGTCGTCTCACGCGGTCTGCACGTCCAGCACGAACGCTGGTCCAACTGAGGCGCCAGGTGGAAATGGCATGGCAAGCCGTTCCACAGGACTACATCCAGCATCTCTACGATCGTCTCCATGGGAGAATAGCAGCCTGCATTGCTGCGAAAGGTGGATATACACTGTACTAGTGCCGACATTGTGCATGCTCTGTTGCCTGTGTCTATGTGCCTGTGGTTCTATCAGTGTGATCATGTGATGTATCTGACCCCAGGAATGTGTCAATAAAGTTTCCCCTTCCTGGGACAATGAATTCACGGTGTTCTTATTTCAATTTCCAGGAGTGTAGTTTCCCAAATGTTCTGAGGACACGATGAATCTTACGTCTGTTTTCGAGACCGTTTGTCGTGTAACTGATTTGCAAGGTAATTCCTATTTCAGTAACATATCCGTTTACGTTAAAAATGTCCAGGAAGTCCAAACTGTTATCATCAGGTGGAGTTTCCACGTCTCCAGAGTGAGGTTGTAGAATTGCTACAATATTTTGATCGAAATTTTTGCCTGAAAGACTTCTTTCGATTATGGAACTAAGTAAGTCACGATTACGTGGCAACTTCAGTGCGAAAATTTGCGAAATTATCTGTGTCTGTATATATGCCGACAGTCTGTACTAGGTAAAAATTAGATCTTCAGTGTGCCAAATAGAAATTAAGTAATAGTGTAATAAATTTATTTTGTTTGTGATGTGCGTTGTTGGGAAATGTGAAACATAAAACCAAGTCGTGTGCAGTGCGACTGCGTTGCCATTTAAATGCGCCGCGTTTGCGGTGTCCCCCTCGCCCAGCCCCTTTCCCCCCTCTAAGCGCTATGACGCGTTGGCGTAGGGGAAACGTGCCAGCTAGCCTGAGCGCTAAGGCACTTTTGCACTTGTGCCGAAATCTTGGGCACCCGTGTACTACAAGTATATTATGTGATCTTCGCTCTCGTAATGTCGGCGTTGTCTTAATTGATTGCTGCTATTTTATGAAATCATGTTGAACCTTTGTTACAGAATCCGATATGGAATATTGATCAATCCTAGGTACTGTTTCTCAAAGCCTAACGACAGTCAAGATTATTGTGAAGATGTTACTCAATCTTTACCGCATTACGGATTGCAAGTAACAAATCCGTACTGATTTTCCATGATTTGAAGTTTCCAGTACGGCAGTAGTTGACTTACATGCATGTCATTACAGTGGCATTTTCATTTGAGCTTCCATGTGTGCAATTTACGCTTCGCGTAAGCGTAGAACAGTAATTGTTATGTAGTATCATTTTCAACCAAACATGTCATAACTTTTGCTCAAGCACAAGTAGGCGGCCATCTATTATCATTCAGTAATTAATATTTCAGTCAATCTCAGTTGCGTAATTAATTACAAGCTTGGCTTAACTTGATTGCACAGATTGTTTTCGATCGTTGTTGTGCAGTATTGTTGTGTTTTAGCGATCAGTAGTACACTCGCCGGTATTCACTTGGTCAAATTATTCTTCCGAATTGATGCCTTTTCTGTAAATTACAGGACATTCGGTCAAACATGTCATTAGAATACCTGTCCGCTATTGTAGTCGGCTGGACGAGTACCTGGTTGCAGGTGCTTGGAACTGACGAGCCAGTCTTTCTCTACTTCTGCTAAATGAGTGGTGGCCGCAGCCTGCCTGACTAGCTAGCTTACAGTTCCGTAATATCCCCATGAGGCTCTGGGTTGCCAATATAGGCTGCAGAAATACTTTTGGTTGTCGAGACAGGAGGGAGCACATCAGTGCTGTAAGCATGTGCAGGGAATGGGCTATTAGACCCACCTTCTGCTTGTAATTGTGACTGGTTGAAAGGCCCAGATATAAAATGCTCGTAATTTCGTGGACCACTTTGGAGCTCGTGAAACCGGGAATCGCCCGGCAGCCGTCGTTGGGATGAGATGGCAAGTCTCGCGGCCTTTGAGGTGAAGTTTGTGTTTTGAAGTGGCTGTCACTTCGCAGTTCTGCAGTTAGTGACCCTCCGTGAATACAGAGATAACTTTTCCGGCTCGAAACGTCTACAGAAGATTCGAAACTTCGTTCCTATGCATGGTTGGTATGTCGCAATGAGTAGAGTGGCAGAAAGATATCGGGTGATGCGTTTGCTGACTCGCATCCTACTGGATCCAAACTTTTTTTTTTACTAGCCTTCGCGTTTTCCAATCGGTTCTGATACTTTCATAGTAGTTTAATAAACGTATATTGTATGATTTTCGATGTTATTTAAATACAGAGGAGGTGACGAAAGTCGCTAGATACCTCCTAATATTGTGTGCTTAGGCACTTTTGTGTCTTTATCGGCGTTTTGTTGATTAGTGAACATGGAATTGTTCAAGAAAAAGAGGGCTCAGAGAGGAATGGATCCATTAGCTACCTTGAGCTGGATATGGGTGAAAATGCAGACTTCGCTGAGTTTAATACATACCAAAATATTTCATTTGTTGTAATGCAATTTGCGAGACCTTTTCGATGTTGAGTTACTGTTAATAACGGCAGGGATTGACAGTAACGAGTTGGAGGAGCCCATGCACTGAACTGTTAGCAGTGAACATAATCCAGTCCAGTGACTGGATCTCGGAATCTTTCGTGTGAATATATAGCTACAGGGCTTTTAATTACTGACTTTGGTGTTGGAAGACGCTTAACCCTGCCTCATACCTCAAAACGACATTGAGGCACTTATTTGGACCGCTTTTAGTGTGTGCCAATGCAGAGATTTAATTCAGATCCACCAACAAACGTTTTTAATTCAATCCGTGGAGCAGTACGTCGCGTAACTTGTATCGCGCGCCTCACATCACCAAAGCCCGTCTCATATGGAGTAAGGGTTCGCCGTAAATTTGCTGTGTAGATGGTACGCTTGATTGCCGGATAGGTGAGCTTTCGAAAGTCGACATTGAGCGTACCGTCCAGCGTGGTGCTGAACGCTCAGAAACGATGCGACTTCTGCAATGGTACGTCTTCTCGAAGTGATATACACGATCGCAGCGAACTCCAGCCGCAGTTGTCGCCTGTATCTGGCTCGCACATTACGCTGTTTACGAAGTGGACGGGCGTGAAATTGCTACGTTAGCTCTATTAAAACGCGTATTTGCTCCCTTCTCCTTACGTCACTGATGTGGTTCTGTCTGTTGTATATATAAATAAAAACTTCACGATCCATCGGCATGCAGTTTGCAAGCACAATCAAGTAATAACATAATCTAATATAAACCTAACAAATGCATGTAATAGTATAAAATATAAAAATCTTAATTCTATCTTTGTTATATTGTAAATGTATGAATTACTGCGTTGTATAAATGTGTTATGTTACTTTATTATCTTCAATACTACAAAAAAAAAAAAAAAAAGAAATTGTATACATTGTACTTAGAATACGTCTGTCACCCAAGTCAATAAGTCAATGTTTAGAAAACAGTAGCTTATCTTATAAACTCAAAACTTTCGAAAAAAATATAACTCTGTCCATAGATAAACCATTTGTATGTAAACAAAAACTGTCAGTCGACAACATGGCGGATAACGCAGTGCGCCTGTGTAAAATATGTGATAAAAAGTGTTTGTGTTGTTGCAAGAAAGAAGAAAAGCCAAGAAAAAACAAGGACAGGAGAATGTAAGTAAAATGAACAACTGATAGTGCGTAACTTTAAATTTGCGAAATTGAAGTAAATGATTGGAATCGTTGCTTTTGCACAGGCCTGCTGCAGCATCCAAACTGCTGTCGAGATTGTACTACTGTAGTAACTGAAGATCCATGTAATTTGCCAGCTGAAGATGGGAGCAACCCGAAATGCATATTGGCATAAATAAAACGCATTAAAAAGTGGCTGGTTGCTGTATTTTTACAATGAAATATCATTATCCACGGCCACGGAGCTCAACAGTCCAAATATAATGGACAAATTGTTAGTTTGCAAGACCTTTTCCATGTTGAGTAGGAACTGTATTCCCGTTCTGCTGATGTTATTAAGGGCGGGGATTAATAGTAACCACTTGGAGCCGATGCACAGAACTGCTAGCAGTGAACATGGTCTAGTTCAGTGACCGAATACTGGAATCTTTCATGTGAATATAGAGCTACAATAAGGCAATAGGGCCGGCCGTTGGTGGCCGAGCAGTTCTAGGCGCTTCAGTCTGGAACCGCGCGACCGCTACGGTCGCAGGTTCGAATCCTGCCTCGGACATGGATGTGTGTGATGTCCTTAGGTTAGTTAGGTTTAAGTAGTTCTAAGTTCTAGGGGACTGATGACCTGAGATGTTAAGTCCCATAGTGCTCAGAGCCATTTGAACCATTTTTTTAAGACAATAGGGCAAGGATTTACAAAAGTTCCATTACAAATAGTGCTACACAAATGTACAGTAGTTCATTACGTAAGGTAAAGATTACCATTCTACTTAGTAAAATTTAAGGTTATTCTTACTTGATCACTGTTCTTATTCCGTAGGAGAACCTTTACTGCATGTGAAAGACCGAGTCAAAAAAAAAAGGACGTGCAAAATATCTTACTGCAAACAGTGCAAAGTGTCTTGTAGATTAAGCAAATCAAACAAAACCACTCCTCAAAAAGAACGCGCTTACAATGAGGTGACGAAAGTCATTGGATATATACGTACGTGTATAGATGGAGGTAGTATCGCGTACACAAGGCGTAAAATGACAGTCTGAAACGTCCCCTTAGAACAATTTTACATGTGAAACGTCCACTTAGAACAATTGTACAAGCCTGTGCTTAACCTGACACACAATATTATTTAGCGCAACGCAATCTGACTTTCAATAACCCCTACAAAACAATGGCCCTGACTAACTTTAACCTATACCTTTTACAAATCACTTACCTCACAAAAATCTTCGCTACTCAAGCTACTGCAAAACAGCGAGCGCCACTACTGCCAGCTAAATAAAAGATTCAAACCACTGAAGGTACTAACTACTGATAGGGATAGTTAGCAAATGAAAGATATTAATAGAGAACAAACAATGTATTTACCTTAATATTCATAATTGACATTCAGTCTTACAGATTATCAAAACTCCGCCATCTCTCTCCCCACGTCCACCACTGCTGGCGGCTCGCCTCCAACTGCCCAACGCAATCTGCTGTTCACATCCAGCTATAGCAGTTCATGACAACAATGGCAGGCAACAATGCAAACTAGCCACATACTGCACACAGCACAGCCAGTGATTTTCGTACAGAGAGCGCTACGTAACGTTGCCCATAAGAAAACATAAACAGCAAACTTACATAAAGAAAACATAAACAGCCTACTTACATAGCCCCCATGCTCCCCACAAAAAATTTTACAAATGTTTTTGGCCAGTGGCCAATAATGATTTGATAAAATTTTTCATAATTACAATAACAAAGATATCAAATGCACACACTTATTGATACAATGTTGGTCAACAGCTAATATTTTTTCACAGTCAATAAAGACAGTCCTGATCATTCATCATAAGAGTAAACCTGCACTTTGTTTGCTCAAAGTCTGAGCAGTAAAATACAATGCACACGGAAGTAGTGGATTTCCATGCAGTCTTGAAGAAGTAGTATTGTCCTTCCAACGGTAAGATAGTGCTGACTCTTGACATGCTGACAGGTAATGGGCCACAACAGAGCAAACCCCACAGCTGAGTCATTCGAAGTTCTGACGAATATTGGTAGGTAGGTCATCACAGAGCAGACCCACTGCAGTCCTGGTAGAGAGTATTGGTGGGCCACCAGAGATGCAGAACCACTGTAGTCCTTGTAGAGATAATGGTATTGGTGGGTCATCAGAGATGCAGACCCACTGTAGTCCTTGTAGAGATAATGGTATTGGTGGGTCAGCAAAGGTGTAGACCCACTGTAGTCCTGGTAGAGATGGCCAGCAGCCATCTGCTGCGACTGTGCAGGTGCACAATCACCATCGAAGAGTCTTGCAGAGAAGATAGCAAGTCCATAAACCACCACTTGTGCACGCACAAAGTTTTTGGGAATTGTCCTTAGAACCAGCAATGCTGTTATCCAGTCCCTTGCTGAATTAGTAACATACGTGCAAACACTATCAGTCCCTACTTCTCACATATTGTCCATATACTATGACCAACAGAAAAGTGTGCAGTGAAATGAATGCTTACAAGTTAATAATAAGATGAACTGGTGTCAATTACAATTTTATGACGTAAGAATACAATTACAAAGGTACAAAATACATCATTAAAAACATAACAATACAGATAACATTTGTAGTACAGGCTTTACAAAAGAATAGAAATAAACATATACATCAGTGTTACAGGAATGATGACATGAGCACATACATAAAAGATCAGAATCACTTTTGAAACGTCAACTTCACACATGAGCATTAAAACAAAACAGAATAAATAATGTCTAAGCATCTTTACAAAGTAAATAACATATTATTAGAAAAAGTCTACAACAGAGCTCTCATCAGCTAAACACATAAAGACAGGAAAAACACAAATACACAAGGGTACCCAAACACATAGTGGGATAACACAAAAGGAAAGGACAGGGTTTGTTTTCAGTGTAACATTTGGTACTGCAGTCCACCCCACAACTTCATTCGATAAATCTTTCGTCTTATTTCAACATTTGTTTCCACCAAAAAAATCCTATCCAAGCATGCTTTCTGTATTTATATGTTCACACATTGCTTACCTCATCATTTATTTCCAAGAAAATCCTACCTATACCTCGTTCCTGTATTCTATTCATATTTCTTTCAAAATAATTATTTCTGATTGTTCCATACTCATTTGGGCCCAAATCTTTCTTCGCAATGCATTCTTTACCTATTCTCCATAGTCAGTTTCTTATATAGTCTACCCCCTCTTAAGCTAACTTAAATCTACTGAGCTCAGATATATATACCAAGGGACGAGGCAATGCAGCATGACAACAAATCAACACAAACAGAAATGACAAAAAAATGCAAATTGGCAAAGCTAGCAGCATAAATTAGCAAAGCAAGTGCAATATTACAACTAATATAAGGCACTGTGCAGGAAACAAGAAAAACTAGCTTAGAAGAGTAACACAAAGTCCAATTCAGTAACACTATGCCTGGCAAACAGCAGCAACTTATACCTAAACATGACATAGCTCAAGCAGAAAAAATATTACAGTAAAAACAACAATGCAGACAAGGGAAATGCATATTCACATCTTAATGTCTATGTAATTAAAGTGGTGCACCATAACAACTGATTGTAAAAAAATATTACCATGTACTTGAAAAGAAAATTTTGTTTTACTGTTGCTAGTTCCTTCTTATTGTTCTTTCCTTTCCAAGTGCTCCTTTTTTAAAGAATGTGGATCATAAAATAATTATTTAATAGATCTGTTGACAGAAAGTGTTCACATTAGCAAATGCATTTTATTTTATAAAAGCAATGCTGCAACACAGCTGGAAACCAGACATCAAATGAAATAAGCAACTACGAAAAGCAAAGCATAAAAATATCATTTAATAGTCATGTGGCATTTCGTAAGGCAGTAGCTCTCAACTCTCGGAGAAAGACACTTGTCATAATCAGGCGTGCAGATGTACTAATATTTCCGATCAATGCATAAGCATTTCAATAATTAGCACAAAGTGCGAGTAATCATATGTTTTTAAGTAACAAGGGTGTCGCATTAGCGATGCCCTCTACAAAGGAATGTCATAAACAGGGGTATAGGCCTCTCTTTGTCCTTCTCTTCCACCTGTGCCTCTGGCACACCCTAATGGCTTTCTTTTCTACCTGAGCGTCTGAAAAGGCTTGTTCTCCAGGTGTCTGACACACCTGGGTGCCCACGTCGCATTATGTGCAGGTGGTCACTTAACTTTCTTACGGAAATATTTACGACAGTAGTTTCCGCTACAGTGACAGTCTCATATAAAAACATTTCACAGGTCAAGAATTTTATTGACATAAACATACCTCAACAGCATAATACACATCGTCGTCGTAAAAATAACATCATAACACCTCAGTCAAATGTCAAAAACGTCGTAGCTTCCTCCAATGATTTCAAAACCTAAAGAAAATTCTCTGCTCATGTCGAAAGTGTCACCTGCCTCCAACGTACTTTAAAAATCATGATCTCACACCAAATACATCATTCAAAGCTCTCATAGTATCACAATGGTTCCAAAAAAATATGAACAGTGCACAAAGTACAGACAAAGTACAATTTCTTAATTGTGAAGTAATCCAACTCTGTAATTGCGTAAACATGTGTCACTGACGTAGTAAAAAGATGTTTGTTTCTCTGTTAAATGATCAGATAGCTGTGTAATTTATGTGTTAGAGAAATATGGTACCGATGTGTTAAATTGTATAAGCAAATACCATATTAGCTAGGGCTCCTTGTGCTTGCCAAACACATGGTACACAAAGTAGGCGTGTACCCCCCTGAGGTTTATTGTAATTATACCCTCAGGTGTTACAGATTACAGCAATGGAATGAAATGTATCACGAAAAACTTTCTTTGTAATTCAAAAATCTTTAAAAATAAATGTTTTAAGTACAAAATTAATCACTCAAATACGTGTCCTGTAGCGCTAAATGTGCGTCTTGCTGTAAGATAATCTCTGGGAAGTGTCGTAGTTATTGTCCTCCGAAAGCTAAGTTCTGCAGAAGTCAATGTACTTACCTCATGATACACAAAAGTGAAATGCTTTGCGTATAGATAACTTAGTTATTACGCTTATTGCCGTGATGAGGAAAGTACTGTGCTGTAACGTATTGTTGTCCTACGGAAAAGGCTGTCTCCTTGTAGCAATAGCACAAAAGTCACCACTAAAACATGTCTCACTTTATAGAAGAATTCAGAAAAAACTGTGCAGATATAAAACAAATACACCGCAAAAGCAACATTGTAAATTGTCACGCATTAGCAGCGTCGTGATAAAATCGTGTAGTTGTCACATAAACTAACCACTGTGTCATCTGGCATTTCACAGAAAGCACCTCAAATCCAGAATCCACTCTCAAGCAAACCAAAATGTTGCATGAAAATTTCATTAGCAGGGCTGGTAAATGTTCTAATCGTGCAACTAACAAGGAGGAATGTATAAATAACAACACTGTGTCGTCTGTTCGCAATAACAATGCATTCGCAATTACTTGTCTAAGTTACCTATGTTCTTGACTGGATGGTTAGTTAGCTTTAAAACATAGTTGCATGTTAACAGTTTCTCAGTGTGACAAATTGTACAAGTGGTGTGAAGTGAAAATTGCAAAGACTAAGTTAAAAAGCAGATTATCTGTCAATAAATGGTTTTACATGATAAATGTGGTGTAAACCTTTACTCTTCCTAGTACGCAGAGTTTCAACTTCAACGCAATTATCATGTGGTATACGTCGGATTCTGTAAGGTCCATTGTAAACTAGAAAGAATTTGTGACTCAAGTGTTTCTTCTTATGTGACAATGAATGAGCTTTAATGAGAACTTTCTGACCAATATATAATTTCTTTGCATTTGCTTTACCGTGTAGTTTTCTCCTTTTGTCTGCTGCAGATTTTATATTTTTAAGAGCCAAATCAATTATGTCTTTGTGTCGAAGTTTACGTGTATTCGGGAAAGGTACAAGCTCTCTGATTCTGTTCGGAGGTTCTTCATTCTTCAGTACAAGAGTAGGTGGTAAAGCAGTGGAATCATGAGGCATTTCATTCAGCACATTTTGAAATAAGTGTAAATATCTGTCCCAATGCTGATGCTTTCTGTGACAATAAAGTCTGCAAAGCTTATTGATTTCTTTCATAATCCGTTCAGACGGGTTACAGTGTGGTGAATACAATGAAATAAAAACAGGTTTGATTTTATGATTCCGAAGCATGCGTGACCAAACAGCAGATCTGAATTGCGGTCCGTTATCTGAAATGACTTTACTAACGTGTCCAACTTCACGTAAGAAATTTTTAACAAAGGCGTTGGATACTGACCGTCCAGTGGCTTTACGTAACGGAGTGAAAGAAACAAATTTTGAAGTAAGTTCAACAGCGACTAGAACGTACGAAAATCCATTCGATGTTCTGACAAGGGGTCCCAAGAGATCAACAGCAGCAAATTCTTTTAATTTAGAAGGAATAATAGGAAACAACGGAGCACGATGTGAGATAGTAGATGGTTTCGCCTTTTGACAAAGTTTACAAATAGACAAGACTCTTCGAATTCTCTTTTCCATATTGTTAAAATAACAAGTCGTTCGAAGAATATGATAACATTTTCGTGGACCAAAATGTGCGTAGCTGAAATGAATGTACCAAATGAGCTTATTAACAAAATCGTCTGGAATGCAAAGTACCCATAGCTTGTCATCAACAGTGCAGCGTTTGAAGAGTATGTTGTTTCTAACCAGGTAATAATGCCGAATCTGAGTGTGTGTCTTTTCATGCCATTTACTTTTGATGTCTTTCCAAATCGGATCTTTATCTTGTTCATGAGCAATGTCCTTTAAAGATGTGGTGATGAAGTTTTCAAAGGCGACTTTCTGAATGTAAAGAATACTGAAATTTTTCTCGAGGTTGCCTTCTGTGTTACTTTTCTCAAGCCCAGCCGGTGCGCGTGACAGCGCGTCCGCAACAATGTTCTCCTTGCCGGGAATGTAGACTATTGTGAAGCGGAATTCTTGCAGAAACAATGCCCAACGTTTTAGCCTGTCATGATTTAATTTTGAAGACATAAGAAACTGTAATGCACGATGATCACTGTATACTTTTACGTGCTTACCAGAAAGAAAGAAACGGAATTTGTTAAATGCCCAAACGATAGCTAAAGCTTCTAATTCAGTAACGGAATAATTTTTTTCAGATTTTGTTAGCACTCGGCTAGCAAAAGCAATGGTTTTCTGAATGGTAGTGTCATTTTCTATGGCTTCTTGAAATAAATGGGCACCAAGACCGACTTTAGAAGAATCTGTGCTGAGGCAGAAATCTTGTGACAGATCTGGATGAGCTAGTATTGGCGCGTGAAATAACGCTTCTTTCAAAGAATTGAATTCCAACTGTGCTTGTTCGTCCCAGTTCCAAATAGTATTTTTTCCAGTGAGAGAACAAAGTTTTGGTGTAACTAGAATTTGCATATTCAGAAAACGACGGTAAAAGTTTACGAGACCTAGAAAACTGCGGACTTGTCTTTTTGTGGATGGAACTGGAATGGCTCTGATTGCTTCTAACTTTTCAGGATCCGGCTGAATGCCTTCAGAAGAAATAATATGTCCCAAAAACTTCACCTTTGACCTACCGAATTCAGACTTTTCCAAGTTAACTGTAATTCCAGACTCTGCAAAAATACGTAACAAACTGTCGAGGATGCGGTTATGTTGTTCCCATGAAGCTTCTGCTATTAGAATATCGTCCACATATAAGGTGATGTGACGTTTTAAGAACTCAGGTAATATGGAATTTAACCCACGAATGAATGCTGCTGAAGAAATGTTCAAACCAAAAGGAAGTTTCCGAAACTGATAACAAACGCCGAAACAAAGGAAAGCTGTGTATTTTCTGCATTCTGGATGAAGTTCGATCTGATAAAAGCTGGATCTGAGATCAATGGAAGACAACACTTTTACACCATTAAAATTTTGAAGAAGTTCTTCCATCGTCTGTGGCCTATCTGTTTCAGGAATGATGATAGTATTGATTTGTCTCGAATCTAAGACAAGCCTGATCGATCCATTTTTCTTCTCAACAACGTGTAACGGATTGTTGTATGAGCTTACTGCAGGCTCAATAATGCCCTCGTCAAGCATAGATTGTATTTCTGTTCTAACACGGTCCCTATAATGTGCTGGAATTACGTATGGTCTAACACAAAATTTAGTATGCTCACGAACACGAAATTGATATTGAAATCCCTTGATTGTTCCTGTTTTGTGAGTAAAAACTGTGGAATGTGCTTGTAAAATCTCAAAAAGGTCCTGCCTATCAGTGTCATTACAATTCTCAATTGTTTGAATTTTATTCTGAATTAACTCATTAATTTCAAATATGCTGTCGATGTCATCCCTGTCAGTACTTGCAGAGTGATTGTTAGTGTCTAGTTCCGTAGAAAATTCCGAACTGTTATCTAACAGAAGGTAAAGCCGATTAATTTCCTCATCATGGTTTGAGAGCCAGTCTTCAAATTTCAAAGCTATTGACATACCTTCTTTCTCTAAACTTATTTCAGCATCGTGAAAGCTTAAAATTGCTTTGTATTCATTCAAAAAGTCTAGTCCCAGTATAATTTCCGTCGACAATAATGGAACAATAAGAAAGTTCATAGAGAAGCTGTGGCTTTGGCAAAAGAATTCTAAATTGGTTTGTTGGCGTACATCAACACTTTTTCCAAAGATTGCACCTTGTAATTTAATCTTACGTAACGGAAGTGTGGGGCAATTGTTCGATTTGTTGCATTTGCTAAAAGCTGTTTCACTAATTACTGAAATGGGACTGCCAGAGTCAAGTACTGCCGTAAATTTTACGTCATTTACAGTAATATGAATCACAGGATATGCAATGTTGTTATGTTTTACGTCGTGTTCATGGAGTAAGATGTCCCTAATGTCTTCCATTTTTACGTAATTACTAGCTACGGCAGCTCCGTCGTCAGTTTCATAAGTACATATTGTCGCTGCCAGCGGAGTGAGTCATTGCCTATTGTCTCTTTGTTGGCGCGCGTCGTTATTGGGATTTGGAGACCTAACTTCTACAAATTCATCGTGACGAGAGTGCTCTGCTCTGTTTAAATCTCGCCAGTTCTGATGCAATTCAGGTCTGTCGTTACGATCATATCGTCTGTCGTCATGTCGGTAGGTTCGATAGTTTCTTTCTTGTCGGTCATGTGGTGGAGAATTTGTCCCAGAATCGTAACTACGCGCTGGACCATTGCGTCTAAAGTTATTCTGTCTCCCTTGATAATAGTTATTTTGGTTCCCATATTGTCTGTTTCTCTGATTGTCTCTGTGATAGTCATTACCGCGGAAAGGTGATCTTTCCCTGTAACTATTACTCTGCCAGTGGTTATCATATGGGTGGTGTCTGTTTTGGTCACGATTTAAGTTATAAGAATAGGTTTGTCGTGGCCATTTATTGTTTCTGTCGTCACGGAATTGTGACGGATGTGACCTGTAGTGATTGTTTTCCTGTTTTCGCATCCCGCGACTGTCTGTGTCAATTTCCAGTTCTTGTAACAATCCCTGAAAAGCTTCAATGTCGTCTTTGCAACGTCCTGCCAAAATAATATGTCGTAAATGTTCAGGCAGTTTGATTAAGCAAATGCGGATGAGTTCTGAGGGGCTGTATGGGTTTGATAGGTACTGATTCTTGTGCAACATGTCTTCAAAATATTTGACAAGACTGGAAAATTCAGATTGTTCAAAGTGTTTCATCATCATGATGCTATGTTTTACGCGGTCTTGTGTGGCTTGAGACCAATATGCTGAGAGGAAGGCATGGTAAAATTCTCCTTCACTGTGGCAATCGTGAATGACCGATCGCATTCTTACAGCTGGTTCATTCTCTAAGTAGCCACACATAAATTCTAACCTGTGCTCCAATGACCAGTTGGGAGGGAAACAATGAGAGAATTGATGGAGCCATGCTTGTGGATGAATGTCGTTGCCAGAATTCTTAAATGTTTTGAATTTACGTGTAGTAATGAACAGCTTATAGTCAAAATCATCGTGTCGGCGAGTAGCATGTCGGTCATTGTCACGTCGTTTCGGCGGTTCCATCTCAAAATTCGGTGTACCTTGCCAATTTCTTTCATAATTACCGAAATGCCCTGTGCTATTATTTTGTGGCTTTTCCGTATTTCTAAGTTCCTCTTCCCGTGTTGGAGCGCGAGTGTCCTCTGAAATATGTAATTCTTGTATCACCTGTGTCAACTGATCTTGTACTTCCCGGATTTCTCTTTTGTACTGTGTATTGATTTGATTTTGATTTTGTCTGAATTTTCTAATTTGTTCATACTCTTCTGTGTCAGTGAAGGCTACGGGTCTTGTGTCATTCAGATCATCATCTACCTTTGTAGATAAGTTAGTGACCTGATCCGAAAGTTCAGCTACTTTCTCCGATAGTGAACACATTTCCTCAGTGTGTTTTTCTGAACCAAGTTTCAGAGTGTCCATTTGTGTTGAAATCGAATCTACTGTGTTCTTTAAGTTTTCCTGAGTTTTTGCCAGTTGCGTAACCGAATCGGTAGATGCAACTGAGTCAATTTTAGCCCACAAGGTCACATGATTTTCATGAACAATGGTTTGCAGCTCTTTTATGGCTGCTTCGTGATTCTGTAATGCATTTTCATGCCGCGAAAAAATAGGTTGAAAATGCTCACAAATTTGTGTTTTTACATCATTACAGACTTTTTGACATTTCGATTCAATGTTATGTAACTCAGTAGTTAAATCTTCACGTGTTTGTTCAAGCATATGTTCCACTGAGTCTAACTTTTGAAGCTTTTGTTCCATTGTGTCTAACTTTTGAAGCTTTTGCTGTGTTTGTCTCTGATTTTGTTCCATTTGTTGCATTAATTGCAATAATAATGTATTAGTGTCTGGAATCTGTTTCTCTATGCTTTTTGGCAGTGCATTTTCACTGGCAACATTCACATTTTGACAAGCAGAAAATGTGTCTTGACTCATTTGAGAAAACGGTGAGGACGCAAAACCTGAATCTACAGTATTTGTAAAATTGTGTCCTATCATTTCGGATTCCTGAGGTGAGCTGTTGCCGACCGATCGAGCGATAATGCTTCCCTGTTCACTACCTGTTTGACTGTCTACGCCATTGTTTGACGCCCGCTCCATTTCCCTATGCACAGTTTCCAAATTACTACTTTGAACATTAGTTAACTCATTACATGGTGGGGCCAACACACTGCTTTCGTCTTCACTTTCATTTCTTAGTTTACTTTGGAGCCGAGTGTTACGTTTTTCACACGCCATTATTGTCACAATATTTCACACGATAACACAGAAAAGCACAATTTGAATAGCAAAAATAAGAGAACACATTAACATAGCACTGAAAATAATATCTAGTTAATTGCAGCTGCGAAATACTTGGCGCAAAGCTACATGCATGCCACAACTGTTTTACTGTACAACAATGAAAGACTGCAACTACAAAGGAGATTCTCTCTACAATTACGCACTATCAATAAACAAAAGCTACACTAATTACACAAACTACAAGAAAAAATCAGAAGATTCCAGTGAGGTATCCTAGGCTAAGGGTCGACATATGAAACGTCCCCTTAGAACAATTTATACATGTGAAACGTCCACTTAGAACAATTGTACAAGCCTGTGCTTAACCTGACACACAATATTATTTAGCGCAACGCAATCTGACTTTCAATAACCCCTACAAAACAATGGCCCTGACTAACTTTAACCTATACCTTTTACAAATCACTTACCTCACAAAAATCTTCGCTACTCAAGCTACTGCAAAACAGCGAGCGCCACTACTGCCAGCTAAATAAAAGATTCAAACCACTGAAGGTACTAACTACTGATAGGGATAGTTAGCAAATGAAAGATATTAATAGAGAACAAACAATGTATTTACCTTAATATTCATAATTGACATTCAGTCTTACAGATTATCAAAACTCCGCCATCTCTCTCCCCACGTCCACCACTGCTGGCGGCTCACCTCCAACTGCCCAACGCAATCTGCTGTTCACATCCAGCTATAGCAGTTCATGACAACAATGGCAGGCAACAATGCAAACTAGCCACATACTGCACACAGCACAGCCAGTGATTTTCGTACAGAGAGCGCTACGTAACGTTGCCCATAAGAAAACATAAACAGCAAACTTACATAAAGAAAACATAAACAGCCTACTTACAAGTCCATTGGCGAAGTTAGCATTTGTACTCAGGTAATCCTTCCTTCTCTTTTCTTTTTTTCGTATTTTTTCTTTTTTTTCTTCGAATGTGTGTGAACTCCTAAGGGACCAAGTTGATGAAATCATCGGTCCTAGACTTACACATTACTTAAACTAACTTATGCTAAGAACAACACACACACACACACCCATGACCTAGGGAGGACTCGAACCTCCGACGGGGGGAGCCGCGCGAACCGTGATCTTGGCTCGTGACCATATCATTTGGATCGTAGACGACTGGAAAACTGTGGCTTTGTCAGATGAGTCCCAATGTCAGTTGGTGAGATCTGATGGTAGGGTTCGAGTGTGGCGCAGACCGCACAAAGTCATGGAACCAAGTTGTCAACAAGGCACTGTGCAAGCTGGTAGTGGCTCCATAATTGTGTAGGCTGTGTTGGCATGGAATGGACTGGGTCCTTTGGTCAATCTGAACCGATCAGTGGCGGGAAACGCTTATGTTCGTCTATTTGGAGACCATTTGCAGCTATTCATGGATATCACGTTCGCAAACAACGATGGAATTTTTATGGATAACAATCCGCCATGTCACCGTACCACAGTTGTTAGCGATTGGTTGAAGACCATTCTAGACAATCCGAGCGAATGATTTGGCAACGCGGATCGCCCAACATGAATCCAATGGAACAATTATGGGACATAATCGAGAGGTCAGTTTGGGCACAAAATCCTGCACCAGCAACACTTTGCCATTTGACACATGGCTACAGAGGCAGCTTGGCTCAGTATTTCTGCCGGAGACTTCCAACGACTTGTTGAGTCGAAGCCACATCGTATTGCTGCATTACGCTGGACAAAAGTAGGCCCGTTTCTATATTAGGAGGAATCCCATGAGTTTTGCCACCACACTATATGTATACAAAACATCGAATATTATACTTCTGGAATACAATTTTATTAAACTAACAAGAAAGGATTAGAACCGATAAGTAAATGCAAAGGCTGCTAAAACACCTTTTGGATCCTGTGGAATGCAAACCAGCAAACACATCACCCTATATCTTACAATTCTACAATTATGCTCATTGCTCTATACCAATGACGAGCATTGTATGACCATACGTAGCATCTTACCGTGTCCTGAAAGCTGTGATCGTGAATATGTTATTAATTGACACTTAATTATCACAAATTGTACCAATAACATTGAATTTCATATGTACCCTCAGTGTGCCGTTCCCTTGAAACGGCACACTTTCATAATACGCAAGTGACGATATTTCCTTAACCACAAATATGACGTCTCCTGTCATTTTATTACAACAATTCGTACAATTAACGACGGGTTTTCGAGAGATCCTTAATTTGCTGAGGCTTAGAAATGGCATATATACACGTGGGCCTTAAATGAAAGCCAAAATGGCGTGTCGTGGCTCTGTACTGAAGCGAGATATGCATGTGACGTAGGTGACATTCTTCCATCTCATTGGTCAACGTTGAAACGCAAGTTCAGAATATCTATCTGTGGTGTCACCGCCAGACACCACACTTGCTAGGTGGTAGCTTTAAATTGGCCGCGGTCCGTTAGTATACGCCGGACCCGCGTGTCGCCACTATCAGTGATTGCAGACCGAGCGCCGCCACACGGCAGGTCTAGTCTATAGAGAGTCACTAGCACTCGGCCCAGTTGTACAGCCGACTTTGCTAGCGATGATTCACTGGCTACATATGCTCTCATTTGCAGAGACGACAGTTTAGCATAGCCATCAGCTACGTCATTTGCTACGACCTTGCAAGGCGCCATATTCAGTTACTATGTATCCTGAACAGATAATATTGTGAATCATGTACCGTCAAGAGCGACGTTCATCATTAATGGATTAAAGTTAAGTATCAAACTAATTACGTCCGCTTTCTGAATTTCTGAATTCTCATTCCTTGTCATGTTCCAGACGTCACGTCAGTATAGTTCTTCCCTCCTCACGCCAGCCTGCGTGAGCTAAAACATGCGCATTTCGGCCTCCTCTAGTAACACGGTGTTGGCTCTTCTGCCAACACAACACTATCATGTTATAAAAGGTGGTCGGAAATTCCGGTTACAGACTTCCAGGACTTGTAGAGGCGAGTGAGTACATCGAATTCTGAATAGGAACCCATGTCCGGAAGCGTGATCCAACGAGACTACAGAGCGTCAAAGCTATAAGCACGGGCGTCTGTAAATGTACGTATACACAGGGCGATTCCGTTATGATGTTACAGACTTTCTAGGATGATGGAGAACGATAAATGCATTAATTTGAAGTAAGGATCCCTGTACCGGAAACGAACGAGTCGAAAGTTATAGACGAAAACCGTTCTGGTACCTCTGACAGTTGAATACATGTACCGGTTCTTGTGTTGCGAACAGTGTAGGGTGGACGAAAATGAGAAAAAATATCCAATAAACGTGGGCTCTAAATTGCATACTTGAGGAGCTATGACCATTCGTTCAGCTACGCTAATGTGAAACACATCTCCTCTACTGAGCAAGTGTTCATAGCTGTTAAGGTACGCACTTTAGAGCCCACGTTGATTTGACATTTTTTCTCGTTTTTGTCCACACTACCCCAACTGAAAGTTACCAACCCTACACTCTTCGCAACACAAGACCGGTACATGTATTCAACTGTCAGAGGTACCAGAACGGTTTTCCTCTATAACTTTCGACTCGTTCGTTTCCGGTACAGGGATCCTTACTTCAAATTAATACATTTATCGTTCTCCATCATCCTAGAAAGTCTGTAACATCATCATGGAGTCTCCCCGTGTATACGTACATTTACACATGCCGCGCCTAATACTTTGACGCTCTGTAGTCTCGTTGGATGACGTTTCCGGACATGTGTTTCCATTCGAAATACGATGTACTCACTCCCCTCTATAAGTCCTGGAAGTCTGTAACGGGAATTTCCGCCCACCCTGTATATTACTCGGCACGTTCTGAAGGACTACCCATCGCCCGCATCTCGTGGTCGTGCGGTAGCGTTCTCGCTTCTCACGCCCGGGTTCCCGGGTTCGATTCCCGGCGGGGTCAGGGATTTTCTCTGCCTCGTGATGGCAGGGTGTTGTGTGCTGTCCTTAGGTTAGTTAGGTTTACGTAGTTCTAAGTTCTAGGGGACTTATGACCACAGCAGTTGAGTCCCATAGTGCTCAGAGCCATTTGAACCATTTTGACTACCCATCGTGCTTTTTCCACATTATGACGACAGAAACTCGGCGCACTCAACGGTCAACGTTCGAATGCACTGTCAGCATGCTGAAGGCCTTACGGCTACGTCGCGCCTACCCACCTCTCACAGGGTGTTCAAGATTCGGCGCTGAAGCTACCAGGCTCGCTTGAGTCAGTGATCAGTAACGCGCGCGGTCTTTGTCAAATGAATTTAAAGAAACTATTTGGTAAAAAATATTGATGCTACAGTTTCATTCGTCAGCTTCGTGATGAACTTCCAATTATTTCATTAATGGTCATAGTTATTGTGATATTTCGAGATAAAGTAGACTACTGCAAGAAATTCGGAAGGCTTACATTGAAAAATACCGCCCGCTATGAATTTACGTTTGGTGCATGTTTGGTCATAAGTTGCTGCATACGAAATGTAGCTAACATTTTGAATTAATCTTTAATCACGGAAGGATATCTCTATCTGTCTACAATGTGGAGAAAATGGATTATATGTAAAGCGCTCCGCCCTGAATGCGCGTCCTAGCGAAAAAGGTAGAATGAAATATTTATAAATCTCTCATATATCATAAACGGTTTGAGATACCGAAGCAAGATTTTGACAAATGATTAGTATGCAAAGAGAAGAGTATTTTGCCATGTGATTAATATGAGAAACATCCTTATCTACTGCGATACTCAAGAACCTACAGACCTTTTCACTGAAATAATGTAATTTTTAAGGCCCATCGACAGTTGGAGAAATGAGAATTGATGTACGTTTTGCTACAATATAACTGGAGAAGTTACACATTTATTTTTATACTTAGATTGGGCTTTTCCATAAACTATTCACACGTCTCGGTTGCTGATTTAATAATTCATTGTTCCAGGATTCTGTCAGAATTTCAGCTGAATTAGAATTTTAATGAGATGAATATTTGTAAACTACACTCTGGTTTGGCTAAAAAAAAAAATAGATTTTAGCGTTGCAACAAGAGAAGTTACATACTGCTCAAACCTCATCACTGATAACTTTTCTCCGAAGAGAAAAAGAATATAAGAAGTCTGGTGAACATAAATCGCTACTGTTGTTGAGAAATTTCGGTGAAATCCTATACCCGAATGCATTTTTAATAATGACCGATTGGAACTGAAACTGGCCAAACAATTTGTTTCTATATCTCAGTTATGTGAGAAACATGAAGCCATTTTAATCTGCAAAATCCTGTCAACTACCCATTAAGGTTTAAACAGATTATCAATATCTATCACAAACTGAAAAATATTTGTGGTTAAAAACTACAATCCTTTACTCTGTTTAGGATTGGGAACTATAAGGTAGTACACTGCGTAGTGTTAATTATTTTCATATTTCTCAGATTACTGAGTTACTGAAATAATACCCTTCGGCCAGTTTCAGCACCAGTCATTCACTATTAAAACTACGCTGGATTACAGGATACCACCGAAATTACAATAGAAGTAGCAATTATTTTTCTACATACTTCTTACACATTTTTTTCTTTACAGAAAGGTTATTACTGACGAGTTTTGAGTAATACGTAACTTGTCTTGTTGCCATGTTAAAATCTGCATGTCTTGGAAAAAGTCAGCAGAGTTGTCATTGACATTCTAACGCAGTTAAAATTGCATCAGAATCCTGAAACAGTGTATTATTAAACTAGCAAATTGGGGGTAAAACAATAATTTATGAAAAAAGGCCATTTTAATTATACAAGTAAACATGTAACTTCTTAATTATATTGTTGGAAAACCCACAATAATTCTCATTTCATCGTTCTTAAAAATTAAATTATTTCTAATAAGATTCTCTAGAGCTTCTAGCCACGTCAAGTAGTTTAAAACGTGACAACATCCTCAATAAAGATGGCAGCCAAAAGCTAAGAACAGCTTTGGACCGGGCGTCGGACGGTTGAAGCAGGTGCACAACAAAAACATTACCTTATATGGCGCTGGACCAAGCCCCAGTGACATCGCAGAAGGCAGCATGGCTATTTAAGGACGGCCTCTGCAACCACAAGACTTGACAATGGCCAAGGAGTGCCTAGCCAAAAGCTTGTGTATTTCAAATCACTTGACATAGCTTGAAGCTCGAGAGAATTTTATCAGTGTATATCGCCACAAACCCAGCATTTGTATATTACTTCATTGAAAATCTGTAGTTGCTTGAATTTCACAGTAAATACGGAAGTTACGCATATTAATCATATGGAAAAATACTCACCTCTTTACATTCTGTCATTTGCCTCAATCTTGTTTCAATATGTAAAACTGTTTATGAGATCTGAGAGATACGTGTTTATTCTGCCTTTTTCACTGGTGTACTGTCGGGACGGAATGCTTCCATTTCCTCGAGACTGGATACAGATAGCAATATGCTTCAAAATTTAAGGAATGAGTCAATATGTCAGCTACATTTCATAAGCAGCAACGTATGATCTAACATATGCCAAACACAAATTCATAGCGAGCCCTATTTTTCACTGCAGACTTTAAGAATGTCTTGCAGTAGTTTTCCATAACCTCGAAATATCGCAATAACTGTGACCATTATAGAAATGATAGGCCATTCGTCATGCAGCTGACGAATGAAGCTACAAGATGTGTGAGAATCAGATTTTTTTTACCATAGAGTTTCTTTAAAACAGTTTGAGAAAGACTGCAGATCGACTGGCGAGCGCATAGCATTCTGTCTCCTCTTGAGGGTTAACTGGCGTTGTCTGAGGGCTCCCGCCGTGTAGACTTTGACGCCAGACATCAAACAGTAGTCCCGATTGGCCAGCGCGGGTAGCATTCAGGGAACTTTACGAGGAAAACAGCACAGGGGCTATCACCGATAACACACGGCTCCCTGCGGGGAAGCCGGCTAGCGGCCGACATACGAGTAGACTGTAAGGGAACCGTCCCACGTGCTGGCAAGCAAGCTTACAGAGATTACTCCATGCGAGACGGCTGCAGAGTGCGTGGGTTCTGGCTGCCGCGAGGTTTATTTGGCTCGACGTTATGCAAGCTCAGAGGCATGGGTGGAAGGAACGTTTCAAGTGGAACCTCGTTTTTATGACTCATTAATCTGAATCTCCTGCTTATCCGGATCGTTTCAGTAACTATACAGCATTTGATATGCTGGCCGTAATAGCAGCAGCAGTCTACGGCGAGAATCATTACATTTAAATTTAGTCCACCATCATACTCAGATCCTAGCTTGGTATAACTTAACAAGCTGACATTGTACTGTAGAGTACTGTATTTCTCCCGTTTGTTGCGAGTGTAAAATGGCATAAAAGAGAAGTAAGGTGTTAGTGCATATGGAAAAAAAGTTAAATGCATTGTTTGGGATGAATAAAGTGGAATAATGAAAACCATTACGCCAAGATTTCGTACCGCAGCATTTGCAAAGATTCCAGGACATTCATAGACGCAGGCGTAAAACTGGTCCCCCCTCCCCCGTCCCCACCCAAGTGTTATTAAACACTTGATGACTGTAGTCTGGGCAATGTGCGCTCCGTTTTCAGAAAAGCTAGTTTTCCACCTACCTTAATGTCTGTGATGTCATATCTCCTGAACTATGAGTCGCGAACTGATGTAATTTTACATGTAGAACAGTGGTATATGCAGATACTGTCAGCAGCGTGTGTTGGGAATAGAGTTAATAGTAATGAAGTAATAAATTAAAACGTCATGCTTGATACTGAAGTTTTACAGCACCAATAGGGAAACTATAGTAAGCGATAAACCTTTTCTTCATTATTTTGTGGGGGTATAAGTGAAAAAAAAATTTAGAAAGAATTGAAATTATGTAAAAGTTAGTGGGAAGATGCTAAGTGCTCTCATTCTCAAACACTGGATGAATGTAATCTGGGCAATCTGCGCGCCGAGAGTTGTGTTACCTCAAGAATAATACACAGTTTCTAAGTTTAAAGTGTGACTCATTGTGTCGATCGATTAACGTAAGATAATACTGCTTAAGGAGCAGCTTATTACAGCACTTAAATTTTTAAATTCAGCTTATGATTACACTAAATACTGTCGAACAAATTATTGCTGCCCATGGAAGTAGTCAGGCAACCTGCAAGAGAAGTCAGGTGACGTTTTTAGTCGTTTAGTAGTGTAAGTGACTGATCCCGAAATAACAATAACCTCGTTGAGGTATCATTTCTTATGACGAAATTGTCGCCGAATGCTCGTCGACAGACAATGATGAAGGACTAGCTGACGATACCGGGTTCAATCTGAAGACATTATCACAAAAAAAAATGGTTCAAATGGCTCTGAGCACTATGGGACTCAACTGCTGTGGTCATAAGTCCCCTACAACTTAGAACTACTTAAACCTAACTAACGTAAGGACAGCACACAACACCCAGCCATCACGAGGCAGAGAAAATACCTGACCCCGCCGGGAATCGAACCCGGGAACCCGGGCGTGGGAAACGAGAACGCTACCGCACGACCACGAGATGCGGGCAACACATTATCACACATACAGAGACAACAACAACGCCGGGCTTAGTAATAGTGTATTTGGAACGTCAGGGCTAAGCAACCTGGACCGAAGTAATGCTGGTGAAATCCTTGCGTAACTGTTAGTCATATAAACAATATACGAATATGGCTCAAAAGAATGTTACTGATTATTTCACTCTATAAAAGTCTTTTTTTTTTCAAATTTATGTTCAACATTGCATGACAATAATATATGATTCGTGTATTTACTTGAAAGCACACATAGTGTCTATAGCATTAAACCCATGCCATTCTAAATCTTTCGGGACATTCCCGAATTATCGATTACCCGGTTGACGTACAGTGACTTTTAGTCCGGATAAACAAGGTGTCACTGTATATGCGTAACAAACACACTTTTAGGGTCACTGGTTCTCTCATGTGGGCGGCATTCATCATATGGCCTACAGGCGAATGTCACATGGCGAATGGTGCGCTGCATCAATGAAGTGTTTGTATCACGAATGTAATGCGGGAAGTTACAGAACAAAAGGCGTTCAAAATGCAGATCTGTTGAAGATAAATTTATTAAGCAAACGCAGATGGGTCAATGCTGAATAGTGTCTTAGCTTAAGTAAAGTTTTCACAAAATTTGTTGGTTCCTGCATTTTTTCAAGTAAAGTCCCGGCTAACTGCGACATTAACTGCAAACTTGTGCTGCTATCTCGTCCAAAACCGAGTCATCAGCCCACCTGCTTGTAATAGCCCTTTCGACTCTGAATGGGTGGTTCAAATGGCTCTGAGCACTATGGGACTTAACTTCTGAGGTCATCAGTCCCTTAGAACTTAGAACTACTTAAACCTAACTAACCTAAGGACATCACACACATCCATGCCCGAGGCAGGATTCGAACCTGCGACCGTAGCGGTCGCGCGGTTCCAGACTGACGCGCCTAGAACCGCTTGGCCACACCGGCCGGCTTCGACTCTGAAATGGAAGTTCCTAAGTATTAGTAAATCAAGCGAAATGATTACGTAGAGTTTCATAAAAAGTCTTTACATATTCTTATTTATGAAAATCCTGCGGGATTTCACGAAAAATCGCGCGGAATTGCTTAATTTTAGGGCTATGTAGTCCAGTTGTCGCAATCTGCTTCTATAATGTTGGTGTACTTGTCCCCAAGCTACTTGAATATTAGTAGCCGTATTGGATGGGAATGAAGTCTCACGCTTCGACTCACTTCTATAAAAATGTTCTTGCGCTCCTTGCAAGATACGTTTATAACAAAATCTGGAGCTTTCAACGATTTCCTCCATTGTATTTGTCAGAAACAACTGACTGTCAAAAAAATCATCAATATTTGACACGAACAATATTGGATGCTTCTTTTCTTATTGACAGTCGTCAAGATTACATGTGTTTTAACGTGATCGGCGATATTAATACGTGGGAGAAATTGAACAAAAATTCACATTAAACCTTGCTTTAAGCACGGAAAAAAGTGTAGTACCGATCTGGAATGATGAATATATCTTTTGGAAAAATTTCTATAAATAAAACAACGATTTACGAACCGTAAAAATGTTTATCAGGGCACTGTGAAGGCCTTGAATATAGTCAGTACCCATTATCTCCATTTATCAACACCCGATGACAGGGCTACAAAAAAGTGAAGAAAATAGTTATTGGCAGCGATCAAATCGTTATTAGAGAGGTTAGTGACAGTGCTGGTATATTTGTGGCTGATACTAAGCATCTGTTTCGGATGTTTAAACCACGAATCATGTGCTAACAAAATTTATTTCTAAACTGGTGAACTGGGGCCATAAACAGCTCCAAATCGACATTGGTGCCGGCCGGGGTGGCCAAGCGGTTCTAAGCGCTTCAGTCTGTAACCGCGCGACCGCTATGGTAGCAGGTTCGAATCCTGCCTCGGGTATGGATGTGTGTGATGTCCTTAGGTTAGTTAGGTTTAAGTAGTTGTAAGTTCTAGGGGACTGATGACCTCAGCAGTTAAGTCCCATAATGCTCAGAGCCATTTGAACCATTCAACATTGGTCATAAGTTTCTGAACGAAATTCAGGAGCATCCCGAACTATTTAAACGGGTTACATGTAGTGACGAAACAGTAGTGTATTACATCGGAACAGAGGCATTGTCGTGCAATGAGTTTTCTAGAAAGCCTAGACCTAAGAATAGAAACATTGTAGTTGTTCGTCGCTATTTACTTTCTCATGAGGCCTTTTCTTTCTATATTATGCGCTCTGTTATACACACAGAACTGTCTTTTTCAGAACGTTGCTTGCTACTTCCCAGGTTATTGTGACTTTAGTGTATTACTCTACAATAACGCAGTTGTTCAAATTTAACTATCTATTCGTGAATTTGCGGCCAAAACTAACACTGTTATATGCTTGTACCACCGCATTGGCGATACATGTTTCCCCTGTGAGGTTTTTCTGTTTAGTAAACTGAAAAAAAGCAAGGAAGAACGATTTTAGTGATAATTGAAGAGCCAGAGACAGAATATCGATAACTGCCTTTCAAGAACCATGTAGAAAAAAAAATTGGAAAAATTGCTGGCGTAAGTCTCTTACACCTCATTCGGAGAATTTTTTCTCGGATAAAATACACATAGATAAATAATTAAGATTCTTTTAAAAGCACTCCGTCTTCAGGCCACGAGTGACCTACCGGGACTACCCGACCGCCGTGTCATCCTCAGAGAAGGATGCGGATAGGAGGGGCGTGGGGTCAGCACACCGCTCTCTCGGTCGTTGTGACGGTATTCTTGACCGAAGCCGCTATTATTCGGTCGAGTAGCTCCTCAATTGGCATCACGAGGCCGAGTGCACCCCGAAAATTGGCAACATCACATGGCGGCTGGATGGTCACCCATCCAAGTGCCGGCCATGCCCAACAGCGCTTTACTTCGGTGATCTCACGGGAACCGGTGTTTGGTAGAAAAGAAATTACACACATACTTTTATGAAACTCAGTAGGTTCGATTAATTTGTAGCTAAAATCGATTTTCTTAGGACTGATTGGGAACATCTGAGAGAGTGTAATCTCGAAACACAGAGAGGCGAGTAAAGTATTTATGGCGGCTTGTGGTAGCAGACGAGAGACACTTGTGTCTTCTGTAAACACGGGACTGCATCGGCCGATAAGACGCTTTCTGATACGCTCTCTGGTTTCCTTGACACTACAAGCTAGCGCCACAGAGCAACCCTGACTCCTGCTGGGAAAGATACCGACTCGATAACAGCGTCTGGCGTGAGTGTATTGCGTGTACCATTTTTTTCATTGAGTAAACGCTCTTCTATTCTGCTGAAGGTCAAAGAATAAGTAAGAAATACTCTAGAAAAGTAAGTCATTTACTTATTTTATCGATAATATCTCTCATATCATGCTACGATGCAGAATGCCTCAAAAGGCTCTCAATTATAATACATAATCTCAGTGAAAGTGTGGCTACATGCTACATATTTGCAGGATTGGTCCTTAAAGTAGTCACCATTTAAACGTAGTAACTGAAAGCCACTTACACTCTGAGATTATCTGTTGAAAAATTCATCTATGGAGTAGAAGTATATCAAACTGGCCCGCCCGGTTAGCCGTGTGGTCTAACGCACGGCTTTCCCGATTGGGAAGGAGGGCCTGGTCCCAGACACGAATCCACCGGGCGGACTTGTATCGAGATATGGTGTGCTGGCCAATCAGTGGATGGTTTTTAGGCGGTTTTCGATCTGCCTCGGCGAATGCAGGCTGATTCCACTTATTCCGCCTCAGCCACACTATGTCGACGATTACTCCACAAACAAGTTCTCCACGTACGCCTACACCACCATTACACTATCACACAAACACAGGGCCTGGTGTGAGACGTTCCCTGGGGGTGGGGGGGAGGGGAGGAGAGTCCACCGGGAGCCGAACTGCACAATAACCCTGAAAGAGTGGTTCGGTGTGGGGTGGCGGAGGGGTGAAGTGGACTGCGGTAGTCGTCGTGGGGTTGTGGACCACTGCGGCTGCGGCGGGGACGGAGCTTCTCCGTTGTGTCTAGCCCCCGATTAACATCCAATACAATACAATACACTATCAAGCTGAGACGAGTCCACTTTTGTTTTTAATGTTGTGTTGAGTTACTGGCATTAGTTTCAATTTACAAGAAAGGTGGCTAAATACATTTTAAATATTTAAAGCTTTTTTCGACAAGATCAGAGGGTGATCAGACTTGGAATTTCTGAAAGTGGACAATGCTACTACCGACTGAGATGTCCACATTCGACTCGTGAGCCACCTTCACAACGTCAGCTCTTTGAACACTTCTCTCAGATATTACAACTTTTAAAACAGTTCCTATGTGAGGTCCGAAAATAATAGCACTGGAGTAGATTTCCGTGCCTTGAATGCTTCGCAATTAAGTGTGAGATTGCCCCTAGAATTGTATTATATATCACATGGATGAAAGGAAGTATACAAAGTGCCGCGCGGAGTGGCCGCGTGGTTTGACGCGCCCTGTCACGGACTGCGCGGTCCCTCCCGCCGGAGGTTCGAGTCCTCCCTCGGACATGGGCGTATATATTGTTCTTAGCGTAAGTTAGCTTAAGTAGTGAGTAAGTCTAGGGGCCGATGACCTCAGCGGTTTGGTCCCTTAGGAATTAACACACATTTGAACACATTTGAACATACAAAGTAAGTAAACTCTCTGAAATTTTCATCATCATAATTACCAGTCACATTCAGAGCAAATACCGCTGAACTGAAGCGTTTCAGGCTATCTACGCTGATCAGCCAAAACATTATGACCACCGCCCACCGCGACGTTGGTTGCCGCCTGATGGCGTTACGGACGTGACGCGGTAACAGAAATATGTAAGCGGTGCAGACACGGAGCGGGGGATGACCGTAGCGATCATATGGGCTGCAAATGGGGAAATCCATTGAGATAAACGATTTTGACGAAGCCCGTGAACTAGTGTCTTCAGAACGGCGAAGCTAATCTAATGTTAATGTCGTGAACATCTACGGAAAGACGTAGAAGGACTGTGAGGCTACCATCAGGCGCTAAGTGGTTGGACATCCACGACTCTTCGCAGAACGTGGGGTTCGAAGGCTTGTCTGCTCTGTAAAGTAAGATAAATGGTGATCCGTGGCATCTCTGTTAAAAGAGCACAAGTGTTTTGGAGCACACCGTTCACCGTACATTGTTGAATATGAAGCACCACAGCAGACCAACCCTAAGTGTTCACATGTTGACCCAACGACATCGTCATCGGGATTCGACCGTCGATCAATGGAAACGTGTCGACTCTTCGGGTGAATCCCTTTTTTGCTACACTAGGTCGCTGGTCGTCTCCACAAAGGTCGTCATCGAGGTGAACGGCGGCTCGAAACGTGCAGCGCGCCACGGACGCGGGCTGGTGGGAGCAGTGTTGGGCTGTGAGAGATATTATCTAGCGCTCGCAAGGGACCTGTGGCAGTAATCGAAGAACAGCTGCGAACCACCTGCACCCTTTCATGCTTGATGCCTTCCTCGACGGCGATATCATCTTTCAGCATTATAATTGTCCGTGCCTCGAAGCCAGAACCGTGCTACAGTAGTTGGAGGAGAATTATGTTGAACTCAGTTGATGTCTCGGCGACCAAATTCGTCTGATGTAAATCCTATTGAACCCATATGGGTCGCTATTGGGCGCCATCACCGCGTATGCAGACCAGTGGCCCGTTATGTACGCGGATTACATGTCCTGTGCATTACATGTAATCCAAGATACCTCCACAAACCTACCAACAAACTATCGGATCCCTGATACGCAGAATCAGTGATGCGTTTCGTTCCAAAACCAGACAAACAAGTTATTAACCGGGGATCATAATGTTTTGGCTTATCAGTGTATAATGTGAGACTTCCAATTCAATCTCTTATCAATATACCCATTCAGTTATTTTTAGTATTCTGTTTCAGGTAATGCCTTCCTCAAAATGCTCTGTTTTTGGTGGTGATGTTATATTATGCCTTGTAGAGAATTTAATTTGTTTTTTCTAAGCAATGTGAGAAACTATTTACTGAAAATCAATCAACGATATTGACGCAGATTGTTGTTATATGGGTCTCTCTGTGACATGTGAGACAGTTGACCCGTTAATCAGCACCTGTAAAGTGAAATGACGCCTGTTGTTACCTGTTTACTGTAAAAAAATTTCTGATCAACTCACAGGGACGGATAATATAAAACACTTTCCAGCCCCACTCAGCTAGCTACTGGTTGTGATCAAGCACCGTTGGAACTGTGGAAAGTGTAGTATACGGGTAAAACATTCATGAGCTGTCTAGAGAAAGCGCATCTGTCTGCCACAACAAATACAAACGTTCAATGTGTCACATTACTGCTATGTCGTTAGATGTTATACTGGCTGTCAACATGACACAGTAGGAATTCGGCAGTAGGAAAAAGAAGGTAACGAAAAATGGTGGGAGGATATGGACTGGGGGAAAGGAATGAAAGAGGAAGCCGTCTGATAGAACACAGAGGATAACTTAATCATCGTTAACACTTGGTAATCACCTGGCACCCATATCCCACAGTGCAGAGTTACAAGAGCATGGGACAGAGCTCGATAGCAGGTCATTTGAAAGTGATGAGAGATTAGGTCCCCTGTCTCCGAGGTCGTGTAGACACATTGTTTCTTCACGTGACACCGTGTCTAGGATGAACACACACTGCAGTTTGTAAAAGAAGGATCTCCTGGAGTCCACTACCATGGACAACAATGTGTTGATGGTAGGGGTTTGTCAACAAAAAAAAATGGTTCAAATGGCTCTGAGCACTATGGGACTTAACTTCTAAGGTCATCAGTCCCCTAGAACTTAGAAATACTTAAACCTAACTAACTTAAGGACATTACACACATCCATGCCCGAGGCAGGATTCGAACCTGCGACCGTAGCAGCCCCGCGGTTCCCAAGGTGCTTTCAACTCGCTCGATGGCGTCTCAGATGTGCTGGATGAGTCTATGGGGTAACACAAGCAGCCACATTTCTGTAGTTTCTCAAACTATTTTGCACGCATCAGAAGGGATGGGGTGAAGCATTATCTTACGGAATGATCAGGCCACTGGAGGAATGCTGTTGGTGAACAAATGAAAGGATCGGGTGATTTAGCATGTCAATCGAAGTCCGATACGAGGCCTGGGTGTTCGTCTAGCCACTAACTTATGCGTGCAACGCAATGAACACCGATGTTGTCATCTTGAAAGACGGGAGTGTTCATAGTATACTCAACATGTATACACTTGATCACAAAGAATGTTGATATAACATTCTGCGTTACTTCCACGGCAAAATAAAACTGCGCCGAAGTCATGATAAGAAAAACTCCCCGATAACACTGGACTACACCATCGACGCACAGTGGGTTAAATGCTTCATTGAACCTCCATGACTAAAACATAAGGAAAACACTCCGAAACCATCACAGAACCTTTTCCAGCCCGAACTACACCCTCAGCACACAGTGGCTTAAACAGATCATTAAATACGGTCGATTGCGCCAATGTCGTGACAAGAAAAGAACCCCCTCTGCGCACAGTCTCCTCCCTGAAAGAAATTTATTTCTCCATGGCAAATACGTGTGGGTTTCGAGAAGCGTGCTTAGATAAAATCCTGTTGACTTAGTGTACTGTAGAAGTACCTTCCTGCTTTCCACGGTGAATTGCGAATATTTCAGTAGCAGTGAAAAGTACACAAACGAACGATCCGAAAAGAACCACGTTCTAACAAAACATCATGCACTACCTTTCCCACAAATATCTTCTCCACAATTGCCTTCTTATGAAGCGAAACGTAGAAACAACAGATTGCTAATACTATTGCTATCCCTTTCTTTTTTCTGGAATACTTTTGTTGTTTTGTGTCAGTGGTTTCGAAAGATCACCGAACAGGCATTTTTTTATTCATCCAGTAAATCTCATACCCAATCTTATTGCGCACGCTCTCTCTCTTTCTCTCTCTCTCTCTCTCTCTCTCTCTCACACACACACATACACACACACATGTTACATATAACATCAAAATTTATTTTACTAGTGCACTAAATTCATTCTATTTGGTCTTGCTATAGGAGCAGAAGCAGTTTTCTCATATTCTTCCTTCAAGTCTGTTGTTCTCCACATAGTTTAAGAATTCCGCCACTGCGTAGAATCAGTGATCTAATAAGGTGTAGGTGACAAAAACAATGTTTACATTCCTTATTAACCAGCTATGGTCCCGTTATCCATTCATACCACACCCGTAAATACTGAAAAAAGGAGAAAAACGCGAGCTAGAGTTCTTTTTTCTTTTCGTGGATTTTTTTCACCTTGGGAGGAAAAGTAATTCTTATTCCATACTCTGAGAAAACATTTCCTCGTCTCCCGATATTTCAGCTAAAAACCTTCCAATTATTTTCACAGTTAATCAGTGAGAATGGTTGAAGGATCTGACCCACTGCGTTTAAAACGACTCTATCATTTTCACCCGAAACACATGAAGAGGAAGAAATAATTTCCCATATAGGCCTACATGAAAGAATGCTTTGTTCAAAATGAATGGTCTGTCTTGAAACCGAGACGTTTTCGTTCAAAGTCCATTTTCTTTACTGCTATTTTATTCCTTGGCCCATCAGGATGAGCTTTGTGTTAACATCAAGAGACGTCATAGAACATACGTCGTTAATGAAAACACGACATCAAATTCTACTGTTGCGGCGAAGCTTCGTGATTCCTGTCACCATAATGTTTGCAAAAAAGCTGCATTTAGACATTTAGTAGGCGGGGCTCTGAATGTTCTAATGTCTAACGAAGAGATGTAGGCTGAAAACAGCATAATAATAGCTATAGTCAGAGAAAACTTACCAAGGGAAGCTGACTGACGGTCTCGTTCAGTAGTATAATAAGAAATGGAATACTGATCGGAAAGAAAACGCTAACACGTTTCTTCATCAACGGCGATACAGCAAAAAGTGACTAACATTCTAAAGTAGTTCAACGTTAAGGTGGCGTTCACAAACAATAACATCTCTGGGCATCAACCAGCCGGATTAGATAAAGATCTTAAGCTGTTCTTTACAACGACCTCTGGCATCTCGGCAAAGGAAAAGAATTCTAGTTATAACAGAACACAAACACGAAGTCTGCTGGTCAAGCCAAAATGGAAAAAATACAGTTTCGCTGGAAAAAATACAGTTTAGTACCTCTTTAATAATCCTCTTCCACCATCACCTCTCCCAGCTAGCTACAATGGCGTGCTGCAAAGTAATGCCTACGAATTTTTTGGATGAAAACTCTCAAAACTTTTAAAGTATAACGAGCAATATTAACACTCTACATCTTTATTCTTCGTGTCTACAGGTCTATTTCTCAGCATATTCACCCAGGGGACAAATACATGTCTTCGAAAGAGAGAGCAGTTTGCTGATACCGTCACTGTAGAATATTGAACGGCAACCTCATCTCTGCTTCCAACGCTTCATCACTATCAGAGTGAAGTCCTTGAAGGTTATTTTAAATTTTAGAAACATATGAAAATCGGATGGACCAAAGTCGGGACTGTATGGAGGATGCTCGAAGGACAGTGAACCCAAGGCGTGGGATTGTTGCAAATGTTGCAGTGTTCGTGTGTGGTTCGGCACTGGCATGGTGGAGGAGAGGGTACTCCATGTGTGGAGGTACGTTTTCTTCGGTCAGAAACTCGATTAAGGCAGACAGTTTCTCACGTACCGACGAAGTTACGTTACACACCGACGTGTTACACGCTCCTATTCGGAGCCCTCTAGAGGCAGGGGGCTGCAAATACAGGGTGTTTCAAAAAGAATATATCTATTTCGAAAGCATATATTTATTAAACTTTAAGACATACGAATATGAAACTTTACACACATATTTTCGAACCTCTCAAATTCAGATTACAGATGTTCAATATGTCCTCCATCAACGACACGAACAACATCACAACGATACTCAAATTCCTCCCACACTCGGGCAAGAATATCCTTCATCACTGATGTTATAGCAGTACGTATCCGGTTCTTCAACTCTTCCAGGTTCTGTGGGAGTGGTGGTACATAAACGTTGCTTTAACGAAAATCCACAGGAAGAAGTCAGAGGGTGTCAAATCCGGTGACCATGGAGCCCAGCTGAGATATGCTAAGTCGCCAGCTCCTTGACGACCAATCCAACGGTTTGGTAGAGTTTCATTCAGATATTCACGCACTTGTCTTCGTGCAGCCTCGGAAACAATCAGTTTTGTAACCTATCGATATACTGCTGACCGTTTACAGTGTTTCCATCAAAGAAGAATGGGCCGTAAACAGATGATCGGGATATCGCACAAAACACATTGACTGGGCTAATCTCATACATGTTCAATGGCTGCATGTGGGTTCTGTAGGACCCAAATTCGAACACCGTGTTTGTTTACCTGACCACTAACATGGAAAGTCACCTCGTCACTGACCACCATGTGTTGTGCCAAAGTGTTATCATAGTTAATATCATCAAGAATCTTCTTACAAAATGCCACGCGTTTGCGTTTGTCATCAGGACGTAGAGCTTGTAACAGGTGCAACTTGTATGGCTTCATAAACAACCGATGACTCAAAACACGCCAAATTGTTGTTGTAGGCAGTTGTAACTCCCGACTGGCACGACGAGTTGATTCTGAAGGACTACGTTGGAAAGCAGTTTGAATTCATGTGACATTTTCTTCAGGAACACGAGGGCGGCCAGGACTCTTTCCTTTACATACGCATCCTGTACCTAGAAACTGTTGATACCATCTGTGAATGTTCCACCCATTCGGATGATCAATTTGGTACCTCAACCTGAAATGTCTTTGCACTGTAATGACGGAATTGCACTTCGCAGACTTGAGAACACACAATTTCTGCTGCGGAGTAGCCATTTTAAACATATGACAGCTACCAAATAAAACAGAAGAAAACTGACAGCTAGCGGCTATTATTATAAACTAGACTATGTATTCGTTTCTCCAATAGCCGAGACGAAGCGCGGCGATCGATAGTTTGGACAATATAATACTTTGTAATACGTATATTCTTTCTGAAACAATCTGTATGTAAACACGTGAACAAAGGCGTAGAATGTTAATGAGGTTTGCTTTTCAGCATATCTTCGTATAGGCTCCCTCACCTAACACTGTCGAATGACATCACACCTGCTTCGACTCATCGTACACTCGACTTCGAAAGTCACAACTTCCGATCCGGCTTTAATGCGAAGTTGCTGCAGTAAAGTCATGCACAAGATCGATAAAAGTCCGTGAGCTCGCAGTTCCGATAACACCCCGCATCCAGGTCTTTTTGTGTTCGCCGTTTTTTTTCGATATGGATCAGTGACGGATTCTCATCAGAGTTCACGTGTTCAGAGCAATTCGGGGAACCTGTTAAGCCTGTAGCTTCTTCTTCCTCTTTTTCCTCGCCTTATCTCGTGCTTCCACGGGATCAGCACGTTAATCCGGATCTGGCAATGACAGCGGTAGAAGGTTGCCAGGTACATTTCACGTCACCTCGCCTCCCCCTCCCCCCCCCCCTCCGAGGACGCAATTGTGTCTAATTTTAGCCCATGTGAAGGTGCGAGAACGTTTGCGAGTCGTGTAAGATATCCGAGGCGAGACGTGGGTAGCAGCGCGGTATTCACCCAGTCGGATATGGGAAACCGCTTAAAAACCTCATTCATGCACGGCACACAGGGCCTGCTCATTAATCCGCTTGGCGGATTCCATCCGATGCCGCGCGCTGCCGAATCCCGGTAGCGGAATGCTAATGCACGTGACTACCCGGGAGGGATTTTAAAGCATGTAGCCATCTTAGCCAGCCTGCCTTTTAACTGTAATGTGCTTATCTCTTTGCTCGCCCAGGAGTATTCTCACTGTTTGAGCATCTTCTATGACAAATAAGAAGACGACGCCCAGAGAAAAATCGGTCCAACTGACGTCCAGATGCTAAGGAGGATATTCTAAATCATTCTGGAGTGCCACAGGAAGAACGGATCTGGAGAATCCCAGCCCCCTCCCACTCCCCTCAGGTTATAAACAAAAATCACACCTCCTGAGTTGTTCGGAGCTACAGTATTTCAGAAAATAATACTCGCATCTCTCTGTCACGCCGCAAATCACAACATACACTACGAACCATTAAAATTGCTACACCAAGAAGGAATGCAGATGAGAGAACAACCACCTCTGGCCGTAATAACGGCCTTGATACGCCTGGGCATTCAATCAAACAGAGCTTGGATGGCGCGTACAGGTACAGCTGCCCATGCAGCTTACAACACCATACCACTGTTCATCAAGAGTAGTGACTGACGTATTGTGACCAGACGTTTTCAGTTGGTGAGAGATCTGGAGAACGTGCCGGCCAGGGCACCAGTCGAACATTTTCTGTATCGAGAAAGGTCCGTACAGGACCTGCAACATGCGGTCGTGCATTATCCTGTTGAAATGTAGGGTTTCGCAGGGATCGAATGAACGGTAGAGCCACGGTTCCTCACACATCTGAAATGTAGCGTCCACTGTTCAAAGTGCAGTCAATGCTAACAAGAGGTGACCGAGACGTGTAACCAATGGCATCCCATGCCATCAAGCCGAGTGATACGCCAGTATGGCGATAACGTATGTACGCTTCCAATATGCGTTCACCGTGATGTCGCCAAACACGGATGCGACCATCATGATGCTGTAAACAGAACCTGGATTCGTCCGAAAAAATGACGTTTTGCCATTCGTGCACCCAGGTTCGTCGTTGAGTACACCATCGCAGGCGCTCCTGTCTGTGATGCAGCGTCAAGGGTAACCGCAGCCATGGTCTCCGAGCTGATAGTCCATGCTGCTCCAAACGTCGTCGAACTGTTCGTGCAGATGGTTGTTGTCTTGCAAACGGCCCTATCTGTTGACTCAGGGATCGAGACGTGGCTGCATGATCCGTTACAGCCATGCGGATAAGATGCCTGTCATCTCGACTGCTAGTGATACGAGGCCGTTGGGATCCAGCACGGCGTTCCGTATTACCCTCCTGAACCCACCGATTCCATATTCTGCTAACAGTCAGTGGATCTCGACCAACGCGACGATAAACCGCAATCGCGATAGGCTACAATCCGACATTTATCAAAGTCGGAAACGTGATGGTACGCATTTCTCCTCCTTACACGAGGCATCACAACAACGTTTCACCAGGCAACGCTGGTCAACTGCTGTTTGTGTATGAGAAACCGGTTGGAAACTTTCCTCATGTCAGCACATTGTAGGTGTCGCCACTGGCGCCAACCTTGTGTGACTGCTCTGAAAAGCTAATCACTTGCATATCACAGCATCTTCTTCCTGTCGGTTAAATTTCGCGTCTGTAGCACGTCATCTTCGTGGTGTAGCACTTTTAATCGCCAGTAGTGTATAAATTTGTAATCTAAATGGAATAATTATTTCTACAACTATGCATTACTATCATCGTGGAAATGATGCACTACACACTTCTCTTCTTCTGTTGCGCAAGGGACATATACCAGAGCCAATTTTTTTTTGTCAAGGTCCTATCGGTCGCGTAATTAAAAGCACAGTAAAAATTCGGTGGAGCTTTGAGAGGGATGAATTGTACAGTGTCTTTAGTATGCCCATCGAGGGCGTCACTTCGCACTTTTCGGCTCTGAGCACACAGTGACCACGTAAATGTGTCTAGAACAATAGTGGTTAGCGTTGCTGCCTCTGAATCGCGAGGTCCTGGGTTCAATTCCCAGCCCTGTTGGGTATTTTCTCTGCCCGGGGACTGGGTGTTTGTGTTTTCCTCATAATTTCATCATCATTCGTGAACCTGGCGAGGCTGGACTGTGTAAGGATTGGGACTTTGTAGAGGCGCTGATAACAGAGCAGTTGAGCGCACCACAAATCAAGCATCATCATCATCATCAGGTCTCCCGTCAAGTGTGAAGTGTGTGCTGTCATTCGGTTTCTTCATATTGAGGAATTCTGCCTGATTTCATGCACCTGACGTAACGTAACTGTCATGCGTGACAGCAAACTGTAGCTTGTTGCAGAAACTTTGAAGTAGGACATACAGACGCAGGTGGGCAGGGTAGGGAGCTAGGGTTAGCTGACGATCTTGTTCAGCGAATGGATCAAAAAATCGCCTACGATCGGCAGTTCAGAAGAACAAGCGATGGGGAATGTTGTTATTAGGCACTGTACTTCTTCATGACAATGCTCGGCCGCTTACTGCAGCTGCAACAAAGACGCTCCTGCAGCGTTTTCGATGGGAAGTGTTTGATCACTCACCATATAGCCTTGACCTGGTTCGCTCTGATTTTCATCTCTTCGCTCACATGAACTGTTGGCTAAGAAGACGGCATTTTGGCACAAACGACGAGCGGCAGACCAGCGTAGAAAATTGGCGGGAAGCACAGATGGCTGCCTTCTCTGAAGAGGATACTGGAAAGTTGACATCGCACTACGACAGATATGACCATGTAGAGAAGTAGCTGTAAGGTTTAGCGAAATGTCGCAAGTAAATCTTTCTTTCTATTTTCGTATGGATTCCATTTCGCGGCCGATCGGGTCTAGGGAGCAAAAAATTGGCCAAGTGCGAATACGGTTCGTGCATTCAAGTTTCTGTGCAAACTTCATTTATATCTTGGGAATCGATAAACTCAGATATTTTTGCCTGTTTTCGATACGGATACTGGCAAAATACTGGTCTCTAAATTCCAAGAGCGTATCAAAATTCCTACAGCAGAACCTCAGATTATCCCGGTCATACAAAAAGAAGCGAGCCGGGCATTTTACTTTATGTATATATGTAGATGCAGAAGATACAATGAAATATTTTTGTTTACTTTCTAAAACACGACTACAGCTTACATTTTATGTATGAATGCAGTAATCTTCGTCAGTTATGCTTTTGATGGATGATGAATGCAATGTACGTTTTACTGGCAAAAAACTGTTTTTGTGTGATATAGCTACAATTTCACTATTTTAAGACTTGTTTTACTTTACTGTACTGGGAAACCTTGTTTCTTGTCAATTTCATGATTCCAGGTCAACGGGTAATGTCATGTAGTTTTTGATGAGTGGGTTTGCAAGTTTCAAAGTATGTGACATAAATGGCCGAATCCTTTGATTGAATTCATGTAGAAGCTTAAATATGTTACACACCAAGAGACAATAGATTTTAATACGTGACAAATTTCAACTTGACGCGACAAGCTGTTTGGGCGCTGATGACCACGCTGTTTAGTGCCCGTAAACCTCAAACACACACACACACACACACACACACACACACACACACAAGCTGTTCCAGAGAAAAAGGGGACTTGACAGAGGGACAGAGAAACAGGCAATTAAAAAGTAACAAAAAATATTTTTTCATCTGAAGTAATTACAAATTAAAAGTTTTGGGATTTTTTCTGTACACTTACTGTGAAACCTCGGATGTTGCCGAAATTAATTCTACGTCAACGGGGACCATCCCACAGGTTTTCATGAGTGAGTTTTCGAGTATCAAACGGTCGTATCTTTTGTTTTAGCTGATTTAGTAGTTTAACATTTTTACACTGCTAAGGGACCACATTTGAAGGTGGTATGTCTGTTTGTTCCTGTGAAAAATGGGTTATTAACAGTCTTGCAGACACCAGGAGACAGACAGACAGACAGACGGATACTATAATGATTCTGTTTTTTACGGACTGGGGCACGGAACTCTAACATTAGACCGCGAATTTAAAATTTAACTCACATCCGGGAAGCAAATATTTGGTCCAGTTTCAAGTCTGATGGTGCATTTCGTCACGCGGTTTACTTTTCCCATTACAGATATCTCTCAAAAGTGCTGTCGATACAACATCACGCATTTCGAAAAACACTGCTCTTCAAAAACATGTATTTGCAACTCGGCGTTCACGCGTCGCGAAACATTTTCCCGATAACACTGCGCTTGCGTCGGCGCAGAAGTGGCTGTTACTCGTGGACGACGTTCTGGGGTCACGGTCGGTTCACTGCTGACCTAGGTCAGCGCGCCCACAGGTCCGGAACCGGGGGGACATCGAGCAGAACTAGTGTGTTGACGCTCGCAGATCAGACAAGTGATGAAACTGCAAACACAGACAATCGAAGGACTACATTATGCGTAGAATTATTGTGCTGTCACAGAAATTTGGTGCACACTGAGGTCTTTGCGTACTGAGTAACGTAAGGGTATATACGAGTATATTAATTTAAAATTAAACCGCGGAAGTTTTTTTTCCCATTACTAATATCAGATTAGCTTCAGAGTGATGTCTTGTTTATATCTTGTTCACGCGTCGGGATCGGAGCAACACGTCTGAGAGTACTTGTCTAGGAGGCGACCACAGCCACGACGATCAGTTCGAGATCTTTAGCTAATGGCCAGCGACAGTAAAACATGCCTCCGTCTTATTATGCATTCCTGCGATAACTTTTTCTGTTCTAAAAAATCAAAGATAACTATGTGAAAAAAACATAAAGAATTCTATTCTATTCTGTTCAGTTTAGTTCATGTTTGGCCACGCTTGTCTATACTTGAAACAATTAAAGCCGTGCGGGATTAGCCGAGCGGTCTGAGGCGCTGCAGTCATGGACTGTGCGGCTGGTCCCGGCGGAGGTTCGAGTCCTCCCTCGGGCATTGGTGTGTGTGTTTGTCCTTAGGATAATTTAGGTTAAGTAGTGTGTAAGCTTAGGGACTGATGATCTTAGCAGTTAAGTCCTGTAAGATTTCACACACAAAAGAATTAAAGTTTCATTGTGGCGAATACTATTTGCTGTAATGTGTGCTGTGATAGAATAATCAAACGTGAACTTACTATGTGATGGAAAGTATTTACAGTGCTGAATTCTGTGAAAGTAAAAATAATCAACGTCTTTAACTTCCAGTTTAACTATTCTGAATAGTAAACCAACATTAGTGATTTTTTAAAAAAAAGAAGTGGTTGAAGTTTTAACTTTTACGGAAAAGATGAATATATTAAGAGCTCTGATCATTGAGCGCTTCAACGAAATAAGTGATGATAGAAGTAATTATTATAAACAGCCATCGGACTGCAAGTAGCTACAGACAGATTAGTACGAGTATGTCCGTGGTGTGGTAGCATACGGTCATTTAAAGTACATCACGGCAATAAATCAGTGGTTTACTAATATACAGTCGTTTGTAGTACAGTTTATCATGGCAGTATGTAACCACACACGAAATGCTGTCGTACTGCTGTTTCCCCGCTGCACAAAATAAGCATTCTCGGTGTTGAAAAACGATTAAGACCAGTTACATTATAAAACACACCAGCTCCGGTAGAAATTCCTATTAGATTTTACACTGATTGTGCTGTGGATTTAGACTGCCTTCCTAGTTCATAGTAGTGGATAATTTCTCGTACATACGAATAGTTCCATGTGACTGAGAAATGACCTGGTTTATTGAGCACTTCAAAAATGTACCTTTACACAGAAAACCTGTGACGAGAGACCTATGCGCCTGCAAGTAGGCAACTACTTTACATCTTTGCATTCCAGCAAGCCTATTAGCAGGTGGCAATGTCAATCTGGTACACACTGGAACACATGAGGCAATACTGACCTTACGACTTATCTTAGAAGAAAGATTAAGGAAAGGCAAACCTACGTTTCTAGCATTTGTAGACTTAGAGAAAGCTTTTGACAATGTTGACTGGAATACTCTCTTTCAAATTCTAAAGGTGGCAGGGGTAAAATACAGGGAGCGAAAGGCTATTTACAATTTGTACAGAAACCAGATGGCAGTTATAAGAGTCGAGGGACATGAAAGGGAAGCAGTGGTTGGGAAGGGAGTAAGACAGGGTTGTAGCCTCTCCCCGATGTTATTCAATCTGTATATTGAGCAAGCAGTAAAGGAAACAAAAGAAAAATTCGGAGTAGGTATTAAAATCCATGGAGAAGAAATAAAAACTTTGAGGTTCACCGATGACATTGTAATTCTGTCAGAGACAGCAAAGGACTTCGAAGAGCAGTTGAACGGAATGGACAGTGTCTTGAAAGGAGGATATAAGATGAACATCAACAAAAGCAAAACGAGGATAATGGAATGTAGTCGAATTAAGTCGGGTGATGCTGAGGGAATTAGATTAGGAAATGAGACACTTAAAGTACTAAAGGAGTTTTGCTATTTGGGGAGCAAAATAACTGATGATGGTCGAAGTAGAGAAGATATAAAATGTAGACTGGCAATGGCAAGGAAAGCGTTTCTGAAGAAGAGAAATTTGTTAACATCGAGTATAGATTTAAGTGTCAGGAAGTCATTTCTGAAAGTATTTGGATGGAGTGTAGCCATGTATGGAAGTGAAACATGGACGATAAATAGTTTGGACAAGAAGAGAATAGAAGACCACAACAACAACAACAACAACAACAACAATGTCAATCTCATGGGTTTACTCTCTGCAAGTACATTTTTAAAGCGCTCGACAAACTTGAGCAGTTGGCACTGAAGGTGTTGCCGAACTCGGAGGGGGTCTTACAGGCGCCCTTTCCCATTTTAATCACACATGTGTCAATATCACACCCCTCCGTGATAACGCCAAAGGAGCCCGCAAAACAAGAGGACTGAAAAAGATCTTTTCCTGCTTTAGATCACGTTCAAATTTCATCGAATGATTTGAACGTTCCCTTATAGTTACACATTGTACACCACAGAAAAACTTGCAGTCGCACTGCACTCCAAACGCGGATGATCACATTCAGTGATGTTTCTCGCCCAGAGAAGCGTTGAAGAGTCCGTGGGGTGTCAGTAGTGTCACAGATTGCCAAGAACGTCGTCCTGTTGCTTATCGCACTCGAACTGTCGTTTTCGGCCCAAGATGTGTGGAAGTCAGCATCTCAATGGATGGTGCGGTTTCATTGACGTCCTTTAAGCCACCCACTGAGTCATTTTTGTGTCGATTCTGAGGGGCCGTGTGTCCGAAATGTTTTCCTCGGCCACCACGGTTGGCCTTGGTTTACCACGGACAACAACATAGAAATGGACATCAAGGAAAGAATAGCAGTGGGAACGAAATGCATGCATTCCCTCAGAGAAACGCTTGGCTCTAAATCGATCTGAGTGAACACTAAGATGAAAATCTACAACACAGTGATGTGCCCAGCAGTAATGTACGGTTCAGAAACATGGAGCATGACTAAGTGAGAAAGGGAATAACTATTAATATTTGAAAGAAGAGTAATGAGGAAGATATGGGGACCAGTTTTAGGTAACGGAGAATGGAGGAGGAGGAAAAACGAGGAAATCTACCTTCTGGTGCAACAACCAACTATCCTACAGAAGATAAAGAGCAAAAGAATACAATGGGCGGGCCATGTAGCCCGTATGCCAGATGGAAGACAGGCAAAGACAGCACTAGCGGGGAAACCAAACACCAAACGCCCCATTGGACGACCAAGGCAGCGCTGGATGGACGACCTAGCGAAGGACCTAGCAACCCTCGGAATTGAAGACACCTGGAGGAACCGGCCACAAAACAGGAAGGAATGAAGGCAGTTTGTGGAAGCGCGTGGTCTGCAGGGCCTGTGATCGCTGAATATCTATCCATCTATCTATCTGAAGATGAATGTTGTAAGGATCTTTGAACCAAATTTTAAACTTATGCGTGGCACTGGGAAATAATTACGGGGTTTTGAAGAAATAATTTTGTACTTCTGTCGGCGTAGTATTTCATAGTCATACATCGCTAATTTGCTATATATCGTGTTCAAATTCGTTATTTTTCGCGACACTATTATTCGACTAGGAAACAATTTTGCAATGTTGCGCAGCGTAATGTCTTGAAAAGGATGCTCGGTAATACGATCAAGTGCATAAAATAGACGGCAGAGACTGTCCTTTCATATCATAAAAAATTAGCGACAGCTGATTTGTGACTTTTGTAGCAAACGAGCCTTTGCATTAATCTCCCGGAATGCAAATTGTTGATATGATTACGAAATTCGCCCCAAAAATGTACACTAGTTTTAACGGGATGTGTTCGTACTAGCGATGTCATGGCATCCAAAGTCTGCAGAGCGGTTACAGGTAAACCTCAAGCCATATCATTGTCACATGACTTTGGACACAACCTGTATCGGCTGTAAAAATTCTTTTTCCGCATCTGGTACTCTGTGGTCCGCAGGCGGAAACGGAAAGCTCCTGATAATTTGATTTTATCTGTATAGACTGAAGCGGTGGGTGAAAATGTGTACCGAAGCCGGGAATCGAACCAGGGTCATCTCCTCACTAGGCAGATGCACGGATTACTCTGGCATGCCTCTCGCCTCGATCGAAATTCTCACTGCCGCCCCAGACTACTTTGAATTCCCCCTTACACAAGAGCAGCCCTGCTAATTTGACCTTCGATTATTTTACTTGTCAGGCAGGATGATTAGCATTGGGAAAGGCTATTAGTTTAAATTACTTTACTTTCATGCAGACAATTACAAAGTTTATTTTACTAAAAAAATAACACTTTTACGAAAATTTTGGTAGACATACACCATTTTCTTTTCTACTTTTTAATAATGGAATTAAAAATATTTTCTTTTACTCAATGTTGCACTACAGCCTTTGTCAAAGTACATACATATAGGCTGCAGAGTACAAGTATGAAGACACCTAAAATTACATATCTGCTACGTTGTTTTAAAACATAGTAACGGATTCCTGGTACAAGGTTCTTACATCGACAATTCACAGTCAGTCAGTTCCCTACTCCATACCTTTCCTCCGCCACCCTACCCTTAGCATCTGACGCCTTCCAACAGGCAAATATTTCAGAGGCGTCATTTTCATAAAGACAGAAAACCTATTTTTAGAGAACTCCTTATTTTCTTATTTATTTTCATTTCTTTGTTTCCATTTCACATCTATTACTCGCCAATTGTAATTGTTATGATATTCATACCTTTGCAATGAGCGGGCACTCAGCTTCCTGTTTGCGCTTGCTATGGAATTAGCCATTGACGTCTCGCTGCCGGCACAATGAACTTCGAAGAATCCTGATGTCCTCTGCAGACGTTGTAGCTGCCTTTCGAATTTCTTCGCCAATCAATTCCATATCTACAGGTACGTTCACGAATAAAAAAGAAAATTACGTGTTCAAACCTGTTATCCAAAAATTCTACAAAATATCTTTCACGAGAAATAAACATAATGTACGGTAAGCCTACTTTACAGCCGATCGATGCGACTTCGCAGATGACCTTAATATAGCTTGCCAACCAGAATTTTGACTGCATGCGATCGTCATAAATTTGTATGTATTATACAACAGTGGGATAACAGCAGTTCGAAGCAAGTTGCTTTAAGATTCGAGAAGTACTGTTTCTTCACTCATAGAGCATATTTTAATGAGCATTATTCTACGCTTGCTGTAAGGACGTAGAGTATTAACCTTCCTCTCGTGACAATCTCTCGATGATTGTCTTTTTCTTCGTGGCAGCGACGAACGAACACTGTGATAGTTCTCATCACGCGGAATTTTTCTGTTTCGGTAAAAGATAAATTAATTTAAAAAGATCTTCAGTCATGGGCGTACTTCTTTAAGTGGCAATATCCGGTGCACTTAAAAATTTTAGCTTCAGAACAAGTCCTACAAGTTGGTTTTAAACGTGTTTCGGCATGACTTTTCTCGTATTAATACCCATTTGCTCACAAATGTTCTGAGTGTGCAATTGATTTTGTTTATAAATAACTTTTCTGCCACCAGCCACGATTTTCTTTTATGTATGGCTTACACGACGTGTTTCGGAAATAACTCCTATTTTCAAGTGCGTTTTCCTTTCTATGTGTTATTGGTATGGTACACACATCTACCAGAAGAAAAAGTTATGCCGAAACTCGCTTAAAATCAACGTGTAGGCCTTTGGCTGAAGCTAAATTTTTTTAAGTGCATCGGATATTGCTACTTAAAGAAATATGCCAATGGCTGTGAAAAAAACACACGTGAAAATGGAAATCATTTCCCCAAACGCATCGTGTAAAATGTAAATAAAAGAAAATCGTGACTGGTAGTAGAAAAGATACATGTAAGCAAAACCCCTGTCCCACAGTCGCTGTCTTTCACAGACCATTCCTAACTGATCAAATCAGAGAGTGTAGTTGTATGTGAGACAAATGGCGGACATTATAAGCATTTTTTTATTAACTTTATACTTGAGACTTAGTGTGAATCCTGTTTAATTAATAACTTACTACGAAATATTTTTAAGACGGACAGTGTAGTTCAGTCTCCCTCTGTGGACGACACTCGTTACAGGATAAAGTGTTGAGGTTTTTCTGCCACGAGATCTTTAAGCTGCCGCCATTTGCGACTAGATAACTTGTACAATGACATTTAAGTTAGCAGATAGCAATATGGCACGAATCAAAAGCTTTTAGAAACCCAAGTCTTACTAATCCACCTGGTTGCCTCTAGAATATCAAGAGTGAAGAACATAAGTTCCTTTTTTGCATGACTTGGAATCCTTACTATCACCGTAGGAAGGAAGGAAGGAAGGAATGAAGGAAGGAAGATTAGAGTTTAGTGCCACTTCGACGACGAGGTCATTAGAGTGTCCTTTCCCAAGGAATCTTCTCATCATTTGTTTTAAGCGAGTACTTATTACTAAACAGAAGACTATCGTGTTCAAGGTAAGGCATTATGTCCGAAATCAGAACATGTTCTAGAACTCTTCTACAAATAGCGGTCACTGTGTGCTCACCGACCGCCCCGTTAGCTGAATGGTCAGTGCGTCTTACTGCCACGCAGCGGTCCGGGGTTCGATGCCTGGCCGGGTTGGAGATTTTCGCCGCTCGGGGAGTGGTTGTGTTGTCCTCGTCATCGTTTCATCATCGACATGTAAGTCGCCCAATGTGGCGTCATCTGCTCGGATGCTGAACATCCCCAGGTAAGGACTTCCGGCCATCAAAGCCATACGATCATTTCATATTTGTGTTCACTTCTCGTCGCCGTGCGTCCCCGGTGGCTGAGTGGTCAGCGCGACAGAATGTCAATCCTAAGGGCCCGGGTTCGATTGCCGGCTGGGTCGGAGATTTTCTCCGCTCAGGGGCTGGGTGTTGCGTTGTCCTCATCATCATGATTTCATCTCCATCGACGCGCAAGTCACCGAAGTGGCGTCCAATTGAAAGACTTCCACCCGACGAACTGTCTACCCGACCGGAGGCTCTAGTCATACTACATTTCATTTTCACTTCTATTCGCCGATAGAAACTCTCTGGTGAAAGAATCTGCGGTAAATTACATCTGAGAATAAAGGAAGTGGCTAAAAACTGTAAGAGATTCTGTAAGCCAACAGGACATTTTTGAATTAAATTGTTTCCAACACCAGAAGTACTGACACCATAAGGGGTTGGACAGAATAATGCGAACATTCAACTAATATCGCGCAGGTCCACTTTTGGAACTGAAATCAGTGCGTGTTGGTGATTGGACTAATATTGCTCAGTCGGACTTTATAGCTCCTCTCAATGAAAATATTACAATTATTAGTGAGATGACAAAGGAGGATAACGGGGAGTTAATTCTTTTTCCATTACAAGCCAAAATGTCTTCACAGTATTGAAATTCACTGACTGTGGAGGCTTCGACTTTTCAGTTTACCTGAAAAAAAAAAGAAGTAAGGGGGGAAGATTAGGTTTAACGTCTTGTCGACATCGAGGTCATTAGAGAGGCAGCACAAGCTCGGATTTTGTAAAGGATGAGGGAGGAAATCGACTGTGTCCTTGCAAAGGAACCTTCCCAGCATTTTCCTGCAGCGATTTAGGGAAATCACGGAAAACGTAAATCTGGATGATGCGAGTCCACTGTGCTAACCGCTGCGTCACCTCGCTCGGTTTATCTGAAAAGGAACGGCGGGGATGAAAAAGAAAATGTGATGCTTGTGCTATCAAATGAACATGGTTATCCAAAACAGTTTCGAGCACTTTACCAGTTATTTTCACTAAAAATACGTTGTGATCACCCAAATCAAAATAGAACCTCCACCATTCTTCGCCATTGTCAGAAGACATACGATAATTTATGATTCTCTGATCCTCTTCATTTGTAGACACGTTTTTCGGAAGCAAATGTGTAAACGTAGATCCATAAACCACGTAACAATTTTCCTTTGATTGATAGTGCAGACAGGTTTTCTACTTTGTGCGCCACGCGCAAACCTGTTCTTAGCATTAACACGTTTCACAAGACGTTTGGCAGCTGATGGTCTGCTATGAATGTTTCTAACTACGCAGCTGTCGTCACCCCCGACGCATTTTATATATATATATATATATATATATATATATATATATATATATATATATATATATGTGGTAAGGACTATGGGACCAAACTACGTACGTCATCGGTCTCTAGGCTTACGCACTCCTGAATCCAACTTAACTTACCCTAAATACAACACACACACGCACACACACACACACACACACACACACACACACACACACACACACACACATACGGCTGAGGAAGGACTCGAACCACAGACGGGGGGAGCCGCGCGAATCGTGACAAGACGCCTTAGACCGTACGGCTACTCCGCGCGGCAACGCAAAATGACTTCAGCTGTTATCTCCATCGACAACAGTCTTCTTAATAGAGATAACAATATCTAGCGCCCATCTCACTCTAACAGTGAAGTTAGTTTGCCTTTCACTACTAAGTTGAACAGACGAAGGTTCAGCATGAATTCTGTTTGGTGTGAAAACTCCACATACAACGTGCGTAATAGCCGTAGCAGATTTGTAGCTGTCGTTGTTGCAGACCTCTATAACTGCCATAGCGACCTTTATAATTTTTCTTAAATATTAGTGTGAATTTTTTCCCAGTCTTTAGGCATTTTGCATTTCTTACATAACATAATCAACAAGTGCATCAGAACGTTTTCGTCTGCGTGCAATTTTTAATTTATTCTGTTTAAGCCATCCGTTTCTGTAAATTTATTTACGGATTTTCGTGCTTCAGTCAATCTCACATACCTATATTACCCGTTCCTCGTGTATCCCTTCATCTTCATTGCTGTTTATTTTGTTTTCGTAGCGTGTCATAAATTATTACAGCTACTAGAACCTACTGTCATTGGAAATCAGAACTTCTACGCGTCACAGTACCGAAATAAAAGATGTTTATGATATCTTTCTGGATGTAAGCCGTAACTAGCTACTCTTCCTTCCAATAAATGCATTTGTTTAGATACGCCCAAGTGCGGTTTTAATTATCTTATCTGGAATGAAAAGCTAGCACAAACAATAAATGAATGTATCCTTATCGAATCTGTGCAGTATTCTGTAACTGATGTTATTATCCTGAGGTTCGGACTGCAGCACAGTTTCATGCAAAAATTGGTATCTGATGTACATATTTTTGCCATATAAATCAAAGCTCCGATCTCTTATTTATTTCTTTTGTGGATCTGTTTAAAACACATGTTAAACTAATAAGGTTTACATTATTTTTATACAAAATCCAGAAGTTTAACAGATAGTCTTCCGGCTCAGACCACCAGTTGCCAGAGGTCGCCACGAATTTTGCACTGCCACAGTGCACATCTCCGTTGCTACTGCACACCCCGACGTTCTTGTCGCTGAAACTGAAAACTGGTACAAGTAAATGACTTAATATAATAGAAATGATTATAATGTACAGACTTTCAGTATATTTGTATTTTGTTTCACCCAAACTAACATCTTAACTAATGCTTGATAAATTTTATATGTTCTTAATGCATATTTTTATCTACTTAGTTTGGTTAACATTTCTGTAATAGTCACTCCTTGCACTTCAGTGACTGAGTTTCAATGTAAAGTTACAAAACTTTTTTTCAATAAAGTGACCTTCTAAAAAACTGCAGTATACTCCATTGAAAATGAAGAAAATAACACTATTAACATCTGATTTCCTAATAAAACGTAGCATCCACGTTTTGTAACAAATACCATTTTCTATCGAATTACAGTGGATTGGTTAAAACTGAACAAAGCGAAATAACAGTACAAACTTAAGTTCTGCATACATGTGACATTTACACCATCTGTGGGATTCTCACACAAGTCACCGGGACATCTTCGCACTCTAGTCATCTACTCTACCCATAATGTCACTTCACAAAGTCCACATATTACAGGTCCTTAGTGCTAACTGATGGACAATTTTCTTATGCAGTTCACTGAGTATAGAAGTCATCAGTGAACTGCATAGTACTCACGCCACACCGTGTATCTGTATATTCAAGTGTACCATCATTATCACCTGTTGATGGCAATTACAGAAACTCATTACGAGAAAAACTGAATTCTAAAATAATTTGTGATGTGCAAAAAATTAAATATATAGGCGCTAAAAATCGGAGCTGACCTGGTTTAGAATTTACTGTGCTGTACAGAAACACTATTTACATCTTCATTGGCTGATACGCGATTGTGACACCAGAAGAACCGGATAGTATCAAATAATAAAAAGTCCACAGTGTCTGTGTTTCAACTTTGAAATGTTGAAGACAGAAAAAAGTTTCATGTGATGTGCTGGCTCGAAAGGTTGGAGCACTAATGATTCCTAGAAGTTAGATGTCACCTTGGATCGAAATGTACAATAAAAAGATGTTAATAACAAAAAGATCTCAACCCAGAGCAACGTCCAATGGACGTGTAATTGCACGAAGTGGCTTCAGTTGTCCTTTATTGAGCTCTAATTATTAGACAGACTGTAATCGTGATTTTTTCCACTGCTAATTAACACCATATGTGAATGACACCTGTGTCAGCTTCATTTTTTGTTTTTTATATTGCTGTACGTATCAAAACAAAAGTATAGAAAGAGTAATATAAATGCATGCATGTATTGATTTTCGTCATTTCTGTAAAGTGTAGTGTAAAGGACAGTTCTTTGGTCTGATAGAGAAACATAATGTTTGTGAATTATTATTAAGAGGCAAGTGTCAGAGGAGCAGTTGAAGTTGGGACGCTAACGAGTAAATATGGGTTGAAGGGACGTGTCGTTTTATTATTGGAGGAGAGTAGTATTTTGCGAAAAGAAGACGGTATTCTTCGTAATAATAATCGGCAGATGGAACGTGGAGATAAGAGTTGTAGTATGGAGTGCAGTGGAAGCAGTTGTAGAGTGTAGAGACGAGAGGAACAAAGAAATTGCCAGCAGCTTATCATAGCTGCATTGTTGCAATGAATTACTAAACTTTAAGAAGAGATGCCGATTTGGAAATTATCAATGAAGAAAAGAGACAAAGAGAGACGATTGCAATAGTCAAGACTCAAGACTGACGATTTAGTAAAAGGATCTCAATGAAGAAAAGAGACAAAGAGAGACGATTGCAATAGTCAAGACTCAAGACTGACGATTTAGTAAAAGGATCACCGCAGAAGACAACAGGAGGTCAAAATTCACAAGATGTTGGAAAGAAGAGTGCCGCAGGCAGATTTCATCACAAGAACACAAATATTTGATGTATCAGCGAAGACAACGGCGTTATTTGTTTAAAGGACGGAGTGGGACTGTAACTACTCCGATGGTGAGGGTTCAGTTATAGAAAGTGACGGTTTCTTGATTTTCATGTTTGAGAAGGTGGACTGTGACAGATCAATGATTGTCAAATTACTTACTGATTAATTATTGTCAAATTACTTTCTGTGAGATCCAAGGTACGCCTTAAAGCCGAGAGCGAGGAATTAATAAATGGCCACCACGAAACTCAAATAAATGTGTACATGGTTGTCCAATGTTGTGTGAATCGGTCATTTTCCACAGTCAGTCGTATCTCCACACTACATCCCAAATGTTTACGGTGCTTCCATAACAAGAAGCTGCCGTAGCGGTAGTGGGAATTCATCGTATATTTTAAATTGATCTGTTCATTTACGAGATTGCTCGTAGCCATTTTTACGTCTTCCTGCTTCACTCGACACATCCGATGAACGACATCTCCAGTGACTGTCTTCTGCTGTCGCAGTCATGTCTTAGGTGAGGCAGAGAGAAATCACATTGATAATTTCTGGAGCCAGCCATAAAATCAATTCCTTTTATTCTCTGCCACATGTTAATTTCAATTTATTTGTAAAGATTGGTTCATCTGTGTCATTCCCTGTCAAAACATACTGATGTAAACTGACGTTGAGGTAAACAATTACTTACACTGCTGTAGCAATCTTATGACAGATACTTCATGTTACCTTTTCTTACAAATCTTCACTTCTACGTATAGGCTGCTGTATAGACGCGATTATTCTCAATGGTTGAAACAGTCTGAATTTTGCACAAGCAAATTCCCTTTAGTTACACAGTGCACAACCAACCAGTCAAAACAGCGAAGCAACTTATCGAACTAAATACAAACATTATTATGATTTTATGTTCGTACCTGTGTTATATAAGTGTGATTGTGTCTATGCGCGTGTGCAATGAAGTCAACTGTCATAGGCAAGAGACTCTGCCAAGTAAAGGGTTAGTGATGGCAATTTGCTTAGTACTGATGTATTTAGACGAAACAGTGGCGGGCTTGCGGGTAGCTTCTTGAGTGTCGGCTATTGACAGTGGCAGCTAGCAGTCCATCAGGCATTCCTTCACGTGCGTAGGAGCGAAAGAGCAGTATTCGGGAGTACTTCAGTCGCATTCCAATCTTAAAATGTCAGTCAGTCAGTAGTCTATTATTCGTTACTAAATCGTTTTCAGACATACATACGTCTTACATAATCACATGGTTACGACCTCTATGGCCATTTTCAAGTGATCAGTACGGACAAATAACTCAGGAAAATGGATGTTAAGTTCAGATTACGTTCACATCAGTGTATAGATATATCGGCTTGTGAGCGAGCTATGCTCACAGCATACCTTAGTGCTTTTTATAATAATTTTATTAATTCATGCTTATTTAACGTATATAGTTATTATTGTTGGTATTATTTCATGTGTACAAAGCGTGTTAGTATTTCGTACCTCCTTAGGTAGTTAAATAGTATCTGCGAATTTCTAGGATAAGTTTAAGCTACATGACGTCTCTGGTGGGATCAATGTCTTAGACTGGAACAGTGCTGGATGTTGCTCAGTGCAGCACTTCTTAACTGGCTCTTGCATTTGGAGTTCTCTACTTAATGCTATTCTTGAGATTTGCATGTATTTCATATTTCTACTAGAATTAACTTGCGCTGCACCATTATGATGAGTACACCTAGAATCAAGTTTTCAAACTGTCTCACGGCCTTGAAAGATAACACAGATCTTTTATAATTTTTTTATCAGAAGAGTTATAATAAATATGCTCGTTGTTAAATCGATTTTCGAAAGATGGCAGCATCACTCTCTATTAAAAGTCAGCATGTGAGTAGTATGACTGTTTCTGTAATCAATGGCGGATTAAAAATTGCCTTCACACGTTCTGAAACGAGTTACCTGCCCCGGCCCCTCAGGAGTAGCACTAAGTATCTACGGAAGATGACTTGTCTGGCGTAATGCTAATTTTATTTAGGGGCATCTGCGTAGGATTGTGATCAAATCTTAGAGAACAACATCGGGTAAACGAAAAAATCATGACTTTCATATAATTTAAAAGATTTAAGCAACACAAGAAAGGGAAGTGTTCAAGATGTGCGAACGTTTTCTGCTCCATACTTAATTGGCCTAGAGGGACATCTCTGGCAATGATGGGGGCTAGACCTATCGTGTCACTTGCTCCAACCGACTGCTGCAGTGGTTTGGCGAGACCTGTGGGTACTTGCCGACTGACTGACTCCAGCACGTGTCCAGCACAAGCCAGATTTTCTGTATGATATTTTCCCAAATTTTCCAACATAATACCGCTACGAACCACCCTCGGACGCGCAACGCCGGTAGGAAGCACCCACTGCTAAGCAACATTGTGACAAAGCACACTCTGCACACAATACTGGTGCGGAACACTGTCAGCGCAAAACATTACGTATCCCTTTCTGCCACATAAAACTGGTAAGAAGCACCCTCTGCGTGGCAGCTTTGGTTTGAAGCATCTTCCGCAACATAAACTCACTAAGAAGTGCCCTCCGCCACATAATATTGGAGCAAATTACTCTCTGCAGCACAATTCTGACAGAAAGCATCCTTTGCCATGCGCCTCTACTGTGCAAAGTTGGTATAAATGACCCTCCATCACACACCATTGATATAAAGAACCCTCTGCCACACAACATTGACACAAAGTACCCTCTGCCATGCACATTCAGTTCAGAGCACACTCCACCATGCAACATGGTTTGAAGCAACCACTGCTATGTAACATCATTATAAAACACCCACTGCCACACAACTTTTGTTTGGTGCACTCTCTGCCAAACAACAATGTTAAGAAGCAATCTCTGCCACGTACCATTGGTATAAAGTACCCTCTGCCATTAGGTACGGAGCACCCACAACTGCTTAACATGGTTCAAAGCAGCGACTGGCTCACAATATCAGCAAAAAAAAAAAAAAAAAAAAAAAAAAACCTTCCGTGATGCAGCATTGGTACAGAGCACTTTCTGCACACAAAAATGAGAAGAAGCGCCCTTTGCCATGCAGCATTGGTACACATCATCCTCTGCCACACAAAATTAGTACGAATCAACCTCTGTCACACAGCACTGGAAAGAAGCACACTATGCCACACAGCATCCTTCGTCACAGAATATTGACATGGAGCGCCATCTGTCATGAAACGTCGTTACAAAGCACCTTCTTGCCACGTAACGTTAGTAGAAAGCATCCAACATTGGATTTCGAGAAGAAAAGTATGTTGTCAATGGCAGGGAAAATATGCATAATGCCGCCGAACAGTAGCGCCTGGCCATATCAGCTACTGCGTTTCCCAGGAATTCTGCTGTTCACTGATAGATGGCAACGACATAGTTTTCGCAGTAGCAGGAGACTTAAATTCATCACAGCTCAGTAAATTCGCAGGAAATATTTATAAATTATATATGCAAACCTTTCCTCTATATACATCTATTACTAAAAACTGTGTCAAAATTTCTACAGAGGTTCCTGACATTAGCTCGAAAGTACAAATAGAACTGCTGCAAGGGACTTCAGTTTATGTGTGTATAGAATAGACAGAAGAAAGCTAGAGCTCCTCTGATGACCACTTCCTATACCTTTCTCATCTCCTATCCCACTAAATGAACAGCCGCAAGTCTGTCATTTTTCACTGGACTCGCGTTCGGGAGGACGACGGTTCAATCCCGTCTCCAGCCATCCTGATTTAGGTTTTCCGTGATTTCCCTAAAATCATTTCAGGCAAATGCCGGGATGGCTCCTTTGAAAGGGCTCGGCCGATTTCCTTTCCACTCCTTCCCTAACCCGAGCTTGCGCTCCGTCTCTAATGACCTCGTTGTCGACGGGACGTTAAACACTAACCACCACCACCACCATCTGTCATTTTTGTGTCTTTTGAGCTTGAAAAAGCAGATAACTGTGTATGGCATTCTGGCCTTCTCTTTAAGCTCCAGACCTATTAACTTCCCATAAATTACATCCACCTTATAGCAACCTTTCTCTCTACCTGTGCATCTTACATCACCATCACCAACATCAACTTTTGTATCTTCCATCCCGCTGCAGGTGTGCTCCAAATATCAGTCCTCTCTCCTCTTTTGTATGTCCTCTACACTGCAGCTATGCCAAACGCACCTTGTTTATCTCCTTCAGTGTGCCGACAACATCGCCTTCCTGACCCTCTAACCTACCCTCTAGAAATCCCAATGCTTCCTCCAGTTACATCTCAATCATTTCACCCTTTGGTGCAACCTGTGGCTCCTCAAAACCAGCCCTACCAAAACACAGGTAATAATTACTGGCCAGACCAAGCACTGCTTCCAACTTACCATCGAGCTAAATAACACACTAAATTATCTTGGACTGACACTCGATTACCGATTAATGTGGAAGACCCATCTACTAACCATTCCATAGAAAGCCACAATATACTAAAATTACTTAGATTGCAAACTGAATCCCTCCATGATCCTCCACATCTATAAATCCGTGATCCGACCTGTTCTCCGCCATGCAAATGTGGCATGGATTTCCGTTCCTCCCTCTTTCTCTCACGTCCTACAGTTCCTTGAACGCCACACACTCTGTGAAACCTTCCTGATGCGCTTGCCCTGCCCCACCTGAATCCTCTACCAACTTATAAAAACCCATGGCCTACAATTACATCTTGAACAGCTCTGAAAGTGCTACATTGCCCGTCAACTCGACACTACCCATCCTCTAGTTCCACCCTGTTCACCGATCCTGGTACTCTGCAGTGTCTCTACCACCACATTCCTCCAACACTACACGTCCATATCCTCCACGTCCTATCCCAACGAAACTTTAATCGCCTTACCTTACGCGACCATGAAATCCACTCTGATGTATACCTGTAGTACCAGATCTAGGAGAACTCACCTTCCTCTCCTTATCGGAGCTTCCTTCTTAACCACTCCCCTCCACTCATATCGTACGGTGTAGATCATAATTGCATACCTCTCCACTCCCCCAAATCCCTTCTCCGCCCACACAAACCTCCTCCTGCACACTACCCCAAATGCTACAGTAGCACGATACCCCTATCCCTGGCAGTCTACATCCACTCATCACTTCACTCATTTATGAGTTTGTATCTAATTTAGTCAATTAAAACATCAACTTTTTAACTTTTGACTTCTGTAACTGACCGTCTGTCTTTTATATTGTGTGAAACACTTATTTTCCATTCATCTGTATACATCTTTTACTGAATCAACAAGTCAGTGTTTTAACTTTTAACTTACGCCAATGGCTATCTGTCCTATTTGTAAAAAAAAAATTCATTTTTTCTACCACCACGTACAACTTTTAATGTGTCTGGATTTTTTTACAATCGTTTGGCTGAAGAGCGGAGAATTATATGTACTAACAGCCCCCCCCCCCCTCCCCGACCATATGTAAACAGTAGATAGATAGATAGTAGAAGAATGATATTGACTGAGCACTAAAAAATGCATTGGCATGCCCGATTTCTCTAACACACCGATGTTGGTTAGGTAGCGTTCGAACTGCTGCGCATTGTCGTGACCCTCAGTTCTTGTTTCCAATTATTTTGCAGTGGAATACGTAAGCCCTTTCAGCTTCTGCTCGGGCTATACAAATCGAGTGGACATAGCCCTTAATGAAATCTGCAGACTGGCTTCCGGTGGCGTGAAACCCACATCCAATGGAAAAACTGTACGGTACTGTCTTCCTAATATCACGCACCCCGCTAGCTGAGTGGTCAGTGCGACAGAATGTCAATCCTAAGGGCCCGGATTCGATTCCCGGCTGCGTCGGAGATTTATCCGGTCAGGGACTGGGTGTTGTGTTGTCCTAATCATCATCATTTCATCCCCATCGACGAGCAAGTCGCCGAAGTGACGTCAAATCGAAAGACTTGCACCCGGCGAACTGTCTACCTGACGGGAGGCCCTAGACACACGACATCACGCACCCAAGAATATATAGCGTGAGGTTGCTGCAAGCCATGCGAGGGCTGACGTCGTTAAGCCTATCTCACTGTTTTAACATAAACTATTAAAAAAAGTTTCGCACCATCTGCTTATCCGTAACGTATGTGGCCCTAAGATTCAAGGGGAGTAGGAAATATAACAAGAAGCCTTGTGGAACTAGTAAACGACTTTACTTTGAAGTGAAAACGAAACAACAATAAAAATGAAGGCAGTCTAATAAAAAATGCACCTCTTTGCGCCTCTATGATATCGGAATCTGCTGCGGAGTAGCATTCAGTACCGTAATGCTCCGTGCGTTAAACAGACTTCGATTCTATTCGACACGCTGTCCAGAAAATGGTGGAGCCCCTAAAGGTCATCCAGTGAGTGAGGAAGGTTCCTGTGATGACGTCCTGCAAGTTTCAACTGCTTCCAAGTACAATGAGTCGGGTTCATGAATCGCAGATACCAATAGACAAATACATTTGGCAGACTTATACCTCTGGGAGGCAGGTGTTCAGGGGCGTGCGTTGTGTTCATGCATTACCGTCTTGAAAGGCGAACTCATCACCGAAATGTTTACTATTAGGATAATAAAAGATTCTAGGTGCCTGACTGAATTCTGCACAATCCACAAATTACCCTCGGTGGCTAGGAGAGGCGTCAAACACCCGTACATGTTACTGGCCCGAAGCGTGACTGATCCTCCTCCTTTCTCGTGGGACTGAACAGCATTTTCAGGAACAGGATGCGGTAGTGCGCGGAAACGCCTTTGGCACCGATGTGCCATAAACATTAAATAGTTACCTGTGCGTCACGTTCCACTGCCGAAGCAATATCGTAGACGTTAATAAATATTAATTAAAAAAGAGGTAGGAGCGGAGGCGTTGCAATCTCTGGGTGTATTACATTGCTTGACAAAAAAATTGAAATTCCCAGACGAGACGGTCGGATGTCAATGTAATTTCGTAAATGTATACACCAGTTTTGGGTACGTGAATGATTAGCGCTGCGATTTTCTGTGACAGGTAGAAGCCCACCAGAGTGCATTAGTGTTGTTACCAGGCCATATAGGGTACATAAGAAGCGTGAGCAGTGTAAACGATGACTGACCACGCTGAAGGACACCGAGAAGCTACGTGCACGTATGAAAGATCATTATCAGCACCTGACAGAGTTTAAAAAGTGCCTCAATCTGAGTCCCCACTTGGTCAGCTGGTCGAATCATAGGCTATCCAGTTTTATGGGGCGATGTTGAACTACATGGGGATGAGAGGGTTCTGGTTGACCACTTCTGACCAACACAAGGCAGGATCGCCGTACTGTGCACCAAGCCCGTAGTAACCCCTTCACATCTGCGCCTGCTATCAGAGAACAAGTAATGGACTCCCTATAACATTTTGTGTCATTCCACACCATTGGTCGGAGAATTGCAGCAGTCGGACTATGGACTCAATGTTCCGTACATAGACTGCCGTTTTCAAATTGTGCCGTGAGAGGCAACGTGGATTGCTGATGAAAGGCGTCGCATGGTGTTCAGCGATGTATCACCAGTTTTCGCTATCCCAGATGACCATCGTCGGCGACTTTGGTGGCGCCCTGGAGATGGAGACATTCTTCCAATGTTTTGGAGAGGTGTACATTCTTACTCCTGGTGTAATGCTGTGAGAATCAGTCGATTGTGACCAGGTCACGGTTACTAGTGACTTGGGAAACCGTGATTTCACAACGGTACGTCACGGATTTCCTGTGTCCTCATGTACTGTCTCTCATGCGACAGTACCGTGGTGCTATTAGTCTACAGCATACACTGAGGTGACAAAAGTCACGGGATAGCAATGTGCACATGTGCAGATGGCGGTAGCATCGCGTACACAAGATGTAAAAGGGCAGTGTGTTGGCGGAGCTGTCATTTGTACTCAGATGATTCATGTGGAAAGGTATCCAAAGTGATTACGACCGCACGAGGGGAACTAACAGACTCTGAATGCCGAATGGTACGAGGCGTGTTTTTTAAGTAAGTACGGTTTTGAAATTAAAAGAAATACGTGCTAAGATATCTCAATAATTTTATTTTTACATAAAAGCCTGTACCTTAATCTATGCACTGACGCCATTACAGTCTGATTCTTCCTTGTTTACGTTGTGTACTGAGTGTTTAAGATGCCTCCGATAATCGTGAGTCCCGCCGACTGTGAAGTACGGGCTGTTATAGGATTTCTTAGTGCTAACGGCCTAAAAGCAATCGATATTCGTCGTGAAATCTGTGCAGTTTACGGAGAAAACATTATGAGTGGTGGAACCATAAGAAAATGGGTGAAAGCATTTGAAGATGGCCGCACAAATGTGCATGATGAACAACAGAGTGGGCGTCCTTCGGTCGTTAATGAAAGTTTGGTGCAGGAAGTGGACAATAAGGTGAGAGAAAACAGATGCCTTACGATTTCCTCCTTGCGGGATGACTTTCCTAATGTTTCTCATAGTGTTTTGTATGGTGGCATTGTGACCGAGCACTTGAATTACCGAAAATTGTGCGCACGTTGGGTACCGAAAATGTTGAAGGAATGTGCACAAAACCAAATGTTTAGACAGTGCATTGACTTTCCTTGAGCGGTACCACAACGACGGTGATGATTTCTTAAGTCGAATTGTTACGGGCGATGAAACATGGGTGGCCTACGTCACACCTGAATCAAAGCAACAGTCCATGGAAGTTGAGCAAGGGCATCGTTTTGCTGCAAGACAATGCCCGTGCGCATGTGGCGAATCAGACCAAAGATCTCATCACATCTTTTCGATGGAAAACTCTAGATCATCCTCTCTACAGCCCCGATCTTGCGCCCAGTGACTACCATCTGTTCCTGCACTTGAAGAAACACTTGGGCGGTAAGCGTCTTCAAGACGATGACGAAGTCAAAACAGTGGTGATGCACTGGGCTCGTGAACACATCAGTTGGACTGTAGACGACTGGAAGACTGTGAGCTGGTCAGATGAATCTCGATTTCATTTGGTAAGTGCTGATGATAGGGTTCAATTGTGGTGTAGTCCCCACGAAGCCATGGACCCAAGTTTTGAACAAGGCACTGTGCAAGCTGGCGTTGGCTCCATAATGGTGTGGACTGTGTTTACATGGAATGGATTGTGTTTTCTGGTCAAACTGAACCGATAATTGAATGGAAATGTTTATGTTCGGCTACATAGACACCATTTGCAGCCATTCATGGAGTTCGTGTTCCGAAACAGAGAGGGAATTTTTGTTGATAACAATGCGCCATCCGTCGGGCTACATTTGTTCATTGTTTTTATGGACGACAATGCGCCAAGTCGACGGACCACAGATGTTCGCGATTAGTTTGAAGAACATTCTGGACAGTTCGAGCGAACGATTGGGCAACACAGATCGTGAGACTTGAATCCCATCGAACATTTATGGGATGTAATCCAGAGGTCATTTCGTGTACAAAATCCTGCGCCGGCAACGCTTTCGCAATTACGAACGCCTATAGGGGTAGCATGGCTCAATATTTCTACAGGAACTACCAACGACTCTCTGAGTCCACGTCACGTAGAGTTGCTGCACAACGTCGGCCAAAAGGGGGTCCGACACGATGTTAGAAGGTAAACTGTGACTTTTGACACCTCAGCATAATGTTCGGCCACATATGCTACGTATTTCTGTGAACAATCTGCTTTATGTTGAGGTGCTCCCGTGGCCAGGAAGACCCCCAACTCCAGATCTGTCCGCAGTAGAACTTGTGTGGGACCAGATCAGATGTCAGCCCACTCCCAATGTCAGTATGCAGGACATCAAGAACCAGTTATTACACTTGTGCTGTCGTGATCTGACTTCCGGTTTTTGGACAACATGGTTGTGGAGATGAAGCAGCGATTAGTATGATTAATCAGTTATTCAAAAATAGTCTTAATCGCATTTATTATCATTATACCGCCAACCGGTTTCAATCCAACGTAGGGGTTATCTTCTGGGCGTTTACACCATTGATCGACTGCTGGTGGTGTCACTCCTACAGTTTCCTGCCGTTATGTAGACAGGAGTGACACCACCAGCCGTCGACCAATGGTGTAAACGCCCAGAAGATGACGCCTACGTCGGGTTGAAACAACACCGACTCAAAGGAAGGCCTCGTCGCTTGTTGGTGACGTCACGTCAGCTAGGCACGGCGAACGCCAGGTCTGTTGCAGGCAGAAACGTCTGGGCGTGCTTATCACTATAAATCTCTTATTTTTGGACAAAATATTTGGTATTGTTTTGGATTCTGCAGTTTTATTTAGATGAAAGATTTTCTTATTATCGTAAAGCTACAAATGAAGATCATAGTTCTGTATTACTGAATCCTGTCGAAACAAACGTAGATCAATATGAGAAGATGCTTTGCCCCATTGCAAGCTTCGGAAATTTTACATTCAAGTAACTATATTTACTTGATCCATTTTGTTATCGAAACTTACCCCAAGCCCCTTAGAATTAACTCGTTTCTTTCATTTATTTATTTATTTTCGTTTGACATAGTCTCTGGAAATGTGAACTAATTTACATGTGTAAATGTCCAACTGTTGCCAGTCATTAGATTACAGTCGTTTTCAACGAAAGGAATTCTAAACAGGAAACAAAATAGCTTCAGACATCGAAAATACTGCTGAGCTTAAACTTTTTTAAACATGCACATTAGGAAAGATAAATATTCCCCTCCTGCAACTGAAAGGAGAAACTCTATAAGATAAAAAAATTTTCTTTAATAAAACAAGTATCTCTCTCTTGCCTCTTCTTCTGTCCCCTACCCCCTCCCTCAACGTGTACAATCGCAAGATATTTCATTAACATTCAGTGCTCCTCACCCTATAGCCAACCAAGACACCTAAAGAAGAGCGCAAACATCTTCAGAGTTTCTTGTAAAAGCAACCCAGTACAAACGTAACTTCCTCAGATTTACGAATAAGGTAAAGAAGCGCAAAATCTGTTGCTGCTGGACCATGAAGTTGTTTTTGTATGTCAATCCTTAAAATAGGTGGAAATTTAAATTCAGGAGTAAACTATTTGTTAAGAAGTGTAATGAATTGCACAATTAATTGATTGCATAAATCTCTCAGAATAATGTGTGTTGGTCAACTACCGCCAATAGTTTCACATTTTCCTGTGTCAGAGAGGGAGAGACAGCCATTATGTGTATGCCTGCAACAGACCTCGCGTTCGCCGTGCCTAGCCGATGTGACGTCACGAACAAGCGCCGAGGCCTTCCTTCGAGTCGGTGTTGGTTGAAACCGGTTGGCGGTATAATGATAATAAATGCGATTAAGACTGTTTTTGAATAACTGACTTCCAATTGGCTACAGTTTTTAATACAGCCAATGAACTTTGTTTCAGAAGTTGAATTTTTTTTAATATCTATGGCTGATGCCGAAACATCGAATTAAACAGTGATATATTATGTAGCGATCTAGACGGTTTTGTTCCTAAAATATTCATAATGGTCATAATGGTCGGAGACTCATATCAGAAATTTGTTTCCTTTGTTAATAACTACAGTTGTAGTCCAACTTGCCTCAGGAGAGAACTGAATGGCCTTCGCAGCCGAATAGACTATGCTTCCAGGGCAGAGCGGTTGCGACGCCACGATGATGAGTGTTCTTACATTATCAAGTTCTTTGCAAATCTGACTCCAGTTTGTAATCACTGGAATAACGGAACTTACGCTATCAACCAGTGAATTTTCGTTTCCTGTTCCGCTTCTGGCTGCTTCGCCTTGTTTGTCTGGCAGGGTAGGCTGTTCGTCAGTGACCCTAGCATGCTAAAGTAGATTTTTGAGTAACACTTTTTCTCTAACACAGTCGTTGTGATGGTGTATTTTTTGTGATTAACAGTTGGAGGAGAACTCTATAATGGATCATAAAAGATGAGTTAATAAAACATGTTGACAAAAGAGACAACGGTCACGGTCACAGGCTACGAATTAGTCAAGTAAAGCATTCGTAAAAAAAGTCGTCTTGTATTATCGCTTTGGACAAATAATACTCCAGCAAATATTTCCTGGAAGATCGGAGCGGCTGCTGTGACTGTCAGAATAATTGCGTAAGAGCACTTAGCAGAGCACCCACAGAGTTGGCGAAATACTCCACATGCGCCGCTTCTCCATTTGTGAATGTCAGAGACGATAAGATACTGAAAATTTTGCGAAACGAATTCGAAGGACGGGGATGACGTGACTGAACTGCTTTTTACTACAAGTCGTATTTATAAGCGAAACCACAACGCAAAACATTGCAGCGTTTGTATTACGAACTCTAAAAGCCAGAGAGTGTTCTCTGAAAAATTTGTGCATACTGATGCCTATTAGCACCTGCAGTATTCATTACAGCAGACCGTTACATTCCTGACTCAAAGAACGCAAGCACGCAGCTCTAAGGCATTTAGTGATGCTGTCAATAAGATGATATTGTCAATACTCGTCGTTTGCTTTTATTGTTTCCCTAAATGGGAAAAACAAATGCAAGTGCAGGATGCTGAAAATTCTGCCTTTTTTGAAGACTAATTAGAACTTTATTGCTTGTTTTGATTCTTTTATTAATTTTTAAGCCTTTTGGGATTGTTACGCCACTGTCTTCTCTCGATCTGAGAAGTCCTGAATAGTAGTATGAAAAAGATATATAGCTGGCATATGATCGAACTGGCAAACTTTGACTGTCAAGTACGTTCGACCACTACCATCGAGGTGAGGTGCTACATATTATTCGCAAAAGCTCTCACGTTTATAACGCTTGTAAACATTTGTATATTTGTTAAAAGCTTTCGACAATAGGGACAACGGCCTTGCAGCCGGTTCCCGTGAGATCACCACAGTTAAGCGCTGTCGGGCGTGGCCGGCACTTGGATGGGTGACCATCCAGGCCGCCATGCGCTGTTGCCATTTCTCGGGGTGCGCTCAGCCTCGTGATGCCAATTGAGGAGCTACTCGACCGAATAGCAGCGGCTCCGGTCACAGAAAACCATCATAACGACCGGGAGAGCGGTGTGATGACCACACGCCCCTCCTATCCGCATCCTCATCTGAGGATGACACGGCGGTCGGATGGTCCCGATAGGCCACTTGTGGCCTGAGGACGGAGTGCTGCTGTTTCGACAATGGTGACTGCAGTACTCTCTTCGAAATTCTGTTGGTAGTGGGTATGAAATATAGTTAACAATTAACCTGATTTTCACAGAAGCCAGACTGCAATTATAAGCGACGAAGGATATGAAAGGGAATCGGTGATTAAGAAGGGAATGAGAAAGGGTTGTAGCCTGCCCTGATGTTATCCAGTCTGTTCATTGAAGAGGTAGTGCAGAAAATCGAGGAGATATTTAGAAAGGGTATTACAGTTTGCGAAGTTACCTGATGGTTTGTTGTTGATGAGTTGCTGCTCTCTTACCAGCAATCCATGAGAGCAAACCTGTTGCGTCTTTACCTGATGTTGCACGCACTTTAGGTAACAGGGGTATGCACGGCTCTGTTTAAAAGGAATATCTCGATATCGTCACGGCCATGTGTAGCCGTGCACGTCTGCTTTCATGTCCAGCAACTAACATGCTGCAGTGATCCTGCAATCAAATAGTCAATGAATTGGCTAGAATTGCGATTGAATAAAGTAAACAGATATTTTAAATAAATGAATAATTAATAAAAGAGTTCTATTCTAACGTCTGTAATTGATGAAGACAACAAAGACTTATGTTGAATAACGTTTATTCATGAACAGATAAATACGATGTCCAATTAAAATACAGACAGCATATAACCTTATCCAATGCACAAAAGTTGCCTTCAGGACGTCACGAGAACGGTAGATGAATCCCATAGCAAAATATTCATCCAAGACGCGTGAAAACGAGGTCCGGTTCGTGATAACAATATACGAAGTATTCACCAGATTAAAACAATTCAGAGTTCAACATCATGACTTACAAATTGACGCATGTGAGATAGCGAGCAGAAACTCTGTCTATTCTCATTCATGTAACAGAATCGGAAAAAGTTAAGAGTATCGTAGCGGCCATTCACCGCCCAGGATGTATCACCACGTCCGAATAACCTACATCATATCAGGCAGGGCTTCTTCCAGAGCTCGTCATTAAGTGCCTTAAAAGTTGAAGTCTCTCTGCGGCTCTTCGCCACTAAGAATCAGTCACCTGTACGACTGAATGAAGGATGTTGCGACAGGCAGGTTTGCCTTCTGATGCATTCCGCATTCTGTTAAGCGAGCGACGAGTGCCCTCCTCCCCCTTCTGGGATTTTCCCCATTTCCAGCCATGCTGCTCGTCTTTGTACCTGGCTGGCCTGTGCCGGTTGCATAGTTGGACCGGCTGCAGTACCCCCTCCGCCCTGGGGCCGTACAGATTTACAAACAAATTCACTTCCCCTCGTACCAATTATAGATTCCGCTTAGCTCGCCTACATACGCGTAACGTTACATGTTCAAGGAGAAGAAATAATAAATCTGAGGTTTTTAGATGACGTTGGAAGCCGGACGGAGTGGCCGAGTGGTTCTAGACGCTACAGTCTGGAACCGCGCGACCGCTACGGTCGCAGGTTCGAATCCTGCCTCGGGCATGGATGTGTGTGATGTCCTTAGGTTAGTTATGTTTAAGTAGTTCTAAGTTCTAGGGGACTGATGACCTCAGAAGTTAAGTCCCATAGTGTTCAGAGCCATTTCAACCATCTGATGACGTTGGAATTGTACTAGGGACGGCGATCGACTTTGAAGATTAGTCGAACGGAGTGGGTAATGTCTTGGAAAGATCAAGGGTAATGGAATGAAGTCGAGTTAAACCAGGTGATGCTAGAGAATTATATTGGAATAAGAGGTTAAAGACGCGGTAGTTGGGTTGTACTATTTCGGCAACAATGACCGAAGTAGAGAGGTAAAAAAATGCAGACTGGCAATATCAATGAAACCGTTTCTGAAAAAAGATAAATTTGTTAACATGCAGTATGAAATTGAGGGATAGAAATTAGTTTCTGAAGGTGTTTGTTTGGAATGTAGCTTTGTAGGGAAACGGAAAACGGGCGATAAGCAGCTCAGGAAGAACAGAATAGAAGCTTTTGAAATGTCCTACAATTGACTGCTGAAGATTAAGTGGATAGATCGAGTAACTTACGAGGAGATATTGAATGATGTTGGGGAAAATCGAAATTTGTGACACGACTTGACTAAAAGAAGGCGTCTGTTGCTAGGTCACTTCCTGAGACATCAAGGAAACATCAGTTTGGTTATGGAGGGAAGTGTGGGTACTTGACCGCAACAAGCATGTCCAACTGGATGTGGGCTGCAGTTATGACAGGAATATTGGCTAAAGTGGAGAGCTACACCAAACCAGTCTTTGGGATAAGGAACACAGCAGCAGCAAGATTTCTTCAGGTTTTCGGAGAGAAACTTTTCGCAAGACTGAATGAGACAGCAGTCTCTAAAGCCAATATAAAATTTCGGCCTTGGTACTTTCGCACTTGCAAACATATCAGCGGGTGCACTGTTCTGGTGAAATAGGATCTTTTGGTTCATCCAGTGGCGTCATTTTTCGTGAATTCATTGCGAAATTATCCAGGAAAGAAGGGTTGTATAGTTTTTTGATAGTTTTTACGCTTTGTAGGCTGTCGATAACGACTCGGCGTGAAACCGTTTAATGAGATGTCTTGATCCTTCTGGGGATTATCTACACGAGAGGAAATGAACAACGTTGACTGGTCATGGTTCTTATCCTAGAAGTATGTTTCCACGTTTCATTTACTGTCTCGCAGAACATAAGCTCTGTAGATAATCCCCAGAAGGATCAAGCCATCTCATTAAACAGTTTCTGTAGAAATTTTGTAATGAAGGACATAGTTCAGTCTTATAGTTGAAACAAGAATCAAGGGAGGCAACTCTACAAGGAAGAGTTATTAAGAAATATTTTGCCAACTTGTCTATGTGTGACAGCTTTATGAAAAAGGTTTATTGTCGTTATGGCTAAATAAAACACAGTTAAACTTGGAGTCTTTCTTCTCATTTATTAGTCGTTAAGATTAGTTCTACATTTTCATTTACTTACATGACTGTTTGCACACTCGCATTGCACTTCGCGAGTTGTGTACTGAGAAGCATTTATGAAAGTTAGTAAGATACGGTATTGCATTGCACATCGCAAGTACAGCAAATGAAAGTTGATTTTTGACAGTCACATCATTATTCCTAGTAGCAACATGTTGCAGAACTGACGAGCTCTCCGCGCGCACAGGTAGGCCAGTAAATTTAATTACCATCTAAGTCCATGTCCACTGTAAGGCACAGTGACTGGCATAGTGTTTTTGTGGAAAAACATATCAGTTCACAGGCCTAATACAAGTAAAAGATTTCAGTAAGGTGCTATCTTGTGAATTTTCAAGCAGTTTTAACGGAAAGTCAAATGTGTTAATTTTTATATTCATTGGTCAGATGCGTTAATTTTTATGTTCATTTTCTATGTACTTTCAATAACAGTTCTGCTACAGTGATTGTTTGCAAGACTAAAGGTAAAGGTTAAGAATATTCATGGTAAACATTTTAAAATGAATCATTTGTTTTGAAGTCAGATGGTGTGTGTGAATTTAATTGAAAACGGACTGTACCGGCTAGTCTAGATGACGCATCGTGTAGCGTGAGCTCCACATATTTCCGTTAAAAAATAAATTTTGACTTAGATTGTTGCCCTATTCTGAGAATTACATATTTTGGTATCAAAAAAAAGTTTTACGTATTCCTCATATGCGAACTTAACACGTAGACGAACACGAGTTTAAATATACAGGATGTTTCAGAAGCGGTGGTCAATATTCAAAGTCTAGTAAACATGAGCTCTAAAAGGCATACGTTAAGAGCTGTGAGCAATTCTTGATCTTCAATACTGTGAAACAAATCTTTTCTACTGCAAGCTCTTTGCTTTTCATATTTTGTGAAGTGGTAGTATGGACCAAAACAAGAAGAAATAGTCCAGTAAACACATGCTCTAAAGTGCATATCTTAAGAGCTATGAGTACTAGTTCATCTTCGCTACTTCGAAACACGACTCATCTAATGAACAAGTGCTCATAACTTTTAAGGTATGCGTTTTAGAGCCCAAGTTTATTTGAATTTTTTTATTTCGAATATCATTCATTCCCGAATATTGGAAATCACTTCTGAAACGCCCTGTGTAAGAAACTTTCAAGAATTATTGTCTTTCGATGAACAAGGAATTATTAGAACTGATGTTCATAAATGATTTTTGCTCATTTTGAGCAGTACCTGAATGATTGATCCAAACAATTATTGTTCCAGACTATTTCTAATTAACATGAAAAGAGTCTTCGTTTTCAGCAAATATCATGATGCCTGATGTATTCGTCTAACAGGAGCGCCTGTTAATGGAAACGTTATAAGGTTATTTTCTTTTGGCGAAATTTTGAACCTACACCTTTGAGATTTATTTCAAACATAATTCTTTTTTGTGATTTACAACTAAATAAACTTGCCTTGTTGCCATATGTCGTCGCATCTACCATGATTGACTAGAGATAGGACGTTCATATTCATAGGGCACGTACATTAGTATGTTCTGCAGTAATGATTAGCATTCCAGTTACCTCGGTTCAGCATGTGTCCTGTTGCCTAGCAAGCACAGGGTCTGCCATGGGCCTTGATAACTTGTTTCATGCGTGATAGCATCGACGCGTATAAGGTGCGAATGGCATCATGTGGTATAGCCATCCACTTTGCATTCACCTGGTTCCAGAGTTCATCTGTGGTGGTCGGCATTAGGCTACAGCGCTGCATCCGTCATTTCACCACATCACATACATTTTCGTCTGGTGATCTTGCGGGCCAGGGCAAAAGGCTGACAACCTGTGGCACCTAGACGGCACGTATTCGTGCAGCAACATATGGTCGTGCATTGTCTAGCTGAAAAAAGCGTCTGGCGTGCAGGATGTCATGATGTCATTCATACAGGTCACACTGTTCACGCACCAACTGTGATTTGTGGCTGTACTCAATAGCACCCCACACAATAAGGCCTCGAGCTGGAGCTGTATATCTTGTACGAATGCAGTCACTGTGACGCCGCTCCTCTGTCTGTGGAGAATCAAAACGTGGCCATCATTTTCAAACAAACGGAACTTAGATTCGTCCGAAAACACTATCTGATGTCTTTCCTGTCCACAGTGACATCTAGCATGTTTGTGCACATTCGTCAAAGGTAGGTGGAGAAGTGGACGACGCGCACGTAATCCATGCCGTAATGAACGGCGACGGACTGTCACCAGTGATGGTGTAAGATGTGTTATGCTGTTCTACGTTTGCGCCAGAGTCGAGGAGGACGCAGGTCTATCCTGCAGTGCCATTAGGATGAGGTGTCGAGCATCTAGGTGTGGTGGTCTGGGTAATTCGACCTGACCGACCTAGTTGTGTTCTACGGCCTTCGGTGAATCATTCTGCACACACCCATTGCGCTACCGAAACACTTCGTCCCACACGAGCAGCAATTTGCCAGATGGATCCATCACATTCTCTCATGCACCCTGTTTCAAACTTAGTGATTTGACAGTACTGTTCACGTAAACGTCTGCGAGGCATCCTGCACGTCAGCTCAAGACACACTGGTCCATTACCTACGGTTCAGAGGGAAAACGAGAGGCGCTGGCACATTTTAAGGATGGTTGTTGTTGCACCGCGATATCGATGTTGAATTTGAACCCGCGGGCCGACATGATTCAAACGCAAATATTTTCTGCAGAACGTACTAATGTAGACGTACTGTGAATATGAACGTCCTATCTCTAGTCGTCCAAGGTGTTCTGTTATTTTTTTCTGAATAGGAGTGTAAATTTCACATTATTATAACAAGTCAACTAACTTTTAACGAATGCCGTATCAGTGTCGCTTGAAACTGAATCAGATACACGACACTATTTTTCAACATAGGCACCAAGCGTCGGTAAACATTTGCGCCCCATTTCATTCGCACACTGCGATGCATCTGTTATCCGTATCGCAGCAGTGGTCTTAGTGTGGTGAAACGTCCCCTTAGAAAAAGTAACAGCTGAGCAAAACTGAACGTACTCAGGCATTACTCTCTTTACCTATTCTGATCAACACTTAACTGACACACAATATTTTTAGCGCAACGCAATCTGACTTTCAAAAATCCCTACAAAAGAATGGCCCTGACTAACAATAACCTATACCTTTCATGAATCACTTACCTCACAAAAATCTTTGTTACTCGAACTACTGCAATACAGCGAGCGCCACTACTGCCAGCTAAATAAAAGATTCTAACTACTGAGGGCACTAACTACTGATAAGCATAGTTAGCAAATGAAAGATTTTGATAGAGAACAAACAATGTATTTACCTTAATAGTGTTCAAAAGTCATTATATATATATATCACTTCACGACATCCAGTCTTACAATTTTACTGTCTCTGATGGACACACGTCCAGATCATCCGTTACCAATATAAAAACCTAAACAGCCTACTTACAGTGGGACGGCAATTATAAGTTACTTTTTAAATTCCACTTGAATCTTCGCGGTACACTTTTCTTGTTTGGAAGTCCAGTTGATTTTTTTTGAACGTTCCTTCATGTTTTTCTAATTTAACATTAAGTCGAACAGTGCATTTTTAAATAACTACAACTCTAACTTTTTTATTTTTGATATCTCCGGCAGACGTCTTCGTATTCGTTATATTAGGTAAGTACATAAGTTCTTGGCGTTTTTCTGTAAGTTAATAAAAACAACAAATACACATAATGGAGACTTTAATCATCAAAAATATATTCTCCTTCACTATTTACAACAGTCTGCCAAGGCCGGGTTACTTTTCGATTCCGCGTCTGTAGAAATCACCTTATTCTGAGGCGAAGAAATGGTGCAAGTGGCTCTGAGCACTATGGGACTTAACATCTGAGATCATCAGTCTCCTAAAACTTAGAACTACTTAAAGCTAACTAACCTAAGGACATCACACACACCCATGCCCGAGGCAGGATTCGAACCTACGACCGTAGTGGTCGCGCGGTTCCAGACTGAAGCGCCTAGAACCGCTCGGTCACAACAGCCGGCTGAGGCGAAGACACGTCGAGCCATGTTCAGAGCGCTTTTTCATCCAGAAAGGTAGTTCCTTGAAAGGTGTTCGGTAGAGAGCGGAAAGATGAAAATCTGAGGGCGTAAGATTAGGTGAGTATGGAGTGTGCGGAAATACTTTCCAATCGAACTCCTGTATAGTGTTTTTTGTCAGTCTTGCAGAATGCGGATGGCATTACGGTGCAGTAGCATCACTTCACGCAGCCCACCTGGTCGTTGTTCTTGGACTTCATCTCCATGGCGTCTCAGTTGTTGACAATAAATGGCAGTAATGATGGTTACACCTCGGGGAAGCAATTCGCAGTATACTGCATCTCGCTTTTCCACCAGTTGTATTATCTTTTGTGGCTGCGCGCAGGTCTTTGTATGGGGAGTTACTCCTTCGTTTGGGCTCAACAATTTCTTTCTTTTCGTTGTAATAGCATGAAGACACCATTTCTCGTGACCAATAATGTTACAAGATAGGATTGGTCGATGTTTTTCACGAGCCAATTGATGACTAGCAGGCAGAGATGCAAATATGGCCACCCGCTGTTTGCATGTACGCATGCACCCAGTTTTTGAATCTTCCTCATTGCATCCAAAAGTCCCATGATGCTGGAATTACCCCAGTACATCACATTTATCAGTAATCGATTACACTGACCTGGACCATTGTGGATTAATGCGTTTAAACGATCTTCATCAAATCCCGAAGTTATTCCTGAACGTGGAGAGTCACTAATGTCAAAACAACCCTACTTAAAGCGAGAAAACCATTTTTTTGCCTTGCTCTGCCCAAAGGCATTATCTGCACACATGTTTCTGGCTGGCTCCGTTACTGCCACACCTCAGCTGGGCTGAAGCAGAAGAACATGTCGGAAATGCTCTTATTTCCCCACCTGGCACTCTATTTTCAAGCGTCCACAGCTCCAACCACTATCTCCAAATGACAAAACGACAATATATATACTCAAATAGCAACAGTGGACCACTAATAAAAAATGACAATTGATAAATAAACCCATAAGAACAGGAGTGCCAAAATGCAAAAGAAAAACGCTACGACGTTAAGCACTAACCTAACAGTAAAAACTCAGGTCCCATCATAGCGAAAGATAGAAATTTTTTGATATCAATTTTAACTCATGTTCAATATAAAAATTCTCCATGTTGGTACAAAATTGTTGAGGTTGATAAACTGCGATGTCATTAGAAAATACTAACAGTGCAACATTTTGCAACCGTTTACCAGGATTGATGTGAAGATGTGCATGGTTAAACAGCGGTGGTTAACGTTGTGTGCCGCTTATTCGCATTCATGTCATGTCAAACAGGGTGCAGTGATGAGAGTCTAATTTTCCGCGGCCGGTGGTCAGTAATGAGAGCAGGATCGAGTGTGTGTTTATATATAACGAATTTCGCATCTCTTGGAACGTAACCAACGTGGATGAAAGCGGCCACTGTGGCGTGCGCCGTCCCAACTCGCCTGCTGGCTGAGGCGTGGTGGGTTACTGGCTGAACCTGGACGCTGCTCAAGGCTGGGGCCTTGGTCGTCCAGACGGCGGTTACATCACGGGCGCGCGGCCTTGCTCGTCCGTTTGACTGCGATTACATCGGGTACGGAGGAAAAACAGGCGCGACCGGTCTGCGCAAATAAGTCGCTCCCGTGGAGGAGCGCCTTCTACGGTAACAAAGAACAAACTTCCCCAAGGGGCCAGAACGATTTCCACAATGTGTGTGATTGGATGAACGGCGAAATATGGACCAAGTAGAAAGTATCAAATCCATAAACTATTGCGTTACGGAAGACATCAGGCTGGCAAGGAGGGATGTGCGTTCCTCGTCTGCTTTCCTGGCAAGCTAATACGTAAATATTCTACATTTCCTTTACATCCATCTACACTGAAGAGCCAAAGAAACTGATACACCTCCCTAATATCGTGTAGCGATCCCGCAAGCAAGCAGAAGTGCCGCAACACGACGTGGCATGGACTCGACTATTGTCTGAAGTAGTGCTGGAGGGAACTGACACTATGGATCCTGCAGGGCTGTCCATAAATCCGTAAGAGTAACAGGTGTGTGGAGATCTCTTCTGAACAGCACGTCGCGAGACATTCCAGATATGCTCAATAATGTTCATACCTGGGGAATTTGGTGGGCAGCGGAAATGTTTAAATTCAGAACAGTGTTCCTGGAGTCACCCTGTAGGAATTCTGGACGTGTGGGGTGTCGCATTGTCCTGCTGGAATTGCCCAAGTCCGTCGGAATGCACAATGGACATGAATGGATGCAGGTGATCAACAGGATGCTTACGTACGACTCATGTGTCAGAATCGTATCTAGACGTTTCAGGGGTCGCATGTCACTCCAACTGCACACGTTGCGTATCATTAAGGAGCCTCCACCAACTTGAACAGCTTCCTGCTAACATGCAGGGTCCATGGAATCATGAGGTTGTCTCCATACCCGTACACGTCCATCCACTCGATACAGTTTGAAACGAGACTCTCCCGACCAGCCGTGTCCACTCATCAACAGCCCAATGTCGGTGCTGACGGTCCGTGGCGAGGCGAAAAGCTTTGTAGCGTGCAGTGTTAAAGGGCACACGAGTGGGTCTTCGGATTCGAAAGCCGACATCGATGATGTTTCGTTGAATGGTTCGGATCCTGACACTTGTTGATGGCCCAGCATTGGAATCTGCAGCAATTTGCGGAAGGGTTGCACTTCTGTCAAGCTGAACGATCCTCTTCAGTCGTCGTTGGTCCCGTTCTTGAAGGATCTTTTTCCGGACGCAGCGATGTCGGAGATTTTATGTTTTAACGGATTCCTGATATTCACGGGACTCTCATGAAATGGTCGTACGGGAAAATCTCCACTTCATCGTCACCTCGGAGATGCTGTGTCCCATTACTCGTGCGCCGACTATAACACCACGCTCAAACTCATTTAAATCTTGCTAACCTGCCATTGTAGCAGTAGTAACCGATGCGATAACTGCGCCTGACACTTGTTGTCTTATATAGGCGTTGCCGACCGCAGGCATGCCTATACCCGTTGATTTGGCCCTTCATTGTTCAAATGGTTCAAATGGCTCTGAGCACTATGGGACTTAACATCTGTGGTCATCAGTCCCCTAGAACTTAGAACTACTTAAACCTAACTAACCTAAGGACACCACACACATCCATGCCCAAGGCAGGATTCGAACCTGCGACCGCAGTGGTCAAGCGGTTCCAGACTGAAGCGCCTAGAACCGCACGGCCACTCCGGCCGGCCCCTTCAGTGTAATTGTCTTTGGCAGTACAACGGCTAATACACTACCCGACCAAAAGTATCCGTACATCCATTAGTGGACAACTGTGGGGGTAAGCGCACCTTTCGCCTTTATGTCGGCTTGACCTCTGCTGGGAACACTTCCCCTGCCCGAATGCCCGTGGAGGAATGGCAACCCAGTCTTCCTCACGAGCCGAAACCAGGGAAGATAGCGATCTTGGACGTGATGAACTGGAACGAAGCCGACGTTCTAACTCATCCGAAAGGTGTTCCATTGGATTCTAGTCGGGAATCTGGACAGGAGAGTCCATTTTAGGAATGTAATTGTGCACAAATTATTGCTTCACAGATGCTGCTTTATCGCAGGATGCATTGTCATGCTGATACATTCATCGTCTCCGAACTGTTTTTCTACTGTACGCAATACACAATACTGTAATACGTGTTCATATCCTTAAGCATTTAGCGTTTTCTTAAAAGCAGCATGAAGACCATAACCTATCTAAAAATAACGCCACCTCCTCTATACTTCACTACACACGACACTATACACTCGTACCTAACGGTAAGTAACATACTCCATGCTTTCGACAAAACCATACCATTCCAGCGGATTCCCATAAGGTAGAGTTTGTTTCATCATTCAAATGACTCGTTTTCAGCTGTCAGTCTTTGCACCAGCTGAAGCGTTGCCTATAATAGACTACAGAAATGTGTGGCTTATGAGGAATTGTTAGACCATTGTAACCCATTCTTTTTAATTCTCTGTGCACAGTCTTTTGGCTAGCTCGGCTATTGGTATCACTTTGAAGCTCACGAGTGGTTCCATCCGCTGTTTTCATGCGATTTCGTACGACCACTCTCTGCAATGGTAGACGGTCCTGTCCGTCACTACACGAAGTCTGGCTGGCTTGGTTTACCTTTGGCTGTTCCTCCGCGATTCGCTTCACTCTTACATCACCAACAGTCTACTGGGGCAACTTTAGGACTGACGGATCTGTTACTCAGATGACACCCAGTTACTAGTCCATGTTAGAACTCACTGAGTTCTCCTGACCGATCTATTCTACTGTTACTACCTCTCTACTGACGACAGAATACTGGATCATCAAGAAGGGGAGAAAAAATGAAACATAGAAGTAGATATCCCCGGAGTAGTGAAGCAACTTACATAACTCAACGTAAGCCAGTTTTCCGGGTCCAGACTGTATACCAGTTAACTTCCTTTCAGAATATGATGATACAATAGCTCCATATTTAACAATCATATTCAACCTCTCACTCGACGAAAGATCAGTACCCAAAGACTGGAAAGTTTCACAGGTCACGCCAATATTTAAGAAAGGTAGTAGGAGTAATCCACTAAATTACACGCGCAATTCCTTAACGTCGATATGGAGCAGCATTTTGGAGCACATATTGTGTTCCAATATTACGAATTACTCGAAGAAAACGGTCTATTGACACACAGTCAACACGAATTTAGAAAACATGTTTCTTGTGAAACACAATTAGCTCTTTACTCACACAAAGTGTGAGTACTACTGTCAAGGGATTTCCAATTGATTTCGTATTGATGGATGTACAGAAGGCTTTTGACACTGTACAGCACAAGCGGCTTGTAGTGAAATTGCATCCTTATGGAAGATCATTCCATGTAGGCTTTCACGGCCGGCGTCTTTATCAGTAAACTCTTCCGGGCTAAGTTGCCGTGGTCGATCTGTAGAACTTCTTCTCCCTGACGTTTCGTTCTCACCTACGGAGAACATCTTCCGAGGTGAGTCGACGACTGGCTGCTAGGAGCTGGGGCCGCCGCTTATATAGAGATCGTAGGGGGTGCCACTACACGTCACGTGGCGTCGATGTGCAGCTATCTCTGGCTATCGTCTGTTCTCTCGATTGCAGGCAATCGATTGTCACGTGATTGATGCAACGTCGACCGCCATATCTTATCCAATTTTAATCCTTCTTCTTCACGATTAAAATTGTATTGATGTTTGTGGATTTCAATTGCCTCTCTATACATATGTGTATAATAGTGCGACGTCCTCGCTAGCACGCTTGTTTCACCAAATTTTATTTCGTGATCTCCATCCTAGGGTACGACGACTGGAGAACCTACGCAAGAAGAAAGGTCAACAACTTTGCTCACTCACTTTTCTGCTACGCTGTCGTGATACCGGTATAGTTCCCAAGTTTTTAAAAGTGAGAAGAATGTTTCATTCGGCACAAGCTAACCGTATTTACTCTCGTATGGAACTGGCATTACTACGTGAGCGGATACATCAGACACGACGAGGACTGGCGGTATGTGATGGTCAACTGCTAAATCTTCATTTACTTATTAGCAATACTACGCATTTTAGTCATTGGAACAAAGTGGACAGTTTAACATTTAAATCCATGGAGATTAGTGCAGAAGTGTCTTCCAATAGGCAGAAGGAGAAGTTTTATCGGCTACAAGAGGGTCGACAGGAAACACCGATTCCAAACAATTCCCAAACGGTTATTAATTTATCGTAAAAAGAATTGTCTAAGGAAGAACTTTCTGTTCTGTCTAAAGGAGGGAATTTTGCAATAACTCCATCCAAGATTCCTGTGGAGGACATTATTGCTAATATAGAGGCAGGAATTCGTCAGTTACCATCATATTCTGCTGATGAAATTAGAATGGAAACCTCCAGGATATTACGCAAAGCTAAGCCACCCAGCAGCAATCTGTCTCAAGGGGAAAGGAAGGCATTGCGGGAGATCAATGGAGACAAGAATGTTATTATAGTTGCCGCTGACAAGGGAAATGTTACTGTTTTAATGAATACTGAGGATTATCACAAGAAGATCAGTGATCTCCTGGAACCCAGCACATACAAGAAGTTGAAAAAGGATCCCACAACGAATGTGCTGAATGCCACCAATCGTCTGATAAAACAGTCTTCCATTCCTACAGAAGTTAAAAAGTATCTTTGTAAAACGGAGGCTTATCCTCCGAGATTATATGGATTACCAAAGATACATAAACCTGATGTTCCTTTGAGACCAATAGTCAGCGCAATTGGAGCTCCTACCCAAGAACTAGCCAGACACCTTGCCTCTTTGTTACAACCTTACATAGGCAAAACTGAGAGTCATATTAAAAACTCTCTACACTTTATTGAGAAATTGAGGGAAATTACTGTCGGTCCTAATGACATACTTGTCAGTTTTGATATAGTGTCTTTGATCACGATGGTTCCAGTTAATGAAGCTCTCTCCCATATAGCCGATATGTTCCCTACTGATATAGTAGCCTTGTTCCAACACTGTCTACCCTCAACCTATTTTCAGTACAATGGTGAATTTTATGAACAGATCGATAGGGTAGCCATGGGAAGCCCCCTAAGTCCCGCAATTGCGAATTTATTCATGGAATATTTTGAACATCAAGCACTGCAGTCGGCCAAAAAAAGCCCCTCGAAGTGGTATCGGTATGTGGATGATACCTTTGTAATATGGAATCATGAGGAAGAAGACTTGAATGATTTTCTGGTACACTTAAATAGCATCAACCCAAAGATTAAATTTACTATGGAGAAGGAGAAGAATGGACAACTTACCTTCTTGGATGTATCAGTTATCAAACGGGCAGATGGGACCTTAGGCCATAAAGTCTACAGGAAAGGTACACATACTGATCGCTACCTCCATAAGAACTCAAACCACCACCCTAGGCAAAAGAGGGGGGTCATAAAAACACTAGTGGATAGGGCCAATAATATTTGTGAACCAGGCTACTTACAAGAAGAACTAAACCATTTACGAATGGCCTTTGCGAAAAATGGTTATACGAAAAACGAGATTAACCGAGCACTTCACCCAAATAGAAAAATGCCTAAAAATAGGAGACAGCAACAACCATCAGCTGGAAAAGTATTTCTTCCGTTCATCCGTAATATCACGGATCGCATTGGAAAAGTACTAGCCAAGTTTCAGGTAGAGACCATTTTTAGACCTACTAAGAAAATTAGTGAATGCCTAAGATCAACAAAAGATGCTCGTCACCCCCTAGCCACCCAAGGGGTATATAAAATTCCGTGTAGTTGTGGCAGGGTTTACATAGGAACTACAAAAAGAAGCATCAATACACGGTTGACGGAGCACAAAAGAAACTGTCGCTTGGGACATATCGACAAATCGGCAGTAGCGGAAAATGTTTTTAAGGATGGAGATCACGAAATAAAATTTGGTGAAACAAGCGTGCTAGCGAGGACGTCGCACTATCATACACGTATGTATAGAGAGGCAATTGAAATCCACAAACATCAATACAATTTTAATCGTAAAGAAGAAGGATTAAAATTGGATAATATATGGCGGTCGACGTTGCATCAATCACGTGACAATCGATTGCCTGCAATCGAGAGAACAGACGATAGCCAGAGATAGCTGGACATGGACGCCACGTGACGTGTGGTGGCGCCCCCTACGATCTCTATATAAGCGGCGGCCCCAGCCCCTAGCAGCCAGTCGTCGACTCACCTCGGAAGATGTTCTCCGTAGTTGAGAACGAAACGTCAGGGAGAAGAAGCTCTACAGATCGACCACGGCAACTTAGCCCGGAAGAGTTTACTGATATTATGGAAGATCGTCACAGTTATGTGATTGGATTCGTGATTCCCTGTCGCAGAGGTCACAGTTCGTAGTAACTGACGAAAAATCATCGAGTAAAACAGAAGTGATTTCTGGCGTAGTGTTATAGGCCGTTTGCTGCTCCTCATCTATATAAACGATTTGGGAGACATTCTGAACAGCCGTCTCAGGTTTTTGGCAGATGACGTTGTCGTTTATTTACTAGTAAAGTTACCAGAAGATCAAAACAAATTGCAGGACGATTTAGAAAAAATATATGTATGGCGAAAATTTTGCCAATTGACCTTAAATAACGAAAAGTGTGAGGTCATCTACATGAGTGCTAAAACGAATCCGTTAAACTTCGGTTACACGACAAACCAGTCAAATCTAAAGGCCGTAAATTCAACTAAATACCTAGGAATTACAATTACGAGTAACTTAAATTGGGAAGATCACATAGGAAATGTTGTGGGGAAGGCTAACAAAGACTGCGTTTTATTGGTAGGACACTTAGAAAATGTAACAGATCTAGTAAAGAGACTGCCTACACTTCGCTTGTGCATCCTATTTTTAGAATACTGCTGCGCTGTGTGGGATCCTTACCAGATAGGACTGACAGTGTACATCGAGAAACTTCAAAGAAGGACAGCACGTTATGTATTATCACGAAATAGGGGAGAGAGCGTCACTGAAATGATACAGGATTTGGGGTGGACATAATTAAAACAAAGGCGTTTTTGTTGCGGCGGAATCTTCTCACGAAATTCCAATCACCAACTTTCTCCATCGAATGCGAAAATACTTTGTTGACGCCGACCTACACCGGGAGAAACATTCACCATAATAAAATAAGGAATTTCAGTACTAACAGTATAGAGTCAAATTTGCGAAGTGTGTTGTCCTTAGCGTAAGTTAGTTTAAGTCAGATTAAGTAGTGTGTAAGCCTAGGGACAGATGACCTCAGCAGTTCGGTACCATAGGAACTTACCATCAATTTCCAGTTTTCGGAATTGGCAGTATGAAATCGATTATCAGTATGATACTGTGATATTGCACCTCCTCTGGCATTGAAGCACGCACTGACTCAGTTAGGAAGGCTGTCACTAAGCCGTTGCATCATCTACTAAGGCAAACTCGTCCATAACTCTTGTAACTGATCCTTGCTAAATGGCTACTGGCACTGGGACGGAGTTGACATGTCAGCTGGTCCTACACATGTTCTATCGAGGACAGATATGAGGATTCTGAGGGGTACGGGAATACGTCAACATACCATGTACGGACGAGCAGTGTCCTGCTGAAAAAAGACACTGTGATACTGTCTCATGAGAGGTAGCGCATGAGGGGACAGGAAGTTCGTTGTGTACCAGTGTACCGTCAAAGATCCCTCTCTCGTTACCAGCCGTGACCTGAAATCATACCCGATGGTTCCCAACACCACTGTCTGGCATCTCCAAAACCGTCTCCCTAGGTTCCCGCCAATACTTACTGACGACACTCATCCGGGGTAGTGCAGACTCGATTCGTCGCTAAACACAATGCGACGCCATTTATCAGCAGTCCATGCTTCCCGGTCAAGGTGCCACTCCAAACGCAGCCTTTTTTTAAGTGTTATTAACGGGAACTCAGATGTGGGACATTAGTGTCCAAGGAATAGAAAAGCAACTGAAATCACTCAACAGAGGAAAGTCCACTGCACCTGACGGGATACCAACAGTGTACGCGAAAGAACTTTCCCCCCTTCTAACAGCCGTGTACCGCAAGTCTCTAGAGGAACGGAAGGTTCCAAACGATTGGAAAAGAGAACAGGTAGTCCCAGTCTTCAGGAAGAGTCGTCGAGCAGATGCGCAAAACTATAGACCTGTATCTCTGACATCGATCTGTTGTAGAATTTTAGAACATGTTTTCTGCTCGCGAATCATGTCATTTCTGGAACCCAGAATCTACTCTGTAGGAATCATCATGGATTCCGGAAACAGCGATCGTGTGAGACCCAACTCGCTTTATTTGTTCATGAGACCCAGAAAATATTAGATACAGGCTCCTAGGTAGATGCCATTTTCCTTGACTTCCGGAAGGCGTTCGATACAGTTCCGCGCTGTCGCATGATAAACAAAGTAAGAGCCTACGGAATATCAGACCAGCTGTGTGGCTGGATTGAAGAGTTTTTAGCAAACAGAACACAGCATGTTGTTCTCAATGGAGAGATATCTACAGACGTTAAAGTAACCTCTGGCGTGCCACAGGGGGGTGTTATGGGACCATTGCTTTTCACAATATATATAAATGACCTAGTAGATAGTGTCGGAAGATCCATGCGACTTTTCGCGGATGATGCTGTAGTAGACAGAGAAGTTGCAGCATTAGAAAATTGCAGCGTAGTGCAGGAAGATCTGCAGCGGATAGGCACTTGGTACAGGGAGTGGCAACTGACCCTTAACATAGACAAATGTAATGTATTGCGAATACATAGAAAGAAGGATCCTTTGTTGTATGATTATATGATAGAAGAACAAACACTGGTAGCAGTTAATTCTGTAAAATATCTGGGAGTGTGCGTGCGGAACGATTTGAAGTGGAATGATCATATAAAATTAATTGTTGGTAAAATGGGTGCCAGGTTGAGATTCATTGGGAGAGTCCTTAGAAAATGTAGTCCATCGACAAAGGAGGTGGGTTACAAAACACTCGTTCGACCTATACTTGAGTATTGCTGATCAGTGTGAGACCCGTACCAGGTCGGGTTGACAGAGGAGATAGAGAAGATCCAAAGAAGAGCGGCGCGTTTCGTCACAGGGTTATGTAGTAAGCGTGATAGCGTTACGGAGATGTTTAGCAAACTCAAGTGGCAGACTCTGCAAGAGAGGCGCTCTGCATCGCGGTGTATCTTGCTGTACAGGTTTCGAGAGGGTGCGTTTCTGGATGAGGTATCGAATATATTGCTTCCCCAACTCATACCTCCCGAGGAGATCACAAATGTAAAATAAGAGAGATTCGAGCGTGCACGGAGGCTTTCCGGCAGTCGTTCTTCCCGCGAACCATACGCGACTGGAACAGGAAAGGGAGGTAATGACAGTGGCACGTATAGTGCCCTCCGCCACACATCGTTGGGTGGCTTGCGGAGTATAAATGTAGATGTAGATGTAGTTCCCTAGTCTGGCTGCAGCCAGTAACCGATCAGTGACGCGGAATGGCACAGAATGTAGTAGTGGGTCCCTTATTTGTTTTCGTATGGCGAGAGCAGATGTGAAGGCGTTACGATGTGCTCGGTGCACAGTACGACGATCCTCCTTTGTGGTGGTCACACGTGGTTGACCGGAACTTTCACGACGAGTTTGCCTGCCCTTACGTTCCCATGAAGTTCAACATCTGAATTCCTCACAAATCAGGCTATTGCATGATCCTACCAGATGGCCAGCTGGAGGCGCGCAGTGAGGATCTTACCAATCTTTGTAAGGCGCTGATAACTCCGTCTCACATGAGTATCTGTAGTTCATAGTAATTTCTCAGCGTCTGACTCTGTTCACGCCATGTGTATAACCTACGATTCCTCGTAGCAACACTAAACGGGAACAACACTAATGTACTCCGGAGCTCGTTCCACCTGTCAAACAGAAATCCATCTCTAATCATTTACATACTTGCCACGGGCATACATGTAGGAAGTTACACTAACACCGGACAGTGTCTTCTGGGTGCTTCGCTTTTCTTTTTTGTCAGGCACTGTATTTTGCTCTCCATCCAGTTGTTACCTTCACCTCCCCCAAATACACAAACTCGTAGAGCTATTCTGTTACTTAATCGTTCCTTGTTTCGTTACAGATTGTGCTACTTGCAACACTGAATCGGAAAACAAACTGGTATAGGCGTGAGTGTTCAAATACAGCGATATGTAAACAGGCAGAATACGGCGCAGCTGCCGGCAACGTGTATACAAGACAAGTGTCTGGAGCAGTTGTTAGACCGGTTACTGCTGCTACAATGGCTGGATTTAAGTGAGTTTGAACGTGATGTTATAGTAGGTGCACGAGCGATGGGACACAGCTTCTCTAAAGTAGCGATGAAGTGGGCATTTGCCCCTTCCAACATTTCACGAGTGTACCGTGAATATCAGGAATCTGGTAAAACATCAAATCTCCGGCATCTTTGCGGCATGAAAAATATCTTGCAAGGACGACTGAAGAGAACCGTTCCACGTGACAGAAGTGGGACCCTTCCTCAAATTGCTACAGATTTCAGTGCTGGGCCATCAACGAGGGTCAGCGTGCGAACCATTCAACGAAACGTCATCGATATGGGATTTCGGAGCCGAAGACCCACTCGTGTAACCTTGATGACTTCATAACACGAAGCTTTACACCTCGTCTGGGAATTGGATTGTTGATGGGTGAAAACATGTTGTCTGGTCGGACGAGTCTCGTTTCAAATTCTATCGAGCAAATGGACGTATACGGGTATGGAGACAACCTCATGAATCCGTGGACCTTGCATATCAGCAGGGGACTGTCCAAGGTGGTGGAGGCTCTGTAATGGTGTGGGGCGTGTGCAGTTGGAGTGAAATGGGACCCCTGATACGTCTAGATATGACTGGTGTACATAAAATCCTGTCTGATCGTCTGCATCCATTCATGTCCGTTGTGCATTCTGAAGGACTTGGGCGATTCCAACAGGACAACGCGACAACCTACACGTTTAGAATTTCTATAGAGTGGCTCCAGGAACACTCTTCTGAGTTTAAACATTTCCGCCAGTCACCAAACTTCCCAGACATGTACATTATTGAACATATCTGGGATGCCTTGCAACGTGCTCTTCAGAAGAGATCTCCACCACCTCGTACTCTGACGGATTTATGGACAGCCCTGCAGGATTCATAAGTAACAGAGTTATGTTACCTTGAGACGCAAAAAGGTAAACTACATTTCTGAGAACGATCTTGAGCAGCAGGTCTGCCAAATACGTAGGAAGTCTAGAAAACGTACAAATCTTGTATGTTCATTATCATTGGGTGGATGGATCAGTGATTACCATGTTGTGACAGCGTTGTTACCTACCCGTACACAATCTGTTGTTACGAAGACAGAAAGGTAGGTTATATTACTGGACAGATATCTCAAATATTCAAAATAAAATGTAAACATTTTGTTTCACTGCCGAGTTCTCTGGAAGTTTAAAAGTACAGCGAAATAGTTTAAGTTATTCGAGAGCGGTTGACCTTATTTACCTTCATTCCATGATAAACGTCGGAAAAACACCTAGGAAGCAACACTCATGTGCTGTTCAAGAAATGCATTCGCAGCTGCGAATACGTAAAACCATCAGTCGTATAATGGATTGACGACAATGAAAATTTGTACCGGATCGGGGATCGAACCCGGATTTCCCATTTTTCACGTACGGTCGGTTTAACCGTTTTGTCTAGTACTTCTTAACAGCAGAGGCACTGAAATATAGATTGTACTTAGAACAGAGATCCGACTGTCTAGGGGTCAAGATTGATAAAACTAACATGGCAAAGTAGTTAAAGAATTTTAGCACGAAGTTCCTCTCCGTACACCTCTGAAAACCGCTGGAATATGTAATCTTTAAACGTAAGCAGAACTTAAATTCAATAGAAGTAAAATTTATGTCTCTTCTTTTTTTTAATTATACACCTCTTTCTCGCTTGATGCAAACTGTATCCTTACCGGTTTCGACTTATTACGGAATCATTATCAGATCACCTGTTAAAAAAGAAAAGGGATAATAAGATACGATGCCACTAAATTAGAAATCACACAAATTTCTACACACAAGTAAAAATGCTTGAACACTTAACATAGTCGCTCGTCGACTGAAAAGACCGTGAGAGGCGAACTTATCTGCAGTCTCGTAATAAAATGAAACTCCTGCATCTGTCGTTCTGATGTTATTTCATTATACCGGAACCAGTTTTGGCGAATCAATATGCCATCTTCAGGCCTATATGCATAAACAGCAATGATAGCATCATCACCGTTCCACAAAGATAAATTAAAAACGTAAAAACAATAAAGGACACTACTATACGAATGAATTTACAGTAATAATTTGATAAAAACCAACAGATACATCCATTATCACATACCTAAAATAGAATTATGTATAGCATACCATAACAAGTTTCCACTCTATACGTTGTACAGATGTTTTATTTATTAGTAAAACCATTAATTAAATATTCCACGGGTAAAGCTGGTCAATGAGATGACACACTAAACTGAAAAATCATGAAGTAACCTACTAATCTACGAAACGAAATGTAGAAAATGGTAGATGTATTAAAGAAGCTGCAACCTCAGAAATAAGTAAACCAAAGAAATCTGCATTTATATGCAAGTACCCCTTGAAAAACAACAGCCTCAGCAAAGTCTAAGTGTCAATACAGGTAAAGCTATCAAAATGAAAATATAAATATATCTGTATCTCACGTTAAACTTACAAAATGCTGCGGTGCAAACTGTGGAGGTGCATACTTATGTCACACACATAAAATGAGTGCCTAAATCGTGTCAAAAGATGAAATGTAGAAAACAACCCGTATCATAACATACGCAGAATATATGGAAAAGCGCCACAGGATACTATTCATGATGAACAACATTCATATATGAATGCTACAGTCGCTTAATTTTATTAAGTGAACGATCGAAGTCCCACAGGCCATCAGTCAGAAGCATAGACATACAAAGATTGTCTGCATTCTGATTCTTGGAACTGAAGGCTGCAGTTAACTTTCTAGTAGTATCAAGTTGATAAATTTTAAATTGCAAGTGGAAGATTAAAATTAATCCCAACATTAATTTAATTGTAAAGACATGTAAGGTGGCAGCTCGAATGAATGTTAATTTCGCACCTTACATGAGACTCTATACATCGTAACGAGTACATGTCACATGACATACTTGGGTGATAGTGAGCAGATTTGCCTATCAAAATATACTGGATGTAATCCAAAGAGCCGCGCGGGATTAGCCGAGCGGTGTAAGGCGCTGCAGTCCTGGACTGTGCGGCTGGTCCCGGCGGAGGTTCGAGTCCTCCCTCGGGCATGGGTGTGCGTGTTTGTCCTTAGGATAATTTAGGTTAAGTAGTGTGTAAGCTTAGGGACTGATGACCTTAGCAGTTAAGTCCCATAAGATTTCTCACACATTTGAACATTTTTGTAATCCAAAGAGGTATGACACTCGATTCGACAGAGGGCGCATCACGCTCTGCACGACGCAAAAAGAAGAATTTTGTGTGAACGCTGCGTTCACTTTGGCTGACATTCAGCTAGAAATTAGCTAAAGAGTCGTTGATCTCCGATAGCGGAGAAAGGAAACAATCACGTAGTTAATTGTTCTTGTGAGACCTGAGAGGGTGTTGAAGTACACACACTGCTCTACCTATTCGAGTGTATATCGCCATACTTTCCGGACTAGGGAAGAGTGTATGTTTTCTTGCCTAACGAGAAACAAAGGGAAATTTCAGTTGATAAAATTAGTAAGAATTTTGATTAGCGTTTAATAGGATTTTCAGAGGGCGAGAGCAGCCATGCGGCCGATAACATGTTGCAGCTAAAGATAAATACCGCTGGCAGACAGGTAAAAATATTGGATCACCAGCTTGCGTCTACTGTAAACACGAGCAACTTTGAGTAATCTTTTGCATATATTGCCAAAAAGAACTAACCACCCTCCGTAGACATGATTATCATCCTAAATAGTACCGGAACTAGAACCTGCAATCTGTTGATTTGATGTAATATTGGACAACTCAATCCTTCACTGTCTAGATGTAAGAAAAAGCTTGTAGAGAACCTTCTATTTAAATCTGATATTGCTGTGTTCAATGTTATTTCTGATAATCAGGACGTAATACGTTGACAACTGTTCTGAAATTGTCATGTCACACTCTATGTAAACTAGTGTGCTTCATTGGCAATAATACAGTAAACAAACCATTTTTGTACAGCTAAACACGAATGTGCTCTGTTGTAGAATAAGGGTCCACTCCTATCCCATTCATTTATGCTAGTGACGCTAATGTACTCACAGGGTCTTTTTGCTGATGTCTGACGAATGTGAAAAGGGGTGGAGTGTCAGAAAATGACGACCCTGCCAGGATGGCAAGTGTTCTGCCAGGATGGCAATTAGTCAAATTAGAAGGAGTAATTAAATTGGTATTAAGAACTAAAAAAATTTATTTTGAAAAGAAAAAAGTGACGAAGTTACCCAATGTATGTGTTTGCATAGTGGTCAGATTACTGTAAATGTGTAATCCACAGGGAAGAAGAAGTTGTAGACTACTGGCCATTAAAATAGCTACACCAAGAAGAAATGCAGATGATAAACGGGTATTCATTCGACAAATATACTACAACTAACATGAGATTACATTTTCACACAATTTGGGTGCATATTTCCTGAGAAATCAGTACCCAGAACAACCATCTCTGGCCGTAATAACGGCCTTGATACGCCTGGGCATTGAGTCCAACAGAGCTTGGATGGCGTGTACAGGTACAACTGCCCATGCAGCTTCAACACGATACCACAGTTCATCAAGAGTAGTGACTGGAGTATTGCGACGAGCCAGTTGTCCGGCCACCATTGGTCAGACGTTTTCAATTGGTGAGAGATCTGGAGAATGTGCTGGCCAAGGCAGCAGTAGAACATTTTCTGTATCCAGAAAGGCCCGTACAGGACCTGCAACATGCGGTCGTGCATTATCCTGCTGAAATGTAGGGTTTCGTAGGGATCGAATGAAGAGCTCTAGCCACGGGTCGTAACACATCTGGAATGAAACGTCCACTGTTCAATGTGTCGTCAATGCGAACAAGAGGCGACCGAGACGTGTAACCAATGGCACCCCATACCATCACGCCGGGTGATGGCGGACGGACGTAGATCATCGCATATAGGGTAAACTGAAAATCTTGATAGGATAGAAAATGACGTACAAGGAAATGTATCGAATGCGCGTCACGGTACCGAAGGAAGTGACAATGCAGAGGGAACGGAGGCAGTTTCGCAATCGGTATCTCAGGGTTAGACCGTACAAATGCGGGCAGGTGACGGATCTAGTGGTTCAGAAGCAGAATTATATGACGTGTAACTTCGGTACGTTGAAACAAATGCTATAATTCTGAATCAAACAGGACAGTTTCCTACGGAAAGAATGTGTGTAAGTACGCCAGCACTATGCACAGAAGTCAGTGAAACGTCACATGGAAAACGCGAATGGCAAAATTTACACCAGATGGTGACAGATGACGGTGTCGAAGCGTCTGATAGTGTGTTCACAATGCTGAAGGAACTCACTATGTTGTCAAGCAAACAAGCGAAACGATGAGCGCAGGGTTAACTGACTTCAAAACAGCAACAAATGCAATAATGTGGGATTGGCAGCCACAAATGATGCTTTAAATGGTCTCAAAAATGAAACGAAAAAGTTTGCAAACATCAGCAAAAGGTGAAAGCGGAAGTTAATGAACAGTTTATTGAAATCCAGGAAGAGGCCAGAGACTCGCGCGAACTAATTCAATCAATTATGGCCGGTCAGAAAGAGATGTGTACTGACATTGACCAAGTGCAAGATGCAGTGTCTAATGACAACCAAAGATTTGATAATTTAGCATGTAAGGCGTCTGGTAAGGCGCAACAAATCGTGGAAGAACATAATGTCAGAAAACGTGTCACGCAAGTTGCGTTAAAAAGTATGAACAGTTCCGTACAGAACTGAATCGATGTATTGAGAATCGTACAGAAAGCAGTAGTGTGGCGACGGAATCAGTAGTATCATCTGACGTAGTAGTGGAAAAAAATTCAGAGGTAACCAAGCCCATTAAGCAATCCTGCGTGATAGTTGCTGGAACGTGAAAAAGAAGTGAGATTCCACTTGTATGTCCACAAGATGTTGCGTCAGTGTTTTCTGATCCTAAACAGAAACAAACGGTAGGAATACAGAAATGGAGCGGCCGCCGATCCACCGAACGTACGGGAAAGACGCGACAACGGAGCACTTTACTGCGCCACACGCACCAAATTCTCAAGTTGCGAGTTACGGCACAACAGGCTAGATACCACAGGTCAACATGAAGCAATTACAAAGACAAAATACAGATCCAGTAACGTATCTTTCAGTCCGATACACGAGGAACGGTGCGCTGTAGATAATTGCAAACCATTGCGTAGATGTGATGCTAGATTGGACTCAGGATCCAAATGTGGTAGGACGAATAAAGGAAAATATGACACAAATGAAGGGAACGGAAAATGTTGCGAAACCACAAACGCCGTATGGTGCAGTAGAGAAATTTGACAATGATCGTATTTTGACAGTCAGAAAATTCCAGCATTACAAAGAAAACGGGAACGGCTTACACCCCCGCACGTTCATCCATCAATTCCAAATCGGTTTACCAGAACATTGGTCATTTAAACATAAACTTGATTTCATTTGTGGTCTTATGGAAGGCACAATGGCGGAAACGATGCAAAGTGTCTCTGCAAACTGTTAGTCGTATGAACAATTCAAGTCTGATTTCTTGGAGCGGTATTGGTCCGCGGAAACCCAAAATAGGATAAAATATGAATTGTTACAGAAGACGTGATTTGAAAATTCTGGCGAAAAGAAGCCAGTTAGATTTTTCGAAGCAATGAGGAAAAAGAATCAGTGTTCAGACAATCCACACAGTGATGGGGAACTGATACGTATGTGCACAATGACGTTACCCTTGCGCTATCAGCAATCGTTAGTTGGCAGAGCTGGAGATAATACACAGGCATTTAAAGGGATTTTAAGAGAACTTGAATTCATCTTCAGTGAAGATGAGGCGAAAAAACAACGTGAAGTGAGAGAAATTAATGGTACGGGAAGTAATAGGAACCGATTGGCCTTTAATAATGGTTATAATGGCGATTGTAAAGTGGGGAAAGGTAGTCGTTTTGGGAACATTAGTGATCGCTCATGGAATAATAATGGCTATGGTTTTGGCAACCCACAGAGGTCAAACAATAACTATGGTTCTGATGACCCGCGGAATTACAATGATGGATTTGGTTCCAGAAATTATGGTGGTAACTATAATTCGCGGTATGATCACCGTGCAAACGAAGTAGGAAGGTTTAGATGTTCTCCATCACAAAACCCAAATTATTGTGGTGGAACTGGAACTCCTAGAACGCAGAAAATAGGGAAAATCAGGCTTCAGCAGGACAACGCAACTCAGATGAACAGGTACAGGAAGTCGAGTTGAGGGCACCAAACCCTGGTAAGAAATCGAACTGACGAGATGAACGGTGCCAAGAGCAGTCACAAGAGTTTCAATCGCCAAATGAAGTTGGTTTTTTAATCAAATGTGTAAACAGACTTAGCTTTGATCAACAAGATTCTGAAGTAGGCTTAGAGTGTGGTTGGATACAAAAGCCAGCATGCTGGGATACAGTTGACTGGGAATCGTCCGATGATGAGGAACAAGAGTTGTCAAAAGTTAATGTATGCAGGTATACAATAAATGATGATGTTCAAATTGTTGAGGATTTAGTTCATTTATACGAAACTGAAAGAGAAATGGTATGCCAAGAGGATAATGAAAAATAAGCTGGCATTGGATAAAATTCTTGAAATAACTAAATTCCAACCAGTACCAAGAGTACAACATCGACATGCAGTAAAATTGGCACTGAGCGATCTGAAGGCTGCGGCGTTAATAGAAAGAACCGGGCGGATAAAACGGCAACCTCAAGAGTATTTTCACTAGGACAAAAAGTACTTGTGGAAACCCACCATCTCTCTAGGAAGCAAAAGCATCAAAGCCATAAATTCTTTTCGGTATATGGAAGTAAGTAAGATGGTTCATTATAATGCAGTCGAATTGATTAACCCAAAAACAGGAAAAGCATTGAGCTTGCACCATGTGAGTCACTTGAAAGTGTATAAAGAGTAAAACAGGAAATATTAACTTCATAAGGAGATGTTAATGAAATGGATGTAAGAGGTTGTTAGGATATAATTAAGAGACAGAATTGAATTATTAAGGAAAACAAGAAATATGTTAAAATGGTTCTGAGCACTATGGGACTTAACATCTGAGGTCATCAGTCCCCTGGAACCTAGAACAACTTAAACCTAACTAACCTAAGGACATCACATATATCCATGCCAGAGGCAGGATTCGAACCTGCGACCGTAGCAGTCGCGCGGTTCCGGACTGAAGCGCCTAGAACCGCTCGGCCACCGCGGGCGGCAAGAAACATGTTACTTCTTTGAAGTATGTAGATAGAGGGATGTGAGTTTCACACAGGGATGACTGCAATAAGGAAGAGTAAGATAGACGGAGGAAGTAATATAAAAGTTTACTCTTTATAAGAAGAAGGTAGGGGTAATTACTACTGATAGGAGTACAAAGTACAGTGGAGAAAGTTTTTAAAATGGAGACAACAAGTAGAGATATATATTGTATTTTGAGGTTCTGTTGCAGCCTATGCCGAAAAGAAGAGATTGCAGAGAAAAAGACGTCGTAGTCAAGGTGCGGAGTTTTATAGTATGATGTATCTGTAGTTAGAAAAAAAAGGGACATGCTAACACACTATCCTTCATCACCATCAATTTTTCTCTTACTGTTCTTCTTGATGATGAGGAAACCACTACCTTTATACTAATAGTGAAAAGAAAAAAGGAAGTGTACATATAGAATGGGGATAAAAGATGTTGATCTGTTAAAATAGATGTAAAGTTATGAAGATATTTAATAAGGAGGAACTTATGTATAGTTTTTAATACAGAATTTTTGTAAAGTCTCTTAGTAGTTTAGTATTTGTAAAGTTTGTAATATATCTTAAGGGAGAAGGAGCTTTTAATTTTTGCTTTGATAAAGATTGGTAGAGCAACCCAAAAGCTAAGATGGGTGGTAATAATATATAAATCACAGAAATTTGGGGTTGTAAGATGGACAAAGGTGTTCACAATGTTGTATTACACACGAAATCATCAAGAGCAATGGATCATCATGGCGGTCAGATCTATGGGACAACTTATTAGAGCGGCTAGGCGTGGGAGGAAGGAACACTGAGTGTGGGTGTCCGGTACGTCAGCTCAGCTTTGGAGATGACGAAAGGAAATGCCTTTATGGGAGCAACAGTCCAAGAGGATAACACCTCTGTGGAGAAGTATGGGAATCTACGACGAGACCTGGACAGAGTCGACATGTGACATGGCGGCGCGATCTTTATTCATGCGGAAGTGACATGCCATCTTCGTAACAACAGTTTTGCTAAAGTGATAGATTCTTACCACTTCTGTCGCAAACTGTTTAGAGCAGCGTAAGGAGATATGGTGGGCGTCCAGCAAGCCGGAATGGAGGCGGACGTGTTAAATCAATGACGAACGAATGTTTGAATTCACCGGAAGAAGAAGTGCATTTCTGTAACCTAGGAAACAAAATGGCTGAAACTATCGTCATGCCATCCGGAATCCAGCAACTGCGGGACATTTTGTTGTGGGTTGGCAGGAGAGCCAACACCGGTTTTGAGAGGAAGCCGAAAGGCACGCGTTTTAGCTCACGCAGGCTGGCGTGAGGTCTGGAACAGGATAAGGAAATTAGACTGTAGAAAGAGGACGTAGCTGTGGAATACTTAACTTTAATCCATAAATGGTGAACGTCGCTCTTGACGGTACATCTTTTACAGCATCAATTGTAACTGGTAATGGCGCCTTGCTAAGTCGTAGCAAATGACGTAGCTGAAGGCTATGCTAACTATCGTCTCGGCAAATGAGAGCGTATTTTGTCAGTGAACCATCGCTAGCAAAGTCGGCTGTACAACTGGGGCGAGTGCTAGGAAGTCTCTCTAGACCTCCCGTGTGGCGGCGCTCGGTCTGCAATCACTGGTAGTGGCGACACGCGGGTCCGACGTATACTGACGGACCGCGGCCGATTTAAAGGCAAGTGTGCAAGTGTGGTGTCTGGCGGTGACACCACACATTTCATGATTACTCACGGGAGTATGCAAGAGAGCGATGGAAGGCTGTCCAATCTATCCTGAAGAACAACCTGATACCGTAGAGGATACACAACGATTTGAAAGAAAGTACTATAAGAATGGATTATACGATAATATACAATGACGAAGAATGTGAAAAAGAGTGCAGTGTCAGATATATCCTTCAGAAAGTGAAAACCAGTAAAAGTACTTAACTACCGCTGCAAACACTTGTGTTGTAGTAGTCGACTTAACCGTTGCTTCATTATAGCTGTTTAGTGTGCACTTGCGAGCGCGCTACTCGCTGACCGCGTCTGCAGGCACGCGGCATCGGCCCGGCTTGTACCTTATTTACTCCAGCAATGAAGTAAATGTTTCACTATTTTTCACCCTCAGAAAACGTTCTTACCATAGCGTTTTCACTCAAAAAACGTCCATATTTGCTGCTGGTTGTGTCAAAAGCTGGCGCTTGATGTTGTTTGGACTAAATGGAACTTTAGGGATTGAGAAATGACTGTGTCCTACGAAATCCTTAACTGAACACCGCCGACAGCAACTTAGCATCATACGTATATCGTGTCTGTACGATTCTTCTAGAGTATGCAGAGTATACATGGAAGGAAATTTACTTACTGAAACATGATATTGCAGTCAAATTTGGTCCGCAGCTCGTGGTCGTGCGGTAGCGTTCTCGCATCCCACGCCCGGGTTCCCGGGTTCGATTCCCGGCGGTGTCAGGGATTTTCTCTGCCTCGTGATGACTGGGTGTTGTGTGATGTCTTTAGGTTAGTTAGGTTTAAGTAATTCTAAGTTCTAGGGGACTGATGACCGTCGATGTTAAGTCCCATAGTGCTCAGAGCCATTTGAACCATTTGAAGTCAAATTTGTGATGTTTACAAGGACGAGACAACGAAGGAGTTGATGTTTCGTAAGTACGTCTGAATGTTCAGGTGAGAATGTGGCGACCGTCGCTAGAGATTGAGGCGTAGGTGCAAAGTGATGCAGTGATTAGAAACATGTCTTGGGTGATGACGCCACTTGTCCTTTCATGGCGATGACGAAGTGAAAGATACTGTCGCAAGCTGATTATCGCTTCTGGCAGCAAATTGGTACAACTAGGATGTACAAAAACTAGTCCCACAAAGTGGTAATATTTTAAGGGATAGAGAGAATCATACAAAAAATTGAAAGTTACATATTTATTATAGATCGTTTGTATTGTTGCTCTCATCTTTATACGACAAGTCCCCATCCAAATGCTTGTTTCGAGTTTTAAGAATGAAATTGTCAAAAGGCGACAGTATTTATCCTGTTTCTTACCAGCCCTTTCTACAGATCTACAGGGGTTGGGAGGTAGCAGCAAGTGTTTTCCTCAAAATGGTTAAAAAGGCCATGATTTTTTGGATTATTTGTTGTAGCTGCCTAAACAAGTATGTAAAAATTGGATTAGTCTTTTGCGGAATTATTCTTTTTAAATAATTTACTATTATCACTAGATTATTAATTTGATTAGTTTCTTTTTATACGAGGGTTGGTACTTAAATAGCGGTAACACTGCTGTGGAGACACTATGCAATGGAATCTACTATTGTCGCTGATAACACACGTTATTAACATACCTACCTCTCATCCGAGCAAATGGACTCGCCCTCACCAGCTTGCGCACAATTGAGGGAAAAACAGTCACTTGTAAGCGAGCGGTCTAACGTAACAGTGTCCCATCATTTTGCACGACAATGCACGGGCGCATACAGCGCAAGCTGTGGCTGTTCTGTTCGGTCGATGGGACTGGGAAGTACTGTACCATCCACCATACTCCCCGGACTTAAGTCCTTGTGCCTTTGATTTGATTCCGAAGATGAAGGAAACAATTTGTATCATTCGCTTCAGAACTGTTCCAGAGATTCGACAGGCAGTCGACCGCTCGATTCGCACCGTCAACAGAACAGGCTCTGCCAACGGTATACTACACCTTCCACATCTCTGGCAACGGGTTCTACACAACGCTGGTGACTACTTTGACGGACAGCAACAAGTGCAAACATGCAACTCTTTTGTATCGGTTGTGAATAAATAGTTGCCACTATTTAAGTTCCAGCCCTCGTATAATTCACCCGTCCGAATAGCCTTGGATGTCAATGCGCCACTTCCGGGACGGATAGACGAGTACCGGTGTGCTGGCCAGCCTAGATGTGGTTTTTAGGCGGTTTTCCGCATCCCAGTTGGTGAATACCTGGCTGGTACCCAAGTCTTTCCTCAGTTGCATGATTCGCAAACATTTAGAAAACGTTCTCTCACTTTCATATGACTAACACTACACATAGACAGCTGAAGTACACATGCTTTGTCCCAGGGTGGTGACAGGTAGGGCATGTGCCCACCCCTTGAACTAATCATGCCACATCCGTTAATAATCATGACGCACCTGCGCCGATGTGGGACAGAGGAACAAGAAAAAGAAGAAGAACAATTTCTTTCAATACGATTTATTTCCAAACGTGTCAAAGACAGCATACTCTTAAAGTTTAGAACAAAAATGGCTCTGAGCACTATGGGACTTAACAGCGGAGGTCATCAGTCCCCTAGAACTTAGAACTGCTTAAACCTAACTAACCTAAGGACATCACACACATCCATGCCCGAGACAGGATTCAAACCTGCGACCGTAGCGGTCACGTGGTTCCAGACTGAAGCACCTAGAACTGCTCGGCCACTCCGGCCGGCAAAGTTTAGAACAATTTGTGCATATTTTGATTTCTGGCTAAGTAGAACACTTGTCGGATGGCCCCCGTATTAAAAACAGAAACTGCCTTGAACACAACAAACTATAACACTCCTGAAGCACTAGTAATTCTGAAATCTCACACGGTGCAAAAGTACTACCAGACACCACTAACAATTGCTATAAAAATAAGGTGTGTATTCTGCTAATTTTCTCTTGTTTCACCATTATGCATTCATATGTTTTATTTGTTAATTTCGGAGTTAGGCAATACTGACTGTACAACCAGCAACACATAGTGTAGAAGAGCGACAAATGAGTAGAAATACTGGCTCGGTCCAATTAAAAAACCACGATAAAATCAGATGGAACAACAAATAAAAAACTGAAAAGAAGAAATCATGAAAATCAAGATTTACAAGCCGCGCGGGGTAGGTGTGCGGCTTGTGTTGTTCTAAGCGTAAGTTAGTTCAAGTTAGATTAAGTAGTGCTTAAGCCTAGGGACCGATAACCTCAGCAGTTTGGTCCCATAGTCCTTACCACAAATTTCCAAAGTTCCGCGATTTACAACAAATTCGTTAAGACGTTTATTTAAATTACCAGTGACTCATATTAGGGGCTCTTAACCAAATTACAGGTTGTCTTCAATATCTCTGCCTCCAAAAGCTCTTCACAAGTAGTTAGAAGCTACTACACAGCTACTCGCGACAGTTATGTGGCTCCAGAGCCTTACCACGTTCAGCAACACTTCCAACTTGATCGGCATAAAAGTCGGCCCTCCTTCCCAGCTGCAACTACAGGTCCAGCCGCCTGGTCGATGTCATTCTGTCTTGCCCCGACCCCTGAGACTCTGTGACCGCGCGTGCCATGCTGCCTTTGGTCGAGCTGGAACAACTACACCCCATATAGGGCTCGGAGGTATCGCTCGACACAACCACCGAGATATTCAATTGCCGCGCTAGCAGCAAAGAAACTTACATTGCGTTACAGTAAGTTGACAGAATACGGGATGGTTACAATTGAAGAGCAGCTACTCATAAAGATCCAATATAAGTTGTAATTATCGTGTGAGAGCGAAACATGGTAGATACTCTAATGCGTTAGAAATTAGTTCAAGTTTTTGCCACCAGGTGCAAATCTGGCGCTGCGAATGCAAGAAATCGTGTATAAATGTTTCCATACGTAATGGATTTTAAACGGGACATGGGATCAAAAGGTCAAAAAAAGACAGAAAGGCATAACGTTGATTATATTATCATTAACTGCCGCTTGCACAGTTTTTTCGTCGAGAAGATGCTGTGCAGTGCCCGATTTGCAACTGGTGGCCAAAATTGAAACTAATTTTTTTCCAGCGCAAATAGTTTCAGCAATAGCGCATTTGTATATCTGCCAAGTACCACTACCATACTATAATCACAGCCCACGCCGTACATCCGTGAGTAACTGCACTTTAATGATAACCAGCAGGTAGTGTAATACACTATTGAGAATTAATTATAATCATCATTACATTATTTACAAATCTATCCTTAGAACGGTCGCATATGGATTATCTTAGTCAGGGTATTTTGAGTCTAGATATACAACTACAAGTTCTTAATTTTTTAAAATTACATATGTACAATAGTTTGAATCTTCATATACCAATATAATTTATTTATAGGGCGATCTTGCTAAATGATGACACACTGCAGGAAATGATCCGTGAGAGGTTCAAGAACAAAGAAGGTCACATGGACACTAGGCTAGAAATGCGTTCCGAGGGAGGTACACGCGATTGAAGGTGGATATAAAAGATCTTTGACAATGTAGGTTTCAGTGATTGAAAGCATACATGAGAAAGCAGCAGGCAAGTGGGAAATTTGTTTCTATACTAGTGTATTAGCTCAGTGCTAATAGAGGACAGCCGGCCAGGGTGGCCGCGCGGTTCTAGGCGCTACAGCGTGGAACCGCGCAACCGCTACGGCCGCAGGTTCGAATCCTGCCTCGGGCATGGATGTGTGTGATGTCCTTAGGTTAGTTAGGTTTAAGTAGTTCTAAGTCTAGGGGACTGATGACCTTAGAAGTTAAGTCCCATAGTGCTCAGAGCCATTTGAACCAATAGAGGACAGTAATATCGTCCATGACGGCGGAGAGCCCACAATCACCCTTACACAACGCCTCACAGGCGAGGCGTATCTGCACTTCCTGTGGGTAGCTCTGTCTCCCTTGCTGGAAGACGTGGCTTTCGTGGTACAAAATATAATGGGGCTTCAGTTCACTTCCGCTTTTCCGTGGGGAGGTATCTGTATATCATTTACCCCGGCCGATGTATCGGACGAGGGAAGGCCGGTCAGTTGCGATCGCGGATGTTTGCACTCGGCAGTGTTCGCCGGAAATTTGCGGTCACCCCCTTCACCACGTAGTTTGTGCAGCGATCCCTCAAGTAGGCCCTTCCTTGTAATCGTCGTGTCCGCTTTCGAGTCATCGCCTTCGCATCTTACCCGACAAAGCTCATCTGACATCTAGGGTGCTTGAAATCACGTTGCCAAACGAAAATACTGATATAATTATTGACGGTGCCTCACTATGTAGATGGATTTCAGATATAGTAGTTGCATGTAACACGACGTTGCAGTATTTTCAGCTACTGTCCCGTTGTACCGAAATACAGAACTATTTTCAATATGGGGAAATCGAAGTTCATCGACAGATAAACCACGAAAAAATAATTAATGTAGAGTAATGAAATTTCGGGAATACATTTGTTGGGAAATATGTGTGAGTGCAAGATCACAGGTCAATTTAAGCGCGAAATAAGCCACTGCAAATATACCGTAACGTAATGGACATTTGGAGAAAGGGAAAAGAAGTTTTTGTTATGATGCGTGTGAATTATAAATTATTTCAAGATTGTGTACGTGTGCGCGATGAATAACAAATAATAAAGATTGTAAATTATTATTATAAAAACACAAATATCGATGTAATTAACAAAACACAGTTTTTTGTATAATCTCTGTGTAACATAGGCCATGAAGATCAGAGACAATGCTTTGATTGAACGAGCTCTCCTGTTTTGTTTCGTCTACAGGTAGACGGCCATTGTAGTGCTGTCTGATAATTAAGTTTTATCTGTATTTTGAAAGATAGAATAGAAATTTTTATTAGAAAGTGTGTATTATTGAGTTAGTTGTCACCTCTCATGATCGCAACCATTAATTATAATTACCAAAATTTTTACAGAACTTCGTAGTGCAGGTAGCTCATCTCCCCCAGCAGGATTTAGTCGGCCAATACGCTGACGATTCTTGTTATGAAATGTAAATGCGAGAGACTTCTCAATTTTGATCTTTCATTAATTCCAAAGTTAAAAAGCGTAGTAAAAATGTCATTTACTAAAATCCACAGCACTGAATGAGTTCAGTATGTTTCATTTTGGCCGCCTAACGGCAGATGAGAGTCTCTCCAGTTTTGTCTCTCAAATAATGAACAAGAAATATTGAAAATCATTACATTCCGCAATATCTCCGTTAATATTTGTGTAGTTCGGTACAGATATAACCAGTAGCCCCTGAGACCCGTATTAATAATTAAAGTTTTTCTTTTATAAATAGCAGCGTTCACGAAAACTATTTATTAGAAGGCGGTGAGTCGCGCGTTGTGTTTAAAAAATATTATATCGTACGTACTTCGGGGCAGCCGATGTCCTTACGAGTGTTAGCGCGGTATAAGTTAATTAAAAGTCTCATGCTAGCCAACAATATTTAAATCCACCCCCAACCAAAATCATAAAATATAATTATTAAAACAAAAAAAAATATATAATTATCCGTGATAAAGTGGCCACACACACACATATACAATTATACCGTTATAACTACTAAATTGTGAAACCGCCAGAATGTTGAATGAAAGCGTGCAGACGTGAGTGCATCGTGTTGTAGAGGTGCCGGATGGCAGTTTGTCGGTCAATAGAGAGACGGTGAATACTGGTTGTGGATGATGCTGAAGTTCTTGTCCGATGATGTCCCATATGTACTCTACCGGAGACAGATTTGGTGATCGAGCAGGCCAAGGTGATATTGCAGCACTCTGCAAAGCATGCTGAGTTACAACTGCAGCATACGGATGAGCGTTATCCTGTTGAGAAACACCTCTGGAATGTTGTTAATGAATGGCAACATAACCGGTCGAATCACCAGACTGACGTATTAATTCGCAGTTAGAATACGTGGGATAACCATGAGAGTGCTCCTTCTGTCATACGAAATCGAACATCAGACCATAACTCCAGGTGTAGGTGCAGTGTGTCTAACAGGCAGACGGGATGGTGCAGGCCCTCAACTAGCCTCCTTTTAATCAGCATACGGCCATCTCTGGCACCGAGACAGAACCAGTTTTCATCAGAAAACGCAACAGACCTCCAGCCACGCTATCCAATGAGCTCTCGCTTGACGCCACTCAAGTCGCAAATGGCGGTGGTTTGGGGCGTCTTGCTCGCAGCTGTCCTTGAAGTAACTGATTTATAACAGTTCGTTGTGTCACAGTGGTGCAACCCGCTGCTCAAATTGCTGATGCAGATGAGGTACGGTGTGACAGCCATACACAGGGCATGGTGGTATTCCCTCTCAGTAGAGCCACGTGGCCGTCCGGAGGCCGGTCTTCTTATGCCCTTCTGACCACCGCCACCACCGGTCATGTACGGTGGCTACATTCCTGCCAAGTCTTTCTGCACTATCGCAGAAGGCTCATTCAGCTTGTCGTAGCCCTATTACATGACATCGTTCAATCTCAGTGAGGTGTTGACAATGGCGTCTTTGTCTCCTTAAAGGCGTTCTTGGCTGACATAAACTCACCACCACCAATCTCAAAGGTACCTAACGCTCACGACCATTACATCATGTATTTAAGGCAAACCTTATTTCTCTAGGGCTAGCGTTGTTGCCTCAGGATCACGGGGTCCCGGGTTCGAATCCCGGCCGGGTTGGGGATTTTCTCTGCCCGGGAACTGGTTGTTTGTGTTGTCCTCATCATTTCATCATCATCATCATTTGTGAGAGGGACTAGATTGGAGTCACCGTGTAAAAATTGGGACTTTTAACGGGCCCTCATGACCGCGCAGTTGAGGGCTCCACAAACCAAACATCATCATCATTAAACCAGAGTTGCATCGTCATAGCGTCGCAACTAGTACCCTCTTATGCAACTGGCGTGAAACCTGAGTAGATATCATCTTTCAGATGTAGAAACACGACCACCAACTTTCGTTTATGTTGAACAACTCTTTCTTCGTACTGTGTCTTTTTTACCATTAGTGTATTTAAAACTTTTGGCGAACGAAAGTAACTCCATCGGCTATGTGAATTAGTAATGAGTTATTCGAAGCATAAATATAGCATCGTGCTCCCTCAGTCTGTACAGTAGAGTCATTCCACACTTAATAACTGCGATAGAAACAGCCCATCGCCATGGGAGGAACAAGTACGTAACGATGTAAAGAGAATGCGAATGTTCGCTAATGATTTTGAACCCTGCTTTTATGGCTATTTTAATTAGTATGACTGACGGTCCAAAAAACAGTGAGGAAAGTAGAAATGCATTTGTGAATGGTTGGAAAGAAGAACAAAATACTTCATGCTAATTTACTCACTAAAATCCGATATCATTTGCGGTCAAATATTAATTAATAATGTGGCACGGAATAACGTTCAAAACAGAAAATGAAAATATGGTCACTAAATAGAAAATTACAGTTGATAAAAGTTAAATGAAATTGTGTTATTTCAAGTGACAGAAGAGTAATTTGAGTGACGTTTTATGTTGGTTTTGTTAAGCCAAATGTCACCGCTTACTAATTAAACGCTAGTGAGCTGAGCTGCGACCAGCTAGTTTCATCATTAAACTATTTGTGGATCCTCTTGTGGGGCTGAAACATTCTTTAATTTTCACAACTAATAAAGGCTGAGTCCCATCCTACTTTCCACAGGCTTTGCACTCTCAAATTGAGAAATGATCATTTACCGTTTGGGCGTGTTGAAAATCAGGCTAAATAGGCTTCATCATTTTTATGCAAGAAATATAGCACATTTTATTTCTAACTAGAACTTAACATTAGAGCCGGTAACGTTGCTTCAATATAATTAATAATTTTAATTGAATGATCTGTGAAGACACAGTGGTTTTGATAGTTTTTTTAATACATTAATTTTATCATATTTTAGTCCAATTTCTGAATACAGGCAATGGCTTTCAACCGGGACCAAATGTTGCCAGTCTCTTCACAAGTTTTAAATAGTTCTCTCCATCCTGCCGTCCAGCTTCAAATACTTCTTCTTCCTCTTCTTCCCTTCAAGATTTATCTCGAAGTTCATGTAAATGCAATTTGTGAGCTCGGCTTCCATCTTCAAGCATTCCAGCAAATAGGTGATTCTAGGGTGAGGGTTACCAATAATATTATCTATGTTGTTGTGTCACCCTTCAACAGCATTCGTCGTTTGTCTTTCTCCAGCTGCCAGCCGACCACAATGTAGTCAAGAAATTGAGAGTGTCTTTCGCTATCAGGAGCTTGTGCATCAATGTCAACCCATCCGTTACTTTGGTCCTCCGGTTTTACAAATGCCAACACTGCCGTGAAACGTTAAGCCTACGTTCTGGCGATAATCCTCAGGTAGACCGAGATATTGAAGACTTTTCCATAAACTCTTATTCATATGGAAGTAACATCCATTTATTTCACTCGCAGAAAATCTTGACGAAGTTGCCTCAAAGTCGACGTCCACGTCTCCAGGACACCACTGAGGAACCACATGTTTACTCCGATGAAACATACGAGCGTTTGTGTCTTTCTTCTTATTAGGGGACTGTGCAATTACAGCGGGGAGAATGTCTGTTTCATCAATCGGGCCTCCTAAGTCTGCGTTTGTGATACAGACTCGTGCAAAATGCTTTCTGCAGCTCGTAAATTTTCTATCCATAAAAAAAATCGGAGGATGTTTCGAAGTTCCCTTTTCATTTGTTTTTACTAAAAATAATTGGTCTTTCTTTTAATCTGTCGCCGTCTCGAAGAAAACTACTTCCATCTCCTATTTTTATGAGATCTTCATGAAGACAAACTTCATAAGAGTTCTTGGGCTCTTGTTGGCTCCTCTGCGCTTGACTTGGCTGTCGATGCCAGATCCTCTTCATAGATTCGGAGTCAAGCATCACTGTAACAAAGACGTAACCTTTATTATGAAGATTTCCCATTTGATCAACAAATATCTCGGATAACTGCGTAGTTTCTTCCTTTTCGTTCCTCCACTTGCTTCCGAACTTCTAGAGCTCCATCATCGGCATGTCCACAAAGACGTTCTGATACGTTAAACACTTCTCCAAGCTTCGAATGCATCCTTGCCCTGCAATGATTCGATTTTTGGTGTAAGCGCACCCACGTAACAACAGCTTCTTCAGATTCCCTCGCTTTACGATACGTGTAACTAGTCTAATGAGCAGAAGGCGTACCCTTAGTCGTTGTAATAACTTTCATACTGACGGTCACACTAGGAACTTCGGAAGCAAAGTGAGCATCATGACTTGTGTTTCGGCCAGCGTGGCGTTATCTTTTCGGGGCAGGTAAAGCCGCTAGTGTCTGGACACCGTCCAGAGGAATTGCCGGGGCCGAATCGTGAGAGAAGAGGAGGAGACAAGGATACCCAACCCTTCGCAGCAAATAAAACCGCCAATGTTCGTGTTCGCAAATGTTCGGACACGGAATGAGGTGGTCTAGTCGCATTGCCCTCCCGGCTGCCGTACTTCAACCCATTAGATATCTGCACGTGGGGGACCACATGAAAGAAGTCAGGTATGCGGAGCTCATGGGAAACGCAGACAGTGGAGCAACACATTCATGCTGCCTGTGACGCAGTTCGGTTTCAGGAAGGCGCTTTGAACGTGTGCGTCAGTCTCTGCTGTGTCGTGTTAGCGCATGCTTAGAGGCCCCTAAGGGCCACTTCTAACACCTCTAACGATGGGTCTCAGCGCGGCATGTCGTGCGCTGCACTGAACTGTACAGGCATGATGAACTGATCAATATCCTGCAGCCTAGACATCCCATTCAAATATGTCCATATGACATTCTTTGCCCCTTATCCTCCTAGTTGTGTTTACCGCGGTTTGTCCCCCAGCTTCTTTTAAGAGAGGATGTTCGTAAAATTGGTCGAAAATGTTGAATTTTTTTGCCACCAGGTAGTTGTGTAGCGCGATAGAAATATTGTCTCAAATTTTCAGAGTTGTAAAAACGCTGCAAAAGCCATCTCGTCTCAATCAATGCGCAGCATCACGCCCCTTTTTCCACAACACTCTGTCCTTGTTTGCGATATTTCCTGCCATCACAGAAATTAAAAAAAATGGTTCAAATGGCTCTGAGCACTATGGGACTTAACTGCTGTGGTCATCAGTCCCCTAGAACTTAGAACTGCTTAAACCTAACTAACCTAAGGACATCACACACATCCATGCCCGAGGCAGGATTCGAACCTGCGACCGTAGCGGTCACGCGGCTCCAGACTGTAGCGCCTAGAACCGCACGGCCACTCCGGCCAGCACAGAAATTACCTGTAGGGTATAGAGGTTGTAAGACCATTTACGAAGCAATTGATTAAGATTTATTTAAAAAATCCTCCCATTGTAGAACCCAAAATCCGAACGAAAGCTTCAACAACCTAATTTAGAATTGTCGCAAAAAGACACCATTTTGCTCATCTACTATGTTTAAAATTTTCTCATATGACCCTTGTCAGGTGTTCAGTGATGGTAACACTGGAAGAATCAGGGCGCCTATGTGACTAGGATTTGATGCAGGTTGGTTCCCTGGAACTCTACTTGAATAATAGCGACGATGTGCGTGTGTCAGTTGATGATACATCCGAAAGGGCACGCTAGAAGGACCAGACTAGAAGAAACGAGCTATATGAAGACCAAAAAGACCAAACGTATGGTTTTCCCCAACATTAAAGTACTTGTTTCTGGCATAAATGCTGAAAAAATCTACTTTCTGTATTTTTCCGAAACTTCTATTTTTCAGTGAGTAAGGAACATTTTCTGCTGAACCATTGCAAATACAAAGGTGAAATTTGCGACTGACTTTGTTCATGCGGTACAAAATTTTTCAAAGCGCGTTGCTGTCAAATTTATTTACACTTATGTGAAAAAATGGCTATGTATACACATAAACTTAGAAACTTATGGCGAGAGTTCCGATGTAATAAAACAGGTACTCACATGTATTTATTTAATTGCTAAGACTACCCTACCACGTGATACGTACAGCATCTTTTGATCAGATGTTCCTCATATAACAGTATGTTTTCTGAAAGTATTCGGCAACATCCTGATTAAATAATTTGACAATAGATTGAAAAAAAATCCCAGATTGTAGCCAATAACATAAAGACAATATGTGTTAAATTTGGTTGAGTTATCTCAGAAACAGTAAAAATTACTTGCGCTGTATTTTCTTATATGTCCCACTTTAAGTACTCCGCTATCAAATTGTTCTTATTTATGTTGAATCTTTAGATCAAGGAGGTAACGCTTGTAGACAGGAGAAAACCATATGCAGTATTGCTTGTGCTTCTTATATTTTCTGCGCACCAGTGTTCGATGATTCACTTCGACCACGTCATTTTCATCCTGATCAAAACTTTCATCCTTTCAGAGATCCTGATTAAACTTTGTAGTTGATTGAAGCTATAAGCCGTCGTGACTTTCCAACTCTGTAACGCAAATGGTTCCTTTCTCTTTCAGTCTTTCGCAATCATCATAGCAATGTCATTGCCTTCATACCTGGTAATCCAAGTGAATTGAGTATCGCGTCGATGATATAGTTAAAGACGGAGCACAAGATAGAGCAGAACAAAGCTGCCGAAAGAAAATCGACCGTGATGTTTAAAAGCACTCCTCTGACTTACGCCTTAAGCGACTTGGGAAATAACGGGAAATCTAAATGCAAGAGGCCCGTGCGGGACAGAGCTCCAGACCTCACGAATGCGAGTCAAGAGCATGGCCCATTGCTCCATATCCCTCTGTTTTACATCTGTAGAATGCTCATTGATCTTTCTTCTTTATTTCAGTTTGTTGTAACTTGCTATAATCCCTACCAGCTCTGTTAATAACTCGCTTGCATATCTACTCAGGTCACCTTAGCACTCGTATTTGTTACGTAAAGAGTGAATCGAATCTCCTACCTTGAAACGGAAACCTGACTCCACTAACTCTCAATAAAAATCCTTATCAATCTCTGTTGTCCTTGTAATATCGAGGTCAGCTATGTTTCGAGAACAACAAAGTATTTCATACGCCATATACTTTGACTTTGCATCAACAGAGTACCATAAATTTGCAGCACTAGTTATTATAGATCAAGCCAAAATCTAATCCAAAACATTTCAGTTAAGTCGCCTAGAACTTAGAACTAATTAAACCTAACTAACCTAAGGACATCACACACATCCATGTCCGAGGCAGGATTCGAACCTGCGACCGTAGCGGTCGCTCGGCTCCAGACTGTAGCGCCTAGAACCGCACGGCCACTCCGGCCGGCATTTCAGTTATGAGACGTACCATTTATCAATAAAACTATTTATCAATAAAAACCACGAACTGTAGACTACAGAGTATCTACAGTTCGTATTTTTCATTGACAAATATGAAATTGTCCCATCAAGTAGGACGGAAGAGTACGTTAAGACATTGAAACAACAACTTCTTTAACGAATTGTCTTACTTATGCGTTCCAATGTACTAGGCACTTTACTCTACTGAAGGAATTACTCCAATGTTCGTATTTATTCCCAACGGTCTAGACGCAGTGGTAACTCCAGTTCCCGTCAGATCAGCGAAGTTAAGTGCTGTAGGACTGGGATAGCACTTGTACGGGTAACCATCTGGTCTGCCGAGCGCTGTGCCAAACGGGGTGGACTCACCTCTTGTGAGGCAAACTGAGGAGCTACTTTATTGAGAAGTAGCGGCTCCGGTCTCGTAAACTGACATGCGGCCGGGAGAGCGGTGTGCTGACCACATGCCGCTCCAAATCCGCATCCAGTGACGCCTGCGGGCTGAGGATGACACGGCGGCCGGTTGGTACCGTTGGGCCTTCATGGCCTGCCCAGGGGGAGTTTTTTTATGTTCATATTTATTACCTGGTCACATTTCAGCAAGTCCTATGAAGACGTCCGAGCTGGTCCGACGCATATTCTGGGGGTGGGGTGGTGAGGCAGGGGTGGACAGAACTGGGGATCTTGCTGACCACAGGACTTCCTCAGCATCACACAAACAGTTCACAGAGACAGGTGCCATATGTGTACAAGCATTGTCCTGTTGGAAAATGGCGCCACAATGCTGTCGTATCAGAGGTAACAACATGAGAACGCAGGGTGTCCGTGATGTATGTTGTGCCATCAGAGTTACCGTAACCACTACCAGTCATGACCCGAAGTCATACCTGATGGTCGTCCCACAATTACGCGGTACGTAACACCATCTAACCAAAAACCTCTAAGAATGGGACCCCTCCCAATGTTGTCGCCACACTTGTTGACAATGGTCATCTGGGGTAGTGCAAAAGCGCTATTCATCGCTGTGCACAACGCAACATCGTTTACCAGCAGACTATAGCGTCACTCCAGGAGCAGCCGTTTCTGTTGCGGTGTTAATGGCAGCCTACGCATGGGACAGTAATTCCCTGGTCCAGCTGCTGCCTGTCTCCCACTAATGGCGCAGAATGATACAGAATGTTGTATGTTACAGGAAGTCCATTCCTCGTCGTCTGACGGAAGTTCAGCAGAGCATGCTATAACACCAACCATGAATGGGACAACGCGACTTGTGCACACTGTTCAGTTTGTCGACATCCTCAAGCCTATATCGTCCGCGGATGGACACATTCTGGCAAGGAGGGTTTATAGCATCGGAAGTTGCCCTCCGAATTGGTGTACACCACTGAGACGACATTCGAACTTCTATCGCTGAAACAAAGCGCGAGGTTTTACTTCGTAGTGGTCACCAGCTGATGACTGCTACCTACAGTTTATGCCTCTTAGACATCAGGTGGAGAATGCAACAGAACTGCGCAGTGCCATTTGGAGGCAGCTGTGAAGGCTTTGCCGACCCACATAGTATGCATCCGTCTGCTCAGCGCTGTGGTATGCAAACAATGTGGGCGGGGTGGGAGGCGCCTGGAGTGGAACATGGATCAGTGACGTCGAGTTGTTTTCACTGACAAATGTAGAACTTTTATGATGCCAGATAATCATCGGCGAAGAGAGTTTATGTGGCCAGGTACCACGGGTTTAGAGGGTACTTTTTTGAGGGCTGTGCAGTACCCACACAGAGGCCTCTTGCTGTCAGGCTTTCAACGTCTGGGTAGTCTTTCAAGATTCGTGATGGCAATGCACGAGCACTCTGTGCCCACCCTGTGAACACCTTCCTCTAAACAAAAAAACAAAAAAAAAAAAACAAAAGTCATCAGGCCACCAGTGGCCTACCGGGATCATCCGACCGCCGCGTCATCCTCCGAGAGGAGGATGCGGATAGGAGGGGCGTGGGGTCAACACACCGTTCTCCCGACCATTACGAGGAGGGTATTCTTGACCGAAGCCGCTACTATTCGGTCGAGTAGCTCCTCAATTGGCATCACGAGGCTGAGTGCACCCCGAAAAATGGCAACAGCGCATGGCGGCCTGGATGGTCACCCAGCCAAGTGCCGACCACGCCCGACAGCGCTTAACTTTGGTGACCTCACAGGAACCGGTGTAACCACTGCATCAAGGCCCTTGCCGAACACCTTTCTCTAGGAGTCTCGAATGAAGCAAAGGAAACTGCCTGCGGTATCTGCTCGTATAAAACCTGCTGAGCGTGCTTCGGAGCAGTTGAAATTTGCGTTGCGTCCTCGCGGGGACCTACCTCAGCAGGCCTCCAGGATGGGATGTGGAACAGGCTTGAGCAGTAACGTTTCAACCACACTGGAAATGTTATGCCGAGCTGTATCTACGGATGTTTAAATGCAGTGGATGGAGCAATATGCTACTGAATCGTACCCAGCAGCAGTTTCTGATTTTACTGATGTGCAAATACACTGCAGGTCATACAAACAGCAGCTCCAAAAAAGGCTGCATACAATGCGCGTCAAAGTAGTACGAAGCATACTACATGCATGGATACACAAGTGATACATACATTGGATACATTTAAGTGCAGATATAGAATCTATATGAGAAGGATGATTTCGAGACTGGATTCTTATTCAGAAATTGCATTTGCCTTGAGAAAGTCGTATTACGCGTTATATAAGAAGTAGAAACTTTCGGAATCCAACAACGGTAGTATTTTTGAGGTCTCTGAATACTTAATATATTGTTCACGACATAGTTGATTCCATTGGTAGGGTTCCCACGATTGTCACGTGAACATGGAATCGATTGATTTCAGGGGCCAAAATCAATGCTATCGTGTACATCAGCGGCACCACGTAACTAACGCCCGAGAGGACTAACATATTGTACTCCAAGCGATGTGAGATCGTGCAGCACCGTCATGGACATGGAGTTCTTTGCAGCATGGGGAGTATCCACACAGGCAGTGCAACAGAGTCTGGAGGATCACAGACGATCAGCAAGACAACCATCGTTGCAGCTTGCCTTGATGCAGCAGCAGACTGTGGCATGCCGACATAGTATGCCCATTATAAAAAATGGACGCTGTTTTCAGTTGAATACCAGTTGTGCAAACAAATCCACATTGGACTTATACATACGTGGAGACTCCACAGAGAACGAACCTTGTCAACTTGCTACAACATCCAAAAGGTGATTGTTGTATTTGTCATCGTTCTATGGGACCAGCACAGGGCGTGATGGCTTGGTGTACCATAGGGTACACATCAGGATCACCTTTGGCCCACATAACTGGATTATCAACAGAATAACGCAAGACCACATATTGCCCTTGTGTTCCTGATACTTCTGTATGCAGAGGGTATTCGACTGTTGCCCTAACAATCATGTTCTCCAGATACCTCACCCACTGAAAACGTCTGAACATGGTAGCCACCACTTGTCATCCACTATGACTGATGAACTCTGGTCCGAATAAAAGTACCATGGGATAACATATTAGTATCTCTCAACTAAGCTCACAACATTTGGGCAATCATTATCCTGCAACAGAATGATGCCGTCAATCAACATTGCTGAGCGTTTGAACTTGACGGCGCACTTCAGTTTTTACAAAGTGTCCACATACCGCTGTACGTTAGTTGTGGCGCCGTGTTCCAGAAAGTCAATGAGCAGCGGGCTCATGCAGTCAAAGGAAAAGGATATTATGACTTTCCTGAAGATAGCGTGCCTATTGTTCTACTCTGTAAAAGTTTCGCTGGGAAGCCCTGACACATACTCCATACAGGTCCGATCTCTCCTCATGCGATTTCCATATCTTTGGAACCCCGAAGAAGACATTCGTGTCCGCCGACTTTCTTACGAGGAAGAGATGTCCGCCTGGGCACAATCATGGTTCCGTAGACAACCGCAAACATTTTTTTCATTGGCCGTCTTGTCTCACAGTGAAATAAATGTATAGACTGGAAACAGAAGAGGGTATATAATACTCCCTTTGGAACGCCAGATCTATGACTTCCCGTCAATTACTTCGAAATGTGTCATTTCTGCCAGGGAATCACAAATAAAGAAACTCCACTGAGGCGATACTCCACAGGTTGTTGTTGTTGTTGTGGTCTTCAGTCCTGAGACTGGTTTGATGCAGCTCTCCATGCTACTCTATCCTGTGCAAGCTGCTTCATCTCCCAGTACCTACTGCAACCTACATCCTTCTGAATCTGCTTAGTGTATTCATCTCTTGGTCTCCCCCTATGATTTTTACCCTCCACGCTGCCCTCCAATACTAAATTGGTGATCCCTTGATGCCTCAGAACATGTCCTACCAACCGATCCCTTCTTCTGGTCAAGTTGTGCCACAAACTTCTCTTCTCCCCAATCCTATTCAATACTTCCTCATTAGTTATGTGATCTACCCATCTAATCTTCAGCATTCTTCTGTAGCACCACATTTCAAAAGCTTCTATTCTCTTCTTGTCCAAACTATTTACCGTCCATGTTTCACTTCCATACATGGCTACACTCCATACAAATACTTTCAGAAATGACTTCCTGGCACTTAAATCTATACTCGATGTTAACAAATTTCTCTTCTTCAGAAACGCTTTCCTTGCCATTGCCAGTCTACATTTTATATCCTCTCTACTTCGTCCATCATCAGTTATTTTGCTCCCCAAATAGCAAAATTCCTTTACTACTTTAAGTGTCTCATTTCCTAATCTAATACCCTCAGCATCACCCGACTTAATTCGACTACATTCCATTATCCTCGTTTTGCTTTTGTTGATGTTCATCTTATATCCTCCCTTCAAGACACCATCCATTCCGTCCAACTGCTCTTCCAAGTCCTTTGCTGTCTCTGACAGAATTACAATGCCATCGGCGAACCTCAAAGTTTTTATTTCTTCTCCATGGATTTTAATACCTACTCCAAATTTTTCTTTTGTTTCCTTTACTGCTTGCTCAATATAGAGATTGAATAACATCGGGGAGAGGCTACAACCCTGTCTTACTCCCTTCCCAATCACTGCTTCCCTTTCATGTCCCTCAACTCTTATAACTGCCATCTGGTTTCTGTACAAGTTGTAAATAGCCTTTCGCTCCCTGTATTTTACCCCTGCCACCTTTAGAATCTGAAAGAGAGTATTCCAGTCAACATTATCAAAAGCTTTCTCTAAGTCTACAAATGCTAGAAACGTAGGTTTGCCTTTCCTTAATCTTTCTTCTAAGATAAGTCGTAAGGTCAGTATTGCCTCACGTGTTCCAGTATTTCTACGGAATCCAAACTGATCTTCCCCGAGGTCGGCTTCTACTAGTTTTTCCATTCGTCTGTAAAGAATTCGTGTTAGTACTTTGCAGCTGTGGCTTATTAAACTGATTGTTCAGGTATGTAAACTATTGAAGGAGCTGGTTGTGAGGAACTGTGTCATAAGCCATTTGAGATCTACTGTCAATAGTACTGTTACTTCATGCGAACAAGGGGCCAGTTGTGTTCCACAAGAACGATAAAACATTTCCTTTGAAGCATTTTGTAACGAAACACGGGATGTGTTCCAAAACCCTGTTGCCAACTGATGTCAGTGATATAAGTGTATAGTTTAGCGTGTCATTTCTATTTCCCTTCTTGTGTATTGATGTGACTTGCGCAAGTTTCCAGTCGTTACATATGGTTAAATGAAACAACAAGTTCACTGTTACCAGTCACCGTTTTATTTATTTCCACGACGCGTTTCGAAGGTTTAAACCTCCATCATCGGGTGGATTTACATTAGTAAGTATTACATTTGTGTGTGTGTTGTGTTACGATTTTTGGAGGAACTTGTGGCACTGCCTAGTGGAGAAACGAAACGCTATTTCAGAATATGGTTTAGGATTACTTTTGACGAAAAATTAAACTGATATCTAATGGTAAACATTGAATAAGTAAACTACAGTACCTTCAGTCATCACAGGTTCCTTTTGCTGTCGTAACACATCACATGTATACTGCCACATTTGTAAACAAATATGGCGTCTGGAATCAGCTGGGTGCAAGGTTCGTATAGCAGAAGTGAAGACATAATCGCAAAGTGCAAAGAATATACATCATAACAATATTATTACAGAATAATTGCTTTAAGCATTTAGCGGTGTTTGTTTACGTGTGTGTACTTCAGGTGGTATATAAATCCAATTCTGACAACTTAAAACAGCAAACATTTGTACTCGTTTATACAATCACGTGAAATGTTAAAATGTCTTAAACTTCATCTTATTGATAACAATTAGGTGAAATGTTACAGACTATAATTACAATGATCATATTGGCTACAACAGTAAAATCATACATACATTACACTCTTTGATTGGGGTTAATAATAGATGTGAAGTGAGGGGCTGGAGGCAGAAGGAGAGGTAGAGAGACAGAAAAAGTGTATGTGTGTGTGTGTGTGTGTGTGTGTGTGTGTGAGTGAAAGGGAGAGGGAGAGAGAGAGAGAGGGAGAGAGAGAGAGAGGAAAGAGTGATTATATGACAGGAAACATTTACATACTTATTGATAACAATTAGGTGAAATGTTACAGACTATAGTTACAATGATCATATTGGCTACAACAGTAAAATCATACATACATTACACTCTTTGATTGGGGTTAATAAACAGATGTGAAGTGAGGGGCTGGAGGCAGAAGGAGAGGTAGAGAGACAGAAAAAGAGTGTGTGTGTGTGTGTGTGTGTGTGTGTGTGTGTGTGTGAGTGAAAGGGAGAGGGAGAGAGAGAGAGAGAGGGAGAGAGAGGGAGAGAGGAAAGAGTGATTATATGACAGGAAACATTTACGTGGCAAGGAGTCTTAAGATTGCATGTTGCATATATTAGCTGCCTAAAGGTTGGGGTAATACATTGGTTAATGCTATAAAATATGCAGATAGATATACATTTGTGCCAGTAGTTGGTGTACATACAGTTTTAAGCTGACAAGGGGCACAAGCTGTTGGTGTGATGAATTATCTGTAAATGAGGTCAATCTCTTGTAGTCTTGGCAGCTGTCAATATTTATGGTAAATATTAGGTGTGTGTGTGTGTGTGTGTATAAGTATGTGTGTCTGTCTCTGTGTGTGTGTGTGTGTGTGTGTGTGTGTGTGTGTGTGTGTGTGCGTGCATTTTTATGAGTGTAGGCAGTTGCTGAAAACGGAGATGATACTATTGTAAATATTGTCATTTTTGTCATTTAAGATAGATTCTGGTTGTTCCATTTGATGTTTGTATATTTGGAGTGTTTCAAGGATGTCTAGTTTTCTGCCTTTTGGTTGGATGTGTAAGATGCTAATACTTGTGTTGTCAACATGGTGTTTTGTTTCATGCAGGTGGGTAGCTATTGCTGATGTGTGATATTTTTTGTTTTTTAGTGCTGCCATGTGTTCCTTGAACCTAATCTCAAATGATCTGCCTGTCTGGCCTATGTAGAAGCAGTCACAGTCCAAACATTCAATTTTGTACACACCTGTGTGATGAAGTGGGTGTCGTGTGCCGATGTTGTGGGGTAACTTCTGTCCAATCTTATTGTCTGTTGTAAAGGATATGCTTATGCCTTTCCGTTTGAAGACATTGGCTATCTGGTATGAAATGTTACCCAGAAAGGGGATTGTATGGAAGATGTTATTTTCTTTTTGTTTTTTGTGTTGTGATTCCTTTGCCATTATTGAGTGTTTTAGGGTGTCTACTATGGAGCTGTTATAACCATTTTCAATAGCTGCTTGTTTTATTATTTCAATTTCTTGATCACATTTATCTTCTGAAAGTGGTAGTTGGATAGCTCTATTAATCATGTACCGGAATGCTGCCATTTTGTGTGCTGTGGGGTGGCAAGAGGAGTTGTGGATTGTGGTATGTGTTGTGGTAGGCTTCCGATAAATTTCAAACTGATGTCTGTTATTCTTTATTCTAATGGTAAGGTCTAGGAAATTTATACTGTCGTCTTTTTGGTGTTCAACTGTGAATTTTATGTTTTCATGGAAGTTGTTGAAAAACTGATTCAACTCACTGATGTCATCTTTAGTGCCTTTGATTAAAATGATGGTATCATCTACATATCTGTAGTAGTAGATGATATTTTTGAGGAGGTGGTGATTGGAATTCAGGATTTTGTCCTCTAGGTTGCTTATAAATATTTCTGCTAGCAATCCGGAAAGATTTGAGCCCATTGCCAGACCATCTGTTTGTTGGTAGATTTTATTGTTAAATTTAAAATAGTTGTGTGAAAGCGTGAATTCAAGCAGGTCCATTAGTTCATTAATGTGAGTTGAAGGGATATTTTTGTGTTTATGTAGGTTGGCATTAATTATCTGTAGTGTGGGATCTATTGGCACAGAGGAATATAGGTTTTGTATGTCAAATGAGGCAAGTGTGGCTCCATCAGGTACTTGTATGTTTTTGACATATTGTGTAAATTCTGTTGTGTTTTTAAGTGTTCTCTCATTATTGAATGTGTATGCTTGTTTGAGAATTCTGAAGAGTATTTTATTGAGCTTGAATGTTGGGCTGTTCCTACAGTTCACTATGGGCCTGATGGGGGTCCCGTTTTTGTGCATCTTTGGTTGTGATCTAAGGCACGGTGCTTGTGGGCTCATTGTTACAATGTTTCTTGCTTCTTGGATGGTGAGTAGGAAGTTAATGTTGTTTGAAATGTGTTTAATCTCCTTTTGTATTCTGGCTGTTGGATCTTTATGTATTTCAGTTATGTTGCTGGTTTGTCCTTTGCAGTCTCTGACAGAATTACAATGTCATCGGCGAACCTCAAAGTTTTTATTTCTTCTCCATGGATTTTAATGCCTACTCCGAACTCTTCTTTTGTTTCCTTTACTGCTTGCTCAATACACAGATTGAATAGCATCGGGGAGAGGCTACAAACCTGTCTCACTCCCTTCCCAACCAATGCTTCCCTTTCATGTCCCTCGACTCTTATAACTGCCATCTGGTGTCTGTACAAACTGTAAATAGCCTTTCGCTCCCTGTATTTTACGCCTGCCACCTTCAGAATTTGAAAGAGAGTATTCCAGTCAACATTGTCAAAAGCTTTCTCTATGTCTACAAATGCTAGAAAAGTAGGTTTGCCTTTCCTTAATCTACTTTCTAAGATAAGTCGTAGGGTCAGTATGGCCTCAATTGTTCCAAAATTTCTACGGAATCCAAACTGATCTTCCTCGAAGTCGGCTTCTATCAGTTTTTCCATTCGTCTGTAAAGAATTCGCGTTAGTATTTTGCAGCTGTGACTTATTAAATTGATGGTTCGGTAATTTTCACATCTGTCAACGCCTGCTTTCTTTGGGATTGGAATTATTATATTCTTCTTGAAGTCTGAGGGAATTTCGCCTGTCTCATACATTTTGCTCACCAGATGGTAGAGTTTTGCCAGGACTGGCTCTCCCAGAGCTGTCAGTAGTTCTAATGGAACGTTGTCTACTCCCGGGACCTTGTGTCTTACTCTCTGGGAAACTAGTGCAGTTGTGCAACTTGACGGCCGCTCGGCGGTGGATGGCAGAGCGCGCAGCGGAGCGACGGAGGAGACCGCGGCGCAGTACGGAGCGGCCGCTTGCGAAACGCTTCCTGGGTCAGGGCGGCGGCGGCCCCCCCAAGGTCAAGGCCGGCTGTGCCCGTGGCGTTTACATAAGGTAAGTCCGCCGTGCCGTGCTGACGTCAGCGGCACGTCGCGTCGCAGGTGGCGGCCCGGGCCGGGCAAGGACGCGGGGCCCGCCGGGATGCGCGCACCGCTGCGTGATCTACTTGTCCCCTCCACCGCGAGCGTCGCGCTTGCCAATACAGGTCAGGCCGAGAATCGTGTCTACCACTATCCAGGGGGTTCTCCGGTCTCGGAGCTTTATTTTATACTCATATTCAACGTTTCTTTTCTGAAAAAAAACTATTTTTCCATCAAATCTCTATTGACACACAAAAGTACATATCTTAAATGCACTACTGGCGATTAAAATTGCTACACCAAGGAGAAATGCAGATGATAAACGGGTATTCATTGGACAAATATATTATAGTAGAACTGACGTATGATTACATTTTCACGCAATTTGGGTGCATAGATCCTGGAAATCAGTACCCAGAACAACAACCTCTGGCCGTAATAACGGCCTTGATACGCCTGGGCATTGAGTCAAACAGAGCTTGGATGGCGTGTACAGGTACAGCTGCCCATGCAGCTTCAACACGATACCACAGTTCATCGAGAGTAGTGACTGGCGTATTGTGACAAGCCAGACGTTTTCAATTGGTGAGAAATCTGGAGAATGTGCTGGCCAGGGCAGCAGTCGAACATTTTCTGTATCCAGAAAGGCCCGTACAGGACCTGCAACATGCGGTCGTGCATTATCCTGTTGAAATGTAGGATTTAGCAGGGATCGAATGAAGGGTAGAGCCACAAGTCGTGACACATCTGAAATGTAACGTCCACTCTTCAAAGTGCCGTCAATGCGAACAAGAGGTGACCGAGACGTGTAACCAATGGCACCCCATACCATCACGCCGGGTGATATGCCAGTATGGCGATGATGAATACACGCTTCTAATGTGCGTTCACCGCGATGTTGCCAAACACGGATGCGACCATCATGACGCTGTAAACAGAACCTGGATTCATCCAAAAAATGACGTTTTGCCATTCGTGCACCCAGGTTCGTCGTTGAGTACACCATCGCAGGCGCTCCTGTCTGTGATGCAGCATCGAGGGTAACCGCAGCCGTCCGCAGCTCGTGGTCGTGCGGTAGCGTTCTCGCTTCCCGCGCCCGGGTTCCCGGGTTCGATTCCCGGCGGGGTCAGGGATTTTCTCTGCCTCGTGATGACTGGGTGTTGTGTGATGTCCTTAGGTTAGTTAGGTTTGAGTAGTTCTAAGTTCTAGGGTACTAATGACCTTAGATGTTAAGTCCCATAGTGCTCAGAGCCATAACCGCAGCCATGGTCTCCTAGATGATAGCCCATGCTGCTGCAAACGTCGTCGAACTGTTCGTGCAGATGGTTGTTGTCTTGCAAACGTCCTCATCTGTTTACTACGGGATCGAGACGTAGCTGCAAGATCCGTTACAGCCATGCGGATAAGATGCCTGTCATCTCGACTGCTAGTGATACAAGGCCGTTGGGATGCAGCACGGCGTTCCGTATTACCCTCCTGAACCCACCGATTCCATATTCTGCTAACAGTCATTGGATGTCGACCAACGCGAGCAGCAATGTCGCGATACGATAAACCGCAATCGCGGTAGGCTACAATCCGACCTTTGTCAAAGTGGGAAACGTGATAGTCCGCATTTCTCCTCCTTACACGAGGCATCACAACAACGTTTCACTAGGCAATGCCGGTCAACTGCTGTTTGTGTACGAGAAATCGGTTGGAAACTTTCCTGATGTCAGCACGTTGTAGGTGTCGCCACCGGCGCCAACCTTGTGTGAATGCTCTGAAAAGCTAATCGTTCGCATATCACAGCATCTTCTTCCTGTCGGTTAAATTTCGCGTCTGTAGCACGTCTTCTTCGTGGTGTAGCAATTTTAATGGCCAGCAGTGTACTATGATAATAATTTTTGGCCTTTAAATTGATAAGCCAATGCAGCACAAATTGGTGGCAAAATACCTATGCTTGGATTGCACAACTAAACAGTTCGCATAACTGAGAGTGAAGTACAGGTCTGCAATCAAAATTAAACATATACACTTTATCAGAATTAAATTATGACGTGAATCTCGAAACTGATATTCCCCGAAGTGCGGCTAATTGAAAAGGTAAGTACTGAAAATCGACCAATTTTGTTGCCCTTAAATGTGAATAAATAACAAACATTATGAAAAAGTGTGCTTTCTTGCAGTTCTCGCCAAAATTACAGGTGTATTATTAACTCGTAGACCGGAAAACCGAGTACATCTACATGTACATGGATACTCTGCAAATCACATTTAAGTGTCTGGCAGAGCGTTCATCGAACCACCTTCCCAATTCTCTATTATTCCAATCTCGTATAGCACGTGGAGAGAATGAACACCTATATCTTTCCGTACAAGCTCTGATTTCCCTTATTTTATCGTGGTGATCGTTCCTCCCTGTGTAGGCCGGTGTCAAAAAAATATTTTAGCATTCGGAGGAGAAAGTTGGTGATTGGAATTTCATGAGAAGATTCCGTCGCAACGAAAAACGCCTTTCTTTTAATGATGTCCATCCCAAATCCTGTATCATTTCTGTGACAGTCTCTCCCATATTTCGCGATAATACAAAACGTGCTGCCTTTCTTTGAACTTTTTCGATGGACTCCGTCAGTCCCATCTGCTAAAGATCCCACACCGCGCATCAGTATTCTAAAAAGAGGACGGGCAAGCCAAGTGTCCTGCCAATAAAACGCAGTCTTTGGTTAGCCTTCCCTACATTTTCTATATGTTCCTTGCAATTTAAGTTGTTCGTAATTGTAATACTTAGGCTTTTAGTTGAATTTACGGCTTTTAGATTAGACTGATTTATCGTGTAACCAAAGTTTAACGAGTTCCTTTTAACACTCATGCGGATGACCTCACACGTTTCGTTATTTAGGGTCAACTGCCACTTTTCGCACCATTCAGATATTTTTTTCTAAATCGTTTTGCAGTTTGTTTTGATCTTCTGATGACTTTATTAGTCGATAAACGACAGCGTCTTCTGCAAACAACCGAAGACGGCTGCTCAGATTGTCTCCCAAATCTGTTATATAAATAAGGAACAGCAAAGGGCCTGTAATATTACCTTGGGGAACACCAGAAATCACTTCTGTTTTACTCGTGACTTTCCGTCAGTTACTACGAACTGTGACCTCTCTGACAGGAAATCACAAATCCAGTCACATAACTGAGACGATATTCCATAAGCACCCAATTTCAATACGAGCCGCTTGTATGGTACTGTGTCAAAAGCCTTCCGGAAATCAAGTAGTTTCTTTCTTTTTAATCATGCGAACAAGTTTAAGAAGCACTTCTAATAAATTTACTTAATTCTTGACCACAGTTTTATTTCTCATCCACCTTACACGTTTCGACTTCCCGCCGTTTTCAAAGGCTACAAAAATACGACATAAAACTGGTATCAGACGATATGAAAATATGATAAATTTCACCATTGATAAGAGACATGTTATAGCGACTATAATGTGGCTACCTAGCTTACCATTGCTATGTCAGCCATATATAAACATTAGATACATTGTGTCACGTCAACCTTGTTGAGCGCTAGACAGGTGCAAATTGCTACCAATTTAGGAAACAAGTGGGTACGTGGTGCACGCTGCAATTTGTTTTTGTTTACAATCATAATTTTCATCGTCACAACATATAAAATAATATCATCAGTCAATATGGGAGTTACCTACAATGTTTTAGAAAAGATATTCCTTTACAAAACAATGTGTTACAGTTTTTTTTCTAATACATTGGAAGAGCTCGCTGATTGGTGCTGGGGCCAACTGTCAGTTAACAAACAAATGTTTTGTTTTCTCTACTACTTACAGCACATAAAGTACTACCATTAGTAAAAGTTTATAAATATTTAATAAAAGTTAAAATTATATAGATTACTAGAGGGTTTGTAAGGGAACTGATTAAAATTGGCACACCTAAGATACCGTGCATGAGACCTTCTGTAGTTGTATGACGATAAAATAGGTTTCTGTAAATAACAAACATTGTAGATCGCCATGTCGCAATTAAGGGAAGGGGAAGGTTCAAATGGTTGAAATGGCCCTGAGCACTATGGGACTCAGCTGCTGTGGTCATAAGTCCCCTAGAACGTAGAACTACTTAAACCTAACTAACCTAAGGACATCACACACATCCATGCCCGAGGCAGGATTCGAACCTGCGACCGTAGTGGTCGTGTGGTTCCAGACTGTAGCGCCTTTAACCGCTCGGCCACTCCGGCCGGCGAAGGGGAAGGGTCAAAGGGTACACAATGTTAATCTTAAAATATTAAAAAAATCCCGTAAAACCGTTTGAAATGTTGTGACTACAAATGTTTATAAGATGACAACTTAAAGCTAGGAAGACACATTGTAGTTGTTGTGACACGTCTTCAACAGTGGTGAAATGTATGAAATTGTTATATCGTGTGATACCCGTTTTATGTTGTATTTTTATAGCCTTTGAAAATGACAGGAAATCGAAACGCGTAAGGTAGATGAAAAATAAAAGTATAGTCAAGACATAAGAGAAGTTATTAAAAGTGCATCCAGATGGCCGCGTCATCAGTAGCATTTTCATGCAAATTGTAGCAGTGTAACAAGCGTTGTCTCGACACACACGCATTTAACATTTTGAGACCGATATGTAGGCCTATATAGAATCATTAGCACTGGAATATATCGAGATTTCTATTAATTGATAATTTCAGTGATATAGTTTTGTTAATTTTTTTTTCCTCATGGAAAGAAGAGAAGTTTGTGTCATTTTTATCAATTCATATTTGTGTATAATCTATGTCTCTACTTCATCGCCGAAGAAAATGAAGATCTGTCCTTGTATTGTCTGTGAATCTTGCCTGGTTCCTGTTCCTGTGGTTCTGTAAGTTACATATAAGTTTGTATGCTAAATTACGTGAACAGTTATTGTAGTGTCAGATATATAGCTCTTTTGTCTTTTCAGTACCATCAACTATCCGAATTTTCCTCATGCAGATCATATTCATTGAGCTTTTAGATTTTTATTTCAAGTTTTAAATAAGGGAAATTGGTGACGTACTGCTGGACAGCGAACGACCGAATGCTAATCGCATTCTCTCATTACTTATTTCCTTAAATGAAACTGAAGCGTCCTTGAGATATTTCATACCGATCAGTTTCCAATAGCTTATGTGATTTTTTTTGTAGGAATTTCCGTAAGGCAGTGGTTCCCAGCCTTTCTTAGATCATTACCCTGAGTGCAGTTCGACATTACCTCGTCTCCCCGCTCTAAACCCACCCCCTCCCCCACTGCCGTCTGTTACCCACCACACATTATCACCAAATTCAGTACCTAACTAAACTGTAGAATGAAATAATTTCTTGGAACACTTTTATTTTTAATATGATGAAAGATGAATGGTATTTAGATTGTGTGTGTGTGTGTTTGTGTTTTAGAATGAGTGACGAAGGAAAACGTGGTGCATCGCAAGTGCTACTTGCAACTCCTTCTCACTTAAGAAAGCTAACTATCCACAGTGAGGGTAGGCATTTGTTACAAAACATACTTTCCCTGCATTACTCCTCTCCATTGCAGCATTTGCTTGACCTGCACATTGCAATCCATTTAAAATAAACGAAGATGAAATGTGTGCAGTATAGTTGATTGCTGCAGTCCTTACTTGTGAACTGGCAGAAGCTTTGTTGCTGATCACAATCACTAATGATAATAGCAATAACAATAATAATACTAATAATAATAATACAGTATTGTGGTAGCTGTTACGTAGTTACTGCTTTGTCGTGTTGTCAATTAATTCATTAATCTGTTTCGAAGCGAGTAATGAAGAAATTTCTGAACTACTACAGGTACTATCTACGACTTGGAGAAGACACTTTTATTTTAAGATATATACCATTTGTTACGTATGTGTCTCAATTTTATCATCAACGATGTATGGGACAAAGTACAACATATGTGTGTCGTGGGTGGAGTATGTGAGGAACCTGTAAAATCCGCCGAATTAATGCTACTAATTGAGAAAAAGTAATTATTGATATATAATCAATATAAAATTTTGATAATGAAATGACATTTTGAAAGTAATTTAGTTTCGTGACTGAAACAATCGAATCGCTTAGTTTTTACTCCTAAGAAAATGTCATTTTACTTTTCAGGGGGTTATTACCTCCAGGTTGGGAAACGCTACAGTACAGGTAATCGGTCAATCGCCATCTAACAAGAGCGTTAACGAGTTTACTCACTGGTCTGATACGAAAGCAGAGGAAGAGAGCACCTTTGAGGTAAAAAGTACTAAATGAATGCTAAATCTCTCTTTTGCACTGAACTGTAAGGTGTACTAAATTATATTTCTGGCCCCCATCTTCAGTGAAGTTTGCTTCCCCGTAAAACACACAGAATCTTAAAAATAAGTAGCGCTTCCGAACGTAACTTTAACATTATTCGACTTACCACTAATCTGCTATTCATGACATAAAACGTTCCTCCTCTACGAAGATCTCTTTTTTCAAAACTCAAGTCTCTCCTTCCATAATTCTAGCCTCGACCCTGCTCTGGAACGAGCGCTTGTCCTGACGCTTGAGGCGTTTCCACTCCCGTTTTCGTGGCGAACCAGCAAGCCGTGGTGCCGGTAACGACTCCCATGACTTTCATGTTGTGCTGGACATCCTTAAATCTGTCATTAAAAATAGCTCAAGCACGACTGCTAGCAAGTTGGACGACTTTTATACTCCAAAATACGTGTTTTGGAGCATAAGTCCAAATTAATGAATTCTGCGTATAGGTTCCGTGGCATCTCTCCATCAAATTGTCGTCTGTCAGATGATTGTAGACTTCAGCAATACCTTATGATCAAAAGTTTCCGGTGATACGTTCATCTCAACTTGATTACATTTACACCAACTCTCAGAACAGCAGACGTGCTGTAGATTGTCCTTCGTTGAACACCTGTTATAAAGTGTTGCTATAATTGCTCTTTTCATCTTACTTATGTCGAAATCATACAGGGTGTCCTATTTTAATCTATACCGTCCGAAATCTCAGGAGCGCCACAATTCTGCAAAAAAAGTCTCTAGTAAAAGTTGTAAGGTTTGAAGGGGGTCACGGAGTGGTTATCTCGAAATGACCTTAAACCCTGTTTTCAAGGTCGAACCAAGGTGAAGATTTTTCCAAGTGGTAACTATTTTTTGTTCCATATTCGCATTCTACGTGCAAAAATACGCGTTGTTTGTAGGGAACATTTTTTTCGAAAAATCAATGATTTGTCGCCAGGGGGCACTTCATAGTAGCTTTCCCAGGTTACCTATATCAAGAACGAAGCGAGATCGTGAAAAATTTTCAATGAAAATCTTATATGGCTTCTGAAATGTGTCTACTGGTGAAATTTTCGTGAACTTGAAATGGCGCTGAAATTCTTCTGTAGGAATTGAAGTGAAAGCAAATGCCGTCGGCATTAGCGGAATCCAGTATTCACCACGTGGAGGTTGTCCAGTGCACTTCGCACATCGTTAGCTCTGAAAAGGGCTGATTAACGTGGTTCTCACTGGAAATTTAGGATCTCAGATGCTCTATCAACTGCCCATTTTGCCTAATGCACATTTGCACTCTCTGTCGTAAACTGGTCTCGACATCATTCAATGTCTGATGGGTGATTGCCTGGAAAGCCGCCACAATCTTTTCTCTCATATCTTCTTGGGTCGTCGGCGGAGTGGAGTACACCTTCTGCTTCATAGCTCCCCATAAGAAGAAATCTGGCGATCTTGGCGGGAATTTACGAACTACGAGGTGCATTCAAGTTCTAAGGCCTCCGATTTTTTTTCTAATTAACTACTCACCCGAAATCGATGAAACTGGCGTTACTTCTCGACGTAATCGCCTTGCAGACGTACACATTTTTCACAACGCTGACGCCATGATTCCATGGCAGCGGCGAAGATTTCTTTAGGAGTCTGTTTTTACCACTGGAAAATCGCTGAGGCAATAGCAGCACGGCTGGTGAATGTGCGGCCACGGAGATTGTCTTTCATTGTTGGAAAAAGCCAAAAGTCACTAGGAGCCAGGCCAGGTGAGTAGGGAGCATGAGGAATCACTTCAAAGTTGTTATCACGAAGAAACTGTTGCGTAACGTTAGCTCGATGTGCGGGTGCGTTGTCTTGGTGAAACAGCACATGTGCAGCCCTTCCCGGACGTTTTTGTTGCAGTGCAGGAAGGAATTTGTTCTTCAAAACATTTTCGTAGGATGCACCTGTTACCGTAGTGCCCTTTGGAACGCAATGGGTAAAGATTACGCCCTCGCTGTCCCAGAACATGGACACCATCATTTTTTCAGCACTGGCGGTTACCCGAAATTTTTTTGGTGGCGGTGAATCTGTGTGCTTTCATTGAGCTGACTGGCGCTTTGTTTCTGGATTGAAAAATGGCATCCACGTCTCATCCATTGTCACAATCGACGAAAAGAAAGTCCCATTCATGCTGTCGTTGCGCGTCAACATTGCTCGGCAACATGCCACACGGGCAGCCATGTGGTCGTCCGTCAGCATTCGTGGCACCCACCTGGATGACACTTTTCGCATTTTCAGGTCGTCATGCAGGATTGCGTGCACAGAACCCACAGAAATGCCAACTCTGGAGGCAATCTGTTCAACAGTCATTCGGCGATCCCCCAAAACAATTCTCTACACTTTCTCGATCATGTCGTCAGACCCGCTTGTGCGAGCCTGAGGTTGTTTCGGTTTGTTGTCACACGATGTTCTGCCTTCATTAAACTGTCGCACCCACGAACGCACTTTCGACACATCCATAACTCTATCGCCACATGTCTCCTTCAACTGTCGATGAATTTCAATTGGTTTCACACCACGCAAATTCAGAAAACGAATAATTGCACGCTGTTCAAGTAAGGAAAACGTCGCCATTTTAAATATTTAAAACAGTTCTCATTCTCGCCGCTGGCGGTAAAATTCCATCTGCCATACGGTGGTGCCATCTTTGGGACGCATTGACGATGAACGCGGCCTCATTTTAAAACAATGCGCATGTTTCTATCTCTTTCCAGTCCGGAGAAAAAAAATCGGAGGCCTTAGAACTTGAACGCACCTCGTAAACTACTGATACCGATCCACCGATTCGGGTAAGTTGCATTAAGGTACCATCTGAGAGGTAAGGCCTTATGTGCAGGGGCGCCGTCATGTTGAAACCACATACGTGCTCGTATGTCTAGGGAGATGTTTTGTAGTAAAGGATGCACCAGATTCTGGAGAATATGAAGACACCGCAAGGCGTCCAACGTGTCGCCTTAAAAAAACATGACCTGTCACGTGATCTCCAACTATGCCCGCCCAGACATTGACTGACCACCGTCTCGGTGTTCGGTGATATCGTTGCAAGCGAGGATTTCCATCCGCCCACTAGTGTGCGTTGTGGAGAAGTTTGCCTCGTCTGTAAAGAGAGTGCGCGCGAAGAAAAAGGGATCACGGCGTATTTGCGTATCGGCCCACCGACAAAATGCCAGGCGTCTCTCAGAATCCCCAGGCTCAATTGCTTGGGTGATATGTAAGCGATATCGGTGGAATTTAAAGTATCTTAAAACACGAAATACTGTTGGTTGAGGCACGCCATGCATTCGCTGAATCTGACGAGTCGAAAGGTGTGGATCTTCAGCGACGATAGCACGAACTCCCATCGCAATCGCCTCTCTAAGGCTTCTTCCGCCTCCGCCTTTTCAAGGCTCCTCTTTCAATTCGACTTACCAGAGACCTAATTGTAACCTTCGAGGGATGACGGGCATCGCGCATACTATCTTTGCTCGGCTGCATAGTTACCGTGACACAAGCCAACAATTTTTAACGGCATGTAATCAGCCATTTCGGACAGATTAGAGTCGAAAAGTAAATTGTACTGATAAATTTTACAGTTATTGGTTTTCTTAGGTTTTTCCTTCAACGAAACGTCTGGCAAACATATTGCAGGACTATTGACTTATTGCAATGAACGCGACCCGTTTGTTTACAAATTCTCGCTGTTGTTTACGCCACAACGTGAAGCCAAAACATACAGTATTCAAGTGCGCTCTTTCAGAAAATTACTTAGATGTCTAACGGACGTGTGTCTTTATAGATGGTACCTTTACATATCTCTATATTGACATAAATAATAAAATAATGAAATACCCCATGGTAATCCGTCCTTTGCAGATATGGAGGGAAGGCAGAAGCGAAAGACGGGCTCGAGAAACTCGATTGCGAGACAATTCCTATTGGGAATAATTTCCGGTCGCAGGTTCGAATCCTGCCTCGAGCATGGATGTGTGTGATGTCCTTAGGTTAGTTAGGTTTAAGCAGTTCTAAGTTCTAGGGGACTGATGACCTTAGAAGTTAAGTCCCATAGTGCTCAGAGCCATTGGAGAATAATTTTACTTCCACGGATTTGGAAAAATTTCACTTCTCAGGAACTCATTAGAGTCTCGCGACGAGATTCTTTTGAGTCCCACGAGGCGAAATTCATCAGAGTTCGACGAGGTGAAATTCTTCTAAATACCTTAACACACATTTTTTCCAAGTCCATAAGAGAAAAATTTATGAGAGTCACGCTAGTAAAAAATCATTACAAGTGAGCTCAGCTGAGAAATTTTCAGATTCTTCAAAGGTAAAATTTCTCTGAACTCCCGTCATAATTTCAAATTCTCCGACAATGATGCTTAATAGTTAGCCTCTAAGCTCCACGCTTCTCGTCTCTGATTGTGCCGGCATAAGCACAGTGCTGGTCTCTGATTTGGCAGCCTCCAAATGAGTGCACGTTGGGTTCCGCTTATGACGACGGTATTTACTTTCAGGTTCATCCCTACTGAAGAATTTCATGGCAATTTCAATGAAAATTTCACCAATTGACAGAGTGCAGGAACCACACAAGATTTTCATTGAAAATTTTTCTCCATCTCGCTTCGTTCTCGAGACACAGGTAACCCGTTAAATTACAATGAAGTGCTCCCTGGCGACAAATCATTGGCTTTTCGAAAAAAATGTTCCCTACAAACAATGCATTTTTTGACGTAGAATACGAATACGGAATAAAAAATAGGGGTTACCATTTGCAACAATGAACTTAACCTTAGTTTGACTTTGAAAACAGGGTTCAAGGTCATTTCGAGTTAACAATTGTATGACCCTCTTCAAACCATACAACATTTACTAGAGACGTTTTCTGCAGAATTATGCCGCTCCAGAGATATCGGCCGGTATAGATTATAATGGGACACCCTGTGTACTTGAGGTATTTGGTGGGTACATACAACACCTATATCGATATTTTTTTCGACCTAGATTGTTACAAGAGCTTTATAGAGAAGGAGATACTGGTCGGAGTCGCAAACATACCATACACCGAGAGTGACTATCGTGGCCGTAAGCGTGCTTCCATTGAAACGCGATTTTCAGGTATAAATAACAATTACCCTACAAAATCCTTGTGATAAAATACTCTTAAGACTAAAAGGAGTCAAAATATGCATGAAAAACGATTTTTGAAACCTTGAGACCGGAAAATTGCTTAACTGAATCAGTGTTTGTTCGTGTAGCAAACCATTGCGGAACAGGATAAACACTCCTCTGCGGCACACCTGAAATCACTCTTACTTCGGAAGACTTCTCTCCATTGAGAACGACATGCTGCGTTCTGTAATCCAGGAACTCTTCAATCCAATCACACAATTGGTCTGATAGTCCATATGCTCTTACTTTGTTCATTAAACGACTGTGGGGAAGTGTATCGAAACCCTTGCGGAAGTCAAGAAACACGGCATCTACCTGGGAACCCGTGTCTATGGCCCTCTGAGTCTCGTGGACGAATAGGGCGAGCTGGGTTTCACACGATCGTCTTTTTCCAAACCCATGCTGATTCCTACAGAGTAGATTTTTAGTCTCCAGAAAAGTCATTATACTCGAACATAATACGTGTTCCAAAATTCTACAACTGATCGACGTTAGAGATATAGGTCTATAGTTCTGCACATCCGTTCGACGTCCCTTCTTGGAAGCGGGGATGACCTGTGCCCTTTTCCAATCCTTCGAAATCCTACGCTCTTCTAAAAACCTACGGTACACCGCTGCAAGAAGGGGGGCAATGTCATCTGTGCGACAATCTAGAGAAGGAACTACAGTGCAGTCTTCCTCTGTGAAACAGCTTTGGAAAAAGACATTTAGTATTTCGGCCTTTAGTCTGACCATTTTGGTCAAAGAGTGTCTGGACATTTTGTTTTGATCCACCTACCGTTTTGACATAAGACCAAAATTTCTTAGGATTTTCTGCCAAGTCAGTACAAAGAACTTTACTGTAGAATTCATTGAACGCCTCTCGCATAGGCCTCTTCACACTACATTTGGTGGGATTCAGAACGTGACGCAGTCCTCAAGGAACAGAGGGGGGCATTAAGAAAATACAAAAATCTCTCTAATCACACAAACTTTATTGCTCTTAAGAACACACGAACTACTGCCAAGAAAATTTTCAAGTACAAAATAGGAAATTCGTTTCAAAATTTCTGCTCTGCGGTCTAAAAAGACACACAGTTAACCAGGAATTGGAATGTAATAAGAAACATAAAAACGATCTGACAATGGATATGCACGCACCTCCACTCTAATGTATGATAGCCCCATCTGACGCAATAGACAAGGAAGGCGATATGGAATATGAAAAAGACAACAGTGTACTTTGTAATTAAACAACACTTTTCGCTGGAAGAATCTAGATTGCTCTCTCCCAAGGGAAGAGTACTGCACCTGGCCCGAGTTATATTGACTCTCCAATGCTACGACGCATCCCACACAAAGGAAACTGATGCTGCTCATAATTTACAATAGCGTAGACTGAAGACATTCAAATCGACTCGCTTACTACATTTCATATCATCCACATCCAAAAATTGGGAAAAAGCTGTAGTAAACCCTAGTCGTATGGGCACGTCACGTTACTACCATGTTCGGCGAAGGTAATGGAATAGATTATTAAGCGGTGCTTTACTGCTTGCTTGATGTATAAACTGAATAACATAGGGGATGGCTGCAACCCTGTCTCACTCCCTTCTCAACCACTGCCTCCCTTTCATGACCCTGGACTCTTGCAACTACAGTCTGGTTTCTATGCATGCTGCAAATAGCCTTTCGCTCCCTGTATTTTACCCCTACTACCTACAGAATTCAAGCAGTGTGTTCTAGTCAACGTGGTCAATAGCTTTCTTTTAATCTACAAAAGCTATAAACTTAAGTTTGCCTTTATTTAACCTATCTTCTAAGAGAACTTGCAGGGCCAGTACTACCTCTCGTGTTCTGACATTTCTCCGGAAGCCAAACTCATATTCCCGAGGTAGACTCCAAAAATTTTCCATTTTTTTTATGGATAATGCGTGCCAGTAATTTGCAACCATGACTTATTGAACTGACAGTTCGGTAATATTCACACCTATCAGCAGCTTTTTTCTTTTGAAGTAGAACTATTGCATTTTCCTTGAAGACTGAGGGCATTTATTTCTCCTTTCCCATACATGATGCTCACCAGATGGAATAGTTTTATCATGGATGGCTTTACCAAGGACATTAGTAGTCCTGAAGGAATGTCATCTACTCCAGAGGCCTTGTTTCTAATTAGGTCTTTCAGGGTTCTGCCAAATTCTTGTTGCAGTATCATATTTCCTGTCTCACCTGCATCTGCTTTCCTCTCTATAATAGCGCCTTCAACTTCATTTCCCTTGTATAGTACCTTTATATATTTCTTCCACCTTCCAAATTGCCTTTTTTGCTCATTACAGGTTTGCTTTCTGAGCTCTTAAGGTTCATACAATTGCTTCTCTTTCCTCCAAAGGCCTCTTTAATTTTTCTGTAGGTGGTATATACCTTTCACTTAGTTGTACATGCTGCTATAGAGCTTACATTTGTCCTCCAACCACACATGCTTAACCACAATGCACTTTCTGTTAATCTCATATTTTAGACGTTGTTATTCCTTTTCGCATGCTTCATTTATTTTGTTAATTTCACCTTTCTTTAATTAAATTGACTCCTTTGATATCCAAGGATTTGTACCACATCTTATTGTTTTACCTATTTGATTTCACTATTTCATCTCTAATGTTCGTTTCGCCCATTTCAGTCGGTAGTTGCTTAATGCTTCTTTTGAAACTCTCAACAACCTCAGGTTCTTTCAACTTATCGAAGTTCCAGCTCCTTAATTTCCTATCTTTCTGAAAATTATTTAGTTTTAATATACTGTTCATAATCAATAAATTATGATCTTCATCTGCCCCTGAAAATATCTTATAGTTTAAAATCTGGTTGCGAAATCTCTGTTCTACCGTTATATAATTAATCTGTAACCTTCCAGTGTCTCCAGGGCTCCTCCATGTGTATAACCTTCACGATTCTTAAACCAAGTGTTAAAGATTATTAAATTATGCTCTGAGCAAAATTATATCAGGCTTCCTCTGTCATTCCATTCTCCCAGTCTGTATTCTTCTACTATTTTTCTTCTCTTCTTCTTCCTATAATCGAACTGATTTCACCCAGTCAAACTTTTCTTTCCCTCCACAAGCTGAATAATTTATTTTATCTCATTATACATTCTTTCAATCTTCTCATCTCTGCGGAGCTGGTTGGATATGAACTTGTACTACTACATTGGGTGTTGGCTTTGTGTGTATGTTGGCTACGATAATGCCTTCACTATGCTGCTCATAGTAACTTACCTGCATTCCTGTTTTCTTATTCATTAGTAGACTTAATTCTGCATTATCTTCATTTGATTGTTATTATTGTAAGCCCTCTATAAAAATTTTATCAATAAATGGAAATACTGAATATTCTTTTTTCAAAAACTTTTTCTCCGTGTAATGTGTGCTTTGGATATTGTTTTCAACTTCTGAGCGGTACTGTCTGTTGGTTGGCCCTGTGTTGCGCATATGAACAGTGTCGTGAAATAAAACTTCGATGTTAGTGAAATGCTAAATTTGAAATAATGAAAAATAACCTAATCAAATGCCAAAAATAACTAATTGTTTACTCAGTGAAACCAATTTAACTGAAACTCAATACTGAAGTATGCTATGAAAGTTGCGTTACATGAAGTGGAATTTCTCACATGAAATGTCCACAAACATAAAATACTGCTCTACTCAGTAGAAAAAATAATTGAGGTTCCCTACACCGTTCACTGTACATTTATCTGGTTGCTTAGAACAACACCTGATAACTCTGAAATAAAAGCAGCTTACTTCAAACTCAGCATGTAGTTTTGTGTCAGGTATAATGGCGTCCTCGAAAGCAAAAAGAAATCAGCAGATGCGGCATCTAAAGAAACAATAAACTATTCACTACAGAGTTTGTTTTTTTGCTTATCAGAAACAGCAGCATCTAAAGATAAAATAAACTACTCACTACAAAGTTTCAAAGTTTCTTTTTTGCTTATCAGAAACAATCTGTGACTTTGTGCGGCGTAAGGTGCAATGCACCCTCGAGAAAATACTGAAAATTGTACTAAGATTGATGAAGGAGCTTAAAAAATTAAACTCTTATTATTGTAAAAAAGGAGTGTACAACATAAGAAGACCCTAAAAATTACGATATTCTCTCAGTAAAAAAATTACAGACATTCCAACCATTTGCTTATTTGTGACATAATGAAGACAATGAGATCGAATTAACACTAATCATATATGTTATTACTTAACTGTGGGACAAAGATTTTCTTCAATTAATAATTCTAACAGAAAAACATTTCATTCTCTCGCATGCATTGCTTACCTTGAAAAATTCCTGCAAAAGCCTTCTCCATTCTTAGAATTAATGACTTGTTTATAAACAAGTTTTATCTTCATAATAAAGTATTCCAGATAATTTCTCTCAGATTCGCGAATATCAAATCTCCTTCTTTAAAAATTCAACTGCTCGCTATTACGCCTCAAAAAAGAATTCCCCAGCGCCGCACAACTCACAGGCAAGCAAGCGAACCACAGATAAACTTAAACACAGAATCAAGGATCTTATTCACTACTCGTGCAGCGCCCTCATTCATCTTTGTCCCAGTACAGTAAAGGCGAATTATTTACAATGGCAGAAAACATATGAAAGCTTTATATTATTATTATTATTATTATAACTATTAAAAATAACGGCTGATCTAAGCTCAGCACTAAACCCGGAGGCAAGTCATCTCTGCTCTATTGTCTTGTAGAATTACGTAATACTTCACCAAAATGTTGTGAAGCTTCTTATTGCTTTGACTGGAATCACAAGCTTTAATAAGAGTTAACTTACACCTAAACATAGTCGATTTTTTGCTGTCTTGCTCTATACAGCCCTGATCATACATTACATATATGTAACGTCTCATTGTTGGGTTTAACAAATAAAAAAAAATCGTTCCTTTTAACCACTCGGAAACAACGAAATGGATAAAGTAAATTATCGTTACTTGTGACTCATGCAGCTTCATAGCACTCAACATGTGGGCCAGTCAGAGGTCACCCAGGACTCTGGAGAGGATTGACCATTGAGCCGCGGCCAGGAACCCGAAGGCCGAAATTACTAGCGGGGCTAACACGTCAATGCAGTTAAATATCCCTAAGCATATTTTTCACATACCTCAGAGATGAGGAAACCCATGTAGAACTAATGCAAGCATACTGCGAAGATGTAGGGGATGATGAAACGAGTGAAAAGTGGACTAGACAGCATCGTACGCTACTCCCTTGACATTGTGGCACGTGGAAGTCCAGGGCTTGGTCAACCTCAGAGATGTAGTGTCGTATGTGTCGGGCAGCCTAGATCTGACCGTGATAAAACGCGCTGTTATTCCACTGCTAGCTCGTCCTGTGCTGGACTGTCCCGTTGTAACAACCCACCGCAGTGTCAGTTATGCATAATCTTTGCGTTTCTCAAATATGAAGTAACTGTCAGATTTATCGTCTCCTGTGCATGTCGGATAAAATGCTCTTTAGTTAAAAAAATTGAAAGCTTGTAAGCTTATAATATTAATGTGGAACTGCTGTAATCGCTAGTATACGATAGGGCATACAGAATTGGAAAGGTGCATACATGCTGGTACTTTTCCTAACTATGACTCGGAACATGGCTTGGGCACGTCCACACTGTTCGCAGAGTGAATTTTTCGGTTGTAGGTCGCGTCGTTACCATATAGTGTGGATCACAGGGTGGGGTCATGAACGGCTACTGTGGACATGTGCATTTGCGAGGCGCGATTTAACAGCACGCGAAATTCTAGCTAGTGTGACTCTTGGGCCGGCCGGTGTGGCCGTGCGGTTCTAGGTGCTTCAGTCTGGAACCGCGTGACCGATACGGTCGCAGGTTCGAATCCTGCCTCGGGCATGGATGTGTGTGATGTCCTTAGGTTAGTTAGGTTTAAGTAGTTCTAAGTTCTAGGGGACTGATGATCACAGATGTTAAGTTCCATAGTGCTCAGAGCCAAGAGAGTGTGACACTTGTGGGCTGCAGTGTGCCGAGAAGAAAACAGTTTACATCACTCCTCAATACTAAAAAGCTCTCGCAAACTTCGGATATGGAGCAGTTCTGGACTATTGTCGCAACCGATCAACCTCTCCTCAACATTATGACACGCGGCGATGCCAGCACGTCGAGACTGTAAGCCGGAAGTTTAGAGTTATGACTAATTTAAATTATAAGCCGCATTGGCTCTTTCGCAAACGGAAGTTTCCCTGTAAGATAGTGTTTTGCAATAGTATAGACTATTTGTGATAGACTACATTGTCAAGCAGTATCATTATTACTTGGGATAGGTTCCTGGTTCCAAGACTCCTATTTGCATGACTGATTGACATAAACATGTAAAGATTTTAACAGAATTGTGTAAAATATTTTCGTTTCAAAAATTCGCGAATAAATCTAAGTTAATTAAGAGCCAGTTTGTACAGTATCAGGCTATACGTCTCATATTTTTTTATTTGGAAGTAATGATTTGATTCAACTTGAATGCTGACAGTGAACAAGTTAAATGTTGAAAGAAATTTGTTTTTTTTCTGCGTTATTGCTCAGTGATCTCTTGATGAGTAGCATTTCAGCGATGTTTCAACATCTGATCTTTAGTAGTGGATGTCTGTCGTTCGAAAGATTTATTTCTGCTCTGATAAATTTATCTAAAAATAAATTTGTGGAAGTTAGTATTAGTATGTTGCGACGTCTATGTATAATAGTGTCCAAGATACTGAAGTGACAAAAGTCATCGGATAGCGACTGAGCCGTGGCTGGCTCGCGCCATGCCTTGTTTTTTTTTTATCATTGGTTGCAGCCCAGTAGTGTCTTATTTCTTCTTCGGTTACTGCCATAACGTTGCTGTCTTCTCTCCGTGAGTGGCAGCAGCAGTGTGTATCGATGCTGAATACTGCTGTACTATCTTTGGTGTGCGGATATATTTTCCTGGTGTGCTGTGTGTGGCGATGGGTCGGTTGGGATAGAGCAGCGAGGAAGTCTCTGTGGCGCGTAGTCAGGCCAGAGCCGCTGGCGGCGTGCACGTGCGGTTGGAGCCGTGAGGTGCTTCTTGCGAGGGTTACAAAGTTCGTCGCCACCGATATCCTGAACACTAAACTTGAGTGCTCACCTAACCTACTATCAAGCCTCAACTGCTATCACATCTCTTCGTTTGATCCTGGTTGTCGCTTTCTGGGAGATTCCTGCAAGCAACAACGTGTGTGCATTGAAGTCGGCTACAATTGCAGCCGTCTTCCTGTGTGGTGTTTAACTTAATTTAATTCATTCCTTCATTAATGAAGTGTACCAGCAGTATCTTCTGCCTTGCGGCCGTTGACGTTCTGGTGACCTGCCCTGGTCGTTGACGTAGTTTTTGGCAGTGTATGCCGGCCGCGGTGGTCTCGCGGTTCTAGGCGCTCAGTCCGCAACCGTGCGACTGCTACGGTCGCAGGTTCGAATCCTGCCTCGGGCATGGATGTGTGTGATATCCTTAAGTTAGTTAGGTTTAAGTAGTTCTAAGTTCTACGGGACTGATGACCTAAGATGATAAGTCCCATAGTGCTCAGAACCATTTGAACCATTTTTTTGGCAGTGTATTTTCCTCGTCGTGTTGATACTGTCCAGCACGGCGTGTAGTTCGACAGCTGAGGTGTTGTTGGTAGTTTTGGGCGTTTATTCTGACTTGACTGGATTGGGAACCAGTATCCTGAACGTTGTGCTATTGACATCTTGTTGTCGTTTTGCTGGTCAGGTGGAGCAGAACTGATCTTGTTGGTTGCTTCGTCGACTGGCTTTTGGTTGGGGTGTCTTCCGATTAAGAGGTTGTCGGTCTGGCTGCCTGTTTCACCTAATCGTGCGTTAGTGTTACCTTCCCAGGCCGATCCTTGGAACCTTCTGAGCGCCGCTCCTTGTGTTTTACAAAGTGATTTCCTTTCAGTCTTAAGTACTCTGTGTGGCCTTCAGTCGAGTATTAGCTTATTAAAATTGTAGGCTTTTCTTTTTAGGCCTTAAGCTGTAAAAAAAATATTAATTCTTGTTGATATGTGGCCTTCAGCCGAGTTCCAGCCTTTCAAAATTAAAATTGAAAATTCCTTGTGCCTAGGCCTTAAGCCGTAAATTGGTTTCAAGTTAGTGTGTGGCCTTCAGCCGAGTTTTCCAGCTTAAATTAAAAACTGGAAATTTCTTTTTCTGGGCTTTAAGCCGCGAGATTATTTGGGTTTCGTATGTGGCCTTCAGCCAAGAGTTATGTGAAGCATTTTAGGATAAAGGCTTTAGAATATTTTAGTTGAAAGTTAGAAGCTCTTCCCTTTAGGCCTTAAGCAGTAAAATTGTTTTCTGCATGGTGTGTGGCCTTCAGTCGAGTTTCAGTCTCTCTTAAATTAAAAATTCAAAATCCTTGTCTTGCCCTTAAGTCATAAAATTGTTGTTCCTCAATATGAGGCCTTCAGCCGAATTTTACACGAAATATTTTAAGATAAGGAAGGCGTTCAGCATTTTCAAATTGAAAGCTCTTCTTCCTAGGCCTTAAGCCGTTAAATTCTTTTGTTGATATGCTGCCTTCAGCCCAGTTTTCAGTCTATTTAGATTAAACTTTGAAAATCTTTGTCTCGGCCTTAAGCCGTAACACTGTTCTTGATTAATGTGAGGCCTTCAGCCGAGTTCTATGGGAAAAACAGAAGCTAACGCTTTCAGCCTGTTTATATTGAAGATAAAAATTTTTTTACTAAAGAATTGAAACCCCCAGAAGAACACCTGTACCTCAATTCCGTGCTTAGGCCTTGTGCCTTGGATTTTCGATGTGGCCTTCAGCCGACCTAAATTAAATCAAAGGAGGTCTTTCATTAAAACCTTGAGAGTTTTGATTCTTGTGTAATTCTGTGTTTTAAGAAACAAAATTTATATGTTGAGTGTAACTGAGAGTAACTTATTTTGGCACCTTTCCACAAACACAGGGTGTTACAAAAAGGTACGGCCAAACTTTCAGGAAACATTCCTCACACACAAATAAAGAAAAGATGTTATGTGGACATGTGTCCGGAAACGCTTAATTTCCATGTCAGAGCTCATTTTAGTTTCGTCAGTATGTACTGTACTTCCTCGATTCACCGCCAGTTGGCCCAATTGAAGGAAGGTAATGCTGACTTCGGTGCTTGTGTTGACATGCGACTCATTGCTGTACAGTACTAGCATCAAGCACATCAGTACGTAGCATCAACGGGTTAGTGTTCATCACGAACGTAGTTTTGCAGTCAGTGCAATGTTTACAAATGCGGAGTTGGCAGATGTCCATTTGATGTATGGATTAGCACGGGGCAATAGCCGTGGTGCGGTACGTTTGTATCGAGACAGATTTCCAGAACTAAGGTGTCCCGACAGGAAGACGTTCGAAGCAATTGATCGGCGTCTTAGGGAGCACGGAACATTCCAGCCTATGACTCGCGACTGGAGAAGACCTAGAACGACGAGGACACCTGCAATGGACGAGGCAATTCTTCGTGCAGTTGACGATAACCCTAATGTCAGCGTCAGAGAAGTTGCTGCTGTACGAGGTAACGTTGACCACGTCACTGTATGGAGAGTGCTACGGGAGAACCAGTTGTTTCCGTACCATGTACAGCGTGTGCAGGCACTATCAGCAGCTGATTGGCCTCCACGGGTACACTTCTGGGAATAGTTCATCCAACAATGTGTCAATCCTCATTTCAGTGCAAATGTTCTCTTTACGGATGATGCTTCATTCCAACGTGATCAAATTGTAAATTTTCACAATCAACGTGTGTGGGCTGACGAGAAATCGCACGCAATTGTGCAATCACGTCATCAACACAGATTTTCTGTGAACGTTTGGGCAGGCATTGTCGGTGATGTCTTGATTGGGCCCCATGTTCTTCCACCTACGCTCAATGGAGCACGTTATCATGATTTCATACGGGATACTCTACCTGTGCTGCTTGAACATGTGCCTTTACAAGTACGACACAACATGTGGTTCATGCACGATGGAGCTCCTGCACATTTCAGTCCAAGTGTTCGTACGTTTCTCAACAACAGATTCGGTCACCGATGGATTGGTAGAGGCGGACCAATTCCATGGCCTCCACGCTCTCCTGACCTCAACCCTCTTGACTTTAATTTATGGGGGCATTTGAAAGCTCTTGTCTACGCGACCCCGGTACGAAATGTAGAGACTCTTCGTGCTCGTATTGTGGACGGCTGTGATACAATACGCCATACTCCAGGGCTGCATCAGCGCATCAGGTATTCCATGCGACGGAGGGTGGATGCATGTATACTCGCTAACGGAGGACATTTTGAACATTTCCTGTAACAAAGTGTTTGAAGTCACGCTGGTACTTTCTGTTGCTGTGTGTTTCCATTCCATGATTAATGTGATTTGAAGAGAAGTAATAGAATGAGCTCGAACATGGGAAGTAAGCGTTTCCGGACACATGTCCACATAACGTCTTTTCTTTCTTTGTGTGTGAGGAATGTTTCCTGAAAGTTTGGCCGTACCTTTTTGTAACATCCTGTATAACCGCAACCGTTCTGTCCTGTTAGCCCAGCAACATGCACGTAAGCAGATTATGATAGTGTCGCGCACAGAGGTATACAAGGACAGTGTATTGGCGGAGCTGTAGTTTGTACTCAAATGATCCATGTGAAAATCTTACCGGCGGTATTATAGCTACTCAACGGGAATTAACAGACTTTGAACGCGGAATGGTAGTTGGAGCTAGCCGCATGGGATATTGCCTTTCCGAAATCGTTAAGCAATTCAGTATGCCCCTGTCCATAGTGACAAGTGTCTGCTGAGAATACAAGACTTCAGGCGTTTCCTCTCACTACTGGGAACACAATGGCCGACGGCCTTCACTTAACAGCCAAGAGCTGCGGCGTTTGCGTAGAGTCGTCAGTGCTAGCAGACAAGTAACACTGCGTGAAGTAGCGGCAGAAAACAATGCGGGAAGTACGACATTCGTATCTGTTAGGAAGGTGCTGCGAAATTTGGCTCTAGTGGGATATGGCACCAGACGACCAACGCGAGCGCCTTTACTAACAGCACATCTCCTGCAGCGCCTTTCCTGGGCTCGCGGCCATTTCGATTGGACGCTACGCTACTGGAAAGCCGTGGTCTGATCAGATGATTCCCGATTTCTATTGGAAAGAGTGGACGGTAGGGTTAGAGTGTGCTGCAGATCCTATGAAGCCATAGGCTCAAGTTGTCAACAACGTCCTATCGAAGCTGGTCGTGGCTGCTTAATGATGTGGGTTATGTTTACATCGAAAGCACTGTGTCCCCTGGTCCAACTGGATCGATGATTACCTAAATGGAAATGGTTATTATGTTCGGCTGCTTGCAGACCTTTTGCAGTCATTCATTGACTTCATGTTTTCAAAGAACTGTACAATTGTAACCGGGCCACAAGTGTTTGCGGTTGGTTTGAAGAACATTCTGAACAATTCGAGTGAATGATCTGGCCACCAAGCTGGACCGATACGAATCCCATCGAACATTTTTGGGGCACAATAGTGAGGTCAATTTGTGCACAAAATCCTGCGCCGGCAGCACTTTCGCAATTATGGGCGGCTATAGAGGCAGCTTGGCTCAATATTTCTGCAGGAAATTTCCAACGACTTATTGAGTACATGCCAAGTCGAGTTCTGCACTACACCTGGAAAAAGGAGGTCCGGCACGATGTTAGATCCCATGGCTTTTGTGACTTCAGTGTAGTAATCACAGAAGGTTTTATGGTATTAAGAACGTGTAATCAAAATTATTGAACAGAGTCATTCAAGGATTCTAAATTCAGGAATCGCAGGGAGGATCAGCAGACATGACACAAAATGACATAATCGAGTTAAATACACAGTTGTAGGCTACGTACGTCATTACTGTAACCAAGAGATTTTGCAGTGACATTTGTCTAATGGGACTGGTGACTATGCTGTTTCAAAATTACCCAATGTAATTTCAATTAAGAGCTGAGAGCCGTGCTTTCTAAATTCTCAAGTACGCGATCACACGATCAAGTGGTGTTAACAATTGGACTATGGGGACGTTACAACATCGACACCATGTCTGACGATATCCCAGTCACGTGCTATCCGAACTCTTCCAACACTCATTCAATTGCACTTGGTTTTACGCGCTTTTGAGTTTATAAGCTAGACGAATCCTCACAGAAATCAAGGAGTGGCAAGAGCATTACGAGGGTCTGTGAATAAGCTGTTGCGACACGGGTGCTTCGCTGGACGTGACAGCGTTTTACGCTCTGCTGATCCTCCACACGGCGTTACAAAACATTTGCGTGACTGCTTGCGTAATGCCTTGGTCAGTTAAAATGTTTCCACTGAATTACAGCGGTGAATACCACGAGCACGGCTAGGGCACACTTACAGTAGAACAGAGTTGAGCGGCGGTCCTTGGTTTGTTGCGTCTCAAATATCAAGAGCTTTCTCTTGAATAATAGCATTACTTAACTAGTAAGAATAACGAATGGTAGTCGTGTAATTTAAATCTTGCTAGACTGTGCTACGACAAAATTTTATACATGGCTGCACGTTAAGAGACCGTGAATAGTTCAGTCATAATTCTGTGACCATGTTATAGACCATTCTTTAGTTTAAATTCTGAGGAAGACGCTCCTAGCAGTGTTGAAAGCCGGTTAAATTCGTTACAAATTAGTGACCAAGGGCTGTTTTCTTTTAATTGTAACTGTGCTGTGAGTTTAGTTTCAAGGAAACTTTATGGTCGGAATTTACATATTGAAGTACGTTAGTCTGAGCAGAGAGATGACATCTCCAGGAGTCACTGTAGCGAATGTTTCAGTGTGATGACACCAGACCTTGATTCATTAACTAAAATTCGCAAGATGATCGCCAATGAGAAACAGCTACTGCACATCTTGATGCGGCTATTTCACTGAGGGCCTTGTTAAACGTGCGCATCAGTCCGTATCGGAAAATAGACCAAGATAGGAGCCCTGGGTAAGGGCTGTCGTACTAATGGTCCATCTTCTTTATATTATCACGACGACTACTCTCCATCAAGATCTAATCGCAACGGAAGCGAAGGCACAGAGTGGGGCGATGTTCGCTCGCAATTTCATTTGCTCGGTTTCCGAAGAACATGAACTGAACAGTGGGTAATAATGGAATGAGGTTTCTTAACAGTCACTCCTGAGCCCAGCGGGTGGCTGTCAGCGCTCGTGCCGTCGGCGCTAAAGGTTGGTAGCGTGTATACTCTGGGAGCCTCCTGTTTCTTGGAAATGATGTACAGAGCTTCGAGCGAAACTCGCCCCATTCTCAGTTTATGTCCGCGCTTCGTTTCGATTAGATATTGATGTACGGGAGCCGTCCCGCACAAGACAAAGAAGATGAACAGTTAGTACAACAGCCATTAGCTTAGGCCGTTCATCTTGGTCTGTTTCCCGATACATGCTGAGGCGCATGTTTAACGAGTGTTGGCGAGCCAAGGATGTCCTCTGCGCATTAAGCCATGTTTCACGGACCATTAATTTCAACAAACGCGTTGCGACGTTATTAGTAAGTTTTTGATGTGTCCATCATTCTGAATGGACGTTTGAGGGACTTCCACCATTTGCTTATGTAATAAACTGGAACACGTACAGCCGTCCTTACGATGTTACTTATTATATGTCTACCATTTTCGCTGCTTCAGTGCACCAGCTTTAGGCCTTAACTAACGCTGAGGGGGTTAACATGCATGAAGTAGTTTACTCAGACTACCTGTAACAAAGATGTTGTGTCCCCAACCACCAGTTACCAACTCTTGCTTCACTCAGAGTATCTGTACCAACGATGTTGTGTCTCAACCATCAACTACCAACTTCATAGATGTTGGCCGCTGATGGACTCGTGTATGCGATTTGAGTTAGCCCCCTCAGCGTCAGTTAAGGCCTGAGGAAGATCCATTGAAGCACTGAAAATGGTAGCCATACAATAAATAACATCGTAAGTGAAATCCGGTATCGCAGGACAGAGCGGATCAGGTTGTGGAAAGGAGCCAAGACCAGTTACTGTTAGCAACACAAGAACACACAACTTTATTCCTCGAAAACACAGTGCACAGTTTTCTCTTTAAAACAACAAGGATCAATTCACGGCTGAGGGCCCAAGTAACGTCTCAGTAATAAAGTATAAATAATTCCTTTTAAAACACAAGGATTTAGACAAACGGCTGTAGGCCTTACTTAAGGAAAATTAAAATATCTTCTCCGATAAAGGTACAAATAATAATATTTCAAATCAGCAAAGTAAATTCTTTAAAAGGCAAGCATTTACCAATTTCGGCTAGACACCATATTAAGGAAAATTTAAATTAATTCCTCAGCTGAAACCCCAACAATATTTCAAGATAATAAAAGGCAACCTTTAAAGACAAGCGTTCACGCAGTACAACAGGAAACAATCTTAAGAAACTTGAAATATCTCGATGGCTGAAGGCCAAAACAATTATTTAAAATAATTAAAGACAAACCTTAAGACAAGCATTTACAGAGTACGGCTGAAGGCCATATTAAGAATTCAAGATAATAAAAGAGAAACCTTACAGACAGGAATTTACACATTACGGCTGTAAGCCACAATTTTAAAACAAACGCGGCTGAGTGGTTCAAATGGCTCTGAGCACTATGGGACTTAACTTCTGAGGTCATCAGTCCCCTAGAACTTGGAACTACTTAAACCTAACTAAGGACATCACACACTTACATGTCCGAGGCAGGATTCAAACCTGCGACTGTAGCGGTCGCGCGGTTCCAGACTGTAGCGCCTAGAACCGCTCGGCCATTCCGGCCGGCTCAAACGCGGCTGAAGGCCTAAACACAGAGCAAACAAGAAATTTAAATAAAACACTGCTGAAGGCCTAATTTCACTCACTTAAAACAGCATTAATACACTAGAGAAGGCCAAGTGCAGTACTTAGAAAATTAAAAAAAGGGGAAAACACAAATTTAAACAATGACAAGTGGTGGCACAACTGTCAAATCACTACGGAAAAAGGCTGCGGGTTCTAGACAACAACACACACCACTTGTTATCACACGCCTCAACGGCTGAGGAAAGAACAATCGACAAAAGCGAAGAAATCGGAACAGTCGAGTTTTAAGAACAGGCAGCTAATTACTCAACTTAAGGATCCTGTTTCGGAGGACAGCGAAAAGTCACTCACATAGGTAGCGCCTCCAAATGCAACAGCGTGTGCCCGCTGCCAAAAGCCCCGCCTTGGCTTCGCGCTGTGGAGACTACGTCGCTACTCAGTTCCAACGTACCAGCAAGGTCCAATCACATTCCGACTCGGAAAGTGGTGTTCGTCCTGAGGATCCAAGACGTCGTCGAAAGAGACGACCGGCCGAGCAAACGACCAACGGCAGCCCACTTTCGCCAACAGCGGTCCCTGCGGATACTAACACCATACGGACCCGACCGTTGCTGGCTGCCAACTCTTCCCCGACTGATCCTGGTGTCAGTGCTCACAAGGGAACCTCCCCATCGCACCCCCCTCAGATTTAGTTATAAGTTGGCACAGTGGATAGGACTTGAAAAACTGAACACACATCAATCGAGAAAGCAGGAAGAAGTTGTGTGGAACTATGAAAAAATAAGCAAAATATACAAACTGAGAAGCCAATGTGCAAGATATGCTACATCAAGGATAATGAGACCTCAAGAGCGCCGTGGTCCCGTGGTTAGCGTCAGCAGCTGCGGACCGTGAGGTCCTTGGTTCAAGTCTACCTCCGAGTGAATAATTTAATTTTTTATTTTCAGACAATTATCAGAGTTCAGGCACTCACATAATCAACTTCGCTCTCCAAAATTCCAGGACATGTTCAGATTTGCTTGGACATATGCACGATTTGACGGTCTACACACGGAAAAATTTGAAAACGTTAAAAACATATGTATTGACAGAGCACAAGGAAAACTGTGCGACTGTGAAACTGTTGCATTCAGTTTATGTGACAAACTCTTATGTTTTCATCACTTTTTTGGGAGTGATTATCACATGTGACAAACTCTTATGTTTTCATCACTTTTTTGGAAGTGATTATCACATCCACAAGAAAACCTAAATCGAGCAAGGTAGAAGAATGTTTTTACCCATTCGCCAAGTGTACAAGTTAGGTGGGTCGACAACATATTCCTGTCATGTGACGCACATGCCGTCACCCGTGTCGTGTAGAATATATCAGACGGGATTTCCTGTGGAGGAATCGGTTGACCTATGACCTTGCGATCAAATGCTTTTGGATAGGCACGTCCTTTGCGGTGCGGTCGCAAAACACAGACACTAAACTTATTACAGTGAACAGAGACGTCAATGAACGAACGGACAGATCATAACTTTGCGAAAATAAAGAAAGTAAAATTTACATTCGAGGGAAAACTTGAACCAAGGACCTCTCGGTCCGCAGCTGCTCGCGCTAACCACAAGACCACGGCGCTGCTGAGCTCACACTCTCCTTGATGTTGCCTATCTCGCCCACGGACTCCTCAGTTTGTATATTTTTGCTTATTTTTTTTCATAGTTCCACACAACTTCTTCCTGTTTTCTCGATTGATCTGTGTTCAGTTTTTCAAGGCCTATCCACTGTGCCAACTTAAAACTAAATCTGGAGGGGGGTGCGATGGGGAGGTTCCTTTGTCAGCAGACCATGTCGCTATCCGACGATTAGCCGACCGACCGACCAACTGCTTTCCGTCTGCGTTGACCTAGGCTCCGGCGCGTACTTGCACCGTGCGGACCTGCCTGCTACTGACTGCCAACTCGTTCAACAGCCGAGTAACGACGAACCCGACTCAGTCCACAACCCAAAGGCCACTGAGACTCAGAGCCGACTTACTAAAATGCTACTGTCTGCCTTCCGAGTGACTCTGCTGACTCACTACACCGACTTACTCCACCGACTCCGTCACACCGCTTCGTTCCTGTCAGAGCAGAACCCGGAAATACTCGCGGTCGTTCCACAGATAGTAACACGAACCTTCTATCGATAACGCTTGTGCTGTCAGTCACGGACAACGAACGTAAGCAAGGATAGTGGCGCTAGAAGACAGTAACAGAAAATAAAAAAATTCTGGCCGTTTCAGAATTGCAGGACAGGTCACAATTGTGAGCCACGCACGGCTCAGTAAGGACGACTGTAGGTATTCCATTTTATTACGTTATTAGTGATTCGTAGCTGCCGCAACACCAAATGCTGCCGCCCACTCTCCAGACCTCGCAGCAAAGCCACATCAAGAGCCTATGTCGGGAGTTAAGTTCTCCATAGCAATTCTCATACTCGCTATGCCTACCCTTGCTCTTTCCAACACTTGTCAAAACTTCGGCCGTGGGTATTAACCTTACAGCGAGTTAAAGTGTGTTCTTCATAGCAGTGGTAGGCTATGTTCAGGAGCAATGACTGTCATGCTCACTACCTTGCTAGCGATAGGGGCAGACTATTTCCAGTTATGATTAAAATTTCATATGAATCATTAAGATGTAGTACCATGTTTTTCCAGTATTTTCTTTACTGCATAAACCTCCTTTTTTTGTTATGCTTGCTGAAACTGCTGTCCTTTACCCCAGCCACGGTTATAAAATGGTTCAAATGGCTCTGAGCACTATGGGACTCAACATCTTAGGTCGTAAGTCCCCTAGCACTTGGAACTACTTAAACCTAACTAAACTAAGGACATCACATACACCCATGCCCGAGGCAGGATTCGAACCTGCGACCGTAGCAGTCCCACGGTTCCGGACTGCAGCGCCAGAACCGCACGGCCTGGACTTGTAGTCCGGGGTGATATGTTACAATACAGCATCACCGGTCTATTGCGGTCTAACTGTGTTGGACCGCGGGCCACGGTTATATTTTGAAACAAAATCTTGGTGCCTGTGAGTATATGACGGATCCGTTTGCCAGCAGGCAGCAAATAACAACAGCCGCCGGCTGATGTACCACTTGTGTAATAACAGCAGCATTCATTTATTTAATGGGAAAGCAACAGATCGTTGGTGCGAGTAACATGTTCTCTTTACAAAGCCTGCCAGAGCACTGATGTTGGCTGACGGTATCTAACGACGCTCGAAGAATTGTTGTATGTACATGGGGGAAAAAAACCCACTATAACATCCTGTCAACTTTCTGCAGTTATCGGATAGCTTATAAACTCGTCAGCAAGGTTGTCTTTGTGTCAGTGGACCACTGTTTATGTAACAATTGTCCAGCACTACTAAAGGGAGCAAGAACAAGATGTCCATAAACGCTTACCCTAATAACAAAACAATGTATTTCTTTATCCTTAAATGAAACATACGTTATACCAAATATGCCTCTTCTCATCAAGTTTTGAACCTTACCTAAACAGTTAATACGCTACAACATTAAATCACTTCAACATGTGCATCTCCGGGAACGCGCAAAATAACAAGCCGTATTCAATCTGTTGCAATACATTCTACAACATGTCTGGCGTGATCGTGCAAATGGCATAGCTGATGCGTTGTTGCAATGTCACAATATCAGGGACTGCTGTTTTGTATACAAGATATCTCACATACTCACAAAGAAAAAAAAAAAACAGAGGAGGTAATGTCAGGCGATCTCGAGGGCCATGGAATTCCACCGTCTCTGCTAGTCCACCTGTTACGGAAGATTTCATTAAGAAAATCGCAGTTCTAGAGCCTAATGAGGGGGAGCGAATCTTGCTGGAGGGTGACAGTGTCTTGCATATCCTGTTGCTGGAGAACAGCATAATTCACCAACATGTCTAGATAAGCATTTACACTTACATCACCTTTAAGGAAGAAAAATGGACCGGTCACTCGATGACACATTGAAACACACACATTAACCTTTGGACTGTCCCGAATGTTTTCTCATACGTCACGAGCATTTTGTGATCCCCAAATCCGGACGTTATGGTGATTTACCGAACCACAAACATTAAACGTAGCCACATCGTAAAAACACACACGCTTCAAAAAAATCATTATCATTCAAATGGTTCAACATGTTCATCGCAAATTGTTCAAGTTCTGGGCCATCATAGCGTTGTAATGCCTAGTTGTACGAATGCAATTTAAGGCGTTAGCAAACCGCTTTATATGCTGTTCTCTTTGGCACGTAAAGCTTCCGTGAAGCTTGTCTAATCGATTTCTGTGGTGACCTCGTGAAAGTGGTTTGAACTGCCTGCACGGTCTCCTACAAAACAGACGGTCTGCTGCTGCTTACCCGCTTCTGAAATGACGCCAAAAAAGTTTCCATACATGTTCTGATTAACCTGAAATCAGGTGCTTTCTTTCCATGACGGGACACAAACTTTCGCTGCACAGTAATAAGTGATTTGGTTTCTGCTAGCCATACAACACATTGAGCTTTCGTCTGGGGGTAAGCCATTTTGACGATATAGCTCACGCAGTGCTCCTTGTGGTGAAAATGTTGATAGAGACACAGCTGTACAGAAACTTCATGGACTACCTAGTAGAACTGTAACAAAAACCAAACGTTACTATCATAAATATAATTAATATTAAGTCATAAAATAAGGGTAAACATTTATGGACACCATATAAATGCGTACAGTTTCCAAGAAAAATATGTGGGTTGTTCTTTGACTATATATTGTGCAACAGGCAGATCTGTAATGGACGAGGAGTGTTAAAGCGTTTTGGGTACAGACTGTGTGATAGTTTAATCTGGTGGTGTCCCTGTACTAAGGAGAACACTTCAACAAATTGTAAAAATGTGATATTTCTTGTTGAACTGACGATTACAATGATATTCCACTTAAATGAAATAAATTTAATATACAGTTATGTGTAGGGCCTCTTTGTATATGTAGATTAGACTTCATGTAGCTGGAAGACCGAGAATGTCGCACTGATAGTTTGTCAAACTAATGCTGCTGCAACTGACACAAACGAATAAGGAAAATGTTACTGCGTTATGAGTTTTGAAAGCCGTGTCAGGTACACAAACGCCTGCAGAATGAATCATGTGTCACTGGTAGCCTAACAGTCCAGGCGCATACGATGAGTACCACGAAATGTCTTATTCGGGTCGGCAACATTCTGAACGTAAATGGCAATGATGTAAGCAGTAGCCTTTTGCAGAAGTTATTTTGAGGATAAGAAGAATTCTGAACACGCCCAAATATATTCAGCTCGTTATTCCTCACTCCGGGTGTAGAAAACGAGACTGAAACAGTGACTGCAAAAGAGTACACTCTTCACGTACAGCTGTTAACGAACATTGTCTGAAGTTTATCTACTACAAACAAATATTAGAGTAGTTAAGGCATATTCATTAAATAAATCTTAAATGCAAACACATGTGTTATTGCCAAACATTCACTATTTGTCATATCTGACTAAAAAATTCTTGCTGCATGTAATACTTCCATCTGAGAGTTTTGTAACTCAACAAACACAGAACTTGAAATGATCGACTTTTCTGGACACGAGCCAATATAAAACACTCCGAGAAACCAGTGGAAAGTTGCTCGGCTCGGCAGGAGAGATATCGCGAAACGTCGACTTTCACGAATTTTTTCGTCAGTTTTCCGCAATATGTGCTCCTCAGGTTAGCATAGTTGGATCAGTACTGTTCCTGATGTGCAGCGATGATTTTCCCAATGATGTTAATCATGGGGAAAAATTACCGCTACTGATGACAGCACCATTACAGTCACTGAAGAAACAAGAGAACTCCCCCCCAGAGAAAGCAAACGAAACCATGAAGGAAGTATAAAATTGCAAGCAAATAACAGTGAACATAAAAAAATGGAATGAACTCCAGTTTGAAGACGGAAAACTGACATCATTAAATTAAAATGAAAATGTCGCCACTGTAGACTCCACAACAAACACAAAATTTCCAGTAATGAACACTGTTTCCCAGGTGAAGCAGTGGGAACACACAGAGATATTAACAAACCGAATATCGTCAATATGGTTTCCCATTAAAGTCCTGTCAGTGTGTAACAGCTGGTCTGTTTTAGTTACATACTCTCGCTTCATAGTTACGGAACTATTTTCTGGGGAACAAATGCTCAAAATATAAACCAGGTTTTCAAACTACGGAAAAGAGCCATAAGAATAGCAATCAAAAGTATTAGGCGAGCGCATTCTAAAGATCTGTTCAAAACACTGCATCATGTGAGTACATTTATAGATCAACTGAGCACATAGTAAATTACTGATAATTACTGCATCAACAGTTCTGTCCATGACAGTGGAACAGTATCTAGAGTGGACTTACATTTATAAGGAAATAATAAAAATAAAACTGAAAGCAGTATTTTCTACCACGAAATGAATCTGTAGAATAAATTGCCCAATAAGATTAAAAAGATTACTGCAACGAACTTATTTAAAAAAGACACTTAAAAAGTAGATGTTAAGCAATACATTCTGTGACAGTTATGGAATAGTTACATAACTCAGAAAAGGGATTTGGTAAAAAAGTAACACCAGTAGTAAAAATAATAATAATAATAAAACATGTATCATTTCAGTGTCAATAAAATTCATCAAGGTACGTGTCCACGTTGTCAGTAGGGGAAGGCGGGGCAAGATGGGGAAGCTAACTTTAAATCCTTACAAAAGGGACAAAAATAAACAAATTCAAGTAGGTTTGATTATCATTTGTTTACTTAACCATTGAATTACAATAGCATGCAAAGAAACCTGCATACTTGTTGCATTTAGTTAGAGATATCTCGATTTGAAACATTAACTGCCAATTCCCCATCTTGCCCCATATGCGGGGTAAGATGGGGAACTAGCATGAATTCATCTCCAAAGCTTAAATAAGGACTGGAATAACGAAATCATGTGACGATAACGTTTCGAAATATGGTTCTGCGAATTGAAGAATCAGGTATTACGTTTTATTTAGGCCTCTTACATTCACGTAGCACACAAGTGTGGACAGCCTCGTCATCATCACTTTCTGTCCCTGCACAAGTATCGTGGGCACCCCGACGCTGAAACACAGATTTCTATGGCACGTTGAACTGTCGAGCAGCCCTCAAAGAACCCATATGACCTTCTATAACAGCATTTACAGCGCTTTCCATTGACCCCAATGACCAGTCTTGCCTAGACGTTTGTCGCCGATACTTGCGAACCATCTGAAATAAAATACGTGGAACGTGGAATTGAGTCGGATAATTCCTGGTAATGTATACTATATAGTAAATACCATATTTCCAATAGTCAGTCGTTAAGCATAGCAAGAATACAGACTTTGCACTGTTTGTGTATTTTTATTCACCATATAGCCTAAGGCATACTTTGTAATTAGTTAGGAAACCTTGCCATAACGAATACCATTCTATTTACAATTGTGTTCAACGTATAATGTAAGTGTTCAAAACCCGCAGCGAGACGATAAGAACGTAATGGTTGGACAAATAGTAGGGGCAAGACGAGGAAGCTCCCCATCTTGCCCCACCCCGTCTTGCCCCCTACTATGCTGTCAGGTTATATTTCGCCTATATGAACACTATGTACTGAACATTGACTACTGACACAGCAGTTTACTGTTAATAAGACGTACTATTCAGTGCTATATATACAGTCTGGACAAATGTTCACGAAACACATGTTTTAGGACCTCGAAAGGTGTAAAACATTGCAAATCAGTATAACAATTGTACGTACCTTGCAAAGCTCACAAAAACCGCCGTGAAACTAAGGTTCAGCAATGTCAACACACTGGGACCTGTGTACTGATGATGCTGACGTAGCTATCCACAGATGGCAATACTCTAACTGCAGCTTATAGCCCTTCCCCGTCTTACCCCACCTCCCCTCTCGCCACGCCTTCCCCTATATGAAATTCTCCGACATGTCGACCACTGTTGCAAATGGCCATCCTCAATGTATTTTGATTACTACTGACTGAGAAAAACTTTAGTTCTTATATGCTAGTAGAAATAGCTGTTTTCGCGATAAGGTCTTTAGAATGACGTGGAGTGGTGTTGGAAGTTATTTATTGGTATTTGTTTAATTTCTTGTTACTGGTGGACATAGACTTCTTTGATTGCGTTGTTTACTTGCTGCCTGGTCCCGTCTGACGCTTGCTAGTTCTCTGTGTAACTACGGCCGCTGTGGTCTCCCGCGCTACTGTGTGGGCTGCTTTGCGAGAGCTGTCGTCCCGTAGCGCAGTTACTGCTGGCGGCCAAGACGCTGGAAGACGGTATCGTCTTCTCTGTTCATGTCGGCGGGTCGCTTGGCTATTTCTATCACCTTTCTACTCTTTATTCTGAAGGTAAGTGGCCGTTTCGCCACCACACGACCTTCTCGAAATGTTATCTGCTTCCCACACTCGTTCTTGAAACAACTGTTCTTGAAAGAAAAGAAAACAATAAACTTTGGTGACATGTTTCTAGGGTATAATTTGGGACCTACACTCCTGGAAATGGAAAAAAGAACACATTGACACCGGTGTGTCAGACCCACCATACTTGCTCCGGACACTGCGAGAGGGCTGTACAAGCAATGATCACACGCACGGCACAGCGGACACACCAGGAACCGCGGTGTTGGCCGTCGAATGGCGCTAGCTGCGCAGCATTTGTGCACCGCCGCCGTCAGTGTCAGCCAGTTTGCCGTGGCATACGGAGCTCCATCGCAGTCTTTAACACTGGTAGCATGCCGCGACAGCGTGGACGTGAACCGTATGTGCAGTTGACGGACTTTGAGCGAGGGCGTATAGTGAGCATACGGGAGGCCGGGTGGACGTACCGCCGAATTGCTCAACACGTGGGGCGTCAGGTCTCCACAGTACATCGATGTTGTCGCCAGTGGTCGGCGGAAGGTGCACGTGCCCGTCGACCTGGGACCGGACCGCAGCGACGCACGGATGCACGCCAAGACCGTAGGATCCTACGCAGTGTCGTAGGGGACCGCACCGCCACTTCCCAGCAAATTAGGGACACTGTTGCTCCTGGGGTATCGGCGAGGACCATTCGCAACCGTCTCCATGAAGCTGGGCTACGGTCCCGCACACCGTTAGGCCGTCTTCCGCTCACGCCCCAACATCGTGCAGCCCGTCTCCAGTGGTGTCGCGACAGGCGTGAATGGAGGGACGAATGGAGACGTGTCGTCTTCAGCGATGAGAGTCGCTTCTGCCTTGGTGCCAATGATGGTCGTATGCGTGTTTGGCGCCGTGCAGGTGAGCGCCACAATCAGGACTGCATACGACCGAGGCACACAGGGCCAACACCCGGCATCATGGTGTGGGGAGCGATCTCCTACACTGGCCGTACAGCACTGGTGATCGTCGAGGGGACACTGAATAGTGCACGGTACATCCAAACCGTCATCGAACCCATCGTTCTACCATTCCTAGACCGGCAAGGGAACTTGCTGTTCCAACAGGACAATGCACGTCCGCATGTATCCCGTGTCACCCAACGTGCTCTAGAAGGTGTAAGTCAACTACCCTGGCCAGCAAGATCTCCGCATCTGTCCCCCATTGAGCATGTTTGGGACTGGATGAAGCGTCGTCTCACGCGGTCTGCACGTCCAGCACGAACGCTGGTCCAACTGAGGCGCCAGGTGGAAATGGCATGGCAAGCCGTTCCACAGGACTACATCCAGCATCTCTACGATCGTCTCCATGGGAGAATAGCAGCCTGCATTGCTGCGAAAGGTGGATGTACACTGTACTAGTGCCGACATTGTGCATGCTCTGTTGCCTGTGTCTATGTGCCTGTGGTTCTGTCAGTGTGATCATGTGATGTATCTGACCCCAGGAATGTGTCAATAAAGTTTCCCCTTCCTGGGACAATGAATTCACGGTGTTCTTATTTCAATTTCCAGGAGTGTATTAATGACAAGATTATTTTATGTAGCTGTACCCTTGGAACATGTCATCAGAGTTAAATGTTCAATTATTTTCCAAGAACAACTGTAAATTGTAAACAGTTCATTAGTTCCCAGAATGAGATTTTCGCTCTGCAGCGGAGTGTGCGCTGATATGGAACTTCCAGGCAGATTAAAACTGTGTGCCGGACCGAGACTCGAACTCGGGACCTTTGCCTTTCGCGGGCAAGTGCTCTACCAACTGAGCTACCCAAGTACGACTCATGCCCCGTCCTCACAGCTTTACTTCTGCCAGTACCTCTGCCAGGTCCCGAGTTCGAGTTTCGGTCCGGCACACAGTTTTAATCTGCCAGGAAGTTTCATATCAGCACACACTCCGCTGCAGAGTGAAAATCTCATTCTGGAAACATCCCCCAGGCTGTGGCTAAGCCATGTCTCCGCAATTCTTTTCTTTCAGGAGTGCTACTTCTATAAGGTTCGCAGGAGAGCTACTGTAAAGTTTGGAAGGTAGGAGACGAGGTACTGGCAGAAGTAAAGCTGTGAGGACGGGGCGTGAGTCGTGCTTGGGTAGCTGAGTTGGTAGAGCACTTGCCCGCGAAACGCACAGGTCCCGAGTTCGAGTCTCGGTACGGCACACAGTTTTAATCTGCCAGGAAGTTTCAGTTCATTAGTTAATGTGCACACATTTTATGTTAGTTAAATAAGCTTACATCGTATTTTTATTGAAATAATGCCTCTTGTTTTATTCCTAAATCCGACATTAACATTTTTCATCCCTGGAAATGGAGATACTCTTTTGTTGCATTAGTTTAAAATAGCTGATCCTAGGAAAAAAAAATCACTGCACTACGTATCAACCTATGTACTTGATAATGGCGTAACAGCTGAAAACCGTTTTGTGAAATAATTATTGTAGAATATTACACCAGTGTCGTTTGTGTTTTCATTCGTAATAAAGTCGGACGGCTACCTCTTTGCTCTAGACAGAAAAAATAGACATAGTACATTTCGGTGTGTTAGGCGAAAAACTACACTCCCGGAAATGGAAAAAAGAACACATTGACACCGGTGTGTCAGACCCACCATACTTGCCCCGGACACTGCGAGAGGGCTGTACAAGCAATGATCACACGCACGGCACAGCGGACACACCAGGAACCGCGGTGTTGGCCGTCGAATGGTGCTAGCTGTGCAGCATTTGTGCACCACCGCCGTCAGTGTCAGCCAGTTTGCCGTGGCATACGGAGCTCCATCGCAGTCTTTAACACTGGTAGCATGCCGCGACAGCGTGGACGTGAACCGTATGTGCAGTTGACGGACTTTGAGCGAGGGCGTATAGTGGGCATGCGGGAGGCCGGGTGGACGTACCGCCGAATTGCTCAACACGTGGGGTGTGAGGTCTCCACAGTACATCGATGTTGTCGCCAGTGGTCGGCGGAAGGTGCACGTGCCCGTCGACCTGGGACCGGACCGCAGCGACGCACGGATGCACGCCAAGACCGTAGGATCCTACGCAGTGCCGTAGGGGACCGCACCACCACTTCCCAGCAAATTAGGGACACTGTTGCTCCTGGGGTATCGGCGAGGACCATTCACAACCGTCTCCATGAAGCTGGGCTACGGTCCCGCACACCGTTAGGCCGTCTTCTGCTCACGCCCCAACATCGTGCAGCCCACTTCCAGTGGTGTCGCGACAGGCGTGAATGGAGGGACGAATGGAGACGTGTCGTCTTCAGCGATGAGAGCCGCTTCTGCCTTGGTGCCAATAATGGTAGTATGCGTGTTTGGCGCCGTGCAGGTGAGCACCACAATCAGGACTGCATACGACCGAGGCACACAGGGCCAACACCCGGCATCATGGTGTGGGGAGCGATCTCCTACACTGGCCGTACACCACCGGTGATCGTCGAGGGGACACTGAATAGTGCACGGTACATCCAAACCATCATGGAACCCATCGTTCTACCATTCCTAGACCGGCAAGGGAACTTGCTGTTCCAACAGGACAATGCACATCCGCATGTATCCCGTGCCACCCAACGTGCTCTAGAAGGTGTAAGTCAACTACCCTGGCCAGCAAGATCTCCGGATCTGTCCCCCATTGAGCATGTTTGGGACTGGATGAAGCGTCGTCTCACGCGGTCTGCACGTCCAGCACGAACGCTGGTCCAACTGAGGCGCCAGGTGGAAATGGCATGGCAAGCTGTTCCACAGGACTATTTCCAGCATCTCTACGATCGTCTCCATGGGAGAATAGCAGCCTGCATTGCTGCAAAAGGTGGATATACACTGTACTAGTGCCGACATTGTGCATGCTCTGTTGCCTGTGTCTATGTGCCTGTGGTTCTGTCAGTGTGATCATGTGATGTATCTGACCCCAGGAATGTGTCAATAAAGTTTCCCCTTCCTGGGACAATGAATTCACGGTGTTCTTATTTCAATTTCCAGGAGTGTATTTTGAAAAAAGCCACTGCTATTCCTTCTGTATTACTCAGCTTCTGTTGTTAACTAATTCTTCAAACAAAGCATTTTAATCTCACACAGACCACTATGAACTATCTTTATACCAGTAAAAAAAATGGTTCAAATGGCTCTGAGCACTATGGGACCTAACTTCTGAGGGCATCAGTTCCCTAGAACTTAGAACTACTTAAACCTAACTAACCTAAGGACATCAGAAACATCCATGCCCGAGGCAGGATTTGAACCTGCGACCGTAGCGGTCGCACGGTTCCAGACTGTAGCGCCTAGAACCGCTCGGCCACTCCGGCTGGCCTATACCGGTAAAACAAGGATATTTTTCATAAAGATACATTCACATTCCTAAGTCCAAGTATTCAGGTATGTTGTAGAAGAAATAGTTAATTAGGTAATTAGGTAATTAGGTTAATTAGGTAATCATTTACTCCGAGTTTAAATATTTTGGGATTTTCAGTGCCCTGCCTGGCGTTCATTGGCAACCTGTTACAGAATTTTACAACAGAATATAAAACTCCATTCAGAATCTTAGAGGAACGCATAGTCTATGTGGAAATTATTTCACTACTACTACTGTGGTTGTTCATTGTTGAATTCAGCTGAAATTCGAGCTTGTTATTAGCCAAAAACGTTAATACTGAGTATACATATTGGCTTATAAGTTGTAAGTAGGCTGTTCAGGTTTTTATGCTGGTAACGCCACGTAGCGCTCTATATGAAAATCACTGGCTGTGCTGTGTGCAGTCTGTGGCTGGTTGGCATTGTTGGAACATTCGCTATTGTAGTGTTGGGTGGTTGTATGTTAACAGCGCGTAGCGTTGCGCAGTTGGAGGTGAGCCGCCAGCAGTGGTGGATGTGGGAGAGAGATGGCGGAGTTTTGAGAGCGGATGATCTGGACGTGTGTCCATCACAATTTGTAAGACTGGATGTCATGAACTGATATATATATATATATATTATGACTTTTGAACACTATTAAGGTAAATACATTGTTTGTTCTCTATCAAAATATTTCATTTGCTAACTATGCCTATCAGTAGTTAGTGACTTCAGTAGCTAGAATCTTTTATTTAGCTGGCAGTATTGGCGCTCGCTGTATTGCAGTAGTTCGAGTAATGAAGATTTTTGTGAGGTAAGTGATTCATGAATGGTATAGGTTATTGTTAGTCAGGGCCATTCTTTTGTAGGGATTATTGAAAGTCATATTGCGTTGCGCTAAAAATATTGTGTGTCAGTTTAGTGATGTTCATAATAAGTAAAGAGAGAAATGTCTGAGTACGTTCAGTTTTGCTCAGCTGTTTGAAAATCAAATAACGTAAGTGGTTTATCAGCACAGTAATTCACTGATTTTTCTAAGGGGATGTTTCAAAGCGTAAGAATCCCTAGGTCCATGAAGAGGCTTCAGCAACTTTTCACAGAAACTTCCTGGCAGATTAAAACTGTGTGCCCGACCGAGACTCGAACTCGGGACCTTTGCCTTTCGCGGGCAAGTGCACTTGCCACGAAGTTTCATATCAGCACACACTCCGCTGCAGAGTGAAAACATCTCATTCTGGAAACATCCCTCAGGCTGGTGGCTAAGCCATGTCTCCGCAGTATCCTTTCTTTCAGGAGTGCTAGTTCTGCAGGGTTCGCAGGAGAGGTTCTGTAAAGTTTGGAAGGTAGGAGACGAGATCCTGGCAGAAGTAAAGCTATGAGGACTGGGCGTGAGTTGTGCTTCGGTAGCTCAGATGGTAGAGCACTTGCCCGTGAAAGGCAAAGGTCCCGAGTTCGAGTCTCGGTAGGGCACACAGTTTTATTCTGCCAGGAAGTTTCATATCAGCGCACACTCCGCTGCAGAGTGAAAATCTCATTCTGGAAACTTTTCACAGTATTATGATTGCACTCTTCTCTGGAATAAATATTTTTCGCCTTGGTCGCAATGCCCCAGAAGATTATGCTGCAGGACAAACCTGAGTGAAAGCACACAAAATATGCTAGAAGAATCTTGTATAGGCATGCGTATTCAAAGACAGAGATATGTAAACAGGCAGGATACGCCAGTGCTGTCGGAAACGCCTATATAACACAAGTGCGTGGAGCAGTTGTTAGATCGTCTACTGATGCTACAATGACTGGTTATCAAGATTTATGTGAGTTTGAACGTGGTGTTATAGTCGACGCACGAGCGATGGGTCTCAGCATTTTCCGAGTAGCGATGAAGTGACGATTTTCCTGTACGACCATTTCATGAGTGTTCCGTGCGTATCAGGTATCCGGTAAATCAAAATCGCTGACGTCGCCGCGGCTAGAAAAAGATCCTGCAACAACGGGACCAACGGCGACTGAAGAGAAGAGTTCAACGTGACAGAAATGCAACCCTTCCGCAAATTGCTGCAGATTTCAGTGCTGGGCCATCAACAATGTCAACGTGCGAACCATTCAGCGAAACATCATCGATAAGGGCTTTCGGAGTCGAAGGCCCACTCGTCTAGCCTCGATGACTGCACATCACAAAGTTTTACGCCTTGCCAGGGCCCGTCAACACCAACGTTGGACTGTTGATGAGTGCAAGCATGTTGCCTGGTTGGACGAGTCTCGTTTCAGATTGTATCGAGCGGATGGACGTGTACGGGTATGGAGACATTGTCATGAATAGATGGACCCTACATGTCAGTAGGGCACTGTTCAATCTGGCGGAGGCTCTGTACTGGTGTGGGACGTGCGCAGTTGATATGATACGGGACCCCTGATACGTCTGGATGTGACTGTGACAGGTGACACGTACGTAAGCATCCTGTCAGATCACCTGCATACATTCATGCCCATTGTGCATTCCGACGGAATTGGCCAATTCCAGCAGGACAATGCGACACCGCACACGTCCAGAATTGCTATAGAGTGGCTCCAGGAGCACTTCACTGAGTTTAAACACTTCTTCTGGCCACCAAGCTCCTCAGGGACGAACGTTATTGAGGACATCTGGGATGCCTTGCAACGTGCGCTTTAGAGGAGATCTCCACCCTTTCGTACTCTTACGGATTTATAGGCACGCCTGCAGGGTTTTGTTCCCTCCAGCACTACTTCAGACGTTAGTCGAGCCCATACCACGTCGTGTTGCGCCACTTCTGCGTGCTCGCGGGGGCCCTACTCGATATTAGCCTTGTGTACCAGTTTCTTTGCCTCTTCAGTGTAGATCAATATTTGTGTACATCGGTTCGACAGATTTTATGCTGTCACTTCGTTCGTTCGTAGATCTACGACAGTGTGCTGCTTGAATAGGAGCAACCTGTTGCGCAAAATGAATGTAGAATGGCGAAGGAAAAAAAAAGGTCATGTCCGTTCACTTTTCTGTGTTAATTGACTTTAGTTTATTTTCTATCCGGTAGTCACTTATTTCCGTATCTGCTATTTTATTGTTTGCACAACTACTGAAAAGCGGAACCACAGGAAAAATCTTTCTCATAGAAACAATTTTGGAAAAAGAAATTTAGTATTTCGTTAATGCTATTAATTTCCCTGAGTGTGTGAACAAGTGACGTGGATCAGTTTACTGTTTAAATAATATGAAAACTTCGTAGGATTTTCTGTCAGATCGGTAGATAGAATTTTACTTCCGCTTGCACCTCCTTATGGTGCTCTTCGCTCCGTTCACTCGTTGTTTGTGTATGAGGCTATGTATACGCTTAAATCTTCCGGAGCAGCATTCTAAAAGTGCTCCAATACGCTCCTGATATTCCAAATGTAAACTACATCGTGCATCACGACGACTCTGTTGCACTGTCTGCACCGGCCGCAGTGGCCGAGCTGTTCTGGGAGCTTCAGTCTGGAACTTCGCGACCGCTACGGGCATGGATGTGTGTGATGTCCTTAGGTTAGTTAGGTTTAAGTAGTTCTAAGTTCTAGGGGACCAATGACTTCAGATGTTAAGTCCCATAGTGCTCAGAGCCATTTGAACCATTTTTGCACTGTCTGCCATTTGAGTTATACAAAAATTTCCACGATGTTTTGCCCTTACTGAAACAAACTGTGACAAAACGTGTTACTCTTCTTGAACATTCTCTATTTCCTACATGAATCCTACCTGGTAAGAGTCCAAGACAGAGGAGTAGTTCAAGTATTGGTCAAACGGTGTTTTTTATGATGTACTTGCTCCTTGGCTGGATTACAATTCCTGAGGATTCTTCCAGTGAAGCTAGTCTGACGTTCTGCATTTCTTAAGATTACTTTTGTGTGTTCGTTACAAATTTAGTGCTCCATGCGCGTACTCCCGATATACAGGGCGTCTCTCCAAAGAGTTCAAAATGGTTCAAATGGCTCTGAGCAATATGGGACTCAACATCTGAGGGCATCAGTCCCCTAGAACTTAGAACTACTTAAACCTAACTAACCTAAGGACATCACACACATCCATGCCCGAGGCAGGATTCGAACCTGTGACCGTAGCAGTCACGCGGTTCCGGACTGAAGTGCCTAGAACCGCACGGCCACCGCAGCCGGCCTCTCCTAAGAGTGTGCAGGTGCATTTTCTGTAATGTTTCAGCAGATGCAATTTCCTTCTTGCATCGTCTAGCTGGAGTCAGCCATTGCAAATAGTGCTCATCATGTCTGTCATGCGACGCTCTTTGTCGACAGACGGCGTTGATTTGTTTCCCGTTACAAATAAAATTATTTTTAAATCTAAATTCTTCGTGCCCTTTCGACAGAACGGTGCCGGATCAGCGTAGCGCTATATCTGTTTTACCGGTACGTAACAGGGACAGTTAAACTCGAAGAGTAAACAGTACTCTGCAGCAACACCACTGCCCTCGCCCACGCTGACTGCAGCCGCCAAACATGTGGCGCTGCTGGACTGCTGTTTATTCTCTGTGTTTTACTGTCCCCGTTAATAAATATTGACAAAACGAATATCGGACTACGCTAATTTGGGACGCTCTATCGAATGGGTACGGTTAATTCCGCTTTAAAAATAATTTTATTTGTAACGAGAAACAAATCGACGCCTGAAAAACATATTTGGTCTGTCTATAGGTATACAGTGCAAAGACGAAATTGCAAATAACTGCCGAAACACTAGAGGAAATTCGCCTGATGACATGCAAAACAGACACCCGGTATAATGCATGTGACTGCTTCCAGCAGTCGCTTTGCAATCGTGTAATCAAACAATAACAAGTATTTTGGGCTACCGAAGGACAATAAGTTACGTTCCTGAACGGTCTACTGTCAATCCCTGCACAGAGCGTCGCTCCCCAGCAGATGTTCGTGTACTTCGCTTCGTTTTTCTAGCACTGCCATTTTTCTACGGAAACACTTTTGGAGCTACCACCATCCACTTGGTCATTTGCGCTGCAGAGCCAAAAAAACTATTGCACCTGCCTGATTTCGTGTAGCGCCCCTGCGAGCATGCATACGTGTCGAAATACCACATCGCATGAACTTGACTAATGTCTGAATTAGTGTTGGAGGGAACTGTCGCCATGAATCCTGCAGGGCTGTCCATAAGCCCGTAAGAGTACGAGGGGGTGGAGATCTCTTCTGAAGAGCACGTTGCAAGGCATCCCAGATACGCTTGATAATGTTCAGGTCTAGGCAGTTTGGTGGCCAGTGGAAGTGTTTAAACTCAGAAGAGAGTTCCTGTAGCCACTTTGTAGCGATTCTAGACGTGTGTGTTGTCACATTGTCCGTGGTTCCACGATTGCGACTCGGACGGAGGCTACGCTTCAGCGATTTGTTTGGGAAATACTGAGACATCCCCCATACAGTGCGGATCTTTCACCGCGTGATATTCGGATTTTAGGCGATGTCAAGAAAGACATTCGTTGGACGAGGAAGTGCCAGAGCTGGTGCGGTTGTGGGGAATGCGGATAGTCGTCTTCGGTTCATTGGTAGAATTTTGGGAAGATGTGGTTCATCTGTAAAGGAGACCTCTTATAAAACACTAATACGACCTATTGTTGAGTACTGTTCGAGCGTTTGGGATCCCTACCAGGTCGGATTGAGGGAGGACATAGAAGCAATTCAGAGTCGGGCTGCTAGATTTGTTACTGGTAGGTTTGATCATCACGCAAGTGTTACGGAAATGCTTCAGGAACTCGGGTGGGAGTCTCTGGAGGAAAGGAGGCGTTCTTTTCGTGAATCGCTACTGAGAAAATTTAGAGAACCAGTATATGAGACTGACTGTAGTACAATTTTACTGCCGCCAACTTATATTTCGGGAAAGACCACAAAGATAAGAGAGATTAGGGCTCGTACAGAGTCATATAGGCAGTCATTTTTCCCTCGTTCTGTTTGGGAGTGGAACGGGGAGAGAAGATGCTAGTTGTGGTACGAGGTACCCTCCGCCACGGACCGTATGGTGGATTACGGAGTATGTATGTAGATGTAGATGTAGATCCATCAGTGGCCGATTGCATTTCACGAAACAGATGCTGGATCGTCTCGTCTCTCAGTGGAATACATGTCTTGATGCGTGTGGTGATTACTTTTGAATAGAACCATTTCACGGTCACTTTTTGTTGGCGTGTTCGGTTTTCACAATAAAGGATGCTTCTGTCCGATGTCTTATGGAATAATCACTCTCTGAAAAACTCCAGGTTGCTCACGGGAACGCTGGCAGACTCTGATGACGCGTTCCTGTACTTTTCGCGCATCATTAATAGGGCTTTCATACACCAAAGATCTGAAGTGCCCCCACAGCCAAAACTGAAGGGATTAAGATCGTGCGAACGAGATGGGGAACGTATTGGACCCGCCAACCAATTCTTTGTCTGCTAATATTTATTTGGGTCGTTGTCGGACATTTCGGAGAAAATGGGCTGATGTTTCATCACGCATGAACCACATTGCAGCCGTTGTTGGAATGCTACCTCCTCTAGCAGGATATGCAAGTACTTGGAACTTAAGTAGTGGCAACTATTTATTCACAACCGATACAAAAGAGTTACAAAAAAATGGCTCTGAGCACTATGGGACTTAACTGCTGTGGTCATCAGTCCCCTAGACTTAGAACTACTTAAACCTAACTAACCTAAGCACATCACACACATCCATGCCCGAGGCAGGATTCGAACCTGCGACCGTAGCGGTCGGGCGGTTCCGGACTGTAGCGCTTAGAACCGCTCGGCCACTCCAGCCGGCCAAAAGAGTTACATGTTTGCACCATTTACTGCCCTTCAAAGTAGTTACCAGCGTTGTGTAGAACCCGTTGACAGCGATGTGGAAGGCGTAGTATACCGTTAGCAGAGGCTGCTCTGTTGATGGTGCGAATGGAGCTGTCTAATGCCTGTCGAGTCTCTGGAACAGTTCTGAAGCGAATGTCACGAAGTGGTTTCTTCATCTTCGGAATCAAATAAAAGTCACAAGGACTCAAGACCGGCGAGTATGGTGGATGGTACAGTACTTCTCAGTCCCATCGACCGAACAGAGGAGCCACAGCTTGCGCTGTATGCGCCCGCGCATTGTCATCCACAATGATGGGTGGGTTGCGCAAAAGTGTCGCCGCTTCTTCCGCAAAGCTGGTCGTAGGTGATGCTCCAAAAACCAACAGTTATCCTGTTCGTTGACGGTCTGCCGCGGAGGAACGTGAAGCGTTAGGATAACACCATCACAGTCGTACACGACAAATCACAATAACTTTAGACTGCTCCATTCGCACCATCAACAGAGCAGGCTCTGCTAACGGTATACTACGCCTTCCACAACGCTGGCAACGGGTTCTATACAACTTTGAAGGACAGTAACAGGTGAAAACATGTAACTCTTTTGTATAGGTTATGAATAAATAGTTGCCACTATTTAAGTTCCAACCCTCGTGGATTGATAGGAACTGAAGCTACCTTGCACCAGTCAACCTGTTTGCTGGGCATTTTTGTTTTGGTTTGGTCAAAACTACCACCTCTTAAAATATAGAATACAGGAAAAATAGAACACGTTGAACGACTACAGATAGGACGTTCATATTCACAGAACATGTAGGCCAGTATTTTCTGCAGAAATGATTAGCATTTGAATCAGTTCGGCCGGGGGTTTAAGGTCAACAAATTGTTTCTCGTGTGGGACGAAGTGTTTCAGCAGTGCAACGGGTGTGTGCAGAATGGTTAATGGAAGGCCGTAGAACACTATCAGGGGTGGCAGTTCGTTGCAGTTTATCACGGCATCGGTTACGTGCACGTCGTCCACTTTTCCACCTACCTTTGACGAATATGCAGAAAGATGCTAGACGGCAATGGTGTACAGAAAGTCACTGGTGATAGGAATGGTATCAGATAGTGTTTTCGGACGAAGCCAGGTTCTGTGTATTTGACAATGATGCGTGCATTTTGTTTCGCCGCAGACAGGGGGAGTGGCCAGTTGGTTCACGTCCAGAGCAATGCGAACAGCGTCATCTACGTGAATGGCATCCTGCGACCCGTAGCCGTACCCTTTCTCTACAACGCCACAGACGCCATTTTTCAGCACCACAATGCACGACTACATGTTGCTCGAGTATCATGTCGTTTTTGGAAACCCAGAATCTACTATGTAGGAATCAACATGGTAGATGCTACTTTTCTTGACTTCCGGAAGGCGTTCGATACAGTTCCGCACTGTCGCGTGATAAACAAAGTAAGAGCCTACGGAATATCAGACCAGCTGTGTGGCTGGATTGAAGAGTTTTTAGCAAACAGAACACAGCATGTCGTTATCAATGGAGAGACGTCTACAGACGTTAAAGTAACCTCTGGCGTGCCACAGGGGAGTGTTATGGGACCATTGCTTTTCACAATATATATAAATGACCTAGTAGATAGTGTCGGACGTTCCATGCGGCTTTTCGCGGATGATGCTCTAGTATACAGAGAAGTTGCAGCATTAGAAAATTGTAGCAAAATGCAGGAAGATCTGCAGCGGATAGGCACTTGGTGCAGGGAGTGGCAACTGACCCTTAACATAGACAAATGTAATGTATTGCGAATACATAGACAGAAGGATCCTTTATTGTATGATTATATGATAGCGGAACAAACACTGGTAGCAGTTACTTCTGTAAAATATCTGGGAGTATGCGTGCGGAACGATCTGAAGTGGAATGATCATATAAAATTAATTGTTGGTAAGGCGGGTACCAGGTTGAGATTCATTGGGAGAGTCCTTAGAAAATGTAGTCCATCAACAAAGGAGGTGGCTTACAAAACACTCGTTCGACCTATACTTGAGTATTGCTCATCAGTGTGGGATCCGTACCAGATCGGGTTGACGGAGGAGATAGAGAAGATCCAAAGAAGAGCGGCGCGTTTCGTCACAGGGTTATTTGGTAACCGTGATAGCGGTACGGAGATGTTTAACAAACTCAAGTGGCAGACTCTGCAAGAGAGGCGCTCTGCATCGCGGTGTAACTTGCTCGCCAGGTTTCGAGAGGGTGCGTTTCTGGATGAGGTATCGAATATATTGCTTCCCCCTACTTATACCTCCCGAGGAGATCACGAATGTAAAATTAGAGAGATTAGAGCGCGCACGGAGGCTTTCAGGCAGTCGTTCTTCCCGCGAGCCATACGCGACTGGAACAGGAAAGGGAGGTAATGACAGTGGCACGTAAAGTGCCCTCCGCCACACACCGTTGGGTGGCTTGCGGAGTATAAATGTAGATGTAGATGTAGAACACGTGCCTTCTGATTCTGGGTATCACAGGGTGTCAGACTTTTGCCCTAGCCCGTCGGATTACCAGACTTGTCGCCAACCGAAAATGTGTGGGATGTGATGAAACTACTGGTGCAGCGCTGTGACCCATTGCCAACTACCACAGATGAAATTTGGAACCAGATCAATGCAGCATGGATGGCTATATCACAGGACGCCATTCGCCCCTTATACCGGTCACGTATGGAACAAGTTACCACGGTCCGTGGCGATCAGTGTTCCTAGTACGCATGCTGAATCGAGGTAACAGGAACGCCAATCGTTTCTGCAGAACATACCAACGTACATGTCCTGTGAATATGAATGACCTATCTCTAGTCGTTCAAGGTGTTCTGTCTTTTCTGAACATGAGTGTACTTTTTTTAACACCTGTATCCTGTGAACAGTAACGGCTTATAACACAGTCTTGCTATACGTCAGAGTTTTGTTGATATTCACGAAATTCATCGCTGATGTATACACGAGCATAAATTTTCTGAAGATGATTACAAAATATTGAACGACGTGATTCGAGATATCGATATTCTGTTAGGCCTTTGCGAAAATTTGTTCACAACACTGTTTCTTTTTAAGCTTCCTTTGCTTTGACATTAACAAATGTCAAATTTAAAAGGAAAAATCACGTAGCGTCTCAGTAGCGTTATCTAGCGGTCGTTTTTAAAAATATTAAAAGTCACATATGGAAAATGTTGCATGCTTAAAGTATTTTGCTCGCGAAAGCATTGAACGTTAGGTATTTTAACACTTGATAAATACTATCGAAGGCTCTCTTTAGTTATGCGTCACAATGGCAGCCACGCAGTTCGTTTCGTACGCGTTGGTTTTGAAGCATAGTTCATACGTGCGGATTTTTCGCACCTCGACTGACGCCACGTGGCTTAACTCTCTAAATCTGTTTGCGCTTCGTTGACAAAGTGATCACTAACACCTGTGTGTCTGGAATTCCAGACAAGCCCAAGGCAAGCGACTATCTCGCTACGGCGAATTGGTTACGTGAGCAGAGTTATCTGTTTACTGTCGGAATGTCGCGAGTAAACAAAACAGCATCTAAGGTGTCCACTTTCACAGATACTACACATTTTTCCAACAAAGATTCCAGAAGTAAGGTGCTGCGTGTAGGCACAAAGTATCAGCTCCCTATCCAACATAGTCTGCGTCGTGCATGACATTTTCTGTCTTAGAAACATAATTCAAGACTAGACTACATACAATAAGTAAATAATTCTTAGAGATACATTTTTACTTTCCATCGTGATAGAAAGCGGGAAGAAAGTCATTTGATCATTTGATGAGTAGTAATTATGGAAAAGTTCTGCCCCTGACTGCTAAAATTATGTTCAAAATTTTTTGTTATTGTGGCACAATCGGTTTCAGGGGTACCAACACTATCCTCAGATGCACCTGGTATATATGTTACAATGGAAACGGATAGTTAGTAAAGGTAAACCTTCCCTAGTGCCTGTATACCATCGCGGTTCCCCCCCGTCGGAGGTTCGAGTCCTCCCTTGGGCATGGGTGTATGTGTTGTCCTTAGCGTAACTTAGTTTAAGTTAGATTAAGTAGTGTGTAAGCTTAGGGACCGTGAAACTCAACTAGCTCTTTATTCACATGAAGTGCCATTGACAAGGGATTTCACATCGATTTCGTATTTCTGGATTTCCGGAAGGCTTTTAACACTGTACCACACAAGCGGCTCGTAGTGAAATTGCGTGCTTATGGAATATCGTCTGAGTTATGTGACTGGTCTGTGATTTCCTCTCAGAGAGGTCACAGTTCGTAGTAACTAACGGAAAGTCATCGAGTAAAACAGAAGTGATTTCTGGCGTTCCCCAAGGTAGTGTTATAGGCCCTTTGCTGTTCCTTATCTATATAAACGATTTTGGAGACAATCTTCGGTTGTTTGCAGGTGATGCTGTCGTTTATCGACTAATAAAGTCATCAGAAGATCAAAACAAACAGCAAAACGATTTAGAAAAGATATCTGAATGGTGCGAAAATTGGCATTTGACCCTAAATAACGAAAAGTGTGAGGTCATCCAGATGAGTGCTAAAAGGAACTCGTAAAACTTCCGTTACACGATAAATCAGTCTAATCTAAAAGCCGTAAATTCAACTAAATGCCTAGTAATTACAGTTACAAACAACTTAAATTGGAAGGAGCACATAGAAAATGTTGTGGGGAAGGCTAACGAAAGACTGCATTTTACTGGCAGTACACTTAGAAAATGTAACAGACCTACTAAGGAGACTGCCTACTCTACGCTTGTCCGTTCTCTTCGAATACTGCTGCGCGGTGTGCGATCCCTACCAGATGGGACTGACGGAGTCCATCGAAAAAGTTCAAAGAAAGGCAACACGTTTTGCATTATCGCGAAATTTGGGAGAGAGTGTCACAGAAATGATACAAGGATTTGGGCTGGAAATCATTGAAAGAAAGGCGTTTTTCGTTGCGACGGAATCTTCTCACGAAATTCCAATCACCAACCTTCTGCTCCGAATTCGAATATATTTTGTTGACCACTACCTACATAGGGAGGAACTATCGCCACGATCAAATAAGGGAAATCAGAGCTCATATGGAAAGATATAGGTGTTCAGTCTTTCCGCGCGCTATACGGGATTGGGATAATAGAGAATTGTGAAGGTGGTTCGATGAACCCTCTGCCAGGCACTTGAATGTGATTTGCTGAGTATCCATGTAGATGTAGATGTAGATGAATTCAGCAGTTTGGTCCCATAGGACGTACCACAAATTTCTAATTTTTTTCCTTTATACCATCACTAAAATGATCAGTGAAAGCTTACCATACATTGAAACAAACACGTCCACTAGTGAAATGCGTCGGCATGAACGTAATTGTCGTCAGTTGGTTATTGTAATGTCATACGGCAGTGCAGCTATGGTTGGTAGCAGTGCAGCAATGGCTGAACGACGGAAGTTCTTTGTACATCTTAGAGTGGAACGGGAAAACTCCAATTATGAGTGTCTCTTCATGGAGAGAGAAAAGTACGAGTCACTTATCAGCAAGGATAAATCACTAAAATCTGGACGGAAGAGCGACGGCAAAGACTATAAGTTGTTGAGGAGGTATGAATTGTCGAGGTGAATATCAGATTCTAATGCCAGACTCTGATATGCCATGCAAAAAGAGAAATTGATGTGCAACTCTAACGTAAGTGCCATGACGCATGTCCTGGCTCTAATCGTACATGAAGCTCTTCGACTTAAATTACTTCTTGGCTGCGATCACAATAGTTTGAAACGACGACACTAAAGGCAACCAAATTTGACCCCTCCCAACCTTTCCTGCAACTTACGCATCCGCACTATCGTACATACATCTTCAAAATTTTGTGTTTATGGGGACCCACAGCCTCCAGATGCTTAATAAACGTAAACATGATCCGTAGTAAGCTGTAATGCGATATTTATTTAATCGTGTGATTAGCTAATTTCGACTAAGCATCATTGTCAAGCACCTGTAAAACGGGTCGCTGACTGTTTTTATAGATGACATTAAATAAATCTGGCGCGCCAGCTATGTATGTAACGTGCTTATGGTATGTGCTGTCGAGAGTCTTAAAGTCTTTGGATGAATTTGTACCTGTGACAATAAATTACCAGCTGCTGTCAGTTACCATGTTGTTGTACATAGAGCAAATTCCAAAATACGACCTTAAAAGGTGTCACTGTAGAATGGATCCTTTCGTAAAATGACGGAATATGGCTACTTTTTGCTTGTAATTAAGAGTGATTTGAAAATGACATGAAGTACAGATATTACAAATGTAAGTAAGAAATTTGTGCAGTATTGTTTTATCTTAATGTGAGGTGCGTGAAGTGTCATTTATACATGGCATTGTATGCAGACAATGTAGTGCTTTTCATGTTTGTTTTACAGGCGCTAGACAATGACGCTTAACCGAAATTAGCTAATCGCACGATTAAATAAACGTCCCATTACGGCCTACTAAGGACCATATTTACCTTCATATCTACATCTGATCGGCATGGGGTATTTTTTTGGTACGGCCACATCTTGCTGTCATCACCGTTCAGTAGTAGCGTGCGCTGCTTCCACGGCATCACTGGGGGAGTGACCCTTCAATGGTCTACAGAATATTACGTATGCAGATAAGCGTTACCTGGTTATGTTCACAGTATGTGACGAAAGAATTATCAGCATCGGTTAAACTGCTTTCCTAGCAGACGCTGTCTACTCATTTCGAAAAATTCCCGGCTTACTTTTAGTAGCTTCATTACTCTCATTGAAATAGCGTGATTAATTCTTCGCAATTTGCCCTTTGGGGTAAATTCTTATGCGAGAGTAGTTTCGATTCATAAGGACGTTAGTATAGAGATGCGCTCCAATCGATGAAACGTTTCAAGTGCCACTGATTCTCAACTGGTTTCTCCCCTTTGTGCAGACAGCGGCTCTCGTTATTGGCTTTCGTGTTGTCACTATTTCCGCCGTCTTCGCCAGTTCACGCTGCAGTGGAACACGAGCCTGCTTTTTTCTGCCTCAACGACACTTTCTCTGTCGCCACTTAGCACCAAAAGCGTTTTCATTCATACAGTTGTTAGCCTCCACATAAGTTGCTCGAACAGTAACTGCCGCCACACCTAACATGGCCCTTTGCTCTGCACAGGACGAAGAAGCGTTATATGCGACAAGCTTCTGTAGAAAAACGATGAATCCCACATCGCCGATTAACACTACTACGTACCTTTAAACACCCGAGAAGCCTACTAATAAGCTTCTAAATGAGAATTGCTAATGAACAGTCGCTTCTAACATAGAATACAACCGCAGGCTACAAACTGTCAATAAAGGAAAATACTACTTTGAGAAATAAAATTGAATATGAATATTAGTTTTTCTTCACCTAAAGGGACGTCTGCCATCAGTAATATGAATTTATGTCTTATTGACTGCAACTGCTTCAATGACAGTATGTGTACAGTTCCAGGCACATAGGTCTCTATTGACAAATACTGAATTTTTACGCTGTGAATTGGCTTACTCTGAATATTTTCGTGTGCTCTCACATATTCAGCTTACCTTTCACACAGCTGCACCGTGATACGTTTTGTACCATCTCCGTTATCTCCTATTTTAGAGGACTAAATTTTTCGTAAAAAATCTACATAAATGTTTCGTTGTCGTTTCCAGATGTCGGACGTGTACCTCATAGTTTTTTTTTATCCAAAAAAGGATCTGTTACGATGTATGTGATAGAATGAAGTCGACAGATCATCTCTGCTACCACTCTTTTAGTTATGTTTTCCTGATGAAACCCAACTGTAACATTAAATCGAATTTTCACAGATATATAGTTTTTACATTACCTGATCAAAAGTATCCGGATGCCTATTAGTGGAAATTAAATGCAGGTTGCCCACCATTCCCCCTTATGACAGCTTGAAGTGTCTTGAGGAGATGTTCAATGAGGTGTCTGAATCTCTGTGGCGGAAGAGTAGCCCAACCTTCCTCAAGAGCGGAAACGACAAAAGGAGGGATCTGGATCGACGTCGACGTCTAACCCACATCATTGGGTTCATTCCATTGGGTTGTGGTTGGAACTCTGGGCGGGCCACTCCATTCGAGGAATGTTTTTGTCCACAAACCATTGCCTCACACATGGTTCTTTGTGAGAGGCTGCACTGTCACTCTAGATTAGCTTAGATTTACTTTCATTCCTGTTGATCCATAGTGAGGAGGTCCACCAGGATGTAGAACATGTCGGAAAACAATAATACATGACAAATATTTACAACTAAAACAAATAAGCTAATCCTTCCATCAGATTAGCACAGTGTTGTATAGCGCGGTCCATCACCCAAAATCACTTATTTGTAGTCATCCACTGCCCAATAGCGGCGCGCTTTGCACCACTCTGAGCTTCACTTAGCATAACTACTAATTGATTGACTTATGAGGACCTGCTCGAACACTGTAGAACATGATTCTCTACCTCCTACACGTAGTCACTGTTCTAACTGGACTGCTTGTAGCATTTTGGAACTGACGAGTGATTTCTTCCGCTGATTTCATGTGATCTTTCACAACCAACGTCCGATATGGTCGACGGTCCCTGTTGTGGCGTGCGGTTAGATGCGGTGTTTAGCAAATCGTGGGCAGGACTACAACAAATCCAATTTCTCATTATTAGCGCAACATATTTCATTTAATCGTTGCCTCTCCCGGCTAAAGGTAATTATTCTGTTAAAGAAATCTCCACCTGGGATCGTGTAGCAATGTTGTCTGTCAAGCAGTGTAAATGGCACTACGTTCATGCACAAGAGTGATCTCATACAATTTACCGAACTGTTATTCAAGGTGGCAACACTTTTCCCTAAGCACTTTTCCCTAAGCAGCTCTGGCCCAACATTGTATTGATACAGGGCATTCCATGAATTACAGTAATGTGATTTTCCTTTTGGGAATCTGTCTTAATGAAAGCTATAGAGATTAGATTAGCCAATGATTTAATAAATAGGGATAATGGTTTTAATTTTGATAACGCATGGAATCTGGTTATTGGGGTAATTAAACTGCAGAGAAGTCGTGGTGTCACCGCCGCCGATCATACATCGATAAGCGAATCGAATGTCTGTACGCCTTCGCCACAGACGGTGCATGTCTAAGTGTATTTCTTTGCCTCCGACCAGCATCTGTGACCCGCATGCGCTGTACCGCCGCTGTGGAGCATATAAGGTCTTGTGACTCATTCTGAGGATGGCCGGACGATACGCGGCCGAAATATCAGTGGGGGAAATTTTATTTGCACTGCTGAATGCCCGAAATTTAATGGACTATTCATCACGCCGTGAGAAGTTGAAAATGCACATGTTTACACTATATTTAAATATTCACAACCTAAATCGTTTTTTTTATTTCTGAGTGGATTCTGGGCCACCAATACATAATTATTGTAAATATTGACCATCAAGATTTATATCTGTTTAAAATGTTGATTTAAAACTGCCGCTGCAATATTTCACTAATATCGCGGCTAAAATAAGACAATAACTTATCGAATCTGGTTCAGGCATTGTTTTACTATTAAGGAATGATATATATTAAATCTTTTCTTTACCTTTACTATATGCATTAACATCTAAAAGTATTTCTCAGTGTTAATCACTTATTATTCAGCATTTACCAGTAATAGACGCTGTAGATCAATAGCGCTAATGGCTGCGCTCCTTTGTAGCTGATCAGAAAAACTTAACATTTATATATGACGACGATCACAGTGAAATAAAACTTCAACAACGTAGATTCTTTTCAATGACACAAACTATATTTTCCAAATATTAAATTAGCAACAAAATACAGTTTTTTTACCGACCTCAGTGCTACAAGACATCAATCACGTCTACGTTCTAACAAACAGAAGGATTACTCTAGAAGAATCATAGATGACAAAAGATGGAGGTTTTCATTATCTTTTTTCCATAGGTATTGTCTGAGATACAGGTTTCGACAGAATATAAAATTATGTCACTGACAATAATTATTTATTATTTTACTAACGATAAAGTCCTTTTTTATTAATATCACGAGAATGTTCACTCAGATTTTACACACAGTGTTGCATTTTCTGAATAAATATACCGGGTGATCAAAAAGTCAGTATAAATTTGAAAACAGAATAAATCACGGAATAATGTAGTTAGAGAGGTACAAATTGACACACATGCTTGGAATGACATGGGGTTTTATTATAACAAAAAAAGTACAAAAGTTCAAAAAATGCCCGACAGATAGCGCTTCATCTGATCAGAATAGCAATAATTAGCATAACAAAGTAAGACAAAGCAAAGACGATGTTCTTTACAGGAAATTCTCAATATGTCCACCATCATTCCTCAAAAATAGCTGTAGTCGAGGAATAATGTTATGAACAGCACTGTAAAGCATGTCCGGAGTTATGGTGAGGCATTGGCGTCGGATGTTGTCTTTCAGCATCCCTAGAGATGTCGGTCGATCACGATACACTTGCGACTTCTGGTAACCCCAAAGCCAATAATCGCACGGCCTGAGGTCTGGGAACCTGGGAGGCCAAGCATGACGAAAGTGGCGGCTGAGCACACGATCATCAGCAAACGACGCGCGATAGAGATCTTTCACGCGTCTAGCAATACTTTTTTTTGGTTCTAATAAAACTTCATGTCATTCCAAGCGTGTGTGTCAATTTTTACCTCTCTATCTACATTATTCCGTGGTTTATTATGTTTTCAAATTTATACTGAAAAAAAAAAATTATTCAAATGGTTCTGAGCACTATGGGACTTAACATATGAGGTCATCAGTCCCCTAGAACTACTTAAACCTAACTAACCTAAGGAGATCACACACATCCATGCCCGAGGCAGGATTCGAACCTGCGACCGTAGCGGTCGCGCGAATCCAGACTGAAGCGCCTAGAACCGCTCGGCCACTCGGCCGGCAAATTTGTACTGACTTTTTGATCACCCGGTATACGCCGATATTACACTGCCCATCACTACTTGAGGCCTGCGTGACCTTGCTTCAGCTGTGGTTCTTACTTCTCGTTTCCACAATCACTTCTACATCACCAACAGTTGACTTGGGCCCCTTTGAAAGGGTTGAAATGTTGCTGACATATCTGTCACTCAAGTGACATCGAATGACTAGTCTACGGTCGAATTCACTGAGTTCTTGCTGATCTTCCCATCCTGCTGTTACTTCGGTTCTACTGACAGTACAATACTCTCCGCGCTTTTTTTATAATTGCCGGTCCGTCTCTCGTGACATCTGTTGATCAGTTGCGCAATACATTGGTGCGTTCAGATATCTTTGATCAGACATTTCTGTGACTCTCACCCGTGAGTGAAACAAATCTGTGAACATACGTGCTGCCCTGCGCTGAATACACCCGACTCACGCGTTAGTCCTAACTGGCATGAGCCCCGTACACATGAACAATATTGTGTGATGGAACGCATAATGTTTCGTAAGCAGTCCCCTTTGTAGGGTGGCTGCATTTTCCAACATCCCACAGTGATTCATCGGTATAATAGAGGAAGCTACTTTTCTGCGTTTTTTTCTAATAGGCACTTTTACATTTCTGTACATTTAAAGCAAATTGTGAAAAGTCACATCGAAGTGTCAGATATGATTGCGATGTACAATAATTTCAATTACATGTTACTCTTTACATGCGCCGGTCGCGGTGGCCGAGCGGTTCTAGGCTCTTCAGTCCGGAACCGCGGGACTGCTAGGATCGCAGGTTCGAATCCTGCCTCGGGCATGGATGTGTGTGATGTTCTTAGGTTAGTTAGGTTTAAGTAGTTCTAAGTTCTAGGGGACTGATGACCTCAGAGCCATTTTTTCTTTACATGCCTGGAAAACGTTGCCTGCCGTCATGTGTTGTGCGAAAAGAGGTCTTCTTGAGGCATGGGGGGCTTTCCGTATTTAGTATGCAATCCTCTTACCGCTTTAAAAAAAAACGCTAAAGGTGGAGTGACGTGAGCGCGTTTCATAGTATCATGTACTGCGTACAATGGAGGAACGGGTGGGAAACGATGAATGTATGAGCATAACATAGCTCGCTGTCATAAAAATGGTTCAAATGGCTCTGAGCATTATGGGACTTAACTTCTGAGGTCATCAGTCCCCTAGAACTTAGAACTTCTTAAACCTAACTAACCTAAGGACTTCACACAACACCCAGTCATCACGAGGCAGAGGAAATCCCTGACCCCGCCGGGAATCGAACCCGGGAACCCGGGCGCGGGAAGCGAGAACGCTACCGCACGACCACGAGCTGCGGACTCGCTGTCATAGAAAAGCGTCTGTGAGTCAGTACTTCGTGGAAATAACATTCATGAAATTGACTGAGAGCCCAGAGTTCCAACCGGAACGCAATGGAACACTTTTGAGGTGAGTTAGAACGTCGACTACGCTTCATATCCCACCGTCCAACATCACTACCTTTCTGGTTTCGGCTCATGAGAAGGATGGGCTGCCATTCCTTCATAGAGATCCAGACACCTCATTTAAAATGCTCCCAGCAGAGTTCAGACCATCATAAAGGCTTAGGGTGGACACGACTCGTATTAAGTCTCTGTATGTCCATCTTTTCAGAGATGTTTCCGGGACGCGGCTGTTCGCTACGGAATGTCAAATCAGACATCTTTCAGCCGTCTAATTCCCAAACTTATTTCATTTGGCTATAGTTTCGGCGTTACTGCGTCATCTTCAAGCCCCTGGACGACGGATAGGAAGATTCCATCTCGGTTCTGGTCAAAATAGGGACCAGCATTCAAATGCTGGCCCCTATTTTGACCAGAAACGAGGTGAAATCTTCCTACGCGTCAGTCAGGCGCCTGAAGATGGCGTAATAAATCGCCGAAATCAGTAGCCAAATGAAATAATTTTGGGAATTAGACGTGTAATGGTATTTGATTTGACATCCTGTCTCCGTATTAATGTCGACTGATGAGTATCCGGATACTATGGATCAAGTAGTGTAAAAAACATGGAGCAGGTGGTGAGAGTACTGAAACTATTTTTGTGTGAAACTTCCGCGTAATTTTACGGCTTATTTTTCCATTGGAATACATATACGATAGAGAGACAGCAGAGATTTTTTGTAGACATCCTTCTATCACGCTACCACCTACCAGTATGACAATGTAACGTGTCACGAAGCTCGCAGTGTTGTTCGAAGAGCACAGGGTGAGTTTACAGTACTCCCCTGACCACCATACTCTCCGGATTTAAACCCAGTCGAGAAGCTGTGGGTCCATCTCCATCGGCCTTTTCGCGCCATGGATCCTCAACCGTGAAACGTAGCGCAGCGGGCCACTGCACTGGAGTCGGCCTGGCTCCACACCCGAGTTGGTAACTTCCAGAACCTCACTGACTCTCTTCCTTCACGTCTCGTACTGCAAATGGTGGTTATTCAGGCTTTTGACGGGTAGTCAGATTAACGTTGATCTGACAGTGCATTTCAGCACTGCTTCTTAATGTACATGCTTTAGTATTTCTTCTTAGCCGTAAAATATTCTTCACGACTCTTACGTATATCTACAGTTTGTCTGATTTAAAATTCCGTGCTGGGCATTCACTTGCGTATGAGGCTTTTCGATTTCACTGCATTTTGCAATGCATTGTTTTTGCATTTCTACACAGTCCGGAACCACGCGGCTGCTACGGTCACAGGTTCTAATGCTGTCTCGGGTATGGGTGGGTGTGATGTCCTTAGGTTAGTTAGGTTTAAGTAGTTCTAAGTTCTAGGCGACTGATGACCTCAGAAGTTAAGTCACATAGTGCTCAGAGCCATTTGAACCATTTTGAACCAGAATCTACTCTGTAGGAATCAACATGGATTCCGGAAACAGCGATCGTTCATGAGACCCACAAAATATTAGATACAGGCTCCCAGGTAGATGCCATTTTCCTTGACTTCCGGAAGGCGTTCGATACAGTTCCGCACTGTCGCCTGATAAACAAAGTAAGAGCCTACGGAATATCAGACCAGCTGTGTGGCTGGATTGAAGAGTTTTTAGGAAACAGAACACAGCATGTTGATCTCAATGGAGAGACGTCTACAGATGTTAAAGTGACCTCTAGCGTGCCAACGGGGAGTGTTACGGGACCATTACTTATCACAGTATATATAAAGGACCTAGTAGATGCGGCTTTTCGCGGATGATGCTGTAGTATACAGAGATGTTGCAGCATTAAAAAATTGCAGTGAAATGCAGGAAGATCTGCAGCGGATAGGCACTTGGGGCAGGGCGTGGCAACTGACCCTTAACATAGACAAATGTAATGTATTGCGAGTACATAGAAAGAAGGATCCTTTATTGTATGATTATATGATAGCGGAACAAACACTGGTAGCAGTTACTTCTGTAAATATGCGTGCGGAACGATTTGAAGTGGAATGATCATATAAAATTAATTGTTGGTAAGGCGGGTGCCAGGTTGAGATTCATTGGGAGAGTTCTTAGAAAATGTAGTCCATCAACAAAGGAGGTGGCTTACAAAACACTCGTTCGACCTATACTTGAGTATTGCTCATCAGTGTGGTATCCGTACCAGTTCGGGTTGACAGAGGAGATAGAGAAGATAAAAAAAAGCGGCGCATTTCGTCACAAGGTTATTTGGTAAGCGTGGTAGCGTTACGGAGATGTTTAGCAAACTCAAGTGGCAGACTCTGCAAGAGAGGCGCTCTGTATCGCGGTGTAGCTTGCTCGCCAAGTTTCGAGAGGATGCGTTTCTGGATGAGGTATCGAATATATTGCTTCCCCCTACTTATACCTCCCGAGGAGATTACGAATGTAAAATTTGAGAGATTCGAGCGCGCACGGAGGCTTTCCGGCAGTCGTTCTTCCCGCGAACCATACGCGACTGGAACAGGAAAGGGAGGTAATGACAGTGGCATGTAAAGTGCCCTCCGCCACACACCGTTGGGTGGCTTGCGGGGTGTAAATATAGATGTAGATGTAAAACTGCCTTGTTCACGGGAAGGGGCCTCTTTGTAGACGTCGGCTACTCAGGAAGCGAGCACGAGCGGTTGCAGTTGCCGCCTGGGTGACCCCAGCTGCCTGTGAGTACGTAGCTGAGACACGTGCCGTCTGGGAGCGGCCTCTTGTGGCGGAAGGACGCGGCGAGTCTGGCTTCGCAGCGGAGGCAAGAAAAGGCGGCGTCTCCGTCAGCTTTCTGCCACATTTCACAGTCTGCTGCACTTAGCCCTTTCATCTCAAATATCTTTTGGTGCGTCAAAGATATTGGTGAACGGTTTCCACGTTGACGTATATTGACAAGGGGCTCAAAAAACATTAACCGCTTGTCGTAAATTAATCAACCACAGATGTAAACAAATCTACTTTAACTTTTTTTTCCAAATATTGCTGATTTTTAGGCTTCCGTGCCTCAATACGTAAAAACGGAACTTTTATGAGATCGCTCGGTGGTCCGTCTGTCTTTCGGTCTGTCCGCCCACATGTTACGAGGAACGAGTAGACGTACCATATTAAAACTCATGTCACACATTTAGGTCTGTGATCCCTTGGCAGAGTAGAAATTTCAAACTTCTAAGTCAGTCCAATCAAAGCATACGGCCAATTATGCCGCATATTTTGATACACGAAAACTAACTCAGAATAACGTATAGGATACTTCCCGTGCCGGCCGGTGTGGCCGAGCGGTTCTAGGCGCTTCAATGCGGAACCGCGCGACCGCTACGGTCGCACGTTCGAATCCTGCCTCGGGCATGGATGTGTGTGATGTCCTTAGGTTAGTTAGGTTTAAGTAGTTCTAAGTTCTAGGGGACTTATGACCACAGCAGTTGAGTCCCATAGTGCTCAGAGCCATTTGAACCATTTTTGAACCATTTGATACTTCCCGTCGATCTGGAATCTTGGAATTTGGCAAGAAACGAGATCTCGTACTACACGGAACGGAAAAAAACGGAAAAGAGTTAACTTTTGTTTATATAACATGAAAAAATATTTTTTGTCAGTCTGTCTGTTTGTCTATCCGTCTGTTCAGATGGTTTTTCAGTGAAACACTTTCGAATACAGAACTCAAACCTATGCCACATACTAATGTCGACAGTCCCTTGGTGGTCTCAAACATTTAAGCTCCTAATTCAACTGAATCAGAAGATACAGCCATTTACACTAGGGACTCAAACAAATTGGTACACCTGCCCAATATCGTGTACGGCCCCCGCGAGCACGCAGAAGTGCCGCAACACGACGTGACATGGACTCGACTAATGTCTGAGGTAGTGTTGGAGGGAACTGACACCATGAATTCTGCAGGGCTGTCCATAAATCCATAAGACTACGAGGAGGGATAGGTAGAGATCTCTTCTGAACAGCACGTTGAAAAGCATTCCAGATATGCTCAATAATGTTCATGCCTGGGGAATTTGGTTGCCATCGGAAGTGTTTAAATTCAGAGAGCCGGCCAGGGTGGCCGAGCTGTTCTAGGCGCTACAGTCTGGAACCGTGCGACCGCTACGGTCGCAGGTTCGATTCCTGCCTTGGGCATGGATGTGTGTGATGTTCTTAGGTTAGTTAGGTTTAACTACACACACCCCACACCATTACAGATCCACCATCAGCGCGAACATTCCCTTGGTGACTTGCAGGGTCCATGGATTCATGAGGTTGTCTCCATACCCGTACACATCCATCCGCTCGATACAATTTGAAACTAGACTCTCCAGACCAGGCAACTTGTTTCGAGTCATCAACAGTCCAATGTAGGTGTTGACGGGCCCAGGTGGGGTTTAAAGCTTTGTGTGGTGCCGTCATCAAGGGTACACGAGTAGGCCTTCGGCTCCGAAAGCCCTTATCGATGATGTTTCGTTGAATGGTTCGCACACTTGTTGATGGCTCAGAATTGAAATCTGCAGCAATTTGCGGAAGGATTGCACTTTTGTCACGCTGAACGATTCTCTTCAGTCATCGTTGGTCCCGTTCTTGCAGGATCCTCTTCCGGCAGCAGCGATGTGGGAGGTTTGATATTTTACTGAATTCCTGATATTCACGGTACACGTGAAATGGTCGTGCGGCAAATTCCCCACTTCGTCGCTACTTGGGAGATGCTGTGTCCCATCGCTCGTGCGCCGACTATAACACCACGTTCAAACTTACTTAAATCTCGGTAACCTGCCATTGTAGCAGCAGTAGCCGATCTAACAACTGCGCCAGACACTTGTTGTCTCATATAGCTGTTGGCGTCCGCATCACCGTATTCTGCCTGTTTACATGCTGCATATCTGTATTTGAATACACATGCTTACATCAGTTTCTTTGGCGCTTCAGTGTATATCACATACTTTTGACACTCGAAAATCCGTTCATCAAAACCTGTGCGGTACTTCCCGTTGGCCTAGAATAATTAAATTTGTCAAGAAGCGAAATTTCATAATACGCGTAAAGGGAAAAATTCGAAATTGTTAATTTGGAGTTTTATCACACGAAAAAGTATTTTGTCATTTGTTACCCAACTTATTAAAACGTTCTCGAAAGTCATGAAATCTCTGGAACCGATGTCTTGGCATTATCAGAGTCGATAACACTGAAATCGTCAATATCCCGATACCCTGAATGGATGAAGTGTCTACATACGTAATTAATTTTGTATTGTACCTTCACGCGAGTCCTTTTCGCATCTGACCAATTTTTTTCTCTTCTTCCACCTTATATATGTGAATCAAAATTTCGGTAATACAGCTCGTTCTCAGATTTCTCAAGAAATTTTGGAGGAGAAAGGAATTTAAACTATATCTATTTGGTTTACTGCTAACAAATAATTTCTGCATCTACGTCCACATTTCTAAGGTCACTATGTAGTGCGTTGTACCTATTGCTCCACATTTATAGGGTCGATGCGTACGTTTCCATACAGTTGCAAAAACCTTAAACAGTTACATTTTGGTTTCCATGTATGCAGTACCCGGTCAATTTCTAAATCCATCATTTATTTCTTGTGGTCTGTCATCCACTCCGGTAGCCCCGCACTTTAGTACGCCGCTTTCGGGATTCGGGAAGGCACTCCAGCCCCTTGCGGAATCCGCCCGTGGGTTAACTACTAGGGTCGGTGTGCTGATTAGACTGGACGTCATTTTTAGTCGCTTTTCCACATATGACTTGGTGAATACTGGGCTGCTGGGCTGGTAATCAAGACCCACTCAGTTACACGATTCGCAAACATTTTACAAAACGTTCGCATACTTTCACTAGGGATAACACTAGACTGCAAATGGAGGGGAACGCAAATTCCGTAGAGAAGGGGGACGGGGGGGGGGGGGGGGGTGGGAGGAATCAGAGGCGACGTGAAGGGCATACGGCCATCGTCTACCACTAACACTGCGAAATCCATGAATTAACTTGCCGACCCACTGAAGATACCGGTTAAATGCCAGAAAAAAATTCTTATAGTGTGTAATGAATCAGTGATGTTATGAAGTAACGGAATTCAGTGTGGCAGTAGAATACAGCATAAATTCAGTAATTCAGCGGAATATCACTGCACTATTATTTCCTAGCCTCAAAGCCAACGTCTGCGACCTGAAACTGAAGGCTCCCTCAAGTTGAGTCACTCACTGAACCCGTTCCCATTTTCTTGTCAATAACACCTGGTGTCTGCTACTTACTAGGTTATCCGAAAAATAAATATAACAGACCAATGAAAAAAGTCATACATTTTCACAGCTGAATATTCCACCAATTCTTCTGTCATCTGGAAGACACCTGTGCCAAAGGTAAAAGAAGTCTACAGTAACGCCCCTCATATATATTTTTTTTCACACACATAAAGTTAGATTTGATAGTATCTTTCTCTCTTTGGACTTGGGCACGTCGAACACTGGTGTAGTGAGATCTCTGGAGCATCTACATCTACATCTGCATACATACTCGGCAAGCTACCGTACGGTGCATGGCAGAGGGTGCCCTGTATCACAACTAGACCTTTCCTTTCCTGTTCCACTCGCAAATAGATCGAGGGAAAAACGACTGTCCATATGCCTCCGTATGAGCCACAACTTCTCGTATCTTATCTTCAACGTCTCTACGCGAAAAATATGTTGGCGGCAGTAGGATCGTTCTGCAGTCGGCTTCAAATGCCGGTTCTCTAAGCTTTATCAGTAGTGTTCTTCGAAATCAATGTCTTCTTCCCACCAGGGATTCCCACTTCAGCTTCCGAAGTATATCCTAACACTAGTATGCTGATCGAACCCATCGGTAGCAAATCTAGCAGCTCGTCTCTGAATTGCTTCGATATCTTCTTTCAATCCGACTTGGTGCGGATCCCAAGCAGTATTCAAGAACAGGTCGCACTATTGCCCTATATGCGGTCTCCTCTGTAGTTGAACTAAACTTTCCTAAAATTCTACCAATAAACCGAAGTCGACCATTCGCCTTCCCTATCACCATCCCCACATGCTCGTTCCATTTCATATCACTTTGCAGCGTTACGATCAGATATTTAAACAACGTGAATGTCTCAAGCAGGACACTACTAACGCTGTTTCCAAACGTTACGGGTTTGTTTCTCCTACTCATCCACATTAACTTACATTTTCCTACTTTATGAACCAGGCGCCATTCATCACGCCAGCTATAAGATTTATCTAGGTCGTATTTTATCAACCAAGAGTCGCTTATCTTCGACATCTACCTGTACATCACAGCATCATATAAGCGAACAACTGCAGATTGCTGCCCGCCCTGTCTACATCATTTATGTATACAGAAAATATCAACAGTCCTATCACACTTCCCTGCGGCACTCCTGATGTTACCATTGTCTCCGATGAACACTCGCTGTCGAGGACAACATACTGGGTTCTATTACTTAAACAGTCTTCGAGCCAGTCACATATATGGAAGCCTATTCCGTATGCACATACCTTCGTTTACAGTCTGCAGTGGAGTACCATGTCTAATGCTTTTCGTAAATCTAGAAATATAGCATCTGCCTGTTGCCCTTCATCCATAGTTCGCAGTATATCATGTGAGAAAAGAGCAAACAGGGTTTCCCACGACCCATGCTTTCTAAAGTCGCTCTGATTCGTGGACATGAGCTCTCCGATCTCAAGGAAATTTATTTCATTCGAACTCAGTATATGCTCTAGAATTCTTCAGCAAACCGATGTTAAGATTATTTTTCTGTAATTTTGCGAGGACGTTCTTTTACTCTCCTTACATGCAGGAATCACCTTCGCTATTATTCCAGTCGCTTGACTCTTTGAACTGGTCGAGAGATTCGCGGTAAATGACGTAGAGTACTGCACCTATATCTACATACATAGTCTACACACAGTTAGAGGCGGAAGGTACCTTGTAGGGTAAGATGTCCTAAAACTGATACAGCCAAAATTTTTCAAAAAATGTTACACTCAATCTAATCATAAGAAAACCATACATATCTCAAACGTTCTTATTGTTTGTAATGCTGCCGTTGTTTAAGAATACTTAGTCCTAATTTTTTTTCTAATTAGAAACCTCACTTTGGGATAAAAATAATGTTGACAAACAATAGTTTCAGACTGAAAATAAATGTGCACACTGTTGTAGAACGTCGCCACAATTACGCAGTTATTGACTATGTTATTAGAAAATTTGTGTTTCATGCACCGAAAATTATTGTCTATCTGCTGAATTAATCATTATTTTGAGATTAGTTATACGGAAAATTATCAAACAGTCTATATAATCCTTAAATATCATACGCTCCATTCCAAAATATGATGCAGACGATTCCTAAAGGTGATACACTGTCGCCTAGGACACAGCCACCAGCCACACAACGGTGTACCGCGGGTTGCCGCCCTTCACATATACCAGCTACACAACCACGTGAGACCACATCTCCAGCAATAAACTCACTACTAAAAAAGGAGTAGGCTACAAACAGGTCAGCCAGAAAGCTATGTCTATGACCAAAGGTGTGGCAACTACACACAGAGGAGAGGAAACTGAGGAGAGTTATTGTAATTCCGACATCCCTTCGAATCCACTCCAGATATTGTTGTAATGACTGATTTAGCTTACGTAGGTGGATATGATTATATATTGGTTAAGTTTCGAGGAGGAAAGACGAATTTATACAGCTACAAATATATCTGCACCGTACAAATGTTTTAGAAAATGACTTAGAATTTATGCCCCTACAGTCTGTGGACAAGGACAAGACAGTTTTTAAGTTGAATAAAAAAGACATTTCTTTTATTAATAAGAGCTCTACGATAGAGACAGTGCCAATTCCTCATGTTGCTACTGAGGCGGAAAATAGTAAACGACGACTCTGCCTTGTGTTCAACGGTTCTGTTGGTGTTCATGGGGGAGGGGGTAAAAAACAGTTATCTTCTTTTGTGTACTTCTGTATTGGTGTCAACATATCAAGTATAAAAGTAAAGATTTCCATCCATTACTGGTATTATTAAAAACAGGAGAACCAAATAAAGAAATATCCCTATTTCACCCTGACACACGGTTTATGCTATAAATATGCAAGAACTAAAACCTACAGAAAAATCACAGTTATATGTATGTATCGCTATGTATGTGTTCCCTGTCCTCTGAAATGGTAAGTACACAGAAGAGCCAAAGAAATTTGCCTAATATCACTAGGGCCCCCGCGGGCACACAGAAGTGCCGCAACATGACGTGGCATGGACTCGACTAATGTCTGAAGTGGTGCTGGAGGGAACTGACACCATGAATCGTGCAGGTCAGTCCATAAATCCGGAAGAGTACTAGGAGGTGGAGATCTCTGTTGAACAGCACGTTGATAAGCATCCCATATATACTCAATAATGTTCATGTCTGGGGAGTTTGGTGGCCAAAGGAAGTGTTTAAACTCAGAAGAGTATTCCTGGATTCACTTTGTAGCAATTATGGATGTTTGGAGTGTCGCATTGTCCTGCTGGAATTGTCGATGTCCGCCGGAATGCACAATGGACATGAATGGACGCAGGTGGTTAGACAGGATGCTTACGTATGTGTCACCTGTCATAGTCGTATGTAGACGTGTCAGGTGTCCCATATCACTCCAACTCCACACGCTCCACACCATTTACACGTCCATCCACTCGATATAATTTGAAACGAGACTCATTCGACCAGGCATCATGTTTCCAGTCATCGACAGTCAAATGAAATTAGAGCTCGTACCGAGGCGTTCAGACAATCGTTTTTCCCTCGCGCGATCCGCGAGTGGAACAGAAGAGGGGAAATGTGACTTTGACGCAAACTGTTCTCTCCACCACACACTGCTTGGTAGCTAGCGGAGTATATACGTAGATGTAGATGTAGACGGGCCCAGGTGAGAAGTAAAGCTATGTGTCGTGCAGTCGTCGAGGATATACAAGTGGGCTTCGTCTCCGAAACCCCATATCGATGATGTTTCATTGAATGGTTCCCTTGCTGACAGTTGTTGATAGCCCAGAATTGAAATCTGCAGCAATTTGCGGAAGGGTTCACTTCTGTCACGTTGAACGATTCTCTTCAGTCGTATTTGGTCCCGTCCTTGCAGGATCTTTTTTCAGCCGCAGCGATGTTGGAGAGTTGATGCTTTACGGTATTCCTGATATTCACGGTACACTCGTGAAATGGTCGTATGGGAAAATGCCCACTTCATCGCTACTTGGGAGATGCCGTGTTCCATCGCTCGTGTGCCGACTATAACACCACGTTCAAACTCACTTAAATCTTGATAATCCGCCATTGTAGCAGCCGTAACCGATCTAAAACCTGCGCCAAACACTTGTCTTATATAGGCGTTGCCAACCGCAGCGCCGTATTCTGCCTGTTTAGATATCTCTATATTTGTAAACGCATGCCCATACCAGTTTCTTTGGCGCTTCAGTGTTTTTAGCGTACTGTTAATTTAACCAATTTGATTGTTGGATTCCGCTGGTTGCTGTCGTTTCTCAAAATTTATTAAGTTGAATGATCATGAATTTTACGTCGGCAAACTTGGTTATTATCTGAGCTATTGTGTAAATATGGACTGAAAAACACTAAACCATTAAACGCTTAACACAAAAAACCGTTAACACGAAATGAAATTGTTGTACTGACAAAATACTACACAATTTAATAGTTTTCCTTTTAATACAGAATAAAAATACACGAAAAGATTTCGTTTCTCGAACTCACAGATATATCTGCTTACTGCAGTCGCGAGGTCTCCGATATTTATTGGTTTTTCTTTTCCAGTAACGCGAATAAAACAAAGTTTTTTGTATGGTTACTGCTATAGTGAAAACACTTCAGTCGTCTTCAGTCTTCGGTGATGAGTGTGCCGAAGTCGGTGAATTGTGAGTCGAAATCAGCATACAATCCAACGATGAGATATGTGCAGGGTAACTTGTGCCAGACGAAAATATTGTGGAGATCGTTTCGAGTCCAAACGATCGTAACGATGTCGACAAACACGGCAAATTAACAATGAAATTGGCATTGCTCTTCCTGTAGCCACTATACCAGAATGCGAGCCACGACAACTGGGCATTCGAATGGCGAAAAGAAAAAAGCCAAGTACGGTATTTAACAATTTGCCGAAGATTACTTGCAGAAAAAGACGCCACAAAACAATAATATACTTTATATAGACTTTAAGTGTACAGTATTTTTCTGCAGGAGTATATTTTGGGAGCTGGAATTAATGTTCAATAATAAAATTCAAGGATATTAAAATCGTTTTTCCCGCGTGTACGTTTAACACAAAACTGTTTCAACACGAAAATATATGTATGTCATTCAGTTTCGTGTTAAGCGTTTTTCACTTTACGTAAAATATGTCACTTTTGAAAATTTATTTTTTCTATGTGCTGATACAGATGGTCAGCACTTCAGATTTGGAGGTTGCGCTTGTCTCAGTACCTTTTTTTTATTTTTTGTTATTTTTATATAGAAGTATCATTTGTGCCAGCTTCCTTTTAATGCTCCATAGCGGATAATCTCCATGTAAGTTTTTTGGCTGTTAGTTTTATTTTTGTTGCATCTGTGTGGCTCACTGGTATATAACGCTAAAATATCTGCAATGCTTCTGCAATAAATGCGTAAGAAGTATTTGGCAGAGTGCCCTTAAACTATATACTCTGCTTCCGGCACCTCCAGTTATGCAGAAGCTGAGGTTTCTTTTAATATTTCATCATTTCCTGAGTGTCACAGAAACCAAGTACAACAGAAGGAAGGAAGTCCAGTTACCACGAGCATAAAAATCACTCACTCAAGTGTTTAAGAAATTAGGAAAATGGCACAGTTTTGACAATGTCATTAACACTATAGAGTGGTCAGTGTCCGTGCTGCGTTCTGATACAGCGGATTTACAAGGATGAAAAATTTTCAGCGTATCTATAGAAATAATTCGCGTTGTCTACACGAAGCAAGACATGACGCACTCCAGGGGATCTTACGAAGCATCAAATCATCCTTCACGTTACCAAGAATAGCTGACGTCCTCAAGGGCAAAAGATCACTTTACCTTGACTTGCGAGGTCCGGGAAATCTACGACGAAAGACTTGCTACCTATAGAGAGAAAAACATCAATCTAAACTTCTTTACTTCCTCTTCCTGATGCTATAAGTCGTCCTTTGATTATGTCTGTAGCGCCCTTATAATCTCTTGAGTGTAACCACTTGTTTCAAAAAATCTGTTTTTAGATTATAAGGGTTTTCTCGTCAGCAATACAGTATGCCGTGTGAACCACAATGTACCACAATTCTGAAGTTAGTCATAATCTGACAAGAACAGTAACAACTATTTGCTTGTAGAAATACAGGCGTTGGGCATAAATACGGAAACACCGCAATAAATGCGTACTTGAACATAAATGCAGACGCTATCCAAGCCTTCAAGTTGAGCTGTTGTATTTGACCACGAACAGCACCTACCCAATGTCCTAAATACGTTGAAATTGTGAGTCGTGGACAAAACAGCGTTGTGTGTAGTTGTCAGTGCATTATGTCGGAGCTAACTGAATTCGAACGCGGGAAAATGGTTGGTGCTCTTATTATGGGTGCTTCAGTAGCCAAGGTTGCCGACGTGTTTGGTGTTTTAAGATGCGGGATAGTATAAAAATTCATTACGGAATAGGAGGCTGACGTAATATGTAATCTGTTTATCACATTTTTTGTCAATATTAGATTCTGCAAGCGGTATCTTGGTGAATAATGGTATCACATTCATACTGACTTACAAATTCAAACCGTTCAGTGTGGGCGATTTAAGCATGCGTATATAGTCTTGTTCGCAAATAGTCTCAAAGATTTAACAACTTCGTATAAAGTATCTGTATACTTCTGGAATCTTGTCGGGCCACTTGGGATATTCATGACTGCATATAGTGTCTCACCAGCTAACTCACCTTTACCTATAATACGCAGTCCACACACAAACCTAATATTAGTTGCATGTCCACTATCAACCTTCCGACTAGTACGAAATGAATATCGAGTTTTACACTTCCTGCATTTCAAAAATAGTTTACTAGTCCATATCTTGCAGTGGTATCTTTATAACAAAATAAACTGTTGCTAGCATGATATACTTTACAAGCTGCAAATGAAGATAGGACAGATGACAACAATTCGATATCCGTGACAACACTGCCATTTGTCTGTTCTTCATTTTATATTTATTACTTATAAAAAATCCAGCACTTGAATCAGTGTTCAGCTTTCTTCTGGAGCCGGCCGGTGTGGCCGGGCGGCTCTAAGCGCTTCAGTTTGGAACCGCATGACCGCTACGGTCGCAGGTTCGAATCCTGCCTCGGGCATGGATGTGTGTGATGTCCTTAGGTTAGTTAGGTTTAAGTAGTTCTAAGTTCTAGGGGACTGATGACCTCAGAAGTTAAGTCCCATAGTGCTCAGAACCATTTGAACCATTTTTCTTCTGGAAGCCCTGGTACTAATATTTTAACTGCTAGAAATATCACTCGCAGTCACTGAAGTAGCTGAAGCACATGTTGAATATAACCTACAACAGCCTGCAGCACACTCACTGACCAAATCCCCATTATTTGCACCATTATCGTTACAAACTATTTGTACATTTACTTTCGGCTTTCTTCAGGGCCTCCTTTGCATTTGTTGCATTCTCTTTCAGTTCGCGGCATTTTGTCACAAAAACAAACTTTTCGATTTAAGCATGCACAGAAAACGCGCCGGAAATACAAGGGACAAGTGAAAGTTGAGCGAGAAAAGGGAAGACAACCATGAGCACGAAATATCTTCATAGATCAACAAATAAATTATTTGAAGTTCAAGATGTTGACAGAAGGCAAAAGGAGGTTGTGCCACTTGTGCTGCCTTAAAGTAAATGAATATTTAAAGCCTTTAATGGCTAGAATGCCATTAGAAAACATATTTATTTAGTAAAGTACACTCCAAGGAATGTTTACGAGCAAAAACTTTTTTTTTATTTTGTCCGTTGCAAAGGTACAATCTCCCATTAAGTGATTTAAGCAACCAGAACAACACTTGCATTTAATTGGGTATCTGAATCCCGGTCCTATCTAAACCAGGTGTCGACACCTTAAAAATGTTGTCTTCACAAGTCATTTGGATTGTTATTTCTCGATTCCTCGAGAAAAAAAGAGGGCCGGTATCTGTAACATACCAAAAGGTATTTGATGTGATAATGCTAAAGCGAGACGATCTACTTTTGATTCCTAGTACAAAGCACCACAGTTCAAATGTACTGCCTCTTATTTGATAAGTAAGGGTGCTAAAATCGACGGCTCCCTCGGGTGCTATAACACATACATCTCTTTGACGTTCATGAAGAATTTACTTTTCATCTGTTTAGTAAGATTTATCGTGTCATTCGAAACCTTTGAAGAGGAACTAAAACAATTATATTTTATATGAAATGAAAGAAAACAGTGACAGAATGGTTAGAGTTGTTGAAAACTAAGCAAACTGCATAAAATTTCATGTAAAAAGTAGCGTTTGAACATGCAAAACTTAAAAAAACCATATTAAGAATTAATACATGAACACAACCTTCAGATTTCGGGTATCTCATATTTATGACACAAAAAGAGTTCTTCTGACGGAAAATTTTGCAGGCATACATTCAAGAGATTTATGGTTCCAGTTCAGGGTTAGACTGGAATATAAGGAAAGTTGTTCCAGAGTACTTCCACATTGCAACAAATTAGCTTGTTATTTCAAGTATGTCCCCGACACAGAGAATAGCTATATTAGTTCACGAGTCCTACGGATAAGTATGGCTTTCCTGTTCATCTCCCGTGTACTGGAAGGGATAAATTAACTTACTCGGAGAATATCTCAGAAAAGTGATCTGTGTGGAATAACAGGAGCCTAAAGTATTATTAAGTATTTTCTAAATTAGTATCCCCGACCTTGATCGTTGTCACTTAGACGGACTGGTTCTTTACTATCGACAAAGAGGTAGCCAGTTCGAATCCCAATTCTAGAAGAAACTTCCATAACTGATATTTAGGTGACAAGGTGAAGAAAGATTAGAGCGTATAGGTTGTTGCTGTGATTATTATTAACGTTTGGGCCAAAACTGGACATCGTGATGTATAATAAAGGACATTTAGAGTATTTTAGTAGCGTTACGAATGTATATAATAGCAAATGACAACGACATACAAATGTGTCAGCGTGTATAAAGTTGACGTGGCTTAAAGCCAAAACATCTGCACTTGATAATGGCCTAGGGCCGAAATTGCAATAACGGAAATAAAACGTTTAACAAAAAAATGGTTCAAATGGCTCTGAGCACTATGGGACTTAACATCTGTGGTCATCAGTCCCCTAGAACTTAGAACTAACCTAAGGACATCACACATATCCATGCCCAAGGCAGGATTCGAACCTGCGACCGTAGCAAAAACATTTAACAGTCACTGGCGTAAACATGATGAAATTTTTGAAATGGCTCTAACCACTATGGGACTTAATATCTGAGGTCATCAGTCCCCTAGACTTAGAACTACTTAAACCTAACTAACCTAAAGAGATCACATACATCCATGCCCGAGGCAGGATTCGAACCTGCGACCGTAGCAGCAGCGCGGTTCCGGACTGACGCGCCTAGAATCACTCGGCCACAGCGGCCGGCTGTAAACATGATGACTTTCAAAATTTAGAGTATTGTTTTACCTGTTCTTTGTGCCCAAATTATTTTCATTCTCTCGGAATGGGCTGTTTACCTGTTGTCAGATTAAATTTTTCAGGTCTTCTTGGTTTTTTTGCCAGCCGAAATGTCTCGTCATAAATTTTCTATTTTTTTGACTGGTGTATCATTTATTATTCCTCCTTACTTCAATTTTGTTTCACAGTGATGACTTCTATAAAGTTTCAGCTTCACTGAGATTTTCCTAGTATTTCAAGCCCTATCTAGCTAATAAGGTTGGTTCTACTCATTTAATATGCCCCTGAAATTTAGCCTGTGTTTTTTTCATATCCAAATAAATGTTATTATGCTTTTAAATTTAACCTGGTACACGGGGCGGGGACCACAGCACAGCTAAGACACCTGAAGATGGGCTTATAACAGTCCGAAACCAGTCGCGTGAAAATAAAGAAATTTAGAAGTGAAGCGATATTTTCAACCTCTACTATAATGCTCAGTTGATGATGTTCTTCCAACAGGATTGTTTGCTTTTAAATTTAATTTTTCCCCTGACTTTATACGATACTTTTTTAATGAAATTTGGACGTAAAATCGCCCTGATTACCGTTGTCTTTCGCATTTCTTCATTGCTTTTGTTTCGGCTTAAAATAATTTCCATGAGACACTCTGGTTTGATGATTGTGTTGCAGTGTCTCAGTTTTGTGTATTTTTTGTTGTAGATATCATTTGTAAGTCTGAATCCAATTTCCATTTTATGGCAACGAATTTCGTAACGTCTTTTCTAGACCAATCTTCTGATCTGTTCTGCCTATAGTTCAACTAAGAAGGTGCCTTGATTTTCCCGTATTTAGTTTTTACACTTTTGGATGAAGATTGTTGCTGGATTTGTACTTTATTTTTGCTAGCTTGCTGTTGATTCCTTAAGAATATCTATTCGTTTTTGTGCTGATTGCGTGTCCTGACATAGAATCGCCAAGCCGTGTGCAAAAACTAAGCACCCTATCCCAATGTTTCTTCTTTTTACTCTGACTTTGTCAATTTTATGCTCCGAGTTTAGCTTTCGCCAGTCTTGGATTATATTTTCTAAGGCGGAATCTGTCGTCTTGTCTCGCCCCTGTTTCAATCTATTTCTCGCCTGAACTTCACTTTAGATTCGGCTGTGCTGCGCTTACCCTTACATGACGATAGGCGGGAACACGTAATGCAACCAGAAGCATTGTCGACCATGGTCGTTTTGGTGGTCGAGTTGTTATGGTGTAGGGAAATGCAACGTTGCATGGACGTACTGACCTACAAATCTTCGAACACGATGCACTCACTGGTCAACGTTAATTATGACACTGTACTCCTTCCCCACGTGCTTTCGGCCGTGACTCCATTTTTATGGATGATAATGTGCGACCACGTCGAACAGTCCAAGCGGAGGAGCCCTAAGAACGACAGAATATTAGGCGAGCGGAATGACCAGCCCTCCGACTTAAACCCCATCGAGCACTTAGTGGCTGCATAAGGGAGACCTATTGCCGGACGATCATCTAACAGTGGCAACGGCGATAGTGGAGGATTGTCATGTCCTACCACTTACCAGTCTTGTGGCGAGTATGGGAGGACGTTGCAGAGGCGCGCACAAACGCTCGTAGGCCCGTGATAGGCTGATGTAGCATCAAACGCCCCGGTCAGACAGCCGCCGCCGACGCCTCAACACGCCGACGCCTCTCGGATGCAGAGCAGCGGCGTGTAAGTGTAGGTGTTCATATTTCAACAGTGTACATGCATCTCTTCGATGCGTGCAATGCAGATGCACCTGAGGCAAAGGGCGTTCAATAAGTATGTAAGGTGGCTATAATTTCGCACGTTACAGGCACTCATCCATATACTTTGCCGTGATCTACAAACACAATTAGGTATAATGTGATAGGTTGTACATCGTATATATGAATATACACTCCTGGAAATGGAAAAAAGAACACAATGACACCGGTGTATCAGACCCACCATACTTGCTCCGGACACTGCGAAAGGGCTGTACAAGCAATGATCACACGCACGGCACAGCGGACACACCAGGAACCGCGGTGTTGGCCGTCGAATGGCGCTAGCTGCGCAGCATTTGTGCACCGCCGCCGTCAGTGTCAGCCAGTTTGCCGTGGCATACGGAGCTCCATCGCAGTCTTTAACACTGGTAGCATGCCGCGACAGCGTGGACGTGAACCGTATGTGCAGTTGACGGACTTTGAGCGAGGGCGTATAGTGGGCATGCGGGAGGCCGGGTGGACGTACCGCCGAATTGCTCAACACGTGGGGCGTGAGGTCTCCACAGTACATCGATGTTGTCGCCAGTGGTCGGCGGAAGGTGCACGTGCCCGTCGACCTGGGACCGGACCGCAGCGACGCACGGATGCACGCCAAGACCGTAGGATCCTACGCAGTGCCGTAGGGGACCGCACCGCCACTTCCCAGCAAATTAGGGACACTGTTGCTCCTGGGGTATCGGCGAGTACCATTCGCAACCGTCTCCATGAAGCTGGGCTACGGTCCCGCACACCGTTAGGCCGTCTTCCGCTCACGCCCCAACATCGTGCAGCCCGCCTCCAGTGGTGTCGCGACAGGCGTGAATGGAGGGACGAATGGAGACGTGTCGTCTTCAGCGATGAGAGTCGCTTCTGCCTTGGTGCCAATGATGGTCGTATGCGTGTTTGGCGCCGTGCAGGTGAGCGCCACAATCAGGACTGCATACGACCGAGGCACACAGGGCCAACACCCGGCATCATGGTGTGGGGAGCGATCTCCTACACTGGCCGTACACCACTGGTGATCGTCGAGGGGACACTGAATAGTGCACGGTACATCCAAACCGTCATCGAACCCATCGTTCTACCATTCCTAGACCGGCAAGGGAACTTGCTGTTCCAACAGGACAATGCACGTCCGCATGTATCCCGTGCCACCCAACGTGCTCTAGAAGGTCTAAGTCAACTACCCTGGCCAGCAAGATCTCCGGATCTGTTCCCATTGAGCATGTTTGGGACTGGATGAAGCGTCGTCTCACGCGGTCTGCACGTCCAGCACGAACGCTGGTCCAACTGAGGCGCCAGGTGGAAATGGCATGGCAAGCCGTTCCACAGGACTACATCCAGCATCTCTACGATCGTCTCCATGGGAGAATAGCAGCCTGCATTGCTGCGAAAGGTGGATATACACTGTACTAGTGCCGACATTGTGCATGCTCTGTTGCCTGTGTCTATGTGCCTGTGGTTCTGTCAGTGTGATCATGTGATGTATCTGACCCGAGGAATGTGTCAATAAAGTTTCCCCTTCCTGGGACAATGAATTCACGGTGTTCTTATTTCAATTTCCAGGAGTGTATAAAGGAGACTGACATTGTCACGTACATCTTGTAAATAATTGTTAACGCTTATTGCATTAAAGGTGACGGAATGTCTTTATTATAAAACGGCGTGATGAATGATTGCCTATACTAGTAGAGGTTGGGACGGCAGTGGAAATGAAACGGGTGGCGGAAGTGAAGCCCTGGGTGGAAGGCCACATAGGTGTGTTGGTCTTGCTTAAACACAGCAAATAGCAAGACGGACGTCGTAGTACCTAAGCGCTGCAGCACAATAGAGTCACGACCGGCCCGTTTGTAGCCGAACCGGAAGGAATATGCTTCGGAAACGCTGAAAATCTTGGACGCAGGTGAGAGGAGCGAAGAAGCGGCTTCTCGGAAACCACGCAGGCTGGGTTATTTCCAAGGACTTTTACTCAGAAGCGTGTGAGTATAGGTTTTTCCTCGCAAACTTTCCACACTGGACGAAAAAGGACTAAAACATGGTTGGTCGCCCGCGGAAGAATCTGAAGAGAGGAAGAATATTCTGTGGTCTCGGGAATATGATTCGTTTTCGGAATTACGAGGGTGGGGAGCCAAGCCTTGCTGGGAAGTCAGCGCTGGAGAGACGAGGTCTCCCGTTTTGAGCTCCCGTGTGTGACGCTCGCTCAGTATGAGCTTCTTGTTGGTACGGACGCAGTTGCTGTCTTTTCTCTCACGAGATTTTATAGTTAGAACGGTTAGGCACTGTACTGTTGTGAACTTATACGATTCTGGACTTCGCCTCCAGGTTGGAAGTCGTCGTTGAGTACGCAGCGTTCAGTGATTGAGAGCACTTCTTCTGCCTATACTTACGTTGAGACGTTATCTGAACTCCGTCCTTGTGGCTGGGAGTTCGAGTTTCTCATCTGTAGAACAGAGAGGAGAAGACAGTAGCCGGCCGCGGTGGTCTAGCGGTTTTAGACGCTCAGTCCGGAACCGCGCGACTGCTACGGTCGCAGGTTCGAATCCTGCCTCGGGCATGGATGCGTGTGATGTCCTTAGGTTAGTTAGGTTTAAGTAGTTCTAAGTTCTAGGGGACTGATGACCACAGCAGTTAAGTCCAATAGTGCTCAGAGCCATTTTGAAGACAGTATTATAGTAGTCAGAGGACAGCCTTCAGCCCTCCTACTCTTTGAAAGAGTTTATTTTGTGGCTGGAGTCCTTCCATTGTCGCAGACTTGTACGAGAACCATCACTCCGACACACCAGATGCAGTACACACGGTCATATTGCTAATTGCTTTGGCTTATTAGGGGCTACAAGGCTAAACAGCTGCGATCACAGAGGATTTGTTTCCACTGACGTTGCACTCCATTGTAGATCATCTGTAAAAGTAGTGTCTTCTTGTGTTTGGTACATAGATGATGTCAGTCATTTCGCGTTATTTACATTAGATCACGCAGTCATAATAAAAGGGCAGAGTTGTTCAGTAATTTTAATTAGGAAATATAAACGTTTGTAATAAAGATTGTTTTTAATATACAATAAGTGTATAAGCAACAACGTTTATCATTTAGTACAATTAGTTCCCTTAATCATTCATTTCTGTTTAGGCTGGAATTTATATGTTAAAGAGCATTAAGAGATCTTAAGATCTGCTTCAGGGGGTAGTCAGACAGGACCAAATCTTCATTTAGCGTTTATTATTTTCCGTTGTGCACAGTCATTTAACACCCACCGGCTGTAGCGCCACGCTGACGTAGCATCAAACGCCCCGGACTAGACAGCCGCCGCCGACGCCTCAACACGCCGACGCCTCTCGGATGCAAAGCTGCTAAGTTTATCCGGCGTGTAAGTGTAGGTGTTCATATTTCAACAGTGTACATGCATCTCTTCGATGCATGCAGTGCAGATGCACCTGAGGCAAAGGGCGTTCAACAAGTATTGCAAAACCTTTTTTTTTTCTCTGAAAGCTGGTTGGACTTATAAAGCATTCCAGTACACCATATTATTTTCTATTCTTTTGGCTATAAAACCCTAATTTTAAACATAATCTCCGTTCAATACGACGACCTTACGCCACCTTACTGGGAGGGCCCGTATGCCCGCACGGTACCACTCTACTGATCGACGACGGAGCCTGCGGCTTGGTTCATCAATAGCCTCCCCGTCATCAACGTACTGTATTTTGTGTTCATCCTTCATTCAGCTAAACAGATGAAAGTGAGAAAGTGCCAGATCCGGGCTATACGGTGGATCAGGAAGATCAATTCAATGAAGTTTCGTAGGCTCCTCTCGGGTCCCCTGGCTTGTCATGGAGAAGGAGAAGTCCGTTTGTATTTTTGTGGCAACGAACACGCTGAAGTAGTTTCTTCAATTTCGTGAGGGTAGCACAACACACTTCGCATTTGATGGTTGCACTATGAGGGAGGACATCAAACAGAATAACCCTTTTACTGTATACTCAGTGTGTGGCTAGCGCTGTAACGTATAGTTCTTTTTGACGACTGCCAGTATATTTTGGTATGTTAATGACTCGCAAGGACTGTATCTTTTAAGTCTTTGTTTCCTCACGGATTTTCAAACGGTTAAAATGGCTCTAAGCACTATGGGAACGTCTGAGGTCATCAGTCCCCTAGACTTAGAACTACGAAAACCTAACTAACCTAAAGACATCACACACATCCATGCCCGAGGCAGGATTCGAATCTACGACAGTAGCAACCACGTGGTTCCGGACTGAAGCGCCTAGAACCACTTGGCCACATCGACCGGCTCCCACGGATTTTGACAATAGTTTTATCTTGTCATATGAGGATTGTTACGTGCTGCCGGGGCTCGTCTTTCGACAGTGTTTCGGAGATGTATTACTGATTAGGTATGTGCCGTTTCAGCCAAGCTTTTAGCGAGGACTGACACGTTTTTATCCGCACTTGAACCTTGGAAGTCGTGGCACATTTCAAGTGACGGGGTTTGAAACCGATCGTCATACAATGGAAACACAATAAACAGCTATTGAGACTTTCACTCGGTTTAATACAGGCTATTTTACCATTTTTGATTTTAAATTGTTTGATTGTCCTTCACATTATGTACAAATTTACTGGGCAGTAGAAAGAGTTTAGCTTACAAGTTGCAGCTTACAAGTTGCAGCTTACAAGTTGCAGGTTGCAAAGACTTCAGCAACTCGGAAAGAGTTTAGTACAACGAACTGTAACTACTTACAAGCTCAGGCTGCACTGCCTCGCGGCACAGCCGCACTGCGTGACCTCCGCCCAACAGCATCCCCAATGCGTCCAATCTGAGGCTCGTCCCATCTTGAACTGCCCAAGTTCGTTCCTCTATACCTGCGAGAGGATGCACTTTGTTGACGCACAGTATTAGGTTCTGGGCGCTACAAGAAAGCGCAATCGGTACGCGTAAGTGCGCCCTATGGATTCCTTGTTCGCCCGTTTTAACTAACAGGCTCTCTCGAAAGATCTCGAAGTTTCTACTAATAATTTCTAACAAGTAACGAAAACCCATATCCACGAGTTTGGCACGAAAGGTCGTTCCACCTATGTGCTAAAAGCACGCCAAAACAGAGAAGGCTGGTTCCTCTGCTATAATCCTCGTTCTTCTATTTCCCATCCCTGCTATTGTCCGGTCCATTTTAACAGTTCAGCCCTCCGTTTCAAAGCTTGGAGAGAGTAGAGAATTCGCTTTAGCCCACACACATTAAGGGGGGTAGGACGTCAAACGGGCCGACTTGGAGCAGGAGAGGCACCACACGACATTTTAATTTCCACTGTCTATAATTTTACAAATAAATTCATAGAACTTTGAAAGCAAGATCAGGAAGAATTCAGGATTCATACTCATAGTAGTGGAAGCCCAAAAACATAACAAAATACATTTTTTACATGTGAAGTTTCATCATTTTTTCAGTTACTACTGGCTGCATTTGTTGCTGTAGGTGCACTTTTCTTTCTAAGTAAGAGAGATTCTTCGATGAATTTTGCACAGCATACAAACTATAGTTACATGTGTATGAAACTCTAGAGTTTATTTACTTTATGAAAAAATGAATGAACTGTTACATTTTAAACTTCTTGTTTATAGTTAATTATCTCAATTTTTACCACAGTTTTTAATAGGTTTGGAAAATTCTAGAGTTTCATACACCTGTAAGTATTGCTTGTACGCTGTGCAGAATTCATCGAAGAAACTCTCTTACTTAGAAAGAAAAGTGTACCTACAGAAACAAATGCAGCCAGTAGTAAGTGAAAAAAATGATGAAATTTCAAATGTGAAAAAAAAGTATTTTGCTACGTTTTCGAACTTCCACTGCTATGAGTGTGAGTCCTCAAACCTTCCTAGTCATGCTGACAAAGTTTTATGAATGTATTTGTAAAAGTATAGACAGTAGAAATTAAAATGTCCTGTGGTGCCTCTCCTGGTCCAAGTCGGCCCGTTTGACCAGAGTAGATTTCATGCAAGGCAGGGAGTGTTCGTCAAATAGGGGCTACTGATCGTAATCGGAAGGTCAGGATTAAATAAAACACATACCCACAGATCACTTGTCGTAGACATTGGTCCAAGTAGAAAATGTCATTGATGGCACATGATAATGATAAAGTATCTAGTTGACGGAATATACTCTAATGAAAGATGTAGTCAGATAAACGTACGTCTTTCAAAATCACAACTACCGAACCAGAAACTGTCAGAAATTTCATAAACACTTGGTGCTGCATACCGCAAGGAAACCTATGAAAGCCGGCCGGGGTGGCCGAGCGGTTCTAGGCGCTACAGTCTGGAACCGTGCGACCGCTACGGTCGCAGGTTCGAATCATGCCTCGGGCATGGGTGTGTGTGATGTCCTTAGGTTAGTTAGGTTTAAGTAGTTCTAAATTCTAGCGGTCTGATGACCTCAGAAGTTAAGTCCCATAGTGCTCAGAGCCATTTGAACCATTTGAAACCTATGAAAAGTTTGTGTCAGCAGAAGCGACGAGTAAAAAGAGAAACGGCACGGCAGACGGCTAGAGGGATTGCATGTATTGTCGCTGCCTTGCATTGTGTACTTGGAGATGTGCCTCGACTAGCTGGCTGCGCGGCGTAGCCGTGAAGTCTTGGGCGTCTTGTCACGGTTCGCGCGTTTCCCCCCGTCGGAGGTTCGAGTCCTCCCTTGGGCATCGGTGTGTGTGTTGTCCTTAGCATAAGTTGATGATGATGATGAGGTCCCATACTCCGAGGAGCGTAGGGAATGATGCGGGAGACCCGCACCACCGACTAGGCAAGGTCGTAGCGGAAGTGGTTTGCCATTGCCTTCCTCCCATCGTTATGGGGATGAATGATGATGATGAAGACAACAACACCCAGTCATCTAGAGGCAGGGAAAATCCCTGACACCGCCGGAAATCAAACACGAGACCCCGTGCGCGGGAAGCGAGAACGCTACCGCAAGACCACGAGCTGCGGACTAGCATAAGTTAGTATAAGTTAGATTAAGTAGTGCGTAAGCCTAGGGACCGATGACATCAGCAGTTTGATCCCATAGTCCTTACCACAAATTTCCAAATTTTCTCGACTAGCTGATGTATTGCTGTGGAACTCTGTCATCTGATTCACTTGAATGCTGAAGCTTCTCTTCGGCTACAGCACTGGCGTTACACCCCCTTAAAGTTTTCCGTCATATTGTGAGGAACTCTGTACAGACAAAATATTGTTGGATGGACGTAGATGTCCTACCTCGAAATGTTAACAGCGTCCCACTATTGATCACTAAGAGGCCTCAAATAGCTTTCTTTGACGTTATAGACATATAGCTTTAGTGCACATCTATGTTACCACATCCCGGACGCCTGAAAATAGCTTCGTGCCAATCAGATAGGTATGGCACAGTCTTCACAGGGGAGGTCTGGCGGATGCTTTCACGAACCTTTGGCGTAGCTGTTGTCCTGCTCTAAAATTAGGAGACTGACAAATATCTTCCACATTCCAAATAGATGGAGTGGCGCTGGCCAGATCAAATTCGTACTGTGCAGGTGAAAGCTGTCAATGGCGTGGCTCCGCGTGACGTCATGCGGTGTGCTCTGAGAGATACTAGAGCTGGGCTTGACCTGGTTAGCCAGCCTGGGTGAACCCCTCCGATGCGGAGCCAGACCGCTACTGCTCGGGGCAGCGCGGCGTGGGATGGGCGGGGGCGGTAGCGAACCAGCGCCTGCAATCCGACTGGCATGGGGACCGCAGTGTTTAAATAAAGACGCAGGCGATTACCTCTCCTACTCTTTTCTCCTCACTACACACGACAGTGAGGAGCGTATCACAACCATACAGGCTGCATCGCTGAGTTACACAGTTTTAGAGTTACGACAAGTGCTCTATAGTACTGACACCCAGTGGGGTCTCCCCAAAGAATTGTTGCCCTAGTATGGTCCGTAAGTTTGTAGCGTTTTTGTTTTGTATGTTGCTATGGGTTTATTTATCGGCTGTCATTTTTTATTTGTAGTACATTGTTGCTATCGAAGTTTACATATTGTCGTTTTGTCATATGGAGCTACTGAATGCAGCTGTACAGAGTTCCTCACACTATGACGAAAAACTTTAAGGGGGTGTAACGCCAGTGCTGTAGCCGAAGAGAAGCTTCAGCATTCAAGTGAATCAGGTGACAAAGTTCCACAGCAATATGGAGTGTGATTTGAAATCTTAACATTTCCGACATATTCCTTTGAAATAAACTGAGGGGTGACAGCAGCGGACACAGTTAGTAACGTTGTGCGTTGTATGTGGATAATGCGATTGGATAGAGCACGGCAAGAAAATGGTTTTCTCGTTTTAAGAAGGATCTTTTTGACAGTAGTGACTCTCCACATTCAGGATGACCTCCGAGATACGTTGAAGATCTTTTAAACACATAAATCCACAATTATCTTAGTCATTGTATTCGAGAACTGTCAAGCTGATCAACTATAATCATTCCACAATCGTGCGACATTTTCATGCAATGGATGTGGTTAAAAAATCGGGTGTATGGGTACCGCATGCTCTAAGCCAAAATCACAAAACAATCAGCGGATGGAAATATGTGTGTCTCGCCGGCCGGGGTGGCCGAGCGGTTCTAGGCGCTACAGTCTGGAACCGCGGGACCGCTACGGTCGCAGGTTCGAATCCTGCTTTGGGCATGGATGTGTGTGATGTCCTTAGGTTAGTTAGGTTTAAGTAGTTCTAAGTTATAGGGGACTGATAACCTGAGAAGTTAAGTCCCATAGTGCTCAGAGCCATTTTTGGTGTGTCTGTGTTTGCGCGTCGCCAATTGGCTCGTGAACAACACTGACCATTCCTACCCTGTATCGTTACTTAGGAAAGGAAGTGCTGTCTTTATGCTAACATAAGGAAAAGAAAGGAATGGCTGAGCCAAAACAAAGCAGCAACTCCCCGCACGAAGTCCACACACAAGCACAAAATATGATGTTGTGCATCTAGTGGAACAGCGACGGTGTGGTGTGCTACGAATTGCTTCTCCGACGTGTAACCATCACTTACTGACACTTATTCTCAAAAACTGACGCGTCTTGCAGACACAATCCGAGAACAACGACTAGGAAGGTCGCCTGAAGTGATGCTACTCCACGATAACGCCAGCCTGTATTCTGCTAGACTGAAAAAAACACTATACAGGAGTTGGAAAGTCTTTCACACGCACCGTATTCCCCTGATCTTGCGACCTCAGATTTTCACCTTTTCCTCTCTCTATCGAACACCTTTCATGGAACTTCCTTTCCGGATGAAAATGGGCTACGAACGTGGTTGGACCAGTACTTCGCCTCAAAACCAAGTGATTTCTACAGTCGCGGAATCGAAAAGTTACCCCACCTTTGGCAGACTGTTGTAAACGGTGAAGGATAATATACTATTGATAACTAAAGTCTCTGCTATGTGTGTCTCTTACGTCTATTAAACTTATGGAAAAACGCTACGGTAGTATATCCCAACCCAAAACAACAACCAGTGGGCTCGCCATTATTTTAAAATTCGGTTGAGTAGATTTTGAATTTGTCGCCATTTTTAAACCTAAAACAAGTGGATTTTGTGAATTTTCCCAAAATTTTAAGCTCAGGAGAAGTTACACTACTGTCCACTAAAATTGCTACACCAAGAACAAATGCAGATGATAAAGGGTATTCATTGGATAAATATACTATACTAGGACTGACATGTGATTGCATTTTCACGCAATTTGGGTGCATGGATCCTGAAAAATCCGTACCCAGAACAACCACCTATGGCCGTAATAACGGCCTTGATACGCCTGGGCATTGAGTCAAATGAGCTTGCATGGCGTGTACAGGTACAGCTGCCCATGCAGCTTCAACACGATACCACTGTTTTTCAAGAGTAGTGACTGGCGTATTGTGACGAGCCAGTTGCTCGGCCACCATTGACCAGACGTTTTCAGTTGGTGAGAGATCTGGAGAATGTGCTGACCAGGGCAGCAGTCGAACATTTTCTGTATCCATAAAGGCCCGTACAGGACATGCGATCGTGCATTATTCTGCTGAAATGTAGGGTTTTGCACGGATCGAATGAAGGGTAGAGCCACGGGTCGTAACACATCTTAAATGTAACGTTCACTGTTCAAAATGCCGTCAGTGCGAACAAGAGATGACCGAGACGTGTAACCAATGGCACCCCATACCATCACGCCGGGTGATACGCCAGTACGAGTATTTCGATGACGAATACACGCTTCCAATGTGCGTTCACCGCGATGTCTCCAAACACGGATGCGACCATCATGATGCTGTAAACAGAACCTGGATTCATCCGAAAAAATGACGTTTTGCCATTCGTGCTCCCAGGTTCGTCGTTGAGTACACCATCGTAGGCTCTCCTATCTGTAATGCAGCGTCAAGGGTAACCGCAGCCATGGTCTCCGATCTGACAGTCCATGCTGCTGCAAACGTCGTCGAACTGTGCGTGCAGATGGTTGTTGTCTTGGAAACGTCCCCATCTGTTGACTCAGGGATCGAGACGTGGCTTCACGATCTGTTACAGCCATGCGGATAAGATGCCTGTCATCTCAACTGCTAGTGATACGTGGCCGTTGGAATCCAGCACGGCGTTCCGTATTATCCTCCTGAACCCATCGATTCCTTATTCTGCTAACAGTCATTGGATCTCGACCAACGTGAGCAGCAATGTCGCGATACGATAAACCGAATTCACAATAGGCTACAATCTGACCTTTATCAAAGTCGGAAACGTGATGGTACGCATTTCTCCTCCTCACACGAGGCATCACAACAACGTTTCAACAGGCAACGTCGGTCAACTGCTGTTTGTGTATGAGAAATCGGTTGGAAACTTTCCTCATGTCAGGACGTTGTAGGTGTCGCCACCGGCGCCAACGATGTGTGAATGCTCTAAAAAGCTAATCATTTGCATATCACAGCATCTTCTTCCTGTCGGTTAAATTTGGCGTCTGTAGCGCGTCCACTTCGTGGTGTAGCAGTTTTAATGGCCAGTAGTGTATTTCTTGAGTCTGAAACTTAAGATGATCATGACTGCAATAAATAGCTATACATATCAGAGTGAATAACAGCTTGGGCAAGACATGTTACATGGGTCATCAGGCTGATCACTTTGTCCTAACATCTCGGATTCTGATGTGAAATAGATTGTGCCAGTATCCCAGGTCGGCGAACTTGGGTTCTATACTTAGCACATTTTAACTATTTCCAGAGGCTGACTTGAACACTATATTTAGGCCAAGTGACCTTCTTCCACCAGTATGACAATGCAACATCTTCAGTTGTAGAATTTCCTGGAAATCTATACTTGGAACAACAGCCGTAGTTCCGCAGTGACGTAAAGGTGAGTGGGGGGAAAACTCACTACCAAAACTGGGCTATTTTTAAATTTCCCACAATTTTTTTTTAATTTCCCGTGGTAAGGGCAACTGTTCTAAGAGTGATTTTTTTTTTGGGGGGGGGGGTGGAAGCGAAAATATCTGATGACTCATTGATGTCATCCTTGAAGTCACCAATAACGTCACAGACGTCCTACTTTGTACCAGAACCAGCGCAGCTCACCTACTTGCACTGCCGTCTGTGGTGATCATACAGCTTATTAAGAACTATGTCCCGCCTTTCCTAATACCCAGGGACTATTAGTAATTAGACTTCAGTGTGACTTTAGTGTGACAGTTGTCTTTGAGCAGTAATGTCATTTCTATTTATCTCACTACGTATTTCTTTTAGTTACCTTCTGTGCAGTGATGTAGCAGTTCCTTCTATGCACGGTCCAAGTTTCATGGAGCTATGTTACTTGGCAGTGCAGCCAGCAATAAAGGTTAAAGGAGGGGTAATTCCATTACGGGAGGTAGTCATAAAGTTTTAAATATTTGCTTGAAAAATCCAAGCTGCGGCTACGAAACGGGGTGAAGGTGCTTGCCATACTGTACGTATTAACCCTTGAATGCGACTCATTTTACCCAACGAGGAATAACTTGGCGGAACCTTGGTTGTTGAAGTATACATTTTGGCTGTTCGTGAGAGTTTCCAACTCGAAAATCACCTCGTCCTCATTGTTTTACTGAAAGTTCCTGCCAAGCAATGGTTTATCCATCCAAGGATAAAGAAAGAAGTCACTGGCTCCCTTGTCAGTAAATAACGTGTTTCTGTCCTGTGTAGAATGAGGTGGGGCGTTGTCGTGGAGCAGAAACGCCCTCTTCATGCTCACAGCGCCCCATAATGTCGTCAGGAGATTTCAGTAGTATGCTCCTGCGACAGTTCCTCCTTTACAGGTACAATTAGTTTGCACGACACCACGGTAGTCCGATGGTGATTGGGTTTTCGGCGGTAATGAAACCACCTGAGTAAAGCTTGCTTTGTTCTTTTGTACATGAGAGTGTTTGTCACAAAAGGCAGGAATAGAGGCTGTCGTAGGATTCTACACACGTCTGTTGCCCAAGGCCATCCTACCGTGGGAGTAATGGTAACTGAGCAAAACGTGCTGAAATCGTGGGCTAGCTATAACCGGTCTGAAATCTCTCAAGGAAATAAATTGGACTAAATCAAAATCTTTAAAAAAATTACGCTTTCATCCCTTCCATGGAGGCGGTCCCTGGTACACTTTCGTCTCGGGATCGTAGTGATACATCCAGCAACCATACAAGGTTACTATGCGGCTAACTAAAGAAGTCATGTGGACTGGCCTGACCCAGATACAAAATATCCGCTGCTGCACCAGTTCGGCTGTTATTTTGATGGGTCTGAGCACCCGTGGAATTCACTGGGCGCTGACCTTCCTTACGTTCGAAATGTCGAGTAAGAGGTTGAAAATTGAGCCATGACTGATTTCCATGACGGGTTTTCACTTTTTCCACCAACTCGTCGACTGTGATACGCCAGTCTTTGAGCATCAGAACCTGCACGCCTCTCGCGACTCCTGGTTCTTCACGGAGAAATGGTGTACCAGTTCGTTCTTCGTCATTCAGGCCTCTTTAAGCACACAGGAAGCTTGTGTGTCACCTGAGCCCTGTGTCGCACAAGTTGCGGCAACATAACTTCTTGGGTTCAAAATCCTATAAACCCCATTTTATGAATCAGACTTTTTTATGTTACTTGTTTAATAATGTAAGTACGTATATGAAGTTTTGTTTTAGACAGTTTTGAAGGTCATATCAGACAGTCCCCCCCCCCTCCCCCCACCCATAGCCAATACACTGAATAACCGATTTCTGGTGTTTCACATGACCGTTACGAACTTACCAGAGGCTATGTTGGCAACTTTTGCCCGGATGTTGGCCTTCAGGTCTTGTAGTGTCTGTGCTTGGTTTACGTACATGCGGGATTTGGAAAAAACCCTCATATGTCTGGAAACGGGCAGGCCACTCCAAATCGCCCCTTATTGAAATGAGTTGCTCTGGGAAATGTTCCCTCAAAACGGTCGTTGATGCCCTTGAAGCGCGATCCGTTGCTCGGGCCTGCTGAAAGCAAAAGTCCAATTCATCAAGTCGTCGAAAAAAAAAATCCTCCAGCACGTTCACATACCGAATGAATTCACCGTCACTGTGACACCACTTTCTTCAAAAACCCAGGAACCAACAATTCCAGCTGAAGAAATTGCACATTGTCAGTTTAAATGACTGTAGAGACCACTGATGCAATTATAGAGCATTCTGTTTTTCAAAGCATCCAAAGAAGTGCAAAATAGGGTTCATCATTGAAAAAAGAAATTGCTTCCTCAGTAACGTTTCCGAGAAGTACCTCACATGCGTTCAAATCTGGCTCTGAGCACTATGGGACTTAACATCTGAGGTCATCAGTCCCCTAGAACTTAGAACTACGTAAACCTAACTAACCTAAGGACATCACACACATCCATGCCCGAGGCAGGATTCGAACCTGCGACCGTAGCAGCAGCGCAGTTCCGGACTGAAGCGCCTAGAACCGCTTGGCCACCACGGCCGGCCACATGCGTTCCTCAGAGAATCAAAGTTGCATTCAGAGTGGGCTGCCCGCTCCGCCGATATGCCCCTTGCGAATTTTTTAGCATGTACTTTGAAATGCGCGTTATGTCAACCGTCCAAGGGCCCTACAAGACATGAAGGCCAACATCCGGGCAGAAATTGTCAACATACTCGCTGCTATGCTGGTAAGGGTCACGAGAAACGCCAGAAATCGGTTTATTCAGTGTATAAGTTATGGGAGGCGTTACTTGCCTTATATGATTTTGAAAACTGGCTAATGTAAAAATAAAAAATTCTGATTCATAAAATAGGTTTTGTTGCGTTTTCGGATAGGGGAGTTATGTTGCCGCACGCTGTATGATGGTACTTCGTTGCCGTACACTTCTACCTACTCATCATGCATTGTGTCAGCATTGTTCCTCTTTAGACAGTGAAAACAAACTACCACACGATACTCCACTTTACCAGTGGGCGTCTCCATTCCCCTTTGGTTGCTTCAGCAGCATGCTGCGGAACTACAACGCAGGGTTAAAACTGTGTGCCGGACCGAGACTCGAACTCAATTCTGCCAGTATCTCGACTCCTACCTTCATATCAGAGCAGACTCCTCTGCAGAGTGAATATCTCATTCTATAACTCAGGGCTTTCAGTGTGAACCAGGACTGCTAACTATGAAAAAATTTACTGCGCAGCTTTCCTTTTTCGAGGCGACAGTTAAAGTTTATGTCTATGCCTCGTAAATTCAAATATAACTGGCGGCACACTCTGAAGTCTGCTAGGCTTAACGCGGTTTTAGAAACCAGCAGAGGATAGCACATTTGAAACTTGCATTGTATCTTTCCGGAAGGTCAATGAAGATATGACTCCCATTTGCTACTTTGTCGCAGTTGCGTAGGGGCGATGCCACCAAGTTGGTCGTCTTTTCTGTAGCAGCCGTGGGCGAACGTGAGACGTGTTCTTGAATGTTGTGGACCGCTGATGTTCTCGTGCCAGAATTTAGTCACCAGCAACTCCTTAATTTTAGCTTAATCCCTGCCTTTTTATTTGGATGACTCTGGCCATTTCCTGTTCCACTTCTCCCTGATTGGTAGTGTGAGAACGTTTAAAAGAACTGCACTTTATATTCGTACATATTCCCTCTTTTCGCTGTAAGTGGCTACTTTGCCAACCTTGTCTGCTGTTTTATTTCCAGGAATGCCACCGTGAGCTTTTACCTAGCACAAGTAAATTTTGAGAAACGTATGTGTAAGCTACAGAAAAGACGGATAAATCACAGTATGTACAAGATTCAGGAGGAAACAATAAAAATGGAAGACCACTGAGAAATGTTCTGTATAAAATGGGTGTAATACAGGTATGTAGTCTCCGCTCCTTCTACTCAAGCTGTAAGGTGCAGTGACGGAAGGCTCAAGAATTAGGAAGTGGGGTTGAAGTTCAGAACTAAAGGATGTCAGTGACAGGATTCGCTGATGATATTTCTGTGCTCAGTGAAAATGAAGAAGAGTTACAGGACGTGTTGAATGGAACGAACAGTCTAATGAGTTAACAATATTGATTGAGAGTAAAGAGGAGAAGAAGTAATGGGCAGTAGCAAAAATAAGATTAGCGATAAATTTATCATCAAAACTGAGGACAACGCGGTAGACGACGTTAAGGACATAAAGAGATTATTACAGCCAATGAGGGCGTTACAACTGAAGAAAAAGTCTGTTAGTATTAAACATCGCCCTTAATCTAAGAATTTCCGAGAATGTAAGTTTGGAGCACAGCACTGAACCATGGGCTGTAGCGAAACCAGAAAAGAAGAGATTCAAAATTTGAAAAGATGTTCCTCAGCAGGATACTGAAGAATAAATGGACTTATATTTTCCTCAATCACACTGAAAATAAAATATTTGAAACAATAGTAAGACCCAAACAATACCAGATAATATATTGATACCGTTATGTAGATGATATCATATGCCTTGTAGATGAAACACCAAGTCGCATCCAACAACTCCACAGTGATATAAACAAAGTACACAAAAAATAAAATTCACCATAGAAATAGAACACGACAAAGGTTAAACTTCCTTGATTTCACAATATACACACACAACAACCAACACCAATTCTCTATATTCAGGAAAGTGACCACTACCAGAACAGCCATTCACAAAGATTCTAATCATCCGATTACACACAAACTAGCCGGCTTCCAATACATGCTACACAGACTGAACAAAACCCCACTCACTGAAAATAACTACAAGAATGAATTGCAGACAATCAGACAAAATCAGTAAAGAATATTCTTTACCTTTAACAACCATAAAATAAAAAGCCCACTGAGGATGCTGCAATTGCAGTGAAACATGTTTGGGTTAAAAAACAAGATTGTGTTTTCCTAAAGGCGGACCCTATCCAAAAACCTATGGTCTTATAAGTAATGAAGAGGTTCTGCACATAATTTCGCGGGTTTTTCTCTGCCCGGGAACTAGGTGTTTGTGTTGTCCTCATCACCTCATCATCGTTCGGAAGTACCGAGACTGGAAATGGAAAGATTTGGAACTTGTACGGGCACTGAAGTCCACGATGTTGAGCGCCCCACAAACCAACCTCATCATCACAGAATTTCGACGAAGGGGTAACACCGAGCAGGATGACAGGAAATATGTTGACATCACTGAATAACTTCCATGGTGCTAAGAGAGCGGTAAAGGATAAAAACTGTAGCGGAAGACAGAGACTGGAAGGTATCCAATCCAAAAAGTAGTTGGGGAGTTGGGGGCGTAAGGTGCAAGTGCTACTCTGAGATGAAGAGACTGAGAGACTGGCACAAGAGAGGAACTAGTGGTGGGTCGCATCGAACCTGCCAGAAGACTGAGGACAAAAAACAAGTATCACTCTGGTTCCTAGTTGTGAACGGTAATGTTATCTTCGTGATATTGTTTGCCTCTTGATGATTGTTTCATTCAGCGTATTAGGATCTCGGTAATCTGGAATGAGACATATGCTTCTCCACGTATAGAAGCACAAGTGGAATAAGCAGCATTAATTTCTTATGCATGTGACAGCTAATGTCTCAGTGAGCACAGTCACACCTACCTTAGTTTCTCGAAACGTGGTTGTTGATGAGTACGGCTTCTCAATGCAGTATTGTGGTTCCGGGGATATAACACGGAGAAGAGGACAAGAAATAGGGAATGTCTTCCGGAAGGTGTTGCTGTGATATGAATTTCTAAGCGTCGAGGATAAGTGATTCAGTCATTATAGGACGGGCTTTATTCTAAAATTGGTGAAAATGAGATCTCACCCTAGATATGGTTCTGTTTTATATTTACCTACTTCTGTATAGAGTGGGCTTCATTCCAGCCATCTTAATGGACACTGTGGCCACATTATCTCATACGTCATTTCAGAAAGGTCTTCACTCCTGGGATAAAGGCTTTCCTATAATTACGCTCCTAGTGTTAGTTCGTTTTACTACAGTTTGTCAAAATGGCGAGAACGTCTGCTACAAAGTTCGATCCTAGATTGTCAATAAAAGTAATACATACATGCCTGTAGAAGCAATAGAATTAAGAATTACCTACAAATATTACGCTAAATACTTCACTGAAAACTTCAGTCTTGCCTCTGGCCATCCTTAGGTGGACACTTGTGTAAAATTTGCAGAGTTGACAGTGAAGACAAAGAGTTCTTCTCTTGATGAAACTGAAAAATGAGTGGCTGTTGCAGAAGTAATGGTCCATCAACGCCGTGGCAAGATAAAGCTTTATTATGCAACGAAACGAACACAAGAAGACTGCCTGAAATACAACAGTGTCTTACGCCTCTGTTTTGATCTGATGCAGAATTTGCCATTACCACACATTTCTGTCCAGGGTATTTCATCTCAGGTTGGGTTAATGTTTTTGTCAAAAATGTGAAAACAGTTTCTTTTGTGAGGTGTGTATGCCATGAGAGAACAGCAAAAAGGAGGCAAATGAGTTATGTTCACTCTTGTTAAGCTATATAGAAGTAAATGCATCCAACAATATTGTTAATGCGTTGAGATTGTTTTCAGATGGATGTATGGGACAAAACAAGAAGCGTTGGAGGATTAGCGCGTGTGGTGCACTAGTGGATACAGGAAATTTCAGAGGATGAAACAGTTCCTTTCTATCAGTGACCACTCTTTTAATGCTTGTGACGGAGATTTTTCTCTTAAAAAACGTGCAGTATCAAGCATTAATCGTATGTATACTACGAAAGAAAACAGTGAATTGATTGTGCACGCAGCAAAAAGTTGTCACCTCACAGAGGAACTTGTTAAAATTGATGGTGCCTCAGGTTTTTTTCAAATGGTGACCAAATACTACATGAAAGAAGAATTGTCTCTTAAGTTACGTGGTAGACGTGTTCTGCCAAAAGATAAAGCATCCTTTCACAAACAGCTTTCACGTATTTTGAGCACTGTTCTACAACGCATCAGCTTACAGGATTTCCTTACATTGGAGAAGTTGTAAGGCATACTTTTGATTCGCGACTCCCTGCAACTCTAGTTCTGTGCTCATTAAGTAGGGCATATCATGAGGGTTCCTACCGATATGTTGAAAATTAATTACATGCGTGGCCTAATTAGAAACAACCCTGAAGAATATGAAGCTTTGTATATATGGTCAGCTTCTGAAAAAGGAATTCATAATGAATGATAAATTTCGTTTAAATTTAGCAAACATGTGAATAACTTTACGCTCTAAATCGTAATATTTTTTCACTATCTGTGTAGATACTTGTTCCCCTTGTAAATTAAATAAAAGAACAAAAAACCATATGTACTGAAAGCAAAGCGTCTCACATTTTAGTTGTTTTATTCATTTCACTGAAGGAAAGGTTTTATCCCAAGTTTCGAATGACCCGTTTTAAGTAGGAGTACATATGGGCTAAGTTAATGTATTCTCTAACACTTTCCTTACTATCAACTTCTTTTTTTTCCTTACTATCAACTTCTTTTTGGTAGAACTGAAAACTGTTCAAATTATTACACACATAAGATGAAATGTTTCTTTCAATTTCTGAAAAATGATAATTTCTGAGCAAGGTCCTATGAAATGACTGATTCAATTTTTTGCATCAGTCCCTTTCGAAAACAATGTTCGTATTATTGCGGAAGAGGTGCCCGTAGCTTGGAAGACAATGGTTTTCATACTGACCTTGGCGTACGGGCAACACGGTACGTCCTTCCTTCCGTAGTTGATAAACAGAGAAAATATTACTTTGAAAATAGAAAAGATTATCAACGCCTTTGGTAGTCACAAAACATGGATTTTGTCCTACCGGAAAGTGGTACTTTAGATTAATGCTAGCCTTCTCCCCCCTCGCACACACACACACACACACACACGCACGCACGTGCGCGCGCGCACAAACACATAACTCATCTTAAGGAATACACAAAAAGAGAACATTGCTTACCAACGGCTAAGACATAAGGAGAATTGAGGGAATGGAGTTTCAGTAAGGAAAGCGATGGGAAGATGCTCTCATCTCATGAGGAAAATCTGTTCATACTGCGAACTTCCAGTGGCGACGATCGAAGTGGGCCGCGAAATGAGCAGCTGGTGGTTTTGTCGTTTGCCGTTCAAATTTGTCTGCCGAGCGTATTTCTCACTACATCCCTCTGCCCGTCAACCCCAGCAGTGGTTTCCTGAAGGAACACTCCGACTGTTAGGCCGCACAAGACAAGGCTACGCTCCTGTCACGACTGGCAAGACGTGGACACGTGCTACAAAAATCAGCGCTCGCGCCCTGGATTCGTTCTAATAGCGTCAGACTGTCCGAACGCTCGATATTCTTCCACCTAACGGTCCAAGTTGGAGCACTTTTTCTCGCACCAAACTTACAATGTAGCTATCCTATACTAACTTGCAAAATTAATATTTACTTAAATCAATGTGCAATCAGTGTCACACTTAATGGGATAACTGACTAGCTGCTCTGGCAATTTACAATAACCGTGCCAAATTGGTCGATTAATCACTTGAAGAGATTACTCACAAATCACCAGTTCATTTCTCCAAGTGGCAATTTCCTACTAATTTGAATATTTTAGTTAATTTTAAAGAAAGTAGAGCAGCTGAAATCCCTCTTCTTCCACTTTACAAACGAGGCACTACAAATTGACTGGGTTAATTTCCAAATCCCATACCTGTCAAGAGTGTCTCGTGGAGTGCAGGCATGTGACACTGAATAACGGCGAACAGATGTGAAACTTAAGTTTCTCCCGCCATATAAAATGTCCAAGTAACTTACGAGAATGCCGCCAGATGACATCTTCGACATCCACCGATATTTCTGGAGCTGTACATCCCGTCATTTTCAAGCCCCCCTACCCCCACCCCCCCACACACACTGTAATCGATTAACATCAAAAGTTATTGACAGTGAATACTGAGAGAGAAGAAGGTTTTTGCTTAAATTCTTCATGGAATCCGTGGAGAGAGAGAGAGAATGCACCTCTACAGTGGATTATGGACGTGGAGGTATAATAAGGGTAGATGAGGTCACAGACTTATGCTCTATACCACATTAGTAGCCCCTAAATTTTAGCAGGATACCGTTTACAATTTATTCTTGCTATTAATTTACGTCGCGTGCACGCAACAGTTGTTTTACTCTACTGACCATTAAAATTGCTACACCACGAAGATGGCGTGCTACAGACGCGAAATTTAACCCACAGGAAGAAGATGATGTGATAAGCAAATTATTAGCTTTACAGAGCATTCACACAAGGTCGGCGCCGGTGGGGACACCTACAACGTGCTGACATGAGGAAAGTTTCCAGCCGATTTCTCATACACAAACAGCAATTGACCGGCGTTACCTGGTGAAACGTTGTAGCGATGCCTCGTGTAAGGAGGAGAAATAAGTACCATCACGTTTCCGACTTTGATAAAGGTCAGATTATAGCCTATCGCGATTGCGGTTTATCGTATCGTGACATTGCTGCTCGCGTTGGTCGAGATCCAATGACTGTTAGCAGAATAAGGAATCGCTGGGTTCAGGAGGGTAATAACGAACGCCATGCTGGATCCCAAGGGCCTCGTATCACTAGCAGTTGAGATGACAGACATCTTATCCGCGTGGCTGTAACGGATCGTGCAGCCACGTCTCGATCCCTGAGTCAACAGATGGGGACGTTTCCAAGACAACAACCATCTGCACGAACAGTTCGACGACGTTTGCAGCAGCATGGACTATCAGATCGGAGACCATGGCTGCGGTTACCCTTGACGCTGCATCACAGACAGGAGCGCCTGCGATGGTGTACTCAACGACGAACCTGGGTGCACGAATGGCAAAATGTCATTTTTTCGCGTGAATCCAGGTTCTGTTTACAGCATCGTGATGGTCCCATCCGTGTTTGCCGTGTTTGGTGACATCACGGTGAACGCACATTGGAAGCGTGTATTCGTCATCGCTACACTGGCGTATCACCCGGCCTGATGGTATGGGGTGCCATTGGTTACTCTTCTAGGTCACCTCGTGTTCGCATTAACGGCACTTTGATGAGTGGACGTTACATTTCAGATGTGTTACGACCCCTGGCTCTACCTTTCATTCGATCCCTGTGAAACCCTACATTTCAGCAGGACCGCATGTTGCAGGTCCTGTACGGGCCTTTCTGGATACAGAAAATGTTCGACTGCTGCTCTGGCCTGCAAATTCTCCAGATCTCTCACCAATTGAAAACGTCTGATCAATGGTGGCCGAGCAACTGGCTAGTCACAATACAACAGTCACTATCCTTGATGAACTGTGGTATCGTGTTGAAGCTGCATGGGCAGCTGTACCTGTACACGCCATCCAAGGTCTGTTTGACTCAATGCCCAGGCGTATCAAGGCCGTTATTACGGCCAGAGGTGGTTGTTCTGGGTACTGATTTCTCAGGATCTATGCACCCAAATTGCGTGACAATGTAATCACATGTCAGTTCTAGTATAATATATTTGTCCAATGAATACCCGTTTATCATCTGCATTTCTTCTTGGTTTAGCAATTTTAATGGCCAGTAGTGTATATAGCATATATTACAGTACTGTTGAATAACACAGTGTCAGCAAGGCATTTTCGTACGTTTTTCTGGTCTTAAAGCTTACTTGATCCTGTAATACGATGAATTTAGCCTTGTTAATGTAACTTTCTTTTTGTTACTCGTTTCGACTAACCGAGAAGCGAAGCATGTGACATGAAAAGGCTGTTGTCGTAATCCAGCATTTTCCTTAATACGAAATGGCGAAACTGATATTCCACGTACCTCATCTTCCCGTAAATGCTTAGAACATATTTAGCTATGTCTGAACTGTTTGCAATATTTCCCTCTCACAGCATTCACTCACAGCGCTCTTCGAGCTGAATTCGTAGGAAATCTAAGGTCAAATTGCAGAAATAGATCCACAACAGTAAAAGTAACCAACGCACCTACAATTCATGTATATAATGGAGAATATCGATTGAACAAGTCCACTTACGAATGAAATGTGATTGGTTTACACTTCAGACTATAGTCGGAACGACTAGTACCCTAGTAAATTACAGAAGCTGGGATGTTTCATCAAAACACGTCCACCAAAATCTTCAAGTTTGTGACGTCATGACAACTCCCGGTATTATACCTTTCTGGTTATGAATATCCAATATCGGTAACTTCCGGCGTTGCAATTGTGTCTTGAAAATGACAGGGTGTTCACCTGTCGAAATATCGGCGGTTTGGAAAACGCCATCCGGCTGCATTCCCCTAAGTTATTGGAACAATAGTCAGGCGATAGCCTTTTTTTCGGCGGCTCTGTTGTTATCATTCAAGAGAGGTAGGATCTGCAGTAACATCACGTTTTTGTCTACATGTTTGCTCAGAACAGAATTGCAACGATATACTGAAATCAGACACATATAAGATACAGCTGATGGTCTTGGGACAGCAACCAGTCACAAATTTACTTTCAGTTCCTTTATTCAAAGGCTACCGTTACAGGTTTCGAATGGTTGCGATTCATCTTCAGACGGTTTACACGCTATCCTTATGACATGTGGCGTGTTTTTTACAGATTAATTGTCGTGAACTGTCGGTTTGGAGTGTTTGTTTTCATAACATTCGTCCAACATATGTGAATACATTCCCACTGCATTCTTATAGTTGCACACGTAAATTTTTCTCACTGAACACTTTAGATTTGTATGTATCAGAACATGTGGTGCGTGGTAGAAATCTTCTCAGTGACAAATCTAAAGTGTTCAGTGAGAAAAATTTACGTGTGCAACTATAAGAATGCAGTGGGAATGTATTCACATATGTTGGACGAATGTTATGAAAACAAACACTCCAAACCGACAGTTCACGACAATTAATCTGTAAAAAACACGCCACATGTCATAAGGATAGCGTGTAAACCGTCTGAAGATGAATCACAACGATTCGAAACCGGTAACGGTACCCTTTGAATAAAGAAACTGAAAGTAAGTTTGTAGCTGGTTGCTGTCCCAACAACATCAACATTTGTCTTCAAATGACAGCCACTGTCTCCATCATGTCATCATATGACAAAATTGCATTAAGATACAGTTGTTTTACCTTGCGTAGAGACGGCTCCATTGTACAAAAAGGATGCAATCATTTCCTATTAGGATGTGCAATTGTAAGTGGTAAACACGTTCAGCAAAATGGGCCATATCTCGTATTTATTTCTGGACATAAAATTCTTGTTGTGTTTTGAACAATAATGAGTCCTGTTGGAATTATTTTTAAAAACCCTGTCATCTTCATTATTATCATCAGCGTCGTGTGTGTGTGAAATCTTATGGGACTTAACTGCTAAGGTCATCAGCCCCTAAGCTTACACACTACTTAACCTAAATTATCCTAAGGACAAACACATACATCCATGCCCGAGGGAGGACTCGAACCTCCGCCGGGACTCATCAGCGTTGTGCTATGTTAGGATGTCCATTGCGTCTCCATTTCTCGTAGTCCATCGCTTCCTTCTTAATGTTACTGAATGTGCTGTCATCAATCGCATCATGCAGAATTTGAAATTTTGCTAATTTGTGGTAAGTACCTATGGTACCAAACTGCTGAGGTCATCGGTCCCTAGGCTTACACACTAATTATTCTAACATAGACTAACTTACGCTAAGGACAACACACACACCCATGCCCGAGGGAGGACTCGAACCTCTGACGGTGGCCACCGCGCGAACCGTGTAAGGCCCCCGAGATCACGCGGCTACCTCGCGCGGCAAATCTGAAATCTGTTCCTCCCCCGCGTCGTCTTAATTTCCATATACCCTTCCAATACATTTATAAATCCCTCCTTCTTCCTTGATACGCATCCTATCCAGTTTCTTCTGTTGGTTTTTATTAGATTCAGTAATTCCCTCTGCTCTGATACTCTCACAGAAAACCCTCAACTATCACTATATCGTCCAACTTTTTTTTTATCCTCCGTCATGCTCACATCTCAAAATTCCCTAGCTTTCACCATATCTTCCTTCCTCGTTGTCCACATTTCAGTACCACCCAGGACGATATTCCAAATCTCTGTGCAGTCTGTTGCAGAAAACGGTCTGTATATTTTTCCAGCTGTACTTCTGGAAAGAATAAAGAGCGACTAACATGTATAGCCAAATGCCAATCTGCAACGAACTTGACGTGACATTAAATGTCAATGAAACGAGGAAAGAACAAGGGGCCTCACACAGTTTCCGGGTCACTGGTAGCGACAGCCTCGCTGGTGAATGACGTCGTCCTCATGGCGACCGGAGGAGTCATGGCCAGGGATGCGAAGCACACGTGCGGCCTTGGCCATGAACGATCCGCGATAAGTTGCGTGGCCCGGCTGCGCTAACGTTAACCGCGACCTACTGCCAATACAAGCTCGCAGCTTATTGCCAACTCTGCGCTTACGCAATGTTCCACACAACAGCACTGTGGAAAGCGTTGTGGCAGCAACAGCGTTCATAAGTCTCCCCAGAGCTTAATCCTTGCCGCCATAATTTCTTCAGCGTACGAATACGCGCGTGCAATTACACGAATGCACATTTCGTCATTAAAAACACCAGGAAAGGTAGAAAATAAGGAAATATACAATGAGATGACAAAAGTCATGGGGTACCTCCTAATATAATGTCGGACCTCCGTTTGCCTGGCAGAGTGCAGTAACTCGACGCGACACGGACTCAAAAAGTCATTAGATGTCCCCTGCAGAAATAATGTGCCATTCTGCTCTGTAGCCGTCCATAAAAGCGAAAGTGTTGCCGGTGCAGGATTTTGTGCCTGAATTGACCTCTCGATTGTTGTTGTTGTTGTTGTGGTCTTCAGTCCTGAGACTCGTTTGATGCAGCTCTCCATGCTACTGTATCCTGTGCAAGCTTCTTCATCTCCCAGTACCTACTGCAGCCTACATCCTTCTGAATCTGCTTAGTATCTTCATCGCTTGGTCTCCCTCTACGATTTTTACCCTCCACGCTGCCCTCCAATACTAAAATGATGATCCCTTGATGCCTCAGAACATGTCCTACCAACCGATCCCTTCTTCTAGTGAAGTTGTGCCACAAATTTCTCTTCTCCCAAATCCTATTCAATACCTCCTCATTAGTTATGTGATCTTGAGCATTCTTCTGTAGCACCACATTTCGAAAGCTTCTATTCTCTTCTTGTCCAAACTATTTATCGTCCATGTTTCACTTCCATACATGGCTACACTCCATACAAATACTTTCAGAAACGACTTCCTGACACTTAAATCTATACTCGATGTTAACAAATTTCTCTTCTTCAGAAACGCTTTCCTTGCCATTGCCAGTCTACACTTTATATCCTCTCTACTTCGACCATCGTCAGTTATTTTGCTCCCCAAATAGCAAAACTCCTTTACTACTTTAAGCATCTCATTTCCTAATCTAATTCCCGCAGCATCACCCGATTTAATTCGACTACATTCCATTATCCTCGCTTTGCTTTTGTTGATGTTCATCTTATATCCTCCTTTCAAGATACTGCCCATTCTGTTCAGCTGCTCTTCCAGGGCCTTTGCTGTCTCTGACAGAATTACAATGTCATCGGCGAACCTCAAAGTTTTTATTTCTTCTCCATGGATTTTAGTACCTACTCCGAATTTTTCGATCTCTCGATTATGTCCCATAAATGTTCGAAGGGATTAAGGTCGGGGCATCTGGGTGGCAATATCATTCGCACGAACAGTCCAGAATGTTCTTCGAACTGATCACAAACAGCTGTGACTCGGTGACATGACGCATGAGTGGGAACATCTAGCCGGACGTAACGATTTCCTGTCAATGTTCGGTTCAGTTGGACCGTAGGACCCAGCCCATTTTTGTAAACACTGCCCACACCATTATGGAACCACCACCGACTTGCACAGTGCCTTGTTGGCAACTTGGGTCCATGGCTTCGTCGAGTCTGCGCCACACTCGAACCCTGCCATCCGCTCTTCCCATCTGAAATCGGGACTGATCTGACAAGGCTATGGTTTTCCAGTCGTCTAAGGTCCAACCGATATAGCCACGAGCCGACGACAGGTGCTGCAGGTTATGTCGTGCTGTTAGCAAAGACGCTAACGTCGGTAGTATGCTGCCACAGCTTATTAATGCCAAATTTCACCGCTCTCTCCTAACGGATACGTTCGTCGTACGTCCCACATTGATTTCTGCTGTTTTATCACGCAGTGTTGCTTGTCTGTTAGCACTGACAACTCTAAGCAAACGACGCTGCTCTTTGTATTTAAGTGAAGGCAGTCGGGCACTGCTTTGTCCGTGATGAGAGATAATGCCTAAAATGGGTATTCTCGGCACACTCTTGACAGTATGGGCCGCGGAATATTGAATTTTCTAACGATTTCCGAAATGGAATGTCCCATGCGTCTAGCTCCATCTACCATTCCGCATTCGAAGTCTGTTAATTCCCGTCGTGTTGCCATAATCGCGTCGGAAACCTTTTCAGATGAGTCACCTCAGTACAAATGACAGCTCCGCAATTGCACTGCCTTTTTATGGCTTGCGGACGCGATACTACCGCAATCTGTATATGTGAATATCGCTCTCTCACGACTTTGTCACCACAGTATAGTGTAGGAAACATAATACATCATTCAATGTGTAGGTGATTTGTGGGGCTTACATGTTACGAAATTTAGTGCACGGAGATGCCATCTCTGGCAGAAACAACGACTCCAGCATGCCTAGGCATCTAGTCGAGCTGAACTTGAATGCTAGGTACGAGTATGTCATTCCATAATACCGCACATCAATTCTGTTCGAGGATTCGTCAGTCGTAGGGCTGGCGAGTCTCTCAGCATCCCACGACCAGAAGTTTTCACTGAGTGAGAGATCTCTAGCATGTTCTGGCCAGGACCACAGTCACACACCCTCTGTATCGAAGTAAGTCAGCACTCCACGAATAATACGAAGTCTCATGTTACTTTGTTGAAGATGTTACGGAAACCTCTAAAATAGGGATATCTCATAAATGTAACGTCTGATGTCCACATTACCAGTTATATGGACAACAGGTGATCGTGTTGTGTACACCACCACGCCAGGTGCTAAACTTGTTTTTCGATGGCGATACTCTGACAACGTTAATTCTTCTCGGGCTCTCCATACGCAGAGACATCCATAATGATGCTGTAGGTGAAGCTGGAACTCACCTAAACAGAGGACGTTCTGCCACTGTTGCGCTTGGTGTTGTCACTGGGCGCACTATTGTCAGTGCTCATACGTCTGCAGTTGCGTTAAAGGAAGGTACGACAATGTCGCCGTGCTTGGAGTCCATAATGTTCCGCACCTAGATATTAATTTTATTGAAAACATGTCCATTTCCTGACTAAAGGCAAGCGACGTTGCTGTATGATCGTAGATGGCCGAGCGAACAATGTCTGTCATCTCAGGCGCTAGTCGCGTAGCACCGTTGAAATCGCATAGCAATAAACCACAGTCTCGACGGATCACGGTCCTGCCGCTGTTAGTTCAGATATATGTTGGTAGACGTTTCTTCTTTCTTCACTGATGCATAATACGATCTTCTCAGAAATAATCGACGTTCAAGTGGGATTTCTGAATGGGAAACCCACTGCGGTGTGATATTACCTTACACAGTGGTTGCAGGTGGACTTATTTCCACGTACTTTGTGCAGTTTCGCTGAAATGCTCATCATTTACTCATCCACTATCCTGTACCTATCATGAGAGAGGCGAGGGAGAAATAAAAGTAGTTGTGTATGTATTGTTAAACTTATACTGAGTTTCTGCAGCATACCTGGTATAAGCTATAGCTACGCAATTTTCCTCGAGGTAAAAAAGGTAATAATCTTCCGCAGTCTGGTTCTAGACTCAACAATCGGACCTAACCGACATCCGTGTCATTCTCTGTCAATGGTATCACACGATGCGATATGGAAGGCATGGGACCAGCACACTACTGTCTCGTTCGTTGTCGCGATTTTTGAAATTGGAACCGCCACTAATCAGTCGGGTAGCTCTTCAGTTGGCACTCACCTATGGAGTGGACAATTTTCCTCAAGACTTTTGCGAAAAAGCTATTTTTAGTCATTCTTATCATCTCCAAACTGCAAATTGCTGAATAATGCGCATTGTCAGCCACTGTACTTCTGGCTAACACACCATATGCACTGTGTTAATACAATCTACACTACTGGCCATTAAAATTACTACACCAAGAAGAAATGCAAATGATGAACGGGTATTCATTGGACAAATATATTATACTAGAACTGACATGTGATTACACTTTCACGCAATTTGGGTGCATAGACCCTGAGAAATCAGCACCCAGAACAACCACCTCTGGCCATAATAACGGCCTTGATACGCCTGGGCATTGAGTCAAACTGAGCTTGGATGGCGTGTACAGGTACAGCTGCCCATGCAGCTTCAACACGATACCACTGTTCATCAAGGGTAGTGACTGTTGTATTGTGACGAGCCAGTTGCTCGGCCACCATTGATCAGACGTTTTCAATTGGTGAGAGATCTGGAGAATTTGCAGGCCAGAGCAGCAGTCGAACATTTTCTGTATTCAGAAAGGCCCGTACAGGACCTGCAACATACGGTCGTGCATTATCCCGCTGAAATGTAGGGTTTTGTAGGGATCGAATGAAGGGTAGAGCCATGGGTCGTAACACATCTGAAATGTAATGTCCACTGTTCAAAGTGCCGTCAATGCGAACAAGAGGCGTCCGGGACGTGTAACCAGTGGCATTCCATACCATCACGCCGTGTGATACGCTAGTATGGCGATGACGAATACACGCTTCCAATGTGCGTTCACCACGATGTCGCCAAACACGGATGTGACCGTCATGATGCTGTAAACCGAACCTGGATTCATCCGAAAAAATGACGTTTTGCCATTCGTACATCCAGGTTCGTCGTTGAGTACACCATCGCAGGCGCTCCTGTCTGTGATGCACCGTCAAGGGTAACCGCAGCCATGGTCTCCGAGCTGATAGTCCATGCTGCTGAAAACGTCGTCGAACTGTTCGTGCAGATGGTTGTTGTCTTGCAAACGTCCCCATCTGTTGACTCAGGGATCGAGACGTGGCTGCACGATCCGTTATAGCCATGCGGATAAGATGCCTGTCATCTCGACTGCTAGTGATACGAGGCCGTTGGGATCCAGCACGGCGTTCCGCATTACCCTCCTGAACCCACCGATTCCATATTCTGCTAACAGTCATTGGATCTCGACCAACGCGAGCAGCAATGTCACGATACGATAAAACGCAATCGCGATAGGCTACAATCCGACCTTTATCAAAGTTGGAAACGTGATGGTACTTATTTCTCCTCCTTACACGAGGCATCACAACAACGTTTCACCAGGCAACGCCGGTCAACTGCTGTTTGTGTATGAGAAATCGGTTGGAAACTTTCCTCATGTCAGCACGTTGTAGGTGCGCCACCGGCGCCAACCTTGTGTGAATGCTCTGAGAAGCTAATCATTTGCATATCACAGCATCTTCATCCTGTCGGCTAAATTTCGCGTCTGTAGCAAGTTATCTTCGTGGCGTAGCAATTTAATGGCCAGTAGTGTAGTTTAGTTGCCTGTAGCTGCATTCATCCCTTCTCGTGTTTCACGATTGCTTCGTTTGTTCTTGAATGCACCAGAGCCACGTAAGTATGGATGACTGAAAAACCAACTTACAGAGTCATTTTCTTAGGCGGTTTTGGGCAAGCTGTTTATTTGGTGTTGCGTTTATTGCGTGCAACTCTGGGGAGATGCCCTGCTGAGCCACAACAATATGACCGCTGTCCACAGTCAGGCTGAACGATGGCTCGCGCTGTAGCGGTCACGTGACGCGGTAAGGAAAGCACGTAAGTGAAGCAGAGACGAACGGAGAACCATTCTAGGGACGATACGGGCCGCAAATTGGGAAATCCACTGACATAAACGACTTTGACAAAGGGCCGATTGTCATAGTGCGGCGTTTGGGATCTCGCAGATGGCGAAGCTGGTCTGCAGTTCGCGTGCTGCTGTCATGAGGATAAATGGAAAATAATTGGAGGAGGGTGAAGCCATGAGTAGGTGACGAAGGTGATGCGTCATTCCTTTCAACACATCGAAATTAAACACATAACCAGTTTGTAGTTGCCAAACACTTCTTTATTGCAAACACATGCTGTTCATGAAACCAAGAGTAACACCATTATAATAAAAAGCACCTGGCCTACAGAATCAGCACCAGTGTTCAGATTGAAACATTGATGCATTTAAATGTGACAGACCAGGATCTTCACAATTTACTCAAGCAATTATCACTAATTAAAACGATGTTCATAAAACTCCATTAATAAAATTTAACTGACATAACTGAATGCTTCATGACTTACATAGGAACTGGCTTCCATATGAAATTATAAAACTGCTTCCATGGACTGATTTTAAGCAGTTGTAACAAATTAAAGGTAATATAAGATTAATACACTCGACTGAGCTCCTCTTTAGTATTACTCACTGGTACGACGTTCACATACATTTCGTGGCGAGAATATAGTAATAGGATATCAATAGTCTTAACATGGAGCCATTACAATTTTTACGTTGAAAATTAGTGATGGACGCGAGCGGACCTAAAGGAGCTACCAGATAGAGGAGATTCACGGACGAGAAGGTAAAATGGAGCAATACTCAACTTTGGGCTACACTTAAGTTTCCAGAAAACCGCAACGCTCCACCGGAAAGATGGAATTGCAGGACACTAACAACATAACCACAGACACCGATCCATGCCCTTAAATTTTCCTCTTCCACCGTGGTACACCGATCGGAGTTTGCTCGCGTCGACCACTGCCATTTATCTGAAAGATAAACACATCAGAAGCAGACAACATACTGGCGCATCAGATAGACAAACATATCTGTCAAACTGGTTATAACTAAACCTTTAACTATACACGGCACCAATGAATCCAACTCTGACTAACCTAGATGAGCACTTGCCCAGTAACGGCTCTTAAAATTTGATTAGCCAATTCTCTAGAACAAAGAAATAAAATAATAACACGGGAACAGGAAACAGGCAAATTATTTCGGCCCGCTCTTGAACGTTAGGCTCAGACTTACGTACTATTTGGCATGACCTCTACCCCCGCATTAAGCGCAGCTTCATATCTATTCGTTGTGTGTAACTAGCACTTCCTTAAGTACCATCAATATGTCAGGCGCCCAGGCCAAGAACAGTGAAAAAAAACTGAAACAACCAAGATAGTTTTCAGTGCACTCGGGTATTCAATTAACGTGAACAGAACCCACCGAGAAACAATTCGACGACTCCAGTTCATGCACTTTGAGTAACATGTAACAGAAACGAAGGAAATCTGTCCTTCAAATCTGCAGGAAATCCAAATCACCATCGGCAGCGGATCTGCATTCAAACGGCGAAACACGCCGCAGCAGCTGCCCACGCTCCGTCGTACCGACTCGGTCACTCGCCAGCGCCACACATCACTGTCGCTCACACAGCTGATAACCGAACGCAGGCCCCTGCAGAGCGCGCGCGCCGTAGGTAAATAGCGATCCGCTAAAGATGAGAAGAAGACAAGCAGGCGGCGAAAGTCGACTCAACGATCGGGATGACAATCGATGGAGACTGGCGCCAGCAGCGCACCAGCTCAGAGGGGTTGAATGTTGGAGAACGGAGGACTGTCCGCACTAAAGCGGGGTAGGCAGCGATCTGTGTCTGATATGACGGCAGAGTACAGTTCTGGTGCCGGAGCAAGTGTATCGGATAACACCGATCAGCACACATTGCTGAACACGTGCTTCCTTTGGAGACGATCCCTACGTGTTCCCATGTTGAGGTAACGACATGGTCAACTACGATTGTCGTGGACACGGGAACATCGAGATTGGACCATGGATCAATGGAACCGTGTCGCCTGGAGTAAAGAATCACGATTCTTATTACACAGGTCGATGATCGTCAACCGGGTAAACGGCGGCTCCAAATACGCACCTCGCCACAGACACAGCCCGGTGGAGGCAGGTATTACGCTATGGGAAACATGCACCTCGGCTTCCATGGGACCTTTGGTAGTTATCGAAGTCATCATGACTGCTGTGGACTTCGTGAACGTTATTGCTGACCACCTGGATCCATTCATGTTTGATGTCTTCCCCGGCGACGGTTACATCTTCCGTCAGGATAACTGTCCGCGCCGCAAGGCAGATTTGTGCTTCAGTGGTCTGAGGAGCATAATAATGATTTTTTAAATTTCTTTATTCTTCACAATTACAACCCATTGTCTGAAAATCTAAAATAGGCCATACGAATCACATTTCCTTAGCTAGTAATAAATTATGTATTAACTTTTTATTTCTGATACTATATATATACTGCTACTACTGCAAAACAACATTAACCCTTAACCAATTACCCAATTACTAATCTACTACAAACGCTACAGAATTTGCTCTCTGTTTGTTCATTTATTTCTGTGCATTTATCTGGTAGATGGTTGTCTCCGCTACTGGATCCCCCCTCATACTTCTCCGGTCAACAGTCAAAGTCTGCTGGATTCCTTGGGTGTCGAGTATCACGTCAGCAGCGTTTCCATTACAGCAAATAATTCTACCCATGACTGTTACCTCTAAAATTCACACTTCCATGATCACTTGCAGTAACGTAATGTAGATTCTTGGGACAGCCTCGCCGACTTCAGTTATCTTCTCTCCATCTGCAAAGTATGTTGTCCAGCCTAAATGGCAGCATGATGACTTATGGTTGAATACCTCGCGAAGTCTTCCTTGGTATTCCTGGATACTGAGGCTGCAGTATCTTCCGAGATGCGCCAGATCGACTTGCTCGCCGCCGTGGTGGCCGAGCGGTTCTAGGCGCTTCAGTCTGGAACCGCGCGCGCGCGACCGCTACGGTCGCAGGTTCGAATTCTGTCTCGGGTATGGGTATGTGTGCTGTCCTTAGGTTAGTTAGGTTTAAGTAGTTCTAAGTTGTAGGGGACTGATGACCTCAGATGTTAAGTGCCATAGTGCTCAGAGCCATTTTAACGATTTTTTTCTTTTTTTTTTTTGCCGGCCGAAGTAGCCGTGCGGTTAAAGGCGCTGCAGTCTGGAACCGCAAGACCGCTACGGTCGCAGGTTCGAATCCTGCCTCGGGCATGGATGTTTGTGATGTCCTTAGGTTAGTTAGGTTTAACTAGTTCTAAGTTCTATGGGACTAATGACCTCAGCAGTTGAGTCCTATAGTGCTCAGAGCCATTTGAGCCATTTTTGAACCATTTTTTCGACTCGCTCCTTATTGCTGCTTTTGGATCCAACATCCTTAATACCTGGCGTCCATTATTCGCTGCATATTCATTGAGCGTGCGCTCCCTCAGTGCATGTTCTGGTGTGCCCACACTGCCGAGGGCGCAGCTGTCGTACATCTGTCTTCTGATTTTATGTAGATACGTGGCATGAGGGCCATGGCCAGTCAGGTAATGTATCAGTCCACTCGACGGGTTAAGAAATCTCATTTTAAATCTCTCCCTGATTTTAGGGAGAAATTCGTATGTTCTCCTACCTGTGCCTGAAGTGTTTCATTCATTTTGCCACAGTTGTAACGTTCGATCTTTTATTGACTTGGCCTCAGTTTCAAGCACCCTTCGTACTTCCATTTGATTGCCTTTTTTAACTAATAAAAGGCTCCCCTTTCCCTGATTTCCTATCCCCGTGGGCATATTTCTAGAATTACTGAAAGCGTAATAGTGATCACAGTCTGATATCATGGCCACCAACTTCGCTTGGTATGAATGCAACAGAAGATTTCTGAAAGACATCATAGTCGCCGTTGACTGTATAAAATATTTATTGTTAATATTGAAATTTCGGCCTTATGGCCATTTTCAAGTAACACTGCAAAAGTAACATTCAGTCAGAATATAAGACTATCTGACATGAGTACATGTAGTCTTTTTTTTTTTTTTTTTACTTTATTGTTATTTTGACACCTGAGCAAGCAGGTAGGCTGGCAGCAGCACAATACACTGCTCTTCAGCCGAAGAGAGTACAAGGAAATAAACAGAGAAGAGACATCACTTAGAAAAACGGCGGGAAAAAACAGTAGACTCATGAACATAAAAACACAAGAAGCCGTTCACACTCGATGACAATCCACACTACGAACTGTTGACACGACGCACAAACACTGAAGAAGACAATGGCACTGGTGAACAATGGAGTGTGACGACGAAACTGAACACTAAACACGACGGCACACACGATACACTGATGGCGACGACCTCCGGCGCGCGAATGTTCACTCAGCGTGTACGAGTCGGGGGGACCTGCCAAGAGTGGAGGTGGAGGAGGAGGAAGGGGAGATGGGAGAGGGGAGAGCAGAGATGCCATGGGCAAAGGAGAGAGGGGGAGGGAGGAAGGGGGAGGGGAAGCCCGGAGGAGAGTGTAGGAGGGAGGGGGGAAAGGAAAGAGAAGGGAAGGGAAAGGGGGGAGGGAGGGTGCCTAAAGGAAAGGACACAGGAGGCGGGGGGGGAGGATCAAAGTTGATAGGAGGGGTATATGCAGGGGAGGTGGACATCATCAGGGAGGGGGAGCTGGCGGAAGCCACCTTGGGAGAGGGTAAGGAGGGTGGAGAGATGGAGACCAGGTGGGATGTGGGAATACAGGCGCGGCAGCGGGCGGGGGTGGGTGAGGATCGGGGACACGAGCGGGTGAGGAGGATCAAGTTGACGGGAGGTGTACAGGATCCGTATCCTTTCAAGGAAAAGGAGGAGGTGGGGGAAGGGGATGAGATCATACAGGATCCGCGTGGGGGAGGGGAGATGGATGCGATAGGCAAGGCGGAGAGCATGGCGTTCAAGGATTTGGAGGGATTTATAAAAGGAAGGGGGCGCGGAGATCCAGGCGGGATGGGCGTAACAAAGTATAGGGCGGATGAGGGATTTATAGGTGTGGAGGATTGTGGAGGCGTCCAAACCCCACGTACGGCCAGAAAGGAGCTTGAGGAGACGGAGGCGGGAACGTGCCTTGGCTTGGATTGTCCGGAGATGGGGAGTCCAGGAGAGGCGACGGTCGAGGGTGACGCCAAGGTACTGAAGGGTGGGAGTGAGGGCGATAGGACGGCCATAGACGGTGAGATAGAAATCAAGGAGGCGGAAGGAAGGGGTGGTTTTGCCTACAATGATCGCCTGGGTTTTGGAGGGATTGACCTTAAGCAACCACTGGTTGCACCAAGCAGTGAAGCGGTCAAGATGGGATTGGAGAAGGCGTTGGGAGCGTTGCAGGGTGGGGGCAAGGGCAAGGAAGGCAGTGTCATCGGCAAACTGGAGAAGGTGGACGGGGGGTGACGGCGGCGGCATGTCCGCCGTGTACAAGAGGTACAGAAGGGGGGAGAGGACGGAGCCTTGGGGCACACCGGCGGAGGGGAAAAAGGTGTAGGAATCTGTGTTATGGATGGTGACATAGGAAGGACGGCGGGAGAGAAAGGAGCCGATCAGACGGACGTAGTTAATGGGAAGGGCAAAGGTTTGGAGCTTGAAGAGGAGACCGGAATGCCAGACGCGGTCATAAGCGCGTTCGAGGTCAAGGGAGAGGAAGATTGCGGAGCGACGGGAATTAAGCTGTTCGGAAAGGAGATGAGTGAGGTGAAGGAGAAGATCGTCAGAAGAGAAGGACGGCCGAAAGCCACACTGGGTGACGGGAAGGAGGCGGTGCTGGCGGAGATGCTGGTGGATGCGGCGGGTGAGGATAGATTCCAGGACCTTGCTGAATACCGAGGTAAGGCTGATAGGACGGTAAGAGGAGACGGCGGACGGCGGTTTGCCAGGTTTAAGGAACATGTGGATACGGGAGGTTTTCCACAGGTCGGGGTAGTAACCGGTGGACAGGACTACATTGTAGAGCCTGGCAAGGGTGGAGAGGAAAGAGACAGGAGCTTCACGAAGGTGACGGTAGGTGGCACGATCGTGACCTGGAGCGGTGTTGCGTTTTGTGCGGAGTGTATCAATGAGATCCTGTGTAGTGATAGGGGCATTGAGTTCCGTGTGTGTAATGTTGTCCAAGTACTGGAAACCAGGAGCGAGGGGAGGGACAGAGGTGTCAGTTCGATCGCGGATATCCGGGAAGAGGGAGTAATCGAACTGGGGATCATCGGGGATGGAGAAAACATCGGAGAGGTAGGAGGCAAAGTGATTGGCCTTACTAAGGGCGTCAGGGAAGGGGTGATCATCGTGGAGAAGAGGATAGTAGGGGGAGGGTTTAGTTCCGGTAAGGCGACGGAAGGCCGACCAGAACTTGGACGAGTTGATTGGTCATGTAGTCGTCAAAATGCAGCCTCTTGACTGTGAGAGTCCCACAAGATCCGATGAGTACGACACTTATTGCATCGTAATATGTTGTTAAATATGTACTGAACTGTCAATGTTACCATCGTTCTAATAATCTATCACACATACAAGATGGTCAGTGCACCCAAGCTTGTATGTGTGATAGATTATTAGAACGATGGAAACATTGACAGTTCAGTACATATTTAACAACATATTACGATGCAATACGTGTCGTACTCATCGGATCTTGTGGGACTCTCACAGTCAAGAGGCTGCATTTTGACGACTACATATCAAGTCGAGTTCGCGATGCCGAAGAGCGAGGACGATGCGCGCGCGGCCGGGGCAGCCGCCTCGGACGCGCCGGAGTCGGCCGCTGGTCGGTCGGTCGGTCGGTCGGTCGGTCGGTCGGTTGGGCCTGGTCCGCCGGACGCCCCAGCGGCCGCTCGACACAGGACGGATCCCAGGTTGACGACCCAGGCTACGGAACCGGTTCATGACAGGATAGAACGACGATCGACAGGCGCTATTCGACCGCAGAAGACTACACACCGCACGACGAAACCGTATTCGGACGTCGGCCATACATCACATCACGACGGACGCAGCAATGAATACGACCGCCAGGACTACGCCAGAAGACTCGAAATATGTCGGGAGGAGGACAAAGAAACGCTGAAGGACATACAACGCCTTATCCGCTATTCACGGGAAACGCAAGAGCAGGATAACGACACCTGTCTGGCATCTCTATCTGTGGACTCAGATGTCGAATCACAGCACTCCCACCAAACGGTCGACGACGCGGAGATGGCAGCGGCCTTTCCAGCAGAAAACGACGACTCCCCACACGCAGAGGGGGACTTTACGCTCGTTCACAACAAACGGCGCAGAAGCAACGCATTAGCCAAGGACTTAGCCAACCCAGCTAAGAGACGAACGGAGACCATCCCCACAACGAACCGATTCGCCCCACTGACACCTCAAGCTGCGCCTCCATCAACCACCAACAAGCCGCAGGCACAAACTTCTAATGCCGCAGAAGCCGTGGACAGAGACAAGAATGTGCTTCGCAAAGTGCCCCCAGTCACAATTTATTACACAAAGGATTACGTTCACCTCAATGAAACGTTCAACGGACTTCTAGAGGGCACCCTTAAAGCTATATACCAAAAGGACCGCATCAAATACCACTTTGAGTCCTTCGAAGACCAAAGGCGTGCAATAAAATACTTCACGAACCACAGCTTCTCCTATTTTACGCATCAAGCACCAGACGACAGGGAACTGAAAGTAGTTGTCAAACGCCTTCCGGCGGAAGTTACCGAAGAACAACTTTACTATGCCCTCAAGGAAAAAGGCTTCAACGTGCTACAAGTCTACCAATTTAAGGAACGCGACGAGAAGACGAAACAATTGATACCGCAACCTGTGTACCGAGTCACCCTCCCATCCGGAAAAGACAGTGACAAGATATATGATGTCAAATACCTGCTCTACACACGAGTGATAATAGAAACCTATAATAGTAAAGAAGGACCAGTCCAGTGCCGACATTGCCAACGTTTCGAGCATACAGCGAACTACTGTAGCATGCCAGCACGTTGCGTCCGCTGCGGTGGATCCCATAAATCTACGAATTGTACCCATCCTAGGACGGCGCCCCCAAAGTGCGCCAATTGTGAACAAGAACATCCAGCGACCTTCCGTGGCTGCCCAAAATTTCAAGAACTCCTACGGAAATATACTAGAAGGACACCAAAGAAGTCGACCCCACAACGGCCTATAATTGCTAAGAACTCGGCCATGGCAGCGATTCCAGCCACCCAACAACAAGCGGCACCTCTCCCTGTGGAAACAATCGCCTCTCGACCACAACCGGCACCCAGAGTGACTCTCCGACAGACAAGACAACAGCGCTCGTACTCCGAAGCAATACGTGCCCATCCACCGACGCCAACACCAGCGGAGACACCATCTGCCTGGTCGACCACTTTTACACCAGCGTCAACAGATATTCTTCAACTACTCACCGCCCTCCAGCAGAAGCTGACGTCTATCCTCTCGCTTGTAGAAAGCGTACTGACAGCCTTTCAAACACCCTAAATGGATAGACGGCATCACACGAGGCATCTTAACTTCTGCATTTGGAATGCCAACGGCCTGAAACTGAAGAAAATAGAATTCACGGACTTCTTACATCGCCACAAGATAGACGTAGCATTTGTCTCCGAAACACATCTCCGCGAGTCAACCGACCTCCGCTTGAGGAACATGCACATCTACCGGACGGACAGACAGGACCAACGGGGTGGAGGGACCGCAGTTCTGATCAAAAAATGTATTCGTCACTACCAAGAACGTTTACCCTCACTCCAGACTTTAGAGGCCACGGCAGTAACAATCCACACGACGCTCGGAAACATTACCTGTATTGCGGCTTACCTTAGCCAAAGAAGCCTCTCCACCCAGAAGATCTTTACTCCGTTACAGAGGGTTACGACAAGATCCTCCTTGGAGGGGATCTTAATAGTAAACATGTTGCCTGGAATTCCCGTAAGACTAACCCAAAAGGACATATGTTGTTTGCACTGGCTGAGAATTTACATATTTCCGTCCATGGACCACGGGAACCGACGAGGATACCTTACGTCCAGACACAAGACCCTGATGTTCTAGACATCGCCATAATCAAGAACATCAACCCGAATCTCCATCTGCGGACGCTGGATGATCTTTCGTCGGACCACAGACCGGTGTTAGGACTCATAGAGAGGGCTACTTTGCAACTCCCACTGCCGACGACAAGAACTTACGACTGGCAGCAGTTCCAAGCGTACCTCAACAACAATGTGCGACCAACCCAGGTTGTTACTACCAGAGAAGCGATTGATGTGGCAGTCGCAGTACTCACAAAGAAGATTAACAATGCGAAACAACGAGCACTCACGGAGCACCTGCAACCAGAAGTCAATTATGACGAGTTTCCACCACCACTGCAGGAACTTAAGGCAAGGCGCAATCGATTTCGGAAACGATGGGTCCGCTACCGCCATCCGGACGATAGACGGGAGACTCACAGACTAACCCGCGAACTCCGGCGGAAGGTTCAGGACTGGAAGCAACACACGTGGGAACTCAAAATGGACAACTTTCTATTACGCACCAAAGATGAATGGCGAATAGTTAAAAGTCTCAGACAACAACAGCCCCCCAAAAGGGCAATTCGAGGACCCCATGGCCTCTTGTACGACTCACTTGCGCAGGCGGAGCTGTATGCGGATACATACCAACAACAGATGACTACGCCCCCCACGGAGGATGGAGATGATGCACTCCACCGTGCAGAGGAGGACACAGCGGCGGAATGGGAAGCTATTCGGGACGCCCCGACTACCGCTATGCCCCGGCTGACAACGCCGGAGGAAATTAGGAGGATTATCAAGTATAGCAAACACACCTCACCTGGAGCAGATAGAATCAGCAATACGGAGTTGAAACACCTCCCGAGAAAGCCTGTTGTGCTTCTCACCCGGATAGTGAACAGCTGCCTCAGGACTGGATACTTCCCAGAGGTATGGAAGATTGCCAGGATAGTGCCAATACCAAAACCGGGCAAGGATCTCTCACACCCTGACAGCTACAGACCCATAAGTTTACTGCCGACACTGGGAAAGGTACTGGAACGTGTCCTACTGAAACGCATGCTGGACATCCTTGTGGCACACAACATCATCCGGCCGGAGCAGTTTGGCTTCCAGGCGAAGCTATCGGCTGAGTTACAACTACTGCGCATCACGGAATCTATCCAAGACAATTTCAACAAGAAACGACATACTATTGGAGTCTTTCTCGATATAGAGAAGGCTTACGATAAAGTATGGCGACGCAATTTGATCGTCAAGCTCCGACGTACCACTCCCCTACCAGACTGCTATTTAAAACTTCTAGACAATTTTCTTCAGGATCGCAGATTATATGTTCGCATTGATGACAAGAATTCATCAACACGGCCTGTCCTTGAAGGACTTCCACAAGGATCGGCTCATCTCTCCACTGCTGTTTAATTTATATATTAACGACCTCCCGACGGTGCCACATGTTACTGCCAGTTTCTGTGCCGACGACACAGCGCTCCTGACTGCAGGCACCAGAATGGACCACCTCGTCACACGGATGCAGCGCCAACTAGATTCAGTGGACCACTGGACCCACATGAACAAAATAACGATCAACGCAGAGAAAACCAAAGTTATTGTCTTCACACGTCGGAGACCCATCGTCAATGAACGCCTACGGATATCAGACCAGCCACTCCCCTGGGCAACAACTGTAAAATACCTGGGAGTGCATCTGGACGCCAAACTGTTGTATAGTCATCACATTATGGAGAAGAAGACGTCTGGTCTCAAAATGCTGGGAGCTCTCCTCCCATTTCTGAAGAGCTCCTACCTCAGCCAACGCACGAAACTCCAGTTGTACCATGCCACAGTCGAACCATCTATTTTGTATGGATCGACCTCTTGGGGTACTACGTGTGCCACTAACTACAAGAAGTTACAGGTTGTACAAAGCAGATGCCTACGATGGATCACAGGAGCCCAATGGTGGATCAGAAATCATGACATTCATCGAGCCTTAAGCGAATCTTACCTCTCAGATAAGGTCAAGGAGAAGGCACGAACCTTATTTCGGAAGTTGGACATGATACGTGACAGTACACCACAACTCACCACAGTAGGTACGGTAGAACCCTTACGCAACCACAAATATAAAGTACCGAAGGCGATAGTATTTGAGCCTCCGTAAATGATATCCCTACGTACTTCTCCATAATTTAAGGACATATCGTCCTTTAGCACTTCTCCACACATGTTTTCAAATACACACCAAAAGCAGCGAGTTAAAGGACCCTTCTGTGTGCCCAAACTAAAGCTGAAAGAAGAATAAAAAAAATAAAGAGAAAATTTTTACCCCTTCCATTCCCTACAGAAGTAAAAATCAACAAAGTTGATCAGACTTCAGCACTACCACAAAAAAAAAAAGACTACATACCATCATCAGAGGGTTGGATTCCCTCATTCGAAGGCGTCAGATTGCAACGGCTGGGCTACTCTCAGGTTGGAATCTCCGTCTTCGAAGATTGTGTCTGTCTGTCTGTCTGTCTGTCTGCCCGCCGCTTGCTGCTGTTCGTTCGTCCGTCCGTCCGTCCGTCCGCCTGCCTGCTCGCTGTCCGTCCGTCCGTCCGTCCGTCTGTTCGACGCCGTCGCCGTCGCCGTCCTGACCCTGGTCTACGGCCGTCTTCGTCTTCATCCGTCTTCGTCTTTGTCTTTCCCCAGTTTGTGTCCTTTCCTTTTCGTTCTGTTCGTTATTGTTTCTCCCTCTCGTCATGTCCTCCCCCACCACCACCACCACCGCTACCACCACCACCATAGTTTATACTTCCCCTTCCGCCGCCTCCACCACTATAACTTGGTGTGCCCAGTCCTTCCATCCCTCCTCTTCTTACTCTCCCTTCGCCCTCGCTCTTTGTCGCCCCCTCTCCAGCTTCTTCCTCCCGCTCCTCTCGATCTGATCCTTTCCCCCCACTCCCCCAGCCTGTCACTGCAGCTCCGGCTCGGGTGGTGGCCCGTCGGGCCACTGTCCATGCCCAGCTCTCCCCGTCGCCATCACCGCCGCCACTGCCACCGTCATCGTCATCGTCACCGTCGCCTTCACCTTCGCCTTCACCGTCACCGTCACCATCTCCGGCGCCGACTCCAGCCCCGGGACCTGCCACTCCCCGCCACATTCCAGTTGTTCCCATCCCCCACACTTCCTCCGCCGCCGTCAAGCGCCCCAGTGGCACCCCTGCCTCGTCTGCTCCAAAAAAGGCTCCGCCTCGTCCCCCTTCCCCCACCCCTGATGCCATGGATGTCTCCCCTCCCGTCCCTGCCCCCTCCTCCTCCTCCTCTACCCCCTCCTCCTACCGCTACCTCCTCTCCCGTCCAGATCCCTCCCTCCTTGAAGCCCGGAACCTCACCCTCTTCCTTCGCCAGAATTGTCCTGGTGCCCCCATCTCCCTCCTCACTCCTCGCCGTGATTCGGTACTCATCTCCTCCCCCAGCCCTACCCTCCACACAGACCTCCTTTCCAGCATCCCTGTCACCCACTTTGGCCCTCATGCCGCTCTCACCCCTGCTCCCTCGCCACCTCCCTCCCACCAACCCCAACCTCTGCGTCGCCCGCCGACCCTCACCGCCGTGATCACTTGGCTCAGGCCAGTGATCACGGAGGAGGAGGTGTTGGTGGAGCTTCAGGCCCATCCCCATCTGGAGGTGCGTGCGGTTCGCCGGATCCATAACGCTGCCGGCCCCACCCGCCTTATGTGGGTTTTTTCTGAGCACGCCCCCTCCATAGACCGTCTCCTGAAGGAGGGTGCCCTCCTTTTTAACCAGCGTTATAAGGTTGACCCCTCCCGTTCCCCTCCTCAATCCCTACGCTGCCAGAGGTGTCTGCGCTATAACACACACCCCACAGCTGAGTGCCGCGAGGCCCCCACCTGCCCGCATTGTAGGCAAGCGCACTTCCTCCAGCTGTGCCCTAACCTCCAATCCCCTCCTTCCTGCAATACCTGCAATCTCCCCCATCCCACCTACTCCCAAAAGTGTAAAGCCCAACCCCCTCCGACCACTCCTGAATTCACCATTCCTGTCTGTCCCCTGGACGCCCCCACCCCTCCTGGCAATTCCCTTCGTCCCCCCCCCCCACCGCTGAGGACATCATTAGGTTCCTCACCATCGTCCTTCAAAATGTTCATCTCTTTCAGCGCCCCCACACCCTCCAGCAGATCTCCCTTGCCGCCCGTTCCATATTCCACCTCAAGATGTACGCCACCTACTCCAACAACCAGGCCCATTTCACCTTCTCCCGTCTTGACACCCTCGTCTAAATCCCTGTCATGGCGCGACAGCAACGTACCCTTTTCAACAATATCCACTCCCTCTCCACCAACAAGGACCTCTTCCTGCACACCCTTGCCACCCACCGCGTGGATGCCTTCCTCCTCAATGAAACCTTCATCCAACCCCACCACTCCATCCACACCTCACCCTATCTCCTCCACCGCACCGGGGTCCCATTGGTCACCACCGCCAGATCCCCGTTCGGCTCCAACCTCTCCTTCCCGACCCCACCGAACACCTGATCCTTAGTCTCTTCTTCCCCGGCCTTACCGTTACCTGTGCCACCATCTATGTCCGCCCTGACGCCCCCATTCCCTTCGACTTCCTCTCCCACATTGACCGTACCTTCTCCTCCTACGTGATCGCCGCCGACCTCAACATCCATAGTCGTTCCGCCGCCCAGTTATGGCGGTGGCATCGGTACCTCTCCTCCCTTCAAGGCGACCTCATTCCCATCCCCCAGCACACCCGTCCCGAATCCAACTCCACTCCCGATGTTATCCTCTCCTCCCCCAACCTCCTTGGCCGCATAACAGTTGATGTCCTGGAGCCTATTGGTAGCGACCATCTCCCTGTCCTCCTCACCGTTTCAGATGGTCGTCGCCCTCGCCCCGACCCTCGTACTGACCCTCCCCCTAAGTTTGTCCACGACTATTCCCGTGCCGACTGGAATGCCTACCGGGATACCCATTCCACCCAGGTCGATAGCCACCCCTTCACCTACCACCACCCTGACGATGTCACCCGTGCCGCCTCCTTTCTCCAGCAGACCTTGTCTGAGGCCGTGGAGGCCCATGTCCCTCCTGTCGCCATCCACCCCGACCGTCCTACCTTACCCCCACAGGCCGTTCTCCTCCTCCGTGAATCCCGTCGTCTCTACTGTGCCTTCCTCCGCACATATGACCCGGACACACTACGACGCCACCGGCAACTCCAGCGACACATTCGTAATTTGCTCGCGGCTAAGAAACGCCGGGACTGGCGACAGACATGCACCCGTTTAAATGCTACCCTACCAATCAACTCGTCCAAGTTCTGGTCGGCCTTCCGTCGCCTTACCGGAACTAAACCCTCCCCCTATTATCATCTTCTCCATGATAATCACCCTTTCCCTGACACCCTTAGTAAGGCCAATCACTTTGCCTCCTACCTCTCCGATGTATTTTCCATCCCCGATGATCCCCAGTTCGATTACTCCCTCTTCCCGGATGTCCGCGATCGAACTGACACCTCCGTCCCTCCCCTCGTTCCTGGTTTCCTTGGACAACATTGCACACACGGAACTCAATGCCCCTATCACTACACTGGATCTCATTGATACACTCCGCACAAAACGCAACACCGCTCCTGGTCACGATCGTGCCACCTACCGTCACCTTCATGAAGCTCCTGTCTCTTTCCTCTCCACCCTGGCCAGGCTCTACAATGTAGTCCTGTCCACCGGTTACTACCCCGACCTGTGGAAAACCTCCCGTATCCTCCTGTTCCTTAAACCTGGCAAACCGCCGTCCGCCATCTCCTCCTACCGTCCCATCAGCCTTACCTCGGTCTTCAGCAAGGTCCTGGAATCTATCCTCACCCGACGCATCCACCAGCATCTCCGCCAGCACCGCCTCCTTCCCGTCACCCAGTGTGGCTTTCGGCCGTCCTTCTCTTCTGACGATCTTCTCCTTCACCTCACTCATCTCCTTTCCGAACAGCTTAATTCCCGTCGCTCCGCAATCTTCCTCTCCCTGGACCTCGAACGTGCATATGACCGCAATGGCATTCCGGTCTCCTCTTCAAGCTCCAAACCTTCGCCCTTCCCATTAACTACGTCCGTCTGATCGGCTCCTTTCTCTCCCGCCGTCCTTCCTATGTCACCATCCATAACACAGATTCCTACATCTTTTTCCCCTCTGCTGGTGTGCCCCAAGGCTCCGTCCTCTCCCCCCTTTTGTACCTTTTGTACACGGCGGACATGCCGCCGCCGTCAGCCCCCGTCCACCTTCTCCAGTTTGCCGATGACACCACCTTCCTTGCCCTTGCCCCCACCCTACAGCGCTCCCAACACCTTCTCCAATCCCATCTTGACCGGTTCACCACTTGGTGCAACCAGTGGTTGCTCAAGGTCAATCCCTCCAAAACCCAGGCGATCATTGTAGGCAAAACCACCCCTTCCTTCCGCCTCCTTGATTTCTATCTCACCATCTATGGCCGTCCTATCGCCCTTACTCCCACCATTAAGTACCTTGGCGTCACCCTCGACCGTCGCCTCTCCTGGACTCCCCATCTTCGGACAATCCAAGCCAAGGCACGCTTCCGACTGAGTCTCCTCAAGCTCCTCTCAGGACGTACATGGTGTCTGGATCCCTCCACCATATTCCACACCTATAAGTCCCTCATCCGCCCTATCCTTTGTTATGTCCATCCGGCTTGGATCTCCGCCCCCCATACCTTTTATAAATCCCTCCAAATCCTTGAACGTCATGCTCTCTGCCTTGCCTATCGAATCCGTCTCCCCTCCCCCACGCGGATCCTGTACAATCTCATCCCCTTCCCCCACCTCCTCCTTTTCCTTGAAAGGATACGGATCCTGTACACCTCCCGCAAACTCGATCCTCCTCACCCGCTCGTCTCCCCGATCCTCTCCCACCCCCGCCTGCTGCCGCGCCTGTATTCGCACGTCCCACCCGGTCTCCATCTCTCCACCGTCCTTACCCTCTCCCAAGGTGGCTTCCGCCAGCTCCCCCTCCCTGATGATGTCCTCCTCCCCTCCATCTACCCCTCCTATCAACTTTGACCCTGCCCCACCCCCCACTTCCGGTGTCCTTTCCTTTAGGCACCCTCCCTCCCTTCTCTTCCCTTCCCTTCTCTTCCCTTTTCCAACGTCCCCTCCCTCCACCCCTCTTCCCCCGGGCTTCCCCTCCCTACCTCCCCCCTTTTCTCCCCTGCCCGTGGCATCTCTGCTCTCCCCTCTCGCTCTCCCACTCCCCTTCCTCCTCCTGCTCTCTTGGCAGGTCCCCGGACTCGCACACGCATAGTGAACATTCGCGCGCTGGAGATCATCGCCATCGGTATCTCGTGTGTGTGCTTCGTTTTGTGTTTCGTGCAGTTACGACTCCACTGTTCACATGTGCCATCGCCGTTCTCCGTATTTTGTGCGCCGTGTCCACAAGTGTTAGTGTTTTTATCGTCCAACGTGAACGGCTTCATGTTTATTGTTTCTTTTTGTATCTCCATTTTTTGCCCGCCGTTTTTTGTATTGTCTGTATCACCTCTCTGTCATGTTATTGTTCCACTTAAGGCTGAAGAGCAGCGTCATGTGCTGCTGCCAGCCCACCTGTATAGGTGATTAAAATTACAATAAAGGAAAAAAAACGACTACATACAGGACATTCGAGGGTTGGATTCCCTCACTTCCTCATCGAGGACTCACACTGCCTGGGCTACTCTCAGGGTGTATCTTCGACATGGAAGAGCCCCAACCGTGCTTGTCGCGTTGTTGATCGTCTGCACGCCGTTACTGCTGCCCGCTACCGCCGTCGTCTGGTCGCCGTCTCTCGGTGCTCGCCGCTTCTTCTGCTGCCGCCGCCGCCGCCGCCTCTCGGTGCTCTCTGCTTCTGCCGCCGCCGCTGCCGCCGTCTCTCGGTGTTCGCTGCCGCCTGCAATCATGGACGCCCCAACTACCACCATCATCTACACCTCTCCTTCACCTGCCCCCACTGTAACGTCATGGAGTGCTTCCTCTGGGATTCACCCGTCTCACGCACCTCCCCTACTCACAGTCTCCTCCCCATTTATCTCCTCTCCATCGCTGTATCCCCACATGTACGTCACTCCTGCTCCTACCCCTGCTACTGCCCCTGCTGCTGCTCCCGCTCCTGCCTCTGTCCCTACTCCCAACCCCCCTCCCGCTCCTGTCGCCCGCCGAGACGACTTTCCCCCTCTCCCCCCTGCGACTACCGCTGCTTCCCCTGCCAGAGTCTCCGCCCGCCGCGCCACAGTCGCCGCCACAGAGCGCCCTACCCTCTCATCTGGTGCTACTGCCTCACAGGAGGGCCCTGCCTCCCACCACCTCCCCATCCATCCAGTCCCTCATCCCTCCTCCCAGGCAAGACCCGCCAAAAAATCTTCCATACGGCCCAGTGGTGACCTCTCCTCTACTCCCGCCACTGCCTGCCCCACCTCCCGCTGACCCCGCTATGGATACCACACCACCTCCCTCCTCTGCAGCCCCCTCTCTTTATACCTTTGTTCTAGCCAAGCCTGATCCGAAATTCCTGGATGCCCGCACCCTCGCCCTTGAAATCCGTAAGTACATCCCCAGTGCACCCATCACCCAACTTATCCCTTGCAGAGACTCTGTTCTCATCAAGTCTCCCTCTCCGTCCTTCCATACTGATCTCCTCTGGCGCCTTCCCCGCATCACCTTTGGGCCTCACGCATCTCTCACCCCATTCCTTACATCCTCCTCTCCTCGTCAGCCCCAACCACCTCGTCGTCCGCCGACCCTCACTGCCGTCATCACAGAACTCGGCTCTGTGGTCATGGAGGCTGAGGTGTTGGCGGAACTGAATGCCCACCCCGCCCTGGAAGTCCGCTCTGCCTGCTGTATTTACAACTCCTCTGGCCCTACTTTTTTCATGAGTATATTTACAGAGTCCGCCTCCTCCATCGACCACCTCCTCATGCAGGGAGCCCTGATTTTCAACTGCCGCCACCCTGTTGACTCGTCCCATTCCCCTCCTCAATCCTACCTCTGCCAGCGTTGTCTTCTGTACAGTGACCACCTCACCCAAAACTGCAAGAACCCACCCACCTGCCCCCATTGTAAAGCCTCCCACTTCCTCAAACAGTGTCCCAACCTCGCTTCCCCTCCCATCCTGCAACACCTGCAATGAACCTCACCCCACCAATTCCTCCAAATGCAAAGCCAAGCCCCCTCCCACCAACCCTGAACTCACTGTCCCTGTTCGCTCCATTGACCCACCCATCCACCCTAACAATTCCCTCCGCCCTCCCCCTACAGCAGAAGACATCATCTGGTTCCTCACTGTCATCCTGCAGAACATCCACCCCTTCCAGCGCCCCCACACACTCCAGCAGATTTCCCTTGCTGCCCGCTCAGTTTTCCACTTAAACACCTACGCCACATACTCCCACAACCAGGCCCACTTTACCTTCACCCGCCTAGACACCCTCGTTTAAGCCCTTCTCTCCCCTTCCTGCACCCTTCCCACCTCCAACCTCCTGGTGCGTCAACAGTATCGTCTCCTCTACCTCAACATTCGCTCTCTCCCTGCAAACCAAGGCGGGGTCGCTATAGGCCACCTCAGGCATCTCCCTGTCTGGCCACAACCCCTCCTCAATGACCCGAACGAACACCTTCTCCTCAGCCTTTTTTCCCTCCCTCACCATCACCTGTGCCACTATCTATATCTGCCCCGCAGCTCCTGTCCCCTTTGACTTCATTTCCCATGCTGACCATACCTTCTCCACCTATGTGATCGCCACTGACCTCAACATCCACAGCCGCGACCCTGCCACCCTTCGGCGGTGGCATCAGTTCCTTGCCACCCTCCATGGTGACCTTGTTCCTCTCCCACAGCACACCCGTCCTGAAAGTAACTCCACCCCGATGTTATCCTCGCTTCCCCCCAACCTCCTTGGTCTCATCGCCGTTGATGTCCTTGATCCCATCGGTAGTGACCATCTCCCTGTCCTTCTCACCATCTCCTCTACGTGTCCCGCCACTGCAGCCATCCGCCCAGCTGCCCCTCCAAAGTCTGTCCATGACTACCAACATGCCAATTGGGATGCCTACCAGGAATCCATTGCCTTACAGGCTGAAAGCCACCCCCTCACCTTTCACCACCCTGATGACATCACCCATGCCTCTTACTTCCTTCAGAAGACCAACACTGATGCTGTGGAGGCTCATGTCCCTACCAAACTCATCCACCCTCACCGCCCTATGCTTCCTCCACAGGCTGTCCTTCTTCTGCATGAATCCCGGAGGCTCTACCGGTTCTTCCTCCGCATTCGTGACCGTCCTTGACCGCACTGACGCCTCTGTTGTGCCCCCGCTCGCCCCTAGCTTCCAGTACTTTGATCGGTTACACCCCTCAGACATCAACACTCCCATCACCACACAAGACATCACACTCGTCCTCCGCTCCAAACGCAACACCGCCCCTGGTCATGATGGCGTCACCTACCGTCACCTCAAGGAATCCCCACCATCCTTCCTGTCTGTCCTTGCTACCCTGTACAATGTCCTCCTCTCCTCCGGATTTTACCCCAACCTGTGGAAGACTTCCTGTGTCCTGCTGTTCCCTAAACATAACAAACCCCCCTCTGATACCTCTTCCTATCATCCAATCTGCATCACCTCCGTGTTCAGTAAGGTCTTCGAGGCCATCCCCTCTCGCCGTATTCACGCCACCTTAACCAGCACCACCTCCTACCTCTTCCCCAATGTGGCTTCCAGCCTTCTTTCTCTGCCGACGACCAGCTCCTTAACCTTACCACTCTTCTTTCCCTCCAACTTAACTCCCGTCGCTCCGGTATCTTTGTTTCCCTTGATCTCCAGAACCCCTATGACTGTGTCTGGCATCCTGGGCTCCTCTTCAAACTCCAGACCTATGCTCTCCCCATCAACTTCATCCATCTCGTTGCTTCCTTCCTCTCCCATTGTCCCTCCTATGTTACTATCCACAATTCCTACTCCCGTACTTTCTCTCCCTCTGCCGGCGTGCCGCAAGGTTCTGTCCTTTCCCCTCTCCTCTATCTCCTGTACACTGCCGATATGCCCAAACCTCCCCCTTATAACGATATGTTTACGTAATGTGTATACATAAACATACAGTTATAAATGTCCCCGTTCGTAGTCGCTAATTATAACAATATGTTACTTTTTTGCTGTAACATATAGCTATAATCAGCGGTGGAAACATATTTGATCAGTCGGAAGTTGCATTGCATAGGAGAGTAAATGCCTATTCAAAATATAATTATTTTGGATAGCTCAACATGAATTTCCTAAGGGACCGTAGTTTATCATGCATTTACCAGTAGAATATGGCGCGGAGAAAATATTTCGCCGCATGCAACTTCCGTCCGAACTCGACGAAAGAATTCGTGACTGTGAACTCTCTATTTGGCAGAAACATATAGAAAATTAAATAATTTCATGAAGAAGTGAGACATAGATTCTATAGTAAATGAATAGTCCATACAGCAGTTCCATTTAACTCTGAATTTATGGCAAGTAATAGACAAACTTACACTGCAATGAAGGATTTAACATGGATGCCGTTTTGACTGGCACTTCTCTTAATGAAAACAATTCCTTCGACGTTTTCACATACACGTCGCACAATAAATCTACTGACTAGGCACTTTTAGTATTACACATTCACTTTTCACAAAAACAATATTATTTTTAACGATAATAATACGGCGGCAAGACATGCGCGTCCGACACAAGAGACAAGAGAAGAATGAGTAACTGTTCATCGAGAATATCTCGTACCTCAAAAAAAAAAAAAATGTGTAAAAGTGTTCTTCTTCCGTCTGTTTTTCGCGCCGCGGTTTTCAAAGTCAATAACTCACTGCATCTCTGACGGCGCTTCGACAATAAACAAGTTACGTCACAGGTCGTTCATCTTTTACATTCTCGCAACATTATTTGCTAACTGTAGCTGTTGCCGAGCGACTGCTCGATTAGTGAATGATTTAAAATGATAAGACAATCACATAATGTTACATTGCCTTCCATGGGAATCTTGGAAATCAAGGAGATTACCAAGATTCACATGTCGCCGTTAACATTATGGGACTGAGTACTTTACAGATTTACTTTGATCAAACACAGTATTCCTGTCATTTGATTATTAGGATTACACAAATATGGTGATCTCTCATTCATAGACAAAGACAGTTCTTAAGGTAAAGATACACAAAAAAATTAAAAAACTAAGACAGGAAATCTACGAAGTTTACAATGGACATTATACATTATACTCATTACAGTCTTTTCTTTTTTTTTTACAGAGTTCATACCGACCATCCTTGTGGCCTCAAGTTATTGTCCAGAGCTCATAGGCTCTTTGCTCCTGAAAGAAAACACATAGGATTCATCTTTTTATACGCACATAATTCTCACACATGGAATTTCTCACACGTGTCTATTTTTATACACATATAATTCTCACACATGGAATTTCTCACACGTGTCCATTTTCCATTGCTCACTAGTTGTCATGATTTTTACGCTTTCACTGTTTGTGTATTGACAGGTAAGTTAAAATTTGATTCTTCTCCAGGTGAAGCTTATGCCTTGAGAAGTTGGATCGCTACTTTGCGGTCTCCGAGTAGAAAACTTTTCATCAGCTCTGGCGGGCGAGTCTCACTCGCACGTTACGTACACACGTTACATGTAACAAAAGAAATATAAATACCCATTAGTCTAAAAACTAAGCTTAAATCTATTTTAGGACTTGGGATTCATAGGAATTTGACTTTGTCACTATTCGCGTGTGGTTTGGCTGTTCACATTTCATCCACGGGATATAACATTAGCATTGTATGTGATATGTTGTGAACTCATATAAGAGTCTTTTATTTTGAGAGCGGCTTTCATGGAAAGTCCGTTTCGTCGAACTGCAGCGGGAGTGCTGTGCTAGTACATCACTTTAAATTTAACGCGTTTGTTGCGTCGATGTTCGTTGACACAGGCTGATTGTTAGAGCTGAATCGCAACTCGAGGCGCTCACTAGCCTCCACGCGGTACTTCAGCTTTTCCGCGCACTGTTCAGTGAACACGTTGCGTCGATGGTGTTGTGGTATTTTGTGGTTTGCTGAGCTGGTGAGGAGGGACGAGAATTATCAGGGACAGAGGCTCCATTGAAACCATCCCTGTCTCCACATTTTCCAGCCGATTTTGAAGATTTTAAGGTAGGCTAGCGCTCGCACTTTGCAAAGCAGCTAACACACTTGGTTTCCGATGCACTGCACGTAATCACATCACCGCCTTCGGTTACACAACCGGACTATCATTGTCCGTCGGCCTATCTGCACGTTTAACACTTTTTTCTCTTCACCGTGAATGAAATTATCACTTACTTATAACAACGATGCATTGCTTCGTGTCTGTGGCAGACTTCCACACCATTTTAAGCCTTCACTTATACACTACTATGTACACAATTTTTTTTACAGTTTATAATCAAATAGTTTGTCTCACTTTGAAGCTTGTTAATTCAGAGCTTTGATTATCATGTCCATTTCAATTTCTGTTACTTTGTTGGTAACTACCTTAACATTTCGCTTTACATTGTTTCTCATCTTTCTCTAAGACTAAGTATGCTTTTAGTTCACAGTCACAATACATTAGTTTCTCCGATCTGTTAGCAATTATTATTATCTTAATTCATTTCAATCGTTCTTTCTATTTATTAGATTCATTAAAGTTATCACTGTCATTTCAACAAAAATTCTCTTTTTACTAGATGTGAGGATCAATCAGTCACATTTGGTTGCCCTCTCACATGAGAACAGAACACCATTCAAGAAAATATTCAAATTCCTTATCGCGATCTCGGTTTGCGTCTCGGATTGACTTTAAAAGGAAAAATAAAGACATTTCAAAACTAGCTTTTCCCGATTTCGTTCACGAGCTTCCTTTTGAAAATCGTATGCCAAACCAGCCTTCCACGTCAACCGCATTTCTCAATCTGTGACGTCAAGTCTACGGGACGGGTTTAGGCGGGTTAGGATATTTACACAAATTCAGAAGAAAGACATAGATATAATAGTACATAGAAGAAGAAATCTAGCAAACAACTCCTTGTTCCTTATGACTCAGAAATTAATTTTCCTTTGCGCCGTACGTCTGCGTACACGCTCCAATTACAAACTAGCTACTTTGTTTTGCCGGCGGTTTCATTGTCATTTTATTCTCGCCTTGACGCCTGCTTCCACTACACTGCATTGGCCTCTATATATGACCTTAAGTCATAATTGCTTTGTCCTTGCCACTTACACTCTTATACTTGGTATTTATTTCACTTATGGCTTTGAATGTATCTGTCCTGCGTATTGCAATTACAATTAATGCTACTTTGTTTATCTAGCTGAAGGATAGCGCTTTCGTGGTCATGTTGGTACTTACAAGTAACTCACATGCTTCGTAAACATTACGTTATTTTAATGCAGAGATGAAACTGTTCCAGATTTCTATGTACATTGGAACTTAATCTAGACATAGCTGACTTAGAAACTAGTTACTTGTTTTCCTTTTTAGTGGGATCAGGAACCAATAATTGTCAAGCGACCCTTGTCCTTGATGAAAATAAATTTCGTTTCTGGATCATTGCTCCTTGAACTTAAAAAAAAATTCTTACATACTATGTTTTATTTTCACTTCTTTAGCATTTCATATCGCAGAAGCACATCCTTCGCTTTATATTTCATTTCTCTCTCTTAAATATTATCTCCTTAAAACTAAATCTTAAAACTAGAGTTCTTGGAGTTGATCACTTTCTTTGTTAAACAAGATTTTTTTTATCAGCTTGTCTGTACTTAAATTATGGCTCAAGATAACATATTTTAAATTGTCTGCTGTATAGCAAGATAGACTCACTGTCGTGTAATATATATTCTAAGCATTTTTTTTTAACGAAGTCAAATCAGTTGTCACTTAGTCATTAGCGGCTAACCTTCTCTTGTCATTATAAAGCTTTCCTTTTGACTTATTCTGTAGCATGATATTTTTTAAGATCAGAGTGATGGTATAATCCTTTTATTTTTCCATTTGCGGGATCAGAAATCAGGTAACAACCTATATGCGGTATACGAAGGATCTCGTAAGGTCCCTCAAAAAGACTTTGCCATTTTCGATTTTTGTGTAAGAGCAACGATGGTTTAAAGTGTGTTTTTAGCAAGACCTTTTCGCCTACTTTATAAGTTAACACCTTATTAATATGTTTGTCATACGCCTTCTTGCGTAAATTGGCTTGGGTGGTCAACGTTGTTAGAGCTTGTCTTATTCTGGCGTCTAAACTAGCACTTGCGTTGTTACACTTAGGAATTGAATTGACCCATTCATTTTTCTCTTGGTCAGAAGACATCAACTCACTCGGAGTGAAACCAGTAGACAGGTGTGGTAGATTATTCACAATTTCCTCGAAAGGTGACACAAAGTCAACCCAGCGAGTCTGCTGATTTGGTATATAAGTACGAATAAAACGATTAAACTCTTTGAACACCCGCTCAGTCGGGTTCGACTGCGGTCTAAACTTGGAGATAAGGATTTGCGTAATTTGATGACTAGCAAGGAAAAGTTTCCATCTTTTGCAGACAAAGTTAGACCCATTGTCTGAGAGAATTGATTCAGGTTTTCCGAATCTAGGAAAGTAGTCACGTTCTAAACGATTGATGATTAGTTGAGTATTTGCAGATCTCATAGCGTACAATCTCAAATGTTTGGTAAATAGATCAATGACAGCTACAAGGTACCTTAGTCCTCCACGACCTCGTGGGAGGGGTCCTGCCAAATCTATGCCTAGGGTTTGTCTAGGTTTCTCTGTGATAATAGGATTCAAAGGCAGTATATTCGAAAGATTAAAAGGTTTTGCCTTTTGACAAATGATACAGTGTTTCAAGAGCTTGTGAATTCTGCTATGAAGGTTAGGGATGTAGCAGTACTTTGCTATTTTACGCTTACACTTTTCTGGACCAAAGTGTCCCCACGAAATATGTGTATACCAGAGTAAGTGTTCTACATATTCCTGCGGAATGCATACTAGCCAATTTTCTGATGACAGTGATGTTCGATGGAAAAGAACTTGATTATGCAATTTGTAATATTTGCACATGCGATGGGTAGGATTAGTTTCGAGGATCTGTTTCACACCTCTCCATTTTGGATCAGTTTCCTGCAATTGGACAATCTGGTCACAAAGATCAAGAAAATATTTCCGATGTATTGGATCCTTCATCAATAAAATTCTGTAATTTGACATTTGTTCCAAAAGTTCAGTACTGTCCGAAGAGCCTTCAGGCATGCGAGATAGAGCATCCGCAATAATGTTATCTTTGCCTTTTATGTAGATTATTTCGAAGTCATATTCCTGTAAGAAAAGACACCACCTCGTTAAGCGAGGATGTAGGAGTTTACACGTCAGAAGAAAACTAAGAGCCTGATGATCAGAATAGACTTTGATTTTCTTGCCATTAATGTAGTAGTTGAATCTCTTGAAAGCCCAAACTACTGCAAGAGCTTCCAACTCAGTAACAGAATAGGATCGTTCAGTTTCTGTAAGAACCCTACTAGCAAAACTAATTACTCTGATGTCTGGTTTTCCATTGGTTTCATGGATCTGGAAGAGACATGCACCTAATCCCTGAAAACTTGCGTCAGATGACACACAAAATTCCTTATCCATATCTGGATGATAAAGAATGTTGCTATTTAACAAAGCTTCTTTGATATCGAGGAATGCCTTTTGACAGTCATCAGTCCAATTCCACTGAGTATTTTTCTTTAACAATTTCAATAAATCAGGGTTGTTCATTACTTGCTTTGGTAAAAATCTTCTGAAGAATGAAGCGAGTCCAAGATAACCTTTAAGTTGTCGTTTTGAAGATGGGACAGGAAAATTTTTAATTGCACTTAGCTTAGCCGGATCAGGACGGATTCCGTCAGATGAAATGACGTGTCCTAAGAATTTGATTTCGGCTCAGCCAAAGTGTGACTTTTGCAAGTTGGCAGTGACTCCGTATTCCAGGAATCGCTGAAACACTTTCTGTATTAATTCAACGTGGCCTTCCCAGGTTTTAGTAGCTATTAAAAGATCATCAACGTAGAGAGTGACTTCATCAATAAGATCTGGACCAAGAACATGATCTAAGGCGGAGATGAATACTCCAGAACTAACATTCAATCCAAAAGGCATGACCTGAAATTGATAGGATCTGCCGGCGAAGATAAATGCCGTATATTTTCGTGAGTTAGGATTTAGTCTCACTTGCCAAAATGACATTTTCAAATCTATGCTACTCAAATATTTAACTCCATAAAATCTCTGGAGGTGTTCTTCAATCGCTTCAGGTCTCGTTCGTACTGGCACAACAATTTTATTTATGTTTCGTGCGTCAAGTACGAGTCGTACTGTGTTATCCTGTTTCAAAATCGTCAACATCGGGCTACTATATGGTGAATTAGAATACTCTATGACTTTCCAGTTCAACATTTTCTTAATTTCATTACGAACTGCTTCCCTTCTTGCATACGGTATGGGATATGTCGTGCGACAGAAAGTTTGGTGCGGCACCACTTCCATAGTATTTCATAGTCTTTTATAATACCGGGTCGTTTTGAAAACACGTTGATATAGTGTGACAACAAACTGAATAATTCCTGTCGCTGAGGTTCGGATAACTCTGTTGATTCTGTAGTCTTATTGGTTATTTCCTGCTGAGAGGGTAAGTCACTGACTGTTATTGTATCATTAAATGTATCACAGTTACCATAAAACAAATTGAAATGATTACGACAAGGTTTTCTGCCTATCCTTTGTAATCTAATGCTATTACAAGTGCCAAAGTTTTTTACTCTTTCTTTCACTAACTCCAGTGCAACTTCTGTTTGCTGTACTAACAGTGTGCAAATGCTTATATAAAGATCTATTCGGGCTCTATATCGTCGTAGAAAATCCATTCCCAAGAGACATGGCACTGCCAAATTCTTGACAACGAGGAAAATACATTTTATGGGTATTGATTGAATCTCCAGTGGTACCCAAACTTGTATACTGACCTTTTGTGTCTGGGAGCCGATGGCTCCTGTTATTGAACATCCTTGGACGGGTAATGTTGGAATTTTAATTAATGTACTAATTTGCTTATAGAAACATAAGGACATAGCATTAATATTTGCACCTGTATCTAGGATTACAGTCGTCAAAATTCCGGCTATAGGAAGTTTTGTCATAGCTTGCACTTGGTCATCTATCGGTTCATCACCGTCAGTTGTCTCTTTCTCTTGTAATAATTCTTGTCTCATGTCAATCCCGTCATTGTATCTCAGTACAAGTACGTCATGGTTAGTCTCTCCGTCGAAGTGGTAGCCCCCATTCTGTCTCACAGCATCACTTAGGGAGCTTTCAGATGCTGGATTTAGTTTTCCTGCTTCTGTGGTTTTGATTGGCCTTCATCATTAGAAAGTTCGACCAATCTGACATTGTGAGAACACTGAGGAACAAAATTACTGTTATGCACAAACCTCGTGTCAAAATGTTGCTGCGTTTGTTCTGGTGTCCAATACGTGTTACTGTCTTCCGCGTTTGCGAAAAATACAGTGGGATTGTAATGCCTTCGCGGGGTCTGATAATTTTTATTACTATTATGATTTCCGGAATTGTTACTGTGAAATCCACCTTCACACTGTGGGTTGCCGTTAAACTGTGTGTTTCTGTACATTCCCTGCGCTTGATTTTTACTAGGCGCGGAGTTGTATTGGTATGAGTGGGCGTTATCAGCTGTTTGTTGCTGCCCGTAATTTGAGTGTTGGCTGCGCGAGTACGGTGCATTCCATTGCGATCCGCTCTGCTGTTGCCAACCCTTTTGACTGAAACCGTTTCCAAACTTCTGCTTGCACGATTGATTGCCGTACTGGTTACCAGTCGTGTTATACACGGGATTGAATCGGTTGTGTTGATTATGTCTATTCCTTTTGTGCGGATACCCACTGCCTTTATTTCCGTTTTGCCAATCGTTACTACCTTTTGAACCGTTCCCTGGCTTTTCATAGCCGTTACTGTCGTAATGTTGTGGCCAAGAATTGTGCGGAGTATTCCGCGGTTTGTTAGCTCTCATGTCCTCATAGATCAGGTCTAGGGAATCTAACATCGACAGAAAGGTATCTGGATCATCATCTGGTATGGCTATCAGCTTTTCACGAATCGAAATGGGTAATTTAGACTTGAGAATCATAATTACATCTTTACTATTGATGGGGTTATCCCAATACCTAATTTTGCCAAGATATTTTTCGAAGTACTTTCTCAGGCTACTATTCCTGGGGTCAAATTGTTCTGCATTATAGACTTCTTTACGAAGGCGCTTCTGAACACTTTCGCTCCAAAATTTGCTGAGGAAACAGTGCTCAAACTCCTCATATGTTCGACACTTATCAACCATTTCTGTTCCCCATATTGCCGATTCGCCACCTATATATCCGGTAACAAATTGGATACGCTGTCTATCAGTCCACGAATTTGGAAAAATGCCGGAGAATCCACGAAGAAAGACAATTGGGTGGATATTTCGTTTTTCTGGGTTAAAGGTTTGAAAAACTCGATGCTTTATCATGCTTTCTTCCTTCATCATTTTTACTATTGAGTCAGATCCTTGATTTCGGTGACTAACTGGAATATGTGGTGGTGAAGTGTGTTCATTAGATACAACAGGTATTCGGAATTGCCAAAATAATTCATCTTCTTCCTCTGAGGCTAAAGAGTTAGGATAATTCGATCTCTGTATTCGGGAACTACTACTCACTTGTGCCTTCAGGTTATTTAGCTGTTCCGTTACCTCTTGCTTCCAATTTGGTAATTCTTGCTGAAGGGTACGCCTAATGCTACCGAGTTCAGACATTACGGTATCTCCGGAGCTTCCAGGAGCTGACAAGATACCAAGAGTGGTTGCTTTCACAGTCTCTACTAGATCTTTGTTAATTTTATCTTCGACAAATTTGTCCTTTCCAGCAATCCAGTTCTCATACTTTTCTCTAAATTCTCTCTCATGACTATCTAGCCTCTCCTTTACTTTCGTTTCCGTTTCCAGAGTCAAATTTGACATTCCCTCAGTTAGTTTTTCTACCTGCGTAGTTACTCTGTCTAATCTGTGATTAACCGTGGTTACGGTGGAGTCAAGATTCTTGGTTGCGTTTCAGATGTCAGCTGTCTCGCTTTGCATGGTAGCTAAAGTGTCATTCAGTTCGAAAATTATTCCACTTCGCATTTGAGAAACAGCATCCTTAACTTGCTTTGCTACTTCTTTGGCTACGTTTTCTCTAACAGTTTTTATTTCTTCGCTTACTGTAGAAAGTTTATCTTCAATTACTGTAGAAAGTTTATCTTCAAGTGAGGCTAACATTTGTCTATTTTCGTCTTTCAAATCATTTTTAATGGAATTCACCATTTGGCGATTTTCCTCTTTCAATTGGCGATTTCCGTCCTGCATCATTTGACTTATTTGACTCAGTAGCTGTTTGAATACATCGTCTGTCACTACCCCTGAATTGCTTTCACCTGCCTCCCTTGTAACCGATATATGGCTACGACTACAAGTGGCAGAAACTATGTTGGCATTGTCTAGTTCAGTACCGGTAACATTATGGTGTGAGGCACTAAAGTCCGTAAGATATCCCACTTCATTTTCTACAGTTGTTTCGATTGGTGTCTCAGCCCTACTAATTACCGTGCGGGACCGTAAGCGACGCGACACTTCACTCGTTTCATTCCGTTCATTTGAATCTAGTGATGACATTTTATCGTCTGCCATAGCTCACTTATTTACAAACAGTAAGTCAATGAAGTTCGTTTGAGCTACGGCCGTCAGCTGTCGACAGAGATGTAATTTATCGGTTGCCAGTCGGTTGTCACTGCTACGTCACAAGATCGGAATGTCGGGAGATGCACGTCACGAGAACAAGAGACTATTCTGGACCGTAAAGGAAGTATGGCTGCACACTGTTCAAAATAAATGAAAACTAAGTCTGGTCAGCTCCGTGAACAGGCAGCGGACATTTAAAAACAAATGATATGCAATACACAACAATGGAATTTAAACAATACTTGAAGAAATTACTAATCTACTAAATGCAATCTACTGAAAGCAAATTTTACTGCAACTACTAAAGATCGCCACAAATTGATTAATGTCGGCTGAAATTAAGGAAGCTTGGCTACGGCTAACGAAATTTTAACTTACGTTACTGATGACTGCCTTGGGCGTTGCAACTAGATTTTCGCACAAATTCTGTTCAAAAAAAAAAAATCTCTCTTCCATAATTTTCTCTGAATATCTCGTTTCATTCGCTCAATGGAAATTTTATTGGATGGTGTTTGATGTCATGTAACAAATATAAAGCACAAGATTAGCTATAATTATTTATGAATATTTCCGCAATGACTATCTTACATAAATTTTTATTCCTTTAAGTTTTTTTTTTTTAATTCGGGTCCCTGTTCGGGCGCCAATTAGAACGATATGTTTACGTAATGTGTATACATAAACATACAGTTATAAATGTCCCCGTTCGTAGTCGCTAATTATAACAATATGTTACTTTTTTGCTGTAACATATAGCTATAATCAGCGGTGGAAACATATTTGATCAGTCGGAAGTTGCATTGCATAGGAGAGTAAATGCCTATTCAAAATATAATTATTTTGGATAGCTCAACATGAATTTCCTAAGGGACCGTAGTTTATCATGCATTTACCAGTAGAATATGGCGCGGAGAAAATATTTCGCCGCATGCAACTTCCGTCCGAACTCGACGAAAGAATTCGTGACTGTGAACTCTCTATTTGGCAGAAACATATAGAAAATTAAATAATTTCATGAAGAAGTGAGACATAGATTCTATAGTAAATGAATAGTCCATACAGCAGTTCCATTTAACTCTGAATTTATGGCAAGTAATAGACAAACTTACACTGCAATGAAGGATTTAACATGGATGCCGTTTTGACTGGCACTTCTCTTAATGAAAACAATTCCTTCGACGTTTTCACATACACGTCGCACAATAAATCTACTGCTAGGCACTTTTAGTATTACACATTCACTTTTCACAAAAACAATATTATTTTTAACGATAATAATACGGCGGCAAGACATGCGCGTCCGACACAAGAGACAAGAGAAGAATGAGTAACTGTTCATCGAGAATATCTCGTACCTCAAAAAAAAAAAAAAGTGTAAAAGTGTTCTTCTTCCGTCTGTTTTTCGCGCCGCGGTTTTCAAAGTCAATAACTCACTGCATCTCTGACGGCGCTTCGACAATAAACAAGTTACGTCACAGGTCGTTCATCTTTTACATTCTCGCAACATTATTTGCTAACTGTAGCTGTTGCCGAGCGACTGCTCGATTAGTGAATGATTTAAAATGATAAGACAATAACATAATGTTACACCCTCCTGTTCATCTTCTCCAGTTCGCTGATGACACCGCCTTCCTAGCCCTTTATCCTACCCTTCAACAGTCCCAACGTACCCTCCAAACCCACCTTGACCAATTCACCGCTTGGTGCAACCAGTGGTTCCTCCGTGTTAATCCCTCCAAGACCCAGGCTATCATCATAGGCCGCACCACACGCTCCTTCCAGCTCCATGATTTCTACCTCACCATTTATGGCCGTACTAACCACCTCACTCCTACCCTCAAATACCTAGGCCGCACACTCGACCGCCACCTCACCTGGACTCCCCATCTCCTTACAATCCAAAACAAAGCTCACAACCGCCTCCGCCTCCTGAAACTCCTGTCCAGCCGGACATGGGGTCTGCATCCTTCCACCATCCTCGACACCTACAAATCCTTGATCCGCCCCATCCTCTGTTATGCCAGTGTCGCTTGGATTTCCGCCCCTCCCTGGTTCTATGAAGCCTTCCAAATCCTTGAACGCCATGCACTCTGCCTTGCCTTCTGCATTTGCCTTCCATCCTCCATGCGCATCCTCTACAACCTCGTCCCCTTCCCCAATTTTCTCCTTTTCCTTGAACACTTCTGCACACTATATATTGCCCGCCACCTTGATCCCCCTCACCTCCTGGTGTCTCCCTTCCTCTCCACCCCCAACCAGTTGCCGCGCCTTTACTGTTGTGTCCCACCCTCTCTCCATCTCCACACCCTCCATCTCCTTTCCCAACACAACTTCCACCGTCTACCCCTCCCGGATGATGAGCTTCGCCCTGACATCTAACCTTCCTACCAACTCTAACCCCATCTTCCTGCCTCCTCCTCAGGGCTCCCTCTCCTCCCCCTCCCTCCTCCTGAGCGGCTTCCCCCTCCTACTCCCCCTCCATCTCTTGTGCCCCCTTTCAGTGTCTCTGCGCTCCCTCCTGCCATGTCTTCCCTCTTCCTCTCCCATCCCACGTGTCTCCTGCCTCTTTGTGAACCCACTGATGTCCCTCCTCTCTTCATCCTGCCGCTTCCCCTGCTGCCCCATGCTCTCCCCTCCTTTCCCATCCTCTCTGCCCTTTCCCTCGGCAGGTCCCGCCTGGCAGTTTTATTCTTCGTCGTGTGTGCTCCAAGTGGGTTTTAAGTGTGTTGTTCCGGAGTGTTTTTACTATTGTGGCCGACTTTTAACGTGTGCATGTCCATTCAGTGTCTTCTCTGAGTTTTGAAGACTTGCCAACTGTGTTTTTTAACTGGTGACTTTTAATTGTCCTCCATGAGCGTCTCCGTGTTAGTCTATTTTTTACCTCCATTTTCTCCCATTATTCTGTTTTAAGTTCCCCTTTCTCGCCTTATGAATGTAACATTTTATTCTTATTTTAAGTTGTTATGTCGTTCGGTTGAAGAGCGGCGGATTGTGCCGCTGACAGCCCTCCCCTGCCCCTATGAGGCAGGGGAATGAAATCACAATAAAGAAAAAAAAACGACTACATGTACTCATGTCAGATAGTCTTATATTATGACTGGATGTAACTTTTGCAGTGTTTCTTGAAAATGGCCTTAAGGCCGAAATTGCAGTGGCAACAATAAATATTTTATACAGTCAATGGCGACTATGATGTCTTTTAAGAAATATTATATGACTGTGAATCCCAACCACGAGAAGTTAAAACATTTCTGTGTTGCTATCAGGCGCCAGCTCTCTGGCCACAAAGCAGGAGCACGTAATTTGTGGGTATTTTCTGACCTGTGCTTAGACAATTGGTGCCGCACACTTCCAGAAACCTAACCTGTATCCATGCCAAATAGAATCGATGCTGTATTGCGTTCCAAAGATAAACCAAAATGCTACAAAGCAGGTGGTTATAATGTTTTCGCTCATCAGTATATACTGGGTGGTCAGAATCAGACTCTAAAGCTTATAAGAGTGTTGCAGGGGAGGCTGCGCTGAGAAATAAATGTTAAGAAAAAAATTCAATATGTTGTACCGTTTACAAGTCATTTAGCATTGAAGTTAGCAGATTATGTCGTCGCGCGCGAGCATTCAATCAGCCTGATAGAATCGGAGTCGACAAACGTGTTTGGTTTCCTCAACCCGGAGAAACGTAGCTTTTGCTCACCTAAGTCATCACTTCCAAAAAAGACACATTTTAAATGACAACGAGCATTTCACGTACCCACAGTTGACAGTGGATTACCGCATTTTAGCGCGTGCAAATGCTTCAGTTTCCGCGCGCAACGACCTCATTGGCTAATTTAAATGCTAATTAGCTCGTAAACGGTGCAAGTTGTTGATTTTTTTTCTTAACATTTATTTTTCAGCACAACCTCCCCTGCAACACTCTTCCAAACTTTTGAGACTCTTTCTGACGATCCTGTATACAGCCTCCAAAACGTGGACACTGAGTTGTGATGGTCGCGTTGCAGAGCCGCTCTTCCAGAGAGAAGCGCCCTGTAGCCAGTCCCCATTGATGTCAGGCGGCCCGTATATCCCTGCTGGCTCAGCCTGCTGCTCCACGGACAGGGGCGGCAACAGCCTGCGAGCAACAGGTAGGCCTGCCGTCACATCCATTCAGGCCGCGAGGCCCGGCACGTCCGCGACGTGCGAGTCAGCGGCCTTTGTGGCTGGCAGCTCGCTCCCTCCCTCTTGCTGGCGAGTGCATCGGCTACTGACATCGTAGCTGTTGAATAATTCCCATCAACGTGACTTCTGATTTGGACCAGTCGCGGATCGTGATTTGGATACTGGTAAAGGCGTCAGATTCTGCTACCATTGTGATCAATTTCTCAAGTTAATAATTGTTGAAGTCAAGTTGGGAACAGCAGCAATCCATGTAATTCTAATCAAAATAATTACTCTTGATCGCACATGATGTTTTGTTTCATTACTGGTGACTGGTTTCACTCTTATTAGACTATCTTCAGACCAATGGGGGTCACTGAAATTTCGTAAAATTTCTGCGACAGAGGTCGGGAATTAGTTCCTCATCTTATACAGCAATCAGGTATATAGAGGTAGAGGAACGGGGATTCGAAAAAGAAGATGCTAATTGATGTGTTGGCAAATGTGCCAACACCTTGTAGATAGAGGAGGCCGAAATGCACGCTATCTAACGCAGACGGGCGTGAAGTCTGGAACAGGATACGTATTGAATGCTATAAAGAAAAGTACGTAGCTCCACGAATACTTAACTTTAATTCATCCTTGTGGTACATCGCTCTTGATAATACAAGTGAGACTCAGATATGGTTAATGGCGCTTTGCTAGGTCGTAGCCATGGTCTTAGCTGAAGGCTATTCTAACTGTCTCTCGCCAAATGAGAGAAAGGCTTCGTCAGTGTAGTCGCTAGCAAAGTCGTCGTACAACGGGGGCGAGTGCTAGTACGTCTCTCTAGACCTGCCGTGTGGTGGCGCTCGGTCTGCAGTTACTGACAGTGGCGACACGCGGGTCCGATATGTACTAATGGACCGCGGCCGATTTAAAGCTACCACCTAGCAAGTGTGGTGTCTGGCGGTGACACCATACTAATACACTTTCGATTCCTGTTTTGTGTAAGCAGCAGAACTTGGAAATTATGTAGCATTTAGTACGACTCCCTTAGGCTAAGCTAAATGAGGCTTCTAGAAGCCTATAACAGCGGTGCTCTATAGAAGTCACACCGCCAAGCCTCTATTACCTAGAGCTAACTAGCATTTCAAGGCGAAGCCTTAAAAAATGTAAAATTAAAAAAAAAATAGTCTCGACAGTTATAAGCAGGTTGTCATTATTTAATCCCAAATGGAATATACTCAAAATGTTCCTGAAATTTGAATTCTAGAACACATTATTGAAATATAGGCTGACAGTTATTGAACTTCATGAAAAAAAACTACGTCGTACACACATTTTATTCAACATGGGAACGACACTAAGGATTTCGGATTTAGGTTATGACATGTTCGATGTGTTTGCCATCATTGGCGGTGATGTGGTGCAGACGAATAGCGAAATTCTGTATTAATCGTTGAAGTGTCGGAACACCGACGCTGTCGATGACCTCTTGAATGGCTGTTTTCAGCTCAGCAGTGGTACACGTCGCCTTTAATGTAGCCCCACGAGAACGAATGGCGGGCAATCGAGGCCCATGCCAGTGGCCTCTGGGTACACCAGAGCCAGAATGCAGTCCCCAAAGTGCTCCTCTAAGACATCAAACAATGTCCTGCTTCGATTATCACTTTGAATAATGCGGCTGAAATCATCTTCCAAAACCATCACGTACCGTTCTGTAGTCACCATGCTATCAGGGAATGTCGCACCGATTATTCCGTGACTGGACGTTGCACACCACACAGTCACCCGTTGAGGGTGAAGCGATTTCTCCATAGCGAAATACGGATTCTCAGTCCCCCAAATACGTCAATTTTGCTTATAGACGAACGCATCCAAACGAAAATGGGCTTCGCCACTAAACCAAAACAGATTCACATCGGAGTCCTGTTCGTCAGTTCTGTGGACAGTAGTGTTGACGAAACAAAACCGCTGCTCCAAGCTCCTAGGACGTAATGGCTGATGGTTTTTTTTTTTTTTTTGTATCGGAAGAGATGCAGGTCTTCAGCAACAATTTGAAGCAGTGTCTCCCGGTTGACTCTCACCGGTTGTGCAGCTCGTCTGATAGATTTCCTGGGGCTGTTTGAAACACAGCACGTGTCTTCTCGGTGTTTTCAGACGATTTTACCGTTTTTGGACGGGCGACGTTGCCAACACTGTCATCACGAACACTACCCGTTCTCTCACACTTGCGAATCAAATTATTGATTGTTAGCACACTTGGACAGGTTGTCTTCAGATTGGACTCAGTCGCAAACTTCCTTTGAGCCACAGTTGGGCTGTTATAGCTCGCATAGTAGGCCTTCACAAGCGCTATACGCTCGCGCACGCTGTACCATGACATTTTCACGAGCAAATGGCCGACTACAACAAGCCGCGTGCGCATGCGCATACTAATTCCCATCATGCCCCGCGGCCGACCGTGCAGTTTGAACGTCCTAACGTATACCGTTCATAAGTTATGACGTTTTTATTCCATATAGTTCAATGATTGTCACCCTGTTCATGTTTCAATATGTCTTTAACCCTACCTGGTTTGAGCTCATATCAGCAGTGACTGACTGTCAGCTGAAATCGTTCAGCTGAGGAAAGGAGACAGGACGTGATGTGTTAACCATACCGCTGACTTTGAGCAAGTATGACTTCTTTCCTGGCAGTAGTCCACCGCAAGTCGCTATAGGACGAAGCGTTCCAAGTAACGATCAGATTATTCCTGTTTTCAAGAATGATAGTCAGTCTGTTACAGAATTTTCTGACATTTTATGCTAGCGTATTATCAGCACTCTGGAGACCAAAAATCTCAGCAATGGGAATCGACATGGATTCCTCAAAGCCCAGCTCTCTCTGTTCCTGCACGAGACACAGAAGGTGTTGGACACCGATGGCCAGGTTCACATCGTGCCTCGTGACCTATAGAAGGTGTTCCGTGCAGTTCTGTACTATCGCCCAACGAACCAAGTAGGAGCGTACGGAATATCGGAGTAGCTTTGTGGTTGAGTTAAAGAGTTTTTGACCAACGGAATACAGTGTTTCTACGTCTGAGGAGTTTTGTGGCTGATGACACTGAAAGTAAAATCTCGGTTGTTAGGCCGCGTAATAATCCTGTTCAAATTTCTACTTCACATTCTGCGTTTCAAGCCGTCTGCTGGGATCTTATTCAGGATCTTCTGGCGTAGCGGTTAGCTAAACACTCCCCACTGTCGATAGTATTCATCTAACCAGAGACTCCAGAAGATAATGAAGAAATACAAACAGAGGGGTAGAAACATAAAATCTGAAGTAGAAATTTGAACAGAATCAGACCCAGTCTAACAGCTTAGAAGATTTTATTTGCCTTTCGAAGCGGAGAGACATCTTCAGTGGAATCAATGACATCCTCGGTGAAACTAAAAGCAAGTGTACATCAACATTAAGAGTGCAATTGGAATCCCATTGTTAAGCGCAGAGGAGAGAGCGGATAGGTGGGAAAAGTGAATTGGAGGCCTCTACGACTAATAGGGGGAGAAGACGTAAGAGGTAACGGGCTGGGAGGGCGACTTGTTTGATGACATAATTGAGGAATAAATGAGAGTCAATATGGAAAGACAAGAAGACATAGGTGATCCGGTATTAGAGTCAGAGGTTAATAGATATTTGAAAGACTTGCGAACACATGAGGGAGAAGGCACGGATGTTATTCTTTCGAAATATCTGAAGTCGTTAGGGGAAATGGAGCTGGAGACATATCATCAGACTTTCTACTTATTAACATTTCCAATGATGGAAAAGTTTGCTTCATCAGACATCAGCAGTTGTTATCGAAGCAGTGGTTCTCGGTTGATGATTTCATGAATCCTAGTGCAATTGGCAAGCATTTTTTGCCTATTAATACCTCTCCACTCTTGAAGTTTCTGCGGTTTATACGGATGATGCTTCAAGTCGGCCAGGAAGCGCCCGAATGAACGTCGCAACAGCTGTAATGTTTGTGCATGTTGCCCAATTGAAAATACTGGGCCTCTGGTTTAGTACAGTCAAATAGAGGTCATTTCTGTTCTGTCATAACGACCACTGATACTCCGCGACGGAACCGTCTGGGATAAAAGTTTACACGGCCGCACGGCTCCACGGGACATTACTTGCCTGGTTTCCTCCAATGCAGCACTGTACGCATGCGCAGTATTCAAGGTCTATTTGTTCAGGTCTGTCAAGTGCTGTTTGTAGATACAATACGCGTCACGCTGTTCTATATCTTTCGCAAGAAATGGTGAAATTTAAAGCGTAAAGCTTCTTATGTAAATGCTTTGTAGAGAGGAATGGAGCTTAGCACTGATTTTATTGCCCCGTCATTCGTGGAGTAATACGTGTCACTGTTTTGCATCCGAAGATATCATTTTCAGCACTTTATGAAGGCGTGATAAAATAAGCAGAGCAGTCTTACGCGCCCATTTCATCCCGAATCCACCTTACCGAGCAAACCGATGTAACTGCAAAACTCTGGACTCATATTTAGGAGGAGAGATTTAAATCCCATCAAGATACAGAGTTTCTGTCGCTTCCGTAAATTGCCTAAGACAAAAAAAATCTGTATGGTTGATTTGAATACAGCTCGGCAGAGTTCCTTCCTCATCCTTCTCCTGTCTGAGGTTGTGCTCCATCTCTAACGACCTTGAGATCGACGGAATTTTCAACCCCATCTTTCCTTTCTTCAGATTTCTGCTGCATCCATATCAGTGCAACGAAATAGGTTTGCGGCAAACTGTATACCACACGCATGACATTGCTTTCTGACCCGTTGTCGCTATGGGGCCCAGGGGCAAACGCGCATAAATGACAAATGTACGTAACAGGCCTGTCGGTCAACTGTTCCGGCATAATTAAGCATAATTGTACAAACATAAAGAGAAAATGTGAACTATTACTTTTACGAGAACGTTAAAAATTTATCAAAATTATAGAACTAGTTCAGAGAAAGATGTAAATTTTTTGATATAAAAACATTTAAAAGCTGATCTTGAAAGCAACGCAAAACATTTTTCACTTGTAGCTAGTTTCGATTATAGAACCATCTTCTAACGAAAGTATCCATAGTTCTGTGGCAGCACTGGCTCCAGTGATGAAGTAATACCTTATACTAGATGTCAGTCAACTGTATAAAGCAAACAACTTTGACAAGTAGATTACCGGTACTTTTAGCCGGCCGAAGTGGCCGTGCGGTTAAAGGCGCTGCAGTCTGGAGCCGCAAGACCGCTTCGGTCGCAGGTTCGAATCCTGCCTCGGGCATGGATGTTTGTGATGTCCTTAGGTTAGTTAGGTTTAACTAGTTCTAAGTTCTAGGGGACTAATGACCTCAGCAGTTGAGTCCCATAGTGCTCAGAGCCATTACCGGTACTTTTACACGGTTAATTGGTACCTTCATCAATGCTGTCAATGTAGTTACCTCAGCATGAACAACTTGTACTGAAGAAGCTGACTTCCGCCAGTAAGTCTCTCCACACTTCACGGGAGGCCTCCTGCACACCTACCTAGCCTAGCAAACCTGAAAGAAAGGATATTCCTGGGAAACAGCTTAGCGCCAGGGCCACAGACTAGGGGAGTGTGCGAAGATTGGAAAGTAAAAAAGAGATATTCGCAGATGTAAAGCAGTGAAGATGAGTCAAGTATCATGACTGGATAGATCAGTGAGTAAGAGCACCATGGGTTTGAGTCCTGGTCCATCACACAGTTTCAGCCTGTGAGGATGTTTCACAACATTGAACTCTTAGATGCAGAGAAAAACGAAGCCAAAGTAGATCAGGAAAAGACCTGGTCTTGGCTGGTCAATCCTAAGGAAGAAAACTGAAGATCTGATTTTTGATGCTCAGAAATAAGCTGTCAGAATTAACCCCATAAAAGCTAGAACTGAGACATGCGCAGAACACTCAAAATTTAGACACTGCAAAGCAGCTGAGGAAATAATCAGTTACTCAGACTGATTACAAGCAGAAACGCAATGCAGTGGTACACAAGATCCACTGTAATGGAGGCCACAATTATCATCCGCCGGTGGCGAAGAACGAGGGGAATCGCTGAAAGTGGCAAGTGCGAATGTGGGCACCAGCAAGAAATAATATACCACATAGTCACAGAATTGGCTCTTCAGATATATCCTGGAACTCTATCCAACATACATGCGGCCTCTGAAGACACAATTTTCTGGTTGGAAACTTTAGATATCCACCTACAACCAACTGCTTTCAAATATTTAAAGAACTTTCCAGTCTTAAAATCTGAACATCTATTCTGTTTATAAAAACTGCCTTTTTATGTATAATTAATCCAAGGTTTTTTTTTTAATTTACTCTATTCATACGGGTAACATTGTCTTATCCACTTAATCGAAGACTTTTCTGATCATGAATGAATGTTATTTATTTCGTATGTACTTGTTGTATATTGTGTTACCATTGCTGTTCAATCTAATATATCCTTGATTATAGAAACCAGATGGCAGTTATAAGAGTCGAGGGACATGAAAGTGAAGCAGTGATTGGGAAGGGAGTGAGACAGGGTTGTAGCCTCTCCCCGATGTTATTCAATCTCTATATTGAGCAAGCAGTGAAGGAAACAAAAGAAAAATTCGGAGTAGGTATTAAAATCCATGGAGAAGAAATAAAAACTTTGAGGTTCGCCGATGACATTGTAATTCTGTCAGAGACAGCAAAGGACTTGGAAGAGCAGTTGAATGGAATGGACAGTGTCATGAAAGGAGGATATAAGATGAACATCAACAAAAGTAAAACGAGGATAATGGAATGTAGTCGAATTAAGTCGGGTGATGCTGAGGGAATTAGATTAGGAAATGAGACACTTAAAGTAGTAAAGGAGTTTTGCTATTTAGGGAGTAAAATAACCGATGATGGTCGAAGTAGAGAGGATATAAAATGTAGACTGGCAATGGCAAGGAAAGCGTTTCTCAAGAAGAGGAATTTGTTAACATCAAGTATAGATTTAAATGTCAGGAAGTCGTTTCTGAAAGTATTTGTATGGAGTGTAGCCATGTATGGAAGTGAAACATGGTCGATAAATAGTTTGGACAAGAAGAGAATAGAAGCTTTCGAAATGTGGTGCTACAGAAGAATGCTGAAGATTAGATGGGTAGATCACATAACTAATGTGGAGGTATTGAATAGGATTGGGGAGAAGAGGAGTTTGTGGCACAACTTGACTAGTAGAAGGGATCGGTTGGTATGACATGTTCTGAGGCATCAAGGGATCACCATTTTAGTATTGGAGGGCAGCGTGGAGGATAAAAATCGTAGAGGGAGACCAAGAGATGAATACACTAAGCAGATTCAGAAGGATGTAGGTTGCAGTAGTTACTGGGAGATGAAGAAGCTTGCACAGGATAGAGTAGCATGGAGAGCTGCATCAAACCAGTCTCAGGACTGAAGACCACAACAACAACATTAAGCGAAATAAAAATAAAAAAAAATGTTGTTAATGAACAGATTATGACAGCGTTTTAAATTTTTAAGTTCGGTTAATAACTGCGGGAAATAGTGAAAAACAAATTTTTCTCGGACTACATTCATTCACAATATTAGTGTCCAGCTCGTAAGTTTGTGTCAGTGTTCCCTGGAGTGGGATGAGGGCGAGGCAGAGTTGGCAGAGTCTGTCCGTGTTCTGTGTCGGGCCGCGGCGACCCTTGCACGTGAACGCGGGCTGCCTGGCGGCAGCTGCAGGCGCAGCGCAGTGTTCCGGGCGCGTGCGGAGGTCAAGGTCACGGCGGTATCGACCCCTGGCGGCGAGGCGCGGTGGCCAGCCAGGGTAGGGCACGGAGCATGCGCAGTGCAGCGGTCACGGCCAAGGCCGGCGCCGCCGCAGCCGGGCAGAGCGCCGCCCGTCTGGGGTGCCGGAACGGCTCGCCGCGGGGGCGGTTTTACTTTCTGGCGTGGGCGGCTGCCGCACAGGGGTCACCGCGCCCGTCCACGCCCCTGCTCGGTGGCAGGGTAGCGAGAGCCCAGTTTCACTGCCGCCTCTCTTTCGTGGCTGACGCACGAAGTGGCTACTTACTCTGCACGTGCCATACCAGAATCACTCTCTACCTTCCCTATTCTTCTTGATACATTTGCACGTAGTGGCTAACTGTTTCTGGTCCGCAGCTGTAGAATCACTCCTGCAATTGCAGTTGCTGCAGTTGTGTCATTCAATACAGTAGCAGAACCAACTCTACAATCACAACCCTGTCATTCGATACACTTTTCATCTATGTTTATTGGCCTACTGTTTGACCGACTTTAATTAACTAAATGACAGTAAATTTCTCTACATTTGAAGACAGGAAAAGGGTGGTTTATTAATTTTATTTGTTGAGCTACGCGGCTTTGGATTACACACTGAGGTCACAAAAGTCATGACGTACCTCACTGTGTCGAATCTTCTTTTGCCCGGCATTGTGCATCAAGTAGCCGTGACTTGGACTCAACAAATCGTTGGAAGCCCCCCGCAGAAATATTGATACATGCTGCCTCCATAGCTGTCCATACTTGCAAAAGTCGTGCCGGTGCAAGATTTATGTCCCATAAATGTTCGATGGGATTCATGTTGGGCGATCTGGGTGGGCTAATCATTCGCTCGAACTGTACAGAACGTTCTTCAAACCAATAAAATGTGTGTGAAGTCTTATGGGAGTTAACCGCTAAGGTCATCAGTCCCTAAGCTTACACACTACTTAACCTAAATTATCCTAAGGACAAACACACACACCCATGCCGAGGGAGGACTCGAACCTCCGCCGAGACCAGCCGCACATGACTGCAGCGCCTGAGACCGCTCGGCTAATCCGTCGCGGCTTCAAACCAATCGCGAACAACTGTGACCCGCTGACGTGATGCATTGTCATCAATAAAAATTCAGTCGTTGTTCGGGAACATCAAGCCCATGAGCGGCTACAAATGCTTCGAAGTAGCCAAACATAACGATTTCCAGTTAATGATCGGTACTGCCGGACCATAGGACCCAGTCCATTCCCCGTAAACACAGACCACACAATTATGGAGGCACCACCAGCTTGCACAGTGCCTTGTTGACAACTTGGGTCCATGGCTTCTTGGCGTCTGCGCCACACTCGAAGACAACTCGGGACTCATCTGCCCACATCACGTTTTCCCAGTCGTCTAGGGTCCAACCGATGTTGCCACGAGCCCAGGTGAAGCGCCTTAGGCGATGTTGTGCTGTTAACAAAGGCACTCGCGTCGATCGTCTCTTACCATAGCCTTCTAACATCAAATTTCGGCCGTCCGGCCGAGCGGTTCTAGGCGCTTCAGTCCGGAACCGCGCGACTGCTACAGTCGCAGGTTCGAATCCTCCCTCGGGCATGGATGTGTGTGATGTCCTTAGGTTAGTTAGGTTTAAGTACTAAGTATAGGGGACTGGTGACCTCAGATGTTACGTCCTATAGTGCTCGCCTTAATGACCTAATGGACAAAAAAAATGGCTCTGAGCACTATGGGACTCAACTGCTGAGGTCATTAGTCCCCTAGAACTTGGAACTAGTTAAACCTAAGTAACCTAAGAACATCACAAACATCCATGCCCGAGGCAGGATCGAACCTGCGACCGTAGTGGTCTTGCGGTTCCAGACTGCAGCGCCTTTAAGCGCACGGCCACTTCGGCCGGCCCTAATGGACAAGTTCGTCGTATTTCCCACGGTGATTTCTGCGGTTATTTCACGCATTGTTGCTTGCTTGTTAGCAATGAAAAATCTATGCAAACTCCCCTGCTCTCGGTCGTTAAGTGAAGGCCGTCGGCCACTGCGTTGTCCGTGGTGTGAAGTAATGCCTGTAATTTGGTATTCTCGGCACACTCATGACACTGTGGACCTCGCGATAGTAGATTCCCCAACGTCTTCCGAAATGGAATTTCCCTTGTGTCTATCTCCAACTACCATTCCGCATTCAAAGTCAGTTAGTCACCTTAGGGCGATCATAACCACGTCGAAAACTTTTTCACATGAATCACATGAACAAAAATGAGAACTCCGCCAATGCACTGCCCTTTCCTGCCTTGTGTACGCGAAAGTACCGCCATCCGTGTATGTGCATATCGTTGTCCCCCGACTTTTGTCTCCTCATTGTATATTACTTGAAGAAATACTACAACCAGTCACTTTGTTATGTGGTTTTATGTATACCGATACGGGTTTTGGACTTTTGCTCGTCTTCACTTTACGTAATACATATTAAAATCTTCAATTAGCACATCGATAAAAAAATCGATTGCAATGTGGATGCTGCAGCTGCCTTTATATTCTACTTGTTGCTGCACCAATATTCATAAGCGTGGGGGTGAAAAAGTCTTTGTGTCACGGCAAGTAGTCCGCTTTTTACTGCAACATACAAAGTAAAATATTTGTGCTACATTTATAAATGCGGAAAAATAGAACAAAGACAACCAGAACAGACAGCCATATGCAGCGTCGAAATTACTGTCGATCTTCTAACGATGTGCTAATTGAAGATTTAAATACACTACTGCCCATTAAAATTGCTACACGAAGAAGAAATGTAGATGATGAACGGGTATTCATTGGACAAATATATTATACTAGAACTGACATGTCATTACACTTTCACGCAGTTTGGATGCATAGATCCTGAGAAATCAGCTCCCAGAACAACCACCTCTGGCCGTAATAACGGCTTTGATACGCCTGGACATCGAGTCAAACAGAGCTTGGATCTTGTTTACAGGTACAGCTGCCCATGCAGGTTCAACACGATACCACAGTTCATCACGAGTAGTGACTGGCGTATTGTGACGAGCCAGTTGCTTGGCCACCATTGACCAGACGTTTTCAGTTGGTGAGAGATCTGGAGTATGTGCTAGCCAGGGCAGCAGTCGCACATTTTCAGTATCCAGAAAGGCCCGTACAGGACCTGCAACATACGGTCGTGCATTATCCTGCTGAAATGTAGGGTTTTGTAGGGATCGAATGAAGGGTAGAGCCATGGGTCATAACACATCTGAAATGTAATGTCCACTGTTCAAAGTGCCGTCAATGCGAACAAGAGGCGTCCGGGACGTGTAACCAATGGCACCCCATACCATCACGCCGTGTGATACGCCAGTATGGCGATGACGAATACACGCTTCCAATGTGCGTTCACCACGATGTCGCCAAACACGGATGTGACCGTCATGATGCTGTAAACCGAACCTGGATTCATCCGAAAAAATGACGTTTTGCCATTCGTACATCCAGGTTCGTCGTTGAGTACACCATCGCAGGCGCTCCTGTCTGTGATGCAGCGTTAAGGGTAACCGCAGCCACGGTCTCAGAGATGGTAGTCCATGCTGCTGAAAACGTCGTCGAACTGTTCGTGCAGATGGTTGTTGTCTTGCAAACGTCCCCATCTGTTGACTCAGGGATCGAGACGCGGCTGCACGATCCGTTACAGCCATGCGGATAAGATGCCTGTGATCTCGACTGCTAGTGATACGAAGCCGTTGGGATCCATCACGGCGTCCCGTATTACCCTCCTGAACCCAGCGATTCCATATTCTGCTAACAGTCATTGGACCTCGACCAACGTGAGCAGCAATGTCGCGATACGATAAACCGCAATCGCGATAGGCTACAACCCGACCTTTATCAAAGTTGAAAACGTGATAGTACGCATTTCTCCTCCTTACATGAGGCATCACAATAACGTTTCCCCAAGCAACGCCGGTCAACTGCTGTTTGTGTATGAGAAATCGGTTGGAAACTTTCCTCTTGTCAGCACGTTGTAGGTGTCGCCACCGGCGCCAACCTTGTGTGAATGCTCTGAAAAGCTAATCATTTGCATATCACTGCATCTCCTTCCTGTCGGTTAAATTTCGCGTCTGTAGCACGTCATCTTCGTGTTGTAGCAATTTTAATGGCCAGTAGTGTATGTATGATGCCAGCTGTAGCTGGACGAAACGCGTATTGGTACAATTAAAAATACATACATGGATGGCTGGTTGCCGTACCTCTTCAACTACAAAAAGGAAATTCCATCCAAAATTTCTAGAAATACACTCCTGGAGAAAAAATTAGTACACCCGGAAAGGCGACTCTATTTTGAGCCGATGACGTTGTCCGCCAACACATGGAGTAGGGGCATAGCTACTAGAGCCCCACCCCTCCTCCTTTTGTATGAGAGTGACATATTTACGTTGATTACTATTTGATAACAAGGGATGCGTGAGTACTCAGCAGAAAGCTAAATTACTTTTAATCGTTTTAAAGTGGGTCTAAGTACGACAAGATTTCATTAAAGTGCATTGCTTTCACCATCATGAAGATAATACCCTTTTGGTGCCATAACATACGGGTCATCATTTTTCACCCATTTTTCGCATTCTGATGCTCTTTCGCATTCAACAACCAGCTCTTTGGACTGCTGTTTTGAAACTGGATTACTACGAGGAGGCGTCATAAAATATTATTTATAGCCTAGAAAAACCGAAGTTACCTGTTTAATTTTAGTTTAGAAGTCCAAGTCTGTGGTTCTGGCAAATACTGAAATCCATGCGCCACGGTAACCTACCATATTGCTAGGGGAACCAAAAGGTGGCGCTGACCATAGATGAAATAGAGTAACGTCGATAATTTGTTTCCTGCATTCGAAGAGGAGCAAACCTTCACTAACAAATGCCGAATTGGTGCAAGTGCACGGCAACAATATATCACTCTGTGACACATCGGTTTCCTGGAGAAGACACTCCCAGTGTGGCGAAGCACATGTGAATGAGGAAAAATTAAGTAGACCATTTTTCATGAAGACCCGGGAATCACTAGAAAAGTGGAGGCCGTTGTGATCGAAGAACGGAATATTGCCATCGAAGTGGTAGTTAAAAAAGTAACAGCCATGAACCAGTTTTCAATATCTTATACAATATTTTAAATGTGACAAAGGTCGCTGTTTGCTGTGTTGTGAAAATGCTGACACCCTTACAAAAAGCCTTCCAAACAGAAGCTGCAGCGAAAATCTGGCAGTTGTGTTAGACGAACCCAGAACAGTTTCACAGCTGCGTAATCACCATGAACGAGTGATACGTGTATCACTGCGGTCTCGAGCAATGGAGCAAAACAACCTGCGGAAACTTGTAGATTCACCACCGCCGAAACAGGCGATGACTCAACCATGATGGGGCGTGGTGACGATGATTGTCATTGGGACGTTAATATGTTGCACCGGTAAAAGACAGACTGTTACAAGAGCATACTACCGAAATCTCCTCTCTACGTTACGGTAGACTATTAATACGAAACGTCACGGAAACCTGTTAGAACATTCTACCTGCTTTAACAAGTACATGCCCCGGTCTCTGGTTGTAACTGAGAAACCGTACACGCAAGGGTCGTTGTTCGAAAGTGCAAATCCGTGACATCTCACGACTGCTCTCTGTAATCCACTAACCTTGCTTCTTCAGAGACGTCACTTCGTTGCAGTGGAGGCCCTCGGTCGTGGCCTCGTGTAGATGTGCCGCTGTAATGGCGATAATTGTAGGGAGCCGGCCGCGGTGGTCTCGCGGTCCTAGGCGCGCAGTCCGGAACCGCGCGACTGCTACGCGCGCAGGTTCGAATCCTGCCTGGGGCATGGATGTGTGTGATGTCCTTAGGTTAGTTAGATTTAAGTAGTTCTAAGTTCTAGGGGACTGATGACCACAGCTGTTAAGTCCCATAGTGCTCAGAGCCATTTGAACCATTTTTGATAGTTGTAGGAAATCCTTAACTACCGTGCAGTAAACAGCACAAAGTTTATCTTTGTCCTAGAAATGCGCAATCTTCGAGTAGGGCTAAACGGAAGTGTAAGGTTTTGTGCGTTCATGGAATTGTCACAACCGATATTTCAATCGTTCAATGATAAATTAGTGGATATGTTTTCGACTGCAACAGCACGATAGGCCAGTCCTGGGATACCAGATCAACGGTAAGATTTTGTAAAAGCAGAATTCGTTCCTGTCTGTAACACGTTTCAAATCTTCAGACGCGTTTTTCTCGGAATATGATTCTTCAAAACGGCATACAGCACAACTCCGACAAATTTCAGCCCTAACCACAACTTTGAAATAACATTTGAAAGTTTTCGATTTGTTAATTTAAACAATATTTATTAAAAATGACTGTCCTTTTTTGGTGAAAATTGAACGACGTTATTCAGACACTCGTTAGTTACACAGAAATAAATATTTCTAAAATTCCCAACGTGGTTCATTAGCTATACTTATGTAAGATTAGATAGATTTTTTTCTTTTTCCCAATTCAAACTTTCGCCAGCTACTGTGACTGCCGCAGAGTCACCTCAAATTCAACATGGTCGGGAGAATTGCTGCAGTATCGCCATTCTTTAATATTTTCCGACAACAATTTTTGTAATGTTCTTAAATATATAATTGAAAACCATTCCAAGTATTATTTCTCTATTAACTTTCTTTCCTTTCAGAAAAAGTCAGTAAAACGCTTTTGTTTAGGCCTTTACAGTTGTGTTACCCCTCAATAAACAATATTTTCCATGACATTTCTCAACGTTTGACGAGAGCTACCACCGATCTGACAATCTACCGTGGCCTCCCTCCCAGCCTCTTTTATACCTGAATAATTAGCATAACGGTCGAGAGCCACCACCGATACGACTGTCCACTGTAACCCCCACTACCAGACTGCCGCTACTGGCACTGACCTTCAATTTCCTGCCGAGACAAGGGAGCTTCTTCTCGAGCGTTCGAGCCAATCACAGCAAAGGGCCTTACTTTACCAATAGCAAGTCCGGACGTTGTTCCCACGAGGGGTGTGGGGGGGGGTGTGTGTGTGTGTGGAGAGGCGGGGGTGATGCCATGTCACATCAGCAAGGAGTCACTTTGGAATCTCCACGTATTTCTATCCAGACTGAAGCCTTATGACATATTGCACCATATTACAGATACTTGATATCTATTTTAAGAGAAATTTTATGCTATGCTAAAGATTATATTTGTTCTATGACGATGCCCGAGCTCATTCTCCACTGGAAAGTCACACATGTTACTTCTTTGTGTTATCAGACTGAGTATCAACCCCTCTATTCTCCTGACATAGCCGCCACTGATTTCTTCCTCTTTCCTCTTGTAATGGTACTTGAATTACGTAACCATTACGGCACCTCACCTGAACCTCTCGATACCAGTAATATTCTACTGTGTTTCAGTAAAGTAGTTAACATATTTCTGAGACAACATCCAGATTCGATTTCATTAATGTAGAAGTACTTTGATTCAGCGATATGTTTATATTGCAATGATATTATTCTTATGTGTATTCTTTCTTTTGTCACTATGATCTTTCACGCACTTGTAACTCTGATTTTTGGGCGCGTAAGCGATTATTAGTTAGTTAGAGAGTTAGAGAATCGGACCTTGAGAAGGTCAAGTCTTGGACGTCATGTTGGAGAGACGCATATTGTAGTCAGCTTATGAAATGCGAACTTCAACAGTGAGGAAGATGTTTTCAAGCATGTTTTGTATTTGAAGTGATGTTTTGTGTGTTACGTGATACTGCAGCAAAAGTAATAAAAAAGAAGCGTAACTTAAATTCGGAGTGCTGATTACTTTTTTACATCACCATTGTCCTGCAAATGTTTGATCTTCAGGAATGGTTTGTGAAGCGCATCTACAAATCTTTGGAATATAGCAGAATAAAACCTAGGCCTCTTTGCATCCGAGCTTGGAATCATCACCACCTAGATTTTCGACGATTGAGCCATGATTTTACAACGAGACCAGCTTGGGAAACACGAAAAGATGAGTGCCTAGTTTATTCATTATTACATGACATGACTTTATCAACTGTGCTCTAATGACACCTGCCACATAATAACTATGTTGTTGCCCGAAAATGCAGTATTTAGCAGCGTGAGCAACACCACAATCATTATTGAATTTTGACCTTTGTTGTGGTAGGGTTGTTAGACACTGATGAGGAAACCATCGCCTAGTAATCTTTCTAGAATGAGAACAAAGTAAAAAAGATTGTAGATGTCTTATGGCGTGGTCGATTGGGATATCCCTGGGACTGGGTTCTCCGCCTTTCAGAAGGTATGTCCTTCCTGCGCGTACGTTGTCGCCTTTCCTTGTGGATATGTGTGAGCTGTGTCGTATATATGTTTTTGGAGTGTAGGTGAGTGTAATGGAGGCGTGTGTAGAGTAGTGTTGTGTTTGTATTGTATGAAGGGAGTGGGTGACTGCCGGTGCCCACACATAGCCTACTACTCTCGAGTAACACCAAGGGGGCTGCCAAGCTTAACATTCCCAGTCAACTGACGAATCACCATCAACAGTGTCACACGCCCTCACTTCATGAGGCACTGCGGAGAGGTCTGGAATTTAATAAAAGACACTGACGGAAAGACAGGAACTTTACGACACCACCCCTCCTCCCCTTGCCGATCAAATACTGGCAGTGAAAATTTCATCCACCACGAGGACTCGAGCCGTCTTACCTTCAAGTCAAGCACCACGACACAGGAGTGCGTTAGGCTTCGGCTACGGATGCGGGTTAAGAATGGAGTTACCGCTGAAACAACAGGTTCTCGGTTATATCGGTTATACCGAGTTTTTCCGTCTCCAATTCAAAATGACTTTTTTTCTACTGCCCTCCAGAGAAACATCAGTATATGTGTTACGTCGCTGCCATTTGTTACGTTTCATATATATATATATATATATATATATATATATATATATATATATATATATATATATATATATATATGAACCGATTCCACAGACCGAACGTGAGGAGAGGAGCTAGTGTAATTGTTTAATACAAACCATACAAAAATGCACGGAAGTATGTTTTTTAACACAAACCTACGTTTTTTAAAATGGAACCACGTTAGTTTTGTTAGTACATCTGAACATATAAGCAAATACGTAATCAGTGCCGTTTGTTGCATTGTAAAATGTTAATTACATCCGGGGATATTGTAACCTAAAGTTGACGCTTGAAACCTGCGACGTTCAGTTGCGTGTTGTAACAAACACGGGCCACGGTCGGCGAGCAGCATCTGCAGGGACATGTTTACGATGACGACCGTGTTTACGAGTGTAGCTGTAGTGGACTGTTGTGGTTTGGTCTAGCTGTCGCAGTGTCCGCATGTAGCGCTTGCTTCCATTGTTATTATGCATTCGTCTCCGCACACAGACCAACTGTAGTACACTGTGTTACCAGACGTCTGTGATAGTGTAGTGTTGTAGGAACTGGGACCATGGAGTAATTGAACTCTGAAAAGGCGGAGATGATACTCATCTATGGCGAGTGTCGACGAAACGCACCTGAAGCCTGCAGGGTGTATGCAGAACGGTACCCGGACAGAGAGCATCCAACGCGCCGCACATTGGAAAACATCTACCGCCAACTGTATGCAACATGTATGGTCGTAGCACGCAAACGGGTCCGTAAGAGGCCCGTCACAGGAGAAGCGGGTGCAGTTGGTGTGTTAGCTGCTGTTGCCATGATCCCACACATGAGTACACGGGACATTGCGAGAGCCGGTGGACTGAGTCAAAGTAGTTTCATGCACATACTGCATCGTCACCGCTTTCACCCGTTTCATGTGTCGCTACATGAGCAAATACATGGTGATGACTTTAGTCATCGAGTGAAATTCTGTCAATGGGAATTAACAGAGAATGCGTTGCAGTTCAACCTGTTTACCGATGAAGCGGGTTTCACAAACCACGGGGCAGTGAACCTACGGAACATGCATTACTGGTCCGTGGGCAATCCTCGCTGGCTCAGACAGGTAGAGTGACAGCGACCGTGGACTGTAAATGTATGGTGCGGAATCATTGGCGACCACCTCATTGGTCCTCACTTCATTGCAGGGGCCCAAACAGCTGCAACATACATCCCGTTTCTACGGAATGATCTGCCAACGTTGCTCGAAAATGTACCACTGGAAACGCGTCGACGTATGTGGTATCAGCGTGATGGTGCATCTGCACATTCCGCAGTTAACACTAGGTTGACCCTTGACAGGATGTTCGACGGGCGTTTCATAGGACGTGGAGGACGCATAAATTGGCCAGCCCGTTCTCCTGATCTTACACCTCTGGACTTCTTTCTGTGGGGTACGTTAAAGGAGAATGTGTACCGTGATGTGCCTACAACTCCAGAGGATATGAAACAACGTATTGTGGCAGCCTGCGGCGAGATTACACCAGATGTACTGCGGCGTGTACGACATTCATTACGCCAGAGATTGCAATTGTGTGCAGCAAATGATGGCCACCACATTGAACATCTATTGGCCTGACATGTCGGGACACACTCTATTCCACTCCGTAATTGAAAACGGAAACTACGTGGTACGTGTACCTCACCCCTCATGGTAATGTACATGTGCGTCAGTGAAAAAGACCAATAAAAAGGTGTTAGCATGTGGACGTAATGTGCTGTTTCAGTCTCTTCTGTACCTAAGGTCTATCACCGTTCCCTTTGCATCCCTACGTAATTCGGTGCTCTCCGATACACACGATCGAACAGCGGAGGAGTGGTACTCAAGCGTCAACTTTAGGTTACAATATCTCCGGATGTAATTAACATTTTACAATGCAACAAACGGCACTGATTATGTGTTTGTTTATATGTTCAGATGTGCTAACAAGGCTAACGGGGTTCCATTTAAAAAAAACGTAGGTTTGTGTTAAAAAACATACTTCCGTGCATTTTTTTATGGTTTGTATTAACCAGTTACACTAGACCCTTTCCTCACGTTCGGTCTGTGGAATCGATTCGTCAGTATTTGATGTGGTTTACGAAATATATCCAGCGGTAATGTTAGGTGACTCAGCATGAATTTTTCTTTTCTTAGAGCATGATTCTTTCTCTCAGGGATATTATCTTTTCTTATCACTTTTACTTACGTGCATAAGTAAATATGAAACGGGTTCTTGAAGGGCCGCTGTTATTCATGTACCAACTATAGATTTTGAACGTGATGACTAAAATATAGTTGTCGTTAGCTGAATTGAATGTAATTTTGTTAATTTCTATTTATTGATTGCAAAGCAAGGCTCGAGAGAATTTCGATTCTGCCGTGGAGCGGCCAAGATAAAACTTACTGAACTCATGGAATCTGTATAATTAAAAAAAAAGACTTTTAACGTAAATTAATTATCTGTTGCAATTTATAAAGGTTCTTACAACGAAGTCTCTCGCATTTAGAGTTACTGTTTACACTTTAAAAAAATAAATTAATATTTCGGCGCATACTGGCCGACTAGAGGCTGCATCGGAAGATGAGCTTCTCGCAGCACAAATTACTGAAAAAATGCTTATTAAAAATAATTAGCCACTGCGAGCATTTGAGGTGGCAACTAGTACAAAGAAATTCATTTTGTGATAACAATAATTAGTTTATTTTAGCAGAATACAGAATAACTCACGTAAATATGTGTAGCTGCTCAATGGCTGCCTTCCGTATCGCGAAACAAAACAGTGTGTGTACCATAAAGTACGTCCTTCCTCCTCGGCCGTACAATTGCGTCTCTTTACGATCCTTTTTTTATTTTCATAGGCATCTTTTAAATAAAGATGTTACTCTTAAATTATCGCTGCATAACAGTTGTTTCAAGAACATTAACTGTATCTTTTACACTAATTATATTCATAAAATACGTTAACTACGGTTTACAACCGAAAAAAAATGTCAAAGTTTATGTGAAGTATCGTCACACTTGACAGAACGTCGTGTTGGTCGGGCGTAGGCGTAAATCCGTCGTGGCGTACCAAGGATGAGACCATTGACCCAGATGTGGTCTAAATTTATTGTCCCATTCTTTAATGGCAATTTTGGGTAAGCCTCACAGAATATGTGGTCGTTGCCGACATCGAAAACAGCTGGTTTCAGTCGATTCCTCTTATTTTCGTTTGGGCTCATGTCTGGGGAACAGTCAGGCCAGTTCGTTCTGGTGATTCTAGCATGCTGAAAGAACATGTTCACGAGAACAGCATGATGAGAACGCTAGTTATAATCCATCAATATGAACTTTTCACCAGAATGTCGGTGATACGATTCTACTGTTGGTTGCAAAATCTCGGCCCTGTACTGTACAACAGCGAGATTACACTCACAACCACGAGAGGTGTACCATGGCCCCATGTGACACCATCCCAGAGCATCACTCCATCACCACCTTGTTGCACGTGTGGGACACAGATTTGAAGGTGTTCCATATCACCAGATTGTCTCCAAACACGTTGTCCGCGATTATCAGTGTACAAACACCCGACACCAGTCCTTCGGTGCCAATTCTGCGTGGTATCTGGTCCATGTGTAATGCAGTCCATGGTACAGTATGTACGACGTAGTGCTCGCCATGGTCTTCGGGAATGGAGAATCGCATAACGCAATCGTCTCCTAACAGTTTGATGCAGTATATGGCATCCTGTAGCCTCTTCCAATGCCAAATTCAGTTCTGGAGCACTGAGCTCACGGTTCCTTTGATTCAAAAGTCATAGATATCGAACATCCTGTGCACCTGTCGAAAGTAGACGGCCTGTGTTGTGTAAATTTTTAAGACCACCTCTCAACTGGAACGATTCCATGTTCGCATCACATGACTTTCACTCCGGTGAATTCGTTGAGCAACTTCCCTTGTTGATAAGCGTCTGTGGGTAATGTGATGACGCAGACCCGATCATTCGTGGCATGGCGGATGTTCGCTCTACTGCTCCACACACATCTATAATGCGTGCCTACTCGTGGTTTACTTTGAACTGAAATACTACAATCCATTCGAGTGCAGCGTTCAAGCCGAACGTAGCGTTCTTGGTAACTGTATGTGTATTTACAGATAACGTCAGCTGTTACCTTTCGATCCGTACAAGAACAGTCACAATAGCAACACAAAGCACGACAGATTTGGATGACGAAAAACTTCTGTTGATGTCAGCATGTATTTAAACCATTACATATCATATTACACCTCGGGACACACCCGACGTATCTTTCGTTTCTGTGCAAAGTTCGCCGTCCAGCATAACGCACTCCTATAAGTTAGTGAAATAATCCTCCAGCCCATTACATACTTGCGAACACTGTCCATATGATATTATCTTATATCGTAATGCATGATATGGTACCGTGTCGAACGCTTTATGGAAATCTAGGAAGGTACAATTTCACTGTTCGCTTGCATCTATTGCTTACAAGATGCCGTGTAAGAATAAAGCGAGCTGTGTTTCACATGGGTAGCTTTATCCGGATCTGTGCTGATTCTTTCAGAGAAGCTTGCTTTCCTCTACCTGCGTCATTCTACATAGAGCATTGTCCTCCTCTGACAACAGTCTATGGACGGCCGCTAGAGGGACTAAGCGTTCAAAGTTATTGGAAAAAAATGTGCATATAATTGCCATTTTCAAGAATGGTTGTGCAACAAATACGTACAACTGGAGGCCTGACTTTAGTCGTAGAATGAAGGAACATCTACATCTACATCTACATTTATACTCCGCAAGCCACCCAACGGTGTGTGGCGGAGGGCACTTTACGTGCCACTGTCATTATCTCCCTTTCCTGTTCCAGTCGCGTATGGTTCGCGGGAAGAACGACTGTCTGAAAGCCTCTGTGCGCGCTCTAATCTCTCTAATTTTACATTCGTGATCTCCTCGGGAGGTATAAGTAGGGGGAAGCAATATATTCGATACCTCATCCAGAAACGCACCCTCTCGAAACCTGGCGAGCAAGCTACACCGCGATGCAGAGCGCCTCTCTTGCAGAGTCTGCCACTTGAGTTTGTTAAACATCTCCGTAACGCTATCACGGTTACCAAATAACCCTGTGACGAAACGCGCCGCTCTTCTTTGGATCTTCTCTATCTCCTCCGTCAACCCGATCTGGTACGGATCCCACACTGATGAGCAATACTCAAGTATAGGTCGAACGAGTGTTTTGTAAGCCATCTCCTTTGTTGATGGACTACATTTTCTAAGGACTCTCCCAATGAATCTCAACCTGGTACCCGCCTTACCAACAATTAATTTTATATGATCATTCCACTTCAAATCGTTCCGCACGCATACTCCCAGATATTTTACAGAAGTAACTGCTACCAGTGTTTGTTCCGCTATCATATAATCATACAATAAAGGCTCCTTCTTTCTATGTATTCGCAATACATTACATTTGTCTATGTTAAGGGTCAGTTGCCACTCCCTGCACCAAGTGCCTATCCGCTGCAGATCTTCCTGCATTTCGCTACAATTTTCTAATGCTGCAACTTCTCTGTATACTACAGCATCATCCGCGAAAAGCCGCATGGAACTTCCGACACTATCTACTAGGTCATTTATATATATTGTGAAAAGCAATGGTCCCATAACACTCCCCTGTGGCACGCCAGAGGTTACTTTAACGTCTGTAGATGTCTCTCCATTGAGAACAACATGCTGTGTTCTGTTTGCTAAAAACTCTTCAATCCAGCCACACAGCTGGTCTGATATTCCGTAGGCTCTTACTTTGTTTATCAGACGACAGTGCGGAACTGTATCGAACGCCTTCCGGAAGTCAAGGAAAATGGCATCTACCTGGGAGCCTGTATCTAATATTTTCTGGGTTTCATGAACAAATAATGCGAGTTGGGTTTCACACGATCGCTGTTTCCGGAATCCATGTTGATTCCTACATAGTAGATTCTGAGTTTCCAAAAACGACATGATACTCGAGCAAAAGACATGTTCTAAAATTCTACAACAGATCGACGTCAGAGAGATAGGTCTATAGTTTTGCGCATCTGCTCGACGACCCTTCTTGAAGACTGGGACTACCTGTGCTCTTTTCCAATCATTTGGAACCTTCTGTTCCTCTAGAGACTTGCGGTACACGGCTGTTAGAAGGGGGGCAAGTTTATGGTAGTGTGCTATTATCTTTCTAAAGACCGGCCGCCCCGATAGCTGAGCGAGACGGCACTGTAGCTCAGCGTGTTTGGTCAGAGGGTCGGCTGCCCTCTGTAATAAAAAAAACTGAGTGAATGGATTAAATAAAGAACTTCAGCGAGTGTCAGGGAACGTCCGCTATGAACAATTGCAACGAGCTATAACGAACGAAATGAGAAAAAAAAATGGATAGAGCGTCTGCCATGTAAGCAGGGGTTCCCGGGTTCGAGTCCCGGTGAGGGCACAAAAAAAAGTGGTCAGCGTGACGTATTGTCGTCCTACGGGCCCAGCTTCGATTCCCGGTTGGGTTGGATTTTTTCTCCGCTCAGTAACTGGGTGTTGTGTTGTCTTCATCATCATTTCATCCCCATCCGTCGCTCAGGTCGCCCAATGTGGCGTCGAATGTAATAAGACCTTCACCAAGGAGGCGGACCTGCCCCGCGAATGGCCTCCAGGAAAATTATGCCAAAAGCTAATTTCCATTTTCTTTCTACACAACGAAAACCTCCTCTGTAAAAATCAACACACATACTGAAACATCCCCTTAGAACAATTTATACAAGACTGTGCTTAAACTGACACACAATATTTTTTAGCGCAACGCAATCGGACTATCAAAGATCCCTGCAAAAGAATGGCCCTGACTAACATTAAACTATACCTTTCAGAAATCACTTACCTCACAAAAATCTTCATTACTCGAACTACTGCAATACAGCGAGCGCCACTACTGCCAGCTAAATAAAAGATTCAAACTACGGAAGGCACTAACTACTGATAGGGATAGTTAGCAAATGAAAGATATTAATAGAGAACAAACAATGTATTTACCTTAATAGTCATAATATATATAGCAGTTCCTGACAAATTACAAAACTCCGCCATCTCTCTCCCCACATCCACCACTGCTGGCGGCTCACCTCCAACTGCGCAACGCTACACGCTGTTCACATCCAGCTGCCCAACGCTACAATGGCAGACAACAATGCAAACTAGCCACAGACTGCACACAGCACAGCCAGCGATTTTCATACAGAGCGCTTCGTAACGTTGCCAATAAGAAAATATATACAGCCTACTTACAATACCACCTGTCAAACCCAGCTCGCTCCGTTCGTCCACAAGACCAAGAAGGTGGTAGATACTGGAACACAGGTTGAGGCCATGTTCCTTGACTTTTCAGTCCCACAATGTCGCCTAACGAAGAAAATACAAACTGTACAGCACTTAACGAATGTAACGCACTGCGAATCAATGGGCGAAGATACGTGTTACTGAATGACTACAAGATCACTGGAAACAGTTTTATTCATTAAATATCTGGATTTTTGTATACACAGGGATTTAAAGTGGAACGGCCACATAAATCTAATCATGGAAAAAGGAGAGGCCAGACAGATTCATTACAACAATCCTCTGGACATTAAGATCAGCCACGAAGGAGGGAGCTTACAAAAGCTTCGTTTGACCGATGCTTGGATATTGCTGGCCAGGCTGGATTTTAAAAATGGAGAGGAAACAAAGAAGAGCAGCTCGTTTCGTCACAGGTTCGTTTAGCAAGCGCTAAAGTTCCACGGAGATGCTTATTCAACTCCAGTGGCAGACATTGCAAAAGAGTTATGAGCATCAGAATGTGGACTGCTCTTAAAACACCGTGAGTGTACGGTCCTAGAAGAGTCAACAAATATTTTTCATCCTAAATGACAATGTTGGGACTCATAATTCGCTAGTTTTAAATACTTTTAACCATTACTTTTAAGTAGGATTAAATGCTCACTCAAGTAGCAACTAGAAGTAACATCAACTTCCTTCACTGAAGTTAATATAGTTGCGAAGATCTAGAAAACAAAAGCTGATAATGTGTTGATGGAATTTCAGACAGAATTCTCGAATGTTTTTCTAACTTTCTTCAGTAACATATGAAATGCGTCACTGGCACAGGTACTTTTTCCAGACAGGATAAAATATGCAACTGTCGAGCGTCTTTATTAGACAAATACAAGAAAGATTTAAATAATTATTGTCCAGTTTACTTACTGACATATTTTTTCAAAATATTCGAAAAAATAATGTACTCAAGAAGAGCTTCACATTTCAGTAGAAGCAAGTTACTCAACAGTCACAGTTCTAATTCTAGATGATTTACTCAACTGAAAACGCAATTTAAACATTCACTCACCAAACATAACAAGTTTCAAATTATAAAACATCTCCAGCTGGTATTTTTGTGATCTTTCCAAGGCGTTTGGTTGTTTATGTTGTACTCTTAGGAAAACTTTATTTTTAAGGAATTCATGGCTTCACATAACTGGCTTGAGTCACACTTAACAAACGGAATGCAAAAGATTGTGCTGAATAACTCAGATAGTGTTGGAAAAGCAGAAAATGTCAGTGACTGAGGAAAAATCACGAAGGGAGTCCCACAGGCTTCTATTTTGGGTAATCTCCTGTTCCATATATATGTGAATGACCTTCTGCTTAGCATTCAACAAGGAACTAGTACTTTCTGCAGACGGTACCAGTGTTATAATCAATCGCATTAGAGAGAAAGCAACAGAAGAGACAGATGATGTTTTTCAAAGAACTGTTAAGTGGTGTTTGAAAATCGGCTAGTTCCAAATTTTGAGAAAACACACCTATATTCAGTTCTGTACAACTGAGTCATACTATAAATTAATTTACAACACGAACATGACACAGTAGATAGGGCAGACTGTTCCAAATTTTTGAGTGTATATATTCACAAAAGCTGGAAGCGGAAGAAGCATATCAGTGAGTTTCTCAGACAATTAAGTCAAGTTACATTTGCTCTTCAAATAATTTCTGGACTTGGAAACAAATAAATCCACGTTCTGGCATATTTTGCATATGTATTTCTGATCATTAATATCTTATGGAATAATTTTGTGGGGTAACTCATCACCTGTAAAGAAAGTATTGCACAAAAACGAGCAGTAAGAACAATATGTGTTCATCCTCGCTCTTCATGTAGGTACCTCTTCAAGGAGTTGGGCATTTAAGTGCACCATCAGAATACATATATCCGCTAATGAAATTCGGCATAAATAATTCATAACAATTAGAGAGGAATAATGATATCCATACCTACAACACTAAAAGAAAAAATGACTTTTATTGTAAATTATTGAATGCGGCAGCGGCTCAGAAAGGGGTTTCAATACGCAACAACAAAATATTTTGACCATTTGGTAAATACTATAAAGTGACTTTCGGGTAGAAAAGCAAGTTTTAAAACTATCCTAAAATCATTTCTCCTGGACAGCTCCTTCTATTCCATGGATAAATTGGTAGCCTACAAGGAAAAAAATTAATAAAGTGAAACGAACTAGTTTTTAAGTGTCATGCTATGAGTATGAGCAAAAAATAATATGTTCATTAATGTTAACACTAATCGTGTATCACGTATACGTTTAAACTTACTCGTTCCACATCATTTCGTTTAAAGAACCGTCAAATGATCATGGAACCTGAAACTAATTTAGTAACACCTACATATAGGTGTAGGATTATTTCAGAAAAAGACAACCGAGTTAAAATTAGTGAGGCTGGAGCGCATACAGAGGCTTAGCAGTCCTCTGCATGCGATTTATACACGCAGGTGAAGATGTTGAAGAACATCAGTACGAAAATGACACGGTCATAATGGCGTTCATGTGGCATGTATACCTACTGCGGTGTAACATATGGTTGGAAAAAGAGGAGATGACTAGAAGCTCTAGAGACTTAGATATCTTGGGATGTTGAAGGTCAGATCGGAATACGAAGTTATTAACGAAGAGATTTTAGAGGAATATGAAACCATTTCTCTCTGGAACCACAACAGGAGATAGTGATTGATGGAATTGCCAGGGATGACCAAGGATTTCACACATACGGCAGGTTGTGTATGATGTGCAATGTGCTTATTATACGTAAATTACAAGGTAGTGGAAGTAACTGCTGCAAATTAACCACACACACACACACACACACTCATACGGAGAGAAAGAGAAAGACACACACACACACACACACACACACACACACACATACATACATACAGAGAGAAAGAGAGAGGGAGAGAGAGAGAGAGAGAGGCTGTACAAAATTTTCCACTGTTTCGCAGGTGCTTATTGTAGTCATCGGCTCACTGTCGAGGCGAAATTAATTTTAAAATACGATAATGGCTCTTTTTGTTCATCTTATTTCGGGTGCGACATTTCCGTACCAATTAATTTCTTATGCCATTTAGCGACTTGGGAAGCCAACTGTACGTTAACTTCGTTTATTTCACAGAACAGACACCACTCATATATAAATGCGCCGTGAATGCTAATGTGATCATTCAGTGCAGAGCACACTTTGCCCGACCTCGTGCAGTGCTTAGTGTGATGCGACGAGCGGAATGAGGAAAACGGTCTAGGGGGCGCTAGTTTGGTAGTGTGCAGCAACTGTGAATTCGGATTGAGGAGGGAGGCGTACTTGGGTAGCTTTTGCAGTTGTATGCTACCATTGGGCCAACATGGCTTAGATGGTTAACTCATCTGCCTAGTCGAATCCCGGCCTTGGTACAACTTTTCATTTGTCGCCAATGAATTCTTTCATTACCCCAATGCGGCAGAGATCGGAATTTCTCCTTTCTGCACATAGCTAAATTAATGCATCTGAGTTGCTCATTTACGACTAATAAAGCCGTGATGAGAATTGCGCAGTTAGATAAGTTAGTTTTTTAGAAAGAATATTATCTTTACCTGTATCTCAAGTGATTTTATCATGTTTACATTGATGCACCTGTTCGATGTGGCGTATTGTAGTGTACATGATGATGTCGAAATAGTTACTATAAGAAAACAATGTTATTTATAACAGATGATTATTGTAACTACTGGGGTGTGATCTTATGAGTGAGGTGTTACTTATTGTTGTAGATTCTTGTCTGCCATCCAGTTATATAGCTTCTTCCGTGTATAACGATTTTACGACTATGACACATGGGGCCTGAAGATGGCATCAATGTAATGCCGAAACTGGTTGCATATAAGAAGTTCATAAAATAAATATCTACAATACATACGGCTGTTGGTAAATTATTGTATCAAGAAATACATGTCAGCCGTTGTCCCACAGTCCATAATGGATCAGCAAAGTCTATTCATTTGGGTTACAGGCTCTGGGAACACTGTAAGTGTTAGTTGCCTTATACCTGTCTTAGTTGCAGATTGAGATCGGTGCTTATGACCGGAGAAACCGTGGTGCCCAGTCTGTCCCCTTGAGCCGATGGTCCTTCAACGGCAAGGCCGCTAGGTCTGTAACCAGCCAAGCTTCATCGAAGGGAGGCTTTTGTTAATAAATAATATTCAGTTCAGTATCGTCGGTTAATTACCCCAGGCCTCCATTCCCAACCAAAATATCCTGCACAATATGTGAATACGGAATGAAAGGAACAGAGTAAGTGACACACATATCAAAGTACAGAGCCCTTCATTTGATAAGGGGATTCCTAAATCAAGATATAACATGCCACTACATTTGTTCCCTTGTCGTACAGATTCTGACGATAAAATTTTTTTATATTCAACTATTCGAACTTGCTACATTCATATCATGTGCTGCCGTGCTAACATGCTTCGAGAAACTTCGCTTGCGAATGTGGACTACGTGTCGCCTATTTCTGCTTATTCATAACTGTCACCCGTCATCAGTTTTCTTAGCTTATTCCCAGAAGGGAAATGGCTTCGCTACAGCTCCTTCTGAGTGCAATGCCCTATTCTACATCCGGATATGTTTTGTAATGAATCTCTGGGATAGATTAAAATTGCGTGCTGAATCACAAAAGGCAGAGAGAAGGATCCGAGCACGGCGCAACAATTTTAATCTCTCTGTTCATTCAGCAACCACTCAGCTACATAGCGGGAGCTGTCGCTTTCGTCAACCAGACCATTGTTACGAGGAAACAATGCAAGTTACAGCACTATAGCAATGAAAACAGATTCTAGAAAGTGACAGTATTAAATTGAAACGTCGCCGATCTGGCTATGAGGTACTGAAAGTGTTGGCAGATTTTTTTTTAGAAGAAACGGTCTTAGCTATAGGCTACTTATCATTATGAAAAGTTGAAAGTTGCTTGGTTGACCGTAATCAGATCTTCGGCAATGAGTGCAAGTGCAAGTTCTTTACTAAACAAATCTTTCATCATACAAAACAAGAGAGTGAAATGCTCGTTCTTTTCTCTGAATTCTCAATACAACTGAGCGTTGAGTTTGGCTACTATGTATAACGAAAACAGCTCCATACTGAGGACAACAAATTGGGTGTACAACAGGTTATATTTGTCATTAGTGGGTCACCTAACCAAGTAAAAATTTTAGGACAGCGAGGGATCTTGAAATCTAAGTCAAGACTGAGATTAACAGATATTTATTTTCCCTAATAACTGACGTAAATCACAATAAAATTAAGAGCCAAAGAAGTTCCCTAAAACTGAAATCAATATGCGGTTGGATATATAGTTTTCTAACAGTCAGGGAGCAGTATGTCGTCCTGAACGGGGTGACTTCAACAGAAACAAGCGTGCCCCAGGACAGCGTAATAGGCCCGCTGCTTTTTGCTATTTACATAAACGATCTGTTCGATGGCAGTGACAGCGGCATTAGACTGTTTGCCGATGATGCTGTAGTCTACAGGAAAGTAGTATCACACGAAAGTTGTGAACAAATCAATGAGGATTTGCAGAAAATAAATGCGTGGTGTAATGACTGGCAGTTACCTCTCAATATTAGTAAGTGTAACCTACTGCGTATAACAATGCGAAAATCCCCATTAATGTACGAATACAAAATAAATGCCCAGTTTTCGGAAGAGGTAACATCCGTCAAGTATCTGGGAGTGACTATTCGAAATGATCTCAAATGGAATGATCAGATTACACAAGTAACGGGCAAGGCGAACTCTAGATTGCGGTTTATTGGTAGAATCCTGAAGCGATGCAGTCCTTCAATAAAGGAAATAGCTTACAATACGTTAGTTCGTCTGTATGGGACCCTTATCAGTTGGGTCTGATGCGAGAGATTGAGAAGGTCCAAAGAAGAGAGGCAAGATTCGTGACTGGTACATTTAGCCATCCCGAGAGCGTTACAAACCTCATAGAAAGTTGGACACACTTGCAGAGGCCGGCCGGGGGGCCGAGCGGTTCTAGGCGCTACAGTCTGGAACCGCGCGACCGCTACGGTCGCAGGTTCGAATCCTGCCTCGGGCATGGATGTGTGTGATGTCATTAGGTTAGTTAGCTTTAAGTATTTCTAAGTTCTAGGGGGCTGATGACCTCAGAAGTTAAGTCCCATAGTGCTCAGAGCCATTTGAGCCATTTGAACACACTTGCAGATAGACGGCGCGCTAAGCGGAAGGGACTGCTCACTAAATTCCGAAATCCGATCTTCGCCGAGGATGTAGAGCATATATTATTACCATGAACTTTCAAATCGCACAATGATCACCATTCAAAGATAAGGGAAATTAGAGCTCGTAATGAGGCGTTCAGACAGTGGTTTTTCCCGATCTGCGAGTGGAACACACTCGGGGGAAATATGACTTTGGCTCTGTGCCCTCCGCCACACACCGCTTGGTGGCTAGCGGAGTATATATGTAAATGTAGGTGTAAAAATTACAAATTATTGTTAACGTAGTTGGGAGGTACCAAAAAGTTAGTAAAACCGTGTAGAGTAAACGCAACAATATCTCCTTATCTATGCAGCTCGCCAAATCAAAGTTAACGATACGACAAGGAGACACAAGTTATAACAAAATTAAGGAAGACAAGTTGCATGGCAAAGTAAGCAAGTATCGAGCTGCTCAGAACATAGATCGCTCTACCGCAACTTTGAGACTTATACAGTCCCCTAAACAACTAAGGTTCGTCGATAACCACCAAACGGCAGTCAGAGACGGGCCCCTCTATACAACTCCTGTAGCATAATGCCCAGAATCTCCTCTCTCAGACTTTCACTGACTATTTTTTAATTAAAAAGAAAAGATCTCTATATGGTGCGAACCACTCAACGATGTTGCCAACGTGATGTACGAGAATATCGCTTATTTCTGAAAAAAAAAAAAAAACAGGGGAACGCTACAGAAAATTCCATTCTTGGGATACCAAATGCATATTATCAAACATGAGTTGGTACCAGCTTGGAGTAGTGTTCCATTGTCTGGTTAGGCTCTTCGCGCCAAGTGCGGTGGCGAATGATTCAGTTCGAGTGGATAACTAATCTTCCAGAGCAAAAGTAACTATCAATCTCAAATTGATCTGACAGTGTAATGGTATCGGAGCCTTTAATGTACGCACAGAAGACGCAAGACGCAAAAATGTCAGACGCAGTTATTCTCTGGTGACATCGGTGATGGCACGGTGCCTTCTGCCCACAGCAAGTGTAGGGCACTGGCTCTGTCCACAGCAACACTGAGCAGGTCGTGACCTCACTGAGACGAAATCTGCCCTCTAGCCTGGGGAGGCATACCCCTCCTGACGCATCTTTACACGACACCGGTAGTGCACTGTCCCAGCGCAAAAGACGCAAAGCTTTCCTCCCAGACACACAGGTTCAATGCTCTCCGTATAATAACCATCAAATAATAGCAGATAATGAAAAAAATACCGCATAGTGATGTGCGACAGCAATGTCGCAAATTTGGTGGGCTGATTGTATGAACACGGCAATCAAAATCATGGTAATGAGCTTCCTAAGTAAAACAATTTGACACCTGTATGCCTTAATTATTTAAAAATACGTTTCATAAAGTAAAATATAAAATATAAATTCGATACACTCTACTCCATTATCACTCACCTGCATTCACACTTTCAAACTGAAGTACGAAATACATGCCATTCCGTCTATAGTAATTTGAATAATTGTTTGTTTTAATACACGTACTATTGCTACATGATAGTTAAAATACACTGAAGCGCCAAACAAACATGTCTATTCAAATACAGTTGCTATAAAAACAGACAGAATATGGCGCTGCGGTCGGCAACGCCTATACAGGGTGATCCATTGATAGTGACCGGGCCAAATATCTTACGTAATAAGCATTAAACGAAAAACTACAAAGAACGAAACTTGTCTAGCTTGAAGGGAGAAACCAGATGGCGCTATGGTTGGCCCGCTAGATGGCGCTGCCATAGGTCAAACGGATATCAACTGCGTTTTTTTAAATAGGAACAACCATTTTTTATTACATACTCGTGTAGTACGTAAAGAAATATGAATGTTTTAGTTGGACCACTTTTTTCGATTTGTGATAGATGGCGCTGTAATAGTCGCAAACGTATAAGTGCGTGGTATCACGTAACATCCCGCCAGTCCGGACGCTATTTGCTACGTGGTACATTATCCGTGTTAAAATGGACCGTTTACCAATTGCGGAAAAGGTCGATATCGTGTTGATGTATGGCTATTGTGATCAAAATGGCCAACGGGCGTGTGCTACGTATGCTGCTCGGTATCCTGGACGACATCATCCAAGTGTCCGGACCGCTCGCCGGATAGTTACGTTATTTAAGGAAACAGGAGGTGTTCAGCCACATGTGAACCGTCTACGATTGGTCTTCGATGACGTTATGCCCCGCTGGCGCCTGCGCTGTTCTAGAAAGCCAGCATATAAATTGGCGAGCTTCTCAGCGACGCGAACCACCTATGCCACTTACTCCCACAATCAGGCCCACTTCACCTTCACCCCCCTCACCACCCTCGTCTAACTCTCCACTCCCATGGTACAACAACCGTACCGTATCCTGTACCACAACATTCGCTCCCTGCCCACCCACAAACTCTTCTTCCTCCACACCCTACGTCAGCACCGCGTGGATGCCTTCATCCTCAATGAAACCTTCCTTCAGCCCCGTATCTCCGTCTCCACTGCCCCTTACACCCTACATCGCACCGATAACCCGTACCCTCTGGCACGTGGCGGAGTTGCTATAGGCCACCTCAAGCACCTCCCTGTCCGGCCCCAACCTCTCCTTAACAATCCTGCCGAGCATCTCACCCTCAGCCTCTTCTTCCCCGCCCTTACCATCACCTGTGCCACCATTTATGTCCGCCCTCGCACCCCCATCCCGTACGATTTCCTGGCCCACATTGACCGCACCTTCTCCACCTACGTGATTGCCGCCGACCTCAATATCCACAGCCGTGATCCTGCCGACCTCCGGCGGTGGCATCAGTTTCTCACCACTCTCCAGGGAGACCTGGTTCCCCTGCCTCAGCACACCCGGCCCGAATCCAACACTACTCCTGATGTAGTCCTTGCCTCTCCCAACCTCCTTGGGCGCATCACCGCGGATGTCCTTGACCTCATTGGCAGTGACCATGCTCCTGTCCTCCTCACTATCTCTAACGGTCACCATCCCCGCCACGCTCCTCGCCCTGACGTCCCTCCTAAACTTGTCCATGATTACTCCCGTGCCAACTGGGATGCCTACCGGGATTCCATTCACACCCAGGTTGACAGCCACGACCTTACCCTCCAGTCTCCTGATGACATCTCTCGCACTGCTGCCTTCCTGCACCAGACCTTGTCTGACGCCGTCGCCACCCATATCCCCACCAAAGCCATCCACCCTCACCGCCCCGCCCTGCCTCCACAGGCCGTCCTTCTCCTTCGGGAGTCCAGCCGCCTCTACCGCTCTTTTCTGAACACTCGTGACCGGGATACACTTACCCGCCACCGGCAATTACAGCGACACATCCGCAACCTGCTTGTTGCGAAGAAACGCCGAGCCTGGCGCCAGACATGTACACAACTCAACACCACGCTCCCCATCGACTCTTCCAAGTATTGGTCTGCTTTCCACCGCCTTACTGGGAACCGCCCCACCCCCCAGTACCCTCTCCTCCTTAATGACCGTCCCTTTCCTGACAACCTCAGTAAGGCCAACCACTTTGCCTCCCACCTCTCTGATGTTTTTTCCATCCCAGATGATCCCCACTTTGATTATTCCCTCTTCCCTGATGTCATGGACCGTACGAATACCTCTGTTCCTCCCCTTGCTCCTAGCTTCCAGTACTTGGGCCACACCCCACCATCTGCACTTAACACTCCCATCACTACACAGGACACCAGCCTCACACTCCGCACTAAACGCAACACTGCTCCCGGCCACGACTGCGTTACCTACTGCCACCTCAAACACTGCCCTCCCTCCTTCCTTTCCCTCCTTGCCGCCCTCTACAATGTCATCCTTGCCACTGGCTTCTATCCCGACCTGTGGAAAACCTCCGTATCCTGATGCTCTCCAAACCCAATAAGCCTCCATCTGATGCCTCTTCCTATCGTCCTATCTGTCTCACATCGGTGTTCAGCAAGCTCTTGGAATCCATCCTTTCCCGGCACATCCATCTCCACCTCCACCAAAACCACCTCCTCCCAAACACCCAATGTGGCTTTCGACCTTCCTTCTCTGCTGATGACCAACTCCTCCGCCTCACTCATCTCCTCTCCCTCCAGCTTAACTCCCGTCGCTCCGCCATTTTTGTCTCACTTGACCTTGAAAAGGCCTACGACCGTGTCTGGCATCCCGGTCTCCTGTTTAAACTCCAAACCTACGCCCTTCCTATCAACTACATCCATCTGGTGGCCTCCTTCCTCTCCCGCCGCCCCTCCTACGTTACCATCCATCATGCCAATTCCCACACCTTCTACCCCTCTGCCGGTGTGCCCCAGGGCTCTGTCCTCTCCCCTCTCCTCTACCTCCTGTACACGGCAGATATGCCCCAACCCCCCCCCCCCTCCAGTGCACCTCTTGCAATATGCTGATGACACCGCATTCCTCGCCCTCGCTCCTACCCTCCAAAGGTCCCAACGCCTTCTCCAGCATCACCTTGACCTTTCTGCTGCATGGTGTAACCAATGGCTCCTGAAACTCAATCCTTCCAAGACCCAGGCAATCATCGTAGGTCGTACCACTCGCTCCTTCCGGCTCCTGGATTTCTCCCTTACTGTCTGCGCACGTCCTGTCCGTCTCACCCCCACCCTCACCTACCTTGGCCTCACCATTGACCGTCACCTCACCTGGATCCCTCATCTCCGATCCATCCAATCCAAAGCCCACAACCGCCTCCGCCTCCTCAAACTCCTCTCTGGCCGGACATGGGGGTTGCACCCCTCTACCATCCTCCACACCTACAAATCCTTAATCCGTCCCATCCTCTGTTATGCCAGTCCTGCCTGGATATCTGCCCCCCCCCAAATTCTATCAGTCCCTCCAGATCCTTGAGCGTCATGCACTCCGCCTCGCCTTCCGTATCCGCCTCCCGTCCCCCACGCGAATCCTCTATGATCTCATTCCTTTCCCCCATCTGCTCCTCTTCCTCGAACATATCCGCATCCTCTACACCTCCCGCCGTCTTGAACCCCCTCACCCCCTGGTTGCTCCTCTCCTCTCCCATCCTCGCCTCCTGCCACGTCTTCACCGTTGTGTCCCCCCTACCCTCCATCTCTACACCCTCCATCTCCTTTCCCAAGGTGGCTTCCGTCAACTCCCCCTCCCGGATGATGCCCTCTCTCCCTCCATTTATCCTTCCTATCAACTCTGATCCTCCCTCCCCTCCTTTCCTCTGTCCTTTCCCTGGGCTCCCTCTTCCCCCCCCCCTTCCGTCCTGTTTCCTCCCCACTACACCTCTCCCTACCTCCCTTCTCCCCCCCAGTCCTTTTGTATTCCCCTCCTCTGCCTACCCCCTCCCTGTCGCGTCTGCCCCCCACCCCTCTTATGGGTCCTCATCCTCCATCAGCTCCTTTCCCGGATCCCCCCCTCCCCTTCGCTTTTACTCTCCTTTCCCCCCTTTTTGTTTTCCCATCTTCTGTCCAGTTTCCCCCCACCTGCTCTCGACTGTGGTGTCACCTTTGTCGACTTTTTCGTGCAGTGTTCTAGTGACTATTCAGTGTTGTTTGTCTTTCACGTGTTGCGAACAGAAACCATGCTGTCGCTGGGTGTGAATTTTATATCCTTTGCGAACAGAATCCAGACTGTCGCCGTGTTTTTTAATTGTCTATTGTTTTCCCTGTCTGCTCCGTATGTATTTTTATTCGCTTCATCATCCCTCTGTTGTTTGTTTTAATTTCCCCGTTTTCTTTTCACCTTGTTACTCACTAAGTCCCCGATTTTATCGCCTGTTTTTTATTATTATTTATTCTCCTGCTCTTTGTCAGAAAATCTGTAGGCTGCAGAGCGGCGTCCTAAGCTGCTGCCAGCCCGCCCCCTTGGGGGGGAATTGAAATTCAATAAAGGAAAAAAAAAAGCGACGCGACAGTAGCACCTGAAGATGGCGGGCAGTTGTCTCACTGAAATATTGTGCGGTTTCTATAATATTATCCGGCGTAATTCCCGGGAACCTATCAAGCAGATGCTGCGCTGGGAAAGCTTCAAACAGCACATCGTAATAAGAGTCCAAGGAATAGAAAAGCAATTGGAATCACTCAACAGAGGAAATTCCACTGGACCTGACGGGATAACAATTCGATTCTACATAGAGTACGCGAAAGAACTTGCCTCCCTTCTAACAGCCGTGTACCGCAAGTCTCTAGAGGAACGGAAGGTTCCAAATGATTGGAAAAGAGCACAGGTAGTCCCAGTCTTCAAGAAGGGTCGTCGAGCAGATGCGCAAAACTATAGACCTATATCTCTGACGTCGATCTGTTGTAGAATTTTAGAACATGTTTTTTGCTCGCGTATCATGTCGTTTTTGGAAACCCAGAATCTACTCTGTAGGAATCAACATGGATTCCGGAAGCAGCGATCGTATGAGACCCAACTCGCTTTATTTGTTCATGAGACCCAGAAAATATTAGATACAGGCTCCCAGGTAGATGCTATTTTCCTTGAATTCCGGAAGGCGTTCGATACAGTTCCGCACTGTCGCCTGATAAACAAAGTAAGAGCCTACGGAATATCAGATCAGCTGTGTGGCTGGATTGAAGAGTTTTTAGCAAACAGAACACAGCATGTTGTTCTCAATGGAGAGACGTCTACAGACGTTAAAGTAACCTCTGGCGTGCCACAGGGGAGTGTTATGGAACCATTGCTTTTCACAATATATATAAATGATCTAGTAGATAGTGTCGGAAGTTCCATGCGGCTTTTCGCGGATGATGCTGTAGTATACAGAGAAGTTGCAGCATTAGAAAATTGTAGCGAAATGCAGGAAGATCTGCAGCGGATAGGCATTTGGTGCAGGGAGTGGCAACTGACCCTTAACATAGACAAATGTAATGTATTGCGAATACATATAAAGAAGGATCCTTTATTGTATGATTATATGATAGCGGAACAAACACTGGTAGCAGTTACTTCTGTAAAATATCTGGGAGTATGCGTGCGGAACGATTTGAAGTGGAATGATCATATAAAATTAATTGTTGGTAAGGCGGGTACCAGGTTGAGATTCATTGGGAGAGTCCTTAGAAAATGTAGTCCATCAACGAAGGAGGTGGCTAAAAAAACACTCGTTCGACCTATACTTGAGTATTGCTCATCAGTGTGGGATCCGTACCAGATCGGGTAGATAGAGAAGATCCAAGGAAGAGCGGCGCGTTTCGTCACAGGGTTATTTGGTAAGCGTGATAGCGTTACGGAGATGTTTAGCAAACTCAAGTGGCAGACTCTGCAAGAGAGGCGCTCTGCATCGCGATGTAGCTTGCTCGCCAGGTTTCGAGAGGGTGCGTTTCTGGATGAGGTATCGAATATATTGCTTCCCCCTACTTATACCTCCATAGGAGATCACGAATGTAAAATTAGAGAGATTCGAGTGCCTACGGAGTCTTTCAGACAGTCGTTCTTCCCACGCACCATACGCGACTGGAACAGAAAAGGGAGGTAATGACAGTGGCACGTAAAGTGCCCTCCGCCACACACCGTTGGGTGGCTTGCGGAGTATAGATGTAGATGTAGATGTAGATAACATATACGCCCTTTTCCTCTGCTGTACCTTTCTTTTTTTCACTTTACTAGTAAACTGAAGGCCAGGAGTTAGGATCGCGTCTTCTCCCAACAAGTACCCATCACACAGTTTATGCGCAGGCGCTAGGTATTGTGTCCGCCTAGGCGGGCCTCATGACGCTACGGTCAGTTCTAGTACAGCACTCGTGGCTGTCGCATCGCGGTCGCGAAGTGGCGCCGAGGCAGTTTCAGATAAGTTTTTACAGTCTGACGATAATTTATGGATTTGTAGTTTTAGCTTGACGATGTCCACTATGGACAAACGGTAGTTACTTTTATTCTGAAGGAGGTTGGGTTATCCCGACTGAAACCTAGGCAAATCTAGGTAATCGTTGCAACTGACGCTGTTGGTTTTGAAAATAAAAATAAAAGTAATTTGACACCTGTAAACCTTAAATATTAAAAATTCGTACAATATTGTAAAATATAAATAGAAATTCGACAGACTCTTCTCCATTATCAATCACCTGCATTCACGCTTTCGAACTAAAGTACGAAACACACACCATTGTGTCTACAGTAATTTGTAGAATCCTTTGTTGGGATACTTGTACTATTGCTGCACGATACTTCAAATAATGTAACAGGAAACTCTGAGTGACTAGTCACTAGGCAAAGAGTAGCATCAGCAAAGCACTCTTACACACCTTAAAATCTTCTACCCAACAACCCATGTAAAAGGTCAGACGCTTCACAGAATCTTAAAACGCTATCACATTCGTTTCATCGTCTCCTAAAAAAGAGGGCTTGAGTTTCGCTGCATACAAATTTCAGATAATTTAGAATTTGGTCTCATTAGGCTGGGTGGATTTCATGTTGGACTTTTGGACATCCTTAAATCTGGGGTGGTTGCAGGAAACAGAACATTGGAGTCCATTCTCAATGGTTAGCGAGGCTAATGACTAGAGCAAAGATATCTCACGACACTGCAGTGGATATAGAGAATGTGGCATTTACAAAGCTCTTTGAAATTGTTTTGGAAATCTCCATGACAACGGACGAGTTGTAACAAGCTGATGAATCTGGCGGGTACTCAACGCAGGAATAAGTGATGCTTATAGCGGTGATAAACTACATCAGCTGAGATATTAATCATAAAAGACCATGAATATTCTTGTTCTAGAAACGACTGATTTATGATAGAAAAGGGCTATATTTAATAAATTACAAAACTCTCCTAGCACCTACAAATTGCTACAGAGATTTATGCAAGGTGAACTGATAGATACTCAGGTCCGTTACCACGGTGGGATGATTACACAAAGTACAGTTGTTACATTCAGGTGCACACTATTCACTTCATTATACGAGTCATTGGTTTCGTAATGAGTGCACGTAAAGAACTCACTTCTTGCATGAAAATATTAAGACTTTCTCTCTGCCTCTGTTGTCGACTGGAGAACAGTTTGGGTTTGATCTTGTTTTTATCCCACTGTGTGTTTCCATTCTCCGTAGAAAGTTAAACGGTAATTTTTCATGTTTATTAAGCACACCATGAACTGCTGCCTGACGAGATACAAAGGAGATGATGGTTTCTGCAAGTTATGGTGGGTACCGCTTCCATTGTGTCGTCACATAGTATAATTAATTTCCGCATTCGCCCTATTACACAGATTCTATAGAATTTTTAGAGTTCACCAAGAGGTTTGCATTATGTTAAAAGTGTTGCAAATACACCAAAGTTGGAGCCGCTCAAAAATTTGAGTGGTAGTCCATCAACCTTCCACAGATTTGATTTTTCAGTTTACTTTGTCATTGCTTTGCCCTCTTAGTAACAGTTCTCTTGACGCCACGTAAGCAGCAGTCAAGTGCGGTCCAATTTCGTGGCCTAGAAGAATGTTTCCAATTGACATGAAAAACGATGTACGTATTACGAGTGTTGCATTCATATTAACAGTACTTTTTGTTGTTTCTCGTACCTAACCGTTTATCTTACATTATATCCCTAAAGATGTTCAGTTTCTGTAACTATCCCTAATTTCCTACAAGTGTAATTATGATATATGATTAGTGTTATAATATTTTGCGTTCTGGTGGATAAGTACTTAGTGTGTCGGCTTGTCGTACATAAATTCACGGGTTCAAGCTCATTTCATGTCGGTGCCCTCTTCATTTTTATTTTCAAAGTAAAAAAAAAAAATACACTGCAGTATCGTAAAAGAAATCAGTCTCGAATGTACCTTCAATCTATTTAACGCCTCCAGCTAAAATCTGGAACTAGTAAAATGCTAGTCACCTGGATGGAGAAACAGAATTGGCTAGAGCTTGATCACTGTATGTTCATAACTGCAGACCAGAGATTATACATATTATTATTATTATAATTATTGCTATGGTGTTCTTGTTTATAACTGTATGTGGCTCAACGACTGACTGCTAGTCCTTGAATTGGACGTGTAATACACCTTTCTAAAAATAATTTTATGTGTGTAAAATTTTTTGTAACGATTCCGGACCAAAGAGTATATATTAACGTTTACATTATCTTTAAAATAAAAGAGAACGTGGCCTTCAATTTTTTCGAGGGCAGCTAGGAGACGCCTAGCTGTTCACTTTTGTCTTTTATCATCTTGATATTACCATGTAAGAATCGTTCTGTGTCTCTGAATAATTAATAACATATTAAGCTAATCCTCAATCAAAACATGTTAGAATTCTTTCTTACCACACCAGTCCACATATTTATGCTAAATACTAATGTATTAACAGTTTCATTTTTCAGCCTTTTGTGGGACAGACGTAACATTTCGACGTGGCACCAACCCCATTGGCGTGACTTTGTTACAAATGTTCAATATCTCTTTCTTGCTTATTCTACAACCTGAAACTGTAGTCATTCGAAGAAGACGTCCGAGAATTTTAACTAATTCTGGGCACAGAATGACTATCAGATCGTGACATTCAACTTACATTTCAAAAATTCCATCGGTCCGCATCTTTAGTTGCACTGCTCCTAACACTAATCTTGGGCAATTACATGGTGCATTGTTAAACAGTTATGGCACACATTCAGTGAGCGGAGGTGGAAACCAACTCACAAGGCACTTCGGCGACTTGCGTGATCCCTAGAGTACGTCACTTATCCTAACCGGATCTGCAGTTTATAGTGAAATCCGAACCACGTATTATTCCCGGCGACTCCTCACATCGCCGGCCGGAGTGGCCGAGCGGTTCTAGGCGCTACAGTCTGGAATCGCAGGATCGCTACGGTCGCAGGTTCGAATCCTGCCTCGGGCATGGATGTGTGTGATGTCCTTAGGTTAGTTAGGTTTAAGAAGTCCTAAGTTGTAGGGGACTGATGACCTCAGCAGTTAAGTCCCATAGTGCTCAGAGCCATTTGAACTCCTCACATCATTAAGAATTGAAGGTTACATTACTGGTAGACGGAAAATTTCCGCGGCCCGACCGGAATTCAATCAAGCGACCTCTCGATTTTGAGGCACGCACTACCGACCTGTTTGTAATGAAAACTCGGAAATTGTTTGTAAAGCAAATTATGACACAGTAAGCATATAATTATCGTGTTACTTATGTAAACAAACTGAAATAGAGCTGGGCGTAAGAATGAGGGACTGCGTGTTTGGGGTGGGGGGTTATTTATTTACTTAGGGTATGGCTAGGGATACAACATCTATCATGATTGAAATTTACACTTGTATGTCTAGATTACGAATGTAGTCCGTAGTTTGTGGAGTCGCGAGGGGAAGATCACTAGCACTGCCATTATACTTTCTTGTCCTACATTAGGTGATGATGTGGTGGATCGTTTGTTGTGTAGCACCACAGTCGCGCTCAGGCGTTGAAGTTATGTTCCACTTGAAGTGGGTGGCTGCACAATTCCCATGGTTGGTTCGGATTCTCTTTAATGTGGACCACTGTCTGCGAGGGACGTTGAAACAAGGTGGTGGCGTCTTCTTCACAGGAGGCATTGTTGGGTAGCATTTGTCGTTGAGTCTCTTCTGCCACTCAACGGTAGTTAGGTAGTTGCTATTCCTCAAGTTCATGCCATCTCTTGTTGGTGGTTTTCTCGAACGCACGCGACTAACATTTGAGTTGCTGATGTCAGAATGTATCGCGTCTTTACATCTGAGATCTGGCGGGGGGATATGACTTAGTACTGGTAGCCAGTGTATGGGAGCAGATTTGATTGTGCCAGTGATAATACGCATTGTGGTATTTAGTTGGATATCTACGATATTTGTATGGGCATTATTGATCCAGACAGCAGCACAGCATTCAGCAGTAGAGTACACCAACCCTAGGCTGAGCATCGCAGAGTTGCGGCTGTAGAGCCCCAAGTTGTTCTACATAGTTTATGAATTACGTTGTTGCGAGTTCTTATTTTTGCAGCAACATTTTGGAGATGATGTTTGAAAGACAGGATTCTATCCAATGTCACCCCTAGGTTTTTAGGGTATCTGTTGTGTCTCAATTGCTGGTTGTCCATGCACACCTTTGACTCCCTATTAGCCATTTTGTTGTTTAGATGAAAGCAACAAACTTCAGTTTTACTGTTGTTTGGTTTGAGTCCCCACTTTTTGAGGTACTGAGACAGCTTCTTGAGGTCTTCTGCCAGGATCTCTTCTGTTTGTTCAAAGGTTTGTTTTCCGATAGCAATTGCCAATCTGCATATCCGAATTTCCTTGAAAGCGTCTCTGGCATGTCTGATAAGCACAGACTGAATAACAAGGGAACAAGAACCGACCCTTGAGGCAGCCCGTTGTTCAGCGACCTTTTATTGCTTACATCTTTCCCCTTATACACACGGAATTTTCTTTGCCTCAGCATGGTGTTCAAAAGTTGTGCAGTTCTTCTACATGGAATAACTTTAAGAAGCTTGTAGAGCTCTCCATCTTTCCATATTGTATCATAGGCCGCTGTTAAATCTATTAATGCCACTGAAGTCTTGAGTTTTCGTTGATAACCTGCTTCTATGTAAGTTGTAAGAGACATAACTTGATCTGTTGTATTCCTGTGTGGTCTAAAGCCCGCTGTTCCACTGGAATTATCTTGAATATATCAGGACCAATTCTGTTCAGTAAAAGTCTTTCCAGGAGTTTATATGCAGCACTGAGCAAGGCAATAGGGCAGTAGCTTTCTGGCTTTTCGCTTGGTTTATTTTCCTTCAGTACGGCAATGATCTTTGTCGGTTTGAAGAGCATTGGTATCTGGCCTCTTTCAGGAATATCATTGTGGAATTCGGCTAGCCAGGCACGAGTCTGTTTTCCACAGTGAGCGAAGAACTCTGGGTGTAGACCGTCCTCACCAGGGGCATTAATTAATTTAGTGTCACTGATGGCATTGTTTATTTCTTCCACTTTGTCATGTGTCATCGGGGAGCTGCGTTTAAGCAGTTGCAGTTCTTTCTTTACATCCTTAGTAAGAATTTAGCTCCTTTTGCTTTTGGAAATCATGACTATATGCGAGGCAATCTTGTTTGGATGGATTTCTGACGTTGTCCGTACAGTTGTTTCTCCATCTCAAAGCTTCCTTAGAAGAAAAAAAAAATGTTCAGATTTGTGTGAAATCTTATGGGACTTAACTGCTAACGTCATCAATCCCTAAGCTTACACATTACTTAACCTAAATTATCCTAAGGACAAACACACACATCCATGCCCAAGGGAGGACTCGAACCTCCGCCGGGACCAGCCGTACAGTCCATGACTGCAGCGCCTGAGACCGCTCGGCTAATCCCGCGCGGCTTCCTTAGAAGAGACCAAGCTTCTCGGCTTGATTTTGTGTAGTCAAGTGAGCTAACTTCCCATTTTTTCTTCCTGGATGCATCTAGGCTGTGTAAAAACTGATCTGCAATTTCATGGTCATTGCTCTCAGGAAATTGTCGGTAAAGGTTTTCGCTTTCTTCACTCCATCCAGGAATGTACTCTTTGTGATACCCTCTTGGGATCTGTTTCTTTGCTGCAGATATTATAGCTCCTATAAATCGTTCATCAGCTTCATATGTAGGTGGTATTCGACGTATACAATTATCAAGTTCTTTTGTGAAGCCAGGCCAATTGGCCTTATTGAAATTTCAGCGTGGTCGAGGGCTGTATGTGATCAGAGGGATTTGGATGCCGATTTCTTATATCACACATCTATGCTGGCTATGAGGGAAATCATTAAGCACCTTTCGAGTAGTTGGTAGAAGTTGGTTTCCTTCGTCTCTGGACACAAAGCATAGATCAGGACAGTACCCTCTTTTCCAGGCTGTTGAGTTGAACGTGCTTTGGTCTTTGGCATGAAAGACTCCACGTTTCTGTCCATTCATTCCACTACTGCTTCACCATTTTCATCATTAGTTTTGTATTTCCAGTTCTGGTGGTAACTATTGAAGTCCCAAATGTAGACTGCTGGGTGTAGTCGGAGGTCTAAAACATGATTGGGCCACTGGGAGTTTGGAGGTTTGTAGGTGTTTGAAACCTTAGTGTCGCCTACTCTAATGACAATGGAGTGGTTATCCTCAGTGCTAGTAGACAGAAGAAAGGGGTTATCTATAATATTTCGCACATCATACGTAGCATTACCATAGGCATGATGATACGTTGCTCCTACGTATCCTGGTTTTTTGTTTGTTTGTTTTTTTTTTTTTTTTTTTTTAAATCGCAGCTGCTGTGTGTTTCTTTTATGACCACCAGAGTGACTTCATGACAGAGTAGCAGTTTAGACAAGCCTTCACGTTTAGCACGACTAATACCTTCAATGGTCAGTTGACACACACGTAGGGCACATCCCAGGATCCTAATGGTATTTTGGTCCTTAGAAGGACCCTTTGAGAAGTCGTTCGTAATTGTCATAATTCTGTGTTGTATCTTGATCAGGAGGTAACAAGAGACTTTATGTCTGATCACCTAATCGTTGTTGCTCCTTTAGCACCACTCGGGGATCATGTGTCGGGTACTTTAAGGTTAGACTTACGGACGTGGGCAACATTGGGGTGGGGGTGATACGGCTTGGTGGACGGGGGAGGACAAAAAAGAAAAACAAATTAAGGGCTTCGTTGAAGATATTGCAGCGGACAGACATGGAGTGAAAAGCAGTTTGAGTTCCACGTGTGCACTATCTTTTTTGTTTTGTTATTGCCGTAGACTTTTTTCATACCTGCATGTAATGACTGTCCTTGCCGTCTATTCAAAGTACGTTTGAATGCAGGAGTTACTGCTCTAAAGCTTTTTGTCTAGCTTTCCGGAGAGGTACAGATATCCATCTATTCGTATCTCTAATACGTTGGAACAGAGTGAACAGCCTGTATGTTGCAAACTGAGTCAATAGTTGACAAAGCAACCTATTTGCCTGCTGTCAAGGTTTGCTGTCGTTCCGATGGGACATGCTTTACCCTTTCGCGTCCATAAAAAAAAAGACAAATTGTACAATACAGTACTCGAACATGCCAACAAATTTTCTGTCTATTCTCTGAAGACTGAATGCACTCATTCCAGTAGAGATAAAATAAGCTTGAAATAAAACATGCCGTTTACAGCGTATTCCTAGTGTGTGTGTGTGTGTGTGTGTGTGTGTGTGTGTGTGTGAGTGTGTGTGTGTGTGTGTGTGTGTGTGTGTGTGTGTGTGTGCACCAATACCTGTAACGGGCATGTTGTTTATACGTTCTAGGTTTTATCGTTTCACCTCAAACCAACAGAGCCTCTGACAGTTTCTGTTCTAGCAATGAAATTCCACGGTCTCGGAACTGGGACGGACGTTTGCCACTACTGTAATGAAAACAAGGGTTTCCATGAAACGAGATTGGCAGCAGTAAATGGACCACCCAATATACATAGACACTGAAGAGCTTCTTGCAGGAGATGAGGTAGCTCCAATTTCGAAATACGGCGTCAACGGTCGGCAGAGTGGTGAGCCAACGATATATCCAGCAAACGGAGATGGCGTTTAAGGGAAAGGAACTCCGGTCGGTGGGTAACGTATCATCCCTTGTGTTTGAGTAGTTCACCTTTTTATTCATTTTTAAGCATTTTTCTCCTAGATTAGGTTACTGACATGAGTAATACACAGAGGAATACAAAAGAATACTTAGGATATGAAGGATGACTGTCAGTTTGGCCTTAGGGACGCATGAGGTTTCTGACGGTGCACTTGATAATATAGGCAAAACTTAAGAAAAAAGACATCTTCATAGTATTTTTCGACTTAGAATAAGCATTGGAAAACGTAAAGTGGTGCCAGATGCAGGGAAAACGAGAAATATGCAATATGTATAAGAATCAAGAGAGAGTGATGTAAATAGAACAACAAAGGAGATGTGCCTGGATTAAAAAGGGCGTAAGGCAGAGAAGCAGCTTCTTTCTCATGTTGTTGAATCTGCACATCGCATGACGGAGATACTGAAAGGGAGTTTCAGAAACAGAATTCAAGCAGAGGGTGAATGCATGTAAATGGTAAGACTTCTTGGTGATATTACTAATCTTAGTGAAAGTGTGAAAAAAATTACAGAACCTGCTGAATGGAATCAACAGTCTAGTGAGAATAGATTGTAGATTGAGAGTAAAGCAAAGAAAGATTAAAATAAAGTAAACTAGCAGAAATTAGATTAGCGACAAACTTTGGGAACACCTCGTAAACGAAATGATGGAATTTTGCCACTTGACACTAATAGAAGCAAAATAATGTATGATTGACAAAGCAAGGAAGATAGAAGAAGCTTTGTAGCACAGGCAAAAAGTGTGTTCCTGGCCAACAGATGCCTACTAGTGTCGAATATAGCCCTTAATACCTGGAAGAAATCCGTATACACGCATGGAACGCGTGGGCTCTAGCAAAACCGGAAAAGAAGGGAACAGAAACATGTGGGAAGTGATGTCACAGGAAGTGACTGAAGTGTAGAGACTGATAAGACAAGAAAGGAACGGGTTCTCCGCAAAATTTGCGAGGAAAAGAATGTATAGGAAACAGTGATAAGATGGGAAGGGGCATGGAACACGTGTTCAGACACCAAGAGATGACTTCCAAGGCGCTAGATTGGCCCACAGTGACGATAAACTGTAGGAAAAGACAAACACTGGAATATGTCAATCAAATAATGTAGGTTTCAGATGAGTATATATAAATTTCTGGCATTCCTCAAGATAATGTTACAGGTCCTCTGCTGTTTCTTATCTATATAAACGATTTAGGAGACAACATGAACAGCCATCTTACGTTGTTTGCAGGTGATGCTGTCGTTTACCTTCTAGTAAAGTCATCAGAAGATCAAAACAAATTGCAAAACGGTTTATAAAAGATATCTGTATGGTGTGAAAATTGGCAATTGACCCTAAATAACGAAAAGCGTGGCGTCATCCACATGAGTGTTAAAAGGAATCTGTTAAACTTCGGTTACACGATAAATCAGTCATATCTAAAGGCTGTAAATTCAACTAAATACTTAGGATTTGCAATAACGAGCAACTGAAATTGGAAAGAACACACAGAAAATGTTGTGGGGAAGGCAAACCAAGGACTGCGTTTTATTGGCAGAACTCTTAGAAGATGCAAAGTGTCTGCCTACGCTACGCTTTTCCGTCCTCTTTTGGACTACTGCTGCGCGGCGTGGGATCCTTGTCAGATAGGATTCACGGAGTACATCGAGAATGTTCAACGAAGAGCAGCACGGTTTGTGTTATCGAAAACTAGGGGAGAGGGTGTTACTGAAATGATACAGGATTTACGGCGGACGTCATTAAAACAAAGGCGTTTTCCATTGCGGCGGAATCTTCACACAAATTGCAAACACAAACTTTCTCCTCCGATTGCGAAAATATTTTATTGACGCCGACTTACATAAGGAGAAACCATCATTATAATAAAATAAGGGAAATCAGAGACCACACAGAAAGACATAGGTGTTCATTTTCCCGCGTACTGTTTAGAATAATAGGGAATCATTGTGAAGGTGATTCGATGAACCCTCTGCCAGGCACTTAAGTGTGATTTGCAAAGGATCCAGATAGATGTAGATATAGATGCAGAATACAGTCTGGTTTATTTGCACGTCATGAGTTGTGCTACCTCAGGACACATAAACAGTTTCTGACAGTAGCACTCGACGTATAGTATAAACCCTTAAATATACACTCCTGGAAATTGAAATAAGAACACCGTGAATTCATTGTCCCAGGAAGGGGAAACTTTATTGACACATTCCTGGGGTCAGATACATCACATGATCACACTGACAGAACCACAGGCACATAGACACAGGCAACAGAGCATGCACAATGTCGGCACTAGTACAGTGTATATCCACCTTTCGCAGCAATGCAGGCTGCTATTCTCCCATGGAGACGATCGTAGAGATGCTCGATGTAGTCCTGTGGAACGGCTTGCCATGCACATTTCCACCTGGCGCCTCAGTTGGACCAGCGTTCGTGCTGGACGTGCAGACCGCGTGAGACGACGCTTCATCCAGTCCCAAACATGCTCAATGGGGGACAGATCCGGAGATCTTGCTGGCCAGGGTAGTTGACTTACACCTTCTAGAGCACGTTGGGTGGCACGGGATACATGCGGACGTGCATTGTCCTGTTGGAACAGCAAATTCCCTTGCCGGTCTCGGAATGGTAGAACGATGGGTTCGATGACGGTTTGGATGTACCGTGCACTATTCAGTGTCCCCTCGACGATCACCAGTGGTGTACGGCCAGTGTAGGAGATCGCTCCCCACACCATGATGCCGGGTGTTGGCCCTGTGTGCCTCGGTCGTATGCAGTCCTGATTGTGGCGCTCACCTGCACGGCGCCAAACACGCATACGACCATCATTGGCACCGCTGAAGACGACACGTCTCCATTCGTCCCTCCATTCACGCCTGTCGCGACAACACTGGAGGCGGGCTGCACGATGTTGGGGCGTGAGCGGAAGACGGCCTAACGGTGTGCGGGACCGTAGCCCAGCTTCATGGAGACAGTTGCGAATGGTCCTCGCCGATACCCCAGGAGCAACAGTGTCCCTAATTTGCTGGGAAGTGGCGGTGCGGTCCCCTACGGCACTGCGTAGGATCCTACGGTCTTGGCGTGCATCCGTGCGTCGCTGCGGTCCGGTCCCAGGTCGACGGGCACGTGCACCTTCCGCCGACCACTGGCGACAACATCGATGTACTGTGGAGACCTCACGCCCCACGTGTTGAGCAATTCGGCGGTACGTCCACCCGGCCTCCCGCATGCCCACTATACGCCCTCGCTCAAAGTCCGTCAACTGCACATACGGTTCACGTCCACGCTGTCGCGGCATGCTACCAGTGTTAAAGACTGCGATGGAGCTCCGTATGCCACGGCAAACTGGCTGACACTGACGGCGGCGGTGCACAAATGCTGCGCAGCTAGCGCCATTCGACCGCGGTTCCTGGTGTGTCCGCTGTGCCGTGCTTGTGATCATTGCTTGTACAGCCCTCTCGCAGTGTCCGGAGCAAGTATGGTGGGTCTGACACACCGGTGTCAATGTGTTCTTTTTTCCATTTCCAGGAGTGTATATGTTTTGGTAAGGTGGTACAATTTCGATATAGGTACAATTCCGATCAACATATGGTTTCGCGCCACTTGTCAGTCTCGTATTGTTGGTAGCACTTGCCTTTGTGTGGCATTGTAGTGTAGCAGGTTTCCGACACGCCAGGGCAGCCGAAACCGCTAACGCGCTGCTTCCTGGACTCGGATAGGCGCGCCGGCCCCGGATCGAATCCGCCCGGCGGATTAACGACGAGGGCCGGTATGCTGGTCAGCCTGGATGCGGATTTTAGGCTGTTTTCCACATCCCGCTAGGTGAATACCGGGCTGGTCCCCCAGTTCCACCTCAGTTACACGACTCACAGATATTTGAAACGTTCGCACTATTTCATGACTTACACTCGACACAGACAGCTGGGGTACACTACTTCTGTCCCGGGGGGGTTCGGGGTGGCGGCAGGAAGGGCATCCGGCCACCCTCTACAAGTAACACTGCCAAATCTGTCATAACAAAGCCGACCCCGCGTTGGAGTGGGACAAAGTCCCGAGAAAGAAGAAGGAAGAAGAAGTAGTGTAGCAGGTTTCTACAGCTCCTCCTGTCTTTTCCAAGAATGCACCCACTTTGTGCTATGGAGATATGAATTTTTTTCCTGGTAAGAGGTAAGTGAAGCTACTGTGTCTAACGCGCTCTTATAAATCTTCTAATTTCCACGTGCTTGCAAATTCTATATTAGTGAGGTTAGAAACTTGTTTACCGTTCGGGCGTGTTCTGAGGCACCTACAGAGAAAGGCTCTGTGACATGTGCTGCCATTTCTTGACACAATTCACTACTATTTACTCGTGATTTCACTCACGCCAATAGTCCATATTCGATCAGAAAAATGGTGCAATTTCAATACCCTAGTACAATTTCGATCAATGCAGTTTTTTAGTTCAGTCCGTCACGATTGGTTACCATAGACATGTTATACAAAATTACTGTAAATAAATTCTCTATTAAAATGAAAATGCAAGCTGCATTAACTTAAACTAGTCCTATAGAAAACAGAGTTGGTCATCCAACGGTATTCAGTTCTGAAATGGAAGATGCTTTGGTCCAGAGAGCTTTATTTCTAGAACAGCGAGGATTGGGTCTGTCACCACTCCAGTTAAGAAAAGCTGCACTTCGGTTAGCTGAGAAAAATAATTTGAAACATCTATGGAGCTTAGAAAACAAGGTTGCTGGAATCGATTGGTTTAGAGCATTTGTTAAGAGACACACTCACCTTAGCCTGAGAAAACCCGAGGGTCTTTCGCGAGCCAGAGCTGAAGGCTTAAATAAAGCAGAAGTAAGTAAATATTTTCAGAATTTAGAAGAAATCTTAAAGGAATACAATTTGTCTGATAAACCAGAGTGTAACAACGACCCACAAAAATAGTAAGTCGTAAAGGAAAGCGAGAAGTCGTTTCACTAACAAACGTGGAAAGAGGACAAAATGTGACTGTTGCTGCATGCATGAATGCAAGTGGTACGTACTTACCACCAATGGTAATTTTTAAAGGAGTGAGGAAACGCCCTGAATTTCAAGATGGCTTACCTCCTGGTTCCATTACGGAGATAAGTGAATCGGGATACATTAATGAAGAATTGTTCATGATCTGACTTCGACACTTCAAAAAATACAAAACAATGCGTAGCCCTATTACACTTCTTATTATTGACAACCATGGCAGCCATACCAACTTAGATGCTGTAGAATATTGTCGGGAAAATGGGATAGAACTCTTGGGATTGCCTCCCCACAGTACACATGTACTGCAACCATTAGATAGAAGTTTCTTCAAGTCCCTAAAGGCTCAGTATCACAGAATTGCAACTGACTGGATTCATCGTCATCCCAATGAAAGCATTACAAAACAACGATTCTGTACTATTTTCTGTGATGCCTGGAGCAAAACTGCGTCCTTTGGGTAAGCAGTCAAAAGGTTCCAATGTACAGGAATAATGCCCTTTTGCAAATACATTGTTCCCGAGGAGAAATTTGCATCTTCAATGTTATTCGAGGCTCCTGCTCCTTCAGTCTCCACCAGTCAAGCTACTAACAGCATTATGGGAGAAGAACTCTTATCTTCAAAAGATGTAACTGAAGAACACGGCAACTCCGTAAGCCAGGGTCCAGTACCATTTCTCAGCACGATGCTGCCAAAAACATTTTGCCAAGTCTAGAGAAAAAAATTATCGTCTCGGAAGAGGAAAACACAGACATCAGTTAGACTCACTTCAGATTAAAACCTGGAAAACCTCCACAGCAAAAGAAAACTTTTTCAACAGGGCACAAGGAAAGCAATGAACAAATGCAACAAGAACAATAAACAGAAATGTACGTCTGTGAGTAATGATGAAAGAAGTGTACCAAGCTTAAAATCGCTTATAATGCAGAATCAGTAGCTAAGGGTGACTGGATTCGCTGCCAAAAATGCAATGTTTGGTACCACGAAGTATGTGTTGGTGCCCGAGGGAAAAAGTGCTTTTTATGTGGAAGGTGCCAGTGATCAAAATTGTGCCAGGGAGTGATCACAATTGTACCTAGTGTCGTACATTTCCGTTCGATTTCTCAATTATGTAACCTTTCTTGTGTTTATACCAACATTTATAACTGTCTAATATTTGTGTTACATATTCGCTGAACGTGGGCCATAGTTAAAAGTATTTCTTTTCTCAATATACACTCCTGGAAATTGAAATAAGAACACCGTGAATTCATTGTCCCAGGAAGGGGAAACTTTATTGACACATTCCTGGGGTCAGATACATCACATGATCACACTGACAGAACCACAGGCTCATAGACACAGGCAACAGAGCATGCACAATGTTGGCACTAGTACAGTGTATATCCACCTTTCGCAATGCAGGCTGCTATTCTCCCATGGAGACGATCGTAGAGATGCTGGATGTAGTCCTGTGGAACGGCTTGCCATGCCATTTCCACCTGGCGCCTCAGTTGGACCAGCGTTCGTGCTGGACGTGCAGACCGCGTGAGACGACGCTTCATCCAGTCCCAAACAGGCTCAATGGGGGACAGATCCGGAGATCTTGCTGGCCAGGGTAGTTGACTTACACCTTCTAGAGCACGTTGGGTGGCACGGGATACATGCGGACGTGCATTGTCCTGTTGGAACAGCAAGTTCCCTTGCCGGTCTAGGAATGGTAGAACGATGGGTTCGATGACGGTTTGGATGTACCGTGCACTATTCAGTGTCCCCTCGACGATCACCAGTGGTGTACGGCCAGTGTAGGAGATCGCTCCCCACACCATGATGCCGGGTGTTGGCCCTGTGTGCCTCGGTCGTATGCAGTCCTGATTGTGGCGCTCAGCTGCACGGCGCCAAACACGCATACGACCATCATTGGCATCAAGGCAGAAGCGACTCTCATCGCTGAAGACGACACGTCTCCATTCGTCCCTCCATTCACGCCTGTCGCGACACCACTGGAGGCGGGCTGCACGATGTTGGGGCGTGAGCGGAAGACGGCCTAACGGTGTGCGGGACCGTAGCCCAGCTTCATGGAGACGGTTGCGAATGGTCCTCGCCGATACCCCAGGAGCAACAGTGTCCCTAATTTGCTGGGAAGTGGCGGTGCGGTCCCCTACGGCACTGCGTAGGATCCTACGGTCTTGGCGTGCATCCGTGCGTCGCTGCGGTCCGGTCCCAGGTCGACGGGCACGTGCACCTTCCGCCGACCACTGGCGACAACATCGATGTACTGTGGAGACCTCACGCCCCACGTGTTGAGCAATTCGGCGGTACGTCCACCCGGCCTCCCGCATGCCCACTATACGCCCTCGCTCAAAGTCCGTCAACTGCACATACGGTTCACGTCCACGCTGTCGCGGCATGCTACCAGTGTTAAAGACTGCGATGGAGCTCCGTATGCCACGGCAAACTGGCTGACACTGACGGCGGCGGTGCACAAATGCTGCGCAGCTAGCGCCATTCGACGGCCAACACCGCGGTTCCTGGTGTGTCCGCTGTGCCGTGCGTGTGATCATTGCTTGTACAGCCCTCTCGCAGTGTCCGGAGCAAGTATGGTGGGTCTGACACACCGGTGTCAATGTGTTCTTTTTTCCATTTCCAGGAGTGTACTTCCAGTGACAGTAACATTTGTCCCAAATGACCGAAATTATACCATCTTACCCTATAGTTCTTTTTGATGGATTACGACAGTATTTTTAATTTTTAGATTCGTTCGGTAACTGTCCTCACATCCTTACTTCTGCCAGTACCTCGTCTCCTACCTTCCAAACTTAACAGAAGCTCCCCTCTTGCAGGAGAGCTTCTGTTAAGTTTGGAAGGTAGGAGACGAGGTACTGGCAGAAGTAAGGCTGTGAGGACGGGGCGTGAGTCGCGCTTGGGTAGCTCAGTTGGTAGAGCACTTGCCCGCGAAAGGCAAAGGTCCCGAGTTCCAGTCTCGGTTCGGCACACAGTTTTAATCTGCCAGGAAGTTTCAAGGCATGATATGGTTACGATTGCACGGGGCCGTAATCAGTTACTATTGGTTTCCTTTTTCAATTACAAACATTTATTTTAAATGGTAATTCCAGACTGAGTAATAAATAAAGACATCACTCGTTATTAATGAAAGAATAAACAACTGTGTAATTAACAGTGCTCTCAGTGCGTTACAATCTATCAAATGAGCATAAAATACAGACACTGCAAATAATGTTTTAAAAGCAAGCCAATGTGATCTCAATTAGAATTTTAAGGCAAGTAACCACAGTCACGGCTGAAGGCCTTTATCGCCAAGAACGGCAGTTATAAAAAATTTAACAAACACACTGTAAAACAGCAATGCAATAGCAAAGGTTAATTTAAAAAGGCAGGCAACTGATCACCAAACTGGTGAGACAAAATGGTGGTAAGGCCGGCAGGTGTGGCCGAGCGGTTCTAGGCGCTTCAGTCTGGAATCGCGCGACGCTGCGGTCGCAGATTCGAATCCTGCCTCGGGCATGGATGTGTGTGATGTCCTTAGTTTAGGTAGGTTTAAGTAATTCTAAGTTCTAGGGGACTGATGACCTCAGATGTCCCATAGTGCTCAGAGCCATTTGAACCAAAATCATGGTAAACTTGGTAGCACAATCATTTAAACCCGCTGTAACGCCAAGAATGGCAATTATATTAAAAAATTAGAAACATACAATAAAACAGCAAACACAGTAATAAAACACAGGGGCCATTCCTACACGGTGCACCAGAAATCGACCTCTGAGTAGTTACGGCAAAAAACACTTTCGCGAGCGATGAGATAGGCAGCCAAGAGTCGCATTCACTTCACAAGATGGTAACTCAGACTAGTGGCAGTCTAACGAATGACTAGTGGTAATCTTGCTGAGGCTACCTGACGTCCAATAAACCAAATGCAAAGATGTAAAAATACGCCGCCCGCAGAATACTGCGCTTAGAACGCCCAGAACGAGAAAGGAATCATTACCACCAGAGTAGAAGAATCGTCAACCAACCTACAATCAAGAAAACTGTCAAAACTACACGCCTCAACAGACAGCAGCGGCAAGGCGAGGAAACGTACACTGCCGTTACAAACAGTAACCCCCAGGGCAAGTAACTGGGGCATTAGCGGCCACAAGACAGGATAAATACCGCTGGTTTGCTTAACAAATAGTAACAAACTGAACGCAATAAAAAGTAATTAGAAGTCAAGGAAATCTAATCAGATCCGCCTTGTCCAAGCACTCCACTCTCTGGTCTTCGCCTTGGCAACACTACGAACAGCAACACGAACCCGAGTCACTGGAGAATCGGAAGATGTCACAATGGTGGAGGTTTCTCTACTTGAATCGAAATGCACTCAACTTAAGGGGCTCCGGAAGAGCTCAAAATCAAGAAAAGTTCAATTTTTACTTTTTTGCGTTTTCTGAATCTGCATACAATTACCTTTTAATAGATATATAATTTATTCAATTCCGAAGACTACAACTATTTTTAATTTTTTTTTTTTGAAATGTGTTCTACATGGGCGTGACCCACTGTGGCGCTGTTAAACTGCTGTCAAATGGTGTTATTATTAACGTCCGTGTTCATCAGGTATATTTTAGTGATGTGAGATAAAGTATGTGTTGTGGCTAAACCTATTTTCAGAGACTTAGCAGCACCTGAACTGTTGAAAAAGTGTATTCACGGAAAAACTCCAAACCCCAAAGAAAGTGTAAATAGTGTTATATGGTCGAGAATCCCCAAGACTGTATTTGTTGGAATAGAAACACTTCACTTTGGTGTGTATGATGCTGTTGCGACTTTCGATGATGGCAACATTGTAAGGTGCAAGGTATTTAGAAATATGGGAATGAAGATAGGTTCTAACATGGTACGAGCGATGCTTGCTTTAGACAAGGAACGCCTTCGGGCTGCAGACAGGCCTGTAAAGAGTCTAGAAATACAAGCAAGAGTAAACAGGAGGAGTTTGCAGAGGATGAAGATAATCCATCCTATGGACCTGGAATGCACTAAAAAGTTAATCCAATGTTTGTCGCTCGATTCCCAAAACTTTTATTTTCTCATACTAATTACATGTTTTCTAAGGATCTTCCAAACGTATTTGTTTCAAACTTTCAGTAAATGTTACGCAGTACCTTCTGCATAATTTAACACAGCCTTTTTCAAAAAACTGTATATTTTTGAATATATAAATAAAAAATTGCAAAAAAAATGTTGTGAATTTTCATTACAATTGAAAAAAAATCATCTTTAATAACTGAACTAAAATTTTGTAAAATCCCTATGTTAAGTTGTAGGCCATATTCAAATAAATAATCTGTAAAAAGTTCAACTTCCTACCTCAAATACTTTGTGAGGAAAGATGTAATTTATAAGCGTTATTTTAACATTGCAAGTATAGGGCGTTCCGGAGCCCCTTAAAGCTTGCAGGATCTGGTTTACAACGAGGTCGTGCACTCTTGTGACCACAAGCCTTCGATCCGGCAGTCCATTCGCGCCGCCGACGGTCCCGGCGTGTCCTTGCACTGCCCGCACCTGGCTCCTCTTGAGTCCCCAACCGAACTGCCTACTGACACGACCCGGAAGAACCACGATGTCGCCCCAAAGATAGGGCCACAGTTACTACATACCGATAACCGCCGCTGCTGCCACTAGTGGACAGGCAACGCTTGCGAAACCAAGTGGCGCCAGTCAGCACGAGAAGAAGACAAACAACCGCAACCATGTCAACCATACGATACGGTCTGGCCTCTAACAGAGGACGGAAACCCTTCAAACAGCACAAACGTGAGCCGCAGGACGGCTCAGTCCATATAATGTTTCAGGGGTGCAATGTGCTTTTCTTAGTGCGCTACAGCTGCCCTGGCAAGCAGGATCAGCAGATCTGTCGCCAACTGGACACACGGGACGAGGCAGCTAACGTTGACGTGAATACGGACGTGGCATCCGACCTAACGAGAGACAGCGCCTTCAGTACAGGCGACGAAGTGGTTATGCGATTCGCGCTCTCAGCGCATTCCAGCCGCCGTTCTCGGATCTGTTTCGCACGCAAACCGCACAGTTTCTTTACGAAAGTGGACGCGCCTAAAATACTGCGTTGACTCTGTTATCGGTTGTCGACGGGCGGAGAAAATCTCGAAAACAGTGGACTTGTCGATGGCTTGAACAGCGAGCGTATTGCTGGTAGAGGAATACTACCTAATGCTGTATAACGATCTGAGGTACATACTACTAGAAGCTATTCGTTAACTCATTTGAATTTTCATCCTATTTTTGGTTTTAAAAGGAATGTGATTCATGTACAGTGTCTAATGTTTGTTTGGGCATGCACAATACCCACATTCTTGAGATTACATTGACTAACAACAGTCTGAAACAACGTATTTGTTTCGTAATTTCACTCAAGTGGAAGGACAGATTTTTTCTGAGGTACTCACCACAATGGAAAAAGATCTTTACCTACAGTGTACAGATATGAGCCGGTCCATAAACCCAGAGATAGATGTTTTACAGAAAGATTCATAATAGTAAGAACTTCCAGTGTGCATCTTGTGTTTACTCTCAGACGTAGACAGGCAGTCACGTTAAGATTTCTGCACACAGCAGAAACATTCCATTCATTGACATTTGCAACAACAAGTGCAGCAAATACGTTATTCAAAATAATTAACATCGACTTTCGTGATAACACTTCTATTAAATGCATAAGAAAGATCCAGAATCTTTTACAAAACAAAAGACGAGAAGAAATAAAAATGTTTTGGAAGAAAGTGGTCTCGAATCTGCCACTTTTATTTTTTCAGCTCACAATCTACAACGCTATCATCTGCGCTAAAGTTTGGACGCAATTACCTTCTCTTCTAATATTATATACAATGTGTACAGAGGATATCTACAGAGCTCATTATTTGACGTTTAGTATACAAACTGTTCCAAAAAGCCGCGCTTTTTATAGATCATCATTGTGCCGTAGTGCAGAAACGGAATACTTTCGTAGCGCACAAGTTACCTCACTAAAAACATCACCTACAGGAATCCGTTACCTACCGATAAGCAATTTCCTGTCATTTTATTATAACGAATCGTAGCTAAAGCGATGGGTTTTCGAGAGAGCCTCATTTTCCTCATGCTTTGGAACAGCTTATATTCGTACCACGTACTCTATGACAAAGGAAACGCCCAAAATTTGATGTTTAAGGCCATACAGTATGGCAGCTCGTATGTTCTGCTTGTGACGTAAAACGATGTCGCATCTCATTGGCCACGTTTCTGTGCACGAGGCAAAAATCTGACAAGACACATTCTTTATTTCGCGCCCCGCAGTGTAGCGGAACATGGAATACCACGCTGTGACGTCATCAGTTCCTCGCCGGCGTGCGTTTACACGTCCCGTGAGAGGTCGGATTAAGGGGCAGGATGAAGTGTCGACTTATTCGTCCACCTGAACCTTCAAGATCCATTCGCGAATTGCAGCAGACGGTGCAAGGTGCTGTGCTGCGGAGAACCTATCGCAGGACGCCATTCGGCATCTTTACAATCGTTTGCGTGCGAAAATACGCCTGCGTTTCCACCAAACGGTACTGAAGCACTGTTTGGGTACTCTTTACCATGACTTGTGTGTTTCATTTGGTTTGAATTTGTTATCATACACTCCTACAAAGATGAACTACCTGTCACCTGACTTGCCAATAATATCACCTGAGGGTGCTGCAATTCACTTTGGCAGTGCAGATAATACGAATTTAGAGCTTATAGTCGCCGAGAAGCATAGTAGCAGGGAGACTGCTAGACGTTTTTCCGCCCTAGACGAGAAATGAAAAATGATGCCCCCTCTTCTTTGTTACCATCAGTGTCACCACCCGATATCTCTCTCCCCTCCACCACAGCCAACCTCCAACTGCACAACACTGCCAATCTCCTATTATACTTTTAATCATTACATACTTTGTCTTCAATTCCTTTCAACTGACAGGACAACAAATGCACTCAATTTCTTACTTTTATTCTCAACTTTTTGAGATTTCCCAAAGCAGTTAAAATAGGGATCATGTGCTGAACATTCTAAAATAGAATTCAACTGATTCAGCACAAAAAATCGGCATCAATTACTTGTTTTATTTAATTGCAAGGAAATGGGCTAGAAAAGGTGTGGAACTATATTCTGGTGCGAATGAATTTTTCCATGAATTTAAAAATTATGCTGTACTGTTGAAAGACATGCCGAAGCATCAGACTAGGTCGTCTGGATAACGCTGGTGTTATTTAATTTCTGTTCTAACTGAAATATTTTTAATCTCGTCTTTTTCAGCATCCACTTTCTTGAGATTAAAGAAATAAATGACGCCTTGTTTGCATTTTCTGTTGAGAGTTTTATAAATTTTATTAGTCGCCTCGGTGTCACAGTGGTCCAAGCGGTTGTCTTCTGATCACTCGTTCGAGATGGGTCCGGGTTCAAATCCTGGTGAGGCATGGATGTTGTGTATGGTTAAAGGCACTAGCTTCTCCCTTCCCTGGAGTCAGTGGCCCAACATTAGCAATGAGTGACTGCTTACAACCCACTGAGTTTCTTGCGTCGGCCGTTAAACCCTAAGTCAAAAGTTTCAGTAGCGGCAGCTTTAGTTTTCAGGTAGGTAGAGGCAATGTGTTTCTTTTCGTCATAGTAAGTGAAGACTTATTAAGTAACTGTTCCTAATGCAAAATCTTAAACAAGGCTGCGTAACGGCAACTGTGTGACTCTATGAAAAATCAGCCAACCAGCTGCAAACAAAGGCTTATTAGCTTTTGACCTAGGTTTCGATATTTGTAAAAATATCTTTTTCATAAATAGTAGGACCTGAAATTGTTACATCACATGATAATACATTAGATTAGATGAAGCCGAGCGATTCTTGTCATATACAAATTTGACAAAACAAGAATTATCCTAAGCCAGGGCTTTAGATAGCAGCCAGATTACATGTATCGTACTTAAGAATTCATGCTCACTAGTAAATGCCCACAGGTAGAGGCTCTTTTCAACATAAAACTGTAATAGGCATCGCAGGATAAAATAACAGTTGGCCTTAGTCTGTTGGCTGATGTACATGTAATTTATGCAAATACACTACTGGCCATTAAAATTGCTACACCAAGAAGAAATCCAGATGATAAAGGGGTATTCATTGGACAAATATATTATACTAGAACTGACATGTGGTTACATTTTCACGAAGTTTGCGTGCATAGATATTGAGAAATCAGTACCCAGAACAACCACCTCTGGCCGTAATAACGGCTTTGATACGCCTGGACATCGAGTCAAACAGAGCTTGGATGGTGTTTACAGGTACAGCTGCCCATGCAGGTTCAACACGATACCACAGTTCATCACGAGTAGTGACTGGCGTATTGTGACGAGCCAGTTGCTTGGCCACCATTGACCAGACGTTGTGACGAGCCAGTTGCTTGGCCACCATTGACCAGACGTTTTCAGTTGGTGAGAGATCTAGAGAATGTGCTGGCCAGGGCAGCAGTCGCACATTTTCAGTATCCAGAAAGGCCCGTACAGGACCTGCAACATACGATCGTGCATTATCCTGCTGAAATGTAGGGTTTTGTAGGGATCGAATGAAGGGTAGAGCCATGGGTCGTAAGACATCTGAAATGTAATGTCCACTGTTCAAAGTGCCGTCAATGCGAACAAGAGGCGTCCGGGACGTGTAACCAATGGCACCCCATACCATCACGCCGTGTGATAGGCCAGTATGGCGATGACGAATACACGCTTCCAATGTGCGTTCACCACAATGTCGCCAAACACGGATGCGACCGTCATGATGCTGTAAACCGAACCTGGATTCATCCGAAAAAATGACGTTTTGCCATTCGTACATCCAGGTTCGTCGTTGAGTACACCATCGCAGGCGCTCCTGTCTGTGATGCAGCGTTAAGGGTAACCGCAGTCATGGTCTCCGAGCTGATAGTCCATGCTGCTGCAAACGTCGTCGAACTGTTCGTGCATATGGTTGTTGTCTTGCCAACGTCTCCATCTGTTGACTCGGGGATCGAGACGTGGCTGGACGATCCGTTACAGCCATGCGGATAAGATGCCTGTCATCTCGACTGCTAGTGATACGAGGCCGTTGGGATCCAGCACGGCGTTCCGAATTACCCTCCTGAACCCACCGGTAACATATTATGCTAACAGTCATTGCATCTCGATCAACGCGAGCAGCAATGTCGCGATACGATGATGATGATGATGATGTTTGGTTTGTGGGGCGCGCAACTGCGTGGTTATCAGCGCCCGTACAATTTCCCAACCTCTGCTCAGTCCAATTTCGCCACTTTCCTAGATGAGGATGAAATGATGAGGACAACACAAACACCCAGTCATCTCGAGGCAGGTGAAAATCCCCGACCCCGCCGGGAATCGAACCCGGGACCCCGTGCTCGGGAAGCGAGAACGCTACCGCGAGACCACGAGCGGCGGACGTCGCGATACGATAAACCGCAATCGCGACAGGCTGCAATCCGACTTTTACTAAGGTCGGAAACGTGATGGTACGCATTTCTCCTCCTTACACGAGGCATCACAACAATGTTCCACCAGGCAACGCCGGTCAACTGTTGTTTGTGTATGGGAAATCGGTTGGAAACTTTCCTCATGTCAGCACGTTGTAGGTGTCGCCACCGCCACCAACCTTATGTGAATGCTGTGAAAAGCTAATCATTTGCTTATCGCAGCATCTTCTTCCTGTCGGTTAAATTTGGCGTCTGTAGCACGTTATCTTCGTGGTGTAGCAATTTTAATGGCCAGTAGTGTATTTTAACCTTTACTAGTGAGCATGCATTCTGAAGTACGATATAAGTAATCTGGTTGCTATCTAAAGCCATGGCTTGGGATAATTCTTGTTTTCTCAATTTTTCAAATGACAAGAGCCGTTCGGCTTCATCTAATTTAATGTACCGTCATTTGGTGTAGTAATTTTTGAGGCCCGCTATTTCTGAAGAAGATATTTTTACAAAAAAAAATAAAATAAATAAATAAATAAATAAATAAAATAAAAATGGTTCAAATGGCTCTGAGCACTATGGGACTTAACTTCTGAGGTCATCAGTCCCCTAGAACTTAGAACTACTTAAACCTATCTAACCTAAGGAAATCACACACATCCATGCCCGAGGCAGGATTCGAACCTGCGACGTAGCGGTCGCGCGGTTCCAGACTGAAGCGCCTAGAACCGCTCGGCCACCCTGGTCGGCATATTTTTACAAATGTCGAAACTAGTAAACTATAGTTTGCTTCTGGCTGGCTGGTTTTTCAAGCCTTTCTTATTCCTTATGCTTTCGAAAACAATTCCAAATTTAAAAGTTTTCTTTCTTCGTTTTTCTCCTCATTTGCTCTATTTTTTTGATGTGTCATTTGAAATAAATTTTTTCCGCCCTTGGCTTCCCCTAAAATTTTGCAACCCTAGGAGGCCGCCTCGTCTTGCCTAGTGGTAGAAACGGCCCTGCATAGAAGCGTGCGCCCACGGCGAGTGCTGTTTGGGACAGCTCGCGCCGCGCACCTGCCGCGCTGTTACGAAAGCCCCGGGCCAGCGCCGTGTGGCCTCGACCTTGGCGCGGCGGCAGAGGCTGCGCCAGCGAATTGGCGGAGACCGCGACACGGGCGCCGGCTTTGTTTTTCGCTTTGCGGTGACCCTGGGCGGCCGTGCCGGCTTACATCCGGCGCTACGGTTACACCGCCGCCCAGGAATCAGCTGAGCTGTCGCTATGGCGCCGCCTGGTACCACTGTACTACACTTCACAACGGCGCGGCTGTCTGCCGCACTCGCTTCCCAGAAGAGATGGCGGTCGCGGCTTCCAGACGGCAAGTGGGTGGTGTCTGCTCTACCGGCAGGTGTTTCTAGACGACTGGTACCGGCAATCGCTTCAATACTCGCCCTTCCTATGTTTCCAATATTTGTTTAGCACCTTGAGAAATTAAATGAATATGACAGGTATCAAACAAAGATAGCACTCGTACAAATATGTTCCAAAACGCCACGCATAAAGACGGGATCTTCCGGTTCTCACTGGTGATAAAAAGATACCGTCAAATGTTTTGGATAGCCAAAGAAGGATCGTTTAGTGTCACTATCCTACAATACAGGGTCGAAGTATGAATATTACACACTTCCTCCTGCTGAGGTAAGTGAAGCGAATCGGTTGGTCCTCTTGCATTTGATGTGGTCTACGGTGGGCTTGTTGGGACTTATGGAGGCACCATTAGTTCATGGGTGGTTCCTCGGAAAACCCAAACAAAGAATTTTTTTTATTATATTTTCCCCGTCACCAGCGGACCAAAACCGAGCCGAGGATTTCGAGATGGCATTGCGCGGCAAATGGCTGAAATTCTTACGATATATTCCTAAGATTCCCATATAGAACAACCTAGAAAATGTTCTTAATACCCTTATCTAAGACACAGAAGTTCAAATTTACCCTTCTTCTACACGTAAAACTCGGTATGAGTCGAAATCAAAATAATAAATAACCGCAGAAAATTGCTCAAACTTTAATAGTATATTGTCTAGGCATATCTAGAAGAGCCATGTCCCCGTTTTCAGAGATCTTCATCCGTTATTGAGAAACACCTGAAAAATTTGTTGTTTTGGGTACCAAGGCCCTGCCGCAGATTCCGAGACGTCTATGCGCATCAAGTGGTTGTAATATTTGCGATGTATTCCTAAGATTCCGATCTCGAACAACGTTGAAAATGTTCTTGATATCTGTATCCATTTCCGAGATACAGAGGTTCAAAGTTGCCCTGCTTGAATACGTAAAATAAGCACCTAAATCCGGTGTGAGGCGATAACATAATTTATAAAGAGATGTAGCACGGAGGATAATCTGTTCTTTTATCACCCGGGAACCCTATGCTATAGTACTGAAGAACATGCAAAAATTTGTTGCACGTATAATTCGGCCTGAGGTGTAAAATTAATTCTGCTCTATTTGAATTTCACATAAGTAAACTGCCTCAATTTTACTGACTAATACATTTCTTTTCATATATGTTACGTGTGCTGCTGCAGCAAGGAAGACAAGGGCTGCAACAGAAAAATGCTCCTATCGGAGCACAAAAATTGCAAATGTTTGACTGCTTATTTAAAAGACTCTGACTGAAAAGTGTGGTATGAGTTGCTTCATTCTACCTTCCTCAGCATCTTTAAAAATTTTACCAAAAAGTTTGGCATGCGAACGTATTCGCACTTTTTTATCCTGAGGGACAAGAAGACAGTGGCAGCAGGAAAGAGACGAAAAGTAATAAATACTGGAAGCTGGTAGGTAGAGGTCGTGTTATGGAAAGAGTGAAGGAGATAATGGAAGTGTGAGAGAAAGAGAGGGACACAGTTGCAGTGGAACATAGTTGACAGTGTCAGAACAATGCTAGGAAAAGAGTGAAGGAAACAGTGCCGTGGAGGGGGGCGGGGGAAGAAATAAAGAGAAAGTGGAAGCTAATGGATTAATTTCAGGAAAATCGATCAACTGAGAGCCAGTTAACTATTAATTAACTATAGTCATACTCTTACCCTATGACGCATAATTTCGTGTACGACGTCCAGTACAAGAGAAACGATGTGGATGATTCTAATTTGTCTATTTAACAAATCTATTTACATACTAGCGGTCACTTTCAAAGCAGAAGGCATTTGCATCCACACACGTTTATATCATTCTTTCTTCTGCTCAAATGTTTCAGCAGATCGTGGCTGCGAAAGCCATGTGCAGTTTTTGCCTTTGTTGCGGAGCCTTGGAACCGATCTGCAGTAAACTCATAATTGGTGACACTGACAAGTAAACTGATCGATTCTGTTTAAACTTGGTGTGAGCACACAATGCAGGATGGAATGACAGTCGCACACCATAACACCGTGACAAATTGTTCCTTAGTAATGCGAAATGACTCGTTCTGTTTGCGTTTTGGTGTTAGAGAAGTCAGTAAATGGAAAATGCTGATCTGCTCAAAAATATGCTGGTACTTCTGATTAATTAATTCTAATTGTTTCAACTTTTTCATATTTATTTTCTTGCCTCACACTGCTGAATCGTTTCTCCGGAACTGTCAAACATGGTGACAATGATGATTCGCAATAGTTGTGCACAATCTAGTTATTATATACAACACGCCATCCTTGACGGATGAATTGCTTGCCAGACAAGTTGTAGAGACCAAAATCTTTGCATCAGTAAAACTGAACTAGCTTTCTGCAAAAACACCCACAACAGCACCTCAGTTTTGATATCTCTATGTGTGTACGATTAAATTCGAATAAAAATAAATCGATGAATACAAAGAAATCTCAGTGCCCCTACGTGGTTGAGCAGCGTTCGATACCCATGTAAAAACTGCAAACTTGTGGTAAGTTCTGTGGGACCAAACTGCTGAGGTCATCGGTCGCTAGGCTTACACACTACTTAACCTAACTTGAACTAACTTCCGCTAAGGACAACACACACACCCATACCCAAGGGAGGACTCGAACCTCCGACGTGGGCAGCCGCGCGAACCGTGGCAGAGCGCCTGAGACCGCACGGCTACCCCGCGCGTCGGTACGACGGTCCGTCAGGGATTATTCGTTGACGAAGTTACTGGAACGGGCTACTGTAGGAAGGCTAATGACAATTTAAGCTACTTGGAGAACTATGTCTCGATTTATGCAGGCTATTTCAAAATGTACATACCGGTTTTAAGGCGTTTTAGCATTTATTAGTTCAACTTAAAATTCCAAAAAATACACCAAATGAAAGAGCATCTCAAACAGATTTGTTTGTATACCTGCGTGCAATGGGAAGAGTATGGAATGACAAATAGTGACTGAAAAACGTGTTGAACGAGAGCGAGTCTTTCGCGGTAAGCGCCAAGATATCCCAAGAAATATCCCCGCGGTAAGTTTATGGGCCTTTCTTTTTTGGTGAGTCACTGTAACTGATGTTTCTGATCTTGATGTGCTACAGCTACGGCCCGTGCCTCCATGGGGAGAAGCTGAAGAGCACATCTTTATTTGGGAGCAAGCTGGTGCGCTGTCTCACTGGCATAACTCAGTACGCGACTGGTTAAACGACGTTGTATCCAAATGGTTCAAATGGCTCTGAGCACTATGGGACTTAACATCTTAGGTCATCAGTCCCCTAGAACTTAGAACTACTTAAACCTAACTAACCTAAGGACATCACACACATCCATGCCCGAGCCAGGATTCGAACCTGCGACCGTAGCAGTCCCGCGGTTCCGGACTGCAGCGCCTAGAACCGCACGACCACCGCGGCTGGCACGTTGTATCCGACCGGTGGGTTGGGCGCAAGGGGCCTGTTGACGCAGCATTTTAATCATGACCTCCACATTCACACACGATTTGACGCGATCATTTGTACGTGTCTCCGATACCAGCTGATCTATCCAACTTTATAAACAGTGTTTTTGCAACAGTTACTCCTGACACATTGATCAAGGTTTCGGAACAACTCGCCTATCGACTCGATGTGTGATCGGTGTTCACACTGAATAATTGTAAGAAAAACTGTCTGTGTTCCCCTTTCATTTGGTGTATTATTTATAACTGTAAGGTGAAAGTAATATGTACTACAAAGCCTTCAAACCCGTATATTCATTCTGAAACACCCTGTCTATTAACGATCGGGGAGGGGGGGGGGGGGGCATGTGGCAATCCCACGTACTTCCAGAACGAGAACACCATGTGTTTAAGTTGTTTATTTCAAGTTGGAGAGAGAGAATCCGGGCGAGGAAGGAGAGGGAGAGAGAACATGCTGTGTAGCTTTCAGCTCTCAGAGTCAGTGAAGCCAAGATACTTTCTCTTACCATTTTTCTTCGAGGAGAGAAGATTCCGTTTTATTGTAGTGTGGCGAAATCACTTTTGAGGATGCCGGCAATGTGTGTGGAGCATACTATTTTTGCTTAAGTTGGAGCATTAAGAAACAGCGGGGAAAGTTCTAAATTGATCTTTTCAAGAAACTAGGGGCTAACACGTATCTGACAGGCTACTGTAGGACGCCGCAAGGATTTTACATGTGAACTGTATGTACAAGGTGTCAAAAAAAAAAACCATGAATAATTTTAGGGAGAGGTTCCTTACACATAAACAATAAAAAATTATCTATTAAATAAGGGTTCTAAAGCGCACACTTTAAGAGATATGAACACTTGTTTATCTTCTATACTATGAAACACGTCTTTAGTTCTACAAGCGCTTTGCTTTTCACATTCTGGGAGGATATAGTATGGACAAAAACAAGAAAGAAACATCTGGTAAATATGGGCTCTAAAATACGTACCGTAAGAGCTGTGAGCACCTCATTAGCAGAAAGATCGTTTCACACTATCGAAAATAAACGATTGCTCATAGCTTTTAAAGTACCGGTATGCATTTTAGACCCTATGTTTACCAGATATATTTTTCTTGTTTTGATGAATATTTCATTCTCCCAAAATATGGAAAGCAAAGAGTTTGCGATAGAAGAGGTCTGTTTCGTAGTATCGAAGGTGAACAAGTGCTCACATCTCATAAGGTACGCATTTTAGAGGCCGTGTTACTAGATATTTTTTTCTTATAGCAACCTGTCCCAAAAATCTGTTGTTTTTTTTTGGAACATCCTGTATATAGATATACGAAGTGGTCTACTAAACATTTCAGCGCAGATATCTCTGGAACAACAATAGATACTGAGAAGCGACTTTCACGGGTATGAGTGTAAGACAGCCCCGTCTCATAAAAGTAAATACTGTGAGGCATTCCAAAACGTTGACAAATATAAGTTTCAACACAAACTTATGTTTTTTTTAAACAGACGCCAGTATTATTTCTTACATTATTAGTAACATGAAAAACCACTCTTGAATGATGTTGGTTGCATCGGCATGCTCAATTACACCCCGAGAAATTGCAAGGTGAAGTTGACGCTTGAAATAAAGGAAACGCTCCGCTATTACACATCCCGAGATACAAGCGTGGTCCCCACATATCAGTGTTTGTGGCAAGAAACGGTGTTGTTACTTTCGGCTCTCTTGATAACAGTGAAAGTAAGAACATGTACATCATTTACGTCGCAATTGTGAGCAACGTGGAGTTCACGCTTCCATCTCAAGATGTGGAATAGCGGCGCGTTTCGTTATTTCAAGTATCGACTTCGCTTTGTAATTTCTCGGGACGTAATTGAGATATTTTGATGCAACCAACGCCATTCTTTTCGTGATTTTTGAAGTTATTGATTGCGTAAGAAATAATATGGAGGTGTCTGTTTAAAAAAAAGTTTGTGTTGAAACTAATATTTTCTTATGTTTTAGAAAGTCTCATAGTATTTATTTTCATGAGGCCTTGTCTTACATTCATACCAGAGATATTTGCGCTGAAACCGTGTGTATAGGCTGACCCATTTATCTTTACTACTCCAAATAACTTTTAATCTCTGTTGGTCCATCATGGCCGGGGGCATTGGCTGGTAAGTAATTTTCAATTTCAGTAAAATTAAGCAACAGCCGTATACTTTACATATTTTATTTTATTCTGAAAACAACCAGTTTCGGCATTTTATTTTGACATCTTCAGGCTCCGTACTCTACAATCCAACAGCTGTCACGTCTTCGTATGAATCAATTGTATAACGATTGGAATTCACGATATCCAGTGATTTATGGCGCTATACGACAACTTCGTTTATTTGGATGGAAGCGTATGGGGCCTGAAGATGGCAAAACGAAATGCCGAAATGGATGCTTTCAGAAAAAAATAAAATATCATAAAGTATACGGCTGCTGGCGAATTCTATAGACACTGAAAAATAACTTTTTGTCCGGATACAAAATAAGTACTGTATCAAGCAGATGCAGTTTAGCTACCATGGGAACATCGACCAGCACTAATGGCCTTCTTGTACCTTTGCTCCGCACGCTGGTATGAAAAGCAGTATGCCCTTTTAGGGTTCTGTACTTCAATCGGTAAAAACGGAACCCTTAGTGGGTCACTCTGTTATTGACCTGTCTGGCTCTCCGACTGTTAAGATCCCTTTCTCTCAGGAACGGTAAATGTACTAAGTTGAAATTTATATCACATGCGAAGTTCTACAGTCCCTTGACGGCGTAAAATATTTAAGCTTCTACGTTAATGCAGTCAGAACATGTGGCCATTTGTAACAGATTTAGATAATGGCAAACTCACTCATCAAAGCCTATAAATTAAATACGTATATGCACGTTGGGCCTGTTGGTCTAGCGCTTACGCGCGTGCATGGAAACCGAGAGGTTGCAGGGTCCAACCAAACTCGGTTCACGCGATTTTCAGTCTTCCTTTTAAGCTATCCTTCACCCCTCAATGATGTGGAAGTCGTCAGAAACAACAAGTGATTCGGATTCCACGTTAAGCTGTAGAGTCCTCTTTTCCCAATTGGATAACTGGGGAAGGAAAGGAACACGCACATTGCCGAAAGCCCGTTAGAAAGAATTACACCTGGCCATTGAGCCATAGGAAATTATTATTGTTCTCTATATTCATAATTAAGTTTTTACGAAACTAGCAGAGCGTGAATCCTACTCGCACATACCCGTTTTTGGAAGTAATGTCCTATATTTTTTATGCAGTATTCCAACTCTTCTCTTTAAGATGGGTTCAGAAACGTATCCAGTGTGCAGTTCATGTATGCATGGCGTTATTAAAAATATTACGCAAAACTGACTTACTCTCCTGTACGAGCACAGGACACAGGTACCTGGGGTAGCGTAACTCGCCCATTTGATGAAGCTGACAGTTAACTGTGATATCACGTATCATTACCACCTCCTGGAGTCAAAGTTGGCAACAGAATTGCAATTTTCAGCCAGACGTCGATAGCAGTCATGTGGATCTGATGGATCCCATGGTGAGCACCTGCTGAACCACGGCTCTGGACTACGAGCGCCGTCTGGTGCCGCTATAAGGGATGGTCGGGAGCAGCGACACATCCCATTCACACTTGGTTCCTCTTCGCTACGTGACACTGCGCACACACTCTCTAGTTGCTGCTCTGACATCATTATCCGTGGTTTAGTTCAGAGAGCCTCATTCTAGTTCACATTGTGATGTCTGGACTCTTCCTTGCTGTATTATTTGTAATGAGTCCTCGTCCACTTGGAGAAATGCAAATTACCTAAATCATCTGTTTGTTGTGTTAACTTACCCACTAATCATTTCTGCCCGCCGGCCGCGCTGGCCGAGCGGTTTAGGCGCTTCAGTCCGGAACCGCGCGACTGCTACGGTCGCAGGTTCGAATCCTGCCTCGGGCATGGATGTGTGTGATGTCCTTAGGTTAGTTAGGTTTAAGTAGTTCTAAGTTCTAGGGGACTCATGACCTCAGATGTTAACTCTCATAGTGCTCCGAGCCATTTGAACCATTTCTGCTCCTATCTGTCTTTCCTACGTCGATAATTGCTACGCCACTCTGTAGTCCACCTCTCTTTACCACTGTGTAGCCGGCCGCTGTGCCCGAGCGGTACTAGGCGCATTGCAAGTTGACGGCAGTAGAGTCGTTCTGCAGGTAGTTTGAAGTGCCAGTTCTCTAAATGTTCTCAATAGTGTTCCTCGAAAAGAACGTTAAACGACGTGACTGTGTCAAGCAGGACACTAATAATGCCGTATCCGAACATTACGAGTTTGATTTTCCTGTTCATCCCCATAAATCACGTTTCTAATTTAGAGCTAGCTGAGAAATTTTATCTAAGTCGTCTTGTATCTTCCTACAGCCACACAACTACGACATCTTATTGTACGTCACAACTTCATCAGCAGACAACCAGATTGCTACCCACCCTATCCACCAAATCATTTATGTACGCACAGAACAATAGCGGACCTATGACACTTACCTGGGGAATCCCTAACTATGCCGTTGGCTCTGATGAACACTCACCATCGAGGAAAAAATACTGGATTCTACAGGGTGTTACAAAAAGGTACGGCCAAACTTTCAGGAAACATTCCTCACACACAAATAAAGAAAAGATGTTATGTGGACATGTGTCCGGAAACGCTTAATTTCCATGTTAGAGCTCATTTTAGTTTCGTCAGTATGTACTGTACTTCCTCGATTCACTGCCATGATTTCATACGGGATACTCTACCTGTGCTGCTAGAACATGTTCCTTTACAAGGACGACACAACATGTGGTTCATGCTCGATGGAGCTCCTGCACATTTCAGTCGAAGTGTTCGAATGCTTCTCAACAACAGATTCGATGGCCGATGGGTTGGTAGAGGCGGACCAATTCCATGGCCTCCACGCTCTCCTGACCCCAACCCTCTTGACTTTCATTTATGGGGGCATTTGAAACCTCTTGTCTACGCAACCCCGGTACCAAATGTAGAGACTCTTCGTGCTCGTATTGTGGACGGCTGTGATACAATACGCCATTCTCCAGGGCTGCATCAGCGCATCAGGGATTCCATGCGACGGAGGGTGGATGCATGTATCCTCGCTAACGGAGGACATTTTGAACATTTCCTGTAACAAAATGTTTGAAGTCACGCTGGTACGTTCTGTTGCTGTGTGGTTCCATTCCATGATTAATGTGATTTGAAGAGAAATGGTTCAAATGGCTCTGAGCACTATGCGACTTAACTTCTGAGGTAATCATTCGCCTAGAACTTACAACCAATTAAACCTAACTAACCTAAGGACATCACACACATCCATGCCCGAGGCAGGATTCGAACCGCTCTGCCACGCCGGCCGGCTTGAAACACTTTTATTTTATTTTTAAAGAAAGTGTGTAATACAGTGTAATCATTGTTTAATATTCAACGTAATCTTAATTTTCTCTTGCAGGGAGTAGGAGCTACCGTCACGGCATTGTGTGCGGGCGGATCACCTGCAAGATGGGTGTATGTCACGGTAAGGAGACGCTGCGTATCACATGTGGCGTGTCGTCTTTCACGTGACAGTATAGCGTGCTGCCCCTCCACCGCACTTCCCCCCCCCCCCTCCCCCCACCGCTATCCATGTCTTATTGTGAATATCAGTCACGTTGCGAACGCTTTCTATCACGTGCACACTTCGAGACGTTTTTCTCGGGAGCCATGGTTGCGTTTTATCACGTGCAAGCAAAGGGTTGTCCACCCGGGAAAGATCAAGCACGTTCCGCACTCGAGCAGAAGCATTCATACGCACCTCAAACATCACGTCCGTACTGAGAATGCAGGAATATGATGTTATTGTGCTCCAGTCTAAAGCAGCAAGTTCTTTCCGTTTCGCGACCATTGTTATAAGCGATGGCTTATGGCAACTGCTGTTACCGTATACGCATTTATGCTCTCCGCACAATAGTTACCTGCAGTTTATGTCATATTGTTCACGCTATGTTTATTTTTGATGTACTGAATATTTCGTATGGTCCACGGAAATACAAAGTCTCAATAAACACATTATTAGCTACTGTAGCGCGTACCCCCGGACTCCAACAGCATGCTGATGTAGTCGACGCCGTAGAGCTGCTACTGGCACAGCTCTCGCGGCAGAGTAGAGACACGATGCGATATAACGTCAGTCCCCGTAGGTTAACGGGAGAAAAAAACCTGAAAAACTTCCGAAAGGCGTTCCTCGCGTACTCGTTGTATCTCAATTACAAGTCCGCAGCGTTTCCACTTATGCGAACTCGTGTAATTGATGCTTTTTATTATTAATATTTTATTGTTAATTGTCCGGATTTACAGTAGTTATTAATTCTTCTCTCGTTTGCATAGCACACACCATAGATTGCGAGGAAATATTTTAGTTAACAGTTTTTTCTTACGCCGTTGTCTCGTTGCTATGGAATTGTTGTGCTGGTATGCAGCGAAATCCAGAGATACTCTTTGATTCAGTCTTTGTAAGATTGCGTCGAAATACGAAAATATTTTAAAGTTCACTTCTCAACTAATGACGTGAATATTTGCACTTCAATGAAATAATCTTTCATGGGTAGTCGTTGATTTAGTCATTTATCAAACTATTTAATGATGTAGTCCACACCGGGTATTTATCTGGTAACGAACAGTGTATTGTTATTTTGTCTAAATACTTATAACTCCCGCAGCACACGCAAACGGAATATTTCAGTTAAGCCAGTCCGACTGAGTTATAGTTTCTTGGCAATTACCAGAGCTCAACACTTTAGCGTAATTGTTTTATCTTCATGATGTCGTGTACTTGGGTCCTACTCAAGACTAATTGCGTGTATTCTTTCATAGAATGTACACTTCTCCTTAAGGTCCAACTAATTTAAAGTCGAGTCCAATGTTCACTAATTCAGTTATTAGATTTCAATTAACCCGTAGTGCACGGTTAAATGAGTCTGTCTGTTCCTGCCTCAGTTCATAAAATCAGTTTCTTAAGCCGTGAAACCCATCACGTAACAAACACTTCTAAAAATCGAAAACAATCTCGTCACGATTCGCAATCTCAATAATTCACATCAGAACTACTCTCGTACGTCTGCACTGGATGAATTCTAGCAAGCGACTTCTTCTGTGGAAGAGCATTGTAGACGCATTGAATTTCTTCGTTGCGGTTACAACTATCTTCCACATAAAAGTTATCTCTGATGACATTACTTTGGACTTAAATTTTGAGATATTTATTTCACATTTGTCACATGGATATTTGTCCATTGCTGAAATACGATGTTTCTTCTTTCCCTTTCGCTAACAAATATGCTCAGTGGTGTACAATGCAGTTGTTGACAAAACTCTTTCGTGTTAGCTCATCGACAAAGATGTCGTAACTGCCAAGATAACTTTACCTACTCCATGTTCTTTCTTAATTGACTTTAAGGTGGTCGTTGGGGCGTTACACTACGTGGTAAGAGTACTTAGCTTAGTACCACAGCTCGGAACCAAGCGACTGCTCCGGTCGCAGGTTCGAATCCTGCCTCGGGCATGGATGTTTTTGATGTCCTTAGGTTAGTTAGGTTTCAGTAGTTCTGAGGCTAAGGGACTAATGACCTCAGCTGTTAAGTCCCATAGTGCTTAGAGCCATTTGAACTTAGTGCCACGTATGTTGACATTAATTCTGAGAAACAAGTGAAGTGAACTATCTTTGTAGCGGCAACTGGTGAAAGTTTACCGTCTAACCTCCTTGCCTAGGGACGCCAGATTAAAGTTGATGTCGTCAAGCCCTGAATCAAAATTGCGCAACGGATAACTGGGGCCCGCATCTCGTGGTCGTGCGGTAGCTTCCCACGCCCGGGTTCACGGGTTCGATTCCCGGCGGGGTCAGGGATTTTCTCTGCCTCGTGATGGCTGGGTGTTGTGTGCTGTCCTTAGGTTAGTTAGGTTTAAGTAGTTCTAAGTTCTAGGGGACTGATGACCATAGATGTTAAGTCCCATAGTGCTCAGAGCCATTTGAACCATTTTTTTGATAACTGATGAGGGGAGCTTGAGAGCGCTACCTAGAGAGCGTGCCCTTTCTGTACGACACTAGGCAAGGGGCTGGAGGGCTCACACGCTGATGTGTGGGTCCCTGCATTCTATATCTTCTATTTTTAAATGAATTCCTTTAACTGGACTCCTATGTGATTTAAAGATTGATGACAATTGATTACGTATTTATTGTAAATATTATCACTCGATTTTACAGCGATTGCAGCAATTGTTCCAGGTTACAGATATTACAATTTTACAACTTATAGCTCGGGTATATCATATACTAATCTGCACGCACATTTCTACGGGCAAGACGGAATTGCGTTGGCCAAATGTATATCACCAAAGTCTCCCAATATTTTACATAGGACATCCACTATGTGAGGAGGATAACGGGCAAACTAGGGACCAGATACATTAACACAGGGGTCAAATTTCCTAAATTAACGAGATCATTCATTTCCTTACACAATCCGAAGCTGGAAATAAAAGAATTAGTACAAATATTCAAATACCTCTCTTCCATGCGTGAACATTGAGACAGACGCACTGAGAGCACGTCTGCTCACTTACCCGTCTTCTGTAACACCCGTCGAATATGGCGGGCACCCAGAGGTTTTCCTGGGCCCCGGTGGAGGGGATGGTCGAACCACTTCGCCGTGACCAACCTCTCCACCCCAAATCTTGTGACACTGGCGAATCTTTGACTTTTACCTGCCTGTGCTGTCTCTCTGATCCCCTACCCAGGAGTAAGGTTGGCACTACTATACTACAGAACTACTTCCCAACAAAGATTTGGCCACGCTTTACAGAAAGGTGTGAGGACGATTAGGAAAGTTCATGTGCAGATTCACATTCACGTACAAGAAATGCATAATACACGACAGATATAAATACGTATTATGAAGCCTGACACATTTCTTTTCACCCGTCCACATGGGTTCTGTTGCACCCGCGGCCGGCCGCGTCGTGTAATAAAATTGGCTGCAGAGCCGCCTCTGTTTCTACTTCCCGGTACGAGCGAGCAGCGAAACCTGCTGCTTACAGAGCGGAAACTACTGTACCGTTTCACTGGTTGACAGGATATGGAAAGCCAACTTTTTATAGCATACAACATACGTCTTAAGACCATATACACTGATCAGCCGAAACATTATGATCACTGCCCATCGCTATGTTGGATGCCGCCTCGTGGCGATGTGGGCACGTGACGCGGTAACAAAAGAATGCAAGCGGGGCAAACGCGGACGGGGGATCACCCTAGCGACGATATCGGCTGCAAATGGGGACATGAGGGACTTTGACATAGGACAGATTATTATTACGCAGAGTCTATGAACGAGTATCTCGAAAACGGCGGAGCTGGTCGAATGTTCAAGTGCTTATTTCGTGAGCATCTACGGAAAGAGGTAGAAGGACAGTGAAACTACCACTAGACATTAAATGGTTGGACGTCCACGGCTCTTCACAAAACGTGGGGTTCGGAGGTTTGTCTGCTCTGTAAAGTAGGACAGATGGTGATCTGTGGCATCTCTGCCGAGAGAGCACAATGTTGGTGTTTCGGAGCAAACCGTTCTTGTTGAACACTGAACATGGAGCTCCGCAGCAGACCACCACTACATGTTCATATGTTGACCCAATGACATCGTCAAGTACGATTGTAGTGGGCACTGAACCTTCGGGATTCGACCGCCGGTCAATGGAAACGTGTCGGTTCTTCGAGTGAATCACATTTTTGCTGCACTAGATCGCGGATCGTCTCCACAAACGCCGTCATCGAGATGAACGGCGGCTCGAAACGTGCAGCGCGCCACAGACGCAGGCTGGTGGGAGCAGTATTATGCTGTGGGAGACATTCTCCTGCCCTTACATGGGACCTGTGTTAGTAATCGTAGACGCGCTGACAGCTACGAACCGCCTGCATCCCTTCATGCTTGATGTTCAAAATGGCTCTGAGCACTATGGGACTTAACATCTATGGTCATCAGTCCCCTAGAACTTAGAACTACTTAAATCTAACTAACCTAAGGACGTCACACACATCCATGCCCGAGGCAGGATTCGAACCTGCGACCGTAGCAGTCGCGCGGCTCCGGACTGAGCGCCTAGAACCGCTAGACCACCGCGGCCTCATGCTTGATGTCTTTCGCGATTGTGATGTCGCCTGTCAGCAGTATAATTGTCCGCTTCTCGCAGCCAGAACTGTGTTGCAGTAGTGTGAGGAGCATTATAGTGAACTCTCGTTGATGTCTCGGAGAGCAAATTCGCCTGATGTAAATCGTATGGAACCCATCTGGGTCGCTATGGGCCGCCATCACCGCGTTCGCAGACCAATGGCTCGTTATTTACGCGAATTACATGACATGTGGGTAGACATTTGATGCCATATACCTCCACAAACCTACTAATAAACTGTCGGAAGCCGGCCGCCCGCTGTGACCGAGCGGTTCTAGGTGCTTCAGTCCGGAACTGTACTGCTGCTCTGGTTGCAGGTTTGAATCCTGCCTCGGGGATGGATGTGTGTGATGTCCTTAGGTTAGTTAGGTTTAAGTAGTTCTAAGTCTAGTGGACTGATGACCTCAGACGTTAAGTCTCATAGTGCCTAGAGCCATGTGAACCATTTTTTTTATTTTTTTTTTTATTTTTTTTTTTATTTTATTTTTTTTTTTTTTGAAACTGTCGGATCTCTGATGCCCAGAATCAGTGACGCATTTCGTTCCAAAGACGGACAAACATGCTATTATGCAGGTGGTCATAATGTTTTGGCTCATCAGTGTATACTGCATGACAGACAAAGGGAAGCACTCAGGAGGGGAGGAAGAAACGCAACGAACCTTAACGAGCTGAGAGGGCTCTGAAGCAGCGCGGGTTACCCGCGCGGTCTAAGGCGTCTTCTCACCGTCCGGGCGGCTCCCTCCGTCGTAGGTTCCAGTTCTCCCTCGGTTATGGGTGTGTGTCTTGTCCATAGCGTAAGTTAGTTTAAGTAGTGTGTAACCTTAGGAACCGACGACTTAAGCAGTTTGGTCCCATAAGATCTTACCACAAATTTAGAAATTAAAAAAAAAAAAAAAAACAAGTGCTCTGATATTTCAGTGACAAGAAAATCGAGTTAAATTTACAAAGAACTTGACAGCGTAGCCCACTTAACAGTATGACGTTGTACCTCCTCTGACCTGATTCGGTTGGGAAGGTTGTTACTAGTCGTCGTATTCTCTCCTGAGGCAAGGTGGCCCACAACTGTTGTAACTAACCTTCCATATAGGCCGCCCGCTTAGCCGACCGGTCTAACGCACGGCTTTCCGGAGTGGGAAGGAGCGCCTGCTGCCCGCCCGGCGGACTTGTGTCGAGGTCCGGTGAGCCGGCCAGTCTGTGGATGGTTTTTAGGCGGTTTTCCATCTGCCTAGGCAAATGCGGGCTGGTTCCCCTTATTCCGCATCAGCTACACTATGTCGGCGATTGATGCACAAACAAGCTCTCCACGTATGCATACACCACCATTACTCTATCCCTTTGGGATAGGGGAGGGGGAGAGACCGCACAATAACCCTGGGTGGGTTGACATCCGAGCTGGTACCACAAATGTTCTGTCGGGGACAGGTGTCATGGTATTAAAACCAGCCTACCCATGCGACAATAATTCCCTCTACACGAAATATATTCGTAGTTACGAGTACGAACAACCATCGGCTGTGTAAGTGAACGACGCCAGTGATAACTTTTGTTGGACCGGGACTCGAACCCGGATTTCCCGCTTTACGCTAGCGGTCACCTTAATCGCTTTGGCTAACCGTGCAAGACTCGCGGCCAGACCCAAACTTCCATGTCTCGTCGTTCCTGCGTCACACCCTGCACGCGTACACATATTATGTAACTCCCTTACAGGAAAGGACATTTTAATTGAACGTTGCTGCCTGGTACCGGCGGATAAATACGATACTTCAGTGGCTGTGTTGTTAACATGAACCACGCGATGTTCCCTTCAGACATGCATCCATGACATACAAGATGAACGGCGCAACGCTTCTTAGATGTCCGAAGGAGCATTGCATCTTTCATCTTAACAGCAAAGACACTGCACTATCGTACTGTAATTCCCTTGTCCGGCAGCAGCTCCAATGAACGGCGAGGTATGACACAAAATGCGGCAGGAATTCTATTACTCGTTCTCTGGTGGCAGACGCTCATGTGAAGTTGTTACAATGTTCTTAGTGCACAATATGGCGGCACTGCCTTGCAGTGATCTGACGTGGTCCACCGGAACCTTGGCGAAGATTATGCCAGCCCACTAGTTTCCATGCAGTCCAATATCGAGTCTTTATCACATCCTAATGCCCAACAAATCTGAATATTGCACGATTCGATCTGCCTGCCAAATACACCCGCAGTGAAGTCCCTTTTAAAACTCCGTCAGGTGTTTATTTTGCTGTCTCATATGTGTACGTGCCATCTCCGTGCCCTTCACAGTGATCAAACAACATCTCATGCTGATGCCGTCTCTTACATAACCTAATAGGCCTGATAGTAACATTGAGCATGAACGACGCTGCTCCACTCTGATGGCCGTTCTAAATGTCACAGAGAACTGTGACTCAGGTTATTTACATACTTGCTTAGGATGTATGCGCGTTCTAAGTTCTCTGATATGCGACCATGTCCTCTGGGTGCTTCACGTTTGATGCCAACCAATGTAGTTTCTTTGAATGCCCGATGAAACTTCGACGATTTTCCGTAGGAGATCGCTGTTATTACGTGGCGTGATATTCAACATGCTTCCCTATAAATAACATTGCAACTAAACAAACGCGTAATAGAGAGATTGGTGTAGTAAGTAGGTGTCTCGTGAATTGCTAAACAATAATATTTTATGAACATACATCATAAGTGACATCTCTCATCAGTCTCAAAGCATCTCCTTCGTGGCAGGAAGGAAGGTTGTGATTTAACGTCCCGTCGAAGGCATGTTTATTAGAAACATAGCCCAAGTCGTGTTTGGGCGAGGATGTGGAAGGAAATCGACAGTGTCCTTTTCAAGAGAACCATTCTGGCATTTGCCTTACGCTCTTTAAGGAAACCACAGACAACCTAGATACGGATGAGAGGGCAAAGATTTGAAGCCGACCGGTTGTAGGCGCTACAGTCTGGAACCGCGCGACTGCCACGGTTGCAGGTTCGAATGCTGCCTCGGGCATGTGTGTGTGTGATGTCCTTAGGTTAGTTAGGTTTAAGTAGTTCTAAGTTCTAGGGCACTGATGACCTTAGAAGTTAAGTCCCATAGTGCTCAGAGCCAAAGATTTGAATCGTCTTCTTGTCGAATGCTGGACTAGTTTCGTACTACTGCGGAATGTCACTCAGTTCTTCGGCGCAAAAGAACCCAGAAGATCTGAGGAAATGATTCTGCCTTGGAAACAAAGCACACTCGTGTATTTTCTCCATGATCAGCTGCTCAAAATACAGGGGGACTTGTGGTGATACGGAGGGTTTTTTATGGTATCAGTTAGCGGAGCAATGACATTTGGCAGGCCTCCGCCCGAACTTATTCGTGTTAAATACGGTATAACATAGACAATGTTTGTATAAATTATGTAAATTTCTGTTTTGAAACCTGGAAATGTATGTTTTTGTTGTTTCTTATGTTTTATGAGCGGTGCGGCAGCGGAAGGAATCTCCCACCTGGGCCGGAATGCTGAAGTCGCCGGACGCAGACGTCAGAGAATCGGCGACCATGCGCAGTAAGATGCTGGAAGCTTCCATTAGGTGCTATGGCCTATGTTTTTAACAATTAAATTATGTTTCATAAATGAAAATGAAATTTTCACCTCAGTCCCGTCTTAGAGTTCGAAGTTCGCTGTTCTGTAGGAGGCACGCTTGATGGCAGATGAATAATGAAATACTTATGTAGCAGTCATCTGTGTATCGTGTAAGGAAATAAAACATTTTGTGTCTTCTAAGAAAGAAAAGTTTTAAAGAATTAATTATTCTGAAATTTGATGGCTCACGTTTATTTGTACTGAGACGTGCGTGTAGAGCAGGAAGAGCGGTGATTTTTACTGAATGAAAATTTATATACATTAGGGCGGTAAAAGAAAGTGGTGTTTGATCTCCGAAGTTTACGAGAAGTGTGATATAAATGAATTATTTTCAAAACATAATAATCCAATGGGGCATTTCTGTGAAACATTATAAATTTTGTTATTCAAATGGTTCAAATGGCTCTGAGCACTATGGGACTTAACTTCTGAGGTCATAAGTCCCCTAGAACTCAGAACTACTTAAGCCTAACTAACCTAAGGACATTACACACATCCATGCCCGAGGCAGGATTCGAACCTGCGACCGTAGCGGTCGCGTGGTTCCAGACTGTAGCGGCTAGAACCGTCGGCCACCTCGGCCGGCTGTTATTCAAGAGGCATCTAAACTGAAAGCAAATTACATAATTAATAATTTCCTGCGTTTGAGATATGTTAATGCGATTAGCAGAGACAATAGTACTTACGGATCTTGGTGTTGACAGTCACCCTTGGTTTGCATAGTAACTGATAAATCACAGACATTCATTACTAGACTGGCAATACCTTATACAGTACCACTGGTGTGACTGAAGTCAGCAGTTCATAATAGAATTATTTACTGATTATTTACTGATTATTTACTGATTATTTACTGATTATTTACTGATTATTTACTGATTATTTACTGATAAAGCACTCGTCAGAAAGGGGAATAAATTGATACAAGGCTAAGGTACCTTTAGAATTGTGACATAATGATCAGTACATGCGTCGTGTTCGGCTGTAATTTTTCGTACAGCAGACGGAAGATAGAAAGAAAGGTGTTTCAATGCAAACACAACTGGAAAAATCTTAACGCATTTTTGCTTTCCACTGTATTTGGGCCTAAATGATTACATTACAGTTTCTCTTATCAGAAATACTGGCAGTATGTAAATAGTTTGTGTATATTTTAGGGAGTTTAATAATATAATATTCGTAGACATAGCACTTGCTTTGAATCAGTTTTGATTACCTTCCCCCTTCAAGTAGAACGTCCGATTTGCCACTGATAATAAGTATCTTTATCTATTTGAGTGTTCTTACGAAAACTAAAGTCTGCTTCAAACGTGTAAATATGTAAGTTGATGCTGTTCTCACAACATGATTCTACAATGTATGTGTTATACTCAACTAGCATGCAAATATTTGCTCAAGTGCAGAAGTTCTTTAAACCCCCTCGTAAAGCTTACGTCATTTCATTTCAGAAAATAGTGTTAGTACCACACACACACACACACACACCTCCTGACGCCGCCATCTTACCTCACCAAATGTTAGGCTTAAGTAAAAGTTAGGTCTTTGCCGGTCTAGTAATGTATGTCTGTGGGACAACGAATAGAAGAAGATCTTTGGTTTCAACACGTAATTACACCAAGAGATAATTTTTCTGAAGCATTTATACTATTCAGTGCCCACAGTTCGACCGCTGGAGCGGAGTGAACCTGTCTAAATAATAATTTTATTAATCTTCCGATACATAGAGGCGTGGTTATTCAAATGGTTCAAATGGCTCTGAGCACTATGGGACTTAACTTCCGTGGTCATCAGTCCCCTGGAACTTAGAACTACTTAAATCTAACTAACCTAAAGACATCATACACATCCATGCCCGAGGCAGGATTCGAACCTGCGACCGTAGCAGTCCCGCGGTTCCGGACTGCGCGCCTAGAACTACTAGACCACCGCGGCCGGCGAGGCGTGGTTAGTCACGATCTCTAGGAAGAAAATAGTCGAACTTACGTGGCCTAAGAGCTACGTAAGGTACGTTCAGCCAGAAGAGTCTTTAAAGAAATGAAATGTCGTGTGGCTAGGGCTTCCCATTGGGTAATCAGTCGCCTCGTGCAAGTCTTCTTAGCTGACGCCGCTTCAGTGACTTGCGCGTCGATGGGAATGAGATAATGATAAAGACAACACAACACAACACAACCCTCAGTCCCTGAGCGGAGAAAATCTCCGACCCAGCCGGGAATCGAGCCCGGCCCCCTTAGCATGGCATTCCGTCGCACTAACCACGCAGCTATCGAGGCGGACAGTGTCTTTAACCTTCTGATCCCCCTAATATACCAATAGAGAGATCGCGCCGTGACCCACTCTGAGGTAGTATCCTCTCAGCCATGAAAAAGTAAATTACACATTATTATGGCAGCTCAGTTAACTTTAAGTGAATGCTGTACTACATTTGAAAGTGACACAGATACATGACACTATTTTACTACATAATCACCAAGTATCTGTAAACAACGATTGGAACTTTGAACCAATTATCGACAACAGAAATGCGTTCCTTGGTGACGGATTTGTTCGAGAAACGCTCTGTGAACGTTCTCGTCGCTGGAAAAACCTGACCCACTATTCTTCCCCCATTTCACGATCTTTCAGCTTGCCGAAAAGATGGAAATCATATGGTGCAAGATCTGGAACTCTCAATTAGCATATACGTCCGCATCTACACACATACTCCTCAAGCCACTGTATGGTGCACTTCGGTCGGTACCATGTACATTACTAGTCATTTCTCTTCCAGTCCCGCTCGTAGACGGGACGAGAGAGAAACAACTGTCTATATGCCTCCGTACGAGTCCCAATTTCTGTTCCCTTGTCTTCGTGCTCCTTACGCGAAATGTGCCTCGACGGTAGTAGAATAGTTCTGCTGTCAGATTCAAATGCCTGCTCTCAGCCACGCAGGCCCGTGCGGCCATCAAATTGTTGTCACCATTTAACTACACGACATTGTACTGGGTCCGTATATTGCCAGAATGTCACGGTAATATGAATGACATTTAGACGTTTTGCCCACAAGAATTTTAATGCGTTGCGTAGTGTGCGTTTCCAGTTGCAGCACCGTTTCACTCCCTTAACCGTACGAAAGGAGAACCGTGTCTGCAGGAGACACACAACAACATGTACTGTCTTCTGACAATAACCACTCCCGTTGCACAATTTTCTTAACGTTGAATGAAATGTGTAACTTATTTTCGCAAGTCTCCACGTACTTGAAAACTTACTGTTTTGTGTGAATATGGATACCCATAGGCGTAAAACCAAGTCCGGCCACTGAGACTCAGTATTCCCGTGGTTTGCCTAAATTGCTTAAGTAAATACCGCGATATATCGTTTGAAAGGGATTTGACAAATTCTCTTTTATCCACCTTCCTTGAACAGTTAAATTCTCCCGAATGATAGACTGATGAACAGTAAAATTTAATAATCTTAGGGTGCTGTCTGCATCTACATCTGCATGGATACTCTGCAAGTCACACTTCAGTGCTTGGCAGAGGGTTCATCGAACCACATTTACGATAGTTCTCTGTTATTCCAATCTCGTACAACCCACAGAGAAAACGAACACCTGTATCTTCCGTGCGAGCTCTGATTTCCCTTATCTTATTGTGATGGTCGTTTTACGTACGTGTCAAAAAATATTTTCCGATTCGGAGGAGAAAGTTGGTGATCGAAATTTCGTGAGAAGATTCCGCCGCAACGGAAAACTCCTTTGTCTTAATTATGTCCATCTCAAATCCTGTGTCACGTCAGTGACACTTCTCCCCTATTTCTCGATAATACAAAAGATGCCGCTCTTCTTCGAATTATCTCGATGTACAGGGTGTTATAATTAAAGTTAAGCTTTCAGAGCGATGTAGAAATAACATCAATGGTCAGATGACGTCAAATTGCAATGGAATACTATCGGAGAAGGGGAAAACGTATACCAGAAGAAAAATAAATAGTTACAAAATGTAGCGGTGGATGGCACTGTAAGCATCATAATTTAATAGTGGTCGACTGCAAATCACAAATGAATCATACAACAATGCCTAAGGTGTACGTTTCACGTTAAACAAACTATATTATTCAGTGTGCATGGGTGTACAGGTGTGATACTGTTGGTTACGTAAGTCCATCCACCACCGCCAGCACATATCACATCGGATGGAAGAAATCGGTTTTTAATTGTCCTGAGGCCAAAAACAGCATAAAAAACATCAATCAGAATCAAATCGCATTATTAATTTCCGTGTGACTGGAGTAAAATATGTTTAATACGGTGTCAACCGTTTTCTACAACAAGTTGAAACCAAGAAACAGCATGTTCCACAATGAGATTTTCACTCTGCAGCGGAGTGTGAGCTGATATGAAACTTCCTGGCAGATTAAAACTGTGTGCGCCGGCCAGAGTGGCCGAGCGGTTTTAGGCGCTACAGTCTGGAACCGCGCGACCGCGCTCCGAGCCATTTGAACCATTTGAACCAAAACTGTGTGCCGGACCGAGACTCGAACTCGGGGCCTTTGCCTTTCGCGGGCAAGTGCTCTACCATCTCAGCTACCCGAGCACGACTCAAACCCCGTCCTCACAGCTTTACTTCTCCGCAATATCCTTTCTTCCAGGAGTGCTAGTTCTGCAAGGTTAGCAGGAGAGCTTCTGTGAAGTTTGGAAAGTAGGAGACGAGGTACTGGCGGAAGTAAAGCTGTGACGACGGGGCGTGAGTCGTTCTTCGGTAGCTCAGTTGGTAGAGCACTTGCCCGCGAAAGGCAAAGGTCCCGAGTTCGAGTCTCGGTCCGGCACACAGTTTTAATCTGCCAGGAAATTTCAGCATGTTCCACAACTGATTGAAGTGTTTCCGGGGTCACCTTCAGAATGTGTTGCGCAATGCGTGCCTTCAATGCAGCTAAGTTTGCAATCGGAACACTGAACACAAGATCTTTCAGATAACCCCACAGCCAGAAGTCACACGGATTAAGATCAGGTGATCGGAAGGGCCAGGCTGTAGGGAAATGGCGGCTGATAATTCTAGCACTTCCGAAATGGCGCTTCAGCAGCTGCTTAACTGAATTTTCAATGTGCGTAGGTGCGCCGTCTTGCATAAAAATGTTCTCATCCACATATCCACGCTGTTGGAGAGCTGGAATGATGTTGCGCAAAAGACACTCATAGTGCTTACCAGTGACGGTACAGGACCGGAAGCAGGTGTCCCTTCGAAAAATATGGCCCTATGATAAATTATGCCGTAAACCCACACCACACAGTGGCCTCTTCAGGATGAAGTGGTACTGATTGATTTGCGTGTGGATTTCCCGTTGCCCATATTCGATAATTCTGTGTATTGACATATCCCGTCAGATGGAAGTGGGCTTCATCTGACCACAAAATCTTCCACGGCCAATCATTCTCCACTTCCAAGCGAGCAAGAAATTCTAAAGCAAAGGTATCTCTTGCTGGCAGGTCAACAGCAAGCAACTCGTGCACATTGCTAATTTTGAACGGATAGCAAAGAATGATGTGTCGTAGGATTTTACGCACCATGCTCACGGGTATGTCCAATATTCTGGCAATTCTCCGTGAACTACAGGTTTGCACACCATCACTCGTCTCCTCCTACATTGCTGTGGCCACAGCTTCCACTGATGTCGAATTAATTCGTTTTCTATTTGTACGCCAAAAGAAATCGTCTTTTCTAATTTCCGAATCATTTTCTCCAGACCCACGGCAGTCATCGCACCAACGCCTTTTTACAAACCCGTCAGTGTCCGGAACTTCTTCAGAGCGACGTGCGTATAGTCATCATTCTTGTAATACAGCTTTACAAACAGAGCGCGATCCTGCATCGAGACAGGCGAACGTCGCAGACGCAAAGGAGGAAAAGCCGTGCACCCGGCGTGTTTATACCAACTTGAATGGGTCGTGTGCGTGACAGGTGTTTTCATTTACGCATTCTGACACGTACACCGCCATCTATTGATCAATTTTCACAGTATTTTTTTTTTTTTTTTTCGCCTGTGAGAGAGCAGTTCACAAGTCGTGCCTAGCTCGGTAAGAACATTCTCTCTTTGCAAGCGGAAGGCAAGGTTCTGGGTTTTAAGCTCCGATTTAAGCTGCCAGGAAGCTTCTACAGCCATCAACACACGGGCCGCGCAATCGAAGTTGAGCGTTAAGCGTGCTCAGTTTCTGCCTCATAGCGTAAAAAAAAGCACGTTCCGGAGTCTTTCCGAACGTGCAGAGCAATATCTGACGTGAACGTGCATTTGGACGTTGACCAGTGAGATGGAAGGACGCCACCTACGTCACATCTCTCTTCAGTACAAACTCGCGAGACACCTCATTAGCTTTCAGTTGAATCCCATTCGTATATATGCCGTTTCTAGGCATCAGAAAGCAGAATGTCTTGAAAACCCGTCATTAATTGAACGATTTGTTGTAATAAAATGACAGGAAACATAATATTGATGATAAAAGAATTATTATAACTTGAGTGTTATGAAAGTATGCCGTTTCAAGACAAATTCACAGTGAGAATTGATAAGAAATTAAATTTTCTTGATACGATTTGTTATAATTGAATGCCAATTAACAACATATCTACAATTAAAGCTTTTTGTACACCGAGAGATGTAAAATATGGTCATGCAACATTCATTGTCGGTATAGTGTAATGAGTACATTAGTTGATATCAGGAACGCTGCAATCATTGTGGCATTAGCAACGCGCACTGAGTATGTTATGTTGTAAATACTTTCTACGCTACTGATGGGCATAGAAAATGTAGATGGCAGTGGACAAGAAACTCTAGTTGCGCCATTTCCTGAAGAAACATTCTTTTCGCTGAAGTAGCGCAAATATTATACAAAGCTAGTTTACATTTTTATTGTAACATTTCGTCTGATAATATTTTGATTCGAACACATTTACTAATTATAATCATGTAATTACATAAAATAAATAAATAAAAATTAAAAAAGAAAACAAATTATAGACTCGTAGAACCTATGACTTGGAAGAATTTTTGGGAATAGTCATGGGCAACGCTTGAAAAAGGGATAGTTCTTTTTTTCGTAGAATTCAAGTGGCGGTAACAATTAGTGGTAGATTTGATACCAATTTACCCGTTTCTGGTTCGTGGCACACTATATCTATATATTTTTACAACTAGACTTCGCGGATTCTAATAAGTTATGATACCTTCTCATTAGTTTAATAAAAAGATATTCTACAACATTGGACGTTATGTAAATGTAAGTGCGGTCATTCTGAAGAATGAGATTTTTCTATTGACTTAATCTATATAATAGCGTGCGCTACTTGCAGTAAGATATTTTGCACTTTCTTGTTTTAAGTTTCTTATTTCACATGCTGTAAAGATTTTGCTGCTGAATAAGAACAGTGATCAAGCAAGAATTTGTGTTGCATTATTTGTAATCGAACTTTCATAAGCCGATGTCCGTATTGTCTGGACATGGTACTTTTCATTTTGCCGCATAACATGTCCATGGATATGAAATATACTAAACAGAACAACATTGCTAGCCTTCGGATAAAGGAGCAAATGTGCGCTTTAATAGAGCTAACAGGAATTTTACGCCCGTCCATTTCGTAAACGTCGTGATGTGCTAGCGAGATACGGGCGACAACTGGCGCCAGAGCGCGTAGCGATCACGTGTACCACGTTGAGAACACGTGCCGTATGCACAAGTCGCATAGTTCCTGAGCGTACAGTCACAGACATACATTACTAGACTGGCACTATCGTATACAGTATCACTGACGTTACTGAAGGCAGCAGTTTAGAGCTGCAATATGCCGGCGAGCGCAAGGGAATTGTGTGAACAGCTGTTTATTTGCCGATAAGACACTCGTAAGAAATGGGAATAAACTGATACAACTCCGATACCTTTAGAGTTTTGACATAATGGTCAATACATGCGTTGTGTTTGACTGTGAAAGGAAAGGATCATGTCTCAATGCAAGCGTAACCAGAAACATCTTAAGTATTTTTGCTTTTGTACTGTATTAAAGTCTAAATAATAACATTACAGTTTGTCTTATCCGAAATACCGATTGTATGTAAATAGTTTATGTCTGTTTTAGCGGGTTTAGTAATTTAGTATTCAAAGACACAGCTTGACGATGTGCTTTTAACCAATTTTGATAGACTTCGGCTTTTATTTGAATAGTATGCTCGTTAAGAAGGTGATCCTGCAAGCAGAACGTGCTGTGGGACTTAACATCTGAGGTCATGAGTCCCCTAGACCTAGAGCTACTTAGCCGGCCGGAGTGGCCGAGCGGTTCTAGGCGCTACAGTCTGGAACTGCGGGACCGCTACAGTCGCAGGTTCGAATCCTGCCTGTGGCATGGATGTGTGTAATGTCCTTAGGTTAGTTAGGTTTAAGTAATTCTAGGTTCTAGGGGACTGATGACCTCAGCAGTTAAGTCCCATAGTGCTTAGAGCCATTTGTACCATATTGAACCTAGAACTACTTAAACCTAACTAACCTAAGGACATCACGCACATCCATGCCCAAGTCAGGATACGAACCTGCGACCGCAGCAGCAGCGTGGTTCCGGACTGAAGCGCCTAGAAAAAAATTCAAATGGCTCTGAGCACTATGGGACTTAACATCTATGGTCATCAGTCCCCTAGAACTTAGAACTACTTAAACCTAACTAACCTAAGGACAGCACACAACACCCAGCCATCACGAGGCAGAGAAAATCCCTGACCCCGCCGGGAATCGAACCCGGGAACCCGGGCGTGGGAAGCGAGAACGCTACCGCACGACCACGAGATGCGGGCGAAGCGCCTAGAACCTCTCGGCCACAACAGCCAGCGATAACAAGTGCCTTTATTTATTTTAGTGTTCCTACAAAAACTACAGTCTTCTTTTAACCTTCATATAAGTAAATTGATGTTCTTCTCATAACATTATTCTACATCAGAATGAGATTTTCACTCTGCAGCGGAGTGCGCGCTGATACGAAACTTCCTGGCAGATTAAAACTGTGTGCTGGACCGAGACTCGAACTCGGGAGTTTTACCTTTCGGGGGCAAGTGCTCTGCCAACTGAGCTACCGAAGCACGACTCACGCCCCGTCCTCACAGCTTTTCTTCTGCCAGTACCTCGTCTCCTACCTTCTAAACTTTACAGAAGGTCTTCTGCGAACCATTCTACTATTCTACATCGTTATGTTTTAAACTCAGCTTGTACGCAAATATTTTCTCAAATCTAGAAATTCTTTAAGCTACCTCGTAAACCTTAAAAGGCCATTTAGTTTCAGAAAATAGTGTTAGTACCGCACACAAACTTCCTGACGTCACCATCTTACCACACCAAAAGTTAGGGTTCAGTAAAAGCTATGTCTTGAGCTCTGCACGGTCAACGTTGACGTTCTACAGCACGGTCCGTGTGCCTACGGCTTAACGATTGCCCTACTTTGAATATGACTGTTGCAATTGTTTATGCGCGTCGGTGCATAGTTTGAGAGTCGACCGTTGCTGCTCGGTCAGTCAAGGTTGATGGCTGCGCAGCTTTCCGGGAATAAGTTTACGACTCGATTTCCAGTGCAACTGCGCCCCAGCGAGTACCGAGGTCGGTCGGCCGAGCTGCGTCTCGAATTACGCAGAGCGCAAGCGAGGCCTGCACGTGGGTTGCGCTGAACGGAGCGCAGTTAAGCCGGCCGGCAGATAGCGGCGGAATGTGGCGCAGGAAGTGCACGCCCTGCAGCCGCGGCGCCGCCAAGGCCGCAGCGGCCGCGACACCCGGTAGAGCCCTGCTGCTCACAGCGGACCAGTCAAGGGCGGCAATTTAGTACTATACCTAGAAGAATCTGGGTCATGTTTTTGAGCAAGACTTCCTAGAAATTTCACAACGCATTTTTGTCTTAATTTGGACAGCCAAACGGCGGGCGGAAATTGGACAAAAGGGGGTATCAGATCTACCAGTGTGAAATCTCTTTTTGCGAAAAAATATTCAATTGCTTGAAAGTAAACAGGATAATTGAGAAAAAAAATTAGTGATCCGAGGAAAAATAGGAGTATTCCTTGAACACTGCTACTGCAAATTCAGCGCAATAAGTTCATCTCTTCGAGGCGTAGCCATTTTGCACTTTGCGAGGTGCCGGGGCTAGCAGTGTATTTAACACTAAATTTTTCTAGAATCTTCATATGGAAATGATGCTCTAAGCCCCCCCTTTTCTAACTCCGACTTTGGCTGTTGCACATGGATTAAGAAGAAACGCGAACTGACTGTAATCGACCCTGAAAGGGAAAGTAGAAAAGAGTTTGGCACCTGTAATAATTTAATTTAATGGAAATTAAATAAAGGAAAGTTTCATTAACGTAGTGAGAAATGAAAGGGTTGCTCTACTGATTAACAGAATGAAAGTTCTGTTCCTGCTGGCCGAAGTGGCCGTGCGGTTAAAGGCGCTGCAGTCTGGAACCGCAAGACCGCTACGGTCGCAGGTTCGAATCCTGCCTCGGGCATGGATGTTTGTGATGTCCTTAGGTTAGTTAGGTTTAACTAGTTCTAAGTTCTAGGGGACTAATGACCTCAGCAGTTGAGTCCCATAGTGCTCAGAGCCATTTGAACCAGTTCTGTTCCAAAATAACAATTTATTATGACTAAACTCAAAATAATAAACAAAACACATGAAACATTGACAATACATCAAATTGGATACTCAAATAAATGCTGTGAAGGTGAAATTGTCCATAAACTAGATTGTGACATTTATGACCAAGTGGTATGTGGAGCCAATTCCTTGCAACTCAAATCTTAAGAGAGACACCCAGCCAACCCAACATTAATTGCTGCTACAGTAGTGAGAACTCAGACAATGAACATCCAAGACAGAACCACGTAAGAAAAGACGGTAACAGGCGCACTCTGCTGAGCTCTGATTATCACAGAGCAAAAGTCCCTAATCTGCCGGTGCTGCAGACATACATTACCAAGCTGTCTTCTTAACTGCAAGGACACGATCTGGCGTACTGGAGGCGATGACTGGTTACTTCGACTTCCCGTCGTGGTGATGACAATGTCACGAGTATAGCCCGAAACAAATTACCCTGGTCTGGTTGTTCCAGACTAAAGACTTCCTATCAATACAAATGCGCCTCTGAGGGAGACGAAGAAGGCTCGCCACACAATCACTGACGGTACAGTGATTGATTTTAACAAGCGAAGTCACACAGTAACTCCGATACAGTCAACTTTAGCCAAAACTGCTCAAGACGGACAATGTAGGCCGCTTGTACGCAGAACGCTCAATTGCCAACTGTACTTGGAAAGTTACGTTGAAGTCGAAACTTCTGCACCTTCGTCAAACAGTTACAATTAAATGAAAGTATATTAGACAGCCAACGGAAGGCAGGCTGTCCATAGCAGCGAGAGCTCAGTCTTGTAACCTACTCTGACCGAAAGGCGAGAGCCGACCCTCTCAAGAGCACCCGTACAAGCCGAACACAGAACAGTCCCGCCCCCACGACAGTGGTCGTGGTTAAAAGTTCCAATCAGCAACTCTAAAACCGGCGAAAATTCCCCTCTATTGCCGCCGCACAACTATTCAACCAATGGAGATACTTGGCGCCAATTTCTACGCCGATTTTGCTACGTCACGGAGCTATTCCCTGAGCAAGCCAATCACAGTTATGATTTTGCAGAAAACACGAGAATTTGCCCGCCAAGACTGCCTGGGAACACAAGTCATTCCCACGCCTCGCTGGTAGCCCATCAGAAAGTGTTTTCACTAAGTTTCTGCGAAGTAACAGAATCTCTAGCCCAACAGCCCCTTCTGGCCCCTGCAGGCGTGTCGCTCCCGCTCTTGTGACAATGTCGGCGTCTGGACAGCATCCACTCGACTCCCTCACACCCGTCGGCTTAACCCTTTCAAGCTCAGCAGAACTCGCCTGTCACTGGACTACCCAGGTGACGAGAGACGCTGCGTGGGAAGTCCGCGTGTGAAGGAATAGTAACTTTTCACTGCATGCAATTGGAGAGGAAAATCGAATTACTTAGAGTAAGATAGAAATATGAGAGGGGGCTCATGCCACCTCTCAACTTTAAAGCGACTTTGGTGCGATATTTAAGTGTCAACAAAAAACTGAATCAATAAAAAATTTTAAAAAGTCCTGTCAAAACTTTTTTGAAATGAGTTGTCTAAAAACAAGAAATAAAATAAATTAGAGAAACATTTATCGCTTCTTTGAACAATACTTGAAATCACGTACACTATATGAGGTGCCGATTGAAAAAAATGTTTAAATGTGTGTGAAATCTTATGGGACTTAACTGCTAAGGTCGTCAGTCCCTAAGCTTACACACTACTTAACCTAAATTATCCTAAGGACAAACACACACACCCATGCCCGAGGGAGGACTCGAACCTCCTCCAGGACCTGCCGCACAGTCCATGACTGTAGTGTCGATTGAGAGTTTAAAGTTCAGTGTTTATCCTAAAAGCTGAGAATCTTAAAGGCTGCTAGAGGACACTTGTCCAGTGGCTTGTGTAGACTGTCTCATTTGCTGTAAATGATTTCGTGCACAGTTCAAAGCCACCTCAAAAGTTTCCCTAATTTATTTTATTCCTTATTTTTAGACAAATCAGTTCACAAAATACTTTACAGGATTTTTTCAAAGTTTTTGTTTATTTCAATTTTTTATTGACACTTAAGCATGGTACCAGAACCATTTTAATGCGCAAAATGGATAGGTCTTGAAGAGATGAAATTCTTGACACTCCATTTACAGACGCACCTATTTGGGAAGTTTTCCGATTTTCCGTCAAACAATTAAATTTATCTCTATTATAGAGGTTACCACCAAGCAATTAATTTTTTTTTTTTGCAAAAATAGACCTCACGCTAGTGAATTTGATGCCATTTCCCACTATTCGCTTGGTTATGAAAATCAAGACATTTGTTTGTCGTCGGTATAGCAATTGCGCCACAGACGATAAAGAACTTGAAAGGTCGGCTGGCCGAGTGACAGTGTCGTAAAAAGAGTTTATAATACGGGCATCCCACCTTGAACCATGGACTTTGCCTGCCTTAACCATACAGGTAGCCATACCGCAAGTGTAACCACACATGAGGGCCATCTGTAGAGAGGCCACAGGATCGTATGGTTCCTGAGACGAGGCAGCAGGCGCAACAGTATGGATGATTGACTAATCAGACCTTGCAACATTAGCCAACATTGGCTCGTTACGTTGGTACTGCGAGCAATTGAAAACACGAAAATCTGTAGGCGTGTCCGAGTGGTTCTAGTCGCTTCAGTGCGGAACTGCGCTGCTGCTACGGACGCAGGTTCGAATCCTGCCTCGGGCATGGATGTGTGTGATGTCCTTAGCTTAGTTAGGTTTAAGTAGTTTTAAGTCTCGGGAACTGATGACCTCAGATATTAAATCCCATAGTGCTCAGAGACATTTGAACCATTTGTAGGCTTTATACTGTATTCCTTGAGTGTACGAAATGCTCCGAACTAAAGACGACAACGATGGGTAAAACAACTGTGAAGTAATGTAGTCCAATTGTACAACTACATTCTAAAAAAAAAAGATTGTCTCATTAAATTGTCAAAATTCCGAGCTGCTTGGAAGGCCCTTCCCATAATGCTCCATACGTTCTCAACTAGGGAGCGATCTAGCAACCTTGCTTGCCAAGGTAGAGTCTGACATGCACGAAGACAAGCAGCACAAACCCTCGCCCTTTGGGGGCGGGTATTATCTTGCTGAAATATAAGCTCAGGACGGATTGCCACGAAGGGCAAACAAAGCGACGAAAGATCCGTACACAAAGACTGGAAAGTTGCACAGATCACACCAATATTCAAGAAAAGTTGTAGGAGTAATCCACTAAATTACAGGCCCATATCGTTAACGTGGATATGCAGCAGGATTTTACAACATACATTGTGTTCTGACATTATGAATTACCTCAAAGAAAACGGTCTATTGACACACAGTCAACATGGGTTTAGAAAACATCGTTCCTGTGAAACACAACTAGCTCTTTATTCACATGAAGTGCTGAGTGCCATTGACAAGTGATTTCAGATAGATTCCGTATTCCTGGATTTCCGGAAAGCTTTTGATACGGTACCTCACAAGCGGTTCGTAGTGAAATTGCGTGCTTATGGAATATCGTCTCAGTTATGTGACTGGATTTGTGATTTCCTGTCAGACAGGTCACAGTTCGTAGTAATTGACGGAAAGTCATCGAGTAAAGCAGAAGTGATGTCTGGCGTTCCCCAAGGTAGTGTTATAGGCCCTTTCCTGTTCCTTATCTATACAAACGTTTTTGGAGACAATCTGAGCAGCCGTCTGTTTGCAAATGACGCTGTCGTTTATCGGCTAATAAAGTCATCAGAAGATCAAAACTAACTGCAAAACGATTTAAAAAAGATATCTGAATGGTGCGAAAAGTGGCAATTGACCCGAAATAACGAAAAGTGTGAGGTCATCCACGTGAGTGCTAAAAGGAACTCGTTAAACTTCGGCTACAGGATAAATGAGTCTAATCTAAAAGCCGTAAAATCAACTAAATACCTAGGTATTACAATTACGAACAACCTAAATTGGAAGGAACACATAGAAAATGTTGTGGGGAAGTCTAACCAAAGACTGAGTTTTATTGGCAGGACACTTAGAAAATGTAACAGACCTACTAAGGAGACTGCCTATACTACGCTTGTCCGTCCTCCTTTAGAATACTGCTGCACGGTGTGGGATCCTTACCAGACCATCGAAAAAATTCAAAGAGAGGCAGCACGTTTTGTATTATCGCGAAATATGGGAGAGAGTGTCACAGAAATGATACAGGATTTGGGCTGGAAATCATTAAAACAAAGTCGTTTTTCGTTGCAACGGAATGTTCTCACGAAATTGCAGTCACCAACATTTCTCCTCCGAATGAGAAAATATTTTGTTGACACCGACCTACATAGGGCGGAACGATCACCACGATAAAATAACGGAAACCAGAGTTCTTACGGAAAGATATAGGTGTTCATTCTTTCCGCGCCCTATACGAGATTGGAATAATAGAGAACTGTGAAGGTGGTTCGACGAACCCTCTGGCAGGCAGTTGAATGTGATTTGCAGAGTATCCATGTAGGTGTAGATGTAGAAAGTCGTCGATGTACCGGTGTGCAGCAAAGATGCCGCAGATGACAACGAAAGGGATCGTGCTACGAAGAGAAATTACATCCCAGACACCTGGTTATCCCATCATATGGCGGGTAACAGTCAGGCTGGTATCCCACCGCGGTCCAGCGGGCCTCTCCAGACACCTCTTCAGATCCAGAATGAGATTTTCACTCTGCAGCTCAGTGTGCGCTGATATGAAACTTCCTGGCATATTAAAATTGTGTGCCGGACCGAGACTCGAACTCGGGACCTTTACCTTTCGCGGGTAAGTGCTCTACCAACTGAGCTACCCAAGCACGACTCACGGCCCGTCCTCACAGCTGCAGAGTGAAAATCTCATTCTGGGAATATCCCCCAGGCTGTGGCTAAGCCATGTCTCCGCAATATCCTTTCTTTCAGGAGTGCTAGTTCTGATAGGTTCGCAGGAGCTTCTGTAAAGTTTGGATGGTAGGAGACGAGGTACTGGCACAAGTAAAGCTATGAGGACGGGTCGTGCTTGGCTAGCTCGGTGGTAGAGCACTTGCCCGCGAAAGGCAATGGTCCCGAGTTCGAGTCTCGGTCCGGCACACAGTTTTAATCTGCCAGGAAGTTTCACCTCTTCAGACGTCGTTGGGTTCACTTCGCAGTAGGAGTGAAGACAATGAGATTTCAGGCCGATGAAGTGTCTGGAGACGTCGTGGGCATCGCTGGGATACCTGCCTGACTGTTGCCTGCCATGTGGCGCGATAACCAGGTGTGATGGTCTGGGCTGCCGTTTCTTTTCATAGGAGGACCCCGTTTGGTTGCCTATCATGGCAGGCTGTTCTGGACTTACATTTCAGCAAGATAATACCCGCCTGCACACGGCGAGAGTTGCTACAGCTTTTTCTTCGTTCTTGCCAAACCATACCTTGGCCAGCAAGGTCGCCGGATCTCCACCCAATTGAGAACATTTGGAGCATTGTGGGCAGGGCCTTCCAACCATCTCGGTATTTCGACGATTTAACGCGCCAATTGTCGTTATCTTCATTTTAATACCAACATTTAGGCAGTCGCTGTACAGCTCCGCGATTGTAATTGTTTTTTCTGATACGTGTTTATTACAATCAAAAACCAGGTTCTTTAACCAGCCTTGCCAAGGTATTAGCTTTGATTTGTCAATCTTTGTTAGATGTTTCGCCATGCATCCGCATCTCGTGGTCGTGCGGTAGCGTTCTCGCTTCCCACGCCCGGGTTCCCGGGTTCGATTCCCGGCGGGGTCAGGGATTTTCTCTGCCTCGTGATGGCTGGGTGTTGTGTGATGTCCTTAGGTTATTTAGGTTTAAGTAGTTCTAAGTCCTAGGGGACTGATGACCATAGATGTTAAGTCCCATAGTGCTCAGAGCCATTTGAACCATTTTTGTTTCGCCATGCGCTTTCAAGATAATAAACTAAATGATTTGTGATTCTTTTTTAATTTCGTAAATAACGACTACGTTATTAGTTGTTTTGGAGGGCTGTTATTAATTATGTCAGCCTAACAGGGCAAATATATATACCTCTACTCCAAGTACATCCCGCATAACCTTGCATCTGAAATGCGTTCGAGGTGGGATGCAACACCATAGAGCGTGTCGGTGTAAAGAACGAAGCCAGTAATGAAGAGTAGGGTTTCAAGTCCTATTGACGACGATGTCATTAGAGACGGAACACCGGATCGAATGGTGATAAAATACACCTCGCTCATTTGAAACGAGTTGTCCAACCATTTACCTCAAGGAACTTGGGGAAATCAGGTGTGCCGCAGGGGAGTGTCGTAGGACCGTTGCTATTCACAATAGACATTAATGACCTTGTGGATAACATCGGAAGTTCATGAGGCTTTTTGCGGATGATGCTGTGTTGTATCGAGAGGTTGTAACAGTGGAAAATTGTACTGAAATGCAGGAGGATCTGCAACGAATTGACGCATGGTGCCGGGAATGGCAATTGAAGCTCAATGTAGACAAGTGTAATGTGCTGCGAATACACAGAAAGAAAGATCCTTTATCATTTAGCTACAATATAGCAGGTCAGCAGCTGGAAGCAGTTAATTCCATAAATTATCTGGGAGTAGGCATTAGGAGTGATTTAAAATGGGATGATCACATAAAGTTGATCGTCGGTAAAGCAGATGCCAGACTGAGATTCATTGGAAGAATCCTAAGGAAATGCAATCCGAAAACAAAGGAAGTAGGTTACGGTACACTTGTACGCCCACTGCTTGAATATTGCTAACCAGTGTGGGATCCGTACCAGATAGGGTTCATAGAAGAGATAGAAAAGATCCAACGGAGAGCAGCGCGCTTCGTTACAGGATCATTTAGTAATCGCGAAAGCATTACGGAGATGATAGATAAACTCCAGATGAAGACTTTGCAGGAGAGATGCTCAGTAGCTCGGTACGGGCTTTCGTTGAAGTTTCGAGAACATACCTTCACCGAAGAGTCAAGCAGTATGTTGCTCCCTCCTACGTATATCTCGCGAAGAGACCATGAGGATAAAATCAGAGAGACTTAGAGCCCACACAGACGCATACCGACAATCTTTCTTTCCACGAAGATACGAGACTGGAATAGAAGGGAGAACCGATAGAGGTACTCAAATTACCCTCCGCCACACACCGTCATTTTTTTCCCTTTATTGAGTTTCGATTCCCCCTAAAGGGGGCGGGCTGGCAGCAGCTTCTTACGCCGCTCTTCAGCCTACAGAAGTTGTTTTAAAAAGATGAAGATAATAAAAAAATAATAACAGCTGGCGATAAAATCGGTGACTTAAAGGTAAAATGGCACAAAATTCTGGAGCTTAAAACATAAAACACAGGGTGGATGATGCTAATAAAATACACAGGAAGCAGAAAAATAATAGACAGACAATTAAAAAACACGGCGACAGTCTGGATTCTGTTCGCAAGGCATATAAAAAGCACACCCAGCGACAGCATGATTTCTGTTCGCAACACTGTGGAAGGACGCACAACACTGAACACTCACGTAAACACTGTACTAAAAGTTGGCACAAATGTGACATACCACACCCGAGAGCAGGTGGGGTGAAACTGGTCAGATGACGGGAAAAAGGGGGGGGAGAGGAGGAGAGGAAAAGTGAAGGGGGAGGGGGGAAAGGAGCCAGTGGAAGAGGAGGATCCATAAGAGGGGTGTGGGGTGCTGAGCAGACGTGCCAGGGGGTGGGGAATGCAGAGGAGGGGAGTACAAAAGGACTCAGGGGGGGGAGGGAGAAAGGAGGTGGGGTGAGGATCAGAGTTGATAGGAAGGATAAATGGAGGGAGAGAGGGCATCATCCGGGAGGGGGAGGTGATGGAAGCCACCTTGGGAAAGGAGATGTAGGGTGCAGAGATGGAGGGTAGGGGGGGAGACAACGGTGAAGACGTGGCAGGGGGCAGGGATGGGAGAGGAGAGGAGCAACCAGGGGGTGAGGGTAGAGGATGTGGATATGTTCGAGGAATAGGAGCAGATGGGGGAAAGGAATGAGATCATAGAGGATCCGTGTGGGGGACAGGAGGCGTATACAGAAGGCGAGGCAGAGTGCATGACGCTCAAGGATCTGGAGGGACTTATAGAATTTGGGGGGGCAGATATCCAGGCAGGACTGGCATAACAGAGGATGGGACGGATTAAGGATGTGTAGGTGTGGAGGATGGTAGAGGGGTGCAACCCCCATGTCTGGCCAGAGAGGAGTTTGAGGAGTCGGAGGTGGTTGTGGGCTTTGGATTGGATGGAGCGGAGATGAGGGATCCAGGTGGGGTGACGGTCAGTGGTGAGGCCAAGGTAGGTGAGGGTGGGGGTGAGGCGGACAGGACGGGCGCAGACAGTAAGGGAGAAATCCAGGAGCCGGAAGAAGTGAATGGTACGACCTATGATGATGGCCTGGGTCTTGGAAGGGTTGAGTTTCAGGAGCCACTGGTTACACCATGCAGCAAAAAGGTCAAGGTGATTCTGGAGAAGGCGTTGGGACCGGTGGAGGGTAAGAGCGAGGGCGAGGAATGCGGTGTCATCAGCATATTGCAAGAGGTGTACTGGAGGGGGGGGGGGGGGGTTGGGGCATATCTGCCGTGTACAGGAGGTAGAGGAGAGGGGAGAGGACAGAGCCCTGCGGCACACCTGCAGAGGGGTAGAAGGTGTGGGAATTGGCATTATGGATGGTAACATAGGAGGGGCGGTGGGAGAGGGAGGAGGCCACCAGAAGGATGTAGTTGATAGGAAGGGCGTAGGTTTGGACACACCGTCAGGTGGCTTGCTATGGATGTAGATGTAGATGTAGACACTTAATCTGGATAGCAGGACGGCAGTTTGAACAACAATCCACTCAAATACGAGTCTTCCGAGTTGGTACTGCGTAGAAGAAAGGCGATCTCTCAGGTGAGTGTGTCGCAGATACTGGTGCTCAGCTAGTGAGATACGCCCCACGTGCTTGCACGCTGACACACGTGGCGCCTGCCAGAACGCAGTCGCTGCGGCCTTGCTCGCAGTGAGGGCCACACGTGACACGTGAGCCGGCGGCGCGTGACAACGCGCTCTGGTGCAGCGCAGCGTTACTCGCCCGTGCTGCTCGCTGTCTGGAATCCGAACTGCAGTCAGGCAGTGCCAGACGCCTGCATACACAATGAAGACTGGCTTGTCTGAACTGAGACAGAAGTTACGAGATACCGAAAGCACACATACAGATGGTGGTAATATCGCGTACACGAGGTATAAAAGGGCAGTGCATTGGCGCGAAGTTGTCATTTGCACTCGGGTTATACACGTGAAAAGGTTTCCTACTTGATGATTGCCTCACGACTGGAATTAATTTATGCTCCAGTCATACTGTGCCTTGAGTTCTTTTAATTGTCGCAATGTGTGGCTTTTTGTGTGCGCTACTTTTAAACAGTTTTTTTATCTCCATTTTACAGTCACCCCTTTTTTAGTCTATTGCCTTCCATGATGTTCCCCCTTTTTTATATCTATGGTCACCATATTCTCTTTTTTGTTATTTTTAAATGTCTTCTATTTGTTTGTTCTATGTCTTTCGGCTGAAGAGCAGCGCATATGCTGCTGCCAGCCCGCCACGATGGGGAACTGAAATATAATAAAGAAAAAAAAAAAGACTGGAATTAACATACAGGGTGATCAAAAAGCCAGTACAAATTTGAAAGCTTAATAAACCACGGAATAATGTAGATTGAGAGGTAAAAATTGACACACATGCTTGGAATGACGTGGGGTTTTATTAGAAAAAAAAATACAAAAGTTCAAAAAATGTCCGTCAGATGGCGCTTCATCTGACCAGAATAGCAATAATTAGCATAACAAAGTAAGACAAAGCAAAGATGATGTTCTTTACAGGAAATGCTCAATACGTCCACCATCATTCCTCAACAATAGCTGTAGTCGAGGAATAATGTTGTGAACAGCACTGGAAAGCATGTCCGGAGTTATGATGAGGCATTGGCATCGGATGTTGTCTTTCTGCATCCCTAGAGATATCGGTCGATCTCGATACACTTGCGACTTCAGGTAACCCCAAAGCCAATAATCACACAGACTGAGGTCTGGGGACCTGGGAGCCCAAGCATGACGAAAGTGGCGGCTGAGCACAGGATCATCACCAACCGACGTGCGCAAGAGATCTTACACGCGTCTAGCAATATGGGGTGGTTCTAATAAAACCCCATGTCATTCCAAGCATGTGTGTCAATTTTTACCTCTCTATCTACATTATTCCGTGGTTTATTAAGTTTAATTTATACTGACTTTTTGATCACCCGGTACTTTGAAAGCGAAATGGTTGTTGGGATGCTGCAGCGAGAGACATGGGACATTCCAGTTCAGAAATACGTTACGGAATTCAGTATTTCGAGATACACAGTCACGAGTGTGCTGAGAAAATCAAATTTCAGGCGTTACTCCTCACCATGGACAACGCAATAGCCGATGGCCTTCACTTAACGACCGAGAGCAGCGGCGTCTGCGCAGAGTTGTCAGTGCTAACAGATAAGCAATACTGCGTGAAATAACGTAGAAATCAACGTGGGATGTACGACGAGCGTATCCGTTAGGACAGTCTGGCGAAATTTGGCGTTAACGGGCTATTGCAGTTGAAACTTCTTTATTTAAATGAGTGTGTCTGTACTTAAACTGCAGAATGACTGAGAAGATGAAACTTTTACGTTATTTGATTCTGAAACATCTGAGTAGCACTGTACGTACTGAGCCTACTTTCTCTTTACTTTTTCTTAGCGTGTCAACACTGACCCACAATATTCTAGCGCAACGCAATCTGACTGCTCGACTGCTCAAAAAAATAAATAAATAAATAAATAAAATTACAACCTGACTTCAAATAATTAATATAAAAGAATGGCCCTGAATAAGAAGCAATACTGGCAATAACCTATACATTTCATTAAGCACTTACCTCATAAAAATCTTCATTTCGCAAGCTACTGCAATACAGCGAGCGTCAATACTGCCAGCTAAATAAAAGATTGTAACCACTAAAGCCTTTAACTACTAATAGGCATGTGGTTAGCAAAGGAAAGGTTTAATTTACTTTTACCTTAATAATATGACATCCAGTACAAAGATACATAATCATGAATAATTTTCAATCTCCAGGTCGGATACTTCTAGATCGTGAGCCTACGCTAACACTTCAGACCTCTACCCTCCATCAATGCTACCTTCTCACATTTAACATCCATCACTGCTCGCTGTTCACCTCCAACTGCCCTACAGTACTTCCATCATCGCCGGAGACGAACTTCCAACTGCCCAACATTACTGGCGATTAACTTCCAACAAGTCCACCCAGCCACAGAGTCTCTTACGAAGAGAGCGCAGTCAGAGATCCAATGCAAAGCGCTATACAGCGCTACCAACACACAAGCAGCCCACTTAGCACAATAGACGCGAGTGCTTTTGCTAACAGCACGACATCGCCTGCAGCGCCTCTCCTGGGTTCGTCACCATATCCGTCGGTCCCTAGACGGGTGGAAAACCGTGGCCTGGTCAGATGACTCCCGGTTTCAGTTAGTAAGAGCTGATAGTAGGGTTCGAGTGTGGCGCGGACGCCACGAAGCCATGGACTCCGGTTGTCAACAGGTCAGTGTGCAAGCTGGTGGTGGTGGCTTGATAATGGTGTAGACTGTGTTTACATGGAATTGGCTGAGTCTACTGTAGGTTCGGCTAGATGGATATTGTCCGCAGCTCGTGGTCTAGTGGCTAGCGTTGCTCCCTCTGGGTCCCGGGGTCACGGGTTCGATTCCCGGCCATGTTGGGGATTTTCACTGCTCGAGGAGTGGGTGTTTGTGCTGTCCTCATCATTTCATCATCATCATCATTCGTGACAAAAGCTAAATTGGACTGAGTAAAGAAATTGGACTGTGTGAAAAATTGGCACTTTTTACGGGGGCTGGTGACCGTGCAACTGAGCGCCCAACAGAACCAAACATCATCATCATCATCTACTTGGAGATCGTTTGTATACATTCATCGACTACTTGTTTCCAAACAACGTTGCAATTTTTGTGGATGACAACGCGCTGAGTCACCCGGTCACAGCTGTTCGCGATTGGTTCGAAGAACACTGTCGACAGTTCGAGAGAATACTTCGGCCATTCAGATCGCCCGACATGAACCCTATCGAACGTTTATGAGACATAATCGAGAGGTCAGTTTGTTCACAAAATCCTGCACCGGCTACACTTTCGCAATTATCGATGGTTATAGAGGTGGCACAGCTCAATATTTCCGCAGGAGACTTCCATCAACTTGATGAGTCCATGCCACGTCCCGTCGCACCGCAGCGCCGGGCAAAAGGAGATTCGACACGATATTAGGAGGTGTCCCATCAGTTTTGTCACCTTGGTGGAAACAGTCGAGTGACGTTGTTATGAGTGCGAGATTTCAAGTGCGTAAATCATTTGTTTATTTGTGCAGTTAATTTACCTGGCGAGATTAGAGCATCCAAGCCCTCTTTAACATCTAACCTGGAATTCTTTCAGGCTTAACATTATGATATGACTAGTGAATTAGCTGTATACAGGGTGTTACAAAAAGGTACGGCCAAACTTTCAGGAAACATTCCTCACACACAAAGAAAGAAAATATGTTATGTGGACATGTGTCCGGAAACGCTTACTTTCCATGTTAGAGCTCATTTTATTACTTCTCTTCAAATCGCATTAATCGTGGAATGGAAACACACAGCAACAGAACGTACCAGCGTGACTTCAAACAATTTGTTACAGGAAATGTTCAAAATGTCCTCCGTTAGCGAGGATACATGCATCCACCCTCCGTCGCATGGAATCCCTGATGCGCTGATGCAGCCCTGGAGAATGGCGTATTGTATCACAGCCGTCCACGATACGAGCACGAAGAGTCTCTACATTTGGTACCGGGGTTGCGTAGACAAGAGCTTTCAAATGCCCCCATAAATGAAAGTCAGGAGGGTTGAGGTCAGGAGAGCGTGAAGGCCATGGAATTGGTCCGCCTCTACCAATCCATCGGTCACCGAATCTGTTGTTGAGAAGCGTACGAACACTTCGATTGAAATGTGCAGGAGCTCCATCGTGCATGAACCACATGTTGTGTCGTATTGTAAAGGCACATGTTCTAGCAGCACAGGTAGAGTATCCCGTATGAAATAATGGCGGTGAATCGAGGAAGTACAGTACATACTGACGAAACTAAAATGAGCTCTAACATGGAAATTAAGCGTTTCCGGACACATGTTCACATAACATCTTTTCTATATTTGTGTGTTAGGAATGGTTCCTGAAAGTTTGGCCGTACCTTTTTGTAACACCCTGTATACTACTGTAACACTCTGTATAAGATATTAAAAGAATAATGTCTGTTAACAACATTTTGACCGTTAGGAGTGGGGAAAGGTGTTCCATATAACAATAAACATGGCTGTGAAACTCGTGGATCTTTTTCAAACAAACTTAATACCAAAAAGTCTTACTACTTTAAGAAAACGCAGTAGTGGGACGCGTAAGGTGATGAGCTAAACCATTAAGACCACCTGCTTAGTAATGTGATAGTACATCTTTGAAACGCAATAGAGCAGCGATTCTGTGTGGTAAGGAATCGAAAAGGATTGATATATTTCTCGTAGTAGGTGGCATGTGATGCCTACGAACAGGACACACAATTCCCGTAAGTTACTGGCCCTTGGTTTTATAGGTACAGATTTTGCTCGTCCCCGAAGGTTTCCATAGGCGAAATTGGTGGCCAAGACATCGACCTAAGTTTACTGTTACGATCCTCAAACCACATAGCACGTTTCTGGCCTTGTGACGTAGGCAATTAACCTGTTGGAAGACGCTGTCGCCCTCAGGCAAGACATCAAGCATGAAGGGACGTAAGTGGTCCACATTAACGTTCACTTAATCCATAACTGTCATGGTGCCTTCAGGTACAGGCACACTGTATATAAAAGCCCATGTGATTGATATACCAATGCTGTCTCCAGCGGCCTGTGTACGTGGCGTGCTGCGTGTTTCGAGAAACCGTTCGCCTGGATGACGGCGTGGCCAGACACGATCATCAGCCTGATATAATAAGAAACGTAATTAATTCGAACAGATACTCTATCCCATTGATCCGCAGTCCAGCCTTGAAGATCATCGAAGTCAACATGACACGTAGTGGTCGTGTGCTTCAGAAGTGCAACAATGTGCGCTGGCTGGCGTGTTCCGAAACACTTGTGTCTCCATCAGCATATACTCCGCCGTCACATCAGTCAGAAATCGCTCCTGTCCTACATTACGGGATGGGAAAGCCTGCGACATCTACCTTCTGCGATGAGGCGTGGAAGTGGTTAGTGGTTAGTGTTTAACGTCCCGTCGACAACGAGGTCATTAGGGGCGGAGCGCAAGCTCGGGTTAGGGAAGGATTGGGAAGGAAATCGGCCGAGCCCTTTCAAAGGAACCATCCCGGCATTTACCTGAAACGATTGAGGGAAATCACGGAAAACCTAAATCAGGATGGCCGGAGACGGGATTGAACGACGTCCTCCCGAATGCGAGTCCAGGCTTGGAAGTCCAACACCTTGCCTTCCACTTGTGGTGTCACTGCTCTGCAATCACTTTCCATAAACGCCCAGACAGTAGTAATGCAGTCCGCAGCTCGTGGTCGTGCGGCAGCGTTCTCGCTTCCCACGCCCGGGTTCCCGGGTTCGATTCCCGGCGGGGTCAGGGATTTTCTCTGCCTCGTGATGACTGGGTGTTGTGTACTGTCCTAGGTTAGTTAGGTTTAAGTAGTTCTAAGTTCTAGGGGACTGATGACCATAGATGTTAAGTCCCATAGTGCTCAGAGCCATTTGAACCATTTAGTAGTAATGCAACAGCCGACCAGATTCGCCGTTTACGACATGCACTTACCGAGGAGCGGCGACGAAACACTCAGCCATTTGTCATCTCGCTTACGTCAGTGTATGTGCGCATCGTTGCTAGAATTAGTCCCTATTCGCTCTGATGCTATTACATAGTTTCCGGAACCAACGAGATAAATGGGCCCTGGAACCAACTTGTGACGTCACACTGGTCGGTTTGTCCGCCACACTTCACAACGCTCTGCTCCACGCAGGGCCCACGAGAAATCAGTTCGTAATTGAAAAGGTACCCATTAAAGGTTTTAAGTTTGTCGTGTGCTATCGAAAACTTGCATGCATTTCAACACGTAGTCAAGAATTATTAAACTCGTCTGAAATAGTTACTGGCTCCCCATCTGAGGCTGCTGCTTGCACTCGTAAGGTCTGTAGTACCAGTTTCTTTGATGTACACGCCATGGCCTGTCTTCCTCGTGGGCCTCGATACTTCCCTTACTACGTTACGTGCCCGAAACTCCACCACGCGTCATTCAATCTTACGGTGGACAGTGGTCATAATGTAGTGGCTCATTGGTTTACAATACACCTAGAATTAGGAATGGCTGGAGGAAGAAGTAACATGTAAAACTAAGGATAACTCTTTAATTCCTTGAGTAATTCGAATAAAACTTAGGACATGTATGATCCACTACATAAAAATAAAACTAAGGGCGTAAGTCATTCGTAACATTCCTAGCAATGAGGAAGGAAATAAGGGGTGGAGGTGAGGGTTGAGAAAAATTGACGAACATGATGGGGATGGAAATAGGGGCCAGAGACAAGGACGGAGAGGAACTGACGAACATAATCAATATTAGTGTCTTATTCATAGTGTTTGCAATCGCTAGGTTGATTCATAACGGTCTCGATTACACTGAATCCAAAATTTCGCGAATACTATGAATGGAACTCCTCAGAATCTCCTGGAAAACTTTAGAAGCTAATAGAACTGTGTAGAATTTTTAGAAGTAAGTCAGTATGCAAGGAGCAATTTCTCTATGCTTTTATATTAGCTGTAAGGTTTTATCTTTCTATACACATACGTATGAACACCGGCGGTGTATGGAAATAGTCAGCCTCTCACATATGTACAAATACTTAAGATCCACGTAATCAGTTTTCAAAAGTTGCCTCTCATTAGAGCGGAGCGTTTGGACAGAGCGATCACAGAGTTAGTTCTTTTGCTCCGCCTCAACGTGCTCTGCCTGAAGCCTACCTCACAGGGATACACACCGTTGTACGAGCAAGTGCTTACGGGTTGTGAAGGGGAATACAGCTGGTGGTAGCTTGCGGATGACAAGCCTTCTGCGTGGCAGTACACTATGGAGACGCCTCCCCACCCTGAGAATTTGGTCACTAAGCTCGCCTTTTAACGCCCCCTCCTCCACCCCTTCCAATTTCTGAAAAGTACATTCTGGAGGTCCTTGACCTAAAGAAACCTCAGACTTTTTGTTTATGGCGCATTTTTCTACAATGACGTTCTACGAGGAAAAAGCTGGACGAATGTCCAATCAGATCTTGTATAGATTCCGAAGTTATGCAAAATTTAGATTGGTTACAAAATATTCCACGACTGATTCCAGATTATTGTTGAAGTGTGCGGGAGCCACATCTCACAGGGGATATTGAATGTATACGGAGGGGTCCAGAAATATGAAGACAGTTTTTGATAGTTAATACCTTTGGAGCAAAACGACATATTGTTGCAATTTTGCGCGGTGGAGTACTCCACTGTTTTCTCGACAGATCTTGGCGCGCATTTTCCGGCAGATGACAGTGCAGTAACGAATGAATGAAGATCGTCGAATGGGCTACTGCAAGACCGTATTGAAGTGGTACTGGAAGTACGAAAACATGACGGGGGTACAATGGCAATGGGATAATGTGTACAAAAATCAGCCACCAACACATGCAACAATTTATCGTATTCGGTGTAAATTTAAAGCCCACGGTACTGTTCAGGATTTGCGTTAGGAAAGGTCTGGCCGATGAAAACCATCAACAAGACCAGCGCTGCTGTGTTGTAACGTTTTACTAGGTCACCTCAGAAATCCGTGAAGCAAGGTGCACGTGAAAGCGGGGTAAGCCGATCAAGCGTATGACGAATTCTAAAGGTTGCAAAGTGGAAAGTGTACATTCCAAGATCACTGCATGCTGTGAACGAGGGCGACTCGGTTCGAAGGACGGAGTACTGCGAGTGGTTTGAAGGGTATGCTTCGCGAGGATAAACGGTTTGCAGAGATGATTATCTAGTCTCAAGAGGCGGAATTCAAGCTGAACGGTACTGTAAACTGCACAACTGCGTGTACTGGACTCCTGAAAATCCTCACGTTCACGTGAACGAACATCTACCAGGTGTTAATGTGTTCAAATGGTTCAAATGGCTCTAAGCACTATGGGACTTAATATCAGAGGTCATCAGCCCCTAGACGTTAGAACCTAACTAACAACACACACATCCATGCCAGAGGCAGGATTCGAACCTGCGACCGTAGCAGCAGCGCGGTTCCTGACTGAAGCGCCTAGAACCGCTCGACCACAGCGGCCGGCTGTTAATGTGTGCTGTGGTTTGTCATCGGGCGATTTGATTGGCTCTTTCTTCTTTGAAGGTACCGTAACTGGTGAGATGTACAGTCGTGCTCAAAAGTATCCGAACGACCTGAATTTCATTTCGCCTGATTCGAATGCAACCCACATAGCGCAGCTGTCTAGCAGGTCCTTAATCGCCCCTCGGTACAGCCGTTTGACTATTGAAAATGGTTCCAACAAGTCACCACTAGAAAACACTGCTCTGTATCGCAATAACTCAAGATGTAAAGTAATACCAAGGTACTACAAATATCAGGGAACATCGTATCACAGATAAGACGGTTCTTCAGGCTTGTAAGCTCACATTTATTACAATAAATGACATACATGAAATGTTACCACTCTCATTATTACGTCAGATAGGTAATTCACGTAGTAAGTTCTTCGTATGCATGGTTTCCTCTTCAAAATAACGTACCGTACTTATTATTTAACACAAAATGACATTAAAAATTTAAGTTATTCACGAGTAGCTAGTTGAGAATATGTATGAACTTCAAATGACTCGACGAACCGTATCGTTCTGCATATGGATTCAAACCCAGGTCATGCAGACTAAGCAAAGACTTCGTGACTGACGGAAACTAACAGTCATTCCTGACTAGGCATAAAGAGAGTGATATAGCTCGATTTTAGACAGTATCAGTTAGCAAATATCAACTTTAAATTACATAACGTAAGCCGGCCGAAGTGGTGGCGCGGTGTAAATTTGTACGCATGTTAGTTGTAGCCGGCAGGAGTGGCCGAACGGTTCTAGGCGCTGCAGTCTGGAACCGCGAGACTGCTACGATCGCAGGTTCGAATCCTGCCTCGTGCATGGATGCGTGTGATGTCCTTAGGTTAGTTAGGTTTAACTAGCTCTAAGTTCTAGGGGACTAATGACCTCAGAAGTTGAGTCCCATAGTGCTCAGAGCCATTTGAACCATTTTACATAACGTAAACATTGTTAACGGACGCGAATTCCTGCCCAGCTTCTATTGTCCTTGTTAACGAATTACGACAGATGTTGAATATTGCTTCTTCACAAGTAACTTACTTGAAATGCCGTGAGGTAAAGCTTTGTGTTGGACAGGGATTCGAACCCAGAACCTAATTGGATTGTCATCGAAGCACAATCAACTGTGACATATCGGATTTTCTCGGCAGTAGCTAGATGTTTTGACTGAAATGACGAGACGAAACATTAACTTTTTTCCTTCCCAGGACTCCAACCCGACACCTACCGCTGTTATATTCAAGAGATAACGAACGTTAAAAATGGGTTTGTTACACCAGCAGCGACATGTGAGCATGTTTGAACTAGAAATAATATGACGAAGAGTTCAATGCTGACTGGGAATCGAGCCCCACACATATCGTTGTTGACTGCACACAAAGAGACGTCAGCTACCGTATTTTTCTCCGCCAGCAGCTCGGAAGAACATCCTTGAATTTACAATGATTTCGCAAACAGTTCTGTGTCCCACTGGGACTCAAAAACGTCAGATACCGTTAGTGTTGACAACGAATGAAAATACATTAAAAATCAAAATTATTACCCACCAGCAGATAGGTGTTCTCATGCTAAAACTTGATAATACATAATGAAAGCTTTAGTGCCGGGCCAGGATTCGAACCCGTTCCCGCGCAATGTGTAGAGATGTTGAGGAAGCTGCAGTTTTGAACAAACAACAAATTACAGTCGAGCTGTATTGTCACGAAGGGATCAAATTCCCAGATCAGAACCAATTTTATCGACATACAGAAGCTCAAATAAAAGATAGAATAAGTGTCCTGTGACCCTACATAGCGTTTGTTTCGTCACTAGAATAAATAACTAGTATAAGAAAGGTTACTGTTGATAGAGTTTCTACGTGTCTCGACTCCTGACTTTATTGTGGTTCAACTCAACGTCTACTTGGTAGAGAAGGAATATCATGTTTAACATGAATGTCAGACCACAATGCCATTATACGTTCTTCACTTGGCGTAGCCAGAAGAGAACAGAATCTGTCTCTCCTTATCAAAAATCATCAGCAGAAGTTGGAATCGAACCCAGACCATAAGTATATGAACCTAGCATCAATCCAAGAGACCACCAAATTCTCTATTATTCATTTTCTATCATAATAATGTTCCGCCACACTGGATGAGAATTCTGACACACAGACTCCCTGTAGTGGTTTGCAGCATGTTCAGTACATTCATTTACTTGGTTGACCGAATCGCCATGAACTAGCTGCCTCGGCTACCCAGTGCCTACATTCGACTCTATTTTGTAATCACCGAAATAAAATCACGTAACTGACACTTACACAGAACTGCCAACAGCGTAGGATGCAGAAATTTAAACAGGAAGTGTTCCTTTCGACTTGAGCTACTCTATTGCGCTATCTCTTTGTTAAAAACGTCGTGTAGTGCAAAAGAAAAGCTGTAACTGTCTGTCTCTCAGAAGTCTAGATCCGGCCATGTGCATTATCTTACAGCACTGTGCAATGCGCAAGTTCTGGAGGAACTGTTGTTGAGTTCTGGAGGTGGTGTAGCTATGTGTCAGCTAGTAGCATAACGGTAAGCGTCGCGCACTGTTGATAAGACGTCGCAAGTTTGGGTACATTCACGGCTATATTTTTTAAAACGCCATACTGCTGTCTGCTGAAGTTATCGATCTAATGGAACTCTGAACATAATTCCCTTCACTTCTCAACCCAACATAGTCGCATGTAGAAAAAGGGCTAACTTCTGCGACATTTTGTTCTTTTGAGGTTTAATAGATGGCCAGGCCGCAGATGCATCTCGAAACGCTTGTATTATGTACGGGGAGAGCGCATCGTATGTAAAGAAATCTTTCATTAAAATGACACGTACTACATCATTACGAAATGTCGTATTCATGATCTATGGAACAAGTATTAATCTAATCTAATCTAATCAAATTATATTGCTGACTAGTCATGAAGAGACACGAATTACAGTAATTTTCGCCAATGTCAGTAACCAAATCTAAACTTAAAAAAGAAAGACGACAGTTTTTGTAATAAACCGGGACTCCTTTAAAGACCCTTTCGTCCCTGTTAACTAATCACGAAAGATGTGTGATACACCTCCATTCAGAAGGAACGAAGTGTTCATGCATTTAAAGATGAAGCACATGCATGATGTGAAGTTCTGTGACGGAGATACGAACCCAGCACGCAATCGGATTGTTAACTAAGAAAAATAAAATGTTACGTATCGGTTTTCTTACCAGCTGCTAGATGTGTGAATCTAAAATAAGGATACAAATTTTTGTGCCTGAGCGGTAATCGAACAGCACACCTACCGGCCTTCTTTATCATCCACGAACATAGCTTAAGTAACACTTGCTTACTCGCCAACAGTAAGATGTGTGCGCGTTTGACCAGAGATAGCGACACCTATTGCGATTGTTGGCAACACATGAACAGACATTAAAAATGCGCGTTAATTTTCACTAGCAGACTGGTATGCACGTGATAGGGCTCGAAATGAAATTATGAATATTTTTGTACTGGATCAGGATTCGGACCCACATACTTACCTTTGGAGGAGACCTAGAGAAGATTGCAGTCTTGGGAAAAGGAACGAAATGATTGAACTATACTGTTCCGAGAGATTCAGATCCTCTAAAGATGAGATACGAATTCGGATCACAGTCCAGCACCAAATTTTTCAACGTCTGTAGTTCAATCAAGTACAAGAAAAATAAGAGCCCTGTTCCTTTAAATGGCTATCGTTTCATCAAATAAAATAAAATTTTCTAATGTAAGTACGTTTACTGGAGACAGTATTTCTGTTTACCATGACTTCCGCCTATGTCATTTCCCAACGTAAACCGGCTCTGCCCAGTTGGTAATGAAGGAACGTGATGTTTAATGCGGATTCTGGATTATAAGGTCTTTCTCTTGAGGTTACCAGAGGTAAAGTAAATCTATTTGTACCTATTAAAGTAAATGCCTGAACCCACACATTGCACCTGTGATAGTTCGTTTCACCAGACCACCGTGGCCACCTTTCCCAGCCCAAGGAGTGTGCTGTAACGGATGGTGTGCTTAGCATACTGCCGGACATAGAATTGTGATGGCAGCACGATTGTACTGTCCACCTTACGGACAATTTTTTTGTTTAAGACTGTATTTACAACACATATTGCACGCTGAACACCCAGAAAAATTAACAAAACAAAATTATTTTATGAGATCAACGTTAGCTACAGGGTTAGAAGTATTCATAGTATTGTATACGTGTGTGTAATGCAATATGATATGATTAGATTAGATTAGATCAATAGTTGTTACATAGATCATGAAAACGACATTTCGTAATGATATAGAACGTGTCATTTTAATGAAAGATTTCTTTACATATCATGATTCAGTTTCTTTGCAACAATTTTTTACTCTCTGTCGCTCATTCTTTTTTATTTTTATCTCTCTCCCTCACTCTCTCTCTCTCTCTCTCTCTCTCTCTCTCTCTCTCTCTCTCTCTCTCTCACACACACACACACACACACACACACACGCACACGCACACAGTCTTTTTTCATTTTTATTTGTTTGTTGTGCTCGAATATCGGCGAGGCACGAAAACGTTCGTCAATGATTTTCTTAGTTTTGAGTACACTTACGAAAGATATGTATAAACAACTATGAGAGTTACTGATTTATGAAGCTTAGTCTGCAGTCAGTTCTGAGTATTATTAGTAACTACGCTCCAGTCCCTAAACCCAGTTACAGAAATGTGAATCAGACGGATTACGTATTCCAGACGAGTCTCATTTTAAATTGTATCGAATGGGTAGATGTATACGGGGATGGAGACACCCTCGTGAATCCATGGACGCTGCATGTCAGCAGGGCACTGTTCTAGTTGGTTGAGGGTGTGTAATGGTGTGGAGTGTGTGCTGTTGGAGTTATATGGGACCCTTGATACGTCTAGATAGCACACTCACAGATGACACGTATGGAAACATCCTGCATGATCACCTGGATGGATTCATGTCCATGGTCCATTCCGACGGTCGTGGGCAATTACAGCAAGAAAATGCGACACTCCACAGGTCCAGAATTACTACAGAGTGGCTCCAGGAACACTCTTCTTAGTTTCAACAGTCCCACTGGCCACCAATCTCCCCAGATATGAACGTTATTGAGTATATCAGGGATGCCTTGTACGTGCTGTTCAGTAGAGATCTTCATCCCCTCGCACTCCTACGGATTTATGGGCAGCCCTTCGGGAATCATGATGTCAGTTCCCTCTAGCACTACTTCAGACATTAGTGGAGCCCACGCCACGTCTGTCGAGGCACTTCCGCGCGCTCGCGGGTGCCCTACACAATATTAGGCAGTTGTGCCAGTTTCTTTGGCTCGTTAGTGTAAAAAAATCACTTTAATCTTTAAATCACGTTGAAAATCACGTTGAAAATCACGTTCAAGGTCATGGCCATTAACCATGCGTGACCGGTATTCAGTTTATTGAGATGGCGCCAGTTATCATATCCATCGGAGGGGCGGAACGTGCATTTCATGGAATATCAATACCGGCTGTGAAAATCAACTGGTGACTTTCTCTGTGGCTTAGTGGGCAACGCGGCTGGCTGCCATGAGGAGGAACCGGATTCGATTTCTGCTACTGCTAGCGATTTTTCCTTGGTGGGACACTGGAACGGCTCGTGGTCCCAAGGCTTGAGGAGCTACGTGACCGAGTAGTGGCAACACTAGGTCTGTTAACCCGACAGCGGTCGGGAATGCAGTGTGCTGAACACCCCCCCCCCCCCCCCCCACCTCCATTCCATGATGCCACTGGCTGATATTTCGAGCGGCGGTACTTATCAAAGGGTGTAGCGGACGACATGAGTGTAACTGGGTTATAAAAATCTGAGCGGCACCAACGAAACTTCGCTGTCTGGTTTTAGCCCAGGTAGCGAGTATTCACTTTGAACAGTAGCACTTTTTTGTGGATATTATCGGCAGACATTATTAGAAATAATTCTAAGACATGTAGCGAGTGATGAGAAGTTTGTTTCCCAATGCAATGGTCAAATCAAAGTGTACTTAGAAAGGCGTTAGACTGCTACAGGGCATTTATGAGTGCATAGAGTGTTTAGAAAGTAAGTTACAAATGTTGTCCCATTCCAAAACCTTACAACAAGAGAGGCGAATTCCCAGAGTTGTTCTGAGGTTCCTGTAGACACCTGCAGCTGTAGGGGAACAGTGTACGAGTGAAATGATACGGTTTACAGAAACGAAATCTAAATTTGATGTACTCGAGGCAGTATGATGCTTTTGGGAAAAACGTCTAAGATACATATCCACGGTGAAATTCAGGCGATACATGCAATATCGTATCCAGCCGTAGTAAAATGGTGTCAACAATTGGATCAAGGGCGCACAGACATTGATGATGCTGATCAGGAAGTACAAAACTTGCACCACGTGATTTCCATCTTTCCGAAAAGCAGAAATAACTTCTGGTGGAGGCTGGAGGGGGGTGGAGGAGGGGGGGGGGGGGGAAGAGATCTTCTAACGATGAGGACCCTCACACAGCGGCTGTCAAAGGGCTCCGTGACCAAGGAACGGATTTCTAGGCTCGACAAACTGAACAATTGGCAGAACGTTTCGACCGTAGTTTACGGAGATTTGGTGACTATCATGGACAATAACGTCATGTATGTGTGTTACTTACCAGTGCAGTGAGGAGTATTCAGTAGAAGTATTCGGCCTGCCGTAATCATGGCCAACTAAGTTCTGGAAGTCCCCTCATACTATCAGGAATACTAACCACTTTAATTTTGTGTCTGGGATAAAAGCGAAGCTGGCGAGCCTTATTTAAACTGCTTTTAAGAGTGTAGCATTCCTGACAATAAATCCACGTCCAGCACAGAATGTTTCCAACTAAAGATGCGGAGTAGCAGTCGAGTAATTTGATGCGCTCGTCGCCCTTTGCCAAGAGTGCATTGACTCTGGCCGTAGCCGGGAAAGGGACTTCTAATGACGCCATAGAACTCGTCGACATCAAGATCATTAGAGACGGAGGACAATCTCGGAATGTATTAAGGATGGGAAATAAAACGAACCATCACGGCACTGGCTGGAATGATTTAGGGAGATCACTGAAAACCTAAATACGAATATGAGTGGCCAGAAGCGGATTTGAACCTTAGTCCTCCCGAATGCGAATCCATTGTGGCAACCAGTGCGCCAACTCGCTCTGTGGCATTATGATACTCGTCAGCATACAAACAAAATAATGCGTAAATCACTGTATCAACGCCTTCCAGGGTTCGGAACACTTCTCTGGGCCCCGAATTTGTAGTACCACGTGAACGTATCCGATACTACCTTGCTCAGCGACTCTAGAGCAGCACGTACTCGTCGACAGCTGTGGCAAGCACTGCAGACGCCATAACCATAGACACCTACCAGCATCTGATTGAGTCATTTCCCGCTCGTCTAACTGTTGTGAGATTAACAAGCGCCTATTACCTTGGGCGCCAACAGGTGTTCATAACACTCACACGACGGCGCGCATACCTTGTTCATCGGCAGCCGCATAACAGAAAAGTTGTCCGGCTTCGCGAATCCCGTTATATCGAGAGGATATCGAGGAGCAGCGAAGTGAAGGTCGCACTAACGGGTGCTGTGCAATCTTGACGCCTCGTCACATGCTGCAGGTGATTGCGGAAGATGTGGGAGTGGAGTGAAAGTCACCACAACCGTCCATTGTATTATAAATGTACACAGGCCAGACAACTTCATTATTTCAACGAGGGGGGAAATCTCTACAAATCGTACAGTTTGAGATACGCAATACTGCCGTTTCAAATGAAAGTCTTTTGCAGAGAGGCCTTGGGAGCGACCTCGTCAACGAGGCTGAATGCATTGCTCGGGCGACGACTGCACGTCAGACCGCGTCTTGTTTCTTGAAAGTATGGCAGCCTCCTAAAAGAGAGGGCCGCTCTCTTTGCCGAAAACGTACAGAACAAGCAGATTTGAATACAAAGAATACATCGCCATGAAACTGCAGCTAGTTCCTGCAACGGCAAAATATTACTCGCATTTTCCTATCCTGAGTGCTAAACCCCAGCGGCTTCGATACAAAGGTCCGGTTATAGCTCCGGGTCCCGCAAGATGAATCACTATTCGTCCTTGTGGATGGGATCTCACACTCACGAAGAGCGCCTATATCATGCTGTGCTTCTTTTTCCTGCCCCTTATTCTGTATATTAACGGGATTTGGCAATGTTATTGGTAGAGGATGGCTGGGTTCCCTTCCTGTCGCCATCCCTTTCCCTCCCGGAACGGAGTTGGCGTACCCCAACTGTCTGCGTCTAGTGTTATCCCACATGAAAGTGTAGAGTCGTTTTCTAAACATTTGCGCACTGTTAAACTCAGGCGGGCCATGGCTACCAGCCCGAAATTCGCCTAGTCGGCTGTGGGAAACCATCTCAAAACCTCTGGTCGGCTCGGCGGCCCTGCACGTTGATCCGCCGGGCGGATTCGATCCGTAACCGGCGTCCCACCCCGAATCCCGGAAGCGACGATTTGACGTGCTTGGTTATCCGGGTGCGTTGCCCATATCACGCTTATGTGCCTAAATGATCTGGAGGACAGGGTGGGCAGCAATCTGCTGTTTGTTGATGATGCTGTGGTGTACGGGAATATTTCAAGATGCCTCTCCAGGCGGGTTTAAAATGGATGTGCGCAATGGAAAATAATAAACGCTAAAATGAAGATTTGGCCCTGTCTGACTACTCCCTGAAGCAGGTCTTAGGATCTCTTAATGGACCTCAACATATAAATTACAACCCAAACATAAATGAATGATTAAGGCAACTAAAACTACTAAATGATGAACGCTGTTCCTGTTTTTATATTTATTGTAGATTAAAAAAACTTTATATTACAAAGTTTACAGTTCCTAAGCAAAATTACTAATCAGTTGCCCGACTCTGCCCCTTATTATGACTGCGCAATCTAATATCAATAAGTGAAATGACTGACATCATCTTCGTACCAAACACTAGAAGACATTAACTTCAAATATGATCTACGGTGGTGTGGGATCTCAGTGGAAATTAAGTAACGTGATCCCAGCTGTTTAGTTTTTATAGACCTAATAAGCCGAAGCCGTTTGCGATATCACTGTATGTACTGCGTCCGGTGCGTCGAAGTGATGGTTCTCATACTCGTCTGCGACGATGGAAGAACTCCAGCCCAAAATAAACTCTTTCAGACACTAGGACGGCAAAAGGCGTCCGACTTATGTACTCTAATACTGTCTTCTCCTCTCTGTGTTGTACAGACGAGAAACGCGAACTCCCAGCCACAAGGTCGGAGTTCCGATAACGTCTCAACGTAAGTACAGGGTTATTACAAATGATTGAAGCGGTTTCACAGCTCTACAATAACTTTATTATTTGAGATATTTTCACAATGCTTTGCACACACATACAAAAACTCAAAAAGTTTTTTTAGGCATTCAAAAATGATCGATATGTGCCCCTTTAGTGATTCGGCAGACATCATGCCGATAATCAAGTTCCTCCCACACTCGGCGCAGCATGTCCCCATCAATGAGTTCGAAAGCATCGTTGATGCGAGCTCACAGTTCTGGCACGTTTCTTGGTAGAGGAGGTTTAAACACTGAATTTTTCACATAACCCCACAGAAAGAAATCGCATGGGGTTAAGTCGGGAGGGCGTGGAGTCCATGACATGAATTGCTGATCATGATCTCCACCACGACCGATCCATCGGTTTTCCAATCTCCCGTTTAAGAAATGCCGAACATCATGATGGAAGTGCGGTGGAGCACCATCCTGTTGAAAGATGAAGTCGGCGCTGTCAGTCTCCAGTTGTGGCATGAGCCAATTTTCCAGCATGTCCAGATAAACGTGTCCAGTAACGTTTTTTTCGCAGAAGAAAAAGGGGCCGTAAACTTTAAACCGTGAGATTGCACAAAACACGTTTACTTTTGGTGAATTGCGAATTTGCTGCACGAATGCGTGAGGATCCTCTACCGCCCAGATTCGCACATTGTGTCTGTTCACTTCACCATTAAGAAAAAATGTTGCTTTATCACTAAAAACAAGTCTCGCACTGAACGCATCCTCTTCCATGAGCTGTTGCAACCGCGCCGAAAATTCAAAGCGTTTGACTTTGTCATCGGGTGTCAGGGCTTGTAGCAATTGTAAATGGCAAGGCTTCTGCTTTAGCTTTTTCCGTAAGATTTTCCAAACCGTCGGCTGTGGTACGTTTAGCTCCCTGCTTGCTTTATTCGTCGGCTTCCGCGGGATAAGCGTGAAACTTGCCCGCACGCGTTCAACCGTTTCTTCGCTCATTGCAGGCCGACCCGTTGATTTCCCCTTACAGAGGCATCCAGAAGCTTTAAACTGCGCATACCATCGCCGAATGGAGTTAGCAGTTGGTGGATCTTTGTTGAACTTCGTCCTGACGTGTCGTTGCACTGTTATGACTGACTGATGTGAGTGCATTTCAAGCACGACATACGCTTTCTCGGCTCCTGTCGCCATTTTGTCTCACTGCGCTCTCGAGCGCTCTGGCGGCAGAAACCTGAAGTGCGGCTTCAGCCGAACAAAACTTTATGAGTTTTTCTACGTATCTGTAGTGTGTCGTGACCATATGTCAATGAATGGAGCTACAGTGAATTTATGAAATCGCTTCAATCATTTGTAATAGCCCTGTATAGGCAGAAGAAGTGCTCTCAATTACTGACCGCTGCGTACTCAACGACGACTTCCAACCCGGAGGCGAAGCCCAAAATAGTATAAGTTCACAACAGTACAGTGCCAAACGTTCTAACTATAAAATCTCGTGAAAGGAAAGACAGTAACTCCGTTCGTACCAACAAGAAGCTGATACTGAGCGACTGTCACACATGGGAGCTCAAAACGTAAGACGTCCCTCCAGCGGTAGCTTCCCAGCAAGGCTTGGCTCCACACCCTCGTAATTCCGAAAACGAATCATATTCCTGAAACCACGGAATATTCTCCCTCTCTACAATGTCAGTCTCCTTTATATATTTATATATAGGATGTACAACCCATCACATGATACCTAATTGTGTTTGTAGGTCACGGCAAAGTATGTGGATGGGTGCTTGTAAGGTGCGAAATTATAGCCACCTCACAAGGTCTCGAACGTGAGGGACTGTAGGATGATACAAAATGAATTATACAAAATTCCTAGTTGGTTTGATGAATGGCACCTGGCTCCGAATGTAGAAAACCATAAGTTAATGTGGGTAAATAGGAAAAACAAACCGTAATGTTCGGATACGGCGTCAGTAGTGTCCTGTTTGACACAGTCACGTCTTTTAAATATCTGGACATAACGTTGCAAAGCGATATGAAATGGAACGAGCGTGTGAGGATTGTGATAGGGAAAGCGAGTGGTGTATTGGGAGAATTTTAGGGAAATGTGGTTCAACTCTTAAGGAGACCCCATATAGGACGCTAGTGTGACCTATTCTTGAGTACTGCTCGAGTGTTTGGGATCCGCAGCGAGTCGGATTACAGGAAGACATCCAAGCAATTAAGAGGCAGGCAGCTAGGTTTCTAACCGGTGGGTTAGAACAACTCGCAAGAGTTACGGAGATGCTTTGGGAACTCAAATGGGAATACCTGGAGGAAAGGCGAAATTCTCTTCGATGAATGATATTATGATATTAAAAAAAGAGAATCGGCATTTGAAGCTGATTGTAGAAATATCCTACTGCCACCAACATACTTTTCGCGTAACGACCACGAAGATTAAATACGAGAAATCAGGGCTAATACGGGGCATGTAGACAGTCGTTTCCCCTCGCTCTATCTGCGAATGTAACAGGAAAGGGAACTAGTAGTGATACGGGGCACCATCCGCTACGCACAGTAACGTGGCTTGCGGCCTATATCCGTAGATGTAGATGTAGATAATTAAGAATCACCCAAAAACAAACGTGGCAACTGCGTTGCCGCAGTCGATACACCGGTTTTCGTGAGATCGCCGAAGTTAAGCGCTGTCGGGCGTGGCCGGCACTTGGATGGGTGACCATTAAGGCTGCCATGCGCTGTTGCCGTTTTTCGGAGTGCACTCAGCCTCGTGATGCCAATTGAGGAGCTACTCGACAGAATAGTATCGGCTCCGGTCACAGAAAACCATCATAACGATCGGGAGAGCGGTGTGCTGACCACACTCCCCTCCTATCCGCATCCTCCTCTGACGATGCCACGGCGGTCGGATGGTCCCGATGGGCCGCTTGTAATCGACTTTCTTTCCAGTTCGATTCGCGTATTGAAAAAGGGGTAAATGATATTCTACATGGCTCTGTACCCACGCTAATGTCTCTTACCTTATTCGCATGTTGTCTCCATGACATACATGATGGTGAGTGCATATTGCTGCTACAGTTTTCTTCCAGTACATCTTACCTAATAGGATTTTACAACAACTACAACGTTTTCTTCCATATTTTCCCTTTTACGTCCCCCATTTACTTCTGTTACACCTTCATCTATACTTTGAACAGGCAATAAAGAAAACCAAGGTGAAATTTGGAAAGGGGATTAAAGTTCGCGGATAAGAAACAACAATTTTGACATTCGCCAATTATATTGTAATTCTGTCGGAGATGACAAAGGTTGTGGAAGATCAGTTGAACGAAATTGGTAGAGGTTTGAAAAGAACTTAAAAGATGAACAAAAGTACAGCACAGGTACCGTAATGTAGTCGGTGGGCTATGCTGAGGGAACACTCCTTTCCTTTACGAAATTGACGATTCCTTGACGTCTCTGGATGAATGTTTGACTTCTGTCATTAATTTCTTTCCTCACCATTACCTACTCATTACTTCCTCATCAGTAAGACGATCTAGAAATCTAATCTTCAGCATTCTTCTGTAATACCACATCTCAAACCCTTTCCTTCAGCCGAAGTCGCTAATGCACCACTGTGCAGTGGCACTCGACTCCGAGGTAAGCCTGTTCCATCCCTGGTGGATGGCATTATCACTGCCATTAATTCGCCGGCAAAGGGAGGAGAGATGGTGGTAAAGTTCCTGATCACCAGTCTTCGCACTTATGTCCTGCATTAAAATCCAAATCTCGCTGTAGTGTCTCATGAGGTGAGGACGTGTTTCACTGTTGATGGTGATTTGTCCGTCGGGTGCGGCCATTAAGCACGGCTGCCCCCTTGGTACTACTGCTGAAAGCCCCCTTGGTACTACTGGACAGGAGTAAACTATGTGCCGACACCAGATTTCGCCCCTTCCACTCTCTCAACATCTTCATATCACACCAACATAACGCCACACTATAGCAGTCGAACACACTCACCTACGCTCTACAAATATACATACAACACAACTGTGAAAGGGGCCAATGCGTGCGGAGGAAAAACACTCCATCCAGAAAAACATTCCAGCCAGCAATGACATTTCAAAAGCTTCTGCTCTGTTCTTTCCTGAATAGTTTATCGTCCACATTTCACTTCAGCACAAGTGTAATGTAATTGTCTTAGATTTTTAGTGCGTCTTTGGACCGAGGGCCGGCAGGTGTGGCCGAACGGTTCTAGGCGCCTCAGTCTGGAACCGCGCGACCGCTACGGTCGCAGGTTCGAATCCTGCCTCGGGCATGGATGTATGCGATGTCCTTGGGTTGGTTAGGTTTAAGTAGTTCTAAGTTCTAGGGGACTGATGACCTCAGATGTTAAGTCCCATAGTGCTCAGAGCCATTTGAACAATTTTTTTTGGACCGAGACGTTTAGTGCACAACCGGATAAGCCCGCAAATTTTGAGCCTATAGCTTCTCATTTCAGAACTTTTCCAACAGTTTGCGATTTTTTTATAGACAATTAACAATTCTACTTAATAATTTAAGTATTTTGTATGGTCCTGACTTAAAATTCAGTTCATGCATAAGGTACAATTGATAATAACAACATGGAGGTGACAGGTGCTTCATTGTTTTACAGCATGTGAAGCCTCTTTTCGTCACATAAAAGCATGTTAATTAATCTAACACAAAGTCAAAATGAACAACTGTAATTAATAATTGCTTAATGTATGTAGGTATTCATCGAATTGTAAAATAAGTAAGAAATTTCATAATAAATAAATAACTTTAAATGCGAACATTTTTAGGTTAGGCTTTACCGTGACTGTTACTGACATTAAATGAAACAACAAGTTCACTGTTACCAGTCACCGTTTTATTTTATTTCCACGACGCGTTTCGAAGGTTTAAACCTCCATCATCGGGTGGATTTACATTAGTAAGTATTACATTTGTGTGTGTGTATTGTGTTACGATTTTTGGAGGAACTTGTGGCACTGCCTAGTGGAGAAACGAAACGCTATTTCAGAATATGGTTTAGGATTAATTTTGACAAAAAATTAAACTGATATCTAATGGTAAACATTAAATAAGAAAACTACAGTACCTTCAGTGATCACAAGTTCCTTTTGCTGTCGTAACACATCACATGTATACTGCCACATTTGTAAACAAATATGGCGTCTGGAATCAGCTGGGTGCAAGGTTCGTATAGCAGAAGTGAAGACATAATCGCAAAGTGCAAAGAATATACATCATAACAATATTATTACAGAATAATTGCTTTAAGCATTTAGCGGTGTTTGTTTATGTGTGTGTACTTCAGGTGGTTATAAATCCAATTCTGACAAGTTAAAACAGCAAACATTCGTACTCGTTTGTACAATCACGTGAAATGTTAAAATGGCTTAAACTTCATACTTATTGATAACAATTAGGTGAAATGTTACAGACTATAATTACAACAGTAAAATCATACATACATTACACTCTTTGATTGGGGTTAATAAACAGATGTGAAGTGAGGGTGTGTGTGTGTGTGTGTGAGTGAAAGGGGGGAGAGGGAGAGAGGGGGAGAGAGAGAGAGAGAGAGAGAGAGAGAGAGAGAGAGAGAGGGAGAGAGGAAAGAGTGATTATATGGGAGGAAACATTTACATGGCAAGGAGTCTTAAGATTGCATGTTGCATATATTACCTGCCTAAAGGTTGGGGTAATACATTGGTTAATGCTATAAACTATGCAGATAGATATCCATTTGTGCCAGTAGTTGATGAACATACAGTTTTAAGCTGACAAGGGGCACAAGCTGTTGGTGTGATGAATTATCTGTGAGTGAGGTCAATCTCTTGTAGTCTTGGCAGCTGTCAATATTTATGGTAAATATTAGGGGGGTGTGTGTGTGTGTGTGTGTGTGTGTGTGTGTGTGTGTGTGTGTGTGTGCATTTTATGAGTGTAGGCAGTTGCTGAAAACAGAGATGATACTATTGTAAATATTGTCATTTTTGTCATTTAAGATAGACTCTGGTTGTTCCATTTGATGTTTGTATATTTGGAGTGTTTCAAGGATGTCTAGTTTTCTGCCTTTTGGTTGGATGTGTAAGATGCTAATACTTGTGTTGTTAATATGGTGTTTTGTTTCATGCAGGTGGGTAGCTATTGCTGATGTGTGATATTTTTTGTTTTTTAGTGCTGCCATGTGTTCCTTGAACCTGATCTCAAATGATCTGCCTGTCTGGCCTATGTAGAAGCAGTCACAGTCCAAACATTCAATTTTGTACACACCTGTGTGATGAAGTGGGTGTCGTGTGCCGATGTTGTGGGGTAACTTCTGTCCAATCTTGTTATCTGTTGTAAAGGATATGCTTATGCCTTTCCGTTTGAAGACATTGGCAATCTGGTATGAAATGTTACCCAGAAAGGGGATTGTATGGAAGATGTTATTTTCTTTTTGTTTTTTGTGTTGTGATTCCTTTGCCATTATTGAGTGTTTTAGGGTGTCTACTATGGAGCTGTTATAACCATTTTCAATAGCTGCTTGTTTTATTATTTCAATTTCTTGATTACATTTATCTTCTGAGAGTGGTAGTTGGATAGCTCTATTAATCATGTACCGGAATGCTGCCATTTTGTGTGCTGCGGGGTGGCAAGAGGAGTTGTGGATTGTGGTATGTGTTGTGGTAGGCTTCCGATAAATTTCAAACTGATGTCTGTTGTTCTTTATTCTAATGGTAAGGTCTAGGAAATTTATACTGTCGTCTTTTTGGTGTTCAACTGTGAATTTTATGTTTTCATGGGAGTTGTTGAAAAACTGATTCAACTCACTGATGTCATCTTTAGTGCCTTTGATTAAAATGATGGTATCATCTACATATCTGTAGTAGTAGATGATATTTTTGAGGAGGTGGTGATTGGAATTCAGGATTTTGTCTTCTAGGTTGCTTATAAATATTTCTGCTAGCAATCCGGAAAGATTTGAGCCCATTGCCAGACCATCTGTTTGTTGGTAGATTTTATTGTTAAATTTAAAATAGTTGTGTGAAAGTGTGAATTCAAGCAGGTCCATTAGTTCATTGATGTGAGTTGAAGGGATATTTTTGTGTTTATGTAGGTTGGCATTAATTATCTGTAGTGTGGGATCTATTGGCACAGAGGAATATAGGTTCTGTATGTCAAATGAGGCAAGTGTGGCTCCATCAGGTACTTGTATGTTTTTGACATATTGTGTAAATTCTGTTGTGTTTTTAAGTGTTCTCTCATTATTGAATGTGTATGCTTGTTTGAGAATTCTGAAGAGTATTTTATTGAGCTTGAATGTTGGGCTGTTCCTACAGTTCACTATGGGCCTGATGGGGGTCCCGTTTTTGTGGATCTTAGGTTGTGACCTAAGGCAAGGTGCTTGTGGGCTCATTGTTACAATGTTTCTTGCTTCTTGGATGGTAAGTAGGAAGTTAATGTTGTTTGAAATGTGTTTAATCTCCTTTTGTATTCTGGCTGTTGGATCTTTATGTATTTCAGTTATGTTGCTGGTTTGGAAGAAGTCTAAAGTTTTTTCTATGTATGTTGTTCTGTCCATTACAACAGTTGTGTTGCCCTTGTCAGCTTTTACAATTATTGCATTATTAACGTTTAATTTAGTCTTAATGGTACGTGTAAGGGCTTCTTCTCTTTTCTTGTATGCTGGGAAAGGTTTTGCAATTTCCTTTTCAATGATTTCGTTAATTTTGTGGCAGGCTGATATTCTGTCAGTTTGCTTCTTAAAGGCGATGGTCGAGATCTGTGTTGCACAAGTGATGAGCTTTTCTTGGTTCTTTTGATCCAGCGGAGCTTGAACGTTGTGTTTTAAGCCTTTGCAGAGTAGTGCCTCTTCTTCTGCAGTGAATGTTATGTTCGTGTTGTTGAGGAAGGGTGTGTAGAATGTGTGTTTCTTTTGGCTGTTTTGGTTCGGTTTGGGAGGTAATTGTTGCTTTATAAGATTCGCTAGTTTTCTCTTCTGTGTAGTTTTCGTTTTCTGTACGATGAACTCGGTGTATTCTCTGACTTTTTTGGTTATGGAATCATATTCTAATCTATGAAGCAACTTTCCCAACTGTAATTCTGCATTATAAAGCTGTGTATTGAACATTTGTTTTTTAATATAAAGTTCCTTCAGTTCATTTTTCACCCAGAGTTTCCGAGCGATTTCCAGTGTTTTCTTCGCAGTAGTTGTGTTTGTTTTGATGTCAATCTTGACATAATTTGGGATGACGTTATTCTTGAGACAATTCCTATTGAAGTGTATGTGTTGTGTTGTCATTGCGACCTTTTGTGCACTGTTTTTATACTCGAAAATAGCCTTGATTGCCTGACTGGGCAGATTAACTTTAAATGCGAACATTTTTAGGTTAGGCTTTACCGTGACTGTTACTGACATTAAATGAAACAACAAGTTCACTGTTACCAGTCACCGTTTTATTTTATTTCCACGACGCGTTTCGAAGGTTTAAACCTCCATCATCGGGTGGATTTACATTAGTAAGTATTACATTTGTGTGTGTGTATTGTGTTACGATTTTTGGAGGAACTTGTGGCACTGCCTAGTGGAGAAACGAAACGCTATTTCAGAATATGGTTTACGATTAATTTTGACAAAAAATTAAACTGATATCTAATGGTAAACATTAAATAAGTAAACTACAGTACCTTCAGTGATCACAAGTTCCTTTTGCTGTCGTAACACATCACATGTATACTGCCACATTTGTAAACAAATATGGCGTCTGGAATCAGCTGGGTGCAAGGTTCGTATAGCAGAAGTGAAGACATAATCGCAAAGTGCAAAGAATATACATCATAACAATATTATTACAGAATAATTGCTTTAAGCATTTAGCGGTGTTTGTTTATGTGTGTGTACTTCAGGTGGTTATAAATCCAATTCTGACAAGTTAAAACAGCAAACATTCGTACTCGTTTGTACAAACAAACACCGCTAAATGCTTAAAGCAATTATTCTGTAATAATATTGTTATGATGTATATTCTTTGCACTTTGCGATTATGTCTTCACTTCTGCTATACGAACCTTGCACCCAGCTGATTCCAGACGCCATATTTGTTTACAAATGTGGCAGTATACATGTGATGTGTTACGACAGCAAAAGGAACTTGTGATCACTGAAGGTACTGTAGTTTACTTATTTAATGTTTACCATTAGATATCAGTTTAATTTTTTGTCAAAATTAATCCTAAACCATATTCTGAAATAGCGTTTCGTTTCTCCACTAGGCAGTGCCACAAGTTCCTCCAAAAATAGTAACACAATACACACACACAAATGTAATACTTACTAATGTAAATCCACCCGATGATGGAGGTTTAAACCTTCGAAACGCGTCGTGGAAATAAAATAAAACGGTGACTGGTAACAGTGAACTTGTTGTTTCATTTAATGTCAGTAACAGTCACGGTAAAGCCTAACCTAAAAATGTTCGCATTTAAAGTTAATCTGCCCAGTCAGGCAATCAAGGCTATTTTCGAGTATAAAAACAGTGCACAAAAGGTCGCAATGACAACACAACACATACACTTCAATAGGAATTGTCTCAAGAATAACGTCATCCCAAATTATGTCAAGATTGACATCAAAACAAACACAACTACTGCGAAGAAAACACTGGAAATCGCTCGGAAACTCTGGGTGAAAAATGAACTGAAGGAACTTTATATTAAAAAACAAATGTTCAATACACAGCTTTATAATGCAGAATTACAGTTGGGAAAGTTGCTTCATAGATTAGAATATGATTCCATAACCAAAAAAGTCAGAGAATACACCGAGTTCATCGTACAGAAAACGAAAACTACACAGAAGAGAAAACTAGCGAATCTTATAAAGCAACAATTACCTCCCAAACCGAACCAAAACAGCCAAAAGAAACACACATTCTACACACCCTTCCTCAACAACACGAACATAACATTCACTGCAGAAGAAGAGGCACTACTCTGCAAAGGCTTAAAACACAACGTTCAAGCTCCGCTGGATCAAAAGAACCAAGAAAAGCTCATCACTTGTGCAACACAGATCTCGACCATCGCCTTTAAGAAGCAAACTGACAGAATATCAGCCTGCCACAAAATTAACGAAATCATTGAAAAGGAAATTGCAAAACCTTTCCCAGCATACAAGAAAAGAGAAGAAGCCCTTACACGTACCATTAAGACTAAATTAAACGTTAATAATGCAATAATTGTAAAAGCTGACAAGGGCAACACAACTGTTGTAATGGACAGAACAACATACATAGAAAAAACTTTAGACTTCTTCCAAACCAGCAACATAACTGAAATACATAAAGATCCAACAGCCAGAATACAAAAGGAGATTAAACACATTTCAAACAACATTAACTTCCTACTTACCATCCAAGAAGCAAGAAACATTGTAACAATGAGCCCACAAGCACCTTGCCTTAGGTCACAACCTAAGATCCACAAAAACGGGACCCCCATCAGGCCCATAGTGAACTGTAGGAACAGCCCAACATTCAAGCTCAATAAAATACTCTTCAGAATTCTCAAACAAGCATACACATTCAATAATGAGAGAACACTTAAAAACACAACAGAATTTACACAATATGTCAAAAACATACAAGTACCTGATGGAGCCACACTTGCCTCATTTGACATACAGAACCTATATTCCTCTGTGCCAATAGATCCCACACTACAGATAATTAATGCCAACCTACATAAACACAAAAATATCCCTTCAACTCACATCAATGAACTAATGGACCTGCTTGAATTCACACTTTCACACAACTATTTTAAATTTAACAATAAAATCTACCAACAAACAGATGGTCTGGCAATGGGCTCAAATCTTTCCGGATTGCTAGCAGAAATATTTATAAGCAACCTAGAAGACAAAATCCTGAATTCCAATCACCACCTCCTCAAAAATATCATCTACTACTACAGATATGTAGATGATACCATCATTTTAATCAAAGGCACTAAAGATGACATCAGTGAGTTGAATCAGTTTTTCAACAACTCCCATGAAAACATAAAATTCACAGTTGAACACCAAAAAGACGACAGTATAAATTTCCTAGACCTTACCATTAGAATAAAGAACAACAGACATCAGTTTGAAATTTATCGGAAGCCTACCACAACACATACCACAATCCACAACTCCTCTTGCCACCCCGCAGCACACAAAATGGCAGCATTCCGGTACATGATTAATAGAGCTATCCAACTACCACTCTCAGAAGATAAATGTAATCAAGAAATTGAAATAATAAAACAAGCAGCTATTGAAAATGGTTATAACAGCTCCATAGTAGACACCCTAAAACACTCAATAATGGCAAAGGAATCACAACACAAAAAACAAAAAGAAAATAACATCTTCCATACAATCCCCTTTCTGGGTAACATTTCATACCAGATTGCCAATGTCTTCAAACGGAAAGGCATAAGCATATCCTTTACAACAGATAACAAGATTGGACAGAAGTTACCCCACAACATCGGCACACGACACCCACTTCATCACACAGGTGTGTACAAAATTGAATGTTTGGACTGTGACTGCTTCTACATAGGCCAGACAGGCAGATCATTTGAGATCAGGTTCAAGGAACACATGGCAGCACTAAAAAACAAAAAATATCACACATCAGCAATAGCTACCCACCTGCATGAAACAAAACACCATATTAACAACACAAGTATTAGCATCTTACACATCCAACCAAAAGGCAGAAAACTAGACATCCTTGAAACACTCCAAATATACAAACATCAAATGGAACAACCAGAGTCTATCTTAAATGACAAAAATGACAATATTTACAATAGTATCATCTCTGTTTTCAGCAACTGCCTACACTCATAAAATGCACACACACACACACACACACACACACACACACACACACACACACACACACACACCTAATATTTACCATAAATATTGACAGCTGCCAAGACTACAAGAGATTGACCTCACTCACAGATAATTCATCACACCAACAGCTTGTGCCCCTTGTCAGCTTAAAACTGTATGTTCATCAACTACTGGCACAAATGGATATCTATCTGCATAGTTTATAGCATTAACCAATGTATTACCCCAACCTTTAGGCAGGTAATATATGCAACATGCAATCTTAAGACTCCTTGCCATGTAAATGTTTCCTCCCATATAATCACTCTTTCCTCTCTCCCTCTCTCTCTCTCTCTCTCTCTCTCTCTCTCTCTCTCTCCCCCTCTCTCCCTCTCCCCCCTTTCACTCACACACACACACACACACCCTCACTTCACATCTGTTTATTAACCCCAATCAAAGAGTGTAATGTATGTATGATTTTACTGTTGTAATTATAGTCTGTAACATTTCACCTAATTGTTATCAATAAGTATGAAGTTTAAGCCATTTTAACATTTCACGTGATTGTACAAACGAGTACGAATGTTTGCTGTTTTAACTTGTCAGAATTGGATTTATAACCACCTGAAGTACACACACATAAACAAACACCGCTAAATGCTTAAAGCAATTATTCTGTAATAATATTGTTATGATGTATATTCTTTGCACTTTGCGATTATGTCTTCACTTCTGCTATACGAACCTTGCACCCAGCTGATTCCAGACGCCATATTTGTTTACAAATGTGGCAGTATACATGTGATGTGTTACGACAGCAAAAGGAACTTGTGATCACTGAAGGTACTGTAGTTTACTTATTTAATGTTTACCATTAGATATCAGTTTAATTTTTTGTCAAAATTAATCCTAAACCATATTCTGAAATAGCGTTTCGTTTCTCCACTAGGCAGTGCCACAAGTTCCTCCAAAAATAGTAACACAATACACACACACAAATGTAATACTTACTAATGTAAATCCACCCGATGATGGAGGTTTAAACCTTCGAAACGCGTCGTGGAAATAAAATAAAACGGTGACTGGTAACAGTGAACTTGTTGTTTCATTTAATAAATAAATAAATAGTAATACACCAGTAAAATCTTAAATATCTACATTAGAGAAACGTACTGTGCAAAAGAATTTATTGTCAATTAATTTAACAAACGTTGTGGACTCATTTGTCAAATATTATCTGCTGAAAAATGGTTTACGGAATTGAATAAAATGTTTTCGGACTTCCAGCTGCGTCAAGTGGTTAAAATGCCTTGCCACGGTCAAGTGGAATGACTGCTGATGGGCTGCTGGTTTGCCCTCACGTACTGTAACTGCGGCTGTGACGTCACTGGTGCTCACCGTCTCGCCATATATGGCTCCGTGTTCGATACGCCCGCCTCATCCCCGCTGTCAGTGGATCCCACGTCGCGCTGAACTGCAGCCTGCCGTCTCTGTTAAGGATATTATCGGGAATTTTTATTTCGGTACCTTTTTTGATTATTCATTCCAGAAGCCATTAGTGTGAGCCACAGCACAGGTTCCGTCTTTTAGTCTGTTACCGTTTCCTAGAGAGTACTGAGAAAAGTATATTTTTCTGGGTAGAGGAGGCATAAAATGTCCCATGTTCCTTCCTTCGCTATCCTGATGTGCGCACTGTTTGTCCGCCGTAAGACTGGCCGTACTCACAAGGTATGTTGTAGACACCAGGTGTTCTAAGACCTGCCGCATCTTCAACTTGTCTCATTAACTGTCGAATTTTTGCCGGGGGCCTGAAGATCGATTTCGTTTTGTCTCTTTTCAGCAGCGACTAATCTTTCCCACACGAAACCACAAAAAGGCAAAAAAGCAAGTTTCTTTTCCCGCTCTTGGTCGGTGGTCTTACTGTAATTCTTGCTCGAGATCTCTTCATTTATTTGGTGAACGTAGTAGCCGTTGTTCCTGAAAACCTTGTGTAAGTGGCTGAGCTCATGGGGCAGGTTATCGACGTCTGATGAGGTTCTTGCACTTCTGTGTCGGGTGACGACGGCTGAAGGCGTGGACGATGTGGCCAAGGCATCCGTTTTGTTTGCGGTGGACGAGGTCATCAAGGAGAGGCAGTGAATGGTCTTTCTCTGCTCATCATCGCAGTAAATCTCACCAACAATAACCCCGATAGAGACAGCGGCCAGCAGCTCAGCACAACGTGGGATCCGATGATAGCGAGGCAGATGGGGGCGCATCGAACGCGGCATCAGCGTATGCCGATATCTGGGGATGCTGTGAACATCAGTGACTTCACAGCCGGCAGCTAGAGTATGCAAGGGCGCACTAACAGCCCATCGACAGCCGTTACACTTGACAATTGTCAAGTAGCGCTTGATCGAAAGCTCGTGACATTACAGGGCTATTACAAATGATTGAAGCGATTTCATAAATTCACTGTAGCTCCATTGATTGACATATGTTCACGACACACTACAGATACGTAGAAAAACTCATAAAGTTTTGTTCGGCTGAAGCCGCACTTCAGGTTTCTGCCGCCAGATCGCTCGAGAGCGCAGTGAGACAAAATGGCGACAGGAGCCGAGAAAGCGTATGTCGTGCTTGAAATGCACTCACATCAGTCAGTCATAACAGTGCAACGACACTTCAGGACGAAGGTCAACAAAGATCCACCAACTGCTAACTCCATTCGGCGATGGTATGCGCATTTTAAGGCTTCTGGATGCCTCTGTAAGGGGAAGTCAACGGGTCGGCCTGCAGTGAGCGAAGAAACGGTTGAACGCGTGCGGCCAAGTTTCACGCGTAGCCCGCAGAAGTCGACGAATAAAGCAAGCAGGGATCTAAACGTACCACAGCCGACGGTTAGGAAAATCTTACGGAAAAATCTAAAGCAGAAGCCTTACCGTTTACATTTGCTGCGAGCCCTGACACTCGATGACAAAAACAAACGCTTTGAATTTTCGGCGCGGTTGCAACAGCTCATGGAAGAGGATGCGTTCAGTGCGAAACTTGTTTTCAGTGATGAAGCAACATTTTTTGTTAATGGTGAAGTGATCAGACACAATGTGCGAATCTGGGCGGTAGAGAATCCTAACGTATTCGTGCAGCAAATTCGCAATTCACCAAAAGTAAACGTGTTTTGTGCAATCTCACGGTTTAAAGTTTACTGCCCCTTTTTCTTCTGCGAAAAAAACGTTACAGGACACGTGTATCTGGACATGCTGGAAAATTGGCTCATGCCACAACTGGAGACCGACAGCGCCGACTTCATCTTTCAACAGGATGGTGCTCCACCGCACTTCCATCATGATGTTCGGCATTTCTTAAACGGCAGATTGGAAAACCGATGGATCGGTCGTGGTGGAGATCATGATCAGCAATTCATGTCCTGGCCTCCACGCTCTCCCGACTTAACCCCATGCGATTTCTTTCTGTGGGGTTATGTGAAAGATTCAGTGTTTAAACCTCCTCTACCAAGAAACGTGCCAGAACTGCGAGCTCGCATCAACGATGCTTTCGAACTCATTGATGGGGACATGCTGCGCCGAGTGTGGGAGGAACCTGATTACCGGCTTGATGTCTGCCGGATTACTAAAGGGGCACATATCGAACATTTGTGAATGCCTAAAAAACCTTTTTGAGTTTTTGTGTGTGTGTGCAAAGCATTGTGAAAATATCTCAAATAATAAAGTTATTGTAGAGCTGTGAAATCGCTTCAATCATTTGTAATAACCCTGTATAACCGCTTGACCTGGCCGGAAGTCCGAGAACATTTTGGTCTATGTAACAGCAGGGGACTCTGCGTTGTTACATTGTTCGTGTAGCTGTATACGACCGTGTAGTTCATTATTATCGTTGCCTGAGGCTCTGCTTCGTTTTCTCTTAGGCTTACTTCCTGCATCGATGGTTATTCTCTCCCTCACTACTGTTTTAGTTTGCGTCATGGACCACTATTGTCACATTCTTACAAGGGATCCCTTGAGTACGAGGTCGTAAGTTGAATCTTCAGTAATGCTCATTTGAAAGTTTTTTGTTAACGATTGTGACAGGAAAAATATTTGCTGCTAATGACTCAATATGTGCGTCAGGAGGGCGACAGAAAATGACTGTCCGGTAGGTGCATCCTTCTATGGGTGTACGTATTAAAATTCACAAGATGGACATCGTCGACATTCAAGAAACATTCAAAACAAACCATTAACTTGCGCAGGAACACCGAATGAAAAATGGCGTGCCACAGTGAATACAACGGTTCGCATCATCAAGGTCGAAGGCGAACTCCTTGAGAGCTATATACCATGCAAGACGTTCAGCTAAGTGTCCACACTTAAACAATGCATGTAGGATCATGCTGGTGTAACTGGGTGATGAGAATTGATATAATGTGATGGCATGCAACCGAATACGAAACGGTCTGTCGTGGAGCTTATCATGAAACTGGCTATTCTTTGAGGTGTATCTGCAGGTAGTGCGATAATATGTTTTATAGGCACGGAAAGAAACAAACATCCAGAGGCTGAATTTGTCCACTGATTCCAAGTGGTATGAATTGCTATGTTACAAATTTTTCAGAAGGGATAGTTGGATCTACAGGAGTAGGATTTTCATACGCAGACCGGGAATCAAGCGAAAGCAAGTTATTTTGACCAGCTATTGGCCGAAGTCAGTGCTCGTGAGTTGCTGTTGCTTATTGTCACGTAAATATTCTTTACTGTTCTTGCAAAATCAAGCACATGAGAAAGAATCGCAGTAGGACAGCACCTCCAACTTCTCGCAACACAGTACATAACTTACCGGCAAATTTACGATCCGAATTGACAGTCGGCATAATTGTATAAGAATTCGTAAGGCATTGATGTTTGCTGATCTTAACATAACTCTCCTGGGATTTCTAATTTCCAAGATTCCTTTCATATGCATTTCGATTGGTCGGAGTTGAGAACAAATTCCTTACTGAACAATGGGATGAGTCTATCTCACGTACAAATTTTCGGGTCGATTCTGCAGTTTGCTGTGAATCGTCAAGCTCATGGCTTTGGTCGAAATTTCATTATCTTAAGTCTTTGCCGCGCGGGATTAGCCGAGCAGTCAGGGGCGCTGCAGTCATGGAATGTGCGGCTGGTCCCGGCGGAGGTTCGAGTCCTCCCTCAGGCATGGGTGTGTGTGTTTGTCCTCAGGATAATTTAGGTTAAATAGTGTGTAAACTTAGGGACTGATGACCTTAGCAGTTAAGTCCCATAAGATTTCACGCACATTTGAACATTTTCTTACGTCTTCCAATTATGTAGCACTGTTTGTAGCTATGCAACCATCCACTGATTCTCTTGAAATCACTTGTAATCCATGCAGCGCGCAATTTGATGTGCATAACGTAGTTGGACACCATTATGCGCATCCTGTAAACTGTATCGAGAATCAATGGTTCAAATGGCTCTGAGCACTATGGGACTTAACATCTGAGGTCATCAGTCTCCTAGACTCAGAACTACTTGAACCTAACTAACCTAACGACATCACACACATCCATGCCCGAGGTAGGATTCGAACCTGCGACCGCAGCCGCAGCACGGTTCCGGACTGAAGTGCCTAGAACCGCTATCGAGGATCTTACAAACGCACAAACACTAGGTTTGACAGGAGTGCGCCTTGTCCTCCACTGAATATCCGTAGTTTTTCTTCTGCACTGTATGGTCATATTGCTGCGGACTTATTCGAAATCTGTCCACAATCGCTTTTTTTACTATGCTGCGGATGGTGTTACATGCACGTAATTATGTTTCGTACCGGCTTGGACAACGATTTTCCTTTAATACATTCCACTGGAGACGGGTTTTGTGGCTCCCTGTCCGACAAGGGTGACGAACTACATGGCTGGACACCTGTTTCAATAGCACTGTCACTTGTTAAACACGTATCATCATCATCATCGAATCCATCGTGTACATTGTCCACACAGTCGACCGCATACGACACCACACATTCCACTGATTCATCATGCACAAACGCTACTATTTCATCTGTCACCTTGTCACTCTCCGAAATTCCTTGGGTTCCTTTCTGACGAAATGTAAACTACGGTAACTTTTGTTTAGGTATAATGCAATGTTTCCTTAGTTTATCGTTGCCATTGCTCTCCCTTGTATCAACACCAATAGCACTGTAACGCTGTTGTGGGTTACTCGCCGACTAAATAGTTCAACTATGCTCGTAGCCTCATACTGTGGTCGCCATTGGATACCTCCAGTCCCACCCGCTGTTGCCATTAGCAACCAATATTGTGGTTGCATAGTAGACAAACGTCGGGAGGCGAATGCCGTAAAAATTGGATTTTTGCGACCTCGCACTCAAGGCGTTGTTGGTAAGTTAGTCAAGAAAATGAAGCAGAAATGTTTTTATTTTCATATATGCTCATGCACCAAGATTTAATGATTCAAAATCATCTCCTAGGTGAGGTAAGTAGGGCTACCTCACATGTTTTTATAACATGCTGATATACACACATCAAAAAAGTTTTGCCTCACCCCGGTTCCCAGAACTCCTGAATATAGACTTTCACTGTGGATATTGTATCACAGACACAGTCCCTTTGACTGTTCAGACATGTCACAAAACCCGCACAACCATGCATGAGCAGTGCCTATTAGACGGAGGGGATCTGACAGCCGATCATTTCCACTAATTCCACCAGGAAGGAGGTACACGGCTATTGTTGTCTGTACTTCAACCATGCCTAGACCTTCAATACCGCGTTTCGATTGCGTATGCATTGTTACTTAATGCCAGGAAGGGCTCTCACCAAGGGAAGTGTCCAGGCGTTTCGGAGTGAACCAAAGCGATGTTGTTTGGACATGGAGTAGATACAGAGAGAGACAGGAACTGTCGATGACATGCCTCGCTCAGACTGCCAAAGGGCTAGTACTGCACTGGATCACCGCTACCTACGGATTATGGCTCGGAGGAACCCTGACAGCAACGCCACCATGTTGAATAATCATTTTCGTGCAGCCACAGGACGTCGTGTTACGACTCAAACTGTGCGCAACAGAATGGATGATGCGCAACTTCACTCCAGATGTCCATGGCGAGGTCCATCTTTGCAACCACGACACCATGCAGCGCGGTGCAGATGGGCCCCACAACATGACGAATGGACCGCTCAAGATTGGAATCACGTTTTCTTCACCGATGAGTGTCGTATATGCCTTCAACCAGACAATCGTCGGAGTGTGTTTGGAGGCAAGTCGGTCAGCCTGAATGCCTTAGACACACTGTCCTGCGAGTGCATCAAGGTCGAGGTCCCCTGCTATTTTGGGTGGCATTATGTGTGGCTGACGTACGCCGCTGGTGGTCATGGAAGCCGCCGTAACGGCGGTACGATACGTGATGCCATCCTCCGGCCGACAGTGCAACCATATCGGCAGCGTATTGACGACCCATTCGTCTTTATGGACGACCCCCCATCGAGCACATCCTGTTAATGACTTCCTTCAGGATAACGACATCGCTCGACTAGAGTGACCAGCATGTTCTCTAGACACGAGCCCTATCGAACATGCCTGAGATAGACTGAAAAGGGATGTTCATGGACGACGTGACCCACCACCCACTCTGAGGGATCTACGCCGAATCGCCGTTGAGGGGTGGGACAATCTGGACCACCAGTGCCTTGATGAACTTCTGGATAGTATTCCACGGCGAATACAGGCATGCATCAATGCAAGAGGACGCGCTACTGGGTGTTAGAGGTACTTGTGTTTACAGCAATCTGGACCACCACCTCTGAAGGTCTCGCTGTATGGTGGTGCTACATTCAATGTGCGGTTTTCATGAGCAATAAAAAGGGCAGAACTTATGTTTATGTTGATCTCTATTCCAATTTTCTGTACAGGTTCCGGAACTCTCGGAACCGAGGTGATGCAAAACATTTTTTGATGTGTGTACAATTATTTATTAATGCACTAAACTAGCACTTATACGTTAGATTAGGTGTGCCTTATTTTAATTAAGTTGTGCCATAAACTTCTTTCCCCACCAATTGCAACCAATACCTCCTCATTAGTAATCTTCCAGTCTAATCTTCAAAGTTATTCTGTAACACCGCATTTCGAAAGCTTCTGTTCTTTTCCTATCTGAACTGTTTATGGTCCACTTTCCTCTTCCGTAGAAGGCTACGCTCCAGACAAATAATTTCGGAAGAATATCAGTAACACCTGGCTGTCGGCACATTTCTGTTTCTTCAGAAAAAATCTTCTTGCTGTTACAAGTCTGCACCTTAGATCCTGTCTGCTTGAAACATTGTCTGTTATTTTGCCGCCCAAATTGATATACTCACCTACGACTTTTAGTGTCTTATTTCCTCATCTATTTCCCTCGTCTCCTTTAATTCGACTACATTTCATTGTCCTTGTTTTGCCTTTGCTAATGTTAATGTGATAACCTCTTTTAAAGAGCTATCCATTATATTCATCTGTTTTTACAGGTCCATTGCCGCCTCTAATAATATTGCACTGCAAGTGACAAACCAAAAAGTCTATATTTTATCTTCCTGAAAATTAAATCTCTATCCAAAGTTTTTTCTTTTGTTTCCTTCACTGCGTGTTCAATTCAGAGACTGAACAGAAGTGTATTTCTGAATTTGTGGTACGTCATTCAATACTCGCTCTACTACTAGTGTAGTAGGCACTTTGGGCTAGTATCTGTTGCAGTGCAAACGATAGTTACAAACTGAAAGTATCGAAATGGTGAATAACTCACATAAACTTTACGGTGAAGCATTAACGAATGTATAATGATCCCAGACAACATTTAATTCGTAATGCACCATATCCGGGTTTTGGCAACACAGTTGAACATTCTGACAGAACAGCACCAATACAACCGCAAAGGCGCTCACAGCTTACTAGGGCTGGAGGACGCGGTGGCCTCAGAGATCAGCAGTCGTCAGTAATCCTAACACACAGCCCAGTAAGCAGTCTGTATTTGTACTCTCCGGCGATAGCTAAATCATCGCTCGAGACACATCTTACATGAAGCACAAAATCAACTCTCTGATGAGAGGATAATTATACAGGAGGCAGCCCACGCCAGAGCGACATCGAGCCGTCTGCCCAGCAGCGGCCCGCGTCCGATGCTTTATCTGCCTCACGGCCAGTGGGTAAAGAAAGAAGTGGAGCTAGCCTTGTGTTATTCTCGGTATCGCGACTAACGATACAACGGAGTTAATCGGTGACGAGGCTGCAAAAGGAGTCGCGTGTCTTGTTGCTCTTTTACGACATGTATTGAACCGCTACTTGGTTTCTACACTGCTGAAAGCACAGCACCAGATCCTGCCACGACTGTCACAACAACACCAGCAGTAACAACAACAACAAAAACAGCAGCACTGCCAGCAACTACGGCGAATTGGCAACATCTATTGGCTCTAATGTTACAAAAGTAAATAAACTCCGGCACTCGCTTTTCTCCCGCTTCAGTGTCACAGTTTTGACATAGGGGTATAAATTTAAGAGTAACAGTGGACTTCTCGTTTTGTATTTTTCTATGTTTAATGATTCACCAAACGACGCGGCCGATCGAAGCCTATGCGACGCAGAAGACAGACGATACGTGGAGCTGAACGCCAGAGAGAAGTACTAGGTGAATATGCAGTCGCAAGAAGATCGACTATGGTCGGCTGCAACATCGTTGCACATTGTTCTTCAATGGTTAAAAAAGTATTATCAGATCTATATACAAGTTTAGTTACTTCCCTGATTTTGAAATGGACACTTCGTCAATGTTCTGTCTTTGCGATACTCTGCTACAAGATGTAATACAAGGTTATTGAAACTACAGTTGGAAGATCTTTCAACAAAAGTGTGCATTATTTCTGCGTGTATACATATTCTACAGATTGAAACACAAGAACGGAGTACTGACTGTATTTTGGATTTGAGGGAAATAGCAATTTTTTTAATTCTGTATTTTTCAAATACTGGATACAATGGTGCTGGCAAAAAAGTATAAAAAGTATACCAACTGTTAATAATCGGTTGTTCAAAAATAACTCTATTAACTGAAATTTCATCAACGCAATCGTTTTATGTCAATGCTCCAATTTAAGTGGAAAAAGTCATTAAAAGATAATCAACGGATTCCGAATAATCATTATAAAAATTGCATCGTCGATAAGATACGTGTTCTTTGACAGCAAAACTCACAGTAGAAATTCTGTGAAAAAAAAAACAGTTACCCTTGTTTGAATACCAACTTTTGTTCCTTTCTTAAGGCTCGAGGAACTGATTAATTAACAGTTAGTAATGAAAGCAGGGTGGAAATGTTGAAGGTTACGCACTTCACACAGCTGTGTAATGTTATTCAATATTTTATTCGACGAGTGAGCATTAAAACAAAGTCAACTCATGCCGTTTATTTCACGCCGCCAAGCATTACGAAGTTGTAGTATAGCCAATACTTCAACAGATTGCTGAATTTATATACATCATACAAAGACAGTGACCCGATTGGGAGTACACGACATCTAATGATACAGCAGCAAACAGCCGTCGCAACTTCGCTGAAGCGAAACGACAAATACTTTATTAGCAAGTGTTATATGTAGTTTATAATTCAATTTCAATCACATTCAGACACGTAACAACGCTTTTTTACCATAGTACAGCGGAATAGCTATCACAATTGTAGCATCTACAGTCAGATATGTAAAGTTAGATGATCTGCTTCAGATCTACGACTGGCATGCACACACATATCAATTAACTTTATTTTCCAGGAATCTTTCCTTGGCTTTAGGCGACAGCAGAATATTTTTATCGTAATCTGTTTCAGACAAACTTTTTGCACTGTACTTCATAACTTGAAATTTTGTCTAAATAAATTATCATTTAAAATAAATATTGTGTTATGGAATCCTTGGCGATCATGTGGTTCCGATAACAGGGTTCAGTAGACTTGCATGATACACCAAGCAGAAAAAAAATTTACGTCGCTTCGAAGTTAGCCAATATCGGTTTTGCAACTGATAACAACGCAACCTCATACGAAAATTCCGTTTGTCACAATATTCTTCATAAATTACGAAAAGCCGTCAAGCACAAAAATTAGCATGGGAAAAAAAAGAAACCAAAAGTTACATGATTCAACAGTAAACAGATAATGAAATACGGCAGCGTATTTAATACAATCAAAACTATGTACTAAACTCCCCGAAAAATATTTAGCTTCGTCACTGTACAACATTAGAAAGCTTCGTTACGCGATATACATCATGGACTGGAAGCCAATCACTAAGTTCGTAAGAACTTTTTTTAAATTACGACGGGCGTCCAGTAAGTAATGTAACACATTTTTTTCTCGCCCAATTTTGATTGAAAAAATGAGATATTCGTTGTGGGACATCGTGGAGTATTCTCGCTTGAGCCTCTATAGTTTCACTAAGTTCCGACAGGTGGCATTGCTGTACGCAGCCTTGAAAGTGGCCTCTATAACGGAGGTGCATTCCGAGCAGAGAGTTGTCATTGAGTTTCCTTTGGCGGAGAACCAGAGCGTCGCAGATATTCATAGATGTTTTCGGAAAGCCTACGGAGACCTTGTAGTGATCAAAAGCACGAAGAGTAGTTGGACGAGGCATCTGCCATCATCGGAAGGTCGCGGAAACCTGTCCGATCTCCCCCGTATCGGCCGGCCGCATACAGCTGTGATTCATGCAACGTTGGAACAGCACGGATCTCTCAAGTTCCTAATTACAGCTGTTTGGCCCAATGAAGGATCCACTCAACGGGAAGCAGTACGTGGATGATGAGCAGGTTATTGATACACCAAGACGTTGGCTTCGACGTTGACCCATAGAGTAGTACCATGCGGGCATACGGGCCCTCCAAGTAAAGCGGCGTAAGGGCGTTGCATTGAACAGAGATTATATAGAAAAACAGGAATTTTTAGCCAAGAGAGTGAGAAAAAATATGGTATGTTAGAATCCTGAATTAAACAAACCCGCGCCGGCCGCGGTGGTCTCGTGGTTCTAGGCGCGCAGTCCGGAACCGCGCGACTGCTACGGTTGCAGGTTCGAATCCTGCCTCGGGCATGGATGTGTGTGATGTCCTTAGGTTAGTTAGGTTTAAGTCGTTCTAAGTTCTAGGGGACTGATGACTACAGCTGTTAAGTCCCATAGTGCTCAGAGTCATTTGAACCAAACAAACCCGCTTACAGAAAACAAATGTGTTGCATTGTACGCCGTCGTATATTCTTCCTTGATAGGCTGATGAAATAATAATTTGATTTAGTACTTACAAAAATATGCTGAAATCGCTCACAATAGGTGATTAGTACACTCCTTCTCATCAGCAATATTCAGGAAATAGATGTCTGAAAAATTAGACATACTGTATAAGCCATTTTCCGTTAAGTCAGTCAACATTACGCCTTCGTTCTATTATAACATAAAAGATGGAAGGCTGATTCAATGGCACTATGAAGTTATACGAGTAGTCACAACTTATCGATTTATACTGGTGTTTAACCTTAATAAATGTGAAGAACATTAGTCAAATGGTTCAAATGGCTCTGAGCACTATGGGACTTAACTTCTGAGGTCATCAGACCCCTAGAACTTAGAACTACTTAAATCTAACTAACCTAAGGACATCACACACATCCATGCCCGAGGCAGGATTCGAACCTGCGACCGTAGCGGTCGCGCGGTTCCATACTGTAGCGCCTAGAACCGTTCGGCCACTCAGGGCGGCGAACATTAGTCCATATACATAATTTAAAACATTTCCGAGCTCTCATTTGCACTCTGTCCCACCATAGTTTCGCAGCTCTTCCGTCTTCGATCTCCAGGTCGACTACATGACAGTACACAGTCAATCGTGTACTGTTTGCTGCCTGTTGTTGCCATCCAGCGACGAAATCGGCAATCATCAACGGAAAGTAGAAAAGTCTCACTCCGTCACTAATGTCCATTCAAATTATTATCTCACCGTCACTTTTCCTCGGTACTACATCAGCTTTAGAGAACACTCAGAGTATTCGCACCTATAGTTGAAAGCTCTTATTTCATCACCTCAGTCCACCGATTGATACTTTACGGCAAGATTATAGAGGCAACATGATCTTGGGTGCCTCTCTCCAAACGGCAGTGTAGATTCTGTTACTGAGAGAATTCGCCGTTTATGTTATCAAGGATCTGATTAAGCACCTATGTAGTATATTCAGTCATTTGTCACTGAAATTCCATTTCGTTTCTGTGAATTTGTTCGAAATGTGGACCATTTATTTATATGGTCCAGTAGGTAGCAATTTTATTGTATCTGAAAGTGACCTTCCTTTCTCATATGGCCAAAACTGATCACTGTCGACCACTTTAATAGGCGCCTGGCTGCGTTGTGGGCAGATGAAAGGAAAGAAAAGTACATAGGCGGAAAGGAGACGAAGTGGGAATAATTATAGAGACAATACAGGTCGCAAATAAGGAGAACGACTGACGTATGCCATTTGGAAAAAGAGCAATGTTATTGCCATTCGTCTGGGAACGAGCATCTCGAGAACGGCGTAGCTGGTCGGCTGCTCGCGTGCCACTGACGCAGAAATCTGAAAAATCGATCCGAGAGCTAGGCGAACAAAAGACGCAGAAATCGGAAAAATGGATCCGAGAGCTAGGTGAACAAATGACGCAGAAATATGAAAAATCTATCCGAGAGCTAGGCGAACAAATGACGCAAAAATCTGAAAAATCGATCCGAGAGCTAGGCGAACAAATGACGCAGGAATCTGAAAAATCGGTCCGCGGCGAGCGTCTGAAGTGGTAAGATCTCCGGCTAAGCACGTCTCTTGTAAGTCCGTAGGACAATGGATTTCTTAAGTTCAGCCTGACTGAAAATTTAATCATCTTTGTTTCAGGTTTAGATCTCAAATATCTTATGTTATCTTAAATTGCAACGCAGTGTAATTCGAGTGTGAAGTTCAGAATATCTTCCAATAGTTGCGTTGTGAGCAAAGTGGAACCACGTGTTGATGATCCTTAACTCTAACTAAGATCATCAATCTTAAATGCGAATGTGCGTGATATTATAACGTCTCGTCTTGACAATATTTTCAATATAGCAACTTTTCTTTATGTTCAACCCACGAGAGGTGTACTTTGTGAGAGCAGTACCACGTGCTTATATAATTGTTTGACCCATCAGGTTAATAGTATGACGATAGTAACCAGTTCGAGGTTTTTCTTTTGTAAATTGCGTTTCGATGTAATTTTTTTTAATTATCAAAATTATTGTGGAGTTACACTTTTTGTGTAAACTAAGTTGACCACGTGAAGCATGTGGTGTAATCATCAAAGTAGCCCACAGCTATTCTTTTCGAGAAGATTTCACAGACAATTGGTATGAATTTAGTATACCAGTGTGTGGTAATTTCATGACGGACAGGATTGCGCTACGGCCGTAACTTCTTTGGGTGAAAATTGAATCGGTTGGTTGTGGTTAATTTCCTCCTGCATATGTTTCAACGTTCTTCATGTTTTTATGGATGCTGTGTCGTATGCAGTCTTGGCTCCATATTTGATGTCTTCCGTAAGATTACAAACTCACATTTTCACAATCCTAATAAGGCACCAGTTTAGTTATGAATCAAGTTTAATATGCTGAAATTTTAACGGAACAATGATCAATGTTAAATAAATGTCCAAATACAAACTGATTTATTTCTTTTTATGTAAATTCTCTTTATATATATATATATCACCGGTTGTTGTAAGATGTCTATTAAAAGACTATAATTAGTCTGCTTGGGAATTTGGTAAGCTAGACTGGATACCTGGTTTAACAGTTGCTCACAGCTTTTAACCCGCTTTTATTATCTTGAATATCAGCACCACTTTCAGAACAACTTAATGCATCAACCACTGTCGTGACGATTTACGAGAAGTGGTTGAAGGTCAGTAAAATCACGAATAGGGGACAGAGTCTTGACGTCCACTCCTCATCATAGAACGTGAGGTCGGAGTTTTGCTCTCGCAGTAAAGCAGGATAAGCTACGTTTTGTGGCACACCTGATGAAGAGCACAGTGCTGGTGCCAGCACAAGTGTTTCGGGGCACACCGTTCAGCGACACTGTTAAACGTCTTAGCAGAAGACTCCTACGTGTGTCCATGTCGATCCTACAATATTGTCAATTATGATTATTTCTGTAGTCACGGTGTCATCTGTACTGGAACTTGGATAGCTGGAAATGCGTCATCTGGTCGGATTAATCACGTCTCTTACTACACCAGATCGAGGGTCGTCTCCAGATGCTCCGTCATCCAGGCGAAAGGCTGTCAAAACTATGCACTGTGCCGTGGACATCAGCCCGTGGGGGCAGTATTATTCTATGGAGAACATTCAACAATACCAGAATCGTTATACAATGGTTTGAGAAGGATGATGGTGTGGACTCACGTTATCTTGACCACCAAATACACCTGATCTCAATCCGGCACATAGACATGTTGTTCCACATACATCTGAAAACGAATCCATGCCTTCTGAACCTATTTTGTATTCCTTTCCAATCTGGACAGCAACTGTTACATTCATGGTTTTTCTTTCATCCTTCCTCCAGGCGTCCCGTAATACGATATTCCAGCAGAATAATTTGCAGTCTCAACCATACCCTATTTTAAATATACGGCATTCGTTTCGGTTGTGCCCCTGACGCTAAGTGCTCACTACTTTGACATAAAATGTTGTTAATCAATGCCGTTACACTACCTGATCAATAGTATTCAGGACCCGTATTTAATGCAGAATTGACTGTTAGATGTCACTAGAGGTTGACCTGCCAATATAAAAACAGGCTGTGTTGTCAGTAGGGAAGTAGCAACAGAAAATGGATATAAGAAGAGTTTACCAATGGTGGCTGGTGCTCATGACCTAATGTGCTACAGTACACTGTACATATTTCACTATAATATGCCATTTCTCTCCCAATTTAAGCCGCAAATCGCACTAAAATTATGCCGTTTCTCATCGAATGCGTACAGATATGCAAATAAAATGTGTGAAAAGGTTTTTTGTAGCACTCTCTTTGAGGTAACTGGAACTCAGAGTCGTGAGCTCAGATAATAGGTAGCTACATTAAAATTAACTCAGAGAAGGGACACAGCTACCTGTTTTCGACTGTGCATACTCTGGTGTGACGCCATCCCTGCTCGCACTATGGGTGCTACGTTTATTACACCAACGGGTCAGTATTTTTCTTTGGAAGTTCGTGTAAAATATTGTGCAACAAGGCGAATTCTGTAGACGATCTGCTAAAAAGGGCCGGCCGGAGTGACCGTGCGGTTCTAGGCGCTACAGTCTGGAACCGAGCAACCGCTACGGTCGCAGGTTCGAATCCTGCCTCGGGCATGGATGTGTGTGATGTCCTTAGGTTAGTTAGGTTTAATTAGTTCTAAGTTCTAGGCGACTGATGACATCAGAAGTTAAGTCGTATAGTGCTCAGAGCCATTTGAACCATTTTGCTAAAAAGGCCCTTTCCCAGGAGATCTTTAGTGGAGGATGTGAGAGTTAAAGAGTTAGGTAGACCTACTCCAGTTTGAAATCTAACAGTGGGAGGACATGGGATGTGACTCATCAATTTGGCTCAGACTAGAAGAATTTAAATGGCACATAAGACTCATCCCTTTGATGCATCGAAATATGTCATAGTCACTGCGACCAGTCTCTCTTCCACACACTCGCTTTTCATAATTTTAGCTCTATTTTGATACTCATTTTCTGTCCAGAAATTTTTCTCGCCTTGGGAAGAGAATGTGGAAATATGAAAGTAATTGCTAGTAAGCCCATTAACCCTCGCCGACGTCAATGGTTGCAATGTGACTTCAACTGATTTGAAGACTTAGCCTCCAGGAAATTAGTCTCCCTTACTACTACACGGTCTGCTTTCTATACATGGTGTAGATAATCTTTCACATCCAGTTATTTATTCCTGCCAGCTTCAGAACTCTAAAGAGTTTATTCCAGTTAATGGTGTCGAACGTTGTTCCTAAATCCTCAGACAATCCTTACGTCTCTTAGTCGGAATTCCATTGTGTCGTAAAAAGTCCCACTCACGGTAGCGGCCAAAATCATTGTAGTCGTTGCAATATGCTACACAAAATTACTCATAAACTTTTAGTGGTAGGCGCAGATTAATTCTCAGCACTGCTACATTGTTAAATCAGTTTAATAAAGGTCGCCATCCTCGCTTTGACCCACGTAATAGGGTTAAAACTGTCACTGCACATACACCATTAATCAATGTCTCGAAGTCATGTAGCCACTTTTAGAATAAATCCTACATATGCCCACTAGACTGCATAACATACACCATAGCGCCTCGAGGTAGTTTCTAGCTGTTCCTTCTGATAATCTCCTTCAAAAAGAAAAAAAACTTATACGAGGTGCATTCAAGTTCTAAGGCCTCCGATTTTTTTTCTAATTAACTACTCATCGGAAATTGTCTTTCATTGTTGGAAAAAGCCAAAAGTCACTAGGAGCCAGGTCAGGTGAGTAGGGAGCATGAGGAATCACTTCAAAGTTGTTATCACGAAGAAACTGTTGTGTAACGTTAGCTCGATTTGTGGGTGCGTTGTCTTGGTGAAACAGCAGACATGTAAGCCCTTACCGGACGTTTTTGTTGCAGTGCAGGAAGGAATTTGTTCTTCAAAACATTTTCGTAGGATGCACCTGTTAACGTAGTTCCCTATGGAACGCAATGGGTAAGGATTACGCCCTCGCTGTCCCAGAACATGGACACCATCATTTTTTCAGCACTGGCAACCGCCAGTGCCGAAATTTTTTTGGTGGCGGTGAATCTGTGTGCTTCCATTGAGCTGACTGGCGCTTTGTTTCTGGATTGAAAAATGGCATCCACGTCTCATTCATTGTCACAACCGACGAAAAGAAAGTCCCATTCATACTGTCGTTGCGTGTCAACATTGCTTGGCAACATGCCACACGGGCAGCCATGTGGCTGTCCGTCAGCATTCGTGGCACCCACCTGGATGACACTTTTTGCATTTTCAGGTCGTCATGCAGGAATGTGTGCACAGAACCCACAGAAATGCCAACTCTGGAGGCGATCTGTTCAACAGTCATTCGGCGATCCCCCAAAACAATTCTCTCCACTTTCTCGATCATGTCGTCAGACCGGCTTTTGCGAGCCCAAGGTTGTTTCGGTTTGTTGTCACACAATGTTCTGCCTTCATTAAACTGTCACACCAACGAACGCACTTTCGACACATCCATAAATCCATCACCACATGTCTCCTTCAACTGTCGATGAATTTCAATTGGTTTCACACCACGCAAATTCAGAAAACGAATGATTGCACGCTGTTCAACTAAGGAAAACGTCGCAATTTTAAGTATTTAAAACAGTTCTCATTCTCGCCGCTGGCGGTAAAATTCCATCTGCCGTACGGTGCTGCCATCTCTGGGACGTATTGACGATCAACACGGCCTCATTTTAAAACAATGCGCATGGTTCTATCTCTTTCCAGTCCGGAGAAAAATAAATCGGAGGCCTTAGAACTTGAATGCACCTCGTAAAGGTCGAGGTCATTAGGTCAAAAGACAGACAAAAACACAACACTTCAAGATTACGTAGAAATTCCATTGAAGCAAATGTACTTCACTGGCTTCACTTAGCCATGGCCAAGACCGTCTCATTTATTCAACACTATGTTCAGCTAATTAAACGCTTCAGTACCTGGTGAGAAACCTTTCCCAGTCTCTCATGCACACACACACACACACACACACACACACACACACGTGAGCAGTAGCACATGACGCACAAATAAAAAAGTTGGAGATGCCTAAACAGCATTCTACACTAGCATATCTGCTCAGAAGTGTAGATTCTATTAAGCTTGTCGCACCAGCAGAATAACTTCATGGATCACTAGTGATGACGCACTTTCGACTTGACATACACAATACTCTCAAAACACAACGCCACTGCCCATCGCGACGCACAACTCACTTTTCACATCCATGAGGCCGCCAGCCGAGTCTTCACAATCTTCTAGGTGCTTTATGTGAGCCCCTTTCCACCGTTTCCAGCATTTTCAGTGACCATTCTCTCCTCCCACTAAGAACGCTCTAGCGTAAACTGCTCATTAAGACCGGGTCTCTTCAAATGTTCGTATTCGACAGGTGCTGGAAATCGCTGCCGTCATGAGTAACTCACTATAGCCCTTGAGTCAGCACAGTTATGAAAACAACATTTATGCTGATCCATCAGCTGCAGGCTGGACGAAGCCCCTTCTTCCAGATGTTGCACACCAGCTCTTATGTCAGCAATTGCTAAGTGAACGAGCCAACAGGCGCTCTCAGACATGATATATTACAATCTACGAGTTCTATAATTTTTTTTTCGGTTTTGGAGGTAAGTAACATACAAGATGTTTCAGAAAGGACTTTACAACTTTAAAAATTCATATAAATTTATTGAAAGAACATAAAGAGCTGGGTTTAGTGTTTTTTTTAGGGAAGCACATCAAGTTATTTTACCTTAGACTAAAGATGTTGTATGTGGATTCCGTTGGTTATCCTGCACACCTCCCATCGGAAGTAAATTTCTTCCCAAACTTGTTGTAGCGTTATAAGTGTAACTTGCTCAGTGGCGGCGTAAATTTTTGCTTTAATTTGAGGTAGAGAAGCCGGCACAGGAGGTATAAACACGATATTCTTGATGAATTGCCATAAAAAAGTCGAGTGCTGTCAGGTCTGGGGAACGTGGGGGCCATGCAATGGCGCATCACGGCCAATTCATTGACGTGGAAAGCGGTCACTGAGAAAATCCCGCACGTCAGCCAGGTAGTGGGGTGGTGCACCGTCTTGCATGAAGTAAACATTTCGTTCTTGGTCATCCTCTTCGATCTGTGGTATCAAAAATTGTTGTAACGTATCCAGGTACGCCATCCCGTTGATGGTTCTCTCACAGAAAAAAGGAGCCGTACACTTTGTTCTTGCTTAATGTACAAAAACTATCGGTTTAGGGCTATCACGAACATACTGCGACGTTTTACGTGGATTTTCACTGCCCCAAATCTTACAGCTATGTTTGTTAACCTTGCCACTTAAGTGAAAAGTCGACTCGTCAGAAAAGATGATTTTGTCCAAGAAATGTTCATCCGCACAGACGTTCTTGCGAGAAATTTTATCAGTGTCTTTTATTGCTTGAACGATCGTCAATCTGTACGGTTTCAAATGCAAACGGTTTTCAAACAAACGTCAGACAGGTGTATGTGGGATTTGCAGTTCCCGAGATGCACGCCGGGTCGATTTCGTAAGGCTGTTGACAAAACGTTGTCTCACTCGCCCAACAACGTCGTCAGATGGGCTTGGACGACCTGATGATTTCCTGTGTCTTACCGAGCACCCTCTTTCTACAAAAAATTTATGCCACCTATAAATTGTAGGCCTACTAGGAGCATCTTTAGCGTACACGGTACGGAAATTACGCTGAATTGTTGTCGCCGACTTTGATTCTTCAAACCAAAATACACAGCTAGAACGCTCGGGTCCAGTGAAGGCAGCCATCTTTAACGCAACTGCCGCTATCGCTCCTTACGGTGCGATTCGCACTAGCGAACTATGCGAGATAAAACTTGCTGTAGTACCTCTGTAGGTACTATGAATCAATTTATATGAATTTTCAAAGTTGTAGAGTTCTTTTTGAAACACCCTGTACTTCAGGTGCTGATAAATTTCGTTAGAATCCATACCGATATTTCCCCATGTTGAGCTTATACCAGTCATTCGATTCTTCTGACGACAATTCGCGCTAGTACATTGCCTGACAGAAAAAGTGAAACATTGAATTGGCGGGTGTGTAGGTGATCACAGTAGCAGATCCATGTGACAATTAGTGACAGCTACCAGAGCGCATTGGTGTTGTCACGTTTAGTGCTTTTACAAGGACCGGCAAGTTGCACAAGAAGCATGAGCAGCGTCAGATGTTGATGATGACTGAGAACGACACGGAGATGTCGCGTACTCGTGTGAGACAAGAATCTCAGCACCTGACAGAGTTTGAAAGGGGTCTCACAATGGCAACCCATTTGTCTGGCTGATCGAATCATGTAATATCCTGATTTGTATGACATTAGGATCTGACAGCGGTCTGATGTTGAACCCCACAGGAACGGGAAGGGCAGGCATACACGTCGTCAAGCTTCCAACCGACCATGTCTGACCACGATTAGGGATCATCGCCGCACTGTGGACGAAGCACGTCGTAGTCCCTTCAGTTCCGCTACTACCATCCGAGAACAAGAAATGACAAGAAATAAACTCCCTGTTGCTGTGTGATTAAAAAAAAAGGCTCTGAGCACTATGGGACTCAACATCTTAGGTCATAAGTCCCCTAGAACTTAGAACTACTTAAACCTAACTAACCTAAGGACATCACACACACCCATGCCCGAGGCAGGATTCGAACCTGCGACCGTAGCAGTCCCGCGGTTCCGGACTGCAACGCCAGAACCGCTAGACCACCGCGGCCGGCTGTGTGATTCAGTACCGTAGGTTGGAGACGAGCAACAACAGACTAGGGAATTTTGTTCCATGCATAGGCTGCAATTAACATCACAACAAATGGCGGCGTTTGGAATCGTACAGTGACCAGGAATAATGGACTGCTGATGAACAGCGTCGCACTATGTGCAGTGATGAATAGCGATTCCCCCGTCGGACGTTCGAGTCCTCCCTCGGGCATGGCTATGTGTGTCGTCCTTAGCGTAATTTAGTTTAAGTTAGATTAAATAGTGTGCGAAGTTAACGGACCGATGACCTCAGCAGTTTGGCCCCATAAGATCTCACCACAAATTTCCAGAATAGCGACTCTGCACTACCTCGTATGACCATCGTCGGCGAATATGGTGGCGAAATGGGGAGAGGTCCCATGTTTTGGAGAGGCACAGCAGTCTTAGCCTGGCATCATGATGTGGAGAGCCATGGGGTATAACGTCAGGTTACGCCTGGTAGTAATTGAGGATACTCTGAAGGCAAAATGATATGTCACGGACATTCTGCGTAACTATGTGTTAACTCTCATGCGACAGCATTGTGGTGCCATTTTTCAACAGGAACAATGCTCATGTCCCTACATCGCATGTGTCTCTATGAACTTTCTGTACGACGTTCAGGTACTGACGTGGCCAGCAAGATCTGCAGATCTGTTCCTCATAGAACTTGTGTGCGGCCAGCTCAGATGTTAACCCTGTGACAGTGCTAAGCGTTCAGGATATGATGGACCAGCTACAAGAGTTATTGGTCAACTTGCCTCGGGAAAGTATGAAATGGCTTTATTTATTTTATTTATTTATTTATTTATTTATTTAATCTGATCAGATTAGGGCCATCAGGCCCTCTCTTACATCGGACCAGTGTTCCAAACATGCAGCATTTCACACATCAGAGTTACACCATGACAATAGTTTAAATAAGAAAATTAGATTACTCTAGTGACAATATGAAAAAAGAGTAATGGCTAAGACCTAGTAAAGTAAATACTGGCAGTATTTTTACAACAGGTGCTATACATACAAATTATGAGATAAAAGCAAGAATAATAACAGTAAAAAAAATCAAATAATAATGATAAAAATGAGAAAAATTGGCAAGAGTAATGAAGATTTGTGCAGATTTACATTAATATCTTGGGGTGTAAAGTAGATGTTTACTAGTATAGCGAGTTTTGGGGAAGGGAGATTTAAGGAGGGGGAAAGAGGGAAGTAATGAGGTGAAGTGCATTCATGTACAGAGGAAAGCATTACTGTTATTTAAGTAGATACGTCATTAACTGTTTATTGAAGCCGGACATGTTTTTAAGTTGTCTAACATAACGAGGAAGGTTATTCCAGAGTCGAGTTCCCGCTAATGTAAAGGACTTGGAGAAGGTGACTGAGCGGTGCAGTGAAACAGAGAGCATTTTATTATGGTGGAACGTGTGTTTCTGTCATGTTGTTCTGAAATAAGCGTTAAGGACGAGGAGAGGTATGAGGGACAGTGTGCATTTATGAGGCAGTAGATGAGACAGAGTGTATGGAAATCTCTGCGTTTGTCTGCACGCAGCCAGGATAGTTTTGCATATGCTGGTGAAATGTGATCAAAAAGGCGAACGTCACGGATATATCGGACGCAGGCATTCATGACCAGTTCCAGACGTCACGAGTTTTCCTGAGAGAGGCCTTGTAGGATAATATCGCTGTAGTCAATGATTGGGAGTGTACACGTTTGTACTAATTTCTTTTTCAGATCGAAAGGGAAGAGTTTTTTACATTTTTGTAGGACATGAGGGGATGCTGATACTTTTTTGCACACTGCAGTTACGTGCTCTGACCAATTAAGATTTTCATCTATTATTACTCCCAAACTCTTTACTGAGGGAGAGAAGTTAATATTTGTCCCATTTAGGATAAGAGATGGTACGGATTCCCGATGTTTTGGGCTAATGGGCTTAGAGTGACCAACAAGTACCGCTTGCGTTTTAGATGGGTTTAGTTCTAGTCCTATGTCCTGTGCCCGTTTTGATAGGGCATCGAGGTCAGTATTGAAATTTTCAATTGGTTTTTTAAGATGACTCCTTTCCCAACATAACCATTGGATTCATCCATATAAGATGATGTGCAGCGTCATACCGTTAAGTTCAAAATTCAAATGGCTCTGAGCACTATGGGACTTAACATCTGAGGTCATCAGTGACCTAGAACTTACAACTACTTAAACCTAACTAACAAAAGGACATCACACACATCCATGCCCGAGGCAGGATTCGAACCTGCGACCGTAGTCGCCGCGCAGTTGCAGAATGGAGCGCCTAGAACCGCTCGGCCACACCGGCCGGCCATATCGGTAAGTCTTTCATACTGCCAAGTTGTGAATTTGACTCGATTTTGTAATCTCTTAAATAGCATCACATCCGCTTTCAACCTGTGAAGTTTCATTTCATTTCCTCCTCCTCTTCTGTCTGCTAGAGTTTTTTGTGATACAGTGTATTTTTCAACCACCAGTTACTAAACTGATCTCTCGTTAGTACGCATATCAGCATCTGCCATCCTTGGTGTCGCGATATTACATTCTTATTGAATTGTGAATGTCTCATATATCCCGGTGGGCTAGGTGAGTGGTTTGTGGTAAAGATGAGGTGTTAGTTGTAGGGTAAGGGGGGGGGGGGGAGGAAGATCCTTCGTAGCGATGCTAGTATTACAGTTTGCAGCGTAGCTTCCTAAACAATTGCGTGCCGGTGTAGTTAGGTTCTGCTCGTTGCCACCGCTCCCAGAAGCAGAGGTGACAATAGTCGTGCAGGTGTGTCTTAAGTTTTCCGTAGGGTTCTCGGGCGGCGGCCGGCCGCGCCCTTGGGCTGGAGCCGACACTTGCGGGGGCGGTCGCCGTCTGGCGTGTCTCCGTCTGCGTCCCGCGCTGGGTCTCGCCCACGGCTTGGCCGCCGCACTTTCTCCAACGGCCAACAACTGCAGACACGCTAGCTGCGCGCTATTTCTGACCTCCGCGTGCTGCTGAGCGAACGTTATTCTCGTTCCGAAAAGTGTGGAATTTCCGACAAGTAGCGGACACCTACGTCTTCGTATGGCGTGATAAGTTGCGTCACCATTTAAACTGAGCTTTCTGCGATGCTTAACGATCCACAAGAATAGGACCCATAGGGGTTTGGCACAATAATGGCTGTGAACAATAGGTTGTGCAGCCTCGCCTTTTTTAATCATCGAAACAATTATGGACATGCTCTTAGAGTCGAAATACATCAGTGCTAAATGTAAATGAGATACGAAACTAGACTAGCATTTTTCTCCTGAGGAAAAATACAGTCCACACCATTATGAAGTCATCAACAGTTTTCACAACGCTTTTTCCAAAGCTGTTGCACAGAGGAAGACTGCACTGTAGTTCCTTCTCTAGATTGTCGCACTGATAACAAAATGGTAGATACAGAAATGAGTACACAGTACACAGTACACAGTATGGTTTGAGAGTAAATCGGAGAAAGACGAAGGTAATGAGAAGTAGTAGAAATGAGAACAGCGAGAAACTTAACATCAGGATTGATGGTCACGAAGTCAATAAAGTTAAGGAATTCTGCTACCTAGGCAGTAAAATAACCAATGACGGACGGAGCAAGGAGGACATCAAAAGCAGGCTCGCTATGGCAAAAAAGGCATTTCTGGGCAAGAGAAGTCTACTAATATCAAATACCGGCCTTAATTCGAGGAAGAAATTTCTGAGGATGTACGTCTGGAGTACAGCATTGTATGGTAGTGAAACATGGACTGTGGGAAAACCGCAACAGAAGAGAATCGAAGCATTTGAGATGTGGTGCTATAGACGAATGTTAAAAATTAGGTGGACTGATAAGGTAAGGAATGAGGAGGTTCTACGCAGAATCGGAGAGGAAAGGAATATGTGGAAAATACTGATAAGAAGAAGGGACAGGATGATAGGACATCTGCTAAGACATGAGGGAATGACTTCCATGGTACTAGGGGGAGCTGTAGAGGGCAAAAACTGTAGAGGAAGACAGAGATTGGAATACGTGAAGCAAATAATTGAGGACGTCGGTTGCAAGCGCTACTCTGAGATGAAGAGGTTAGCACAGGAAAGGAATTTGTGGCGGGCCGCATCAAAACAGTCAGTAGACTGACGACCAAAAAAAAAATAGAAATAGACAAAAACACAGGGATAGAGAAACAATTACAATCGCTCAAAAGAGGATAGGCCGCTGCACCTGATGGGATACCAGTTCGATTTTACACAGAATACGCGAAGGAACTTGCCTCCCTTCTTGCAGCTGTCTACCGTAGGTCTCTAGAAGAGCGTAGAGTTCCAAAGGATTGGAAAAGAGCACAGGACATCCCCGTTTTCAAGAAGAGTCGTCGAACAGATGTGCAGAACTATAGACCTATATCTCTAACGCCCATCAGTTGTAGAATTTTGGAACACGTATTATGTTCGAGTATAATGACTTTTCTGGAGACTAGAAATCTACTCTGTAGGAATCAGCATGGGTTTCGAAAAAGACGGTCGTGTGAAACCCAGCTCGTGCTATTCGTCCACGAGACTCAGAGGGCCAAGGTAGATGCCGTGTTTCTTGACTTCCGCAAGGCGTTCCATACAGTTCCCCACAGACGTTTAATGAACAAAGTAAGAGCATATGGACTATCAGACCAATTGTGTGATTGGATTGAAGAGTTCCTAGATAACTGAACGCAGCATGTCATTCTCAATGGAGAGAAGTCTTCCGAAGTACGAGTTATTTCAGGTGTGCCGCAGGGGAGTGTCGTAGGACCGTTGCTATTCACAATATACATAAATGACCTTGTGCAGAACATCGGAAGTTCACTGAGGCTTTTTGCGGATGATGCTGTGGTATATCGAGAGGTTGTAACAATGGAAAATTGTACTGAAATGCAAGACGATCTGCAACGAATTGACGCATGGTGCAGGGAATGGCAGTTGAATCTCAATGTGGACAAGTCTAATGTGCTGCAAATACACAGAAAGAAAGATCCTTTATCATTTAGCTACAATATAGCAGGTCAGCAACTGGAAGCAGTTAATTACATAAATTATCTGGGAGTACGCATTAGGAGTGATTTAAAATGGAATGATCATATAAAGTTGATCGTCGGTAAAGCAGATGCCAGACTGAGATTCGTTGGAAGAATCCTAAGGAAATGCAATCCGAAAACAAGGGAGGTAGGTTACAGTACACTCTTTCGCCGACTGCTTGAATAGTGCTCACCGGTGTGGGATCCGTACCAGATAGGGTTGATAGGAGAGATAGAGAAGATCCAACGGAGAGCAGCGCGCTTCGTTACAGGATCACTTAGTAGTCGCGAAAGCGTTACGGAGATGACAGATAAACTTCAGTGGAAGACTCTGCAGGAGAGACGCTTTTGTTGAAGTTTCGAGAACATACCTTCAAAAAAATGGTTCAAATGGCTCTGAGCACTATGGGACTTAACTCCTGAGGTCATCAGTCCCTTAGAACTTAGAAATACTTAAACTAACTAACCTAAGGACATCACATACATCCATGCCCGAGGCAGGATTCGAACCTGCGACCGTAGCGGTCGCGCGGTTCCAGAGTGTAGCGCCTAGAACCGCTCGGCCAATCAGGCCGGCGAACATACCTTCACCGAGGAGTCAAGCAGTATATTGCTCCCTCCTTCGTATATCTCGCGAAGAGACCATGAGGAGAAAATCAGAGGGATTAGAGCCCACACAGAGGCATACCGACAATCTTTCATTCCACGAACAATACGGGACTGGAACAGAAGGGAGAACCGATAGAGGTACTCAAACTACCCTCCGCCACACACCGTCGGATGGCTTGCGGAGTATGTATCTAGATATAGATGTAGATGTAGAAATTAACAAGACCTTCCAATCGTGTAGACCAAAGGTACTGAGGTGACAAAATGCATGGAATACCTCCTAATATCGCGCCTGACTTCCTTTCATCCGGCATAGTGCAGCAACTTGAAGTGGTATGGACTCAAAAAGTCGTTGGAAGTCATCTGCAGAATTTCTGGGCCACGCTGCCTCTACAGCCGTCCGTAATAGCGGGAGTGTTGCCCGTGCAGAATTTTGTGGACGAACTGACTTTCGATTATCTTTTATAAATGTTCGATGGGACTCATTTTCGGCGGTCTGGGTGGACAAACCATTCGCTCGAACGGTCCAGAATGTTTTTCAAATCAGTTGCGAATAGTTGTGGCCGATGACAAGGGGGATTGTCATCCATAAAAATTCCATCGTTTTTTGGGAACATGACGTCCATGAATGGCTGCAAATCGTCTCCAAGTAGTCGAACATCCAGATGAGCCAGTCCTTTCCATGTAGCAGTCTACACCATCATGAAGTCATCAACAGCTTTCACAACGCATTGTTGACAACATGGGTTCATGGCTTCGTGGAATCTGCACCACACTCGAACCCTATCATCAGCTCTTATCAACTGAAATCAGGACTCATCTGACCAGGCCACGGTTTTCCAGTCGGTTAGTGTCCAACTGATGTGGTCACGAGCCCAGAAGAGGCGCTGCAGGTGACGTCGTGTTGGCACTCGCATCGGTCATCTGCTGCCATAGCCCGTTAAGTTCTAATTTCACCGCACCCTCCTAACGAACAACGTTCGTCGTACGTCCCACATTGATTTCTGCGGTTGTTTCAAGCAGCGTTTCTTGTCTGTGAACACTGGCAACCCTACGCAAATGCCACTGCTCTCAGTCGTTAAGTGAAGTCCGTCGGCCATTGCGTTGTCCGTGGTGAGAGATAATGCCTAAGATCTTGGCACGCTCTTGACATTGTGGATCTCGGAATATTAAGTTTCCTGACGATTTTCGAAACGCAACCTCTCATTCGTCTAGCTCCAACTACCACTCTGCCCTCAAAGTCTGTTCATTCCCGTCGTGCGGCGATAATCACATTGAAGACCTTTTCACATTAATCACATGAGTAGAAATGACAGCTCCGACAATTCCCGGATCTTTTATAACTTGTGCACGCGATAGTACCGCCATCTGTATGTGTGCATATCGCTATCCTATGACTTCTGTCACCTAAATGCAGTATTTTTAAGGAGGTACGCAGCTCATGTAAATGAAACACAGGAGAAAGATGACGTGCTTCTACATTGTTTTAATTTCGAGAGTACGCCAAGGTAGTGTTACAGGTCCGTTACTGTTTAGAATACACACAAATCGACTCGTCGATAACACTGAAAGCTCCATGACACTGTTCGTGGTGATACAACAACACTGGACAGGAGTAGCTGCGTGTGGAAGCTCCGAAGAGAACGAAGGAAGTCAGATTGCCGCGGTAGCCGTGCGGTTCTTTTGTTGTTTTCTCTTGTTGTTTTTGTTTTCTTTTGTTGTTCATAAATGCGAAAGTTGATTATGATAACAGAAACATTTTTATGTAAGTTCGATGAAGTATTGAAGTGGCTCTTGATAAATGTTGTTCTGTGGTTATCTTATTTTACCTTTTTGTTGACGAAATGGCGGTTTCTAGCACTACACGATAAATCTGTATTGTTTCCTTTATTTGTAATGCGTCATCCCTCTGTTTAACGTTACAACTCAACAATTTTCGAACAAAACCTGAATTAAACATTGACAATTTCAATTTTTCTATAAATACTGTTTATTTTTAAGTAAGAGCCAGGAGCGCAACAATGTAGAACAAAAATGTTCTGTAGGTTAGCTGGCCCTTTATATTCCTCACTCAGTTCCTGGGCAGTTCGCCGCTTCTGGTTTTAGCGGTATTTAGTAAGACAAACTGATCGCGTACGTAAAGGAGCAGTCGTTATGCGGTAATGCCCAATAAGTATGCGACACATCTAACGCACAGATAATGCAGCTACGACATTAACTAACCAAAGTTACTAGGAAAACTACCGTAGCCTACTCTTATTTATGGGCAAAGTTTAAGCAGAGTACAAATCGTGGCCAGGGGAATTACGTGCCTAACAAATGGGCGAATGACGGGAAAGACCCACCGTGGTTTAATAACGAGATTCGAAAAATACTGAGGAAGCAGAGGTTGTCGCAATCTCGCTTCAAATGCGAACGCGCTAATGACGTTAAATGGTTCAAATGGCTCTGAGTACTATGGGACTCAACTTCTGAGGTCATCAGTCCTCTAGAATTTAGAACTACTTAAACCTAACTAACCTAAGGACATCACACACATCCATGCCCGAGACAGGATTCGAACCTGCGACCGCAGCGGTCGCGCGGTTCCAGACTGTAGCGCCTACAACCGCTCAGCCACCTCGGCCGGCTAATGACGTTGAGCAAAGGTTAATAGAGTTTAGCGTGTCTGCATACAACTACTACTACGTCATACCTTAGCAAAAGATCTAGCAGAGAAACCGAGAAAATTCGAGGTCTATGTAAAATCGCTAAGTGGATCTAAGGCTTCCATCCAGTCACTTGTTGAGCAGTCCGTTGTGGCAGCTGAAGATAGCAAAGCTAAAGCCAAAGTTTTAAATTTCACGTTCAATTAATCGTTCACGCAGGCGAGTCGGACAAACATACCGTTCTTTGACCATCGAACAGATTCCTGTAAGGACGACACAGTGGTTCAAATGGTTCTGAGCACTATAGGACTTAACATCTGAGGTCATCTGTCCCCTAGACTTAGAACTACTTAAACCTAAGTAACCTAAGGACATGACACACAGCCATGCCTGAGGCCGGATTCGAACCTGCGACCGTAGCAGCAGCGCGGTTCCAGACTGAAGCGCCTAGAACCGCTCGTCCACAACGGCCGGCTGTCCACAATCACCGCTACAGCCATCGCCATCTACATCTGGAAGCATCCAGCAGCCCTTCAGCAAGCCGGAATAGAGGATGTGGTCTCACTCTAGAATAAAAAATTATTTCTTATCTTTACATTCTACTTTGTCTATTTTTGAACTTTGGATGCCACGAGTTAAAAAGCGCTACATCTGTTTCGTACTTTTTATTAATTTTGTATTTGTGGGTCACTAATTCCATTAATTGAATTATTCAATGATAAAAATAGCTCTCATTGCCCATATAGTGTACGATCCATTTATTTTACTTGACATATTCCCTATTCAGTGCTTTATAAATCACTTCGCACGTTTCTGGAATTATTTTGGTTAATGTACAATGTGATATTCAAGTGCTGTGTTGTAAACTAGAGTAGCTGTCTCCTGTATCACGAAATCCCAATGTCACAGTTTGTCTGTCTTCTGCACTTATAACATTTCTCAAGAGAGTTTTGTAATATGAGAAGACACTTAACTGAGCAAATACTGAAATACACTCTCATCCATTCGTAAGTAATTTATATATAAGACTTGACGTGCTCCACTTGCAGCTCTCGTAAAAAATGTTGCTGAATGCTTGTATTATCTCGACGTAATATCGATGTTTTCATCCAAGTATGTTTCCTTTTTTTTCGCCGCTTTTCTTCCAAATACACACACAATGCAATTGTGGTGCTAGCAACTGCAGTGCATAACAACAAGTTGTTGTCTGCCATCTTGAAATTTGACGAAAAATATGACGACGGTGTAATACCCCTTTTAAGGCCAAGTCATAGATATTTTTCGAAGAAATTTGACGAATATTTGATCACATTTCTTCGTCAAAGAAATAGGAGGGTTGTAACTTTAATAGTGGCAACTAATTATTTACAGCTCGTACAAAATAGATATGTGTTTCAAAGATTTTCTGGCCTTCAAAGTAGTCACAAGCATTGTATATACCCCGTTGCCTGAGATGGGGAAGTCGTAGGATACTCTTAGCAGTGTCAGTTGTGTTGACAGTTCGAGCAGCGCGGTCTGCCCGACGAATTTGTAACAGTTCTGAAGCGAATGCCGTGAAATGTTTCCTTCAGTTTAGAAATCGAGTTGAACTTACGAGGGCATAAGTCAGGGGAGTGCAGTAGGTGGTGTAGCACTTACCATCCCTATCGGTCAAACAAATCAGTAACAGCTTGCACTGGACGCGGTCGCAGGTTCGAATCCTGCCTCGGGCATGGGTGTGTGTGATGTCCTTAGGTTAGTCAAGTTTAAGTAGTTCTAAGTTCTAGGGGACTTATGACCTAAGATGTTGAGTCCCATAGTGCTCAGAGCCATTTGAACCATTTTGGACTGAACGTGCTTGAGCATTGTCCTGCAAAATGACGGTCAGGTCCTGCAGGAAGTGTCATCACTTCTGTCTGTAAGCTGGTCGTAGGTTGTGTTCAATAAATGAACAGCATAGAGACAGAAGTGATGACACTTCCTGCAGGACCTGACCATCATTTTGCAAGACAATGTTCAATCATGTACATGGCAAGCTGTTACTGATTTGTTTGACTGATTGGTCTGCTAAATGCTATACCACCCACTCCACTCCCCTGACTTAAGGTCTTGTGAATTTAACTCGATTTCTAAACTGAAGGAAACACTTCACGGCATTCGCTTCAGAACTGCTACAAATTCGACGGGTAACAGACCGCTCCGCTCGAACTGTCAACACAACTGGCACTGCTAAGAGTATCCTACGACTCCAACATCGCTGGCAACGGGTTATGCACAATTCTGGTGACTACTTTTAAGGGCAGTAAAAGTTTGAAACACGTATCAGTTTTGTACGAGCTGTAAATAAATAGTTAGCACTATTAAAGTTCCAACCTTTGTATAATAGTGTAATACTGGCCTACTGCAGCGAGATTCCACTGCCGGCAACATACGAGGTGCATTCAAGTTCTAAGGCCTCCGATTTTTTTTTCTCCGGCCTGGAAAGAGATAGAAACATGCGCATTGTTTTAAAATGAGGCCGTGTTCATTGTCAATACGTCCCAGAGATGGCAGCACGGTACGGCAGATGGAATTTTACCGCCAGCGGCGAGAATGAGAACTGTTTTAAATACTTAAAATGGTGACTTTTCCTTACTTGAACAGCGTGCAATCATTCCTTTTCTGAATTTGCGTGGTGTGAAACCAACTGAAATTCATCGATAGTTTTGACAACAAACCGAAACAACCTTGGGCTCGCACAAGCTGGTCTGACGACATGATCGAGAAAGTGGAGAGAATTGTTTCGGGGGATCGCCAAATGACTGTTGAACAGATCGCCTCCACAGTTGGCATTTCTGTGGGTTCTGTGCACACAATCCTGCATAACGACCTGAAAATGCGAAAAGTGTCATCCAGGTGGGTGCCACGAATGCTGACAGACGACCACATGGCTGCCCATGTGGCATGTTGCCAAGCAATGTTGACGCGCAACGACAGCACGAATGGGACTTTCTTTTCGTCGGTTGTGACAATGTATGAAAGGTGGATGCCATTTTTCAATCCAGAAACAAAGCGCCAGTCAGCTCAATGGAAGCACACAGATTCACCGCCACCAAAAAAATTTCGGGTAAGTGCTGAAAAAATGAGGTGTCCATGTTCTGGGACAGCGAGGGTGTAATCCTTACCCACTGCGTTCCAAAGGGCACTACGGTAACAGGTGCATCCTACGAAAATGTTTTGAAGAACAAATTCCTTCCTGCACTACAACAAAACGTCCGGGAAGGGCTGCCCGTGTGCTGTTGCACAAAGAGAACGCACCCGCACATCGAGCTAACGTTACGCAACAGTTTCTTCGTGATAACAACTTTGAAGTGGTTCCTCATGCTCCCTACTCACCTGACCTGGCTCCTAGTGACTTTTGGCTTTTTCCAACAATGAAAGACACTCACCGTGGCCGCACATTCACCAGCCGTGCTGCTTTTGCCTCAGCGATTTTCCAGTTGTCAAAACAGACTCCTAAAGAAGCCTTCGCCGCTGCCATGGAATCATGGCGTCAGCGTTGTGAAAAATGTGTACGTCTGCAGGGCGATTACGTCGAGAAGTAACGCCAGTTTCATCGATTTCGGGTGAGTAGTTAATTAGAAAAAAAATCGGAGGCCTTATAACTTGAATGCACCTCGTAGATTGCGCGTAACGACCACGAAGATAAGATACGAGAAAATAGGGCTACTCGGAGGCATATAGATAGCCGTTTTTCCCTCCCTCTGCTTGCGAGTGGAATAGGAAAGGGAATGACTAGTAACTGTTTGGGTACCCACCCACCGTACGGTGGACTGCGGAGCATCTATGTAGGTGTAGATATAGACGTAGATGATCGTCTATGGAAGCCTACGGTAGCTTTTCGTCACTGGTGTAGGTGTAGATGTAAGATAAACATGTTAATTGTGTGGCTACGGTGTAGTTTAGTGGGCTCCGTGTGGCGGGCACGTGAGGGAATGCCAGCGAGTGGCACCCGGGGGCCACGTGCTCGAGGACGCGGCGGAGGCTCGCCCCGGCGGCCGTGACAGGCGTGCAGATGCTGGACGCGCCGAGGCCGCCGCGGAGCCGGCCGTCCCGTTATGCCAGCTACGGCCTTGGGCCGGCGCTTCCTCCTGCCTCCTGCCCACAGCCGGACGTCCTTCCCGCCACGCTGGCATACACGCTCCCGAACTAGCTGGCGAGCGTCGCGAAACTAGGCGGCCCAAGGTCGCGCCTCTCTGTTCCCTCCCACATCTCCCTGTTTCGCCCCTCACCTTGCGATACCACCGCGACTGCTTGACTCCATTCGCTACCTGCATCTGGCTAATTTCTGCTTTGTTCCGCGAAATGATTCCACTTTACGGTACGAGCGCAGAAGGTATTCCACAGATTCCAAACACTTGAGGAAGTGAGATACTGAGGAGCCAAAGAAACTGGTACACCTGCCTAATATCGTGTAGGGCCCCACGATCTCGCTGAAGTGCTGCAAAAAGATGTGGCATGGACTCGTCTAATGTGTGAAGTAGTATTGCTGGAGGGAACTGACACCATGAATCCTGTAAGGCTGTCCATAAATCCGTAAGAGTGCGAGGGGTGGAGATCCCTCTTGAATCCCAGATATGTACAATAAGTTCATGTCTGGGGAGTCTGGTGGCCAGCGGAAGTGTTTAAACTCAGAAGAGTGTTCCTGGAATCACTCTGTAGCAATGCTGGACGTGTGAGGTGACGCATTGTGCTGCTGGAATTGCCCAGGTCCATCGGAATGCACCATGGAGATGAATGGATGCAAGTGATCAGACAGGATGCTTACGTACGTGTCACCTGTCAGAGTCGTATCTAGAGGTACCAGGGGTCCCATATCACTCCAACTGCACACGCCCCACACCATTACAGAGCCTCCACCAGCTAGAACAGTCCCCTGCTGACATAGATTCATGAGGTTCTATCCATACCCGTGCACGCCCATCCACTCGATACAATTTGAAATGAGACTCATCAACAGTCTAGTGTCCGTGTTGAGTAGCACAGGCGAGACGTAAAACTTTGTGTCGTGTAGTCGTCAGGGGTACACGAGTGGCCTTCGGCTCCGAAAGCCCATATCGATGACACTTGCTCATGGCTTGGTTCAAATGGCTCTGAGCACTATGGGACTTAACAAATGAAATGGTTCAAATGGCTCTGAGGACTATGGGACTTAACATCTGAGGTCATCACTCCCCTAGAACTTAGAACTACTTAAACCTAACTAACCTAAAGACATCACACACATCCATGCCCGAGGCAGGATTCGAACCTGCGACCGTAGCGGTCGCGTGGTTCCAGACTGAAGCGCCTACAACCGCTCCGCCACTTCGGCCGACTGTCGTGCTGTCATCAAGTGGGCCTTCAACTCAGAAGGCCCATATCGATGGTGTTTCGTTGAATGTTTCGCTCGCTGACACTTGTTGATGGCAGAGAATTGAAATCTCTAGGAATCTGCGGAAGGGTTGCACTTCCGTCAAGTTGATCGATTCTCTTGAGTCGTTGTTCTTCCAGTGCGTGCAGGATCTTTTTCTGGCCGCAGCGATGTCGGAGATTTGATGTTTTACCGCATTCTTGATATTCACGGTCCACTCGTGAAATCGTCGTACGGGAAAGTACCCATCGTTATCTGGAGATGCTGTGTCCCATCGCTCGTGCGCCGACTATAACACCATATTCAAATTCACTTAAAACTTGATAACCTGTCATTGAAGCAACAGTAACCGATTTAACAACTGCGCCAGACACGTGTCTTATATAGGCGCTGGCGATCGCAGCGCCATATTTTGCCTTTCTACATGTCTCTGTATTTGAATACGCACGCCTATACCAGTTTCCTTGGCGCTTCATTGTATGATTCCCAAGAATCTGCAGTAAGACTTTATTTAGTCATAGAATACTTTCGATTGCAATACCATTTTCTGCTCATTCCCCAATGTAATGACAGTATCCTGGTGCAGGCAATTTCCTGGAGGGAGAAGAGCTTTGCTACGTGGCTGCTGTTTCACCTTGTTTCATTGCTTGTTATAAATTGCTATACGTGACTAGTTCGGAAGGTACCTGCATTCATCGATTGACGGTACACCTTGTGCACCTGTCTTTCAGCTGACATGCGACATGGTGACAACAATGTCTCATGGAGTTCTTTGGAGCAGTGGTCAGTCAGGGTTCGGCTGGCGAAAGTTTCAAAAGCTGGTGGTGGAATTTCGGACTGATTTATATGTAGATGAAGCCACTTGCTGTTTGCGTAGTGAGATCGTATGATCTTCTTGTATGCAGGGAACTTATTGCTACTGTAAGTTTTTGCATAAACTTCATTCGGCTTGTGATATTTCTATCACACATGGTAAATCCATTCATTTATTGATGACTCATGTGAAATCAAGCTTTTGCGAATGACTTCCAGCTTCAACCCGACGTGTGTGAGGACATCGTGCATTGCATGAATGATTCCCATAAGGAAGAATGCAGTAACATTAATGTTCTCAGTTGTGATGTTGTACATTTTCAGAGTTGTAACCTTTCAATTGGTTTTCCCACCAGGAGATTCCAACTAGAAGTTCAGTAACATGAAAACAGTAATCTTACATTTGGCTTACGCTGCTACGATTAATCATATCACACAACGTAAAACATAATTATGCGTTACAATTAGTGTTGCTGCCAGGATTTATCACGTCACTCAACACACTACATAATGATACCTTACAGCACCTGCACATAAAACAGCCCGGATTTCGAAGGCATCACTCATATGATAAATAGTTCACTCTTTTCATACGTGATACTCCTGAAAGCAATGCATGTGGGCCAATAAATTTCTGGGAAGTTCTCGTCGGTGTAGCACAACGAAGAGTATTAGTGAAGTTAAGAGCTAAGGGAATAGTTTCTCATACATGAGAATGGCTGAAATTTTTTACTAATGGAGTACAAGGGACACTGTTTCGTCACAGACAAAGGCAACACCAGGAGTGGCCAGTGTAAGTCTGCTATGGTCTCTCCTGATTCCATGTGCATGCTTATATTTCTTACCTGTCGGTTCGACTTGTACGAGAATGTTACAGCAATAATTCGTAAGCTCAGATGAGAATCTTTGAAGCGAAGTAGATGAACGTTTCACGACAAGCTTTTGAGTTACTTTAAGGATAGACTGTAAAAACGTTATGTATCTTCCAATACTCCTTTCAATTAACGTCGTTAAGGAGAAGTGTGAGAGATTAGAAGTCTTAGAATGACATACAAGAAAGAATTTTTGCGTCACTCTGTTTGTGAGTGAAAAAGAAAATCGAATGACTAGCAGCCACAGAAAGTACCCGCTATCGCACACTGCACACTAGCTTGCCAAACTGGTATGGAGCTGTTCTGCGCCCCCGCAATAGAAATGTGCTCCTGGTGGGGTAAACACAGATGGGAAGCGATTTGCTGAGTGGATGATTCCGCTTGCGTGTTATACGATTCTGTATACTGATGGACAAATTATATCCTGTTCAGTCCATAAATGTAATCCATGGGAAAGGAAGCCGCTCCATTGCTACCAGAAGAGATCTCGTGGAAACTTCACGTAAGCTGTTTGTTGGCAGACGTCCAGGCATACCTAAGACCTAGGTGCCAACGAGAACACAGAAAACGCCCTTCTCCGGAGAATGACGGTGGCAACACGGAATATTGCCATGAAGGTAACTAGAAAACAGCGAACCGACAAGAACTGGCAGTCAGGAAAGGAACTTTCCTGTAGCGGGAAATACGTCGCAACTAAACCGGGAAATTCCGATCGCCATGTTCGCGTGGGCATTTGTTTAATGGGCATACAAATTAGCTCCGAGGAGACTTGGTGCAAACCACGAGTTTGTAACGCTGCACTCCACTGGCTAGAGAATGCTCAACGATCGAGCCAATGAAAGTAAGTGAGCTGAAAAGAAATGCAAGAGCAGGAGAACACTTTGGGCGAGACGAGCGTTCGTTCGAAGCCCTGTTTCAGGTCATGAGGTGGTAATATTTGCTTCTTAGAACCTTGTCCTGTAAAACGCCAAAGCCTGTAAACTGAAATATTTCTTCCTAGTTGCACTGCGAAAGTGATATGGGAGACTCGTGTTCTATGAGCAACCGCTTAATACATGGCAGCCGATGTGAAATGCTTTGTCGTATTGTTTACGCTAATTCACAATGGTTAAATACATGTTGTGAAGTTTCAGTATCTGCCCACGTCGAATTTTTATTGTAATTTTAATATTATGTATACGACCAGTGAGCAGTGATACTCATTTCTGGGCATACGCCACCTCTGGTGTATGAAGCTACGAAAAAAAGTAATCTTTAATAAACGTGACGAATTGTGTGTTGATGTGTTCAGCGCTGCTTGCACGGGAATGGTGAATGCAGTCGTATCGAGTCTGTATAGTGCAGTTTGTCAGCGGTAGCCATAAGCGGCATCAGTATTGAACGAAATGAGCCTAAAGATAATCAATGAATTTGTAAACGATTATTGGAAATAGTTTACTGCTAACTATTAATAAATGCCAAATTTCGTTAACTATATTAGCGACTTTGAATTAGATGGCCTGTTTAAGCCCAATCATAAGTAACCACAGACAAAAATGAATTGAGAATTGCGCCACGTTATCATCAGCAACACGAGGGAGAAATAATATGACGCGATTTAGTTTGCACCGTCAGACCAAAGGGGGAAGCAAGTGCATAGCGTTCTCACCAACGTTCATGTGTTATAGCCTGGTACCCAATATTCCCTTACCACGATCCTGTCATCTCTCTTTCATAACTGTATGCACACTGTACTCTTTTTCTGGTGGCTTGCAGTAACCAGCCTGAGCTCAGTTCAATAAATTTATTGACACCATTAGCATAAGCTAACCACATTACTTTAAAAGCCCATCTTCAGTATCCATTATGTTAAATCAGAATTGCAGGTATAACAGTTTGGTCCCCAAAGTGTGAGAGAGACATAATGAGATGTAATTATGTATGACTCAAAGCATGTCTCAGCACATGGTTCAAACATTATTTATATAAGTTAATATTGAACAAAAAACACCGATCTTCACGACCAGACCATGGAAAATCGTCCTCTGTGGTGAGTTGCTGTTCAAATTAGTTCACGCGTATGTTAAGAGTCCACTGAAAGACAAAGCTTACTTCTACCTACCAGCTGAACCGTCATGTGGGAGCTATTCATTGAAATGAATTTGACTCCGACTAACTTTGCCACTGTGTCACACAAGTAACCGTTTATTCACCGTTTATCTGCGCATTTATCACGTGAAGGCACAAGACTGGTGTTTGAGTGGTTCAATGAATGTTCCATTGAGTTGAGAGTCCTTGCGTGGACATAGAAGTCACCCATGTGTAGCTGTCAAAAGAGGAGTGTACACGATGAACATTTCTCGTATCTACAGGAGTAATCTGGCGCAGCTGTATAGAGAATCTGTATCACCAACCATCACGACCATCCGAACGACGTGGATTCCTAAGTTGCTTTTTAGCACACATCGTACGTGCTTAATTGCACTTCTACCAGGTCAGTATATCACATAAAACGACTTCTGTGCCATACTATGAAAGAGAATATTCAGTATTTAATATGGTTATGTACCGTTATGTTCGAAAACAACGACGTTGCACATACATCTGTTTGGAGCTGTGTAAGAGTGCAGCAATTTGTAGTATTTTAGTGCTATATGAACACTTGGTCCTCCCAAACTTCTGGATTAATATTGTTTCTAGGTAATGGTCCTGCAACCTGTGTCCTCCGGAATATACAGAACACAGCCATACATAGAAGTGCCTAGTACTTACGTGCAACTGAGTGACGGCTAACCTCCAACAAAGGGCCCGCAAGGCAAGTTCTATTTCACGCTTAGGCCTTGAATTACATACATAGTTCCCAAGTAGACATATATCCGCCAAACATCGACATAAGCCAGCACACGGCACCACTCAGCACAGTATGAACAGTACCTCAAGACAACATCAGAATTATGTCTACAGTCGCCACCAAGAAGAGCCAAACTGGACGGTCTACATGAGATCGTAGTTATTGTTCCATGGACTCAGTGATAGATCAGGGCTACAGACAGGTCCGTGCCGGTAATCACTGGACTATTGCCGTGCACTACTTTCATGTTACACTTAAGTACTATGAAGTTTCCATTAATACACAGTGTGTAACAGGTATATGTGCACATACCCTGGTGTCCAGAACTGAAGCAACAAACCGCCATTTCCACGTCCTGAGTCTAATTCACATACAACCATGCAAACTGTTAACAGATGTAAGTACGATCGTATACTGTAGGGATGATGGCATTGCAGTCAAAGGACGGCCACGCCAACGACGATGTGAGGCACCTATCAAACGGGGTAGTGTTTTCCGGATAGTCTCACATCCACAACTGTTGCGTACACAGTCACAGATGGTGCAGTATGGCACAGAAAAGACGTCTACCAGACTCTCTGCTGTGGAGGGCCGTAGTAAGAATGGAAGCACGACAGTCGTAAACTGATGTGACCTGATGGCTTAATGTAAATCGTTCTTTAGTTTCTCAGATGCCGAAACTGTTTCCCGAAGACCATGGCAGGGCGGATCGCATGTGACATCAGAAAGATTTGGCTGTATGGGCACGACGCTACCGTCTTAGTACTGCACGGTAACTGGTATCTGACCTCGCAGCGTCCACTGAACGAGTTGTATCGAGGCAAATGCTGTACAGAAGGCTTCAGAAGAGTGGCCTTTTTGTCAAAGACATGCTGTATACATACCGCTGAAGCTTCTTCATAGAAGAAACCTGCGCAACACAGAAGCCCTACCACCTCGGCTGTATGGATTACCCAAGATCCATAAGAACAACGTTCCACTGAGACCGATCGTTAGCGCTCCTGGCTCACCAACGTATAAACTGGCGAAACACTTGGCCTCTCTGCTCCAGCCACACGTGGGAAAGACCGACACATACATTAAGGACTCAGGACATTTCATTGAGAAGCTGAAGAAACTGAAACTTGCGCCAAACGACATCCTGGTCAGTTTTGATGTTGTTTCGTTATTTACGAAAGTGCCACTCAGCGACGCTCTGGAGCACATCGGTTCCATGTTCCCGCAAGACATCAAAAAGCTCTTCCATGCATGTCTCACCACGAGCCATTTCACGTGGAATGGCGATTTCTACGAACAGCTGGAAGGCGTCGCCATGGGTAGTCCTCTCAGTCCAGTGGTGGCCAACTTCTTCATTTAACAATTCGAAGCACAGGCACTGGAATCGGCGACTTGCAACCCAAGGTGTGGTACAGGTACGTCGATGATACTTTCGTGGTGTGGAGCCATGGTGAAGAACAGCTCGGCGAATTCCTGAGACACTTGAACAGCCTCCATGCCAACATAACATTTACCATGGAAGTAGAAAAGGACAAGAAATTGCCATTTCTAGATGTGCTGGTCACAAGGGACGGCGAAAACCTGGGACACAGCGTGTATCGAAAACCGACACACACGGACCGATACCTGCACAAACTGTCAAACCACCACCCGAGCCAGAAAAGAGGCATGATTAGTACGCTCGTAACGAGAGCAGGACGAATATGTGAGCCTCAACACCTCAAACGAGAAATGCAACACCTGGAAACTGTTCTGAGGAGCAAATGGGTACTCCACAAATTACATTAGAAGTGTAACAGAGCCAAACACTCGGCGAAGTAAGGAACCAGAAAAAGATATGTCGGGTACGGCCTTTCTGCCATACATTCCCAGAGTGACGGACAGAATCGGCCGTATATTGCGCAAACACGGCGTAAAGACGATTTTCAAACCGACTAGGAAGATCAAAGAGTGTCTTAGATCGGCGAAGGAGAAAAGAGACCCACTTGCAATGTCGGGAATATACCGTATACCTTGGACATGCGGAAAAGTTTATGTCGGAATGACTGGACGATCCATTAACACCAGGATCAAAGAGCATAAGCGACATTGCAGGTTGGGGCAGGTAGAGAAATCGGCCGTGGCAGAGCACGCACTGAATGAGACCGACCACGTAATAAAATTCGCCGACACGGAAGTTCTGGCTGTAGAGAAGGACTATCACACGCGCTTGTTCAGAGAAGCTGTAGAAATCCAAAAACACGCGAACAGTTTCAACAAGAAAGAGGAAAGCCTTAAGGTAAACGGATCCTGGCTTCCCGTACTGCAGCGAACGACCGTCGCAGGTAGCAAGAGGAGAACCGCACCGGAAATGACCGCGGAGAAGCCCTCGGACGTTGGCGCGCCAGGTATGTACATATAGTCTGCGGCCGCGAGCTTGCCTCCAGTTCACCACCGGCAATGGAGGGTGAAGCTTTGACAATGCCAGCCACTCGTGCTGGCGAAACGTCAGAAAAATCATTAGATGAACGTCGGCCGAAGAACCCGAGACAGAAGCCAATAGGCAGTTTGTCAACAAGTGGCCACGAAAGCCTTAACAATTTTGTATAGAAGGGAATGTCTAGTCGTCAACATGCCACCTGGTCGGTCGAACAGTGGACCTGTGTTCGTTTCACATATGAGCCCCGATTTGGTCTGGAGAGTGATTCTCGACGTATTCGCATCTGGAGGGAAAGTGGAACACGACTTTGGGACCCAAACAATGTGGAAAGAGACCGATAGCGAAGAGGATTCCTAATGGTGTGGACAGTGATTATCTTGACCACTCGAACACCTGCTCATGAAATAGTACAGGCCAATCAGCAAAGTGTAGCCCGCTGTCAGATATCGTGACGAGATTTTTGGACCTCATGTGCTGTTATTGCGAGGCCCAATTTCATATTGATGGACTACAATGCTCGACCTCATAGAGCATGGGTGATTGCTGTTTTCTTGGAAACGGAAGATATTGCACGCATGGTGTAGCTTCTTTGCTTTACAGATCTGAACACTGCATGTCTGTGATGCACTAGGGAGATGGGTTGTATCTCGTCAGCATCCATTAATCGCTCTACAAGACTTGCGAGCACCTCTACACGAAGAGTGGGCGTGATTAACTCAACATGAGATTGATGACATCATTCACAGCACATCCCATCATTTTCAGGCCTGTATTGCTGCCACAGGAGGTCATACACCATGCTGCACACATTAAGGGGCTCCGGAACGCCCTATACTTGCAATGTTAAAATAAAGCTTACAAATTACATCTTTCCTCACAAAGTATTTGAGGTAGGAAGTTGAACTTTTTACAGATTATTTATTGGAATATGGGCTACAACTTAACACAGGGATTTTACAAAATTTTAGTTCAGTTATTAAAGATGATTTTTTTTCAATTGTAATGAAAATTCACAACATTTTTTTGCAATTTTTTATTTATATATTCAAAAATATACAGTTTTTTGGAAAAAGGCTGTGTTAAATTATGCAGAAGGTAGTGTGTAACATTTACTGAAAGTTTGAAAGAAATATGTTTGGAAGATCCTTAGAAAACATGTAATTAGTATGAGAAAATAAAAGTTTTGGGAATCGAGCGACAAAGATTGGATTAACTTTTTAGTGCATTCCAGGTCCATAGGATGGATTATCTTCATCCTCTGCAAACTCCTCCTCCAGCTTCCTCTTGTTCCTCCTCCTGTTTACTCTTGCTTGTATTTCTAGACTCTTTACAGCCCTGTCTGCAGCCCGAAGGCGTTCCTTGTCTAAAGCAAGCATCGCTCGTACCATGTTAGAACCTATCTTCATTCCCATATTTCTAAATACCTTGCACCTTACAATGTTGCCATCATTGAAAGTCGCAACAGCAACTTTACTTTTACTCATTATTATACTTCAACAAAAGAGAGACTCAAGAAACAGAATTAATTACGAATATTTTCGAGATAACGACAGAGTAAATAAACATGAAACAATCGACAGTCACACCAGCGATATATATTGAACCATCACAGGTTAGCCACAACACATACTTTATCTCACATCACTAAAATGTACCTGATGAACACGGACGTTAATAATAACACCATTTGACAGCAGTTTAACAGCGCCACAGTGGGTCACGCCCATGTAGAACACATTTCAAAAAAAATTTAAAAATAGTTGTAGTCTTCGGAATTGAAAAAATTATATATCTATTAAAAGGTAATAGTCTGCAGATTCAGAAAACGCAAAAAAGTAAAAATTGAACTTTTCATGATTTTGAGCCTTTCCGGAGCCCCTTAACCAGTCGTCGGAATGTGTGTGCAAATCAATTACGTTGGAAAGAAACAAAGAACACTTTTGTGTACGGTTATGCGTGTTACAGTTTTTACGTCCTGTATTCTTTACATTGCTTCTACCTTACTATCGCCTGTTTGAACTGTTTCATGGAAAAATAAACGCAACCTTGCAAAATTTCCGTTTGTTGCTTTGATTTTGGACACCAGTGTATTTTTATTGGTGATTGAGAAGAGGGTACTGTACAGACTAGTAATTGTAGATATTAGGAATAATATGTTTTTAGATTGGTTAGTACCTCTAAGTACAAATGGCAAGGGCAAGCCATTAATGCTTATTCCCTCTGGGTAGCAGGCCTGGCATTGAAGTGTCGATGTGTGGACGCGAAACAGTTGGCCTATACTGACAGGTGTAATCCACTTAATGGTGCAATTATGCTCATGCAGAAAACATCAAGCAGTAAATTATGTGACGTGTTAGTGGGAGGACTGTCTGGTGCAGACAATTCAGACAAAAAACGACTAACACACTGATGTGTGTACATTAGGCCACATTACCTTATATTAAGGTATCACACACAAAAATATCTGCGCCTATACTTGTTACACTCTGTGCTATTTAAATGGTTGTAATCTGTGTTGGCCGGCCGCTGTGGCCGAGCGGTTCTATGCGATTCAGTCCGGAACCACGCTGCTGCTACGGTCGCAGGTTCGAACCTGCCTCGGGTATGGATGTGTGTTATGTCCTTAGGTTAGTTAGGTTCAAGTAGTTCTAAGTCTAGGGGACTGATGACCTCAGATGTTAAGTCCCATAGCGGTTAGAGCAATTTTTGAATCTGTGTTGCCATCACTTTGCCGTAGTTGTTGTCTGGACCTATTCGGTCCTGTGATGAGACCTTATAGTTACTATATGCAAGCAAGACATCTCATAATAGCAACTACTTCTGGTGGAAGGGAGTTCTCCTCCTCCCACATTTATTACTTGACGTCAAGTGTGTTTAGTGAGTAAAAAATACGAAACATGAACCTGTGCACCTGACACCTCAGACCACATCATAGTTGGCCATTGAATAAATTCAAGATTCTGCTAAGTTTGCGAGCAAACAGGTAGAGGCAAAACTGTCATCAACCCAGAGGTTGATGGAACAACACAGTACTTCACTAGATACGGTCCTCTCAGAGGCGATATTGTTTTGTCTGCCTCTGGCCTTTGTAATGACTCAACCAGCCAATTATTTCGGGAGCTACAGGATAACGTGCGTTCCGACTGGTTCTCCAAATCGGCAGTTTTCACCGTAAAAAACATTGCCAGAAGTGAACGGAGTGGGAGATGACAGCTGAAAATTGTAGGACTCACTGGGGATCAAATGCGGACCCTTGAATTCGTAATCTTTTACCGCTGGGGCACCAGAGCCGAGGGTACTTTGCCCAAAATGTCTCGCTTTCTTTGGACTACAGGCTCGGTTTTTACGTGAAGGAGGCTACTACGTTTCTCCGTTCGTTTTGAATCATCATAGGTGATGAGTGAGAGGCACTGCGCAAAACAGCGTTTGGTTTTAGGTAGAAGAAGACGATTGATGTCCCACAGACACTTTCTAGATTCAATCCTGGTACGTGGAAGATGTGGAAGAACTTCGTTCAGTGGAGAATTGTAGGAACTGATCCGTTCTCGGCGTACCGTCTGCTGTCGGCTAAAATTTGATCTACCTGTTTTAGAAAGTACATGCAGCTGAGGATATGGGACGACAATTTTTACTGTGGCTTTAAACTGGACTTAAGTTTTCCTGACATGACTTCTTCTAGTCTACGGAGGAGCACGGGTTTCAGCAGCTGTACACACAATCGATTTTGCTGCTGTAATAAAGTGTCTGTTTGTGCCATGCAGCTTGTTTCCGATATCTATCTGGTAATGCTGTTTATAGATTCATTGTTTTTGTCTGGTTATTTTAAGACGTTCTCTAAATCTCAGAGAGCGAGAAAATATTGCGCCTTGATGTACTGGACGAGGGTTGTGGTTTAACTGTATTCCGTGGAAGTTGACACTGAGTTTTATCTTTGTGGTATTATTGTTTGGGTGAAATACGCACACCTCCGTGTAATTGGTGATATTTGTTTTACGGGCATTACGCCGTGGTCCAAGGCGTGATGCAGTGCCTAACATTTGCTAGAAACATCATCAGCCCCGTTTACGGCTCAGTCTCAAACAAGCTCAGCAATCCGAACTGTTCATACGTAGAGAAAGTGGTTCAAATGTCGGCTAGGGTCCAAATTTAGGCCAGCTAGATGTTTGATACTGGAAGGTGCTGCAGCCTAGTGGAAACAATATAAACCAGCGATTCAGGCAATTTAAGCTGTTGTGCAAAACCACCGTTTCAGCTTATTGTTGCGTGCGTTGTAGCCAACATAAACTCAGTTTCACCCATCTTAAAACTTCTGCAGATATGGATTCGCTATTTTTTTTCTTGAAGTTCTGAGTTTAGGAATAGTCTTGTCTCTAGTATGTCGTGTTAGGATAATTTTAGCTTTTAGAACATCTTTAGATTTAATAACTACTATTATTCGTTGTTTTGTAATTACCCTACAAAATTACGTTGAAGTAATGGTCTCAATTCGGGCTATTACGTATGGTCTAAATTGGGCTGTAACCACATTTTGGACCATTTTTGCAATATGACTGACCTGTACCGTTTTCTCATCTTGGATGGGCATTTCATTCATGTGCCCAGTATCATCTCTATTTTGCAAGAAGGACTCAAATCATTATTGTGTCACTTTTCCTACATAGCACACACAAAAGTGCAACCACTAGAAGAGATATACATGTCATATTTGAAAATTTACTACAGTGAAGGAGGTAAAGCAATGGGTTAGCCATTCAAACAGACCACCAACTGAAACTTCCTGGCAGATTAAAACTGTGTGCCGGACCGAGACTCGAACTCTCATTCCAGACCACCAACTATTTAGGAAATGATGGAACTGTTTGGAAAACCTGTCTGAAACCGCAAACAGAAGAAACTGCTGTCACTTAAGAAAAATATCTGCTCCCAGAATGAAGCAGCGAAAAGCTGTAGATCGTTATCAATACCAAAATACAGGAACTCAAGACCTTCCATCACTTTGGATGGTGCTACGCCACGTACATTTCACGTGTAAGCCCCTTTAATTGAATAGCCTCAACCAAACAGATCTACCTCATCGGTTGCTAATCCTTACTACATTGCTCCTGTCCCTACGCCAAACAAAGTAAAAAGCAATAAGTGATGTAAAATGTTGGACAGGTCCTGATGACAGGCACTACTTACAAAACAAAGTTGAAAATCGTCGCCATAGAAGAAAAAAATTGTTCTTCTCTTACCAAACTAAACACTTTTAAAAGAAACTGAAGTTTGCAAAAGAACCTGAAGCGCCATAAAAAAAAATGAGAGGTGAGAAAAAGAAAAGAAAAAAAGAAGAATATACACGGGAAATGACTAAAGAAGCAGGAAGAAAACTGAAGTGAGTAACAGATAGATGAACCGGCAAGGCCACTTGTTGTTGGCGACTTGAGTGGTTTAGACTTCCCTGCTGGAAAAAAGGAGCCAGACACTGATGATGCAGAACGCATTTTTTTGAGGAGAACTTTTCTGATAACTTGCAAGATGAGCTGTGGGTTATGTACAGTACATTACGTGTAATGTATGGCGGCATGAGACGAATGTGCGAGAGCTCATATTTGTGACTTTTGTTAATAGAATGGAATGTTTTACGTTATGTGACCATATTTTTTGATAAGCCGCAGCGATTTAAAAATAAAAATACATCATATTATTTTAAACTACTTTATGAAATGTTCATACTATTGTATTCTTTAAATCAATTGTTTTTCATTCATTTGACTGAGGTTTTTCAGGGCTACTTTAATATTTTTAGAACTAACCCAAATGTAGACCACACTTCTAACTTGCGTCAAGTTGCTAATATTTTTTAAAATATAAGTTGGAAAAAAATAGGGAAAGTGTGTTACATTTCATCATAAAGATTTGAAGCAGAACGCATCGAAGTATTGTTTACTGCGTCATTCTTTAATATATTTTCTACAGAATGTGAGTTATGTCTTGAAACATAAATGGCAGCCCAAATTTAAACCACTTCCTCTATCTACGCAGCAGTCGCTGAGTGACGTCATCAGACTGCCGTCTAAGCTCGTGGGGTCCTCCGACTTACGTTACGAAGCTTGTAGTGGGGAAGAGATGCCACCGTTTGTTTCATTTGGCACTAAGGCCCGCAGTTTGTCTAATTTCAATTCTTCTTCATTCTACGATTACCACACTATTCTGTTTTACTAGAGCGGACACATTGCCTCTACTGACAAACTGCCTATTGGCTTCTGTCTCGGGTTCTTCGGCCGGCGTTCATCTAATGATTTTTCTGACGTTTCGCCAGCACGAGTGGCTGGCATTGTCAAAGCTTCACCCTCCATTGCCGGTGGTGAACTGGAACCGAGCTCGCGGCCGCAGTCTATATGTACCTGGCGCGCCAACGTCCGAGGGCTTCTCCGCCAATAGGCAGTTTGTCAACAAGTGGCCACGAAAGCCTTAACAATTTTGTATTGCCTCTACTGTTTAAAATTTCAATAGCAGACAGGTTAGCAAATAAGGAAAGTCTAACATTGTGTGTAATTAATTTTGTAGACGCCTTGGGGTGTACAGGGTGAAACATTTAGTGCACAGTTCTGAGAACAACAATGGCTCTTACCCGATGGAAACTGAGTTGAACTGAGCTTCGATGGCAGGTGCGGTAAGTCAGTTCAAGAAGCTTCGTCAGTCGTAGAGACTACCGAGTTATGGCGTGCTAATTTCTTAACAATCGATGACCAGATGTTTTCGATGAGTGAGAGAACTGGACAGCCGGGCACCCTGTGTATAGAGGTAAGTCAGGACAGCATGTAGTCTTCCGTTATCTTATTCAAATATAACAGCAAGGAGACATGCTTTAACATAGCGGGAATGTAATCCAAATTCCAGAATACATTTTTCACTCTGCCTCGGAGTGTGCCTTGTAATGAAAGTTCGTGGAAGATTAAAACTGTGTGCCGGACTCGGACTCGAACCCGGAACCTTTGCCTTTCACGGACAGGTACTCTACAGACTGAGCAAACCAAGCACGTCTCATGACCCGTCTTCACAGCTTGAATTCGGCCAGCACCTCATCTTCTACCTTCCAAACTTCACAGTTCTCCCGCAAAACTTGCAGCGCCAGCTCTCCTGGAAGAAATGATAGAGTGGAGACTGACTTAGCCACAGCCTGGGAGATGTTTCCAGAATGCTGATATAAAACTTCCTGGCATGTAAAAAATTGTGTGCCGGAGCAGGAGTCGAAGCCAGGACCCTTAGGCAAACGTCCCAGGTTCGAATTCCGTTGCGGCATACAGTTTTAATCTTCCAGGAAGATTCGTAATCCAAACTACTGCTTACGCTAGCCATTGATGATCATGATGTGTACCTAATGGCACCCAACACCATCACAACAATTGCTGCGCCCATATTACCACCATAAATGCAAGGTTCGTTCTGCCTGAAGCCTCCAAACACCGACGTATCCATTACGGTGAGGTACTCATAGTCGGAAGTTGACTGAAAAGATGACGTGGTACCGCTCCTGTTCGCAGTGTTATCGTTAGACGCGTAACTGCTGGCCCGTCTCTCAACGGTGCCGCGTCAGGAGAAGCCACGAGAATATTCGACATGCTCACAACCCTCGACACTTCCGACGTCTTCGCACTCTACATGTGGGTACTTATCTCGCTGTATACAAATCCATTTCCTGACTCAGTGTACGTAATGTGACTGTTTGATCCTGCATGTCCAAGCGAACAACTTATGTATCCTCTCAGGCGCTAGACACGCGGGGCCACTCAGATCCCGCATGCCGTTAAAAATGATTTTCCTCAACCCATCAATTTCACATCCGCGTAACAGTTGTGGCATCTCCACAAATACTAATCACAATGTAGCGCAACGGTAAAACGCATTCTTGATAGGCTATGATATTGCCACTGTTGAATTGGGATAGATGTTCCACCTTCCTTCAAGATGCATAATACAATCTTCTCATAAAAATGACATACAGATGCGATTTATTAATGATAAACCTGCTGTGCAATCTTTTCTTATACAGGATATCCTAAGAGGATTGGCCAATATTCAGGGATATGACACGAACGATCATTCGAAGCAAACGGCAAACATGGGATGTAAAATGCATATCTTAAGAGCTATAAGCAATTCATCTTCGATACAATGCAAGCTCATTGCTTTTCGTATTTTGAGAGGTACTATTACGTACCAAAACGAGAACAAAACAGTCCTTAAACTTCGGCTCTAAAATACATATTTTAGGAACTAAGAGCATTTCCTCAGCAGAAGAGTGAAGATGAAGAAGTACTCATAGCTCGTCAGATACGCATTATAGAGACTAGACCATTTTCTTGCTTCGGTCCTTAATAACCCCTTAAAGCCTTTTAACGTTTGTCAAAGTTCTGGTTCACCCTATATACACTGAAGCGACAAAGAAACTGGTATAGGCATGTGTATATTCAAATACAGAGATTCGTAAACAGGCAGAATACGGCGCTGCGGTCAGCAACGCCTGTATAAGACAACAAGTCTCTGGAGCAGTTTTTAGATCGGTTAATGCTGCTACAATGACAGGTTATCAAGATTTAAATCAGTTTGAACGTGGTATTATAGTCGGCGCACGAGCGACGGGACACTGCGTCTCCAGGTAGCGATGACGTGGGGATTTTCCCCCACGACCATTTCACGAGTGTACCGTGAATATAACGATCCCGGTAAAGCATCAAATCTCCGACATCGCTGCGGCCGGATAAAGATTCTGCAAGAACGGGACCGACGACGACTGTAGAGAATCGTTTAACGCAACAGAATTGCAACCATTCCGCAAATTGCTGCTGATTTCAATGCTGGGCCATAAGCAAGTGTCAGCGTCCGAACCATTCAACGAAACATCATCCATATGGGCTTTCGGAGCTGATGGTCCACTCGTGTACCCTTGATGACTGCACGACGCATAACTTTACGCCCCGCCTGGGCCCACCAACACCGACATTGGACTGTTGATGACTGGAAACATGTTGCCTGGTCCGACGAGTCTCGTTTTCATTTGTATCGAGCGGCTAGAGTGTACCGGGTATGGAGACAACCTCGTGAATCCACGGATCCTCCAGGTCAGCAGGGGACTGTTCAAGCTGTTGGATGCTCTATAATGGTGTGAGGCGTGTGCAGTTGGAGTGATATGTGACCCTTGATACGTCTACATATGACTGTGACACGTGACACGTACGTAAACATCCTGATTGATCACCTGCATCCATTCATGTCCATTGTGCATTCCTACGGACTTGAGCAATTCAAGCAGGACACTGCGACACTCCACACGTCTAGAATTGCTAAAGAATGACTCCGGGAACACTCTTATGAGTTTAAACACTTCCGATGGCCACTATACTCCCCAGACATGAACATTACTGAACATATCTCGAATGCCTTGGAAGGTGCTCCACTCCGTCGTACTCTTACGGATTTATGGACAGCCCTGCAGGATTCGTGAGTTCCCACCAGCACTACTTCAGACATTAGTCGAGCCCATGCCAGGCCATAATGCGGCACTTCTGCGTGCTCGTGGGAGCCCTACACGACATTAGGCAGGTGTACCAGTTTATTTGCCTCTTCGGTGTATATATAAAGGTGAATCACCTAAAACTTAAAACCTGCACCGCAAATGTTGCGGAAATGGAGTGTGATATTGATGTGCGGTTTTCACAGAATGGATTGTAGCCGGGGTTTGGTATAGTTAGCCAGTAAACAGTTTGTAGTAATACTTGGAAAATGTAGGTTGACTCTTACAGAGGTCATAGCCGCCAACCACTTTTTACAATGCTATTTATTTACTTAAATAGCGTCGTCACCGATTTCGAACCGACAGGTTCATCTTCAAACGGCTACTTCACATTAGGAAACATTTTATATTAGCTTTCAGTTTTTGTTTTCCCTAATGCTGAAATTTCCTTGGGGCGGCGGTGCCGTTGAAAAATCGGCGCCATTACGTTTCTCAGCTGACTTCTTGTAATCATGCAGCAGCGAAGACTGTGTGATGCACTTTTTTTATGTATTCGCATACACATAATTCAAAGCGCCACTCACACGCCAAGAAGTTTCACCACGTGTAAATAAAGATGGTTCAAAAACGGTTCAAATGGCTCTGAGCACTACGGGACTCAACTACTGTGGTCATAAGTCCCCTAGAACTTAGAACTACTTAAACCTAACGAACCTAAGGACATCACACACATCCATGCCCGAGGCAGGATTCGAACCTGCGACCGTAGCGGGCGTGCGGTTCCAGACTGTAGCGCCTTGAACCGCTCGGCCACTCCGGCCGGCAATAAAGATGGTGCTGTCGCAACTATTCCACGTTCAGAGTCTGTTAATTCCCGTCGGGTGACCATAACCATGTCAGAAGCCTTTCCACATGAATCACCTGATACAGATGACAGCTCCCCCAATGAGCTGACCTTTTCTACCATGTGCACGCAATATTACCGCTGTCTCGTGACTTTTCTCAACTCAGTGTGAATACTAGTAAGCAGCCTTGTCTATATGTAATGTAATTCATCAACTTCTTCGGTCTGGAATCACACTGACTAGAGCAGACTCTTCAGTGATGAGTCGCGCTTCGAACTGAGTTCCGACGACCAGCGGAGACGCCGGCCGGAGTGGCCGAGGGGTTCTAGGTGCTACAGTCTGGAATCGCGCGACCGCTACTGTCGCAGGTTCGAATCCTGCCTCTGGCATGGTTGTGTGTGATGTCCTTAGGTTAGTTAGGTTTAATTAGTTCTAAGTTCGAGGGGACTGATGACCTCAGCAGTTAAGTCCCATAGTGCTCAGAGCCATTTGAACCAGCGGAGACGTGTCTGGTGACGCCCGAAACAGCGGTGGGATACCAACCTGAGTGTCGCCCGCCATATGACCCGACAGCCAAGAGTGGTGGTCTGGGATCCCATTTCTGTTCGTAGCAGGACCCATTTGGTTGCCATCCGCGGTACCCTTACACCACAGCGGTACTTCGGCGATATACTACGCCCTGTTTTGTTGCCCTTCTTGACAAGCGATCCTGGGCCTACACTTCAGCGAGACAAAGCCCACTCGCACTATGTGAGAGTTTCTACTGCTTGTCTTCGTGCCGCCCAAACCCTACCTTGGCCAGTAAGATCGCCAAATCTCTCCACACTTGAGAACGTTTGGAACATTATGAGCAGGGCCCTTCAACCACATCGGTATTTTGACAATGTAATGCGCCATTTGGACAGGTGTAAGTAGGCTGTTTAGGTTTTTTATTGGTAGCGCCACGTAGCGCTCTGTATAAAAATCATTGGCTGTGCTGTGTGCAGTCTGTGGCTGGTTTGCATTGTTGTTCGCTATTGTAGTGTTGGGCAGCTGGATGTGAACAGCGTGTAGTGTTGCACAGTTGGATGTGAGCCGCCAGCGGGGGTGGATGTGGGAAGAGAGATGGCGGACTTTTGAGAGCGGATGATCTGGACGTGTGTCCATCAGAGACAGTAAATTTGTAAGACTGGATGTCATGAACTGATATATGTATTATGACTTTTAAACACTATTAAGGTAAATACATTGTTTGTTCTCTATTGAAATCTTTCATTTGCTAAGTATGCCTATCAGTAGTTAGTGTCTTCAGTAGTTAGAATCTTTTATTTAGCTGGCAGTATTGGCGCTCGCTGTATTGCAGTAGTTCTAATAAAGAAGATTTTTGTGAGGTAAGTGATTCATGAAAGGTATAGGTTATTGTTAGTCAGGGCCATTCTTTTGTAGGGATTATTGAAAGTCAGATTGCGTTGCGCTAAAAATTTTGTGTGTCATTTTTGTGACGATCAGAATAAGTAAAGTGAGAAATGTCTGAGTACGTTCAGTTCTGCTCAGCTGTTTGAAAATCAAATAAGGTAAGAGGTTTATCAGCACAGTCATTCATTAATTTTTCTAAGGGGACGTTTCACAGGATCTGACACGATATCCCTCAGAAAGACGTCCGACAACTCTGTCAATTAATACCAAGCCGAACAGGTGCTCGCATAAGGGTCAAATTTGGACCAACGAGTCACTATGTTGCTCAATTTGCGAATCTTTCTCTTGAATACATGATCCATTTTTTCTGAAACTGTAATAATTTGTTTGTCTGTACATATACGTCCCATCTACTGATTTCCGTCCAGTTCGGATAACCCCTTCGTGGTGCGTTAGTTTCTTTTTCTTAAAGTTTATTATCTCACTTGAAAATTTCAATATAAGAGCCTGGTGGCACGAATAAAACGTTGAAGGCACCATATGATTAGTAATGACAAAATTTGGAAAATGCTCTGCTTTGTTTGAAAAGCTACGCATCTGTATAAAACTAGATTCCGTAGCAACCACGTGGCAGCAGTTACATACTACGTTCGTAACAATGTCGCGTATGCACTGATAAATATTTGTGCTGCGGTAGCTAGGAGACCACGGTAGACGCAAATATGTTGACGAGTTATGGTGTCTCCTTGGAACGAACATCTGTGAATGTTACGGATGTTTGTTTGCTCCTGTTTCAAGGTATTCGTATTACATAAATAGCGAAAGAACCAACACACAGGAACTCCGTATGCATCACTTACGCATACTTTTCTGTTGTATCAGACGGCTACTGTACGTGCTCATGAAATTAGTTCTGTCTGTTTCCACATTTTGTGTGGACTCATGTGTTCTAGGAAGAATCCGAAATTGAGATTGCAGCAACCACCTATTGATTAAATTTCATGGTGACAAATCATTTAACCTTCCACACATCACACTGAGAAAGGAAAATGTGCATGTGAACGAGCATACTTACAAATTGTAGTTTTAAGATAATTACACGGAAGCTATAAACAGCGACGGTTAAAAATTTTGTCGATGACTGCGTATTGCAGATTGGATCAAGTATTCGCTATTCATCAAGGAATAAATATCTTACTTGACACTCTGGCTCCGCGCTTGTTTCCTGCCTATGGTGGAGGGAAGGACGAATACTCAAATGTACCACTTTAACCTCATAGTGAACTAGTCATTAAAAAATTCTATAAATTACAGACCTGCGGAAACATTATCTGTGTAAATCAAAAACGAAACTTCCGTTCAGACAATCCACTTAAGTTAGCAGTTTTTTTTTTTTTTTTTTTTTTTTTTTTTTTTTTTTTTTTTTGCTAGAACGAGGCAAAATAAATATTGCCAGCTTTGTAATATCTGAGGCTGGTGCTTATTATATGAAAAAAGTAGTTGTCGTTCGTTCTCTTTTCAACGAAGTAACAAAGAAGTATTTCGATTTATGCAAAGAACAGATGAGGTGAAGTAACGATAAAGTTAGTTACTCGATATTTAATAAACAGTATTTTTGCCCGCATCTCGTGGTCGTGCGGTAGCGTTCTCCCTTCCCACGCCCGGGTTCCCGGGTTCGATTCCCGGCGGGGTCAGAGATTTTCTCTGCCTCGTGATGGCTGGGTGTTGTGTGCTGTCCTTAGGTTAGTTAGGTTTAAGTAGTTCTAAGTTCTAGGGGACTGATGACTACAGCAGTTGAGTCCCATAGTGCTCAGAGCCATTTAAACAATATTTCCCTTTCATATTTATTTTTGTGGTAAACAGCATCTCTGTACCGCTATTATCCACTTACGGTTGAGTTTTCTCCTGAGAGTCCGAAATGTATTCTGAGTGATGATATGCTTTTTCTTTCGGTTAACAGAAATCACGAGAAACCTAAATCTGACGACAGGACATTAATTTGAACTGCCCGTCTCCCGAATGATACTGCTGTGTCTTAATCAATGCGCCACCTCTCACGATATGTGATACTGTTGATTATCTGCAGCAGTACGCCTGTTTGCAGAATTCACTAACGAGACATCATACCTTGTACAACGCTGACCAACTATGGTGTACAATTTGGACTCGTATTTGCAAATACGAATAGCTGGAATTTCCTTCCAGTTACCGCTGTTTGTGTTTTCATTGAATGTCCGAAGCCGCCAAATACAAGTGCCAAAAAAGTTCCTTTGACAAGCACAAGGCGATTTCCTTTCCCATCCTTGTGCGTCTGTCCATGATAAACTAGTCCTTTCTACGCAGATCTGCACATACTAATATTCGTCCTCATCCTGATTTCCGAAAATAATTTTTACAAAACCCTTTTTTTTTGGTTACTACACGCTTTGACTTCGTGACGTAGTTCTCTTCCCCATACGCATTGTTACATTCTCTTGTATAATGTACCGATTATTTCGAAATACTAAAATATAAATTAAAAGCGGGTGACTGTTTTCTGGGGCCTCTGAAATAATGAATCTTGGACGTACAGGACATTCTCAGTGCTATACATTCTTCCGCTTACCATAATTTTTTAGCTCTGTTAGTTTCCTTTAACTTGCGACAATACACAGTTAGTCCCTTATACACTCCTGGAAATTGAAATAAGAACACCGTGAATTCATCGTCCCAGGAAGGGGAAACTTTATTGGCACATTCCTGGAGTCAGATACATCACATGATCACACTGACAGAACCACAGGCACATAGACACAGGCAACAGAGCATGCACAATGTCGGCACCAGTACAGTGTATATCCACCTTTCGCAGCAATGCACGCTGCTATTGTCCCATGGAGACGATCGTAGAGATGCTGGATGTAGTCCTGTGGAACGGCTTGCCATGCCATTTCCACCTGGCGCCTCAGTTGGACCAGCGTTCGTGCTGGACGTGCAGACCGCGTGAGACGACGCTTCATCCAGTCCCAAACATGCTCAATGGGGGACAGATCCGGAGATCTTGCTGGCCAGGGTAGTTGACTTACACCTTCTAGAGCACGTTGGGTGGCACGGGATACATGCGGACGTGCATTGTCCTGTAGGAACAGCAAGTTCCCTTGCCGGACTAGGAATGGTAGAATGATGGGTTCGATGACGGTTTGGATGTACCGTGCACTATTCAGTGTCCCCTCGACGATCACCAGTGGTGTACGGCCAGTGTAGGAGATCGCTCCCCACACCATGATGCCGGGTGTTGGCCCTGTGTGCCTCGGTCGTATGCAGTCCTGATTGTGGCGCTCACCTGCACGGCGCCAAACACGCATACGACCATCATTGGCACCAACGCAGAAGCGACTCTCATCGCTGTAGACGACACGTCTCCATTCGTCCCTCCATTCACGCCTGTCGCGACACCACTGGAGGCGGGCTGCACGACGTTGGGGCGTGAGCGGAAGACGGCCTAACGGTGTGCGGGATCGTAGCCCAGCTTCATGGAGACGGTTGCGAATGGTCCTCGCCGATACCCCAGGAGCAACAGTGTCCCTAATTTGCTGGGAAGTGGCGGTGCGGTCCCCTACGGCACTGCGTAGGATCCTACGGTCTTGGCGTGCATCCGTGCGTCGCTGCGGTCCGGTCCCAGGTCGACGGGCACGTGCACCTTCCGCCGACCACTGGCGACAACATCGATGTACTGTGGAGACCTCACGCCCCACGTGTTGAGCAATTCGGCGGTACGTCCACCCGGCCTCCCGCATGCCCACTATACGCCCTCGCTCAAAGTCCGTCAACTGCACATACGGTTCACGTCCACGCTGTCGCGGCATGCTACCAGTGTTAAAGACTGCGATGGAGCTCCGTATGCCACGGCAAACTGGCTGACACTGACGGCGGCGGTGCACAAATGCTGCGCAGCTAGCGCCATTCGACGGCCAACACCGCGGTTCCTGGTGTGTCCGCTGTGCCGTGCGTGTGATCATTGCTTGTACAGCCCTCTCGCAGTGTCCGGAGCAAGTATGGTGGGTCTGACACACCGGTGTCAATGTGTTCTTTTTTCCATTTCCAGGAGTGTACAATGGAACTATTCCACAGGATGTTTATCGGGACGTACGCTGAAAAGTCACATACATACATTTCGATCTCATGGCTTTTTAATTATTCTTTACCGCGCATGCTGTTTACATGGACAGAAATTAAAATGTGAGAACAATTATTCTTTGCTTCCGCTGCTACGTAGCATACAAAGCAGGGAACATAATATTCTGGGCTGATTAGTTCGCGCAGAGAAATAACGAAGAATATATTCCATTTGCCTTTGTTTTTATTTCTACACGTGATGTATCATAGTCCCAGTCATGCACTCAATAAATCATTGAGTGAATTTGAGTCTGAGATCTTTTTCCGCAGTATTATTTAGATAATTACGCCTCTTGTAATAGCAGAAAAGTTCATGTGGCAAACCGCGACAGGAAAAAATGTAACTCAATGAGCCGATGATTGAGAACTCTTCTGTCTGGCATTATCGTCATTTTCTCAGAAAGAAGGCAATTGAACGTCCAAATAGCAAAAAATATATCGTTGCCCTGCAGCAGATCTCAGAGGACAACGTCTTTTAATAATATCGTAGTAAAACGAACTTCCTACGTTGGAGGCGTAAAAATGGAACAATGGTACCACAAGAGGTAAAGCAGATTTAACATGGAAAAATATAAAACGTACAGTCCCGCTAACCAGATTCAAACTGCGCTGTTCCATGGATAACTGTTGTCGCCAATACAAATCTTGTAGTATACGAGATAACACAAAACCACACCGACTACATCAGCTGTTGACTATGACGTTATTATTATTAGAAGCGTAGTCGTTTGTTTCTGCAAATCTTGTACCTAAGATTCTTTATTGGCTTCATCCACGAAACCTGGATACCCATGATATCCATAATATTTCATAAAGTTTTGCTATATTCCCAGACGTAATTCTTTCCTCTGGCAAGATATTTTCAGGATCTATAGAGTTCTTTAAGCGGAACGGCGTGTGACTTAGCGGATTGTGGTATATCGCGCAGAAAAATTGCTGTTTGCAATAAAACGTGGCACACTAAGGAGCTACACCTAAGTGTGAAATCCGCAAAGACGCTGCAGGCAAAAGATAGTTTTCAATATTTGAGTGCTACTGACGGCGCTACGCTACATCTCGACAGACTTCCCAGCGAAAACAGTTTGTCGGAAACGTGCCAAATGCTTTAGCGAACAGTGAATTGCGCTGTATTAATGGCTCTTGTTTCTTACGCGCTGTCGAATGCCATTGACAACTGCATGATTCGATAAAAAGGAGTGGTTGTTTTTAATATGTTCTTCTTTATCGTCAGCTTTTGACCAGCCTGTGGAAAGGTACGGTAATGAGGTACGGTAAGAGGCTACTGTGGCTGCATGCCATTCTTATCGCCATAATATCTCGGTAGAAAAATAGTTCCAGACATTAAAGATACGTTCTGTCCTAGACGTACTGGAAAAAAAATCACCGGACTCGTTACGCTTTACGGGTAAAGCGTCGTCAGTAGTCATTCTGTGTTTTGATTTTGGATACATAATAGTTTTTCATAAGTTAAAGTTGAGATTGTCGTCTGGTTAAATGCAAGAAGAAGAAGAAAATATTTCATCTATTCTGGACGCCGAACACTATACAGGTGGTTAATATAGTGGATGATTTGCGTGGAAACGGCGACCAGTCACTTCACTAGATTTTTAAAAACTTTTGTTTTCCCATTAGACGGCTTTCTGCCCACTGTAGACTCATAATCAGATGATGGGGATTTACAGGCACTTTGTATTTTGTGCCAAGGCATATTCTGATGCTTTCTGCCATTGTAAATAAAACAACCTTACTGTAATGGGACAAAGATACATGAGCGCGCTGCACGAGTAGTGGATAAGATCCTTGGCTCAGTGTTGATTGTAAACTGTATTGCGCTTGCTTACCAGTCAACTGTGCAACGCTGGGGCATTATTATTAAGGCACAGAAGGGAGCAGTTGAGTCTTAGAGAACGAGATGTGATATCTGTGAATCTGGCAGAAATTGTGTGGAATACTTTATTATGAAGATGGAAACTTGTTAATAAAGCTATTTTATTGATTGTATTGATGTAGAAGATTTTTGGAGGAATATTTCAAGGTAACCCATCCACGCGCAAGAAAGAAGTGTTTTCTATGTCAGAACTATCAGTTGAAGGAAATCTCTGTTCCTTAGATAACCAATAACATTCAGGATTAGTGTTAATCTGATCTCTTTGTTTTCATTATGTCACAAATTACGCAACTAGTTGAAATGTCTGTAATTTTTGTAATGAGGGAATTTAGTAACTGTTAGAGTCTTCTTATGCTGTACAGTCTGTTTTGACAATAATCAGAGTTTAATTTTTCAGGAACGCTTTTCTTAAAATAAAAGCCTTCTCGATCATTCTTGGTAAAATTTAAAATATTTTGTTGTGTGTGCATTGCACCTTACGCCACACGCGGTCACAGATTGTTTCTGATAAGCAAACAAAAATTAGACTAATTATTTTTCTTTAGCTGCTACATTTGTTGATCTCACTTTGTTTTCGAGGACGTCACTACGCCAGACACAAAACACAATGCTGAGCATGAGATAACTTAGTTGTCTTTCAAGGCAGATCTCACTTTGCATTCTTGTGAGCAAACAGTACGTAGTGAGAATTTCCAGCTGTTGTGCTACGTAAGCATATTAATTTACACTGAATGGTGTTGGTTATTTTATGCAGCTATTTTCTACACTGCTGAGCACCATTTCATTTCGTGAATATTTCAAGTCAGACAAAGAAAAAGTGAATAAACAAGCAAGAATAAAACTTTTAAGAACAAAAAATAAGAAATTTAAAAACTAACCAAACTAAGAAAAAATGAAAGATTCAAATATTTAAAGAAAAGTAAAGAAAACAAAACCACAAACACTAACAAAAAAAATAAAAGTCAGACATTACACTTCATGTTACGTAACTTTCACAGCGCACTTCAATATCGAGTGTCATTTAAATAGCTTTCACTGAAGAAATAATTAGTTTCTTTTGAAATTCAATTAGATTCATTTTCATTATTCCAAATTCAGCATTTCACAACATAGGATCAACCATCAGTTGTGCTCAGTAGCTGAATGCGATATATAAAGCACACGTTACACGAGGAGAAGGTTTTTTTACGTATAAAGAGTATTCAGTATTTCACATACAGATAAACTGGCACAGGACTAGTACTGAAAAAGACCGCGTTGTCAAAAATCAGCCTAGCAATGATGCACTTTTTCCGATTTTTCCAACAGCCCTAAATGTCCTAAATCTAGTTATTAGTGGCTAAAAGGACCGTAAACAGTTTAATTAATTAGTTATATACAACAGTTTCAGATCAATAGAAAATTTTTTCACCGCATCCTGGTTTTGTCTCTGTAAGTGCAGCTATTCGGTGAGATGCCATGTAAACCAGAATCGCCATCATCCGTTGATTCGCCTAAAGAGGATCGAAGGCCGGCTGATTGGTAAATAAAAGTTTTTGAAAACATTATGAAGCGAGTCGTTGCACTTTCTATACAAACATTCACCATGAAGAAAAAAAATGAATTTAGAGAGTGCATCAAAAACGTACCGACTATCTTCGAGGGGTATTGAGCAAATTTGTATCAGGAACCCACAATGGAAATGTCAGCTAACGGCGCAACAGAATGGTGAAGTTACAGCGGACAATGGGCTGTCGCTAGGCCGCCACTATGGCAGCAAACGTATGCTTTATACACTGACAGACCTTAAGCGAAACTGACAGCATTCAGGACTTTAGATCGTAGTGGCGCCATTTCTGTTGATGCCTCGTGGCTGTAATGCTGAAAGAGATGGTTTCACTCACCTCAATAAGTTCCATACCTTCCGCAGACTTATCTCGAGTGGCAAACGAAGTTGTTCCGCCATGTAATACAATTTCATAATCGATTAATTGTCGATTGTTGAAGCAAAGTCGATCACGAATCCTAGCAACAAACTCTTTGGCCCTAACCTAAATTGATGTTACGTAAATTCTATTTTTTACACATAAGAACACATACACCATACATAGTTGATTTCCTGGTGCTTCCATAGATACCACACAATCCTTTTGAAATTGTATTTTAGCATTTTTGTAAGAAATGCACATTTCGAATGCTGAAACCAGTTTAGTTCATCATTTTGCTATCATGAATTTTGGCTCTATAACAACTGAAGTTCATAAGAGGATAATAGGTTTCATGGCAGACCAACTCACTTGGTTAATTATAAAATAGTGTCACGTATTAACGAGAGAAGTAATGATGCAATACCGAAATTCAATTAAACGTACACTCAGCTGAGGCTAGCGAACAAAACAATGTTTCACACATGCAACTGTAACACAAACGGGTCAGATGAATTAGTATTAACGAAATATCAGTGATAACATTAAATTCTGCATAACTTTGGAAATATTAGAGACTCGTAAAACCTAAGACCAGTTTTGGTATCAGCACAAAAATTCCTTTAAGATGAGACTTTTACACACCATTCCGTAGTTGTTTTAAACTTCTAAAATTTTTAATTTACTTTATAGTGCTAGGATTGCAAAACGGTTTTTGGAAGAAATAGTTGACTAAATTATGTTTGCCACCAACTTAGAAAATATTACGATTAATTAATATAGAAAAGAGAAACTCTTTTGGTACAAAAAAAAAAAAAGAAATGAATTGATCGTATGACATTGATGGCCGGGAGTCTCCACCTGGGAAAGTTCGGTCATCGAGATGAAAGTCTTTTCACTTGACGCCACAGTGGGCTAATTGCTTGTTGGTGACGACGAAATGTTGATGAAGATAACATAACGCCCAGTCTCCGAGCGGCAAAAAATCTGACCCGGACGGGAATCGAAGACGGGGTCAGTGGATGGTAATCAGACGTATTGATCACTCAGCGAAGAGGGCGGACTAAACTAACACAAATTAAAATAGTGCTAGCCAACAGGCAACTTAATTCTACCATGAAGTACATATTTACAGTTCGTTTTGTGATTTCATATACCTTATCCTGATGGGGAGAGGTATGGGTATAATACAGTGTTGTGACCAGACGAGACTACAATTGTCCGGCAACAGCTGTAGGTTATTAGAGTGCTCTGGGACGTGGTTAATTTTTAACTACAACAGATGAAATATTATTTCAATTTATTACATGAATGAATAAAATAATTTATCTAAATTGAGACAGTTCTTTGCCACAGGAGAACGTAGTATACTTACATCTGTGGCTAAGAAAGCATTACTTGATGCATTAATTAACAAACTGCTCTCTTGAAGTACAATGTTCAACTTTAACTTAAGTACATGTTTGTCTGAAACTTCACAGTCATTATTCCTTCGTGATGTGCTTGAATGCTGAAGTTGAGGTCACAAACATGGGCGGAGCTCTCCCTAACTCCGCTCTATATTGACCTTAGTACGAGGGCGCTGTATTGCTGAGAGGAAGAGCGTATCTTCTGCAGTGTCTCTTTTTGCTTGTTGGGGATTGCAGCGAGCTCTCCCTAATGTCTGTGATATCAATCCGTGTTGCCGTCTTTGGCGTCGAACCGCGATCTCTGGAAGATACCACATATAGATTTTTGAGAGGTGCCTGAAGACAGTTCTGGGTGATTTTGTGTCTATAGATTGAAGTGGTGAGTGAAAATTTGTACCAAGGACGGGAATCGAACCAGGGTCTCCTTCTTACTAGGCAGGTACGTTAACCACTAGGCCACCTTAGCACGGCGGTACACACAACTGGACAGATTACCCTCGACCCCAATTCTCACTGCCACCCCAGTATACTTTAAATTCCCCCTTACACATGAACAGAATTGCCGAGGCTCACCGTGTTCTGGAATAGAGCATCAGCATCGACCATAAATGGGAGATTCTGGCTAAAACTCAGTTGCAGGTACTTATACAAATGAAATAACAAAATTCAGAGACTTTACTCGTCTCATACAGATATGATTTTGTGTATGTAGACTGAAGTGGCCAGTGAACAAAGGTCACATCGGCCAATGAAAGCTGTGAGAAACTATGACTGCTTGAACGTGTCCCTAGCCTGCATCACATTTACTTTGAAAAGGGTGAGAGTTCATTTTACCTTCCCCTAATAGCTGAAATACGTGCTTTAAAAATAAATTATGTACGTTCTCCAAATAGCCAAATCACATAACTGCTTACAAATCCTTGCGCTAATGACAACTACAAGTTTCTAGTGCACTGTTCAGAAATTCAGTTTAAGGGTCAGCTGTTATTTCTCGTGAGACATTCACACTAATACAAAGTAGTTACTTAGAATTAATGACGTTCCGTTTCTAAATCCTAATAAAGTCAGTGTATGAACATTTCTAATTTCACTCGCTGTACAGTAAGTAACTATACTCTCCAAACATTCCGCACATTCCATTACGTTGTTTCTAAGCAACATCTGTTTAATACGCTACGTGAACTTGCGACATGTAGCAATGGGAGCCTGTCTCACTTCATCAAAATAACTCACCATGAATATCAGACATCAGAAACACGTCCACGTTTCCCTGACTGCGATTTCTTTGTTCATATCGAAACGCATTTATGCAACATTTTAATAAATTCATCAGAACCACTGCACACACAGCATTACACACCGGGGACTCAATTCCAACTCCCGGCTTGTATGTATTCTGCGCACTACGTCTCCTGGTTCCACAACACGGGAACGTGGCACTTCCCTGGCTGGTAGACTCTAGTGAAGGTCAGTGAGAGTTGTACGTGTTCTCATACGACTAATAAAAATCCTTAACTGACCAATCATAGCTCTTAAATGAAATTTTTGCTAATTGCCAAAATACTGTTTCAAACTGCCAAATGAACTTTTAATGATCATACGTTTCCTCATATTTTGGACTGGCGCAAATGTATTGCTCCTCCGATACGTTACCGCCTGCTGGCACATTTGTCCTTTCACTCAATGTATCTGACTCACTCGTCTGTTGCACAACGTTATTTCACATGCTCTGACGTTCTTAACTGCTAAGACATTCAAGATTCTTTATTCACGTACACTTCCGGTTCACTCCACACACATTGTAATAACATGCGAACTGTAATTAATTTTCAAATACTGGAAATTTTGTGTTTTAAACATGCCTCCACATATCAAGAGCTATGAAAGATATTAACTTGAAATTTAAATGACAATTTCATACTTTATTGTTTGTGTAGTAGACTGTTTCTTTCACATTGTTTCATGGAGACGGATAAAAGGAGTAACGTCGTCTGGTGTACGATTTAGCTTCTCGTTACAAGCGAGCACGCTGCAGTTTTCTATATGACGAACTGCATAACGCGGGAAGCAGCCACCTGCGATCCTGCCCATATACACTACTGGCCATTAAAATTGCTACACCACGAAGAAGACGTGCTACAGACACGAAATTTAACCGACAGGAAGAAGATGCTGTGATATGCAAATGATTAGCTTTTCAGGGCATACACACAAGGTTGGCGCCGGTGGCGATACCTACAACGTGCTGACATGAGGAAAATTTCCAAACGATTTCTCATACACAAACAGCAGTTGACCGGAGTTGCCTGATGAAAAGCTGTTGTGATGCCTCGTGTAAGGAGGAGAAATGCATACCATCACGTTTCCGACTTTGATAATGGTCGGATTGTAGCCTATCACAGTTGCGGTTTGCGGTCGCGACATTGCTGCCCGCGTTGGTCGAGATCGAATGACTGTTAGCAGAGTATGGGATCAGTGGGTTCAGGAGAGTAATACGGAACGCCGTGCTGGATCCCAACGGCCTCGTATCACTAGCAGTCGAGATGACAGGCATCTTATCCGCATGGCTGTAACGGATCGTGCAGCCACGTCTCGATCCCTGAGTCAACAGATGGGGACGTTTGCAAGACAACAACCATCTGCACGAACAGTTGGACGACGTTTGCAGCAGCACGGACTATCAGCTCGGAGACCATGGCTGCGGTTACGCTTGACGCTGCATCACAAACAGGAGCGTCTGCGATGGTGTACTCAACGACGAACGTGGGTGCACGAATGGCAAAACGTAATTTTTTCGGATGAATCCAGGTTCTGTTTACAGTATCACGAAGGTCACATCCATGTTTGGCGACATCGCGGTGAACGGACATTGGATGCGTGTATTCGTCACCGCCATACTGGTGTATCACCCGGTGTGATGTTATGGGGTGCCATTGGTTACACGTCTCGATCACCTCATGTTCGCATTTACGGCACTTTGAACAGTGGACGTTACAGTTCAGGTGTGTTATGACCTGTGGTTCTACCCTTCATTCGATCCCTGCGAAACCCTACATTTCAGCAGGATAATACACGACCGCATGTTGCAAGTCCTGTACGGGCCTTTCTGGATACAGAAAATGTTCGACTGCTGCCCTGACCAGCACATTCTCCAGATCTCCCACCAACTGAAAACGTCTGGTCAATGGTGGCCGAGCAACTGGCTCGTCACAATACGCCAGTCATTACTCTTGATGAACTGTGGTATCGTGTTGAAGCTGGAGGGCCAGCTGTACCTGTACACGCCATCCAAGCTCTGTTTGACTCAATGCCCAGGCGTATCAAGACCGTTATTACGGCCAGAGGTGGTTGTTCTGGGTACTGATTTCTCAGGATCTATGCAAACAAATTGCGTGAAAATGTAATCACATGTCAGTTCTAGTATAATATATTTGTCCAATGAATACCCGTTTATCATCTGCATTTATTCTTGGTGTACCAATTTCAATGGCCAGTAGTGTAACACCTGCAGAAGCTAAGAACTGCCTTTAAGACTGAATTACATACTACAACACCACAAGATTGCATCGGATACTTCCAGGCCTGTCACAGCAACACAACGGTTCGTCGACGAACATTCGCACATTTGTTACCTAGCGCAAGGCAGTAACGCCTACAATTTCGAGTCTGTAGCGTTCTTGGTTTACGTTTCCAGAAATGGGCTATCATTCCCAGTTTGTGCCTCAAGCATACCTCTGCAAAATCTCGAGTTTTTCGGTATCATTTTGCTGCAAACTGTGTAGTTAGGTAATCGATGTCTGAAAAGTAATTCTGTACTCAATGTTTACAGAAATACCACTGACAGTGCTTTAGCAATAAAGCGAAACGTGTCTGGTGGAACATATTGTGATATTATAGTACTAGATGGTCATGAAAACACATTACACATCAAAACACTTGCTATTTTGTGTACTAATCACTTCCCGAATGACTTGGTTGACGCTTCAACTCTTCATTAAATATTAAACGTACTCATGTTTCGTGAACCATCTTAAAAATAAAGTTTTATACCTGATGAGACTTTACCTTACAAGTTGGATGTTATATTTGTATTTTCCAGTATTTAATTTTCTGCTTTCACCATTCAGAATTTCGTGTATTAGTTACAGCATGTTTACTGCAAGGATGCAATTTGTACCTAGGTATCTACCGCCAACGATTTACTTATCTATGGCTCAGTCTTTGGGGTGTTCAGGACGTATTCTTTGAGTTCCTATTAGGTCACGGTCCGCCTCGCTGCGAATAGTGGATCGTAACCAGTTTGCATCCTGACGTGCTTAAAGTATGACTTCTTTGGCGTTTGATGACGTGGGTTGTTGTTTGTTGTATGGTGTGGAAGTAACATGTAGTTTAGCTATCTGCAGGAAAAGCACAGCTACAATACAATTTTTCTAATCATTCACAGCTAGCACATACCTGTAGCTCATGCAAACTACTTACACGAGTCGCATCGCGAAGTTGCCGAAATTTTCGTGGTTAGTCTTTGCGACTTTGTAAGGAGATTATGTTTTAAGGCTCGGTAGGATATCTGTTTGCTATTAATCCGCCTGAATAATACAACTGTCAATATCGTCACACTCTATCAGTTAACATTCCACAATAATTTCAGACTCGTATTAATTTTGTTCTGTCTAATTTTTAACGGTACTGGAATTCTGTGTACCTCATGATTTCTGAGCACTAGTGTTACACGTACTATTTCTACCTAAATGCTTTTCTAAAATCAGTTATATGAATTTACATTCAAATATTCTCTGAAATCAATTTTTCCTTATGGTTCAGTCAGCTACTCAGAAGAGTGTATGCCACTTGCACTTAGCAGTCAGCATACAATCAATCGACGCAAAATGTCGTACTTGCCTTCAGCAACTGGTAAAATAGATGTGGGGATAAGAATCACCTACCTATTATAGTTCAGGTGATATGATGACATAAGCAACTGGATGCGTGTAAAACAGCCGCATCGCGCATGACGTTTAAATTTATTACTTCTTTGCTACCAATTCTATTCGCAACATATTTCGCTGGCAGTATCCACACATGCCGCTGAATGTAAGTACACAAATATATCATTGTACGACGCATAGTTCAAGAGGTACGATGTCATAAACACTGACATACGTGAAAATATACCGCATCATGCATGAAGTTTTAATACATTTATTCTTTACTACTAAGACACACCTACAATTGACTCAGCATATAGAAATCCCTGACATCTGGCAGGGCTTTTGACAGTTTTCAACTGTGAAGGGCAAACGGCTCTAGGTGAAAATCATAGCCGTCTGTGGAGCTTGAAGAGGCTTTGTCATAGCGATATTAACAAAATCGCGTTATAGACACACGGAGCAGCTGTGCCAAGCACACAGGAACTGTCGCGGATCATGTTTCTTAATTTTAATACTTTACTTAAACATTTGTGCACTATGCAGATTTCATGATTTCAAAGGTGTTTTCACGAGTTCATGGCAATGAAACTGTTTTGATAATTCACTACAAACATAGTTCATCTTTTGTTTAATTTCAAATAGCAAACTGGCAAAATAAATATCTGGGCAATGCCTGGTTTGTCGGATATTATTCTATGAGTATAACATTGGTGCACTTAGATGGCGTTACTAATTTTTTTAATGCAGGGCATATTTGGAGTTATTTTCATAGGTAATCTATTTTTCCGTCCTAATAGGAACCTTGCAGTCTGTCTACGGAACGCTGTCGTGTGAGAAACAAAATAGACCCTCTAACGAATGGTCTGTGACGACATTGTGCAACTGTAGTGCTTTCAGAGACGAAGATCCGTCTGGAGCTTACCCGACGCGACGTGTGCCACGCAGCGCTCAAAGTACAGCGTACCCGCTGCCAAGAGGACTCACCAAGGTTAGCGGCCGTCATGTGATTCGCTTTAAATCGACGCAAGGCCGCACCGCCCACCGCGGCCAAGTGCAGACGCACGTACCGCCGCCCCGCACGTCAGTCGCTCTTCTGGGAGGCGGGACCCACTGTAGGGTAACGCATCCTTATGGTGGAACCGCTAAGACACCTAAGTAGTTGAAAGTAGGAAGTCGCACAGGTTTGCTTCCCACTCTGAAATCTCGAAACTTCCGATTGTAATTGCACCTCCGATTCAGATAGTTTACAATTGCTTTACACTATCAAGAAAAACATGAAATAATTATAGTCGCAGTTAGTTACCTCTAAGATGATTCAACAAGGGAAGTGTCCTGGCAGGGTCGCCAGATTTACTGTTACATGTACTTTTTGGAAATCTGCAGTAAGTTCTACAGGACCAAACTACTGATACCTTCAGTCTCTAAGCTTACACACTACTTAATCTAACCTAAACTAACTTACTCTAAAGACAACACACACACCCATGCCCAAGGGAGGACTCTAACCTCTGAAGGGGAAGCCACGTGAACTGTGACAAGACGCCTCAGACCGTGAGGATACTCTCCATGGCGTTTCATGTATTAATGGGCATGTAGTGAGTCACAATAATCATACAGTTAACTGAAGATTCCTCCATTTATTCTCTTTTCTGTGTCACTTATGAAATAGAATTCAAATATACGACCACTTCCGTGTCGTTGTATAAATTTCTAATAGACTGAGGTGGCAGAACACATGGGATACCTCCTAATATCGTATCGGATCTCCTTTTTCCCAGAGTAGTGCAGCAACTAGACGTGGCATGGACTCGACAAGTCGTTGGAAGCCCCCTTCTGAAATACTGAGCCAAGCTGCCTCTGTAGCCATCCATGGATGTGAAAGTGTTGCTGGTGCAGGATTTTGTACATTGTTTTCACAGATTTTTTATGAAGGGTCATTCCCGAAACGTGTCAATAAAGTTTTTTACTCCTGTGCGGTTTTTATTATTTAGAGACCTCAAGCAGTGTAAAGCGAGCGCTTAGTTAACCAGCAAACAGGAGTGCCATTGCTTACAAATCGCCACGGATAATTATTTTGTTTCACATTAATAGTACTCGGCAACTCGCATGAAGTTCAGGCACTCATATTCTGTGACTAATTTCGAAATCGGTTGTACAGGTTTTTTAAAAGAAATTATTATGCCGGACCGGCGTCGGGCCACGTGTGCATAATAAGCGGTACACTACAGAAGATGAATCAAGGTATATAACACATATTTTCATACCTGAGTAGTTGGTTCAACAGTACTGTAGAATATGTCGATAAAGAATATTTACGTGATGTAAGGCATTGTCGTTTGCTAGATACGAAAAAAATCCTGCGTCAGTATTTTTCACTCAGATGATGCCACGGAACCCGAGAAAAATAGAAAAGTTAAGCTTTGTGACTCCATATTTCACAATAATAACTTTCGTAAATGCAGTACTTCCCCCGAGCGTATGATTCCGCTGCACTCTATGGTCTCGGCCGAGAGCGGGCTTCGCGGAAATACAGTAGTAAGTTACAATAGTCCCTTACCTCTTACGAGGAGAACACTGCAAGTGCCACAACTCGATTTCCCGTGTCTCGGCTTATCCGTAGATATTCGATCGTTTCTGAAAAAACAACGGTCAACGTTTTCGAGCTACTTTATATGCCTTTTAGGGACTAGATGGCTGAAATGAATTGGTGGCACAGTGGTTAACGTCTTGACTGAATAGCTTTGCGCCCCCTGTTCGATACCCGATCATTATATTTATTTTTGGTTTTCATTTTCCTGTTCATGTTTGTAGAAGGCTATGCACTAATGTTTCCAGTGCACATTCGAATGAAGTTGTCCTTATTCTTCCATTAATTGCATGTCTGGTAACTGAATTTAAAGAAAAAAAAAATAAATGAGAAAATTATTTGAAATAGTTTTCGGTGAAATTCCTGTAGCATATTTGGATTCATAATCAATTGCAAGCGTCGGCTTTCAATACAGTGATTCGTCATGCGTGGTTTGTGGTGAAATTACTGCCAACGCGTGAAATCAGCAGCAGCGTTAACGACGTTTCTTTCTCGACTGAGATTCATAGGAAGTGGCAAACCAGCCCTCGCGAAATGCTCGTGGTGTTCGGAATTTCTATGTTTCGAATGTTTTCACGCTAGTTATCATCCAGGGGCAGCAACAAATCTGCCTGAAGACTAAACATAAGAATAAAATATAAGAATTAATATGAGAACTGTCATAAGAAACAAATATCAGAATATGAGAGTTTTAATACATTATAACCCCTAAAAATTAAGGACACTTATTGTGGAACGCAGTTGTAATTTTACAGTTAATACAACGTGTAGGAATCTTTTAAGGATAGGATTCTGATAGCCTTCCAGTAAGCGAGGTTTCTGGGAAATTGGGGTATGGCACTTGGCGCGTTCTCGTTAGTCGCGAATAGCAGCCAATACCTATTAAAATAAAAACAGCTATTAATAACGGTTTCCTGTGCCCTCATCCCTACTCCTGTCATCCAATCAAAGATTTAGCTCACTCCCTTTCCTGAAAACTAACTGTATGAGTAGAATGTAATTACACTAAATTTAAATTTATCCATGTTGTACGGATGGTTGAATCAGCAACTGTATTACGTATTTATAATTTTTTTTCTGCTTCAGTCGCTATTTACTAATACTTTTTAGCACGACGCGTACGCCCGGGTTCCCGGGTTCGATTCCCGGCGGGGTCAGGGATTTTCTCTGCCTCGTGATGACTGGGTGTTTTGTGATGTCCTTAGGTTAGTTAGGTTTAAGTAGTTCTAAGTTCTAGGGGACTGTTGACCATAGATGTTAAGTCCCATAGTGCCCAGAGCCACGACGCGTTTCGGGAGCGTGTTATCATCATCAGATGCATCAGAGTTACATGTACGTTAATTGTATGCCTTTGTCCCCCACATCGGCGCAGAGTTATTAACGGATTTCGCATGGTTTAGTTGAAGAATGGTCGGATGCCCTATCTATCGCCAGACTGTTACCCCTGCCCCTACCCTCCTCCCCTGCGGCGGAATATGTGCACCCCAACTGCCTGCGATTAGTGTTATTCAGGTGAAACTGAGCGAAACCTTTCTAAGTGTTCTGAATCGCGTAAGACGCTGCTTGGATATCTGACCAGTATTCACTTAGTCAGATGTGAGAAAGCGGTTAAAAACCACATACAGGATGGCCAGCAAGCTAACCCTCGTCGTTAATCCGCCAGGCGCATCTCCCCATCTTGGGAGCGTCATTTTAACACATGTGGCAATCCTGGCGGTTACAGTAATGTAAACTGTTTTTTGGGTGTGTCAATGATGTTACGATCTGAAATTTAACCATTTTTGTAGGATATGTAATTGTCTAGCACACAGAGCACGGTAATCAACGCAACGCCTTCACTTAACACATTCACATTCGGTTATTTACCGTTTGGAAAAACATGAAACACTAAGACAGAGAGACTTGATCACAATGAAATTTATTGCATCTATTAGGGACGTGACACTACACAAACGATTGGCATTACAGGCCTGTACAGGCACTGTGACTGTGGAAATTCAGTAAAGAGTAGTTTTACAACGTGCTTCAATTAGAGCCGCTAGATGCGGCGGCATGGAATCAATGAGCGGCTGAATATGCTGCTGGTGTATACTGTGTGATGCAGGTCGCAGGCGTGTCTCTAAAGCATCCGCTGTGGCTGCAGTAGGACATAAAGGAACCAGCTGCCGATTGGACGTGTCCCAGACATGTTCGATGGGCAACATGTCAGGCGAACGGGCAGGCCAAGGAAGTGGTCGTACCCATTTTTCTTCGAAGAAGGCTCGCACATTCCTTGCCGTATGTGGCCGGGCATTGTCCTGCTGAAAAATGGCTCGTTGAACGACCTGCAGGAGGATCATTGCCTTGGGCTGTAAAACCTTCTTTATTGCCTTTAAATTGCAAGACGTAGGCGGCGAGATCGTGTGTTATAGTTTATGGCACCCCAAACCATCACACATGAAGCTTGTCCGCTATGCTGCTCAACAATATAATCTGCCAGATTGCGTTCACCACGGCGGCGTTGAACGCGTATATGGCTGTCACTGTAGGACAAGTCGAAGCGGGACTCATTCGAAAACACTACATTTTGTCACTCAGCATGCCAGTATTGGCGTTCACGTGCCCATTGCAGTCTGCGGTGTTGGTGGAGTCTGGTCAATGGAAACCGACGCGAGTGTGCCACCAGTCCAGCCTGCAGAAGACGGCGACCAATCGTCGACGCAGACATGTCCTCACCCGTTACAGTGGACGCTAACTCTTTGGACGAACCACTTCTCTCCGTTACAGCCAAGCAGACAATGAGCCGTGATAAAATTTGCTGTTTTGAAGAGCACGCAGCAGCGCGTAGTGTAAAGCAGTCGCCTTCTGTTCCTGGCTGTGGCGCCGTTGTGGCAACTGCAGTTTTGGTGCCTCCCTCTGGTTGGAAAGGGGAAAGGTTGCCTGTTCACGTGCATTTAAGGAGCGCTATGAGCTCGGCAAGGGGTCAGTCTGTAAGTCTCGGCGAGTCTGGTCAGTTGGTCAGCCGGGTCAGTGTGAGGCAGTGTGTGTCTGTCGTTCGGAGTGCTGTTACGCGTTAGGCGTCAGTCTGCTCGAGTTGCATGGGCAACGGTCATTGGCGGTTGGATCGGTCGGTTGGTCGGTCGCGCACTGAGACACAAGATGACTGGTCGGTCTTGAGCGTCGGCGCATGTGAGGTCCCCACGTGAGTCCAGTGGGCCGCGCCGTGTAGAAAGGGGTAGTGGCTTCGCGGTCGACACGAGAGCAACAGGAGTCAAACCACGACATCCGGCTGGCCGGGGTGAGCTGCGATACCGTGAGTCGGGAGATGGGCGCTCCTTCCTGCGTCCGTTGAAGCGGCTGGCAGCGGACAGCTCGGGAGAGCGTTGGGGGTGCTGCGCCAGGTCTTCGCCAGAAATCGCAGTTTATTAGAAGTTAAGTGACAGGAGATATGTTTTTTTATTTACTTGTTAAATTCTACTTGTTATCGTGGTGAGGTCACCAGCCGCTTTGTTTTGGGGTCGTCCCACCATTCTTCTCCGTTTGCCCAACCGCGGGAAGGTGGTTATTTATGAATTGGGTGGTCCGTTTTCCCTTGTGCAATTGGGGCGGGTTAGAGCAATCTGCGGTTCGGGTTGTTCAGTAATCCCCCTGTCAATCTGCCATAAAATAATAGCTGCCTCTGTCATGTTTGTCGGATTCGTTGTTAACGAATTTATTGCTTAAGGGATAAAGGCCGAATTCCTGAAATATGTTTTTATCTTGCCTATCATCTTGCAAGGTGGTATATGTGTAATGTAGAGCATGTTGGTACATTTTATGTACAACTGCATGTCATGGATTTTGTTTAAATGGTCATTTTAGTATATAAAGTTGCCACCCTTCCACTGTAAGAGTTCTTTAAAAAACATGTTGCACCTTTGGTGGCAAATAATTTTTAATGTGAGTGTTTTGTACCATTTCCAGCCCTCTTACGGGGTGCATAGTTTATGTGTTTGTGTGAATTGTTAAAATTTTTAGTTTAAAGTAATCTGGTGTGTTGCAGATTTGCACCAGTGTAGTCTTTCAGAGGTTGTTGTGATCGGTCGTGACTACGGCCGTGTTAAAAGGGAGCGACAAAGTTCTCAGCCCGAAAGCTGATACTATATATATATAAAGAAACATTGTTATTTCTGTCTCTGAATAAGTTGTAACTTGATATTTACAGGGTGCTTTCTGATTATAATTTTAAATCTGTTTCAAAACAAAAGGGGCTTTTAGGAATAAAATTTCCATTTATTAAAAAAAATATTTTTTTTTTTAAATTTGTTTCATCAGTTACCCTTTGGCAAGTACTTTCACGCTCACATAGTATGATTAAATGTGTTAATGTTGTTGATGAATCGCTAGTAAATAAATTCTTAAGAAAAGGTTTTGAAAGTAAGTTCGCGGTTCAGACAAGTCGGGGGTCATCTCGCACTGTGGCCACATTGTGTCGTCCAGTACCCTGTCGGCGCTGTGTACAGTCCCCTTCTCTCTGCAGGTTACACAAACGTCTCACTGTTGATACAGTGTGCCCTGTATGAGCCGCAGTGTCACGGAACGACAGACCTGTCTCTCAGAGACCAATGATTGCGGCCCTTTCGAACGCACTGATGTGCCAGTATTCCACCCTGTATGTTGGCGAGACGTAGTGGCACAACGACTGTCATGAGAGATCATTTCACACAAATTTACCTAAAGTTAACAACACAAAATCGTATTAGACTCGTGTTCAGAAAAAAAAACAGAACACCATGAACGACTAGATATAGGACGTTCATAGTCACAGGACATGTACATTATTAATATGTCCTGCAGAAATGGTTAGCATTTGAACAACGTCGGCCCGCGTGTTCAAGGTCAACATCGGTATCGACGTGCAACACCACTCAAAGTGAAAATGTACCCTGCGTTTGTCGTTGTCAACCGAAGATAAGGGATCAGTGTGACTTGAGCGGACGTGCTATTCCTCACAGACGTATGCGCAAACCGTACCGTCAGATCAGTGAGTCTGAATGTGCTCATATGGAACGAAGTGTTTTGGTAGTGCAACGGGTGTGTTCAGAATGGTTCGTGGAAGGCCTTAGAACAAGGCAGATGGGTCACGTCGCATTACCCAGACCACCCCCCTTCCCACCCTCTCCCGAGAAAGGTCGACACCTCATCCGAATGGCATTGCAGGACAGATCTGCGTCGTCGCACATCGTACGCTATCATGGCTGACATTCCATCGCCGTTTATTACGGCACGGCTTACGAGCGCGTCGTCCGCGTCTTTGACAAATGTGCGGAAACACGCCAGACGGCAGTGGTGTACGGAACAACATCACTGGGGACGGGAATGGCAACAAACAGTGTTTTCAGACGAATCCATGTTTCGTTTGTCTGAAAATGATGGCCGCATTTTGGTGCACCATGGACAGGGGGAGCGGCATCACACAGACTGCATTCGGACAAGACATACAGGGCCAACTCAAGGTCTTATGGCGTGGGGTGCTATTGGATGCAACCACAAATCAAAATTGGTGCGTGTTCAGGGAAATGTAACCACGGTGACCTACGTGAACGACATTCTGTGACCCGTACCCATACCCTTTCTGCACCACACCCCAGACGGCATTTTCCAACAAGACAATGCACGAGCACATACTTCTTGGTGTGCCAGGATGTCAGCCTTTTGCCGTGGCCCGCCAGATCACCAGACTTCTCGCCAATCGAAAATGTATTGGATATGGTGACACGACGGGTGCAGGCTGCGACCCAATGCCAACCAGTACAGATGAACTTTGGAACCAGGTGAATACTGCATGAATGGCTATTCCACAGGACTCCTTTCGTGCCCTATACCTATCGATGCCATCACGCATAGAACATGTTAACAGGGCCCGTGGTGGACCCTGTGCCTACTAGGCAACAGGACACATGTTGAACGGGGGTGACTGAAATGCTAATCATTTCTGCAGAACATACTGAAACGTCCCCTTAGAAAAATTGTACAAGACTGTGCTTAAACTGACACACAATATTTTTGGCGCAACGCAATCTGACTTTCAGTAATCCCTACAAAAGAATGGCCCTGACTAACATTAACCCATACCTTTCACAAATCACTTACCTCACAAAAATCTCCGTTACTCGAACTAATGCAATACAGCGAGCGCCACTACTGCCAGCTAAATAACAGATTCAAACTACTGAAGGCACTAACTACTGATAGGCACAGCTAGCAAATGAAAGATTTTAATAGAGAACAAACAATGTATTTACCTTAATAGTGTTCAAAAGTCACAATATATATAGCAGTTCATGACATCCAGTCTTACAAATGTACTGTTTCTGATGGACACACGTCCAGATCATCCGCTCTCAAAACTCCGCCATCGCACTTCCCCACATCCACCACTGCTAGCGGCTCACCTCCAACTGCGCAACGCTACGCGCTGTTAACAGCCAACAGCTCAACACTACAATAGCCAACAACAATGCAAACCAGCCACAGACGGCACACAGCACAGCCAGTGATTTTCATACAGAGCGCTACGTGGCGTTACCAATATAAAAACCTAAACAGCCTACTTACAATACTAATATACATCTCCTGTGAATATGAACGTCCTATCTCTAGTCGATCATGGTCTTCTGTTTTTTTTTTCTGAACATGAGTGTATTTTATGGGCTATCAGAATATCTGATTTTGATACTACGCATCGAATTGTGTTACGATGAACTTACTTATATCTAATGCACCTTCTTTCAGTTCTCAATATTTTATTTATGACATGAGAGACGTTGATGATTGATCAGGATAGATAAGTGCTGCACTGCCTAATTAAATGAATTTGGAGCACTGTTTGCTGTAGCCGAGATATATATTTTCTATAAGATATATACAATTTATTTCGATAGTTTTACGAAAATAGTAGCAGCAGTCGAATCATATAAAACAATGCCCAGTATAACACACATGAATCCATTTTTAGGACCGATTACACTTGTCGGTAAAACTGCTACAGCGGATGTATGAAATGCGGTGGATGTTCTATATGAGGTTTACCACGTATCGTATAACTTCTTTACCTTTCCAACTCCGTTCAATTTAAACAGACTCATTTAATGAAAATATCTTTGCCGCAGTCACCATATTGGTATTCTTATGAATATCGTGAACATATCTGTCACATGACACCTTAAGCCACCCTAGCAGAGGGGGGGGGGGGGGAACTTTATTCATATGTAAGTAGCTAGTCCCTTCAAAGCAATGTCATTTGCTCATTAGAAGAAACGAAGGAAGAGCAAGGTGTAACGTCCCGTCGATGACGGCGTCGCTGGAGACGCGGCATCTTCTGTGTCTTTTTCAAAGAAATAATCTCCCGTCATTTCCTTTAAGCGATTTACGGAAACCACGGAAACCCAAATCAGGATGATCGGGTGTGATTTAAAGTAACAGCTCCCCGAGTGCAAGTCCACTGCGTCGCCTAGTTTGGTTGAAGTTCTGCGCTGTTAATAAGTTCTTCACTTTGAATTTGCTGCCTATCTGTGCTAATTACAACAGTGAGCGTACCTATCGGATTATACGGTCTGATATATTGTCGTGTTTTTAACAGAGAAAACTTCTCACTCATGCATGAGTTCAGCCATTACATGTCAATATGCCATTCTTTCTGCAATATTCCACCACTCCAGCAATTTGCAGAACAGGGCAGAGGGGTGGCAGCGGTAGTATCTGTGTAACAGGTAGCTCCTCTGTCGGCGGCCGTGACTCCCAAAGTTGCAACAGACAGATCACGTGGGGTGGCTGGTGTTTCACTACAAGAGATATATGTACACCCAACCTTGTGGCTGGGTCAGCAGTTGGTACCTAGTTGTTGACACCTCGGTACGTCGATCTCGTGAATCCCACTGTTACTCCGCACAGAATACTGTAGCCTATAGATGCGCATTCAGCAGTGCACGCTTGGGGAGAGCGGTAGTAGGTGGGGGTTACAGGAGTAGCGAAAATGACCGCCCGCTGGAAGGGAAGTGCCGTTCGAAACTGAAGCCTACGATCACATTTTTTGTAGATATTAAATGGTGCCCCTCCACGCCCACACTTGCATGGTGATCAGTCAGAAAGATCTGTCACTTCTTCTTTGGTTAGTATCAAAAAGATTTCAGCTAAAGCTGCAGCGATTTATTTTCACCTGGCTTGTTAACTATTTGTAACTTTCAGAGAAGCGTCATGAGTGGCGAAAAATGGCTCTGAGCACTATGGGACTTAGCATCTGAGGTCATCAGCCCCCTAGGCTTAGAACTACTTAAACCTAACTAATCTAAGGACATCACACACATCCATGCCAAGGCAGGATTCGAACCTGCGACCGCAGCGGTCGCGTGGTTTCAGACAAGCACCTAGAACCACTCGGCCACACTGGTCGTCCGTCGCACTTGGTATCCAAACGCTGCGTAGTTCACGGAAGTGACGTACCTAGTTGGTGTCAGGCCATGGCACGTAAGCTGGTTCTGTTATGTGACTGCATTGCTCTAAAGTTGTTATTTTAATAATTTACGATGAAGGTATTACGCCCTGCTGTGTAAAGTTTATTATAATAATGATGTGCTTGAATGCTACGTGTACTGAGTGTGTAACTGCGATATCTGATCAAAAGTATCCGAACACACCTGTGTAACGTGGAACTGACCACTAGGTGTCATGAGAGGCGGATTCCCGAGTATAAATATAGGCGGGGACCGTTGTGCTGTCAGTAGAGAAGCAGTCACAGCAGAATGTGTCAGTAATGAGAGCTCAGTGACTCCGAACGCGGTCCGGTCATTGGACGTCGCGCGAATAACAAATTATTCGGGAACATCTCAATCCTTCTAAAGCTGCTCAAGCCTACTGTCAGTGATGTGATTCTGAAATGGAAACGCTACGAGACAACCATAGTCAAAGCAAGACCAGGTAAACCTCATATACTGACTGACGGAATCGACGCGCAATAAGGAGAGAGGTTGTAAGGAATCGCATGAAATCAACGGAAGGGGTCATTGATGAGTTCCAGAATGCTACCAGCAGTCCAGCTAACACAACGACAGTGCGCCGGGAGTTATAAACAACTCGGTACAATGGTCGAGCGGCTCTTCAAAAACCACGCGTTTCTACAGTCAGTGCTAAGCGACACTTCAGGTGGCGTAAATAGCAACGGCACTGAACAGTGGATGATTGGAAACAGTGATTTTGAGTGACGAATGAGGCTATACCCTGTGGCACACCGATGGAAGGGTTTGGGTTTGGCGACTGCCTGGAGAACGTCATTTTTCATCATGTTTAGTGCCCATACTCAAGTACGGAAGGGGTGTTATTACGGTGTGGGAGTGTATTTCGTTGTTATGGTGCGCTTAAGAAAATTCTGAATGCGGAATGCTATGTATACATTTTACAGCATTGCGCACTGTATACAGCAGAGGAACAGTTCTTTGTATCAACATGACAAACCACCCGTGGCATAAAGCAGCGCCTGTGAGCGAATTGCTTGTGGACAATAAAATTCCTGAAATGGACTGGCCTGCCTAGAGTCCCGACCGGAAGCCAGTGGAAGACCTTAGGCATGAGACGTAACATCGACTTTGCATCAGATCTCAGCGTCCAACATTATACCCTCCTCAGATTTAGGCTCTTTAGGAAGAATAGGGTGCCATTCCTTCAAAGATATTCAGATATTACGTTCAAAATGGTGTCCCCAGAAAACTTCAAACCGTCATAACGGCGAAAGGTGGACACAGCCCATAATAACATACCCTAATAGGTGTCCGCATACTTCTGAGCTGATAATGTATGTTATTACATGTTCTTGTAGGGGAGACTGTTCCAATAAATAGCGTTGATTTATCTATTCGTAGAAATGGTTCAAATGGCTCTGAGCACTATGGGACTTAACATCTGAGGTCATCAGTCCCCTAGAACGTAGAACTACTTAAACCTAACTAACCTAAGGACGTCACACAACACCCAGTCATCACGAGGCCCACCGCAGAGAGGCTGGTAGGCGTTACGAGTTGCGACCGCTATAGTATTGTATAATATAAAACTCCTTTATATGTGGTACAGCTACAGAGTTGAAGAAAAAATTGTCTTTCATGACCTAAATAAGTGCGAGATACTACTCGTATATTAAGTGTCGCTCTGTGAAGCAGCAGTCCAGTATTTACGAAACTTTGGACTATGTTCTTGAGGTCTAGTATTAATTGATCAGACTTTCATTCCATTCTGAAGTGACGTATCAGTCAGTTTGAGGTGAGACTTCCATGGACACAAACACTTTTGTAGTCTTTGCCGAATGAAGAATTTCTTGCCACGTCTGAAGAATATGCTACGTCAGCTCGTGAGGATTGCAGAATGGAAGCTGGTATGAAAGTATACGACTTCACATGGTGTCCCAAACATTCTCTAAGGGCGACAAATCAGGGAATTGGGAAGGGAAGATAAGAATCTGTAGATTCCTAAAAACGTCAATTTTAGTGGGGGATCTTGCTTTAACTGCTGGAATGTGCCATTTGGTATCCCACTCATGAAAAATACAACAGGATTTACAATACTTGCCACCTGCTGACGGGTATTCTGCCTCCCTTCAACAATTATCAGGGCGTTTACTAAGCAATGCGACACTTTTTTCTGAAAGCAGGTTGGTTCTATTCAGGATTCTAATACATCGTATTATTCTTCACTCTTTTGGCTACGAAATCCTGTTCATCAACATAACCTCCGTTCCATGCGACGGTCTTACATGCACAAGCGGCGTATTGCAAATTATAGTAAATTACATGAAATTATTTATTAATGAGTTAATTAATTAATGATGCACATTATTTTGTAGAGAAAAATCAAAATAACAAAATTATGTATTCAAAATTTGTACCCTAACATTGGTTATGACGAACTCTGCAACGAAAATTGTGAGTGGCTAAGAAATTCGAGTTTAGTTATTTCGGAAGATAACAAGTTTTAGGCAATTACAAATACGTTAATAGGAAGTCGAGATCCTTAACTTTCGAACAGTGTACGTTATTATATGGGACTACGCTGATTAGCTCATAATTTTACACTTATAGAACTATCGCTAACTTTAATTATCTGTAAATTTTATTTAACATGCTCCATAGTTACTCCTGGAAACATCCTAACCAAAAGGAATACCTCATCAATCAATTTAAGAGGGAGAGAGCTAAATATTTGTAATATCAGTACATATTACTCGTATAGAAAATATAACACAAAATTAGATAAAAATGGCTATTTTCTGGAGTAGAAAAAACGTAACAGATGGGTAGAATCATAAATGCTGCATCACAGTGTGTCTAAAGTAGCCAGACTTTTCAGGTAGAGATCGCAAATATTCATTGGCGCTTGCAGATGTCTACGGAAAACTGAGTGTAAACAAAAGCACGGTGAGTATTTTGGCGAGGTGTGTGTCGTCATCGCAACAAGGTCGCGCAAACCTGTTCGATCTTCCGCGTGCCGGTCGGTCGTACACAGCTATGACTCCTGCGCAGTTGGAACGTGCGCACACTCGAGGTGATCGATAGATCACGATCAAACACCCCGCTGCCCCGCTTTGTTGATAGCGCTGACACCCTCGTCCACCAGTCCTACGTCGACCAGTAGGGTGGTATCATGCGGTCGTACTGGTCCTGTCAATAAGATGGCGAAGGCTGTCGCACTGAACCGAGATTATGTTAGAAAACAGGGTTTTGTAGCCATAAGAGTGAGGAACATCATGGTGTATTGAAATCGTGAAAAAAACGAACCTGCTTTCAGAAAAAAAGTGATATATTACTTATTGAATACCCTCTCAGTTGTTGAAGGGAAGCAGAACTTCGATTACCAAGAGTGTGAAATGTTAATGTCACTGCCACTAGTGATTTTTGGATATGGTGATTCAAATTGTGACTTTTTCATGTAAGCGTGAACTGTGCTTTGTACCACAATACAACAGTTAACTTGGGCACTGTAATCGTTGGTGTTGATCTGGTTAAGTACGCATAAATTTTTGTAGCTGACAAACTGGTCATTGTTATTAGTAAGTGAACATAAAGAAAAATAAATGTGTGTGTTAATATAGTCTAAAAGTGGTGTCTTGTACGTCTTTTGAGCATACAATATCCCGCACCCATTTCGACTTTCAACTACGTGGTGAGGGAGATTTGTGCCACCGAGGATATAGTACGAAAACCAGGTCCGTATTGCTGCAACACCCGTAGACATCATGTTCTAATACTGACTTCCTTTGTAGCAACGGCTATTTTCTGCACTAAAAGTAGTTTCTCATAAGGACAAAAACTTACAAGGGGACGGCGCATAATCGTCATTACCTGTGTTCTCCAAGTTGATGTTATATACAGGACTTGGCCAGAAATGAAAGTGAAGGAAGTGGGACATAAAGATGGCTAAACGAGTAGTAAAACAAACTGAATTTTGAACGCGGATTGGAAGAGGCATGGGGCATTTACGCTACCCCTGTTTCCATGCAGCGGTTGCTACGAAGGAGTGCTGAACGGTAATCGGAGAGTAATTTAGTCGACTCCCCGTGCGGAAACCTTTATCTTCAGTCTACACGTCACACTGTAAATAAACCAAAACAATGCTCGGTGTATTGCATTTATTAATATTTTCATAAAAGGGATAAAAAAGAAAATTTGGGATTGCAAATAGATTTTCAGGAATGGATTTTAAGGCATACACGAAAATATGATATATAAAATAATATGGTTTTATTATTGTACAGTTGATGATTTGGGATTGCAAATAATTTTCCAGAAGAGGATTATAAGACGAACATAAAAACTTCGAATATAAAATTAGATGCTTTTATTATTCTACAGCTTATGATTTACACGTCTAGGGGCGATACTCACCGTAAAAACGGGGGAAGCTATGACTTTCTCGGCATGTTACACACGTTATAAACGTCGAATTTTTACACGGTCGTTATTAAGTATCTATAGAAAAACAATCCAGGTTTACATTCTCAAAAGGTTGTCTCTCCTAGCACAATTCGGCAGCAAACCACTCGGAACCTATCTTTTCGCCAAATATTGGCGAGGATTGCTGGTGGTGTACAGTGAAAGATATTTTGATGCAGTGTTCACGGGATGCTGATTACTTTTTCTCTCCCTGAGAGATAAGAACAGTTTTGAAGTTTTTTTGATCAAATTCTTTGTCTGACGATAAAAACTAACATTGTAGGATTGCACTAACGGAGTGCATTTGGGTATGTGGGAGGGGGGGGGGGGGTGGAAGTATTTTAACACTGCACAATGGCAGTCCATTTTAAACTTGAATAATTTTGCCGTATAACTGTGCATTTGTTTGTCCTTGTCATGAGCCAGTTAACAGAATAAATTTCCTCTCCTGGCCGTAGGGTTTCATCACACCAGTGAAAAATTCTTTCTATAAAATTGTTGTAAGTTTCCCAAATTTTGACAAACCATTGGCGACATTCCTATTTTTTGCCACTTATTCATCCAACCACTTTGAAAAATGGGTCTGAGCACTATGAGACTCAACTGCTGAGGTCATCAGTCCCCTAGAATTTAGAACTACTTAAACCTAACTAACCTAAGGACATCACACACATCCATGCCCGAGGCAGGATTCGAACCTGCGACCGGAGCGGTCACGCGGCTCCAGACTGTAGCGCCTTTAACCGCTTGGCCACACCGGCCGGCCCATCCCCTTTGAATCCTCCGTCAAAAATATTCTGTACCTTCCCGTTTCATGTCTTTTAAGAAAGCATTTACAAATACTGTGTATTAATTTTAATTTTAATGAATTTTAATTAATGTTTATTTGCGACGTAAGAATGACTCCACAACCCTCGGATTACTGTTCCGTACTCTTTCCGTTGTGCCAACCGCTGCCTAGGAACTAACAAGCCGGGCGTTGTGGCCGAGCGGTTCTAGGCGCTTCAGTCCGGAACTTCGCTGCTGCTGCGGTCGCAGGTTCGTATCCTGCCTTGGGCATGGATGTGTGTGACGTCCTTATGTTGGTTAGGTTTAAGTAGTTCTAAGTCTAGGAGACTGATGGCCTCAGATGTTAAGTCCCATAGTGCTCAGAGCCATTTGAACCATTTTGAACTACCAAACTTAAATGACTCATGCCTCACTCGACTCTTACGAAAAATGCAATTTTTTCTAAATGCTTGGCGATCTGGGGGTCCAACTTCTATCACTATCATTTCAGGCGAAATCCTGCATATACCACAAATTTGGACGAAATCAGTGAGAAATAGGTGATAGGTCCGCTTGTTAGTCAACATATCACACTAGCACGTAAATGCGGAAGCATCAGATTGATAACGTTTCGTTCAGGTGGTCAGAGTGTAACAGTTTCCATTTCGGCAACAGTATGAATTTTGTAAGGTACGATTAAGGTGTTCGGTTTCTATTAGTATAGCAGGTATTCAGAATGTAACACTTCCTGTTTCGGCAGAAGTGTAGCGGAAAGGAAAATTTCGCATAAAAGTTTGTATTTGTCCACCTGCAGCGAGAATCCCCTAGACAGACGGTCTGTGGTACAGACCTGTCGTGACGAGCAGAAAGCGACCGCTGTCGTGTCGACATTGGGAGCCGCCCCTTCGCCCCCTCCCCTCCGCCCGCCCCCACCGCCCCCGTCCCCCGCCCCCGCTGGGCCTCGGCGCGAAGGTCAGGGCCGGAGCGCGGCCCGCTATTCGCGGTCGACCCCTGACCTTTCGTGCTCAAGTTCGCACTCCGTATTATTAGCGTGGGGCCTTGCGCCGCTGCCCACGGAGGACGTGACGTCACAACGCGGCCGGCGGGCGCGCTGACGCCAGCGTTTAAATCCACGTCTTCCTCTTCTCTTCTGTCGCCAATCGCCGTCGCAATTCGACAGTCTCAATCGCATTCTGCCTTCTCGGCCCTCTTTTAAACTGCAGCTGCTGACACACACTACAATCATCGCAGGAGAGCCGAAATGGCAGATACTGAGGTCGCAGGTTCGAATCCTGCCTCGGGCATGGATGTGTGTAATGTCCTTAGGTTAGTTAGGTTTAAGTAATTCTAAGTATAGGGGACTATACTTAGAATTAAGTAGATGTTAAGTTTCACAGTGCTTAGAGCCATTTGAACCATTTGAGCAGATACTGAGATAACTGGGCTCGGAACGGAAATCAACTAAAATCGATCGATAATGGAAACGCATCAGGAATGTATGGGATGCCCGTGAGATTCTACAGCAGGTGCGACCAAAAATTCGGATCGCGAGTTATGCCCGGCACGAGTGCCATAGCGCTAAGCTTAACTGCATACCCCCCCGCCCCATGTCACGGCGAGGAAGGGGAATCTGCGAACGTGTGCCGCATTTAAATGGCAATTAATCCACACTGTATACGACTTGGTTTCACACTGAAGAGCCAAAGAAACTGGTAGACAAGCCTAATATCAAACTTCCTGGCAGATTAAAACTGTGTGCCCGACCGAGACTCGAACTCGGGACGTTTGCCTTTCGCGGGCAAGTTTCATATCAGCGCACACTCCGCTGCAGAGTGAAAATCTCATTCTGAAGCCTAATATCGTTTAGGGCCACCAGCAGCAAGACGAAGTGCCGCAAAACGACGTGGTATGGACTCGGCTAATGCCTGAAGTAGTGCTAGAGGGAATTGACACCATGAATCCTGCAGGACTGTCCATAAATCCGTAAGAGTATGAGGAGGTGGAGATCTCTTCTGAACAGCACGTTGCAAGGCGTCCCAGATATGCTCAATAATGTTCATCTATGGCAAGTTTGGTGGCCAGCAGAAGCGTTTAAACTCAGCAGAGTGTTCCTGGAGCCACTTTGTAGCAATTATGTACGTGTAGGGTGCCGCATTATCCTTCTGCAACTGCCCACGTCTGTCGGAATTCACAACAGGTACTTCATATCAGTGACCTCAGTAGTCATTAGGCATAGTGAGAGAGCAGAATGGGGTGCTCCGCAGTACTCACGGACTTCGAACGTGGTCAGGTGACTTGGTGTCACTTGTGTCATACGTCTGTACGCGAGATTTCCACACTCCTAAATATCCCTAGGTCCACTGTTTCCGATGTGATAGTGAAATGGAAACGTGAAGGGACGCATACAGCACGAAATCGTACAGGCCGATCTCGTCTGGCCGGCCGGTGTGGCTGAGCGGTTCTAGGCGCTTCAGTCTGGAACCGCGCGACAGCTACGGTCGCAGGTTCGAATCCTGCCTCGGGCATGGATGTGTGTGATGTCCTTAGGTTAGTTAGGTTTAAGTAGTTCTAAGTTCTAGGGGACTGATGACCTCAGATGTTAAGTCCCATAGTGCTCAGAGCCATTTTTGATCTCGTCTGTTGACCGACAGAGACCGTCGACAGTTGAAAAGGTTCGCTATGTGTAATAGGCAGATACCTATCTATACCATGACACAGGAATTCCAAACTGCATCAGGATCCACTCCAAGTATTGTGACAGTTAGTCGGGAGGTGAGAAAACTAGGATTTCACGGTCGAGCGGCTGCTCATAACCTACACATCACGCGGTAAATGCCAAACGACACCTCGCTTGGTGTAAGGAGCGTAAACGTTGGGCGACTGGACAGTGGAAAAACTTTGTGTGGAGTGACAAATCACGGTACACAATGTGACAATCCGATTGCAGGGTGTGGGTATGGCGAATGCCCAGTGAAACTCATCTGCCAGAGTGTGTAGTGCCAACAGTAAAATTCGGAGGCGGTGGTGTTTTGGTGTGATTGTGTTTTTCATGGAGGGGCTTGCACCCCTTTTTGTTTTACGTGGCACTATCACAGCACAGGCCTACATTGATGTTTTAAGCACGTTCTTGCTTCCCACTGTTAAAAAGTATTTCGGGGATAGCGATTGCATCTTTCTACGCTATCGAGCACCTGTTCAGAATGCGCGGCCTGTGGCGGAGTGGTTACACAACAATAACATCCCTGTAATGGACTGGCCTGCACAGAGTCCTGACCTGAAGCTTATAGCACACCATTGGGATGTTTTGGAAGGCCGACTTCGAACCAGGCCTCACCGACCGACATCGATGTCTCTCCTCAGTGCAGGAGTCCTTGAAGAATGGGCTGCCATTCCCCAAGAAACCATCCAGCACCTGATTGAGCATATACCTGTGAGAGTGGAAGCTGTCATCAAGGCTAAGGGTGGGCCGACATCAAACGGAAATCCAGCATTACCGATGGAGGGCGCCACGAACTTGTAAGCTATTTTTAGCCAGGTGTCCGGATACTTTTCATCACATAATGTATCTCTGTGTTTGAAAACGCATACCTGTACCTGTTTATTTGGCGCTTCAGTGTACAAGTCACTCAAGAATGAAATAAATAGAAAGTGCAGGGAAGCTAAGACGAAATGGCTGTATGAAAAATCTGAAGAAATCGAAAAAGAAATGATTGTCGGAAGCACTGACTCAGCATTAGGAAAATGAGAACAACTTTCGGTGAAATTAAACGCAAGGGTGGTAACAATAAGAGTACAAGAGGAGACATGCTTAAACGCTTTTAAGCTTGGTGAGATATTTGGTACAATTCCTTACGGTCACTTAAATTCAATGTTGCTTTGGCTTTGGCAACTGTAAATTGTTGCGCAAAAGAAAGTAACTGTTCAGAATCTTCTACAAACTCTTCTTCCTCGCCTTCCTTTCTCTGTTCCATTCGCGAATGGAGCGTAGGTAGAACGTTGCAAAACCTCGGAATGAGCTCTGAGTTTCCTAACTTTCTTGTCGCGGCCTTTTTCCAGACCTATGTGGAAGGAAGTAATATGTTGCCCAAGTCTTCATGGAACGCACGCTCTGGGAATTTCCACAGCAAACCTTTCTGTGATGCACATCCTCACTTTTATAGCATGTACTGTTGGAATTTGTTGAGCATGTTCGTAACGCAGTCTCGCAGACTAAACTATCCCGTACGGAACGCGCTGCTCTACGTTGGATCTTCTGTACATCTTCTGTTAATCCATCCTGGAAAGGTCCACAGACAGATGAGCAATACTCAAGATTGAATCGAACAGGTGTTTTATGAGTCACCTTTTTCGTGGATGAACTATATTTCCTTACGATTCTCTAAATGAATCGCAGTCTACCATGTGCTTTCCCTACAATATTGTTTTACACGGCCATTCCACTTTAGTCGCTATGGATGGTAACTCCCAGGTATTTTAGCGTAGTTACTATTTACAGGCATTTGCTGCCGACAGTGAAATCGAACATTAGAGATTTCCGGTAAGCCACACATATTAGCACACCGCTTCTGGGATTCGGGGAGCGGTGGCGGCCCCAGATCGAATCCAACCGGTTGATTAGTCAAAAGGCAAGTCGGCCAGCCTGAATGTGGTTTTTAGGCGGTTTCCCACTTCCCCCTAGGCGAATAAGAGATGTTACTCACGTCCGACCACAGTTGCACACATGCAAACATTTCGAAAGTGCTCTGGCACTTTTATATCGGATCACACTAGACGCAGACTGGTGGGGTATAGAAATTCCGCACTGGGAGTGGAGCATCCGGCCACTCTATGCCAGCAACAGAGCCAAATACAGACTAACATGCCGACCCCACGAAGATACTGGATGAGGCCAGGAGAAAGAAGAGGAGCATAATGACCAATAGTGGATTTTTTTGTCTATTTGTTCGGAATACATTACGTATATTTTACCTTCAGCGTCAACTGCCCAACCTTGCTGCAGCTGTTATCAATCGTCTGCAGGCGTTCCTGGCTTTCTCTACTAACTTCAACCGTTTCTGTGTTCCTGTAACTACACTGATAAGGCAAAACAATATGAACATTGCCCACTGCGACTCTGCATGGCCCTGGTACTGTTGCGGGCGTATGACGTGGTAACGAAAGTATGTAAGGAGCAGACACGGACGGGTGTCACCCTAGCGAAGATACGTACTCCATTTGGGGAAGTCCATTGAGATAAGCGATTGACAAAGGGCAGATTATTATTACGCACAGCTTGTGGTCGAGTATCTCGAAAATGGCGAAGCTGGGCGAATGTTCATATCCTACTGTCGTGTGCATCTACGGAAAGAAGTAAAAGGACAGTGCAGCTATCAGTAGGCGCTAAATGGTTGGACATCCACGACTCTTCACAGCTTGTGGTGTTCGGAGGCTTGTCTGCTCTGCAAAGTAGAACAGATGGAGATCTGGTGGCATAGCTGCCGAAAGAGCTCAATGCTGGTGCAAGAACAAGCGGAATTGATTGCAGACCTTGCATTTTTAGTAGACTTGACTGCACACTGCCTACATTATGAGACCTCATAGTGAAAGACAGCTGATTTATGATTTTATGGGGATGTATTTAAAAAGACAGTCGTCTCATGGGAGGTACAAATTCTGACAAAAAACACCATCCACTTCGCTAAACTCACTGGCGTCAAAGAAAACGCTAGCTCTGAAGAGCTCATTGTGCCTGGAAAGGATTGTAAGGCTAGTTCTCTAAGCGTTTTGGGAACACTGCCTGTCTTACATCCGTTTACGAGCTGTTTTCGAGACCGTTGGGCACTTCAGCCGAAAGCGTCCTTAGGCATGTCAAGACGCAACTGGTTGAACTGCAGTGCAATTCCTGTTTCAAATACAAGAGCTTTTACGTTTAAACTGATCAGACCTTCCACAAAACTGAAACTAAATTAGTCACGATTACATGGCAACCCGAGCGCGAAAATCTGCAAATGCGTCTGCCTGTATTCCCAACAGTTTGTACCAGATAAAAATTATGTCTTCAGCGCACCAGGAATAAGTTAATAACATTGATAAATTGTTTTGTTTCTCATATTTGTTGTTGAGAAATGTAAAATATACTCTGAAACGCCAAAGAAACTGGTATAGGCATGCGTACTCAAATACAGAGATATGCGAACACGCATAATTCGGCGCTGCGGTCGGCAACGCCTATGTAGGACAACAAGTGTCTGGCGCAGTTGCTAGATCGGTTATTGCTGCTACAATGGCAGGTTATCAAGATTTAAGTGAGTTTGAAAGTGGTGTTACAGTCGGCGCACGAGCGATGGGACACAGCATCTCCGAGGTAGCGATAGGGTGGGGATTTTCCCGTACGACTATTTCACGAGTGTACCGCGAATATCAGGAATACTGTAAAATATAAAATCTCCGACTTTGCTGGGGCCGGAAAAAGATCCTGTAATAACGGGACCAGTGACAATTGAAGAGAATCGTTCTGCGTGACAGAAATGTAACCCTTACGAAAACTGCTGCAGATTTCAATACTGCGCCATCAACAAGTGTCAGGGTGCGAACCATTCAAAGTAACATAATCGATATGGGCTTTCGAAGCAGAAGGCCTATTCGCTTAGTGTTGATGACTGTACGACACAAAGCCTTAGGCCTCGTCTGGGCCCGTCAACACCGACATTGGACTGTTAATAACTGGAAACATGGTCGGACGAGTTTCGACTCAATGTATCGAGCGGATGGACGTGTACAGGTCTGGAGACAACGTCACGAATCCATGGATCCTGTATGTCAGCAGGGGATTGTTCCAGCTGGTGGAGGCTCTGTGATGTTGTTGGGCGTGCGCAGTTGGAGTTATATGGGGCCCCTGATACGTCTAGATACAACTCTGACAGGTGACACCTACGTAAGCATCCTGTCTGATCACCTGCGTCGATTGATGTCCGTTGTGCATTCCGACAGATGTGGGCAGCTCCAGCTGGACAATGCGTCACCCCACACGTCCAGAATTGCTACAGAGTGGCTCCAGGAACACGCTTGTGAGTTTAAACGCTTCTGCTGGCCACCAAACTCCCAAGACATGAACATTATTGAGCATATCTGGGATGCCTTGCAACGTGCCATTCGGATGAGATCTCCACCCCCTCATACTCTTATGGATTTATGGGCAGCCCTCAGGATTCATGGTGTCGATTCCCTCCAGCTTTACTTCAGACATTAGTCGAGTCCATGCCATGTCGTGTTGCAGCCCTTCTGCCTGCTCGCGGGGGCCTACATGATATTAGGCAGGTGTACCAATTTCTTTGGCTCTTCAGTTTATAAAGATTCACTGAACGACTACTCTACCATCTGGATGAACTAATAGTAAACAGATTCTGTACCGAGCCTCCAAACCTACTCGCCTCAGAAAGACCCAATATTCACATATCAGACGTGTGTTCGCGACATGAAAGCTACAGGAATTTTGCAATGTGAATCCAGAAAATAGGAAAGTTACAACGACGCATTCGTTGTGAATGATTAACAAAGTCGTTTTACACGTGTGCAATTCCTGCACACATCAAAGCTGCACCTCATCAGTTCATCGTCCAGCAACCCGAGCCATTCGAAAAGAAGCAGTACGCTTCCCAATCGGCCAGAACACGAACACGAGATTGCTTACTTTAGACTCATGTCCCAGGCTTCTCAGAGAGGCGGGTAGTGGCTTATTTCAAATGGCTCTGAGCACTATGAGACTTAACATCTGAGGTCATCAGTCCCCTATAACTTAGAACTACTAAAACCTAACTAACCTATGGACATCACACACATCCATGCCCGAGGCAGGATTCGAACCTGCGACCGTAGCGGTCGCGCGGTTCCAGACTGAAGCGCCTATAACCGCTCGGCCACACCGGCCGGCGGCGGGTAGTGAGCCGATTAGTTGGCACACCCAGAACTCAATGAAGACTTCTTGGATGCATCACAGACTACTCTAAGAACAGATAACTGAATTGTAAAAGCAGCAAATTAATATATTCAAATTGCAATGTAACAGCAAATTTGTAACCTGCTCAGACACATTTTACGCCGTCACCAGTCTTATATCTCCATGAAAATCGAACCCCAACAGTCTCTTGCGTCTCCGTTCGTGGAGAATCCTGGCCTCTGTCACTGCGTCCACTTGCCTTATATCTGCACACACCCCATGTCGTTTCCGAGACTAGTTTCAGGGAAGGAAGTGGCACTCACCAGGTTCTGATAAAACATTATTTGCTTCCCTCTCCGTCTGGATCATCCACCAGTATGGGAAGCCTGTTTCAACTACATGGCTTTCATACGCTGACAAAAGGGCAGCCCTCAGCCTGGCTGAAGGTCTGTTCACCATCCTAGCTGACAACGATAAACATTGTGACACACATTTTAAAACCGATTAATGCCAGGGCGAACACCTAAAGTGTTGGGGATACCATGTTGACGAGCTCTAAGTGGATGGCTCGACAACTGTTTTTTATGAAGTGGCCAGACGTCCAATATTACAGCCAGTTTTAACATTTTTACTCGTCTGTTTCTCTTTCTGTTAAGTAGAATTTCAATTCAGGATTCATGCAGTTTTCTTGACTCACAAAGTCTCCAGTGGTTAGAGGCACTAATTAACCATCCACCCTGGAAACATCGAACTGAATGAGTGTTTTCAGTCTCATAATTAACTGTGTCAAAAGGACGTTCTTCCACACGACTGGAGGATTTTAATACATGATAAGGCAACTTATCAATTGGCAAGCCATGTATTTGTATCTTCTTAGTCTGACGTGCTGAAAACCGCTACTAAATATTCCTGGGAAATCGTCACAGAAATTTCGCTTGTAAGAACAAGTTTCGTTCACACCACAGGGTGCGTTTGATGATATCCAGTAATGCGTTCATGATCATTCTTGAGCGCCCTGAATCCGCCATGATGTTAATGATGATGACTATCATGATCACCATCATCATCATCAGTCGCCCTTCCCTCCTAAACGCTGAAAACGTCCCTCAGACCCAGCCAACATATCGACGATAAATTACCGTACCATTTTCATTCTAAATAAATGTTTCAGTACAGCCTCTCTCTGCATAGCTGTAATTCTGTTCGCCTCCTACTACCTACATCCCTTCTCTTCTCCCTTGCAATACTCATCCCACATTTGTCTCATAGTACCTCCTCTCGAGTCTTACCTGCATTCAAGTCCCTTACTTGGAAAATATTACCAGGAACGCACCGCACTAACTTCCTTAGAGATAACAAGACTGCCCAAGTCACTTCATCAAGCTGAAGAGCATCACTTTTATTTCTACTGATTTATTTATGTTTTAATTAATAGATGATGACCATTTCATCCCCTCTCTTACCAGGGAAATGTAGAAAACATACCTGTAAATGTAGATAAAAGATAGGTAAAACTAAATCTGCCAGTCTGCTTACCATCTATTTCCATACAAACCTTTTTTTCGTATTTTATTATTTTTTCACGTTAGATAGTGAGTTTTGTGAGTTTCCTTCTAAGGAGCTTCGTCGGCTTCAGAGTCTCAGTAATTAGGAAAGGAATGCTAGTTCAGTAAGTAAGCGATGGAAGAACTAATGCGCAATAGTATTCGCCTAAACAGATTGAGAAAAACCAAAGAAAACATAATTTAAGGTGACCTCAAAAGCATTCAGAGCCAAAAATCTAAAAATAGAGGTCCAGCGTATTAACCACTGGAGAACATGCCTCATCCTCTACGTCGATATACGCATTTGCACTAGATGTGCGTCGTGACAGTGCACTACTTGTTCAATCTGAGGCTACCGGTTGCAGTGCTGGTGGTGAAACAAATTTCTGTGGCCATTGTTTATTGGACAAAAAGAAAATGAGACCTGGTGTCGCCTTCTCCCATCTGTCATTCGTATAGCCATGACAACAGATACATAACTCCGTGCTACCCAAGGACTCGTCACATACATCCGCAAGACAGGAAAAAGCAATGGCTAATCTCCCGCAGTGCCTGGGCCGCTGGACAATTCTGAACGCCACATGCTGCCACCACACTTGTTCTAAGAGGAAGAATTAGGCAGTCAGTCTGTTAATATTTATTACAAAGAGTGTAGAATAGCAGGAAGTAAACCAAGCCAGTAATTGGTTTTTCGACTTACTCAGACTCAGCATCGGATCACAGTATTTTAAAATCGTAAAGAGGAGTAGTAGAAGTGTGGTGTATTTTAATACTAAAAAGGCAGGGCTCTAAAGCTAACTGCAACTATGCCAACAACTTATTTATTTATCTTCTAGATCAACAGTGCCTTAATGGGTCTGATAGCGTTCTAAACGTCTTACTACCTTTATTAATTTTGCACAGTCATTACACCCAACATCTTCAACAATCGAGTACATATTTTCCAAATTTCCCATCGTGTGCGGTTACTGACACCACGTTCACTATTACTTAATGTCATAACTGAATCCTCTGTGACCTATAATTTCTTCCGGTAAGAGTTTTCCACAGACTTCTTTCCTTGCCTGTCAGTTCTAGCCCCTTTCTGCATCGAGCTTAATTTGTTCCATTGAGTTTTAACGTTCTCCCGTAACACGACAGTTCACATACTTCCAGTTTCTTCTCTTCTGGTTTCTTTCATATTCCACAATCCACTTCGATGTGATACTGTGCTCCAGACAACGCTTTAAGGCTAGCGACCATTATTAAAGTAATTTCACAAACAGGTGTATAATAAGAACATTACGGAAGTCGATAAAATGCTTAGTTTAATGACTGTGGAGTAATTACGTCCTGCAATGAAATTTCGGCCGGCCGATGTGACCGAGCGGTTCTAGCTGCTTCAGTCCGGAACTGCGCGACCGCTATGGTCGCAGGTTCGAATCCTGCCTCGGGCATGGATGTGTGTGATGTCCTTAGGTTAGTTAGGTTTAAGTAGTTCAAAGATCTAGGGGACTGATGACCTCAGATGTTAAGTCCCATAGTGCTCAGAGCCATATTTTATTTTATTTTATTTTTTTTTTTCGCAATGAAATTTCACGTCTCACACGTCACCAGGATCACGTAAACTCTGGCAGTGGTCTATGTTTTCACTTCGCAGAGGGAAGGGGCCACATTACGCAGTGTCCTAACCAATGCATCTTCTTTTCGATAGGCCTTTGAGAAACATCATTATGTATTTCAGATTATGTGCTCATGCCCAAATTTGAAACGTATTTACTCTGGATCACCCATCAGAGATGTTCAGAAAGCAGCTCCAATTGATCTATAGAAATTCGAGTATCATCTTTCTCTCACCTAGCACATGCTAATGCAATACCTGCCATAGCGATAAAAAGTTGTTTTGAGTGCAAACAACAGTTCAGCATTGTGTCAGATCTGTCATCAGCATTCCTTGGCTAATAAATTTAGATATCTTGGATTCTAATTTACCTGTGAATGAAAACCTTCTGTTTTTCTGGTATGTAGAAAAAATGTGAGAGTATGGTATCACTGTAGCCACGCAACATATCTGTTTCGCTTGCGTCGATTTCGAACAGAATATACTTCCCTTTCTGAAAAGAAAATGCTGCTAAATTCCGAATATTTTTTTCTATTTTGTGTAGCACGGATAAGTTGATAGATGTAGAAATGACAATACCTCATTAAAATTATTTTCCCATTCGTATATGGAACAAACCCGAGATATCTCAAGCTATGTTCAAGATGGAGGTCCTAATCGATCGTGGAAGCTAGAGGGAGAATAATAATTTATCGTGCCGACGACATTGATGTTTTTAGAGAAGGAAATACCATGCAATTCGACATCGAATTTAGCAAATTCAGAGTACAATGAACCATATCGAATTTCACGCTTACATTATTGTAAGCCGAAGACAATGACTATTAAATCTGAGACACTTCACCGAAAGAAAAAAAAGAGTTAAGTGAAATGCAACAGGTAGATCTGGCATATCCTCAAGGAAACGATTCAGTACGTAGGAATCTGTTCCGAATTTCCCAGCGAGTTTTCTAACAGATGCTCGTTATTCGTCTGTTATCTGAGTAATACGTCAGTAAGACATAGCTGCCTATTGCGATCACTGAGACGACTTCATTGACCACCTGCGCGTGGGTTAAATAGACAGCCGTAACATAACGCATTCGCAGGGATACTTTCTTGCTAGAAACGAACTCCTAGCAGGTTGTAGCACCAATTACTGTGCGCTGGCGCTGCAACCGCGATGTAATTTTCTCGCAGAGTAAACCCTCTCAGAGTTATTTCATTCACATTTCCGTTGAGTAACATTCACGTAATAATTTCCACGCTTTATTACGACAATTTATATTGAACCTGTTGACGTCAGCAGCAGCTGTAGAAACTACGAGCGTCACAAGGAATGCGGGAAGCCGCCATTCAAGGCGAAAGGAAGACCGAACACCAAGCCAAGTACAAAGGACATCCATGAGAAGGAAAAGATAGGCACTTCAATAATAATTCTTTAAAAATTAGGAAAAATAATGCAGCTTATCATCTCAAGAGAAACTCTTGAGTACTTATTTATCTTCTATCCAATAATGAACTATAGTCATTCAAAGTTTACACCTATGCACTGATGCAAGCAACGGAAGTGTTACACCATAAACATCTTGACCGTGTTCTTTCAAACTGATACTCCACTATTTCCATACTTGTCTGATTTTACAGATAATACTCTTGGTGTCAGTACATAATGGCTGCTTGGTGTGTGCAGCGTTACTGCATGTGGATATTAACTGTAACGCAATAGCACTTAAATGCAGCAGCTGCAATTATTTTAATAAATAAAGCTATTAGGTGGGAAAGCTATAGAAACGTTAGTAAAGAAAACTATTGTTTTATTTGCCTAAAGCGTTCTATTTCGGACAACGAACAGGTGCTTTAAGCTACAGTCACAAAACACAATTACAAAACTTTTAATATCAATCCATCAATACACTTGAACTAAAAAACCAACAAATGCCCATCACACACTGACGGAAACAGAAAGTGTTACACCATGAACATCTTCACCGAAAGGCACTAAACAGATACTCCAGTATTTTAATGAGTGTCGGGTGAGTCGGTTGAAAATTTCATCCATACGAGAGGTTACTTTGAGTATTTGCGGTACAGAATATTTCAGTGCCTACAGATAAGAAATGGTGTCAGTAAGTGATGGCTACTTGGTTTGCCTCGCATCCTGGAACTTTTCAGGTAGAGATCGCAACACAAAACGACCAATGGACGTTCACTTGCAACATATCTCTATCTTTCGGACGTGGGGAAAGGTCGAATCATCGGCACGAGTTGTATAGAAGCATCGTATCGACATAGCTCACAGACTGCTGTACAGCAATGACTGCAAAACTGTTGATGACGAGACGGACAGCAGTGTGACAAGAAGAGTATGGGCGGATCCTCCCAACAGCACTACACCGTGAGAAGATCATGGGATTGTTCGACTGGCTTCGACACATAGACAAGAAACAGCAGTTTAAGTACGGGTAGAGGAGCGAATTACTGGAAACTTGATTGAGATCTGAAGTTGTCATTTGTCGTTTATCTCTTGCTTGGTGTAGAACCAGTGTCAACTGAGCTATTGAGTTACATTCCGTGGTATTCAGGGATGAGTTTCCATACTGTTCCTGTTGGGCCGACGCCCATCAACGAGTCAACAGAAGCCCTGATAAGAGGTCAGAGGCCGGCCAGAGTGGCCGAGCGGTTCTGGGCGCTGCAGTCTGGAACCGCGCGACCGCTACGGTCGCAGGTTCGAATCCTGCCTCGGGCATGGATGTGTGTGATGTCTTTAGGTTAGTTAGGTTTAAGTAGTTCTAAGTTCTAGGGGACTTATGACCACAGCAGTTGAGTCCCATAGTGCTCAGAGCCATTTGAACCATTTTTTGAGAGGTCAGAGAAAGCAGCGATTCTCAAGGCCTACACCTCTCCCAGTTCTGGAATCGTGGTGTGGGGAGCTGATGGATATGACAACATGTCTGATTTCATAATTGATGAAAGCGTCTGAATGCTCTCCGTTATGTGGCACGAATACGTCACGCTGTTGTCGTACCATTCGTGACCTAGATACGAAACAGCACAGCACTTTCCAGTAGCATGGTGGACACCACACTTCTGTTCACGCCACAAACACATTGTCTGGCTTACCTCTTCCGCTGGCTCCTCTCTTATAGAGCATATCTGGGATGTGAGGGGACAAAGAACACCAATTCTGAATGTAATAAAGTTTTATCGTTTCATAGGCGTTATGTGTCGATAATCTTCACAAAGTATAAATATCGGAGTTGTCCTTCATGTTGTAACATTTCCCATTTTCAGCATTACATTACAGTGTGCAAAATGCAAATGCTGCGTACACCGTTGTTCGGCAATCACTAATGGAGAGGAAAAATCCGACCACTTCATGCTCTGAGACCTGTTCCTCGGACGCTGACAGGTGACGAGAAGGTTTTAGTCGAACTAGACATGTTAAGCGTGTCCTTGAAAGTACAATCTCAACCGAAATCCTACTGAGTAATGGTAGTGGATCGACTGACTAATTCGAAGAATGTAACTCAACGTCAGTAATGTAAATGACTGTTGCTGTCCGTGCATGATGAAGAGGTTGATCCCCAAATGCTCATTTTCTCTTCGATAATGCTTGCCTCCATTTATCGGAAACCACACGCTTATTTCTCAGTTAAGGGATCTATTGATTTTTTTTTTTACATTACTGGTGGTCGCTAAAATTTCAGCACTTGAAGGCAACAGGCAACAAATATCATATCTACATGACGCTCTTTGCTCGTATGAAGTGTTGAGTGCTATTGACAAGGGATTTCAAATTGAATCCGTATTTCTGGATTTCAGGAAGGTTTTTGACATCGTGACACACAAGCGACTTGTAGTGAAATTGCGTTCTTATGGAATATCGTCTCAGTTATGTGACTGGATTTGTGATTTCTTCTCAGATAGGTCACAGTTCGTAGTAATTGACGGAAAGGCATCGAGTAAAACAGAAGTGATTTCTGGCGCTCTGCAAAGTAGTGTTATAGGTCCCGTTGCTGTTCCTTATCTATATAAACGATTTGGGAGACAATCTGAGCAGCCATCTTAGATTGTTTGCAGATAACGCTGTCGTTTATCGACTAGTAAAGTCATCAGAAGATCAAAACAAATTGGTAAAAGATTTGGAAAAGATACCTGTATGGTGCGAAAATTGGCAGTTGACCCTAAATAACAAAAAGTGTGAGGTCATCCACATGAGTGCTAAAAGGAATCCGTTAAACTTCGGTTACACGATAAATCAGTCACATCTAAAGGCCGTAAATTCAACTAAATACCTAGGAATTACAATCACGAACAACTTAAGTTGGAAGGAACACACAGAATATGTTATGGGGAAGGCTAACCAAGGACTGCGTTTTGTTGGCAGGACACTTGGAAAATGTAACAGATGTACTGAGGGGACTGCCTGCACAACGCTTGTCCGTCCTCTTTTAGAATACTGCTGCGCGCTATGGGATCTTTACCAGATAGGATTGACGGAGTAAATCTTAAAAGTTCAAAGAAGGGCAGCACGTTTTGTCTTATCGCGAAATAGGGATAGAGAGTGTCACTGAAATGATTTGGGATGGACATCATTAAAACAAAGGCGTTTTTCGTTGTGAAGAAATCTTCTCCCGAAATGCCAATCACTAACGTTCTCCTCCCAATGCGAAAATATTTTTTTGACGCCGACCTACACAGGGAGAAACGAAAATAAGGGAACTCATAGCTCGTACGGAAAGATATAGGTGTTCGTTCTTTCCGCTCGCTATACGAGATTGGAATAATAGAGAATTGTGAAGGTGGTGATTTGCAGAGTATCCATGTACATATAGTACATGCTTGGATATGCAAATGATTGGCAGTTCAGCGCAACCGCGCAACATATTCTTAGATAGAAGTAACGCCATGGCGAACGACGTGAGCGTCGGAAAATCTGCGATTGTCTGAACTCGACTATCTGAACACTGTCGTCTGTGACCAGTGCCGATGCCCTTGCTTCCTGGTCACGTCTTCCACATCTGTGCGTCCTTGGTCAAATTGTTGGCATCATTTCCCTAAAGGCGGACATTGCATTTGGTCCGTATACCACCAAAATTTCGCACTTAAGCTGTGTGCAGTGTAGCGTTTTGTTCACAAGAATCGTACTGTCGTGCATTCTTCAGCTTTGGAATACGATTCCAGCAGTTACGCCATTTCACTCCCGCTTTGTGATACAGCCGTTATCCGTACCACAGGAGAACTGTGTCTGCGGGGAAACCTGCTAGCATACTGTTTGACCTCCCCTAGCACGTACAGAAAGACTGCGCAGGGCGTGTCTCATTCAGACAAAAATTTTTAATGTTATTTTTAAAAAGATCGTGTTACGCCTGTTGTCAGAAGAAACCTCTGAAAGCACATGTAGGAATTCGACAAAGTCAAGATCGTATCCTATCGCTGCTGTGAAGACTTTACAGAATTCATGCTGAACAACAATAAGAGACACAACCAACACTGAACAGCCATTCAAATTATCATGAAAATTAAAAAAAAGTCAAGACTGAGCACTTGTTTCTAAGGTCTAAGGCGCTGCAGTCATGGACTGTGCGGCTGATCCCGGCGGAGGTTCGAGTCCTCCCTCGGCCATTGGTGTGTGTGTTTGTCCTTAGGATAATTTAGGTTAAGTAGTGTGTAAGCTTAGCGACTGATGACCTTAACAGTTAAGTCCCATAAGATTTCACACACATTTCAACATTTGAACTTGTTGCTAAAAGCCGCATAGTTGTATGAAGGTGCTTTATTCGCAACTGCCCGTTTCACGTCAGTACACATCCATCTTCAGATTCAACTATCAAAAATACAAATCACTGTGTAAAATGTTATGAAATGGTATAAACAGAGAACCATAGGCAGTGTTGGCATTCAGCAAAATACAATGACAAGTACTGACTATGATTATATTTTCGTAATGTAAATGAACAATTATCGAGTCCCAGCATTTGGGAAGTTATACACGTTAAGAGTCCAACCACACTGATGCGTTGTCGTACTAAAATAAAGTACATCCAAAAAATGTTTTTCACAAGGTAGAAAGCATGACTTGCAAATGAGCCATGCCTAGAAAAAAAAAACAGGGAAAAAACAAATAATGAATGGGATCCTAATGTGAAAGGGGATAAGATGCCTAAAAAAGGAACATCTACGGAAAGAACTATATGTACACGGGAAGATACCATTCAAAAATTAATACTTTAGTATGGATCCTAAACGTCTAGAATGGAAGTATGAAAAAAAAAAGCCTGGTGGGTAACACCCTGTAGGATGCACAGTGAGTGACAAAAGTCATGGGATACCTCTTAACATCGTGTCGGACCTTCTTTTGCCAGCCGTACTGCAGCATCACGACGTGGCATAGACAACTAAATCGTTGGAAGCCGTCTGCAGAAATATCGAGCCATGCTGCTTCTATAGACCTCAGCAGTTACGAAAGGTTGCTGGTCCAGGTTGTTGTGCACGAAATGATCGCTCGATTATGTCCTATAAATGTTCGATGTCATGTAGGGCGATTTGGGTGGCAGCATCTCTCGCTCAAACTGACTAGAATGTTCACAAACCAATCGAGAACAATTGTGTCCCAGTAAGATGACATCACACTCTGCGAACATGAAATCCATGAAGGGCTGCAAATGATCCCCAAAGAGCCGAAAATAACCATTTACATTCAATCATCGGTTCAGTTGGGTCAGAGGACCCAGTCCATTCCATGTTAACACAGACCGCACTGTTATGGAGGCATCGCCAGATTGCACAGTGCCTTGTTGGCAACTTTGGTAGCTGGGTTCGTCAAGTCTGCACCATCCTCGAACCCTACCATCAGCTCTTATCGACTGAAATCGGTACTCATCTGACCAGGCAAAGGTTTCCCAGTCGTCTGTGGTCTAACTCACATGGTCACGAGCTCAGGACAGCTGCTGCAGGCGATGTCGTGCTGTTAGCAAAGACACTCGCGTCGGTCGTCTGCTGCCATAGCCTATTAAAGCCAAATTTCGCCGCACTGTCCTAACGGATACGTTTGTCGTACGTCCCACATCGATTTCTGCGGTTATTTGACGCAGTGTTGGTTGTCTGTTAGCGCCGACAACTCTGCGCAAACGCCGCTGCTCTCGGTCGTTAAGTGAAGGCCGTCGGCCACTGCGTTGTCCATGGTGAGAGGTAACGCCTGAAATTCTGGGCACGCTCTTTACACTGTGTATCTCAGAGTATTGAAATACACTCCTGGAAATTGAAATAAGAACACCATGAATTCATTGTCGCAGGAAGGGGAAACTTTATTGACACATTCCTGGGGTCAGATACATCACATGATCACACTGACAGAACCACGGGCACATAGACACAGCCAACAGAGCATGCACAATGTCGGCACTAGTACAGTGTATATCCACCTTTCGCAGCAATGCAGGCTGCTATTCTCCCATGGAGACGATCGTAGAGATGCTGGAACGGCTTGCCATGCCATTTCCACCTGGCGCCTCAGTTGGACCAGTGTTCGTGCTGGACGTGCAGACCGCGTGAGACGACGCTTCATCCAGTCCCAAACATGCTCAATGGGGGACAGATCCGGAGATCTTGCTGGCCAGGGTAGTTGACTTACACCTTCTAGAGCACGTTGGGTGGCACGGGATACATGCGGACGTGCATTGTTCTGTTGGAACTGCAAGTTCCCTTGCTGGTCTAGGAATGGTAGAACGATGGGTTCGATGACGGTTTGGATGTACCGTGCACTATTCAGTGTCCCCTCGACGATCACCAGTGGTGTACGGCCAGTGTAGGAGATCGCTCCCCACACCATGATGCCGGGTGTTGGCCCTGTGTGCCTCGGTCGTATGCAGTCCTGATTGTGGCGCTCACCTGCACGGCGCCAAACACGCATACGACCATCATTGGCACCAAGGCAGAAGCGACTCTCATCGCTGAAGACGACACGTCTCCATTCGTCCCTCCATTCACGCCTGTCGCGACACCACTGGAGGCGGGCTGCACGATGTTGGGGCGTGAGCGGAAGACGGCCTAACGGTGTGCGGGACCGTAGCCCAGCTTCATGGAGACGGTTGCGAATGGTCCTCGCCGATACCCCAGGAGCAACAGTGTCCCTAATTTGCTGGGAAGTGGCGGTGCGGTCCCCTACGGCACTGCGTAGGATCCTACGGTCTTGGCGTGCATCCGTGTGTCGCTGCGGTCCGGTCCCAGGTCGACGGGCACGTGCACCTTCCACCGACCACTGGCGACAACATCGATGTACTGTGGAGACCTCACGCCCCACGTGTTGAGCAATTCGGCGGTACGTCCACCCGGCCTCCCGCATGCCCACTATACGCCCTCGCTCAAAGTCCGTCAACTGCACATACGGTTCACGTCCACGCTGTCGCGGCATGCTACCACTGTTAAAGACTGCGATGGAGCTCCGTATGCCACGGCAAACTGGCTGACACTGACGGCCGCGGTGCACAAATGCTGCGCAGCTAGCGCCATTCGACGGCCAACACCGCGGTTCCTGGTGTGTCCGCTGTGCCGTGCGTGTGATCATTGCTTGTACAGCCCTCTCGCAGTGTCCGGAGCAAGTATGGTGGGTCTGACACACCGGTGTCAATGTGTTCTTTTTTCCATTTCCAGGAGTGTATTTAACGATTTCCTAATGTTATGTCCCATGAGTCTTAGCTCTGACTACAATTCCTACCATTCCTCGTTAGCCGTACAGCCAAAATCACTTCGCAAACCTTTTCAAATGAAGCACCTGAGTACAAATGACAGCTCTTCCAATGCAGTGCCCTTTTACATTACGCGACTCTATTGCCATCTATATTGTAACGTCCCGTTAGAAAAATTAATGAATTACTGTGCTGATAAACATCTTATGTTATTTGATTTTCAAACAGCTGAGCAAAACTCAACGTACTCAGACATTCACTAAAGTGACACACAATATTTTTAGCGCAACGCAATCTGACTTTCAGTAATCCATACAAAAGAATGGCCCTGACTAACAATAACCTATACCTTTCATAAATTCTTACCTCACAAAAATCTTCGTTACTCGAACTACTGCAATACAGCGAGCGCCAATACTGCCAACTAAATAAAAGATTCTAACTACTGAAGGCACTAACTACTGATAGGCATAGTTAGCAAATGAAAGATTTTGATAGAGAACAAACAATGTATTTACCTCAATAGTGCTCAAAAGTCATAATATATATATCAGTTGATGACATCCAGTCTTACAAATTTACTGTCTCTGTCCAGATCACCCGCTCTCATAACTCCGCCATCTGACTCCCCACATCCACCACTGCTGGCGGCTCACCTCCAACTGCGCAACGCTACGAGCTGTTAACATCCAGCTGCCCAACACTACAATAGCAAACAACAATGCAAACCAGCCACAGACTACACACAGCACAGCCAGTGATTTTCATACAGAGCGCTACGTGGCGTTACCAACAAAAAAACCTAAACAGCCTGCTTACAATATATATATGCATATCACTATCCCATTACATTTGTCACTTCAATGTTTGACCATGGTACGCTAGACACCAGTTGCATGTAACCGATGTAAATTAAACTTAAAATCCTTTATGATGCGTCTACATCCGTGTATTACTAACGAGCCAATGTGGTGAAAGCAGCCCATGGAGGTTATCGATATACTGAAAGGCGGAAGGGCACGGTGCCAATGGGGAAAACAAAGAAGAAGCTGTAATACAGGGTGAGCACAAAGTCTTGCCCTGATTATAAGAATTTATTACAGAATAACAGTTTGACATAATAATTTACATTTGATGCCGTTACATAGGTTAGCGTTACTAATTCTTTGCAAGACCACTTATGTCAGTAAACCTCAACGTGTGCTGCCTCGGTAGCTCGGAGAATGTCACGGAGGTATTCCAGTTCCCGCCAGGTGCTTTGTAACAAGTGTTCTGTCACAATATCCACAGCAGCTTGTATCCTAGACTTCAGTTCGTCGACGTCAGCAACTGGTGTGACAAAGACTCTGTCCTTGATATGGCCCCAGAAAAAAAAAGTCAAGGGGCGTAATGTTTGGAGAGCGCGGTGGCCAGGGTGTTGGTCCGTTCCTTCCAATCCACCAGTCCGGAAATGTTTCATCCAGGAAATTACGCACCATCAGAACCCCCCAGTTAAAACAATATCAACTATGGATAATATTCCAGCAAGATGGAGCACCCCCTCCCCCCCCCCCCACGAGGCTTTGATAGTGCGTCACGTGTGTTGAGTCAATAAATGCTCTTGTTCGCAGAAAGTGCCACAACGGCGAGAGAAACACGAATTGTCAGCAAGTCGACCGTTCGTACTTCACACGTCAGCAAACAGTGGTAAGCCGACAGTTGTGCACCCAAGACAACAATAGAGATAGAAGTGGCGGAATGTCGGCTTTTGAGACGATGTCTGGTTCTCAGTGCAGCGTCACGTGGTACGTATCTGTATAGGGAGGGTCGGATAAGGCGGGACAGAAAGACAGAAAGGATGAGTATAGACTAAACAGCAATAGCGATATAGGTGTAAGGCCGATGTGGGAAGGAGAAACGCACTGTTTCCTTTTTTTTTTTAAAAAAAAAAAAGAAAAGAGAAAGGAAAAGACGTCACACCACGAAGGAATTATCCGAATGGGACGGAAATCGTAGGATGTGATGTACATGTATAAAAAAATGATTACAATTTCAGACAAATTGGATGATTTAACCAAGTGAAAGATCTCCACAAACTGAGCCAGTGAATAACGCGTTGGCCCACCTCTGATCCTATACAAGCAGTTATTCTGCTTGGCACTGATAGAGTTATTGGGTATCCTTTTGAGGGATATTGTGCCAAATTTTGTCCAACTACTTAGTTGGTCAAAATCCCAACCTTTTTAGAGGGCACTGCCCATAATTCTCCAAACGCTCTTAACTGGGGGAGACCTGGCGACCTTGTTTGCCAAGGTAGAGCTTGGTGAACACGAAGAAGTGCAGTAGAAACACTCGCTGTGTGCCGGCGGGCATTATCTCGCTGGAATGTAAGCCATGCCATGAAGGGCAGCAGAAAGGGGCTTAGGATACCGTCGACGTACCGCTGCGCCATAAGGGTGCCGCGGATGACAATCAAAGGCGTCCTGATATGAAATAGAATGACACCATAGACCATCACTCAAGATAGTTGTTGTCAGATGGCTGGAGTGCGCACATCGTGTAGGCCTATACAGAAATCAGCGAGACCAGAAAACATATAAGGTACCTATCCTAATGCACAGAAGATTGATATCACCATTTAGTCTGCACAGAAGCCTGAAGATGACACTATTTTAGTGTTGGCTGTTGTTACTTCTTATTTCTACGAGTCTGTGAGCAGCCACACTTTCAGGTCCATTTCAATGATAGGATATCCTATCACTCCTGGTTGTCGGGCCGTATAGTGGGCGAGAGTCATGTTGGTATCCCACTGCTGTCTGGAGCATCTCCAGACCCGTCTTCGGCCTGGAATTTCATTGAATGGAGTAGAGTTGTCTTCACTGAAGAGTCCTACTTCGAAATGAGCCCCGGAGACGCTGCGGACAATGATTGATACCAACCTCATTGTCGCCTGCTACACAGTGTGAAAACAAGGAGTGGTGCCATTTCATTTCATAGCAGTACCCCCTTAGTTGTCATCCGTGGACCTTAAGAGCACAGTGGTTGGTTGACGATATTCTACGCCCCGTTTTTTGTAATCAATGGCAACCCATTTTGGGCCTACACTGCAGCAAGGCAGTGTGTTCAGATGCAGGCTGAGTTGGCATCCCTTCGCTCCCAGCTTCAGGCAGTGTTGGCTTCGGTCACACAGCTTGAGGTTGTTGCCAGTGGGCATCACTGTGGGGGTCCGGACGGGGGTTTGTCGGGGACAGCCAGCGCGTCCCATGCATCCCCCGATCGGACTACAGTTGGGGCTGCCCGGGATACTGCCCACATTGAGGCTGACCCCTCACCCGTGGTAGAGTGGGAGGTCTTCTCGAGGTGTCGCAGCGGGCGAAAGACATTCCAGAGGCTGAACGGAAGGCCTCTCCGGTTTGTCTGACGAACCGGTTTCAGGCTCTGTCTTCGGCTGATACTGATCTTCGGCCGGATATGGCTGCTTGTCCTGTTCCAGAGGTTGCCCCTCAGTCTGCAAGATACGGGCGGTCACAGAGGGTGGGCTTACTGGTAGTCGGGAGCTCCAACGTCAGGCGCGTAATGGGGACCCTTAGGGATAGGGCTGCAAGGCAGGGGAAGAAAACCAATGTGCACTCCGTGTGCGTACCGGGGGGAGTCATTCCAGATGTGGAAAGGGTCCTTCCGGATGCCATGAAGGGTACAGGGTGCACCCATCTGCAGGTGGTCGCTCATGTCGGCACCAATGATGTGTGTCGCTATGGATCGGAGGAAATCCTCTCTGGCTTCCGTCGGCTATCTGATTTGGTGAAGACTGCCAGTCTCGCTAGCAGGATGAAAGCAGAGCTCACCATCTGCAGTATCGTCGACAGGACTGACTGCTGACCTTTGGTACAGAGCCGAATGGAGGGTCTGAATCAGAGGCTGAGACGGTTCTGCGACCATGTGGGCTGCAGATTCCTCGACTTGCGTCATAGGGTGGTGGGGTTTCGGGTACCGCTGGATAGGTCAGGAGTCCACTACACGGGTAGCAGGAGCTGTATCGCGTGGACTGGGTGATTTTTTAGGTTAGATGGCCTCGGGCAAGTACAGAAAGGGCAACAGCCTCAAAGGGTACTTGGCAAAATCAGGACATGCGGGGACCAAGCAGCAATCGGTATTGTAATTGTAAACCGTCGAAGCTGCGTTGGTAAAGTACCGGAACTTCAAGCGCTGATAGAAAGCACCGAAGCTGAAATCGTTATAGGTACGGAAAGCTGGCTGAAGACAGAGATAAATTCTGCTGAAATTTTTACAAAGGCACAGACGGTGTTTAGAAAGGGTAGATTGCATGCAACCGGTGGTGGCGTGTTTGTCGCTGTTAGTAGTAATTTATCCTGTAGTGAAATAGAAGTGGATACTTCCTGTGAATTATTATGGGTGGAGGTTACACTCAACAACCGAGCTAGGTTAATAATAGGCTCCTTTTACCGACCTCCCGACTCAGCAGCATTAGCGGCAGAACAACTGAGAGAAAATCTGGAATACATTTCACATAAATTTCCTCAGCATGTTATCGTCTTAGGTGGAGATTTCAATTTACCAGATGTAGACTGGGACACTCAGATGTTTAGGACGGGTGGTAGGGACAGAGCATCGAGTGACATTATACTGAGTGCACTATCCGAAAATTACCTCGACCAATTAAATAGAAAACCGACTCGTGGAGATAACATCTTTGACCTACTGATAACAAACAGACCCGAACTTTTCGACTCTGTAAGCGCAGAAAACGGAATCAGTGATCATAAAGCCGTTGCAGCATCCCTGAATATGGAAACAAATAGGAATATAAAAAAGGGAGGAAGGTTTATCTGTTTAGCAAGAGTAATAGGAGGCAGATTTCAAACTACCTAACACATTAAAATGAAAATTTCTGTTCCGACACTGACAATGTTGAGTGTTTATGGAAAAAGTTCAAGGCAGTCGTAAAATGCGTTTCAGACAGGTATGTGCCGAGTAAAACTGTGAGGGACGGGAAAAACCCACCGTGGTACAACAAAAAGAGCTTCACTGCAAGTTTAAACGCAGCCAAAACCTCGCAGACAAACAGAAGCTAAACGATGTCAAAGTTAGCGTAAGGAGGCCTATGCGTGAATTCGAAAGTAAAATTCTATGTACCGACTTGACAGAAAATCCTAGGAAGTTCTGGTCTTACGTTAAATCAGTAAGGGGATCGAAACAGCATATTCAGACACTCTGGGATGATGATGGCATTGTAACAGAGGATGACACTCGTAAAACTGAAATACTAAACACCTTTTTCCAAAGCTGTTTCACAGAGGAAGACCACACTGCAGTTCCTTCTCTAAATCCTCTCACGAACGAAAAAATGGCTGACATCGAAATAAGTGTCCAAGGAATAGAAAAGCTGGACCTGACGGGATACCAATTCGATTCTACACACAGTACGCGAAAGAACTTGCCCCCTTTCTAACAGCCGTGTACCGCAAGTCTCTAGAGGAACGGAAGGTTGCAAATGATTGGAAAAGAGCACAGGTAGTCTCAGTTTTCAAGAAGGGTCGTCGAGCAGATGCGCAAAACTGTATCTCTGACATCGATCTGTTGTAGAATTTTAGAACATGTTTTTTGCTCGCGTATCATGTCATTTCTGGAACCCAGAACCTACTCTGTACGAATCAACATGGATTCCAGAAACAGCGATCGTGTGAGACCCAACTCGCTTTATTTGTTCACGAGACCCAGAAAATATTAGATACAGGCTCCCAGATAGATGCCATTTTCCTTGACTTCCGGAAGGCGTTCGATACAGATCCGCACTGTCGCCTGATAAACAAAGTACGAGCCTACGGAGTATCAGACCAGCTGTGTGGCTGGATTGAAGAGTTTTTAGCAAACAGAACACAGCATGTGGTTCTCAATGGAGAGACGTCTACAGACGTTAAAGTAACCTCTGGAGTACCACAGGGGAGTGTTACGGGGTCATTGCTTTTCACAGTATGCACAAATGACTCAGTAGATAGTGTCAGAAGTTCCACGTGGCTTTTCGCGGATGATGCTGTAGTATACAGAGAAGTTGCAACATTAGAAAATTGTAGCGAAATGCAGGAAGATCTGTAGCGGATAGGCACCTGGTGCAGGGAGTGGCAACTGATCCTTAACATAGACAAATGTAATGTATTGCGATTACATAGAAAGAAGGATCCTTTATTGTATGATTATATGAAGCGGAACAAACACTGGTAGCAGTTACTTCTGTAAAATATCTCGGAGTATGCGTATGGAAGGATTTGAAGTGGAATGATCATATAAAATTAATTGTTGGTAAGGCGGGTGCCAGGTTGAGATTTATTGGAAGATTCCTTAGAAAATGTAGTCCATCAACAAAGGAGGTGGCTTACAAAACACTCGTTCGACCTACACTTGAGTATTGCTCATCAGTGTGGGATCCGTACCAGGTCGGGTTGACAGAGGAGATAGAGAAGATCCAAAGAAGAGCGGCGCGTTTCGTCACAGGGTTATTTGGTAAGCGTGATAGCGTTACGGAGATGTTTAGAAAACTTAAGTGGCAGACTCTGCAAGAGAGGCGCTCTGCATCAAGGTGTAGATTGCTGTCCAGGTTTCGAGAGGGTGCGTTTCTGGATGAGGTATCGAATATATTGCTTCCCCCTACTTATACCTCCCGAGGAGATCACGATTGTAAAATTAGAGAGATTCGAGCGCGCACGGAGGCTTTCCGGCAGTTGTTCTTCCCGCGAACCATACGCGACTGGAACAGGAAAGGGAGGTAAAGACAGTGGCATGTAAAGTGCGGTAGATGTAGATGCGGCGAGATTTTCTACTGCTTGTCTCGTGCTTGCGAAACCCTACCTTGGCCAGCAAAGGTACCATATCTCTCTCCAGTTACGAACGTTTGGAAAATTATGGGCAGTGCCGTGCAGCGAAATCAGGACTTTGACGGACTAACACGCCAATTGGGCAGAATTCGGCACTATATCCCTCAGAAGGACATCCATTACCTCTATCAATACAAGCATAACAGCTGCACTCACTTTCACGATTTGTGGAAGCTTTTAATAAATCTACCTATTCTTCTAAAACTGTAATCATTTATTTGTCTGTACATGTCCATCACATCTAACCGATTTTTTATCCATTCGGACAATTCCTCTTTTTTTTAAATGTGTTTATAGGGTAGACATGTTGCATCAAATAGAGTTGACAAAAGACGAAACCTGGTGCTTCCGATGGCCCGGAACACCCTCCCGCGTGCGTTTCCCTTTGTCCAGAGAGAGCCAGGACGCCGGAGCTCCAGGCAGGCGCCGTCCATTGAAAGCGGCCCCAGCGGCCGCTCCGTGGGTATTTCCCGGAAGAGAGCGCCTAGAACAGTACGGAACGCGACCTTGCCCACTGCGGCGCGCAGTACCGCTGCCGTGTTCTGGTGCCCGTGCTCGGCCGGCCTTGAGCTTTGGTCACGGCGAAACGTCCTTCTATAGTCCTGCTGGACCGCGGCGCAGAGGCGAGCGCGAAAGGCCACTGGCTGCGACAGGAACTCGCAGAACTCGTCAGGACTAAAGCTGGCGTTCTTGGGCCCTGTCCTGCCGTTTTTCCGTTTTTGTGGCCGCGCATGATAAAATAACTCCTGCCATGTATCTAACAATCGCCAGTTCCTCCAAGACCTTGGTCGATGTGCACAGCTCCTTGCTTTCCGCATCCGACAACTTCCTCCCACACTTCTCTCTTTTAACAGCTCCTCAAACATCTATACGTTCATATGAAACTTCCTGGCAGATTAAAACTGTGTGCCCGACCGAGACTCGAACTCGGGACCTTTGCCTTTCGCGGGCAAGCGCTCTACCATCTGAGCTACCGAAGCACGACTCACGCCCGGTACTCACAGCTTTACTTCTGCCAGTACCTCGTCTCCTACCTTCCAAACTTTACAGAAGCTCTCCTGCAAACCTTGCAGAACTAGCACTCCTCAAAGAAAGGATATTGCAGAGACATGGCTTAGCCACAGCCTGGTGGATGTTTCCAGAATGAGATTTTCACTCTGCAGCGGAGTGTGCGCTGATATGAAACTTCCTGGCAGATTAAAACTGTGTGCCCGACCGAGACTCGAACTCGGGACCTTTGCCTTTCGCGGGCAAGCGCTCTACCATCTGAGCTACCGAAGCATGACTCACGCCCGGTACTCACAGCTTTACTTCTGCCAGTACCTCGTCTCCTACCTTCCAAAATTTACAGAAGCTCTCCTGCAAACCTTACAGAACTAGCACTCCTGAAAGAAAGGATATTGCGGAGACATGGCTTAGCCACAGCCTGGTGGATGTTTCCAGAATGAGATTTTCACTCTGCAGCGGAGTGTGCGCTGATATGAAACTTCCTGGCAGATTAAAACTGTGTGCCCGACCGAGACTCGAACTCGGGACCTTTGCCTTTCGCGGGCAAGCGCTCTACCATCTGGTCTCCCGTCTCCCGTAAGAAGTCTCCCGTAAACGTGACTCCCAAGTACCGATCCTACAATGTCAGAAACAGTCTGAAAAGCTTGTAAGGGTATTGCAGGGGAGATTGTGCTGAGAAATAACTGTTAAGAAAAAAATTCGATACGATCCGCCGTTTCCTAGTTAATTAGCACTGAACTTAGCCAATGAGGCTGTTACGCGTGAAACGTGAAGCGATCCGCTGTATAGTCTGCTGGAAACCATTGGTGTCAGTTGTTCTCATAATGTAGATGATAGCGCACGACACTGCTCAGCCTTGTGGCTAGGGTTTGAACCCTACTATCGGCTAATTTTTGTAGCACACCGTCATTCGGTTTTAGGAAGCCAAACAAAGAACACGTTTGGCAATACAGTCTCTGCCGGGCTGCTTGAAATTCCTCTCGCAATAGCGTGATTGGCTAACTTTAATGCTAGTTAACTCGGAAATGCGCAACGTACCGAATATTTTTGTTAACAATTATTTCCCAGCAAAACCTAACCTGCCACACCCTTACAAGCACCTCAAACTATTTCTGACCATCCTTGATTAACCATTGCTTGCAGATTGGCCTCCCTTTCATCTCCCAACATCCTACGTCCTAGGGCAGTTTCAACCACTTCTCTCTCCCACACCATGAAAGAATCCTTGAAAACTGCCTGTCTTATCCATTGTAGTCCATCCGAACTGTACCATTGCAAATGAAAGTTACAACCCACTCCTTCTCGCCTTACTAAAATGTTAATTCTCACATTTCAACTACGATTTTCGTTATCCATGTATATCTCAATCCCATTTTCATATGGCACCCTCTCCCATAACATTCTAATCCAAAATCCGTACATATTGAACCTGCCGTTTCCCCACAACTGCTCTGACCTAGGACGTCATGAGAAAGGGACCATAAACCACTCATCGAAATTCAGTATGCGTAAAATACGTACTGCAGCAAAAAGTTGCAGTTATTCTCCTGGTGTCACATTTGTTGGATCCACTAGCTCACAACCAAACTATCACCTTCCAACGTCTTCTACACACTGGATCAGGCTGCCACGTCAACCTACATTCCAAAAACAATACAGAAGAAAAATAAAGAATATTGGTTTCTTTCCTATTTCTGATTGTGCAGTACAGAGTCACAAGCCAAAACATAACTACGTGACCTGTATCGTTAGGTTCAGTCGACCCAAAATTCTTTACCTACTGTCACCGGTACCCTCGACCATCACCATCGCCATACAGCAGAAAGATTGGTATCATCATTATCATTATCATCAGCAACAACAACAACAACAACAGCTCGTAAATTTTATGTTATTTTTCTTTTTACACACCTGTACTTAAGACAGGAGAAGCAATATCCTCGCTTGTTAAGTCCCATTTATAGGGCAAATGTAAACAATGGAATAAAATTCCAGCAGTTTGGATGCATGAACAAATTTGTCTGCAGTTGCGGTGGTCCACTTCTTCTAAGCAGAATATTACCTTAAAATGAAACATATCTGTACTAGTTAAATTAAAGAAAATTTGCCGTACAATAATTTTTTACTTATACCCACTTAATGAAAGAACAGAAAATCAGTTAATCAAACAAACGAAAATCCAGAGTAGAACAATGAAAATATTATGAAGAGGATAGTTGTTACTCACCATATAGCGGAGATGGGGAGCCGCAAATGGGCACAACAAAAAGTTTGTCAAACAAAGCTTTCTGCCAAATAGACCTTCATCAGGATAGACAACACAATACACACACACACACACACACACGCACACACACACACACACACACACACACACACATACATACACACACGCCCGAGGTCTCTGGCTACCAAGACCAGACCAGAGGACCAAGTCCATTTCATGTAAACACAGGATGAATTCCAGTCTCTGCCTTCCTCTACAGTTTTTACCCCCTGCAGCTCCCTCTAGTACCATGAAGGTTATTTCCTGATTCTTGACAGATGTCCTACCATCCTGTCCCTTCTTCTTGTCAGAGTTTTCCATAAATTTCCTTCTCGCTGATTCTGCGAGAACCTCCTCATTCCTTCCCTTGTCAGTCCACCTAATTTTCAGCGTTATTCTGTAACACTACTTCTCAAATGCTTCGATTTTCTTCTGTTCCGGATTTTCCACAGTCCATGTTTCACTACCACACAAAGCTGTGCTCCAAACATACATTCTCAGAAATTTCTTCCTCAGTTTAAGGCCTATCTTTGACACTAGGAGACTCTCTTGATCAGGAGTGCCCTTTTTGCCAGTGCTAATCTTCTTTTTATGTCCTCGTTGTTCCGTCCGTCATGGGTTATTCTGCTGCCTAAGTAGCAGAATTCATTTTCTTGTGATCACGAATTTTGACGTTTTGTCTTCCCATTTCTGCTAATACTCACTACTTTCGTCTGTCTTCGATTTACTCTCAGTCCATATTCTATACTGATTAGCTGTTCATTCCATTCAACAGATCCCGCATATCTCTTCACTGTTACTTAGAACATATAAAAAAAATTAGGAAAGTAGGTTATGAAAACAAATATCCCAGTATTTTAATAGCAAAAATTACGGAAACATCGGGTTCAGTTAACTCAAAGAGACCAAGAAGAAATTTATGTTGCTGAGGGAGATATACAAAACAGAAAACTTCAGAACCGCAATTATGAACCTCAAGGCTGTCAATTCAACTAAGTACCTGGGTGTTAAAATTAGGAACAACTTCAGTTGGAAAGCCCACATAGATAATATTGTGGGGAAGGCGAGCCAAAGGTTGCGTTTCATTGGCAGGACACTTAGAAGATGCAACAAGTCCACTAAAGAGACAGCTTACACTACACTCGTTCGTCCTCTGTTAGAATATTGCTGCTCGGTGTGGGATCCTTACCAGGTGGGATTGACGGAGGACATCGAAAGGGTGCAAAAAAGGGCAGCTCGTTTTGTATTATCACGTAATAGTGGAGAGAGTGTGGCAGATATGATACGCGAACTGGGATGGAAGTCATTACAGCAAAGACGTTTTTCGTCGCGGCGAGATCTATTTACGAAATTTCAGTCACCAACTTTCTCTTCCGAATGCGAAAATATTTTGTTGAGCCCAACCTACATAGGTAGGAATGATCATCAAAATAAAATAAGAGAAATCAGAGATCGAACAGAAAGGTTTAGGTGTTCGTTTTTCCCGCGCGCTGTTCGGGAGTGGAATGGTAGAGAGCCAAGCACTTAAATGTGAATTTCAGAGTAGTCATGTAGATGTAGATGAACTTTATTAACTAAAATTTTTAATATAAAATGCTTTTAATGCCTTGACCGCAGTTTTCAGTACACAATTGAAGCGCGATGATTAGTTTCGTTTTTTTCTACAATCATCTTCGAATCGTTCAAATCGTAAAATATCGGTAAACACGCATTGAAAAATATCATTAGCTGTAGTTCTGCAATGACACGCATTCGTATTGTGAGCCAACAAGACGTCTGTCTGTGTTTAAAAACTTCAACATGAGCGTGCCAGGTTGTAAACCGTAAGCTAGCAAGATGACTTTAATAAAGTAGAAAAATGGCCAGTAGCATTCTTAAAACCGTGGTATTGCGAGACTGTGGTTTAAAACCTATCTCGCTCGCGATGAAGTTTTTAACTAAATACGGTCACTGTCTTGTTGGCTCATAAAACAAATGCATGTCACTGAATGACTACAGCTAACTATGTGTTTCAATGCATGTTCACCGCTTTCTTACGATTTGAGCGATCCAAAGATAGTTGTAGAAAACAAACGAAACTAGTCATTCTGCTTTAATTGCATACTGATAATTGTGGTTCAGGCATTAAAAGTCGTTTTACATTAAAAAATTTATTTACTAAATTACTTTAAGACGCCGTCTCCTGCCTGACAATGTTAGGCTTCACTAAGAATGAAGAACGTTGAGCGTTTTCAACAGGATGAAGAAAGCATGCGCAGACCAATCTTCACCGAGGAACGGAAGAAACGACAGAGAGGAAGGTTTAATGATGTTTTGAAGAAAGTCAAATGAAATGTCTCAAGTAAAAGACACAGTAATTCATTTTTACATGTGCTCCATAGTTGGCTTGATTCGCCATAAAAAAGACGAATAATTGAAACGTTCCTTTATTCTGTACCTCGGAACTTCCGTGTCGTTGCACAAAGGCACAATGGGCCACCGTGCCCAGAATCCACATACTGTTGGCGAAGTGAGGGCGCGAGACAAACTACAAGGGGTACTGCTCCACACATTAACCGGAAATATTTATTGGTGGTTCCGGATTAATTCTCTGCTCTGTTACATATGAAAAATCAGTCTAAATAAGGGTCGCCAGTCTTGCTATGACCAGCGGGACAGGTTAAACTTCCCGCATCTCCAAAGTCAATAATTAAAAGTCCTGTGGCTAATTAACAACTTTCAGGAAAGATTCCGAGATGCGACTGTTGGACGAGAATACGTTCTCCACTAACAGGTCAACGCACCGCCTCCTATCGGTTACTGACAACTCCCGCCGACAATCACCACAAAGAAACAAGAACACAGTTCAAAATCAATGGGGTAAAGTCACACAAAAACATCGAATTCAAATTTGCACGGTAAGAGATGGAAGTTACTGACATGAATTAACTCTAACCAAGTGCGTCATTTTTGTCCAACACCTGCAACTAGTTTATGACTCCACCCTCTGCTCTGAGCCCTCTCTTTCTACCGAAAAAGTCCACGCTCGTCAGGCCGCAACACTGGCAGAGAGAACAGAAAAGTGTCGAAGCAGAAAGCCACGCACGCGCCTAGGAATACACTTCAGATTCTCGCAGTCTTCCATACTGTTCTACGTAACTTGATTGATCACGATTTTCGACGCGAAAGCTTCGTCGACAGTACTTCCAAAATTCAATCTTTCCGTCATGACCTAGTGACGCAACCACACCTACAGGCGGTTATGTAGTTATATGAATGTAATAACTTACGAGTGCTAGTAAAAACATACAATAGCTCTATAAAATAAACTCAAGGGGAAAAAAAGACTGACCACATAAGTGTTGTGCAAATTGATAACAAATTGATATACCTAGAGTTATCGACCGCAAATCTAAATCGTAAACTTTGGCGGCCAGTGGATGAATGTTTGACGCTGCAGCGCGATTTCACCCGGCATCTGGCAAGGATAGTAAATAGGGACATGTCCGTACCAGGGCATAAAGTCTTCGCGGATTTTATTCCGTGTACTCAGTTGGACAGTAGCTACACTACACCTCGTAGACAGGCACGTGAACAATATACACAGATGTCAGCATTTGAGAGTGGACGTGAAGTTGGGGTCAAAGAAGCCTGGTGAAGTAATCGGCGATTCGCTACTATTCGACGATGTTGGCGGGAATGGGTGAACCGTGGCCGAACACAGCGACAACAAGAAAGTTATCAACTTAAAGAGACGGTAAAACGCGAAGCCCAATCGGTCGCCAGAGAGGCAATCAGAGCCCCGGATTCATCATTATCATCGATGCGACGTGCAACTGGTGCTTCAGTGATCACAAGGACCATTATTGGGCGGCTCACAGAAATGGGGCTGAGCTCACGGTGCCCGACCTCTGTGCACCAACAAGCCCGTTTCCAGTAGTGTCCGACACATTGGCCTGGAATCTCTTTGGCTGCAGCAGAATTGTCTTCATTGATGAGTCCCGCTTTTAACTGAGCCCCAACGACCAGTGGACAGTGGTGGGATATGACTCTGACTGTCACCACCATACGGTTCGACAATTAAGAGTGATGGTCTGGCCGGCCGCTGTGGACGGTTCTAGGCGCTTCAGTCTGGAACCGCGCTGCTACTACGGTCGCAGGTTCGAATCCTGCCTCGGGCATGGATGCGTGTGATGTCCTTAGGTTAATTAGGTTTAAGTAGTTCTAAGCCTAGGGGACTGATGACCTCAGATGTTAAGTCCCATAGTGCTCAGAGCCATTGGAACCATTTGAGTGATGGTCTGGGGTGACATTTCATATCAATACCCCTTTGGTACTCATCCACAGCACCCATACAACAAAGAGGTACGTCGACAGTTTCTAAGCCCGTTTTCTCGCAAACTATCCTGGGCTTACATTTCAGCAAGATATTGCTCACCACACAAAGCAAAAGTTTTTACTACTTGTCTTCGTGCTTCCCAAATCCAACCTTGGCCAACAAGGTCGCCGGATGTCTCCCCAACTGAGGAACTATGGGCAAGACCGTCCAACAAGCTCGGTATTTTCACGATCTAATGCGCCAATTGGACAGAATTTTGCCTTTATGTCCCTCAGGAAGACATCCAACAAGTCTACCGATCAATGCCAAGCCGAATTACTACTTGCATAAGGGTCAGAGGTAGACCAACGCGTTATTGACTTGTTCAGTCTGTGAAGCTCTTTCTCTTGAACAAATCATCCTGTTTTTCTGAACTTGTAATCATTTGTTTGTAAACTTACATCACATCTACCGATTTCCGTCCCATTCGGATAATTCCTTCGTGGTGGATTGTTTTTTCTTCTATTGTCTTAGAGTGTACCTGCACGTTGCAAGAATCTGCTTGACTTGTGGCCCACGGCAGAATTCCTCTAACTTGTTTGGTTCTCGCTTCGTAAGATCACTCTTTGATCACCCTGTGTATCAGCTTACGTTGAGTCGATTTAAAATCAGATAAACACTACCAACAAAATTACCCATAACAAAAGGTACATCCCATACAAAGAAAATTCCTTTCACAGAAAATTGTAAAAGAAGAACTACACCTCGGTTCCGTTATTGTATACCATTTACTATGGCAAAAAAGTATTCGATAGTATGAAATTTGTTGACAATCTGTCTTATAAAATAGCAAGCCTTTTCAAAATCTCATTGTAAATATCAGTTTTTGCACACACAAATTACTCCATATACCAAACAAACCAAGTAACACATACTGGCACATTTGGATTATATACGATCAGTTGTCAAAACTGCGACTGTTTCTACAACAGGACTGTAAAAAGAAATTTAGAATGAATTTTAATGAACATCTTGTAGCCTTTCGCATGAAACAACCAAATGAATCAACAGCAGCTTGTTTGGTGTCTGTAAATTACGTTGTTTATGTACTTATGCTGCTGTTTTCGGTGGTCAAAGTATTTCACATGAAAGTTGTCCTTTTTCAAAGTGAATAAACTCCAAAGAAATGATATTATATAATCGGTTATGACTCGTCACAGACACAATGAAATATTCTTTAGCATAATTAATGTTTTACTATTGGTCAGTGAGTAACTTTCTCTTTACTGTACCCAAGTTTGAACCCCTAAACAACTTTTAGTTTTCACCTGATAAGTATGATATGCACCCAAGATCATGCAATCAATCATCACACATTTATCATACGACGTTGTTGTGATTTGTTAATGCCACAATCACAACATAAAATCAGACTGTCTTAGTAGTTGCTCTCGATGCTAACTTTGCTTCTGTGATCTGAAGATATTGAACTAATAAAAAAGAATGCTTGCCGTCTGAATAATTACTTCGGACAGAAGTGGTTCTGATTGAACTAATGATTGAATTAAAGGTAGGTGAATATTTATGTAGTTAGTTCTGCACATGACACTGGTGCACAAGACCTCTTGGTTAACCACAGCTACCATTTGTAAAATGTGTCTTCATTCAATTAAACTGATGAAAGGAATTAATTTTAAATAAACATGCAAGTTTTCAATTAAATAAGTACTTATTATTTTATTTCAAGAATACAATGATTTTAACAAGACAAAGTGATTACGGTTAAATAAGAGACGTGGAGCCCCCGAAACGGTGGCACAAAGACCTGCTCCATAACGTACATTCGCAAAAACATACCAGACGCAAAACCTATTAGGTGACTAAAGTACCGTCTTACTGAACTCGACTGTGAATCAAATACTGCTCAAAAACAGAATGCAATCCACCCCGCTCGATCGTTGCCTCGAGTGCCACTCTGCTATGCATTCGAAATAAGTGCCCAAGATATCGATAATCTAGTGTGGCTCGTCAAACATTTAGCTCTAGAAAAATGTTACCTTCTGTTCCAGCGAAGACTCACGTGAGGAGATTACAATTTTGCGTAGCACTTCACTAATACAAACTCGTTCTTGATTTTATGCACAGTACAAGGTAGGTCTAAATGAATCAGTTCAGCTTCTCGGGTCCAAAGGGATATTAAATATTTTATTACACTTGTTAAAATGTAATAGTTTTAAGTTTTGTATGACACAGGTACAGTGCATGAAGATCTATTCTTCTTCATTGTAAATAGCGAAATGTAAAATGTGGAAACAACGGAAAAACTAAAAAATTGTGGGGTTATTTGAATTGTAATTAGGGCTACGTGAATAATTGCAAACTGTCATACAGTTGTACATAATATGGAAGATTACGCTTTTCTGTTGTTCCAGTAGTTGATACATGCATTTCCCACAGCGGAATTGAGAGGAATTGGTTGCGGGTAGCAGCACCAACACAAATTTCGTGAAACCACACCTTGCACTTACCATACCTGTCCATTCTCGTTTCTCCACAGTTCTAGGGACGTAATATTTGATGATGCAGGTTTCTCTTGAACATTCAGCTCATTTTTGCAGCCCTCTACTTTCTCCTTTATAAATTTTCAACATGTAGTTTCCTCTATCCTCTTTTAAGATTAAGATGAACAAGAGAAGTCAGGTGGCAAGTTAAATTTTCTTTCTTCTCACACGTATTGCAGCTATGGTTTTCGTTTGGTTTGCCAAAACAGATAATGATGATGATGATGATGCTAAGCACTGACTTTCCGAATTTCTTGGAAGATCAGAACGAGTTACAGTTCATGGGCATACTTCTGATACTGTGGCAACAGAGCATAGTTCGTCGTTCAGGAATGTGGACGAAGGAGGGAATGTGTGTGAAAGAATTTTATTGGGACTGAAGAGGAAACTTACTGTGCACTCAAATCATTTCACAGACGATATCCAAATTTTTACCAACATGAAAGTTTGTTATGGAGGCCGAGTGATTATTGTGTATAATTGGCCTACATAAATGCTTTAATACAAAAATAAGTAATACATATTATAATACCACTCAGAAAGCCGCCAAGAAGAGTGAAAAACAGAGCCCCATTCTTTTACATTGTTTAAATGTAAGCAGTTGCTAAAGTGTATAACATATGTCGCTAGTTGTTTTGTTAACCGACCTGGTTGAGCCTGTTCAACTAGTAGCGGAAGCATTTATGACTAGCACTCAAGTATTTCAACAACAGACTTTAGTTTAAACAGATTTAAGACTGCATAGCGGATTCTTGTCAATACCATAGAAGACGTCACAGCGGACATACAAAAAAAAAAAAAAAAAGTTTCAAATGGCTCTGAGCATTATGGGACTTAACTTCTGAGGTCATCAGTCCCCTAGAACTTAGAACTACTTAAACCTAACTAACCTAAGGACATCACACACATCCATGGCCGAGGCAGGATTCGAACCTGCGACCGTAGCGGTCGCGCGGAGGGTTCACAGATAACAGCAAAAGCTACTCGCGAATAGTCGACACGTAATAAACCGAATATGTGGAAGTTGACAAATATGACAGACAATTTGCAAGGTGCCCATTCCATTGAAACTTGACCCACTGTTCATAATATTAAAATCCTCCTAAAGAGCTTGCGAATACAAAACATGAAAAACTTGACATTATAGAACAATTTGGAAATATTCAGGCACAAAATTACGTAATCAAATCACACGCGTAACGAAAAGACAGGCGGAATCCGTTGGAGTACTCTTTCAAGACACTTTGAGTTAACTCTTCCACTACCAATATTTATTTCATAGTGTACAGTTATTTAAATTAATGTCTTGGTCGGACGTAACAACAAGGGAAAAAAAATTCTTCGCCGTTTCGTTTCCCAATAAGTAGAGGGATTGGACTAACAGGGTGGTTTATAAGTACCTTCGCGACTTCAAAAGGGACTACAGAATGCCCACAAGATATATAGAAAACAGAGTATCTCTCCACGTTTTCAACTCACATTAAAGGTCCTTCATACGGGCACCGATCGTGATGCGCCAAACATCAGCACGTGATTGCAGTTTAGTGACGCGAACTGTTTGGCAGACGTAAAAGCAATCTGAGTCGCAAATCTGCCTAGCAAGCAGACGGTTGATAATAAACTAGATGACAGAACAACCTACAGGTGCAATCTGTAACTATTATGATTCTGCAAGCCGTTAACAGGTTTCCCTTTGCTATTGGAACGTCGTTGTATAGCAGCATATGTAGAAAATTCGCACTGATTCTCTGGTAACCTTTGATGGGACAAACGCGTCCGAATGGTTGTGAAAGCGTTAAGGCTCCTCTTTTGTCATATATCGTATTCGTCCGTTACTTCATGCTATCAAATTCCTCATCCGCTCTGTATCCACTCACGATGTCCATCACTTAAATTCAGCAGAAAAATACGTTCAGGTGATCCATGACACCCTTTTTCTACTACACAGGCGATGGAAGGAGGAGACCGTCTGCTGGTTACCATGGAACGTGGGAATCCAGCGTAATAAAGGACCAGATGAAGCCGCTAAGGACGCATGAACGTAAAATACAACTCTAGAACGTGCTAGTCCGGTACGTGCAATTACCTTGCTCTTGAGGCACAGGAAATGTGCCTTTGACAACAGGCGTGGCTAGCGTTGAGGGACAGCAAACTGCGGTCGGAAAACAAATGGCACGGCTGTGACGTTACTCCTCCTGCCACTGAGGCGAGAGGATGTGATCTTAACGTGCCTCTGGATAGGGCACTGTTTCCTGACTCATAGATTCCGGCTCCGATAATTGAACTCACTAATGTGCAAAGTTTCCTCCTTACATGTCTCTGTTCGTTTCAGGAGAATCCGTTTCATATTGAGAGATGAGGGCTGCAACGGGTCACTCTGTCATCTATGTGATGAGACGATGCATCAAACGTGGTTCACATTTTAAGATCCTGTGGAATGTCCGACCTTCTGTATTATTTCTTAGATCGACGATTTTAATGTGTTTTCAGGTTGACTGATTCATTTGTTGTTTTCGCATTGGACAACGAGGCGAAGTTACCTCTCATATTATTTTACCTGTGATGCAGTATTAGACTACGAATTTAACGACGTATTTCACAAAATGTCTAGAGGCTTTGGTGTTTTGGTCTACTGTATGGAAGTGTGATTGCCGGTGAGTGAAAGTGGAGCAGTCCGTCGTCTGAGGTTCACAATTCCAGTACTACCTGTTGGTAGATAATTTTAAAACACTGAGATTCATTTGTCTCCACCTACATTATTAAGGGTGCTGATGACGTCGCTTTTGTGCGTCCTTAACATACCACCAACATTGTAACGTCAAAAATCAACTTGTCACAAAAAACTTTAAAAGCACCCTGTACCCTTTTTCATTAGGATGTACGTAGATACTCCTAGTAGTAAGAAAATTAATCTTTGACAGTAACCTTGTTTCTTCAGTGTCGCATATTCATATGGTGAAACTACTTTAAGCCAATATACAAGAGATGAGAAAAAAAAGTATCCAGAGCATACGTTCAGATGTCAATGCAGTACCATACACATACACACCATCGTCGGGTATGTAAATGATTAGAGCTGCAGTTGTCTGTGACAGGTAGATCGGCCACGAGAATTTATTACTATTGTTCGTGTTTATTGACGTTAGCCGGCCTGGAAGGATATACACTAAAGTGTCTGGCGCAGACGTTAGATCGATTACTGCTGCTACAATGGCAGGTTACCAAGATTTAAATGAGTTTCAACGTGGGGTTATAGTCGGCGTTCGTGCGATGGGACACTGCATCTCCGAAGTAGCAATGAAGTGGGCATTTTCCCGTATGATCATTTCACGAATGTACCGTGAATATCAGGTAAAACATAAAATCTCCGATATCGCTGCGGCCGGAAAAGGATCCTGCAAGAACGGGACCAACGACGGCTGAAGAGAATCGTTCAACGTGATAGAAAAGCAATCCTTCCGCAAATTGCAGCAGATTTCAATGCTGGGCCATTATCAAGTGTCAACGTCCGAAACATTCCACGAAACATCATCGATATGGGCTTTCGGAGCCGAAGGCCCACTCGTGTACGGTTGATGATGCACGACACGAAGCTTTACGCCTCGCTTGGACCCGTCAACACCGACATTAGACTGTTGATGACTGGAAACATGTTACCTGGTCGGGCGAGTCTAGTTTCAAATTGTAACGAGCGGATGGACGTGTACGGGTATGGAGACAACCTCATGAATCCATAGACCCTACATGTCAGCAGGGGCTGTTCAAGCTGGTGGAGGCTCTGAAATGGTGTGGCGCGTGTGATATGGGACCCCTGATACGTCTAGATACGAATCTGACAGGTTACACGTACATAAGCATCCTTTCTGATCACCTGCATCCATTCATGTCCATTTTGCATTCCGACAGACTTTGCCAATTTCAGCATGACAATGCGACACTCCACACACCCAGATTGCTGCAAAGTTGCTCCAGGAGCACTTTTCTGAGTTTAAACACTTCCACTGACCACCAAACTCCCCAGACATGAACATTATTGAGCATATGGGATGCCTTGCAACGCGCTGTTCAGAAGAGATCTCCACCCCCTCGTACTCTTAAGCCTAGTTTACACGACGACACTAGGTTGCAGGCAACTGCGCTACCGGCCACCGCGCATGCGCACCGCGCGTTTGCACAACTCGTCGGTGAGACTAAACACTTTCGGCGTGTTCCAACTTTGGCGACACTAGTTGCATGAGTTTTGAGATTATGTGTGTTCGTAGAGTGTAGACAAATTGAAATATGCAGTGAGGAACGGAGAATAATGTTCGCTTTCTTGGATATCTATGCTTTGCATAGGTGTTTGTGGGATTTCAGTGATGCTGATTACAAAAGTAAGTAATATATTGTTGCTCATGAGACCTTCACGTGCGATCATAACACAGAAAATTTGAACATATCTGAGCTGTAGGGCAAAATTTATTGAATTTGAAGCACATATACAACTGAATTACGAAAAATACAAGCAAATGTATTTCTAGCTGTGGAAATGCTCTCGTCTACAAGACTAAAATCCCATCGTTCGGGTTGGCCGACTCTTTTTTTTAAACTAATATTGTAGACAGGAGGGAAGGCTACACAAATCAAGAAGCTGCGTTCTTTATTCAGTATTCATCTATTTAAAACGTCGCACAGTACTCCCCATTCACATATGTTTGAATTTTGAAATATTGCCACTGTACAGATCTATTTTCAAGACAGTAGTTTGCATACAATTCTCTTCTTAATGCGGCTTGTTCGAATAGCTACTGCTGTTGATTTTAATAATTATTGGTGTTAATGAAAAAGTGTCATCGTCAACTAAATCTGCATCTTATAGCATGTCGAGTGTTCTCGATTGTAATGCGCGCAATGTGACATGTAATTTCTGTTCTGGCGAAGTGCTTCATGCATTACAGTATCTTTACTCCTTTTCGCAAAATTAAGTCTATTTAGAAGAAACATGAACAGTTCTGGTGACATTCTAAGACAATTAAAATAACTTCTTGGGTCTTCCATTACAAATTATTTCACCAAGAACGCTGAGCAACCGAGCTGTCGTCTTTTCTTCATCCAGTCACGATTCGAAACACGTTTCTTATTTTCTTTCTTATGCAGCGATTCGACGCAACAAGTTTTGACTCCATCACAACTCGTGCGACGCGCATCTGCCAAAACTTTCATGTCAGACACGACTCAGGAACCCACAAAACGACGAAACTGAAGTGTATACTGGTTTCGCCATGTCGACAGACAAATACGAAACCACTTGCCTGCAACTCATTCCACGCAACGAGTGGCGCAACCAAATGTCGTCGTTTAAACTAGGCTTTACGGACTGATGGACAGCCCTGCAGGATTCATGGCTACAATTCCCTCCAGCAGTAGTTCAGACATTAGTCGAGTCCTTGCCATGTCGTGTTGCGGCATGTCTGCGTGCTCGCGGGGGCTCTACACGATATGAGGCACGTGAACCAGTTTGTTTGGCTCTTCAGTTTATACAACAAGACGTCAACGATTCAGGTGGTAGAGGGTGAAACTAAGTATAAAGGCCGTCGGCTCTGTGCAGTGTTAGTTAGTGTGTGTGTATGTGTATGTGTGTGTTTGTGTGTGTGTGTGTGTGTGTGTGTGTGTGTGTGTGTGTGTGTGTGCGTGCTTTTAATGCAGATAGGAAGCAGACACCATAAGCGACAGTGAAAGTACTGTACACAAACCACGACTCTGACAATGGTTCAAATGGTTCAAATGGCTCTGAGCACTATGGGACTTAACATCTATGGTCATCAGTCCCCTAGAACTTAGAACAACTTAAACCTAACTAACCTAAGGGCAGCACTCAACACCCAGTCATCACGAGGCAGAGAAAATCCCTGACCCCGCCGGGAATCGAACCCGGGAACCCGGACGTGGGAAGCGAGAACGCTACCGCACAACCACGAGCTGCGAACGACTCTGACAATGCCACGCGGAAAATAGTTATCATGTGATGAAAAAGCAAAACCTCGATACGTACAAGGAAATGGGGCTCACTAATCGTCAAATTGCCAATAGGTTCAAGTACGGTGATCGATAATTTCGTTAGATTGGGTGCAGGATGTGGGCAGAACGGAAAAAATGGACAAAATTGTAAATTATCTGAGGCATAGGAATTATCTGAGGCATAGAAATGGTTACCTTTGCGCAAAGTTGCTTATTTAGAATTGTAGGTAACTGCCAGGCGTGTGCGACCAATATTGTCACATGACAGATATTTTGCATTCAAGAAACGATAGCAGAAACCCACATTAACACCCTAACACAAACAGGCTAGATTGGAGTTTGCTGAAAAACATGTGTCATCTATTTCACAAAGGGATAAAGTGGTCTTCAGTGATGGCACGAAGTTTAATTTAGATGAGATTTCAATATTATTAGTGTGATCTGAAAACAGAGCTGCAGGTAAGAATGAGGAGAAATTTTGGTGGTGGGAGTGTTACGACTTGGGCAGATTTCTGCGCCAAAAGTAAATCACGTATTTCTTGGCTGAACACTAGACTGTAGTCTATCTACATTGAAATGCCAGAAACAGAACTGATTCGAATGTGTGAGTTCCTAGGGAACGAAAGTCTAATGTTTCAACAAGATAAAGTTTTGCATCCCGCCTGGAAGGCGGCGGGTGGGTCTGCTCCTGTAAACTGAAGGGTAGGCCGAATGTAGGAAGTGAGCAGGAGCAGGAGAAGGTGAAAATCTCTTGGTATTGCTCTTAGAAAAGTATTTTACTATATCACAATATTAACTGAATACATAACCTTGCACAGAGGTGCGAAGCCTTAGACCCATCGCATGTAGTACATAGTCTCAATAGCAAGCGAAGTGTCCCGGTCGTCTGCTCTCGATCAAATGGGCTGAATCTGCAGCGGAGCTCATAGATCTGGACAGCGCCTGCTAGAGGGCGCTATCGTCGGTGTCGGTCGTAGTGCCAACTTAAGTACTTGCACCAACGCCGTGGCATCGTGGCTATCGAAACCACATAAAGTATCTGTGAACGGTTCTGCTAGAACGAAAAGGTGGTTTAAAAAATAAGGATATCGATGTCTTGTCCCAGCCCTCACGTAGCCCGAATTTGAACCCCGTGGCAAACCTTTGTGGAATCCAGAATGAGATTTTCACTCTGCAGCGGAGTGTGCGCTGATACGAAACTTCCTTTGTGGAATACTTGCAAGCTGTGTTCATTGCAATAGAAGGCAATTTGAGGTCGTACGTGAACTGAAAAGAGCGATATGAGAGAGTGGGTGACAACTTCATTGCAAGAACTACAAATCCTACCAAAATCAATGCCGAAGCGAATTTTTGAAGTAATTAGGAAGAACGGAGGTTATACTAAGTACTAACAAGGCGATAACTTAAGAGGACAGTGAGAGCCTTTATACCAATTTCCTTTGAGGAAATGTAAATGCGTTATTTTCTTACTCGTGTTATGAAATAAACTTTTTAATTCGGTCGTGACTATTTATGTCTTATATGTATCTAATATGTTCACAGTAAATTCGGTACATGTATGCTTCGGACATTGTACTATTACTTTCGTGTGACCCTGCCCTTAGTGATTTTCACTACTGTACAATGGTGTTTTCCAGACTTACGTTCTCAGAAATTTCTTCCTCAAATTGAGGCGTATGTTTGAGACCAGTAGACCTTTCTTAGCAAGGAATGTCCTCTTTGCCTATGCTAGTCTGCTTTTTGTGTCCTCCTTGCTTCGTTCGTTGTGGGATATTTTACTTCCAAGGTAGCAAAATTCCTTACCTCTGGCCACTTCGGGAGCACAAATTCTGATGTTAAGTTTCTCGCTACATTCATTTCTGCTGCTTGTCACCACTTTGGACTTTCTCGCGGTTACTCTCAATCCGTATTCCTTACCTGTCAGATAGTTCGTTTCATTCAACAGATTCTGTTATTCTTTTTCATTGTCACTGAAGATAGCGATGTCGTCAGCGAATCTTATAATTGATATACTTTCACCCTGAATTTCAGTTCCACCCTTGAGACTTTCTTTTATTTCCGTCGTTGCTTCTTCGACGTATAGTGTGAATAATAGGGGAGAAAGGCTACATCCCTGTCTTACACTCTTTTTAATCCGCGCACATCGTCATTCAGTGTGTTTTTTATTTCTTGGTTCTTTTACATACAGAATTTACCCACCTTCCGCTGTAGTTTATTCATATTTTTATCAGAATTTCGAAAATCTTGTCCCATTTACATTTTCAACGCTTTTTCTAGCTCGACAAATCCCGTGAACGTGTGCTGGTTTTTCTTCTGTCTTGCTTTCATTATCAAACGCAACGTTAGATCTACTTCACTGGTGCCTTTACCTTTCCTAAGGCAAAACTAATAGTCATCTGACATATCCTCGGTTTTCTTTTCCGTTCTTCTGTATATTATTCTTGTTAGCAGCTTGCATGCATGAGCTTCAAAGCTGATTGTGGGATAGTTCTCGCATTTATCGCCATTGCTGTCTTCAGAATTGTGTGGATGATATTTTTCCGAAAGTCTGATAGTACGTCGACAAGCTCGTATATTCTACACACCAACTTGAATAGTCATTTGGTTGCCACATTCTGCATTGTTCCCAAGTCTTCCAGAACTACTTTAAATTCTGACTCTAATACTGGATCCCCAAAGTCTTCCATATCGACTCCAATTTCTTCTTCATAGATGCCTTCGATGTACTGTTTCCAGCAATGCGCTCTCTACTCTGCGTTTAACAGCGGAATTTCTACTGCACTCTTAATGTTATGCTTTTGCTTTTATTTTCACCGAAGACTAATTTGACTTTTCTATATGCTAAGTCAGTCCCTCAGACGATAGTTTCTTTTTCGATTTCTTCACGCTTCTGCTGCAGCCATTTAGCCTTGTCTTCCCTGCACTTCCTATATTTCTTATTTATTACATTCAAATGGGTCAAATGGCTCTAAGCACCATGGGACTTAGCATCTGAGGTCATCAGTCCCCTTGACTTAGAACTACTTAAACCTAATTAACCTAAGGACATCACACACATCCATGCCCAAGACAGGATTCGAACCTGCGACCGTAGCAGCAGCGCGGTTCCGGACTGAAGCGCCTAGAACCACTCGGCCACAGCGACCGGCTATTACATTCGTAAGGGATTTGTATTGTTGTCTTCCTCTCTTTCGCTGAACATTTTTGTACTTCCTTTTTTCATTGATCAATTGAAGTATTTCTTCTGTTACCCGAGTTTTCTTCGCAGTTATCGCCCTTGTTCCAATGTTTGTCTGTGCAACAACTGTGACTGCCCTTTTTAATATAGCGAATTTCAAATGGTTTTCAATATTCCTCGGTACATCCATATCCCACTCCCTTTCCTCCTCATTCCTCCCTATGATTCTCTTAGCTTCAGTCTACTCTTCATCATTACTAAACTTTGACCTGAGTCTGAATCTACTCCTGGGCACGCCTTAGAATCCAATATTTGATTTCGGAATATCTCTCTGTAATCCACCCGGAGTCTTCTCGTGGGCCCAGGTCTTTTCCAAATATACCTCATCGACTTGTGCTTCTCTATTACTATTCACTATTACCGTCACATATTTATTGCAGAACTCATTCCTTCTCCTCTCTCATTCCTACTTCCAAGCCCACATTCTCCTATATCCCTTTCTTCTATTCATTCCCCTACAATCGCGTTCAGTCCCCAATGATTATTAGATTTTTATCTTCCTTTACCGACATAGTTACCTGTTCAGTATCCTCATATACATTTTATATCCCTTCAGCACCAGTCTGCGATGTCGGCATGTGTACCTGAACTACCATTGTCGGTTTTGGTTTGCTGCCGAATCTGATGAGAACGAACCTATCACTAATCTGTTCACAGTAACTCACCCTATGCTCTATCTTCCTAATCATAACAAATCCCTTTCGTGTTATCCCATATTCCTCTGCTGTTGATATTACCTGCCTTCGACTGACCAGAAATCCTTATCTTCTTTCTATTTCACTTCACTGAACCCCCTCCCACCATATTCTCGATAGAGCCTTCGCATTTCCCTTCTTACTTCTGATATTCCATGCTCTGACTCGTATAATTTCATTCCTTCGTTAGTATTCCACCTCTAGATCCCGGGACAGCTGCTTAAAACTTTAAATTATTTTTGGCTTAGACATGAAAGACACTTGTCATTGAGCCGTAATCCGTTGGTGCAGTTGCTAAGTAGAGTCACCGGATGTAACGAGCAGCGGTAGAGGACGATTAACAGTTTTGTAGCCACTGCTTAGAATTTGAATTATTTGGAAATTTCATTTTGGCGCTACAACGTGAGACAACCTTAGTTGTGTTTCATTATCATTCATTTTGGAATTATTTTTTCACTAGACTATCACATTTATGAGATCTCCGTCATCAGTCCTCTTTGCCGACGAAGCAAACTTTACCAGAATTGACATGATCATCCCCCAAAGTTGTCATCTGTGGGCTGCAGACAATCCTGTGAGAATGGTTGAGGCGTCTCATCAGCATCGGTTTGGCATCAATGTGTGGTCAGGGATTCTTGGCAATCACATACTTGAAATGGTTATTATTTCACAACGCCTCGACGGAGGGACGAACCTGAACTTCCTGCGAAATACTCTGCCTGGTCTGCATTTGGCAATACAACGAAGCCGGCCGGAGTGGCCGAGAGGTTAAAGGCGCTATAGTCTGGAACCACACGACCGCTACGGTCGCAAGTTCGAATCCTGCCTCGGGCATGGATGTGTGTGATGTCCTTAGGTTAGTTAGGTTTAAGTAGTTTTAAGTTCTAGGGGACTTATGACCACAGCAGTTGAGTCCCATAGTGCTCAGAGCCATTTGAACCATTTGAATACAACGAATTATGTGGTTTCTGCATGATGGATCACCACTCCACTTGCGCTTTACAGTTCACCGGCGCTTCAACATCTTCCCCGGACGCTGGATATGACGCGGAGGTCCTGTAGCATGGCCTGCTAGATCACAGGACTTAAACCCTCTGGATATTTACCTCTGGGAGGAATATGAAAAGCGTCGTGTACGCTGAACTAGTTCCCTTATGTGCAGACCCTTCAACAGCGTGTTCGAGACCCCTGTAACGCTATTCTGAGAGAGACCGGAACGTGCGAAAGAGTGCGGCAATCCATGATGCGACGTGTGGGCGCGCGCATTGCATCCCGTGGAGGCCACTTTGAACATCTGCTGTGACGCGGACCCGATGCAGCTCTGTACTGTGTTCCGAGACAATCTGTTGCCGCTGCACGCACACCGGACACATGTTCGTAGGACCTTTTCTCCTCCATTTCCAGTTCGGAATCCATCCTTGCAGTTTGTCAATTTTATTAATGATCACCCTGTATACATTCCATCTTACGGTATATGACTTTATCAAACTTCACGATACATATTAGCCTCGTCATTTTCGCACTGCATGTCCTCTTTGAGTTTTCTAACATGTCACGTCATGACCTTTGTCTTGCATGGAGAGGTTTTGCAGTCCGCAGCGAATTCCAATTCCATGGAATAACTACACCGACAAGCAGGTGTCTCCATGTGCAGGAGTCCAGGTGCCCATCGTCCCTGCCTTACGGATACGTTGGGTCCACGTTCGCTCTCATGGCATGTGCAAAAGGACAGAAAATTTTTCGCACAATATGGGGCCAAAAAAAAAGCACTTGCTAAAAGAAATATGTGTTGGCTCAAGATCACGACAGTCCTTGTTGGTTACAAAGACAAGGAATAATGCATCACTTTCTCCAAAGTAATACGTTACCCCTCACAACACAACAGCCAAATAGCAGGGCTTGCAGTACACTGCGTCTATAACACAGCCTGCAACACACAAGGAACACACGGCACGCGGCCAAAAGAACCTCCATTCGTCAACGATATCTACTGCGGCAACGATGCAATTCCGCACGCATGTTCATAGGAGCTTTTCTCCTCTATTTTCAGTCAGGAATCAGTCTCTGAAATTCCTCGGTTTTATTAATGTTCACGCTGTATAACGGAGGTGAAATACATGCGCGATAAAGAATCAGTACTTGTATTTATTTTTAGTGGCTGGTGTTTGAGATTTTCATATGGCATAGGCTTGGCATCTTCGAGAAAGGCGTCTGGTGTCTCAAGATCTAGCTACACGGACCAGTCAAACAGTTAATACAGAGAAATAACGGCGACCAAAAAGCTTTTATATAGTCCACCTCCATACGATGCCTGAACAACGGTAGGGGCGTTACATTCCACTTGGCATCGGGTCATGGTGTAGAGGAATACAGCTTATGCCACTCCTCCAGGACCACTGTAATAAAAGAACGAAACAGATTTGGGTCAGAAACGTCCTGGCAGATTAAAATTGCGTGTCGGACCGGAACTCGAAGCTGGGACACTTTCCTTTCGTGACTAAGTGCTCTACCGTCCGAACTTCCCAAACACGATACGCGATGCAGCCACACACCTTTACTTCCGCGAGTACCTCATCTCCTACTTTCCAAATTTCACAAACGTTCTCCCGCATTACTTGTGGGACTGACACTCCAGGAAGAAAGGATATTACGGGGACACGGCTTAGCCACAGCCTGAGGTGAATGTTTCCAGAATGAATTTTGACTCTTCAGTTAATTGTGCGCTGATCTGAAACTTCTTGGCAAATTAAAACTGTGAGCTAGAGCCGAAACCCAATCTGAGACCTTTGACTTTCGCGGACAGTGCTGTACCGACTGAGCACGACTCATGACCCACCCTCATAGGTCCACTTCCGCCTGTACCTCATCTCCTGTCTCCTAGATTTCACAGAAGTGTAGCTGTATACCTTTTGCAACTACCACTCCTGGAAGAAAAGCCTAGATTGCTCAGTCGGTGGAGCACTTGCCCGCGAAAAGCAAGAGGTCCCAGGTTCAAGGCACAGCCCAGCACAGATTTAATCTGCCAGGAGGTTTCAAATCAGTGCACACACCGCTGCAGGGTGAAAATCCATTCTAATTGGATCTTCTCTCATTTAGCCGTGAAATGCATATTTCTCATAGGAGTTACTTTCTCATACGAAATGTAACTATGAAAAAACGTGGAATGCAACGTAACTATCTTAAAAAATAATAAAATCTGTTGGTTTAAAAATGATTATTTCTCATAGAAGATACTTTCGCATACCAAATGTAACAATGACAAAACGTAGAATCCAACGTAACTAGATTCCGACAATATCTTTAAAAACTTAGATAAGTTGCGCATACACTCCTAACAGTTAATAGACGACTGCCATCTCGATTCTATGTAATCTCAGATGACCAAAGAATCTAATACCCCAGAGTAATAACAAGAGAGAATCTGTAATACAGTCCTCGGTGAAATCAGATTGAACGCTAGTTAACAAGACTAATTTCAATGTTGGTATCATGTGGTTGCTATCAACAAAATACGTTCTACAGCAAAAAAAAAGGTTAAAGGAAGAAAATTTGTAGAAGAAGAACCAAAGACGGCGTTTCATTGACAGAACACTTAGAAGATGAATCAGATCTACTAAAGAGACTGCCTACACTACATTTGTCCGTCCTCTTTTGGAGTACTGCTGCGCGGCGTGGAATCCTTACCAGGTAGGATTAACGGAGTACATCGAGAAAGTTCAAAGAAGAGCGGCACGTTTAGTATTATCGAGAAATAGGGGAGAGAGTGTCACGGAAATGATACATTATTTGGGGTGAACATAATTAAAACAAAATTTCAGTCACCAACTTTCTTCTCCGAATATGACAATATTTTGCTGGCGAAGACCTGCATAGGGTGAAACAATAATCGTAATAAAATAAGGGAAATCAGAGCTCTCACGGAAAGATATAAGAGTATTCACGTAGACGTGGATGTAGATATACAATATGCCAATCAAGTAAACTGGACATATGAAAATAATGTCTTGTGAGAGCCATATAATGGTGTAACAACAGCACTGTATAAATGACATTTTTAAATAGTGATTATCATAATTTAACGTATTACTCAGTAGATAAGTGTCGGGGTTATAAAATTAGTAGCTATTTACCGCCACAAATTTTCATTTAAGACTGCAGATTTGAATTCGAAACAAGTGGGGTTCAAATCACTTTCTGGCCATCCAGATTTCGATTTTCTTTGATTTCCATTAGTCGTTTTAAGGGGGGGGGGTTGGACGTCACACGGGCCGATTTGAAGCAGAAGAGACACCAAACAGGACAGTTTATTTTCCGCTGTCTATACTTTTACAATTAAATTCAAAAAACCTTGTCAGCGTGACCAGGAAGGATTCAGGATTCACACTCAAGGCAGCGGAAGTTCAAAAACATAACAAAATTATTTTTTTACGTGTGATATTTCATCATTTTTTGACTCACTATTGGCTGCATTTGTTGCTATAGGTACACTTTTCTTCATAAGTAAGAGAGATTCTTCGATGAATTTTGTACAGCAGTCAATCCATACTTACAGGTGTATGATACTCTAGAATTTTCCAAATCTATTAAAATCTGTGGTAAAAACTGAGATAATTAATTATAAAATTTGAGTTTTTTCTAAACATGAATTTTAAAATGTAACAGCTCAATCATTTTTTCATAAGTAAAATATCTAGAGTATGAATCCTGAATACTTTCTGGTCATGCTGACAAAGTTTTATGAATTCATTTGTAAAAGTATAGACCGTGGAAATTAAAATGTCCTGTGGTCCCTCTCCTGCTCCAAGTCGGCACATTTGACGTCCTACCTCCCTTAAGGCAAATGCCAAGATTATTCCTTTGAAAACGACACAGCTAATTTACTTCTTAATCACTATCCAATTCACATTAAGTCGTTGGCATTCTGATTTTACCCAAACCCGAAGCCCGCGTTAGAGAGGAAAAAAAAAAAGAAACATTCGACTGGTGATATACAGACGTGTTGTTGCGCTCCCCAAGGAGGCAAAAACAGCGGATCTTCTCTACTGTACTAACATTAACATTTCTTATCTTGACCGCGGCACAGAATGAAGCCGTCATTTGCTGCTCGAAACTATCGCCAGCAAAAACTTTGACTCAGAGCATGATACAGTTGTGTTGCGTAAGAGAATAACTGTAGAGAAATGTGAGATTCGTTACGTAGACGACGCAGCTACGTCCCGTTGCACAGAAGTGAAAGCGATAACGTGGTCTGCCCTACATCCATTCGCGTATGAGTTTCAGAAGCCACGCTGCCTGAGGTCGACGCCCTCTGTTGCTGGAGTGGTCCGCCAGTTGCCTACATACCAGGCGTTACCCGTTGGCGAGAAGACTACGGGGCCAAAATTAAATAAATGCGCACTACACTCCCTCGATACGTCATATAACAGAGAATCTCTAACTTTTACACACGTTCGGTTACACGTTCATACTCCTTCAGTATTAATCCACAATACATTCTGGCTGTACCTGATGATCTCTGCGCAAATTACGACGAGTCACAGATTTAGGTGATTTTAGCTAGTATAATATGACAATAGCAGACTACATAAATGATAGAGACATTGAATGACAGTATTGTTGCGTGACGGATAGTGTCAAACAAACGGTAGTTTTGAAATCGGCGCTCAGTTACATCGTTACACATAAAATCTCATTTCCTGTTACATGCAGATTGTAACCATGAAAATACCAAGTCTGGAACCGTGTTAAGAACATCAAGATAGTGTTACCAATACGTTCTATTGTTTTTCATGTAATCTATGATAATAATTACTCTACGTTACTTCTGAAATGTGATGAAAGAGTGGTAAATAGTTGAGGATTCCTGTCAAATGTGATGTTCTGAAACGTAACACACAGGACTCACGTGGTTTTGAGTCGCACAGCTACTGACTGAGCGATAGGCGCGTTTACCAATGCGCGAATGGCTCGTTCTAAACATGATACACTGACTTTTGATGCCGTAATTATTAATCCGCAATTATTTAGCACACAAAAGGACATATACAACATTGAGCAAACAGTTCAAGACTTCTCTAATTGTATAGTTCAAGAAATGAACCGGAAACACTTATAGTACAAAAATGGAAATAACGACAGTAGGGAAGTATTAGCGAGTGAGGTAGTGTGCCAATATTCGGGGGGCGGCGATAAAATCGCCGATATGGGGCAGTCAAATGAAAACGAGACAGATGTATAAAAATGTAAGTAGACTGTTTATTATTTCAGAAGTATTTTATTATTTCAGAAGTATTACTCTGTTAAGCTAGTTTTACTACTGATTTATTTTTCTTGTTGCTGCACATTGGCTCATATTAGTTGTAATGTTGCATTGCTTGGTAATTTAGATTTACTGTCGCTTGCTTTGACAATTTCCATTTTTTTTCATTGCTGTTTGTATTAATTGTTTTGTGCTGCTGCATTGCCTCATCCCTTAGTTTAGCATCTGAGCTCAGCAGATTTAAGTTAGCTTAAGAGGGGGTAGACTGTAAGAGAATGAGTTGCGATGAATTGGAAGAAATGCACTGAGAGGTTATACGAGAAAAGTACAGAAAGCAGGTATAGATAGGACTTTTTGGAAATAATGAAGAACGAAGGGAGATCTCCAAGAAGTAAAGAAAGTTTTGTTTGCAAAATACTGCATAGCTGTTACTACATTTATTCCATTGTGAGACAAGAGGATCATTAATTTTTGCGAACATTTCCCTTGGGGAGCAGCGTTTTTTTATTACTTAAAAATGAACATGAACAGTCACAACTGCAACAGAGCAGGCGCTACGATTCCACAAACGCTGACTGATTCGTGGAGTCGTATCACCTGTTCTGTTCACCGCCACGGTCTACCATCATGGTGTGTGGTCTGCAAATGGTCTAAAACAGACCGAAACAGGTAACCTCGCAAAAAAATAAGTTTCTTGCGTTTGTGAATGTTCATGTCCATTTTTAAGACGGCCATTGCTTCATGGAAAGATGTCTGCGGTTGCCTACGGAGACATGATTGTAGCCAGATGTGCACCTCTTCGTCCGAAGCAAATCGACGACAACGAATGTCTGTCTTCAGCTATCCAAAAATATTTAAATCTCATGGTGAAAATTCGGAACTGTATGGAGGGTGTGTAAGGCCTTCCCAGCGAAATTTCTGCGCCGTAGTCAAAACAACGTTGGCAACATGCGAGCGCGCATTACGCTGCATAACAATGATGCCGTCCGTCAATATTTCTGGGCGTTTGGGCTTGACGGCGTGCTTCAATTTTTGCAAAGTGTCCATGTACCGCTGTGCATTAATTGGGGAGCCGTCTTCCAGAAAATCAAGATCATGACTTTCCCGGAGCTGGTATGCACGCTTCGAATTTGTTTCGGTGGGTGTGAGTCTGCGTGCTTCCTCTGTTGACTCTGACGCTTACTCACCGGCTCAAAACCATAGCGCCATGTTTCAGCTCCCGCGACAATACGGGACTGGAAACGATATTCTTCGTCGTGAGACCGTTTAAGATGCCGCAATGATGACAACATTCTGCTACTCCGTCAGGTAGTGAAGAACCCACTGCGTATAGATTTTTCGAAACTTCAGGTGCTCTGTAGTGATGGCTTGAACGGTTCCCTGACCTTACCCGACATGAGCCGAATGTGCTCCACCGTCCGCTGTCGGTGATTTATACCGGCAGCATCCACCGCAGCAGAGGGGGTGATAACACCTTGAGCCTTTTTTGGCCGAGTGATGTCTGTCATTGCCACCCGGCCTTCTCGAAATCGTTTATTCCACGCCAACAGACAAGCACGTGACTTAGTGTTCACCATACACAGGAGACATTTGGGCATGAATTTCACTTTCTGACATTCGTTCCACGCTCAAAATTCCCACTAAACCTTGCTGTTCCTCTTTCCCGGCCTCCACAGTGAATTCAGACGGACACACGACTCGCTGACCTCAAGCAGAGCACGCCTGACAGACAAACGGCACGGCAGTGAACGTGAGCGCAGTTTCTTACTGATTTCCAGTAGAGGGCACTTTTATCCACACACCTGCCTGCCTTACCAAAGTCCGTGCCATGCTCGTTCTATACTCTGCCTCGTTTTCATTTGACTCCCCTTATAGATATTCCGTGCCAACGGCCTCGCCGCAGTGGAAACACAGGTTCCCGTCAGATCACCGAAGTTAAGCGCTGGATGGGTGACCATTCGGTCTGCCGAGGGCTGTTGGCAAGCGGGGTGCACTCAGCCCTTATGAGACAAACTGCGAGCTACTTGATTGAGAAGTAGCGGCTGCTGTCTCGGAAACTGACATGCGGCTGGGAGAGCGGTGTGCTGACCACATGCCCCTCCATATCCGCATCCAGTGACGCCTGTGGGCTGAGGATGACACGGCGGCCAGTCATTACCTTTGGGCTTTCATGGCCTGTTCGGGAGGAGTTTAGTTTTTATAGATATTCCGTGATTTCCCTAAACCACTTAAAGCAAATGCCATGATTGTTCCTTTGAAACGGAGGCATCTATTTCCTTCCCCTATTTCTCCCCAGTTCGAACCTGGGCTCCATCTCTAATGATCTGGTCATCGGCGGGACCTGAAGCCCTAATATGCTTCCCTTCACAGTCTAAAGAGTCACATCTGCCAGTATGTAAACCCTAATGTCATTTCTGTTGGATTTGAGTGAAAGGGGTCTACTTTATTAACAAGTTGCTGCGTCGTGCCACAGCTACGCCAAGTCGCCGATCAACTTTCCCAGTAAATACGCGATATGAGGCGGTTTTACCAGCCTATAGAAGGAGAAGATGCGGAGAAAGTGACAAGTGTGTGGCAAAGCAGCGACAAAAATTTGAAGGAGACTGTGAAGTAAGAGTAGAGAAACAACTAAAAGAGTTGAAAACGAATATGGCGGCAGGTCCAGATGGAATCCCAATTCGATTTTACAAAGAGTACTCTACAGCATTGGCCCCTTACTTAGCTTGTATTTATGGCGAATCTCTCGCCCGGCTCAAGTCACAAGCGACTGGGAAAAAGCGCAGGTGGCTCCTGTACATACGAAGAATCGCAAAATTACAGACTAATATCCTTAACGTCGCTTTGCTGTAGAATTCTGGAATATATTCTTAGTTCGAGTACAATAAATTTACTTGCGACGGACAAGCTTCTGTCCACGAAACAGCATCGTTTGAGAAAGCATCGCTCGTGTGAAACTTAGCTTGTCCTTTCCGCACATGATGTACTGCGAAATATGGATGAAGCGACACAGGAAGATTCCATATTGCTAGATTCCCGAAAAGCATTTGACACGGTAATCCACAGCAGACTGTTAGCGTTAGCACGGGCATTAGGGAATGGTTCCCAGATGTGAGAGTGTCTCGAAGACTTATTAAATAATAGAAACTAGTATGTTGTCCTCGATGGTGAGGATTCATAAGAGACAAGCGTATTGTAAGTAAGAAATTAAGTAAATCTGAGATGGCGGGCGGAGGGGGATTTAGGTCAGATGATTGGCGAGCCACAATTTTTTTTTCAGATTATTTGGTCACTAAAGAAACTGGTTACAAGTTGCTTGGAAGCGGTAGATGTGTGACACGTTGCTCATCTTGCTGGAAATAACCTTCTGTAAGTTCGACGTCATCCAGCTGCAATATACTGAAGATACCCATACGAAGTGTAGTGTATATGGTAGATCAAAGAAAACGAGGATAATAATCCTGGCAGCTGACACCGCACACCACATACCACCGTTTTCATCGTGCAGTGGTATTTCGTTCATCATGTGGCAGTTTTCTCCAGACCAGTAGCTGGTGTTCTGTGTGTTGAGGTTAACATGACAGATGGAACCGTATCTCATCTGTAAACCAAGAAAATGTCCGGACTTTGAATAAGAAATCCCTGAAACCTTCGACATAACATATTCTTTTCTCATAATCTGTTTTTTGCAGTTCAATCCTGTGCAGTTTCATCATGTGTGCTCAGTATGGGCGCAATGCTAATTTATTCGCAGCTCTCTAATATGTGCCACATGATATGCCTGCCTCCTGATTCAATCGACGCAACGATTTCCTTGGAAAGTCCTCCTAGCGTCTTCGAGTGGTCTCTATACAACCTGGATGTAGAAGTCTGGTCTCTGAGTATACAACTGCAACGTGTCTGCAGATTCATGTGCTTTTACATCGTCCGCCATGTTGTAATTTGGCAAACAAATTTCTATCGGTCTGTACGTGACAAAGAATTGCAGACTGATTTCTTATTTTGAACGTTATGTCAATATGTGATGTAATAGGCTGATGTGAGAGTGGAATCGAAAAGTATTTTATTTTCGTGTTGTAGTGAAATTTCCTAGCAGCCATGCTGTAGTTTGGAAGGAAAGAAATATGAGCGTCTATGGCTGACACGATCAGACAGCTGAAGTTCAACATCCAGGTAGTATACGGATCACAGTTCTTCGAACGTTATCAGTAACCTCTGCACTCAGTGATGGTTCCATGTTTACCGCTGTCACTGTTTAGTACACCAGCTCTCTCCAGCTTCCTTACAATCGATAAAACTGTTGCTTTTGTTGGACATCGCGCACACTGAATTTTGTCCGGAATGCATGTTGTGTTGTAACCAACGCGCCTGTCTCCCAGTATGTTTTCACAGAAAAAGTCCGCTCTGGAAATGCGTACCTCATGTTTCTCCCAGGTAACGACTGCGAACGAAGCACTAATCTGCTCGCTATTGTCACGCGGCCCGAAATACACACTCAAGAGTTCACGAACTGCGACCGACAAGGTTACGAGAAAGCTGACAACGCGGCGAACAAATGTGACATTATACCGGACAAAGGACCTCATGCGCTGAAACAACAATCACCTTGTCAACAACTGGTGGTAATTCTGATTCTGCAAGAGCTTCTGAGATCATTGAAACAACTTTACCTTTTCTACGTACTTTCGGTAAGAAATTATGACGCATTGAAATAGTTCAGGTTTATATGGATCGCTCAGTAGTACAGATCAACACGAGCGGTGGTGCCGGATATGGCGACGTGAAAGTAAAGAGATGCGCTTGTAGCCAGGAGAATTTGCGTGTCGTAGGTGCAGCGTATCTGGAAAGGCGGAGAAAGGGAGCCGCAGCGAGTGGGCGGGGCCAGACGTCGGCAGCGACTGGCGGCCGGCCCGCGGCCACGTGACGCCACGCGACGCTGACGTCACGGCCGGCCTCGCGCCGCCTTTGACGTCACGGAGCGGGTGGCGCGCGGACCTTGCACTTGCCGCTGCTGGCCGGCTTCCGTGTCCGCGCGGACGCTGGCCGCGTACTACCTTCCACCACGAGGGCGCCAGCTGCGATCCCCCGATCCTCTGAACACTGTGTTCACGCTGTACCAGTTTCTCACGTGCAGCAGCGTTTATCTTACCAGATACACCATGACCGTTCCTCTCACTCCTGCTTCATATCTTCTGTCGTCGTCGCCGTTGTTGATGTGATCTTCAGTCCGAAGACTGATTTGATGAAGCTCTCCAAGCTACTCTATCAGAGGTGTACACATTCCGCTTTTAACCCACCCATGACTGCCCGTTAGCCAGGCAAGCCGCCGCCGACGTCAACCGGAGGGGTGATCTGCGATGGACAGTTGCACTTAGCTGCCGACGTCTCCTTCCACAACTACGAGCTGGCCTCTTAAATCACCGTTTACGAGCACTTGACCTTCTGCAACGCACACAATACGTAAATGTATACTATTGGCCATTCAAATCGCTACACCACGAAGATAACGTGCTACAGACGCGAAATTTAACCGGCAGGAAGAAGATGCTGTGATATGCAAATGATTAGCTTTTCACAGCATTCACACAAGGTTGGCGCCGGTGCTGACACGAGGAAAGTTTCCAACCGATTTCTCATACACAAACAGCAGTTGACCAGCGTTGCCTGATGAAACGTTGTGATGCCTCGTGTAAGGAAGAGAAATGCGTACCGTCACGTTTCCGACTTTGATAAAGGTCGGATTGAATCCTATCGCAATTGCGGTTTATTGTATCGCGACATTGCTGCTCGCGTTGCTCGAGAACCAATGACTGTTAGCAGAATATAGAATCGGTGGGTTCAGGAGGGTACGGAACGCCGTGCTGGATCCCAACGGCCTCGTATCACTAGCAGTCGAGATGACAGGCATCTTATCTGCATGGCTGTAACGGATCATGCAGCCACGTCTCGATCCGTGAGTCAACAGATGGGGACGTTTGCAAGACAACAAACATCTGCACGAACAGTTGGACGACGTTTGCAGCACCACGGACTATCAGCTCGGAGACCATGGCTGCGGTTACGCTTGACGCTGCATCACAAACAGGAGCGCCTGCGATGGTGTACTCAACGACGAACCTGGGTGCACGAATGGCAAAACGTCATTTTTTTCGGATGAATCCAGGTTCTGCTTACAGCGTCATGATGGTCGCATCCGTGTTTGGCGACATCGCGGTGAACGCACATTGGAAGCGTGTATTCGTCATCGCCATACTGGCGCATCACCCGGCGTGGTGGTGCCATTGGTTACACATCTCGGTTACCTCTTGTTCGCATTGACGGCACTTTGAACAGTAGACGTTACATTTCAGATGGTTACGACCCGTGTCTCTACCCTTCATTCGATCCCTGCGAAACGCTGCATTTCAGCAGGATAACGCACGACCGCATGTTGCACGTCCTTTACGGGTCTTTCTGGATACAGAAAATGTTCAACTGCCGCTCTGACCAGCACATTCTCCAGATCTCTCACCAATTGAAAACATCTGGTCAATGGTGGCCGAGCCATTGGCTCGTCACAATATGCCAGTCACTACTCTTAATGAACTGTGGTATCCTGTTGAGGCTGGATGAGCAGCTATACCTGTACACGCCATCCAAGCTCTGTTTGACCCAATGCCTAGGCGTATCAAGTCCGTTATTACGGCCAGAGGTGGTTGTTCTGGGTACTGATTTCTCAGGATCTATGCACCCATATTGCGCGAAAATGTAATCACATGTCAGTTCTAGTCAAATATATCTGTCTAATGAATACCCGTTTATCATCTACATTTCTTCTTGGTGTAGCAATTTTAATGGCCAATAGACAGTTCCTATTCTGCCATCCATGGCCCGGCGCATGCGAGAGGCATTGGGTTCGTTTGTTTGCCACATCTTGCTGTGCAAGATAAGGTACGAAAATCTCACCCTCACGCTGTGTAGGGGCGGTTTAGGTCTGTATCATGTGCCTGACAGAGCGGTAGCCCTTTTCATTTGCTCTCACATGACGTTGTGGCGTCGTAGTCCTATGTGCCTTATCAGCCTATTGGTGGAGGCCCTTGCACCACACTCTCTCTCAGCACCTATCCAAATTTCGGAAGTCCTGCCGCCCTTCTTTTAGTTCCGCCACTTTTTCCTTGAACTGATCTACGTCCATAATGTGATACTGCCGGCGCAATTGACATCCAAGAAGGCGATATATGGTTTCCTCCAGCACCGCAGGTGACCGAATGTGATTGAAGGGAAGCTTCCCCAAGTCGACTGGCGTGCCGTTTGGCGATCGGTGTGCGCTCCTTATCTTGATACTTGCTTCCCCTTACTGTCAATAGGAAGCACGTATGCCGGTCACGCCTTCACAGGACTCACCTCGCAGACACCCCGTTGTGTGTCGACTGTGATGTTATGTACACAGACGAATACCGCTTGGTGTGTAAATGGGCGAGAGGTGTCTGGTTCTAGGTGTGACAGATGTTGTCCCTAATTACCCGCACGATTCCTCATCACATACCTACTCAGCTGCTCCTCTTTCCGGACGCGGGATACTTCCCACAAGCAAAGACGAACTCTGTGAGGTGGATTTGTGGAGACGCAACACACCACTTGTTTGCTGATGACGAGAAAAGTATCCTTGACTTTTGGCAGTTCCTTAATGAACGCCATTGTGCAGTTGTCAGCAATCCAGAATACAGACAATTTTTCTCCAATTTCCTCTGCAGTGTCTTCCTTAACCCACCCAGAGTTTGTGTGCTCCTGCCATGAAGAGTTGATTCCCGCCTCTCCCACACTTACAACCGATATAGTCACCGACAATCGGAATGTTCTTTCGAATCTCTATATATAAACAAAGAAACGAGCAGGCTGCTTTAGTCCCATCCAAGCCAAGCTATTTCCAACCAAACAGGCTTTAGGAATCTTGCTTGACTGCCCGTCTTACAGCTGCGCTGCGCTACGTAGCAGTTCATTCTATGCGTTATCATTATAGTGTTATGATAAAATACGTGGATAAGAAATCCTATGTCAAGATCGTTATAACTCCTTTACTGATTACTAGTTTCAGCTCATTGACGAGCCATCTTCAGATCAATAAAAATTATTACTCAATTCAGTATGTTTCAGCCACCAGGCATTACACATCGTCATAATCTGTTTAGCTGAATCGCTTTGCAGGTTATCTGCGAATTCAGTAATGCTGGCAACTGATGGGTTATGCATGGGGATCGTATCGACATGTACAGCATCAAAACATTGATCTTTCAGTGTTTTCGGTGTTTTTGTGTATATTTGGCGTATGGATATGGGAGGACTATTTGACACTTGCGTATAGCTGCTTGATAAGTGTCGGAATAGTTCAGATCTCTGCTTGTTCTCACGTTAGTGGTGCACCATTTGTAACTGTAGTGTGCTGGGTGTCTATCTTGTGCCTGTACGGTTACAATAACTCTTATACACTCCTGGAAATTGAAATAAGAACACCGTGAATTCATTGTCCCAGGAAGGGGAAACTTTATTGACACATTCCTGGGGTCGGATACATCACATGATCACACTGACAGAACCACAGGCATATAGACACAGGCAACAGAGCATGCACAATGTCGGCACTAGTACAGTGTATATCCACCTTTCGCAGCAATGCAGGCTGCTATTCTCCCATGGAGACGATCGTAGAGATGCTGGATGTAGTCCTGTGAAACGGCTTGCCATGCCATTTCCACCTGGCGCCTCAGTTGGACCAGCGTTCGTGCTGGACGTGCAGACCGCGTGAGACGACGCTTCATCCAGTCCCAAACATGCTCAATGGGGGACAGATCCGGAGATCTTGCTGGCCAGGGTAGTTGACTTACACCTTCTAGAGCACGTTGGATGGCACGGGATACATGCGGACGTGCATTGTCCTGTTGGAACAGCAAGTTCCCTTGCCGGTCTAGGAATGGTAGAACGATGGGTTCGATGACGGTTTGGATGTACCGTGCACTATTCAGTGTCCCCTCGACGATCACCAGTGGTGTACGGCCAGTGTAGTAGATCGCTCCCCACACCATGATGCCGGGTGTTGGCCCTGTGTGCCTCGGTCGTATGCAGTCCTGATTGTGGCGCTCACCTGCACGGCGCCAAACACGCATACGACCATCATTGGCACCAAGACAGAAGCGACTCTCATCGCTGAAGACGACACGTCTCCATTCGTCCCTCCATTCACGCCTGTCGCGACACCACTGGAGGCGGGCTGCACGATGTTGGGGCGTGAGCGGAAGACGGCCTAACGGTGTGCGGGACCGTAGCCCAGCTTCATGGAGACGGTTGCGAATGGTCCTCGCCGATACCCCAGGAGCAACAGTGTCCCTAATTTGCTGGGAAGTGGCGGTGCGGTCCCCTACGGCACTGCGTAGGTTCCTACGGTCTTGGCGTGCATCCGTGCGTCGCTGCGGTCCGGTCCCAGGTCGACGGGCACGTGCACCTTCCGCCGACCACTGGCGACAACATCGATGTACTGTGGAGACCTCACGCCCCACGTGTTGAGCAATTCGGCGGTACGTCCACGCGGCCTCCCGCATGCCCACTATACGCCCTCGCTCAAAGTCCGTCAACTGCACATACGGTTCACGTCCACGCTGTCGCGGCATGCTACCAGTGTTAAAGACTGCGATGGAGCTCCGTATGCCACGGCAAACTGGCTGACACTGACGGCGGTGGTGCACAAATGCTGCGCAGCTAGCGCCATTCGACGGCCAACACCGCGGTTCCTGGTGTGCCCGCTGGGCCGTGCGTGTGATCATTGCTTGTACAGCCCTCTCGCAGTGTCCGGAGCAAGTATGGTGGGTCTGACACACCGGTGTCAATGTGTTCTTTTTTCCATTTCCAGGAGTGTATTATCCCTTCTTCACTCCTCTTTCCGCCCACTGTATATTTCATACCACGTTCCGGTTTCTTCATAGCTGTTTCAGTTTTACTAAGTACGTGCCTCTTGCCGACTTTCTCTGGTAGTTTGTCCACCCCCGGTAGCTGAGTGGTCAGCGCGACAGAATGTTAATCCTAAGGGCCCTGGTTCGATTCCCGGCTGGGTCTGAGATTTTCTCCGCTCTGGGACTGGGTGTTGTGTTGTCCTAATCATCATCATTTCATCCCCATCGACGTGCAAGTTGCCGAAGTGACATCAAATCGAAAGACTTGCACCCGCCGAACGGTCTACCGACGGGAGGCCCTAGTCACACGACGTTTACTGGTAGTTTGTTGCTCTATGATACAGTTACTACGTGGTATGGGTTATCGGTTTACGTTTGGGTTAGTACGTGATTACGTGATTAGTAGTTTGTAGCGTGTTTTGAAGATTTATCGAGTAATGACATATGTTGAAGTGTACCATACTGTTTCTTTCACATGCAGCTATTGTGGTCGTATGTGACACATTCAGTGGTTATCCTCACATTTCGTCTTTACATAAGTATGCAATTACCATCTATCAGATTCTGCTGAACAGGACTATGGCTACCCATTGTTGCAATTGTAATAGTGGATATAATGTCAATTCGTAGACTGCTGTGACACGGTCAGTCTCACATCAAACGTAAGTATAGGGTTCACTTACGATTCAATTATTGACAGTTTGTGTGGGCTCCTCACTGGTCAATTGATAATTTGGTTTGTGTGACTATATGTATGGCCAGTAAGGCTCTTTTGAAATTTGATTACATCGATATGATTTTTAGATCTGATGTAGTTCAAGTCCAAATGTTACAATACATTTACTCATAAGTATATGCAATTTAAATTTTGTTGTATTTTTGCGTTTTACTTGGGTTTCATTTGTATCAGTACTTTTCGAGTGGGTTGCTGGTCTGGTCGCCACTAGCCTCTACTTAGGTGTTTGGTGTAGAACTGTGTATGTTCAATGTCGCTTTCTATAACATGCAATTACTTTCGTCATATATGAGACATTAATTATGTACCTGTCTTGCATTTCGCGTAGATTTGCATTACATTACCTTAAGTTCCATATCTACGACGCGTGGCATTTCCAATGTGTTTCTTGTACTAGTGCATGTATTGCCAACATACAGATAGATGTAACTCGTTAACAGTGAACATCTGATGGAAAAATTAGAATCACTTGCGATTTAATTATGAGCATAGTGTGTGGCTCTTCACTGGTCAATTAATAATGTGACTTGACTTTGACAAGATTTCAATGACTGGAAATTTTTCTAATTGCTGGCCTGTTTTTTTTCTTTATTGTTATTTTTAAACCTGTTAAACCTGTTTACAGGCAGGCCTGCAGCAGCATACTACGCCGCTCTTTGGCCTCAGAGAAACACACAAAGATACAAATGAAAACAAAGTGAGATAAAAATACGGTGGACATAGAAACGGAGACAAACACTCTTTAAAAAACAGGGAGCCGTTCACGGGCGTAGAGTCCAAGACAAAAGATGTTCAGACACTTGGACACATACATAGACGAAAATGTCACACGTGAACGTAGGTGCACAAAACGAATAACACTGAACCACTTAAGCACCAACCGACGGCACACACAGAAACACGAGGCGTAGATCTCCGGCGCGCGAATGTTCACTAACCGTGTACGAGTCCGGGGACCTGCCAAGAAAAGAGGAACCGTGGGGGGGGGGGGGGGGGGGGAGAGGGAGAGGGGAGAGCAGATGCCATGGGCAGGGGAGATAGGGGGAGGGGAGGAAGGGGGGGGAAGCCCGGGGGAAGAGGGGTGGAGGAAGGGGATGGGGGAAAAGGAAAGAGAAGGGAGGGAGGGTGCCTAGAGGAAAGGACACAGGAACTGGGGGTTGCTGGCCTGTATTGGCTTTTGGTTTTAATACCATCAAAAGACCGAAATATGTACAAGTTACAATGCATTTATTCATAACTATATATTACATACTTCAATTATTTCCTCGTGATCACTTACGTTTAATGCACAAGAGTACTTTTCGAACGGTATGCTACTCAGAAAGCTTTTCTGCTTTTTGCAAGCTACTTAATATCCCTGTGTGATTGTTTCATGGCAATACAAGATATATGATGCATTCGCATATGAATGTTTGCATCATGAGCAGTTTCCTTGTGGGCACCTTTCATACGTTCTATACATGGTCGTCCATTGATAGTGACCGGGCCAAATATCTCACGAAATAAGCGTCAAACGAAAAAACTACAAAGAACGAAACTCGTCTAGCTTGAAGGGGGAAACCAGATAGCGCTATGGTTGGCCCGCTAGATGGCGCTGCCATAGGTCAAACGGATATCAACTGCGTTTTTTTAAATAGGAATCCCCAATTTTTATTACATATTCGTGTAGTACGTAAAGAAATATGAATGTTTTAGTTGGACCACTTTTTTCGCTTTGTGATAGATGGCGCTGTAATAGTCACAAACGTAGAAGTACGTGGTATCACGTAACATTCCGCCAGTGCGGACGGTATTTGCTTCGTGATACATTACCCGTGTTAAAATGGACCGTTTACCAATTGCGGAAAAGGTCGATATCGTGTTGACAATGTGGCTATTGTTATCAAAATGCCCAACGGGCGTGTGCTATGTATGCTGCTCGGTATCCTGGACGACATCATCCAAGTGTCCGGACAGTTCGCCGGATAGTTGCGTTATTTAAGGAAACAGGAAGTGTTCAGCCACATGTGAAACGTCAACCACGACCTGCAAGAAATGATGATGCCCAAGTAGGTGTTTTAGCTGCTGTCGCGGATAATCCGCACATCAGTAGCAGACAAATTGCGCGAGAATCGGAAATCTCAAAAACGTCTTTGTTGAGAATGCTACATCAACATCGATTGCACCAGTACCATGTTTATATGCACCAGGAATTGGATGGCGACGACTCTGAACGTCATGTACAGTTCAGCCACTGGGCACAAGAGAAATTACGGGACGATGACAGATGTTTTGCACGCGTCCTATTTAGCGACGAAGCGTCATTCACCAACAGCGGTAACGTAAACCGGCATAATATGCACGATTGGGCAAAGAAAAATCTACGATGACTGCGACAAGTGGAACATCAGCGACCTTGGCAGGTTAGTGTACGGTGCGGCATTGTGGGAGGAAGAATAATTGACCCTCATTTTATCGATGGCAATCTAAATGGTGCAATGTATGCTGATTTCCTACTACGCAGTGTTCTACCGATGTTACTACAAGATTTATCAAATGGTTCAAATGGCTCTGAGCACTATGGGACTTAACATCTATGGTCATCAGTCCCCTAGAACTTAGAACTACTTAAACCTAACTAACCTAAGGACATCACACAACACCCAGTCATCACGAGGCAGAGAAAATCCCTGATTTATCACTGCATGACAGAATTACGATGTACTTCCAACATGGTGGATGTCCGGCACATACCTCGCATGCGCTTGAAGCGGTAATGAATAGCATATTTCATGACAGGTGGATTGCTCGTCGAACCACCATACCATGGCCCTCACGTTCACCGGATCTGACGTCCCGGATTTCTTTCTGTGGGGAAAGTTGAAGGATATTTGCTATCGTGATCCACCGACAATGCCTGACAACATGCGTCATCACATTGTCAATGCATGTGCGAACTTTACGGAAGGTGAACTACTCGCTGTTGAGAGGAATGTCGTTACACGTATTGCCAAATGCATGGATGTTGACGGACATCATTCTGAGCATTTATTGCATTAATGTGGTATTTACAGGTAATAACGCTGTAACAGCATGCGTTCTCAGAAATGATAAATTCACAAAGGTATTACATTGGAACAACCGAAATAAAATGTTCAAACGTACCTACGTTCTGTATTTTAATTTAAAAAACCTACCTGTTACTAACTGTTCGTCTAAAATTGTGAGCTATATGTTTGTGACTATTACAGGGCCATCTATCACAAAGCGAAAAAAGTGGTCCAACTAAAACATTCATATTTCTTTACGTACCACACGAATATGTAATAAAAAATGGGGGTTCCTATTTAAAAAAACGCAGTTGATATCCATTTGACCTATGGCAGCGCCATCTAGCGGGCCAACCATAGCGCCATCTGATTTCCCTCTTCAATCTAGACAAGTTTCCTTCTTCGTAGTTTTTTCGTTTGACGCTTATTTCGTGAGATATTTGGCCCGGTCATGATCAATGGGCAATGGGCCACCCTGTGTATGTGAGTCCTACATTTGGTTTATACTACGTCTTGTATGTTCATTTTATAGATATGACATGGTGTATGTCTCCCTTCTGTGTACACATAAGCATTTTATACTTTGACACGCCACATACGTCATGTTCCTGCTTTTTAATTCTTTGTGAGGTATTGTTTCCTTCCATTCATCACTTTTTACAGTTGATTTGTTTTACAGTAAGTTATTTCAAGGTCGTGCAGTTAATGAATGTCCGACTGTCAAATAAAAATCGGGAATAATATTTAAAGAAGTTTTAACAGATTAGTATAATTGTACAATTTATTGAGTGGAAATTCGTGACGGTGCATTTAGATATGTGACAACTGATGTATCTGTTCTTTCTGTCAAATATTCGGTGTAAATTCATTTGTAGAGTCTTACCTTTGTTCTCATTCTATTGTAATATGCTTTATGACCGATAAGTTGATAACGCTATCTTTAATGTTGTATACATGCAGACCTGAAATGACGCAATGAAGCGTCGGAACTGGTAGCGACAAAATAAAATAAAATCATAAGGACGGCTGTAGGTGTTCTTAATTTTTGTCACGATTGACAAACCACCTACTAGTGGTTTCAATGTCTACACTTTCCTCAAATGTTCACTACAATAGCACTTGAACACCCCGACCTGTTTCGCTGTTTCCGAGATCCTCGTTCCCAGGTACCGGGCCGAAAAATGTGCCCTTTGTCAAAGTCTCTTAGGTCAAGGGATTTCCCCATTTGCGAGCCGTATCTGTGCTAAAATGTTTCCTCATTCGTCTCTGCACCCATTATATGCTTTCACTTCCGTGTCGCATGACCGCAACAGGCGGCATTCAGCATATTTTTGTTAATCAGTTCACGTACATTTCCTCATTCGATACTCTGATGACACCATTTTCTTAGCTGCCTTCCACAAAATCCTGAAGTGCCATCGATACCATCAGCCCACTTAACCAATTTATTTCCTGGTGCAGCCAATGGCTTTTCTAGATATACACATCCAAAACACAGGCATTAATTACAGGACGAATTACCCACACCGCTACGGTCGCAGGTTCTAATCCTGCCTCGGGCATGGATGTGTGTGATGTCCTTAGCTTAGTTAGGTTTAAGTAGTTCTAAGTTCTAGGGGACTGATGACCTCAACAGTTCAGTCCCATAGTGCTCATAGCCATTTGAACCATTAGCCAATTACCCACACTTCCATCCTCATGATCTCTACACAACCATTTACGACCTTATATCCTATTATTCAACACACTAAAACACTTGGGACCAACCCTCGACTGTTAACTGACGTGGAAACCCCACGTGCTAACCATCAAACATACGGTTCACAAAAGTTTAAAACTACTAACTAGTCAAAAATGGGAATTGCATGGCTACACCACCCTCCACACCTACGAAACCTTGAACCAATCTATGTTCTGTTGTGTCAATGTTACCTGGTTATCCGCCCCACAAACGTTCTATCAGTCTCTGCCAATCATTTATAATTATGCACTCTAACTTGCCATCTATAAGAGGCAGTCAAATGAAAACTGAACACCCTCGACGGTGGGACCATGGCATGACAAGAATTTTATCTCAGTGGCAGACCAGGCGATCGATTCCTGATTCATTGAACGCGGTCTTCCGCTGGCGGATCCACAACCGCGCCCACTCTCGCACTTCCTCGTTAAATTGACGCATGTGGTTCTTTAGGCCACGAAACATGTGAAGATCACATGGTGAACTATCCAGGGATTAAGGAGGATGTTGCGCTGTTTGCCAATAGTCTTTGTTCGACTGTCAGTAAGGGACAGGGCTTTATCGTGCAACAGAATGATTCCGTCCGAGAGTGTTCCTCGGCGTTTTGACTTTATGGCGCGACGAAGCTTCTCCAAAGTGTCTTCATAATGTTCGAGAAGCAGTGGTCCCCTGTAGTCGAAGAAGAAGATCATCTTGAACTTACCGGAACTTGTGTGAATACCTTTGGATATCTTTGTTGGGGGATGTGTGGGAGGTTTCCAATGTTGTCTTTGCTGTTTGCCCCTGGGCGCGGAATTGTGGTACCAAGTAAGGCCATGATGGCATTCTTCTTCGGCCGCAGGGGCCATCTGCACACCTAATTCCTCGACCTTGGATCCAAAATCAGTGCAAAGCACTTTGCAGAAACTGCAAGGCTCTGTGATATCGAATGTCCCAGGAACGCTGTCGGACGGAATGATCTTGTGGCACGATAAGGCCCGCCCCCACAATGACAATAGAACCGAAACTACGCTTCAGTGATCTGGTCGTGAAACCCTACAACATCCTCCGAGCAGATCGGATCGATCACGTGTGATTTTCACTTCTTTGGCTACCTGAACAAAGACATGTGTGTGGATGTCGATTTTAGTCGGTCGAGGAACTGCAAGGGTGGGTGCGGTTGTGTATCCGTCAGCTACCGACACGTTCTGTGAAAAAGGAATTGAACGTCTCGTCTTCCAGTGGGATAAATTTCTCATTGTGGGTGGTGATTACTTCTGAATGGAACCATTCCACGTCCCTCGGGTGTAGTAGTGGGTGTTCGGTTTTCATTTGACTGCCCCTCATACGAGGTGCATTCAAGTTCTAAGGCCTCCGATTTTTTTTCTCCGGACTAGAAAGAGATAGAAACATGCGCATTGTTTTAAAATGAGGCCGCGTTCATTGTCAATACGTCCCAGAGATGGCAGCACTGTACGGCAGATGGAATTTTATCGCCAGCGGCGAGAATGAGAACTGTTTTAAATACTTAAAATGGCGACGTTTTCCTTACTTGAACAGCGTGCAATCATTCGTTTTCTGAATTTGCGTGGTGTGAAACCAACTGAAATTCATCGACAGTTGAAGGAGACATGTGGTGATGGAGTTATGGATGTGTCGAAAGTGCGTTCGTGGGTGCAACAGTTTAATGAAAGGCAGAACATCGTGTGACAACAAACCGGAACAACCTCGGGCTCACACAAGCCGGTCTGACGACATGATCGAGAAAGAGGGCGTAATCCTTACCCATTGCATTCCAAAGGGCACTGCGGTAACAGGTGCATCCTACGAAAATTTTTTGAAGAACAAATTCCTTCCTGCACTGCAACAAAAACGTCCAGGAAGGGCTGCGCGTGTGCTGTTTCACCAAGACAACGCACCCGCACATCGAGCTAACGTTACGCAACAGTTTCTTCGTAATAACAACTTTGAAGTGATTCCTCATGCTCCCTACTCACCTGACGTGGCTCCTAGTGACTTTTGGCTTTTTCCAACAATGAAAGACACTCTCCGTGGCCGCACATTCACCAGCCGTGCTGCTATTGCTTCAGCGATTTTCCGGTGGTCAAAACAGACTCCTGTAGAAGCCTTCGCCACTGTCATGGAATCATGGCGTCAGCGTTGTGAAAAATGTGTACGTCTGCAGGGCGATTACGTCGAGAAGTAACGCCAGTTTCATCGATTTCGGGTGAGTAGTTAATTAGAAAAAAAATCGGAGGCCTTAGAACTTGAATGCACCTCGTACATTCCGTTGACTGCCCATCTTCTTCTTCCATTAAAACTATATCCCAGGATGGAACTTGACCCTCTTGATAATTTTCCGCAATTCACTGGACTTCGATGTAGACCTCCTGTTACGGCAACCAAGTCGGGTAGCGTCTTCTCGAACCTCGTTACTCCATTTCAACCACGGTCGTCCTCTTGCTCTTCTTCCCTCTGGTTCACTGCAATAAGCTTTCCCTGCAGGATCTGTCTCATAGAGTTGTATTATATGCCCAGCCCATCGCAGTCTACACAACTTTATGAATTTGACAACATCATTCTCCTTGCAGGAGTCATAAATCTCGTCATTCCTTAACCGTGCCAACTTCCATTTTCATACACAGGTCCAAAATACAATTCTTTCGTGTAATCTCAGACTGCTTTCAGCCTGTTTTGTAATCGTCCATGTTTCTGAACCGTAAGTAATTACTGTTCGCGTCAGCATTTTATAGAGTCGGCAGTTAGTCTCTCGTTATAGAAACTTGGATTGAAAATGTCGCAGCGTTCCAAAATAACATAGGCTAGAAGCGCTTACGCGGGCCATAATTTTATTCTGTCTTCACACCAAGAGGAGTGAAACATTCCATTCGCTGAAAAGTCATTTCATCAAGGGTCACTGTGGACTGTAAAGGTTGACTTTCACCGTTATAACTACTTGATCTTTCCCCCATTAATTTTCAAGCTCATCTTCTCTGCACTCAGTTTTAGAGCTGAGAATGCACTTTGTAGATCTCTAAATGTTCTACTCATTAGGTACAAATCACCTGCATATCCCAGCAGTTGTACGGACTTACAGTAGACAGTACCTCATGTCTGGATACCCGATTCACGCACCACTTTTTCGCGTTCCAAATTGAAAGGTAGGAAGGAAAGCCCTTTCCCTTGTCTTACCCCCGTTCGTGAGGGAAACTAGGATGATAGCCTAGCTTAGACTGTCCTCGCACAGTACACCTGGGATGCCTTGGGGTAACGTCTGCCAAACGCATCAACTTACCAGGCACCCGAATTTTCCGCACTATCTCATAAAGTTTAGCCTGATTTGTTGTATCATGTGCAGATTTGAAATCAATGAAAAGAGGGTGCACACCAACATTAAATTCGTTGGTCCTTTCTACTATTTACCGGAGAGTAAATATCTGGTTCACAGTTGACTTTCCTGGCCTGAATCCACACTGATAACTTCCACGTTTCCTGATGTGGGTGAGAGTCTACGAAACAAGACGTTTTACAATACTTTATATGCGATATTTAGAAGTTTTATGCATCTGTGTTGCCGCATTTGAACATTCCTCCTTTCTTGTGTATCAAACACTCTATCCCCACATTCCATTCTTCTGGCAACTCTTTCCTTATGCCAGATGAGCACAAAATCTTGTATATCCCCCAATTTAACTACGTGCTTTATTGTTCTTCAGTATGGCGATAGCTATGTCCACGTCTCCTTGAGCGAGAGGAGGGACTATGGTCTCATCATCTTCTGGGTGGATTAAAATCTCTTCATTAGGGTACTCTGGAGCATCCAACAGCTCACTAAAATACTCTACCCAAAGTTTCAATATCTCTTGGTCATCAGTTAGTAATTCCCCATTTTTACTTTTTCATATATTAATACATGGCTTAAATGTTCTTCTTTCACTATCAATTTTCTGACGTACTTTACTTTTTACAACTGTCTCCAATTCTTCAATCTACTTTCTTTCCCATTCCCTTTTACTTCCTCCGATGCATTGTCTTCTCTTCTTTCCTTTTACCTTGATAATCTTTTACCGCTAAACGTGTAAACGATCTCTTAAGCATTTTCCTACAAGCCAGGTTTTTCTCATAACTGGTTCTCTTACGGTCTTCATCAGACCAGGAATTCCGTAGTTGCTTTCCTTCTTTCCCAGGCGCTTCTTCTGCTGCCTTAATGATAGCGTCCCTGCAGGCACTCCATTCCTGACCCGCAGTATTACTTACAATAGGAGCGTATAGTGCAAGATTCTTAGTAACCTTCTCAGAGGACATTTTAGCAGTCCCTTCACTTTTCTTCCGTTAGGTATTCGAGCTCTTAGTTCCACAGTTACAAGGTGGTGGTCTGAATTGACATTAACTCCTCTGTAGGTACATACATCGAGTAAGTTTGAGAAACACCTGTCGTCAGTAATTATATGATCGTTTTGGTTGAAGATATGCTGATCAGGGCTACACCATGTTGCGGCATGGATCCTTTTTTGTGGGGACATACTGCTACCTACAGTCATGTTATGTGCTAGTGCAAACTGAACAACTCTGTGTCCATCATCATTTTTTTTATACATGGAGGCTTTGCTTTCCTATTGCCAAACGGAAGTGCGTTGACCCCAATAACTATTTTAACATCATGCGCAGGGCAAACCTTCATAGGCTCTCTCGAGGTTACGAAAGACATTTTCAGTAACATCTCTAAAACAGTGTTGATCACACAGTTGTTTGGACACCGAATCTGTACACCACTAGCGTCAAAATATTTATAGACTCCTAGCCATGAAGCTGTTACGTTATTGTTATTTAAACTGGATTTCTTTCTTCAGCCTCTAAACATACTAAATTTTTTATACATTCTTTTCTTTTTTTGCGCCTTGTACGTCACTATTGTGGTCTTCAGTCCGAAGACTGATTTGATACAGTTCTCCACACTATTTTATTTTATGCAAATCTCTTCATCTTTATGTAGCCACTGCAACCTAAATCCATTGGAACCTGCTTACTGCAACCAAACCATACGTTTCTCCATTAACAAATTGACGATTCCTCTATGCCCTCAGGATGTGTGATTGCAAACGGTCCCGTCTTTTGGTCTGTTGTGCCAATAAATAAACTTTCTCCTAACTTCATTTCAGTGCCCGTACAATCTTCATTATTTTTCTACATCACCACATTTCAATGTCTTCTCTTCTAATAATAACGTTTATCGTCCACGTTTCACTACTATACAAGGCTACACTCCCACAGGGAAATCTTCCTAACTCGTCCTGTCTCATACATATTGCACACCATATGGAATAGTTTCGTCGTGATATGTTCTCTGAAATACCTTAATAATCGTTAGGGTATGCCGTAGTCTTTTTGTTTCCTGTCAAATTCTTCTAGCAGTACCATATCGCTTACCCCTCTTCATCTACTTCCTCTTCTCTTGCACAATACGTTTTCACATAGAAGCATAGCACCTATGGTGACAGATATGAACGTAAGCAACAAACATAGTTTTAATTTTTGTCTGGCATGAAGGAGAACATTGTCCCGAATAAATAGTTCAATTCCTGCAGATTAGACTAAGGCTTTTGAGAGGTTTTCGTTGGTTTCCAAGCAAACCCCAGAATTGGTAAGCCCCTTCCATTTATTCTCAGTACAAGCTTTCCTGGTAATAGGCAGAAAAATCGGGAATCTATAAAGGGCCGGATGTAAAACAGCCCGCTCTACTCCTTAGAGTGGAGAGTGAAGAGTATGAAAACAAAAAATTCCACAATAGTGTCTTCAAGTTCGCTTCCCTTGTGTAGCCTTTCTTTATAATCCTCCCACGATGTAGCTTTCACTTTTTTCTTAGTCCTAACTTGCCATCTGAGCTATTCATATAGTTCGTATTAATTTAAAAACGAAAAAGACCAACAATTAATTTTGTAATCAATATATATAATAAAAGAAAGGGTGGTTCGTCTGTGCGTGCCAACAAAATTTTGCAAGCGAATTACGCAGCCCCACGGCGTCACATGGTATGGTAACCCCCCCCCCCCCTTCCGCCATCCATGAAGAATGTTTTGTTTGGAAAATGCAGGGGTTAGTTCTGAAGATGTGGGTGTCTAAAAATGAGAACTTTTTCTCGACGACATAATAAATGAAGCCTGGTTTGTCTGTGCGTGCCGCTATAGATCCGCCGTACACTCCCGCCGCTCATGTGGGTTTAATGGTACCATACATGAAGAAGGTTTGAATTAGAATTGTAGCGTCTGGGTTCGAAGATATGGGTATCGAAAGAGGGCATCGCATAAATGGACTTCTTATGTGAACACGGTGAAGCAGATCAGAATCGAGAGCCAAAATGGCCGAGACTAGAATGTTCAAGAATGTTGGAGAACGTTGTAAAGTGTTCCAAAATGTTATATAATTTTCCAAAAGATTTGTGAATGTTATAGACCTCCAAGGTAATCCGGAGTTAATAGGAAGTGCATTACTTACAGGTCCTAGAAATTTTCTGCAAACGCTTCCTGTTGTTCCAAAAAAACAACTCCAGCAGCTGAAATAAATGCACTTCATTTCTCTGATATCGAGTCAGGAAAGTACAATTAAGCTCAATTTTCCAGTGATGAAGAATCGAAACATTTTGTTGAGAACTCTTGCACATTAGTGAAGGCAGTCACCCAGCTGATTGTGAAACTGGCCAAATCGAGATTACAAACGATTTATGAAACATTATCAGCAGCCCAAATTAATTAATTGATAATGAATTTTCGAACAGTGTTCAAAATTACTCAAGCTGGTTATTTGAACAAGCCATTTTAGTGGTGATAAATGAAGTAGCTGACGACGCTAGTTAAAAAATTCAAAACAAGAAACGGGCGTCAACATTGGTCAAACAATATAAATGAAGCAAAAATAATATCAGGCAAAAGCAAAGGGAAAAAAAGCATTCATTTCGAGGACTCCGCTCATATCTGCTGTACCGCCGTTTCAATTCAAAAGACTGCAACAAGTAGGATTAGCATCTAGTATGACCACAAAAAGACACAAAGACAAACGTTAACATGTTGACGTGTTAATTTCAAAGAATCATGCTTTTCTCTCGGTACTGTGTGTACCTTCCTTTAAGGATGGGGAAGCCGAAAGAATTTGTGTATCTACTCACCAAATAACAAGATGCCAAATGGAGTTCATAAGCAAGTATAGTAATAGAATCATTTAATTGAGTATGAAACATACTGAAAACAAAGAAGAGTGTTCTTTTCTACATCTACATCTACATCCATACTCCGCAAGCCACCTGACAGTGTGTGGCGGAGGGTACCTTGAGTACCTCTATCGGTTCTCCCTTCTATTCCAGATTTGTATTGTTCGTGAAAAAAAAAAGATTGTCGGTATGCTTCTGTGTGGGCTCTAATCTCTCTGATTTTATCCTCATGGTCTCTTCGCGAGATATACGTAGGAGGGAGCAATATACTGCTTGACTCTTCGGTGAAGGTATGTTCTCGAAACTACTGAGCGTCTCTCCTGCAGAGTCTTCCACTGGAGTTTATCTTTCATCTCCGTAACGCTTTCGCGATTACTAAATGATCCTGTAACGAAGCGCGCTGCTCTCCGTTGGATCTTCTCTATCTCTTCTATCAACCCTATCTGGTACGGATCCCACACTGCTGAGCAGTATTCAAGCAGTGGGCGAACAAGCGTACTGTAACCTACTTCCTTTGTTTTCGGATTGCATTTCCTTAGGATTATTCCAACGAATCTCATTCCATTTTAAATCAGTCCTAATGCCTACTCCGAGATAATTTATGGAATTAACTGCTTCCAGTTGCTGACCTGCTATATTGTAGCTAAATGATAAAGGATCTTTCTTTCTATGTATTCGCAGCACATTACACTTGTCTACATTGAGATTCAATTGCCATTCCCTGCACCATGCGTCAATTCGCTGCAGATCCTCCTGCATTTCAGTACAATTTTCCATTGTTACAACCTTTCGATAAAGTAGTTGCTATCACATTATGGCTGTCATTAGGACATCTTCCATCTCTTCGACGTCAGTGTATATTTTAAGGGAAAAATTCGATATTTATCTATCTTTCCGAGTTTTTATGAATATTATGAAGTGCTAAAGATTTTAGAATGTTCTAGAAAATTCCTGAATTTTTTTAACATTCTCGAACGTTCTGGAATGTTCTCGGTATTCTATAAAGAAGTGATTGGTAGAGTACTTTATTTCAATTTAGGTATTTGTTGCATTCTTCAGGGATTTTAGGGGGATGGAGAATATTTTTGAGCATTCAAGAATACATGCTAACATTTTTACGATTTTTTTAGTGTTCATTTTTACTATGTTCTCGAATGTTCTCGTGTGACCTGGAATGTTCACGGAGAACAAATGAAGATAAAAACCATGTTATGCGGGTCTTTCGCAGCTAGTACCGTATATTAATATAATCTTTTTGTTGTTTATAAGACAGATGCTGATTTCACTTTCTTAATCATACTGTTTCGTTTTTAGTATTTAAAACGTTTCTGGCTGAATATCACGATGATTATACCGCTGTCAGACCAAAGGAGATGTGTCCGAGCTGGTCTAGGCGATTCAGTCCGGAACCGCTCTGCTGCTACGGTCGCAGGTTCGAATTCTGCCTCGGGTATGGATGTGTGTGCTGTCCTTAGGTTAGTTAGGTTTAAGTAGTTCTAAGTCTAGGGGACTGATGACCTCAGATGTTAAGTCCCATAGTGCTTAGAGCCATTTGAAACAAAGGAGAGCGGAAAAATAAACAAATAAGAAAACAAATAAAAAATCACGGCCACTAACGAAGTAGCGTCATCAGCTCATATTCGACAAGAATGAACAGTGGGATGACGCGGCAGACGCCTTCGTGGAGGAACTATGCTTTTGAACAATTATTTTTTACGTTGCGTGAAGTTCAGAAGCAGTGTGAAACCTTCAGCCACAGGTTAAAACTGTGGGCCGGGATAGGACTCGAACCCTGACGTGATCATACCGAACGACCTATCGAGGTTCGATCCACGGTTTACCTTTACAACAGTAGTTTTGCCAGTACTCCTCTTCTAGTGGAGGTAGGCACATGCCTGTAGTTGTGAAGGTAGAGTGTGAATCGCTCGTTCGTTGAGTAAGAGCAGGAGCATGATGCCGCAAGAGAGGCGTTGAGGGAAATGGAAAAGTTTAGTGTTAAAAATTGAGAGCGGTCGTTCCAAGAATAGTCAGGAAACATAACCAACTTCCTCCTACTCACATACCACGGAATGGCGTTGATGAGAACATATGAGCAACTAGCACAAGTACGGATGATTGCCGACAGTCGTCCCTCCTGTGTAACACGCGCGTGTGGAACAGGGTAGGGGGGACGAATAGTGGTGTCTGTACCTGGACAACTCGTCCGAGTAAAGCAAGGTGTTTCTTTCGAGTCCCACTCCAGCACATGGCGTTAAATTTTTCAGCTTTCACCACGTGGAACGTTACAAATACAAGAATTTATGGGTTTCTAAGCATTTCTAGGTAACTGCAACATTTAGTCCTCGTCAGAAGGGAACCACAGTGTGTGCGATTAACCAAAGCTATGAACTCTCTGAACATGTTATCCGCAGACGGGAACAAAAGGTTGTGTGTAAGACCAAATCCACTCCACGATGGCTTAATAACAGGGAAGAGTCTAAAAATAACTATAACACAGAGTTTATCCGCCAGGAAGTTCCACAGCAGTACACTCTCCGCTACAGGTTCAAAGATTTATTCTCGAAGAGGCAGTTTGTTCTGCTGTTAAGTAGTCCTGACAAAACATCTATTCTCAGTAGATGATACAAATAATTCGAGTCTACGGAATTCTGTTAAAGAGACTGTAGGTGACGCTTATTATGCTGTCTCTGCTAAAGAAGCTTCATCAATAAATTGTAATGACGGTAACGGGTCAGGCTGGTAAAGAAATGAGCAACATAACCTTTTTATCGTACGCAAAGTCGTTGTTTATAATTGCATGACACCTTACATGTAATATGAATAGAAGCGGATTTCATGTAGGAAACAGAATCGAAGTACACTGGGTTACATAGTGCTTGGAATTGAGCCAGGGCTGTGCTCAGTTTCATGTAGAATTTTTTGTCGCAAATAATTTCTCTTCCCCTTCGCCAGAACTCTGGAATCATGTTCATATCTCCAATAACAAATCAGTTTTTACTAATGTTTCCGTTACCTTCAAAGCTTTCTTTTGTAATAAAAATATTTGAAACTTCCTGGCAGATTAAAGCCGTGTACCGGACGGAGACTCGAACCCGGAACCTTTGACTTTCGCGGGCAAGTGCTCTACCAACTGAGCTACCCAAGCACGACTGACGCCCCCTCCTCACAGCTGTACTTCTGCCATTACCTCGTCTCCTACCTTCCGAACATTACAGAAGCTCTCCTGCGAAAGGTCCCATTCGAGTCTCGGTCCGGCACACAGTTTTAATCTGCCAGGAAGTTTCATATCAGCGCATACTCCGCTGCAGAGTGAAAATCTCATTCTGGAAAAATATTTGACTCTGTACTTTCCAGGTTCTTACCGATAATTAGCTCATGCTGTTTATTCTAATATTTACGATTGAAATTGAAGTAAATACAGGATGATTCAACTTCCCTACCAATGGATTTTATGCAACCTGCAATGCCTTAAAAAAATATAGGCCTATGCGAGATTTTCGTATTCTTTCCTTTCTTATGTGCTAACTATTAGTGCCACTAGAAAAAATGGAAAGGATCTTTTTGTAGCAAATTTGATGCAGTTAAACTTTGTGCTGAGATACGTTTTCGCGACAGGCTGTAGTTTCCGAGCCGTTCAAGAAAAACCGATAAATGAGACCGTTCAACGTGCCTCTACCCCACAGTCATCCCTCGCCAGTCAGTATTTCTAGTATGCTGTTCGTGGCACTCCGCCCAACTACTGTACAAAAATTTCCGACTACACTAATTGTTTCCGATATTCGACTTTTTGATCTCTATTGTTTGGGCTGTTACAGCAACAGCATGGTCGAATAATTCGTTAACGTTATTAACTTAAACATGCCCATGATGGAAATGAAAGAAAAACGACTTTTGTAAACGTTAGGCTAAAACTAATTACGTTAACAGTTCGATCCAAACTTAACCCTTACACGGACAATACTTTCGTAATCAGACCGCGTGACAAATACAAAGACGTAATAGTTTATTTTACGCTGTTCAAACTCAAAAAAACTTTAGGTAAAACTTACAAAAATGTCACTTGTAAGTACTCGACCAAGTCGGGAGTGTAATAAGGCCAATCAATGAAGACCAAAAAATGTCTAATGTGGGACATAATACATGCAATTGTAAATTTTTGTACAGTGATAGGAGGGAGTGCCATGAACAACATAATCAAACTTCTGACCGCTGGGGGCTGACTATGGCAGTGGGGATGCGTTTGAAGGTCACTTTCGTATATTTTTCTTGAATAACTCATAAACTACGGCCTCTAGTGAAAACGTGCCCTGGTACTTCTTTTAACTACATTAAATTTCCTGAAAAAAGTCCTATTCATTTTTTTCTGTGGGACTAATAGTTTGCGAGTGGCGAGCGAGAGAATATGAAAATCTGGTTTTTGGTGGCCAGATATAGCATTGCGGGCTGCATTAAATGACAGCGGTAGGGGCCGCTGAATCATCCCGCACACGTTGTAACAAAGTGAAATAATTACAGGTTGTTTCAAAAAGAATATTTGGAACGCATCTATTTATTATTAAAGACATACAGCTATGAAACCTGGCACACGTGTTTACACATCTCTCAAGTTTACATTACAAATGTTGAGGACGACATCCACCAACGACACGAACAATATCACATCAGTGCACGAATTCCTCCCATAGTCGGGTATAAATCACCATTGACACTGATGTTATGGCAGTATGGATCCGGTTCTTCAACCCTTCAACGTGCTGTGGTAGTGTTGGTGCATAAACGTTGACCTTAATGAAACCCCACTGAAAGAAATCACAGGGCGTCAAATCCGATGACCGTGGAGGCCAGCTGAGAAGTGCTAATAGCCGACTTTCTGACGACTAATCCAATGGCTCGGTAGAGTTTCGTTCTGAAATTCACGCCGTTGGCAACTCCAGTAATTAGATGCCCCGTCTTGTGGAAAAATGAAGTTATACTCGTTCAGCCTCGGAAACAGCCAGTTTTGTAACATAGTAATATACTGCTGACCACTAACTATGTTTCCATCAAACAAGAATGGGCGTAAACAGATGAGTAGGATATCGCACAAAACACATGACTGTGGGTGAGTCACATACATGTTCATTGTGTGCTTATGAGTACTGCAGGCCACAAATTCGAACAATGTGTTTGGTTACTTTCCCGCTACGGTGGAAAGTCGCTTCATCACTGAACATGATGCGTTGAGCGAAAGTTTTATCACTGTCGATAGTATTCTGAATCTCGTCAGAAAATACTACACGTTTGCATTTGTCATCGTGATGTAGAGGCTCTTGAAGGTGTAGCTTGTATAACCAACAGACGTCTCTAAAACCGCCAAATTGTTGTTGAGGCGGTTGTAACTCCAACATTTCCGTCGGAAACACGAGGGAAGCCAGGATTCTTTCCTTTAGGTACACATCCTGTGTCTAGAAACTGTTGATATCATTTGCAAATATTCAATCCATTCGGAGGATCAGTTTGGTACCTCAACATGTAACGTATTTGCAATGTAATCACGGAATTACACACATATACAGAAAGTTATTTCTCCTGCGGAATAGCCATTTTGCAACATGTGACGTAACCAAGCAAACAGAAGCCATCCAACATCTACTGGAAATGAATATAAACCAGAAAATGTATTTGTTCCTCCAATAACTGAGCTGTAGCTCAGCAATCGATGGTTTCGGTAACATAATACTTTGTAACACATATATTCCTTTTGAAACACCCTGTAGTTTAACGTCATGCTACGTTCTTTAATGTTACTGATCTGTCAGACGTTATTTGATATTAATAGTATTCCTATTTTATATCTATGTGCAGCTGATGAAATGCAATTCACGATTTCTGGACGGTTTTTCATAAATTAATTAAAATACCTCAATAAAATACGGTGAAACATGTCGGGCAAAACTAAAATAGCATTTATTCAGTTGGACATAGACGTAATGTACAGATATATAATATATCCTTTTTACTTTCTTTTGCATTCCTCACTAGCAGAGACTGATTATATATTCATTATTTGTCATTTATCGGAATCTACTGTTGTTACGTATTTGCAGTTCACTTTAAATCTTATTTTATGTAATTTCGGGTCGGTTCTAGATAATCTCGACTTAGAGGTCGTTCCAATAACGCTGATTTCAGCACCAGCATACCGGGAATTCCCTTCCCTCCCCCCATTTCCCTGCCAGTCACCCTGGGGACTCACAGCGCTGATATTTCAGCCAATGGTGTTCAAGGTAAGCTCCCCTCCGTTCAAGCAATTTTAGTTTTTATAATTCTGTTGTGTGAATGACATCATTTGCTTTCTACACTTCAATGATGAAGGGGCATCCATTGTTTTCAGGCAATACATAATGTATTCTAGTTCACTGCTCGGGTATTTGTTATAACCAATTATTTTTTAATACTCTAGTTACACAACATGTAGTAAGAAGCACATGGTGTCAAATAAGAGGTCATAGCATAGTTTGTAAACGTTAGTCAAGTGGCACCATTCCAGTGAAGGGACCTGTGCCCAAATGTATATGAACCATCTGATGTTGCTGTGACACCACAAAAATTCTGGCATATGCTGCAGTTTTGCTGCGCTCACTGTATATATGCTAGTGTGATGGCATCTGATAACTTGGATGCTTTTGGGCACCGGTTCTCGCACTGAATTTGGTGCCACTCAACTAACACTAAACAAATTATGCTATGGTGTCATTTTATACACTGTAATTCTCACTACATCACTGCATAGTTGGAGTAACAATGGAAGTTTAATTTGTTACAACAATGACCCTAGTACTGAGCTAGAATAGAGAGCATATCGCTTCAAAGTACTGGAGGCCATTTATCTTCGTAGTGCAGAAAGCAAATTAAGGCGCTCACTCAATCGAAATATAAAAAAAAATGGTTCATATGGCTCTGAGCACTATGGGACTTAACAGCTGTGGTCATCAGTCCCCTAGAACTTAGAACTACTTAAACCTAACTAACCTAAGGACATCACACACATCCATGCCCGAGGCAGGATTCGAACCTGCGACCGTAGCAGCCGCGCGGTTAATCGAAATATAAAAATTACAATTGCTGGAGTGGTGGGGGAGGGGGCTGAACTTCCACACCATTGGCTAAAACGTCAGTGATCTAGGCCCTGTGATGATTAACTGAGTGCACAACTACGTCACGTATGACCATTGGCTGCTGGGGGAGGGGAAAGGAATTCAAGGAAATAGGGAGAAGGGAGGGTATTCTGGGAATGATGGTAGGATTACTGGAATGAACTACAAGTCGAGGTGATCTAGAACCGGCAGTGACCCTGTGATAGTCTAGTGGTAGAGCGCATGCCTGGAAATGTCAGGGTGTCGAATCCTGGTCGGATGACGGAGTTTTTTCAGACTTCCTTGAACCTAGTCTTGATCTCTCAACAACGTGAACACCCACCAGGAACGACCTTAAGCTGTGGGTCCCTCTTTGCCCCATGGATAACTGGAATATATTAAGGACACGCAGGTCTTCGAAACGGTGTCTTGAGCCACTCGAAATTGTCATTATTATTATGTATTGAACGGAAAGAGAAAACGTTGAATATGTAACGATCTTATGGTTTCATCGGTAGAAGGCGCAGTTTACTGTATAATCTTCTGTGTATCGCTGCATATATGCGGCATTAGATGTTGCTTTATTTACGTAGTATGAAAAAGCACGTTCCTCAGATGTTAACAAGGCTTTGTATATTGCAGAATATGAAATTTTCCTTTTACAATGTTTATTCAGCAGTCAATTTTGCTTAGTTTCACTATCATCGTTTATAGATCGCAAGAACCCGGTCGTTGTCTCCATGCAAATCGTGTTTACTGTCTGAATAATAAAGAAAAGGGAACTTTTGAACCAGTTACGGCATTCTTTGTAGCGGTAGTAGTTAGCGATTTCAGAAAAATATTTCTTAGATATTTTGCTACAATATTATAGTAAGATATATCCTTCACTATGTGTAAATAAGAATTTGATTCAATCCAGTTATCCATGCTGTTGTGGTTACGATTTTCGGTCCTATAACTGGTTTGATGCAGCTCTCCTCATTAGTCTACCTTGCCCAAGTTTCTTCGCCTTTGCGTGATTACTGTAATCAACGTCCATTTGAAATTGTTCATTATATTTAAGCCTTAATTTCCTTCTTCATTTTTTACTCCCCACAGACCCGTCCACTAACAAATTAAATATTTCTTGATGCTTCACGGTTCTAGGCGCTTCAGTCCGGAACCACGTTGCTGTTACGGACGCAGGCTCGAATCCTGCCTCGGGCATGGATGGGTGTGATGTCCTTAGGTTAGTTAGGCTTAAGTAGTTCTAAGTCTGTGGGACTGATGACGTCAGATGTTAAGTCCCATAATGCTTAGAGCCATTTGAACCATCTTGATGCTTCATGGTGTGTGCTATTATTCTAACTCTTATATTACTGGAGTCGTACTATAAAGATCTTTTCTACCCTCTTCTATTGAGTATCTACTCATTAGCTGCTCTGTGTACGCACCTAATCTTTATTCATATTTCACCATATTTCAAAAACTTCTATTATCTTCTTGTCTGGGCCGTTTATCGCCCACCTTTTATTTCTAGTTACGTCTGCACTACGAAAAAATACTTTCTGAAAATAGTTCCGAACACATGAATTCAAGTTTGATGTGAACAAATTTCTCGTTATTGCCAGTCTTCAAATTTCTCACTGTTGTATTCTCTTATGCTGTCGTCAGTTACTTTGCTGCTTAAGGGGACCTCATCCTGCCTATCTAACCCAAGTTAATTTAGGTAAGTATTTGATCCATTTCTGAAAAAATTACTTAATGCAGGACCTCAATATTTTTACTGTATGTTACTTGATGCTAATAGAGTCAACTGTACTAAACTCTACTTTATCCATTTTATAGTTTTTAAGAAATACGTTTTTAAATTTATTAACAAAAAATATTAAGTTTTTTCTGCAGAAAATATTTTTTGTGAACTTCCTAATGGGGGGAATATTAATGAATGTAGTACCAGAGGTGGCTTTTTATGTTACACAGAGACTCTGAAAATTTCATTCATTTATCTATGATAGTCTCTGATATAATGGGGCATATGTACTGAATATTTTAGTTTGTGGGAAATTGACTTAAAAAAAAAAAACTTTTGTCATTTCTTACTTACAGTTAATTAAAACTATCCTGCTGCATATGATGCCCATTCTTTGGCCTCTAGCAGGTCTTCAAGCTTCTTTTTCACCTTCTTGGATGTTTGTCTTGCTTTCTTGGCCGTATTAGATGCAGACCTGTCTGCATCGGCTATCTTCATTTTATCGCAATGTTGCAGCCCAGTGATCATATTTTCACCAGGATTAATTCCCAGCTTTTTCAGCACCCAACACTTTCCAATATTACCACAATTGAATGTAATAACAGCATCATGAACTCCTAGTTTCATTGTATGCATGCCTACAAATACAGTTTTAGGAAGGCTGTTCCAAATTATGCTGTTGAAACATTCATTTGGGTTCTGTGTCTGCCCATGCACACGTTTCCTTAGAAGGTCAGGATGAGCCAAGTCTCTGAAAATAGGTTTAATTGCTGTAATAACAGCAGCAAGAAGAGAATGCTGGTGAGAATAAGATTCTCCAGTTGCCTGAGCCCTATTGTATTTGCACCACGATTTTCTCCTGATGGACACAATCCATGACATGGCTTATCATCAGTAGAGGACTTATGGAAGAATATGGCCCAAACATCTCTCTTAATTGCCTCCATATTTTCTTTATTTCTCATAATTGCCTGCCCATAGTATATCTACAAGTTATCTATTTCAGTTTTAGTTAACTGACCCTGTCTCTTCAACAATTTTCCATTTTCTAATTTTTTTCCTCTCATGTTGTTGTTGTGGTCTTCAGTCCTGAGACTGGTTTGATGCAGCTCTACATGCTACTCTATCCTGTGCAAGCTTCTTCATCTTCCAGTACCTACTGCAACCTACATCCTTCTGAATCTGCTTGGTATATTCATCTCTGGGTCTACCACTACGATTTTTACCCTCCATGCTGCCCTCCAATGCTAAATTGGTGATCCCTTGATGCCTCAGAACATTTCCTACCAATTGATCCCTTCTTCTAGTCAAGTTGTGCCACAAACTTCTCTTCTCTCCAATCCTATTCAATACTTCCTCATTAGTTATGTGATCTGCCCATCTAATCTTCAGCATTCTTCTGTAGCACCACCTTTCGAAAGCTTCAGTTCTCTTCTTGTCTAAACTATTCATCGTCCATGTTTCACTTCCATACATGGCTACACTCCATACAAATACTTTCAGAAATGACTTCCTGACACATAGATCTATACTCGATGTTAACAAATTTCTCTTCTTCAGAAACGCTTTCCTTGCCATTGCCAGTCTACATTTTCTATCCTCTCTACTTCGACCATCATCAGTTATTTTGCTCCCCAAATAGCAAAACTCCTTTACTAATACCCTCAGCATCCACCGACTTAATTCGACTACATTCCATTATCCTCGTTTTGCTTTTGTTGATGTTCATCTTATATCCTCCTTTCAAGACGTTATCCATTCCGTTCAACTGCTCTTCCAAGTCCTTTGCTGTCTCTGACAGAATTACAATATCATCGGCGAACCTGCAGGTTTTTATTTCTTCTCCATGGATTTTGATACCAACTCCGAATTTTTCTTTTGTTTCCTTCACTGCTTGCTCAATATACAGATTGAATAACATCGGGGAGAGGCTACAACCCTGTCTCACTCCCTTCCCAACTACTGCTTCCCTTTCATGACCCTCGACTCTTATAACTGCGATTTGGTTTCTGTACAAATTGTAAATAGCCTTTCGTTCCCTGTATTTTACCCCTGCCACCTTCAGAATCTGAAAGAGAGTATTCTAGTCAACACTGTCATATGCTTTCTGTAAGTCTACAAATGCTAGAAATGTAGGTTTGCCTTTCTTTAATCTAGCTTCCAAGATAAGTCGTAGGATCAGTATTGCCTCACCTGTTCCAATATTTCTACGGAATCCAAACTGATCTTCCCCGAGGTCGGTTTCTACTAGTTTTTCCATTCGTCTGTAAAGAATTCGCGTTAGTATTTTGCAGCCGTGACTTATTAAACAAATAGTTCGGTAATTTTCACATCTGTCAACACCTGCTTTCTTTGGGATTGGAATTATTATATTCTTCTTGAAGTCTGAGGGTATTTCGCCTATCTCATACATCTTGCTCACCAGATGGTAGAATTTTGTCAGGACTGGCACTCCCAAGGCCGTCAGTAGTTCTAATGGAATGTTATCTACTCCCGGGGCCTTGTTTCGACTCAGGTCTTTCAGTGCTCTGTCAAACTCTTCACGCAGTATCATATCTCCCATTTCATCTTCATCTACATCCTCTTCCATTTCCATAATATTGTCCTCAAATACATCGCACTTGTATAGACCCTCTATACACTCCTTCCACCTTTCTGCTTTTTCTTCTTTACTTAGAACTGGGTTTCCATCTGAGCTCTTGATATTCATACAAGTGTTTCTCTTTTCTCCAAAGGTCTCTTTAATTTTCCTGTAGGCAGTATCTATCTTACCCCTAGTGAGATAAGCCTCTACATCCTTACATTTGTCCTCTAGCCATCCCTGCTTAGCCATTTTGCACTTCCTGTCGATCGCATTTTTGAGACGTTTGTATTCCTTTTTTCCTGCTTCATTTACTGCATTTTTATATTTTCTCCTTTCATCAATTAAATTCAATATTTCTTCTGTTACCCAAGGATTTCTACTAGTCCTTGTCTTTTTACCTACTTGATCCTCTGCTGCCTTCACTACTTCATCCCTCAAAGCTACCCATTCTTCTTCTACTGTATTTCTTCCCCCATTCCTGTCAATTGTTGCCTTATGCTCTCCCTGAAACTCTGTACAACCTCTGGTTTAGCCAGTTTATCCAGGTCCCATCTCCTTAAATTCCCACCTTTTTGCAGTTTCTTCAGTTTTAATCTACAGTTCACAAGTAATAGATTGTGGTCAGAGTCCACATCTGCCCCTGGAAATGTCTTACAATTTAAAACCTGGTTCCTAAATCTCTGTCTTACCATTATATAATCTATCTGAAACCTGTCAGTATCTCCCGGCTTCTTCCATATATACAACCTTCTTTTATGATTCTTGAACCAAGTGTTAGCTATGATTAAGTTGTGCTCTGTGCAAAATTCTACCAGGCGGCTTCCTCTTTCATTTCTTACCCCCAATCCAATTCACCTACTACGTTTCTTTCTCTCCCTTTTCCTACTACCGAATTCCAGTCACCCATGACTATTAAATTTTCGCCTCCCTTCACTATCTGAATAATTTCTTTTATTTCATCATACATTTCTTCGATTTCTTCGTCATCTGCAGAGCTAGTTGGCATATAAACTTGTACTACTGTAGTAGGCGTTGGCTTCGTGTCTATCTTGGCCACAATAATGCGTTCACTATGCTTTTTGCAGTAGCTTACCCGCATTCCTATTTTTTTATTCATTATTAAACCTACTCCTGCATTACCCCTATTTGACTTTGTGTTTATAACCCTGTATTCGCCTGACCAAAAGTCTTGTTCCTTCTCGCACCGAACTTCACTAATTCCCACTATATCTAACTTTAACCTATCCATTTCCCTTTTTAAATTTTCTAACCTACGTTCCCGATTAACGGATCTGACATTCCACTCTCCGATCCGCCAGTTTTCTTTCTCCTGATAACGACGTCCTCTTGAGTAGTCTTCGCCCGGAGATCCGAATAGGGGACTATTTTACCTCCGGAATATTTTACCAAAGAGGACGCCATGATCGTTAACCATACAGTAGAGCTGCATGCCCTCGGGAAAAATTACGGCTGTAGTTTCCCCTTGCTTTCAACCGTTCGCAGTACCAGCACAGCAAGGCCGTTTTGGTTAGTGTTACAAGGCCAGATCAGTCAATCATCCAGACTGTTGCCCCTGCAACTACTGAAAAGGCTGCTGCCCCTCTTCAGGAACCACACGTTTGTCTGGCCTCTCAACAGATACCCCTCCGTTGTGGTTACACCTACGGTACGGCTATCTGTATCGCTGAGGCACGCAATCCTCCCCACCAACGGCAGGGTCCATGGTCCAAGGTCCATGAATCATAGTTCCTCTCATATCAACAGTTAATTTTCTCAGCCTTGTTCCTAAACGTTTTTGAACATGGCCTACACATTCTATTTTCCTAATAATGGCATCTCCATATGGCTTAGAGTTCAACACATTGTTGAATGCCTTCCTGTCACCATCGCCAAAATATTTGGAGTACCGTACACCTCTTGTTTCTACGGAGCGATGAAATATTTATTGTACTCCATGAACTTCCATACCACCGCTTGTTCCTCTAAAATTAACCACACAGTTGTGTTCTTTATGTTCATTGGCTTCAAAATGGTTCAAATGGCTCTGAGCACTATAGGACTTAACAGCTGTGGTCATCAGTCCCCTAGAACTTAGAACTACTTAAACCTAACTAACCTAAGGACATCACACACATCCATGTCCCAGGCAGGATTCGGACCTGCGATCGTAGCAGTCGCGCGTATGTTCATTGACTTTACAACATTTGCAGTATTTAGACATTATCTCCACATCTAACAATTTACCAGTGTCTACACTCGTGGCAGTCATTACTCCATTCAATGAAGTATGTCCTCTTTTCTGGCAACTTCCATCAAGCGCAACTGCAATATCCGAACATTCATCATTTCCTCCACTGCTCCCCTAACAGAAAGTTTCATGCTTTCCTCACTGACCTCACATACAGCTTTTTCTAATATTGCAGTGAGTTTTTGAAATTTATTTGGTGGTTGATGTATGTTCATCACTGAAATAAATGTTCTCCCTGCAGCCACGCCCTTGCAATGGATCGTAAGGCATAAATTAATCTAGTATTGATTTCATAAGGGTCACTTGCATCTGGTTTTGAAGAACTCATAAATGAAAACACATCTGAGCATTTAGTGCAAATTAAATCCAATTCAATTGCTAGGCCTTTTCTAACACTAGCACTCTCACGAATTTTCACATTCTGTGACTCACCACACTGTTTACATTGTACAAGTTTAGAAATTACATCTGATAATATTCTCAAACTCATAATAATGTTATTGCACCCCTTCTCACTTACAGTTAATTCCTTGTAACTCTCTTGAAACGGTGAGACCTTCTTTGATGGTGCACTTGTTGAAGAATTACAATTAGAAACATCGTTGCCAGACGACATAAGCTCTCATACAGAAAGCTTTCTACACTTGTTTCTTATAAATTGTCGTTTCTTGAAAATGCCTTTACGTTTCGTCATCTTCAATAAACACAACATAACACACGTAAAGAAGCACGGCAAACGTAAGTATAACAACTACTCGCAATCATACTTGAACAAAACTAACCGCGTGTTTGAAAGCGTATAGTTTACAAACAGCAGCAACAAAGGAATACCGACCGTTGCATTCCAAGGATAACCAACACACTCGGGAGTTTGTTGTTGTTGTTGTCTTCAGTCCTGAAACTGGTTTGATGCAGCTCTCCATGCTACTCTATCCTGTGCAAGCTTCTTCATCTCCCAGTACTTACTGCAAACTACATCCTTCTGAATCTGCTTAGTATATTCATCTCTTGGTCTCCCTCTACGATTTTTACCCTCCACGCTGCCCTCCAATGCTACATTTGTGATCCCTTGATGCCTCAGAACATGTCCTGCCAACCGGTCCCTTCTTCTAGTCAAGTTGTGCCACAAACTCCTCTTCGAGAAATATTCTAATCAGTATCTCCTAATTAGTTATGTGATCTACCCATCTAATCTTCAGCATTCTTCTGTAGCACCACATTTAGAAAGCTTCAATTCTCTTCTTGTCCAAACTATTTATCGTCCATGTTTCACTTCCACACATGGCTACGCTCCATACAAATACTTTCAGAAAGACTTCCTGACACTTAAATCTATACTCGATGTTAACAAATTTCTCTTCTTCAGAAACGCTTTCTATGCCATTGCCAGTCTACATTTTATATCCTCTCTACTTCGACCATCATCAGTTATTTTGCTCCCCAAATAGCAAAACTCCTTTACTACTTTAAGTGTCTCATTTCCTAATCTAATTCCCTCAGCATCACCCGACTTAATTCGACTACATTCCATTATCCTCGTTTTGCTTTTGTTGATGTTCATCTTATACCCTCCTTTCAAGACACTGTCCATTCCGTTCAACTGCTCTCCCAAGTCCTTTGCTGTCTCTGACACAATTACAATGTTATCGGCGAACCTCAAAGTTTTTATTTCTTCTCCATGGACTTTAATACCTACTCCTAATTTTTCTTTTGTTTCCTTTACTGCTCGCTCAATATACAGATTGAATAACATCGGGGAGAGGCTACAACCCTGTCTCACTCCCTTCCCAACCGCTGCTTCTCTGTCATGCCCCTCGACTCGCCATCTGGTTTCTGTACAAATTGTAAATAGCCTTTCGCTCCCTATATTTTATCCCTGCCACCTTTAGAATTTGAAAGAGAGTACTCCAGTCAACATTGTCATAAGCTTTCTCTAAGTCTACAAATGCTAGAAATGTAGGTTTGCCTTTCCTTAATCTATTTTCTAGGATAAGTCGTAGTATCAGTATTGCCTCACGTGTTCCAATATTTCTACGGAATCCAAACTGATCTTCGCCGAGGTCGGCTTCTACCAGTTTTTCCATTCGTCTGTAAAGAATTCGCGTTAGTATTTTGCAGCTGTGACTTATTAAACTGATAGTTCGGTAATTTTCACATCTGTCAACACCTGCTTTCTTTGGAATTGGAATTATTATATTCTTCTTGAAGTCTGAGGGTATTTCGCCTATCTCATACATCTTGCTCACCAGATGGTAGAGTTTTGTCAGGACTGGCACTTCCAAGGCCGTCAGTAGTTCCAATGGAATGTTGTCTATTCCCGGAGCCTTGTTTCGACTCAGGTCTTTCAGTACTCTGTCAAACTCTTCACGCAGTATCGTATCTCCCATTTCATCTTCATCTACATCCTCTTCCATTTCCATAATATTGGCCTGAAGTACATCGCACTTGTATAGGCCCTCTATATACTCCTTCCACCTTTCTGCTTTCCCTTCTTTGCTTAGAACTGGATTTCCATCTGAGCTCTTGATATTCATACAAGTGACTCTCTTTTCTCCAAAGGTCTCTTTAATTTTCTTGTAGGCAGTATCTATCTTACCCCTAGTGAGATAAGCCTCTACATCCTTACATTTGTCCTCTAGCCATCCCTGCTTAGCAATTTTGCACTTCCTGTCGATCTCATTTTTGAGACGTTTGTATTCCTTTTTTCCTGCTTCATTTACTGCATTTTTATATTTTCTCCTTTCATCAATTAAATTCAATATTTCTTCTGTTACCCAAGGATTTCTATTTGTCCTCGTCTTTTTACCTACTTGATCCTCTGCTGCCTTCACTACTTCATCCCTCAGAGCTACCCATTCTTCTTCTACTGTATTTCTTTCTCCCATTCCTGTCAATTGTTGCCTTATGCTCTCCCTGAAACTCTGTACAACCTCTGGTTTAGTCAGTTTATCCAGGTCCCATCTCCTTAAATCCCCACCTTTTTGTAGTTTCTTCAGTTTTAATCTACAATTCATAACCAATAGATTGTGGTCAGAGTCCACATCTGCCCCTGGAAATGTCTGACAATTTAAAACCTGGTTCCTAAATCTCTGTCTTACCATTATATGATCTATCTGATACCTTCTAGTATCTCCAGGATTCTTCCATGTATACAACCTTCTTTTATGATTCTTGAACCAAGTGTTAGCTATGATTAAGTTTGTGCAAAATTCTACCAGACGGCTTCCTCTTTCATTTCTCTCCCCCAATTCATATTCACCCACTATGTTTCCTTCTCTCCCTTTTCCTACTCTCAAATTCCAGTCCCCCATGACTATTAAATTTTCGTCTCCCTTCACTACCTGAATAATTTCTTTTATCTCATCATATATTTCATCAATTTCTTCATCATCTGCAGAGCTAGTTGGCATATAAACTTGTACTACTGTAGTAGGCATGGGCTTCGTGTCTATCTTGGCCACAATAATGTATTCACTATGCTGTTGGTAGTAGCTTAACCACACTCCTATTTTTTTATTCATTATTAAACCTACTCCTGCATTACCTTATTTGATTGTGTATTTATAACCCTGTATTCGCCTGACCAAAAGTCTTCTTCCTCCTGGCACCGAACTTCACTAATTCCCACTATATCTAACTTCAACCTATCCATTTCCATTTTCTAATTTTCTAACCTACCTGCCCTATTAAGGGATCTGACATTCCACGCTCCGATCCGTAGAACGCCAGTTTTCTTTCTCCTGATAACGACGTCCTCCTGAGTAGTCCCCGCCCGGAGATCCGAATGGGGGACTATTTTACCTCCGGAATATTTTACCCAAGAGGACGCCATTATCATTTAACTAGGGAGTAAGAAAAAAAAATCCCTAACTTGCAATGTAGGGGATATAAAGTTCTAAAATGTACGCGGAAAAGATGGTGACAGAAAAGTGGGTGTTGCACATAAACACACGTGGTAAGAAAATGCTTTTTAAATTCTCGAAAACAATTTTTTTCAGCAAAATCCTTTTCAGAGTATTTAAATAAAAACTTTATCTATAGAAATATGATGAAAACCGAAAATAGATTTTTTTCAACCTGAACCACGGTGTGGTCACCTTAAATAGCAAAAACCGTTTTATGCTGTCACAATTCCCTCAGCATCACCTAATTTAATTCTAATATTCTCCATTACCATTGTTTTACATTTGTTCATGCTAATCTTATTGTATAAATCTCTTCTGGGGATATTAAGTATTAAGTTCTCCTGATCTTCGAAGCCATCCTGTCAGAAACACAATGTCACTGGTAACTTTAAAATTTCTATTTCTCCTCGCTGAACTGTTATTTCTTACCAAAATTTTTGCTTTTTTTCCTGTATTGCTTGCCCAGTGTGCAGACTGAATAACATAGAGGATAGACAACAACTTTATCTCACTCTCTTCACAATTACTGCCTCCCTTCAGCCTGATTTCTGTTTAACGCTTTCGACAGACGTGACGTTTTGATTTATTATTTGTTAGTACTAATTCCGTTCGCACCATATTTTACAGACAGTATCCACATATGCTACAGAATGTACCTACAAAGTCATATCATTTTACGACCACACATACTTCAGGAAATATCACGTTAATGCCTATCGACCAGAGCACGAGTGAGACTTGGGCCCTCTGTAGCCGCACTCCGTCCATCTAATGTAGTCGACCTCTCTGACGGAAGATAAAATGTTTTTATCTACTGTATATTCCCGACTTTTAGTTATATCTATACATGAGATAGAGGAGCCACAAACATCTTCACTGTAACGGCGACTAAATTTCGGGTTTTCGTAGTAATCATTGTTAACTTTTTGCTCAGTCTATCATCCTTCATTTGTTGCTGCGTTACCGAAGACAAAATAGTAAATAATCCTGCAATGATTCTCAGCAATTATGACAACTAAAATGTCCGTGATTTTTATAGTTCGTCACTCAAAGACGTTATACGAAGCGCTGGTCCATTACTATACGTTGATAGAGTCATTCAAACTTCGTACGCTTTTACTTTGACAATATTAAGTGTTCAGTTCCGTTCTTATATTCAGTTTAACGTCCCTTCGTATAGTCGACAAATTAGTTATTCGGCATGTAATAGAATTGAATACTGAGCACTAGTTTTTCTCGCGCACACAGTTCCACAGATATTCTTAGTCCGTGACCTTAAGGCAGAAGTCTGTCCCGTAAAAATTAACTATAGTCAATTTTCTTGCGGTTTAACAAAAGTGCCCTGATCGCTTTCGTAGGATATCGCACGGAAATTCCCGCTTTGTCCCAAGCCGCAGCTATGTAAACTTATTGAGAGCGCAGGAAACAAGACAAGAGAACTGACAGTATCCGCTCTTGGTTTATACAGGGTGGTCCATTGATCGTGACCGGGCCAAATAGCTCACGAAATAAGGGTCAAACGAAAAAACTACAAAGAACGGAACTTGTCTAGCTTGAAGGGGGAAACCAGATGGCGCTATGGTTGGCCCGCTAGATGGCGCTGCCATAGGTCTAACGGGTATCAAGCTTGGTTTTTTAAATAGGAACCCCCATTTTTTATTTCATATTCGCGTAGTACGTAAAGAAATATGAATGTTAGAGTTGGACCACTTCTCTTCGCTTTGTGATAGATGACGCTGAAATAGTCACAAACATATGGCTCACAATTTAAGACGAACAGTTGGTAACAGGTAGGTTTTTTAAATTAAAATATGGGACGTAGATACGTTTGAACATTTTATTTCGGTTGCTCCAATGTGATACATGTACCTTTGCGAACTTATCATTTCTCAGAACGAATGCTGTTACAGCGTGATTACCTGTAAATACCACATTAATGCAATAAATGCTCAAAATGTTGCCCGTCAACCTCATTGCATTTGGCATTACGTGTAACGACATTCCTCTCAACAGCGAGTAGTTCGCCTTCCATAACGTTCGCACATGCATTGGCAATGCGCTGACGCATGTTGTCAGGCGTTGTCGGTGGATCACGATAGCAAATATCCTTCAACTTTCCCCACAGAAAGAAATCCGGGGAAGTCAGATCCGGTGAAAGTGCGGACCATGGTATGGTGCTTCGACGACCAATCCACCTGTCATGAAATATGCTATTCAATACCGCTTCAACCGCAAGCGAGCTCCGTGCCGGACATCCATCATGTTGGAAGTACATCGCCAGTCTGTCATGCAGTGAAACATCTTGTAGTAACATCGGTAGAACATTACGTAGGAAATAAGCATACATTGCACCATTTAGATTGCCATCGATAAAATGGGGGCCAATTATCCTTCCTCCCATAACGCTGAACCATACATTAACCTGCCAAGTTCGCTGATGTTCCACTTGTCGCAGCCACCGTGGATTTTCCGTTGCCCAATAGTGCATATTATGCCGGTTTACGTTACCGCTGTTGGTGAATGACGCATCGTAGCTAAATAGAACGCGTGCAAAAAATCTGTCATCGTCCCGTCATTTCTCTTGTGCCCAGTGGCAGAACTGTACACGACGTTCGAAGTTGTCGCCATGCAATTCCTGGTGCATAGAAATATGATACGGGTGCAATCGATGTTGATTTAGCATCCTCAACACCGTCGTTTTTGAGATTCCCGATTCTTGCGCAGTTTGTCTGCTACTAAAACACCTACTTCGGCATCATCATTCGTTACAGGTCGTGGTTGACGATTCACATGTGGCTGAACACTTACTGTTTCCTTAAATCGTGTAACTATCCGGCGAACGGTCCAGACACTTGGATGATGTCGTCCAGGATACGGAGCAGCATGGGCATTTTGATCACAATAGCCATACATCAACACTGTATCGACCTTTTCCGCAATTGGTTCAAATGGTTCAAATGGCTCTGAGCACTATGGGACTCAACATCTTAGGTCATAAGTCCCCTAGAACTTAGAATTACTTAAACCTAAGTAACCTAAGGACATCACACACACCCATGCCCGAGGCAGGATTCGAACCTGCGACCGTAGCAGTCCCGCGGTTCCGGACTGCAGCGCCAGAACCGCTAGACCACCGCGGCCGGCGCAATTTGTAAATGGTCCATTTTAGCATGTGTAATGTATCACGAAGCAAATACCGTCCGCACTAGTGGAATGTTACGTGATACCACGTACTTATACGTTTGTGACTATTACAGCGCCATCTATCACAAAGCGAAAAAAGTGGTCCAATTAAAACATTCATATTTCTTTACGTACGTGTAATAAAAAAAAATGGGGGTTCCTATTTAAAAAACCACAGTTGATAGCCGTTTGACCTATGGCAGCGCCATCTAGCGGGCAAACCATAGTGCCATCTGGTTTTCGCCTTCAAGCTAGACGAGTTTCGTTCTTTGTAGTTTTTTCGTTTGACGCTTATTTCGTGAAATATTTGGCCCGGTCACTACCAATGGACCAACCTGTATAGTGGAACTTAGAAAAAAAAGTATCCGCGTTAAGCCTTCTTTGGTTTCGCTGAAGCGACACTTTGATGCGGACGTTATTCTCACGAGAGATTATATATCGATAATTTTAATTAAAACTTTTTGAATGCTATTAATTATTTCTGGTATTATCGATCACCTCTCCCCTATATGAGAATAAGCCTGATAGTATTGTTCTTAATTAAAAGAAAGTTGTGGAGTAACTTCCGCCTCTTTCTTTATTCCTGTTAACTTCACTATCTATAAATATTTAAGTTTTAATCGTAAATATCCCATTCTTGGAGGAGAAATTGGTGACGGAGACCATCGAAATCAAATGAAGTGTGTGCGTGTGTGTGTGTGTGTGTGTGTGTGTGTGTGTGCGCGCGCGCGCGCGTTTGTATGCGAGGGAGAGGGGAATTGAAGTGATAGTGATTTACGATTCTGAAAAGCTCGCACTCTCGATTGAGAGCTGCGTGGAACGCTGGCTGTGATAGCCAACAGCGATGCGATTTCTCTCTGAAAAACTCTCCGGCAGTAGGCACAGTGAATGAAGCCGCGCTTACATCAGCGCGCCATCCAATTGCTGCGGCATTCCTGAGCTGGATGAGACGCTAATAGAGCGATTACCACAGCGCTAGCGCCGCCGCCGGCTGCGTTCCAGCCCTGGCAGGCAGTGCAACAGTCGCCGCCGTCGCAGTTTTCTCTTTTAGGCCGTTTCAAGGCAGTAGATGTACGATAAGAAGGTAAACATGCAGTCATAGGTACTCCGTTAGTTGCACAGGAATCAAACGGAAAACATAACGGGCTGATACAAAAGAATTTGAGAAATGTGTCTCCGACAAGGCTCTTAAATTACTGTCTGCTCCGCGTTACACATATTCTATAATCACAACAACGACCCACAGGTTAGCAACACAAATGTAGCTACTATACGCGAACTATTACTTGGCGTCTCCCACTGCAGGGAGCGGGGAGCGAGCAGGACTGCTCCTGAGGAGAGGTGCGGGATGACGAGGAGAACAAGCTCCGCCTCCGTGTACTGCAAGCGCGCAGTGCAGGCAACACAAACGTGTTTCTTAAACTTCCACAAAAGCAGCTATTGCAGGACAGAGTTAACCGTCACTTAAATACTTCACGTTATCGAAATTGAGATCACTGTTTGTACTGGCATATTACACTACTGGCCATTAAAATTGCTACACCAAGAAGATGATAAACGGTTATTCATTGGACAAATACATATTATACTGCAACTGACACGTGATTACATTTTCACGCAATTTGGCTGCATAGATCCTGAGAAATCAGTACCCAGAAAAACCACCTCTGGCCTTAATAACGGCCTTGATACGCCTGGGCATTCAGTCAAACAGAGCTTGAATGGCGTGTACAGGTACAGCTGCCCACGCAGCTGCAACACGATACCACAGTTCATCAAGAGTAGTGACTGGCGTATTGTGACGGGCTAGTTGCTCGGCCACCATCGACCAGACGTTTTCAATTGGTGAGAGATATGGAGAACGTGCTGGCCAGGACAGCAGTCGAACAGTTTCTGTATCCAGAAAGGCCCGTACAGGACCTGCAACATGTGGTCGTGCATTATCCTGCTGAAATGTAGGGTTTCGCAGAGATCGAATGAAAGGGAGAGCCACGGGTCGTAACACATGTGAAATGTCACGTCCACTGCTCAAAGTACCGTCAATGCGAACAAGAGGTAACCGAGACATGTAAGCAATGGCACCCCATACCATCACGTCGGGTGATGCGCCAGTATGGCGATGACGAATACACGCCTCCAATGTGCGTTCACGGCGATGTCGCCAAACACGGATGCGACCATCATGATGCTGTAAACAGAACCTGGATTCATCCGGAAAAGTGACGTTTTACCATTCGTGCACCCAGGTTGGTCGTTGAGTACACCATCGCAGGCGCTCCTGTCTGTGATCCAGCGTCAAGGTTCAAAAGGCTCTCAGCACTATGGGACTTTAACATCTGAGGTCATCAGGTCGTCAAGGGTAACCGCAACCATGGTCTCTGAGCTGATAGTCCATGCTGCTGCAAACGTCGTCGAACTGTTCGTGCAGATGGTTGTTGTCTTGCAAACGTCCTCATCTGTTGACTCAGTGATCGAGACGTGGCTGCACGATCCGTTACAGCCGTGCGGGTAAGATGCCTGTCATCTCGACTGCTAGTGATACGAGGCCGTTGGGATCCAGCACGGCGTTCCATATTAACTTCCTGAACCCACCGATTCCATATTCTGCTAACAGTCATTGGATCTCGACCAACGCGAGCAGCAATGTCGAAATACGATAAACCGCAATCGCGGTAGGCTACAATCCGACCTTTAGCAAAGTCGGAAACGTGATGGTACGCATTTCTCCTCCTTACACGAGGCATCACAACAACGTTTCACCAGGCAACGCCGGTCAACTGCTGTTTGTGTATGAGAAATGGGTTGGAAAGTTTCCTCATGCCACCACGTTGTAGGTGTCGCAACCGGCGCCAACCTTGTGTGAATGCTCTGAAAAGCTAATCATTTGCATATAGCATCATCTCCTTCCTGTCGGTCAAATTTCGCGTCTGTAGCACGTCATCTTCGTGGTGTAGCAATTTTAATGGCCAATAGTGTAAATAAAGACATTAACGTCCTACGTTATCAGTCACCGTATCAAAATAAATGCGGAATTCGAAGTAGGTAAAAGAACAATTTACGACACTACTATTTATTTACAAAATTTACTGGATGCCACACATTTCAACAAAGGTATGATAACATTCAACACGAATGTATAATAAAACAAGAATGAAACAGGCCAATTTTGCTGAAACTTCTGATAATTACGTTGCACTAACAGTTTCACTTTCGCACGTAATCGTTTTCAGTGACTCGTCACTGGTATCTGAAGTGCCGACGTCGACAATGAGGTTGTCAGTGGCTATTTCCACACACCGCCATGCCTCCAGTACTCCTGCTCAAACTGTTGTATCTTTTTGCAGTAAACCTTCCAGTCTTCCTCAGTAACAGTCCGAAAACAAGCGCTTCCCAAGAGTCAACAGATTTTCAGATGACATGTCACCTGTAATTCTGCGCTCCTGATATAGTCTTTGTATTTTTGCCCATGTTATCTCAATGGCATTCAAATCGCAATTGTATGGCAGCAAGCTATTTACTTTGTGGCCCTTTCTTGTTGTCAGTATGTCAACTGCATACGACTTCGCTGCCGCCCTATTCTCCCGAATCCTGGAGTACAGAGCCTCCTTTGTCATACTCTCATCACACTGGAATTTTCTGTTCTGCAGCCACAGTATCACAGATACTTCCCTATCGTATTTGGTGGACGGTTTGTTGAGTTGTCTGCTGTGATAAGGTGCATTGTCCATGATTATTACAGAGTGTGGAGGAAGATTTCGGAGTAATTCTTCGAACCATTGAACGAAATTAGTAGAATTTATCTGCCCGTGGTAATCTCCCTGCGTTGATTTGACCCACAACTTTAGCTCCGGCTAGCTAACGAATCCGTTTTTAAAACCCCCATTTCCAACTACTAGTCTTCTGGAGACGCTTTCCCACGCACTAACACCTACAACATCTTTTTTTGGCAGCATTTGTCGCACGTTAGGTCCAAATAAAAAAAAAATCTATGCTTGCTTCCCTGATATTTTTCAACTCCACCAGGAACCGGGACCGCCAATGTACAATGTCGCCAGGTTCCAATAATAAAGTCCTTTTGTTTTCAACATTTCTCCACACGAAACCAATGAACTTTAACACTTTTCTGTTCAAGACCTGCAGAAGTTTTCTTACAGAGGGCACAACCTTCTGCACGGTGTGAAACTCTTCTATTGTGTGCCGCCACCCACGACATCGAGGCAGGAACCTCTACACTCTCTCCTTTGCTGTCTTCTTTTTTAATTCTTAATCATCAACATTTTGTATTTCACTTTCCAATTTCAATTGCATTAAATTTAAGATTTTAAAATGCTGCAAACGAAAAAGGAAATAAAAGTAAGAACAGCCCGCCTCCACGTGGAGGTCACGGGGCAACGGTGCGACAGGGGCGGGAGCCGGCGTGAACCTAACTGGGACCACAGTCGGATCCCACAACCTGTCGTAGCAGCCAAGAGGCTGAAACAACAAAACAAGAAATAAAAAGACCCACCATCAGATAATCAGACGGTAGGTAATTAAATCAAAGCAGCAAGTGAAAAAAATGTGTCCTCAGGAATCTGAAGAAACGACGTCAGGGTGCTCGTCCCCACAAGAATGCAAATGAACTTCTCCTTTTCCATGACAAAGCACGACTTCACATAAGTTGCGAACCCGAGAGGAACTCACAAAATTTCATTGGAATGCTCTTCGTCACTCACTCTACAGCCAGGATCTCGCACCTTCTGCGTTCCAACTGTATGGCAGGAAGTATTATGTGGATGATGGAGGAGGTTATTGATGCAGCAACACGTCGTTTCCGACGTCGACAAGTAGAATGGTACCATGCGGGCATACAGGCCGTCCCGTTAAGTAGCTTAAGGAAGTCACATTGAAAGGAGATTATATTGAAAAGTACGGTTTTTCGGCAGCTTAGTGGGGAATAATACGGTGTACTGGAATCCTGAACAAAATCAACAAGCTTTCAGAAAAAAAGTGATGTGTTACTTATTAAACGGTCCTCGTAGATTACGAATGGAATGTTGCACTTTTGGGATGAAGCGGTTTGTCGAAACCAAGAGCTAAATCTGGTTCGTTGGACGGACGTGAGTTGGTAACTCGCCTGCTAGTCCGAATGTCGTAATCCTCATCCTGCTCGCTAGCAGCCCACATGGAGGAGAAGGCATCGGAGCGTGTGAACCGCCCCGCTCAGCTGCAGCAGGTGTCGTGGCCACGCTGTTTAGTCTGGGCGACTCGACGCCACAGCGCACCGGTAAATCCATCGTCGTCGACTTGTGGCTGCGCGCAGGGGGACTTACCGTGGCTCACCGCGGCGTAGGCGCCGCTGGGGCGCCGGCAGCGTACTTTGCCTGCCGACGCCTCGGGAGTTCCAAGCACACCGCTTACACTAATGTGATAAACTTAGAGACGAAAGTAACTTTCGCATCACGTGTCACTGACAAGTAACATACGTCGATGAAACTTGGACCATATACAGAAACAACTCCTACAGTATAGTACAGAAGGTAAATGAAGGAAAAGCGCAGGGAGACGAACAGAATTAAACTTTTATTCAACGTTATTACACATGAAGCAATACGTCTCCCCAAAGCACCCCAAACGTGTTCGATGGAATTTAAGTAGTGGGAAGGGCCAGGTACGTTCATTCGCCTAATATCCTCTTGTTCCAAGAGCTCCTCCATGTGAGCTTTCCGTTCCCATCGAGTACTGTTATCCATCAGAATAAAGTCAGGGTCGAGTGTGCCGCTGCCGGCCGGTGTGGCCGTGCGGTTCTAGGCGCTTCAGTCTGGAACCGCGTGACCGCTACGGTCGCAGGTTCGAATCCTGCCTCGGGCATGGATGGGTGTGATGTCCTTAGGTTAGTTAGGTTTAAGTAGTTCTAAGTTCTAGGGCACTGATGACCACAGCTGTTAAGTCCCATAGTGCTCAGAGCCATTTGAACCATTTGTACCGCTGAAAAGACGCATATGGGAAGGAGTTTAGTGTCAAAACAACTCTGTCAGGCGAGTGTAACTGGGCAAAGATTTCGAGGTCATTACTCCAATGCAACGTTATGCCTCTCCACAACATGACACGTGGACCACCAAAACGATCATGTTCGACAATGCTGAACGTAATCCTCATATAGCGACAGGTGGGAACACACAACGCAATCAGGAACATAGACAAAAATGATCATTTTGTGGTCCACATGTTATGATGGGGGAGATAATATTTTCCATGAGCGTACTGACTAAGAATTTTTTGAACACGGTACACTCACCGATAAGCATTATTGCGACATTGTACTTCTTCCCCAAGGGCGTCTTTTCAGAGATTGCATTCGATCCTGACTGTGCGCGACCTCAACGAACACGGCAGGTGGATAAACTCTTGGGACGAGAGAATATTCCGAGAATGACTGGTCTGACCGTTCCTCCAACTTATGTCCCACAGAACACGTATTGCATGCGTTGGGGAGAGGCGCTACAGGACGTCTTCATGCACCAACGACCATTCAAGTCAACTGCGCTGGCAATGGAATGGGAGGCCCTACCACATGAATTCGTTACCAATATTTTGGCCAGAATGGGAACACGTTGGAAAGCATGTACTGCCGTTCATGGTGATCACGCACTCTATTAAGAATCGTGTCCCGCCTTTTATTATGTCCAGACAACCACCATCAGTCGCGGTGATTTCAGTGTAATTATTATATTTGAATAGGAGTGTCATTTTTGTTCGTCTACTTGCGTATTTCTTTCGCAAAGTGCCACACTGTAGCAGTTGTTTCTATGTATAGTTCAAGTTTCATCCAGCTATATTACTTGGCTGTGAAATGTCATGCGAAAGATAGTTTCGTCCTTAAGTTTTTCACACCGCTGTACCTTTAACTATCCCCTCGAAAAGTTTGTTGTCAATTATATAAAGTGAAGCGCCAAAGAAACTGGTATAGACATACCTATTCAAATACAGAGATATGTAAACAGGCGGAACACGACGCTGCCGTCAGCATCGCCTGTACAAGACGACAAGTGTCAGACACAGTTATTAGATTCGTTATAGCTGCTACAATGGCAGGTTAATAAGATTTAGGTGAGCTTGAACGTAGTGTTATAGTCGGCGCACGAACCATCGGGTACAGCATCTCCGAGGTGGTAATGAAGTGGGAATTTTCCCGTACAACAATTTCACGAGTGTACCATGAATATCAGGAATCCGGTAAAACATAAAATCTCCGATATCGCTGTGGCTGGCAAAAGATCCTGCAAGAATGGGATCTACGACGACTGAAGAGGATCGTTCAACGTGGCAGAAGTGCAACCCTTCCTTAAATTGCTGCAGATTTCAATGTCGGGCCATCAACAAGTGTCAGCGTGCGAAGCATTCAACGAACGAAACATCATCGATATGAGCTTTTGGAGCCGAAGGTCAATTCGTGTATCCTTGATGGCTGCACGACACAAAGCTTTATGCGTCGCCTGTGCCCGTCAGCACCGACATTGGACTGTTGATGATTGCAAACATGTTGCCTGGTCGGACGAGCCTCGTTTCAAATTCTATTGAGAGACAACTGATGAATCCATGGACCCTCCATGTCAGCAGGGGACTGTTCAAGCTGGTGGCGATTCTGCAATGGTGTGGGGCGTGTGCATTTGTAGTAATATGGGACCCCTGATACGTCTAGATACGACTCTGAAAGGTGACACGTACGTAAGCATCCTGTCTGATCACCTGCGTCCATTCATGTGCATTATGCATTCTGACTGACTTGGGTAATTCAAGCAGGACAATACCACATCCCACACGTCCACAATTGATACAGAAAGGCTCCAGGAACACTCTTCTGAGTGCTGGTCACCAAACTCAGCAGACACGAACATTATTGAGTATATCTTGGATGCATTGCAACGTGCTGTTCAGAAGAGATCTCCAACCATCGTGCTCTTCGGGATTTATGGACAGCGCCGAAGGATTCATGGTGTCGATTCCCTCCAGCACTACTTCAGACATTAGTCGAGTCCATGCCATGTTGAACTGCGGCCCTTCTGCCTGCTTGCGGGGCCCTAGACGATATTAGTCAGGTGTATCAGTTTCCTTGGCTCTTCAGTGCATTTGAAGTCCTTGTACACTCTGAAGCCCCAGTGTCATAGTACCGCAGCGTGCCCCTAGGTAGCCCAAACCAAATTGTCACTGTGCTCTGTTTTCCAGTTAACTGAATTTCCAATGAAAACGGTTGTATTTCAATGCACAACATAACTGGAACACACAGCAAATAAATAAAATCACATTTCAGAGTAATGTAATGTGCATGAAACTGGAAAGTACTTGAAGATGGCAGTCTGCTACCGAAACGTATTATTATATTAGTAAAAAGTCGCTGAAGCAGCTGAAATTATTTTATAAATTTACAATACAGTCTCAGTCCTCATAATGTTCCATATAACGTGCAAATTCAAATTGAATTTTAACTTACACGTGAGACTACAAAGCTTTTAAGTTGAAAAGAATCATCTCATTTTACAGTGTTATGTGGTTTCACTTCCATGCAAATACAAACCTGTAATCCTTTTTAAAATTACATTTAGGGTCATGGACAGCAGATCGACGAAATGAAACTTTCCTGAGACAGCTCAGTATCACAACAAGACTGTTGACTCTTGTCAACCAAAATCCTTAAAATATTTTGATCACATTGCCAGAGGGCAAGAGGCGATGGTGACGGCTGAAGATTTAGATGACGCGCACTATTGCAGTGGATAGACCAGATTAACAGCCTGACCGGGATGGGTTTGCAGCAACCAAGTCACCATGCCAAACACAGAGCTCTGCGGAGACGTATTGTCGAGGGGCTTATCATGTGATACCAAAGAGAGATCAGGATCAAAGTTTTTATTTGCATTTTGCATATGTTCAATGTGCCCTCCACTGGAGGCAAGATAAACGTGAAAAGGAAAGTGAGTCTCGTGTCACGGTTTCGTGGGCATATCTGGAGCGTGACATCTCGTCCAGGCACGCGACAGCCGGCGCTAAACAATGCTTGCGAACGTGCCAAGTGTTTGCACCGGGTTTGTCCCACCAGAGCACGCGGTGAAGCGCTGCTTTCACTCGGAATTGCATAGTCACTGGGAAATGCGTGGAAAGAGCACGTGTGAAGTACTAGCCTTCTATATCATTTCTAGCTCTAAGTAGTGTATGGGCCTTACGTAAGTTGTAGAACGTCTACAGGGTTTTCGGAAATTCCTGTTACAAACTTCTAGGACTTGTAGAGCGGAGAGAGTACATAATATTTTGAATAGAAACCCATGTCCGGAAACGTACAATTTCCGTTCTGCGACGGCTTCAATTCAGATGTTTAACTCATTTAATTCTTCTGGGGAACTGAGTTAGGCAATAATTCTAAAGAAAACGTAATGAAACATCCATGTATCACTTAAGTACATTTGTTTGTATTAACACTTAAACACTGCGTGTTTGCATTATCCAGAACAAAAAAGAACCTAGCATACTGAACGCACAGAACTGTACTGATGGATTACAACGGCGGCTCGATGTGGTGGCCGCCAACGTTGTTACAGACATTGTACATACCAAGCATGTCCTGGTACACACTCTCAATCCCACCTGGTGTCTCTTCAGTTTCTAGTGCAGCGGCCAGAACTTGTGCCAGCAGACCTTCCTCTGTCTCTACATGAGTGTCGTAAATGAAACTTCACATTCGAGCTCACAAAAGCACTCCGTCTTCAGGCCACAAGTGGCCCATCGGGACCATCCGACCGCCGTGCCATCCTCAGCTGAGGATGCAGATAAGAGGGGCGAGTGGTCAGCACACCGCTCTCCCGGTCGTTATGGCGGTTTTCGTTGACCGGAGCTGCTACTATTCGGTCGAGTAGCTCCTAAATTGTCATCACGAGGCTGAGTGCACCCCGAAAAATGGCAACAACGCACGGCGGCCTGGATGGTGACTCATCCAAGTGCCGGCCACGCCCGACAGCGTTTAACATCGGCGATCTGACGGGAACCGATGTGACCACTGCGACAAGACCGTTGCCACTAACTGACAAGGGGTAGTTATACGATTTAAGTCCGGCGATCCCGGCACCACGCGGTTGAACCACCTCGACCTATTCATCTTTCACCGTATAGTCTGTTGAGATGTCTCACAACCGCACTTGAAAAATGAAGTGATTCCCATCACTCTGAAACCACTATCTCTGCCACAGCTTCCAAGAACCGGTCCAATACGTATTGTAGGAAGATCAAGTGTGCAGGACCTGTTAGCTTGAGTGGAAGGAGGTATGGCAGAATCACATGACTATCCTGCACGTTAATACCAAACCGGTGCTGAAATCCCTGAAGATACTTGGCTATTTCGCAAACCGTGAACACAATGCCTAGCGAACTCACATTCATCTATGAACCGATCTCGACGTTGAAGCAAGGGTGCTGTAAGTAGGCTGTTTATGTTTTCTTATTGGCAACGTTACGTAGCGCTCTGTGTGCTGGTTTGCATTGTTGTCTGCCATTGTAGTGTTGCGCAGCGGCAGCTGGATGTTAACAGCGCGTAGCGTTAGGCAGTTGGAGGTGAGCCGCCAGCAGTGGTGGATGTGGGGAGAGAGATGGCGGAGTTTTGAAATTTGTAACACTGGATGTCATGAACTACTATATATATTATGACTGTTAAGGTAAATACATTGTTTGTTCTCTATTAACATCTTTCAATTGCTAACTATGCCTATCAGTAGTTAGTGCCTTCTGTAGTTTGAATCTTTTATTTAGCTGGCAGTAGTGGCGCTCGCTGTATTGCAGTAGCTTGAGTAACGAAGATTTTTGTGAGGTAAGTGATTTGTGAAAGGTACAGGTTAATGTTAGTCAGGGCCATTCCTTTGTAGGGATTTATGAAAGTCAGATTGCGTTGCGCTAAAAAAATATTGTGTGTCAGTTTAAGCACAGTCATGTATAATTGTTGAAAGGGGACGTTTCAGTGCTTCGATGCAGCGGTGCAGAAACTACATGCAGTAGGCAACGCGTTGTGGAATATCGGCTGGACCCATAGCGTGTACTCTTTGTAAGTGGTACGGATGTAATCGTTGCAGAACGTCACAGACGATACTGTGACTAACACCCATTGTACGCTCTGTTGTTCGAGTACTCGTTGACGGGCTCTCTTCAAGGAAGTATAGTATGTCTTCTTCAAATTCGGGCGTGTGACGTTGTCGTGGAGCACCGCACTCCTGCCTCCTCACGGTTAAGGTACCTGTTCCTCAGAGCGGCTACGTAACTTGGGGAAAAAGTTTGTATGCCGGCGTGCTACGTGGCGGAAAATGTTCATGATAGAGCCGACTAGCAGCTCCTCCATTACCTCGAGCTTCGCCATAAATAAGGAGCACGTCTATGTATTCTGAAAAGGTTTACCGAACCATGTTTACCGTATCGGAGACGCACAGGCATTGAACAGGGCTCGCAGCAGGGCAGACGTTAAACGACAAGTGACGATCTGATGTAGTACACGTCATCCTGTTAGCCCTACTGCATAGAGGGACAAGCAACTCTGACACTTTTCTCTTTCTCTCAGCAGAGGTGGACGCGATACACATCTGAATTGCAGCCGTCGTAGAACGGAAACAGTGCATTTCCGGACAGTGGGTCCCTGCTCAAAATATTATGTACTCACTCGCCTCTACAAGGCCTACAAGTTTGTAACTGGAATTTCCCAACAGCCTGTAAATGAGAAGCTGTGTCAAGCATAACGCAGAAATTTTACTGATTCTTATTCTTTTTCTCCAATTACTTCTGCTTTTTTTTGTTTCTTTTAATGAGAAGAAAAAAACAATGCTTTCAGTTTCACTGCTGTCTCACTGGACATATTTTGCTTATTGTCTCTGCGAATCAGTGTATCATTTTGACGTTGCTGATACACTTCAAGGACTACGTAGGGTAAATCTGGGAGAGATGGCGCACATTTTGCAAATCACGTTACGTAAAATGCTATGGTGCTCCTTTAGTAACACTTTTTTTTGTACAACTAAACACACCAGTTGTCCGTGGCATACAATTTTTGATTTAACATTTAAACATAATATTTGACCATGAAAACATCTTTATATTGCGGCATCTATCCCTTATGCTGTGGGTGAGACGCCGCTATATATATATATATATATATATATATATATATATATATATATATATATATATATATATATATTTATGTATGTATATAGTTCTAAATGTGTTGTGGGATGAAGAAAAAAATATGGACTATTGAAACAATAGGTTCTTTAAAGTATCTTATTTATATATCTAAGCAGTTCACTGGTTAAGGTAAGTATTTACTTACTGATAGTTGATAACATTAAAACTGAAACGTATAAACCATTTATCTTTAGTTAACACAATCAATAAATTCTGGTGATATATTAAATCAAAAAGAAAAGTAATATTTACAAACTAAGTTCATTTGGTTTTCTTTCTGTCTTCTCGAACTCAGTCGACACACAATACAGCGAAAATCGTGCAGTCTTCGTAAAACAGAAAATTACAAGTTGTGCAACGTAAGGAGACCTTTTTCTTTTTCTTTTTGCTGTTTGCAAGTATAATTCTCCGCACTTCTTACACACATCTAGTGATACTCTTTTGATTCTTTTGTGTCGTCAGATTCTGAAACGTTGTGCATTTAAGTCATTCGAATGAAAATACGAACAAAACGGAGACGTTTTCACTTATTTAAAACTATTATTTGATCTGTGCGGGAAGTATCACTAAGGAAAAAATGTACGGCATATGTAACGGTTTTTAACTGCGGAATGTATCCCGATTTGTGCGGGAGAGACGCCGCACCTTATAAGTTCATGACCTTGATAGCCAAGATGACTGTACTAGGATCAGAACACGCCTAACCGAAATTACTATTAATACAACTACGTAAACATTTGGAAATATTTGACTATTTAGCATAGACTAAGAACTAATCATGAAGCTGAAAAGTTTTGAAGGGATATTTACAGACTTGTCTCAGCTATTCCCCCAGAGCCTACGTAAAACGTCCTCGATCGATACATAAATGTCTTCATTGTAGATTGGCGTCCATTGAGCAACTGCAGTGCCGATAGCGTACACTCAGTTTGTGTCTGCCGAAACCATGAGGGTACCCAGTCCATACTGCACATGGCGCCTGTCCCGGATTTATCCTACAATTTACCTCTCTAGTTTCAGATATTTCCATTTATCCGAAATTCCCTTACAAACTTCTAGGATTTGTAGAAGGGTGTGAGCACATAATATTTCGAATAGGAAGCCATGTACGAAAACATACCGTTTCCGTTCTACGACGGTTCGAAGAATCATTCCAAACACATGGAATGATGAGAGACTGACCCTGCATAAATAAAGTATTCTTACATTTGATAAATAGTTGTACAAATGGTAAAAATTTCTAAGAAGACTGAGCAAAGTTACGTGTTTGGCTGAAGCTGCAGAAGCTTGATGCAGATCGACAAGGTTAATGAGAACATGGTTAATGTGACATTTCACTTGGAACAATATAAGTCTTACATCTTAAACATAAAAACTGTGACCATTAAGTGAAATATAACTGGATTGCAATTTAGCTTTTTCCAGTTAAAATGTAAACTGCCGGAAAAAAAATTGATACATTTGAAAAGACGACGTCGATTTTGATCCGATGACGGCTTATAACACCTGGTGTATAGTACACTCATGGTCACAAATTAAGGATAATTGCAGAATGTGGTGCCACACAACGTGGCACTACACAAAACTGGCGTTAATAGCATAGGCACATAGGGAACACACACGACACAGATCTGTAAGTGAATGATATTGGTGATAAGTTGAGAAAACCGTCCCGAAACACATATGCTACAAAACGCCACTGTTTCCTGCGCATATACCCCGACATCAATATGGGATATGATCACCATGCACACGTACACAGGCCGCACAACGGTTTGGCATACTCTGGATCAAATGGTCGAGCAGCTGCTGGGGTATAGCCTCCCATTCTTGCACCAGTGCCTGTCGGAGCTCCTGAAGCGTAGGGGTTTTAAGACGTGCAGCGATACGTCGACCGAGAGCGTCCCAGACGTTCTCGATGGGGTTTAGGTTCAAAATGGTTCAAATGGCTCTGAGCACTATGGGACTCAACTGCTGAGGTCATTAGTCCCCTAGAACTTAGAACTAGTTAAACCTAACTAACCTAAGGACATCACAAACATCATGCCTGTGGCAGGATTCGAACCTGCGACTGTAGCGGTCTTGCGGCTCCAGACTGCAGCGCCTTTAACCGCACGGCCACTTCCGCCGGCCGATGGGGTTTAGGTCTGGAGAACAGTCAGTCCACTCCATTCGCCTGATATCTTCTGTTTCAAGGTACTCCTCCACGAAGGCAGCTCCGTGGGGCCGTGCGTTATCTTCATCAGGAGGAAGGTGGGACACACTGCACCCCTGAAAAGGCAGACATACTGGTGCAAAATGACGTCCCGATACACCTGACCTGTTACAGTTCCTCTGTCAAAGACATGCAGGGGTGTACGTGCACCAATCACAATCCCATCCCACACCATCAAACCACGGCCTCCATAGAGTTCGCCTTCCAAGAATATTAAGGGGTTGGTATTTGGTTCCTGGTTCACGCCAGATGTAAATCCTGCGAGAATCACTGTTTAGGCTATACCTGGACTTGTCCGCGAACATAACCTGGAACACTGTTCCAATTACCATGTACTGTGTTCTTGACACCAGGCTTTACGGGCTCTCCTGTGACCAGGGGTCAGTGGAATGCACCTTGTAGGTCTCCGGGCGAATAAACCATGTCTGTTCAGTGGACTGTAGACTGTGTGTCTGGAGACAACTGTTCCAGTGGCTGCGGTGAGGTCCCGAGCAAGGCTACCTACAGTACTCCATGGCCGTCTGCGGGCACTGATGGTAAGATATCGCTCTTCTTGTGGTGTTGTAGACTGTGGACGTGCCGTATTGTAGTGCGTGGACAAGTTTCCTGTCTGCTGGAATCGTTGCCATAATCCTGAGATCACACTTCGTGGCACGCGGAGGGCCCGTGCTACGACCTGCTGTGTTTGACCAGCCTCCAGTCGCCCTAGTACTTTAACCCTCATAACGTTATCAATATGTGTTCTTTGAGCTATTTTCAACACACAGTCACCATTAGCACGTCTGAAAACACCTACTCGCTGTACCGTACACTGACATCCACCAACACACCTCTGCGTATGTGGATTGCTGCCAGCGCCACCTGCCAGCTCCCGCAGGTCAAATGCACCGCATGGTCATACGCCGAGGTGATTTAAGTCCGCAAATCGCCCACCAGAGCGTAGTTTCATCATGTATCAGCATTATCCTTAATTTATGAGCATGAGTGTAGATTTTACTAATAATGTTTTCAACGTCGGTCGCCACCAGGTGGTACAGGGGCATAGCTACCAGAGCGCCATCTATGTCTACCCTTTAATAGGGAATGCTCACAACCACAAGGCGCAGTGTGGTGCAGAGGTGTGAAGCAAGCAGGCAACCATGCCACAGAGACGCAAAATGGTTCAAATGGCTCTGAGCACTATGGGACTTAACTGCTGAGGTCATCAGTCCCCTAGAACTTGGAACTACTTAAACCTAACCAACCTAAGGACATCATACACATCCATGCCCGAGGCAGGATTCGAACCTGCGACCGTAGCGGACGCGCGGTTCCAGACTGTAGCGCCTAGAACGGCCCGGCCACCCAGGCCGGCCCCACAGAGACGCACTCGTGCTTCCTACAGCCTAATGAGCGAGTTTGAAACTGTGGTCTTCCGAGTGGCAGGATGGTCCTTTCGGAGAACTGACACACACAGTTGGACGTGCTGCGTCAGTTGTTCAACGGTCACGTGAGCATTATCACACCCACAGCAGAGGTTCTGGACGTCCATGTAGCAGAGACACCTGCCAGGATCATCTTATTGTAAGGGCAGCAGTTGCAGGTCGTACAACAACCGCAGCACAGATAAGTGGGACTGAGAGCCCTGACGTGTCGACAGCAACTATTGCAAATCGGTTATTAGCAATGGGACTATGGGCGCGCACACCTCAAGCCCTTCTTCCACTCACGCCACAGTATCGACGTGCACGGTTCGAATGGTGCCGTCAGAGTGTCACCCGGAAGATGGAACAGCGCGTCGTGGTCTTCAGTGATGAAAGCAGATTCTGCCTGTATGCAAGTGATGGTCGTTTCCGCGAACCACGTAGACCTCGTGAGCGCTGTGTCTAGAGCGCAATCGTCTGACTCATTGGCTCCACCCAAGGCTTTATGGTATGGAGTGCAATAAGCTACAACTCTCCTTCACCTTTTGTGTTCGTGGAGCGGACGCTAACCAACTCGGTAACTGGAGAATGTTGTTAGACCGGATCTTTGCTCGTTCTTGAAACAGAAAGGTGATGTGTTGTTGCTGCACGCTAATGCTGGCCCACACACTGTCCTTGAAAGTCAGCGTGCTCTGTGTTCGTCAGGATAGAGGTAGGAGCGGAGGGCGTTGTAAAATGAAAAGTAATGAAGTGGAATGGACCCAGTTTATTCCTGTAACGATGATACATTGGTGCCTACGTAGGGCTGAGCAGCCCCAAGAGGGGCTGTTTCCAAGCCGCCCTCACCGCTCCCGGCCGCGTCCCCACGTGATCACACGATTAGTCTCTGATTGGAGGATTGATTGCGCCAACGCGCCTTACTAGTAGCGCACCCCCGTCAGCACAACCAACCCGTGGGACTTGAGTCTGACCGAGGGGCACGTGTCAGGAATGTGCCGACCATGGTCTTCCGGCCAGCACCTTCCACCACAGTATGCCCAAGCCGGCTACGGCCGAACATTATGCATGGAAAATTTATTTAATAAAATTTTGTCGGCAATGATCCCTCTTGGGGGGTCTCCTCCCTGCACATCTGGAATACGTGCAGAAACTTCCCTAGCCAGCACAATCTCCGAATTTACCTGCAGTGGCACACGTGTGGGATATGATGGGACGAGAAGTGACTCGTGCAGCTCGTCAACCAAAAACTCTTACAGAACTACGCGAACAGGTCGAACAGGCGAGGCAAACGTATCCCAGGACAGCAATCGCTCTCTGTACCATCGGCTGGATGCCAGAGTCAGCACTTGCTTTGCCGCCCGTGGAGGCTACACCACTTGCTAATTTGGGTGTTTCAGTATGGGTCGATACCTGGTACCTCAGATCCGCTTCTGCTATTAATCTGTAAATGTAATCATTTTATATACTCCATATTCAATAGATTTCGAGTGAATTAGAAAACCACTTAAAGGGTGTACTACTTTTTTCCAAGAGTGTATCATATTGTTATAATTAATGATGTATTTATTTTCCTCATACTCCTACTTCTTCAAAATTAACTATGAATGTTGTATTATTCCAATACACACATCAAAAAAAGTTTTGCATCACACCGGCTCCCAGAACTCCTGAAGATAGACGCTGGCTGTGGAAATTGTATCACAGACACAGTCCCTTTGACTGTTCAGAGATGTGACTAAACCCGCCCAGACACGTAAACAGCCATGCATGACAAGCGCCTGTTAGACGGAGGAGATCAGACAGCCGATCTGTTCCAGTCATTCCACCAGGAAGGAGGTACACGGCTCGTGTTGTCTGTAGTTCCACCATGCCTAGACGGTCAATACCGCCGTTCGAACGCGTCCGCATCATTACTTTGTACCAGGAAGGGCTCGAAGTGAACCAAAGAAGCGATGTTGTTCGGTCATGGAGGATATACAGAGAGACAGAAACTGTCGATGACATTCCTCGCTCAGGCCGCCCAAGGGCTACTACTGCAGTGGATGACAGCTACCTACCGATTATGGCTCGGAGGAACCCTGACAGTAACGCCACCATATTGAATAATGCTTTTCCTGCAGCCACAGGACGTCCTGTTACGACTCAAACTGTGGGCAGTAGGCTGCATGATACAACTTCACTTCCGAGGTCCATGGCGAAGTCCATCTCTGCAACTACGAAACCATGCACCACGGTACAGATGGGTCCCACAATATACCGAATGGACCGCTCAGGATTGGCCTCACGTCCTTTACACCAGACACTCGTCGGAGACGTGTTTGGAGGCAAACCAGTCAGGCTGAACGCCTTAGACACACTGTCCAGCGAGTGCAACAAGGTGGAGGCACCTTGCTGTTTTGCGGTGACGTTATGTTGGGTCGATGTGCGTAGCTGGTGGTCATGGAAGGCGCCGTAACGGCTATGCGATACGTGAATGCCATCCTCCGACCGATAGTGCAACCATATCGGCAGCATATTGGCGAGGCATTCGTCTTCATGGACGAAAATTCGCGTCTCCATCGTGCACATCTTGTGAATGACTTCCTTCAGGATTACGACATCGCTCGACTAGAGTATCCAGCATGTCTCCAGACATGAACACTATCGAACATGCGTGGGATGGATTGAAAAGGGCTGTTTATGGACGACGTGACCCACCAACCACTCTAAGGGATCTACGCCGAATCGCCGTTGAGGAGTGGGACAACCTGGGCCAACATTGCCTTACTGAACTTGTGGATAGTATGCAACGACGAATACAGGCATGCATCAATGCAAGAAGACGTGCTGCTGGGTATTAGAGGTACCTGTGTGTACAGCAATCTGGACCACTACCTCTGAAGATCTCACTGTATGGTGGTACAACATGCAATGTGTGGTTTTCATGAGCAATAAAAAGGGCTGAAACGATGTTTATGTTGATATCTATTCCAATTTTCTGTACAGGTTCCGGAAATCTCGGAACCGAGGTGGTGCAAAACTTTTTTTGGTGTGTGTATGATCATATAAGTACAATTTATTACTCCACACAGTGTGTGAACAGTACACTGTGAAGTAAATAGCCTTTTAGGACCCATTACCAATTCTGCACCTCGTCACGCTTTATTACGGCAGACTTTAGTTAGTGTAGACCACTACAGTACGAAGCGATGAGCGTCCGATATTCTGGAAACGTGTACACAGCTCAGAAAGCGTGTAAAGGGGCACCGTGACGCAGATTGCCCTTGCACGGTATCTGCGTTATCGATTCCACTGCAAACGATGAGTCACATCTCTAACACGAAGTTGGCGTTTCTGCTCGGATGATGTAGCGCTGCCTTCCTGATAACAGCTCTCAGGTGGATTACGCCTCGCTGTATCGCTTCCTAGAGCTGCACTGTTCTTCCTCTACTTTCCACAGGTGTAGACGCAATGTTGTGAATTCAACAACTTCCTTTTTCCTGTAACTATTTTATCAACTGCTGTATGTGGAAAGTACAGTGCGTCATATTTATTCGACGGGATCTACTGTTATCGCTTCACAGGTGTATTTTGAGCCAGCATCTAAGATATGAAAACGAAAGTGTTTTCCCTTCTGAGGATAAAGTACTCCGCAGGAGCCGCGCGGAGTGGTTTGAGGCGTCATGTCACGGATTGCGCGGGCGCTCCCGCAGGAGTTTCGAGTCCTCCTTCGGGCATCGGTGTGTGTGTTGTTCTTAACATAAGTTAGTTTAAGTTAAAGTAGTGTGTAAGTCTAGGGACTGATGACCTCAGCAGTTTGGTCCCTTAGGAGTTGACATACATTTGAACATTTTTACTCCGCAAGTCCAAAACGTTTCAGGACTGGATGAATAAAAAACAGACGAACTTTAAGGTGGTGGTTTTGAAACGTCCCCTTAAAAAAATTAGTGAATTACTGTGCTGATAAACCTCTTACGTTTATTGATTTTCAAACAGCTGAGCAAAACTGAACGTACCCAGACATTCACTAAACTGACACACAATATTTTTTAGCGCAATACAATCTGACTTTCAATAATCCCTACAAAAGAATGACCCTGACTAACAATAACCTATACCTCTCACGAATCACTTACCTCACAAAAATCTTCGTTACTCGGACTACTGCAATACAGCGAGCGCCAATACTGCCAGCTAAATAAAATATTCTAACTACTGAAGGCACTAACTACTGATAGGCATAGTTAGCAAATGAAAGATTTTGATAGAGAACAAACAATGTATTTGCCTTAATAGTGTTCAAAAGTCATTATATATATATATATATATATATATATATATATATATATATATATATATATATATATATATCAGTTCATGACATCCAGTCTTACAAATTTACTGTCTCTGATGGACACACGTCCAGATCATCCGCTCTCAAAACTCTGCCATCTCTCTCCCACATCCACCACTGCTGGCGGCTCACCTCCAACTGCACAATACTATGCGCTGTTCATATCCAACTGCCCAACACTACAATAGCGGCTATTCCAACAATGCCAACCAGCCACAGACTTCACACAGCACAGCCAGTGATTTTCATACAGAGCACTACGTGACGTTACCAGCATAAAAACCTAAACAGCCTACTTAAAATTTTAGCGCTTCAGGTGTTCTACGTAGTCTCTCCCCAGTAAAGTAAAACGCACAGAACGTCTATACATTCATGTGAAACTGTCACAAAAGTCCTTCTTAGTGATGTCGTTTACTTCGCGCGTCACTTTGCCTTGAAAGTCGATTACGTTACTAAAGCGTTGACCCATCATGTGAATTACTGCAGTTAGACGTTTTGTGGTAGGTTCGTATTGCCTATAGCAAGTCTCGCCACCCGTGATGACTTTTTAGAGAAAAGAACTGCTCGCGTTTTGCATTTCAGTCAAATCGCGGCAGGCGTCCATGCGTCGTTGTTTTTGATAGGGAGTCAAAATGTGCTCCCCGCACCGTACCGATTTGCGACAGAACAACGTTGACACATTACAGGCGCAAGTCCACTGTTAAAACTGTCTACTCACAATATACTGGTCGAATGCACAGCTGCTGCTTACTGTCATTAGTTTAAGCTTCTACCGAAGTTATTGCGTTGATGTCGCTATTACGACAGGAATAAACTCTGTCTTGGAACTTTTTGGACATTCAGTGTATACTGGAAGTCCCAAGCCACTAGCATCCAAGTTATACGGATTTTAGAGGTTCCTGAACTGACTGCCTTGAGACAAAGCCAATGATCATACATTAATACTTGTTTTCTTACTGACAGGAACATATTCGAGGGCCGCTTTTTCTGAAAGCAGTTTGGTTTTATTCATAATTTCAATACACCATATTATTCACCACTCTTTTGGATACAAAATCTCTATGTTTCAACTTAACTTCCATCCTATGCGACGGCCTTAGGCCGCCTTACTCGGATGGCCACTATGCCCGCATGGTACTACTACACTGGCCGAAGTTGGAGTCAACGTCTTGCTGCACCAGTAAGCTCCCTGTTAGCTATGTGCTGCTTCCCGCGAGGTGCACATTCATTGCGTTAGAAAGGTGGAAGTCGTCGGAAGACGCGAGATCGGAGTTTTACAGTGGATGAGGCATGCATCTTTGAGTATTCCAAGTGATATACGAGTGTGTCAGCACTACCAACAGAGACGTCCATTGATTAGCGAGGTGTTTCATTGTGATCCGTCGATCACCTCGAATGAGAGTGTCCGCACGTTCCAACACTGCAGGAGTCACAGGTGTGTGCCGCCGGCCGGCACGCGGCAGACTGGACAGCTATGAACGACCTTGTGAAACGTCCCGTTAGTAAAATTATAAATGACTGTGCTTAAACTGACACACAATATTTTTAGCGCAACGCAATCTGACTTTCAATAATCCCTACAAAAGAATGGCCCTGACTAACAATAACCTATACTTTTATGAATCACTTACCTCACAAAAACCTTCGTTACTCGGACTACTGCAATACAGCCAGCGCCAATACTGCCAGCTAAATAAAAGATTCTAACTACTGAAGGCACTAACTACTGATAGGCATAGTTAGCAAATGAAAGATTTTGATAGAGAACAAACAATGTACTTACCTTAATAGTGTTCAAAAGTCATTTTATATATATATATATATATATATATATATATATATATATATATATATATATATATATATATATCAGTTCATGACATCCAGTCTTACAAATTTACAGTCTCTGATGGACACACGTCCAGATCATCCGCTCTCAAACTCTGCCATCTCTCTCCCACATCCACCACTGCTGGCGGCTCACCTCCAACTGCACAATACTATGCGCTGTTCATATCCAACTGCCCGACACTACAATAGCGGCTATTCCAACAATGCCAACCAGCCACAGACTTCACACAGCACAGCCAGTGATTTTCATACAGAGCGCTACGCGTCGTTACCAACATAAAAACCTAAACAGCCTACTTACACTTGTTGCGAGGATGATTGCAGACGCCAAGCACAATGACTCACCGTGCTTTTGTTCATTGCCAGGTCTCCGTAGACATTCTGTAAGCATCTATGAATATCTGCGATACTCTGATTTCCGCCAGAAGAAACTCAGCGACAGCTCTCTCCTTAGAACGTACTACCGTTACAGTCGCCATATTGAAGGCTACGAGTAGCACCGCCACTTATCGGAACTTCATGAATCTTCAGTGGCTGAAGCGGGAATATTCCTCGATGTCTCACAACAAATCCCGCGCTTTTTCAATAGAAATTCGCCAAGAAATAGAAGTGTAGCATCATATATTGAACGCCCCTCGTACACCTTACTGCTGTAACTTGTCTCATACAGACTGTTCAAAGTGACGATCGACAGTCTCAATGCATGCGTTACGTCGTAATGCATTAAGTGAACTGAAATCTAGGATCAAAATCATTTAGCGGCACTGTTTGCAATTTATTTTAATGAGAGGGTTCTAATTGCATCTCTGGTACTCTTGACACTATATTCTTCAAAGAGTATATTTGATGTCGCATATGTAGTTTAGCTTATTGATAACTCTCCGCCGGCCTTTGTGGCCGAGCGGTTCTAGGCGCTTTAATCCGGAACCGCGCTGCTGCTACGGTCGCAGGTTCGAATCCTGCCTCGGGCATGGATGTGTGTGCTGTCCTTAGGTTAGTTAGGTTTAAATAGTTCTAAGAGCTAGGGGACTGATGACCTCAGATGTTAAGTCCCATAGTGCTCAGAAACATTTGAACCATTTATTATATTTTCAGGGGAAGTGCGGCCACGTTGCAATCCAGACATTAATTACTAGTGAAGGAATATTTTCTTTATAAATGGTTTTGGCAACTTTACATGGACTTCCTGGCCGATCATATCAAAACACACCATTTTATGACTACACCATACTTCGATAGCGTGATTTGACGAACATGCGCAATTCATTTATTTTAAAAAGTTGTATAAACTAAATTTTCCACAGATCAAGTTGATGCTTGAATTACTTTACTATACAACAAGTACCAAAACAACGAAAATAAAATTTCATTAAGGCCAAGAAATATTCACCTTAGCCTTAGAAGGAACACCATTGAATGGCTATCCTACGCACTTGTCGCAGCTGTTTGTACAAATCCCATTCGGAACCTATCGTAATGAAATATTTAATTGTTTAGCGGTATAAAAGAGTTTATAATGTGGCTAAACTCTCCGCCAATCAGTGATTTTAATGATCCGTGTTATCTAATCTTCCTAATTTAATGGGAAAGGCATCGATTCCGAAGAATAATGCAGTCACAATTACAACCGAACGTTACTGCACAGTGTAAAGCAGCTATCGAAAAATAAATTTTAGAAGCAGTTAAATGATTTACTGTAACTGGATATAATTGTGGATAAATAACTGCAATTGTACGAAATTTGGGTTGCAGACTGATTAATTACTGTCACCAGCATGAAAGAGAGCAAAAGTGAATGTTTGTTAACTACTGAACTAAAAATGCGTAATAATTAGAAGTGTGTAGGAAAACAGTAGCGGCACAAAAACGCACGTACTGGGGCTTGACTGTAAAAAACACACGTGATAAAATGATTTTAACTTAGTTGGAAACGCATTGAAATTATATTCAATTAACAAAAACTAATAATGGTTATTAACTTGCTCAGGCTGCCGTGAACAACACTACACAGTCGGCTGAATTTGGAGTGCTGCTGTGAGCGGGAAGATTGGACCACTAATGACTGGCACTGCATTGTGTTCAGTGACGATTTGAGGTTCTGAACTGGCACGCATTATCATCGTCGCCAAATATGGGAGCGACCTGCGGAGAGGTTCCATTCTTCCAAAGTTTTTGAGAGGCCAGCGGTGTTACTCCTTGAGTCATAGCGCACGGAGCCACTGGGTATGACTCGAGGTTACGGCTGCTAGTGACTGTTGAAACACTGGCGGCACAACGATACGTCGCAAACATTTTGCGTCCTCGTGTGTTATGTCTCGTGCGACAGTATCCGAGTGCAATTTTTCAGCATGACAATACTCGTCGATACATGGCATGTGCCGCTACGAACAGTCTGCATGATGTTGAGGTATCCATGACCAGCAAAGTCCCGAGAGCTGTACATGATGGAACATGTATGGGACCAGCTCGGACATCAACCCCGTCCAGGATATCAAGGACCAGTTACAACAGTTCTGGGCTAACGCGCATCAGGAAAGGGTACAAAGATTTTATGACGCCATTCCAAACCGAATCCGTGCATGGACTGAGGCCAGATGGGGTGAACCGTCACAGTGTTACGTAGGCTGCCAACGGCCTTGCCGCAGTGGCACCAGTTCCCGTCAGATCACCGAAGTTAAGCGCTGTCGGGCTTGGCTAGGACTTCGATGGCTGACGGTCTGGGTCTGCCGAGTGCTGTTTGGCAGGCGAGGTGCACTCAGCACTTCTGAGGCCAATTGAGGAGCTGCTTGACTGAGAAGTAGCGGCACCGATCACGAATACTGACAACGGTCGAGAGAGTGGTGTGCTGACGACATGCCACTCCGTATCCTCATGAAGTGACGCATGACACGGCGGCCGGTCTGTACCGCTAGGCCTTCAAGTCCAGTGCGGACAGTGGTGTTTTAGGCTCCAGTTTCGTTAACTGACATACTGCCGGGAGAGTGGTGTGTTGATCAAACTTCGCTTCATATCCGCATCCACCGACACCTGTGGGTGAGGACGACACGGCGGCCGGTCGGTATCGTTCTGACTTCATGGTCTGTTTGGGCGGAGTTCTTTTTATTTGTAAGTGGACTCGTACTGCCAAGTTCTTTGTAAAGTTGACTCGATTTTGTAGCCAATGCAATAACATCACACGCCCTCTCAACCTGTGAAGTTCCATTTCGTTTCTTCTTTCCCTTCAGGGTGTTTCAGTTTTTGTGTCAGGCAGCTTATTCCCGCAGCAACGGAACAACACGCAATACAATGGATGCTTTCACGACCAATAGACGAGAGACCGCTAGAAATCTACAGTAACTCTTGTGATCACTACATTTATAATCCAAGTAACAAATGTAGTAGCAATGTTCAGTGATAAGGCGCACACGGAAAGTGTGGTATTCACGTGGTCCATTGCAAACGCAATGGTTTCCCTTTCTGCTGCAGTCTGCAGACGGTACCTCTATGGCTACCACTGGGATATTATTCGTGTGGCCGTCTTCGAACTACTGAATTAAGTGAACTGGTAATATTTTTTACGTTACTGTCACTTTACATCTCGAGTACTCCAAGGACAAGGGTACTCTTCCAACGGTATAAGAGTGCAGTAATGGATTTTAAATGTGCAAATGTAATTTAAATAATCAAAAAAGCTTTAAATATTTACATGTTTATGAGTATTAAAATAATGTGTTCCTACTTAGGCAGGGAAGACGGTAAAAGATGCAGTGCTCTGAACAGAAAAGACGTACACACATGAGGGAGAAACTACTGTTTGAGGGCTGCTACAAGCGGATATGTGGAAACATGAGGAATGAAGAAGCACTCGAGCAGAGTAGTTGGGATGTGTTAGCGGATGTAATGTATAACGGTCAAACTTGGTATTTTGGGTAAGTGTAAACGAGTGAAGACTTGGACATAGTTCTGGAAAAGAACGGCCTTGGAAAGGGGGAGTGGAAAAGGGTGATGTTGACTACTACATTGAGTGGTGGGAAGATTGGATGAGAAGAATTTGTAACTTCCACTCAATGACGAGAGCACTGGAGACGGAGAACAAGGTGGGGTTTCGGGTAGGAGGATGGGAAGGCAATCCGGCCGTGTCCTTAGTCTTAATCGACTGGAGTTGTGGATTAGACCGGGTAGGAAGGATAAATGAAAATTAAAGCTGTCCACATCCCGAAAGGTGGTTTCAGTACCGCGGTACTGATATGCCCTCGCCTACCTCCGACGAGTTACCCTGCTAGTTATAAGGGGATCTATAGTTTCGCAGGAGCTGCGAGCCACGTGTAGTTCGGCGTTGTTGCCTTTTACAAATCACCGGTAGAGGTAAGGCAAGAGTTAATCCCCTGTCGCTTCTAATCTGTCTTCTATCGCTGCCTTCACCTGGTAAAGCGCTGTGGTGGTCAAATCAGTCTTTGGATAGAGGACAACTTTATCTTTAGTGGAAAAATATAGTGCATATTTCTTGGAATTTGAGTATAATACCAACGAAGCTACGCTGGAAGAGGACGCTGAGAATATACCTTCATGTCTTTGAGGACATTGGTCTGCCGAGGTACCAGGTTTGGAAATTACATAGGAAACGTTGGAACAGTGGATGTAGAAGGAATAAAGCAATAGTTCACAACCTCTCCGGGATCTTTACCCTCAAGCACCATAATATACAAGGTGCATTTACTGCATTTACTAAATAATGAAGTACATTTTTTTCCTGAAAACACGCTGTTTTTATTCAGCATTGGCTCTGAGCACTATGGGACTTAACATCTTAGGTCATCAGTCCCCTAGAACTCAGAAATACTTAAACCTAACTAACCTAAGGACACCATACACATCCATGCCCGAGGCAGGATTCTAACCTGCGACCGTAGCAGTCCCGCGGTTCCGGACCGTAGCGCCTAGAACCGCACGGCCACCACGGCCGGCTTATTCAGCATTCCAATACACCATATTATTATCCTCTATTTTGCCTACGAAACCCTATTTTTCAACATAATCTTCGTTCACTGCGACGGCCTTACGCTACCTTGCTGGGACGAACTGTACGCCTGCATCATTCCACTCTACTGGTCGAGGTCGGAGTCAGTGTCTTGCTGCATCAATAACATCCCCGTCATACACATACTGCCTGCCTCCAGTGGCGTGCGTCCTTCATTGCGCCAAACAGCTGGAAGTTCGAAGGTGCCAGATCCGGGCTATAGAGTGGACGAGGAAGAACAGTCCAGTGACGTTTTGTGAGCTCCTCTCGGGAGCACAGACTTGTGTGACGCCTTGCGTTATCAAGGACAAGGAGAAGTTCGTTTGCAATTTTGTGGCAACGAACACGCTGAAGTGGTTTCTTTAATTCCCTAAGGGTACCACAGTACACTTCAGAGTAGAACGTCGCACCATGAGGGAAGACACCAAACAGAATAACCCCTTCAGAGTTCAAGAAGCTTGTCGTCGTGACTTTACCGACTTTGCAGTTTTGCTTCGGGGGAGAGATGGTATAGAGCCACACCATGGATTGCTGTTTTGTTTCCGATTCGAAGTAATGAACCGATGTTTCATCGCCTATCACCATTTTCGACAAAAAAATTTCACTCTCAGCCTCTCAACGCGCAAGCAGTTCCGCACAGATGGTCCTTCGTGGCTCTTTATGGATTTCTGCTAGGCGGTGAGGAGCCCAGTGCTCAGGCTCCTTTGAGCACACCAACTGGTGCACGAGTGAGTCAGCACTATCTACACAGTCGTCCAGTTGGGCAACGATGTGTTTAATTGTGATCCGGCGATCGCCTCGAATGAGACTGTCCGCACATTCCAACATTGCAGGAGTCATAGCGGTGTGCTGCCGGCCGTCATCTGAGAAATCGAATAGGTTTGCGCGATCTTGTTGTGGTGATGACAGACGTCTCGCCTAAGGACTCACTGTGGTTTTGTTCGATGTCAATTCTCCGTAGACATTCTGCAAGCAACTACAAATTTCTGCGATACTCTGGTTTTCCGCTATAAGGAACTCAATGACAGCTTTCTGCTTGGAGAGCACCTCCGTTACAGGCGCAACGTATAGCGCCGCCATCTATCAGAACTTCGTGAAACGAAAGGGGCTGAAGTGGGAATATTCCATAGGTTTTCCATAACAAAATCCACATTTTTGCAACTGAAACTGGCCGAGAAAAAAAAGTGTTGCATTACTTATTGAACGCCCCTAGTTGTACCTAATATCACATCAGACATTAGCACCTATAACTTTATGATAAAAATTAAACTTTCAGTTTTTAAAATTACGTAAGATATACAATAATTAGCTAACGGAAAAATAAAAAAAACAAATGTTTTTGTAGATGTCTACAATTGTAATTTGTGATGATTGGAGATAGTATTCTTAATATATTTTCCTATAATAATAATAATATTGGTCATAGATCTTTTTTTTGCCAAGAAGTTGCTAATGCTGTTTTAAGAAATTCTGTTTTGTTTTGTTTTGTTTCGAAGAGATCAATAAATTGTGTTTTATCTTGAATTTCACTGATTCACTTAGAAGGACTTTATGTCCAGACATTTGACTATCGATTGTACTGTTTATATACATTTCGGTGATATAATTTATTACAAATGACAGAAGCTTACTTACTTCATTTATAAATGTGCACTTTTTGTTGCTTACTTCGAGCATCCATGTCGGTTCTCGAATGATAAAACCGTCATCAAGCTCTAATTTTCAGAGAAAAGTGAATATTTCATTAAAACTGTTAAAATATTCGCCGTATTTCTCTGCAAGATGAGGTTAGGCGCAGTTATTTCCTCATAGAAACGCAAAAGATATACAAAGGATCACAGATATTTAACATCAACATGGAAACACTGCACTTTGCCAACAAAAGCAAAATGTATGAAGATGGTATCTGTTCGGACATGTCCGAAAGAACAGATACCATCTTCATATCGTTAAGGCTAGCCGGCCATTGACCTTCTTCTTCTGTGCGGATGCACACGTATTGCTCGAACTCTGAAGGGACTCGGTAAGATTGTCTGCCGCGAGTAATGAGTGTAATGGGCAGGGGCACTACGAATGTAGTGTGTGGACATGAAGTTGGGAATGTGTCTCTCACGGGGAGCGTGCAAGGGATAAGTCTCTGCAGTCGCACTATCTATCCTCTGTGTCCTCGGTGGCTCAGTTGGATAGAGCGTCTGCCATGTAAGCAGGAGATCTCGGGTTCGAGTCCTAGTTGGGGCACACATTTTCAGCTGTCCCCGTTGATATATATCAACGCCTGTCGGCAGCGGAGGGTCTTGATTTAATTATTATTTCAAAAGCAAAATGATGAATCTGCTTGAAGAAATTGAAATACGCACCAGATTGTGATGACATTATGTGTCACTGTGGCTCGGTAGGCAGAACACTGAGGTGTTAACTTGGTCGAACGACTGGACGCGCAGTGTCAAACGATTGACTCGTTCTATTAGAGTTGGTCGACAAATAACGCCGATCATACACTCTTTTCTCAAGCTGTGCTTTCCGCCACGTAGCCGCATTCGCCAATTAGTGGTTACGTATTTAATAAAAGAGTCTTACGGATCAGTGATAATGGAGATAACTGTGTAAAAGTAATTCAGTTGTGACTACATTATGAGTGTTCTCAATTTTTTTCATAGTGGGTATCGGAACACCGTGACTGTGTGCCTTGTTACTGAGGTAGGAATTCCAAAAGCCAGTCACTTATTATGTTATCGAATTTCTGACCCTTTATCGGTTTCGGATGTTTTCACACTCTGACGCGTGTAAAGACTTTGGATAAAACGAATCAAATGCTAGGCCTAACATTCGTTCTTATCACTCGCATTTCCTTATTTTATTTCGTAAGCGTTGGTATCGAAAATGAGCACAATACATTACAAACACAGTCTTTTTTTTTTTGGTTGTGGTTTTAGGGCGCAAAACTGCTATGGTCATTAGCGCCACAAACACAGTCTGCGTGTCTTTTATACTTTTGGCTACAGAGCAATAAACGCATGTATCGGGAACCAGATATTAAAGTCGATTTGGTTTTACATTATTGCCTTGCGTGAACACTTTAGTTGCCACGTAACTGAAAGTGAACGAAGAATCACAGATATTCAAATAAAAATAAATTAATTAATAAATAAATCACGTGGAAACACTCCACTTTGCCAGAAAACGATAGATCTGCTTGAATAAACTGAAATATGCACCATATTGTAATCAAACATACAGTAACTGTTTGCTGAATGAAAAAACTGATTTAGCAAAAACAAATTTAATTCAGAACTGTTAAGGCGTTTACTTTCAACGAAAACATAACATACACGTCTATCGGTCCAGCACTCACGTAGCATCAACATGTACATATACTTGCATCAAAACGTAAACACTTGTTTTTAATATATGCATTTGTTAAGAATCATATTGGCACGCTCAACGCACTTTATAAAATAAAATAGAGAGAAGCATGAAAAACCCGAGAATGTTACACACACACTGAGAAAGCAGAGAAGTATATGTTACGTCACTTAAAGCCAATGGGTAACAAGAGGCTGACAAAAAAATCTATCTTCTTTGACAAAATTCAAAAACCTGTATTTCATACGTTATAGAAGTTAAGAAAGATTCGCAGCAACCGGGACTAATATACAAAGGCATAAAAACAGAAAGGGTTTCCGGAAGAAAACACAAAATAAGAGAGAACGGACATGGACAGAAGAATGAAGAGAACAACAGAGAGCAGGAATGAAGAAGAATACGGAAGTCCAAAAAGTAAGGAAAAGAATATGATGTCATAAAACAGCTTTTCAAGTGGTCCTGAGCTGGCCAAAATCCGAATTAAAAATAATGCATGTAAAAAAAGAATTAGTAAATCTATAATGACTTCATAATAACTGAAAAGTATAATGTTTTCTGTTGCCTCAAACAAAGTCATAGTGGCGTTGAATATTAGTTTTTGTTATGGTCTGTTTGGATGAAAAATGTAATATCTATATGGACTGTAGCGTTATTAAATATCATATGCATAATACTGCTCAAAAGCATATCTATTAGGTGAAATTTGCACTGGTCGATAGTGCAAAAGCACATCGGTTGTATTCTCAGGTGCAAAAGACATGAAAAAAGGAAGGAAGATTAGGGTATAACGTCCCGTCGATATCGAGGTTATTAGAGACGGAGCACAAGCTCGGAATGTTTGGACGATGGGCAGGGATTCGGTCTAGCCCCTCCCCAAAAAACCTCCCAGACTTTACCTGAAGAGATATAGCGAAATCTCGGGAAACCTAAATCTGGATGGTCGGAAGCGGATCTGAACACTCGTCCTCCCGAATACAAGTCCAGCCACTGCGCTACCTTGCTCTGCGTAAAAGTCATGCGAATTGTGTTTGTAATGCGCTGTGTTCAAATTTCAGTAGCAACACTTACGAAAAGGAAGAATAAAATTAGAGTGATAAGAGAAAGTATTAGATCTGCTATTTCTATTGTGGAATGACCTAAATGTGCACCCTTCGCAGAAAAACACTCAAAATTGGTAAATCATATAGTAATTCTGTTAACATAAATAATGACTGCTTCATTTCCTTCCTCGGTAATATGATCGTTTCCGTTTTGGTTTTGACCCTCAGTAACTTCCGTTTTACCCCTTGACCCTACTCAAGGGGTAATTACCCTTCAGTATTATACTGATATAGACAAATATGAAATGTGGGCAGAGATCAAGGGAAGATAATAAACTAGTAAGGAATTCTTGTTAGGGAGAGTAGGTGGATACGGAAAGCAATTCGTAGTGCATTAGCAGTGATGGAATTTGGTGATCGCGGAAGTTCAGGCTCCCTTGTGTAGAGGTGGATAGATAATATCAGGGCTCTGTTGATGTTGAAGTTGATGGGGGGATGTAACTCCGTTGTTCATTGCTTTATTAGTTTAAGTTTACTGCTGGATGAGTGGTCGGTAGGGCATCCACGTTTGCTTGCGGTGAAGGGTTCGCACGAAGTTCGCGCTTACTTAATGTCAGTCTTTAGGAGGAGTGTGCTGTGTCAACATTTCTTTCTAGGGAATTATTACTTGACAGAATTTTTGATGCTGCTAGCGTGACTCACGACATGGCGGAAAGCGTTGTGCGGCAGTTAGGAGACAGTCAAGGCCGCACCACGCCTTCACCAGGATACCGGGAACGGTGCGACACGGGCTATTCCCTGGTTGGGGAAAATTCGTGAATCCCCGCAGCCAACGTGGCGCAGGAACTTCCCAAGGTCTTCCTATTAACTATCGACTACCCTGCCGACAGTCAATCAATGGCTGTGGACAACCGTAACTTACAAGGGGAGGTCACCAATGGGGACACATCGATTTCGGCCAAATTGAGTGTGTAGACGGAGGTGGGTCTCAACATCAAGTGCCTTAAATATTTCGCCCGAGTGGGCCTTAGGAAAGGAGAAAATGCTCTCGAAAGTTTTTCCGATAGCACTATATACCTTACTCAGCGCTCTGCTCGTCGTTAACGGCGTAGCATAATGGTCAAGGAGCCGGCACGATAGCTCAGCGTGTTCGGTCATAGAACTGGTTGGCCTCTGTAACAAAAAAACTGAGTAGAAGGATTAACAAATGAACTTTAACGGAGGTTCAAATGGTTCAAATGGCTCTGAGCACTATGGGACTCAACATCTGAGGTCATCAGTCCCCTAGAACTTAGAACTACTTAAACCTAACTAACCTAAGGACATCACACACATCCATGCCCGAGGCAGGATTCGAACCTGCGACCGTAGCTGTCGTGCGGTTCCAGACTGAAGCGCCTAGAACAGCTCGGCCACAACGACCGGCTTTAACGGAGGTCATGTGACGTCCGCAATGACAAAACGTAATGATAAAAAAAACAAGGGCGTTGCTAAGGAAACAGGCGTCCTGAGATCAATCCCAGATGCTTTCAAATTTTTTTCTGTTTTTTCTCATTGTTATTTTTCTTCATTTCTTCAGATTGTTCAACTATTTACCGTAGAATTTAAATACATTCAAGCTTTCGAATCAAACATAAAACAATCATATCGTAAATGTCGTACAAAAAGGTTAGAAAATAAAATATTATTCTTATTATGTATATGACGCTAACAGACGTTACCCTAGCTGACCGCTGGAATCGCAAGCGTCGCGTCAGCTATCAGACGGTAATGGATTTCTCACCAGTGAGTGTCGCGACTGTATGTGTTAGACTGTGCTTCTATTGCCAGTTCGCAACGATTCGTGGGGCTGTGAGTATCGTCGTGCCAAAATCTAACATGGCAACCCAATAAAGAGTGAATGATAATCTCGAAACGTTTGATGAAGATTTCATAGCAAACTTCACCAGTGCTCTTTCCGACGTTTTTTCAATTTATAAAGAAAAAGGGATGATCACTGACAAGCCTCCTATGTCCTTCAGTGCTACAGTAATATCCATAGGTGAAGCAATTGCAGAGGCAGTTATCGACGTTATGAATACGCATTTCATAGCGCAGGACGAAGGTCTGTTACTATGCACAGAGTCTGATGAAGAAAACATTTATGAAGAGGTACGTGGAACACCTCATTTTCTCTTTCTCTTTCTCTCTCTCTCTCTCTCTCTCTCTCTCTCTCTCTCTCTCTCTCTCTCGTCCCCCTCCGGTTGCCTCCATTGTTAAAAAATTAGAAGACGAATACAAAAATGTTGTCGTTACTTGTTCCATGTCAGAGAAACTAACAAAAGAGCTTTATGCAACATTCTTGGAAACAACACTGAAGCCATACGTCGCAGACAATAAATTTCTTCTGTTGGTGGATTCTTGGAGCAGCGAGACAGATTCAGCATTGTATGATGAGACATTTACGAATGAGCTGGGTCATTCCACCAAAATGTAAACCGCTGGTTCAACCGTGTGATGTATATTTCTACCGCCAAGTAATAATTCTAATCAAAAGGCTACAAAGTGCCCCTGAATTGCTCCGACAACAGCGAGAAATATCATCAAGAGAAGATGGAATTAAAATACATTCGATCATGCAAAATCAATTCAGTGTTCCTGTGTTCACCCCTATGATCCAGTACGTTTGGTTTTCATCCAGACTGATAGTGGACAAACCGTCGTTTCAAAACTCGAATGAAGTGTCCTTTTCAATGACGCATCTTTCGGCAAAATGTAACTGCTCAGTGCCTTCATAAAATGTGCCTGGTGTGAAACACATATATAGCCTATTTCACATGTTTCTATGATAGATGTCACCATAAAAATTGCAAACCTTCTGCTGTGATAATGAATAAAAAGTAGCGCACGTAATCACAAGAATCTTTGGAAACTTTATTTTCATTAACACTTACGCCTAGTTATATAAATATACGGCTTGAATGTGTTTAATTTCTACGGTAAATAGTTGAACAATCCGAAGAAACGCAGTAAAATAAACATAGGATAAAACAGAAATAATGAGGAAGTCCCTGGGATTGATCCCATGTCACCTGATTCGTATGCAATGCCCCTTTTTTTTCTTTAACAAAAATGAAAAAAAGGAAAAAGGATTTTGGAAGGTTTGTTTTTCCGGTTTTTTTATTTTTATTTTATTTTATTTTAATACAAATGGATAAAGGAAAGCCGTTTCTCTTCGGATACATAAACAGAATAATACGAAGTCGTCCCGTTATGACATAAGGATGCTCCATACTATAGCCCGGTGCGAATTTTTCGATGACTGTCGTCTCGGTGGTGTGTTGTTTCCGTTGTTTGTTCTATCTCATAAAAAAAGGGAACTGGAAAGAGGTGCTATGGTTATCTTCTCATTTCATCGATAATCCAGCTGCGAGGCGGATTATGGAATGCGCTCCAAAGTAAAATTAGAAAAATATTGCCCATATTTAGGGTTCTTGACGATCGCACAATGTTGAGGTAAAACCAAAAATCGGCTACTGTTTTTTCGCCATTACCGAATAGGTAATGAACAGCGTGGCCGCTAATCCACGTCACAAAGTTCGTTTTTGCTCTTGGGAAATACATCTCATCGGGGAAAAGAAGTGATCCGGTAGTTATCCTGTCGGGAGTCGTGCGTGTGAGAAAAGCCAATATCTGACGCACCAAATACCAAACGTCCTTTGCCGACCCGCATTCGAAACGATGTTCATCCGTGTCAGTCACTTGGCATGTGGCACACAAGGGTGAATCAGCGAGGTGGGTGTGATGTAGGCGGGACTGGCACAGCTGTTTCCCATTAACAGTTACGCACCACGCAGGTTGCAGTCAGTATCAAAGGTGGTGGCATTCACTGCCTGCCACACAGCGCGCCACTTTGTAGTGGGGTGTTTGCTTTCAATCACATTCGGCGTCCTGTTCATTTGCATGGCAGCAAATATCTCCCTCGTCATCATCAAGCGTGCGGGTAGTAATGCGGTACGGATGTAGCTTAATTCAAGGAAGAATTGGCTGATGTAGAAGAAAGGTGCTGGGATGTCCGGTATCATCACAGGGGGTGCGAGTGAGGTCGGTCGTAATGCCTCCAGTAAGAGACTTGTGAGGCACGTCGGGCTTCGTCGCCACAGTTGCAGGTTACAGCTGACGAACAGGGCCTTCGCTCTGTTCTGAACATGACAGAGGCCTAAACCTCCTCTGCTCCTAGGGAGGGTTAGGGACTCGTAACGAATCTTAAGTAATATGCCCGTATTAACAAAGGATCCCAAAACCGCCAACATGCGGTGAACCAGAGTAGGTGGTATCGGGATTATCTGTGCAAAATGGGGGATACGTTACCCCAAATAGACATTAAAATATCGCGTCCGTTGCAGGAGGTCTAGATGTCTAAGACGATGGTTACTTATTCCTGTTCTCATCTGATTCAATAAATGCCTGTAGTTAAAGGCTGTTGAACGCTTCATGTCAGATGTGAATTCAATACCAAGACAGCGAATTGTGTCACTGATTAATGGTGCGACGCTCTCGTCGGGTAGGCCTCTGCCTATAGACAGGGCATGTGATTTGTGGAGATTGAGATGGCTCCCCGATGCCGCGCCCTAGGTCGCCACCCACGCCAGTGCTGCACGAACATCGCCATTACTACGAAGAAGGAGTACCAGATCATCCGCATAGGCAGCGCAGCAAAAAGTGTGTCCACCAAGGGACACCCCAGTCAGGCGTTGTCGGAGGCCGCAGAGCAGTGGTTCCAAGACGAGGGCGTACAATATCGCCGAAAGAGGGCAGCCTTTTCGCACCGATCACTGGATCTGTATCGTCGGCGTGAGACGGCCATTATATAACACTTTGGACGTCGAGCCGCGTAGGAAACGCACCAGTACCTTAACATGGATACCCCATGTGTCGCAGTACCTTCATCAAAAATGTGTGGTCGACTCTGTCAAAGGCCTGGCTAAATTCGAGTGAGGCCAAAACTCCCGGCAGTTGGCGAACTTTGGCTAGCGCGATCATATCTCGATATCGGCACAGTGCAGTACGATCTCGATATCGGCACAGTGCAGTACGAATATTATGGTCACCACCTAACGATGCCTGGTCCACAACACATTGTACCGATCTCTTTAGGCGTGCCGCCAGAAGCCAGGTGAAAATCTTCAAGTCACTGTTGAGTAAGGCCAAGGGGCGATAATCACTGATCCTGGATCCGCCTCGTGTTTGTGTATGGGCACAATCAGTCCTTCTAGGAACGCCCCATGGATCTGCGTCGTGGGAAATATCAGTCCATGCTGGTGCCAGCAATTGCTGATATGTCGGGTAAAATTCCAGAGGAAGGCCATCAGGTCCGGGGGACCTATGAGCAGTCCCCGCCTGTATTGCTTCAATGATTTCCTCTTCCATTACATCTGCCGACAAATCCGCCGCCGCTGTCGGAGAGATCGTGCCATAAGTGAGTTGAGAGACTTCGGCGATCGCCTCTCGGGGGATGTCGGTGTTTCGAGTACAGCCTAGTGTAGTGAGCATGAAGGGCGTTTCAATGTCGCGCTGGTTATCAAGGCGCCGTCCGTCTTCCGCCGCGATAGCTTGGATCAGTGTCCTGCGTCGGCGCCGTCGTTCTGCAATGACTTGGTACATGGACGGTTCCTCCTGGGCCACTTTATCTTTAGTGCGTGCTCTGACGATCGCACCCTAAAGGTGGCAACGTGTTAATCTGATGGTCTGTGCCTTGGCACGGTTCACCGTCACTTGCCTTGCAGGTGAGTACGGCAATGTTGTACATTCGCTTAAGACGCTGTAGTAAAAGTCCATGGTATGTCTCTTCCATGCTGCAACACCTCGTCCGTAGCCTATCAAGGTCTTCCGGAGTGCTGGTTTGGCGCAGAGTAACCACCATGGCAGTGTAGACCGGTAGGTGCCACGCCGGCGGCTACAAGAATCCCACGTGTTCTCTGTAAGGCGGCGTTATTCCTGAGAGGCTAGGTCGGCGACGTTCAACTTCCAAGGACCACGGCTGTGCCATACCTTCTGGCGGCCGAGGGTAATGGCGCAGATGTAGGCCTCGTGGTCAGAAAGCGCTCTGGGCCAAACTTCGGCAGCTCTTGTCCCCACAGCTATGGAGCGCGAGATGTAAAACCGGTCGATGCAGCTGGAGGAATGGCTGGTGTAGTGAGTAAATACGGGACGATCGCCACAAACATGTTCCCACGAGTCCACCAATTGAAGATTATTTATAATTGTCCCAAGTTCTGCGCAGGGAGAATGATGTGGTAACTGATCCTTAGGTGCTTGGCTACAGTTGAAGTCCCCTCCGAATATCAAGGCGTCCTGACGGCCCATAAAGAGGGGCGTGATTGTATGAGCGAAAAAGGTGGATCGTTCGCGACGCCGACCAGATCCTGACGGCGCATAGATGTTAATAAGTTTGACTCCTTGGATAGTAAAACCATACTTCTTGCGTCAGAGAGATACTCGACGTCTTCTGCGGGTATACCTTCGCTGAGGAGGAAGTGCTGGAGCCTAAGTCAGGTCGGCTCACTCTGATGGCGGCTGGACGATATGCAGCCGAAATATCAGAAGAAGAAATGACATTTATACGGCAACACGCCATAAACTTTACGGAACAACGTTGTAAATGTTTACAAATCATGTAACTGAGGCGGAATATGGGTACAAGACCGCTATTCACCAAGTAGGATGTGGGAAACCACGTAAGAGCCACATCTAGTCCGGTTGGCCCACCAGTCCACGTCGTTAATACGCCGGGGGCATCACATCCACTAAGAACGTGTCCGGATTTGCAATGATTTGCATTGATTATTAATTATCTGCGGTTTCTCTCTTTGTTAATGATCCCTAGCGAACGCCCATGTGTGTCCCGACGCGTAACGAACCTTGTTAAAGTCATTGTGTTGCAAAGTGTAACAAAGGTCTCGAAGAAGTATGGTAACAACTTACGCACAAATATGGCATTCACAACAGTACATTACTGTTATGAATACTGCCGATGTTCAAGGAGTTCCAGGAGGACTGTCAGTCTGAAGCTCGTGGTCTAGTGGCAAGCGTTGCTACCTCTGGATCACGTGGTCCCTTGTTCGATTCCCGGCCGAGTTGGGGATTTACTCTGCCCAGGTACTGGGTGTTTGTGTTGTCCCCATCATTTCATCATCATTATCATTTATGACAGTGGCTGATTGGGCTGTGAAAGAAATTAGACTGTGTAAAAACTGTGACTTCGTCTGGGCACTGATGACCATGCAGTCCAGTGCTCCAGAAACCAAACATCATCATCATTATCGTCATCAAGGACTGTCAGACCATCTGGTCTTGAATCAAAGCCGCTTCAAGAAACCTCTGCACCACACTGATCTTGTACCGTATACACTCAATGAACGTGATGAAGAGGAGGTGGCCAACCATACCTTCTTCGGCGTGACTTCAGAAAAGTGCTGTTGCAACAACTGATAAACCTGAACTGTTCTCTGCCGACTTCAATAAAGTCACTGTCACAGTGAAGTTTTATCAATGCCACGAGAGGGTGGTGTGTATTTGTAAGTTCATTTTTGCACTGAATTATTAACTTTCGATATTATAGTAAATAAAATTCTTCTGGGTTTAAGGCCACATTGTCATCTATAAATCTAAAATACAGTCACCGAAACGTCGGAAATTTATTGATGACAATGCGGCCTCAAACCCAGAAGAATTTTATTGATTGTGATAACAGTCGCCGAACCCTACGTTTACATTTAACTTCCGATATTATAGTTAAGATTAAAAGAGACCTTCTCAGATTCCAGTAATAATAATAATAACAGATGTAAGGCAGAAGTGGATCTAGCTGTTCAGCTGGCAGTCTGATAATCAACACTATTTGGGATAATAACAGTGTCTAAGAAAATAATAATAATATCAGAAAATACTACTGCAAACATAGGCAAATTATAAAAGTAAAAATGTTGCACGATTAACAGTTCTAATTAAAAGGAGACAGAATCTTCAGCTTTGAGACATGAGAATTGCTGGTGGTCAATGACGATAAATACTGGGTAAAGGGTTTGAACGGCATCGAGAGAAAACTCTGAGAGGCGGCCTTCGTGTGTATTGATATTTTAGATTACGCAAGAAACTTGCGAAAGCTGACGCTCGTTCAACAAACCTTAAGTCCTGTGCAATTCTAGAGATGAGAAGAAAGTCAAAGTATGAGGCACAAGTACCTTCGTGTCAGAAAACTACAACGACCGTTTGCTCGAGAAGCAAACGTCGAACGTAAAAATCACTGCTAATATATGCATTGAAGAATAGTTAAAAATACATAGAATTCGAATTTCTAATGAATATAGTATTTTGTTCGTGAAACAAAATTCATTAGTAAAATTACAAGTTGTTGTACGTAGTAACAGTGCAGCATAAAAAGTTAGAAGTATAATACAAATTCTGCCTTGTTTTTTATTTTAGTCTTAATCGAATATTACTGCAACTTCCTTTCTTTCCTTCTTCCTTTCTTCCTTCTTCTTCTTATTGTTCTTCGTTTTCTTCGCGTGGCTGAGTGGCCAATGCGTCATATCCGCATGTGGGGTGCCCAACTCCCAGTACTGTCACGGAATTTCCTTGGTGAGAGGATTGGTACAGGAGTACACTCAGCTTTGTGATGCCAACTGAGGAGCTACCTGACCGAGAGATAGTGTGTCCAAGGTCGAAAAGTCGACAGCGGCCGGGAGTGCGTCATTCTGATCCCATGTCCCTTCATACTACATCCGATGAGGAATGCCAAGTTTGACATGGCAGTCGGTGGACTAACATGTGGTTTTCAGGGTCTGATCGCAGAGTTTCCTTTCCTTTTCTTCTTCTTCTTCTTCTTCTTCTTCTTTGTCCCCTTCTTAGTTATGATGGTGTGATTGTTGTGTTCAGCCAATTGCCAAATAATTTTTTGTTTGATATTCTGACTCTACGTTCGAGTAATAAGCGTCCACTGTGGATTACTCGAGTAGCTGTGTGTCCGATCATCCAGATTGCTGCGTGTTTTGGATATTTAGAGCCTTATCATTTCCATTAAGTCAGTGCAATTTGGTGTTTTGCGATCTATGATTACAAGTCTCTTTCGGTTGTACGAGCAGATCTCAGCTGCATTCCGCAGATGAACCTATGATCTGACGGATAAGCTAGACTACACACTTCAAACTTTGAAAGCTGTGCTCAGGTGGACGTTGTATTTCTTTTTTATATTAATTGCTATTTTTTCGTTGACGGTCATATACCACATGGAATTCGTAGATAGAACATTGCTGTATTTGATTGTACCGGTATTTAATCTTCGGGGCGCGTTGTTATAATTTTAGTCAGCAACTCTAACGGTCGTTTCATGCCGTCTTCCTATCCTATAGCTTGCCGGTTGTCCTCTTCATTTCAGCACAGCTGATGCATCCGACATACCAAACCATCTGCACTATATCTTCGTATGCGAATCTGTCCATGCCATTCTTTCTCCATTCCTTAAACTACAGTCTCCAGGAACAACCCATGTCGTAATATGTGTCCTACTATTCTATGTCATCGATTTCCTGTCACCTTTATTAGCAATTTGTTCTCATTTACTCATTATAAGACGTCTTCATTCCTTAAACGATCAATGCAATGTTCTTCAACACCCTAACATCACATTTCAAACATTTCTAAGCGGTTCGCATCTGTCTGCTCTAATGCTCACGTTTCGTTGTTGTTGTTGCTCAACGTCTAGGTTATTTTTGTCCAAAAATATTTTCCTTGAACGAGTGAATTTAAAAACTAATAAAATCTTTTTTATCCGTTCGTGAAGACAACACTAGTAGACTTAGCACGAAATAACTTTCAACAAAGAGCAAATAGTAGGTTCAAAGCTATAAAAATTCCGTTGAGTTGATCACAACCAAAAAAATGAGAAGGAAGCAGGAACTTTCACAAATTTTAAAATTTCAGGTTGATCACACATTCACATAAACACATACATACGAACTCACTCTCTCACTCACTCAATCAGACACACAATCTCAATATTAAAAGTTTCTGTAGTAATCACATTAAAAACGTAATAGTGAATCAAACGTAGTTAAAATGTTTTTGGAGATGTTTTTGCTGTTATAAAACGTCTATGTTGCACACGCATGAAGGACTGCACTCCACAAATATCTTTTCGTGAATCTTTCTAGTACGAAGCTATATGTATATGGATAATGAAAACTATTTCTTTTTATAGAAAATCCGTATTTCAGAGGTTCGTGATATTTTAATTTCTGCCTTCCCCACTGTCAACGATTCGTGCCCGTTCAGAGTTGTTCTTTGAAAATAACTTTTCATTAACCTTCTGGTCACAATGTTTAGAGTTCTATACCCTTTTCATTATATAAAAAGCCCTACTGCCTGGTGTAATATGTCTTCCTTGTTTACCTGTTACACGGGGGGGTCCCACATAAAACTGGTAAGTCTCACGTATCAGTTAATCATCTCTAGTGGAACTCCTTGTGAAGTGATAACACTGTCTCGAAAGTTGGCTGCACTGCATTTTATCGAAAAGTTGAGTGTAGCTGTGCATTCGTGCGTCAGCTGTTGTGAGAAGCTCATATTGATTTATTACGGAAGTGGGACAGTTGCCTTAGAACAGGCAATTGATACTGTGGAGTGTTGCACAAAGACAGGCTCATCAAGGAATGTAAAGCAATGTTTCAAATGAAGTATTCTGGTAGGAAACTCCCCACGACCAGCACCATTCAAGATCTGCACAAGAAATGGAGGACTGTAGAATCTGTTCAGAATGAGCAGAGAAATGGGCTACCGATAATGACGCCCCATGAAACTATAGACAGAATTCGCGTGAACGATACGCGAAGTCCTCGCAATTCGGCAAGGAGACTATCGCAGCGGATTGCTGTATCTCGTACATCGTGTGAGCGTGTAAGATATGAAATTAAAAGCCTGTTTTGTAAGTGCAGGCCAAGTGTTATTCAGACTCCTTGCTTTATTTCATGTCATATAAAGCCTGGTTTCATTTCTCAGGGTATGTAAACTCCCAGAATTGCAGATACTGGTCGCAGGATAACCCATATATTCTGCATAAAGAACAACTCCACTGAGAGAAGATAGGTGTTAACATCAATTGCTAACATTTATTTGGACGCCTTGCTTTACTTCATGTCAGATGAAGCTAGGTTTCATTTGTCGGGTTAAGTAAACTCCCAGAACTGAAGATACTGGTCGCGGGACAACCCACATATTCTGCATGGGGAACCTCCCCACTCAGAGACCATAGGTGCTTGGCGAGCGTTGTCCGGCAACGTGTTATTGGCCCCATATTTTTCAATTACACCTTAAACAGTACCAGGTATCTAGAGATCTTTAATTCCTTCAGTGTGCAAATAGCAGGTGCAGAAGCTGTATGCAGTATTCCAACAACATGGAGCAACCGCTCATACATCCAATCAAAGTATGGCCCACATCACCAATGTCTTCCCTGAAGACAGACTTGTCAATTGCAGTCTTTGGCTCCATGGTCCCTGGACTTAACATCGTGTATATTTTTATTTATCAGGCACACTAAAAAGCAAAGTGTATGCTGACAAAACCTCGCACAATAGAAATTGCCAAACGCGACATCACTAGAGAAATTAACAACATGACATGTGGAGAATTTTAGAGTGTTGCTGGCGACGCCATCACACAAATCAGCGATGCCAGGATGTCCGTGGCTACCACTTCCGTAATCTCCTATAAACAGGCAACTACGTGTTTTTAACGTTACTTTTATCTGTTCTTTTTAGTTAGTTCATTGTTACTTGAATCTCGGGCGTGAGGCGTTCCGGTTTTATGTGGGACACACCGTATTTCAGTGATAGGAAAACATGTGTTCGTCTTTTCTAGAATATTTCATTACAGTTTAACATTTAGCCGTCCAAAATGTTCACTTACTGCACACACGTTTATTTTCGTTTTGTATTTGTTTATGTGCATGTTAGAGCCATCAGCTGTCGTCTTCTGGTGACCACTGTTGAGTCATCAGCGAACCATACAGTGCTGATTTCCAGTCAGTAACAAACACCTACCATATCGCAATAGTCTTTTACTTCTCTCATTACCTCTTCAATTTAAAAATTAAGAATTTTCCTGACTTTTAATCACTTGTACAATTTCGTGTGTGCCAACTAGCCCACTCTGCTTTGCATGTTATATCCCTGACGCTGATATTAGACCGCCTAAAAATGGAAAACGTTTTGTTCCATTCAAAAAGCTGCCATTAGGACATTTTTCACTAGTAGAGTGAACAGAATCATTTTGGTATCCCGCTCCCAACGCCATCAGGTACCTCACCTTGCATATAAAATTTCACTTTAACAGCATTAATACTCACTTAATTAGCAGTTATAAAACAGCACAGTTACTCCTGACTGGGTGTGATCGCACATATACGTGACAATACGAAAGTTTACTTTATAACATAAAAATCACAATACTACATCCCAATGAAAATGGTGCAGGAGAATGCTGATATTACCAGAATCTTGCTAAATATTGTAATTAAGGCAAAAATGCATCTTTCTGGTAATAGACTAACGCCAATTATTACATTAATTTAGTCAGTGAAATCTAGTTAGTTCATGTGGTTAGCAAATATTAGGAAAGTTTCTCCCAAAACGAAATTTCACTCTCATCACCGCCTACATAGAAAACATGTATGTTTGATCAAGTTACATAGGAATTAGTTCAGAGACGAATTACGGGACCGTTATATGAAGTATAACTAACAACTATCTCGTGCTATTACTATAGTGTTCGTACATTTCACGAGAGAGAATAAATTACCTAAAAGGTGGATGTGCAGGAGATAGAAGAAACAATGATAGAAGCAAGACTTATTTTATGTCATATATCTGTCACTGTGAGAAGAGTATGTATACACTAAAGAAAACCCTTCAGTTAAAAACATGTCTCTCCAAGAGTATGGACATATCCGGTCCTGTAGAATTATCTTGATTTGAAGATAATTTTCGGTTCACATTATCGTTATCAGTTTTTGTTGCTTTAAATACGGAATTATATGCATTCTAAAAAATTATATTATTACTATAGATAAAGGAACTGACTTGCCCGACAAGGACTCACCGATGCTCCATGCAATGACCGATTCGGTTTAACTTCTCACCTTACGCTCAATGATCACCCTTGATTAGTGGAAGAGAGACGCGATCATAACGTGGTATGGATGAGTGCAGACGTACTGATCGTTGCTAAGTGACCGCCGATGCACTGTTAGAGAAACAAAAGAAAAAAAAAAAGAAAATGTAGCAAAGAATACCAGGACGCAGTGATATGGCAAAGCTGATTTTCTTTTCTTGTTTTTCACCTCAGGTACCATAGAGACGGTGCTTTAGTCATTTTGCACTTCTTATGTTAGACAAAGAACCGAAAACACTGTTGCCGCGAAAATCTATTTTCATTTTAAATTACTGGTGTCATCTGAATTCTTATTGTGATTTGGTAACACAATTGGATAATTAGAATTTTTAACTTCAAATATTTTCTGCAAGATCTCCCAAGCACATGTAGTTACTCATCATTTTTAGAAACGATTTACTCTAAGAAGATCTGTGCGTTGTCTGTAACGTAAACGACAGCTTTCCCAATTCTATTCGATGTAAATGGTGGAGTAATCTTAACAAGATTACTTGCAACGTCTTGTGAAGGCCTGAACTTGATATTAGATTGTGTATCTGTAGTTGCCGAAGCTAGTTATTTTCACGAAATTAATCATGCAATTGTCAGTGTGTTATATTATGTTGGCTCTTTGTTGGGACGTGACACTAAGGTCGGTTCAAATGGCGCTGAGTCCTATGGGACTTAACATCTGAGGTCATCAGTCCCCTAGAACATAGACCTACTTAAACCTTACTAACCTAAGGACATCACACATATCCATGCCCGAGGCAGGATTCGAACCTGCGACCGTGGCGGTCACGCGGTTCCAGACTGTAGCGCCTAGAACCGGTCGGCCACAGCGGCCGGCTCACTAAGGTCGGGTATGCTGGCACATTTCTTCAGTTCAGCCTTTGTGATTGCTGAGTTTCTGGATGTATGTAAATAATTTGTCATTTAGTAGTCTCGTGAACAGCTGAATTAGATATACCTATCTTATTTTGTGCAATATTGCGTTTCGTTCTATGAATACCTGGAGAGACCGAAAGCACTGAGAGCCATCTTGAGTCACGAACGCTCAACCGACACGAGCAGTGCGCGGACTTTTTTCTTTCACGTTTAGTGTCAATAATGAGACTATGTTCCATTTAACTGGGAAAGTTAAAGGCTGCCCACTGTTTATAAAATACTGAAGTCGTCTAAACACTGTTAATGAGATTTTCCGCGGGACGTACTTTCGCCATATAACACAGACTTTTTTGTAGTCGTTAGCTTCCTGTTGAACAAAACAGTGCTTACCATTCTCTGTTTTCACTGAATGCCAAGCCGTATGACGTCACATAAAAGTTAATTGAATTTGGCCCTACTTTCTATCACAAACAAACTGCACAGCGGAAATTTAAATACTGGTTTTTAGATTAATAGATCAGGGAGTGCACTTTACTATATGCTTTCTGGAACGTATCTCTTACAGAGTAAATGAGGTTAAAGACCAAAGGAGGTGAAAGGATGAGCCGGTATGCACATTGTGAAAACGGTTGTCGAACTTAGATGATTCCAAGTTGGTATTTATTCACGAGATACAGTGTACCCCTCAGCTTCAGAGAACATTTAACACAGAAAAAAAAGAAAAAAAAATAACTGGCTTGTGACACACAGCGAAAGGAAACACGGAACTAAAGCCGGATTACGCTGCAAGTGATGAAAAGTGACTAGATGAGAACAAATTAGTATTATATTAATACCGTCAGCTGCGCACGGGCATTGATATAGATCAACGGGGACGGATGAAAATGTGTGCCCCTACTGGGAGTCGAACCCGGGATCTCCTGCCTGCTTACATGGCAGACCCTCTATCCATATTTTTTTTTTTTTTTTTTTTTTTTTGCTCGGACCTGACGTCGTAAGACATCCGTTTAAGTTCGATGATGATCGATTAACTCAGTTTTTTTTTATGACAGAGGGCACGTAACCCTCTGACCGAACACGCTGAGCTACCGTGCCGGCATCTGAGGGACCGAGGGCACAGAGGATAGTGCGACTGCAGGGACTATCTCGCGCACGCCTCCCGCGAGACCCACATTCTCACCTTATATGTCCACACACTACATTGGTAGTGTCCCACCCCAACATACTCATTACTCGTGGAAGACATTCTTCCAAGTCCCGTAAGAGTTCTGGGAATATGTGTGCATCCGCACAGAAGAAGAAGGTCATGGCTAGTATCGCCAGAACTATATACTTATATGGATATCGTGTCTATTCTTTCGGACATCTGAAGCTAGTTAAAAGATAGCGGCGTTATCACCTAATGGTTCTGATAAAGTACTTTAAAAATAATAGAAAGTTTCACACATTTAAAAATCATAGAAAGTTCCTAACCATAAAATTTCAACTCGTTTCGAACCAAACATAACCTTCCAAGCTTCCAAGCTTGCGAGAAAACAGCACAGTGACTGTTCTTCTGTGCAAAATCCAAACCTGCCTCGACTCCATGGACAGGAACAGAAAGAGACTTCCAGGGAGCGAACTGAACAATCGACAACGCGAATTATTCGGTAGCAACAGGCGTCTCCTCCAGTAACAATATAGGAGACATAGCACCTGGTTCCTTAGGTCAACATTTTGCATCGGTTCAACGTTTAACTTATGAACAACTGGTTGACTTGCATGAAGGTCCAACGGAAATAAGTTAGGAGGCCGCGTATTACGAACGTTCAGGCTGACAGATGCCCTCTCCAAACTGACGCTCGAAGACAGCTTCGAAAACTTAAACTCATCGGCCTTTCCGAGGTCCTGCTATAAACCTGAACCAAGGAAATCCCCCTGAATTTACCAACACGCATGCTTTTGCAATTACACCTACATTCATACAATCTAACAAATCGTCGATTTTGAGGAAAGCAGATTAAAAGTATATGCGAAACTGAATCTCAAACGTAATAAAAGTGAAGTAGGAGGAAAAGCAGGCAGAGAAAAAGACACTCTGCAGAACTTTATAAAAACTACAAAATCACGCGAACGGTGTATGAATGCCGCCGTTCAAAGTTAAGGGCCACAACATATGGGTATGGGAAACGCAGCAGCCACATACCACAGATGACCACGGGAGAGACTCTACAAGTCTTCTTGTGTTTTGCAAAGGAGTGGGACGAGTTTGACTATCGTTTGTCCGGTGCAGGACACGAGCTTAAACGTAAGTGTAAAAGCTACGCGAAGCACTTATGCTCAAGCATGTAAAAAATATATACGCTAGTAAAATGTGATTGTTCTTGTGAAAATAAAAACTTTCTATTCCTAAGTCAAAACTTCATTCATGTTAAAGATAAAGTTTTATGAAGCCACATGAATGCTTTTGAAACAGTCAGTATAGTATGTGCGACCTATGATTCCTCCAACCATAATGTTGAGATCCACAAGCCCCTTGCACGACGGCCACAAATGAGATTTTTAAGAGAAATATATTTTAATGACAGTTATGCGGAAGAAACCTATGTGAAACATAGTGGTAGACATGGTCCTAATTCTTTTTACTATGTGTACTGCAGTAAACAGTTCGAGGATATTAATACTTAACTCACATAATTACTGAACGAGGACGATTGCTAAAAATCCAGTGGAGATAAGGCTGCACTATATGAGCATCTACAAGTATGTACATTATTGGTTCTGTATCGCGCATAAGTAGCGTTTGTTAGTTACTTTGTGTTTATGAGATTAGACTGGGTGCCCAAAGGAAAACTACTGCATGGAAACGGGGAGAAAATTAATTATGGCACAACTAGGCTAAAAGAATTGGTAGGAAGATAGCCCACATCCTGAAGCATCAAAGTAATTGACGGAAGTGTGGTATCTATAAAACATCAACAGTTATAATACGTTTGTTTTCACGGCCATCATCCTCAGCAGCCGTTAAAATCAATTGTTATTGTTTTCTCCGCCTTAAAATTTTACACCGAACACGTTTTGCTTTTATTTGCAAGGCATCTTCTTTGGTAATTCTGCAAATTGGATACACATAGAAAAGAAACTTCCTGGCAGATTAAAACTGTGTGCCGGACCGAGACCAACTCGGGAGCTTTGCCTTTCGCGGGCAAGTGCTCCACCAACCGAGCTACCCAAGCACAACTCACGCCCCGTCCGCACAGCTTCACTTCTGCCAGTACCTCGCCTCCTACGTTCCAAACTGTACAGAAGCTCTTCTGCGAACCTTGCAGAACCAGAACTCCTGAAAGAAAGGATATTGCGGAGACATGGTTTAGCCATAGCCTGGGGATGTTTCCAGAATGAGATTTTCACTCTGCAGCGGAGTGTGCGCTGATATGAAACTTCCTGGCAGATTAAAACTGTGTGCCGGACCGAGACTCTGGAAACATCCCCCAGGCTGTGGCTAAGCCATGTCTTCGCAATATCCTTTCTTTCAGGAGTGCTAGTTCTCCAAGGTTCGCAGAAGAGCTTCTGTAAAGTTTGGAACGTAGGAGAGGACGTAGAGGCAGAAGTAAAGTTTTTGGATACACATAGTTGTACATTTTCTGTTGTATTAGATTAAAAACAGTAATTGTTTCTAAAGCTGGTGTACAGTTTACTTACAGTGTTTCTACCTATTGTTACATATCCTCCAAGCCACTGCTTCTTCCCTCTTTGTAAGCAGAAGTTGATACGAAAGAAACTTCGTTACACATATACACTTCGCAGTTTTCGTCTTTCTACATTTTTCTTACTCTGTATTTGTGTAAGAAAAAGTACAGAAAGGCAAAAACTGCCAAATGAAGTTGCCTTCTGCATCAGCTTTTTCTAACAAAGAGGAAAGATCAACGGTTTGGAGAATATGTGGACAGTAGGTAGAAACACCGTAAATAAATTGTATACCAACTTTATAAACAAAATGCTGTTTTTAATCTAAAACAGCAAAAAATGTACAAACATATGTAATCAGTTAGCAGAATGATCACAGACGATGCTTTGAAAATATAAGAGAGACGTGTCCAGTGCAAAATTCTCTTCAGTTAATTGCAGTAACCTTAAAACGGAGAAACCAATAACAAGTGAACAATTATTGTGTTTAACTTTTGTCCTCATTATTTGTGACACATTTCTTAGATGCGTCAAAATTTTTTCCCTTGGCGTCAGCTTCATTCCGTTACATTTGCAACAAACAGATGCCTTGTCATGCTCAGTGCAGTCACGGAGCATCAGCATTGCAAATGTCCCCCCGACATTGAAACCCGTGCACGGGAACTCAGTGGCGCGTCAATGCCATTCTCAAAATTTCTCAGGCGTCAACAGTTAGTGGAGACAAAACATCCGTAAAATATCTTTTATCTATAAGATAATATATTAACCACGACTGAAAGTCTTTACGTTTGATGTCATAATACTTACTCCACAGTAAAAAATACCGTTAAAGCTACACTATTTGAGATTTTTAATTCGGCACTTGGAAACCCAGATTGTGTGGGATTACATACCAAGCCGTCATTTCTGGAGGAGCTGTTTTATATATGAAAGAGAATTTCTATTTATACGTCGTTAATCACTACCAGTATGTTCATCTGATAACGAGTAGGCGTCATGCGCGTTACCGTGGTGATGTGACGGCTGTTTACGTTTACGGGATCCAGATGGCAACTTTACTAGTGTGTAAATATGGTGTCAAGTAAGCGAGTTATATCGGTGGTCTGGCAGTTGTTTGCGTTCACGGGACCCAGATTGCAGCTTTTCACTACTTCAAACGAGCGGTCTTTATCCCGGAACGGGGGAGAAAACACGCCCAAAAAGACTAAAGGCGAAACCGAATAGCGTCTGTTTGTCAGAAACGTGTTTACGTCTCTCGTACTCTCAGATCCCCTGGGGAGATTACGTGCGCAGTATTCTCTATTATTTTGGTAATGAGGAATAGGAATTCCTTTCCAATGACCACAGCCCCTTTGTTATCGTATGTTGTGGTGGACTGAAAATATCTCGATACGTAGGATGCAGCATAGTAATTGGGAGGAAAATTATTGACAGATGCAGGTGTGTTGAGACCCTTGCTGTTCATGTTGTATATTAATGACACGAAATACTATATTAACAGGAACCTCAGACTTTTTGTAGTTGAGAAATTAAATATAGTGAAGTAACATAAAATATTAGATACAGGCTCCCAGGTAGATGCTATTTTTCTTGACTTCCGGAAGGCGTTCGATACAGTTCCGAACTGTCGCCTGATAAACAAAGTAAGAGCCTACGGAATATCAGACCAGCTGTGTGGCTGGATTGAAGAGTTTTTAGCAAACAGAACACAGCATGTTGTTATCAACGGAGAGACGTCTACAGACGTTGAAGTAACCTCTGGCGTGCCACAGGAGAGTGTTATGGGACCATTGCTTTTCACAATATATATAAATGACCTAGTAGATAGTGTCGGAAGTTCCATGCGGCTTTTCGCGGATGATGCTGTAGTATACAGAGAAGTTGCAGCATTAGAAAATTGTAGCGAAATGCAGGAAGATCTGCAGCGGATAGGCACTTGGTGCAGGGAGTGGCAACTGACCCTTAACATAGACAGATGTAATGTATTGCGAATACATAGAAAGAAGGATCCTTTATTGTATGATTATACACTCCTGGAAATTGAAATAAGAACACCGTGAATTCATTGTCCCAGGAAGGGGAAACTTTATTGACACATTCCTGGGGTCAGATACATCACATGATCACACTGACAGAACCACAGGCACATAGACACAGGCAACAGAGCATGCACAATGTCGGCACTAGTACAGTGTATATCCACCTTTCGCAGCAATGCCGGCTGCTATTCTCCCATGGAAACGATCGTAGAGATGCTGGATGTAGTCCTGTGGAACGGCTTGCCATGCCATTTACACCTGGCGCCTCAGATGGACCAGCGTTCGTGCTGGACGTGCAGACCGCGTGAGACGACGCTTCATCCAGTCCCAAACATGCTCAATGGGGGACAGATCCGGAGATCTTGCTGGCCAGGGTAGTTGACTTACACCTTCTAGAGCACGTTGGGTGGCACGGGATACATGCGGACGTGCATTGTCCTGTTGGAACAGCAAGTTCCCTTGCCGGTCTAGGAATGGTAGAACGATGGGTTCGATGACGGTTTGGATGTACCGTGCACTATTCAGTGTCCCCTCGACGATCACCAGTGGTGTACGGCCAGTGTAGGAGATCGCTCCCCACACCATGATGCCGGGTGTTGGCCCTGTGTGCCTCGGTCGTATGCAGTCCTGATTGTGGCGCTCACCTGCACGGCGCCAAACACGCATACGACCATCATTGGCACCAAGGCAGAAGCGACTCTCATCGCTGAAGACGACACGTCTCCATTCGTCCCTCTGTTCACGCCTGTCGCGACACCACTGGAGGCGGGCTGCACGATGTTGGGGCGTGAGCGGAAGACGGCCTAACGGTGTGCGGGACCGTAGCCCAGCTTCATGGAGACAGTTGCGAATGGTCCTCGCCGATACCCCAGGAGCAACAGTGTCCCTAATTTGCTGGGAAGTGGCGGTGCGGTCCCCTACGGCACTGCGTAGGATCCTACGGTCTTGGCGTGCATCCGTGCGTCGCTGCGGTCCGGTCCCAGGTCGACGGGCACGCGCACCTTCCGCCGACCACTGCACATACAGTTCACGTCCACGCTGTCGCGGCATGCTACCAGTGTTAAAGACTGCGATGGAGCTCCGTATGCCACGGCAAACTGGCTGACACTGACGGCAGCGGTGCACAAATGCTGCGCAGCTAGCGCCATTCGACGGCCAACACCGCGGTTCCTGGTGTGTCCGCTGTGCCGTGCGTGTGATCATTGCTTGTACAGCCCTCTCGCAGTGTCCGGAGCAAGTATGGTGGGTCTGACACACCGGTGTCAATGTGTTCTTTTTTCCATTTCCAGGAGTGTATGATAGCGGAGCAAACACTGGTAGCAGTTACTTCTGTAAAATATCTGGGAGTATGCGTGCGGAACGATTTGAACTGGAATGATCATATAAAATTAATTGTTGGTAAGGCGGGTACCAGGTTGAGATTCATTGGGAGAGTCCTTAGAAAATGTAGTCCATCAACAAAGGAGGTGGCTTACAAAACACTCGTTCGACCTATACTTGAGTATTGCTCATCAGTGTGGAATCCGTACCAGATCGGGTTGACGGAGGATATAGAGAAGATCCAAAGAAGAGCGGCGCGTTTCCTCACAGGGTTATTTGGTAACCGTGATAGCGTTACGAAGATGTTTAACAAACTCAAGTGGCAGATTCTGCAAGAGAGGCGCTCTGCATCGCGGTGTAGCTTGCTCGCCAGGTTTCGAGAGGGTGCGTTTCTGGACGAGGTATCGAATATATTGCTTCCCCCTACTTATACCTCCCGAGGAGATCACGAATGTAAAATTAGAGAGTTTAGAGCGCGCACAGAGGCTTTCAGACAGTCGTTCTTCCCGCGAACTATACGCGACTGGAACAGGAAAGGGAGGTAATGACAGTGGCACGTTAAGTGCCCTCCGCCACACAACGTAGGGTGGCTTGCGGAGTATAAATGTAGATGTAGATGTACATGAACATCTGAAAAAGAGCTGCATGAATACCAAGTTAGATATTAGGGTTGGGTTGGGTTGTTTGTGGGAAGAGACCAAACTGTAAGGTCATCGGTCTCGTCGGATCAGTGAAGGACGGGGAAGGAAGTCGGCCGTGCCCTTTCAGAGGAACCATCTCGGCATTTGCCTGGAGCGATTTAGGGAAATCACGGGAAACCTAAATCAGGATGGCCGGACGCGTGATTGAACCGTCGTCCTTCCGAATGCGAGTCCAGTGTTTAGATATTAGGTTTCAAAGTGGTGCAAAAAGAGACATCTCGACCGAAATTTTGTGTAATATAAAATGGTGCATTACAAAAAGCGCAAGAACATAGTACCCTTCATCTACAATATCAATTAGCCACAATGCCAAGGTACATTATCTGGCATGTATTGCTCCTTCGGACATCGGTCGTTAGGTTGCTGACAGCGTGAAACCAACAAACTTAGTCACCAAGTCCGCCTTGCGTTACATGACTGTGTACCAACTGTGCAGATACTGCGGTTCAGAGAAACCTTTATGAAAACAAGAAACATATTGCAAACACTCCTTCCAAGGCAAGAATGGAAATATTGGAAGTACGAGTTGTAAATGTTTCTCATTGGACTCAACTATCTGAAACTCTTCCTCCTGGGCATCAAAAGAAGTGGCTTGCTCGTAATCGCCTACTCTCTGAGTCGCAAGATCAACACGTAGTTGGCAAAAATGGCGATTACCAGCCCTCAATACCGATTGCGACCGCAGAGAAATGGAAACCATGAAAAACCTGCTCTGTTACCGGTTCTGTCCCTCATCCTGCACCGAGGAAGATCTACTTCAGGCTGCTCCAAATGCGCTTCGGTTGCCCGCTTTTGTCATCCATGGTGTAATTTTCCTTGTCTGTATGCCTGGATATGCTTGACTGATTTGATTTGATATGATTAGCGCAGGGAGATGAAAACAACACTGCTCCTAGCTCACAGGTGCCCGCAGGGAAACTGAGTTTATTGTGCCAGATCGCATCCTGTGGTTCTAGTAACGCCAACTGGTACCCTTAAAGGGTAGCAGAAGACCCTTTACTAGTTCCTTATTAGACAAGACTTCTTCAGGATTTGATGACCGGAATATTCTATGTGTATCCACCCGACAACGCTTCGCACTGGAAGATCAGGTGCGGTTTCATTCCCCTCACCACACAGTCTACACCTGGGAGCTACTGCCTCTGTCCCCATCGTGTGTAGGTGTTTCTTAACGTTACCGTCGCCACAAGTCATACTATGAGATTAATCTGTCTCCTGTTGAAGTCCAAGATTACAGAACCTCTCTTGAAACAAGGGCAGAGGCATTGCCGCAGTGGATAGACCGGTTCCCGTGACATCACCGAAGTTAAGCGCTGTCAGCCGTGGTCGGCACTTGGATGGGTAACCATCCAGGCGGCCACGCACTGTTGCCATTTTTCGGGGTGCACTCAGCCTCGTGATGCCATTTGAGGAGCTACTCCACCGAATAGTAGCGGCAACGGTCAAGAATACCATCATAACGACCGGGAGAGCGGTGTGCTGACCACACGCCCCTCCTATCCACATCCTCCACTGAGGACGACACGGCGGTCGGATGGTCCCGGTAGGCCGCTCGTGGCCTGACGACGGAGTGAGTGAGTGCTCTTGAAACAAGGCTTCAGTATCATCAGCTGTGTTTTTTTTTTTTTTTTGGATCTAAGATCTGTATTCTACGTGTTGCCTCCTGATCCAACTACATAGTTTTCATTTTACATTGCCTTAGTGACGGTTACCAGAGGTTCCAGTCCAATAAATGGAGACGTTGCACCTGCCCTGGTCAGATTACAGGTCCGTTCACTGCCACCGATTTCTGAGTAACCAGAGATCCATAGCAGGTTTACACTGTTGCTTTCCCCTAGTTTCACAAAGGCTTCATGGCATTCTGTAACGATCTATAATCTCGTTGCGGGGGCTGATACAGATTTCAGGGCTGCTTTGTTGTCTGAATAAGTGTAAATACTGTGATCCCGTATCCCTACCCATTGCCTTCATCTGACCCGTCAGTAAATCAGACTACGTCTCCCGAACGATGTCGTAATTTTCTTCCTCTGCTCCCTTCTTGAAATTGTTACTTTGAAAGGTTTATCGAAGTAGCTGGAAGCTACTGTATAGTTAGCCGGCGTTATCCCGACGATTCCTATGTTTACCACACTACTTTGGTGTGAGTTTCTGGATAGCCTAAGATGTACAGTTGTTTCCAGTATTTGACTTATATGCCCCTGTTGGGTATATTTGCTTTAGATTCTTTGCTTAATGTATTCCGTAATTTCATCTCTGCGTGTCTTTGTATCGAGGCTTGTGACACGACTTAAAAAAAAAAGTCACAATTCGAGTCAGTCAAGTCATAGAAGTGCTTGGGGGTAACAGTTTACGGGGATACGAAATGAAATGATTACGTAGGCTCAATCCAGGTAACACAGGTGACATACTTCAGTTCATATGTAGTTAGTCTACAAAAGAGGAAGCTAGAAAAACATTTGTATGACCTTAGTATGTCACTCTAACGTGTGGGACCGTTACCAAATAGGAGTATCAGCGGTACTGAGCGTATGAAAAGAAGGTCACAGGTTTGTTTGGTTCACAGAGTGGGGTCATCGAAATGTTGAAAAACCTGAACTGGCACTATTTGAAGAACGACACCACCTACCCCGCAACAGTCTGTGCACAAAGTTTCAAGGACAAGCATTAAGTGATAAATCCATTACTGTTTAAAGTATTTATAAATGACCTAGTGAATAATCAGTAATTAAATAGTAATGATCCAATAAACTCCCTGGTATCGATTTCGTCCCGTTGAGAACAACATACTGATTTCCGTCTCCTATAGACTCGTTGTTCCAGTCGAAAATCTGGGAGAGTAGCCGTTAAGTTCGTATTTTGTTCACTAGAAGACGCTGCAGAGCTACATAGAACACATTTCGCAAGTCAAGAAGAAATGCATCGATCTGGGCGCCTTTGTCTACGGGTCTCATATGTTTCGCAATAACTTGGTTTTTGGTGAGTTTATGAAGATTTTCGTTCTGCAGAAATATCATAATGTGTGAACGCAGACCATGTTCCGTAATTTTACAACACACTGACCGCAGAGGTATAGACCTACAACACTGCTCATCATTTCAACAATTCTGCTTTAAAACATCCGACACTGTAGATTTTTTTTTTCAAGCACTTGGCTGCCTTTGTTGTTATAGCGACCTACGATAAACCTACTAGAAAGCAACAATTTCTTTCGCATTATCTCTCTAGAATCTCACAGGTCATACGGTGCAGACGCCTTTCCACTACTGAGCTATGTGGAAACATCAGACCTGTTCACTTAGTGCAAGTGTCTATTCCGTGATCACTTATTTCAGAGCCGGCCGGGGTGGCCGAGCGGTTCTAGGCGCTACAGTCTGGAACCACGCGACCGCTACGGTAGCAGGTTCGAATCCTGCCTCTGGCATGGAACTTTAACTTACTTCAATATCTGCCCCTTTCGGTGTTCGCGTAACTTATTTCAATATCTGCCCCTTTCGGTGTTCGCGCAGTGGTTGAAAGAAGGACGAGTATTACTTGTAAGAGAGAACTAAGGAAAAGGAACGAGGAGAAAGGGAACGGGTACGTGAACTCGACAGAGACAATAGGCTGGTCCCGTCCGGTGTGGTCGAGCGGTTCTGGGCGCTTTAGTCCGGAACCGCGTGACTGCTACGCTCGCAGGTTCGAATCCTGGGCAGGGATGTGTGTGATGTCGTTAGGTTAGTTAGGTTTAAGTAGTTCTAAGTTTTAGGGGACTGATGACCTCAGATGTTATGTCCCATAGTGCTCAGAGCCATTTGAACCATTTTTGAATAGGCTGATCGGACAGGTAAATAAGTTTCTTGATGTTCATGATAAGCTTATCGTGGACTACGTAAAGGAGGAAATGGATAATTGTTTTGGAAATTTGTGGTAAGGTGTTATGGGACCAACCTGCAGAGGTCATCGGTCCCTAAGCTTACACACTACTTAATCTAACTTAAACTAACTTATGCTAAGGACGACAGACACACACCCATGCCCGAGGGAGGACTCGAACCTTCGACGGGGGGAGCCGCGCGGACGGTGACAAGACGCCTAATACCACGCGGCTAAGGAAATGGATAGCAAACGATCACAAATATAAGAACTAGTTACCCAATATAAGAATTTGCTTCGTAAAGTGAGTGGACTGGACTCACAAGAAAGTTTTTGAAATCAATTTATTCAATTTTCTTGTCCGAAAAGATGACGTGGAAAAACTTACAACGAAAGCAAATGGAGCTTCATCATACACAGTGTGTCCCAGTGTAAGTTTCTAATAGAAAATGGAAAAACTTAACAACGAAAGCAAATGGAGCTTCATCATACACAGTGGGACACACTGTGTATGATGAAGCTCAATTTGCTTTCGTTGTAAGTTTTTCCACGTCATCTTTTCGGACAAGTTTAGGTTCGGAGTACGACATCATGGCGGTATGTGGAAGTTCTGAGGAGAACGGACGTTTCCAGAAAGCGTTCGTCATGATAAATACGATAAAATCTATGCTCCGCACGCCACCTTGCGGCGCGTGGCGTCTCTGACGCGGGATTTTTTTTTTTTTTTAAATTGACGGGACCCAAATGACGGCCGTGTTTACTGCCGGTCGTAACCGGGTCATCCTCAATCTGTGACGAGGTCAAGTCGGCCCCCGGAGGTAAATTCAGCGGTGGGAACACTGTCCTCTCGATAACTTGTTATCGCTCGCTCGCCCGTCCGCCGTGGCAATGAAACCAAGTACGGCCCAAGGGCGGAGAACAATATTTGCCCGTTATCGCCGTAATGAATACGGTGTTTGCCGTGCGATACGAGCGATCGCTAGTTGCCAGCCGTGATCGAAGGGCAGCCGCGCGAAGGCTGGCCCGGACGTAACGTGGCGCTCAGGGTTACGCAAACAGACGCCTGCGGGGAGACGTGCCGTCGCCGCGGGCCTATGTGGGCCACAGGGCAGCGGCATAAACACCCGCGCGAATTGGAACGCTTATTTCTGCCGGGCGCTTTGTAGCGTCCCCCTTGGGAGGCCGGCTGTAGCGAGCTGCTGCGAGCAGCCGTCGTTTGCGACTGGCCTAGATTGATGGACGTTTGACAGCTAAATGTGACGATTTTCAACGAGCGGCCAGATGTGCGGGGCTCAAGCAAAGTTTTTTTTCGTTGGCATTTGGAGACTCTGCACTGTAAGCGAGGGTCAGTCATAAAGTTTTAATTATCACCTCGAACAAATAATGTTCCGTATTTGGTTTTTTTTTTGTTTTGTTTTGTTTTTTTTTTTGTTTTTTTTTTAACTCTTGCAGATATGTACTGTCTGTAAACGTCGAATGACTGAGGGATCAGAGGTACTACCTGCCACCGTTACCCTGTTTGCAGAGTAAGAAATTCTCACCTACCAGTTGTAAGAGGTCCATGATTAAGGAATTTGTTGCTACCGCACTCGAGCAGATGTAATTTCGATGGATTGCTCACCCGCTGCCTGCGATATGTAAGGTATAAGAGAATCTCAGACCAGAGAGCAGTGCTGTCAGCCGTAGGAACTGTGTAGCAGTGGGAGTAAGTAGTAGCGAGCAGTCGTGTGTGTGGAGTTGGCTGGTCCGGTCGTGGCGAGCGATGGCGGAGCCCGAGCAATGTAGTATAAGGTAAAAGCGCCCTCGCGCATATGTACTATTGGTACATCAAGTCCCATGTAAATGTTTTAAAAAAGTCTCATAATAATAATCTTTCTCATAAAAAATTAACTTTTGACAATTATTCATCTCAATTTAAAGAATTTACTAATTTCTCCAATCCATGGTCATCCTGATTATTGTAAAGAAAAATCAGTTGTTTATTTTTATACATGACAAATCTATCGGCCAGCATTGCACAGGGCTGTGCCAGAATAGTTTAGTTTCATATAGGAGCAGATATGTACGCGTTATCCGGTGACTTTATTGGAGTAAGAATTTTCAATTTATTCAGTATGATCGTTCAGGGCCATGACGCATCTACATCTACATCTACATCCATACTCCGCAAGCCACCTGATGGTGTGTGGCGGAGGGTACCCTGAGTACCTCTACCGGTTCTCCCTTCTATTCCAGTCTCGTATTGTTCGTGGAAAGAAGGATTGTCGGTATGCTTCTGTGTGGGCTCTAATCTCTCCGATTTTATCCTCATGGTCTCTTCGCGAGTTATACGTAGGAGGGAGCAATATACCGCTTGACTCTTCGGTGAAGGTATGTTCTCGAAACTTTAACAAAAGCCCGTAGCGAGCTACTTAGCATCTCTCCTGCAGAGTCTTCCACTGGAGTTTATCTATAATCTCCGTAACGCTTTCGCGATTATTAAATGATTCTGTAACGAAGCGCGCTGCTCTCCGTTGGATCTTCTCTATCTCCTCTATCAACCCTATCTGGTACGGATACCACACTGCTGAGCAGTATTCAAGCAGTGGGCGAACAAGCGTACTGTAACCTACTTCCTTTGTTTTCGGATTGCATTTCCTTAGGATTCTTCCAATGAATCTCAGTCTGGCATCTGCTTTTCCGACGATCAACTTTATGTGATCATTCCATTTTAAATCACTCCTAATGCGTACTCCCACATAATTTATGGAATTAACTGCTTCCAGTTGCTGACCTGCTATTTTGTAGCTTTAATTTATGGAATTAACTGCTTCCAGTTGCTGACCTGCTATTTTGTAGCTAAATGATAAGGGATCTATCTTTCTATGTATTCGCAGCACATTACACTTGTCTACATTGAGATTCAATTGCCATTCCCTGCACCATGCGTCAATTCGCTGCAGATCCTCCTGCATTTCAGTACAATTTTCCATTGTTACAACCTCTCGATACGCCACAGCATCATCTGCAAAAAGCCTCAGTGAACTTCCGATGTCATCCACAAGGTCATTTATGTATATTGTGAATAGCAACGGTCCTATGACACTCCCCTGCGGCACACCTGAAATCACTCTTACTTCGGAAGACTTCTCTCCATTGAGAACGACATGCTGCGTTCTGTTATCTAGGAACTCCTCAATCCAATCACACAATTGGTCTGATAGTCCATATGCTCTTACTTTGTTCATTAAACGACTGTGAGGAACTGTATCGAACGCCTTGCGGAAGTCAAGAAACACGGCATCTACCTGTGAACCCGTGTCTATGGCCCTCTGAGTCTCGTGGACGAATAGCGCGAGCTGGGTTTCACACGACCGTCTTTTTCTAAACCCATGCTGATCCCTACAGAGAAGATTTCTAGTCTCCAGAAATGTCATTATACTCGAACATAATACGTGTTCCAAAATTCTACAACTGATCGATGTTAGAGATATAGGTCTATAGTTCTGCACATTTGTTCGACGTCCCTTCTTGAAAACGGGGATGACCTGTGCCTTCTTCCAATCCTTTGGAGTGCTACGCTCTTCTAGAGACCTGCGGTACACAGCTGCATGTAGGGGGGGGGCAAGTTCCTTCGCGTACTCTGTGAAAAATCGAACTGGTATCCCATCAGGTCCAGCGGCCTTTCCTCTTTTGAGCGATTTTAATTGTTTTTCTATCCCTCTGTCGTCTATTTCGATATCTACCATTATGTCATCTGTGCGACAATCTAGAGAAGGAACTACAGTGCAGTCTTCCTCTGTGAAACAGCTTTGGAAAAAGACATTTAGTATTTCGGCCTTTAGTCTGTCATCCTCTGTTTCAGTACCATTTTGGTCACAGAGTGTCTGGACATTTTGTTTTGATCCACCTACCGCTTTGAAATAAGACCAAAATTTCTTAGGATTTTCTGCCAAGTCATTACATAGAACTTTACTTTCGATTTCATTGAACGCCTCTCGCACAGCCTTCCTCACACTACATTTCGCTTCGCGTAATTTTTGTTTGTCTGCAAGGCTTTGGCTATGTTTATGTTTTCTGTGAAGTTCCCTTTGCTTCCGCAGCAGTTTTCTAACTCGGTTGTTGTATCACGGTTGCTCTTTTCCATCTCTTACGATCTTGCTTGGCACATACTCATCTAACGCATATTGTACGATGGTTTTGAACTTTGTCCACTGATCCTCAACACTATCTGTACTTGAGACAAAACTTTTGTTTTGAGCCGTCAGGTACTCTGTAATCTGCTTTTTGTCACTTTTGCTAAACAGAAAAATCTTCCCACCTTTTTTAACTGCACTGCTGACGTCGAAAATTTACCAGTTTAGATTCACAGTCAATTATTGAAAGGTTATAAGTGAGTCACAATTTCATTGAGAAATTACTCACGTTATTATTGGTAGGTTACGGAATAATAAACTGTTGCTAGGTTACACTAAATGTCAACGCTATACATATTTTCACTGTTGGGTAATTACGCTAAATGTGCATATTATTTATATTATTTTAATGTGGGGAGGTTACACAATCTTCCGTCCGCTGACTGTGGAAACATAACACCTGTTCATTTAGTGCAAGTGTTTTGATTGCTAAAATCAATACCATAAAGCATTAACAGGTCAGGGGGAAAGCTACAGACCAATAACAGAGAGCACTTTTAAATAAGTCAAAGGGGGAAAGCTACAGACCAATAACAGAGAGCTCTTTTAAATAAGTCAAAGTATACTGTTCGTCCCAAACAGAGTTAATGCAAAGTAGTCTTGCTACACAAGTGAAACTAAATCGACCCACATACCTAGAATAGTTGGCGCGCAGCCGCCTCCCTACAGGGTAAGAAAAATATAAAGGGCAGTAATATGAAAACGTGACGTGTGGGGAAAAAAGGCCAGGTAATACTGGATAAATTCATTGCCTGATGTTTGATTTTTACCATTGTGAACCAGTCAGCGTGAGTGCACAACTACTGTTTTTAATTTCAAGCTTGACGTCGGGTAACAAATGACAAAAAAAAATTTTTTTTTTCGAATGGTACAATTACAAATTACAAATTTTCGGATTTTTCTTTCCTTTACTTGCCAAATTTCATCATTGTTCATCAACGGGAAGTACCCTATAACTTTCGATGAGTGAGTCTGTGAGTATCAAAACGTAAATGGTCGTACCTTTGACTGCATTCATTTAGAACCTAACATTTATAATACCGCCAAGGGACCATAGGCCTTAGTATGAAACATAAATTTCAAATGGTTCAAATGGCTCTGAGCACTATGGGACTTAACATCTGAAAACGTCTCGACTTTTCATACAATTTCAATTCCGAGTCACCTACCTATTCATTTGAAGCTGCCTCATAAACACACAAATACTTCCCACTGTGGCCGGCCGCGGTGGTCTAGCGGTTCTGGCGCTGCAGTCCGGAACCGCGGGACTGCTACGGTTGCAGGTTCGAATCCTGCCTCGGGCATGGGTGTGTGTGATGTCCTTAGGTTAGTTAGATTTAAGTAGTTCTAAGTTCTAGGGGACTTATGACCTAAGATGTTGAGTCCCATAGTGCTCAGAGCCATTTGAGCCTTCCCACTGTTGCACTTGGTTTTGTTCCGTGACTGCTATACATTCATCAATTCTTAATTTTTCGTCAAAATCCTTTAAGCTTGGTTTGTTCATATTGCTGCTGCCGCGGTTACGATAAATGAGCTGCAGTGGAACTACCTGCATAAACATACATCTGACTAGTCACGTTGGATTGAGAGGGCAACGTGTTGCCATGTGCAGCAAGCTGAACGGATCCCGTGAAGCTTACCACGCTTGGGGAAACCAAAGCTGGCGTGCTTTAACTACTCTGCCTCAGTACAAATGTGCTCTTGTGTCTTAGTTGTGGAGGGCTATGACGCTCTAACAGTTGCGGTGGAGATAGGGGCAGACAGGCTGGAAGGCTGCTCTTGACACACTTCGTCAAAACGTAACAGCACCAACGGGCTCGGCAAACGCTGGAATGCATTTAGAATTTCTTTTCAGCTTCCAATTTTCTATTTTTTCTACGGAGAACTTTATCATGTTTATCTGAGATTCACAAAATATCACCACAGCGATTGAGTATTATTATAACTAAAAACAAGAAGCAAGCACAAGACGTAATGGTGAGGGAAGCACATCGTGCACACGCACGCTCCAAATTCGCAGCCTGTATCCAAGTGAGTGCGAGCTCTTGTTATCCACGCGGTTTGGACAAACGCGTAACGTCCGCGTGACAGTGGCAAGCGCTCACTCGCTTGCGTTATGAGGCGAGGCAGCATTAGTCATCTTCGGCAACTTGTGCCCGTATTCCACGTGGATTCGCACTCTCTCTCGCACGCTGCAGGCGCGTGCAGACAACTCGCATGACCCAAGCCCTTGCAGAGCTTTGCATACAGCACCGACCGAGGCGGTACAGTGGTTAGCACACTGGACTCGCATTTGCGAGCAAGACAGTTCAAACTAGCGTCCTATCATCAAGATTTAGGTTTCTCGTGATTTCCATAAATCGCTCCAGGCGTTCAAGAAATCTTTCACAGAGGAGAATCGTACAAATAGATTGTTATTTGACCATCGAACAGGCTCCTATATGGACGACATAGTAACAAGCACCCCAGGTGTACAGAAACAACTGAGATTTGAAAGCAAATAAATCACGGATGGAATTCCAATTCGGTTTTACAAAGAGTACGGCATTGGCCCCTTACCTAGCTTGCACTTACTGTCAATCGTTCCCAAGGCCCAAAGTCCCAAGCTACTGGAAAAAGCGCAGATCAATGCAGTACATAAGAAGGGTAAAGGAACAGACCCGCAAAATTACAGACCAATATAACTAACTTCTGTTTGCTGCAGAAACCTTGAACCTTTTCTCAGTTGGAGTGTAATAACTCTCTGGGACCGATGACCGTAGCAGTCTGGTCCCTTTAATCCCACAAGCCAACCAACCTAATAACTCTCTTGAGACAGAAAGCTTATGTCCAAGAATCAGCATGGTTTTAGAAAGCATCGCTCGTGCTAAACTCAGCTTGCCCTTTTCTCGCATGATATACTGCGATCTATGGACGAAGGGCAACAGGCAGATTCCAGTTTCTAGATTTCCGAAAATAATTTGATACGGTGTCCCACTGCAGGCTGTTGGCAAAGGTGTGAGCATGTGGAATATGTTTACTGATATGTGAGTGGCTCGAAGGATTCTTAAATAATAGAACCCAGTATGTTGCCCTCGACGGTGAATGTTCATCAGGGACAAGGATATCGTCAGGAGTGCCGCAGGGAAGTGTGATCGGGACCGCTGTTGTTCTCTGTATGCATAAATGATTGAAACGTCCCCTTAGAACAATTATACAAGACTGTGCTTAAACCTGACAGACTGTGCTTAACCTGACAGACTGTGCTTAACCTGACACACAATATTTTTAGCGCAACGCAATCTGACTTCCAATAATCCCTACAAAAGAATGGCCCTGACTAACATTAACCTATACCTTTCACAAATCACTTACCTCACAAAAATCTTCGTTACTGGAACTACTGCAATACAGCGAGCGCCACTACTGCCAGCTAAATAAAAGATTCCAACTACGGAAGGCACTAACTACTAGTAGGCATAGTTAGCAAATGAAAGATTTTAATAGAGAACAAACAATGTATTTACCTTAACAGTCATCGTATATATAATAGTTCATAATATCCAGTATTACAAATTTTCAAAACTCCGCCATCTCTCTCCCCACATCCACCACTGCTGGCGGCTCACCTCCAACTGCGCAACGCTACGCGCTGTTCACATCCAGCTGCCGCTGCCCAACACTACAATGGCAGACAACAATGCAAACTAGCCACAGGCTGCACACAGCACAGCCAGTGATTTTCATACAGAGCACTACGTAACGTTGCCAATAAGAAAACATAAACAGCCTACTTACATAAAGAAAACATAAACAGCCTACTTACATGATTTGGCGCACAGGGTGGGCAGCAGTCTGTGTTGTTTTCTGACGATGCTGTGGTGTACTGTAAGATGTCGAAATTGAGTGTGAGAAGATGCAAGGGGACTTGAACAAAATTTCTAATTGGTGTGACGAATGGCAGCTAGCTGTAAATGTAGAAAAACATAAGTTATGCTGATGAATAGGAAGAACAAACATTTAAGTTCGGTTGCAGTATTACTAGTATCTTGCTTGACACAGTCAAATCGTTTAAATATCAGGGTGTAACGCTGCAAAGTGATATGAAATGCAACTAGCACATGAGAGCTGTGGTAGGGGAGGCGAATGGTCGACTTCGGTTTATTGGGAAAACTTTAGGAAAGTTGGGTTCGTCTGTGGAGGAGACCGCATATAGGACAGGGGTGCGAGCTATTCTTAAGTACTGCCTAGAGTGTTTGGGATCCGTACCAGGTCGGATAAAAGGAAGACATAGAATCAATTCAGAGGCGGGCTGCTAGATTTGTTATCGGTAGGTTCGAACAACACGTAAGTGTTAAGGAGATGGTTCGGGAACCCAAATGGGAACCTTTGGAGAGAAGTGACGTTCTCTTCGAGAAACTCTATTGAGAAAATTTAGAGAACCGGCATTTGAAGCTGATTGTCGAACGAATCTATGCCGCCGACATACCTTGCCTCGGCGGTGGGTTGGTGCACCACCACCTAGAGACAAGGCCGCGGCGCGAAATTCGTAGCAGGTCGTGACGTCACTCCGAGCGGGCCACCATGTTGTGTTTCGAAGCGTTTGTTTATCTACACGTTTATTGGATCGAGTGCTACATTCGTGCTTAGAACTAGCGACTACAGTGTTTACGTGTAGTGAAGCTACTGTGAACATATTTTACAAATGTTGTGTGCCAAGGTGTCGTGGGAATTACGGAACTGGACCGAAAGTAATGTTGTTTCCCTTTCCGAAAGATGCGAAAATGCGTCGGAAATGGCTCTTAGCGATTCATCGCGACAATTTCCAACCCACTGAGCACACGAAGGTTTGTAAAAACTATATATCTAGTACAATTATTATTTTTTTCTAGTGGGATATCTTGAATTTTGGATACATTTGACTACAATTGTGAGCAAAAGTTCGCAGTAAATAGTATTCGTTTTCAAATGGCTTTATTTTGATTTTGAAAACGAAATATAAATTTGTGGATACTGAAGGCAGAGGAATTTAATATTATACACAGTATTAGTGCAGAATTTTTCAAGTGAGTTTAAATACTAGTCTTCTGGTCCAGAAAGAATGTAGTTTATCACAGTGCATTTTTCATAAATTTACCCTGTTTTATCATGTATATCGCAATATTATTTACACCCCGCACTCGTACGTTTTCACTGGCTATTGATAAGTCTTAACCAATTACATTACCGGTAAAAAAGAATTATAAACTATAGCTTCTGCTATATCGGGATAGATAAAGTTACGTATTTTAACCATACGGCAAAGTACTCTCCTCTTTGAGTGGTATATCATTTGCCAAAATCTCCTTTCGTTATCTCCGGCGGTTTACGAGATATGAGAGGCGTTATGAATATTTCATTCCTGCGCGTTGCGATCGGAAGTGAACTTGCTGCAGATGCTCAATTTTTTCGAGATTGGAAGCAGATATTGATCCAAAGTTTTACGAAAATTTCAAAACCTCATCTGTATTTCATACTCAGCAATAGAATGTATAATATGCATCAAACACAAATTCATAGCGACCCCTATTTTTTATGGCAACGTTCTCAAATTTGATACTCATATGTGAAATACCACAATAGTTATGACCATTATCGAAATGATTGGCACTTCATCATGAAGCTGCCATATAAAGGTAAAGTATTTCAGAAATCAATTATTCTTTACGGAACAGATTCTGTAAAACCGTTTGACAAAGATTTGCAGGCCGTGCGTCTCGATTCTTTCAGCGCAGCACCAAGCCAACCAACCCCGGCCCGCTATGCGTGACGTCACAAGAGCGCGCCGCGGCCTTCTCTCTAGGTGGTGGTGGTTGGTGTCAGTTGGATGCACCCTACAGGGTGCATGGCTCGGAACTGTCCTTGGAGCAATCGATTTTTAACAGTTCGTTGCGTCGCTGTGGTGCCAACTACTGCTCGAATTGTTGCTGCGTCACACCCATACACCGAACATGACTGTCTTCTCTCTTAGTACTGCCACGTGGCCATCCGGAGCCTCGTCTTCTCGCGGCCGTACCTTCCCGTGACCACCGCCGCCTGCAATCATGTACAGCGACTGCAGTATCGTGGGAGGAACCTCCAGCTTCTCATAGCCCTCTTTCGCGATTTCGTTCATATTCAGTGAGCTGTTGATAATGACTTCTTCGTCGTTTAAAAGTCGTTCTTGAGTAACATCAGTTCACTATGTCCAATCTCAAAGGTAACTAATGATTACGGTAGTACCGCGGGTATTTAAAGTGAACCTGACTTGCACCCTCATAGCTAGTAGCTTCACTCTAAAGCTACTGGCGCTAAACCTTGACAGACGGCGTCTTTCAGATGTACCAACTTTAGTTTATTTCGCACATCTCCTCTTTGGTGTTGGAATTTTTTTCTGTCATCGTAGTTGCCACTCGTCGATACATTCGTCTCTCTCTTTGGATCGCGTAATCCCAGCATAATCTGTAGCTGGGATGCCCCTGGGGATCCTTACTCTATCATGGTCTTGTTCGCCAACGTATCTAACATTTCAATATATGTATGTTAAGCCAAAACGCTCTTTTATCTCAACCAACACCTCTTCCTTTTGTTCGCTATGGAAGTGAGAAAGTAGTTCCAGCGTTTCGTAGGCTATGGTTCGTCGGTACGCCCATTCTTAGACGGTGGAGCAGGGGAACTATGACATATTCTGTCCTGCGTTTCTTTCCACTTGTAGTGTTAGCGTTAATCAGCATAACAGAAAAGCATTGGCCATGCGGCTGGAAAGCACCGGCCACAGGTAACCTCGTTCTACAACGACGTACTCAATAATAGCAGCGGGAGCGCCTGCAGTGTCTCGCTGCTACGACAATGGGTAAACATCCGTCCCGCCCTGCAGCAGCACGAATGCACAAAAACCAAGGCCAAGAAAATCTAAATGTGAGAAGACGCAGAATCCTGATTCACCCTCCCTTTCCTCACTCTTTGCCATGTCTACCCCAATACGCATTGTTCTTCTGATATACAGTCAGCGACTTGCGATTTGAAAGAGCTATGAATTAATTGTTTCCTGTAAAGTAAGTAATCATTTTATCTCATTTCTGTAATCATAACTCAGTACTGGTAATGTATGTAGCCCATTAAGTTGCAATGCCATAATTATATCCATAGTCATTCACTCAGGACTAATTCGCCCCTATAAAGTACTGTAAAAAGTTTTTCCGGTTGATAACAGAATACGACAGGATGTAGAGGGTATTAGAGATAACATCGGAAAAGTGCCAATGACAGAGCCTGTAAAATGTAAACTCACGACTTCAATACTGACGCAAGATCTCATCTCATTCATTCTGTTAACAATTAATGATGAAATGCACATTCCTCCTAGTTTTTTAGGTGCACACAGCAGTTGGTCAAATTGAGCATTTTTGTATTATTTTAAAATAAATAACTATTGGAACCATCATGAAAAAGATATGGAACTAAATATTATCAGACATACATTAACGTCATAAAGTTACGATTGATTTCACTAAAATCAGAGGAATCTCTGACACTCCTGCAAACAAATTCTTACGTCAGAATTGTATGTCACTATGTGAAATTTAGCCTCAACTGAAAGTTTGGAGACAATCAACCACGAATGAGAGGAATGAGGAATATTCGAATTTCATTCATTCATTGTCAGTTATTTAAACTAAGCACTGACAGTAACTAGAATGATTTCACAGTACTGTTGCTGGAAAGATATAATTCGTATTCCTGACCTGGGCCGGCCGAGGTGGCCGAGCGGTTGTAGGCGGTACAGTCTGAAGCCACGCGACCGCTAAGGTCGCAGGTTCGAATCCTGCCTCGGGCATGGATGTGTATGATGCCCTTAGGTTAGTTAGGTTTGAGTATTTCTAAGTTCTAGGGGACTGATGACCTGAGAAGTTAAGTCCCATAGTGCTCAGAGCCATTTGAACCATTTGAACCTGACCTGGATAACCATTAGCCAAATAAATATATGGTTATTTATAAATATCTCTGGGCTTACAGAATACGACTGCGCGAATACTACCAGACGCACAGGAAGATGACAGAGCATCTCGACTCCAAAAATCCATCTTGTGGGTATCGTCAGTGCGGTCCGACGCCACTTGATTGTTGGTTTCGGTTTCAGGTCTCTGGTCCCGAATTCACTTGCGCCGTTATGTTTTAAAGCGGCGTAAAAAGTAAAACATATCTGCAAAGTGCAAATCTTTTTTAAACAACTAATTGCCTGTTATCGTACATATTTATACACTGTGGCTAATGTGCATTTCATTGGGATTAACAGAAGTTAAAAGCGTTGCAAGTCTATGTGACCTACCACAACATTAACTCATGCGTTTAAGTACTTTATTATACATATGTAACAGAAATAGTCTTAGGTTATAGTAGAATGCGTTTGGATTACAGTTTTATGGGTAAATCATCTGCTGATAAATGTTACACCTCAGAAAGGTCGTTTAGTTGAATGTGAATATTTCGCAACGGCTTCCATTGTTCATATGTGGTACAGTTTTTGAATTGGCGAAATGCATTAGCCCCTATGAAATCTATTATCCTGTGATTTCTAGTTGCTATAGATGTTCAGTTCACTGTTTCAAACTGAGGGGTAATGAATTAAGTTACTTTCAACATCCGTAATATCGATTTCTTACAGGAATCCTAAAATACAATTTCACAACCTTTGTAATGTAATAATGGAATCAGCAAGCAATCAGCAGGATTGTACTCCTTGTCACAAATATGTCTAATGTATTAAAAATTTCAATGCAAATTATATAAAATTTTTAGTGAGGGTGAAAGAACTTGTTGTAGGTGCCGCCATCGACTTTTCTTTGTATTTATAACACTCGGTAAGGTTTGTGTTCACTTGTGCCTGTACGAAGATTATCCATTTCGTAACCGGCTGCAACACTTTTTCACTATGGATGATCGGCTGTATAGCCTGCAATCACACACAGACAGACACACACACACACACACACACACACACACACACACACACACACACACACACACACACACACACACATGTATACAAATAGACACGCACACACACACACACACACACACACACACACACACGCACACGCACGCGCGCGTACACACGCACGAGTCTTACAGACCCTCGATCAGGACTGAACATGTCGGTGTGCACCTCAAGCAAATTGTAAAGCATTAATCGGGGTTTTTCTCTCCACGCATCCTGTTTTAGCCCTAGAATTTTAGTCAACTACTCATCGTTTCAATATTTTCCTTCATTCTCTGAGACCCATATTTCATTCTTAAAAAGTGTTAATAGAGACGGGCTACGGCTATCGAAAGATCGGGTGTTTTTAAGTCGTGCTCTAATTTATTTTTTGGTTACCACTTACCTCATGAGAACACTGGTGTGTGTCAAACCACGTGTTCCTGAAAATAGTGTATTGCGCAGGCGCTAGAATAAATTCGTATCTTAGGTAAGTGCTTGAGATATACTTTCTTGGGATATTTTCTTTATAATCTCCCCATCCTACTACACCTCCTGCTGTTTTTTTTTAGATTATTTTCGTATCTTTGTATGTCAACTCAGGGCCACTTATCTTTCAGCATCGACCGGCATTGGTACCATTTTAGCAATCAAGGTGACAGCTGAATGTATTTTAGAATAATATTCATTCAGCATTTGGTGACGTGAAAAGAGTAGGCAGACTGCAGTATAGTCGTTTTCAGAACGTATTTGTCCAGGTACCCTTTCTGCATACGCAGATATCAGAGCAAACTTTTTATTGAACAGTCCCTACCAGTTTATACATAGTGTAAAAATCAATTTAAACCAAATTTCTATCAATTTTAGGTTGAGAGCTAGAAACCTTCAGAGTTTTAACGGTGATGTACACAACTGGTGTGTTCAGATGGGTGTTATAATGGCAGAATGTTCGTTTAAGAGAGGCGGTCAAACGAGTGGCCGTTTCCCTGAAGGCACAACTCATTGCGCCTTCTAAATGACCTGCAGACCGTGTATTACATCCTTTAATGCACATTTTTAGCTTTGCAAAAGACTTGCCACTATTTTGAGATTTGGTCAAGATAATTTTTGTGTAGACTTTATTATATTTTCATAGTCATCATTATTGTAGCTGGTCATCACCTGGAATAGGTGTCACATTAGAATGCTAAATTTGGTTAAGAATGAAGAAAGTTACTAATTTTTATTTTAGTTCGAAAGTACCTATTGTTCCTATTTCATCAAAATCATTACGAAAGTTTGAGCAAAACCAGTAACGACAAACTTTTGGTGTTAACATTTAAGAGAATTATTGAACTATAGCATCTAGCAAATCGCTGTGATTTTTACTTCTCATATAACTATATTAATTAATTTACTGTTATTGTGGTCATTTTTTCTATCTATGTTTTGGCAGTCGTGTTACTGCGCTACCATGGTAATGTTACTGTTGCTCTGAAATGGTTAATGTTGAAATGAAGTAATACTGGAAGTGAATTTTTGTAAAAGTTGTCTGTAAAAATACGTGAGATTATACTACTTCCTTATTATCGCGTTGCATACTACTGTGATCCATTCAATTTCCATTTTGTTTATCACTACTTTAAGCAAATGTAAAGTTTTGAGCATCAAATTTGACTCAACTAAATAAAGCGTGTCTCAAAAGTTCCGGTACAACTTTCATCCAAACTTTTTAAAATATTTACACCATGTTTGGCCTACGTGACACACTATCTCAGAAAGTTTTCACACCATTCAATCAATTTCAACATGTGCGTCTTTGGCGGCACGCACAACATCCAGTCGGTACGCAAGCTCTATCCACTGTCTGCGCATCGGCTGTGGCAATGGCAGCAGCGATTCGGTTCTTTAAATCACTGATGTGGTTGAGAAGCGTTTGGTAGACTGTCCTTCATACACCCTCACAGAAAAAGGTCCATTGGTGTAATGCCGGTGACCTAGGAGGCCAGGGAATTGGACCAGTCCTGCCAATCCGTTCTGTGTCTGCTACACCTGTTCCAGGTTGTCCGGTATGATGCTTCATATCAACGTTTCCTGTCTGCATAGAATTCCTTTACCACCGACGTACCTACGTCCGCGAGGTTGGTTGCTTCGTATACCATGTTTGAAAATTCCTTCGAACCAGCGTGTCCAGTTTGTTCTGAATAATCCATTCCGCACACCGAGCCCTTTTCTTGTATCATTGTCATTATGCTTCACTCACGACAACCTAAAATACTCACAAACAAAACTTTTGTGATTGATTTTAAGATTTCCAGAAGGCTTTTGACAACTTTCCTCACAAGCGACTTCTAGTTAAATTGCGTGCCTATGGAATGTCGTATCAGTCGTGTGACTGGCTTCGTGATTTCCTGTCAGAAAGGGCACAGTTCTTAATAAGTAACGGAAAGACTTCGAGTAAACCAGATGTAATATCTGGCCTTCCCCAAGGAAGTGTTGTAGGCCCTCTGTTGTTCCTGTTTTACATAAACGATTTAGGAGAGTCTGAGCAGCCCTCTTACATTGTTTGCAAATGATGCTGTCATTTACCGTCATGTAACACCATATGATCAAAACACGTTACAAAATGATATACACAAGATATCTGTATGGTGCAGAGTGCCAATTGACTCTAAAGCATGAAAACTGTGAAGTCATCTACATGAGCACTAAAAAGAATCCGCTAAATTTCAAAAATGGGTCAAATGGCTCTGAGCACTATGGGACTTAACATCTGAGGTCATCAGTCCCCTAGAACTTAGAACTACTTACACACATCCATGCCTGAGGCAGGATTCGAACCTGCGATCGTAGCGGTCGCGCGGTTCCAGACTGAAGCGCCTAGAAACGCTCGGCCACCACAGCCGGCTACTAAACTTCAGTTATACGATAAATCACGCAAATCTAAAGGCTGTAAACTCAACTAAATGCTTAGGAGTTACGATTATGAGTAACTCAAATTGGAACGAAGACATAGATAACGTCATAGGGAAAGCAAACCAAAGACTAAGATTTATTGGCAAAACAGATTTACTTAAGAGACAGTTTACACTATGTTTGTCCACCCTCCTCTGGAATATTGCTGTATGATGTGTGATCCGTATCAGATAGGATTGACAGTGGACATCGAAAAAGTTCAAAGAAGGGCAGCTCGTTTCGTACCATCGCGAAATAGGTGAAAGAGTGCCACTGGTAGGGGTTGGCAGTCATTAAAACAAAGGCGTTTTTGTCTGCGGCAGGACCCTCTTATGAAATTTCAATCACCAACTTTCTCTTCAGAGGGTGAAAATATTTTGTTGGCGGCCACCTGCATATGTAGAAATGATCATCATAATAAAATAAGAGACATCAGAGTTCGCACGGTAAGATTTAAGTGTTCGTTTTTCCCGAGCGCTATTCGAGGGCGGCACGGTAGAGAAGTAGCTTAAAGGTGATTCGATGAAACCTCTATCAGGCACTTAATTGTGAACCGCAGAATAATCATGTAGACGTATATGTAGAGCCAGCCGGTGTGACCGAGTGGTTCTAGACACTTCAGTCTGGAACCGCACGACCGCTACGGTCGCAGGTTCGAATCCTGCCTCGGACACGGATGTGCGTGATGTCCATAGGTTAGTAAGGTTTAAGTAGTTCTAAGTTCTAGGGGACTGATGACCTCAGATGTTAAGTCCCATAGTGCTCGGAGCCATTTGAACCATTTGTAGATGTAGAGTTTGTCTGTCACGTAAGCCAAACATGGTATGAATATCTTAATTAGTTTTGTTGCTATAACTCACTGAATTTGTAGCGTACCATTTGAGACATTTTGTCTTGCTCCGCAGTCTCTGGATAACGAGTAATAGTATTTTGCTATCCCTAGACTTTAGTCTTGCTCAAGTAATGACCGACATCATCAATACATATGTAACTCATTCTTACGTGAACTTCTGATTCTAAAGAGGTGGTTCCAGAAATAATCTTTTCGCTTTAGGACTGGCGACTGATTTATTTCATTACATGATTGAAATTTCACCAATTAATGATAAATTTGACTATTAAATCTACGAGGGGCGTTCAATAAGCAATGCAACACATTTTTATCAGAGAGCAGGTTATTTTTATTCAGGATTCCAAAGCGCCCTCTATATCATCATCCAGTGACGCCTGTCGGCTGAGGTTGACATGGCGGCCGCTCGGTACCATTAGGCCTTCATGGTCTGTTCGGAAGGAGTTTAGTTTTTTTTATTCCAATGCACCATGTTATTCCTCACTCTTTCGGCTACATAACCCTATTTTTTATCATAATCTCTGTTTATGCGACAGCCGTACGCCACCTTATCGGGAGGGCCTATATGCCCGCAAGGTACCATTGTAATGGTGGACGTCGGAGCCGACGTCCTGCTGCATCAATAACCTCCCCTTCATCCATGCACTGCTTCACGTGGGGTGCATACTTCACTTGGTCAAACAGATGGAAATCAGAAGGTGCGAGATCCGGGCTGTAGGGCGGATGAGAAAGAAGAGCCCAGTAAAATTTTGTGACCACCTCTCGTATGTGCAGACTTGTGTGTGGCCTTACGTTGTCAATGAGAAGGAGAAGTTCATTTGCATTTTTGTGGCGACGAACACGCTGAAGTCGTTTCTTCACTTTCCTGATGTAGCACAATACACATCATAGTTGATCGTTGCACCATGATAGAGGACATTAAGCAAAACAGCCTCTTCAGGAGTACCAGAAGACCGTCGCCATGATTTTACCGTCGCCACGATTTTACTGGTTGAGGGTGCGGCTATGATTTTTTTCTTCGGAGATGAAGTAGTGTGCTGCCAATGAAACCATGCTTCATCGCTTGTCACCATATTTCGCAAAAAATTGTCATTATCAGTTCTATAACGAGCAAACAATTCCACACAGATGGTCCTTCGTTACTCTTTACGGTCTAAAAGGCAAAGATGCACCCAGCGGGCACTCACCTTTGAGTATCCCAACTGGCGGACAAATGTGTCAGCACTACCAACAGAGACGTCCACTTGTGCAGCGAGATGTTTGATTGTGATTCGTTGATCAACTTGACTGAGAGTGTCTGCACGCTCCAACACAGCAGAAGTCAGCTGTGTGTGACCAACCGGCAATCGTGAGATCGGACAGATTTGCGCGGCTTTGTTGCGATGATGACAAACACCTCGCCCAGCGACTCGCCTTGCTTTTGTCCCTTGTCAGATCCCCGTGGACATTCTAGAGGGTCCTACGAACGTCTGCGTCTCAATGACGGGTGTCTGCTTGGAACGCACCTCCGTTACGCACGCCAGGCTGAAAGGTACCTATAGCGCCGTTAAGTGTCAAGATCGAAGGCGAACTCCTAAAAAATGCGCATACAACATACTGGTGTTACGGGGTGATGAGAACTGCCGGAATGTGATGGCGTACAACCGAATGCGAAACAATGTGTCGTGGAGCTTATCGCGAAACTGGCCGTCCTTTAAGGCGTAACTGCAGATAGTGCAACTAAATGTTTTATAGGCAGTGGTTCCAGGCGGCGTGAACTGCAATGTCACACACTTTTCAGGACGGATAATTTGTTCTAAAGGAGTACAATTTTGATACTCATACCAGGAATCAAGTCAAAAGCAAGTTATTTTGACCAGCTATCGGCCAAAATCAGCGCTCATACCATAGTTGTAATTCTCTTGCGCTCGTTTTCGCACTCTTGCTTGCTGTGACGTAAATATTCCCTACTGCCCTTGCAGGTTCACGCACCGCACACGAGAAAGAATCGCAGTGGCAGAATATCTCCAACTTATCGCAGCGCAATGAGTAACATTCTAGAGAATTTGTCATTTAAATTAACAGTCGGGACAATTGTATACGAGTGCGTTAAGGCACTGATGTTAGTTGCTCCGCCGCTACGTGTCGTAACTTGATGAAACAATAGCGGCTCAAGCTGTAATATTCAAAATGGTTCAAATGGCTCTGAGCACTATGGGAATTAACTTCTGAGGTCATCAGTCCCCTAGAACTTAGAACAACGTAAGCCTAACTAGCCTAAGGACATCACACACATCCATGCCTGAGGCAGGATTCGAACCTGCGACCGTAGCGGTCGCGTGGGTCCAGACTGTAGCGCCTAGAACCGCTCGGCCACTCCGGCCGGCGCTGTAATATTCCATGAAGTCCCACAACAAGTACCGATTTTTTTCAATCGAAATTGGCAGCGAAAAAAAAATGTTGTTGCATACTTGTTGAACGCCTTTCGTAAATCGATTTGCACTCATTATTTATTAAGACACTGTACACAGCTGCCATATTTCGTGCGTAATTGACCACTTTTCCAAATCGCCTCGATTAGTTTAATTTAAAACAGGTGCTTTTAGAACAAATTATGTAGACGTAATAACAATCTATTACGTTATATACCGGACGAAATGGGACAGTCCTCCCTCGGACATAGGTGTGTGTGTTGTTCTTAGCATATCGAGCGAGGTGGAGCAGTGCTTAGCACACTGGACTCACATTCGGAATGACGACGGTTCAATCCCGCGTCCGGCCATCCTGATTCAGGTTTTCCGTGATTTCCCTAGATCAGACAAACGCCGGTATGGTTCCTTTGAAAGGGCACGGCCGATTTCCTTCCCCATCCATCCCTAATCCGCGCTTGTGCTCTGTCTCTAATGTCCTCCTCCTCCTCCTCCTCTTAGCACAAATTACTTAAAGTAGTGTGTAAGTTTAGGGACCGACGACCTCAGCAGTTTTGTCCCTTAGGAATTCAGACACATTTGAACGAAATGGTAGGGTTACACCTCTTAGCTATGGAAACAGCGTATGACGATGCTGCGTACTCGTAGATTTGCCACGTCGTAGTGCAGAGCTGTAGGCAGGGTGCGGCGCGAGCCCGGGGCTGGAGGCCGCGTCCTTGCCACTGGCGTATATTTAGCCGCGCTCCGCGGCCCAAGGCGAAGACCTCGCCCCGGCGAGGCACGGCAGAGCACAGCGCATCCCGGCCCGCCCAGGTCGCTCTAGAAACCTCCACAGCCGCGAGAACGTCTCCTTACGTCATCTGCCCGCAGCTCAGCACTGCGACGTGGCAACTCTAGGAGTACGCAGCATCGCCACACGCTCTTTCAGCAGCTAAGGGGTATAATCCTCCAATTTCGTCCGGTATACAACGTAACAGACTGTTATTGCATCTACCTAAGTCGCAGCGATTTGGTAAAGTGTATGAGGTTAAGTCAATTACACTACTGTTCATTAAAACTGCTACACCACGAAGATGACGTGCTGCAGACGCGAAATTTAACCGACAGGAAGAAGATGCTGTGATATGCAAATGATTAGCGTCGGTGGCGAAACCTACAACGTGCTGACACGAGGAAAGTTTCCAACCGATTTCTCATACACAAACAGCAGTTAACCCGCTTTGCCTGGTGAAACGTTGTTGTGATGTCTCATGTAAGGAGGAGAAATGCGTACCATCACGTTTCCGACTTTGATAAAGGTCGGATTGTAGCCTATCCCGATTCCGGTTTATCGTATTGCGACATTGCTCCTGGCGTTGGTCGAGATCCAATGACTGTTAGCAGAGTATGTGATCGGTGGGTTCAGGAGGGTAATACGGAACGCTGTGCTGGATCCCAACGGACTCGTATCGCTAGCAGTCGAGATGACACACATCTTACCGCATGGCTGTAACGGATCGTGCAGCCAAGTCTCGAACTACTACCATTTGCACGAACAGTTCGACGACGTTTGCAGCAGCATGGGCTATCAGCTCAGAGACCATGGCTGCGGTTACCCTTGACGCTGTATCACAGACAGGAGCGTCTGCGATGGTGTACTCAACGACGAACCTCGGTGCACGAATGGGAAAACGTCATTTTTTCGGATGAATCCAGGTTCTCTTTACAGCATCATGATGGGCGCATCCATGTGAACGGACATTGCAAGCGTGTATTCGTCATCGCCATACTGGTGTACCAACCGGCGTGATGGTATAGGGTGCCACTGCTTACACGTCTCGGTCATCTCTTGTTCGCATTGACGACACTGTGAACAGTGGACGTTACATTTCAGATGTGTTACGACCCGTGGCTCTACCCTTCATTCGATCCCTGCGAAACCCTACATTTCAGCAAGATAATGCACGACCGCATGTTGCAGATCCTGTACAGGCCTTTCTCGATACAGAAAATGTTCGAGTGCTGCCCTAGCCAGCACTTTCTCCAGATCTCTCACCAGTTGAAAACGTCCGGTCAATGGTGGTCTAGCAACTGGCTCGTCACAATACGCCAGTCACTACTCTTGATGAACTGTGGTATCGTGTTGAAGCTGCATGGGCAGCTGTACCTGTACATGCCATCCAAGCTCTGTTTGACTCAATGCCCAGGCGTACCAAGGCCGTTATTACGGCCAGAGGTAGTTGTTCTGGTACTGATTTCTCAGGATCTATGCATCCAAATTGCATGAAAATGTAATCACATGTCAGTTCTAGTATAATATATTTGTCCAATGAATACCTGTTTATTATCTGCATTTCTTTTTGGTGTAGCAATTTTAATGGCCAGTAGTGTATTACCCGCAAATTAGTTATAAATTTTATTGTAATCAAATAGGAAACTTACAAGAACATCATTTTTCGACATAGTCTCCATAGTTCATCGTTGTACAAGCTTCCTGATGCCCTCACGAATGAAGGTTCTCGGTTGAGCTGCAGGCCAGGAATGCACCGCTTCTTTCACTGCTTCGTCCGAGGCAAGTCGACGGCTCCTTAATGCCTCATTGAGTGGACGAAACAATTGATAGTCAGAACGGGCAAGATCGGGACTATATGCAGGATGATCCAGTACTTCGAATTTGCGTTTCTGGAGCGTTTCAGCAGTGTGGGCAACAGTATGCGGACGGGCATTGTCGTGCAAACACAACACCTTTTGACAGCAATCCTTGGCGTTTGCTTCGAATTACAGGCTTCCGCCTGGCAGTAAGCATCTAACTGTAAGTAGGCTGTTTAGGTTTTTATGGTGGAAACGCCACGTAGCGCTCGGTATGAATATCACTGACTGTGCTGTGTGCAGCCTGTGGCTGGTTGGCATTGTTGCAATATTCGCTATTGTAGTGTTCGGCAGTTGGATGTGAACAGCGCGTAGCGTTGCGCAGTTGGGGGTGAGCCGCCTGCAGTGGTGGATGTGGGGAGAAGATGGAAGAGCTTTGAGAGCGGACGATCTGGACGCGTGTCCGTTAGAAAAGGGAAATTTGTAAGACTGGATATCATGAAGTTCATGACATCCGGTATATACACAGGATGTCCCAGCTATCTTGTCCACCCAAAATATCTCTGGAACAATAACAGCTATTGGAAAACGACTTTCACCGGTATCAATGTAGGACTGGGGCCCATGAATGTACATATTTGGAAAAATTCTAAAACGAAAGCATATGTGTTTTTTAACACAAACTTGTGTCTTTTTAAATGGACCTCCTATACTTTTTCTTGAGCAATCCTTAGCATGACAAAGCACATACACAATGGCGTTGATTGCAATATTTCCATTACATCCCGAGATATTAAGACGCGAAGTTGACGCTTGAAACCCCCGACATGCGCTGCTAGCGCACGTCCTGAGGCTCAGGCGTGAACCCCATGCTGCCCGTAATCGCGATGTAATTGATATGCGTAATCACACTTCCATACCTATCAAGAGGTCCGAAACGATTAATACGGTCTGCTGCCATCCTGCATTAACGTCGTACATTCCAGCAGGTATTTATTCCATAGGCTAAGGGTGATGCGGTTCTGTAACATATCTGTGTACCGCAACGTTAGTCACAAAGTTAACTTCGCTTATCGTTAATCCGTTACTAAAAAGGTAATGCCGTTCAACGTTAAAACTTTACTTTACCGTAGATCTAGCGCAAGTGACAGTTAATCATTCACTCGTAATAGTAAAATTCATGTTGATGGTTTTAGTGAAACGAGCAAGTGGACTAAAAGTTTTACCGTTGTTTAGGTAAAAATGTTTTGATTTGGGAAGTTCAGGTAGGACATAGAAGATGAATGTAAACATGTTTAACCAATTAGTTTTATTATCGCATAATTATCAATGTTATGTTTATCTTATGCGTTAAATGACAAATTGTTGCAAACAAATGTTTCTTAACATCACTGGGTAAAATGGCCCTTTGTGGAAACTTCCACTGTGATACCAGCACTACATACTAAACATAGCGTTCACATCTCATGCTCAAAGTGATGCCCATTGGCTTGCATACATAGGGTCATTCTGCGGATGAAGGATGCCCTACTTCGTGCTACTGTTTCCTCTTTGATGGCTGTACAAGTTTCAATAATGCGTTGCTTCATGTCCTCTGGTGTTGTTGTTTCATGTTGGTAAACAGCATCCTTCACTGCTCCCCAAAGAAAATAATCCAGCGGTGTAAGGTCCGGAGATGGGGCAGGCCACCTAACTGGGCCACCTCGTCCAATCCACCTACCAGGGAACTTACGGTTCAGAAGTCGTCGTGCTCGTAAGGCGTTATGTGCAGCGCATCCGTCATGCTGATACCACATGACCATTCTCCGGTTCAGAGGTACGGTGTCCAAGAGAACAGGAAGATTGTGACGTATAAATCTGGAGGATTGTCTGCCATTTTGGATGGCATTTATAAAGAAAGGTCCGATAATGGTGTCTCCAATAATCCCACACCAAACATTAACTTTCCACGGACGTTGATGCTCTACCTGACGGAGCCATTTTGGATTGTCTGCGGACCAATAATGAATATTCCTCATATTGACAATTCCTTTGTTGGAGAATGATGCCTCGTCGGTAAAGAGAACATCTGCAAAAAAATTTGGATTAGTCAGAAGTTTTTGCTGAGCCCACCGACAAAATGTTACCTTATTGCGGAAGTCTTTTCCATGAAAAATGGTTCAAATGGCTCTGAGCACTATGGGACTTAACATCTATGGTCATCAGTCCCCTAGAACTTAGAACTACTTAAACCTAACTAACCTAAGGGCAGCACACAACACCCAGCCACCACGAGGCAGAGAAAATCCCTGACCCCGCCGGGAATCGAACCCGGGAACCCGGGCGTGGGAAGCGAGAACGTTACCGCACGACCACGAGATGCGGGCCTTTTCCATGAAGATCCTGGTGTAAATGAACATGGTAAGGATGAAATTTATGACGTTTAAGAATACGCTGTGCACTTGATTTCTACACACCAACTTCACGTTCAATTTGACGTGTGCTGATTTGAGGATTCACAGCTATGGCAGCGAGCACAGCAACTTCAGAAAGTTCATCTGTGCATGTTCTAGGACGATGACGAGGTATTGGATTTAAGCTTCCCGTTTCACGTAGACGAGATGAGAGACACCAAACATCCGGCGCGAAGGCGATGGCTTGTCAGGGAATCGTCTTCTGTACAGTCGTTCTGCCTGAACAGCATTTCGTCCACCTACAACAGGGTACAGTACAGGTATGTAGAGTAGGGTAGAAAACAGACATATTAACTTAATAATCATAATGTTCGCTAACAGTACTATCAACAAACAAGCAATATCATAACGTATTTCCCGTCAACGTACATTCTCCTTAGATCAGCAGCATTTCTACCATATCTTCATGTGTGTACATTATACTGTACAGTATAAGTTCCACAACGCAACGTTTATTCACAATGTGTACTACCACCGTGCCGTCACTAGATTACTCTGATGCACGACTACACTGGCAAGCGGTGTACTGCACACCAAAGCAACAACAAATGGGATGCTCGGAGGGTGGTAGAGTACAGGAGTTTGCATGGGTCGCAAATCATAAACAAGGCGAAGTGGTAACTGTGGCAGTAGTGGGAACTACGTTGGACACTTGACTAGGTAGAGCCAGGCCCTGCGCGACAGGCACAATGGGTCATATAACGCATTAGATAAACCTTATTTTGGGTGTGCAGGATAAATAAGACAACCTGACGGGTGTACACCGATCGGTACTGGTTCATATTGTGTACGTAGATACGTAAAACGTGCAAAAGGGAAATCATTATGTGCTTATGAGAGTTGATGGCAGCAGGCCGTATTATTCGTTTCGGACCTCTTGATAAGTATGGACGTGTGATTACACATGTCAATCACATCGCGATTACGGACAACATGGGGTTCACGCCTGAGCCTCAGGACGTGCGCTAGCAGCGCATATCGGGTGTTTCAAGCCTCAACTTCGCGTCTCAATATCTCGGGATGTAATGGGAATATTGCGATGCAATCAACGCCATTGTGTATGTGCTTTGTCATGCTATGGATTGCTAAAAAAAAATATAGGAGGTCCATTTAAAAAAACATAAGTTTTTGTTAAAAAACACATATGCTTTCGTTTTAGAATGTTTCCAAATATGTACATTATGGGCCCCAGCCCTACATTGATACGGGTGAAAGTCGTTTTCCAATAGCTGTTGTTGTTCCAGAGATATTTTGGGTGGACAAGATAGCTGGGACACCATATATATATATATATATATATATATATATATATATATATATATATATAATGACTTTTGAACACTATTAAGGTAAATACATTGTTTGTTCTCTATCAAAATCTTTCATTTGCTAACTATGCCTATCAGTAGTTAGTGCCTTCATTAGTTAGAACCTTTCATTTAGCTGGCAGTATTGGCGCTCGCTGTATTGCAGTAGTTCGAGTAACGAAGATTTTTGTGAGGTAAGTGATTCATGAACGGTATAGGTTATTGTTCGTCAGGGCCATTCTTTTGTAGGGATTATTGAAAGTCAGATTGTGTTGCGCTAAAAACACTGAGTGTCAGTTTAGTGTTGATCAGAATAAGTAAAGAGACAAATGTCTCAGTACGTTCAGTTTTGCTCAGGTGTTTGAAAATCAAGTAACGTATTTTCCAGCACTGTCTTTTATAACAAAAAAAATTTCTAAGGGGACGTTACATAACGTAGACTGTTTATTCAAAAAATGGCTCTGAGCACTATGGGACTTAACTGCTAAGGTCCCCTAGAACTTAGAACTACTTAAACCTAACTAACCTAAGGACATCACACACATCCATGCCCGAGGCAGGATTCGAACCTGCGACCGTAGCGGCCGCGCGGTTCCAGACTGGAGCGCCTTTAACCGCATGGCCACCACGGCCGGCGACTGTTTATTGTTGTGCTCCTTTCCCCACAATGTTCCAGTACTGGACCTTGTGCGTCCCAAAAATCCGTAATCATTAGTTATCCTGCGGACGGTTGGGTCTTGAACTTTTTCTTGCACGGCGAATTTGGATGTTTCCGTTCCGTACTCTGCCGTTTACTCTCCGTTTCTAAATGATGGATCCATGTTTCGTCACCAGTAATAATCCTGTCTGAGAAGTTGTCCCCTTCGTTACCATACCTATCCAAACGTTTTTTGCAGATGTCCAAGCGCGTTTAGTCATGCAACTTGTTTTGGGACCCATCTTGCAAAAAACTTCATGAAACCCAAGTCGGTTGTGGATGATTTCGTAGGTAGAACAGTGACTAATTTGCAGACGATGTGCCACTTCGTCAACAGTTAATCGACTGTCCAAGAGAATTATTTCACATAAACGGTCAATGGTTTCTTCATTTGTGGGCCGGTCGGTGTGGCCGATCGGTTCTAGGCGCTTCAGTGTGGAACCGCGTGACCGCTACGATCGCAGGTTGGAATCCTGCCTCGTGCATGGATGTGTGTAATGTCCTAGGGTTAGTTAGGTTTAAGTAGTTCTAAGTTCTAGGGGACTGATGATCTCAGATGTTCAGTCCCATAGTGCTCAGAGCCATTTGAACCAGCCATTCATTTGTGGCGGTAAACGGTCGTCGGCTCCTTCATCGTGTCGAACATTTGTGAGACCATTTCGGAATTTTTCAATCCATTCGCAGACACTCCGTCGTGGCAAAACACTGTTCCCGTACTGTAACGAAAGTCTTCAATGAATTTCGGCCCCTGGTACACCTTTCGACCACAAAAAACGGATCACCGTACGTTGCGTTTCTTTGGTGCAAATAGACAGTAGAGCAGCCATGAGTAACAGCATGGCAGCGATAACGAAACTAACCTAGCAGCTTGAAAATTGCAATTATCTAGCAACAAATAAACAAAGAATGCGTCATCAACGTAAAACGACAGTACTGCCATAATAAACAAAAATGCCGGCCGTGGTGGCCAAGCGGTTAAAGGCGCTACAGTCTGGAACCGCGCGGCCGCTACGGTCACAGGTTCGAATCCTGCCTCGGGCATGGATGTGTGTGATGTCCTTAGGTTAGTTAGGTTTAAGTAGTTCTAAGTTCTAGGGGACTGATGACCTCAGATGTTAAGTCCCATAGTGCTCAGAGCCATTTGAACCATTTAAACAAAAATAAAACTAAATTGCAGATAATAATTGACTTACCCTCGTACAATTACTTACCGAGAACGGCAGTTGTGTACACTGTCTTAATAAACAATGAGTGCAGATCGATTTACGAGGGGCGTTCAACAAGTATGCAACAACATTTTTTTTTCTCGGCCAGTTTCGATTGAAATAAATGCGAAATTTGTTGTGGGTCATCGTTGAATATTCCCGCTTCAGCCGCGATTGTTTCATGAAGTTTCGATACGTGGCGGCATTATACGAAGTTTTCAAACTGGCGTCTGTAACGCAGGTGCGTTCCAAGCACAGAGCCATCCAATATCGTGAAGGCGATGAAACATTTATTCATCACTTCGAACCAGAAACATAACGGCATTCCGTGGAGTGGCGCCATTCAAATTCTCCTACGAAGACAAAGTTCACCGCTTCGTCAACCGATAAAATCGTGGCGACGGTCTTCTGGGACTCTGAAGAGGTTATTTTGTTTGAAGTCCTCCTTTGTGGAGCAACGATCAACTATGACGTGTACTCTGCTATCCTCAGGAAATTGAAGAAACGGCTTCAGCGCGTTCGTCGCCACAAAAATGCAAACGTACTTCGGAGGTCTCATTCTCTGGCACTTGCGTAGCGTCCCGCACAGTCAGGTCCTTCGAGGAGACGGAGTAATGGGCCGTTTCCAAATGGACATCAAAATAATGCTGCAACGTCCACCATTACAAGAGACTCTTAACAAATTGCTTCAGCTGTGCTGCTGAATTCCTGATTTCCTGGTTGGTTGTTTGCCTGATTTAAGAGAGGGGACCAAACAGCGGGGTCATCGGACTCATCGGATAGGAAAAGGATGGGGGAGGAATCGGCTGTGCCCTTCCAAAGGAAACATCCCGGCATTTGCCTGAAGCAATTTAGGGAAATCACGGAAAACCTAAATCAGGATGGCCGAACGCGGCTTTGAACAGTCGTCCTCCCGAACTCGGCCGGCCGCGGTGGTCGTGCGGTTCTAGGCGCTCCAGTCCGGAGCCGCGCTGCTGCTACGGTCGCAGGTTCGAATCCTGCCTCGGGCATGGGTGTGTGTGATGTCCTTAGGTTAGTTAGGTTTAAGTAGTTCTAAGTTCTAGGGGACTGATGACCACAACAGTTGAGTCCCATAGTGCTCAGAGCCATTTGAACCAACCCGAACTCGAGTCCAGTGTGCTAACCACTGCACCACCTCGCTCGGTCGTGTTTTCCTATCAGAAAGGTCACAGCACGTAGTAGTCATCGAACAAAACAGAATGATATGCAGCGTTCCACAAGTAAGTGCTAGGTCCTCCGCTGTTTCTAATCTATAAAAACGATTTAAGAGCCAATCTGACCTTTGCAGATGATGGTGACATTTACCGTCTAGTCAAGTCATCAGAAGATGAAAACTAATTGCAAACTGATTTATACAAAATATCTGTATGGTGCGAAAAGTGCCGAAAGTCTCTGAATAAGGAAAAGTGTGAGGTCATGCACATGAGTACAAAAAGAAATCCGTTAATCTTGGGTTATCCAATAAATAACACAATTCAGCTAAATACGTCGAATTACAATTACGACCAACTTAAATTGTGAAGATCACGTAGATAATGTCGTGGGGCAGATAAAGCAAAGAGAAGATGCAACAGGTCTCTTGTCCCTCCTCTGGTACAGTATTTCTGCGGGATCCTTACATTATAAGATTGACGGACGACATCGAAAAAGACAAAAGAATGGCAGCTCTTTTTGTATTACCCCGAAAATGTGGGTAGTGTGCGACGGATACGATAAGCCAGCTGGGGTGACAGTTATTAAAACAAAGGCGTTTTTAACAAACATTTTTGGAACAGTGATGAAAAATTTTAAAAAATTTATTTTTTTTCAATTCTGTCACCTATGCTCTTGTAACATACCTGGTGTGATCAAGACTGAATTTTAAAAAGAAAAATTTTAAAGGCGCTTTTCCTTGCGGCGAGATCTTTCCACGAAATTTCAATCAACAACTTTCTCCTCTCAGTGTCAGAACATTTTGTTGTCGCCAGCCTACATAGGACAAATGACTGCCGTAAAAAAAAAAGAAAAACCAGAGCTCATACAGAAAGATTTAGGTTTTCATTTTTCCCAGGGGCGGTTAGAGAGGGGAATGGTAAAGAAATTGTTTGACGGTGCTTCGAAGAACCCTCTGCTAGACACGTAAGTGTGAATTGCAGAGAAATCATGAAGATGCGATACAAATTTTCAGGGGTGACGGGGAAGAGCAGATCAACTCTGATTAGAAAACAACAGATCAGGGGATCGCACAGACTGGCCTTCACCATTTTTCTCGAAACATATTGGATCTGGGGGCCAGTGCCCGGACATCAACTTCCTAAAGCAGCGTGGTGGAATTTCAAATAATATAATAATAGTAAAATGTAAATGTCGTTTGACTAGGGCCTCCCGTCGGGTAGACCGTTCGCCGTTCGATATGACACCACTTCGGCGGCTTGCGCGTCGATGGGATTGACATGATGAGGATTAGGACAACACAACACCCAGTCCCTGAGCGGAGAAAATCTTCGACCCAGCAGGGAATCGAACCCGGGCTCTTAGGATTGATATTCTGTCGCGCTGACCACTTTTTTTCCGGTATTGTTCATTGTGTTTGGTCTGGGCGAACGTCACAAGACATCCGTTCAAGCTGATCGTTTATTCCTTTACTCAGTTTTTTTATTACAGAGAGCGAGCAGCCCTCTGAACACGCTGAGCTACCATACCGGTAACCATTCAGCTACCGCGGACGAACGTAACAATAGTAATGTAGTGTAACTTGTTTATAATCATGACGTTTGACACTATTTTGCTGCGAAACGCGCTGTTTTACATTCCTGAGCATTTAAAGGAAGCCGCCAATCTTTTAATTCTTGTATGTTGAGTCAGATTACAATCTACTAATGATAAACAGTAGACTGACGTTTAAGGGGATCGTGTCGAGAAATCAGTGTGGAAGTAAATAGGATACTGAAGTACTCAGCTATGATGAGACGCGTTCGAAGTTCGGTATGGATGTGAATACTGCGATAAGGAATACCAGAGTAGGATGTTCAGATGAAGACGAATGGACGTCTCTAAAATGACCAGCCACAGAAGTCGGACAGCAAACATAGGTACTAGGAAGTTAAATGCGAAGGAACCTTGGCTAACAGAAGAAATACTTCAGTTAATCGACGGAAGAAGGAAGTACAAAAATGTTCAGGCAAAGGCAGGAATACACAAATGTAAATCACTGAGGAATCAAATAAATAAGAAGTTTAGGGAAACCAAGGCGAAATGACACCAGGAAAAATGTGAAGGAATGGAAAACGAAATGATCGTGGAAAGGACTCATTCAGCGTATAGAAAAGTCAAAACAACCTTAGATGAAATTAAAAGTAAGGATGGCAACATTAAGAGTGCAATGGGAATTCCACTGTTAATTGCAGAGGAGATGACGGGTAGGTGGAACGAGTACGTTGAAGGCCTCTGTGAGGGGGTAGACTTGTCTGATGACGTGATAGAAGAAAATATTGGAGCCGATATGGGAGAAATAAGGGATTCAGTATTAGAGTTTAAAACATCTTTGGTAGACTCGAGATTAAATAAGCAAGAAGGGTAGGTAACATTCTGTCGGACTTCCTAAGATCATTGGGGGAAGTTGCAACAAAATGATTATTCACTCTGGTCTGTAGAATGTATGAAATTGGCGATATACCATCGGATTATGGGGAAAACATCATCTATACAATTCCCAACGTTGCAAGAGACAACATGTGCCAGAAGTACCACACAACCATCGTAACAGCTCATGCATCGAAATTGGAAGTACCACACAACCATCGTAACAGCTCATGCATCGAAATTGCTGATGAGAGAATATACAGAAGAACGTATAAGAAAATCGAGGCTCTGTTAGATGACGATCGATTTGGCTTTAAAGGTAAAGGCACCATAGAGGCAGTTCTCATTTTGAGGTTGATAATGGATGCAAGACTGAAGACAAATCAAGACACGTTCACAGGATTTGTCTACCTGGAAAAAGCTTTCGAAAATGTAAAATGGTGCAAGATGTTCGAAATCCTGAGAAAAATAGGGATTAACTATAGGAAAATATGAGTTATACACAATATGTACAAGAACCAAGAAGGAACAATAAGAATGGAAGACCAAGATCTAAGTACGCGGATTAAAAACGGATGCAGTCTTTCACTCCTGTTGTTGAATCTACACATCAAAGCAGCAACGACGGTAATAAAAGAAAGATTCAAGAGTGGAACTGAAATTCAGCGTGGAAGGGTGTCGACAAGATTCGATGATGTCATTGCTATACTCAATGAAGGTGAAGAAGAACTGCAGGATCTCTTGAATGGAATGGATATTACAATGAGTAGAGAATAAGGATTGAGAGTAAACTGAAGAAAGACGAAAGTATTGAGAAGTAGCAGAAATGAAAATAGCGAGTAACAAAACGTCAAAGTTGGTAGTTACGAAGTGGACGAAGTTAAGGAATTCTACTACTTTGGAAGCAAAATAACCAACGACAAACGAAACAAGGGGAATACAAAGAGCATCCTAGCACAAGCAAAGAGAGCATTCCAGGCTAAGAGAAGTCTACTAGTTCGAGCATAGTCCTTAATTTGAGAAAAAGATTTCTGAGAATGTTCATTTGGAAAACAGCATTGTATGCTAGTTAATCATGGACTATGGGAAACCAGATCAGAAAAGAATCGAAGCATTTGAGATGTGGTGCTACAGAAGGATCCTGAAAAGTGAGTGGACTGGTAAGGTAAGGAATAAGGATGGTCTCCCGTATGATTGGCAATGAAAGGAACATATGGAAAGCAGCGACAAGAAGGAGGAGCAGGACGATGGAACGTATCTTTAAGACATCAGGGAATAGCTTCCATGATAATAGGGCGACGCGGTGAGGATAAAACTAGGAAGAAACAGATTGGGACACATCAAATGAATAATTGATGACATAGGGTGCAAGTGTTACTCTGAGATGAAGAGGCTGGAACGGACTAGGCATACTGACTTAGCGAAACACATTGACCCTCCTGTAAATTTATATTCTTATACAGAGCGTCCCATTTATCCTGACCACTCCAGTGAAACGAAAGCTTCAGACACAAACTGAAGCCATATCAACTTGACAATTCCGTATACTCCATAAATGAATTTCTGGTGTCTATGAGCGTGTGCTTGGGTAAGGAAGCGAGTGTTTGAACATAGTTAAGAATCACTGTATATATAGAAAAATGTAACTTAACGAAAAAGCAAATGGTCAGCATTTTGCCTTGTTTTTCGCTAATAATGTGTAGTATATTTGGAGAACTGATTTGTTCCACATCGTAGAGAGCAACGCCGCAGTTACGATCCGCAGAACATGGGGATGACTAATTAACTATCATTTTAGGAGAATGTTGGACATTTCTTATAAGGGACCTTTCATCGGCCGTTATTGGGATTTATAAACTGAAACAAGTTCTTGTACTGTATGTTATTACTAGAGACCGGATTATATGCATTTGCATGTTGCATATGCATTTGAATATTTGGCTCCTTTTTCGGGTTATTGCATATTTTAACTAAAAACTAGTGACGACGCATATTTTCGCTCTATGTTCAGAATATTTTAAAAATTTAGACGGGCGGTCTCTAGCTCGATCTAGCTTTGATGTCTTACAGATTGACCGCAACCTAGAACAGCGTGTAGTCGCTAACCGAGAGGCCACTGCCTAACGAAATCATTACAGAAGAGGAACAGGAACAGGCAGACTGAGTCAATGCACCTGCGCCAGCGATCCCGGTTAATCCCCTCCGCTGTCATACCGTACGCGTCGACAACAATTAACCTAGGCAGGCTTTTAGTCGCAAGTCCATTGTTTGAATTAAGCTTTCTGTTTACGTGTACACAATTGGCCGTGTTTACGACGTGTAGTGTGTAATGTGTTGAGCGCCATGCCACCGGAAAAAAGAATGTCGTTTCGTGGATAGCTGACCATCCTGAAACATTTACATATGACGGAATTGTTTCATATTGTCGAGTTTTCGAGAAAAACGTTTCAAATAGACCAGCATGTCAAGACATGTCTTCATATCGCAGGAATGCAGAAGAAAGGACCACGATAACAACTTCTGACAACAGCAAGTTGCAGTAGCAGGGATTTGTCCAAAGGTAACCCAAAAGTCTGATTAACATGGATCTATGTGAAGCATTCATTGCAAGCAGTATTATTCTTCACAAACCTACAAACCCTATCCTCAAAGGCTTCCTGCGCAAATATTGTTTAAATCAAAATATACCAGATGAATCAACAATACTCAAAAATTACATATCGACAATTTACGTAAATGTTCTGGAAGAAATACGCAACGAACTCAAGGACAGTATTATCTGGAGTTCAGTTGACGGAACTACAGACACTTGTGGTCGTTACATTGCAAATTTAATTGTTGGTGCTTTAAAAGAAGAGGCATCTTCTTCCTATTTAGCGGCCTGCGAAGACCTTGAAAAAGTAAATCATTCTACGATCACCACATTTGTGAACGATGGTTTCGGAAAAATATTTCCAGAATTTTCTCCGTATGAAAGGGTGTTTGTGTTTATTTCAGATGCTGCTCCCTAGATGATCAAAGCAGCGAAATCCCTCTGAGTATTTTATTCCAATTTGATTTCATGTGACGTGCTTCGCTCATGAAGTACATCACCTTGCTGAAGAAGTACGTTCCACATTTGTGAATGTAAATAAACTGATTTTGTCCACAAAGGAAGTGTTTCTAAAGGCTCCTGCTCGGACCAAGACCTACAAAGAAAAACTACCAAATGTGCCTTTACCTCCCGAACCAGTGGCACCTCGATGGGGTACGTGGGTCGAAGGTGTGTTGTTCTACAACGAACATTTCGAGGCCATTAGAGGGATAGCAATCGACTTCGATAGTGCAGAGGCTTTGACAGTTTGCCAGTGCAAGGAAGCTTTTAATGATTCCGGTAGTAAAAAAGACATTGCTGTGATTAGCACTCATTTTTCCCATATACCTGCAAGTATTAAAAACCTTGAAACTCAAGGTTGTTTGGTGCTGAATGAATCTATTCAGCTAATGAATAGAATTATCCTAGTAAACTCCTCATTGCCGGAGGTATTCCCAAGAAAACTTAAAGAAAAGTTTGAAAACTTTTTAAACAATAACCCAGGCTTGAACCCTTGTGCGTAATTGTTAGTTTTATTAATGGGACAGTTGAACTTTTATCAGAAACAGTAAGTGCCAATATAGCACCCAAATTCGAATAATGCCTAGTTACCTCAGTCGATGTAAAACGGTCCTTTTCTGCTAATAAAAATGTTTTCCGTGATCAAAGACACAATCTTACTACCGAAAATTTGGAACAGTACTTGGTCGTTTATGTTTACAGTAGTAGAAAAATGTAAAATAAACTGTAAATGATGCCTTGCCCCAATAGTATTAATTAAAAGTTAATACTTTTCAAAAAAAATTAATGATTATATTTTTTTAAATAAAATACTACGGAGTTTTTGAGCGTGCTTCTCTACGTGCGATTTATCTCGAAGTCGGTCCTGTATGTATCGATTGTTTACCTGCGACTCACTTGCATCGCATCCACATGTTACCGATAACAATAGCAGAGAAGGAACAATATTGAAACAGGGTATACGTCCTCCTTTCGCAAATTTTTAGAAAATAGTCATAGAAAGGCCACCTTATTAACCTCTACCAGACATTATTCCGAAAATGTTACCAGCTTTCTAAATGTAACTATTTTTCGCTTGGCCGGCGCTCTTCGTCGTAATTGACAAGCACACGTTCGACTTTGAGATACAATGCACACAGTAACTACCACGTTTATTTGTTATTCGATCTTGCATATTTCGACACTTTTCGTGCATTTTTAAGCATTTTTCATGTATATTTGCTTGCATATTTTAAGGTTTTTTTATGATGCATATAATGCGATCTCTAGTTATTAGTATTACTGTTATTGTTAGATCCAATGTTACTTTCATTCAGGAATTTTATACAGGGGTATTACAAATGATTGAGGCGATTTCATAAATACACTGTAGCTCCATTCATTGACATATGGTCACGACACACTATAGATACATAGAAAAATTCATAAAGTTTTGTTCGGCTGAAGCCGCACTTCAGGTTTCTGCCGCTAGAGCGCTCGAGAGCGCAGTGAGACAAAATGGCGACTGGAGCCGAGAAAGCGTATGTCGTGCTTGAAATGTACTCACATCAGTCAGTCATAACAGTGCAACGACACTTCAGGACGAAGTTCAACAAAGATCCACCAACTGCTAACTCCATTCGGCGATGGTATGCGCAGTTTAAAGCTTCTGAATGCCTCTGTAAGGGGAAATCAACGTGTCGGCCTGCAGTGAGCGAAGAAACGGTTGAACGCGTGCGGGCAAGTTTCACGCGTAGCCCGCGGAAGTCGACGAATAAACCACATCCGACGGTTTGTGAAATCTTACGGAAAAGGCTAAATCAGAAGCCTTACCGTTTACAATTGCTACAAGCCCTGACACCCGATGACAAAGTCAAACGCTTTGAATTTTCGGCGCGGTTGCAACAGCTCATGGAAGAGGATGCGTTCAGTGCGAAACTTGTTTTCAGTGATGAAGCAACATTTATTTTTAATGGTGAAGTGAACAGACATAATGTGCGAATCTGGGCGGCAGAGAATCCTCACGTATTCGTGCAGCAAATTTGCAATTCACCAAAAGTTTACGTGTTTTGTGCACGGTTTAAAGTTTACGGCCCCTTTTTCTTCTGCGAGAAAAACGTTACAGGACACATGTATCTGGACATGCTGGAAAATTGGCTCATGCCACAACTGGAGACCGACAGCGCCGACTTCATCTTTCAACAGGATGGTGCTCCACCGCACTTCTGTCATGATGTTCGGCGTTTTTTAAACAGGAGATTGGAAAACCGATGGATCGGTCGTGGTGGAGATCATGATCAGCAATTCATGTCATGGCCTCCACGCTCTCCCGACTTAATCCCATGCGATTTCTTTCTGTGGGATTATGTGATACATTCAGTGTTTAAACCTCCTCTACCAAGAAACGTGCCAGAACTGCGAGCTCGCATCAACGATGCTTTCGAACTCATTGATGAGGACATGCTGCGCCGAGTGTGGGAGGAACTTGATTATCGGCTTGATGTCTGCCGAATCACTAAAGGGGCACATATCGAACATTTGTGAATGCCTAAAAAAACTTTTTGAGTTTTTGTATGTGTGTGCAAAGCATTGTGAAACTGTCTCAAATAATAAAGTTATTATAGAGCTGTGAAATCGCTTCAATCATTTGTAATAACCCTGTAGTTTATTGCCTGATTGGTCTCCTCTCCTTCTCCTAAAATACTCGTACATTTCCGGTGTGCTATAGTTATTTCTGTCGCGTTGTGTCGTTGTCACTGACGTCCATTTGAATAAACCATAAACATCATTGTTCCTAGGGTGCACGTCGGAATCGCGCTCACTTGGCGAATCGCCTGGACGGGCTGCGAGATGCGTGTCGTGATAGATGGGGCACCTGCTCGCTGAAGGTCGGCCACGGTGTATTCTTAGGCAGAACCTCTTGTTGCTACCTGCAGACAGCCTAGAGGTCGGAGCGAGATGAATAGCTGTGCCAACTGCAGTTCTTTTCTGCTGTCAGCTGTATGCAGCCGTGTATCTGATTATGCACGGGCAGGTTCAGCTGACAAAGCGCGTCCACTCATTGCGTGGGACTTAATACATGTGCATTCTAAGCCGCTCACAGGCCATGCTTTTCCTTTGCCTCTCACTGGGAATTCAGTCAGGTGGGTAGATTAAACGAAGTAGAAAGAGCGGGAAACAGGAAACGGTAATGTACTATTTCATCTACAAAATCGAAGTTGTTTCTTGAAACGTTCTGCGTGCTTGGGTATCGAAACGGGATGGTGCCGTAGCTATAGCTCTAGACTCGGTGGGCAGCGAAGTGGGTGGAGTAATACCAGATTCAGGTTTCCGTAGTTTCCCTAAGACGCTATAAGAGAATGCCTGAAATATTAAATTACATAAAAAATAAAAAATAGTAGCCAATTTTTTCGCAAACAATGAGTACATAATGCTCTCACATTGTACCATAATGACAAATTTCCTCCGAACATTGTGGCCAAAAAGCTATAAAACGTTAGAAATTAAAAAAGGACGCAACATCGCAGTAACTAAGACCGTTCCCTTCGGTGAATTGCACGGTACACGTAGCAAAGATTATTATCAGTGAAGCTGTCATAATCTCAACTTCCTTGTTTAGTATTTTCTTGTAGGTATGCTTTTTCGAAGATTGTGTGATTATGCTTGCAGCGTAATTGACACTTTTTCGTCCTAATTTGAATTCCATGGGTGCATTTTCCAGCGTCCACCTGCAAGTAAGCCATGCCTGACGTTAATTTTTTGTATAATTTTTTCAACGATAAATTAGGTGACGGATGTTATATTCTTGCCAAATTCTTGACTGAGTTGTACTTAGATTTCTTCAGACGGTTAACTGGAAAACTACAATCATGGTGTCTTCACAAATGAAACAGATGATGATGATGATGATGCTTGTTTTTCTGGGACGCTCAGCTGCGAGGTCACCAGAGCCCGTAAAAAGTCACAATTTTTAGACAGTCCAGTTTTTTTACACAATCCAATCTAGCCACTATCACGAATGATGATGATGAAATAATAAGGACAACACAAAAACCCAGTCCCCGGGCAGAGAAAAATCCCCAAGCCGGCAGGGAATCTAACCCGGGACCCCGCGATCTGGAGGCAGCAACGCCAGCCACTAGGCCACAAATGAAACAGAGCTATGAGCTACCTTATATAACGACATTGGATTGTTAAAAACAATGTCATGTTCTTTTGCGAGATAAAAAACGTGAAATTTAATACAGCTAAAACATGTACTGATGAAATAATGTTGCAAAGTTAACAAATGCGTGCAGTCGGAGATAAACGAACAAAGCGTGAGTTTCAGCATATTGTTTCAATTTGTTTATGTCAACGTGACGTCAAGGCGGCATTTTTTTCTCATCTTTACTTTGTTCACTGCAAGATCCGTGTCCTCTAATACGCTATTAAGCGTTCTTCAGTCTCTCTCTCTCTCTTTCTCTGTCATGGCAAATTTAATTTAAATAGTGCTAATTTTAATTTTAATAATGAACAGCCTCAGCTGCACCGTTTACCTAGAATTTACCTAGGTTTCAGTCGGGATAAGCCAACCTTCTTCAAAATAACAGTATCTACCGTTTGTCCACAGTGGACATCATCAAGTTCTACAAATCCATAAATTATCGTCAAACTGTAAAACTTATCTGGCACTTCCTCCGCCCCACTTCGCGACCGCGATGCGGCAGCCATGAGTGCTGTACTGCCACTTTTATTGTGTGTGTGTGTATGTGTGTGTGTGTGTGCGTGTGTGTGTGTGTGTGCGCTTGTGTGTGTCTGAGTTCCAGTGCAGCACTCGTGGGTGCCGCATTAATTAGACAGCCTCCAAAATAATGAACAACACTCATGCTCATAAATTATGGATATTTGCAGAATGTGATGCAACACAACATGGCACTACACAAAACTGGCGCTAATAGCATAAGCACATAGGGAACACACACGACACAGATCTGTAAGTCGATAGTATTGGTGATAAGTTGAGAAAACCGTCCCGATACACATGTGCTACAAAGCGTCACTATTTCCTGCGCATGTACTCAGACATGAATATGGGATATCATCGCCATGCACACGTACTCAGATCGCACAACGGGTTGGTATACTCTGGATCATGTGGTCGAGCAGCTGCTGGGGTATAGCCTCCGATTCTTGCATCAGTGCCCGTCGGAGCTCCTGAAGTGTCCTAGGGGTTTGAAGACGTGCAACGATACGTCAATAGAGAGCATCCCAGACGTGCTCGATGGGGTTAAGGTCTCGAGAACAGGCATGCCACTCCATTCGCCTGATATCTTCTTTTTCAAGGTACTCCTTCACGATGGCAGCTCGGTGGGGCCGTGCGTTGTCATTCATCAGGAGGAAGGTGGGACCCACTGCACCCCTGAAAAGGCGGACATACTGGTACAAAATGACGTCCCGATACACCTGACCTGTTGCAGTTCCTCTGTGAAAGACATGCAGAGGTGTACGTGCACCAATCATAATCACACCCCACACCATTAAACCACGACCTACATACACGTCCCTTTCAAGGATATTAAGGCGTTGCTATCTGGTTCCTGGTTCACGCCAGATGAAAACCCGGCGAGAATCACTGTTCAGACTATATCTCGGCTCGTCCGCGAGCATAACCTAGGACCATTGTTCTAATGAGCATGTCTGTGTTCTTGACACCAGGCTTTACGGGCTCTCCTGAGACCAGGGGTCAGTCGAATGTACCTTGCAGGTCTCCTCGCGAATAAACCATGTCTGTTCAGTCGGCTGTAGACTGTGTGTCTGGAGATAACTGTTCCAGTGGCTGCGGTAAGGTTCCGAGCAAGGCCACCTGCAGTACTCCGTAGTACTGATGGTGAGATATCGGTCTTCTTGTGGTGTTGTAAACTGTGGACATCCCGTACTGTAGCGCCTGAACACGTTTCCTGTCTGCTGGAATCGTTGCCATAGTCGTGAGATCACACTTTTTGGCACACGGAGGGCTCGTGCTACGACATGCTGTGTTTGACCAGCCTCCAGTTTCCCTAGTACTCTAGCCCTCATAACGTCTTTAATATGGGTTCTTTGAGCTATTTTCAACACACAGTCACCATTAGCACGTCTGAAAACGTCTGCACACTTACTCGCTGCACCGTACTCTGACATCCACCAACACACCTCTGCGTATGTGGGCTGCTGTCAGCGCCACCGAGCGACGACCGCAGGTCAAATGCACCGCATGGCCATACCCCGAGGTTTTTTAAACCCGCAAACCGCCCACCAGAGCGTTGTTTCACCATGTATCAACATTATCCTTAATTTATGAGCATGAGTGTAGATACTCAATGACACTAAATGAAACAAGAATCACAATCCAGTTTATTGTATTAAAGTGACTCATAAACAATTTGACAAGCAGTAGCAGCTCCAGAATAGAACCTTGACACATCTGACTAAAGGTTCTGGGGTAATATTCTAATAATCGAATATGAACATAAAGCAATTACATTTGCCAAGTTGTATCGTTATTGTCGTGATGTTAGTATAGAAGACAGATAGCGCTAGAGAAGGGAATGTGTTGCATCTATGGCGGGAATTGAAGATATATTGGTCATACGAATCTGAAAGTAAGTCTTCAGAGTGAAGCTCGGAGTAACTGAAACTGTATAAATATAACTTTACTCTCCGTACGGATCATTTCGCTGTCACGGCTCACTCACAGCATCTCAGTTTGTAGGCGGTGGCTAAAGCGGCTTCAGAAGCACACTGGTGACCCACTATCCCCGCGCCTGTGGGCCGGCCGGTGTGGCCGAGCGGTTCTAGGCGCTCAGTCCGGAACCGCGCGACCGCTACGGTCGCAGGTTCGAATCCTGCCTCGGGCATGGATGTGTGTGATGTCCTTAGGTTAGTTAGGTTTAAGTAGTTCTAAGTTCTAGGGGACTGATGACCACAGACGTTAAGTCCCATAGTGCTCAGAGCCAGAGCCGCGCCTGTGGATAATCTCAAGTCAGCCTCCCTGAGCTCATCTCCTCTGAGATGGACCCTGTCGGCGACAAAGCCCGGTGGAAGAGAAGTCTGATGGTGAAGGCTCCAGGTAGTGGACTGATTTAGCACTGACAGATTCTTAAAAAAGGAAGATTTTTATTTTTGCATTTTGCGTTCTAACTTCGTCCCGAGCGCTGACGAGTAAAAGATTCCTTAATATACGCTCGTCTCTTTCCCTCAGTTTTGCTTCAGGCGGTTACCCACTACCACGCTTCCTACAATTTCGTGCTGAAAAAAGGCATCTCATTCTCATTCTCTTTCTGTGACCAATGAAGTGGGAACTCGGCAGCACAGTAGAGTTTCTCTCTTAACTTCCAGTTTATTTACATTAGCCAATCCCAGCAGTTCTTATTTTGGGCAAACACCAGGTTTTTGTGGACTCAAAGTGTGGTGGCCCTTATAATCTTGATTTTTCTTAACTAGTCAGTAGTGTTAGTGATTAATATTGTTTTTTTTTTCTGATCCCAGAACGTGGTATATTCACGTCAAAAGATATTTTTGCGAGTTGTTACAAAGTCAACGATCATTAATAGTCAAAGATGCTATGTCTACGTTAACTTTCGTTCGATTTCATGAAAAAATGACGATCGCTGCTCTGCGCTGCGTAATGTAGCCATCAAAAATAATTATAGTTCTCACAGTTTCAACTTTGATTCCTGTGCACTGGAACTCCCTGTCTCACTTCCCTGAATTTACTTAAAAAATAATTATCATTTATTCTTAATAACAAAACTTTTCCATTTCACAGAGGTGAAATGTACCTTACCTTTTAGGTAAGATGAGAGGTACTCCTGAAATTAAAGTTTTGAGTACTTAAAAACTATATATTTTCACAATTAAAAGTCATGCTCACACGAGCTAACACAATACAGACAACGTGAGAGAAGATGAGCCGTCACAAAATGACAAACTGACGAAATGAGAAAAAATCAGAGCTAGACACTTCTGCCTAGACTATTTATACACGTCTACAAAACAAAATTTGGTATAACTATAACTTCTTAAGCCTAGAAGTTCTTTTGAAATAGTTATTCTTAAATAAGTCACGATTATACAAAAATTTTAACGAAATTATTTGTTCTATGTTTTGTCCGCAACAGTGCCTTTCCGCACATTGCTAAAAACATCACTTCTCCTCTTTTCACGTTCGATTCATAAACGTAGTCGCTACTGGTGGCCTTACGTCTTGAGAGATTGTATTTACGTTGCCTATGGCACCCAGCGTCCAGTTGAGGCATCTCAAAAGAAAGTCTGGTCAGCCGGTTGGCAGAGACATTCTGCGGATTCCCCTTGGTGTGGTCTACCTGTCCAGCCAGCTACGTGACCCCGCTGCTCGGCCGAGCGCTGGCTGCTCATCCCAATATGCTTGCAAAGTGGCTTCTTACTTATATAAGCCATTCAGTTCCATATAAAATGTTAATTACGATAATTAACCACCGAAAATCACTGGTACTGATATACACTACTGGCCATTAAAATTACTACACCAACAAGATGACGTGCTACAGACGCCAAATTTAACCGACAGGAAGAAGATGCTGTGATATGCAAATGATTAGCTTTTCAGAGCATTCACACAAGGTTGGCGCCGGTGGCGACACCGACAACGTGCTGACATGAGGAAAATTTCCAACCGATTTCTCATACACAAACAGCAGTTGACTGGCGTTGCCTGGTGAAACGTTGTTGTGATGCCTCGTGTAAGGAGGAGAAATGTGTACCATCACGTTTCCGACTTTGATAAAGGTCGGATTGTAGCCTATCGCGATTGCGGTTTATCGTATCGCGACATTGCTGCTCGCGTTGGTCGAGATCCAACGACTGTTAGCAGAATATGGAATCGGTGGGTTCAGGAGGGTAATACGGAACGCCGTGCTGGATCCCAGCGGCCTCGTATTACTAGCAGTCGTGATGACAGGCATCTTAACCGCATGGCTGTAGCGGATCGTGCAGCCAAATCTCGATTCCTGAGTCAACAGACGGGGACGTTTGCAAGACAACTACCATCTGCACGAACAGTTCGACGACGTTTGCAGCAGCATGGACTATCAACTTAGAGACCATGGCTGCGATTACCCTTGACGCTGAATCACAACAGGACCGCCTCAACGACGAACCTGGGTGCACGAATGGCAAAACATCATTTTTTCGGATGAATCCAGGTTCTGTTTACAGCATCAAGATGGTCGCATCGGTGTTTGGCATCGCGGTGAGTTCACATTGGAAGCGTGCTTTCGTCATCGCCATACTAGCGTATCACCCGGCGTAATGGTATGGGGTGCCATTGGTTACACGTCTCGGTCACCTCTTGTTCGTATTGACGGCACTTTGAACAGTGGACGTTACATTTCAACTGTGTTACGACCCGTGGCTCCACTCTTCATTCGATCCCTGCGAAACCCCACGTTTCAGCAGGGTAGTGCACGACAGCATGTTGCAGGTCCTGTACGCGCCTTTCTGGATACAGAAAATGTTCGACTGCTGCCCCGGCCAGCACATTCTCCAGATCTCTCACCAAATTTAAAACGGCTGGTCAATGGTGGCCGAGCTACTGACTCGTCACAATACGCCAGTCACTACTCCTGATGAGCTGTGGTATCGTGTACCTGTACACGCCATCCAATCTCTGTTTGACGTCCAGGCGTATCAAGGCCGTTATTACGGCTGGAGGTGTTTGTTCTGGGTACTGATGTCTGAGGATCTATCCATCCAAATTGCGTGAAAATGTAATCACACCTCAGTTTTAGTAATATTGTCCAATGAATACCAGTTTATCATCTGCATTTCTTCTTGGTGTAGCAATTTTAATAGCCAGTAGTGTACTTTTCATTTCTCAATGTTGATTAATTTTTTCGATATGATGGGTCTTTATGTTTTGATTTTATATTAGTTACGGGACAGTTTTGGAAGAAAAAGGTCACGTAACACATTCACGACTGGAACAGGAAAATGGTGAAGGGCCGTGAACACAAAGTTCCCTCCGCCAAACGCCAGACAATACAGTGAATTAATATTGCATTGTCATGCACTTATAAGCTATCTTGGAAGTTTCAAGTCACTGGAAAATTACAGAGGTAACAAAATACCTCTGCCACACACCGGACAAGAAAGCGAGTTAACGTTGCACTGTCATCTAGTTCGAAGTCGGTTCGAAAGTTTCAGATCTCTAGCTTACGGGTAGCTAGTTTAAAATCAGTTACAACATTTGTATCGGACAAACATACAGACAGAAAGCGACTTAATAGAAACGTGGTAAAATGTGACTGATTACAGTAACTTGTATATTCCACCGATTCCACTGTTCTTCAGATTCTACAGGGTGGCGCACGAAATGTGTTACCATTTTGTTTTTATTCAAAAACTTTATTGTCAATACAATCGGAAAGGAACATATACTACAATGAAGAGCCGTCCATGGAGATTTGTTCTAACTCAGCACATGCTCAATATGTACACCATTTCGTTTCCTAATTTCCTTCAAACGAACACTGAAGTTAGTGATTACCCTACGGCACATGTCTTCCGTAATTTCACTGCAAGCTTGAAGAATAAGTCTTCTGAGCTCCATTAAATCACGTGTACGTTTCGGGATCGTGTGTTAAACTGTTGTCGAAAACGCCTCTGAGTCACAACAAGGCTTTTCGTTTCATGAAAAAATAGCACAATTGCCGATCGTTGCCGTGTCGTCAGTCTTCCATTGTCAGCCATTGCTGCTTACTAGTTTCCTAGCGGCTATATCGTGAATTACACATTTCGTAACTCATTTGTTTTTCCAAGCTCTGCTGGTAGTGCTGTAGAGATCCCAGCGGGATATCTAATGTGCGTCGCAAATTGTGAAAGAAACAATTGGTAACACATTTAGTGCGCCACCCTGTACATCTTACGCTAGTCTTAGCGGATTCGTCTTTATACTCCATACACTCCACCTACCTGTGGCGTGCATTGTTTAGGTTATTGTTAGGACGTCATGTAAGACATTTACCTAACTTGGACTACTGTCGTAGCTGCTGCGTAACTGTGTTTTGTATTTCATATCGGCCTCCCCTACCACAGTCTGTGAATGGGGCATCAGGGCGCCTTTACTATTCAGTTATGCGCTACAGTCGCTGCTGATGTAGACTGCCTGTGTGGAAATCGCCTTGTCGGTGCCCCATCCAATGGTACGGGCCTCAGTTGCATCTGGTGATAGCTGATTCATAGCCGTGGCTACGCAGCGACGGCTTCCATCCTGGTTAATGCAGTCTGACAAATCGCCAGGCCCTGAGATCTGTCGATACGCTGCCGGACTGCTGATCTGTATGCTGCCCATTATGCGTATGTCAGATGTACTCGCAATGCACTCATGAACAACACCACGTTACAGCGATTGAGCTCGACATCATTGCCAGCGATATGTAACAGAGAAACTAAACTAACATCGTTCAAGCAGATAATCACATAGGAAAGTTTTGTTCTGGCGTGTCCGATATTTCCTTTCCAAACACGTATGCTATGTGCTATATGAGACAAATGCAGTAAGTGACAGTGAGGAATTACGAGTCAAATAAACTGCTCGCTGTTATAATATCAACATCAGGAAAATGTGTTTTCATTTATTGTGTTTCTACAGTACGGTGGGAAGACTATGTGATTAAATTTGTAGGTTACAAGCGAAAATCGGCAGATGTTATCCTATCTATGTATATTTACTTACCTCTGCATATACGAAAAAGTATAATCTGTACGTAGTTTGAAATCTACGAGGGACATTCTATAAGTTATGTAACACACTTTTTCCTGAAAGCAATTTACATTTATTCAAGATTCTAATACAACATATTATTCGCCCGTCTATCGGCTTTCCTTTTTGTTCATCAGTCTTCTGATTGGTTTGATGCAGCCCGCCACGAATTCCTCTCCTGTGCTAACCTCTTCATCTTAGAATAGCACTTCCAACCTACGTCCTCGATTAGTTTCTGGAAGTATTCCAATATCTGTCTTCCTCTACAGTTTTTGCCCTCTACAGTTTCCTCTAATACAATGGAAGTCATTGCCCCATCTCTTAAAAGATGTCCTATCGTCCTGACCCTTCTCCTTATCAGTGTTTTCCACATATTCCTTTCCTCTCCGATTGTGCTCAGAAACTCCTCATTCCTTACCTTATCAGTCCACCTAGTTTTCAACATGCGTCTGTAGCACCACATCTCAGATGTTTCGATTCTCTTCTGTTCCGATTTTCTCATAGTCCATGTTTCACTACCATACAATGCTGTACTCCAGACGTACATTCTCAGAAATACCTTCCTCAAATTAAGGCCGATATTTGATATTAGTAGACTTCTCTTCGCCAGGCATGCTCTTTTTGACATTGCTAGTCTGCTTCTGATGTCTCCGTGCTCCGTCCGTAATTGGTTATTTTACTGCTAAGGTAGCTGAATTCCTTAACTTCATCTACTTCGTGACCATAAATCCTGATGTTAAGTTTCTCGCTGTTCTCATTTCTGATACTTCTCATTACTTACATCTTTTTTCGATTTCCTCCCAGTCCATATTCTGTACTCATTAGATTGTTCATTGCGTTCAGCAGATCATGTAATTCTTCTTCTCTTTCAGGCAGGATAGTAATGTCATCAGCGAATCGTATCCTTTCACCTCGAATTTTAATTCCACTCCTGAATCTTTCCTTTATTTCCATCATTACTTCTTCGATGAATGCATTGAACAGTAGGGGGAAAGACTACATATCTGTCTTACACCCTTTTTAATCCGAGCACTTCGTTCTTGCTCGTCCACTCTTATTATTCCCTCTTGGCACTTGTACATATTGTAAACTGATGATGGTCGAAGTGGGGAAGATATAAATGTAGACTGACAATGCCAACGAAAGCGATTCAGAAGAAGAAAAATTTGTTAACATCGAGTATAGATTTGTCAGGAAGTCTTTTCTGAAAGTATTTGTATTGAGTATAGCTATGTATGGAAGTGAAATATGGACGATAAATGGTTGACAAGAAGAGAATATAATCTTTCGAAATTTGATGCTGCAGAAGAATGCTGAAGATTAGATGGGTAGATCACATTACTAATGAGGAGGTACAGAATAGAATTGGGAAGAAGAGGAATTTGTGTCACAACTTGACTAGAAGAAGGGATCGGTTGGTAGGACACGTTCTGAGGCATCAAGGGTTCATCAGTTTAATATTGGAGGCAAGCGCGGAGGGTAAACATCGCAGAGGGAGACCAAGGCATAAATACACTAATCAGATTCAGAAGGATGTAGGTTGCGGTAGTTACTCGGAGGTGAAGAAGCTTGCACAGGACACAGTAGCATGGAGAGCTGCATCAAACCAGTGTCTGGACTGAAGACCACAACAACAACAACGACAACAACAACCCATCCAGGAATTTTCAGTTGAATTTATTACTGATTCAGTTCTGTCATCATTCTTTAGAGCTAAATAGCTCGCTCGCATAGCCGGTCGCTATTACTGAAGTTGCTGCCGATATTCGGAAAATCTTTCTTTTCTAGATCTTCAGTTATTAACTGAAGTTGACAGAAGTTCGGTGAGAACGACATCTTGCTTCAGGAAGAACCGGAAGTTTTCCATTGCCCATACCCAAAAGCTACTTGGGAAACATTTGTGCAGAAACATCTGCAAGTAAATGCAAGCGTATATTGTCGACAATTTAATTTTCTTCACACATTTCCAGAGATACTAATTCTTCAGGCATCCGTTCAGATAGCCTTTTGTTGTTGATCTTCAAGTACAGTCTTTGATTTGCACAGATTCACTTCGCACGTCTCCCTTTTCAGATGTTTCAGCAGCTCTACTGATTGATAACTGCCGAGCATGTCTGCTTGATCTTAGAGTGTTTCTTTGGGTGTTATTTCAAATTACTTCCAGTATTTAATGTTTGGTGTCAGATGAGGCGTTCAAAGATAGCCTAGTTGAGGTGTGAAAGAAGTTTGTTTCGCCAATAAATAAAAGAAGATTTGAATATCTTTCGCCTAAAAGAAAAGGAGAATAGTTATATATAATAACATCCAGCATTCAAGAAAATGAAAATGGAATTCCATTTCAAACTCAGTCGCCAATTGCTGATCATAGTCACAATCACTAAACCTTTTTACTGAGAATTGAGTCGTCAAACGACTTTTGCGATCGGTTGAACGGTATGTAGGTTGCTATTATGCAGCGCCAACTAGCGGCGATTTACAACGAAGTGAATAGCATAAAAAACCACAATTGAAAACCTTCTCCATGAAAAAAGAGGTATTTGTGCCTACTTTCATGGTGATTAGTCAAACGGTGTCAAAGTCTGTCAATCTCAAAAAAAACGTACCAGCATCTATTTTCACACATAAGGCGTAGTCCATATCAATTCAAGCAATTCTCCAAAAATTTTCTGCTCTGAGACACAGCCCTCTACAGCCTCCAAAGATGACACTGCACATACCATTTTGAAGATGCAAACTTTGAAAAAAAAATTAAAATTCTGTATCTCTGGAACAGTTCTAGATATTTTGTTGGTCTTTTTGTTTGAAAGATAATTGCTTTATGATTACAACGGTATCCTCCGTTTGAACATTTCTGTCAAAGTTCTTTTACTGTCGAGTTTTGAATTTTTTTATAATTTTTCAAAAATGCCAATCCATAAAATTTTGAATCTTTTGTATTGATTAGTACCATACAGTTCTACATTCTCTGAAAAGCAGAGCTTCAACTTTTAGCTTGAACAGGTTTTATAAAAAATTGCCATACATAAAACCTGTTTTATCACCACATTATCACACAACAGGCTCATAAAAATGAAAACCTAGCCACATTTAACATAATTTTAGTTTTGAAAGATGAGTAATAGACTCATTTTTCAAGCGTTTTAAATGGTTCCAAAATGTATGTGAAAGGTCCAAAGACTTAATGATTTCAATACTTGTTTTGCAAATCAAACTGCCTTTTCTGCTGATTTGCAAAACAAGTATTTATATGCTTGCTGCGGAAGATGGCCACACAAACAGACGTGTTAAAGGTTTCAATTTACGCAACTTCTTTGCACTCTGATTTGTACTGAAATTAGCCAGTCAATGGACTAAAAATGTGTTCCACTGCTTCAGTATCTTCCTTTGATATAGAGTGATGCCTTCCTGTTGAACCAATAGGATCTGGAACACTTACACTCTTCAAAACACTGTGAACAGGAAGTGAACACTGATAGCGTTTTTGCTGTCCTTCAGCTGGAAATCTACACTCCTGGAAATTGAAATAAGAACACCGTGAATTCATTGTCCCAGGAAGGGGAAACTTTATTGACACATTCCTGGGGTCAGATACATCACATGATCACACTGACAGAACCACAGGCACATAGACACAGGCAACAGAGCATGCACAATGTCGGCACTAGTACAGTGTATATCCACCTTTCGCAGCAATGCAGGCTGCTATTCTCCCATGGAGACGATCGTAGAGATGCTGGATGTAGTCCTGTGGAACGGCTTCCCATGCCATTTCCACCTGGCGCCTCAGTTGGACCAGCGTTCGTGCCGGACGTGCAGACCGCGTGAGACGACGCTTCATCCAGTCCCAAACATGCTCAATGGGGGACAGATCCGGAGATCTTGCTGACCAGGGTAGTTAACTTACACCTTCTAGAGCACGTTGGGTGGCACGGGATACATGCGGACGTGCATTGTCCTGTTGGAACAGCAAGTTCCCTTGCCGGTCTAGGAATGGTAGAAAGATGGGTTCGATGACGGTTTGGATGTACCGTGCACTATACAGTGTCCCCTCGACGATCGCCAGTGGTGTACGGCCAGTGTAGGAGATCGCTCCCCACACCATGATGCCAGGTGTTGGCCCTGTGTGCCTCGGTCGTATGCAGTCCTGATTGTGGCGCTCACCTGCACGGCGCCAAACACGCATACGACCATCATTGGCACCAAGGCAGAAGCGACTCTCATCGCTGAAGACGACACGTCTCCATTCGTCCCTCCATTCACGCCTGTCGCGACACCACTGGAGGCGGGCTGCACGATGTTGGGGCGTGAGCGGAAGACGGCCTAACGGTGTGCGGGACCGTAGCCCAGCTTCATGGAGACGGTTGCGAATGGTCCTCGCCGATACCCCAGGAGCAACAGTGTCCCTAATTTGCTGGGAAGTGGCGGTGCGGTCCCCTACGGCACTGCGTAGGATCCTACGGTCTTGGCGTGCATCCGTGCGTCGCTGCGGTCCGGTCCCAGGTCGACGGGCACGTGCACCTTCCGCCGACCACTGGCGACAACATCGATGTACTGTGGAGACCTCACGCCCCACGTGTTGAGCAATTCGGCGGTACGTCCACCCGGCCTCCCGCATGCCCACTATACGCCCTCGCTCAAAGTTCGTCAACTGTACATACGGTTCACGTCCACGCTGTCTCGGCATGTTACCAGTGTTAAAGACTGCGTTGGAGCTCCGTATGCCTCGGCAAACTGGCTGACACTGACGGCGGCGGTGCACAAATGCTGCGCAGCTAGCGCCATTCGACGGCCAACACCGCGGTTCCTGGTGTGTCCGCTGTGCCGTGCGTGTGATCATTGCTTGTACAGCCCTCTCGCAGTGTCCGGAGCAAGTATGGTGGGTCTGACACACCGGTGTCAATGTGTTCTTTTTTCCATTTCCAGGAGTGTATTATTCCAGAGACGTTGTCAAAGAAAACAATTTTGAACCACGTTCCATCAGTATCAAAGTACATGGTAGACAAATCAAGAAATGTTAAGTCTTTGGAAGACCAGATCCTTATTATGGCCATCCTGTAGAAGCAGCTCAATTTCAATTAGTGCAGTCATTTTATTTGGAAGATAAATGGCATTGTCCTCGCCAGCGTGCTAACAAAAGAGACACTATAACAGCCGAAGGTTAAGAAGTTGTGAAAGTGAAGAGATACATGACCCACAGTATTAAAGAAACTTTTGTAATTTATAATAGCAACTATACAACTTCACATACTGGAAGATCAAAATTTTATGGACTACGACCAAGTGGGTAGTTCCACATCCACCTGTTTATGTGAGTACTGCCCGAATTTTGAACTTTGTGTGGTAACTTTGGAGAACTTACTGGGGCACAAGACATATGACACCTTGGTTTGGTGTGTGAAGTCATTAGTACTCTGTGATGTAAAGTGAGAGACCTGTTTGTTTCAAGAATGAGATGCCCTGGAAAGGAAGAACTGTCTGTACAGACCTTTAGATCTCCGGATCTGTCCCCCATTGAGCATGTTTGGGACTGGATGAAGCGTCGTCTCTCGCGGTCTGCACGTCCAGCACGAACGCTGGTCCAACTGAGGCGCCAGGTGGAAATGGCATGGCAAGCCGTTCCACAGGACTACATCCAGCATCTCTACGATCGTCTCCATGGGAGAATAGCAGCCTGCATTGCTACGAAAGGTGGGTATACACTGTACTAGTGCCGACATCGTGCATGCTCTGTTGCCTGTGTCTATGTGCCTGTGGTTCTGTCAATGTGATCATGTGATGTATCTGACCCCAGGAATGTGTCAATAAAGTTTCCCCTTCCTGGGACAATGAATTCACGGTGTTCTTATTTCAATTTCCAAGAGTGTAGTTAAAACTTGCACCTTTTCACTGTAGGCTGCGCAATATTCAACAGCTGAATTGATATTTGTGAAAAATTCCTGGCAAGAGGTGCAAGAGTGCTTTGGTTAATTTTCTTCTGAAGATGGAATTTCTGCTTTCAAGAGTGTGGTCAGTTTTGGGTTGGGGTTGGTTTGTTTGGGGAAGGAGACCAGACAACGAGGTCATCGGTCTCATCGGATTAGGGAAGGATGGGGAAGGAAGTCGGCCGTGCCATTTCAGAGGAACCATCCCGGCATTTGCCTGGAGTGATTGAGGGAAATCACGGAAAACATAAATCAGGATGGCCGGACGCGGAATTGAACCGTCGTCCTCCCGAATGCGAGGTCAGGTTTGCTGTAGTGCATTCATCCATAGCTTTAGTAAATTCTCTGTACTTTCTTGATGCATAGAACTTATGACTCGACTCCACTGACCACAGTTTTTAACAGAACTAACACCTACATCTGTCGTTGACCGATTCAGGGTATTTAATTCTTCCTCTATTGATGCAAAATCTGCATCATGGGAGGCTTCACCTTGTTCAGACACTATCATTGTTGTTGTTCTGTCAAGACATTTAGAACACAAAAAGTAGTCACTGGAAACATCTTCACTTTGAAACAAAGTCTTAAAATGAGAACACTTATTCCCAACCTGAACAAAGTCTGTTTTTTGGTTTGTCTTATATATCACTCTTTTATGGATATCCAAATAGTCAGCACACTTCATTCTCCTGTGGCCCCGGTCAGAAGACATTTTAAATTGTCCTTTTCACAAGACAAACTGAAATTGTGTCAACTGGCAAATTCCTCACGGAAACACAGAACTCACTGGGTGGGCTTAGATTTCTTAGAAGCCCCTTCAGTAAACAAACTAGCACAGAACAACTACAACACAGAAACCTGCAATGAACACGACAAAGAAACTGACAAGAAACTACATCAAAGTGTAAGAAATATCTGCAACAATGAAAGTGAAAAGAAATAACTGCAACAAAGAAAGTGAACGAAATGACTGCAACAAAGGCACTAGAAATAAACATTGTAACAATGAAATTAGTAAGAAACAACTTCAGTGAAGACATACATAACCCTTAAAGAAAATGATATTTTGAAATAAAACCTGTCCAACTTAAAAGTGGAAGCTCTCCTTTACAGAGAATATAGTAGTACATGGAACTAATCAACAGAAAAAAATCTTACTTTCCTGGACTGGCATTTTTGAAAAAAAAAAAATTTCTTTAAATTATAAAAGAATTGAAATGGCGACATTAAAAGAACTTTGACAGATTTGTCCAAACGGAAGATTTCTTTGTAGTCATAAAGCAATTACCTTCAAATAAAACTAACAAAAATCTAGAACTGTTACAGAAATACAGAATTTTAAAAAAAATTCCGGGATTCACATCTTCAAAATGGTGTTCGCAGTGTCACCTTTGGAGGCCCGTATCTTGAGGCAGGAATTTTTTTGGAGAAAACAAAAAAATACGCGTTTCTTACATATTCCTGAATTTTAATATATGCCAAATTCAATAACATCAGAGACTATGTCTAAAGCGATAACCGATTATGCCATAAGGTTTCAGGGTTAACAGAGTGAGATGGAAGTAAAGGAGAGATTCGGGGGTAGGATTAAACTTCTGGGTGAAAGAGCAGCAGTTGTAAAATTCGTTGATGACATTTCTATCCTCAGCGAAAGTGAAGAACGACGTTACGTACTGAATAGGATGAAAAGTCCAGCGAATACAGAATATGGTTTTATAATAAACCGAAGAAAGACGAAAGTAATGAGGAATAATACAAATGAGGTTAGCGATAAACTTATCAACACTGATGACCAAGACATAGATACAGTGAAGAACAATAAACCGAAGAAAGACGAAAGTAATGACGAATGACAGAAATGGGGTTAGCGATAAACTTATCAAAACTGATGACCAAGACGTAGATACAGTAAAGAAACTAAAGAAACTCTGATACTTTGGAAGCAAAGTAACACATGACGAACGAAAAACAGATTACCACAGGTAAAAGAGCATTCTTGGCTAAAACAAGTCTACTAGTTTTAAACATTGGCCGTACTTTGAGAAAGAATGTACGATTCGAGCATAGCAGTGTATGGAAGCGAATCACTGATAGCATCAAACCAGCCAGAAGGGTGATGATGCCAAAAGAATGAGAAGTTTAGTACACAGAGCTGAAATCTCTGGCGGCAACAGTGACTTCAAGCGGGGTGGGCATCGAGCTTAGCAGATTCAGAACATCATTCCAAGCTGCTTCAGCTCTGTGTGAGTTTGTCAATCGCGTGGCTGGCGAGTGGGGGTATGCAGGTCTCTACGCAAGCCGGGACCAAATATTGCCAGTGGCTGGGAGATCTGGAGAGCCTACTGGCTACGACAGCAGCAGGACACCCTCTACATCGACGGAGGTCAGTACAGCACGTACAAAAAGCAGTCTTGCGTTATCTTGTTGAAAGGCGTCACAAAAACATCGAAGATATGGTATAACCATAGCCTTTAACACGTCACGATCATACCATTGTCGATTTCTGTCTTATGCAGGTATACATTTACCTTTCCAATAAGAGGAATCTGGCAACTTACCGCCTAGTAAAACCTGATAAAGAAGTAACAACTCTACTTACAGTGCGTACTACCTGTGGTGAGTGATAGCTGGTACAGGGGAAGTTGCGATCAAGGAAAACAGCCCGGGTCTTTGTTAAGGAGTCGCTATCACAAGCAGTTTGTCATGCACCAGTCGGTGTCAGGTCCCTAGCTCTCGGAAGGCTCTCTGTATGTGAGAAACAAACAAGTAGGTGATTTTTGGTACAGAGGTCACACACTGGCCGTAGCATCATACAGCGCGTAATGCTCCAAATCATAATCAAAGGTGCTACTTGACATGTAACTCTTTACAGGTCTGTCCTCTTAACGTTGGAATTGCATAGAAAACACGACCTGGCACAGGTATGTTGTTAGTATCATGTTTGATGTACGACTGTTCGATTCTCTTAAGCTTGTTGGTACGTCATTAAGCTTTTAACAATAGCTACGAAGGAGATATTTTAATAAATTGATGCGTAGAGGTAATAAACACAGAAGAATAAACGGAGATAAATAAGAATGATCCTGACGCCGTGCTATGAACGGTCTCGCAAAAGATCGCAAACATTTATAACCCGTACGTTGCTAAAATAGCGTTCCAGACAAATAATCTAGTGGGGTATATGACCTGAACCACGATGTTGCTGAAAAGATAAATAAGTTCGAATGACCTGGTATTTATAAAATTTAATGTGCGTTCTGTGATGAAAAATACAGGGTGTTCCGTTATGATCTTACAAAACTTTCAGGGCTGATGAAGAAAGGTAAATGTATCAATCTGAGGTAAGGGTTCCTGCACCGTGAATGACTGAGTCGAAATTCGTGCCGATACTCTGGAGGGAATGGACACCATGAATCCTGAATGAATGTCCGTAAACCCGTAAGAGTACGAGAGGATGAAGACCTCTTCTGAACAGCACGTTGCAAGGCATCTCAGATCTGTTCAATAATGTTCATACCTGGGGAGTTTTGGTGGCCAGCGGAAGTGTTTAAACTCAAAAGAGTCTTCCTGGCGCCACTCTGCAGCAATTCGGGACGTGTGGGGACTCGCATTGTCCTGCTGGAATTGTCCAAGCCCGTCTGAATGCACAGTGGACATGAATGAATGCAGGTGATCAGACAGACTGTCAGAGTCGTATCTAGCCGTATCAGGGGTCCCATATGACTCCAACTGGACGCTCCCCACATCTTTACAGAGCCCTCACCAATTTGAACAGTACCCTACTGACATGCAGGGTCCGTGGATTCATGAGGTTGTCTCCATACCCGTACACCTCCATCTGCTCAATTTGAAACGAGACTCGTCCGACCAGGTGACATGTTTCCAGTCAACAACAGTCCAATGTCTATGCTGACTGGCTTAGGCGAGGCATAAAGCTTTGTGTTGTGCAGTCATCAAGCGTGCACGAGTGGACCTTCGGCTCCGAATGCCCATAGCGATGATGTTTCGTTGAATGGTTCGCACTCTGGCCAGCATTGAAATCTGCAGCAATTGCGGAAGGGTTGCACTTCTGTGACGCTGTACGATTCTCTTCAGTCGTCGTTGGTCCCATTCTTGCAGGGTCTTTTTCCGGCCGGATTCCTGATATTCACGGTACACTCGTGAAATGGTCGTACGGGAAAATCTCACTAAATCGCTATTTCGGAGACGCTGTAGCCCATGGCTTGTGCGTCGACTATAACAGCACGTTCAAACTCACTTAAATCTTGATAAGCTGCCATTGTAGCACCAGTGACCGATCTAACAACAGCGCGAGACACTTGTTGTCTTATATATAGGGTGTTTCAAAAATGACCGGTATATTTGAAACGGTAATAAAAACTAAACGAGCAGCGATAGAAATACACCGTTTGTTGCAATATGCTTGGGACAACAGTACATTTTCAGGCAGTCAAACTTTCGAAATTACAGTAGTTACAATTGTCAACAACAGATGGCGCTGCGGTCTGGGAAACTCTATAGTACGATATTTTCCACATATCCACCATGCGTAGCAATAATATGGCGTAGTCTCTGAATGAAATTACCCGAAACCTTTGACAACGTGTCTGGCGGAATGTCTTCACGTACAGATGAGATGTACTGCTTCAGCTGTTCAATTGTTTCTGGATTCTGGCGGTACACCTGGTCTTTCAAGTGTCCCCACAGAAAGAAGTCACAGGGGTTCATGTCTGGCGGATAGGGAGGCCAATCCACACCGCCTCCTGTATGTTTCGGATAGCCCAAAGCAATCACACGATCATCGAAATATTCATTCAGGAAATTAAAAACGTCGGCAGTGCGATGTGGCCGGGCACCATCTTGCATGAACCACGAGGTGTTCGCAGTGTCGTCTAAGGCAGTTTGTACCGCCACAAATTCACGAAGAATGTCCAGATAGCGTGATGCAGTAATCGTTTCGGATCTGAAAAATGGGCCAATGATTCCTTTGGAAGAAATGGCGGCCCAGACCAGTACTTTTTGAGGATGCAGGGACGATGGGACTGCAACATGGGGCTTTGTGGTTCCCCATATTCGCCAGTTCTGTTTATTGACGAAGCCGTCCAGGTAAAAATAAGCTTCGTCAGTAAACCAGATGCTGCCCACATGCATATCGCCGTCATCAATCCTGTGCACTATATCGTTAGCGAATGTCTCTCGTGCAGCAATGGTAGCGGCGCTGAGGGGTTGCCGCGTTTGAATTTTGTATGGATAGAGGTGTAAACTCTGGCGCATGAGACGATACGTGGACGTTGGCGTCATTTGGACCGCAGCTGCAACACGGCGAACGGAAACCCGAGGCCGCTGTTGGATCACCTGCTGCACTAGCTGCGCGTTGCCCTCTGTGGTTGCCGTACGTGGTCGCCCTACGTTTCCAGCACGTTCATCCGTCACGTTCCCAGTCTGTTGAAATTTTTCAAACAGATCCTTTATTGTATCGCTTTTCGGTCCTTTGGTTACATTAAATCTCCATTGAAAACTTCGTCTTGTTGCAACAACACTGTGTTCTAGGCGGTGGAATTCCAACACCAGAAAAATCCTCTGTTCTAAGGAATAAACCATGTTGTCCACAGCACACTTGCACGTTGTGAACAGCACACGCTTACAGCAGAAAGACGACGTACAGAATGGCGCACCCACAGACTGCGTTGTCTTCTATATCTTTCACATCACTTGCAGCGCCATCTGTTGTTGAAAATTGTAACTACTGTAATTTCGAAAGTTTGTCCGCCTGAAAATGTACTGTTGTCCCAAGCCTATTGCAACAAACGGTGTATTTCTATCGCTGCTCGTTTAGTTTTTATTGCCGTTTCAAATATACCGGTCATTTTTGAAACTCCCTGTAGATATAGGCGGTGCCGACCGTAGCCTCGTATTCTGCCTGTTTATGTATCTCTTTATTTGAATGGCAATGCCTATACCAGTTTTTAGGCTCTTCAGTGTATTATTATAAAACACGACTGAGAACCGAGGGCTGCACAGATACGTGATTAGGGCCGCATGTGGCCTACAAGCTGCCGTTTGACGACCACTGTTGTAGCATATTAAGTTGGGCTATCCTCCGAACAGTTTATGCTTATGTCCGATAGCGCTAACTAATAAAAAATCAATATGAGCCTTCTCCTAAGTCCATGAGAACATGTGTCCACCTGACATAATGTTAAGCCAGGGTTTTCGTATTGCTCAGCATGTGTCGTTTATGTGTTCACAGTTTAATTCTCTAATCCCTGTTGTTATGTTGATAATCTGGCTCCCTGTTTTCCTTTGTACTAGAGGTATGGATATCTTAGAGTGATTGTTTCTCTTGTCTGTGTGCGTAGTGTAATACGTTTTGTGTGAATACAGGCATTATGAACAATGTAATTGTTATTTATTTTTACCATTACAAACCACATTCTGCCAACGGGTTTATGGGCAGAGAAATGCACTATGTAGACCATGACTGCATAGGAAGATAAATAATTGAACATGCATATTAGGTTATGTAACCACATTGTGAGTGATACTTTTTTAGGTTTTTGTTTCGTCAAACATATCGGCGTTTGAACTCTTGTTTTTCCGAAGAAACAATTACGTGATTTAATGCCTGTGAACGCGGTTGTTAAATGTAAATTTAATTAAAATCACTACTCCAGTCCTAGAGAGACTGAGAAACAATTCTAACCTTCCTTTATTTCTTTTTCTTAAGTGTTTGTTTGTTCCGAGACTTTTGCAAGGCGAGCGTTTTTAATAATAGGGCAGTTGTTAACGACAAACCCTTCAATGCGTAAAAAAGGTTTACAGCGACGTCGTGTTTCTATTGTTCACGGTCTGTGCAGTCATTACCTGGAAGGTTGCTAATACGGACCTCAAGGCCAAGGCGGGAGTACCGTTTAGACACTTCATTGCCTGCGATGACGCAATGATATCTCCCGTTATTCATTTACATGCATCCTTTCGCTGAAGAGTTGCATGCGAGGATTATGCTCGCCGAGGTTATCGAGAAATCTGAGACATTAGCTACGAGATGACCGCGAAACACGACTACAGAAGAACGCGTTGCGTCAGCTAGTTTAAGTGCGTGTGAGTCAACTGGGCGTGGTGGCACTGAGGACTGGGAACAGTGGAGACGCGCCGGACCAATCGCATCCCTGCGGCGTCCCTGGCCAGGTGAAATGCAGCGGCCTCCAACACCTCGCGGAACCTCGTGCTGGGAAGAACTGGAGGCTGGCGGATAGCGGAACTCAAGAACAGCGGGAGAGAGCCGTCTGCCACGGCCGCTGCGACACCTACGGTCTTCACCTGCCTCAAGGATACCTGGACCGAGAGTTGTGGCGCCTGTTTCAACGCTAAAACTGCCCGAAGTCGTGAGCGAGGAGATAGTGAAAGTAAAGTACCGCCTCCCGCTCGAATTTGGGCCAATTTGTACCGACCGACTGCCCTGTCAACCTCTGCGAATGGCGTATTTGGATACGGAATGGAGGGGAATGTCGTCAAGCAGACTGATCTTCCGACCGTTGTCGGGTGTCTTGACAGTGGAACCGCTACAAATGGTTCAAATGGCCCTGAGCACTATGGTACTTAACATCTGAGGTCATCAGTCTCCTAGACTTAGAACTACTTAAACCTAACTAACCTAAGGATATCACACACATCCATGCCCGAGGCAGGATTCGAACCTGCGACTGTAGAAGCAGCGCGGTTCCGGAGTGAAGCGCCTAGAACCGCTCTCCACAACGGCCGGCAGAACCGTTACAAATAGGTCGAATAGCTTCTCAGTTGACCTCACGAGGGTGGGTGATCCTGTACCATTCCTGTCACCAAGGGAAAATCCCTGAGAGTACCGGTAAGTGAACTTGGGTCCCCATATGCTAGTCAGCCGCATTGACCACTCAGTTACGAAGACGGACGGTGGGGACCTATTTAGAACAAAATACTAATTTCGTCCCCGTCAACGAAGAGACCAAATCGCAAAATTTCAGCCGTACAGTGGAAGATCGGCATCGTGAACATTCACACGCTGTGAAAAGGATTTTTTGTCATGAGTATACACTGGCTCCCACTTCGTGACTTTGGTGCGGCCTAAGGCTCGTAAACTCTGCGGAGATTGTGAATGTCATTGTCTGACACTCCACTCCTGTTTACAAACATCAACAAAAACACCCCGTGAGTGCGTAAGCGTCTATAGAATAAATGACTGGGATTAGGAGTGGACCCTTATTCTATGACAGAGCACATCGGTGTTTAACTGTACACAATTTGTTTAGTTTCAGAATTAATGTCAAAGAAGTTCACGAATTTACATAGATTGTGACATTACAGTTACAGGACAGTTTCAATATAACGCATTACGTCTTGTTCAGTAGAAATAACCCTAAACACAGTAGTATCAAATTGAAATAGAAGGTTCTCTACAAGATTGCCCTTACTACTACACCATGAAGTTGGCCAGTATTACGACAAATCATCCGATTCCGGTTCTAAGTTTAGGCCGGCCACTGTGGCCGAGCGGCTCTAGGCGCTTCAGTTCGGAACTGCACTGCTGCTACTGTCGCAGGTTCGAATCCTGCCTCGGGCATGGATGTGTGTAATGCCCTTAGGTTAGTTAGGTTAAGTAGTTCTAAGTCTAGGAGACTGATGACCTCAGATGTTAAGTTCCATAGTGCTCAGAGCCATTTGAACCATCTATTCATGCTAATTGAATACCCGAGTCAACTGAAAACTCCCTTTATTGTTTCTGTTACTTGTCACTATATTTGGTCTGGCCACCTGATATGTTGACGGCATTTAAGCACAACAAATAGACCGGTACTATACAGGATGACAATCAAGGACCGTTACTTTTTGTGGCCAGACGAGCGAAAGATTACTCAAGGTTGCTCGAGTTCACAGTGGACTTGCACTGGTGAACCAACAAGTTTACGCTTCTGCCAGCGGCATTTACCTTTAGCTGCAATGAGCTGTCGGCTGCATGGCTGCTCTCGCCCTCTTAAAAAGCTATAAAAAAAACTAATCAAAACCTTTACTGATTTTATCGTCTGAAACTGTCCTATGTTTCTCGTTAGGCGAGAAAACATGTACTCATCCCTAGTCTGGAAAATATGGCGATAGACACGTGCATAGGTGGTACAGCATGTATACTTCAATGCCCTCTCAGTTCTTGCAAGAACAATTAACTGTTTCGTTTCTCTGCTATCAGATCTTAACGAGTCTTCAGCTAATTCTAACTGAATGTCAGCCAAAGTGAAAACAGTGTTTACACAAAATTCCTCTTTTGGCGTCATACAGAACGTGATGCGCCCTGCTCTAGACTGACTCTGGTTCAGAGGAGAGTCCCCGAAGGTTTCGGTCTTGAGTCTTTCGTAACAAATTGTCCCCCACCTGAGTTCTTTCGGGTTTCACGTCACGGCTTCATAAAACCAATGGGAGCATTCCTTTCATCTTACGGAAACTACCTCTGCTAATCGCAAAGGGCCTACCTTTAAACTGCATCGAAATATCGCCCCTTTCTACTCCTTCCGAGTTTATTTCAGCCAATCGGACATTTCGTCTTCGTTGATCCATTATGGATCGGACATTTGGTGCCCGCTCCTGATGCCTGAAAGTTACACTCGTACATCACGAGCGTACCACAGGTGTTTCACGTGATCAACTGCGTTGTTGGTCTGTTTGTATCCATCTGGAAATTTCCCAGTGCATTTTTCTAAAGAATTTCTCCATCACAAGCAGCACTGGCCCGCTACCTGCTCTCGTCGATGTATCACCTGCCGCATTCATTGTCCATCTCACGCTTGATCATATCTATAAGTAACTCGGCACATTTTGTGTACAAGAGTTTGCTATATTATAGAATAAATATTACATTACATATTACTTTGTCGAAACAGCACTTTGTGAGGCCGCAGCTGTAAAAATAGACTTTTTTTCCAAAAAGTAAAAACCCCAACCAACTAACTACAATAACGACATTTACTGCAAATAAATAGCACCATTAGCGGTTTCGAACCGCCAGGTTCATCATCAGACAGTTGTTCATGCTTTAGGCAAATGTAATCAAGAACGTTAAGAGCCATCTGAAGATGAACCTGTCTATTCTAAACCAGTAACGACACTTATTAGCAGCGGATGGTTGGTCTTTTAAGTTTTTATAAGAAATAACCTGTAAGTTATTTCTGGAAAAAATTGAAAATGTTGAATAAATATACAATAAAGTCTACACGCACACACGCACACATGCACACACTTCTTCCCATCAAGACATTGTTCTGTAAAGTGTCTTGAGCACACTTTGAAATATTTTTAGTGACAAAATTCTGCCGTATTTATTTTCTGGTGCCGTATTTTTGATCTTCCCTTAGACGAAACTAAGACATTAATTGCAAGTAATTGTTACGCAAATCGTAGGTACATAGCTTCCTATTAAGTACTGTGAAATAATTACAGTGATTTGGAAATTTGTATTATACAGAGGAAATGACTCATACTTCCATATATAAATCTTATCTGTGATGAATACTGCTCGAAACGTGTAAACATTCAACGAATTGATTCACAGCACACTCTTACACTGCTTGATTTAACCCAGAACGTTTCAATTTGTGGCCATACAGCCAGTTAAGTTCGTAGTACGTCATCTATAACTAAACTTTTGGTGTACCATTAACATTAACTTTTCCTCGTTTAACGACTTTCACTTTACAAGTACTACAACTACAATATTTTTCACCATTGTAGTTACTAATAAATAAATATGTCGAAGCAGGGTAAGTAGGTGTAATATTAAAGTTTATAATAGCGTGGAATGTTCACAAACAGCATTAAATCGAATTGACGTGTCAGTCTTGGTTTAATGTTGGCCACTAGGCGCAGTACGCTATGCTCACCCTACAGATATTCCTCGCTATGACTTTCATTAACGGTACTTTTTTTAATGATCTTACAGAGAAACGATGACGTTCCTGTGTCCATAGTAATCTCTGTTCCCTCTGACGTACAGTGAGCAGAGATACACAAAAAATTAATCTTTGATCCTAGTTGTATGAGTAGGATTAAAAAAATAATGCGTTCAATGATGTTAACACTAACCGTGTACACATTACCTGTAAACTGACTCGTTCCAGATTATCTCGATAGAAGAATCGTTCAAAAGGTCTATAGAAAACGTTACTAATATCTGAGACGGTGACTTCTGTACCACAGACGAGATTGCAGCGTCCGCTTGTAAAACACTTACTCGCAATTCAGGTGAGGATACCTACTCAACAGAGTGCAGCAAACCCATTTCGTGCGGATAACATTGGCGAAGAGCATGGCATGATTCACATAGGCAGCTAAAAACGATGCATTCGAGATAAAGTTAATTGACCACTTCTGGAGAAAATGATGCTTAGCTTCCACTAGCAATCCGCTGGGCTAGTTAGGAAACACCAGCAAGGGAGTGTTTTTGGTAAACAATAGGTATTAAATGTATTCAGTGTAGCGTAGTGGAAAGCTGTTTCCATTGAACTAAGGACTGTTTGTTACAATTTGTTTTATTTACATCAAATTCTGGTGAGGTAACAACTTGCTCAAGGCAGCTGAAGTAGGCGTTCCCTAAAGAGTTAAGTGGAAAAGTCAAACATGGCGTCTTTCATGAAAAGCAGTCTACCAGTATCAAACTTTCCCGAATATATTGTAGGTTTTTGAAACTGCTGGTTTTCGGTTCAGCTGTATATACCAGTGAGATCGAGAAAGAGTAAATGGGGAACTGGTATGACAGAATTTCAGGAGTAAGTGGGGGGATAAAATAAAGAATAAACGAATAAAAGAAAAACAACGTGAAGTACAAGAAAAATGTTCACTCCAAAGGTACCGTAAAAGTGGGAAACTTTGTGACTGAGGTATTATTTTCTGACAACTGCGCGTACCAACATTTTATTCCCAAATACTGTAATTCGGATCACCATTCAACGTGCTCCTCTCGTACATGTTTTCTTCTTTAGTACCGCCATTAATGATGGAAGCTACAAGTACGTGTTTCACACATGATCTGGTAGCAAAGTTATTTTGTTGTAAGATGGAAAATCTGTTTCTAGATTTCTTGGAAAATTTCTGCTGTTGCCAACAACTGTTAAGAGCTATCAGACTGAAGGTAGGTTGATATAAATAAGTTACACGTTCACATTACTCTGTACCAGGGTTAAATTCTACAAAATATTTCTTCGGCCACTGAAAAACCAAAAAGTTTATTTTCGTAGATTACAGGGGTAACTTTGTGAGAGCACACATACTTGCTGGAACAAATGTGGCAATATGATTATAAGAAACAAGTCTCATAAATGAAATTAAGGTTCTTTCTGAATAGTTTGGTAAAAAGCACAAAGTTTTATTTTGAAGCGTAATGTTTTTTCTAATTATAACATGCTGTTACTCAAAATATTGTATTGAATGTGTGATGACTTTTTTTCTCATACCTCTGAACTTTAAAGTAAGAATCTGAAGGTTTGAACTAATCACCTTTCTTAGAGGATCTTGTATTGAATGTAAGTGTCGTGACCCGTTTTTAATCAGTGAAGAAGTTTCGTATTATTTTATTTCAACGACGTTAGGCCTATAATTATTTGGATTTTAATAAAATTAGAAAACTAAATCTCACCAAATTGACAAACTCGGACCAATGTTTTTCTGTGTATAAATAAAAAAATCATAAAACATGACATATTTGTATGTCATGAAGAAACACGAGGTCTCCCCGTCGTCATGACAGATGAATTTAATTCTACATTCTCTGTCTTAGATCTCGTGTCACAATGTTCTGATCTTGGCATAACTTTCTGACACTTAGTATTGTATTTTCCGAATGCTTCATTGTACATGAAAACTTCATTTCTGTCACAATTAAAGTACAAATGTTATAAAATTCGGTGCGTGTGGAAATTAAATGCCACATTACTTATGTGGGTATGGTGGAAAAGTAACGCCTGTGAATTTTTTATATGGGAAGTCTTAAAGATTTTTGAATAAAAGAAACTTTATTAACATTCTACGTATTTATTCGTCAAGTCTACATACTTATTTCTCAACGTAGTGACTCTGGTGACGAACACATATTTCTTAACGAGAGATCAGTTAGTCGATACCGTCAGTGTAGAATGTTTAGCTTTGTTCACGGAGCCACAACCTCACCTTTACTTTCACCACTTCCTCACTACCGAAGTGAAGTCCTCGAAGGTGTTCTTTAAGTTTAGAAAACAAATGAAAATCGGATAGGGCCAAGTCGGGAATGTATGGAGGATGATCGATGACCGTGAACCCAAGGCGTCTGATTTTTGCAGATGTCGCAGAGCTCGTGTGTGATCCCGCAGCTAGTTTCATGTTCCATGGATCATTTTGCACGTTAAATCGTAATGATGTGGAACGAGTCATTTTACATTCCACCTTGTCATGCTGAAGGAGAAGGTGTTCCACGTCAGGACAAACTCTTCGAATTCGAAACTCGATTACAACCCCCCTCTTCTCACGCACCGACATAGTTACGTTACACACCACCATGTCATACGCTTCATCTCTGATCCTTCTAGCGGCAGAGGCCTGCAACTTGCAACAGCGAAGCGGAAAAGTCGACCGAGTAATTTGCGTGAGATGTAATACCTCAACCCAGCGCTTCCCAACGTGTGGTCAGGGGTCCGCCGGCTCTTTCTAGGGGTTCCGCGGCCACCCTTCACCATGTCGTGTGTAATAATGAGTAAAATTATTGAATAAAAATGTGAAAATCAAACTCATCACTTTTTTTTTCGTGTGTAAAACATGTGTACTTTTACTTCAGGTCGTATTCCCAAGCAGCCTTTGCGGTTCGTAAGTGAGAACGCATACACAGCTTAGTGCCGGAGAATGCGGCTTCTCTGATCGACTGTTTCGCAACAATACGGGGGTCGTTTGTGCGCCGGCTCACGGCGGTAGATGCGCTGAAACCTTTTACGCATGCGCGGAGCGAGCTTTGTCGACCAATCACAGTGCTCGCTGGCACATATGCGTCCCCAGGCATAATTAAATGTTAAACTTGCTTTGTCAGAGCACTACCTATTTCATAAGTCGATTTTTGACCTTCAAGTTGTTTTCATTCATCTCTAAACCAAAGACTATTGGTACTTCGGGACGGGGGAGGGGGTCATTGGGTACATGGATCTTGCATTAAGAAGCTTTTAGTTCCCATGGGTTTCGCTCTGAAATTTAAAGTTACTGTGCTCTTGACTGACTAGGGGTCCGCCATGGATTTTCGACTGAAGAAGGGTTCCACCAGCTGTAAAGGTTGGGAAGCCCTGCCTTAACCGATACTGATATCAGAATAAAATATTTAGTGACATTACTTTTCAGCATACTCTCGTGTTTTATAAATTATGTTACAAAAAATGCCGAAAGTGTTCCAAAGATGCCCGCTTTTACGGTATTCATGAAGTCTTTGTCTATCAATAGAGACTGTATGCCTAGCTAAATTTCACTAAGTTATATAAATATATTATATAAGACGTATAATTATAAACAATATTATGTCAGCAGGTACGCAGAGTAGAAGAAATTGGCAAATGACATGAAGGAATATCAAACTGGTACAAGACGGGAAGAGTTAGAGAGAGAGAGAGAGAGAGAGAGAGAGAGAGAGAGAGAGCTAACACGGGAGGTAGGGGAAAGGGCTGCCCTTACGGGCCACCAGGATAAATGGCGCAGCTTGATCACTAATTACAGCACTTCACAGCCACATCTCACGTGAGAATCCCACACCTTTGCCCACTTTGCAGCGAGAGAAAGGCGTAATGTATTGCTGATGGAGGAATGGCTGTCGAAAGGCGACTAGCCAACCTCGTCGATACTCCTTGAAGGTAAAGGCTATGTGCGACCCCCAGGCTTTGCAATGACCGTTACTTTCACTTACAGATCCACTAATAATACAGCCACTGTGCAGTACTGCACTTGCGTACAGGAGAATCTATAACATATAATAATCATCCAGCTCATAAACTGAGATTCCGACCAATAATCTGCTGTCCATCCAAAGAAAAAGACATGTTGGTCATCGTCAGTTACTCTTATTATTATTACGGGGCCGTTCATGCTTAAGACACATATCAAAATTTGACAAATCACTCACAGAGGATTTTTTTTCGTTTCGTCCAGGAACATTTCTTTTTAACCTGACACGAATTGTAAATGTGGGTGAGACTCTTCGTTCGTAGTAAACATCTCACCATAGCCGACTCCTAGTTAAGTTATTGGTGTGCTACTAAATCTTCAGTGTCCATTGCTTGATGCTGTCGTTAACACGTGATATTCAGCACCCAGCTAGAATTAGCAATTTTCTGTGCTCGTTAACATTTTTATCTGTTACAGTGTGGTGATACGCAATGAACCGGGCTCTTGTGTAGGAGCACAATTTTCCTTTCAGGACACTTCTGCATGACAGTACCCTCACTTCGACTTATCGATGCTTTCGGGAAATAGAGAAATTGCGTCGCAAGAATGGTCATATTGGAGGACGTGATGTGAGAAAATCAGATGTTAAGGATATCAAGAAATAGAGTTTTAACTAAAAAGAAAAGATCCTCTTCTTTCTGCGAGTTTTCTACGCATCCAAACTCATATCTCTTATATGTCTTCGAGGTCTCCAGTGCCATATTTTACAGGACCATTATATCTCTTGCATTCTTCTACGATGTTCATACCACTTTACGTTTTTGTTTTCAGTTGCGTCTGCAATGCCCTGTGTAGCTCCTATCTGTTCTTGTAGCACTTCATTTCTTATTTTGTCTCTACTTGTTATCTCACACGTTCCTCTCCAAAACGGCATTTCAATTGCCTTTAATTTCTTCTCATTGACCCTGTAGACCTCCCATAGTTCAGCACGGCTCTCAACTACACGTTTGCGCTAATGACCGTAGCAGTTTTGCGCCATAAAACAGTTACAAAACAAAAAAAAAGTATAGTTTTGCGTAACCTCCTTTTAAAAATTTTTGATGTGTTGTTATTCCAACTAATGGAGAGTAAGTGCGTAATTCCTTGTCTCTTCCACCCTTGTCCCAAATGATTGTCCCTAAATATTTATATGAGCCACTACACTTTACGATAGATACATCACCCATAACAAGATCCCTTCCTATACCTCCGACAACCAAGTATTCAGTCGTTTATTTCCATACCCAATGCTCATGTCCTTCTTTAAGTTTTCTTAACATAATATGTTCTTCCTCGGCGAAAATGATCTGATAGTCCGTGAAATTTAAGGACGACAGGATGTCATCACATACTCTAATTCCTTTGTGTCTGGACTTCCGTTTCCAGTTAGCGTGCTTTGTTCAAAACATATTTTAAAGAAGGCAGGCGCTAGCTGATCCTTGTCTGAGTCTTTTTCTAACGTTAAATTTCTGTGATAGCAACGTCCCAACTTGGACACAACAAATATTCCTTGAAAACAGTTTTATAACGGCTTGTACGTAACATTTAGCAATGTTTTGGCTATTCAGAGCTTCCCATTTCCTAGAAAGTGACACACTGTCATAGTTCTTATGCAAGTGTGTAAAAGCCATGTGTGTCTCCAAGTTATGTGGCACTCTCTTGTGAGAAACCTGTCTAATGCTGCAGATATTATCAACACAAGACCTGCTTTCCCAGAAACCACTCTGTTCTGATTCCTCGATTTCTCTGTCAGTTCTCTCGTACAATATATATATAGTGACATATATGCCTAAATCACTGGCAGTAATGTCTTAAAATATACTGTGGTAAACCATTCAGACTGTAACGCAGTCAGAGTGTGGAAAACAAATAGGTGAGTGTTTCCGACTTTGTTGGCACAGGGTTACGATGTGCTAAGTACAGAAGAACCGAGTTAAGATCCCTGTTATAAACGGCTGAAACTGGATTTTTATTAGTAACCTCTTTATGGCACCCTCGAGCAACCGTTGATTTTTACAAGCAGGCTATATGTGTGCCGTTCAGAGCAGGCCGCAATGCATTTTTCCTCAAGGGTATTTCTGAACGGCGACTACATCTACATCTAAACTTCGCGAGCGGAGGATACTACAGGCAGCACTATAATTTCACTCATTACCGTTCGTTTCGCGATGCTGCAGGGGAAGAGCGACCGACGCTAAGTCTCCGTGCGATCTCGAACTACTCTGATATTCTCGGCATCCTCATTTCGCGACATGTATGAGGAAGGAAGTAACATGTTGCTCGACTACTCCTTCCTCTCTCGTACGATGAAGAGACCATCGCGTGGTAGGAATTTAGGTGTTTACAGAATGATAAGGAGTTCATTCTTGACAGGGTACGCTTCCCCTCAACTGCCAAGACTCCACCGAGTCCTTAGGGAGAAATGTGCCCTTAGTTAAACCACTAGCTATAAAGAACGTTGCCACAGCACCCTTTCTTTACGACCTATTTGCATTCTTCCTACACTGTCCAAGGGCTTAGATAAGATAGTCCATGGCCAGCTAACGATCTACTTAACCACAAACAACCTACTAGACGAATACGTTTCCTCATACATCGTAGTGCAACATCTGCCATAATAAAGCTAGCAGATGGTCTCAAGCTTTCCATGGATGGACAAGAGGCGACCGTCATGTACTTCTTAGGCATCGCAAATCCTTTGACATTGTTGACTTCGACATTTTACTTGCCAAATTTAGCAGACTAAATTTCTCTTCAAGTACAGTGCAATGGTTTCGCCCATACCTGATGTCTAGCCAGCTGTGCGTCGTGTCCGGCACCATACAGTCACAGTGGAGGCAGGTAGTATCAGGCGGCCCCCAAGCTTCAGTATTAGGTCCTATACTCCTTTTATTGCATCTCAATGATGTGTCATCAGCTTTGTCACATGTACGCGGATGACTTCCATTTGTATCTAACTGGAAAGCCAATAAATCTAAAGACAGCTATCGATCATTTCAGTTGTGTCCTGTGTACACAAGGGACACAGAACATCGTGTTAAAGCTCAGACTATCCAAAACCCAAGTGGATGTGGTTGGTCACTCTAGGCTGATTAGCCCGAAGTATCGGAAATACCTACCCTTACAAATATCAGCTTTTCTCCCTGAGAAAAGAGTCTAGGAATAATAACAGATAAATATCTAAGTTGGACTGAGCACATATCAGCAGTGCCATGAAGGCATCAGCATGTCTCCATGATTTACGAAAATATAAAATGCTCTTTCCTTTTCGTCTGAAAGAGAAACTTGTACAAACACTTACACTACCAATTATTGATTACAGTAATGTTATCCTGCAAGGACTACCTCAGGAAAGCTCGTGGCGCCTGGATCTGGTTAAGAACGCTTGTGTTCACTGTATCTGTGACGTTCGACTCTTTGATCATATTTCACCATCATATGCACAGCTATCCTGGCTGCGTGCAGACAAGCTCAGAGGTCTACATACCCTCTGTTTCCTCTACTGTCTTACGAATTTACACTGTTCCTCGTCTCTCTCCCCTCCCGTAACGCTCTTGTCTGAACAACATAGCAGAAACACCCATTCCCATCAGAGCAAAATCCTTTCCGTCGCACTTCATCGCACAGCTACTTTGTCGATATTCTTTCCGGCAGCAGCAACCCGACTCTGAAATAATGTCCGTCACTATGTTAGAGAATTGAATAACATCTATAGTTTAAAAAGACAGTTAATGTCATATCTACTGAAGAACAATAATGACCCACATTTTCCCTTTACGCACTTGTAATCCTTTTACATCATTCTTTACAACAGGATCTTCATCCAGAATGAGATTTTCACTCTGCAGCGGAGTGTGCGCTGATATGAAACTTCCTGGCAGATTGAAACTGTGTGCCGGACCGAGACTCCAACCCGGGAACTTTGCCTTTCGCGGGAAAGTGCTCTACCAACTGAGCTACCCAAGCACGACTCACGGCCCGTCTTCACACCTTTACTTCTGCCAGTACCTCGTCTCCTACCTTCCAAACTTTAGAGAAGCTCTCCTGCGTTCCCGGGTTCGAGTCTCGGTCTGGCACACACTGTTAATCTGCCAGGAAGTTTCATATCAGCGCACACTGGGTTGCAGAGTGAAAATCTCATTCTGGAAACATCCCCCAGGCTGTGGCTAAGCCATGTCTCCGCAATATCCTTTCTTTCAGGAGTGCTAGATTCGCAGGAGAGCTTCTGTAAAGTTTGGAAGGTAGGAGACGAGGTACTGGCAGAAGTAAAGGTGTGAGGAGGGGGCGTGAGTCGTGCTTGGGTAGCTCAGTTGGTAGAGCACTTGCCCGCGATAGGCAAACTCCCGGGTTCGAGTCTCGGTCCGGCACACAGTTTTAATCTGCTAGTAAGTTTCAGGATCTTCCTCATTTCCCAGCGCTCCCTTCCGCAGAATTCGCTATATCAGGAAATCTCTATTTCGTCCTTGTCTAAATTATTATTATATCTGACACTCTCATTATTATTATTATTATTATTATTATTATTAATGGTGTTGGAAGCAGCAGTAGCAGGAATACTGGCAGTATTAACTTCATTCACATAATAATTTTATTTAGTTTTATATATATATAGGGTGATTATAGTTGAAGTTGAACTTTCAAACCGCTGTAGAAATAACATCACTGGTCAGAATGACGACAAATTCCAACGGAATATTGTCGGAGAAAGGAGAAAACGTATTGCAGAAGAAAAATAAATAGTTGCAAAACGAGCGATAGCAGGCGCTGTAAGAATCGTAATTTCAGAGAGGTGAACTACAAATGACAAATTAACCATTCAATAACGCCCAAGGTGTACTACTCAGTATGCATGGGTGTACCGGTGTGTTAGTTACGTATGTCCATCCACCACGGCAAGGTAAGATCGCATCGGATGGCAACAGTCGGTTTTTAATTGTCCTGAGGCCAAAAACCGCATGAAAAGCATCACACATATCGGTTTTTAATTGTCCTGAGGCCAAAAGCAGCATAAAAAGCTTCAATCACTTCGGTCTTTAATTACCCTGAGGCCAAAAACCGCATAAAAAGCATCAATAAAAATCAAATCGGGTTATTAATTTCCGGCGCAAAACATATTCAATACGCTGTCCACTGTTTTCTGCAACAAGTTGATATCGAAGAACAGCATGTTTCACAACTGATCGAACTGTTTCCGGGATCACGTTCAGAGTGTGTTGGCAATGCTTGCCTTCAATGCAGCTAAGTTGGCAATCGGAACACTGAACACAACATCTTTCAGATAGCCCGAATCTCCGAAGAAGGGAGCCACGCGAACCGTGACAAGACGCCCGAGACTGCACAGTTACCCCGTGCAGCAGTGCCAAAAGTCACACGGATTAAGACCAGGTTATAGGGACGGCCAGGCTCTAGGGAAGTGGCAGCTGATGGGAAATGCGGCTTCAGCAGCTGCAGGTTAAATAAATAAATATAAAGGGTGACAATGTAGAGAACTGCTGTCACCTTCACCAGACTTTACAGCTGAAGCTTGACTTTATCGAGATGATAATTGAAACTTTCATTTTTTTCAATTGAAACTTTATGATTACCTTTCGCACACTTTTTTAAAACAAGGCCAAGACCCATCTGGCACAGTCAGCATGAATGGATTAACTGTGCTGAAAAGTTATGTGTGTGGATGAAGAATAAAATTTTCAAAAAGATAAATGGACGTTGTAAGACGTATGCATTGCCGGCGATGGGTGAGGCATGGCAGAGTCTCTGACCAGAGAGTAGTATGTAGTTAGTTGTTGCTTGTCGCTAGTCGGCATGAGTCGGCAGTAGTCTTCAGTAGTCGTGCTAGTCTGCAGTAGTCGGCGCGTGCCTGCGCGTGTCTGCAGTCTGCTCTGGTCGGGACTCTGGACGATGAGTATTATTGTAGAGGGTAAAGAAGCAGCCTTGCGCATATCTAGTAATGTATATTAAATGTCAATTTGTTTAAAAAAATGCCCCAAATAATAATTTTTATAATATAAAGTTCTTTTTTTAAAGAAAAGCATTCATTTAAATTTAAAGAAAATTTCCATTCCATGATCATTCGTTCCAAGAATTATATATATATATATATATATATATATATATATATATATATATATATATATATATATATATGCCAGCATTGCACGAAGCTGTGCCAAAAAATTTTCACATAAGAGCAGATATAATTGCAGTTTTTATTGAGGTAAGAATTTTTGCTTTTTTATTCAGAATACAGGGCCGAAAGGCAGCGCTGCTGTCCTCATAAAATTTATCAGGTCACTAACCTTTTTTATTATTTTGGTGTTTAGGAATTTTCCTGTTTCGAACTTGACATTAAATGAGAAAAGAATTTTGTGGGAACATTAGATGTGAATGCATTTCTGCACACAGACTATAAATGGGAGCGAATTTTGTTCAGAGGTTACATTAAAATTAATTTTGTTCAGAGGTTACAGTTGGTTATTAATTTAAATAATTCTGTGGGAGGTTGGTTCTTGGTTCAGATTAAATAAAAATATTTTTTCTGTGGGGAGGTTACTCTTGGCGACATCCGGCCAGGATCGTATTTCTTTGTGAATCTTCTGAGAAGTAGTCATATATCTGCCCTTATTTACTTAAACGTAGTTTGCATCCGGCGCAACGCATTTATTAATTTGTCACTCTTTCTTTCACAGATCATCGGCAATTTGTTGCTCTTTGTTGTATTTGTGTTTGTTGCATTTTGCATTGTCTTTGTTTCATTTGTGGTTAATTCTGATTTGTGTGTAAAAAAAATGCCGCGAAAGACTGTTAACAGTTCTTCGCGATGTGTAATGAACGACATAGCTGACTCTAATAATTTGACCGATAATATTTGCGACAATCAGTGCGTACCGACCACTAATATTGATTTTGATCCTAATGATGAACAAATAAATATAACTGTGTCCTCTGTTAATTTAACGACAATTGATGACGCGGCACGTTCTGTTACAATGAACGCTGCCCAGTTTGACACACCCGGTTTGCAAAACTTACGTAACGAACAGATAAATTTATTTAATTCCGGTGTAGTGAATAACAGTGCACATCCAAGTGGCGAAGATTTTCAAGAATTAGAGAATGACCAACTGGTTACACAAAACGCGACAAAAGCAGATACACCATCACACAGCACCGAGAACAGAGTAGGTAATATTGCCTTGGATCAATTAACAGCATTATTTCTACAATACAAGAAAGAACAAGAAGACCTTCTCAAACAGCAAATTATTGAAAACAATAAAAAACAAGACGACAATTACAAACGAGTCAATGAGTCGAACAAACAAATTCATGAAAGTCTCGAACAGCGGAATGAAATACTAGATAATCGTTTCAAACAACCTACTGAATCGCGCAAACAATTTAATGAAAGTTTCAAACTGACGAACGAAAAACAAGACAACCTTAACGAACAGAACAAACAAGTTAGTGAACAGATTACAGCTGTTACCGTGCAACGTCACGACATGAAAGAACAATCATGTGAAGAAAGTAATGAAGAAATTACATCTGTTGTACAGGAATTAAGTAGTACACGTGTAGGCACAACAGAATAACTTAGAGATGAAATTAATGCAGTCGCTGAACAATGTTCTGAAAATGCGACACAGTTACATGACGAGTTTAATTTAAAGTTACCAGAACTTTCACACACTCTGGATACGGAAGTCGATAAGAAATTTGAACAACAGATCAGCCAAATTGACGAACGTATTAAAGTGACAGAAATGAAAATTGTTTCAGTCACTAACACGTCACAACATACGGCACATTCCGAACATTTGTCACACTCACACAGCCAGTATAACTTAGGTAATTTACAGAGACTACGCGAGTTAAAATCCAAAAAGACACAGACAAACAGATTCTTATGCAATCGTGAACCTGTTCACACATTCAGAGACTATAACGATTACGAGCAATTTTTATCCGTAAGAAAATCTAAGGTATTTGAAAATGACAGAGCACAGGTACACGCTTTGGACTGGATACGACAATTTGCCTTTGTATTTTCAACAGCATTGCCTGTAATGCAGAAACTAGAATTAGCATGGATACAGCAATTTGCTTTTGAATTTTCACCGCCATTGCCTGTAACACAAAAGCTAAAATTTATTTGCAGTGCGTAATAGACCTCAGGGGATTCATTACGCTTTAATGAATATGTGCCGTAGCGTGCACAGGGCCCCGAGCCGTAGTAGTGCTATTTCATCATTAGTGTTCTGCACTGCTGCCTTCTCTTCTACTATCCTTTATATCTATCTGAATAGCTCTTTAACTATCGCTCTATCTAGGATTAAGAACGAGTAAAGAAAACCTGATATGACAAGTTATACCGAAAGTGACAGTTTTCATTAGACGCTCAAGAAATGACAACCACGAGAACTTTAATATCAGAGAAAATTTTAATCATCAGTATGTGTAAAATTAGCAGCAACAGCAAACGCATTTTGGTAACAGTAGAGGTTTTTCTCCGCAACAGCATCAAAGCCAGCCGGTTAGCATACCTAACCAACGATGTAATGTACATGGTCAACCAAGCTTTAATGTTTCGCCGCCTACACGTATAGCGTCGGCTCCGCCAAATAGTAACGCACAGCAACAAGGAAATCAGTACGTACAGAAAAAAACACTATTTCAATTCCTATCGCACTGCACCGTATAGAAATGACTATCATGACAGACGTAAAAATAATGAGCACAATTTTCAGCGTACATTTAATAACAGTCGATGTCATCAGCAGCAAGAACATCAGCAACAACATATTATCATGAATGAACCAGACAGTAGGTATCATCCAGAACGTAATACGTCAGGAAGAAATAATAGAACAGTACAAATAGTGGAAATGCCACAGCATCCTCCTGAAAATAATAACACGTCAGATAGAATTTGCCTAGATACAGTACAGGTTGCATATTCCAGTAAAGCAAGCAATAATTTTGACACGCAGAATCTTGTTCACGAGAATGTTATTTGAAACATGCTTTGTTGAAGGCACCACTTTTATCGCACCCAGATCTTGCCAGAAATTTTTCCATTGCCACCGACAGTTCTAACACCGCTTTAGGCGTACATATTTTTCAGGAAATTGAAGAAGATGGGACTACAGTAATTAAAAACATAGCCTTTGCGAGTCGCATTCTGTCACTTGCTGAACGAAATTATTCTGTTACAGAACTTGAAACATTATGTGTTGTATGGGCTTTTACCAGATTTAGTCATTTTCTTTATGGAAGACACACTACCCTTTACACAGATCATAGAGCGATACAATTTTTACTTTCGGCTAAATTTACACACGACAGATTAAGTAGATGGAAACTTTATTTGCAGGAATTTAATTTTACAATTGTTCACATTCCCGGTACACAAAATATTGTAGCAGACGCACTATCCCCTTCTCTTAACAACAATCAGCAAGACATCGCAACCAACTTCTGCAAAGCAAATTTCAGCGTCATGTACATTCAACAAGTTGCATTTGAAAATTTCATTTCGTCGTCATTACAAGACATAGCACAAGAGCAGAGTAAAGACAACGTGTGGAAAGAAATTAAACACCTTTGGCAAGATAGGAATAATGTTACCATTAGAAACCATTACGCAATGACATTCTGTTTCGCCGCTCTCATCCTGACAGCAACAATTGGTTATTATGCATTCCTGACGAACTTGTTAACAAATTAATCTGGTATACTCATTTAAGTTACGCACATTACGGAGCCAGAAAATGTTTTCTTATACTGAGACAGAACTGTTATTTTACCAGCATGGAGAAACGTATTCGACGAGTTTTAGCGTCATGCAAAATCTGCCAGAAAGCTAAGTCAGATACGACTTCACATATTCTTCCATTACATCCCACTGTACCTTTTAAATTGAGACACATGGCCGCTGTAGACATTTTGGGTCCGATTCCCAGAACTAATAGAGGTTTTTGCTACATCTTTGTCACTGTTGAACTCACTTCAAAATTTGTTACCTTCACTCCGTTACGCAAAGCTACTGCTAAAACTGTTTCGAAAGCATTTGTAAAACATTTTCTATTTCAAGTAGGGCATGTGTTGAAAGTAATTGCTGACAATGGACCACAGTTTCGATCTGCTATATGGACACGTACGTTACGAGCTAGAAACATTTCTCCGATCTATATATCCAGGTACCATGCTTCTTCGAACCCTTGTGAACGATTAATGAAAGAAATTGGTAAACTGTGTAGAATATACTGATATAAAAAACATATTGATTGGGACACACACAATCTCTCATTCCAGGATGTAATTAATTCCATACCAAATGAATCTACTATGCTATCTCAGTCTGTTATACTGAAAAATGTTGAATCACCTAACAAAATTAAAGAATTAGTAACCTTTCCTACATCTTGTCGACTACGACACCATGAAATAATTGACATTGCGCTGAACAACATCAAACGTGCCTCAGAGCGCCGGAGAAAACAGCAAAAACAGGTGTACACGCCGTGACTTTCACATTGGACAGAAGATATTAGTACGTGCACACTATTTATCCAACAGAGGAATGAGTAGATGCAGTAAATTAGAGCTTCTATGCGCAGGTCCATATCGAATTCGCAGCATTCCTCACCCCAATGTAGTACACGTCGAAACTTCGAGAACCAGAAAAACCAAAGGCAATCACCATGTCTCCAACATCAAACCCTTTATTGAATGAACATACTTCATGATTTATCACACTGTAATGCCATTTCCTAATTTTTTTTATGACCACTTATGCAATTATATTTATGTGACTACTTACTGATGATTATCGTATTTTTTCTTGGCAAGTGCCCGGCAAGGTAAGGTTAGCAGGTCGCTTTTCTTGTCGTTACACATCAGACTGTGCACATTTTCCATTTTTTTTGTATGTATGATTGTTTTCGTGTTTTGTTTGTATGCACTATGAAATATTCAAGATATAACAAACACCAGTTGACTTTGACATTTTGCCTTATGATATCTCAACATCGTGACTATTTTACATTTTTTTGCTGCTACATTGTGATACTCTGTGTACATTTTTGCCTCTGAACACTGTCTGTGTTTTTGACATATTACGTTTTCCGTCATGCTATGCTGTATGCTCAATTATATCACTAGAAATCAGTTTCTATTTAATGGGTATGTGATTTAAATGCAAGACATTAATCTTTGTTAATCATTTTCAGAAAGAAATAACGTGTAAAAGAAATAAACTAAACAGAAATGGGAATTTCACCTTCGGAATGAACGTTAGAAAATGCAATAGCTCATCACGAAGAGTAAATGGATCAGAATTAACAAGCATTAACGAGAATATACTATACACATCGTATGATAGCAGTCTTAACTAATTTTTTTCTTTCAGAATACAAGGCGATTGATGCAGGCTGTCAGACAGAACTACACATCTTAGTTTTAGTGATGAAATATGCTAGAAATAAGTAATAGTTGTATAATGAATAATGAAGCGACTTCTTTGCAGATGATAATGAATGGTGATGAATAATGGTGAAGAATATGTTAATATGGATAATGAAGTTTTTCTTTACAGGTGATGAAAATAATGGAGTTATGATGATATGGATAATGAAGTTTTTCTTTGCAGATGAGGATAATGTTGAAGTTTATGTATTTATGCTATGTAGTTATTTAAGTATGTGTTGCAGTTCGTTTTGACAGTATGTCTTATGTCGCATGGTATGATGACTGAAAGTTTTGGAAAGGACAGCTAGAGAACATATATATTTTATACACATTTCACTACCTGTTAATTCGAAGTTCACTACTTTTCAGCATAATATGCGTTTCTCTTTCAGCTTAATAATCCATTTTGTATTTTTCTAGGAGAAGCTATTCACGAAATTAATACGCTATAAGCAGTTAATCATTAAACGTGTGTCATTCATGAATGTGATCACATATGCTCTGCTTGTTTCATAACCTTGCTACAGCTGACTCATGACGAATGACGTTACACATCTTCATTTGCAGCAATAACTCAAAAGCAAATATTGTTATGCCCCAGTAATTATCGATCCCAACGCAATGCATTGCTAGCACAAAAAAAATGTATTACCTGTCCCAAATAATGCTGCCAGTTTAAGAGAGTTCTGAGTAATACTGAATGATGTTTTCTAGTCACAGACGTTGAATAATAGTTACAGTATGTTACATTGTCAATATGTCCTATGTCACTGGAATGATCAGTTCTGTGTAATACTGAATGATGTTTTCTAGTCATAGACGTTGAATAATAGTTACAGAGTGTTACATTTTGAATATGTCCTATGTCGCTTGAATGATTAGTTCTGAGTAATACTGAATGATATTTTGTAATAATGCATACATGCTATGCCAATAATTTCTGTAAATAATATTTTGTTATACTCTATAAATGCTATGCCAATAATTGACTCTCATTTTCAATGATGACTTCTGATGGTTTGTAACTGGCCAATGAGTGCCAATAATTATTTTTAAATATGTTGTATGTTACTTGAATGATGAAAAATGTTTTGTACTATTCAATACTTGCGATATGTTTTGTAACTGACCAATGAGTGCCAATGATTACTATAACTAGATGAATTATGTAAATGGTATGTCATTAATTAACTCTTGCTTTGAATGATCACTTTTAAATAATGTATAAAATGGTTTGTAACTGGTCAATGAGTCCCAATGTTCACCGTAATCAGATGATTTATGAACATTATTCTGTACAGAAATGTTCAGTAACTGGGCGATGAGTGCCACCGATTACTCAAATTAGTTGTTAGACTAGTGTAATTCTCAATGAAGACTAGTATGTGACTTAATGTCCTTCACCTTCTGACCTAATTACCAGAAATTACTGCAATATCCGTTTGTCCTGTCTATCCTCATGATCATGGAGCACTATATTTGGTTTTTGCACTAATTCTACGTTGGTGTACTTTACAAGAACGTGGTGTTGACACGACATGCTGTCCACCACCATGAGCGATGGAGTTATTATGGTCCCACTAATTGGTGTACCTAGTGTACTACCAAAATGATAGCATGGAATATTATTACGACATTTGAGTGTCTAGGCTACACTGATTAATACTTCAAGGAAAAGAACTTCAGTTTGTCTCACTTGGTGTTGTGCTTCTATAGAAAGATATGGACTTTCAGTGCAGCTGCGTGCAACCTAAAGTACTACAACCATGACGCAATCCTTCCCATTTCTTTCCTAGTTCTTGTAAAATGGTAAACACTTATACAATGCGTTTAAATTCTTGTAAAATGATAAAGACATATACAGTGCGTGTGCACTCCATTTCATTTGTTAACAAGATCAGTTGTCCTAAAAATGCTAAAGACTTCTACAGTGCGTGTGCACTTTATTCTACTCCATGATATGTTATGTAAAAATGCTAAAGACTTCTACAGTGCGTGTGCACTTTATTTCACTCCTTGATATGTTTATTTGTTGTAAAAATGCTAAAGAGTTTTACAGTGCGTGTGCACTTTATGCCATTTGTACTCATTACGTATACATTTTGTGATTCACTGATGTGTTCTGAACTACAGTGCGTGTGCACTTTTGTCATTTGTTAATATGATTTGTACTCATTGTGTATACATTTTGTCTTTGCTTGATATGTTCTGCACTCAGTGCATGTGCAATATATTTTATTTCATGTTCTGCACTTATATATATGTATATATTCTATGACTGTAAACTTAGTTAATTAAGAAAAAGTTTTTGCTCATGGCAAGTCCAATTGACTCACCATCGCTGCCAAAGTTTTGCCTCCCCAGTGGAGGGTTATGTGAGACGTATGCATTGCCGGCGATGGGCGAGGCATGGCAGAGTCTCTGACCAGAGAGTAGTATGTAGTTAGTTGTTGCTTGTCGCTAGTCGGCGTGAGTCGGCAGTAGTCTTCAGTAGTCTTGAGTAGTCGTCAGTCCGTGCTAGTCTGCAGTAGTCGGCGCGTGCCTGCGCGTGTCTGCAGTCTGCTCTGGTCGGGACTCTGGACGATGAGTATTATTGTAGAACGTAAAGAAGCAACCTTGCGCATATCTAGTAATGTATATTAAATGTCAATTTGTTTAAAAGAAATGCCCCCAATAATAATTTTCATAATATAAAGTAATTTTTTAAAGAAAAGCATTCATTTAAATTTAAAGAAAATTTCCATTCCATGTTCATTCGTTCCAAGAATAAATAAATAAATATATATATATATATATATATATATATATATATATATATATATATATATATATATATACGCCAGCATTGCACGAAGCTGTGCCAAAATATTTCCACATAAGAGCAGATATAATTGCAGTTTTTATTGAGGTAAGAATTTTTGCTTTTTTATTCAGAATACAGTGCCGAAGGGCAGCGCTACTGTCCTCATAAAATTTATCAGATTACTAAACTTTTTTATTATTTTGGTGTTTAGGAATTTTCCTGTTTCGAACTTGACATTAAATGAGAAAAGAATTTTGTGGAAACATTAAATGTGAATGCATTTCTTCACACAGACTATAAATGGGAGCGAATTTTGTTCAGAGGTTACATTAAAATTAATTTTGTTCAGAGGTTACAATATTAAAAAAATTCATTTAATTATAATATTTTTGTGCGGAGGTTACATTTGGCTAATTTTCTTTAATCATTTTTTTATGTGGGGAGGTTACAAGGTAACTATTTGATTCGGCACTTGCCTATAAAAAAATAAGAGAAGTGTTTTAAGAAAACGTCGTAAGATGAGAGAATCTAAATGAACAAGTTGACACGTTTGTTTTATGTGTAAGACAATATACGTTTGAAGTCATTAATTTGTGGAAAGACGAATTACAGTAAAATGCAAGATTCAAAATAAAACACAGAAGGCAGATTGTGGACGTCGATTGCAACCACCAGGGGCCGCGTTACTCTGGCGTGTTCTGTTCGCAGTAACTTCCTGTTGTCTTGCTTAGGTGCTGTCGTGTCACGGTCGAGCGTAGACGCGCTACGAGGAGACTGCCTCTTTGTCTCTTGCATTTTATACGAGATAATATGTACGCCAGTCATTTTATAGTCTTAAAGCGCCACACTTCGATCTGTGTCAATGTGTCACATCACGAAAGCAACTCCCCGAAAATTAGTAAAAGTAAATTCGTCCAAACTGTCGCTGTTAATTTAGTATCTGATTTGGTGAACACTTGCTCTTACTAAATATTTCCATTTCCTGTAGCACGTCGTATAATCTTCCTTAGGTGTTGTATGTAAAATTTAATATTTTGTGTTAGTTATCCAATGTTTATCTACAGCAATGTGGATACCGAAGTCCATATTACAATGGTGTCAAAAATTAAAGCATCAAAATGCAATTTTGGTAAGGTTGCGTTTAATTTTGTCACAAAACAGTATTATCAGGTGATAGTAAAGTAGAAACAGTTAAAGAATACGCAACGTAAACAACTCCAACATGCATAACGGTAGACAAAAATGTTCTTCGTTTTTCCAACTTAACGGATTTACCCACACATCTCGACAACTGGTTAGTGATCTCAGTATGGGATGTAGCCACCTCTGGCAGCAATACAGACCTGACAAATGACGGGGCTTGCTATGAATGATGTCATCAATCTCATGTTGAGGCAATTACGCCCTTTCTTGCTGCATCGCTGCTCGCAAGTCTTGTAGAGTGGCTGGTGGACGCTGATATGATGCAATCAGTGTCCCTAACGCTTCCTAGACGTGCTCTATGAGATCCAAGTCTGGAGAGCGAGCAGGCCACGCCATGCGTGCAAAATGATCCGTTTCTAAGAAAACATCAACCACGCGTGAGGTCGAGCATTATCGTCCTGCAGTACGAAGTGTGGGACCACGGCACCCCGCAACAGCCGCACATGATGTCCCAAGATCTCGTCACGCTACCTGACAGCAGTTAAATCTTGCCGGTTTAGCCGTACAATTTCATGGGTTGAAGCAGTCAACATTATCCCTGCCCACACAACTACAGATCTTCCTCGATACCACTTTCCCCAATGGCAGAGTCCCGAAATCGTGTTCACGTTCCCTCAATATGCGAAGCCGCCGAGAATCACTATTCAAACCAAATCGGGACTCATCTGTGAAAAGAACACTGGCCCGCTGTTCGATTGTCCAGGTGGCATGTCGACGGCTCCACTCTTGGCGTTACCTTCTGTGAAGACGCGGCAGAGGGACACAGACAGCAGGTCTCAGACAATAAGGGTCAATCCGCCGGAACCTTCTGTACACAGTTTACCTCGCTACAACACGTCCAGTGGACGCTGCGAGGTCAGATACCAGTTGACGTGCAGTACTAAGGCGCTACTGTCGTGCCCTTGCAGCCAAATAATGGTTCTCTCTTTCTGATGTTATAAGTGGTCGGCCCCGCCCCGGTCTTCAAGATACAGTTTCGATCACAGTGGACTGTCGCCACATCCATAAAACTACAGAACGTTTCACATTACGCGATCGGGTCACATCAGTTTGCCACTACCCTGCTTCTGTTCTTCTCATGGACCTCCACCGCAGAGAGTTCAAATGGTTCAAATGGCTCTGAACACTATGGGACTTAACATCTATGGTCATCAGTCCCCTAGAACTTAGAACTACTTAAACCTAACTAACCTAAGGACATCACACAACACCCAGTCATCACGAGGCCCACCGCAGAGAGGCTGGTAGGCGTCAGTCTTCTCTGTGCCGTTTTGAACCGTCTGTGACTATGTACACAGCGATTGTGGACGTGGGACTGCCCAGAAAACACTATCCCGATTGATAGGTGCTCCAGCAGTCCACTGCGGCCGAGCAGTTCTAGGCGCTTAAGTCCGGAACCGGGCTGCTGCTACGGTCGCAGGTTCGAATCCTGCCTCGGGCATGGATGTGTGTGATGTCCTTTAGTTAGTTAGGTTTAAGTAGTTCTAAGTCTATGGAACTGATGACCTCAGATGTTAAGTCCCATAGTGCTTAGAGACATTTGAACCATTTTTGATAGGTGCTCCGACGTCATGGTTGGCGTGGTTGTCCGTTGACTCAGATGCCATCTTCAGAGCAGGTCACGATCATGGACATGGGTTGACAGTTTGTATAATTATATCGTCAATTAGACACAGGACGGGGAAGTAGTGATTTCTTGCTCTAATTTCGGATACCAGTTTATTTTGGGAATATATCCCCAGAACTTCATAGAGAAAATTTTGGAGTTTCATGAGTAGTTTCTGAGTATTTTGGTATAAGGTTCAAATGGTTCAAATGGCTTTGAGCACTATGGGTCTTAACATCTTAGGTCATCAGTCCCCTAGAACTTAGAACTACTTAAACCTAACTAACCTAAGGACATCACACACTTCCATGCCCGAGGCAGGATTCGAACCTGCGACAGTAGCGGTAGCGTGGTTCCAGACTGTAGCGCCTAGAACCGCTCGGCCACTCCGACCGGCCTTGGTATAAGGAACTAGTGGTCTCCGTTGGCTCGTTACAGAGTAATTACGTTTCGTTTGCTTTCCTACACCTGTTATCGTTAATGCATTGAAAATACCTGCACGACAGCACAAATGTGGACGACATACGCTGTGTGCTTTGTTTGGAAACAAACTCCTTCGGATTACTCATGGTACTTTCTGCTGACAGCAGCAGTAATGGCCACTTCACTCGTCGCCCTAAAGCTTGTGCTTTGCGCTGCTATTTTCTGGCTCGGGTTTGTTTTCTCCCGCGGTGTTAGTTGTACTTTATAACAATGATAAACAGTGACATCGAAATAACTAATGAGGAGTTGACCGATATGCATTTCATATAATGTGTTCGCTGAATGCAGTATAAGGTCGGGACCTCAAAGCTATGCTCAGCTGTTCCCGCAACGACGGCGACACCATCACAGAAGTATTGCATCTGAACAAAGGCGACTACGGATAATCGTATCCTTTCTTGCTACTGCGTATGACAATGCTACTCACTGTTGTGAAACTATTTTCACAGAAACAGAGATAATTCTAGCAACAAAGCCGAATAAATCGAAATTACTTATTACTCTGCAACGAGCCACCGAGAAATCTGAGTACTCAGGAAATCTCCATGAACAACATATGAAATTCTGTCGGTGGAGTTCTGGTTCATCGATATACAGGGTGAGTCAGAAAGAAGGGTACCTGCTTTGAGGGTTGATAGTTTTCGCGATTCTGAACAAAAAACTTCAAACATACACCCATTTCTTAACCATATCCGTCAAATATCTGGTTGAAAGTGACGGGCATCAGTTACGTCTCCTTCTTCACCAAAACGCATATACGAATACAACCAAAACGACTTTAGGCTATGTAGTGTAGTCTTTACTGACCATTTCGATGCGCACTACGGTGCGACGAGTCCTGCAAGCTTATACACTATTTACACTCCTGGAAATGGAAAAAAGAACACATTGACACCGGTGTGTCAGACCCACCATACTTGCTCCGGACACTGAGAGAGGGCTGTACAAGCAATAATCACACGCACGGCACAGCGGGCACACCAGGAACCGCGGTGTTGGCCGTCGAATGGCGCTAGCTGCGCAGCATTTGTGCACCGCCGCCGTCAGTGTCAGCCAGTTTGCCGTGGCATACGGAGCTCCATCGCAGTCTTTAACACTGGTAGCATGCCGCGACAGCGTGGACGTGAACCGTATGTGCAGTTGACGGACTTTGAGCGAGGGCGTATAGTGGGTATGCGGGAGGCCGGGTGGACGTACCGCCGAATTGCTCAACACGTGGGGCGTGAGGTCTCCACAGTACATCGATGTTGTCGCCAGTGGTCGGCGGAAGATGCACGTGCCCGTCGACCTGGGACCGGACCGCAGCGACGCACGGATGCACGCCAAGACCGTAGGATCCTACGCAGTGCCGTAGGGGACCGCACCGCCACTTCCCAGCAAATTAGGGACACTGTTGCTCCTGGGGTATCGGCGAGGACCATTCGCAACCGTCTCCATGAAGCTGGGCTACGGTCCCGCACACCGTTAGGCCGTCTTCCGCTCACGCCCCAACATCGTGCAGCCCGCCTCCAGTGGTGTCGCGACAGGCGTGAATGGAGGGACGAATGGAGACGTGTCGTCTTCAGCGATGAGAGTCGCTTCTGCCTTGGTGCCAATGATGGTCGTATGCGTGCTTGGCGCCGTGCAGGTGAGCGCCACAATCAGGACTGCATACGACCGAGGCACACAGGGCCAACACCCGGCATCATGGTGTGGGGAGCGATCTCCTACACTGGCCGTACACCACTGGTGATCGTCGAGGGGACACTGAATAGTGCACGGTACATCCAAACCGTCATCGAACCCATCGTTCTACCATTCCTAGACCAGCAAGGGAACTTGCTGTTCCAACAGGACAATGTACGTCCGCATGTATCCCGTGCCACCCAACGTGCTCTAGAAGGTGTAAGTCAACTACCCTGGCCAGCAAGATCTCCGTATCTGTCCCCCATTGAGCATGTTTGGGACTGGATGAAGCGTCGTCTCACACGGTCTGCACGTCCAGCACGAACGCTGGTCCAACTGAGGCGCCAGGTGGAAATGGCATGGCAAGCCGTTCCACAGGACTACATCCAGCATCTCTACGATCGTCTCCATGGGAGAATAGCAGCCTGCATTGCTGCGAAAGGTGGATATACACTGTACTAGTGCCGACATTGTGCATGCTCTGTTGCCTGTGTCTATGTGCCTGTGGTTCTGTCAGTGTGATCATGTGATGTATCTGACCCCAGGAATGTGTCAATAAAGTTTCCCCTTCCTGGGACAATGAATTCACGGTGTTCTTATTTCAATTTCCAGGAGTGTACGTCACGTCTCAGTACACGGTAATTGCACCAGTGCTTAACAGTGTTATTTGACAATGTGACTTCGCATGTACTTTCACCTCGACGGAGCTCCTGTACAATCTGTATGGCCAGGACACAGTATCTCACTGAAACGTGTCCTGAGCGTTGGATCGGTCGCCATGGAGTCGTTTCTTGGCCACCGATATCACCCTTATCTTACTCCATTACATTACTGTTTGTGGGGTTGGCTTAAGAGGGAAGTCTCCAAGTGCTCATGTAAAGTACCACACTAACGAGCCCAAGTCAGCAATACAGCATCTGTATACAAGAGCTGCAGAATGCATTGCAGTTGACGGTGGACTCTTAAATGACATTTGAGAGGAGATGTACACAATAAACGAAACATTAGATCACAATTATCACTGTGCGATCAAAAGTATCCGGACACCCAAAAACATACGTTTTTCATATTCGGTGCATTGTGCTGCCACCTACTGCCAAGTACTCCGTATCAGCGAACTAAGTAGTAATTACACATCGTGAGAGAGCAGAATGGGGCGCTCCGCGGAACTCACAGACTTCGAACTTGGTCAGATGACTGGGTGTCACTTGTGTCATACGTCTGTACGCGAGATTTCCACACTCCTAAACATCCCTAGGTCCACTGTTTCCGAAGTGATAGTGAAGTGGAAACGTGAAGGGACACGTACAACACAAAAGCGTACAGGCCGACCTCGTCTGTTGACTGACAGAGACCGCCAACAGTTGAAGAGGGTCGTAATGTGTAATAGGCAGACATCTATCCAGACCAGCACGCAGGAATTCCAAACTGCATCAGGGACCACTGCAAGTACGATGGCAGTTAGGCGGGAGATGAGAAAACTTGGATTTCATGGTCGAGCGGCTGCTCATAAGCCACACATCACGGCGGTAAACGCCAAACGACTCCTCGCTTGGTCTAAGGAGCGTGAACACTGGACGATTGAACAGTGGAAAAACGTGACGTGGAGTGACGAATCACGGTATGGCGATCCGATGGCAGGGTGCAGGTATGTCGAATGCCCGGTGTACGTCATCTGCCAGCGTGTGTAGTGCCAACAGTAAAATTCGGAGGCGGTGGTGTTATGGTGTGGTCCTGTTTTTCATGGAGGGGCTTGCACCCCTTGTTGTTTTGCGAGGTACTATCACAGCACAGGCCTACATTGCTGTTTTAAGCACCTTCTTGCTTCCCAATGTTGAAGAGCAATTCGGGGATGGCGATCGAGCACCTGTTCATAATGTACATCCGTGTAATGAACTGGACTGCACAGAGTCCTGACCTGAATCCTACAGAACACCTTTAGGATATTTTGGAATGCCGACTCCGTGCCAGGCCTCACTAACCAATATCGATACCTCTCCCCAGTGCAGCACTTCGTGAAGAATGGGCTGCCATTCCCCAAGAAACGTTCCAGCACATGATTGAACGTATGCCTGCGAGACCGGAAGCTGTCATAAAAGCTAAGGGTGGACCAAAACCATATTGAATTCCAGCATTAGCGATGGAAGGTGCCAGGAACTTGTAAGCCACTTTCAGCTAGGTGTCCGAATACTTTTGAGCACATAGTGTAGCTTTCCTCCTGACTCACCCTGTATATTGAGTCATTCCTCTTAAACTCTGTAAATTCCCAACTTCACGTTTAGGCCCAATGTTGTGACTAAAACATGATCTCAAGGACGTGTCTGTCTGAAAACTTATCCTGACGCTTGACTTCTAGAAAACCTTGTTCGATTTTTTCTTATCTTATATCACTATTGCGTGTCACGGCAACATATACTGGTATCAAAAAAATGTTTCAAATGGCTCTGAGCACTATGCGACTTAACATCTATGGTCATCAGTCCCCTAGAACTTAGAACTACTTAAACCTAACTAACCTAAGGACATCACACACATCCATGCCCGAGGCAGGATTCGAACCTGCGACCGTAGCAGCCGCGCGGCTCCGGACTGAGCGCCTAGAACCGCTAGACCACCGCGGCCGGCTACTGGTATCTTTTTCGCAACCATTGTGGGTATGTTTGTCCACGTTTGCTACTCGTGATTCGTTTTCCTCTGAAGATCAGTGACATGGGAAGCTCTACAACCGTTCATTAAATCGATTTGTTTCAATATATCGAACTCTTAATCTGTTTCGTTCAGTTGCAATGGCAAGTGTTTTAAATGATACACTTTTAAAAAAATGGTTCAAATGGCTCTGAGCACTATGGGACTTAACATCTGAGGTCACCAGTCCCCTAGAACTTAGAACTACTTAAACCTAACTAACCGAAGGACATCACACACATCCATGCCCGAGGCAGGATTCGAACCTGCGACCGTAGCGGTCGCGCAGTTCCGGTCTGAAGCGCCTAGAACCGCTCGGCCATACCGGCCGGCACACTTTTTCACTACGAGCTTTTTAGTTCTTAGGTACAACTAGGTAGGAAGTAAGGCTCTACAGAAACTAAAAAAACTCACAAAAAGCACTTCAAAAGAATGCCGGTAAGATTCCTTCAGTAAGACCACTGTCGAGTACCTTGGTGACCTTGTCGGACTTTGTTGCGTTCTGGTGGCCACTACGCCGATGGGAAGTTGAAACCTTGACCTTCCTTCGACCGATGCAAGTCGCTTATATGTCAGCTGCGTCATTCGAAAGAACACTGGTAGCTGACCCGTGGCAAATCTTCCGTTCAAATCTAGCGCTCTGACGTCAATGGCTTTGTTCTCAGAGCTGGTACCATTCTCACGTACCAGGTGTTCGCAGAAGACTCCGGAAATCCGGCGTCGTGCCCGCACCTGTGACCGATGGGTACTAATGTCCCCGTGACTTTAAACCACTGCAAACAGGTCACAAAATGGTTTGCTTGTACAAATATATGCGATGACTTTTTCTTTTCTTTTTCGCTCATTTCATTTGGATTGTCAATTTCTCAATACAGTCATCCAATCTTCTTATTTCCATTTATTTTTTAAGCATACACTACAGTAGTTCTTCTTTGCACTTTCATGTATATAGTATTTGAGTCATCTCTACTTCAATAACCATTTTAAACATAGGTATGTTTCAAAGTTTCTTCAAATGAATAATCTTAAAATTCTTCATTTCACATTCAATCAATTCGTATCTTAGCGTGTTGAAGCATCTCCAAAACATAAAATGTTACAATCATTTCTATCATACCGCTAATGAAATTTTGCTGAGCTTTCAGTTCACTGTTAGCAAAAATTTGCCATTGCAATGATCTTTCCTGCCTTTTATCTGTATTAATATACAATGGGGAAAAGTTGTTTGCAAAATCTCTAAAACTTCCTCTGCTATTTACTTTTATTCCGCCTCGCAGTCGGTTTTAACTGCGACGGCAGGGCATTTAAGCAATTAAACAAATTTTTCACGAAATGGCTCTGAGCACTATGGGACTTAACATCTGAGATCATCAGTCCCCTAGAACTTAGAACTACTTAAACCTAACCAACCTAAGGACATCACACACATCCACGCCCGAGGTAGGATTCGAACCTGCGACCGTAGCGGTCGGGCGGTACCAGACTGAAGCGCCTAGAACCGCTCGCCCACACCGGCCAGCCAAATTTTTCACGTCCTTGAATGTTGCGCTTTCAGAAAAGCAATTCATGCACTTACCACACAGTACCCAGATAACGAAAACGAATGTGAATTTTGAAGTTTTAGAATTTTTTTGCACAAAAAATTAATAAAACCCCAAACAAAAAAAGCAAAATAGAAAACAGAAAAGTATTTTCATTCATATTCCATGATTTATATGATTTCGAGTGCCGTAACATCAAAGTGGGCAAAGTGGCAACGAGGAGTCGAAATATGAGTTCTGATATAGTCCCCAGGACGTGCATCCAAATCCTTTACATATAGCAGTTGCTAAGCATTCCCGGGTTCGCTAATATCTGTATAAAATACGTGTACGATCAATATTGTGAATTAATGGTAAACAGGGCATATTTTGAATTTGTATAATACATCTCATTCCTCGCGTTCTCCGTATTAACTTTTTCATCTGAATTTTTCATTGTGACTGATATCTTGTTTTGTTTCTCCGCAAACATCACTTAACTGAAGATGAGAAAAAGTTATCGCTATCGTGTTCTTTTTATGATGTAGTACATGTGTAGCGCTCATTTCTTTATTATACAGGCGAAACAGCTGTAAACATCCTCGTGAAAACTGTTTTTGGCGTGAATATGGTTATCGTTTATTGTATAATTTCTAAGTCACCATTGTCTCTTGTCAAAAATGATTCAAATGGCTCTGAGCACTATGGGACTTAACTTCTGATGTCGTCAGTCCCCTAGAACTTAGAACTACTTAAACCTAACTAACCTAAGGACATCACACACAACCATGCTCGAGGCGGGATTCGAACCTGCGACCGCAGCGGTCGCGCGGTTCCAGACTGTAGCGCCTAGAACCGCTCGTCCACTTAGGCCGGCTGTCTGTTGTCACTGAACAGAAAATTTCTACAGAAATCATATACAATCATGCCTTAACAATGCTGGTACACCTTCGTAACTGAGGTCACAAACGCAAGCTAGTCTGATGACGCTCGGTCAGCAGGTGGCTGGTTTGAATCCCAGAGGTAAAAGTGGTGCATCGCCTGTGGTACTAAACTTGCAATTGGGGGAGGAATTTAGGTTCACATCTCCGCCGGATAATTCTATTGTCAGTTTTCCAAAGTTCCCCTAAAAGTCTTAACGCGATTGGTAAAATGATTCTGTTGTACCCGATGGATCAAGTGATGAGCAGCCTAGTTACGTTATCAGTATGCATGTTTCAGCCAGGTGTCGCCGGAAGACACGGTAACCAGGAGAATGCGTCGCCATTAGCGGACCGTGTCTGCAACCATCCAGCAATAAATCGTAAGCATAAACTGCTGCCCACACAGGCGCGGCTGTTACTAACTCCAGATCTGTTGTTATCGAGAGCTTGTCTGCATGTCAGTCACTGCTCGCTAGCCACGTAACGTCGCCTACGGACTTGGGCTTGTTCTGTGTTGTTCTGCTAGACGAGGACACGTTCCTCTCTGGTATTTTCCGTGTGGGCTCCGATTATTCCCCGCTGCAGAAGATTTGGCTAGCTTACATTTCATACATGACCTTCAACCTGTGAGAGTTTCTTGTAAATTTACAGATATGTGTGAAAGTGAGTTATAGATCAAACAAAATGTACTTGTTGCAAACCATAACAGCCGCCTTTGAAAACGACACGACCGATTTCCTGTCTCAGCAATGCATTATCCTTACTTGTGCTCCGTATCTAATGACGACGTCGATGTGACATTGAAGCGTATTCTTCCATCATGTCTTCTTTCTTTCCTTCCGTCCTTCCTTCCTTCCATCCCAATAATGAAAAAAAATTCTTCTTAGAGGAAGGTCGTCTTGATACAATAATATCGACTGAAGCCGTATAACAGAGATATTTATTATTGTCGAACTAATATCGGGAATGAAGAAGAATGGTCAAACAAAGACTGATTAAATTTTAATAAACGATGTAGTACGGTAAGTTAGTGGTGTGATCAAAATATACAGTGTATAATTTTACTAGAAACAAGATAATAAATTTCATTACATTATATCCCAATGTTGAATCCACGACTGGAAGTATTTCTGGAAGACATCCTTTGGAAGGGCGTTCAGCTGCCATGTCAGGAATGGTGTCGAAACGTTACCATTCAAGCACGATTTTCATTTCTCAAAGCCCGCCCCCGTTAGCTGCGTGGTCAGCGCGACAGAATATCAATCCTAAGGGCCTGGGTCGATCCCCGGCTGGATCGGAGATTTTCTCCGCTCAGGGACTGGGTGTTGTGTTGTCCTAATCAGTGTACGGTCAGAGGGTTAGCAGCCCTCTGTAATAAAAAAAACTAAGTTAATCGATCAACAACGAACTTAAACGGATGTCTTACGACGTCCGCCCCGAGCAGATGCAACGAACGAAAGCGAACAAAATGAGATTAAAAAAAAAATCATCATAATTTCATCCCCATCGACGCGCAAGTCGCCGAAGTGGCGTCAAATCGAAAGACTTGCATCCGGCGAACGGTCTACCCGATGGGAGGCCCTAGTCACACGACATACATACATTTCTCAAAGAGCCAGAAGTTACATGGAACTAAATCTGGTGAGTAAGGCGCATGTGGACAGACAGGAACACTTTTTTCGGCTAAAAACACGCGAATCAAAGGCGAGGTGTGTCACAGCGTATTGTCGTGATGAAGAAGGAAACCACTGGCCCTTTTCTTCTGGTCTCTTCCTTCGCGAATCAAAGGCGAGGTGTGGCACAGAGTATTGTCGTAATGAAGAAGGAGGCCAGTGGCTCATTTTTCCGGTCTCTTTCTTTAACATAGTTTCGCGAGCGTTACAGTACACCATTGTAAATTCGGCGTTTATAGTTGATACCCTTGGTTCGAACTCTGAAAAAAAAAAGAAAATACAGTGAGTATGACTTAGATAGTCGATTTTGGCTGATGCGCCTTTTCATGGCGAGGAGATTCACTGGTTTTCCATTGGGAACTGTTAATTTTCATCTAGTCTCCAGTTATAATTATGGACATGAAATCCAGATCCTAATGAAGACGATTCTTCAACTCTTTATTTTTATTAAAAATGGAATTCCTCCAGCTGTACTTAAAGATTTTTTATTTACTTCGCTACTAGTTTCCGCGTTGCGTCAACGCCACCTTCAGGCCCGTACACTTTGTTGAAATCTGTTGTGTGTGGCCCAGTCCGCGATGAGATCAACACGTGCTCCACATGGATGGCAGGTAGTTTAAACATGGATGTACGAAGATTCTTAAACTCCATGCAAACTGAGACACGATTTTCTTTCTGTTAATCAATGAAAAGTCTCGAAACAAATTTGTAGAGGAGGTGATCGACCACGGTCAAATACTCCAGCAGGTAACCGCTGCGAGATCTGATCCAAGGATCATTGAACTCGTGCAAACTGAGACACGATTTTCTTTCTGTTCATCACTCAAAAATCTGGAAACGCATTTGGAGAGTAAGTGATCGACCACGACCAAACGCAGCAGCAGATGGCCGCTGCATCGTGCAGCAGGTAAGAAGGGACCAACATCAAACTCCGGGTGCAGTTGCAACCACATGCAACAGTACTGCAAGGGGCGTAATCTCACACTCCACAGTGGCACGGCGACTGCATGGGTGTGGTCTCTTTGGCCGACGAACAGCAGGTCGTGTTCCACTGACACCCGCACGTTGGCGCCACCGTGTTCGACGGCGTCAGGAGAATAGAGACTGGACCAAGAGCGGTAGGGTCACATGTTCTTCTCGGTCGAGAGCAGATTCTGGACGTACCCTCAGGTGGCGGGAGGTGCGAACACGTAATGCACCCCGCAACATTGTTGAACATGGTCATTTTGGTGGCCCAGGAGAGACATAATGCTGCATGGACGTTAAAAGAGGTGCCTTACCCATTAAAAGGGATTGGGAATGGCAGGGCCTACCCTTTCACAACATAACGTGGATTTTGCTCACAACTGCACTATCAGTGTGACTTTCCCTTATCTAGAACGGAGGACTGGGGTTGAATTTCGTCGGCGCATCAGAAAGGATTAGGGCCTGGCGCAAGAATCGTCTATCTGACTGCATAAAAAAATATCCACCACGATCAAACAAAATCTACTCATTGGATTTACAATTAATTTTTTCATCTTTAGAAGAGTATTTTCAGTAGGGTACCTTGCAATGCCAGCATTTCCTTGATATCTCTACAAGTGGGGTTGACGCTTTTCATTGAAGGTCGGATTAAAAGCACCACAATTTATCATAAATCGAAATTACACTTGTACAAACAAAGTATAATTATTGAGTATACATACATTGTTACCTATGGACGTTAATATAAGACTGGGGGGCGTAGGGGGATATGGCCTAAATTCAGCAGTCACCGACAATACTAGCGTTCTAAATGGACAAGGAAAGGTGGGAGCTGCCCATCCAGAAAAGAATTTACTCTAATGATTAGTGAAAGATAAGCGACGGGATCCAATAGCTGGTAAGTAAATAGATTGAAAAGACGAACTATGAACTACTAGTGGATGCACGTTATTAAAGCGGCCTCCCGTCCGTAAACTAATAAAATTCATAAAACTCATTCTGCAACACCTTGATTTACGAAAATGAATAACAAGAAACGCGGGCCGTGCTACTTCTGGTTCAATTTAGATATCGTATGCAGAACTACTCGCAACGTGTTCACACGTGGGCGACAAAGAAGGGAAAACTTAACACACAAAGGCCGTTATGAAATGTTCACTCATATCACGGAGTATTGGAGAAGGAAAGACATTTGCTGAAGGCGAAGTGGTTACAAGGGGGGTTGAATTATACCTAACGTGGTGACTGAGAGCCCCACGTTTACGTTGCATACTGCAACCGACCAAGCTCTGACGCCAAGTCCAAAAACAAAATAGCAAAATGAGGACGAAACAAAAGCAGTGAGGCGCAAATCCTCGCGAAATTAGATGATGATGATGTTTGGTTTGTGGGGCGCTCAACTGCGTGGTCATCAGCGCCGCGAAATTAGAGATCACCCAACACTTTAATATGTATTCGCGACTCTTCTGAACCTAGCAAGAGCACGCATGCTTACCAGCTTGCAACCGTCTTCTTCTGTATCTTGCCGCCGACTCCTCACCACTGCTAACCGCCTACCGGCCGTTGCTCCAGCGTAGCTGGGCCTTATGGGGATGGAAATTGGCGCATTTTTCGCCGGCCAATCAGGGAGTACGGATCTGTCGCCGAACCAGCTGCCGTTCAAGCAGATATTCATGACTTGGCGGAATGACTCGTCATTGGATAGAATTTAGTCAGTGAGTCGTCATTGAGGCCTCTATACAGAGCCAAACGTTCTGGAGAAATTGTGTTTTAGGTTGGTACTACTACTTAGAAGAATAAGGAGGAGGACTACTTTGGCTTCTCCTAGTCGTTCGAACTACCGGCCCATGCTTCCAAGCTAAAAGGTCAGCGCTGGAAAAGGAAATCCAACATGGCTAGCTGATGGAGACTGCTGAATATGGAAATAAAATAAAAGTACCTTGCTCCAATCCTCTCTCCAGTTTCATAATGCTGTCATACTGAAAAAATCCGCAGAATAGCAGGCATGCTATTTCCGCATTAGTAATGATAATAATATGACTACAATATCGTAAATTGTAAATAAGTGGAAGAAGTGCAAGGTAGATACACGTCTTTCAGCGAACTAACCCCAAAATCTTTGAACATGGTGCACTTACAAGTCAACGTTATTGCGAGACTCTACTGCTTCTTCGTGTGCTTCTTTCCAGGGGTGCATTCGGCCTTGACTTCATTCTTACGAATAATGCGAGACAGCATGGAACAGAGCAGTTGTAGCAGCTCTTGAGCAAGACGATATTGGGCGAATGGATTGTCATGCCCGCTCCCCTGACTTAAATCCCATCGAGCACCTGTGGTATCAATTGGACAAACGTACTGCAGCACGTCCACATGCACGAACGATCATTCAGCTCTTATCAACCGCGTCGCTGGAGAAATGGAATGCCCTACCACAAGAACTCCTTACCAATTTCGTGACCAGAATAGGAGCACGTTTCAGGGCAGGTATTGCTGTCCGTGATGATCACACATTCTATGAAGAATCATGTCCCGCCTATTCACAGGGGTCTATAATACACTGAAGAGCCAAAGAAACTGGTACACCTGCCTAACATCGTGTTGGACCCCAGCGAGCACGCAGAAGTGCCGCAGCACGACGTGGCATGGACTCGACTAATGTCTGAAGTAGTGCTGGAGAGAATTGACACCATGAATCCAGCAGGGCTGACCATAAATCCCTAAGAGTACGAGGGGGTGGAGATCTCTTCTGAACGCATATTGCAAGGGATCCCAGATATACTGAATAATGTTCATGTCTGGGGAGTGTGGTGGTCAGAAGAAATGTTTACGTTCAGTGTTCCTGAAGCCACTTTGTAGCAATTCTGGACGTGTGGGCAGTCGCATTCTTCTGCTGGTATTGCCCCAGTCCTTCGGAATGTACAATGGACATGAATGGATGCAGATGATCAGACAGGATGCGTACACGTCACCTGTCAGAGTCGTATCTAGACGTATCATCATCATCATCATCAAATCAAAGACCGATGACCCTGTAGATCATGCATCGACCTCACAATGCTCCTCCATAGATGACGATCTTGTGCACTTTGGATCCAGTTGTCATGGACTCCTAGCTGGTTCAAAATGGTTCAAATGGCTCTGAGCACTATGGGACTTAAAATCTCAGTTCATCAGTCCCCTAGAACTTAGAACTACTCAGACCTAACTAACCTAAGGACATCACAAACATCCATGCTGGTATTGCCCCAGTCCTTCGGAATGTACAATGGACATGAATGGATGCAGATGATCAGACAGGATGCTTACGTACACGTCACCTGTCAGAGTCGTATCTAGACGTATCATCATCATCATCATCAAATCGAAGACCGATGACCCTGTAGATCATGCGCGACCTCACACTGCTCCTCCATAGATGACGACCTTGTGCACTTTGGATCCAGTTGTCATGGACTCCTGGCTGGTTCAAAATGGTTCAAATGGCTCTGAGCACTATGGGACTTAAAATCTCAGGTCATCAGTCCCCTAGAACTTAGAACTACTCAAACCTAACTAACCTAAGGACATCACACACATCCATGCCCGAGGGAGGGTTCGAACCTGCAACCGTAGCGGTCGCGCGGTTCCAGACTGTAGCGCCTAGAACCGCTCGGCCGCTCCTAGCTGGCAAAGGTCTTTCTGTAGCTCATCCTCCCATCGCTTCCTGGGTCTTCCGATTGGACGGGAACCACCAGATCTTCCCATAAGTATGTCTTTTGCCCGAGAGGTGTCTGCTCTCCTAGCAAAGTGGCGTGACGAACTTATTCTCCGTGCTTTCAGTTTTTGAACGATGTTCGGCTACCTCATCAGCTCATACAATTCTTGGATTTTTTCTACATCTCCACGAGCTCCCTTCCGGGACGGGTCCAAAGATCCTTCTCATAATGTTTGTTTCGAAGACCAACAAGTTTTCTTCATCCTTCTTTGTTGTGCTTAGGGTTTCTGTGCCATACAACAATACTGGCACTATCATGGCATTGTATGCTTTAAGTTTGGTCTTAATTGACAGTTTCTTGGATGACATTATCTGCTCTAGACTGAAATAAGTTTCAGATCCTTTCACAATACGTTTGTTTATTTCGTGATTTAAATTATTTTGCCTGTTGGATCATGTACCAAGATATTTAAAATTTTCCACTTTAGCAAATTTCCATATCCCTACCTGTAGTGTGATATCATTATGGGCTTCTCTTGATACCTCCATTACCTCGGTCTTTTCTGCATTAATCCGTCGCCCGATCTTACTTGCATTTTGCCATCTCTTCCTCTGATTCTGCTAGAACTTCGATGTCGTCTATATAACCCAATAAATCTGTTCTATCCTTTGTTTTCTCTTTTCATTTCTCGGATAGCTTTCGCTAGGACAATTTCAAATGGCTCCGAGCACTATGGGGCTTAACATCTGTGGTCATCAGTCCCCTAGAACTTAGAACTACTTAAACCTAACTAACCTAAGGACATCACACACATCCATGCCCGAGGCAGGATTCGAACCTGCGACCGGAGCGGTCACGCGGTTCCAGACTGAAGCGTCTAGACCGCACGGCCACACCGGCCGGCTTTCGCTAGGACAGATCAGTGGTGGAATAACATGAGCTTGTCTCACACCCGTTATTTATATGGAATTCCTCGGACAGCTACCGATGGTATTTGACTTTGGCTATTGTCTCCGCTGTGCACACCTTGACTATATTAATTAACTTCATTGGTATACCAAGCTCTCTCAGGATGTTGTACATACTTAATCTGTGGATACTAAGCCTTTGAGAAGTCCACGAACGTCACCAAAAACCGATGGTTGATCTAGACGTATCAGGGGTCCAATATCACTCCAACTACATTCGCCCCATACCAATACAGAGCCTCCACCAGCTTGAACAGTCCACTGCTGAGATGCTTGGTCCATGGATTCATGAGGTCGTCTCCATACCAGTACACGTCCATCAACTATATACAATTTGAAACGAGACTCGTCCGACCAGGGAACATGTTTCCAGTCATCAACAGTCCAATGTCGGTGTTGGCCACCGCACGGGGTAGCCGCGCGTTCTGAGTCGCCTTGTCACAGTTCGCGCAGCTCCGCCCTTCGGAGGTTCGAGTCCTCCCTCGGGCATGGGTGTGTGTTGTCCTTAGCGTAAGTTAGTTTAAGTTAGATTAAGTAGTGTGTAAGCCTGGGGACCGATGACCTCAGCAGTTTAGTCCCACAGGAACTTACCAAAATTTTTCAAAAATGAGAGGCGTAAAGCTTTGTGTCGTGCACTCATCAAGGATACACGAGTGGGCCTTCGGCTCCGAAAGCCTATATCTATGACGTTTCGTTGAATGGTTAGCACGCTGACACTTGATGGCCCAACTCTGAAATCTGGAGTAATTCGCGGACGGGTTGCACTTCTGCCACGTTGAACAATTCTCTTCAGCCCTCGTTGGTCCCGTTCTTGCGGGATCTTTTTCCGGTCGCAGCGATGTCGGAGATTTGATGTTTTACCGGATTCCTGATATTCACGGTTAACTCTTGAAATGGTCTTACGGGAAAATGCTGTGTCCCATCGCTTGTGCGCCAACTATAACAGCACATTCAAACTCACTCGCATCTTAATAACCTGCCACTGTAGCAGCAGTGACCTATCTAACAACTCCGCCAGACACTTATTGTCTTATATAGGCGTTGCCGACCGCAGTGTCGTATTCTGACTGTTTACTTATCTCTATATTTGAATACGCAGGCCTATACCAGTTTCTTTGGCGCTTCAGTCTAAATCGCGGTGATTTCAGTGTTATTATTTTATTTGAATAGAAGAGTCATTTCTGTTGGTTGGATTGCGTACTTCTTTTAACTGTCTTTTGTATTATACTATAGTTCTTTGTACTTACGTTTCAAGTTTTACCGAGCTTTGTTACTTGGTAGTGACGCATCATGCGAAAATTACTTTCGTTCTTAAATTTTGCACACAATGGTTTTCACAATCTGCTACAACTGATTTTGAACCTCAAATAACGTCATGTAACGTTCTTTCATTTTTGTTCCAATTAACGTCTAATTCTGTTTCCCTATACCCACCCGTGTACACACGGTAAAACAGAAGAAGAAGTAACGAAGAATTTTAACAAAAGAACTGTTTCAGGAAACGATTTTAGTTTCAGGACATACATAGATGTAACCGACTGGGGCGTATATGTATATGTATGCTACGAGCTCAAACATTCTTGCTAAAGGATGTGAAAGAAAGGAGATATGTAGCAACATTATAAAGAATAAGAAACCTCTGTCATGTTTTGATAAGATTTCTGCTGCCATACCAGTCACAGACACCCACGCAGTACAAACAAACACGTGAGAAAGTAGCTCCCAAGACGATATTTTCATCGTCCATAAATACTGCTCACGTTATGTACAAATTGGTCTATTTTGGAGCTACAAAATGTGACGGAGCCGCCAAACGGCGTTACGCTACATTAAACTTGTTTCGCTTCGTTACCTCGCTAGACACTAGACGCGCGATTTGTTACATTCGCTAGGGAAAGAGCCAGTGACTAATACCGCAATACTAAAAGTGTTCCTGAAGGGTAGCGCTAGTAGTTCAGTGTCCTCGTCGACCTACGATTGCAGTATTTTCGTTGCTCGAATAGCCGGCGGAACAGTACCTAAGATCGACTTCCAGTATTGATGTCTTTCAGTCCACTATTCCATATGCAATACGTCGTATGGCTCACCATCTGATAAAAATCATTATTGGGCCTGTGGAAAAGCATCTCCGCTGTGCGACTGAATTCGTGATTTTGTCTTAGAAAGCTTACAGTTAGTAATAATTGATGGGAAGTTTACTAAAACCGAATTTATACCTGGCGTACCCAAGAAAATGAATACGTCTTCTTCTGTTCTTAATCCACATAAACGATTTGGGAGGCAACCAGTAACGTCCCTACCCTTGTTTCTTTTAAGAATTAAACTTCAGTGTACACTGATGCTCATAAATAAAGGATCACTGCAGAATGTGGTGCCACACAACCTTGGCATTATACAAACCTGGCGCTAAGAGCATAGGCACATAGGGAACACACACGACACAAATCTGTAACTCCACGGTATTGGTGATAAGTTGAGAAAACCGTCCCGAAACACATGTGCTACAAAACGCCACTGTTTCCCGCGCATGTACCCCGGCATCACTAAGGGATATGATCACCATGCACAAGTACACATGCCGCACTATGGGTTGGCATACTCTGGATCAGGTGGTCGAACAGTTGCTGGGGTATAGCCTCCCATTCTTGCACCAGTGCCTGTCGGAGCTCCTGAAGTGTCGTAGGGGTCTGAAGAAGTGCAGCGATACGTCGACCGAGAGCATACCAGACGTGCTCGACGGGGTTTAGGTCTGTAGAACAGGCAGGCAACTCCATTCGTCTGATATCTTCTGTTTCAAGGTACTCCTCCACGATGGCAGCTCGGTGGGGTCGTGCGCTATCATCCATCAGGAGGAAGGTGGGATCCACTGCACCCCTGACGAAGCGGACATACTGGTGGAAAATGACGTCCCGATACACCTGACCTGTTACAGTTCCTCTGTCAAAGACAAGCAGGGGTGTACGTGCACCAATCATAATCCCACCCCATACCATCAAACCATGACCTCCATACAGATCCCTTTCTAGGACATTAAGGGATTGGTATCTGACTCCTGGTTCACGCCAGATGAAAACCCTGCGAGAATCACTGTTCAGACTATACCTGGACTCGTCCGTGAACATAACATCTACATCTACATCTACATCCATACTCCGCAAGCCACCTGACGGTGTTTGGCGGAGGGTACCTTGAGTACCTCTATTGGTTCTCCCTTCTATTCCAGTCTCGTATTGTTCGTGGCCACTGTTCCAATGACCACGTACTGTGTTCTTGAGGCCAGGCTTTACGGGCTCCCCTGTGACCAGGAGTCAGTGGAATGCACCTTGCAGGTCTCCGGGCGAATAAACAGTGTCTTTTCAGTCGACTGTAGACTGTGTGTCTGGAGATAACTGTTCCAGTGGCTGCGGTAAGGTCCCAAGGAAGGCTACCTGCAGTACTCCGTGGCCGCCTGCGGGCACGGATGGTGAGATATCGGTCCACACTGTGGACGTCCCGTACTGTAGCGCCTGAACACGTTTCCTGTCTGCTGGAATCGTTGCCATAACCCTGAGATCACACTTTGTGGCACACTGGGGCCCCGTGCTACGACCTGCTGTGTCTGACCAGCCTCCAGTCGCCCTAGTATTCTACCCCTCATAACGTCATCAGTATGTATTCTATGAGCCATTTTCAACATACAGTCACCATTAGTGTTGTGGGTTGGCAGGACAGCCAACACCGGGTACTAGACGAAGCCGAAAGGCACGCGTTTTTGCTCACACAGGCTGGCGTGAGGTCTGGAACAGGACAAGGAAATTAGACTTAGAAAAACGGACGTAGCTGGTGGAATACTTAACTTTAATCCATAAATGATGAGCGTCGCTCTTGACGGTACATGTTTTACATTATCAATAGTGACTGGTAATGGCGCCTTGCTAGGCCGTAGCAAATGACGTAGCTGAAGGCTGTGCTAACTATCGTCTCGGCAAATGAGAGCGTAGCTTGTCAGTGAACCATCGCTAGCAAAGTCGGTTGTACAACTGGGGCGAGTGCTAGGAAGTCTCTCTAGACCTGCCGTGTGGCGGCGCTCGGTCTGCAATCACTGATAGTGGCGACACGCAGGTCCGACGTATACTAACGGACCGCGGCCGATTTAAAGGCTACCACCTAGCAAGTGTGGTGTCTGGCGGTGACACCACAATTAGCACGTTTGAAAACGTCTAAACACTTACTCGCTGCACCGTACTCTGACATGCCCCAACACACCTCTGCGTATGTGGACTGCTACCAGCGCCACCGTGCGACGACCGCAGGTCAAATGCACCGCATGGTCATACCCCGAGGTGATTTAAACCCGCAAACCGCCCACCATAGCGTTGTTTCACCATGTATCCTTATGTACTAGCTATTATCGATGCGTTTTCCAGGTATCCTTGGCTCCTCCAGACCTGTAACTTTAACTCTGTCTCCACTATTTATCATTTAACTAAAATTTTCAGTATTTTCGGCCCACGCAAGCAGCTTGTTAGCGATAATGCTCCTGCTTTTCTTTCGGCTCCTTTCAAGCCCTTCTGTTTTCAGAACGGTGTCGGGCATATCACTACCACCTCGTATTATCCCCATGGGTCTCTCGCGGGGAGAATTAACCCCTTGTAAATGGGACTCCAGTCTTCCCTGGCTTAGTTTTGCCTTTAATACCGCCATTCATGAAGCCATACGAGCTGCACCCGCCTCCTTGATCTTTTTCTACCCGGTTAATTCCCCTCTTTCAAAGTTGTGGGGAAATCAAGATCTCATTCCAGCCGATATTAGTCCTCGTGTTATCAAGGAAAACATGAACTGGGCCAGGCACAGTATACAGAGAGCCCATAATAAACAAGCTGAGCGTTATAATCGCAATCGAGAAACCGTTAAGGGCAGGCTAGGGGATCAAGTTCATGTCTGCACCGAGACAGGTGCGTGGCGGGAATCTTAGTAAATTTTACCCTCGTTTTCTGGGGCCTTGCACTATCATGCGTATTTTGGGCCCAGTAAATCTGTTTGTCAAGAAGAACAGTAGAGGTAAGCAGTGTCAGGTTCACCTCAGCCAAATTAAGTTCAGGTAGCACAGGGGTTGAATTACCCCCTTCCTGTGTTAAGTTTGAAGGGGGAAGGTTGAGCCGTGGCTGGCTCATGCTACGCACAAGATTAAACCTTCGTTGCGATTCTGCGTTTAGTCTCCCGCGTTTATCGCTATTATGCTGTTATCCTTTCCTTCCGTGGGTGGCAGCAGCGATGTGTATCGATATTCGCCCCTTGAACTATCTTTGACCTGGCGCTTATGTTGTTTCCAGCTGGGCGGTGTGCGACCAGTCGGTTGGTTGGCGTGGAGCAGCGAGGAGTTCTCCGCGGGACGTAGTTTGGCTGGCGCCACTGGCAGTCTCTACGCGGTGTCAGAGTGTGTGAGGCTGTTCCCATTGCTACGAGGTCCGTGGCTCACCGACCCTGGACACGAAAGTTGAGTTTTGATTTTATCTGCCAGCAAGTCAAGACTGGTTTCACTGTATTTGGTTGTTTGAATTGAAGTGCACCAGCTTAATTTTCTGCCCTGTGGCCGTTAACGTTCCTGTTAGCTGCCCTGGCCGTTGACGTAAATTTCAGGCAGTGTAGTTTTCTCATCGTGTTGTTGCTGTCCAGCACGGTGCGTAGTTTGACAGCTCCATGTTTGATTGGTTGTGGGCGACGATATCTTCTACATTGTTCCGTTGAACTCCCTGTTGTGCCCTGGTCGGGTGAAGTGGAAGTTATCTTGTCGGTGGATCCGTTGACTGTCGGTCGGTTGGGTTGTTGTCGGATTGTGGATGGTTGGCCCGACTGCCTGTCTCACTTAAGCGAGCGTTAGTGTTTGAATTCCAGGCCGACCCTCGAACATCTGAGTGCCCTTGGGTGTACTGCCATTGTTTTATTTGTTCTTGTTGTTTGTACTTGTATGTTTTCTAACCGATTTTTTAATTAAGATTGTTTTGCCCTTAAGGCGTAAGATTCTTTAGCCTTCAGCCTAATTTAAAGAACTGTTTCACGTAAGACCTTTGGCGTTTTAAAGGTTTTAATGTTGTTGAACTTTAAGTGTTGGGCCTTCCGCCGAGTTTGAGTTGTTTTGCTCTTAAGGCCTTCAGCCTAGTTCAAAGAACTGTTTCACGTAAGGTCAGTGGCATTTTAAATTATTTTTTTTAAAAAAGGCCTTCAGCCTAACTAAGGAACTGTTTTAAGATAAGGCTTTGCCTTTTAAATTTCTTTTTGGTTGAGTTTTGCCTAATTAAGAACTCTTTTACGAAAGGCCATTTTTCTCTTTTTTAAGAATTAATGTTGTTTCAGCCGACTTTTGAATTCAAATTAGTTGCTCTGAAAATCTCAGATTCTTTGGGGCTTCAGCCTAAACAAAGGACTGTTGTAAGATAAGCTTGCCTTTTAAATGTCTGATTACGCTTGCGTTTTAAGTTATTACCCTTCGCCGGCCGGAGTGGCCGAGCGGTTAAAGGCGCTACAGTCTGGAACCGCACGACCGCTACGGTCGCAGGTTCGAATCCTGCCTCGGGCATGGATGTGTGTGATGTCCTTAGGTTAGTTAGGTTTAAGTAGTTCTAAGTTCTAGGGGACTTATGACCACAGCAGTTGAGTCCCATAGTGCTCAGAGCCATTTGAACCATTTATTACCCTTCAGCTGTTTTTAAATTAACGTGGCATTCAGCTGATAATGAAGTCCCAAGTATTGAAGCTGTGTGTTCTTGTAATGTTTGATCAAATAATAAACTTGTATATTCGAGCGTAACTGACAGCCCCTTATTTTGGCCCCTTTCCACAATTTAAACTTCCTGTCCGGTTCTGCGGTTCTAGCAGGGCGTCTCAAGTAGTAAAGAAGTAATAAATTAAAACATCGTGCATGTAGATAAAGTTTAACTCCATGAACAGAGAAAATGTAGCAAGCGATAAAAATCTTTCCTTTCATTATACAGTTTAGAAAAACTGTGGAGGTAAAACTTGTCGGAAGTTGCTAAATGCTCTCATTCTTTGATGCTTTGCGCGACATGAGTTACGCTGCCTCAAGATGTACACAAAGTTTCTGACTTTTAATATTTGACTTGCTGTGCTAAATCTTTATGTAAGATTATACCTATTAATGAACAGATTACGACAGTATTTTAAATTATAAAATTCGCTCAATAATCACACGAAATACTGAAAATCAGATTTTTTGTTGCCCTTGAAATCCGTTGATAGGCAACCTTCAACTGCAACCGGCTAACCGTTTCAGGCTTTCAGTAACATAGATCGGAGCAACCCTGTAAGACTGCCTGCAGGTGTTGCTGTCGTTTACCATCTAGTAAAGTCATCATAAGATCTAAACTGGTTACTAAATGATTTAGACAAGATATACACATGTTGTGAAAAGTGGCTTGTGACTTTGAACTATAAAAATTGTGAGGTTTTCCACATGAGCAGCAAAAAGATTCCGTTAAAATAAGCATACGTGGAAAATCACTCAAATTCATAGGTTTTAAAGTCAACTAAATTTCTAGGAATTACAATTAAGATCAACTTAAATTGAAATTATCACAAAGAAAATGTAGTGGGCAAGACGAACGAAAGACTGTCATTTATTAGCAGAAGATAGTACTATCCGGCAGTGGCCCTTACTTATCTCGCAGTTATCGCGAATCTCTCGCCCAGTGCAAAGTCCCAAGCGAATGGAAAAACTGCAGGTGACCCCCGTGTATAATAAAAGTAAAAGAAAGGACCCGCATAATTACAGACAAACATCCTTATCAGCAGTTTGCCGCAAAATTCTTAAACATATTCTGAGTTCGAAGGTAATAAATTTCCTTGAGGCAGGAAAGCTCCCGTCCACAAATCAGCACAGATTTAGAAGGTATCGCTCGAGCGAAACGCACCTTGCTCTTTTCTCACATTCGCCGAGCCATGGATGAAGGGCAACAGGCACTCTGTAGCGTTCAGAGTGTTCTGACAGCGAACCAAAGTTGCCCGCAGTGCCTTTATATGATGTACGTACATGGCACGGTGTCGCCCATTCACCAATCGTCTACCTACACTCTACGCTGCCCATCCACGCCGGTCTTGTTATCTGCAAGAATCTCATACGTCCTCTTCCCGAGTACGCAGTAGTTGCTTGGGGCACCCACATTCGATAGTTAGTCAGTTAGTCAGTCAGTCAGTTAGTTAGTTAGTTACATGTTCCATACATAATTTGAAATATTTCTTTGTCGAAATGATGTAGAACAAAATCAGTTCTTTTTATAGGCTACTTATTTTTAAACAGAAATTCGTCACTGGAATAGAAGAAGTTGTCCAGGAGAAATGATTTTATGTTACATTTAAAATAGCTTTTCTACCTGTCAGACATTTTATGTTATTGGGAAAATAATCAAAATTTTTTGTTGCTGCACAGTGAACGCCTTTCAGAGCCACTCACAGCTTTAATATCGTCTAATAAATGTCACTTTTCCTTCTAATGTTATAGGTATGAACCGCATTGCTCTTCTTAAATAGTGATTGATTATTTATGATAAATTCCATTAGCGAATATATATGTTGTGACAATGTAGTTAAAAAGCCTAGCTCCTAGAAGAGCAACATGATGTCCATGGGTGAACGCTTCATATTATTCTTACTGCTTGCTTTTGTGTAATCAATTCTTTCTTCCTAAGTGATGAGTTACCCTAGAAAATTTTTCCATAAGACATTTTTGAGTGGAAACATGCAAAATCTGGTAGGAGGTTGGCTCGTTAGTCTTCAAGATCAGAAATTATCCGAATAAAGTACGTTCTTTCAGAATTTAGAGAGCATCCATTTTTACAAAACTACTTAAATATCATCTGTTAATTTGTATGTATTTCGATTTATTACAATACTAGCTGACCCGGCGAACTTCGTACCGCCTAACAGTCAATGAATGTCGTGTTACCTTTTAGCTGAACTAATTTAGGCTTTGATGAACGTAATACAATGATACAAAATAATATTAATATAGATAGAAATATAAAAGTATTTTATTTTGATGAATGATGATGAATACATACAGAATGAGAATAAAAATTTTAAAAATAATAATAATTAAGTATTTCAAACACATGTCAGAAAAAAATCATTGAAAACTATGTTGTGCAGGTTGGGATACACTCTGATTAATTCATTAATCGGATTTTCATTCAAGCACCTTGTGGTAAACGACATTCTTTGTTTTTTGGTCAGGCGCAAGGACAAATAATGCGGATGGTTTGCCGACACGTGAGCATGCCACGTACAATTGACCATGAGAAAAACACGCATTTTCTAGATTGAGGCCACAAATAGTCAAGGATTTGCCCTGTGATTTGTTGATCGTCATGGCGAAGGCAAGACGAATCGGGAATTGAATTCGTTTAAACTCAAAGGGCGTATCTGTTGGGATCATCGGAATCCTTGGAATAAGAACTTCCTCATCTTTAAATTTTCCTTTAAGTATCGACGCGTGAATCACATTGCTCATCAGTTTTCTTATCACCAAACGCGTTCCATTGCACAGTTTTGGTTGGTTTAAATTTCTAAGCATGATGACTACCGAGCCAACTTTCAGTTGTAAATTGTGCGGCGGTAAACCAGGCACATCCAAGGAGTTCAAAAATTCAGTTGGATAATTAGTGGCTTCTTCATCGTTTGTTACACAGTCGATAGATTTGAATGAATACAGAGTACCTACGATTTGATTTTGAATTATAAAATTGAGGTCTTCTACATCTTTATTTTTAGCCGCCAAAATTGCTCGCTCACTTAACCATTTAGTATTTTTGTGGTTAGCAATGATATCCGGAAATACTTTGTTGATAAGCTCGTCTTTTGATGAGACGAAATTGCAAAAATTTGGAGGAAATGAAATCAAACCGCTCGATTCGTCAACAGGAACACGGCCATTACCGATAGTCAGAATTGCTTCGAGAAATCATCAGCAGATAGATCGTTCAACAATGCAACTGTCATATTTACAGACAGTTGAAGTTTGTTTACATATCGCCACAGATTTGATGCTTTGAGGCAAGCGTTTATTTCGTCGGCAGCAGTAGATCTTGGAATTACTGGTAGTGTTTGTCGGAAATCGCCAGATAATAAAATCATTGAACCACCAAAACATCTCGAGTCATTGCGCAGATCTTTTAATGTTCGGTCTAGTGCTTCCAATTCGCGTTTGTGCGCCGTTGTGCATTCGTCCCATATGATGATTTTTGATGCTACTAAAACTTTGGCCATTGCGGAGTGTTTCGAAATGTTACATGTCGTTTGTTCAGTAGTTTGAAGGTTTAATGGCAATTTTAACTCTGAGTGAGCCGTACGGCATCCGTCTAACAATGTGGCCGCTATTCCAGAAGAAGCAATTGTTACCGCAATTTCGGATCTCGCACGTACAGTGGCCAAAATCAATGACATGAGGAATGTCTTCCCAGTTCCACCGGGGGCATCCAAAAAAAATAAGCCACCATTTCCATCATCAATTGCATTAATCAGTGTATCATAGACTTCCTTCTGCTTAGGATTCAACAGTGGTACATTCGTTTGAACTGATTGGATTAGTTCATGTGGATCATATTCACGTTCACGTTCCAATTCTCTATTAAATGCGTCATTCATTCCGCGATCTGGCGCTGGCATTCCTAACCTAACTAACAAACTGCCGCACATGAGGTAACACATATCTTTGATCAAGAGCAAAGCCTGGTTATGCATCTCCTCATTCGCCTCAAGATCGGGATTTCTTGAGCTGACACGAATTCGATATAAAATGTCTTCTGGCATGTTATCTTTGTATTTGTTCCACAGGTCACGTGGGTTCGATGGGAAGCATGTCGAAATGATGATAGCAAATAATGTGCGTATCTGACTTGGAGATGCAGAAATAATTGCTTCAGCGATTGTCGTGTCCCAATGAGTATCGTTTTCAAGCAAATTCAGCTCTTGACGTGCTGCACGAAATGTGGGGTACACTATACCATTAACAGTTCGTAGTGATTCAAATGATGTTGGCCCTCGAACATGTACCAGCAACAACCGCAAATAGAAACATTCATCATTCTTCGGATGAACTGTGTAAATACGACCAAGAGCATCAGCAGAACGCATATCTGGATGACCAGGAACTGCGTCCCCTTGCTTCCGACGCTGAAATTTCTTCGATGTAGCGTTCCAAGTGTAATAACGTGGCATTTCCGAGTAAAGCAACGTTCGTGCGAACGGATCGTTTTGACAAATCGCAAAGAAATTGGTCAGTGTTGTCGCTGGAGGTGTTTCGGCACGTTGAGCAGCATTCGACGCTGTGAAATATACTCTCTGACCGTTCTCTAGATGCACCCCCAAATATACAACAGTGGGATAACGTTCGTGAATAGGGAATGAGAATATACGCCAAATTGCTTCATTGCAGTTCACATACCTACCAACTTGATAGCTCGTGATTTCATCGTTGATATTGGATGTTTGGATACCAAAAACCGCCATGTCGCTCCCTTTCGTGACATATTTGCAAATGTATTAAATAGATTTGACCGAATTGCAATACTCAACATTACAATGCGCCTTGAATGTTTTGGAAAGAAGTGGCGAATATGGAACAATCCAACTGTTGTCAACTATGAAATCGTTTCCTTTCACTTTAGTTGTGATAGTTCTACCATTATCATCGGGCGATCGACGCCGATACAATAGATAACCATCGTTGCCTGTAATGGTCTCTGCTGTGAATTTTCGCGGATACCGTTTGGAACACTTGCCGTCGACCATGCACGGTGATTGGCGGTTGATAGTGCCACATGGTCCATGAATCATATTCGTGATTACAACATCATGTAGGTCTGGATCGGTTTCAGGAGCAGGAATCTCCGCACATATGATGTCATCTATTTGATCTGGCCCAAGCCGGCCGCGGTGGTCTAGCGGTTCTGGCGCTGCAGTCCGGAACCGCGGGACTGCTACGGTCGCAGGTTCGAATCCTGCCACGGGCATGGGTGTGTGTGATGTCCTTAGGTTAGTTAGGTTTAAGTAGTTCTAAGTTCTAGGGGACTTATGACCTAAGATGTTGAGTCCCATAGTGCTCAGAGCCATTTGAACCATTTGATCTGGCCGAATTCTGTCTACTAACCAAATTAGAATGTGAGCATGCGGTAGGCCCCGTTTTTGCCATTCGACTGAATACATCCAGCATCGAATAATCCCAAAGACGTGTTGCTTAACAATGTAATTTATTAGTGACCGAATTTTTTGCTTGAAAACCCGTGTGGTGATGTCGTGTCGATCACTTGATGTTTGTCCGAGAAGCAGCAATTGAATAATTTCCGTCCATTTCGGATTACATGTAAATGTAATGAATAGATCTGGCCGACCATAATGACGAACATGTCATTGCATCTTGCGCATATTCATGCATATGACGCGGGCTACCTGTGTATGTCGCTGGTAAAATAGTCAATCGACCAACATTTTCCGAATCTCCTTCTGTGCTTATTGCATCGCGTAAATGAATATACTCTTCCGAACGCAATTTAGCTTGATTCAGCCGGATGAAAGTCAGGCGCTCCGTTTCGATTTTAACGTACATGTCAACGCAGTATTGTTGAAGCAGTCGACGAAATCGCAACAAATATTTGTCAGAATTTTCACGAATCATCAAATGATATGCGTAATAATTCATCGAACTAACCTTCTTGGTAGTTTCCTCAACTGAAACAAATACAGTAAAAATTGTATTTTAGAACCCCTAATAGGTTAACGACTCTTACAGCTATTCTCTACTAAATTAGGAGTGACAACTCTTTTTGTGTACCAAAAGCAAACAGAATAAAATGTATATCAAGTTAAAATGAAAACAATGATATTGATCTTACCATTCAATGGATTAATCATTTTGATATTAATGTGATATCCATCGTCTCCTTGCCAAAACATCAGCGGGTATTGTAACGCGTCATATGAACGGTGTGTTTCATATATTCTTTGTAGTTGCCCAGTATTGCGTCGTGTAAGCACAATATCACGTGTTTCCAAGTTTTCACCAACAATCAGGATTGCCACCTCATCGATTGTTGGAGCATTAAATGTGCGTTCATGTGTTCCAGCTGGTCTTTTATCTACTCTGATTACAACTTTATAGTCATCACTTGGCATGCGCTCTAAAGCAGTCTTGAACAGCCTGACCAATGCATGATGTTCATGAAGCATTTGCTGCAAATCTTGGAGAATTGCTCTTTTCGTAGCTGTGTTGATCCCTTGACGCCGGTCAAGTTGTTCTTCCATATTGCCCATGAAGTATATTTGCAAGAATTTGTGCTGTGCACCTTCAATAGGTTGCAATGATCCAATGCGATGGCAAATCTGGCCTTGAATCTGTAAATTCAAAGCGACAGTTATAGTTAGATTTACAAACACTTTTTTTTTCAAATAATAACATACCATTTTTATTTTAGAGACAAATACAGAAATCTAACAAACTACATTCCAAATTTTTTTTACAATCATAGAAAATAAAGTTTTTAACGTAAATTACCTTAAATGTCGGATTATATCCGTGTTCTTCGATAATTTCCGCCCCAAATGAAGTCATTTGGAAACAGACATTGTATTTTTGAGTGTTCGCTAGAAAATGTCGTGATTCTAGTGTTTCGCCATAAAGCAGGGAACGCAAAGGCTCTGGTGGCGGGACCACTAATGGCAATGTCACTTTACTACTAAGGCAGCACAAACCAGGCGTTTCACCAGCAAACTTCAATGCGCCACAATGCTGGCAGACAACGTCCATTGGACCAATGCAAACTAAACGATGCAAGCTGTAGTCGATGGTGCAATCATATCGAAACGCTGCTCGATTCAAATCAATACTTGAACCATTTCTTCTTGCACTTCGAAGATTATTCCTCTGTTCATCTGTACGATAAGCTCGACGATTTCTCGTTTCTAATCTAGCCGTTTCACGGGCTGCCTCTCTTTGCTCTTGTGTTTGAGAAGCACGAATTAAGGCCCTTCTTTGCTCCATCCTAACGCGGCGCTCTTCTCGGGCAATTTCTCGTTCTTCGTCAGATAATTGACTCGCGATATTTCGTTGCCTAATTGCATTACGGCTCCGCTGGGAAAGATTAGATCTTCTAGGACGCGGCATTTTTATTAATAGTAATACTGAATATGCACTCGCACAAAACCACATAAAACAATCGAGACATAGACAATAGCTTATCAAGAAAAATCATAGACAACCTATGAAAAGACATTTACATTTTTGTTAACCTGTAGAATAAATCTTGAATTAATTTAATAAATAATTTACACAAATTAATGTCTAAAACAAACAAATATAACAGTACCTACCTGAACTTTCGAGACATTTTACACATAATAAATTTCTGAACGCACACATAAATAGTTGTTACAGTATTTGACAGGATTGGACAACAAATGTTTGACATGTAATAAACAAATGAGCATTTATTTAAATGATTAAGTATTCATTACACATTTCTGAACACACGCGTAATATTTTTCAATCTTTTTTTTAAAAAAAATATACATAATAGTTTATTCATCCATTTTAAATAGTTTGTTAACGCATGCATAAATGTCAATCATTACTTACAGATTTTGACAAAAAAAATTTGACAGCTCCGAAACTAAAGAACTTTCAGGGAAAATAACGCATTTTTCAAGTATTCGTCAATTTTTCATTATTTTTAGGATGTATTCTGCTATTCGGGGCGGAGACCAATCCAACAAATCAAAAACCATGAAAATTGGTCCAGCAGATCTCGAGTTATAAGTGTTGTAACAAACCCGACTTTGTTTTATATATATATATATATATATATATATATATATATATATATATATATATATATATATATATATATATATATAGATTAATAATAGATAAAATTAATATCGTCCGCAAAAAGCCACAACATCTCTGTATAAATTTCATTTGTTGCTTTGCCTGTAATTCGATTTATTACAAAACTAGTATCGTCTGCAAAAAGCGTCAGTTCTGCTTGTTGAATGTAAAGTGGAAGTTCATTCACATATGTAGAAGAAATAGTAGTAAACCCAAAATTGAACCCTGTGGCACGCCCTTTGTGATTCTTCACCATTGACTGAAGTTTTCTACCCTTGCAACATAGCTTGAATTATTCTGCACAACTCTTTACATTCTTTTTATTCAGTATGATTCAAACTAACTGAGTGTAAAGCCATCACTTCTATAAAACTTGAGTTTTTCTAAAAGAATAACATGATCTACACAGCCAAACCCTTGTAAAGAACACAGAGATACTTTATTATTTGAGACTTGTACTGTTTGATGGGTGAATTTATAAACAGCATCCTCAGGAAAGTAACCCTTTCGGAATCCAAACTGTGATAGACTGCGTTTGTTTTTTGTACTTAAGTGTGAGATTGCCCTTGAGTAAATTACTTTTACCGTTTTTTTTTTTTGGAAAAATACCTCAGTAAGGAAAATGGACGATAATTGTTTAAGTCTTTCTTGCCACCTTTTTTATGAAGAGGTTTCACAGTAGCATATTTTAAGCTGTCTGGAAAAATTCCTTGTGGCAGTGATGCAGTTCCAACGAATTCAGAACAGGGCTCTGCGTATCCCTCGTGACTATTCATCATGAGAAACTAACCTAATGGCTGATATACCGTGACTGAAATAACGATATTGAGAAATACAACGAAGCTCTACAAACACACAGGTCAAAAACCTGGGCAAAACGCGCGTACCGTCTCATTCTAATAAAATGACCATATCACCTTCGGCACTAATATGGCGCGACACTTAAATGAAACAAAATGATTTAAAAAATTTCTACTTGAATAGCCACAATAAGGTTTACCAAATTTCCTACGACTAACGATAACCATACGTAAGGAATAGACGTAAAACAACGCAAAAGACTGAAAGTAAAACAGCAAGTGTTAAAAACTTCATCTTGCAAGGGGACAGCGACAGCTCATCCTCACTTATTTCGTCCGAAATCATGCTAATAGGTAGGGCTTGGCAAGAAATGGAAGTGACAGATAACCAGGCGTTTGGAAATTATATATATATATATATATATATATGTTTTTGACAATGGTCGGGCGAGATATGAGCCATTTATGTATATGAAGTTTCCAGGCAGCGGTTGGCTCGGCGGAAAGATATAGATTGGTAGTCAGAGAGTGGGCGGTCGAGTATCCAAGTCAAAACATTGTTACTTTAAGTTTATACGTTGTTTACATTACAAATAAATCGAAATAACGTTCAATATATTGCATTTATTAATATTTTCGTAGAAGGCATGAAAAGGAAATGTCAACAGAGATTGATTGCAAATACATCTCCAGGAATGGTTTTTAAGGTATACACGAGAACCTCGTGTATAAAATTAGATACTTTTATTATTTTATAGATGTTGATTTACACATGCTGACATTATATACATCATAAAAACAGTGGAAGCAGTAATTTTCTTGGCATCTTGCAGAAGTTGTAAACGTCACATTTTTCAGTCACACGTTAGTTTCAAGGTTTCTACAGAAAAACAAACTTAGTTTGAATTCATAGAAGATTCCGTCTCAGTGCAGTGTAATGGAAATACGTGCATAGCGCCATCAGTTCACTAAATATTGTCAATGCAATATATTTTCATGTAGTCATCTCGGGATGTGATTTCTCTTTACTTGTCAATAATAGTAGACATCGCAGGTTTGTACTAGAGTGCACCTGGGTGGAGAGGAGGCAGCGAATCTCTCTATGTTGCTTCTTCATCCTAAAAGACCTCGTCGTATAGTTTCGGATTTGTTTGTGCTCCCACAAATCAGTTAACAGAAGAAAGTTGTTTTCTTCCACGTAAGACTTCATCACATCAGGTAAGAAAATTTTGTATCAGGTTTTCATGCTCTCACGAATCAAATTTTCCTTTGCCTTTACTGTTCATGCCTTTTATTAAAATACGAATAAATGCAATACAGCGAGGATTATTTCGGTTTATTGGCAGTGTAGGTAACGTAAAAATTGAAAATAAAATAATAATAAAAAAGTTTCTTCATAGGGACTTGACACCCCTCCCTCGGATTACAAGCTGTGTAGTATTTCCATTGCGCCAGCCGCTGGCTGTAAGCTACGCTAAACCAAAAAGTTCATTCCTCGCCCGAGGCGCGTCAGAAACGCTATATTTTCTAGACATTAGTTCAAATGTTCAAATGTGTGTGAAATCTTATGGGACTTAACTGCTAAGGTGATCAGTCCGTAAGCTTACACACTACTTAACTTAAATTATCCTAAGGACAAACACACACACCCATGCCCGAGGGAGGATTCGAACCTCCGCCGGGACCAGCCTCACAGTCCATGACTTTAGCGCCCCAGACCGCTCGGCTAATCCCACGCGGCTTCTAGACATTAGCCATCTGGACCTACGACTTCCGTCATTTTCATTTGTGCCCCAAGCACTGCATATAAGAGGGTAGGCTGAAAAATAATGCACCTGTGCTTCTAGAAAGCGAACGAAATTACCATAGAAATGCTTTGTCAACGTCAGTTAAATAGTGTGCTGTTATCGAATTTTTAACGTCTGAAAAAGTGATTAATGGTAGTTTAAAAGCTGTTAACGTGACGATGCTGTGGATAGGTCTACTGTAAATCGATGGGTAGTAAGATTTCGTGGCTGGGAGCCATAATTGTTGAAAGCGACAATTGTTGAAACACGTAGCCGACGGCGGAACCCCGCCACAGACTACAAACTTCTCGAAGTCGTCGACGATTTGATTCAAAGTGACCGGCGAAACACTCAAAAACATATCGGAAACCATACTGAAATCTCCAAGGAACGTGTCGCCTTCACTACTGGACAGTGATCCTGCAACATGACAACGATCGCTCGAACACCTCGCGCAGAACTGAAGAGACAGTGCGAAACCTGAAGCTATTGTACACCCTCCTTACTCCCCCATCTTACGCCGTATGATTTTTCTTTCTTTCCTCTACTAAAGGGAGTCCTTGAGGGTAATCATTACACCTCGAAAGATGAAGTGAACGCAGCTGTCAAGTCCTGGATCCGAAAAAGTGTGGAAGAATTTTTCAGTGACGGAATGAGAAAAAGTTGTTACACTTTAGGAGAAACGCGTTAGTCTAACGGTGAATATGTTGAAACATAAATACACACATGCTCATAAATTAAGTATAATTCTGATACATGGTGAAACAACGCTCTGGTGGGCGGTTAACGGGTTTAAATCACCTAGGGGTTTGACCAAGCGCTGCACTTGACCTGCGGTCGTCGCACGGTGGCGCTGGCAGTAGTTCACATACGCAGAGGTGTGTTGGTGCATGTCAGAGTACGGTACACGCTGTGTGCAGACGTTTTCAGACGTCTAATGGTGACTGTGTGCTGAAAGTGGTTCATAGAACACATATTGATGACGTTATGAGGGGTAAAATTCTAGGGCGACTGGAGGCTGTTCAAACACAGCAGGTCGTATCAAGGGCCCTCCGTGTGCCACAAAGTGTGATCTCAAGATTATGGCAGCGATTACAGCAGACAGGAAACGTGTCCAGGCGCTACATTACGGAACGTCCACAATGTAAAACACTACAAGAAGACCGATATCTCACCATTAGTGTCAGCAGACGGCCACGGAGTACCTACCGCAGCCACTGGAACAGTTGTCTCCAGACACACCGTCTACAGACGACTGAACAGACATGGTTTATTCGCCCGGAGACCTGGAAGGTACATTCCACTGACCCCTGGTCGCAGAAGAGCCTGTAAAGCCTGATCTCAAGAACACAGTACATGGTCACTGGGACAGTGGTCCCAGGTTACGTTCACGGACGAGTCCAGGTATAGTGTGAACAGTTATTCTCGCCGGGTTTTCATCTGGCGTGAACCAGGAACCAGATACCAACCCCCTAATGTCCTTGGTTTGATGGTGTGGGGTGGGATTATGACTGGTGTACGTACACTCTTGCATGTCTTTCACAGAGGAACTGTAACAGGTCAGGTGTATCGGGAGTGGCCTGCCTGTTTTCCAGACCAAAACCCCATCGCAATGCTCTCGATCGACGTATCGCTGCACGTCTTGAAATCCCTATGACACTTGAGGAGCTCCGACTGGCACTGGTGCAAGAATTGGAGGCTATACCCCAGCAGCTGCTCGACCATCTAATCCAGAGTATGCCAACCCCTTGTGCGGCCTGTGTACGTGTGTATGGTGATCAAATGGTTCAAATGGCTCTGAGCACTATAGGACTTAACATCTGAGGTCATCAGTCCCCTAGAACTTAGAACTACTTAAACCTAACTAACCAAAGGACATCACACACATCTATGCCCGAGGCAGGATTCGAACCTGCGACCGTAGCGGTCGCGCGGTTCCAGACTGTAGCGCCTAGAACCGCTCGGCCAAACAGGCCGGCTGTGCATGGTGATCATATCCCAAATTGATGTCGGGGTACATGCGGAGGAAACAGTGACGTTTTGTAGCACATGTGTTTTGGGACGGTTTTCTCAACTTATCACCAATACAGTGGACCTTTGTGTCGTGTGTGTTTCCTATGTGCCTATCCTATTAGCGCCAGTTTTGTGTAGAGCCACGTTGTGTTGCACCACATTCTGCAAATATACTTAGTTTATGAGGATGAGTGTATTTGATTTTGAGCCGGCCGGTGTGTCCGTGGGGTTCTAGGCGCTTCAGTCCGGAACCACGTGACGGCTACGGTCGCAGGTTCGAATCCTGCCTCGGGCATGGATGTATGTGATGTCCTTAGGTTAGTTAGGTTTAAGTAGTTCTTAGTTCTAGGGGACTGATGACAACAGATGTCAAGTCCCATAGTGCTCAGAGCCATTTGTATTTGATTTTGAAGCTTAAGAATTGTACTTTTATAAACTTTTTGTCCGATATTTCTAATTGTTTCTGTTCGTGTTCTGCAGTGCCATCCATATAGAACTTTATGAGTAATAACATTTGCACCAATAATGAGACATATTCTCAATTTTGGAAGATTACATACACACTTACAAATAGTCCTCACAGCAAATCGCGGAGGTGCCCTTAGCCACCACCGATGCACAACTGTACTCGTTTCGAATTATTCCGCGACGTTCTGTGAAGTGTATCCTCGACAGTGTTGCTTATTTGGAGTGTAGTGGCTTCACAGAGCTCTGCAGTTGTCCGTAGTCTGCTCTTGTGCACTCGGCTTTTAAGATAACCGCACAAGAAATCAGGAATCCGGGATGGGGGGGGGGGTTATGTCAGGCGATCGGCGGAGGGAGTGGGACGGGGTAGCACAAATTTTTTGAGATAATTTGATCACCAAAAAAACTAGTTACAAGTTTCGTAAATGTGTGAGACGTGTGACACATTGCTCAGTCTTGTTCCAGATAACCTTCTGAAACTTCGATGTCATCCAGCTGCTCCACAAATTTGTTGAAGATGCTCGTATAAACTGTAGTGTCAAAGAAAATGGGGCGAACTACCATGTAAGTTGACACTGCACGGCACGTTCCAGCCTTATCATCACACAGTGGTGTTTCGTGGATGATATGGGGGTTTACACCGGTCCAGTATCTGCTGTCTTGTGTGTTGATGTGACCTGACAGATGCAACCTTGCCTCATCTGTGAACCAAGTTATGGATAGACTGGTATAAGAAACCCTGAAACCATCGACAGCAACGCACTCTTTTCTCATGATGTGTTTCTTGCAACGCTTGCATCTTATGCACTCTGTGTGATCGCAGTGCCGATTTCTTCGCAGCTCTCTGACATGTGGCACATGAGATGCCTATCTCCTGGCTCAATCGACTCAACCAATTCCCTGGAGAGTTCTCATATCCTCTTCAAACATTAACGGTAATCTCAGCATTCAATGATGATATGTGTATAACACTGTCACTCTTTTGTACACCATCTGTCTCCAGTTGCCTTACAATCGATAAAATTGTTGCCTCTGTTGGACTACCAACTGCAGGTGGTTGCTCACGTCGGTACCAATGATGTGTGCCACTTTGGATCAGAAGAGATTCTCTCTGGTTTCGAGCGACTAACGGAAGTTGTAAAGGCTGCGTCTTGTTTGCAAGATGAAAGCAGAGCTGGCTATTTGCAGCATAGTCGACAGGACCGATTGCGGACCTCTGGTACAGAGCCGAGTGGAGGGTCTGAATAGGAGGCTCAGACAGTTCTGAGACCGTGTAGGCTGCAGATTCCTCGACTTACGCCAAAGGGTGGTGGGGTTTCGGGTTCCGCTGAAAAGGTCAGGTATCCACTATACGCAGGAGGCGGCTACACGGTTAGGAGAGGGTGTGTGGCGTGGACAGTGCGGTTTTTTAGGTTAGAGGGTGTCGGGAAAACACAAGAAGGACTTCCAGTCACAAAGGGTGCAGGCTGAACACAGGAAGAACGTAGATACAGGAAGGATTGGTATAACAGTTGTAAATAACGAAAAGTGTGAGGTCATCCACATGATAGCTAAAAGGAACTCGTTAAACTTCGGTTACACGATAAATCAGTCTAATCTAAAAGCCGCAAATTCAACTAAATTACAATTACCAACAACTTAAATTGGAAGGAACACGGAAAATGTTGTGGGGAAAGCTAACCAAAGACTGCGTTTTACTGGCAAGACACTTAGAAAATGTAACAGACCTACTAAGGAGACTGCTTACACTACACTTTTCCGTCCTCTTTTAGAATACTGCTGCGCGGCGTGGGATCCTTACCAGATAGGACTGACGGACTGCATCGAAAAAGTTCAAAGAAAGGCAGCACGTTTTGTATTATCTCGAAATATGGGAGAGAGTTTCACAGAAATTCTACAGGTTTTGGGCTGGACATCATTAAAAGATAAGCGTTTGTCGTTGCCACCGACCTACATAGGGAGGAACGATCACCACGATAAAATAAGGGAAATCAGAGCTCGTACGGAAGGATATAGGTGTTCACTCTTTCCGCGCGCTAAACGAGATTGGAATAATAGAGAATTATGAAGATGGTTCGATGAACCCTCTGTCAGGCACTTAAATGTGATTAGCAGAGTATCCATGTAGAGGTAGATGAACATTGCGCACACTGAATTCTCTCCAGAATCCTCATTGTGTCCCAACCAATAACTCGGTCTTCCAATATGTTTTCGCTATCAACACCAGCTCTCGAAGTCTGTACTGCGTGTCTCTGCCAGCTAAAGCATGCGAACGAATCACTAATTTGCTCGTTATAGTCACGCGGTCCAAACTACACACTGACAGACTTCGCTAATCGCAACTGACGAGACTACGAACGAACTAACACGAGCCGAGCAAGCGTGGCATTGTACCGCACAAAGAACTTCATGTGAAGAGACAACAATCAACTTGCCAAGAACTGGCGATACGCCTGCTTCTCCCAGAGCTTCTGAGGTCATTAAAAGAACTTTGACGTTTCAAAGAGCATTCGGAGGGAAATTATGACACGAAGATGACGTGCTACAGATGCGAAATTTAACCGACAAGAAGAAGATGCTGTGATATGCAAATGATTAGCTTTTCAGAGCATTCACACATGGTTGGCGCCGGTGGCGACACCTACAACGTGCTGGCATGAGTAAAGTTTCGAACCGATTTCTCATACACAAACAGCAGTTGACCGGCGTTGCCTGGTGAAACGTTGTTGTGAAGCCTCGTGTAAGGAGGAGAAATGCGTACCATCACGTTTCCGACTTGTATAAAAGTTGCATTGCAGCCTATCGCGATTGCGGTTTATCGTATCGGGACATTGCTGTTCGCGTTGGTCGAGATCCAATGACTGTTAGCAGAATATGGAATCGAAGGGTTCAGCAGGGTAATACGGAACGCAGTGCTGGATCCCAACGGCCTCGTATCACTAGCAGTCGAGATGACAGGCATATTATCCGCATGGCTGTAAAGGATCGTCCAGCCACGTCTCGATCCCTGAGTCAACAGATGGGGACGTTTGCAAGACAACAACCATCTGCACGAACAGTTCGACGACGTTTGCAGCTGCATGGACTATCAGCTCGGAGACCATAGCTGCGGTTACCCTTGACGCTGCATCACAGACAGGAGCGCCTGCGATAGTCTACTCGACGACGAACCTGGGTGCACGAATGGCAAAACGTCATTTTTTCGGATGAATCCAGGTTCTGTTTACAGCATCATGATCGTCGCATCCGTGTTTGGCGTCATCGCGGTGAACGCACATTGGAAGCGTGTATTCGTCATCGCCATACTGGCGTATCACCTGACGTGATGGTATGGGCTGCCATTGGTTACACGTCTCGGTCACATCTTGTTCGCATTGACGCCACTGTGAACAGTGGACGTTACATTTAAGATGTGTTACGACCCGTGGCTCTACCCTTCATTCGATCCCTGCGAAACCCTACATTTCAACAGGATAACGCACGACCGCATGTTGCTGGTTCTGTACGGGCCTTTCTGGATACAGAAAGTGTTCGACTGCTGCCCTGGCTAGCGCATTCTCCAGATCTCTCACCAACTGAAGACGTCTGGTCAATGGTGGCCGAGCAACTGGCTCGTCACAATACGCCAGTCACTACTCTTGATGAACTGTGGTATCGTGTTGAAGCTGCATGGGCAGCTGTAGCTGTACACGCCATCCAAGCTCTGTTTGACTCAATGTCCAGGCGTATCAAGGCCGTTATTACGGACAGAGGTGGTTGTTCTGGGTACTGATTTCTCAGGATCTATGCACCCAAACTGCGTGAAAATGTAATCACATGTCAGTTCTAGTATAATATATTTGTCCAATGCATACCCGTTTATCATCTGCATTTCTTCTTGGTGTAGCAATTTTAATGGCCAGTAGTGTAGTTCAGATTCATGTGGATCGTTCTGTTCAAGCATGTTCGCGTTAATTTTCAGCCTGCCTCGTGCAATGAATGTGGACGAAATCGATTATGACCAATGGGCGCGGCCCTCTCGTTAAGAGTTTCCACGTACTGCCGCCCGCTATCAGCCGGCGGGTAGCGAGCCATCACGTGGCGCCGCCTGCTTGAGCGGCGTGGCCTGGCGCGGTCAGCGCCCCCTCGCAGTGTGTCAAGGCCGCCCCCCCCCCTCCCCAAACCCATCGCGCGGGCCTCTTCAGCTCGCGTCCTCAGGCCCCCCACCAGCGTGGCCCACTTGCGATCGCTCTCTCTGCCAGGGCCGCAGCACCGCACCGCAAATACACACTCCGCGAGGACGGAGAAAAATGCCACGTTCCAACGCGCGATACGTCTATCCGGCAGTAATGCTGTCCAAGCCTGACTCATCTGCTCCCCTGCTGGCTTTCATTTACAACTGCTTCACTCAGATACAACTGTCGATTATAATTAAAGTAGTAATGGTTCTTTATTTACGTGACCATTACGGCACTCCAACCCCAGTTATCGACACCAGTAATAGCGAGACCTTTGGAGAAAGGAGAACCACTTGCATGAATATCAAGAGCTTTGATGGAAACCTAGTTCTAAGCAAAGAAGGGAAAGCAGAAAGGTGGAAGGAGTATATAGATGGTCTATACAAGGGCGATGTACTTGAGGACAATATTATGGAAATGGAAGAGGATGTAGATGAAGATGAAATGGGAGATACGATACTGCGTGAAGAGTTTGACAGAGGACTGAAAGACCTCAGTCGAAACAAGGCCCCCGGAGTAGACAACATTCCATTAGAACTACTGACATCCTCGGGAGAGCCAGTCCTGACAAAACTCTACCATCTGGTGAGCAAGATGTATGAGTCAGGCGAAATACCAGCAGACTTCAAGAAGAATACGATAATTCCAATCCCAAAGAAAGCAGGTGTTGACAGATGTGAGCCGGCCGCGGTGGTCGTGCGGTTCTAGGCGCTCCAGTGCGGAGCCGCGCTGCTGCTACGGTCGCAGGTTCGAATCCTGCCTCAGGCATGGATGTGTGTGATGTCCATAGGTTAGTTAGGTTTAATTAGTTCTAAGTTCTAGGGGACTGATGACCACAGCAGTTGAGTCCCATAGTGCTCATAGCCATTTGAACCATTTTTTTTTTTTTGACAGATGTGAAAATTACTGAACTATCAGTTTCATAAGTCACAGCTGCAAAATACTAACGCGAATTCTTTACAGACCAATGGAAAAACTGGTAGAAGCCGACCTCTGGGAAGATCAGTTTTGGATGCCGTAGAAATGTTGGAACACGTGAGGCAATACTGACCCTACGACTTATCTTAGAAGAAAGATTAAGAAAAGGCAAACCTACGTTTCTAGCATTTATGGACTTAGAGAAAGCTTTTGACAATTTTGATTGGAATACTCTCTTTCAAATTCTGAAGGTGGCAGGGGTAAAATACAGGGAGCGAAAGGCTATTTACAATTTGTACAGAAACCAGATGGCAGTTATAAGAGTCGAGGGGTATGAAAGGGAAGCAATGGTTGGGAAGGGAGTGAGACAGGGTTGTAGCCTCTCTCCGATGTTATTCAATCTGTATATTGAGCAAGCAGTAAAGGAAACAAAAGAAAAGTTCGGAGTTGATATTAAAATCCATGGAGAAGAAATAAAAACTTTGAGGTTTGCCGATGACATTGTAATTCTGTCAGCGACAGCAAAGGATTTGGAAGAGCAGTTGAACAGAATGGACAGTGTCTTGAAAGGAGGATATAAGATGAACATCAACAAAAGCAAAACGAGGATAATGGAATGTAGTCGAATTAAGTCGATGGGAGATGAAGAAGCTTGCACAGGATAGTCTAGCATGGAGAGCTGCATCAAACCAATCTCAGGACTGAAGATCACAACAACAACAACTCCGATGCATCAATATATTACAGTGATATGGTTCTTGTGTGTATTAATTTCTGTGAGACTGTCATAATGCTGAGGGAATTAGATTAGGAAATGAGACACTTAAAGTAGTAAAGGAGTTTTGCTATTTGGGGAGCAAATTAACTGATGATGGTCGAAGTAGAGAGGATATCAAATGTAGACTCGCAATGGCAAGGAAAGCGTTTCTGAAGAAGAGAAATTTGTTAACATCGAGTATAGATTTAAGTGTCAGGAAGTCGTTTCTGAAAGTATTTGTATGGAGTGTAGCCATGTATGGAAGTGAAACGTGGCCGATAAATAGTTTGGACAAGAAGAGAATAGAAGCTTTCGAAATGTGGTGCTACAGAAGAATGCTGAAGATTAGATGGATAGATCACATAACTAATGAGGAAGTATTGAATAGGATTGGGGAGAAGAGAAGTTTGTGGCACAACTTGACTAGAAAAAGGGATCGGTTGGTAGGACATGTTCTGAGGCCTCAAGGGATCACCAATTTAGTATTGGAGGGCAGCGCGGAGGGTAAAAATCGTAGATGGAGACCAAGAGATGAATACACTAAGGAGATTCAGAAGGATGTAGATTACAGTAGGTACTGGGAGATGAAGAAGCTTGCACAGGATAGTCTAGCATGGAGAGCTGCATCAAACCAATCTCTTGAAGACCACAACAACAACAACAACCCCGATGCATCAATATATTACAGTGATATGGTTCTTGTGTGTATTCATTTATGTGAGACTGTCATAATCTTTGACTTACTTGTAACCGTTTTGGCGCGAATGCGCACAGAGCAGTCTCTGTTTCACTTTGCAGAAGTTAAGTTGTTATTTCGCTTTGTAAAAGAACAGTCAAGTCTTGTGTTTGGTTAAAGTGGAAATTAAATATATGAAGATTGATACAAAACTGTTTTCTTGATGATGTCACAATTAAGTAGTAGTATATGTGAATTTACAAGAAGTTTAATAAAAGTGTGGATCGTAAACACCAAGTCAAAAATTATTTCTACCATACTATTGTTCTGATCTGGGATTGTTTGATCATTAAGAATTTTCTGAAAAACGCATTTGTTACGACTTCAAATATTGCTAAAATACAGGTCTGGACCTTCAAGCAGTCAAAGTGGAATCACCCTAGAATCAACAAGATGAGCCACAACAACTTCGACGAAATCTGTGTGGGAATCCATTCAAGATAAGTGCCAAAATTAATGACTTTTTTTACAGTGACTTCATTATTTCCATTCTGACGATATCATCCACAGTCAATAACTTTGTTGTTGCCCGATAAAGCGAACATATGCTAAGTGAGCAACAGTATTAATCTGATTTCTAACCTACTTTGCAAGTGGTGGTATGATTAGAAAGTGCAGATACCCACAGAGGTCCAGTGTAATTATCGTCTGGCAGTGAAACTTGATAGACATCCGAATGCGGAACAGAATTACGCTGGAAAAAAATCGGTTCAAATTTTGGTCATCAGATGCAAATCTGGCGCTGTGGATGCAAGAAAGACGTATAGAAATGTTTCCCTGTGTTACAGATTACGAATGGGATGAGGGCAGAAAGGTCAAACAAAGAAAAAAATCTTAATGTTGACTTTATTATTAACCACTGTTTACGTATTTTGTTCAATATGAGCACCAGAGACGTCGAAGAGATGTACAGCGCCAGATTTTCGTCTGGTGGCCAAAATTGGAACTCTTTTACGGTGTAAATCTGTTCCACTTCAATGCATTACCACATCTACGAAGTTTCGCTGCCATACGATAATTACAGCTGACACTGGACCTCCGTCAGTAGCTGCACTGTAATTATACGCACCTGGTAGAATAGTTCCTTACAACTCCATCTCGGTAACTTCACCTTCTGATACAACCTGTTCTACCTTTCCATCAATTCTGCAAACGCACAGGCAGTAATTACAGGAAAAATCAAAGGCCACTACGATCCAATTCACCTAAGTCAGGCAGTAAAATATCTTGCGCTGACATTTGGTTAAATATTAACCTAGAAGACTCATATACTAACCGCCAGAAACAAAGCTCAGAATAGATTAAAACTGCTAACGTGTCAAACATGGTGATTATTAAACCCTGCGACCACAAGCAAAGTGCGGGTGAATTCTGTTGTGGGCGCAAGTCTTCTTTTTCTTTAATTAATTCAATAACTATAGGTACTCCCTCTTGCGTAAAAAGGCAAACAACGATTTTAGTCGCGTATCATGTATGTGGATGTGTCTGCGTCGTCAGATGTGTCTGTGTCGTTAGTTCACAGATCATCATCAGAGAAGAGTATATTTAACAGATTTTCTGCTGCACGCCTGCATCAGTGTGTCATTTTACCCTTGTCTAAACAAATCTTTATTCTTTCGGCCGGGAGTTTATAGGCGTTTCTCTGGTCACTGTCTTTTATTTATTTGTTTACACACTCCCCTCAGTGTGTCAGATAGCGCCCCTTAGTATTTCGTGTTGACCTGTCTGTACTTCTTAAGTCTGACCGCCGGCTGGAGTGGCCGAGCGGTTCTAGGCGCTACAGTCTGGAACCGCGCGACCGCTACGGTCTCAGGTTCCAATCCTGCCTTGGGCATGGATGTGTGTGATGTCCTTAGGTTAGTTAGGTTTAAGTAGTTCTTAGTTCTAGGGGACTGATGACCTTCAATGTTAAGTCCCATAGTGCTCAGAGCCATTTGAACCATTTTTTAAAGTCTCTGGATCAACTTCCGTTCGTGTCTGGGGTCCTTTGTCACTCTTGGCAGCTCTGTATTCCATGAATATCTACCTCTGGAATTGGTGGTTGACGATGTGGTGGCAGTTACTTGTTTGTGAGCACAGGGGCTGGAAAAAAATGTGGATACACCAAAAACACAACAGAAAGGAAAACCGTTGGCATTCAGAACAGCTGTGTCGTCTTTGAATGGACAGGTACAGTTTCTGCAGGGTTTTCAAGGGTACCTTATACTACTATAGCTGCAAAATAGGCAAGTTCAGATAATGATGATGAACGAATTTAGAAATATATTAATACCGTTAGCTGCGCATGGACGTTGATATAGATCAACGGGGACATGTGAAAAAGTGTGCCCCAACCGGGACTCGAACCCCGGATCGCCTGCTTACATGGCAGACGCTCTATCCATCTGAGCCACTGAGAGCACAGATGATAAGGCAACTGCAGAGACTATCTCACGCACGCCTCCTGCGGGACTCACATTCTCACCCTGCATGTCCACCCGTAGTCTAGGGGCAGTCGGCTCTCAGCCGTGGCAGCGTGCGGACGGCCCCGCGCGCCGGCCAGTGCTCCGCTGCAGGCGTTGTTTACTTCCGCGTCGTAGCTTCAAGGCTTGTGTCCGTCCACCATGAACAACATGTCGAGCGCTTACCGCCGTGCGACCCTTAAAGTTTCCTTCCCAGCTGAACATGCGCGACCTCGTGCACATGAAATTGAAACGTTCATACGTGAAGAAGTTCGTTTGGATCCTAACCACGTTATCGGAATCCATTTTTCGATCATGAGTAGTGTCGTTTGTATTAAAATGACAAACACCGAGGGGTGTGAAGATGTTATTCGCCGCCATGCCAATGGACTTAAGTTCAAATACTCTGATGGTCACGTCGGAGCTGTAACACTTGAACTCGCAGAGTACGGTCAACGTACGATTAGGGTGTTTGAACTACCTTTTGAAGTGCCGAAGGACGAAGTTGTCTCTGCGTTACAACCATACGGTAACGTCATCGGTTACGTAGAGGAAAAATGGCAAACCTTCACGACCTACCACGTCCTTAATGGTGTGCGTCAGGTCAAAATTGAACTGAAGAAACATATACCATCATATCTGACAATTGGCGGGGTGCGAGCCATTGTCATGTACGACGGCCAACCCCGAACATGTGCGGGTTGTGGACAAGAAGGCCACGTCAGATCCGCCTGCATGCGACGCCGCCTGATCCAGACGCCGGTCGGCGAGGAAGCGTCCCCAGCGGTGATCACTCAGATCCCTGTCACATATGCCAAGGTTGCCAAGGAAGGTAGCATCTCTCCACAGGGTCTTCCTGCTTCGTTGCCGTCGTCTGATCAGGTAGATGCGATCACTACTGAGAATCCTTCTGAGGTGCCACAGACGCCAGATCCTGCCCTGCCGAATCTTCGCAGCAATGTGACTGAAAATGCTAATGAGATGGACGTTGATCCGGGAGTGGTACCTACTTCTGCTTTCCTTCAGACTGGTCCGGAGTCAGACGAAAGCCACCCGCAATCAGACTCTGAACGACATGTTCGAAAACAAGGGACGACACGAAAGAGAAAGAAACGTAGCCGTACACCCCCTGATGAATCCATTCTACGGATGGATACCAGGGATGCAGACCCGAAGATGGACGGCAAACCGCTCTTTGATGACCAAAAATCTGATGCGAACGACCCGCCACAGGCGACCACTGGCAGCGACCACCCCTCCTTACTGGCGCCGTCGCCCCCACAGGTCGACGTTGAAGAGAGCCTATCTGCTGAGCCGAAAACTACGTCTCCTCTCCACGTGGATGATGTGCACAGCCGATGCCCTACCGCAGAATCAGTCTCCTGGGCAGACGACGTGGAGATCGACGGGACTGGGGTGGACGGTGCTGATGATGGGGCGCCCCCATCGGTTGCGCCCGCGCCCGCAAACTCTCCACAATAGCAGCCTCTTCAGTGGACCGGCAAGATCGACGACCTCTCGCTCCTGAAGAAGAAGCCCCACCTGTGCCTGTGGGACTCCAACGCCAGCATTATCGTGTCGCAACGATTAACCTCGCGACCATTCGTGCGCCCCACAAATTAGCGCTGCTCCGCGATATGATTTATGATGCGGACATAGATATTGCGCTTTTTCAGGAAGTGCATGTCGCCGATTTTTCACCACCACATGGCTCCACGGCGCGTCTTTCTCCCGCTTCGGACACCGGTAGTGGTGTTCCCATCATCTTACGCGAAGGTCTTCCAGCCGAAGATGTCCTATACCTCCCCAACGGCAGAGGTATGGCCCTTACTCTCTTTGGTGTACGCATCGTCAACATGTATGCGCCGTCGGGCTCCAGCTACCGTCGTCAACGCAATGCCTTCTTCGCGACTGAAGTTACACCCCTTTTTATGGGACCACACGATGACTGGGTCATGGGTGGAGACTTAAATTGCACCCAGCGACCTCAGGATCAATTGCCGCGTCACTCACCATGCGCAGCTCTGGAAACAGTCGTCACGCGGCTACAATTTGTTGACACGTGGAGACATGTTCACGGTGATCTTTTGGGCTTTACGTACCACACTGCGCATTCCTCTAGCCGACTGGATCGCATCTACATCTCGCGATCCCTTATTCAACACACTCGACAGGCTGAAATCTGGCCTGTTGCTTTCTCAGATAATGAGGCTTACTTCTGTGATGTTGTTCTCACAAGACAGGCAGTATTGCACGGACGTGGTTTATGGAAACTGAACACGGCACTTCTTAATTCACCAGACTGTCGACTTCTAATAGAAGACACTTGGATCACATGTAATAGACGCCGACCCACGTATCCGTCTACCATATCCTGGTGGATCCAGTGTGCAAAACCTGCTCTTCGTAAAACTTTGATCCGGTATGGCAAAGATGTTGCCGCCTGGAGGAAGAGCACTATGGACTTTTATTACAGGATCCTACGAGAATGCTCCACGATGACAGCCTCCCCTGAGCGCCATACAAGGGTGAACCATGCTAAGGCCCAAATCTCCAATCTCATGCGAAGGCATTTGGAAGGAGCGATAGTACGATCTCGTACTGCTGATCGCATGCCTCATGAACATCCGTCGATGTACCATATCATCCAAGAACGCCAAAATCGACGCCGAAAATTGATTCACGTCCTAACAGATCAAGAAGGGCGTCGCTACGTAACCCAATCTGCAATAGGGAATGTGCTTCACGCCCACTACCAGCAGCTATACGCCGCAATTCCACATTCCCCAGAGTTGATCGAGGAAGTCACACAGCTCAACTTCGGTGGTATCCCGGGCGATGCGGCGATTGACTTGATGTCAGAGGTGACTGATGAGGAAGTCCGCGATGCGATCCGGGCAGGAACCATCAATCGCTCCCCAGGACCCGACGGTCTTCCCCTCGAATTTTATCGCACCTTCCGTGATTTGTTAGAGTCCACCTTCACCTCCATCTGTCGGGAACTGATGTCTCCGGAAGTACCTGTGCCGGACGCTTTCATGGAAGGAATTATTATTCCTGTACATAAACCGCATGGAGGCAACAATATCAGTGATTATCGGCCCCTCGCCCTCCTTAACAGTGATATGAAAATCTTCACTCGCCTTTTGGCAGCACGACTTAAAAACGTTGCCCGATATGTTGTGTCGCCAGACCAAGCATCTTTGGGAGGGGATAATAATATCCGCACGGCTTTATGCCGCTACAGGGATACGATCGCCGTTACCCAAGCGCAACGCCTCTCTGGGGCACTTGCGTCTTTGGACTTTAGTCAAGCTTTTGATAGGGTTGACCATTCGTTCCTTACGGCCGTTCTCCACCATATGGGTTTCCCAGTCGCCGTTATCACGGTAGTGATGCGCCTTCTGCGGGGTGCCTCGTCCAGGATTATGTACAATGGCAGACTCACTCCACCGATAAAAATAGGTCGATCCGTACGTCAAGGTTGCCCTCTATCAGCGATTTTGTACGCCTTTTCCTTGGAATCCTTGCTATGTGGCCTAAGAACACGTTTGGTAGGGTTGTCCATAGATCGCTACCGATTCTGTTGCACGGCCTATGCTGACGATGTAGTCATCTGTTTACGTAATGCCGACGAGGTTCGAGCTGTTTTGACGTGGGTAGCGACTTATGGTGAGGCGTCGGGCAGCTCTTTAAACGTACGTAAGTCACAAGTTATGTTCATTGGCACGGGACTTCCCGTGGAGTGCGTTACACCTCTCACCACCGTTGATACCATTCGCTGTTTGGGAATAGATTTTTCATCTGATCTCCGGCGTTCAGCCACCATCAACTGCCGACGCCTCCTTTTAATGATCAGAGCAGGTCTTATGGACCATCGCCTTCGATCCCTAGATATTCTCCAACGAGCTCGATATGTCAATATATATATCGCATCCCGAGTTCCCCATGTAGCACAAGTTCTACCTTTCCCGCTTACTGTGGCACGTCGCATGTTGGCAGCGATGGCATCTTTCGTCAGCTCTGGGTTGTTGTTCAAAGTTAACTATGCAACCCTTACTCTTCCCCGTGAACGAGGTGGGATCGGTCTGTTTCACGTGCCGGATAGAGCTCGTGCCCTATTTGTCAGCTCCCAGATGACGGTATGGACACGTTGCCCAACGAGCCTCACTGGTCTCCTCCTGTCAGCATATTCGCCGGTCTCACTGTCAGCCCCAGTGATGATCTCGGATGTTCCGGCCCAGTTCCATTATATACGGTACTTCTTTCTTGAACTCAGCTATCTACGCCTCATCTTACCAAGACCGCTCTTACTCAAGACAAAGGAAGTATACAATGTCCTCCAATTAGGTCGTCCACCTAACGCGATTGAACAAAAGTTCCCCCAGGTTGACTGGCGTCATGTATGGCGCGCGGTGTTCGCCTGTTACCTTGACACGAATGTTCAGTCTGTCTGGTACCTAACTGTCAATGGTAAGCAAATCAACCAATTTCGCCTTCATCGTATCCACCTCGCCCAATCACCTCTGTTCCACGTGTGGAGTGCCAGACAATGATGAACATCGGTTTGTTTGCGGACCGGCGGCGGAGGTTTGGCACTTGGTTCGACGTATTGTGGCTTTTCTAACGCGGGACATTCCGGATCGGATTACTCCCCTTTCATTATTATTTCCGGAACGTGACTATTTTCCTCGGACAAAGACCAATGCTGTGAATTGGATTCGAGGACATGCCATTCACTACCTATTTGGACAAACTGTAGACTCTGTACTCGATTTTTGGACATACCTCAATGACCGTCATTATGTCGTTGTCCGTCACCCAAAATACAGACAATTTTTCTCGAACTTCCTTGGGAGTGCTTTCCACGACCCGCCTCGCAGCTGGAATGTGTTAAGCCAAGAGAGAAGAAGGTTTCCTGTTTGAACCAATGAACATTTCTGAACAATTCAACGGAACACATCAATTTCGAAAAGACGTGACTCAACATATTACCAGCGGGGCGCAGAAGGCCTCTGATCAAATACGCAACAAAACTACACAAAAAAATAAAATAAAAAACAATAAACATAAAATTAAAAAAAGGAAGATTTTGTTGTTTGTAAGGATAGCCCTAACCTTGATTTCCCATATTTCCCCTGGTATATAGGCAGCTCTCTGGAGTAGGTTTAGTCAGGAGCCAACGCCTGAAGTGGACCAGTTTTTTTTGTTATAGGATGAAAAGTGGCGGTGGCACTTAGGTCTTTTTTTTGTTTTTTTTGTTCCATTTCATTAAGGGGCTTTCAAAAAAGTTGGTAAAAAAAAAGGGGGTAGCGTCTTTGATTCATAATCAAAACGTTTTCGGTCCCGGATTCGATCCCCGCCACTGCCTAAATTTTGATAAATAATCAGCATTGGCGGCCGAAGACTTCCGGCATAAGAAGTCAGCCTCATTCGGCCAACGGCCTTGTCAAAGAGGGCGGAGGAGCGAATAGAGGTTCAGGGCACTCTCTTGTCCTAGGGGTGGGAAATTGCCCCTAAAGGCGGAAGAATCAGCAATGATCAACGACATGAGGATGCAGAAGGCAATGGAAACCACTGCATTAAATACACGTAACGTGTATCCACAGGACATGTGGCCTGTAATTGAAGAAGTGTCATGATGATCTCTCCATTGGCAGAAGATTTCGGAATAGTCCCCCCATTCGGATCTCCGGGAGGGGACTGCGAAGGGGGAGGTTACCATGAGAAAAAGATTGAATAATCAACGAAAGGATAACGTTCTACGAGTCGGGGCGTGGAATGTCAGAAGCTTGAATGTGGTAGGGAAACTAGAAAATCTGAAAAGCGAAATGCAAAGGCTCAATCTAGATATAGTAGGGGTCAGTGAAGTGAAGTGGATGGAAGACAAGGATTTCTGGTCAGATGAGTATCGGGTAATATCAACAGCAGCAGAAAATGGTATAACAGGTGTAGGATTCGTTATGAATAGGAAGGTAGGGAAGAGGGTGTGTTACTGCGAACAGTTCAGTGACCGGGTTGTTCTAATCAGAATCGACAGCAGACCAACACCGACAACGATAGTTCAGGTATACATGCCGACGTCGCAAGCTGAAGATGAACAGATAGAGAAAGTGTATGAGGATATTGAAAGGGTAATGCAGTATGTAAAAGGGGACGAAAATCCAATAGTCATGGGCGACTGGAATGCAGTTGTAGGGGAAGGAGTAGAAGAAAAGGTTACAGGAGAATATGGGCTTGGGAGAAGGAATGAAAGAGGAGAAAGACAATTGAGTTCTGTAACAAGTTTCAGCTAGTAATAGCGAATACCCTGTTCAAGAATCACAAGAGGAGGAGGTATACTTGGAAAAAGCCGGGAGATACGGGAAGATTTCAATTAGATTACATCATGGTCAGACAGAGATTCCGAAATCAGTTACTGGATTGTAAGGCGTACCCAGGAGCAGATATAGACTCAGATCACAATATAGTAGTGATGAAGAGTAGGCTGAAGTTCAAGACATTAGTCAGGAAGAATCAATACGCAAAGAAGTGGGATACGGAAGTACTAAGGAATGACGATATACGTTTGAAGTTCTCTAACGCTATAGATACAGCAATAAGGAATAGTGCAGTAGACAGTACAGTTGAAGAGGAATGGACATCTCTAAAAAGGGCCATCACAGAAGTTGGGAAGGAAAACATAGGTACAAAGAAGGTAGCTGCGAAGAAACCATGGGTAACAGAAGAAATACTTCAGTTGATTGATGAAAGGAGGATGTACAAACATGTTCCGGGAAAATCAGGAATACAGAAATACAAGTCGCTGAGGAGTGGAATAAATAGGAAACGGAGGGAAGCTAAGACGAAATGGCTGCAGGAAAAATGTGAAGACATCGAAAAAGATATGATTGTCGGAAGGACAGACTCAGCATATAGGAAAGTCAAAACAACCTTTGGTGACATTAAAAGCAACGGTGGTAACATTAAGAGTGCAACGGGAATTCCACTGTTAAATGCAGAGGAGAGAGCAGATAGGTGGAAAGAATACATTGAAAGCCTCTATGAGGGTGAAGATTTGTCTGATGTGATGGAAGAAGAAACAGGAGTCAATTTAGAAGATATAGGGGATCTAGTATTAGAATCGGAATTTAAAAGAGCTTTGGAGGACTTACGGTCAAATAAGGCAGAAGGGATAGATAACATTCCATCAGAATTTCTAAAATCATTGGGGGAAGTGGCAACAAAACGACTATTCACGTTGGTGTGTAGAATCTTTGAGTCTGGCGATATACCATCTGACTTTCGGAAAAGCATCATCCACACAATTCCGAAGATGTGAAACTTCCCCTTAGAAAAAATTATACACGACTGTGCTTAAACTGACACACAATATTTTTTAGCGCAACGCAATCTGACTTTCAATAATCCCTACAAAAGAATGGCCCTGACTAACATTAACCTATACGTTTCACAAATCACTTACCTCACCAAAAATCTTCGTTACTCGAACTACTGCAATACACTGAGCGCCACTACTGCCAGCTAAATAAAAGATTCAAACTACGGAAGGCACTAACTACTGATAGGGATAGTTAGCAAATGAAAGATTTTAATAGAGAACAAACAATGTATTTACCTTAATATCATCAAAAGTCATAATATATGTAATTTCAAAACTCCGCCATTTCCTTCCACACATCCACCACTGCTGGCGGCTCACCTCTAACTGCGTAACGCTACGCGCTGTTCACATCCAGCTGCCGCTGCCCAACACTACAATGGCAGACAACAATGCAAACTAGCCACAGACTGCACACAGCACAGCCAGTGATTTTCATATAGAGCGCTACGTAACGTTGCCAATAAGAAAACATAAACAACCTAGTTACATAAAGAAAACATAAACAGCCTACTTACATAGCCCCCATGCTCCCCACAAAAAATTTTACAAATTGTCTTGGGCAGTGGCCAATAATGATTTGAAAAAAAATTTGATAATTACAATAACAAAGATATCAAATGCACATACTTATTTATACAATGTTGGTCAAAAGCTAAAATTTTCCCACAGTCCACAAAGACAGTCCAGATTGTTCATCACAGTAAAATTTCAGTGGTTTTTTTTTTCAGAGTCTGAGCAGTAAAACACAATGCACACGGAAATAGTGGAGTTCCATGCAGTCTTGAAGAAGTAGTGTTGTCCTTCCAACTGAAAGACAGTGCTGACTCTTGACATGCTGACAGGTAATGGGCCACAACAGAGCAAACCCACAGCAGAGTCATTCGACGTTTTGAAGAGGATTGGTAGGTAGGTCATCACAGAGCAGACCCACTGTAGTCCTGGTAGAGAGTATGGTATTGGTGTTGGTGGGCCACCAGAGGTGCAGACCCACTGTAGTCCATGTAGAGACGGCCAGCAGCCATCTGCTGTGACTGTGCAGATGCACAATCACAATCGAAGAGTCTTGCAGAGAAGATAGCAAGTCCATAAACTACCACTTGTGCACGCACAAAGTTTTTGGAATTGTCCTTAGAAGTCTTGCAGACAATATAGCAAATCCATTAACCACCACTTGCCTCTCAAGAAATTTTTGGAATTGTCCTTAGAACCATCAGTGCTGTTATCCAGTCCCTTGCTGAATTAGTAACACACGTGCAAACACTAACAGCCCCAACTTCTCACATATTGTGCATTACTATGACCAACAGTGCAGTGAAATGAATGCTTACAAGTTACTTAATTTGATGAACTGCTGTCAATTACAATTTTAAAACAGAAAAATACAATAACAAAGGTACAAAATACATCATTAAAACATAATAATACAGATAACATTTGTAGTAATACAGGCTTTACAAAACAATAGAAATAAACATATACATTAGTGTTACAGGAATTATGACATAAGTACATACATAAAAGATCAGAATAACTTTTGAAACATCAACTTTACACATGAGCATTAAAACAAAACAGAATAAATAATGTCTAAGCATCTTTACAAAGTAAATAACGTAATATTAGAAAAATTCTACAACATAGCTCTCATCAGCTAAACATATAAAGACAGGAAGAACATAAATACACAAGGGTACACAAACATATAGCGGAATAATACAAGGAAAGGACAGCATTTGTTTTACTGCAGTATTTTGCAAACAAAACTTTCTTTACTTCTCAGATATCTCCCTTCGTTCTTCATTATTTCCAAAAGTCCTATCTATACCTGCTTTCTGTACTTTTCTCGTATAGCCTCTCAGTGCATTTCTTCAAATTCATCGCAACTCATTCTCTTATAGGCTACCCCCTCTTAAGCGAACTTAAATCTACTGAGCTCAGATGCTAAAGTAAGGGACGAGGCAATGCAGCAGCACAAAACAATTAACACAAACATCAATGACAAAAAATTGAAATAGGTAAAGCAATTGCAATATTACAACTAATATAAGGCACTGTGCAGCAAACAAGGAAAATAAATCCGTAGTAAAATTAGCTTAGAAGAGTAACACAAAGTCAAATTCAGTAACACTATGCCTGGCAAACATCAGTAACTTATACCTAAACATGACATAGCTCAAGCAGAGAAAATATTACACTAAAATGGCCATGTCTAATACCTATGTCACATCTTAACACTAGAGTGATGCATCATGAGAACTTACACTAGCAGACAAGTTACCAAATCGTAAACAAATTATTTATGCAATTTCTGTGAAGGGAAATGTCTATTTATGTGCCCTCGTTTTCTTGGAAGTAGATCATAAATTTCTTATTGACTGGATCTGTAGGCATAAAATAACTATATTAGTACATACATTAAATTTTATTTTAACCAATGCTGCAGTGCAGCTAGAAACTAGATATTAAAGAAAATGAGCAAATATGTACAAAGGACGGCACGAAACATCATTCATTGGCCATATGGCATTTCATAATGCAGTAAAAATTCCCTCAATTCTAGAGAAAGACGTTTGTCATAATCAGGTGTGCAGATGTAAGCGTGTCGTATTTGCGGTGCTTTCTACAAAGGAATGTCAAAAGCGAGGATAATGGCCTCCCTTTTTTTTTCTTTTCTACCTGTGCCTCTGAAAAGGCACACACTCTAATAGCTTGTTCTCCAGGCGTCTGACACAGCTGGGTGCCCACGACGCACGTGCAGGTGGTCACTTAACTTTCTTACGGAAATATTTACGACAGCAGTTTCCGCTACATTGACAGTCTCATATGAAAATTTCACAGGTCGAAAATTTATGTTACAAATGCGTAGAAACAAAATCCTATGAATATAACAGTGTGCAAAAAATTTTTGCCTGCATTGTGATACATTCACGCATTTACACACATTTCATAACTCTTAAAGTACGATTCTCGGTTTCCAACAACCTTTTTCACAAGTCAGAGTCCCTAACCACTACTCCTTATTCCTTACCTTATTACATATATACATATTCATCAACACTTCTTCAACAATTCATCATAATAAATACATATCATAATAAACATTCCTCAACAGCATAATACACATCGTCGTCGTAATAATAACATCATAACACCTCAGTCAAATCTCAAAAACATCGTAGCTTTCTGCAATAATTTCAAAACCTAAAGAAAATTCTCTGCTCATTTCAATAGTGTCATCTCCCTCAAACGTACTTTAAAATCATTCTCCCTTACCAAATACATCATTCAAAGCTCTCATAGTATCACAATGGTTCTGAAAAATATGAAGGGTTCACACAGTACAGACAAAATACAATTTCATAAGTGTGAAGTTATCCAGCTGTGTAATTGCGTATACATCTGTCACTGACATAGTAAAAAAAATTGCCTCTCTCAGTTAAATGATCAGATAGCTCTGTAATTTATGTATTACAGGAATATGGTACCGATGTGTAAAGTTGTATAAGCAAATACCATATTAGCTAGGGCTCCTTGTGCTTGCCAAACACATGGTACACAAAGTAGGTGTGTACCCCCCTGAGGATTAATGTAATTATACCCTCAGGTGTTACAGATTACAGCAATGGAATGAAATGTATAACGGAAAACCTTTGTATCATTGTACTTCAAATATCTTTAAAAATAAATGTTTTAAGTACAAAATTAATCACTGAAATGCGTGTCCTGTGGCGCTAAATGTGCATCTTGCTGTAAGATAATCTCTGTGGAAGTGTTATAGTTATTTTCCTCCGAAAGCTAAGTTCTGCAGAAGTCAGTGTACTTACCTCATGATAAACGAAAGTGAAATGCTTTGTGTATAGATATCTTAGTTATTACGTTTATTGTTGTGATGAAGAAAGTACTGTGCTGTAACATATTGTTGTGCTACGAAAGAGGCTGTCTCATTGTAGCTATACCACAAAAGTTACTACTAAAACATGTTTTACTTTCCAGAATAATTCAGAAAAACTGTGCAGATATAAAACAGAAACACCGCAAAAGCAACATTATAAATTGTCACTCATTAGTAGTGTCGTGATAAAATCGTGTAGCTGTCACATAGACTAACCACTGTGTCATCTGGTATCTCACAGAAAGTACTTTAAATCCAGAATGTTTCTTCAAGTAAACCAAAATGTTGCAATAAGATCTCATTATCAGTACCAGTATATGTTCTAAGTATGTGAACCTTATAGTCGTTACGTAATCGTGCAACTAACAAGCAAGAATGTACACACACAATAACACTCTGTCGTCTGTTCGCAATAACAATGCATTCGTAATTTCTGTTTAAATAATTTCTCTTGGTTCTTGACTGGATATTTAACTTCAAACATTGTTGCATGGTAACAGTTTCTAAGTCTGACAATGCATACTAGAAATGTGAAGTGAAACGTTTTATGGGAAAGACAAAGTTAAAAAGCAGATTATCTTTCAGTAAATGGTTTCACATGTGAAATGTGGTGTAGCCCTTTGCTCTTCCTAGTACGCAGAGTTTCAACTTTAACGCAATTATCATGTGGTATATGTCGGTGAAGAACACTGGAATTTTGCTCAAGGTTAGCGTCAATGTTATTTTTCCCTGAGCCAGCGGGCGCAAGTGGCTGCCTGCCGTGCGAGTCATTGTCTATTGTCTCTTTGTTGGTGCGCGTCGTTATTGGGATTTGGAGACCTAACTTCTACAAATTCACTGTGACGAGAGGGCCCTGCTCTGTTTAAATCCCGCCAGTTCTGATGCAATTCAGCTCTGTCATTACGATCATATCATCTGTCGTCATGTCGGTAGGTTCCATAGTTTCTTTCTTGTCAGTCACGTGTTGGAGAATTTCTCCCTGAATCGTAACTGCGCGCTGGACCGTTGCGTCTAAAGTTATTCTGTCTCCCTTGATAATAATTATTTTGGTTCCCATATTGTCTGTTTCTCTGATTGTCTCTGTGATAGTCATTACTGCGGAGAGGTGATCTTTCCCTATAATTATTACTACTGTGCCAACGTTTGTCATATGGGTGGTGTCTGTTTTGGTCACGATTTGTATTGTGAGAATAGCCTTGTCGCGTCCAGTTATTATTTCTTTCATCGCGGAATTGTGACGGATGTGACCTGTAATTGTTGTACTCCTGTTTTCGCGTTCTGCGATTGTCAGTGTCAATTTCCACTTCTTTTAACAGTCCCTGAAAAGCTTCAATGTCGTCTTTGCAACGTCCTGCTAAAATAATATGTCGTAAATGTTCAGGCAGTTTGATTAAGCAAATGTGGATGAGTTCTGAGGGGCTATATGGGTTTGACAGGTACTGATTCTTGTGCAACGTGTCTTCAAAATATTTCACAAGACTGGAAAATTCAGATTGTTCGAAATGTTTCATCATTATGATGCCATGTTTTACTCGGTCTTGTGTGGCTTGAGACCAATATGCTGAGAGGAACGCATGGTAAAATTCTCCTTCACTGTGACAATCGTGAATGACCGATCGCATTATTACAGCTGGTTCATTCTCCAAGTAGCCACACATAAATTCTAACCTGTGCTCCAATGACCAGTTGGGAGGGAAACAATGAGAGAATTGATGGAGCCACGCTTGTGGATGAATGTCGTTGGCAGAATTCTTAAACGTTTTGAATTTACGTGTAGTAATGAACAGCTTATAGTCAAAATCATCATGTCGGCGAGTCGCATGTCGGTCATTGTTACGTCGTGTCGGCGGTTCCATCTCAAAATTCGGTGCACATTGCCAATTTCTTTCATAACTTCCGAAATGCCCTGTGTTATTATTTTGTGGCTGTTCCGTATTTCTAAGTTCCTCTTCCCGTGTTGGAGCGCGAGTGTCCTCTGAAATATGTAATTCTTGTATTACCTGCGTCAACTGATCTTGTACTTCCCGGATTTCTCTTTTGTACTGTGTATTGATTTGATTCTGATTTTGTTTGAATTTTCTAATTTGTTCATACTCTTCTGTGTCAGTGAAGGTTACGGGTCTTGTGTCATTCAGATCATCATCTAACTTTGTAGATAAGTTAGTGACCTGATCCGAAAGTTCGGCTACTTTCTCCGATAGTGAACACATTTTTTCTGAACCAAGTTTCAGAGTGTCCATTTGTGTTGAAATCGAATCTACTGTGTCCTTTAAGTTTTCCTGAGTTTTTGCAAGTTGCGTAACCGAATCGGTAGATGCAACTCAGTCAATTTTAGCCCACAAGGTCTCATGATTTTCATGAACAATGGTTTGCAGTTCTTTTATGGCTGCTTCGTGATTCTGTAATGCATTTTCATGCCGCGAAAAAATAGGTTGAAAATGCTCACAAATTTGTGTTTACACGTCATTACAGACTTTTTGAGATTTCGATTCAATGTTATGTAACTCAGTAGTTAAATCTTCACGTGTTTGTTCAAGCGTGGTGTGAAGATTTTGTTCCATTGCGTCTAACTGTTGCTGTGTTTGTCTCTGGTGTTCTTCCATTGTGTCTAACTTTTGAAGCTTTTGCTGTGTTTGTCTCCGATTTTGTTCCATTGTGTCTAACTTTTTAAGATTTTGTTCCATTGTGTCTAACTGTTGCTGTGTTTGTTTCTGATTTTGTTTCATTTTTTGCATTAATTGCAATAATAATGTATTAGTGTCTGGAATCTGTTTCTCTATGCTTTTTGGCAGTGCGTTTTCACCGGCAGCATTCACATTTTGACAAGCAGAAAATGTGTCTTGACTCATTTGAGAAAACGGTGAGGACCCAAAACCTAAGTCTACAGTATTTGCAATATTGTGTTCTGTCATTTCGGATTCCTGAGGCGAGCTGTTGCCGACCGATCGATCGATAATGCTTCCCTGTTCACTAATTGTTTCACCGTCTACACCATTATTTGCCGCCCGCTCCATTTCCCTATGCACAATTACCAAATTACTACTTCGAATGTCTGTTAATTCACTACACAATGGCGCTGATAAGCTACGCTCGTCGTCACTATTATTTCTCAGTTTACTTTGGAGCCTAGTGTTACGTTTTTCACACGCCATTATTGTCACAATATTTCACACGATAACACAGAAAAGCACAATTTGAAGAGCAAAAATAGGGGAACACATTAATATAGCACTGAAAATAATATCTAGTTAATTGCAAGCGCAGCTGCGAAATACTTGGTGCAGATCTACATGCATGCCACAACTGTTTTACTGTACAACAATGAAAGACTGCAACTACAAAGGAGATTCTCTCTACAATTACGCACTAGCAATAAACAAAATCTACACTAATTACACAAACTACAAGAAAAAATCAGAAGATTCCAGTGAGGTATCCTCGGCAAAGGGTCGACATATGAAACGTCCCCTTTGAACAATTGTACAAGACTGTGCTTAAACTGACACACAATATTTTTTAGCGCAACGCAATCTGACTTTCAATAATCCCTACAAAAGAATGGCCCTGACTAACATTAACCTATACGTTCCACAAATCACTTACCTCACCAAAAATCTTCGTTACTCGAACTACTGCAATAAAGCGAGCGCCACTACTGCCAGCTAAATAAAAGATTCAAACTACGGAAGGCACTAACTACTGATAGGGATAGTTAGCAAATGAAAGATTTTAATAGAGAACAAACAATGTATTTACCTTAATATCATCAAAAGTCATAATATATGTAATTTCAAAACTCCGCCATTTCCTTCCACACATCTACCACTGCTGGCGGCTCACCTCTAACTGCGCAACGCTACGCGCTGTTCACATCCAGCTGCCGCTGCCCAACACTACAATGGCAGACAACAATGCAAACTAGCCACAGACTGCACACAGCACAGCCAGTGATTTTCATATAGAGCGCTACGTAACATTGCCAATAAGAAAACATAAACAGCCTACTTACATAAAGAAAACATAAACAGCCTACTTACAACGGCAAGAGCTGACAAGTGCGAGAATTATCGCACAATCAGCTTAACAGCTCATGCATCGAAGCTGCTTACAAGAATAATATAAAGAAGAATGGAAAAGAAAATTGAAAATGCGCTAGGTGACGATCAGTTTGGCTTTAGGAAAAGTAAAGGGACGAAAGAGGCTATTCTGACGTTACGGCTAATAATGGAAGCAAGGCTAAAGAAAAATCAAGACACTTTCATAGGATTTGTCGACCTGGAAAAAGCGTTCGACAATATAAAATGGTGCAAGTTGTTCGAGATGCTGAAAAAAGTAGGGGTAAGCTATAGGGAGAGACGGGTCATATACAATATGTACAACAACCAAGAGGGAATAATAAGAGTGGACGATCAAGAACGAAGTGCTCGTATTAAGAAGGGTGTAAGACAAGGCTGTAGCCTTTCGCCCCTACTCTTCAATCTGTTCATCGAGGAAGCAATGACGGAAATAAAAGAGATTCAGAAGTGGAATTAAAATACAAGGTGAAAGGATATCAATTATACGATTCGCTGATGACATTGCTATCCTGAGTGAAAGTGAAGAAGAATTAAATGATCTGCTGAACGGAATGAACAGTCTAATGAGTACACAGTATGATTTGAGAGTAAATCGGATAAATACGAAGGTAATGAGAAGTAGTAGAAATGAGAACAGCGAGAAACTTAACATCAAGATTGATGGTCACGAAGTCAATGAAGTTAAGGAATTCTGCTACCTAGGCAGTAAAATAACCAATGGCGGACGGAGCAAAGAGGACATCAAAAGCAGACTCGCTATGTCAAAAAAGGCATTTCTGGCCAAGAGAAGTCTACTAATATCAAATACCGGCCTTAATTTGAGGAAGAAATTTCTGAGGATGTACGTCTGGAGTACAGCATTGTATGGTAGTGAAACATGGTTCAAATGGCTCTGAGCACTATGGGACTTAACATCTATGGTCATCAGTCCCCTAGAACTTAGAAGTACTTAAACCTAACTAACCTAAGGACATCACACAACACCCAGTCATCACAAGGCAGAGAAAATCCTGACCCCGCCGGGAATCGAACCGGGGAACCCGGGCGCGGGAAGCGAGAACGCTACCGCTAAACATGGTCTGTGGGAAAACCGGAACAGAAGAGAATCGAAGCATTTGGGATGTGGTGCTATAGACGAATGTTGAAAATTAGGTGGACTGATAAGGTAAGGAATGAGGAAGTTCTACGCAGAATCGGAGAGGAAAGGAATATGTGGAAAACACTGATAAGGAGAAGGGACAGGATGATAGGACATCTGCTAAGACGTGAGGGAATGACTTCCATGGTACTAAAGGGAGCTGTAGAGGACAAAAACTGTAGAGGAAGACAGAGATTGGAATACGTCAAGCAAATAATTGAGGACGTAGGTTGCAAGTGCTACTCTGAGATGAAGAGGTTAGCACAGGAAAGGAATTCGTGGCGGGCCGCATCAAACCAGTCAGTAGACTGATGACAAAAAAAAAAGTCCCGTAAGAGTGCATCCGCACAGAATAAGAAGGTCGTGGCCAGTATCGCCAGAACTATATACTTATATGGATATGGTGTTTGTTCTTTCGGACGTGTCCGAAAGAACAGACAACGTATCCATATAAGTATAATGATGATGAAGCTGGTTAGTAGTCACACACCCTTCTCTCCAAAGTACACGACAATCGACATCTGCTGACTTTGGTGGCCAGGGGAGATGCGACAGTCCATCCTCGAGCTCACAAAACGAATCCAGGTCGATGCCAGCTGTGACCCCCTGCGGGTCCGGGGATTAGAATAGGCCCGAGGTATTCCTGCCTGTCGTAAGAGGCGACTAAAAGGAGTCCATCCCCCTCACGGGGGTAGTTAGCGCCTGCGTCCGGAGACGGACGATCTTCACGACCTATAATCGTGGTCTTTTTGGTTTTAAACTTCTCGTTTCTTCCTTCCTTTTGTTGGTCCCTTTCTTTGCTCTTCTCCACCTCACTGTCTTCCTTACTCTTTCCCTTGACTTCTCCTTGCCTTCTCATTGCCTTTTTCTCCTTGCCTTCTCATTGCCTTTTTCTCCTTGCCTTCTCATTGCCTTTTTCTCCTTGCCTTCTCATTGCCTTTTTCTCCTTGCCTTCTCATTGCCTTTTTCTCCTTGCCTTCTCATTGCCTTTTTCTCATTGCCTTCTTCTCCTTGCCTTCTCTGGTCTCCGCCTCGGCGTTTGAGACAGTCTGTCCTCTTTCTCCCTCTCTCTCTTCTTTTTCCTCTTCTTTCTTTCTTCCTTCCTCCCTGTGCGTGTCTGAAGGCCGACCCACGCGTTCGCACGCGTAGCCGGTGACGGGGTAACGCGTAAGTCCCCGCCCTGGGTAGACATGTAAGGCACGCGCGTACCCCCTGGTAAAGGCCAGGCCCGGGGAGGGGTGATTGCCTGAGCTGATACCTTCTGACCATGCCGATTGGTCCCTCCGTCTGTTTCTCGGGAGGTGTGACCTGAGGTGTAAACATTCACCTAAGGCGGGAGTGCCCTCTGAGAGGGTCCCCACAAGGAAGGAGCGCGCCATCGGAGACGCTGGCAATCATGGGGGATTCCTCCGCAATGGATTCTACTCCATCGCTTTCGACTTCGACCCAAAAACGGAAACGTGACCAGCCAACAGTGACAAAAGTACTACCGCCTGCCCCACAGTTCCTCGTAGTTTCTCGCACTGAGGACGGAAAGGATTTTTCCTCTGTCAACCCTTTTGTTATTCAGAAGGGCGTTGATGCCATAGCCGGATCTGTCAAATCTTGTACCAGGTTGCGTAACGGCACCTTATTACTAGAAACTGAGAATGCCTTTCAGGCACAAAAACTGCTTCGGGCCACCCTCCTGTACACGTTCCCTGTCCGGGTGGAGGCCCACCGAACTTTGAATTCGTCTCGTGGTGTAGTGTATACTGGCTCCCTCGACGGATTGACTGACGAGGAGCTTCAATCTTTCCTCGCTGAGCAGGGCGTGACGGCTGTCCATCGGGTCATGAAAAAGGTCAACAACGACCTTGTACCGACCCGGACACTCTTCTTGACCTTCGATAGTGTTAAGCTGCCATCGCGCATCAAGGCGGGCTACGAGGTTATTTCTGTTCGCCCCTATGTCCCGACACCTACGCGCTGCTACCAGTGTCAGCGTTTCAATCACACTCGACAGTCTTGTTCCAATGCGGCTAAATGTGTCACTTGTGGCAGGGATGCCCATGAGGGTGACTGTCCACCTCCGTCTCCTCATTGTGTGAACTGTCAGGGTGACCATGCCGCATCCTCCCGCGACTGTCCTGTCTATAAGGACGAACGTTGCATCCAAGAAATTCGTGTCAAAGAGAAAGTGTCAACCTCGGCTGCTCGCAAGCTATTGGCTAGTAGGAAGCCCACGCTGCTCCCAGCGGGGAAATATAGTACTGTCCTCGCCTCTCCTCGGACTACCCGGGAGGTCGCAACCCAGACATGCGATCTGACCTTCAGCACCACGGTCGTCCGTTCGGCCAGTGCTAAGATCGCGCGGTCGACGTCTCCTCTTCCTCCCATCACACCACAGACACCAGCCACTTCCTCAGCTTCTGCTAAGTCGAAGACACCGAAGTCAGATGCACGGTCCTTCAAGAAGGAACCATCCCGTGCGGACTTCCTCCGTCCCTCGACCTCCCAGCCTTCGACCGATACTTCCACCAAACGTCCTTCCAAAAAGGCGCATAGGAAGCACAGTTCTCCTTCCCCGCCACGGCGCATCTCTTCTCCTGCGCCACCCAGCGGTTGCCGCCCCAGGCCGTCATCCGTTTCGCCTGGCCGCACCGCCGGTAGCCGTACATCTGGCCGTTCACCGGCGGAGGAAGCTCCCCCTCCCGGCCATCCTCCCGAGATGGCCGATGACTCTATAGACCCCATGGACGATGACTGTCCGCCTACTGATAGCGGCGGCAGTGCTCGCTCGAAGCCAGGCCCTAAGCGGCCTTCGAGGTGACCCCTTCTCTCATCTTCCTTTTCTTACGATGACACTTATTCACTGGAATATTCGCAGCATTCGCTCCAACCGAGAGGACTTGAAGTTGCTGCTCCGCTTGCATCGTCCGCTCGTCGTAGCCCTCCAGGAAACGAAGCTACGCCCATGCGATCACATTGCCTTGGCACACTACACCTCTGTGCGTTTTGACCTACCCCCTATGGTAGGTATCCCAGCTCATGGAGGGGTTATGTTGCTGGTCCGGGATGATATTTACTACGATCCCATCACGTTGCACACCGGCCTGCAGGCAGTTGCCATCCGCATTACTCTCCCCACTTTCACGTTTTCCTTTTGTACCGTTTACACTCCATCGTCATCTGCCGTTACCAGGGCAGACATGATGCAACTTATTGCTCAGCTACCTGCACCGTTTTTGTTAACTGGAGACTTCAATGCCCACCATCCCCTTTGGGGTTCTCCAGCCTCCTGCCCGAGGGGCTCCTTGTTAGCAGACCTTTTCAACCAGCTCAATCTTGTCTGCCTTAATACTGGCGCCCCTACTTTTCTTTCGGACACATCTCATACCTATTCCCATTTAGACCTCTCTATATGTACTCCCCAACTTGCACGCCGGTTTGAGTGGTATGCACTTGCTGATACATATTCGAGCGACCACTTCCCGTGTGTTATCCATCTCCTGCAGCATACTCCCTCTCCGTGCTCCTCTAGTTGGACCATCTCCAAGGCAGACTGGGGGCTCTTTTCTTCCAGGGCGACCTTTCAGGATCAAACCTTCACAAGCTGCGATCGTCAAGTCGCACACCTCACGGAAGTCATTATCGCTGCTGCTGAATATTCCATCCCTCACCCTACTTCATCTCCACGTCGCGTACCGGTCCCCTGGTGGACCGCAGCATGTAGAGACGCTTTACGTGCTCGTCGACGTGCTTTACGCACCTTCAAACGCCACCCTACAGTGGCGAATTGTATTAATTATAAACGATTACGTGCTCAGTGTCGTCGTATTATTAACGAAAGCAAGAAAGCCAGCTGGGCTGCTTTCACAAGCACCTTCAACAGTTTTACTCCTTCTTCTGTTGTCTGGGGTAGCCTGCGCCGGCTATCTGGCACTAAGGTCCACTCCCCAGTTTCTGGCTTGAAGGTCGCGAATGAAGTCCTTGTGGCCCCTGAGGCTGTCTCCAATGCCTTCGGCCGCTTTTTCGCCGAGGTTTCGAGCTCCGCTCATTACCACCCTGCCTTCCTCCCCCGCAAACAGGCAGAGGAGGCTAGGCCACCTGACTTTTGCTCCTCGAATTGTGAAAGTTATAATGCCCCATTCACCATGCGGGAACTCGAAACCGCACTTGGCCGATCACGGTCCTCCGCTCCAGGGCCTGATTCTATTCATATTCAGATGCTGAAGAACCTTTCTCCTGCGGGTAAAGGTTTTCTTCTTCGTACATACAATCGCATCTGGATTGAGGGACATGTTCCCGCATGCTGGCGCGAGTCTATTGTTGTCCCGATTCCTAAGCCGGGGAAGGACAAGCACTTGCCTTCCAGTTATCGACCTATCTCACTTACCAGCTGTGTCTGTAAAGTGATGGAGCGAATGGTTAACTCTCGATTGGTTTGGCTGCTTGAGTCTCGACGCCTACTTACAAATGTACAATGTGGATTTCGTAGGCGCCGCTCTGCTGTTGACCATCTGGTTACCTTGTCGACCTTCATTATGAATAACTTCTTGCGGAAGCGCCCGACCGCGGCTGTGTTCTTTGATTTGGAGAAGGCTTACGACACCTGTTGGAGGGCGGGCATTCTCCGCACCATGCATACATGGGGCCTTCGCGGTCGCCTCCCTCTTTTTATTCGTTCCTTTTTAATGGATCGACAGTTCAGGGTACGTGTGGGTTCTGTCCTGTCCGACACATTTCGCCAGGAGAATGGGGTGCCACAGGGCTCAGTTTTGAGCGTCGCTCTGTTCGCCATCGCGATCAATCCAATAATGGATTGCCTCCCAGCTGATGTATCAGGCTCCCTTTTTGTGGACGATTTTACCATCTATTGCAGCGCGCAGCGTACACGTGTCCTGGAGCGCTGTCTTCAGCGTTCTCTTGACCGTCTTTACTCCTGGAGTGTCGCCAATGGCTTCCGTTTTTCTGCCGAGAAGACGGTCTGTATTAACTTCTGGCGCTACAAAGAGTTTCTCCCACCGTCCTTACGACTTGGTCCCGTTGCTCTCCCAATCGTGGAGACAACCAAATTTTTAGGCCTTACCTTTGACAGGAAACTTAGCTGGTCTCCACATGTGTCATATTTGGCCGCCCGTTGTACCCGTTCTTTAAATGTCCTCCGTGTTCTCAGTGGTATGTCGTGGGGAGCGGATCGAACCGTCCTACTTCGTCTATATCGGTCGATCGTCCGCTCCAAGCTGGATTATGGGAGCTTTGTATACTCCTCTGCACGGCCATCCATCTTACGCCGCCTCAACTCCATACAACATCGGGGTTTACGACTTGCGATCGGAGCATTTTATACCAGTCCCGTAGAGAGTCTTCATGCTGACGCTGGCGAATTGCCACTCACTTACCGGCGCGATATACTGCTTTGTCGGTATGCCTGTCGGCTACTGTCAATGCCCGACCATCCGTCTTATCGTTCCTTTTTTGACGACTCTCTCGACCGTCAATACGTGTTGTATGTCTCTGCCCTGCTACCCCCTGGAGTTCGCTTTCGTCGCCTCCTTCAACACCTTCATTTTTCAATCCCTGCAACCTTTCGAGTGGGCGAGAGCCACACGCCACCTTGGCTCCAGGCTCAGGTCCGCGTTCACCTTGACCTCAGCTCGCTCCCAAAAGAGGTCACCCCCAGTTCGGTCTACCACTCCCGTTTTTTGGAACTTCGTTCGAAGTTCATCACCATGACTTTCATTTATACAGATGGCTCTAAGACCAATGACGGGGTTGGGTGTTCCTTTATAGTCGGGGCACAAAGTTTCCAATACCGGCTCCATGACCATTGTTCGGTCTTCACAGCTGAGCTCTTTGCCCTCTACCAGGCTGTTCTTTACATCTGCCGCCACCGACATTCTGCTTATGTCATCTGCTCAGATTCCCTGAGCGCCATCCAGAGCCTCAGTGATCCGTACCCGGTTCACCCTTTCGTACACCGGATCCAACGCTCTCTCCAGCGGCTGGTGGACGTCGGTCCGCCGGTTAGCTTTATGTGGGTTCCCGGCCATGTCGGTATCCCTGGGAACGAAGCTGCAGATGCCGCGGCCAAGGCTGCGGTCCTCCAGCCTCGGACAGCTTCTTGTTGTGTCCCTTCGTCCGATCTTAGCAGGGTCATTTGTCGGCGCGTTGTGTCGCTGTGGCATGCCGATTGGGCTGCACTTACCGACAACAAGCTTCGGGCCTTAAAACCTCTTCCCGTGGCTTGGACGTCCTCCTCACGCCCTTCTCGGCGGGAGGAGGTCGTTTTAGCAAGGTTAAGGATTGGACACTGCCGGTTCAGCCATCGCCATCTGCTGACGGCTGCGCCGGCGCCGTTCTGCCCATGTGGGCACTTGCTGACGGTTAGACACATTTTAATGTCCTGTCCCGATCTTAACCAACTGCGCCTCGATCTTAACCTGCCTATTACTTTCGATGCCGTTTTAGCGGATGACCCACGAGCAGCTGCTCGTGTTCTTTGTTTTATCAATTTGACACACCTTGCTAAGGACATTTGATGAAGTTTTTTAATCCTATGCCTGTCAGTCTGTCTTTTATTGTGTTTTTCCTTTTAGTTGTTGTTGTCAACTTGTGGCTCGCGGTGCATTTTTAGAGTAGTCAGGGCGCTAATGACCATTGAAGTTGTGCGCCCTAAAACCACAAAAAAAAAAAAAAAAAAAGATGCCAGCTGTCTAAAAAGGGGCCGTGACGTCTTACAATACAGAATCACAGTTGCAGAACAACCGTTGTACCATGAGACGGACCTGATGAGGCAGAATAGTGACATAATCCTTGGCAGTAATGAGACCTTGCACAGTCACTATGGGACTCATGGAATACCGGGATATGGCTGCCCAAGTCAACACCGAACATCCGACGTAGAAAACCGATGTGAAACGAGACTCGTCCGACCAAATGACTTCTCAAATTGCGCCACCATGTTTAATGGCTTCCCGTACCAAGTTTTCCGGTTACGAGCATTTACATCACTGATAAGTGGTTTTGGATTTCTAGCTCATCGTGAAAATCCGTGCATATGAAACTCCCTTCGTCTTGTTATGGTACTGTCAGTTTTCGCATGTGCCACATTCAGTTCTGCAATGACTTTTTCTGCTATCATCTTCTTATTTCTTGTCACAATCCTCTTCGGGAGCTATCTGTCACGATCCACGATCATTCAACACACACACTTTCGTCTGCGTTGTGAGTTTGCTGATGATGTTTATCCCAGTTCCCTTTATGTGGTAAAATCGTCGATACGGTGCCTCTTGAAACACCAGACTCATCGGCTCCCTCGGTTGAGGAAGCACCTACCATACGAGAAACAGCAATTTGCCCACGGTGGAATTCACTTAGTTCCCACGTAATGCATTCGCATCAGCACAGAACAGTGTACGACCACGACTCACGTTTGCAACGTATTGAGGACGTTTCAAAGACGCCGTTCCAAATGTGGAAACTGTTTTCAGTTATGATTTCATTTAGGATCTACACGGATAGTGTCACAGCGTCTATAGCACGACTGAGAACAATCAGAATGGTGACCAGTTGCAGCTTTCCTTGACGCAGGAGCAGAGAGCCATAACACTGGACGCAAGAGTGCCACCACGTGTCTTTTCACACGTGTTTCGGTCGCAACACGGAGGACATGAACGTGTATGGATGCTCAGAGGAGAAAAACCTTGACAGATTGCATTATTTATCATCATACTGGCCCATCACGTGATATGATGGTATGCAGTGATATTAAGAACACAACACGATCACATTTGGACCGTTTAGACCAACGGTTCCCAACAATCCTTAAACTATTACCACTGAGTGTAGTTAATCATTAGCTGGTACTTGGAACATTTTTATTTTTAAAATGATGAATGATATTTAACTTTTATGTGTGTGTATGTGTTAGAATGAATGAATGAATGATGAAGGTATTCATGGTACATCGCAAGTGCTACGCAAACTCCTTCTCAGGTAAGAAAGCTGACTATCCACATTGGGGGTAGACACTTGTTACTTGACATAGTTCCCCTGCATTACTCCTCTCCACTGTGGCACTTGCTTCACCTGCACACTGCAACCCCATTTAATATCAACCAAGTTAAAATGTGTGCACTATTAATGCTGTTCGTGAATCACTTGACTGCTGCACTCGTTACTTCTGAAATGGCAGAAATCGGAATACTTCAGGCTGTTAACGTTTTGTGTCAGACCTCAGCCACTAATCGTAATAGTAATAATAATAATAACAATAATAATACTGTGTACAGCGCTTCAGTAGCCCTTTTCTACATACTGCTGTGTCGTGCTCTCAATTAATTAATTTTTCTCTTTCGAAAGTGTTAGCAGCTCGTGGTCGTGCGGTAGCGTTCTGGCTTCCCGCGCCCGGCTTCCCGGGTTCGATTCCCGGCGGGGTCAGGGATTTTCTCTGCCTCGTGATGACTGGGTGTTGTGTGACGTCCTTAGGTTAGCTAGGTTTAAGTAGTTCTGAGTTCTAGGGGACTGATGACCATAGATGTTAAGTCCCATAGTGCTCAGAGCCATTTGAACCATTTCTTTCGAAACGAGTAATTTATCAATTTGTGGACTACTGCAGGTACTATCTACAAATTAGAGAAGAAATCGATGTACGAGACAAGCCACAACATGTCTGGAAGCTGTACCCTCCAACCCACTAATGCTACTAACTGAGAAAAACTAATTATTGGTAACTTATATGAACAGTAGTAGGGTTTTACAAAATTGTGATAATGTAATGATCTTTTGAAAATGATTTAGTTTCGTGACTGAAACAGAATCGAATCGTTTAGTTCTGTGACGTGGAGAGCAGGCATTACGTTTGTGACATATCTTCATTGTTTTAAGGACGTCATGGTTCAAATGGCTCTGAGGACTATGGGACTTAACATCTGAGGTCATCAGTCCCCTAGACTTAAAACTACTAAGGACATCACAAACATACATTCCCGAGTCAGGATTCGAACCTGCGACCGTAGCAGCAGCGCGGTTCCTGACTAAGGTGCCTAGATCCGCTCGGCGACAACAGCCGGCCAAGGACGTTATCTTTCGACAAGATTATGTAGCAGCACATGTTGCACGTGCTATCCTGACCCGTCTGACTGCAGAGGTTGTTCGCTGTTGCCCTGAATAGCGTCTTCTTCTTCCTCTTCTCCGGAGGAAACGGCAGATCTTGAGTTACCGGGAGAAGGGCACGCCACCACACATCCTTACCTGTAACCTAATTTTGGCTCGGTTTCGATGCCCTATCTGGTGAGAGCTATTGTTGTTCGCGGTAGCTGTCCTGTGTACTTATATCGCACCTTGTGCATCCCCAAACCCCCTACAAATTTAATCAAGCATTGTTCTTTCTATACCGTGTAGGCACAATAAGTGAAGTTTTGTTACTTACTAACCTTAAATTTAACGGCAAATACTGTACAATAAAAGCTGCACAAACTGTATTCTAAAATTTTAGCCGTATCGCTCAGGCCCAGCATGAAGCCGAAAATGTCGGTAATACTGATGCGACAAAAGGACCACAGGGAGCCAGTCAAAGTGTTAGCTGAGGCAAATACCAGCTTTGTGACTACATCGAATCTGGACGCCAGGGAAGAGTGAAAGTATAGGCGCCTCGCCATCTTGCCGGCGTTCCCTGCTTTCTCCGTCGCGCCGGAGAGCCGCAGCTAGCTGCCGGCGGCTGCACTTTCTTCTGGCGCTACACGCGACTCGAAACTGGCGCTGTTGACACGCTAGCGCCTCTGACTTTCACTCTTCTCAGACACACACCCCGCCTCCTCGGCGGGAACGTCGATGATGGAGATATTCACAGGTTACCCGAAACAATATGACCACTGCGCACCGAAAGTCTGAAAGACAGTTGGTGGCGTTACGGCACGTGACGCGGCAAGGAAAGCGGATAACCAGAGCCGAGATAAATGACGTATCAACCGCCCCCTTCTTGCCGGACAATGAGCGTACTTATAATGAAGTCTGAAAGGAGAACCTGCTCAGGAAAATTCAGAAGACCACGATTATTCAGGACTGTTACACTGCTCGCCATTAAAATTGCTACACCAAAAAGAAATGCAGATGATAAATGGGTATTCATTGGACAAATATATTGTACTAGAACTGACATGTGATTATATTTTCACGCAATTTGGGTGCATAGATCCCGAGAATCAGTACCCAGAACAACCACCTCTGGCCGTAATAACGGCCTCGATACGCCAGGGCATTCAGTCAAACAGAGCTTGGATGGCGTGTACAGGTACAGCTACCAATGCAGCTTCAACACGATATCACAGATCATCAAGAGTAGTGACTGGCGTATTGTGACGAGCCAGTTGCTCGGCCACCATTGACCAGAAGTTTTCAATTGGTGAGAGATCTTCAGAATGTGATGGCCAGGGCAGTAGTGGAACATTTTCTGTATCCAGAAAGGTCCGTACAGGACCTGCAACATGCAGTCGTGCATTATCCTGCTGAAATGTAGGGTTTCGCAGTGATCTAATGAAGGGTAGAGCCACGGGTCGTAACACATCTGAAATGTAACGTCCACTGTTCAATGTGACGTCAATGAGAACAAGAGGTGACCGAGACGTGTAACCAATGGCACACAATACCATCACGCAGAGTGATACGCCAGTATGGCGATGACGAATACACGCTTCCAAAGTGCGTTCACCACGATGCCGCCAAACACGGATGCGACCTTCATGATGCTGTAAACAGAACTTGGATTCATCCGAAAAAAGACATTTTGCCATTCGTGCACCCAGGTTCGTCGTTCAGTACACCATTGCAGGAGCTCTTGTCTGTGATGCAGCGTCAAGGGTAAACGCAGCCATGATATCCGAGCTGATAGTCCATGCTGCTCCAAACGTCGTCGAACTGTTCGTGCAGATGGTTGTTGTCTTGCAAACGTCCCCATCAGTTGACTCAGGGATCGAGACGTGGCTGCACGATCCTTTACAGCCATGCGGATAATATGCCTGTCATCTCGACTGCTAGTGACACGAGGCCGTTGGGATCCAGCACTGCGTTCCGTATTACCCTGCTGAACCCTTCGATTCCATATTCTGCTAACAGTCATTGGTTCTCGACCAATGCGAGCAGCAATGTCGCGATACGATAAACCGCAATCGCGATAGGCTACAATCCGACCTTTATCAAATTCGGAAACGTGATGGTACGCATTTCTCCTCCTTACACGAGGCATCACAACAACGTTTCACCAGGCAACGCCGGTCAACTGCTGTTTGTGTATGAGAAATCGGTTGGAAATTTTCCTCATGTCGCCACCGGCGCCAACCTTGTGTGAATACTCTGAAAAGTTAATCATTTGCATGTCACAGCATCTTCTTCCTGTCGGTTAATTTTCGCGTCTGTGGCACGTCATCTTCATGATATAGCAATTTTAATGGCCAGTAGTGTAAAACCCACTAGTTTACCGTCATTTTGCTCCTCAGCAAAAGTTTCTGATACACGTTGAAGGTCAACGTTTGGAGGTCAAAACTGCAAATGCCGGCCTACCCCAGGGGTAAATGCCTCTCATTTATAGCAAAAGCCTTGCCGCAGTGGTAACACCAGTTTCCGTCAGCTAAGCGGTGTCGGGCTGGGGTAGCACTTTGATGGCTGACAATCCGGTCTGCCGAGCACTGTTGGCAAGCTGGTGGCACTCAACCTTTGTGAGGGAAACCGAGGATCTACTTGATTGAGAAGTAGCGGCTCCGGTCTCGTAAACTGACATACGCCCAGGGGAGCGGTGTGCTGACCACGTGCCCTCCACATCCGCATCCAGTGACGCCTGTGGACTGAGGACGACACGGCGGCCGGTCGGTACCATTGGGCCTTTCAAGGCCTGTTCGGACAGAGTTTATTAGCAAAAGAAGGGTTTGGGGAAAACCAGATAACTGACTTGTTTGCGAAATTTTTTGCTGCAGCTCAGACTCATCACACCAATCTGTCGAAAGGCTAAAACTGAAAAAAAAGCAAGAGAGTCCAGAGATATTAGCACTGAAAGTTTTTCTGCTAGGATAAAGAACCAGATAGGTCAATTTTACAGGGGAAAGAAGTAGGCAAGTCAGTGGAGACTCATTTAATGCTTGTATATTTGTTCACTACTCACAATGAAGTGTATCAAAAATAATCATACGATCTGAAACAATTTATAACTATTATGTTATTTGAGATATGTGAGTAAACATCGTACTGTTGGAAAGAGCAAGCCGGCCGCGGTGGGCGAGCGGTTCTAGACGCTACAGTCTGGAACCGCGCGACCGCTACGGTCGCAGCTTCGAATCCTGCCTCGGGCATTGCTGTGTGTGATGTCCTTAGGTTAGCCAGGTTTAAGTAGTTCTAAGTTCTAGGGGACCTATGACCTCAGATGTTATGTCCCATAGTGCTCAGAGCCATTTGAACCATTTGATTTGGCAAGAGCAAACTCTCCAGTTTTACATGGTTCCCGTTAGGTAACAGCAGTGTGCGCCACTTCAGTTCTAGTAAAAGTGGTGTTGGGACAACAGAAAGCGTTTTGTGATCTACTTTTTGCACATTGCGGGTCAGTAATAACTGTTCAGCGTGACTTTCGTTCTAGGTATGTGTGGATCCTCATACAGCACAGAGCATTAGACGATGGTATGAAAAATTCCGAGGAACGGGTTGGTTGTGTTACGGCGTAAAGTCAAGAGCCGGCACGCCGGTCGGGAACGATAGGCAGAGAGGGCTATGACAAGGCGTCAGCCAATTGCACGCTGACCGACCCCTCTCCAGGACGACAACGCGTCAGCAGGGGCCTCTATGCGAAGACATAAGCGCCGCGCCCGAACGGCTGCGGGACAGACGAAGAGAAGCTTCAGGACTAGCGACCTGAATAGATGCGTCAACTGTACTACTTCGCTTTTATTAGGAATTGTGCATACTGAAGAAGCTTGTTTACTTTGTATGTCACCCTTTGCTTGCGACACGTCTGTGTGATATTCAAAGTTAAGTATTGTCATTTATTTTTTTGTAATAAAACTCATTAACACGATTTGTTCGAATGTTGTCTAGCGATCCGAGAAAGCAGGTTTCCTAGACACCGCATATTTGACGACTAGGCAGGATTTAACACTTCGTATAAAGGCAAATCGCCGGGCCGTCCCCAAGTGTCGGACACAATGTCGAATGCATCCGCCATAGCTTCACAAGGTGTCCGCAGAAATCCGTTCGCCGTGCAGCTCGACAGCTCTACATGCTTCCTATGCCCATCTGGCGTATGTTGCGTTGACGTTTACACACGAAACCATACAAAATTCAGCTACTGCAAGCTCTTCGTCGAAATGACAAAGCCCGCATCTCGTGGTCGTGCGGTAGCGTTCTCGCTTCCCACGCCCGGGTTCCCGGGTTCGATTCCCGGCGGGGTCAGGGATTTTCTCTGCCTCGTGATGGCTGGGTGTTGTGTCCTGTCCTTAGGTTAGTTAGGTTTAGGTAGTTCTAAGTTCTAGGGGACTTATGACCACAGCAGTTGAGTCCCATAGTGCTCAGAGCCATTTGAACCATTTTTTTCGAGGTGACAAACAACAACGTGTGCAGTTCAGTAATTTCGTTCTTGGCAAGACGGACGATGACATTTTTCTTCCACGCTTAAGTGTTTAGTGACGGGGCAACATTTGATTCAAATGGAAAGGTTAACAGTCATAATGTGAGAATGTGGGATCCGGAACAACCCCAGAAATTGTGCAACGTGAGAGGGGCTCTCCAAACTTTAATGTGTTTTGTGCAGTTTCACGGAAATAGGTGTATGATCCATTTTTCTCAGCCGAGAAAACTGTAACAGTAAGCATTTATCTCGATATGCTTGAGAACTTCCTTTTCCCTCAGTTGGAGACTGATTCGAACGACTTCATTTACCAAAAAGGTGGGGCACCACCATACTGACATCTGGAAGTGTGGGAATTTTTAAATCAAAGGATTACTGAACGATGGAGCGGTCGCACTGAGCCATATGTTTCAGCCTTACATTATTGGCCTCCAAGATCACCGGACTTGACTGCATGTTGTTATTTCTTGTGGCGATTTATAAAAGACTCTGTTTATGTGCCTCCGTCCCCAACAAAAATGAATGAACTGAGGCATCGCATAACAGCAACTGTGGAAGCTATAACTCAAAACTTGCTCGCTGCAGTGAGGGAACAATTTGAATACCGCATTGACATATGCCATACATATCAAGGGGGCGTATTGAACTCCTAGGAAAATCTGTGAAAAAAGAAACTTTTTGAATTTCCCGTTCATCAAAGAAAAAATCCATTCTATACGTTTATTAGTTTCAGAAATATAGACGTGCCAAATCGCATGATTCTTTTTGATACACACTGTATTTCTGCTGTACAGAATGTGTAATACTGCAATGTCTGTGTAGCCTCTTGAATGACTATGTATCCTTCATCAAGACAGAATATTCTTAGCAGGTTTTGAAAGTAATTCGATATTACTTGAATTTTCACAGTCGCCATAATCTGGTAGTGATACGGGATCCCTGATACGTCTAGATACGACTCTGACAGATGACACGTACGTAAGCATCCTATCTTATAACCCGCATCCATGCATGTCCCTTGTGCATTCCGACGGACTTACGCAATTCCAACAGGACAATGTGACACTCCAAACGTCCAGAATTGCTGCAGAGTGGCTCCAGGAACACTCTTCTGAGTTTCAACACTTCCGCTGGCCACCAAACTCCCCAGACATGAACATTATTGGGCATAACTGGGATGCCTTGCAACGAGCTGTCCAGAAGAGGCATCCACCCCTCCTTGTAGTCCTGCGGGCTTATGGACAGCTCTGTATTATTCATGCTGCCAGTTTTCTCCAGCATTACTTTAGACAGTCGAGTCGATGTCACGTCGTGTTGTGGCACTTCTGCGTGCTCGCGGTTGCCCTACATATTAGGTGTACCGGTTTATTTGTCTTCTGCGTGCTCGCGGGGGCCCTGCACGATATTAGACAGGTGTACCGGTTTCTTTGTCTCTTTAGTGCATATTGGAACGTCGGGAGAGATTTTAGTGGTTGTGGGCGTTACACTGGAGTGCAGAAGGGACAGACGTGCGATATTAATGAGTGTCATGGCGGCCAGATCGTGAGTCATCTATGCGCGGCATTGTTTCCTCAATGTCGTTCAAGAACTGGCCTTCGCAAGAGCAACCGAGCGAGATTGGTTAGGACACTGGACTCGCATTCTGGAGGACTACGATTCAAATCTCTGTCGTGTCATCTACAGTGTGTCCATAAAGTCTGTGTGCATTGGGAATTGTAATAAATTATAATACGAGTAATTCCCATTTTAATCACTTTAATGTTCATAAACAATATTTTCAACATGGTATCCGTGCTTTTCAATGCATAATTTAATGCGCTTTAATTTGTAATCTTCATCGAGTAAACTTCCTTTATCAGCATGTCCCAGAAAAATAAATCAGTGGGAGGAAAGTCTGGCGAACGTGGGGACCACTCCACATGACCTCTCCTCCCAATCCAGTGAGGAAAATTGTCATTCAACCAATGTCTAACAGCTGCAGCAAAAGGGGCGAGGGTCCCATCCTGCTGAAACCAGCCTGGAAGTCCCTCACCCAAACGCTCAGTATGAGACATCGGTTTGTCTCTCAGCCTGTTCAGGTAAGTCTCACCCGTTACATGTTCATCAAAGAAGAAACGTCTTAGCAGATGAGCTTTCCACAAACCACACAACACCATCAAGTTTTGGCGGCCATGCAGTTCAAAAATTGGTTCAAATGGCTCTGAGCACTATGGGACTTAACATCTGAGGTCATCAGTCCCCTAGAACTTAGAACTACTTAAACCTAACCAAGCTAAGGACATCACACACAGCCATGCTCGAGGCAGGATTCGAACCTGCGACCGTAGCGGTTGCTCGATTCAGGACTGAAGTGCCTAGAACCGCTCGGCCACAGCGGCTGGCCCTTGCATTTCGCATAGACTCATCCAATGTCTTTAGTAAGGCTAATATATTCATCCAATTTACACATTTTCATGCCTCTACCGGCGTTATCCTCAATTAAATGATGCAATAGCTGTAACTTATACGGGTGAAACCTCTCCTCTGCCTGGATTTTGTGGATGGTTGACCTCGGAACACATACCTCCGATCATGTCCCATGAAGCGATTTCATTTGGCTAGCATAAACCTTGGCCAAGGCAACCTCTTTCGTTTCATCTGAAGTCTGGAACGCGATTTGTCGAACACATTGCCTGTTTCTTTGAACTTGGTGATTAGTTTCCCGACGACAGTAAAGCAAATAGGCTGACGATGAGGGTGTCGAAAGCTAAATTCTTCCGCAATTTTGGGATACGACCGCCATTCTGGCCCATTTAAAAGTAGCCATTCATTCTCCTTTAGACAGAGCCATCATTGAACCTGGAAAAAACAATATTTATTAGAATTGCTAGAATTTGGCTCTGAGCACAATGGGACTTAACATCTATGGTCATCAGTCCCCTAGAACCTAGAACTACTTAAACCTAACTAAGCTAAGGACATCACACAACACCCAGCCATCACGAGGCAGAGAAAATCCCTGACCCCGCCGGGAATCGAATCCGGGAACCCGGGCGTGGGAAGCGAGAACGCTACCGCACGACCACGAGATGCGGGCTAGAATTTATTTTATTATTTATTTATTTATTAATATTTATCAATATTTACAGAATATTTATTAGAATTTTTTAGAATTCCCCACGTACCCAGACCCTGTAAATTCAGGTTTGCCGTAATTTCCGTAAGTCGCTGAAGATTGATCCTGGGATGGCTCCTTTCCTGGTCCGATCTTGTGCTCCTTCTACAATGATCTCGTTGTCGATGTGACGTTAAACACTGATGTTACTTCCTTTCTTTAAGAGAGCCACTGTGCGAAAAGTGCGCCGTGAGTATTTCGATTCAGAGATTCAATAGACTTGTGAAACAGCGTGATGCGTGTCAGAGACCGCGGTCGAGTGTTGTTGATTGTAACAACGGACAGAAGCGCCGAAAGTCTCTCTACATTCAGTGCCGGATAACACCAACTAGTAAGCAGTCACGCCAGCCGGAGTAATACACTTGCTACAGAGTACAAAAGGCAGTATTCTGCACTAGTACTTCCGCACACAGCAAGTTACAGGGCACGGCTGTCAGTGTGGCCTTGTTGTAAGAAGACCGTTATCGAACGATCGAAGCATGGAAGGAGGTCGCCTGGATTGATGAGCAGTGTTACTAGTAGACGGCAGGTCATGAGAACGTTGAATCAGGTGAGGCGATGAATCACGCTTGCTAATAGGGCACCGTTGAAGCATCTATATCCACGTACTTACCGTACAATTCACACTTAAGTGTTTAGCACAGGTTTGACCGAAACATTTTCAGGCTGTTTCTCTACAGTTCCATTCTCGAATAGCAGCTCGGTAAGAGAACAGCTGAATCTTTCCGTACGAGCTCTGAATACTCTTATTTTCTTACGGTGGTCATATCTCCCTGCGTACGTGGAAGCCAACGAAGAATTTTCTCATTCGAAGGAGAAAGTTAGTGGTTGTAATTTCGTAACAACGTCTCGCCGCTACGAAAAATGCCTTTGCTTGAATGACTGTCACACCATGTCGTTTATTAGATCCCCAACATTCTTTCCCCTATTTCGCGATAACGAGCTCTCCCTCTTTGAACTTGTTAGACGTCGTCCGCCAACCCTATCTTGTAGGATCCCACACCCCGTTGCATTTCTCCATAAATAGTCCCGTCCACGATATCCAGAAGGTGGTAGATAGCGGCGCCCAGATAGATGCAGTGTTCTTTGATTTCAGTGAGGCATTCGATATAGTTCCGCTATGCCGCCTGTCTGATAAACTACGAGCATAGGGAGTATCATACCACCTGTGTGACTAGACTGAGGAGTTTCCAGTAAACAGAACGCAAAATGTCATTCTCGATGGAGAGAAGTCTTCAGAAGTAAAAGTAACTTCAGGCATACCCCAAGGGAGTGTTACAGGTCTATTACTTTACACAACATTTATAAATGATGTAGTAGACAATATCGGAAGTTCGGTGGGGCTACTGCTGTAAACAAATAAGTCTCAACGCTAGAAAATTATAGCGAAATGCAGGACGACATGCACATGATCGATGCTTAGTGCGACTAGTGACAATTGAACCTCAACGTAAACAAACCTTTTTCGTGCACACAGACAAAGATCTATAGCTGTATGATTACACGATTGCAGAACGATCGTTGGAAGTAATTACTTCCGTATAATATCTAGGAATATACGTACAGAGCGATTTAAACTGGAATGACCGCATAAAACGAATCGCGGGAAAGGTAGATGCCAAACTGATAATAGTTGGAAGAGTACTCTGGAATTGTTGTCCGCCAACAAAGGAGGTAGCTTACAAAACCCTCTCTCGACAAGTGCTTTAATATTGCTTGTCAGTCTACATCTACATCTACATGATTACTCTGCAATTCACATTTAAGTGCTTGGCAGAGGGTTCATCGAACCACAGTCATACTATCTCCTTACCATTCCACTCCCGAACAGCGCGCGGGAAAAACGAACACCTAAACCTTTCTGTTCGAGCTCTGATTTCTCTTATTTTATTTTGATGATCATTCCTACCTATGTAGGTTGGGCTCAACAAAATATTTTCGCATTCGGAAGAGAAAGTTGGTGACTGAAATTTCGTAAATAGCTCTCGCCGCGACGAAAAACGTCTTTGCTTTAATTACTTCCAACCCAACTCGCGTATCATATCTGCCACTCTCTCCCCTATTACGTGATTATTACGTGATAATACAAAACGAGCTGCCCTTTTTTGCACGCTTTCGATGTCCTCCGTCAATCCCACCTGGTAAGGATCCCACACCGCGCAGCAATATTTTAACAGAGGACGAACGAGTGTAGTGTAAGCTGTCTTTTTAGTGGACTTGTTGCATTTTCTAAGTGTCCTGCTAATGAAACGCAACCTTTGGCTCGCCTTCCCCACAATATTATCTATGTGGTCTTTCCAACTGCAGTTGTTCGTAATTTTTACACCCAGGTACTTAGTTGAATTGACAGCCTTGAGAATTATACTATTTATCGAGTAATCGAATTCCAACGGATTTCTTTTGGAACTCATGTGGATCACCTCACATTTTTCGTTATTTAGCGTCAACTGCCACTTGTCACACCATACAGCAATCTTTTCTAAATCGCTTTGCAACTGATACTGGTCTTCGGATGACCTTACTAGACGGTAAATTACAGCATCATCTGCGAACAACCTAAGAGAACTGTTCAGAGTGTCACCCAGGTCATTTATATAGGTCAGGAACAGCAGAGGTCCCAGGACGCTTCCCTGGGGAACACCTGAGATCACTTCAGGTTTACTCGATGATTTGCCGTCTATTACTACGAACTGCGACCTTCCTGACAGGAAATCACGAATCCAGTTGCACAGCTGAGACGATACCCCATAGGCCCGCAGCTTGATTAGAAGTCGCTTGTGAGGAACGGTGTCAAAAGCTTTCCGGAAATCTAGAAATACGGAATCAACTTGAGATCCCCTGTCGATAGCGGCCATTACTTCGTGCGAATAAAGAGCTAGCTGCGTTGCACAAGAACGATGTTTTCTGAAACCATGCTGATTACGTATCAATAGATCGTTCCCTTCGAGGTGATTCATAATGTTTGAATACAGCATATGCTCAAAACCCTACTGCAAACCGACGTCACTGATATAGGTCTGTAGTTCGATGGATTACTCCTACTACCCTTCTTAAACGTGCGACCTGCGCAGTTTTCCAATCTGAAGGTACAGATCTATCAGTGAGCGAGCGGTTGTATATGATTGCTAAGTAGGGAGCTATCGTATCAGCGTAATCTGAAAGGAACCTAATCGATACAAAATCTGGACCTGAAGACTTGCCCGTATCAAGCGATTTGAGTTGCTTCGCAACCCCTAAGATATCTACTTCTAAGAAACTCATGCTAGCAGCTGTTCGTGTTGCAAATTCTGGAATATTCCATTCGTCTTCCCTGGTGAAGGAATTTCGGAAAACTGCATTCAATAACTCCGCTTTAGCGGCACAGTCGTCGGTAACAGAGCCATCGGCACTGCGCAGCGAAGGTATTGACTGCGTCTTGCCGCTTGTGTATTTTACATACGACCAGAATTTCTTCGGATTTTCTACCAAATTTCGGGACAATGTTTCGTTGTTGAACCTATTAAAGGCATTTCGCGTTGAAGTCCGTGCCAAATTTCGCGTGTCTGTAAATTTTAGCCAATCTTCGGGATTTGGCGTTCTTCTGAACTTCGCATGCTTTATCCGTTGTCTCTGCAACAGCGTTCGGACCTGTTTTGTGTAGCATGGGGGATCAGTTCCATCTCTTACCAATTTGAGGTATGAATCTCTCAACTGCTGTTGCTACTATATCTTTGAATTTGAGCCACATCTCGTCTACATTTGCATAGTCAGTTCGGAAGGAATGGAGATTGTCTCTTAGGAAGGCTTCTAGTGACACTTTAACCGTTTTTTTAAATAAAATTATTTTGCGTTTGTTTCTGGTGGATTTGGAAGAAACGGTATTGAGCCTAGCTACAACGACCTTGTGATCACTAATCCCTGTATCAGTCATGATGGTCTCTATTAGCTCTGGATTGTTTGTGGCTAAGAGGTCAAGTGTGTTTTCGCAACCATTCACAATTAGCGTGGGTTCGTGGACTAATTACTCGAAATAATTTTCGGAGAAAGCATTTAAGGCAATCTCGGAAGATGTTGTCTGCCTACCACCGGTTTTGAACAAGTATTTTTGCCAACATTTCGAGGGAAGGTTGAAGTCCCCACCAACTATAACCGTATGAGTGGGGTATATATTTGTTACGAGACTCAAATTTTCTCTGAACTGTTCAGCAACTATATCATCGGAGTCTGGGGGTCGGTAGAAGGAGCCAATTAATAACTTAGTTCGGCTGTTAAGTATAACCTCCACCCATACCAATTCGCAAGGAGTATCTACTTCGACTTCACTACAAGATAAACCACTACTGACAGACACAAACACTCCACCACCAATTCTGCCTAATCTATCTTTCCTGAACACCGTATGAGACTTCGTAAAAATTTCTGCAGAACTTATTTCAGGCTTTAGCCAGCTTTCTGTACCTATAACGATTTCAGCTTCTGTGCTTTCAATTAGCGCTTGAAGCTCAGGGACTTTCCCAGCACAACAATTTACAACTACAATTCCGACTGTTCCTTGATCCAAGCGCGTCCTGTATTGGCCATGCACGCTTTGAGATTGCAGCCCACCCCGTACTTTCCCGAGGCCTTCTAACCTAAAAAACCGCTCAGTCCACGCCACACAGCCTCCGCTACCCGTGTAGCCGCCAGCTGAGTGTAGTGAACGCCTGACCTATTCAGCGGAACCCGAAACCCCACCACCCTATGGCGCAAGTCAAGGAATCTGCAGCCAACACGGTCGCAGAACCGTCTGAGCCTCTGATTCAGACCCTCCACCCGGCTCTTCCTCAGGTCCATAGCAACACACGTCATTAGTGCCGACATGTGCCACCCTGTGCTCTTCATGGCATCCGGAAGGACCCTTTCCACATCAGGAATGGCTCCACCCAGAATGCACATGGAGTGCACACTGGATTCCTTCCCCTCCCTAAGGGGCCCCATTACGCGCCTAACATTGGAGCTCCCAACTACCAATAAGCTCACCCTCTGCGATTGCCCGGACCTTGAAGGCTGAGAATCATCCTCTGAAACAGGGCAGGCAGCTCCATCTGGCTCAGCCAGAGACAGTACCTGAAACCTGTTTTCAGACGCACCGGGGAGGCTTTCTGATCAGCCTCCGTGGACGTCTTTCGCTGCCTGCCACGCCTTGGAACGACCTCCCAATCAACCACAGGCGAGGGCACAGCCCCACTGCGGGCAGCAACCGGGGCAACCACAGCGGCAGACCGATCTGAGGACAGATGGGACGAGGTTGACATCCCCGTGATATCCAAGTCCGGCTCCCCACAGTGGTGCCCATTGGCTACAGTCTCAAGCTGTGCGACAGAAGTCAGCGCCGCCTGCAGCTGTGAGCGAAGGGATGGCAACTCAGCCCTCATCCAAACACAGCAATCACAGTCCCTGTCCATTCTAATCGATGTTGAACAACAGTTACTGAAACACGAGTCCGTGCCTAGATAACGCAAGGGAAACAAGCAAAGAATGTATGAACTAACCTGTACAAATGCCTAACGACTGCGCTACAATCTGCCTGAATTTACGATTGCAGTTACTAAAACTCGAAATTACACCTCCTATATGAAACTATGTAACAAATAAGTGAGCTAGGAGTATACGACTTGCTGCTGGCAGCTGCTTATCCAACAGCGGCAGGGAGCACACTGGCTGTGACCAACCGACACTGGCCGTTCAAAACAAAGACAGAAGACAAACGACTACGGAATTTACACTATTCAGGTACTAAAACGCGATGCTACAACTCTCAAATACTATAATACGCCCCAAATTTATGAATTAAACAATGCAAGTACCCAAAAACACACAAAGAAATTAAGAATTAAACTATGTAACAAATAAGTGAGCTAAGAGTATACGACTTGCTGCTGGCAGCTGCTTATCCAACAGCGGCAGGGAGCACACTGGCTGTGACCAACCGACACTGGCCATTCAAAACAAAAACAGAAGACAACTCCGTATGGAGTACATAGAGAAGGTCCCAAGAAGAGCAGAGTATTTTGTTACAGGTTCAATTAGCAAACTTACGGAGGTCATCAACCAACTCCATTGGCAGACGTTGTAAGAGAGGCATTCTTCATCACGGTACAGTTTACTGTTCCGAGACCCAACGTTCCTGTGAGAGTCAACAAATATATTAATTATTTTTATTATTTATTTATTTATCACAGTTAACTTTCTTCATTACAACAATGACCGATATAAACGGAACTACATGTGCATGAGTTTTGATGATAATCGACTTATTTTCTGATCTCATTTTTTTTTGTTTTGTTTTGAACAAGAATTAAGCTTACATTGTCTCTAATAATATTTTTTCTTGTCTTAAGTTTTTTTCTGCTAATGTCACTCTAACATTTAGACAATGCATCCTCTCTCGCGAAGAGACCACGAAGATGAAATTACACTGATTCGAACCCACACAGAGTCTTACTTGCAATCTTTCTTCCCGCGAACTGGGAAAGGAAGGGGAGGAAGTGGGAATGGTACACGAAGTTCCCTCCACCACATACCGCAAGGCGGCTTGCGCAGTATAAATGTAAATATCGATAGATCTGGAAAAGGACGGACAAGCGTAGTGCATGCAGCCCCTTTAGTAACTTTGTTGCATCTTCTAAGTGTTCTGCCAATAAAACGGGGTTTTTAGCTCGCTTTCCACCCAATTGTATTTGACGGTTGCAGTTTAAGTTGTTCATGACTGTAATCACTACATATTTAATTCAATCGACAGCCTTTGAGTTCTCGTGATTTATCACGTAACCGAAATTTACCATTTTTTCGTTGTTCAGCGCACTTTGCGTTTTCTCACAGCTCGGACATCTTAGCTAAATAATTTTGTAGTTCGTTTTGATCTTCTCATGACTTGACTAGATCTTAAATAACAGCAGCGCCTGCAAAGAATGTAAGAGGGCTGCTCAGATTGTCTCCTGATTCGTTTATGTAGATTCAGAACCCCCTTCGGGAATCCCAGATGCAGAGTCCGCTCAGGATAAGGTGAGCGATGCACAGTGACCAATCTTCGTCTGAAGCGCTGGCCGCGTTCATTCGTTTGTTCGGAATGGGAGGCCGACAGTGGTTGACACCTTTCGGCCAGTCGGGGATGGCAGAATCGAGGCGCACGCCCTGCAGTGCTCCTCAAACGATTTTACAGAAACTATTCAATAAAAAAAAACATTTTTGCTATGCTTATGGCTTAATATGTCAGGTTGACGGTGATGTGCCCATCGTTTCGTTGATGGATACAGTTATTATGATATTTATATGAAAATAACAGACTATGTGAGATTCAAAAAGTTAGCAACGAAAAATGGATATCGCTATGATTTTGCGTTTGGTGCATAATATGTTGCTGCATATGAAAGTTAGTTTTCTGTAGTCTTGGGTGGAGGTCTCAAATCTGTCACCATCCTCGAGAAAATTAATCTGATGTAGCACACTCATTTATAAAATATCCACAATATTTTTCATGTTTCATAAACGATTTGAATTAACGAAATGAGATTTTGACGATAAGAGAATATTTTCCCGTGTGGTTATTATTCAAAACTTGAGTATCATTCATGTTATTGCACTAACTACAGATTTTTTCAATGAATGAATGTAATTTTTAGGGGCCATCGATAACTGGTGAAACGAGAAATGCTATTGGTTTTGAAACAACGTAAGTGAAGTCTTGACACTTTATTTTGTACTGAGGCTGTGCTCTGCGTCTGTGCAACGGTAGAAAAGTGACACTACGTAAGCTCCGCTGTTTTTTCGCAAAGGAAGCAAATTTTAACATGGCAACAAGAAGAATGTATAGGTTTCAATCAACATTCGCCGTCATGACGTTTCTCGGAAAGTTACAAATCGTTAACTAGCCAAGCGAAAATAAATTGCTGTATTTTCAGCAGAATTCGTTTTAGATACTAATCTAAGCAATAGTGACAAATCTTTTTGAATGGTCACCATGCAAGTGTGGGCATGCAGGGTTTCCACTTAATATTTACAAAAAATGTGAGCGTGGGCTTCAGTTTAGCACGGCATTTCCCCTACAGCGCTCGACATTTCCCCTACAGAATGGTTCAAATGGCTCTAAGCACTATGGGACTTAACATATGAGGTCATCAGTCCCCTAGACTTATATAACTACTTAAACCTAACTAACCTACGGACATCACACACATCCATATCCGAGGCAGGATTCGAACCTGCGACAGTAGTGGTCGCGCGGTTCCGGACTGAAGCGCCTAGAACCGCTCGGTCACAACGGCCGCCTATTTTCCCTACAGCACCTGCCCATAACCCCCACACCACTACTCTCTCCACACGTGCCCTGCCGACTGCGCATTTGCCGTCCACGTTATTGTGCACGGACCCTTAACTTCTTTTTCTCAAGGTAAGTTACTACAGACTGTGACCTGTGTGATCAGAAATCTTCAGGCATTTATGTTACCCTTTTGTATGGACTGTCCTACCATGTGATAATCCTAATACCACGATTCTGTATCAGTTCGATGTCTTACGACTACTCCATAACGACTTTAAACAGTGGAACAATAATCAAGAATTAGTGACAATAGTGTCTTGTAAGCGATTTACTGTACAGGTGCAACGTTTCCAACAGTTCCAAGTATTCCATTCGTCTTCCCTAATACTGATTTTACGTGCTTGCCCGATTTCATATCGCGTTTTTCGCGTAAATTCGAATACAATGTGAACTGCTCAAGATCAAGATATTCATCGCTAACCTTGTGATGAGATGCTACCGGGCTCTTCCCCTTTGTTAATGGCGTTAGCTTACATTTATCTACATTTAAAGAGAGGTGCCATTTATAAAACCAAGCGAAATTTCTGTCCAAGGTCTGTGGACTGCTGTGTTATCGTAGAATGACAATATTTTCCTGTAAACAGCATCATTAGCGAACAGTCTGATAGTGCTGCTGATTCTACCGGCTAAAATTTGCTAATAATGAGACTGTGACATTTTCACTAACAAACGATACAGGAAGCTGCAGTTCTAATACGCTTGCGTTTGTCTGCCGCACCATGTCCGTCACTTTTGTGGAGGGGGTTGCGGTGGATGGACTATGTCTTTACCAAGGCCGTAGGAAACTATAAGGATTAGCAGTCAATATACAAATTTTCTTTATTGGCTATACTGGTTTCGGTCTGTCTTAAGAAAACTGCAAGTGACTATGCATGTGGTTATGAGGCTTTTGAGTATCCTAAGAGAACCTCCAACTCACGACTGTATTTGGCTACTGTAAGAAAACCGCCTAGTGACTTTGCTATTTTAAGACAATTGGAAGTAACTAATTATTTATATTCAAGAATTCCACTAGTTTGTGGTTCTGCAGTTGTTAAGAAGCTCATCCTTAATATACATTTGAAAATACTTTTTCTATTTGTAGGATATTTTATTCCTATGGGTAGACTGTCAAAGTAGCTGCGTATTATGCACTTTTTTGTGCCAAAGCTAGTCTCATTAAAGGATAACGCTGTTCATTTTTCCTTTTAGTGCACTTGTGAGTATCTCTGTTGCTTTCAACCTAACAGCTAATCCTAACCAAGGGATGCACTTCGATTCGTTTTGAATATGTTGTAGTGTAGAGCAAAATAAGAGTCACATGTTTTTATATATGCACATACCTCCGTTAAGGGGGTGGGGGTGGGAACACCCCTTGAAGGAAAATCAGTTCATTTTTGCTTAAAAAAATGTGATACCGTTTGTGACTACTGTCATGAAACTGCAGTTGTCCGATGTGCTTGGTCCACAAAATCAAATTGCATTCAGCATTTTTTGACCCAAACAATTTTGCACTTCCTCACTATTGTACAGATTTACAGCGATGTTACAACACTTGTGGGGTCCTGTACACTTGTCGCTCATAGGGTGCCTAAAAGGATGCTACTATCTCGGAATGCTACGCAACAATTCAAGCAAATCACATTAATAAAATGGCTCTGAGCACTATGGGACTTAACTTCTGAGGTCATCAGTCCCCTAGAACTTAGAACTACTTAAACCTAACTAACCTAGGGACATCACACACATCCATGCCCGAGGCAGGATTCGAACCTGCGACCGTAGCGGTCACGCGGTTCCAGACTGTAGCGCCTAGAACCGCTCGGCCACCTCGGCCGGCAATCACATTAATATTTATTATTATTATTATTATAAAGAGTTTTGACAGTACTTAATTTGTGTTTACAATGGTGTTGCAAGCGATGGGCGACATGCAAATCGACAGTGTCATTCGCTATAGACAGTGCCCATACAAGCAATGGATATGGATCAGTAATAACTGCTGTCGCAGTGTGAGCAGTCCTGTCTAGTGCTGAGCGGCCGAGGCTGGCAGGAGCAGAGCTTACATTCTCTTCTTGTAGAGGCCGCTCCTGTCGTGGTGCGGTCCTAGTCAGCAAGCTATTGGCTGACGCCGTCTCACAGCCTTCTCTGCTTGTGCGTTCTTCATCTTCGTGCCGGCGCTTGTGGTAACGCCGGAACAACAATAATGTTCAAACAATTTCAAACATAATATAATTAAATCTGAAAAGGTCGCAACTTGAAAAGAAACAAAAACACACCATAGATAAAAGGTAAACACAAATACAACACAAAATATTTTATATTTCATTAAATTATATCCATTAAAATTGCTACACCAAGAAGAAATGCAGATGATAAACGGGTATTCATTGGACAAATATATTATACTAGAACTGACATGTGATTACATTTTTACCCAATTTGGGTGCATAGATCCTGAGAAATCAGTACCCAGAACAACCAACTCTGGCCGTAATAACGACCTTGATACGCCTGGGCATTGAGTAAAACAGAGCTCGGATGGTGTGTACAGACACAGCTGCCCATGAAGCTTCAAAACGATACCACAGTTCATCAAGAGTAGTGACTGGCGTATTATGACTAGCCAGTTACTCGGCCACCATAGACCATACGTTTTCATTTGGTGAGAGATCTGGAGAATGTGCTGGTCAGGGCAGCAGTCGAGCATTTTCTGTATCCAGAAAGGCCCGTACGGGACCTGCAACATGCGATCGTGCAGTATCCCGCTGAAATGCAGGGTTTCGCAGGGATCGAATGAAGAGTAGAGCAACGGATCATAACACATCTGAAATGTAACGTCCACTGTTCAAAGTGCCGTCATTGCAAACAAGAGTTGACAGAGACGTGTAACCAATGGAACCCCATACCATCATGTCGGGTGATACGCCAGTATGGCGATGACGAATACACGCTTCCAATATGCGTTCACCGCGATGTCGCCAAACACGGATGCGACCATTATGATGCTGTAAACAGAACCTGGATTCATCCGAAAAAAAATGACGTTTTGACATTCGTGCACGCAGGTTCGTCGTTGAGTACACCATCGCAGGCGCTCCTGTCTGTTATGCAGCGTCAAGGGTAACCACAGCCGTGGTCTCCGAGCTGATAGTCCGTGCTGCTGCAAACGTAGTCGAACTGTTCGTGGAGATGGTTGTTGTCTTGCAAACGTCCCCATTTGTTGACTCAGGGATCGAGACGTGGCTGGACGATCCGTTACAGCCATGCGCATAAGATGCCTGTCATCTCGACTGCTAGTGATACGAGGCCGTTGGGATCCAGCACGGCGTTCCATATTACCTTCCTGAACCCACCAATTCCATATTCTGCTAACAGTCATTGGATCTCGACCTACGCGAACAGCAATGTCGCGATACGATATACCGCAATTATGATAGCCTACAATCCGACCTTTAACAAAGTCGGAAACGTGATGGTACGCATTTCTCCTCCTTACACGAGGCATCACAACAACGTTTCACCAAGCAACGCCGGCAACTGCTGTTTGTGTATGAGAAATCGATTGGAAACTTTCCTCACGTGAGCACGTTGTAGGTGTCGCCACCGGCACCAACCTTGTGTGAATGCTCTGAAAAGCTAATCATTCGCAAATCACAGCATCTTCTTCCTTTCAGTTAAATTTCGCGTCTGTAGCACGTCTTCTTCGTGGTGTAGCAATTTTAATGGCCAGTAGTGTGTGTATATACTAAACAACTTAATATAACAATTAGCATTGGACACATAGCAGGTGCATGTACTGTGATACAGAAATATTTCTTGCTTACTGCTGACGAATGCATCTTTGGAATACCACTTTATCTTATATGATTGAATTAGGTATTAACGGTGCTATATGTTTTGCTATTAGTCAAACGCCGAAATGTAAAGCAAAATGCGGAGTGAGAGGAGGAAATTCGGAAAAAAAGAATTTTTCAACATATCTGGTGCACCGTTTTAACATACATTGAAAAGATTGTACTTGAAATTTTTTGTGTCTTTTACCGTTTCAACAGTATTCATTCTCAAATATTATACTCAATTATTTTCATGGGGGCGGTTCACCCCGTTAATGGCCATAAAGGCACGTGTAAGATGCTATGTCTCTTATTTTGCATTACACTACAACACATACAAAGCTGATCAAAAACGAAGTGTGTCCCTTAGGTAGGTTTACTTGTAAGATAGACTGCCGATAACAAATTTTGTAAATACATAAATGCAGTGTGAGGCTTTGTTAAAATTCACAGCTGCTTCAAGAAATTGCTATAAGACATACATGTGTGAACCACACACATACTTCTAATTACTTTCTTTTATGCATTGAGTACGTTTTGCCTAGGTGATGAGAAAACTATACCATAAAAGATCAGTGAACGAAAATATGCAAATTATGTCAACTTACTCAATTCTCTATTCCCAAAATTGGCAGTTATTCATATGGAAAAAGTAGTCGAAACCAAAAGTTTCAGCACGTCTACTATATGGTTTTTGCGCTTTAAGTTTTCATCAGTGTGCACACCTTAGAGTTTCGACCTTTATTCTGTTTACCAAACTAGGTTAACAGGAGCTGGAATATGTTTGACAGTAGAAACTGAAGAACAGTTCTTTTGCTTTTCTTTTTTTTCCTTCGAAGTTTAGAACTAGCCCATTTGTGCAAAACCATTCAAAACTTTCCCATAAACTTAATTTACTATCATCTCTGTTGACAGTTCTTTGCTCGAATTCACAGTACTTGCATATGTGGAAATAGAACTAATTACCTACTGATTCAAATAAAATGATAGATCATTAAGAAGAACAGTAGTAAACAAATGATCGAACCCTGTGGGACTCCTACTGCAATTTCGCTCCCTGTAGATCATGTCGCGTCACTCTTTGTATTAATCAAAAGTCTTATGACAACTTTCTGAATTCTGTTTCTTAATAAGCACTAAACGTCACATATGGTGAACTATGTATTCCATAAAATTTTCTCTAATGGAATATTAGGGATGACCCAATCAAATCCCTTTGACAAGGCGCAGCAGATCCCAAATGGTCAAATTTTTCCAGTTAAAGATTTTATTATGAGCTCAGCAAATGTATAAATAACTGAGTAGGTGCCGGCCGGAGTGGCCGAGCGATTATAGGCGCTACAGTCTGGAACCGCGCGACCGCTACGGTCGCAGGTTCGAATCCTGCCTCGGGCATGGATGTGTGTGATGTCCTTAGGTTAGTTAGGTTTAAGTAGTTCTAAGTTCTAGGGGACTGATGACCACAGCAGTTAAGTCCCATAGTGCTCAGAGCCATTTTTTGAACTGAGTAGGTAAATGAATAACTGTAGGTAAATTAACTATTACTCCAGATTGTTCGCCGAGTGAGAATTTCATGACATCAGCTTCAGGGGATGCATATGGACTACCCAGTATTGACATATGGAAATTTGTGCAGGATCGTGATTCGAACTGAGATTTCCCACTCGTCGTGAGCAGTCGCCTTAACCATTTTAGCTCTCCGTGAATACTTCCCAACTCGACGCAAACCTCCACAAGTGACAGTGCACAGGACAACGATGTAAAGCCGTGGACTGTGACATGGCGGTTTCGTTTAGGCTGGGAAGCGTGCACGGATAGCCGAAGCTGTTAAGGCGACTGCTCGCAATGAGTGGGAAATCCAGGTTAGAGTCTTTGTACTGCACAAATTTTCGTACATCACAACTGAGTGATACATCTATACCCTCTGCAGCTGATGTTATGAAATTCACATTCAACGAATAATTTGGTATAAAGTTTCATATAGTTGCTGATCGACAAATCATATGTAAATAACATTAATTATTATTACATGCAAGCAGCATTAACTTACGCGAGACTCTGATAATGGCATAATTATAACAAATACTAACTGAGGGGCCATTCATTGTGACGTGATACATTTTGTATTCTGGAAGTTCAGTCCTGATGGAATGACATTACATACATTAGTCTTCGTGTAGACATTTATGTAACTGTAACAGCATTTGACGTTGTATATGGACTTAAGGAACTTGGAATTGCATCGTTTTGGGTCAAGGTATGACGTATCAAATTTTAGCCGAGATTTTTATTATAGGGTATCCCAACCAATGGAAGTGTGGAGATAAAGGAATAGACAGTTGCTATACCAATATGTATTGCATTGTGGCTTATTAAGTACTCGATATAGTACTTTTAAATTACTTTAATACCGTCAGTGACTTAGCAATTTTGTATGTCAGTTCGATACATTTCAGTCTCTTTGACATGTATTCGCAGAGTAATGCCATGCAGACAAAAACTTTGTAGGCTGACAGTCTGTACACGGTATCCTTAGTTGTACTTAACAAGACAAGTAAGGAGAGTGAAATGAGTCTGAACTTGTTAACGGAGACTACTGAATATGTTGTTATGTTGTCAATTACACCTGCTAACTGTCATGTCTTCCTTTGCACCCTGTGTGGTTCTTTAGTCGATAAAGGAAAATGGTATCAGATGCTGTTCATGAACAGAGATTTCAGATATTAATTTATTCTACGTTTGATTTCAAATAGTAAAAATAATACATTATTTGTTGCTGTATTTGGAGCGTCAGCTGATAACAGTAGACTTGTCTGTAGAAATATACACAGATACAAGAGATTTATAAATCTCTCGCTCTTCATTAATCGTTCGTGTCAGCGTTTTCGTGCCGCGGTGGCGGTTGTAGGGAAAGGGGCGGCGTGACTGGTGGAGAGCGTATTTAGAAGTGCAGCCGACCGGATAACGACCGATACCGAAGTTGGCACATCGCAAGTAATTCAGTTATTTTAATTACACACATTATGAATAAATATGTTATTCGTCCTTCAACAGGTTTCTTGCTCATTTACGATGGTATTTCTTGATCTCCCTAGAAGATATTTTTTGTACACGATACATAGTATGCTTTCTTTTGTAATTCCGACCATATTTCTTGCTTACACAATTAGATCATTTTGAAATATACAGGATCATTCACAAGTACCTCTAGTGTTTTAGAAGATGACTACGCGAAAAACCACAAGACTACAGCAAAAAGGACAAATACTTGTGAGTAGAGTATCTACACAAGAATTGATTAGACATAAACGCCGTGACGTAGTTGTAGAGTGCACAGTTAGGGTCATATCAAAACGTGTCACTCGCTTAATACTGCCGCATCAAATTAGTTCGATCATAGTATGAAGGCTTTCACGACCGGATGACATATCTTCTAGTAAACCTTCCGGGATGTAAGGTCGTGGTCCATGAAACTCTTCAGCTCCTAACGTTTCGTCCAGAGCTGCGCTGGACATCTTCAGGAGAAACACCCCTCTGAAGATGTCCAGCGCAGCTCTGGACGAAACGTTAGGAGCTGAAGAGTTTCATGGACCACGACCTTACATCCCGGAAGGTTTACTAGAAGATAAATTAGTTCGAGCCTGCATATAGGACATACCAGGAATAAATTTCGAAATCCTCCCGGCAAGCAGCAGTGGCGACTTTCATCAATTGCATGCGTGTCAAAATTTTACCCCTATTGTGTGAGTTAAAAACTTTGAGAGATGTTCTACCCACTGACTTTCTCTGTCTCTTGTTATTGTACAAGTCTCCTTTGGTAACTCTCTCTCTTTTTTTTTCTTTTTTTTTCTGTTTGAGTCATCAGTCTTCTGACTGGTTTGATGCGACCCGCTACGATTTCCTCTATCTCAGAATAATACTTGCAACCAACGTCCTCCATTTTTTTGCTGGATGTATTCTGATCTCTGTCTTCCTCTACAGTTCTTCCCTTTGCAGTTCCATCTAGTACCATCGAAGTCATTCCCTGATGTCTTAACAGATCTCCTACATATTGTTCTTTTCTCCTTGTCAGTGTTTTCCACATATTCCTTTCCTCTCCGATTCCGCGCAGAACCTCCTCATTCCTTACCTTATCAGTCCACCTAATTTTCAACAATCGTCTGTAGCATCACATCTCGACTGCTTCTGTTCTCTTCTGTTCTGGTTTTCCCACGTCCATGTTTCACTATACCATATAATACTGTGCTCCAGAGTACATTCTCAGAAATTTCTTCCACAAATTAAGGCCTATGTTAGATACTAGTAGACTTCTCATGGTGAGGAAAGCCCTTCTTGCCAATGCTAGTCTGCTTTTGATGTCCTCCTTTCTCCGTCCGCCGTTGGTTATTTTGCTGCCTAGAACTCCTTAACATCATGTACTTCGTGATCATCAATCCTAACGTTAAGTCTCTCGCTGTTCTCATTTCTGCTACTTCTCTTTACATTCGCCTTTCTTGGATTTACACTCAGACCACATTCTGTATTCATTAGATTGTTCGTTCCATTCAGTATGTCATGTAATTCCTCTTCACTTTCACTCAGGACAGCAATGTCATCAGTGAATCTTATCACTGATATCCTTTCCACTCCTGAACCTTTATTTTGTGTCCTTTCTTCTCCGATGTACAGGCTGAACAGTAGGGGCGAAGACTAAATCCCCGTCTAACACCTGTTTTAATCCGAGCACTTTGTTCTTGGTTGTCCACTCTTATTTACCCCCTTGGCTCTTGTGCGTATTATATATTTCCAGTCTCTTCCTATGGCTTAGCCCTATTTTTCTTAGGATTTCGAACATCTTGCACCATTTTACATTGTCGAAAGCTTTTTCCAGGTCGACAAAGCCTATGAACGTGTCTTGATTTTTCTTTAGTCTTGCTTCCATTATCAACTGCAACGTCAGAATTGCCTCTCTGGTGCCTTTACGTTTCCTAAAGTCAAACTGATCATCGTCTAATACACCCTCAATTTTCTCTTCAAGTTTCTGTATATTATTTTTGTCAACAACTTGGATGCATGAGCTGTTAAGCTGATTGTGCGATGATTCTCGCAGCTGTCAGCTCTTGCAGTCTGCGGAATTTTGTTAATGATATTTTTCCGAAAGTCAGGTGGTATGTCGCCATACTCACACATTATACACACCACCGTCAACAGTCGTTTTGTTGCCACTTCCCCCAATGATTTTAGAAATTCTGACGGAATGTTACCTATACCTTCTACCGTATTAAATCTTGTCCTCCATAGCTCTCTTAAATTCTGATTCTAATACTGGATCCCCCATCTCTTCTAAATCCACTCATATTTATTCTTCTATAACATCAGACAAATATGCACCCTCACAAAGGCCTTCAATGTACTCTTTCCACCTATCTGCTTTCTCTTCTGCATTTAACAGTGGAATTCCCGATGCATTCTTCATTTTACCATTCTTACTTTCAGCAAGGGTCGTTTTGACATTCCTATATACTGAGTCAGTCCTTCCAACAATCATTTTCTTTTTCAATTTCTTCACTTTTTGGTGCAGCCATTTAGTTTTCGCTTTCCTGCACTTCCTATTTATTTCATTCGTCAGCGACTTGTGTTTCTGTATTCTTGAATTTCGCTGAACATTTTTGTACTTCCTTCTTTTATCTGGAATCTTAAAACCATGTAAACCCAACAACAAACGTCCGAGTTATAGTCCTATTGACCTTCTGAGTATGATGCACAAATTTATTAGTGGTGCTGTTGCATACCAGTGTACATATAGAGGTACCTGGAAAGATTCCTGTCGTAAGGCCGGATTCCGACCGAATTGTAGCTGTGGTCATCAAGTACTTGCATTGACAACTTACGTAAGTTGGCTTCCAGAAACAGCTAATGACCTCTGCTGTATTTATTGAGCTGTCTGCAGCTTATATTGCCGTGCGGTGACTGGGGGTTGTCTGTCAGCTGCTCCTTGTGCTATCCTGCAGAAGAATAGTATAACTTCTTAACAGCATGTGGGCTGACAGACCATTGTAGTTATAGGCAATACCACTAGTGACGACAAGATCCACAACAATGGCCTAACTTGAGATTCATTCCTAGCTCCGCTACTATTCAGCTTTTTTGTTGCAGATATGGCAGCCAGAGTCCAGGAAGTTTGATTATGCTGATGACTGGGTGAGAGCAATACAGTACAGAGAAATGCAGGGCACTGATGATATTTTAACAAAAGACCTAAGTGTTGGGACAATATTTTTGCAAAAGAGGACTTCAACCGAACTCTGACAAAACTAAATCCACTTGCCTTCATCAGAGTAATAACCTAGTCAACCGCGAAACTGACATATTTTTAGCGGATAACAAATGTCCAAGGTACCTAAGATTTGATAGAAAGCTGTCATTTAAACAGAATCCAATAATAACTGCAACTAAACTGATATCAAGAAGCAATATTCATCAAAAATTATGGGGTACAACATGGGAAGGAAGAAGGCAAGAAGATTGGGTTTAACGTCCCGACGACATCGAGGTCATTCGTGGTGGAGCACGGTCTCGGATTGTGTCGTCGATGGGGAAGAAAATAGACCGCGCCCTTTTGAACGGAAACATCCTGGTATTTGCCTAGAGCGATGTTGGGAAATGACGGAAAATCTAAATCGGGATAGCAGGATGCGGGTTTCAACCGTCGTCCTTCCGAATGCGAGTCCACTTTGCTAACCGCTGCGCCACCTCGCTCGGTTACGACGTGGGGTTCTGCAGCTTCGACCTTATGATATCTGCCTTTGGCAAATAAAAATAAATAAATAAAGAAAGAAAACTTATTTTTGTGTGTAATTGCATGAGTAGGAATAAAATGATAATGTTTTCATTAATGTTAACACTAATCACGTAAACGTATCGTGCAAACTGATTCATTACACATCATATCGACAAAAAATCGTTCAAGCGATCTATGCATGTAACTAAGCAACTAACTAACTGTCTACACAGCGGCAAAATATAGCAGCGCTGAGTGGATAAACAGTAGCCACACTAAGCTGGTAGACACGCAACTAAAGCAAACAATACGAATTGTTACTGACACAATTAAGTCCACTCCATTATTCTGGCTACCTGTTCTCAACTCGCATTCGACCACCCTTCTGGGAACGACCATGAAATGACATTATGCGGCATGATCTGTTTTGTTCATGCAATGCAAATTGTAATTTGTACATACATAATGTTTGCACATCTGACATATTACTGTAATGGTTCAACTTTCTTGTGCTCATTGTATTTTCTACATGTGACAGAGTGGTTTAAATCTTTGTATGGTGTAACCATCACGCCCTGTTTTACGGATATGAAGAGGGCTGTCTATATTGGCGAAACTAGTAATCCACTAATGTGTCTACATAGCGATCTTGGCAAATAAATAAAAGATTTTCATTAGAAGATTGGGGTACAAATTTACAGATCACGTCCTCCACTGACTGATTATGTCAGATAACTGCAAATGTCTTGTATTAGATACCTTTTGCACATAGATTAAATTTTTTGTCTTTATGCCTGTTTCGTTTATCCAGATAAACTGAAGGTGTTCTCTGTACTGTATTCACTGAAATCGGTTGCTTCAGTGATGCTCCAGCATAGATTCTTAATCATATATATAAAGTTCTTCTTTTGTCACACAGCATTTGCAATCAGGAAACCGATTTCATAAACATTATCGCAAATTATTGGGCGAGAACACTAACAGTAAAATATTGTCAAGCACCTTTTCTGTAAGATAAGCCATTCTCTTTTCATATTTTATGTAACGTCACCTCTGAAGAATATAGTTTTTTGTACCAGATCTTTGTAACGCTTGTACAGGGATCGTACTGTGATTTCTTTAAAGACGTCTTTCAAGAATCAGTTTGAACATCTTCCGAAACATTCAGTTACCGAAAGCTAAATAACGCGTGCGTGTTTCTCTACTGCGCCACAGAAGTGAAATTACATCACCGTGTATTGTTGATGGTCGTAAAACTGGAGTACAATATCGTAGTTACAAGATGGTCGTAAATTATTTCCGCCATTTATATGCAAAAGTCACACCCATTAGATGTGACAGCTATACGCTGAACAAGAAATATTGCACATGCTAGCAGTAAGACCTCTCTTCCGCTCCATTGAAAGCAATGAGCATGAAGGTTATTCAGCACTCATGTTATTTTACGACCCCGTAAGAGTAATAGCCGTCTGCACTACGCCTGAAGTTGCAATTGCAATCAAGCGCCTGCAGTGAGTCTCAGTACTGACGTGGTACACCGCTATAAATTTCCATAGTTGCAGAATTTTGGGTTAGTAGTGAAGCGCAGATGATATTTTACGACTTTCTGTTTCAAATAAATGTTGCCGTTTAACAATAAACATCCTCAAGGCGTACCGCAGACAATGTATAGGCCACCGGTGGATCAGAAGCAAGCACTTCAAATGTTGATTTTCTAGCAGCTTAGAGTAATTGGACAACTAGAGATGCAAATTTACGGCGAAGATTTTGGTGAAATGAAACACACTGAAGTGAAATTACCGCCTCTCTTCAAAAACCAATTATTCTCTAGCGTCTGCAAGGAGAACACAACACGCCTGTGACATACACCGATAAACCAAAACATTATGACCACGGCCCACCGCGACGTTGGTTCCGCCTGGTGGCGTTGCGGACACGTAACGCTGTAACTAAAGCATGCAAGCGGAGAAGTGGAGTAGACACGGACGGGGGATGACCATAGCGAAGATATGGGCTGCAAATGGGCGACTTTGACAAAGGGCAGATTACTGTTACGGAGAGCCTGTGAACTAGTATCTCGAAAACGGCAAAGCTGGTCGAATGAACACGTGCTACTGTCGTGAGCATCTACGGAACGAGGTAGAAGGACAGTGAAACTACCAGTAAGCGCTAAATGGTTGGACATCCACACTGAGACCCCCTGATAGTGCGCAGGACAGGACAGGTAGTTTGTGGAAAGGGGCCAAAATAAGCGGCTGTCGGTTACACTCGAACATACAACCTTTTATTTGATCAAACATTACAAGAGCCAAGAAAAATTAAAAAAAACACAGCTTTAGTTTTGGAACTTAATTAGCTGCTGAATGCGCCGTACAATCTCATGCCTTAAGGGAAAGAACACTTTAATTTAAAAACGGCTGAAAGCCAATAATTTAAAGCTCAAACAAAATCAGAAATGAAAGCCTTATCTGGAAACAGTACCTTAATTAGGCTGAAGGCCCAAAGAATCTGACACTTTAAGAGCAAACAACTTAAATTCAAAATCGGCTGAAAGCCCAACACTTAAGACTCAATAACATTAATTTTAAAAATGCCAAAGGCTTTACATAAAATAGTTCTTAAATTAGGCCTAAGCCCCAAACCATCTAACGCCTTAAGGGCAAAACAACCTTAATCTAAAAATCAGCTAGAAGCCATACAAGTACAAACAACAAGAACAAACAAGAAAAGGTAGTACGCCCAATGGCGCTCAGAAGTTCCTGGGGTCGGCCTGGAATTCAAACACTAACGCTCGCTTAGGTGAGACAGGCAGCTGTCCCAACCATTGTTGATCTGACGACAATCCAACCGACAGACAGTCAACGGACCCACCGACAAGCTAACCTCCGCTTCATCTGACCAGCACACAAAGGAGAGTTCAATGGAACAACATAGAAAGCATTGGCGCCCACAACCAATTATACATTGAGCTGTCGAACTACACACCGTGCTGGTCAGCGACAACACGATGAGGAAAATACACTGCCTGAATTTACATCAACGACCAGGGGAGGTAACCGGAACATTAACAGCGACAAGGCAGAAGTTCCGCTGGTGCACTTCAAAATTTGCCAACTTGAAAACACACGTTGTTGCTCGTGGGAATATCCGAACAGCCGACAATGAAGGCCGAATGAAACAATGTGAACAGCCGTGACTTGCTGGTAGATTAAGTCAAAACTCAACTTTCATGTCTAGGTTCGGTGAACCACGAACCTCGCAGCAATGGGAACAACACCACACACGCCGACACCGCACAGAGGCCGCCAGCGGGCCCGGCCAAACAATGCGCCGCGGAGATTTCCTCGCTGCTCCACGCCAACCGACAACTGCCCAGGCCCGGAAATGGTGAAAGGACAAAGTATACGTCGGCCGATGAGGCGACCAACAGAACGACCAACCAGCGGTCGTCCTGCTCCAATCTCCCTCCGTCAGACAGTTCATGTGTGTCGTCAGAAGCCGGTGATCACTGGCTGTCAGCGCCTCACCGGCGCTCCGTCCCCCAACACCACTGCTGCTGCTTCCCGACTGCACTGTTGGTCCGTCCCGAACTGACTGCCAGACACACGACGACCGGAAATACACTCCTGGAAATGGAAAAAAGAACACATGGACACCGGTGTGTCAGACCCACCATACTTGCTCCGGACACTGCGAGAGGGCTGTACAAGCAATGATCACACGCACGGCACAGCGGACACACCAGGAACCGCGGTGTTGGCCGTCGAATGGCGCTAGCTGCGCAGCATTTGTGCACCGCCGCCGTCAGTGTCAGCCAGTTTGCCGTGGCATACGGAGCTCCATCGCAGTCTTTAACACTGGTAGCATGCCGCGACAGCGTGGACGTGAACCGTATGTGCAGCTGACGGACTTTGAGCGAGGGCGTATAGTGGGCATGCGGGAGGCCGGGTGGACGTACCGCCGAATTGCTCAACACGTGGGGCGTGAGGTCTCCACAGTACATCGATGTTGTCGCCAGTGGTCGGCGGAAGGTGCACGTGCCCGGCGACCTGGGACCGGACCGCAGCGACGCACGGATGCACGCCAAGACCGTAGGATCCTACGCAGTGCCGTAGGGGACCGCACCGCCACTTCCCAGCAAATTAGGGACACTGTTGCTCCTGGGGTATCGGCGAGGACCATTCGCAACCGTCTCCATGAAGCTGGGCTACGGTCCCGCACACCGTTAGGCCGTCTTCCGCTCACGCCCCAACGTCGTCCAGCCCGCCTCCAGTGGTGTCGCGACAGGCGTGAATGGAGGGACGAATGGAGACGTGTCGTCTTCAGCGATGAGAGTCGCTTCTGCCTTGGTGCCAATGATGGTCGTATGCGTGTTTGGCGTCGTGCAGGTGAGCGCCACAATCAGGACTGCATACGACCGAGGCACACAGGGCCAACACCCGGCATCATGGTGTGGGGAGCGATCTCCTACACTGGCCGTACACCACTGGTGATCGTCGAGGGGACACTGAATAGTGCACGGTACATCCAAACCGTCATCGAACCCATCGTTCTACCATTCCTAGACCGGCAAGGGAACTTGCTGTTCCAACAGGACAATGCACGTCCGCATGTATCCCGTGCCACCCAACGTGCTCTAGAAGGTGTAAGTCAACTACCCTGGCCAGCAAGATCTCCGGATCTGTCCCCCATTGAGCATGTTTGGGACTGGATGAAGCGTCGTCTCACGCGGTCTGCACGTCCAGCACGAACGCTGGTCCAACTGAGGCGCCAGGTGGAAATGGCATGGCAAGCCGTTCCACAGGACTACATCCAGCATCTCTACGATCGTCTCCATGGGAGAATAGCAGCCTGCATTGCTGCGAAAGGTGGATATACACTGTACTAGTGCCGACATTGTGCACGCTCTGTTGCCTGTGTCTATGTGCCTGTGGTTCTGTCAGTGTGATCATGTGATGTATCTGACCCCAGGAATGTGTCAATAAAGTTTCCCCTTCCTGGGACAATGAATTCACGGTGTTCTTATTTCAATTTCCAGGAGTGTACTATCGGTTGCTCCAGAGATGGAACAATAGTGCACTTATCGATACGCGCTGCTGCTGCCGCTCACGGGCAAGTAAGGCAGGAAGTTAGTAACGCCAGTAAATAGAATAAGAAAACGAGGCGGCAGCACCGTAAAGAAGATGACAAACAATAAATGGGATAAACACGAGCCGTGCATGGCTCACAGGACTCTTCACAAAACGTGGGGTTCGGAGGATTGTGTGTTCTGTAAAGTAGGATAGATGGTGATCTGACAATTCTGCCGAAAGAGCACAACGCTGATGCTCGCGCAAGTGTTTCGGAGCACACCGTTCATCGTACGTTGTTGAACATGGAGCTCCGCAGCAGACCACTCCTACATGTTCAAATGTTGAGCCAACTACAACGTCAATTACGATCGCAATGGGCACAGGACATCGAGATTAGACCGTCAGTCACTGCAAATGTGTCGGCTCTTCCGGTGAATCACATTTTTGCTACACTATGTCGATGGTCGTCTCCAGAAACGCCCTCATCGAAGTGAAGGGCGGCTCGAAACGCGCATCTCGCCATGGACGCAGGCTGGTGGGAGCGGTATTGTGCTGTGGGAGACGTTTTCATGCACTTGCTTGGGACCTGTGGTAGTAATCGAAGACAAGCTGACAGTTGCGACCCACTTGCATCCTTTCATACTTGATGTCTTTCCCGACGGCGCTGTGATCTTTCGGCAGTATAACCGTGTCTCGGAGCCAGAATCGTATTGCAGTGGTTTGAGAGGAATTGTATTGAACTCACGTTGATGTCTCTACGAACAGATTTGCTTGATGTAAATCCTGTGGAAGCCAACTAGGTCGCTACTGGGTGCCATCACAGCTTACGCAAATTAACAGCCTGTTATTTATGCCAATTACATGACTTGTGCGTAGCCATCTAATACCACATACCTCCATAAGCCTACCAACAAACTGTCGGATCACTGATACGCAGAATCATTGATGTGTTACATTCCAAAGAGGGACAAACAAGTTATTAAGCAGCCGGTCATAATATTTTGGCTCATCAGTGTACTGTATATGGCATAAGCGTCGAGCGAACTATTTTTTTCCGGAACCGCTCTGCTGCTACGGTCGCAGGTTCGAATCCTGCCTCGGGCATGGATGTCTGTGGTGTCCTTAGGTTACTTAGGTTTAAGTAGTTTTAATTCTAGGGGACTGATGACCTCAGATGTTAAGTCCCATAGTTCTTAGAGCCATTTGAACCATTTTTGAACTAATTTTGTGTGTTACGTCTAAGTAACAGATGAATGGACGCATTTAGCATCAAACAGTCTGTTACTCAGTAAATGATAGTAAGATGGACTGTGACCTATCGTTTCTGAATCATATGAGAACGAGTATTCATATTTGTGAATCATTTGATGCGGAATTTTACGCGGCGAATAATTTTATATACAGGAAGCTGTAGATTATCTGTTCTGCACCCACAGGAATATATAATTAGAGGAGTAATTGTTGTCAGGATACAACATTTACTTTTTTAATTCCGATGTGGCAAACAACTGTAGTTATTGGATGGCCACGTCGTAAATACAAAACTGATAAACTGTTTCTAAGGTTCATTTTATATTTCGTCCATCATGAACGAACTGTAAGCTTATGGCAACTGGGTCGTTGACACACTGCCACCTTAATTTATTTATTTTAAAATGATAATATTTACTTCTCCTTTTATCATTTTGTACAGTGAATTTTTGTCTTGATTTTGTACATAACCAATGAAAACTTTACATCATATCTCATTACTTAAAGTCCCGAACGCTCTGTCTCTCTCTCTCTCCCTTCCTCTCTGTGAAACACACACACACACACACACACACACACACATATATATATACACACATACACACTCACACACACTAACATTTGCAGTCATTGTCGATTTTCGCCAAGCTTAGTCCCTCGGGAGAGCCTGTAACTCCTAGAGGGCGCGTCCCCAGGTGGCGGATCGGGGAACGCCTCCCAGATATGGGTGGTAGGAGGGAAATCAAATACCTCCCGCGGACCAACAGGCCGGACAGAGCAAGTTCGTTAGCTGAAGTGAAAGCAACTGCTCTAGGGGTAGGCATCCCCGAAATCAAGACCCTGGTCCTCCAGGTTGGGGGTTGTGCTTAGGGCCAGCGACCCTATCACAGGATCCTGTAGGAGAAAATGGATTGCTACGAATCAGAATGACAAGAATGCTGGGCCACCAAACTTGATGACGAACTTGCAAAATTTAAAGGTTATGAATATGGGAACATGGAATGTATTAAGTCTCTATAGATCAGGATCACTGATAAATGTCATACAGGAACTTGAAAGGTATAAAATGGATTTAGTTGCAGTACAAGAAATCAGATGGACGGGTAATGGAAGTATAAACAAAAATAAGTATACAATAATGTATGGGGGAAATGATACACAAATACATGCACTAGGGACAGGATTTATAATAAACAACAAATTGTTACCTTTTATTAGGAAATTTGAGGCAGTGAATGAAAGGATATCTCACATTACGATTCAATGCAAATATAAGACTTTAAATGTTATAAATTGCCATGCTCCAACAGAGGATAAAGAGGACAATATTAAAGAAGAATTTTACAACAAATTGGAACAGGTATATGATACATTCTCGAAAAATTCAATTAAAATAATTCTAGGAGATTTCAATGCCAAGTTAGGACATGAAAATCATTATAAACCTACAATTGGACCTCATAGTCTACATCAGCAGAGTAATGAAAACGGAACAAAACTTATTAGCTTTGCCACTTCCAAAAACATGTTGATCAAAAGTACATATTTTGCACATAAAGATATACATAAACAAACATGGGCTTCAAGAGATGGCATCACAAAAAATCAAATTGATCATGTATTAATCGAAAAACAACATCATAAATGCATACATGATATCAGAAGTCAAAGGGGAGCAGACTGCGATTCGGATCACTTTCTTGTAAAAGCCAAGTTCAAGATCTCACTCTCAAGACATAAATGGTCTAAATTAAATGGTGTTCCTAGGTTTAATACAATGAAACTGAAAAACCCAAACATTCTCAACCAGTACATTAGAGAATTAGAAACACACAAACCTGAAGTGGAAAGTAAAATTAACAATGATGATACTAATCAAGCCTGGAACGCTCTGAAAGAAAATATCACACGAGCAACTACCTCAGTTTTGGGACATTTTACTACAACTAAGAACCCCTGGTTTGATGCCGAGTGCTCGAACGCTATCGAAGATAGAAAATTAGCAAGGGAAAAATTCCTACAAAAACCAATAACACAAAACAAACTTATTTTTGAAGAGAAACAGAAACTTGCCAGGAAACTCATTAGGAAAAAGAAAAGGGATTTTATGAATTACAAATTAAAAAGAGCTGAGAATGACCGTACCACAGACTCCAGAGGTTTTTTCAAGAGCATAAATTTGTTTAAAAGTGGGAATATAAAAAATTATGGACAGTTCATAACAGACCCAGATGGATCCTTGCTAACAGAAAGAAGTGACATTGCTAACAGATGGAAGGAATATTTTAATGAGTTACTAAATGCTCCAACTATAAGCGTCTCTCAGGAAGATGACAATGAATTTCTTACTGCTGACCCATCGGACGAAGAGCCCAGCTTAGCAGAAATTAAAGAAAGCATCAAGAAGCTGAAGAGACATAAAGCTCCTGGAAGTGATGGTATAGACACAGATATATGGAAGCTCAGTAAATTTCCTTTTGTAAACTGCTTACACAAAATCATCACCAACATCTGGAAGCAGGAACAGGTCCCACATGATTGGAAAGAAGTAGTTGTGTGCCCTATATACAAGAAGGGGGACCCAACAAATTGTTCAAACTACAGAGGAATTGCGTTACTAAACACAACATATAAAATTCTGACAAATATACTGTTAGCAAGGATAAGCCCTTACGTTGAAGACTCCCTAGATGATGCCCAATGTGGATTTAGACCTAACAGATCGACTATTGACAATATATATGTCCTAAGGATGTTGGGTGAAAAGAAATATGAATTCAATCAAAATGTACATATGCTTTTCATTGATTTTAAAAAAGCTTTTGACAGTATCAACAGGGAATATTTATGGAAGTGCATGAGGCAGATTGGCATCCCTAATAAATTGATAAGTTTAATAAAAGCTTGCACTTTAAACTCAAAATACAAAATAAAAGTAGCTGGCAAACTTTCTGAAGACTTTGAGGTTAAAACTGGAGTCAAACAAGGGGATTCACTCTCACCAGTTCTCTTTAACATAGTAATCAATAGAATAATCCAAAAAGTAAAGCTACTACAAATTGGAGCACAACTGGAAAGCAAAATTAACATTGTAGCATACGCTGATGACATTGCATTATTATCTGACAGTGAGAATGATTTGAAGCTTCTTACAGCACAATTAATTAAAGCCACAAATGGCACAGGCCTCCAGCTGAATACAGACAAAACAATGTACTTTATCTTATCCCGCTATCCATCAAATAATAATGTACTGCAAATTAATAACACAGCTTTCACAAAGACAAATGAATTTAATTACCTTGGTACAATAGTAACCTCTGACAACTCCATAAAAATTGAAATAGAATCACGAATTCAGAAGGCTAACAAATGCTACTATAGTCTCTTGACAGTTTTCAAAAGCAAGTTAATATCTAGGAACACCAAACTACAAGTATACAAATCATTGATTATACCAGTACTCACCTATGGATCTGAAACCTGGACTCTCACAAAAAAGAGGAAAACAGATTAAGAGTATTTGAACGAAAAATTTTGAGAAAAATATTTGGACCCATAAGAGATAGGATCAGTGATGAATGGAGATTGCTAAATAACAATGAAATTTACAAATTATATAAAGACTCCGATATAGTGGCCAAAATTAAAGCCAAAAGACTGAAATGGATAGGGCATGTCATCAGAGCACCACCAAACAGGACCATCAAGAAAGTGACTGAAGAGATTCCCACCGGAAGACGACCTCTTGGACGCCCACGCATGAGATACTTGGACAATATTCAAGACGATCTCAGAAAACTAGGACATGACAGACAGTGGCAAATTACTTGTAAAGACAGAGCAAAGTGGTTCAACATTGTCCATTCTGCAGCAAAAAGCCTTCATGGATTGTAATGCTTAATATTATATATTATTAGTTCCATAGTTTTCTGGTTGCCCGATTGCAATTTGATCGTCCATACCTTCTTCTTAACCTGTTGCATCTTTATTGCCATAATCGTTGCCTCTTCAGTCTCCTACTGAGTCTGTGTCATCAATTTTCCTCAGCAGTCTCTTCTGGTTTTTCTCGGAGCAGGATGTAACCCTTAGGGACACGGTTCCTTGTTCCCTTCGCATATAGCTGTCGGTATCACTGGATACACGGTAATAATAAATTACTGTAACTCCGGAAGTGAGCGGGCACCTAAATTGCTTCATTTGCTTCATTTCTTTTCACACAAGTGTGTCGTTGGAAGTAACCACCAACAGCAGCCAACCAGATAGAAACTACAATAGCAGCTTTCTTATGTCTATCTCTTCGTTTTCCATAACATATTTTCATTATTTCATGTGCTGAGATTTAATCTGGATGGTTGCGCCTATATCTGGAGGTTATGGGCAAAGACAACGGTATCTCTCAAATTCGATTTTTTCAAACCAAGTACAGCAAGACAATGGTAACCCTGATCTACGCTAGGTGGTGTGAGTTCATCTTATTGATGACAGACGGCAGCACAATGTTTATTTGTCTCTGTGGGAACTCACAAACGCTGGTGACAAACTATGGTAACCCACAAATTCAAAATGGAGGCAGCAGCAGATTGCAGTGAGGGAATTTGTGATATATTTGTAATTTTAAGTGAATTGTATGGTGATTCTGAGTGTTTTGATGATAACATTAACGATCTAGATTTCAATTTAAACGAGGAGATGGAAGATTCTACTTATATTAATTGTTCTGTAAGTCAAGTAAGTTTGGTTTTCATGCTGTTATTTGCTGGTTACTATTATGTTTGTGCTAGACAACTGAGCGAGTTTGAAAGGGTCAGGTTGGAAGTGCTGCGTCAGTTGTGCAACCATTCTGGTATCAGTGGTGGCGCGAACATTCTCACACCAGTAGATGTGGTTCTGGACGTCCACGCAGCGAAGGCGCCCCTCACATTCGATGTATTGAAAGAGCGGCAGTGGCAGATTGCACAGATACCGCAGCACAGAGAAGAGGGCTTGTGAGCCCAGACGTGACAACACGAACTGTTGCAGAGTATTAGCAATGGGACTATAGCACGCACACCTCTAGCCCATCTTCCACTCTTGTCACAGCATCACCGTGCAACTCTCGTCCACCTTTGGTATTTCTGGAGGGTCCGTTAACCAGCGCTTGATACGTGCAGGATGTTACTAGATCCGTTGTTTTGGCGTTCTTGCGAGAGGAAGGTTATGTGTTGTGCCAGTGTGCTCGTCCACGCATTACCCGTGAGAGTCAACGTGCTCTGCAAGACGTGGAGCAACGTCCCTTGCCAGCACGATCCCCGGACTTGTCTCCAGTCGAGGACGTGTAGGATGTGATAGGATGAGAAGCGACTCGTGCGACTCGTCAACCAACAACTCTTACAGAACTACGTGAACAGGTCAGGAAGGGGTGGCATAACGTATCCCAGGACAGGATTCACCATCTCTACGATTGACTAGATGCCAGAGTCAGCGCCTGCATTGCCACCTATGGAGGCTACACCACGTTCTAATAGCGTGTTTCAGCATAGGTCGATGCCTGGTACCTCAGAACCGCTTGTGCTATTGATCCGTAAGTGTAATCATTTCATGTACTCCAGATGCACTGTCGCAAGAATAAATCTTGATTGAATTGGAATCCTGCAAAATGTCTTTTTTTCTTTTTTTTCTTTTCTTTTCTTTTTTTCTTTTAACGGCAGTGTAAACGATAAGAGGATAACAGGTTACAATACGTTAGTTCGTCCAGTCTTAATGTTCGTCTGTATGGGACTCTTACCAGTTGAGTCTGATTCAAGAGATTGAGAAGGTCCAAAGAAGAGCGGCAAGATTCGTGACTGGTACACTTAGCCATCGCGAGAGCGTTGCAAATCTCATAGAAAATTTGAAGTGGGACACATTTGCAGATAGATGGCGTACTAAACGGAAGGGGCTGCTCACTAAATTCCGAAATTCGATCACCGAGGATGTATTATTACCACCAACTTTCAAATCGCGGAATGATCACCATTCAAAGATAAGGGAAATTAGAGCTCATACTGAGGCTTTCAGACAGTCGTTTTTCCCTCGTGCGATCCGCGAGTGGAACAGAAAGGGGGGGGGGGAGGAAATATGACTATGGCGTGAATTATGTCATCCGCCACACACCGCTTGGTGGTTAACGGAGCATATACGTACATTTAGAGGACCTACTCATTTGGCTAATGCTAAAACTGTCACATCTTAACGAAAGAAGTTGTGATACAATATTGAAATTCAGTTAAAAAATAACGTTCATCAAAGTAATGCTACAGGATAAAATATCACGTTTTACACATGCATTGGTAACCCAAATGCATCGGGTGAATTAATATTATTAAAATATTAATTATAATAATAAATTCTCCACAACTTTGCGAACATTACGGACTCGCAAAGTCTAAGACCAGTTTTCGAATCAGCACAAAAATTCCTTTGAGATGAGACATTTTACACATCGTTTCATCGTCGTTTTAAATTTTCTAAAAATTACGTTTATGAGTCGTGGAAAGACTAGTCAACTCTAATATGTTTTTTTCCACATCACGACTTATTTATTATACTAAGGGAAAATCTTTTCATTTAAAACTAATATAAATTAAAATCGGGCTAGCCATAAGACAGCTTCATTCTACTCTCAAGTACCTGTCTATACGCCGTTTCTGCGACCTCACGGCCGGCCGGCGTGGCCCAGCGGTTCTAGCCGCTTCATCTGGAACCATGCACCCCGCTACGGTCGCAGGTTCGAATCCAGCCACGGGCTGGATGTGTGTGATGTCCTAAGGTTAGTTAGGTTTAAGCAGTTCTAAGTTCTAGGGGACTGATACCTCAGATGTTAATTCCCATAGTGCTCAGAGCCATTTGAACCATTTTGTGACCTCATGTTCCTTAAACTGATGGGGAGGCATGTCTATACAGGGATTTTTGAGGGACGCCAAAAGGCGTTACAGAATAACTTGGGGTAGTGTGAGGGATGCGTAGCAGATCAGATTAAAGGAAGACATCGAAGTAATTTAGAGACGGGCTGCTAGATTTGTTACTGATAGGTTCGAATAACACGCAAATGTTACAGAAATGCTTGGGAACTCAAATGGGAATCACTGTAGTCAATGTGGCCTCCTTTTCGAGGAACACTATTGAGGAAATTCTGAGAATCGGCATTTTAAGCTGGCTGCAGAATGAGTCTACTGCCTCGAACATACTTTTTCAGTAAGGACAACCAAGATAGGAGAAATTATAGCTCGTAAGGAGGCATGTAGACAGTCGTTTTTCCGTCGCTTTATTGCGAGTTGAACAGGAGAGTAAATGACTAGTAGTTTTACAGGGTAACCTCCGTCACGAGCCGTACTGCGGGTTGCGGGATGTCTGCGAGATGTGGGTGTAAAGGACAGAAGGGCGGCTGTGGTTGAAGAGATCCCAGAGGCGGCAGACCGGCTGGAAGGAGTAAGAACGAGCAGCAGGCCTGCATTTGGTGGAGGCCAAGTCTCGTGGTGGCTGCTTGCAAACCAAACCATGTCTCCTCGGAGAACAGCATGGATTTCTCCTCACACATGGGGACTGCCGAAGTGCAGCATTAGAGCAAAATGATAAATCCAGAATGAGATTTGCACTCTGCAGCGGAGTGTGCGCTGATATGAAACTTCCTGGCAGATTAAAACTGTGTCGGGCACACAGTTTTAATCTGCCAGGAAGTTTCAAAATGCTAAATGCTTGTACTGCTTTGGTGATTACTGGTTTGCCGAAGCACCACTGTCAGTAACGTAGGACATAACAAGACAGTGACTCAGATGTACAGTAACCAGCCTACCAGTGTAGGATCTCTCCTCATAGTGGGTGGCTGCCGAACTGCAAAACCTTTGACTAAAATGATGAGTACTTACACTGGCTTGGTGCATAATTCTACTGCCGAAGCACCGCCTTCAGTCACGTAGGTCATAACAAGTCAGTGGCTCAGATGTGCAGTAGCCAGCTACCAATGCCACAGTAGTTCTGCCTTCTGCTGCGTCGTTGTCGTTGCGGTGCTGGCCCCTTGCTCGGCCCACAATGTGGTAACTTGCCGGTGACGTTACTGCATCTGACACAACGGCGTTTGGTTGGTGCTGAATTCACTTGCTCCTATGACCCTTTGCAATAATCGTGTCAGTGTTGCTGCTTTACTCAGAAGCGCCGAAAAATAGTGACAGCGCTGTATGGTTTAAGGATCTTGCAACTTCTGCTAGGACTACTGAGAAAAGTTTCGTACAAATGCAATCTGCTTGCTGCTTTCTTCTTTCATTTTTTTTTTTTTTTTTTTTTGATCCATCACTAACCTTATAAAGTGCCCGCCCGGTTAGCCGAGCGGTCTAACGCACGACTTTCCGGAGTGGGAAGGAGCGCCTCGTCCCCGGCACGAATCCTTCTGGCGGACTTGTGTCGAGGTCAGGTGAGCCGGCCAGTCTGTAGATGGTTTTCAGGCGGTTTTCCATCTGCCTCGGCGAATGCGGGCTGGTTCCTATTACTTCGCCTCACTATGTCGGCGATCGCTGCGTAAACAAGTTATCCACGTACGCGTACACCACCGTTGCCGGCCAGAGTGGCCGAGTGGTTCTAGGCGCTACAGTCTGGAACCGTGTGACCACTACGGTTGCAGGTTCGAATCCTGCCTCGGGAATGGATGTGTGTGATGTTCTTAGGTTAGTTAGGTTTAAGTAGTTCTAAGTTCTAGGGGACTGATGACCTCAGCAGTTAAGTCACTTAGTGCTCAGAGCCATTTGAACCATTTTTGAACACCACCATTACTCTACCACGCAAACATAGGGGTTACACTCGTCTGGTGTGAGACGCTTCCCTTGGGGGAGGGGGGGGGGGGCGTGTTCACCGGATGCCGAACCGCGCAATAGCAATAACCCTGAAAGAGTGGGTCGGTGTGGGGCGGCACAGGGGTGAAATGGACTGCCATAGTCGTCGTGGGGTTGTGGACCACTGCCGCTGCGGCACGGACGTTTCTAGGTTCCCGGTTAACGTACAATACAACACATCCTTATAAACCCCATTGGAAGATGTAGCACTGACGTTTATAGTCTTTGGTATACTAGCAAAGGTTGAATCGTAACCTTATTTCTTAAAGGCTGAATCAAAAGTCGTAAAATGTATTAATCGTTGGAAAAGGTATAATTTTCATGTAATACTGGTAGTACCCACCCTATATTGTCTTACTCATTGCATTTTACACCTATGGACAGACTGTTTTGGACAACACCAATATTTTCTACAGCCTACCCTAGCTAACTTTTTTCTTTTATTTACATTTGTCCATCGCCATACAACCATCCTTCTGCAAACGCGCATAGCGACGACTACGTAGGCATAACATCACGCCTATACTAAAAGAGAAAGAACCCGATTCTCACCGATCACAAGATGAGTGATGAGCTTCTTGAGAATACCACATCGTATAAGTATTTAGGGTTATTACTAAGAAGCGATATGGTATTGGACGTTACGTAAAATCAGTATTGGCTGAGGCGGACTGAAGACAGGTTTGTTGGAAGTGTTCTGGGAAAGTGAGTTTCATATGTGAAAGAAACTGAATAACAGACGCTTGAGTGACCTATCCTAGGGTATTGTTCCAATGTTGGCAGTCCTTAAGACGTAGAGGAATGCTAGAGTAACATCAGTGGGAATCTCTGGAAAAGGGGGGATGTGGTTCTCGCCTAACCATCTTAGGTAAATTTACAGAACCTGTGCTAGAGGAAGACCTTGCAACCATTGCACTGCCACCATCGTACATCTGACATAGGGATCACAGCCATAAAATAATATAGGACAACTACAGCGGTGTACAGGCAGTCATTTTTCCCTTGCTCATTACGTATATACACGATCCAGTCACCGCCTACGTTCGACGTTAACGTGCAATAACCACTCAGAGACGGCAGCTGGCAGCACCAGCAGTGGACGGTAAATGAAGCGCGTCCGGAAGACGCGGAGAATAGTGGAGTCGTCGTAAAGCGGAAACGGAACGGTTTATCTGACATCCAAGAGGGAATTATCATTGGCTTTCGGGACAAGGCTGCAACCATTTCCGAAACTGCTAATTTTGCAAACTATTCACATGCCACGGCAATTAAAATATACCGTGCGTGGCCAAATGGCACTATCTAAAACCGGCGCCGAGCCAAATGTGGTGCACCACGGGCCATAGAAGACAGGGGTGAACGCTGGCTGCGCAGACGTGTACGGGTGAATAGACGTGCAACAGTTGAGCAACTGACCGGCCGGATGAACCAAGCGGCAATCAATAGTGTCTCCTCAACGCACTTCCAGCGAACGTTGCTGCGTATGGACCTCCACAGCAGGCGCCTGGTTCGTGCACCCATGGTGACTCCTGTTCATCGGCGACTGAAGGCTGGAATTTTCCCACCTGTGCCGCATCTGGACGTCTACTGGTGGCAACAGGTGGCTTTTTCAGATGACGGATGGTCGTCAGCGTGTACGGCGCGAAAGGTGTGAAAGCACACACTCTGTCACAACCTTCGGAAGGGCTCAGGCCGAGGGAGGAGCGTTATGGTCTCTGGAATATTTTCGTGCCATTCTTTGAGTGATCTCGTCATTCAGGAAGGCACAAAGGATGAACACAAGGGTGCAACTATCCTTGGAGACCATGTTCACCCATACCTGTAGTTTGTTTTTCCTCTGTATGGTGGCATCTACCAGCGGGAATGCATCGTGTCACACAGCTCGATGTGTATGTAAGAGGGCATTTCGAAAAGTAAAGATACAATGGCTCGAAGTCCTTGAATAGAACATTTATTTAGAAAACGTCAGTCACATCTTACTAACTGGATTATTTGTTATTTTTCGACATAATCACCCCTGTTATCCAAATATTTGTTAAGTCGGTGCACAAGCTTTTGTAGCCCACAGTCGTAGAAGGTTGCCGCCTGCTGTCGGAACCACATTTCAACTTCATCTTTGATCTCTTCATCATCGTGGAATGATTTTCCTTCAAGATGTGACTTCAGGTAACGGAGGACATGGAAGTGGTGGGCGCAAGGTCGGGGCTCTATGGCGGATGGTCCAATACGTCCCATTTGAATTGTTTGAGTAGTGCTCTGGTTACGAGCGCTGTGTGAGGTCGAGCGTCGTCGTGAAGCAAGCGTACTCTACTTGTCAGCATTCCCCTGCGTTTGTTTTGAATTGCCCTTCGATGACGTTTCAAAGTCTGGCAATATGCGGCAGCATTAACTGTCGTTCCAGGAGGCATAAATTCCAACAGAAGAATGCCTTGTCTGTCCCAAAAAAACAGAACCTAAGATTTTCTTCGCTGAAATCGACGTTTTGCATTTCTCGGCGTTTGGTGAATTCGAATGGCGCCATTGCACTGATTGTTGCTTGGATTCAGGTGTATGGTGATAAACCCACGTCTCGTCACCTGTCACAGTGTGATCAAGGAACTCATCATCTGCTTCAGCATAGAGTGTGAGGAAATCGAGTGCAAAGCCCATCCTTTTCTTTTTGTGTTCTTCCGTTAACAGTTTTGGAACCCAGCGCGCACTCATTTTCCTGTACCCTAACTCGACAGTCACAATTTCATAAAGAGTTGTCATTGACACGTCCGGTATGATCTGATGCAATTATGTCAATGTGGGACGTCTATTCGCACGAATTGCTTCCTCCGTTCTCCGAAGAAGAGCATCAGAGATCACAGATGGCCGACCTGTTCTTTGTTCGTCATGAACATCGGTCCTACCTTCACAGACATGATGACACCATTTCGTTACATTTTGTCAATTCATAATGTTCCCATAAACAGAAACAATTTCTTTGTGAATATCCGCTGGTCGCTGACCTTTTGCATGGAGAAAACTTATGACGGAGCGCACTTCGCGTTTGGCGGGATTCCGAATCGGCGCAGCCATTTTAAACACAACCTATTCCAACTAGAAGCATAGATGAACTGCCGAACGACCGCGAGGAGACAGCTAACGGTTCGAGGTTGACACCAGTATTGCCAACTTGCTCGCCAAAACTATTCTGTTCCTCTGGCGTACGGTGTATATTTACTTTCCGAAATACCATCGTACATAGTTCGAGAAACGCCGGGATGGGTTTACCGTACTCCCCCGGCAACCGAGCTCCCCGAATCACGAGACCACCTCGAGTGAGCTGTTCGCACCATGACTCGTCAACTGGGAAGGCTAGCGCAGCTCACAGCAGTACTGGAGTTTTGTTCCGTCGCGTTGTCAACAAGGTCTATAGTCGTCAAATTGCATTTTCCATATTACAGACTTTTCCATACCCACTCCACGGTCCTAGTACTGTTTAAATTAATACCGTCAATTCATTATTTCATTTGCGAGAACACAGTCTTCGGCCATGGTATCCGTGAAACTCTCCTTGCCTAGTCAGTTGAACATTTATTCAGCGTAAGTCAACACCGCCCTCCGGCCGTCCACAGTAATCCCATTCACATGTCATTTTAGCCGCGTCATCGCACTCGAAAACCACAAGCAACCACGCGCTACAGTCACGAAAGTCACTCTCAACTCTCTCGCGCTATTGCTAATACGCGTGCGAGTCAGTTATTTATTCCTCTACGTACTAGGTAAAGTCATTAAGTTCTCACTATCATCTCGAAAACATAAACATGATAATTAATTTTTTGCGTGTTTTCAAATACACGTCCGCATTCCTACAATGCACTGAAATCCGCTCCTACATAACTTTCTCCGTTGGAAAAAAGAGAACCACTTGTATGAATATCAAGAGTTCAGATGGAAACCCAGTTCTAAGCAAAGAAGGGAAAGCAGAAAGGTGGAAGGAGTATATAGAGGGACTATACTAGGGCGATGCACTTGAGGGCAATGTTAAAGAAAGGGAAGAGAATGTAGATGAAAATGAAATGGGAGATACGATACTGCGTGAAGAGTTTGACAGAGCACTGAAAGACCTAAGTCGAAAAAAGGCCCCGGGAGTACACAACATTCCATTAGAACTACTGACGGCCTTGGGAGAGCCAGTCCTAACAAACCTCTACCATCTGGTGAGCAAAATGTATGAGACAGGCGAAATACTCTCAGACTTCAAGAAGAATATAATAATTCCAATCCCAAAGAAATCAGGCGTTGCAGATGTGAAAATTACCGAAATATCAGTTCAATAAGTCACAGCTGCAAAATACTAACGCGAATTCTTTACAGACGAATGGAAAAACTGGTAGAAGCCGACCTCGGCGAAGATCAGTTTGGATTCCGTAGAAATATGGGAATACGTGAGGCAATACTGACCCTACGACTTATCTTAGAAGCTAGACTAAGAAAAGGCAAACCTACGTTTCTAGGATTTGTAGACTTAGAGAAAGCTTTTGACAATGTTGACTGGAATACTCTCTTTCAAATTCTAAAGGTGGCAGCGGTAAAATACAGGGAGCGAAAGGCTATTTACAATTTGTGCAGTAACCAGATGGCAATTATAAGAGTCGAGGGACATGAAAGGGAAGCAGTAGTTGGGAAGGGAGTGAGACAGGGTTGTAGCCTCTCCCCGATGCTATTCAATCTGTATATTGAGCAAGCAATAAAGGAAACAAAAGAAAAATTCGGAGTAGGTATTAAAACCATGGAGAAGAAATAAAAACTTTGAGGTTCGCCGATGACATTGTAATTCTGTCAGAGACAACAAAGGACTTGGAAGAGCAGTTGAACGGAATGGATGGTGTCTTGAAAGGAGGGTAGAAGATGAACATCAACAAAAGCAAAACGAGGATAATGGAATGTAGTCGAATTAAGTCGGGTGATGCTGAGGGAACTGGATTAGGAAATGAGACACTTAAAGTAGTAAAGGAGTTTTGATTTTTGGGGGAGCAAAATAACTGATGATGGTCGAAGTAGAGAGGATATAAAATGTAGACTGGCAATGGCAAGGAAAGCGTTTCTGAAGAAGAGAAATTTGTTAACATCGAGTATAGATTTAAGTGTCAGAAAGTCGTTTCTGAAAGTATTCGTATGGAGTGTAGCCATGTGTGGAAGTGAAACATGGACGATAAACAGTTTGGACAAGAAGAGAATAGAAGCTTTCGAAATGTGGTGCTACAGAAGAATGCTGAAGATTAGATGGGTAGATCACATAACTAATGAGGAAGTATTGAATAGGATTGGGGAGAAGAGAAGTTTGTGGCACAACTTGACCAGAAGAAGGGATCGGTTGGTAGGACATGTTCTGAGGCATCAAGGGATCACCAATTTAGTATTGGAGCGCACCGTGGAGGGTAAAATCGTAGAGGGAGACCAAGAGATGAATACACTAAGCAGATTCAGAAGGATGTAGGCTGCAGTAGGTACTGGGAGATGAAGAAGCTTGCACAGGATAGAGTAGCATGGAGAGCTGCATCAAACCAGTCTCAGGACTGAAGACCACCACGACGACGACATAACTAATAGTACGTGGTTTGAATAGCTGAACCAAAATGGCGAAACCCGTTAAAAAAGTGGAATAACGTAAACGTAAACCCCGTCTATAGGCCCTCGCGGGGCCGTCAGTGCCAAATGACCGCTGCTACATCTTCCGCCAATGACATCTTTGGCTGTCATAAACGGCAGGGGGTCAGCACACTGCTCTCTCGCCCGTTGTCAATTTTCGTGACATGGAGCCACTACTACTTCGTAAGTTGCTCGTCGATTGACGTTACGAGGCTGGGTGCACCCTGTTCCAGTCCTGCCGCCATGGAAGACTCCCTACCAGTACCAGAAATCGTACTCAGGTCCACCGCATAATAGTGAGCCATGCTGCCCACTGAACTACGTAGGCGGACGATAAAGTGTTGTGTTAATGTTTCGTTGTCTGCATTTGTTGAGTTGGCGTAAGTACGCTATCTGGAAGGTATCTGGACACCTATGAGTAGACGTTAATAAGGAGTGAGTCAATCCTTCACCTTCATGGCGTCTTGAACCCTGTTGGGATAACTTTCCTCGGGGTGTCTGAAAATCTGAGGAGCAGTAGCGGCGAAACCATCCTCGAGAACCGAAACCAGGGAAGGTAGTGAAGTCGAAAGCTGGGATCTACAGCGAATTCGACGTTCTGACTCATCCCAAAGGTGTTCCATTGGGTTCAGGTCGGGACTCTGGGCAGAGCAGTCGATATCAAGAATGTTACTGTCCACAAACCGTTGTCTCACAGATGCTGGTTCAAGGCAGGGTGCATTGTCATGGTGATACAAAGTTCGCCTCCGAACTGCTCCTCTACTGTACACAATTCTATAAGACGTGTTCATATTCTTCCACATTCAGCGTTTTCTGAAGCTCAGTGAAGGGACCACTCTCTAACAACGCAAAATAAATCCATACTATAATACCGCTTTCCCCGCACTTCACTGATGGTACTGCCCCTGATAGAAGGTAACGGTATCCAGGCATTCGCCAAACCGAAACCCTTCCATTGGATTCACACTAGGTACAGCGAGATTCATCACTCCAGTTCACTCGTTTCCAGTCATCCAGTGGCATCCATTTTTACTCCACCTCAATCGTCACTTAACACTGACTACATTGACTACAGATTGCTTATGAGGAGCTGCTCCTCCATTGTGTTCTATTCTTTTTAACTTCTTATGCACAGTCGTCTTGCTATCTGGATTGCTTGTAACACTCTTTAACCCACTAGTGATTCCTTACGCTGATTTCATGCGATTTTTTGCAACCCTCCTCTGCAATATCCGTGGTCCATGTCCGTTAGCACATGAGGTGCACCTGGGATTGGTTCACTTGTGCTTGTTCCTTCGCGTTATCACTTTACAATCAGACCACAACAGCCGACTAGGACAGCTTTAGAAGTATTGAAATGTCCCTCGTGGATATGTTACCCAGGTAATATCCAATGACTAGTCCTCGCTTAGGTCACTCACCTCCAGTGTGCGATTTGCAGGGGGCATGGGGGGGATTTCCCCCTCCCCCTCTGCATCAGACCATCCCCTCCTCTGGCTTTAGTTTATGCATCCCAACCTCGGATGTTTATTTCCCACGCACTGCAGTAAAACTTTACATATAATTTAAATTTGTGGAGCCGAACACTGAAAGTTTTTAATACTGTCTTACTTTTAATACTATTGATATGTTTGCTTATTAGTTTTGAAAAAGTGTTATGTAGTAGTTAAGCATTTCAAAACATTTAGAACTAGATCGTCATTCTCATGTTGTCATTGTTGCTTTCGTCAAGGTGCGTCATCCGTTTACTTGCGAGCTTGCGAGGGAAGTAGTGTGGCAGTCATATCGCAGCAGTCGTACCGCAGAGTTGGATGAGCTGGGGGCTGAAGTTCCCACCCCGGGCCCTGACACAGGGTGGTGACCGGCCCGGTACCTGTGCGAACATTTACCGTTAGGCCACCTTTTGGCAACGGTATGGCGCGGACTAACGCACACATTACTAAATAACGCACCATCGTCTGCTTCTAGTTCCTAGGATACTATTTCGTGGACCTTCTTCGAATACTCTCATCTTTCTTTTCCTTTGGTTTTCATTTCCATTGTTAGCTGCATGTGCAAGTACCAAGTAGGCCGCCGCTGCGATACTTTATCATCCTTTATACTGCAAGCCCGACACACGTGTGGCACAAATTCTGTTGCTGTGGTATAAATTAACCTGCCGCAAGCAACGTACGCCACATTTCCGTAGCATGCCACAATCTTGCAAGACGTCGCCCCAGCATAAATGAGGCTTTAGAGACAGGTCTGTATTGTATGGTGGATGTGATGTGTTGCGTACGAAACTAAAACCTGCAATCAGATCCAAACGTCGTGGAAGAGGTGTCATCCTGCAGCAAGATAACGCTCGCCCACATTCTGCCAAACGGACAGCCGACGCAATAAAGGAGTTGAGATTCGAGGTGCTGGAACATCCACCATACAGCACAGACCTGGCTCCAAGTGACTTTCACATGTTTGGACCCTTAACGGAAGCACTACAGGGAAGAAGATTTGAAAGTGATGAAGACGTCATTGCTGCGGTGTAAAATTGGTTACAGATGCAACCGAAAAACGTATTTTATGATGAAATAAAAAAAAAGAAGTCGTAAAACGTCGTGAAAACTGCATTGAAGTCCAGGGAGGTTACGTAGAAAAATAACGCATGTTTCAGTTTTCTATCATCAGAATAAGTACAGCTTTTCACAAATGTGCCTTTACTTTTTGAATACATACCTGTATGTAGATGATTTTGTAAATAAGCTTTACCTATAATGTACTTTTAGAGATATAACAAGGGATGGCTTTTCTGATAGTGCATATGCGTGAATAGTGAGTTTCGGCATTAATATTTATTTATAAATAACTGCTTAACCATGGGTAACGCCACGGTCCAAGCTAGTAACATATGTAATTATACTAACCCCGTAAGACATCCCCCCCCCCCCCTGGTAAAAGCACAAATCGCACACTGCTCACCTCTCATGGCTGACCTGCTATTACTGCTGTTCTAGTGACAAACACTCCCTCTCTTATACTGATATCTAGTTGTCAGTGTCTGATTACACTCATTAAATAAGGGTGGTCGGACACATTTGATCATATAATGTGTACATGTAACTTGAGGTATTCTCACACCAGTGGAAAGCAGACAAATCAGAAGATCTTGATGGCCGCGAGATGCCAACAAAACGCGAAAAGAATCTGCCGGGAAACTTGAGAAAAACTATGTCCAAAACCAGTTTTCCCTGCGAGAGGTTTCACCATTTTGCTAAAAATAAAGCTCTCATGTGACATGATGGCTTGGTGCACGTCCTTCAATTGGACCCCACATCGGCAACTCCGCTGTCCCTGTCGTATCCAGCTGGAGGATGGTGGCCTACACTTTAAGGCGTCCTTCGTGATGATACCTCACGTCGTAGAGAGGTGAAGGTTTTAATGGCAGACTTAACATTTCCGTGATGCAACCGGGAATTGATACAGGGATCTTTCAGTTTCCAGGCGCCCGCTTTAACGATAGACTACCTGGCCTGCCACCATTTTGCTAGGAAGTGCTGGGCACTTTAATGTAATTCCCAGTGGTGACTGTGAAAATAGCACCATTGTCATCTGCATAAAGTATATGGGCCTATGAGATACAAAATGCCAAGTGCTCATTATACTGTTTCGTGCTTAGAACGCAGAAGTTTTTCTCGAATGTCGCGAGGATTCCCGTTGACTCAGCAACCGGAATTATATTTGTTGACCCTCCATTCATGTGAAACTCAACCGCATCATTCACGACGATGACCGCTTTTTTATGTTCTTCAAGCAGCACTTGAACTCGAATGACAAAATCCTCTCGTTGTCTGTTGAACAACACAGATCTTGCACACACAAAGTTTCAACATCATCAGTTTGAACGCAGTATTTTAAGTTCGTGGACCTACAGTCTGACAGAGGATGTGTATGCAATAACACTGTTAACGAATGCCCTGGAGCACCTCAACTGGATCAGTGCCTTAGACAGCGTAAGCTAAATTCAGGAGAGGATGGTCATGGAGAGCAAACTCAAAGGCTACAACTCCATTTTTTGTACTATTTATTACTAGCTGACAAACCCGGCATTGCCCGGGATATTCGTTAGCTATTTTTCTATTAGAAACGAAAACAAAAAATGAGCTGTGTTTGCTCTTCGCAGTTGAAAGCTTCAAAAAGCGCTACCAGGTGTCAGGGATTCTTTAAGTTGACTCAGCTGTAGGAGTGTCTTAGTAGTAAAGAACAAATGTATTAAAACTTCATGCATCATGCGGACTTTTTTCACGTATTTCACTGTTCACGACGTCATATTTCCTGATCTATTTTTAATACAATGATATAATTCTGCAGTAAATTCAACGGCCTATGTGGACACTGTCTGCAAAATGTGTTACGAATAGAGTAAGCAGCAAAGAAGTAATAAATTCAAGCGCCATTGCACCATGCGGCTGTCTTTTATGCATCTCAGCTTTTGTGACGTCATATATCCTGAACTGTGTGTGGTACCATGACATAATTTTGTAGGTCATATTTGGATACTGGACACGAAATTTGTTAGTAGCACAGAAATAACCTAATAAATTTAATCGTCTTGCACGTTCCTGCAGTTTTTCGTGCGTCTCATTCCTTATGACGTCATATCCTCTTAACTATGATAGCCAGGTGATTCTTACCCCCACAGAGATTGTTCTTTGACAGTAAGGGATATGTGTACCAAGTTTGGTTGAAATCGGTTCAGTGGGTTAGGAGGAGATGTGGAACATACACACATACATAAATCCATTTTATGTATTTTATATACTGTACATCTCGTTTGTATTGATTTAACGTACGACTTACAGAATTATAGCTTACAAGTACATACGTTAAACAGATACAAGGTAAGGTAATATGAAACAGTAAGAGGATTGTAATGAAAGCTAATCATGCATAATATGGTTCACTGTTTATTCCGATACTCCGCAGTCGCACTGGTCCTCATCGATAACCCTCAATTTGCATAGTGTCTTTGCTCAATTTTTTGTGTAAATGCAATGCAGAGCTCCAGTAGATTGCCGGTAATAATCATCTGAAGATGGCTGCCTGTTTGTTACACTAAATATCGTGGTAAGAAGACGTAACTCGGCTGTGATTCATTAAACTCATGGAATGTCTTAACCAGATCTGTCCCTGGCTGCCCATTTTTCTCTTTACCCTGCCTGGGTAAAGTGAATTCAAAATGTGCTGCAATGATCATCTAATCATTATATCACTTTGATTTGACACCCTGAAGAAACAGTCCTATCCATCATAAAGATTTGGGTAAACAAATGAGCACAGATATGCCAGTTAGCCTCCATTATGAGGATGGTGAAATGTTCTTCAATAGGCAAGACGGAGTATATGAGACAGCCTCTGAAGGCAGTGTGTTCAGTAGAGTAGCAGGCTGTAGTAGGCGGGGCGAGGCCGGGAGACAGATGTGGCCGCCCGAGGAGAGACTTTCCCTGGCCCTGAGTCACACCTGCCTTCCGTACCGCTTTCGGAAGCCACTTCACCCTCGGAGCAACGCGAACTGCAGACCTGTTTCACTTTAGATGCCTTTGTTCGTGGAGCAATAACGACACGTTTTCTCTTGACAGGTGCCTTCCACTCCTCCTTACGTTATTATCGCTGCCTAAATTAAATTAGCAACACCTCGTATTAATCCTCCTGTGAAGTGATATTTCATTCGTAATTAATGACTAGAGAAACATGCAAATGTGTTGTACATTTTTGTGTCGTTAAAACGGCTTAAAAAGGATGTAAAGAAGGGTGCAGTCTTTCACCTTGTTCAATCTTTACCGTCAAAATGCTATGGAGGAATTAAAAGGAAGATGCAGAAGTGGAATTAAGATCAGGGTGCAAGGATATCAGTAATAAGGTTAGTTCAAAGTGTTTCTATCCTCTGTTAAACCGAAGATTTGAAAGAACAATATGCTGAGCACAGGATACCGTTTGACAGTAAAACGAAGGAAAATTGCCGAGAATCAGTAGAGATGAATTTAGTAACAAACTTAAAGTGGTTCAAATGGTTCAAATGGCTCTGAACACTATGGGACTTAACTTCTGAGTTCATCAGTCCCCTAGAACTTAGAACTACTTAAACCTAACCAACCTAAGGACATCACACACATCCATGCCCGAGGCAGGATTTGAACCTGCGACCGTAGCAGCAGCGCGATTCCGGACTGAAGCGCCTAGAACCGCTCGGCCACCGCGGCCGGCTCTTAAAGTGAAAATTGGAGGTAGTGTAATGGGCGAGGTGAAGAATATCTATTACCTCAAAAGTCTGTGGATATAAGATGTATGCCGACGTTCGAGGTTACATCTATTAAATTCAAAAAACATTCCATACTCAATTTTGTCAGTTGGTTGCTCCTTCCTGTATTACCGTTTGGATGCTCTGTAGTGTTCACATTTTTGCAATGATTGGTGAATTAATGTATTCATGAGACAGTAACAAAAACAGTTTCTCGACAACTACGCCCAGTCTTGCTCATTGTGTTTTATACAAGGTGCTCTAAAATTTCCCTTATAAACTTTTAGCACTTGTAGAGGGTACTCAGTAGACAATATTCTGAATCGGAAACCATATCCGGAAACGTACCGTTCCCCTGCCTCAGTCGTTTGAAAACATGTTTGCTCGATGGGTATGCAACAGGGTAGTCATGGTGGGATGGGTGTGGGGGTGGGGGGGGGGGGAGAGTGCTTACGTCAGATCGGCTAACGTCATGTGACTGTCTTTCCTGCCTCGCTGACCTGCTTTCAGCTTCATTCTCGTAACTGTGAATGTCAGAGCAACATGGTAGACTTTTGTGGAATACAGCGACATGATCCTTTTGCATGGCGAAGCTCGCGGTAGTGGAAGAGCTGCTCGTCGCCTTCATCAAGATCGTTATCCACAACGCCCAATTCCGTCGCGCTACGGTCGCAGGTTCGAATCCTGTCTCGGGCATGGATGTGTGTGATGTCCTTAGGTTAGTTAGGTTTAAGTAGTTCTGAGTCCTAGGGGACTGATGACCGTAGAAGTTAAGTCCCATAGTGCTCAGAGCCATTTGAACCATTTGAACCAATTCTATCGCATACCATTTTCGCCACAATTACTCAACGGCTTCGAGGAAGGGTACCTTCACCGTCAGCAGGCGCGACTGTTTTGCTCCAAGGAGACGCCGCTCACCCGAGCTGGAAGAGAGCGTACTGTACCACATTGAAGAGAACCCGTCGACGAGTACACCGGTCCGGTTTTTTCGCTTATTAATGGGTGGAATTGAAAATAAGTGATGTACCGGGTCACGCCTAATACATTATCTGTGAAAGTGGTCGTGCTACCAGTATGCTTTCGAATGGTTGTAGCACGATAACGATAGGTTTCCGGACTTGGGTTGCAGTACAAAATACACTCACGCTCATAAATTATGGATAATGCTGATACATGGGGAAATAACGCTCTGGTGGGCGATTTGCGGGTTTAAATCACCTCGGGGTAGGACCATACGGTGCATTTGACCTGTGGTCGTCGCATGGTGGCGCTGGCAGCAGTCCACATACGCGGAGGCGTGTTGGTGCATGTCAGAGTACGGTGCAGCCAGTAAGTGTGCAGACGTTTTCAGATGTGCTAATGGTGACTGTGCGTTGAAAATGGCTCAAAGAACACATATGGATGACATTATCAGGGGCAGAGTACTAGGGCGACTGGAGGCCGATCAATCACAGCATGTCGAAGCATGGTCCCTCCGTGTGTCACAAAGTGTGGTCTCAAGATTATAGCAACGATTTCAGCAGACAGGAAACGTGTCCAGGCGCTACAGTACAGGACTTCCTCAGCGTACAACACCACAAGAAGACCGATATCTCACCATCAGTGCCCGCAGACGGCCACGGAGTCCTGCAGGTAGCCTTTCTCGGGACCTTACCGCAGCCATTGGAACACTTGTGTCCAGACACACTGTCTACAAACAACAGAAAAGGCATGGTTTATTCGCGGAGGCCTGCAAGGTACATTCCACCGACCCCTGGTCACAGGAGAGCCCGTAAATCCTGGTGTCAAGAACACAGACATGGTCATTGGAACAGTGGTCCCAAGTTATGTTCACGGACGAGTCCAGGTATAGTCTGAACAGTGATTCTAGCTGGGTTTTCATCTGGCGTGAACCAGGATCCAGATCCCTTAATGTCCTTGAAAGGGACCTGTATGGAGGTCGTGGTTTGATGGTGTGGGGTGGGACTACGATTGGTGCATGAACACCCTTGCATGTCTTTGACAGAAGAACTGTAACAAGTCATTTTGCACAAGTATGTCTGCCTTTTAAGGGGTGCACTGGGTCCCACTTTCCTCCTGATGGATGATAACGCACGACTCCACTGAGCTGCCATCGTGGAGGATATCAGGCGAATGGAGTGGCGTGCCTGTTCTCCACTCCTAAACCCGATCGATCACGTCTGGGATGCTGTCTGTCGACGTATCGCTGCACGTCTTCAAACCCCTACGACACTTCAGGAGCTCCGACAGGCACTGGTGGCTATACCCCAGCAGCTGCTCGACCACCTGATCCAGAGTATGCCAACCCGGTTTGCGGCCTGTGTACATGTGCATGGTGAGCATATCCCATGTTGATGTCGGGGTACATGCACAGGAAACAGATGCGTTTTGTAGCACATGTGTTTCGGGACGGTTTTCTCAAGTTATCACCAATACCGTGGACTTACAGATCTGTGTCGTGTGTGTTCCCCATGTGCCTATGCTGTTAGCGGCCGGTTTGTGTGGTACTACGTTGTGAGGCTCCACATTCTGCAATTATCCTTAATTTATGAGCATGAGAGTATATGCTATTACACAGCCCCCTCCGCAAGTCCTAGAAATTTTTAAGGGGAATTTTAAAGTACCCTGTATAAGGGCCAATCAAAATTTTATGTTTGAGGGCGCGTTGCAGCAGCGTACATGCAACGAAGCAGGACTCCAGTGCCAGTATATAAGAACCGGCGTGTAGGTAAGGAGCTAGTGTGGCATTCGTGCCTTTCCGACGTGCGTGCGACAAATGATGAAACTTTGCAAAAACAGACATAATGTCTTATGGGATAACAGCAATCAGTGATTTTATAATGTTGCTTAAAATCCGTCTTGATTGCAAAAAATTTGTTATTATTCATATCACCGGTTTCGGTTCATTCAGAATCATCTTCAGATCTGATATTTCAGTTACAGGAGTAACCCGTCCAAATCCAGCAACTTTCACATGCTACGTCACAGCATGTAGCATGTGAAAGTTGCTGGATTTGGACGGGTTACTCCTGTAACTGAAATATCAGATCTGAAGATGGTTCTGAATGAACCAAAACCGGTCATATGAATAATAAAAAATTTTTTGCAATCAAGACGGATTTTAAGCAACATTAAATGATGAAACGTCGACTAAGGTGACGATATTGCCAAATACGTCCAAACAGGGCGAATGTGCTGTTATTCTTTTTGTGGCTCCCTAAGGACGAACACTGGTGGATATCCACCAGAGAATGAAGAAAGCGAATGGGGCAGCATGACTGTCGGAATCCACCGTTGTGGGATGGTGCACCAAGTTCCGCGCTGGTAGCGATTCGACGCATATCGCGAATTTCGTGCCTCAGAAATTACGCCAAGTGAAGTGGGAGACACTCGAGCACTCTCTCTATAGTACTGTTGTCTCCTCACGCAGTTATCACGCCTTCGGTAGGTTAAAAAAGGCACGATTGCCTCATTGCTCTCGCCGATTTTGACTGGGTGGTATATCGATTCTGGACTACACGGTCTTCGAACGGAAACTATTTGATCGCCCCTTAAAATTATCAGTTACACACAGTAGCGTAATGTAAAGTCGCTGAACGTTTTAATAGTTTTCCAAACCCTTTATTGTGCCATGTTTATTTGAGCACTACGTGTGATGCTAGTTATAATCTCAGCCGAGAAAGCTGTTGGTCATAATTCTAAGCATCCGTGCTTAGCGGTGGTTCATTCTATTCTTTTGCTGGTTTTCACGAGTCCGTCCTTCCAGATCACCGCTGTTACACTTGCCAGCATTGCTTACAGGGGGCTATCGTGATGACACATACGACACTAACTCACTAATTCATCGCTATGAGACTGGGCTGACCGTTTAGAAAGTTTAAGCGGAAGCGACTTGGCAGTCACGCCAGGCTACTGCAGTTGCAGTAGTGTGAATAATTCGGGAAGGAAGGAAGTGTCTGATAACGACGAGAAGAAATACGAGCTTGGATAGGACACGCATCGTGAAGGCCATCAGCCGTGTCCTTTTCAGACGAACCGTGTCTGCGTCTGCTTTCAGCGATTCAGGTAAACAGAAGAAAAAGTCATTCGGCGCCCGCATATAAGGCGGCCTAAGGTAACGGGACACAGAGACGGTATTCCTTTCCAAACAGCAGACCGTGTACAAGCTACTGCTCTTGGCCCTTTCTGTTGGACGGCAGAATCCAGTTGGGTAAGGCATATCCTAGTGAGGCGAGAAATAGAAACAGTGTAAATTAAGCCCATGTTTTCTCCTGTAAAGAACAACTTTGTGCTCTGGACACCAGATATTTACAGTATACTGTGTGGATGTGGAGCTTACTAAGTAGTGTAAATGATTTTCATATTGAACACATAAATGCAGCACGAAACTCACAAATCTCGAAAAATCAGCAGTGGCGGAAGTTTGTCCGATGCAATCCACAAGGTTAAATTTGGCAACACGACAGTCTTACTATCTGTGTCAATCTACTGGAGCTGATGAGCAAAGAATATCTGCAATTTATTTTCAAAATTGAAGGAGTATCTTTGTTTAAAGTACAATTACCCCTCTAGATGAATGATTTTACTATTCGACTGGATACGGACCATATCCGAGGTATATGGAAAGGAGTGAATGTGACCATGAAGGACTACGGATCATGTGATATGGGAGTGCAATAATACTGACTGATCTAGACAGAAATTTCCTCCAGAACCAGAATGCCTGTAATATTCAGATAAGAGGCTTTCGCACAAATAATGCATTTCTGGACATAAGTTCATTAGCCTTTTTATGTTCTCAATCCTCTCATGTCTAAAGCCTATCTCAGTATATATATATATATATATATATATATATATATATATATATATATATATATATATATATTGTTTCCATTCTAGAGACCATTTATTCAGTCATATATTGTTACAGCGACTATGGTCTAATAAGTGCTGTACCACGCAGCCACAGTTATAGTATGTGTTGAAAATAGTTTCCATGTGCCTCAATGCATGTGTGTGCACACCATAACATGTTCTGTCTCCCACTTTCACATTGGCCAGGCTGCATCCAAACAACATGAATATGCTGCTCCATTATATTATTATTATTATATTTCTTCTTCTTCGCGGATGGATCACTGAGGACCACGCATAATCGACATTTGTTGGCCTTCCTTTTCGCCCAGTATTCCTTCATAAGCAACGAATGGGCTAGCTTTCGTTGCGTCGACCACGTATGTCGGTTAGTTTTTCTCACTTCTTCGTCAAAACACCGTGTGTTTGTGATTTTTCTGATTTCGTTTCTGTCATGTAGATTTGGAGACCGTAATTCTCTCAGGTCTTTTTCCGTCTGTTTGTACCAGTATCGGTCTTGTATGTTTGTTCTTTAAAAACGTATGGACTTTGTGCGTTAACCTGTTTGAGTCCATTATTTCTAAATGCCCCATGAATTGGATTCTTCACATGCGCGTTGTGTCTGTTATTTTGGAGATATTTTTATATATTTCTGCATTGGGTTTTGGATAATGCACACCATCTTTAGTTCTTGGTCCTAGGATTTTCCTCATTATTTTACGTTCTTTCACTCTAGTTGTTCAAGGTGTTCTGTTCTTTCTGAACATGGTTGTCTATAAGTTTGTGGAGAACATACTAATGCACATGTCCTGTGAATGTGAATGTCATAACCCTAGTCGTTCAAGGTGTTCTGTTTTTTCTGAACATGGGTATATATATTATCGGGGCCAATGAGGGAACCTGTCCCTATCAGGTAACAGGACACATGTTGAACCGAGGCGATTGAAAATATATATATTTCAATCACCTCGGTTCAACATGTGTCTTGTTGCCTGGTAGGCACAGGTTCCCCCATTGGCCCTGATAATTTGTTCCATGTGTAATGGCACTGAAGCGTAAAAGGCCGCGAATGGCGTCCTGTAGTATAGCCAACCATGTTGCATTCACCTGGTTTTAAAGTTCATCTGTGGTGGTTGGCACTGTGCCACAGTGCTGCACCCATTGTTTCACCGTATCCCAGACATTTTCCACTGGCGACAAGTCTGGTGATATGGCGGGCCAGGGCAAAAGGCCAACGTCCTGTGACACCAAGAGGGCACATGTTCGTGCAGCAACATGTGGTCGTGCGTTATCTTGCTGAAAAATGGCATCTGCGGTGTTGTGCAGAAAGGGTATGGCTATGGGTCACAGGATGTCATTCACGCAGGTCACACTGGTCGCAGTGACCTGGACACGAACCATCTGTGGTTGGTTGGTTGGTTGTTTGGGGAAGGAGACCAGACAGCGTGGTCATCGGTCTCATCGAAGTAGGGAAGGATGGGGAAGCAAGTCGGCCGTGCCCTTTCAGAGGAACCATCCCGACATTTGCCTGGAGTGATTTAGGGAAATCACGAAAAACCTAAATCAGGATGGCCGGACGAGGGATTGAACCGTCGTCCTCCCGAATGCGAGTCCAGTGTGCTAACCACTGCGCCACCCCGCTCGGTAACCATCTGTGATTTGTGGTTGTACCCGATAGTACCTTACCCTATAAGGCCTTAAGTTGGCGCTCTCTGTCTTGTGTGAATGAAGTCACTGTGATGCTGCTCCCCCTGTCCGCAGAGAACCAAAGTACGGCCATCGTTTTCAAACACACAGAACCTGTATTCGGCCGAAAACACTATCTGATACCATTCCTGTTCCCAGTGAGTTCGTTCCACTGTTGCTCCAAAGCCGAGGAGGACGCAGATCTGTCCTGCAGTGCCATACAAATGAAGTATCAATATTCTCAGCCAGGGGGGGGCGGGGGGGGGGGGGGTCGTCTGGGTGGTGCGATCTGACCCATCTCATCGTATTTTACGTCTTCCCTGAATCACTCTGCACCCATCTGTTGCACTGCCGAAACACTTCGTCCTACTTAAGCATAAATTTTCTGGATAGATGCATCACATTCTCTCATGCCAATAGTGCGTCCTGTTTCAAACTCACTGATTTGACAATACAGTTCGCGCATGCGTCTGCGAGGCACTCTGTATGTCTGCTCAAGTCACACTGATCCATTGCCGTCGGTTTATGGCGACAACGAGAGCCGCAGGCATGTTTCACTGTTGGGTGGCGTTGCGCCGCGGTATCGATGTTGACCTTGAACCCCCCGGCCGACGTGGTTCAAAAATGGTTCAAATGGCTCTGAGCACTATGGGACTTAACATCTATGGTCATCAGTCCCCTAGAACTTAGAACTGCTTAAACCTAACTAACCTAAGGACATCACACAACACCCAGACATCACGAGGCAGAGAAAATCCCTGACCCCGCCGGAAATCGAACCCGGGAACCCGGGCGTGGGAAGCCAGAACGCTACCGCACGACCACGAGCTGCGGACGTGGTTCAGATGCTTATCATTTCTGTAAAACATACTAATGTACATGTCCTGTGAATATGAACTTTCAAGGTGCTCTGTTTTTTGAGAACTTGAGTGCATTTGTTTGTGTGTGTGTGTGGTAGTATAGATATGAATATGTCCTGGATCAGCATGAGATCACGTTATCGTTCTACATCTGACGTAGTAACCACTATTCAGTTTTATGATTATGATCATTGTAACTTACTTGTCATTTTTTGTGTTTGAAAACAGTCTCGGAGGAACATTGTGACTGTATTACATTTCATGTTTACAGACGACGCCACAGTCCCACGTTCTAGCGCATCCGAAGTTCGCAGCATACTCAGGATTTTAGAGCCGCACACTTGTTACAGTCGACTGATCATCGAGTCAGTGACCCACTACGACGTGGTTGGCGGCTGAATTACTTGCAGGCACGTGACACGTGCTCCCCGCGACTAGTGGGTTTTGACTGGTGAGTCAGTAACATTACCAGATGCCAAGTTTGTTTTGTTTGCCGATGATACAAACATTGCCATAAATAGCAAATCAAGTGTAGTCTTAGAAAGATCAGCCAATAAAATATTTGTGGACATTAATCACTGGTTCCTAGCCAATTCTTTGTCACTAAACTTTGAAAAAACACACTACATGCAGTTCAGAACTTGTAAGGGGTGTCCCAAGAGTATATGTCTAACATACGATGACAAGAAGATAGAAGAAGTGGACAGTGTTAAATTCTTGGGATTACAGCTTGATAATAAATTCAACTGGGAGGAGCACACCACAGAACTGCTGAAGCGTCTTAACAAATCTCTGTTTGCAATGCGAATTTTGTCAGACATAGGGGATATAAAAATGAAAAAGCTGGCATACTATGCTTACTTTCATTCCATAATGTCATATGGGATTATTTTTTGGGGTAATTCATCAAGCCAAGCTAAAGTTTTCCGGGCACAAAAACGTGCAGTAAGAATTATATGTGGTGTGAACTCAAGAACGTCCTGCAGAAGCCAGTTTAGGGAACTAGGGATACTAACTACAGCTTCCCAATATATTTATTCCTTAACGAAATTTGTCATTAAAAATATATCACTTTTTCAAACCAACAGCCCAATTCATGGAATCAATACTAGAAATAAGAATAATCTTCACAAGGATTTAAAGTCACTTAGTCTTGTACAAAAAGGTGTGCATTATTCACGAACACACATTTTCAATAACTTGCCAGCAGCCATAAAAAGCTTAACAACCAATGAAATTCAGTTCAAGAGAAGCCTAAAGGATTTATTGGTGGCCAACTCCTTCTACTCCATTGATGAATTTCTTAGTAAAACCAACTAATTTGTATATAAGTACAACATAACTTCTGCACAATTTCAGTGCAGTAATGTGTTCACTGAAAATTTGTGTGTGTGTGTGTGTGTGTGTGTGTGTGTGTGTGTGTGTGTGTGAGTGTGGTTGTGTGTAAGTATTATCTAACTTCTGCACCATTTCAGTGCAGTAATGTGTTCATTGTAAATAAGTATTACAGTAGTTGTATTACATGTTTATTACCTTATAAATAAATAAAAAACTTTTTTATTTTAAATTCAGTGCGTTAGTATTTGCAAAATGACTCTTAGTGTTCATTAAAAAATGACGATCATTCCACTTGGGACCTGTGGAATGGTACATTAGCTTATTTGTTTTAGTTGTAAATATTTGTCATGTATTGTTGTTTTTCTGACATGTTCCACATCCTGGAGGACCTCCTCACTACGGATCAATTGGAATGAAAGTAAATCTAATCTAATCTAATCTAATCTAATCACTCGTGTGAAACGCGACATGACACGTGACCGTAGAGGAAGGTCACGTGAGCCAATCAACGCGAAACCACCTGGATATAAACCTGCCAGCTTTGCAGAGCTCTGCCGAGTTACGTATCTTCTGTTCTATGGCGACTTGATTGATCTCTGTTGTTGGTATTGCTTGTTGTGTTTGTGCTTGTCTTGTTGGTAATATTTGTTCACCATTGCTAACTGCTGGTGAATCCGAGGGGAAGCAATTCGTAACAGTTCCCATTGTCATTGCCTCACCTGTATTGCCAAATGGCTAAAACAGTCGCCTAAATCTCACTTACAAGTGGTCTACCTTACAGATTGAAGGGGCAATGAAAATTTTAATGTCAACGTTTCGCATAGTCATTGACCGAGTTTAAAACCTGCTCCTTATGTCATAGCCTTAACACAGTAAGTCAAGTATCAGCAGACCCGAGAAAACTTTCTCGGTTTTATAGTTTTAAATAATGATAATATTTGGAATAAGTGTTGTCATTGGGGTGAAGGTGGTTATGGGAATGAAGAGAACACATCTTGAAAAATGAACCGAACTACGTGAAATGATAATCATGAATTTATGATTCATCCTTGTATATACACTTCCATGTGTCCAAAAATTTGTTTTGTATTTGGAATGCTTGTTCTTGCTTGTATTACGGGCAGAGAGCAGGGACTCTCAGTAGGGCCGCATAACCTATAATTGAAAATGACAAAAATGTTTGTCGTTTCGGAATGTATATTCTTTTAGAAGGGCGACTTTCACGGTGGACGGAGATACCGGATTACCGCATGCTCACGGTTAGTATCTGTGACAATGCTGTACACAAATTATCCCGTCAACTACTTTAAAACAAATAAAATGATGTTTCAGAGATTCTCTTATTGGTGTTCAGTAAGTTAGCTTCGTAAAATATAAGTATGAACCTTGACCTCCATGATGCCCATTCACCTATGATTGTTAAAAGTCTCTCTTATGTTAAAATTTTCCACAACTAGTAAATTCTAGTTAAAAATCGGTACGAAATGTTAGAATCCTGTTAAAAAAACCTTTGTAGCGATACGTCATTCATCACTGTACGATTAGTATGTGTTGAGAAAATGAACGTTGACTTGAGGAATAATACATATGATGATTAGAGCTGGAAACTGTTTCTTTTTCCTTGATGCAGTACACGCACATTACCTGACTATATTAATCCAGCGTGACTTCCAACTAACCTGAAACATAATTTCAAACCTGTTCTAAACATTTTCTCGCTTACAGCCCCACAGAATGATGAAAGGAAAACAGTTCATCTCTTACCAAATGTAAGTTGTTCACGCGATAAGACTTAAGCATCAAGCATGACGTCTTAATTTACTGTTTCTTTAAAACTAGCTTTTAAGAGATATAACCAAGCGTAAAATAAATCGTTTGACACTATGCATTTTTAGTTAAAAGGTCTTACATGAACCTATGAAATAGTTATCGCATTATCACATTTTTTGTTTTACCGCTTGTGTATTTGACTTTTTTTATTAGTCTATGGGTGAGTAATCTGAAAACAGTAAAATGACATCGCAGTATTTTAACACTGCTACCATGCTAGAAACCCGAGAGCTTGTCATGAACTGAATTACATTTTTTGCATCTTTAACCACGAACGTTTTACATGCTTAAAGTCAAACATTAAACCCATTAACAGTTTTGTAAGTAATCAGAGGTCTGAAGGTGTTTTGTATAAGAGAGTTCGATTCTTTAAGAAATCCTAATTACTTAATTTGAACGTCCTGTATATATTCTTATATTTATGATGATTCATGTAATTAAATAATAAATCGAAATTGTTCCTCTTAGCGTTAACAGTCTGTACGTAAAATAATAAATAACCTAAGGAGCACCTACATGCAAGAAGAATTTTCATTCACTAACAGCGAGCGCTTGGCAAGCTTACTCCAACTTGTGCTTCTAACTACCTGTTACAGGACGCGACTTTGCAACCTGCGAGGACAATGACGAGAAATCATAGTTTCCAGCTCACAGTGATATTAACATTAAATAACTCGCTACGTGAGAAACGTCTCAATACTATCACCAGATGACATTCATATTTTTTATAAATAGTGCTGGACAGCTTCAATAAATTCAATGAAAGGCGTATTACAACCACCAAAAGCTACCGTAATGTATCTATAGACAACGAGTTCTTGTGAAGCGACTGTTTCCAAGTCACGAATTAACATTACATCAAGTTAAAGAAAGGTTCTTTGCAGTAAAATACAAAATTCATTTTAGTAGCGAGATCTGTCATATATACGTGCTTCTGTTATACATTGATCGCCAGTCAGATTTTTGTACCTGGTGACTGATGAAAAATATATAAGGTAATAGATGCACGTATATATGACTGATAGCGTAACTAAAGAAGATATAAAATGAAGACTGGTAATAGCAAGAAGAGCATTTCTGAGGAGAGAAATTAACGTCGCATACAGATTTAAGTGTAAGGAAATCTTTCCTGAAGGTATTTGTCTGGAATGTAGCCATTTATGGAAGTGAAACATGGACACTATACAGTTCACACAAAAAGAGAATAGAAACTTTAGAAATGTGGTGCTTCAGAACAATGCTGAAGATCAGATGGATTGATCTCGTAACTAATGACGAGGTAAACGAAAAGCAACCGTTTGATTTTGTTCTACAATATTACTTTTATTGTTAACCGGTTTTCGGCTTACAAGGCCATCTTCAGACATTCACTATTATCACCAAAGAAGTTACAATGTTTCATACCTCCTGATGTAGCCTTGTCTATTACTAGTTTTATTTTATTTTATTAGTTTTGTTTATTAATAGAAACTGTTATGTAGGCATGCAATTTCTATTTTGTATTAAAGGTTTTCCTGTCTACTCCATTGTTATTTATGTACTGTTCAATTTTTACTTTTTCATTGCATTACCATCACACTGTCAAAGATGTTACATACTGTATGTTTCTACTTCAGTCTAGACGTGTTACTTCTCTTCCAATGTTGTTTGCAAACATTGTAACTTCTTTGGTGATAATAGTAAATGTCTGAAGATGGCCTTGTAAGCCGAAAACCGGTTAACAATAAAAGTAATATTGTAGAACAAAATCAAACAGGTGCTTTTCATTTATTATAATGTTGTTCCACCAAGAACAGACGGAAGATTCTATTAACATGATAATGAGGAGGTGCTGATTAGAATTGGGGAGACCAGGAATTTGTGGCACAACCTGACCGAAAGAAGGGGTCGGTTGATAGGACACATTCTGAGACATCGAAGGATCAGCAATTTAGTATTGTAAGGAACTATGGGTAATAAAAATCGTACAGGGAAACCAAAAGATCAATGCAGGAAACAGATTCGTAGATGAAGAGGCTTGCACAAGATAGACTAGCATGGGGAGGTGGATGAAACCAGCCTTCGGACTGAAAGCTGTCCGCAGCTCGTGGTCGTGCGGTAGCGTTCTCGCTTCCCACGCCCGGGTTCCCGGGTTGGATTTCCGGCGGGGTCAGGGATTTTCTCTGCCTCGTTATGACTGGGTGTTGTGTGATGTCCTTAGGTTAGTTAGGTTTAAGTAGTTCTAAGTTCTAGGGGACTGATGACCATAGATGTTAAGTCCCATAGTGCTCAGAGCCATTTGAACCATTTGACTGAAAGCTATAACAACAACAGCGTAAATAAAACCGACTTTGTGTTGGGCGCCAGTGAACCTTCCTTTAACGTGACGTAGTGATAATACGTGACTTGATCACTTGACCGAAACTTACTGTGTGTAAATAAATGTACATTTCAGTAGGATGACATTTATATTACATCGCGACCTCAGCAGGTGGAAGAAGTATATTTCTTCAAATGTGCTGAAACGTCTTTCTGCGGTGCTGTACGGGGAATCGAACTTGCAATAGGGCAGAAATATTGTCAGTCCCGTTAGGCCGTTCCACTGTCGGTGACTGCAGCTTCACGGGGAGTAAGCCAGACAAAGGGCCCATTCTGGGCAGAAGGACACGATCTGCGTCAGCGCTGTCCCTGTGACTCTTGACCGTAACCCAGAATGCCAGCACCTTGCGCAATGACAAAGGTGGGGAGCTAGAGGAATAAAGGCGCCATTAACTGAAGGATGGGCGAGCTGATACTAAAACTAGCCACTTGCAGTAATCTAGATCTTCCCATATCGCTATATCACCAGACGGGATTCTTCGTAGGTCTTCAGTACTCGCCCTTAATTAAGGGCCATAATTAGACTCAAATATAGTTTTCAAAATAATGCGGTGGTACAGAGATTTCTCCGGTATACACTTATCATTTGAGGCAAGTATTACATAATCAAGTAACTAAAGGCAATAGTTTCATCAATCTTCAAATAAAATAAAGGACTATACCACACAAACGGTTAGCGTTCATTGAAGTATAAATGCTACGTAAGATCTGTTGCTTTTTTCATTGAAGTAATGAGGTATTACTTCTTAAATTTTTCATTTTATTGATGAACAAAGTCATTCGTTTGGTCTAATGAAGCTGCGAAGACAAATGTGAAACGTTCTACCTTGTATAATGAAGAATCTCGGTAAATAAAAGCAACTAAGCTCGTTGGGCTAGCAATCGTAATTTTTTCACCAACGAACTAAAGCTGTATAGAATATATTTTCAGACCACTGACAATGCTTCTGTTCATTACATCGAAACCACAAATAGCCTATCAGCAACAACAAGTATCTACGAAAGTACATATGAGGCAACAACTTGCACATTTTTAGCTGATAATAAAAAGCCAATCATGCCAAGTAAGTCACATATGTGATCATCTGTAAGAATTTTCTGGATGGTTTGAAGTAACTCCGTCATATCCGACGGGGGAAGTTATTCACCGATATTACTGCTATCTGATTGGATGTTACCGTCACGTCATGATCGATAGACAACCTAAAATGGCTTGGGTATTCCCAGTTGCTGTACTAAATGGTGAATAAATGCAAGATAACGTCCGCAAACAAAATAAAGATAGCAGTTATCTGATAACGGCGTTAGTCATCTCAAATTTTTTAACATCTTTTCAATGCAGAGTTTTACAAAAAAATAGTAAATATTTCAGAAGGTGACAGTGTAGACAGATTCGAAAAAACCTTTCCATATGACATATGTTTAATTTTTATTGCCTACAGAGATATGGACTGATACAGAGATAAGTTTTCATTTCGCATGGTGGTACTCCAGCTGCTATGGGTTTCTTTATTGATTTTCATTTTAATGTGTTTTCATAATTCAAATCTTCAATTGTGACTTCGATTTGTAGGCCAGTTCTAGTGTCTCTTTTAAGCTTGCTGCACGGATTTACACACGCGTAGTATGGCTCAAATGGCTCTGAGCACTATGGGACTCAACATCTTAGGTCATAAGTCCCTTAGAACTTAGAACTACTTAAACCTAACTAACCTAAGGACATCACACACACCCATGCCCGAGGCAGGATTCGAACCTGCGACCGTAGCAGTCCCGCGGTTCCGGACTGCAGCGCCAGAACCGCTAGACCACCGCGGCCGGCCGCGTAGTATGCCGATACTGTGAATGAGTAGCGGTTTTGTAGAGGAAACACTGCTACTACTTGTATGGAACACGGTAGACGATTTCTATAGCGAAGAGTACCAGATTCAAGAGTGTTTACTCGTGTTTTCACTAAACTGTGTGAGAACGGAGCATATTAGGTATACAACTTTGCTTCCGCCGTTTTGCAATAGACGGCAGTAGCGGCAAGTGGGGTTCAGGTGGTCGGTCATATGTGTAACACAATAAGCTTAGGCATCTGTAAACATAATGCCATAAAATATTAGTCGATCTGTGATTACATCATAAGGCTATTCTCGATTAAGTACGTCAACTTACGTACCCCTTTCTAGCCATTTGCGGGAAGTTTTAATTTTCTGCTTTAACATGAAGAAATCTGCCGCTGTGGCTCTTAAAATACTGGGTAAGACCAATGGTGAGGGAATTATTAGTCGAAGAACATGCAGAGAATGTTTTCAACGCCTTAAGAACGGTGATTTTGATGTCGAAGACCGGCATGGCGGTGGAAGACAGAACGTTTTCGTAGCTACTAAATCAGACGAAGACAGTCACAGGACATCATTATCGAAAGTAATTGATGTGTTAGAGCCCAGTACTGAAACACAAACGGCCACAATACAGCGATAGACACGTAAAGGTAATTTTACATCAGGTCAGTGCTCGACCCCATGTCACAAAACCCGTCAAAATATACACGGAAACGTTGAAATGAGAAGTCCTATGCCTCGCGCCGTATTCTCCGTACGTTGCTCTCTCTGACTACCGCCTCTTTCGATCAGTGGCATACAGTGTCGCTGTCCAGCACTTCCGATCATACGAACAAGCGCAAAATTGAATCGATTCATGGATCACTACAAAAGAGGCCCAGTTCTACCGCCATTAGTATGCTATCCGAAAGGTGGGAGAATGAAGTGGCCAGCGATGGGAAATACTATGAATCACAATTTTTTTTGTAATTTTTGCACAATAAAACCCCGAACTTCAAGAAAAGACGGTGGAAGCAAACTTGTAGACCTGTTATTTAATCTGAACGTGTAAATAAAGGAAGAAGGAAGTAATATTAGAGTTTAACGTCCCATCGACAGCACGGTCATTGGAAACGGAGCACAGGCTCCTATTCCGAAAGGATGAGGAAGAAAATAGACCGCACCATTTAAAAAAAAAACATCCTGGCGTTTTACTAGAGACATATAGGGAAATCACAGAAAACCTAAATGTGAAACGCGGGACGGTGATTTCAACCGTCGTCCTCCAGAATGCGAGTCCATTGTGTTAACCACTGTACATTGAGATATGACTATCATTCTGTATCGAACGAACTGATAAGCTTTGCTGTCCAACGTCAGTAACATATACCTAGTGACATTCCCGTGGGCACGGATTGTTTTCAAGGTAAGCACTCTATCTTGTTCACGTTTTAATAAAGTGATCTAATAGTTTGTGTGTTTTGTAGCATCTGCTCGGCCGCCTCCAGAAGTAAATCTAAGAATGCTGCAACGCCACCTCACTATCCTTTACAGCGAATTCTGTACCTTCGAGAAGAAGATGAAGGTGTACGATTGGAATTTTGTCGTTATTTACAAATCATCGAGTAATTCTATTAATAATGTTTGCTGATGAAGCCGCTTTCAAACGGTTTAAATGGCTCTAAGCACTATGGGACTTAACGTCTGAGGTCATCAGTCCCCTAGACCTACAACTACTTAAATCTAACTAACCTAAGGACATCACACACATCCATGCCCGAACCAGGATTCGAACCTGTGACCGTAGCAGCAGCGCGGTTCCAGACTTAAGCGCCTAGAACCGCTCGGTCACAACGGCCGGCCGAAGCCGCTTTCACTCGCGACGGTAGCAGTAATAATCTGTCGGTGTCTCACGAAAAACCAACATGTGTTTGAGGAGACGCATTTTCAAGAACACTTATCTGTAAATATACGGTTTGATTTGACAGACAGGCAATTGATTGGGCCTGTTGCGTTACAGCATCTTCCTACAGGACCCCATTATCTAGATAATGAGCATCAAGCATTGTAGGAAGAGATTCCTTGATTTCCGGACCTTACCTCTTTAGATTTTTGACAGTGGTGAGTCTGAAAGGTGAAGTCTACAAAGAGAACATCGACAAAAGGGATGAGTTTATCACATTAGGAATAGTGCTGCCCCCATGAAAGAAGGTCAAGATAACCTCAGAAGGGGGACACCTGGTATTGTAAAGAGAATTCGAAAGTGCATATAAGTTGGAAGTGGAGTAACTAAAATTCGATTTTGAACGTAACAGTTTTCCTTTGCTGAGCACCTTGTGTGCGCATCTGTTTGTCAGTGACCGATAACAATTAGACGCATTCCAAATGGAACGTTTGTGTATACTACCATCTTCCAAAATACGTACTACACTGTTCAAAAGAACTGGATGAATATCCTGTGTGTTAAATGTTTTCTGGTACAGGCGGTACCTGCACGGCTTGAGATCTGCGTTTTCAATGCAGGTAACAATTAAAATCATTCGTCGTATATTGACTGCGTTATGAATTACTGTGTCAGATGAATTTAAGAAGGAAGTGAGTACCGGTACCCATTGTTTTCTAATAAGACACACAGATAGTCCGCCCGGTTAAAATGGTTCGAATGACTCTGAGCACCATGGGACTTAACTTCTGAGGTCATCAGTCTCCTATAACTTAGAACTACTTAAACCTAACTAACCTAAGGACATCACACACATCCATGCCCAAGGCAGGATTCGAACCCGTGACCGTAGTGGTAGCGCGGTTCCAGACTGTAGCGTCTAGAACCGCTCGGCCACCCCGGCCGGCACCCGCCCGGTTAGCCGTGCGGTCTAACACACAGCTTTCCGGACTGGGAAGGAGTCCATGGTCCCCGGCACGAATCAGCCCGGCGGACTTGTATCGGGGTCCGGTGAGCCGGCCCGTCTGTGGATGGTTTTTAGGCGGTTTTCCATCTGCCTCGGCGATTGCGGGCTAGTCACCTTTATTCCGCCTCAGCTACACTATGTCGGCGATTTCTGCGCAAGCAAGTTCTCCACGTACCCGTACACCATCATCACTCTACCACGCAATCAAGGGGGTTACCCTCGTCTGGTTGAAACGTTCCCTGGGGGGTCCACCGGGGGCCGAACCGCACAGTAACCCTGAAAGAGTGGTTCGGTGTGGGGCGGCGGAGAGGTGGACTGCGATAGTCGTCGTGGGGTTGTGCACCACTGCACAATACAATTAAAGGTACAGAGATAGCACTTGTCTTTCGTGGACTAGTGTTCAACCAAGGATTTGCAGTGAGACATCTTAATGCAATGCAAGTTGCTTTGGCGGTCTGTTTCAGTCGTGTTGCTGCAGGTGCTGAAACCTCACCACGCGTCATCCATAGGTTGTGGACGTGCTTCAGAAGAAAGGTTAGTAGTGTAATATCTCTTTATATTCGATGAATTATTCTGATACAATTCTACCCTTGAATGACGTTTACTAATTTTCTATCTTCATACTCGCAGAATCCATGCGAAAAGTAGTTCATACAATAGCTATGCCATGAGCGCATAAGTATTCTTTGTAGTACTCTCTCTGGTGGTTGTTAGAAAAAAAAAAAAAGAAAGGGAGCTTCCGAGATTGTCTTCGTGCCGATTAGCATGAGCTTGGTTTGGAAGAACTGTAATTTGATTATTGAGATTTATCACAGAAGATAACTGATACGAACTGTACGATTAAAAAGGAAATAAATATATATTGCTCCTTCCATAAAAAGGTGTGTATGTGACATTTGGGAATTAATGATATTTATCGATATATTGCGTAGTTGTTAATCAGAAGGGACTTCCGAAAGACTGGATACGAACCTGCATTTAATAATCCTAGAGCTCCATTACTTCTTCGGAAGGTTAAACTTCATCAAAGCCAAATATCCGCTTGATCTGAGGTTTCCCGACTGATTATACAACGCTCCCAAAATTACGAGGCATTTTATTTGTACAGATTAGCAGACTGCTGCAAAGCACGAGCCTGCAGAGAAGAAGAATCATCGCCTGATTTCATTCTAACAAGTAAAATTTCAGAATCATTTTTAGTGACTGAGCTATGACTGTGTTTCCTATCATGAATGATTGAGTGCTCGAACGAATTGAGAGCTTCATAATCACGTAGATAGGAGAAAAAATTACAGGTGTGACAGGACTCTCTTGGATTGTTATATAATATATGTATTTTTTGTTTCATGAAACCCAACTAGAACGAGAGGTAACTAATCTGAAGAGAGATTCGGTGCCCATAGTAAAAGATTGCTGATACCAAGAAACGATTTCAACTATAGGACAACACCGAGACTACAGAACAAGGCCAGAGAAATCTAATTTTTTTATCCTGTAGTTAAAATAGTTTGAAATCAATTTAGAAAGTACTTTTTTCCAGATAGTAGTTAGATTGTAGAACTGTATATTGTGTGATTTTCGTATCTGGACATTGAACTTTATACCATCTGTGAAGTAATTTGAAAGTTAAGTGTGTCTACGACAGTAAATTTGAAACTGTATTTAGTGATTAGAACCTGATATTGACGGTTATTTAATGGTATTGACTAGAGCGGCATTTAAAATATCATTGAATCAGCAACGAGACGTGCAACAGCCTTCAGCTATTTGCGCAGAAGCAGAGGCCACGGATAGCAACTCTGAGACTGTTGTGGCTAGCGGTAGCAATATAAATAACCCCGCTGGTTCAGAAAACATTCGTACAACAGCTGATCAGAGTGTTGTTGACACATTAGTTGTTATTATGCAACAGTTGTCTCTATTAGCCGAAGGCCAAGTGGAGGTAAAACGAGATTTATCCGTTATAAAAAATGAACTCCAAAACCAATTAGCCGAAAATCAAACACAATTACAAAATCAGTTAAGAGCTACCTTTACCGAATTAGATCAGAGATTAAATACCCAGACACAAGAAATAAAAGAACAGGCAGTAAGGACCGAACAGAATCTTATTGCTCAAATTGAGCAAGTCCGCCGACAATGCCAAGAAAACAATAGTAAATTAAAAGCGGAACTAACCGAAAATGTATCCGTCAAAATTGACACGATACAAAAACAAGTAGAACTGTTTCCTCAAGTAATACAAGCTCAAGAGGACATACAGTGTTCCGTAGCTATGATACCAGAAATTATAGAATCCCAAGATAATCTAAAGAAGCAATTCGACGAAGTGAAGGAAAAACAGATGACAGTGGAACATAGAATGAATGTACTTGCGGGAAAGTTTTCAGAAATGACATTAGAGCGGCAAAATTTTCCTTCGGAAATCATAGAAGAAACTGTGAAAGTAGCTTTACAATCAATTTCAGAGAGATCCGAGGAGAATTTTTTCAACAAAGGGTTAAAGGAAGTTCGTGAACAACTTGGCGAAGAATTCTCGCGTTGGAAAGAAAATATCGAAAGATCACTAAATCTCTCGCAGCAGGATTTAGAAACAGCGAGAAGTAGGAAACAAAACTCTCAATCTGCGCGTGACATTCCGTCCACGTCAAGATCCGATGTAGACAGAACTGGAACGTCACAAGTTAGATTCGATATAACGGATAGCCCCAGGGAAAAGTACGAACAGGATGGTTTTTGGAATCGTAGTACCGTTGAGGAGAAGATGATTAAACAGAGACAATTTCAAATCTTTAACCCTGACAAAAAGAATGTTCATCCTGTAGTTTTTATTCGAAGTTTCAGAGGTCTATTTCCGCGATCTTGGACAGAATGGCAAAAGATTAGTTTTGTATCTGGATATATACAAGGATCAGGAGCATTGTGGGCATCCGAACAAACATCTTCTAGTAAATGTTACAATGAATTTGAGCAGGCTTTTCGAGCAAAATATTGGTCTGCTGGAATACAAGAAAGACTTAGGCAGGAAGTATTATATTCTGAGCTTTTCTCATTTTCTAGAGGATCTCTAAATAGATATTTTGAGAAATACATTAATAAATCTTTGTATTGGGATGTACCGATTCCTTTGCCGGATATACTTAGAATACTCAAGTCCAGACTACCCACCAGTATAAGTAATCAGCTATTATACACTCCTGGAAATTGAAATAAGAACACCGTGAATTCATTGTCCCAGGAAGGGGAAACTTTATTGACACATTCCTGGGGTCAGATACATCACATGATCACACTGACAGAACCACAGGCACATAGACACAGGCAACAGAGCATGCACAATGTCGGCACTAGTACAGTGTATATCCACCTTTCGCAGCAATGCAGGCTGCTATTCTCCCATGGAGACGATCGTAGAGATGCTGGATGTAGACCTGTGGAACGGCTTGCCATGCCATTTCCACCTGGCGCCTCAGTCGGACCAGCGTTCGTGCTGGACGTGCAGACCGCGTGAGACGACGCTTCATCCAGTCCCAAACATGCTCAATGGGGGACAGATCCGGAGATCTTGCTGGCCAGGGTAGTTGACTTACACCTTCTAGAGCACGTTGGGTGGCACGGGATACATGCGGACGTGCATTGTCCTGTTGGAACAGCAAGTTCCCTTGCCGGTCTAGGAATGGTAGAACGATGGGATCGATGACGGTTTGGATGTACCGTGCACTATTCAGTGTCCCCTCGACGATCACCAGTGGTGTACGGCCAGTGTAGGAGATCGCTCCCCACACCATGATGCCGGGTGTTGGCCCTGTGTGCCTCGGTCGTATGCAGTCCTGATTGTGGCGCTCACCTGCACGGCGCCAAACACTCATACGACCATCATTGGCACCAAGGCAGAAGCGACTCTCATCGCTGAAGACGACACGTCTCCATTCGTCCCTCCATTCACGCCTGTCGCGACACCACTGGAGGCGGGCTGCACGATGTTGGGGCGTGAGCGGAAGACGGCCTAACGGTGTGCGGGACCGTAGCCCAGCTTCATGGAGACGGTTGCGAATGGTCCTCGCCGATTCCCCAGGAGCAACAGTGTCCCTAATTTGCTGGGAAGTGGCGGTGCGGTCCCCTACGGCACTGCGTAGGATCCTACGGTCTTGGCGTGCATCCGTGCGTCGCTGCGGTCCGGTCCCAGGTCGACGGGCACGTGCACCTTCCGCCGACCACTGGCGACAACATCGATGTACTGTGGAGACCTCACGCCCCACGTGTTGAGCAATTCGGCGGTACGTCCACCCGGCCTCCCGCATGCCCACTATACGCCCTCGCTCAAAGTCCGTCAACTGCACATACGGTTCACGTCCACGCTGTCGCGGCATGCTACCAGTGTTAAAGACTGCGATGGAGCTCCGTATGCCACGGCAAACTGGCTGACACTGACGGCGGCGGTGCACAAATGCTGCGCAGCTAGCGCCATTCGACGGCCAACACCGCGGTTCCTGGTGTGTCCGCTGTGCCGTGCGTGTGATTGCTTGTACAGCCCTCTCGCAGTGTCCGGAGCAAGTATGGTGGGTCTGACACACCGGTGTCAATGTGTTCTTTTTTCCATTTCCATGAGTGTATATAAATGATAAGGATATAGACTCATTTATGACTACGCTTGATCGTATTGATATAATTGAGGAAGACAATAAAAGGGCAGGAGAAATGTCATATCAAAGAAGAGCAATAGAAGCGAATCCGAGCTGCAACTCGAGTGGGAATGGCAGTAATGGTAGCAGTAACAATAATCATAACCAACTACACTCTCCGAGGAGACTTAGCAATGGAAAAAATGCAAACAATAATTATTACCATAATGGAAACTTTAGTAATGGTGCAGCGAGGGGCTATTTTAGGAACAGTAGGAATTTTAATCGATATAATCCAATGTATGGCAACACAGGACGGTTCTACCAACACCAGCAGAACAACAACAATAATTACACGAATCAAGCAAGACAATATAGACCGAATTCACCACAACAACCGATAATCACTGAAGTATCTGAAGAGACAAATACCAATCGGACCAACAGTCAGTCAAACTAAACATGACTGCATCGTGCCCCAGAGGAGCGGTCAGGGGATCTGTTATGGGCGAAACAGTAAAATTACAATTGTTAAGATATAATGATGGTGAGCTGTTGACTGAAGAGTTAACAAAGGATTTAATAACGTGTCATAATGACAGATCGAGTGTTCCGGTATCGGAAGTATTTGTTGAAATAGAGGAAGTTCCAACGAATGTGATATTAGACACCGCCGCTTCAGCCAATGTCATCTCAGGCGCTCTTTTTCGGAGAATTATTAGGAAGAAGAAGGTACCAATTTTGCCAGTACAGAACTGCAAAATCATCGGAGCTGTTGGAGCACGCTCTCCCAATGTCAAAATACAAACACAATTATAGATGAAAATGGGAAATGTAGCAATAAAATGCACGTTCCTTGTAGTGGAGAAGTTATTAGTGGACTGTATTCTTGGTATTGGGAGTATGCAGGAGTACGATGGTCAGATTGATTTTTTGGAAGGAATAGTTAAATTTAGATTAAATGGAGAAGAGATAGCACTGGATTTAAATAGAAAGGAAACGGTGCGTGAGAAATATTGTCGCGGTGCCATAATTCAATTAATTGACGCTACAAACGGTCGTTGGAAGGAGCTTTCAAAGGATTTGATACAACAGGAGGACTTTAACCAAACAACAATGATAAAAGCTAGTGAATCAAATCAGCTTACCGAAGAACAAAGGCAGCAGCTTCATTATTTGTTAGAGGCATGTGAAGAGATTTTTGATGAGAAACCAGGAATTATTAAAGGGTATATTTGTCACCTACAAGTGAAGCCACATCAGACTTACTGTTACACGCACTATCCGATCCCCTGGCGTTTAAAACAATCTGTTCAAAGGGAGATAAATAGAATGTTGGAATGGAACTTGATTGAGCCAACAACTAGTTCATATTGTTCTCCACTTTTAGTTGTTCCAAAACCTGGAGGCAGCGGAAGAAAAGTATGAAGACCAGAATTTAAAATGGGAGGAAAAGATTCGACTCGCACTTGTCAATTTAACTAAAAAGGCAATAAAACAGAAATTGACATATGATGAACGGATTCACCGGATTCAGACGTTTCATCTTGGAGAAAAGGTTTTATTGAGGCGACACATCCATTCCTCGAAACTGATGAAGAACGTAAAGAAATGAAATCTTATTTATACCGGACCATATGTTCTTGTAAATATACTAAATCCTGGATCATACTTGTTGGCATATCCCGAATCGAAAAGAATAAAGGGATTATTCCCGCATAATGATATTAAGAAATTTTTTGAAGGATCGTAGATCTGTGATACCAAATAAGGAGAAGAATTTAGAGTGGAATTTGACTATGAGTCGAATGTGTATATAAATATCAAGAAGTTTATATTGTCTAGAGGGTAAGAGACAGTGAGATTGCTCCTGTGATAGATTAAGAGACAGTGAGATTACTCCTGTGATAGGTTAAGAGACAGTGAGATTGCTCCTGTGATAGGTCAAGAGACAGTGAGATTATTCCTGAGATAGGTTAAGAGACAGTGAGATTACTCCTGTGATAGGTTAACAGACAGTGAGATTACTCCTGTGATAGGTTAAGAGACAGTGAGATTACTCCTGTGATAGTTCAGCACAAAAATTTTAAGATAGGTAGAAGAATTTGTTAATTACTAGTGTTTGTAAGTGTGGACTATGAGCAGAAGCCACAGTGATATACAATGAAAGTGCATCTACATTTCCTCAAGACACGGCACTTATGTGGGAATTGCGTGTGAAACTTGAACAGTGTGGGATATGTAGGTAAATACGCTGTGTGTATTATGTGCGCTGTTCGCGCAAGATACCAAATGAACGGTGAAATGAAGCAACAGTCGATAATGTCACTGTTGCAAACAATTGAAGAAACTCTCTGGTTGCGCGAGAGAAAATTATTATAATTTTTAGATTTTTTTATTATGCCTTCTCTACCAGGAGAATTAATTTAAGAATATTAATTAACATTTAAGAATAGCAGTTTGTGTGTTTCATATTATGGACATAATTGTTGAAATATATTTCCATAAATGTTCATGAGAGGATGAAGAAGATTCTGCGAGTGGATGATTTGTTAAATGAACATACGTCATCATTAATAATATTTATTTGCAACTGGATCTATAAATCAATTAATTATAAGAATAATGAAAATTTTTCAAATTATTCCTTTTGTGGAGTCAGTGTCATATGCCTATGTTTAAAATTTTTCATCAGGTGTAAGCTTAAATTTTATCCATAATTTCGTAATTGAAAGCAAACCTCGGACAGATTCAATGCTCTACTTCCACCTGCACTATAACAAAACGAAGATTAGATTTAAAATTTGTTTGAGAGGAATACATTCAATATGAGCTACAACAAAATTTAAATGCCCACAGTCTGTTTGGCAATGTTTTGGACAATCAGCAGTTGTAATGCAAAACAACTTTGGTATTGAGGACTACAAAAAAATTTGCGATTGTCAGGACTGATGGATGTTCCAGTCTAGTACAGATGGAAGAATATAAGAATCCACTCCGATTTTGAGTTCAACGATGAAATATGGACTTCGTTGCCTTAATCCACTCTCTTCCAGGGATTTATTCAGTCAGAACCTTTTCTTATTCCACTTTAAACCTGTTTCATGTTCCTGAGATCATCTTCCTGTTTCTACGGCACATTACCATCTTCTATCCTGTACCATAAGCCATCGCCTGTCCTCCGTGCCGCCTCCACCAGACGCTGTACGTCGCCTACCCGGTGTCCGTACCCAGTGTTCCTGTTCCATCGACTTCACAACGAGATCGCCGGCTACATCGTCGAAAGAAGAATTTTGAAAATGTTTTTTGAGCAATATTGTAAAATTTTTTTGTCTATGAGGCACTTTTCTTTTGATCTAATCTATGGAGCTTCTATATATTTCAAAATTACTGGATTTAGGCTTTCCTATCTTCTTTAATACCTGAGCTGGGGTCTATTCTTCCGGGTTTTCCAGGGTTTCCCTGTGAAGGCCAGTTCCCAAATGGGTAGACCTTTTTCGTAATTAAACCAATCTACATCTTCCCTGGTTATGTACTCGGGATGCGGGTATACCCCGGTACATGCAAAAGCTACAGCTTAGGTATTCTCGTAACTTATTATCGTAACATGTTACCCATACTGTTTATAGTAAAATTCTACTAATTCAAAATATTCCTCTTTTGAATAAACAACCCAACAAATTTTTTCTGTTATCTCGCAAAGTATATTATCATTAACTTTGCTCGCTGCGAGGGGCAATTGTAACATCTCTTTATATGCGATGAATTATTCTGATACAATTCTACCCTCGAATGACGTTTACTAATTTTCTATCTTCATACTCGCAGAATCCATGCGAAAAGTAGTTCATACAATGGCTATGCCAAGAGCGCATAAGTATTCTTTGTAGTACTCTCTCTGGTGGTTGTTAAAAAAAAAGGAAAGGGAGCTTCCGATTTTGTCTTCGTGCCGATTAGCATGAGCTTGGTTTGGAAGAACTGTAATTTGATTATTGAGATTTATCACAGAAGATAACTGATACGAACTGTACGATTAAAAAGGAAATATATATATATTGCTCCTTCCATAAAAAGGTGTGTATGTGACATTTGGGAATTAATGATATTTATCGATATATTGCGTAGTTGTTAATCAGAAGGGACTTCCGAAAGACTGGATACGAACCTGCATTTAATAATCCTAGAGCTCCATTACTTCTTCGGAAGGTTAAACTTCATCAAAGCCAAATAACCGCTTGATCTGAGGTTTCCCGACTGATTATACAACGCTCCCAAAATTACGAGGCATTTTATTTGTACAGATTAGCAGACTGCCGCAAAGCACGAGCCTGCAGAGAAGAAGAATCATCGCCTGATTTCATTCTAACAAGTAAAATTTCAGAATCATTTTGGAGTGACTGAGCTATGACTGTGTTTCCTATCATGAATGATTGATTGCTCGAACGAATTGAGAGCTACAGAATTACGTAGATAGGAGGAAAAATTACAGTAGCCAAGGCGAGTGAAGATCAGTATCTGGCCGTCTCAGCGTTGTGGCGTCGTACCGATACTACCAAAACCCTTAAGACGAACTCAGAAGGGCCACTGGAGCCGCTGTGTCCGATCAAACTGTAATGAACAGGTTACGAGGAAAGACATTATAACCCAGACGTCCTATTCATGTAACCCGCTTAACGTGGCAACATCCTGCAGCTCATCTTCAGTTCTACCGTTCCCACGTCATCTAGAAACTCCGTCGCTGGCGAAACATGTTATTCACTGACGAGTCCAGATGTTGTCCAGGAAATCGACAGATTTCAAAACTTCTATTAAGTTGTAGGGAGACCTCGGTGTTGACAACCATATGGAGCTTGTCGTCCACAGTCGCCTTACCGCCAGGCAGTACGTCGAACAGTTTCTGTTGAGCCATGTGTTGAATCCTGCATCCGGTGGTGGCCGCGAATTCCTTCTAATGCCCGACGCTGAGATCCCCCCTAAGCCCTCACCGCACGTATGTAGGACATGCTTTACAGACGTGTTTGAGGTCGTCCTGTTCCGCCACAGACTCGCCAAGAACTCTCATAGACCCTTACTGAAGAATGGGAATGGATGCCACAGAGAGACCGGCATATGGAGTATACGAGGTGCATTCAAGTTCCGAGGCCTCCGATTTTTTTTCTCCGGACTGGAAAGAGATAGAAACATGCGCATTGTTTTAAAATGAGGCCTCGTTCATTGTCAATACGTCCCAGAGATGGCAGCACCGTACGGCAGATGGAATTTTACCGCCAGCGGCGAGAATGAGAACTGTTTTAAATAGTTAAAATGGCGACGTTTTCCTTACTTGAACAGCGTGCAATCATTCGTTTCCTGAATTTGCGTGGTGTGAAACCAATTGAAATTCATCGACAGTTGAAGGAGACATGTGGTGATGGAGTTATGGATGTGTCGAAAGTGCGTTCGTGGGTGCGACAGTTTAATGAAGGCAGAACATCGTGTGACAACAAACCGAAACAACCTCGGGCTCGCACATGCCGGTCTGACGACATGATCGAGAAAGTGGAGAGAAATGTTTTGGGGGAACGCAGAATGACTGTTGAACAGATCGCCTCCAGAGTTGGCGTTTCTGTGGGTTCTGTGCACACAATCCTGCATGACGACCTGAAAATGCGAAAAGTGTCATCCAGGTGGGTGCCACGAATGCTGACGGACGACCGCACGACTGTCCGTGTGGCATGTTGCGGAGCAATGTTGACGCGCAACGACAGCACGAATGGGACTTTCTTTTCGTCGGTTGTGACAATGGATGAGACATGGATGCCATTTTTCAATCCAGAAACAAAGCGCCAGTCAGCTCAATGGAAGCAAACAGATTCACCGCCACCAAAAAAATTTCGGGTAACCGCCAGTGCTGAAAAAATGATGGTGTCCATGTTCTGGGACAGCGAGGGCGTAATCCTTACCCATTGCGTTCCAAAGGGCACTAGGGTAACAGGTGCATCCTACGAAAATGTTTCGAAGAACAAATTCCTTCCTGCACTGCAACAAAAACGTCCGGGAAGGGCTGCGCATGTGCTGTTTCACCAAGACAACGCACCTGCACATCGAGCTAACGTTACGCAACAGTTTCTTCGTGATAACAACTTTGAAGTGATTCCTCATGCTCCCTACTCACCTGACCGGGCTCTTAGTGACTTTTGGCTTTTTCCAACAATGAAAGACACTCTCCGTGGCCGCACATTCACCAGCCGTGCTGCTATTGCCTCAGCGATTTTCCAGGGGTCAAAACAAACTCCTAAAGAAGCCTTTGCCGCTGCCGTGGAATCATGGCGTCAGCGTTGTGAAAAATGTGTACGTCTGCAGGGCGATTACGTCGAGAAGTAACGCCAGTTTCATTGATTTCGGGTGAGTAGTTAATTAGAAAAAAAATCGGAGGCCTTAGAACTTGAATGCACCTCGTACTACGTATGTGTCAGGGAATTATAAACGCTCACGGAGGGTACACACGTTACTGAAGCACTCAGCGTCCAATGAAAGGCACCCAGGATGACAGGATGAATGTTTCCACTCTGTTTTTGACACCTGTTGAACATATGAGTTTTTTATGCAAACGATCGAGGATGTAATGATGTTTTGCTATGTATTTAATTTGCGAAAGATAAAGGTATAATTTGGTAACATACCCAGTCCTCAGTTATTGCTCGTTGGAGCAAGGATGACGCCCAAAGTTATGCTCCAAATGGTTCAAATGACTCTGAGCACTATGCGACTTAACTTCTGAGGTCATCAGTCGCCTAGAACTTAGAACTAATCAAACCTAACTAACCTAAGGACATCACACACATCCATACCCTTGGCAGGATTCTAACCTGCGACCGTAGCGGTCGCTCGGCTCCAGACTGTAGCGCCTAGAACTGCACGGCCACTCCGGCCTGCAGTCATGTTCCCCTAATTCTTTTGAGCAGTGTATTTCTCCTGAAAACCCCTATATTTAGGGGAATATGCAGAAGTGATGTGGAGTTAGTACATAAGATAAGTAACAGGGAAGGCGGATGCAATAGATTTGTTGGAAGTGTTGTGTGAAGTGCAAGAAGCGTAAATGGTAAGGCCAGACAAGAGACTCAAGGCCGTAGCGCGAACAGTTCTAGAACTCGGCTCTAGCATTTCGTGACTCCGTATCAAGCAGGCATGAGAGCAAGCATGGAACGATTTCAAAGGTGTTACGTTCGTAGTAGGTCGGTGGAGCCCGTGTGAATTCCTAGGAGACGCTCAGGGAACTTAAATAGAAGGGTTGGGAGAATCGCAGCGGTCTTCCTCGAGAAGCAGTCTTGAGTTCTTAGAATCTTTGGTAGCCGCTTACTCAGAACTTAACTAATTTTCCTACGGTAAATAGGCAGACAGGATAGGACAGAAAGTGGCTTGTAGCAGTGCCAAGTACCCGCCACAATATACGAGAGTTGCCCAGAAAGTAATGCGCCACTTTTTTTTCTTCAACAATTCTTTATTGAACATAATGAGAATTTAGCACACGAAAGAATGGTATTTTATCTACACACTCTATTTTTCCACGTAATCTCCATCCCGTTCTATGGCCTACATCCAGCGAGAAACAAGGGTGTGTATACTCAGTCGGTACCAATCCTTGTCCTGGTGGCGGAGACAGTGCTTCACTCTGTAAACTCCCTTTGCTGATTGACAAATGCAGCGCCAATTGCAGACCGTGATGCGTGTGTCCTCGCGCATGACAACATCAGCTCGCTGCAACATGTCAGGTGCGACAGCCGTGGACGATCTCCCCGACCGCTGCAAATCGTGGAGCTCCGCCGAGCCGCTTTCTAATGACCTCACCCTCCTTGCCCGGCGACTAACTGTACTTCTGTCGACAGCAAATTCTCCATAGACTTTGCACAAGCGTTTGTGAATATTCCCCACAGTTTCTGTCTCTGCAGTGAGAAATTCAAATACGGCACGTTTCTTATCACCTACAGACGCCATTTTGAAACTGTCCTGTAGCTACGCTATCTGTCGGAAGTGATGGAAAAGTAGTGCACTCACTCAGGCAATTCCAATAATACATACATAACGGCCGTGCGGTTCTGGCGCTGCAGTCCGCAACCGCGGGACTGCTACGGTCGCAGGTTCGAATCCTGCCTCGGGCATGGGTGTGTGTGATGTCCTTAGGTTAGTTAGGTTTAAGTAGTTCTAAGTTCTAGGGGACTTATGACCTAAGATGTTGAGTCCCATAGTGCTCAGAGCCATTTGAACCATACATAACGTTTCGCATTCGTAGCATTCTTTTCGACTGAGAAAAAAAATGCAGTGTATTACTTTCTGGGCAACCCTCGTACAATAGGTAAACTTTTGTGATTTCATAATGAAAAACTGCACCATTTGGTTTTTTTTTTTCATGCTTAGCACAAGTCGTTTCGACAATTTATTCCCATTTTCAAGTGCATCTGCTTACATAAATATTTTTTGTGACGTTTGTAAGTGTGATTTTTTGCCTCTCTTGCAGTTTTGTTGTCTTCTGGGGACATACTGCAATCGGAAAATCGGACAAAATGAATCTAGGAACGGTTTTATATTAATCTTCTGCGGTGGTGTTTTCGTTCGTCTGCTTACAGGTAATGTGCCTCCTCCATTGCACACACGCTACTCATCACTTACACTGTTCATTTTTGTACACAAAACATGCTACAAAGATACTATGACACTATGGTTTCAAAAAGAGTTCTACACTCTCAAAGGTGTTACATTTATTGTGGATCACATTATGCTGTATATAAAGTTGTCACATAGGAAATTTATGTTACCATTGACAACTGAATTATTATCGAATACCTTTTTTGTAATTACTACAGTTATTATATGGAGGAGAAACATTTGAAAAAATTAACTGGTTTACTATATTATCACATAAACGAAGGTGTAATTAGATGAATGACGAACACCAACTTCACTTAACGAAGGTTTATTCAGCACTTGCACATACAAGAGTGCGGAGGGAACTGCCTCCGGCCAGGACACATACAGTATACATACAGCTACAGAACATTCCAGTACAATGATTCTTTGACATTTGTGGATACTTCTAGAATGTACTCGAACCGAATATGGAAATTAAAACTGTACAGTCCAGGTGAGTTTTCAACTCACGACTCTCCATGTAACAGTGTAGTATCATAACCACTACACCACGGTGCTACTCAACTTCTTCTGCGACAGTATAGTTTGTCACTGAGAATGTTTTCACCTTGCTGTTTGTGGTGTGCAAACATTTCAGTCTTCTCCATTAAATCCATTTTATACATATTATCCACAACAAATGTATCACCTCTGACAGTGTGAAACTCTTTGTGAAACAGTAGTCTCATAATATCTTTGTAGCTTGTAATCACAAAAGCAAGCGGTATAAGTGATGAGTTCAGTGTGCTTCACATTCTGTCCAATGAAGGAGGCAGAAAAGAGGTAAAAATACCACGTCTAAAATTAACATATAACAAGATTCAATTTGTGCTGTTTTCCGAGTGCAGTATAGCCACAAAATGACAGCCAAATTGCAAGAGAGGCAGAAAAACCACACATGGACACCTCACAAAAATATTTATATCGCCAAATGCACTTGAAAATGACGAAAAACACTTGAAATGCGCTGCTAATCATGAGAAAAATAAATAACTGGCGCAGTTTTTCGTTATACAAATCATGAATGATAGCTGCAGACTTTCTTAAAACAGTGATTACGATGAACGAAAGTGAGGTAAACTTTTAATTAACATCTCGAAGAAATAAAGTTGCGACCATGAAACTAGGTGGTCTGCCACTCGAGACGAGCCTAATGAAAGCGTCTGCACCCTAATCATTAAAGATTCATTGTTGCTCTACGCCAATTCAGCAAAGATTTTCTACTGCGTTGTTGTCCTTCAAATGCAAGAAATAAAGTACCGCACAGCATTTCACTTTATCGGTGGGTTTTGGCTCCTCCAACCAGAAGCTACGGTAGTCTGGCGAGCGCATTGCTGACATTTACCTCTAAACAAGCAAAAAACCTAATTACGCAACTTTAAATAGCTAAAACTTCATGACTTCACTTCGTTCGCAGAGGAGTTGATAACTAACAAAGTTTCTATACGCGAGACCACTGACAGCTAATGCGTGAGCGAGGCGAGAATGTCTTATATGACGGTTTCTCGTGGATACTTGACGTTTTCATGTGCCACTACGGTGCTAAAATGATGTAAAATGACCCGTGACGTGAATTAGTAGAGGTGGCTGGAGGGCAGTAATGATTTACGCTGAATAATCTGTGAAATGTGACGTTAAACTAAATAGAAAACTACCTCTGCAACCTGTGGCTGTACAGGTATGACCAGCCCTTTGAGGCTCGCCTTCACACATTCCTTTTAAATATTTTATGACTAAAGCCCTTCTGGCCTGTTATTTATTTTATACGTGACATGTAAGTACTGTCTGTGTCTTGCATCGTTAACCAGTACTTACAGGCCGGCCGGAGTGGCCTTGCGGTTCTAGGCGCTACAGTCTGGAACCGAGCGACAGCTACGGTCGCAGGTTCGAATCCTGCCTTGGGCATGGATGTGTGTGATGTCCTTAGGTTAGTTCGGTTTAATTAGTTCCAAGTTCTAGGCGACTGATGGCCTTAGAAGTTAAACTGCATAGTGCTCAGAGCCATTTTTCAGTACTTACACTTTTTTATATAAAAAATTTTTGTTCACCCAATTTTGTAATTCAAATGTCTAAATTCTGATGAAGGCACTCTTAGAAGTGTTGAAACCTGGATAATAAGAGTAAAAAATTGTGACCGAGGGCTCATTTGTTCAATTTTAATTTATGAACAGTTACTAAACCAAGCAGCGATGTTCAAAACATCGCGGTAAATAGAAAACTACAGTTTGACGGATACTACGAACTCTTAACGCACACTCGTGGTTTAAATAATGCGTCAACGGTATCAGTATCACCAGCAATAAGACTACGTACGCTGAAGGTCGGTCACTTGTACGTTGCCATTATAGCTAGCGTTCACGTAGTGTCGTTAACTACTTTGAGCTTTGCTTTTATGGCTGGTGTGCACGTGGTGTTATCAGTTACCAAAGTAGCTTTAAGTTCGTCTCCCGTTCTCTTCTTGAGACATGTCTGTTTGAGTGAGAAACATGTTTCCATTTTCCTGTGTTTGCAGATTACTGAACATTAACATTTCCTTTAATGATAATGCTTATCTAAACACAAGAGGCGTTCAATAAGCAATAGAACACATTTTTTTTTCTGGAAGGAGGTTCGCTTTATTCCGGATTCCAATACTCCGTGTTGTTACCCATGCTTTTGGCTACCAAAACCCTATTTCTCAACATATCCCCGTTCAATGCGACGGCGTTAGTCACCTTACCGGGAGAGCCTGTATGTCCGATGCCGGAGCCAACGTCTTTCTGCTCCAGTCACCTCCCCAACATCCACGCACTCCTTCCCGAGGAGTACATTCTTCATTGGGCCAAACAGGTGGGAAATGGAAGGTGAGAGATCCGGGCTGCAGTGTGAATGAGGATGAACAGCCCATTGAAGTTTTGTGAGCTCCTATCGGGTGTGCAAAGTTGGTTGGTTGGGGAAGAAGACCAGACAGCGTGGTCATCGGTCTCATCGGATTAGGGAAGGATGCGGAAGGAAGTAGGCCGTGCCCTTTCAGAGGAACCGTCCCGGCATTTGCCTGGAATGATTTAGGGAAATGACGGAAAACCTAAATCAGGATGGCCGGACGCGGGATTGAACCGTCGTCCTCCCGAATGCGAGTCCAGTGTCTAACCACTGCGCCACCTCGCTCGGTAGTGTGCAAAGTTGTGCGAGACCTTGCGTTTTCATGGAGAAAGCGACGAACAATCTGTGATGGTTGTTCAATTTCCTGAGAGTAACAAAATACATTTCTGTGATCATAGTTGCACCATGAGGAAGGACATCAAACAGAATAACCCCTTCAGAGACTCAGAAGACCGTCTGACTGGCGGACGAATGTGTCTGCACTACCAGCAGGGGCGTTGAGTTGTAAAGCGAAGTGTTTGACTGAGGTCGGTCGCTCACCACGAAAGAGAGTGCCCGCATGTTCCAACATTGCAGGACACAGATGTGTGCGGCCGGCTGGCACGTGGGAGACCGCTCACGTTTACGCGACCTTTTTGCGACGACAGATACCTCGCACAACGACCCACCGCGCTTTTGTTCACTGCGACATTTCCGCAGATATTCTACAAGCGCCTTCGATTATCTACGATGATCTGGTTTTCCGCCAAAAGAAACTCACAAGGGAACCTCCCCATCGCACCCCCCTCAGATTTAGTTATAAGTTGGCACAGTGGATAGGCCTTGAAAAACTGAACACACATCAATCGAGAAAACAGAAGGACGTTGTGTGGAGCTATGAAAACAATAAGCAAAATATACAAACTGAGAAGTCCATGCGCAAGATAGGCAACATCAAGGATAGTATAGGCAGAGGAGCACCGTGGTCCCGTCGTTAGCGTCAGCAACTGCGGAACGAAAGGATCTTGGTTCAAGTCTTCCCTCGAGTGAAAAGCTTATTTTTTTTTTTATTTTCAGACAATTATCAAAGTTCAAGAACTCACACATAATCAACTACGCTCTCCAAAATTCCAGACATGTTCAGATTTTCTTGGACATATGCAGGATTTGACGGTCTACACACGGAAAAATTTGAAAACGTTAAAAACATGTTTTGACAGAGCACAAAGAAAACTGTGCGACTGTGAAACTGTTCGATTCATTTGTTGCAGTTTATGTGACAAACTCTTATGTTTTCATCACTTTTTTGGGAGTGATTATCACATCCACGAGAAAACCTAAATCGGGCAAGGTAGAAGAATCTTTTTACCCATTCGCCAAGTGTACAAGTTAGATGGGTCGACAACATATTCCTGTCATGTGACGCACATGTCGTCACCAGTGTCGTATAGAATATAACAGACGTGTTTTCCTGTGGAGGAATCGGTTGACCTACGACCTTTCGATCAAATGTTTTCGGTTCCCATTGGAGAGGCACGTCCTTTCGTCTACTAATCGCACGGTTTTGCGGTGCGGTCGCAAAACACACACACTAAACTTATTACAGTGAACAGAGACGTCACTGAACGATCGACAGATCATAACTTTGCGAAAATAAAGAAAGTAAAATTTACACTCGAGGGAAGACTTGAACCAAGGACCTCTTATTCCGCAGCTGCTCACGTTAACCACGGGACCACGGTGCTCCTTTGCTTATATTGGTGCTTATATTGATGTTGCTTATCTTGCGCATGGACTACAAAGTTTGTATATTTTGCTTATTTTTTTCATAGTTCCACACAACTTCTTCCTGTTTTCTCGATTGATGAGTGTTCAGTTTTTCAAGGCCTGTCCACTGTGCCAACTTATAAGTAAATCTGAGGGGGGTGCGATGGGGAGGTTCCCTTGTCAGTGACAGTTCTCTGCTTGGAAAGCACATCCGTTACAGATGCCATTTTGAAGGCTACGTGTCATGCCGTCACCTATCGTAATTTCATGTAGCTACAGGGGCTGAAGTGGGAATATTCCATGATGCTCCATGAAAGCTCTGCATTTCTTCGAGCGAACTAGTCGAGAAAAATTGTTTTGCCTTACTTATTGAAAGCTCCTCGTATAACACGTGAACTTTGAGTGGAGCAATTCACTCCACCCTAAAAACAGATATTGCAGGTCATCCAGTCCCACGAATTGTATTGAAATGAAATGATCGTACGGCATTGTTGGCCGGGAGACCCCACGCGGGGTGTTCGGCCGCCGAAATTGCAAGTCCTTTTGAGCTGACGCCACGTCGGCGACTTGCGAGTCAATGATGATGAAAGACACACAACACCCAGTCATCTCGAGGCAGAAAAAATCGCTAACCCCGCCGGGAATCTAACCCGGGACCCCGTACGGGGGAAGCGAGAAAGCTACCGCAAAACCACGGATTGTATTAAGGTTGAGGATCCCGGGTTGTCACTGCTGAAGCCACTGCTCTTGCTGTAGACTTTGATGCTACCTAGGAAACAAACAATATTTATTTTGTAAAGCATAGTAGTTTATAAAACTCTAAAAATTGATAAATTTATACGATTATTCAGTTATTTCAAATCTTACCTATTTTTTCAGAACTACATCTTCAAACTGACACTTGTGACAGCACAACCCGAGTCACCGACAGCCAGCACAAATTGACAGAATAGAAATGAGGATGGCATTCCCCACTGTCTTCCTGTACGAACTTTTAGAGATATTCATTTCATCAGAACACCTCTCTACTTCTCCATTTGACCAAGGCAACACTAGAAGATCTTGGCCAAACTGCAAAGTTCACTAAAAGGGTTTTGTTTACCTGCATCCTCATATTTTCGTACTTCAGACCAAAATCCAACCGTGTCCATTACATTCTCCCATTCCACAAAGTTGATTTTCTGCCAGTGGAGTTCTGCGTCACGCAGTATGGCCAGACTCATACATATTTCCAAAGCTAATGAAGGGATATTGCCTTTTACTCTTGTTCTATAGATGATATCCTGCGCAACGTTTCAACACTTTTTGGGAGCAGGGACGGATTAACGAAGTCTTGTGGGTGGAGGTGCTTGCCTGGAAGAGAAAGAAGAGGGGTGGATTAATGAAGTCCTGGGGGTGGGGGTGGTTGCCTACAAGAGAAAGAAGACACAGGGGTCCCCTCCTTGAAATTTAATGGAAGAAACCTTGAAAAACTACTGTTTTAAGCTGTTTTAGTACTTAAAAATATCAAACAAATGATTTCTTGAAATGTGTAGCATTCATAACGTTTTTCTGAGTAACATCTGTTATATAATTGTTAACACACAGCAACAAGGTCATAAGCCTTTTGTTAACACAGAGTCGATAAGCAAAATAAAAGCAAATAAACTGAAATTAGATAAAATACTTTTAAAACTATAGTTCTTAATTTATTGACAGTAATGTTTTTGCCAGTTTAGTTTATAAATATATATACACTTACATTTTGAACATTATAATTGTAAAGCGTGCTGCTGCGGCAGATCGGGAAGTCTTGCTAAAATTTGGCGCTCATAGTTCGATCAGGAGGGGGGTACAAGTCACTGGTACAGATAGTACATTCCCTCGAGCACACAAAGTAATGTGCCTTGGGGAATACTGCATTAAATGACTAAATCCACTGATCAAGACTCTAAGTTCGCGTAATTAACTTTGGTACTGATTCCAAAAATTACCATTCGATTTTAATTTATTTTCGACTCTCGGAGGGAGCGATCGACCCCTCCGCCCCTCCCCCTCCTCCCCCCTTAATCAGCACTTGTTCTGGAGACGGTACTGGAGCTCACTGACAACGCGTACACTAAATTCCATGAAAATTTCCCAAATCCCATTACAGTATCCAGTCATTCTACCGATATTACACAAAATTCTTACTTGCTTTTCAAAAGCTTGAAATGAAGAAAATTCTTAACATTTACATGTTTTCTAGACACCCTTTTAAATTTATCATTTGTACAAGTTTCTGATTAAAACAGCGAGATCTTGCAGCAGCTTGGTGGGGTCGGCTGATCTAGGATGGAGTGCATTATTAACTACATTGCCCTCTCGCAGAACTGCTTATAGAAATATGAAAAATAATTTGTTGTTATTGTCTTTATACAATTTCATTTCTCACTCACTGAGGCTTCCCTAGAACACTCTGTTAGAGCCTCCCAGTAATTAAGTACACGTTCATATAAGAGTTCAGTTCAGATCCATCGTGTTCCGCGATTTGTTGTATCTTCAAAGGATTCTCATGATAAACTGTTTATACAGATCATTGTAGGCCTCCTGCCTTATTGAGTGGCGGTGAATCAACTGTGGGTTTCTGGAGAAACGTTCCAAGTGGGTTGCTAATTCTCCTTTACAAGAATGGGAAAGGGTCATCCGGATGGTGTGACACGAACACCGTATGATAAGGTGTGGAATTTCTCGCTTGAGGAGAGTATAAATTCGGTTGTCTTTCCCGCCCATAACAGATGCGTTATCTGCGCCCATACCGAGCATTTCCTGCAAATTCAGTTCAAAGTCAGCTAATATAGCTTTCAAACGTTCAACAACTGTTTTTGGATCACCTGAGTCAATCTCTAACAATGTCAACAACATCTGAAACTACACATCCTTTCTTTCCTGAGAAGTACAAAATACAAACACCCACCTGTTCCGTAAAAGTAATGACGTTGCGCGCGTAAACACAAGTGTGCTATAGGAAATATCACCAACATTATTATTGAACATAACTTTAAAGTGTGTATACATTACATTTTTTATCAATTCACTGCACTTCGTGCAATGTACTTTCATATCACGTATTGGGAAACACCATTTGTTCTGTTGGCTGTGATGATCAATACACGATATAAGAGCACAATCCATGCTGACAAATAAAGTTATTCCATCCTCGGCTCAAGTTATTGTGACTGATGGAATTTAAGGCTCAAAATTCTATCTACACTGTCTATCACAAGAAAATGGTTTAGCTGCTTTCCAATGTTTCTGACGTTTAGAATTATCTCCGATCCGTAATACTTGCGGTTAAAATGGCCGTGAAAAAAATCTATATCGCACCATTATTTTAACTGTCAGCATCTTTTAACAATTCTTCTCTAAATCTTTGCATATATTGATGTTTCTTCGACATCTTTAACAAAGCATACGCGCATCTAAGAAAACTGACTTCTTATTCAAACTGAAAAGAGTTAAATAAAAGCACTGAAAACGACAGACTGCTGGCAGTGTACTGCAGGCGGTATTGTAGCAAGTGCGACTGTTTATTCAAGCCCTCCACTCTGGCCCCGCTGCAGTCTGTTATTGGCTGAGACGTCACGCAGTAGCCGGCCGGGGTGGCCGAGCGGTTCTAGGCGCTACAGTCTGGAACCGCGCGACCGCTACGGTCGCAGGTTCGAATCCTGCCTCGGGCATGGATGTGTGCAATGTCCTTAGATTAGTTAGGTTAAAGTAGTTCTAAGTTAGGGGACTGATGACCTCAGAAGTTAAGTCCCATAGTGCTCAGAGCCATTTGAACCATTTTTAAACGTCACGCAGTAGACAACAATAATAAGAACACTGATTATTAAGCAATGTATTAAGCTGTCTGTTCTAAAAGTCCTTGCAAAATATTAATTCCATTATTAACTAAATGGAATTTCTCGTTTGAACGTTACTACACTAAAAATAGACAAAATAAAAAAATAACAACTCACGACGAAGGAATTATCCAAATGGCACGGAAATCGGCATATGTGATGTACATTTACGGACAAACAAATGATTAAAATGTCAGAACAAATGGATGATTCGTTCGAAAGAAAGAGCTTCACAAATCGAGACAGTAAATAACGGGTTAGTCCACCGCTGGCCCTTATGCAGGAAGTTATTCAATTTGGCAGTGATTAACACAATTGTCGGGTCTCCTCTTGAGGGACATCGTGCCAAATTCTGTCCAAATGGTGCGTTAGATCGTGAAAATCCCGAGCTGGTTGGAGGGTCCTGACCACAACTCTCCAAACCCTCTCAGTGGGGGAGTTCCGTCGACCTTGCTGGGTTTGGTTAGCACGAAGGGTCTAGCGTGTGTGGGAGGCCATTATCTTGCTGAAATGTAAGCCCAGGATGGCCTGCCGTGAACGGCAACAAAACGGGGCGTAGAATATCGTCGACGAACCGCTATTCTGTGAGAGTGCCGCGGATGACAACCAAAGAGGTCCTGCTATGAAAAGAAATGGTACCCTACACCATCTGTCCTGGTTGTCGGGCCGTATGGAGGGAGCAGTCAGGTTGGTATCCCACCTCTGTGTGGGGCGGACCAAGACACGTGTTAGCTTGTCACCCGAGCTCAGTTGAAAGCAGGACTCATCACTGAAGACAAATCAACTCCAGTCAGCCCGACGCTAGGTTTAAATAGCCACGCGCGCACTGGTGGCAGAACAGCCACCCTCCGTGCATTCTCCGCTCCCCATTTGCTTTCCGACAGACGACACAGAGACACACAAACATGGCACCAACGTCTTTGCACAACGAGACTGTACATGAAGACGAGATCAATGATGATATTCTTACAGAAGAAGACAAAAATTTGGACGATTATTCAGACGTAAATATGAAAAATCGAAGGATAGGAAGAAATCAGTCAATAATATTTTCATGTGCTTGGTACAACTTGTGTTCAGCTGGGACACACAATCTGATGTTGGTAGGTAGGTGGTTAGTGTTTAACGTCCCGTCGACAACGAGGTCATTAGAGACGGAGCCCAAGCTCGGGTTAGGGAAGGATTGGGAAGAAAATCGGCCGTGCCCTTTCAAAGGAACCATCCCGGCATTTGCCTGAAACGATTTAGGGAAATCACGGAAAACCTAAATCAAGATGGTTGGAGACGGGATTGAACCGTCGTCCTCCCGAATGCGAGTCCAGTGTGCTAACCACTGCGCCACCTCGCTCGGTAATCTGATGTTGGTAATATTTTTTGTTAGTGCAGGTAAAATGTGAGGTATTTCATAATGTGAAGTATTTCAGCAAAACTTCTAACACCCATTGTAAAATACTGAAAAAATTTCTTTGGATATTGTCGAAGTTTATGGTATATTGAGTGAAACTTTACTCTTACTAGCCTCTCACTCCAGATGGAGTGCAGACACTCTTCTTTTATTATGAAATATTCTTTTACGTCTCATCAGTTCACAAACAACGACAGTCTCTTCAAAATCCATATCGACAAATGACGTTTGGATTTAAAAAAAAGTTTAGAGAGGCCATCGTTCGTGAGAGCACTTAACTTTGATGACTTGACGTGACACTGAATGGGTCAAATGGCTCTGAGCACTATGGGACTCAACTGCTGTGGTTATAAGTCCCCTAGAACTTAGAACTACTTAAACCTAACTAACCTAAGGACAGCACACAACACCCAGCCATCACGAGGCAGAGAAAATCCCTGACCCCGTCGGGAATCGAACCCGGGAACCCGGGCGTGGGAAGCGAGAACGCTACCGCACGACCACGAGATGCGGGCACGTGACACTGACAAAAACTTTTCTGTCACGGTGACAAAACTCACCCGTGCCACTCCAGCTCATACTCATCAGGCACTGAATTTGACAGTTGAATATGTGCGTGTGAAACAATAGAAGTCACTGATCGAACAAAATATTGAACACACTGATTCATTTCCCCAACGTACTCGAGATTGTCCCCTTGCTAGTAAGTCAAATGCTGGCCAATTTTTTATTAATTATTCCTGACTGACAATCTCTGCTCCACAACTAACACTCATGGTAACTGCTCAAAAGAACAGCGAGTCTATATCTGGCCGCATGACCTCGCCCAGTCTGATTGTGGAATGGAAAAGAAAGATACTGTCATCAAAAGCCATCTCCATTCGGCACCTTGGTTGTGTATCGATCACAGTCATTTATTTCAGACAACCAGTTGCTTCCGGTGACCCGCCCACATGGAATGATCATTCATAACGTGTACGTCTCATTTAAATAGATGAGAAGCAGTCAAATGAAAACGAGACATATCGAAAAAGTAAATAAACTGTTTATTATTTCAAAAGTAATCACGGTAATACAGGGTTATTACAAATGATTAAAGCGATTTCACAGCTCTACAATAACTTTATTATATGAGATATTTTCACAATGCTTTGCACACACATACAAAAACTCAAAAAGCTTTTTTAGGCATTCACAAATGTTCGATATGTGCCCCTTTAGTGATTCGGCAGACATCAAGCCGATAATCAAGTTGCTCCCACACTCGGCGCAGCATGTCCCCATCAATGAGTTCGAAAGCATCGTTGATGCGAGCTCGCAGTTCTGGCACGCTTCTTGGTAGAGAAGGTTTAAACACTGAATCTTTCACATAACCCCACAGAAAGAAATCGCATGGGGTTAAGACGGGAGAGCGTGGAGGCCGTGACATGAATTGCTGATCATGATCTCCACCACGACCGATCCATCGGTTTTCCAATCTCCTGTTTAAGAAATGCCGAACATCATGATGGAAGTGCGGTGGAGCACCATCCTGTTGAAAGATGGAGTCGGCGCTGTCGGTCTCCAGTTGTGGCATGAGCCAATTTTCCGCGGGCTACGCGTGAAACTTGCCCGCACGCGTTCAACCGTTTCTTCGCTCACTGCAGGCCGACTCGTTGATTTCCTCTTACAGAGGCATCCAGAAGCTTTAAACTGCGCGTACCATCGCCGAATGGAGTTAGCAGTTGCTGGATCTTTGTTGAACTTCGTCCTGAAGTGTCGTTGCACTGTTATGACTGACTGATGTGAGTGCATTTCAAGCACGACATACGCTTTCTCGGCTCCTGTCGCCATATTGTCTCACTGCACTCTGCACTCTGTTATTCGCCAGTGTAGTGTTGGGCAGTTGGGTGTGAACAGCCCGTAGCGTTGGGCAGTTTGAGGTGAGCCGCCAGCAGTGGTTGGATGTGGAGAGAGTTGCCAGAGTTATGAGCGGACGATCTGGACGTGTGTCCGCCAGAAAAAGGAAATATATTAAACTGGATAAAATTATTGAGGTAAATACATTGTTTGTTCTCTATCACAATCTTTCATTCGCTAACTATATGCCTATCAGTAGTTAGTGCCTTCTGTAATCAGAATGTTTTATTTAGCTGGCAGTATTGGCGCTCGCTGTATTGCATTAGTTCGAGCAACGAAGATTTTTGTAAGTAATTCATGAAGGGCACAGATTGTTGTTAGTCAGGGCTATTCTCTTGTAGGGATTATTGAAAATCAGATTGCGCAATGCTAAAATATTGTATGTCAGTTTAGAAATGATCAGAATAAGTAAAGAGAAAATAGTCTCAATACATTCAGTTTCACTCTGGAGTTTGAAAATCAAATAACGTAGAAGTAACTCCACAGTGAAACTGAAGATTTTGATAGAGAACAAACAATGTATTTACCTCAATAATGTTCAAAAGTCATTATATATCTGTTAAACTGGATGCCAAGACATCCAGTTTAACAGATTTCCCTTTTCTGACGGACACACGTCCAGATCGTCCTCTCATGTTAACATCTCAAAACTCTGGCATCTCTCTCCACATCCAACCACTGCTGGTGGCTCACCTCCAACTGCCCAACGCTACGGGTTGTTCACACCCAACTGCCCAACACTACACTGGCGAATAACTTCCAACAACGAGCCCAACCAGCCACAGACTGCATACAGCGCAGTCAGCGATTTTAATAGAGAGCGCTACGTGGCGTTACCAACATAAAAACCTAAACAGCCTACTTACAAACTTCCATACTCAACGATGCGATGAACACTATTGCTGCAGTGGTGTATGTACGCAAATGCAAAAAGTTATGAAACACGCAAAGAATTTACGCTGTCCCGTCTTCAGTAAACAGCAGTTTAAAAATTTAAGGTAAGCCGAGGTAAAACTGCATGCACAGTTCAAAACATTTTGTTTAAATAAAAAAGGGTTAATTTAGAACTGCAATGTTTCTTTGAATTCATCATAATGTAACAATAATAAAAGCCAATATATCCTAAACAGCAAAAACACATTTTTTAAAACAGAAAAGTATGTCAATTGATCTGGATGTGGGACAGAATGGAGTAGTAACGATGAGTAATTATGAAAACATAAAAAAGCTAGTGGAAATGCAGGAAAAATTGCTGTGAGCTTGACGTGCTGGGCTTCGGCAGGGGAGAGTGCAGTCTGCCTGCCGCACTTACTTGCTCAGCACGTAAACTATAAACAGTTTGGTGTAACTCTTATATTGCCTTAACCTAGCATATTGCCAATCACAGTAATTGAAAAAGCTCTGTGATTTCAAGACTGTATTGAACGCAAACGAAAGCAGTTCTCATTAATCATAAAAATTAATTAAATTTCCTACCACACATACAAAGTTTTGTGAAAGGAGCACCTGCTGTACAACGGAACGCCGTCACAGTAACAGCACAATTCAGTTATACAGAATAAGTCGGTCACGTTAATGAAGGTCGCCGGACCTTAGCTTTTGTAGGACAACTAAAACAGGGGGAAAACTAATTAATTCCTTTAAACACTGCATTTATTTTCTCTAAATTATATCATAATTAAAATGAATATTTAACCTTCTTCCGAATGACTCAGTTAAGCTCACTAAATTGTGATATGAGTCTGTATCTGCTCCTGGGTACGCCTTATAATCCAATGTCTAATTTCGGAATCCTGTCGGACCATGATGTAATCTAATTGTAATCTTTCTTGATTTTCAGGCCTTATCCTTTTCTTTATTGCTGAATTAAGTCTTTCTTCTCTCACATTCCTACCACCTACATCTACATCTACATCGACATGATTACTCTGCAAATCAAATCTAAGTGCTTGGCAGAGGGTTCATCGAACCACAATCATACTATCTCTCTACCATTCCACTCCCGAACAGCGTGCGGGAAAAACGGACACCTAAACCTTTCTGTTCGAGCCCTGATTTCTTTTATTTTATTTTGATGATCATTCCTACCTATGTAGGATGGGCTCAACAAAATATTTTCGCATTCGGAAGAGAAAGCTGGTGACTGAAATTTCGTAAAAGATCTCGCCGCGACGAAAAACGTCTTTGCTTTAATGACTTCCATCCCAACTCGCGTATCCTATCTGCCACACTCTCTCCCCTATTACGTGATAATACAAAACGAGCTGCCCTTTTTTGCACCCTTTCGATGTCCTCCGTCAAACCTACCTGCTAAGGATCCCACAGCGCGCAGCAATTTTCTAACAGAGGACGAACGAGTGTAGTGTAAGCTGTCTTTTTAGTGGACTTGTTGCATCTTCTAAGTGTCCTGCCAATGAAACGCAACCTTTGGCTCGCCTTCCCCACAATATTATCCATGTGGTCTTTCCAACCGAAGTTGTTCGTAATTTTAACACCCAGGTACTTAGTTGAATTGACAGCCTTGAGAATTGTACTATTTATCGAGTAATCGAATTCCAACGGATTTCTTTTGGAACTCATGTGGATCACCTCACACTTTTCGTTATTTAGCGTCAACTGCCACCTGCCACACCATACAGCAATCTTTTCTAAATCGCTTTGCAACTGATACTGGTCTTCGGATGACCTTACTAGACGGTAACCTGCGAACAACCTAAGAGAACTGCTCAGATTGTCACCCAGGTCATTTATATAGATCAGGAACAACAGAGGTCCCAGGACGCTTCCCTGGGGAACACCTGATATCACTTCAGGTTTACTCGATGATTTACCGTCTATTACTACGAACTGCGACCTTCCTGACAGGAAATCACGAATCCAGTCGCACAACTGAGACGATACCCCATAGGCCCGCAGCTTGATTAGAAGTCGCTTGTGAGCAACGGTGTCAAAAGCTCTCCGGAAATCTATAAATACGGAATCAACTTGAGATCCCCTGTCGATAGTGGCTATTACTTCGTGCGAATAAAGAGCTAGCTGCATTGTACAAGAACGATGTTTTCTGAAACCATGCTGATTACGTATCAATAGATCGTTCCCTTTGAGGTGATTCATAATGTTTGAACACAGTATATGCACCAGAATCCTACTGCAAACCGACGTCAATGATATAGGTCTGTAGTTCGATGGATTACTCCTACTACCCTTCTTAAACACTGGTGCGACCTGCGCAATTTTCCAATCTGTAGCTACAGATCTATCGGTGAGCGAGCGGTTGTATATGATTGCTAAGTAGGGAGCTATTGTATCAGCAATCTGAAAGGAACCTAATCGGTATACAATCTGGACCTGAAGACTTGCCGTATCAAGCGATTTGAGTTGCTTCGCAACCCCTAAGGTATCTACTTCTAAGAATAAAATGGTTCAAATGGCTCTGAGCACTATGGGACCTAACATCTATGGTCATCAGTCCCCTAGAACTTAGAGCTACTTAAACTTAACTAACCTAAGGACATCACACACATCCATGCCCGAGGCAGGATTCGAACCTGCGACCGTAGCAGTCGCGCGGCTCCGGACTGGGCGCCTAGAACCGCTAGACCACCGTGGCCGGCTACTTCTAAGAAACTAATGCTAGCAGCTGTTCGTGTTTCAAATTCTGGAATATTCCATTCGTCTTCCCTGGTGAAGGAATTTCGGAAAACTGCGTTCAATAACTCCGCTTTAGTGGCACAGTCGTCGGTAACAGTACCATCGGCACTGCGCAGCGAAGGTATTGACTGCGTCTTGCCGCTTGTGTACTTTACATACGACCAAAATTTCGTCGGATTTTCTACCAAATTTCGGGACAATGTTTCGTTGTGGAACCTATTAAAGACATCTCGCATTGAAGTTCGTGCCAAATTTCGCGCGCCTGTAAATTTTAGCCATTCTTCTGGATTTCGCGTTCTGCTGAACTTCGCATGCTTTTTCCGTTGCCTCTGCAACAGCGTTCGGACCTGTTTTGTGTACCATGTGGGATCAGTTCCATCTCTTACCAATTTATGAGGTATGAATTTCTCAACTGCTGTTGCTACTATATCTTTGAATTTGAGCCACATCTCGTCTACATTTGCATAGTCAGTTCGGAAGGAATGGAGATTGTCTCTTAGGAAGGCTTCTAGTGACACTTTATCCGCTTTTTTAAATAAAATTACACTCCTGGAAATGGAAAAAAGAACACATTGACACCGGTGTGTCAGACCCACCATACTTGCTCCGGACACTGCGAGAGGGCTGTACAAGCAATGATCACACGCACGGCACAGCGGACACACGAGGAACCGCGGTGTTGGCCGTCGAATGGCGCTAGCTGCGCAGCATTTGTGCACCGCCGCCGTCAGTGTCAGCCAGTTTGCCGTGGCATACGGAGCTCCATCGCAGTCTTTAACACTGGTAGCATGCCGCGACAGCGTGGACGTGGACCGTATGTGCAGTTGATGGACTTTGAGCGAGGGCGTATAGTGGGCATGCGGGAGGCCGGGTGGACGTACCGCCGAATTGCTCAACACGTGGGGCGTGAGGCCTCCACAGTACATCGATGTTGTCGCCAGTGGTCGGCGGAAGGTGCACGTGCCCGTCGACCTGGGACCGGACCGCAGCGACGCACGGATGCACGCAAAGACCGTAGGATCCTACGCAGTGCCGTAGGGGACCGCACCGCCACTTCCCAGCAAATTAGGGACACTGTTGCTCCTGGGGTATCGGCGAGGACCATTCGCAACCGTCTCCATGAAGCTGGGCTACGGTCCCGCACACCGTTAGGCCGTCTTCCGCTCACGCCCCAACATCGTGCAGCCCGCCTCCAGTGGTGTCGCGACAGGCGTGAATGGAGGGACGAATGGAGACGTGTCGTCTTCAGCGATGAGAGTCGCTTCTGCCTTGGTGCCAATGATGGTCGTATGCGTGTTTGGCGCCGTGCAGGTGAGCGCCACAATCAGGACTGCATACGACCGAGGCACACAGGGCCAACACCCGGCATCATGGTGTGGGGAGCGATCTCCTACACTGGCCGTACACCACTGGTGATCGTCGAGGGGACACTGAATAGTGCACGGTACATCCAAACCGTCATCGAACCCATCGTTCTACCTTTCCTAGACCGGCAAGGGAACTTGCTGTTCCAACAGGACAATGCACGTCCGCATGTATCCCGTGCCACCCAACGTGCTCTAGAAGGTGTAAGTCAACTACCCTGGCCAGCAAGATCTCCGGATCTGTCCCCCATTGAGCATGTTTGGGACTGGATGAAGCGTCGTCTCACGCGGTCTGCACGTCCAGCACGAACGCTGGTCCAACTGAGGCGCCAGGTGGAAATGGCATGGCAAGCCGTTCCACAGGACTACATCCAGCACCTCTACGATCGTCTCCATGGGAGAATAGCGGCCTGCATTGCTGCGAAAGGTGGATATACACTGTACTAGTGCCGACATTGTGCATGCTCTGTTGCCTGTGTCTATGTGCCTGTGGTTCTGTCAGTGTGATCATGTGATGTATCTGACCCCAGGAATGTGTCAATAAAGTTTCCCCTTCCTGGGACAATGAATTCACGGTGTTCTTATTTCAATTTCCAGGAGTGTATTTTGCGTTTGTTTCTGGTGGATTTGGAAGAAACGGTATTGAGCCTAGCTACAACGACCTATCGGTGAGCGAGCGGTTGTAAATGATTGCTAAGTAGGGAGCTATTGTATCAGCGTAATCTGAAAGGAACCTAATCGGTATACAATCTGGACCTGAAGACTTGCCGTATCAAGCGATTTGAGTTGCTTCTCAGTCCGGAACCGCGCGACTGCTACGGTCGCAAGTACGAATCCTGCCTCGGGCATGGATGTGTGTGATGTCCTTAGGTTAGTTAGGTTTAAGTAGTTCTAAGTTCTAGGGGACTGATGACCACAGATGTTAAGTCCCATAGTGCTCAGAGCCATCTGAACCATTTTTTTGAGTTGCTTCGCAACCCCTAAGGTATCTACTTCTAAGATCACTAATCCCTGTATCAGTCATGATGCTCTCTATTAGCTTTGGATTGTTTGTCGCTAAGAGGTCAAGTGTGTTTTCGCAACCATTTACAATTCGCGTGGGTTCGTGGACTAACTGCTCGAAATAATTTTCGGAGAAAGCATTTAGGACAATCTCGGAAGATGTTTTCTGCCTACCACCGGTTTTGAACAAGTATTTTTGCCAACATATCGAGGGAAGGTTGAAGTCCCCACCAACTATAACCGTATGAGTGGGGTATTTATTTGTTACTAGACTCAAATTTTCTGTGAACTGTTCAGCAACTATATCATCAGAGTCCGGGGGTCGGTAAAAGGAGCCAATTATTAACTTAGTTCGGCTGTTAAGTATAACCTCCACCCATACCAATTCGCACGGAGTATCTACTTCGACTTCACTACAAGATAAACCACTACTGACAGACACAAACACTCCACCACCAATTCTGCCTAATCTATCTTTCCTCAACGCCGTCTGAGACTTCGTAAAAATTTCTGCAGAACTTATTTCAGGCTTTAGCCAGCTTTCTGTACCTATAACGATTTCTATTAGCGCTTGAAGCTCAGGGACTTTCCCAGCACAACTACAACAATTTACAACTACAATTCCGACTGTTGCTTGATCCAAGCACTTCCTGTATTTGCCATGCACCCTTTGAGATAGCAGCCCACCCCGTGCTTTCCCGAGGCCTTCTAACCTAAAAAACCGCTCAGTCCACGCCACACAGCCTCCGCTACCCGTGTAGCCGCCAGCTGAGTGTAGTGAACTCCTGACCTATTCAGCGGAACCCGAAACCCCACCACCCTATGGCGCAAGTCAAGGAATCTGCAGCTAACACCTTCGGAAAACCGTCTGAGCCCCTGATTCAGACCCTCCACCTGGCTCTGCACCAAAGGTCCGCAGTCGGTTCTGTCAACGATGCTGCAGATGATGAGCTCTGCCTTCATCTCGTAAGCAAGACTGGCAGCCTTCACCAAATCAGATGGCCGCTGGAATCCAGAGAGAATTTCCTCAGATCCAAAGCGACACACGTCATTATTGCCGACAAGTGCCTCCACCTGCAGCTGGCTGCACCCTGTGCTCTTCATGGCATCCGGAAGTACCCTTTCCACATCAGGAATGACTCCACCCGGAATGCATACGGAGTGCACACTGGATTTCTTCCCCTCCTTAGCCGCCATATCCCTAAGGGGCCCCATTACGCGCCTAACATTGGAGCTCCCAACCACCAATAAGCCCATCCTCTGCGATTGCCCGGACCTAGAAGGCTGAGAATCATCCTCTGAAACAGGGCAGGCAGCTGAATCTGGCTCAGCCAGAGACAGTACCTGAAACCTGTTTGTCAGACGCACCGGGGAGGCTTTCTGATCAGCCTCCGGGGACGTCTTTCACTGCCTGCCACGCCTTGGAACGACCTCCCAATGAACCACAGGCGAGGGCTCAGCCCCACTGCGGGCAGCAACCGGGGCAACCACAGCGGCAGACCGATCTGGGGACAGACGGGACGAGGTTGACATCCCCGTTATACCCAAGTCCGGCTCCCCACAGTGGTGCCCATTGGCAACAGTCTCAAGCTGTGCGACCGAAGTCAGCGGCGCCTGCAGCTGTGAGCGAAGGGATGCCAACTCAGCCCTCATCCGAACACAGCAATCACAGTCCCTGTCCATTCTAATCGATGTTGAACAACAGTTACTGAAGCACGAGTCCGTGCCGAGATAACGCAAGGGAAACACGCAAAGAATGTATGAACTAACCTGTGCAAATGCCTAACGACTGCGCTACAATCTGCCTGAATTTACAATTACAGTAACTAAAACTCGAAATTACACCTCCTATACGAAACTCACACGCAATTTAAGTAAGAATCTACAAAGTAAACACAGAGAAGAAGCTATATACGTATCTTTCTGCGCTGTCGATGTGCACCAACTGGAAGCTCAGGCCACACTGGTCTCTGAGAGCCTCATATGCTTCTGTAGCCCTTTCTTCTATCCCGTCCCATACAACAACGTTCAAATTCTACACGAATATTAGATTTTCATCTCCCTTTACATAGTGCACTACCAGTTCAGTGTCGTCGTACACTTCCTCTATGCCTTCATCTTTTGCTTGTGATGTTGGCATGTATACATGAACTACCTGTCGGTGTTGTTTTTGTCGATTCTGATGAGAACAATCCTATCACTGAATTGTTCAAGGAGCTCACTCTCCACTCTACCTTCCTATTCATAATGAGTCCCACCCCCGTTATATTTTCTCCGTTTTCTGCTGCTGTTCATATAAGCCTGCACTCTCCTGAGCAGAAATCCTTGTCTTCCATTTCACTTCACTGACGCCCGCTATATCTAGATCAAGCCTTAGTATTGCCCTTTTCAGAGTTTCTAGCTTCCTTGCCGCATTCAGACTGCTGATATTCCACACCCGACTCATAGGACGTTACCCTTTCGTTGGTTATTCAATCTTTTTTTTATGATGACCGCCCTTGGCAGTCCCGGAGATCCGAATAGGGGGCTAGTCCGGAATCTTTCGCCAATGTGGAGATGATCATGACACTTCTTCAGCTCCAAGTCACATGTCCTATGCGTGTACTTTAATGTGGTGGTTTGCACTTCCCTCTGCACCCTCAGGCTGTTGATCACTGCCTGTTAGTGGCAGAAACACTCCCTACCGCCCGACAGCGGCAAGAAATTGTTTTTTGACAAGCAAGAGCGACTTCTTATGCCGGAAGTCTTCGGCTGCCATTGTTGACGATTTTTATTAAAAATTTAAGCGGTAGCTGTGTTCTAAACATGGACGTTCTTGTTACTACTCAGAGAAGCTACCAGTAAACAAGGATTCTACCTTAAAAGGTCTTTTCACTGTACTGAGGATAGCGTATTCCATAGCCAGGTGTAGACCAAACACTATTGTATTGTTACAGGCGTGTGGCAACGGTGTACTCCCTGTGGAATTGATGAAGAATTTATTGAGGGTCTTGGAGAAGTAAGTTGTCGAACATTTCATAAATTCATTAATTTATTAATTTGTAGTTTTTCCGTAATATATCAAACGTCAGATCTATCGAGTGAAGTCTCCTCCGTCTTATTAAAATCTTTCTGCGTGTATTGGCGTGTCATCTTATAATATACTTAAAATACTAAATTGAACTGCAGCGGCCTTCCTCAGGGCAAAGAAAATGGTCGGGGAGTGAGCGCTTCAGTGTATTACTTTTCTAACGGAGCCGATAAACCACCGATGTCACATTGATTAGATTTTATTGCCTAAAAACTGGTATGTATTAAGAGAGAGGAGGGCATATGTGGCCTATAATTGCTCTGTTTGCTCTGTTCGCTGCAGATGGTAGCTCGCTACGAATCAACGTGAAGCTTTTGTAGCCCGAGCTTTGCCGCTGTAGTAGCAGAGATACGACGCAAGTTGTGCGTGCGCTGTTTGTTTAGTCAGTCACAACTGCGTCCGGTGAGGGTGCCTCAAGATTTTGATTGCCTCTTTTATTTTTCGTGTGCGCGTCCACCGCTGTCTACCAGCACTCGTGCTTCCTGAAATTTGGTAGCATACTAAAAATCGCGACGGTGATTCGCTGTTTCCGATCTGTTGTGCTTCATCAACCGAGCATTGCGGTCATGCGCTGTTATGCCGGTAGTAACAGGCCTTCCGGTTTCCCCATTGTTGGCGACTCTGCATCACGCTATACACCTGCGGCGTTGAGGACTTTTACTGCTTCCTTAGCGGACCGTAACAATTCCTGCATTCGGCGACCGCATCATTACGATTTATCGTGCAAACTAATCCATGGAACTTGAAACTGACTAACTAGTTGGTAACTGTGTAGTCATTCCTGGCTCAGCTACACTGTATTGTCTTAACTACCGTCTTTGGGCGAGCGATGGTTCAGCCATTGAGGAATGTAGGTGTCCGTGTGACTGCATGGCGAACAAAGCTTTCTATTTCGTGAAATTATAATTAAGTGGACACCCTAGCTGCAAACAGGCGTTGATGTACTTCATTGGGGACATGTTGAAAATGTGTGCCCCGACCGGAACTCGAACCCGAATCTATTAGGCGTACTGCGAATGTAGTGGTGTGGACATGTTGGGAATGTGGATCTCACGGGGAGCGTGCAAGGGATAAGTCCCTGCAGACGCAGTGTCCTCTGTGCCCACGGTGGCTCAGAGCAGCGCTTTCGAAAAAGTGCGTCATCGTTTCCTGTTTTCGGTGGCAGCCCGAATGGGCATCCCCCCTCCGTTTCTCGACGTCATCCGGCGTCTTTACGCCAGTGCCAGTTCACGTGTCCAAGTCAATGGACGTATAGCAGGGCCGGTACCTATCTGCCGTTCGATACGGCAGGGGTGCCCCCTCTCTACCCTCCTGTATGCTATTGCCCTTGAGCCCCTTATTGGGGGCTTGACGACCAAGCTCTCTGGCCTCACCCTACGCCAACACACTTTTCGCTGTCGGGCATATGCTGATGACCTCCTCCTCTTCATTCGCTCCGGCTCTGAGATTCGGGATGTCCTCGAATTGATTACCCGTTATGGGGCTGCCGCTGGCAGTGCCATGAATGTCGCCAAATCTTCTGCAATGCACATTGGACGAGGCCTCCAGGAGGGTGAAGTGGCACCACTGTCGCTTGTGCGGACTTTCCGGTACCTGGGCATTACCTTTACCCCCACGGTCACACGCATGGCGGCAACGAATTTCCGTCGCCTGTTACACGTCATCCGCAACGACGTCCGTCAGAACCTCTTGCGCCGCCAGGACACACTTCAATGGGTTGCGTTTATTAATCTTTATGTGGCATCAAAATTGGTTCACATCGCGCAAGTTCTCCCTCTGCCCACTGCAATTGGGCGCAACCTTCAGGCGGCTTTTGGCTATTATCTCACGGCTGGTTCAATGTTTAAAGTCCGTTATGAGACACTTACCCTGCCCTCACGGTATGGTGGCGTCGGGCTCGTCAATGTCCGTATGCGAGCTGCAGCCTTGTACATGAGTACCATGAGAAAACAGTGGATGGGCCAGGGTACATCTCTAACACGCAGCTTGCTTGAGGTCCTCCTACCTGCTTCCACCTCACCACCGGTGTCTGTCGGCCATATCGTGCCTCATTTGTCCCATATTTCGACCTTTTTCGTCGACTACAGTTACATACATACCAGTCTCCCAGATACACGCCCACCTAGGACTAAGGATTTTTACAGCCTGTTGCTGCGCTGTGTTCCACGGAATGTGATGGAGACCAAACACCCCTCCATCCAGTGGCCCATAGTGTGGACTACCGTCCACCAGCCCTTCCTCCCTACGAACGTCCGGGCACTGTGGTATCACATAGTCAACAGGAAATTTGCCACGAAGCAGCGCCTGCACAACATTGGCTTGTCAGAATCCCCTCTTTGTCTCCTTTGCCAGCAACTGGACACTGATGAACACCGTCTGACATGCGCCTCATCGCGAGATGTATGGCGCTTCGTGCAGCAAATCATTGCCTGCTATCTCCGGGTGCCACCAGACACAGTCGAGCCTCGAATGTTTCTATACCCGGAGGACCGACATTTTCCCGCCGCCAAATGTCATGCTATTACGTGGGTCAAAGGGTGGGCGGTCGCTTATCTCTTTTATGAGGGACCTAAATCCCGCCTCGACTTCTGGACCTATTTACGAACAGCCCATGCAGTTCTCGAAAACACGCCACGTTACCGAACATTATTTGCTAACTATCTTCGAGCGGTATTTGTTAGACCTCCACTGAGTTGGGGGGTGCCTGGCACAGAGGGCACCCACCACTCCTCCCCCGGCGGTGTCTGAGTTTCAACCGCCTACGATCTATTCTACTTCTGATCTCCGCGGATGGGAGAGCGCGTCGCAGATTGCGCGGATTTTATTTCTTTTTGCTTTTCCTTTCTTTTTCTTTACCCAGAATTTATATTTCATTTTCTCTTTCGCATATGTGTTCGCATAATTTCATGCTATTAGTGAATATTACAAAAACACATGAAAATAAATAAATAACGCCTTCCACTACTGTTGATTCCTGTTTCTCCCACTTCCCTAAGCTCGGTGGTGGTGAGGGGGACACTGTGGCCAGGCCTCAGGTTTCGACCCCTGCCCACTTTACACCCCGAGCCCCCACCGGTCAAAAAAAAAAAAAAAAAAAAAAAAAGTTGGATAGAGCGTCTGCCCTGAAAGCAGGAGATCCCGGGTTCGACTCCCGGTCGGGGCACACATTTTCAACATGTCCCCAATGAAGTACATCAACGCCTGTTTGCAGCTAGGGTGTCCATTTAATTATCATTTCATTTCTAGCAAAGCTGCATGGTCATCCACGGTAACTGTTATTTCGGGAACAGATACTGCCATCATATATACTTTCTATTTCGTGTTGGCTTTCGGTCTGTTTGGTTCTTTTGTGTGCTATGATTGCCACTCTGAATTATACTGAGAAGGAAGGAGAGTGATGCATGAGTGCCGTCTGCGTTTGTGTGTGTGAGATTATGATAAGAACTGAAAAGAGCGTTTCTCTGTGGAGAGCTTGAAAAACAAGGCAATACCTGCAGAAAATGCATAGTTCGCTAGCCATATTGAGTTAGTTCTTGTCTGTACTCAACCGTTATGAGTACCAAAGTGGGACAGATTCGATTGGCTTGGTGTAGTTCTCGGTCTCTCAGTGCAGTGTATTTGATTAATAACAGAGCTGATTAAACGTGTTTCAATGAGATTAGAAAACCGTCAAAGTTGCATAGAAGTGTTTTTATTTAAATGGCGACCTTTTTAGAACTTCGATCCATTATCAAGCCATACTGTAGAACAGAGTGTATCGTGTTATACGTAACGTATACAATATGTAAGGTCAATAAAAGCACAAATATCTTGTGAATTACAGTAAGTTGCTGCCTATTCCCATCCAGCATGCTAGAAGTGAGTAAACGTGTTCCTCATTCACCTGATTTTCTTTGCTTTTTCCATAGTTTAAGGAATACTTTGTAAACGATGCCTTGGTCTTACGGCAGCATTGTTACCACATCGTTATTGTAACACTAATTATTATGTTTCATGTAAATCAGTTGTATCCTTGGGTTTCAGTGATTCTCAAGTCATACGAAATCTCTTGCATATATTCACTCTCTGTGCCTTCCTAAAATTGAAGATATATTCGTGTATTTATCTGTCGTTTATTGTCGTGGTGCTGTATCGTAAAGGACACACATTATTCAACAGTAGGGTCTTATTGTGATCTTTTCCCTAGAACACAGCTATCTCTTCAATGAGAATTGGTACAGGCGATTAGATAGAGTGAACTGGCTTGCAGCATTTTTAATAGATTTCCTCCAGGTTCCAGAAGATAAGTTTCCGTCGAGTTCTTCGGACCAGTACTTACTGTGCCGTGTTCCATGCAACGTTCTACGAACATTCGATATTATCAGATTCTGAACTACACTATGAGCCACGCGTGCTCGTTGCAAATGTTTTACCTGTAAGGTAGGACATATGAAATTACTTGCAGGATAAAGTGTCAGCTCTTTAGATAGGTGACTTAATTATTACAGAAAATTAAACAAGCCATGTGGCTGACTTATCCTGAATAGCCAAAACATTATGATCACTGCCCACTGCAACGTTGGGTCCCTCCTGGTGGCGTTGTAGGCGCGTGACGAAGTAAGAAAAATACGTAAGTCGAACAGAGACGGATGGGGGATTACCCTAATGAAGATATGCGCTGCACATGGAGAAATCCATTGAAATAAGCAACTTTGCCAAAGGGCAGATTATTACTACATCAACATCTACATCTACATGGATACTCTGCAAGTTACATTTAAGAGCCTGGCAGAGGGTACATCGAACCACCTCCACAATTCTCTATTATTCCAATCTCGTATAGCACGCGGAAAGAATGAACACCTATATCTTTCCGTACGAGCTCTGATTTCTCTTATTTTGTCGTGGTGATCGTTCCTTCCTATGTAGGTCGGTGTCAACAAAATATTTTCGCATTCGGAGGAGAAAGTTGGTGATTGGAATTTCGGGAGAAGATTCCGTCGCAACGAAAAACGCCTTTCTTTTAATGATGTCCTGCCCAAATACTGTATCATTTCTGTGACACTTTCTCCCATATTTCGCGATAATATAAAACGTGCTGCCTTTCTTTGAACTTTTTCGATGTACTCCGTCAGTCCTACCTGGTAAGGATCCCACACCGCGCAGCAGTATTCTAAAAGAGGACAGACAAGCGTAGTGTAGGCAGTCTCCTTTGTAGGTCTGTTATATTTTCTAAGTGTCTTGCCAGTAAAACGCAGTCTTTGGTATACCTTCCCCACAACATTTTCTATGTGTTCCTTCCAATTTAAGTTGTTCGTAATTGTAATACCTAGGTATTTAGTTGAATTTACTGCTTTTAGATTACACTGATTTATCGTCTAACGGAAGTTAAACGAGTTCCTTTTAGCACTCATGTGGATGACCTCTCACTTTTCGTTGTTTAGGGTCAACTGCCACTTTTCGCACCATTCAGATATCTTTTCTAAAGCGTTTAGCAGTTTGTTTTGATCTTCTGATGACTTTATTAGTCGACAAACGACAGCGTCATATGCAAACTGTTATGTGTCGACAGAAGTGCCGACACAGTGTTATTATGAAGGGGCCGAATAGGGCACGCGTCAACTCACGCCGTCCTGCGTTAAGTCTGAAACAGGATACTTCATAAATGCTATAAAGAAAAGAACGGAGCTTCTCGTATACTCAACTTTATTCTCCTGTGTGGTACATCTCCATGGTGAATACAAGTAAGACTCTCTCCAGATATGGTTAACTGCGCCTTGCTAGGTCGTAGCTATGGACTTAGCTGAAGGCTATTCTAACTGTCTCTCGGCAAATGAGAGGAAGGCTTCGTACGTCTAGTCGCTAGCAATGTCGTCCGTACAACTGGGGCGAGTGCTAGTCCGTCTTTCTAGACCTGCCATGTGGTGGCGCTAGGTCTGCAAGTACTGATGGCGGCGACACGCGGGTCCGACATGTACTAATGGACCGCGGCCGATTTAAGCTACCACCTAGCAAGTGTGGTGTCGGGCGGTGACACCACACAAACAACCGAAGACGGCTGCTCAGATTGTCTCCAAAATCGTTTATACAGATCAGGAACAGTAAAGGGTTTATAACACTATCTAGGTGAACGCCAGAAATAACTTCTGTTTCACTCGATTACTTTCCGTCCGTTACTACGAACTGTGACCTCTCTGATAGGAAATCAAAAATCCAGTCACATAAGTGAGACGATATTCCATAAGCACGCAATTTCACTACGAGCCGCTTGTGTGGTACCGTATCAAAAGCCTTCCGGAAATCCGGAAATACGGAATCAATCTGAAATCCCTTGTCAATAGCACTCAACACTTCATGTGAATAAAGAGCTAGTTGTGTTTCACAGGAACGATGTTTTCTAAACCCACATTGCCTGTGTGTCAATAGACCGTTTCCTTCGAGGTAATTCATAATGTTCGAACACAATATATGTTCCAGAATCGTGCTGCATATCGACGTTAACGATATGGGCCTGTAATTCAGTGGATTACTCCTACTACCTTTCTTGAATATTGGTGTAACCTGTGCAACTTTCCAGGCTTTGGGTATGGATCTTTCGAGCGAACGGTTATTTATGATTATTACGTATGGAGCTAATGCATCAGAATACTCCGAATGGAACCTAATTGGTACACAGTCTGGACCAGAAGACTTGTTTTTATTAAGTGATTTAAGTTACTTCACTAGTCCGAGGATATTTACTTCTACGTTACTCATGTTGGCAGCATTCCTCGATTCGAATTTTGGAATATTTCCTTCGTCTTCTTTGTGAAGGCATTTCGGAAGACTGCCTTTAGTAACTCTGATTTGACAGCACTGTATTGGATAGTATCTCCATTGCTGTTGCTCAGAGAAGGCACTGATTGGTTCAAATGGTTCAAATGGCTCTGAGCACTATGGGACTTAACATCTTAGGTCATAAGTCCCCTAGAACTTAGAACTACTTAAACCTAACTAACCTAAGGACGTCACACACACCCATGCCCGAGGCAGGATTCGAACCTGCGACCGTAGCAGTCCCGCGGTTCCGGACTGCAGCGCCAGAACCGCAAGGCCACCGCGGCCGGCAAGGCACTGATTGTTTCTTGTCGCTAACATACTTCATATACGACCAGAATCTTTTTGGATTTTTTGCCATGTTTCGATACAAAGTTTCATTGTGGAAACTGTGATCGAGTATCTCGAAAGCAGCGACGCTGGTCGAATGTTCACGTGCTACTGTCGTGACCATCTACGGCAGGGCCGGCCAGAAATTCTACACGCGTGCGGTGCTCCTGCACATGTGCAACTTCCGGGTCACAGCGGTTCTAGGCGCTCAGTCCGGAACCGCGCGACTGCTACGGTCGCAGGTTCGAATCCTGCCTCGGGCATGGATGTGTGTGATGTCCTTAGGTTAGTTAGGTTGAAGTAGTTCTAAGTTCTAGGGTACTGATGACCTCAGAAGTTAAGTCCCATGGTGCTCAGAGCCATTCGTGCACCTCGTCACGGACGCAGGCTGTGATAGACATTCTCTAGCGTCTGCATGGGACCTGTGGTAGTAACTGCAGACACTATGTCAGCTGCGGACCGTGTGCATCTCTTTACGCTTGTCGTCTTTCAGCAGCATAATTGTCCGTTTCTCGAGGCCAGAATCATGCTATAGTGGTTCTAGGAGCATAATAGTGAAATTGTGTTAATTTGTCCACCAAATTTGCCTGATCTGAATCCATTGGTTCCCAACTGGGTCGCTATCGAGCGCCATCACCGCATATACAAGTCAGCGACTAGTTATTTACAGGAATTACATGACATGTCAGCCGACAAATGATATCATATAGCTCCACAAATCTACCAACTAACTGTAGAAAGGATTATACACAGAATCGGTTGTATATTGAGTTCAAAGATGGCCCAACAAGATGTTAAGGAGGTGGTCATAATGTTTTGGCTCGTCAGTGTAACTGTTGTGAAACGTAAGCTTGTCTGTGTTAGATTTCCATGAAATGAAGTCAGCTTTCTTTATATTACTATCTTTTATGGGTCAGCATTCATAGAGAAAAGAGGGAACTTTTATCAGGGAAATTTTCTTTGAGATTTCAACGTCAGTTCTCAGACACAGGCATGTTATGTTTGAGTGGTTTTGCTTTTTGTAGGATTCTCAGCTTTTGGCTTCAACAACTATATCTACGTGATTACTCTGCTATTCACAATAATGTGCCTGGCATAGGGTTCAATGAACCACCTTCATGCTGTGTCTCTACCGTTCCACTCTCGAGCGGCACGCGTGAAAAACGAGCACTTAAATTTTTCCGTGTGGGCCCTGATTTCTCTTATTTTATCGTGATGATCATTTCTCCCTATGTAGGTGGGTGCCAACAGAATGTTTTCGCAGTCGGAGGAGAAAAGTGGTGATTGAAATTTCGTGAGAAGATCCCGTCGCAACGAAAAACGTCTTTGTTTTAATGATTGCCACTCCAATTCACGTATCATGTCTGTGACACTATCGCCCCTATTTCGCGATAGTACAAAACGAGCTGCCTTCTCTGTGCTTTTTCGATATCATCCGTCAGTCCCACCTGATGCGAATCTCACACCGCACAGCAGTACTCCAGAATCGGGAGGACAAACGTAGTGTAAGAAGTCTCTTTGGTAGACCTGTTGCACCTTCTAAGTGTTCTGGCAATTAATCGCAGTCATTGGTTCGCTCTACCCACCATATTATCTCTGTGATCGTTCCAATTTAGGTTATTTGTAATTGTAATCCCTAAGTATTTAGTTGAATTTACAACCCTCAGATTTGTGTGACTTATCGCGTAATCGAAATTTAGCTGATTTATTTTGGTACTGATGTGAATAACTTTGCACTTTTCTTTATTCAGTGTCAATTGCCACTTTTCGCACCACACAGATATCTTATCTAAATCATTTTGCAAGTCGTTTAGATCATCTGATGACGTTACAAGACGGTAAATGACAGCATTATTTGCAAACACTCTAAGACGGCTACTCAGATTGTCTCCTATGTCGTTAATATAGACCAGGAACAGTAGAGGGCCTATAACACTTCCTTGGGGAACGCCGGATATCACTTCTGTTTTACTCGATTACTTTCCGTCTGTTGCTACGAACTGTGACCTTTCTAACAGGAAATCACGAATCCAGTCGCACAACTGAGGCGATCCACGCAGTTTGATTAGAAGTCGCTTGTGAGGACTTCACTTGTTGGACTCGTCGGGGTGCCGCTTCTAGTCTTTTTTGTTTTCAATCCAGTCATTTCCAGGGAAGCTGGTCTCTCTTTTATTTTCTGACTGAGTATGATTCACACAGCTGTAGAGAGATATCAAGTCCTTTCCGTTAATAGTTTTCACTTCTGCTTCAGTGAAGAGAAGAGAATGAGGATCTCCGATAGGATCGGTAGTCGGGGTAACACCGACGTTTCGACAGCGCCGCTCATTGTTCTGAGCAGCAGTGTGGCCTCGACTGTATGGGTACTGCCCAACTAACGCGGGGAACAGCGTTCTGCAGCGGAAAAAGCCAGCCCGTGCTCGGTTTCCCCGTAAAACCTTCGCACCCACGCCTCGACTCTTGCAGACGAGCTTCAATGACTTCTTCAATTTCCCTGCTTCGTTTCCCACACGGTGTCGGAACATCAGGCTCGGCTCCAGAGGTACCCTTAACGTTTCCAGAATGAATCACTCAGTCTGTAGCGAAATCCGTTCTTTCACTATGCTAGTTTCGCAATATAAGTAGGAGAACTCCGAAGACTGGAACGTAGAAGTACTGTCGGAAGTAGTGCTTCGAGGGTGGTTCGTGGGTCGTGACTGGATAGTTTAGTCGATAATTTGTCAACAAAAACCGAAGGTTCCAAGTTTGAGTCCCAATCCAGCACACAGTTCAAATTTTCAGTTCTGAACGTTATGTGCATTCAGAATTCCAGAAGGAACGGGATTAAAATCCTGTGTGGCTACTTTCACTGAAGGCAAACGGTGGAACTAGCGACATGTTTCCCAGCATAGAGGAACTTTGCTCAGAAACAAAATTTTTTAGTTATTAGCAAAAATATTTAAGAAGAAATAATTTTTTCAGCTTTTCTTGCATTTTCCTCCTTAATATCCAGAGCGCTGTAGACACGGCAGCCAGGAAGGCATTTGATACAGTCCCGTACTGTAATTAAGAGAAAAAGATATGAGATTAACCAATATTGGACTAGATTTGTGACTGAACGCAAGACTTACTTGCAAGCAGAAACCAACACGCTTCTCTTAACGGAACAAAATAGACAGATGAGTTGTAAACAGAAACACAAAAGTACCACAGGGAAATGTGATAGAACCGTTACTTTTTAAATGTACATAGTGTCCCAGGAGGTAAGGTCAATATTCAGGGAAATGACAGGAACATCAATCGAAGCAAGGAAGTCCAGCAAACGTGGGCTCAAAATTTCATACCTTAAGAGCTATGAGAAGAGGGAACAACAAGAGTGGTAGACCAAGAACGAAGTGCACGGATTAAAGAGGGTATAAGACAAGGTTGTAGTCTTTCGCCCCTGCCGATCAAACCATACATCGAAGAAACAATGACGTAAACAAAGGAATGGTTCAAGAGTGGAATTAAAATTCAAAGTGAAAAGATATCAGTGTTGAGATTCGCTGATGACATTGCTATTCTAAGTGAAAGTGAAGAAGAATTACACGATCTCCTGAGTGGAAAAACTGGAAATTTGTGGAAAGTTCCTATGGGACCAAGTAGCTGAGTCATCCGTCCCCAGGCTTACAATCTACTTAAGGGGCTCCGGAAAGGCTCAAAATCATGAAAAGTTCAATTTTTACTTTTTTGCGTTTTCTGAATCTGCAGACTATTACCTTTTAATAGATATATAATTTATTCAATTCCGAAGACTACAACTATTTTTAAATTTTTTTTGAAATGTGTTCTACATGGGCGTGACCCACTGTGGCGCTGTTAAACTGCTGTCAAATGGTGTTATTATTAACGTCCGTGTTCATCAGGTACATTTTAGTGATGTGAGATAAAGTATGTGTTGTGGCTAAGCTGTGATGATTCAATATATATCGCTGGTGTGATTGTCGATTGTTTCATGTTTATTTACTCTGTCGTTATCTCGAAAATATTCGTAATTAATTCTGTTTCTTGAGTCTCTGTTTTGTTAAAGTATAATAATGAGTAAAAGTAAAGTTATTAGAAATCCTCTGAAGGCTTTTAAGAAAAGGAGAAATGTTGGAAAGCCAAAGGTATGTGTTATTACTGTAAACAATAAAGACGATAGGTTCTAACATGGTACGAGCGATGCTTGCTTTAGACAAGAAACGCCTTCGGGCTGCAGACAGGGCTGTAAAGAGTCTAGAAATACAAGCAAGAGTAAACAGGAGGAGGAACAAGAGGAAGCTGGAGGAGGAGTTTGCAGAGGATGAAGATAATCCATCCTATGGACCTGGAATGCACTAAAAAGTTAATCCAATCTTTGTCGCTCGATTCCCAAAACTTTTATTTTCTCATACTAATTACATGTTTTCTAAGGATCTTCCCAACATATTTGTTTCAAACTTTCAGTAAATGTTACACAGTACCTTCTGCACAATTTAACACAGCCTTTTTCCAAAAAAACTGTATATTTTTGAATATATAAATAAAAAATTGCAAAAAAATGTTGTGAATTTTCATTACAATTGAAAAAAATCATGTTTAATAACTGAACTAAAATTTTGTAAAATCCCTGTGTTAAGTTGTAGCCCATATTCCAATAAATAATCTGTAAAAAGTTCAACTTCCTACCTCAAATACTTTGTGAGGAAAGATGTAATTTATAAGCGTTATTTTAACATTGCAAGTATAGGGCGTTCCGGAGCCCCTTAATCTACCTTAAACTAACTTACACTAAGGAAAACACACGCACCCATGCCAGAGGGAGGACTCGAACCTCCGACGGGGGGAGCCGCGCGTGACAAGGCGCGCGAGACAGCGCGGCTGTCTACTAAGTCTGCCCCAAGCGGTTCCTGAGTGAAATGGACCGTCTAATGAGTAAAGAATGTGGATTGAGAGTAAATCGAAGAAAGGTGAAAGTAATGAGAAGTAGCAGAAATGAGAACAGCGAGAAACTTAACATCGGGATTGATGGCGACGAAGTAGATGAAGATAAGGAATTCTACTACCTAGGCAGCAAAATAACCAATGACGGACATCAAAAGCAGACTAGCACTGGCAAAAGGGGCATTCCTGGCCAAGAGAAGCCTACTAGTATCAAACGTAGGCTTTACTTCGAGCAAGAAATTTCTGAAGATGTACGTTTGAACCGGAACAGAAGAGAATCGACGCATTTGAGATGTGGTGCTGCAGACGAATGTTGGGAAAAATATGTGAGCTGGTACGGTAACGAATGAGGAGGTTCTGCACAGAATCGGAGACGAAAGGAATATGTGGAAAACCATGACAAGGAGAATGGACAGGATGACAAGACATCTGTTAAGACATCATGGAATGACTTTCATGGTACTAGAGGGTGCTGTAGAGAGCAAAAACTGTAGAGGAAGACAGAGATTGGAATACATCCAGAAAATAATTGATTACGTAGGTTGTAAGTTCTGCTCTGAAATGAAAAGGTTGGCACCGGAGAGGAATTCGTGGCGTTACACATCAAACGAGTCAGAAGACTGATGACCCCCCCCCCACCTCCACCCCCCAAAAATAAGGGTTATGATTACTTTTCTATCTTAGATACGGTGAAACAAATCTCTTCTACTGCAAGCTCTTTGATTTCCATTTTTGCGGAGGAGGTAGTAAGGACCAAAACAAGAAAAATTTTTCTGGTAAACGTGGCTTCTAAAACGAATACCATTACAGCTTGTGAGCACTTGTCAGTGGAAGAGGTTTGTTTCACGTTAGCGTAGATGAGCAAGTGCTCATAGCTCATAAGATATGCAATTTAGCGCCCCTGTCTACCGGACATTTTTTCTTGTGTCGGTCCGTGCTATCTTCTCTCAAACTATGGAAAGCAACGAGCTTGCAGTAGAAGAGATTTGTTTCATAGTATCGAAGACGAAGAAGTGCTAATAGCTCTCACTGTAAGCATTTGAAACCCATGTTTACTAAACTTTTTCTTTGAGTTATCGTTCCTGTTATATCCCAGAATATTGCCCATTCCTCCTGGGACACCCTGTACACAGGGCGAGCACAAGAGAAGTTTAAAGTTTCAAAAAGTCATACAACCGCCGGCCGTGGTGACCGAGCGGTTCTAGACGCTTCAGTCTGGAACCGCGCGACCGCTACGGTCTCAGGTTCGAATCCTGCCTCGGGCATGGATGTGTGTGATGTCCTTAGGTTAGTTAGGTTTAAGTAGTTCTAAGTTCTAGGTGACTGATGACCTCAGATGTTAAGTCCCATAGTGCTCAGTGTCATTTGAACCATTTCATACAACCGGCCTCATTGTGTTAATAAAGTATTAAAGTATCTCAAGTATCTCACTACGGGGTCTATCGTCTAAACAACCCTTGGCTTCGAACTTCGAAATCATTCTCGCCACAGCTGCATTTGTCAACGGACCTTTACCCGTTCGAATACCCTTCCTATGGCGATAGGATCGTAACGCTGAACTAGCACATTTCCCATTCTGATAATATAGCTTCACGAAAAGCGCCTTTTCCGGTAGCGTCAACATGCTGCGACTGCTGGCGTATCTGATTCTCTCTCTCATTATAGCTCCTTTTGTACACGATTGTCATGCGCAGTCACTGACGTTTTACTGTCCAGCGCCATCTGTCGGACATTTTGTGAACTTTTTTTTGTTCTAATAAAACCCCATGTCATTCCAAGCATGTGTGTCAATTTGTACCTCTCTATCTACATTATTCCATAATTCATTCAGTTTTCAAATTTGTACTGACTTTTTGATCACCCGGTATTAAACAAGGAGGTGCTATGAAGAGGTCCGAGGCTACGCTGTAAGATCCCGCAACAGACGGGCGTTACAGGGGCCGTCTTTTTACGAGTCAGCTCGACCCCGGTTATTCCGATACGTGGAGTCACGGCCAGCGGGCCACACGCGCAATCTACTTAGGGCAGGACTGCGAGGCCGCAGCAGATCCACTTTGAGGCGAGTGCTCTGCGGATGCGTTTACGTAACGACGCGGCTCGCATATCGAGCCCGGAGCTGCGGAACGTGGGGCGTGGAGGGGTGTGTCCCGTGGTGCGGTCTGGGGCTGTGTCGTGGCCGCGCACGTGCCGACGCCATCGCAGGTGCCGCCTAGAATAAGCGCCGCCCGGCCTCGTCTATTTCCGGAGGGCGACCCGGCCCGGGGCTTCCGAGCGTCTCCACGGTTCCGCCGAGGAGATTGGGGGCGGGGGGAAGGACTGGCAGGGCGAGAGGTGGGGGTTGGGGGGCGGGGGGCGGAGGGGCAAGGTTCATAATGGGACTATCAATCCACAGCGTGGCTCCCACCAGCGCCCAAAGAGAAGCGCCTACTTCCCTTCAAAGACACACTGCTCCATGATAGATCGTTCTCCACACTGTAGTCCCCTGCAGACCGCCCACAAGTGGGCGTTTCAGCTTTCATGGTGGGCGGTAGGCAGTTGTAAACACGTTTTCATTAGAATTTCAAAAAAATTTTATCATGTATTATTTGGAAAGTAGTTACACTACTGGTCATTGAAATTGCTGCAACACGAAGATGTGCTACAGACGCGAAATTTAACTGACAGGAAGAAGATGCTCTGATATGCAAATGATTACCTTTTCAGAGTATTCACACAAGGCTGGCGCCTGTGGCAACACCTACAACGTGCTGATATGAGGGAAGTTTCCAATCGATTTCTCATACACAAACAGCAGTTGACCGGCGTTCCCTGGTGAAACGTTGTGATGCCTCGTGTAAGGAGGAGAAATGCGTACCACCACGTTTCCGACTTTGATAAAGGTCGGATTGTAGCCTATCGCGATTGCGTTGGTCGAGATGCAACTACTGAATATGGAATCGGTGGGTTCGGGAGGGTACTACGGAACGCCGTGCTGGATCCCAATGGCCTCGTATCACTAACAGTCGACATGACAGGCATCTTATCCGCTTGGCTGTAAGGTATCGTGCAGCCACGTCTCGATCCCTGAGTCAACAGATGGGGACGTTTGCAAGACGACAACCTTCTGCAGCCCGCATCTCGTGGTCGTGCGGTAGCGTTCTCGCTTCCCACGCCCGGGTTCCCGGGTTCGATTCCCGGCGGGGTCAGGGATTTTCTCTGCCTCGTGATGGCTGGGTGTTGTGTGCTGTCCTTAGGTTAGTTAGGTTTAAGTAGTTCTAAGTTCTAGGGGACTGATGACCATAGCTGTTAAGTCCCATAGTGCTCAGAGCCATTTGAACCCAACCTTCTGCACGAACAGTTCGACGACGTTTGCAGCAGCATGGACTATCAGCTCGGAGACCGTGGCTGCGGTTACCCTTGACGCTGCATCACAGACAGGAGCGACTGCGATGGTGTACTCAACGACGAACCTGAAAGCACGAATGGCAAAACGTCATTTTTTTCGGATGAATCCAGGTTCTGTGTACAGCATCATCATGGTCGCATCCGTGTTTGCCGACATTGCGCTGAACGCACATTGGAAGCGTGTATTCGTCATCGCCATCCTGGGGTATCACCCGGCGTGATGGTATGGGGTGCCATTGGCTACACGTCTCGGTCACCTCCTGTTCGCATTGACGGCACTTTGAACAGTGGACGTTACATTTCAGATGGATCTACCCTTCATTCGATCCCTGCGAAACCTTTCATTTCAGCAGGATAATGCGCGACCGCATGTTGCAGGTACTGTACGGGCCTTTCTGGATACAGAAAATGTTCCCTTGCTGGCCTGGGCAGAACATTCTCCAGATCTCTCACCAATTGAAAACGTCTGGTCAATGGTGGCAGAGCAACTGACTCGTCGCAATACGCCAGTCACTACTCTTCATGAACTGTGGTATCTTGTTGAAGCGGCATGGGCAGCTGTACCTGTACACGCCATCCAAGCTCTGTTTGACTCAATGCCCAGGCGTATCAAGGCCGTTATTACAGCCAGAGGTGTTTGTTGTGGGTACTGATTTCTCAGGATCTATACATCCAAATTGCGTGAAAATGTAATCACATGTCAGTTCTAGTATAATATATGTGTCCAATTAATACCCGTTTATCATCTACATGTCCTCTTGGTGTAGCAATTTTAATGGCCAGTAGTGTGAAAGCAAAGTTACTTCCTTATTATATGTGGAGCTGGTGGACTGTTAGAAAGTGTTAGTACTGACAGAGATACAAAAGCGGGTGGTAGGTAAAAAAGGTTGATTACTCCTGCCGTAGACGAGGTCATATAGCACTCAATAGGTTAATTTTTTAGGTTAGACTTCACCGTGACTAACTAAATTCGATTGGAACAACAAGTTTCCTGTTATCAGTGACAATCTGCTTTGTTTTTATTACGCCTTTGAGACGTTTAAAACCGCTGCATCAGGTGGCCGTCGATAATTACATTACGATTTCAGGATAACCGTTATCACGATCTCTAGTGGTCAGGTTCTTTTTTCTGCCGCGTTACATCACATTCACCACCACATGCACTTTTTAAAGAAGTTCTTCTTAAGTAAGAAAAATGTCGTATTCGTGAAGAAGCATAAACTGAAATATTTCAAGATTCATGCTTTGTCATGGTGTCGCAAACTGTGTTGTAATGCTGCACTGGGCCCTATGTAGTGGAGCCGATATTTTACGTGTTTAGTGAATGAAGTCTTGAGTGACCAGCGAAGCTAGTATGCAAGTCTACAGGAATCTGAAACCACATGTCCCTTCGTGGGCGTGGATCTCAGGTTAGTTGCAGGGGCTTCACATGAAAAGCGTCAGACTAGAGCCAGCCTGCCGGTTTCGTTCTCATTATGAGTTCTAGTTACGCAGTCTAAAGAAACTTTATTGTTTTTGTGTTAGCAAAATTCGGGTGCCGGCGGCTGTGACCGAGCGGTTCTAGGCGCTTCAGTCCGGAACCGCGCTGCTGCTACGGTCGCAGGTTCGAATCCTGCCTCGGGCATGGATGCGTGTGATGTCCTTAGCTTAGTTAGGTTTAAGTAGTACTAAGTCTAGGGGACTGATGACCTCAGATGTTAAGTCCCAAGTGCTTAGAGCCATTTGAACCATTTGAACAATGCAGGTTTTGGTACATAAATCAGTCTTACACGATAATTACACGTTGCAATTTTCGTCCATCAAAATATTGTGCATTAATCGCACGTTTGTTTGTACTTGGAGCTGGCTAGTGCTTTTTCAGACAAGGGGAGGCAACGACGTTGGGATCACAGGTTTATCTCTAACTTTGTGCTCCCTTAGGACGCCATTAAAATAACATAATGTGCAAGCAGTAAGATGCAATACTCTGGCAATTCCAAAAAACTCGGAAGAGAAGTTTTACGCGCCTGTTATGTAACTGATGCATCTGTGCGTAGGGCCCATATGTTAGAGTTCTTGGTGGTCGTCAAGTAGTTGTATCTGTAGTCCACGTTCCCTACGCTTTCCTTGGTTCCTGGAGGGTGGCCAGACCTCGGGTTGCAGCTCCTAAGCTCCTAGCCACTTTGCCCTCACCCCTCCCTTTGGGCACGGGGAAGATTCCTTAAAAAATGGTGGGGATAACGTAAAACAAAGAAGAAAAGTATTTAGCATTCGATCTTCGTAAGGTGAACGTCTATTAGGCGACACATCGCACATCGACCCCCCCCCCCCCTCAAACCTTAATTTTTGTAGCAGAAGTGTAAATTCTACTACAGTCAAACAATTTTCCCCTATATTAGCAACGTCTCACCGCTACGCAGGTTAATTCTCACACTAAGCCTGTCTCTGTGTTGCATCTCGAAGCGTGGAGATGCAAAGTAGTTCCGCAGACTTTACCAGATTGCATGTATAAGGGATTTCGCAGATAACGACAGGCATACATTTTCAGGAAAACTTTATACGTTTCTTCGTTTACTTGTCGATAGTTCAAAAATGGTTCAAATGGCTCTGAGCTCCGTGGGACTTAATTTCTGAGGTCATCAGTCCCCTAGAACTTAGAACTACTTAAACCTAACTAACATAAGGACATCACACACATCCATGCCCAAGGCAGGATTCGAACCTGCGACCGTAGCGGTCGCGCGGTTCCAGACTATAGTGCCTAGAACCGCTCGGCCACTCCGGCCGACTGTCGACAGTTATAAATACGTTTGCTCTAATAATTAAATGTAATTAAAGGTAGTAAGTAGCAAAATAACATGAAATTCACTAAAACTTCATGCAAATACACGTGGATTTTTTGATTGTATTACCTCTCAAATGTCTTATAAATTAAATAATGTGACCAGTTTCAGCATGAGTCAAATCGTCGCCTAATAGGAGTTCGTTTTACGTTGCTCGAACGCTAACCATTTGACCACCATAAACTCTAACGTGTACCACCTACGCACAGATACATCTGTTACATAACAGACGCATAAAGGTTCTCTTGCGGTTTTCTCGGAACTGCCAGAGCAGTGCACCTTACTCCTTTCACATTATGTTGTTTTAATTGCCTTCTAAAGGTGTACAAAGTTTGAGGTAAATTGTGATCCCAACGCCGCGTCGTTTCGTCCCCTTGTGAGTTTTGGTGCGGTCCTTGGCCAGTCGCAGGTGGCAACGCGATCCCGGAGTGCAGTATATGGTGGCGTTCCTAGCCTCTCAGATAAACGGGTCACCATTAGGATGGGTGGTCCATTCTCCTATTTCCCTATGTCGGTCAGCGATGGCAAACGATGTCTGGGCGATCACGCGGTGGGGAAGGCGCTGCTTTGTCGAGCACAGACCATGTCCTGAGATTCTCGGCAATCGTGCTGGCTGTAGATAATACCAAGCAGAGGCCAAATTGTTTTGAATGTTTTCCATACTCCCAAGATGACATCCTTTTAAGACATTTTTCAACTCCAGGAAAAGAAAAAAGTCACAAGGACTTAGATCAGGTGAATAGGCGGGCTGTAGAATAATAGAAATGCCTTTTAAGGTAAAAAATTCCGTCATGGAAGCGGCCACGTCACATGGGGCGTCACATGGGGCGTCGTCAAGATGAAGCATCTCACTCGATTCCCCCTTTTCCTGAACCTTTCGAGGACGTCTCAGCGAAACACTTGGTTGACAGTTTCTCCTGGAGGAAATAATTGTTTATGCATGATACACCTACTGTCAAGAAAGGAAATCAGCATTGTTTTGATCTTTGGTTTGCTCATTCGAGCTTTTTTCTCAGGAGAGGCGATGTCCGAGTGTACCACTCTTTACCTTGTCGCTTTGTTTCTGGATCATATTAAAAAATGCAGGATTCATCACCTGCAATCGCACGACTGAACCATTCGTGTTTATTGGCAATCCTCTCAAGAACATCAATGCACACATTCCTCAGATTGTCCTTCTGCTCAACTGTAAGGTCTTTCGGCACCATTTTGGCAGAAACCTTCTGCATGTGCAAATCTTCGGTCAAAATTTGATATCTGATGAAAGTGTTTAACAGGTCACCCATCATCCTTATTGTTAAACGTCGGTCTCATTTCACAAGAGCACGCACACGTTCGGTGTTTTCGTACGTTTTTGAAGTAGAAGGTCTCCCTGAGCGAGGTTCATCTTCAAAGTGTTCTCGAACTTCCAAAAATGATTTCTGCCTTTGGAAGACTTGACCTCTTGATAACGAATGTTCCCCATAGGCCTTTAACACAAAACTTTATTGCATAACATTGCTCTAAGTTCCACCGTTCCATTTTAACAGAAAAAAGACGCAGCTTCACTGGCGACGCTCTCAAAAATCACGTGGTCGGTCTATGGAGCTGAAAGACTGAACATGTGGAATGGATGAACACACCGGTGTACACAAGTACAATAACACAGCGTTGCCAGATCGCCAGCGGTGTTGTCAGTCTCATTACTTTTCTCACACACCTCACAGTTAAGATCTTACAGATGACGAGAAGCGCTATCTCGAATATCATGTCCGCTCCTCAGTTTCATCAAAGCCACCCTGTCGCCGATGCTTGGAGGTTATCGACCCAAGCTTTATACATGGGACACAGGGCAGTCGTTGATTAGATGATTGAAAGACTTTCATATTATCGATATTTGAGTTGCAAATTACGTAGAGTGATATGTAATTGAATTAATTTGATTTGAAAGTAGTGTACTCCTTCGTTTTTATTAAAGACTATCCGTTAGTGATTCTCAATACGTGTAGTACTTGTAGGCGTTTTATTTCTTGAGAATTACATTTGGCTGGGCTGGCAGTTTCACAGACGGACAGCAGGTCAAACGTGGTCGATGGTCATCATTAGCTTAACGCAGGTTGTAAAGGTGGCGCCGACGCCAGGTAGGACAAGGTTCGGCGCAGGTTACTGTGTGCACTAGACGGGGTAAGCGGACGCCCGTCCAGGGCCAATACAATACTGACAGCAGGTAACGCCGTCGTTGGAATTCTGCAAGAGATGACCGCAGTTTCCACGTTCCTAAAACGTTTTTCTGCAGGTTCCGGCGTTGTAGAGTACAGCAAAGGTCCCGGAAGGCAGCCAACAATGAACCTTGGGCGGAGAATGTGGGGAAGGCGCCCCCAGTCTGCCGATAGGAGAGCAATATACCGGTGGACATTACGCAAGCTCCGTGAAAGCCACAGGTATTTAAGGCTCTATGCTTTCGGCAGGCAAGTTGTGAAGGTTCTGTAAGTGTGAGACTGCAACTTTCTCGTCCCAGAAATACCTTTAGCTGGGCCCTCCTATATATAAACTTAAGTGCTACAGAAAGTGGTATAGGCATGCGTATTCAAATACAGAGATGTGTAAACAGGAAGAATACGGCACTGCGGTCGGCAACGCCTATGTAAAACAACAAGTGTCTGGGGCAGTTGTTACATCGGTTACTGCTGCTACAATGGCAGGTTATCAAGATTTAAGTGAATTTGAACATGGTGTTACATTCGGCGCACGAGCGATGGGACACACCATTTCCGAGGTAGCGATGAAGTGGGGATTTTCCCGTACGACCATTTCACGAGTGTACCGTGAATATTAGGTATCCCGTAAAACATCAAATCTCCGACATCGCTGCGGCTGGTTGGTTGGTTGGTTGTTTTTGGGGAAGGAGACCAGACAGCGAGGTCATCGGTCTCATCGGATTAGGGAAGGATTCCAAGGAAGTCGGCCGTGCCCTTTCAGAGGTACCATCCCGGTATTTGCCTGGAGTGATTTAGGGAAATCACGGAAAACCTAAATCAGGATGGCCGGACGCGGGATTGAACCGTCGTCCTCCCGAATGCGAGTCCACCGTCTAACCACTGCGCCACCTCGCTCGGTCCGCTGCGGCTGGAAAAAGATAGTGCAAGAACGGGACCAACAATGACTGAAGAAAATCGTTCAACCAGACAGAAGTGCAACTTTTCCGCAAACTGCTGCAGATTTCAATGCTGGGCCGTCAACAAGTGTCAGCGTGCGAACTATTCAACGAAACATCATCAGTATGGGTTTTCGGAGCGCAAGCCCCAATCGTGTATCCTTGATGAGAGCATGACACAAAACTTTATGCCTGTTAACACCGACATTGGACTGTTGTTGCCTGGAAACATGTTGCCTGGTCGGACGAGTCTCTTTTCGAATTGTATTGAGCGGATGGACGTGTACGGGTATCGAGACAACCTCATGAAACCATGGACCCTGCAGGTGACTGTTCACGCTGGTGGAGGCTCTGTAATGGTGTGGGGCGTGTGCAGTTGGAGTGGTATGGAACCTCTGATACGTTTAGATACGACTCTGACAGGTGGCAAGTACGTAAGCATCCTGTCTGATCACCTGCATCCATTCATGTCCATTGTGCATTCCGACGAACATGGGCAATTCCAGATGGACAATGCGAACCCCACACGTCCAGAATTGCTACAGAGTAGCTCCAGGAACACTATCCTGTGTTTCAACACCCGCTAGCCACCAAACTCCCCAGACATGAATATTATTGAACATATTTTGGTTGTCTTGCAACGTGCTATTCAGAAGAGATCTCCATCCGCTCATACTCTTATAGCCCTGCAGGATTCACGGTGTCAAGTCCCTCCAGCACTACTTCGACATTGGCCGAGTCCATACCACGTCGTGTTGCGGCACTTCTGCGTGCTCTCGGGGGCAGTTTCTTTGGCTCTTCAGTGTATAAAGCAGGAAGGAATTTTTTCAGGGTCGTAGGAAACAACATGTTGGCGCGCTCCTTTGAGGCACCGACAGAACAGAGCCAAAAAACATTCCTTTCCTTAGCTGTAGGCCTTTTGGTGCGAAAATGTGGGAAATTCAGTGATCAGCTTTGTCTGACGTAGTAGTTTTGGAAAATCACAGAGAAGTGGGAGAACGCTCCACGAGATTTCATGTAATTGGATGACTGTTAGTGCGAGGCTAGTACTGGCTGTCGAGAAAGGGGCGAATACTACGAGGGGAGCCGGCCGGTGTGGCCGTGCGGTTCTAAGCGCTTCAGTTTGGAACCGCGTGACCGCTACGGTCGCAGGTTCGAATCCTGCCTCGGGCGTGGATGTATGTCATGTCCTTAGGTTAGTTAGGTTTAAGTAGTTCTAAGTTCTAGGGGACTGATGACCTTAGAAGTTAAGTCCCATAGTGCTCAGAGCCATTTGTCGTTAGTTCTCTCGGAGAACAGAAAAAAGTATTTTTGTTTTGTTACCCACTATAAAACAATTCTTTGTAAGGTTTTAGCTGCTATGCTGTAACAGCATTAACCAGAAAGGGAGAAATACATGTCGGTGGGATAATAATAGAGGTAACTTCTCTACTAAAGCCATTCATTTACGTATCGCTCTACAAGCAACGCAGTACTCACAATACATTAGAAGTATTTGTGTTTGCTATTAGAGCAGATTATCTTTGTGGCGTGGAAGTTTGTTTACAGTCAATAAATGTTTCACCTTGAACGATAAGTTGCGCAATAATTGTGAAACTGTTGGTCGAATGCTTTGGTATTGCAGAAGATGTACCTACAGGAGAACGGAGTTTTATTTATGGACAAATAAAGATACAGTTGACAGAAGAGATGCTGTAAAAACAGAGGTTACTACACCTGTAATAGAAGAAGAGGCATCAGACGGAGAGGCATCAAATGAAGAAAATGAAAGGGCCAAGGCAGTGAGAACGAAGCAATGTCACCGGTGGAGTATTTTCAGGGAAGCAACTGTTCACCTTATCAGTCACCGCCTCCAAGAAAACGAACGAGGTTTTCAGAAGGAAATCTGGCTTATGCGTGCAAGTTATGGGCAAAAAAGCCAAGGGACAAAGATGGAAATTTTGATCCTCCCTCTTGGTGTTATCCCGGATTAGCAAATGGCGTGATACTGGTCCTGAAAATTACAACAGTGTTGGCACAGAAAAGGAAAATAAAGTACTACAGTGTGTTACAAAACTCTGAAAATAGGCTGAAACAAAGTCATTCCTCAAACCAAAAAATTTTGCAGAGTATGATAAATCGTGAATGAGTGATTATTTTATAGCAAAGAGACAGGAAAACTCAATAACACATGACCGAACATTGAGACTCTGGGCAACGAAAATAAATAATAGACCTGACCCGCAGTTCACTGAAGTTCAAAGCTTCCAACTCGAGGGTAAGGAAATTTAAATGTAAGGATAAGACTGTAGCGAAGTAACCAGGAAAATTAGCAAGCGGTCGGTTGGGGAGGATGCCGATATTCAACAAAAAGCTTACAGAATGAGATTTTCACTCTGCAGCGGAGTGTGAGCTGATATGAAACTTCCTGGCAGATTAAAACTGTGTGCCCGACCGGGACTCGAACTCGGGACCTTTGCCTTTCGCGGGCAGGTGCTCTACCAAATGAGCTACCGAAGCACGACTCACGCCCGGTACTCACAGCTTTACTTCTGCCAGTACCTCGTCTCCTATCTTCCAAACTTTACAGAAGCTCTCCTGCGAACCTTGCAGAACTAGCACTCCTGAAAGAAAGGATATTGCGGAAACATGGCTTAGCCACAGCCTGGGGGATGTTTCCAGAATGAGATTTTCACTCTGCAGGGGAGTGTGCGCTGGTATGAAACTTCCTGGCAGATTAAAACTGTGTGCCCGACCGAGACTCGAACTCGGGACCTTTGCCTTTCGTGGGCAAGTGCTCTACCAACTGAGCTACCGAAGCACGACTCACGCGCGGTACTCACAGCTTTACTTCTGCCAGTACCTCGTCTCCTACATTCCAAACTTTACAGAAGCTCTCCTGCGAACCTTGCAGAACTAGCACTCCTGAAAGAAAGGATATTGCGGAGACATGGCTTAGCCACAGCCTGGGGGATGTTTCCAGAATGAGATTTTCACTCTACAGCGGTGGCAGGAGACGAGGTACTGGCAGAAGTGAAGCTGTGAGTACCGGGCGTGAGTCGTGCGTCGGTAGCTCAATTGGTAGAGCACTTGCCCGAGAAAGGCAAAGGTCCCGAATTCGAGTCTCGGTCGGGCACACAGTTTTAATCTGCCAGGAAGTTTCAAAAAGCTTACAGTTTGTGAGAGGAATCAAGTTTCTCATTGAGGAAAAGGTGTTCCACCATATCAAGTGTGGTGTCTCTGCCAGACACCACACTTGCTAGGTGGTAGCTTTTAAATCGGCCGCGGTCTGCTAGTATACGACGGACCTGCGTGTCGCCACTGTCAGTGATGGCAGACCGAGCGCCGCCACACGGCAGGTCTAGAGAGACGTACTAGCACTCACCCCAGTTGTACAGCTGACTTTGCAAGGAACGGTTCACTGACAACTACGCTCTCATTTGCCAAGACGATAGTTAGCATAGCCTTCAGCTACATTTCCTACGACCTAGCAAGGCGCCGTATTCAATTGATATTGAGATTCTATTAATGTATCATCAAGAGCGAAGTTCTACAAATGTGGATTAAAGTTAAGTATTCCAGAAGCTACGTACTTTTCTTTATAGCATTCATTACGTATCCTGTTTCAGACCTCACGCCAGCCTGCGTGAGTTTAAGCGTGTGCCTTTCGGCTTCCTCTCATTGTGTCTAGGCTGTCTTGTCTAGACACATCATATTTGGCGACGAGGATGGGATACGAAGCCACACGTGCAAAGCACATTGGATTAGGCAAGACACACTTGACTTTGCTCAGGAATCATTTGAAACTTCGCCAGCCGTGTGTCACATTAACTGGCCCGCCGGGTGAGCTGCACGGAACCGTAAACAGCCCTCGCGCTCGTCCGCGCAGCTGCCGCCTGGCCCTCCGCCACGTGTCCCGCGCCAGCATGCAAATGCAGTGAAATCATGCCCGCGGTGTGCTACTAGACATTCGCGTGAGTATTGCCCGTCACGCCAAGCTATTTGCTTTTTCTGTAATAAAAAAGAACATGTTCAGAGTGTTTGCCAGAAAAAGCTCAAAACGGACACTAACAACCATTCCAGGCCCTTTGCATCGCGCCGGAATCGAACCAAGGGTACTCAGGCTCGTGAACCTTCGCCCATGGAAATTCATGTAGTTAATGCCACTCCGCCCAGTGCTTCTCTCTCTAACAGTGACTGTGTTCATCCCACAAAAAGTGTGCGTCGACATCGGCGGAAATCCCGTCAAGTAGCAAGTGATTCAGTACCAGAGTCAGTTCACGTTGCACGAGACAGTCGCTCTTGTCGTCAGCGGGACAATAAACTTTTTGTAGATTTGGACTTTGACGGAAAAGTGATCCCGTTCCAGCTCGATACCGGAGCTGCAGTTTCATTGATCAATAACGACACGTACAAACAACTGGGCAAACCTCCGTTGCGTGCCGCAAATGTTAAGCTCACTAGTTATTCAGGACAGCATATCCCTGTGTTAGGACAGTGCAGCCTTCTTGCAACATACAGGGGACAAACAAAACTTGTGTCTTTTTACGTCCTTCGTTCTTCTTCTGCAGTGCATTTGTTTGGTTTAGATTTATTTCAGTTATTTAACTTGTCTATAGTAAATCAGGTCCTATCAGTGAACCAGACTGTGCCTTCAGCCAGTGTTTCTCGTCTATGTGAAGAATTTGCAGACATTTTTGCACCGGGCCTTGGTTGCGCTACGAACTATAAAGCACACTTGGAAATGAAAGTCAACGCGCAACTGAAATTCTTCAGAGCACGCAATGTTCCCCACACATTGCGTGATGAGGTCGCAAACACGTTAAAAGATTTGGAATCACAAGGTGTCATTGACCGTGTGCAGGCTTCTCTCTGGGCTTCACCCTTAGTAATTTTGCAAAAACCTTCCGGAAAATTGAGACTTTGTGTGGACTTCGAGGCAACAGTGAATCCACAACTTGTGACTGCTACTTTTCCTTTACCCCGCCCGGAAGATCTTTTTGACAAACTATGCCCAGGTAAATACACTCCTGGAAATTGAAATAAGAACACCGTGAATTCATTGTCCCAGGAAGGGGAAACTTTATTGACACATTCCTGGGGTCAGATACATCACATGATCACACTGACAGAACCACAGGCACATAGACACAGGCAACAGAGCATGCACAATGTCGGCACTAGTACAGTGTATATCCACTTTTCGCAGCAATGCAGGCTGCTATTCTCCCATGGAGACGATCGTAGAGATGCTGGATGTAGTCCTGTGGAACGGCTTGCCATGCCATTTCCACCTGGCGCCTCAGTTGGACCAGCGTTCGTGCTGGACGTGCAGACCGCGTGAGACGACGCTTCATCCAGTCCCAAACATGCTCAATGGGGGACAGATCCGGAGATCTTGCTGGCCAGGGTAGTTGACTTACACCTTCTAGAGCACGTTGGGTGGCACGGGATACATGCGGACGTGCATTGTCCTGTTGGAACAGCAAGTTCCCTTGCCGGTCTAGGAATGGCAGAACGATGGGTTCGATGACGGTTTGGATGTACCATGCACTATTCAGTGTCCCCTCGACGATCACCAGTGGTGTACGGCCAGTGTAGGAGATCGCTCCCCACACCATGATGCCGGGTGTTGGCCCTGTGTGCCTCGGTCGTATGCAGTCCTGATTGTGGCGCTCACCTGCACGGCGCCAAACACTCATACGACCATCATTGGCACCAAGGCAGAAGCGACTCTCATCGCTGAAGACGACACGTCTCCATTCGTCCCTCCATTCACGCCTGTCGCGACACCACTGGAGGCGGGCTGCACGATGTTGGGGCGTGAGCGGAAGACGGCCTAACGGTGTGCGGGACCGTAGCCCAGCTTCATGGAGACGGTTGCGAATGGTCCTCGCCGATACCCCAGGAGCAACAGTGTCCCTAATTTGCTGGGAAGTGGCGGTGCGGTCCCCTACGGCACTGCGTAGGATCCTACGGTCTTGGCGTGCATCCGTGCGTCGCTGCGGTCCGGTCCCAGGTCGACGGGCACGTGCACCTTCCGCCGACCACTGGCGACAACATCGATGTACTGTGGAGACCTCACGCCCCACGTGTTGAGCAATTCGGCGGTACGTCCACCCGGCCTCCCGCATGCCCACTATACGCCCTCGCTCAAAGTCCATCAACTGCACATACGGTTCACGTCCACGCTGTCGCGGCATGCTACCAGTGTTAAAGACTGCGATGGAGCTCCGTATGCCACGGCAAACTGGCTGACACTGACGGCGGCGGTGCACAAATGCTGCGCAGCTAGCGCCATTCGACGGCCAACACCGCGGTTCCTGGTGTGTCCGCTGTGCCGTGCGTGTGATCATTGCTTGTACAGCCCTCTCGCAGTGTCCGGATCAAGTATGGTGGGTCTGACACACCGGTGTCAATGTGTTCTTTTTTCCATTTCCAGGAGTGTATTTTTCGAACTTGGACCTCGCAGATGCGTACTTGCAAATACCGGTGGACGAAGAATCCCAGCGCGTATTGGTGGTTAACACGCATCTTGGTTTGTATCGATTCAAAAGACTGCCAATCGGGTGTGCATCCGCCCCTGCATCGTTTCAGCAATATTTACAAACTGTTTGTGCGTCGGTTCCTACTGCAGCAAACTATCTGGACGATATTGTGATCTCCGGAAAGACGGAAGAAGAACACTTATCCAATCTCCGAACATTATTTCAGGTCTTGCGACAAAATGGTCTTCGCTTGCGGAAGGACAAATGTGTGTTTTTTGCTTGTGACTTGCCATATCTGGGACATGTACTCAATGCCCACGGCATACATCCCAGTCCAGAGCACCTCCGTGCCATACAAGACTTGCCTTCGCCGCAGAATTTGAAGCAGCTACAGAGTGTGCTGGGAAAAATTAACTATTATCACAAATATATCCCACTTACCTCTTCCATTTCAGCTCTGCTTCATCGCTTACGCCGTAAGGGTGTTCCGTTCGTCTGGACGACGGAATGCTACCGCGCCTTTCGCCAGTTGAAATCGGCGTTGTTTTCTAATACTTGCCTTACGCCATTCGATCCCCGGAAGCCCCTTTTGTTCATGGTAGATGCATCGGCTTTCGGGATCGGTGCTGTGCTTGCGCACAAAGATGGATCGCATGATCGCCCTATTGCCTTTGCGTCCAAATTGCTCTCGTCTGCGCAACGCAATTATTCACAGATCGAGGAAGAAGCTTTGGCTCTCGTATTTGGTGTTACTAAGTTTCACGATTTCTTGTATGGTCATCACTTTACCATCGTCACAGGCCACAAACCTTTGACGTCGCTTTTTCATCCGACCAAGCCTGTACCTCCACGTACAGCGCAGAAATTCATTCGCTGGTCTATTTTCCTCTCGCAGTACCGCTACGATATCTTGTATCGGTCCACTGCTAAGCACGGAAACGCTGATGCGTTGTCCCGTTTGCCTGTTGCTGAGGATACAGCATTCGATTCCTCCGAACTTGCTTGCATGTTCATTGATTCGGAAACCGATGACGTGGTCGAATCGTTTCCGATTGATTTTCGTCGTGTAGCTGCAGCAACAGCTGCTGACCCTGTCCTTGCTACCGTTTTGCGTTTTGTTGCTACGCAAAGGCCCTTGTCAATGTCACGGATCGAGGATCCGTTGGTTCGCCGAGTTTTTGCTCACAAGGAGAGACTTTTTGTACGACGTGGTGTTTTGCTGTTGCGTTCTGATAATGATCAGTCCAGGGTCGTGGTCCCACGTGCGTTACAGTCCTCTGTCTTAAAGCTTCTCCACCAAGGACATTGGGGTATAGTGCGAACGAAACAACTTGCTCGTCAGCACTGTACTTGGTTCGGAATCGATGCTGCGATTACGAATATGTGCTCTTCTTGCATGGCGTGTGCCGAACAACAATCCGCCCCACCGCGGAAATCCTTTGCATGGCCGAAAGCCACTTCCCCTTGGTAACGCTTACATATCGATTTTACTGGTCCATTCTGGAATGCTCGATGGTTGGTTGTGGTAGATTCATTCAGTAACTTTCCTTTTGTTGTCCGGATGTCTTCCACGACGTCATCTGCCACCATCCAAGCGTTATCTGCTATCTTTTGTATTGAAGGTCTTCCACAGACTATTGTTTCCGACAATGGCCCACAATTCATGTCCGCAGAATTTCAGTCGTTCTGCAAGGCCAATGGTATTCAACATCTGACATCAGCGCCGTTTTCGCCACAGTCTAACGGTGCCGCTGCACGATTGGTCCGGACTTTCAAGTCACAGATGTTGAAGCTGAAAGAGTCGCTTTCTCGGGAGGACGCGTTATTGCTTTTTTTGTCATCGTATCGCTCTCAGCCCCGAGATGGTCGCTCGCCGGCTGAGTTGCTCCATGGTAGCCCTCATCGCACCTTGATGTCTTTGCTACATCCGCCGCATCAGGCTCCTGTGCAGCGGCAGACACCTGCTTTTGCTCCGGGCGACGTTGTCTATAATCGCAACTATCGAGGTTCACGGCGTTGGCTCAATGGGCGCATTCTTCGATGTCTCGGCCGCGCTATGTATCTGGTTTTGGGGGCCTCTGGTGAGGTGCGTCGGCATCTCAATCAGCTGCGCCTCTGTCGTCGCACGGGTTCTGCCGCTCCCCGTCTGCTTTCAGCGACGGTGCCGTCCGGTCAGCGCCCTGGGGACCCATCTACTGGCTCGCCTCAGCCCCAGGTGTTACCGACGCTGCCTTCCATTTTGCCACATGGCGACGCGCCGCCGCCGCCACCTGTTATACCGCCGGCGACGCCCGCAGTGGAAGCGTCCCTGCAACCGCCGGGCGCCTCCCTGGGTCACGCGCCGCCGATCGCTTCCCGTGACCAATTGTCCTCCGCCATGGAACTCTTGCCCGCTCCGGACCATCTGTCGTGTTCGCCAGTCGGGTGCTCCGACTCGATGGAGGTCGACCCTTCGGCCCCTCCTGACTATCTACGGGCGCATACACCGCATGTTGGCGTGCACCCTGGACTAGGTTTCCAGGCGTTTCCTAGTTCCCCTCGGACCGAATGGCCGGGTGCGGGTGGCACAGCCTCGCCTGTTGTTAGGCTCCCCACCTCGTCGCATACGTCAACATGGGGTCCTCTCCACGGCGGGCGGAAGCCTTATAATACAACCGTACGCCGATTTGCGGGGGAGGAATGTGGTGTCACCTCCAGACACCACACTTGCTAGGTGGTAGCTTTTAAATCGGCCGCGGTCCGGTAGTATACGACGGACCCGCGTGTCGCCACTGTCAGTGATGGCAGACCGAGCGCCGCCACGCGGCAGGTCTAGAGAGACGTACTAGCACTCGCCCCAGTTGTACAGCCGACTTTGCAAGGAACGGTTCACTGACAACTACGCTCTCATTTGCCGAGACGATAGTTAGCATAGCCTTCAGCTACATTTGCTACGACCTAGCAAGGCGCCGTATTCAATTGATATTGAGATTCTATTAATGTATCATCAAGAGCGATGTTCTACAAATGTGGATTAAAGTTAAGTATTCCAGAAGCTACGTAGTTTTCTTTATAGCGTTCATTGCGTATCCTGTTTCAGACCTCACGCCAGCCTGCGTGAGTTTAAGCGCGTGCCTTTCGGCTTCCTCTCATTGTGTCTAGGCTGTCTTGTCTAGACACATCATCAAGTAATTAATGCCGACAAGTCAAGATTTGATTGAGTGACGATCTGGATGGACTTTCGCACTGAAGGGAAGCAAGAATGTGTTTGATGCGGTTGGATCCTCAGCGGCAACCATACACTGGTATATGACAATGCATGGGTTTGTGATGGATGGTACGCTGCTATCCCACTTGTACGTCTTTGTATCGGAACCCACCGGCGATTTTCCTGCAAATTGTTGTTATTGTGGTCTTCAGTCCTGAGACTGGTTTGATGCAGCTCTCCATGCTACTCTATCCTGTGCAAGCTTCTTCATCTCCCAGTACCTACTGCAGCCTACATCCTTCTGAATCTGCTTAGTGTATTCATCTCTTGGCCTCCCTCTACGATTTTTACCCTCCACGTTGACCTCTAATACTAAATTGGTGATCCCTCGATGTCTCAGAACATGTCCTACCAACGGATCCCTTCTTCTAGTCAAGTTGTGCCACAAGCTCCTCTTCTATTCTATTCGATACCTCCTCATTAGTTATGTGATCTACCCATCTAATCTTCAACATTATTTTGTAGCACCACATTTCGAAAGCTTCTATTCTCTTCTTGTCTAAACTATTTATCGTCCACGTTTCACTTCCATACATGGCTACACTCCATACAAATACTTTCAGAAACGACTTCCTGACATTTAAATGTATACTCGATGTTAACAAATTTTTCTTCTCCAGAAACGCTTTCATTGCCATTGCAAGCTTACATTTTATATTCTCTCTACTTCGACCATCATCAGTTATTTTTCTCCCCAAATAGCAAAAATCCTTTACTACTTTAAGTGTCTCATTTCCTAATCTAATTCCCTCAGCATCACCCGACTTAATTCGACTACATTCCATTATCCTCGTTTTGCTTTTGCTGATGTTGAACTTATATCCTCCTTTCAAGACACTGTCCATTCCGTTCAACTGCTCTTCCAAGTCCTTTGCTGTCTCTGACAGAATTACAATGTCATCGGCGAACCTCAAAATTTTTATTTCTTCTCCATGGATTTTAATACCAACTCCGAACTTTTCTTTTGTTTCCTTTATTGCTTGTTCAATATACAGATTGAATAGCATCGGGGATAGGCTATAACCCTGTCTCACTCCCTTCCCAGCCACTGCTTACCTTTCATACCCCTCGACTCTTATAACTGCCATCTGGTTTCTGTACAAATTGTAAATAGCCTTCGCTCCCTGTATTTTACGCCAGCCACCTTCAGAATTTGAAAGAGTGTATTCCAGTCAACATTGTCAAAAGCTTTCTCTAAGTCTACAAGTGCTAGAAACGTGGGTTAGCCTTTCCTTAATCTTTCTTCTAAGATAAGTCGTAGGGTCAGTATTGCCTCACGTGTTTCAACATTTCTACGGAATCCAAACTGATCTTCCCCGAGGTCGGCTTCTACCATTTTTCCATTCGCCTGTATTGGATTCTCGTTAGTATTTTGCAGGTGTCACTTATTAAACTGATAGTTCGGTAATTTTCACATCTGTCAACACCTGCTTTCTTTGGGATTGGAATTATTATATTCTTCTTGACGTCTGAGGGTATTTCGCCTGTCTCATACATCTTGCTCACTAGATGGTATAGTTTTGTCAGGACTGGCTCTCCCAAGGCTGTCAGTCGTTCTAATGGAATGTTGTCTACTTCGGGGGCCTTGTTTCGACTCAGGTCTTTCAGTGCTCTGTCAAACTCTTCACGCAATATCATATCTCCCATTTCATCTTGATCTACATCCTCTTCCAATTCCATAATATTCCCCTCAAGGACATCGCCCTTGTATAGACCCTCCTGTAGGCAGTATCTATCTTACCCCTAGTGAGATAAGCCTCTACATCCTTACATTTGTCCTCTAGCCATCCCTGCTTAGCCATTTTGCACTTCCTGTCGATCTCATTTTTGAGACGTTTGTATTCCTTTTTGCCTGCTTCAATTACTGCATTTTTATATTTTCTTCTTTCATCAATTAAATTCAATATTTCTTCTGTTACCCAAGGGTTTCTACTAGCCCTCGTCTTTTTACCTATTTGATCCTCTGCTGCCTTCACTATTTCATCCCTCAAAGCTACCCATTCTTCTTCTACTGTATTTCTGTCCCCCATTCCTGTCAATTGTTCCCTTATGCTCTCCCTGAAACTCTGTACAACCTCTGGTTCTTTCAGTTTATCCAGGTCCCATCTCCTTAAATTCCCACCTTTTTGCAGTTTCTTCAGTTTTAATCTACAGTTCATAACCAATAGATTGTGGTCAGAGTCCACATCTACCCCTGGAAATGTCTTGTAATTTAAAACCTGGTTCCTAAATCTATGTCTTACCATTATATAATCTACCCGATACCTTTTAGTATCTCCAGGGTTCTTCCATGTATACAACCTTCTTTTATGATTCTTGAACCAAGTGTTAGCAATGATTAAGTTATGCTCTGCGCAGAATTCTACCAGGCGGCTTCCTCTTTCATTTCTTAGCCCCAATCCATATTCATCTACTATGTTTCCTTCTCTCCCTTTTCCTACTCTCGAATTCCAGTCACCCATGACTATTAAATTTTCGTCTCCCTTCACTACCTGAATAATTTCTTTTATCTCATCATACATTTCATCAATTTCTTCGTCATCTGCAGAGCTCCAAATTGACCGAACATAAATGCGTTCGGCAGCTAATCTGCTAATATGGAGAAGAGGAATTTGGAAGTGTTTCTAGAACAGGTGATGCGATCAGAGATACAAGAAAAAATAAAAGCCCTTCTTTTCTTTCTGGACAGACAATGGAGATGACGAACTACACAACTCTACAGTTTCTAAAGCTACTGAATTCATCACGAAGCTGATTCCAGCAAAGTGCACAGGCATTTTGATACTGGCCGCCTTTTCTTCCGTCCAAACAAAAATTTTATGAAATTTAGACAGATACAACTGTGGTATCTCCTGACGATGACATTAACATATGACACAGAGACCGCTTCATACGCCTTCAATCGTGCATAGGCACGACTCTCCAACTTAAACAAATTTGCGTCTTCTCTTGCCTCCGATGGTGCAGTCTTTCTACCTTTCTTTCACTTGCGCCTTTATCCCTCGGCTGCGCAGGGTCGGCGTGGTTTTGGCAATGTTAATGTTAAGGGATGGCCGGATCCCCTATCTACCACCACTCCGAATCCCTGGGACGGAATTAGTGTACCCCAGATTTCTGCATCTAGTGCAATCCATGGAATAATGTGAACGTGTCCAGATGTCTGCAAGTCGTGTAACTGGGCCGTGACGTTTCGACGAACCTGGTATTCACCTAGTGGGATGTAGAAAGCCGCCTAAAAACCACATCCACGCTGGCCGGCACACCGGCTCTAGTCGTCAATGATCCGGAGCCGGCGCGCCGACCCAGTCCAGGAACTAGCGTATTACACCTCTCGGCTAACCTGGCGGATTGCCTCCGATAGTTCAGTCAACTACGTAAACTCTGTTATAGCGTGTTTCATGTCGTATTACTGACTATTTATCTCAAATAATACATTTGTGTAATAAATCAATCGTACCTACAGTAGTCTCATCGTAATTTTGACGCCTGATATCTCGTGTTTTAATAGTCAATAGCAGCTACAATTTTTATGGTGAAAGCAGATTTTGTTGCTCTATTAAGCGTTCTCTGTATGAATAAAATTTGGGCGACAATATATAGCGACCTTTCTCTTGTAAGATTCTGCTTGATGGGTCAGTCAGTAATTTTTGGAGGTCTTTCAGCAGAAAACTTAGAGGGGCGTCGTTTCTTTTCTCGATCGGGACACAAAACAATATTCTGAATTACGACGCAAAGGAGAGTGGTACTCTTGTTTAGGACCGAGCCGTGTCAGTTCTCTGTGGCTGGACAGGGGCCGGAGCAAGAAACTCAACCCCTCTGCAATCCAGGGGAAGCTAATGCTGCACATATGGGGTCTGTAGTTGTTTAGCTCGCAGCTTGTCCCTTGGTAAGTTCTGGAAAGAAAGTGAGGAGAGATGTTAGTGATGACATAGGCGTAGATGAGTTTTCAGTGAAACCACAGGGGGATAACACTTCAAATCATGCTCTGGCAGTCGACAGCTTGACCATAATTCAGTTATTTGTGTTCCTGCGTGTGTTTTCCTACCATAATGACGCAATCATTATGTCCGATGCAGACCGTGTAGTTAATTTCCTTCAGGACCTCGTGATTTAATTACCATAATACGTTCTTCGCTTCCCCACAGACTTTGCTGCTCAGATTCTGCCAGTTGTTTAATTATTCGGATTTCATGTTACAATTTCTATTGATCTCCCGTGTGTGAGTTAACTATTAAATTTGTTTGGCATTTGCTGTTCCTCCTGTGGAATATTTTGTAATAAACGATGGTCTAAGTTACCTGTCCTTCAGTATTTAGATATGAACCCTTTCATCACTATTATGACCATTAATTTCAATAAGAGACATATCCACGGGTCGTTTGTCAGGGTCACCCCTAACCTTTCTGTTTTTTGTGCGTGCAGTTTATTAAAAACGTCTGAGTCACAGGGAGGCGACGCGTATTTCTAACAGGTTCATTCGCTGTAGATCAAAGACACTGTTTACGTTCAACCATAGCCGAGTGGCGTCTTGCAAACAAAAATATGGAAACACTGTGAGAAAGGCATGCTTGGACATAAACGCAGATGCTAGCCAAGACTGCAGGCTGCACTGTTGTGTTTGACAAAGAGCGGCACCTGTGCAATGTCCTCAATATCTTGTAAGTGTCACACGTGGTCAGAATAATGTTCTGTGCAGTTGTGAGTGCATTATTTCGGAGTTTAGCGAATTTCAATTTTTGCGAATTTTGGGTCTCGTATGGTGTGTGTGGTGTCACCGCCAGACACCACACTTACTAGGTGGTAGCCTTTAAATCGGCCGCGGTCCGTTAGTATACGTCGGACCCGCGTGTCGCCACTATCAGTGATTGCAGACCGAGCGCCGCCACACGGCAGGTCTAGAGAGACTTCCTAGCACTCGCCCCAGTTGTACAGGCGACTTTGCTAGCGATGGTTCACTGACAAATTACGCTCTCATTTGCTGAGACGATAGTTAGCATAGCCTTCAGCTGTGTCATTTGCTACGACCTAGCAAGGCGCCATTACCAGTTACTATTGATGCTGTAAAACATGTACCGTCAAGAGCGATGTTCACCAATTATGGATTAAAGTTAAGTATTCCAGCAGCTACGTACGTTCTTTGCTACTATAAATTCCTTGCCCTGTTCCAGACCTCACGCCAGCCTGCGTGAGCTTCAACGCGTGCCTTTCGGCTTCCTCATAGTGGATTTGCTGTCTTGCCAATCCACAACAGTGTGTACTTCAGTACCCAAGGTTCAAATGGCTCTGAGCACTATGGGATTTAGCATCTAAGGTCATCAGTCCCCTAGAACTTAGAACTACTTAAACCTAGCTAACCTAAGGACATCACACACATCCATGCCCAAGGCAGGATTCGAACCTGCGATCAGTCGCGTTGTTCTGGACTGAAGCGCCTAGAACCACTCGGTCACCACGGCCGGCAGTACCCAAGGAAGCCGAAGTGTTTGGTGCTTCTAGAGGCACGATATAGAAGATTTATACCGCATACAGGGAAAGCGGAGAACATCATCCGCCAAGTCACAAAGCGGACGAAAGCCTGTCTTGCGTGATCGTGGCGGACGGTACACTCATGTTCGTAAATTAAGGATAATGCTGATACGTGTTGAAACAACGCTCTGGTGGGCGGTTTGCAGGTTTAAATCACCTCGGGGAATGACCATGCGGTGCATTTAACCTGCGGCTGTCTCACGGTGGCGCTGATGTGCTAATGGTGACGATGTGTTGAAAATGGCTCAAAGAACATATATTGATGACCTTATGAGGGACAGAATACTAGGGCGACTGGAGGCTGGACAAACACAGCAGGTCGTAGCACGGACCCTCCGTGTGCCAGAAAGTGTGATCTCAAGATTATGGGAACGATTCCAGCAGACATGAAACGTATCCAGGTACAGTACGGGACGTCCACAGTGTACAACACCACAAGAAGACCGATATCTCACCATCAGTGCCCACAAACGGCCACGGAGTACTGCAGGTAGCGTTGCTCTTGACCTTACTTCAGTTCTTGGTCTTTGCGTATTGATTCTTCCTGAGTAATCTCTTAAACTTCAGCCTTCTCTTCATCACTACCACATTTTGATCTGAACCTGTATCTGCTCCTGGGTACGTCTTACAATGGAGTATCTCGGAGTCTCTGCCTGACTATGACGTAACTAACTGAAATCTTCCCTTATCACCCGGCCTTTTCCAAGTATTCCTTCACCTCTTCTGTTTGTTGAACAGAGTATTCGCTATTACTAGCAGAAATTTATTACAGAATTCAATTAGTCTTTCCCTCTCTCACTCCTTGTCCCAAGCCCACATTCCCCTGTAACCTTTTCTTCTGTTCCTTCTCCTACATCTGCATTCCAGTCCCCCGTGCTACTAGATTTTCATCTCACTTAACGTACTATATCACCCGTTCAGCATCCTCATATACTTACTCTATTTCTTCATCTTCAGCTTGCAACGTCGGCATGAATACATGACTATTGATGTCGGTGTCAGTTTGCTGTCGACTCTGATAACAGCAACCTATCATTGAACTGTTCACAGTAACACACTCTCTGCCCTACCTTCCTGTTCATAACAAATCCTACTCCCGTTATAGCATTTTCTGCTGCTGTTGATATTATTCTATACTCTTCTGAGCAGAAATCTTTGTCTTCTTTCCATTTCACTTCACTGACCCCTACTATATCTAGATTGAGCCTTTGCGTTTCCCATTCCGGATTTTCTAGCTTCCCTACCACGTTCGAGCCACTGACTCTCCACGCCACGACTCGTAGAACCTTATCCTTTCGTTGGTTATTCAATCTTTTTCTCATCGTCACGTCCGTCTTGGCAGTATCCTCCCGGACATCCGCAAGGGGGATATTTCAGTATCTTTTTCCAATGGAGAGATCATCATGACGCTTTTTTTCAATTACAGCCCACATGTCCTGTGGATCCACGTTATGTGTCTTTAGTGCAGTGGTTTCATTGCCTTCTGCATCCTTACGCCGTTGATCATTGTTAGTTCTTCTGCCTTTAGGGACTGTTTCCCACCCCAAGGACAACAGAGTAAGCTTCCGTAAAGTTTGGTAGGTAGGAGACGAGATACTGGCGGAAGTAAAGCTGTGAGCACGGGACGTGAGTCGTGCTTGGGTAGCTCAGATGGTAGAGCACTTGCCCGCGAAAGATAAAGGTCCCGAGTTCGAGTCTCGGTCCGGCACACAGTTTTAATCTCCCAGGAAGTTTCATTTAGCGCACACTCCGCTGCAGAGTGAAAAATCTCATCCACAGGATTGTTTAGTGGAAAAACAATTTTATACTAAAAATGTTCAAATGTGTGTGAAATCTTATGGCACTTAACTGCTAAATTCGTCAGTCCCTACACTACTTAACCTAAATTACCCTAAGGACAACCACACACACACACATGCCCGAGGGAGGACTCGAACCTCCGCCGGGACCAGCCTCACAGTCCATGACTGCAGCGCCCTAGACTGCTCGGCTAATCCCGCGCGCCGGCCGCGGTGGTCTCGCGGTTCTAGGCGCGCAGTCCGGAACCGCGCGACTGCTACGGTCGCAGGTTCGAATCCTGCCTCGGGCATTGATGTGTGTGATGTCCTTAGGTTAGTTAGGTTTAAGTAGTTCTAAGTTCTAGGGGACTGATGACCGCAGCTGTTAAGTCCCATAGTGCTCAGAGCCATTTGAACCATAATCCCGCGCGGCAATTTTATACTGTGGAGATATGTATGTGAGCCGTAACTTATCTCTGGAGTGCTTACTGTGTCGACTCTCTCTTGCCCCCGCTCTTTGCCGCAAGGCGATTGCCCACCGTCGCCTATTTAGGCGTGCGCTTAACGATTCGATGGGGAGAGGTCGCAACTGTGAGACGCCGTGGAAGTTAACGCTGTTTACCGAGAAAGGGCATTGAGCCTGTCAGTCTTCGTCATTGCAGTGCTGGTCGTCCTGTGGTTGGTGGTGGGCCATGCGAGCCCGGAGTTTGTTTTGGCCGAATACGGAAGCAACGCTCGTGAGTGGACGACGTGGCATGAGAGTTTATGCTAATAGCGGAACTGGGGCCTTTGCTACAGCTGGAGGACAGTGCAGCCGTGCAGAGTCCTGAATACAACCGCCTGCATCCTATCACCGTACCAAGTCGTCTACCTGCCGCTGCCACCTTCAGCTGTGTTAATTCTGCTGGGCAAGTTGTTTTCTCAACCACGATCGTTCTGGTACGACTAACTGTTGGGTGGTCCTTTACGACTTCCGCTTTGGGCTGTGGTACCTCAAACGTGCTGTCGCGTTTTGTGTGGGGGAGTTCCCCGACCTGTAGGTGCCGTTTTGCTTACAACTACTACCTGTGCCTGTTGCGTAATTTATTGGTTCTAACTTACGATGTAAATAGTTCCAACTGTATAGAGCTTGCCTGCGGCAAATTTTGCTGGAGTAATATCTTTTTATTTAAAGCCCAATGTCTGGCAAATTCTATGAGCGCGACTGTGCTAAAGTCTGTTATGCTGTCTGAAGTATGTTATATTGAATAGCAGAGTGTGTAGTCTTAATTGCGAGTCAATCAAATTACTAGTAACGGCTGATCTTGCAGTACTTGATTACGTAATGATTACCTGTGTTCAACTCCTTACCAAACTGTCCAGATAATCCTGTGGGGTATTGTATGATGATGATACCCTGTAAGGTCTGTGATGGCACAGACGAATGCAGACAGTTCGTTTTAAATAACCCATTCGTTCCCAAAGTATTTGATATCTGGATAATAAGAAGACCATTCCATTCGACTGATTGTGTGCTCACTAGGAAGGTGTTCACAAGATTGTTACAATGGGGGCGTGCATTGTCGTCCATTAGCGTGAATCTCACTCCACTATGTCCACCAAAAGGAGTCAAAAAACATGTAGGATGTCGTTCCCGTTCTTCATACCAGTTATCCTCCCAGGAATTCGCAAAAACGCTGTCGTGCGACCAGGCGGCCGGTGTGGCCGAGCGGTTCTAGGCACTTCAATCTGGAACCGCTCCACCGCTAGGGTCGCAGGTTCGAATCCTTCCTCGGGCATGGATGTGTGTGATGTCTTTAGGTTAGTTAAGTTTAAGTAGTTCTACTTTCTAGGGTACTGGTGACCTCAGATTCCCATAGTGCTCAGAGCCATTTGAACAATTTTTCGTGCGGCCATACATGATACCACCACAAAACATGACTGAACCGTCTTGATATGGATGGCAGCCTACAATTCAATCAGGGTGTAAACTCTGTCCCCATTGCCTCCAAACACGAAGATCAGTATTTTCACGGTGGAGACCGATACGTGTCTCACCTGAAAAGAGCGTTGCGTCCCACTGCTTCGTAGTCCACAAAGAGGGGTTTCGTGACCATGCGACACCAACCCCTCTCCGAGCAATTTGGTAAGGAATATCCCTAACCGTTTTCAAAACTGCCTCAGATTACGAAGAGAGCTAGTTCATAAACTAGGTGTTATGCAAAATAAAAGTGGGCAGAAACTGTAGCATTTCCAGTGGAATCTTTTATAACGTTTCGTTTTTGTTTATTTGTTTGTGTTTATCAAGTGAAATTGTGTTTATCTTCTTTATTTTTTTTCTCTTATGGTTGTACCTGACAGAACAAAATCAGTTTCGTTTCGTATTATTTGCAGTATTGACAATAATGCAGTATGCAACTGTTATTATATCCACTGTATGATAAATATTTATAAGATGTAGCCAATTTTCTGATATTTTTGCGGTCAAAGCATGCTCTATTTTTTGCCGATCTTGAGTGTAAGCAGACCATTCAATTTCAGTGGGCAACAGCGAGGTGTTCAACCCGGCGGGACTGCAGTGAAGTCAAGAAGGACGGACTGAACGTAGTCACCGCAGAGTAGTGACTTCTGGAACTCATGGAAGAAGAAAGCAAATTGTGTTTAATATTTTTTTGCATCAATAAACATTCCTGTTTGATCCGTAGTAAAAATTGCTGTTTTGAAAAGCGCGCCGCAGCGCTTTGTGTGAAACAGTCGCCCTGCGTTTCTGGCGGTGGCGCCGCTGTGGCAATCGCTGCTTTGGTGTCTCCCTCTGGTATGAAAGGGGAAAAGTTGCCTGTTCACGTGCTTTTAAGGGGCGCTATGAGCTCGGCAGGGGGGAGTCAGTCGGAGGCAGTTGCTCAGCCAGGGCGGTCTGTTAGTCTGGGCGAGTCCGCTCAGTTGGTCAGCTGGTCAGTGTGGGGTAGTCAGTGTCCGTCTGTCTGTCGTCCGGAGTGCTAGTATGTGTTAGGCCGCCAGTCTGCTCAAGTTTGCTCAGGCAATGGTCGTTGGCGGTTGGATCGATCGGTTGGTCGGTCGCGCACTGGGACACAAGATGACTTGTCCGCCTGGAACGTCGGCGCATGTGAGGTCGCGACGTCAGTCCAGTGGCCGCGCCGTATAGCGAGGTGTAGTGGCTTCGCGGCCGACACGAGAGCAACAGGGGTCAACCCACGACATCGGTCTGGCCGGGGCGAGCTGCGACGCCGTGAGACGGGAGATCGGCGCGTCTTCCTGCGTCCGTTGAAGCGGCTGGCAGCGGACGGTTCGGAAGAGCGTTTTGGGGGTGCTGCGCCAGGTCTTCGCCATAAATCGTAGTTATTAGAAGCTGAGTGATTAGTTATATGTTGTTTCAGTTACTTGTTAAATTCTGCTTGTGTTGTTGGTCAGTCTCTCGTCCCCAGCTTGCTCGTTTGTCTTTCGTCCGCATTTGTTAGGCAGTTAGTGTCTGTCTGTCTGTCTGTCGGTCTGCCATACGTTAATAGCTACCTCTGTCATGTTTGTCGGATTCGGTGTTAATGATTTATAGAATTAAGGTAAAGGACGAATTCCTGAAATATGTTTTTATCTTGCCTATCATCTTGCGAGGCGGTATATGTGTAATGTAGAGCATGTGGTACACTTTATGTAAGTCTGAATTTCATGGGTTTTATTTAAATAGTCATTTTTATAAAGTTGCCACCCTTCTACCGTAAGAGTTCTTTTAAAAACAAAGTGCACTTTTGGTGGAAAATAGTTTCTTAATGTGAGTGTTTGTACCAGTTCCATCCCTCTTACGGGGAGCATAGTTAATGTGTATGTGTGAGTTGTTAAAATTTTTAGTTTAAAGTAATCTGGTGTGTTGCAGATTTGCACCAGTGTAGTTTTTCAGAGGTCGTTGTGAGCGGTCGTGACTACGGCCATGTTGAAAGGGAGCGGAAGATTCTTAGCCCGAAGGCTCCTACTGTAAAGAAAAATTTTTTTTATTCCGCCTCTCAATAATTGTAACTTCGTATTTCGAGGGTGCTTTTCTGCTTATAATTTTAAATCTGTTTTGAAAAAGCTTTTAGGAATAAAATTTACATTTGTTAAATTGTAGCTTGATATTTCGAGGGTGTTTTTCTGCTTATAAATTTTAAATCTGTTTTTGAAAAGGCTTTTATGAATAAAATTCCCATTGGTTGAAATTTGTTTCCATCAGTTATTCCTTTTCAACTACTTCCACGCTCACGTAGTGTGTTAATGTTATTGATGAATCGCTAGTAAATAAAGTAAATTCTTTAAGAAAAGATTTTGAAAGTAAATTTTCACGGTTCACTGTTGGTAGGTTCTCAAAGATTCTTTTAGTAAACACGATGTTCTGAAATTTCCGTTACAAACTCGTAGGACGTACATAATAATATTAACAGGAATTATGCCCGGAGACTTGGCGTTTCCGTGCCACAGCCGTTTCAAATCATATTTGTTGGGTGGGTATGCAACATGGTAGTCATGGGGGGGGGGGGATGAGGAGGTGTTGGGGGGGGGGGGTGATATAAGATGGGCTGGTGACATTTGACATCTATCCTACCACTGTGACCTCGTTCTGGCGTCATTCACGTGTCTTTGAATGTTAGATCAATATGGCTGAATATGCGTTTGCAGAATACACCAACATGATCCTTCTGAACGGCGAAACTCACGGTAATGGGAGAGCTGCTCGCACCTTCATCAAGATCGTTCTCCACAACGTCCGACTCCATCGCGTACCCTTTTCGCCACAATTACGCAACGTCTTCGAAAAGGGTGCCTTCACTATCAGCAGGAGTGACTGTGGTGCTCCAAGCAGACGCCGCACCCCAGAATTGGAAGAGGTCGTATTGCATCACGTTGAACAGAACCCGAGCAATTTCTTTGGCTATCAATGCGCGAACCTGTAAAACAAGTGATGTACTGGATCACGCTTAGTCAGTTACTTGTAAAGGTGGTCGTGTTACCATGTTTTGGAATGGTTGTAGCATGAAAACGATACGCTTCTGGATATGGGTTCCAATTCAGAATATTATCTACTTACTCCCCTCCACAAGTCCTAGAAGTTTGTAACGAGAATTTCCGAACACCCTCTAGATTGGATACATGTTTAAATAAATAATGATTTTATCTCCATCCACGGCACATTCATTTCATTTACTTAAATGACTTTAAACCATTATGATCTACTCCACCATCTCATGAAATATTTTCCGTTCGTCCTGAAATTCTCTGTATGTGTTACGTATTGCCATATGTGCAGTTTCATTCATTTGGCGACCATCTATTCATTTTCGAATAATATCACGTTTCCCAGAAATCAGATAACTGTTAGAGGCAATAGAGACGCGGAACTGCTCCGGTGTCTTGTTATTAAGCCGGATGTTTCCGAAGTGAAAAACAACAAAGCCTTTGTACCCGTTTCTAGCTGCACGTCGCGGATGTGATGTGGAACATATCGACAGGGGCAACCTTCGCTGTGGTACACATTTGCTAACAGCGACGCACTTTCGCTGGCTCAGAAACCTTTTTTTTTTTTTCCTTCACGCTAATGACGCCTGGTTAGTAGCGCGCGCTAACCAACAGGATACGGCCGCGCTGGCGTCTTGAGAATCTGCTGTCCTTTAGCGTATAACGTCGCAGCTTGCGGAAGTCTGCAGTTACGTCAGTACGCCCCACACACGGGAACTGTTCCCTCTCATTTACAACAGGAGAGAGGGTCTTAAAAACTGGCGACCTTGTCTTGTTGATTTACCGGTCGTCAGTGCACTAGCGGTATTGTGATCGCCGCGTTCTGCGCTACGAGCGGCGATACGTAGGTTGCACGTTGGCGACGGTCTATTAGCGTCACTTGTGAGGTGCTGTAATACATTGTCTGACTCCCTGTGAGAGCGTCCAGCCGCCGAGAAGAAGCCGTCACAGTTAACTACAGTTTTACTAGCGTGTAAAACATACAAGGGAAAGATGAGTAAAAAACAATGACGATACCTTACAGAAGAGATACGTGCTTTTGCTTTGATCGTAGATTATAAATAGGAAGATTCAGTAAAATATCTAGGATTTCACAATGATAAACTATGTGATCAAAAGTATCCGGACACCTGGCTGAAAATGACTTACAAGTTCGTGGAGCCCTCCATCGGTGATGCTGGAATTCAATATGCTGTTGGCCCACCCCTAGCCTTGATGACAGCTTCCACTCTCGCAGGCATACGGTCAATCAGGTGCTGGAAGGTTTCTTGGTGAATGGCAGCCCACTGGTCATGGAGTGCTGCCCTGAGGAGAGGTATCGATGTTGGTCGGTGAGGCCTTGCACTCTGTGAGGCCAGTCCATTACAGGGATGTTATTGTCATATAACCAATCCAGCACAGGCCGTGCATTATGAACAGGTGATCGATCGTGTTGAAAAATGCAATCGCCATCCCTGAATTTCTCTTCAACAGTGGGAAGAAGGAAGTTGCTTAAAACATCAATTCTGCAGTGAACACATAGTGCGTAGTGGGGCGATCACTCTGTTGTAGGAATAATTCAAAAGCCAAGATCACTTAAATACACACTAAAGGTGTGTTGAAACCGGTTATCCAGTAAACAGTATTTAAGCAGTCTTGGCTTCCGAATTATTTCTAAAACATCAGTGTAGACCTATGCTGTGACAGTGCCACGCAAAACAACAAAGGGTTCGAATGGCTCTGAGCACTATGCGACTTAACTTCTGAGGTCCTCAGTCGCCTAGTACTTAGAACTAATTAAACCTAACTAACCTAAGGACATCACACACATCCATGCCCGAGGCAGGATTCGAACCTGCGACCGTAGTGGTCGCTCGGTTCCAGACTGTAGCGCCTAGAACCGCACGGCCACTCCGGCCGGCCAACAAGGGGTGCAAGGTCCTTCCTTGAAAAACACGACAACACCGGAAAGCCTCCGTGCACGCTCGAATCTCTCTAATTTTACATTCGTGACCTCCTCCGGAGGTATAAGTAGCGGGAAGCAATATATTCGATACCTCATCCAGAAACGCACCCTCTCGAAACCTGGACAGCAAACTACACCGCGATGCAGAGCGCCTCTCTTGCAGAGTCTGCCACTTGAGTTCGCTAAACATCTCCGTAACGCTGTCACGCTTACCAAATAACCCTGTGACGAAACGCGCCGCTCTTCTTTGGATCTTTATCTCCTCTGACAACCCGACCTGGTACGGATCCCATACTGATGGGCAATACTCAAGTATAGGCCGAACGAGTGTAAGCCACATCCTTTGTTGATGGACTAAATTTTCTAAGGACTCTCCCAAAGAATCTCAACCTGGTACCCGCCTTACCAACAATTAATTTTATATGATCATTCCACTTCAAATCGTTCCGCACGCATACTCCCAGATATTTTACAGAAGTAACTGCTACCAGTGTTTCTTCCGCTATCATATAATCATACAATAAAGGATCCTTCTTTCTATGTATTCGCAATATATTACATTTGTCTATGTTAAGGGCCAGTTGCCACTCCCTGCACCAAGTGCCTATCGGCTGCAGATCTTCCTGCATTTCGCTGCAATTTTTTAATGCTGTAACTTCTCTGTATACTACAGCATCATCCGCGAAAAGCCGTATGGAACTTCCGACACTATCTAATAGGTCATTTATATACATTGTGAAAAGTAATGGTCCCATAACACTCCCCTGTGGCACGCCAGAGGTTACTTTAACGTCTGTAGACGTCTCTCCATTGAGAACAAAATGCTGTGTTCTGTTTGCTAAAAACTCTTCAATCCAGCCACACAGCTGGTATGATGTTCCGTAGGCTCTTACTTTGTTTATCATGCGACAGTGCGGAACTGTATCGAACGCCTTCCGGAAGTCAAGGAAAATGGCATCTACCTGGGAGCCTGTATCTAATGTTTTCTGGGTCTGATGAACAAATAAAGCGAGTTGGATCTCACACGATCGCTGTTTCCGGAATCCATGTTGATTCCTACAGAGCAGATTCTGGGTTTCCAGAAATGACATGATACGCGAGCAAAAAACATGTTCTAAAATTCTACAACAAATCTAGTCAGAGATATAGGTCTATAGTTTTGCGCATCTGCTCGACGACCCTTCTTGAAGACTGGGACTACCTGTGCTCTTTTACAATCATTTGGAACCTTCCGTTCCTCTACAGACTTGCGGTACACGGCTGTTTGAAGGGGGGCAAGTTCTTTCGCGTACTCTGTGTAGAATCGAATTGGTATCCCGTCAGGTCCAGTGGACTTTCCACTGTTGAGTGATTCCATTTGCTTTTGTATTCCTTGGACACTTATTTCGATGTCAGCCATTTTTTAGTTTGTGTGAGGATTTAGAGAAGGAACTGCAGTGCGGTCGTCCTCTGTGAAACAGCTTTGGAAAAAGGTGTTTAGTATTTCAGCTTTACGCGTGTCATCCTCTGTTTCAATGCCATCATCATCCCAGAGTGTCTGGATACGCTGTTTCGAGCCACTTACTGATTTAACATAAGACCAGAACTTTCTAGGATTTTCTGTCAAGTCGGTACATAGAATTTTACTTTCGAATTCACTGAACGCTTCACGCATAGCCCTCCTTACGCCAACTTTGACATCGTTTACCTTCTGTTTGTCTGAGAGGTTTTGGCTGCGTTTAAACTTGCAGTGAAGCTCTCTTTGCTTTCGCAGTAGTTTCCTAACTTTGTTGTTGAACCACGGTGGGTTTTTCCCGTCCCTCACAGTTTTACTAGGCACGTACCTGTCTAAAACGCATTTTACGATTGCCTTGAACTTTTTCCATAAACACTCAACATTGTCAGTGTCGGAACAGAAATTTTCGTTTTGATCTGTTAGGTAGTCTGAAATCTGCCTTCTATTACTCTTGCTAAACAGATAAACCTTCCTCCCTTTTTTAAAATTCCTATTTACTTCCATATTCAGGGATGCTGCAACGGCCTAATTCCGCGAGTATGGCAAGTCTGAGAATGATGGCGCTGCTGTCGCTTCATACACGTCGACCCGTTCCCTCTCGCGGCAGATGTGACAGGCTAGACGTGAGTCAGAACAGGAGCACACGATCATGCAGTAATAAAGTAGCTCTGACTTGGCTAAATGACCGGTTGTCGGGATTGGCTCTAACGAATCAGAGCTTTGTGATACTTTGGAGAGTGTAAGAAGAAAATTAAGTGATACGGTGTGGGCTAATTCCGGGAGAGACGGACCACTAGGAGTGATGGACCAGCTCGTTAGTATCTAGCTAGTCCGCTTGAACGCGCCACTGGCGATCTTGTAGCGATGTGGCGGATGAATTAAGAGCGCCTTGTGTTTTAACCTGTTTTATTTGTTTCTTTATTGCAATTTTTCCAGCGATAAATTACGTAAAAGAGGATTCTTGTACGTGAAAGTTTTCTCTAAACCTCCAATGAACGTTTTCCACACCAGCATCAGGCTGCACAGCCTCACCAGCGTCCAGTATTCGTTCAGTCACCTATCTTACGACCCTAGTTGTAAGGTTAGAAACGTCTCCTAGTAACAGTGTCGCCGTGAGGTCCTATCCCTTCCGGAATCTTGGGAGAGACGGACCACTTGCCTGGCCAAACTGTTCAGTGCTGTTATGCAAAATTGTGGGTTTGAGCATCACCTTTAACTGTTCTAATTTCTAAAATAAAAACTGCAAAGAACACAACTAAAATTAATGTACTTTTTGTTTTCAATAGTTTCTATTTAAAATTAGTCTTTTATTTTGGTTTTCTTCTTTTTAGTTTAATATATTAACCCTTTATTTCTGGAATTAGTAAATATGATTGTTCATTCAGCTATTATAGTTTGCTACAAACTAGTTTATAATACACAATCACCCTCCTGAACTTTTCATTGCAGTTGCTTAAATGTAAATGCAGGTTCTTACTATATTTTTTACGTTTTCATTTGTGTAGTAAATCGCCAAAAATTTATGAAAGAAAGACAGGTTCCATAAGGGGATGAAGGAGCGAAGAAACTCTGCAGAAGGCCTACAGTGCTATGAAAAATCGTGCAATCAGTGGCAATGCAGCTGCCAGACATTATCAGGTACCGTCAACCACTTTAAAAAGAGGAGTAAATCCGGCAACGTGTCCAAACTTTGTCTTGGGCTACCGCCAGTTCTTGGGGAAGAAAAAAATGGTTCAAATGGCTCTGAGCACTATGGGACTTAACATCTGAGGTCATCAGTCCCCTAGAACTTAGAACTACTTAAACCTAACTAACCTAAGGACATCACACACATCCATTCCCGAGGCAGGATTCGAACCTGCTACCGTAGCGGTCCCGCGGTTCCTGACTGACGCGCCTAGAACCGCACGGCCCTTGGTGAAGATTCTGAGAAGAAAATGGTGTGGCACATAATAAAATTGCAGTCTTTCGGTTTTTCTCCTAATAGAGAGACAATTCGAGTGATGGTTTCCAAAGAAGCTGAAAGCCTGAAAACTTCCCATAATTATAATGAGGAACGCCAGAAAGCAGTTTATAATTGCCTTGAGAGTTTCTTTGCACCGAACCCCAAGTTATCAGTTAGAAAAGCTGAATTAGTGTCGCTAAATAGAGCTGCAAAAAAATGAATAAGGAAAGAGTAGAAAATTATTTCACCATGCTGGAAAGAATCTTCGGGGACAATGATTTAGTCGGGAAACCAAATCATATTTTCAATGTAGATGAGACTGGTTTACAGCTGAATAATAAACCCGGGCAAGTAATAGCGAAGAGATGCTCAAAAAATGTGAGCATTATTACTAGTGGTGAGAAAGGCGAAACAATTTCAGTTGTTGCTTGTTTCAGTGCTGAAAGGATGTACATTCCTCCCTCTTGCGTTTTCAAGGGGCAGAATAAGACGCAACAGTTAACTGACGGAATGCCACCTGGATCACAAGTTGTGATAAGTGGGAAGTCAGCCTATTTGACTTCTGACATTTTTTCGCTTGCCTCAGAGATCATTTTCTTCCGAGGAAACCAACTTGAAAAGTCCTCCTTATTTTGAATGGGCATGCCTTAGGAGGCATGGTGGACGTGTTAGACTGTGCAGACTCTAATGACGTTGTACTATTAGGCCTGCCAAGTCATGCGACCCACTTTCTGCACCCTCTTGACCGTTGTTTCTTCAAGTCAATGAAGTGGTTTTACTATTCTGGTTGTAACAGTTTCATTTACAATAACCGTGAGAGACAAATAACAAGGCTGCATTTCGGCGAAGTGTTGGGATCTGCTTGGGCGAAAGCAGCAACAATAACGAACGCCATGTGTTGAGTAGGGAAACTGGGGGCGTACCTTTGGATATGGCAGCTATTCCAGAGCACGTCTACCTCACCACCGAAGAATCATCACAACCAGCGTTGGAGGAAGTACCTCTAACCTCCAGTGCAGAACCTGGTAGTGGTCCTTCAAACAGTTTTAGAGGCACCCCAGTCGAGCTAGCGGATCCAGAGGTAGCTCAGTCACCAACGAAGTGCTAAATAAAATATCTCCGATCGTGGAGGTGAAAAAATAAATCACTCCGCGAGGTGCTGCTAGGGAAAACATTAAACTGGAAACTGTCAAAACCTATAGGCCTAAGGGAAAAAACAAGGAGGTGAACAGGCAATAAGTGAAGAAGCCGAAAGCTCCACCAGCGAAGAAGAAGAGCATGAGCGACACTTCTGGCTCACCAAGACTCTAATCCCAACCTGGATAACAGTGAAGCATGCGACGAAAGTGTTTGTGCGGGCAGTCCGGAGGACAACAACTGCATAACCAGCAAAGCTGATTGGTTGAAACGTGTTATCCGCAGCCGTTACTTGCAAGAAAGCTGCAAAAAGTTCGGCAACACTTGTGACGTATGTAGTAAACAAGAGAAGCGAAGAAAGAGATAAGAAACACATTTTCAATTTCCCTGAGTTTCATAATTGTTATATTTTACCAGTTTGAACGGTGAAGGGCATTTGAAAGACATCGTTCGGCGACTAAACGTTATTCCTTTACTTTGAATGTCTCCAACGCTTTATTTCATGTTGTAATCAATAAAACATTGCATAAATTCACACATTATTTTGAATTTGTTACCTAGTGATAGCCAGTCCATCTCACCAGATGGTCCGGTTTAGATGAACTAGCAACCAATTTTTTCTTATTTCGCTTTTACATTTTTTTACCCTGGCGACTAGCTGACAATTTTCAGGAACTTCCCTGCGAATATTACAAATACACGACTCGCGCCCCGTCCTCTCAACTTTACTTCTGCCAGTACCTCGTCTCCTACCTTCCAAACTTTACAGAAACTCTCCTGCGAACCTTGCAGAACTAGCACTCCTGAAAGAAAGGATACTGCGGAGACATGGTTTAGCCACAGCCTGGGCGAAAGGCAAAGGTCCCGAGTTCGAGTCTCAGTCCGGCGCACAGTCTTAATCTGCCAGCAAGTTTCATATCAGCGCACACTCTGCTGCAGAGTGAAAATCTCATTCTGGATTAAAAATACATTTGCTATTTGATAGCCATGTGTCTTTGAACTATAATAAAATGGCCGGAGTGTCTCAGAATTGCGCTGTAAAAAGGTAGTCCATCTCCCTATACAACTGTAAATGCGCTCAATTATAAGAAGAGCAGTGTCTGGAAAAAGTCCGATGCTGCAGTGGATGGGGATTCCGAGGAGTACAAATGTTGCCAGGCTTCACTGGACATCGTCATGCGGGTCCAGTACCAGAGTGATGATGCGGCCTCCCATCTCTCATTCGCACTGTTCGTCATGTGGACTGCTTATATGTTCAGGTACTTGGCCATTTCTTGTGTTCGAGGTTTCCGTGACTTTATTTTCCATTAAGATAATGCAAGACTGAATGTTGCCCACACTGTCCTGTCCAACCTCGATATAGAATGTATTCGACTTTTGCCTTGTGTAGCAAGCTCCCCAGAACTCTCACCCACTGAAATATCTTGTCGTGGGTTGGCGAGAGCCTCGTATGAAACCACTCGCCAGCCAGTAGGATTGATCAGTTCCAGCACAGAGTTGAAATAGCATGGAATGACTTACTCATATCTATCACGAAAGCTCAGTTCGATTCGATGCACAGCTGTCTTACCGCCCGTTGTTGCTGCCAGAGATGACAACGATGTGGACTAAATTTCACACTCTGTATATCACCAAATCATCCAAAAGTTTAATAAAGTATTCTCCTTACTGTAGTGGATACGTAGAATATCTGAAACGTCGATATTTGCTATTTTTCCTGGTGCTGCAGTTCTATGGAGCAGTGATATGCTCACAAGGAACTAATGCTCGCTTTACAGTCAAGATGAGACATTAACCACGAGTCATCTTCTGTCGCTGTGAGGTCAGGTTTTTTCTACTCTTTTCCAGTCGCATGCCCATACTGCCATGCTATGTCTGGATCTCAGAGCATTTTTATTTTACATAATGGTAGTGCTTGGAACATCACCTTTCTTGAGAATTTAGACCCATATTCGTTATATTCGTATGAAGAATGGTGAATTATTGCATATGAGGAACCAACTGTCCTTTTTAATCAGTGAAAAGTTACATAATATATTTTATGCTCATTGTGATAAGTTTTCCTTTTACCAAAATTTAATATTATCATACGTTTTTCTAACGTTAGGTATTTATTGCCTCAATATCAGCTTAAATCTTCACTAGATTAATTGAAGTATTGAGCCGGCCGCGGTGGTCTCGCGGTTCTAGGCGCGCAGTCCGGAACCGTGTGACTGCTACGGTCGCGGGTTCGAATCCTGCCTCGGGCATGGATGTGTGTGATGTCCTTAGGTTAGTTAGGTTTAAGTAGTTCTAAGTTCTAGGGGACTGATGACCACAGCTGTTAAGTCCCATAGTGCTCAGAGCCATTTGAACCATTTTGAATTGAAGTATAGAAATGCAATATGACGTCAGTCGCATGTTTTCAGTGGTCAATTCCGTATCGTTCATCAAATTCCAGTACACGCACAGAGGGTAACATAAAATACGGCGTAAACGCATGCAGTTGAAAATACACGATACTAGAAGCAAAAGAGTCTCGTCTTCGATACTGTGAAATAAATCTCTTGTACTGCAAACTCTTTGCTTTCCATATTTTGGGAGGAGGTAGTATGAACCAACAAAACAAAAGTCCAGCAAACATGGGGGCTACGAGCAATTGTTCAGTAGAAGAAATGTATTTTACAGTAGCGAAGATGTACAGGTGCTCACAGCTAGGAAGATACGCACTTCAGAACCCTTGTTTATTGAAAATTTTACTCTTGTTTTGATCCATACTATCTCCTCCCAAAATATGAACGGCAAAGGGAATGCAGTAGAAGGGTTTTATTTCACAGTGTCAAAGACGAAGAACTGTTCATACCTCTTAAGCTCTGCATTCTAGAGCCCATGTTTACTAGACTTTTTTGCTCCTAGCGTCTTGTAATTCCAACTGTATGCGTTTATGCTATTTATTATGGTTCACCCTGGCCACCCCAAACGTCCAGAATTGCTACAGAGTAGCTTCAGGAACACTCTTCTGAGTTTAAACACTTCCTCTCGTCGCCAAACTCCCCAGTTAAGAACATTATTGAGCATATCTGGGATGCCTTGCAACGTGCTGTTCAGAAGAGGTCTCCACCCCCTCGTACTCTTAAGGATTTACGGACAGTCCTGCAGGATTCATGGCGTCAGTTCCCTCCAGCACTGCTTCAGACACTAATCGAGTCGCCGGCCGCGGTGGTCTAGCGGTTCTAGGCGCGCCGTCCGGAACCACGCGACTGCTACGGTCGCAGGTTCGAATCCTGCCTCGGGCATGTATGTGTGTGATGTCGTTAGGTTTAAGTAGTTCTAAGTTCTAGGGGACTGATGACCTCAGCTGTTAAGTTCCATAGTGCTCAGAGCCATTTGAACCAACTAATCGAGTCCATGCCACGTCGCGTTGAGGCACTGCTGCGTGCTAGCGGTGGCCCTACCCGATATTAGGCAGGTGTACCAGTTTCTTTGGCTCTTAAGTGTGTAAGGGGTGTCTGAAAAGTTCGGTGAATGTACTGAGAAAAAAATAAATCATACAAAATCTGGAAAGTAAGGAGAGTGTTCAAGAACACTTACTTTGCGTTCAGCGAGAAAATCGAGCACTCAGACGTTGCGTGTATACTATAACACGTGACCTCTGTGTTTTGAGCGATTCCATCATAAGCGTTTGCTGAGAGTTTCCAGCAGCTTTTCAACTAATGACTAAGTGTATTGTAGGTAACGGTGATTATTTTGAAGGCCAGTGAAGGTATTTTGCTCGTAACTGTTGTTTCCTTTGCTTTATGAGACCATTCAATGGACATTTTAGACGAAACTTGTATTATCCTCTTCGTTCCCTCGCTCCACACATGTGTATCTTGTTTCATTATTTTTTTATTCGTTAACAGGCGTATTTTTCGGTTTATATATTCGGGTAGAGAGGGCCTCCTACCTCTTAGTTTTAAAAGTAGAGCACATCATCTTGTAAGGAAGATTTCGTGTGTTAGTTAACAGCTATTCGTACGCAGAAAATGGTTACCTCTATAAATCCAAAAGGTATGCAGTTAATTATTATATTTTTGCGTAACGATCTCTAACTATTCTAGACGTTGAGAATTAGTTCATATCTGCATAAATTCGTTACTGTGGAATAACCTATTTTCTGGAGGTTCCCTTAATTGAAACTCAGGTCGTAATGGCTATTTGCTACTTTCAACTCAATCTTCGATAATGAAATACTGTAATAACCGTTATTTCTACACTCTACAGGAATGCATGAAATATTAAGAGATGTACAGTTAGAAGCTCTTCTTAATGACAGCAATGCGGTACTGTCAGATCAGGAAGACGGTGAATTCTCGCTTTCGATTGAAGATTGTCCTGCTGAGCTTGATAAAGTTGACTGGCAAACAATAAGAACGTTAATATGTGCCGGTAGTTAGGAGAAGAAGTCATGTACAGCATAAATTTTTGTAGCAGCGAAGATGTAGATGATGTAGGAAATGTGAATAAAAAGCCAAGAAGACCTATATTGCAAACAACTCCAGAAGTTAGTTTTACAAAGAGAGCGATCTACCAAAATTTTTTGCATCTATGAAGTTCTTTTAGAACATCGAGCTCTGTTGGAAATCATATATTTAAGAAATATTAACATTAGGAATCTTATTTTCTGTCTGTATTAGCATACACAGTTCGCTGTTTCAAATAAAACATATGCACTGCTGAATAAAATGTTTTTGTGGAAGAAAGGAGAAGAAAATACAAAGCAAAAAATAGTACGTTTTCACGATAAGTGAGATTTGAGGCCCACATTTGTGGACCTCCATTTATGCCTTAGTGAATCACCAAAAAATATTTCATTTGCAATTGTGTCATGCTTCTCTACTAGTTTTCTGGAGTGACAGTGATCCCTTTCGTTGGAAGACATTACTCGAAGGTACTGCAAGATCTAGTACAGAAAGAAACAACTCACAAGCAGCAAGAAGAGCTAACAGAAGTCCGAGCAGGAAGGTCGGTTATCGACACCCTCTTCACAATGAAACTAATATTTGAAAAACGCACAAAGATTGGACTGGAGACGCATGTTACAGTGACTGACCTGGAGAAAACGTATAATAAGTACCTGCCAAGAAACTGTGGGAAAAGCTGAAAGAGACAGAATTAGATCAAAGATTGCTAAAGGTTGTTATGAAATTGTGTGAATATAACACAATGGGAGTAAGGACTGAATAGTTGGATAGAACAGTTCTAAGTGAATAAGGGTGTGCGGCAAGGATGTGGGCTGTCAGTTACTCTCTTTAAGCTGTATCTAGGAGCAATCCTGAAGACTTGGCATAGAAAAGGCCAAGTTATGGGAGTGACAGTAGTGGACAGCGAGACATTTAGTCTGTATTTTGGAGATGACCAGATTGTACTAGCAAAAGATGAAAATGATGTGAGGTGTATGATAAGAAAGGATAAAGAAGAATACAATAAGGGTGGTTTGAAGATGAATATGAAGAAGTGCGTGTACTTGCCTGCTGGAATGAAAAAAGTAAATAATTTGGAAGTAGATGGAGAAGTAATTGTAGGGTGGAAAAGGTAAGATATTTTGGGGTATTATTTAATAGACATTGATGAAATTACTAGTAGTATTAATAAAAGATGAGCGGTAAGAAGGGCAATGAACTCAGTTCTGTGGAACAAAAAAATAGGAAGAACAACGAAGAAGAGAATGTCTAAGAGCTTAGTTTTGTACGGAGCAGAAGCCTGGACGTTAGCAAAAGAGTAAGGATAAACAGCTTGCCACTGAGCTGGATTACGTTAGCCGAATCTAAGGCTGTTCTAGAATGGACAGGAAAATCCGAAAAATGATGAAAGTGGATGGGAAAATAGCAGATGTTCTTTCCATGTGAATAAGATGAATGAAGATAGGATACAAAATAAGATACTACAATGGATATCATCCCAGCGGAAGAAGGGGGCGGGGGGAGGGGTGGTACACAATGCAACTGGCAAAATGATGTTGAGGAGGCTATGGAAACGAGGAATACGAACGTTGAGGAAAGCCAGGACAGTAGAAGATGGCGACTAGGGGTGAAGAAGCCCTGCCAGCCGTTGATAATCTGCAAGAAAACGAAGGAGAAGAAGAAGGAAAATATGAAAAGAAAAATCGTTTGCGATATTTTTTGTCTCAGGTATGAAGAGGTTTTAAGTCGTCTCACCTGTAATCGCTTAGGCGTAAAGTATAGCACTGTGGAAGCTCTAGTGTCTTTTCGAGCTACAGTACGACGTAAAGTTTGTTCTTTCCTGGCGTCGCGTAATCATTTCAGGAAGTACTGTCAGCACTGGCTTCAACTTTCAGTCCAATTCGGCCGTGTGGTTCCCTTAGGCTGCGTTCACAGTGGCACCGACAACGGTCGTCAGACAACGTCGCCAGAGGTCGCCCGATAACCTCGGCCGACAGCCTCATCATAATGCGTCCGATCTCCTTCATCAGTTTATGGCAGAGTGTAGAAGGTTAGATTTTTAACCTGTTAGGGTGGGTTGGATACCACGACGCCTCTGTGCTTGGACACGAGTTCTGCACAGCGGGCTTCGGCTATTAAAGAGACGCATGTGAATAAGCTTTCCTGTCTCGTAAAGAACGTGGAAAGTACTGTACACTCTGTCTTCAGTTATGTGAATACGTAGACGATGTTTTACGAACATATGAGATGATGGGAGGAACGTTCTGTTACATGATCGAGATAATTCGTGGTGACCTTGAAAAGCAAGTTTCAAACAATGTGTTTAAAGTTGTGCAGACATACGTCAATTAACCTTCAATGACTGTCTTTTAGCACGCGAGTGAAAGACAAACATAAAGTGTAGCATAAGATACTCTGAAAACCTAATCATTAGAAGTGGAAATACATACGGTACATCACTTTAGCATACCACTTCATATTAACAGAATCACTACCATACTGACATAAAACGACAGTAAGCAGTAATAATAACTTGTGGACAACTAATGACAATACACAACAAAAATGATCCAGTGCATTAGCTATCAGCACATAAGATATACTATCCTGTTTATTTGAACAAATTAATTTTTGAGGTTATAATCAATGCCTAAATTTTCCAATAAAGATTTTTGCTTATTTGAGGTCTCGAATAAACCTGCGATTTCAGTCCTTGGATTCCGAACCATATTCCGATTATATTTTCATGCTCAGGATGCCATAAACTCATTCTTTCTTGGACTACACTTACCAGTTTCTCACGCTTCATATTTCGCGTGTGAGAACATCGGTCGATTTGACCGAAGAAAACAAACTGATCTGAATTTCACCGATTATCGGCCGAAGTCTGTACGTCCGGGAGATAAGATGGGCTACAGTGTGACCGCGCACGTAGTGGCGTACTGTTTTGAAAAGATCGGCCGTCTCCGGCCGATGTCGCTCGTTGGCGGAACCCACCGATATCGGAACCACTGTGATCGCAGCGATAGTAAACAGAATGCACAGTGCGAACCTTTAATTCCATCGATTGTCGTCTGAAGTCTGTACGTCCGGGAGGTAAGATGGGCTATAGTGTGACCACGCACGAATGGGCGTACTGATTTGAAAAGATCGGTCGCCTCCGGCCGATGTCGGTCGTCGGGGGAATCCACCGGTATCGGAGCCACAGTGACTGCAGCCTTAATAAACAGAGTGCACACTGCACACTGCAAACTGATTTGAATTTCACCAATTGTCGTCCGAATCTGTATGTTCGGGAGGTAAGATGGGCTATAGTGTGACCACGCACGTATTGGCGTACTGATTTGAAAAGATCGGTCGCCTCCGGCCGATGTCGGTCGTCGGCGGAATCCACCGATATCGGAGCCACTGTGACCACAACCTTAGTAAACTGAACGCTTACTGCAAACTTTGAATTCCACCGACTGTCGCCCGAAATCTGTACGTTCGGGAGATAAGATGGGCTATAGTGTGACCACACAGGTAGTGGCGTGCTGATTTGGAAAGATCGGCAGTCCCCGATCGATGGCGGTCGCCGGCGGAATCCACCGATATCGGAGCCACAGTGACTTCAGCCTTAATAAACACAGGTCACACTGCACACTGCAAACTGATTTGAATTTCACCGATTGTCGTCCAATGTCTGTACGTTCGGGAGGTAAGATGGGCTATAGTGTGGCCACGCACGTAGCGGCGTACTGATTTGAAAAGATCGGTCGCCTCTGGCCGATGTCGGTCGTCGAGGGAATCCACCGGTATCGGAGCCACAGTGACTGCAGCCTTAATATACAGAGTGCACACTGCACACTGCAAACTGATTTGAATTTCACCGATTGTCGTCCAATGTCTGTACGTTCGGGAGGTAAGATGGGCTATAGTGTGGCCACGCACGTAGCGGCGTACTGATTTGAAAAGATCGGTCGCCTCTGGCCGATGTCGGTCGTCGAGGGAATCCACCGGTATCGGAGCCACAGTGACTGCAGCCTTAATATACAGAGTGCACACTGCACACTGCAAACTGATTTGAATTTCACCGATTGTCGTCCGAAGTCTGTACGTCCGGGAGGTAAGATGGGCTATAGTGTGACCACGCACGTATTGGCGTACTGATTTGAAAAGATCGGCCGTCTCCGGCCGATGTCGGTCGGCGGCGGAATCCACCGGTATCGGAGCCACTGTGACCGGAGCCTTAGTAAACAGAGTGCACACTACTTTGTAGCAGGGCTCGCCACGCGCATCGCCTGGAGTGTGTGTGTACACAAGTGCGCGCTGGTCGACGTCAGAAGGCAGGGTGACGGCGAGCGGCCCTGTTTACTGCCACGGCGTCCCTCGCACAAGTAGCGCGATGCCGAGGCCCCAGCCCAGACCCACATACTGGCCCTGTTGACAGCCGCACCTGTCCGTCCCGAGCTTCCTGCGCTGGCAAAGCGCGCCGCTGCCTCGCCGGCGATTAACCTCATTTTTTCACGGACCCCGTCCTCCCGTAGGGATACCGCGCAAATAGGCCGTGACCAAAAAATTCTTCGGTCCAGGGATAACCTAATTTTCTGCGTACAGTATTTCTTTTTCTTTTTTGCCTTGACCACTTTCGTATCATCCTCTATCTCTTAGCGTCTCCTGCTAATATTTTTATCCCTGCATTCTGCTAGGTCGTTAAAGTACGACAGAGGCCTGATGCTGAGCCCAGAAGTAATCTGTTGGTATCCAGGTTGCAACACTTCAGTGGTTTCAATTAGCTAAATATCTTTCAAGCAATCGGACTAGCCATGGAAGTTTACGAAAACTTTTTCGGGTAGTGGACATGTTAAGCTCGCTAAAAGCATCAATAACTAACCAGGTTCTCTTAAAATAAATTTACATACGCAACTGGCAATTAAAAGTGGAGCTCTGGGAAAGGCAGCAAACTTGCTGGATCACCTAAAACTTGCACTGCAATTACTGCCGAAATGGAAAGTACTATTGACGCGCGGTTGTCACAGAATTATTAGTAGTCACGTGCTCGTACTGCTAGGCAGTAAACAGATTGTAATAATACTTACAAAGTGTGTTTTTTGGACAGTCATACACATTTTTAAATAAATAACACCTGTTGACATTAACAGACTAAAAATAGGCTAAATTGGAATGTCAGTGGTATTTGTTGCAGGATTCTAGCGCGAGTATCCGGTTGGAGTGGCCGAGCGGTTCTAGACGCTACAGTCTGGAACCGCGCGAGTGCTACGGTCGCAGATTCGAATACTGCCTCGGGCATGGATGTGTGTGATGTCCTTAGGTTAGTTAGGTTTAAGTGGTTCTAAGTTCTAGGGGACTGATGAGTTCAGCAGTTAAGTCCCATAGTGCTCAGAGCCATTTGAACCATTTCTGGGGCGAGTCGTTTACGAGATATCGTATTCGGCAAAGTTTCCACAGCGACACTTGTTTGTGCCATTCAACCCGCGTACTTGCTAGGTACGATGTAGTTATGTTTACTTACAGTGTGCGTGTGCATTCCTTGAGTGCACTGTGACTTGCTAGTCGGTTAATGCGTGACAGTCCAAGCAGCAGGTCGAGAGGGAACAATGGGATTTAGCAATGCAGAAGGAGCCGACATGCTCATGGTCTGTGTAGAGTGTAGGAAGAATGCAGTTTGTTGTTGTACGATATATGCGGCAAGACGTCCGAATAGAAAAAATAGGAAATTTCATATGCGACCAAACTACTGAGGTCATTGGTCCCTAGGCTTACACATTACTTAATCTAACTTCATCGACGATGCAGACGCCTTAGACACAATCTTTGGTGGCCTGCATTGTTTGCTCGACTCCCTGGCCTTCAGATGCGCCGGATGTCCATTGTGCCGGCGATTTAAATTCGCGTGTCTGTTTGCTGTTGCTGGACTTGGGGGACGTTGACCCGCCGCTAGCCGCTAGGCTGTAACATGAGCCAACAGGCGGTGCACAGTGGAGTAGGGGTGGCAGTAATTGCTGAAACAACCGGTTTTCGGTTACATCAGTTTTTCTCCTGGCCCGTTTAACTTGACTCTCTAAATAACAGTTTTCTGAAATAACCGATTTTCGAACATTTGTTAATAGTATTTCCTGTAATTAACATAGAAATCGAATAAAGGTTAAAAAATTTTAATTCTCTCAATCTCAAGACACATCAACTCAGAATATTAAATTAAATAGGTAAATAAAAGAAATTCCGTCCATCATTTGCTGATGTTCTCGAAAATTGATAAGGGTTTGAATTCCACAAAAAAATCACCAGTTTTCTCCTGTTGATCCTAATTTTACGAAATCTGCTAAAAATAATTTTGAAATAGCGGGATCATACCACTATTTCGGCATTACGAATAGTCAGTGGTAAAGGATGAAGACTGAGGCTGTCGGTTCTCAAGGGCTACACGCAGATAAAGGCTTGATAAAGATATTACACTCAAGAGCAAAAGAAACTGGTACAGCTGCCTAATGTAGTGTAGGGCGCTAGCGAGCACGCAGGAGGGCCGCAACACCACGTGGCACGCACTCGACTAATGTCTGAATCCCGCAGGGCTGTCCATAAATCCGTAAGAGAACGAGGGGCTGGAGATACCTTCTGAACAGCACGTTGAAAGGCATCCCAGATATGCTCAATAATGTCCATGTATGGGGAGTTTGGTGGTCAACGGAAGTGAGCCACTCCGTGGCAATTCAGGAAGTGTTGGGGAGCATTGTCCTGCTGGGATTGCCGAAGTCTGTCGGAATGCACAGTGAACATGAATGGATGCAGGTGACGACACAGGAAGCTTACGTACGTGCCATCTGTCAAGAGTCGTATCTAGACGTATCAGGGGTCCCGTATCACTCCAACTGCACACGCCCCACACCGTTACAGAGCATCCACGAGCTTCAACAGTCCCCTGTTGACATGCAGCGTCCATGGATTCATAAGGTTGTCTCCACACCCGTGCACGTCCATCCGCTAGATACAATTTGAAACGAGACTCGTTCGACCTGGCAACATGTTTCCGGTCATCAACAGTCCATTGTAGGTGTTGAGGGGCCCAGGCGAGGCGTAAAGCTTTTTGTCGTGCAGTCATCAAGGGTACACGAGGGCGCTTCGGCTCCGTCTGCAGAGATCGATGATGTATCGTTGGATAGTTCGCTCAGTGACACTTGCTGATGGCCGAGTATTGAAATCTGCAGCAATTTGAGGTAAAGTTGCCCTTCTGTCACGTTGAAGGATTCTCTTCAATCGTCGTTGGTACCGTTCTTGCAGGATCTTTTTCCAGCCACAGCAATGTCGGAGATTTGATGTTTTACCGGATTCCTGATATTCACGGTACACTGGTGAATTGGTCGTACGGGAAAATCGCCACTTCATCGCTACCTTGGTGAGGCTTTGTCCCATCGCTCGTGCGCCGACTATACTACCACTTTCGAACTCACTTAAATCTTGATGACCTGCCATTGTAGCAGCAGTATCAGATCTAACAATTGCGCTAGACACTCGTTGTCTTATATAGGCGTTGCCGGCCGCAGCGCGCTATCTGCCTGTTTACATGTCTCTCTATTTGAATACGCATGCCTATACCATTTTCTGTGGCGCTTCAATGTACGCAGAAAAGCAACAGATCAGTTACTTTACATATTTGTTGTACACTATGAACGAATTGTTCATTTTAATTTATTACTGTCACCATAACTTCCTTCCTCTTCTCTTACTCAAGAGAAATGGCAGGCAAATCACTACTCTTTTAAAACAAATAAAGCATTCTACTTCATTACTATGTCACTTCGTAAAAATATTTCAAGACTAGGGTTAGTGCCATCCTTCATTACAGCAGCTGTCCGACGACGATAGCGAGAACTTACCGTATAGATCAGGTAGGGGGGGGGGGGGGGCAAGTCTTCCTCACTACACGTACACGTGTACCTAAAGCTACGACACACGCTAACAGAGACATTACTTCCTCAGTAATCCGGTACCAATTCTTATCCCATGTGTTTGTTGCTCGATTCTGCCGGCATGTTACTAACGCAATATTTCAGACCAATACAAATTTTACAAATAAAAATGGCTCCTTTTTTAAAAAGAGATTTGCTAAAAAGAAAAATTTTAGTCCTGCAGTCAGGGCTAATTAATATTTCGTTTTTTTTTCCTCGGTTATTTGTAAAAAATAAATTAAGATCACCTGTCTTAACTGAAGCCAACAGAACTAAAATGCCGGTATCGATTTTAACCGGTCAGTTTTTCAAATACTTACAGTGGAGGCGAGGAACAATCAGCCGGCTCTGTGACTTGGTACCTGTTAGCCCTGGTTTGATCGCCGAAGTGACATTGTGCGGCTCGGGCTTCATAGAGCAAAGGGTTAATGGCTGGTGTCCGTGACCACATCGTTGATCTGCAGATTTTGCAACTTCCAATTCCACATAACTTGTTATCAGTTTGAGCGAGCAGTAAATTCGAGAAATTAGAGCCAATGCAGAGGCTTACCAACGATCATTTTTCCCACCCGCCATTCGTTAGCGGAACAGAGTAGTGGTGGATCAGATAGTACCCTCCGCCACACAGCATTAAGTGACTCGCGGAGTATTATGTACCTGTAGATGTTGAAGCGATTGTATCACAATAGTGCGCTGGTTTGTTGATACGAATTGCAGCTGCTCGGTTACTGAATGGATACCATTCCCTTATGTTGAGTTTAATTGGTTTCTGTTCTATCATTGATCTGCTATTAATGCTTTTAGTTAACGTCGTTGCCATAGCCGGGTGTCGTCTTGTGCAGGCACGATCTTGAAGACGGAATTGTGAGTGGTGTGCAGTTGGATGACGCTCTATCGTTGTCGCTACAGTGACCCCTTTGTTTCGCTATTCTGCTGAATGTTCACTACCCGCTTAGAGAAAGAATGTAGTAGTGGAGACAGATGCTACAGTGTACAGTGACAAGGACTGAAATTTGTGGAATCATCTGGACAGCATACGCCACAAACTAACTACAAACTTCATGTGGTGGATGTATGTTTGTATGTATTAAACCGGGGACCTAGAAAGGACGGAGAGGCTTCGTCCCGCCAGCAATCGCCAACAAAGTGTAACTGAGGCGGAATAAGGGGAACCAGCCCGCATTCGCCGAGGTAGATGGAAAACCAGCGTCGTAGTAATGTACTGATGTTATTCTGTTTGCCTTGCTTGAGTCTAAAGCGAGTTGCCAGTTGTAGTGACGTTTTACACAAAAAAAAAGAAATGTTCAAATGGGTTTGAAATCTTATGAGACTTAACTGTTAAGGTCATCAGTTCCTAAGCTTACACACTACTTAACCTAAATTATCCTAAGGACAAACACACACACCCATGCCCGAGGGAGGACTCGAACCTCCGCCGGGACCAACCGCACAGTCCATGACGTTTTACATCCTTGCGTGGGAACGTGATTTCAGAATGTGTGCATGCGATCTGATCGTACTAGACTTCATTGTATTTGGAATTCCTGTTAAGCTTTATTCTTCATGGGCCACACGCGCGGTAAAAGCGAGGAGTTTGCCCACTAGCAGTAGTGCCTGTGAAAGCACTCGTGTGAAAAATGCTGGGAAGTGTGTTTGCGGTTTCGCCATATTATGTTGAGCAGAAAAACTGATGATGTTATAAGATGGGTCTGACCGGCCATCTTATACTACAGGTCAGTGATTTATTTAATTTAAAGGTATACACTAGTACGAGAATTTCCCTTACGCTTCAGTAGGACTGACCCCCAATCTTAATTTTACATGCAGTGTACCACAGCCCCTTATGGTAGTACACCTATATTTCTCAGTTACCTAGTACAAGTGTACCTATGAAAACCTAGGAGCTGTTATGCTGCCCTGCTTTAGAATAAATCCATTTTAAGGCGTGCTAAGCTATATAAATTATGCTGCGCGAAAAACGAATTGCTTTGGCTGCTAATAGTTTGCCATGCAGAGTACGCAGTTACGCCGTACGACTAAGGTGGTACATTTTGCACTAGTAGTTCTCTTTCATGTGTATTGTGTCCGGTGGTGATTGGGGAACGGGATTCATTAGCTGGATTACGTGTGCTCTGTGTTGTGTTGGAGTGATTCTCGTCGACGAATGGCAAATTAAATATTGTATGGCTTCACTTGCCTTGATTATTGTACGGCAGAAACCTGAGGGAAAAAAATTTTGGAAATTTGTGGCAAGGCCTTATGGGACCAAACTACTGAGGTCATCGGTCCCTAAGCTTTCGCACTACTTAATCTAACTTAAACTAACTTACGCTAAGGAAAACACACACACCCATTCCCGAGGGAGGACTCGAACCTCCGACGGGGGTGGGGGGGGGGGGGGGGAGCCGCCCGAACCTTGACAAGACGCCTGAGATCACGCGGCAACCCCGCGTGGCCTTGAGAAAGAATAAAATGTAACATTAATTATCAAAACTTTGGTGTGTACTAACACATCATTAAAATTCAATCCTTTGTCTGATGATAACATTTCGAGTCAGTTTTGAATTTTTTAAAATGAGAATCTAAGATTTTTTAGGATCTTTTAAATTATTTGATTTTTCCCTAAACTATAAAATTTTATTAATATTGCATGATTAAAGTTTAATCTTTCGAGTATGGTAACATGTGGAAACAGTTCTGAAATTTTTTATTAAATAAGAATCTGAGGATTTTGGAAAGTTGTTAGGCTATACATTGTTATTAATATTGCATTAATGAAACCTTAAACGCAGTATCTCGTCTGAAGGTTCTTGATGTAAAATTGTCATATCATACCATGTTCATCTCACGTACCATGTTCCCTGCCGCACGTAACACGTTGTGGGTGGGCTGTGTTTCTTACACTGATCTTAGTTACAGGTCTGTGGTCATGAAAGGGGGATCGATGGTGTCCAACATCGTCTTCCAAGCTGGTGACCTCGCAGCCACGACAATAGCTCCGCTGTGGCCTCTAAACTATTGAACCTGCCGTCAGTAAATATTTCAATTAATAGCATTCAGCTCAACATCGTCAATTAATAAAAAGACAGCCGTCTGCTCCCAACCACTAAACGTTCGGTTCACAGGAAGCTGCAGCCCTCTCCAATAGTTTGCTCGATTATTATACAAACAGAGACGCAACAAGGCAGGTAGGAAACCAGAAAGTAGTCAACAAGGCTACAAAGGGCTCCCCCAATGCCCGATTTGCAGACTCTTCTCCCGGTACATTGCAATCGAGCCCCTCTTGAATGTCACTGGTGAAAACTCATGCACCGTTGGGGTTGTGTCATATGATGATGATCTGTTAGTAGTGGTTTCTGCAGGCAACCAGTCGTCACCAGAGAGCAAAGTGAATGGTATTCTAAACGCTATACAATATTGGTGCAAAACAAACGTGGTATGAAGTATTAGCACCACTCCAAGGGTATCAAAACTTGTAACTGAATTGCAGGTCTCCGTCGGGATCAGTCGGACCTAACGGTTCTCACCCACTCAGCCACGCCTCCAGCAGCTCCGTGAGCGGCCTCTGTTGCCACAATATAGGACGGTCAGCGGCAGCCACATAGCTCCCTCGGACTTAGAGCCACTTTCTTATGTGACACTATGCAGACGCTGTCTCGTCGTGGCTCTGACACCATCATTCATGCTTTCGTTCAGAGAGCCTCATCCTTGTTGACTTTGAGAGCTGGCCTCTATTTCTTGCTGCATTATTTGTAATGAATCTTTGTATGCTTGGACAAATACAAGTAAATCTTTTGTTCACTGTGATAACTTGTTCACTTCTCACTACTGCTCCCATTCAGCTTCCCAACGACGACATTTGCCACACCACTCTCTAGCCCAGTTTTCCCTACCATTGTGTATGAAGTCGTACACAACACAAACAATCAATCATAGTACACAAGACAGCATACATGTTACTGACAGGCACATTAAAGCGGTATCTATTTATCGAAATACACAACATAAACACTAAAAAGGAGGAAGTCACACGATACCTGTCGTATACACTGACAAAAAACAATTCCACCCATCACATTACACAGGAGAAATTACTCTACAAACTTGCATGGAATTACACTACACAATACAGACTACCAATTACACACATCAGTGTATACCAATCTAATCTCTATGAATTAGTGGTGAGCTCTGCAGCAGTTGTATGGGCACACAGGCTTGCTCTCAGTACCAACAGGACAGCAGTGAGGTAAGGACAAAGGAGTGGAGCCCTCAGGCTGTCGGGTGCATTCCACACTATGTCAGCGGAGGTGCTATGTGTGATATATCGTCATAACTATCAGGTACTTGCAGCATGCTACTTTTAAGAGTGGAAGATGCTGTAAGATCAGAGAAATAACAGACGAAGACAGTGAGCACAAGTCAACTAAATACGAGGGCAGTTCAATAAGTAATGCAACACATTTTTTTTCTCGGTCAATTTTGGTTGAAAAAACCGGAAATTTCTTGTGGAATATTTTCAAACATTCCCGCTTCGTCTCGTATAGTTTCATTGACTTCCGACAGGTGGCAGCGCTGTACGGAGCTGTTAAAATGGCGTCTGTAACGGATGTGCGATGCAAACAACGGGCAGTGATCGAGTTTCTTTTGACGGAAAACCAGGGCATCTCAGATATTCATAGGCGCTTGCAGAATGTCTACGGTGATCTGGCAGTGGACAAAAGCACGGTGAGTCGTTGGGCAAAGCGTGTGTCATCATCGCCGCAAGGTCAAGCAAGACTGTCTGATCTCCCGCGTGCGGGCCGGCCGTGCACAGCTGTGACTCCTGCAATGGCGGAGCGTGCGAACACACTCGTTCGAGATGATCGACGGATCACCATCAAACAACTCAGTGCTCAACTTGACATCTGTTGGTAGTGCTGTCACAATTGTTCACCAGTTGGGATATTCAAAGGTTTGTTCCCGCTGGGTCCCTCGTTGTCTAACCGAACACCATAAAGAGCAAAGGAGAACCATCTGTGCGGAATTGCTTGCTCGTCATGTGGCTGAGGGTGACAATTTCTTGTCAAAGATTGTTACAGGCGATGAAACATGGGTTCATCACTTCGAACCTGAAACAAAACGGCAATCAATGGAGTGGCGCCACACCCACTCCCCTACCAAGAAAAAGTTTAAAGCCATACCCTCAGCCGGTAAAGTCATGGTTACAGTCTTCTGGGACGCTGAAGGGGTTATTCTGTTCGATGTCCTTCCCCATGGTCAAACGATCAACTCTGAAGTGTATTGTGCTACTCTTCAGAAATTGAAGAAACGACTTCAGCGTGTTCGTAGGCACAAAAATCTGAACGAACTTCTCCTTCTTCATGACAACGCAAGACCTCACACAAGTCTTCGCACCCGAGAGGAGCTCACAAAACTTCAGTGGACTGTTCTTCCTCATGCACCCTACAGCCCCGATCTCGCACCGTCGGATTTCCATATGTTTGGCCCAATAAAGGACGCAATCCGTGGGAGGCACTACGCGGATGATGAAGAAGTTATTGATGCAGTACGACGTTGGCTCCGAAATCGACCAGTGGAATGGTACCGTGCAGGCATACAGGCCCTCATTTCAAGGTGGCGTAAGGCCGTAGCATTGAATGGAGATTACGTTGAAAAATAGTGTTGTGTAGCTAAAAGATTGGGGAATAACCTGGTGTATTTCAATGCTGAATAAAACAACCTCTGTTTCAGAAAAAAAATGTGTTGCATTACTTATTGAACTGCCCTCGTACTTGGCAGTTAAATGTTTGGCAACAGGAGTTGGATTCCCAAACATTAGGGAATGTGCTGGTGTAAGCTGACGCCAGCACATCATGCTGCGGGGACCGATAGAGGCTAACAACAGACTCGCAGGAAACTTACCGCCAACGCCCTCTCAGCCACCTGTATTTAGATCGTCACTGCAGACCGGAGGGCGTGTCTGACGCAGTCCACTGCACCGAGCATGTTCCAGTGTCCTCAGTCAAAGCCCATTGGTAGTCGCAGTAGGAGTTAGCTCCACCGCTAACTCAGAGACAAGTAGCACATAGCCACCATATAGTGTATACAGCGGACTTTGTACTTCACCAGCAGTGAGGCTAACGAGGACTATACAGAAGAGATTGTACCACAACGAATATCTTGAGTTAAGTAAACTTTCCATTCGTATGAATAAAGAACCCAGTTAATCTAAGCATGCAGTTTGTGTTACAGAGAAAGGATACTGACCACCAAACAACATCCTCTCCTTGCTTCCCATCGTGCAGCTCTACAGAGACAAAGAGACGACGTAAAAAGGAATGGTTACAGATGAATCATGCCAATCCTCCTCGTGACATGGCTCATTTCCTGACTGGTCAAGGCCCTTATCCAGAGCACGTCTCACTTTCTGCAGACGGCAACTGCCAATGCGGTGCACATGGATCCCCTGAACACATCATGGTGTACTCACTCGCATGGCGAAACATAACAGGAATCACAACAGAAACACTGCAACACCCACTCAGAGACTCATACAGATGGGGACAAATAAGTGAACAACAGACCATATCCGCTAGACAGAACATGGCATATATAAACAAATGAGATCTTACAGGCAATGTAGCAGACTTAAACTTAGCCTAAGTAGTGGCGTAAGTAGTAAGTAGTAAATGAGATTCACCAATGGTTTTGTAGCATATGTAGTAGAGGTAGGAAGATATTAAAACAGGAGGGGAAAATTGCCGCCCTTGAAGCTTAGTTAGAAAAGGCCAGGGGAGATCTTGACAGGTTAAGGAGGGAGAATGGTAAAGAGGGGTGGGAAGTGACAACAGGCAACGGGTAGGACAGGCCTAGAACTTTGTCTGACAGCTTCTTGGTGAATGTGGAAAATAGGTTTGACCTGTTGCTTCAGTCAGAAGCTGGTGAGCCTCAAGCAGTTGCAGATGTAGACAGGGCACAACAGATTTTCACCAGCAAATTGAAAAGTAAGAATGTAGGGAAATCAGTAAAGAGAAAGAAAGTGTTGTTGTTAGGTAGTTCTCATGGAAGAGGTCTTGGACAACTTTTGCAGGATGAACTAGGATCAGAAAACCAGGTCACCAATTTTTTTAATCCTAGTGCTGGTCTGGAGCATTTGAAAGAGGATTTAGGATCACTTTGCAAAGATTTCACAAAGGAAGACCCCGTGGTTATAATGGGTGGACCAGGTAATAGTACTGACAGAGATCCTGGGTACAGTATAGAGTGTAACCTGGCAAAGATGGCATCAGCATCGAAGCATACTAGTGTTGAGTTTGTATCTGTTCTTGGGCGCCATGACCGACCTCACTTGAACGATTCTGTCAGGAGATTAATTTGGAGCTGGAACGGATGCTTATGTCAGGTGCAGGGTCACGCATTGCTGTGGTTCCCGTTGATTCTCTCGGTAGGTGGGATTATACAGGGCTATTACAAATGATTGAAGCGATTTCATAAATTCACTGTAGCTCCATTCATTGACATATGGTCACGACACACTACAGATACGTAGAAAAACTCATAAAGTTTTGTTCGGCTGAAGCCGCACTTCAGGTTTCTGCCGCCAGAGCGCTCGAGAGCGCAGTGAGACAAAATGGCGACAGGAGCCGAGAAACTGTATGTCGTGCTTGAAATGCACTCACGTCAGCCAGTCATAACAGAGCAACGACACTTCAGGACGAAGTTCAACAAAGATCCACCAACTGCTAACCCCATTCGGCGATGGTATGCGCAGTTTAAAGCTTCTGGATGCCTCTGTAAGGGGAAATGAACGGGTCGGCCTGCAGTGAGCGAAGAAACGGTTGAACGCGTGCGGGCAAGTTTCACGCGTAGCCCGCGGAAGTCGACGAATAAAGTAAGCAGGGAGCTAAACGTACCACCGCCGACGGTTCGGAAAATCTTACGGAAAAGGCTAAAGCAGAAGCCTTACCGTTTACAATTGCTACAAGCCCTGACACCCGATGACAAAGTCAAACGCTTTGAATTTTCGCCGCGGTTGCAACAGCTCATGGAAGAGGATGCGTTCAGTGCGAAACTTGTTTTCAGTGATGAAGCAACATTTTTTCTTAATGGTAAAGTGAACAGACACAATGTGCGAATCTGGGCGGTAGAGAATCCTCACGTATTTGTGCAGCAAATTCGCAATTCACCAAAAGTTAACGTGTTTTGTGCAATCTCACGGTTTAAAGTTTACGGCCCCTTTTTCTTCTGCGAAAAAAACGTTACAGGACACGTGTATCTGGACATGCTGGAAAATTGGCTCATGCCACAACTGGAGACCGACAGCTCCGACTTCATCTTTCAACAGGATGGTGCTCCACCGTACTTCCATCTTGATGTTCGGCATTTCTTAAACAGGAGACTGGAAAACCGATGGATCGGTCGTGGTGGAGATCATGATCAGCAATTCATGTCATGGCCCCCACGCTCTCCCGACTTAACCGCATGCGATTTCTTTCTGTGGGGTTATGTGAAAGATTCAGTGTTTAAATCTCCTCTACCAAGAAACGTGCCAGAACTGCGAGCTCGCATCAACGATGCTTTCGAACTCATTGATGGGGACATGCTGCGCCGAGTGTGGGAGGAACTTGATTATCGACTTGATGTCTGTCGAATCACTAAAGGGGCACGTATCGAACATTTGTGAATGCCTAAAACAACTTTTTGAGTTTTTGTATGTGTGTGCAAAGCATTGTGAAAATATCTCAAATAATAAAGTTATTGTAGAGCTGTGAAATCGCTTCAATCATTTGTAATAACCCTGTACTAGGCATCGCCTTCATCTCAACAGGAAAGGGAAGGGTAAACTGGCTGGGAAAATAGCGGGAAAGCTAAAGGGGGAGGCACTGTCATGAGCGATTAATTACCAGTGGTTATAGGGTTCAGAAAAGACCCTTTTTTAGGGTAGTAAGGACAGAAAGAAACCAAGTTTTAAGAAAGGTTAGAATCGAGACAAACCTTCAGTTTGAGAAAGAAACAAACAAAAAAATTCTAGATTATTCCATCAGCATAAACAGCTGTTGGTTAAGAATTTTCAGCAATCAGCAGAAATTTCAACTGTACCCAAATTTAACTCAGTCAAAGTGAAATGTCAGCTATCTTTATTGCATCAAAGTATTCGAGTAGTGAGAAATGAAATTAATGAATTATTTATCTGCATAGGTGAATTAGAGTCCTCAAACCTAGCTGTGCCATAATCTAAGGATGAAATTAAAAATTAAAGTAAGTTCTCCAAACTTTGTCAGTGTATGCTTCAGTATATTAATGTTAAAATTGTTAAATCTCAGAATGTCCGGATGAATATGTTTCGCTAAATACATTGTTTTAAGATAAAAGTAAGTGGTGCTAAATATTGCAGCTAGAAATTTCAGAATGTGCAAATGTAAGCCTCAATCAACTGTTACAAGTCTCAACACGATAGGGGTAATATTTTGATCAAAATCGGTGTTTTAACGAAAAATTGTAGGCGCTAAGTATTAGGCATAGAAAGAGAAAATTCATATGTAGCCTCAGTTTCATATAAAACATTAACTATGTGAATTCATTAAGATATCTCTAATAGTTTTCAATTAATTCACTGAAAACTAAATTTTTAACAGAAGTGGCCTTTTTCGTAATAGATTATCATTTGTGTTAATGATAGAAATTTCTAATTACAGCACTCAATTACATTCATTAAATTCTACGTCTGTACCAAGTTTCTAGATATTAATGTAAATGACAATCAATAAAAGCACTCTTAAAGAAGTAGTTCAGAACTCATGTTCTACTGTCGGTCCCTTTCTAAAAATTCTAGCCATCAAAGTTTGAACGCAGTCGAGCTAAAACGTTTTGAGTAACTGAAGCCAACTTAAATCCATTCATATAAAAAAATTAAGAAGATTGTAAATCGTATCACAACAGAGTTATTCTATAATACCTGTCCGTGAAAGCGGCCATTTAGATGCTGCTGACTGTAGCTAGAGCAGTTAACAACAGATGTTCCGTTCGGCCGTCCGCTGTGCCCATATATACTTAAATACGACCAGAGAGGCAGTGAGCAGAGACACTTCGCACTGAGGTGTCCATACGTCTGCGTCACTCAAACGCCAGCTTACGCTCTGCCTTGGATGACGTCACACCAGGCTGCTACCAAAACTGTTTACAGTAAATGTAGAATGTGTACTCACGAGGACTGAACGCCGTCTGAATAGCTTAGATTTCACAAAAGAGAGAGACTTCGAGCCGAGCTATCAATCTGTCCGTGTTAGTCAACCGCCAGCATACGCTGGCTCGGATGACGCCACAGCCAGGTAACTACCAAACGCATTCTCGGTAAAAGTAGGAAGTAAACTCGTGAAGACTGTGCACCGTCCTGAATGGCTTAGATTTCACAGAAGTAACTGTGTGCCACCCGCAATGTTGACAAGACTGCGTGGAAAGCGGTGAGATTATTTTCCGCTTTTGTGGCGAGCAATTAACTTGGGTGGTTAGAGCCGAGGGCGATAGACCATTTTACTAGGGACTTAGTGTAGAGGTCGCCTCGTGCTAGTAGTGCTGTTTCTGATAGGGACATCATTATTGTTATTGATGTTGGGGTCTTCAGTCCTGAGACTGGTTTGATGCAGCTCTCCATGCTACTCTATCCTGTGCAAGCTTCTTCATCTCCCAGTACCTACTGCAGCCTACATCCTTCTGAATCTGCTTAGTGTATTCATCTCTTGGTCTCCCTCTACGATTTTTACCCTCCACGCTGCCCTCCAGTACTAAATTGGTGATCCCTTGATGCCTCAGAACATGTCCTACCAACCGATCCCTTCTACTAGTGACGTTGTGCCACAACTCCTCTTCTCCCCAATTCTGTTCAGCACCTCCTCATTAGTTATGTGATCTACCCATCTAATCCTCAGCATTCTTCTGTAGCACCGCATTTAGAAAGCTTCTATTCTCTTCTTGTCTAAACTATTTATCACCCATGTTTCACTTCCATACATGGCTACACTCCATATAAATACTTTCAGAAACGACTTCCTGACACTTAAACCAATACTCGATGATAACAAATTTATCTTCTTCAGAAACGCTTTTCTTACCATTGCTAGTCTACATTTCATATCCTCTCTACTTCGACCATCATCAGTTATTTTTCTCCCCAAATAGCAAAACTCCTTTATTACTTTAAGTGTCTCATTTCCTAATCTAATTCCTCAGCATCACCAGACTTAATTCGACTACATTCCATTATCCTCGTTTTGCTTTTGTTGATGTTCATCTTATACCCTCCTTTCAAGATACTGTCCATTCCGTTCAAGTGCTCTTCCAAGTCCTTTGCTGTCTCTGACAGAATTACAATGTCGTCGGCGAACCTCAAAGTTTTTATTTCTTCTCCATGGATTTTAATACCTACTCCGAACTTTTCTTTTGTTTCCTTTACTGCTTGCTCAATATACAGATTGAATAGCATCAGGGAGAGGCTACAACCCTGTCTCACTCCCTATCAGTAATATTCTTATGTTTGTGCGTGTGATCTTCTATTGAATATATTAATCAGAATTCAATAATTAGTTATAGTCATATTCCATGTGGCGAGTAAGTAGCTAGTAGGAACATTTTCTTCAGTGAGCACAAGAAGAATGTGGACTTGCAGACTGGACATTGTTGTCACTAGGTTCTCCATTGCTTTCTGGCTGACTGCAAAAATAGTTTTCAGGCTCTTGTAAAAGTGAGTCGGCCGCTGTGACCGAGCGGTTCTAGGCGCTTCAGTCCGGAACCGTGCTGCTGCTACGGTCGCAGGTTCGAGTCTTGCCTGGGGCATGGATGTGTGTGATATCCTTAGGTTAGTTAGGCTGAAGTAGTTCTAAGTCTATGGGACTGATGGACCTCAGATGTTAAGTCCCGTAGTGCTTAGAGCCATTTCTACCATTTTTTGTAAAATCGACGAAGAGGATTATTTAACCGCGGCCCCAGAGGTTGTTTGAAGTGAGGTGAAAAGCACCGTCGTAGGAATTCAATACTACAACGTACAGGGGATAGACAAAATAATGTAAATACCTGTGCTTGCTTGAGAATGGTTCATTAACAAGGGGTTGGAACCCCACTTGCCATTAATAGAGCTGCGAATTTTCTTGGAATACCGGCCTATAATGATTGTATTCTCCAGTGGAATGTTATGATACTCTTCGATCAGAACTTCTAACTCCTGTAGTGACGAGGGAGGCGAAATTCTGCTCCGGAATCTGCGCTCCAATACCGCCTACAAGGGTTCGATATTGTTCAAATCCAGGAACTCTGCTGGCCAGGGAAGACTCTGCAGTTCAGTTGCATGCTCCTCATACAACGACTGTACTGTCCTGGCTGTATGAATGGCTGCATTATCGTCCTAAAATATGGCATCGTTCTTGGGGAACGACATTTGAATCATAAGGTGCACCTGATCACCTATAATGTTCACATAATAGTTGGCTGTAACACAGCCTTTGAGAGTAATGATGGAACCAGCTTCATGATGTGGCTTCCCACATCATGATTCTTCCGCCTCCATGCCTAACAGCCGTAATCAAGCAGTCAGTATTGTAGGCTTCTTTTGGCGTTCTCCAGACGTAAATCTGGCCCGATGTTGGAAATGAGAAAGCGTTGACTCGTCGAGCCATATGACGCGTTTCCATTGATCGGCCGCCCAGGATTTATGCTCCTGACACGATGTTTTACGCTTCTTAGCGTTGGTTTCGGTATAGCAGCTCCTCCATGAATATTCGCTTTATGGAGTTTTCGGCAGACAGTGTCGATAGATACGGGGGGGGGGTCTGGAAGATGGCTATTGAGCTCTGCAGTCACTTTCGCCGCAATAGTTTTGTGTTGTTTTGACACAATTCGTTTTAGCGTATGACCCTCTCTGTCATTTGGCTTTGATTTGCTTCTGCTGTTACGTTTACACGGTGATATCTTTCCATGTTTTGTGTAAGCTGTCATGACTGTTGGAATAGTTGCTCTTGAAACATTCAATAAGTTGGCTGTCTTGGTTACTGATGCTCCAGCTAATCGGGCCCCCACAATCTGCCCTCTTTGGAACTCTGTTAGGTCTTTCATCGCATGTCGACCTCGGCCTCTGAATGCAAATACGAAGTGTGCGCTACTCGTAAACAACCCGTGCTGATGCCTAGTCCGTATTGAACACGCACAGTCCAGCGCGACACGTGCTTTCCCTGCGTTGTTGACCGCCAGACACAGTCATCCCATTACTACCGCTGTTCACACTATTTTGCCTATCCCCTGCACATATGTATAAATATATTACATATGTTTAGTAATCAGAGTTTTGAAATCATGTCTATAGTTACATGTTCTCTGTTCACTTGCCAGGCGAAGTGGCTGAGCGGTTCTAGGCGGTTCAGTCTGGAAACACGCGACCGCTAGGGTCGCAATTTCGAATCCTGCCTCGGGCATGGATTTGTGTGATGTCCTTAGGTTATTTAGGTTTAAGTAGTTCTAAGTTCTAGGGGAGTGATGACCTCAGATGTTAAGTCCATAGTGCTCAGAGCCATTTGAACCATTTTTTTCGCTGTTCACTTAAGGGGGAATCTGAAAGATACATTGCTAATTATATTTGTGTGGATAAGTCAACCAGCGGAATTTATTTTAGACATCTGTTCATGACAGCTTGTAAAGATTGTGTCCAAACGTCAATTACTTGTCTTATACGGTAAAACATGGCTGTCATGGCAACGTCTTAGGGTGAGCCTTGTGCTAACATCATTTCCCTCTGTTTAAGATGAAGCTGATTTTAGTTTAGCTGTACACCTATGGCGTTGCATCGGGTTGCGTGACCGAGTTAATTAAATGTCCTATGCTGTTTGTGACCCGCCAAGCTCAACTTCTTAATCCATTTAGACTGTTTGTAAGTTCTTTAAATAAGGTGTTGACAGTAACTCTTGGTGAGTGTAGTAAATTTAAATGTTTTTACCTATCTTGTTAATTGAATTAAAACGAAATGTTTGAAGTGAAATTATTCATGTTAAGTTTGATTCCCCTTAATTTTTTAACGATTTTTGGTAACCAAGCTTAAACTAAACTTGTTGCTTTTGCTGTTATTGGCGTTGACATTCTTTGGCTGCATTTCACCTTTCTAACATTTAATGGCAGTGAAGCTGCAACATTTTGAAGGTGTTCCTTTATAAAAATGCGGTTGGAAATCAGAATGTGTCTATTCTGTTACCAGTGTTGGATTGTTTCATGTTTCTTTTATAAATAAATAAATGTATGTTAATTCTGTGCATCCTCAAACTGGACTCAATGCTTCCACCTCAGCAGCCCTGTGCCCCGTAAACCTTCTTTGAAAATCATCATAAGTATCGTGGTGACAGGTGTATGTTCTTTTAATAATGAACAATTCTTAGTGACGTCTTCATTATCATAATCATTCTTTCACCATATATGACCAACTAACTATTGATCCTGCATTCTTTTCCTCTCCTGTTCCTGAAATTTATATCACTTGAACACCTCCTTTCTGAATTCACCCAATGTTTCCAATCTGGTTCATAGATTTATTTATTTATTTATTTATTTATTGACCTTCTGTCTGTTATACTACCGGCGTTGACATGCCATTTCCTTCCTCCTGCTTTTCAACGGGCTCACGCAACCAGTTACAGGATGATCTACAGTTTAACGTCGACTTCGAAGGATAGTGCAACTTCGTATTTTTAACGTTTGCAACTCGTCGGCAGAGATGAAAGATGCGATAACTAATAGAATTTCTTGGACTTAATGAGGGATGAAAGCCGAAAGCAACAGAAAATTTAGTAGAGCTCTAGTTATATGTCGTGAAGCAATTTGAAGTAAGAAACGATGACAGATCGAAAGAAAAACACTGAAAAAGGAGCACAGAAAAGAGAGAGAATTTAGCTGTGGCTGCTTCGCCGCTGTTGAAGTGGATTGCCTTGCTCTTCGAAAGGACGGGTTACGTCACCAAATCCTTAAACCTTAATTTCCCCCTTGTGATTCTGGCGTCTTTCCCATTTGCTGTCATTGTGAGAGCTGTCTGAAGTGAACAACTTTTTTCGTTCTTTTTCATTTTACGAATTTTCATTGGATTCTCTCCTAAAATAAATTTCGTACTCTGACCGCATTTTTCTTCATCTTTTAGAATCCGCTCTCCGTCTCACTGAAATAACCACCGAAACTGTAAGATTAATGATGGACGTTTCAATTCATCTCAGTTTAAATCTGATCAGGGTGTAAGAAAACATCGCCCTGTTTTCCCGTTTGTTCTGTTCTCAGGAATTCACTTGCATCGGTCTCTGTGCAACTACGAAATCAACTTCAAAAGTGATGACCAGAGGCATATAGCATTTTGACTCAGTTTTCTTTACTGACGTTGTTCTGAAATCATCATGTATTCACTAATGTAAATTGGCATTGGCTGTTCATGCTACTTCCTGAAGCTTTCTTTGATTTCCTCTCTCTTTTGAAGTGGCTCATTCCAAGGTATACATGTCCGAAATGTTTGCGTTACAAAAATTACCTTTCCTATCCCGGCTATTTTTGTCAAACTACAGTAATACATAGACATTACTGGGTAGTTTGAGGACTTATCGAAGTTCCCCACTATACATTTTGCAGAACGTTAATGCCTTATGTGGCAAGAGGAAGTGAACTTTATGAGAATGAAACGACAAAAGGCTGATGTGCCAACACAAATAAACGGAACCTTTTTGTGATTTTTGCTGTTTTATTATTTAAAATAACCTATCAAATTATATAGCATATACGAGTTGTAATAAGCAACTCATACGTACATCTGTAATGTTTCTCTAAAACTAATCAGAAATACAGCAAGGAAGAGACACTCTTTCTTCGCGAAATAAAACATACGAACGGAATCCCATGAGGAATGGTTAATATTCAGGACAGAAACGATCATTCTAAGCAAAAAAGAACAGTACATATGAGCTATAAAATGTGTAGTTTAAGGGGAGGTTTGCTATCTTTTGGTTCAAAACATCGATTTTTTTAATTGCATTTTTGGATCCATAAAAGTGTTTAGAATCCACCCCTGAAACGGTTTTTCCGAATACGAAACGGAAATATTTGTTGTTCACGGTTGAACAAAAAAATACACCTGCCTGAAATCGGCTTTTTCACGCACCAGTTTTTTTCTTTCAGAGGACGAGTTATTATACAGGTGCTTGGGAGGAAACACAAAACTCAAATGAAAGTTTGAACGCGTGTGTTTGGAAGTTGGCCCCCAAGCATTTTCATTCTGGTGCGAAGACTATGGAGATAGCGACTTTCCTTGCAGCCTCAACGAAGGGTATTCAGCAATTATGAAGACCATGACAACGTCGGACGTCACCGTGGGACTCTATTCGACGCAGTTCGCCAAGCATTCGGACGACCACCGGATTCAAGCGGCCGAAAACCGTTTGTCAGAGGCGCTGGAGCAGCACAGGATGACCCAGATCGAGGAGAACGCCCTCTATGAGGAAGAGGAAGGACTAGTTTATGGACCCGGAACAGCAGATTGAACGTAGGTTGCATAATAATGCATTTATATGCAGTCAAAACTTCAAATGCGTTTTTTCTCGAAATGACTTTTTTTATCGCGCGGTATAGTAACTTCAAATCTACTGAACCGATTGGCATGATTCTTTTTTTCCGACGAAGCTAACTAAATTGTCTAGTTGTACGACATTTATTCCGATCTAGCAAATATAAATATTTTTACTAGGCCAACGAAGTCGAGAAATCGATGAAAAAACCCTATTTTCTTCAAATGGCCGCCATAACTTAAGCGAGGTACAACTCCTAAACAATCTTATATACTTCGCTAACGTCAACTCAATTTTGATTTCAGACGAGCCAACCTGTGTCATACCGCGAGTGGAGGTCTACATCGAAATTTTGTTTCGTTCCGACGGCACTTCCGCCTTTGCTCTTCGACATTTCCGGTCTAAAAAATTCCACTTTGTAGAAGAAATATCAATAAACATTTTGACTAAATTTGACATTGATATCTATAACACATTCCGAGAAAAAAATTCTCAAAGAACATGCTTTTTTCGGGCCAAAAGATAGTAAACCTACACTTAAGAGCTATTGCATTTCTTCACCTACTATAGTGTAAAGCATATGTCTTTTATTGCAAGTTCTTTTTCTTCCATATTTTGACACGTGATGGTACAAAAAAAAAAAAAAGAAACAAGAAAAAAAAGAAAAAGAAAACCGAGTGAACATTGGCTCTAAAGTGCATACATTAAGAGCTATGAAAACTTGTTCATCTTCGATACTGTGAAATACATGTCTTCTAATAGCTCTTAAGGCATGAACCGATGTTTACTAGACTGTTGTGCTTCCAATGATCTTTCCTGAATACTGACCATTCCTCATGTATTTCCTTTATTGTCATATATTAAATTTTGTTTTTAAATGACAAACGTTCTCTGAAATTAAACTAAATTTTTCATTTAAATTCATGTACGATTTTGTCACAATAGCATAATAATTTTATTTCATCCCTGACAGACTTGAGAAGTTAAAAATCCTCGTAGCCATGTAGACGATAACAGCCTATTTTTTTAAAAATTTTTTAAATGTGGAAGTGTGTACGTTGGCTATTCATGCGTAACCAAGAACTTACGTATGGTGTATAGTGTTAAGGGGGCGGGGAGGGGGTGACGGAGGGAGGGAGGGAAGGAGGGAGGGAGGGCACTCTTGTTGTACGATTCCACGGCAAATGCCCTTGGGTGCCCTTGCTGCTAGTCAATATCCATTACAAGTTCTGGCTTTCCTCCAGCTGACATTGAATTGATATCAGAATGAGATTTTCACTCTGCAGCGGAGTGTGCGCTGATATGAAACTTCCTGGCAGATTAAAACTGTGTGCCGGACCGAGACTCTAACTCGGGACCTTTGCCTTTCGCGGGCTAGTGCTCTACCAACTGAGCTACCCAAGCACGACTCACGCCCCGTCCTCACAGCTTTACTGTGGTCGTGCGGTAGCGTTCTCGCTTCCCACGCCCGGGTTCCCGGGTTCGATTCCCGGCGGGGTCAGGGATTTTCTCTGCCTCGTGATGGCTGGGTGTTGTGTGCTGTCCTTAGGTTAGTTAGGTTTAAGTAGTTCTAAGTTCTAGGGGACTGATGACCATAGATGTTAAGTCCCATAGTGCTCAGAGCCATTTGAACCATCACAGCTTTACTTCTGCCAGTACCTCGCCTCCTACCTTCCAAACTTTACAGAAGCTCTCCTGCGAACCTTGCAGAACTAGCACTCCTGAAAGAAAGGAGGCGAGGTATTGGCAGAAGTAAAGCTGTGAGGACGGGGCGTGAGTCGTGCTTGGGTAGCTCAGTTGGTAGAGCACTTGCCCGCGAAAGGCAAAGGTCCCGAGTTCGAGTCTCGGTCCGGCAAACAGTTTTAACCTGCCAGGAAGTTTCATTGAATTGATATGTTTGTAACAGGCCAGGACACTATAACGTGTCTGTAAAGATTTTTTCTCTAGAGGCAAGGGTGAGGGATCTGCAGCCCCCTCGCCATTCTTTTGCACCTCAGTGTATATTTCTTTGTAGTTCACAGCTTTGACTGAGGAATATAATTGTCATTGTAATTATCATTTTTCTATGTGCGATTTCTTCAACGAGCAGAAGATGCGTAGATAATTAAACAGTATTACACAACGAAATCCAAGGTCAGAACCTCCCGTATAAGGCGTGTACGACTGATGACACTTTGAATCCTGGAGGTTTGAAAGTTTTTGGGTAAGACTGTGTGTGGATGCTACGAGAATACCACTTGGCGAAGGCCATCCTTCGGCTCTCTTCCAATGACAGGATCCTTGGTGGAAGTTGCGTGTGGCGTGTAGCCTTCAACCCACGCGCAGAAAGGACTGCGAAGGACGGTTTCTTTCTGTGCCGGTCGCTATCCAGCGTTTGCGAATGCTGCTGCGGTATGTCATAAAACCGGCGCGAGCACCGTACATACGCAGCCGCCGTGGTGGCGACCGCCAAGGTCTCAGCTAACAACTGGGCACCAAGTGCGATTCTACAACGTCACACACGCTGGGCCCTGGCATCGAGCACTTTTCTATCAGAATCCTGGCTTATCAATCTTCTGCTCTTGTAGTAGCCTTGGTTACGCGAGTCATCTCGTCCATTCTGTCTCGCGGACAAAAAGAGTTTAAATCCAGATGGCACTCCTGTTTCTATCTAGTACCTAACTTCTACGAAAGCGGTAGTTTGTGACACAGGAGTAAAGCGTCACGAAATACACCGATGTACTTTTGAAAACGATATACAAAATACCTCGCTGGCAGTGATTGTTGTGGATTGTTTTACTAAATGTACTCGATCACATGAGTCGGTCGTAACACTTTGCCTGCTATAAGTAGTCGAACGGCGAGGCGACGATAGTGTCTGTTAGCAAATAGAAGAAATTAACATTTTCTGTTGAATGCTATTTCTGACAGTGGACGAGAAAATTGTTGGCATGAGTGCTTGTTAAGGTAAAGTTTGTACACAAAAGTTTTCTGGGTTTGCTACCGCGTCATAATGTAAAAGCTACTGCTGCTGGAGAAAAACCAACGTTTCGGCCACGATTGCAGCGGCGTTCTTCTGGGTCTAATGGTGCGTTCTAGCTAGGCAGTGTCCGTTATATTTTGTTGTTAGTGTTCACTGCGCATGCCGTTACGTCATTATTTTAAAAAGGTAGTTAGTTTCATTGGTCACTTAAGGAAGAAGGAGAGGGAACTTTATTTTTAGTAGGTTATTGCGGCGGAGGGAGAACGTGACCTCTGTTGTCTATTGGCTCTTATGTAATGTACCATGATTGGTGGTCACCGTCGAATGAGAAGTTTGCTGCTATTTACCAACTGCTGGACGTCGGCCGCTCGGCGGCAGTTACTCGCCGGTAATGCTCGTGCCTCGTGTGGACAGTGCGGTTGGGCTCTGATTGCTGGCAGCCAAGATGGGGCAAGCCTGAGTCCATCCTCCCTGTTCATGTTGTTAGGGTGTTTAAGTATTTCGATGGCCTCTGTGATTTTGCGTTTCGTCATAATTGGCTGCTTGGCCAACACACAGGCTTCGCTAAATTTTATTTCTTTTCCGCAGTCGTCGTGATGTTCTGCCACTGCGGATTTGTTGTGTTGCCCTAGACGAATATAACGTTCGTGCTCCCGAATGCGCGTTGCTATTGGCCTACCAGTCTCGCCGATGTATGCCTCTCCACATTTGCATTCCACCTTGTAGACGCCTGCTGTGTGTAATGCATCCACCTTGTCCTTAGTGGAGCCTAGCACGTCCTGGATACTACGACCACTATAGAAGACAGGCTGCACCCCAACGCGGCGAAGGTGTTTGCCTATTCGGTCAGTGACGTTTTTCACATATGGTAAGCTTACTGTTGGCTGCAGTTTGTCTATTTCCTGCTTATATTTCTTGCTTGTGTTGGTCGACAAGGCTGTGTTTATCGACTTATGGCTGTAGCCATTGGCTAAAAACGTTGTGCGTAACCTTTTGAGCTCAGGTGTGATGTTTTGAGCATCGCTTAGGCGCTGCGCACGGATTGCCAAAGAGCGAAAAATGGTTCAAATGGCTCTGAGCACTATGGGACTTAACATCTATGGTCATCAGTCCCCTGGAACTTAGAACTACTTAAACCTAACTAACCTAAGGACATCACACAACACCCAGTCATCACGAGGCAGAGAAAATCCCTGACCCCGCCGGGAATCGAACCCGGGCGTGGGAAGCGAGAACGCTACCGCACGACCACGAGCTGCGGACGCCAAAGAGCGGATGACAGAGTTCTTCTGCGCTGGGTGGTGGTAGGATTGAACACTAACAACAAAATATAAAGGACACTGCATAGCTAGAGCGCACCGTTAGACCCAGAAGAAGACCGCTGCAATCATGGCCGAAACGTTGGTTTTTCTCCAGCAGCAGTAGTTTTTACATTATGACGCCGAACCAAACCCAGAAAACTTTTATGTCGACTGACTCTGGCCGCGGAAGCCTACGCAATTATAAGGTAAAGTTTGTTGCTTTTGAAGTAACTGACACGACATTTCAGTGGTGCACAATCTTTTCGCACAAACCCTGTGTAATCAGTACAGTTGCAGCTATCGCCTTTCAAGTGTCCGCTTTGCTCTGCTAGGTACGTTTCCTTAATAGTGCGCGGGATGACCATGAGAGTGCTCCTGAAATCGCACCCATACTATAACTCCAGATGTACGAGGGCAGTTCAATAAGTAATGCAACACATTTTTTTCTCGGCCAATTTTGGTTGAAAAAACCGGAAATTTCTTGTGGAATATTTTCAAACATTCCCGCTTCGTCTCGTATAGTTTCATTGACTTCCGACAGGTGGCAGCGCTGTACGGAGCTGTTAAAATGGCGTCTGTACCGGATGTGCGTTGCAAACAACGGGCAGTGATCGAGTTTCTTTTGGCGGAAAACCAGGGCATCTCAGATATTCATAGGCGCTTGCAGAATGTCTATGGTGATCTGGCGGTGGACAAAAGCACGGTGAGTCGTTGGGCAAAGCGTGTGTCATCATCGCCGCAAGCTCAAGCAAGACTGTCTGATCTCCCGCGTGCGGGCCGGCCGTGCACAGCTGTGACTCCTGCAATGGCGGAGCGTGCGAACACACTCGTTCGAGATGATCGACGAATCACCATCAAACAACTCAGTGCTCAACTTGACATCTCTGTTGGTAGTGCTGTCACAATTGTTCACCAGTTGGGATGTTCAAAGGTTTGTTCCCGCTGGGTCCCTCGTTGTCTAACCGAACACCATAAAGAGCAAAGGAGAACCATCTGTGCGGAATTGCTTGCTCGTCATGTGGCTGAGGGTGACAATTTCTTGTCAAAGATTGTTACAGGCAATAAAACATGGGTTCATCACTTCGAACCTGAAACAAAACGGCAATCAATGGAGTGGCGCCACACCCACTCCCCTACCAAGAAAAAGTTTAAAGCCATACACTCAGCCGGTAAAGTCATGGTTACAGTCTTCCGGGACGCTGAAGGGGTTATTCTGTTCGATGTCCTTCCCCATGGTCAAACGATCAACTCTGAAGTGTATTGTGCTACTCTTCAGAAATTGAAGAAACGACTTCAGCGTGTTCGTAGGCACAAAAATCTGAACGAACTTCTCCTTCTTCATGACAACGCAAGACCTCACACAAGTCTTCGCACCCGAGAGGAGCTCACAAAAGTTCAGTGGACTGTTCTTCCTCATGCACCCTACAGCCCCGATCTCGCACCGTCGGATTTCCATATGTTTGGCCCAATGAAGGACGCAATCCATGGGAGGCACTACGCGGATGATGAAGAAGTTATTGATGCAGTACGACGTTGGCTCCGACATCGACCAGTGGAATGGTACCGTGCAGGCATACAGGCCCTCATTTCAAGGTGGCGTAAGGCCGTAGCATTGAATGGAGATTACGTTGAAAAATAGTGTTGTGTAGCTAAAAGATTGGGGAATAACCTGGTGTATTTCAATGCTGAATAAAACAACCCCTGTTTCAGAAAAAAAATGTGTTGCATTACTTATTGAACTGCCCTCGTAGATCCAGTTTGCGTAGCAGGCAGACAAGTTGGGTGCGGGCCCTCAACTGGTTTCCTTCTAACCAACACATGGCCATCACTGACAATGGCGCAAAACCAGCTATCATCAGGTCAACAGACTTCCATCCCAGACCTCCTATGAGCTCTCGCTTGATACCAATCAAGTCGCGCATTGTGGTGATTTGAGGTCATTGGAATACACCATACAGCGCGTCTGGCTCGGAGCTGTCCTTGAAGTAACAGAGATTTGTAACAGTTCATTGTGTCACCGTGTTGCCAATTGCTGCTCAGATTGCTGCTGCAGAAGTCGTATTATTCGCCACAGGCATACGCCGAACACGATGATCTTCCCTCTTGGTAGTACCACGTGGCTCTCCAGCGCCTGGTCTTCCTGCTACCTTCTCGTGACCACCGCTGGCAGCAATTGTGTACAGTGCCTACATTCCTGCCAAGTCGTTCTGCATTGTCGTAAAAGGAACATGCAGCCTCGCATAGCCCTTTTACATGACCTTGTTCAAATTCAATGAGGTACTGACAATGACATTTTGGTCACGTTAAAACCATTTCTGACTAACATCAACTCACAACGCCCTACCTCAAAGGTAACTAACGCTCACGGCCGTTACAACGTGTGTTTCAGACAAATTCGATTTGCATCCTCGTAGTACTGAACATTCACTTAAAACAGCACTATAGAGGTGACACGGCGGCAGATGGTGGTGGCGGGGGAGGGGGGGGGGGGGGAGGATCCGGACCGATGAGGGGGAAAAAAAGGGGGAGGATAGAAAAAGAAATTGGTTGGAGCCGATGGAGGGAGAAGACATAGAAAAAGGAGGGCAGTGTGGATGCAAGAAGGAGTGGGGAAGGCAGTGGAGGGCAAAGCAAAAGGGCTCAGGGGAGAGAAGGGAAGCAGAGAGGAGGTAGGCAGAGAAAAAACAAGATGGGAGGAGGGGAGAGGGAGCCCGGGAAAAGGACTGAGGGAGGGAGGAGGAAGTGAGGATCAGAGTTGATAGGAGGGATAAATGGAGGGAGGGAGGGTAACATCCGTGAGGCACAGTCGGTGGAAGCCACCTTGGGAAAGGAGATGAAGGGTGAAGAGATGGAGGGTAGGGGGACACTACGGTGAAGGCGCAGCAAAGGGTGGGAGTTGGAGAGGAGAGGAGAAACCAGGGGATGGGAGAGATCAAGTCAGCGGGAGGTGTAGAGGACGCGGATATGTTCAAGGAAAATGAGGAGATGGGGGAAAGGAATCAGGTCATGGAGGACCTGTGTGGGGTTGAGAGGGGTATACGGAAGGCGAAGGGGAGTGCACGGTGCTCGAGGATCTGGAGGGACTTGTAGAATTTGGGGAGAGTTGGGGGGGGGGTTTGATATACAGGTGGGACTGGCATAAGAGAGGATGGGATGGATTAAGGATTTTTAGGTGTGGAGAATGCTAGAGGGGTTCAACCCAGAAAGGAGTTTAAGGAGTCGGAGGCAGTTGTGGGCTTTGGACTGGATAGAGCAGAGATGAGGTATCCAGGTGAGGTGACGGTCAATGGTGAGTCCGAGGTAGGTGAGGGTGGAGACATAAGCTAACCAGCTGGTCTATGTAATCGATATGTGTGTTGTAGAGGAGTGAACAGAGGGAGGTGTGTGTGTAAATATGCTACTGAGCCATGTCGGAGTATCGTCCTTGCTAGATCGGAGTCAAACCGCACTTTTCCTTTTTTTTTCCAGAAATACAAGATAAGCACCTAGTCTATACAATCGATATCTGAGTGTTGCGGGGGAGGGAGCAGAGGGAGCTGAGTTGGAGAGCGGAGCTGCATACAGAGGGCGAGTACGAGCGTAGCGTGGCAGTGTGCAAGTAGCTGTGTTCACAGAGGGCGCAGCGGGCCGGCAGTACGGATCAGCTGGGCACCGACATGCAGCAAGGAGAGTGGCGGACTGGAAGACAGCGCGGGGACGAAAGAGGTAACCATCAGTTGCTGCTCGACTCTCCTGTATCACCGTGCGTGGATTAGCAAGGCAGCTGATGTTCGACTCCGTGTTAAGACAGACTGCGCCTCAATATGGGGAATCGACAGAAGTTATACCAGTGAAGCGACGTTTTCGCCATGTGATTGTGCTCGCGAACGTAATTATAGTGTATTAAAGTTATTTCCAATAGATGTAGAATCTGATTGTCAAAGATGAATTCTTGCTCTGCTGTAGCTGGCGACTGGTTATTTGATAAGCTATGATCAGTTTTGTTGTCTTGTACACATATAGTCGGGAGAAAAAAAAAACTTGGTCTCAAGTTTTGAGAAACAGAACAGTCGAATGGGTGGGTGGTACTTAAGTAGTAAGTTGCTTTTAACTAACAGATTGAAGTTAAATGCTGTGTGTATATTTTATATAGTTTTAAATTGGTATATATGCTTACTAACGAGAAGAAAAGCTTTGTAAATTTTCTGCCTTATTACGGAACTTGTGTGTTTAGAGCGCAGTTGTTGAAAGCTCCGTGTGATCTGTAGAAGTTTTATGAGATAGTTAACAGCATATGAAGATTTTATTTTCTGAAGTTGTTAATTTTATTGACTGGTATTCTACATAAAATTGAAAAGAGAACTTACTTGTGTAGACAATATTTAGAAAATTAATCCTTTTCCTAAAAACTGAGTAATATAATTAAAACACAGTACAGCTGTGCAGCAGTGTTTGATTCTTGTGTGGGCCACTGACGTCAAATAAATGTTTTTAAAAGTTTCTCTTGACATTTAGTAAACCTGCAGTACGTTACACTTCCCTAAATCCCTGTCATTGTTTAATTATGGCATATAGTCCTAAGGGACAGAATCTACAAACTGAAGGCACCATACGCAGCAACACAAAAGCATTACACAGGTAAGTTCGTCAATGCTACATCACAGATAGAAAATGAGCCCAAGAGAGAGTAGTGAAAAATTTTCAGGTCACCAATATTGCATGATTAAAACAGAAAACCAAAGAGATGTGTTTCATATCAGGTGCAAATAGATCAACAGTTTTTCAAAGCAGCACGTGCAGCTTCTTATCACTGACGACAAAGAACATAAGGACACAAACTGCTCTTCGTGTCAAAGAAAGGGGCTAACTTTTTTAACCGTCGTGGGAAAAATGTTTAAAACGACTACAGAATAAGAACTGGCAGTCAGATTATCCAAATCAACTACAGATGAAACAATATTTACTATTTAAGAGATGTGAGAGAACGGTACAGTGCCAAAATGTTGTTTTCAGAGAGTAAAGAGGCGAAGAATCCGTGCAGCCAAACACCAACGTAAATCGTTTAGTAAACGACTAGGTCAAAAGTAGTAAACAGATTTATACCTTTCTAATCTGGTCCTCGTGCAGTACGTATTTCATAAGGGCAGACGTCAAAACTTCTTTGGTACAAAATATTTTCATATGTGTTCCTTTCGTGTACTTAGTAGTCACATACTTACTAAACATGTCTCTTCAACGGTTAGAATCACGCATGTGAATCTGATATTTATAATAATTCCGTTCTTCATTGCTGCACGAGGACGACGATCGGGATCATCAATTACAAAACAGTGTGTTAAGAGCTGCTGTTTAGCAGACAGTTTATAATCATTCTGGACTATCCAGTATGTAGTCAGGCGGCGTAACCTGTTCTTTGCACGCGATCGCTATAAATCCTGTTCACACAAAATTACACTACAAAACCAGTTTGTTGGAAGCTCTACACATCTGATTTGTATAAAGAATTTTGTTATATCGACAGGATTGATACCAACCATGCTTCACCATTAATTTCGCGAATAGCCGCATTTCCACTGGAATGTTCGGTTTTGACTTACCGTTCTTGTGAAGGAACTACGACACACTAAAAGAACAGCCTTATGTAGTTCATTGAGTCCGTGTACTCTGCAAGCTCAAATCTGATAATTATTTAGGAGGTAATCGTAGCAACATTCACGCTTAAGTCAAAGCGCAGAAAGTTACCTTCCTGGGAATTGTCGTCAAATTTATTTTACCAGTATTATTTACTGTAGTACTCTAGAAAAAATATTTTGATGAGGTGAAGTACTGAGGCGGTGTCGCTGACGAGAAATGATGCAAACTTGAAGATGGATAATACGTAATACCATTTGTTAACAGTTATTCCTTTAGTTACCATCACTGTGAAATTAAATGGAACGATCATCGTTAAGGTCAAATTAAACAAAATAACATCGCTTGTATGGGGAAATAAACAGGAAAGAAAAGGGCAAGCTCAGAATTAATCAATTGAAACGCAACAGCTGTAGTTAAAAATTACCGTCATTTCTACAGAGACTGTTTATGAACGCTATTAAACGTGTGTATAACATCTCATAAGCTGAATTTTCAGCAGACAGGAACTGACGCTGGCGTGACAGAACTTTGCGCAAACCATAACATTGACTATTTGAAGAGTTCCATTCCTCGTCGTGATGGAAAATGAATGTCCTTGTCGTCCACGTGGCCCAAACACTTTACTATGCGCCTCGTTTTGCAATGCGATGTAATTATGCGGCGAATTATTTTTTAATTAATTAATTAATTAATTAATTTTTTAACCCTTAACGATCACGTTTGTGGAATTGCTTTATATAGATCTGTTGCCTCTGATCTGTGAGATATCTTTCATTCGTCTCTGCATCTGAATTACTTATTTCAGTCCAGTTGTAAACTGACAGCATTCAGAAAAATCCTGACCTGACTCATGGATTGGAAGAGGTACGCCATTTAGTGTGGTCACTTAGCATCCAACGAGGTTTTAATAACATCCTCGAACACAAGAAACGACATGTCTCAAGACGATAGAGAAGAAACGTTAGTTTCCACATGAATCCCTTTGCGATGTGCAGCTTCATTTGGTTCCCATGAACTATTCCCGATTTATGTCCCTTTGGTGACGCACAAAGGATTTCCAAACCCTTTAGTTAGGGTACATAATGACTTTGCTGTTAGTAACGATTGAAAACAGGAGCCTCTCATAAGGTACCTCAGGAAGGTATAAATGTGAATAAATATCCTTCTCGATCCATGGTGGGCAGGCACCAGAGGAGCTGCTATTTTTCCGGAGTCCCTATGCTATGGATAGTATGTTGCATCTTACAGTCCACGATCATTATGACACGACCCACATCTTTGTGATTTGCTGCCCTTATTTTGCCTGATTATGTCCAGATACGTAACCAAGGCTGGTGTCCATCTAGGACTTGCGTACCATCTTTGAAACACACACATCTGCATGACTGAAATGTAGTACTGTAGTGCTCACAGTTTAAGAAGTAAAACTTCATAGCTGCACTAAACACCAGAGCCATCTCGTTTTCCGTAGATCTGCCGCCTCGTTCTGACCCGTGAGATATCTTTCATTCGTTTCTGCAACTGAATTACTAATTTGAGCTCCGATGACAGCTGTATCAGTTACAATGCGTCTTTACGCATCTGAATATCTAAATGATCATGACTGATGATGAGTATCTCCCGAAACGCTTCAAATAGAGTCATTGGTTTTAAACTTGTGGCATTTCATTTAGTGACCAATTCAGAAATTTTGCAGCACTCATATTAATAACTACCATTTCCAGCTAGCTGTCACTCTGTGTCACGGCTATAACCTCTGAAAAAGTAGAAATGACGATAAACAATTGGCACCGCTGCGCATCAGTCCAGAGAGCATCGCGCCCGACTCATAGAATTCTTGAGTCTAGCGTCATTCCTAACTCTTCGATCAACACAGAGAAAGGACGCAGTTGTCTGTTTTCGACGGCGCATGCTCTGATGCGACGTCATTCCTTCCGCCACTACGAGTGCTTCGTTGCTGGCGCACCAGATCACTGTTTTTCTCTAAAATTACGTGTAACATATTGTGCAGGCGAAGAGCATGAGGAATTTATCAGGAGTGGCTGAAGCAACGGTTCCATGCGCGAGTGGTTAGAAGTACTGATGAGTATCTGTTAGCCCAGTTTCGATATCCACTGCTACAATAGTTCGTTTTTCTTAATTTTACTTTATTCCACGCGAAGTTAAACGATTATTTATAAAATTGAAATGTAGGCCTACTTAAACAGGTAAATTTATATGTATAAACTTAATATACACAATACAGTAATGATTACTACTCTTGTAGGTCAAAAGGCAAAAGACCACTACAACGCCGGCCGGTGTGGCCGTGCGGTTCTAGGCGCTTCAGTCTGGAACCGCGTGACCGCTACGGTCGCAGGTTCGAATCCTGCCTTGGGCATGGATGTGTGTGATGTCCTTAGGTTAGTTAGGTTTAAGTAGTTCTAAGTTCTAGGGGACTGATGACCACAGATGTTAAGTCCCATAGTGCTCAGAGCTATTTGAACCATTTGAACCACTACAACGTAACACATAAGTGAAATTTTGCGCGAGGCATCGCTGTTCCAGTAGGTCGTCATAACATTCACTGCAGTTGCCACTAACGTCATGGGGAACCGGCCGATACTTCGGTCAACTTGCAGCTCTGTCAAAAAAATTAATTATGCTCTGGGATCCTTCCGGATAGCAAACATCAGTTAACGTTAGGAGAATATACACTAATGAGCCAAAATATTACGACCACAGGCCAGCGAGTCGATGGATGCCACCCGGTGGCATTGTGGGAACGTGACGCTATAACAAAAGTATGTAACGGATCAGACACGGAGACGACATCAATCTAGACAAGATATGGCCTCCAAATGGGGAAATCCACTGAGATAAACGACTTTGACAAAGGGCAGATTACTACTAAGCAGAGCCTGTGAACAAGTATCTCGAAAACGGCGAAGCCGGTAGAATATTCACTTGACACTGTCGTGAGTGTCTACGGGAAGAGGTAGAAGGACAGTGAGACTACCGCTAGCCGCTAAATGGTTGGACGCTCAAGTCTCTTCACAGAACGTGGGTTTCGGAGGCTTGTCTGCTCCGTAAAGTAGGACAGATGGTGATCTGTGGCATCTCTGCAGAAAGAGCACAGTGTTGGTGCACGCACAAGTGCTTTAGAGCACAGCGTCCCTCGTACATTGTTGAACACAGAGCTCCGCAGCAGACCACCCCTACGTGTTCACATGTGGAGCCAACGATACCGTCAATTACGATGGCAGTGGGCACGGGACCATCGGAATTCGGCCGTCAATCAAAGGAAATATGTCAGTTCTTCGGCTGAATCACATTTTTGCTACACTAGGTCGGTGATCGTCTCCACAAACGCCGTCATCGAGGTGAACGGCGGCTCGGAACGAGCAGAGCGCCACGGACGCTGGTTGGTGGGAACGATATTATGCTCTGGGAGATATTCTCTTGTGCTTGGGTGGAACCTACGAGGTGCATTCAAATTCTAAGGCCTCCGAATTCTTTTCTAATTAACTACTTACCCGAAATCGATGAAACTGGCATTACTTCTCGACGTAATCGCCCTGCAGACGTACACATTTTTCACAACGCTGACGCCATGATTCCATGGCAGCGGCGAAGCCTTCTTTAGGAGTCTGTTTTGACCACTGGAAAATCGCTGAGGCAATAGCAGCACGGCTGGTGAATGTGCGGCCACGGAGAGTGTCTTTCATAGTTGGAAAAAGCCAAAAGTCACTAGGAGCCAGGTCAGGTGATTGGGAGCTTGAGAAATCACTTCAAAGTTGTTATCACGAAGAAACTGTTGCGTAACGTTAGCTCGATGTGCGGGTGCGCTGTCTTGGTGAAACAGCACACGCGCAGCCCTTCCCGGACGTTTTTGTTGCAGTGCAGGAAGGAATTTGTTCTTCAAAACATTTTCGTAGGATACACCTGTTACCGTAGTGCCCTTTGGAACGCAATAGGTAAGGATTACGCCCTCGCTGTCCCAGAACATGGACACCATCATTGTTTCAGCACTGGCGGTTACCCGAAATTTTTTGGTGGCGGTGAATCTGTGTGCTTCCATTGAGCTGATTGGCGCTTTGTTTCTGGATTGAAAAATGGCATCCACGTCTCATCCATTGCCACAACCGACGAAAATAAAGTCCCATTCATGCTGTCGCTGCGCGTCGACATTGCTTGGCAACATGCCACACGGGCAGCTGTGGGGTCGTCCGTCAGCATTCGTGGCACCCACCTGGATGACACTTTTCGCATTTTCAGGTCGTCATACAGGATTGTGTGCACAGAACCCACAGAAATGCCAACACTGGAGGCGATCTGTTCAACAGTCATTCGGCGATCCCCCAAAACAATTCTCTCCACTTTCTCGATCATATCGTCAGACCGGCTTGTGCGAGCCCGAGGTTGTTTCGTTTTGTTGTCACACGATGTTCTGCCTTCATTAAACTGTCGCACCCACGAATGCACTTTTGACACATCCATAACTCCATCACCACATGTCTCCTTCAACTGTCGATGAATTTCAATTGGTTTCACACCACGCAAATTCAGAAAACGAATGAGTGCACGCTGTTCAAGTAAGGAAAACGTCGTCATTTTAAGAATTTAAAACAGTTCTCATTCTCGCCGCTGGCGGTAAAATTCCATCTGCCGTGCGGTGCTGCCATCTCTGGGACGTATTGACAATGAACGCGGCCTCATTTTAAAACAATGCGCATGTTTCTATCTCTTTCCAGTCCGGAGAAAAACAATCGGAGGCCTTAGAACTTGAATGCACCTCGTATGTTGGTAATTGAAGACACGCTGACAGCTGCGAACCACCTGCATCCCTTCATGCTTGATATCTTTCCCGACGGCTATGTCGTCTTTCAGCTGTGTAAACGTTCGTGTCTCGGAGCCAGAACCGTGCTACTGTGGTAGCAGGAGCATTATAGTGAACTCACGCTGATGTCTGGCCGACCAAATTCACCTGATGTAAATCATATGCAACACACCTGGGTCTGTGTCGGGTGCCGTAACCGCGTCCACAAATCAACGGCCAGTTGTTTACGCGGACTACATGACCCGTGGGTAGACAGCTAATGCCACATATCTCCACAAACCTACCAACAGTCTGTCGGACCACCGATAGGCAGAATCAGTGATGCATTTCGTTCCAAAGGCGGACAAACAAGCTATTAAGCGGGTGATCATAATTTTTTGGCCCTTTATTGTAGTTTCTTTTCATGGAAACATACTACGCAGCCTAAATCATTTCCAGAATTAAACTCTGGAGAATGTGGTTCAGTATTACGACAAGTCCTTTCCGCAAGGCTCGGAAAGAATGCTCATAATGTGCCCTTTAACCGTGAGAACGCAATGATGTGCAATACCTCCCAAAATGAATGACGTACTTAACAACAGGGGAAACCTCAATAACCGCTAATGGGGTATTACGCACATTACCTTCCCAAGATATTAAAATGTCTTTGATACGAGCTCATTAATTGTAAGACCAAATAAACGTTCTAGAAAACGCACAGACGATAGTTGAACAGACTGGCAACTATTTAACACAAATCTATTTTAATTTTGTGAGCAGAAATGCTAGTGCAAAATTTAAATCGAACTAAAATATATAAAACGTTTTAGGTAGTCTTCCTGCATAAAATTATAGTAGGAACACTTCAGTTAAACGTAAATCAAATGGGTGCCTCAGCCACTCTGTATATCGCAAGCCGACGAACGCTGACTTAGATCACAGAGCACACAGCTTGCGCCAGTAAGCCAGGAAGACAGTAGCTTTAAATACGTTGTTATACAGAGCTACAGCCACTTCTGACACAGACCATTTGGATTGGAGATTAAACATCTGAAGCACGTGATCCACAAGAAAACTTATGGTGATCGAGATACCAAACTAGTGCTTTCCAAGAAACAGAAACGCGAACGCGTTCAACAGTCACGAGATGATCCATGTATCACGTTCCCTACTTTCTGTGGTAGACAAGGCACGGGACTTATTTCTCAGCCTTTTTTTTATTATTTTTTAAGGAGAGTCGCTGCCTCAGAATTTCTGGAAATTATAAAATTTGTTTTTGTATTTCGACGTAACTATCAGCAAGGAGTATGACTAAATGAAATTTAAATGCAATTGTCCTGATTTGTGACTACATTTGAAAATGACTATTCAGTGCATCGAAACTAGTTACGTAACATTTAAAAAATTTCATTATTTTAGTTACTGCGGCTTGACGATCGTTTATGGTGTCAAATAAACACTAAGTTTGTTTTCACTGCAGAAGAAAGCAACCGATCCATTCACTCCTTTAGTTTACGAACTTTGTGCAGAACTCCAATGGCCCATTAAAACCGGAGAATTAGAAAGTTCAACAGGTGCTGACAAAGGCCGCGACAATAAATGTGAAAATATATTTCATTAAACAGCCATTTGTCTCACGCATCAACTTACTGTCATCAAAGGGTCTCTAGAGATCAGGCTGCACGACTGTATCTTTAAAAGAGACAGTTCGTATAGTCTCAGTAGCGCATACAAATGGACCTCATGGTACACGCAACTATATGCAATAAGTAGTGTGGAAGTTTCAGTAACTCATGCTTCAGATTCCTCAGTCTTCCCATTGGCAAATCTCAGCTGTGACCAGTGTTGTTTCTTGAGCCACACCAAATCTCCCATATCTTTTCATTCAGTTACTTAGTTGCATTTGCCAAATATCCATCTTTCTTTTCCTTTTACAAAGCAAATTATGCTGACAAAATTTTGTTGAGAAATTATCTCCAGCATGTGGCTTTCGACAGCACAACAAATATAGCAAGCGCCTTGCACAGAACATTCTCGTCGTTCTTCAGAATTAATTCTTCATCTAAAATGTAGCATACTCTTTCTTTTAATGTTCTGATAGTGTCAGACACTTCCTACGCGTTTCATTGTGGTTTATCCAACATCGTATTTTTCAGTTTCTCCATGTTTTTATCTGTGACCTCAATTTTGTGACTTCCTTTACGTGGATAGTCTTCAAGAAAAGTAAGGCCACGAGTGAATTTAGTAACCCACCTCTGAATTGTCAAAAATGAATGGGCAGAGGCTTTACGAATCTTTACTAATTTTCGATACATTTTCATTACTAATAAACAGACAATTTAATGTCGACACAGCATTCTCACTTGTCCATGCGAAAAAAAGAAAAAAAAAAAAGAAAACGCACAACGCACCTCCCTCAATAGCCTAATAAATAAAACATACAGTGGGCCTAGCTCACGCCCAGGTAACGTGTACCTTCGTAACAAAAATCAGTTTCATTGACGATAACGGAAGACATACTCAGCGCTGCTGGATGACGAAATGTCACCCTTCGCCTGTTACTGCGTCTTGGAAAAATTCGTCCGGAAAGGGGAACTGCACTATACGAATATGGAATAAATCATCAAGTAAAACCAGCGCGAAAAAATATAGGAGTCAAAATCAATTGTCTTGCTTATGCAAATGACCTAGAGGTCCTTACCGAGAGCGTAAATTCAGTCCCGATTCAGACAAATATTCTAGAAAAAATGCTGATAAAAGAGGCCTAAAAATCATCCAAAAGGAATACATTATTAAAATCTCGATTGCTCCCGCATGACCAGAAACTGATTGCGAAGGATCAACGAAGTTAAAAAAAATCATTTATCTTGGAGAAATTATACAATTAAATGGATTAAATAAAACAGAAAATGTCGTCAGAAGATGAAAGATTGAACGAATTCTTCAAGGGCATCTTCATAAAAAATAAATCTCTCAATACGCATCTTTCAGGCATTATATACTACAAGCATACTATGCATACTATGCAGCAGCAGCCATTGTTTTTCTCAAATTAGCAGAAATAGAAATAACGCGGAAAGAAAAGAAAAATTTTTCGAGAAATACTGAGATCGAAATCAATGCAGTGTTTCGAAACACTGGAGTACCTCTTCATCAAGATTACAGAACTATCCTTGGATCTCCTGTACGGCCTTTTTGAGTGCAAACATGCCATTTCCTCTCAGGCGATGGTCCACGGTTGTAAGTTGTTGATTTCTGGTACCGTTCTGTTAGTTAAATGTTCAGCACATCGTCTTCTCGCACCCAAAACGTTGCATCCTGCTGCTCCGTAAGCAGTGTGAACGTTGGCTACCTCGTTGCATGTACGTACACCTTTTCATTGTGACCCTGGCGCGATACAGGACACGACAACAAGCACAATGGTGCACAACAAGCACAGCATAACATAGTAGGTAGTTCAGTCGGACAAAACAGCGCTGCTAGACTCAACCGCCCACGTTCGCTTACCGGACAATCTTCTGGGCGCTCTTCACTGATTGGCTGTAGCTCCACGACGGTGTATTTTCGACCCACGATTTTGAGGAAAATTTTACTCCGTTTCTTTCTGTTGTGGATTGCAAGACAGTCAACCCACTATGAGAGGAAGCCGAAAGGCACGCGTTTTAGCTCACGCAGTCTGGCGTGAGGTCTGGAACAGGTCAAGGAAATTATACTAGCAAAAAACGTACGTAGCTGCTGGAATACTTAACTTTAATCCATAATTAGTGAACATCGCTCTTGACGGTACATGTTTTACAGGATCAGTAGTAACTGCTAATGGCGCCTTGCTAGGTCGTAGCAAATGACGTAGCTGAAGGCTATGCTAACTATCGTCTCGGCAAATGAGAACGTATTTAGTCAGTGAACCATCGCTAGCAAAGTCGGCTGTACAACTGGGGCGAGTGTTAGGAAATCTCTCTAGACCTGCCGTGTGGCGGCGCTCGGTATGCAATCACTGATAGTGGCGACACGCGGGTCCGACGTATACTAACGGACCGCGGCCGATTTAAAGGCTACCACCTAGCAAGTGTGGTGTCTGGCGGTGACACCATACTTTCTTTGCTGGTTTTGACATTATCTGGCGTCGCCTAACATCCTCTCTTAGGGGCTATGCAAGTTGATTGCAATAGTGCTGTTCCGTGTGTGGTAATTTTGGGCGGAATTGCCTTGATAAAAATATAAGTCAGTTACTTTGCCACTTGCTTTGTCTTTTTCCCAAGGTATTGTTATACCTTTCGATTTTCTGTAATTAAAATTAATACTTCTCAGTCTTGGCTAATTTAAGTACCACTAATATGTCGTCATTTCGTCAATGCTGGGTGGGGTTGACGTTAGCGCTCATCCATCACCCATTTTCAGACTGATGAATTCGAACGAGAGCTAGTCATTTTATGTCACCTGAGTAATAAATCCATCAGGGCCATTTCAACACTTCTAAAACTGCGCAAGGGTACTGATGGGGATGTGATTATGAGTTGGGTACTAGGAACCGAGGAAGAGTGACCACAGCTAAGCCAAGAACAGGAGCATAGCAGAGAGAGGTTCTAAAAAATCGCATGAAATGAGCAAAAGGAACCACTCTTGCTATCAGCAACCCAGTTACCATAAAGACTGTAAGTATGCAGTTAAAAAGAATGGGGTACAATGGTCGGGCAACTCCTCATAAGCCACACACTTAATGTAGTGAATACTATGCGATGTTTGGGATAGCGTAAAGAACGACTCCACTCGACAGTGTCCGACCGGTGACGAGTGATCTGGAGTGATGAAACACACTATACCCTGTGGCAATCCGGTGGAAGGGTTTAGGTTTGGCGAATGTCTGGTGAACTTTACCTACCATAATGTGCAGTGCCAGTAGTTAAGTTCTCAGCAGATGGTATTACGATATAGGGATGTGGTGTCTTTACGAGCTTAAGAAAGTCCTAAATGTGGAAGGATATGAATGCATTTTACAGCACCGTGTATTGCGTACAGCAGAGAAACAGTGGAGTAGCATACATCTTGTGGCAAATCAGCATCTGTGAGACAACTGACTGCAGACAACATCACTGAAATGAATTGGTCTGCACAGACTCTCGACTCGAAACCAATGAAAGACCTTTGGGTCGAGTTAGGACGTCGATTTCACTCTAGACCCCAAACATCCAACATCACCACCTTCTCTGGCGTGAAACAACTGGCCTGCACAGACTCTCGATCCGAAGAAAATGGAGGACTTTTGGGATGAGGGATGAGTTGCAAGTTGATCTCGCTGTAGACCACAAGCATTCAACATCACAACCTTGTCTGGTGTCGGCTCTTGAGAAAGAATGAGGTGCCTTTCCTTCACAAACATTCAGTCGCATCATTATAAGCATTCCCAGCAGAGCTCAAGCTATCATAAAGACGGAGGATAAAACACTCCATCTTATGTTCACTAGCATATACTTTTGATCAAAAAATGGTTCAAATGGCTCTGAGCACTATGAGACTTAACTTCTGAGGCCATCAGTCCCCTAGAACTTAGAACTACTTAAACCTAACTAACCTAAGGACATCACACACACCCATGCCCGAGGCAGGATTGGAACCTGCGGACGTAGCGGTCGCGCGGTTCCAGACTGAAGCACCTAGATTCGCTCGGCCACGCCGGCCGGCTACTTTTGATCAGTGTATATATAGCTGTTACGCTCTCAGTACTGAGAACAAGTATTAGGTGCTATAACATCTTCTGGCGGCAATCTTAACACACGTTACTTAGTTTGTTCACCTGAAGCTAGTTTTTCCTGCTGGCTGAGAGTTTAAGACGCTCCGCGCTGCCTTCTATCAGCCATTCGTTACGTGGCTTCGTAATTAAGTCCAGTAGTTGAAAATTACTTCCAAAGCACTGGGATTTCCTCTGACTCATTCCTTGTGTGGTGGATCTGTGATACTCCTCCCACTGCTCTAAGGAATCGGATTTCGGCTGTTTGAACTGTCCCTCTACCCTCAGAAGTCATAGTTCAGGTTTCAATTTCATAGGGGCCAAGGCTTTGTGAAAATTTATTTGTGTGCTGTTCCTGCCTTCAGGAAGGTATTGTCCTGCTGCGATGTAAGCCCGGGATGGTTTGCCATAAAGGGCAACAAAACGGGGCGTAGAATATTGTAGACGTGCTGCTGAGTTGTAAGGATACCGCGGATGAGAATCAAAGAGATCCTACTACGAAAAAAAAAAAAAAAGACTCATGGAACAATCACCCCTGGTTGTCGGGCGTGTGGCGGACACAAGTCGGATTTGTATCCCACCACTGTCCGGGACGTCTCCAGACACATTTTCGGCCTGGAAGATCATTGAATGGAGTAGAATTGTTTTCAGTGATGAGCCCCGTATCGAATTGGGCCCCGATGAACAGCGAAGACGTGTGTGGTGATATCCCGGCCATTAGTAGGATACCAACCAGACTGTCACCCACCATGTGGCTCGACAACCAGGAGTGATGGCCTGGGTGCCATTTCTTCTCATAGCAGGACCCCTTTGGTTGTCATCTGCGGCACCTTGCCCTTCATGGCAAGTCATTTTGGTCTTACATTTCAGCAAGATAACTGCTACCTACACATAGCGAGAGTTTCAATTGCTTGGCTTCATGTTCGCCAAACCCTGCCTCAGCCAGCAAGGCCACCGGATCTCTCCAGAATTGTAAGGTCATCCGAAGACCAGTATCAGTTGCAAAGCGATTTAGAAACGATTGCTGTATGGTGTGGCAGGTGGCAGTTGACGCTAAATAACGAAAAGTGTGAGGTGATCCACATGAGTTCCGAAAGTAATCCGTTGGAATTCGATTACTCGATAAATCGTACAATTCTCAACGCTCTCAATTCAACTAAGTACCTGGGTGTTAAAATTACGAACAACTTCAGTTGGAAAGACCACAAAGATAATATTGTGGGGAAGGCGAGCCAAAGGTTGCGTTTCATTGGCAGAACACTTAGAAGATGCAACAAGTCCACTAAAGAGACAGCTTACACTACACTCGTTCGTCCTCTGTTAGAATATTGCTGCGCGGTGTGGGATCCTTACCAGATGGGATTGACGGAGAACATCGAAAGGGTGCAAAAAAGGGCAGCTCGTTTTGTATTATCACGTAATAGTGGAGAGAATGTGGCAGATATGATACGCGAGTTGGGATGGAAGTTATTAAAGCAAAGACGTTTTTCGTCGCGGCGAGATCTATTTACGAAATTTCAGTCGCCAACTTTCTCTTCCGAATGTGAACAGAAAGGTTTAGGTGTTCTTTTTTCCCGCGCGCTGTTCGGGAGTGGGATGGTAGGGAGTTAGTATGATTGTGGTTCGATTAACCCTCTGCCAAGCACTTAAATGTGAATTGCAGAGTAATCATGTAGATGTAGATGTAGATGTAGATGTAGATGTAGAACGATTCGAGCATCATGGATACGCCCTCCAACCACCTCGCGATTTGGACGTTCTAAGACGCCAATTGGACAGAATTTGGCATGATATCCCCCAGGAGGACATCCAGTAACTCTCCCAGCCAACACCAAGCCGAATGACTGCTTGCATAAGGGCCAGAGATGTATCAACTCGTTGTTCACTTGCTCAATTTGTGAAGCTTTTTCTCTTGAATAAATCATATGATTTTTCTGAAAGTGTGACAATTTCAAAAGTGGCTCTGAGCACTATGGGACTTAACATCTATGGTCATCAGTCCCCTAGAACTTAGAACTACTTAGACCTAACTAACCTAAGGACATCACACAACACCCAATCATCACGAGGCAGAGAAAATCCCTGACCCCGCCGGGAATCGAACCCGGGAACCCGGGGGTGGGAAGCGTGAGACAATTTGTTTGTCTGTGCTTGTACATCACATCTGCTGATTTCCGTCCCACTCGGTTAATACCTTTGTGTGTGTGTTTTATTTTTCTTTCAGCGTATGTAAAGAGGGATGGAAGGGCTAATGAAGGCAGAAGAGTAACCGGGAGGGAAGAGGAGGCGGCGGAGGAAGAGTTTTAAATGAATCACAGTAAACGGAGGTGCAAAGAACTTGCTAATACAGCAGGAAACTGATTAGGGTGATATCGTTTTTATTGAATGAGAAGAGGTACAACAAGGACGGAGGTGACAGATATCTGGCGGACCGCAGCGGGAAGCGGCGGCCGCCGTGTGGTCACGGGCTGTGCGCGCGGCGGTGTGGCATTCTTGCCCCGGCGCGGCCTTGCTCCCTGACGCTGGCGCGAGTCATAATCGCGCGTAACGGGCACCTCCTTTATTTATAGACGCGGGCTGCGGCTGCGGCGGCCGGAGAGGCCTTGGCGACGAGCGCGAGCGAAGCCGTGGGGTAATTGCCGGCGTTTCTTACTGCATCTGCTCCTAACGGTGTCCGCAGCGGCCTTCACAAAGGCGCGGTGAAAGTTTGTTTTGCCGCGAGGCATTGCATAAGCTTGCGGTACTCGCCGAATCATCGCATCACACAGTCATCCTTTCTCTGCCGCGTGGCTTGCCATTTTTTTTATGGTGCTTCCTGCTGCGTGACGTAAGATGTGGACTGGTGGCAGTTTTTCTGATGCCTACAAGATAGAAAAAGAGCACAGTGAGCTGGGAAATGGCATATACACTGATCATCATGAAAATTATGACCACGTACCTAACAGCCGGTTTGTCCGTCTTTTACAGGAGTAACTGTGGTAACGCGTTGTGGTAAGAAAGCAGTGATAGGTTGCTGGAGGTAGATGGCACCACATCTGCACACACAAGTCACCTAACCCATCTAAATTCAGGGGGCGGGAGGGATGAGCTCTGAAGCTACATCCAATCACATACCAAATGTGTTCGGGCGAGTTCAAATCTGGCGAGCCGGCCGCTATGGCCGAGCGGTTCTAGGCGCTTCAGTCCGGAACCGTGCTGCTGCTACGGTCGCAGGTTCGAATCCTGCCTCGGGCATGGTTGTGTGTGATGTCCTTAGGTAAGTTAGGTTTAAGTAGTTCTATGGGACTGATCACCTCAGATGTTGTCCCGCAGTGCTTAGAGCCATTGGAACCATTTGAAGATCTGGCGAGTTGATGGCCAGCACATCAACTCACCACTGTGTTCCTCGAACGAGTTTATCATACTCTTCGCCTTGTGGCATGGCGCATTATCTCGTTGAAAAATGTCACTGCCATGGGGAAATATGACCGTCTTGAAGGGGAGTACGTGGTCTGCGACCAGTGTACGATACTGCTTGGCCATCTCGGTGCCTTGCACGAGCTTCAATAGGCCCAGGGATGACCACGTGAATGTTTCCAAGGACAAAATGAGGCCGCCGTCAGCTTTTCTCCGTTCGCCAGTACAAGTGTCAAGGAGCTGTTCCCCTGGAAGACGACGGATTCGTGCGCTCTCATTTCCATGATGAAGAACGTATCAGGATTCATAAGACGAGGCACCCACCGCTGTGCCATTGCACAACCTCCACTGCCGATGGTCTGTGCCCATTTCAGTCATAGTTGCTGGTTTATTTAGCTTATGGCGCTACACACGTGGTTTACACTTATTACATTATGAAATTATATGATAAAAATCACTATAAAATACATAACTGAAGGATACATATTCAGATAAAATATAATACATAAACACAATAAAAAGTAACATCACAGCAGATATTTTGCGTTACACAAGTCTTAAAATTCTGACGTCCAAATTGCCGATCAATTCGAGGCAGGGCGGTGCGGCATTGAAGAAGTCAGCCCGACTACCCTGGTAGGCTCTTAATTCACAGTCCTGGGCGATGTGCTGTATTGTTTGATTAGCTAGGGCTGGGAAGCTTTCCCCACTTGTGTAGATTGTGTGCACATAGTCCATGTCCCGCTCGGATTCTGTTTAGGCTTTTCCATAGCTGTCGTGGAAGTTCAAAGCCCTTAGGTTTCTCTGATGGACAGATAAGTTCACGGTTGTCAGGGGAGGCACTGTCACTCCAGCTATAGTGCCCTTTAGTATCCATGCTGAAGTTGGCAGCTGACAGCTGTTGGGCCAGTCTTAAAGAGGGATTTCTGGAGCGTATTCGTGTTCTTTCCATAGTTGCTGATGTCGTAGTGTTAACATTGGCACATGCATGGGTCGTCAGATGCGGAAGCCCATCGTTAGGAATGTTCAGTGCACTATGTGTTCATACACAAGTGTACTCTGCTCAGCGTTAAAGTCTGCTGTTAGTTCCGACACATATCGCCGCTGGTCCTGCTTTACTATTCTGCTCAGCATATGATGCCCGTCATCTGTAACGAGGAGTGGCCGACGTCTGGACGTGGTTCCACTTTGGCTTCGCCATGTGTTGAAGACCCTCACCACAGCACTCCTCAAACACCCGACAAGTTTCCGAAAAGCTCGTGTCGAGCCTCGGGGCCGTCACAATCTGCCTCGGTCAAACTCAAATACATCGCGAGCCTTCCCCACTCTACACACGGACAGCACACACACTGATACTGCAATCACCAGGTGTGTGTCTGACTAGCAGTCAGTCCCCGCCAGATAAAGCTGCTATTGCCTGGACGGGTTTATGTCGATACTAAGTCGGTGGTCATAATGGTCTTGTTGATCAGTGTACGAGTGGCTCGATGGTGTTGTGCTTTTCAGTCCAACGATTGGTTTAATGTATCTCTCCAAATTCTGGCAGGCATCCAGGATTTTCACCTGGGACAGGTGGTTGTTACTGACTTCCCTCCCCCATCCCCTCCCATTTTCCCAAACAGAACTCGTTGGCAGCCTCACGTTTAACGTGCCACACAGTTGCTTACATCAGTGCTTATTACATTGTTTCTTCATAACTTCTAATAAATTTGCAATTAAGAGAAGTATATCATTTGGAAAACATTGTAGTAAAACTTAAGAGGTGCATTTGTCGTGTAATTTAGAGCGGCCCATATAGTCGAGTGCGTTAACGCGACGTTTCCGAGATTCGGGGAGGCAAGTTAGCCCCTGACCGAACCCGGCTCGCGGATTAACGACGAGGACTGTTGAGTCTACCAGACTGGTTTTTAGGTGGTTCTGCACATGCAACTGGGTGAACACCGGACTGTTACCCTTGTCCCGCTTCAGATATACGCTACGCAAACATGTAGAATGTTGTGAATTGGCAGGAGCCAATTCACGGGGTTTGGAGGAAGCCGAAAGGCACGCGTTTAAGCTCACGCAGGCTGGCGTGAGGTCTGGAACAGGTCAGAGAAATAAGACTAGCAAAACAGGAGGTAACTGGTAGAATACTTAACTTTAATCCACAATTGGTGAACATCTCTCTTGACTGTACATGCTTCACAAGATAAATATCAAAGGATATGGCGCCTTGCTAGGTCGTAGCAAATGACGTAGCTGAAGGCTATGCTAACTATCGTCTCGGCAAATGAGAGCGTAATTTGTCAGTGAACCATTGCTATGAACGTCGGCTGTACAACTGGGGCGAGTGCTAGGACGTGTCTCTAGACCTGCCGTGTGGCGGCGCTCGGTCTGCAATCACTGACAGTGGCGACACGCGGGTCCGACGTATACTAGCGGACCGCGGCCGATTTAAAGGCTACCACCTAGCAAGTGTGGTGTCTGGCGGCGACACCACATAGAAAGCGGATCACATTTGAACACTGGGCAACCGAGGGCCAATTGTCACTTGTCGTTACATTGCCAAACCGATATGACAACGCCGACGCGGTAGGTAAATGGGAAAAGGCAAGGAAGAAGAAAATTTGTCTGTGATTGTGAGCACAGTGTTACATGTTGGTATAGCGTGTGCAGTGACTGGGAGAGATAAATGACTGAACAGTGTAGCACTAGCCTTTTACATTATTAAATAATTTCTTTGGAAGACAGTATCGTACGCTAGGGATAGCAGCCTTGTATTCGGGAGGGTGGAGGATCAAGTCTTCATGCAGCCATCTTGATTTAGGTTTTCCGTGGTTTCCCTGAATTACTGCAGGGAAATTCCACGCCAAATACTGTGACATCTTTGTCAAGCTAGACGTTTACGTATATAAATTGCTCTATATGTGACAAACGTTTCTTATTTTATTATTAAATTGTAATAGCACGCCATGTCCAATATCATTCCAAAGGAGATCTATGGATGAATAGACTAAAGCTGCTATTACTACTAGGTTTCCGGACTACGACGCAAGCACGAGTAATTGGTGTGGGGGGGGGGGGGGAGGGGGACTGTTCCTTTGCTGTAACGTTCAGGAAAATCTATCTTCACTTTCTGTGGTTTACCGGTTCCACGTGAAACGTCTGCAGTGGTCTTGGCAGTAGCTACGGTCATCCGGTGAATGGTCGACATTTCATTCCTGGAATCTTCTCTGGTACCAGTCGGGCCAAAACCCCTTCCACGTGCACAGGCTTTCAGATAAGCGGCAGCAAAGTATTCTACGATAAACATTGCTTGTAATTTTCTACAATCCCCTGCCATTTCCGTGATACGAATATTTCACACACAATGTGCCTGATCCTCAAAATAGCTGAGAAATTTGGAAAGTGGCATATGTAAAACATAATCACAGTTAATAATTATCAGAAGGAGTATGAAACGAAATTTTCAACTCGACTTAGGCTTTCTTGGTAAGAAGAAAGTAGCATGTTTCTTTTTTTTTTTTTTTTAGATGTAGGCTCATCGACAAATGTAGAAGTAACCTCGGCCATGCCCCCGGCAAGTGTGTTGATACAGTGGACATTTGTATTCTGGCTGTATATCTTATGTAAATGAACAGCCCTCCCAAGTCATGTTGGTAAAGCCTGCCGACTTGATGACACTTTAATTTCGAAATTAGTCGAAATAATAAAATTATTGACGTAAGACCTTTATCGATGTTTAAGATTTCTTTTTAGAATCTCTTAAAAACTGGCGGGGACTGCCTGTATGAATTAATAGTTGTAACTTTACTGTTTTTCGGATGACGCAGTTATCTATAATCTAAAAAAACTGAAAGGTATTCAGTCAGACCTTGATAAGATTTCAGAGTGTAAATTTGCTTTAAATGATCAGAAATGTAAATTGTACAATTTCCTAACGTCAAAAGTACAACATTATTAAGTCACAATAGAAATCAGTGAACTCAGACGAGAGTACGTCAATTATTATCCGCAAAGTAGTTACAAAATTTTATTGTAATCAAAAAGGAAACTTACAAAAACATCATTTTTCCACTTAGTCCATCGTTGTACAAGCTTCCTGATGCCCTAATAAAAGAAGGTTCTCGGTTGAGCTGCGAGCCAGGAATACACCACTTCTTTCATTGCTTCGTCCGAGGCAAATGGACGTCCCCTTAATGCCTGTTTGAGTGTACCAAACAAGTGATAGTCAGAAGTGGCAGGATCGGGACTATATGGAGCATGATCCAGTACTTCAAATTTGAGTTTCTGGAGCGTTTCAGCTATGTGGGCAGCAGTATGAAGACGGGCATTGTCGTGCAACAACACAACACCTTTTGACAGCAGCCCTCGGCATTTGCTTTGAATTGCAGGCTTTATCCTGGCAGCAAGCATCTCAACGTAACTTTCACTGTTTATTGGTGTGCTCCTTTCCCCCAGTACTGGACCTTGTGCGTCCCAAAAACCGTAAGCGTCAGTTTTCCTGCGGACGGTTGGGCCTCGAACTTTTTCTTGCACGGGGAATTTGGAGGTTTCCATTCCATACTGTGCCGTTTACTCTCCGGCTCGTAATAATGGATCTGTGTTTCGTCACCAGTAATGATCCTGTCTAAGAAGTTGTCCCCTTCGTTAACATAGTGATCCAAATGTTTTTTGCAGATGTCCAAAAGCGTTTTTTATGCAACTGTGTGAGTTTTTTTGGGAAGCATCTCGCATTTATGAAACCCAAGTCTGTTGTGGATGATTTCGTAGGCAGAATCGTGACTAATTTGCAGACGATGTGCCACTTCGTCAATAGTTAATCGTCTGTGTAAGAGAATCATTTCACGTGAACGCTCAATGGTTTCTTCATTTGTGGCGGTAAACGATCGCTCGGCTCCTGCATCGTACGTAACACTTGTGCGACCATTTCAGAATTTTTCTATCCATTCGTAGACACTCCGTTATGGCAAAACACTCTTCTCGTACTGTACCGAGAGTCTTCGATGAATTTCGGCCCCTGACACGCCTACTGACCACAAGAAACGGATCACTGAACGTTGCTCATCTTTGCTGCAAATAGACAGCGGAGCAGCCACGATTAACAGCACGACAGCGATAACGAAACTAACCTAGCAGCTTGAAAATTGCAAAGATGTAACAACAAATAAACAAAGCGTGCGTCACCAGCGTCCAACGACAGTGCTACTGAAATAAACAAAAATATAACTAATTTGTGGATAATAGACTTCGTAACGTTCTCTGGCAGCACGCATCCAAAGTGAAAGTTAAATGAACATTTCGATGTATAATGCTCACTGTAACAAATAATTTATATGTATTTCTGTTAACTGAATTTCAAAAGGACACTTAATTTTGTGAGGAAAAGCATAATTACGAATTTTGCTATTATAAATGATTATTCAAAGAGTGTGAAATACTATCTGTGCCGGAGGATGTGAAAACCGCCGCAGAAGAAACGATTTGTAATGAGAAATGACAAAGACTGTAGATGAATTAGTTAAGATATAAACAGACAGTATATTGTAATAGAATCGCTCTTATGTAGTCTTCATTTGTCATAAGTCGATGATCGACGCCAATTGTAGCTGGTATTGTAAAAGGTTTGTAAAGATTTTAATTGTTTCTGTTAAAATATATTTATCTAGTGAAATCTGTTTGTCACAATTACTGCAAAGTTCGCACCTGATATTACCCATTTTATTTAAGAAATTTCAGCATTTTATTGGATGTCGCTGGCGGTGCGGAGATGCGTCGCGAGCAAGCAGTCTGCAACAGCGGCAGATTTAAATATACGATCGCAATAACGTTCACATCCCAAAAAGGGTACAGGTAGAGGTGAACGAAAATAATAAAATGTTTCTTTTCACAGCAATCCAGACGCAGAATAAAAAGATAGTAGATTTTATCTTGTGCATTCACAGGTGGATACAAGCTGCAGCTTTTGTAAATTGTAAAGTTTCATTCAAAAAAGTGATAAATTCTGAACATATCGTAAAGTGTATTTAAAACTGGATAAATTTTCAGGAGGCTTAGCAATCTAAAAAAAAAAAAGACATTTTCATATAGTAAAGATGGTCTTATGCTACAAAGCTAGTCGGGGTATATCCAGCAAACAAAAATCCACTGCAACGTGAAAATGTTTGCTAAGTTCGATGGACAATAATATTTTCATTCTTGCACAAACAGCTTTAGTACTTAAATAAAAGTAAAAGTTAAATCATTATTTTGGGAATATTCAAAGAAATTCATTTTTATTAATCTGCAAGAGAATATTTCATACGTAAAGTAATAATCACAGATGAAAAATTTATTGCAATCTTTCATTTCTCAGCTGGCCGCGGTGGCCGAGCGGTTCTAGGCGCTTCAGTCTGGAACAGCGCGACTGCTGCGGTCGCAGGTTCGAATCCTACCTCGGACATGGATGTGTGTGATGTCCTTAGGTTAGTTAGGTTTAAGTAGTTCTAAGTTTTAGGGGACTGATAACCTCAAATGTTAAGTCCCATAGTGCTCAGAGCCATTTGAACCTTTCATTTCTCATGTCCATCCATGTACATGGTAAGTTCAATCTCAACGGTTTCCCAATCAAATTAAACGCATTAGAACAAAGGAAGTTTAAAACCAGACTGTCAACTCCCGAATAATTAAAACAGACAGAATCGCATTAAAACTTACCCTCGTACAAATACCTCGGTGTAGCTGTTTGTGAGAATATGGAATGCAGATGATCTGGTGGCTTCAATCCTAGGTACAGTTGGTGGAAGCCTTCGCTTCATTGGCGGAATACTGAGAAAATGAAATTAGTCCACAAAGGAGACTATGACTCCATGTTGTATCGCCCTTCAGGGGGGCGATGGTCAGGTTGGTATGCCACCGCTGTCAGGGTCGTTCCATGCAAGTCTTCGCTGGTTATCAGGACCTGAAATTTCATTGAATGGAGTAGAATTGTGTTCAGTGAAGAGTCCAACGAGACTGACATCCACCATACCGCCTAACAAGCAGGAGTGATGGTCTGTGGTGCCTTTTCATTCGGTAACAGGACCCCTTTTGTTGTCATCCGTGACGTCCTTACAGTACAGCGGTACATCGACGACATGCTACACTCAGTTTCGTTGCCCTTTATGGCAAGCCTTCGTGTCGTAACATTACAGCAACTGAATGGCCCTCCGCACTCGGTGAGAGTTTCAACTGGTTGTCTACCTGTTTTCCAAACCCTACCTTGACGATAAAGATCGACAGACCTCTTCCCAGTTGAGAACGATTGGAGCATTGTGGTCAGGGCGGTACAACCAGTTATGGATTTTGAAGATCTAGCGCGCCGGTTGGACAGAATCTGTCACTACATCCCCCAGGAGGACGTCCAACAACACTAACGTTCAATGACAGACTTTCATTAGGGTCAGAGGTGGACCAAAGCGTTACTGACTTGCCCAATTTGTAATGCTTTTCCTCTTGAATTAATCATTCCATTTTTCTGAAAGTGTAATAACTTATTTTGTTGTACAAGTGTGTCTCATCTACCGATTTCAGTCCCATTCGGATATTTCCTTCGTGATGCCTTTTTTTTCTTTTTTTTTCTTGAGTATAACAAGGTAATAATTATTTATTCGCTTTGCTGCCCCAATTATATTTGTTCCCGAGCAAACACCTTTATAACAGTAGAAACTCCCGTAATGTGCAGTCATCAAAACGCATTCATATGTGCAGATAAAAGTGTTGTGATGTGGTTGTTGACGCTGTTGGAACAGCTCCGCATAGCACCGTTATGCCGCTGTTCCGTTGCACTAAGTGAAACGATACACGAGGTGTAAATCAAGCAATTCTTCATCAGTAATAGTGTCCATACTGCTGTGTATGACAAACCCTAAGGCGCACCGTGTCAACTACAGTGGACAGCTGTTAATGGCCGCTTTCCTGCCGTTTCCAATCAGTCAAATGGTTCAAATGGCTCTGAGCACTGTGGGACTTAACATCTGAGGTCATCAGTCCCTATCTAACCTAAGGACATCACGCACATCCATGCCCGAGGCAGGATTCGAACTTGCGACCTTAGCGGTCGCGTGATTCCGGACTGAAGCACCTAGAACCAATCGGTCACAGCGGCTGGCTCCATTCAGTCCTGAGGCTGCAAATACACACAGTCCACTGGAATGGGCACCCTTACTGGTGTTGTGCCATGCATGCATTTGCAGCCTCATGATTGACTGAAAACGCCAGAGAAGTTACCACAAAAAGTTATACACTGCACTGAAAATCATGCACCACACGGTTAACGTACTCCCGCGCCCGGGTTCCCGGGTTCGATTCCCGGAGGGGTCAGGTATTTTCTCTGCCTCGTGATGCCTGGGTGTTGTGTGATGTCCTTAGGTTAGTTAGGTTTAAGTAGTTCTAAGTTCTAGGGGACTGATGACCATAGATGTTAAGTCCCATAGTGCTCAGAGCCATTTGAACCATTTCTTTGAATGGTTAACGTACAGCTACAAATACACTGGCGAAGAAGCAATCGCGAGACAAAGTATGAGGGGACTTCAAAACGTAAGTTACACATTGTTACGGCAGGCCAAGTAACTTTTAATGATTACTGCACTACACTTCGTTGTAACATACATGGAGCTATCTTTCAAAATAGTCAACGTAATCAACTGTCGGAACACTATACCAATGTTTCACGACGATAGAGATCGGCTCCTTGGTGACAGAACCATTCGAAAATCACTGTCTGAACGTCTGAATTCCTAGATAATCGGCCCCCCCCCCCCCCTTCAGATTGTTTTCCAGCTTGCCGGAAATATGGAAATATCATGGTTTAAAAATGGTTCAAATAGCCCTAAGCGCTATGGGACTTAACATCTGAGGTCATCAGTCCCCTAGAACTTCGAACAACTTGAACCTAGCTAACCTAAGGACATCACAAACATCCACACCCGAGGCAGGATTCGAACCTGCGACCGTAGCAGTCGCGCCGTTACGGACTGAAGCACCTAGAACCTCTCGGCCACCGCGGCCGGCGAAATATCATGGTGCAAGATATTTCCGATCAGCAGTATCACCCATGGCTGTAGGGTGTTGGTCAATAAACAAACGCCATTTCAGTGCGTTTGATACGAAATGGCGTTTGGTCCATATACCGTCAGCATTTCGTGTTGAATCTGTGTACAATTTCGACGCACAAGAATGGTACTTCTCGCGTAATTCCAACGTTGTCCAGTTACTGAGCATTTCAGTAGCACACTATGATAATCTGTTATCCGCAGCGCAACGTAACTGTATCTATAGGAAGACCTGAACATGTACTCCCTCTTCTTGCGAAATGGTCTTAGCGTGGGACGCCACTACATTACTACACGCGCAAACAAAGTTGACACCCGGCGCGGTGGCTGATGGAAGCGACCGTAAAGGCATTTCCCTTTTACAGTCGTTTCCGTTAGCTACCAAGCCGAGTGTCAATTTTTTTTGCGCGAACAATACTTTTTGAGGTCCCTACGCACTAGCTCACCGGATTTAGTTTACTTTCATTATTGGCCTTGGGAGAATCCTGTATGATCTCCTCCGCTATGAAGTATGGACACAAAAGAAAGAAGAAGATGTTTGGATTCTGGATTTATTAAATAATTGCTTACGGCCAAAGAATATCACTTACACTTGGAGAACTACCATAATAATACCAATATTTATTAAGAGAGACGGAGACAGACAAGTACACATAAATTCTGCCTACTTAGCGAGGCAAACAGAAGCCATTTGGCAATTATGGGACGAAGACTCAGGGATATAGCTGAACTTCAGGAGCTATCGGATTTTCCGAAGGGAAGATCCTGTATTTATAATGACTCCATACTAAAAGAGGTAATAGAGAATGGGAAAATTCCAGTTGAGAGCTGCACCTGATTTTCATCGATTACGTAAAAACTTCTGACAACTTAAGAAAAAATAGTATTACTGAACGATAAGAAGATCAGTTTATCTTTTGTACAGGCAGAGAAACGTTACCTGTAAAGTTACAAAAGACATTTATGATGTGATCTTTATATACAGTATCTCCTCAATTATTCTTCTACCTTCTCTAAATAACTATTTTGTCTATAACATGAGCAACTACTCACTTATTACAAAAAAATTGAATATCTGTCCACACACCCATAGAGAAAAACGTCTCTGATAACCTGCAGCATACCTGAATAGAGATACTTCCGTTAAAGAACAGAAAGACCACTCGAACAGGGTCGAAATTCTCCCGAAAAAGGGAAAAAATGGTACATTTACGTCTGATATTCGAAAAAAGAAAAAGCTTCGTCTGTATCGACAGCATAGACAGAAGATAAAGGCCACAATTTTGGGATCACTTTTTTTTAATATATATATATATATATATATATATATATATATATATATATATATATATAAATTGAGGCGTCCGTTTTACCGCAACATAATAAATGATACTCGAAGACAGTTGACGACGCAGAATCTAATCTCTAGACTTTCGCGCAATATTGACCGCACGGAATGGAATATAATGCATCCATATTTGACTGGTTGCAATATAACAGTCACCGCAGTGGAACGCTGATACATCCAAGGTCTTGTGTGTATGTACGGTCGCTAATAAAGTGAAGCGGAAACTGAGTCACCGCGTCTCTTTGCATAATGAGCGTTGTGTAGAGATGAAATTCGGAGTTTACGAGCTCGCGACTCGCGGAAGTGTACGTCGCATCATTCCGCGCTCGTAAATGTCTGCTGGAACAACAATACCGCCTTCGCTGAAAGGAAGGAGATACAGTTAGCAAATAATTTATGACACTGTGCAGCAACGAATTAGAGTGTTGCAAGCGAGTGGAAGACATTCCCGAGGAATGAATACTAAAATATCTTGGCAACGCCTGAGATGCTATACTACTGTGCCAGTAAGCATGAGAACAGTGTTTTATTATCACACTGGATGACCGCTTGTTTTTACCGCACATTGCATTCTCTTTGTGGCACAAAAGGAATGCTAAAACATTGTCGAACCTTTGAACTAGCTGTACCTTGTGCGGGCTGTAACAGAACGATGTTTAGAAAATTTGTGATTCTGTAGAGGATGAAATTTTGAACGTTTTGATATAAGGATCCTATACCCGGAAATGTGAAAAAATAAGTTTCTAAAACGGCATTCACTTTCTGTGAATTTAGTAGGTTAAATCAAAGACCAGAATACTGTAGTTGGGAAAAGCTTCAATGACTAGGAAATACTGTAATCAGAATCTGTGGTTTAATTACTATAGAACAAATGTTCAATATAATCTCCCATCAACTGAATAAACAGAAATCCACCTTATTTGTCTCCCTTGATACCCAAGAAGCCTTGGATCAGCTAAAAACCTATGCACTCCCAGTTACTTACGTCCGCCTTATAGCATCCTTTCCTCAATAGCATCTTACGTATGTTGCAATCAACCATGCCTGCTCCCGCATCTTTCACCCTGTTGCAGGTGGGCCTCACGGGTGTATCCTCTCACCCCTCCCCTACATCCAGTACACTGCATACACTCCAAACCATCACCCCCAACGTAACTCCTGTAAAATGGCGACGCGACAACCCCTACCCAGCGCTTCAACTCTCCCATACCTCGCTCCAACGCCACCTGAATCTCCTAGTCGATTGGTGCAATGTATGGAAACTTGAAGTAAACCCGCAGAAAAGCCAAGCCATCATATTTGGTCACACCACATAGCTTTTCCGTCGTCCAGATTTCCATCTCTCCATCACGACTAACCCATCCCTCTCACTGACACAGTAAAGTATTTAGATCAAACTCTCGACAGTAAATTAACATGGAACGGACATCTCCTTACCATCCAACACACAGACCGAAACAGACAAACTACTTACACGCCACATCTGAGGTCTGCAGTCTTCTATCATTATCCTCACCTGTAAATCCCTCATCCACCCCACCCTAACATACGCTAACGCTGCCTGGATCACTGCCTCGCATGAATTCTATAAGTCCCTTGAAATTTTGGAATAACATTCACTCCACCTCGTCTTCTGGTTCCGTCTACCTGTCCCAATTTGCATTCTGTACTTACTCATCAACTTCGCACACCACCTTCTCTTTCTTCAGCACCTTCGGATTTGATACACTAATCGCAAAAACCCAGTCCCAGCAACCAATTTACCAGCCACTAATCATCCATCTAGCTACCCTGCTGCGCTACTACATCCATAGTGCACCTTCCTCCATACTCCACGCCTTATCCAATCTCTCCTGCCAGAATTTTAACCAACTCCACGGGCTTCGTTACATAGTGTGCAACGACGAAACATTTTGTGTACGATTGTCTGTAAAATTCCGAGCTGTCCTCTGACGGTATAAACGCTGCAAATATGCGCTCAATAAACTGACGTACTATTTCTATTTGTGTGGAATACACTACGAACTTAACATAAACCCAGAGGGAAAAGCCAAGAGACACGAGGCCAGCGGAGCGGAAAGGACAAGAGACTGGGCATTCCCCTCCTGTTACTCTCTGCGTGAAGATGCCTGTGAGATATGCTCTGGCCCGGCGATCATACTGCCCTGGAGCACCATCGTTCTGAAACCATAAGTTAGTGCGCAGTTGCAAGGGAACATCCTGTGGAAGTTCAGGCAAGCAATTGTCCAGAATTTACAAATAACAACGATGTATTAAGATGTATGTCCCAGCGAGATGAAGAATTCCAGCCCGATCTTCACTGAGAATCTCTTCTGGTACCTTCTCGTAAAGATAGTGCATGGATTTTCAACAGCCCAGTGGTGACTGTAGATAGTTTATTACACAATTCGGACAATAGATTCCTTTTGTCAAAACGTTCAAAAATTCGTCCTCTACTTTCTCTCAAATTTTTAAAACGTCGTTCTGTAGCACTTCGCATGCTAAAAGTTGAAACGTCCCCTTAGAAAAATTAATTAATTACTGTGCTGATAAACCTCTTACATTATTTGATTTTCAAACAGCTGAGCAGAACTGAACGCACTCAGACATTTCGCTCTTTACCTATTCTGATAAACACTAAACTGACACACAATATTTTTAGCGCAACGCAATCTGACTTTCTAAAATCCCTACAAAAGAATGGCCCTGACTAACATTAACCTATACCTTTCACAAATCATTTACCTCACCAAAAATCTTCATTACTCGAACTACAGCAATACAGCGAGTGCCACTACTGCCAGCTAAATAAAAGATTCAAACTACTGAAGGCACTAACTACTGATAGGCATAGTTAGCAAATGAAAGATTTTGATAGGGAACAAACAATGTATTTACCTTAATAGTGTTCAAAAGTCATAATATATATAGCAGTTCATGACATCCAGTCTTACAAATTTCAAAACTCCGCCATTTCTCTCCCCACATCCACCACTGCTGGCGGCTCACCTCCAACTGTGCAATGCTACGCGTTGTTAACAGCCAACTGCCCAACACTACAATGGCCGACAACAATGCAAACTAGCCACAGACTGCACACAGCACAGCCAGTGATTTTCATACAGAGCGCTACGTGGCGTTACCAATAAGAAAACCTAAACAGCCTACTTACATAGCCCCCATAATCCCCACAAAAAAATTTACAAATTGTTTTGGGCAGTGGCCAATACAGATTTGAAAAAAATTTTCATAATTACAATAACAAAGAAACCAAATGCACACACTTATTGATACAATGTTGGTCAAAAGATAAAATTTTCTCACAGTCTATAAAGACAGTCCTGATCGTTCATCGCAGTAACATAGCAATGTTTTTTTCTCAAAGTCTGAGCAGTAAAAGAAAATGCACACAGAAGTAGTGGATTTCCATGCAGTCTTGAAGAAGTAGTGTTGTCCTTCCAACGGAAAGACAGTGCTGACTCATGACCTGCAGACAGGTAATGGGCCACAACAGAGCAAACCAACAGCAGAGTCAGTCGACGTTTTGAAGAATATTGGTAGGTAGGTCATCACAGAGCAGACCCACTGTATTCCTGGTAGAGATTACGGTATTGGTGGGCCATCAGAGGTGCAGACCCACTACAGTCCTTGTAGAGATAGTGCTACTGGTGGGCCATCAAAGATTCAGACCAGCTGCAGTGCTTGCAGAGACGGCCAGCAGCCATCTGTTGCGACTGTGCAGGTGCACAATCACCATCGAATCGTCTTGCGGACAATATAGCAAGTCCATGAACCGCCACTTGTGCACTCACAAAAATTTTTTTTTGAAATGTACTTAGAACCAGCAATGCTGTTAATCAGTCCATTGCTGACTTATTAATACACGATCAAACACTAACAGTCCCTACTTCTCACATTTTGTCCATATACTATGACCAACAAAAACGTGTGCAGTGAAATGTAACTTACAAGTTACTTAATTTGGTACAAAATACATCATTAAAGAACATAACAATACAGATACCATTTGCAGTAAAACAGGCTTTACAAAAGAATAGAAATAAACATGTACATCAGTGTTACAAGAATTATGACATAAGTAAATACATAAAAGATCAGAATAACTTTTGAAACATCAACTTCACACATGGGCATTAAAACAAAACAGAATAAACAATGCCTAAACGTCTTTACAAAGTAAATAACATATTATAAATGCAAATTATAATTGAGGATAACAGTATTCCTCATCATAGTGAATGTAGCTAAGTATTATAAAAATTCTTCAACATAAGTCTTATCAGATAAACACATAAAGACAGGAAGAACACAAATACACAAGGGTACACAAACACATAGCGGAATGACAAAAAAGGACAGGACAGGGTTTGTTTTCAGTGTGACATTTAGTACTGTAGTGCAACCCAAAACTTCATTCCATAGATCTTTCCTCTTATTTCAACATTTGTTTTCACCAAAAAAATCCTATCCAAGCATGCTTTCTGTATTTATATATTCTCATATTTCTTACCTCATTATTTATTTTCCATTATCTTACCTCATCATTTATTTCCAAGAAAATCCTACCTAAACCTGTTGTCCCTAAACCCTACTTTTTTTGTTCATATCCTCTTTCTTATAGCTTCTCAATGCATTTCTTCCAATTCATCACAACTTGTTCTCTTATATAGCCTACCCCAACTTAAGCTAACTTAAATGTACTGAGCTCAGATGCTAAACTAAGGGACGAGGCAATGCAACAGCACAAAACAATTAACACAAACAGCAATGACAAAAAAATGCAAATTGGCAAAGCAAGCAGCAGGAAATCTAAATTAACAGAGCAATTACAATATTACAACTAATATGAGCCAATGTGCAGCAACAAGAAAAATAAATCAGTAGTAAAACTGGCTTAACAGAGTAATACAAAGTGAAATTTAGTAGCACTATGACTGGCAAACAGCAGCAGCAAATGCAATAACTAATATCTAAACATGACAAACCTACATGCAGAAAAAATAGTACACTAAAGACAACAATGCATATAAGGGAAATGTATATTCACATCTTAATGTCTATGTAATTAAAGTGGTGCAGAACAAAAACGTATTCTATGAAATAAATTACCAAGTACTTGAAAAGAAAATTATGAATGCAGTTCCTGTGACGGGAAATGTCTTTTTGTGCTCCATCATTTTTTTGGAAGTATATCACAAAATTATTATTTACTGGTTCTGTAGACAGAAAATATTTATATTATTACATCTATAAAATTTTATTTTAACCAATGCTGCAGTGCAGCTGGAAACTAGATATTAAACAAAATGTGCAATCTCTCAACTAGAAAGACAACAGATGTTAAATGTTTCTCATCATTTCATTAGGCATTTTAGTAAATATCATAAATAAGAGCTCCACAGTGTAATCATATGTTTTCAAGTTCGAGTTTGTCGTATTTGCGATGCTTTCTACAAAGAAATGTCAATAGCGAGGTTAATGGTCTGTTTTTTTTCTCCACCTAATGGTTTTTCTCCAGGCGACTCGCACAGCTGGTCGCCCATAAAGTATTACGTCAAGGTCACTTACCTTTCTTACCGAAATATTTAGGACACCAGTTTGCACTACAGTGACAGTCTCATATAAAAAATTTCAGAGGTCGAGAATTTGCGTTGCAAATGTGTAGAAATAAATTCCTATGAATATAACAGTGTCCAAAAAATTTTTGCCGGCATTGTGATACATTCACCCATTTACACACCTTTCATAACACATAAAGTACGATTCTTGGTTTCCAACATCCCGTTTCACAAATCAGAGTCCCTAACCACTACTCATTATTCCTTACCTTATTACTCATACACATATTCGTCGACACTTCTTCAATATTTCATCATAATAAATACGTAGCATAATGAAATTCCTCATATATCATCAGCTTATTGATCATAAACATACCTCAACAGCGTAATACACATTGTCATCGTAACAATAACATCAGAGCAACTCAATCAAATCTCAAAAATGTCAAAACCTAAAAAAATTCTCTGCTCATTTCAATAGTGTCATCTACCTCAAATGTACTTTAAAAATCGTGATCCCATACCAAATACATCATTCAAAGCTCTCATTGTATCACAATGGTTCCAAAAAAATATGAACAGTTCACAAAGTACATACTAAATACAGTTTTGTAAGTGTGAATTTATCCAACTGTGTAATTGCATAAACATCTGTCACTGACGTAGTAAAAAAAAAATGTTTGTTTCTCTGTTAAATAATCAGGTAGCTGTGTAATTCTGTGTTGGAGAAATATGGTACCGATGTGTAAAGTTATATAAGCAAATACCATATTAGCTAGGGCTCCTTGTGCTTGCCACACACATGGTACACAAAGTAAGCATGTACCCTCCTGAGGATTAATGTAATTATACCCTCAGGTGTTACAGATTACAGCAATGGAATGAAATGTATCACGGAAAACCTTTGTATCATTGTACTTCAAATATCTTTAAAAATAAATGTTTTAAGTACAAAATTAATCACTCAAATACGTGTACTGTAGCGCTAAACTGTGCGTCTTGTTGTAAGATAATTTCTGTGGAAGTGTCGTAGTTATCGTCCTCCGAAAGCTAAGTTCTGCAGAAGTCAATGTACTTACCTCATGATAAACAAAAGTGAAATGCTTTGCGTATAGATATCTTAGTTATTACGCTTATTGCCGTGATGAAGAAAGTACTGTGCTGTAACGTATTGTTGTGCTATGGAAAAGGCTGTCTCATTGTAGCTATATCACAAAAGTTACTACTAAAACATGTTTTACTTTCCAGAATAATTCAGAAAAACTGTGCAGATATAAAACAGAAACACCGCAAAAGCAACATTGTAAACTGTCACTCAGTAGCGTCGTGATAAAATCGTGTAGCTGTCACATAAACTAACCACTGTGTCATCTGGTATCTCACAGAAAGTACTTTAAATCCAGAATGTATTTTCAAGTAAACCAAAATGTTGCATTAAAATCTCATTAGCAGTACTGGTAAATGTTCTAAGTATGTGAGCCTTATAGTCGTTAAGTAATCGTGCAACTAACAAGCAAGAATGGGCACACAATAACCCTGTGTCGTCTGTTCACAATAACAATGCATTCGTAATTTCTGTTTAAATAAGTTCTCTTGGTTCTTGACTGGATATTGAACTTCAAACATTGTTGCATGTTAACAGATTCTAAGTCTGACAAAGCATACTAGTAATGTAAAGTGAAAAATTTCATAGCAAAGACTAAGTTAAAAAGCAGATTATCTTTCAATAAACGGTTTTACATGTGAAATGTGGTGCAAGCTTTTACTCTTACTACTATGCAGAGCTCCAGCTTCAATGGAATCATCGTGTGGTATATGTCGGTAAAGAATACTGGAATTTTTCTCAAGGTTAGTATCTATGTAGTTTTTCTCTGAGCCAGCCGGCGCACGCGGCTGCCTGCTGTGTGAGTCATTGTCTGTCTCTTTGTTGGCGCACGTCGTTATTAGGATTAGGAGACCTAACTTCTACAAATTCACCTTGTCGAGAGGGCCCAACCCTGTTTGAATCTCGCCAGTTCTGATGAAATTCAGGTCTGTCGTAATGATTATATCGTCTGTCGTCATGTCGGTAGTTCCTGTAGTTTCTTTCTTGTCGGTCACGTGGTGGAGAATTTCTCCCTGAATCGTAACTGCACGCTGGACCGTTGCGTCTAAAGTTATTCTGTCTCCCGTGATAATAATAGTTCTGGTTGCCATATTGTCTGTTTCTATGATTGTCTCTGTCATTTTCGTTACTACGGAAATGCGAACTTTCTCTGTAACTATTACTCTGCCAGTGGTTGTCATACGGGTGGTGTCTGTTTTGGTCACGATTTACATTGTAAGAATAGCCTTGTCATGTCCGGTTATTATTTCTGTCATCGTGGAATTGTGACGGAAGTTACCTGTAATTGTTGTGCTCCTGTTTTCGCGTTCCGCGATTGTCAGTGTCAATTTACAATTCTTGTAACAGTCCCTGAAAAGCTTCAATGTCATCTTTGCAACGTCCTGCCAAAATGATATGTCGTAAATGTTCAGATAATTTGATTAAGCAAATGCAGATGAGTTCTGAGGGGCTGTATGGGTTTGACAGGTACTGATTCTTGTGCAACATGTCTTCAAAATATTTCACAAGACTGGAAAATTCAGATTGTTCGAAATGTTTCATTATTATGATGCTATGTTTTACTCGGTCTTGTGTAGCTTGAGACCAATATGCTGAGAGGAAGGCATGATAAAATTATCCTTCACTGTGACAATCGTGAATGACCGATCGTATTCTTTCAGCTGGTTCATTCTCTAAGTAGCCGCACATAAATTCTAATCTGTGCTCTAATGACCAGTTGGGAGGAAAACAATGAGAGAATTGATGGAGCCACGCTTGTGGATGAATGTCGTTGCCAGAATTCTAAAATGTTTTGAATTTACGTGTAGTAATGAACAGCTTATAGTCAAAATCACCGTGTCGGCGAGTAGCATATCGGTCATTGTTACGTCGTGTCGGCGGTTCCATCTCAAAATTCGGTGCACCTTGCCAATTTCTTTCCGAAATGCCCTGTGTTATTATTTTGTGGCTTTTCCGTATGTCTAAGTCCCTCTTCCCGTGTTGGAACGCGAGTGTCCTCTGAAATATGTAATTTTTGTATTACTTGTGCCAACTGATCTTGTAGTTCCCGGATTTCTCTTTTGTGTTGCGTATTAATTTGATTATGATTTCGTTTGAATTTCTTGATTTGTTCATACACTTCTGTCAGTGATGGCTACAGGTCTTGTGTCATTCAGATCATCATCTACCTTTGCAGATAAGTTAGTGAACTGATCCAAAAGCTCGGCTACTTTCTCCGATAGTGTACTTATTTCCTCAGTGTGTTTTTCTGAACCAAGTTTCAGAGTCACCATTTGTGTTGAAATCATATCTACTGTGTCCTTTAAGTTTTCCTGAGTTTTTGCAAGTAGCGTAAGCGAATCGGTAGAGGCAACGGAAAGTTAAGCCCACAAGGTCTCTTGATTTTCATGAACAATGGTTTGCAGTTCTTTTATGGCTGCTTCGTGATTCTGTAATGCATTTTCATGCCACGAAAAAATAGGTTGAAAATGCCCACAAATTTGTGTTTTTACGTCATTACAGACTTTTTGACATTTCGATTAAATGTTATGTAACTCAGTTGTTAAGTCTTCATGTGTTTATCAAGTGTGGTGTCTAACTTTTGAAGCTTTTGCTGTGTTTGTCTCTGATTTTGTTCCCTTGTGTCTAAATGTTGCTTTGTTTGTCTCTGGTGTTGTTCCATTGTGTCTAACTTCTGAAGATTTTGTTCCATTGTGTCTAACTTTTGAAGCTTTTGTCCCATTTGTTGCATTAATTGTAATAACAATGCACTGGTGTCTGAAACATGTTCCTCAGTGCTTTTCGGCAGCGAATTTGCACCGGCAACATTCGCATTTTGAAAAGTAGAACGTGTCTTGACTTATTTGAGAAAACGGTGAGGACGCAAAACCTGAATCTACAGTATTTGCAAGATTGTGTCCTGTCATTTCGGATTCCTGAGGCAATCTGTTGCTGACCGATCGATCGATAATGCTTCCCTGTTCACTAATTGTTTCACTGCCTACACCATTATTTGCAGCCCGCTCCATTTCTCTATGCACAATTTCTAAATTACTATTTCGAATGTCTGTTAATTCATTACACAGTGGTGCTGATAAGCTATGCTTGTCGTCACTATTATTTCTCAGTTTACTTTGGAGCCTAGTGTTACGTTTTTCACACGCCATTATTGACACAACATTTCAAACGATAACACAGAAAAGCACAATCTGAAGAGCAAAAATAAGAGAACACATTAACATAGCACTGAAAACAATATCCAGTTTATTGCAAGCGCAGCTGCGAAATACTTGGTGCAAATCTACATGCATGCCACAACTGTTTTACTGTACAACAATGAAATACTGCAACTACAAAGGAGATTCTCTCTACAATTACGCGCTAGCAATAAACAAAAGCTACACTAATTACACAAACTACAAGAAAAAAATCAGAAGATTCCAGTGAGGTATCCTCCGCTAAGGGTCGACATATGAAACGTCCCCTTAGAAAAATTAATTAATTACTGTGCTGATAAACCTCTTACATTATTTGATTTTCAAACAGCTGAGCAGAACTGAACGCACTCAGACATTTCGCTCTTTACCTATTCTGATCAATATTCTTAGCGCAACGCAATCTGACTTTCAAAAATCCCTACAAAAGAATGGCCCTGACTAACATTAACCTATACCTTTCACAAATCACTTACCTCACCAAAAATCTTCGTTACTCGAACTACTGCAATACAGCGAGCGCCACTACTGCCAGCTAAATAAAAGATTCAAACTACTGAAGGCACTAACTACTGATAGGCATAGTTAGCAAATGAAAGATTTTGATAGGGAACAAACAATGTATTTACCTTAATAGTGTTCAAAAGTCATAATACATATAGCAGTTCATGACATCCAGTCTTACAAATTTCAAAACTCCGCTATTTCTCTCCCCACATCCACCACTGCTGGCGGCTCACCTCCAACTGCGCAACGCTACGCGTTGTTAACAGCCAACTGCCCAACACTACAATGGCCGACAACAATGCAAACTAGCCACAGACTGCACACAGCACAGCCAGTGATTTTCATACAGAGCGCTACGTGGCGTTACCAATAAGAAAACCTAAACAGCCTACTTACAAAGTTTACCATGTTTTGTAAATCTTCAGCGCCAGTTAAAAAAAAATTCTGAAGAAGTTTTACTCCGAATTTCATATTAATCTTTTAAATAAGGAACCCTGTACAAGACAAACGGAGTTTTAAAACTTAAGTAAGGACATAGTAGAATCCTCGTTACTGTAAAAGGGCTGTTTTCTGTGAAACATTTCTGTCTGCCAGAGACTGAATGTTACGTACACTCGCTGGCTAAAAGCAGACTAACCGGAGTCGTGGCAGTGGCATGTTATTTTCCTGTCCACGCTAATTAGCAAACACAATATTACGTGATCTCTTGAGTTAAGGAAAACACAGCTTGAAGAACCGTTCATAAAGATTAGGTTAGATTAGATTAGTACTTGTTCCATAGATCATGAATACGACACTTCGAAATGATGTGGAACGTGTCAGGTTAATGAAAGGTGTCTATACAAGATATTACATTACACAAAGTATTACATGACGCTTAATAACTTCTTTTCTTTTTTTTGTAGGGGTTGGGGAAATTACTCACTTACTATATCCAAAAATTCATCTAATGAGTAGAAGGAGTTGCCATTAATAAATTCTTTTAATTTCCTTTTAAGTGCTATCTGGCTACCTGTCAGACTTTTGATGCTATTAGGTAAATGACCAAAGACTTTTGTGGCAGCATAATTTACCCCCTTCTGAATTAAGTCAGATTTAACCTTGAGTAGTGAAAATCATCCTTTCTCCTAGTGTTGTAGCCATGTACACTTCTGTTACTTTTGAATCCGTTCGGATTGTTAATAACAAATTTCATAAGTGAATATATATATATATATATATATATATATATATATATATATATATATATATATATATATATATATATATACAAGTATATAGACTTTTGATGCTATTAGGTAAGTGACCAAAGACTTTTGTGGCAGCATAATTTACCCCCTTCTGAATTAAGTCAGATATATATATATATATATATATATATATATATATATATATATATATATATTGTGAGGCTACAGTGAAGATCTCTAGCTCTTTAAGTAAGTGTCTGCAGGATGATCTTGGATGAGCTCCAGCAATTATTCTGATTACACGCTTTTGTGCAATGAACAATCTTTTACTCAATGATGAGTTGCCCCAGAATATGATGCCATACGAAAGCAGAGAATGAAAATAGGCGTGGTAAGCTAATTTACTGAGATGTATATCGCCAAAATTTGCAATGACCCTAGTAGCATAAGTAGCTGAAATCAAACGTTTCAGCAGACCTTCAGTGTGTTTTTTCCAGTTCAACCCCTCATCAATGCATAGATCTCGAAATTTTGAATATTCTACCTTAGCTACCGATTTCTGATCGAAGTCTATATTTATTAATGGTGTCATTCCATTTACTGTGTGGAAGTGTATGTACTGTGTTTTGTCAACGTTTAATGAGAGTCCATTTGTAGAGAACCACTTAATGACTTTCTGTAAAACATCGTTTACAATTTCACCAGTTAATTCTTGTCTGTTGGGTGTGATAGCTAGCTATACTTGTATCATCGGCAAAAAGTACCAGCTTTGCTGTGAAAGAGCACTTCTGGATGCTGTCAATGCACACGACAATAGCCTTCATCTTTCTTATCGCCTCTGTCCCTTGAGCTGAGAGCAACCTGCCGGCCGGCCTGTGTCAACGCAAGTCGGTGGACTGCCTTCGCCGCTGCCGGATCCACCACTGCTGTCGCCGATGGTCTGCATCAGTTGATCCGACTGCTGACGTCACCTGTATTGCTTCGTCTGCTACTATTTTCAGAGGCGTCGTGTTTTAATTTCATCTCTATACCACTATTTATGTTCTTAAATTTTATTCAAGTCACGTCGCATTCATATCTCATGCTTTTACGTTTGTTTTAATCGTCTCTACTTTCGATATAATGTCCTAACACTATTTGTTATCCCGTATGAAGTGGCGTGGCAGCAGTGATGTAATGTACCGCTTGTCATACAGTGCGTTTGCGACCCAGCTGTATACAACAGCCTTCCAGAGTATTTTAAATTGGTTTTATACCTTTAACTTTCATTTTACATAATACATTGCGTTCTTTTATCACGCGTGGAACTAGCTGATTTATACAGTTTTTCCGTATATTAAACTTTGTATCTATTTTAAATAGTCAGATTATGTCACGTTTTGGAAATTATAAAAGGTATTTCATTCTGATTCTTGTAATATACACTATACTTTTTTTCCGGCTGCTTTCAATTATCTGTAAAGGGCGTATCACAAGCGCCACTAGTATTGATCATTGTAAACTTTATTAGGCTATACAGATGCACTTAATGCTCTTGTGCTTTCTTGTAGTTACTATGTGCTTACGTGTCGCTTTAAAGTTTTAGGCACTTGTTCAGTTTATTCGCACATTTATTCTCTCTCTCTCCCTCTCTCCTCACTCTCTCTCTCTCTCTCTCTCTCTCCCTCTTTCTCTGGATCGCTCCCTCCTTAATCTGTTGATAATTTTTTTTTTCATTTTCTCAATTTTATATTTGGTGATGACTGCAAAGCCTAAACCGGCAATCAACGTTAGCAAAATATTATGAGGCGTAGACAATGACTTATGTTATCTTACACAGATTAAAATTTGAAACTAAAACTTCTTAGTAAAAGACTCAAACATAAAAAGTTTTACAGTGTTGACATTGACATTATATCTTCATCAAACGAAACAACTTCTACGTAACTAAATTACGACAAATGTATACAAGGTGCGAATTAATTCTTTGCAGGCCTTGTCAAGTAATAAACCAACTGAAATGGTTGACTTTACATGTGGCGAATATATCAAGTACTTCACCAATAGTAGTTTACCAATAATTTTGTCCTAAGCCTACAGTAGTGTAGCCAAAACATTGCCATGGATGCTTTTGAATTATTTATCTGGTCGTTCATCGTGATAGACTGGAAAAAATACTGAAATGGGACAAGGAAGGTTAATCGTATTGTGCGACTCACCGAATGACAAATTTCTTGTCACACGCGGTCGATCAACGAATTACTATCTCCACCGGCCTCTTTTATCAGTCGTCGAAATCAGCCTGCAAGCCACTGGGACCATCACTCCCTCGTGGAACTTAATGTGATTTTATGTTCATATGTCTTTTTTATTTTTTTTCTGTTCCCAAAATAAGATTGTTTACAAGGAGATATCGAACTGTGTCAGATACTGCGTTCACGACTTCTCAAATTCGACATATTACACTAGTAGAAAATTCAAATGTAACAGAAAGTGCTATGTCTTGAAAATGGTGACACTAATGGAAACTAGTTGACAACCTAGTGTGCCACCCTTACGTGTTCGAAGGCGGTGCCCGCATCTCGTGGTCGTGCGGTAGCGTTCTCGCTTCCCACGCCCGGGTTCCCGGGTTCGATTCCCGGTGGGGTCAGGGATTTTCTCTGCCTCGTGATGGCTGGGTGTTGTGTGCTGTCCTTAGGTTAGTTAGGTTTAAGTAGTTCTAAGTTCTAGGGGACTGATGACCATAGATGTTAAGTCCCATAGTGTTCAGAGCCATTTGAACCATTTCAAAGGCGGTGGTTGTATGTTTTGCGTAAAAATGTTTGCTAGTTCTTTCCCTGGAAATAATTCTTACTCAGATACATTATTTCTTTACTTATTGGATCAATGCTGGTGTTAAGGCCGAAGGGCTGTTTTCAAGCGCTCGTTGAAGTCAGACAAGCTGTCATCGCACAACGTGGTACATTCATCAGCTATTTCCAGATAAGTGTATCAGTTACGGCGCCATGGGAAAAATATCCTGCAGAAGACGAATGTAGCTAGTTATACGGCCAGAATATTGTTCACGTTCAGTGTTAGACGCATATAACTTTTTTTAAAACATAAATGAAAGGAAGGAAGTTCGGAGAATAACATCCCGTCCACAGAGAGATAACTAGCGACGAAGAAAATGTTTGGAATGTTCAAGCATCGAGATGGAACTCTGGCGAGTAGTCCTTGATGAATGTACCAAACCGCTGTTTGTCTAAAGTGATTTACTGAAACAAAGATGGGTGGAAGGATCTGAACCAAGTTCATTGTGAATGCGAGTTCATTGTCTTAATCACTGCACCCCATCCCTCGGTGAGATGAACGCAAGCGAGTTTCTATTATTTGTTTTCATTCTTCACTTTTGTGGAGTGATGTAAAGGAGCATCTTTCTGACCCACGGAAATCATTTTTAGTCTTAAAGCATCCATTCCTAGCATAAATTTTTGAGCCTCATGTGGGGCAGTGTTGTAGATTTCTGCACTGACTTCACAGTGTGTCTCCTTTCTAGTCAGATTTGTTGCCAACGATATGCATGGACTGTTCAAAAAGTAAAGGAATTTTACGGGAAAGTTAGTAAGTTACAAAAGTTACAAAACCCGACCTCCATTACACATAATTGAATACGATGTTGTGTAATCTTTAACAGAAGTTGTAATATTTTGTTGAAGAATTACAGCGACATAGAGTTCAGTCTGTTTCTGAAATTTGGGAATAGTATAAGGGCCAGATTTTAAGCAGCATCATTGAGCTACCCTCACAAAAAAGTGTCAGATTCGGTAAATCGGGATTCAGGGGAGGCCAAGACACTTTTTCGAAATACTATCTCCATAAAATCATTCATCTCGAAAAATTAAGGTGTTATCGGTTGCATGAGCTGTAGAACGTCTCACTCTCAACTGTAACGTGATGGTATACGATGAAGATTCACTTCGTGACAGATTCGCCAACCATTTACTTTTCGTGTGTTGCGAATTTTCCGTAGTCTAAACGCATTTATGCTGCGTGTTCATGTATGTGTCAAGGTTGAACCATGTTCCGTCAGACCAAAATTAATCATCGAGATCTTCCTCATTTGGCACTAGAAGTTACATGAATCACTGACAAAAAGCTACATTTTTCCTTGTCTTCAGGAACTGCACCAGTTCTGTACCAACGCAGCTCGAAAAATTTATGCAGTACTATGTGTTTACTACCAAAGTAGACACCAGAGTGCCTAGATAAGCTTCGCACCATGTAATGTACCGGGTGATCATGAAGACTCTTTGCTGTAATGGGTGACATGTTTCTTCCTCACTTGAACTAGGTATCCTACCTACCAGAAAAAGAAACACTCACTTTTTGTACACTGTGTTCTTGCTTTTGTGGAACAAATGGTTCAGTGGCTCTGAGCACTATGGCACTTAACTTCTGAGGTCACCAGTCCCCTAGAACTTAGAACTACTTAAACCTATTTAACCTAAGGACATCACGCACATCCATGCCCGAGGCAGGATTCGAACCTGCGACCGTAGCGGTCATGCGGTTCTAGACTGTAGCGCCTAGAACCTCCCGGCCACACCGGCCCGCTTTATGGAACAGTTGCATCTTTCAAAGTCTAGCATTACCTAAATGTTTGCAGTTGATGATCAGTCAAAATCGACTTCGTTTTACTCATCAGCTAGCCTGCAAGAGTGGTCGAGCGGTTCTAGGTGCTACAGTCTGGAACCGCGTGACCGCTGCGGTCGCAGGTTCGAATCCTGCCTCGGGCATGGATGTGTGTGATGTCCTTCGGTTAGTTAGGTTTAAGTAGTTCTAAGTTCTAGGGGACTAATGACCTCAGAAGTTAAGTCTCATAGTGCTCAGAGCCATTTGAACCATTTGCACTCATTAGCTACACGATATATAAAAAAGATATTACAGCATGCCAGCATCAAACCTTTGATAAAGGTGGTGCATAAGTTCGTAGCGTTTTTATTTTGCTTGTTGGTATTCCGGTTTGTATGGATTTACTTATCGGCTGTCAGTTTTTATCTGTAGTTGACTGTTGCTATTTGAGTTTACATATTGTCATTTGTAATTTGGAGAGAGTAAGTGGGGCGCCGGCCGTGATGGCCATGCGGTTCTAGCCGCTTCAGTCCGGAACCGCGGGACTGCTACGGTCGCAGGTTCGAATCCTGCCTCGGGCATGGATGTTTGTGATGTCCTTACGTTAGATAGGTTTAAGTAGCTCTAAGTTCCAGGGGACTGATGACCTAAGATGTTAAGTCCCATAGTGCTCAGAGCCATTTTTGAAGTGTGGCTGTGGACGGTAGAAAATGGAGTGCCAAGTGGAGAAATCGGGACATTTCCAACATGTTCTTCTGTTTGATTTCAGCAGAGGTGTGACGGCAGCGGAAGCAGCCAAAATCATTTAGGCCTTGTACGCGGATAATGCCATTGGACACAGGATGGCAAGAAAATACATTTCTCGCTTTAAGGAGGATCGTTTTGACTTTAGTGACTCTCCACGTTCAGGAAGACCTTTGCGGTTGAATGGAGATCGTTTGAATGCATTAACCCACAATGCCGCATGTCATTGTACTCGTGAACTGGCAAAGGTGATGAACTGTGATCGTTCCACCATAGTGCTACATTTTCCTGCAATGGGGAAGGTTAAAAAATCGCGTTTATGGGTACCGCATGCTCTAAGCCAAATCACAAAAATTAGCGTATGCATTTCTGCTGGCTCGTCATCTATTGGTTCATGCACAACACGGACCATTCCTACCCCGTACCTTAATGGTGACAAGAAATGGTGTCTTTATGTTAACATAAGGAAAAGAAGGGAATGGTTGAGCCCAAAAAAAGCAGCAGCTCGCCCTACAAAGGGACGCATACACCCCCAAGACTGCATGAAGTGATGCTAATCCGTGACAACAACCGCTCGCATTCTGCTATACTGACAAAAAACACTATCAAGAGTTTGGTTAGTAAATCATTCAGCACTCATTTACTTGATCTTGCGCCCTCAGATTTTCACCTTTCCCGCTCATTATCGAGCAACCTTCAAGGAACTTTCTTTCCGGATGAAAATGCGGTCCGAACGTGGCTCGACGCGTTCTTCACCTCAAAACCAAGCGATTTCTACAGTCGCTGAATCGAAAGGCTACTCCAGGGTTGGCAGACATTTGTAAATAGTAAAGGAGAATATATTGTTGATAATCAAAGTCTCTGTCACGTGTCTCTGTTGTGTTTGTTAAACTTAGGAAAAAACGCTACAAACTTATGCACTAGCTTAACAGTTTTCCTCAGTCATTCTAAGGAACTGAAACTGGATTTCCACGCCAAGTTAGAGTAAAACCCATCGTAATTTGACCTGTTTAATTCGGATCAGTGTGGTATAGAGCCCAATATGATGGTAGATGCTTACCGCCCCCCCCCCCCCCCAAGCTTGTGCTTGTCAGATGTTGATAGTTTGCCTTAACTGTAACAGTTTAGTGTCGATGACCGCGGTTTGTACATGGATATTATAGTGTTTTATTTTAGTTCTTTCTGAGGATTTTGTACCAAGCTAAACATAGGATTCTGTGTTATAGAAATGTTTCACAATCTAGATCCCAAATAGACTCTTGACAAACGGTTTGCAGGCATTGGTGACAGAGAACGAGAAAGACGATGGGGACAGGAAGGAATGTTGCATGATGGTGGGGTTGGAGGGGCCAGTGAAGACAGTGAAGAGAAGTAAAAACGGGGGGGGGGGAGGGAGGGAGGAGTTTGGCCGGGGTTTCCGGAGTACGACGATTCGAGTACACTTCGCCCGCTCTGGCATTTGCGAGTCCCCTCCCGTTCAGATGTGATGCAAGCTACACGAGTGTTTCAGTGGCACAGCTGTCTGCCGGTGTTTCGCTTGGCGGCACTTGTCACCACAAATCTGTCGGCTGCGGAGATACGACGACAGACGCGATATAAACAGAATGCAGCTGTCCAAAAAGCTAAATGCGGACCAGCGGTACACGTGTTGATCTGCCAGCATAACGTTTCCTCTAGCAAAATACTCTGGTCCGATACCACCGAGTAATACGATTTATGTGGTTTTCATTAGGATAATATGCGTTCAGCAGAGTCCAGGGCTGATTATTTGTGGAGGCTATGCTTAGGATGTTTCGAGACCTCGCGAACAAAGGGAATGTAGTATCCACGTCGTCACTGCAGTAGTCTTCTACCATGGAAACAAGGAAGATGATGTTGTTATGGGTGGGCAATTTCTCTTTCTACAACAGAAATGCACATTTGAATTAATACAGTTCTTTTTTACATGAAGCTGCTACTTAACTTGAGTAAAGTCTATGCTCATGGTACAAGCTCGTCAGCAATAGTCCTCTTGCAGATACTGTCTGAAATATTGCTATTACAAACTTTAGTGACACAGATATAGTCTCAAATCTGGTCGCTATGCACTGTCATAGGCTGAGTGAGTCAGTGAGATCTCTTTGCTTTTTTTTTCTTTATTGTATTTCAGTTCCCCATCGGGGTGGGCTGGCAGGAGCATATGCGCTGCTCTTCAGCCGAAAGACATAGAACAAACAATAGAAGACATTTAAAAATAACATAAAGGAGAGAACGTGGTGTACATAGATATAAAGAAGGGGGTAACATTATGCAGGGCAATAGACAAAAAGGGGCGACTGTAAAATGGAGATAAAAATTGTAAAAAAGTAGCGCACACAGGAAACCACACACTGGGACAATTAAAAGAACACAAGGCAAAGTATGACCAGAGCATAAAAGTATCGACAGATGAGGTAGCACATAACAATCACCGACAGTAACACTAAGTAAAAGGCCAGCACACAATTAAAATCACACCTCTCGATGCACAGGAGTACAGTACCAAACACAACACTGACGTGGCACACTGATGACGATGGTCAAAATGGAGGATCTGTCAGGCGCAAGGAGATGAGGGAGAAGGGAAGAAGGGAGGGAGGGGAAGAGAGAGGGGGAGATGGCCAGGGGGCGCGCCAAAGAGGGCCAGGGAGGGAGGGATGTGGGAGGGAAAGAGGCGAGGATGGGGTGCAGGGTCTCAGGGGGGGGGGGGGAGGAAAATCCGCTCTGGGAGAAGGAGGGGAGAGGAAGAAAGGGGCCCTGGGGAGGGAGGGAACAAGGCCAGGTTATAGTTGGAAGGAAAGGGTAAATGTCACAGTGAAGTTCATCATCCGGGAGGGGGAGGCGCTGTAATTGCCCTGATGAAGGAGATGGAGGATGTGGTGGTGGCGAGAGGGAGGGATCAGGGATAGAGGCACGGTAACGGGTGGGGAGCGGAGAGTAAGGAGGAAACCAGGGTATGGGGGGGGGGGGATCAAGCCTGTGGACAATGTTAAGGATGTGGAGATGTTTGAGGAAAAGGAGGAGGTGGGGGAAGGGGATGAATTCATACAGGAGCCTTGTGGGGGAAGGAAGGTGGATATGGAAGGCAAGGCGGAGGGCATGGCATTAGAGGATTTGGAGGGCCTTGTAAAAGCGGGTGGGTTCGGAGATCCAGGCAGTGCAGGCATAACAGAGGATAGGATGGATGAGGGATTTGTAGTGTGGAGGATGGTGGAAGGATGCAATCCTCATGTCCGTCCAGACAGAAGTTTCAGGAGGCGACCTCTTCGGTCAGCGGCGACTGCGTAAATACTTGCTGTCGAGAGGGTGTTGGCTGCTTATGGCTTGTCAGTGTGTCTCTGGCTCCTCTCGTGATAGGTGTGCTTGATCCAGTGCCTACTACCCATCTTCACGATGCATCTTTACCGACTGGTGTGCTGGTGACAGCTTATGCCAGCACAGGAAACTATAAGGTTCCCACTGTGCACCCTTTGTATCTTATGGAATGTATTCGTTTAACCCTGTCTTTTTTTAACTACACTCTTGAGAAAGTATGAGAACACATATCGTATGACACCAGTATATAGGGTGATCAGAAATAACCTAAACAGTTTGCAAGGATGTTGCAGGGTAGGTTGGGATGAAGAATAATTCTTAACAAAAAAAATTCGGTATGTTGTGCTGTTCCCGAGTTAATTAGCTTTCAAGTTAGCCAGTCGATTGTTGCGCGCGAAAATTTTAGTGGCCCCTGTTGTCCCTAAAACCGAACAACAGGGCGATACAAAAATTGGACATGGGACGCTATTAAGGATCGAACCTGAGTCAAAGGTTGCGGTGCAACGTATCGAATTTTTTCTTAACGATTATTTCTCAGTACACGCTATTCTGCAACATCCTTACAAGCTTCCCAGACTGTTTCTGATCACCCTGTATATTACCAGACTCCCAGACTCAGTTAAACGCACTGACAGAAGGCCATGTCCTAAAATCGATCCGCACTCGGAAAGTAATCCACGTTTGTGAATAATAGGTGTCTGTGGATGGCAGCACCATTAGCGTTTTCATGAGTGTGTGGAACTTCGAAATGTGGTGCGTTTTTAGACTGCACTCCTGCGGTGCCCCTCAAACTGTTATGTAACATGTACTAAAGAGCACAGAAAGTTTCAAAGTAGATGTGTTGGATAGTAACGAACTATTACAATAACACTGTTGCTCGAGCGCACATATTAAGCAAATAATACTTTTCACGTTGAACCCTGATTAATTTTTAATAGCACAGAACTGTTTTTGTACATCACATGCTCTTCTAGTTACAAGCTGGTAGTATCCGATAATATACACACATCGAATTAAGTTTTGCATCACCCCAGTTCCCAGAACTCTTGAAGACATACGTTGACTGTGGAAGTTGTATCACAGACACAGTCCCTTTGACAGTTCAGAGATGTCACTAAACCTGCCCAAAGATGTAAACAACCGTGCATGAGCAGCGCCAATTAGACGGAGGGGGTCCGACAGCCGATCAGTTCCAATCATTCCACCAGGCGAGGTACACGGCCCGTGTTGTCTGTAGTTCAACCAAACCTAGACGGTCAATACCGCGGTTCAATCGCGTCGGGATTGTTACTTTGCGCCATGAAGGGCTCTCAAGAAAGGAAGTTCAAAAATGGCTCTGAGCACTATGGGACTCAACTGCTGTGGTCATAAGTCTCCTAGAACTTAGAACTACTTAAACCTAACTAACCTAAGGACAGCACACAACACCCAGCCATCACGAGGCAGAGAAAAGAAAGGAAGTTTCCAGGCGTTTTGGAGTGAGCCAGAGACATGGAGAAGATACAAAGAGACAGGAACTGTCGGTAACATGCCTCGCTCAGGCCGCCCTAGGACTACTATTGCAGTGGATAACCATTACCTAAGGATTATGGCTCGGAGGAACCCTGAAAGCAACGCCACCATGTTGAATTATGCTTTTCGCGTTGTCACAGGACGTCGTGTTACGACTCAAACTGTGCGAAATAGGCTGCATTATGCGCAGCTTCACTCCCAACGTCCATAGCGTTGTCTATGTTTGTAACCATATCTGCAGTGCGGAACAGATGGGCCTAACAACATGCCGAATGGACCACTCAGGATTGGCATCACGTTCTCTCTACCGATGAGTGTCGCATATGCCTTCAACCAGACAATCGTCGGAGACGTGTTTCAAGGCAACCCTGTCAGGCCGAATGCCTTAGACACACTGTCCAGCGAGTGCATCAAGGTGGAGGTTCTCTAGTGTTTTGGGGTGTCATTATGTGGGGTTGACGTACGCCACTGGTGATCATAGAAGGCGCCGTAACGGCAGTACGATACGTGAATACAATTTCCGTACATCCACCTTATGATGAGCAGCGAGCAGCATCTGTATATTTATACAGTTTTTTTATGCGTTTCCATGGGGAGTCTATATGTGGCGATAGAATTTTCCAGTAGAATCACTGTCTGTGTCTCGTTGGCAGAATCGTTCTACAGTGATTTGAGCAGCATCGTAGGGAACTCAAGTTGATATCTCGGCTGGCAAATTCGCCTAATCTGAACCCGATATAACGCCTCTGGGGAACTGTCGGACTCCAGCTCGGGCGCTTTCACTCTTATTGACCCGTTATTTTCGGGAACTTGTGCGTGCATATCTGGTGGAACATGCTTCCGCAACCTTTCAAGGACTTCTCGAATACGTGCCACTCAGAGTGGTTCCTACATTGTGTTCTAAAGGGATGCCGTGTTCAGAATTGCAGAATATTTCACGAAAGATAACAACGCGAATCATCAGTTGCAGCTTCTGAAGATGACATTTTAAACTGCTCAGACCGATATAAAGTGAACCAAATGAATGTTTTTTTGTGCTACTGGCAACTGAGTTTTCATCTCTGTTGTACTATATAATAATATTTATCATACTAACGACCAACATAAATCAATACAAGCTTTTCGTCTACACGGCTTCCAAGCTAAGGTAACTGCTGTACCAACTTTGGCTTGGAAAACAAGAACGAAAAAAAAACGTACGTTCTGCCCTATGACGTGGCTCACTACAACATAGATCAGGGTATCAAAATGTAAAGGAAAGAATAAATTTTGCAGCTAAGAAATAGAACAAATAACTTTTATATTTGTAAAGATCCTATAAAAGTTCTGTTAAACCATATGTTGAATAAGTTACACGGTCGTCATATCTGTACACAAATAAAAATGATCACAGGTAATATTTAATATGGAAGTTTTTAGCTTATGTCAAGAACAGTGAAAGGTTAAAATGATATAGGACACATTGTACTTTTTGCTGTGTTTATACTAGTACATATGCTGAAAATTCGACTGCACGACCGTTTATCTCTGCAAGTTATATCATGTTACTGTAGATTATTTGCATATCGTGTTTTTTCATGTTATCTATAGAGTTGTTTTCTTTCTGTTTTGGTTCGTTAGTTTAACTACGCTAGTGAGCCAACACCATGTGTCTTCTTACCCAAGTCTGTATTATCGTAGCACTTACGATAATGCAGAGTACATGTAGGCGGGATGTTTGTCGTTGGTCTACGTCAGTGATATTTATAGCATATATTACAAGCACGCCCGGTTAGCCGAGCGGTCTAATGCACGGCTTTCCGGAGTGGGAAGGAGCGCCTGGTCTCCGGCACGAATCCGCCCGGCGGACTTGTGTCGAGGTCCGGTGAGCCAGCCAGTCTGTGGATGGTTTTTAGGCGGTTTTCCATCTGCCTCGGCGAATGCGGGCTGGTTCCCCTTATTCCGCCTCAGTTACACTATGTCGGCGATTGCTGGGCAAACAAGTTCTCCACGTATGCGTACACTACCATTACACTACCACGCAAACAAAGGGGTTACGTTCACCTGGTGTGAGACTTTCCCTGGGGGGATCCACAGGGCGCCGAATCGCACAATAACCCTGGATTCGGTGTGGGGTGGCGGAGGAGTGAGTGGACTTCTGTAGCCTGTTGTGCGGATGTGTACCACTGAGGGCTACGGCGGGGACAAAGTCCCTCCATCGTTTCTAGGTCCCCGATGACCATACAATACAGTACAATATATTACATATTTGGCAAAATTCACGCTAGACTGATTTTTGTTCGATGGCTACGTTCATTGCCATTATGTTATCTACATCTACATCTACATCTACATCTATACTCCGCGAGCCACCTTACGGTGTGTGGCGGAGGGTACTTATTGTACCACTATCTGATCCCCCCTTCCCTGTTCCATTCACGAATTGTGCGTGGGAAGAACGACTGCTTGTAAGTCTCCGTATTTGCTCTAATTTCTCGGATCTTTTCGTTGTGATCATTACGCGAGATATATGTGGGCGGTAGTAATATGTTGCCCATCTCTTCCCGGAATGTGCTCTCTCGTAATTTCGATAATAAACCTCTCCGTATTGCGTAACGCCTTTCTTGAAGTGTCCGCCACTGGAGCTTGTTCAGCATCTCCGTAACGCTCTCGCGCTGACTAAATGTCCCCATGACGAATCGCGCTGCTTTTCGCTGGATCATGTCTATCTCTTCTATTAATCTACCGGAAATCTGAAGATAGTGTCCACTGAAACTGTAATGAGATTTAAACCAAACACAAAAAAGAAAAGTTGGATTCATATATAAAATTTATTCAACACATTGTTGTGTCTGCCATTATCTAGTGCTCAACGCATTGGCCGTCGGTGTTTACTTGACGACCGAGAGCAGCGGCATTTGCTGAGAGTTGTCAGTGCTAACTGACAAGCAATACTGCATGAAGTAGCCGCAGAAATCAATGTGGGGCGTACGAAGAATGTTTCCGTTAGGACAGTGAGGCGAAATCTGGCGTTAATTGGCTGTAACGGCAGACGATCAACGAGAGTCCATTTGTTAACAGCACGACATCGGCTGCCGTGCCTCTCCTGTGCTCGTGACCATATTGGTTGCACCCTAGACGACTGGAAAACCGTGGTGCTGTGGTGCTGGTCAGACGAGTCCAGATTTCTGTTGGTAAGAGCTGATGGTAAGATTCGAGTGTGTCTCTGACCCCACGAAGCCATGGACCCAAGTCTTCAATTAGATACTGCGCAACCTGGTGGTGGTTCCATAAATGGTGTGGCCTGTTTTTCCATGGAATGGGCTGGATCGTCTGGTCCAACTGAATCGATCATTGACTGAAAACGTTTATGTTCGGCTATTCGTTCCCAGACAATGATGATATTTTTATGGCGACAATGCGCATGTACACAGGCTACAAGTGTTCGCAACTTGTTTGATGATCATCCTGGACAAGTTGAGCGAATAATTTGGCCATTTTGGTCACCCGACATGAATCCCATCAAGCATTTATGGGACATAATCGAGAAGTCACTTCGTGCACAAACTCCTGCACCGGCAACACTTACACAATTACGGATGGCTATAAAGTCAGAATGTCTTGTAACACCCCACCCATCACTTATCTGGTTTTGGCGTGTGTTCACCCCAGCTAGTTGACTAACAGATCAACAGAGAGTGCAAAACTACCGCAATATCGGATAATGCAAAGAAAGTAATAAGGCCCTGTGACTCCTGATTGAACTGCAGTGGCAGTGTTGACATTAATTGATTCAGAACTGATCCCTTTTTAATTAAAAAGGGGTGCACATTGATGTTATATTCAGCTATTGAACACCAGATGCAAATGTTGAACATAAAATTAATTAAGAAAGTGATTTCGGATTTCAACTACTTGATTGAAAACAGATGCAGTCGATTAGCACAAATTTATTTTAACTCACGACCTTCAATCATCACATTACATGACTCTCCTAACAGGCAGTGGGAATAAATTGTGTTTACGTGGAGTAAACCACGATAAATCAAAATTAATTCCTATCGACTGACCCAGGTGTAATACGAAGTGTGAGAAGAATTCTACAATACACGGCCCTTGAAACTCTCGTGGAAACTTTGCTGGCGTGATCCAACAAATTAATCGGTGGCCTAATTGAAGGCAGAGTGGGCGCAATATCACCGAGTTCAGCGTGGCGGGGCGTCGTTGTTGTGCGGACGTCGGCTGGCCTCGTGGTGCTACAAGGCAGTGCTCGTCTATTCACTCCTAGCTATCTTGCTCAGTACATAGCTGAACCAAAACTTTATATCTCCAAGCTCAATCGTTCTATTTGCTAAGTCCTAAACTGCAGAGATGCTCACTCTCTCTCAGGCAAGCTGAGTAAAGAACGCCATGTCCGCACTCTAGGCAAGCTGGGAACGGAAGACCTCTATGGAGACTTCTCACAGTCCGCTCTTCGCCTCGGTTTCCCCTCCAGCAAAATCACTTACCCCAATTGCAGCGCAAGTCGCTTTAATTATGCGTCGCTTCCCAGCGCCGACCAATGCCTGCTTTGGGAAGTGAACAAATTCCCACAAAATTTCCCTTCCTCTGAACTCCTACTATTTAACTCCTCCCAGGCAACCCATCAAGGTTAGCGTCTGCATAAAACACCAATTTTTCCGAAATTCTGACTCCCAGGAGAGTACTTCAAATTCCTTGGTCCTACTTTCCCATCGGAGGCTGGCGTATTTCATTCTGTCGCTCTTCACCTGATTTACTTCAGACTCTGCGAATCGTGAATTCAGCGTGAAATTGCTATAGTCATGAACACGCATATTTTGGCCTCTGTTGACTACTCTACCGTAGCTCTGCGCGGTTTTCTCGCATGTTTCACTGAAAACTTGATGACGGGCATTAATCAAGAGGCATATAAGATCTCCACTTGCTTCCCAGTACACCAGCATGGGATCAACCACTCCTTCGCTGTCTCTCATCTTAAGGCAGCTGGAGGCCGCTCCCAGTTACAGCTTTCTCAGAGTTTGAGCCGCCCTAAGCTGCCTATTGCCGCTTCCCTTCGCGCGCCGCCACCCGGCCACGGTCAACTCTGAATACTTCCCTGGGATAAACTACCCTCCAGTAAATCGACGCGTTTCCACAAAGTTTTCACGTCACGTGAATTACTTTAAAACCATCACCCAACATTAATTATTCCAATACGTCCATACTATACCCTCTACAAGACGCATTGTGCCTTGTCAGTAATTTTTGTTCAGCCCTACTGTTCGCTCAACGTGAATTCGGTGAGCTTTAGTGACTTCATGTAAGGGGCATAGTTCTTGCCATCTTACAGTCTTATATTTTCTGCAGGGGACTTTGAACGACTTGTTGAGTCCACGCCACAAAGAGTTTCTGCAATTCACAGGGCAAAAGGAGGTCCGACATGGTATTAGGAGGCATTCCATGACTTTTGCATCTCAGTGTATTCCACAGTAGAACACCAGACATCTCAGCATTACGTCGTCAGTGAACAGGGACGATCATTGACAGAAAACGAATTCGGGACTGTGACAGACGCGCTCAACCTTCAAAAAACTGTCTTCCTTTTTTTATGCTGGAAGAACGAAGCAAAAAAACCAGTTTCCGTTGCCTATAACGCTGCTACTCTAATAGCCAAATACCTCTCTTGCGCGTTTCTTTCATACGATGTTATATGAATTTCCAGTTGTTTCTTTATAAAACAAAATGTAGGCGTGCACAGAGAATAAAGATTGCCAATATTAAAGTGATTTGGCGGAAGTGTGTTAGCTGAAGGTGCTGACATTTCGCACATTTCTCGACATACGACTGACATCGCTATCCATGAACTGGTTTCCGTTTTGCAGCAATATTCTCGCCAATAAGAGAATACGAAGGTGAACTTGAGACAGGAGAGCCCTTGAGTCTGAAATTACGCTTCTGGAACTAATTAACTGGTTATGAGAAAACAACGTGGTTAGCCTTATTCAGGCTCCGCTGAAATTTCTGCAATGCGCAGAAGAGCCGTAAGCTCTCGAGAAAGACGTCAGAGCTACGTGCCGTGGTGCTTAGGATACTAGACCCACATTCGGGTTGAGAAGTGCTTCATCGATATAGACTATGCCCAGTTTCCTCACACACTTCTTTCGTCAACTATTGTGCTTCGTCTCTAATAACTTCGTCCAATCACTGAAGCATTTTTTTTTCATTAGTTCCCGAGAAAAAACTGTATTGCGAAAGTAATTGCCACTGAAATTATGGCGTAACAGAAAAAAAAACTGTAATTGCTTGCTGCTAAACGTTTTTCAAGAAAGAACTGTCCCCTGACTCTAGTAGTTTCCAGGTTATGATATTTTGAATTGATAGTGGAATTTCATAGACCCCCTGTGATCATGGGGACATGTGCTCCAAGAAACATGAGGAAAGTCAAATCATACGCCGGTTGCCAGAGTCAGAGAATAAAAAAAAATTTCAATAAAAATTGGCCAGGTGCTAGTAAGACTGAGGGTTTCGTACAAAGTTAACTTTGTATATACATAGTTCACACATTTCGGTAATGGAGAAGCTCGACCATTTTGTCCCTATTACCGACAATGATACTGGCAAGAGATTCCGAGACTTTCGATAATGTTTTAATTTCAAATCTGAAGTGGTTCGACAAATGATAAACGAAATATCCTTTTTTTCTTATGATATAGTTACAAATCAGCATTTACTTGTACTATGAAACCTTTCTTCTGGCCAGATTTCATGATTCTACGTCAAGGGCAGGTACCCTGTAGGTTTTAATGAGTGAGTTTGCAAGTATAAAATATGTCACATAAATGGCGGTATCTTTTGATTACATTGACTTAGAAGCTTAACACTTTTACACCACCAAAGTACTACAGACAAATATATATGTATATGATACGTCTACCCGTTCCTGAGATGAGTTCTTAACAGACGGCCGGACATACAGACAGTCTGATGCTCAATGAAAAAAATATCGTGTGATATAATTGCAAACTAACAAATTTCGGATTTTTCCCTTTGGTTGCAGTGTGAAGCCTTGCTTCGCGGCAAATTTTATAGGTCTACGTGAACCGAAAGCACATTGCAGGTCGAAGTACTCTGTCGGCTTTGATGACTGAGTTTGCCGGTATCGGAATATGGGAGATATATGGCCGTGCCTTTTGATTGCGCTAACTTAGAAGCTTCACATTTTACGTCGGCAGGGGACCGAAGACCACATGTGTCATGGCAGCGCGGTCAAGGGCGCCTTGCCACGGTTCGTTCGACTCTCCCCGTCGGAGGTTGGAGTCGTCCCTCGGGCATGGGTATGTGTGTTGTCCTTGGTGTAAGTTAGTTTAAATTAGGTTAAGTAGTGTGTAAGCCTAAGGACCGATGACCTCAGCAGTTTGGTCCCATAGGAACGTAACACCAAAAAAGTGACATGAATTTCAAGGTCATACATCTACCCGTTTCTCGGAAAAAGCGTTTTGAACAGTCGAAGAGACAGACAGAGAGACAACAAAGGGATCCTATAAGGGTCCCATTTTACGGATTGTGGTAGGGAAGCCGAAAAACTTTTCAGCAGTGGCTAAAGCGAAAGAGGGTCGTGACCTTAGAAACGAAGTACTTCCTGCGAGCTACTTGGCGAATGTAGCAGAGCAAATTTTTTTGCGCCAAATTCCTCTTTTGCGTAGACTTAACATTAATCCGACATCCACACAGGTTATCTACGAAAACAAAAAGAAATAAAACACTTTTATTTTGCTAATTGACTATATCGTTGCTCAAAGAAAGCAATGGAAGGAAAGTTTTGTTTGCGAAATGCCTGTGTTCTTTAAAGGTGGCATTACCGGACGCATCAGAAAACCACCTGGAATATACGTCTACATCATACTCCGCAAGGCACCTAATGGCGTGTGGCGGAGCGTACTTCTGGTTCCACTAACGGAGCCCTCCTACCCTGTTCCACTCGCGAATCGTACGTGGAAAGAACGATTGTCGGTGAGCCCCTGTATTGGCTCTAATTTCTCGAATTTTCTTCTCATGATCATTACGCGAGACATATGTGATGGGAAATAATATGTTATCCGACTCTTCCCGGAATGAACTCTCTCGAAGTTTCAATAGAAAATCTCTCCGTGATGCAAAACGCCTTTCTTGTAACGTCTGCCAGTGGAGTTTGTTGAGCATCTCCATAACGCTGTAGTGCCAACTAAACGAGCCCGTGACGAAACGTGCAGCTCTTCGTTGGATCTTATCTATCTCTTCTATCGGTCCTATCTGGTAGGGATCCCGGATAGATGAACAGTAGTCAAGAATCGGTCGAACAAGCGCCTTATAAGCCACTTCCTTCCTGGCTGGGTTACATCTCCGTAAAATTTTTCCTATGAGTCTGAGTCTGTCACGTGCATTTTCCCACTACTTGTTTTATGTCGTCATTCTATTTAAGGTCGCTCCGGATAGTTACTCCCAGACATTTTAAGGGAGATAGTGTTTGCAGCGGTTTGTCATCAATCGTGTAGGTGTATAGTAATGGATTTATTTTCTTTTGCATGCGCAATCGGTTACATTTATTTATGTTCAGGGTCAATCGCCAGAGCCTGCACCATTCATCAGTTCTCTGGAGGTTATTGTGCAAATCGCTACTATCTTCTGGCGATGCTAATTTGTTAACCGCATCATCTGCAGACAGCCTCAGAGAGCATCCGACCCTTTCTACTAGATCATTTCTATATATTGTAAACAGTAATGGTCCTATCACACTACCTTGGGGTACTCTAGAAATTACCTTTACATACGTGTTGTTCTTAGATCACGTTTCTCTCGTACATCTTCATCCTCTACTATTGGTGTTTATGGGACATCCTTCGTTAGCAATGATGGAACCACCATGTGGTTCACTAAGACAGAGAGAGAATTTCTCTATTGTGTCAATGGGGCCCTGGCCTATAGTCTCGTTTAGCTGTAAGTATCTAAAGGTTTCCATCTCTTTGTCTGCAAAATTGTGTTTGACGTTCTTTCTTAGTTTATAGTGCTGTGCACTACGTCGCAAGGGCTGGTTCGGTCCCAGTTCTTTCACTGAATAACTGTTTCCACAATTGCCGGCCGCGGTGGTCTAGCGGTTCTAGGCGCTCAGTCCGGAGCCGCGCGATTGCTACGGTCGCAGGTTCGAATCCTGCCTCGGGCATGGATGTGTGTGATGTCCTTAGGTTAGTTAGGTTTAAGTAGTTCTAAGTTCTAGGGGACTGATGACCATAGATGTTGAGTCCCATAGTGCTCAGAGCCATTTGAACCATTTTTTGCTTCCACAGTTTACACCAGCCCTTCTGGAAGCCATGCGAAAAAAATGTAGCATAAGCAAGATAAAATTTTTTGTTGTGGCTGCAGTTGTAGGAGGTGGATATAAGGCAGACCATTTGAACTGCAAGCTAGAAACACAAAGACCTACAGTTGCTTGGGTAAAATTTACGCACCTTTATTTATTATGTCACAGGTAGCGAAGCTGACAAAACTATAAAATAAAGTACTTAACATTCTCTGTCGAACTAACAATTGATCACCTAATTAGAAAGCTGTGTCGAAATTTTGGATCAGAGGTGAGGAGCGTAAGTACTCGTTATGAAAGAACTCGCTGGCCATAGTAAAAAAGGGAGTGCAATGCTCGTTCTTTTCTCTGATTTCTTAATAAAACTAATCGCTGAGTTCGGCTGCTATGATCAATAATAAAGCTGTCACCGTGGAAAAGCTGTAAGACGTGTGAAAGATCTTTGACTCTAAGTCAAGACTGAAACCGAACGATATTTATTTGAGTGACAAAAAATAAAAAAAATAAAAATTACAGAGAACAAATTTTCCTAAAACTGATATCGTATTACAAAAGGACGCTAATACTGTGGGGAGGTACCAAAAAAATGTGGAAGGCTGTATGGACAAAGCAACAAAAACTGCTCGTGTGAGCAGCTCGCGAAATCAAAGTTAACAATACAACAAGATGCCACAAATTATAGCCAAGTGAAGCAACACAAGTTGCGTGGTACGGTAAATGAGTATGGAGCGCGCCGCTGCTATTCAACTCTTACATTTCTCCAAAATCAGCAAACTGTGCACCCATCATAAGCAAGTGGTGTCCAGGAGACGAGCGAGCCTCATAGCGGGCAGCAGTCCGTATGGCCAGCAAACGTAGATCTCGCTCCACAACTTTCCACTTTCAAAACAACTCTGTACGGAGGGGATGACTCAGTGCTGTTACAATGCGATGGACGAGATTATGGCTTATTTCATGAAAAACTGTGAGGGGGAGGGGGTGTGGACATTGAAGAAACTTCCCACTGTTGGCGTACAGAATACGCCTTAACAAATAAGAAGTTGATACTGAAGAGTCCCATCGGTCAGTTGGTTTCTTCACACCAAGCACTATGGTGGGACGATCCAATTGGGTTGGGTACACCAGATTTTGGAGATAAAGCAACGGACCTTTCCACGCTGGTGTCTCATCCTATGATGTCCGAACAGAACAGACAAAAACGTTATGCTCAGTTACGCTGCACGGCGCCATCTGCTCTGAGCTAGGAGAGGTTCCGGCTCTGCGGGAAAAAGCACCAAGCGAGTCACCGCTTTACATCGCTGAAAACTATCCAGCTCCCAGAAGACCTTTCTCTTTCTAACGAGATTCACTGACTGCTTCCAGCCGACAAGGAGGATCTAGAGTTCACACCTTCCCCACGAGAAAAATGCAAAGCTTTCTTCCTAGCAAATATACCTATTTCACTCTAGATAAAAAGTTAACCACAGAATGATGGCAAAAATAAACCAGTAACTTTGACAGTATCAAAAATGAGATTCTATGGCATGTTCATTGCCTCTTCCCCTACACCTTCGCCACGTGTGCGACTTTTAAGGAGGTGCGGGTGAATTCTATTAGCCACTTAAAAATAAAAACTGTGGAGCTAGTATACTATTAGCTGCATTGAGAGCATAATCACTGACGGTGACCTCTATTTGCATCTGTAGCGCCACCCGCCGATTTCCGGCCACAGGTGGAGATTCCAGAGGTAGAGAAGTGTCCTCTGGCAGTCAGCAAGGAGTTGCTACACTCGGCCGACTTCGGAGCGAAGCGACGGTGGCGTAGCATGACGTCGGCGTAAACACCACCGATACCGCACTTTCAGTAAATAACCATCCTATATTGTGTAACTAAAAAGGTTAATGACAGCAGTCGCTGACAGCCTTAAGGGGACTGGTTCGTGACAAAAGTGAAAATTCGGAAAAATTTGTCAGTTTTATAGATAACGTAGCTCAAAGAGTAAGAGTTGTAAGACCATGTAACGCCTACCATTTCTTAATAGATATTTTCGTAACAATTTTCTGTATGAACTACAGCTTTTGGTGTCACACTTTTTTCTGAATTTTATTTTGTGTTGCAGGTGAAATAAAACATCTCCATTATTTATATACAGCATAGGTACACATATGTCGAATTAAAAACAAAGTAGAAACTCGATTTTTTTCTGGAAGTTCTTTACAATACTAAGTTTAGAGTATACTTTTAAGAAGATGACGCTGTCGTAAATTATGATACCAAAAATGTATGATAACGAGTATCAAAAATTTCAGTAATTCAGTAATACTTTCTCGGTCGTGCACTATCTCGTAGCTTCAAACGGAGGAATGTTTTCTACAGGATGTCTCGAAAGGAACAGTACAACTTTAATGTGCTATAGCATCCAAACTGATTAAGATATTTACACCACGTATGGCTTATGTGACACAAAGTTTTCATGTCATTCAACGAGTTTCAACACATATGCCTTTCTCCTTATGTCCATCTTCTCAGCGATGGTTGCGGGACTCGGATGTTCGATAGAGGATGTCAAATTAATCGCCTTTCAGGCGTCAATTTTCAGCCGTATTTTATTGGGCAACCAGTTTCTGCGTTTTACTACGATAGATTACTACGGTAGATTATTCCTACAAGTCGGTCAGGGGCCTGAAGAGTACACAGTAAAACGCTCAAACTGGTTGCCCAATAAAATAAGGATGAAAATTGACGGCTGAAAGGCGTTTAACTTGACATGTGCCTTTGGCGGCACGCACAACATTCAGACTGTATTCAAGATCTATCCACACTCGTCGCAACATATGCGCTTAAGCTTTCGCAGTGGGAGCAACGATTCGACTGTTTAACTAATTGATGTGGTTGACAGGCGGTTGGTAGACTCCGTTCCTGACGTACTCTCATAGAAAGAAGTTCCATCGGTGTAATGATAGGGCAACTAGGAGGCCAGGGAAGAGACCACACCTGACAATTCATCGATCTGGAAACACGTCTGGAACATCTCGCACAGTCTGAGCCCAGTATGGCGGTGCAACATGTTGCTGGAAAACGACTGTGCCTTGACGGTCAGCCGGTTGTGGAAGTGGTTCCACAATGCGATCAACCATGAAACAACCGACACGTTCACTTCTGGGCTGTCACGTACCTCTTCCGCTACAGTATGCTTGTTGTTTGTGTCCCGGATGCGAACGTGTGTGTTTACCTTCCACACACGTGGCATGACACCTCGTCAGAAAATGCTTGGCTGTCTGGAAACTTTACGTCCTCCTACAAGCGGTGAAGAATGTCCACAAAGAACTGCATAGGTTGTGGCTTCTCGTCTGGTTTCAGTGCGTGCTACAGTTGCAGTCGGTATGGACACATCTGTAAACGATTCCAGGCACACGGTCGCCCTAGGAATCTGCAGCTCATGTGACGCCCTCGGAATAGACATGTGCGGCGAACGTTACAAGGCCAACCGTGTCCGTTCTGTGTCGGCTTTACTTGTTCCAGGTCGTCCAGTATGGTTCTTCACGTCAACGCTTCCTGTCTACATACAATTCCTGTACCACCGGTGTATCGACGTCTGCGTGTGTGGGTCTTTCCTACAACGTGTATAAATATCCCTTTGAACCTTCTTGTCCGATATGGCCTAACTAAACCATTCCACACACTACGTCTTTTGTTGAACCGTTGTCACTATGCTTTACTCACGACAACGTGGAACACACACAAACGAAGCTATGTGAATTTATCACACAAGCCAAACATGGTGTGAATATCTTATTTAGTTCGGGTGCTATAACACATTTCAGTTATAGCGTACGTTTTGAGGTATCCTGTACTACTGAACAAGTGATATTTGCGAATAAACTGAGTTGCATTAATGTCTCAACGAGTTTCCCTGTCTTCAAAATGGAAATCTGTGGTAGGTACCAATACCCTGTATTTCAAAATGTTAATAACTTCTAACTGGTTTTTGGTAATCATTCTTCATAATTTGATTTCACTCAGAGTAGAACAGTAGTGTAACATATAGACTATTAAATACAGTATTGATAAGATTTTCACGACTGCATCACTTTTAAATTCGGGCATAATTACTTAACCATGTTGTACCATGGAACAGTTTTCCGCATTTGGGAAAACATTACTTTCCCGGCGTAGTGTTCATACTTCCAGAAAGAGACGGCACACACATATAGTGACTGCTATCATTTCAAAATGGAATAAGAAAATATATTGCAATTTTGTTACAAAGCTGTCTGAAAAGTGATCCCCTACTTGTTGTGGCGCAGTGATTTGACTTGCATCATTGCAATAACAAAAAATGGTTTAAATGGCTCTGAGCACTATGGGACTTAACATCTGAAGTCATTAGTCCCCTAGAACTTAGAACTACTTAAACCTAACTAACCTAAGGATATCACACATATCCATGCCCGAGGCAGGATTCGAACCTGCGACCGTAGCAGTCGCGCGGTTCCGGACTGAAGCGCCTAGAACCGCTTGGCCACCGCGGCCGACGCAATAACAAAAATACAAGACTGTATCGAAATGCTCAGAAGCAGGTTCGCTAACCTTGAATGTAGTGGAAATTGAATTTTTGAAAATACTTTGACCTCAGAAAATAATTGTATTGTTTCTGACTAAAATTCGTGAAGAACGCTATGCTCTTTCCACTATAATGCTGTTGTGTTGTTGTGGTCTTCAGTCCCGAGACTGGTTTGATGCAGCTCTCCATGCTACTCTATCCGGTGCAAGCTTCTTCATCTCCCAGTACCTACTGCAACCTACATCCTGCTGAATCTGCTTAGTGTATTCATCTCTTGGTCTCCCCCTACGATTTTTACCCACCACGCTGCCCTCCAATACTAAATTGGTGATCCCTTGATGCCTCAGAACATGTCCTACCAACCGATCCCTTCTTCTGGTCAAGTTGTGCCACAAACTTCTGTTCTCCCCAATCCTATTCAATACTTCCTCATTAGTTATGTGATCTACCCATCTAATGTTCAGCATTCTTCTGTAGCACCACATTTCGAAAGCTTCTATTCTCTTCTTGTCCAAACTATTTACCGTCCATGTTTCACTTCCATACATGGCTACACTCCATACACATACTTTCAGAAATGACTTCCTGACACTTAAATCTATACTCGATGTTAACAAATTTCTTCTCTTCAGAAACGCTTTCCTTGCCATTGCCAGTCTACATTATCGAAACTATAATACTATGGATCGAAAAAGTAATATTCAGTTAATAATTACTGAATAACTTTGTTCTCTTACTGCAAGTGAACGACAAGAAATTGTGTCACTTCTGTATCCTCCGGTTAATTCCAGATTTAATTGAATACTTTTACCTTGAGAATTCTGCATTCACTAGCACTGAGTATCTACACTGCGTAAAGGCTGAAATAGTTGCTGGAAGACTGTTAGCGAAGCGCTTATCTTAGGATTTAACTGCTACGTCTTGATACAAAATCAGGGACGGAGCACTCTGTGGAGGATGAAAAGGTTTTATTTATGTTGTATTATGACATTCACTTTCGTTAATTAGAAAATCAAGTAAAACTATGTTTCTTGCACAGTGACAGCCAACAATAGCATGCAGTACGTCTATTACCGAAACTCAAAAAAAGTCTCAAAAAAAGAAATCACCTGACTAGTGTCTTTCATTCAATTGAATTTTCTCATTTTGAGAAGACACAAGGAGCGATCTGTTTTATGTGTTAAAAACATTCAGATGCCAAGATCCATAAATATTTCTTTATTTAAAACAACCGGTTTGGACAGTTTTAACTGTCCTAAAAATCTTCTTGTTATGAAACGTGCTGTTTTTTATTCGAATGACAATTTGGCGTGAGGTCCACCTTAAAATGAAAAGATTTTTACACAAAGATTTTTAAGAACTGAAGATGACAGCGAAATCCGTCAAAGCCGCTTGTTTTAAATATAGGAATATTTAAGCGACCTTGGCTTTTGAATCTTTCGTATGACATTTTCACTCGAACGGACAAACCTCGTTCATTTTCTATAGAGTGATAAGCTAACTTTCCTATATCGTTTGACGTACTCTATCTGGTAGCGTATATTTACATGAGATATGGAAGATCAAATGTTCTCAATGAAGTTACAGTTTCTGTACATCTGAGTTCAAACGTATAACCAGCTACATACGAAATTAAGTTCACTGGGAGATGGGGATAGAATACACAATGACAACTGTTCGATATGTGACTACATGGAAGTCTCTTGGTAATTTGTTATGTAACTAACCTTTACTCGCCATTATTTAATGACAAAGAATGTCAAAAATGGTTGCGATCCAATGAAATTAAGTTTTATGCATACAGTCTGTGCTGTTTCTTCAGAAAGTATTTCTTTAAAAAATATGGTTCCCTGCCCGTCCAACATCACGTTAAACTTTTGATGGGACTACAGATGAAGTACGAGCCTATCGACAGGTCTTCAGGAATGTCTGTGGTTTATTAAATGGCTCTCGCACAGTCAGCATTATTGACACAATAACGCTGTGTCAATATCCCTGCGTGGAAGTGCGAGGCCAAGGACAGCGCAGTAATGTTGCGCAATACGTATGTCCGGGAAGCGTCCATTAGAACCCTGCCTTCATAGTGAACATGTTCGCACTCGTAGATTCAGAATAAGCTTGTATTGCTATTGAGTCGCTTGCTCGCTGAACAAGGGTAGAAATTATCCAGAACGCGAGAAACGAGTTTGAAACGTTTATAGTAAAAATTTCTGTGGACCAGGACTCGTACACGGGCAGCATAGATTCGTAAACCACAACAACAAAAATAACTACAAATTAAACAAGTGAAGTGTGTAATTTATCGTGTGGATGTACTGTAACAACTACAGTAAACAAAATTTAAAAAAATATTTACTGATTACTGATTGAAAGTTTACATGAAGTGCTGTATGCTCAATGGATAGCTTACCAGAACTTATTTATCAATTCTGAGAAATTCTGCAAGTAAAATAAATATGTCTGTTTACTGCTGTGACACTATGACCCTCAGTTTCCTCTGCTGTTGTGGACAACGAGGTACCTGGAGTTTCCTGATAAATTAAGAAATTCACTTGTCAAGGTACCACATGGGGCTTTCACGCACATCTTCCGGACCACTTCTTGATCTTTTTTCATTTCCTTTTTTTCAGTACTTTGCGGGAATTCCTTCGGAGTGATCTGAATTTCTTTCGATCTCGGCAGGAACTGTCGTGTGTTGTGCAACACCGCTCTCAAACGCTACAGTATGCTGCGCATTATGTCGAGCGCGAGTTAGTACTATTGCAGCCCTGTAGTAGTAGTAGGAGGAGGAGGAGTAGTTTTATTCGTCCGTATATCTCTTTTACAAAGATATTGGGTATGTATTGGTATTACAATTTAAGAACAACAATAAAGCAATTTCAATTGAATCAGCTGTTGGTTCTTGGTGAAACACTGCAAATTAACTAAACACAGTTACCCGAGCGCGGTGGCGGAGTGGTTAGCCCACTGGACTCGCATTCGGGAGGACGACGGTTCAATCCCGTCTCCGGCCATCCTGATTTAGGTTTTCCGTGATTTCCCTAAATCGTTTCAGGCAACGTCCGGGATGGTTCCTTTGAAAGGGCACGGCCGATTTCCTTCCTTAACCCGAGCTTAAGCTCCGTCTCTAATGACCTCGTTGTCGACGGGACGTTAAACACTACCCACCAACAAACACAGTTCTTTGCCTTGTTTCACAAATTCTGTTGTGATTACTGCACAAGCTATGTTTAGGGTTATAAGCCCATTTTCAAGTACATTACTGATTCCAAAGATCATAAGGCAAAGAAAAACATCTCAACTTCTTAATGTATCTATTCTTGGCTTCATGTAAAATTATTTCAATGACCATTTCTTAAAAAATTACATATGGAATTACACAATTTAGCAATAACAACATCATGATTAACCATACTTAGGAATAAAGTTACGCATCAGCTTAGAACTTTTTATCTACTGATGGATTGAGTCCCAAAGTTTTACTTCTATCTAGGAGCTGTGATATCATCTAAAAGAGGTGAATAATTGAATTGGGTTTGTTCCTTCAATAATACGTGTGGGGATATACACATCTATTTCTTAATTTCTAGAATCTCTAACTGGTTTACTTTTCCCCCTTTTCCTCTGGGTGTAAGACTTGTACATCTATTATGTACATATGGTTTTTTGTTAAGGTTTAGCAAATGCTGAATCAGGCTTCTTCAATCTCCAGCTCACCATCCCTCTATAATGCGTGACATGTCAAGCTGAAAAAGAGGATAAGATGTTATTATTACGCACTGCATAACTTTAAGAGTGATTGTTCCCAGAAAAGAAAACAAAGAAGGAAAATTATGGTGTGAAAGTGTTATGGGGAATGATAGATGTTTTATTATCGCTATTATTATTTATTTGTGTTACAGTTTTTTACCAATTCCATACTCCCTGTTATCAGAGTAAGCTCCCAATGTATGGTATGTATTGCGTAAAAGGTACTTTTTAACTGTCCTTCTAAATAAGTTTGTATTAGATAAGTTTATTTTAGCAATGTGTTTAAGATCCTTTGGCAGTTTGTTGTACAGTTTTGTTCCTCGGTAGAAAATGTTATTTTTTGTTCATTCTTTCTTGGTAAATTTAAGTTCAGTCTAGATCCTGTTACATGGTAATGGACAGAGCTGTTTGTGCTGATATTATGAACGTCATTTTTGATGTGTAGATCTACTGGTAAATGTATTCACACGTGTTGTTAAAATCCCCAGTGTTTTGTACAGATCATTACAACGAGCTCGACCACCGTTTTTGTTTATTTACCTTTTCTGCACTTTGGAAATTGTGTCCATATTTTGTAGTTTTGTTTCCCAGAAACGAATGTCATAGCTAAGAACTGAGTGTCCATATGAATACCATTTGACTGAAAGACACTTGCTGCGACACACTGATGACAGGACTCCTTGGGCATAATATGCTGATGACACTCTGTTTGAAAGTATCTTTGCGTGTTCACAACAACTAAGAATCAATATTCATCCCTAGAAATTTTCCATCTATCACACAGCCTACAGTGGTGTCTTCTACACTTAATTTAACCGTCTCAATGCTCCACTTCAAACTGCCAATCATTGCATTAGTTGTTTTTATGTTCAGTGTCAAATGGTTCAAATGGCTCTGAGCACTATGGGACTTAACTTCTGAGGTCATCAGTCCCCTAGAACTTAGAACTACTTAAACCTAACTAACCTAAGGACATCACACACATCCATGCCCGAGGCAGGATTCGATCCTGCGACCGTAGCGGTCGCGCGGTTCCAGACTGAAGCGCCTAGAACCGCTCGGCCACTCCGGCCGGCTGTTCAGTGTCACTTTAATTCTTATTGAACAATTGCAAACTTCTTTGAGGGTGTCATATGTTGCCGTGCAAGGACTTCTCTTCTGGATGACTATAACACTGCTGTCAACAGCAAAGAGAATTTGTTCCCCACGAGTAGTAGAAAATCTTTGATGTGCACCAAGATGACAAAAGTCTTAACATCGTGTCGGAACTCCTTTCACCCGGTGTAGTGCAGCAATTCGACGTGGCATGGACTCAACCAGTCGTTGGAAGTATCCTGTAGAAACACCGAGATATGCTGAGTTCATAGCCGTCCATAATTTCAGAAGTGTTGCCAGTGCGGGACTTTTTGCACGAACTGACTTCTCGATTATGTCCCATAAAGGTTCGAAGGGTCTCATATCCAGCGATGTGTTTGGCCAAATCCGTCGCTCCAGAAGTTCTTCAAACTGCGAATTGTGGGCCGGTGACAAGACATCGTTGTTTCGGAACATAAAGCCCATGAATGACTACAAGTGGTCGCCAGGTAGCCGAACACAACGGTTTCCAGTCCATTGATATGTTCAGTTGGGCCAGAGAACCCAGTCCATTCCATGGAAACACAGCCCACACCATTATGGAGTCACCACGAACTGCACAGTGCCTTGTTGCCAAATTGGGTCCATGGCTTCGTGGGGTCTGCGCCAAACTCGAACCCTAACACCAGCACTTATCAATAGAAATCGCGATTAATCTGGACCAGGTCACGGTTTTCCTGTCGTCTAGTCACCGGCGAATATGGTAACGAGCCCAGGAGAGGCGCTGCAAGCGGTGTCGTGCTGTTAGCAAAATGGTTCAAATGATTTAAATGGTTCTGAGCACTATGGAACTCAACATAGGAGGTTATCAGTCCCCTAGAACTTGGAACTACTGAAACCTAACTAACCTAAGGACATCACACACATCCATGCCCGAGGCAGGATTCGAACCTGCGACCGTAGCGGTCGCGCGGTTTCAGACTGAACCGCCGAGAACCGCTCGGTCACAACGGCCGGCTGCTGTTAGCAAAGACACTCACGTCGGTCGTCTGCTGCCACAGCCCATTAACGCCAAATTTCGCCACACTGTCCTAACGGATACGTTCGTCGGACGTCCGAAATTGATTTATGCAGTTATTTCATACAGTGGTGCTTCTCTGTTAGCACTGACAACACTAAGCTGACGCCGCTGCTCTCGGTCGTTAAGAGAAGGCCGTTGGCCACCGCGTTGTCCGAAGTGAGAGGTAACGCCTTAAATTTGGTATTCTTGGCACACTCTTGACACTGTGGATCTCAGAATTCTGCATTCCGTAACTATTTCCGAAATGGAATGTCCCATGCGTCTAGCGCCAAATACAATTCCGCCTTCAACGTCTGTTAATTGCCGTGTCTGGTCATAAACGTGTGGGGAACCTTTTCACGTGAATCCCCTGAGTACAAATGACAGCTTCGACAATGCACTGCAGTGTTATATCTTGTGTCCAAGATAGTACCGCCATCCGAAAATGTGCAGGTCACTATCCCATGACTACTGTCACTTCAGTGTGATGTCCCCACGAGGTAGAAACATGGTAGGCTTATGTTACAAACAAACCAATGTACACTAATGGCCATTAAAATTGCTACACCCCGATAATGACGGGCTACAGACGCGAAATTTAACCGACAGGAAGAAGATGCTGTGATATGCAAATGATTAGCTTTTCAGAGCATTCACACAAGGTTGGCGCCGGTGGCGACACCTGCAATGTGCTGACATGAGGAAAGTTTTCAACCGATTTCTCAAACACAAACAGCAGTTGACCGGCGTTGCCTGGTGAAACGTTGTTGTGATGCCTCGTGTAAGGAGGAGAAATGCGTACCATGACGTTTCCGACTTTGATAAAGGTCGGATTGTAGCATATCGCGATTGTACTTTATCGTATCGCGACATTGCTGCTCGCGTTGGTCGATATCCAATGACTGTTAGCAGAATATGGAATCGGTGGGTTCAGGAGGGTAATACGGAACGCCGGGCTGGGTCCCAACGGCCTCGTATCACTAGCAGGCGAGATGACAGGCATCTTATCCGCATGGCTGTAACGGATCGTGCAGCCAAGTTTCGATCCCTGAGTCAACAGATGGGGACGTTTGGAAGACAACAACCATCTGCACGAACAGTTCGACGACGTCTGCAGAATCATGGACTATCAGCTCGGAGACCATGGCTGTGGTTACCCTTGACCCTGCATCATAGACAGGAGCGCGTGCGATGGTGTACTCAACAACGAACCTGGGTGCACGAATGGCAAAACGTTATTTTTTCTGATGAATCCAGGTTCTGTTTGGAGCATCTTGATGGTCGCATCCGTGTTTGGCGACATCGCGGTGAACGCACATTGGAAGCGTGTATTCGTCATCGCAATACTGACGTATCACCCGGCGTGATGGTATGGGGTGCCGTTGGTTACACGTCTCGGTCACCTCTTGTTCACATTGACGGCACTTTGAACAATGGACGTTACATTTCAGATGTGTTACGACCCGTGGCTCTACCCTTCATTCGATCCCTGCGAAACCCTACATTTCAGCAGGATAATGCACGACCGCATGTTTCAGGTCCTGTACGGGTCTTTCTGGATACAGAAAATGTTCGACTGCTGTCCTGGCCAGAACATTCTCCAGATCTCTCACCAACTGAAAACGTCTGGCTTGTCACAATACGCCAGTCACTACTCTTGATGAACTGTCGTATCGTGTTGATGCTGCATGGGCAGCTATACCTGTACACGCCATCCAAGCACTGTTTGACTGAATGCGCAGGCGTATCAAGGCCGCTATCACGACCAGAGGTGGTTGTTCTGGGTACTGATTTCTCAGGATCTATGCACCCAATTTGCGTGAAAATGTAATCACATGTCAGTTCTAGTATAATATATTTGTCCAATGAATTCCCGTTTAACATCTGAATTTCTTCTTAGTGTAGCAGTTTTAATTACCAGTGGTGTATTCATATCATAGCTAAGAACTGAGTGTCCATATGAATACCATTTGACTGAAAGACACTTGCTGCGACACACTGAAGACAGTACTCCTTGGGTATAATATGCTGATGACACTCTGTTTGAAAGTATCTTTGCGTGTTTCTGGAACACTACGTTCAATGTTCGGCAATATGCGCTATGTATTGTGATCACTACAATACAATAAAAAGTCAACACCGTTCTGAGACGGTACCAGTATTGTGCGACCGCTACGGTCGCAGTTTTGAATCCTGCCTTGGGCATGGATGTGTGTGATGTCATAAGGTTAGTTAGGTTTAAGTAGTTCTAAGTTCTAGGGGACTGATGACCTTAGAAGTTAAGTCCCATAGTGCTCAGAGCCATTTGAACCATTTGAACCAGTATTGCGCAAGAAGTAGTGAGAATGTGAAGGCCCCTTTAGAATGAGGAAAACCTGGGAAACACCGCAGCCAGGCTGTCTGGCTCGCCTGCTGCGTGACAAGTCCAACCGTGACGTCGGCGCTAACTTCCGCGGTGCTTTCGTTTTCGCTTTGTCGGAACAGCGTGGTAGGGGGTGGAGGAGGTGGAGGGGGGGGCGGCGGTAATCCCGTTGGGCCTTTCTCCGGCGAGAGCGAGAGGTGCCGGCGCGGCGCGGCGCGGCTCGGCGTTTGCCCGTGGGAAGCCGGGCCGGCCGGGGCTCGCCTTGGCGCGGCCTCGCGGCTCCCGGAAGCGCCTTGGAGCGGCCTTGCGGCCGGTGAATGCGGCTGCGGCTGCGGCACCGCTTCTGGGGCAAGGACGGCCCCCACTGCGTCTGCCCAGCACTACGGTGCATTCCGGATGCCCTCTGGCTCCGCCTCTCACAGCGGGACCCGCCACGTCGCTCACTTTGGCGTATTTCCTCTACCTGTACAACACCGGGTCCAACACGATACTTCGCCTCAGGCAATAAGAACACTGCTCCTGGAGATATCACGCCAGCCTGCCGTTGTGACCGTGCGGTTCTAGGCGCTTCAGTCTGGAACTGCGCGACCTCTACGGTCGCAGGTTCGAATCCTGCCTCGGGCGTGGATGTGTATGATGTCCTTAGGTTAGTTAGGTTTAAGTAGTTCTAGGTTCTAGGGGACTGATGACTTCAGATGTTAAGTCCCATAGTGCTCAGAGCCATTTGAACCATTTGAACCGAAAGGGCATCGTAGATCGGATGAATCATTTTTTTGAAGTTCTTTAGAGAGTGGTTGGGCGTGTTGATATTCGTCCAGATGTCCGGTAGCCTCTGCAATGCGCCACTTGCACCAACTAGTTTCCCCAGCCTGACAATTTTGGTGTTGTGGGTGGTCATCCGTCCAACACTTTGGAAATACGTTGCCCAAATTGCCTTCTTCATCTGTTCCACCGAATTGGTATGCTGTCGGATTGCCAAGCCGTAGTACGTCGTAAGCTCCATGATCACTTTATCAGTTTTAGTCATGGGCAAACACACAGTCGAAATTTCCGAAAAAATATGGTGCGTGATAAAGGCCGATTTCAGGCAGGTGCATTTTTTTGTTCAATCGCGAATAACTAACATTTCCGTTCCGTATTCGGAAAAAGGAGATATCTGTCACACATTAGCGAGGGGAACTGTGCAGCAATATATAGTAACCACTTGTAACGATGTCACACACCACAGTGAAGAAGTAAGGGAACAAACAATCGAAAATAATGATATGGGATTCGACCACAGACATTTCACATCTGTTCTTTCAAAACCATCGGGAAAGAAGTAGTACTTTGTACCCCAAGCCTTAGACTGCACAATTTGATAGGTTGATGTCCCCTTCTTGGCCATTAGGATATAAACTAGAATTCATCTGTGGTCATACGGAGGGTTCAAACATGAAAACGGATGGTATTGCATATACCTTTAGTATGTATAAAGAATTTGGGGATGCGTTCGTCGTCCGCTATTGGTCGCAAGTGATAAAGGAAGGATGAAACAGGAGACCATGAGACAGAATCATCAGGATTCAGGGGCCCTGTGAAACTATTCGGATTATTTTTTAACAATAACCAGTTTCTGGATGAGCTACGTATAATGCGTTGAAAATTAGTTGCGGCTTTTGACGTTTGGCTGACCGGAGGGGGACGTGATGCCTTTGCTCAGGTAACACCAATGGCGAGCCGGCTTTCCCTACCACACTGCCAGTAGTTCGGCTGGTAAAGCGCCCCTGTTGCCAAACCATGAGTAAACAATACCAAGTGTTGTCCCGCTGTAGATGCATCAACGTTTGTCAGCTCCCGTAATCAAGTCGTATTTTCTGTCGCTGAAGTGTTCTATAGTCGTCAAGTATTGTGAACAAGTGTTTAGTGTTGGCGTTGCATTGAGGACAACACTGCAGTACATCTGAATACGAGATTTGCTATAAAAGTGTCCTACAAGAACGTTCTGCTGCGAAACTTTTCTCGAAATTCGAAAATAGTAATGGACAAAACGCCATACCACTCTGTTGTGATGCATCAAGCTCCAACAGTGCAATAGAAGAAAGCGGATATTTTGCTCTGGGCACAAAGAAATGTTCTCTGAGATAAAGTTTAACCTAGCATGTATAAAGCGAAGTTAATGGAACTTTAAGTGTTGTGGAAGCCAAAACTTCACGCTAATTGGCAAATGGTAAAGGACATAGTTTAATCAGTCTTCATCGGTATCATGCTCATTTAAATCCGACAGTGTATATGGGCCTAGGTAAAAGTAATGTGGCAAAAAACAGTAAGCAGTTTACGCTCACTGAGATTGAAATGCTGGTAAAAGAAGCCACTTCAAATGTTACACGGCAGGGCTGGTCTTGAGTTGTCAGCCATTAAATGTCACCAAGAAGGTAGTTGAGGAGACATTGATTCATGAAGCACTGTGACGAGTTTTGAGGAATAAGTATCTTCTCCTGCTGCCACGTTAAAATCTTCTCTTGTTAAAACACAGCGGAGTTTAGAAATATTCAGCTCACTAACATTATAATGCAGTTGAAATTACCACGTAAACCTGAAATAGTGTATTATTATAGTAACAACTGAGTGCAAGTCAGGTTAATAGTTTCTGAAAAAGCAAATTCTCAGTATAAAAGTAAACGTGTAACTTCTTCACTTATATTGTTACAAAACCTACAGCAGTTCTCGTTTCACCATGGACCTCAATAACTACATTATTTGTTCGGAAAAATTTGTAGTCGCACGACGGTCCTTGTCACTGCCCGCTGAGAGTAGAAAAATACACCTACCCACCAACTCCAACTGTAGTAGTGTCGTGTGAAGGGCAATGAAGAGGTAGTGTGAAGTCATGTGAAACTTTCAGCGTTACGATTTCAAGTCTCTGGGAACGTTATTTCTCACCTCGCTCAAATGCCATCATAAAATCGTCGTCTAAATCTGTGAACAATCGTACGAAACACTCGTATTTCTCTGTTCTTATTTTTAGTGCTGTAACAGTTTACACTTGATGACATCTGACAAATATTCTCTGTGTATTCATTTGTTGACTAAGTCTCCGCTGATGTCATGCATTTATTGTGTTGTTCTCATGTGTATTTAATATTTGCATTCAACCTAGATGCCATTTATTAAGTTTATCATTACGAAGTTAATGTCTTTATATTTCATAGTACCATGTACACTGATACATTTCTAACACATATACCTTGTTTGTATGTAACTGCAACTTTCGTGTTTAGCTTTCTGTTTACAGACTATAGTTTACAGTTGGCACATAGTTATCCACTTGAACATATTATTGTCACATGTCACATTTGACACATGTCACATCTCTAGTTACATTCATATTTATCATTATAGTTCTTTATCTTACCGTAGGTCCTTTCACATTTCTTTTTACTGGTGCTATGTACACAACACAGATCATTTGTCTCAGCAGTTATTACATTTGTCATGAATTAACGCAGGTTGATGAGAGGAGATTGTTAAATGCTGGATACTAAATCGATTAAAAGACCTGTTACTTGGAACTGCAATCAAGGAGACCACATTTTCTGGAATTAAAGTAATTTTTTAATATTAAGAAAAATTTGAAATTTCTTATCTGGCTGCAATAAATGAAACCTAGAATATTAGCCGCTTGGCTACTCTCGTAAATAATTTATTTAACGACCGATTTTGTAGCCTAGAAGCAACATCATCAGGTGGATTATGACACTGAAGTTTCAACATGGACGGGACTAATCATTACTTGTCTACGATGTTTTTGTTGGTGTGGTCTTCAAAGAAAAGACTGGTTTGATGCAGCTCTCCATTCTGCTCTATCCTGTGCAAGCTTCTTCATCTCCTAAGCACTACAGCAACATACATCTTTCTGAATCTGCTTACTGTATTCATCTGCTGGTCTGCTCTACGGCTTTTTACCCTCCTCCCCCCCCCCTCGATCCTCCACACACACTTCCCTCCAGTACCAAACTGGTGATCCCTTGATGTCTCAGAATGTGTCCTATCAACTTATCCCTTCTTCTAGTCATGTTGTCCCACAAATATCCTCCTCATTAGTTCCCTGATCTGTACATCTAATCTTCAGCATTCTTGTGTCGCACCACATTTCAGAAGCTTCTATTCTGTTCTGTTTATTGTCCATGTTTCGCTTCGATACGTGGCTACACTCCATACAAATACTTTCAAAAAAGACGTGTAAAGAGTCAAGTCTATATTCGATGTTAACAAATTTCTCTTCTGCAGAAACACTTTCTTCCCATTACCAGTCTACATTCTACATTCTCCCTACTTCGGCCGTCCTCATTTATTTTGCTGCCCAAAGCTGTGTCAAATTCTTCTCTCAGTATCGTATCTCCCATCTTATCTTCATCTACGTCCACTTCCCTTTCTACAATATTGCTTTCAAGTTCACCTCCGTTGTATAGACCCTAAATATACTCCTTCCACTTTTCAGCTATCCCTTCTTTACTTGGGACTGGTCTTCCATTTGAGTTCTCGGCAATCATACAGTTGTTTCTCTTTTCTCCAATGGGTTCTTTAATTTTCCTATCTATGAATAAATGATGCAATTATATTTATTTATACACAAGGAACGTCTGGTCCTATCCATGCTACAACTTTAATGTCATGATCCACAATATTTAACCTGATGATATTGCTTCTAGGCTATGAAACCGTTCGTTTAATAAAATATTTACTGGAGCAGCCAACTGGTTATTAATCAAGACTGCTTATGGGTGCAATTGTCCCTCATGTAAGGTAAGTGTTTCAGTAAATCAGTTAGGTTTCTCAGCTGAATACGTTTCATTTGAATCTTATTTATTCTCATTGACTAAATATGTGAATATGATGCTTGCAGAGACCATACAGTCCTATCAGGTGTCATCAACATCCAGCACGGCCTGCAGACCCATATCCAGCAGTTAGGTACACACATCGATATCTGTTCGGATCCCTGAGAATTTTTGTGTGCTGGTTGTTGGTTCATCTTTTTTCATTCCTTCATGGTTGGCAAAGTTGTCCCCTTTCCCTTGTTATTTCTTTTTTTCACAATAATTGATAGGCAATCAATTGTGTACAGTTTAAATTTTTGCTTATGCACGCCCCACTATAATATACTGAGGAGCAGAAGAAACTAGTACACCTGTCTAATATCATGAAGGACCCCTGCGAACACGCAGAAGTGCCGCAACACGACGTGCCATGGACTCGACTAATGTCTGAAGTAGTGCTGGAGGGAGAGGACAGCATGAATCCTGGAGGGCTGTACATAAATTCCTAAGAGTACGACGGGGTGGAGATCTCTTTTTAACAGCACATTGTAAGGCATCCCAGATATGATCAATAATGTTTATGTCTGGGCTGTTTGGTGACTATCGGAAGTGTTTAAATTCAAAAGAGTGTTCCTGGAGCCACTCTGTTGCAATTATGTACGTGGGGTGTGTCGCATTGTCCTGCTGGAATTGCCCAAGTCCTTCGGAATGCGCAATGAACATGCATGGATGCAGGTGATCAGATAGGATGCTTACGTACGTGTCACCTGCCAAAGTCGTATCTAGACGTTTCAGGGGCCCAATATGACTCCAACTGCACACATCCCACACAATTACAGAGTCTCTACCAGCAGGGTCCATGGGTTCATGGGGTTGTCTCCATACCTGTATACGTCCATCCGCTCGATACAATTTGAAACGAGATTCGTCCGACCAGGCAACAGTCCAATGTCGATGTCGACGGGCCAAGGAGAGGCGTAAAGCGTTGTGTCGTGCAGTCATGAAGGGTACACGAATGGGCCTTCGGCTCCAAAATCCCTTATCGATGGTGTTTTGTTGAATGGTTCGCACGGTTACGCTTGCTGATGGACCAGCATTAAAATCTTCAGCAATTTGGGGAAGGATTGCTCCCTTTCTTGCATGATCTTTTTCTGGTCGCAGCGATGTCGAACATTTGATGCTTTACCGGATTCCTGATAATCACGGCCACTCGTGAAACGGTCGTACGGGAAAATCCCATCTTCATCTCTACCTCGGAGATGCTGTGTCCATCTCTCGTGCGCCGACTATAAAACGACGTTCAAACTCAGTTAAATCCTGATAACCTGCCCCTGTAGCAGCAGTAACCGATATAACAACTACGACAGACACTTGTTTTCTTATATAGGCTTTGCCGACCGCAGCGCCGTATTCTGTCTGTTTACATCTCTCTGTATTTGAATATGCATGCCTATACCAACTTCAATGTAATTTTAGTGGAACATTATTGCGAGTGAAGGATTATAAAAGACTGTGGGTCTTTTTGACCCTCATTTATTCTACATTATTTATTCAGCCGAACAGACAATTACAAGTTCCTACGGCCAATGAAACTGTTAGAGAAGGTTGGCAGTGATTGTGGTGCTGAATTTAATGGCAGGTTGATGCATGATGTCATTAGATGTGGAAGAACTGAGCGGTTGTTTCGTCGGACAGCGGTGGCCGTGTCAGGTGATGGTTAATGGTGACAATTCAGAGAATACAGCAAGTCACAGGTATAGAGTGAGTGAAGAAAGACTTGGTCCGGTACTTTCACACAAAGGAAGTTGCTGCGGAGTAATCAGCCGGAGCCACAGTGGTCACTGGCTGCAGGGAGATGATCGTCATGAGTGGGGTCACAGCATATTGTCCCTGAGGTCAGTGCCAAAGTCTTTTATGACTGCTTTGGCCGAGTTGCGGTGGGTTGAGGGAGTGGCAGTAGTTCCCGGCCGAAGAGAAGAGCATTCTGTCATCTTGGCAGTGGTCCCAAGTTGCTTCCTTGGAAGCTTCCTACAAGATTGGTATCAGCTAGGTCGGCGAACACATTTCTCTAGAACGAGCGAAATGGCATAGCACGGCAGGAGGGCAGATACCAGGTAGCTGAGAGAGCTCACACAATGCCCTAACATATGCTATATTTGATCCTAGCTTTAACAGTGCAATAAGTAATTGTACTGTATTGTATTAATTCTGAATTGAGGCAAAAATACACAACTTGGCGTTGGCCATGTGTTAATTTCACGTACAAAGCTGTATATTTACCTACTAAAATGTACTTTAAACAACGTCAATGACTAGCTGGACTGCTATACAGGGTGAAAAGTATTTAAACCGACAAACTTTGGGAGTTTGTAGGGGACACCAAAACAAATATTTTTCCCTAATGTCATTTTTTCGTATGAGGAGTATTTAAACCGGTAGAAGAAGTTTTTTCTGGCGGCAAATTAATTAAACCAACAAATACTTTTCCATTTTTTTATGACCAAGAGGCAACACATTAACATAATCCAATTTCAATTATGTTGTTGTTGTGGTCTTCAGTCCTGAGACTGGTTTGATGCAGCTCTCCATGCTACTCTATCCTGTGCAAGCTTCTTCATGTCCCAGTACCTACTGCAACCTACATCCTTCTGAATCTGCTTATTGTATTGATCCCTTGGTCTCCCTCTACGATTTTTACCCTCCACGCTGCCCTCCAATGCTAAATTTGTGATCCCTCGATGCCTCAGAACATGTCCTACCAACCGATCCCTTCTTCTAGTCAAGTTGTGCCACAAACTTTTCTTCTCCCCAATCCTATACAATACCTCCTCATTAGTTACGTGATCTACCCACCTTATCTTCAGCATTCTTCTGTAGCACCACATTTCGAAAGCTTCTATTCTCTTCTTGTCCAAACTAGTTATCGTCCATGTCTCACTTCCATACATGGCTACACTCCATACAAATACTTTCAGAAACGACTTCCTGACACCTAAATCTATATTCGATGTTAACAAATTTCTCTTCTTGAGAAACGCTTTCCTTGCCATTGCCAGTCTACATTTTATATCCTCTCTACTTCGACCATCTTCGGTTATTTTACTCCCTAAATAGCAAAACTCCTTTACTACTTTTAGTGTCTCATTTCCTAATCTAATTCCCTCAGCATCACCCGACTTAATTTGACTACATTCCATTATCGTCGTTTTGCTTTTGTTGATGTTCATCTTATATCCTCCTTTCAAGACACTGTCCATTCCGTTCAACTGCTCTTCCAAGTCCTTTGCTGTCTCTGACAGAATTACAATGTCATCGGCGAACCTCAAAGTTTTTACTTCTTCTCCATGAATTTTAATACCTACTCCGAATTTTTCTTTTGTTTCCTTTACTGCTTGCTCAATATACAGATTGAATAACATCGGGGAGAGGCTACAACCCTGTCTCACTCCTTTCCCAACCACTGCTTCCCTTTCATGCCCCTCGACTCTTATAACTGCCATCTGGTTTCTGTACAAATTGTAAATAGCCTTTCGCTCCCTGTATTTTACCCCTGCCACCTTCAGAATTTGAAAGAGAGTATTCCAGTCAACATTGTCAAAAGCTTTCTCTAAGTCTACAAATGCTAGAAACGTAGGTTTGCCTTTTCTTAATCTTTCTTCCAAGATAAGTCGTAAGGTCAGTATTGCCTCACGTGTTCCAACATTTCTACGGAATCCAAACTGATCTTCCCCGAGGTCGGCTTCTACCAGTTTTTCCATTCGTCTGTAAAGAATTCCCAGATTTTAAAAAATGCCTCCATTGACACGTAAATAATGGTTACACCGTCGGATCATGTTCTGTCTGACACGGGCAAAAACCCCAGGAGTATCCTGAACTGTTTCTACTGCTGCTACTATCTGGGCAACCAGATCCTCTTCTGATGCAACAGGAGCTGCGTAAACAAGGTTGCGCATCTCTCCCCATAAAAAAAAGTCCAGAGGGGACATATCTGGGGATCGAGCAGGCCATGGTACAGGACCACCTCTGCCAATCCACATTTATAGGAACCGTCGGTCCAGGAATCGACGCACTCTACGACTGAAATGTGCCGGCACCCCGTCATGTTGGAACCACATGCGTTGTCTTGTAGGGAACGGGACGTCTTCCATCAATTCTGGCAATGCTCTGGAGAGAAAACTGTAATAGTGCCTGCCATTAATGGCCTAGGTAGCAGATATGGCCCAATTAAACAGTCCCCAACAACACCGATGCACACATTAACGAAGAACCGCACTTGAGGAGCGCTAGTAAAAGTGGCATGTGGGTTATCCTCTCTCCAAACATGCGAATTGTGCATGTTGAATGCTCCATCACGCCCGAACGTTGCCTCATCGGTAAACAACAGAGAGGATGGAAATGTAGGCTGCATTTCACACTGTTCTACGTACCACTGCGAAAACTGTGCTCCGGGTGGATAATCAACTGGTTCCAGGTTGTGGACACGCTGTAAGTGAAATGGATGTAACAATTTCTCTCGAAGGACTGTTCTTACATTCGTCTGATTCGTCCCCATGTTACGTGCAATTGCACGAGTGCTGAGTGAAGGATCCCGCTCCACATACTGCAAGACAGCTTCCTCAAGTTGCAGCGTTCTTACCGTGCGACGGCGTCCCTGTCCAGGTAATCTGCTAAATGGCCCGGTCTCACGCAGACGTTGGTACACAGCAGCAAAGGTCGTATGATCCGGGATACGACGATTAGGATATTGTTGTTGATAAACCCGCTGTGCAGCTCGTCCGTTGTGGTGAGCTACGCATTACGCACCAGCCATATCAGTGTACTCACTCCAGGTGTATCGCTCCATTAGTAAACAAAGACAATGCACTACTACATTGGTGGACAGCAGTTGCCTACAACTGAAGATCGTAATACGGCCTCTAACAACTGAAGAGCGTAATACACCCTCCACCGGTTTAAATAATCCTCACAGGAAAAAATGACATTAGGGAAAAATATTTGTTTTGATGTCCCCTGCAGCCTCACAGAGTTTGTCGGTTTAAATACTTTTCAACCTGTATTTATGGATGCAGCGAATGTTATCGAGAGGTATGTTACTGTTTATGTTTATGAGCAAGCAACTTCATTGTATACTAAGATAAATAGGTACTGCAAAGATGTAACAATTACCGAAGAAAATAAATTCCTCCTAACCTTTTCTTTCCTACCGGACACAGTCCCCCCCCCCCCCCCCACCCCCAAAAAAAAAAAAATCACCTGCTTGCAACAGGAATTTCTTTTACCAATACAATTTGACACTTAGCCAAGTGTCATTCAGTCAAGATGCTGTACTCAGTAGTGAAACAAAGCAGTAGGCTCTGTCAGAAATATCGACTCTTAGACAATGTGTCTAATAGTGTATATTAATAAGACAGTATGCCATCCTAGGCAATTTATAACACTTGTAAGTAAGCATTACTAATATGGATTATTATACGGTTATATCACTTGTTATGTATTTCACTGTTATTGTCTAACTTGCTTTCAGAAAACACTTAATAATGGCACTTTGAAGCCGAAATCGTGATTGTGTAAGTGTAGATGTAACACTGTAAATAAACAACAGCCTAATGGCGATACTGTCTTCAAAGAAATTTATTATGACAGTGGCCCCGCATTACGAAAAAATTATGAAAAAATTATTAAGAAATATTTGGTTCAGCGCGTCCGTCGGCGACTCAGTAATTAGAGACGGCTGTTATTGATGAAAGATGATGAGGTAAGTTAGTTGTGCTTTTTCAAAGAAACTGTATCGACACTTGTCTTAAGCAGCTTAGCGAAAACACTGAAAACTGAAACCTGAAACCGGGATGATCGTATGGGTTTTGAACACTGTCCTTCCGAATACAAGTGTTCGATATCGCTCGGTGTACCATTCTTCCAAAAAAAAATGGTTCAAATGGCTCTGAGCAGTATGCGACTTAACTTCTGTGGTCATCAGTCCCCTAGAACTTACAACTAATTAAACCTAACTAACCTAAGGATATCACACACATCCATGCCCGTGGCAGGATTTAAACCTGCGACCGTAGCTGTCGCTCGGCTCCAGACTGTAGCGCCTAGAACCGCACGGCCACTCCGGACGGCTACCATTCTTCCGATTTCGTGCTTCATCTCTAGTGAATTCGTCGTTGGTGGGACATTAAGTCCTAAACATCCGTCTTTTTCGTTCCACGGTATAGCCAGTAGTTCAATGGTGTGAAAAATGCCAAGTTACCCCGTAGTTCCGGGTCCACGTTAAACTGTAGGTCTCCTCTACATTTGGGTGGGTCAGTTAGTTCGAATGTCGAAGTAAGGCTGAACTGACCATGAGAGGTCAGTATAACAGGACTGAAGGGGTTGGTTGCCTCTCAGTAGAGAAGCAATAGAGGCAGAATTTATCGTTTAGGAGATCTCAGTGTCTTCGAATATGTATTAAATGTATTCTCAATTGCGAATAAGGACAACCATCGGCTGAAGAATGGAATGACGACAGTGAAAATCTGCGGCGGACACTGATTTCTCGTTTATAGCGAGCGGTCGCCTTACCGTTTGGCTATTCGTGCACGGCTCACGGCCAGACCCAAAGTCCCACATGTCGTCAACCATGTGTCTACGACATGTACTCGTACATCCAGTATCTATACTCCTGTACAGGTCAGACTTTATTCTTGCAAGTCGCGTGCCCGGTATCGGCAGAGAAATACCATATTGCGGTGCCTGTGTTATTCTGGTTCCGATGTAAAGTTCCTTTGGACATGCATGCATGTCCAGAGGAACAGGCACTATGGGACTACAGCGGTTATGAAACACATTAAATGTATTCGCAATTGCATGTCCAAAGGAACTTAACACACGCACTTCAGTGTCGTATTTGTCTGTCGATCCCAGACGAGCGACTTCAAAGTACAACGTCTGACCTATCTGGGAATATAGATACTGGATGTACGAGTAAAGCTCACAGAAAATAGTTTAAATGGCTCTGAGCACTATGGGACTTAACATCTGAGGTCATCAGTCTCCTAGAACTTAGAACTACTTAAACCTAATTAACCTAAGGACATCACACACATCCATGCCCGAGGCAGAATTCGAACCTGCGACCGTAGCGGTCGCGCGGTTCCAGACTGAGGCACCTAGAACCGCTCGGCCACTCCGGCCGGCAATTGCGAATAATTTTAATGTATTTTATAACGGCTATAGTTGACGCAGTGCCTGTTCCTATGGACATGCAGGTATGTTCAAAGGAACTTTGCATCGTAATCAGAATAACACAGGTACTGCAATATCGCTTTCGAACTTGGAATAGTCATTAGATGTCACGTGAGTAACAAATCATGGGCTTTTCTGCCCTTCTAAACCTACTCAGGCCGACTGTTGGTGATGTGCACGTGAAGCAGACATCCGAAGGAAGAACTACAGCTAAACCAAGACTAGGCAGATCTCACGTACTGACGAGCAACGATTATCGAGCATGGTGGAGGCTGGGTGTAAAAATTGCCTGAAATACGCCGAAGGAACCACTCGTGGGTTCCAAAGTCCTACCAGCATTCCAGCGCAGGGGGTTAAAAAGGATGGGATGCGATGGTCCAGTAGCTCCTGATCAGCCACACAGTACTCAATGTCAAGCGATGCCATTGGACAGTGAGTGAGGTGGGATGACGAATCACGCTGCAGCCTGTGGCAATCCGACGGAAGGATTTGGGTTTGGTGAGCGTTTGGGAACGTTATCTGCCGTCATGTATAGCGCCAACAATAGAGTACGGAGGAAGTGGTGTTACAGGATTAAAACGCAAAATGAAGATGAATATGGGCACCACTACGTAGTGGGCACAGTACAGGAAACGTTCGGAGACGATTACTTATATCAGCATGACAGTGCACCTCATCATAAAGGAGCATCTTTGAAGCAATGGTTTGTGGACAATAACATTCCTGGCATGAACACAATGGAACATTGAATTACTTAGAGGGATCACTTCACAAGTACTTTTCCTGTTTTTTACTTTTTGTTGAACAATGTCAGCTATGAAAGGAACCTACAACGCACAGAATGACGACCTACAAAACGGCAGAGGTCGTGCAGAATGTCGTTAACATGACATCTATTGTTTTCAGGTCACTCTGTAAAAGTATGAGGACAAACAAAGAAAGTACTAATTCACAAGTTTCCAAAGTTCATTGTTTATTACTATTCAGAGCACTCTTACAGTTTCTAGCACAGCTAAAAGGATGCCACATTTACATTATTGCGTTTATAGCAGGACTTGTGATGCGCTGAGAGGAAACAGTGCAAATGCGCTGTGCAAATAATATGATTACTTGTACCCAAGGGTACGCAGACGAGCACTGGGTGATAACGAGAGCAGATATAACAGCTCCTTCCTGGAATGCCGGCTTGACGTGAAGGTCGCCACGATGAGCTGTGCGCATTAGTTTTCTGCGAAGCGCTTCGTTGTGACCCTGGCGCTTCTGCGGAGCAATTTAGCAATTTATACAGGGCGGTAAGCAGCTACGGCGTAACGGGCGGAGAGCGTGCCTAGCTGCGCGAGTAGCTAAACTCCGAAACTCACCAAGACTTCCAAGCATTTAATACACAAAATCAAGGATCCAGAGGCATTTGCAACTGAATAATAATTTTCAGCTGCTTCCATTGTCCACTGATCACTAAATTACCTTCATTTCCTGCTTCTTCACAGCTAGATTCCTGCTGCTGCACAGCTAGACACACGGTTAACAGGAAAGAAACTGAGGTTATTTTTCATATGATGAATACGAGGAAAGTTTTTCTCCTCAGTGGGGCTAATTTTCTTTCTCAAACAGCTTTTAGCACCAACATTCCTTTTCAGAACTCACAGCGACATACGAGACAAGTTAACTAGAAACTTAAATGAATTAATTACTTCTACTATCCTTCTTATAGATGGGTGTAACCCTGCTGTTTTCTAAGAACTGGGAGTGTTTTTTTCTTTCTTTTTTTTCTTTCGAGCGGTCTACGATAGACTACAGAAGAGGGGCTAACTCAGCCAAAAATTCAGTACAGCATATGACAGGGATTCCATAGGGCCCTGAAGCTTTGTTCAATTTTAACTATTTCAGCTATTTCCTAACGCCACTAACACTAGCAGTTACTTAGGTCATCTTTTCAGTGGTACTACGACAAGTGAATGACGTGCCACTCATCTCATATGTACCAAGGTTGCAGTGCACGAGATGTGGCTAGTTGCTTTCACCGTCCTGAATGGAATGCGTAAGTTCTGAATAATGTTCAAGATCTTGCAGTCGTCTATGGTTGTTGCCCCTGTGCAGAAAACAGCACGTATGTCGTGAATCCGTTACCTTGAGGCTGTAATAAACTCTTAGCGACTAACTGATATTGTATAAATAATTAATTTTGTCACTCGTTTTATACTGACACAAGACGAGAAACCGCACAATTATATTCCACTTTATGAATCACAAATAATTTCCAGTCTTCACACTTTTGCCGTGCGACATGAGGCGCATTTTCGCGGTTCGCGTGCTCCGCCCCCCCCCCCCCCTCCCCCCTCCGTCGAAGATTCGAGTCCTCCCTCGGGCACTCGGGCATAGGTGTGTGTGTTGTCCTTCGTGTAAGTTAGTTTCAGTTAGGTTAAGTAGTGCGTAAGCCTAGGGACCGATGACCTCAGCTGTTTGGTCCCACAGTCCTTACCATAAATTTCCAAAATTTTCTTCACGCTTTCACAGGAAATAAACAAAATAATGACTTGCATGTTTGTATGATTACTATCACACTAGTTCTCAATTACATGTCCAAAAAACCAGATATTGCTAAGATGTTAACCGATATCAACCAAGGCAGACAACATGTCTGTCCTCCAACACAGCCGAATCAGCTCTGACCTTATAGCCGAACCACTTCGCCCGCACTCCCAAGTTAGGCGCGATCCGATGGTTTGCGAAGCACTTCGTGTGCCTCTTCGTTTAGCAGTTGCTTATTATTCTGCTGGTAAATAAAGCTTTGGAAATAATGGAATGATAGCCTGCTATTAAGAGATGGTTTTATATGAAATGCAAGTAAATTCAATGTTTAGCTTTTCCATTACTAATAACACAAGTTTATGAATTTGGAGAGCTACTTCCGAACGCAGCAATCAGTCATGATGGAGGACTGCAGTTTTGGCGGTCTTTCTCAATATGGCCGTGCCGAACAAACCCTCTGTCATCGGTACCTCATACCGTCATCTCTCCAATGCTGTCTTCTCAGCTTCTCTAAGAACAGCTCCTTGCAGCTCAATATTATGGCTGTAAGACCAGAAATACACTGAAGCGCCAAAGACCTGGTATAGGCATGCGTATTCAAATGCCTCCTATATAAGACAGCAAGTGTCTAACGCTGTTGTTAGATCGGTTACTGCTGCTACAATGGCAGGTTATCAAGATTTAAGTGCGTTTGACATGCTGTTACAGTACGCGCACGAGCGATGGAACACAGCATCTCCGCCGGCCAGAGTGGGCGCGCGGTTCTAGGCGTTATAGTCTGAAACCGCGCGACCGCTACGGCCGCAGGTTCTAATCCTGCCTCGGGCATGGATGTGCGTGATGTCCTTAGGTTATTTAGGTTTAGGTAGTTCTAAGTTCTAGGGGACTGATGACCACAGCAGTTAAGTCCCATAGTGCTCAGAGCCATTTGAACCATTTTTGAACAGCATGTCCGAGGTAGCAACGAAATGGGGACTTTCCTGTACGACCATTTCACGAGTGTACCGTGAATATCAGGAATCCGGTAAAACATCAAATAATCGAAATCGCTGTGGCCGGAAAAAGGTCCTGCAAGAATGGGACCGTTCAACGTGACGGAAGTGCAACCCTTCCGCAAATTGCTGCAGATTTCAATGCTGGTGCATCAACAAGTGTCAACGTGCGAACCATTCAACGAAACATCATCGATACGGTCTTTCGGAGCCGATGGCCAACTCGTGAGCCATTGATGGCTGCACGACACAAAGCTTTACGCATCGCCTGTGCCCGTCAACACCGACATTGGACTGTTGATGACTGGAAACACGTCGCCTGATGAGTCTCGTCTCAAATTGTATCGAGCGGATGGACGTGTACGGATGTGGAGACGTCATGAATCCGTGGAGCCTGCGTGTCAGCAGGTGACTGTTCAATATGGTGGAGGCTGTAACGGTGTGGGGCGTGTGCAGCTGGAGTGATATTGGACCCACAATACGTCTAGATACGACTCCGACAGGTGACACGTACGTAAGCATCCTGTCTGATCACCTGCATCCATTCATGTCCATTGTGCATTCCGACGGACTTGGGCAATTCCAGCGGGACAATGCGACCCCCACACGTCCTTAATTGCTAAGGAGTTGCTCCAGGAACATTCTTCTGAGTCTAAACACTTCCGCTGGCCACCAAACTCCATAGACGTGAACATCATTTAGCGTATCTGGAATACCCTGCAACGCGAAGTTCAGAAGAGATGTCCACACCCTCGTACTCTTACGGATTTAGGAACAGCCCTGCAGGATACACGGTGTCATTTCTTTCCAGCACTACTTCAGACATTAGTCGAGTCCATGCCACATCGTCTTGGGGCACTTGTGCGTGCTCACGGGGGCTCTTCATGATATTAGGCAGGTGTACGAGTATCTTTGGCTCATCAGTGTATCACAGTAGAGAACTTGTCGCTCATCAGTTTGTGGACAGAACATACCTCCAATGCAGTTGTTGGTGAGTGTGGAGAATCCAGTGCAAAAGGTCTCGCCGCGACTTTTGGCGGAGCGTGCGCTGACTGGCACGTGCTTTCGCCTGCACATGGTGTGCTGGCGGCTGCAGCGGCCAGTGTCAGGGCTGTGGCTGGAGTGGAGGACAGCGCGCCGGTGTGTGAGTCATGGTCGGCCCCGCCTCCCAGCACGCCCGCCTCCCCCCTTTGTTCCGCGGTCCGCCTGCCCAAATCAGAGCGACAGGGGCTGCCCCTGTGCTGTGTACGTGACTCGCTAACGTATTCTGCTGCACTGCGCTTCGGGCTGTTTACGTCTGACTCACCTTCCGTGAAACGCCTCTGCCAGACGGGCTGCGCCACACAGACGCAGTGGTACGAAGAACAATGTACGTCTACAACGGTAATATTTTACGGCAATGTGTGGCTGAAATAGTGTTGCCTCAAAACTGCTGCAATACATAACAATATTGCAGGTAGGGTCGGTCGTCCGCAGCTCGTGGTCGTGCGGTAGCGTTCTCGCTTCCCGCGCCCGGGTTTCCGGGTTCGATTCTCGGCGGGGTGAGGGATTTCCTCTGCCTCGTGATGACTGGGTGTTGTGTGATGTCCTTCGGTTAGTTACGTGTAAGTAGTTCTAAGTTCTAGGGGACAGACGACCAAAGATGTTAAGTCCCATAGTGCTCAGAGCTATTTGAACAATTTTTTTATGGTCGGTCGTTATTGCAGTTGTATCAGGATGTTACAAGTAGTTCCCGGCGTATTGTCGAGGTGTTGGCGGTTTTGTCCGCCAGGAACGGAAAATATCTGCCATGACCTGGCCATATCTGTCAGTCTTTGTCTACACAGACTGATTTTTTCCACCGTGCACTAACTTCGGTGATTGACCGATGCGAGGATACGGAATAAAAAAAGCTCTAGTGATCTTATGTCCGGAAATGCGTGGTTTCCATTCCAGAGACTATTTATTCAGTTCTGTAACAGAGACTGCTGTCTACTCCGCGCTGTACCATGCAGCAACGGCCACAGTATGCGTTGAAATTGACGTCCATGTGCCTCAACGCATGCGTGTACGCAGCATGTTCTCACACGTTCACTTCAGCCAGGCTACATCCGAACAGTGTCAAAAGCAGCATGAATACGCTGCTCCAGTGTCTCCACATTTGGAATGCACTCTGCATACACGATACTTTTGATATGGCCCTATAACCAGGAATCGCAAAGTTTGAGATCCGGTGAATGAGCAGGCCATGCAACTGGACGCCTCGTCCTATCCGCCGACCAGCGACAGCACAATTGAGATGCGTCCGGACGTTAACGGCGAAATGTCTGGTGCACCATCATCTAGCAGCCACTTTTCCAGCAAGGGAATCTAAGTCGCCCGTAAGAAACGCCTGTAGATCCGGCCTGTTAGGCGACGTGAAAGGAAGACTGGTCCCAAATACGGTTGCCAATTATCGCGGCCGACACGTTCCGGCTGCACCGATGCTGATGATCCGCTATCACCATAGCATGTGGGTTCCGCATACTGTTCCACGGATGACTGTTATAAAAGTTGAAGACACCACTCGGTGCAAAGGTAGCCTCATCTGTGAATAGGACGCATGACACAAATCCCGAAACCGTGGTTGCCTGGTGAAGAAACCAGTGACAAAACTGCTCCCGATGTTGAAAGTTTGCGCTAGTAAGCCGTGCACACGCTGTAATTGATACGGGTAGTAACAATTGTCGTCGAGAATGCGCCACACGGTCGTCTCGCTTATCCTGTGCGAGGTGCATTCGAAGTTCTAAGGCCTCCGATTTTTTTTTCTAATTAACTACTCACCCGAAATCGATGAAACTGGCATTACTTCTCGACGTAATCGCCCTGCAGACGTACACATTTTTCACAACGCTCACGCCATGATTCCATGGCAGCGGCGAAGCCTTCTTTAGGAGTCTGTTTTGACCACTGGAAAATCGCTGAGGCAACAGCAGCACGGCTGGTGAATGTGCGGCCACGGAGAGTGTCTTTCATTGTTGCAAAAAGCCAAAAGTCACTAGGAGCCAGGTCAGGAGAGTAGGGAGCATGAGGAATCACTTCGAAGTTGTTATCACGAAGAAACTGTTGCGTAACGTTAGCTCGATGTGCGGTTGCGTTGTCTTGGTGAAACAGCACACGCGCAGCCCTTCCCTGACGTTTTTGTTGCTGTGCAGAAAGGAATTTGTTCTTCAGAACATTTTCGTAGGATGCACCTGTTACCGTAGTGCCCTTTGGAACGCAATGGGTAAGGATTACGCCCTCGCTGTCCCAGAACATGGACACCATCATTTTTTCAGCACTGGCGGTTACCCGAAATTTTTTTGGTGGCGGTGAATCTGTGTGCTTCCATTGAGCTGACTGGCGCTTTGTTTCTGGATTGAAAAATGGCATCCACGTCTCATCCATTGTCACAACCGACGAAAACAAAGTCCCATTCGTGCTGTCGTTGCGCTATTGCTCGGCAACATGCCACACGGGCAGCCGTGTGGTCGTCCGTCAGCATTCGTGGCACCCACCTGGATGACACTTCTCGCATTTTCAGGTCGTCATGCAGGATTGTGTGCACAGAGCCCACAGAAATGCCAACTCTGGAGGCGATCTGTTTAACAGTCATTCGGCGATCCCCCAAAACAATTCTGTCCATTTTCTCGATCGTGTCGTCAGACCGGCTTGTGCGAGCCCGAGGTTGTTTCGGTTTGTTGTCACACGATGTTCTGCCTTCATTAAACTATCGCACCCACGAACGCACTTTCGACACATCCATAACTCCATCATCACATGTCTCCTTCAACTGTCGATGAGTTTCAATTGGTTTCACACCACGCAAATTCAGAAAACGAATGATTGCACGCTGTTGATGTAAGGAACACGTCGCCATTTTAAGTATTCAAAACAGTTCTAATTCTCGCCGTTGGCGGTAAAATTCCATCTGCCGTACGGTGCTGCCAACTTTGGGACGTATTGACAATGAACGCGGCCTCATTGTAAAACAATGCGCATGTTTCTATCTCTTTCCAGTCCGGAGAAAAAAAATCGGAGGCCTTAGAACTTGAATGCACCTCGTACTGGTGGGCGTACTGTCTGGTACTGACACGGAAGTCGCCTTCCACGGTGTTAATCACATTTTCCTCAAGTCTGCTGTCCGAACATTTCGGGTCCATCCTTCATGATTTCCTGCTTCCTCAATCGACCCTGTCTCGGACAAATGGCAAACCACTGTTGCAAACATTGAATACTGTGATTGTTGTCGGCGGGAATGGATCTCCTGATACACATGACATATGATACATATGATATATGAGGAACTGTACGACCTCTAGGAGGTAACCATGCATACTTTAACCATGGCTGCATGGTACAGCGCGTATTAGACCGCGGTCTGTGTAACAATGTGTGATTGAATAAATGGTCTCTAGCATGTAAACCTCGCATTTCCGAACATAATTTCATTAGATCTTTTTTGTTCCGTATCAATCCCTAGAGTTTGAACGCGATGGAAGAAACCACCCTGTAAATGCTTCTCTCTTGCTCTCACCTTTGTTTGCTATTTCTCTCACGGGGAGCGCTGAAGTCACGTGTCTGAACGAAAGCAATATCGTATCACTTTTCTTTAGAAGTATGCATTTATATGTTCGTATAGCTTGTTTTGTTACATTACTGGTCAAATATTTTCGATCACCTGCCACATCTATGGAGTTTTGGTTAAAACTGGGATTTCGTTTTGACTGTTCTATCACATCCTCATTTTGATAATAAAACAAGTATAAACCAGTAAAAACTAAGCACCTACATTTTTTATTTCATTGGTTGTTTGCAAAGAGGGACGCTGATGGATATGAACAGCAACACTGACGTACCTTTTCGTACGGTGGTTCCATTCGAATAGGCCTCATTCCTTCAGCTCTATGTGCATCAATCATTTAGTTTACAAGTACACTGTGTGCATCTAGCAGTGTGTTTGTTTACCTGATCAGCTGGAGACTGGAACTGAAATACGTACTATAACTGTAGCTCTGCACGAGGAAGGATATTCTAATACAACAATAGCAACTAAAGTTTGCGTAGCCAAATCTACAGTGGTGTCTACATAGCAACGGTTCTAGAAAATTGGCAATCGTTTCACCATCTGGAAGACACGCAGTAACATCATACTGGGAAGATCAGCTCATATGCGCACAGAGTAGATGTCATAGGTCTCGTGCTTCACCTGAAATTCGCGAGGAAGTAAAGAGCATGCGAACAGTTCCTGTCTCTGTCTCATCAGTGCAACGCCGTCTTCATGAACAAAGTTTAAAGAGGTCCATTGAGCGGCACAGAGCGCCGAAAAATCTTTATTCCGCAAAAAAAAAGATAAGGCGGAAATGTTGCAGCTGGGATAGCAACATAAAAAATAGAACGTGCAGCAACGGTCCACGGTGTTATTCATAGACGGATCTAGGTCTGATTTCGAAACGATCGTCGAATGTTTGTTCGTCGACTTCGTGGAGAACATAATAATGAAGGGATAGTGTCTGACGCCAACGGTGAAGCATGGTGGAGGGTCGGTCATGGTGTGATGATGTTTTGCAGGTGATGAACTCGGTCATCTAGTGATAATTAATGGAACGTTAAAGAAGGTAGAATATCACACGATACTGATCAACAATACAGTTCCATATGGTTAGAGACTTCCTGACCGTGGGTTTGTTCTGCAGCAGAACAATGATCTCAACATGCGTCTAAATTGTGCAGAGGGTATGTCAACAGAAAAGAGAAATGTGCCCAACTGAAGAATATGATATGGCCAAGTCGGTCACCTGACTCCATTCCTGTTCTATTCTTATGGGATGAACTTACACAAGGAGGTCACAAAACTGAGATCATCTAATGTTGAAGATGTACAGCGTAACCTACAGAAGTGTTGGACTGCAATATCTCCAAGTGCACAACAAAATCTTACCTCCAAAATGCGAAGAGTTTGTGCATCTGTTCTCAGGGCAAAGGGCGGATACTTTGAAGAGGCTAAAATTTAAACCATGTTGTATTGTACTTAATGACAGAAAAACAAAATATTCATTTTTTGGTCTGTTTAGTTGTTACGATATTTTGGCAGTGTAGTTGTTTGATGTTGTGATTTTTTTTGTTTCCAGCAGTGAAGATGTAGACAAAGTACAGAGCGGTGAATTTCATAAATGAGGTCCGTCTACAGCCAAAAGTATGGAACGTTAAAAGTAATGCTTGCAAAGATCGCAATTTGGAAAAAGACAGATGGCAAGGTGTTGCCGATAAGCTTGGAATTGAAAGGCAGAAAAAAATCCAAAGCCATCGAACCCATGCCAAATGCAAGGTAAAAGACTTACATAGACAGAATGGAAGCGCAGGCCGCAGTTCATCCAGATGGTCTGCATTTGATGCCATGAGTTTCATACTGCCTCAAAACATGCCTAAAGTAGGAATTGATTGTGCATGCAGTTTTGTATGCTCTAGAACAAAAATAAAATATAAATACAAAATTATATCTTATTTCAAACTTAAAGATTCCCTTCAGGTCTTCTACCAAAGCACTGCGTACTGGTACCAAGACGCTAATTGATTAATAGTGCACTCCAAAGAGAGTACCTATAACTGAGGGGTGATTGCAAATCGTGCTGTTACTAGCACACACCGTCTCGTATTTGTATTGATTTTACCAATTCTCAGACCAGTTGATTGTACAAGGTATCTGAAAGCGTATTTCGATATTCTGGTAAAATGCTGGAAAATTTATGTGTCCTTTGTCAGCTCGCCAGTTAAATTTTCTGAAGCCTTTAGCTAACTTAAAAAAGAACTCACCACGCAAGACCGATTTTTCTTTTCCTTTCTACCTTGGTTCGTTGTGTGATATAAAAGGAGGAGAACAGCACTCATTCCAGTAGCCTTCGTCTATTTTGTGGAAATAGCGTGGCCATGTTAAAATTTATGGCCCGGAAATGTACTGCTCCAAATATTTCCGGGCAACAGTGGTTGGCAATGTTCCTGATATGCAACTGCAGTTCGTGTGGCCGTTAGTGTTGCCAAGCAACATTTTCTCTGCTGTGTTGTTGGCAACATCTTTAAGTTCCACTCGTAGTCCATATGAGGGATAAAGTTTTTAGTATTAAGCTGAAAAAACGAAGTTACGTAATAAGTGTTTTGTTTGTTTACAAATACTGAAATTGAATTTTCCTTTGTGTGTTCATTTATATATGCATTTTATTAATGACGCTACTTACGTTACCCGAAATATTCAAATTTTATGAGTGTGTGTTTAACGTTATACTGGTATAAGTGCTATGCCCAGAGAAATTAACATCTGTGTAAAATCAGACGCATAGGGAGATGGAGACAGTGGAAGGACAGCAGTGGATGAAGGAATGTGTAACGGCGGTTTGTTGGACTGGTTGACGTTATGATTCGCGACAACCACAAAAGCTTACGGTTGGGTATTAAATATCGGTGTGGAAAGACTGTTGGAGGCCGACTTGTAGTATTTAAAAGTACCTCCTACAAAGCGTGTTTATGGTGTGCTACAGTTATTCGCAGAAGACTGTTCCGATTTGGAAAGTCCTTTATGTAAGTAGTGCTGCGGAAGGAAGAACGTGTAACTAGAGACATTGTGAGGGCATAGTACGAGGGTTGCTCAGAAGGTAAAGCACCGCATTTTTTTTCAACAATTCTTCATTGAACATAATGATAATTATACACACGAAAGAATAGTGTTTTAACTACACATCTTATTTTTCCACGTAATCTCCATCCTGTTGTACGGCCTTCCTCCAGCGCGAAACAAGGGAGTGTTTGCCCTGTTGGTACCAATCCTTGTCCTTGTGGCGGAGCCAGTGCTTCGCTGTGTGATTCACCTCGTCATCGTCCACAAGATGTCCTCGACGAATATCTGTCCTCGCGAATGACAACATCAGCTCGCAGCGACATTTCAGGTGTGACAGCCGTGGATTGTCTCCCAGACCGCTGCAAATCCTGGAGCTCCGCCGAACCGTCTTCCGATGACATCACCCTCCGTGCCCAGCGAGTAACTGTACTTCTGCCGACAGCAGATGCGCCATAGACTTTGTGCAAGCCATTATGAATATTCCCTACAGGCTCTTTCTCTGCAGTGAGAAATTCAATGACGGCACGTTGCTTGTAACGTAAATCACCTTCAGACGCCATTTTGAAGCTGTCCTGCAACTACGCTATCTCTCGGAAGTGAAGGAAACTTGGCGCACTCACTCAGAAGACTTCAAATAATACACAGGGTGAGTCACTTAACGTTACCGCTGGATGTATTTCGTAAACCACATCAAATACTGACGAATCGATTCCACAGACCGAACGTGAGGAGAGGGGCTAGTGTAAGTGGTTAATACAAACCATAAAAAAATGAACGGAAGTATATATTTTAACACAAACCTACGTTTTTTTAAATGGAACCCCGTTAGTTTTGTTAGCACATCTGAACATATAAACAAATACGTAATCAGCGCCGTTTGTTGCATTGTAAAATGTTAATTACATCCGGAGATATTGTAACCTAAAGTTGACGCTTGAGTACCACTCCTCCGCTGTTCGATCGTGTGTATCGGAGAGCACCGAATTACGTAGGGATCCAAAGGGAACGGTGATGGACCTTAGGTACAGAAGAGACTGGAACAGCACATTACGTCCACATGCTAGCACCTTTTCATTGGTCTTTTTCACTGACGCACACGTACATTACCATGAGGGGTGAGGTACACGTACACACGTGGTTTCCGTTTTCAATTACGGAGTGGAATAGAGTGTGTCCCGACATGTCAGGCCAATAGATGTTCAATGTGGTGGCCATCATTTGCTGCACACAATTGCAATCTCTGGCGTAATGAATGTCGTACACGCCGCAGTACATCTGGTGTAATGTCGCCGCAGGCTGCCACAATACGTTGTTTCATATCCTCTGGGGTTGTAGGCACATCACGGTACACATTCTCCTTTAACGTACCCCACATAAAGAAGTCCAGAGGTGTAATATCAGGAGAACGGGTTGGCCAATTTATGCGTCCTCCGCGTCCTATGAACGCCCGTCGAACGTGTACCTCACCCGTCATGGTAATGTACATGTGCGTCAGTGAAAAAGACCAATAAAATGGTGTTAACATGGTCCATCACCGTTCCCTTTGGATCCCTATGTAATTCGGTGCTCTCCGATACACACGATCGAACAGCGGAGGAGTGGTACTCAAGCGTCAACTTTAGGTTACGATATCTCAGGATGTAATTAACATTTAACAATGCAACAAACGGCACTGATTACGTATTTGTTTATATGTTCAGATGTGCTAACAAAACTAACGGGGTTCCATTTAAAAAAACGTAGGTTTGTGTTAAAAAACATCTTCCGTGCATTTTTTTATGGTTTGTATTAACCCATTACACTAGCCCCTCTCCTCACGTTCGGTCTGTGGAATCGATTCGTCAGTATTTGATGTGGTTTACGAAATATATCCAGCGGTAATGTTAGGTGACTCACACTGGATACGTAACGTTTCGCATTCGCAGCGTTGTTTTCGGCTGAGAAAAAAATGCGGTACATTACTTTCTGGGCATCCCTCGTACTGTTAAGTTGTTGTAGTTAATAATAAACGCTCGTCCGTTTGCTGACGTAATGTGCCATCTATTTCCAAAAATGCCATTTTGACAGAGAATCAGTCATTTAACTAAATCAGTACTTTTAACAACGAATTACACGATACTGAAGAAAGAGGAGCCGCTTTACTACACGGAACACCTGAGGTGGGAGCGCAGTTCTCTTCTTTCCTTTCCTAACAGCCACTTCAATCTTCTTCACTTTTGCTGTCCGTTGCACTTCTTCTAAAACCGAACAAGGCTTCAAATATGCAAAATCAATCAGTATCATTCTTGACGCCTCCTTTATTATATTATTATAATTATTGTATTGCATTGAACTGGGATGAGGCTTCGTTCCCGCCGTAGCCCTCAGTGGTACACAACCCCACAACAGGCTACAGCAGTCCACTCACCCCACCGCCGCCCCACACCGAACCCAGGCTTATTGTGCGCATCGCACGCCCCCCCCCCCCCCCCCCCACCCCCGGGAACATCTCACACCAGACGAGAGACGAGTGTAGCCCCACTGTTTGCATCGTAGAGTAATTAGTAATTATGGTGTACGCGTACATGCAGACAGTGTTTACGCAGCAATCGCCGACATAGTGTAACTGAGGCAGAATAAGGGGAACCAGCCCGCATTCGCTGAGGCAGATGGAAAACCGCCTTAAAAACCATATACAGACTGGCCGGAACACCGGGCTTCGACACTAATCCGCCGCAGGGATTCGTGCTGGGGACCGGCACGCCTTCCCGCCCGGAAAGCAGTGCCTTAGACCGCACGGCTAACCGGGCGGGCATTATTATTATTACTTTATTTTATTGCTAGCTTTTATTTTTTGCTAATAATACAGATTACTATTATCGTGATTGTTATGTAATATTTTCTTGTCTGCGTTGTTCGGCCGGCCGCAGTGGCCCAGCGGTTCTAGGTGCTGCAATCTGGAACCGCGCGACCGCTACGGTAGCAGGTTCGAATCCTGCCTCGGGCATGGATGTGTGTGATGTCCTTAGGTTAGTTAGGTTTAAGTAGTTCTAAGTTCTAGGGGACTGATGACCTCAGAAGTTAAATCCCATAGTGCTCAGATTCATTTGAACCATTTGCGTTGTTCGTGGTCAGATGTAAGAGGTGTGGTCATACTAAATAATCGATAAATAAATTACACTCGCCATCTCAATAAGTCACAGTGTTACTCCCTTGCCTACGTTTCTGGTCACAGTGGGCATGAACAGTAGATAGCCAGCCGCGGTGGTCTAGCGGTTCTAGGCGCTCAGTCCGGAACTGCGAGACTGCTACGGTCGCAGATTCGAATCCTGCCTCGGGCATGGATGTGTGTGATGTCCTTAGGTTAGTTAGGTTTAAGTAGCTCTAAGTTCTAGGGGACTGATGACCACAGATGTTAAGTCCCATAGTGCTCAGAGCCATTTGAACCATTTGAACAGTAGATACGAGCAAAACATAAACTGAGGTACATATACAGCCATAGTGTACAAGTATTAATATCTTGAACCAACATACAGATTGAAGACTGCCCTCTAAATTTAAATAAACAAATTATTTTAGAAGTATTCTCGCAGGCTAAATTACTTGAGCAGTTGCTGTATTTACAGGTAGTTCTGTAGCACATGTACTCTAAATGTGACACTCCAAAGATTGAAAAACTCTGTATCCCTATAGCCGGCTTTGCATCAGGATAAAATATTTGTAGCCAGCAATAAACTTATTTACATGTAGTTTAACAACTCCGCTGGCAGAAACTGTTCAAAATTATGATGTTGTGACTTCAGTTCTTCACCAACGTAAAGGTTAGTAGCAAGAGGACAATTTCCTCAACAGTAGGGAAGAGAAAGCTCATACGTTCAGTATAGTTTGACATACCCATGTCCTAGTACTATAGTGCAGCAGAACCAAAGCAAAATTGTGTAGGCTGTTGATAAAGTAGACGTGGGCAGTTCCTTTAGTTTTGGTTTTCTAGCGATGCGCTACAACAGGACTGTAGGGCGGGGATATAAGTGTGTGCCAATACTACAGACATGTACCTGCTACAAAACTTGATTAGGTAATTTAATTTTTTCAAGTGATAATTAGATCTTAATTTAGTAAACATAGTCGTGAACGCATTTAAGTTGTTTATTTTTAGATGACCAGTTTCGATCTTCTAAGGTATGACCTTCAGATCTTACATTCCTTGATGACAGTAGGAACCGTTGGTGTGGGGCAGGTCCGTCTGTGCAGGCGTGGAAAAGTGGAAGCTATAATATTAATAGATCGCTGTCTTTCCTGGGACAGTGTTCCAGAAAAATAATTCATAATTAGATTTCTTTAACTACCCCTCGTACTGAATTACAGTGTATACCGATGTCAGTGCCTCTTGTTCAATTCTGTCTAGCAAAATCGAAAATGTTTCCACATGATGTCCGAACTGGCAGCTGTCTTTAAATACTGATGAAAGAAAGATAATGCGCAGAACTAAATGAAATAACTAGATATTATTCCTATTACAAGACTGGATGTGAACTTACGAATCAAGGGCACACCCAGGGAGTGGTATTTTAAAGCTTCTTGATGGTTTTTGCTGTGTTAGTATCCAATGTCAGAAACTAATAAAACTATGAATGAAGGAATTATACTTTCGCAGTAGATAGGCCTACAAGGTACTTACAATAAAAAGCTACCATTAGTATTATGGTGATTAATAAACACAGTTTGTCAGTAGGTTGATAAATTATATTTTGTTTCCTCCACCCTCCCCTACACAAGGGCCGAGCGGTTCTAGACGCTACAGTCTGGAACCGCGCGACAGCTACGGTCGCAGGTTCGAATCCTGCCTCGGGCATGGATGTGTGTGATGTCCTTAGGTTAGTTAGGTTTAAGTTGTTCTAAGTTCTAGGGGACTGATGACCTTAGAAGTTAAGTCCCGTAGTGCTCAGAGCCATTTTTGAACCATATGCAAGGAACTGATGAAAGTTTGTTGACGAACCTGAAATACGAGGTGCATTCAAGTTCTAAGGCCTCCGATTTTTTTTCTCCGGACTGGAAAGAGATAGAAACATGCGCATTGTTTTACAATGAGGCCGCGTTCATTGTCAATACGTCCCAGAGATGGCAGCACCATACGGCAGATGGAATTTTACCGCCAGCGGCGAGAATGAGAACTGTTTTAAATACTTAAAATGGCGACGTTTTCCTTACTTGAACAGTGTGCAATCATTAGTTTTCTTAATTTGCTTGGTGTGAAACCAACTGAAATTCATCGACAGTTGAAGGAGACATGTGGTGATGGTGTTATGGATGTGTCGAAAGTGCGTTCGTGGGTGCGACAGTTTAATGAAGGCAGAACATCGTGTCACAACAAACCGAAACAACCTCAGGCTCGCACAAGCCGGTCTGACGACATGATCGAGAAAGTGGAGAGAATTGTTTTGGGGATCGCCGAATGACTGTTGAACAGATTGCCTCCAGAGTTGACATTTCTGTGGGTTCCATGCACACAATCCTGCATGACGACCTGTAAATGCGAAAAGTGTCATCCAGGTGGGTGCCACGAATGCTGACGGACGATCACATGGCTGCCCGTGTGGCATGTTGCCGAGCAATGTTGATGCGCAACGACAGCATGAATTGGACTTTCTTTTCGTCGGTTGTGACAATGGATGAGACTTGGATCCCATTTTTCAATCCAGAAACAAAGCGCCAGTCAGCTCAATGGAAGCACACAGATTCACCGCCACCAAAAAGATTTCGGGTAACCGCCAGTGCTGAAAAAATGATGGTGTCCATGTTCTGGGACAGCGAGGGCGTAATCCTTACCCATTGCGTTCCAAAGGGCACTACGGTAACAGGTGCATCCTACGAAAATGTTTTGAAGAACAAATTCCTTCCTGCACTGCAACAAAAACGCCCGGGAAGAGCTGCGCGTGTGCTGTTTCACCAAGACAACGCACCCGCACATCGAGCTAACGTTACGCAACAGTTTCTTCGTGATAACAACTTTGAAGTGATTCCTCATGCTCCCTACTCACCTGACCCGGCTCCTAGTGACTTTTGGCTTTTTCCAACAATGAAAGACACTCTCCGTGGCCGCACATTCACCAGCCGTGCTGCTATTGCCTCAGCGATTTTCCAGTGGTCAAAACAGACTCCTAAAGAAACCTTCGCCGCTGCCATGGAATCATGGCGTCAGCGTTGTGAAAAATGTGTACGTCTGCAGGGCGATTACGTCGAGAAGTAACGCCAGTTTCATCGATTTCGGGTGAGTAGTTAATTAGAAAAAAAAGTCGGAGGCCTTAGAACTTGAATGCACCTCGTAACTGTAGTACATGGGTAAAAATAAATTAATTAATGAAAAACTGGGTCAGAAGAGAAAGATATAAACAATGGTTCAGAAGTATATGAAATCAAATATAATAACTGGATCCCTAATATATTAGGGTGAGAGCAACAAATTTTAAACCAAGTACAAGGAATAGATAAGGACCACTGAAGACAAAATGTATGTATACCACATGTGCAGATATTCTAATAAAATCTCCATCGCGCTGGAATAAAAACAAATATGGCAGCCATATACCATAACAATAAAAGATAGGGAATACTTAATCTCCAAGTTGAATATTTCATACAGAACTAACTGTGACTGAAGCCTGAACAACAGTGGACTAACGTACTAGGAAATGCATTGATATCACGCATTAGTGCATCGATAACGGCTGGGCACTAGCCGAAATTTAGAGTTGTCTAATAAAACCTGAAAGGAAAGGACGACTGATTTCTGTGGTCCTTCCTAATGTAAGGTAACCTGATGAAAAATAAATTCGCTCATTGCAGAGCTTCAGTGAAGTATAGTTAGTAGATGCGCCACTTAACAGAGGGTTCTCGCCCCTCTGCATCCTTTTTTTTTTCTCTTTTTTCATATTCGCATTTTCTAAGAGTTCGTGGAATTTTCTTATGAAATTAATTTCTGTATTATTTGATGTTATGTACTCCATAAATATAAGAGTGCTGTCTGTCAGGGGTGAGTTGGTTCGATTTCGTAAACTTTTATAAGCTGATGTCCTTACTGACTGGACATGCGTGTTTCCTTTTTGTCTAAGTACGTGTTCATCGATACTGAAGCTTTTATGTAAACCACAGAAAGAGCAAAGTGACTAGCATGCGGGCAAGGGAGGAAAGATTTTTTTTAATAGAGCTTACGTAGGAATTTTGCGCTCGTCCATCTTCGTGAAAAAACCGCATGGCGAGCAACTGCCGCTGGAGAGCGCTGAGAGCGCAAAATCACGATGATGATGACGATGATTAGTGTTTTAGAGCGCACAACAACGAGGTTATCAGCGCCCGTTCCCAAAAGAAATGTTGACGAGTGCAGCCAAGATCTGTTAAACAAGGATCAATTCGGAGCCGATCTTTGCGAGAATTGTAAATGTTCAAATTTCAAGATTGGACACAGCGCATCAAAACAGGTAGATAAAACGAAAAATAAAATAGCAATACAAAACAGGTAAAAATAATTAACGGTGGCTGAGTGACCACGTACAAATAATGGGTGACCAAACCACTTTACAGCACATTAAGATCTCAATCCCAATACTTTGGGAAGAAGTCCAGACATCACACAAAAACGTAAAACTCTAGCGACACTCGCCTCATTATTAATTAAAATGGAGGGCAGGTCTGGTGGGAAATTGAAATCTTCCCTCAAACCCTCACGTAAACCATACTCAGTTAAAATATGTCGTATCGACATCTGTGTCCCACATGTCTGACACGTTGGTGGCTCATCAGGACGTAACAGAAAACCATGTGTCAACGGACAATGTCCTATCCTAAGCCATGTAAGGGCTACTTCCTCAGCTCGTCGTTGTCGGAAGCCACGGTCTGACAGAATCCTTCACCGCTCGCAACTTATTGTCCCTCACGTCCAGCCACTGAGTCACGAATGATGTTATTGCGTGCAGGGGGACGGAACAGCGAGCAGCAGGTGGGATGGAGCAAGCCTCCTTGGCAGCCGCCTCTGCAAGTTCATTTCCAGGAATCCATATGTGCCCTGGAACCCAGCAGAAAATTACATCCTTACCCTGCTATTGCAAGAGCAGGAGCGCGTCCTGCACTTCTTGCACCATCCTATCTGCTGGGTACATCTGTTCAAGAGCATGTAGAGCACTTTGGGAATCGGAGCAGATGATGAATTTCGTGACATGATGTCGTCGCATGTGCTCTAATGCTTGCAGAGTGGCAAACAGTTCTGCATAGTAAACTGAGAACTGCTCTGGGAGCCCTATCCTACGGACAGTATAGGGAAACACAGCAGAGCAGCCCATAAAATCCCCCTGTTTAGACCCATCCGTGTAAACAGCAATAAAATCTTAATGGCGGTCTAAAATCTCAGTAAATTTAATTTTAAAAAGGTGGTCCGGGGTACAATACTTCTTGTAAGCAGCCAGATCAAGAAGTAATCTTGGCCTTTGTAGTAGCCAGGTTCAAATGGTTCAAGTGGCTCTGAGCACTATGCGACTTAACTTCTGAGGTCATCAGTCGCCTAGAACTTAGAACTAATTAAACCTAACTAACCTAAGGACATCACACACATCCATGCCCGAGGCAGGATTCGAACCTGCGACCGTAGCGGTCGCTCGGCTCCAGACTGTAGCGCCCAGAACCGCACGGCCACACCGGCCAGAAAGCAGTAGCCAGGGAGATCCCCTACTCCATCCCTGGTGGAGGACCTTAATGCCCTCCAGGTGTACTGACTCGAGACTCTCCTTTACACGGATGCCTTCGGACGGTGGCGGAAGAGACGTTCCAGTGCCGGCTGTGAAAAGGTGTTGGACGCCAACGAAAGAGGAGTGGACTTGGCCCTGTACGCTTGCCGTACCACTACGAGAAGAAGCCGGATGGACAGCGGAGGCTCTCCAGCCTCGACACATAGACTAGCAACTGGACTCGTGCGATAAGCCCCTGTTGAAAGCCTAATACCCTCATGGTGAATCACATCCAACATTTTGAGGTACGAAGGTCTACCAGATCCATAAGCTTGATATCCGTATTCCAGTCGAGGTCGCACAAAGGCCTTATGAAGTTGGAGCAGAATCACCTCAATCAGCTCGTCCCGTGTGCCGATTGTGCTGTCTCGTGGCTTCGTACATCACGTCTGCGTGCACGTCCACGACTGCTTAAGGCAACGAGGTTTTTCCAGCGGACGAGTAGCCACGCGAGCCCTTCGCGCTTGAGTGTCCGGGGCAGCGGCAGTCGCAGCCGGCAGCCTCCCGTTGTTACAGAGGCTCGCGCCCAGCCCCGCCCCGCACCGCCGAGCCGGCGCGCATTACGTAAGCGGCCTCGCGACGACCTTGCCGCCCCGGTTACGGCGTCTGGCCGCGGCTGCCGTACGGAGAACCGGCCGCCTGCTCGCTTACCTGCGGCCTCGCCAGAGGACAGGATGACCTCTCACGCCTCACCACCTCACACCGTCCCCCCTCCCACCGCTGGAGCTTAGTAACAGCGTTACCGCACTGTCCCCACTAAACTCAAACATAAAGCTGGCATCTGCCCAAAGATTGGTTTGAACGTCTCAGTGCTTTACTGGGAAAGGTTGTACTGGAGTATCTGATGAAAAGTATCCGTACACCTTGTAAGGTGTCAGGCAAATCCAACACCTTCCGTGAAAACCCTGACATGATAGCAAATCCGGCAGTATGTCACATAGCTCCAAATAAATCCTGACATTAAATTAACCAACGTAGTACGAGCAACGAGTGAGCAAATGGCATACCACAGACTAACACAAAAACGTCTAAATGCATGTCATACCTTCCCACCGTGAAACAGACGCAGTTCCGAGGGGAGAAACGAGAACACAAGCTGAGAGCAGAACCGTGTTAAGCTAGAAGGCCCTACGATAAGGGACGGACACCCACGTCGCCAGCCGACCGCCAAGACCACACCCCAGCCCATGTTAAAAGATAGAGCCCTCCAAAAAATGGCTCTGAGCACTATGGGACTTAACATCTATGGTCATCAGTCCCCTAGAACTTAGAACTACTTAAACCTAAATAACCTAAGGACATCACACACATCCATACCCGAGGCAGGATTCGAACCTGCGACCGTAGCAGTCACGCGGTTCCGGACTGAGCGCCGAGAACCGCGAGACCACCGCGGCCGGCTAGAGCCTTCCAGAAGAACAGTATAGATCCTACGATAACACTTACAGGGCCACACCAGCTGCAAGTTTTAGCGTGAGACTACACGCGTCTCTGTTACGTTGCAAACATTAAAAACATTGCCCCACCACGAAAAGTATAACGTTTCCCATTGGATAGACAGAATTTTTGTAGGTGGAGCTTAAGGTTAACATTGAGACCCTGATTGGTCAGTTGAAAACACCTTTTCTTAAACCAACTTCGGCAAAATTGTAGTAAGGTTAAGTTAGAAGAGAGTTGCTTCCGAGACAGTGAGGTGTGTGGAGCTGCACCGCCCGCCGCCCCCTGACGCTGCCTAACCAACGACAAGGTAATGAACGCACGCGATGCTGCATGGGAGCGCGTAAGCCTTCGCTCAGAACTGCAGAAGTCTCATCTGTTACACCCCCTTTTTACGTAATACTAGTGTCGATCGTAAATAAAACTTCGTGGTATTCACATTTGCTATTAGAAGTTAAAATCTGAACGCGATGATTTTTCTGTTATATAATTATTGAGAAGCCACATCAGCCACTGTAATTTACGAAAAGTTAAATAAGTAATTAAAGATAATTGAGGGCCACTGTAGAACATTTTTGATAGTTTTCTCTTTTATGAAACTTATCTTAAATCTAGATTATAGATGTGATATGGCAGAGGTCATCCTTCGATCCATTATAGAACTTGGAAACCCATTCAGGGAATATTTGTTCACATTTTTGTTGAATGCAGTTGGTTTTTATCATCCTGTATTAAAATATTTCCTTTTATCAATAGTGCAATTTATAAACAATGTTTTGTGAGTAGAATAAAAATTCCAATGCTAAACTTAACTACTTTCTCGACGTTATTTTACCAGCTAACTAAAAATAGGAAAGCCTTGAACTCCTTCCACTAAATTTAGTTAATATTAAGATTCTTTTACAGGGTGTGCAGTGGAGCTGACGCTGAAATCATTAAGTATTTGATTATATCATCGCTAGTCTCACTGAACTCTTCTGAACTCTACATGTCATGTGTGGTCTGGCGTCTCCTTACCAGCAACAGGTCCCAGGTTCAAACTAGTCAATTCCCTAAAAAACACGCTCAGAGCGTCGTTGCGCAAAAGTGGTAGAGAGACACGACTTAGAACAAACAGACACCACGCAGAATGTTAGAACCTATTGGAGGACACTAATGTGGGATGTGTCCAACCTTCTCCTGTATGGCGGCCTGAACTCTGCTGCGAGTCTGAATCTCTGTGGAGGAATGACAGCTTATTCTTCCTGAAGAACTGAAATCAGAGAAGATACTGGGGCAGATGTGGACTCTGACCACAATCTGCTGATTATGAACTGTAGATTAAAACTGAATAAACTGCAAAAAGGTGGGAATTTGAGCAGATGGGATCTGGATAAACTGAAAGAACCAGAGGTTGTACAGAGTTTCAGGGAGAGCATACGGGAATAATTGACAAAAATGGGGGAAAGAAATACAGTAGAAGAAGAATGGGTAGCTTTGAGGGATGCAGCAGAGGATCAGGAAGGTAAAAACGGCTAATAGAAATCCTTGGGTAACAGAAGAAATATTGAATGTAATTGATGACAGGAAAAAACATAAAAATGTAGTAAATGAAGCAAACAAAAAGGAATACAAATGTCTCAAAAATGAGGTCGACAGGAAGTGCAAAATGGCTAAGCAGACATGGCTGGAGGAAAAATTCAAAGATGTAGAGGCTTATCTCACTAGGGGTAAGATAGATACTGCCCACAGGAAAATTAAAGAGACCTTTGGAGAAAGGAGAACCACCTGTATGAATATCAAGAGCTCAGATGGAAACCAAGTTCTAAGCAAAGAAGGGAAAGCAGAAAGGTGGGAGGAGTATATAGAGGGTCTATACAAGGGCGATGTACTTGAGGACAATATTATGGAAATGGAAGAGGATATAGATGAAGATGAAATGGGAGATATGATACTGCGTGAAGAGTTTGACGGAGCACTGAAAGACCAAAGTCGAAACAAGGCCCCGGAAGTAGACAACATTCCATTAGAACTACTGATGGCCTTGGGAGAACCAGTCCTGACAAAACTCTACCATCTGGTGAGCAAGATGTATGACACAGGCGAAATACCCTCAGACTTAAAAAAAAAATATAGTAATTCCAATCCAAAAGAAAGCAGGTGTTGACAGATGTGAAAATTACCGAACTATCAGTTTAATAAGTGACAGCTGCAAAATACTAACGCGAATTATATACAGACGAATGGAAAAACTGGTAGAAGCCGACTTCGAGGAAGATCAGTTTGGATTCCGTAGAAATACGGGAACACGTGAGGCAATACTGACCCTACGACCTATCTTAGAAGAAAGATTAAGGAATGGCAAACCTACGTTTCCAGCATTTGTAGACTTAGAGAAAGCATTTGACAATGTTGACTGGAATACTCTCAAATTCTGAAGGTGGCAGGGGTAAAACACAGGGAGCGAAAGGCTACTTACAATTTGTACAGAAACCAGATGGCAGTTATAAGAGTCGAGGGACATGAAAGGGAAGCAGTCGTTGGGAAGGGAGTGAGACAGGTTTGTAGCCTCTCCCCGATGCTATTCAATCTGTATATTGAGTAAGCAGTAAAGGAAACAAAAGAAAAGTTCGGAGTAGGTATTAAAATCCATGGAGAAGAAATAAAAACTTTGAGGTTCGCCGATGACATTGAAATTCTGTCAGAGACAGCAAAGGACTTGGAAGAGCACTTGAACGGAATGGATGGTGTCTTGAAGGGAGGATATAAGATGAACATCAACAAAAGCAAAACGAGGATAATGGAATGTAGTCGAATTAAGTCGGGTGTTGCTGAGGGAATTAGATTAGGAAATGAGACACTTAAAGTAGTAAAGGAGTTTTGATATTTGGGGAGCAAAATAACTGATGATGGTCGAAGTAGAGAGGATATAAAACGTAGACTGGTAATGGCAAGGAAAGCGTTTCTAAAGAAGAAAAATTTGTTAACATCGTGTATAGATTTAAATGTCAGGAAGTCGTTCCTGAAAGTATTTGTATGGAGTGTAGCCATGTATGGAAGTGAAACATGGACGATAAATAATTTGGACAAGAAGAGAATAGAAGCTAGCGAAATATGGTGCTACAGAAGAATGCTGAAGATTAGATGGGTAGATCACATAACTAATGTGGAGGTATTGAATTGAATTGGGGAGAAGAGGAGTTTGTGGCACAACGTGACTAGGAGAAGGGATCGGTTGGTAGGATCTGAGGCTTCAAGGGATCACCAATTTAGTATTGGAGGGCAGCGTGGAGGGTAAAAATCGTAGAGGGAGACCAAGAAATGGATACACTAAGCAGATTCAGAAGGATGTAGGCTGCAGTAGGTACTGGGAGATGAAGAAGCTTGCACAGGATAGAGTAGCATGTAGAGCTGCATCTAACCAGTCTCAGGACTGAAGACCACAACAACAACAACATACTGATATCGGATGCTAGGATCTGTAACGAAGTCTACGGTGTAATTCATATACATAATTTCCTAAATTATAAATATCGTCTCTTTCTCTTTCAGATATCATTCATTTCACTGGTTGATGTTATGCTTTTTCCCTATCGGTGCGCCAAGGTGCTAAATATGGTGGACCTGAATACGACATTCGGAAGTTGTGGCAAAATTTACAACCGTGATGCTAATGGTAAACGACTGACTGCAGACATTTCGGACTACAGGACACTGCTAGCAAGTCGTGATTCCATAAAACAGTCAAGTCCAGAACAATACTTCCAGCTCATTGTTGAAAACAGTAACAAATATCTTCCCGAGACGCCGTCCAATTCATACTGGCAGTCATCGTCTCAGTTGCTAGATGCTAGAGATCATTTAGCAAATTTAATCTCACATTTCGTATCTCAGGAAATATACGCGATAAGATTAAGTAAATGAGCTAGTGCTGCTTACTAACGAAACATATTTGTCGCGCTAACGTGGTATGCAGATTGATTTTTAAAACAGAATGTTACTTCTCTCTTTTGTCAAAGAACGCAACAAATAATTAATGACATGTAGCTTCCTGACAAATTTAACATTTATGCCGTTCCTGGAAACGAACTCCGAACCTTTGCCTTTCAACATGCCCTCAGAGCTTCGCTTCCTATAGCACCTCATCTACTATTTTCCAGACTTCATAGAAGTTTTACATATCTTGCAGCACGATCACACTGGCGGACAAAATGGTTTAGGTACAGCCTGAGGGATTATGACCAGAACGTACTTTCAGTCTGCAGCAGGATGTGCACTGATCTCAAACTCTCTGCTAAACAGGGACTCGAACCCAGAACCACTGCTTTTCGCAGTCAGCTTTCCTGTAGAGACATCTAGGTGCGCATCACGACTCACCCTCACACCTTTTCTTCTGCAGCATTTAGCAAGCACTCTGCTGCAGAATGAAAATTCATTATGTTAGTAATTTGTATCTGTCACACTACAACAATAATTAATTACTCCCAATTTTTTAAGATTGAGTTCACTGCAGTTCCAGAATCACTTAAAAACTGTTTGTTTGATTTGGTACTTGCCACTGGAAGTTTAATTGCTTCTTGCTGAAACATGTAAATAAATAGACTAAGGCTACAAGAGTCGTGGGATACCTCCTAAAATCGTGTCGGATTCCCTTTTGCCCTGCGTAGCGCAGCAATTCGACGTGGGATGGACTCAATTCCCTGCAGAAATGTAAGCCATGCTGCCTCTACAGCCGCGAAAATGTTGCCGGTGCAGGATTTTATGCACCAACTGATCTCTCCATTATGTTCAATAAATTTTCGACGGGATTCATTTCGATTGTTCTGAGAGGCCAAACCATTCACTCTAACTATCATAAATGTTCTTTAGACCAATCGCGAACAGTTGTTCTGTGAGATGGCGCGTTGGCATCAATAAAAACTCCATCGTTGTATGGAAACATGAGGTCCATGAGTGGTTGAAAATGATGTTCTAGTAGCCGAACATAATCGTTTCCAGTCAATGATCGATTCAATTGGACCAGAGCACTCAGTCCATTCCATGTAAACACAGCCAATCAATTATGGAGCCACCACTGGCTTGCACGTTGCCCTGTTGACAATTTGGGTCCTTGGCTTCATTGAGTCTGCGCCACACTCGAACCCTATCACCAGCTCTCACCAAGTGAAACCGGGACTCATCTGACCAGAGCACGGTTTTCCAGTAGCCTAGAGTCCAACCGATGTGGTCACTAGCCCAGGAGAGGCGCTGCAGGCGATGTCGTGCTGTTAGCAAAGCACTCGCAGTGGTCGTCTGCTGCCATGGTCCATTAACTTCAAATATCACCACACTGTCCTAACGGCTACTTTCGTCGCACGTCTCACATTGATTGCTGCAGATATTTCACGCAGTGTTGCTTGTCTATTAGCACTGACAACTCTACGCAAATGCCACTGCATTATCCGTATACAGAGGTCATGCTGCAAATTTGGTATCTGCATCACACTCTTGACGCTGCGGAATATTAAGTTCCTATAAGGAGGTTGTTTTTGTTTTTACCCCCGGATGATAATTACACGAAATATTTGTCAGGATTCGTAAGCAGTGCGTCCCTGAGGAACAGAATAAGCGAACACCGAGAAGTAGTTTAAACAGTTTATTAACAAAAGACTGATTATAAAACACGCACGCTACGTGCACCTATCATCACTGTGTCTGACATCCTAACACCGGCTAATTACGGTCGTATCGAAAGGCTCCATGGTGAGCTGAGAAAAACGACATATTCGCGCCCGAGGCCGCTGCGGACGGCGGCCAGTCGCTTACTCTCTTGTGGCGCACTGAGACCGGACGCACGTCTACTGACCGAGCAAATTCTCAGCATTCCAAGATAGGCCGGCTGGTGAGCGCGTGTTACGTACTGAACGGCTACGTGCAAACCCGTAGACCCTTACATTCCCTAACTACACTACTGGCCATTAAAATTCCTACACCAAGAAGATTACTTGCTACAGACAGGAAATTTAACCGACAGGAAGAAGATGGTGTCATATGCAAATGATTAGCTTTTCAGAGCATTCACACAAGGTTGGCGCCGGTGGCGACACTTACAACGTGCTGACATGAGGAAAGTTTCCAACCGATTTCTCATACACAAACAGCAGTTGACCGGCTTTGCCTGGTGAAACGTTGTTGTGATGCCTCGTGTGAGGAGGAGAAATGCGTACCATCACGTTTCTGACTTTGATAAAGGTCGGATTGTAGCTTATCGCGATTGCGGTTTATCGTGTCGCGACATTGCTGCTCGCGTTGGTCGAGATCCAATGACTGTTAGCAGAATATGGAATCGGTTGGTTCAGGAGGGTAATACGGAACGCCCTGCTGGATCCCAACGGCCACGCATCACTAGCAGTCGAGATCACAGGCATCTTATCCGCATGGCTGTAACGGATCGTGCAGCCACGTCTCGGTCCCTGAGTCAACACATGGGGACGTTTGGAAGACAACAACCATCTGCACGAACAGTTCGACGACGTTTGCAGAATCATGGACTATCAGCTCGGAGACCATGGCTGCGGTTACCCTTGACACTGCATCACAGACAGGAGCGCCTGCGATGGTGTACTCAACGACGAGCCTGGTTGCACGAATGGCAAAACGTCATTTTTTTCGGATGTATCCAGGTTCTGTTAACAGCATCATGATGGTCGCATCCGTGTTTGGCGACATCGCGGTGAACGCACATTGGAAGCGTGTATTCGTCATCGCAATACTGACGTATCACCCGGCGTAATGGTACGGGGTGCCATTGGTTACAGGTCTCGGTCACCTCTTGTTCGCATTGACGGCACTTTGAAGAGTGGACGTTACATTTAAGATGTGTTACGACCCGTGGCTCTACCCTTCATTCGATCCCTACGAAACCGTACATTTCAGCAGGATAATGCACGACCGCATGTTGCAGGTCCTGTACGGGCCTTTCTGGATACAAAAATGTTCGACTGATGTCCTGGCCAGAACATTCTCCAGATCTCACACCAATTGAAAACGTGTGGTCAATGGTGGCCGAGCAACTGGCTCGTCACAATACGCCAATCTCTACTCTTGATGAACTGTGGTATCGTGTTGATGCTGCATGGGCAGCTTTACCTGTACACGCCATCCAAGCTCTGTGTGACTCAATGCCCAGGCGTATCAAGGCCGTTATTACGGCCAGAGGTTTTTGTTCTGGGTGCTGATTTCTCAGGATCTGTGCACCCAAATTGCGTGAAAATGTAATCACATGTCAGTTCTAGTACAATATATTTGTTCAATGAATACCCGTTTATCATCTGCATTTATTCTTGGCCAGTAGTGTATTTCCGAAGTGGTAGTCTTATGTCCCATGCCAGTAGCTCCAGCTATCATTACGCGTTATAGGTCTGTTAATTCCCAATGTGCGGCCATAATCACGTCGGAAAACTTTTCATATGAGTACAAATGACAGCTCCACTAGTGCACTGCCCTTTTATACCTCGCGTACGCGATATTGCTGTATCTGTGTATGTGCATACCGCTATCCCATTACTTTGTCACGTCAGTGTGGTTGCAAACATAATATTGCTCTTCCCTAAAATACTTTTCTACTTTATTAACACCTTCAGATGTAGCATGTAAGCAGCCCCAACTCTCTTGTGGTTCCCTTTTTAGGTACTCCACGTCGACGTCTGCTCGTAGATACGTATTGTCGGTAGGTTTTCCGGCTTTACTCCCCGACGTGACAGCGACGACTCTCCGATGAGGTGCGGGCCTTGTAATTTGCTATTACTACGAGTCTTATAAATATCGCTTTTATTTAGTAATTTGCCCGGCTAAAATTCTCCCCTTTTATGATTAAGACAGCCTGCGCCACCTCTCGGAGGGAGTGGGGACGTCAAAGAGTCACAAAAGTTCATATTAAGCAGTCTGTAAAACACGTAAACGTTCACTTCAGTTTGCGTGTTAGTTAATGCGTACGCTTTCGTCTAGATGGTGCTGACTTACTGCTGAATAGCTTTGGTTCCGTAAAACCTTCACTGACTAGTACAAGATAAATGAAATAAGTACAACACTCTTGTATTTCACTTTCACTCTATATTCAAAGATTAAGATGGTGATGCATGATGGTCTATTTAAAAGGTTCCTAGCCTAGAGGAATCTAAATAGTCTGCAAGTGCCGATATGCACGCGCTCTACGCCCAGATTCGCAACTAACGCCAAACGACACTTTCAAAAGTCCACACGTTAAGGGGAGCCGGAGGTGGTCAAATCCAAAAAATTACGATTTTTTTTGCTACCGAAAATTAATTGGAATATTCCTCTTTAATGTAAAATTTGAATTATTGTTTTACTCGCCCTAGAAGTGGAGTTAATACCATTTTCCTCCACGTCTGCAGAGGAAATGGGCGGCCGCTGAATGCATCTAACACCCTCTCGTGACTTCCTGGCGAACTGCTTGGGATTTTCTCGGCCTTTTACGCATACAGCGCCATATGTTACGCATACAGCGAGTGTGCAAGGGTTGGCTAAATTGTTTTCTGTGACAAATGAAGCGCTAAGAGCGCAGAACATCGTCTCTTTGCTGTTTACCGTTTCGGCTTCGAAGGCTCAAACAAACTTTGGGTTCAAGTAAGCTCAGTGATGGAAAACCAATAGGAGTGAGAGGCAGGCTTACTGATGAGGTGATTGAACGTCTACAGAGATACTATGGGTATGCTATAAGGCAAAATACTAGTAATGTTAGTGACATGCGAATATCAGTGTGGGCATTGTTCCTTCATACTGCCTCTTCCAATGAATACCCTCAACACAGCCTGTGCCCAAAAGATTCCTGGTGCAAATGTAATGCAAAAAAGGACTATGATCACAAACATGGTTTGCCAGCAGCTGTGATAAATGCAATAAAACCAATTTTTCATGACTTAGTACAGCCAGAATTGTTACACAAATGTCTACACGGAAAGACGCAGAATCCTAATGAGAGCATAAAAAATTTGATTTGGAAAGTGATTCCTAAAAGGGTGTTTGTAAGCATAAAAACACTGCACTTTGGCATTTATGACGCAATAGCAACCTACAACCAAGGGGACAGTGTGAAGTGTGAAGTTCTGATGGCATTAGGATTTACAGCTGGGATGAACACTGTACGAGCACTAAGAAATATTGACAGAGAAAGGATAAGAGGAGCAGAAATAAGAGAAAGGCATATGAAGTATGATGGAACAACAGGCCAGAAAAGAAGACAGAATAGGAAGCTTTTGGAGGATAATGAAGAAGGCCCTGATAATCCATCCTATAGTGCAGGAATGTATTGAGAAACTTTGATAGCCATTTCCCGTAAATTAGAGTTTTTCGAATATAAGGAACACTTTCTCAAAATCCACTGAAGCTAGAGAGATGAATAGTGGTCAAACTTACATTGTAATACAGGCATTTGGCAATATGTTCAGTAGTTTCATTTCAGTTTAATTATAAAGCAATTATTTGTAAAAAAAATTGGGTCATTAATAAAAAAAAATAATTGGAAGGAAACTAGAAAAGATACTCCAAAATCCCTCTGTCATAACTGCAATACTAAACCACTCTATATTTAAAAAAAAAAATCGAATTTTTCTATTTGGTAGTTTATTCATAAATGTTTCTCAAACTTAGTGATTTTAACATGGGCAGCATAGGCACCTCCGGCTCCCCTTAATATCTGAATACCAGTACCTCTGAATTCACTCGTATCAGCAGATAATTTGAGTTTCTGTCGTCTATATGTCGTCTATATGTCCAATCTAGCTCTAAAGACCTAAAATCCCCTTAATACTCCGTTGCTACCAACAGTCAGAGATCGTACACTACATCACTTTTAATCTCCGTAATATTCTAACAGTTTATCGTGAATCCTAACACGATAAAGTCCAATCTAATTATTGTCTCGCTGACTGACACGGGTTCCCCGCCCTTTAACGAAACAATCAAGGAAAAAATGCGGCAATAATAACGATCAGCCCTTTCTATAGGTTTTTCATCACAAGAGTTTAACGTCACTGCCTTCTCCATGACGGAGCTTCCGTGGCTTTGCTGTACTTAGACGTTAAACTACTTGCTGATTTACTATAATTTTGATCTGCAATTTCCGAACTCTGATTCTACACCTCTAACAATTCTATTCTTAATTTTAAAATATTCTTTCTATAGCTTTTATCACTGTAAACTGAACCGAGGTGTTACACAAGGGAAGGGGTACGGATGAAATAAATCGAAATAAAAATGTGATGAGGGATGCAGAGGGAGAGAGGAGGGGGGTAGAAAGTCGAATTTTGTGCGAGTTGCACAACAGCTTCCGCTCCTACGAAAAACAGCAAAGTGCATGACCGCCGGCTAGAAAAATGCAGGTGCGAAGGGCAACGGAGAATGTCTGGCATGCAGTGAGCCTGAGCAGAATCCAGCGCCGATCTTGCGCGGCAGAGGTGCGGGCGGTGTGCGGAAAGTGGCGACCGCGCCAGGGGCGATACTGCCGCAAGCGGATCTGCGCCCTTCCCAGGCAGTCCCCGCTGCCTTGGAGCGCAATGCGAGCGGCAGCAATTACACCTATATTTATTGCTGGCAGCGCGCCCAGTGAAGGCATTGCCGCGAACCGTTATAGTCCACCTGGCGGAGGTGGAGGCGGCCTTGGTCCGTTCTGCCAATCTTGGAGTGAGCCGCCGAGAGGCTGGTTTCCGCGTCCACGCTGGGAGCGCCTCGCCGTCAAGCGCCGACCTTGGGTAGGGGGCCGCACGTCCAAAATCGCTGACTAACCGCGTGCTCCACGCCATGAATGGGAGTAATACCTGTGTGTTCTGTGGCGCGTCCAGCCGTGAACAGTGGGACATTCGTCCTGAAGTCAGAGCTTGCTCGTCCTTCTGCCTCGGGCATGGGTGTGAGTGGTGTCCTTAGGTTAGTTAGGTTTAAGTAGTTCTAAGTTTTAGGGGACTGATGACCTCAGAAGTTAAGTCCCATAGTGCTCAGAGCCATTTGAACCATTACTCGTCCTTGTTTGCTTTCAAATGAATATGTTTTAAAAAAGGAGCCTGCCTTCAGAAAATACAATTTTCTCTTCTTTCACCAATACATACTCAGTGACATTGTGTGTGTTCGAGATAACAAATTTTACCAGAATAGAAAATGCTCCTATCCTAGAACAAAGGAAGGCGAAAGTGTCCTAGGCAGGGTTAGGAAATTGGAAATTGGTGGTAAGTTCCTATGGGACCAAACTGCTGAGGTCATTGGTACCTAGGCTTACACACTACTTAAACTAACTTAAAGGGGGTAGGACGTGAAACGGGCCGACTTAGAGCAGGAGAGGCACCACAGGACATTTTAATTTACACTGTCTACACTTTTACAAATAAATTCATAAAACTTTGTTAGCATGACCAGGAAGGAATCAGGATTCATACTCATAGCAGAGGAAGTTCAAAAACATAACAAAACAATTTTTTTTACATGTGAAATTTGATCATTTTTTCACTTGGTGTTGGCTGCATTTGATGCTGTAGGTACACTTTTCTTCATAAGTAAGAGAGATTCTTCGATGAATTTTGCACAGCATACAAACCATACTTACAGGTGTATGCAACTCTAGAATTTCCCAAATCTGTTAAAAACTGTGGTAAAAATTGACATAATTAACTATAAAATTCGAGTTTTCTCTAAACACGAAGTTTAAAACGTAACAACCCATTCATTTTTCCATGCATTAAATAAATTCTAGAGTTTCATACACCTGTAAGTATGGTTTGTAAGCTGTGCAAAATTCATCTAAGAATCTCTCTTACGTATGAAGAAAAGTGTACCTATGGCAACAAATGCAGCCAACAGTAAGTGAAAAAAAAATCATGAAATTTCACATTTAAAAAACATTATTTTTTCGTGTTTTTGAACTTCCACTCCTATGAGTGTGAATCCTGTATCCTTCCTGGGCATGCTGGCAAAGTTTTATGAATTTATTTGTAAAAGTATAGACAGTGCAAATTAAAATGTCCTGTGGTTCCTCTCCTTCTCGAAGTCGGCCCGTTTGATGTCCTACCCCCCTTTAGCTAAGGACAACACACACAACCACGCCCGAGGGAGGAATCGAAACTCCGAAGGGAGGAGCCGCGCGAACCGTGACGAGGCGCCTCATACCACGCGGCTACCCCGCGCGGCGCAGAGTTAGGAATGTTAAAGAAGAGAACCCGCTATTTTCGACTTATCTGGCAGCATCAAAGACATTTAAATCAAAATATCTTGAAATATTCGCACTTTTTAACTTGTTAGTATCAGATTCAATGTCATGTAATAAATGCATAGTCTAAGTAAACTAACATGTATAATGTGAGACATGCCATCATGTCATCCAACATGACATTTGTCACATCGTGCAGTATGTCATTACAGTTTAGAATGTATGAATCCCCACTCTGGCTTACTTCCTATCAGAGATACACACCGACTCTTGGATACTTCCGGTGGTAGAGGCAGACCACTCTCTAGATGCACGTAAATATGTGTCCATTTATTCTTACAGCGCTCACCATAAGTGTAACAGGGGGTGGGTCTAAGGGAGCTCATTGTATGGGGGAAGTAAGATTAACTCGTAAAAAAACACGAACATGTCAAGATGTTTTGATTTAAATATCTCAAGCCACCAGGTAAGTCGGAAAGCAAGTTACCTTCTTTTACACTACAGGCCATTAAAACTGCTACACCAAGAAGAAATACAGAAGACAAACGGGTATTCATTGGACAAGTGTATTGTGCTAGAACTGACATGTGATTACATTTTCACGCAATTGGGGTACATAGATCCTGAGAAATCAGTACCCAGAACAACCACCTCTGGCCGTAATAATGGCCTTGATACACCTGGGCATTGAGTCAAACAGAGCTTGGATGGCGTGTACAGGCACAGCTGCCCATGTCTCTTCAACACGATACCACAGTTCATCAAGAGTAGTGACTGGAGTATTGCGACGAGCCAGTTGTCCGGCCACCATTGGTCAGACGTTTTCAATTGGTGAGAGATCTGGAGAATGTACTGGCCAGGGCAGCAGTCGAACATTTTCTATATCCAGAAAGGCCCGTACAGGACCTGCAACATGCGGTCGTGAATTATACTGCTGAAATGTAATGTTTCGCAGGGACTGACTCAGCGATCGAGACGTGGCTGCACGATCCGTTACAGCCATGCGGATAAGATGCCTGTCATCTCGACTGCTAGTGATACGAGGCCGTTGGGATCCAGCACGGGGTTCCGTATTACCCTCCTGAACACACTGATTCCATATTCTTCTAGCAGTCATTGGATCTCGACCAACGCGAGCAGCAATGTCGCGATACGATAAACCGCAATCGCGATAGGCTACAATCCGACCTTTATCAAAGTCGGAAACGTGATGGCACGCATTTCTCCTCCTCACACGAGGCATCACAACAAAGTTTCACCAGGCAACGCCGGTCAACTGCTGTTTGTGTATGAGAAATAGGTTGGAAACTTTCCTCATGTCAGCACGTTGTAAGTGTCGCCTCCGGCGCCAACCTTGTGTGAATGCTCTGAAAAGCTAATCATTTGCATATCACAGCATCTTCTTCATGACGGTTAAATTTGGCGTCTGTAGCACGTCATCTTCGTGGTGAATCAATTTTAATGGCCAGTAGTGTGCATTCGTTTCGAATTTATCCATTTATCTACCTTCGAGCAAAGTCTGAACCGATTCGTAGACGTTTAAAGTATAGAAATGTCGCACTTTAGAAATCTTCTAATAAAACTTTTTTTTGCACTTGAAACCCAAATGAAGCAATTTTTTTTCTCAAACGGTTCTAAGACAAGGGTCCGATACCCCGCTATACAAAATTTGAAGCATCAGTCTCATTCCAGTCTGGAGTTAATTAAAGATGACTGTTATTGCACGTAAAATCCGAAATGTGGACTTTCAAATGGTGCCACTAGCTAAGTATTAATGTCGGTCCAATTACAATCTTTTTCAAAAGGAATTAATCGATTCGCTTAATTTGTCTGGACTCCAGCTCCCGTTCGTCATTCAAACTTTGCTTAATACACTGTAACATAGCTACAGTTAGATGCTCAAATGGCTATAGAAATGGTGGCTGGTCCGGGCTTAGCCGGAAACTTTTCTCCTCATGCTACTAGTACAAATAGGAGCTGAGCACCTAGGTCCCCTTACACACACAACGATTCTGAGCGCGGCATTTTGAGACATATTTGCTATGGTGTTCCTGCACTGTAAGAATAGTCATGTAAAAGCCTCAGAAATTACAGATGGCGAATTACTCATTAGATCACAAGTTGCATCATAGTCTCAGTAAAAATCCTCAGTGATCCAGGAAATGTTTTTTTATATTTATTCCAGTTATGGACCACAATGTTTTACACCAGGTAATTAATTCACTCTATGACGACTATTTACGGACGTGAAAACAAACAATCTTTAAGTCACGTCGAGCCACCATTTGTAACTAAGGTTCAGTTAGTACAATAAACCAAACAACTACAAAGTAATAAATGATAACTGAAAGTACCCTGCATAAAATAAATGTGTGTTGTTGGTCTTCTGTTGCGTATTGTTGTTCTTCTCAGCCAGATTTGCATATTTACCAAGAACACTCGCAGCGTTAGTTTTGTCCTAGTTAATTGGCTTTTAATGCCTAGGAACAGTAACTTGAAAAGTTAGGGATTAACATTTGCTTGAATTTCAATATAAAAAGTTACAGTAATTCTACCCCCAAAAAGTGTTGAGGAATACTTCTTGCTTGAATCAACTTGATTTTCGTTGAAGTAAATTTGTTAATGCCAATAATATTTTTTGTTCCTACCTTCAGGAGTGCTAATCGTTTTCTTCACTTTTTTCCAGAAGGAAAGTATGACTTCCTTAGACCTTACATTAGCATAGCTTAAGCAGCTGTAGTAGCTCACATACCCGTGGTCTAGGTGTAGCGTCTTTGTTTCAAAATCAATACATCTTCGGTCCTGGGTTCGATCCCCGCCACTGCCTAAATTTTGATAAATAATCAGCATTGGCGGCCGAAGACTTCCGGCATAAGAAGTCAGCGTCATTATGCCAACGGCCTTGTCAAAGAGGGCGGAGGAGCGGATAGAGGTTCAGGGCACTCTCTTGTCCTAGGGGTGGGAAATTGCCCCTAAAGGCGGAAGAATCAGCAATGATCAACGACATGAGGATGCAGAAGGCAATGGAAACCACTGCATTAAAGACACGTAACGTGTATCCAAAGGACATGTGGCCTGTAATTGAAGAAGTGTCATGATGATCTCTCCATTGGCAAAAGATTCCGGAACAGTCCCCCATTCGGATCTCCGGGAGGGGACTGCCAAGGGGGAGGTTACCATGAGAAAAAGATTGAATAATCAACGAAAGAATAACGTTCTACGAGTCGGGGCGTGGAATGTCAGATGCTTGAATGTGGTAGGGAAACTAGAAAATCTTAAAAGGGAAATGCAAAGGCTCAATCTAGATATAGTAGGGGTCATTGAAGTGAAGTGGCAGGAAGACGAGGATTTCTGGTCAGATGAGTATCGGGTAATATCAACAGCAGCAGAAAATGGTACAACAGGTGTAGGATTCGTTATGAATAGGAAGGTAGGGCAGAGGGTGTGTTACTGTGAACAGTTCAATGACCGGGTTGTTCTAATCAGAATCGACAGCAGACCAACACCGACAACGATAGTTCAGGTATATATGCCGACGTCGCAAGCTGAAGATGAACAGATAGAGAAAGTGTATGAGGATATTGAAGGGTAATGCAGTATGTAAAGGGGGACGAAAATCTAATAGTCATGGGCGACTGGAATGCAGTTGTAGGGGAAGGAGTAGAAGAAAAGGTTACTGGAGAATATGGGCTTGGGACAAGGAATGAAAGAAGAGAAAGACTAATTGAGTTCTGTAACAAGTTTCAGCTAGTAATAGCGAATACCCTGTTCAAGAATCACAAGAGGAGGAGGTATACTTGGAAAAGGCCGGGAGATATGGGAAGATTTCAATTAGATTACATCATGGTCAGACAGAGATTCCGAAATCAGATACTGGATTGTAAGGCGTACCCAGAAGCAGATATAGACCCAGATCACAATATAGTAGTGATGAAGAGTAGGCTGAAGTTCAAGACATTAGTCAGGAAGAATTAATACGCAAAGAAGTGGGATACGGAAGTACTAAGGAATGACGAGATACGTTTGAAGTTCTCTAACGCTATAGATACAGCAATAAGGAATAGCGCAGTAGGCAGTACAGTTGAAGAGAAATGGACATCTCTAAATTGGGCCATCACAGAAGTTGGGAAGGAAAACATAGGTACAAAGAAGGTAGCTGCGAAGAAACCATGGGTAACAGAAGAAATACTTCAGTTGATTGATGAAAGGAGGAAGTACAAACATGTTCCGGAAAAATCAGGAATACAGAAATACAAGTCGCTGGGGAATGAAATAAATAGGAAGTGCAGGGAAGCTAAGACGAAATGGCTGCAGGAAAAATGTGAAGACATCGAAAAAGATATGATTGTCGGAAGGACAGATTCAACATACAGGAAAGTCAAAACAACCTTTGGTGACATTAAAAGCAACGGTGGTAACATTAAGAGTGCAACGGGAATTCCACTGTTAAATGCAGAGGAGAGAGCAGATAGGTAGAAAGAATACATTGAAAGCCTCTATGAGGGTGAAGATTTGTCTGATGTGATAGAAGAAGAAACAGGAGTCTATTTAGAAGTGATAGGGGATCCAGTATTAGAATCGGAATTTAAAAGAGCTTTGGAGGACTTACGGTCAAATAAGGCAGAAGGGATAGATAACATTCTATCAGAATTTCTAAAATCATTGGGGGAAGTGGCAACAAAACGACTATTCATGTTGGTGTGTAGAATATATGAGTCTGGCGACATACCATCTGTCTTTCGGAAAAGCATCATCCACACAATTCCGAAGACGGCAAGAGCTGACAAGTGCGAGAATTATCGCACAATCGGCTTAACAGCTCATGCATCGAAGCTGCTTACAAGAATAATATACAGAAGAATGGAAAAGAAAATTGAGAATGCGCTAGGTGACGATCAGTTTGGCTTTAGGAAAAGTAAAGGGACGAGAGAGGCAATACTGACGTTACGGCTAATAATGGAAGCAAGGCTAAAGAAAAATCAAGACACTTTCATAGGATTTGTCGACCTGGAAAAAGCATTCGACAATATAAAATGGTGCAAGCTGTTCGAGATTCTGAAAAAAAGTAGGGGTAAGCTATAGGGAGAGACGGGTCATATACAATATGTACAACAACCAAGAGGGAATAATAAGAGTGGACGATCAAGAACGAAGTGCTCGTATTAAGAAGGGTGTAAGACAAGACTGTAGCCTCTCGCCCCTACTCTTCAATCTGTACATCGAGGAAGCAATGATGGAAATAAAAGAAAGGTTCAGGAGTGGAATTAAAATACAAGGTGAAAGGATATCAATGATACGATTCGCTGATGACATTGCTATCCTGAGTGAAAGTGAAGAAGAATTAAATGATCTGCTGAACGGAATGAACAGTCTAATGAGTGCACAATATGGTCTGAGAGAAAATCGGAGAAAGACGAAGGTAATGAGAAGTAGCAGAAATGAGAACAGCGAGAAACTTAACATCAGGATTGATGGTCACGAAGTCAATGAAGTTAAGGAATTCTGCTACCTAGGCAGTAAAATAACCAATGACGGACGGAGCAAGGAGGACATCAAAAGCAGACTCGCTATGGCAAAAAAGGCATTTCTGACCAAGAGAAGTCTACTAATATGAAATACCGCCCTTAATTTGAGGAAGAAATTTCTGAGGATGTACGTCTGGAGTACAGCATTGTATGGTAGTGAAACATGGACTGTGGGAAAACCGGAACAGAAGACAATCGAAGCATTTGAGATGTGGTGCTATAGACGAATGTTGAAAATCAGGTGGACTGATAAGGAATGAGGTGGTTCTGCGCACAATTGGAGAGGAAAAGAACATGCGGGAAACACTGATAAGGAGAAGGGACAGGATGATAGGACATCTGCTAGACACACCTTATACGATATAGCCTTGGAATTATCTCTCGTGCAAGCAATAAATGTCTTCCACTGCGTCCAACTCAATCAACATCATAGTGATATTTTCGGAAGAAACATGTAGATTCGTGTGTTCCCAACAACTACATGTATCTAGTGTTAACAATTGACTCGCCTGAGACTAACTATGAATGAACCTGTGGAAGTAGCGCACTGAGTACATTACGTGGTGGGCAAGCGTGGTTACTAGCACCCTGAGATGGCTCATAAAATTCTGTTAAGAGATTTGTTACTCAAAGCAGAAGGTGATCTGCATTTATCTTTTTTGTTGCAGAATATTCTATGTTAAGTTTAATGCGAAGCGTGAAGCAACATAGAGCCGTATTAGGAAACAGATTACGTAAATGCGTATACAAAGAACATAAAAACCTCGAACGGTCTGACCGTTCCAGAAAGAGAAAAAACTACTATCTGCAGCGTGATTATAATTAAAGTTAAACTTTCAAACCGCTGAAGAAATAACATCACTGGTCAGAACGACGTCAAATTGCAACGTAATATTGTCGGAGTAAGGAGAAAACGTATGGGAGAAGAAATATAAATAGTTACAAAATGTAACAATAGATGGCGCTGTAAGCGTCATAATTTAATAGTGGTCGACTACAAATGACAAATGAATCGTACAACAATGTCTAAGGTGTACTTTTGACGTTGCACAAACTGTGCATGGGTGTACAGGTGTGATACTGTTAGTTACGTAAGCGCATCCGCCACGGCAAGGTCATATCACATCAGATGGGAAAAACCGATTTTTAATTGCCTTATGGCCAAAAACCACATAAAAAGCATCAATCAAAATCAAATTGTATTATTAACTGGCGCAAAATATGTCCACCGTTTTCTGCAACAAGCTGAAATCGAGGAACAACATGTTCCACAACTAATCCAAGTGTTGCGCAATGCGGTTCTTTAATGCAGCTAAATTTGCAACCGGAACACTGAACACAACATCTTTCAGACAGCCCCACAGCCAAAAGTCACACGGATTAAGATCAGGTGATCGGGACGACCGGGCTGTAGGGAAATGGCGTCTGATAATTCATGCATTTCCGAAATGGCGCTTCAGCAGCTGCTTAACTGGATTTGCAATGTGCGGAGGTGCGCCATCTTGGATAAAAATGATCCCATCCACACAGCCACGCTGTTTCTAGAATTAATTTCTCTACAACTTGTGTTGAAAACTTTGTGCAATTGCCTGGAACTTAAAAATCAAATTGGGCCGAGTAGTTAATAAATTAAAAATTTCACGAAATTACATCTTTGCTTCTCTCGATTTTCAGTAAACCTACTGTAGATACACGTCTGGGACATGTTTTATTAGATTCACCAGATCAATAACAACAAAATAAATGGAAATCTTGCTTTACTTTAACCTCGTACAGTTCTGCGATGGCTTCATATTAGCGAAGTTGCTAAATTTCAGGCAAAATCTTTCATTACCCGTAACTCCGTAACTAAACATTTGCGGATCTATGTTTATATGAACTATTTTCTTTAGCTTTACTTGTAGAATAACACATCAAAGTATTTGCATATGTTCGTGAATCACCCTGTACAGCACATACAGGGAAAGAGAGACAAAACATCACCCGCTAAGTCACAACGCGGACGGAACTGTGTGCTGAGTGAACGTGACAGGCGGTCGTTGAAGAGGATTGTGACGGAAAGTAAGAGGACGACAGCTGCAAAAGTTACTCCAGAACTGAAGCTCCCTGTCGGGAACCCCGTCAATACCAAAACAACACGAAGGGAGCTCCATAAACTGGAAATAGCAGGGCGAGCTGGAACTGCAAAACCAGTCATCAGTGACGCAAATGCCTGTAACAAGAAATCGTGTTGCCGAAGTCATACAATGTGCACTATGGAGCAACGAAGACAGTAATTTGTTCGGGTAAACGTTATTTTACCACTGTTTACAACTTCTGGCAGAGTTTACGAGCCAAAAGTGAAACACAGTGCGGTTTCAGTGATGATTTAGGCAGCCATATCGTGGTTTTCCATGGCTGCTCTGCAAAATAGCTTTAATGACAAGGATTATGTGCCTGATTAGATCCATCCCAGGATAAAATATTTGTTCCCCAATGGTGGTGCCGTGTTACAAGAATACAGGGCCCCTGTTCGTACAGCTCACATCGTCCAGGGCTGGTTTTGTAACAACGAGGATGATCCGTCCCATCTCCCCTGGACACCACGTCTCCATATCTCAGTATTACTGAGCCCTGGTGATCTACTTTGGAGAGTAAGGTGCGTCATCGGTATCCACCTCCATCGTCGTTACCTCTACTTGTCGCTGTTTTGCAGTAAGAATGTGTAAGACGCCCGACGCCCTTAAAAACCGTACAGAACGTGTACTTATTCAATCCGAGCCGGCTGGAAGCTTGGCAACGTGTGATATTTCCATAGATTTGTCCAACCTCTGTATATCCAGCTTAAGGTAGTCACTAATGATTATATCGCGTACCAAATTACATTGATGTAAGTTATTGAGCTTCACTTGGTGTTCCAAAAAGTCGCAGACATTGTATTCTTGGAAAACAAGAGTCTCCAGCACGTATTCTCCACAAAGATGTAGGACTATGGACAGCACTTTCTCGTTTATGCAGATGTAAATACATGTACTGGTTGCATTAAATATTATGTAAATGTTTTACATGGAATAACTGCATAACTGCATAAATCAATTTCGGACGTCCGACGAACGTATCCGTTAGGACAGTGTGGCGAAATTTGGCGTTAATGGGCTGTGGCAGCAGACGACCGACGTGAGTGTCTTTGCTAACAGCAGCCGGCCGCTGTGACCGAGCGGTAGTCTGAAACCGCGCGACCGCTACGGTCGCAGGTTCGAATCCTGCCTCGGGCATGGAGTGTGTGATGTCCTCAGGTTAGTTAGGTTTAAGTAGTTCTAAGTTCTAGGGGACTGATGACCTCAGATGTTAAGTCCCCCAGTGCTCAGAGCCATTTTTTGTGTCTGCGATTTAGATTTCTGTGACGGTAATCGTAGCAAAGTTTTGTCCCTGGCCTAAAGTCAATCAAGAGCAGTAAAACTTGTAAATAGTCTGTTTAGGTTTTTATGTTTGTAACGCCACGTAGCGCTCTGTATTAAAATCTCTGACTGGGCTGTGTGCAGTCTGTGGCTGGTTGGACTCATTGTTGGAATATTGGCTTGTGTAGTGTTGGGAAGTTGGACGTGAACAGCGCGTAGCGTTGCGCAGTTGGAGGTGAGCCGCCAGCAGTAGTGAATGTGGGGAGAGAGATGGCAGAGTTTTGAGAGCGGACGACCTAGACGTGTATCTGTCAGAAAAAGGAAATTTGTAAGACTGGATGTCACGAACTGATATATATATATATATATATATATATATATATATATATATATATATACACTCCTGGAAATTGAAATAAGAACACCATGAATTCATTGTCCCAGGAAGGGGAAACTTTATTGACACATTCCTGGGGTCAGATACATCACATGATCACACTGACAGAACCACAGGCACAGGCAACAGAGCATGCACAATGTCGGCACTAGTACAGTGTATATCCACCATTCGCAGCAATGCAGGCTGCTGTTCTCCCATGGAGACGATCGTAGAGATGCTGGATGTAGTCCTGTGGAACGGCTTGCCATGCCATTTGCACCTGGCGCCTCAGTTGGACCAGCGTTCGTGCTGGACGTGCAGACCGCGTGAGACGACGCTTCATCCAGTCCCAAACATGCTCAATGGGGGACAGATCCGGAGATCTTGCTGGCCAGGGTAGTTGACTTACACCTTCTAGAGCACGTTGGGTGGCACGGGATACATGCGGACGTGCATTGTCCTGTTGGAATAGCAAGTTCCCTTGCCGGTCTAGGAATGGTAGAACGATGGGTTCGATGACGGTTTGGATGTACCGTGCACTATTCAGTGTCCCCTCGACGATCACCAGTGGTGTACGGCCAGTGTAGGAGATCGCTCCCCACACCATGATGCCGGGTGTTGGCCCTGTGTGCCTCGGTCGTATGCAGTCCTGATTGTGGCGCTCACCTGCACGGCGCCAAACACGCATACGACCATCATTGGCACCAAGGCAGAAGCGACTCTCATCGCTGAAGACGACACGTCTCCATTCGTCCCTCCATTCACGCCTGTCGCGACACCACTGGAGGCGGGCTGCACGATGTTGGGGCGTGAGCGGAAGACGGCCTAACGGTGTGCGGGACCGTAGCCCAGCTTCATGGAGACGGTTGCGAATGGTCCTCGCCGATACCCCAGGAGCAACAGCGTCCATAATTTGCTGGGAAGTGGCGGTGCGGTCCCCTACGGCACTGCGTAGGATCCTACGGTCTTGGCGTGCATCCGTGCGTCGCTGCGGTCCGGTCCCAGGTCGACGGGCACGTGCACCTTCCGCCGACCACTGGCGACAACATCGATGTACTGTGGAGACCTCACGCCCCACGTGTTGAGCAATTCGGCGGTACGTCCACCCGGCCTCCCGCATGCCCACTATACGCCCTCGCTCAAAGTCCGTCAACTGCACATACGGTTCACGTCCACGCTGTCGCGGCATGCTACCAGTGTTAAAGACTGCGATGGAGCTCCGTATGCCACGGCAAACTGGCTGACACTGACGGCGGCGGTGCACAAATGCTGCGCAGCTAGCGCCATTCGACGGCCAACACCGCGGTTCCTGGTGTGTCCGCTGTGCCGTGCGTGTGATCATTGCTTGTACAGCCCTCTCGCAGTGTCCGGAGCAAGTATGGTGGGTCTGACACACCGGTGTCAATGTGTTCTTTTTTCCATTTCCAGGAGTGTATATATATTCATTCATTCATTTCATTGTTGCCCTTATGGACAGTGTTTGAACTCGAGAATCAAATGATGACACAATTTTCACTTCTTTCCTTTCTTCCTCTTCTCTTCCCAAAGTCTCTTCATCCTTTGGCTGTGCTCCTGTTTCCTTTGCTCTGTCCATAATGTTCCTGTCTTCTTTCTCTCCTTTACAATAAATTTTGCACTCCTAACTTTGTTTCTGAAGTATTTCCTGTCTCCTATCATTTGCCTGTTGATCCCTATCTGCCTTAAGTCTTCGTCTATTTCATGATACCAATTTGTTTTCTTGCTTGAGCTGTTTACTACATCAAAAATTTTCTTTGTAAGTCGGTTGTTGTCCATTCTCTGTATGTGCCCATAGAAAGTTAATCTGCGTTTTCTGATCGCGTCTATTAGTCTGTCAGTGTGCTGGTACAGCTCTTTGGTAGGTCGCTTCATCCATATGCCATCTCTGTGAATTGGTCCAAATATTTTTCTGAGAATTTTGCGTTCTATTTTTTCTGTGTCTATGATGCCTGATGCTCCAATTGTGGTTGTTTCTGACGCGTACAATGCTTCTGGTAATACAACTGTTTTGTAGTGCCTAAGTTTGGCCTGCCTCGATATGCTTTTCTTATTATAATGTGACCATGTGAGTTTGTATGCCTTCTGGAGGTTCTTCGTTCGTTCCATGTTAGCCGCCTTGTTTGATCCTCCCATTTGTATGTACTCCCCTAAATACTTAAATTTTTCGACTCTTTCTACGGATCCATATACAGTATGCATGGTGTGTACATTGTTGGTCTGTCGTTCCATAAATTGTGTCTTCTCGTAAGATACCTGCAGACCTGTTTTGGCAGCTATTTCATGCAAGCATTCCAGTGCTTCCTTTGCCTCCTGTGTATTATTGCTGAGTATGGCTATATCATCTGCAAATGCCAGACATTTTATGATTGTTTTGGTTTCACGTGTTCTTCCCAGCTGTATTCCTTTAACTTGTTCCTTCCACTGCTTGATAATTTTGTCTAACACCATGTTGAACAGGATTGGTGAGAGCCCGTCTCCTTGTCGGACACCTGTGTATATGTGGAAGGGTTCTCCCATGAACTTAATCTTGGAGGTAGTGTCTGTAAGCGTCTGTTGTATAAGTGCCCTGGTTTTTCTGCCGATACCATATTCTTCCAGCACGTCAAAGAGTGTCTGTCTGTCTATGGAATCATATATATATATATATATATATATATATATATATATATATATAATGACTTCTGTACGCTATTAAGGTAAATACATTGTTTCTTCTCTATCAAAATCTTTGATTTGCTAACTATGCGTATCAGTAGTTAGTGCCTTCAGTGGTTAAAATCTTTCATTTAGTGGCAGTATTGGCGCTCGCTGTATTGCAGTAGTTCGAGTAACGAAGATTTTTGTGAGGTAAGTGATTCATGAAAGGTATAGAATGTTGTTAGTCAGGGCCATTCTTTTGTAGGGATTATTGAAAGTCAGATTACGTTGCACTAAAAATATTGTGTGTCAGTTTATTGATGATCAGGATAAGTAAAGAGAGAGATGTCTGATTACGTTCAGTTTTGCTCAGCTGTTTGAAAATCAAATAATGTAAGAGGTTTATCAGCACAGTCATTTATAATTTTCCTAAGGGGACGTTGCAAACTAACATCACGTACCATTTTCCACACCTGATCGGTTGTAGTCGCTAACCATAAATGTATGTATTTGATTAAGTGGTAACTAATTGAAACATAATTAGTGCCGGCCGGGGTGGCCGAGCGGTTCTAGGCGCTACAGTCTGGAACCGCGCAACCGCTACGGTGGCAGGTTCGAATCCTGCCTCGGGCATGGATGTGTGTGATGTCCTTAGGTTAGTTAGGTTTAAGTAGTTCTAAGTTGTAGGGGACTGATGACGGCATAAATTCCTCTTCTAAATTTACTGTGGCGTTTCTGACTATCTGGGAGGAGACTGAGTAGTGGAACGTGTTACTTTTACACATAAACAAGAACGATCTGTCACACTACTACACTTTAAAACACAGTTTATATGTAATTCATGTCACACAGTCTCATACGGAACCTACATCCGCTTTCTTTTATATACTGTATATGATAAGATACTGTCATCCCCCTTCCCTTCTGTGTGAGAGGATGAATGAGCAAATGTATTTCTAGTTGCATGCTTGAGGGTAGCAGACAAGCCTGTCTGCTAGAGAACAGTAGGACCAACGTCGGAACAGGTAGCTACGCTTTCTAACAGCAAAGAGGTTTCTATCCAGATGTATGGTCCTGTCCGTCCCTTGTCATGTTGGTATAGGAAGCTGCCCCTCTGGCCACTTCCGTTTGTATTTGTGAGCCACCCTCACGAAGGGACCAGGGCAGTCTGTCCGTGGCGAGCGTCTGAAGTGGTAAGATCTCCGGCTAAGCGCGTGTCTGCTAAGTCCGTAGGACAATGGATTTCTTAAGTTCAGCCTAACTGAAAATTTAATCACCTTTATTTCAGGTTTAGCTCTAAAATATCTAATGTTATCTTAAATTGCAAAGCAGTGTAATTCACGTGTGAAGTTCAGAATATCTTCCGGTAGTTGCTTTATCACCACTTTGTGAGTAAAGTGGAACCACGTGTTGATCAGTAACTCTAAGATCATCAATCTTAAATGCGAATGTGCGTGAGATTTCTCGTCTTGACAATATTTTTCAATATCAAATTTTCTTTATGTTCAACCCACGTGGGGTGTACTTTGTGAGACCAGTACCACGTGCTTATACAGTTGTTGACCCATCAGGTTAATAGTAAGACGATAGTAACCAGTTCGGGTTTTTTCTTTAGTAAAACGCGTTTCGATGTAATTTATTTTAATTATCAAAATTATTGTGGAGTTACACTCTTTGTGTAAACCAAGTTGACCACGTGAAGCATGTGGTGTAAGCATCAAATAGCTCTCAGCTATTCTTTTCGGGAAGATTTCACAGAAAGTTGGTATGAATTTAGTATACCAGTGTGTGGTAATTTCATGACGGACAGAATTGCGCTACGAACGTAACTTCTTTGGGTGAAAATTGAATCGGTTGGTTGTGGTTAATTTCCTCTTGCATATGTTTCAACGTTCTTCGTGTGTAATTTTAAGAATGCAGTGATGTATGCAGTCTCCCAATCTTGGCTCCATATTTGATGTGTTCCGTAAGATTACAAACTCACATTTTCCACAGTCCTAAATAAGGCACCAGTTTAGTTATGAATCAAATTTAATATGCTGAAATTTCAATGATCAATGTTAAAATAAATTTCCAAATATAAACTGATTTATTTCTTTTTATTTAAATTCTCTTTTATATATATATATATATATATATATATATATATATATATATATATATATATATATATATGTAACCGGTTGTCGTATGACTATTAAAAGATTATAATTAATGTTAGTCTGGTTGGGAATTTGGTAAGCTAGACTGGATACCTGGTGAAACAGTTGCGCAGTAATGCAAGGTTAACTTTCCCAGACAGCTCACAGCTTTTTAAACCGTTTTTATTGGCTAGCAGTACCGCTTACAAAGAAAATTAAAGCAACAGCGCTACAACGGGAACGATTAAAGCAAAATTGTTGAGGAAAACATGCCTCATCCCGTTACAATAAGACGTAGTGGAAACATTGATAGAGGTTATACACTGTGGAACGAACGGCTGTAACGAGGACCCCCAGTCGCTTAGTATCGTTGGTTTTCCGGTTCGGCGTCTCATGAATTGCGAAGCGTTGTGTCACAGGAAGCAGTATGCGTACGGCCGAGACATTGACATCACAGATGGTCACGCAGCGTCAGCAGCATACGCTGAATAACACACACGCAGCAGTTCATCAGAACAATTTTTTCCCTTGTTTGCTCCGTATCGGCGTTCCTAGAAGTCGAACCCTTCCGCCACGGCAAGGCCGCGCAATGCAAAGCCGATATTACGTCAACCAGGCTTGTTTACCTCTGCCACACGCTGCAGCTACGCAGCCTGTATAAGGGCGAGCGGATGGGCCGACCCCTCAAGGTCTCCTTTCCTTCCGTCCTTCTGTTGCGCCTTCCATATTGACCTCTTCGTCAAGCTATCTACACTACTGGCCACCAAGAAGAAATGCAGATGATAAACGGGTATTCATTGGACAAATATGTTATACTAGAACTGACTTGTGATTACATTTTCATGCAGTTTGGGTGCATAGATCCTGAGAAATCACTACCCAGAACAACCACCTCTGCCCGTAATAACGGCCTTGATACGCCTGGGCATTGAGTCACACAGAGCTTGGATGGCGTGTACAGGTACAGCTGCCCATGCAGCTTCAACACGATACCACAGTTCATCAAGAGTAGTGACTGGCGTATTGTGACGTGTCAGTTGCTCGGCCACCATTGACCAGACGTTTTCAATTGGTGAGAGATCTGGAGAATGTGCTGACCAGGGCAGCGGTCGAACATTTTCTGTATCCAGAAAGGCCCGTACAGGACCTGCAACATGCGGTCGTGCATTATCCTGCTGAAATGTAGGGTTTCGCAGGGATCGAATGAAGGGTAGGGTCACGGGTCGTAACACATCTGAAATGTAACGTCCACTCTTAAAAGTGACGTCAATGCGAACAAGAAGTGACCGAGACGTGTAACCAATGGCACCCCATACCATCACGCCGGGTGATACGCCAGTATTGCCATTCGTGCACCGAGGTAAGTCGTTTAGTTCACCATCGCAGTTACTCCTGTCTGTGATGCATCGTCAAGGGTAACCACGGCCATGGTCTCCGAGCTCATAGTCCATGCTGCTGCAAACGTCGTCGAACTGTTCCTGCAGACGGTTGTTGTCTTGCAAACGTCCCCATGTGTTGACTCAGGGATCGAGATGTGGCTGCACGATCCGTTACAGCCATGCGGATAAGATAGCTGTCATCTCGACTGCTAGTGATACTAGGCCGTTGGGATCCAGCACGGCGTTCTGTATTACCCTCCTGAACCCACCGATTCCATTTGTGCTAACAGTCATTGGATCTCAACCAACGCGAGCAGCAATGTCACGATACGATAAACTACAATCGTGATTGTCTACAATCCGTCCTTTATCGAAGTCGGAAACTTGACGGTACGCATTTCTCCTCCTTACACGAGGCATCACACCAACGTTTCACCAGGCAAAGCCGGTCAACTGCTGTTTGTGTATGAGAAATCGGTTGGAAACTTACCTCATGTCTCCACGTTGTAGGTGTAGCCACTGGCGCCAACGTTTTGTGAATGCTCTGAAAAGCTAATCATTTGCATATCACACCATCTTCTTCCTGTCGGTTAAATTTCGCGTCTGTTGCACGTCATCTTCGTGGTATAGCAATTTTAATGTCCAGTAATGTAGTTGCTGCGTCTAAAATCTGCTGTCACAATGACACAAATCCTGCTGACAAATGGCTTGATTCTACGAGCCGAAAGTAATTTGAGTACCTAAGGGACCAAAGAGGTGGCTTGCAGCTTCTTGTTCCCATACTGTACGCCAATTCATGGCTCAAGTTCTAATCCACTTCGCAGCGACGGAGACTGAACGTTTAATTTGCCGTTAACAGTTATGTGTCAGTCGAATATGGCTCTCAGTTTTTGTGTCTTCGTTGGTGTTAGTGGGAACGATTACACTGTGGGTCACCACAGAATTGAAAATCTCATATTAATTACACTCTTTGAACTAGTAACACAAAGACTACGCTAGAGGAAAGGAGGTCACTTCTGATCGTCTCTAATGTTTGTCTTCTATCGCTATGCTTAGTATGTCAGTTCTACCTCTTTGTCCTCATTCTTCTCCTTCTGCTTCATTTTGATCAGTATATTATCATTTTAATGATTATTTTGTCTTCTTCTTTCGGCTGTGATAACTTAGTGAGCACAAGAAACTTCCCAGTATATTCAGTTTCAGTAATTTACCACTTTCTTGCCGGCTGCTGTGGCCGAGCAGTTTTAGAAGCTTCAGTCCGGAACCGCGCTGCTGCAACGGTCACAGGTTCGCATCCTGCCTCGGGCATGGATGTGTGTGATGTCCTTAGGTTAGTTAGGTTTAAGTAGTTCTAAGTCTAGGGGACTGATGGCCTCAGATGTTATGTCCTATAGTGCTTAGACCCATTTGAACCATCACCACTTTCTTTGTACATTTTCATTTATTCATCTTTCTATAACTTCGTTGTTTCCTCTTGTCCACCTCTTAGAAGTATCTCTTTTTTTTCTTTTCATTCTCCTGGAGACCTTTTCGCGCTTAATTTCGTTGTATGTTAATGCGTTAATGCGGAACCAATTTACGCTGCAAAAAAGTAATTACAATTTTGACCACCAGGTGCAAATCCAGCGCTGTGAATGCAAGAAAGACGTACAGAAATGTTTCCGTGGATTAAGAACGGGAAGTGAGGAGGAGAGGTCAAACTAGAGAAAAAGGCAGAATATTGATCGTATTATTAACCACCGCTTATACAGTTGCTTTTTTTTTTCAGAATGAGCGCTGGTGACGTGGACGAGATGCTGCGTCCGTAAAACGACGTGATCAACTGTTGCTCGCAGCAGCTCCAGTGGAATCAGAGCAACGTGTTCCTGTATTTCTGGTCGTTAGATCAGGAAGAGAAGGAACGTGCCCTTGGTAAAGGCATTCTTTTAGATATTCCCAGAGCCGTAAGTCAGTTGGATTCAGATAAGGGGATCTTGCAGGCCATGCATCGGACAGCCTCTGCAGATAAATAGATCTTTCACTGAGAAAGTGACTTGGGGTATTACCCATATTACATGAAAACATTGGTTTCCACACAGTTGCGCTCTTCTAAAACTGGAATCACATACTGTATCGCCGCGCGGTGTAGCCGGGCGGTGTAGAGCGTCTTGCCACGGTCCGGGCGGCTGCCTCCGTCGGAGATTCGAGTCCTCCCTCGGGCATTGTGTTTGTGTTGTCCTTAGCGTAAGTTAGTTCAAGTTAGGTTAAGTAGTGTGTAGGCTTAGGGAACGATGATCTCAGCAGTTTGGTCCCTTAAGAATTGACACACATTTGAACATTTTGAACAAACCGTATCAGGAGGTCTCGATAACTCGCAGATGTCGCAGTACACCTGATGCTCCCTCTGGACAGAAAATGAACGTGTTTGTGAGTCCAAGCAAACGTTCACATATGGCGAGTGCAGTGGTTCTTCACGCACAACACGTTTCTATGTGTTCACTACACCCTATAGTTAGAATTGCCTCATCGTTCCATAGAATGCTGCCTGGCCACATGTCATCAACTTCGACCCGTGCCAGAAACTGAATATGAGATTCAGAAGTAGTCACAGAGCAAGAGGTTTCAGTTTCTGCAACGTCTGGATCTTGTACGAGAACCAATATAACATACATAGCAAAACTTTCCATGTTGTTGATTGTGGCAGGGACACTGCACAAGCACTGAGACTAGTTGGGGCACGTGCTGCATTATCAGTTACAGTAACAGCGACCTCTTCAATAACTTCCACAAGGTCAGACCAAGCTCAGCCGTGCTTTCGAATATTATGACATTATTTACACCATTTAATGACATCGGGACTCTTCTCAGACTTTACAGTCAACAATACTCCGTCAATGCAGCACTGCAATTGCTGTTGTTCACACAATACAGTATCACTAACGGCACACGGTCTCTCTTCTCTGTAGCCATACTGTTCACTCACATTATGGCTTGTCAAATGGCATCGCGGATGACTTACCGTCGTACAAACAGTATACAGTGCCGTTTTGCACCTGGTGATCCGAGACTGATTATCGGTGAAAAACAAGTTAGTTTCATTTGTGGTGGCCACAAATTATTAAAACTAACTTGTTTTCTAGCATTAACGCATTAATCAGTCTACCAAGTGGTGTGGCGATTGCACATACTAACCTTGTATATCAGTAACACAACCAGTTTGTAGTTGCAACACTTCTTTATTGATTACACATACACATGAATTCATCAGCAGTAATAATCAATTAACAACATTTGCGTATCAAGGCCCTATCCACAATTAGTATTTACAATATTAACCGTCACACTTGTGACAATGGCCCCTTTACGTGCCAGCAACAACAAACAAAATAATAGATGAAATAGATAACCAAATGTTTACGAAGTCGGCTATCGTCTTTCTCATTCAGTTCTACACTTATTGAAAAGGTAAAATTAATTTGATGCTATCTGACCTGAAGGGTACTGTTAATTGTACTGTTTATACTTAGCATTCTACTACACTCAACGTCCGGAAGATTCTATACTTTATGCAAACTAAAGGCAAAACGTCAATTTGATGAACAATTGATGGACGCAAGCAAACGTTAAATCTATTACGATTTCACAAACACACGATCCGAAGGGTGAATTTATACTCAACTTTGGGCAGTAGGAAATCTTGAAATCTTCTGCCTAAAACAAGCCTCTCATTGAATGGAATAGAGAAATCGCTCGTTCACGGGGCCCGGGCGGCCCTGAGTTCAAATCCTGAGATTTCCGTCACACTGCACGCTCGCGGGGCGGGGTCTGCTCGCGTCGACCACTATACACGTTTCTGAAAACAGGAAAACATGAACGGCAGACACACTGTAGTATATACAAGTTACAGAAATATATATATAGAAAAGCAATACCTCACTATAAACATATTACAAGCTAACCAATGAACAGAATTAAGAAGCTTAGTTTCCTTTGATCCAAACAAAAAAAATCTAGAAACTTCGTGAAAAGATGTGTCAGTCCACACCCAATGACTTAAGGTCCACCTTACGAGATAGTCTATCTTTGCTGAATGGCTGACACCACATAAATCAAACGTGCAGTACCTAACGTGTCAATCAGCCTTGAGATAAGTATTTGAAATTGCAATAGAAAACTAACATCACTTCAATAGGTCGCAAATGGAATAAGCGCGGCCCCTGTGGCCACAGACCAAAATACAAAAGTCCTCTATCTGACCATAAAACCCAATGTGACCTGTACTATCATGGCCACTTGCCTTCCATACACACAAGAAATTATTAAGAAACAACAACTACCTCTAATTCGTAAAACCAGAAAATTCTAAACCTATAACTAAATTAAGAAATGACGTTCAAGTGAACCAGCTACCTTCAGCTACCACTAAGCACCAAATCCAAACTTACAAATGCGAGGCGCTTTTTCTAGCCACTTTAGTAACATAATTTCATGGCCGTTCCAGAACATAACTCGCCTCGCCACCACTCCAGTGAATGTTTTTCTGGCCACTAGCACGAGCAACTGCAACAGTCAAATGGTTCCAATGGCTCTGGGCACTATGGGACTTAACTACTGAGGTCATCAGTCCCCTAGAACTTAGAACTACTTAAACCTAACTAACGTAAGGACATCACACACATCCATGCCCGAGGCAGGATTCGAACCTGCGACCGTAGCGGTCACGCGGTTCCAAACTGACGCGCTTAGAACCGCACGGCCACACCGGCCGGCAACTGCAACAGTTAACAGTCCTTAAGTACACAATAATATTCACTATATATAGAAGGAGGAACTCACCACGAAAGCTTGGCGATTAATTTTTTTCTTCTTCATGTGAAATTCACAAGCAATCCATCCACATAGCTCTCTAGGTATTAGCAAATCCTGGTCGCCCCTGGCCAGCCGTGTCAATACACCTTTAATACTTTCCGGCCGCGGCCAATGCTTCTTCGTTGCTCCAATTCAACTGGTCCTCACGGCATACGTCCGTGTCACGTGACATGGTGTCGCCAACTCCCCACAACGACAACATTGAAAGCACGTCACGTCACAGACTGACTCGGCTCATGCGCGGACGCACTTTCGCACGCGCGCCGCCATAAATGGTGTGCCTCGAAGACGCAAAGAGAACAAGGCACAGGGACAACGATCAAAGATTGAAATAAGAATCGATATTGCCTGCTGCCAGAAATCGACCGGCTCACCAAGTTTCGATGTCATACAATAGTTACAGCCCACACTGGCCCTCCGTGAGTAGCTGCATTTCAATTCTAACCAATATCATCACCATTTTCTTTGGGTCACTGTCTCACTGCAACATGGGGTCGGCCTTGTTACTATGGGTTTGGCTGGGTTAGAGTGTGGACAGACCCCCAGGGTAGCTGAGAGTGCTAACGCGCTGCTACCTGCACCCGGGTAGGCGCGCCAGCCCTGGATCGAATCCGCCCGGCGGATTAACGACGAGGGCCGGTGTGCCGACCAGCCTCGATGTGGTTCTTAGGCGGTTTTCCACATCCCACTAGGTGAATACTGGGCTGGTCACCACGTTCCGCCTGAGTTACACGCGTCGCAGACATTTGACACACGTTTGCACTATTTCCCGATTTACACTACATGCAGACAGCTGGGGTACACTGATTCCATCCCTGGGGGTATGAGATGGCGGCAGGAAGTGCATCCGGACACCCCTAAAAACTAACCTTGCCAAATCTATTCTAACCACGCCGACCCTGCGATCCCTGCAGGACTGTGGCGTATGCAAAAGAAATAAAGTGTTAGAGGATGGACAGTTGCCCTTCCTGTCGACACCCCGTACTCCCCAGGATGGAATTAGTGTTCCCCAGCTGTCTGCATCTAGTATAAAACATGAAATAGTGTCAACATCTGCAGATGTCTCCGAGTCGTGTAACTGAGGCGGGACGTGGGAACCAGCCCCGTATTCACTTAGGGGGATGTGGAAAACCGCCTAAAAACCACATCCAGGCTGGCCAACACACCGGCCTTCGTCGTTAATCCGTCGGGCGGATTCGATGCGCGTCCGGTACGCCCACCCAAGTCCAGGAAGCAGCGCATTACCGCTCTCGGCTACTGTTATAACCACCCAATATATAAGTTATAAGGGGTGTCTCTCCTAAGTGTCGTCTGGAGCATTTTTTGGTGTTTCGGTCGATATTTACAACATGTAGTGGAGTCAGTTCCAACAAATACTGCTCACCAATCTTTCGTGCGACGGAAAGCTTTGGCATGTTTCGCATTACAAACAAAATGAAAGTTAAAGCGGAATCTTAGGTTCTCATTCAGAAGAGCAGCCCCAAATTGCTCTAGTGCGGTATTCGTGCTATCGATATTGTAGTAACAGCGACTGAAAAACACGAAGAATAACCAGTACTCCAGCAGCGGGAGCACCGCCATGGCCCAGACTGACTGATGCCGTTATGGAGCAGCGCTGCTCAGTCGCTGCTACAGTACTGGTTATTCTTTGTGTTTTACTGTCGCTCTTACTACAACATCGATAGCACGAATATCGGACTGGACTAATTTGCCACTTCTCTACTGAATGGGCAAGTCAAATTTTGATTTAAAAATCATTTTGCTAGCAACGTGACAGAAACCGACACATTTCGTTGAACCTAGATGTCGCATTCAAGACAAGATGAGGGTATTTGTTTGGGCTTACTCCAGCTACACATTGCAAATATCTGCTAAAACACCAGAAAATGCGCCTGACAACTCTTAGGAGAGACACCTTTCGTCCTTGTATTTACTGGAAGCCGTTTCACTCTCGTAAACATGACAGAAAATTTCTATGAAGAGACAACTTGACTTGTTCTTTCATTGAAGATAATATTAATATTCAACCACCTCTGTGTCGTTATTTTTATGGCAGTTCTAGCATCCTCACCAGTGCAACAACATATTTGTATCATTTTACGACAGTGCTATCTTCCTTGCACAGGTGCCATTCAAAATACGAGGGGATTTCAAAAAATAAGTTACACATTGTTATGGCAGGTGAAGTAACTTTTATTGAATTCTGTACTACACATTAAAATGACAAATACATGACACCATTTTTCAACAGCAGGTATCTGTAAACATCGGATCGTTCTACCAATCGTTCCATACCTCAAAGATAAAAATGTGCTGCTTCGCCACAGAACCGCTATGGGAACGTCCAGCCGGCCGGAGTGGCCGTGCGGTTCTAGGCGCTACAGTCTGGAGCCGAGCGACCGCTACGGTCGCAGGCTCGAATCCTGCCTCGGGCATGGATGTGTGTTATGTCCTTAGGTTATCTAGGTTTAATTAGTTCTAAGTTCTAGGCGACTGATGACCTCAGAAGTTAAGTCGCATAGTGCTCACAGCCATTTGAACCTTTTTGTGAACGTCCTCATTGTTGGAACATCTGTGATTGCTGCGAATCAGTTCGTCGATTGCCTGGACATTGTAGTCTGTGGTCGATGCCTATTGTAAAGGGAAGAGACACTTCATTCAATTACAAACACACGACCGCGGGCGTACAGGTAGCGGCTTAGATCGGGTCGTACTCGTGTTGACATCTGAAATCAGCTTGACAGGAGCGTGTGGAGAGCCGGTTTCAAACACTGCTCCACAGATATGGTTGCCTCTGGACTTCCACCGGCCGCTAAGGTGACCGCGTTACCGGGAAAACCCTTCCGTTAGACAGTACAATGGCTGCTCGTTTCTCAAGGCCGCTTCTCGCGTCCAGTGCAAAATTAAAGCTTACCCCAAAATTAATAAATATTGAACCATACGTGTCACTGAAGAGCCAATTGGCTCATTTGAAGCGAAAAAGATGGCTCTTACGCTTATGAAGACGTGTGTTTGATATCCGAATTAGTTTGTAACTTATTAAGTTAAATGTCATAAACAGTTTTGGAACTGTAAAAGTGAATATCTCAGCAACGCATTAGCCGATTGCAACAAACGAGGTGTCTACGAATACATCTCATAGAACTGCATCGGACAGTGAAACTAGATTTACTGAAATTATTAACATATTTGAGAGGCCGAAGAGTTGGTTTCGAGTAATTAAAAACAGCTTTTCTTACTAAGTAAATAGAAAAATATTAAAAATAGCTGTGGTACATACATAGAAAACTATTTAATGTATAATTTAAATTTTCTGTTGATATTTACACTTACGATTCTGAAAACAGAGGAAAAACACAGGAATTATTGTTTATAAATAAACTGTGGTAGACAAACGAAGACTGATGAAGACAATATCTCTCGGAAAATTTCCGTGTGATCTGATATATCATACGTGTATAAACGGTCAAAATTAAGAATTTCTGCAATTCTAATGTCCACTAGTTTAACTGACTTCATTGGTGTTCGACCGAGGTTTCCTGGGTGATCTGTGGCCTTTTTTTTTTGTGGGGAGGCGTCTAGTTTCGGACGCCGTTGGAGGCGGTCGGGCTGTGTTAGGAGAAAGTTTTATCTAATGAGCGATGAAATAGCCACTAGTTCTCGGGTTTGAGATTTTCAGAGTTCCCACTTTCAGACACAGATATTTTTCGGCATTTGATGAACTTGTTACTTTTCGGGTTGCGTGTGACACAAGCCGCACTTGTAAGGTTTCAGTGTGTAGCCATTAACAAACTCATAATTTGATATACTGTGGAACTTCAACGGTTTTCTAAAGATAACTCACGCAATAAATCGTGGTTTTTTCAGCCTCCTCCAAGGTCTTAAGAAGCTCGATCAGGCTCTGAAACTAATTTATTGTGAACTGTGGCTTGCGATTTTTCTATGTTAGTATTGGAAATAAACTCAGTTTTGTAAAACTTTAAAAACTTCATGAGTGCGTATGTGATTTTTGCTTTATAGTTCCTGGCTCCATTTATATCAAATACTTTTTTGTAACGGTGGGTACACTGTTAGAATGAGAATTCTCACCCCATAGACGAAAAGTAGCCAAACTAAATTTCCAGGGGCCCATTGAGTGTTTCTGCTATGTAACGTGTGGGTAAATCTTTTCGTGCAGTAGCACGTGGGGGTTCCGAGCTCATATAGAACGTATGGACCGTTTAGAACTTTGATTTTCGACGAGTTGAAGGGAGCGATTGTATTTTATTTCGTCACCCGCACCACATGCATATTCCTATACAACCCGTACGGTCGCACCTTCCTCTCCGATCAGTATCATCCACGTCTGCACGGCCTTGTTCAGATCGCCGCTACCATTTCACTTCGGCTGCACGAAATACTACCAGAATTCCATGGTGAATCAGTGTGTACAGTAGACTTTTGCGCACAAGAATCTTACTCTCTCGCGTAGTTCAGTTTCGGAGTACGTTTCCTGCTGCGGTGTCATTTCACTCGCACGCTGTGTTGTATCCGTTGTTCGCACCGCCAGCAGAGCAGCGCCTGCAGAAAATTCCTGGTTGTAATTAAAGTGCAACCAGTCACAGAGGTCCGATGTGGGTCGCAGTTGTTATGTTAGTAGATATATTAGTTCCAATTTTGACAGCCAGATGCAAATCCAGCGCTGTATAGCATCTCGTCCACGTCTCCAGTGCTCATATTGAACAAATTGTATGAGTCATAGTTTATACTAAAAGTCATATTATACCTTTCTTACTTGTTTGACCTTTTCTGCCTACGTCCCGTTCCGAATCCATTACATATGGAAACATTTCTGCAGTTTTTTCTTGCATTCACAGCGCCAGATTTGCACCTGTTGGCCAAAATTGGAACCAATTTTTTTCCAGCGTGAATTGGTTCCGTATTAACGCTTCAGAATTTTTACCAACTTTCGCTGCTGTACGATAATTATAGCCCACATAGGACCTCTGTGAGTAGTTACACCTTAATTATAACCACCCAGTGCTCTCTACCGACAATTCACCCCCCCCCCCCCCCCCCCGTTGCGTAATGGTCTTAGAGGTGGATGACCTGTGTAACTTGAAATACTTTTGTAAAATTTATCAATACACAGGATGTGCCGAAATGTCACTGACGAAATAAGAGGTGTTGTGGATTGTGTACTGAGGAACAAATTGAGGACAGAAACCTGTGTCTGTGACCGGCACCCAATGACGCTACGAAGCGCCGAAGTTGCAGGGGCAAACGCCTGTTGGTAGGCAACCTCTTAGGCAGAAAATGTGAGTTTACACGCCGACATACCGCAAGTACAACTTCTCGCAAAGGGCCTAATACTATTCAAAGCGAACAAACCCGGTCTATTACCGAAGGCGTGGCGGAAGTGGAAGCGTTGGCCCCTGTAATTTCGACGCCGGCCGGTGTGGCCGAGCGGCTCTAAGCGCTGCAGTCTGGACCGGCGTGACTGCTACGGTCGCAGGTTCGAATCATGCCTCGGGCATGGATATATGTGATGTCCTTAGGTTAGTTAGCTTTAAGTATTTCTAACTTCTAGGGGAATGATGACTTCAGATGTTAAGTCCCATAGTGCTCAGAGCCATTTGAACCATTTTGTAATTTCGACCCTCAGTAGCGTCACTGGGTTTCTATCATCATTTTTTCCCCAAGATATGCTACATACAAAAATTGATACACATAGGTTTTGTTCCAGCACAGTCATGGAAATCCTAGAGCTGTCAGTTGACAAAGAAAATGCAGTTCATTTTCTGTAATTATCTTTATTGAAGGATTCTGGTGTTAACATTTGGAACGCTAACCATCTATTCTACGTAATCTTTAGGAAGAAGTACAGTTCTGATTTGACGATGTGGCAGCATACAGGATGATTTCCATCTGTTTTCCTCTACATATTACCGAGCGAGGTGGCGCAGTGGTTAGACACTGGACTCGCATTCGGGAGGACGACGGTTCAATCCCGCGTCCGGCCATCCTGATTTAGGTTTTCCGTGATTTCCCTAAATCACTCCACGCAAATGCCGGGATGGTTCCTCTGAAAGGGCACGGCCGACTTCCTTCCCCATCCTTCCCTAATCCGATGAGACCGATGACCACGCTGTCTGGTCTCCTTCCCCAAACAACCAACCAACCAACCTCTACATATTCAGTTAACAGTGATGATATTCACTTCGATCTGCAGCTTGAAATAACTAAACTGTAGTGCTACGAAGAATGTAATGAAAAATTCAGTAACAAGAGAGACCTTCCAGGTTCCATCAAGTATTTCCTTCAGGGCAGATTTCCTTCATCATACAAGATGGCTACAGGCGTAACATCAATGTCGCATTCCACCTGTGTCTGTGAGGAACAATAACACTCCTCAGATGGTAACCAAAACTGCACGCTACATCTACAGTGCTCACTAACGCTCTTGTAAAAGGGAAAAAGATAAAAAGAGAGTGCGACAACTGATGCACATATGATTTGCTAGCTGGGAAACAACACTGTGGGAGTGAGACTGACCATATCACTTCTGTGCTTTTCGGTGTCAAGGGGTGAGACTTAAAAATATACATTGACCATTGTAAACCAAATCTGATATAGACAGCTGCTCCTTCAGCTGTCATTTGCGCAACCCGCAGTGTTCTAGCTGGTCTTCATAAAAACGCGTGAGATTTTCATATTACCTCGCTCACTATGCGCAAACTGTTAGTCCTACAGAAAAATGAACAGGACCTGTTTACAGAGAAATCAGTGTAGTGAAATTTTGTACTGTGTAAGTAGGCTGTTTATGTTTTCTTTATGTAAGTTTGATGTTTATGTTTTCTTATTGGCAACGTTACGTAGCGCTCTCTGTATGAAAATCACTGGCTGTGCTGTGTGCAGTATGTGGCTAGTTTGCATTGTTGCCTGCCATTGTTGTCATGAACTGCTATAGCTGGATGTGAACAGCAGATAGCGTTGGGCAGTTGGAGGTGAGCCGCCAGCAGTGGTGGACGTGGGGAGAGAGATGGCGGAGTTTTGATAATCTGTAAGACTGAATGTCAATTATGAATATTAAGGTAAATACATTGTTTGTTCTCTATTAATATCTTTCATTTGCTAACTATCCCTATCAGTAGTTAGTACCTTCAGTAGTTTGAATCTTTTATTTAGCTGGCAGTAGTGGCGCTCGCTGTTTTGCAGTAGCTTGAGTAGCGAAGATTTTTGTGAGGTAAGTGATTTGTAAAAGGTATAGGTTAAAGTTAGTCAGGGCCATTGTTTTGTAGGGGTTATTGAAAGTCAGATTGCGTTGCGCTAAATAATATTGTGTGTCAGGTTAAGCACAGAACCTACCGACATGACGACAGACGATATGATCGTAACGACAGACCTGAATTGCATCAGAACTGGCGAGTTTTAAACAGAGCTGGGCCCTCTGGGCAAGGCGAATTTGTGGAAGTTAGGTCTCCAAATCCCAATAACGACGCGCGCCAACAAAGAGACAATAGGCGATGACTCACACCGCTGGCAGCCACAATATGTACTTATGAAACTGATGACGCTGCTGCCGTAGCTAGTAATTACGTAAAAATGGAAGACATTAGAGACATCTTACTCCAGGAACACGACGTAAAACATAACAACATTGCATATCCTGTGATCCACATTACTGTAAATGACGTAATATTTACGGCAGTACTTGACTCTGGCAGTCCTATTTCAGTAATTAGTGAAACAGCTTTTAGCAAATGCAACAAATCGAACGATTGCCCCACACTTCCGTTACGTAAGATTAAATTACAAGGTGCAATCTTTGGAAAAAGTGTAGATGTACGCCAACAAACCAATTTAGAATTCTTTTGCCAAAGCCACAGCTTCTCTATGAACTTCCTTATTGTTCCATTATTGTCGACGGAAATTATACTGGGAGTAGACTTTTTGAATGAATATAAAGCAATCTTAAGCTTTCACGATGCTGAAATAAGTTTAGAGAAAGAAGGTAAGTCAATAGCTTTGAAATTTGAAGACTGGCTCTCAAACCATGATGAGGAAATTAATCGGCTTTACGTTCTGTTAGACAACAGTTCGGAATTTTCTACGGAACTAGACACTAACAATCACTCTGCAAGTACTGACAGGGATGACATCGACGGCATATTTGAAATTAATGAGTTAATTCAGAATAAAATTCAGACAATTGAGAATTGTAATGACACTGATAGGCAGGACCTTTTTGAGATTTTACAAGCACATTCCACAGTTTTTACTCACAAAACAGGAACAATCAAGGGGTTTCAATACCAATTTCGTGTTCGTGAGCATACTAAATTTTGTGTTAGACCATACGTAATTCCAGCACATTATAGGGACCGTGTTAGAACAGAAATACAATCTATGCTTGACGAGGGCATTATTGAGCCTGCAGTAAGCTCATACAACAATCCGTTACATGTTGTTGAGAAGAATAATGGATCGATCAGACTTGTCTTAGATTCGAGACAAATCAATACTATCATTATTCCTGAAACAGACAGGCCACAGACGATGGAAGAACTTCTTCAAAATTTTAATGGTGTAAAAGTGTTGTCTTCCATTGATCTCAGATCCAGCTTTTATCAGATCGAACTTCATCCAGAATGTAGAAAATACACAGCTTTCCTTTGTTTCGGCGTTTGTTATCAGTTTCGGAAACTTCCTTTTGGTTTGAACATTTCTTCAGCAGCATTCATTCGCGGGTTAAATTCCATATTACCTGAGTTCTTAAAACGTCACATCACCTTATATGTGGACGATATTCTAATAGCAGAAGCTTCATGGGAACAACATAACCGCATACTCAACAGTTTGTTACGTATTTTTGCAGAATCTGGAATTACAGTTAACTTGGAAAAGTCTGAATTCGGTAGGACAAAGGTGAAGTTTTTGGGACATATTATTTCTTCTGAAGGCATTCAGCCGGATCCTGAAAAGTTAGAAGCAATTAGAGCCATTCCAGTTCCATCCACAAAAAAACAAGTCCGCAGTTTTCTAGGTCTCGTAAATTTTTACCGTCGTTTTCTGAATATGCAAATTCTAGTTACACCAAAACTTTGTTCTCTCACTGGAAAAAATACTATTTGGAACTGGGACGAACAAGCACAGTTGGAATTCAATTCTTTGAAAGAAGCGTTACTTCACGCGCCAATACTAGCCCATCCAGATCTGTCACAAGATTTCTGCCTTAGCACGGATTCTTCCAAAGTTGGTCTTGGTGCCCATTTATTTCAAGAAGCCATAGAAAATGACACTACCATACAGAAAACCATTGCTTTTGCTAGCCGAGTGCTAACAAAATCTGAAAAAAAATATTCCGTTACTGAATTAGAAGCTTTAGCTATCGTTTGGGCATTTAACAAATTCCGTTTCTTTCTTTCTGGTAAGCACGTAAAAGTATACAGTGATCATCGTGCATTACAATTTCTTATGTCTTCAAAATTAAATCATGATAGGTTAAAACGTTGGGCATTGTTTCTGCAAGAATTCCGCTTCACAATAGTCTACATTCCCGGCAAGGAGAACATTGTTGCGGACGCGCTGTCACGCGCACCGGCTGGGCTTGAGAAAAGTAACACAGAAGGCAACCTCGAGAAAAATTTCAGTATTCTTTACATTCAGAAAGTCGCCTTTGAAAACTTCATCACCACATCTTTAAAGGACATTGCTCATGAACAAGATAAAGATCCGATTTGGAAAGATATCAAAAGTAAATGGCATGAAAAGACACACACTCAGATTCGGCATTATTACCTGGTTAGAAACAACATACTCTTCAAACGCTGCACTGTTGATGACAAGCTATGGGTACTTTGCATTCCAGACGATTTTGTTAATAAGCTCATTTGGTACATTCATTTCAGCTACGCACATTTTGGTCCACGAAAATGTTATCATATTCTTCGAACGACTTGTTATTTTAACAATATGGAAAAGAGAATTCGAAGAGTCTTGTCTATTTGTAAACTTTGTCAAAAGGCGAAACCATCTACTATCTCACATCGTGCCCCGTTGTTTCCAATCATTCCTTCTAAATTAAAAGAATTTGCTGCTGTTGATCTCTTGGGACCGCTTGTCAGAACATCTAATGGATTTGCATACGTTCTAGTCGCTGTTGAACTTACTTCAAAATTTGTTTCTTTCACTCCGTTACGTAAAGCCACTGGACGGTCTGTATCCAACGCCTTTGTTAAAAATTTCTTACGTGAAGTGGGACACGTTAGTAAAGTCATTTCAGATAACGGACCGCAATTCAGATCTGCTGTTTGGTCACGCATGCTTCGGAATCATAAAATCAAATCTGTTTTTATTTCATTGTATTCACCACACTGTAACCCGTCTGAACGGATTATGAAAGAAATCAATAAGCTTTGCAGACTTTATTGTCACAGAAAGCATCAGCATTGGGACAGATATTTACACTTATTTCAAAATGTGCTGAATGAAATGCCTCATGATTCCACTGCTTTACCACCTACTCTTGTACTGAAGAATGTAGAACCTCCGAACAGAATCAGAGAGCTTGTACCTTTCCCGAATACACGTAAACTTCGACACAAAGACATAATTGATTTGGCTCTTACAAATATAAAATCTGCAGCAGACAAAAGGAGAAAACTACACGGTAAAGCAAATGCAAAGAAATTATGTATTGGTCAGAAAGTTCTCATTAAAGCTCATTCATTGTCACACAAGAAGAAACACTTGAGTCACAAATTCTTTCTAGTTTACAATGGACCTTACAGAATCCGACGTATACCACATGATAATTGCGTTGAAGTTGAAACTCTGCGTACTAGGAAGAGTAAAGGTTTACACCACATTTCTCATGTAAAACCATTTATTGACAGATAATCTGCTTTTTAACTTAGTCTTTGCAATTTTCACTTCACGCTACTTGTACAATTTGTCAGACTTAAGAAACTGTTAACATGCAACATTTTGGTTTGCTTACGAGTGGATTCTGGATTTGAGGTGCTTTCTGTGAAATGCCAGATGACACAGTGGTTGGTTTGTGTGACAGCTACACGATTATATCACGACGTTACTAATGAGTGACAATTTACAATGTTGCTTTTGTGGTGTATCTGTTTTTTATCTGCACAGTTTTTCTGAATTATTCTGGAAAGTAAAACATGTTTTAGTAGTAACTTTTGTGGTATAGCTACAATGAGACAGCCTTTTCCGTAGCACAACAATATTTACAGCACACTAATTTCTTCATCGCAACAATAAGCATAATAACTAAGTTATCTATACGCAAAGCATTTCACTTTTGTGTATCATGAGGTAAGTACATTGACTTCTGCAGAACTTAGCTTTCGGAGGACAATAACTACGACACTTCCCAGAGATTATCTTACAGCAAGACGCATATTTAGCGCTACTGGACACGTATTTGAGTGATTAATTTTGTACTTAAAACATTTATTTTTAAAGATTTTTGAATTACAAAGAAAGTTTTTCGTGATACATTTCATTCCATTGCTGTAATCTGTAACACCTGAGGGTATAATTACAACAAACCTCAGGGGGGTACACGCCTACTTTGTGTACCATGTGTTTGGCAAGCACAAGGAGCCCTAGCTAATATGGTATTTGCTTATACAACTTTACACTTCGGTACCATATTTCTCTAACACCTAAATTACACACCTATCTGATCATTTAACAGAGAAACAAACATCCTTTTACTACGTCAGTGACACATGTTTACGCAATTACAGAGTTGGATTACTTCACACTTAAGAAATTGTACTTTGTCTGTACCTTTTGCACTGTTCATATTTTTTTGGTACCATTGTGATACTATGAGAGCTTTGAATGATGTATTTTGGTATGAGATCATAATTTTTAAAGTACGTTTGAGGTAGATGACACTACTGAAATGAGCAGAGAATTTTCTTTAGGTTTTGAAATTATTGCAGGAAGCTACGACGTTTTTGACATTTGACTGAGGTGTTATGATGTTATTTTTACGACGACGATGTGTATTATGCTGTTGAGGTATGTTTATGTCAATAAAATTCTTGACCTGTGAAATGTTTTTATATGAGACTGTCACTGTAGCGGAAACTACTGTCGTAAATATTTCCGTAAGAAAGTTAAGTGACCACCTGCACATAATGTGACGTGGGCACCCAGGTGTGTCAGACACCTGGAGAACAAGCCTTTTCAGACGCTCAGGTAGAAAAGAAAGCCATTAGGGTGTGCCAGAGGCACAGGTGGAAGAGAAGGACAAAGAGAGGCCTATACCCCTGTTAATGACATTTCCTTGTAGAGGGCATCGCTAATGCGACACGCTCGCTACTTGAAAACATATGATTTTTGTAATGCGTTGTGGGCACACAGCTGTGTCAAACACCTGGAGAACAAGCCATTAGGGCGTGCCTTTCATCGCTAATGCGACACCCTCGTTACTTAAAAACATATGATTACTCGCACTTTGTGCTAATTATTGAAATGCTTATGAATTGACAAGAAATATTTTTACATCTGCACACCTGATTATGACAAGAGTCTTTGTACGAGAGTTGAGAGCAATTAACTTATGAAATGAAATGTCACATGACTACTGAATGATATTTTTATGCTTTGCTTTTCGTAGTTGCTTATTTCATTTGATGTCTGGTTTCCAGCTGTGTTGCAGCATTGCTCTTATAAAATGAAATGCATTTGCTAATGTGAACTCTTTCTGTCAACAGATTTATTAATTAATTATTTTATGATCCACATTCTTTAAAAAGGAGCACTTGGAAAGGAAAGAACAATAAGAAGGAACTAGCAACAGTAAAACAAAATTTTCTTTTCAAGTACATGGTAATATTTTTTTTACAATAAGTTGTTATGGTGCACCACTTAATTACATAGACATTAAGATGACCACTTTAATTACATAGACATTAAGATGTGAATATGCATTTCCCTTGTCTGCATTGTTGTTTTTACTGTAATATTTTTTCTGCTTGAGCTATGTCATGTTTAGGTATAAGTTGCTGCTGTTTGCCAGGCATAGTGTTATTGAATTTGACTTTTGCTAATTTATGCTGCTAGCTTTGCCAATTTGCATTTTTTTGTCATTTCTGTTTGTGTTGATTTGTTGTGATGCTGCATTGCCTCGTCCCTTGGTATATATATCTGAGCTCAGTAGATTTAAGTTAGCTTAAGAGGGGGTAGACTATATAAGAAACTGACTATGGAGAATAGGTAAAGAATGCATTGCGAAGAAAGATTTGGGCCCCAATGAGTATTGTACAATCAGAAATAATTATTTTAAAAGAAATATGAATAGAATACAGGAACGAGGTATAGGTAGGATTTTCTTGTAAATAAATGATGAGGTAAGCAATATGTGAACATATAAATACAGAAAGCATGCTTAGATAGGATTTTTTTGGTGGAAACAAAGGATGAAATACGAGGAAACATATATGGAATGAAACTTTGGGGTGGACTGCAGTACCAAATGTTACATTGAAAACGAACCCTGTCCTTTCCTTTTGGTGTTATCCCACTATGTGTTTGTGTACCCTTGTGTATTAGTGTTTTCCTGTCTTTATGTGTTTAGCTGATGAGAGCTATGTTGTAGAATTTTTCTAATACTCTGTTATTTTCTTTGTAAAGATGCTTAGACTTTATTTATTCTGTTTTGTTTTAATGCTCATGTGTGAAGTTGAATTTTTAAAAGTGATTCTGATCTTTTATGTATGTACTCATGTCATCATTCCTGTAACACTGATGTATATGTTTATTTCTATTGTTTTGTAAAGCCTGCACTACAAATATTATCTGTATTGTTATGTTTTTAATGATGTATTTTGTATCTTTCTAATTGTATTCTTATGTTATATAATTGTAATTGACACCAGTTACTCAAATTAAGTAACTTGTAAGCATTCATTTCACTGCACACATTTCTGTTGGTCATAGTATATGGACAATATGTGAGAAGTAGGGACTGTTAGTGTTTGCACGTGTGTTAATAATTCAGCAAGGGACTGGATAACAGCATTGCTGGTTCTAAGGACAATTCCCAAAAACTTTGTGAATGCACAAGTGGTGGTTATGGACTTGCTCTATTATCCGCAAGACTCTTCAATGGTGATTGTGCACCTGCACAGTCACAACAGATGGCTGCTGGCCATCTCTACAAGGACTACAGTGGGTCTGCATCTCTGGTGGCCCATCAATACCATACTCTCTACCAGGACTGCAGTGGGTCTGCTCAGTGATGACCTACCTACCAATATTCGTCAGAACTTAGAATGACTCTGCTGTGGGTTTGCTCCATTGTGGCCCATTACCTGTCAGCATTTCAAGAGTCAGCACTGTCTTTCCGTTGGAAGGACAACACTACTTCTTCAAGACTGCATGGAAATCCACTACTTCTATGTGCAATTTCTTTTACTAATGAGACTTTGTGAAAAACAAAAACTGTAATTACTATTATGATGAACAATCTGGACTGTCTTTATGGACTGTGAGAAAATTTTAGCTGTTGACCAACATTGTATAAATAAGTGTGTGCATTTTATATCTTTGTTACTGTAATTGTGAAAAATTTTTGTCAAATCTGTATTGGCCAGTGCCCAACACCATTTGTAAAAATTTTTGTGGGGAGCATGGGGGCTATGTAAGTAGGCTGTTTATGTTTTCTTTATGTAAGTTTGATGTTTATGTTTTCTTATTGGCAACGTTACGTAGCGCTCTCTGTATGAAAATCACTGGCTGTGCTGTGTGCAGTATGTGGCTAGTTTGCATTGTTGCCTGCCATTGTTGTCATGAACTGCTATAGCTGGATGTGAACAGCAGATAGCGTTGGGCAGTTGGAGGTGAGCCGCCAGCAGTGGTGGACGTGGGGAGAGAGATGGCGGAGTTTTGATAATCTGTAAGACTGAATGTCAATTATGAATATTAAGGTAAATACATTGTTTGTTCTCTATTAATATCTTTCATTTGCTAACTATCCCTATCAGTAGTTAGTACCTTCAGTAGTTTGAATCTTTTATTTAGCTGGCAGTAGTGGCGCTCGCTGTTTTGCAGTAGCTTGAGTAGCGAAGATTTTTGTGAGGTAAGTGATTTGTAAAAGGTATAGGTTAAAGTTAGTCAGGGCCATTGTTTTGTAGGGGTTATTGAAAGTCAGATTGCGTTGCGCTAAATAATATTGTGTGTCAGGTTAAGCACAGGCTTGTATAATTGTTCTAAGTGGACGTTTCACATGTAAAATTGTTCAAAGGGGACGTTTCAACTGGTATACTCTTTCGTTAGAGGTCGTAGTTTTCGAGTCATTCAAGAAAAATTTACAAAAGTGACCTTCAAATGCATCTCCAACCCACCCTCATTCCCCACCAGTCAATATTTCAAGTACATTGTTCGTGGCACTCGCTCCACTCGCCGTACAAAAATTTCCAACTATACTGATTGGGCAGTTGCACCACCAACATAGTCGGCTACTTCGTTAATATTATTAATTTAAAAATGTCTGTGAGGATAATAAACTGAAAATTACTTTCGTAAACGTTACGCTATAGCTAATTACGAGCTTAACTCTTACAAGCACAGTAGTTTCGTAGTCAGAAGACCTGACACATATTATGATGTAATGGTATCTTTTATGCTATAAATTCCACACAGTTGTTAGGTAACATTTTCATAAACGTCAGTTTTACAGTTTGCAAGTACATGACCAAGCAGGTGACGTCATAACGACAGGCAATATTTGTATAGTGGTAGGAGGGAGTGCGATGAATAACATTCTAGAGATTCTGACGGGGAGGGGGGGCTGAGTGAGGGAATGAAGGTGCGTTTGAAGGCATCTTTCGTATGTCTTTCTTGAATAACTCGAGAACTGTGACTTCCAGTGAAAGCGCTAAATTTAACTACTGTAAATTCCCTACAAAAAAGATCCTGTTCATTTTTATGTAGCACTAATAGTTCGCGCATAGCGAGCAAAAGAATATGAAAATTTCCCACGTGGTTTATGAAGGCCAGCTACAGCATTGCGAATTGCATAAAACGACAGCGACAGGGACAGCTGAATCACCCTGTATATGTCACTTATTATCTGGAAAATATACTGTTAGTATGAGACGCTTCTAACAATCAATCATACAACTGGTGGTGATGGTGGGAAAAGGTGACATGTAAAAGAAGGCGTAAGTCTGGAATACTTGTAGCAGTTACGACCAAACTTAAATTATATGTGGCTTATTATGTATCAGAAATACTGTGGGGGTAAGATGCCACTAACACACTCATGGGTGCAGGTGGAGGAAGGTGGGGGGGGGGGGGGGGGACTTTTCAATGGCAGGAGAAACTTGGTACACTGGCGACTTATTAATTAAAAATAAATTATGGGTAAGAAATTATAGGACACAGAGGAAATTGCAGTGGCGCGAACGAGGTAAACATAAATATATCTTTAATATCTGAGCAGAAATGAACAACTACTGAAACATATCCAAAAGTTGGTGTAGATGTGGGAAGAGGACGATACGTAAAAAGAAATATAGCTCTGGAACTCTTCGAGCAATTTCAGCCAGATTTGATACATCTTAATTACGGTCTCAACTGCTCTTCAGTCATCGCGTTAGAGGGAGCTAGACAGTCAGAGTGGAATAAAATTTAAAAATAATTGTACATGATCGACATTTTTGTCTAATCTATAGTTCCCAAAATGTCTAGGCTAGTTAGCGATCCAGTGACATTTAATACTACATTTAGTCGAACTGAACTCTGTGGAAAGTTCCGTAATTTTTTTAAAAATATTTTTCTCTGCTTTTATGTTTGCGAATTGATTGATCTTCCCATACACGCGATTTTCAAGAAAGGAAAATGTACCAGAGAAGTAACTCTGTCGGGGCGATCAGTAAAGAAAAGACAGATAGAAGAGAACATAGGATATGTTCACAGGATTTGTAGACTAGAGGAAGCCTTGGACAATGCTAGGTGGAAGAATACCATTACGGTCTTATACGTTGTCGCACTGAAAACGTAGAGGGCAGATAGATGCGGCTGACCGGCCACTGAAAAAAAAAAAAAAAAAAAAAGGAAAGGATGACCCATTCACTCTGTTACACACGAAAATCTCCAGGCTAAAAGTTTATACTGGAGTCCAGACACTTCATAAAATTTTAAAACCTTCAAACACTCGTCTTGTCATGAGCTAAAATAGAGGTCAGATCCCCACTGAAATTCGCTTCTACTCTCTGATCACGGTACAAAAGACCTTAAAAAGTTTGGGAGTGAAGCAAGAAAGAGACGTGTAATACCCAATGTCAACAAAACCCATGAGAAGAGTAATAAAATTGGAAGATCAAGAAACGTAAGTGCATGTTAAGCGTATAATCTCAAGCTTATCACCGCTGGTGAAAGAATTTTCGTATCTTAGGGGAAAAATCACAAAGGTTGGCCGAAGTAAAGATGACACCAAAAACAGATTAGCACTAGCGAAACAAGCTTTCTTGAGTAAAAAAGCTGCGCTAACATCACAATTCAGTATGGTAATGAGGACGAAGATCCTGAAAGAGTGCGTCTGAAGCTCAGAATTATATAAAAGTAAAACGTGGACTGTTGAAAGTATGGAGAAAATGAAACGGAAAAGATTTGAAATATTTCGCTAATAATGAATGTTAAAATTTAAGTGAACAGGTGGAGTAAGAAATGAAAATTTATTAAAAAATGCAGGTGAGGAAGAAGTCTATGGCTGAAGGAATAGGCTGGGTTAGTGGGAGATCTACTACGGCATCTAGGCATAGAAGGAGCGTTAAAGGCAAAAAAACATATTAGGGGTAGATAAAAAATAGAATATACAATACAAGGAAAGATAGATGTTGAAAAAAAAATGGAACTAAAGAATCCTCTGGAGGAAAGAGAAGCAGTTGTATGAAAATCAAGAGCTCAGATGGGAAGCCTATAATATGCAAAGAATGGGAGGCAGAAGATTGGAAGCAATATGTGGAGAAACTACACAGAGAAAACGAAGATGAAGACTAGGATGTAGATGAAAGTGAGATGCGAGATTTGATACAGCAAGGAGAATTTTACAGAACCGTGACAGACATAAATTACAAAGCACCTGGAGTAGATTACAGTCTCTCAGAATGATTACGATTCTTGGGTGAACCAACCATGACGAAACTATCCCACCTGTTATTCGAGGTATAAAAGATGGAGAAAATACTCTCAGATGTTAAGAATGTAATAACTGCAATCCCAATGCTGACCTGTGCTGACAGATGACAATGTTACGAACCCATCAGATTAATAAGTCCTCTTGGAAAATACTGAAACGAATTAATTACAGAAGAATGGGAACACTCGTAGAAAGCGACCAAGGGGAAGGTAATTTGTATTCCATAGAAATGTAGGAACACAGCTTGTCTTAGGCTGATCAAAACAAACCTACGTTTATACCATTTTTATATTTAGAGAAATCTTTTGACAATGTTGACTGCAATATTCTTTATGTAATTCTGGAGGTAGGCAGATAAAATACAGGAGCTAAAGGTTATCTGCACCCTGTACGGCAGGCTGTTCCAACCGAGCTCCAGGGAGCCGGAGCGCTCTGGAGCGCTCACTGCGGCAGCTCGGAGCCCGCGTGGAGAGAGAAAGCGAACTCACTGCCCCCTGGCCGCATGCAGCCGCAACTGACGCAATAATCCGTGTTCAATGACAGCTATGATTAGCCGCGGGAGCCCTGTACCTCTATTGGAGGATACCTTTCTATTCATTGAGAGGGATGGTCGTCCGCAGTGTCTTGTATGTCATAAAGTAATTAATTCTGCGAAGAGGTACAATATACAACGACACTATACACGTCTTCACGCAGCGCACTACGATCAGGTAGAAGGCGTTGCACGCAGAGAACTGGTGGCCAGGCTTAAGAACGACATACCAGGAGACGTTAAGTTTAAAAACGGTTTCGTAATACGGAGGGTATCAAAACATGCAACATAGTTCGTGATCTGTAATGCGTTTATAATTTTCAGGTGAATGAGAGCGGAGAAAACACTACTGAGTCTGCAAATCGAGCCGTTTTCGGTGGGACCACTCGTAAAATCGTGCATGGTAGCCGTTGCAGAATGTTTGTTTCCAAGGGAGGTGCAGGCAATTGAAGGGGTTTGCCTGTCGAAGCAAACAATGTCTCGTCGAATCCTAGACATGGCAGCGGATTTAGAGACACAGCTCAGGAAAAAGGCGGAGAGCTTTGTTGCATTTTCGCTAGTGCTTGACGAAAGCACCGACATATCGGACTGTGCTCAGCTTGCAGTTTTTGTGCGTGGAGCTGCAAGTAACTGAAGAACTCTTGGATGTGGTACCACTCGATTACACCGCAACAGGACGTGACATTTTTGAAGCTGTTTGTGAATCAGTGGACAATATGAATTTGCCGTGGGATAAGCTCCATTCTGTAGCGACAGACGGTGCACCACAAACGATCGGGTGTCACCAAGGTTATGCTTCTCGTTTGAAAAATAAACTCAGGGACGAATTCGGGAAAGACATTTTGACTCTTCATTGTTTTATTCACCAAGAGGCACTGTGCGCTGAAACAATAGAGCTAGGTGGCGTAATGAAAGATGTCGTGAAGTGTGTGAATTTTGTGCGGCGTCACGGTATGAATCATCGCCAATTCAAAGGATTCCTGAAAGATATGGAAGCGGAGTATGGGGATATACCTTACCACAGTACAGTTCGTTGGCTGAGTCGGGGAAAATTTCTTGATGTTTTCTTTGCCATTCATGAGGAAATAACCCTTTTTCTCGAAATGAAAGGGGAAGAAATGCGTTTTCTGAAAGATATAAAATGGATATCAGAGCTGGCGTTCCTAGCTGACATAACTATGTATCTAAATAATGTAAATCTGTCATTGCAGGGCAAATGGCAGCTGATAGTTTACATGCACGACCAGATCAAAGCGTTCATGCAAAAGTTACGTTTATTTGAGAGGCATATGAATAATGGACATTTAACGTTCTTCAATCGTCTTGCTTCTTTAAAACTACCTGAAGGTACTACTTTCGGCGATTACCAAGCAAAGTTAAAGCAGCTCATCACGTCGTTTGAAACACGATTCCGAGACCTCACTAGTTTGGAAATGGAACTTAAGGTGTTCAGCATTCCTTTTTCAGTTTCCCCCGATGACTTGTCATCATCAGTTCATTTGGAGATTATTGATTAGCAAAATTCAACTTTGTTGAAAGACAGGTGCTACAACACGTTGGATTTGTCATGATGGTATCGTTCATTACAGCAAAAAACATTTCCCAAGCTTCACAACAATGCTGCTCAGATCATGGGCATGTTTGGATCTACGTATTGTTGTGAGCAGCTTTTCTCAGCAATGAAAAGAGTAAAAAGTAAGGAACGATCGTTTCTTCAGGATGCAACAATGAAGGCCATCCTCCGCATTACCGCTGTGAACACTTTGACGCCTGATATTTTCGATCTTGTAATGAAAAGAAAAGTCAAGCTACAGAGGCCCAATAAATTTAGTATGCAATTTCTTATAAAACAGTTGTTTCTTATTTATTTCCTGAACATCGTATTTCCTGGTGTAGCATGTCACCACGTCTTAGGAGCTAAAAGTATGAGGTTGTCGATCTTGTAAGACGCAACTGGCACATCAAAACGCTTGCCTTGCCGCCTGCCTCAGCCTGCCGTGCCACCTGCCGGCGTGCGGGCCCACTTGAATGGTCACAGCGAGCGACACGGCTCCCTGGAGCAGGGAGCGCTCCGCGGCTCACAACGGAGCCGACGAGCTGGAACAGCCTGCTGTACGGAAACCAGAGGGTCTAAGGAGATGAAAAGTAAGCAGTAGCTGAGGGAATGAGGCTCAGTTGTAGCTTATACTTGCATGTACAATATTACGTGACAGCTATTCGAGGGACGCTTAGCATCACGTCGTTTATCTTGTACCGAGCGCTGCGGGTTTCGAATACGCGCCAGGCGGTATACACCCCGATTACCACTGGAGGTCTCCGCAACCGTCGCGCCGTAAGCCGTGGCGGCGCGTGCTCCCGGCCTGCGTATAATGTGAAGGCGCCACGCTGGAGCACGTGGTCCCAGCGGCCAACAGCGACGTACCCTATCATGTATACAGGCTGGTCCATTGATAGTGACCGGCACAAATATCTCACGAAATAAGCATCCAACGAAAAAACTGCAAAGAACGAACCTTGTCTAGCTTGAAGTGGGGAAACCAGATGGCGCTATGGTTGGCCCGCTAGATGGCGCTGCCATAGGTCAAACGGATATCAACTGTTTTTTTTTTTTTTTTAAATAGCAACCCCCATTTTTATTACATATTCGTGTAATACGTAAAGAAATATGAATGTTTTAGTTGGACCACTTTTTCGCTTTGTGATAGATGGCGCTGTAATAGTCACAAACGTATAAGTACGTGGTATCACGTAACATTCCGCCAGTGTGGACGGTATTTGCTTCGTGATACATTACCCGTGTTAAAAAGGACCGTTTACCAACTGCCGAAAAGCTCGATATCGTGTTGATGTATGGCTACTGTGATCAAAATGCCCAACGGGCGTGCGCTATGTATGCTGCTCGGTATCCTGGACGGCATCATCCAAGTGTCTCGACCGTTCGCCGGATAGATACGTCATTTAAGGAAGCAGGAAATGTTCAGCCACATGTAAAACGTCAACCACGACCTGCAACAAATGATGACGCCCAAGTAGGTGTTTTAGCTGCTGTCGCGGCTAATCCGCCGTCAGTAGCAGACAAATTGCGCGAGAATCGGTAATTTCAAAAACGTCGGTGTTGAGAATGCTACATCAACATCGATTGCACCCGTACCATATTTCTATGCACCAGGAATTGCATGGTGACTACTTTGAACGTCGTGTACAGTTCTGCCACTGGGCACAAGAGAAATTACGGGACGATGACAGATTTTTTTCCACGCGTTCCATTTAGCGACGAACAGCTGTAACGTAAACCGGCATAATATGCACTATTGGGCAACGGAAAATCCACGATGGCTGCGACAAGTGGAACATCAGCGACCTTGGCGGGTTACTGTATGGTGCGGCATTATGGGAGGAAGAATAATTCGCCCTCAGTTTATCGATGGTAATCGAAATGGCGCATTGTATGCTGATTTCCTACGTAATGTTCTACCGATGTTACTACGAGATGTTTCCTTGCATGACAGAATGGCGAAGTACTTCCAACATGATGGATGTCCGGCACATAGCTCGCGTGCGGTTGAAGCGGTATTTAACAGTATATTTCATGACAGGTGGATTGGTCGTCGAAGCACCATACCGTGGCCCGCACTTTCACCGGATCTGACGTCCCCGGATTTCTTTCTGTGGGGAAAGTTGCAGGATATTTTCTATCGTGATCTAACGACAACACTTGACAACATGCGTCAGCGCATTGTCAATGCATGTGCGAACATTACGGAAGACGAACTACTCGCTGTTGAGAGGAATGTCGTTACACGTTTTGCCAAATGCATTGAGGTTGACGGACATAATTTTGAGCATTTATTGCATTAATGTGGTATTTACAGGTAATCACGTTGTAACAGCATGCGTTCTCAGAAATGATAAGTTCACAAAGGTACATGTATCACATTGGAACAACCGAAATAAAATGTTCAAACGTACCTACGTTCTGTATTTCAATTTAAAAAACCTACCTGTTACCAACTGTTCGTCTAAAATTGTGAGCCATAGGTTTGTGACTATTACAGCGCCATCTATCACAAAGCGAAAAAAGTGGTCCAACTAAGACATTCTTATTTCTTTACGTACTACACGAATATGTAATAAAAATGGGGGTTCCTATTTAAAAAAAACGCAGTTGATATCCGTTTGACAGACGGCAGCGGCATCTAGCGGGCCAACCATAGCGCCATCTGGTTTGCCCCTTCAAGCTAGACAAGTTTCGTTCTTCGTCGTTTTTTCGTTTGACGCTTATTTGGTGAGATATTTGGCCCGGTCACGATAAATGGATGACCCTGCTATATAAGTGCCTGCCTGTCGCTCAGGGAGGCAGTTTTGATATTCGCGTGAGTCTATTGACATCTCGCCTACAGACAGCGTGTTTACTTTGTCCAAAAATGGTTCAAATGGCTCAAAGCGCTATGGGACTTAACATCTGATGTCATCAGTCCCCTAGACTTAGAACTACTTAAACCTAACTAAGCTAAGGACATCACACACATCCATGCCCGAGGCAGGATTCGAACCTGCGACCGCCTAGAACCACTCGGTCACAGCGGCCGGTTCTTTACTTTGTTTCCGGGTACGGGTGGACGTTGTTGATTCGTGAGGTTTTCGCTTGTGACCCGTTGCTTCTTGCATGTTGTTGTTTGTAAGGTCTTGCCCGCTCGTCCTCCGTTGTTCTTGTCCGTCCTTCCCGTTCATTTCGTTTGTTCCCGGGCTGCTCCCGTTTGGTCCCACCGCGCTTTCGTTCTCGTCATCCCCGCGGCCGTTCCAGTCGCGGTTACAACAGTTTATTTTGAAGTCTCGTCACCTCACTTCATTTTAACAATTCGTGAACAGCAGAAGTGTGGGATTTATTCCAAGTATGTCAATTTTAAGGGTTACCATATACAATACGCTACAAAATTGCTACACGGATGGAAATACACTTAATGAAATCCCAGTACGACATTTAGAAGTTTTGTTGTCTGTGAACCACATTGCAATTAAAACACAACTAATAGAGGACCTTTACTTTGCTTTGTTGTTTGATGTAGTATAATACTTACGATACGCCTAAGATGGAACAAAATAAGGAATACGTGAGTGCAGATAAATAATACTATTAATTACACATACAATCTGATTATCCAATTGTGTCGCGTATTTTAAACTCATAAGCTCAAGAATAGTTATATCACATGTAAGGGGAGGTGTATGAAATGTACGAACTAGAACTTTTGAACAGCTAAAGTATGTGACACCTCTTAGATTTACATATACGAAGATGCTAAGGACGGGTTAACGCAGTCTTACATAATCGAGCGAGGCGTGTAAGGTCATCGTTATCATCGTCGGAATAATCGCCTCTTCACGGATTAGACCTTCAGCAAATCCTAAATGGCTGATAACTTTCTGTAGAGGTTTCGGAGAGGCATTCAAGGACATGTTACGGCACCTGATAGATGAAGGCATGCGTGGTTCTACAATTGGAAACTGTATAACGATGTACCTGGTAAATGTAAGGCGGCATCCTCAGTATAACTGTTAAAAACCAAGCTGCAAGATCTGTGAATTTCAGCTTACAAAACACGAAGATCTTTATACACTGGTAGCATCTATTAACCTCTCTGCTACACTAGAAATGTCAACACTTTCCAACCAACAGTCGTGGAATCTCCAGAGATATGTAATGGTCATTGTTGGACAGCATTCGACAATGTTCCGTAAGTGAATCACCGAGTAAAATTTCCGTTAATTTAGTTCAGGCATGAAATATCATAGAAGAAAGGCGATCATGACGATATTATAATGTAGTACTGTATTGGAGCTGAATAGGTCGCTTCCAAAAAGTCATGCAGACGGTGAAAAATGATTTTACTTACATTGCTCACTTTCGAATTTGTTTCCATCATCGTAGGTCCAAGTACACAGAAGGTCACAGGATACGAGCGTTCCTAGACATATATGTAACATACGTTGACAGACTACAGTAAAAATGGTTCAAATGGCTCTGAGCACTATAGGACTCAACATCTGAGGTCATCAGTCCCCTAGAACTTAGAACTACTTAAGCCTAACTAACCTAAGGACATCACACACATCTATGCCCGAGGCAGGATTCGAACCTGCGCCGTAGCGGTCGCGCGGTTTCAGACTGAAGCGCCTAGAACCGCTCGGCCACACCGCCCGGCGACAGTAGAACAGAATAAAACATTCGGTGTCATTACTTTTTAGCACGTCCCCGTATTTCTGCGTTGCGCTATTTTCTGTAAGCGTGTTCTGCTCGGTTAACTTTCAATTAATTCGCTGCAGTCATTACGTTCATTAATGAATTACATTTATTAATGAATTAATTCGGTTACTACTGCAACTATCATAAGTCGTAGTTTATTCATATCAGGACGAGTTAGATTTATTCTGCACTAGTAAAACCATTTCCAAAAAAGGGTAGACACCTTACCAAGTGGGTTCGCATAAGTTCATGATTTTTTGAGAAGAAGGACTGGAGGGTGTACAGTAAGAAGTCGTAACCACATCGAGCACCTTCAGCAGAGTCAACTCACTAATGGCTGTAATAAGACGGAAAGACGCGTACGTCAACATGTATTTCTGGATCCATATTTACACAACTTCTTTTGACCAATGTTACCTCTTGTAAGAATGTGGGATACTTTTTTAAAAATGACTTGGAGTAATTACTACTTTTTTATCGCGTGGAGGTCGTTTTCTCCTAGCATCATTGAAAACCTATTGGTGAATTATATTATAGCGATGATGCATCACTGTAGTCCACTGTTATGTCGTCAGCGGCGCAAGTGACTGCAGAGTGGCTATTATATCACCGCTATGAAGTTACCAATAGAATACGATGCGGCCGTGATGTCATTCTGGTGTCACCAAAGGTCAGGGTCCTCTTCGTCTCACGACCACTCCCTTGTAATATATCATCGGGAAAAATCAAAAGCGCTAACTCCATGAAGGGAGACCTCCTACCTTACATTAGCAACACTTTAGGAATCTACAAAGGTCGACTGGTTTTCCTAGAACTTGTAAGTGATGGTGTCGATTTCATAGAGTTTCAGAAATGTAACTACCAAACAAAAGACACCATCAGACTCGTTGAAAAAAAAAAAAAAGCTGTCACATTGCGATTTCGGAAGAAGGTTTGCATGACGACGAAGTGTGTATGCGACGTGTGAACTCGAATCAAGAAGGCCTACCCGAAAAACCGTCATGTTTAGCCCCAATAAGCAAACAGTGTGCACTAGAAATGCGTGAAGTTCACTGTACAAAAGTCATCTTTGTTACTTACTTCTTTCTATTTCTGTATAAAGCAAAATAAATACTCACCACGAAAGTTATATCTGGTGTTTTATTTTTAATTTTGCCTAAGTATTTCGTTGTGTTGCTGACCTTATGTCTAGGAGCAAATTTTTACCTTATGTTCAGCTCGAAACTAATAAAACTAAAAACAAATCTGTGTCCTTTAGGTCAAAGACCGATTGTTTTTGAACGTAGTGCCCTTGTACTTCAAAGCACTTACCAACAGACTCCATCTCTGATACGCTATTCTGAAAGTTCTACAAAACACCCATCTACAGCCACCTCACTGGACTTAAAACATTTTTAAATCACAGATGTTTCTAAATCTGGAAATAGGTGTGAGCAAGACACGAAAATTTGGTGAATAGAATAAGTGATGGAACAATTCGTGCTTCAGAACGTGTTGGTTTTCCACTGCCAAAGCACCTTAGTCAGCAGGCGCATTGCCCTAATGAAATATGGTTTTCGTTTTTCTTTCTTTCTTTCTTTCATAGTGAGACAATTTTCATCCAGGCTGGTGGAAAGGTTGTGCAGCATGCTCCAGTTTTTTATCTTTCGTATAGTGATTGATAAGAAATGTCACTTTTGCATCCTACAAAGCACAGGCTAAAATCGACTTAACAGTCTTGATGCAAGGTATCGACTCTTTCTGATGAGAAGTGGTGGACACTTACCTCATCAACAGCAACAAGAACACACAATGTGACTCACATTTTTTTAAACGCTCCAAACATTGCTGAGAAATTAGTTTCCGGAATTACTTTACATCAACACACGGTGACCTACATATCCTGAAACTTTTATCATTATTATCAGAGGATGACAAGGCTGTCGGTAGGTAATGATGGGCCCATCAGGGCCTATCGATGGAATTTACATTTACGTTACGTTTACGTTTTATCATTATTAAACCTTAATGTAACACCTACGGTTCTCTTTACCCACATACAGTTCGCGTCGGCGATGTCATAAAGTTTTAGTCAGCAATTGTCCAGTACCGCATTGTGTATTTTCTCAATGTTTTCACCTGCGGTTGCCATTGCAAGATCGCTTCAGGTGAACTGAGCGAGGTGATGGCGTAATCATTACAAAAAATGACGAAAATTCTGGAGCAGACGAGTGCATTACCCCTTCTGACCACCCATGTTGGTTATTACCGTTGTTTCCCTAAACAATTTAGGATGAACGCCGAGGTGGTGCCTTTCAAGTATTCGCCAGCGATTTCCTTCCACATCATGCTCCGATCGTGTGCCCCAGTGAACTCGTCGTTGACAGGACGGAAAACCACAATCATCCTTCCTTACATCAGATGACAGTTATGTTTAGATATTGTAGCACTTATTAATTTCCATGCAAAGAAAACAGTGGTGAAAAATTTTCTCCTTTTGCAAGATGGAAATCATTTACTTTTTTGTAATCCATGCATGCTACATAACTTGGCGTTTATGTGATGTCTTCAGTGTTTTTTTCCTTCATTATTCAGCCTCTCATAATGCTACCAGTAGTTTTGTGCTGGTAGTGTCACATCTGCATACTTCATAGATTTTTTCATCGTTTCTTATGCTGTCATCTTTTTTGCAGTTGGACTAGGGGTGCTATAAAAAACTGTTTCGTTCACTGACGTTGTTTTAACTATGACACAAGCATGCTAACTTCTATAATTTATTTCACCTCCAAAAACACCATATCTTCATAACACATCTAGCGCTATATGTATATTGTTATCCTACAAAAACTGTAGTGATATTCGGCTAGGTCTTAATTAGAAAGAGGAAAGTTTACAGACTTCGAGTGACATACCGTTTGACAAGAGCAAGGGAACGCCACATTTCCAGTCAGTGATGTCATACAAATATTTAGCAGCAACGATGTGTCGAAATATGAAAGGAGGAAGATCAGATAGGTTTAGGTTTATACAAAGTGTAGGTCAGTCTTCTATTCATTAAGAAATTAAGAAACTGACGGTTCTAGGCGCTACAGGCTGGAACCGCGCGACCGCTACGGTCGCAGGTTCGAATCCTGCCTCGGGCATGGCTGTGTGTGATGTCCTTAGGTTAGTTAGGTTTAAGTAGTTCTAAGTTCTAGGGGACTGATGACTTTAGAAGTCTAGTCCCATAGTGCTCAGAGCCATTTGAACCATTTTAATTGCACAGCTTATACTCGAATATTGAGTTATAGGATAGCTTTTCCGAAACTACGTCATAACCTTATTAATAAATCATTATTTAGATGAGGATACCCAATCCATTTAAATTATTAACACCGCATGAAAGTATGCACACAGGTAAAACTAATACAAATAATTGCATATCTAAGTGCTACTGTTTCCTTTCATTCTGTATGTTGACAGGTCCTTGTAGTGTCCAAATGTGTGTGAAATCTTATGGGACTTAACTACTAAGGTCATCAGTCCCTAAGCTTACACACTACTTAAACTAAATTAACATAAGGACAAACACACACACACCCATGCCCGAGAGAGGAGTCGAACCTCCGCCGGGACCAGTCCATGCAAATGCTTCTACTGAAAGCCGGTATGTGCTGTGAACCGAGTGCTGTTTTTCAACTGATGCTAAAATGTCAAGTGCTAACTGGAAGGCCACCAGACCATTAGAGTCCAGAATGTAAACTTCCAGTGTGCATTGTGGGCCAGAGGAGGCCAAAGGTGTTCAAATGGTTCAAATGGCTCTGAGCACTATGGGACTTAACACCTATGGTCATCAGTCGCCTAGAACTTAGAACTACTTAAACCTAACTAACCTAAGGACATCACACAACACCCAGCCATCACGAGGCAGAGAAAATCCCTGACCCCGCCGGGAATCGAACCCGGGAACCCGGGCGTGGGAAGCGAGAACGCTACCGCATGACCACGAGATGCGGGCCAAAGGTGTAGATACTAAAATTTTGTGAGGAGATTTATAGTTGACTCATAAGTGCAGACATGCACCTGTTTCTATTGGAACCAACATGAGGAAACACACGCAGTGGGAGCGAATTTCTCTCTAGTGCCCCACTCTAAGAGAGAAGTAAACATATCATTTAACCACAGCACTTTTGTTAGGAGTTGGGAAAAGGCTGTACAGTAATTATTATAAACTTTTCATTGGTCAGAACTCAGAAAGTATACTGCTACTGCCTACTGAGATTCCGACGCTGGCAGAATCAGCTAGATTTTGAAGAGGAGGGCAGAAAGATACATTGTTTCAGGGCATGATAATGTAGACACTTCATCTCAAATCTCCCTAGGAAGAAGACTTGCGACTGGCGACAGAGGACAGTTCATTAGTTCAGAGGGCGATGTCTTCGCTTTAGTGCTGATCATAAATGCGGGGACTGAAATTAGAATTCTCAACCACTACGACAGCCATTCTCTGCACCAGAACATCAACAAATGGTAAGCATGATCCACATTTGAATACGTCATGACGATAGGACCACGAAGTTATTTACTTTATGTCAAAGTTTCTTTTTTCTTAATTAATCCATACATCCAAATCAGCAGCACTCAATATGCACTTAGGAAAGAAAAATGGTGTTTGTTCATACTTTCCTGGGTCTTTTCTTTAGGCTATCAAATTATTAAGCAATCACTGGCGATTCTCAAAGTTTTCTTATCATTCCTGTTTCAAATCCATCCACGCATGGCAAGGTCTTCCATACATATTTTTTGCACTCTTGCGCCCTTTTGTAATTATTTGTCTTTTTTATTCATTAGGTAGGATCATTTAACACATCTAGCAGTAAGTCGGATTATTATAGTTATCTTTCAATTCACTTAGTAGTTTGATGGAAACCTTTATCAATATAATTATCTGAGCTGCGGTATCCATATTTCATGTTTAACTGGAGCACCCCTGTTCAATACAGATATTAATTAGTTATTCTTCTTGTTTCTCATTTCACGTGATCTCTTGGGGAGCAGGTTCACGATCTCGTAGCATCTCAGGTGTGTGCTAAATGCTCAACTGACACCTCACAGTTGCTCAAGTTGGTAGATCCACATGCGGTCGAACTGGGGTACGACACTGAATGTGTATAAAGAAAGCTAGATAAAATTTGTCAAGGGCTGGATTACATTGCAGACAAGTGGACACAGATGATAAGAAAGACATTAAGAGAAAGGTATTCCTTATCTTCTGGAAACGACTTAGAATATTCCATTACCAATTTTTGTTATGGAAACGAGGAACGTTATTCAGATCCCTACGAATCACTTTCGCAGACACTGAAAGTATCAAGTAATAGTTGTATATTCTTGCTAAACGAGGCATATAAACAATAATTATTCCACGCTCGAGCCAAGAATGAAACGGAAAGAATCCTGAATATGTGGTTGAATAAAAAGTGTCTTCTGCTGTCCACGTATCTAGAGTCAAGAGCAACAGGTATTTACCTTCCACAACGGAATTTAGGCCTCTGCCGATCTCTGAATATATCACAGTCTTAGCCTTTTCGAGACTAAGTTTGTGCTGGTTATTTCTTTATGCCAGAAATCCATTCTCGTTCTCCAGATCTTTTTTATGATGAAGATTTCAACACAGAATCTCCAGAGTCTACCTCCCATAATTTCCTCTAGTTACATTCCCAGCCCATCGGCATTTCAGATTTGTGTACTGGTTCAGCATCGGGAGTAAAACTTGGTAATAGACTGTCTCGAAGGTTACCTGTCAAAAGCGTTTGCATGTGATATCTATCCTGTTTAAAATACGTGTAGTAAATGCTAGAAATCAATGGAAAAGGAAATGCAGGACAATGGGTGCAGATGTCGGTGAAACTAGCTTGTGTACGCAGCAATTTGAGGACGACCAAGTGATGACTGCCAACGACAAAGATAGCGTACAGTGTATGTCACGAAAATAATAGGAAGAATATAAAGGATGGGTCTTGGAACTTAACACCCGGAACACAAAATACCTTCCAACAGGAGCAGAAGTACTAGATAAAGAGGAAATAGCAGCTTGCAGTAGTTACGATTACCATAGGGTAATATTTGACACTACAGGTAAAGCTGATCAAGAAATTACAAAACGAATAGTTCAGGATGGAAGACTGAGCTCTAGTTTAAACCGAATCCTTTGGAGTAGCGAAATAGGAAATAAACGAACATAAACTATCTACGAAATTATTAAAAGTTCCTTGTGTTATGGGGCAGAGACATGGAGAGTTACAGAGAATAAGAAGAGGAAGTTCAACGTCACCGAAACTGATATGGTCAGTAGACCATTTGGAATCCAGGAGGAAACTATACGTAGCGAAGAGGTTCGATTACGAATTGGTACAGAAGGGTCATTGACAAATGACGCCGAAGAGAAACGGGTTCTTCATCAGAGGACTTGTTCACGTTAAGATACATTTTTGTAGTGAAAACTAACGTAAACTAGAATAAAAATGTATCTTAAAGTGGACAAGCCGTCAGATGATGAACCTGTCAGTTCGAAACCGATAATGGCGCTATTTATGTCAATAAATAGTATTACAATCATCTTCTCTGCAAGAATCAACAACCCGCATTTCATAACATATACCGTCACGTACTCAACTCGCATCTTTTTTCTGACTCATTTGTTTGACTTTCTGTCCTTTCTTATTTTGCGTAACTAGCATCTCACAAGTGTTCGTTGCACATTCACCAAGTTTAGAATAGTCTGAACATTTTTCTCCATGTTAAACGAGCTCAACTTATGTTAGTATTGGCAATAAATACTAATAATTGGTTTTCCGATTAGGTACAATGGACATTAGCTTCTGAATACAACATTCAGTTTCTCAAATGAATTCTAGGCCATTCTTATTTCCCTGTTTGTTTCTTTTAAGTGTCCATCCGCTTGTTGTTTTCAGTTCCACTAAGTATACACACTCCTCAAATGTTTCTGTAACTACATTATTAATCTTTACTACATTACAGCCGACTTGCTGACCGAACATTATTTTGGACCCACTGTAACTGACGGATTCGGCAGAAGAAAGTACTAATCCTAAATTTAGTAACCATTTAGAAAATGAATCAAATTGCTCTAAGCACTATGGGACTTACCATCTCAGGTCATCAATCCCCTAGACTTAGAACTACTTAAACCAAACTAACCTAAGGACATCACACACATCCATGCCCGAGGCAGCATTCGAACCTGCGACCGTAGCAGCAGCGCGTTTCCTAACTGAAGCGTCTAGAACCGCTCGGCCACAGCGGCCGGCAGTAACCATTAGTCTGATCACGTTATCTGTTGTGTTTCGAAATGCATCACATGATGGCAACAAATAGTTACATACAAATAAAGCAGTTTCTGCTCCAGTCACTTGTTTATTTTGCCACTGCGCGTTTCGGCGGTCCATACCATCATCTTCAGGCGAAGAATTATTTATTTACACGGCTAGTGTTGGTGAATGGTACAGACGTCTTTTCACAGTTGCAGACCAAGGGCAGTGTAAGTTATTTTTCGTTTTTGAGGGACGGTAGAGTTGTAAACTGCACATTAATGTGCAGTGGAGACGACATACATCAGGCAACAGAATACAGATCTTTTCCAACTCTACCGTCCTTCAAAAGACGCAAAATAACCTACGATGCCCTCGGTTTACGACTGTAAAAAGATGTCTGTACACTTCACCAACGACATTCATGGAAATAAACAATTCTCTATCTGAAGATGATGGTGTGAACCATTGAAACGCAGCCGGTCGGAGTGGCCGAACGGTTCTAGGCCCTACAGTCTGGAACCACGCGACCGCTACGGTCCCAGGTTCGAATCCTGCCTCGGGCATGGATGTGTGTCGTGTTCTTAGGTTAGTTAGGTTTAAGTAGTAGTTCTAAGTTCTAGGGGACTGATGACCTCCGAAGTTAAGTCCCATGGTGCTCAGAGCCATTTGAACCATTGAAACGCGTAATGGAAAAGTAAACAAGTGATGGAAAAGTAAACAAGTGATGGAAAAGTAAACAAGTGACTGATGCAGAAACTGCTTTATTCGTATTGATCAACAGTCGTAGCCCTCATAATGCCGTCCCTTATGGCTGAAATATTCACAAGTAGTTGCGAATGTACCGCGAGAAAATGATGTTTACTATGTCAATAGCTTTATTTTATTGTTTCCATATCTTTAAATTTAACCAAACATACATGCAATGAAGCAAAAGACGCCCTTCTGTGTTAGTACTGTCTTCCGCCGACCCCTTTAGTTAATCTTCAGGTCTGCTGCTTTATTTGCAATGTGCCGCTCGTATGTCCTTTGCTGAAGTTCTCTGTAAAAATAGGTCAGCGGACTGACGCTACCGTCTGGCTTCGGGGTCGCACAAAATCCCCCCCACTGCAAATATTTAACATCTGCGTGGCCCTACGGCAGGCGTTGTGACCTCCAGAACGTTTAGGAGGCCGGGCGAGAGACTCGCAAATGGTTCGCAGGTGTGTGTGTGTGTGTGTGTGTGTTTGCGAGGATGCGCCGAGGGACGACAGACGGTGGCAGAGCGGGCCACGCCGGGAATGTGGGTCACGGCAGATAAGGCGGAGGTCGGCGGTCGGCGGTCGGCAGTCGGCGCTCAGGGACCTGTCCTCGCCACAGAGGCTATGCCGGGGCGTTAACTCTGTGATGTGCGACACGCCGGCGCTGTTGCAATTACCCGCCTTGGGCTGGCGCTGACAACGTTCACGGCACTTCCGGCAACTGGCCGCGTGATCTTGAACACAGTGTCTATTGCGAAAGCAATGTATACGAGTAGTACACCTCTGGACACTTCAGTTGTTTTCAGACTCGCAGTGTGGGTTCAGGAAAGGGGGTTAATGTGCAGTTCATTCTATTGTGTATGAGGCTAAAAACATGGCTCTAAGCACTATGGGACTTAACAGCTGAGGTCATCAGTCCCCTAGAACTTAGAACTACTTAAACCTAACCAACCTAAGGACATCACACACATCTATGCCCGAGGGAGGATTCGAGCCTGCGACCGTAGCAGCCGCGAGGTTCCGGACTAAAGCGCCTATAACCGCTCGGCCACAGAGGCCGGCTTGTATGAGGTACTACTAGGCTCGAGCAATAGGTTGAGGATAGTAGGTATTTGCAATAATTTTGACTTGGAACTCTTCTATTAGTGCCGGCCGGGTTTGCCGAGCGGTTCTAGGCGCTACAGTTTGGAACCGCGCGTCGGCTACGGTCGCAGGTTCGACTCCTGCGTCGGGCATGGATGTGTGTGATGTCCTTAGGTTAGTTAGGTTTAAGTACTTCTAAGTTCTAGGGGACTGATGTCCTCAGAAGTTAACTCCCATAGTGCTGAGAGCCATTTCAACCATTTTCTTCTATTACTCCATGTTCACAAACACAAAACTACAATATGGGGATTGATGCAAAACACTTTTGTTATTTACTGCCCGAACTAGTTTCAGCGACAAAAATTGCCGTCATCAATGGGTTCTTTAATTCTAAAACATCCAGAAATAGCTTAGTTATAAAACATCTTAAATCATTATTACCTGTGTACTGTTTATATTTTAAATATTGTTTTCTGCGGATACTTTTATAATACCTTATTCTAATACACATTACAGCATGGTTTTAAGATTGTTGTCGCTGTGTGCGGCATATTTTTATGTTCCTATGTTGCCGTTTTTCTCGGCATATATCATGTCATCCGCAGCTGTATGATGTATGACGTATGGTATTCTGCCTTACGGCAGGTATTGTCATGGGTTAAGCCTCTTCCACTTTTGTCTGTCCATAGCCAGTCTTTTCATTTCTGAATATTTGCCTCCTTTGATATTGTCCAGCATTTGATATCTTCTTTTTCCTCTTCCCCCTTTTCCCTCCAACATTCCTTCCATTCCTTCCTTCAATAAACAGTCCCTCCTCAAACAATGTCCAATCCCGCTTTCTCTTTCTAATGACTTTCAGCATGGTTCTTTCTTCTCCAACTCTTATTAATACTTCTTTATCCCTTACTCGGTCTCCCCATTTCACTTTTTCCATTCTTATCCATATCCACATCTCTCGTGCCTCCAGTCTTCTTTCATCTTGCTTCCTCAATGTCCAGGTCTCCGCACCATATAGTGCAACGCTCCAGATGTAACATTTAGCAAGTCTTTTCCTCATATCTTTGTTTAGTGGTCCACAAAGTAATTTCTGTTTCCTCTTGAATCCTTCTTTTGCCATTGCAATTCTTTTCCTAATTTCTGTTGAGCAAACCATGTAATCCATTATTACACTTCCCAAGTAATTGAAGTTATTCACTTGCTCTATTTCCTCTCCCCCTATTTTCATGCGGCATTTTCTCTCCTTTCCTCCAATTATCATGCTTTTCGTTTTCTTCTTGTTAATCTTCATTCTATATTCTTCTAATTTTGTGTTTAGATCATCTAACATTTGTTACGTATCTGTTGCACTCTCTGCCATCACAACCATGTCGTCTGCTGTATGAGCGGCGGTTAGTAAACAAATACAACAACGTGAGTTTATTTATGTCAGCGTTATACGATTGGGATTGCGGTAGTGTGGATATAGTTTTGGAATGTTCTAGGTTGTTACATAGTTCGTCGTGTACTCACGTTCTTTGGACGGCTTGCAGCTACTTTTATACACAGAAAAACGTAACTTTCGCACTTCCTTCGTAATGCCATCTTGATGTTCGCGTGTGTCGCGGGAAATGTATCGCATGTTGCGATAAGGCTATGAAAATTGTAGCGGGAATTCTGAAGACTTCCATTCCTTATTTATGTCTTTTTGTGTCTTGAGGAGTGGTTCTTTAGCGTGTGTGTGTTTTCTATTCTGTGTCCTATATCAGTTCTCTCAGAGCGGTAAGGAGTGTGTTGTTGCAAAGTGTGTTTTCGTTTATTGCGTTTTTCTCTTCCATTGCGGCCTTTTGTATGTAATAATTCTCTTCTATTGTCAGTTGTCGGTTAAACTGTTGCTGTGTTTCAGCATGTGTAGATCACTTTCGATATTAGTGGAAGCAAAAAATTAAAGAATCCACTGATGATGGCGATATTTGTCGCTGTAACTAGTTCGGGGAACAAATAACAAAAGTGTTTTGCATCAAGGGAGGCCCACAATTCCCATATTGTTGTTTTGAGCAAGTATCTGATGTGACAAAAGTGTTTGATTGTGTGGCCGGTGCAACACTTCTGCACAAAATTTTTCATTTGTAGTTTCCCAACATGAAATGCACCATCACTGAATTTTTTATATAATCCCATAATGTTCCAACTTATGCAGAAGTAACTCTTTGTGATACATCCACAGTTATTGCTAAAATTTTACATGATGAATAAATCCGCTCCAGTTGTACTTGACAAAATCTTTATTATTTGGTTTTATCCGAATAAAACTTAGTGAAGTACAACTGGAGTGGATTTATTCATCATGCAAAATTTTAGCAATAGTTGTGGATGTATAGCAAAGAGTTACTTTTGCGTAAGTTGGAACATTATGGGATTATGGAGAAAGTTCAGTGATGGTGCGTTTCATATCGGGAAACTAAAAATCAGTAGGTTGTCGTCAGGGAAGAGATTTGACTTGAGTCATATGATGAGGAGGAGGAGAGGGGGAGGGGATAGGGGAAGATTGTCACAGGGCTCTGTTCTGGGCCCATTGCTTTTCTGGATACAAACAGCGTGTCTCTCCTAAGAGACGGTAGGCGTATTATCTCTTGTGTTTCAGCAGATATTTGAAGTTTCGTTTTCGCATTGTGCAGTTGAAGTCGACTCAAAACAAATAGCGCTCATCATGTCTTTTGTGCGACGCACAGCGTCAACAGAAAGTGTCTGTTTGTTTCCCGTTACAAAAGAAATGATTTTTAAAGTGACATCTTACGTGCCCATTTGATAAAGCGGTACGATGTCTGTATCATCGACATGTATTAACAGGGATAGTAAAACACGAAGAATATACAGCAATCCAGGCGCGACTTAGCAGAGCTTACTACATGTCGATAGCAGGCAGCGTGGGCAAGGTCAGTGGCCTCACTGCCGGAGTACTGGTTATTCTTCGATTTTTACAGTCGCTGTTAATAAATATTGATGAAAAAATACCTGGGACCGCTTATTTAATGGGCACATAAGATTCCGCTTTAAAAATAATTTTGTTTGTGATGGGAAACAAACCGACGCTTTCCGTCGATAATGGGCGTCGTATGAAAGTCGTGACGTACACTGAGCTAACACTAGCTAAACAATGCAAATGTAAATGGCAAATATCAGCTGAAACACCAGAGATACCAGTGGTCTGCCACTAAACATGACGAATGAATCTAGAAATTTTTCTTTGCAGATGATACACGCTCTACTGTCAAAGACATGAACATAATATGAGTTATATAGCTAATAGGGTAGTCAGTAAGACCAGCACATGGTTTTCAGGGAACAGGTTAACGCTTAAACTTTGACAAAAGGACCGGAGACTTATGAGAAGAAGAAAAAAAAAACGAAATTTTGCTCACCGTGCTGGTCAGACAAACAGTAAATCGATCATTTTAAATTCTGGGGACTAAGGATAGATTGAAGTATCACGGCCGCTGCTGTATTTTGGGGCAACTATTTGGACTCATCAAGAACGTTCTCAGCTGAGGAAAAGGCAACCAGACCTGGGGTGTCGCCTAGTGGACTTCGCGTAGACAGTTGTTCAGGTGCTTGGCATTCCTGCTCTACCATCTCTGTATATGTGTTCCACTATCTGATTTGTTGTTGACACTATTGACTTGTTCAGAAGGACTGAAACATTCATTCAGTAAACACTAGGCGCAAAAACATATGCAACTGGATAACACTTCCCTAGCTTATGCAGAAAGGTGTGCACGTTGCAATTTCAATAGGCTTCCTGCACAAATCAAATATTTAGTAACGCACCCGAAGTACTTAAATTCAGGTTGAAAGGTTTCCTAGTGCCACATGTCCTATTTTGTACGGGAGTACTTCTCAGTAAACAACTTCGGTAAACTATGCACAGACTGATTTCATGACCAATACTTTTGGCTCGCGTTGTCCAGCGGAACCTAATAGATGCCTCTTATTTTTATTTATTTTATTTATTTATTTATTTTTTTGAGTCATCAGTCTTCAGTGTTTTGACTAGTTTGATACGGTCCGCGACATATATCTCTCCTGCGCCAGTAGGAGTAGCACTTGCAACTTACGTCGTCAGTTATTTGCTGGATGTACTCCGATCTTTGTCTTCCTCTACAATTTTTACCCTCTATAGCTCACCATAGCACCATGGAATTTATTCCCTCATATCTTAATAGGTGTCCTATCATCCTGTCTCTTGCAGTGTTTTCCATATACTACTCTCCTCTCCATTCTGCGGAGAACCTTCTCATTCCTTACCTTATCAGCCCACCTAATTTTCAACTTTCTTCGTAGCACCACATCTCAGACGTTTCTCCTCTCTTCTGTTTAGGTTTCCCCACAGTCTATTTTTTACTACCATACAGTGCTGTGCTCCAAACATACATTATCAAAAAATTCCTCCTCAAATTAAGGCCAATGTTTGATAGTAGTAGACTTCTCTTAGCCATGAGTGCTCTTTTTTGCCAGTGCTAGTCTGATTTTCATGTCTTCCTTTCTGCATCGATCATGGGTTATTTTTCTGCCCAAGTAGCAGAATTCCTTAGCTTCCTCTATTTCGTAGACCCCTATTCTAATGTTATGTTTCCCACTGTTCCCATTTCTGCTACTTTTCATTTCTTTTCTCTTTCTTCGGTGTACTCTCAATCCATATTTTGTACTTATTGGATTGTGCATTTCATTTAGAAGATTCTGTAACTCTTCTCCACTTTCACTGAGCACAGCAATGTCGTCACCGAATCGTATCACTGTTAACCTTTCACGTTCAATTTTAATTCCAATCTGGAGCCTTTCTTCTATTTCCATCATTGCTTCTTCGATGTATTATGGGGTTTAACTGAAGGGGTGAAAGACTACATGTGGTGTCACCGCCAGACACCACACTTGCTAGGTGGTAGCTTTTAAATCGGCCGCGGTCCGCTAGTATACGACGGACCCGCGTGTCGCCACTGTCAGTAATTGCAGACCGAGCGCCACCACACGGCAGGTCTAGAGAGACGTACTAGCACTCGCCCAGTTGTACAGCCGACGTTGCTAGCCATGGTTCCCTGAGAATTACGCTCTCATTTGCCGAGACGATAGTTAGCATAGCCTTCAGCTACATTTGCTACGACCTGGCAAGGCGCCATTACCAGTATAGATATTGAGATTCTATTAATGTATCATCAAGAGCGATGTTCTACAAATGTGGATTAAAGTTAAGTATTCCAGAAGCTACGTACTTTTCTTTATAGCATTCATTAAGTATCCTGTTTCAGACCTCACGCCAGCCTGCGTGAGTTTAAGCGCGTGCCTTTCGGCTTCCTCTCATTGTGTCTAGGCTGTCTTGTCTAGACACAACACTACATCCCTGCCATACACCCATTTTAATACGAGCACTTCGTTTTTGGCTTACCAGTCGTTCCCTCTTGGTTCCAGTACATGTTGTATATTACCCATCTCTCCCTACAGCTTATCCTGTTTTCGTCTCTCCCTATAGCTTACCCCTATTTCCGTCAGAATTTCGGACAACTGGTTACATTTGACACTGTCAAACGCTTTTTCCAGGTCAACAGATCCTATGAACGTGTCTTGATTTTTCTGTGGTCTTGCTTCCATTATCAACCTCAACATTAAAATTTGTCTCAGTGGTGCCTTTACCTTTCCTAAAGCCAAACTGATCATCTAGCACATCCTCAATTTTTTTTCGATTCTTCTGTGTATTATTCTTGTCAGCAACTTGGATAGAGAGCAGGTAAGCTGATTGTGTGATAGTTCTCGTACTTGCCTGATTTTGCAATATTCGTAATTGTGTGGAAGATGTTTCTCCGAAAGTCGGATGGTATATCGTCAGTCTCAGACATTCCACACACCAATGTGAATAATTGTTTTGTTGCCACTTTCCCTGATGAGTTTAGAAATACCGATTATCTGATCTTTTGATGTTAAGTAGTACAAAGCTCTTTTAAGTTGTGGTTCTAATACTGAGTCATTTTCTCTTCCCTGGCTACACTGGCTACTCCTGTTTCTTCTTCCACCACGTCATCTGACAAGTCTCCTATCGTCTTTTCATCTATTCGCTCTCTCCTGTGCGCTTAAGAGTGGAATTTCTGTCTTAGCTTCCCTGAACTTCGTATTCATTTCCTTGTAACTTATGTGCGTGCGCTCAACGCCGAAGTTATTAGCGCATCCATTTCATTCCTGAATTTCACTGAACATACTTCTTTATTTCATCGATCACCGAAGTGTTTCTTCTGTTTCTTCTGGTTTTCTCGCAGCTATTTCCCTTGTACCAATGTTTTTGCTTCCGACTTCTGTGACTGCCCTTGTTAGAGATATCCATTCCTTTTTAACCGGACTTCCTACTGAGCTATTCAATATCTCAGTATCTAGAACCTTCGAGATTTTCAGGCTTATCTCTTAACTGCTCAGTATTTTGGTATCCCACTTCTTTGCGCATTGATTCTTTCTGACCAGTCGCTTAAATTTCAGCCTACTTCACATCATTACTAAATTGTGATCTGAGTATATATTTGCTCCTGGCTAAACTTACAGCCCGGTACCTAATTTCGGCATCTCTGCCTGACCAAGATGTAATCTGACTGGAATCTTCCCGTATCTCCCGGGATTTTCCATGTACACCTCCTGTTATTGTGATTTTTGAACAGAGTTTTCGCTATTATTAGCTAAAATTTACTGTCGAACGCAATATTTCTCCTCTCTCATTCCTACTACCAAGACTGTATCTCCCTTTAACCTTTCTTCTACTTCTTTTACACTCGCATTTCAATCCATCGTTGTACGCTTAATCGGCTACCCCTCTTGCATGTGCACTCTGCTTCACAGACCTAGTAAAATGTTGCAACAGAACAGTGCTGGAAGCTGTACTTGCTGATATTTTTGATCGGCTAGACCTTCCCTTATGCACGCTCTGAAAAGTACCGTCGGCTTCAAATTTGTACTGAACACGATAACTTGTACGTGTTGATGACTGACCTCCGTACACATTACGCCATTACCGTTGTACCTGCATCGTGTTTTCGCACTTCCAGTACCACTTCAATACGACCTTGGGTTGTCAAATGACCGTCTTACTTCAGTCCGTGCTGCACCGTCATCTGCAGGAAAACGCGCTAAGATCTGTTGACAAAACGGTGGACTACTCTACCGTGCAAAACTGCAACGATATGGCATTTTATTCCAAAGATATTAACTATCAAAGAATGTCTAGTTTTTCTAGACCCCTCTGTGTCTCAGCTAACACACACTAAACATTCATGTACTCAGTTGTAGCCAGTGGGTCCGGAAGGGTTAAGTTAAGCCCTGCCTCACGAGTCAAAGCTAGACTGGCCATCTTTATTTAGATTGACTGCGTGGCGTGATATTGAGAGGATTAGTTTGGGTCCGCCAATAGGCGTTTCCGATTAAATCTGCGGATCAGCACTTCGCATCATTGGTCTGTCGGTCCTCACGTCGCCAAGAAAGCGTCAATTCTGGCCGCCGCCCTGAGTGTTCCGAGACGCGGAAAAAAGGAACTTTCCCGATGTACTGTTTGATGCGGATAAAAGCAATAAACTGCTCACATCAAAGACGAAGCACACCGTAGCACGCCGTAACAACACAGGCAGCTTTCGTCTGCAACCTGTAGCAGCGCACAAAAATCGAGGAGTAGGGGCAGATGCCTGTATTGTACCAGCTCATAATTTGTACTACTACTACAAAAATTAATAGCACTTATATTAGCTGACATTCAATGTGGTCAGCGTGAACTAAATACTTCTTGGAACATTAGTTGCCAAAATAAATGTAGCACAATTCTATATTGTTTATAGTGAACATAATAGGAAACAAAACTGATTTTCTTCTGTCAGGTACCTCCATAGGAACGCAAAAACATAGAAGATAAATACATTTGCACTTGATAAACACACACACAAAACTTACAAAAGATTTTACTGCAAACACAACAGTTTCTTCTCGCTGTCATCTTGCGTAACACGTTGTTCATGAACCGACTGGCCCTCCTCGTGAATGGAGACACGTTTGAATTAGAAAATAAGTACCAAACTGTAGCATCCCATTTTAAAAACCAAGTTGATCATATCTCTGAAGCGGCCCACCTATCAACAAAAATCAATGTCATATTTCCCCGTTGTCCCACGCAACTTTTGTCCCACAAACTTTTCAGCTCCTATCATGCTTTCGAAGTTATTCTCGGTGGCAATAGTTAGTGACTAATCCTGTATATTTTCAGGCTGAGGGATAGTTTATCAGCGTGGTACAATATGTGAGCCAACTGACTCCTAATTTCTACCACTTGCAGACATTTAGAAATTTAAGTGTAGTGCGCTTGCTTTTCTCAGAATTTCCGTTCTTCAGATCAGATACCAAGACAAGACAATGCTGCTGAGGATGATATTGCTTTAATAATTTTGTAACTTACTGTTTAGGCTACAATAAATAAAATTTAAAGAGTGTCACAATTAAGGCAACTCTGTCATAATATTACATCCTAATATGAGGTGGAAAGACCACGTCGTAGCATTAGTAGAGATGGTGAAGGGAAAACATAGATCTGTTTTGTGGATTCTGTTAAATTAGAGTTGAGGTATCCCCTTACATCCTTGATCTATCCACTGTGATTGTGAAGACATGCCTGTAATTGACAATGAATTCGATGCTTCAGGCAAGATTAGAACAGGAAATGTGGTAGTGGATGCACGTTGGCAAGCCACACAGCTGGAAACGCGGCTAATATTTTCACAGCTACACTCGCAACAAATACCGTCAGAATAGACAACTCAACGTTTAAATTTACATTCGATATTATCAAATTTCTGTTTCTCAGAAATTATTTTTCTTTTGTTGTTACCGCTTGTCTTCCTAATCTAATTCCCTACTGTGTAAACCTCCGCGACGTTTGTAACATATGGCGTGTGTGTGTCTGGTTGCATAATTTTATCTCCGCAGTGGAATTCTCATACCTGCAAATGATTAAGGTGAGCTGCTTGTGACAACCTACACCTATACCTTGTCCATCATAAGAATAAACCTGATGTAAGCAAACAGAAACACGATGATTATGAGAAGCCGCAGCACAATTACGCTGGTGTTGTTCACTCTTGGAAGTAGGTCCCCCCGGGTTCCCGGGTTCGATTCCCGGCGGGGTCAGGGATTTTCTCTGCCTCGTGATGGCTGGATGTTGTGTGATGTCCTTAGGTTAGTTAGGTTTAAGTAGTTCTAAGTTCTAGGGGACTGATGACCATAGATGTTAAGTCCCATAGTGCTCAGAGCCATTTGAACCAAGTAGGTCCCACTTATTTATGACATATCTTATTACCAAGTTAAGTTAAATGAAATTTTAACATATTCTGATGTATTGACAGCCGTCAACGTTTTTCTTAATCACGCGTATGCTATGAAGTTTTTATTTCAAAAATCGTGTACAGTCACAGTCTCCGTACTGTTGGCTCAGACAGTACGCAGTAAGAAAATGGTTGAGGCTGCTTCTTGCTTCGTAATGAAACATGGTTAAAAATGCCGAGAAATATGTTGCTCTTAATGCTTTTAATATATGTACAAAAAAATATGCTTTGAAGTTTTTTGAGGGATTTTATTTGATACAGCGTGTATAGTGGAATCGGTAGCGTTGTACACTGATAATTTGGTGCAGATGATGGATTGATGGTTCAAGTTTCACTTTGATCTTTTTTTTTGTTTTTCATTAAATCTGAAATATCTGTTCAATTTGAAATACCTGCATCTGGTAATTGTAAAATCCATCATCATTTTTATGAATAAATGCACGTCTTCTTGTTTCTAATTACATATTACACGCCAAATTCCTGTTTTCATTTCAAAAATAAATTCTTAATTATCGATATTTTATGAAAGATTGTTAATAATGATTACTTAAATTAAGAAAACGTAACAGTTTAACTTTTAGAACAAAAATGAGAAACCAAATATTCTTTTTTGGAATGTGTATTGTCTTATACTACAGATGTAGACTCACACGAACCAGAGTGATAAGTGTCGTAGGAATATGAAAAACGATCATTTTCACAGCATTGAGCGCACCATACATATGCTGCATTTTTACATTTGCCGCTGTACCATTTTACAATTTGAACGCAACAGAACTGACATGAAGCCAAGTTAAGGGATTCCTTGCGAGTAATTACAAGACTTACAAGCTGCCGGACGCACTGGAACTAACGCACGCAGCTTTTTCACGTGTCACTGCTGAACGCGGGCGGGATGTAGAATGGCACGTCATCACAGAAGACGAGAAAAGGCTTCGTGGACTATGTTGTTCATTGAATCGTTATAAACGTAGCAGATGACAGTTTCATAACTCAAATGTATTTCTCCGATTCGGATAAGGAAGGAACTAAGAATTTACCAGACGACTGATGATAATTAATACCTTCAGTGGCTTCAGTATTCAACACTATAGTGAAATCCCTGCATTATGCTTTTGTATCACACATAGCTCGCTCAGAAAAATTTCTCTGTGTTTACGTTAGAAATTTTCATCACTCTTATTTGTAATACTACGTTAGGTGAGAATAAGAGCATTTTATGCTTTCCTCCTGGTAACCGAAGAAGCGTACGGTAGTGCTGGAGTTTTGCGGAATACTATTTCATGGTCTTTAAAAATTAATTAACGGCTCTGAGCAAACGGCTCTGAGCGCTATGAGACTTAACATCTGAGGTCATCAGTCCCCTAGAACTCAGAACTACTTAAACCTACCTAACCTAAGGACATCACAAACATCCATGCCCGAGGCAGGATTCGAACCTGCGACCGTAGCAGTCGCGCGGTTCCAGATTGAAACGCCTAGAGCCGCTCGGCCACATCAATTAACACTCGAAGCTATGTTGTTTCTCTGCTCGCCTCTTTTTACGTCTGATCTGCAACTGCAACTTTGCAGGTTAGTTGGACCAGCTGGCTGAGCATTGCTACCCAAGTCAGAAGCGCGGGTAAAGCTGTTGTCCCGCATTGATGATGATGACGTTTGGTTTGTGGGACGCTCAACTGCGTGGTTATCAGCGCCCGTACAATTTCCCAACTTTTGCTCAGTCCAATTTCGCCACTTTCCTGGATGATGATGAAATGATGAAGACAACACAAACACCCACTCATCTCGAGACAGGTGAAAATCCCTGACCCCGCCGGGAATCGAACCCGGGACCCCGTGCTCGGGAAGCGAGAACGCTACCGCGAGACCACGAGCGGCGGACAGAGTTGTCCCGCATTATCGCTCAGTCTGTGTGCGTGTCACGCAGCATAAAACGTATCCTTATGGTGGTACTTGACTGCGGTAGACACAGCATGTCTTCCACCCCACGTGAAAAGAAATCAAATGAGATTCAAGCAAACGCGTAAGAATAAATTGTGTAATGTTTACATCAGGTTTATTCTTATGATGAACATAATAATTTCCGTTCAACCAAGTATCGTGTTACAGTTTTACTTCAGTTCAGCGCATCAAACCAATGATTCCTATTGGGATGCTGCTGGAACGAATCACAACGTGGACAATATAAAGTATTTATTTAAAAAAAGATAAAGAAGGAGCAGAGTGCAAAAACTGTATAAACACGAGATACACAATATCGGATTCCACCCTACATGTAATTTCGATATTGGCAAAACATAAGTATGAGTTCCTTTAGACTGCGACACCCGTTATTAGTCGGACACAAAGTTGCCTGTTACGCTTAGTGTGGGAAACAGAAGCGCCATGATTTGTACTTTCAAAACACGCTCAGTTGACAAGAAAATGGAACTCAATACATTTAATAATGGTGATTCCCTATCCGCCGAACCAGAGAATGCATATCACCTACTGAATTACGGACAGCAGTAGTACTGCACCGATGGTGTGCTCGCAGGGGAACTGGTTGCTGTGTAGATGACGTACGAGGCGTGCCTGCAATTCTCTGCCTACACAGAACATGAGTCAAGATTTCTGTTTGCTCAATAGCCTCTAACAGAAACTCGACTCAGGTGTTCTCATGTAAAGAAACACTTCTAAATGTGTAGCAGACTCCACAGACAGCTAAAGAATCGTCACGCGAGTAAAAAGAATAACAGCTCTGTCACGGAGAAACTTCACGAGCTCCCTCTCATGAACGCGACACTTGAAAATCTGATTGCCAGAGACTGCATAGTCTCTAGCTCTATCTTCGGAGGGAACTTTCTTTGATCACTCTCAGCAGTGAACTCTTCTAGATCGAGCCCCCCCCCCCCCCCCAGAGGAAAGTCCTTGCTCATTTCACACCCTACTCTGCTCCCTGAGTCAGCAGGTCGTGGTCTCGCGGTAGCGTTCTCGCTTCCCGAGCACGGGGTCCCCGGTTCGAGCCCTTGTCGCAGTCGCAGATGCCCTCCCACATCCCCAAAGCACCAAAGTGTGTTAAAGTGCTAAAGTGATTTTTAAAAAATGTGACAGTGAAAAGTGTTTTAACACGTAAAAGTTTCCAATATAAAGCCAGTATAACCATAGCTTCGAGTGTTTTTTTGTTTTTGTTTTCTACCCTCCATCGTGTGCAATCGAGAGGTGTGTGGAACTGTGAGTACCTCAAAACTATTACAGTTCTATCAGTATAACAAACTAGTGATTCACATGCTTATATATGTCTTTCCTTCCACCATGAATAGTTTCCTCCTTTCAGGCTTCTTTACTCTCACTCACCACCTGTATCAAACTAGCTCTACAGTTGCACTGTCCAATGCTTCCTAGCGCATTGCTCTTTGCTCAATCTGAAAAAAAGTAGTTTTAATAATTCGCTATAATGGTAATGTCCTTTTCTTTTGTCATGGATTGTTTAATATGTTAAGGTAGTCTTTCATGAGTGTTTCCCCTTTGGAAACCACTTTACTCATCAAACAACAGCTGACAATTGATACACTCGTCAATATTTCTGTCAAACTGATTTCGTGTCTAGTGCGTATCCCACTAAGGTCTCGTTTTCAAGACCAAACGTAAAATGCCTCCCCTTTTGTTTTCTAACACAAGATTTAATAAGAAGATAGTAGTAATTCAACATTAATAACACAACTAGTAATAAGTAAAATTTCCATAAAATAACTTTTATTTATTAATTATTCTGTGTAAATAACTAGATCGTACAGTCAATGCTTATTCCAAATTCCTTCTGCCACACGTACAAATGTAGTGTACAAAGACTCAGAAAAAGCTAAACTGAAACAATAAACAGCGCAAGAAACCACTAACGAACTCAGACTGATAGACTCTCGAAAAATATTTTTTTTAAAAAGAAAAGCACCAAATGAAATAATTACCTGGACAGTAACAGAAAAATAAAAGCAAAGAATGGATTGCCTCGTCTTTACAAGTAAAATACAAACTGTATTTGTAAAAAAAATTGTTATTTTGTAAATAAAAGTCTATATACGTTAAAAAAAATTCCCGACGGGATCAGGGATTTTCACCTCCCTCGAGATGACTGGGTGTTTGTGTTGTCCTCATCATTTCATCATCATTCATGAAAGTGCTGAGACTGGACTGAGCAAATGGTTGGGAATTTGTACGGCCGCTGATGACCGCGCAGTTGAGCGCCCCACAAACCAAACATCATCATCATCATCATCTGCTCCCTCCTGGACATGCGGTGTCTACTTTTGCACTCAGGAGACGAATCCCAGCGGCCATTACAAAAACATTACCTCCCACTACATGGGTCATGAATGAAGTGTCGGCAGAAGTGCCAACACTGTTTTGTTTGAGGAGACCGAAATGCACGCTAAGCTCACGCAGGCTGGCGTGAGGTCTGAAACAGGATACGTAATGAATGCTATAAAGAAAAGTACGTAGCTTCTAGAATACTTAACTTTAATCCACATTTGTAGAACATCTCTCGTTACTGTACAGGCTTTATAATCACAATATCAATTGGTAATGGCGCCTTGCTAGGTCGTAGCAAAAGTAGCTGAAGGCTATGCTAACTATTGTCTCGGCAAATGAGAGCGCTATGTGTCAGTGAACCATTGCTCGCTAAGTCGGCTATACAACTGGGGCGAGTGCTAGTACATCTCTCTAGACCTGCCGTGTGGTGGCGCTCGGTCTGCAATTACTGACAGTGGCGACACGCGGATCCGTCGTATACTAGCGGACCGCGGCCGATTTAAAAGCTACCACCTAGCAAGTGTGGTGTCTGGCGGTGACACCACAATGAATTTACCAGCCAATCTCCTTAAGCTCATACTCCATTCAGAAGATTTTCTGGAAGGTTCCATTTCCCCTCCTACATCCATAGCACCCCACCAATCAAAAAAGCGTCTCTGCTTTTCAGCGGGAAGCGTGCCACGGCGCTTCCCATGGGAAGATTTCTCAGATGTCAGCTGTCGACACTTGTTTGTGACCCCTCGCTTCCTTCACACTTAGTGGATGTCCTTGCGCTTTCTGCCTCTCCAGACGCGCTTCCTCCAGGTACACTGTACTGAAATTTTTTTCGTCCCATCAGAGACAAACCTCCCACACTCTTTGACATGCTACTGGGTTTCCGTCACCTCTAGCATCATCAGCTGTCGCCACGAGCTCTGCTCTCTCTCCCTCAGGGCAATAAATGTCCGTTCCTGCAGAGCTCTAAAACTCTCTTCCCGGCTCCTCTTTAGCCGATAGTGTCTTCTGAGGAACGCATGGTCCACTTCGCCTTTTCTGCCAGTGCTAAGCCCTAATTAACTCCCAGGCATGCAGTACTACAGAAATTGTTAGTACGTCGTACTTGCGCCCTGTTGCATCCTATGTTTTTACATACTTGCCTACTGGCGCGATCCGTCTTTGTCTTGTCGCCGGGTGGCGCTTCGGTCGCATGTTAGTTGAGTCTTTGGTTGTAGTTCCTTGGAGCAGCTTGTTGACTACATTGGCAGGTAGGCAGTCCCAGTCAGAGTAAAATGCACATGTGATGTACGAAGGGCTGTTCACGGAGCTTAGGGGCGCGCGATTGTCTAAGCGGCCGGTTGTCGTTGGAGTTGTGATGGTCGGCAATACTTGGGCCTAATGTCGACGCAACCGTTTTACCCTGTCTTACCCTGTCTTCTCGCGGTATCGTGTATACCACCTGGTCTTCATTCACCTCCTCTTTCTTTTCTACAGTATTGCGTTAGTTTTTTTTTTTTTTGCTCAGCCATTCTGCAATTAATTATGATAGACCCTATTTGAGATCATAACCAAACATATTAAATTACGCGCCAACTGAGTTATTTAGTGATTTGCATGTGGACGCATTGTCTAGCACCTTACCTCTTTTGTAACGAAGTTTTTTTTGAGTGTTGATATCTCGTTTAGTTTTCGTGATACTGTTGCTTGATTGCAACGTGTTTAAGTGTTAGTGGCGATTTTTAAAATGTACGATTTTCTGAAGCAACATTGCAACCTAAAATTTTTCCTGAACATGGAGAGATCTTTCACAGAAACGTTTCAGCTTTTGGAACAATCTTACGGAAATGATGATCTGGGTCGAACGCACTTTTACAAATGGCTTTCACGATTTAAAAGTGATCGTTCGTCAACTGAAGACTATCTTCGACCAGGAAGGTCTGATGACTTACACGTTCAGTAAATCAGCTATCTGGTGCTTGCAAATCACAGAGAAATTGCAGAAGAGATTACCATCTCAACTGGGTCATGCGATGAAATTTTGACGGAAAAAATTGAACACGCGTTGAGCTGCAGCAAAATTCGTTCCTAGTCTGATAACAGAACAATAGAGAGAGAAAATCGAGAGGTCGTTCGCCAGGACTTACTTAAAGGAGCCAGAGACTGTAAAACATTCATCCAAGGATCATAACAGGAGACGAAAGAGGGATTTACGACTACGATATTGAGACAAAAGTTCAATCATCACAATGGATTGGCAAAAGGATGCCCACGCCCCAAGAAAGCAGATCAGTTTCGATCCAGTGATGCACATTGTTTGTTTCGACCTCACTGGAATTGTGCATATTGAATTCTTGCCTCAAAATGGGACAGTAAACCGTGTATACTATCAATCATTTTGCACGGAGAGAAACCAGAGCTGTGGCGAGACAATCGCTCCTTGCGATTTATTCTTGTTCCTGTAATTAAAATCGGTGCTTAAAGGACGCTGTTTTCAGGGTAATGTTGACAAAAAAAAATCCATCCCGGAGGCCATAAAGGCCATTTGAGATGCACCTATCCAGAACTGTTTCGCGAAATGGAAACACCGCTGGGGAAGCTATATGAGTAGGGGAGGGGAATACTTTGAAGGGGAAAAGGACTAATAATCTGTAAAATTGATAATACATTCGAAAAAATGATGTTCGATTAGTTTCTGAACATATCTCGTGTATTGGTTACCAGCTCATCCTCAGGTATTTCTATTGTAGATGCGACGTTCGGTTAGCAACAACCTGCAAACCTGCGTTGACTTCGACACAGACGCGTGGGTTGTAATTACAGCGACGAGGAAATTGCGTACGTGCTGGGAAGGGCTCGTATCTGGTATCTGGTGGCCCTGGCGCTCCCAATGTTTACTCTGCCGTTGGTACCGTGGCCGTGAAACCGATGAGTCGATGTGTGTACTCCCAGATTATGCCGACGTTGCAATAAAACGACAGCAAAAAAAAAAAGACCGAGGTTGGGGGTCACGCGTTCGCTAATTTCGGGAAGCGTTGCGGAACGGCTTGTCGAGATAATAACGGCCCGATAGGCGGACGGAAGATAAGCCGGAGTCACGCCGAAGGCTGCTCTGCCATCAGCCAGCACGCGACACACACGTTGCCGCCACGGCCCCTGCGGTCAGCTTTGCAAAGTGTTTTGGGGCGTTACGTACTTGAGGAAGGTGAGATATATCACCTTCCCTCTGACAAGGCCTCACTAACAGTAAATCTTGATTTTAGTCGTTTTCCTACAGTTTGTCAGTTGTGTCAGCTTCATCTTCATTACATCGAACAGAAGGAGTGGAACAATTGGATTAACTGCGTGCTTAAATTTTTCATTGATTCGAAACTGATTTGTTCAATGTTTAACATCACAAAAAGTAAATAAAATATTTACGCTGGCTGGCCTTGTTTGCTCATAATTCATCATTCAGCCTTAAAAGACTAAAAATATGTTTCGAAAACAGAAAATTACTTTTTGTAATGTTTAACATATAGAGTTACTCCACTACTTTAAGGATAGCGAACTGCTTCACAAGTTAGCGAAACTAATCAACGTTTCATTATAGTAAAGTAGCCTTTTGCACAAAATCGGTCAGTGCAACAGCTTAAACCTTTTTTTTTCCATTCATCGGTCTTCTGACTGGTTGAAACATCCCCTTAGAAAAATTTTATAAATGACAGTGCTGGAAAAACTCTACGTTATTTGATTTTCAAACTGCTGAGCAAGACTGAACGTACTCAGACATTTCTCTCTTTACTTATTCTGATCAACAGTAAACTGACACACAATATTTTTTTACGCGCAACGAAATCTGACTTTCAATAATCCCTACGAAAGAATGGCCCTGACTAACAATAACCTATACCTTTCATGAATCACTTACCTCACAAAAATCTTCGTTACTCGAACTACTGCAAGACAGCGTGCGCCAACACTGCCAGCTGAATAAAAGATTCTAACTGCTGAAGGCACTAACTACAGATAGGCATAGTTAGCAAACGAAAGATTTTGATAGAGAACAATCAATGTATTTACCTTAATAATGTTTAAAAGTCATCATATATATATATATATATATATATATATATATATCAGTTCATGATATCCAATACTACAAATTTACTCTTTCTGATGGACACACGCCCAGATCGTCCGCTCTCAAAATTCTGCCATCTCTCTCCCCACTGCTGGCGGCTCACCTCCAACTGCGCAACGCTACGTGCTGTTCACATCCAACTGCCCAACACTACAATAGCGAATATTCCAACAATGCCAACCAGCCACAGACTGCACACAGTACAGCCAGTGATTTTCAAAATGGTTCAAATTGCTCTGAACGCTATGAGACTTAACAACTAAGGTCTTCAGTCCCCTAGAACTTAGAATTACTTAAACCTAACTAATCTAAGGACATCACACACATCCATGCCCGAGACAGGATTCGAACCTGAGACCGTAGTAGCCGCATGGTTCCAGACTGAAGCGCCTAGAACCCCTCGGCCACTCCGGCCTGCCGTGATTTTCATACAGAGCGCTACGTGATGTCACCAACATAAAAACCTAAACAGCCTACTTAAAGATTCATCGGTCTTCTGACTGGTTTGATGCTGGCCGCCACGAATTCATCTCCTATTGACATAGAGTAGCACTTCCACTTACGTCCTCAATTATCTGCTGGATGTAGTCCAATCTCTATCTTCTGCTCTCTACAGCTCCCTATAGTACCATGGAAGTCATTCCCTGATGTCTTAACAGATGTCTTGTCATCCTCTCCCTTCTTTTTGTCAGTGTTTTTCACATATTCCTTTCCATTCCGATTCTGCGCAGAACCTCCTCATTCCTAACCCTGTTAGTTCACCGACCTTTCGTCTGCAGCACCACATCTCAAATGCCTCGATTTTCTTCTGTTTCTGTTTCCACACAGTCCAAGTTTCAATACCATATAGTGCTGTGCTCCAAACGTACATTCTCAGAAATTTCTTCCTCAGATTACGCCTATGACTGATACCAGCAGACTTCTCTTGGCCAGGAACGGCCTTTTTCAAGTACTAGTCTGCTTTTGATGTCCACCTTGCTCCGTCCGTCATTGTTTATTTTGCTGCCTAGGTAGCAGAATCCCTTATCTTCATCTACTTCCTGACCATCAATCCAGATGTTAAGTTTCTCGCTGTTCTCATTTCTGCCACTTCTCATTACTTTCGTCTTTCTTCGATTTACTCTCAATCCATATTTTCTAAACTGTCCATTCCATCCAGACGGCATGTTCCCAGACTCAAACATTCTACACACCAACGTGAATAGTCATTTTGTTGCCACTTCCCCCGAAAGGATTTTAGAAATTCGGATGCAACGTTATCTATCCCTTGTGCCTTATTTGATATTAAGCCCTCCAAAGCTCTCTTAAAGTCTAATTCTAATGCTGGTGTTATGATGACGACGAACGAGTCGTCGCCAATGTTGACTGATGGCCAATGCTAAATAGAAACATATAAATCACAGAATGTTTGTCAGTAACGTCGATAAGGTGCTGGCTGCGACGACTAAAATAATTAGAAGTCGTTGGTAAAAAGTAATATATATCGGACTTAACTGGTTGTACAGGATTCTTCTTGGTTGCATACCTATATTTATAAACAGACAGCTATTGAGCCCCCACTTAGGCCATACGTTACCAAGCGCCTTGTTAGAGGTTGCTTCCTATCAGCTGAAGGCTATGCTACTTTACTACTTAACGTCCCGAACAAGAGTGGACGAGAGCTCGCTAGAAACTTGTTACAAGCCGCGGAGCGGTCACGAATCGCGGGTCCAACGATACTAATACGGACCGCGATCGATAACTGCAACCCCTAAGAAGTGTGGTATCGAACGTTGATACCACAGCTGGATCCCCTTGCTCTTCTAAATCGACTCCCGTTTCTTCTTCTAGCACATCAGACAAATCCTCTGCCTCACAGAGGCTTTCAATGTACTCTTTCCACCTATCCGCTCTCTCCTCTGCATTTAACAATGGAAATCCGGCTGCACTCTTAATGTTACCACCCTTGCCTCGAATTTCACCGAAGATTGTTTCGACCTTTCTATATGCTGAATTAGTCCTTACGACAATCATTTCTTTTTCGATTTCTTCATGCGGCCATTTCGTCTTAGCTTCCCTTCACTTCCTATTTATTTCATTCCTCAGCGACTTGAATCTCTGCATTGCTGACTTTCCCTGAATATTTTTGCACTTCATTCTGTCATCGATCAGCTTAATAACAGATTTAAAATTTTACCGCAATAAGGGACTGACTCAATAACAGTACCTAATTTTGATATTCGTATCTGTTTGCTTACTATGTCGCATGTCTATTTGACGGTCACGAGGGGAGAGAGAGAGAGAGAGAGAGAGCTTTCCCCCCACAGTATTTTTCATTTCTCGCACAAACTCTAGTTAGTAGGATATGTGACCATATATGCACAAACACATTTTCTCTCGCTCCCAGGAAGTTAAATTCAACGTGTTCCTCCTCTTGAAAATGACACAGGTGAAGAGTGTCCCAAATCTGCAAATATGGACGAAAACTTCGAGATGGTGCACAGTATGCTAATGGACTATCTGTTATTTATATGCATGAAATAACTGACTAAAAAATGGCAAATAGCACTGTGGATTTTACACGAAAAATCAATTACTGAAAGAAAGTTTTGTGCAAATGGATGGCACAGTTGTTGACTTCTTACTGAAAACAAATTCATAGGGATCCCTTGTCCTTCATGAGAACATGACGTCAGGTTACCTCTCAGGTCCGTGTGTCCCTTCGATCCACATGTTATTAGCAATGTGGGGACTGCGAGCCCTATTACTGCTACATCTGTAAAACTTTTTCGATAGTGTCTGCAGCCACGCCACAACTCACAAACTCACAAAGCAGGTTTGATATAGTCACTACTACTGCCACAACAATGATTAAAATCTTGTGGAAGGAGACTCCAAGGCCGACCCAGGGGACCGGGAAACAAGGATGAACGCACCACCTCCACCTAGTTCCAGTCAGTTTCGACTGAAATATCCACGAAATCGAGACACAGTAACTATCCAACGCTGCATTGGATCTAATTTGGTGAACTTGAGATTTCCACGGGAACAAACTCATTTTATTTGATCACCAAAACCTTGGTATTTCCGTCTCTTCCATAAGCACCTCGTCCATCTTACAAATCCATCCACGATCTGATACAAAACTACACACTACGTTACAAAACTGCAGGAAAAAACTGATCAGAACTCCTCGTCTCTGCACGGTAAATGCGCTGGTGACTCCTTGCAATCATTCCGTACTCCATGAATAACTTTAGTCTATAGATCACCGTATATCATTATCTCGCATCAACAGAAACATGTAACACTGTCGAAGATCATCCCTACTACAGAGGGCCCATCACTGCCACTGCTCCTCCTGGGAAGGTTGCCTGTGGTCTCTCAGATCTCTCGGGCTGTGCAATGCTGAACGGCCACTCTTCCTGGTAGTGTCAGACACTCAGAGTTACAACATGTGTACGTTAGAGGTCCATATCAGTTTTAACCATCACAAGGAGTTTGTACAAATCGTTTGAAGTAGACCAGCACAGAATACACCACACAAGATGGGCTATAATATGAATTTGGCATATAAATGATTCAAATGGCTCTAGGCACTATGGGACTTAACATCTGAGGTCATCAGTCCCCTATATTTAGAACTACTTAAACCTAACTAACCTAAGGACATCACACAGACCCATGCCCGAGGAACGATTCGAACCTGCGACCGTAGCAGCCGCGTGGTTCCGGACTGAAGTGCCTAGATCGGCTCGGCCACAGCGGCCGGCGGCAAATAAATACTTTTGAGATGCAGAGAATAGTATACAATACGATATCCTTTATCTAACGTACTCAAAATGCCGAGCAGCCAACGCACAAGACTTTCACCCAGTAGGTGTGTTGTGTCAGCAACTATGGGAGGCAGCATCGACACAAACAACGAAGGAGCAGTTGCGATGGCCGATGGCAGGGATCCAAAATCATATGCACAAAAAACTTTCAGATTAATAGAAAACTTTGTTTCTATTAAGTTAAGAAAAAAATACATAACTTCAAGGTAAAAAAAAAATACTTACTTCCTGTGTTTCCTGTGACCGCTACATGCAGTTACACTGGCAGTCTATCACTACTCGCAAAACACAAAGTAAGTATCGTCTTGCTATTACACAGTACTGATGCTCTCGAAGCCTGCAGCAGGACTGGGCCCGACCACCGATGGTCGGCTGGTTAAATCGGCGTTGACGGAGGGCGCTGAACTCCGTCTTCCTGGAGCTGTGGCGCTGCTAGCAATCGTGGTTAGCGACTAACGGGCTACAGTTCGTCTCCCCAACAAATACTTGCTGTACAAGATTCTAATCCCGAGAACCTACTGGTCATTACAGATGGAAGATATCTTTACCTGCAATAAATTCATTCGCGCCATTGACCATGCAGAGAAAGTCTTTACCCCTGAAAATTTCCTTACGTAGATGTAGTACTGCATCTTATCTGATTATAATTAAAGTGGAGCTACTCACAGAGGTCCACCGAAACTTGATAATGTGGAACCGATTTACGATGGAAAAAAATTAATTCCAATTTTGGCCACCAATTGCACATCTAGCGCTTCGCAGAGTCTCGTCGGCTTCTCCGGAACTAATACTGAACAAACTATAAACGACGGTTAATAATAAAATCAACACTAAGGCTTCACTGATGGCTCCAGACAGGAGAATTTCCTTGGCTGTAATGTAGTGTTACCTGATCATGTTACCCGGATTCACCTCCCTGATGAATATACCGTTTTCGCAGCGGAGCTCCACCCGATCCTGAAGCCACTGGGGCAGATGAATCGTGTTCGGAACAATAGATTTCTCCTCTGCTCAGATTCTCTTAGTGCCTTACAATCATTGCAGAATCTGTACCCAACTGAGGAGATGGTCCAGCTGATATATGACCAACTGAACTTGCTCCAACGGCGGGGTAAGGAGGTATCCTTCTGCTGGGTGCCTTGTCACGTAGGAATATGGGGCAATGAACAGGCCGATCGGGCTGCCAAGGAGGCGTGCAGAGAGCAGGATGTGGTCCAGCGTCCTATTCCCTTGCAGTCTGTCATTTCTGCACTCCACAAGAAGTGCATGGAGTTGTGGGAGGAAGAATGGCTGGCGGTGACGGCCAATAAACTGCGGTTGGTGAAGTCAACAACTCGGCCGTGGCGTTCCTCCTGCCGGTTGCTCAGGGGGGAAGAAGTGGCCCTCACACGTCTTCGGATTGGGCACTGTCCTCTCACACATAGCTTTCTATTACGGCGGGAGGATCCCCGTTTTGTGATGCTTGTGGTGTGCACATCTCTGTCCGCCACATTTTAACAGACTGCATTTTATACCGTGATGCAAGGGCAGAAGCACAAGTTGATGGGGATCTGCCCTGTGTTTTAGCTAATGATGAGACGTGTGTGTCTGGGGTTTTAAAGTTTTGTGATGTGTCTGGACTGTGGCCTAAACTTTTAGGCTGGAGGTTTTAGTGTATTGCAGAGTGGCTGGCTCCTCCCTTTTTTCCTTGCGGTCAGCCAGCCACTTCCATCTGCTATATTGTTTTAGCTCCCTCTACCACTTTCTTCCTATGTTGTCCATGTTTTACTGCTGGCGGCATGCTTCGTCCTACGCTTCGGTGTGGGTAGGCACATATTTTTCCTAGCTTGTTATCTGTGTTTTAAGTTCTGTTTTATCTTTCTGTTCTGAGTATTTTCTTGACACCCGTCTCAATTTGTTACTGAGCGGGCGCTGAAGACCTTGCTGTCGTGCGCCTATACAACCCTCTCCATCCATCCTTCCATAATTTCTTACTTCTTTGGCCTTTTCTGCCCACGTCCCATTTCTAATCCATTACATATGGAAACATTTCTATGCGTTGTTCTTGCATTCACGCCAGGTTTACAACTGGTGACCAAAATTTTTCCAGCGTAAAACGGTTCCGCATTAACGCATTAGCATATCTACAAAGTTTTGCTGGTATATTGTAATTGCAGCACACGCTGGACCTCTGTGAGTAGCTGCACTTTAATTATAATCACTTGGTACTTAGGTGCGAACATTAACAGTATTTCTTGGACCACCAACTAAGATGTGGATCTGCGTACTCGCATCCGATATGGAGTCTCCGTACATGAGAGCGCCACCACCAATAAATTACAAGTAGATACGGTTATAGCTAGCATTTCCTCTGCAGAAAAGTTTACGGCTAAAATTATCCGGCATCTGTTATAGCTTGACATACAGCAAGTTGAAGGAATAAAACAAACATACGTACACTCCTGGAAATGGAAAAAAGAACACATTGACACCGGTGTGTCAGACCCACCATACTTGCTCCGGACACTGCGAGAGGGCTGTACAAGCAATGATCACACGCACTGCACAGCGGACACACCAGGAACCGCGGTGTTGGCCGTCGAATGGCGCTAGCTGCGCAGCATTTGTGCACCGCCGCCGTCAGTGTCAGCCAGTTTGCCGTGGCATACGGAGCTCCATCGCAGTCTTTAACACTGGTAGCATGCCGCGACAGCGTGGACGTGAACCGTATGTGCAGTTGACGGACTTTGAGCGAGGGCGTATAGTGGGCATGCGGGAGGCCGGGTGGACGTACCGCCGAATTGCTCAACACGTGGGGCGTGAGGTCTCCACAGTACATCGATGTTGTCGCCAGTGGTCGGCGGAAGGTGCACGTGCCCGTCGACCTGGGACCGGACCGCAGCGACGCACGGATGCACGCCAAGACCGTAGGATCCTACGCAGTGTCGTAGGGGACCGCACCGCCACTTCCCAGCAAATTAGGGACACTGTTGCTCCTGGGGTATCGGCGAGGACCATTCGCAACCGTCTCCATGAAGCTGGGCTACGGTCCCGCACACCGTTAGGCCGTCTTCCGCTCACGCCCCAACATCGTGCAGCCCGCCTCCAGTGGTGTCGCGACAGGCGTGAATGGAGGGACGAATGGAGACGTGTCGTCTTCAGCGATGAGAGTCGCTTCTGCCTTGGTGTCAATGATGGTCGTATGCGTGTTTGGCGCCGTGCAGGTGAGCGCCACAATCAGGACTGCATACGACCGAGGCACACAGGGCCAACACCCGGCATCATGGTGTGGGGAGCGATCTCCTACACTGGCCGTACACCACTGGTGATCGTCGAGGGGGCACTGAATAGTGCACGGTACATCCAAACCGTCATCGAACCCATCGTTCTACCATTCCTAGACCGGCAAGGGAACTTGCTGTTCCAACAGGACAATGCACGTCCGCATGTATCCCGTGCCACCCAACGTGCTCTAGAAGGTGTAAGTCAACTACCCTGGCCAGCAAGATCTCCGGATCTGTCCCCCATTGAGCATGTTTGGGACTGGATGAAGCGTCGTCTCACGCGGTCTGCACGTCCAGCACGAACGCTGGTCCAACTGAGGCGCCAGGTGGAAATGGCATGGCAAGCCGTTCCACAGGACTACATCCAGCATCTTTACGATCGTCTCCACGGGAGAATAGCAGCCTGCATTGCTGCGAAAGGTGGATATACACTGTACTAGTGCCGACATTGTGCATGCTCTGTTGCCTGTGTCTATGTGCCAGTGGTTCTGTCAGTGTGATCATGTGATGTATCTGACCCCAGGAATGTGTCAATAAAGTTTCCCCTTCCTGGGACAATGAATTCACGGTGTTCTTATTTCAATTTCCAGGAGTGTATTTAACAAGCTGTGTGCTCTAATTTGCCTGAAGTTAATAACGTATTGTTAGGCTGATTATGTGCTCAGGTAATGACCAGTTTTCTATGGTGATGTTTTTATTTCTCGCTAGAGATCCGTTAATTATTCGACCTTGCGCTGTTCTGCAGCAACCAAACGTCTCATTACTTCCAAGGCTGGATGACGATCGAGACATATGCTGTTAGAAAGGTATTCCTGTAGACTGTTCATGTGAAACATGGCTTTCTTTCACCATATAACAGTGGATGAAATTACGTGTTTATCGAATAAAGCAGATAAGAACTATTACCTCCGAAGAAAAATCGCACTAGAGCTAGTCAGAATCGTTATAGGTGATAAAGACATTCTTAAACAGAAGAATTCCAGAGGCTACTTTTGAATACATTATGGGAGTGACAGTGATAAATATGTAACAAATATTTACTATTAAAAGAAGTCTTGATCACAATTTATTTATTACGGTGACCGATTTCGACCACTACTGTGGCCATCTTCAGACCACTGAGTAAGAACCTCCTTCTGCTGGAGAATCACTACTCAAGTGATTCTCCAGCAGAAGGAGGTTCTTACTCATTGGTCTAAAGATGACCACAGTAGTGGTCGAAATCGGTCATCGTAATAAATAAATTGTGATCAAGACTGTTTTTAATAGTAAATAATTCCAGAGGTGTAAGACAAAAATAAATGTCGTGGAAATAGGGCCTCCCGTCGGGTAGACCGTTCGCCGGGTGCAGGTCTTTCGAGTTGACGCCACTTCGCCGACTTGCGCGTCGATAAGGATGAAATGCTGATGATTAGGACAACGCAACACCCAGTGCCTGAGCGGAGAAAATCTCCGACCCAGCCGGGAATCGAACCCGGGCCCATAGGATTGGCATTCTGTCGCGTTGACCACTTTTTTTTTCTTTTTTTTTCAGTATAGTTCGTTGCGTTTGGTCTGTGCGGACGTCACATGGCGTCCCTTCAAGTTGATCGTTGATTCCTTGACTCAGTTTTCTTTATTACAGAGGACAATCGGCCCTCTGACCGAACACGGTGAACTATTGTGCCGGCATCCACTCAGCTACCGGGGGCGGACAGGTGTAAGATATTGACATGGTACCTGACGTTAACCGTGTGCGGTAAAGCGCGTCTGGAGCAAGAGAAGGGAAGTGAAACGTAGATACGCAGATATCAGCATTTGGGAGAAAACGTGTAGTTATGCTCAAAGTAGCCGGTTGGAGTAATCTGAAGATCGCTCGACATTTGAATAGGTGCGATGCTACTATTCGATGATGTTGGCAGGAATGAATGAACCTTGGCCGAGCACGACGCCAAAAAGGAATCTGTCGACCTCTAGACACGACAGAACGTGATAAATGAGCGGTAGTCAGAGAGGCACTCACAGCCCCGGATTCATTATCATCGACACGAGGTGACCATAAGGACCATTAACAGGCGCACACAGAAAGAGGGCTGAACTCACGGTGGCGCTTGCGCCCACTAACATCTACCACTGTACACCAAGTAGCTTGTATGCAGTGGCGTCGGGCACAGAGAGGCAATTTTGACGTTGCGGTTGATAATGAAAGCAAAACCAAAGAAAACTCAAGACAGGTTCATGGGATTTGTGTACCTGCAAAAAGCGTTCGACATTGCAAAATGTTACAAAATATTAGGAATTCTGAGAAATTTGGAAATTTGTGGTAAGGTCTTACGGGACCAAACTGCTGAGATCATTGGTCCCTATGCTTACACACTATTTAATCTAATGTAAACTAACTTACGCTAAGGACGACACACACATCGATGCCCGAGGGAGGACTCGAACCTCCGACGTGGGCAGCCGCGCGGACCGTGACGAGACGCTGTAGACCGCACGGCTTCCCCGCGTGGCGAATTCTAAGAAAACTAGGGGAACGCTATAGGGAGAGACTGGTATTACACATTATGTACAAGAACCAAGAAGGAATTAAAGAGTGGACGACCAAGAACGAAGTGTTCGGATTAAAAAGTGTGTAAGACAGGCATGTTGTCTTTCGCCCCTACTGTTCATTCACTCTGTACACCGAAGAAGCAACGGTGGAAATTAAAGAAAGGTTCAGAGTGGAATCAAGATTCAAGGTGGAAGGTAATCAGTGATACGATTTGCTGACGATATTGCTATCCTGAGTGAAAATGAAGTAGAATTACATGATCTGCTGAATGGAATGGTCTAATGAGTACAGAAAATGGGTTGAGAGTAAACTGAAGAAAGACGAAAGTAGTGAGAAGTAGCGGAAATGAGAACAGCGACAAACTTAACAATACGATTGCTGGTCACGAAGTACATGACGTTAAGGACTTCTTCTACCTAGGCAGAAAAGTATATCCAGTGCCGGACGGAGCAAGGAGGACATCAAAAGCAGACTAGCACCGGAAAAAGGGCATTCCTGACCAACAGAAGTCTACTAGTACCAAATACAGGCCTTAATTCGAGAAAGAAATTTCTGAGGATGTACGTTTCGAGCATGACATGGTATGGGAGTGAAATATGAACTACGAGAAAACCGAAACGGAAGAGAATCGAAGCATTTGAAATGTGTTGCTACAGAAGAATGTTGAAAATAAGGTAAGGAACGAGGAGGTCCTCCGCAGAATCGGAGAGGAAAGGAATATGTAGAAAATACAGGATGACGTGTTAAAGACATCAGGGAATAATTCCACAGCACTGGAGAGAGCTGTAGAGGGCAAAGACTGCAGAGGAAGACAGAGATTGGAATACATCTAGCAGATAATTGAGAACGTAAGTTGGAAGTGCTACTTTGAGATGGAGAGGTTGGCACAGGAGAGAAATTCATGGTGGACCGATCACACCAGGCTGAAGTTTGAGGACTCAAAAAACGAAACAAGAAACGTCGTCGCGAATACGGCGGGAGTTTGAGAATTTGTGCTGCTTGTCCTGTGCTTGCCAAACCCTACCTTGGCAAGCAAGATCACCGGATCTCCGCCAACTGAGGACTTTTGGAGCATTGTGGACAGGGCTCTCCAACCATCTCGGGACGGAACGTGGCATGGTATCCAACAACTCTAACCAAGCCGAATAACTGCTTGTATGGGACCAACGCATTATTGACTTGCACAAGTTGTGAAGCTTTTTGTCTTGAACAAATCGTCCAATTTTTCTGCAATTGTTTGTGTCTACATGTGTACATATATATCAGATCAGCTAACCATTTCCGTCCCATTCAGACAATTATTTCGTGGTGCATCGTCGTATATATATTGTTTTTTTGCAGGTACTTTCCTGCTAGAGTAACTATCCTACATTCTTAATAACTACTGTTTGAAGTATAAACGATACGCTTAACTATAGATAATACTACCAATAATGAATAAATCGGTCAGGAACGTAATTAAAGTACATTTTAATTGTTTATATCCCCATAGATTTCGTCATACCCCGTTGACTATACATGTAGTTCTTATTTTACCGTTCTAGGCCCTTAAGTCCGGAACCGCGCTGCTGCTACTCTCGCAGGTTTGAACGCTGCCAGCCGGCCGTGGTGGCCGTGCGGTTCTAGGCGCTTCAGTCCGGAACCGCGGGACTGCTACGGTTGCTGGTTCGAATCCTGCCTCGGGCATGGATGTGTGTGATGTCCTTAGATTAGTTAGGTTTAAGTAGTTCTAAGTTCTAGGGGACTGATGACCTAAGATGTTAAGTCCCATAGTGCTCAGAGCCATTTGAACCATTTTTTTTAACCCTGCCTCGGGCATGGATGTGTGTGCTGTCCATACGTTAGGTTCTAGGGGACTGATGATCCCATAGTGCTCAGAGCCATTGAACAATTTTTCTTATTTTACAGTTGTAGGCGCTTCAGTCCGGAACCGCGCTGCTGCTACGGTCGCAGGTTTGAATCCTGCCTCGGGCATGGATATCTGTGATGTCCTTAGGTTAGTTAGGTTTAATTAGTTCTATGTGACTGATGACCTCAGATGTTAAGTCCCATAGTGCTTTGAGCCTTTTGAACTATCGTATTTTACGACAGTCCATTTTCGCCCGTACTCGCTGACATCTAATCTGCTACCACAATGACTTTCATTTGTTTCGCAAGTATTGTCTGTGGAGTCAATCGTCACATGGAAACCCAGAATGATTTTCGAGGTAGAATAAGCCATAGAATGTTCCTCTGAAACACAGTGTTCATCAGTGGTTGACTTACTGGGCTACCAAAGGATAGTATGGTCATTATGCTCCATTCGCATTTCGTACATTGTTCTTGTGGTCTGACTAATGTAAGTTATCAGTCTGGGGTCATTACCAGATTGGCTTAAGAGAAGTGACAGAGAAGTTTCAATGAAGAGTTGCATGTTTCTTCTCGATGCTTGCCAAACTGCAGCGACAGGTGTTATAAGAGAGGCGTTGCGCATAAATGTGAAATTTACTGCTGGAATTCCGACAGCGAACATTTAAAGAAGATGGAAATGCTTGCCTACCACGACCATTGTCAGTGCTACTAAAATTCTTCTGGTGTAATACGAGCAGTACATTCAGGACTTGATGATCCAAGAAAACTCGGGCAACATATTACTTCCTCTCGTAATACAGGGGTTGGACAAAATATGGAAACACCGCGAGGAAAGCATACTTGAACATAAATGCAGATGCTAGCCAAGCATGACGGTTGCGTTGTTGTATTCGACCACGAAAGGCACCTGAGCAGTGCGCTCAATACGTTGCAAGTGTCAGTCGTTATCACAACAGCGATCTGTGTAACTGTGAGTGCACTATGTTGGAGCTAAGTCGAAGTCGCACGTGGGCAAATTGTTGGTGGTCGGATTGCTTCTCTAATCAAGGAAGTCCAAGTGTTGGGTATATAAAATGACACCATATCGAAGATTTATAATGCATACTGGGAGAGTAGGGAAACATCATCCACTAATTCACGACATGGAAAACATGGAAGAACGTGAATGTTGCGTGACCATGACAGAAGATCATTGAAGAGAACTGAAAGGGTACAGTAGCGCCCGACATTGAAAATAGGTACAACATACTTCATTATTTTTGTCAGAACAACACATTTTTTTTGTAAAATAACTCAATTTCAATTAATACAGCGAAGCCGGATACCAGTGTGGGGAAGAATGACAATTTATTTATTTAATAGATCACATGTGCACTCCCACAAAATAAATCCCTACGTCCACTTTGGTGAGACCTTTGAAATGAATGAATGTATGGTCGTCTGCTAACCGCAGATAGTGAATGTGAATATATGATCATCTTTGAGTCGATCCTTTGGCCACCTTTGGTGGGACCAAAGAGATGAAATTTACCTGAGCTTTGAGCGCCTGAAATGTGGCTGACCAATACGGTAGCTAGGTGCTCCCCCACTTCAGCAAAGGTGCGAGAGGACCTAGAGAACGGCCATATTTCAGCACTCTGCCGCTGGATCTTGTGCTGTGATGACCTGTTTTAGTTGTGCTCCGTAATGAGGAAAGAGTGGAGACATGGTATGCATGTGGAATATTTAAGAGTAGTTTGAAATAATAATTTCTCTATTTCAGGAACCTTTGTGGGGAGAATTAAATGTCAGGCAGGTAATATTAATGGGATTGTAGTAATCTTGGGAAGGGACCAACGGTCACAATGAAACCACGTGTAGCAATAAGTTGAAATACTTCCATGTGCTTAAGTTAAGCTGAATTACTAGCGTGTGTACAATAAGTTGAAATATTTAAGAAATAGCGTGTGTACCATAAGTTGAAATATTTAAGAAATGGCGTGTGCAGGACTTGAAATTAGAGACGAGTACTTCCACGTGGTGAGTACTGTGTGAGTCTCAAACTGTGTATGAGAGAAAAGATAAAGAGAAGTACTCGTCCATGGTATCAGTTGAGGACTCGCGTGTGTGATGAATATGTTCGTAATATTACTTTGCGTGATATGATTCCGTGTAACGCTAGATTCAAACTCTGAGAGAGAAGCAAGGTGAGTCGGCCGTCTATCCAGCAACGCCACATGGCTTGCATTGCACAGGAAGACGTGCATATATCTCCAGAGTTCATAGTAGGAAAGTAGAATTACAAAGTGGGGCAGTGTCGTGTGAAACTGGGATAAATATTAATTGAAGTGGGAAAGCTGAAAGTGATAATGTTGTGACCATTCACTGTCTTGTATTTCATATTGTAGTGTGGTGTATGTCATGTAATTTGGGTATGTGTGGTTTGCATGGGAGAGTAGCGAGGTAGTTTCAAAAGATTAGTGGGTTATGCTTGTTCCTTCTGTACCGCTCTGTCTGGAGGAAAGTTACGTGATGATGATTGTGAGAGTCGAAGTGTGAGAAATAATAAAAGATCCACCATCCTATCCAGAAAGTGCACTGTAGCGTTAAATAATTACGAGGCCATAATATAGGGATTCACCAATGTAAAGCCATGCCCACTGGGCGGAATTTCTCATGTGTTATTGTTGTAGGTTATAGAATTTGTGTGTTTAGGTTATAGAATTTATCGGAATAAATAAGATAGTGAAACGAAAAAGATTGGTGGACTTTTCCTTCGAATTGTATGTTGTCATGATGTCCCGAATTTATAATGTGTGCGCCATTCATATTCAGTGCGGTGGCCACGTGTTGATAAAAGCCGTTAAATAAAAGACATAAAGAAAATGTGGTATTGCCAGTGCGTAGTGAACAGTCTGAGTTCTGTAAATCACTGATAGTCAGATGTGCGTTTCCGTTGCGTATTATTCATACAGGAGGATAATTTGTAACTTAATTGTGAGTACGAGAGTTCATGTTACTCGATAAATAAGAATGAATCCACTCGCTTGGCAGACCACTCATCTTGCAGGCCTGACTGCTTGATGCCACAGTATGAGCAAGGCATGTGGGTGCCTCTCAGAACGACAGCTGAAAAAGTCACTGCAGAGATGAATGCCGCACTCACGAACACTGTCAGCAACAAAACAAGATGGAGGTAGCTGCATAAGCTGTATCATCACTGATTCAGTAGCCAGTGACAGGAAAATGTGCCGAAGCACGAAACCTGGACTATGGAGCAATCGAAGAATTTAATGAGCTTGGATGTGTCTTGTTTTGTACCGTATCCACCTTCTGGCCGAGTGTACGTCCATATATTCAAAGTTCGCTACACTACTTTAACAAGGCCTCTACTGGCAGGGGACCTGGGGTTCTCTCACGTCCACAAGCGCTCGCGGGCATTGTACGTACGGACGATGCGGCTCGCATGGACCGTGACCAACAACAGTTTGACGGAGACGCTGCTACAGATCGTCGCGCCGCGAGATTTTTGCCCACCGGTCACCGTGGGCTACATAGCTCCGTCTCTTGCCCACTTCCGCGATTTTCTGGTCGAACTGAGTTTCATGACCGAGGATCTACCAGCAACGAGGACGCCGAGCACGAGATATTACTATCGCATCTATCAGGCACGACAACCCCATAACAACGTCGAACAACAACACCCAACCATCCACTGGACCAGGGTGTGGCGAGCCGTCAACAACCCATACCTGCCCATGTACGCTCGTTCCCTGTGGTATCTGGTGGTGAACCAAATTAGCCACACGCCAGCGCCCCCATTCCATCAATCTCACCGACTACCCTTTGTGTCCGCACTGTGTCGTCGTCGATTCGGATGCACACCGCCTGACATATGCTGTGACAGGTAGATACTGGGGTCTTGTACAACGTATGCTGGCGCTCCTGTTGCGAAGACAGCGAGAGTCTGTCACGCCGGATGAGGTCCTACACCCAGATACCACTTACTTTCCCACTACAAGAACGAACGCCGTCAACTGGCTGTAGCGCATGGTGCTGTATTACATTTTGCAAACCGCTCCCGAAAACGCTCTGGACTGGTGCGTCCACCTGACAATGACTCAGGAGGCGTTCCGCCACCATGCATTGTATCGCACACGACTATCGAACTACTTCGGCGCATTATTTGAGGATCGTCCTGCCCATTGGGGCGTTCCGAGTACTAGAAGGCACACTTAAAAATGATTCACGGCACACGATTGATCCTCAGAGCAAACGGTTTAGAGGGAGTCCTCCTTACATTCATTACGCGAAGACGACTCGGAAGCTTCTGGTGGCCTTAGGAATATAACTAAATAACTACACTGGAATATATATATATATATATATATATATATATATATATATATATATATATATATATATATCCTTTCCTTGGCGCTCGGAAGGCAGGAACGCGACGAGGCCAGGCCTCGGAAGACAAACCCTGCCCTCTTTGCCCCCGATCCTTCTCTCAGTCCCTTACGGGAAAAAAGAGTGAAACTTGGCGGGGGTTCGGTGATGATTTGGGCAATTCAATGGGCCACATATGGACTCTCGAAAGCTGTTTTACTGGAGAGAATTATGTGTTATTTTGGCTGATCAGGTCCATCCCGTGCTACTGTTGTTTGTTCTCCAGCGGCGGATGTGGTATCGTAGATCGACACCAGTCCGATGTGTCACAGTTGGCAACAGAAATGCACATTTCCCACAGACACCGACAGTGGTTGCGACGGGAGCCAGCGGATCCAATGTTGCGAGCACACTGGGCCATGTCTTCAGCGACTCCGACTGTAGGCGCCCTCTGCCGCCACGTAGTTTTAGACAACCTTCGACAGTTCGCTCGCTCATTAGTAGAGGGAACTTCGCACTGCAGAACCCTCTTTAGTTTGCTTCTGGTAAAATCTGGAATTTATTGCTGTTTGTTCTTTTGTAATGTTTCTTTGCAATGCTTTGAGAAAACTACAAGTTAAGTAAAACTTCTGTTTATGTGCTCGGTAATGTTTTCTGCTGTTGTCTAGTTTTCGTATGACGGCAGCTGCTGCACCACTCTGAAGTCCACTTCTCCTTGCCGTTGTGTGCAGAGCAGTACACAACAGCCATGCTGTCTTTGAAGACGATAGGGCCCTTTTCACCCAGCTCTCATCGTCCAGGACTTGTTCTGTGAGTACAAGGATGAATAGTCACATCAAACGTTCAAATGTGTGTGAAATCTTATGGGACTTAACTGCTAAGGTCATCAGTCCCTAAGATTACACACTACTTAACCTAAATTATCCTAAGGATAAACACACACACCCATGCCCGAGGGAGGACTCGAACCTCCGCCGGGAGCAGCCGCACAGTCCATGATTGCAGCGCCTTACACCGCTCGGCTAATCCAGCGCGGCAATAGTCACATCTCCCCTGGCCCAGTCATTGAGTCTTTATGGTCTTTAGAGAAGGATGCATGATCCTTGTGCATCTTCATGGTCACTGAAACATCCTGGCAGATTAAAACTGAGTGGCGGACCGATACTCGAACTCGGAACCTTTGCCTTTCGCGGGCGAGTACTCTGCCATCTGAGCTACTCAAGCACGACTCACGCCCCGTCCTCACAGTTTTAGTTCTGCCAGTACCTCGTCTCCTACCTTCCAGACTCGCTCCGGCACACAGTTTTAATCTGCCAGGATGTTTGATATCAGCGCACACTCCGCTGCAGAGTGAAAATCTCATTCATGGTCATTATTTAAACATGCCATTATTTTGGAGGAAAAATGCTACATTTCTTTGAACACCATACAGGAGATGCATTTATCCATACAGGAAGCTATATTGAATGCCTACACAACATTAGGCAAGGTGATGTGTTTCTGATGTTTCCCTGTTTGGCAAAGTGACCAAGGCGAAGAAATGAGGAAAATTAGAGCTCATACAGAGGTTTATCAGTAGTGGTTCTTCGGACACACCATTCACGAATGAAACAGGTCATGGGGGAGGATGCTAGTGCTATGCGCCACACGCGCAGGGCTGCTTGAGGACTATAGGTGTAAACGTAGTCTCAGGAAATATACTTGACAGGTCAGTGTGACTAAGACACTGTGATCGAAGACGGCCTGACTCAGTGGTAGCAGGTTTGCGAGGTCGTGAGTTGTGTGCCCCACTGCCAGAGGGGGAGCAGCGGCGTGCAGTGTGGTGGGGGTAGAGTGGGTACGGGGGGGGGGGAGGGCTGCGGGGAAGTGAGGTGAGAGCAGGCAGCAGCGTTCGTTGGCCGCGGCGGCAGCTGCAGCCCGAGGCGCGACGCGTGCTGACCCCGGCAGCTGCCGCCTCTCAGCAAGGCACGGTGCAGCTGTTTTTTGGCAGCATCTGCCCGTCGCGTGCCGAGGCGGCGAGGAGCGGAGAGCGGGGGGCTTTAAATAGCGGCGGCAGAGGCAGGGTCGCTGGCCCGAGCGGCACGCTCCCCACACGAGTCAGTGAAAGGCGGTGGAGCTAGGCGGCCGAGGAGCTGCGTGCGGCGGAGGCCCAGTTGTCACGTCTCAAACGTTGCCGCCTGTCGACAGCTTCACTAGTGGCGACTAGTAGCGATACCCGTCTCAGTCATGCAATCATGTGGTACAGTATCGATATCAATACGTAAATAAATGCATATAGATCCTTCGATAACATCGGAACCAAAGTATCGATACCGCTGGCATCGCAATAGCCTATTAGGGTTTTATCAATTTTGGAATACAACAGCAAATGACCTTCCTTTCCTAAATCCTAACGCCGTTTTCACGCTGATAGACAACACAATCTCTGCTACTTATGCAGTGCCGACAGATAAACAGTCGAATGCCTTAGAGAACGGCGTAGCCTATCACGAGCACGTTTACAGTGCAACAGTCGATATCGCCTGACGCGCTTTTCAGCTTCGCAATATTTGATTCTTTTACGAAGAGTTTCAACATTAACAAGCTTTACATCACTGTGCTCGTCTTTTCAAGCGCTTTCGGATGCCTTTAAAAAAGTATATCAATCTACACAACTGGCCACTAAAATTGCAACACCAAGAAGAAATGCAGATGATAAACGGGTATTCATTGGACAAATATATTACACTAGAACTGACATGTGTTTACATTTTCACGCAGTTTGGGTGAATAGATCCTGAGAAATCAGTACCCAGAACAACCACCTCTGGCTGTAATAACGGCCTTGATCGCCTGGGCATTGAGTCAAACAGAACTTGGATGGCGTGTACAGGTACAGCTACCCACGCAGCTTCAACACGATACCACACTTCATCAAGAGTAGTGACTGGCGTATTGCGACGAGCCAGTTGCTCGGCCACCATTGACCAGACGTTTTCAGTTCGTGAGAGATCTGGAGAATGTGCTGGACAGGGCAGCAGTCGAACATTTCCTGTATCCAAAAAGGCCCGTACAGGACCTGCAACATGCGGTCGTGCATTATCCTGCTGAAATGTAGCGTTTCGGAGAGATAGAATGAAGGGTAGAGTCACGGGTCTTAACACATCTGAAATTTAACGTCCACTGTTCAAAGTGTCGTCAATGCAAACAAGAGGTGACCAATGGCACCCCATACCATCACACCGGGTGATACGCCAGTATGGCGATGACGAATACACGCTTCCAATGAGCGTTCACCGCGATGTCACCAAACACGGATGCGACCATCACGATGCTGTAAACAGAACCTGGATTCATCCGAAAAAATGACGTTTTGCCATTCGTGCACCCAGGTTCGTCGTTGAGTACACCATCGCAGGCGCTTCTGTCTGTGATTCAGCGTCAAGGGTAACCGCAGCCATTGTCTCTGAGCTGATAGTCCATACTGCTGCAAACGTCGTCGAACTGTTCGTGCAGATCGTTGTTGTCTTGCAAACGTTCCCATCTGTCGAATCAGGGCTCGAGACGCGGCTGCACGATAAGATGCCTGTCATCTCGACTGCTAGTGATACGAGGCCGTTAGGATCCAGCACGGCATTCAGTATTACCCTCCTGAACCCACCGATTCCATAATCTGTTAATAGTCATTGGATCTCGACCAACGCGAGCAGCAATGTCGCGATACGATAAACCGCAATCGCGATAGGCTACAATCCGACCTTTATCAAAGTCTGAAACGTGATGCTGCGCATTTCTCCTCCTGACACGAGGCATCACAACAACGTTTCACCAGGTAACGCTGGTCAACTGCTGTTTGTTTATGAGAAATCGGTAGGAAACTTTCCTCATGTCAGCACGGTGTAGGTGTCGTCACAACCTTGTGTGAATGCTGTGAAAAGCTAATCATTTGCATATCACAGCATCTTCTTCCTGTCGGTTAAATTTCGCGTCTGTAGCACGTCATCTTTGTGGTAGAGCAATTTTAATGTCCAGTAGTGTATTTAACAATCATATTTGCTACAGTATCTCGATCGGTTAAGGTTAAGATTCTATGTTAAGGTGAACGTTAAAGTACTGTGTCACATACCAAAGTACGTGCCCATTAGCGTACTATCATTTGCTGAAAACTTCCTTTCAGTATCTGGAAATTTTCATGAAATGAAAAGGGATCTTACGTCTTACATGGCTCACACTGTATATACATACATTGCAGGGAAGAAATTTAACACACTTTTGAAGATTTCCAATTCACTCAAGATTTATTGTTGCAACAGTGCGCATGCAGTACATGAAAGGATTACATTTAAATATCAATAGAACAAGAGTTTCTGAGGTACCAGGAACTGACCCATGGTGAAACACCCGTGTGAGTACGTGATGTACCTTCCGCAGGCTGTAAAGCAGGCACTGACTCTGGCATACAGTAGATGGTACAGATGGAAAATACTGTCCTGCGATGCGTTATGGTACGCCATTATCCAGTTGGAACGACACATAACTTTCCTGTTGCAAGAATGGCGAAAGAACGGGTCTAACAACATTCTCCACCTACCGAGTGCTGGTTTGGTTAGTGTCCCATCCAGAAACACCAAAGGCGAACGAGGGTTATAGCTTATCGCTCCTCACGCTCTAACGACTGTGACGGGGCCAGTGTGCCTTGGACGAACGCACTGTACGAGAAGCGCTCACCAGGTCTACGTCGTACGGGTAAACGACCATCACCTGCTTGCAGCCAGAATCCGTTTCAATTACTGAAGACCACGGTATGCCATTTTATCTTTCAACTGATCCTCTAACGTCGCAGTCGAACCGTTCACGTCGATGCTGTGGTGTGGGTGAAAAACGAGCTAGAGGCGTGTGTGCCCGTAGTCCCAGTGTTAATAACCGGTTCGCAACAGTTCGTGTCGACACATATTGTTTCAAAATCCCAAACTACGGCAAGGATAAAGCAGAACAAGGAGGACTGGAGAATGCTGAACTTGTCGCTGTGGGTGTTCCTAATGGATGAAATAATTAATCATCATCACAAAGCTACAAGCTTATCACTACTGCGGTTTAAGAATGATGTTTTTTTTTTCTCAGGCACGAAGTTTCTCCATGGTTCAGCCCCCTCCACAGCTAATAATAACCCTCCAACCTGTACCGCCGCAAAAAAAAGGAAAAAAACCCTCTCGTTATCGAACGTGGCACATTAACGGTTAGGAAAGCCGCAGTGACGTCACGGGAAGTCCTCCGATTACTAGTGAGTAAAGGACTTGCTCTGAAAATCGAGTAACTATTCCCGCGAATTAAGTTCCCCCGAGTGACGCACTGACTCACCTTCCCCCCAATACTGCTTGACTGATCAACGATTGGATCACGGATATATAGTATCCTGGCCGTACGTGGCTCGAAACATGTCCTGAGTACCCCTCTGTCCCTCGCGAACATTACAGTGACAATGGCAGCCCCTCATCTCACAATTTCTTTCTCTTTTCTTTTAATTTTTTGTCATCGATCTTCTGACTGGTTTGATGCGGCCCGACACGAATTCCTCTCCTGTGCTAAGCTCTTCACCTCAGAGCAGAAATTGCAACCTACGTCCTCGATTAGTTGCTGAATGTATTCCAATCTCTGTCTTCCTCTGTAGGTTTTACCCTCTACAGCTCCCTCTAGTACCATGGTAGTCATTCCCCCATCTCTCAACAGATGTCCTATCGTCCTGTCCTTTCTCCTTATCAGTGTTTCCCACATGTTTTTTTCCTCTCCAATTGTACGCAGAACCACCTCATTCCTTATCAGTCCACCTGATTTTCAACATTCGTCTGTAGCACCACATCTCAAATGCTTCGATTCTCTTCTGTTCCGATTTTCTCATAATGCATGTTTCACTACCATACAATGCTGTACTCCAGGCGTACATTCTCAGGAATTTCTTCCTCAAATTAAGGCCGATATTTGATATTAGTAGATTTCTCTTGGCCAGGAATGCCCTTTTTATCATTGCTAGTCTGATTTTAAAGTCTCCTTGCTCCGTTCGTCACTGTTTATTTTACTGCGCAGGTAGCAGAATTCCTTAACTTCATCTACTTCGTGACCATCACTTCTGATGTTAAGGTTCTCGCTATTCTCATTTCTACTACTTCTCACTACATTCGTCTTTCTTCGATTTACCCGCAATTCATACTCTTTACTCATTAGGCTGTTCATTCCCTTCAGAAGATCATGTAACGCTTCTTCATTTTCACTCGAGATAGCAATGTTATCAGCGCATTGTACTGTATATTGTATCATTGTAATCTTTTCACCTTGAATTTTAATTCCACTCCTGAACCCTTCTTTTATTTCCATCATTGCTTCCTCGATGTACAGACTGAGCAGTAGGGGCGAAAGGCTACATCCTTGTCTTACACCCTTTTTAATACGAGCACTTCGTTCTTGGTCGTCCACTCTTATTATTCTCTCTTGGCTGTTGCACATATTGTATATGACCCGTCTCTCCCTACAGCTTACCCCTACTTTTTTCAGAGTTTCGAACATCTTGCACCATTTTACATTGTTTAACGCTTTTTGCAGGTCGACAAACCTATGAACGTGTCTTGATTTTTCTTTAGTCTTGCTTCCATTATTAACCGCGACGTCGGAATTGCCTCTTACGTGCCTTTATCTTTCCTAAAGCGAAACTGATCGTCATCTAGCGCATTCTCAATTTTCTTTTACATTCTTCTGTATATTATTCTTGTAAGCAACTTGGATGCATGAGCTGTTAAGCTGATTGTGCGAGAATTCTCGCACTTGTTAGCTGTTGGCGTCTTCGGAATTGTCTGGGAGATGCTTTTCCGAAAGTCAGGTGGTATTTCGCCAGACTCATACATTCTACATACCAACGTGAATAGTCGTTTTGTTGCCACTTCCCACAATGATTTTACAAATTCTGATGGAATGTTATCCATCTCTTCTGCTTTATTTGATCTTAAGTCCTCCAAAGCTCTTTTAAATTCTGATTCTAACACTGGATCCCCTATCTCTTCTAAAGCGACTCCTGTTTCTTCTTCTATCACATCAGACATCAGGTTAGATCTTTGCCTCGCGGCGACGAACGTGCCCACTGACAGGCGGCTTTGGTTTTCGCTCACGTGTAGAACTTAGGAAACGCCATATTGTATCAGTTCATATGAACCTGAACTCTATATTTGATGGTTTTCGTGTTATAGTGCAAGTAGTTTGAATATAAGCTATTTCAAAGCAGTAGCATATTGAGCGTCATTTTTCGTCCTGTTTACTGTAGCAAAATGTCGGGAAGCTACAAATACAGAGCAGTGTTAAAAAGCTGGTCGTATTTGATTCTTTTTTCTCTCATAACTTGCATGCTGCGGAAGGTTGCTGTTCCAGTGCTGCGGTGCGCTGACAACTGATCAGAAACGTATTGGTTTTGGTACAATATTTCTTATACTTAAGTGTGAAATAATGGCATTTCCAGTTACAGTATTTAGATATCTGTAAACATTGCGTACCGTGTACACCTGCTGCCATGTTAAAACTGTACAGTAATTGATAGTGTTGTGAATTATGGAGGGAAAGGTAGCAAGTTCCTGTGTGGCTACCAACAATTTTTTTTTTCGGCTTTTGATTTCAAAAAGATTCTACGGCTTTCTTATTAATTTAACAGAAGTATGATGTGCTGTACTCGGTGTTATTCATAACAGACAATGTATTACTGCAATTCACGACTGAAATGTTTTCCCGCTGAAACGTGACTACCTGTTTGTGTCAGAGACTATGCGCGAGTTACACATGGGAAGCTTTTGCTATTACGAAAGGTCTTGGTCTTATGGACGTACTCACGTTCGCGTCTTGCCGGTTCGGAAAGTAAGTTCCGATCTGTCGCGAAATGGAAGCCACTGCGAAACAAAAAATGTTTTATTTGAAACAATTAGTTACACCTTCCAACTACACTCCTGGAAATGGAAAAAAGAACACATTGACACCGATGTGTCAGACCCACCATACTTGCTCCGGACACTGCGAGAGGGCTGTACAAGCAATGATCACACGCACGGCACAGCGGACACACCAGGAACCGCGGTGTTGGCCGTCGAATGGCGCTAGCTGCGCAGCATTTGTGCACCGCCGCCGTCAGTGTCAGCCAGTTTGCCGTGGCATACGGAGCTCCATCGCAGTCTTTTAACACTGGTAGCATGCCGCGACAGCGTGGACGTGAACCGTATGTGCAGTTGACGGACTTTGAGCGAGGGCGTATAGTGGGCATGCGGGAGGCCGGGTGGACGTACCGCCGAATTGCTCAACACGTGGGGCGTGAGGTCTCCACAGTACATCGATGTTGTCGCCAGTGGTCGGCGGAAGGTGCACGTGCCCGTCGACCTGGGACCGGACCGTAGCGACGCACGGATGCACGCCAAGACCGTAGGATCCTACGCAGTGCCGTAGGGGACCGCACCGCCACTTCCCTGCAAATTAGGGACACTGTTGCTCCTGGGGTATCGGCGAGGACCATTCGCAACCGTCTCCATGAAGCTGGGCTACGGTTCCGCACACCGTTAGGCCGTCTTCCGCTCACGCCCCAACATCGTGCAGCCCGCCTCCAGTGGTGTCGCCACAGGCGTGAATGGAGGGACGAATGGAGACGTGTCGTCTTCAGCGATGAGAGTCGCTTCTGCCTTGGTGCCAATGATGGTCGTATGCGTGTTTGGCGCCGTGCAGGTGAGCGCCACAATCAGGACTGCATACGACCGAGGCACACAGGGCCAACACCCGGCATCATGGTGTGGGGAGCGATCTCCTACACTGGTGATCGTCGAGGGGACACTGAATAGTGCACGGTACATCCAAACCGAAATCGAACCCATCGTTCTACCATTCCTAGACCGGCAAGGGAACTTGCTGTTCCAACAGGACAATGCACGTCCGCATGTATCCCGTGCCACCCAACGTGCTCTAGAAGGTGTAAGTCAACTACCCTGGCCAGCAAGATCTCCGGATCTGTCCCCCATTGAGCATGTTTGGGACTGGATGAAGCGTCGTCTCACGCGGTCTGCACGTCCAGCACGAACGCTGGTCCAACTGAGGCGCCAGGTGGAAATGGCATGGCAAGCCGTTCCACAGGACTACATCCAGCATCTCTACGATCGTCTCCATGGGAGAATAGCAGCCTGCATTGCTGCGAAAGGTGGATATACACTGTACTAGTGCCGACATTGTGCTTGCTCTGTTGCCTGTGTCTATGTGCCTGTGGTTCTTTCAGTGTGATCATGTGATGTATCTGACCCCAGGAATGTGTCAATAAAGTTTCCCCTTCCTGGGACAATGAATTCACGGTGTTCGTATTTCAATTTCCAGGAGTGTATTTCTCTACATAGTCACCGCTCTGATTTAGACGTTTGTTGTAGCGTTCTACCAACTTTCCAGTATGCTCGTCATAGAAGGCAGCCGCCTGTGCTTTCCGCAAACTGTCTACGGTTGTCTACAGCTCGTTGTCTGTGGCCACAGGTCGTCTTCACAACCAGCGATCAGCGGTTCATATGGGCAGAGATGAAACTCAATGGGAGCCAATTACGGGTTGTATTGTGGGTGATCAAACACTTTCCATCGAAAACGCTGCAGGAGCATCTTCATTGTCCTGCAGAGTGCGGCAGATAACTGTCATGAAGAATGAACCGCATGACAGTTATGTTATGTGGACTGAGTGACATCAGGCGGAATCTCTCACCAGGCCATCGTACTTGGCGGGAGACGCAATGTCCTCGGTATCTCTACGTGCTCACTGTACACTCAAACTGGCAACAGCGACGCGACGAACCGGCATTCATACTAGACATACTGCCAAACACATCTGTACTAAGCCTCATCGGCTTTCCATTTCGCGATCGATCGGAACTTACTTTCCGAATAGGCTTCGTATTTTTTCAGTGATGATGAGTAGCTTCGAAAAAATCCTCTCTACCATTCTAATGAAATTACGAAACAAGTTCCGATCGTGAAAGATAAGTGACGAAAGGAGAAAAATCTCTGACTCGGCCGGGAATCGAACCAGGGACCATTCTGTTAGCAAACTGTCTATCAGTTGTAGAATTTTGGAACACGTATTATGTTCGAGTATAATGACTTTTCTGGAGACTAGAAATCTACTCTGTAGGAATCAGCATCGGTTTCGAAAAAGACGATCGTGTGAAACCCAGCTCGCGCTATTCGTCCACGAGACTCAGAGGGCCATAGACACGGGTTCCCAGGTAGATGCCGTGTTTATTGATTTCCGCAAGGCGTTCGATACAGTTCCCCACAGTCATTTAATGAACAAAGTAAGAGCATATGGACTATCAGACCAATTGTGTGATTGGATTGAAGAGTTCCTAGATAACAGAACGCAGCATATCATTTTCAATGGAGAGAAGTCTTCCGAAGTAAGAGTGATTTCAGGTGTGCCGCAGGAGAGTGTCGTAGGACCGTTGCTATTCACAATATATGTAAATGACCTTATGGATAACACCGGAAGTTCACTGAGGCTTTTTGCGGATGATGCTTTGGTATATCGAAAGGTTGTAACAATGGAAAATTGTACTGGAATGCAGGAGGATCTGCAGCGAATTGACGCATGGTGCAGGGAATGGCAATTGAATCCCAATGTAGACAAGTGCAATGTGTTGGGAATACATAGAAAGAAAGATTCCTTATCATTTAGCTACAACATAGCAGCTCAGTAACTGGAAGCAGTTAAGTCCATAAATTATCTGGGAGTACGCATTAGGAGTGATTTAAAATGGAATGATCATATAAAGTTGATCGTCGGTAAAGCAGATGCCAGACTGTGATTCATTGGAAGAATCCTAAAGAAATGCAATCGAAAACAAAGGAAGTAGGTTACAAGACGCTTGTTCGTCCACTGCTTGAATACTGCTCACCAGTGTGGGATCCGTACCAGATAGGGTTGATAGAAGAGATAGAGAGGATCCAACGGAGAGCAGCGCGCTTCGTTACAGGATCATTTAGTAATCGCGAAATTCCAGTGGAAGACTATGCAGGAGAGACGCTCAGTAGCTCGGTACGGGCTTTTGTTGAAGTTTGGAGAACACACCTTCACCGAGGAGTCAAGCAGTATATTGTTCCCTCCTACGTATATCTCGCGAAGAGACCATAAGGATAAAATCAGAGAGATTAGAGCCCACACAGAGACATACCGATAATCCTTCTTTCCACGAACAATACGAGACTGGAATAGAAGGGAGAACCGTTAGAGGTACTCAAGTTACCCTCCGCCACACACCGTCAGGTGGCTTGCGGTGTATGGATGTAGATGTAGATGTAGATCTGTTAACAGAGTTAATGCAGTGACCTTAATCACGTCCACTTTCGTAAACAAACTTTGTGGTTAGTGTGTCACTTGCATCCAGCTGACAGTGGAGAGCGTTACGGCCGCAAATTAGGATGTCGAGTCTGGCGAGGTTCGCAGCAAGAAACACGTCCCGGTGTGGGGACGGCTTAATACCGAGAGATCACGCGTGAGCCCTTCCGGTGCGCGCTGCAGCTCCCTGCTCACCGGCACAGGCCGTGGTCAAGGCCACGGAGGGCGGGGGGAGTGAATAGTGGGGGACGGGATGAGAGCGCAGGGCACGGCGGCCGTTGTCCCAGGGCACAGCTGTGCGTCTGCAGCTGCAGCTGCCGCCTCGTAACGGTAGGCGCGTGGCGCGGCTGCGGCCACAGGGCAACGCACTCCCGCCCGCTCAGCCCTGCGACCAGACGCGGGGACGCCGTCCTGCCTACCCCCCAGCCCGGTAATTACCACTCGCTCCCAGCACCGACAGGCGCTGCGTCACCGCCCCGAGCTGCGGGTCATTTACCTCTCCTGCAATGTGTGCTTAATATAGGGTGCGGCGGGAACAATGACCTAGTTTAAAAATATTTCACCGTGAAGATATATAGTCTGTCTGTAAATTCAGGAGCGAGCAGCGCTTTTGGTGGGGGAAGTGGCCTTTCCCGGAAGAACGCTGCCAACCGGCCTACCGGGGCACCCAAAATCTGTTGCCCGTCATCTGTCTAGCAGTGTAGATCGGCGTGCAGCGATATACGTCGTTTCTGTTCGTGGGATCTTAGTTGCCAGTGTCAGCGAGTTAACATTGTATACTGAAACCTTCCCGTCGTCTCCTCTGTATCTCTTTTGTTACTGATAACATTCCCTTTTACAATAAACTATGAAACCTTCCCTTAGGATTTCTATCTCTTGCATAATAATAAATGAAATCTTCCCTATGAAATTTATTCTGTTTCTCAATCTTCACATACGAATTTAATTACTGCTTATTAAAAGTGATTTTCTGATTATTTCGACGAAACACAGAATGTATCGTCGTCGTGGCCCTCAGTCGTTATCTGCAATAACCCAAAACTGTTCCTTACCTTTTTTACTGTTACTGCATCGCCATCTGACTGCTACATCGAACTGCGACATGAATATACTTACTCTGGTTTACTATACTCTATTAACTGCTGGTGGGCTGTCCTAATAAGTGGCTGTATTTATTACCAAAGCTGACATTATTCTTTAGTTAATTTGACTGAAGTTATGTAGTTCATAGTTACACTTTTTCTTGACAACAATAAAATTTTTGCAAAGTTATACGTTGATGGCTTTTGGGATGGATTATAATCAGTAATGCAACATTGCTGGCAAAAATTAATTATATTCTGAAAACGCTTCAAATATTTACTGCTGGTAATGAAATGATTTTACAAATGTTCAAATGGGACTTACTTTTAACAATAATCTTACAACTAGCAATGCGCAAACATACCTTCAGTAGTCTTGAGTTTCTCAAAAAAATTATTCAATAATATTAGTTCCTCTTATTATAATAGTTAGCTGATGTCTCTGTACATCCGTTTATAAAGTCTTGTAAATCATAGCTAGTGGCTGGCAGGCACACCGCTCCTCTCAACCTCTCGCTTCAGACCTGCTACCGACTCGCTTCACGTCTCGCTTACTATTGACTTCCTACGAACGCTAAAGTGCCGTCTCTCCTGCCAACAATGCTTTCTGGTGCAGACAATCCCTGCTACCATTACAAAATGTATCAATGCGCGGTCTTTCCCGCTCTTTTCTTAAAATATATCCATACGCGGTTTCTCCCGCCCTTTTTAAAATTATATCAACAATTCTTTGGTGCAGACGTTCCCTGCTACCAGAATTATTTCCAACATGACAAATATTAATTATTCCTGCTTAATCCTATTAATAAAACATAAACATCTTTCATAAATTGTGATCTGACAATAAACAATAGAAATATACACGTCTTACAATACTTACTGATGTACTTCGATATCCGGAAGTGATGGATAATCGTCTAGCATTGCAAGAAAATGTGCAGAATACGAAGAAGAGGAGGTATTTGGGGAGTAACGAGCGTTCGATCGTCTCTAACGTTATTACATCGTGTATTAAAGAGGCGACCCAAAAAAGAACAGTTGGCTAATATTACCAGTCCCAATAAAAGGGCTGCAATTTATACAAAGGTCAACATAACCCAAAAGGACGCGTAAGTAAGGAATGGAAAAATAAGCCGCATGGTTTACTGGAATCGCCACGAAGGAAAACTAATAATTTTGGGAGGAAACCCATCGTTATAGACAGTTTCAAAATCACGTAAAACCTTTGATGCCTATTGAACATTAATCTCTGCCTCGGTCACTATTCACATGATTATAAGACATATTGCTTAAAACATGTCCACAATAGCTATTCTAAACACTGCTGAAATTTCCTTCGAAACATGTACACCGATTCTGGACTTCTAAGCAAAAAGTTTGACATAGGAGGTGCGTTCACATTTTAATTTTTAGTTTTTGGAAAGAACTTTATTTGTTAATCTACAGCAATGTTACCCTCTTCAAAATATTTCCCATTACATACTATACACTTATGCCAGTGCTTTTTTCCAATTCCCGAAACTCTAACTGTGCATTTTTAATCTCATCCATGCTTGTAAAACCGCTGTCCATTAAGGCCTGCTTTGAAATGTTTATACCACTTGTCTGCCCTTGGTTTACTAATAACAGGCTCTTCAAAAGCAATATTTACCATTTCTAAAAATTTCATACACTTTATTCCATTCTTATAACAAAATTTAATACAGATTCTCTAATTTGCTTTTATACAAATCAAGTAATCGCTGATGCTACCAAAACGCATGTAACCTTTCTGACAGCTGACAACAGAGTAAATACCTAATATGCATAACATTGTACACGTACTTTAAAGGCATGTTTACGAAGACAGTGACAAAAAGTAGTGCGAAACGGACTAATACAGCACACAAAATTATTAATTTCTGCTTACTTTTTAAACACTCTTCGTGTTGCAAGAATTGTTAAGTTTCAATGCAATTATTCAAAGAAAACTTCTACCTTTTAGTAGAAACGCAAAATAAGAACAGGCCTTAAATTCTACAGACCGATTGCATTATATGAGGTTCGTTTTACGAATAGCAATAGAAGAACTACATTCACATGAACAGGCATTCGGTTCTATGTTTGTAGTAGAATCCTGACTTCTGTTCTTATGTTAATATTATTTTCTCTATAATGTTGTGTTTCGGAAGAAACTATCGTTTTTTTGTATTCCTTATGGTCTTAATGCATTTGTCTAAAAATAAACGTAGCCGAGACGTATCTGTACACGGCTTCGCCACAGATTTGAAGCGCGCGTCGCGGCAGGGCCGGTACTACGTTGTGAAACAGCCTGTAGAAGCGCCTCGTGACGTAGCTGGGTTTGCATAGTGGGGACTCTCTCACTCGCTCTTCAGTTTACCGACAGACTACACCGACCAACTCCACATTATTGGTGCTAGAAGGTCACTTCATGTCATGTTATTAAACTATGCTGGTGTGCAAAACGTAAGGACGAAAGTAACTTTCGAGTGATGTTTCAACTCCAAGTAGCACAGTTCGATGAAATTTGTACCATACATAAAAACAACTGTTACAATACAACAGTAGGTAACTGAAAGAAACATTCAATGGAGCGAACACAAGGGACATTCCCATTCAAAGACAATTTTGAACATGAGTATTACTCAGCAATCGTATACTAGTTTCAACACAGCATCGGTTTGTTGCAGGATTCTCGAACATATTCTCAGTTAGAATATAATGAATTTCCTTGAGACAGAGAAGTTGCTGTCCATGCACCAGCACGGCTTTAGAAAGCATCGCTCCTGCGAAACGCAACTCGCCCTTTTTTCACATGATATCTTGCGAACCGTAGATGAAGGGTATCAGACGGATGTCATATTCCTTGACTTCCGGAAGGCATTTTACTCGGTGCCCCACTGCAGACTCCTAGCTAAGGTACGAGCATATGGGATTGGTTCCCAAATATGTGAGTGGCGCGAAGATTTCTTAAGTAATAGAACCCAGTACGTTGTCTTGGATGGTGAGTGTTCATCGGAGGTGAGGGTGCCCCAGTGAAGTGTGGTGGGTCCGCTGTTGTTTTCTATCTACATAAGTGGTATTTTGGATAGGGTGGATAGCAATGTGCGGCTGTTTGCTGATTATGCTGTGGTGTACGGGAAGGTGTCGTCGTTGAGTGACTGTAGGAGGATACAAGATGACTTAGACAGGATTTATGATTGGTGTAAAGAATGGCAGCTAACTCTAAATATAGATAAATGTAAATTAATGCAGATGAATAGGAAAAAGAACCCCGTAATGTTTGAATACTCCATTAGTAGTGTAGCGCTTGACACAGTCACATCGATTAAATATTTGGGCGTAACATTGCAGAGCGATATGAAGGGGGACAAGCATGTTCAAAAAAATGGTTCAAATGGCTCTGAGCACTATGGCACTTAACATCTGTGGTCATCAGTCCCCTAGAACTTAGAACTACTTAAACCTAACTAACCTAAGGACATCACACACATCCATGCCCGAGGCAGGTTTCGAACCTGCGACCGTAGCAGTCGCGCGGGACAAGCATGTAATGGCCATTGTGGCGAAGGTGGATAGTCGTCTTCGGTTCATTGGTAAAATTTTGGGAAGATGTGGTTCATGTGTAAAGGAGACCGCTTATAAAACACTAATAAGACCTGTTCTTGAGTACTGCTCGAGCGTTTGGGATCCCTATCAGATCGGTTTGAGGGACGACATAGAAGCAATTCAGAGGCGGGCTGCTAGATTTGCTACTGGTAGGCTTGATCATCACGCGAGTGTTACGGAAATGCTTCAGGAAATCGGGTGGGAGTCTCTAGAGGAAAGGAGGCGTTGTTTTCGTGAATCGCTGCTGAGGAAATTTAGAAAACCGGCATTTGAGGCTGACTGCAGTACAATTTTACTGCCGCCAACTTACATTTCGCGGAAAGACGACAAAGAGAAGATAAGAGAGATTAGGGCTCGTCCAGAGGAATATAGGCAGTCATTTTTCCCTCGTTCTGTTTGGAAGTCGAACAGGGAGAGAAGATGCTAGTTGTGGTACGAGGTACCCTCCGCCACGCACCGTATGGTGGATTGCGGAGTATGTATGTAGATGTAGATTAAACAGCCAACCGGTTGCACATAAACGTTAGGTACACTGACGTAGGTTTCATCTTCTAGGGGTGCCCTCAACAGAAGGATATGTTCCTACATCCTGTAAAACAATACATAGAAATCAGATATGTTAAAAAACACATCAACCAAGATGACAATTTTCATGACGCACAAAGGTTAATTACGTAAAATTACATTGGTAAAATGCTATAGTCAGAATCTGGAGCAACTATGCTCAAGTAAAGTAAAACGTTCTAGCCTTTACCACGCGTGGCCAGCTGGGAATAACATCAGACTGATCAGCCCAGTGGCTTACATTGCTGCCACGAAAACAATACGAGTGCGCCTCCTATTAGGCAGGGACAGCAGCGTGTGCCCATTTGAAACATTATAACAGAAATAATTGTAAAAAAGACCATTTTAAAAACAAAATACGAGGGTTGCCTCAAAGTACTGCATATCATTTTTTGTTCAACAGTTCTTTATTGAACATAATGAGAATTACACACACTAAAGAATGGTGTTTTATCTACACACCGTATCTTTCCATGTAATCCCTATCCCTTTCTACGGCCTTCCTCCCTCGCGAAACAAGTGCGTTTAAGCCCTTTCGGTACCACTCCTCGTCCTGATGGCGGAGCCAGTGCTTCACTGTGTGAATAACCTCTTCATCGTCCTCAAGACGAAAAAGTTTGCAATGAAAAAATGGGGTCGATATGATTATGCGTTCGGTGCATATTACATAAAACGTTGCTATTTAAGAAATTTAGCTAACATACCGAATTTTTCTTGAGACTTGTGTGGAGGTCGCTATCTATCACCAATCTCGAGAAGATTGATCTTATGTAACACGCTCATTTGGGACCACGCGCGCTAGCGATAAAGCCAGAATGAAATATCCACAACATTCCTTATGTTTCATAAACGGCTTGAGATATCGAAATGATATTTTGGCAAATCATAGCACGCAAAGAGGAGAATTATTAAAACCTCGTTGTCTACTGTGTTATTCCACTAACTAAAGACTTTTTCGATAAAAAAAAACGTGGGTTTTAAGGGCCATCTATAGCTGGTTATTCGTGAAACGCTGTGGGTTTTGGAACAGCATAAGCTAAGATAAACACGTTTATGTTTGTACTGAGATGTGCTTTTTCATAAGCTGCTGACCTTACTTCTACCCACTTCCTCACTTAAAAAACTTAAAAACGACTGTTTCAATATTCCGTCGCTATTGCGGAGAAGGAGGAGATTAGTGTTTAACGTCCCGTCGACAACGAGGTCATGAGAGACGGAGCACAAGCTCGGATTAGGAAGGAAATCGTCCCTGTCCTTTCAAAGGAAACATCCCGGCATTAGCCTGAAACGATTTAGGGAAATCACGGAAAACGTAAATCAGGATGGCCGAAGACGGGTTTGAACCCTCGTCGTCCAGAATGCGAGTCCAGTGTGCTAACCACTGCGCCATCTCGCTTGGTCGCGATTGCACTGCAAAACATGTTAGATGGGTGACACCGTGTAAACGCCGCTATGTTTTGGCAAAAGAAGCAAATATTAAGATGGCAACGAGAGAAATGTAGGTTTTGCTCAAAAATCGCCACTCAGGAGCACTTCTCTGGAAGCCACAAATGGTTTACAAGCCAGGCGAAAAAGAATCGCTGGTTTTTTTTTTTTTGGGGGGGGGGGGGGGTTTCAGTGGAATTCCATCTAGATACCAACCAAAACAGAGTTGACGGTAGATCTTTTTGAATGGTCACCATGCAAGTGAGGGTGCGGAGGGGCTCCACTTAACATTGACAAAAAAATGTGAGCGTCATCTTCATTTTAGAACGGCACTTACAGCGCGCGAAATTTCGACCTACAGTGCCTGCCCGCAACCCCACCATTACTGAACTTCCCAAGCGTGTCCTGCCGATTGCGCATCTACCGGCCATGTTATTCTGCCCACAAACTACTCTGATTTCAACTGCCACCTCTCTCATTTATAGTTGAACCAGTGGCCTCAAAGTTTCGTACCCGAGAGTTGAAGGTAAGGGCTGATGGAACAACATTATTATGATGAATCTTGAAATCTTTTAAAATCCACACTGTAACTGTTACCGTATTTATAAACTGCCTGTACGTTACATTTCTGTCCACTGCTCCACTGTAACAAACAGTGCTTTAAAGTTTTCTACAAGGAAGCAATAGCATCATTCTGTGGACGCTGTTGCCAAATCGCCCTAATCGCTACTGTGCCCATCATTACACTCCCAACTTATCACTCCCATAGGCGTCATGAGGAAAAGCTTAGAGTGATTACAGCATGCATAGAGGCATTTAAACAGCCATTCTTTCCATGCTCCATATGGGAACAGAACGGGAAGAAGATACAAAATTGATAAAATGCGATGTAACCTGCCCAAAGTACTATTATGTTGTCGTGGCCTCAAATGCCACATTCATTGGTATGAACAGAACAGATTAAGGGTTGAGACTAAATGAAAGAAGTATGAAAACATCAAGGTGCAAGAAAAAAGAGATTAACCACAAACTGAATAACAGATGAAGCAAAATATTTTGCACTGTTGGAAGCGAAACAGCTCTTGACAGACGATGTAAGGATGGTGTAAGAAGCACACTCCTGTACAAAAAAAGAGGACGTTACACAGTAAAAGCAGTTCAATAACATCTTCTTCAAGAAGAGGTTTCTGAGACAGTATGTCTGAAGTACTGAAGTACAGCACTGTATAGAAGAGAATCAAAAATCGTGCGGAAACCTTGAAGGAAGACAAATGAAGCGTTTTGTGGTTAGTACTACCAAGAGTGCTGAAAGTTAAGTGAACGGGTGGAACTTCCCCTTAGTATGTAAAAAATGGCAGTGCTGAAAAAACTCTTACGTTATTTGATTTTGAAACAGCTGAGCAAAACTGAACGTACTCAGACAGTTCTCTCTTTACTTATTCTGATCATCACTAAACTGACACACAACATTTTTAGCGCAACGCAATCTGACTTTCAATAATCCCTAAAAAAGAATGGCCCTGACTAACAGTAACCCATACCTTTCATGAATCACTTACCTCACAGACATCATCGTTACTCGAACTACTGCAATACAGCGAGCGCCAATGCTGCCAGCTAAATAAAAGATTCTAACTAATGAAGGCACTAACTACTGATAGGCATAGTTAGCAAATTAAAGATTTTGATAGTGAACAAACAACGTATTTACCTTAATAGTGTTCAAAAGTATATATATATATATATATATATATATATATATATATATATATATATATATCAATTCATAACATACAGTCTTACAAATTTCCTTTTTCTGACGGACACACGTCCAGACTGTCCGCTCATAGTAACCTCTCAAAACTCCGCCATCTCACTCCCCACATCCAACACTGCTGCCAGCTCACCTCCAACAGCCCAACGCTACGCGCTGTTCACATCCAACAGCCCAACACTACACAAGCGAATATTCCAACAATGAGTCCAACCAGCCACAGACTGCATACAGCGCAGTCAGCGATTTTCATACAGAGCACGACGTGGCGTTGCCAACATAAAAACCTAAACAGCCTACTTACACAGTAAGCCAAGAGACGAGAATACCGACCGCAGAATCGGCGAGGCCATGAACACAAGTAACACGCTAACTAGAAGAAGAGAAAGGATGATAGGACATCTGTTAAGATGTAGTACAGGGTGCTGCAAGGGGAAAGAATAGTAAGGGAAGACACGATTGGTATATGTACAAAAATAATTTTGTGATCGTTGGGTGAAGGAGATACTCCCCCAAAAAGAGATCGGTAAATAGAGGAAATAATGAAGGGCCACATCACACGAATCAGGATGAAAAGGAATAACTAAAAGTCGTTTCTCACATATTTTAAATTCTTTTGATGACGCAAGAGTATCCTCACAAACAAAGAAGTGCATATTCATTATTAATTCGCAATAGGACGCAACAGATGGCAATCGATTAGCGCAGCGTGCATTACTCATTACTGCAGGGGAGACGAGGGGGTTTAACAACGAGCCTGGCACAATTCCAGCTGTTCAGATGCAACGTATGAGAGGACTCCGAAACAGATCTCTAACAAAGACCGACAGTTATTAGCAGCGATTTCTTGCAAGCAGGGACAGCTATAAAAGGCTGCAGCGAGTATGATGTCGATTTTACCCAACCAGACTGCAGGTGATGCAACGGAAAGGCAGTGTGTCACGCGCGATACTGCCTTGCGTAAAGCGTTGGATCTGCGTTTTCCAACAAATATTCTCACCAACAGAGAAGTGTCTTATCGTATTATCCAATCGTTAGACGACACAGGATGAGCATAAAAACTTTCCCTGATTACAAAAATGTATTTGTAAGAAACTACGCTAGATATATCTATCTGGCCTGTTGCAAATGGTAGCTTAACTCTTGAAGTTTTTTGTGGGTACACTTCTGTCCTCTAAAACCATTTGATTTCTTCTCTCTCCCTCAATTGTTGCAGGTAATAAACTTCAGGAGTACTGCTCTCACCACGTCTGTTCACCTGATCTTCGATGAAATCTTTCCAGACACATGAATCCATAGAGATGGTGTAAAATCATGGCCACCAAGCTCAACAGAGATAACGCTTACTGAATTTTTGTTTTGTTTCTTGTTAGCGGTGAAATGTTCAGTTCACTTCATTTCACCATTTCCTGATGTGAAAACACCTACTGCATGAATATACACTACTGCCCACTAAAATTGCTACACCAAGAAGAAATGCAGATGATAAACGGGTATTCATTGCACAAGTATATTATACTAGAACTAACATGTGATTACATCTTCACGCAGTTTGGGTGCATAGATCCCGAGAGATCACTTCCCAGAACAACCACCTCTGGCCGTAATAACGGCCTTGATATGCCTGGGCATTGAGTCAAACAGAGCTTGGATGGCGTGTACAGGTACAGCTGCACATGCAGCTTCAACACGATACCACAGATCATCAAGAGTAGTGTCTGGCGTATTGTGACGAGCCAGTTGCTCGGCCTCCATTGACCAGACGTTTTCAGTTGGTGAGACATCTGGAGAATGTGCTGGCCAGGGCAGCAGTCGAACATTTCCTCTATCCAGAAAGACCCATACAGGACCTGCAACATGCGGTCGTGCATTATCCTATTGAAATGTAGGGTTTCGCGGGGATCGAATGTAGGGTAGAGCCACTGGTCGTAACACATCTGAAATGTAACGTCCACTGTTCAAAGTGCCGTCAATGCGAACAAGAGGTGACCGAGACGTGTAACCAGTGGCACCCCATATCATCACACCGGGTGATACGCCAGTATGGCGATGACGAATACACGCTTCCAATGTGCGTTCACCGCGATGACGCCATCCATTGATGCGACCATCATGATGCTGTAAACAGAACCTGGATTCATCCGAAAAAATAACGTTTTGCCATTCGTGCACCCAGGTTTGTCGTTGAGTACACCATCGCAGGTGCTCTTGTCTGTGATGCAGCTTCAAGGGTAACCGCAGCCATGGTCTCTGAGCTGATAGTCCATGCTGCTGCAAACGTTGTTGAACTGTTCGTGCAGATGGTTGTCGTCTTGCAAACGTTCCCATCTGTTGACTCAGGGATCGAGACGTGGCTGCACGATCCGTTACAGCCATGCGGATAAGATGCCTGTCATCTCGACTGTTAGTGATACGAGACCGTTGGGATCCAGCACGGCGTTCCGTAATACCCTCCTGAATCCACCGATTCCATATTCTGCTATCAGTCATTGGATCTCGACCAACGCGAGCAGCAATGTCGCGATACGACAAACCGCAATCGCGATAGGCTGCAATACGACCTTTATCAAACTCGGAAACGTGATGGTACCCATTTCTCCTCCTTACATGAGGCATCACAACAACGTTTCACCAGGCAACACCGATCAACTGCTGTTTATGTATGAGAAATCGGTTGGAAACTTGCCTCATGTCAGCACGTTGTAGGTGTCGCCACCGGCGCCAACGTTGTGTGAATGCTCTGAAAAGCTAATCATTTGCATATCACAGCATCTTCTTCCTGTCGGTTAAATTTCGCGTCTGTAGCCCGTCATCTTCGTGGTGTAGCAGTTTTAATGGCCAGTAGTGTAGTTTTCTCGTTATCCTGATTCAATACTTCAGTACACGTCTTTGCTTTATCAATTCTCTGTTTACTATATACTTCGCTCCTTGTTGAATGTCTCTGTTTCACTAAATATTCATTCTCCAACTTCTTTATGTTATAATAGCAGTAGAATTTACTTTTGCTTAGAAGGTAAGCGAGAGAGAGCTACATACGTTAGTGTCGATGTCGTCAGTGCAGCATACAGAGCGTTGGAATCGTTGCGTAAAAGAGAAAAGAGAGAGAGTTTTTTTTATTTACCACCAAACATTGTTAGTTTCATCATTATGATTTTTTAGTACATATCCATGCTCCCTCTTCTGTCGTTGTCTGTGGCCAGTGTTTTTGCTAGGTAATTGTTGTATGTATTTGTAAGGGGAAGTAAATTAGTAATTTAATTAGTAATAGGACATTTTGAAAAGTTGTTTTATTTTGATTTGAAAACCAGTTTCGGCATTTCAGTATGACATCTTCAGGCCTCATAAGCACTTCATAGAGACATTCGAATGTATCGACATTGGCATACTGGAGCCATCAGTACCTGAAGTCTGTGAATTCGTTATTTGAATGCTTCCTTCGAAGATTTGTCAAGTTTTCGAAGGAAGCATTCGAATAACGAATTCGTGGTATCCAGATACTGATGGCTCCAGGATGCCAATATCGATACACTTGAATGAAGTGCATATGGGACCTGAAGATGGCATACTGAGATGCCGAAACTGGTTGTCAAACTAAAATAAAGTAACTTCTCAAAACGTACGGATGTTCCGCAATTTTCCTTGGTAAATATTTGACCAGCCGCTGTCTCGCGTCCACAATGAATTAACAGAGTTCCTTTTGGTTGTTGACGTGGTACGAGATAGTCAGAATATAAAAATTCGTTGGCTCTTTTCTTAGAGCCCCGGTGAGAGTTATACAGTTTTACGTACATTTTGCGATGCGAATGAAATTAAATGGAAATGTATTTCCAGGAAATGCCGTGGTTTTTTGGAATGATGATTGCTTATGTATCGGTACATGGTAGTCTTCGTTCATCACTGCTATTATAGTCTATAAATAAAAGTCTGACAGTGTGAAGGAACTTGCACTTGGCTATTGGTGTAACATGTATGCACAAATTCGGAAGAAAATCTATGTACGTTTCTTTGTCTTATTTATATATTAAGATAACACCCAGTGAACTATGTTCATTTCCTTTTTCAATATGTACTGTGTTGTGGTGTGTACAGCAACTTTCTCGTTAGTTTCGTTATTATGATTTGTTAGTACGCATCCATGCTCCCCCTTCTGTCGTTGTCTGTGGCCAGTGATTTTGCTAGGTAATTGTTGTATGTATTTGTAAGGGGAAGTAAATTAGTAATTTAATTAGTAATAGTACATTTTCCTTCTTACAGCTCATGGTATTAACATTTATGACTGCTCATGACATACTCGTCCAGAATATTCCATATGACAACATAAAAAGTTATCCAATGCAGGATTCATACTCTCCATGAACCAATCACTGCAAAGCAACTTGAGTTTTCAACTAATTTAAGTAACTGTCTTACTTCAATATAAGCTTGACAAATGTGAGCAAAAAATGTGAAACAGGTTAAAAGTATGAAACCTTTTACAAATGTCAGATCATGTAGCACCGATATAAATGGTTCAAATGGTTCTGAGCACTATGGGACTTAACTTCTGAGGTCATCAGTCCCTTAGAACTTAGATCTACTTAAACCTAACTAACCTAAGGACATCACACACATCCATGCCCGAGGCAAGATTCGAACCTGAGACCGTAGCGGTCGCGCGGTTCCAGACTGTAGCGCTTAGAACCGCTCGGCCACTCCGGCCGGCTAGCACTGATATAAATTATTAGTCGTAACGTCTCATAGAAACAATTTTTAAAAAATTGGAAAAATCTGCTATTTGAATAAGTCCAATTATTTGAGAATGTCTGCTTTTTGTCTGTTGTACATGAGCAGGATACATAGACAAATGATCACAATTCAAGATGCTATGACTTTGAGTTATATAATTGCAGAGAAATCCCCCCCCCCCCTTACAGTTTTTACTATAATAAATTTACATGTGTGACTGTTAGGAAAAAGCACAAGGGGGTGGGGATTTAGTTGGAAGAAAATGAAGGAACATTATATTTTACAGCATTGTTGGTGCCGAAGTCCTTAGGAAAGGCTCCAGTTAGGGATGTACGCTGGAGCACTAATGTTAAATAATTCAGATGAAGCACTTAAGACTGAGCATGGATCCGAACTCCATCTTTCCAGGTACGATTTGATTATTGGAAGCAGCATACTTATATCGGCTCCCGCGTTTCGCCCTGCAATATTTCGCTTCTTATTCTATTTAAGATTGATTGATTATATCAACACTTATTGAATGCAACTCAAATGTTATACTTAACTACAATATGACTGAACGTGCAGTGCACTTCCACAGTTAAAGAACAGTTAAAGAACATAGTTTTCTTTCCGAAGCCAGTCCAGGAAAGCCGTGAGATATACTTTTTTCCAGTCCATATACTCTTTGAATCATGAGTAAACTAACGCAGCGATCAGGTACATCGGCGGAAGGTATGCCGTGGTGACAGTTTGACAGTAAACGAGCCATTTCAGGGGACTGGAACAGGTTGGCTAGCGGAAACGCACACTTGACGCAAAAAAGGTTGAGATACCGTTTCGCCTCCCAGACGCACCTGGCTCTCATGACAGAAAGGTAGCCTGCAATTTCCGTGGCGCAACAGCTGCCGCGACCTGTACATCATTGACGTGGCCAGCTTTCACCTAGCGTCAGCACAGAGTAATTTTGACAGCGTAATAAAGTGCCAGGCCCTAGCAGATAGGGGATTCGCTGGGCCTACTTTCACCAAACAAGAATACAGAGTAATTTCAGTAGTATAGCGATATTTTAAAAACACTGGCTGGTGAAATCGAGACAGACCAGTGACATGACGGGGAAAGGGCATAAGACAACTAATAATAACAGTGATGATGTGATTGTAACGTACCATTATCGAAGAGGAAGTTTTGTTTTGCTGCTGGAATGCAGTATTCAGCAATTTCAGGTTTCAGTTTCGAGGTCTTGGAAGCCCACAGCTTGGAGAGGGTACCTACAGGAGAATCGGCCTAAAAGACTATAGTTGTTCTCTTTAAAAGATGTGTATTTCTGAGCAGGAAAGCTTCCAAGTTAGAAAAATTGTTTTCTTCCGTAGCAAACTTCTCTTTACTGCCGACAAGACTCAATTATTCTTCAGTAAAACTGTTGTTGCAAGTGGTCGAAATTTTTTGCTTTTCTGTTCTTCTTCAATATGAATTTCATTTTGGTAATCCTTAAACGAGAAAAGTGCTAGCACTTTTTTTTCAAAACATTATGCCCTTATCCAACTGCTAATAAATTCTCAATTCATTCTTCATGTATACTTTTGTTTCTCTGGTAATGGGAGACATGCTATTTGTTTGTTAGCGGGAAAATTGATTAACACACAGGTATTACGAAAATGCTACGGACATTCGTGTGCGGAAGAAGACGTTCTTTTCGCGAAACCCTGTTTCAAAAAAAATTCAGTTGAGAAAAGTTTAGGGAACCGATGGAAATGAGCGTATGGAATCGTTGGCCGGGAGGTCCCATCCGGGGAAGTTCGGTCGCCAAGTGCAAGTCTTATTTCAGTCGTCGCTACACTGGGTGACTTGCGTGCCGGTGATGAGGATGAAATTACGATGAGGACAACAGAACACCCAGTCCTTGAGCACAGAAAATATCTAACTTAGCCGGGAATTGAACTCGGACCGGTTGGCATGGGAGGCGAGCACGTTTCCAACCAGCTAAGAAGGCGGACTAGGGAGCAACTGTTTGCGGCAGACTGCAAACTGATACTGTTGCCACCAACACATATGTCGCGTTATGGCCTCGAAAACGAAGCATACAAACATTCGTTTTTCTATCCATTTGGAACGGAAAAGGAAAGGGAATGACTGGCTGTAGTACAAGGTACTCTCAGCCATTAACCGTAAGGTGGTTTGCAAATTCTGCAAGTAGATGTAGATGCTGATGCGGATCCAGGTGAAATTGTTATAATCATAGGGCAATCTGGAGATAAAAATGGCTGAATACCGGTATTTTATGGTCGTTAAGAAAGCGTTACTCGCAGCTGTAAGGACCTGGGGTAGGCACATATTAGAGTTTGTGAATACTGCAGTGCAGTAAGTTGTCTTGGTTTTACTTTTTTATGAGATTCGACAAGTCCAGCCATCCGATCCTTCGTCGACGTAGGCCACTTGGCTAAAGATACCGTTCTCCGACAAGCGTACACTACGACTTGCGATGGCTTCCAATCCATCCCTTGCGTTATCGTAGTTTAATTTACTACGAGGGCTCTTCAAGCTCCTATTGTTTCTCTGCAATAATTCATGAGTATACTCTGTGTAAGATTGCATGTATCTGCCAGTGGCAACCTTGATCATCTGCCGCACCCAAATTTCACAATACTGCCGGAAGTGCTGGTTGCCAACATCATTCGTCAAATGTAGACACCGCCTCACAACCTAAAATAATCTATAGACGAGGAAGAAGAGTTTATCGAGTAACGTCACTGAGAGTCTCTGGAAGAAAAGAGAAGCCCTGTTAGGGAACTTTAGAGAACCGGTACCCGACGAATGTGCGATGAACTATTCGTTTGCTCTTGTTCTTTAGGATTCGGTGCGTCTCATGTATCTTACTTACCTAACTCTATTTACACCGTCCGTCCAAAAAGTTGCGAGACTGTTTTTATTTATGGTGTACAAGTGACGTCAGCGTAATAACTACGGTGGCAGCTTCAACTAATAACTGTAAACAACAGATGTGCATTCGAACAGTCAGTCGTGAACAGGTTGTGTGAGGTAGCGTATGTGCGGCTATAGTACGTAAACGTTATCGTGTCACAAATCCCAATGGACAACAACTCAAAATCAAGTGTTCAAGATATCCTCTAGACTTTAAAATGGTTCAAATGGCTCTCAGCACTATGGACGTAACATCTGAGGTCATCAGTCCCCTATAACTTAGAACTACTTAAACCTAAATAACCTAAGGACATCACACACATCCATGCCCGAGGCAGAATTCGAACCTGCGACCGTAGCAGTCGCGCGGTTCCGGAATGATGCGCCTAGAACCGCTCGGCCACCACATCCGGCTCCTCTAGACTGTTTTGAAGAAGAGAGTGCAAAGTTTGTCCCGCACGTCTTGACTCCCAAACAAAAGTACAATACGTGAAAGCTTGCTGCGACTTAATTGAAACACAAAACGCAGACAGTTCTTTCCTGGAATAAATCGTCACGGTTGACGAGACAGTGTTATCAATAAGAACCAACCAAAAACCGTGAAAGTGCAGAAATTCACATGAAGAGTCAACACTTCGGCGAAACAGTCGACATTTACGTACAACTGATTACTTCGCAACTTAAATGTTTGGCAGAATGTGCATAGAACATCTTGTAGACTATTTCTCTACCGTTCTGTTCTAATAGCTCGAGAGAAAAGTGAACACAATCGTTCTGTGCGAACTCTGATTTGTCTTATTGTACCAAGTGGACCATGTAGGCCTAATGTAGATGGTAGTTGACGAAATACTTTGTTAATCGGAGAAGAAGTTGGTGCCTGATATTTCGCGAAAAGACCTCACCTCAATAAAAAAAGTCTTTGTTTTAATGATTTACTCCTTAATCACCCATCTGTCCCATATTTCGTGATAGTAATAAATGAACTGTATTTCTTTGAGCTTTTTCGATGTCCTCCGTTGATCTTACCAGGTAAGGGTCCCATAGCGCGCAGCAGTATTCCAGAAGATGACGGACAAGCCTATCGTAAGAAGTCCCTTACAGATTTCGTTAGATTTTTGTATACCTTCTGCCAATAAAACATATTCCTTGATTCGCTTTCACACGAAATTTCCTATGTGATGTTTCCAAGTGAAATTGTTTGTAATTGTAATCCTCAGGTATTTAGTTGTAGCCACAACCTTAAATTTTGTAATATATCGTGTTAGTATTCATGAGGAGTGCCTCAAATTTTTTGTTGTTCAGGATCCTTTGTCACTTTTCATACCATATAGATATCTAGTGTATATCAATTTATAATTTGCTTTGAGTTTCTGATGACTTTACTAGAAGCAAACAAATGCATCACTTTGGAAAAATCTAAGAGAGCTGCTCAGACTGCTTCTGAAATTATTTATATAGATAAAGAGGACCAATGGGCCTCTAACGCTTTGTTGAGAAACCCTAGATACAACCTCGGTTCCAGTAGATGACTTCACGTCAGTTATTACACACTGACTTTTCTGACACGAAATCAGGAGTCCAGTCACAGAGATGAGACGATACTCCATAGGCAGGCAATTAGATTGGAAGCTCCTTGTGTGAAAGATGCAAAAAATGGTTCTGGAAAAGCTATAGCTATAGAATGAAATAGAGGTCCCCTGTCGCAGCCAGCCATTACTTGGTACGAATGAAGAACGGGATGTTTATCACAAGAACAATGTTATCTGAAACCATGTTTGATATACACTCACGGGAAAAAATCGCAGCACCAAAAAATAATTAATATAGAGTAATGAAATGTCGAGAACACATTTATCTAGGTAACATATTTAAGTGATAAACATTGCATGATGTAAGCGCGAGATAAGATGTGAAATACTAGTACATCTGTAACCAGTGTAATCTTCGGAATGTCGAATGCAAATATTGTGTTGAGATTGTGTTGAAAAGGTGCCGATTATCAAAAATGTTCAAATGTGTGAAATCTTATGGGACTTAATTGCTACCGAGCGAGGTGGCGCAGTGGTGGCACACTGGACTAGCAATCGGGAGGACGACGGTTCAATCGCGCGTCCGGCCATCCTGATTTAGGTTTTCCGTGATTTCCCTAAATCGCTCCAGGCAAATGCTGGGATGGTTCCTTTGAAAGGGCACGGCCGACATCCTTCCCTAATCCGATGAGACCGATGACCTCGCTGTTTGGTCTCCTTCCCCAAAACAACCCAACCCCAACTGCTAATGTCATCAGTCCCTAAGCTTACAAACTACTTAACCTAAATTATCCTAAGGACAAACACACACACACACACACACACACACACACACACACACACACCCATGCCCGAGGGAGGACTCGAACCTCCGCCGGGACCAGCCGCACAGTCCATGACTGCAGCGCTTCAGACCGCTCGGCTAATCCCGCGCGGCTGCCGATTATCAGTTTGTGGGGTGAGTTCCATGTCTGTTGCACTTGGTTAGTCAATAAAGGGACAGCTAATGTTGTTTGTGGATCACACTGAAGTTGTCGTCCGATGATGTCCCATATGTGCTCGATTGGAGACAGATAAGGTTACAGAGTAGGCCAAGCCACATGTCGACACTCCGTAGTGCATGTTGAGTTATAGCAGCGGAATGTGGGTGAGCATTGTCCTGTTAGAAAACACCACGTGGAATGCTGTTCACGAATGGCCACACAACTAATCGAATCATCAGATTGACGTACAAATTTGCAGATAGCGTGCGTGATATGACCACGAGGGTGCGCTTGCTGTCATACGAAATCGCACCCCAGATCGTAGGTCCAGGCGTCGGTCCAGAATTTCTAGCACTCAGACAGGTTGGTTGCCGGCCCTCAACTGGCTTCCTTCTGACCAACACACGGCCATCACTGCCACCGAGGCAGCTCCAGCTTTCATCAGAAAACACAACAGACCTCCACCCTGCCCTCCACTGAGCTCTCGCTTGATACCACTGAAGTCAAAATGTTGGTGGTTTTGGGTCAGTGGAATGCACGCTACAGGGGATCTGCCTCGGAGCTGCCCTTGAAGTAACCGACCTGTAACAGTTCGTTGTGTCACAGTGGTGCCAAATGCTGCTCAAACTGCTGCTGCTGCTGCAGATGCAGTACGATGCGTCAGAACCATCCGCCGAACGCGATTATCTTCCCTCTCGATAATGCCACGTGGGCCAGAGCCAGGGCTTCTTGTGACCACTGCTGTCTTTCTGCAGTGTCGCAGAAGGACCACCTAGCTTCTCTTAGCCCTATTACACCACCTCGTTTAAACTCAATGAGGTGTTGCTAATGGCGTCTTTGTCTCCTTAAAGACATTCTTGACTGACATCAGCTTACCACGTCCAATTTCAAGGGCGACTAACGCTCACGACTGTTACACCGTGTATTTAAAGCAAACATGATTTGTCTTGTCATACTGACGCTACTAGCGTCACTCTCATGCGATTGGGGGCCTAACAACTTTAGTTTATGTCCGACAACTCCTCCTTGGCGGCGCGTCTTTTTTCCATCAGTGTATAAACATTACTGATGTTTCACAGCCCTCCGAAATGAGATCGAAATTTCACCGAACGCGAATAATTTGCCGTCAGATGTATTAGGTACAGAAGTTCTACTTGTTGCTGCCGTATGAGAATTTAGGACGGGCCGGGACTCGAACCGGTTTTTCTTGCTTATGGAGCGAAGCGGGAAATGCGTGTTCGAGTCCCGGGCCGGCGCTATTTATCACACGTCTGCAGCAGGTAGACGTCAGTGCTGATCCCAAATTATTCACACTCAGCGAATTTATTTCGAGCTACTTAATATACAGCCAACGGTCTTGCCGCAGTAGTAACACTGGTTCCCGTCAGATCACAGAAGTTACGCGCTGTCGGGCTGGGCTAGCACTTGGATGGGTGGCCATCCGGTCTGCCGAGCGCTGTTGGCAAGCGGGGTGCACTCAGCCCTTGTGAGGCAAACTGAGGAGCTACTTGATTGAGAAGTAGCGGCTCCGGTCTCGTAAACTGACATACGGCCGGGAGTGCGGTGTGCTGACCACATGCCCCTCCGTATCCGCATCCAGTGACGCTTGTAGGCTGAGGATGACACGGCGGCCGGTCGGTACCTTTGGGCCTCAATGGCCTGTGCGGGAAGAGTTACTTAATATACAGAGTGATTATAAATAAATCTGTAGAAATAACATCACTGGTCAGAATGACGTCAAATTGCAACGGAATATTGTCGGAGAAGGGGGAAAACGTATGGCAGAAGAAAAATAAATAGTTACAAAATGTAGCAATAGATGGCGCTGTAACCGTCATAATTTAATAGTGGTCAACTACAAATGACAAATGAATCATACAACAATGCCTAAGGTGTACGTTTGGCATTAAACAAACTGTACTAGTCAGTGTGCTTGGGAGTACAGGTGTGATACTGTTGGTTACGTAAGTCCATCCACCACGGCAAGGTCGTATCACATCGGATGGGAAAAATCGATTTTTAATTGTCCTGAGGCCAAAAGCCGCATAAAAATCATCACTCACATCGGTTTTTAGTTGTCCTGAGGCCAAAAACTGCATAAAAAGCATCAATCACATCAGTTTTTAATTGTCCTGAGGCCAAATACCGCATAAAAAGCATCAATAAAAATGAAGTCGGATTATTAATTTCTATGTGACTGGTGCAAAACATGTTCAATATGCTGTCCACCGTTTTCTGCAACAAGTTGAAATCAAGAAACAGCTTGTTCTACAACTGCTCAAACTGTTTCCGGGCGGCCGGCCACTGTGGGCGAGCGGTTGTAGGGGCTTCAGTCCGGAACCGCGCTTGTGCTACGGTCGCCGGTTCGTATCCTGCCTCGGGCATAGATGTGTGTAATGTCCTTACGTTACTTAGGTTTAAGTAGTTCTAAGTGTAGGGGACTGATGACCTCAGATGTTAATTACCATAGTGCTTTTAGAGCCATTTGAACCATTTTTTGTTTTCGGGTTCACGTTCAGAATGTTCTGCGCAATGCGTGCCTTCAATGCAAATAAGTTTGCAATCGGAACACTAAACAGAACATCTTTCAGATAGCTCCACAGCCAGAAGTCACACGGATTAAGGCCAAGTGGCCGCTGTGGACGAGCGGTTCTAGGCGCTTCAGTGCGGAACCACGGGGCTGCTACGGTCGCAGGTTCGAATCCTGCCTCGGGCATGGATGTGTGTGATGTCCTTAGATTGGTTAGGTTTACATAGTTCTAAGTCTAGGGGAGTGATGACCTCAGACAGTGCTTAGAGCCATTTGAACCATTTGATTAAGGTAAGGTGATCGGGACGGCCAGGCTGTAGGGAAATGGCGGCTAATAATTCTAGCATTTCCAAAATGGAGCTACAGTAGCTGCTTGACTGGATTTGCAATGTGCGGAGGTGCGCCATCTTGCATAAAAATGATCCCATTCACACCTCCACACTGTTGGAGATCTAGAATGATATGGTTGCGCAAAAGACACTCACAGCGCTTACCAGGACCGGAAACACCTGTTTCTTCGAAAAAATATGGCTGTATGATAAATGATGCCGTAAACCCTCACCACACATTGCTCTTTCCTGGATGAACTGGTACTGGTTGATTTGCGTGTGAATCTTCCGTTGCCCATATTCGACAATTCTGTGTATTGACATATCCTGTCAGATGGAAATGGGCTTCGTTTGTCCACAATATCCTCCGCGGCAACCATTGTCCACTTCCATGCGAACAAGAAAGTCTAAATCAAAGGTCTCTCTTCCTCGCAGGTCAACAGAAAGCAACTCGTGCACATGGGTAATTCTGAACGGATATGTCCAATGTTCAGGCAATTCTGCGTGCACTGCACGTTTGCACACTGCCACGCGTCTCCTCCTGCATTGCTGTGGCCAATGCTTCCACTGACGTCGAATCAATTCGTTTCCTCCCCCAAGCAGGTTGCACACAAAAAGAACCCGCCGTTTGGAATTTGCAAATCATTTTCTCCAGACCCATTGCAGCCATAGGACCAACGCCTTTTTTCAAACTCTTCAGTGTTCGGAACTACTGCAGTGAGACGTGTGCACAGTCCTCATTCCTGGGTAATACAGCTTTACAAGCAGAGGGCGATCCCGGATTCAGAGAGTCATGGCCAACATCGCAGACGCGAAAGGAGGAAGAGCCGTGTACACGGCGTGTTTATACCAACTTCAATGGGTCGTGCGCATGACAGGTGTTTCCATTTACGTATTCTGAGACATACAGCGCCACCTACTGATCTATTTTCACACTATTTTTTTTCTTCTGCCATACGTTTTCCCCCTTCTCCGATAATATTCCGTTGCAATTTCACGTCATTCTGAGCAGTGGTGTTATTTCTACGGCGTTTTGTCGGTTTAACTTTAATTATAATCACCCGCCTGTCCCAAAATCCTACTGCAAGTCAAGTTTCTGGCGAAGACGTCACAAAGGCATAACATTCCAGTTACTGCATAATTTAAAAATCGACAGTGCTCCGACTCACGTCTTCATTTGCAGCACTCGTGGTCATCGACAGACGGGAAGCAGCTCAGCGCTTTCGAGAACAGAGCTAAGCACGTAGCAAGGGTTCGTAGCCTTCAGGCAGCACAGAGACGGTCTCAGATTTAGGCTCCCGGCCCAAGGTCTGGGATGTAACAAAGCAGCAGCGAAGAGCACCTCGCACAGGACGCCCTCGTGACGCACGAACGGAGGCAAGCGTGCAGGTGGCGGGTATTTTTAGGCACGCACCAGGGTCAGACGTCTCAGCTTCGCTTTCCTCGAAAAAATTTGTGTTCGGAAGCCCGCTAGCACGTAGCAGATCTCGTCGCTCGTCCAAACTCGCAACCTTCATGCCGGAGCGCAGCGCTTCTTGGGAGGCCGTCAGTTGCCACCTTCTCGTGCTTCCGCTGATTGGCTCGACGGGATTCTGCATGATATTTCCCTTGACAGTAATTCTAGGCAGAGCATGAGCAGCATTTGGCTACAGACACACAAAGTGAGGCCTGTACCGACAATATCACATAGCTTTATACGAGGGGCGTTCAGTAAGTAATGCAACCAAGTTTTTTTCCTAAAAGTAGTTTGTTTTTATTCAGGATTCCAGTGCACCCTATTACGAGGTGCATTCAAGTTCTAAGGCCTCCGATTTTTTTTCTAATTAACTACTCACCCGAAATCGATGAAACTGGCGTTACTTCTCGACGTAATCGCCCTGCAGACGTACACATTTTTCACAACGCTGACTCCATGATTCCATGGCAGCGGCGAAGGCTTCTGTAGGAGTCTGTTTTGACCACTGGAAAATCGCTGAGGCAATAGCAGCACGGCTGGTGAATGTGCGGCCATGGAGAATGTCTTTCATTGTTGGAAAAGCCAAAAGTCACTAGGAGCCAGGTCAGGTGAGTAGGGAGCATGAGGAATCACTTCAAAGTTGTTATCACGAAGAAACTGTTGCGTAACGTTAGCTCGATGTGCGGGTGCGTTGTCTTGGTGAAACAGCACACGCGCAGCCCTTCCCGGACGTTTTTGTTGCAGTGCAGGAAGGAATTTGTTCTTCAAAACATTTTCGTAGGATGCACCTGTTACCGTAGTGCCCTTTGGAACGCAATGGGTAAGGATTACGCCCTCGCTGTCCCAGAACATGGACACCATCATTTTTTCAGCACTAGCGGTTACCCGAAATTTTTTTGGTGGCGGTGAATCTGTGTGCTTCCATTGAGCTGACTGGCGCTTTGTTTCTGGATTGAAAAATGGCATCCACGTCTCATCCATTGTCACAACCGACGAAAAGAAAGTCCCATTCATGCTGTCGTTGCGCGTCAACATTGCTTGGCAACATGCCACACGGGCAGCCATGTGGTCGTCCGTCAGCATTCTTGGCACCCACCTGGATGACACTTTTCCCATTTTCAGGTCGTCATGCAGGATTGTGTGCGCAGAACCCACAGAAATGCCAACTCTGGAGGCGCTCTGTTCAACAGTCATTCGGCGATCCCCCAAAACAATTCTCTCCACTTTCTCGATCATGTCGTCAGACCGGCTTGTGCGAGCCTGAGGTTGTTTCGGTTTGTTGTCACACGATGTTCTGCCTTCATTAAACTGTCACACCCACGAACGCACTTTCGACACATCCATAACTCCATCACCACACGTCTCCTTCAACTGTCGATGAATTTCAATTGGTTTCACACCACGCAAATTCAGAAAACGAATGATTGCACGCTGTTCAAGTAAGGAAAACGTCGCCATTTTAAGTATTTAAAACAGTTCTCATTCTCGCCGCTGGCGGTAAAATTCCATCTGCCGTACGGTGCTGCCATCTCTGGGACGTATTGACAATGAACGCGGCCTCATTTCAAAACAATGCGCATGTTTCTATCTCTTTCCAGTCCAGAGAAAAAAAAATCTGAGACCTTAGAACTTGAATGCACCTCGTATGCTCCACTTTTTGCCTACAAAACCCAGTTTTTCATTACAATCTCCGTTCAATGTGACGGCCTTACGCCCTCTTACTGGGATGGCCTGTATGCCCGCTAGGTACCATTCTACAGGTCGGCTTCAAATCCTACGTCTTGCTGCATCAATAACCTCCCTATCAGCTGCGTAATACTTCATGCCGAGTGCATCCTACATTGGAACTAAAAGAAGGAAGATTCGGACTGCAGGGTGGATGAGGAAGAACAGTCCAATGAAGATTTGTGAGCTCCTCTCTTGGGTGTACACTCGTGTCACGTCTTGTGTTGTCAAGGAGAAGCAGAAGTTCGCTTGTATTTTTGTGGCGACAAACGCGCTGAAGTCGTTTCTTTAGTTTTCTGAGGGTAGCAGGATACACCTCCGAGTTGATTGTTGCACGGTGAAGGAGGACATAAAACAGAATAACCTCTTCAGAGTCTCAGAAGACCGTCGCCATAACTTTACCAGATGAGGGTGCGGCTTTGAACTGTTTCATCGGAGGAGAGGTCGTGTGTTGCCACTCTATGAATTGCCGTCCACTTGTGCAGCGAGGTGTTGGATTGTGATCCATCGATCGATGTCCGCACGTTCAAACCAATGCAGGAGTCATAGATGTGTCCGATCGGCCAGCACGCTGGAGATCGGATAGGTCTGTGCGACTTTGTTCGCAGCGGTGATAAATGCCTCTCCTAATGACTCGCCGTACTTCTGTTCGCTGCCAGGTCTCAGTAGACATTCTACAATCGCCTATGAATATCTGTGATTATCTGTTTTTTCGCCAAAAGAAACTCAGTGACAGCTCTCCATTACAGACGCCATTTTTAAGGCTTTTTATAGACCCGCCATTTTCTGGAACTTCATGAAACTATACGGGCTGAACTGGAATATTCCATCATGTTTAATAATAAGTTCTGCATTTTTTTAACCCAGACTGGCCGAGAAAAAATGTTGTATTACTTACTGAACGCCCTTCGTACATATCTACAAATACACCCTTCGCATTGCTTAGAAATTTGTAGAGAGTAATTTAGTGTACTGTGTGTTAAGAATTATTTTCCTCATTTTTATGGACACAGAGTGACAGGAATGGCTGTTTATAAGCTCTGTGTAAGCTGTTACTGGCCTCATTTTTATCTGAATAGACTCTTAAGTGGATAAGTTTGGGGCTAAACAATATTCGTAGTTTCTGTTCTGAAAGTACATTCTTAGTTTTATGACCAGATCCTTGTAATATGATCGGTATTTACACTACTCATCAAAAGTATAAGAAAACCCCTATGTAATACCGAACTGATCACTATACGTCACTAGATGCGTATTGCCAGTATGGTAGGAGGCAGGGAGTGATGTTTTGCCAGTGGAGACGCAGTAACATCAGAATGGGTCGGTGTAGGGAGTTCAGTGACTTCAAATGTGGGCTAGTCACTGGATGTCACCTGAGTAATAAACCCATCAGGAACATTTCGTCTGTTCTGAAGCTACCCAGTTCAGCTTTTGGTGATGTCACTGTGAAGTGGAAACGCAAAGTAAGAACCACAGCTAAACCGGGACAGGATAGTCTTCATGTACTGACACACAGAGAATGACCGTCGACCATAGCGGAGGGTGGTAGTCGCAAAGCAATAAATTGAGAGACGACAAGTTACTCTCTCACCAACTTTCAGCATACGGAAAATTATTGAAGATTTTATTACAACCTGGCGCACCTTGAGCGAGACTCTAGAAAGTTAACGGCCTGAGCAATTTTTCAGGTTATTAACGCATAAGTTCACCCTTCTGTCATCAGGCAGCTCGTATGTCCTAATCATCTCACTTCCAATCTGGAACCTAGTGGCAGTCGAACACTTACAGCTGGAGTAAATGCGGTAAGTCACTTTTGTACGTTTTCATGTAAAATTTATGTAGTTTTGGCTAAATGTTGGGTGAAGCTAAATCTGTTAAAATACATAAACTCGGTACCACAAGTGGCGGCTATATGCTTCCAGTATCCGTCTTTATCTCCACGATTTAATTTGTGTCTGTTGTCCGTAGACTGTGGAAAAGAACACAGCGGAATGGGGTAAAAATACACTGGTCTAATGGGATAGAAATTCACAGGGTGTACTTTCGCCCCACCAAGAAAGTATTTTACGTCGAAACCTGTATTTTGATTTGTGTAACCCGTTCTAGAATATTCAAGCATTTTTTGTTGGTGTTTATTTACCTTAGATGCCTCATTGTTCACCTTCGAGAACTCGAATTAATCTTTCTTTTCTTTCGCTGGGTAGTGATTTTTTCCAAACATACCTTTGAATATAATCGCGTCTTCTGCACTAGCTTTTTTTCCCAGAAACTGACCGAGAGCGTCAACTCGACAGCCATTAACAGAGCCTTTCTGCCGTCAGACTCTTGGCCTTATTGAAGATGGGAGCTCGCTACATCAACAATCCAAAGTTACCGACTTTTCAAAGGCTACCTTAAGAAAAGTCTTAAAACCGGTAAATGTTGTGAGCACCTGGGACGATTCCCAAAAACTTTTTCATCGGAAAGAGAGCAATCACGTGTGCAGCACTGCATTTCTCTCGATAAAAGTTTTTGGCCTTACTCACATATCATTTACGACACTTACTTTTTGAATACTCCGAAAAATTAAGTGTTCTTAATTTGTTTTTCCATGAATTTATTTGCAATCCATTTTATTTTGTTCTGCTGGGAGTAAAAGTACGCACTACGTGCTTTACCCCCATGCCCACGTTCCCTTACTGCACTGCATGGGGTAAGACTACACAAAATTATTTTCTAGGAAAACCTTCATTACTCCTCCAATAATAATTGGATGATGTCGAATTAGAATGTCTCATGTGTAATTGATACAATACTTCCGCAAATTTTTTAAAATATTCAATAAAACCAAAAATGTGTACTTTTACCCCCACATATGCTACATCCTTACCTGGATTTAAACAACTTATACGGACATGCCATGCAAAAGTCTATCAATTGGAGGGTTTTGATAGGTGTCGAACGAAGAAATCTTCAGATTAGGTGATTCAAAGATGTGACAGCGAATTCTGATGTAGGATATGCCATGGAGCCGGACATGGAATATCCTAATAGTTTCCATGACAGGCACTGCGTTCTGCTGCTATGTTTGGATCGCCTAGTGTTGCGTAATGGTTCCCTCTTCAAGTTAATGACAACAGTGGGGCGATAAAAGGAGATATTCGTGTTTTTTCATTCAAACAGTTTCCTGGTTGAAGGAGTATATTAATGCAAATATCTAAAAGAGGGAGCCCACGACATGTTTCTTTGAAAAAGTTTTTTTGAAACTCATGTATGATGAAATATCAGCAGAACAATGTAGAACGGTAGAAACCACCACGAAATTCACTTTGTTACCCGCTGGAAGTGGCATCAATGTACTAGGGATTGTATCGCCATGGCAAATTTCCAACAGGCCACAATCTTCAACAAAGAATTCGTCGTCCTGGAGAGGGCTAAGTTTTTGGTAGAGTTCAGTAAACCTGTTTACGTCGATATGTCGTATTGGACCTATCTAGACTCCACATGTTCCAGGTTTATTATGAATTGGTGTAAACTCATTTCGCAAATCCAAAGTTACTTTCATGGATGCAGTTGGCTACATGTGTTGCGTGAAAGGTTGCAGTCCAAATGAAGTAATAAGAGGCCACCCCAATCCATCTGATATGTCCGTGTATGAAGCTGATCTTCCTTAGGGCATAACGCCTGCAAACAGTGGCATTGGCCTAATGAAATACGAGGTTCATGAGTTCATAAATTGTGGAGTTTGTAGACATTAGACCGAAAATATATGCATACAATATAGTGACAGGTGCCGCCCAAAGACGAATGAAAGGTGTAAGACCAGTAATCTCAATCGCTCTCACTTAGAACGCCTGCATGTGGTGCGGATGCTTCTCCGCATCTGGTGCGCAAAGTTGCAGTTTAATCAAAGGACGATGTGGAGGAGGAGGAAGAGGAGGAAGAGTATGGGTGGCGAACATGCTGACACTGACTGGTCCAGGAAGAGCTTGCTTAGAGCTGTCAGTAGACAAGTGTGTACAAATTGAAACCAGCCCGTCCAGGCGGCAGAGGCGGAGGAGCTTGCACAGACCTGTCAGTGAAGGAAGAACTGAATAAAGTTACGTTTCTTAATTATTTATTTGTAATCGAATTTAAAAGCAATTTTACATTATCTGAAGCACACGTAACTTGCGTACGATGTGTGAATTAATTATTAATGCATAATACCCATAACCCATGAACCATGCCGTCGGTGGGGTGGCTTGCGTGCATTAGCGATACAGACAGCCGTACCGCATATGCAGCCACAACGGAGGGATACCTGTTGAGAGGCCAGACAAATATGTGGTTCCTGAAGATGGGCAGCAGCCTTTTCAGTAGTTGCAGGGGCAACAGTCTAGCCTTGTAACATCAACCAAAACGGCCTTATTGTGGTGGTGCAACGAACGGCTGAAAGCAAGGCAAAAATACAACCGTAATTTGCCCGAGGGCATGCAGTTCTTCTGTACGGTTAAACGACGATGGCATCATCTTGGGTAAAATATTCCGGAGGTAAAATAGTTCCCCTTTCGGATCTCCAGGTGTAGACTGCTCCGGAGGATGTCATCAGGATAAACAAAACCCGCCGTACGGAACTGAACCTGGAATGTTAGGTCCCTTAATCGTGCAGGTAAGTAAAAAAAATTAAGATGGGAAATGGAGACGATGAAGTTCCATATAGTGGGAATTAGTGAAGTTCAGTGGCAACCCGCCAGGTTAGCCGAGAGCGCTAATGCGCTGCTTCCTGGCGACCGTGTGCATAAGTGTGTGTGTGACGCATTTCTGCGTTAACACTCGTGGGGAAGTTTTCAGCGTACTTGACGCTCTTTCTTCCATAAATAGGGTGCACCATGTTAGTATAAGTCTTTGTGAGGTTTAGTCTTGTTCTGCACTGGAACATCACATGAGGAAAGCTTCACTTCGCGGCACTATTGCTGCAGGCGAAGGAGATCTGGCCAGCGCAGCGTGGCGCGCCAGTGTGGTCGATGGCCGAGATCGCGCACCTTAGGGTTACGCGATACTTCGACCTTCTCGTAAAAGTCTTGGGCAGCAAGTTGGAACCGCTGTCTGAGTAAAGGAACTCCTGCGACGTGGTGTAGTTCCGCGGTGTTGAAGTCCCACGGAAGATGCAGCACCGTTCTGAGGGCCCTGTTTTGGACCGTTTGTAGACGGCGGATGTTGGTCTCGGCTGCGTTGCCCCACACCACCGCTGCATAATCAAACAGCGGGCTGACGGTGGCTTTATACAAGGTGAGACCTAAGTCTGCTGGTAGCGATGATGTGGGGTTGATGACCGGGTACAACATGCGCAGTCTACCCAGTGCCTTCCTCCTCACTTCTTCGATGTGTTGGCGCCACGTTAGACGCTTGTCTAGCGTGACGCCAAGATACTTGGCACTGTTGTTCCACGGTACAGGTCTTCCGCGGACTGTCAGCTGCTCGAGGTCTGCCGGAACATGCCTGAGCGCGATGATGATCACCTGGCTTTTCTCGGGATTATAAGCCAGACGCCATTTCGTGGCCCATTCTTCTAGCGCCGCGGTTGCCGCTTGCAGACGCCGTTGTAGAGCTCGGGGGCATCTGCTGCGGCCGTAGACGGCGGTATCGTCCGCGTACAGGGCGTTGTTCACTGCGGCTGTACGTGGGAGGTCCGCTGTGTAGAGCGAGTAAAGCGTCGGGCCGATGACCGAGCCTTGCGGTACACCCGCGAGTACCCGGCGCTCCGGTCGGCCTTTTGGCTAAGATCAAAGTGTAGTATCTGTTCTTATCAGCTGCTTCCTGGCCTCGGGTAGGCGAGTCGGCCCCGGATCGAATCCGCCCGCCGGATTAACAACGAGGGCCGGTGTGCCGGCCAGCCTGGATGTGGTTTTTAGGCGGTTTCCCACGTCCCTCTAGGTGACTACTGGGCTGGTCCCCACGTCCTGCCTCAGTTACACTGCTCACAGACATTTGAAACACATCCGCAATTTTCCATGATTTACACTGTACACATAGAGATGGAGTAGGGTAGACTGGGTACGGTTGTGACAGTTGCCATATTAGCCAAACAAAAAAGAATAACGTGAAGAGTGGGAGGGAGGCAAAAGCGGCGTGCCTGTCTGGACTTGTGTCACAGTATTGCGTCAGCCGTCGCGCGACAGTAACGCTAGCAGCGGTCTAGATTACTTTTCAACAGTCAAAAGTAAGTTTCTTGATTCCATTTCTTTTAATGATTGTTGCTATATGTGTACTGATAAAGTAATGAGAGTTTCTTCTCGTTAAACGTTAAACATTAGTAATTTAATATCAGTGATCACTTCGCACGTAGAAAATTTTGTATTGTCATTGCGATGTTTTTCTTGTGGAGGAGTGCGTTGGGTACGGTTGTGACATATTTTCTGGGTACGGTTGTGACATGTTTTAAGCGTACGGTTGTGACATATTTTCTGGGTACTGTTGTGACACGAAGATAATTATTTTTTTCTAGCTGCCCAGAAAGAGGTTGAGGAAGACTGACAGAGGGCAGTGCGGCATTACAAAATATGAAGACGCTTATAAAGAAGTGAAAAACGGGAGTTCTATACGCAGAGCCGCGGAAATGCACGAAGTTAATCGCATATCTTTGCTACGATACATTCGTAAACGCGATGGAGTCGCTGCAGGCCAGAATGAAGACGGCGTCAGCATGGGATATGTCGCACATAATAAAGTGTTCTCTGAGGAGCAGGAACAGCAGCTGGCACTTTATATAACACGATGCGCAGAAATATATTTTGGCCTTCCTCCGAAAGAGGTGCGGAAGCTAGCTTTCGAACTTAGTACTAAATACAATCTGAAGCGACCTGCTACTTGGCTCGAGAATGAGATGGCTGGCGAGGAATGGTTTCGTTCATTCATGACTAGAAATCCTTCACTCTCTGTTCGCGTAGCTCAAGCAACTAGTCCGCAGCTCTTGGTCGTGCGGTAGCGTTCTCGCTTCCCACGCCCGGGTTCCCGGGTTCGATTCCCGGCGGGGTCAGGAATTTTCTCTGCCTAGTGATGTCCTTAGGTTAGTTAGGTTTAAGTAGTTCTAAGTTCTAGGGGACTGATGACCTCACATGTTAAGTCCCATAGTGCTCAGAGCCATTTGAACATCAAGCAACTAGCCTTTCAAGAGCAACGAGCTTTAATAAAACAAATGTAAAAGCTTTTTATGACAATATGCAAACTGTTATGGACAGACAGAAATATGAACCACAGGATATATACAATGTTGACGAAACAGGCGTCACTACTGTCCAAAAACCTGACAAGGTAGTAGCAAGACGTGGGCTACGCCAAGTGGGAGCTCTTACTTCAGCTGAGCGAGGCACATTAGTCACAGTTGCTTTTGCAGTAAATGCCTTTGGGAATACTATGCCTCCTCCATTTATACTTCCACGGGTTCGTTATCCTGATCATTTTGTTAGGGATAGGCCTGTAGGATCAATTGGGACTGCAAATCCTTCAGGATGGATGCAAGATGAATCGTTCTTAGTATTTCTCCAACATTTTAAGAAATTCTCTAATGCTTCTCAAACGCATAAAGTGTTGCTGTTGCTGGATAACCATTCCTCACACATCCACATCAGCACACTGGATTTTTGTAAAGGAAATGGAATCACATTGCTTTCATTTCCTCCACACTGTTCGCACAAACTTCAACCCTTGGGTAGATCTGTGTTCGGACCCTTCAAGAAAGCTATAAATACTGCTTGTGAAGGCTGGATGCGGAGTCACCCGGGAAAAACAATGACAATCTACGATATACCAGGTATTATCAAAACTGCTATGTCTCTGGCTTTCACACAATCGAACATTCAGGCTGGTTTTTGCAAAACTGGTATTCACCCCTATAATCGTAATGTATTTCAAGAAACTGACTTTTCATCTTCCTTTGTTACGGTCAGAGCAAACCCTGACACAGAAAAGAACACTTGTGCAACACCATTTCTTGAAATGCACACACCGAAACCTGAGACTGGGAAAAACAATGCTGGAGTTAACAATGAAATACCACAGTTTTTAACACAAGAATTTTGCTTTTCACCATCGTCTGAAATAGAAAGACCTGACTCTGGAGAGAACAATCCTGAACGCAATGATGAATTGGAGCCACTTTCAGCTTCTTTATTATGCGAATCTTCAATCCCAAGTTCAAGTAGTATTGAGCTAACTGCGTCATTCTCAGCCACTCCACCTGTTTTCTCGTCTGAAATTGTTCGGCCTTTTCCAAAGGCTCTGCAAAGAAAAACAAGAGGTTCCAGAAATAAAAAGTCAACCATTTATACAGACACGCCTGAAAAAGAGGCGGTTAGGCAAGAATATGACGAAAAAGAGAAACGATTGAAGGCTCAGCAGGTAAAGAAACATGTTACTGAATCAAGAGGAATAAATAAAGGAAAAGGAAAAAAAAACAAAGCAAAGAAAAGGAAGATACCACCATCGTCATCGGATGAAGAAGATTATTTCTGTCTGGTTTTCTTAGGCCCATATTCAAAAAGTAGGCCTGGCGAAAAATGGATAAAATGTTAAGGAAAATGTGAGCTCTGGTCCCACTTGGAGTGCGCAGGTGGCAGTCGGTTTTACATTTGTCGTAATTGTGATGAATCAGACTAGATCTCAGTGTCGTACCTTTGCACTTTTAGAACTAAGAATCAACCTTATGTTTCTACTGTCCTTTGTTTTTTGTGATCATACTTACACAAATGCTTAGATTTTCCTTGAATAAGACATTTTAAGATTTTTGTTTCACTGGTTTTTATAATGCCTATTTATTTATATGTTTTGTATTTCAACACACTTATTCTATTGCATAGTTTGATATTTTAGTTAAATTCTTTTGCTGATTGTAATATGATGACTGTTATAATAACAGCTATAGATGCTACAGTTCCTTATTAATTACAAACTATTAAAGTGTTCCAAGATTATATTTCTTTTGTTGCATAAAAGCTAAATTTTTACAGAAGAAGATTATGTTGCTATTACGTTAGATATTAGTTGCAATAAAACTGATTTTATATTATTTTGATGCAATATTTAACGTGTCACTACCGACCCCAGGTACTGTCACAACCGCCCCTGGGGTGTGGTCGGTTGTGAAATTTTTCATTTTTTTTTTCTAATTTGCTCCTATGAGATAACCATTGTAACTAGCGACAAAATTTTAATATTTTCATTTAGACAAATATACACTGTACTGTAAAAAACATTTTTACTCCATGTAACTCGCATAGTAACAACAATATAGGGAATCAAATGAAGATTGTCACAACCATACCCAGTCTACCCTACTCTGATTCCGTCCCGGGGGGTATGAGGTGGCGGCAGGAATGGCGTCCGGCCACCCCTTAAACATTAACCTGCCAAATCCGATTTAACTATGCCAACCCCGCGCAAAATGCGGAACAACGGTGCAAGCGATAGAATAGTGAAACTCAGTGGCAAGAGGAATAGTGAATACAGGGTTATAAATACAAAATGAAATAAGGGTAATGCAGGAGTAGATTTAATAACGAATAACAAAACAGGAATTCGGGCAATCTACTACGAACAGCATAATGGACAGATTATCGTAGCCAAGACAGACACAAAGCCAACACCCATCGAAGTAGTACAAGTTTATATGCCAACTAGCTCCGCAGATGATGAAAAGATTGAAGAAATGTATGATGAGATGCAAGAAATTATTAAGATATTGTAGGGAGACGAAAATTTAATTGTGATTTGGGACTGGAATTCGATAGTATGAAAAGGAAGAGAAGAAAAAGTTGTAGGTGAATATGGACTGGGAAAAGGAATGAAAGAGGGAGGCGCCTCGCAGAATTTAACACAGAGCGTGATTTAATCATCGCTAATACTTCGTTTAACAATCATGAAAGTAGATTGTACACATTAGGGAGACCTTAAGACACCATAAGGTTTGAGACTGATTATGTAATGTTGAGACAGAGATTTCAGAAGCAGATTTTAAACTTTAAGACATATCCAGAGGCAGATGTGGACTCTGACCACAGTGATTAATCAAGAACTGTAGACTAATACTTAAGAAATTGCAAAAAGGTAGGAAATGAAGGAGATGGGACATTCATAAGTTGTCGAGAGTTTCAGAGGAAGCATTAGGCAATGACTGACTTGGACAAGGGAAAGGAACACAGAAGAAGAGAAATGGGTAGCTTTGAGAGACGAAATAGTGGAGGCAGCAGAGGATCAAATAGGTAAAAAGACAAGGCCCAGTAGAAATACTTGGAAATACAGGAGATATTAAATTTAAGTACTAAACTGAGAAAATATAAAATTGCAGAAAATGAAGCGGGCGAAAAGGAATGCAAATATCTAAAGGATAAGATTGACAGGAAGTACAAAATGACTAAACAGAGGACAAATGTAAGGATGTAGAAGCATGCATCACTATGGGTAAGGCATATACTGTCTACAGGAAAATTAAAGAGACTTTGGAGAAAAGAGAACTACCTGTATGAATATCAAGAGCTCACATGGAAAACCAGTCCTGAGCAAAGGAGGGTCTGTACATGAGAGATGAACTGGGTGGTCAAAAAGTCAGTATAAATTTGAAAACTGAATAAATCACGGAATAACGTAGATTGAGAGGTACAAATTGACATAAATGCTTGGAATGACATCGGGTTTTATTAGAACAAAAAAAAAATACAAATGTTAAAAAAATGTCCGACAGGTGGCGCTTCATCTGATCAGAATAGCAGTAATTAGCATAACAGAGTAAGACAAAGCAAAGATGATGTTCTTTACAGGAAATGCTCAATATGTCCACCATCATTCCTCAACAATAGCTGTAGTCGAGGAATAATGTTGTGAACAGCACTGTAAAGCATGTGGTGAGGCATTGGCGACGGATGTTGTCTTTCAGCATCCATAGAGATGTCGGTCGATCACGATACACTTGCGACTTCAGGTAACCCCAAAGCCAATAATCGCACGGACTGAGGTCTGGGGACCTGGGAGGCCAAGCATGACGGAAGTGGCGGCGGAGCACTCGATCATCACCAAACAACGCGCGCAAGAGATCTTTCACGCGTCTAACAATATGGGGTGGAGCGCCATCCTGCATAAACATCGTACGTTCCAGCAGGGGTTTATCAGCCAGGCTGGGGATGATGCGATTCTGTAAGATATCGGCGCACCTCTCACCCGTCACGGTAGCAGTTACAAAACCAGAATCACGCATTTCCTAGAAGAAAAAAGCCCCAATAACGGTAGATGGGGTAAATTCAACCCATAGCGTGACTTTCTCGTCGTGCAATGGAGTTTCCACGACAGTTCTAGGATTTTCGGTCGGCCACTACGGGGTCTATCGTCTAAACTTCGAAAGCATTCTCGCCACAGCTGCATTTGTCAACGGACCTTTACCCGTTCGAATCCCCTTCCTATGGCGTTAGGATCGTAACGCTGAACTAGCACCTTCCCCATTCTGGTAATACAGCTTCACTAAAAGCGCCTTTTCAGGTAACGTCAACACGCTGCGACTGCTGGCGCATCTGATTCTCTCTCTCATTACATCTTTTATACACTATTGTCATGCGCAGTCACTGACGTTATGCTGTCCAGCGCCATCTGTCGGACATTTTGTTCTAATAAAACCTCATGTCATTCCAAGCATGTGTGTCAGTTTTTACCTCTTTATGTACATTATTCCGTGGCTTATTAAGTTTTCAAATTTATGCTGACTTTTTGATCACCCGGTACTTGAGGGCAGTATTATGGAAATGTAAAAGGACGCTGATGAAGATGAGATGGGATATATGACATTGCGATAAGAATTTGAGAGAGCATTGAAAGACATAAGTCGAAAAAAGGCCCTGGGAGTAATGACATTCCGTCCGAACTACTGACAGCTTTGGGAAAGCCAGGCATGACAAAACTCTTCCATTTGGTGGACAGGATGCATCAGACAGGCGAAATACCGTCAGACTTCAAGAAGATTGTAATAATTACAATTCCAAAGAAAGCAGGTGCTGACAGGTATCGATATTACCAAAATTTTAGCTTGATAAGTCATTGTTGCAAAGCACTAAACCGAGCGAGGTGGCGCAGTGGTTAGCACACTGGACTCGCATTCGGGAGGACGACGGTTCAATCCCGTCTCCGGCCATCCTGATTTAGGTTTTCCGTGATTTCCCTAAATCGTTTCAGGCAAATGCCGGGATGGTTCCTTTCAAAGGGCACGGCCGATTTCCTTCCCAATCCTTCCCTAACCCGAGCTTGCGCTCCGTCTCTAATGACCTCGTTGTCGACGGGACGTTAAACACTAACCACCACCGCCACCAAAGCACTAACACGAATTCTATGCAGAAGAATGGAAGAACTGGTAGAAATCGACCTCAGGGAAGATCAGTTTGAATTCTGGAAAAATGTAGAAACACGCGAGGCAATGAAATAAAAACTTTGAGGTTTGGCAAAGAACTTGGAAGAACAGTTGAACGGAATGGGAAGTGTCTTGAAAGAAGGATATAAGATGAACACCAATAAAAGTTAAACAAGATTAACGGAGTGCAGTCGAATTAAATCAGGCGATACTGACAATCAGATTACGAGACGAGACACTTGAAGTAGTCGTTGAATTTTGTTATTTTAACAGCAAAATAACTAATGATGGCCGAAGCAGAGCGGATACATTATGCAGACTGGCAATGGAAAGAAAAGCGTTCTGAAGAAGAGAAATTTGTTAACGCCGAATATAGATTTAACTGCTACGATATCTTTTCTGAAAGTGTTTGTATGGAATGTAGTCATGTATGGAAGTGAAATATGGATGATAAATAGCTTAGACAAGAAGACAATAGAAGCTTCTGAAATGAGGTTCTACAGAAAAATGCTGAAGATTAGGAGGGTAGATCACGTAACTAATGAAGAGGTACTGAGTAGAACTGTGGGGAAAAGAAATTTGTGCCACCAGCTGACTAGACGGTGGGATCGGTTGATATGATGCTTTCTGAGACATCAAAAGATCACCAGTTTAGTATCGGAGGGAAGTGTGGGTTGGGGGAGGGAAGCAAAAATTGAAGAGGAAGACCAAGAGATGAATACAGTAAGCAGATTCAGAGGTATGTAAGTTACAGTAGTTACTCGGAGATGAAGAGGCTTGCACAGGATAGAGCAACATTGAGAGCTGCAACAAACCAGTCTTCGGGCTAAAGACCGCAACAACAACAACAACAACAACAGTCGTGATAACGTTCATCTTATGGTGTGTGGCAATGAAGCTGCAATAATTAGGTGAAATTAAAATTATTATATTCAATCAAACGGTACCACATGTAATCGAATGAAACACATTTTCAACGGCCTTAACAGAAGGAATTATATAAACTTAATAATGAAGAGAAACAGCTACAAATTAAGCGCGCGCAAGAACCACCTCTCCAACTAGACACTCGTGCCAAGAGTCCCCTCCCTCAACAATTTAGCCAAATGCCAATCACACTATTCTGTGTTGATTAACTGATCTCCGGAGTCCGGAGAAGATGCAATCAGGCATTGAAATCTCTGCTGCCTGCGTTCTTCCGACTCCGGTTAGACAAAAAATACCATTAAAGGGCGCATATTAATCTGATCTCCGCGCCGAACGAGGCTGCGCAGTGTTTAGCACACAGCACTCGCATTCTGGAGGACGACGTTTCAAATCCTCATCCGGCCATCTTGATTTAGGTTTTCCTTGGTTTCCCTGAATGCTTAAGGCGTATGCCATTATAGTTTCTTTGGAAGGACACGGTCTCTTTCCTTTCCCATCCTCTTCTAATCCGAGTTTATGCTCCGTCCCTAATGACCTTGTTGTCGACGGGACGTGAATCACTAATCTACTCCTCCTATGACCTCTGCAACTGATATCTGAAGTTAATGTCCAAGCTCCGCCCCTCTGCAATGGGCCTGCTAGCTCTTAAGAGAGGGGCTGCACTGTCAGTGAGACCAAGGATAAACAGGACGTCACCTCCCGTCATCAGCCTGACCCCGTCGACAGCCCACGCACTTTCGTAAGCTGACCTCATGTCACTAGAGCTGCGTACCTGCTTGGCGTTGCTTTGCCGGCCAGCTGCCAGACAGAGAAGTACTTACCATTTCGTCCCGCACAACAGAGCCAAAAGGGCCAAACTCTTCCCGAAATTTACTCCCCAGAATAATGCGTGAACTGTTGCAAACTTAACACTCTTAACTGCAAGATAATTATTTTTTTAATTTTTAATTTATTCATTTATTTATATGAGCTATCAGTCTTCTGACTGGCTTATGCGGCCCACTACGAATTCCTCTCCCGTGCAAACCTTGCATTCTCGAAGCAGCATTTACAGTCTATCTCCCAAATTATTTCTTGGAAATTTTACAACCTCTATCTTCTTCTACAGATTTTACTCTCTATAGCTCGCTCTAGTACCATGGAAGTCATTCCCTGAAATCTTAAGGCATGTCCTATCATCCTGTCTCTTCTTCTTGTCACTCTTTTCCATATATTCCTTTCCTCACTGGTTTTGTGGAGAAACTTCCGCATTTCTTATCTTATCAGTCAATTTTCAACATTGTTTTGTTGGACCACGTCTCAAATAATTAGATTCTCTTCTGTTCCGGTTTATCACAGTCCATGTTTCACTTTCATACAATGTTGTGCACCATACGTACCTTCTCAGAAATTTGTTCCTCAAATCAAGCCCTGTGTTTGATAATAGAAAACTTCTCTTGGCCAGGACTGCCCTCTTTGTCAGTTCTAGTCTCTTTTTTATCTCCTCCTTCATCCGTTTATCATGGGTTGCTTTGTTGCCTAGGTAGCATAATTCCTTAACTTCGTCTGCTTCATGATCCCCAGTTGGAATGGTTTCTTACTCTTCTAATTTTTGCAACTTCTCATTCATCTTTCTTTGATTTACTCTAAATCGATATTCTGTTCTCATTATATTGTTCATTCTATTCAACACAGTCTGCAATTCTCCTTCATTTTCAATGAGAGCAACAATGTCTTCACTGAATCTTAACACTGATATCCATATACTAATGCTACTCTTGACTCTTTCCTTTATTTCCGTCATCGCTTTTTCGAAATATAGATTGAACAGTAGGGGGGAAAGACTACACTCTTTTTAACCCGATCACTTCGTTCTTGGTCGCTGTTATATACATGTACGATAGAAACTTGTTGTCGTAAATGCTACAGTGCTTGAATACTGAGCAGTCGAAACTGGTTGCCTAAATAAAAGCTATAAAAATAGTGGCTGTTGGAATAATATTTTTACAGTTATCGACCACCCACAGTCCCACACTCGATAATTGCAAGATGGAGTTACATTTAATAAAAAAATTAGCGATGTCCTAAGACGGCTGAGGGAGGACATGAGAAGAAAACGATCACATGGGTGGCGGACGTACATCTGGGTACTCTATCAGGACAATGCAAGACTGCGTAAGGCCAACATTTTTCAAGAATTTTTGACTAAAAACTAGACGACAACCCCCCCCCCCCCCCCCGCCATGCTCGTCAGATCTATATTTCCTCTTTTCCGAGATGAAAATAGAGTTGAAGAAGTGAAGATTTGGTACAGTGGATGAGATAAAGGCAGTATCGTGAAGGGTACTAAATACTCTAACAAAGTAACACTTCCGGGATACTTTCAAGTGACGGACATGAGGTACATCCAGAACGTCAGAATACAGGGGCTGTTAAAATATTTCAGGATTGGCATCCGTGACGTGTAGAGGGGTTCATAACGGTCGAATGAAGCCAGCTAGGGCCTCATTCAGTTACGAAATGCCATCGCGGCAGCATAATCAGTGCGCCGTCCGTTTACTCCACCTACAGCAGGTGTGAGATTCGCAGTCATTCGGTTCCCCGCTTTGCTTGACGAATCGGCAGCCAGTATCCATCGCTAGCTTGCGTCAGAACGCTACCAAGTGGGTTAGATTAGTTATTCTAGGCCGTACCGACAACCTCTACGAGGAAAGAAGGGGGAGACCGCCTGTCATTTCATAAAAGCTTGTGCAGCGAGGTGAAGAAAAAAGTTCTCGATGATGTCCTGAAAGGAAGTTTTACACTCGCCACACGAAGTATACTGGAAGAAATCGTGTCAGAAAGACTTGTGTTTAAGGAGTTGTGTGCACTGTGGGCGCCGAAAATGTTGATTTCGGAACACTGCGAAAATCGCCCGTCGGATTCAAGCGAATTTCTTAGACGATTTCAGAGTGAGGGTGAATTCTTTGACTCACTTGTGACTGGTGACGAAAGATGCATATATTTCTGAGTCAAAAATACAGTCTCTGCACTGGCACTATCCTCATTCTCCATCCGCCAAATATATATATTTTGGGACCTGAAAGGATTCTTGTTGGTCCATCTCACGCCCAAAGGGACCACCATCACTGCTACTGCACATTGTAAAGCCCTACAGAAGTTGAGATAAAAACTAAGACAAAAGAACGGTATGTCATTCCCCCACGCCTCGCGGTTAGAGGCGCCATGTCACTAATTGTTGCGTCGCCCCCCACCCCCCCGTCGGAGTTCGCAGCTCGTGGTCGTGCGGTAGCGGTCTCGCTTCCCACGCCCGGGTTCCCGGGTTCGATTCCCGGCGGGGTCAGGGATTTTCTCTGCCTCGTGATGACTGGGTGTTGTGTGATGTCCTTAGTTTAGTTAGGTTTAAGTAGTTCTAAGTTCTAGGGGACTGATGACTATAGTGCTCAGAGCCATTTGAACCCCCCGTCGGAGGTTCGAATCCTCCCTCGGGCATGGGTGTGTATGTTGTTCTTATCATAAGTTAGTTTATGTAGTGTGTAAGTCTAGGGACCGATGACCTCAGCAGTTTGGTCCCTTAGGAATTCATGCATATTTGAACATCACTCCTCCATAAAAACTTCATGACCCGATCGTATCTTTCGAATGGGACATTGTGACTCACTCACCCTACTTCCCTGATCTGGCAACCTAGGATTACCATCTTTTCACTAAATTGAAGGACTTCTTGGGTGGACAACGCTTTTCGAATGCTGATGAGTTCTATGAGACTGTGACAAAGTGGCTTCACCAGGTGGAGCAGACAGTATACGATGAGGGTACACAAAAACTCCTGCCTAGGCTTCAAAGGTACGGTGATCTCAACAGCGATTATGTGAAGAAAATATATCTTGGCACATACCATTTCAGTTTCCTTAAAATAAATTCATTTTTAGATTTTTAATAATTATTGAATTCTTGTTTCTGGATGCCCCTTGTGCATGGGGGATCGGTGTATTAGCTCGCAAGGAGTCTACTTGGAAGACGATTGTAGACGAGCTACTGGTATTTTTTTTTCAAGATGTATAATAACTACTAGGGTCGTATTATTTTATGCAGACCGTAGTGCGCTACACAGACCTATCAGCCAGCACCCATGCCCACCACCACCCAAAAATATTATGTTACACAGTTCAGGCCACGAGCACTGTTACCCATGAAGCACCACGTTGAGGTGGTGGTGGGGGAGGGGGGGGGGAGAGGGGAGCTGCGTAGAGTTCTTGTGTCTGCTCTTTAGTATTATCTTTTATCTATTTAAAATAATTACCTGTACTTTTTAAAGAAAAATACAATAATTTGGAAATATATAATTATAAATATATGGTACATTTTAAGAAGAGAATAAAAATAATGCAGGAAAGAGTAGGTATAGATGTCATCCACCAACACCACCCAAGAAGGGGAGCTTGGTACTGAACTCCAAGTTCAGCGTCCCATTGTGATGCCACCCACTCTCGTATTATCCACAGGGATGTCTCTCCTCGGGGAAACTCGACTTGTACAGTCCATGCGGATCTAATCTAACATATGTTGGTGTTGTTTGTTAGCGTAATCTGAGGGTTAAAGTTTGCTAGGTTACATAACAACTACTATTACTCGGTTAGGTAGTTAACAAATTTTGCGTGTCTTTGCAAAAATATCCTGCCTCGATGTAATCTCTTAAGTAATATTCAAATCTTACGTGGCTGCAGAAAGAAATAGCAAACCACAAGTAACCTAACTATTAATCTTGTACAAGCATATTTGTATGAAAAACTAGTTTATTTGAGTAGTGTACTTGTTAATTTTGTATATAGTGTATAATATGCCTAATGTGTCAGTGTTGTATATTGACACTGTTTGAATATTGCTTACTTTTCAACATTGTTTTTTTACATTCATATTATTAATTTTACAATGATATGGTCATTTACATTTCTACTTAAAAATGATGTTTATAGGTTTAACGTGCGTTCTAGAATAATATCTATCCCTGGACTAATTAGTTACTTGAATGAAGTTCAGCCCTGAACTGCTTTACAAACTGAGTTTAGCTACACTGAAGCAACAAAGAAACTGGTATAGACATGCGTATTCAAATACAGAGATGTATAAACAGGCAGGATATGGCGCTGCGGTCGACAACACCTATATAAGACAATAAGTGTCTGGTGCAGTTGGACCCGTTATTGCTGTTACAGTGGCAGGTTATCAAGTGAATTTGAACGTGATGCAATAGTCGGCGTACGAGCGATGGGACACAGCATATGAAAATTTCACGAGTGTATAATGAATATCAAGAATCCTGTAAAACATCAATGTTCGACACCACTGCAGCCGGAAAAAAACCCTGCAAGAACGAGACCAACGACGACTAAAGAGTATTTTTCAAGTGACAAGTGCAACCCTTCCGCAAATTCCTACAGATTTCTGTGCTGGGCCATCAACAAGTCTCAGTGTGCAAATCATTCAACGAAACATCGTGGATATGGGCTTTCGGAGCCGAAGGCCCACTCGTGTATCCTTGATGACATCGCGACAAAATGCTTTACACTTCAACACCGACATTGGACTGTTGATGACTGGAAACATGTTGCCTGGTTGGACGACTCTCGTTTCAAATTGTATTGAGCAGACGGACGTTTACGGATATGGAGAGAACCTCACGAATCCAAGGACTGTGAATGTCAGCAGTGGATTATTCAAGTTGGTGTAGGCTCTGTAATGGTGTGGGGCGTGTGCAGTTGGAGTGATATGGGACCCTGATACGTATATGTACGACTCTTACAGGTGGCACGTGCGTAAGCATCCTGTCTGATCACCTGCACCCATTCATGTCCAGTGTGCATTCCGACGGACTTGAGCAATTGCAGCAGGACAATGCGACACCCACACACGTCCACAATTGCTACAGAGTGGCTCTAGGAACACTCTTCTGAGTTTAAAAGCTTCTTCTGGCCACCAAACTCCCCAGACAAGAACATTACTGAGCATATCTGGGATGCCTTGCAACGCGCTGTTCAGAAAAGATCTCCACCCCCTCGTACTCTTACGGATTTTTTGACAGCCCTGCAGGATACATGGTGCCATTTCCCTCCAGCACTACTTCAGGCATTAGTCAAGTCTATGCCGTGTCGTGTTGCGGCACTTCTGCGTGCTCGCGGGTGCCCTACACTATATCAGGCGGATGTACCAATTTCTTTCTCTCTTTAGTATTGAATGAACAGTCATGTTGTAACTTACCTGTTACTACGGGTTATTCCTTATTATTGGGAATGGAAATACTTTTTGCTTATGAAATTAACGTGAGAAAAGTGGGTTCGCCACCTACTCTAACCATACAACTAATCAAAGATTTGGTCGAATCGGAAAATAAATTAATTTGATCACAGACCAAAAACTCACAAATTGCATACGTTGTGATGTCGCTCACAAGGGATACGATGTAATTAATAGTGTTCCCCGTGCACTGTTCACGACAATCAAACATTTAAAATAAAATAGCACATGCAAGAACACTGTGCAGAAGATCAGCTCCCAGCAACACACCTGAAAATAAGACTTAATCTAAAGCATTTGTTACAAAATACAAGGGGAGACTAATCACTGGACCTGTGCATAAGGAAACGCATTGGATGTGCTAACGGGAAAGCTACGAGGTGAGTGGCTTAGGTGCAAAAACGTAATCTCGGAACACAAGAGAAAATTGTAGATAAAATCATTTATTCCTAAGATAAAGATGTGAGGCATGTACAAGATTCCTGATAACACGTGGTTTGTGGAGACACAATGTCTAGGTATAGTGACCAAATTCCAACAATATCACATCACACAATCATGTTAACATCATGTAAAACAAACATGCGATCGGACAGTTAGTGATGCCGGTAGCCCTACAACTATAATGTTCTACCACGTGGTTGGCTCCCCACGGACGAAACACACATAAAGCAAGGAAAATTTACGAGAAGGCAAAGCTCTAAATATTTAGAAAGGTGAAAGCTTATGCAGGCACAGCTGAAGGCAAACAGACATTCATACAGAAGCGAGTGCTCACTTCTTATCGACACCTTTGTGTGGCGCTCTTCCGGCGGATCCAAGTGCTACAGACATTTTCTAAAAGAAAAATCTGCCAAAGTTTTGCATTCCTTGCTGCGACAAGGCAAAGCAATCTTCCAGATTTGAAAAGCGAGACCAAAAGCTAACAGCTCTCCCCTCGCCAAGTAACAGCGCGCCACGCGGGCAGTCTAACTCACCCTTCTTCGACTGGAGTACAGCTGTGGACGCTTCCCGTACCGGGGGCAGACTGCCTCCCGCTTCTCCAGCCACTTCCACGCTTCGCGTGGCCCGGAAGACCTAAAGATGCCATTTCCGCCACCAACCTAACGCAGGTGTATTTCTCACAAGTAGCGAAAACCTCTTTACCGACTTGACCACTACGAGAGTTGGCTATTCTGTACCACTGCTGCTGAATCTGTACGACTATCGCAGACTTTCTGCAGCAGACTACGCCACCGTCTAGCAACGTGACACACAACCACATTCATTCAATCACACCACTATGATAATTATGAGAAAAGAGAAACAAGGAAGGAAAGAGAAATACTAGTGAAAATGGGCTACCGGACTAATGAAAGGTGGCTACAGGTGAAACGTCCCCTTAGAACAATTTATACAGGACTGTGCTTAACCTGGCACACAATAATTTTAGCGCAACGCAATCTGACTATCAAAGATCCCTGCAAAAGAATGGCCCTGACTAACATTAACCTATACCTTTCAGAAATCACTTACCTCACAAAAATCTCCGTTACTCGAACTACTGCAATACGGCGAGCGCCACTACTGCCAGCTAAATAAAAGATTCAAACTACGGAAGGCACTAACTACTGATAGGGATAGTTAGCAAATGAAAGATATTAATAGAGAACAAACAACGTATTTACCTTAATATTCATAATTGACATCCAGTATTACAAATTATCAAAACTCCGCCATCTCTCACCCTACATCCACCACTGCAGGCGGCTCACCTCCAACTGCGCAACGCTACGCGCTGTTCACATCCAGCTGCCGCTCTACAATGGCAGACAACAATGCAAACTAGCCACAGACTGCACACAGCACAGCCAGAGCGCTACGTGGCATTACCAATATAAAAATCTAAACAGCCTACTTATACAGGACCCTTTCAATGTGACTGTCGACTTACAAGCTTATTGAATGGTTTTATAATTAGCTTAGGCTGGAACCTAATCATCAAGCAATACAGAAAATTAGTATGGCAACTTACACCGTTCTCTGCGATTTATTACCTACTTTGGTAAGCCACCCATGACGTCATGGCTTCCTGAATCCTGGAAGTCTGTAAATTTTTGACCAAGATATAACGAAATGAGCTTCCTCTTACTAGTTTGAATGATTCTTCCTGAATCACTTTGTGAGGTACGCGTATGCCACGCACTCCTCTCTGAGTGTGTACACAAGTAGGTGGGAGAGCTCCAGTCCAGCCGAAGGCTAGGAGCTCTGAGCGGCGTCGTGCGCCGCATGGAGGCCGTCGGGTCGCGACCTTCACCTATTTTCCGCGGGCTCGGGAGCGCACAATGCGCACTGGCGCTCCCGCCGAGCTGTTTACAGCGGGCGCTGATTTACAAGCAGGATACGCGCCGGACGGGACGGCTCCCGCGGAATAATGAAAGTCGCTCGAAATAGTGGACGGCAGGCCGCAGCGTGCGAGGCGCTGCGCCCTTGAGCCCAGCTGCCGCGGGGTTTGCTCTCCGGGTCCCACTGCGCCGCTCCGCCTGTGTCCGGGACGCTGCGCTGCCGGAACATCTCCCACTGGCCAGCGAGCCACCCGTCCACCTTGGTGCCAGCTTCCCCTCGCAGGGAAAGGCCTCCACTGCTAGCTACGGAGCCTCCGTCTTTTGTCCAGACCAAGCGACTTGGAGCAGTAGTTAAGGTTCTGCACTCGTAAATCCATGTAAATATTCACAGCTGATTTGATCCATTATAAATGGTTCTGAAAGCCTGCGACTGTGAAAACAATAGGTTTGTTTACATATAAATAACTCATCTCCTACCAGTCACGATTTTCTTTATTTTATTTTTCGCACGACGCGTTTCAGGAAATGATTCCCATTTTCAAGCGCGTTTTTTGTGTTTGTTATGTCCTTCAGACTACAAGAAGAACATAGTAATTCCAATTTCAAAGAAAGCAGCTGTTGACAGATGTGAAAATTACCGAACTATCAGTTTAATAAGTCACAGCTGCAAAATACTAACACGAATTCTTTACAAACGAATGGAAAAACTGGTAGAAGCTGACCTCGGGGAAGATCAGTTTGGATTCCGTAGGAATGTTGGAACACGTGAGGCAATACTGACCCTACGACTTATCTTAGAAGAAAGATTAAGGAAAGGCAAACCTACGTCTCTAGCATTTGTAGACTACGAGAAAGCTTTTGCCAATGTTGACTGGAATACTCTCTTTCAAATTCTGAAGGTGGCAGGGGTAAAATACAGGGAGCGAAAGGCTATTTACAATTTGTACAGAAACCAGATGGCAGTTACAAGAGTTGAGGGGCATGAAAGGGAAGCAGTGGTTGGGAAAGGAGTGAGACAGGCTTGTAGCCTCTCCCCGATGCTGTTCAATCTGTATATTGAGCAAGCAGTAAAGGAAACAAACGAAAACTTCGGAGTAGGTATTAAAATCCATGGAGAAGAAATAAAAACTTTGAGGTTCGCCGATGACATTGTAATTCTGTCAGAGACAGCAAAGGACTTGGAAGAGCACTTGAACGGAATGGACAGTGTCTTGAAAGAAGGGTTTAAAATGAACATCAACATAAGCAAAACGAGGATAATGGAATGTAGTCGAATTAAATCGGGCGATGCTGAGGGAATTAGATTAGGAAATGAGACACTTAAAGTAGTAAAGGAGTTCTGCTATTTGGGGAGCAAAATAACTGATGATGGTCGAAGTAGAGAGGATATAAAATGTAGACTGGCAATGGCAAGGAAAGACTTTCTGAAGAAGAGAAATTTGTTAACATTGAGTATTGATTTGTCAGGAAGTCGTTTCTGAAAGTATTTGTATGGAGTGTAGCCATGTATGGAACTGAAACATGGACGATAAATAGTTTAGACAAGAAGAGAATAGAAGCTTTCGAAATGTGGTGCTACAGAAGAATGCTGAAGATTAGACGGGTACATCACATAACTAATGAGGAGGTATTGAACAGAATCGGGGAGAAGAGGAATTTGTGGCACAAATTGACTAGAAGAAGGGATCGGTTGGTAGGTCATGTTCTGAGGCATCAAGGGATCACCAATTTGGTACTGGAGGGCAGCGTGGAGGGTAAAAATGGTCGAGGGAGACCAAGAGATGAATATAATAAGCAGATTCAGAAAGATGTAGGCTGCAGTAGGTACTGGGAGATGAAGAAGCTTGCACAGGATAGAGTAGCATGGAGAGCCGCATCATACCAGTCTCAGGACTGAAGACCACAACAACAATATGTCATTTGTATGTTCTGTTGTCGATGTGTGAGATTCTGCTTCATTTTGTTGACTTTACTGCAATATATAAGAAAACAGGCGATTTTTAGTTGCTTGTCGATCTTTTTGTGCAGTTAGTGGCAAATATTAGAAGAATTGTACTTACAGTTTCCTTATGGTCCATTTGTGCAGTCTCAAACGTCACACACAGCCTGTTGTACACTTTTAAACATCGAAAAAAATTTACATAAACAAAACAGTGACACAGATTTTCTTACAAGTAGTCAACAGAGATAACAGTATAGGTCTTCCACAGAGTATGATATGCTTTTATACAGAGATTATTTACCTCAACTTTTTAGATCATAATTTACTTATGTCTATTTTACAATTGTGCTTATTTCTATGTGTTACTATTTCTGTTTAAGTATACTATCGAAACATCTGAAGAAATTCACTTTCATGTTTTTCGTTTAATATTTTATCTTCATATTTTCTGTAATGTGAATATATTGCCAGTTCTTCTAGCAAATCCATTTTATGTCCTTTATTTAGTCGGTGGACTATTTTGACATTTTGCTCTGTTTTTCCAAATGGGTATCCTGTATTATGTACATGTGTTGATATGGCTGATAAAGTGTGTCTGTTGTGCGTGTAGGCTTTTACGTGCGCTGTGTACCTGGTGTTGAAATTTCGGTCTGTTTGTCCTAGTTAAAACATGGAGCATTCCTGGCATGCGACCTTGTATATTCCAGAGTCTGAGTGTGAATCATGCTTACAATTTATATTATGCATTAGTTTATTAGATGTAGAAAACCCAATTTTTACTTTGTGTTTTTTGAAAATATTTGCAATCTTTTGTGATACACTGCCAATGTAAGGGAGTCTAAATATACATTTGTTTTTCTCTTTTTCTTCTGTGGTGCAGTTTGTAACTAGCTCTTTCTTCACTTTGTCTAGGGTTGTGTCAACCATGGAAGCATTGTACCCATTTTACCCATTTTAGTGTGTGTGAGACTCTGCACAAATGGACCATAAGGAAACTGTAAGTACAAATTCTTCTAAATTTCGCCACTAACTTCACAAAAAGATCGACATAATCGCTTGTTTTCTTATATATTGCAGTAAAGCCAACAAAATGAAGCAGAATCTCACACATCGACAACAAGACATAGGAATGACATAACAAACACAGAAAACGCACTTGAAAATGGGAATCATTTCCCGAAACGCGTCGAGTGAAAAATAAAATAAAGAAAATCGTGACTTGTAGCAGATGAGCTATTTATATATAAACAAAGTTCTATATGCACAGCGTTTCCCATGAATCATGTAAGGTAACCTGCAATAAGGTTACGCATTATCATCATCATCTCCACCATCATCGCCATCCTGAACCTCATCCTAATCGTTCTTAATTCTTCTATACAGCGTGAGTCAGTAGGAAAGGTGCCTGTTTTGACAGGTGATGTCATTAGTGATGCTGAACAAAAAACGTGATGTGGACATATGCCCTATATGCCCTATTCCGAATCGTTTCCGAGATAGAACACTTTTAATGCACATTTCTATTTATTTTCTACATTATTCTTTGTCATTGTTTACATCGTGCCACAGTAGTATACAGGAAGTTGAGACGAACATTTTGATACAGGACACTTGTGGCCTATCAAGTCAGAAAACTACCTGAATGTGGCCTACGAAAAGTAGGCTACAGCGCACGCGCGTTGCACGAGGTTTCCAACATTCTCGCGGTTTCTTGGCGCCAACTGTTAGTCCTAAATTAAAAATAAATAGGCCTTTTTTGTTGCAAATTTAATTTACTTTAATTGCGTACTGGGACACGTTTTCGTTGGAGTGTGTACAAAAGTGATATTAAACGTGTTCTATCTCGGAAACCATTCACAATAGGGCATATGACCATATGAAGTTTTTTGTTCAGAATCATAATTACTATTACGTCTCAATGCTTGTACCTTCCCTCCTGACTCAGCCTGTATAAGCCTATGTATTGTGAAATGAATGGGACAGTACACAGGTGGTTAAGCTCATATTCAGCTGGAATAATGCAGAAGCTTGAAATGAACAGTTCATGTAAAACACAAAAATCAACAGATTCCTCAAATTGAGGAAATATCAAGAATGACGTCCCACAGGGTTCAGTCTTGTGTCCCTTATTATTCTTAATGACTTTCCATTCTGTATTCATGAAAATGCAAAGCTAGAAATTTATGATGATGAAGCAAGTATAGTAATCAGACCCAAAAAACAAAAATTAGCTGACGAATTTGTAAATAACGTCTTTCAGAAAACTATTAAGTGGTTCTACCACATTTAATCTCATTAAATGTCGATAATACACAGCTATACCATTTTGAACAGTAAATGACATCATACCATTAGTAAATATAGACTTTGAACAAAATTCTGCAGCAAAGGCAGAATATTAAAATTTTTTGGATGTGTGTATTGATGAGAGAATGAATTTGAACATACACACTGATGATCCGCTGAAACGTTCAGCCACTTATGCTGTTGGGATTATTACAAATTTTGGCGATAGGTGTAGCAGTAAATTAACTTGCTATGCCTATTTCCATTTACTGCTCTTATATGGCATCATATTTTGGGGTGACTCATCATTAAGGTGAAAAGTATTCATTACACAATAGTGTGCAAGCAAAATAATAACTGGAGCCCACCAAAGATCATTTTGCAGACATTTATTTAAGGAACTAAGGATATTCACAGCAGTTTTACTTATGAAATTTGTTATGCCCCTCTCGAGATTGTCCTGGTCGTGCGACACTTTGTGAATGGCTATCTTCAGGAGGACAAGTCCCCATCCGTCAGCATAATAATCAACAGCGTCATCATCATAAGAAGAAGAAACAGAAGAGGAAGAACACTGCATTTCGTTTTGGGTTCGTTTAGTAGACACGGAAGTGCCCGGAGATATTCATCCAATTCCAACTGGCTGATGCTACTACAGACACATTGCAAGTAAATAGGCATGCAGCCGCCGCGCGGTGTAGCCGTGCGGTCTAGGGCGCCTCGCCACGGATCGCGCGGCTCCCACCGTCGGAGGTTCGAGTCCTCCCTGGGGCATGGGTGTGTGTATTGTCCTTCGCGTAGGTTAGTTTAAGTCAGATTAAGCAGCGCGTAAGCCTAGAGACCGATGACCTTCGCAGTCTGGTCCCATAGGAACTTACCACAAATTTCCAAAAATTGCTTACCGCCGCGATGTTGTTTGATTGCAGGCCCTGGAAACAGTCACAGAGCGATTTAAGTTAAAACGATCTCGTAAGGAGTAATTGTAGGAAAGGCAGACGCAAAACTGAGATTTATTGGTTCAAATGGTTCAAAAGGCTCTGAGCACTATGGGACTCAACATCTTAGGTCATAAGTCCCCTAGAACTTAGAACTACTTAAACCTAACTAACCTAAGGACATCACACACACCCATGCCCGAGGCAGTATTCGAACTTGCGACCGTAGCAGTCCCGCGGTTCCGGACTGCAGCGCCAGAACCGCTAGACCACCGCGGCCGGCAAGATTTATTGGGAGAAACGTCAGGAAGTGAAGTCAACCTAAGGAGGAGATGGTGTACGAGACACTTATTCGAGTAATAATTGAATATTGTTCGTCACCCGGCGATCCGTAACAGGTAGGATTGTCAGTGTAAATAAGGCAAATTCAAAGAAAAACAGCACATGTCGTGAGGGGTTGTTTTGTAAGCACGAAAGGCTCAGGGAGACAGTCATCTAACTACAACCGGCTGACACTGCTACAGAGGCGATGTGCGTCGCGGCGTAGTTTACTGTTAAAATTCCGAGAGCGCACGCTCCCAGAAGAGTCAACCAACGTATGGCTTCCTCGTACACAAACCTCGCGTAAAATTAAAGATGTTGGAGCACATGCGAACGCTGACGAAAGTCATTCAACCGTCGCACCAGTTGCACCAGGAACAGCAAGTGACACGGTAAACGAAGTTCCTTCTGACGTACATTGTAAGATGATTTGCGGACGAGGCCTACGAGAAAGACAGGCCGCGGCGCGTACGTCACGAAGGTAGTCCTGCGCTCGCTCGCTCAAATCAGCAGACAAACTACGTTTCTACACCTGTTAACACGCAACTAGGCGTGACCGTAGAAACGAAAACTGAATCTTCTACTGGAATCCACTATTATGGAATCTTACTGTTATTAGTCCTATAATGGTGGGAAGTCCATGGGCCTACTTATAATTTGCTACGGCTGTACTAGCGTACAATAAAATAAAGTCATGCTAAAATGAGTATCAACTGCATAAGGCACCGCTTCCAGCATGCAATTACTTCTTTTAAGCAGAAGTGACTAAATGTTATAAACAGGCCGTTATTCTTTATATATCGAGTATTGATCTTAAGTTTAGCTGTAGTACTGTTAATCAGACTCCATAATAGCAGATTCCAGTGGAAGATGCAATTTTCGTTGGTACTTACACGCCCAGCTGCGAGTTAACAAGTTTAGAAACGTATTTTGTCTGCTGAGCTGAGCGAGCGAGCAAGTTCAGGACTACCTTCGTGACGTACGCGCCGCGGCCTGTCTTTCTCGTGGGCCTCGCTTGGGAAGTATACTCTACCCAGTCAAATCGATGTGTCCACCGCCTATGTTTGGCGTCAACGTACAGTAACCAGTCACAAACGGCAGGTGGCCGTACTAGCAGTGGAGGGTAAGGGTAACTTATGTTAAGTATGTGGGGGGTGGGGGCGTACAAGGATAAGAGCCGTTGGCACAATGCGTAAACGGAGCTATTTATCTGACGCCCAAAAGCGCGTGATCATTGGCTTTCGGGCCAATGGTGGAATCATTGCCGAAGCAGCTAACTTTGTACACATTAAGTGATATAGGCATGAGTATTCAAACACAGAGATATGTAAACAGGCAGAATACGGCGCTGCGGTCGGCAACGCCTATATAAGAAAACAAGGGTCTGGGGCAGTTGTTAGATCGGTTATTGCTTCTACAATGGCAGGTTATCAAGATTTAAGAGAGCTGCAGTGTGGTGTTCTAGTCGGCGCACGAGCGATGGGACACAGTATCGAGGCAGCGATGAAGTGGGGATTTTCCCGTGCGACCATTTCACGAGTGTACCATGAATATCAGGAATTAGGAAAAACTTCAAATCTCCGACATCGCTGCGGCAGAAAAAAGATCCTGCAAGAACGGGACCAACGACGACTGAAGAGAATCGTTCAACGTGACAGAAGCGCAACACTTCCGCAAATTGCTGCAGATTTCAATATCGGGCCATCAACAAGTTAATCGAAGCATCCTCATTGGGCTTTTAGAGCCGAAGGCCCATTCCTGTGACCTTGACGACTGCACGACACAAAGTTTTATGCCTCACCTGGACCCATCAACACCGACATGACTGGAAACATACTGCCTGGTCGAACGAGTCTCCTTTCAAATTGTATCGAGTGGATGGGCGTGTGCTGGTATGGAGACAACGTCATGAATCCATGAAACCCCTGTCAGCAGGAGACTGTTCCAGCTGGTGGAGGGTCGTAATGGTGTAGAGAGCGTGCAGTTGGAGTGATATGGGACCTCTGATACATCTAGATACGACTCTGATAGGTGACACGTATGTAAACATCCTGTTTGATCACCTGCATCAATTAATATCCATTGTGCATTCCTACGGAGCTGGACAATTCCAGCAGGACAGTGCGATACCCCACATGTCCAGAATTGTTACAGAGGCTCCAGGAGCACTCTTCTGAGTTTAAACAGTTCTGCTGGCCACCAAACTTCCCAGACATGTACATTATTGAGCACATCTGGGATGCTTTGCAACGTGCTGCTCTGAAGAGATCTCCATCCCTCGTGTAGTAACTGATTTGTGGGCAGCCCTGCAGGATTCATTGTGTAAATTACCTCCAGCACTACTTCCGACATTGGTCGAGTCTGTGCCACGTCGTGTTGCGGCAGTTCTGCGTGCTCGTGGGGGCCCTACACGATATTAGGCTGGTGTACCAATTTCTTTGGCTCTTCAGCGTGTATTGTGCATTGGGCACCGAGGCAGGAGTGGTGCATCTTGGGCCATAGATAACAGGGGTGATGAACGGCTGTGTAAGTGTGTAGTGGCGAACAGACGTGCAATTGTTTAGCAACTGACCACCCAGATGAACCATGGGGCTACCTACTGTGCCTTGTCAACAACCATCAACGAACTTTGTTGCATTTGGGCCTCTGCAGCAAGCGCCACGTTCATGCAATCTTCATGACTGCAGTTCATCGGCCATGAAGGCTGGAATTCGCACTCCAATAGCTCAATTGGACGTTCACCGAATGGCGACAGGTGCTTTTAACAGACGAATAACGTTTAATGTTCCATCAGACAGATGGCTGTTGGCGTGTACGGCGTAAACGTCTGAAAGCAATAAAGGAAGGATCGTTATGAACTGGAGAATGTTTTCGTGGCATTCCCATGGTGATCTAGCCATTCTGGAAACCACAGTGGATAAACACAAGTATGCATCTATTCTTGGGGATCATGCCCATCTCTACATGTAGTTTGTTTCCCATGGAACGATGACATCTACCAGCAGGATAATTCAACGTGTTACACAGCTCGCAGTGTACGTGCGTGATTCTAAGAAGACCAGAATGATTTTACTGTATTCCCCTGGCCACCAAACTCCTCGTATCAAAACCCAGTCGGTAATATGCGGAACCACGATGAGGCTCATCGCGCCATGGTTCCTAAACCGAGAATCCTGTCGCAGCTGGCCACGCCAATGGAATCGGCATGGCTCCTCATCCCTGTCGCTAACTGCCAGAACCTCTTCGACTCTCTTCTTGCACGGCTCGCAGCTGTCCGTGATGTAAAAGATGGTTATTCACGGTTTTGACAAATTGTCACAATGAAATGTCTGGTGTATAAGTAGGTGTAGAAGTACATCGTCATCATCAGCAGCACTCATTTGACGTGCATTGCTGGGTAAAGGTCTCCGCTAAGCTTATCGGTCTGCAGATACGCACATCCATATTGCTCCAGCGTGGTTTCTAATGTCGTCTGTGCACTTTCCATTAGGTCGTAGTCTCGGACTTTTCTTATCGCACTGAATGGAACAAGCAACTTTCTTAGTTCATCAAACATCTATTCGCCTGGCGTCATATGACCTACCCCACTCCATTCTAGAAATCCTAGAAATCCTTATAGGCTTCATAATCATTACTGACATAATTACAGCCTCCAAATCAGTTTATTTCTCACCCATTCGTTTATTTTGCTGTCTCCCCTTGTAATTTACGTATCTCTCCATGCCGCACTCAATATACACTATTGGCCATTAAAATTGCTACACCAATAAGAAAGGCAGAAGATAAACGGGTATTCATTGGACAGATATATTCTACTAGAACTGACATGTGATTACATCTTCACGCAATTTGGGTGCATAGATCCTGAGAAATCAGTACCCAGAACAACCACCTCTGGCCGTAATAATGGCCTTGATACGGCGGTGCATTGAGTCAAGCAGAGCTTGGATGGCGTGTTCAGGTACAACCGCCCATGCAGCTTCAAAACGATACCACCGTTCATCAAGAGTAGTGACAGGCGTATTGTGACGAACCAGTTGCTCGGCCACCATTGACCAGACGTTTTCAATTGGTGAGAGATCTGGAGAATGTGCTGACCAGCGCAGCAGTCGAACATTTTCTGTATCCAGAAAGGCCCGTATAGGACCTGCAACAAGTGGTCGTGGATTATCCTGCTGAAATGTAGGGTTTCGTAGGGATCGAATGAATGGAAGAGCCGCGGGAAGTAACACATCTGAAACGTAACGTCCACTGTTCAAAGTGCCGTCAATGCGAACAAGAGGTGACCGAGACGTGTAACCAATGGCACCCCATACCATCACGCCGGGTGATACACCAGTATGGCGATGACGAATACACGCTTCCAATGTGCTTTCACCGCGATGTCGACAAACACGGATGCGACCATCATAATGCTATAAACAGAACCTGGATTCATCCCAAAAAATGACGTTTTGCCATTCGTGCACCCAGGTTTGTCGTTGAGTACACCATCGCTGGCGCTCCTGTCTGTGATGCAGCGTCAAGGGTAACCGCAGCCATGGTCTCCGAGCTGATAATCCATGCTGCTGCAAATGTCATCGAACTGTTCGTACAGAAGGTTGTTGTCTTGCAAACGTCCCCATCTGTTGCCTCAGGGATCGAGACGTGGCTGCACGATCGGTTACAACCATGCGAATAAATTGCCTGACATCTCGACTGGTAGTGATACGAGGCCGTTGGGATTCAGCACGGCGTTCCGTATTACCCTCCTGAACCCACCGATTCCATATTCTACTAACAGTCATTGGATCTCGACCAACGCGAGCAGCAATGTCGCGATACGGTAAACCGCAATTGTGATAGGCTACAATCCGACCTTTATCAAAGTCGGAAATGTGATGGTACGCATTTCTCATTCTTACACGAGGCATCACAACAACGTTTCACCAGGAAACGCCGGTCAACTGCTGTTTGTGTATGAGAAATCCACTGGAAACTTTCCTCATGTCAGGACGTTGTAGGTGTCGCTACCGGCGCAAACCTTGTGTGAATGCTCTGAAAAGCTGATCATTTGCATATCACATCATCTTCTTTCTGTCGATCTGTAGCACATTTTCGTGGTGCAGCAGTTTTAATGGCCAGTAGTGTATTTGCGGTATTTGAATGCCTTTCGCGTTAAAAGTCTTCCCGCCATCAGCAGAAGGTTTTAATTCACTCACCCGAAAGATTAGTTTTGAAAACCCATTATTGTTTACCAAAATCACTCCTGTTCCTGTTTACTCTTATGTCTATTTATTTTGCAGTTCGCGCTGGTAAGTGAATCGAATGTACCATCTAATTAAATATAGTGAAGTTTCTTATCCACCGCACTGTTCGCGCTATACTTGATTTGGTACCATAGTTTACATTTCTTCTGAGTTATTGCGTGCCGAAATAGCTCCCAATGCAGCGACTGTGATTAATGTTTCCAATTTGACGCTTTGGTTTTTATGTATCCGCTGACCAGAAAACATTTTTATCGAATGTTCTGTAGTCATAGGCAAGACTGTCTTTGGTAAACTGATTGAAATAATTTCATTTCGTATCTCTGTCAGAATGTCTCTTACTTTTGTGTAGTAACAACAAGCAGCCAGCATCATCAATTCCTATCCCTTGTATTATAGGGATGACAAGGAAGGAAGGATCTAGGCATAGAAACCTCACCTGATTCAACATTATCGACTGTATCAGTTCACCGAAGATTTTTGCTACTATCTGAATAGCTAGAATACAGCAAAAAATTTGGTGTAATTCATGGTACTAATACAGGGCGATTACAAATGATTCATCGGGGTTTGACGTATTTTAGCTTCAAATATATAATGGCCACCGATTTGTACTAATAACCAATTGAAAGAATTAAAGTTTTGTTTATATCACTGCAGGTTTTGACTCAATAGGTGGCAGGGTCATAACAGTTTGCTAAGTGATGACTAATCGACAGAAAGCATTTTGTGTGTTGAAATGTGAGAATACAGAATCTGCCACAACACAGCGTGCAAAGCATTCTGCGATGGTATCAACAGTTCAAGAACACAGGCTGCCTCTGTAAATGAGGAAGCCCCGGCGACCACCTGTCGCGGAGGAAACAGTGGTGAGCGTGCGAGATGTGTTTCTTCGTAGCCCACAGAAATCCTTATGTCGTGCATGTCGCGAACTGGGCATTCCACAGATTCTGCGGAAGCGATTACGTCAGAAACAATATCCCATACAGCTGTTGAAACGTTTACGGCTAAACGACCGCACCATCAGATGCCAGTTTTGTGAACGCTGCCAGGAAGCAATGGAACCAATGCAAATTTCCCCGCCGACTCGTGTTCAGTGATGAAGCGACGTTGCACCTTAACGGTAAAGTGAATCATCACAACGTCCGCACATGAACAACGGAAAATCCCAGTGTTACAGTGGAGTCTGAAAGAGATTCTCTAGAGTTGAGTGCCTTCTGTACTGCTGAAACACGTATGTATGCAGGGTATTCATTACCAGCGATGGCGAGCCATGAGAGAATTTGTGACCAGAGAGTTATTTATCGTTGCTAGTCTGCGCTTGACCGCGCGAGAGTTCAGTTGCATGTAGGGAGTCGGTAGTTGCAGTTGCGAGGCAGTGGTTGTACGTAGCGAGTCGCGAGAGCATGTATTTCAGTCAGTGCTGGTAGCGCGCGAGAGACAGTCGGAGTTGTGTGTGAGGAGTCGGCGGGCGTCGACATGGGACTCTGGTCAAGATTCAGAACGAGGTATATTGTTAAATAAGGTAATGAAGCAGCATTGCGCTCAGCTAATAATGTATTGTAATTGTAATTAATTTGTTCAAGAAATGCCCCAATAATAATTCTGTTTTCAAACCAAGCATTTTAACAAAACAAACATTTTATTGAAAGAAAATTTCCCATGCATTTCCTTAAAGAAAAAATTTACTTAAGTTCAAAGAATTTTTGCGATGCATTTCCTCCAAGCTATGGCAAAAAAAAAAGAGCAGATGCAATTTTACTGAGGTAAGAACAGGGCCTAAGATCGACATTTCGGTCTATTTGCGTTTTCATTGTCACTGAGATTTCATTTTTTTTTTTTTTTATTGAATTGACTTACATTTTTGTGGGGAGCTTACACATGGCTCAGATTGCTAGTTCTAACATTTAAATATTGTCTTTCAAAATTCTCCGGGGAGGTTACACTTGGCGACATCCGGGCCAGGATCGTATTTCTTTGAGAATCTTCTGAAAAGTAGTCAGATATTTGCTCTTATTTACTAAATATAATTAGCATTTGGCGCAAAGCTTTTACTAATTTAGTGAATTTCTTTCCTCAGATCATCGGCAATTCTTTGCTCTGTTGTATTTGTGTTTGTTGCTTTTTGCATTGTGCTTATTTATTTTGTGAATAATTTTGACTATTGTAAACATGCCGCGAAAGACTGTGAATAGTGTATCGCGAGGTATTATGAGTGAAATTACCGACTTAAGCAACTTCACCGATAGTGCTTGTGACGCGCAGTGTAATGATGACAATCCACCGTTTACTGACAATCATCCTACTGATGAGCAAACGAACTCAATTGTCTCCTCTATTAATTTGACGACAGTTGATGACGCGGGGGACTCTATTGTAATGAGCGCTGCCCAGCTTAATACACCCGGTTTGGAAAATTCAAATAATGTACAGACAAATTTCTCTAATGAAAATGGACAGTGTACTGAAAGTACGACGGATCCATATAATTCCGAAATAGTGACCGACAGTGTACATTCGACTGGCAAACCTTTTTGTAAATTACAGAATGGCCAAATGGTCGCACAAAACGCGACAATTGCAGATACGCAATCAAACAGCACAGAGAATAGGAATGCTGAGTTGGGGTCGGATCCAATTATGGCATTGTTGCTACAAATGACTAAACAGTTTAATGAAAAATTAGACAATCTTAATGAAAAACAAGACAAACAGAGTGAAAAATTAGACAACAATGACGAAAATCTCAAACAACTTAGTGAACAGGTCAGACAACAGAGTGAAGATAACAAACAAGGTAACGAAAAACTCAAACAATACTTTAATGAAAAATTAGACCACAATTCCAGACAGTTAAATGAAAAATTAGACAACAATTACAGACAGTTAAATGAAAAATTAGACAACAATTCCAGACAGCCTAGTGAACAAATTAGAGACGTTGCTGCGCAATGTCATGATACTAAGGAACAGTTGCGCGAGGCGATTGAGGCTTGTTCAAGAAAAAGTAGCGAAGAAATTAGGTCTGTTGCTCAGGAATTAAGGGAAATGCAAACAACTGCAACAGAAACACTTAGAGAGGAAATTAGCGGAGTCGCTAAACAATGCTCTGAAAAGGCTACACAATTACGCGACGAGTTTAAAGCAATGACAGCAGAACTTTCGCGCACAATGGATGAAAAGATTGACGCGAAATTCGACCAACAGAACACTCAGATTGACGAACGTTTTAATCACCACATACAAAACAGTGATACGCGTTTCCGTAAATTTATTCAGGATCAAAATAAAGTAAAACGTCAAGTCATGGAAACAATCACTGCTCAGAGACAAGAAGACAAACGTAAAATGTTTGCGAAGGCAAAAACATATGTAGACAACAATATTGCTACAGTATCGGACAAAATTAATACCATCGAACAGATGAACACCGAATTACGTGATGAGATTTCTGACCTTAAATCAAAAACAGATACACACTCAGTAGATTTTCAAACAGTGACCGACAGACTCGAACAATTAGAACTAACACAGGATTCCGATGTCGTCAAAGCTGACGTTAAAAAACTGAACGAAACTACTCGTAAATTACAAAAACAGATTAATACTTCTGACACTAAAAACGATGATCAGGTAAAAATACTGACTGAAAAATATGATGAATTGGCCAGTCGTATTAATGTTATTGAAAGTAATAATGACAGCAAATTCATTTAGTCAAACACCTGAATTTCAAAATTTACAGCAGACAATTAATGAGATCGATTCATCTAATAACACCTTGCGTAGAAAATTGTCATGTTTGCAGCAAGAAGTAACAGAGATGAAAAATATTTCAGTTAATAACATATCACAACAGACGCCACTTTATGAACATTTGTCAGACTCACGCAGTGCGTATAATTTAGGTAATCAACAGAGAGTACACGACTTAGATTCCGAACAGACACAGACAAATAGATTCTCTTACAATCATGAACCTGTTCCAACATACAGAGACGATAATTTTGATTACAAACATTTTCAGTCAGTGAGAAAATTTAAAGTGTTTAAAAATGACAGAACACAGATTCATCCGCTAGATTGGATACAACAATTTAGCTTTGCTTTTCCACCGACTTGACCCGTAACGCACAAACTTGAATTTATTTGCAGTTTTTTGGAAGGCGAGCCGGCAACTCGTATGAGACCGATCGCGAGGCAATGTTACTCGGTAGAAGAATTTCAGAATGCTTTTCTGTCAGCGTACTGGTCGAAGACGACACAGCGCAGAATTAAAGATCAGTTAATTAGTTTACCAAATTATGAGAACACAAAATTTCCCAGTGTGACGCAATTTTTTGAGCACATGGTGCAACAAAACCAGTGCCTAAATGAACCGTACAGTGAATCTGCACTCATTCAATTATGTATCTCTAAATTACCACGGCCATTAAGAGAGTCACTTTTAACAGGTCAGCAAAAAGAAAATATTTCGGCATTCAGGGATCTGCTGCAGCTTTTAGAAGTGCAGCAATCAGACTATTCCTTCGTAAACAAAAAATTTTCATATAACAACCAAGGCCAGCAAACTTACAGTAATTACGATCAACCACGTAATTTCAATAGTAAAAGTAACAGACGCTTTAGGAATGACAACCACCAAAACGTTAATAACAGACAAAATTCTAATTATCAATATCGTCAAAATTTTCAGCAACAGGAACCACATATTGGTAACAATAGACGTTTTCCACCGCAACAGCATGAAAGTCATCCGGTTAGCATACCTAACCAACAATGTTATGCACAAGGTCAGCCAAACTTTAATGTTTCGCCGCGTGCACGTATAGTCCCAGGTACAACAAATAGTAACGCACGGCAGCAAAGGAACAACTACGTACAGAAAACACAGTATTTCAATTCCTATCGCAATGCATCGTATAGGAATGACTATCACGACAGACGTAAAAACGATGAGCACAATTATCAGCGTACGTATAATAACAGTCGGTCTTACGAACAGCAAAATCATCCGCAAGAACATATTCTCATGAATGAACCCGACAGTAGTTGTCATCCAGAGCGTAATACGTCTTCAAGTAGTAATAGAACAGTTAAAATAGTGGAAATTCCACAGAATCCTCTTGATAATAATAACACATCAGATAGAATCTGACTAGATACTGTACAGGTCACATCTTCCAATAACACAAGCACTACTTTTGACACGCAAAATGTTGTTCACGAAAATGTTATTACTTTTGACGATATCAGAGACACTCTTTTACAGGAAAGACCAGTTGTTCAGAAAACTATTTCACATCCTGTTATCGAAATTAAAATTGGATCTTCGAAATTTTCAGCAGTAATCGATTCTGGCTCACCTATGTCAGTAATAAATGAGGAGACTTTCAACGAGTGTAATTGAGAGAATACCTATCCTACATTACCACTAGGCAAAACGAAAGTAAAAGGAGCAGTATCGAGTAAAGGAGTAGACGTTAAATTACAGAAGCATTTATCATTTTGTATTGCAGGTCACACATTCCACTCAAATTTTTGGATTGTTCCTTTATTGACAACAGATGTTATTTCAGGTAATAATTTTCTGGTACAACACGACGCTGCTTTTGATTTTCAAAATTCCTATTTAATGTTGAAGGACGAAAATGTGCAATTGGCTTTAGAATTTCAGCACTCTTTATCTGCGGAAGAACAAACAATTAATTGTACTGAGGTCATTTCCGTAACGCGTAACATAGACTGTAATTCCACATTGTTCACAGATACGTACGTACATAACTATAACACTCCAGACGAAGCTGACTACGACGTAATACAGATGATCTCTGATAAAGTTAAACAAAGCAGTGCAAATACAGATGACGAACGCACGCAACTACACAAAATTCTTTTACAGCAAGCTCCAGTTTTCGACAATGTTCCTGGTACTATGTCCGGTTTTATGTATGAATTTCAAGTCAAACAGCACGACAAATTTAAAGCCAAGCATTATCCCATTTCGTATATTCACAGAGAACAGGTTAAGAAAAAATTGCAGGATATGCTTGACCAAGGAATTATTGAACCAGCAGTTAGTCCGTACATAAACCCGCTCCATATTGTTAAGAAAAAGGATGGCTCACTTCGCCTTGTACTTGATTCGCGTCACATTAATGACATTATTATTAATGAAACAGATCGACCACAGACACTAGAAGAACTACTACAGAAATTTCATGGTACTGCTATTTATTCTACATTAGATTTAAAATCGGGATTTTGGCAAATTCAACTTCATCGGAATTGCAGAAAGTATACAGCTTTTCTCTGTTTTGGTGACTGTTATCAATTTTGCAAATTACCATTCGGCTTAACTATTTCTTCTGCTGCTTTTATTTGCGGTTTGAACACAATACTTCCGACAGAACTTAAAGACATAATTACGACGTACGTGGATGACATTCTTATTGCAGAAGCTAACTGGTCTGAACACAATGTGATTTTAGAACGACTGTTGCGAAGTTTTCATGCACAAGGACTCACAGTTAACCTCAGTAAATCGCACTTTGGCAAAACTTCTATAAAATTTCTTGGACACGTAATTTCAGCAGAAGGCATTGCGCCTGATCCGGGAAAACTTCAAGCTTTACGTGACATTACTGTTCCTACGACAAAGAAACAATTAGGCAGCTTTTTGTGTTTAATTAACTTTTTTCGTAAATTTATTCATCACTCTGCTTTAGACACACCTAGATTATGCCAATTGACAGGTAAAAACACTATTTGGTCTTGGGATAAGCACGCACATTCTGAATTTGTGAACCTGAAACATGCTTTGTTGAATACACCACTTTTATCGCACCCAGATCTTACCAGAAACTTTTCCATTGCCACCGACAGTTCCAACACAGCTTTAGGCGTACACATTTTTCAGGAAATTGAAGAAGATGGCTCAACAGTAATTAAAAACATCGCATTTGCAAGCCGCATTTTGTCACCTGCTGAACGAAATTACTCCGTTACAGAACTGGAAACATTATGTGTTGTATGGGCTTTCACGAGATTTAGGCATTTTCTTTATGGAAGACACACCACCGTTTACACAGATCACAGAGCGATACAATTTTTACTTTCATCTAAATTCACTCACGACAGACTAAGCAGATGGAAGCTTTATGTACAGGAATTTAATTTTACAATTGTTCACATTCCCGCGCACAAAATGTTATAGCAGACGCACTATCTCGTTCTCTCAGCAACAATCAGCAAGACGTCGCAACCAACTTCTGCAAAGCAAATTTCAGCGTTATGTACATTCAGCAAGTTGCATTTGAAAATTTTATTTCGTCGTCATTGCAGGACATAGCAAAAGAGCAAAATAAAGACAACGTGTGGAAAGAAATTAAACACCTTTGGCAAGATAAGGATAATGTTACGATTAGACACCATTACACTGTACGCAATAACATTCTGTTTCGCCGCTCTCATCCTGACAGCAACAATTGGTTATTATGCATTCCTGACGAACTGGTTAACAAATTAATCTGGTATACTCATTTAAGCTACGCACATTACGGAGCAAGAAAATGTTTTCTTATACTGAAACAGAACTGTTATTTTAACAACATGGACAAACGTATACGACGAGTTTTAGCGTCATGTAAAATTTGCCAGAAAGCTAAGTCAGACACCACTTCACATATTCCTCCATTATATCCCATTGTACCTGTTAAATTAAGACATATGGCCGCTGTAGACGTTTTGGTCCAATTCCGAGAACTAATAGAGGTTTTTTGCTACATATTTGTCGCTGTTGAACTCACTTCAAAATTTGTTACTTTCACTCCGTTACGTAAAGCTACTGCCAAAACTGTTTCGAAAGCATTTGTAAAACATTTTCTATTTCATGTAGGGCATGTGATGAAAGTAATTTCCGACAATGGATCACAATTTCGTTCTGCTATATGGACACGCATGTTACGAGCTAGAAACATTTCTCCGATCTATATATCCAAGTACCATGCTTCTTCGAACCCTTGTGAACGATTAATGAAAGAAATTGGTAAACTGTGTAGAATATACTGTCACAAAAGACATATTGATTGGGACACACACATATTCTCATTCGAAGATGTAATTAATTCCATTCCAAATGAATCGACTATGCTATCTCCGTCTATTATACTGAAAAACGTTGAACCACCTAACAAAAGTAAAGAATTAGTAACATTTCCTACATCTCGTCGACTACAACACCATGAAATAATTAACATTGCGCTGAACAACATCAAACGTGCCGCAGAGCGCCGGAGAAGACAGCAAAAACAGGTTTGTATACGCCGTGACTTTCACATTGGACAGAAGATATTAGTACGTACACACTATTTATCCAGCAGAATAAAAGGTAAGTGCAGTAAATTTGAACTTCTATACGTAGGTCCATATCGGATTCGCAGCATTCCTCACCCCAATGTTGTACACGTCGAAACTTTGAGAACCAGAAAATCCAAAGGAAACCAACATGTCTCTAACATTAAACCCTTTATTGAATGAAGACACTTTATGATTTAACATGATATGATGGCATTTACACATTTTATGACTATTTCTGCAATTATATTCATGTGACTACTTATTGATGATTATCGTTTTTTTTTGTTTTTTTTTTTTTTTTTTTTTTTTTTTTTTTTTTTTTTTTTTTGGGCAAGTGCCCGGCAAGGTAAGGTTAGCAGGTCGCTCGCTCTTCTTGTCGATTACACATCAGACCGTGCATATTTTTCCAGACGAATTTACACATTTTATGACCACTTATGCAATTATATTTATGTGACTACTTACTGATGATTGTATTTTTTCTTGGCAAGTGCTCGGCTAGGTAAGGTTAGCAGGTCGTTTTACTTGTCGTTACACATCAGACCGTGCACATTTTCCATTTTTTTGTGTGTATGATTGTTTTCCTGTTTTGTTTGTATGCACTATGAATTAGTTAAGATATAGCAAACACCAGTTGACTTTGACATTTTTTGCTTTATGATATCTCAACATCGTGACTACTTTACTCTTTTTTTTTTTGCTGCTGCATTGTGATATTCTGTGTCCATTTTTGCCTCTGAACACTGTCTATGTTTTTGACATATTACGTTTTCTGTCATGTTATGCTGTATGCTTAATTATGTCACCATAAACCAGTCATTATTTAATGGGTATATGATTTAAATGCAAGACATTAATCTTTGTTCATCATTCTCAGAAAGAAATAACGTGTAAAGGAAATAAATTAAACAGAAATGGGAATTTCACCTACGGAATAAACGAAAGAAGATGCAAAAACCTTATGAGGAAGAGTAAATGGATCAGAATTAACAACCATTAACAAGATATACTATACACATCGTAGAATCGCAGTCTTAACTAATTTTTTCTTTCAGAATACAAGGCGATTGATGCAAGCTGTCAGACAGAACTACACATATTAGTTTTAGTGATGAAATATGATAGAAATAAGGAATAATTGTATAATGAATAATGAGGTGATTTTTTTGCAGATGATAATGAGTGATGATGAATAATGATGAAGAATATGATAATATGGATAATGAAGTTTTTCTTTACAGGTGATGATAATGATGGAGTTATGGATAATGAAGTGATGGATAATGAAGTTTTTTCTTTACAGATGAGGATGATGTTGAAGTTTATGTATTTATGCTATGTAGTTATTTAAGTATTTGTTGCAGTTTGCTTTGACAGGAGGTGTTATATTGCATAGTAGGATGACGGAAGGTTTTGGAAAGGACAGCTATGGAACACATTTTATACACATTTCACTACCTGTTAATTCGAAGTTCACTACTTTTCAGCATAGTATGCGTTTCTTCTTTCAGCTCAATAATCCATTTTGTATTTTTTCCAGCAGAAGCTTTTCATGATACTTACTAAACCTGTTACTTATTATACCTGTTCTAGTACTTGCATTTTTATTTTTTTACCCATTTGTGTGTGTCATTCATGAATGTGATCACATATACTCTATTTGTTTCACAACCTTGCTACAGCTTATTCATGACGAATGACATTACACATTTTTCATTTACAGGAACAACCTAGAAGCAATTTTTTTTTCTTTTTCTCTTCTGGATTTCCCTTATAATTACCCAAAGCAACGCATTGCTAACAAAAAAAAAAAGTATCACCAGTCCCAAATAATGCTACCCATTTAAGAGAGTTCTGAATAATACTGAATGATGAAAAATGTTTTGTACTATTAAATACTTGCTGGCCACAGAGTGCCAATAATTAGTGTAACTAAATGAATTATGTTAATACTATACTATTCATTAGCTCCTGTTTTCAATAATGACTTTTGATGTTTTGTAACTGGCCACTGAGTGCTAATAATTAGTGTAACTAAATGAATTATGTTAATACTATACCATTCATTAGCTCCTGTTTTCAATGATGACTTTTGATGTTTTGTAACTGGCCAATGAGTGCCAATAATTACTGTTAATACTATGCCATTCACTAGCTCCTGTTTTCAATGATGACTTCTCATGATAATACTGAATAATTAAAAATGTTTTGTACTATTCAATACTTGCTGGCCACTGAGTGCCAATAATTAGTGTAACTAAATGAATTATGTTAATACTATACCATTCATTAGCTCCTGTTTTCAATAATGACTTTTGATGTTTTGTAACTGGCCACTGAGTGCCAATAGTTAGTGTAACTAAATGAATTATGTTAATACTATGCCACTCATTAGCTCCTGTTTTCAATGATGACTTCTGATGTTTATAACTGGCCAATGAATACCAATAATTGCTATATCCAGTCAATTTTATGAACATTATTCTGTAATACTAAATACATGGTACAGAAATGTTCAATAACTGGGCTATAAATGCTGCAAACTACTAATGTAATTCTCAATGAAGACTAGTATGTGACTTAATGTCCTTCACCTACTGAGCTAACTACCCTGAATTACTGCAATATCCATTTGTCCTATCCATCCTCATGATCATGGAGCACTATATTTGGTTGTTGCACTAATTCTACGTTGGTGTGCCTTGTAAGAGCGTGGTGTTGACACGACATGCTGTCCACCACCGTGAGCCATGAAGACGTTATTATGGTCCCACTGCTTGGTGTACCTGATGTACCTGATAACATGGAATATTACTACGACATTTCAGTGTCTTGACTACGCTGATAAACACTTATGGGAAAAGAACTTCAGATTGTCTCACTTGGTGTTGTACTTATGTGGAAAGATATGGACTTTCTGTGCAGCTGCGTGCAACCTAAAGTGCTACAACCATGATACAATCCTTCCCTTCCTATCATAATTATTGTAACATAGTAAACAATCATTTTTTGCTAACATGATTTGTACTTATTGTATATACATTTTTTTGTGATTTCCTCATATGTTCACTACTTCAGTGCCTGTGCACTTTTCTCATTTTTTAATATGATTTGTACTGATTCTGTATACATTTTGTGATATGTTCAATACTTCAGTGCGTATGCACTTATGTCATTTGTTACTCATTGTTTATACATTTCGTCATTTCCTGATATATTTTGTATGTGCACTTAGGCCATTTGTGAATATGTTTTGTACTCATTGTAGATATTTTGCCATTGTCCGAAATGTTTTGTACTCGGTGCATGTGCACCACATTTAATTCATGTACTACATCTGAATATTCTGTAAATTGTAAAAGTTAATTAATTAAGAAAAAATTTGTTGCTCATGGCAAGTCCAAATGACTCACCATCGCTGCCAAATTTTTGCCCCCCCAGTGGAGGGTTATGAAACACGTATGTATGCAGGGTATTCATTACCAGCGATGGCGAGCCATGAGAGAATCTCTGACCAGAGAGTTATTTATCGTTGCTAGTCTGCGCTTGACCGCGCGAGAGTTCAGTTGCATGTAGGGAGTCGGTAGTTGCAGTTGCGACGCAGTAGTGGTACGTAGGTTGTTGCGAATTGTACTCAGTCGGAAACAGTTGTGTGTGAGGAGTCGGCGGGCGTCGACATGGGTCTCTGGTCATGATTCAGGACGAGGCATATTGTTAAATAAGGTAATGAAGCAGCATTGCGCTCAGCTAATAATGTATTGTAATTGTAATTAATTTGTTCAAGATATGCCCCAATAATTTTCAAACCAAGCATTTTAACAAAACAAACATTTTATTGAAAGAAAATTTCCCATGCATTTCCTTAAAGAAAAAAATTTACTTAAGTTCAAAGAATTTTTGCGATGCATTTCCTCCAAGCTATGGCGAAAGAAAATAAGAGCAGATGCAATTTTACTGAGGTAAGAACAGGGCCTAAGATCGACATTTCGGTCTATTTGCGTTTTCATTGTCACTGAGATTTCATTTTTTTTTTATTGAATTGACTTACATTTTTGTGGGGAGCTTACACATGGCTCAGATTGCTAGTTCTAACACTTAAATATTGTCTTTCAAAATTCTCCGGGGAGGTTACACTGCGTCACGTAGAAAAGTTTACGGGCCCTATTTTTTTCCTGAGGAGAAGGTATAATGTGCCCACACATGTTACAAGACTGTTTGTTTCCGAGACTGATAGCTGATAACTTACACTTCAGACTCCAACGAGACGGAATTCTGCTTCGTTGGCATAGGAAAGTGCATTGCCATCTGAAGAAGGAACTTCCAAGCAGGTGGGTTGGGCGATGTGCTCAGGATGATTTGGCACTCTTCAGGTCTCCCGACCTTACAGTTTGTGAGTTTTTTCTTTGGAGAGAGTGAAAGACAATGTGTGCGTACCACCTTTTCAGACAACAGACCTGAACGCCAGGATCGCAACGCTGCTGCGCTGACGAACGTTGACAGGAACATGCTGGGACGTTTATGGTAGAGCTTGACTACCGCACAGATGTGTGTCGTGTAACATGAAGAGAGCACATAGAACATTTGAAGTGATGTGTATGAAACTTGAAAATGAATTTTTTCATACATTCTATCAATCTCCGCACGTGATACCTTGTGAAATACATTCATCCAAAACTGACGAATCATTTGTAATCGTCTTGTAGTAAATCATAATATGGAGAAAAAAATCGATCACTTTGATCATAATACACGGCTGGACTCGGTAATCTCGATTAAATAAATACGACAACCATTGAAAATGATACAAACGTTGAGACGTGAGTTTCTCCCGGCGCATACGATGTTCAAATAGCTTACGGGAATGCAGGCGACAAATCAGACTTGCGTTGCGCTTTCGAACAAGAATGCACCGTGTGAGTGATGATACGAGGGGCGTTCAGCAAGTAATGCAACACTTATTTTCCTGAAAACAGTTTGGTTTTATTCAGGATCCAATACAACAATGTTATTCACCACCCTTTTGGCTGCAAGACCCTATTTTTCAACCTAATCTCCGTTCAATTCGACGGCCCTTACTAGGACGGCTTCTGTGCCTCCATGCTAACACTACTAGTCGACGTCGCAGTCAACGTGTTGCTGCATCAATGACCCCCTCCCCATCATCCACGTTCTGCTTCCCGAGAAGTTTATCATTCATTGGTCCAAACAGACTGAAGTCGGAAGACGCGAGTTTCGGGCTGTAGGGCAGATGAGGAACAAGAATCCATTGAAGTTTTGTGAGATCCTCTCGGCTGTGCAGTCTTGTGTGAGGCCTTGCGCTGTTATGGAAAACGAAAAGCTAATTGCATTTATTTGACGAAGAACTCGTTGAAGTACTTTCTTCAGTTTTTCTGAGCGTAGCGCAATACTCTTCAAAGCTGATCATTGCACCGTGAGGGAGGACATCCACTCGCCGTTCTTTTGTTCACTGCCAGGTCTCCGTAGACATTCTGCAAGCGCCTATGAATATCTGCGCTGTTCTGGTTTTCCGGCAAAAGAAACTCAGTGATAGCTTTCTGCTTGAAAAGCACCTCATTTCCAGACGCCGTTTTGAAGGCTACATGTAGCGCCGCCACCTATTGGGACTTCGTGAAACTACAGGGGCTGAAGCGGGCATATTTCTTGACGTCCCGCAACAAATTCCACATTTTTTCAACCGAAACTGTCTGTATTATTTTTTGAAAGTTCCTTGTAATACCGGGTTGGCATCAATGTCTATGGTGTTTGTGCCTTGCGAAGCCAGGATTTCCACTAACAGTGATAGTATTTTTTTGGAAAACATGATGTGTTTTCTGACCTCCATCTAAAATTAGAGTTCTTTTAGGTATCGTTCATGACCATCTTGGTTCCCCACCCTCAAGTACCTTGGCGTCACTCTCGACCGCCGCCTTTCCTGGACCCCCCCCCCCCCCCCCAATCTCCGGTCAGTCCAAGACAAGGCACGAACCCGTCTCCGTCTCCTCGAACTCCTGTCCGGCCAAATGTGGGGTCTGGACCCCTCCACAATCCTCCAAACTTATAAGTCCCTCATCCGCCCCGTCCTTTGTTATGTCCACCCAGTCTGGATATCCGCCTTTCCCACCTCCCATGGCATCCTTGAATGCCATGCACTCCGTCCCGCCTATCACATCCATCCCCCACACAGATCCTTTACGACCTGATTCCTTTCCCGCACCTCCTCCTTTTCCTTCAATGGATACGGATCGCTTACACCTCCCGCAAGCTTGATCCTCCCTACCAGCTTGTCTCTCCCATCCTCTCCCACCCCAACCCATTGCCGCGCCTGTACTCTTGCATCCCACATGTTCTCCATCTCCACACCCTTACCAAAGATGGCTTCCGCCAACTTCCCCTCGCTGATGATGTCCTCATTCCTTCCATACACCCCTCTTATCAGATCTACTCCTACCCTTCTTTTCCTTCCACTTTTCCTCCAGGGCTCCCTCTCTCTTTCCCACCTTCCTTTCTCTCCCACCCCCCCTCCTCTCTTCCAGTTCTCCCACTTCCTCCCCCCCTACCCCTCTCCCCTCCCCCTCCTTTCTTCTCTCCCACTGGCATCCTCCCCATCTCCCTCCTCCCCTCCCCTATTTCCTGTGGCAGCCCCCCCCCCTTCTTTTGCGCAATAGTGGGTCTAGTGCGCGGAAGATCGTCACCCATGTGCTACAGTGTTCTCTTCGTCTAAGTGCTTCGGTGTTTCTTCTTCAGTGCTCCTTCATTCGCGTGTGCAACCGTTTGTCTACGTTTGTGTGCAGTGCTGAGCTTACTTGTATCACCAGTGACTTCCGCGAACGGCTTCTTTTTGTTTCTTATGTATGTCTCCTGTTTTTACGAGTCATTTATGTCAGTTTTTCTGTCTCTGTGTTTCTTATCTGTTATTCTGTGGTCGAAGAGCGGCGTAGATAGGCCGATGCCGGCCTACCTTTTGTAAGGTCTTAAAATAACAGCAAAGACAAAAAACGATCTTGGTTTGCGCTATGCGGGTGTGTACCATGTTCTTTGCAATTATTGGTCAGACTGTCAGCACCTCGAATGACCAGTGTGCTGAGCATAAGCGTCACATACGCTTACAACAGCCGAGCAAATCGGCTATTGCAGAACATTGTCTTGGTACCGAGCGAGCTATGGAATACAATAACACGGGGATTCTGGCATGTACTTATAGCTGCTGGGTAGTGTTATTAAGGGAGAATTTGAAATTAAATTAGCAAATAACGTTGTAAATAGAGATGATGGTTTCTGTTTAAATTTTATGTGGAACCCTGCTCTCTCTCATGTCAACAAACACAGGGGTTAGACTTAATGCTACCTCACCCTCTGTTCTGTAATTTTTCACTGTCAGTAACTTCTGGTGTCGGTCATCTTTGGTTGTTGTGGTGGCGCTAGTGTTCACAGTGTATATGTGTCGTCTTTTCGGAACTGATCTCCCGACCGAGGTTTTAAATGTCCTTGCACAGCGCTCTCCTGCTGCAGCCTTGCCTTGAAAATGACTGGGTGGCTTTCTGTCGAAATATCGGCCGTTCTCGACATCACCCGGCTGCGTTCTCGTAAGTTATTTGAACAATATCAAAAGTTACTTCAAATGCATAATTTTCGTTGGTATTACTGTTGTATTTTTAATTCCTTATGACACATTTTGGCTACTTTTTTGGCTTTTTTTACTGATCCTCCAAACAATTTTGTTAGGCCCGATGCGGTTCTTCAACATTGTAAGTAAACATTCATTTGAGGTAGTTTCAGCCGATCGTTAGTAAAAAAAAAATACTCAGTCAAGATAAGTGGGGAATGGATAAACTCTGTTGCCGGGAAGACAAACTAGGTTTCTCGTAGTTTCCCTGCATCGAGTAGAGAAAGTACCTCCGTGACTCCTTTGAAAAGAACGCTGCCGATTTCCTTCCAGATACTTCCCCCATTCCGATCTTGAGCTCCGTTCCTGATGACCTCGTCATCGATACGACATGAAATGCTGGCCTTCCACGTTTCTTTATGCTCATACCCTTTAACAATTTTCATTGTGGTTCAGGATCGAATACTTTACGTATATCCAGGAATAAAGAATCTGCCTGTTGGTTTTCATATCCAAGACTTGTCTGCAGTTTATTCATCACGGTCCGGCATTTTAAATGTATTGCGGGCTTCTCACTTAAACTGAATGCATCGTTGCATAATGAAAGACAAATACCTACGTCAGCCGCAATTCAATGACAATAAGGTGAAAATTTATTCTGGACCGGGACTCCAACCCAGGTTTCCCGCTTTAGGCGAGCGCTAACCTTAAGCACATCGTATATCCGAGCGCGCTTCAGCCCCGACTCAAATTCCCAACATGTCGCACACCCCGTTTTACATTTTGCTCATTGCTTGCAGCATACGCTTGACTTCCACAAAGGGTCAGACCTAGGGAGTAGCCAAACTAAGGATGTCAAGAAATGTCGCCAAGGCTTATATTTTACTATTATACGAAAATATCCAGGTTCTCTTCGGTGCCATTCCGCGAGATCTCTTATTGAATGCTGGATTTTCGGAGTTCAGAGTTTTGTCATTTGTGTACCAAATTAACGACACGAATATTATCTTTGGAGTTTGTTGAGATGACCGCCCAGTATTTTCATGTCCCCTGACTGTGTTGTTCCTTCCTTTGCTTTGTCCAGAAAACGACTGTCTTTTTTCTTGGTTGTTTGTCATGGACGTCACTCCCTTAAGTTTTCTCGTAAGAGATGTCTGGTCTTTTAAGTCTCTTTCTGTGCCTCCCACATCCTGCAGATCTTTTATCACTTCTGTCAACCATGACGGTTTTCCTCATTAGCCAGTACAGAAGTCATTCGCTGGGAAACAAGCCTAGACGTCTCTTCTTAACTACGTCCGTGATATTTTTTTAAAATTTGTTCAGCTCATGGTTTCGTCGTCTTTTACGTTCCTTGCTTTGCTCGACTTGTTCCTCTACTTCCCTCATTATCTTTATGTCCTGGCTTTCATTTTTGTTTGCGAGACCCTTCCTGTCGAGTACTACACGATCTAAAGCAGACACGGATTCAGGGCGGATGACTGTCTAGGTAGTGCTTCACTTTTTGTTGTAGGTACTTTTGAGAGTTGATTTGCCAGTTACGGCGCCTATAGCTTTGACACTGTGAAGCGTCGATAGATGACGTTTTCCGGAAATGGGTTCCTCTGTAAAACTTGATCAATAAGTCTTCTCCGCAAGCTCAAGAAATGTATGACGTGAATTGTGAAATAGCCAATGGTGTTGTTGTGGTCTTCAGTCCATAGACTGGTTTGATGCAGCTCTCCATGGTACTCTATCCTATGCAAGCTTCTTCATCTCCCAGTACCTACTGCAGCCTACATCCTTCTGATTCTGCTTAGTGTATTCATCTCTTGGTCTCCCTCTACGACTTTTACCCTCCACGCTGCCCTACAATACTAAATTGGTGATCTCTTGATGCCTCAGAACATGTCCTACCAACCGATCCCTTCTTCTAGTCAAGTTGTGTCACAAATTTCTCTTCTCCCCAATTCTATTCAATACCTCCTCATTAGTTATGTGATCAACCCATCTAATCTTCAGCATTGTTCTGTAGCACCACATTCCGAAAGCTTCTATTCTCTTCTTGTTCAAACTATTTATCGTCCATGTTTCATTTTCATACATGGCTACACTCCATACAAATACTTTCAGATACGACTTCCTGGCACTTAAATTTATAAACGATGTTAACAAATTTCTCTTCTTCAGAAACGCTTTCCTTGCCATTGCCAGTCTACATTTTATATCCTCTCTACTTCGACCATTATCAGTTATTTTGCTCCCCAAATAGCAAAACTCCTACTTTAAGTATCTCATTTTCTAATCTAATTCCCTCATCATCACCCGACTTAATTCGACTACATTCCATTATCCTCGTTTTCCTTTTGTTGCTGTTCGTCTTATATCCTCCTTCCAGGGCACTGTCCATTCCGATCAACTGCTCTTCCAAGTCCGAACCTCAAAGTTTTTATTTCTTCTCCATGGATTTTAATTCCCACTCCGAATTTTTCTTTTGTTTCCTTTACTGTTTGCTCAATATACAGATTGAATAACATCGGGGAGAGGCTACACCCCTGTCTCACTCCCTTCCCAACCACTGCTTCCCTTTCATGCCCCTCGATTCTTATAACTGCCACCTGGTTTCTGTACAAATTGTAAATAGCCTTTCGCTCCCTGTATTTTACCCCTGCCACCTTCAGAATTTGAAAGAGAGTATTCCACTCAACATTGTCAAAGGCTTTTTATAAGTCTACAAATGCTAGAAACGTAGGTTTGCCTTTCCTTAATCTATCTTCTAAGATAATTTGTGGGGTCAGTATTGACTACCGTGTTCCAATATTTCTACGGAATCCAAACTAATCTTCCCCGAGGTTGGCATTTACCAGTTTTTCCATTCGACTGTAAAGAATTCGCGTTAGTATTTTGCAGCCGCAACTTATTAAACTGATAGTTCGGTAATTTTCATATCTGACAACACCTGCTTTCTTTGGGATTGGAATTATTACATTCTTCTTGAAGTCTGAGGGTTTTCGCCTGTCTCATACATCTTGCTCACCAGATGGTAGAGTTTTGTCAGGGCTGGCTCTCCCAAGGCTATCAGTTGTTCTAATGGAATGTTGTCTACTCGCGGGGCCTTGTTTCGACTCAGGTCTTTCAGTGCTCTGTCAAACTCTTCACGCAGTATCATACCTCCTATTTCATCTTCATCTACATGCTCTTCCATTTCCATAATATTGCCCTCAAGTACATCGCCCTTGTTAGACCCGCTATATACTCCTTCCACTTTTCTGCTTTCCCTTCTTTGCTTAGAACTGGGTTCTCATCTCAGCTCTTGATATTCATACAAGTGGTTCTCTTTTCTCCAAAGGTCTCTCTAATTTTCCTGTAGGCAGTATGTATCTTACCCCTAGTGACATATGCCTCTACATCCTTATATTTGTCCTCTAGCCATGCCTGCTTAGCCGTTTTGCACTCATTTTTGAGACATTTGTATTCATTTTTGCATGATTCACATGCTGGATTTTTATGTTTTCTCCTTTCATCAATTAAATTCAATATTACTTCTGTTACCCAAGGATTTCTACTATCCCTTGTCTTTTTACCTACCTGATCCTCTGCTGCTAACACTATTTCATCCCTCAAAGCTAACCATTCTTAAAAAAAAATGGTTCAAATGGCTCTGAGCACTATGCGACTTAATTTCTGAGGTCATTAGTCGCCTAGAACTTAGAACTAATTAAACCTAACTAACGTAAGGACATCACACACATTCATGCCCGAGGCAGGATTCGAACCTGCGACCTTAGCGGTCTCGCGGTTCCAAACTGTAGTGCCTAGAACCGCACGGCCACTCCGGCCGGCTAACCATTCTTCTTCTACTGTATTTCTTTCACCCATTCCTGTCAATCGTTCCCTTATGCTCTCCCTGAAACTCTCTACAACCTCTGGTTGTTTCAGTTTATCCAGGTCCCATCTCCTTAAATTCCCACCTTTTTGCAGTTTCTTCAGTTTTAATCTACAGTTCATAACCAATGGATTGTGGTCAGAGTCCACATCTGCCCCTGGAAATAACTTACAATTTAAAACATGTTTCCTAAATCTCTGTCTTACCATTATATAATCTATCTGAAACTATCCACTATCTCCAGGCCTCTTCCATGTATACAATCTTATTTCATTGTTCTTGAACCAAGTGTTAGCTATGATTAAGTTATGCTCTATGCAAAATTCTACCAGGCGGCTTCTTCTTTCATTTCTTACCCCCATTCCATATTCACCTACTACGTTTCCTTCTCTTCCTTTTCCTACTATCGAATTCCAGTCACCCATGGTTATTGAATTTTCGTCTTTCACTAACTGAATTATTTCTTTTATCTCATCATACGTTTCATCAATCTCTTCGTCATCTGCAGAGCTAGTTGGCATATAAACTTGTACTACTGTGGTAGGCGTGGGCTTCGTGTAGTAGCTGGGCCGGCCGGATTGGCAGAGCGGTTCTAGGCGCTACAGTCTGGAACCGCGCGACCGCAACGGTCGCAGGTTCGAATCTTGCCTCGGGCATGGATGTGTGTGATGTCCTTAGGTTAGTTAGGTTTAAATAGTTCTAAGTCCTACGGGACTGATGACCTCAGAATTTAAGTCCCATAGTGCTCAGAGTCATTTGAACCATATGTACTACCTTACCCGCACTCCTACTTTTTTTATTCATTATTAAACCTATTCCAGATTACCCGTATTTGATTTTGTATTTATAACCCTGTATTCACCTGACCAGAAGTGTTGTTCCTCCTGCCACCGAACTTCACTAATTCCCACTATATCTAACTTTATGCTATCCATTTCCATTTTTAAATTTTCTAACCTACCTTCCCGATTAAGGGATCTGACTTTCCATGCTCCGATCCGTAGAACGCCAGTTTTCTTTCTCCTGATAACGACGTTCTCTTGAGTAGTTCCCGCCCGGAGATCCGAAGGGGGATTATTTTACCTCCGGAATATTTTACCCAATAGGACGCCATTGTCATTTAACCACACAGTAAAGCTCCATGACCTCGGGAAAAATTACGGCTGTAGTTTCCCCTTCCTTTCAGCCGTTCGCAGTACCTGCACAGCAAGGCCGTTTTGGTTAGTGTTACAAGGCCAGATCAGTCAATCACAGAGACTGGTTCCCCTGCAACTACTGAAAAGGTTGCTGCCGCTCTTCAGGAACCACACGATTGTCTGGCTCTCAACAGACACCCCTCTGTTGTGGTTGTACCTACGGTACGGCTATCTGTACCGCTGAGGCACGCAAGCCTCCCCACGAACGGCCAGGTCCATGCTTCATGGGGGGAAATAGCTCGTATAATAGTAAAATATAAGCCTTGGCGACATTTCTTGACATCCTTAGTTTGGCTACTCCCTAGGTCTGACCCTTTGTGGAAGTCAAGCGTATGCTGCAAGCAATGAGCAAAATGTAAAACGGGGTGTGCGACATGTTGGGAATTTGAGTCGGGGCTGAAGCGCGCTCGGATATACGATGTGCTTAAGGTTAGCGCTCGCCTAAAGCGGGAAACCTGGGTTGGAGTCCCGGTCCAGAATAAATTTTCACCTTATTGTCATTGAATTGCGGCTGACGTAGGTATTTGTCTTTCATTATGCAACGATGCATTCAGTTATACTGTTTCTGCTTGTTGTCTGTCAACACTGAGCTGATTCTGTTGAACTGGACGTGTCAGGTTGTGAACCAGTGCCAGGCAATCAACATTGATCCAATTCTACTTGTGGTCCAGATAGATACCATTTGGATCTCCCTGTCTAGACATCTCCTGTAGCTAGTCTCTTGGAACATTTTCCAGTGCACAACTAAAGAGAAGAGAGGAAAGACCTGTCCGTCTTCATTTTTAGAATTACTTGGAAGGATATCTCTGAACTCGTGATCTGATGTTATTTTATGTGTACTGGGTAAAACTATACCTTTTCCTGTCCATTCCTAGTTCAGCCGGTCTCTTCATGAGAGCAGGTCTGTCAGTCGAGTCGTAAGCCATCTTAAATTGAACAAAGAATACGACTGTTATTATTATTATTATTATTATTATTATTATTAGTAGTAGTAGTAGTAGTAGTATGTACTAACGTTAATTTACTATGGATGTCTGATTATATGAAAGAGAGGGCCTGAAAATCATAATCTTGTCAAGTGGAATAAATGCTTACCAAAAATTAATCTATGTTATGAAGTTCATTAAAGCTGAATGAACAACTAATTCCTTCCAGGGACCATTATGGATTTGCACAATATATGCCAAATACGCTTGGAAAGTGTGGAACGAAAAAATTCTGGATGTGAAACCGGTTATGCCGTTGATGGTATTGTGTATAGAAGAAAAGAGCCAGGTGAGCCTCCCCAAAAACAAGTTTCATCCTCACCACAGTGAAGACCCTTGCAAGCAATATTGCTGGTACGGCCAGAAACGTTATTGTAGATAATTATTTTACGAGTTTACCAATGGCGGAACACCTCTTGAGTAATTCGTAGGCAGGATGAATAAAAGAGAAATTCTGAAAGGGATGAAGCTATATAGTAGCAGACAAGTAAATTCAAGTCTACTTCAAGTCTATTTACATGTACAGTAGAAATTGCAGCGGCTATTTCTTCGCCACAGAGAACCAGCGTGTAACCTTCCTAAGTACCATGTATCATGATAACACTATAGATATACAACGTCCTGAACGGAAGCCTGAGATTGTGAAATTTTATAACCAAAAGGAAAGGTCGTATTGATGTTATGGATCGGTAGGGCAGGCAAAAGGCAAACTGAACACTGGCCCATGACTGTCTGATGCAACATAGTGGACGTATGCACACTAAATGACTGTAGTCTTTCCACATATGTTATGTCCCCATGTCCCTCATATCACGAAGAGTATTAGAACAAGAAGAGGCTTTTCGTCAAGGAACTTTTAATACAGCTGGTCCAACCATTTATAATCAGAAGATCTTGTAATCCCTTTCTACAGAAATCGATGTACTTGGATATGGAGAAGTTCATTACTATCCATTAAACACAAAATAGCAGTAGCAGCATAAACTGCAAAGACTGGTCGTCTCAACAGAAAGTGTTCGTTGTGTTCTGCTTGAAAGGGCAGAAAAATAAAGTGTGCTGTAAGTGCACAAAGCGTGTGCTGTGAGAGAACCATTGCAGTGTAGTGTGCAACGATTTTAAAAATGATTTTTTTCTTTAGTGATTTTTTTTGCCAATTCAATAACCACCAATTTGTAATAAATAATACTGATTTCTTATGTTTCAGTTGCCGTAATGTAATTTATTCAAAGAAAATTATTCTGAATTAAAATATACGCTTTTTTAATTTAACAAAAGTATTAAAAATCATCTCTGCTCTTTTTTCGTGCATGTTAATATCAACAAAATAATTATTTTTGTTTAAAATCTCTTTTTAGATATAAAGGGTCCAGTGGACCTAGGGTTTGTAAATATGCAAAACGTATAGGTCACGCATCGAGGGGTTGAGACACATGTTTATTTCTTGGTGTCTAAATGTTCGCTAGCTTTACTGTACATCGCTGTTTTCGATAATGTAGCTTCCGTGCATCTAAAGAAAAATACAGAGCTGAAGGTCAACGTCATCCTTCTTCCGTCTTTCTTGACTCTCGAATAAGGTGGTTTATCGGGAACGAAGTCAGTAACGTGAGGAGGACTTGTTTTGTCCTGAGCAGCTGCAGTAAATTAAGCACTTGGCAGTTTAGAGTCGTCTTTCCAAACAGGTATCCTCTACCAGAATAGAGTCGTAGCCTCGAGGATCTTGTCCGGCAGCGCGACAAAGCTGACCCACTTCAGCAGAGGAAACACTTTGCGCCGGGGGAAATGAGCTTCTTGGGGAAGGACGGATCTCAGAAGCAGAAGGCAGGAAGGCCAGCAGATTACTTCCGCCTTAGAGGAGCAATGGACAGATTTTCAGACTACAAGCACTATTGTACTTTCTTCCTCTGGACGACACAAGAAAATAGTGACTACTTATACACGAACACAAATGGCTTCACTTATTTCTAACATAACTTTTTTTTACCATATTACTGTGGAAGTTGTAATTTACTGGCTGTTTCGCAAAGATTCGTCCAAATCCATGTGATCATACATTCTAAACCAATGAAAAACGAAACTTGCGATGAATTTTTACTAGACATAGGACTACAAAGTTCATCAGGTGACCTTCCATTCAGATAGCTGCTGCACGCAGCGACTGTTATATTGTAAATAATAGATTTCAGCTATCAGTCGTCCTTTTTAAATTTTATTCGCAGCTCTAGGTTTCAGCTGGAAACTAGCCATTCTCAATGCACTATCATTTTTGATCAATGCATGTAATGCCTGTTGGTCGGGCCTCATCCACAATTCATCGAATACTATTCAATGAACTGCGGATGAAGTCCGATCAAGAGGCATTACAAAATGGTTCAAATGGCTCTGAGCTCTATGGGACTTAACTGCTGAGGTCATTAGTCCCCTAGAACGTAGAACTACTTAAACCTAAGTAACCTAAGAACATCACACACATCCATGCCCGAGGCAGGCATTACATGCATTGATCAAAAATTATAGTGCATTGAGAATGGCTAGTTTCTAGCTGAAATCTAGAGCTGCGAATGAAATTTAAAAAGGATTACTGATAGCTGAAAAATGTTATTTACAAGACTACAAAGTTTTTATTTTCAAAAGCACTTTTAGATGCTACAAAGGTGTATCTTTTAAGTGAATACACGTACAACCATGGACTACTTTTCACAATTACGTTTAGGCTCAGAATTTCCATTTATCATTTCTTCTCCAGCAAACTGAGCATTGTGAGGTGGTTCCGCAACAGTAGTATTGATTTACAATCTAATAAACGCTACAGTTTACAGGTGTACTTTCACAACAATAGACATCTTAGTCACTGGAAACGGCCTTGGAGGCCGAACCCGGTCGTAGCAAAAAAGTGCAACTAGAGATTTTATCTAATTGCCGATTTTCATTTACCGTTCAGAAATTTTCAACGTGCACTCCATCGCACATATGGCTATCCTGTGTCGGACGTATACTGTCTGATCAAAAGAATCCAGACACTGCTATGCAATGAGGGACTGTACACTAGATGTCACACGAGACGAACCCGCCAGTATAGAAAAATGCAGGGAGTGCCGTGCGTATTTCACCTGAGTACAAGATCCATCACGGACATTTAAAGTATCCTTAAGCTACCCAGATAGACTACTGGTGATGTGGTTGTAGGATAGAAATGCGAAGGAAGAACCACAGCTGAACCAAGTCCACGCAGAGCTCATGTCCTGACGAACGGGGACCGCTTATCATCGAGGAGAGTGGTTCTCAAAAATCGCACGAAATCAGCGGAAGAAACCACTCCTGTGTTCCCGAAATGCTACCAGCAGTCCCGCTATCACAATGACTGTGAGTAGGGAGATACAGAAGAATGGGATAAAATGATCGAGCTACTCCTCGTAAACCACACATTTCTGTAGTTAAGTGTTAAACAACGCTCAAGGTGGTGTGAAGAGTGACGCCACTGGACAGTGAATGACTGGAGACGAATGATGTGGAATGATGAATCACGCTGTACCCTGTGGAGAACAGATGGAAGATCTCGGGTTGGCAAATGACTGGCGAACGTTACCTGTCATCATGTGTAGTGCCAACAGTGAAGTAAGGAGAAGGTGGGGTTCGGGTGTGGGGTGTTTTCCGTGGTTAGGGTGGGCTGTCCTTATTGCTAGACGCGGAATGAAATAAACACCTTTTACAGCAATGTGTACCGCGTAAAGCAGAGGAACAGTTTGGAGAGGATGACTGTTTGTATCAACAGGAGAGTGTACCCTGTGATAAAGCAGTATCTACACTGAAGCGCCAAAGAAACTGGTATAGGCATGCGTATTCAAACAGAGAGATATGTACAGTCAGAATACGGTGCTGCGGTCGGCAACGCTTGTATAAGACAACAAGTGTCTAGTGCGGTTGTTAGATCGGTTACTGCTGCTACAATGGCAGGTTATCGAGATTTAAGTGAGTTTGAACATGGTGCCACAGTCGGCGCACGAGCGATGGGACGCAGCATCTTCGAGGTAGCGATAAAGTGGGATTTTCCCGTACGGCCACTTCACGAGTGTACCGTTAATATCAGATAAGGCATCAGATCTCCGACATCGCTGCGGCCGGAAAAAGATCCAGCCAGAAAGGGACCAACGACGACTGAACAGAATCGTTCAGCGTGCCAGAAGTGCAACCCTTCCGTAATTGCTGCAGATTTCAATGCTGGGCCATCAACAAGTGTCAGCGTGCGAACCATGCAACGGAACATCATCCATATGGGCTTTCGGAGCCGAAGGCCCACTCGTGTATTCTTGATGACTGCACGACACAAAGCATTACGCCTCGCCTGTGCCCGTCCACACCGACATTGCACTGTTGATGACTGGAAACATGTTGCCTGGTCGGACGGGTCTCGTTTCACATTGTATCGAGCGGATGGACTTGTGCGGATATGTAGACAACCTTATGAATCCACGGACCCTGCATGTCAGCAAGGGACTGTTCAAGCTGGTCGAGGTTCTGTACTGGTGTGGAGCACGTGCAGTTGGAGTGATGTGGGATCCTTGATACGACTAGATACGGCTCTGACAGGTGACACGTAGGTAAACATCCTGTGTGATCACCTGCATCCATTCATGTCCATTATGCATTCCGACGGACTTCGCAATTCAGCAGGACAATGTCACACCCCACACTTCCACAACCGTCACGCAGCGGCTCCAGGAGCAGTCTTCTGAGTTTAAACACGTCCGCTGGCCACCAAACTCCCCAGACATTAACATTATTGAGCATATCTGGGATGCTTTGGAACGAGCTGTTCAGATGAGATCTCCACCCCTTCGTACTCTTACGGATTTATGAATAGCCCTGCAGGATTCATGGTGTCAATTCCCTCCAGCAGGACTTCACACGTTAGTCGAGTCCATGCCACGTCGTGTTGCAGCACTTCTGCGTGTTCGGGGGGGGGGGGGGGGGAGGCTACACGATATGAGGCAGGCGTACCAGTTTCTTTGGCTCTTCAGTGTATGATTCAATAGCATGTTCACTAGCTGAAGCTTCAGAATCACATCATGTTATGATCTGATTATATTACTCTACTCATATTTCTTACCTACTTCAATTAATCACAAGTGCAACAAAATTACTTAATGTAAAGAGCAATCACATAAATAGAAGCACAGAATTAATCAGAAAAGGGTCACAGAAATAAACGCTCACTCTCGGTAGTGCAAGGTGTTTCAGCATACTAATTAGGGGAAAGGGGAATCGAACTCAGAATTCAAAATTTATTACGTAAAACGTTTATAAATTACATAAAAATGTAGCTTCTGGAAATTTCCCGGCGTATTTCTTCCTCTAATAGTTTTCGAGTCTGCGGCCGGATCCAGTCGACATTCTGCCACGATATTTTGGTCCAGTAACGTCCGGTCATCTTCAGATGAGTAGTCAACTACTGAAGATCAGTCACTGAAGGTGCAACGTGAATGCACCTGGGATCTTCAGGAGTTGTCTACTCATCTGAAGATGACTGGACGTCCCTGGACCAAAACATCGTGGCAGAAAGTCGACGGGATCCAGCTGCACACCCGAAAACCATTAGAAAAAGACATTAAAAATTGACACTCGTGAAATTAAATCATTACAACACCGTGGTCAATAAATGATTATAGTTGCGGACGCAGCCAGCTAAGGGCCCTCACTGAACGCCAGCACCAGCCGCCTGAATCAGCTTCACACAACAGTTTACAACTTTATGGTCAGTAATTCTTAAAACACACAAACAATAAAACAATTACCACACTCGAAACATTTCAATAAACAACTGAGTTAATATAAAACGCCGTTTAAAAGGAAACCCATCCGAGCTCTGGACTATATGTGACTTTTAACACACAAATGGATAAATAATTAACGTCATTTAAATGTGATAAAACACATAGATTGTCGAAACGCGCTGAGATTAGCACGAGATTAAAAAAATATCTATAAAACAAACGAAACTTTAAACAAAGCCGACGAGTAATGCAATTAAAATTAACGGCTCAGATCTAAATTTTTAAATAGCCACACTGACTGTTAACCACTCTGTTCTCAAACAAATTACGAGTTGGACAGTTGTGAATTAATAACAGACAAATAAAACTGCACGCGGCTTGCCACTACTATTTTACAATTTCGTTTTACTCTGCACTGTGGCGTGAATGAACAGAACTGTCGTATATGCCGTTCTATTCCGCCACAGTCCGTACAGGAACATCGACTGCACTCAGATTATGTGACTATGTGGCGTGGATTCACAAGCTTCTTCATTCTCGGTCCGTTTTTCTTCGAGAAAGTGATACGTCATGAGCCTGTTCTGTGCGTTCTGAGGACCTCCTTGTGCAGTACGTAATTCCTGCTTTTCAAGAACGTAGCTGTGTCCACACCATTATTTTCATGCAAGATGAGGCGACACTCCATATCACCTGGCAGGTGAAAAATTTGCTTAGAGAAACCTTCGGTAACGATCGCACCATATGTAGGGAATTTCAAGATATTTGACCTTCCAGATCTCCCGACGTAAATACGTGTGACTTCTGGTTGTGGAGATATCTGAAAGATCACGACTATCAGAGACATACAGGGATTCTTTCTGATCTGAAGGATAGCTTACGACGACATATCATTCTGATTACACCAGATATTCTTCGAACAACTGTCGACCATGCCGTGTTATGCATGCGTCATGGTCCTGAGTCGCGAGACTGTATTGAGCACATATAACTTGTGACCATTTTCTAATACACATACCAGAACCAAATTTATCATGTGTTCGAACGTTCCTCCCCTTTTCCTGCATCCACATTCTGACTGTTTAGAGCACAAAATTTTCACCTGGTGCAGAAAGTGAACTACTAGTTTTTTCAACATACTCGGCGAGCGCACCAGCTAATGAACACACCTACGATATTTCAGCGTCCTGAGATGTACACAGCCCGCACTGAAGCACTCGCAACACCGTTAGTTTAATCATAACGGCCCGGTATTTAAACATACTACGTACATATAGATTTATATAAAATGTCTATCAGAAGTTGCAACGATGGATGCAACATACTGTGCGCCATTGTATATTTTCAGATGGGTGGCCTGGTGGCAGCATGTTGATGTAAATGAGGTGTTCAAACGAGGGTCCATTCTCCTGAAAGCACAAGTCAATGTGTTCTCTGAGGGCAAGATGCGTAGTGACTGGTGCCACGGAGCGACAAGCATGTCAATGTACTGTTTGAAGTCAGGATCGTTTAGATTGTAAAATGCGTCTTAAAATTCTAGGTTCGAATCCTGCCTCGGGCAGGGGTGTGTGTGATGTCCTTAGGTTAGTTAGGTTTAAGTAGTTCTAAGTTCTAGGGGACTTATGACCTAAGATGTTGAGTCCCATAGTGCTCAGAGGCATTTGAACCAATTTTAAAATTCTAGAGTGTATTCTTGCAATCCTGTATATAAGGAAGGTCAGAAAGCACGAACAAACGAGGTTGTTTCTGTCACTGATAGTGCCGTGAAAAAAACATGGCATAGATATCCAGCGAGTACATGATGCTGATGCTCGCCGAATGCCGACACGATACCAATGATGCAGTCATGCTGTATGCTCTGAGATCCTGGTCAAAGATCTCTCGTTCTTACGTGATTAGCCGGCCGGAGTGGCCGAGATGTTCTAGGCGCTACAGTCTGGAACCGCGCGACCGCTACGGTCGCAGGTTCGAATCCTGCCTCGGGCATGGATGTGTGTGATGTCCTTAGGTTTGTTAGGTTTAAGGAGTTCTAAGTTCTACGGGACTGATGACCTCAGAAGTTAAATCCCATAGTGCTCAGAGCCATCTGAACCATTTTTACGTGATTAACTATGACTTCGAGAAACAAGGAGTTTGAGAAGGCGCGTCGGTAGCAAAAACTGAGAATATGTACTCGTAAGTGTTTTAGCTGTAATAAACCACTGTCCTCATGTCAGCTTACGGTAAGTTGCTGCAGTCATTGATATCAGCAGTACATCTGTGTCGCGAATAAACATACAATTTTCAACGCTGTCACCAGTCACTAACGCAGTAGCTGCGAGACAGCGATTCCAATCGGCGACTTACTGCAATGGGGCGTGAATACCTTCCCTTTGGACGCATTACAAAGCGTTATTATTACTCCTCGTTCACAAATGATGGTACATGAAGCCTCGTCATATGCATTACTGGGCCACGGAAAATCCTAGATGGGTACGTCCTGTCGTTCTTCAAAGGAGGTGGCGCTTTAGTATTTCGTGTGGAATCCTCCGGTATGAAATCATCATTTTTCCTGTATTCTGACATGTGAAACTATCGTCGGCAGATTGCGTCTCTTCTTGAAAATGTCAGTCTAGATACACTACTGGCCATTAAAATTTCTACATCACGAAGATGATGTGCTACAGACGCGAAATTTAACCGACAGGAAGAAGATGCTGTGATATGCAAATGATTAGCATTTCAGAGCATTCCCACAAGGTTGGCGACGGTGGCGCCACCTACAAATTGCTGACATGAGGAAAGTTTCCAACCGATTTCTCAAACACAAATAGCAGTTGACCGGTGTTGCCTGGTGAAACGTTGTCGTGATGCCTCGTGTAAGGAGGAGAAATGCGTACCATCACGCTTCCGACTTTGATAAATGTCGGATTGTAGCCTATCACGATTGCGGTTTATCGTATCGCGACATTGGTGCTCGCGTTGGTCGAGATCCAATGACTGTTACCAGAATATGGAATCGGTGGGTTCAGGAGGGTAAAACGGAACGCCATGCAGGATCCCGACGGCCTCTTATAACTAGCAGTCGAGATGACAGGCATCTTATCCGTATGGCTGTAACGGATCGTGCAGCCACGTCTCGATCCCTGAGGCAACAGATGGCGACGTTTGCAAGATAACGACCATCTTCCACGAACAGTTCGACGACGTATGCAGCAGCATGGACTATCAGCTCGGTGACCATGGTTGGGGTTACCCTTGCCGCTGCATCACAGACAGGAGCGCCTGCGATGGAGTATTCAACGACGAACCTGGGTGCACGAATGGCAAAACGTCATTTTTTCGGATGAATCCAGGTTCTGCTTACAGCATCATGACGGTCGCATCCGTGTTTGTCGACAACGTGGTGAACGCACATTGGAAGCGTGTATTCGTCATCTCCATACTGGGGCATCACCCGGCGTAATGGTATGGGTTGCCATTGGTTACACGTCTCGGTCACCTATTGATCGCATTGACGGCACTTTGAACAGTGGACGTTACATTTCAGATGTGTTACGACCCGTGACTCTACTCTTCATTCGACCCCTGCGAAACCCTACATTTCAGCAGGATAATGCACGACCGCATGTTGCAGGTCCTGTACGGGCCTTTCTCGTAATAAAAAATGTTCGACTGCTGCCCTGGCCAGCACATTCTCTAGATCTCTCACCAATTGCACATGTCTGGTCAATGGTGGGCAAGCAACTGGCTCGTCACAATACGCCAGTCACTACTCTTGATGAACTTTGGTATCGTGTTGAAGCTTCATGGGCAGACTCAATGCCCAGGCGTATGAAGGCCGTTATACGGCCAAAGGTGGTTGTTCTGGGTACTGATTTCTCAGGATCTATGCACCCAAACTGCGTGAAAATGTAATCACATATCAGTTTTAGTATAATATATTTGTCCAATAAATACCCGTTTATTATCTGCATTTATTTTTGGTGTAGCAATTTTAATGGCCGTATTTTGTTGCAGCATGATGATAGTCCAGCCTATTCTGCACGTAATGTTGTACAAGAACTGAACAACAGATACCCTGAAAGATGGTTAGGCTCATAATGGGGAAAGGTTGATTCCGGATGCCAAGAATAGCACAGAGTGCAGCCAGCTGCTTTTGATGGCCCATATCGGAATTAACGATGTGTGTTGCTTCGTATCGGAAGAGATTCTCTCTGATTTCTGACGGCTGGCTGAAGTAGTAAAGACTGCTAATCTTCCTTGTGAGATGAAGACGGAGCTCGCCATCTGTATCACCGTCGACAGAGCAAGCTGTTGTCCTTTGGTACAAAGCCGAATGGAGGCACAGAATCAGGACCTCAGATAGTTCTGCGACCGTGTAGGCTACACAATTCCTCGACTTGTAACATAGGGCTAAGGGTCTCAAGGTTCCGATTAATAGGTCAGGGTTCCAATACCCGCAGGAAGGGGACACACAGGTAGCAGAGGCCGTGTGGAGGGGACTGGGTGGCTTCTTTTTAGGTCAGAGGGTCTCGGGAAACTACAGCAAGGGTATCATTCAAAAAGGGTACAGGTGAAACACAGGGAAGTAGACGTAGCGGTGTTGGAAAAGAACCAGAGCTCCAAGCGTTAATACAAAGCAATGTAACTCTTATCGTTCAACAAATTCAGCCTAAATTTTAACAAGGAGCCTAACAGTGTTCAGAGATGATAGATTAAATGCTATTCGTGGTAGAATGTTTATTGCTGCCACAAGTAGTTTACTTTCTAATGAAATCGAAGTAGATAGATACTGTTAATTAGTATGGGTAGAGGTAAAACTTGACAGACGGAATAAATTAGCAATTGGTTCCTTTTACCAATGTTGGAAAAAGTACATGCTTAAAGTCGGAGGTAGGCATTAAACGTCGTCCGAAACCGTTCTGAATGAGTTCCCTAAAATTTTTTCTGAACATTTAGTTCACGAACCCACTCGAAATGTATATGGTTGCGAAAACATACAACAAATAAAGCTGAGCAAACAGGGAGCATCATGACAGATTGACCGATACAGGGGTTAGTGACCACAAGAATGTTGTAGCGAGATTGAATACCGTGTAATCCAAACCCACCAAAAATAAACGCAAAATACATCTATTTAAAAAAGCAGATGAAAACCTATTTGAGGTCTTCCGAAGTGATGGTCTCCACTACTTCCAATCTGAATACGTAAGCGTAGAGCAGATGTTGTTCTAAATCCAAGAAATAGTATCCAAGGCTATTGAAAGACTTACACCAAATAAATTAATAAGAGATGGTACCGCTCCCCTATGGTACACCAAACAAGTCAGAACACCGTTGCAGAAGCAACGAAGAAGGCACACCAAATTTAAAAGAACACAAAGCACTCAAGATTGGTTAAGTTTTACAGAAGCCCGAAGTGTAGAGCGAATTTCAATGCGAGATGCTTTTAGTACTCTTTGCAATGAAACTCTGTCTCGAAATTTGGCAGAAAAACCAAAGACATTCCGGTCTTATGTAAAGTCCATTCAGCCAATATCTTCGCTGCGCGAAATGTTGCTTATATTACTGATGACAGTGCCACTAAAGCAGAGTTACTAAATACGATTTTCCGACATTCCTTCACCAATGAAGACGATGTAAATATTGCAGAATTCGAACTAACAACAACTGCCAACATGAGTAACTTAGGAGTAAATGACATCAGTGAAGCAAAGCAGCTTAAATCACTTAATAACGGCAAGGACTCCAGTCCTGATTGTATACCACTAAGGTTTCTCTAAGAGTATGCTGTTACAGTAGCTCCATATTTAACAGTCATGTAAAACTGATCGCTCCTTGCAAGATCCGTACCTAAACATGCAAAAAAGGAAATAACAGTAATCCTCTGAATTGCAGACACACGTCGCTAACGTCGATTTGCAGTAAAATTTTAGAACAAGCACTATGTTCCATTATTACGAGTTATTCCGATGAAAACGACTAACAGCCAACACATATTCAGGAAATATCGTTCTTGTGAAACACTAGCTCTTTATTCTTAGAACGTAAGGAGTGCTCTTGACAGGCGATGTGAAATTGATTCCATATTTTTAGATTTCCAGAAGGCTTTAGACACCATACCTCAGCCGGCCGAAGTGGCCGTGCGGTTCTGGCGCTGCAGTCTGGAACCGCGATACCGCTACGGTCGCAGGTTCGAATCCTGCATCGGGCATGGATGTGTGTGATGTCCTTAGGTTAGTTAGGTTTAACTAGTTCTAAGTTCTAGGGGACTGATGACCTCAGATGTTAAGTCCCATAGTGCTCAGAGCCATTTGAACTATACCTCACTAGCGACTTCAGCTCACATTGCGAGTCTACGGACTATCGTCTGGGCCGTGATCAACTCGAATCGATCCTATTGTATCAGAATAATCGATCTCGTCGTACCAAAGGTCTTGGCGTAGCGTGCCTCGCGAGCTTTGTCTCTGACCAGAGGAGGGCAGCGCGGCCGAGCCTACGGCAGAAGTGTGTGAGACTTCTGCCAGGAGCAGGCTCTGCCAGTCAGTACTGGTAGACACAGCAATCTATGTGCAACGAGTGACCATTGATAGTGGGGCACTACATGGGTGTGCGGCCATGAGAAGAAATTTTGTTTTCTGCTAGAGATGTCTCTGTTCGTTTTGGTGCTGATTCATTGCTGGCATATGGATCATGTTAAACGTCGGGACTGCAACTGCATCAGAGCCACTGTGCGCCAGTCGTTGTCACTTGTGATGATTTGCGTTTGAAAACATTGAATACTGTGTCCCCTGATATCTGTCTGGTTCCTAGTCGGGCTACGTTTATAGCCACACGCCGGTTGCGGTTGATCTGCGCCTTCTCTGTGACCGAGCGAGGTGGCGCAGTGGTTAGCACACTGGACTCGGATTCGGGAGGACGGCGGTTCAGTCGCGCGTTCGGCATTTCTGATTTAGGTTCTCCGTGAATTCCCCAAATCGCTTCAGGCTAATGTCGGGATGGTTCCTTTGAAAGGGAACGGCCGACTTGCTTCCCCATCCTACCTGAATCCGATGAGACCGATGACCTCGATGGTCTACTCCCCCAAATCAACCAACCAACCAACCTTCTCTGTGAGCTGGTGGTATTATTGTTTAATCTGAAACAAGCTCAAGCTACACTTATGTATGCTCAATGTTTTCTGGTCATGATCTGCTGTCCGTTGAAGTGCTTTTTTAAAGTTTCATTCTATACTACACGGAATTACACTAACTGCAATGTTTCAGCTAATTGTTCCCAGTTGATATATCACGGAGATATTGACTGCAAATTCATTATCGTGGTTGATGTGTTATTCTGTCAAGAACGGTTCTCACTATTGTTTCTAAGTTTCCCTCTGCTATAGCCTGTTCTTGTGATGACGGAAGAATTTATTTGCATCCAATCTGTAGAGAGTGATTTGTCTACAGTTCTTTTCACTTGAAAATCTATACCACTCGCAGAATTTCCATATTGTTAAATACGTTTGTCAGATGTTAGTTTATTAGGAGTAATAATGGCACAAAAAAGGAAGGAAACAATTTTTTTATCTTCACGTTACGTGACTCACTTCAGGGAAATTACTTTTTACATTTTAATTCAGTCAGTATAAATTTTGATTCAGTTGAGATTCAATTTAAGTTCCAAAAAAATGAGGCATTTTTATTGTGCTATGAGATTAGATTTTGTGTACATAAAAGTAAACTTATTGTCATTCTTTTTTAATATTACAAAAGGCATATATTTTATCCTCTGCTCTATTTGGTTGTGGTAGCATGTCATATTTCCTTGCAACACATCTCTGGGTTAAAATAAATATCTCATGAGAATTCTGAATTTGTTTTCTGGGTTCCCAGACCTTACGACACGCGAACTCTTGCTTACCTTGCCCAACAGTTAATTAGCTGGGTACACAGTTGTGCGACTGAATTTGTGATTTTCCATGAGAATGGTCACAGTTCGTAATAACTAACGGAAAATCATCGAGTAAAACATAAATAATATTTGTCATCCCCCAAGGAAGTCTTACAGACCCTCTGCTCTTCCTGGTGTAGACAAACGATTTAGGAGATAACCTGACTAGTACCCTTACATGTTTGCAGATGATACCGTCATTTACCGTCTTATAACGTCATCAGATGATCAAAACCAGTTGCGAATCGATTTAGACACGGTGTCTGTATGGTGAAAAAGTGGCAATTGACTCTAAACAGTGAAAAGTGTGAAGACGTCCACAGGAATAGACCCGCTAAATTTCTGTTATGAGATAAATCGTACAAATGTAAAGGCTGTAAATTCAGCTAAATACTCAGGGATTACAATTACGAATAACTGAAGTTGGAGCGATCACATAGTAATGATGTGGGTAAAGCAAGTCAAAGACTACCATTTATAAGCAGAACATTGAAAAAATGCAACAGATTTACTAACGGAACTTCCTGCGCTATGCTCGTACATAGTCTTCTGGAGTATTGTTGAGCGGTGTGGGATCCACATCAGATAGGATCGACGGGGGATTTCGAAAAAGTTCAGAGATTGGTAGCTCGTTTTGTACTACCGCGAAATAGGGGATTCAGCGCCACGGATATGATATGAGAATTGGATGGAGATATTAAAACAAAGGCGTTTTTGGTTGCGGTAGAATCTTCTCATGAAATTTCAATCACCTACTTCCTCCTAAGAGTTCGAAAATATTTTTTTGGCGCTCACCTACATAGGAAGGAATGATCATCACAATAAAATAAGAGAAATCAGAGCTCGCACAGAAACACCGAAGTGTTCATTTTTACCGTGCATGGGGGATATCAAGCTGGTTCCATGTTCTTAGATTCCTAAAAGCCTTTTGACATAGTTCCTCACAAGTGACTTCGAATTAAATTCCTTGTCTACGGAGTATCACAGTTGTGCATCTTGATCGTGATTTCCTGTCAGAAAGGTCACAGTACGGAGTAACCGACGAAAAGTCACGGAGAAATAAGTGTTATCTGGCGTTTCTGAAAGAAGTGTTATAGGCTCTCTGCTGTTCCTAATTTATCCAAATGTTTTAGGAGACAATCAGAGCAGCCATCTTAGATTGTTTGCGGATGGGGCTGCCATTTATTATCTGGTAAAGTCATCAGAGGATCTAAGTTAACTTGCAAAATGCTTTACTCAAAATATCTGTATGATGCGAAAAATGGTAATTGACACAAAATTATGAAAAGTGTGAAGTCATCCACATGTACCTTAAAAGTAATCCATTAAATTCCGGTTACATGATGAAATCGAAAAGCTGTTACTTCAACCTAGGGATAATAATCATGAAAAATTTATACGGAGATACTGAAAGACTTTGATTGACCGACGGCTGATAATAGACGCCAACTATACCGCGAAAGCCTACGTGCAATGTTTTGAGAAACTATTCATTAATGAATCTTGGAATATATGAGAATCTCCAATGTATAGTTCCTGTGCGGATCACGAAAACAAACACCAATAATACTGCGCACACAAAGGCATAAACTGAAGGGGAAGAAACCGTAATAAGTGCTGCAGTGGAAGCACTCTGCCAGGATCTTCCCAATGGTTTGCAGTGTTTGTAGATGTCGATGCAGTTTCCATTTCTGCTACAGCAGTTGTTCCCGGTGCTCTGAGATCTGCCGACGAAAAGTTTTTTTTTCTGTATAGCCATCTTCTACTGTGAACAGAGAATGGACAAACTGCCGATCAGTATATGAGAATTAATAATAACTTGTACAATTACTACTAGTAATTACGTGAGGTGTATAGCGGGCACTTCATACAAGAGCGTGTCTTCGGACATCCGTGTGACATCGGTATGGAACGGTTGAAACGTCCCCTTTGAACAATTATACACGACTGTGCTTAAACTGACACACAATATTTTTAGCGCAACGCAATCTGACTTTCAAAATTCCCTACAAAAGAATGGCCCTGACTAACTTTAATCTATACCTTTCACAAATCACTTACCTCACAAAAATCTTCGTTACTCGAACTACTGCAATACAGCGAGCGCCACTACTGCCAGCTAAATAAAAGATTCAAACTACAGAAGGCACTAACTACTGATAGGGATAGTTAGCAAATGAAAGATATTAATAGAGAACAAACAATGTATTTACCTTAATAGTCATAATATATATAGCAGTTCATGACAAATTACAAAACTCCGCCATCTCTCTCCCCACATCCACCACTGCTGGCGGCTCACCTCCAACTGCGCAACGCTACGCGCTGTTCACAGCCAGCTGCCGCTGCCCAACACTACAATGGCAGACAACAATGCAAACTAGCCACAGGCTGCACACAGCACAGCTAGTGATTTTCATATTACCAATATAAAAATCTAAACAGCCTACTTACATAGCCCCCATGCTCCCCACAAAAAATTTTACAAATTATTTTGGCCAGTGGCCAATAATGATTTGATAAAATTTTTCATAATTACACTAACAAAGATATCCAATGCACACACTTTTGTTCCATTGTGTCTAACTTTAGAAGATTCTGTTCCATTGTGTCTAACTTCTGAAGATTTTGTCCCATTTGTTGCATTAATTGTAATAACAACGCATTAGTGTCTGGAATCTGTTCCTCTACGCTTTTCGGCAGTGCATTTGCACCAGCAACATTCACATTTTGACAAGCAGAAAATATATCTTGACTTATTTGAGATGCAAACTAGCCACAGGCTGCACACAGCACAGCCAGTGATTTTCATATAGAGCGCTACGTGGCATTACCAATATAAAAATCTAAACAGCCTACTTACACGGTGGCTATAGGTCCGGTTCTTGCCAATAGCGAGGTCTTATGACCGTGCAGTACGTCACCGAAACTGGACGCATTTCAATAAAGCGATTTAAACACACAGCGGAAGGTGTTACCATTAATTCTTATAAAAGTTTTGTTTTCCTCTAGAACCAGTTAGAAAAACTTTCTGCACACAATATAAGGAAACTTAGTCCTACTAAACAGTTTGTAAATAATCGGTAAAATATTCTCTGCGGAGCATATCCCGTAAGTCAGAAATGTTAAGTTACAAACACGTCATCAATGACAAGCACGTGTCTCTCATGCTACAAAATACGTAGAACCGAAGCTGTTATTTTACTCAGCTTCTAACTTTATCGGTGCCCTACGACTTCCTGCTACAGTCGGTATTGTTTCTTCTAACGCGTGGCCAGGGAAAACCCAGCCCTTTCGCCGTGTCTGTCAACAGTGCCTGTCAACAAGACGAATCGCAATTCATAAGCGGTTTTCCCGCTTTTGTTCTTACCTCTGAAGGTCGATAGCTATGAAGGACGCTTCACTAGAACATCCAATGTAAGAAATTCACCGCTGGATTCAAAAACTGTATTGTGCTTCGACTTAGGTATAAGTACTAACGTGTTATTCAATTCTTTCTATCCAATACTATAGCATCACGGGCGTTCGCAGAAATTTGTCCAAGAGGGACCAAGATTCTAAAAGTTCTGTTTTCGACGTAAAAATTTTCATTGAGCTTGAGAGAAAGCTGATGGTACGTCATTTTATATTATCAATATGAATATGGATGTAGAAAGCTTCCAAAATAACCACCAAACTGACCAGTTTGATGGTTTCAAAAGATCCAAATACATTCTTGGCCTTGATATTTCACCATTTTTTTCTCTGTTATAACGCAAAAATTCGTGTTTCTTCTGCATTTTAATGCACACCTACAATACGCCTGCACTCTAGCGTAATAGTGATCTTCATACGCCAATACAGTCTCTCTGCTCTATGTAATACTATTTCTCGTCTCACTTTTGGAGCAGATAGTGATCCAGAATCACCTAGTTAAGCATTTTGTGTTCAAATTTGAAGGATTTCGTCCTAGAATGATTGATTCGGCATTAACTATTTTCGGAAAAAAAAAGAAAAAATAATGAAGTAACACCGAACAAGTACAGAAGACGGATATGCTTTTCATTGGCAACACCAGTGTTAGGCAGGTAGTAGAGCGTTTCTGGGAAATAGCAGGCAGGTAGGGAGAGAGGGATAGTATGCACTCGGTCTGCTTGCCAGAATGTCTTATCCGAGATATGGACGAGGTTACGCCAGCGGCCTACTGAACGCACTGGGTGCAGTCGGCTGCAAAACGTTGTTCATGTCGGCACGAATGACGTTTACCTCTTTGGTTTTGAGACCATCTTCGATTGCTTTAGGCAGCTGTCTGAACTGGTGAAGGCAGTTTGCTTAGCAAGTGAACTGCAGGGTCGGCTGACTACTTATAACATACACTCCTGGAAATGGAAAAAAGAACACATTGACACCGGTGTGTCAGACCCACCATACTTGCTCCGGACACTGCGAGAGGGCTGTACAAGCAATGATCACACGCACGGCACAGCGGACACACCAGGAACCGCGGTGTTGGCCGTCGAATGGCGCTAGCTGCGCAGCATTTGTGCACCGCCGCCGTCAGTGTCAGCCAGTTTGCCGTGGCATACGGAGCTCCATCGCAGTCTTTAACACTGGTAGCATGCCGCGACAGCGTGGACGTGAACCGTATGTGCAGTTGACGGACTTTGAGCGAGGGCGTATAGTGGGCATGCGGGAGGCCGGGTGGACGTACCGCCGAATTGCTCAACACGTGGGGCGTGAGGTCTCCACAGTACATCGATGTTGTCGCCAGTGGTCGGCGGAAGGTGCACGTGCCCGTCGACCTGGGACCGGACCGCAGCGACGCACGGATGCACGCCAAGACCGTAGGATCCTACGCAGTGCCGTAGGGGACCGCACCGCCACTTCCCAGCAAATTAGGGACACTGTTGCTCCTGGGGTATCGGCGAAGACCATTCGCAACCGTCTCCATGAAGCTCGGCTACGGTCCCGCACACCGTTAGGCCGTCTTCCGCTCACGCCCCAACATCGTGCAGCCCGCCTCCAGTGGTGTCGCGACAGGCGTGAATGGAGGGACGAATGGAGACGTGTCGTCTTCAGCGATGAGAGTCGCTTCTGCCTTGGTGCCAATGATGGCCGTATGCGTGTTTGGCGCCGTGCAGGTGAGCGCCACAATCAGGACTGCATACGACCGAGGCACACAGGGCCAACATCCGGCATCATGGTGTGGGGAGCGATCTCCTACACTGGCCGTACACCACTGGTGATCGTCGAGGGGACACTGAATAGTGCACGGTACATCCAAACCATCATCGAACCCATCGTTCTACCATTCCTAGACCGGCAAGGAAACTTGCTGTTCCAACAGGACAATGCACGTCCGCATGTATCCCGTGCCACCCAACGTGCTCTAGAAGGTGTAAGTCAACTACCCTGGCCAGCAAGATCTCCGGATCTGTCCCCCATTGAGCATGTTTGGGACTGGATGAAGCGTCGTCTCACGCGGTCTGCACGTCCAGCACGAACGCTGGTCCAACTGAGGCGCCAGGTGGAAATGGCATGGCAAGCCGTTCCACAGGACTACATCCAGCATCTCTACGATCGTCTCCATGGGAGAATAGCAGCCTGCATTGCTGCGAAAGGTGGATATACACTGTACTAGTGCCGACATTGTGCATGCTCTGTTGCCTGTGTCTATGTGCCTGTGGTTCTGTCAGTGTGATCATGTGATGTATCTGACCCCAGGAATGTGTCAATAAAGTTTCCCCTTCCTGGGACAATGAATTCACGGTGTTCTTATTTCAATTTCCAGGAGTGTATATCCAGAGAGGTTCACCTGTAAAGGAGACCGCATACAGGACGTTGGTGCGACTTATTCTTGAGAACTGTTCGAGTGTTAGGGATCCGTACCAGGTCGGATTGAAGGAAGACATCGAAACAGGTCAGATGTTGGCTGCTAGATTTGTTACCGGTAGGTTCGAACAATACATAAGTCTTATGGAGATGCTTGGGCACTGAAATGGGAATCCCGAGAGGGAAGGTGACGTTTTCTTCGAGAAACACTATTCAGAAAATTTAGAGAACCAGTATCTATAACTGACTGCCGAACGATTCTACTGTCACCAACAGATGCTGCGAGTACGGACAACGAAGATAAGATACGCGAAATTAGGACTCATGCGGAGGCATAGAGACAGTTGTTTTCCCTCGTTCTGTTTGCGAGTGGAACAGGAAAGGAAATGACAAGTAGTGATATAAGGTACCCTCCGCCACGCACCGTACGGTGGCTTGCGGAGTATTTGTGTAGATGTAGATCAAGATGGCGATCCTCTGGTTTGGAGTCGAGTGAAATATGTAAAACGGAGGATGACTTTGCCACGATATCGGATGGAGAATTGTAGTGGTCCCTCAATAAGTTAGAAGTGCCCTACACACAGGAAGCGATTACTACGGTAGCGGAGTACGAATAGTGTTGACATGGTTTTTCTTTTTAGGTTAGAGGATCCCTTCCTGATATCACTAACGAAATTGATGTATAGCCATATTACTTTCGGAGAACGTTCGTTCTAGCTGGTCGGAAATGGAAGAGGTTAATATAATATTAATAAGATATTAGTGAACAGCTGTAGCATCCATCCACGGTCGGGTCCCAGAATCAGAAGTGCTTGTTAAAGGTAATAATGCCTAGTTAGCATTGGGAACACAAAGTTGGTCAAAATAGGAAAGTGATCAAAACGAAATCCTGAACGCATGTTGGATTTTATATCGCGCGGATAGATCAGACTAACAGTGGCGCTGTGTTTATTGCTGTGAAGAATACGATAATATCTAGTGCGATTTATAGGGATTTTGTGTGTGAAATAATATGACAAGTTGAGCATTAAAGATGTATAAAATATGGTAATCTGCCGCCTTTGTAGACGTCCTGCATCAGGAGATGTAGTGGCACAGAGCTTCGAAGAGAACTTGCATCGTGCAAAAGTTTCCTGTTCATGATATGGTAGCAAGGGGAGATTACACTCTGTCAGAATACGAGAGTAAGCTGATAAAAACTGGCGCCAGAGACAGGAATTCGTGTTACATTTGTTGAATGACTTTCCCGAAGATTTCTTCAAGCAGAGAGAGAACCAACTTGCAAGCAACAAACAGTCCTGAACATTTCGAATCAGTTAACGCTGACGATGGTATCGGTGATCATAAGGATGTGATGGCATCAGTGACGACAGGAGTTACAAGGAATGATGAGAAATATAGGAAGATAATTTTTCTTAATCAGAGAGACAGAATACAAAGTAGTCAACATCAAATATTCAGTGCTGAGGACGTAGATAAGGAGAACAAGTGAATAAAATTCAAAACCAAGTTTGTGACTGAGAGCAAGGTTTTAAAAAGAGATAGGAAAGGCCACTGTGGTTTAATGAATGTGTTACAAAATTGCTACTGAAGGAATATTGCGCTATTATAGATTTAAGCGAAGCCAAAACCTAGGTGACTGACAATAGCTGAACGAAGCAAAAATAAGAGTAAGCAGAGCAATGTGAAAAGCGTTCATTAAATTTGAAAGTAAAATGTTGACAACCGTTGGGACTAAAATCTCTAAAAAGTTTTGGTCTTACGTAATATCAGCAAGTGAATCGAAGTCATCTCTTCAGTCAATAGGTACCCATACTGGCACCAAAAAGGAGGATGATAAATCCCTACATACTGATTTCAGTGGTCCGAAATCGTTCCACTGTGGAAGATCATCAATCATCGAACAAGCTCCGAAATGGCAGATATTGTGATAAGTGACGGCGGAACTGAAAACCAACTACAATCAATTACCAGTTGTAAGTCATCTGCAGCGGATGAGATACGTGTGAGATTTTACAAAGATAATGAGAAAGAAATTTCCCCCAGTCTGTCTGTATTTTATCGTATATTTTATGCTCACATATTGTGATATTTTTGGAGAACAAACATCTCCTAAATAAGAATCAACATGGATTCCACAAACACAGATCTTACAAAGCTGTTCGTCTATGAGACCCAGAGTACCGTTGACAAAGTCGCCCTAGCTGAAGCCGTGTTCCTTGACACTTGATACAGTTCTGCGGTGTCGTTTCGTGGATTTGTGACTGTATTAAGGACTTATTTGTAGATAGAACTCAGCTAGTCGCCATTAAAGGCAGCAACCGACTGATGCAAAGTTAATTATTGTGATAACCCAAGAAAGACCACAACTGTTTACAATATACACTGACGGGAAAAAATTGCACCTCCAAGAAAGAATTGTGCGACAAAAAGAGAAGTTGGTAGGCATGTTTCTATATCTGAAACACGATGTTTATTCAAATTTCGCGCCAGTCGCATAACAGTGTCTACCGCTTTGAATACACGTTGTAACGGTTGTAGTGTTAGTTACCTTTGAGATTGTACGTGATGAGCTGATGTTAGTCTAGAATGCTTTTAAGGCGACATACAGAGCAAGAGGCAAGTCACTTTTATGCAGGGCAGATCTCACCATGTATTCTTGTACGAACTGTGTGAAGTTAGGATTATCAGGTGTCGTGCTAGCAACTACGTTAATTTTCGGGGAACGGTGTTGGTAATTTTAAACAGTTATTTTCTTCCTAGTAGAGAAGTAATTTATATATGAGGGTATTCTTAGTCTAACATTACACTTCATGTTATTCATCGTTTACAATATGCTTCGGTACTGAGTTTTAGTTACATAGTTTTCACTGAACACACAATAGTTTCTTTTAGCATTTAATTGGATTCAATTTCTTTATTTCAGATTCTGCATTACATAAAGTTTCATTTCACGGTACTGTTCACATGCGCAACACAGGGCCAACCACCAGTCAATTTTGTCATCAATGGAATACGATACCTAAAGTATATGTTACATAAGGAAAAAGTTTTCCAAATCATTGTATTGAGTTTTCTCACGCACAGACGTTATTTTATAGAAGGTTTACAGCGTGTATTCATGACCTCAGTCATTACATTTGTACTGACATGAATTCTGATAGACAAACATTTCCATATACTTAAAATTCAATACTAATTTGGCTTTATTGAAATGTTAATTACTTCTAAGCAACAGTAAAACATCATGACAAAGCTGGTATTTGACAGCCAACACATCAATACGGAAAATACCCAAAGTCACAAAAAATTAGTTAATATTGATGTATAAGATGGCCAGATTCCATTATGTCAAGTCACTTTAAAACTTAACTAAAAGTTAAATCGTTATTATTATTGCTCAAACTTTGCTTGCAATGAAATCAACTTTCAACCACAAGAAATAATTCGGTTTTACGTTCTGGAAAACTCTATTCTGACTGCTAACTAGATTTAGCGTTCATAATGTGACCCTCGAGCAATAGGATTTCGATCTTATTCAAGGTAATAATGAATTGGGTTAATGATGACTGTTGTTGTTGTGGTGTTCAGTCCAGAGACTGATTAGATGCAGCTCTCCATGCTACTCTATCCTGTGCAAGCTTCTTCATCTCCCAGTATCTACTGCAACCTACATCCTACTGAATCTCTTGGACTCCGTCTACGATTTTTACCCTCCACGCTGCCCTCTAATACTAAATTAGTGATCCCTTGATGCCTCAGAACATGTCCTACCAACTGATCCCTTCTTCTTGTCAAGTTGTGCCACAAATTCCTCTTCTCCCCGATTCTATTCAATACCTCCTCATTAGTTATGTGATCTACCCATCTAATCTTCAGCATTCTTCTGTAGCACCACATTTCGAAAGCTTCTGTTCTCTTCTTGTTTACACTATTTATAGCCCATGTCTCACTCCCATACATGGCTACAGTCCATACAAATGCTTTCATAAAATACTTCCTGATGCTGAAATCTATATTCGATGTTAACAAATTTCTTTTCTCCAGAAATGCTTTCCTTGCCATATCCAGTCTACATTTTATATCATATCTACTTCGACCATCATCAGTTATTTTGTTCCCAAATAGCAAAACTCATTTACTACTTCAAGTGTCTCATTTCGTAGTGAAACACCCTCAGCATCGCCTGATTTAATTCGACTACATTCCATCATACTCATTTTGCTTTTGATGATGTTCATCTTATATCCTCCATTTAAGACACTGTCCATTCCGCTCAACTGGTCTTCCAGGCCCTTCTCTGTCTCTGACAGAATTACAATGTCGTCGGAAACCTCAAAGTTTTTATTTCTTCTCCATGGATTTTAATTCCTACTTCAAATTTTTCTTTTGTCTCCTTTACTGCTTGCTCAATATACAGATTGAATAACATCGGGAATAGGCTATAACCCTGTCTTACTCCCTTCTCAACCACTGCTTCCCCTTCATGCCCCTCGACTCTTATAACTGCCATCTGGTGTCTGTACAAATTGTAAATAGCCTTTCGTTCCCTATATTTTATACCTGCCACCTTCAGAATTTGAAAGAGAGCATTCCAGTCAACATTGTCAAACGCTTTCTCTAAGTCTACAGATGCTAGAAACGTAGATTTGCCTTTCCTTAACCTATCTAAGATGAGTATCTAAGATACGTCATAGGGTCGGTATTGCCTCGCGTGTTCCTACACTTCTACGGAATCCAAACTGATCGTCTCCGAGGTCGGCTTCTACCAGTTTTTCGATTCGTTTGTAAAGAATTCGTGTTAGTATTTTGCAACCATGACTTATTAAACTGAGAGTTCACTAATTTTCACACTTCTAACACCTGGTTTCTTTGGGACTGGAATTATAATATACTTCTTGAAGTCTCAAGGTATTTCGCTTGTCGCATACGTCTTGCTCACTAAATGAAAGAGTTTTGTCATGGGTGGCTCTCCCAAGGCTATCAGTAGTTCTAATGGAATGTTATGCACTCCCGGGGCCTTGTTTCGACTTAGGTTTTCCAGTGCTCTGTCAAATTCTTCACGTAGGATCATATCTCCCATTTCATCTTCATCTACGTCCTTTTCCATTTTCATAATATTGCCCTCAAGTACACCGCCCCTGTATAGACCTTCTATGTACTTCCAACTTTCTGCCTTCCCTTCTCTGCTCGGGACTGGTTTTCTATCTGAGATCTTGATATTCATACTTTTTTACTTTTCTCCAGAGGTCTCTTTAATTTTCCAGTAGGCAGTATCTGTCTTAGCCCTAGTGATATGTGCTTCTACATCCTCATGTCCTTTAATGATGACTATGAAATTATAATTAAAACCGCACAAAAATGAAACTGCCCAGATCAGTCAAAACTCTGGTAATCCTTTACAGTGCCGAAAGTCTGAAATGGTTTGGTTTGGTTTTAACAGTTTTGGCTGCAGTAGGCGCGAAGTAGTAATTCGGCAACAACAATTTTCATAATTCCAAATTATAACGGCTTGTCTCCAGACGCTAAGACGAGTATTCCTTATACTTGTGGCCAAACAGTACAGCTGCCTTTGTTTTTCTTGAAGCATCATTACAAGGCACCATTGTAATCAGGCCCTTGTAATTTGCGTTCGCTCGTAGCGAATCTTCACATCGTTGAGAGATGAAGGCTAGGTTAAAGATAGATTGAAAAAATCTTATTCCGGTACTGATTCGGTCTCGCGACCTTTCGGTTTCCAGACAAGCGCTTTGCCGTTAAGACGACACGTTAACGGTATAAGTTGCTATCTGCCCCACAGTTCTGTCATAATCATCATCACCAGCTACTTGGCTGTTGGATAAAGTCTTGTTTACAATTCTTTACGATCTTCAGTTATATGTATCTGTACTGTTTCAAGATATTTTCTAATGTCAACTGCTTCTGTTCCATTAGATATTCTACTCCGTATCCTGCAACAGTATTCTACGTGTTCGACAGTCCGTTCCCCTGGCCACATGGTCCATCCACCCTTAGCATGTTTCATTACAGTCGCAACTTCTTCATCGACTCCAATCTGTTTCCTGACACATTTGTTTGTTTTCTGTCTTTTTTTTTCCTGTAATTCGCGACATGCATTTCTCCATTACTCACTAACGAACCATCATATTTGAACGGTTTTCACATCATCAGTTTTTGAGTTCTATGCTGTTACTCTATTGTTTGTGTGCATGCTCCGATGCGGATTGAGGAACTAGACTCCGTTTGTAGACGCACAGTTCTCTATCACACTTCGTCTGTTGCTACCAATCTTGTTTAATAGTACACTGCGTTGAAGCAACTGTGAAACTTTCATATATATTTCACTGCTTATTTAGTCAAGTGCTTTCTCCTTTGCTCCACTTTAAAAAGTAGCCCTAATCCAGACCCTTCCACCAACACATATTCTGAGGTGGACATCGAGAGTTTAATCAAGAATCTGCACATCAGTAGCCACCAAAGTTCAACCAGAGCAATACACAAGCATGTTTATGCGGCACTAGTACAGTATCGAATGCTGTACAGTTTTTGTGATGCCTGAAAAAACAAGAGAGATGAGCTATTAGATTGAAGTTGATGGTTATCAAGAGAGAATTCCACGTCGAAGTCAAGCTGAAATGATCGCCTCTTCTAAGAATCCGCGCATCTGTTGCCAATCTACACGGAAGTCTAGTACCAAAGAACAGGCTATTTGATCTCTCACTCTTTCGCTCGTCGTGTAACAAAACCTTTGGAGGTGGAGCACAGTCCTGCAGATGAAAGATCACAGAAAGAGGGTGCCATGAACTGTTTCATTAGAACTCCTTCAGGGACGCCAAGGTAAACATAAATCATCAAATCCAAATGGGCACTGGAAAACCGTTTCTGACGGACACATATTGGGTGTCTAATCTTATGAACCATCTAGTTCTGTTTGAGGCTCTAGTCTCCCTCTGACATATACTGAGATGGAACGACCTAAGGAGACAGAGAGAAGACTATTCAATAAATAATTTTATGATCATGTTATCGTAGCAAGGGGGATGGGGGACAGGAGGAAACATTTAGCTTAACATCTATTGACTGGGAGAATTACAGAATTAAAACAGATGGCACTATAAGGAAATTAATACACTACATGTCTTGTTAAAAAGTTTACTTATGCAGCTAGAGAGAAATGAATTGCGGTGACAAACAGATCTGAAATATTCACTGTTAACATTAAGTAGAAAATCAGTGTCAGTAATGTTGTTGTAACTTCAGTGACTACAGACGTCGGAACAAATTTTAAGAAAAGTGGGAAGATATTTCTGTTTTTCAAGTGCAAGTGCAACGAGAAGCAGATTGAAGATCACCTGAGCAGTCAGTTTCATGTATTCATTTCTGGAGCTGAAAATTTGGAGGATCACAGGATAAGAATAAAGGGTATTGTACAACATTCTTTACACATGTATGTGCCGAATGATCCGAACGAGATTTAGAGAAATAGCAAAGAATCGCCATGGTTCAATAATTATTCAATAAATTCGATGCGAAAGTAGAGAGACCATCACACATTTAAACGAAACTAATGCTTTGTTGACTAACAAAAGACGAATAAAATACAAATGATCATAAGGAGAAAAACGTGAGAAGCGTTCTGTGAATCCTCAAATAAAAATAAACTGTAATGGTAAAATGAGAGAAATCTGATTTGCCAATAGCTTTCGTTCTACCTACGCAACAGTCGCGGCTGAAACAGGGGGGATGGGGGAGAGGAGGAGAGTACATGAAGAACTGTCTGTCACACACAGTAAACGGCCCCGATGGATATGGATGCGGGTGTAGGTTTAAATGTAGAAACTTCCCGTCGGAATACGTACCGGTACTGCAGAAAAATGACCCAAGAAGCAGCCATTCCAACAGTCGTTTATGCGATTTAGGGAAACCAAAGGAAGCCTAAAGGTACGTTGTCCAAGACGCGACGCACGCTAGCGACTGCGACGGGTCGCTACGTGACGTCAGAAGTTGCTTGCTGGCGCATGCGCAGTTCGAGTTTGGGATGCGACGCGCGACTGATGCGACAGCTGCCGCAGCACTGCACCAGTGAGCAGTGTTGCGACGGAAGTCGCACGACACAAAGACGTACGGCTGCCAGAAAGATGTCGAGCCAGTCAAGGAAAACTGAAATGAGCCACTCATAGGATGTGATTCTCTGTGAGCTAGTCTCGCAACATCCTTGCCTTTACGATTTGAAGAACCCTAAATATAGAGACACGTGTTATGAAAATCAGTATAATCCATGCAGATGTAGAATTAGAATGATGAAAATGAACTAGAAGGTCAATTTTCGCATTACTCTTTTTTGTGACGATAAAAATTGAAAACGGCAAGTACATTATAAAATGAACAATCTAAAGTACAACGAGAAAGTTACATTTTACAATACCTTCACTTTGAAAGTAAACGGTAGATTAGTGTCTTGATGATACCTTCTAGTTGTGAAAAACCACCACCAGATTGTTGTACAGCTTTCTGTAATCAATAGATGCTCGTTTTTGAGGAAGGCGTTTCTCAACAGATTGCGCAAACAGTATGCTGCAATAAGTAATTTGTCACATTCACTTCAATTCATTGGTAGAAGATGGTGCTCAAAAAACTTGTGCCAAAAGTGCACTACTGTTTTACAAGGCCCTTCTGGTCTGACACAGTTCACAATTGAAATTCGTCTTTTGTAAATCCTGGAGTCATCATTTGACTGCAGCTTGGAAAGATTAAATGTTCATGTCATCCATAACGATGTATGCTGTCAGAATATAAGAATATGGAAGTTCATTTGGATGGGAATAAAGAGTCAGTTGGCTATGAAAGTTGCCTTAGCTTGTCCCAAAAGTTTCTGCATGGGAGAAACTGACAAGTATAATTTGGGGAAATTTTGTGAACAAGCGCGGACATTATTTCTTCCACATTTCTGCCAGTGTATACTGTAGACGTTCAGAATGAAAATTCTAGAGATGTTTAAGGTGTAACCCTATCTTGTTGTCAAGAACTTGAAACAATGCAATGACGCTAGCGTGCGCTTATTGTTAATAAACTTATCTTTCATTGGAATTTTAGGTGAAATGTGCAAAAACAGATGGAGGAATATTCGGGACTCGTATCAGAGAAATAAACGAGAAAGAAAGCTTGGAACAGGTTCAGATGCCTCAGCAAAACCAAGAAAATGGGTTCTGCTTGATCACTTGGCTTTAAGAAATCTACATTTCGTGGCATTTTAAATGAAATTGTCAAGAGCATATGGAGAAATATTAGTAACTCATACCGGAGAAATATGTGACATAAAATGATTTCATTCGGTCCAAATGTGTCAGCGAAACAAAACAAATGCATTCTCTATCGTGTGATGACCACACGATTCTCGTTGCGCATCGACAGAACTGGCGGCTAGTTGCGACGCTCCCGGAGATATATGAGCCCAAATCTCGGAAACGGAGATCGATATCATTCTGATCTCAACTTTAAAAATAATTTCGATATGTTAGCTTCTTTTCATCGTCAGCGATGTATGACCTAACGTGAACCATACGTAAAGTAGCCAGCGACCACATTTTTCACTGTACATAATTCAAATTTTATGCAGTAGGTTACTTGTAAATTAAGTATCGGAATAACTGTGACGAATATCGGAAAAATAGACACCTCATTATCAAGCTGTGATGTGAAACTGTAAGATACGCAAACATCAATTTTTTGTGCCTTTTACTCTCCTCACAATTGATAGAGAAGTAATATACAGCGAAAAAAACACGCAAAACCGGAAGAGATACTTTTCAATTTTTTAAAGTAAAAGGAGAATCTGTATCGAAAAACTAACTCTGGGAGCCGATGTAACTTTGTTACATTAACATACAGTATTTTTTACAGCAAGAAAATCGGAATTCTTATTTTTCTTATGTATTAGAATCCGCCGCCGCCGACCGGACCTTGGGAAACGGCGACGACTCCAGTCGTCTTGCGGCCGTGCCGCCGTCTGCCAGGGTGGGAAAAGAGGAGGGGGCAGCGTCGCAGTCGCAGCCAACTGTCTCGTCTTGCACAACGTAACTTAAATATGACTCTCTCGATGGTGATTTGAATCCGTTACTCTGACGAACGAGAGTCAACTTCGTTAACTGTTATTCCATCTCGCTCGATGTGGACCGAGCTGTAGCTGTGACCAAAAATATCGTTTCGACCGATATATAAATCAAGTCAAAGTAACCCTATAATCACAGAGTGAACGTAGGGAGAAGATGCAGAAATACCATATCGCCATTCTAGGCAAGGTCGTAGGGGAGGTGATTTGCCGCTGCCTTCCTCCGACCCGAGCAACGGCCTTGCCGCGGTAGATACACCGGTTCCCGTCAGATCACCGAAGTTAAGCGCTGTCGGGCGTGGTCGGCACTTGGATGGGTGACCATCATCGTGGCCATGCGCTGTTGCCATTTGTCTGTTTGCACTCAGCCTCGTGATGCCATTTGAGGAGCTACTCGACCGTATAGTAGCGGCTCCTGTCAATGAAAACCATCGTAACGACCGGGAGAGCGGTGTGCTGACCACACGACCCTCCTATTCGTATCCTCAGCTGAGGACGACACGGCGGTCGGATGGTGCTGATGGGCCACTTGTAGCCTGATGACAGAGTGCTTTTCCTCCGACCTGCTCTGAAGTGTCAGATGTGTGGATGGCTGTGGTGAGTGTACAGCGTAGGGTCGGGTTTGTTCTGGTGTTGGTGTAGTAGTTGGAGAGGGTGAAGATGTCTGTGGATCGCCTATTCCTCTCGAATAGCATCAAGGCGGCTGCCGAGCTTTACGTCCCTATCTGATGGACGGATCAGCAACAGCAGCATTACATACCCTCAATTCATGAAACACTGCGGAAAAGTTTGGAATTTAATCCAGGACTTTGGCGCAAAAATTTAGACATTTTACGCCACTACCTCCCCTCCCTTAGCCACAAAATGCAATGAGATTTGTCCACCACGAGGATTCAAACCAGCTTACGTCCGAGTCGAGTTGCACCGACAGGCGTGCGTTAGCGAGCTCGGTGAAGGATGCGGCTATCCACTGAGGTGACAAAAGTTATGGAATACCCCCTAATATCGTGTCGGTTCTCCTTTTGCCCGGTGTAGTGCAGCAACTCGATGTGCATGGACTTAACAAGTAGTTGGAAGTCTCCTGCAGAAATATTGACCCATGCTGCCTCTATAGCCGTCCGTAATTGTAAAAGGGTTGCCGGTGCAGCATTCTATGCACGAACTGACCTCTCGACTATGTCCCATAAATGTTCAATGGCTTTCATATCGGGCGTCATGGATGGTCAAATCATTCGCTATCCGAGTAGCCGAATATCCAGAGGTCCCAGTCGATTCCACGTAACAGGGTCCACAACCATTTAGGAGCCAGCGCCCGCTTGCGAATTGCCTTGTTGACAACTTGGATCAGTGGCTTCGTAGGGCCTGTGCCACACTCGGACCGCACCATTAGCTCTTACCAAACGGAATCGGGGCTCATCTGATCAGGCCACGATTTTCCAACCGTCTCGAGTCCAACTGAAATGGTCACAAGCCCAGGAGAGGTTCTGCAGGGGATGTCGTGCTGTTAGCAAAGGCACTGGCGTCGTTCGCCTGCTGCCATAACTAATAAACGTCAAATTTTGCAGCACTGTTCTAACTGATACGTTCGTTGTACGTCCTACATTGATGTCTGTGGTTATTTCACGTAGTGTTGCTTGTCTGTTAGCACTGACAACGACGCAAACGCCATTGCTCTCGGCCGTTAAGTGAAGACCGTCCGCCCCCGGTAGCTGAATGGTCAGCGTGACGGATTGTCAAACCTCTGGGTCCGGTTTCGATTCCCGGCTGGGTTGAGGAATTTTCCCCGCCCAGGGACTGAGTGTTGTGATGTCCTCATCATCATCCTTCCATCCTCATCGACTACAGGTCGCCGAAGTGGCGTGAAATTGAAAGATCGGCACCCGGCGAACGGTCTGCCCGACGGGGGCCCCTAGCCATAAAAATAAAATAAAGACAGTCAGCGACTGCATTATGCGTAGAGGCAGGTAACGCCTGAAATATGATGTTCTCGGCACACTGTTGACGCTTTGGATCGCGGAATATTGAATTCCCTAACGATTTCCGAAATGGAATGTCCGTTGCGTCTAGCTCCAAATACCACTGCGCGTTCAGAGTCTGTTAATTCCCCTCGTGTCGCCATAATCACGGTGGAAATCTTTTCACACGAGTCACTTGAGTGCAAATGGCAGCTCCGTCAAATCACTGCCCTTTTATACGTTGTGTAGGCGCTACTATCGCCATCGGCACCTGTGCATATCGCTATCCTACGACCTCGCGATCTCAGTGTCTAGAAATAAATATAGCGTAAACCTTGAGACAGAATCGAAGTGTGCCTTTATTGCTATGTTCCCGTAAACAAATGTTGGCTGATAGGGTATGGGCTGAGAAAAACATATCAAGGATACACTCGATTCAGGCCATTGAACTTGGTAGTCGAATAACGTTACATCGTTTCTTCACTGATGCGGCACGACCTTCAGGAAGTCTTTCCCAGTGTTCTGTTTTCGCGCATTGCTGAATAGGTAGATCCAAGTGATGGCACCAGCTTTCTGCGAAATGGCGGCGCGTGGCCTATTGTGCTCTAAGTGCATGAAATGGGAGGTCCACTTGCTGCTTTAACACAGGTGACTCGGTGGCAGTCACGTGTCGTGGAGGATGTGCACCTCGAAGCACGCTGGGGACAATGAGCCCGTCACCAGAAGAAAAGAGGGCACTCGACAGCTGCAGCTGGCCTTGTCGTCTCAGCGGAATGCGGCAGTGCGACACAGCGCAGCAACTGTCCGCTTACGGTACCCCTCCGGAGCGACAGGTTCGTCTCTGGGCTCACTACAACGGGCACAATCTCGAGCATTCAGCAGATCCAGTAGTTGCTCCTACAGAAAGTGCCAGCTAACTGAATCACGTGGTAATCAAAATATTTCAACCGCAAATATCCCAAATTTAAAAAGCTTCATCGTGGGATGATAATATTACACAGAAAACGTTATTTACGGTGATCACGGCATCTAGTTGTCCGTTCTGTTCAACCAGTCGCCTCTGGTCTCCACCGCCTTTTAGACATCCCCTTTCATTTTCTTCGTGGGCACATTCTTTTACTTCCACCTTGTGCAGGTCATTTCCAAATTAGTTTTGGCAACATATTGTCGTCAAAGCCACATCTGTTTCCTTTTGGCTGCATAACTTACTGTTCCGCTGGCATCATAAGTTTTTGTTTTATTATTCTTCAATTAAATGAAACTTTATGGTTACAGAAATCTTTTCAAGTTTCACATATCTGTAAGGAATATAAGCAGACGAATGAAAATGTGTGCCAATGCTAGAATTCGAATCAGGGTCTTCTACTCAGTAGGCAGATGCCCTAACGACTACACCACCCTGGCACACTGGCTTTCGCACAACTGCACGAACTACCCTACCACACCTCCCTCCTCGCCGGCCGACGTGGCCGTGCGGTTAAAGGCGCTGCAGTCTGGAACCGCAAGACCGCTACGGTCGCAGGTTCGAATCCTGCCTCGGGCATGGATGTTTGTGATGTCCTTAGGTTAGTTAGGTTTAACTAGTTCTAAGTTCTAGGGGACTAATGACCTCAGCAGTTGAGTCCCATAGTGCTCAGAGCCATTTTGAAACTCCCTCCTCAATCCAAATTTTCTTTCACGCCACAGCCACTTGGTATTCCCCCTATGCACTTATGCCTGGGCTTCGGCAGGATCCTCGACGCCGAAGTGCTGTTCCAATACAGATGGGGAGTCTCTGCAATGCTATTCCAGTTTTGGGGGGAGTATCGCATGGGCCGAAGGCGTGAATGGAAATTTGGACTGGGGAGAGAGGCATGCTAGGGTAGTCCAAAAAGCTACTGTGCCAACGTGGCAAAGTGTTTGGCAAATCTGCCTAGTGAGCAAGTGAACCGTGTTCGAATCTCGGCTTTGATATTTTCATTCGTCGCTTCAGTCTGCTTATATATATATATATATATATATATATATATATATATATATATAGTGCCAGAAGCCTTTCCCTCTGTCTTACGGAATCCTACGTCTTCAAACTACGTCTCTATGTTATTACAGTAAGTAATGCGAGACTATCTACATGCCTCTCACACAGACTGCATTCTCCAACAGAGCCAACAAAGAGATACATTTTGCTGAACTCCACATCACAATAATAATAGCAGCAGTTACCACTGGACGTCGACTTCTGCACCCCCCTCCCAGCCACACCCCCTTCCCACCTTCACATCACATAATAGCCATTCCATCAACAGAACGATGAACAAAACTGTGGCTACGGTATTTCTGTGTTAATTTAAAATAGTTAAGACATTTTATCATTAAATTATGTATATGTTTTCATGTATACACGCCTGAAGATGAGCAGAACAAGCTCGAAACGCATAGCGTTATAACTTTATGAAATTGAATGGAAAACTAATATAAAGGTGACTGGTAACAGTATAAGATAAATAATTATTTCACTCAGTAGTGGTCTCTACACTTAGTCAGTATGGTTGTAATTAAATAGAGTTAAGTTGTCTGATTTCTTTTCCCTTGTCCCGTTTTGTTATTTATATCTACTGTTCTTCTGGCGTTGGATGACAGTGATACCTCTAAGTATCTGAAAGTGATACTTCCTATTTTTTGACAGTTCAGTGTGTAGATCTACATTTCTTTCTCCTAATATTAAATATCCAGTTTTCTGTCCCTTAATTGTCAGTATTATCCCTTAAGCCACCTTATGCTGGCGATGTAGCATTCCCACGTTTTGGGTCCTATTTGAAGGTGATATTGATCAGAGGTATAACTTACACTGAAATTTTCTCTTCGTGGGACTCCCCATCCGCTAAAAATTTGTTGAAGGTTAAAACCATAGTTCCACCGGAGCTGTAAGTCTTTTGTTAAAATTAAAAATTTATTGATATCTAATATAGGCTCGCTTCGATTTTTAAGCAATTGTCGAGTGGTGCAGCTGTATGAATATCAAGTACTCATATTGAAAGCCAGTACTATGCAAAGAATGGAAAGCTGATGGATGGAAGTAATATACAGGTTGCTCAAAAAAGTACCGAACACTTTAAGAGGTGGCAGTACTCGTCGAAACAAACAAAATAAGCCCAATAAACATGGGTCCGGAAACGCATACTTCTCGAGATAAAAACGTGTTATGCGCAGGGCTGCGCAACTCTTCGTTGTGGGTATTACCGCTGTCGGTGCATTGGCTGTCCCTCAAATGTGTCGGAAGGATATGCTAGCTACCATTACGTGCTCTGCAGGCAGTTGTGTGGTTCGAGTCGTAGGCTACGTTAGTTTTCGTCGTGTTTGTGTGCCTCATTGTACAGTACTGTCAACCTTGGGTACGTATCACGGTGTTTTGTCACCTTCCAAATGCGGATTCACATATCTGTTTTCTGTTATTGCGTTTGTATGTACAAATGGTGTAGTACATTTACATTTTCTCCCTGCCACCACTTGTTAGCAATGGAAGACTCCTACTCAACAAGTGAAATGGTGGATACAGTATTCTGTTATGGTTTAGGAAATGAATATAGCCCGCTTACATGTGCCCTTTACGCTGAAAAATATCCACAGCGTAGAGTGCCCTCTGACAAGCTGTTCGGCTGACCTGAGGCACGTAGATACCCTTGCACCTCGGAAGACTTGAGAGTGGAAGGCCCCTCACGGAGCAGCGTGTCCCGGGTTCGATTCCCGGCGGGGTCAGGGATTTTCTCTGCCTCGTGATGACTGGGTGTTGTGTGATGTCCTTAGGTTAGTTAGGTTTAAGTAGTTCTAAGTTCAAGGGGACAGATGACCTCAGAAGTTAAGTCCCATCGTGCTCAGAGCCATTTGAACCATTTGAGCTACTTCCTGTAAGCAAGGGTAGGTTTCGTTTCAAATTGTATCGAGCAGATGGACGCGTACCTCATGAATCCATGGACTGATGTAATGGTGTGGGTCGTGTGCAGTTGAAGTTACATCCAGTGTGCGATTTGCAGGAGGGATGGTGGGGATTCCCCCCCCCCCCCCCCTCTGCATCAGACCATCCCCTATCCCCTCCTCTGGTTTTAGTTTATGCATCCCAACCTGGCATGTTTATTTCCCAAGCACTGGAGTAAAACTTTACATATAATTTAAATTTGTGGAGCCGAACACTGAAAGTTTACTATTAATACTACTAATATGTTTGCTTATTAATTTTGAAAAAGTGTTATGTAGTAGTTAAGCATTTAGAACTAAATGACAAGACGACGCACGCCACATTTCCGTAGCATGCCACAATGTTGCAAGACATTGTCCCAGCGTAAATGAGGCTTTAGAGCCAGGTCTGTATTGTATGGTGGATGTGATGTGTTGCGTACGAAACAAAAACCTGCAATCAGATCCAAACGTCGTGGAAAACTGTGAAGAGGTGTCATCCTGCCACAGATAACGCTCGCCCACATTCTGCCAAACGGACAGCCGACGCAATAAAGGAGTTGAGATTCGAAGTTCTGGAACATCCACCATACAGTCAAAACCTGGCTCCAAGCGATTTTCACGTGTTTGGACCCTTAACGGAAGCACTACAGGGAAGAAGATTTGAAAGTGATGAAGACTTCATTGCTGCAGTGCAAAATTGGTTACATATGCAGCCGATAAACGTATTTTCTGATGAAATAAAAAAACTCGTAAAACGTCGGGAAAACTCCGTAGAACTCCAGGGAGGTTACGTAGAAAAATAACGCAAGTTTCAGTTTTCTATCATCAGAATCCCCCCCAATGAACCATGGAACTTGCCGTTGGTGGGGAGGCTTGCGTGCCTCAGCGATACAGATAGAGGTACCGTAGGTACAACCACAACGGAGGGGTATCTGCTGAGAGGCCAGACAAACGTATGGTTCCTGAAGAGGGGCAGCAGCCTTTTCAGTAGTTGCAGGGGCAACAGTCTGGATGATTGACTGATCTGGCCTTGTAACAATAACCAAAACGGCCTTGCTGTGCTGGTACTGCGAACGGCTGAAAGCAAGGGGAAACTACGGCCGTAATTTTTCCCGAGGGCATGCAGCTTTACTGTATGATTAAATGATGATGGCGTCTTCTTGGGTAAAATATTCCGGAGGTAAAATAGTCCCCCATTCGGATCTACGGGCGGGGACTACTCAAGAGAATGTCGCTATCAGGAGAAAGAAAACTGGCATTCTACGGATCGGAGCGTGGAATGTCAGATCCCTTAATCGGGCAGGTAGGTTAGAAAATTTAAAAAGGGAAATGGATAGGTTAAAGTTAGATATAGTGGGAATTAGTGAAGTTCGGTGGCAGGAGGAACAAGACTTCTGGTCAGGTGACTACAGGGTTATAAACACAAAGTCGAATAGGGGTAATGCAGGAGTAGGTTTAATAATGAATAGGAAAATAGGAATGCGGGTAAGCTACTACAAACAGCATAGTGAACGCATTATTGTGGCCAAGATAGATACGAAGCCCACACCCACTACAGCAGTACAAGTTTATATGCCAACTAGCTCTGCAGATGACGAAGAAATTGAAGAAATGTATGATGAAATAAAAGAAATTATTCAGATAGTGAAGGGAGACGAAAATTTAATAGTCATGGGTGACTGGAATTCGAGTGTAGGAAAAGGGAGAGAAGGAAACGTAATAGGTGAATATGGATTGGGGCTAAGAAATGAAAGAGGAAGCCGCCTGGTAGAATTTTGCACAGAGCACAACTTAATCATAGCTAACACTTGGTTTAAGAATCATGATAGATGGTTGTATACATGGAAGAACCCTGGAGATACTAAAAGGTATCAGATAGATTATATAATGGTAAGACAGAGATTTAGGAACCAGGTTTTAAATTGTAAGACATTTCCAGAGGCAGATGTGGACTCTGACCACAATCTATTGGTTATGACCTGTAGATTAAAACTGAAGAAACTGCAAAAAGGTGGGAATTTAAGGAGATGGGACCTGGAAAAACTGAAAGAACCAGAGGTTGTAGAGAGTTTCAGGGAGAACATAAGGGAACAATTGACAGGAATGGGGGAAAGAAATACAGTAGAAGAAGAATGGGTAGCTTTGAGGGATGAAGTAGTGAAGGCAGCAGAGGATCAAGTAGGTAAAAAGACGAGGGCTAGTAGAAATCCTTGGGTAAGAGAAGAAATATTGAATTTAATTGATGAAAGGAGAAAATATAAAAATGCAGTAAATGAAGCAGGCAAAAAGGAATACAAACGTCTCAAAAATGAGATCGACAGGAAGTGCAGAATGGCTAAGCAGGGATGGCTAGAGGACAAATGTAAGGATGTAGAGGCTTATCTCACTAGGGGTAAGATAGATACTGCCTACAGGAAAATTAAAGAGACCTTTGGAGATAACAGAACCACTTGTATGAACATCAAGAGCTCAGATGGAAACCCAGTTCTAAGCAAAGAAGGGAAAGCAGAAAGGTGGAAGGAGTATATTGAGGGTCTATACAAGGGCGATGTGCTTGAGGACAATATCATGGAAATGGAAGAAGATGTAGATGAAGATGAAATGGGAGATACGATACTGCGTGAAGAGTTTGACAGAGCACTGAAAGACCTGAGCCGAAACAAGGCCCCCGGAGTAGACAACATTCCATTGGAACTACTGACGGCCTTGGGAGAGCCAGTCCTGACAAAACTCTACCATCTGGTGAGAAAGATGTATGAAACAGGTGAAATACCCTCAGACTTCAAGATGAATATAATAATTCCAATCCCAAAGAAAGCAGGTGTTGACAGATATGAAAATTACCGAACTATCAGTTTAATAAGCCACAGCTGCAAAATACTAACACGAATTCTTTACAGACGAATGGAAAAACTAGTAGAAGCCGACCTTGGGGAAGATCAGTTTGGATTCCGTAGAAATACTGGAACACGTGAGGCAATACTGACCTTACGACTTATCTTAGAAGAAAGATTAAGGAAAGGCAAACCTACATTTCTAGCATTTGTAGACTTAGAGAAAGCTTTTGACAAAGTTGACTGGAATACTCTCTTTCAAATTCTAAAGGTGACAGGGGTAAAATACAGGGAGCGAAAGGCTATTTACAATTTTTACAGAAACCAGATGGCAGTTATAAGAGTCGAGGGACATGAAAGGGAAGCAGTGGTTGGGAAGGGAGTAAGACAGGGTTGTAGCCTCTCCCCGATGTTATTCAATCTGTATATTGAGCAAGCAGTAAAGGAAACAAAAGAAAAATTTGGAGTAGGTATTAAAATCCATGGAGAAGAAATAAAAACTTTGAGGTTCGCCGATGACATTGTAATTCTGTCAGAGACAGCAAAGGACTTGGAAGAGCAGTTGAACGGAATGGATGGTGTCTTGAAGGGAGGATATAAGATTAACATCAACAAAAGCAAATCGAGGATAATGGAATGTAGTCGAATTATGTCGGGTGATGCTGAGGGTATTAGATTAGGAAATGAGACACTTAAAGTAGTAAAGGAGTTTTGCTATTTGGGGAGCAAAATAACTGATGATAGTCGAAGTAGAGAGGATATAAAATGTAGGCTGGCAATGGCAAGGAATGCGTTTCTGAAGAAGAGAAATTTGTTAACATCGAGTATAGATTTAAGTGTCAGGAAGTCATTTATGAAAGTATTTGTATGGAGTGTAGCCATGTATGGAAGTGAAACATGGACGGTAAATAGTTTGGACAAGAAGAGAATAGAAGCTTTTGAAATGTGGTGCTACAGAAGAATGCTGAAGATTAGATGGGTAGATCACATAACTAATGAGGAAGTATTGAATAGGATTGGGGAGAAGAGAAGTTTGTGGCACAACTTGACCAGAAGAAGGGATCGGTTGGTAGGACATGTTCTGAGGCATCAAGGGATCACCAATTTAGTATTGGAGGGCAGCGTGGAGGGTAAAAATCGTAGGGGGAGACCAAGAGATGAATACACTAAGCAGATTCAGAAGGATGTAGGTTGCAGTAGGTACTGGGAGATGAAGAAGCTTGCACAGGATAGAGTAGCATGGAGAGCTGCATCAAACCAGTCTCAGGACTGAAGATCAGAATAAGTACAGCTTTTCACAAATGTGCCTTTACTTTTTGAATTCCCCTCGTATACCTGTATGTAGATGATTTTGTAAATAAGCTTTACCTATAATGTACTTTTAAAGATACAACAAAGGATGGCTTTTCTGATAGTGCATACGCGTGAATAGTGAGTTTCGACATTAACATCTATTTATAAATAACTGTTTAACCATGATTAACGCCATGGTTCTAGTTAGTAACATATATAATTATACTAACCCCCTAAGACATTCCCCCCCCTCACTGGTAAAAGCACAAATCGCACACTGGTTACAATTAGATACGACTCTGACAGGTGACTCATACGTACGCATCGTGTCTCATCACCTGCACCCTTTCATGTCCATTGTGCATTCGGACGGTCTTTTGAGCAATTGCAGCAGGACAATGCGACACCCACATACGTCCAGAATTGCTACAGAGTGGCTCCAGGAACACTCTTCTGAGTTTAAAAACTTCTGCTGGCCACCAAACTCCCCAGACAAGATCATTACTGAGCATATCTAGGATGCCTTGCAACGTGCTGTTGAGATCTCCAACCCTCGTACTCTTACGGATTTTTTGACAGCCCTGCAGGACTCATGGTGCCAATTCTCTCCAGCAATGCCGGCCAGAGTGGCCGTGCGGTTCTAGGCGCTACAGTCTGGAACCGAGCGACCGCTACGGTCGCAGGTTCGAATCCTGCCTCGGGCATGGATGTGTGTGATGTCCTTAGGCTAGTTAGGTTTAATTAGTTCTAAGTTCTAGGGGACTGATGACCATAGATGTTAAGTCCGATAGTGCTCAGAGCCATTTGAACCATTTTTGGAGCAGCGTGTGCTACGTTCGGTGGAAAATACCCCTGGGATCATTGTGCGACGATTAGCAACGGCAGAAGTCCTGTCTCACACTCTTACTTGAAGGGTCCTTTATGAACAATTGCTGTACCCATATCATCCACACAGCGTTCAGGCCCTATGGCGGGAAGAGCATCATGGCAGACGGTGGTTCTGTCAGTGGCTGTTGGTGTGCCGCAGATCCACTGTTCTCACCCAAGATTTTATTTACCGATGAAGCAGGATTCACAAGAGATGGTGTTGTGAATTTCCGTAACCAGCATGTATGGACCGACGCAAATCCCCAAACAGTTCAGGAAAGAGGGCATCACCGCCAATTCTCAATCGACGTACGGTCAGGCGTACTTGGCGATAGATTATTAGTGCCATACGTGCTACTGCAAGGGTTAACTGGGAGGCATTACCTGGACCTTCTCATTAATACAAGGGTTACTCCAAAAGAAATGCACACTATTTTTGTAAAACTACAGTTTTCATTGTGCATGTGTGACAGTTTTACAGTGTGTAGATACATCCTTCCCGCTTGTTTTCAAACTTAGTTCAATTTGTTCCCGTGAGTGGCGCCGTCGCAGCATGTCTTCAAGGTGGCTGCTACATTTGACGTTTGCCAGAAGCATCGTGCTGTGATAGAATTCCTGTGCTGTGAAAACGAGACAGTGGGAAACATCAACAAGAGGTTGAAAAAGGTGTATGGAAATGCTGCTGTCGATCGCAGTGGGCATGCAGGTTACGTGATGAAAGCGGGCACGGCAATATTGAGGATTGTCCTCGTAGTGGCAGGCCTCGTACTACACACACACCAGACAATGTGCAGAGAGTTAACGAATTGGTGACTGCTGACAGACGCATCACACTGAACGAATTGTCACGCTACGTTGGGATAGGGGAAGGAAGTGTTTGCAGAATACTGAAAGTGTTGGCATAAAAAAAGATTTGTACCAGATGGGTTCCCAGGATGTTGACAGTGGCTCACAAAGAAACAAGAAAAACGGTATTCAGTGAACTTTTGGAACAGTACGAGAATGGTGGAGATGAATTTCTTGGAAGAATTGTGACAGGGAATGAAACATGGCTCCATCATTTTGCACCAGAGATGAAGAGGCAATAAATATAGTGGCATCATGTAAATTCACCCAAGAAATTAAATTCAAAACCACACCTTCTGCTGGAAAAGTTATGGCTACGGTGTTTTTCGATTCCGAAGGACTCTTGCTTGTGGACATCATGCCAAGTGGAACCACTATAAATTCTGATGCATATGTGACGACAATGAAGAAACTTCAAGCTCGGCTGAGTCGTGTTCGACCACATCGGCAAAAGCAGGATGTTTTGCTGTTGCACGACAATGCACGGTCACATGTCAGTCAAAAAATCATGGAAACGATCACAAAACTCGGATGGACAACACTGAAACACCCGCCTTACAGTCCTGACATGGCTCCATGTGACTATCTTCTCTTTGGGAAACTGAAAGACTCTCTTCGTGGAACAAAGTTTGAAGATGATGACTCCCATGTGCACGCTGCCAAACAGTGGCTCCAACAGGTTGGTCCATAATTTTACCGTGCGGGTATACAGGCACTGGTTCCAAGATGGGGTATGTCAGTTGAGAGGGATCGAAATTATGTGGAGAAATGAAAATATTGTTCCTACAGGATGTATCTACACACTGTAAGACTTTCAAACATCTAGAGTAAAAGATGGATTTAAAAAAAAATAGTGTGCATTTCTTTTGAAGTGACCCTCGTATATTGCCTACCTTGCTGGAGACTGTGGCATTGCAGCAACGAGTACAAGTGTGGTTCACGCATGTCGGCGTACCAGCAGTCTTTCGTCACAATGTACGCGAACATCTGACGTAGACATGTCAGGACTGCTGGATTGGTCGGGGGAGGGGAGGGTGGGAGGAGGGCACACCTAGACTTGCACATATCTCAATCCCCTAGACTTTTGGTTATGGGGACACTTGAAGGAAATGGTCTACGCCAAGCCAATCAACGATGTGCGAACACTATAGGGCCGCGTCTTTATTTCGTGCCAGCAGGTACAACAACAACCGAGTATACGTCAAAGGGTGCGTCGTTCCTTAAGCCGGAGGGCAGAGGGACACATTCTCATGAATGGACGCCACTTTGAACACCTCCTGCACATTCGTATTTATCTCAGAAAGTATGCATTTCCGGACTCATGTTTATTGGACTTATTTTTCTTGTTTCGATGAGTACTGCCACCTTTAAAAGTATTCGACACTTTTCTTGAACACCTTGCATACGGGAGCAGTACAAGAGAAATGAACATGAAAACAATATCACACAAACAGAAGAGGAAGTAGACGGGGATGAAATGGGAGCTTGATACTGCAAGAAGAAATCGATAGAGCAGTGGAAGAACTAAGTTGCAACAAGCCCTGTGGAGGAGACGATATTCCCTAAGAACTATTGAGATCCTTGGTGAAACCAGCAATGAGAGAACTATTCCACTTGGAGTGCAATGTACGAGGGCATGCTGGAAAGTAATGCCTCGGAATATTTCACTCTTTCCTCAATAATTACATGTCATGCATCCTACGAGGTCGACTTCCCCGCTCCGAAATTTAGCGGGGAACATGACGGTGTGTAACGTAACTAAGTAGGTGCGTGATAAACAGAGTGCTGTAAATTCGAAGAATTTGTCCACACAGGGAGCCCTCTCTCATTCACAATGACAATGCCATACCACACACGAGCGCTGCGATGTCTTGGGTTCGCTGTCATCGATCATCCTTCGTAGATTCCCTACTTGGCCTCGTACGATTTTCGTGTTTCCAAAACCGAAAGAACACCTTTGGGGATTTCAATTTTATAGTGATGAAGCGGTGCAAGCGGAAGTGAGGTTGTGGCTCAATCAACAAAGTCGAGGATTCTACAGTGACAGTATCTACAAACTGTTATCACGTTGGGAGAAATGTGCTCATCGCCAGAGTGACTATGTTGAGAAATAAATATGAATACATGAGTAAAGAATAGAATGTTAATAAATTTTGCTTTATTTAGAAGGCTGTAAGACTTTTCTCATAAAAAAGTTCAGCACGCACTCGTTTGAGAGAGAGGTGAAATATTCTCAGATTTCGTAAGAACTTCAATTCCAGAAAACTCAGGTTTTGACAGGTGTTAATGTTAACGAGCTATCAGATTGGTAAATCATGAGTGCAAAGTACTGACATGAATTATTTACATAAGAATCAAAAATCTATTCAACGAAACATCATCGATATGGGCCTTCGTAGCCGAAGGATCACTCATGTACCCTTGATGACTGCACGACGCAAAGCTTTACGCCTCACCTGGGACCGTCAACACTGACATTGGACTGTTGATGACTGGAAACATGTCGCTCGGTCGGACGACTCTCGTTTCAAATTGTATCAAGCAGATGCATGTGTACCAGCATGGAGACAACCTCATGAATCCATGGACCTGCAAGCTGATCGAGGCTCTGTAATGGTGGGGGGCGTGTGCAGTTGGAGTTATATGGGACCCCTGATACCTCTAGATACGACTGTGGCAGGTGACACGTACGTACGCATTCTGTCTGATCATCTGTATCCATTCATGCCCATTGTGCATTCCGACGGACTTGGGCAATTCCAGCAAAACAATGCGAAACCCCACACGTTTAGAATCGCAACAGAGTGGCTCCAGGAACACTTTTCTGAGTTTACAGACTTCTGCTAACCACCAAAATCCTCAGACATGAACATTATTGAGCATATCTGGGATGCCTTGCAACATGCTGTTCAGAAGAGATCTCCATTCCCTGATACTCTTACGGATTTATTGACAGCCCTGCAGGATTCATGGTGCCAATTCTGCCCAGCACTACTTCAGATGTTAGTTGAGTCCGTACTACGTCGTGTAGCGGCACGTCTGCGTGCTCGCGAGGGCCCTCAAATATTAGGCAGGTGTACCAGTTTCTTAGGCTCTTCAGTGTGTTATCACGTATGACAATTTCACCTTTTTTAAGAGCGGTGTGCTAGGTTCTGCCTTCTAGGAAGTACCCAACCCAGTCACACTACCCGTTATACGAGGTGCATTCAAGTTCTAAGGCCTCCGATTTTTTTTTTCTTCGGACTGGAAAGAGACAGAAACATGCGCATTGTTTTAAAATGAGGCCGCGTTCATTGTCAATACGTCCCAGCTCGTACGGCAGATGGAATTTTACCGCCAGCGGCGAGAATGAGAACTGTTTTAAATACTTAAAATGGCGACGTTTTCCTTACTTGAACAGCGTGCAATCATTCGTTTTCTGAATTTGCGTGGTGTGAAACCAATTGGAATTCATCGACAGTTGAAGGAGACATGTGGTGATGGAGTTATAGATGTGTCGAAAGTGCGTTCGTAGGTGCGACAGTTTAATGAAGGCAGAACATCGTGTGACAACAAACCGAAACAACCTCGGGCTCGCACAAGCCGGTCTGACAACATGATCGAGAAAGTGGAGAGAATAGTTTTGGGGGATCGCCGAATGACTGTTGGACAGATCGCCTCCAGAGCTGGCATTTCTGTGGGTTCTGTGCACACAATCCTGCATGACGACCTGAAAATGCGAAAAGTGTCATCCAGGTGGGTGCCACGAATGCTGACGGACGACCACATGACTGCCCGTGTGGCATGTTGCCAACCAATGTTGACGCGCAATGACAGCATGAATGGGACTTTCTTTTCGTCGTTTGTGACAATGGATGAGACGTGGATGCCATTTTTCAATCCAGTAACAAAGCGCCAGTCAGCTCAATGGAAGCACACAGTTTCACCGCCACCAAAAGAATTTCGGGTAACCGCCAGTGCTGAAAAAATGATGGTGTCTATGTTCTGGGACAGCGAGGGCGTAATCCCTACCCATTGCGTTCCAAAGGGCACTACGGTAACAGGTGCATCCTAGGAAAATGTTTTGAAGAACAAATTCCTTCCTGCACTGCAAAAAAAACGCCTGGGAAGGGCTGCGCGTGTGCTGTTTCACCAAGACAACGCACCCGCACATCGAGCTAACGTTACGCAACAGTTTCTTCGTGATAACAACTTTGAAGTGATTCCTCATGCTCCCTACTCACCTGACCTGGCTCCTAGTGACTTTTGGCTTTTTCCAACAATGAAAGACACTCTCCGTGGCCGCACACTCACCAGCCGTGCTGCTATTGCCTCAGCGATTTTCCAGCGGTCAAAACAGACTCCTAAGGAAGCCTTCGCCGCTGCCATGGAATCATGACGTCAGCGTTGTGAAAAATGTGTACGTCTGCAGGGCGATTACGTCGAGAAGTAACGCCAGTTTCATCGATTTCGGGTGAGTAGTTAATTAGAAAAAAAATCGGAGGCCTTAGAACTTGAATGCACCTCGTATTGTAAGCTCCTATTTACTTCACAAGGGCGGCGAGTTGGGGGTGCAGTGTTAAGACACTGCAATCGCATCCGGGAGGACGACGATTCTAATGCCCGTCCGAACACCCAGATTCAGATTTACCATAAATCCTCTAAGTAACTTGTTATAAGTGCTGTGATGATGCCTTTAAAATAACGCAGCAGATTTCCTGTGGCAATCATAACTCCTGCTCAGTCTCTAACGACGTCATAATCGACGGTATGTTAAACCCTTATCTACTTTCCTCTTCGCAAGGCGAAATTGCGGCATCTTACCGAATTCCTATCGTTAGTCAATAAACATGGCAGTAAACTGGCCGCCGTAATCTCCTGTCTTCTGAATGTTATGGATGAACAGTGCATACTGAGTTTTCACAACATCGCTGAACTTCATGTCTGTTCCTACACTGCGCTCTTCAGACCTCCAAAACGGTTAATTGACGTCAGCGACAAAGCAGTGTTGTTTTACGCGAACCTGTCCGACGACCTCGGAAACAGGAATGGTCTACGGCGTTTCCTATTCACTCGGAACGCTTCGTTGGTCCAGTGTGCTACGATAAACTGCTGCTCGTTAGGGAGCAAGTTGTATCGTCTCCCTTTTTGTGGAATTACTCAGCTATCCCTAACGACTAGTTACCTTTCCTTCATTGCTCTAAGAGAAATGGCTCAGAGGATGAGACGCATATTCAGAAGGACCTAAGTTCAGTTCTCCGTCCGGTCATCGGGAATTAGTTCCCGCGGTTTTCCTGAACCGCTCAGGGGAAATTCAGGGTTGTTTCCTTTTCAAAGTACACAACTGACTTAGATTCTTCCTTTGCCCTATTCGTGTTTGTGAACCTATCGTCATCGAGGCGACGTCAAAAGCTAACCGCCGTTGCGTCTGTTGGCCTGGTATAAAAGCGTGACTATCAGTGCTATCCGGCAATCCGCTAGCAACGAACACGGTACCGGGTAATACCCAGGCCAAGCAGGACACTGCGAGAGCGGGATAAAGTCCGGTACAGCGGCTGTTGGCTCAAAGTTTCGTCTCCGCAACTCTTCTGTGGAGGCGCATGTGGAGTTCCCTTTGACTGGAGTAGATAAAAATAAATTTAGAGGCCCCATTCAATCATGCCACAAATCTAAGGCGCGGATTTCATCGATGTCATACGATCAATTTCAGTTACTGTAACGTTTCTAGATTCAAATTACTAGTTTCAGATTTTACTTTTTCTATCATATTTTTCCATAAGCCATATAAACACTAATGAGTCAAAACATGTCTTCATAGCACAATATAAATCAAGTGAAACAACCATCAAAACTACTTCGCAGTAACAACAAACATCAGACACGTTTTCGTATTGTTGCCAATGTATAATTGGAAAGCATTCACAGAAATTAATAGTACTACAAGCTGAACGATCTATTACAACATCAGTTCATTCTGAACTGCAATTTGGCTTATCTCTATTTATAGGCCGCCCTCTCCTCACCAATTTAATGGATTTGATGTCATACTATAGAAGTACGAATATGAATTTAGCATGAGGGGCCATCAAATGAAACAATACAGGTGGGTAAAGTAAGTAAAATGTTTAGTATTTCAAAAGTAATCACCCTAACTGTTAATAAATTTATCCCACTGTGAGACAAGATGGTCAATGGCTTCATTGAAAAATATTTGCTGTTGCCTATGGGACCATGATTGTACCAAGGGGTGCACCACTTCTTTCGAAGCAAATCGACTGCCACGAATGTCTTTCTTCAGAGCTCCAAAAATTTGGAAATCACATGGGGAGAGACCGGGACTTTATGGATGTGTAAGGGCTTCCCAGCGAATCTTCTGCGACGTAGGAGAAACAACTCGCAGGCGAGCCCACATGATGCCAAGGTTGTCCCGAGTGCGCCGCAGAAGTTTTCTTGTAGGCAACCGCAAACATTTTTTCGTGAATCCACTGAACGTCTTGTGTCACAGTGGGATGAATGTATTAACAGTTAGAGCGACTACTTTTGAAATAATAACCATTTTACTTATTTTTCCGGTCTGTATGGTTTTCATTTGACTGCTCCTTATACGGGGTGTTACAAAAAGGTACGGCCAAACTTTCAGGAAACATTCCTCACACACAAAGAAAGAAAATATGTTATGTGGACATGTGTCCGGAAACGCTTACTTTCCATGTTAGAGCTCATTTTATTACTTCTCTTCAAATCACATTAACCATGGAATGGAAACACACAGCAACAGAACGTACCAGCGTCACTTCAAACACTTTGTTACAGGAAATGTTCAAAATGTCCTCTGTTAGCGAGGATACGTGCATCCACCCACCATCGCATGGAATCCCTAATGCGCTGATGCAGCCCTGGAGAATGGCGTATTGTATCACAGCCGTCCACAATACGAGCACGAAGAGTCTCTACATTTGGTACCGGGGTTGCGTAGACAAGAGCTTTCAAATGCCCCCATAAATGAAAGTCAGGAGAGCGTGGAGGCCATGGAATTGGCCCGCCTCTATCAATCCATCGGTCACCGAATCTGTTGTTGAGAAGCGTACGAACACTTCGACTGAAATGTGCAGGAGCCCCATCGTGCATGAACCATTCGCAGAAGTGTACCCGTGGAGGCCAATCAGCTGCTGATAGTGCCTGCACATGCTGTACATGGTACGGAAACAACTGGTTCTCCCGTAGCGCTCTCCATACAGTGACGTGGTCAACGTTACAATGTACAGCAGCAACTTCTCTGACGCTGACATTAGAGTTATCGTCAACTGCACGAAGAATTGCCTCGTCCATTGCAGGTGTCCTCGTCGTTCTAGGTCTTCCCCAGTCACGAGTCATAGGCTGGAATGTTCCGTGCTCCCTAAGACGCCGATCAATTGCTTCGAACGTCTTCCTGTCGGGACACCTTCGTTCTGGAAATCTGTCTCGATACAAACGTACCGCGCCACGGCTATTGCCCCGTGCTAATCCATACATCAAATGGGCACCTGCCAACTCCGCATTTGTAAACATTGCACTGACTGCAAAACCACGTTCGTGATGAACACTAACCTGTTGATGCTACGTACTGATGTGCTTGATGCTAGTACTGTAGAGCAATGAGTCGCATGTCAACACAAGCACCGAAGTGAGCATTACCTTCCTTCAATTGGGCCAACTGGCGGTGAATCGTGAAAGTACAGTACATACTGACGAAACTAAAATGAGCTCTAACATGGAAATTAAGCGTTTCCGGACACGTGTCCACATAACATCTTTTCTTTATTTGTGTGTGAGGAATGTTTCCTGAAAGTTTGGCCGTACCTTTTTGTAACACCCTGCAGAATTAAGCTGCCTGAAGACTAGCATTGTTTTAAGTTAGATTAGGGTTAACTTAAAAGAGTTTTCCTCTGCGAGTTAAATTCGTTTTTATGTGTATTAATGTGGTAGTAGCCATACTTCGTTCAAATGGCTCTGAGCACTACAAAACTTAACATATGAGATCATCAGTCCCCCAGACTTAGAACTACTGTAACCTAAGTAACCTAAGGACATTACACAGATCCATCCCTTAGGCAGGATTCGAACCTGCGACCGTAGCAGCAGCGAGGTTCCAGACTGAAGTGCCTAGAACCGCTCGGTCAATACGGACGGCTAACCAGACTTTTGAATCCACCATTATTTCCACAACACTGTCTGCCATAACAGCAAAATAACAAACATGAAATTTTTACAAAATTTAAAAACGACTGGTAGAATTAATGTGCAATGCGTCTCGTGCTGATTCCAAAACTTGTGTTGGATTTTGTCAGTGCGTAATATTCTACATCTACATTTATACTCCGCAAGCCACCCAACGGTGTGTGGCGGAGGGCACTTTACGTGCCACTGTCATTATCTCCCTTTCCTGTTCCAGTCGCGTATGGTTCGCGGGAAGAACGACTGTCTGAAAGCCTCTGTGCGCGCTCTAATCTCTCTAATTTTACATTCGTGATCTCCTCGGGAGGTATCAGTAGGGGGAAGCAATATATTCGATACCTCATCCAGAAACGCACCCTCTCGAAACCTGGCGAGCAAGCTACACCGCGATGCAGAGCGCCTCTCTTGCAGGGTCTGCCACTTGAGTTTGTTAAACATCTCCGTAACGCTATCACGGTTACCAAATAACCCTGTGACGAAACGCGCCGCTCTTCTTTGGATCTTCTCTATCTCCTCCGTCAACCCGATCTGGTACGGATCCCACACTGATGAGCAATACTCAAGTATAGGTCGAACGAGTGTTTTGTAAGCCACCTCCTTTGTTGATGGACTACATTTTCTAAGGACTCTCCCAATGAATCTCAACCTGGTACCTGCCTTACCAACAATTAATTTTATATGATCATTCCACTTCAAATCGTTCCGCACGCATACTCCCAGATATTTTACGGAAGTAACTGCTACCAGTGTTTGTTCCGCTATCATATAATCATACAATAAAGGATCCTTCTTTCTATGTATTCGCAATACATTACATTTGTCTATGTTAAGGGTCAGTTGCCACTCCCTGCACCAAGTGCCTATCCGCTGCAGATCTTCCTGCATTTCGCTACAATTTTCTAATGCTGCAACTTCTCTGTATACTACAGCATCATCCGCGAAAAGCCGCATGGAACTTCCGACACTATCTACTAGGTCATTTATATATATTGTGAAAAGCAATGGTCCCATAACACTCCCCTGTGGCACGCCAGAGGTTACTTTAACGTCTGTAGATGTCTCTCCATTGAGAACAACATGCTGTGTTCTGTTTGCTAAAAACTCTTCAATCCAGCCACACAGCTGGTCTGATATTCCGTAGGCTCTTACTTTGTTTATCAGGCGACAGTGCGGAACTGTATCGAACGCCTTCCGGAAGTCAAGGAAAATGGCATCTACCTGGGAGCCTGTATCTAATATTTTCTGGGTCTCATGAACAAATAAAGCGAGTTGGGTTTCACACGATCGCTGTTTCCGGAATCCATGTTGATTCCTACATAGTAGATTCTGAGTTTCCAAAAACGACATGATACTCGAGCAAAAGACATGTTCTAAAATTCTACAACAGATCGACGTCAGAGAGATAGGTCTATAGTTTTGCGCATCTGCTCGACGACCCTTCTTGAAGACTGGGACTACCTGTGCTCTTTTCCAATCATTTGGAACCTTCTGTTCCTCTAGAGACTTGCGGTACACGGCTGTTAGAAGGGGGGCAAGTTCTTTCGCGTACTCTGTGTAGAATCGAATTGGTATCCCGTCAGGTCCAGTGGACTTTCCTCTGTTGAGTGATTCCAGTTGCTTTTCTATTCCTTGGACACTTATTTCAATGTCAGCCATTTTTTCGTTGGTGCGAGGATTTAGAGAAGGAACTGCAGTGCGGTCTTCCTCTGTGAAACAGCTTTGGAAAAAGGTGTTTAGTATTTCAGTTTTACGCTTGTCATCCTCTGTTTCAATGCCATCATCATCCCGGAGTGTCTGGAAATGATGTTTCGAGCCACTTACTGATTTAACGTAAGACCAGAACTTCCTAGGATTTTCTGTCAAGTCGGTACCTAGTATTTTACTTTCGAATTCACTGAACGCTTCACGCATAGCCCTCCTTACGCTAACTTTGACATCGTTTAGCTTCTGTTTGTCTGAGAGGTTTTGGCTGCGTTTAAACTTGGAGTGAAGCTCTCTTTGCTTTCGCAGTAGTTTCCTAACTTTGTTGTTGTACCACGGTGGGTTTTTCCCGTCCCTCACAGTTTTGCTCGGCACGTACCTGTCTAAAACGCATTTTACGATTGCCTTGAACTTTTTCCATAAACACTCAACATTGTCAGTGTCGGAACAGAAATTTTCGTTTTGATCTGTTAGGTAGTCTGAAATCTGCCTTCTATTACTCTTGCTAAACAGATAAACCTTCCTCCCTTTTTTTATATTCCTATTAACTTTCATATTCAGGGATGCTGCAACGGCCTTATGATCACTGATTCCCTGTTCTGCACTTACAGAGTCGAAAAGTTCGGGTCTGTTTGTTATCAGTAGGTCCAAGATGTTATCTCCACGAGTCGGTTCTCTGTTTAATTGCTCGAGGTAATTTTCGGATAGTGCACTCAGTATAATGTCACTCGATGCTCTGTCCCTACCACCCGTCCTAAACATCTGAGTGTCCCAGTCTATATCTGGTAAATTGAAATCTCCACCTAAGACCATAACATGCTGAGAAAATTTATGTGAAATGTATTCCAAATTTTCTCTCAGTTGTTCTGCCACTAATGCTGCTGAGTCGGGGGGTCGGTAAAAGGAGCCAATTATTAACCTAGCTCGGTTGTTGAGTGTAACCTCCACCCATAATAATTCACAGGAACTATCCACTTCTACTTCACTACAGGATAAACTACTACTAACAGCGACGAACACTCCACCACCGGTTGCATGCAATCTATCCTTTCTAAACACCGTCTGTGCCTTTGTAAAAATTTCGGCAGAATTTATCTCTGGCTTCAGCCAGCTTTCTGTACCTATAACGATTTCAGCTTCGGTGCTTTCTATCAGCGCTTGAAGTTCCGGTACTTTACCAACGCAGCTTCGACAGTTTACAATTACAATACCGATTGCTGCTTGGTCCCCGCATGTCCTGACTTTGCCCCGCACCCGTTGAGGCTGTTGCCCTTTCTGCACTTGCCCGAGGCCATCTAACCTAAAAAACCGCCCAGCCCACGCCACACAACCCATATTCCCGATGTTAACGAGAATTTACTATTACGAATTTTATTTTAGTAATATTAATTCAACTGACGCATTATGATTACTTCAGCATGTGTAAATCATGATCTTTTGTCCTGCGGCATCAGTAGAATGAACATTAAGTTTCAAAAAATAGTCGCTTAATTAAATTTTGATATTGCACAACAGCCATCCGTGTTAACACCCTATGTAATTTACGAGTTGGCAAATGAATGGGTCTCCCATGAAACATAATATCTTATTATGGTCATTAGTTGTTATAGGTCGGCCGGCCGTTGTGGCCGAGAAGTTCTAGGCGCTTCAATCCGGAACCGCGCTGCTGCTGCGGTCGCAGGTTCGAATCCTGCCTTGGGCATGGATGTGTGTGATGTCCTGAGGTTAGTTAGGTTTAAGTATTTCTAAGTCTAGGGGACTGATGACCTCAAATGATAAGTCCCATAGTGCTTAGAGCCATTTGAGCCATTTTGTTATAGGTCGTCACCACATGGTCGTAAAATATAGGGTAATGAATTTAATTGGTTTCAACATTCGAAATATGGATTTCAGTAACCTAAGGAAACAAAATGTCAGGGAACTGTATAGTACGTATGATATCAGCAAGTAATGTTGTTACAAATATGTCCTAAGTATAAGAAAAAAAATGAATTCACGGTCTACGAATTTAGATTAGGGCAAAGGTGTTTGTTGATAGGTGTCGCGATCGATAATCGATTATGCACTTACATCAGACGCAGCAGAGTACGCTATAGCTCTGAGTGGGGTCAGATCACGCGCCGCCCACCTCAGCCCCCACCTTGTTGCCCAGCTACGCAGCAGCCATTCAGTAGAGGCTCAGCAGTCACGTTTCAGGGGCCGTGCGCGATGGGCACATGGACGCAGTCGGCTCACACGTGCGGTGCGCGCTGACGCAGCAGCTGCAAATTCGGCAGCAGGCAGCGTTCTGGAGTCGCGTGAGTCAGCGCGCGCAGCTGCAGGTGTGGCGCCGGCGGGAGACCTTCGAGCGTCTCGCTGACATTGTGCTGCGCATATTCTGACAGCGCCTCAAAACATGTCAGCGGCGGCCGTTACCGCACGGTTGCGTATGACATCCGGCACTTAAAAACGGTCATTATCTAAGTTTACACTGCGTGACAAAAAGTATCCAGACATAAATGGCAAGGTAAACATAGTGACTTTATCAATAATACGGCACGAAACAGTCGGGTTGGTGTCAGCAACAAGACAGGCACATAGATTCTAGTCGGCCAGTCTGTAGAACATACGGATTTACTACATTCACAGAAGAAAACAAATCACAACACCAAAAAATAGTTGATGTAAATGAAATTTCGGGAGCACATTTGTCTAGGTAACTTATGTAAGTTATTAACATAACAAGACCACAGGTTAATGTAAGAGCGAGATAACCTTTTGCAAATGTGAGAGGCTGGTACACTAACAACCTGTGTAACAGATAGAAGGATAGATGCAAGTATGCATGAATTGTGTTGTACAGCTGCCGGATGTCAGTTTGTGGAATGGAGTTTCATACCTGTTGCACTTGGTCGGTCAGTATAGGGACAGTTAATAATGTTTATGAATGACGCTAAAGTTGTAGTCCGATGATGTCCTATATGTGCTCAATTGGAGACAAATATTGTGACGAGTAGTCCAAGCCAACATGTCAACACTCTGTAGAGCATGTTGCGTTACAATAACGGTATATGGGCGAGCGTTAATCTGTTGGAAAACAACCCCTCAAATACTGTTCATGAATGGCAGCACGACAGGTCGAATCACCAGACTGATGTACAAATTAGCATTCAGGGTGCGTGGAAGAGTGCTCCTACTGTCATACGAAGTTCCAAGTTCCATCACAGACCAAAACTCAAGCTGCCGGTCCAGTGTGTCTAGAAGCAGACAGGTTGGTTGCAGGCCCTCAATTGGCCTCCTTGTAATCAACACACGTCCATCACTGGCACTGAGGCAGAAAACACAACCGACCTCCATACTGCCCTCCACTGAGCTCTCGCTTGACACCATTGAAGTCACAAATGGCAGTGGTTGGGGGTCAATGGAACGCACGCTATAGGGCGTCTGGCTTGGAGCTTTCCTTGAAGTAACCCATCTGTAACAGCCCTCGTCACACGCCATCATCATCATCATCACAGTTCGCTGTGTCAATGTGGTGCCAACTGCTGTTCAAATTGCTGCTGAAGATGCAGCACGGTGCACCAGAGCTATACGCCGAACACGATGGTCTTCCATCCCGGTAGCGTCACGTTTTCGTCCGGAGGCCCGTCTTCTTGCGACCGTACATTCCCATAACCACCGCTGCTAGAAATCATGTACAGTGGCTGCATTCCCGCCAAGTCTTTCTGCAATACTGCAGAAGAAACACCATCTTTCTCGTAGTACTATCACGCGAAGTCGTTGAAACTCAATGAACTGCTGATAATGGTGTCTTTTTCGCCTTGAAGGTGTCCTACCGAAAGCAGGCCCATTGGGGTAGGGTTGAAGTGTTAAATTTACATAACATACCAATAGTACACTTCATACCAGATTTTCGTTTCTTCAGTGCATCAAAATTTTAAATGTCCAGCAGTGTACTTAAAGAAGCGGAGTAGAATTGTGGAACAGTGCAAAAACATATAATTTCCGGTTGAAACTGAAGTCAGCCTCAACCTGAATGTCTGTCTGTGTACAGTGAGATAGTGGTTGTGTTCTTTTCGCCTTCTCTGACCTGTGAAGTTTCTGTTTCATCAAGTTACGACGGGTCTTCAGTTTAACGTAAACGAATCAACAGAAACGATAAAAGTAATGTGTGTGTATTCCCATTCTGGCAGGAAATAAGTCAGTTGCCGAAATAGAGTGTATGGTGTTTCTCACAAACACAAATAATCGCCGTAGGTGAGAAGTGTGATAAGCGTAAAAAAGAAAAAAATCCTGTGGTCATACAACCTTTGAATTTGCAGCTCATGGACCTAGTGACCCACTGATGCAATGAACCATCGCAAAGAAAGTGCAATACTGATGTAAGTGTAGCACGCTATTTACATACAGACTAAAAATATAGTGAAATTTACTTGAGGGAATTTGCAGTTTATATCGTATTCAACAGCGAGGGTTTGGAACTAGCGTTCTCTAAGAAGCAGCGTCAGGAATAAGCATGAAATTTCAATTACATTTCGTTTTCTCGAGTTTGTGGGTAGCTCTGTACTGTTTTCTATTATTCCTATTTCATATAAATGATTTCATCTCTGCAAAGCTATCACGCTCAACAACGCTGTTTCACGTTTTCCATTCTTTGTCAACTCTTCATACTTTTCTTCACTGTTCTTCCTTACATTGAAAAGTTAACCACACATACGTGCCTTACTACAAGTCCCACTAACATATGCTATCTTGTGGTTTTTCCTGCAGAGACTTTTTCCCATCTCGTTTCATCATTGTTTCACACTGTCTTGGCATTATTCTTTTGTTGCACTACATATTGTAAGTAGGCTGTTTAGGTTATCTTATTGGTAACGCCACGTAGCGCTTTGTATGAATATCACTGGCTGTGCTGTGTGCAGTCTGTGGCTAGTTTGCATTGTTGTCTGCCATTGTAGTGTTGGTCAGCTGGATGTTAACAGCGCGTAGCGTTGCCGAGTTGGAGGCGAGCCGCCAGCAGTGGTGGATGTGGGGAAGTGAGATGGCCTATTTTTGAGAATGGATAATCTGGAAGTGTGTCCATCAGAAATAGTACATTTGTAACAATGGATGTCATGAACTGCTATATATATTATGACTATTAAGGTAAATACATTGTTTGTTCTCTATTAAAATCTTTCATTTGCTAACTATGCCTATCAGTAGTTAGTGCCTTCTGTAGTTTGAATCTTTTATTTAGCTGGCAGTAGTGGCGCTCGCTGTATTGCAGTAGTTCGAGTAACGAAGATTTTTGTTAGGTAAGTGATTTGTGAAACGTATAGGTTAATTTAGTCAGGGCCATTCTTTTGTAGGGATTTTTGAAAGTCAGATTGCGTTGCGCTAAAAATATTGTGTGTCAGTTTAAGCACAGTCATGTATAATTGTTCAAAGGGGACGTTTCAATATAAAAGACTTTCAGCTATTTCTTGTCCGGTTTCTCATGCTCCACCTTTTACTTCGACACTAAGCTATTCTCCAAACGAACAGAAAAGTTTTTTTTCGACTATATATACGTGTTAGCGGTACTGCCCTTGTCCAAAAAAGGGAGTATTCGCATACGTCAGTCTGCTTCTGAAATCTCCTACGCTTGAGGCATCTTGCAATATCTTATTTCCAGAAAATGCTTCTTTCACAGTTTAAATTTATAGCAACTTAACGATTTCATTATTGGTACTATATCTATTCGTCATTCTTTTCTTATGTTTAATACGAAATTTCTTATATGTTTGTTACACGTTTCATTCGAAAGATTTAAGCCACCCTCACTTTCCATGAGAAGAACTGCACAACATATTCGTATTATCCCTGTCTTGTTTGCCCTTTAACGTTCATCATGATTTTTGAAATTTCTCATTTTCTCTGAGACCCGAGAGGTAGACAGCCAGGACAGTAAGCTATAACTCCACCTCGCCAGTATGTAGCATAGCTTTTGCTTAGGTTCAAACATTTTTCAGTTTCTATATATAGTTCCGAATCACGATAAACAATACGGCATTTTATTGTAGGTTTATATGCGAACTGTACATGTGATAAATACCATTTAGGGTGACCATACTGTGTTTCTTTGAAGGACAACGATTTAAAAAAGAAGAGAGAACAGAAAGATTTCGTGTACCTCTTAATGTCTGTACTGTTTCGTGTACCTCTTAATGTCTGTAATGTGTTGTGAACCACACTGATAACTTGTGGCAAGTCCATATCAAACCATAAAGTTTTATATCGATGCATATTGCGTTTCTGCTGCCTACGAAGAGTTGGCTAACATTTTCCAGCGTATCTCCATCAAATCATATGTGTAGCCGTGACAGGCCATATGATTGTAACTTCTACATATATAATGATCAGCTATAACATTATGACCTCTAACCTAGTAACCTTTATGTTCTCCTTTGGCACATATAACAGCAGCGACGCGTTGTGGCATGGTGACAATGAGGCCTACGTAGGTTGCTGGAGGGAGTTGGCACCACATCTACAAACACAAATCATCTAATTCCCGTAAATTCCGGGAAGGGGTGATAAGCTCTGACGCCACGTTCAATCACATCCCAGTTGTGTTCGATCGAGTTATGGATCTGGCGAAGTTGGGGGCCAGCACATCAACCGGAACTCGCCACTGTGTTCCTCGAAACACTCCATCGTACTCCTGGCCTTGTGACATGGCGTATTATCCTGCTGAAAAATGCCGCTGCCGTCGGGAAGCATGGTAGTCATGAAGGGGTGTACGTACTCTGCAACCTGTGTACGATACTCCTTGGTCGTCGTGGTGTCTTGTACGAGCTCACCTGGACTCATGGATGCCCACGTGAATGTTCCCCAGAGCATAATGGAGCCGCCGCCAGCTTCGTCCCGCAGTATAGGTGACGAGGAGCCGTCCCCCAGGAAGACGACGGATTCGCACCCTGCCATCGACATGATGAAGGAGATATCGGGATTCATCAGGCCATGCAACGCTCTGTCACTGCGCCAACGCCCAGTGCCGATTTCAGTCTTAGTTGCCATGTCGTGGTGTTAGCTTTGGCGCATGCATGGGACATCGGGTGCGGAGGCCCAACGTTAGGACTGTTTGGTGCACTGTATGTTCTGACACACTTGTACTCTACTCAGCTTTTAAGACTGATGTTTGTTCCGCCACAGTTCGCCAACTGTCCTGTTTTACCAGTGTGCCCAGCCTACGACACCAGACATCTGTAATGAGGGTTGGCCGCCCAAACCCAGGACATCTGGACGTGGTTTCACCTTGGTTTCGCAACGTGATGAAGACCCTCACCTCAGCACCCTTCGAACACGCAACAAGTCGTCCGAAATGCTCGTGCCGAGCCTCCTGACCAACACAATCTGCCCTCGGTCAGATTCAGATAGATAGCGTATCTTCCCCGTTCTACACACAGACAGCGCGCTCACTGATTCTACACTCCTGGAAATTGAAATAAGAACACCGTGAATTCATTGTCCCAGGAAGGGGAAACTTTATTGACACATTCCTGGGGTCAGATACATCACATGATCACACTGACAGAACCACAGGCACATAGACACAGGCAACAGAGCATGCACAATGTCGGCACTAGTACAGTGTATATCCACCTTTCGCAGCAATGCAGGCTGCTATTCGCCCATGGAGACGATCGTAGAGATGCTGGATGTAGTCCTGTGGAATGGCTTGCCATGCCATTTCCACCTGGCGCCTCAGTTGGACCAGCGTTCGTGCTGGACGTGCAGACCGCGTGAGACGACGCTTCATCCAGTCCCAAACATGCTCAATGGGGGACAGATCCGGAGATCTTGCTGGCCAGGGTAGTTGACTTACACCTTCTAGAGCACGTTGGGTGGCACGGGATACATGCGGACGTGCATTGTCCTGTTGGAACAGCAAGTTCCCTTGCCGGTCTAGGAATGGTAGAACGATGGGTTCGATGACGGTTTGGATGTACCGTGCACTATTCAGTGTCCCCTCGACGATCACCAGTGGTGTACGGCCAGTGTAGGAGATCGCTCCCCACACCATGATGCCGGGTGTTGGCCCTGTGTGCCTCGGTCGTATGCAGTCCTGATTGTGGCGCTCACCTGCACGGCGCCAAACACGCATACGACCATCATTGGCACCAAGGCAGAAGCGACTCTCATCGCTGAAGACGACACGTCTCCATTCGTCCCTCCATTCACGCCTGTCGCGACACCACTGGAGGCGGGCTGCACGATGTTGGGGCGTGAGCGGAAGACGGCCTAACGGTGTGCGGGACCGTAGCCCAGCTTCATGGAGACGGTTGCGAATGGTCCTCGCCGATACCCCAGGAGCAACAGTGTCCCTAATTTGCTGGGAAGTGGCGGTGCGGTCCCCTACGGCACTCCGTAGGATCCTACGGTCTTGGCGTGCATCCGTGCGTCGCTGCGGTCCGGTCCCAGGTCGACGGGCACGTGCACCTTCCGACGACCACTGGCGATAACATCGATGTACTGTGGAGTCCTCACGCCCCACGTGTTGAGCAATTCGGCGGTACGTCCACCCGGCCTCCCGCATGCCCACTATACGCCCTCGCTCAAAGTCCGTCAACTGCACATACGGTTCACGTCCACGCTGTCGCGGCATGCTACCAGTGTTAAAGACTGCGATGGAGCTCCGTATGCCACGGCAAACTGGCTGACACTGACGGCGGCGGTGCACAAATGCTGCGCAGCTAGCGCCATTCGACGGCCAACACCGCGGTTCCTGGTGTGTCCGCTGTGCCGTGCGTGTGATCATTGCTTGTACAGCCCTCTCGCAGTGTCCGGAGCAAGTATGGTGGGTCTGACATACCGGTGTCAATGTGTTCTTTTTTCCATTTCCAGGAGTGTACATGCACCACACGTGTGTATGACTGGGGGTCATTCCTCGACAAGTGACGCTGCTATTGCCTGGACTGATTGATATCGATAGTAGATCGGTGGTCACAATGTTGCGGTAGATCAGTGCACATCGGCATTTACGTTCACACACCGTAAACACTGTGAAATTAATGACAAAGCTACTTTCCATTGTGTGAGTTACTAAGGGCTTTCCCCGTTCCATTCACGTAAGGAGCGAGGAAAGAATGTTTAAATGCATCTGTATCTAATTAATTTAATCTTGTCCTTGCGATCCCTACGGGCGCAATACGTAGGGGTGAAGCAATATATTTATAGAGTCATCATTTAAAGCTGGTTCTTGAAACTGTAAGTAGACTTTCCCGGAATTGATTGTGTCTACCTTCAAGCGTATATAGCTTAGTTCTTTCAACATCTTCATGACACTCTCCCATCGCTCATACAAATGATATGATCATTCTTGCTGTCCTCTGCATAAGTAGAATGTGCCCTGTAAGTCCTGTTTGGTACGCAGCCTGCACACTTGAGGAATTTTCTAGGATGTGTCTCACAAGTTAATTGTAAGCAATCTCCTTTGTACACTGATCGTATTTCTCTAGTACTCTACGAACAAACCGATATATACCATCTGCTTTACTTACGACTGAGCCCATGTAATTGTTCCCTTACATAATCTTACAAATTGTTACACTGAGGTATTTGTATTAGTTGACCGATTCGAACTATGACTCGTTCATACAGTAATGAAACATACTACGTTTTTCAGTTTTTCGAAATGCGCAGTTTTAGATTTTTTAACATTTAAAGCAAACTGTCAACCTTTGCACCATTTTTAAAGCTTATTAACATCTGACTCAAAATTTGATTAGTTTCTTTCAGGCAGTACTTCATTATAGAAATGCAACATCTACCTGACTGCCTTCAACCATGCATTTCAGGATGTCATATGAGAAAAGTGCGCGTTGGGTATCATATGAAGGGCTTATTTCAATAGTGGTACAAGTCCATTTTTGTTCATAGTGACATACAGAGTCCTAAAGTTAAATGAGGGCTGAAAAATCTGCAGTTGAGATACCAGAAATATTCAAGCACATAGCTTCTTGCTAGAGGTGAACCTTTCTTACGGTCGCAGGTTCGAATCCTGCCTCGGGCATGGATGTGTGTGATGTCCTTAGGTTAGTTAGGTTTTAGTAGTTCTAAGTTCTAGGGGACTCATGACCTCAGATGTTAAGTCCCATAGTGCTCAGAGCCATTTGAACCAGTTCATTCTGTTCGAGATACCTCATTACGTTTGATCTCGATACTTTCTAAGATTCTACAACAAATGAGTGTCAGCAATCCTATGCGGTAATTTTGTGGATCACTACTTCTAACTTCACGTAGGCGGGTGTAACCTGTGCTTTCTTTCAACTTCTTTATTGAAGGTATCTGCAATAGACTGTGGTTAAAAGACGGGCTAACTCAACCTCAAATTCGATGGATGGAGAGCTGTGTTCATCAGGAGCGAGTTCATCTGTTTCTCGACACCATCGCATCACCCACATTTACAATGCTGTGAGGCTCCAATCGGGTCAATAACCCTGTATTTTAATATATAAAGGAACTTTTGAAAATTGAGTTCAGCGATTCTGCTTTTGCCTTGCTACCCTCAATTTCAGTCTCTGTCACGGGCACGAGTGACACCAAATTTGGTCCTACTATAAATCTTTACATAGGACCAAAATTTCGTTGCGTTTTATGAGCGATCCTTCGGTAATACTCTGATACTTTAGTCGTTGAAAGCTTCGCACAATGACTTCTTGACAGACAAACGCGGTTCATTCAGCAAGTCCCTGTCTCTAGCCTCATGTCTCCCGGTACACCTAAACCTGAGACACAGTTATTCTCCGCTTTCCGCCCCCCCCCTCCCCCCTTCCCTCCTCCTCCCCCCCCCCAGAACTAAACGTTTCGGGCTCCTCACTGAGATACTACCGTCTCTTCATATAGTTCACTGAAAATATTTGTATTCGGTAATAACTGTTGCTACAAATTCATCATGGTCACTGATACCGGTTTCCATGTGAGGGCGCTCGAAAAGTTAGGCCTGTTTCGCGGTATTAGATGCAATATATTTCCGTCATGACAGATTCTGAACAATCTGTTAGGTAGTTCGCAGAGAAAGCATTTAGTAACGTTTCACAGGACATCTTGTCACGCCCATCTCTTTTAAAAAAAATTCCTTTTGATTGTGGAATGATTAGTCTTCTCAGGGGATATTAAGTACAAATGAACTTAGGTTTTTCTCTAAAATTTTTTCTTACATCAGGATGTGTGTGTGGTATTCGACCGAAGGATCCCACTACAAGTTTCTGTGCACACTTTATACTGTCTTGCTCAGACAATCTCCCACGCAGTTTTAATTTACGATTCGGTTTTTTTTTTCTGCTGCAGCAAACACGCCACCTTCAGTTATCATTAGCCTATCCTTTCGATATACGCTGAAAGTATCGCCAAATATCTCACTGCTGTCCATTTCGATTTTCAGCCAGTTTTCATTACGTTACTGTGTGCTACGTATATTTTTATACGCGCTTCAAACTCTTTCACATTGTTTCAAATGTTACAGCAGTTAATCATTAGAATTTTAACACTTTCTCCCGTAGGGGGCATTTTTTGGATCTTATACTGATTCTGTGTCCCCTACAGCTATCGTTGTCTGGATTGAATGGAGACTTGTCTATAGATATATAAAAAAATTAAAAAGTTACACAGCCTTTGAAGTGGTGTAGTGCGGGCCTGACCCGTTTATGAGGACTGTACAGTTCTCGACCGTTCAGCGCCAGTCCAGTTTGTCGTTGTCTAGCGTGTCACAGAAATTTCACTGTCTCTAATTCAGTCCTTCCACACTGGGGGCCAATGGTCAGTCCGGGGGCAATGTCGCAAATCGTGAACTTCCCTGAAACTCATTGCGCATGACTGGCCTTCTCAACCCTTACCTGCCAGTCGCCGGAACGTTCCAGGTTTGACCTAGGAGCCCGGTCGACAGGCATCATTTGTTACAACACGTGCATCTGCAGCTGGTTACCTTGTTCCCTCAAAGGTTGCCGGAATAATCTCTGTAAGATACTGAATGAGGCATCTTTAGTGCACCTGGTGTTCCTTCCCATCCCTAGTTGCCGTTTCCCTAAGGGATACCGTTATACACCTACCATTTTGTGTTTGTCTCCTCTTCACATGGGACACAGCACCTTTCCCGACAGGTGAAGAGAGTTTTACTGGCTCAGTTTGGGTTTCAGGGACAGTCAGCGCCTTGAACTAGGTACAAAGGGGGACCGCTAGAACACCCTGTGTTCTCCCTGAACTCTGACTCACCTGTACAGAGCGTCTCGTCCAACCATTGACACGCCATTCACAGTCCAGTGGACGAAGAGTGATAGATCCCAAATGGCCCTGAGCACTACGGGACTTAATATCTGAGGTCATCAGTCCCCTACACTTAGAACTACTTAAACCTAACTAAACTAAGGACATCGCACACACCCATGCCCGAGGCAGGATTCGAACCTGCGACCTTAGCAGCCGCGTGGTTCCGGACTGATGCGCCTAGAATCGCTCGGCCACAGCGGCCGGCGATATATCCCATGCTTTTTGAATAGGAGAGAGGATCTGCAGGAGAGAATACTACTTGAGTTACCTATGGTAGCTCTGGTACACCATTCTCGGAAGCTCTTCCAACACAACCATTCTCACCACCTTACAGTCGTCGGAGCTATTTCCAGCTGTTTGCATGCGTCAAATATGTCATCCTGTGTTCGATACCGGCATTTAAAGTGTGGCTGCATTGCGACTGGTGCTATGTTTTTCAAAACAATACGCGAATAACTAAAATATACTTACCGATTCTTCAATGTGCGTAGATTCATGTCTTCAGGCTGCTATCATACCGGAGCTGTGCAGTAGTGGGATTTTTCTATTGTACCACTTGTAACAATACCATCACTTGCAAAGTAGGCCGGCCGGAGTGGCCGAGCAGTTCTAGGCGCTACAGTCTGGAACCGCGCGACCGCTACGGTCGCAGGTTCGAATCCTGCCTCGGGCATGGATGTGTGTGATGTCCTTAGGTTAGTTAGGTTTAAATAGTTCTAAGTTCTAGGGGACTGATGACCTCAGAAGTTAAGTCCCATAGTGCTCAGAGCCATTTGAACCATTTTTTGCAAAGTAGGTTAGAAATCAGATTAATAATGTTGCTCATGCAGCATATGTTCGCTTTATCGGGCAACAACAAAGTTATTGACTGTGGATGGTATCGTCAGAATGGAAATAATGAAGTCACTGTAAAAAATTCATTAAATTTGGCACTTATCTTGAATGGATTCCGACGTAGATTTCGTCGAAGTTGTTATGGCTCATCTTGTTGATTCTAGGGTGATTCCACTTTGACTGCTAGAAGGTCCAGATCTGTATTTTAGCAATATTTGAAGACCTAACAAATGCGTTTTTCAGGAAATCCTTAATGATCAAACAATCCTAGATCAGAACAACGGTATGGTAGAAATAATTTTTGACTTGGTGTTCACGATCCACATTTTTACTAAACTTCTTGTAAATTCACATATACTTTTTCTTAATTGTCACATCATCAAGAAAACAGTTTTGTATCAATATTCATATATTTAATTTCCACTTTAACCAAACACAAGACTTGATGTTCTTTTACAAAGCGAAATAACAACTTAACCTCTGCAAAGTGAAACAAAGACTGCTCTGTGCGCATTCGCGCCAAAACGGTTACAAGTAAGTCAAAGATTATGACAGTCTCATAGAAATGAATACACACAAGAACCATATCACTGTAATATATCGATACATCGGAGTACCTATACATTAATAAAACCAAATGTGAATATTGTCACAAAAAAATGTCTGTTACTTTGCAGAAAAGTAGTACGATATTACTAGTATCGAGAACTGGGTTTGGAGTGCCGTAATGGTCACCTAAATAAAGAACCATTACACACTGATAGTATAGTTGTGTTCTTGTTTCAGGTAGAAATTAGCAGTGGGGACTTTTCTCTTTCCATCAGCTCTTTATCATGCAAGAGCGTTTCAGGATGACCTCGGTAGGAAACAGCAATCAGGCTCGGCGCCAGTCGCTATTGTTTTTCATGATATGCGAGCCATAATTTCCGTAGGCGACGCCGAATAGTAATTGTGAGCGGACGTGCGTGGGCGGACGCGCACACGCACGGCTGGGTACGGCTGCTGCGCGCTCTGCGAGGGCCATCCCGCGCTGCGGCAGAGGGGTCGCCAACCTGTGCGCCGGCGGCTGCGTGGGAACCGCCGCTGCGGTGATGGCGCCGTCTGCAGGCGCCGGCCGGGCAGCCGAGCCAGGCTAATTCCGCGACTCTTGCCGTGGTCCATCTAGCTGTGGGTACAGTAAGTCCGGCAGGGGTGGAGCACCGGGTGAAACACACCGTGGTGTATTTCACAGATAAGCCGCTAGAGTGTAGAGCACTTGCCCGCGAAAGGCAAAGGTCCCGAGTTCGAGTCTCGGTCCGGCACACAGTTTTAATCTGTCAGGAAGTTTCATATCAGCGCACACTCCGCTGCAGAGTGAAAATCTCAGTCTGGAAACATCCCAGAGGCTGCGGCTAAGCCATGTCTCCGCAATATCCCTTCTTCCAGGAGTGCTAGTTCTGCAAGGTTCGCAGGAGAGCTTTTGTGAAGTTGGGAAAGTAGGAGACGAGGTACTGGCGGAAGTAAAGCTGTGAGGACGGGACGTGAGTTGTGCTTGGTTAGCTCGATGGCAGAGCACTTGCCCGCGAAATGCAAAGGTCTCCGAGTCTCGGTCCGGCACACAGTTTTAATCTGCCTGGAAGTTTCATACCAGCGCACACTCCGCTGCAGAGTGAAAATATCATTCCGCTAAAGTGTAGCTCCCACTATTTGTGAGGATGCGCTTACGTGAGAGAACGTAGTGCAAAGCAGTTGCTTTTATTTTCGTGTTAGTTTTGAAGAAAGAAATGAAACCTTCTGTTCTGGTAAGCTGAAAAGTTTTATGGTGAATTTACGTAATTTTAATTTTAACAGTTAGTTTACACAATATCGATACAATTCTCTCTCTCTTTCTCCCCCTTTTTTTTCCTTTTTTTTCTTTTTTTCCACTGCAAGCTTGACGCCATGTGTAGGCACTAAAGTGCATGTCATTTATGACGGCGGCCGAGTTTAGGTTCGTTCTGCGCATCTGACGTCACAAAACAGTCAGCCAATGAACAGAGAACGACGTTGCCAGAGCTCGACTGCAGTGCAGAGCACAGACGAGTGCCTTTCAGTTTTAGAAACGTTCAGTCATAAATAAAGTAATTAAACAAAAGCAGTGTCTTGATAGCAGACTTTCTTTTACAGAAAGTCTGGAAAAAGCATTCTTTATACCAATTGCTTCATATTCTATTAATTAATTAAGTCAAACAAGCAATAAGCCTCCTAATTCAGGCGATAGCAAGGAAAGGTGTTTGTATCAGTCTCACTAACCGCTTTTTCGCAATAAAGAACAGTGGTAATTGTTTATTTCCTACTGTACTTCGACGAAACGTGAGTAATTTATTGTCATACCAAGAGTGTTTGTCGGTATTTTGCGTCATATTTTAGTACCCTCCGGGACATATACTGAATGGCGAGCTGCCGGCACGGTTGTTCAGCGTGTTCGGTCAGAGGGCTAGTTGCCTTCTGTAATAAAATAAATGAGTCAATGCCTCAACACTAAACTTGAACGGGTGTCCTGGAACATCCGCACCGAAAAAATTCAACGAACAAAATGAGAACAATTAGAAAAATAAAAAAGTAATGAATTATTTAAAAAAAGCTGCGTTGCCGTAATGGTTAAAGTGTATGGGTACTAACAAGGGGAGGCCGGCAATTGTGAAATTCAGATTCGATTCATACTGCGCATAATAAAAGCTCATGGCTAGAGGTGTAATGTGGCAAAGCACCAAGATGCACTTCTCAGCCGTTGTCGAGAAAATCGACAGTTAAAAGAAGCCGTTGCGGTGAAATACTCTCTAATAGTAAAAGTTTTCCACAGCGTCGTGGTGCAGCGGTAAGCGCTGGGGTTCGTAATCCGAAGGTCGCCGGATCGAATCCTGAACCATTCAACCATTTTTTTTTTTAGTATTTGTTTTTTGTAATTCAAATATATATATAATTCCCGGCCATCAGTTGCAACAATTATGCATATAATAAGTTGTTGAAAGTCGTTTGTCGTGGAAAAACTGGCGACTTCGAACATCATTACGTTTTCCCCAAACAAAGTTGTATTTCACAAAGGTTATGAATTGTCTTCCTAATGTTAACCACGTATAGTTAACGGAAGACGTAGAAACGATATTCCGAAACGAATACGTATAGCGTAAGTCAAACGTTCGAATTAGAATAGAGACCCCACGAACACAAACTTGCTGTGGCAGGTATGAAATATAAACTCCGTTACTCGCTCGTTACACTTGAAGGACAGATGTTGAATGGGCCGAAACGAGCCGCCGCATAACAGTGTAGTTGCGTGCCAACTTCGAAAGAAGGTAGATGCGGTCCCTAGCGCAACTTGTAAAATCGTCGAAAATCAGTGCGGATGGGAGAGCTTTGGTACACCCTGTTAAACAAACGGAAAAATGGAGGCGGTACAATTGGAGAGCGATCCGCCTTCACCAACATGCATAAGCAATTCATTAATAGTTTATATATATAATAAAAATAAATTGCATGGCCCGAGATTCGATCCGGCGACCTTCGGATTACGAACTCCAGCGCTTACCGCTGCGCCACGACGCTGTAGAAAATCATTAAGCGTAGAGAGTATTTCACCGCAAACGTTTCTTTTAACTGTCGATTTTCTCGACAACGGCTGAGAAGCGCATCTTGGTGCTTTGCCACATGACACCTCTGGCCATGAGCTTTTATTATGCGCAGTATGAATCGAATCTGAATTTTACAATTGGCGGCCTCCCCTTGAAAGCTAAAGGTTCTGAGTTCAATCCTTGTTCGGTGCTTAATATTTTCTTTATTTAAAAACAATATCAAACTGTCTTACTTCATGAATTTTATTCGTTTGAATGTAATTTTTTGAAGTTTCTAGTGGCAACTAAAATCGACCACATGGAAAGTATATGCTATGGACTTTTTTTTACCTCTGCAAACTCTTCAAAATTTCGTGCAATGGTTTACTACATCTAATGCTACACAATACCTGCGTTGAACTTCGAAACAAAATTAAGTCATTTATGGGGGGAAGGTATCAGTCAAGAAGATGTGTAAAAATCAAATTTTTGGGCCAAATAGTTTTTGTGAAATCGAATGATAAAGTGTGTCAAAGCAGTCGAAACACCATGTGTCTGCACAGGCGAGCAGTGCAATGATGACAAATTCGCGCAATCGCGGAATGCGGGGAGCACCTCTCTGTAGCAGCGAAAGGGTTAATGCGGCCGTGGTGGCTTTACTTCATAAACTGCGCGCTCCCCCCTAAACGTAAGTTTGCGAACTACACTATGGCGCTGCTCCTCTTGGCGCTTACAACTGGCAACGCAGCAATCTCCTGCGTCTGGGCGGGCATGCGCGAACCGCCAAGATAAAAGAATTGAACTATAGAGTAAAATAGCCACCGAGTTCGCTACCTGCAGACAGAAGTCCCTCCCGGACTCCCAGACAGTGTTATTTTGGAGATATGGACACGTCTTTTAATGTAGGAATTAAAAAAAAGCACTCCGTCTTCAGGCCACGAGTGGCCTACCGGGACCATCCGCCCGCCGTGTCATCCTCAGAGGTGGATGCGGATAGGAGGGGAGTGTGGTCAGCACACCGCTCTTCCGGTCGTTATGACGGTATTCTTGACCGAAGCGCAACAGCGCATGGCGGCTGGATTGTCACCCATCTAAGTGCCGGCCCCGCCCAACAGCGCTTAACTTCGGTGATCTCACGGGAACCGGTGTATCCACTGCGGCAAGGCCGTTTCTAATGTGGGAATAGACGGATCACAATTAAATTTAGCTTAGATTGAAGTTTGATTATATTTTGGAAAAAGGATAAACAGCATGTGTTTTTTCATTCCTTTCAGACGCAGGAAACCAGCTGGTAAAGTACTGCTTCTACTTGTCGGAGAAATGTCTCGCACAAAGTGTTTCGGGAACAGAATTTTCGGAGGAATTATTTTAATGAGGGTACCTCCACATACATCCCACTGGTTGCAGCCGCTGGACCGCTCATCTTTCAGATGAAAATGCCTGGCTCTGAGCACTATGGGACTTAACATCTGAGTTCATCAGTCCCCTAGAACTTAGAACTACTTAAACCTAACTAAAGTTAGGACATCACACACATCCATGCCCGAGGCAGGATTCGAACCTGCGACCGTAGCGGTCGCTCGGCTCCAGACTGTAGCGCCTAGAACCGCACGGCCACTCCGGCCGGCATCTTTCAGATGACTGAAAAGCTAGTTTTACGACGCCGACAGCACTTATATGACAAATAATCCAGACAGGAAAATTAACCGTCTTCACTTTCGGAAACTGCTCAACTCAGCGTGGGCAACATCAGCCAACGTTGAAAATGGTAGAAATGGCTTCAAGGCAAGTGAAATAATATCACTGAATATGGCCACAGTTCCACACCATCTGTCGGAAGAAGTGCATATGACATCAAACGCAAGAGCTGAATCTCACATGCTCGCCAGCCAACCACTTCTAAGCTCATCGAAAGACCTGGTGAATCCAACCACTGATACAACTTCAAAATCCACTTCTACAAAACCAAAAACTTCCAAGACTACTCGTAAACCAATACCTACAAAGAATTTGCAGAAAACCAACAATACATTATAATAGTCAATGTTCAGTCAAGTTTTATAATAAACTGATAAAAGTGTTTTTGATTAAACTATTTAATAGATTAATTGTGTACTCATTACAACATATTCCGAATAGAAATATGTGATTTTAATGGACTCTTTTCTTCATTTGTAGCCGTTTTCTAATCCGGTCAGCCAAGGAGGCGTGTCTCGCCCCACAAGTATCTCAGTGTGCTATCCCCTTGCACGCACTCACCTCGCTGTTGAGCTCACGGGTCTTGCGTCGGTGGGAGGATGAGTGGCTGGAAGTAACTGACAATAAGCTCCGTATAGTCAAGCCCACAACGCGTGTGTGGTGTACTTCCTTTCAGCCCCGTCGACGGGACGAGGTTCTCCTCACTCGGCTTCGAATAGGCCACAGCCCTATGACGCATGGCTTCCTGCTCCGGCGAGAGGACCCTCCAATGTGTGGTGCTTGTGGCGTCCAGGTCACTGTGCGCCACGTTTTATTGGATTGCGTTTTATTTTCTGACCAGCGGGTCGCGGCTGACTTGCCAGCGGACCTGCCATCTCTTTTAGGCAACACTCGGACGAATGTGGCTAAAGTTTTAAAGTTCTGTGCCCTGTCAAATGTTTTTACAAAGATTTTAGGGAGAGAATTTTAATTTGCTCACTGTGTGACATGCTCGCCCATATTTTATGTAAGTGGCCAGCCAATAACAATTTCCTGTGACATTCTTGTTGCTATGTTTCCCCTTTCCTTAGTTTTTACTTTCTTATGTAGCATTTTCCTTCTTTTCCTGCTTTCTTTGCGTGTGTGCTTCAGTTTTCTTAGGTCTGTCCACATTCGTTCCTTTTAATGTGTGTCAGGGCGCTGATGACCTCGATGTTGAGCGCCCATAAGCCCCAACACACCACCACCACATCCGGTCAGTCTCGTTCAAAACGCTGGTCCATCTCATCCATATTTTCATTTTATCGTGTATCCTGTATTTTAAGTGACGATTTCTCATACGAACAACCTGCCAGAAGTCCTACGTCAGATCCAACTACGAGGGTTGGAACTTTAATAGTGGCAACTATTTATTTACAGCTCGTACAAAATAGATACGTGTTTCGAAGTTTTACTGACCTTCAAAGTAGTCACCAGCATTGTTTACAACCCGTTGCCAGGGATGTGGAAGTCATGGGATACTCTTAGCAGTGCCAGTTGTGGTGACAGTTCGAGCGGCGCGGTCTATTGCCCAACGAATTTGTAGCACTTCTGAAGCGAATGCCGTGAAGTGTTTCCTTCAGTTTATAAATCGAGTTAAACTCACGAGGGCGTGAGGGAGGTAGCATAGCACTTAGCAGCCCCATCAGTGAAACAAATCAGTAACATCTTGCACTGTACGTGCATGAGCATTGTCCTGCAAAGTGATGGTCAGGTCCTGCAGAAAGTGTCATCATTTCTGTCTCTATGCTGGTCGTAGGTTGTGTTCCAAAAACTACCAGCACAGAGACAGAAGTGATGACACTTTCTGCAGGACCTGACCATCATTTTGCATGACAATGCTCCAGCACGTACAGTGCAAGCTGTTACTGATCTGTTTGACTGATTGGGCTGCTAAGTGCTATACCACCTACTGCACTCTCCTGACTTAAACCCACGTGGGTTCAACTCAATTTCTAAACTGAAGGTAACACTTCACGGCATTCGCTTCAGAACTACTACAAATTCCTTGGGCAATAGACGGCGCCGCTCGAACTGCCAACACAACTGGCACTGCTAAGAGTATCCTACGACTTCCACATCGCTGGCAACGGGTTATACACAATGCTGGTGACTACTTTGAAGGTCAGTAAAACTTTGAAACACGTATTTATTTTGTACGAGCTGTAAATAAATAGTTGCCACTATTAAAGTTGCAACCCTCGTATATTATACTTCCCTACGTCACCACATGATCAGCCGTATTAGAAGTTTTCTTGGGTGGGGTTCACGGTCATAGACAGGATGTTTTAACCTGGGAAACTAAATATCTCTAAAACGACGCACAGGAAGAACAAAAACGTTCTGAATGAAAAATTAGTATTAGTAAGGGAGACATCTGTCTATGCAACCACTAACCACTGCCCGACCACCCCACTACCACGGTCGGGTCAGCTTCGAACTTTCAAGTGGGAACCACCATTTTATGTTGCGTATTCTTATTCTACGCCAAAAAAGTGCTGTTTACTCAAAGAGTTGTTTTCAATTAGTAGTAAATGTGCGACAGTCGACAAATATAGAGGGTGTTTGTTTTTGCAAATGAGAACCGGTGAATTTGATTCCATATTTCGTTTACAATGTAATTGTAACCTTTGTCCTCTGAGGGTAGATATTTATGTTCGAAATATTTGTTCGTTAGCTAGCAACATAAAAGCGCTGCTGATCCTGCCAGATAAATCGTTTGTGTATGTTGAAAATCTTAGACGTCCTGCTACGCTACCTCGGGGCACACCTGATGATACTTTCCTTTCGGGGGTACATTCGCCGTCAAGTATACTAGTATAACGTACTGGCTTCCGTTAGTCGACTATTCGTCACATCAGTCACATACTTCCGAAGGTACTCAATATGATCTTAGCGAACAACGATGTGGTACTCAAGGAACCTTGTGGTGCATAGCGGAGGGCAACTTATACCACTAATAGACTGGCCGTCACGAAATTAGACAGCCCAAGGTTACACCCACTCTCTGCAATCCGCCTGCGCTAAGCGCTTTGATTCGCCTGCCTCACAGCCTTGTTGCCCCGTGTACACTGTCAACAGTGCATTAGGTCAGTGCCAGCTGAAGTTTCTGAGTTTCCGTGTATTATCTTGTATTTACGTGTGGTTTCAGTCATCCGGGGAACGGTGCGTTGACGTGTGTTTAGTATGAGCAAGGGCCTACATATAGTGCTACTCCAGCCGGTGTGCGTAAAATAGAAGAGACATTCGAAACCAATCTAAAATTGTCTTATCGAACTCACTGAAGACTTTTACTGATCTGACCAACAGTGAAGGAGCTAGAAATAATAATAAATGTCGTGCAGATTCATAAAATAACACCAAAACCTTGTTGTATTTACGAATCGACTGTATTTCGTATTAACAGTGCAATGCCATCGGCAGAATCTCTAGATGTGAGAACTTGTTTTGGTTCTCCAAGAAAGAGATATAAGTGGAAACGGGAATTTCGGAATTTTAAAATTATGTCAAAAAGTTAGTGCGTAGAACTGTGCTTCGATACTAGGATAGAGGAGAGTATCTGACAGCTAGAAAAATAGAGTGCTCTCCGTGAAACAATTAATTATTCCTCACTTGGTTTTCGTTTCAGGAAGAGTAATGACGGACAAGAATTTTTAATGGAATGCAGAGACATTGCAACAGCAAGAACGAAATTTTGTGTAAAATGCACTTTTTGTGTGCAGAGGACAACAGTGTTGCAGTACACTTCGATTAAACTTGGGCTTCTCAAAACGACATGCAAAAGTGTATTTTGCTCGACTTCAACGGAAATATTGGCTTGAAAGTACCTACAGTTACTTTTGTATAGCGTATGTCGGCGATCTGGGGGATGGGTGCACTCACTAAGGGGCAGTAAGTGCTGCAATTAAAGGAAATTAGTATGTAGGGAATACTCTTGGTCGTATTAAGGCTGGCCGTCGCATTTAAAATCCTGGCGGCGACACAAAAGTACTCAAGCGCTGTCGCGCACGGAGTGTCTCGCAAATAAAGTGCATTCGTACGTGACATAGTACAACAATGACGTCTTGCATGTTACCAAAATTAATTCCATAGTTTTCTTAACAACGCCGGCCGGTGTGGCTGAGCGTTTCTAGGCGCTTCAGTATGGGACCGCGCGACCGCTGTGGTCGCAGGTTCGAATCCTGCCTGAGGCATGGATGTGTGTGATGTCCTTACGTTAGTTAGGTTTAAGTAGTTCTAAGTTCTAGGATACTGATGACCTCAGCTGTTAAGTCCCATAGTGCTCAGAGCCATTTGAACCATTTTTTTCTTAACAACTTTCTCGCTGGAAGTTTCTGCAAGGTCCATAGGAATACAAATTCATTTGCGATGATATTTATCGTTACACAGCTGGAACAGTTTCTCACCACTTTCGGTATTTTATTTTTCATCACGCAGTAGTTTTAAGCCTCCACGATAAAATACGCATGTTTCACATGCACCTACGAACTCTGAGAATGTCCATATATTATTTTCAGTCCAAACTTCTCTATGCTTCAACCCGTGCTGAAAACAGAACCACTTTATTCTGTTTCCTCCACACGATGCAGTAAAAAAAAAAAAAAAAAAAAAAATCCTCTATGTATTTCTTGATTTCTTGCAACGTTAGGTTTTATTTTTTTCGTAGCAAACGGCAAGAATTTTCTTTTGGGAAGTCCGCCTGCTTAGCTGGCTGGTACCATGCTCGCCGCCCATGCAAGCCGGCCCAGGTTCGATTCGGGTTGGAGATTGTCCCCGCTCGGGGACAGGCTGTTGTGTTGTCCTCATCATCATTTCATCCTCATCACCGGCGCGCAAGTCGCCAAATGGGGCGTCGACTGCACTTGCCCGAATTTTGCCTCCCAGCCAATGACCCCATACGCTCTTTTTCCATCTTTTTTTTTTCTTTTGGGAAGTTCTCCATCATATTATAGACTAAAAATTGCCAATGCTGTAGGACGTTGAGATGACCTTGATGTGCCTATTTTCGTGACGGCCACTATAGACATTTCCTTTCTCGTTGAACTCGCAAACAAGGGAAGAAGACTGTCTATATGCGTCCGTACGAGTCCTAATTTCGTTATCATTACGCGAAATGTTGGTGGCAGGTGAATCGTTCTGCAATCAATTTCAAATTCTGGTACTCCAAATTTTCTCAGTAGTGTTTCGCGTCGCCCTTCTTTTAGGGATTTCCGTTGGGGTTCATGAAGCGTCTCCTGCACTCGCATGTTGATTGAACCTACGGTAACAAATCTAGCAGCTCGCCTCTGAACTGCTTCGATGTCTTGTTTTAATCAAAACTGGTGGGGACTCCAAACACTCGAACAGCACTCAGGCATGAGTCGCACTAGTGTTCTGTAGACGGTCTCCTTTACTGACCAACCACAGTTTCCCAAAAATTCTCCCAATAAACCGAAATTGACCACTCACCTTCCCTAACGCAGTCCTTATGTGCTCGTTACACTTCATATCACTTTGCATCATTACGCCTGTTCGCCGCTCGTGGTCTCGCGGTAGCGTTCTCGCTTCCCGAGCACGGGGTCCCGGGTTCGATTCCCGGCGGGGTCAGGGATTTTCACCTGCCTCGAGATGACTGGGTGTTTGTGATGTCCTCATCATTTCATCATCATCCAGGAAAGTGGCGAAACTGGACTGAGCAAAGGTTGGGAAATTGTACGGGCGCTGATAACCACGCAGTTGAGCGCCCCACAAACCAATCATCATCAGCATTACACCTAGATACTTAATCGTTGTGATTGAGTGAAGCAGCACACAACTAAGCCTGTATTCGACCATTACAGTATTGTTTTTCCAACTAATGTGCGTTAACTTACATTTTTCTACTTTTAGCGCAAGTTGCCATTCTTCACACCAACTAGATGTGTCTTCCATAGTCTCATAATTTGTTTTTTTTTTTTGTTTTTTTTTGTCATCAGTCTACTGACTGGTTTGATGCGGCCCGCCACGAATTCCTTTCCTGTGCTAACCTCTTCATCTCAGAGTAGCACTTGCAACCTAAGTCCTCAATTATTTGCTTGACGTATTCCAATCTCTGTCTTCATCTACAATTTTTGCCCTCTACCGCTCCCTCTAGTACCATGGAAGTCATTCCCTCATGTCTTGGCAGATGTCCTATCGTCCTGTCCCTTCTCCTTATCAGTGTTTTCCACATATTCCTTTCCTCTCCGATTCTGCGTAGAACCTCCTCATTCCTTACCTTATCAGTCCACCTAAATTTCAACATTCGTCTATAGCACCACATCTCAAATGCTTCGATTCCCTTCTGTTCCGGTTTTCCCACAGTCCATGTTTCACTACCATACAATGCTGTACTCCAGACTTACACCCTCAGAAATTTCTTCCTCAAATTAAGGCCGGTATTTGATATAAAGGTGGCAGGGGTAAAATACAGGGAGCGAAAGGCTATTTACAATTTGTAAAGAAACCAGATGGCAGTTATAAGAGTCGAGGGATATGAAAGGGAAGCAGTGGTTGGGAAGGGAGTAAGACAGGGTTGTAGCCTCTCCCCGATGTTATTCAATCTGTATATTGAGCAAGCAGTAAAGCAAACAAAAGAAAAATTCGGAGTAGGTATTAAAATCCATGGAGAAGAAATAAAAACTTTGAGATACGCCGATGACATTGTAATTCTGTCAGAGACAGCAAAGGACTTGGAAGAGCAGTTGAACGGAATGGATGGTGTCCTGAAGGGAGGATATAAGATGAACATCAACAAAAGCAAAACGAGGATAATGGAATGTAGTCGAATTAAGTCGGGTGATGTTGAGGGTATTAGATTAGGAAATGAGACACTTAAAGTAGTAAAGGAGTTTTGCTACACTCCTGGAAATGGAAAAAAGAACACATTGACACCTGTGTGTCAGACCCACCATACTTGCTCCGGACACTGCGAGAGGACTGTACAAGCAATGATCACACGCACGGCACAGCGGACACACCAGGAACCGCGGTGTTGGCCGTCGAATGGCGCTAGCTGCGCAGCATTTGTGCACCGCCGCCGTCAGTGTCAGCCAATTTGCCGTGGCATACGGAGCTCCATCGCAGTCTTTAACACTGGTAGCATGCCGCGACAGCGTGGACGTGAACCGTATGTGCAGTTGACGGACTTTGAGCGAGGGCGTATAGTGGGCATGCGGGAGGCCGGGTGGACGTACCGCCGAATTGCTCAACACGTGGGGCGTGAGGTCTCCACAGTACATCGATGTTGTCGCCAGTGGTCGGCGGAAGGTGCACGTGCCCGTCGACCTGGGACCGGACCGCAGCGACGCACGGATGCACGCCAAGACCGTAGGATCCTACGCAGTGCCGTAGGGGACCGCACCACCACTTCCCAGCAAATTAGGGACACTGTTGCTGCTGGGGTATCGGCGAGGACCATTCGCAACCGTCTCCATGAAGCTGGGCTACGGTCCCGCACACCGTTAGGCCGTCTTCCGCTCACGCCCCAACATCGTGCAGCCCGCCTCCAGTGGTGTCGCGACAGGCGTGAATGGAGGGACGAATGGAGACGTGTCGTCTTCAGCGATGAGAGTCGCTTCTGCCTTGGTGCCAATGACGGTCGTATGCGTGTTTGGCGCCGTGCAGGTGAGCGCCACAATCAGGACTGCATACGACCGAGGCACACGGGGCCAACACCCGGCATCATGGTGTGGGGAGCGATCTCCTACACTGGCCGTACACCACTGGTGATCGTCGAGGGGACACTGAATAGTGCACGGTACATCCAAACCGTCATCGAACCCATCGTTCTACCATTCCTAGACCGGCAAGGGAACTTGCTGTTCCAACAGGACAATGCACGTCCGCATGTATCCCGTGCCACCCAACGTGCTCTAGAAGGTGTAAGTCAACTACCCTGGCCAACAAGATCTCCGGATCTGTCCCCCATTGAGCATGTTTGGGACTGGATGAAGCGTCGTCTCACGCGGTCTGCACGTCCAGCACGAACGCTGGTCCAACTGAGGCGCCAGGTGGAAATGGCATGGCAAGCCGTTCCACAGGACTACATCCAGCATCTCTACGATCGTCTCCATGGGAGAATAGCAGCCTGCATTGCTGCGAAAGGTGGATATACACTGTACTAGTGCCGCCATTGTGCATGCTCTGTTGCCTGTGTCTATGTGCCTGTGGTTCTGTCAGTGTGATCATGTGATGTATCTGACCCCAGGAATGTGTCAATAAAGTTTCCCCTTCCTGGGACAATGAATTCACGGTGTTCTTATTTCAATTTCCAGGAGTGTATTTGGGGAGCAAAATAACTGATGATGGTCGAAGTAGAGAGGATATGAAATGTAGACTGGCAATTGCAAGGAAAGCGTTTCTAAAGAAGAGAAATTTGTTAACATCGAGTATAGATTTAAGTGTCAGGAAGTCATTTCTGAAAGTATTTGTATGGAGTGTAGCCATGTATGGATGTGAAACATGGACGGTAAATAGTTTGGACAAGAAGAGAATAGAAGCTTTCGAAATGTGGTGCTACAGAATAATGCTGAAGATTAGATGGGTAGATCACATAACTAATGAGGAAGTATTGAATAGGATTGGGGAGAAGAGAAGTTTGTGGCACAACTTGACCAGAAGAAGGGATCGGTTGGTAGGTCATGTTCTGAGGCATCAAGGGATCACCAACTTAGTATTGGAGGGCAGCGTGGGGGGTAATAATCGTAGGGGGAGACCAAGAGACGAATACACTAAGTAGATTCAGAAGGATGTAGGTTGCAGTAGGTACTGGAAGATGAAGAAGCTTGCACAGGATAGAGTAGCATGGAGAGCTGCATAAAACCAGTCTCAGGACTGAAGACCACAACAACAACAACATTTGATATTAGTAGACTTCTCTTGGCCAGAAATGCCTTTTTTGCCATAGCGAGTCTGCTTTTGATGTCCTCCTTCCTCCGTCCGTCATTGGTTATTTTACTGCCTAGGTAGCAGAATTCCTTAACTTCATTGACTTTGTGACCATCAATCCTGATGTTAAGTTTCTCGCTGTTCTCATTTCTACTACTTCTCATTACCTTCGTCTTTCTCCGATTTACTCTCAAACCATACTGTGTACTCATTAGACTGTTCATTACGTTCAGCAGATCATTTAATTCTTCTTAACTTTCACTCAGGATAGCAATGTCATCAGCGAATCGTATCATTGATATCCTTTCACCTTGTATTTTAATTCCACTCCTGAACCTTTCTTTTATTTCCATCATTGCTTCCTCGATGTACAGATTGAAGAGTAGGGGCGAAAGGCTACAGCCTTGTCTTACACCCTTCTTAATACGAGCACTTCGTTCTTGATCGTCCACTCTTATTATTCCCTCTTGGTTGTTGTACATATTTTATATGACCCGTCTCTCCCTATAGCTTACCCCTACTTTTTTAGAATCTCGAACAGCTTGCACCATTTTATATTGTCGAACGCTTTTTCCAGGTCGACAAATCCTATGAAAGTGTCTTGATTTTTCTTTAGCCTTGCTTCCATTATTAGCCGTAACGTCAGAATTGCCTCTCTCGTCCCTTTACTTTTCCTAAAGCCAAACTGATCGTCACCTAGCGCATTCTCAATTTTCTTTTCCATTCTTCTGTATATTATTCTTGTAAGCAACTTCGATGCATGAGCTGTTAAGCTGAATTCTCGCACTTATCAGCTCTTGCCGTCTTCGGAATTGTGTGGATGATGCTTTTCCGAAAGTCAGATGGTATATCGCCAGACTCATATATTCTACACACCAACGTGAATAGTCGTTTTTTTCCCAATTCCCCCAATTATTTTAGAAATTCTGATGGAATGTTATCTATCCCTTCTGCCTTATTTGACCGTAAGTCCTCCAAAGCTCTTTTAAATTCCGATTCTAAAACTGGATCCCCTATCTCTTCTAAATCGACTCCTGATTCTTGTTGTATCACATCAGACAAATCTTCACCCTCATAGAGGCTTTCAATATATTCTTTCCACCTATCTGCTCTCTCCTCTGCATTTAACAGTGGAATTCCCGTTGCACTCTTAATGTTACCACCGTTGCTTTTAATGTCACCAAAGGTTGTTTTGACTTTCCTGTATGCTGAGTCTGTCCTTCCGACAATCATATCTTTTTCGATGTCTTCACATTTTTCCTGCAGCCATTTCGTCTTAGCTTCCCTGCACTTCCTATTTATTTCATTCCTCAGCGACTTGTATTTCTGTATTCCTGATTTTCCCGGAACATGTTTGTACTTCCTCCTTTCATCAATCAGCTGAAGTATTTCTTCTGTTACCCATGGTTTCTTCGCAGCTACCTTCTTTGTACCTATGTTTTCCTTCCCAACTTCTGTGATGGCCCTTTTTACAGATGTCCATTCCTCTTCAACTGTACTGCCTACTGGGCTATTCCTTATTGCTGTATCTATAGCGTTAGAGGACTTCAAACGTATCTCGTCATTCCTTAGTACTTCCGTATCCCACTTCTTTGCGTATTGATTCTTCCTGACTAATGTCTGGAACTTCAGCCTACTCTTCATCACTACTATATTGTGATCTGAGTCTATATCTGCTCCTGGGTACGCCTTACAATCCAGTATCTGATTTCGGAATCTCTGTCTGAGCATGATGTAATCTAATTAAAATCTTCCTGTATCTCCTGGTCTTTTCCAAGTATACCTCCTCCTCTTGTGATTCTTGGACAGGGTATTCGCTATTACTAGCTGAAACTTGTTACAGAACTCAATTAGTCTTTCTTCTCTTTCATTCCTTGTCCCAAGCCCATATTCTCCTGTAACCTTTTCTTCTACTCCTTCCCCTACAACTGCATTCCAGTCGCCCATGACTATAAGATTTCCGTCCCCCTTTACATACTGCATTACCCTTTCAATATCCTCATACACTTTCTCTATCTGTTCATCTTCAGCTTGCGACGCCGGCATGTATACCTGAGCTATCGTTGGTCTGCTGTCGATTCTGATTAGAACAACCTGGTCACTGAACTGTTCACAGTAACACACCCTCTGCCCTACCTTCCTATTCATAAGGAATCCTACACCTGTTATACCATTTTCTGCTGGTGTTGATATTACCCAATACTCATCTGAGCTGAAATCCTTGTCTTCCTTCCACTTCACTTCACTGACCCCTACTATATCTAGATTGAGCCTTTGCATTTCCCTTTTCAGATTTTCTAGTTTCCCTACCACGTTCAAGCTTCTGACATTCCACGCCCCGACTCATAGAACGCTATCCTTTCGTTGATTATTCAATCTTTTTCTCATGGTAACCTTCCCCTTGGCAGTCCCCTCTCGGAAATCCGAATGGGGGACTATTCCGGAATCTTTTGCCAATGGAGAGATCATCATGACACTCCTTCAAATACAGGCCACATGTCCTGTGGATACACGTTACGTAATTGGTTTAAGGCTCAGAAAATCTCTGGACTGATGCACTGACGCAACAGACTAATGTCACCGGTATTAGTCCGTAATTTGGTGCACCCGACCTTTTACCTTATTTTGTACTCAGGAATGACCTGTCCTGTTTTTCACTCAGACGAGACCTTTTGCTGTAGAAGATATTTCCGCTAAGTATGAGCTAGGAAAGGAGCTAATTCCATGACGTATAATCTAATGCACTATCTGATCAAAAGTGTGTAATGCGGAAATGACAGCTAGATGACACTAGAGGCGGGTCCGCCATTGTAAAAGATGGCGGGAAGTATTTTGTTGTCAGTAGGAAAGCAGTCATATCAGGACTGGTCACAGGCATTTCGGACATGTGGCCGGCCGGAGTGACCGTGTGGTTCTAGGCGCTACAGACTGGAACCGCATGACCGCTACGGTCGCAGGTTCGAATCCTGCCTCGGGCATGGATGTGTCTGATGTCCTTAGGTTAGTTAGGTTTAAGTATATCTAAGTTCTAGGGGACTGATGACCTCAGAAGATGAGTCACATAGTGCTCAGAGCCATTTGAACCATTTCGGACATGTGGTGGTCGCTGGATGTGACCCGCCAGGTTAGCCGAGCGCGCTAACGCGCTGCTTCCAGGACTCGGTAGGCCCGCCGGCCCCGGATCGAATCCGCCCGGCGGATTAACGAAGAGGGCCGGTGTGCCGGCCAGCCTAGATGTGGTTTTTAGGCGGTTTTCCACAGCCCCCTAGGTGAATACTGGGCTGGTCCCCACGTCCCGCCTCAGTTACACGGGTCGCAGACATCTGAACGCTTTCGCACTATTCCACGGCTTAAACTAGTCGCAGACCGTTGGGGTACACTAATTCCTTCTCGGGGTGTACGGGGTGGCGGCAGGAAGGGCATCCGGCCACCCCTTCAAGTAACATTGCCACATCCGATTAACCAAGCCGACCCTGCGTATCCGCGGGAAAAACGGCAGAAGCAAAAGAAAGAAAGAAGGAAAAGAAGTGGTCGCTGGATGTCACATGAGTAACAAATCCAGTGGAGACAATACATTATTACAATACTTCTAAAGCTGATCGAGTCGACTGTTGGTGATGTCACTGTGAAGAGGAAATGCGAAGGAACAAACTTAGCTAAACCAAGACCTGGCACCCCTCATCTACTGACAGACAGGCATCGTCGAACATTGTAGATGATGGTTGTAGGAGATCACTCGGGAGTTCCAAAGTGCTACCAGCATTCTAGTTAGCACAATCTGCTTTGCGAGATAAATACGAGGAGCGTTTGAAAAGTCCGTGAAAAGTCCGAGAAATGGCACCACCGGCTCGTATCGTGGTCATGTTAAGTTAGTAGCATCTTTGGAAAGAATGCACACCAAGTATCATCCATATTGATATATTTCTTTGTGTTTGGCACTCGTGTGAATCAAGGAACTCGAGTGATTGTCAAAAAATGGACGAAAAAGAATTTCGTGTGGTGATTCAACATTACTTTATGAAAGGCAAAACACCTCAGGAGACTAACGAGATGCTAGATAAACTTTACGGTGTCTCTCCACCTCGGATCAGAACACTTTATAAGTGGTTTCAAAATTTTCGGAGTGGCCATTTGGGCATAAGTGATGCTGAACGTTCTGGACGCCCTGTGGAAGTTACGACTCCAGAAATCATTGATAAAATCCATGATGTGGTGATGGATGACAGAAGAGTTAAGGTGCGTGAGATTGCTAATGCTATGGGCATCTCGAATGAACGGGTAATTAATATTTTGCATAAACATTTAGACATGAGAAAGCAATCCGCAAGATGGGTTCCACGATTGCTCACGCTTGACCAAAAACGGAATCGTGGGATGTGCTGCAAGGATGGTTTGCAGCTGTTCAGGAAGAATCCGCAGGCCTTTAAGCGTCGTTTAGTCACTGTGGATGTAACATGGATACATTACTGTACTCCTGAGACCATACAACAATCTAAAAAATGAGTTACCGAGGGAGAATCTGCACCAAGAAAGGCGAAGACCATTCCTTCGCCCGGAAAGGTTAAGGCGACTGTCTTTTGGGATTCGCAAGGGGTAATATTCATCGACTATCTGGAAAAGGGTAAAACTAATACAGATGAATATTATTCATCGTTATTGGACAGTCTGAAAACCGAGCTGCAAGAAAAACGTAGGCGATTGGACCCCAAAAATGTCCTTTTCCGTCACGACAATGGACCAGCGCCGGCCGGGGTGGCCGAGCGGTTCTAGGCACTACAGTCTGGAACCGCGCGACCGCTACGGTTGCAGGTTCGAATCCAGCCTCGGGAATGAATGTGTGTGATTTCCTTAGGTTAGTTAGGTTTAAGTAGTTCTAAGTTCTAGATAACATTCCATCAGAATTTCTAAAATCATTGGGGGAAGTGGCAACAAAACGACTATTCATGTTGGTGTGTAGAATATATGAGTCTGGCGATATACCATCTGACTTTCGGAAAAGCATCATCCATACAATTCCGAAGACGGCGAGAGCTGACAAGTACGAGAATTATCGCACAATCAGCTTAACAGCTCAAGCATAGAAGCTGCTTACAAGAATAATATACAGAAGAATGGAAAAGAAAATTGAGAATGCGCTAGGTGACGATCAGTTTGGCTTTAGGAAAAGTAAAGGGACGAGAGAGGCAATTCTGACGTTACGGCTAATAATGGAAGCAAGGCTAAAGAAAAATCAAGACACGTTCATAGGATTTGTCGACCTGGAAAAAGCGTTCGACAATATAAAATGATGCAGGCTGTTCGAGATTCTGAAAAAGTAGGGGTAAGCTATAGGGAGAGACGGGTCATATAAAATATGTACAACAACCAAGAGGGAATAATAAGAGTGGACGATCAAGAACGAAGTGCTCGTATTAAGAAGGGTGTAAGACAAGGCTGTAGCCTTTCGCCCCTACTCTTCAATCTGTACATCGAGGAAGCAATGATGGAAATAAAAGAAAGGTTCAGGAGTGGAATTAAAATACAAGGTGAAAGGATATCAATGATACGATTCGCTGATGACATTGCTATCCTGAGTGAAAGTTAAGAAGAATTAAATGATCTGCTGAACGGAATGAACAGTCTAATGCGTACACAGTATGGTTTGAGAGTAAATCGGAGAAAGACGAAGGTAATGGGAAGTAGTAGAAATGAGAACAGCGAGAAACTTAACATCAGGATTGATGGTCACGAAGTCAATGAAGTTAAGGAATTCTGCTACCTAGGCAGTAAAATAACCAATGACGGACGGAGGAAGGAGGACATCAAAAGCAGACTCGCTATGGCAAAAAAGGCATTCCTGGCCAAGAGAAGTCTACTAATATCAAATACCGGCCTTAATTTGAGGAAGAAATTTCTGAGGGTGTAAGTCTGGAGTACAGCATTGTATGGTAGTGAAACATGGACTGTGGGAAAACCGGAACAGAAGGGAATCGAAGCATTTGAGATGTGGTGCTATAGACGAATGTTGAAATTTAGGTGGACTGATAAGGTAAGGAATGAGGAGGTTCTACGCAGAATCGGAGAGGAAAGGAATATGTGGAAAACACTGATAAGGAGAAGGGACAGGACGATAGGACATCTGCCAAGACATGAGGGAATGACTTCCATGGTACTAGAGGGAGCGGTAGAGGGCAAAAATTGTAGATGAAGACAGAGATTGGAATACGTCAAGCAAATAATTGAGGACTTAGGTTGCAAGTGCTACTCTGAGATGAAGAGGTTAGCACAGGAAAGGAATTCGTGGCGGACCGCATCAAACCAGTCAGTAGACTGATGACCAAAAAAAAAAAAAAAAAAATGTTCTAGGGGACTGATGACCTCAGAAGGTAAGTCCCATAGTGCTCAGATCCATTTGAACCAATGTACCAGCACACACCTCAGCAGTTGTGGTCGCAAAATTAATGTAAATAGTGTTCTAACTCGTTACACATCCCCCCTATTCTCCAGACGTGGCTCCCTCGGACTACTATTTGTTCCTGAATTTGAAAAAATAGCTGGCGGGACAAAGATTTTATTCAGACGAGGAGGTGATTGCAGCAACTAATAGCTATTTTCCGGACTTGAACCATTCTTATTACTCGGAAGGGATCAACAAATTAGAGCAGCGTTGGACGAAATGTATGTCTAAAAGGAGACTATGTCGAAATATAGAAAAAGTTTATCCCAAACATGCAAGTAGTTTTTATTCTTGCACAGACTTTTTAAACGCCCCTCGTAGAATTGGCTACAATGATCGAGCAGCTCCTCAGCCACACATTTTTATAGTCAATGCTAGGCGATGGTTCGGCTGATGTACAGAGCGACGCAACTATACAGTGGATGACTATAAACAGATGATTTGGAGTGATAATCGATGTGCCGGCCGCGGTGGTCTAGTGGTTCTAGGCGCTCAGTCCGGAACCGCGCGACTGCTACGGTCGCAGGTTCGAATCCTGCCTCGGGCATGGATGTGTGTGATGTCCTTAGGGTAGTCAGGTTTAAATAGTTCTAAGTTCTAGGGGACTGATGACCACAGATGTTAAGTCCCATAGTGCTCAGAGCCATTTGAACCATTTTTGATAATCGATGCTACACCCTGTGCTAGTCCGATGGAAAAATTTGGGTTTGGCAGATGCCTAGAGAACATTATGTGGCATCATGTGTAGTGCCGAAAGTGACGTACAGAGGAAGTGGTGATAGAATGCAAGGTGTTGTCGTGGTAAGGGGTGATCCCCTTGTTGCGCTTAAGGAAACGGTAAGTGCGGAAGGATATGAATTTGTTGTACAGAGTTGTGTGCTGCGTGCAGCAGAGGAACAGTTCGGAGATGGTTGTCTGTATCAGCACCGCATCATAAGCAGCATCTTTGAGATACTGGTTTGCGAACTTTAACATTCCTGAAATAGACAGACCTGCCACGGTCCAGACTTGAACTCAGTGATTGGGCTGGATGGATGCGATGATTTAGAACGTCGAATTCGCTCCAAACCCTAGCCTCCTACATTCCTAACTTCTTTGGTTTCGGTTGTCGAGGAAAAATGTCGTATCAGCCCTCCACAGGCTTTCAGAACCTCACTGACTGCGTCATACACCATCATAAAGGCAAAGAGCGGACACACTCCATATAACGGCCAATAATAGATGTCCAGATACTTTTGATCAGATAGTGCACCGCTGCATCTTTCAGGTAATGGTTTGTGAACACTGACATTCCTGAAATGGAGTGGCCTGGCACTGTCCAAGCTTGAACTCCACGAGACAGCTTCGGGGATAAGTTAGAAGTCAACTTCGCTCCAGGCTCTAACGTCCAACGCCCCTTACTTCTCTGACATACAGACTTTGATACATCTCGCTGAAAGTGTCATAACCGGTCGCAAAAATGAAGGGTGGATACGTCCCATATAATGTCCAGTAATAGGTGTCCGGATACATTTGACCAGATAGTTATCTAACAGGAGTCCCTAAGGGCCTGGTGCCGTGTCGCTGTAAGCAGGCCGAGTTCCTTTCAATACTGGGGCTGCTAATATCGATCGATATCTCTGGGTGCAGAGCGCACGTAACCACGTCGAACGAGAGTGTCACATGACACCGATGTCCTCACACCTCGTCGTGGCTGCTGGCACGATACACAAGTGCACGACGAAGATGACGCGGGACCATGTGTGATCTTACAACCGCTGGATTGCTCTCGTGTCATCGACTCAATACTTTCGCTTGCCAACCGCCACTCGCCGAGTCAGTTGCTGTAGGAAACAACGAGTTGACGACGGGGCTCGTCGCAGATTCAGAGCTTCATGACTACAACTGGTGAACAGCTAACCAATCATCTTTTGGCCACGTTTAACGTATTAGCAGGCATTTAATAACTGAACTTAACGTTGTGATACAGGTTATCGTCTAACGAATCTGTCAATAGAAGTAACAGTTCGGAAAATACATCTGCTGCGTTCCTAAGTTTACGCTGATATAGAGAGACACCTTGCTATTACCAAAGTGAAGAAATTAAATTTACGATTATTTTAGTGTTAGTGGACTACGCCAAATGAGATTATCAACTGTGCTTTCACAGTTCAAATCCAGAGAGCGGCTACACAGTGACAATGTGTGTGGCTGTGAGTTGAACTATTGTGCAGAGCCAGTTATCGCAGTCCGTGGGAAGAAGGCTAGCTCCAGTGTGTGTGTGGCTGATGGGCCTGCCTTTCTGTAAGGCTCCTAAATGGGCTGCCGTTGGGACGCCCTATGCTGACTTAAGGGCGAGTAGCTTTTCTGCGACGACTCGAATTTCCCCCGAATCTGTTGGAGATACACTTTTTAAAAGCTCTGGCAGACTGAGGAGGGTGATTGCGCAAGCTGGAAGTGACCAATGAAAGGCCTGCATTTTGATCCTGTGGATGATACAAAGAAAGGCCTGAAGGCAAAACCAATTCGTGGAACTGTCTGGAACGCGATAATTAGTTATTCCGTGGAGAAATCAGTGGATTAGGAAACAAGTGTGGACGCTGTGGAAAAGATAAGAATTTAAGTTTTGAGTGAATGAAATCGGGGATGAGTGTTTAACCGTGATTAATAAAGTTATTCTGGTTGTATGAAAATGTAAAAGAATTTCAAAGGACGTGGAATTCGGCTCATATCAATCATTTTATGCTGTTCTGGTTGTGTAATGCCATTTGATGAACGAGTAAATGCTCTCATACAGGGAGACAGTTATTGAACTATATGAAAAGAAAACGTAAATTAGTTGCAAACTACGGGTGCACTCACTTTATTCAACACGCAAACGTGACTGCAGATATTTGGATTTTGGTTATGACATGTTCGATGTGCCTGCTATCATTGGCAAGGATGCTGGCGCAGACGAATAGCGAAATTCAGCATGACCCGCTGAAGTGTCGGGACATCGATGCTGTTGATCACCTCCTGAATGGCTGTTTTCAGCTCAGCAATGGTTTTGCGATTATTGCTGTACACCTTGTCTTTAATATAGCCCCATAAAAAGGAGTCACGAGTGTTCGGATGCAGAGAATATGGCAGCCAATCGAGGCCCATGCCAGTGGCCTCTGGGTACCCGAGAGCCAGAATGCCGTCTCCAAAGTGCTCCTCCAGGACATCACTCTCATCTTTCGAAGGGGTCGAGCTCCGTCTTGCATGAACCACATCTTGTCGAAATTAGGGTCACTTTGGATAATGGGGATGAAATAATCTTCCAAAACCTCCACGTACCAATCGGTAGTCACTGTGCCATCAAGGAATATCCCACCGAGTATTACGTGACTAAACACTGCACGCCACACGGTCATCCGTGGAGGGTGAAGAGACATCTCCATCTCGAAATGCGGGTTCTCAGTCCCCCGAATGCTCCAACGAACCCATCCAAAGGAAAGTGGACAAAAAAAACCGTGCTCAGACTAAGTCCCATCACTCCCAGCAGCCAGCCATACAGTTTAAAGTTCCAACGCAAACCGTTCATTTCATCCAGTTCAATAATTGTGACCCATTATCTGAACGGGGGTCCACTGGCCAGATGGAGATAGTTATTACTAAAAGTGATGGACTTGGTGAGGTCTTATTGAAACAATAAATTAAATTACCGTGGGAATTTGAGTATCTTTTTTCCCCATATTAACTCTAAACCGCTTTGCTGTTTCGTTTATGGAGAACATGATCGACGGGAGCTGCAAGAAGACTTTTGGGGACGCTGTAGTGATTGTTTGAGGCGTACGTTTTTTCTATCCAATGGATGACTGAGGTCTTTTGAAAGTACTTGGATTGCTAAGAAAGACGACCGCTTTCTCGCGCGTACGTCTTTCTTATCGCGTTCTCGCGCGCCGTGCGTAACTCGCTTCTCAGCTCAACGACGATCCGATCCTAAAAGTCTCTGTGTGCTACGACGATACATCTTCGCAAAGGATCGTCAGATATCTATTACGAACATGTAGAAGCTTTGAGCGCTGGCGGTCCATCAGAGCGCTGGGAGCGTATGTATTGCGGCTGGGCACCTCATGGCGCTATGCACAAGTTAGTTAGTTTTTTCACAGATCAAATTCACGATAAACGTAGTGGTGTGGAACGTGTCAAAAGAACAAATATAGAACACTTACATACAACAAAACAACAATTTAAAGAAAAATATATATTTATTTATCAACATGCTGGTCATTTTCAGGTTTTTTAATGGGTTCTTGTCTCTGCTCAATAATTCCTCTACAGCGTAGGACTTTTTAAGGAGAAAGTTCCTTACCCTATATTTGAAACAACTTCTGCTATGTATCAGACATTTTATTTCCATGGTTAGATTGTCAAATAGTTTCATAGGTGCATATATCACCCTTTTCTATGCCGAAAGTTAGATTCATTACAGGGTAATGCAAATAATTTTTCCTTCTAGTGTTGTACTTGTGAATATCCCAGCTACTCCCAAACTTAAGTTAATGATAACAGATTTCACAAATGAAGAAACGTACTGTCAGGCTGTGGTTCATATTGCCAGCTAAAAGATATAGGTGCAAGATGTACTCTAAGTGTTTTGTTGTATACAGCAAATAGTAATTATGGTAAGAATTTGGAAGTCATGCAGAAAAGTAAATAATAACATCTGCCGCAGGTGTTACGCTGGGAGAGACTGTTAGAAGCTTTGCTTGTAAGTGGAGTGCAGTCATAGAGAGAGAGAGAGAGGAGTAGTCGAGTTATATCTTGTAATGGAGTAAGATGTGTTTAAGCCGTGCTGTGTGCCAGCAATAATTATCTTATATTATTTTTCAATTATATAGAGACATTGTGTAAATTCATTCAGAAGACTTCGAAAGGTACTGTAATAGCACATTTACCGACACATCCAAGCATAGTAATAAACTTGTCAGGGATTTCAATTTGGAGATTTTTATGATAACATAAGAATGTGTGATTTACCGAGTTTTGTTCCAAGATGGGTAGCATACCTGTTTGTAAGAAAGTAAAAAGCTTCAGGTTTTTCAGCTATTAATGTAGAGTGAATTTTTAATATTTCAGTTTCTTAAATATTTTGTCTTAGTGATGTAAAGTGTTGTTAATACAGTTACTTCATTGTTTTTCCATCAGTCAGCATTCGTCTCTTTACTTCAAGTTCCACATATATAATTCTGCTCTCCCGAATTTCTCAGCAACAGAACATTGCAGTAATGAGATTTATTAGCACAGAAGTTTTGTGGAATATAGTTTAAAGCAAGCATTGCGTATCGCGTTGCTAGTAGTTTGAATTTTTATTTTTTAACACGCATAGCAGCAGCGGCCGCGGTAGTTTGGAGATAGCAGTAGCACAGCATTTATTCATTGTGCAAACAGGTAGAAGATTTATGATTTTTGTATGAGACAACTAATATTTCAACAGTGACATATTTTTCAGACAGTACAATTTTGCTAGTTAATTATATTTCACATTTTTCTTGCAGTCAAATTGCTTATATTATTGCTAACAGGACAGTTTTCTTAAATTTAACAGAACAGACTGTGCTATCGCCACGAGCGTTGCATCACGCAGTTTAATGTTGCATTCCTGATTAAGTTTTGTTTTGCTGATCACTTTTCAAGAAATAAGAGATGACTTTCAAAATTAAATACGAGCTTAACTGTTTCTCTAATCACGAGTTCAAGTTCGCATTACCTCACATACGAAATACCAGTAAATATAGCTATATATTACCATATAACAAAAACTAATTAGCCAATTTCAGTGCGTCTGTTAATTCCACACTTAATTCTAAATACTTTGTTTTGTGCAATGAATATTTTTTGCCTAAGCGAAGAATTACCCCAGAGTGTTATCCCATATGACACCAATGAATGAAAATAATATATTAACATGCTGACTTCCTTATCCTCAAAGTTGGCAATTTTTCTTATGGCAAAAGTAAGAGAACCTAAACGTTTTCCAAAGTAAGTTTTCATCAATGTGCACACCTTCTTGTTTGTATACTAGGTTAATAGAAGGTGGCATATATTTGACTGTACAAATCTGGATGATCGACGTTTTTCGGTGTTTAAAGATAGTCCATTTGTGCAAAACCATCCACTGATTCGATATCACTGCCAGTGTGCATGGAGATTGATGCCGACGAGGTGGCGTGGGCATCGCATCAGGATACTGCAGCACACTATCACGGAGGGCGTGCCCCAAGTGTTGTATGGACAGAGCCCTGACCCTGGTGTTTACACTCTGGCGACCTGGATCTCGAATAGCGCTGTGCTGTGGGTTCCGCGTCCCCGAACTGTTCCGTTGTTCACGCTGGTCGCGTCGTGTTTTTCACTGCGCTGTCTCTATAAGGTGTTCAGAGGTCCTGCTCCCCCGTAAACTGACCCGCTTTTCGAAGTTGCCCCCTCTCCCCACCCCTGTCCACCGCTGGATTCTTACGGGAGCCGTCGTCGGCAGGTGTACCTTCATTTGTAACGACGGTAACGTTTTACGCCTGTGTAGATAGAAAAAGAATGTGCAGATACAAAAAGAATCTTTGACAAAAACTATTATCTCTGTTGATGCATCTTTGCTCGGCTCTAGAAGAATGCTTGTCTTTCGACGTTCGTGGAGTTGCAATACCCGCTCCTTTTATCGCCACTGCCTACCGTCATGGTGCGAGGGTCTGAAGTTGGTCAAAGATTGACCGAAACCGGTTGTCATCTAAATAAATGTGTTTTGGTCGAGAATGTTTGTGTCAGTTTTTAATGCACCTTTTGCCAAACCGCTATTCTCCACGACAAATGTTCTCAAAAATTAATGCTTGTATCGTCTGAAAACAATACTAATTCTGCCTCCTGGTTCAGACCATTCTTATTCCTTGAAGCATATCGAACGGACGAGCATTAGAAACTTGTGTTTTCGAGATGGGTGCACTCTCGCGGAGCCATGTTATCTCTGTTGACGAGACGGAAGCAACTTTTCAACTAGACCCGTATCAGAGTTCACGACGCTTCAGATCACCGTCCAGCTATCCATGTTAAGTTTCCATGATCTCCCTAAATTCTTAAGGAAATAAGGGTTTGGTCCATTTGAGAGGGCGATCCGACTTCGTTCCCCATTCTTCTCCAAACCGGACTTGTGCTCAGTCTTGAATCACCTCGTTGCCGATGGTACATTAAACCCTAATCATCTTCCATCTTTTTCGATGTTTACGTGGCACTACATCTCAAACGCACTTGTCTGAAAATTTTTGGCCTTCATATTTAATTTATTACATGTTTTTGCGAACAATATCAATACAAATCGTAACAACAGTCATTTAAACCTACATTTGAACGTATAATGTCACTAAGAACTACAAAATATATTATTAATTAAAATTATATACTTTTAATTTTCGAGCGGTCGACAGACACTTCATCGTTAAGCATGCAACAAACAAATCGCTTCACTTGTCGGCAACTGTGATATCTTAAACAGCTCTAAAACGTGTAATTGAAAGAATGCAATATGACTATTACAATATTAAATGGGCACATTTAAGCGTATTGTTCTGGAACATTCATGGCGTTCAAATAAATGATATTTTTTATTTACATATTGGAGAATCATGTAAGTAATTTCTCAAGTTAATTCATAAAATGCCTCAGTTTATACACTAATTGGACAAATCATTATGACCACCTACTAAACCGTGTTTTTTCACCTTTGCAAGGCAAACAAGCAGCGATCATGCTTGATATGGATTAAATAAGTCCTTGGTAGGTGTTCGGCGGTATGTGGCATTACATGTCTGCGCGCAGGCCGTGTAATTCCTGTAACTTATGGGGCCAGTTGTTTGTGTGTGCGGAGCGTATACCAAAAATGGACGACAATTTTAGAAGAAAAAAGATTCAGGACAGTGCATTTACAAAGGTGCCTTTGCAGCGAGAAATCTGAGGATACTGAAGTACCAGTTGCTGTAATTGCCACTCTGGCCACCAAATATGTTCATTCTGTCACTTCATCATGTACATAAGGAAATATGTGGCTGGAACATGCATCCGATAATGAAGGTACAGGGGCCGTAACAGAGCATTTCACAGACCTTCCAGATGCACATTTCACTGATAACACTCTACTTCGCCGGCCGGAGTGGCCGAGCAGTTAAAGGCGCTATAGTCTGGAACCGCACGACCGCTACGGTCGCAGGTTCGAATCCTGCCTCGGGAATGGATGTGTGTGATGTCCTTAGGTTAGTTAGGTTTAAGTAGTTCTAAGTTCTAGGGGACTTATGACCACAACAGTTGAGTCCCATAGTGCTCAGAGCCATTTGAACCATTTTTTGAACACTCTACTTCACTGATACTAGCATTTCATTTGGAGGACGTAGAAAAAGTGCAGTCATTTCAAAGCATGTTTCCGATACCGTCTTTCACACATGGGCTAAATGCTATTCATTTTGTACACATACAGGTACATAGAGGTTTCTTTGTTTTTTCCTTTTTTTTTGGGGTCTCAAGTCTTTTGCCTGGTTTGATGCTACCCGCAACGAATTCCTTTCCTGCACCAACTTCTTCATCTCTGAGTAGCACTTGCAACCTACGTCCTCAATTAGTTGCTGGACGTATTCCAATCTCTATCGTCCAATACAGTTTTTGCCTTCTACAGCTCCGTCTAGTACCATGGAAGTCATTCCCTCATGTCTCAACAGACGGCCTATAATCCTGCTCTTTCTTGTTATCAGTGTTTTCCACTTACTCAATTCCTCTCCGATTCTGCGCAAAGCCTCCTCGTTCCTTACCTTATCAGTACGTCTGATTTTCAACATTCGTCTGTATCACCACATCTCAAATACTTAGATTCTCTTTTGTTCCGGGTTTCTCACAGTCCATGTTTTCACTACCGTACAATGCTTACTCCAGACGTACATTCTCAGGCCTATGTTTGATACTAGTAGGCTTTCTTTGGCTATAGAGGTTATGGGCTCGAATTACGAATAAGGCAGTTCAAATCAAGTTTTCCCTCGTTTCCCCAAATAGCTCAAGTCAAACGGTTCCTTTGAAAAAGACAGAATTTCATCCTCTCTCCTTCATATTCTTCCTCAATCAAGACCTTACGCTCCATTTCTAATGAACTCCTCATCAGCTACGAGTTAAACGATAATCTTCCGTATAATAAACAGGATAAACAGGAGACAAAGGGCTCAACGTCTTTGAGTCGTTAGGCATGAGAAATACATTTTACATTGACGCCCTTGGAGGTCGTTTACGAAGTAGTTCAAAAATTGTACAAATGGCTCTGAGCACTATGGGACTTAACTGCTGAGATCATCAGCCCCCTAGAACTTAGAACTACTTAAAACTAACTAACCTAAGGACATCACACACATCCACGCCTGCGGCAGGATTCGAACCTGCGACCGTAGCGGTCGCGCGGGCCCAGACTGTAGCGCCTTACGAAGTAGTGAGTATGGTTCTCAGCACTATGGGTCTTAAATTCTGAGGTCATCAGTCCGCTAGAACTTAGAACTGCTTAAACCTAACTAACCTAAGGACATCACACACAAACTGCCGGCCGGAGTGGCCGTGCGGTTCTAGGCGCTACAGTCTGGAACCGTGCGACCGCTACGGTCGCAGGTTCAAATCCTGCCTCGGGCATGGATGTGTGTGATGTCCTTAGGTTAGTTAGGTTTAAGTAGTTCTAAGTTCTAGGGGACTGATGACCCAGAAGTTAAGTCCCATAGTGCTCAGTGCCATTTGAACAATTTGAACATCACAAACATCCATGCCCGAGGCAGGATTCGTACCTGCGACCGTAGCGGTCGCGCTGTTCCAGACTGTAGCACCTAGAACCGCTCGGCCACCCTGGCCGGCGTAGTAGTGAGTATCATCTCAATGTGCCAGTAGGCTTTCACACAAGTTACTCATTTCTTGCGCAGGTTTTTGATACTTTCCCGGGATTCTGAAACCTCTTTTAGGCGGAATGAGTGTTTCAATTGGAGTGTTGGAGCAACATGGTATTGTGATCCGTTGAGTAGCGGGAATGCAGAGAGTCATCCGGGTTCTGGGAGGAGGGGCACTGCAGTGAGGTCTGTGTTGCAGCTGCGGCTGCCTGGGTGACCCAGTTAGGACCCTCTTCCTGGCCGCCATACTTTTAGGACAGGTGAACCTGCACGCCCTACTTTTAGTATCTAGTGGCCCATCACTCACTCGTCGCGCGGAAACCCGTGTAGGGCGGGTAGTGAAAGTCACAATGCCGAAACTAATATGTGCGTGTGTGTGTGGGGAGGGGGGGGGGCGAGGGGAGAACAAGGAGTCCAGCGACCTACATGTAGTGCTCGTCTCCTAGCATACACTGATATTATTCTTATTCCCATTTGCAAGAAAAGAAACGCTGTGTAAAATCTCTTCCACACGACGGGAGAGGAACATTAGCAAGACCATGTTTTGAACCATGTTGAAAGTTTTAAACGCCGTTTTCCGCCTACTGCTGGGAGTTTTTTTATTCATTTTCCACTGACCAGTCTCGTTGTTAGCGACACTGTCGAGCAGCACTAGAGAGCGGAAAACAAAGCAATTGGTAGCTATTGGAAAGTCATCATGTGTAACTGAGAACCACCTTTTTATTTGTGAACATGTTCGAAAGCAATACGAGAATCAAGAGGTACTGAATCACTCTCATTTCTCGGATGACGTCCGAATTCGTGGCATAGATGCAAACAAACAGTGTGATTGCCGCGCGGTATTAGCCGAGCGGTCTCAGGCGCTGCAGTCATGGACTGTGCGGCTGATCCCGTCGGATGTTCGAGTCCTCCCTCGGGCATGGGTATGTCCATAGGATAATTTAGGTTAAGTAGTGTGTAAGCTTAGGGACTGATGACCCTAGCAGTTAAGTCCCATAAGATTCCACACACATTTGAACATACAGCGTGATTATCATACTGACTCTCTCCTTGGGGACTCGTGCTGTATTGTAATGCTGAGACAATGTCGCTAACGTGGAATCTTATCAGCAGGAAATGAATATGTAGCAGTCGAAAGCGTACAATTTCGACTTCTAAGACGTTAACCGACGCTGCAAAAACAATATATACGGTCTGGTTACCTTCCATTCAGAAGGCTGTTGCACGCAGCGACTTGTATATTGACTTGTAAATAATAGATTTCTGCTATCAGTTGTCCTTTTTAAATTTCATTGGCAGATCTAGATTTCAGCTAGAAACTAGCCATTCTCAATGCACTATCTTTTTTTTATCAATGCATGTATTTAGATCGGCCAATAAAATTTAAAAAGGACGACTGATAGCTGAAATCTATTATTGACAAGTCAATATATACGGTATTTCGAACAGAACATAGTAGTACGAAGTATTGTATTGCCAAAACCATCGATCGCTGCGCCACGGCTCGGTTACTGGAGTAACGAATACGTTGCCCAGTTTATATTCATTGCCGCTAGATGCCAGTTTCTTCTGTTAGCCTGGTTACCGCAGCAGAAATTTTATGTTCTCAAGTTTGCGAAATCTGATTCCTCGATTACAGCGGGAAGACGTTTCAGATTGAAGCTAAACTAAGCCAACTTCATTTTTCAACCTCACTGGAGTCGCCGAGTGCTTGAATATATGAATGACGAACTGCTGAATGGTTCGTCAAACAGCTGGCGACTTGGCACTTCTTACCTGGCCTCCGCGGTCACGAGATTTGACGCCATGTGTCTTCTTCCTGTGGCATTTCATCGAGAACAATGTTTATGCATCAAAACTGCTACGGAAACTAGAAGAGTTGAAGAATCCTTACTGTCATAATATCAGTGAGGACAAACATACTTACCCGAGTATGGGAAGAATCCGAGTATTGATGCGGTAGTGTTCGTGTCGCTGCTGGAGGTCATATTGAACGTCTGTAATATAAGCTTCAGAGATTCGAAATATGTTTCCCAGGTTTCATAGTTGTATGTCCTACAATTTAAAACATATGGCGCTCGAAATACATATTTTCTTTTTCGAAACACTTTGTGCAAGAAATCTACGCAGGAATTGTTGTCTTCTGCATTGACATAATTGAAAGAGAGAAAAGTCCAAACTGTAGACCTCTGCTTGACAGCCGACTAATAACATTCTATATTACCTCAATGCCTATGTCGATGCAGACATTGGTTTCTATAATCATTAAGACATAGAACACAAATTGTGTTCTACGAAGCGACCGAATACATACTGAGAGGTTACTGAAGTGCAAGAGGATTACGTAACTTAGCACATGGAAGTCATTCCCTCATGTCTTAACAGATGGCCTATCATCCTGTCCCTTCTCTTTATAGGTGTTTTCCACATATTTATTTCCTCTCCGATTCTACGCTGAACCTCCTCATTCCTCAACTTATCAGTCCATCTAATTTTCAACATTCGTGTGTAGCACCACATCCCAAATGCTTCGATTCTCTTTTATTCCGATTTTCCCGCAGTCCATGTTTCACTAGCATACAATGCTGTACTCCAGACTTACATTCTCAGAAATTTCTTCCCCAAATGAAGGCCGATATTTGATATTAGTAGACTTCTCCTGGCCAGGAATGCTCTTTTTGCTGGTGCTAGTCTGCTTTTGATGTCCTCCTTGCTCCGTCCGTCATTGGTTATTTTACTGCCTAGGTAGAAGAATTCCTTAACTTCATCTACTTCATGACCATCAATCCTAATGTTATGTTTCTTGCTGTTCTCATTTCTACTACTTCTCATTACCTTCGTCTTTCTCTGATTTACTCTCAATCCATACTCTGCACTCATTAGACTGTTATTTCAGTTCAGCAGATCATGTAATTGTTCTTCACTTTCACTCAAGATACCAATGCCATCAGGGAATCGTATCATTGATATCCTTTCACCTTTAATTTTAATTCCCCTCCTGAACTTTTCTTTTATTTCCATCATTGCTTCCTCGATGTACAGATTGAACAGTAGCGGCGAAAGGCTACATCCTTGTCTTACTCCCTTTTTAATACGAGCACTTCATTCTTGCTCGTCCACTCTTATTATTCCCTATTGGCTGTTGTACATATTGTATATGACCCGTCTCTCCATATAGCTTACCCCTATTTTTTTTTCAGAATTTCGAAGATCTTGCACTATTTTACATTGTCGAACGCTTTTTCCAGATCCACACATCCTATGACCATGTCTTGATTTTTCTTTAGTCTTGCTTCCGTTATTAACCGCAATGTCAGAACTGCCTCTCTGCTGCATTTACCTTTCCTGAAGCCAAAGTGATCGTCATCTAACAGATCCTCAATTTCCTTTTCCGTTTTTCTGTATATTCTTCTTGTCAGTAACTTGGATACTTGAGCTGGTGGGTGGTGGTGGGTTTGAAGTTTACGGGCGCTAAACAGCGGGGCCATCAGCGCCCAAACGCATAAAAACAGGGACACATGCAGTGAAGGGACTAAGACAAACAGCGAACAAGGAGAACGGCTAAAACACACAGACCTGACGCAGTTCCAAATCCTCACACACAGAGGCAAAACGAGAGGAGAAGGGACACACTAAAAAGGAAAGGAAACAAGGAAAAGAGAACAGAAACCGAAGGGAAACAAGGAGGTAAGCGTGACTGGCTGACCTCTTACCTAAAACCTGGGTGAGCCAGTCACCCAGCAGCACATTAAAACCCTCTCCCTAAAATCCGAGGCAACAAATTGGACAGGACACAAAACCGTATGACCTTAACTACAGTCGTTGCGTCATCTTGTAAAATAGAGGGCAAATCCGGTGGCAAGGAAACCACCGCCCTCTGGTCAGAGAATAAAAGACAGTCAAGTAAAATGTGGCGGACAGTAATCTGGACGCCACAAGAACTGCAGATTGGGGGTCCTCCCGCCGGAGTAAAAAACCATGCGTTAAGGGACTGTGCCCGATGCGGAGGCGAGTGAGGAGAACCTCATCCCGCCTGCATGACTGGTAGGACGTATGCCATGGCCGCGTGGTAGCCTTGACCAGACGCAGCTTATTGTCACCGACTGCCAGCCACTCCTCTTCCCACTGACGCATAACACGAAAACGCAGGAGGGAGGTAACAGCATGGAGGGGAACGGCACATTCAACAACGTGAGGGAGGGAACATGCATCTTTGGCAGCCACATCCGCCAGTTCGTTTCCCCTAATACCCACGTGCCCTGGCACCCAACAGAATGACACCTCCTTCCCCTGCTGTTGCAGGTGGAGGAGGGCATCATGGATGTTCTGGACGACCGTATCCGCTGGGTACAAGTGTTGCATGATCTGAAGGGCACTCAGGGAGTCAGAACAGATGAGGAACTTAAGACTGGGAACACACCTCATCTGCTACAATGCCCGCAAGATCGCAAACAATGCGGCATCAAAGATGGTAAACGCCGCAGGAAGCCGTAACTTGACGACTCGATCAGGGAAAACAACAGCACAACCAACAGAGTCCCCCTGTCTAGAGCCATCCGTAAATACTGGTACATGGTCGGGATGCTGGTTTAAAATATCATAAAATAAGGAGATAAAAACAAACGCAGGAGTGCAACTCTTCCGGTACTCCGGCAAGTCTAAAAGGACGCTGGGCCTCCGGAGCAACTAGGGAGGCAGGCAAGTAAAACCTTGTCGTTGGGGGGCCACACGCTCCACACCAAGGGACTCAAGCAAATGCTTGGCACGAATCCCAAATGGTCGCGTTGCCCTGCGACGACTGGAAAAGAGACGTTCCATAGGCGGTCGGGCAACGGTAGGGTACGCAGGGGAGGTAGGACAGGCAAGGAATTGACACACCCGTCGCACCATGAGGAGTTTCCGCCGGACGGCGAGAGGCGTTTCCCCTGCCTCAGCACACAGGCTGGGGATGGGACTGGTACGGAAGGCACCAGTGGCCAGCCTGATACCCTCATGGTGTACTGCATCAAGAATCTTCAGATACGAAGGCCTTGCTGACACATACACGGTGCAACCGTAGTCAAGACGCGATCGGACGAAAGCCCTATAGAACTGCATCAGACGCGCCCGATCTGCTCCCCAGGACCGATGGCTCAGACACTTCAAAATATTCAGTGCCTTCAGGGCCCGCACCTTGATGTCTTTAAAGTGAGGCAACCACGACAACTTGGAATCAAAAGTGAGGCCCAGGAACCGCACAGTGTCGCTAAAAGGAAGAATGGTGTCCCTCAGACGCAATTCAGGGGAGGTAAAAAGACGTCGAGAACGATTAAAATGAACACACACACATTTGTCTGCAGAAAAGGTGAAACCCGTCTTCGCAGTCCATGCCTCTAATCGCTGTATCGTAAGCTGCAACTGCCGACTAGCAGTGACAAGATTGGAGGAAGAACAGAAAACAGCAAAATCGTCCACAAACAAGGAGCATTGGACAGGACTCCGGATAGTGGACGTGATACTGTTAATGGCGACGGCAAAGAGGATGACACTTAAAACGCTTCCCTGAGGAACACCATTCTCCTGCACATACAAATCAGATAGCACATTACCAACCCTATAACGAAAGAGGCGGTGGGAAAGAAAGGAACGAATGAAGATGGGGAGACGGCCACGAAAGCCCCACTCATGGAGTTGATTGAGGATATGGCGGCGCCAAGTAGTGTCATACGCCTTATGAATGTCAAAGAAGACACCAAGACAATGCTGGTTACGTAGGAAGGCCTGCTGGATGGCCGCCTCAAGCAGGGTCAAGTTGTCGATAGTGGAACGACATCGCCGAAAGCCACACTGAGAGGGGCTAAGGAGCTGCCAGGTCTCGAGCAGCCAAACCAGGCGACGGTTGACCATGCGTTCCAACGTCTTCCCGACACAGCTCGTCAAAGCAATACTTCGATAACTGCTGGGATGCGTTCGGTCCTTCCCCAGTTTGAGGAGAGGAATCAAAACCGTCTCCCTCCACGAGTCAGGGTATGTGCCGGATAACCATATCATATTAAAAAAATTCAGGATAACTTCCTTGGAAGGCAGTAACAAGTGCTGCAGCATGCTGTATTACTTGAGCTGTTAAGCTGATTGTGCGATAGTTCTCGCACTTATCGGCTCTTGTAATCTTCGGAATTCAATGGATGATATTTTTCCGAAAGTCAGATTGTATATCGCCCCTCTCATAAATTTTGCACACCACTCTGCATATTCATTTACTCGTTTTGTTGGCACTATCGGCAACGACTGTAGAAATGCTGATGAAATGTAATCGATCCCTTCTGCTTATTCGATGTTAAGTCTTCCAAAGCTCTTCTGGGTGGAGATTTTAATTTGCCAGATATAGACTGGGAGACTCAAACGTTCATAACGGGTGGCAGGCACAAAGAATCCAGTGAAATTTTTTAAAGTGCTTTATCTGAAAACTACCTTGAGCAGTTAAACAGAGAACCGACTCGTGGGGATAATATATTAGACCTTCTGGTGACAAACAGACCCGAACTATTTGAAAAAGTTAACGCAGAACAGGGAATCAGCGATCATAAAGCGGTTACGGCATCGATGATTTCAGCCGTAAATAGGAATATTAAAAAGGGTAGGAAGATTTTTCTGTTTAGAAAAAGTGACAAAAAGCAGATTTCAGAGTACCTGTTGGCTCAACACAAAAGTTTTGTCTCAAGTACAGATAGTGTTGAGGATCAGTGGACGAAGTTCAAAACCGTCGTACATTATGCGTTAGATGAGTATGTGCCAAGCAAGATCGTAAGAGATGGAAAAGAGCCACCGTGGTACAACAACCGAGTTAGAAAACTGCTGCGGAAGCAAAGGGAACTTCACAGCAAACATAAACATAGCCAAAGCCTTGCAGACAAACAAAAATTACGCGAAGCGAAATGTAGTGTGAGGAGGGCTATGCGAGAGGCGTTCAATGAATTCGAAAGTAAAGTTCTATGTACTGACTTGGCAGAAAATCCTAAGAAATTTTGGTCTTATGTCAAAGCGGTAGGTAGATCAAAACAAAATGTCCAGACACTCTGTGACCAAAATGGTACTGAAACAGAGGATGACAGACTAAAGGCCGAAATACTAAATGTCTTTTTCCAAAGTTGTTTCACAGTGGAAGATTGCACTGTAGTTCCTTCTCTAGATTGTCGCACAGATGACAAAATGGTAGATATCGAAATAGACGACAGAGGGATAGAGAAACAATTAAAATCGCTCAAAAGAGGAAAGGCCTCTGGACCTGATGGGATACCAGTTCAATTTTACACAGAGTACGCGAAGGAACTTGCCCCCCTTCTTGCAGCGGTGTACCGTAGGTCTCTAGAAGAGCGTAGCGTTCCAAAGGATTGGAAAAGGGCACAGGTCATCCCCGTTTTCAAGAAGGGACGTCGAACAGATGTGCAGAACTATAGACCTATATCTCTAACGTCGATCAGTTGTAGAATTTTGGAACACGTATTGTGTTCGAGCATAATGACTTTTCTGGAGACTAGAAATCTACTCTGTAGGAATCAGCATGGGTTTCGAAAAAGACGGTCATGTGAAACCCAGCTCGCGCTATTCGTCCACGAGACTCAGACGACCATAGACACGGGTTCACAGGTAGATGCCGTGTTTCTTGACTTCCGCAAGGCGTTCGATACAGTTCCCCACAGTCGTTTAATGAACAAAGTAAGAGCATATGGACTATCAGACCAATTGTGTGATTGGATTGAGGAGTTCCTAGATAACAGGACGCAGCATGTTATTCTCAATGGAGAGAAGTCTTCCGAAGTAAGAGTGATTTCAGGTGTGCCGCAGGGGAGTGTCATAGGACCGTTGCTATTCACAATATACATAAATGACCTGGTGGATGACATCGGAAGTTCACTGAGGCTTTTTGCAGATGATGCTGTGGTGTACCGAGAGGTTGTAACAATGGAAAATTGTATTGAAATGCAGGAGGATCTGCAGCGAATTGACGCATGGTGCAGGGAATGGCAATTGAATCTCAATGTAGACAAGTGTAATGGGCTGCGAATATACAGAAAGATAGATCCTTTATCATTTAGCTACAAAATAGCAGGTCAGCAACTGGAAGCAGTTAATACCATAAATTATCTGGGAGTACGCATTAGGAGTGATTTAAAATGGAATGATCATATAATGTTGATCGTCGGTAAAGCAGATGCCAGACTGAGATTCATTGGAAGAATCCTAAGGAAATGCAATCCGAAAACAAAGGAAGTAGGTTACAGTACGCTTGTTCGCCCACTGCTTGAATACTGCTCAGCAGTGTGGGATCCGTACCAGATAGGGTTGATAGAAGAGATAGAGAAGATCCAACGGAGAGCAGCGCGCTTCGTTACAGGATCATTTAGTAATCGCGAAAGCGTTACGGAGATGATAGATAAACTCCAGTGGAAGACTCTGCAGGAGAGACGCTCAGTAGCTCGGTACGGGCTTTTATTGAAGTTTCGAGAACATACCTTCACCGAAGAGTCAAGCAGTATATTGCTCCCTCCTACGTATATCTCGCGAAGATACCATGAGGATAAAATCAGAGAGATTAGAGCCCACGCAGAGGCATACCGACAATCCTTCTTTCCACGAACAATACGAGACTGGAATAGAAGGGAGAACCGATAGAGGTACTCAAGGTACCCTCCGCCACACACCGTCAGGTGGCTTGCGGAGTATGGATGTAGATGTAGATGTAGATGTAGAAATAATGATTCCAATAGTGGATCTCCTGTCTGTTCTATATCGACTGCCATTCCATCTATTGTTACGTCGTCAGACAAGTCTTCCCCCTTACAGAGGTCTCCGATGTAGTCTTTCCACCTACTCACTCTCTTCTCTGCATTTAACAGTGAAATTCCCATCGCACTCTTAATGTTACCACTCTTGCTTTTAATATTATCAAAATGGTTCAAATGGCTCTGAGCACTGTGGGACTTAACTTCTGAGATCATCAGTCCCCTAGAATTTAGAACTACTTCAACCTAACTAACCTAAGGACATCACACACATGCATGCCCGAGGCAGGATTCGAACCTGCGACCGTAGCGGTCGCGCGGTTCCAGACTGTAGCACCTAGAACCGCTTGGCCACCCACGCCGGCTTAATTTTATCCAAGGTTGTTTGGACCTTTGTATGTGCTGAGTCAGTCCTCCATTTCTTCACATTTTTATGCAGGCATTTCGTCTTAGATTCCCCTCATTTCCTATTTGTTTCATTCCTACGTGACTCATAATTCTTTATAGCTGAGCTTCCCTGAACATTTTTCTACATCCCCCACTATTCGATCAACTGAAATAAATTCTTCTGTCACCTATTGTTTCTTCATAGTTAGCTTCTTTGTACCTATGCTTTTTTTTCGCGACATGTTTGATTAGCCTTTTGAGAGATGTCCATTCCTCTTCAACAGAACTGCCCACTCGGCTACTCCTCATCGTAGTATCTACAGACTCAGAGAACTTCAAGCATACCTCTTCATTACTTAGTACTTCCGTATCCCATTTAGCAGCGGCAAAGCGTCGGTTGTAACACTGCTGAAGCTGCGTTTTCATTGAGATGGCAGAAGTCATCGGATACCTTCTAATGACGTGTCGGACTTCCTTTTGGCCGGCACAGTGCAGCATCTCGACGTGGCATGGATGGGAATCATGTCGGGCGATCTAGGTGGCCAAATCATTCGCTCGGATCGTCCAGATTGTACATCAAACCAGTCGCGAACAATTATGGCCCGGTGACAAGACATAGTTCTTTAGGAATATGAAGTCTATGAATGGCTGCAAAAGTTTTCCAAGTAGCTGAGCACAACCATTTCCAGTCAGTGATCGGTTCAGTGGACTAGAAGATCCAGTCCATTTCATGTAAACATACTCGTCCCACCATTATGAATTCTGTCGAAATAGAATTTCAGAGTCATGCTCATTATTTTTTTCGATACTGAGGGCACAGTGCGATCGGAGTTTGTCCGAGGGTAACAACTGTAAACGCCAAATTTTGTAATAGGATACGGCAACTTTTACGAAACGATGCCCGAAGAAAGAGACCAGAAAAATGGACCAATGGCTTCCTTCTTCATCAATACAACGCGACGTGCCACACCTTGCTATTGATTCGAGAGTTTTTGGCTGGCAAAAGTGTTCATATCTGTCCACATCCTTCTTACTCACCAGATTTAGCGACTTCTGGCTCTACCCAAAAATTAAGATCGTGCTAAAACAAAAACGTTGTAACTTCCCAACAGAAAAAATAATTACAGTCTTCACATTTAGTGTAACCTGCCAACAGAAAAATCTCGTTTAAGTTCCCAATAGAGAAATATCTTTCCAATAATAAAATTTCAAGTTTTAATGTGACCTTCCATTAAAGACCGACTGCATATCGAGATTAATAAGTTTTGACGTCAGCAGGGCTGCGTCATGGCCCTGTGAAATCATACTGAATAAACTGAAAAATTATTACCTCACAATGGTGTCGCCGGATAATGCTATCTATATATCTGCTATATATCTGCTCCTGTAAGAAGTTTTTGGCACAGGATAACAACTGATTCTCTTTTGCTTAATCAACTTGAGTATGCACAGGAAAAATTCGTAAAATCTTTAAACTCCGATGAATGGCTGGCAAAAGTTTTCTTCAGAACAAAAGTTATTATTGAAACATTTCTGCAAGGAATTACATGGGACTTCAACATTACAATTGTGGCTAAATCAGCTGTGGCAATTAACATATGCGCGTGGCAACAAAGAACAATTATATATATATATATATATATATATATATATATATATATATATATATATATATATATATATACTCCTGGAAATGGAAAAAAGAACACATTGACACCGGTGTGTCAGACCCACCATACCCTGCTCCGGACACTGCGAGAGGGCTGTACAAGCAATGATCACACGCACGGCACAGCGGACACACCAGGAACCGCGGTGTTGGCCGTCGAATGGCGCTAGCTGCGCAGCATTTGTGCACCGCCGCCGTCAGTGTCAGCCAGTTTGCCGTGGCATACGGAGCTCCATCGCAGTCTTTAACACTGGTAGCATGCCGCGACAGTGTGGACGTGAACCGTATGTGCAGTTGACGGACTTTGAGCGAGGGCGTATAGTGGGCATGCGGGAGGCCGGGTGGACTTACCGCCGAATTGATCAACACGTTGGGCGTGAGGTCTCCACAGTACATCGATGTTGTCGCCAGTGGTCGGCGGAAGGTGCACGTGCCCGTCGACCTGGGACCGGACCGCAGCGACGCACGGATGCACGCCAAGACCGTAGGATCCTACGCAGTGCCGTAGGGGACCGCACCGCCACTTCCCAGCAAATTAGGGACACTGTTGCTCCTGGGGTATCGGCGAGGACCATTCGCAACCGTCTCCATGAAGCTGGGCTACGGTCCCGCACACCGTTAGGCCGTCTTCCGCTCACGCCCCAACATCGTGCAGCCCGCCTCCAGTGGTGTCGCGACAGGCGTGAATGGAGGGACGAATGGAGACGTGTCGTCTTCAGCGATGAGAGTCGCTTCTGCCTTGGTGCCAATGATGGTCGTATGCGTGTTTGGCGCCGTGCAGGTGAGCGCCACAATCAGGACTGCATACGACCGAGGCACACAGGGCCAACACCCGGCATCATGGTGTGGGGAGCGATCTCCTACACTGGCCGTACACCACTGGTGATCGTCGAGGGGACACTGAATAGTGCACGGTACATCCAAACCGTCATCGAACCCATCGTTCTACCATTCCTAGACCGGCAAGGGAACTTGCTGTTCCAACAGGACAATGCATGTCCGCATGTATCCCGTGCCACCCAACGTGCTCTAGAAGGTGTAAGTCAACTACCCTGGCCAGCAAGATCTCCGGATCTGTCCCCCATTGAGCATGTTTGGGATTGGATGAAGCGTCGTCTCACGCGGTCTGCACGTCCAGCACGAACGCTGGTCCAACTGAGGCGCCAGGTGGAAATGGCATGGCAAGCCGTTCCACAGGACTACATCCAGCATCTCTACGATCGTCTCCATGGGAGAATAGCAGCCTGCATTGCTGCGAAAGGTGGATATACACTGTACTAGTGCCGACATTGTGCATGCTCTGTTGTCTGTGTTTATGTGCCTGTGGTTCTGTCAGTGTGATCATGTGATGTATCTGACCCCAGGAATGTGTCAATAAAGTTTCCCCTTCCTGGGACAATGAATTCACGGTGTTCTTATTTCAATTTCCAGGAGTGTATATATATACCTCATCGCTCAGGCACCGCCATCGTTCTGCACGACCGGCCCAACACAAGTCAACCGCTGCACCACCGTGTCCGAACTCCAGAACTCGAGTGCCCTGTGCGAGCTACAAAACACGACTGTTCTCTGCGAGCTACTAAACTCGACTTACTGTCGACACTGCTCTGACCTGCGATTCTCTTGTAGCTTAGATATTCCACATCGCAGGCAGCGCGTGAGCACTCCATCGAAATTACATCTGCTCAAGTGCGCTAGCGAATAGTAATGAGCCCATAATGAACCCCTTACAACGTGTTTGCACCATTCCTGACGCCAAGGGGGTCAAGACAGAGCAGATGAACGCCCTTCCAAAAGAAGTCTTCCAGAAATGCTTCTAGTGCGGTATTAAATTTTTGGTTAAGTTCTCTGCTGGCTAAGGAGAGTACCTTGAAGGAGATTGAATCAAATTCCTTTAAAACTTATTACTTTGTTTCTCATAAAATTATTAACCGTATTTTTTTGTAACACTTCGTGCTGAAAATCAAATTTTTGCTGCCCCTGGAAGCCTTCGGTAGGCAATCTAGAACACTGGTTTTGAAACTTGCATTCTGCGCCTTTGTAACCCACTAAGTGATATAGGCGTAGATCATATGTAGAACCATACTTTTTATTCAAGAAATAATTACAGTGAGAAAAGGTGAAACGCAGTTGCAACGTATATAGAATAACTGCGTGGTTGTAATTAATGTGAAGCTACTCATAGACGACCAGTGTGGGCTGTAACAAGCGCATTGCAGCGAAACTTGGTAGACATTCTAATGCGTTAATGCGGAACCGGTTGACGCTGTAAAAAATTAGTTCCAATTTTGGCCACCAGGCGCAGGAATGGCGCTGTGAATGCAACAAAGACTTTCAGAAATGTTTCCATATATAAAGGATTAGCAACGGGACGCGGGTAGAGAACGTCAAATGAGCGAGAAACGCATAAAATTAATTTATTATTAACGGCCGCTTCCGTAATTTGTTCAGTATGAGCACCGGAGATGTCCACGAAATGCTGCACAGCGCCAGATTTCCACCTGGTGACCAAAACTGGAATTAATCTTTCTCGAAAATAATCGGTTCCGCATTAGCTCATTAGCATACCTACCAAGTCTCGCTGTCTTACGATACTTACGCCCACACTGGAACTCAGTGAGCAGCTGCACTTAAATTATAACCATTCGGTATTAAATTCCAACAAGTAAAGGGCGTTCGAATTTATAACATTAGTATTTAATACTGCGGATTTTAAAATTTCAGTGACCTGCAGAGCTGTGACTGCGAAGGAGCACAGATTCGACAGGAGTGAGGGGAGTAGTAGGGAGGCGGGTCAGTAGGGGCTGCAGCGGTCGATCGGAGCGTGTCTAGTGCCTCGCGTCTAGGTCACACCGGCAATTGGGTCGTCGTCTGCCGGGACTGCGCCCCAGTGAGCGGGCCAACCCTCGCCCCGCCCTGCTTCTATGGACTGTTAACCTCAGTCAGTCCACAGCGGCACAGACACCGCAAATACGGCAACGAAATTTAAGCGAATTCGAATGTAATATATTGGGGTTTAACATATTGCTGATGGTGAATTCGAAATCAAATCAGGCACGGATTTAAGGGAGAGCGTTGTCATGACCACTGTAAGGAAACTGGACAAGCGCGAGCAGGAGTCTCGCTCTGAGGGTTCGCTGAAAACTTAATTATGTTTATAGATAGTTCATCTGTGAGTGAGGATGAAAGAATCAATATATCTTATTTACACTACTGCCCATTTAAATTGCTACACCACGAAGATGACGTCCTACAGACGCGGAATTTAACCGACAGGGAGAAGATGCTGTGATATGCAAATGATTAGCTTTTCAGAGCATTCACACAAGGTTGGTGCCGATGGCGACACCTACAACGTGCTGATATGAGGAAAGTTTCCAACTGATTTCTCATACACAAATAGCAGTTGACCGGCGTTACCTGGTGTAACGTTGTTGTGATGCATCGTGTAAGGAGGAGAAATGCGTACCATCACGTTTCCGACTTTGATAAAGGTCGGATTGTAGCCTATCGCGATTGCGGTTTATCGTATCGCGACATTGCTGATCGTCTTGGTCGAGATCCAATGATTGTTAGCAGAATATGGAATCTGTGGGTTCATGAGGGTAATACGGAACGCCGTGCTGGATCCCAAGGGCATCTTATCGTGCAGCCACGTCTCGATCCCTGAGTCAACAGATGGCGACATTTGCAGGACAACAACCATCTGCATGAACAGTTCGACGACGTTTGCAGCAGCATGGACTATCAGCTCGGAGACCATGGCTGCGGATACCCTTGACGCTGCATCACAGACAGGAGCGCCTGCGATGGTGTACTCAACGACGAACCCGGGTGCACGAATGACAAAACTTCATTTTTTCTCAAGAATCATGGTTCTGTTTCCAGCATCATGATGGTCGCACCCGTGTTTGGCGACACCGCGGTGAACGCACATTGGAAGCGTGTATCAGTCAACGCCATACTGACGTATCACCCGGCGTGATGGTATGGGGTGCCATTGGTTACACGTCTCGGTCTCATCTTTTCGCACTGACGGCACTTTGAACTGAGGACGTTACATTTCAGATGCGTTACGACCAGTGGCTCTATCCTTCATTCGATCCCTACGAAACGCTACATTTCAGCAGGATAATCTACGACCGCACATTACTGGTCCTGTACGGGCCTTTCTGGGATACAGAAAATGTTACACTGCTGCGCTGCCCAGCACATTATCCGCTGGCCAGCACATTCTCCACATGTCCCACCAGTTGGAAACGGTTGGTCAATGGTGGCCGAGCAACTGGCTCGTCACAACACGCCAGTCACTACTCTTGATGAACTGTGGTATCGTGTTGAAGCTGCATGGGCAGCTGTACCTGCACACGGCATCCAAGCTCTGTTTGACTCAATGCCCAGGCGTATCAAGGTCGTTATTACGGCCAGAGGTGGTTGTTCTCGGTACTAATTTCTCAGGATCTACGCACCCACATTGCGTGGAAATGTAATCACACGTCAATTCTAGTATAATATATTTGTCCAATGAATACCCGATTATCACTTGCATTTCTTCTTGGTGTAGCAATTTTAATGGCCAGTAGTGTAGAACTGGTAGTAAACAGTGATGACAGTAACAGCAATAATAATGACACTCATGACAATGATGAAACTGGTAGATACTAAAAGAACATATAGGTGTACAAGATAGATGTTTTCTGGTATAGCTAGTTCTGAGAAAAGGAAAAGTGAATGAATAATGGAGGGACAGAAAGGATTTTTCTCTGATGGAAAAGTGTGTTTCTACAGTATTATTCAGACAAGAGCTTTAAGGTCGAGGGGACACATGGAGGATAATGCTAGTTGATAAGCTCTGTCTTCTCTACTAGAGAAGTCAGGGGGTTTGGAAAGCTCTGCTATTGTCTGCGTACAGCCAAGATATTTGTGCATGTTGTTATTCTGGTCTTCAGTCCTGAGACTGGTTTGATGCAGCTCTCCACGCTACTCTATCCTGTGCAAGCTTCTTCATCTCCCAGTACGTACTGCAGCCTACATCTCTCTGAATCTGCTTAGTGTATTCATCTCTTGGTCTCCCTCTACGATTTTAACCCTCCACGCTGCCCTCCAATACTAACTTGGTGATCCCTTGATGCCTCAGAACATGGCCTACCAACCGATCCCTTCTTCTAGTCAAGTTGTGCCACAAACTCCTCTTCTCCCAAATCCTATTCAGTAGCTCCTCATTAGTTATGTGATCTACCCATCTAATCTTCAGCATTCTTCTGTAGCACCACATTTCGAAAGCTTCTATTCTCTTCTTGTCCAAACTAGTTATCATTCATGTTTCACTTCCATACATGGCTACACTCCATACATATACTTTCAAAAACGACTTCGTGACATTTAAATCTACACTCGATGTTAACAAATTTCTCTTCTTCAGAAACGCTTTCCTTGCCATTGCCAGTCTACATTTTATATCCTCTCTACTTCGACCATCATTAGTTATTTTGCTCCCCAAATAGCAAAACTCCTTTACTACTTTAAGTGTCTCATTTCCTAATCTAATTCCCTCAGCATCACCCGAATTAATTCGACTACATTCCATTATCCTCATTTTGCTTTTGTTGATGTTCATTTCATATCCTCCTTTCAAGACACTATCCATTCCGTTCAATTGCTTTTCCAAGTCCTTTGCTGTCTCTGACAGAATTACAATGTCATCGGCGAACCTTAAAGTTTTTATTTCTTCTCCTTGGATTTTAATACCTACTCCGAATTTTTCTTTTGTTTCCTTTACTGCTTGCTCAATATACAGATTGAACAACATCAGGGAGAGGCTACAACCCTGTCTCACTCCCTTCCCAACAACTGCTTCCCCTTCATGTCCATCGACTCTTATAACTTCCATCTGGTTTCTGTACAAATTGTAAATAGCCTTTTGCTCCCTGTATATTACCCCTGCAGCCTTCAGAATTTGAAAGAGAGTATTCCAGTCAACATTGTCAAAAGCTTCCTCTAAGTCTACAAATGCTAGAAACGTAGGTTTGCCTTTTATTAATCTAGCTTCTAAAATAAGTCGTAGGGTCAGTATTGCCTCACGTGTTCCCATATTTCTACGGAATCCAAACTGATCTTCCCCGAGGTCAGCTTCTACCAGTTTTTCCATTGAGTAAAAAATTCGCGTTATTATCTTGCAGCCGTGACTTATTAAACTGACAGTTCGGTAATTTTCACATCTGTCAACGCCTGCTTTCTTTGGGATTGGAATTATTATATTCTTCTTGAAGTCTGAGGGTATTTCACCTGTGTCATACATCTTGCTCACCAGATGGTAGAGTTTTATCAGGACTGGCTCTCCCAAAGCTGTCAGTAGTTCTAATGGAATGTTGTCTACTCCCGGGGCCTTGTTTCGAATTAGGTCTTTCAGTGCTCTATCAAACTCTTCACGCAGTATCATATCTCCCATTTCATCTTCATCTACATCCTCTTCCATTTCTATAACATTGCCCTCAAAACATCTCCGTTGTATAGACCCTTTATGTACTCCTTCCACCTTTCTGCTTTCCCTTCTTTGCTTAGAACTGGGTTTGCATCTGAGCTCTTGATATTCATGCAAGTCGTTCTCTTTTCTCCAAAGGTCTCTTTAATTTTCCTGTACGCAGTATCTATCTTACCCCTAGTGAGATAAATCTCTACATCTTTACATTTGTCCTCTAGCCATGCCTGCTTAGCCATTTTGCACTTCCTGTCCATCTCATTTTTGAGACGTTTGTATTCCTTTTTGCCTGCTTCATTTACTGCATTTTTATATTTTCTCCTTTCGTCAATTAAATTCAATATTCCTTCTGTCACCCAAGGATTTCTACTAGCCCTCGTCTTTTTACCTACTTGTTCCTCTGCTGCCTTCACTACTTCATACCTCAAAGCTACCCATTCTTCTTCTACTGTATTTCTTTCCCCAGTTCATGTCAATTGTTCCCTTATGCTCTCCCTGTAACTCTGTACAACCTCTGGTTCTTTCAGTTTATCCAGGTCTCATCTCCTTAAATTCCCACCTTTTTGCAGTTTCTTCAGTTTTAATCTACAGTTCATAACTGTGGTCAGAGTCCACATCTGCCCCTTTAAATGTCTTACAATTTAAAACCTGGTTCCTAAATCTCCTTCTTACCGTTGTATAATAGATCTGAAACCTGTCAGTATCTCCAGGTTTCTTCCATGTATACAACCTTCTTTTATGATTCTTGAACCAAGTGTTAGCTATGATTAAGTTGTGCTCGGTGCAAAATTTCACCAGGCGGCTTCCTCTTTCATTTCTTACCCCCAATCCATATTCACCTACTACGTTTCCTTCTCTCCCTTTTCCTACTACCAAATTCCAGTCACCCATGACTATTAAATTTTCCTCTCCCTTCACTATCTGAATAATTTCTTTTATCTCATCATACATTTCTTCAATTTCTTCATCATCTGCAAAGCTAGTTGGCATATAGACTTGTACTACTGTCGTAGGCGTGGGCTTCGTGTCTATCTTGGCCACAACAATGCGTTCGCTGTGCTGTTTGTAGTAGCTTACCCGCATTCCTATTGTTTTATTCATTATTAAACCTACTCCTGCAATACCCCAATTTTACTTTGAATTTATAACCCTGTATTCACCTGACCAAAAGTCTTGTTCCTCCTGCCACCGAACTCCACTTATTCCCACTATATCCAACATTAACCTATCCATTGCCCTTTTTAAATTTTCTAACCTACCTGCCCGATTAAAGGATCTGACATTCCACGCTCCGATACGTAGAACGACAGTTTTCTTTCTCCTGATAACGACGTCCTCCTGAGTAGTCCCCACCCGGAGTTCCGAATGGGGGACTATTTTACCTCCGGAATATTTTACCCAAGAGGACGCCATCATCATTTACCCATACAGTAAAGCTGCATGCCCTCGGGAAAAATTACGGCCGCAGTTTCCTCTTGCTTTCAGCCGTTCGCAGTACCAGCATAGCAAGGCTGTTTTGGTTAGTGTTACAAGGCCAGATCAGTCAATTATCCAGACTGTTGCCCCTGCAACTACTGAAAAGGCTGCTGCCCCTCTTCAGGAACCATACGTTTGTCTGGCCTATCAACAGATACCCCTCCGGTGTGGTTGAAGCTACGGTACGGCTATCTGTATCGCTGAGGCACGCAAGCCTCCCCACCAACGGCAAGGTCTATGGTTCATGGGGGGCGGGGATTTGTGCGTATGACGGTATAATATGACCAAAGAGTCTAACATCACAGATATAACGAACATAGGCATTCAAAACTTTTTTTAGGCGCCGTGAGTTTTCCCTTGAAAGACCGTGCAGGATGACACGCTGTAAGCAATAACTGGAAGCAAAACTGTTCGTAACAGTCGGCCGGAGTGGCCGTGTGATTCTAGGCGCTACAGTCTGGAGCCGAGTGACCGCTACGGTCGCAGGTTCGAATCCTGCCTCGAGCATGGATGTGTGTGATGTCCTTAGGTTAGTTAGGTTTAATTAGTTCTAAGTTCTAGGCGATTGATGACCTCAGAAGTGAAGTCGCATAGTGCTCAGAGTCATTTTAATGTTCGTATAAGTTCCTTTTTTCAGTTCAAGAGGAAATAGCTTTTCATATTTTCGTAGAGCATGGAGATTGCAGTATGCAACTGGAGTGCACCAACATACATGAGTAATTTGCAGCAGGACAAAACTGGTAACACCTCATTTACACACATCAAAAAAAGTTTTGCATCACCTCGGATCCGTGAGTTCCGGAACCTGTACAGAAAATTGGAATAGAAATCAACATAAACATCATTTCCGCCCTTTTTACTGCTCATGAAAACTACACATTGCATGTTGTACCACCATACAGCGAGACCTTCAGAGGTGATGGTTCAGATTTCTTTACACACCGGTACCTCTAATACCCAGTCGCACGTCTTCTTGCATTGATGCATGCCTTTATTTATAGTAATATACTATCCAGAAGTTCATGAAGGCACTGTTATTCAAGATTTCCCCACTCCTCAACGGCGATTCGACGTAGATCCCTCAGAGTAGTTGGTAGGTCACGTCGTCCATTTTCTTTTCAATCTGTACCACGCATGTTCGATAGGGTTCATGTCTGGAGAACATGCTGGCCACTCTAATCGATGTCGCTACCCTGAAGGAAGTCATTCACAAGATGTGTAAAATGGGGACGCGAATTGTCGTCCATGAACACGAATGTCTCGCTAGTATGACGCCGATGTGCTTGCTCTGTTGGTCGGAGGATGCTATTCATGCAACGTACAGCGGTGTACGTCGGCCCCTCATAATGCCACCCCAAAACACCAGGGAACCTACACCTTGCTGCACTCGCTGGACAGTGTGGCTAAGGCGTTCAGCCTGAGTGGGTTACCTCCAAACACGTCTCCGACGATTGTCTGGTTGAAGGCATATACGATACTCGTCGGTGAATAGAACGTGATGTCAATCCTGAGCGGTCCATTCGGCATGTTGTAGCCCCATCTGTACCGCGCTGCATGGTATTGTGTTTGCAAAGATGGACCTCGCCATGGACATGTGAAGTTGCGCATAATGTAGCCCACTGCACAAAGCTTGAGTCGTAACACGACGTCCTGTGGCTGAGCGAAAAGCATTATTCAACATGGTGTCGTTGCTGTCAGGGTTCCTCCGAGCCATAATCCATAGGTAGCGCTAATCCACTGCAGTAGTTGCCCTTGAACGGCCTGAGCGTGGCATGTCATCGACAGTCAATGTCTCTCTGTATCTCCTCCATGTCCCAACAACATTGCTTTGTTTCACTCCGAGACGCCTGGACACTTCCCTTGTTGAGAGTTCTTTCTGGCACAAAGTAACAATGCGGACGCGATCGAACTGTGGTATTGACCGTCTAGGCATGGTTGAACTACAGACAACGCGAGCCGTGTACCTTCTACCTGGTGGAATGACTGGAACTGATCAGCTGTCGGACCTGCTGCATCTAATAGGCGCTCCTCATGAATGATTGTTTATATCTTTGGGCCGGTTTAGTGACATCTCTGGAGAGTGAAAGGGACTGTGTCTATGATGTAATATCCACAGTCAACGTCTGTCTTCAGGAATTCTGGGAACCGGGTTGAGGCAAAACTTTTTTTGATGTACACTCCTGGAAATTGAAATAAGAACACCGTGAATTCATTGTCCCAGGAAGGGGAAACTTTATTGACACATTCCTGGGGTCAGATACATCACATGATCACACTGACAGAACCACAGGCACATAGACACAGGCAACAGAGCATGCACAATGTCGGCACTAGTACAGTGTATATCCACCTTCCGCAGCAATGCAGGCTGCTATTCTCCCATGGAGACGATCGTAGAGATGCTGGATGTAGTCCTGTGGAACGGCTTGCCATGCCATTTCCACCTGGCGCCTCAGTTGGACCAGCGTTCGTGCTGGACGTGCAGACCGCGTGAGACGACGCTTCATCCAGTCCCAAACATGCTCAATGGGGGACAGATCCGGAGATCTTGCTGGCCAGGGTAGTTGACTTACACCTTCTAGAGCACGTTGGGTGGCACGGGATACATGCGGACGTGCAGTGTCGTGTTGGAACTGCAAGTTCCCTTGCCGGTCTAGGAATGGTAGAACGATGGGTTCGATGACGGTTTGGATGTACCGTGCACTATTCAGTGTCCCCTCGACGATCACCAGTGGTGTACGGCCAGTGTAGGAGATCGCTCCCCACACCATGATGTCGGGTGTTGGCTCAGTGTGCCTCGGTCGTATGCAGTCCTGATTGTGGCGCTCACCTGCACGGCGCCAAACACGCATACGACCATCATTGGCACCAAGGCAGAAGCGACTCTCATCGCTGAAGACGACACGTCTCCATTCGTCCCTCCATTCACGCCTGTCGCGACACCACTGGAGGTGGGCTGCACGATGTTGGGGCGTGAGCGGAAGACGGCCTAACGGTGTGCGGGACCGTAGCCCAGCTTCATGGAGACGGTTGCGAATGGTCCTCGCCGATACCCCAGGAGCAACAGTGTCCCTAATTTGCTGGGAAGTGGCGGTGCGGTCCCCTACGGCACTGCGTAGGATCATACGGTCTTGGCGTGCATCCGTGCGTCGCTGCGGTCCGGTCCCAGGTCGACGGGCACGTGCACCTTCCGCCGACCACTGGCGACAACATCGATGTACTGTGGAGACCTCACGCCCCACGTGTTGAGCAATTCGGCGGTACGTCCACCCGGCCTCCCGCATGCCCACTATACGCCCTCGCTCAAAGTCCGTCAACTGCACATACGGTTCACGTCCACGCTGTCGCGGCATGCTACCAGTGTTAAAGACTGCGATGGAGCTCCGTATGCCACGGCAAACTGGCTGACACTGACGGCGGCGGTGCACAAATGCTGCGCAGCTAGCGCCATTCGACGGCCAACACCGCGGTTCCTGGTGTGTCCGCTGTGCCGTGCGTGTGATCATTGCTTGTACAGCCCTCTCGCAGTGTCCGGAGCAAGTATGGTGGGTCTGACACACCGGTGTCAATGTGTTCTTTTTTCCATTTCCAGGAGTGTATGTATATACAATGAAAAGAGTATAGGACCTAATACCGAACCCTGGGGGACGCCTAGTACTACCTGCGTAGGTTGTGACTTTATGGTGCTGACAATGACTTGCTGCTGGCGAGACGTCGGGTATGAGCAAAATCATTGCACTGATTTTTGCGAGAAATGTAAACTGTTAAGATTGGCACGTAAAATGTCCAAGTCTACAGTGTCAAATGGTTTGTTGAAGTCTAAGAAGCACATCACAACACCGAAACACCAGTCTAAAGTTGCAAATTTTACTTTTTTTATTCACTTGATGACTAGTTGACCGCTGTAACTGTTCATTGCACATTTTAACATGATTTTCACATCTTCAGAAATATCATTTTGATTATGTTGTGATGAACTGAAAGTGGGTCTCACCTGAAACTAGTGATCGTGTGCATACAAAAAAAGAAAAATTTGCATCTTTGGACTGGTTTATCGGTGTACTGATTAACAGAAGTTGCTGACTCACAGTTACTCCAGCATGCTGGGAGTTCGTAAGAAGCACAAGGCAGTTGCCTCTTGTGCATTCATGGTAACCTTCAGGTCATCTGTTGCTTTTAAGGCAGATGTGCTGCGATGTTTATGTTATGTATTCGTCATCGCCATACTGGAGTATCACCAGGCGTGATGGTATGGGGTGCCATTGGTTACACGTTTTGGTCACCTCTTGTTCGCTTTGATGGCACTTTGAACAGTGGACGTCACATTTCAGATATGTTACGACCCGCACGATTGCATGTTGCAGGTCCTGTACGGGCTTTACTGGATACAGAACATGTTCGACTGCTGCCCTGGCCAGCACATTCTCCAGGTCTCTCACCAATTTAAAACGTCTGGTAAATGGTGGCCGAGCAACTGGCTCGTCACAATACGCCAGTCAATACTCTTGATGAACTGTGGTATCGTGTTGAAGCCGCATGTGCAGCTGTACCTGTACACGCCATCCAAGCTCTGTTTGACTCAATGCCCAGGCGTATCAAGGACGAGGTTACGGCCAGAGGTGGTTGTTCTGGGTACTGATTTCTCAGGATCTATGCACCCAAACTGCGTGAAAATGTAATCACATGTCAGTTCTAGTATAATATATGTATTTGTCCAATGAATACCCGATTTCCATCTTCATTTCTTCTTGGTATAGCAATTTTAATGGCCAGTAGTGTAGTTGAGTATGTTTGTTAGTAAACCCATCAAGTTTCTCGTGTATGTCCGTGAATGGAATAAAAGACCTCCCCGAAGTACGTGTCATAAATGGCAGCATCTTTTGACTTTGTTGAATTATGAGCTTAGTTTTTTTACACATAAAGAGACCAAAGACCATACTGTTAGACATAAATTTCAACCTGAAACCTCTACGCTTTGCTGAGAAAAACGTGTCTTAACAGGCGGACAGACAGGCTGCATCAAAGTGACCCTATACGATTCCGATTTACCAACTGTGGTACGAAGAGCTCAAAACACTGTAGTAGTAGCGCTTATTCCGAAAATTACTTTCTTATCTCTCTGAGGTCGATCTGCTGTAGAATTCTGAAACATATTTAATACTCCCGTATTAGATTGATGGAGAGCAAAGGTAATGTCTGTAGGGAGCAACATAGGTGGCGGAACATCGATCGTATGAAAACCAGCTCGCTCTGTTCTTCCACGGGACCCAGAAAGCTGTAGACACCTGCCTATAGGTGAATGCCCTGCTCCTTGAATTTTGGAAAGCGTTGGACACAGTTTCACACTGTCGCCTAGTGACAAAAATACTACGAAACATCAGATAAACTGTGTGAGTGATTTGAAGAGTTTCCAGCAAACAGAACACGCAACGTCATTCTCAAGAGAGAATTCTTCAGACGTAAAAGAAACTTCAGGCGCACCAGAAAGGAGGGCTAAACCGTTTACGGCTAGCGTATGCACGGAAAAATGAGCTGAAAATTTTAATGGTAAATGACACAAGGACTGATGATAAAAACAATTTTTTATTGAGATTTTGTAATTATGTTTTCTAACACTCTGCGGGAAAGTTATGATGTAATATCGCCAAAGATTAAAATCGAACATTTTTCATCTTTTTTTAAATCTTTTGTCATCGGTTTTGTGTTCTCGCATGACCTGCACCTGAAGTTGTGTTCTGCCTGAACAATTCATGACAGAATTTGCAAGGTTTACTGAAACATACTTCAAGAAAGCTTTAATATTGTTCGAGAGTTATTTAAAACCAGTACACAAATGTTAAACAGCAACGGAAAAGAAGCAAGCACAGTTAACATGTCTGATGACCTTACACTAGAATCGCAAACGGCAAAAAAATTATTACTGGCATAACGGTAAAAATTATAATCTCCAGGGAGAAGGATATCTTCGAAACGGTAATCTTTATTGGACGTGTGGAAATACAGCAAGGACTGTTAAATCCAACGATGAGGACACTAATAAAATATACATATTTTATTTCCTTATAGTACTGATATACCCTAACATGGAAGTCGTTCCCTTCGCTCTAAACATAATGTGAATCAGGGCTTCACACATACAACAATTATTTAAAAAATAACAGTTTTAATACGACAAATAGTATTAAAACGATTTGAGTGTCTATAGTGACAATGTGAGTAAATAGTACTGACTATAAACTGATAAACTTAATACTGGGAATACGTCTACTACTACTGCTGCTGCTGCCTCTAATAATGACAATAATAACATTAATGATAGTGACAGATACAAAAAGAATTTGTTGTTGTACAAGATACATATTTTCTCATATAGCGAGTTATGGGGACAGGAAATTTAAGGAGACTGCTGCATTGCTAAGTATACTGAGAGATGAGGTAGATCTGGTTGTAAAGAAGGATGTACCAGTACGTGAAAATGTAGTGTATCAGTTTCCAAGGAGAATGAAATGGCACGAAAAGTAAGAGTCACAAACATGGCAAGGAACTCTAGGAATTATAAACTATCTTTAACCAGGGCACATTGCTTGTGTGTGGTATTGCTCACATGGATGAATCTGTGGCCCAACCGGTAACGTTTCATCCAAGCGAAGGTGCAGATTAACCGAATGACCACACACATCAAACGCGTTTCGTGACTCCACAGGAAGACAGGAATCGCCCTATTAACATGCTCGCATAGCCACGGTCAGTGTTGACAATGGTAATGCAAAGTGAAATACTGACGATGGTGGCTACATATTTCGATTTTATATCGGGTAAATTAGATGTTGTTCAAGTGGTGAGACTTTGTTGCTGTTATACCAGGTGGTTATAATTCAAGTGCAGCTGATCACAGAAGTTCAGTGAGGGGCTGTAATTACCGTATGGCAGCGAGACTATACTCTAGCGCGTTAACGTGGAACCAATTTACGGTGGAGAAAAGTTAGTTCCAATTCTGGTCACCAGGCGCCAATCTGGCGCTATGTTTCCGTAAGTAATGGAATAGGAACGGGTCGTGGGCAGAAAAGATCAAACAAGTGAGGAAGGCATACTGCTGACTTTATTATTAACTGCTGCCTACACAATTTGTTCATTACGAGCACTGGATACATCGACGAGATGCTGCATGCGTAAAACGACGAGCTCAAAAATTGCTCGCAGCAGTTTCGGTGGAATCTCAGCAACATCTTCTTGTATATTGGTCTTCGGATGAGGTAGATACCGAAAGTCTCTCTGGTAAACGAGTTCTTTTAGCTGCTATCAGAGCGAAAAGTGGCATGGACTGAAATCAGGTGATCTTCCACGACATGCACCTGGAAAAAAAAACCTGGAGATAATAAGTTCGTGGAAGGTTGTATTAAGCAGATCATTCACTAGGCGAATGATATTGCGGTATTGACCCATCTTACATGTAAATAATGGTTAGTTGCGCTCCTCCATAGAAGGAATCACATACAGTACAAGGAGATCTGGATAACGTGCAGGTCTCGGTACACCTGACAGGCTCTCTGGGTGTATGCTCCTCAAAGAAGAACGGACCGAGGATAAATATGCTTGTGAATTCGTACCATACAGTCACATGCGGCGAATGCGGTGACTCTTCAGGAACAACACGCGGTTTAATAGTGCCCCAGATTCGGCAGTTACATGTATGCCCTGCACCCTGTAATATAAAATGTGCCTCGACATTCCACAGAATATTGTCCGGCCACATGTCATCAATTTCGATCCGTGCCGTTAACCGAAGAGCAAATTCAGGCCGTTGCTGCGGATCATGTCGCTGCACCGTCTGGATCGGGAGGATTCGTGCCGGGGACCAGACGCTCCTTCCCGCCGGGAAGCCGGCCGGAGTGGCCGTGCGGTTCTAGGCGCTACAGTCTGGAACCGAGCTTCCGCTACGGTCGCAGGTTCGAATCCTGCCTCGGACATGAATGTGTGTGATGCCCTTAGGTTAGTTAGGTTTAATTAGTTCTAAGTTCTACATCTACATCTACATGATTACTCTCCAATTCACATTTAAGTGCTTGGCAGAGGGTTCATCTAACCACAACCATACTATCTCCCTATCATTCCACTCCCGAACAGCGCGTGGGAAAAACGAACACCTAAACCTTTCTGTTCGAGCTCTGATTTCTCTTATTCTATTTTGATGATCATTCCTACCTATGTATGTTGGGAACAACAAAATAGTTTCGCATTCGGAAGAGAAAGTTGGTGACTGAAATTTCGTAAATATATCTCGCCGCGACGAAAAACGTCTTTGCTTTAATGACTTCCATCCCAACTCGCGTATCATATCTGCCACACTCTCTCCCCTATTACGCGATAATACAAAACGAGCTGCCCTTTTTTGCACCCTTTCGATATCCTCGGTCAATCCCACCTGGTAAGGATCCCACACCGCGCAGCAATATTCTAACAGAGGACGAACAAGTGTAGTGTAAGCCGTCTCTTTAGTGGACTTGTTGCATCTTCTAAGTGTCCTGCCAATAAAACGCAACCTTTGGCTCGCCTTCCCCACAATATTATCTATGTGGTCTTTCCAACTGAAGTTGTTCGTAATTTTTACACCCAGGTACTTAGTTGAATTGACAGCCTTGAGAATTGTACTATTTATCGAGTAATCGAATTCCAACGGATTTCTTTTGGAACTCATGTGGATCACCTCACACTTTTCGTTATTTAGCGTCAACTGCCACCTGCCACACCATACAGCAATCTTTTCTAAATCGCTTTGCAACTGATACTGGTCTTCGGATGACCTTACTAGACGGTAAATTACAGCATAATCTGCGAACAACCTAAGAGAACTGCTCAGTTTGTCACCCAGGTCATTTATACAGATCAGGAACAACAGAGGTCCCAGGACGCTTCCCTGGGGAACACCTGATATCACTTCAGTTTTACTCGATGATTTTCCGTCTAGGCGATTGATGAACTCAGAAGTTAAGTCCCATAGTGCTCAAAGCCATTTAAACCATTTGAACCCGCCGGGAAAGCCGTGCATTAGACCGCACGGCCAACCGGGTGGGCATGAATCACTTACCTCACAAAAACCTTCGTTACTCGAACTACTGCAATACAGCGAGCGCCAATAGTGCCAGCTAAATAAAAGATTCAAACTACTGAAGGCGCTAACTACTGATAGGCATAGTTAGTAAATGAAAGATTTTGATGGAGATGAAACAATGTATTTACCTTAATAGTGTTCAAAAGTCATAACATATATATCAGTTCATGGCATCCAGTCTTACAAATTTCCTTTTTCTGACGGACACACATGCAGATCGTCTGCTCATAGTAACCTCTCAAAACTCTGGCGTCTCTCGACACATCCACCACTCCTGGCAGCTCACCTCCAACTGCCCAACGCTACACACTGTTCACATCCAACTGCCCAACGCTACACAAGCGAATATTCCAACGAGTCCACCCAGCCACAGACTTCACACAGCGCAGTCAGCGATTTTCAAACGTGGCGTTACCAACATAAAAACCTAAGCAGCCTACAGCAAAGGGATTAGTTGATGTGCTGTGGCATCAATGGAACACTAAGTTAAGTAATGGAGAGATGTGTGGAGGATAAAAGTAGCACATCTCGACTACATTAACTGCCTTCAAATGGATGTAGGTTGCAGCAGTACCCGCATGGCGAAACCTCTTGAGCAGCACTCGTAACCGTCAGCCGCTATGGCCGTGGCCGGCAGTCACTCCATGTGCCAACACGCGGAGCTCACTCACTGAGTGCGTTGCCAGCGCCGTGTGGCCCTGCCACGCGGCTGGCACATGCGGCGTGGCAAGCGGGCGATGTGACACATGGCGTGTCAAGTACCGGTACGTTGCACTGGCGTGTCATGAGTGTGGTTTTGCTGCTTAGGTAGCAGAATTCCTGAACTTCATCCACTTCGTTACCACCAAACCTGATCTTAAGTTTCTCATTGTCTCATTTCTGCTACTTCTCAATACTTTCGCCTTTCTTCGATTTACTTTCAATCCGTCTTCTGTACTTATTACACTGCTCATTCCATTCAGCAGATAATGTTTTTCTTCTTCACTTTCACTGAGGAGAGCAATATCATCAGCAAATCCTTTCACCTTTAATTTTAATTTTCCCCTTGACGCTTTATGTCTACATCTACATCTACATCCATACATGTCCATCATTGCTTCTTCAGTGTACAGATTGAACAATAGGGGTTAAGACTACATTCCCATCTTTTAATCTTTCTTATCTGAGCTCTTCGTTCTTGGTCATCCACTCTTATTATTCTGTCTCTCTACATCTACATCTACATCTACATTTATACTCCGCAAGCCACTCAACGGTGTGTGGCGGAGGGAACTTTACGTGCCAGTCATTACCTTCCTTTCCTGTTCCGGTCGCGTATGGTTCGCGGGAAGAACGACTGTCTGAAAGCCTCCGTACGCGCTCTAATCTCTCTAATTTTACATTCGTGATCTCCTCGGGAGGTATAAGTATGGGGAAGCAATATATTCGATACCTCATCCAGAAACGTACCCTCTCGAAACCTGGCGAGCAAGCTACACCGCGATGCAGAGCGCCTCTCTTGCAGAGTCTGCCACTTGAGTTTGTTAAACATCTCCGTAACGCTATCACGGTTACCAAATAACTCTGTGACGAAACGCGCCGCTCTTCTTTGGATCTTCTCTATCTCCTCCGTCAACCCGATCTGGTACGGATCCCACACTGATGCGCAATACGCAAGTATAGGTCGAAGGAGTGTTTTGTAAGCCACTTTCTTTGTTGATGGACTACATTTTCTAAGGACTCTCCCAATGAATCTCAACCTGGTACCCGCCTTACCAACAATTAATTTTACATGATCATTCCACTTCAAATCTTTCCGCACGCATACTCCCAGATATTTTACAGAAGTAACTGCTACCAGTGTTTGTTCCACTATCATATAATCATACAATAAAGGATCCTTCATTCTATGTATTCGCAATACATTACATTTGTCTATGTTAAGGGTCAGTTGCCACTCCCTGCACCAAGTGCCTATCCGCTGCAGATCTTCCTGCATTTCGCTACAATTTTCTAATGCTGCAACTTCTCTGTATATTACAGCATCATCCGCGAAAAGCCGCATGGAACTTCCGACACTATCTACTAGGTCATTTATATATATTGTGAAAAGCAATGGTCCCATAACACTCGCCTGTGGCACGCCAGAGGTTACTTTAACGTCTGTAGACGTCTCTCCGTTGATAACAACATGCTGTGTTCTGTTTGCTAAAAACTCTTCAATCCAGCCACACAGCTGGTCTGATATTCCGTAGGCTCTTACTTTGTTTATCAGACGACAGTGCGGAACTGTATCGAACGCCTTCCGGGAGTCAAGGAAAATAGCATCTACCTGGAAGCCTGTATCTAATATTTTCTGGATCTATTTTAGTACCCTAGCGCTTACTCCTATTTTCCTCAGAATTTCGAACGCTTGCATAATTTGACATCGTCAAACACTTTATCCAGGTCGACAAATCCTATGAACGAGTCTTGATTTTTCTTTAGTCTTGTTTCAATTATCAGTGGCAACGTCAGAACTGCCTCTCTGCCACCTTCACCTTTCCTAAAGCCAAACTGATTATTATCTAACACGTCCTCAGTCTGGCTGACTCATTTAATCTGCATCATCACTGCTCGCTACGATCCTCTCCAGGCGATTATATCAAGCTGGTACGTATTTCGTAAGTCCTGAAACTTGAGCTGTGTTTCGTTGGTTGAAGGTCACTCCAGCAGTGCTGTGGTTGACTGTTTTTGATTGCACGCAGTTTCTTGGGACCTATACGCAGACAGATTTGTTTGTTGTGAGCTGTGGAGACAATGGCATAACGGCAATAATCATGACTGACGATTTTAAACAGGCTTATTTCAGCCCTTTTTACTATCAGTACAAAAAAAGCAGTTTCACAGAGCCTTGGTTTCATTAAATTAATTTCCTAAAATAAGTACTATGCGTAAGAACTATACATAGTTCTTTGAAAAGTGGAGATGGGGTCGATCTACAGCATTTAATTATTTACACCCTGTGGTACTCCACTTTCCCAAAACTACGAAAGAATATTAGTGAAACTTACGCATAGAAATATCTATAAGTGTAATTTCTTTAGCATCACCCGTTTTCCATATCCAACTAGAAAGCTATTAAATACCCACACAGTGTTGCAAGTTTTTGTTACTGGCCATCCACAGCAAATTCTCATCTTAGATTAATGTATTCTTCTAGTTCCAAATACGAAATGCATATTGTACTGACTGTAGTATGTGTACAACAAATAATTGCTTGACTTTTACATTGTAACACTGTAGAAGATGACTGTCAACTATTATCGGGATAACAGAGGTAAAAATTTGTAGATATTTGGATTTTTCTAGACACAGAACACTGAAATAACACGAGGGACCGATGCTAGACCTGCAATGATCACTATTACTTAATTTTTTCTATCGTTGACTGTTGCATACTATGATAAGCCAGCGTGAATTCCACTCCATAGGCTCACGACTATGGCATTGACCTCACTCATTAACCCATACTTACCTGTGAACGGAGACAGATATCAACTCTCGTTTCAAAACCTTTTTAGTACTTTTAGCTATATTTCTTCCGTAATAATGTATGGTCTAAAACGTAAATAACAGTAAGCTACCCGCTACAAACTCTTTTTCACAACAAGATTTGTAAATCAGGTGTAGGTGGTTGGCAAATAGCGTCATTTCACATATGTTACGAATTCTTAAATCGTAAAGGGCTTATTAAGATGCCAAGATTTTACACTACCAAGTGCAGAAAAATCAGATTTTTTTAGCTGGATACTTCTTTCAAAATCGATTGAGAAACTTTACAGAAGTAAAGAATCACGCGAAACGAAAAGCAAGCTTTTTCTTTTTTTACAATGAAATAGCTATTGCAAGGAAAAAAGAAATTCATGAAACGACGTGGCGTAGTCTTGTATACCGACAAGAGTTTGTAGAACATGAAAATCGGAGAACTTTCCTCTTCTCGCCGTCCTGGCCCGGCTCTCAGAGAGGGTGAAGTGCAAATGTAACAACGCACCCAGAGAGCAGCGACACGCGATGTGCCAACTCCTAACATCGTGGCTGCAGCATATACGTAGGCGTTAAGTGATAAATATAGCGCACACTGCAAATTCGCAACCAACATGCAAGCGCGTGCAAGCGCGTGGGATGGTGGTTGTTGAGCGCGTGACTTACGCCCTCAGCTGTCAAGAAGCGCTCACGCGGCTCTTTTACCAGGCGAGATAGCGTCGATCATCTTCGGCAACTTCCGCCGGCGATCGCGAAGGGTAGTAGCACTCTTTCTCGCACGCCGCAGGCGCATGCGGGGCACGTGGAGAGGCCATGCGCCTGCGGATCTCTAACAAGGGAACCTCCCCATCGCACCCCCCTCAGATTTAGTTATAAGTTGGCACAGTGGATAGGCCTTGAAACACTGAACACAGATCAATCTAGAAAACAGGAAGAAGTTGTATGGAACTATGAAAAAAATAAGCAAAATATACAAACTGACTAGCCCATGCGTAAGATAGGCTAAATGAAGTAGAATGAGAACGAAGGAGCACCGTGGTCTCGGGGTTAGCGTGAGCAGCTGCGAAACGAAAGGTGCTTGGTTCAAGTCTTCCCTCGAGTGAAAAGTTTAATTTTTTATTTTCAGTTTATGTGACAAAGTCTTACGTTTTCATCACTTTTTTGGGAGTGATTATCACATCCACAAGAAAACCTAAATCTGGCAAGGTAGAAGAATCTTTTCACCCATTCGCCAAGTGTACAAGTTAGGTGGGTCGACAACATATTCCTGTCATGTGACGCACATTCCGTCATCAGTGTCGTATAGAATATATCAGACATGTTTTCCTGTGGAGGAATCGGTTGACCTATGACCTTGCGATCAAATGTTTTCGGTTCCCATTGGAGAGGCACGTCCCTTCGTCTACTAATCGCACGGTTTTGCGGTGCGGTCGCAAGCCACAGACACTAAACTTATTACAGTGAACAGAGACGTCAATGAACGAACGGACAGATCATAACTTTGCGAAAACAAAAGAAAGTAAAATTTCCACTCAAGGGAAGACTTGAACCAAGGACTCCACATTACGCAGTTACTCACGCTAACCACGTGACCACGGCGCTCGAGTACTCACATTATCCTTGATTCTGCGTATCTTGCGCATGGACTACTTAGTTTGTATATTTTTCTTATTTTTTTTTCATAGTTCCACTCAACTTCTTCCTGTTTTCTCGATTGATCTGTGTTCAGTTTTTCGAGGCCTATCCACTGTGCCAACTTATAACTAAATCTGAGGGGGGTGCGATGGGGAGGTTCCCTTGTAAGTAGTAATGCACAGACGAATAGGGCTGCACACGGCAGACAAGCGCGGTGAACTGCATCATACCAGTATTCAAAATGAAAACTGAAATAGTGATAAATACTCAAGAGCAACATATATGAAACAGACCTAAGCAAAATTACAACTATTTATATGAACTTTGCTGTAATTAGTATTTACTGAACGCAAGAAACTGGGGGTTGGAAGGGGGGGGGGAGTGATGGATACTTGCGTAACAGAGATTTATGTCTGAGTGACGTGGCGCTGTGGTTAATATACAGACCTCGCATTTGGGACAGCTGGATTCATAACCCAGTCCGGAATTATTATGGTCTCGTAAAATAACTAAGATGAATGATGGCATGAAGTCTTCAAAACATCAGAATTCAATTTCGTGTCCATACCAAAGCCGTGTTATTCCCACTACGGAACGGTTAATACCTTGTCGTTAAGACGATTTTGTGAAATAAAATGAGAAACTTTCTCAGGCAAGTTTTCGTCTCATAGCACGGTGATTTTTGCTGTATTAATTTCTGTTTTTACAAAAAATCCAATGTTTGTCTTTTCTATACGATTTGTCATACTTCTGGATCTGTCTTGTACGTTACAGAGAATAGTTTTTATATCCTGTCTGCCTTCTTTATAGCGAAAGAGCTGACAAGAAGTACACATCATACCATAATAAACAAACTACATGTGCATCTACATCTACGTGATTACTCTGAAATACACTATCAAGTGACTAGGAGAGGGTTCATCAAACCACTTTTAAGCTATTCCTCTACCGTTCCACTCTCGAACTGCGCGAGAAAAACGAGCACTTCAGTCTTTCTGTGCGAGATCTGATTTCTCTTAGTCTGTTTCATTATGTTAATGATTTCTTTCTATTTCGGTGAGCGTCAGCAAAATATTTTCGCATTCGGGGAGGAAAAAGCTGGAGATAGCAATTTCGTGGAAAGATCTCGACGCAACAACGATTACCTTTGTTATAATTATTGCCGTGACACAATCCCCCCTATTTCGAGATAGTATACACTGAGCTGCCGTCCTTCGAACTTTTTCGATGTTCTCAGTCAGTTCTGTCTGGTAAGGGTTCCATCCGCACTACCAATAGTCTAGGAGAGAACCTAACAAGCGTAGTGTAGGCAGTCTCATGGTGGATTTGTTGAACCTCTCTCGATAAAACGCAGTTTTTGGCTCGCCTTCCCCACAGAACCTATCTATGTAATCGTTTCAGCTATTCTCGTTTAAGTTATTATTAACTGTAATCCCTAAGTATTTATTGAATTTACAACATTTAGATCTGTGTAATTTATCGTGTAATCGAAATTTAGTTGATTTCATTTAGTACTCATGTGGATGACATTACAGTTTTCATTATTCAAAATCAGTTGCCACTTTCCGCACCATACAGGTGTCTAAATAATTTCGCAATTGGTTTTCATAATCTGATTACTTTACAAGCAATGATAACATCATCTGCAAAAAATCTAAGGGAGTTGTTCAGATTGTCTCCTGTGTCGTTTATGTTCATCAGGAACAGCAGCTATAACACTTCCTTGGGGAGCCCCAGACATTACATTACTTCCATTGTACTGGATGACTTTCCGTGTTACTATGAACTGTGATCTTTCTGACAGAAAACCACGAATGTCATACAACTGAGGCGATACTCCATAGCCACGCAGTTTGATCAGAAGACGCTTCTGAGGAACGGTGTCGAAAGCCTTCTGGAAATCTAAAAATATGAAATAAATTTAATAAATGGTTCAAATGGCTCTGAGCACTATGCGACTTAACTTCTGAGGTCATCAGTCGCCTAGAACTTAGAACTAATTAAACCTAACTAACCTAAGGACGTCACACACATCCATGTCCTAGGCAGGATTCGAACGTGCGACCGTAGCGGTCGCACGGCTCCAGACTGTAGCGCCTAGAACAGCACGGCCACTCCGGCCGGCATCAATTTAACATCCCCTGCTGATAGCTGTCATTACTTCGTGATAATAAAGAGCCAGTTGTGTTTTACAAGCACGATATTTTCTGAATACATGACGAAACTTTGCCAGTACATTGTATTCTTCGAGATAATTTGTAATGTTCGAACGCAAACTTCCGTTTTACCAAATCGTGCAAATTAAATTACTAAGACCCTGTAGTCGATATTTACGTTTAAAACGAAATTAGTGAATACAGTTTTGATATTTTTCTCCAGCGTATTTCTGCATAGTTTAGCGTTGAAAGGAAACTACCGTGAGGGCTGAGCGCAGGAATGCGGCGGGAAGTATGTCACCGTTCGATCGGCAGAAGTTTCCAGTTAAGTGGTCGCCAAACGTGCCCGAGAATGGAGAATGGCGTAGGCGACCGGGGCGCCGTTATTGGCGAGTTCTATATACTGGCAGCGGGGTGAACTTGACAAGTGGGTCGCAGGTGGTTGCCATGGCGACGGCTCGGCCGTGACCAGCTGCGCCCCCCGCGCGCCGCGGCGCCCGATCGAAGCTGCCAGCGCAGCGCACCGCGGCTCTCTGTCAAGGTCGGGCGCGTCGCGCGCCGCGCATGTCCAACCCCGTAACCTTGCCCGTACTTTTCCGACAGCCAATGGGCGCGCGCCGCCGCCGCTGCCGCCGCCCCTGTGGCAACCTGTTACGCTGCTCGCCCACCACGCCCTTCAGCCCCTTTGCACGGAGCGCTGCTAGAGGTGCGAAGCTAAAGCTCCCGCCAGAGTTCGTGCTGTCCCCATTTGCGGCTTCACAAAATACTAGAATGTTCCGGAACGCTGATATTATTAAGTAGATTCCGTGTAGCAGCGATAGGAAATATCGACCGGTTGAAACCGATACTGGTATTTTACTTCTGAATAATCGGTATTCGTTCGGTCTCTGTCATAACAAGTATTTTTTTTTTTAATTTTCTACTGATAACCGAATAAAAAGAACAAAATATCAATTAGCCATAGCTGCTGTGCTAAAATTTTTCGTTTTTAAATAAAGTTTTTTTTTTAAATAAAGCACTCCGTCATCAGGCCACAAGTGACCTATCGGGACCATCCGACCGCCGTGTCATCCTCAGATGAGGATGCGGATAGGACGGGCGTGTGGTCAGCACGCCGCTCTCCCGGTCATTACGATGGTTTTCTTTGACCTGAGCCGCTACTATTCGGTCGAGTAGCTCCTCAATTGGCATCACGAGGCTGGGTGCACCCCGAAAAATGGCAACAGCGCTTGGCGGCCAGGATGATCACCCATCCAAGTGCCGGCCACGCCCGACAGCGCTTTTAAAAAATAAGTATAATTTTTATTTGTAAAATTTGCGTTCGTTTGAAATATTGCGTTATTAGAAAATAGGAAAAGCGATCTGTGCTATTTTTGGTACAGCATACTTGAGACACTAAAGTTCCTGTTGCCGTGTGTCGTGGCTTAAGGAAATTTGGAAATTTATGGTAAGATCTTATGGGATGAAACTGCTGAGGTCATCGGTCAGTAAGTTTACACTCCACTTAATCTAACTTAAACTAATTACTTTTGAATGCATTACGGGAATAGCAGTGATCAATGTCTTATAAATAATTACTATTAAACTAACTTACGCTAAGGACAACACACGCACCCATGCCCGAGGGAGGACTCGAACCTGTGATGGGGTGAACCGTGCGAGCCGGTCGGAGTGGCCGAGCGGTTCTAGGCGCTACAGTCTGGAACCACGCTACCGTTACGGTCGCAGGTTCGAATCCTGCCTCGGACATGGATTTGTGTGATGTCATTAGGTTAGTTAGGTTTAAATATTTCTTAGTTCTAGGGGACTGATGACCTCAGCAGTGTTCAGAGCCATTTGAACCATTTTTGAGCCGTGCGGAACGTGACAAGGCCCTTATACTGCGCGGCGTGGCTTAACGTACGCGTGTACATGCAGTTTGCAAGACTTGGGCCCACCTGGGCTATACGGTCGTTTCTCGCTGTCGTCACCGCACATCCGTTGCATTGCAGAATGGCACCAATCCCAGTCTGGAAATACTTTTACCAAGTGACGTAGCAATGAATTATAACCGTTCATTTGCTTTAAAAGATTGAAGATTTTCCTGCCATTTCTATGAAACAATAAAAGAGGCTGGAAATTATGGCAAGTGTAACAAATTAAAAACTTAACAACAATTTATTCATAGTGTAAAATAAAAACAGAGAGTAGGTGATCTGCTCCTGTGTTTAAGTAACTTGCCTTCATCTGCTCGTTGTTCTGGAAGGCGCAGTCGATCAACTCAAGTACGCATATATCCTAGGGGAACATGTCCACCCCTACATGCACTTTTTGTACTGTCACGATGGCATCTACTAGCAGAACAATGCAACGTGTAACACAGCTTGCACTGCACGTGTGCTGTTCGAAGAAGACCAGAATGAATTTATCATACTCCCTTGGCCATCAGACTCCCGAATTTTAACCCAATCTTCGAGCCATGGACCCTCAACCGAGAAATTTGGTGCAGCTGGTAACGTCACTGGAGTGACCTTCCAGGATCTCTTGAAAGTCTCCTCCTGCACGTCCTCTCTGCAGAATGTGATTATCCAAGATTCTGATAAAAGATCGGTATTTTATTTTACTCACAGGAACACAGTTTCATGACGTCACGTCTCTGTGCTGTGATGGACTGACAGAATCAAGGTGAATAAACACCATATTGTGTTATAACTACTGTACATGAAACTAAATTCAGGTATTTAAAATCTAGAGCAGCCAAAAGGCGCTGTTCCGATACGTTGACGTATTGCAGCACTCTCAAGACGCGTTTTTCGGGTGGTTTGTCTTAGGCAAGGCTCGGGAAAAACCACGAGTCTCAGAAACGTAGCCGGCAGGTGTGGCCGAGCGGTTCTAGGCGCTTCAGTCTGGAACCGCGAAAACCGTACGGGGTTTAAGTAGTTCTCAGTTCTAGGGGACTGATGACCTCAGATGTTAAGCCCCATAGTGCTCAGAGACGTGCATTCGAACGAATCATAGCGTCTGTGCTGCAGTGGAATGCCACTATCATTCTTAACCCCGTGTGTCACGTATCATGAAACATAGAGGTAAATGGCACAACTAGACCAAGGCAGTATGAATTCACAGTAAAGACGATGGAAACACTGCATCCGAGGAACATATCCATGCAGCATTCACGACTTCGCCGAAATAACGTCGAGGATTGTTCGGAGTATTTTAAGGTTCAAATGGTTCAAATGGCTCTGAGCACTATGGGACTTAACATCGTAGGTCATCAGTCCCCTAGAACTTAGAACTACTTAAACCTAACTAACCTAAGGACATCACACAACACCCAGCCATCACGAGGCAGAGAAAATCCCTGTCCCCGCCGGGAATCGAACCCGGGAACCCGGGCGTGGGAAGCGAGAACGCTACCGCACGACCACGAGATGCGGGCAGTATTTTAAGGGACTCGTGGTCTCCGGTTACAGAGTAAAATGTAATTTTGACTTCTTCGGTATGTTACCCCAATTACCTAAATTTCTGTGAAAATACCTTCACAGCAGTGAAAAAGCCTGCGCTACGCAATCACCGAAACGTACAATACAAAACTAAGAATAATGCAATAACGCACAGACGAAACCAAAGTACTATGGTTGGTTGTCGTCGCTGCGGGAACAGCTCTGCATAGCTTCGTTGTGCTACGCACCATTGCTCTTAGTGAACTCATACACGAGGTGCACACACCCAGCTAACACATACTACTGTCTATCACTGTTAAAGTTCTAGAGGCGTTCAGAAAGTAATGCAACACTTTTTTTTTCTCAACTAATTTCAGTTGAAAAAAAGCGAAATTTGTTGTGGGACATTTTTTAATATTCTCGCTTCAGCCACTACAGTTTCATGAAACTTTGATGCCTCGTAATTCTGTACGTAGCCTTCAAAATGGCGTCTGTACAGAGAGCTTTCTTTGAGATTCTTTTGGTGGAAAACCAGAGCGTCGCGGATATCATAAGCGCCTGCAGAATGTCTACGGATACCTGGCAGTGAACAAAAGCACGGTGAGTCGTTGGGCGAGACGTCTATACCGCAACAAGGCCGTGTAAAACTATCCGATCTCCCATGTGCCGGCCGGCCGCACACAGCTATGGCTCCTGTAATGTGGAAACGTGCGGACACTCTCATTCGAGGTGATCGACGGGTCACAATAAAACACTTTGCTGCACAACTGGACGTCTCTGTTGGTAGTGCTGACACACTCATCCACCAGTTAGGGTCAAAATGTGGTGCCCGATGGATTCCTCGCCCCCTAAACAGAAGACCATAAAGAGCAACGGGGACCATCTGTGCGGAATTGCTTGCGCGTTACGGGGATAATCGTGCCAGTTTTCGTCGAACCTCATCTCTCCTCCGAAAGCAGTTCAAAGCTGCACCCTTAGCCGGCAAAGTCTTCTCACTGAAGGGGTTATTCTGTATCATGCCCTCTGTAATGCTGCAATGATCAACTACAGCGTATATTGCACAACCGTTCGTCGCCACAGAAGTCCAAACGAACTTTTTCTGCACAACAACGTAATGCCTCCAACAAGTCTGCGCATCCGATAGGTTCAAATGGTTCAAAAATGGTTCAAATGGCTCTGACCACTATGCGACTTAACTGCTGAGGTCGTCAGTCCCCTAGAACTTAGAACTAATTAAACCTGACTAACCTAAGGACATCACACACATCCATGCCCGAGGCAGGATTCGAACCTGCGACCGTAGCGGTCGCTCGGCTCCACGCTGTAGCGCCTAGAACCGCACGGCCACTCCGGCCGGCCATCCCATAGGGGCTCACAAAACTTCATTAGACTATTCTTCCTCATCCACACCACAGTCCGGATCTCTCACCTTCCGACTTCCACCTGTTTAGTCCAATGAAGGATGCACTCCGCGGGAAGCAGTACCTGGTTAATGGGGAGCTTATTGATGCACCAAGATGTTGACTCCGGCGTCGATCAGTATAATTGGTACCAGAGGCCACATAGGCGTAGAGGCACACCCGGTAAAATGGGGTAAGGTAGCCGCATTCAACAGAGGTTATGTTGAAAATTAGGGTGTCGTCGCCAGAAGAGTGGGCATAATATCATGCATTGGAATGCTGAACAGATCCACGACTTTCATCAAAAAAACCTGTTGCGTTATTTACTGAACGCCCCTCGTACAAATAACACTCCCAAAAAAAAAAAAAAAAAAAAAAATGCAGGATGAAATCGAGCAATAGTGAATGCAAGCTTGAGGATGGTATTACAGCAGCAAATATCTTGAGTGAAGGAACAATGCTTTCACACAAGACATACAGTACATATTGTAGACGTTTGCACTGTTATGCACATATTATGAGTGCAATAAAGATATTAAGATAAATGAGGGTAAGGAATCACACGAAGTACTGTAACGAGACACTGGTGCCTCCTAACAAAATATGAAATATCGCTGAATAACTTCAGAAATTTTGTCGCTAGAATTAGCGTTCATCCTGTAGTCAGGGCCTTCCCATGCGCACGCTAATGTCAGACAGTAATAACTTTTTAATTAATAATTCTTCCGAAATACGTAATAAATCAGTAATATGCGCACATAGTTGCTCAGCTCTACTCTTCAGACAATCAAAAGTGTAAATTAATAATTACCAAAATTTAAATTTTCGAAAAGAGTCTAAAAAATGGTTCAAATGGCTCTTATCACTATGGGACTTAACGTCTGAGGTTATCAGCCCCCTAGAACTACTTGAACCTAACTAACCTAAGGACATCACACACAACCATGTCCGAGGCAGGATTCGATCTTGGGACCGTAGAGGTCGCATAGTTCCAGACTGAAGCGCCTAGAACCACTCGGCCAGAGTGCCGGCAAAAAGAGTATGGTTAAGGTAGGTGCTACCTCTGCAAAATATAATTAAACAGACTGAGAGGGGAATAACGTCTGCCTAACTGAGCGTCCACGTGGCTGAAAAACCAAGTTAACAATAAGATGACAATTGAAACTTCCTGGCAGATTAAAACTGTGTGCCCGACCGAGACTCGAACTCGGGACCTTTGCCTTTCGCGGGCAAGTGCTCTACCATCTGAGCTACCGGGCGTGAGTAGTGCTTCGGTAGCTCAGTTGGTAGAGCACTTGCCCGCGAAAGGCAAAGGTCCCGAGTTCGAGTCTCGGTCGGGCACACAGTTTTAATCTGCCAGGAAGTTTCATATCAGCGCACACTCCGCTGCAGAGTGAAAATCTCATTCTGGAAACATCCCCCAGGCTGTGGCTAAGCCATGTCTCCGCCATATCCTTTCTTTCAGGAGTGCTAGTTCTGCAAGTTTCGCAGGAGAGCTTCTGTAAAGTTTGGAAGGTAGGAGACGAGGTACTGGCAGAAGTAAAGCTGTGAGTACCGGGCGTGAGTCGTGCTTCGGTAGCTCAGATGGTAGAGCACTTGCCCGCGAAAGGCAAAGGTCCCGAGTTCGAGTCTCGGTCGGGCACACAGTTTTAATCTGCCAGGAAGTTTCATATCAGCGCACACTCCGCTGCAGAGTGAAAATCTCATTCTGGAAGATGACAATTAATAGCTTTTGAAAATCAGCTGCAATTCACTTTTCTTCTGCCAAATAACGAAGCGAGCACGTTTAATTCACAAGGAAGGTGACTGAATATTTTATAGCTGACTGAGTTGGCTTTTTGTAATTTTAATGCAATTAACGTATAATCTTTATCTAGACACAAATAACCATGCTTGGAGGCAAGATGTGTAATGTCGTTCTTAATGTCTTGAGGGTGGCGTATTGTTGGGCCGAAACTGATAGTTTTAACCTGGAAGTAACATACAGCTATTATGCAAAATCATTATTTTTCAAAAATATCTGTAGTCATTGTCTCCTTCAAATCGTAGTAGTGCCTGGCTTTCGGTTAATCTTGCCGGTAGCTGCTCGTAGCTGCGCCGCGATGTTGTGCGGGTAGCCTATCAACGTTACGCTGCCCGTCTGTGTAATGTTGGTTTGCAACGATCTCCTTCACTTTGAAGTTCATAGCGGAAAGTAGCGGATATTGACGTACTCTCTGTTTTTTTTTTCTTTGTTAATTCAGCAGTCTTTCGACTGGGTTAATGACATCCATCTTTTCCTTCAGGAGCTGATATTTTCCTCAGTACGTAATTATTACACCCATGATCCTGTATAACATGTTTTGTACGGTCTAGACCTGGTCCACCCATATTGCTATCCTCTCTACCGCATCTTACAGCACTAGCTTGACTACTCCTAGATGCCGTAGGAGATGTCCACTAATCTAAGCCCTTATTGTGGTAAATACACTAAGTGATCAAAAGTATCTGGGCACCTCCAAAAAACATACGTTTTTCGTATTAGGTGTATTGTGCTGCCACCTACTGCCAGGTACTCCGTATCAGCGACCTCAGTAGTCATTAGACACCGTGAGACAGCAGAATGGGGCGCTCCCCAGAACTCACGGACTTCGAACGTGGTCAGGTGATTACCTGTCACCTGTGTCATACGTCTGTACGCGAGATTTCCACACTCATAAACATCCCTAGGTCCACTGCTTCCGAACTGATAGTGAGGTGGAAACGTGAAGGCACACGTTCTACCGATGTTACTACAAGATGTTTCACTGAATGACAGAATGGCGATGTACTTCCAACATGATGGATGTCCGGCACATAGCTCGCGTTCGGTTGAAGCGGTATTGAATAGCATATTTCAAGACAGGTGGATTGGTCGTCGAAGCACCATACCATGGCCCGAACGTTCACCGGATTTGACGTGGGAAAGTTGAAGGATATTTGCTATCGAGATCCACCGACAACACCTGCCGACATGCGTCAGCGCATTGTCAATGCATGTGCGAACATTACGGAAGGCGAACTACTCGCTGTTCAGAGGAATGTCGTTACACATATTGCCTAATGCATTGGGGTTGGCGGACATCATTTTGAGCATTTATTGCATTAATGTGGTATTTCCAGGTAATCACGCTGTAACAGCATGCGTTCTCAGAAATGATAAGTTCACAAAGGTACATTATCACATTGGAACAACCGTAATAAAAAGTTCAAACGTACCTACGTTCTATATTTTAATTTAAATAACCAGCTGTTCGCGAAAAAAGTGGTCCAACTAAAACACTTATATTTCTTTACATACTACACGAATATGTAATAAAAAATGGGGGTTCCTATTTGAAAGAAACGCAGTTGATATCTGTTTGACCTATGGCAGCGCCATCTAGCGGGCCAACCATAGCGCCATCTGGTTTCCTCCTTCAAGCTAGAAAAGTTCCGTTCTTTGTACTTTTTCGTTTGACGCTTATTTCGTGAGATGTTTGGCCCGGTCACGTTCAGTGGACCACCCTGTATAGTGCACGTATCACAGTAGTGGATCTTAAGAGAAGGTCTGTGTCAAGGGTGATTCTGGTGCAGAACTCAGTCACAGTAGCCACATTATCATGCTACCTTGTAATTTCGTAAGAGATCGATTTATTCATGGGTAGTGTCTTTGACCAGACTTCTACAGCCTCCGAAATTCTTTACATGATACGAGGGAAAAGGTTGCTTCGGTCTGAACTTGTGTTTTGCTATAAAATGACAGGAAAACTACGTATGTAGATTAGATCAATTAAATCAATATTAATTTTCAATGTTGTAAAGTTACTGACGTAATGTAGGGTGTACCAAAGGGACTTTACAACTTCGAAAATAGGTGATCGAGGAAACCATACTGGTTCACATAGTCATCTTTCTTTTAAGATAAAAGAAGATACAAGAAGATACAAAACTATACTGGCTGACAAGGCACGCTCCCGACTCAGTCTCCTCAAGCTCCTCTCCGGCCGTACGTGGGGTCTGGACCCCTCCACCATCCACACCTATAAGTCCCTCATCCGCCCTATCCTTTGTTATGCCCATCCGGCTTGGATCTCCGCCCCCCCCCCCTCCTACCTTTTACAAATCCCTCCAAATCCTTGAACGCCATGCTCTCCGCCTCGCCTATCGCATCCGTCTCCCCTCCCCCACGTGGATCCTGTACGATCTCATCCCCTTCCCCCACCTCCTCCTTTTCCTTGAAAGGATACGGATCCTGTACACCTCCCGTAAACTTGATTCTCCTCACCCGCTAGTCTCCCCGATCCTCTCCCACCCCCGCCCGCTGCCGCGCCTGTATTCCCACGTCCCACCCGGTCTCCCTCTCTCCACCCTCCTTACCCTCTCCCAAGGTGGTTTCCGCCAGCTCCCCCTCCCTGATGATGTCCTCCTCCCCTCCATCTACCCCTCCTATCAATTTTGATCCTCCCCCCACTTCCTGTGTCCTTTCTTTAGGCACCCTCCCTCCCACCCTTCCCTTCCCTTCCCTTCTCTTTCCTTTCCCCCCTTCCTCCTCCCCTCTTCCCCTGGGCTTCCCCTCCCCCTTCCTCCCTCCCCCTCTCTCCACTGCCCATGGCATCTCTGCTCTCCCCTCTCCCATTCCCCTTCCCCTTCCTCCTCCTCCTTCTCCTCCTCCTCCTCTCTTGGCAGGTCCCCGGACTCGTACACGCTCAGTGAACATTCGCGCGCCGGAGATCGTCGCCGTCAGTGTTTCGTGTGTGTGCCTTCGTTTGTGTGTAGTGTTGTTCGCCGTCACGCCACCACCGTTCACACGCCGTCGCCATCATCCATGTTATGTGCACTATGTCGCCTAGTGTTAGTGCTGTTTCTCGTCCAGCGTGAACGGCTCCATGTTTTTTCGATTTTTAGTGTCTACATTTTTTGCCCACCGTTTTGACTGTCCTCTCTGTGTCACCTTTATGTACTACTTGTTGTCAAACTCAAGGCTCAAGAGCAGCGTATTGTGCTGCTGACAGCCCGCCTTTGTATAAATTGTTTAAAATCACAATAAAGAAAAAAAACTATACTGGCTGACACTGTCACCTATCTTATAAGAAATAAGAAGATACAGACAGGCTCCTACTGGCAACTGGTACACACTTGGAATGGACAAAATGCGTATTTGACCCCTTCTGTGTTTTCTTAGTAGTGTATTTCTTAAATTTCATGCGTGTTTTTTTCTCTCTCTATTCAAGACGTTTATTCTCGCTTTTTTTATAACTGAAAAGTATTGTCAGGCTATCTGTAGCGTAGTTTTCATTTCTGCTAGACCCAGATTCACCGATCATAAGGCGTCAGTCCCCGTTTTTGACAAATCAGGAGGTTAGCAAGTTGATACCAAGGTGTCTGTCTGTGTTTTTATAGAGAGTTCTTAAGTTAATAATACTGGGATGGGTAGTATGTGTGCATGCTGTGTGCGGACATAAGAGGAGCTATCAACAACTAAAAGTGCTTCTGGCTACGGTCAGAGAATCTGGCGCGTTGCATGAGATACCTAAGATGTCGCTCGATGGCGAGTGTTCATCAGAGACAAGAGTATCGTCAAGAGAGCGCTAGTGAAGTGTGATGGGACCACTGCTATTTTCTGTTTACATAAACACTCTGGCAGAGATGGTAAGCAGCAGTCTACAATTGCTTGACGATGATGCCGTGGTGCACGGGAAGGTATTGTTATTCAGTCGCTGTAGGAAGATACGAGATGATTTTGACAAAATTTCTAGTTGGTGTCATTAATGCCAGCTACCTCAAAGTGTAGAAAAATGTTAGTTAATCCAGATAAGTAGAAAAAAAACAAACGAATAGTATTAGAGTGCAGCATGAATAGTGAGCTGCTTGATTAAACATCTAGGCGGAACGTTGCAAAGCAATACGAAATGGAATGAGCATGTAAGGATTGTAGCAGGAAAGGCGAATGGTTGACTTCGGTTTATTGCGTGAATTTTAAGAAAGTTTGGTTCATCAGTAAAGGAGGCCACGTATAGTAACTAGTGCGATCCATTGATGAGTACTGTTCGAGTGTTTGGGGTCCGCACTACGTCTGGTTAAAGACAGAGGCCTAAGCAGTTCAGAGGCGGGCTGCTAGATTTGTTACTAGTAGGTTCGTACAACACGCAAGTATTATACAGATTCTTCGGGAAATCAAACGGGAATCCTTGGAAGGAAGGCGACATTCTTTTCGAGAAGCACTACTGAGAAAAATTTAAGGACTAACGTTTGAGGATGACTGCATAACGATTCAGTATAATAGATATTTGTGAGAAAATTAATATTGTCGGTCGGAATAGTTGAGCACAGTATATCTGGAATAGCATTATATCTAGAATTACCGACTAATGCAGTCAAATGGTACCGCATTTGATGTCAGTAGTACAGTATGTAACAAGACACCAAAGGTTCAAGCGGTAGTGTGTTGGTATAAAGACAGTCGGCTCTGTGCGATGTTACTGAGTACGTACGTGGCTTTACTGCGTATAGGAAACAGATACCATTAATGACAATGCGTGTTGTGTACGTAAACCACGACTGTCAGAGTGCCATGCCGAACCCTGTAATCATGTGACGAAAAAGCAAAAATCGGTACGTTGAAGGAAATGGCTCTCTAATCATCAAACTGCCTAGAAGATGAACAGTTCAAGTTCACTGACTAATAATTTCGTTAGATTGGGCACACGATGTGCACAGAACGAAAATATGGACAAAGTAGAAAATTATCTGAGACACAGAAAGATTTAGTTTTGAGCAAAACAAGGTCCACAAACCGTTATCCTTCTCAATTTGTTGCTGATTTACTTTTGCCAATAACTGCCAGCCGTGCTCGACAAATTTCGTCACATGACAATCATCTCACATTCAAGAAACTGCTGCAGTAACCCGCTCTAAACTCCAAACATAAACAGGCTAGCCTGGAGTGTCTCGAAAATCATATGTCATGGACTTCAGAATGGCATAAAGTGATCTTCAGTGACGAGAAGAAGTTTAATTTAGATGGGCAGGCTGGATTTCAATATGAGTGGCATGATCTGATAACATAGCAGCAGGTAAGAATGTACAGAACACTAGAATGAACTCTAACATCTACACTGAGATGCTAGATGGAGTTTTGGTTAGACTGCATGGGGACCTAAGGACGAAAGTGTAATGTTTCTACAAGATAATGCAACTGCACATGCTTCAACTACAACCAAAAAGTGGTCTGAAGTTAAAGATATTGATATGCTGCCATGGTTTGCACGTAGCTCGGATTTAAACCCCGCGGAAAACCTTTGTGGAATACTTGCAAGGCCTGTTTATTTACATCGAAGATAATTTGAGGCCGTATGTGAGCTGAAAAGACCGAAACAAGAAGTGGATGAAAAATTCACTGCAAGAACTACAAACCTTAACAGAATCAATGTCGAAGAGAATTAAGAGAACTTAAAAGAACAGAGGTTGGACAAAGTACTAACAATGCAATAGCACAACAGGCCGAGGAGTGCTTTTATACCAGTTTCTAAGTAGGAAATGCAAACTCCTTCCTTTACTCTTGTTATGGAAGAAACTATGTAATTCCGTTGTGATTGTTTGTGTCTTATACACTGAACCGCCAAAGGAACTGGTATAAGGACGCGTATTCAAATATAGAGATATGTAAACAGGCACAATACGGCGCTGCTGTCAGCGACGCCTATATGAGATATTAGCTCGGTTACTGCTGCTACAATTGCATGTATCCAAGGTTTCAGTGAGTTTGAACATGGTGTTATAGTCGGCACACGAGGAATTGGACACATCTCCGAGGTAGCGATGAAATGGGGATTACCCCTTACGACCATTTCACGAGAGTACCGTGAATGTCAGGAATCCGGTAAAACATCAAAACTATCACATCGCTGCAGTCGGAAAAAGGTTATGCAAGAACGGGACCAACGACGACTGAACAGAATCATACAACATGACAGAACAGCAACACTTCTCCAGATTGGTGCAGATTTCACTGCTGGACCAGCAACACGTGTCAGCGTGCGAACCATTCAACGAAACGTCATCGATATGCGCTTTCGGAGTCGAAGGCCCGCTAGTATATCCTTCATGACTGCACGACACTAGTCTTTACGCCTCGCCTGGGTCCGTCAACATCGACATTGGACTGTTGATGACTGGAAACGTGTTGCCTGGTCAGACGAGTTTCGTTTCAAATTGTACGGACATGGAGACAAAGTCATGAAATCTTGGACCTTGTATGTCAGTAAGGGACTATTCAAGCTGGTGAAGGCTCAGTAATGGTGTGGGACGAGTGCAGTAGGACTGATATGGGACCCCCACACATTTAGATACGACTCTGGCAGCAGGTGACACGTACGTAAGCATCCTGTCTGATCACCTGCATCCGTTCATGATCATTGTGCATTCCGACGGACTTGGGCAATTCCAGCAGGGCAGTGTGAGACCCCACACGTCCAGAATTGCTACAGAGTGGCTCCAGGAATACTCTTCTGAGTTTAAACACTACCTCTGGGCACCAAACTCCTCAGACATGAACGTTATTCAGCATATCTGGGTTGCCTTGCTACGTGCTGTTCAGGAGAGATCTCCACCCCCTCGTATTCTTACGGATATATGGACAGGCCAACAGGGTTGATGGTGTACGTTCCCTCCAACACTACTGCAGACATTAATCGAGTGCATGCCACGTCGTGTTGCGGCACTTCTGCGTGTTAATGGGGCCCATACACGATGTTAGCCAGGTGTACCAGTTTCTTTGGCTCTTCAGAGTAAGTATCTACTACTTTCGCAGAAAAATTCGATATACGTATGCTTCAGACATTGTACAATTACTTTCGTGGAACCCTGCCTTTATACTGATTTCCAGTACTGTACTGCTTCCAACGTCCATATCGCTCAAGCATATTGGACGTAAGATCAGAGAAAGAAGGGCCCTTACGGAGGCACGTAGAGAGTCGTTTTGCCCTGCCTCTGTTTGCGAGTGGAACAGAAAAGGAAATGACCATACTGTGGCTTGCGCAGTATATATGTAGCGGTAGCTGTAGATCTTCCATCACACACTGTAAGGTGATTTTCAATGTTGATATAGAAGAACTAGTTTCGGAATGATCCGTGTAGAAACGCAGTGGGAGGTTCAAAAGCGTGGTCGTGCATCGCGGCTCAGACAGACGCCAGGCAGACGCGCGCAGTCCCAGATGGGTGTACTCGTGGTTCGGCTATCTCCTCGTGCCTGCGCCTCCCGCAGGGAGCAGCTGATACGGCGCTCCACCCACGCGCTACGCCGCCGTCCTGCGTGCAGTCAGCGGAAATGCCAGAGCTCCGCAGCTGCCTGCCCGCCGCTATCGCGGGCACAAATAGGACCCGCTGATACGTCACCAGCTGCGCAGCACGCGGCGCGCCTGCACCAGGAGGTGCTCCACCCGCCAGCTTGGCGTCCTCCTGCACGTGCGACCGACTTCTGGCGACGCCTACATCGCTAATCCTCAATATTACGGTGTGAGGCGGAAGGTACTTCTGGTGAACGTTGCCTGTCACATTCTCAACTTTAAGAACAGATTTTCTTTCGCGTGTCGTTCAATCGCAGACACTCTCCGTAGAGTGCTACACCACGAAGTTGACGTGCTACAGACACGAAATTTAAACGACAGGAAGAAGATACTGTGATATGCAAATGATTAGCTTTTCAGAGCATTCACACAAGGTTGCATCCGGTTGCCACACCTACAACGTGCACACATGAGGAAAGTTTCTAAGCGATTTCTCATACACAAACAGCAGTCGACCGGCGTTGCCTGGTGAAACGTTGTTGTGATGCCTCGTGTAAGGAGGAGAAATGCGTATCACCACGTTTCCGACTTTGATAAAGGTCGGATTGAAGCCTATCGCGATTGCGGTTTATCGTATCGCGAACTGCTGCTCGCGTTGGTCGATATCCAGTGACTGTTAACAGAATATGGAATGGGTGAGTGCAGGAGGGTAATACGGAACTACGTGCTGGATCCCAACGGCTTCGTATCACTAGCAGTCGAGATGACAGGCATCTTACCCGCATTGCTGTAACGGATCGTGCAGCCACGTCTCGATCCCTGAGTCAACAGATGGGGACGTTCGCAAGACAACAACCATCTGCACGAACAGTTCACGACGACGTTTGCAGCAGCATGGACTATCAGCTCGGAGACCATGGCTGCGGTTACCCTTGACGCTGCATCACAGACAGGAGCGCCTGTGATGGTGTACTCAACGACGAACCTGGGTGCAAGAACGGCAAAACGTCATTTTTTCGGATGAATCCAGGTTCTGTTTAGAGCATCAGGATTGTCGCATCCGTGTTTGGCGACATCGCGGTGAACGAATAGTTGCCTGCTTAGTGTTGTAAGTCGGATTGTGTTGTACTGTGCTTACTCTGTCTTACGGGGTAAAATTGCACGGAAACAGAATTAAAAAGAAAACAAAAAAAACAGCTAACGACACTACTGTTTAGGTGATTTCGTGCAGTGCACGTGTCTAATTTTAAACAAATACTTCTGTTTGTCTTGATACAAAGCCACGTTCCCTTACGACCTCGACTGGGTAATACAGCCAACAAATGGTTCGGATTTCCAGAAGCTGAAAGCCATGGGAAATGAAATAACACATTCAAGTAGAATGGTGCAACCTACCAAGAACTACCGTACCTAAGACAATTGTTAGTATTCGAACTGAAGCGTAACTGTATATGAGAGCAAATATTCGACACTTCAAGACATCCTTACAGAAAATATACGAAACAAACTGTTTCAGTATGAGCTAATGCCACTATCGCAGAAAGAATTGCTTAAACTTCTCCTATGACGTTACAGAAAATGTGAACCTAACATACAGATTTTATAAGGGAATGAAAATGCATGACAAAAGTTATTTACTTATTATTTATGAGAACTTACCCGAAATTAAACTGTTAGGAGTCAGGGTTTACCAGTTTAATACGTTCTGTGGACTTCAATAGACATTAGTAGGAAGAGAATTGGAGAAGATGAAGAAGAACAGTGACTTTATTTGTTTATTTACAAACAACAGTTTAACTGTAAATAAATAATTATTTATGTGATGTTGGTTTTAGAAAGTTCTTTCCGAGTAAAACAGATCGCTGCTTCTGATCTCTCAACATGAGAAAATTCAAGCAGTGACTATGTTGGAAAGTAGCAGTTTCTGGGGACGAATGAGAATCCCATGAGCCCACGCTATTGTGCGCACGGCCATTCGCAACTCCACCAGCGCTGTCAGTCATTTTTTTTAATATGTGTATATACATTTATATAATTCCCAAAATTATCAATATAATTAAATTACCAGTTGTAATCTGTTGTTGGTATACTTTATGAAAAACCCGACAGCCATTTAACGTATAATTTTAGTCATTCCACATCCCGTTATGGTCCTCTTCTTTACAGAACCTACGAAACACTGTGTGAGAGTAAATGAATCTATGAATCAGATTGGATTTTTCATCCAGTAGGCGAAACGTCACCGACTGCCACTTCCAGGATTTTAAATTTACTACTATTGTGATCACTGTAAATTGAAGAAATATTGAAGCAGTAAAAGTCGTCAGAAACAGTGTAGAGTGATGTAATGCTTTACTGTTAAAAATTTGTCTATTTAGTATAAGAAAAAATTCTACTGTATTTTTAAAATTTTCTAATGTTCACGTTTCCAAGGCGAGAATAACTGTCTCAAATTTATGATGATGATGATGATGATGATGATGGTTGGTTTGTGGGGCGCTCAACTGAGTGGTTATCAGCGCCCGTACAATTATCCAATCTTTGCTCAGTCCAATTTCGCCACTTTCCTGGATGATGATGAAATGATGAGGACAACACAAACACCCAGTCATCTCGAGGAAGGTGAAAATCCCTGACCCCGCCGGGAATCGAACCCGGGACCCCGTGCTCGGGAAGCGACTCAAATTTATACATCAATCCATGACCCATCACCCTTGAAGTTTTGCGTCGCCATCACGGGAACAGCTTGTACGTGTCATCTGCTTGTCTTCCCCGTGGAAATCGAGGCAATAAACGTTTCTTCCGTCGGCGGTTGCTTCCTGCCTGGGCGCAGAGGCACTGACGTGCGTCACTGCGTCAGCGGACGAGGTTGGCCAGTCACCTCTAAGTAGCGAGTGCATTATTTATCTTGGCTCTCACTCCTGAACGCAGCGGAACTGAGGTGAATGGATCCGCGCTGTTGGAGAGCCAAATTTCCAAGCTGTGAAAACAGCATAACAACCTTAACCTCGGGGAAAGTGAAACAATGCGCGAAGTCTGGCAATGCTTCCTCCTCCTACAGTTGTTCCACAGGGTTCAATGCTAGGATCACTTCTGCTCTTGCTATGTGTGTATGACATTTCATTTTAAATCGGTAAAGCATCAAAATCAAGCTCAGCAGAGCTTTAGCTACAAAGGAGCAATAATGATATATTCAAAAATATTTTTACTAGTTTCCAGTAAGTAGGTAGTGCTTTAATTAATATAAAAAGGTAATTCAAGTCAGTAGAATCCAAGCAGTGTCATCATTCCTGGGCGTGCAAAGTGATCAGAATTTAAATTGGAAATCACGAATCGCAGACCTTTTCAAACATAGTTCTATAACATTTGCAATAGGAAATTAGTTTTCTTTGCATACTTCTCTTCACTTAAACATGAAATAACTTCCTTAGGCAATTCCACAGAGAGTCAGAAACTATTAATTGCACAGAAACGCGCTGTACGGGTAGTATATAGCCTACTGTCCAAATTCGAACTTCATGCAAACAAATGTTTAAAAAAAATCAAGCTCACTAAAAATAGACTCACAGTTTATACGCCCTCTCTTGGAGTTCGTCAGGGAGAATCAAACACAAATTGAAACTAGTTATAGCACTCATAAATAAACACATCAAAACAAGTTTTGCAACACCCGGTTCTCAGAACTCCTTAAGACAGACGTTGACTCTGGATATTATATCACAGACACAGTGCCTTTGACTGATCAGAGATGTCACTAAACCCGCCCAAAGATGTAAACAACCATGCATAACCAGCGCCTATTAGACGGACGGGATCCGACAGCCGGTCAGTTCCTGTAATTCCACCAGGAAGTAGGTACACGGCTCGTGTTGTCTGTAGTTCAACCATGCCTGGACGGTCAATACCACAAGCCAATCGCGTCCGCTTTGTTACTTTGTGCCAGGAAGAGCTCTCAACAGGGGAAGTGTCCAGGAGTCTCGGAGTGAACCAAAGCGATGCCCAAGAGCTACTACTGCAGTGAATGACCGCTACCTACGGATTATGGCTCGGAGGAACCCTGACAGCAACGCCACCATTTTGAATAATGCTTTTCGTGCAGCCACGGGACGTTGTGTTACGACTCAAACTGTGCGCAGTAGGCTGTATGATGCGTAACTTCACTCCCGACGTCCAAGGCGAGATCCATCTTTCCAACCACGACACCACGCAGCGCGATACAGATGGACCCAACAACATGCCGAATGGAGCGCTCAGCGATGAATGTCGCATATGCCTTCAACCAGACAGTAGTCCGAGACATGTTTGGAGACAGCGTGGTCAGGAGAACTCCGAGACACACTGCCCAGCGAGTGCAGCAAGGTGGAGGTTTCCTGCTGTTTCGGGGTGGCATTATGTGGGGCCGACGTCCGCTTCTGGTGGTCATGGAAGGCGCCGTAATGGCTGTACGATACGTGAATGCCATTCTCCGGCCGATAGTACAACCATATCGGCAGCATATTGGCGAGGCATTAGCCTTCATGGACAACAATTCGCATCCCTATTGTGTACATCTTGTGAATGACTTCCTTCAGGATAACTACATCGCTCGACTAGAGTGGCCGGCATATTCTCCAGACATGAACCCTATCAAACATGCCTGGGATATTGAAAATGGCTGTTTATGGACGACGTGATCCACCAACCACTCTTAGGGATCTACGCCGAATCACCGTTGAGGAGTGGGAAAATCTGGACCAACAGTTCCTTGATGAACTTGTGGATAGTATGCCTCGACGAATACAGGCGTGCATCAATGCAAGATAACGTGCTACCGGGTATTAGAGGTGCCGGTGTGTACAGTAGTCTGGACCATCAACTCTGAAGGTGGTGGTACAACATTTAATGTGTGGTTTTCATGAGCAATGAAAAGGGCGTAAATGTTGTTTATGTTGATGTCTATTCCATTTTTCTATACAGGTTCCGGAATTCTCGGATCCGAGGTGATGCAAAACTTTTTTTGATGTGTGTATATTACTATGAGAAATGCTGGTAAAGTTACGAGTGGAATGGGAATTATGCTCTTAAATGCGTAGGAGAGAGCGGATATGTGGAAAAAGTATGTTGAAGGTCTCTATGAGGGGGAAGAGCTGTCCGATGACGCGACAGAAAAAGAAGCAGGAGTGGATATAGAAGAGATACCGGATCCAGTATTAGAATCAGCATTTAAAGGAGCTTTGCAAGGCTTAGGTTTGGATGAGACACAGGCGACAGATATTTTTGCATCTGAATTTCTAAAATATTTGAGAGCAGCTACAACAAAACGACTATTCACATTGCTGTGCAGAATGCATGAGTCTGGCAGTATACCATTTGACTCTCGGTAAAAAAATGATCCACACAGTTCCTGAGACTGCAAGAGCCAACAAATGAAAGAATTATCGCCCATTCATCTTAACAGGTCATGCACGCTGGTTACTGATAAGAATAATATACAGAAGAATGGGAAAGAAAATTGAGGATATGGTAGCTAACAGTTTGGCTTTAGGAAAGGTAAAGGCACCAGAGAGGAAGTTCTGACGATGGGTTGATAATGGAAGCAAGACTAAATAAAAATCAAGACACGTTCGAAGAGACCTCGCTCGCCAAGGTACGGTTTGGCAAACACCAAAAGAAGCAGTTGAAATTGGTTCAAAATGGCTCAAATGGCTCTGAGCACTATGAGACTTAACATCTGTGGTCATCAGTCCCCTAGAACTTAGTACTACTTAAACCTAGCTAACCTAAGGACACCACACACATCCATGCCCGAGGCAAGATTGGAACCTACGATCGTATCGGTCACGCGGTTCCAGACTGAAGCGCCTAGAACCGCACGCCCACACCGGCCGGCGCAGTAGAAATTCTCTCCGTGTGTGGGCGGAGGTAATGTTGCTGAAATGTAAGCCCAGGTTGTCCTGTCAAGGGCAACAAAATAGGGCGGAGGATATCGCCGATGCTGCGCTGTCAGGATGCCGCGGATGACAACAAAAGCCACCCTGCAATTAAAAGAAATGACACCCGAGCCCACCACTCCATGTTGTCGGTCCATACGGCGGCGACAGTAACGCTGATATCGGACCACTATCCACTGCATCTCCAGAGACGTCTTCGCTGGTCGTCGCGACTTACTCCGAAGCGGGACTCATCACTGAAGATAGTCCAATCAGTGAGATTTCAGGCCGAAGACATGTTGGCAGATGCTCCGGACGGCGATGGGATACGAGACTGACTGAGAAAAGTTAAGCAAGATTATGGAGCGTAAACAGGCATTTCGACAGTAATTTTTCCCTGGCTCAAATGTCAAACGCATTAGGACAGAAAATCGATACCATTGGTGCGTGTAACATCCGCCATGGGCTAAAAACTTGCGGAGTGTTTATACAGTCGTAGATGTAATTGTGGAAGAAATTTGCGTCTTGAGTATTCGGCCGACTACGCGGAGTACAGGTGCTCCTAATCGCCAGACTATGCGCCAATATCCTGGATTAAATCACAGATATCTCCGCAGTGACAAATGGAATGAGGGCACGAGCCGCTGTTGACGGTGATCTCTCCGCCGATGGGGACGATAAAACCAACGGACCCGTTGGTGCTATTCGAGAGCAGTACGCTCTATGCCAAATTCGAGTTCCATCCTCTCTCTTGTCGTGATACAACAGAGACATGACATCATATTCTATACCCAGTACATTCGCCTACACACAGCAAATACACTTAAGACATCTGACACATGGCGAGAAAAGGGACAGTTGCACACCGAGGGAGAATTTTCGATTAGGCGGCTGAACCTACCCTTGCTTACAGGAAGTAGCTCAAATGGTTCAAATGGCTCTGAGCACTATGGGACTTAACTTCTGAGGTCATCAGTCCCCTTGAACTGAGAACTACTTAAACCTAACTAACTTAAGGACAGCACATACATCCATGCCCGAGGCAGGATTCCAACCTGCGACCGTAGCTGTCGCGCGGTTCCAGACTGTAGCGCCTAGAACCGCTCGGCCACCCCGGCCGGCGAAGTAGCTCAGCGATGTGGCAGCAGCTAGGTCTCCAGTCATAAGTGGCAGATGACAAGCGGCGCCGTGGCGTCGGAGACGGCGGCCTCTGCAGGGACAGGAAGTGGGCGAGGTCAGCGCCAGTCACCGTCTTTTTAAAGCTCGGTGACGGCTGACGTTGTTCAGTGTGACGGTGCCAGCCATCTACAGGTTGTGCTCATCTCAGGCTCACCTATCCTCTCAACTTGTAGTGCGAGACACTTCTGCCACTGGAAGGCTGACACACGCTACCGGAAAAAAGTTAGTACACCTTTTTAGAGGTTTCCGGTTCATTCAAGCCTTATTGTTGCAACACGACATATGGAGTACATGAAATGTATACATTTACAGATCAGTCGCACAAGCGGTTCTGAGGTACCAGGTGTCGACCAATGCTGAAACACCCATATTACACTACACTGCTACACCACGAGGATGATGTGCTACAGACGCGAAATTTAACCGACAGCAAGAAGATGCTGTGATATGCAAATAATTTGCTTTTCAGAGCATTCACACATCGTTGGCACCGGTGGCGACACCTACAACGTGCTGACATGAGGAAAGTTTCCAACCGATTTCTCATACACAAACAGCAGTTGACCGGCGTTGCCTGGTGAAACGTTGTTGTGATGCCTTGTGTAAGGAGGAGAAATGCGTACCATCACGTTTCCGACTTTGATAAAGGTCGGTTTGTAGCCCATCGCGATTGCGGTTTACCGTATCGCGACATTGCTGCTCGCGTTGGTCGAGATCCAATTAGTGTTAGCAGAATATGGAATGGGTGGGCTCAGGAGGGTAATACGGAACGCCGTGCTGGATCCCAACGGCATCGTATCACTAGAAGTCGAGATGACAGGCATCTTATCTACACGGCTGTAACGGATCGTGCAGCCACGTCTCGATCCCTGAGTGAACAGATGGGGACGTTTACAAGGCAACAAACATCTGCAAGAACAGTTCGACGACGTTTGCAGCAGCATGGACTATCAACTCGGAGACCATGGCTGCGTTTACTCTTGACGCTGAATCACTCACAGGAGCGCCTGCGATGGTGAACTCAATGAGGAACCTGGGTGCACGAATGACAAAACGCCATTTTTTTCGGATGAATCCAGGTTCTGTTTACAGCATCACGATGGTCGCATCCGTGTTTGGCGACATCGCGGAGAACGCACATTGGAAGCGTGTATTCGTCATCGCCATACTGGCGTATCACCCGGGATGACGGTATGGAGTGCCATTGGTTACACGTCTCGGTCACCTCTTGTTCGCGTTGACGGCACTTTGAACAGTGGACGTTACATTTCAGATGTGTTACGACTCATGGCTCTACACTTCATTCGATCCCTGCGAAACCCTACATTTAGCAGGATAATGCAGGACCGCACGTTGTAGGTCCTGTACGGGCCTTTCTGGATACAGAAAATGTTCGACTGTTGCCCTGGCCAGCACATTCTCCAGATCTCTCACCAACTGAAAGCTTCTGGTCAATGGTGGCCGAGCAACTGGCTAGCCACAATACGCCAGACACTACTCCTGCTGTGGTATCATGTTGAAGCTGCATGGGCAGCTGTACCTGTACACGGCATCCAAGCTCTGTTTGATTCAACGCCCAGGGGTATCAACTCCGTTATTACGGCCATGGGTGTTTGTTCTGGGTACTGATTTCTCAGGATCTATGCACCCAAACCTGATTGAAAATGTAATCACATGTCAGTTCTACTATAATATATTTGTCCAATGAATACCCGTTTATCATCTGCATTTCTTCATGGTGTAGCAGTTTTAATGGCCAGTAGTGTAGTATATGCTGTAGCCTATATGGGCGGCAATGTAGGTGCTGACTTTGGCACCAAACCTATCGTACATATGGCGAATGCCTTCCAGAGATGTTATACCATTCCTGCTCGACGTATTCACCTAGTCCTGGCAGATTTGTTGGTTGACGACTCGCACGATTCACTTCTCTTCTCATCATATCCCACACATGCTCGACTGGTGACAAATCCGGAGTTGGTGCTGGCTAGTGAAGTTGCTGCACTTATCGCAGAGGACGTTGAGTTTCACGAACATTGTGTTGGGGAGCGTTAGAAATAATTTGAACACCAGTCTACAGATACTGAGCGTTCGTTAGCGTTCACTTCGGAAACACAAAAGGTTGCGGCTTATCGCACCCCAGCCTAGGTTGGGGCCAGTGTCTCTCGGACGAATGCACTCTACGAGACAGTGCTCACCAGGTCTACGACCATCACTGTTTTCATCTCTGAAGACCACGGCGCAGAATTCCAACTGATCCTCTGACGGCAACAGTCAAGCCGTGCATGTCGATGCTGTGGCGTGAGTGGCAGACGAGCTAGAGGGGTGGTTGCCCATAGCCCCACTGCTAATAGCCCGTTCGCAACATTTCTTGCTGACACCTATGGGCTCACAAGCCCTCTTGTCTATACTGTGGTATCTGTACGATCTGCCCCTGCTGCCCTTACAGTACCATGATCCCGGTGGGCGTCTATGCTGCGTGAAAGCCCAAAACCTCGTCTACACGTGTAAGAATGTTCATGTGGCCGCTGATCCCAGCACCGTTTTACAGTTGACGCAGCACGTGCAGTTTGTGTGGCAGTTCTCCAAAAGGCCAATCCCGCCACTCGGAAGGCCACAACATGACTCATTCCAAACTCGGTCAGTTAGGTGTAGGAAGCACGAGTGCGTTACTGTGACATGGTTGCCTGCTGGCTCCACGCGTTACCACCACACTGAGAGTTCTGGCTGTGAGCTTCCCTATTAAAGGGTAGATACAGGTGGTGGTCTGGTACCTATGCGACTAGGCTATCTACTGGCGGACGACACTGAAACCATCATGTGGCCGTCATCGGATTAAAATCAACGTTGTCATTCTAGTTGTATTAATTATTTTCCCAGCAGTGTTTTTAATTCCGAATGCATTTTGTGTGTGTGCTTGTTTCGTAAGCTGCCCTCTCTTTTGTGAAGTAGAAATTGCGTGTCCATGCATGTCCAAAAATAATTATTTATGCCCCAAATAGAAGAAACAACTATTAAGGGTACCGCAATCTAAGAAGACCAGCAATAGCGAGAGCAAGCTTACGCCAAAGCTTAACAACATTAGGAAAATCGTTTGAATAGTGATACTTTACTGAACATTTAATATGATTTGTGATCTGTGAATAGATTCTGTAACCTCTGAAAACGTGCGTTACTGTCGGTTGCTCACAATTTTAAAGCTCAGTTATCTGGTCAATATCAATAAACTTACTTACTAAAGTAAGTTCAAAGGCAGCTGAAGTGGTAGGAAGCTGGATGGGGAGTAGAAAGTTACTGGGATCACAAATACACATATTAAAAAAAAATTTTGCATCACCCCGATTCCCAGAACTCCTAAGACAGACGTTGACTGTGGATATTATATCACAGACACAGTGCTTTTGACTGTTCAGAAATGTCACTAAACCCGCCAAAAGATGTAAACGACCATGCATGAGCAGCGACTATTAGACGGAGGGTGTCCGACAGCCGATCACTTCCAGTAATTCCACCGGGAAGGAGGTACACGGCTCTTGTTGTCTTGTTGTCAGTAGTTCAACCATGCCTAGACGCTCAGTACCGAGGTTAGATCGCGTCCGCATTATCAGTTTGTGCCAGAAAAGGCTCTCAACAAGGGAAGTGTCCAGTCGTCTCGGAATGAACCAAATGGATGATGTTTGGACATGGAGGAGATAAAGAGAGACAGGAACTGTTGATGACATTCCTCGCTCAGGCAGCCCAAGGGCTACTGCTGCAGTGGATGACCGCTACTTGTGGATTATGGCTTGGAGGAACCCTGACAGCAATGCCACTTTTCGCGCAGCTACAGGACGTCGTGTTACGACTCAAACTGTGGGCAATAGGCTGCGTGAAGAGCAACTTCACTCCTGACGTCCATGGCGAGGTCCATCTTTGCAACCACGACACCATGCGGTACAGAAGGGCCCAACAACATGCTGAATGGACCGCTCAGGATTGGCATCACGTTCTCTTCACCGATAAGTGTCACATATGCCTTCAACCAGACAATCGTCTGAGACGTGTTTGGGGGCAACTCGGTCAGGTTGAACGCCTTAGACACACTGTCCAGCTAGTGCAGCAATATGGAGGTTCCCTGCTGTTTTGGGGTGGCTTTACGTGGGGCCGACGTACGCCGCTGGTCGTCATGGAAGGCGCCGTAACGACTGTACGATACGCGAATGCCATCCTCTGACCGATAGTGCAACCATATCGGCAGCATATTGGCGAAGCATTCGTCTTCATGGATCATAATTCGCGGCCGCATCGTTCACATCTCGTAAATGCCTTCCTTCAGGATAACGACATCTCTCGACTAGAGTGGCCAGCATGATTCAAGACATGAATCCTATCGAACATGGAGTGGGAAAATCTGCACCAACAGTGCCTTGATGAACTTGTGGATAGTATGCCACGACGAATGCAGGTATGCATCGGTGCTATAGGACGTGCTACTGGGTATGAGAGGTACCGGTGTGTACAGCAATCTGCACCACCACCTCTGAAGGTCTCAATGTATGGTAGTACACCATGCAATGTGTGCTCTTGATGAGCAATAAAAAGAGCGGAAATGATGTTTGTGTTGATCTATATTCCAATTTTCTGCACAGGTTCCGGAATTCTAGGTGATGCAAAACTTCTTTTGATGTGTGTATATTCTGACACGAATTTATTAAAAATAGAAATCTTACAATGAGAAAATACACCAATAAAGGGATCGCAGCAAGCAAAATATATTTTAAAATTCTTAAAATATGATGCACAAGTAGTTACCAGGAGGAAGAGATCAAGAACAACCAAGAAATACAGTTTAAGGCCAAATGACAAGTAATTGGCACAGTTAGGGGAAAAAAGTTTGTAACTGCAACAGCACAATGACTTACAAATCAAGATTAATCAAATTTAAAACTAAACATTCAATAGTTGCTGCTAAATAGTTAATCGCCTTCCGGCTTTTTTCGTAGACCGAACATTTAACAAAACCAAATACCAACTTAGGAACTGTAAAATTGGCTTAAGGTTCAATTAATGGTATGTTTCCAAAATGAGATTTTCACTCAGCAGCGGAGTGTGCGCTGATATGAAACTTCCTGGCAGATTAAAATTATGTGCCGGACCGAGCCTAGGGGATGTTTCCAGAATGAGATTTGGTAGAGCACTTGCCTGCGAAAGGCAAAGGTCCAGAGTTCGAGTCTCGGTCCGGCACACAGGTTTAATCTGCCAGGAAGTTTCAAGTTTCAATGGTATGTTTCATCGGTAAGCCAAAATAATTTTAGTCATAAGCAGATATAGTACAGTACCATTATAGAAGTAATGATGCAGGGAAAATCCAAAATTACTCTTAGTAAATGCGCCAAAGGTTAAAGGACGAGTGATAAAAGCCTTTCATAATAAGGTATGAAATACAAAGAACAATTACGGACCAAGAACGTAAATGCTGAAACCAATCATTATATTTCGGAGTCTCACCAAACAGCATATGGCCCAATAAAAATTGCCGGCTACAATGAAGCCAAAACAAAATTTTAAGCGTGCTACAAATTTTACATTCACTGAAATTTAGTGTAAGGGTCGATCGAAAAGTTTTCGTTCTAAGACAACACTAACCCCTTGCCTACATTTTAGTGCTCATATACCAACAGTGGAGCCGCGCTCTGCTACATGTACAGTACACCGCAGCAACGTCAGAAAATGTAAACGAATGTTGCTGATAATAGGGAACAGTAACGGCAAGGGATATCAAATCGGCAATTGGCAAAACAGCCTCGGCGGACAAATATAGGTAAAAATACCTCCCAGATGTCGGACATTAGCAGTCATGTCACTGCTAGGGAATACGTCTACCGTGACCAAGATATATTTATTCCTGTTACTGGCCTGAGCGAGTGACCCCAAATAATCGACAAAAAACTTGTCCACGCGTTTCTGTTCCCTATTAGAAATGGGCAAACCTCTACGGGTATTCCGGTTAGGCTTCGTATACTTACATTCCACACTTTGAGCCAGAAGCTTTCTCACGTCGAAATTCCACATGGCCCATGTTAGATGATCCTTAATTTTTGCATCGTTTTGTAAGTCCTTAAGAGTCTCCCGCACAATGATTGATGGAATTATTGAAAGTGCTGCTTGGGTGGAAAAATATGCGTTCTTTCGCCGTAACAGGTTCAAATGGTTCAAATGCCTCTGAGCACTATGGGACTTAACATCTATGGTCATGAGTCCCCTAGAACTTAGAACTACTTAAACCTAACTAACCTAAGGACATCACACAACACCCAGTCTTCACGAGGCAGAGAAAATCCCTGACCCCGCCGGGAATCGAACCAGGGAACCCGAGCGCGGGAAGCGAGAACGCTACCACACGACCACGAGCTGCGGACCCATAACAGGTACAACAGCACAAGAAACCTTTAATCAGCTGGTGTCCACTCAATCAGCTGCCTCTTAACGCTCCCCAAATGCTCATCTTCATCTTGCTTTTCCTGTAAATTTCCGAATGAGGAGAGAATCCTAGTCAGAATCGCTGCATTCGATAACACATATTTGCCCGCTCGTTGCTGCTCGGTAGCAGTTTGCTCCACGTCGAAAATGACTTCAGGCTTCCACCACTTGGTTGTCAGAACATGTAGACTGCCCAACGGTCTATTCTCCCGGTTTTTCCGAGCCTCACCAAAACCTAGCTCAGTGCTTGATTATCGATCTCCAGTATAAATTATTTATGCTCAAGAAAGAAATGCAACAGTAAACCAAATAACACGTGTGGGCCTCCAATTTATGAACTATATGTTTCATTTCAGTAACAGGTAAGGACGTGGAGGTGTAAGCGATAGGCCGACGTTCCCTACAGCTGATCTGTTGCTACTCTAGCACTGAATGCATCTGTTTGAAACGCAAATTCCTTCCCAAAATTTGGGACCACTACAAATTGTGCAGTACTTACAGCCACCTTAAATGTGTCACATGCTGCCTGTTGGCTCTCAAACCAGAAAAAGTCTCACCTTTTCTACGAAGTTGATTAAATAGCGAGGCCAACTGTGCATATCTGGGAATGAATTTTCGGAAGAAATTGATCACCCCAATAAATGAGGCTATTTCCCTTTTGTCTTTCGATTGGGGTGGGGGGAGGAGCGATGGGAGGATAATTATGAATAGCTTTACTCCTTTCCTGATCAACTTGAATCACTTGAGCCAAAATCAGTTGCCTCAGAGTGTGAATTTCAAGACGTGCTAAATCAACCTTGGTAAGCTTCACGGTAAGGACAGCCTCCCTTAGGCCCTGCAAATCCAGCCTCAAGTGATGAGGATGTTCCGTAAAAGTACTACTATAGATGGCCACGTCATTCAAATAATTGTAGATGAACTAAAACACTGAATCTCCCAAGATCGGCGGGATAGCACAGCAAGTTGCCAAGCCTACGGCACTCGGATGAATTCAAATAGATTCCAATCAGTAAATAAGGCTATAAGGGGCTTGGATCTTTCGGTTAAAGGTGTCTGACAATAAGCCTTATTTAAATCCAGCGCTGTGAAATAACAGGCTCCTGCAAATCACGTAAAGCGGTTGTTACCTGGTAATCGAACTGACTCAAATGCAAACTTTCGATTCAAGGCCTGATAACCACCTAACCTTCCTCTTTAGGAAGTTAAATCATAGGAGACAAATAAGGCGAAGTGGAGGGTCTAATCACTCCATCCTCTAGCAGCTGATTGATAATCTGTCTCAACTCCCACATCTTGGCTGAGAAATGGCGGTAAGGGAAGTGGCGTACTGGCCCCTTATCCGTTAGCTGAATGTCGGATTTGAGCTTGGTTGCATCGCCTAATAGGTTCGTAAAAACATCAGGAAATTAATGCAACAAGTTCAGCATTTCCTGTGAGTCTCGTGGTTTAAGATGGTGTAATCGAAATTTATTTCCGATCACTTCCAATGAATGAATATCACGGACGCAATTATGCTCACACAGTCTGTACTTCTTCTTCGGCAGAAATTTAAACAGGAAAATTTTCCCAGGATAATACAAAGCACATTATGTCTTTGTAACTATTTACAGTCCAAAGTAACACATGAAGAAAGGTCAGATGTTCCAGGAACTCCAATGGCCTAGACAAACCCCGAATTTTCGCACTGACCCGCACCTTACCGACAACGGCAAACTTTCCCCATTCACACTAAGGCATTTGTGATTAACCGTTTGCGAACGTGCGAATTTGCAAAAGTGCCTGTGACATTCGCACTAATGGTGAACCAGTAAGGTACAACACATTCGCGGTTAACAGCAGTACAAATGAAAAGAAAACAGCGGTTCACTTCCATGATGCATTATCACAACATTTTGGCGGCCTACCGACTCTCAGACACCGCTAGCTGTTCTTAAGATTAGGGCCCCGAAACTTACAGTCTCTAGAGATGCGGCCATGCCGATTACACCAAAAACAAATGCCCATCTGAGAAGAGACATCCCTTTCTCTTCCCGCTCCCAGGTTCACAGGACTTGCTGCTATAGATTCGTTGCTCGCTGCCCCCTCTTTCCACAGTTAAGCAAAAACTTTCCCTGATCGATATCAACCAATCAAGTTCCTCGAAATTCTTAGGCTTTCCGGCGAAAATTACGCACGGACGATCCTAGGGGCGGATGACTTCCAAAATATTGTTAACTGTTTGTCTCAGTCGTCTATAAGCACAGTAAGTTATACTAGCCATGGAGGTTCTCCATATACGTAGTCAAACGTCAAACCTTTCATCCCCTCCCCCCCCCCAATCATCATCATCATCATCATAATTTAAGACTGATTATGCCTTTCAGCGTTCAGTCTGGAGCATAGCCCCCCTTATACAGTTCCTCCATGATCCCCTATTCGGTGCTAACATATGTGCCTCTTCTGATGTTAAACCTATTACTTCAAAATCATTCTTAACCGAATCCAGGTACCTTCTCCTCGGTCTGCCGCGACTCCTCCTACCCCCTACTGCTGAATCCATGAGCCTCTTGGGTAACCTTGCTTCTCCCATGCGTGTAACATGACCCCACCATCTAAGCCTGTTCGCCCTGACTGCTACATCTATAGAGTTCATTCCCAGTTTTTCTTTGATTTCCTAATTGTGGACACCCTCCTGCCATTGTTCCCATCTACTAGTACCTGCAATCACCCTAGCTACTTTCATATCCGTAATCTCAACCTTGTTGATAAGGTAACCTGAATCCACCCAGCTTTCGCTCCCATACAACAAAGTTGGTCGAAAGATTGAACGGTGCACAGATAACTTAGTCTTAGTACTGACTTCCTTCTTGCAGAAGAGAGTAGATCGTAGCTGAGCGCTCACTGCATTAGCTTTGCTACACCTCGCTTCCTTGAAACCGTCCACCTGTTCTAACTTTGTTCCTCCTATTTGGCACTCAATCCGTTTATATTTCTTTCCCACTGACATTACTTTCGTTTTGGAGATGCTAATCTTCATACCATAGTCCTTACATTTCTGATATAGCTCTGAAATATTACTTTGCAAACTTTAAATCGAATCTGCCATCACAACTAAGTCATCCGCATATGCAAGACTGCTTATTTTGTGTTCACATATCTTAATCTCACCCAGCCAGTCTATTGTTTTCAACATGTGATTCATAAATAATATGAACAACAGTGGAGACAGGTTGCAGCCTTGTCTTACCCCTGAAACTACTCTGAACCATGAACTCAATTTACCGTCAACTCTAACTGCTGCCTGACTATCCATGTAAAGACCTTTAATTGCTAGCAAAAGTTTGCCTCCTATTCCATAATCTTGTAGAACAGACAATAACTTCCTCCTAGGAACCCGGTCATATGCCTTTTCTAGAGCTATAAAGCATAGATACAATTCCCTGTTCCACTCATAACACTTCTCCATTATTTGCCGTAAGCTAAAGACCTGGTCCTGACAACCTCTAAGAGGCCTAAACCCACACTGATTTTCATCCAATTGGTCCCCAACTAATACTCGCACTTTCCTTTCAACAATACCTGAGAAGATTTTACCCACAACGCTGATTAAAGAGATACCTCTGTAGTTGTTACAATCTTTTCTGTTCCAATGTTTAAAGATTGGTGTGATTACTGCTTTTGTCCAGTCTGATGGAACCTGTCCCAACTCCCAGGCCATTTCAATTATCCTGTGTAGCCATTTAGGACCTGACATTCCACTGTATTTGATGAGTTCCCACTTAATTTCACCCACCCCAGCCGCTTTATTGCACTGCAATCTATTGACCATTTTTTGCACTTCCTCAAATGTGATCATATTTCCATCATCATTCCTATCCCATTCTACCTCGAAATCTGAAACATTACTGATCGCATTTTCACCTACATTGAGCAACTCTTCAAAATATTCCCTCCATCTGCCCAAGGCATCCACAGGATTCACCAGCAGTTTTCCTGACCTGTCCAAAATACTTGTCATTTGCTTCTTACCTCCCTTTCGAAGACTGCTAATTACACTCCAGAATGGTTTTCCAGCAGCTTGACCCACAGTCTCCTACCTGTTTCCAAAGTCTTCCCACGATTTCTTCTTGGATGCTGCAATTATCTGTTTGGCTATATCAACTATAAAATAATACTTAGTAGTTAAGTAATCTCTACGATCACTGGAGAGGTTTTCGCAAGAGATTATCCCAGAGAATCTCTCCAAGAACCCTTGTTCGCTGATAAAGAGCTCGAGAAGTTCACTCAATCTGTCTCTGGTGAGAGGATAAATTAATTGAAACATAGGAAAGTCCGAAAATTGGAGTACATTAGCTTAACGCTTGAACCTAACGGCTAACCACAAAACTGCACTATCTCCATATCAGACTCTATCGACAAAATCTCTACTCCTTGTAGTATCCTAGCAATAGGGTGGCAGTCTAAAGCCTCAAGGGGCCCTGTGTCACATCAACTTGTTGACTAACGCACCCGATCCCATACAAAATGTCTGGGACTACTTGGAGCAGTGAGTGAGAAGTAGCAATCAACACCCTACTATATGGTAGCCCTACTAAAGCTAATTAGTGATATGCCTTACCTGAAAAAACTCGTGGAGACACTACAGGCTGTAAGGAAATCGTTCCACTCAGAAGAACAGAATGGTTTGAGGGAGGGAAAGTGGAACAAAAGTAATTTTATAAAACAATTACAGTAATAATAAAAAGGCGCGTGTTTAATACGGAAACGTATATAGCGTTCATCGACTACTCAAAAGACTTCAATTGCGTAAAGTCGAAAATAATATGGAGCACACTGGAGAAACGAGATTCTGAAAGACATGTACACAGACACTAAAATAATAAATAAATTATTTATATTATTGATATTATTATTATTATTTTATTATTTATTATAGATATATAATATATATATAGTATTATATTATTATTTATGTTATTTTTATTAAATAAATAAATGATGAGAACATTGCAGCAATTTCATACGTTACACCAATGGATCAGGGCGTCACATGAGGGTACAGTTTACCAACGACATTATTTAATATATACATTAACGAAATCTTTACACTGGCTGCTGTGACCGAGCGGTTCTACTAGCTTCAGTCCAGAACCGCGCTGCTGCTACGGTCGCAGGTTCGAACCCTGCCTCGGGCTTGGCTGCGTGTGATGTCCTTAGTTTAGTTAGGTTTCAGTAGTTCAGAAGTCTAGGGGACTGATGACCTGAGATGTTAAGTCCGATAGTGCTCAGAGCCATTTGAACCATTTGAACAATTCACATTAATGCTGGGCAGAGTACAAGTGTGTCTGAATACATAGCGCACCGAATAGTCCAACCGACGGCCCTCCGCAGCCGGCGACCCGTACATGTGCCACTGTTAACACGACGACATCGGCAACTACGACTGAAACAGGCACGTGACCATCGGCACTGGACGTTGGCCCAGTGGCAGAACGTTGCATGGTCTGATTAATCCCGATACCTTCTTAATGGTGCCGATGGGAGGGCGCAAATCCGTCGTCTTCCAGGAGAACAGCTCCGTGACACCTGTGCTGCGGGGTGGAGAGAAGCGGGCGGCGGCTCCATTATGCTCTGGCGAACATTCACGTGAGCATCCATGGCTTCAGTGGCAAGGCACCATGACGGCCAAGGACTATTTGCACACTGGTTGCAATCCAGGTACACATCCTCATGACGATCATGTTTCCTGGTGACAGATGCATTTTTCAACAAGATAATGCGCCATTTCAGAAGGTTTAGGAGTGTGATGGAGCGGTTCGATGAACACAGTGGAGAATTCCAATGGATGTGCTGGCCTCCCAACTCGCCAGATCTGAACCCGATCGAACACATCTGGTATGTGATTGAAAGTGGCGTCAGAGGTCATCTCCCTCTCTCCGGATTTTATGTGAATTAAGTGACTCGTGAGCGCTGTTGTGGTGCCAACTGCCTCCAGTGACCTACCAAGGCCTCATTGCTTTCATCCCACGACGCGTCGCCGTTGTTATCCGTGCCAAAGGTTATTAGGTAGATGGTCATAATCTTCTGGCTGATCAGGGTACTTACGTCGAAGGGTATATGTCTCATCAGTTGTTATCCGTGCCAAAGGTTATTAGGTAGATGGTCATAATCTTCTGGCTGATCAGGGTACTTACGTCGAAGGGTATATGTCTCATCAGTTGTTATCCGTGCCAAAGGTTATTAGGTAGATGGTCATAATCTTCTGGCTGATCAGGGTACTTACGTCGAAGGGTATATGTCTCATCAGAATGTGCGAAGTATACACTGAGGTGGCAAAAGTCATGGAATACTCCTAATATCGCGTCGGACCTGCTTCTGCCCGCCGCAGTGCACCAACTCGACATTGTATGGCCTGAACAAGTCGTCCGAAGTCCCCTGCAGAAATATCGAGCCGTGCTGCCGCTATAGCTGTCCATAATAGCGAAAGTGTTGCGGGCACGGAATTTCGTGCTCGAACTGACATTGTGTCAATTACGTCCTATGTCGGGCGATTTGGGTAGCCGAACCGTTCACTTGAATTGTCCGGAATTTTCTGCAAACCAGTAGTGAACAGTTGTGGCTCGATGATATGGCGCATTGTCATCCATAAAAATTCCATAGTTGTTAGGGAACATGAAGTCCATTTACAGCCAAAGTACGGTTCAGTTGGACCAGAGGATCCAGTCCATTCCATGTAAACACAGCCTACGGAATTACTGGGCTACCACCAGCTTGAGCAGTGCCTTGTTGACAACTTGCGTCCGTGGCTTAGTGGTGTCTGCTCCACACTTAAATCCTACCATCAGCTCGTATCAAATCAAATCGGGCCTAATCTGACAAGGCCGCAGTTTTCCAGTCGCCTAGGGTCCATCAGATATGGTTATGAGCCCATGAGAGGCGCTGCAGGCGTTGTGTGCTGTTAGAGAAGACACCCGTGTCGGTCGTGAGCTGCCATAGTCCATTAACGGCATTTACGTTCGTCGTACATCCCACACTGATTTCTCCAGTGGTGCTTGTCTGTTACCACCGACAACTCTATGGAAACACCGCTGCTCTCCATCGTTAAGTGAAAGCTGTCGGTTGATGCGTTGTCCGTGGTAAAAATAAACGTCGTGTGACTAGGGCCTCCCGTCGGGTAGATCGTTCGCCGGGTGTAAGTCTTTCGATTTGATGCCACTTCGGCGACTTGCGCGTCGATGGTGATGAAATGATTATGTTTAGGACAACACAACAGACAGTCCCTGAGCGGAGAAAATCTCCGACCCAGCCTGGGATCGAAGCCGGTCCCTTAGAATTGACATTCTGGCGCGTTGATCGCTTTTTTTTTTCATTTTGTTCGATATAGTTCGTTGCGTTTGGTCTGGGTGGACGTCACAAGACATCCGTTCAAGTTAATCGTTGATTCTTTTACTTATTCGGGGCGGACGTACCATGATGCTTGTTTAAATCCGTCGATGATCCATTAACTTAGTTTTTTCTATTGCAGAGGGCAGCTAACCCGCTGACCGAACACGCTGAGCTACCGTGCCGGCGACCACTCAGCTACCTGCGATTTTCGGAATGGAATGCCACTTGCCTCTACCTCCAACATACTAAAATGTAGACTTTCACGGCCGGAAATGTCATGTCCATTATAATTATCCAGGCTGTTATGCCGTGGTCGGTTGACGAATTCTGTGTTAATTCCCAACGTTTCGTCTCCGTCTGCAACAGACATCTTCAAGGGGTTCTGTAGCTCGATGGAAGGTATAACATACCCACTGGCTCGCTACTGACGGCCGCTAAATTCCATGTCCGCGCGCTACCGCGCCGCGGCGTGACGTCACGTGGTTTGAAAACGTCAGTGCAATTGGACGCTGTCCGTTGCCGTCGATCGCCGTTGCCATCACACAGTAGTGGACGGGTGGTACACCTCTTCTTTAACACCGGCATTCGTATTCCGTTTAATTTCACGCCCTCCTCCTTACGATTGAAATTATTAGGGTGTTTAGCGATTTCGATTGCCTCCCTGTAGAGCCTTTCGTAATATCCGCTCGTGGCCGATAGTACTTGTGTATCCTCGAAACGAATATGGTGGTTCCATGGCTGGAAAGCATGCTCCGCAACAGCTGATCGTTCCGTTTCTCCTCTACTAAAATTGACCTTGTGCTCTTCCAAACGTTTTGTGTGGGTACTACTAAAAGAACGGTTTCAAAACGTTCCGATTTCAGAGTTTGTTAATTCCCGTCGTACACCTTTTCACATGAATCACCGGACTACAAATGACAGCTCCACCAGTGCACCGCGCTTTTATACCTTATATACGCGATACTACGCCCATCATATACGTTCATATTGCTATCCCATGACTTCTGTCAACTCGGCAACAGCAGCAGACGTGGTGGGAGCCTCCGACAGGCGAGCGGCCACGCGACCGCGCCGCCGCCCTGCAGTCGACCTTGTGGCCGGCGCGGCTGCGGGGTCGATGCGCTGCAGCTGACGTCACGCGGTTCCCCCGGCCGCCCGCCGGCTGCCACCTGCCGCACACTTTCACGTGTACACCCAGGTGCTGTCGCTTTCCTGCGCATTGGCACAACGCCCGCTGACGTCCCCAAATCCAATAATGAACCCCCTTCGATCCCTCCAGACCACTACGTCACTCGCCTTCACCTATATCAGCGTGTAATATTGCGCAACTAAACACGTCAGCGTAGACTTGCTCACGTTTTCTTTACCTTGTTATTCTCTCGTCTTTGTACAGGTCGGCACGCGGAATGGTGCTTCACGTGTTTTGTGACACTTCCTGCTACTTCAAGGTGAGGAACCAGTTTCGTCACGGGAAACACAAACTCCGCGATATTTCGTCGACGTATCACGTGAAGTAGAACCGATAGGGGGCCAGAACGCTCCCAACGTTGAAAGGTGGCTACACTGAGCCACAGCGCCAAAGATCGCGCCAGAGAGTATTGTTCCGCCGCCTCCACTGGCAGTGCTTATTGAGACGTAGCGGCAGGCAGTGCTTGCCGAGAAGTTGTGGTGGACACTGCTTGTCGTGAAGTCAGAGTGAGATGTGGTAGTGGAGAGTGTTGTTCCATGTTTTATGCAGTGGTTTGATGGGAGAGATAGCAGATGTTGTTCTAATGGAGATATTGTAATGGTCAGAGTGCATTTCGTCAATATATATGAAGGTAATAAATATTATGTTGTTTTATTATTTGTGTGTCCTGAATAATGTGTCATTACAGGTTCAGTCAACAAAGCATCTGGCTTGTGTTCTTGTATTAGAGTGTAATTTTGGTTTTCTTGCACAATTATAGTATTTGTAATTTTCTTTTATCACGTCAGTATAATTGGTATTTAAAAATTCTTGTCTTGTTGAAGAAGAACCGTGCCAGATGTGCGTTGAGTCATACTACCACATACAGAACAGCTACACTTGTGTTTGTTGTTTCGTAGGTTTTATAGTTGCTGGGGACTTAATTAATTAATTGTGCTAACAGAAATTTCCTTACATTCTTTGTTGTCATTCTAAGCAGTCAGATTGCGTACTAAAACTAGCCAGGGCCAGCCGTTTACGAGAGACTGCGTAACCGGACAGACACTAAAAATATTTGCATTTTTTTTATTTAACTAAGCCCCCATGCAACGTCACAAGCAGAAAGCCCGAGGTCCACAGTAAGGAAGACGCCATACCTGTTCAGTAGGAGTCCATAATCGATGGATTTTATGTAATACAGGCCTTGAATATTTATGGGACGTTCAAAAAGAAACGAGCCGGAGGTTATTGAGATACTTGTCCCACTGAGACAGAAGGCGGTGAACGGCTGTCTCATAAAATTCCCGGGGCTGCGATGTTAACCAGTTCCGCAGATACACCTGGACGTCGTCGTCCGAGGCGAATCGTTTGTCCCTCAGAGACTTTTTAGGGGACAAAAAATGGCGTAATCACAGGGAGAGGGGTCCAGACTGTATGGAGGGTGGCCGAGAACCTCCCATTTGAATTTCTGCAGGAGTGCCGCGACTGTGTTGGCCGTATGAGGCTTTGCATTGCGGTGGAGCTGAATGACCCCACAGGTAAGATTGCCTGGTCGTTTCGATTTGATCGCTTGGTCAAGGTTTGCGAGTAAAACTGGGCATTCACTGTTGTCCCGTGCTGCAGGAAGTGAATCGGAAGCGAGTTCAAAAAATGGTTCAAATGGCTCTGAGCACTATGGGACTTAACATCTATGGTCATCAGTCCCCTAGAACTTAGAACTACTTAAACCTAACTAACCTAAGGACAGCACACAACACCCAGTCATCACGAGGCAGAGAAAACCTCTGACCCCGCCGGGAATCGAACCCGGGAACCCGGGCGTGGGAAGCGAGAACTCTACCGCACGACCACGAGCTGCGGACCGGAAGTGAGTCATCTTGGTCAAAGAAGAACGTCAGCATAACCTTTCCTGCACTCGTGTGGATGGCCTTGGCGTTTTTTGGTGGTTGTGACCTTGGATGCTTCCACTGGAGACTTCGTCGTTTTGATTCTGGTTCGAAATGATGACACCATGACTCATCTCCAGCCACTACTCCTGCCATGAACGCATTCCCTTCACGAGCACAGCGCTTCAGATGAGCAAGAAAGTGGGCCATTCGACATGTTTCCTGGTATGTATGAAGACTGTGGGGCACCCACTGGGCACACACTTTCCGCATGTGCAGTCGTTCCTTCATGATGGTGTGAACACTTCCGACGCTCAATCTGACCACGGCGCCTATGGCTTTCACTGTCACTCGGCGATTCTGGGTAATGAGTGTATTCACCAGCTGGACGATGTCATCGGTAATGCAGTGTGGTGGTGCAGACCGTGCATCATCGGCTAACGACAATCGTTCTTCCCTCAAGCGCTTGTGCTACGCCTTGATCCTTGCAAGCGACATGCAGTGTTCGCCGTACACTTGTGACATTCATCGATAAATGTCTGTTCCTCCTACTCGTTCCACTGTCAGAAAACGAACAACACCTCTTTTCTCTTCTCTTGGAGACTCCATGTCACTGTATGCAATTCGACTGGCAGCGTTGGGCGATTGATGCATGCTACTGCTAGATCTGTATAGTCACGTGGCGTGCACGCGTGCCCTCTAGCGACGGGCTGTGAACTTCCACGCTCTGGTCGGAACCTCACCTCGTTACACACGCCACGATATTACCCACCTGTCACCGGTTTGCGCATTCCACACTCCGGCTCGTTTCTTTTTGAACGCCCATTGTAATATGATTTTTCTAAGCACTGGCATATTGACTATATCGACAAAAAATGTTATTGATACTATTTGTTGAAACCAAACAACGGGAAACGTTATATTAATGGTAAAGTAATTATCGTTTTTATTTATTTTATGGGGTTACGCAATGCAACGTCGCGTTGAAGATTCATGGAAAATGTGCCTTTCTTGTAAGAATTTGTTATAAGTAAATGTAAACCAATAGCATTTCAGCGACAGAAGTCTGTAAAGATTAGGATATAAGAACTTATTCTCTAGTTTCACAGATACAATTTAGCGTCGTGCGTAGGGGCATAACGTTGGACGTGAAAAGTTGGGTCGGTAGAATGGTCCAGTCCTTCTATATCCAATTTTTTACTTATCTTCGTGTTTTCTAAAAGCTGTCGAGAAGGTTGCGCCACTTCCTTACGAAATGAATAGAAATAATTTATGGAATACTTGATGTTATGTCTTTATAAATACATTCTCTGTCAGGACTAAGTTTGCTCGATTTAGTGAACTTTTCTGGGCTGCTATCCTTACTGACTGGCCATGTATCTTTTCTTTTTGTCTTATTTCATGCTCACAGATACTGAAATTTTTTATTTATGCGTTCCACAGACAGAACAACATGACCAGCATACGAACAAGGGAGGAAATGTGCTTTTTAATAGAGCTACAGTAGCAATTTACGCGCGTCTGTTTTCTTGAACAAACTGTATTGTTTTAGAGCCAAATAAAGCCGACAACTGCCGCCGAAGAGCGCTGAGAGCGAAAAATCACGTTAACCAGCTCGTCACGTGTGCCGACGCTATTGTCTCTCATGACGGTGGACACACGTCTGCATGATTGTCAATGTTAGCTGCTTCGTTCCGTGTTCCGATGGCTTTAAGCATTTCCACTATCCTGTTGGGAGTAAAAGTATATCAATTATCTTTAACTACTTACTGAACTCCAACAGAATCCTGGTACTTTCGGAGTGCAATGCTCCATTCGCTCTACCATTATATACCTGTGTTTCTACTTTCTAAAAATGTGACATTTTCAATGTGCAATTTTCGACTGGTTTTTCGTTGTGCCAAAATCGAAAGTTATATAACTGCTTGGTGTGGTTATTTTACAGCAAAATGTATTTCATGCAAACTGTGCTGCACAGTTTTAAAAATACCTGAAGGAATCTTACTAGATCGTACGATCTCCGCAAATCTAATTGTTTCAGGCGTATATATGATCACATTTTACTTTTTTTATTCACTCGATGACTAATTTCGGGGCGAGACATATTTTCAAATCATCATAATCACGTAACAGTTAGAGCGCATAGAGATAACTTTGTATGCGCTGTAACTGAAGGACAACGATCATATGAACTAGTCTGCCGTAAAAGTCCGACATTCCTCGCCATTTCAATCTCCCTTCTGGACTGTTGACTACTGCCGTCTACTCTTTGTTAATGCTAAGACTGAATGGTCAACGCTGCGTGATGAGGACGTTAATTTCAGAGGAACTTTGCACTGGGGTGTAAAACAGAGCGTATCAAATCTCCCGTGGTTCCTTAGTTCCGGTCTCGAATGGTAGAAGATTGTCACCATTAAGAGACGACCACTAAGTAAAACAATTACCTGCAGAATCTCCGAATTGCCGTAACTGTGGAGCTGAAGCGAACATCTTGCATTTTTTTAGTGAAATGTGTAATGTAGAACAAACAAAAATATGAGAATAAAGCGATTCCAAACCCATGTCCATATAATTATTATGGCCCTGTATATACTTGCACTTTATGAACAAGTGATGCCCAAGATGGTTGCATATTCTTACCTAAAGGTAAGGCTTAAGGAATTCCTGTATCTTCATGGTGGGCTTGTAAATTACGGTAATATTCCGCTTCGTCAAATCCTCCCTATTCTTTCCGTTACATTTTTAACAAACGGCAGGAAAACCTTAGATTTTGCAGTAGCCAGTAGATCAGTATGATTTCTGCGTGGCTGCCTCAACGCACATTTTATTTCGGCGGACGAATATCCGTTCTTCATTAGTGCATTGTGGAGATGTTCCATCTCAGCGTCGAGCAACTCTGGTTTGATATTCCATAACTCACTCATTAAAACCTAAAGGGTACTTCTGTTGACCTAAAATCGTGAAATCTGGCAAGAAGCAAGGTTTCAAAGCACAATTAAAGGGAAAAATTGTTAATGTGTGATGGTATCACATTTGCTATGCGACTTCAAAGTTGAAACATTCTCGAAAGTCTTGGAATCCCTGGGAACGATATCTTGCCAGTATCAACATCAACAACAGGCGAAAACCGTCAATATCCTCGATCTCAGAATGGCTAAATTATTTATATTCGTAATTAACTTTGCACCGAGCCCTCAGTACGCGAGTTCTACTGGCACCTGGCCATTTTTTTTTCCACCCGTTTAACAATCTGAAGGCGGAGAGCATCGTTTGAAATGCGCTGTGCACATAGCAAGAAAAGTGCATTTACATTGACAAGTAGAAACTAAAAGCTGCGACGACGTTACAGGAGCCGTGGCGCGTATAACTGCGCCCCAGATCGTGTCGCTGCAGCGGCAGCAGCAGCAGGGGTCAACTGCCACGAGGGCGGCCCCCCGTCCCCGCAGGTCGCGCTCCATTTCTGGGCCAGCGCCACCGCCGTGCAATAAACTGCCTGCCCTCCGTCCGCCTTTATTTGGTTTCTTTGTCCCGCGGCTGCTGGCGAGCGCCAGAAGCCGTAGAGTGGCGTGGCATATCGGAGCGGCCCGCCTCCAGGAATGCGTAGCGGCCGGCCGCGCTGCGAGTATGGGGTCAAGGTGAGCGGCGAGGGGGTGGGGGGTGGGGGGTGGCATCTAGGTCGCGAGCCCCCTCCAGCCCTCACGCACTCCGCTCCCTGACCTCAATTCCTACCCCTATTCCTGGGGTTCTGGCCGAGCGCGCCTGCGCACCAGACTCGGCGGGAAATAACCTGGAACTATGACGATGATGGATTTAGGGAGCAAAACAGCAGGGTCATCAGCTCCCTTGCTGGATACTGAGGTACCCCCACCAGTCCATAATGTTTCGAGACTGCATTAATAAAAAACAGAGAAACGTTGAGTGGGAGATTTGATACCGGGTGATCAAAAAGTTAGTATAAATTTGAAAACTTAATAAACCACGGAATAATGTAGATAGAGAGGTAAAAATTGAGACACATGTCTGCAATGACATGGGGTTTTATAAGAACAAAAAAAAAAAAACACCCCATATTGCTAGACGCGTGAAAGATCTCTTGCGCGCGTCGTTTGGTGACGGTCGTATGCTAAACCGCCACTTTCGTCATGCTTGGCCTCCCAGGTCCCCAGACCTCAGTCCGTGCGATTATTGGCTTTGGGGTTACCTGAAGTCGCAAGTGTATCGTGATAGACCGACATCTCTAGGGATGCTGAAAGACAACATCCGACGCCAATGCCTCACCATAATTCCGGACATGCTTTACGGTGCTGTTCACAACATTATTCCTCGACTACACCTATTGTTGAGGAATGATGGTGGATATATTGAGCATTTCCTTTGCTTTGTCTTACTTCGTTATAATAACTATTGCTATTCTGACCAGATGGATCGCCAGCTGTAGGACATTTTTTGAACTTTTGTATTTTTTTGGGTCTAATAAAACCCCATGTCATTCCAAGCATGTGTGTCAATTTGTAGCTCTCTATCTACATTATTTCGTGATTTATTCAGTTTTCAAATTTATACTGACTTTTTGATCACCCGGTACTTCAGGTGTTCTACAGTTTCCACCCTACTCCCACTCCATTTCCCTCTTCCTCCTCCCCTCTCCCCGCCCTCCCCCCGCCCCTTACGTGAGCACAACGCACAGAACTTTCATACAACCAGCGATAGAATAGTCGCAGCAACAAATTCACAGACATTCAACGTATATCGTAGAATGCAAGTACGAGACCTAGAAGAAGAAAATAATACCTTCAGATCAAAAGCGTTCTTGCTCTTTCCTCGAAGGTACGCCGTGTTCGCTAGAAACACCGTGTTATGTTGTTCTTCCGGTGTCCTATGAAGACTGCAGACTCACTGCGGAATTGTGATATATTCACTACTGGCCATTAAAATTGCTACACCACGAAGATGACGTGCTACAGACGCGAAATTTAGTCGACAGGAAGAAGCTGCTGTGATATGCAAATGATTAGCTTTTCAAAGCATTCACACAAAATTGGCGCCGGTGGCGACACCTACAACGTGCTGACATGAGGGAAGTTTCCAACCGATTTCTCATACACAAACAGCAGTTGACTGGCGTTGCCTGGTGAAAAGTTGTCGTGATGGCTCCTCGTGTAAGGAGGAGAAATGCGTACCATCACGATTCCGACTTTGATAAAGGTCGGATTGTAGCCTATCGCGATTCCGGTTTATCGTATCGCGACATTGCTGCTCGCATTGGTCGAGATCCAATGACTGTTAGCAGAATATGGAATCGGTGGGTTCAGGAGGGTAATACGGAACGCCGTGCTGGATCCCAACGGTTTCGTACCACTAGCAGTCGAGATGACAGGCATCTTATCCGCATGGCTGTCACAGATCGTGCAGCCACGTCTCGATCCCTGACTGAACAGATGGGGACGTTTGCAAGACAATAACCATCTTCACGAACAGTTCGACGACGTTTGCAGAAGCATGGACTATCAGGACGGAGATCATGGTTGCGGCTACCCTTGACGCTGCATCACAGACAGGAGTGCCTGCGATGGTGTACTCAACGACGAACCTGGGTGCACGAATAGCAAAACGTCATTTTTCGGATGAATCCAGGTTCTGTTTACAGCATCATGATGGTCGCATCCGTGTTTGGTGACATCGAGGTGAACGCAAATTGGAAGCGTGTATTCGTCATCGCCATACTGCGTATCACCCGGCGTGATGGTATGGGGTGGCATTGGTTACACGTCTCGGTCAGCCCTTGTTCGCATTGACGGCACTTTGAACAATGGACGTTAGATTTCAGATGTGTTACGACCCGTGGCTCTACCCTTCATTCGATCCCTTGCGGAACCCTACATTTCAGCAGGATAATGCACGACCGCATGTTGCAGGTCCTGTACGGGCCTTTCTGGATACAGAAAATGTTCGAATGCTGCCCTGGTCAGCGCATTTTCCTGATCTCTAACCAATTGAAAACGTCTGGTCAATGGTGCTCGATCAATTGGATCGTCACAATACGCCAGTCACTGCTCTTGATGAACTGTGGTTTCGTATTGAAGCTGCATGGGCAGCTGTACCTGTACACGCCATCCAAGCTCTATTTGACTCAATGCACAGGCGTATCAAGGCCGTTATTACGGCTAGAGGTGGTTGTTCTGTGTACTGATTTCTCAGGATCTATGAACTCAAGTTGCGTGAAAATGTAATCACATCTCAGTTCTAGTATAATACATTTGTCCAATGAATACCCGTTTATCATCTGCATTTCTTTTTGGTTTTGCAATTTTAATGGCCAATGGAGTACGAGGGTTGGAACTTAAATAGTGGCAACTATTTATTCACAACCGATATAAAAGAGTTACATGTTTGCACCTGTTACTGTCCTTCAAAGTAGTCACCAGCGTTGTGTAGAACCCGTTGCCAGCGATGTTGAAGGCGTAGTATACCGTTAGCAGAGCTTCTTCTGTTGATGGTGCGAATGGAGCGGTTATGGCCATTCTCGTGTACGACTGTGATGGTGTTATCCTAACGCATTACGTTCCTCCACGTCAGACCTTCAATGCACAGTGTTACTGTTCGTTTTTGGAGCATCACCTGCGACCAGCTTTGCGAAAGAAGCGGCGACACTTTCTGCGCAACCCACCCATCGTTTTGCACGACAATGAGCGTGCGCATACAGCGCAAGCTGTGGCTGCTGTGTTCGTTCGATGGGACTGGGAAGTACTGTACCATCCACCATACTAAAACAAAAAAAAATGGTTCAAATGGCTATGAGCACTATGAGACTTAACATCTGAGGTCATCAGTCCCCTAGAACTTAGAACAAATTAAACCTAACTAACCTAAAGACATCACACACATCCAAGCCCGAGGCAGGATTCGAACCTGCGACCGTAGCAGTCACTCGGTTCCGAACTGAAGCTCCTAGAACCGCTCGGCCATCGCGGCCGGCTACAACATATTCCCCGGACTTAAGTCCTTGTGAATTTGATTTGATTCCGAAGATGAAGGTCTGAACATTTTGACCGAGCGGTTCTAGGCGCTTCAGTCCGGAACCGCGCTGCTGCTACGTTCTCTGGTTCGAATCCTGCCCTGGGCATGGATGTGTGTGATGCCCTTAGGTTAGTTATGTTTAAGTAGTTCAAAGTCTAGGGGACTGATGACCTCACATGTTAAATCCCATAGTGCTTAGAGTCATTTGAACCATTTTTGAAGATGAAGGAACACTTCGCGGCATTCGCTTGAGAACTGTTCCAGAGATTCGACAGACAGTAGACCGCTCCATTCACACCATCAACAGAACATGCTCTGCTAGAGGTATACTACGCCTTCGACATCGCTGGCAACGGGTTCTCCACAAAACTGGTGATTACTTTGAAGGACAGTAACAGGTGCAAACATGTAACTCTTTTGTATCGGTTGTGAACAAATAGGTGCCATATTTAAGATCCAACACTCGTATATTGCTCAGACAACACGAACCGTTCATGAGGGGAGCTTGGAACGCTGAAGATAGACACACTTACAACAGCCAGACAAGTCATCAGTGTGTCCGCCGCTCGTGGTCTCGCGGTAGCGTTCTCGCTTCCCGAGCACGGGGTCCCGGGTTCGATTCCCGGCGGGGTCAGGGATTTTCACCTGCCTCGAGATGACTGGGTGTTTGTGTTGTCCTCATCATTTCATCATCATCCAGGAAAGTGTCGAAATTGGACTGAGCAAAGATTGGGTAATTGTACGGGCGCTGATAACCATGCAGTTGAGCGCCCCACAAACCAAACATCATATTCATCATCAAGTCATCAGTGCCAGAACATTATATTGATATGCTCACTACAGTGACGTGAAGATATTATCGCCCCCCTCCCTTTCTTTGAGATTTTATTTTATTTTATTTTCAAGGAAGCCGTAGATATTAGATTAATCGATAACTTAATCAATAGAGATAATAGTTTTAGTTTGCGTAAGTTATGGCCGTGGGGAAGGTTCAAAAATCGAGTATATGGATACCGTGTGATCAAAAATCAGCGTGTGGACATTGTGCATCTCTGCTTGCTCGTCATCAGTAGACTCGTGAACAACACCGACCATTCCTGCCCTGTATCGTGACTGGTGACGAGAAATTGTTCTTTATCTTATCATAAATAAAATAAAGGAATGGTTGAGAACTAACAAAGCAACAACGCCCCGTACAAAAGACCTACGGGTACGTACAACAGATAATGTTATGCAACTGATAGAACACCGAGCGTTTGGCGTAGTACGAATTGTTTCCCCGAGCTGTAACCATCACTGCTGACATTGTCAACAACTGAGATGTCATGCAAGCGCAGTCGAATAACAACCACTACGATGACTGCGTGAAGTGATGCTGTTCCACGATAACGCCCGCTATATATATATACAGGGTTATTACAAATGATTGAAGCAATTTCACAGCTCTACAATAACTTTATTATTTGAGATATTTTCACAATGCTTTGCTGTCCGCCGCTCGTGGTCTCGCGGTAGCGTTCGCGCTTCCCGAGCACGGGGTCACGGGTTCGATTCCCGGCGGGGTCAGGGATTTTCACCAGCCTCGAGATGACTGGGTGTTTGTGTTGTCCTCATCATTTCATCATCATCCAGGAAAGTGGCGAAATTGGACTGAGCAAAGATTGGGTAATTGTACGGGCGCTGATAACCACGCAGTTGAGCGCCCCACAAACCAAACATCATCATCACAATGCTTTGCACACACATACAAAAACTCAAAAAGTTTTTTTAGGCATTCACAAATGTTTAGTGATTCGGCAGACATCAAGCCCATAATCAAGTTCCTCCCACACTCGGCGCAGCATGTCCCCATCAATGAGTTCGAATGCATCGTTGATGCGAGCTCGCAGTTCTGGCACGTTTCTTGCTAGAGGAGGTTTAAACACTGAATCTTTCACATAACCCCACAGAAAGAAATCGCATGGGGTTAAGTCGGGAGAGCGGGGAGGCCATGACATGAATTGCTGGTCATGATCTCCACCACGACCGATCCATCGGTTTTCCAATCTCCTGTTTAAGAAATGCCGAACATCATGATGGAAGTGCGGTGGAGCACCATCCTATTGAAAGATGAAGTCGGCGCTGTCGGTCTCCAGTTGTGGCATGAGCCAATTTTCCAGCATGTCCAGATACACGTGTCCTGTAACGTTTTTTTCGCAGAAGAAAAAGGGGCCGTAAACTTTAAACCGTGAGATTGCACAAAACACGTTAACCTTTGGTGAATTGCGAATTTGCTACACGAATTCGTGAGGATTCTCTACCGCCAAGATTCGCACATTGTGTCTGTTCAGTTCACCATTAAGAAAAAATATTGCTTCATCACTGAAAACAAGTTTCGCACTGAACGCATCCTCTTCCATGAGCTGTTGCTACTGCGCCGAAAATTCAAAGCGTTTGACTTTGTCATCGGGTGTCAGGGCTTGTAGCAATTGTAAACGGTAAGGCTTCTGCTTTAGCCTTTTCCGTAAGGTTTTCCAAACCGTCGGCTGTGGTACGTTTAGCTCCCTGCTTGCTTTATTCGTCGACTTCTGCGGGCTACGCGTGAAACTTGCCCGCACAACCTTCAAGGAACTTCCTTTCCGGATGAAAATGCGCTTCCAACACGGCTCGACGTGTTCTTCCCCTTTAGGCGAATTAATTTCTACAGTCCCGAATCCGAGAGATTACCGCAGCGTTGGCAGACTGTTGTAAATAGTGATGGAGAATATGTTAATGATGACTGTCATGTGTATCTATTGTGTTTATTAAATTAATGGAAAAACGCCATGAACTTATGCGCCAACTCAATATAACTTACATTGTCAGTCATAATCTGTGCCATTCATGTTGCATCAACGGTCAGGTCAGTCATTGTTAGGAACGGAGGCATTCTACATAATATGTGTGTAGAATGTCTTTGTTCCTAGGGTTAAGACTCACTGTTGATACAACACGAGTAAGTGGACTGTCTGACACAGTTAATTATTGACGATGTAATTTATATTACTATGTGACAACAGTGACAAATTTATGTACTTCATTATCTGATACCAATGAGTTTATAACACCTAATATGACATAAATGCTTTTATGAACCTGATGACGGTCTGTGGACCGCAGCTGATCGTTAAATAAAGAAATTTATTCGGCAGCTCTTGACGATAATAATGACAGTCTTCAACCATTCTGGCGAATGTCTTGAACACTTCGTTTGAAAGATGTTGCTCCATTCCGAATTATGACACAACGTCATTGACCGATACGGCCGCATGCCCTCTTCTAAAAGCTGCCTGCTCGCAACTGGCTGTTCAAATGCACATCTATTGTTTACAGTTTCTAATTCAATCCTCTGTCGTAGTTACTGTGCAGATGTCACTGTCCAGGAAAAGAAATCAGTGTCAGCACTGAGAGCCTGTCATTCCTTGTAAATTTAAAATCTAAATGTTCGTTACTAATTTTGAACCTGCTTATGCCCTGAAATTTGCCTTGAATACAGTGAACATAACCCTTGGAAATGCACTCTTGGATTAATAATGTTTTGGACATGCCATAACTCTCACAAGAACACTGAAGCGACTATTTCGAAATGATTCAACTGACTATAAACACTGAAAAGTGAGCATTTCCGTGTATTAAACAATGCCTTGTGCACTCGACTCCTGCAGGACAAAATATATGCATGCCATTTGCGACACATACTGCCTGAAAAAAGCCTGTTCAAGCAGTTCGTGCGGTGGAAAAAGTGAAATTGGGTGACGTCGTTTCTTCGATCGTATGCGGCATATTTCTTACCTGTACTGCTGTGAAAACCTTACGGAAAATTCTAGTAAGAGCCGTACGTAATTGCGTACTGTTGCCCATGTAAATAACGCAATGCAACCAAATGTGGACGCTTCCTTTGAAAAAACAAAATTAAAAAATTAAAAATAAATAAAAAACTTTGAAGCAATTATGACCCAAGGGACACGTTGCTGAGCTCATAGACGAAGGGCAGTAAGCGAAGTACGAAATTTACGGGTGCCAAAGGTACTAAAAAGTAAACTTCAGCAATATAGATGATACGAAAATGCACTGAGCAAGCCGCAATCTCTGCGAATCCTTTTGTAGTAGCAGGTTGGAAGCGCCCATCTAGAAACAAAGGCAAAGTGTGTAAATCGTATACACTTGAAGAAGAGGAAGAGATAAAAATAAACTCTTGTTCGATCACGTGAGGTTCTGCAGAAACGAGTTTTGGCAGACAGCACCCTGATTGGCCACGACATATCCCAGCTCGGCTAGTGACCAAGCCATATCTCGCGATACTTTGTAAAGATTCCCTCCGCTATTTTTAATGGGGCTCTCTCACGCTCAATATTTATTGCGCAGTAGTAAGTATTTCACAATAATTTTGACCGTCTAAAAGAGGTACTGACGGTTTGTGCAGTGTATTGAAGGAAACTGCAGAGATTTAAAGTATTGACGCTCGCTCATTATATTGCGCAGTATGTTGTACCATGTAAATGTGATATTGTGCAGTATACTGCAAGGACTTGGTAATATGCGGACACGCAAGCAGCTAATACAGCGACGCCATATACGTCAGGAAAGGCGGATGAAATGAAACATCTGCTGAATTGTATTCAGAAGAGCAGTTTGATTAAATTTTTATTGTTTTTTTTTGGTCATCAGTCTACTGACTGGTTTGATGCGGCCCGCCACGAATTCCTTTCCTGTGCTAACCTCTTCATCTCAGAGTAGCACTTGCAACCAACGTCCTCAATTATTTGCTTGATGTATTCCATTCTCTGTCTTCCTCTACAGTTTTTGCTCTCTACAGCTCCCTCTAGTACCATGGAAGTCATTCCCTCATGTCTTAGCAGATGTCCTATCATCCTGTCCCTTCTCCTTATCATTGTTTTCCACATATTCCTTTCCTCTCCGATTCTGCGTAGAACCTCCTCATTCCTTACCTTATCAGTACACCTAATTTTCAACATTCGTCTATAGCACCACATCTCAAATGCTTCGATTCACTTCTGTTCCGGTTTTCCCCACAGTCCATGTTTCACTACCATACAATGCTGTACTCCAGACGTACATCCTCAGAAATTTCTTCCTCAAAGTAAGGCCGGTATTTGATATTAGTAGACTTCTCGTGGTCAGAAATGCCTTTTTTGCCATAGCGAGTCTGCTTTTGATGTCCTCCTTGCTCCGTCCGTCATTGGTTATTTTACTGCCTAGGTAGCAGAATTCTTTAACTTCATTGACTTCGTGACCATCAATCCTGATGTTAAGTTTCTCGCTGTTCTCATTTCTACTACTTCTCATTACCTTCGTCTTTTTCCGATTTACTCTCAAACCATACTGTGTACTCATTACACTGTTCATTCCGTTCAGCAGATCATTTAATTCTTCTTCACTTTCACTCAGGATAGCAATGTCATCAGCGAATCGTATCATTGATATCCTTTCACCTTGTGTTTTAATTCCACTCCAGAATCTCTCTTTTATTTCCATCATTACTTCCTCGATGTACAGATTGAAGAGTAGGGGCGAAAGGCTACCGCCTTGTCTTACACCATTCTTAATACGAGCACTTCGTTCTTGATCGTCCACTCTTATTATTCCCTCTTGGTTGTTGTACATATTGTATATGACCCGTCTCTCCCTATAGCTTACCCCTACTTTTTTCAGAATCTCGAACAGCTTGCACCATTTTATATTGTCGAACGCTTTTTCCAGGTCGACAAATCCTATGAAAGTGTCTTGATTTTTCTTTAGCCTTGCTTCCATTATTAGCCGTAACGTCAGAATTGCCTCTCTCGTCCCTTTACTTTTCCTAAAGCCAAACTGATCGTCACCTAGCGCATTCTCAATTTTCTCTTCCATTGATTAAATACTTAATACTTATTCAATAATCAGTTGCAGAAACATTCGACAAAGTTGTCTACGTGTACAGCAATAAGACTTAAACTACTTATTTCTTCGTTTCAAAGACTTGAATTGTATAATTTGGAAATATACACAACAACAAAAAGTTTGCATTACCTCGGTTCCGAGAGTTCCGGAACCTGTACAGAAAATTGGAATAGAGATCAATAGAAACATCATTTCCGCGATTTTTATTGCTCACTAAAACCAAACACTGCTTGTTGAACCACCATACAGCGAGATCTTCAAAGGTGGTGATCCAGATTGCTGTACACATCGGTACCTCTAATACCCAATAGCACGTCCTCTTTCATTGATGCATACCCGTATTCGTCGTGGCATACTATCCACAAGTTCTTCAAGGCAGGTCCAGATTGTCCCACTCCTCAACGGCGATTCGGTGTAGATCCCTGAGAGTGGTTGATGGGTCACGTCGTCCATAAACAGCCCTTTTTAATCCATCCTAGGCATTTTTGATAGGGTTCATGTCTGGAGAACATGCTGGCCACTCCAGTCGAGCGATGTCGTTATCCTGAAGGAAGGCATTCACAAGATGTGCACGATGGGGGCGTGACTTGTCGTCCATGAAGACGAATGCCTCGCCAACATGCTGGCGATATGGTTGCATTATCGGTCGGAGGACGGCTTCACGTATCGTACAGCCGTTATGGTGCCTTCCATGACCACCAGCGGCGTACGTCGGCCCCATATATTGCCACCTCAACACAGCAGGGAACCTTCACCTTGCTGCACTCTCTGGACAGTGTGTCTAAGGCGTTCAGCCTGACCGAGTTTCCTCCAAACACGTCTCCGACGATTGTCTGGTTGAAGGCATTTGCGACACTCATCGGTGACGAGAACATGATTCCAGTCGTGAGCGATCCATTCGGCAAGTTGTTGGATCCATCTGTACCGCGCTGCGTTGTGTCGTGGTTTCAAATGGACCTCGCCGTGGACGTCGGTAGTGAAATGTTCAAATGTTTGTGAATTCCTAAGGGACCAAACTGCTTAGGTCATCAGTCTCTAGACTTAGACACTACTTAAACTAAATTTAACTAACTTATGCTGAGAACAACACACCCACCCATGCCCAATATAACTTAAACTAACTTACTCTATGGACAACACGCACGCCCATGCCCGAAGGAGCACTCGAACCTCCGATGGGGGGAGCCGCGCGGACTGTGACAACGCGCCCCCTATACGGCTTGGCTACCCCGCGCGGCTGTCGGGAGTGAAGTTGCGAATCATGGAGCCTATTGCGCACATTGTGAGTCGATACAAGACATCCTGTGGCTGTACAAAAAAGTGTTACTCAAAATGGTGGCGTTGCCGTCAGTAAACCTTGGGCGGCCTGAGCGAGACATGTCATCTACAGTTCCTGTCTCTCTGAATCTCCTCCATGTCCGAACAACATCGCTTTGGTTTACTCTGAGACGCCTGGATACTTCCCTTGTTGAGGGCTCTTCCTGGCAAAAAGTAACAATGCGGACGCGATCGAACCGCGGTACTGAGCGTGTAGGCATGGTTGAACTATAAACAACAAGAGCTGTTTACCTCCTTCCTGGTGGAATGATTGGAACTGATCTGACTATCGGACCCCCTCCGTGTGATAGGCGCTGCTGAAGCATGGTTGTTTACATCTTTGTGAGGGTTGAAACGCGTACGTTTCATATGTATTCAGTTCCAGCGATGGCGAGCCATGAGAGAATCTCTGACCAGCGAGTTATTTATCGTTGCTAGTCTGCGCTTGACCGCGCGAGAGTTCAGTTGCGAGTTGCACTCAGTAGTAGTCGAGTTCAGTTGCTGGTTGCACTCAGTCGGATACAGTTGGAGACTAGTAAAGCGTGGGAGAGGAGCAGTAGTTGTTGCGAGTGGACGGTTGTACCGAGCGGGCGTCGACATGGGTCGGCGGCGTGCTCTCCCTCCATCTCTGGTCACGGTTCTGGACGAGGTATTTTGTTATAGAAGGTAATGAAGCAGCATTGCGCTCAGCTAATAATGTATGGTAATTGTAATTAATTTGTTCAAGAAATGCCCCAACAATAATTTCGTTTTCAAAGCAATCGTTTTTAAGAAAAGAATCATTACAACTGAAACAATATTTCCTATGCTTTTCCTCCCTGAATCAATTTATCAGATTAAATATTGCACAGGGCCTAAGGTCAGCGCAGCTGGCCTTATAAAATTTATCAGGTTCACCTTAACGTTAATTTTGTGGGGACTTAACATTTTTGCACATTTTTATTATCATTGAGTTTTATTACTGTGGGAAGCTAACATTTGGCATTATTTGCAATTCTATTCAATTCTTTTCATTTTCATATTTTTACGGGAAGGTTACACTTGGCTCCATTTATATTTAATTAATATCATTAATTTCTGCGGGGAAGTTACAGGGTTTAGTGACATCTACGAACAGTCAAAGAGACTGTGCCTGTCATTCAATATGCAAGGTCAACGTCTGTCTTCAGGAGCTCTGGGAACTGGGGTGATGCAAGAATTATTTTGATGTGTATACATAACAGTACTAGCTACCGATACTCTACAATAATGTATCTCACTCTTTTCATTTTTATTACGGATTCCAATACAACACATTATTCCCCACTCTTTTGGCTCTAAAATCCTATTTTTGTTGATAGTCTCCGTCCAATGCGACAGCCTTATGCCACCTTACTGGGATGGCCAGATAAAGTCTCAACGTAAGTATAGACAGAAGAAATTCTCTCAATTACTGAACGCTGCATACTCAACGACGACTTCCAACCCGGAGGTGAAATCCAGAATCGTATAGGTTCGCAAGAGTAGAGTGCCTAACTGCTCTAACTATAAACTCTCCTGAGAGCAAAGACAGCAAGTCCGTCTGTACCAACAAAACTGGTACCGAGCGTCCGCCACACACGGGCATTTGCAACGGAAGACCTCGTCTCTCCACCGCTGGCTTCCCAGCAAGGCTCGGCTCCTCACCCTCGTAATTCCGAAAACAAATCATATTCCCCAAACCACGGAATATTCTCTCTCTCTACAGATTCTTCCGAACGACGATCAACCATATTTTAGTGTTTTGTCGTCCAGCGCGGAAAGTTTGCGAGGAAAAACCTATACTCGTACAATGGTACGCTTCTGAGTAAAAACCCTTGTAAATAACCCAACCTGCGTGGTTTCCGAGGTGCCGCTTCTTCGTTACTTTCACCTGTGTCCGAGACTTGCAGAGTTCCCGGTTATCCCTCCGGTCCTGCTACAATAGCGGCCGGCCGTCACCCTATTGTGCTCCAGAGCTCAGGTGCCACGACGCCCGTCTAGCTACTTCCTGTTTTTAAGCAGGGTTGGGAGTTGGGTGTTTGGGGGAAGTGACCAAACAGCGAGGTCATCGGTCTCATCGGATTAGGGAAGGACGGGGAACGAAGGCGGCCGTGCCCTTTCAAAGGAACCATTCCAGCATTTGCCTGGAGCGATTTATGGAAATAACGGAAAACATAAATCAGGATGGCCGGACGCGGGATTGAACCGTCGTCCTCCCGAATGCGAGTCCAGTGTGCTAACCACTGCGCCACCTTGCTCGCTCGACCTTTTAAGCAGGACCAACATCTGTGTGGGCCTTCCACCCAGAGCTTGAGTTCTGCGTGTCATTTCATCTCCTCTGGCGTTCCAACCTCTACTACTATAGGCAATCATTCATTACGCCATTCTGATAATAAAGACACTCCGTCACCTTTCATGCAATAAGCGTTAACAATTATTTACAAGCTGTACGTGACAATGTCAGTCTCCTTTAAATATCCATATATACGATGTAGAACCTATCAAATGATACCTAATTGTGGTTGTAGTTCACGGAAAAAGTGTGTGGACGAGTGCTTGTTGTGGTGTCACCGCCAGACACCACACTTGCTAGGTGGTAGCCTTTAAATCGGCCGCGGTCCGTTAGTATACGTCGGACCCGCGTGTCGCCACTGTCAGTTATTGCAGACCGAGCGCCACCACACGGCAGGTCTAAAGAGACGTCCTAGCTCTCGACCACAGTTGTACAGCCGACTTTGCTAGAGATGGAACTGACAAATTACGCCCTCATTTGCCGAGACGATAGTTAGCATAGCCTTCAGCTACGTCATTTGCTACGACCTAGCAAGGCGCCATTACCAGTTTATATTGAGATTGTACTTATGTATCAACAAGAGGATGTTCTCCAATTATGGATTAAAGTTAAGTATTCCAGAAGCTATGTACTAATTTTGGCTACTATAATTCCTTGTCATTTTCCAGACCTCACGCCAGCCTGCGTGAGCTTAAACGCGTGCATTTCGGCCTCCTCTAGCTACACGGTGTTGGCTCGTCTGCCAATACATCACTTGTAATGTGCGAAATTATAGCCACCTTACACAGTACTTACAGAACGACCCTCGTAGATCGCTTCTACCATTATGGAAAGTGATATGCTACGAATTTATAAGCAGTATCTTTTCTGCTTGTTTAAGCTGTAATGTATTTAATCGGTTCATTGGAGGGTTCCTCGTTCATCCTTAAAAATACTAATAATCATCTGGCTCTGTCACAATTTCTCTTAGCTTGTTAGTATAGCTGTATGTAGAACGCCTTCGAAATCACGTTTTTGCACATTGGCACTTCCTCTCGCTTTTCTTTTTGCAGCATGTAGCGACTGCAGCCTCATTACATGCCACTTCCACATCATCGAGCAGCGACATGGTCACCATGAAGGTCGAGTTCAAACTGATGTACTCTGGGCATAAATATTATGCACTGATATTGTGCCATTACTGGCATCGCACATCCACTCACAAGGGAACGTCCCCACCGCACCCCCCTCAGATTTAGTTATAAGTTGGCACAGTGGATAGGCCTTGAAAAACTGAATCAAGATCAATCGAGAAAACAGGAAGAAGTTGTGTGGAACTATGAAAAAATAAGCAAAATATACAAATTGAGTAGTCAATGTGCAACATAGGAAACATCAAGGACAACGTGAGCTCTAGAGCGCCGTGGTCTCGTGGTTAGCGTGAGCGGCTGCGGAACGGGAGGTCCTTGGTTCACGTCGTCCATCGACTGAAAAGTTTAATTTTTTATTTTCAGACACTTATTATCTGTACGTCCGTCCGTCCGTCCGATGCGAGATAACTGCGCCGTAGTATGGGGACGCCACACCTAAACAAACATCGAAACACACACCGTCAGTCGACTACAGCGCACGAAAGAGAGAGTATTTCTGCTAACGAGGCTCCCTGACTGGCAGTTGACTGTTCACTACTTTGGACGAGAGTGCATTAAATACGTGAGATGTATTCCGTGGGCAATATGAATCCAGCAAATATAGCTCGCGACTTCAATAACAATCGCACGGTTTTGCGGTGCGGTCGCAAAACACAGGCGGTAAACTTATAACAGTGAACAGAGACGTCAGTGAACGAACGGACAGATCATAACTTTGCGAAAATAAAGAAAGTAAAATTTCCACTTGAGGGAAGACTTGAACCATGGTCCTATAGTTCCACAGCAGCTCAAGCTCACGACGGGAGCACGGCGCTCCATAGCTCACACTGTCCTTGATGTTGGCTATCTTACACATGGACTACTCAGTGTGTATATTTTGCTTACTTTTTTCATAGTTCGACACAACTTCTTCTTGTTTTCTAGATTGATCTGTGTTCAGTTTTTCAAGGCCTATCCACTGTGCCAACTTATAACTAAATCTGAGGGGGGTGCGATGGGGAGGTTCCCTTGTCAGTATACTGACACAATATCATTGCACAACAAATATTGAGCGTATTATGGTTCTGTGTTGGTGTAAGCTGTTGCCACCACATCAGACAAGAAAGATGTAGCGCACAGATCGATAGGAGGCGTTCGATCAATCGCGCCTATCACGAGGGAGGTCAGAGACACACCGACAAGCAACACGCCGCCAACACCCTCGCGACAGCAAGTATTTAGGCCGCCGCCGCTGACCGGAGGGCCTCAGTCACTGACTCACTGGCTCACTCAGGCTACGACACTGGATAGCTAACAGGTTAGTGACTAAAGATTAGCGATACTATCTGCAAGAGTACTATTACGGATGGGTTTCCACCACACACATGGATTCTATTCAAGTTAAGTAGTACCTTCGTGTGAATAAAGAACCGTATTAATCCACGTGTGCATTGGTGTTGTAGAAAGAGTATACCAGCCACCCATAACAAAATCCTCTCTCTTGCTTCCTACAGTATAAGACTCGACAGGTTTCTTTACCTTATAATGGCTAAGTAACCACACCATACCTGAAATAAAATGAAAATGAACACTAAGTGTTCTATGCACAACTGAACAGTAAGTGTTCTATGCACAACCCTTTCCGATGTGCTTTACCTGAAGGCAGGTCTTCCCACGGTTCCTCTCCATGTCCCATGCTTCTGCCTTCCGCTGCTCTCATTTCCAAGTAGCTTCCCCTTCCTTTAATGTACAACTGACGCGTTTCGCATCATAAATGTTTATCATGTTGTGCGCTATCGAACATGGCATTAGCAAACATTAAAAGCACTCTACATAAAAGACATGTCTGGGACGAATAACGAAAGGAGGACGAAAGAGCTGGTGGCAGATAGAATTACTGTGGTGCAAAGGGACCACCGCGAGGGAAGTAGGACACCCCTGCTACGGAACGCTGCTGTTAGAGAGGTTGGGGGGAGAGATGAAAGGCGAGACTTGGCCGGCGTCGTGTGTCTGCATGTCGGACGGCGAGCGCGTCGGCGCCAGCGCGACCCCTGAATCGATTCCCTGCTGGTCAAGGCCGCCTGCCCACCTGCCACAGGCGGGGGTGGGGTGCGGTGGGAGAGGGGCGCGCGGCTCAGGGCCGTCGCCCGCCCACGCTGGCCGCACGTGTCGAGGCAACACCCACACACCTCACCCCACCAGCCGGCGACACATCCGACCCTTTATGCGAAAGCAGCAGACAAAAGTACACGGGACTTCAGACTTACCACAGGCGGCAGACGTAGCAGGAACGTTCGGGAACCCCGCCAGATGTACTTGTTTCTTGGGTCAAACTTCGTTTTACAAACAGAACTTCATATCAGACTTATCTTCGCTTTACAGACACAACTTCACATCTATGATAGTCCTACCCAAATATACTATGATTGCAATAGATTCATATTACGAATTTCATAACATGTCTTTCCACACCGCTGTGTGGACAAACGAAGTTGTGTGAACATATTAATTATTTTTGAGCAACGTCACTTGATCGAACCCAAAGAAGGGAAACTGGCTAAATATAAATGAAATAGCAGTGTCTGCGCTATTAAGAAGTATGAATTTTGAAAACAAAGCCAGCTGAATAATCTTACTGTAGTCTAACTGTACTGTTTAACTGGACTTAAAAAATTTCGTATGGTTTACATATAGCAACGGAAACTTGGTACTGCTCCAAATTATGGACGTAAAATATCAGTATGCGGCACCAGGAAGCAAGTTAAATAGGAATGAAAACCTTGCGCAAGTGCAATGCTAGGATGTGCAGCTATTCCAAACGCCTCATGCTGCAATCACTGTGTTCTTGAAAGTGCAATTCGGCGGCACAAATAACCAGAAAAATGACTTTCTTTCGTGAGGAGACGGAGGTGGAATTTGACCTCTCTAAATGATGCAAAGTAATTGACCTTTAACAAACTTTACTGCAAAAACTGAAAATCGTTGTCTGCCTATTGTTTTCACCTTTACAAAAAAATTTATAATAAACATTTCTGTGCCTAGTAATAATTTCTGAGAAATGGTAAAGAAATGTAAAATCTGTAACCTCTGAGTGCAACCCATGTGAGTAAAAAACTTTGCTTGTTCTCGTCTGAACAACGAAATCATAGCTTCCACTAAAACCTTTCGTTATTCACACACAACGTCATTACGCGCAAGCAAGAACGCAGAAACAATTTACCTAAAAAAATACTCTTCACTTGTCCAGTTAATCCTTACAGAATCATAATTCACAATTCGTGCTTCTCTGGATCATTATCTTTGTGCTCTGCAAGCCAGTTCTATTCGCTCTGTTGTTGTTGTTGTTGTTGTGGTCTTGAGTCCAGAGACTGGTTTGATGCAGCTCTCCATGCTACTCTATCCTGTGCAAGCTTCTTCACCTTCCAGTACCTACTGCAACCTATATCCTTCTGAATCTGTTTAGTGTATTCATCTCTTGGTCTCCCTCTACGATTTTTACCCTCCGCGCTGCCCTCCAATGCTAAATTGGTCATCCCTTTATGGCTCAGAAAATGTCCTACCAACCGATCCCTTCTTCTAGTGAAGTTGTGCCACAAACTCCTCTTCTCCCCAATCATATTCAGTACCTCCTCATTGGTTTTGTGATCTACCCATCTAATCTTCAGCATCCTTCTGTAGCACCACATTTCGAAAGCTTCTATTCTCTTTTTGTCTAAATTATTTATCGTCCACATTTCACTTCCATACACGGCTACACTCCATACAAATACTTTCAGAAAAGACTTCCCGACACTTAAATCTATACTCGCTGTTAACAAATTTCTCTTCTTCAGAAATGCTTTCGTTGCCATTGCCAGTCTACATTTTATATCCTCTCTACTTCGACCATCATCAGTTGTTTTGCTCCCCAAATAGCAAAACTCATTTACTACTTTGAGCGTCTCATTTCCTAATCTAATTCCCGCAGTATCACCCGACTTAATTCGACTACATTCCATTATCCTTGCTTTCATTTTGTTGATGTTCATCTTATATCCTCCTTTCAAGACACTGTCCATTCCGTTCAGCTGCTCTTCCAGGTCCTTTGCTGTGTCTGACAGAATTACAATGTCATCGGCGAACCTCAAAGTTTTTATTTCTTCTCCATGGATTTTAATTCCTACTCCGAATGTTTCTTTTGTTTCCTTTACTGCTTTCTCAGTATACAGATTGAATAACATCGGGGATAGACTACAACCCTGTCTCACTCCCTTCCCAACCACTGCTTCCCTTTCATGCTCCTCGACTCTTATAACTGCCATTTGGTTTCTGTACAAATTGTAAATAGCCTTTCACTTCCTGTATTTTACCCCTGCCACCTTCAGAATTTTAAAGAGAGTATTCCAGTCAACACTGCCGAAAGCTTTCCCTAAGTCTACAAATGCTGGAAACGTAGGTTATGGGTAATGCAGGTGTAGGCTTAATAATGAATAAAAAAATAGGATTGCGGGTAAGCATTATTGTGGCCAAGATAGATACGAAGCCCTCGGCTACCACAGTAGTACAAGTTTATTTGCCGACTAGCTCCGCAGATCATTCGCTCAGCTGCACACCTAAAACACGACTTCCTCACTACCTGCTCTTAAAATGCCTTCTGCAACGACAGTGCTACCAGCAACCAAAGACCACATTGCTTGAACTCAGAACCTCTGTGGTGTAACGTACAGAATATCGAAAACTAAAAAGTAAACTGAACTGCGAACAGGTGTTGAAGGCACAACGACACCGACCGACCGCCGTGTCATCTTCAGCGTATAGGTGTTAATGGATGCGGATACAGAGGGGCATGTGGTCAGCCACCGCTCTCCCATTCGTTGTCAGTTATGGTGGCCGCAGCCTCTACTTCGCCTTTTCGCCTTCAACTAGCTCCCCAATTGGCCTGACAGGGACTTTCACCCCGTTTGCCAACAGCGCTCGGCAGACCGGTCATCCTTCCAAGTGCGAGCCAAGTACAACAGCGCTTAACTTCAGCGATCTGACGGGAACCACTGTTACCAATTGTAAACAATTGATAGAAAAATATACAGTATACACATGCGAAATATGGCACATCGAATGAAAATAAAGCTTTTATCACTTTCCTTGAATACCAAAAATAAACTAGGAAACTTGCATTAGGAATTCAGCGGCGCTACATCGGATACATCTTAGAGGTCAGAAATGATTCTCTTAGAACTTTTACTGCTACTGATCTCAGAAAACACTATCCACCACGGATATCACAAATCCTTAAGCCGGCCACACAGGCTCCAGCCAGGACTCATTTAGGAGGGTTAATGGCTGGAAATTACCCCTTTTCTCCTGGATACAGGCTCTGGAGGCACAATGGACGCCTCATGAACACCCACCGCGCGTGTCTAGGACGCATCTTGTCACGGTTCGTGCGGCTCCCCCCATCAGAGGTTCGAGTCCTCCCTCTGGAATGGGTGTGTGTGTTGTCCTTAGCGTAAGTTAGTTTAAGTTCGATTAAGTAGTGTGTAGGATTAGGGACCGATGACCTCTGCAGTTTGGTCCCATAAGACTTTGCCACAAATCTTCCAGGAGCACACAGGCACAGCCTAGAAATTATATATTACAGGTTTTGCCCAGAATGCAAAAAAATGGTTCAAATGGCTCTGAGCACTATGGGACTCAACATCTTAGGTCATAAGTCCCCTAGAACTTAGAACTACTTAAACCTAACTATCCTAAGGACATCACACACACCCATGCCCGAGGCAGGATTCGAACCTGCGACCGTAGCAGCCCCGCGGTTTCGGACTGCAGCGCCAGAACCGCAATGCCACCGCGGCCGGCGCCCAGAATGCATCTTCCACTCCACTATGAAATGTGGAAGTGTTCCAAAATGTTCAAGCCGACTGTCATGTGAAATTTAATTATAAGTCGGGCTCTAGGGGCTTATTTCGTAGGTACTTTGCCTGCAAAAAGACGTAGTTACAGTTGTGGTCCTCTATACAGTATTTAGTGTTGGAATTTGTAAACAGCTGCGAGCGAAAATTTCCACACCGATGGTTTTTTTTTATCTTTTCGTATGCTCTCTCATAAGATTTTTTCAGCGCGATTTCCTACCTCCCATTTCCGCGTCGTTCCCTTGACCAGAATGTTTCGTGGAACTCTGGGTGCTGACATTTAGTACCGTACTTGACATTTTTAAGCCGGCGCCATGAATCTTGGGGCTGACCTCGCCTTTCGTGGACGCCGGGAATCGCAGTAAGTTCTCCCCAGAAGCGGCCTCTATGGCAATGCCACCTGACTTCACACCACATACCCTCCGCTGAAGTTCGTCACTGTGGCCTCAGCTAGAGGTTACGAGACAGTTACATGTTTTCAGTACAGTTACTGAAATCGTTGTATTTGCTGTGACGCTGAAGTCATGACGAAAGAGCTGTAGAAATACTAGCGATGTGACTGAGTGTTCTAGTACTTATTGCCAGGCTTTATGCTTATAGCGAAGGCATCATCGATAGTGCTGTCAATACTAGAAAGTGAGCCCCTGTACTGGATGATCTTGCAAAACTTTCCAAGAATCCTGAATTTGTATTTTGATTCGAGACCAGTCGCAAGACTTATGGAGTTTAATGCGAATCACTTTGAAAAGTTCTATTCACATCCCTCCTAGAGAACGTGTGGCATATTAACGTTCCCAAGCAGATGAGGATGTGGTTTTAGACAGTTTCCATTGAGAGCTCTCTGAAACTGAAGATTTGCATAACGCTAAATTCTCACGGCACTGGAATAGCACTTATATACAGAACACTTTAGAAAGAAGTATTACACGTTCCTACAGCATGTTGGATTGGTCAAAACTAGGACAAAACTTCCTATAAAGATGCGTCCGGAAAGTAATACTTGTTGATACATGCACCAATCTGTCTCCTCATACTCCTCGGTCTGTTACGTCGAAGTTGCCACTATAGGCAGTGCTGCACGTGGTTACACCTTACCCTGACATATACTTCAGATCTTCTTTGCAGTGAGTCACGCATTCTGTGATACAGAATAACGCTCCTGTAACGCCTGCAGATTGTCAATGGGTTAGACATAAACTAATGCCTTTAAATGACCCCTCAGCTAGATATCCAAAGGATCCAGGAAAATTACAACAATTGAGATATGCACAATGCATTGCAACTGTAAGAAGACATATACCACCGAATACTACATGTTACTCGTCGCAAGAAAAAGGGCTCGTATCTCAACAGGTATTGGCATCCGGACATGGTACTGACGCTTGTGGTCAGTAGTGAAATCGGGTCGAGGAGGAGGGGCATACATTCTGGTTTTGGGGGGATTCGGTTATGCACAAAGTCGCTGGTCATAATACCAGTTGGGGCACTCAAAATTGCTGTTCGCAGCTGTCCTATGTACGTTTACACTTTCCCATTATAGCATTGTATTTTTTATATATTTCAGTTTTCAGTTTTTATTCACGCTGATTATTTCGGCTCTTAATGAAACACAAGTTCATCAGCAGTTTTTAGAACAACAGTCAACTATAATAGCTATCATGGTCTGTTGCTATAACAAGATTTAGATATTGAACACTGACTTATCCTACATCCTGCAGGCGCCATCTGCCTATAGCTGCGTGCACTGCTCTTAGCGGCTTTGTACACTGATGAGCCGAAACGTTATGAGAACCTACTTAAAAGAGTGATGGATCACTTCTGGAACGCAGTTCAGCAGTGATTCTGGGTGCCACGGATTCGACAAGTACTTGATAGATTTCCAAAGGTTTGTGGCACCAGACGCCTATGCACAGGACACATTGAAACGTCCCCTTTTGAAAATTATAAATGACTGTGCTGGAAAACTTCTTACGTTATTTGATTTTCGAACAGCTGAGCAAAATTGAACGTACTCAGACATTTCTCTCTTTACTTATTCTGATCAACAGTAAACTGACACAGAATATTTTTTTTAGCCCAACGCAATTTGACTTTCAATAATCCCTACAAAAGAATGGCCCTGACTAACAATAACCTATACCTTTCATGAATCACTTACCTCACAGAAATCTTCGTTACTCGAACTACTGCAATACAGCGAGCGCCAATACTGCCAGCTAAATAAAAGATTCTAACTACTGAAGGCATTAACAACTGATAGGCATAGTTAGCAAACGAGCAAATGAAAGATTGATACAGAACAAACAATGTATTTACCTTAATAATGTTCAAAAGTCATCAAATGTATATCAGTTCATGATATCCAGTCTTACAAATTACCTTTTTCTGGCGGACACACGTCCAGATCGTCCGCTCTCAAAAGTCTGCCATCTCTCTCCCCACATCCACCATTGCTGGCGGCTCACCTCCAACTGCGCAGTTTAGTCTATAGCCCATGATTTACGTACGTGCAGAACCATAAGTTTAATTAAGCCTCTCGTTGGGGTTATGATGCACTGAACCATACAGAAACTTGGCTCTCAGCGAAACTAAGCTGGCTCAGTTGAAGAGGGACAGTGTGTGGCAAGTACCTACATGATATATCACACACATGTTATATATCGTGTGAGACAGATTTTATGGCGGCAACATCACTGTAATTGTTCATACTTGGTCTTTGTCATCAGATGTTTGTTTTTAGAAGAAATAAAAAGAATCACACGAAGTTTCTTATTTAATTTATTCATTGGAATGATTTTGGTTTGTGGGACATTATCAGCGCCCGAACAAATACCCAATTTTTTTCAGTCTCGCCGCTTTCCTGAATAATGATGAAATGATGACGGCAACACAAACACCTTTCCCAGGGCGGACAAAATCCCCGACCCGGCCGGGAATCGAACACGGGCCCCTGTGATCCAGGGGCAGCAAATCTAGTAAAAAGCTTGAAGCGAAGCTCTGAAGCACCGAGCAATGGAGGAGGAAACAAAATGAAACTTAAGCGAGAGAGAGGGTATGTAATGTTACTGCAGTGATTACTCAACCTAGTCGAACTTACAAAGAACTTGACAATATGAGTCTAATTATCATTACGACGTTGCACCCCCACTGGCCCTGAAGCATGCACTGATTCGGTTGGGAAGGATGTCATAAAGCCGCTACATCCTATCTTGGAGGAAGCTGGCCCACAACTGTTGTAACAGTCGTTGATATTCTGGTTACTGGCACTGGGACGGAGTCTACGTCTCAGATGGACCCACACATGTTCTACTGGGGACAGATCTGGGAATCTTGCTGGCCACGGGAGCATCTCAGCCTTACACAACTATTTAAAACAGGTGCCATGTAAGGGCGAGAACTGTCCTGTTGAAAAACAACACCACGCAATTCTCGCTTGATATGTGACAGATGAGGACGCAGGATGTCAGTGCCATTGGAGTTCTTTCAACAGACAACATAGGAACACGCCAGGAATTCAACACTTACACACTGCACGACACATATATGATGCAATCAGAACACCAGAATTATGGGACGAACTAAACGTATTGACAGAAAAAATCTCTGATGAATGCCATAAAAAGTACAGGCCCGAGAGACCGTACAGACGACAAACCTAGATGCAGCACCTACATAGGTGCCATAGTGTGGAGGATGAAAACCGAGACAGAAAGAAGACCGACAGAAATGCATTAGTCTAAACACAATGTACAGATATCACAATAGATTACACATAACTAAAGCTCAATATGAATAGATGTAAACAGTGTCGGCGCACCGTCACAATTGTCACAGGCAAACACGGCACTTTAAACCTGTTAATAGCGTAATTATCTTAGTAACAGCTTTAGTAATTAGCATACAAAATATAGATCAGCATAGATCTTCTCAGTTAAAGGTGGATTGGCGACTGAGGATCAATGGCTTGACGACTAATTCCAAGGCTTTCATCCTTACTTTCCCAGGGTGGAGGGACTATAAACTTCTTCCTTTCCTATCTTATTTCCTCTTCTTCATTCTAAACTATATTTTTGTATTTCTTTTTCAAAATTTAAACTTCATGTAAATTTTTGTTAAACGGTTTGGGAAAGCTGCAATAAAGAAAAGAAAATAAAGATAAACAGCAAACAAAGATAACCAAGTAAAAGAAAACAAAATAAAAGAGACAAAAACAAAACACCATCAACTGTCAGCGCCCATATGCCCATGGCAGCGGCTAAGTGGTCAACAAAGACCCACCTTAAGCAATTAGGTGGTGGGTCGTAAAATCAGGGTGGCAAGTGAAAAAAAAAGTTCCTTCAATGACTACCATCCGTGACGTGAGGGCATATCGGATGACTCCTCATGTCGTGGCATGAGGAGTAGGGGTGAGTTGGGGAATTTAGCGCAGCAGTTACAATGACGCACGTCAATATGTCTTTAAGTGCGAGAGTTACTATCATCTGATCGATATTGCCATCTGTTGATTGGCTATGCAAATAATCATACAGAACACAGGAACCGTTACTTGCCAGTTGTCAGCGCCACAAGCAGGCGTATGTTTTGTCTTTGTTTCTTCTAATATTTCATCTCTAATTTCTATGAGTTAAGCCATTTCCTACTGCGTTAAATTACAAGTTTCTGTTGTTACGCCTGTTCTTGTACGTTAACACTCACGATTACGTAAGTATTATTTCTCTTAAGCATAGCGCGAGTGTGGAACTGTAATTTTATACAAGCTACGCTTGGTGGGCTAACTTCACTCACAGAGGCCGAGTGTGTCATTTTGCACCACTTCAGTTTCATATTAATGAGAGTAGGTAGCTAAAAGAGAATACTTCATGGAATTCTAAGTAACGTTGTGCATCATCATTTTTATAAGAACGGGTTCTTCTGTTCAGATGCCGAGGACGTACACCCGTAGAGCAGAGAGAGTTTCTTGGCCGGCAGGTGCATTAAGAAATGCCTTCAGTGCTCTCCGTAAAGGGACTATTATTACACAGAGCACCGTCCAACACAACATGCTAGACGCAAAAGTCTGTACATAGTACGTGGTGAATTCGGCAAAGATGGCGAGCAATGATACCGTGGTAGTTCTTGTACTTTTTTATGTCATTCTGAATGCAGTGGGTGGGACTGTCCTGAAAATTTTAGCTGTGACTCCTGTCCGCAAAAATGTTAGTTGTTTTACAGATATATAAGAGACCAATTACTGAATACGCTCTTACTCGTGCCGTCGTATTCATTTTTGTCACCATTAAAATCATCATCATCATCATCTTCATTTAAGACTGATTATGCCTTTCAGCGTTCAGTCTGGAGCATAGCCCCCCTTATACAGTTCCTCCATGATCCCCTATTCAGTGCTAACATTGGTGCCTCTTCTGATGTTAAACCTATTACATCAAAATCATTCTTAACCGAATCCAGGTACCTTCTCCTCGGTCTGCCCCGACTCCTCCTACCCTCTACTGCTGAATCCATGAGTCTCTTGGGTAACCTTGCTTCTCCTATGCGTGTAACATGACCCCACCATCTAAGCCTGTTCGCCCTGACTGCTACATCTATAGAGTTCGTTCTCAGTTTTTCTTTGATTTCCTCATTGTGGACACCCTTCTGCCATTGTTCCCATCTACTAGTATCTGCAATCATCATAGCTACTTTCATATCTGTAACCTCAACCTTGTTGATAAGGTAACCTGAATCCACCCAGCTTTCGCTCCCATACAACAAGGTTGGTCGAAAGATTGAACGGTGCACAGATAACTTAGTCTTGGTACTGACTTCCTTCTTGCAGAAGAGAGTAGATCGTAGCTGAGCGCTCACTGCGTTAGCTTTGCTACACCTCGCTTCCAGTTCTTTCACTATGTTGCCATCCTGTGAGAATATGCATCCTAAGTACTTGAAACCGTCCACCTGTTCTAACTTTGTTCCTCCTATTTGGCACTCAATCCGTTTATATTTCTTTCCCACTGACATTACTTTATTTTTGGAGATGCTAATCTTCATACCATAGTCCTTAACATTAAAAAAAAAGAAATTATATTTTGTGTCTTCTGTAGTTAATTAAGCTGATATTTTCTCCATTTTCTTTTTGTAAACTATGTTGTTCAGTGTTTTGTTTAATAATCATAATATTCAGTAATTATATTTTGTGTTATGAGATATGTGGAACTAAACATCTTATCTCATTACTTGGGCCAATTTGCCCCACTTACTGCATCATTTCACCCCCTACGTCGGGTAAAATGACGCAATAGAGTGACGTCATAATTATCGCAATCTTAAACATGGTTCCGAAACAGCAACTGTTTGATCTGAAGAGGTTGAAAAATTAGCCAACCAGTTGAAAATAAAGGTTTATTACCCCTTGACCACGGTTTCGATATTTGTAAAAATAGTAGTGGCCTTATTACATCACATCTATTGTGTGGTGTCACCGCCAGACACCACACTTGCTAGGTGGTAGCTTTTAAATCGGCCGCGGTCCGCTAGTATACGACGGACCCGCGTGTCGCCACTGTCAGTAATTGCAGACCGAGCGCCACCACACGGCAGGTCTAGAGAGACTTCCTAGCACTCGCCCCAGTTGTACAGCCGACGTTGCTGGCCATGGTTCACTGAGAATTACGCTCTCATTTGCCGAGACGATAGTTAGCATAGCCTTCAGCTACTTTTGCTACGACCTAGCAAGGCGCCATTACCAATTGATATTGTGATTATAAAGCCTGTACAGTAACGAGAGATGTTCTACAAATGTGGATTAAAGTTAAGTATTTCAGAAGCTACGTACTTTTCTTTATAGCATTCATTACGTATCCTGTTTCAGACCTCATGCCAGCCTGCGTGAGTTTAAGCGCGTGCCTTTCGGCTTCCTCGCCTTGTGCCTAGGCTGTCTTGTCTAGACACAACATATTTTGCTATCAAATGGTTCAAATGGCTCTGAGCACTATGGGACTCAACTGCTGAGGTCATTAGTCCCCTAGAACTTAGAACTAGTTAAACCTAACTAACCTAAGGACATCACAAACATCCATGCCCGAGGCAGGATTCGAACCTGCGACCGTAGCGGTCTTGCGGTTCCAGACTGCAGCGCCTTTAACCGCACGGCCACTTCGGCCGGCTATTTTACTATCAGGTGGCGTAATAAGGCCACTAATTCCGAAGAAGATTTTTTACAAATATCGAAACCATGGTCAAGCGCTAATAAACCTTTATTTCCAACTGTTTGGCTGATTTTTCAACCTGTTCATAATTATCAGTTTTTTTTTTCAAAACGTGTAGCTGTATATTTATGGTTTGAAGATATGTAACAGAAAACATGTGCGGCTAATGCTGTACGAAAAATTGGAGCCTCTAGGTACTGTAGAATAAAAGTTACAGTGCCCGCGGTGTAGCGCACTGCTTCCCGAGCGAGAAGGCGTGCCGGTCCCCGGCACGAAGCCGCCCGGCGGATTAGTGTCGAGGTCCGGTGTGCCGACCAGCCTGTGGATGGTTTTTAAGGCGGTTCTCCATCTGCCTCGGCGAATGCGGGCTTGTTCCCTTATTCCGCCTCAGTTACAGTATGTCGGCCATTGCTGGGCAAACACTGTCGCCACGCATGCGTACACCATCATTACTACACCATGCAAACATTTGGGGTTAGACTCTTCTGGTATGAGACGTTCCCGGGGGGATCCACTAGGGGCCGAACCGCACAATAAGCCTGGATTCGGTGTGCGGCGGCGGTGAGGTGACTGGACTGCTGTAGCCTGTTGTGGGGTTGTGAATCACTGAGGGCTACGGCGGTACGAAGCCTCTCCGTCGTTTCTAGGTCCCCGGTTCAATACACAATACGCAAGGTTATAGGCAGAATGACTTAGATGCGCTAAATTCCCCCACTTTCCTCTAGCGCCGCTGTTCCTCTCCAAAACATTGGAGGAAAGGGACCTCTCTCCAGATAGCTACCATACTCCCCGTTGGCGGTCATCCGGGCTACTGCAGAACCGCAGTTTCATCGATGAACACAAAGTGAGGCCATTTATCATCAGTCCATGCTTTCCAGCCACAGCACCAGTCCAAAGAGAGCCGCTTGTGTTGTGGTTGTAACCTCCCCCTCACTTATCGACCTTAATGACAGTGAAAAATTAAACCGCATGTACCTAATGGGAATTTGGGAAAAGCAATCGTCACCGAAGTTTATCTGTCAGTAAAGAGGGAGGAAAGGGTTACATCTAAATGAAAGGAAAAATGCAAATGAAACTGGTGGAAATTAATTTTGAAAAGGGGTAAAGTTAATAAAGAAAGTAAATGTGCGGCCGTTACGTTGACAATTAACTAGCGGTAATTAGATATTTGAGATTTGGGGAAAATTACGGTCGCCAGTCCTATGGACAATTACTATAGTAACTGAAAAAGAAAGGTTATTGCACATATAATTAGCACTAGAAGCGTGGCAACTGAAGGTTGACACGTGTATTGTGAAAACTGAATGTTTGTCAGAAGTAATAAATTTCGCTACACTCTGACTTAATATAGCAAAAGAATTAATAAAACCGGAAAATTGAAAGTTAATTTAGTGACTGAAATTAATAGTGAGCTTTGTTTCTGAAGCACATCGAAATTCAGTAAAATACGGTTAGTCTTGGGCTACCTCGACAATCATTTCAAAAGCTACTTGAATCTACGCAATTTAGAAATAAGAGATTTAACTTTGAACTTGAATTAAATGATTCTGAACAATTAACAATAGTAAAATTTAGTACGTACCAAGCTGAGCTGCAGTCACAGGTAAGCTAAACAAAACTCGCACTCTTAATTTGTGCTTGTGTAATCTAAATATTGTAGCCAGCTATGAATACTTTAACTGAACTTTGAACTTAAAGCAGTGAAATGGAATGATATTACTTTAATGCTGGCGTATGAATTTCAACGACACTCGGGTTCATTCCGGAAAAGGAAGGGACCCTGCTTGGTAATGCAATTGGGACAATGAGCAACAAAGGTTCATGCTACGTTACCGTAATTTTGTGATTTGAACAGTTTTAAAAGCTGAGGTCTGCCATACAGTTCTAAAACTTTACGTGCATCCAGTCTTCCTTGTTGGTTGATTGAACGTTTGAAGCCGTCGATCGAGGAGGTGGCGACCATCACTCACTGTCGGCCGTCGCTGTTGCAGAAGCTGGATGTTGGCGCGCCTTCTTCTCGACACGGTCACCAGGCGAAACGGGCTCTTCATGTGCGCCAGCTAATGCTTCCCGTCCGCGACACCGTGTCAGAAACTATCATAGCAAGTCGAGCGCAATTACATGCTGCCAAACCCCGAAAGCACGGCAACTCGAGGGAGCGTCACCCAACACACCTGCTCCACCGCACTACCCCAGCCAGACTCTGCTCTGCCCGCGCTCCACGCGACAGAGCCAACACTACCAAAGATCCTAAACACTTTGGTTCACCACATGGAGGTAAGAATAAGGGGAGATGGCGCTGCGTATCCCAGCCGTAATACGTTTTGAAGCCATGGGGGCGTGGCTCGCTGCCATGACACTCTGACCAAAACATTGCCAGTGTGCTATAGTGCTGCGTGTATTACAGTCGCTAATTGCACCATATACGCATGTAACGTCATCAGATTGGTTGTTTCAAAGTTTTAGTTTAAAATAAAATCTCGTAAAGGCGAAATTCCGCGTTTCTTCTGATTAAAAATAGTTTTAATGTAATATTACGAATAGGTAGCCTTCAATGTAAACGATACAATTTTGTTAATTCAGTAATAAACGTGTATCACAAACTAAATAATAGAAACTGAAAACTAAGTTAGCTAAACCCTCCCTCCAAAGCCCCATACATACATCTTGTTTGTAATACGTACTGGGACATTTCAGTTACGTTACACTACTGGGAAACACTGTTCACTACCACCAATATTTACTGAAATACGGTACATAGAATGCCAAATCTACACAGTGTCCTGTTTAGGCCTATACTTTATCCCAGTTAATGTAGTGTTAGCTTTTCATTTGGTACATGATGAAGACAAAGTGAGTTACTCAACACTTCGATTATCGACGATACGTACATATTATACTGAAACGTGAACTTGAAAACTAAGAATTTAATTCTTTGAATTAACATACCTTTTGCACATGTTTTGGGTGTGTACGGAAAACTGATGGTACAGCATTTTCTCGGAGCCTTACTGTTGAAAGGGAAGTTCGGTCTATGTCCTATTCTCGGAAATAATGAGAACATATAGTGCTCCATTTAGGCGCACGCCAATTCTTCCTCCTCACAGCATTCTCCCACAGAGCTTTCCGACTTTCATTTTTAGGAAATCTAAAATCATACAGGAGAAAAACACGCTATAGTACAAGTACCGATGTAGCACACGTTCATTCACAATGAAGTTGTAAAATCACATTTAACGAGACAACTTACACATGAAATGTTATTCCCTTCGATTTCGCATCACAATCAGAACGATTCGTACATCCGAACACCACACAAGTCACCATAATAGCGCAAAATCCTTCCAAAAGCGAGCGACAGGCCTATACACACAAGCTTACAGCAGCAATGTTTTGGTCGGATTGAGATGGCTACCCTCGGTTTCACATAGCTTCACAGCTGTGACGTCACGGCGTCTCCCTCTATTCTTACTTCCATGGTTCTCCACACGACCTATCGATATATTCGTTCGATAGCATAGTTTTCCCTAGGCCAGACCCAGCGTATAAATACAAATAATATTCACAAAACAAACCAATTATACATCGATATAAATGCATATATATACAAATGGTAAAACAATTACAATATACAAAGACACAGAAATGTTATATCTTCAGGTAACAAAATAAGGAACAAAATTTGCAGTACAGTAGATGGAAATAGGAGGATATGCATTTCCGGCGTTACATGGTGTTAATGGGAACCTTCGAATTGAACGGTAATTCCCTAGTCTATCTGCTGCTCGTCTCAGACCAGTGGTGCTGGATGACATACAACATTGCAGGGAGCCCATCAGTTGATCTCGGATGGCAGATGCAGATGTGAAGGTGTTACGACGTGCTTGGCGCAGCGCGAAGTATAGCGTGGTAGTGGTCAGATGTGGTCGATCGGAACCTTGACGTGGAGTATTCGTTCCCTCACGCTCCAGTGTAGTCCAACATGGGTACGCTGTACATCTGAATGCTCCATAAATCTGTATATTGCACGATTCTACCAGCCAGCAAAATGGAGATCCACAGTGAGGATCCTTTGAAACTGTCAGATGCTATTAACTCTCACACGAGAACGAGGAAACTGCCTATCGTTTACAGTGATCACTCAAGATCTGACAGTGTTTACGACCCTTATACACCCTGCTAGCCCTGGTGACGACACTGAAAATGAGCGACACTAATAGATTCTGGTGGCCGTTCTACCCATCACAGGAACTGCAACACTTGTTTTACGAACCTGCCGCTGATGTGTACGTGTACGAAGCTACATTGACGTCCCACCATGTCTTATGTATGTGTAACACTACCGATTCTTACTAAATTAGCAGTATACCCATAATGTTACTCGTGTGATAGGAGTGAGAGGTCGTGTACGAGTGTAATGGTTTAAGACAGGGGCGGGCAGGAATCCTGCACATGTGCGGTGCACTTGCACGCATGCAGTTAACAGGTGTTCCGCGTGCACACAGGGGCAAGCTGGCCACCCGCTTATCTCCCATCCCCACCATACCTTCTGTCCGCTCCTTCCTCTGTAATGCGTTTTGTTTCCTAGCTTGCTTTATTGAGTGAATGAATAAGGTTAGTAGGAGTGCTTGAAAGAAATCATGGTTTGAAAGAGTACCTATAACCTACGATACGTTTTATTTAATTATCACAGATGGAGTTTACAATACGTTTAATATCTGGATCAAAATTTCTACATACAGACAAACACAAACAGTTACTTAAATTTTCATCACTGATGTTTGCTCTTAACCGAGATTTATGAATTCAGCAAATGGTTTTCCAGCTCTCGCTATATTAAGCGCAGTCTTATAACTTGCACATACCGCTGGGCTATTATTATTGTCGTCCTGAAAACTTGAAAACAGTGCTCCATAAAATGTTAGATCAGTTAGATGAGAGACATGACGAGAGAAAGTCGCAGATCTCTCGTGACAACAGCAACTACGACAAATTCAAATGGCTCTGAGCACTATGGGACTTAACTGCTGTGGTCATCAGTCCCCTAGAACTTAGAACTACTTAAACCTAACTAACCTAAGGACATCACACACATCCATGCCCGAGGCAGGATTCGAACCTGCGACCATAGCGGTCGCGCGGTTCCAGACTGTAGTGCCTAGAACCGCTCGGCCACTTCGGCCGGCCAACTACGACAGATTCATCTGGTATCGTCGGATCGCTCTTCTTAAGCTCAGTCAATTCCCCATCCGCTCAGAATCCGACAGTAAATTGTACTCGTCCTTGTGAAATTTATTATAATGGCCTTCAATAGTAAACTTCCGTTGACCAGCGAGAATACTGCCACATATTAAACATTTCGAATTTTCACGTTTTTGCACAAAGAAAAAATGATTCTCCCATTACGTTTTAAAATATAGCAAATCTCCACTTCTCCGTTTCTTGAAATACAACGTTCACTACATAGTGCTCGCTTCGCATCAACGTCCGCACCTTAGCCTGGCACTACATTGCCGCAACCTACCGGCTGTCGCCACAGTCCCGGTCGACGCCTGCACGCGAGCAGCACACGTGCAGCGCTGTGCGCTCGTGAGCCGCGTGCAACGTTTGCCCGCCCCTGGTTAAGATATCCGACTACTTTTGTTTTTTCGAAATATTACTGTTGAAATGAAAGAATAGCATTAAAATGGGATTCAAGTAACGATACTATTAACTATAAGTAAACAGCAATTACATAAAAGGAAACGGTCAACAGCCTAATTAGGCGAAGTCGTACCAGGTACTACCAAAGTTCATAAAAATAGTTAACTATTGGGATGACTCTACTTGGTACTGAAATTCTGTTTTTCAGATAAGATACAAGGCAGTAGCGCAATTTAGCAAACAATGTAACAGTGGTCTGACATGAGCAGCGCAGAAGTAATTTTAAACGCTTTCGCAACAGCTGGCTTTCAATAACGCTTTCTGTACATTACAGTAGGAAGCTAATGATCATTATAGGTAAGTGATTACTAATGGTGGAGCAATGCTAACTTGGACAAGAGGTTCGTTTATCAGCTTGATTTTTGGAAAATACTGTCATTGAAACATTTTTCAGGTAGTTATATTATCTTTTCTGGCTACTATTTGTTTTCTCAAGGAGCATTCGTTTCATTATACTATATAGCTCACATGAAACTTGTGCTCCCTAGATCCGTTAGAGTCTGAATAGCGGTAGCCAGTCACTTACAGCACACACAAGCTATAGTACCTTTATTGTAATATATACTGCAAAACTATGGACCCAGAAACTATTCTACAGCCTGAATCGGATCAAAACTGAATATTTTATTTAATACACGAGACACACATTTTGACTTCATACACATTAAAATATAAACACTATTGCAAACCTCTGCAGTAATTATCCCTAATGCTGACCTTTCAGTTTTTCTAGCTAGTAACCATTATGAATAATCCTAGTTTTTAGTTATAATTTATGTACTGTACTGACATTTCAATAAAAGTGACGTTTAAGCAAAACACTTTAGCTTGTTTCCTTGTAATTTAGCTTGTTTCCTTGTAATTGAACTTCGGTGGAACTTCATCTACCCTTTTATGAGAAACACTTGGAATACTTCAGAAACAAGGTTGCCTGAATAATTTATGAAACTTACTACTCCACAAAGTGTATTAAATGTGGTTAAAGAAAGCAATTATTTTTCATTGCAATAAAATAGGATCCATGTAAGCATTACAACACTTGGTAGAGGACGATTAAATGACTAGTAATTAAATTTGGATCTTCGGCACGAAGTTTAAGGAAAACACCGTTATTATTTGGATAAGAAACCAAATGACTTGTGATTGCATTTATACAGTAAACTGACAATTTGAGACGAAGGTGATGGCTGTGATGATTTCCTGTGGCTACTCAAAAATGCGGAAAAAGTACCCACGGCTCTTGCTGTGCAACAAGCTCTTAGTATTCTCGTCGTAGCGTCGGGTTTTCATAGTAGAGAGCTAAACAGTGTATGCCATGAATACTAAACCAAATTTCTTCAACATGCGAGGCTATACCAAGTAGTCTTGCTGCTCTTGTTGTCACATTCAGCACAAGATGCGAACACTTTGCACGCTGGCCACCAACTGACTCTTGCCACGAAGGAGCCTTGCAGTTCGACTACCAGATCCACAATTTCTATTCCGGCCAAATCAGTTTTGTTGCAGAGGTATTTTCCTCCATATTTTACATGATTGCAAACCTACGTTTCCTATGCATGAACCAGTATTACAAGTAAACTTCCAACATTTCCATTCTTTTACAGAACATTACTTTTAAAATTACACCCATAGATAAAGTACAATTACATAAATACACAAAAATAATGAATGAAACGTTTACGTAGATGTTACATCAAAGATCATGGTGATAGAGATGTCGCATTAAATATAAGCAGACCAAGAAGTTATATGAGATAAGAATAGAGAATATTGATACTGGTGTTACAGGTGCTTCAGTTTTTTTAGGAGGCAGTGTGTATTCATGGAAGTTGCTGACTTGTCGAGCTATGTATACCCTTTAATGCGAGCTCTAAACACTTACCAGTAAACATTTGGTGTCTAAAGCTACTATCAACTTACCCCAAATGTTATGACTAATGTTTACCCTTGTTATTTGGCTTAAGGCATTCACAGAATCGTAGAAGCAGACATTATCCAATCAAAGAATAAAAAGAAAATTACTGTTACCGTGAGCATCTTACGGTGGCGTGCAAAATATGGAAGCAAATTTGGACACGATACATAGTAGTGTTTCACTTGTTAGATGATCGATCCATGTGTCACATCTTCTCCGCAGAGCTCAGTACTTTGCAAATGTTCTAATTTCGAGAGGAAGGCTGTGTAGGGAGCGAGTGGCCTGCAGGAGTATTGGACTACTGCGCCACTTGCGAACGCTGTGACCTGCGTGTCGCCCGTCGAACTTTCTCCGATCCCGGAGCGTGGGATGAGGGCGATATGTGCAGTGGGAGGAGAGAAGAGGTAGGGGGGAACTCTGCTGTAGGTCAAGGCCGCAACCATCCCTCCCTCCTTCCTCCCCCTGCAACCTACCCTTCCCCCCCTGCATCGGGCCAGCCTCCCACGCAAGGCCAGACCGGCGGGCATGCGGAGAGAGTACGCTAGCGATAAGCAGGGCAGAGCGGTTCAGCACGTAGCGGCTGCAACGCCATGGCTTATCTCTGTTCCGTTGCCTCGCCTCTCTAGTTTTAAACACAGCGTGCACACATCGTAACGATCGCTGCAGATTTCTAAATTCTGCATTAAGAGGGGTGTTCAAATTAGCAATGCAATACATTTTTTTACGCAGATAGTCTCGGTTCAAAACACACAGAATTGTAGGACATCGTGGAATATTCCTGCTTTATTTCTTCTAGTTTCATATATTTCGGACAGGTGACACCTCTATACGTAGCCTTCAAAATGGCGTCTGTAACGGAGGCACTTGGTAAGCGGAGACCTGTCATTGAGTCAGTTTTGGCGGGAAAGGAGAACGTCGCAGGTTTTCAGAGGCGCTTGCAGAATGTCTGCGGAGTCCTGGCAGTAAACAAAAGCACGGTGAGTCGTTGGGCGAGCCGACTGTCATCATTGCAACAAGGTCGCCCAAACGTGTCCGATTTCCCGCTTGCCGGCCAGCCTGACACGTCTGTGACTACTGCATCGCTGGAACGTGCGGACACTCTCATTCTAGGTGAGCGACGAATCACAGTCACACACTTCGCTTCTCAACTGGACGTCTGTGTTGGTAGCGCTGACACACAGGTCCACCCTTGGGGTATTCAAAGGTATGTGCCGCCTAACAGAAGACCATAAAGAGCAACGAAGAACTGACTATCTGCGCAGAACTGCTTGGGCGTTAGGAGGCTTCGCGTGACTTTTTGTCGAACATCGCCACAGGCGATATAACACGGGTTCATTGGTTCAAAACGGTAACAGAACGGCAATCCATGGAGTGGCACCAAACCATCCCGTATCAGAAGAAAAGGTTCAAAGCCATACGCTCAGCCGGTAAAGTGCTGGAGCAGTCTTCTGGGACTCTGAAGGGGTTTCTCTGTGTCATGTCCTCCTGAAATGGAACCACCTTCCCATTTCTATCCTTCCCATTACTATGTGCAGATCTTAGTGTCTACTTTCGTTTTTATGCAAAATATGTGCAGATCTTAATTACGCATTTTACTATGTGCAGATCTTAGTGTCTACTTTGTTTTATGCCAATTGATAATCTAATCTTATTATGCATTTTCTAGTGTGACAGAATTATCGATATTAATTTTAGTGGTTAAATCATTAATCTTCCATTTCCAAAGATCTTAATGTTTTTGTCAATTCTTTGTTCTTTGGAGGAGATATGTTTTGGAGGGAAGTTGGAACGGGAGTGGAATTCACTTGGCTGGTGTGGATGGAACGGTTGGGCAATAACAAAGTTTTGTATTTTTCGTGAATGAACATCGATGACTCAATAATTCTGCAGTTTATTATTGCAACATACACGTATAGGAAGACTAACTGCAGTAAGACCAAGGATTCTCTTTCCTAGCGGAGAAACCTACATCCAAAGCAATTTAGGTCTAGCATTCCTTAACCACCAACAAAGAACCCTGTGCTTAATTCAGTAAGTGCCGATATTACTATTCGATGCAATCTTTAACATCGATAGTAATTGGAATGCTTCCCAAGGTAGCCGGAATATTTCATCCCTCATGGTGCAACGACAAACTCGGAAGTGTATTGTGTTACTCTCAGGAAAATGGAGAAACGACTTCAGCGTGTTCGTCATTACAAAAATTCAAACGAACTTTTCCTCCTCCATAAGAACACATGGCGTCACACACGTCCGTGTACGCGAGAGGAGCTCACAAAACTTCATTGGACTGTTCTTCCCCATCGACACCAGAGCCCAGGTCTCGCATCATTCGACTTCCATCTGTTTAGCCCTGTGGAGGATGTACTCCGCGAGAAACAGTACGTGGATAATGGACAGATTATTGATGCAGCAAGACATTGGCTCTGATGTTGATCAGTCGAGTGAGACCATGCGAACATTCAGTCCCTCCCAGTATTGTGGAATAAGCTCGTCGCACTGATCGGAGCTTACGTTGAAAAACAGGGTTTTGTAGTCAAAAGATTGGGGAATAAAAACCAACCTGTTTTCAGAAAAAAATTTGTGACATCACTTATTGAACGCTCCTCGTACAATGTTTTCCTCGTCCAGATATGAAGCTTTATTTACTCTCAAACTGTGGAATTTCGTTTTTAAAATGTTGTTTGTTCAAATGATGATTTTATATTTTAGGATTGTGTTAACATAATACTTTTACTTCTCTCTCCTTATGTCCGCTGATTCTCAACTGAAACAGCTTTCTCTGCGGCGATCGAACGTGTGTGATCGTCAACAGAGATAATACGCTTTGTACGAAATCTGACCGTGTTACCGAAAGGAAAATGTGACCCATTTCCTTACGAATATTTCTTATTTCATAATTTAAATTCTTTCCGCAGACTATAAGTGTTTTTTCTGGAATTTCAAGGCCACCGGAGCAGTTGGAGGAATCCAAAAACCAACCCTCAACAAGGACATCTTCTACAGGGTATGTCTCGGAAACGGCATGGTTTTGTATTGGATGGTACGAAATGTTCAAATATTCAGATGTGTGTGAATTCCTTAGGGACCTAACTTACGCACACACCCATGCCCGAGGCGGAAATGGAAGCGCAGTCAGTGCATGGTACCTCTAACCGCGCGGTCACTTCGCGTGGCTTTGGATGGTACTACAGCGTGGTTGGCCTCAGAGAGTGCGTAGCGGCGTTTATTTGTCGTTTAGAGTGGTAAGTTTAGCTGTCGTGATGTCTTTCGTTCGTTCTCCAGAGATTTTTCGTAAACAATCAGTGATGCAGACAGAATGTGACTTTCGCACCCATTTTAATACTCCGGTCATCCGACCTGTTTCACACCGCCACATTATGACTTGAAAACTTCAACTAACCATCACAGTCTGTACGCCTGAGAACATTGAGAGAGTTGGGGCATCTACGTTACAGCTCTAAATGGTCTGTTCGCTTGCGCTCTCTGAGTTTAGGCATTAACGAATAAACAGTACGATTGACACAGCACAGAGTTCTTCATTAAGACCCATATAAAATTTAGGTATGTCAGGAACTTAGTGAAAGTGATTATGAACAGCATCGGTCTTTTGTGAAACCATATTTTCATTTAAATGGGTTAAGAAAAAAAACCGTAGATATTAGTGTAATGAAAATGCTTGAATATTAAATGAGGCCCCACAACTCAGTCAAAAAGTGACTCTATGGAGTTAAGTTTAGGATAGAGGCATTATTTGCCTATACTTTTCTGCAAAAAAAAAGGAAGAACATTACTGATACAGTTGGTTCAGAGTGTTACAGTGCGATACCACAAACCTTCTTCTTCCCAGATCATCGACATCGCAGATGGGCGATGAGGAGAGAATGGTTTCAGCAGAATTGTGCAACTACATTGTCTCAAGGGATTAGTTTCCAGGCCACTTTATCTCCAAATATGGAAATCTTCACTGGCCTCCTCTCTCTCTTGATATTGCAGGTAGCCTGTTTAGGTTTTTCTGTTGGTGACGCCACGTAGCACTCTGTATGAAAATCACTGACTGTGCTGTGTGCAGTCTGTGGCTAGTTGGAATTGTTGTAATATTCGCTATTGTAGTGTTGCGCAGTTGGATGGGAACAGCGCGTAGCGTTGCGCAGTTGGAGGTGAGCCGCCAGCAGTGGTGGATGTGGGGAGAGAGATGGCAGAGTTTTGAGAGCGGACGATCTGGACCTGTGTCCGTCAGAAAAATGAAATTTATAAGACTGGTTGCCATGAACTGATATATATATAATGACTTTTGAGTACTATTAAGGTAAATATATTGTTTGTTCTCTATCAAAATCTTTCATTTGCTAACTATGTCTATCAGTAGTTAGTGCCTTCAGTAGTTAGAATCTTTTATTTAGCTGGCAGTACTGGCGCTCGCTGTATTGCAGTAGTTTGAGTAACGAAGATTTTTGTGAGGTAAGTAATTCTCGAACGGTGTAGGTTATTGTTAGTCAGGGCCATTCTTTTGCAAGGATTATTGAAAGTCAGACTGCGTTGCGCTAAAAAAAAATAAATAAATAAAAAATAAAAAAAGCTCAGCTGTTTGAAAATCATATAACAAAAGAGGTTTATCAGCACAGTCATTTATAATTTTACTAAGGGGATGTTTCAATATAAGCTTACTTGATCTCTTTTTGTGGGGATATCTCAAGTCCCGATTATATGTTAACAAGCCGCACTGCCCTGAAGATCTATAGACGACACTTCAAGAGGAAAATGATCGTATTCCACGTCAGATATTAACTGACGCTGTTTCTTGGACCGGCTATAAACATGGATAGACATAATTGGGCTCATTTGAAAGACATTATCTACACTAAATCAACGAAACAATGAAATTCGCATTGCACGAAATGCATTGTCTTACACCCTTTTTAATCCGAGCACTTCGTTTTTGTACTTCCGCTGCTGTTATTCCCTCTTGGCTCTTGTACATATTGTATGTTACCCGTCTCTCCCTATAGCTTACCCCTTTTTTCCTCAGAATTTCGAAGATATTGTACCGTTTGCCACTGTCGAACGCTTCATCCAGGTCGACAAATCCTATTAATGCGTCTTGATTTTGCTTTAGTCTCTCTTCCATTATCAACCGCAACTTCAGAACAGCATCTCTGGTGCGTTTACCTTTCCTAAAGCCAAACTGATGGTCTTCTAACACATCCCCAATTTTCTTTTCCATTCTTCTCTATATTTTCTTGGTACCATCTTGGATGTATGAGTTGTTAAGCTGATTGTGCGATAATTGCCGCGCTTGTTGGTTCTTGCAGTCTTCGGAATTGTGTATATGATTTTTTGCTTACAGCCAGAATGTGTATTGCCAGTCTCATACTTTCTACGCACCGACGTGAATAGTTATTTTGTTGCCACTCCCCCAACTATTTTAGGAATTTTGATGGAATGTTATCTATCCCTTCTGCCCTATTTGACTTTACGTCTTCCAAAGCGTTTTTAAACTCTAATAATGGATCCTCTGTCTCTTCTACATCAGTTCCCGTTTCTTCTTCTATCACATCAGACTAATTATTCCCCTCACAGAGGCCTTCGGTGTACTCTTGCCAACTATCCGCTCTCTCCTCTATATTTAAGGGTAGCATTCCCATTGCACTCTTAATGTTACAACCCTTGCTTTTAATTTTTTTACTTGTCTATATACTGAGTCAGTTCTTCCAACAATCATTTCTTTTTTGATTTCTTCACATGTTTCATGCAGCCCTTTCGTCTTAGCTTCCCAGCACTTCCCGTTTATTTCATTTCTCAGCGATCTGTATATCTGTATTTCTGAATTTCGCTGAAAATTTTTGTACTTCCATCTTTCATCGATCAACTTAAGTATTTCTTCCGTTACTCACTGTTTCGTCGCAGTCGCCTTATTTGTTCCTATGTTTTTCTTTCCAACTTCTGTGACTGCCTATTTTGGAGATGTCCATTCCTTTTCAACTGTACTGTTCACTGAGCTATTCCTTATCGCAGTAACTATAGCTGTAGCGAATTTCAAGCAAATCTATTCATTCCATACTACTTCCGTATCCCAGTTCTTTGTGTATTGATTCTTTCTGACTATTCATCACTACTAAATTGTGATCTCAGTCAAAATCTGCTCCTGGGTATGTCTTCCAATCCATCATCTGATATCGGAATATCTGTCTGACGCCAATTCTGGTGATTTTTATTCGAAATGTAAGCGGTGGCAGGTTTCTAACCCTGGATCGAGAATGTTTTGCTAAATAATCACAGACGCTACCCCTTTTTTTAGTCCATTTTGTTCCTTGTTGTTCGTTGTATTGGTTCGGAGCGGACGGCCCATGACCCTTGTTCAAGCTCACAGTTGATCCATTAACTCATTTTTTTAATGATTATTACAGAGAGCAGCTAACTCTCTGACCGAACACTCTGAGCTACCGTGCCGGCTCCCTAGACCAATGGCGACGTTTTAGTTACAGCGGAAGCAAAATTACCCATGGCAAACGGAGCAAGGAGGAATAAAAGCGCATTAGCACTGACAAACAGGGCATTTCTGCTACTATCAAACATAGGTTTTAATTTGAGGAAGTACGTTTGTAGCGCAGCATTGTAAAGTAGCGAGGCATGGACTGAGGGGGAATCGGGACAGAAGGCATGCGAAGCATTTGAAATGTAGTGCTACAAAAGAATATTGAAAATTAGGTGGACTCATAGGCTAAGGAATGAGCAGGTTCTTCATAGAGGAAAGGAATATATCGGAAACACTGAAAAGGAGAGGCAGGACGATAGGGTATACGTAAAGACACGAGGGAATCATTTCCATGGTGCTAGAGGGAGCTGTAGAGGCTAAAAAGTGTAGAGGAAGAGAGGTACTGGAGTACATCCAGCAAATAATTGACTGCGTAGGTTGCGAATGATCTCTGAGATGAAAAGGTTGACACTGGAGAGGAATTAGTGGAAGGCGCATCAAACCAGTCAGAAGGCTGATGACTAAAAAAAAAGTGAAAACTGCACTGATGTTAACTTTACACTGTTGTAAGTACTGGTAGCTGTCTAGGTTTCATGTTTTACTGTTTTTATTTACATTAAGAACTTACATCGAATTCTTTTTATTTTCCTACTGTGGAAATTGCAATTATATTAATATGACACATTTATAATTTCTGTTGGCTCTGAGGCCATTGTTGCTCAAAGCAATAAAAGTATCTACTTTCATCTCTCCATTCTCTCTCACTGTAAGGAGGTGAAAGCTTCGTAAGAGCAGATTTCTATGGGTTCATCGTACGTAGAATTTCGCCACTCACAACACCTCCGGCTGGTCATTTAATTTGCTTTCATCCCTGTTTGTGTGTGTGTGTGTGTGTGTGTGTGTGTGTGTGTGTGTGAGTGTGTGTGTATGTGTGTAATCAAGGGCAGGCAAGTCACCGTGTCGGCGCTGTTCCCCAACTCAAGATAGGGGCGAGAGTATTTCAGAATAATATTCACATTGTGATGGCATTTGCGCAGAGGGAAAGAATAGGCAACATGCATATCAGTCGTTCTGAGAACGTACTCAACCAGGCAGTATTTCTGCACGCGAAGAGCTCGTAGACCAGTTCCGTTCAACGGTCATTGTGAGGATTACAATTCTAAGCGAAGGGGTGCTTCAAGCTTACCTTTCAATATAATATACGACGTCGTGGTAGTTGCCATTCGAGGCATATTTCAGCTCACCACCTCTGTATTAATTCCAACATTGCATTTGTCTTCTCTTCCAGATGTATTCTCACCTGCCCTTAAGTTATTGCCACGATGGCATCTGCGTACGTATTTCACTTGTCTAGTTGCATAACGGCGTGTTCATTGAATCAATTCAGTCCCCGTTCGCCGTGTTTGCCAGCTGCCTTGGACAGCTGCGGCTCATGTACTGCCCCCTGTTTACTGCGGTTAAGCCTTCTGCCGTAAATCTTCCGAAACGACCGACTGGCGTGAATGTGCCACACGGCTCAGCCTTGTACGAACAAGCGGACAGCGCCGTGTCTGCCTGTAACGAGCGTACATAAGCCACTTGAAAATATTACTGCATTCAATCTTAAAGTGATCACACAGGTAGAATACTCCCGTACACCATGCAATGTGAGCATAAACGAATACATTACCTGTCTGTACGAGAAGCAATAATATCGTATAATAAACGCCAGTTACTAGTTCCGGTATATAAACGGCTTCCACATATTTTACTTGGCTTACGACAGGGCTGGATCAGAAGGCAGTAATTACACTTTTACGGCTTTCTAATTCATTCATATCTCAGTGACATTAATAGCTAATAAATGGAAGAAATTAATAGATGAAGCCTCAAAGTAGTAGAAGTAGCTGTTGTTAGGGTCTTTAGTGAGAAGGCTAGTTTGACGCAGGTCTCAATGCTAGTATCTTCATCTCTGTGGAACAACAGCAACCTGTAGCCATCTCGATTTGCCCGCTGTGTTCAAGCGTTGGTCTTCCTCTGCAAGTTACCTTCCATTACGTGTGGCTCTTCTGAAGTAACAGAGCCCGGTATTTTGTCCCCAAGAAATGGTTCAAATGGCTCTGAGCACTATGGGACTTAACTTCTGAGGTCATCAGTCCCCTAGAACTTAGAACTACTTAAACCTAACTAACCTAAGGACATCATACACATCCATGCTCGTGGCAGGATTCGAACCTGCGACCGTAGCGGTCGCTCGGTTCCGGACTGAAGCGCCTAGAACCTCTCGGCCACCGGGACCGGCTTGTTCTCAATGAGGAGTGTTGATTAGAGACATGGATATCGTCAGGAGAGACGCAGGAAAGTCTGACAGGACCGCTGCTATTACTTTCTGCATACATAAATGATCTGGCAGACACGGAGGGCAGCAATCTGCGGTTGTTTGAAGATGATACTATGGTGGACGGGATGGTGTCGGAGTGACTGTAGGGAAGTAGAAGATGACAGACGTGGTTCGTCTGTAAATGAGGCCACGTATAGAACGCTTGTGGACCTACCCTTGAGCAATACTCGAGTGTTTGGGATCAGTACAAGGTCGGATTAAAGGAAAACATCGAGCAATTCAGAGGCGGGCTGCTAGATTTGCTACCGGTAGGTTCGTACAACACTCAAGTGTTACGCAGTGAGACGTCCTGCTAAACCCGCAGGACAGGACAGGTGGTTTAAGGTGTGGAAAGGGGCCAAAACAAGCGGCTGTCAGTTATACTCGAACATACAACCTTTTATTTGATCAAACATTACAAGAGCAAAGAAAAATTTTAAAAAAATCACAGCTTTAGTTTTGAAACTTAATTAGCTGTTGAATGCACTGTACAATCTCATGCCTTAAGAGCAAGACCACTTTAATTTAAAAGCGGCTGAAAGCCAATAACTTAAAGCTCAACCAAAATCAGGAATTTAAAAGGCAAAGCCTTATCTCAAAACAGTTCCTTAATTATGCTGAATGCCCAAAATGTCTGACACTTTAAGAGCAAACAACTTAAATTCAAAATCGACTGAAGGCCCAACACTTAATAACATAACATTAATTTTAAAAATGCCAAAGTCTTTACAGAACACAGTTCTTAAATTAGGCTGAAGGCCGAAACCATCTGACGCCTTAAGAGCAAAACAACCTTCATCTAAAAATCGGCTAGAAATCATACAAGTACAAACAGCAAGAACAAACAAGAGAAGGCAGTACACCCAAGGGCGCTCAGAAGTTCCAAGGGTCAGCCTGGAATTCAAATACTAACGCTCGCTTAGGTGAGACAGGTAGTTGGTCCAACCATTGTCGATCGACGACAACCCAACCGACAGACAGTCAACGGACCGACCGACAAGATAACCTCCACTTCGCCCGACCAGCGCACAACACGGAGTTCAAAGGAACAACATAGAAGGTATTGGAGCCCACAACCAATTATACATTGAGCTGTCAAACTACATACCGTGGTGGACAGCGGCAACACGATGAGGGTTCCCGGGTTCGATTCCCGGCGGGGTCAGGGATTTTCTCTGCCTCGTGATGACTGAGTGTTGTGTGATGTCCTTAGGTTAGTTAAGTTTACGTAGTTCTAAGTTCTAGGGGGCTGATGACCATAGCTGTTAAGTCCCATAGTGCTCAGAGACAACACGATGAGGAAAATACACAGCCTGGATTTAGGTCAACGGCCAGGACAGGTAATCGGAACGTTAACGGCCACAAGGCAGAAGATTCCGCTGGTGCACTTCAATTCGAATAACCAAGTACGGTTAAACTCCACCAGAGTGCGGCTAAAATTTACCAACTTGAAAACACACGTTGTATTCACGGGAATACCCCAACAGCCGACAATGAACTCCAAACGACACAATCTGGACAGTCGTGACTTGCTGGTAAATAAAGTCAAAACTAAACTTTCATGTCCAGAATCGGTGTGCCACGAACCTTGTAGCAATAGGAACAGCACCACTCACTTCGACACCGCAAAGAGGCCGGCAGCGGGCCCGGCCAAACTAAGCACCATGGAGATTTCCTCGCTGCTCCACGCCAACCGACGAACTGCACGCACACGGCACAGCCGGAACTATCACCGCCACGCCTGGAAACAGAGAAAGGACCCAATATACGTCGACCGATGAGACGAGCAACCGAACGACCAATTAACGGTCGTCCCCTTCCAATCTGCCTTCATCGGACAGTTCACGTGTGTCGCCAGCGGTCGGCGAGCACTGGCTGTCGGCGCCTCACCGGCGCACCGTCCCCGAATTCACTGCTGCTGCGCCCCGACTGTACTGCTAGTACAACTGACTGCCAGACACACGACGACCCGGAAAATACTATCAGTTGCTCCAGCGATGGTTCAACAGTGCACTTATCGATACGCGCTGCTGCTGCCGCTCATGAGCAAGTAAGGCAGGAAGTTAGTGGCGCCAGTAAATGGAATAAGAAAACGAGGCGGCAGTACCGTAATAGAAGATGACAATGAAGAAATGCCGTGCACGGCTCACACAGATGCTTCGGGAACTCAAATGGGAATCCCTGGAGGGGAGGCGACGTTCTTGTCGAAGAATTCTATTTAGAATATTTGGGAAGCCGACATTTTTAAGCTCACTGCATGACGATTCTACCGCCACCAACATATATTTCGCGTAAGGAGTACGAAGATAACATTCGAGAAATTGGGGCTCATATGGAGGCATATAGACAGTCGTTTTTACCTCGAGCTGTTTGCGAGTGGAACAGGAAGGAAAACGACTAGTAGTGGCAAAGCGTACCCTCTGACGCACACCGTACGCCGGCCTTTGAAGTGTTTTTGGGTGTCGGCAGATTACGAAAATGACGATTGCTTGATGCCTCATGATGTGTCCTGTCAATCCATTTTTTTCATTTAGCATTATTGTGCGAGAAATTTCACTTCTCTCCCATTCGATTCAGTACCTCGTCACGTAGAACAGAACCCGACGACGATCGCTCCAGACATTGCCCATACCTTTGTTTCCTGTGGAGTACACAAATCAAAGCTTATTGTCTCCACTGTATGCATACCGTGAAGCAAGAGGTTTGTTTACGTCCAAGTGGTACATATCCGGATATGGATTCCTTATTAAAACTACACTCCTGGAAATGGAAAAAGGAACACATTGACACCGGTGTGTCAGACCCACCATACTTGCTCCGGACACTGCGAGAGGGCTGTACAAGCAATGATCACACGCACGGCACAGCGGACACACCAGGAACCACGGTGTTGGCCGTCGAATGGCGCTAGCTGCGCAGCATTTGTGCACCGCCGCCGTCAGTGTCAGCCAGTTTGCCGTGGCATACGGAGCTCCATCGCAGTCTTTAACACTGGTAGCATGCCGCGACAGCGTGGACGTGAACCGTATGTGCAGTTGACGGACTTTGAGCGAGGGCGTATAGTGGGCATGCGGGAGGCCGGGTGGACGTACCGCCGAATTGCTCAACACGTGGGGCGTGAGGTCTCCACAGTACATCGATGTTGTCGCCAGTGGTCGGCGGAAGGTGCACGTGCCCGTCGACCTGGGACCGGACCGCAGCGACGCACGGATGCACGCCAAGACCGTAGGATCCTACGCAGTGCCGTAGGGGACCGCACCGCCACTTCCCAGCAAATTAGGGACACTGTTGCTCCTGGGGTATCGGCGAGGACCATTCGCAACCGTCTCCATGAAGCTGGGCTACGGTCCCGCACACCGTTAGGCCGTCTTCCGCTCGCGCCCAAACATCGTGCAGCTCGCCTCCAGTGGTGTCGCGACAGGCGTGAATGGAGGGACGAATGGAGACGTGTCGTCTTCAGCGATGAGAGTCGCTTCTGCCTTGGTGCCAATGATGGTCGTATGCGTGTTTGGCGCCGTGCAGGTGAGCGCCACAATCAGGACTGCATACGACCGAGGCACACAGGGCCAACACCCGGCATCATGGTGTGGGGAGCGATCTCCTACACTGGCCGTACACCACTGGTGATCGTCGAGGGGACACTGAATAGTGCACGGTACATCCAAACCGTCATCGAACCCATCGTTCTACCATTTCTAGACCGGCAAGGGAACTTGCTGTTCCAACAGGACAATGCACGTCCGCATGTATCCCGTGCCACCCAACGTGCTCTAGAAGGTGTAAGTCAACTACCCTGGCCAGCAAGATCTCCGTTTGGGACTGGATGAAGCGTCGTCTCACGCGGTCTGCACGTCCAGCACGAACGCTGGTCCAACTGAGGCGCCAGGTGGAAATGGCATGGCAAGCCGTTCCACAGGACTACATCCAGCATCTCTACGATCGTCTCCATGGGAGAATAGCAGCCTGCATTGCTGCGAAAGGTGGATATACACTGTACTAGTGCCGACATTGTGCATGCTCTGTTGCCTGTGTCTATGTGCCTGTGGTTCTGTCAGTGTGATCATGTGATGTATCTGACCCCAGGAATGTGTCAATAAACTTTCCCCTTCCTGGGACAATGAATTCACGGTGTTTTTATTTCAATTTCCAGGAGTGTTCCCTACAGCCCCTAGAATCCTGCAATAGGAATTCTGAAGCATCCTGTATACGTTGTATAAAGTAGGGCGAAGGGGAAACACCTTTCCATCTTAACTCGTAGGCCTATTTCCGTAGTGCTCGTAACGAAGGAGCCTGACGTTAAGAGCTCCGCTTGGCGGACATTACGCCGCATTACTAATTCTGAACTCCTTGTCTTTCAGCTCTAGCACGGTTTTTGGTTACTTTTGCGAAAGATTCAGTGCCATTATTGACGACTGTCATAACACTGCACTTGTCTTTTCAATGCATTTAAAAAGGTATTTCGATCCACTTAAAAAAAAAAAAAGCATAATACTTTCTTCAGTATCTCGGTTGATTCGAGAGTTAAGAATGTACCAGAAACACACTGGTGCGCAAAACGTAAAGATAAAAGTAACTTCTGCGTGATATGCTACTGCCATCCAATACAGCTCGATTAAACTTGGACCAGACATGGCAATTATTACATCAGTCACCTGGATTAATGGCGGTACAAAAGGTGGGACGTGATTCTTAACAGGGTGTGTGATCACCACTGCAGTGTGTTTCCGTGCTGGCCACAAGGTTGGTAAGCAGCTACTGCAGTAGGACGTTCCATTCCCCCACTAGCTTGGTTGACAAGTGTTGAATGGTCACTGGTGCATGTCCGTGTGCTGCAGCATGTATCACCACCTCATCCTGCACGTGCTCGATGGGATTTAAGACGGGGAAAGCTGCGCCCGGTCCATTCGCCGAATATCCACCCGTTCCTAGAGCTCCTCCATGTGTTCGAGGTGGTCGAGCATTGTCATCAGCAAAAATGACCCCAGGTCCAAATGCACCCCCGAAAACATGTAGATGGGGAAGGAGTGCAGTGTCACAGTAACATGGACCGGCGAGTGCACCGTGATCAAAGATTTGGAGGTCGGTACGTCCATGGAACATTATGCTTTCACAAAAAAAGTGTCTAATTCAGTCTTCAGATCGCTTTCTTTTATTTCAAAATGGTTCAAATGGCTCTGAGCACTATGGGACTCAACTGCTGTGGTCATAAGTCCCCTAGAACTTAGAACTACTTAAACCTAACTAACCTAAGGACATCACACACATCCATGCCCGAGGCAGGATTCGAACCTGCGACCGTAGCGGTCGTGCGGTTCCAGACTGTAGTGCCTTTAACCGCTCGGCCACTCCGGCCGGCTTTTCTTTTATTTCCATATCGCCGATTTCGGGCCAGTTTCCCATCTTCAGATCATTCGCTCCTGAGAGTTCACTATGGCAGTCAACGCTCATGTTATTCTGTAACATTAATAAATGATATTGTAACCTTCCCGTATATATATATATATATATATATATATATATATATATATATATATATATATATATATATATATAGGGTGAGTCACCTAACATTACCGCTGGATATATTTCGTAAACCACATCAAATACTGACGAATCGATTCCACACACCGAATGTGAGGAGAGCGGCTAGTGTAATTGGTTAATACAAACCATAAAAAAATGCACGGAAGTCTGTTCAAAAATGGCTCTGAGTACTATGGGACTCAACATCTTAGGTCATAAGTCCCCAAGAACTTAGAACAACTTAAACCTAACTAACCTAAGGACATCACACACACCCATGCCCGAGGCAGGATTCGAACCTGCGACCGTAGCAGTCCCGCGGCTCCAGACTGCAGCGCCAGAACCGCTAGACCACCGCGGCCGGCACGGAAGTCTGTTTTTTAACACAAACCTGCGTTTTTTTAAATGGAACCCCGTTAGTTTTGTTAGCACATCTGAACCTATATACAAATACGTAATCTGTGCCGTTTGTTGCATTGTAAAATGATAATTACATCCGGAGATATTGTAACTTAAAGTTGGCGCTTGAGTACCACTCCTTCGCTGTTCGATCGTGTGTATCGGAGAGCACAGAATTACGCAGGGATCCAAAGGGAACGGTGATGGACCTTAGGTACAGAAGAGACTGGAACAGCACATTACATCCACATGCTAACATCTTTTTATTGGTCTTTTTCACCGACGCACATGTACATTACCATGAGGGGTGAGGTACACGTACACACGTGGTTTCCGTTTTCAATTACGGAGTGAAATAGAGTGTGTCCCGTTATATCAGGCCAATAGATGTTCAATGTGGTGGCCATCATTTGCTGCACACAACTGCAATCTCTGGCGTAATGAATGTCGTACACGCCGCAGTACATCTGGTGTAATGTCGCCGCAGGCTGCCACAATACGTTGTTTCATATCCTCTGGGGTTGTAGGCACATCACGGTACACATTCTCCTTTAACGTATCCCACAGATAGAAGTCCAGAGGTGTAAGATCAGGAGAACGGGCTGGCCAATTTATGCGTCCTCCACGTGCTATGAAACGCCCGTCGAACATCCTGTCAAGGGTCAGCTTAGTGTTAATTGCGGAATGTGCAGGTGCACCATCATGCTGATACCACATACGTCGACGCGTTTCCAGTGGGACATTTTCGAGCAACGTTGGCAGATGTATGTTGCAGCTGTTTGGGCCCCTGCAATGAAGTGAGGACCAATGACGTGGTCGCCAATGATTCCGCACCATACATTTACAGTCCACGGTCGCTGTCGCTCTACCTGTCTGAGCCAGCGAGGATTGTCCACGGACCAGTAATGCATGTTCCGCAGATTCACTGCCCCGTGGTTTGTGAAACCCGCTTCATCGGTAAACAGGTAGAACTGCAATGCATTCTCTGTTAATGCCCATTGACAGAATTGCACTCGATGATTAAAGTCATCACCATGTAATTGCTGATGTAGCGACACATGAAACGGGTGAAAGCGGTGACGATGCAGTATGCGCATGACACTACTTTGACTCAGTCCACCAGCTCTCGCAATGTCCCGTGTACTCATGTGTGGGTTCATGGCAACAGCAGCTAACAGACCAACTGCACCCGCTTCTCCTGTGACGGGCCTGTTAGGGAGTAGGGACCCGTTTGTGTGCTACAACCATACCTGTTGCATACAGTTGGCGGTAGATGTTTTGCAATGTGCGGCACGTTGGATGCTCTCTGTCCGGATACCGTTCTGCATACACCCTGCAGGCTTCAGCTGCATTTCGTTGACAATCGCCATAGATGAGTATCATCTCCGCCTTTTCCGAGTTCGAATACACCATGGTCACAGTTCCTACAACACTACACTATCACAGACGTCTGGAAACACGGTGTACTACAGTTGGTCTGCGTGCGGAGACGAATGCAGAATAACAATAGCAGCAAGCGCTACATGCGGACACTGCGACAGCTAGACCAAACCACCACAGTGCACTACAGCCACACTCGTAAACACGGTCGTCATCGTAAACATGTCCCTGCAGATGCTGCTCGCCGACCGTGGCCCGTGTTTGTTACAACACGCAACTGAATGTCGGAGGTTTCAAGCGTCAACTTTAGGTTACAATATCTCCGGATGTAATTAATTTTACAATGCAACAAACGGCACTGATTACGTATTTGTTTATATGCTCAGATGCGCTAACAAAACTAACGTGGTTCCATTTAAAAACACGTAGGTTTGTGTTAAAAAACGTACTTCCGTGCATTTTTGTATGGTTTGTATTAAACAATTACACTAGCCCCTCTCCTCAGGTTCGGTCTGTGGAATCGGTTCGTCAGTATTTGATGTGGTTTACGAAATATATCCAGCGGTAACGTTAGGTGACTCACCCCGTATATATATATATATATATATATATATATATATATATATATATATATATATATATATCGAACGGAAAATAAAAATAATTAAATTTGGATAATTATATTTTGATGTATGAAAACTGAAAACCTTACCTCATGAAAAACATAAATTTTTGACGTAAGCAGCGCAACGCCATGGCCCTGTGAAATCAATCTGAATCTATCACTGAGAAATAAACTGAAAAATTCTTACATCATGATGGTGTCGCCGGATAACGCTGTCTATATATCTGCTCGTAAATGGCACAGCTTAGTGCAATGCTGGCTTATCTACTAATACTGGATAACATTTGTCTGAGATCTGAATTACTAGAAAAACTGTCTTTACTTAGTGACACAGCTGCAAACCTGGTCGTCTGATTTCTAAAGAGCACATGACTATGATCTGACAAAAAATTCTGGAATATTTTAATTTAGTTAAATGACTAGATCGTGACTGGCAATGACTTAAAGGGAAATTATACTTTTATAGTTGACTGGTAAAAACAATTTATTCTGAAAATTTTTTTACGTTATTGATAAGAATCTACGATCCATTACACGGGAAAATTGAATATATTACAAATCTGGGTCAACTGGTGCCAACGAATCACAAAAAAAGGACTGACACAAATTCATATTAACATCTCAGACAAGTGACTTAACTACGTGCATGCCAATAAAAATAATAAAATTTACCTTAAAGTAGATGGTGGACTTAATTACACTGTTGATTTTTCATTATATTAACAATTATTCATGTGTTCATCATCTTCTCATTCCATGGTATCATTTAGCTCTGTGGTTGATCAAAATTATTATTCAGTTCCATATAATAAAATTTTACAATTTGTTGTGAACTGTGACTTTAACATCTACTAATTATAAACTGCGCTGTACCAGCGACAGACAACTACACTGTGGCAGCGAGCGACTGCAACTGCCGCAGAGACTGCTCTGACCTGCGTCTCTATTGCAGCCCTCTTTTAACAGGGGCAATGATATTTTATGTCTCAGGCAGTGCCTGTGAGTTGTCGTTCTAGCAAGTGAGCCATACATCCAGATTACATTTTCTCCAGCAGGCTGGTGATCTCCTTACAGAATATATATTTTATATTATTTCGGTCGTTGGGGACGATCTGAAAGTTGTATTACTGTCGAAGAATCAAGTTTGCGAAGATCGCTAGCAATTCTTTTTGTTACCGTGACCGGTATTGATATATCTATGCTGTCATCATCCAACAGTGTTACGAGATCCGATGATTACAGATCTGTCGAAGCCGGTCATAGCAACAAAAAGATTTGGTAGCGATCTTGGCAAACTTGATTTTTCGAGAATAATGAATGTAACAAATGATCTGAGGATGGACAGGTGGCCGAAACCGGCCATATGAAAATACGAAAAGCGATTTGGAGACTGAATTTGGAAACTTTTTCATAAGTAACTATCGCTGTAGCTCCTTTAAGACGAATACATCAATTTTTGATAATTTATGCTTCCCCAAACAGTAAGACTTGAACCACCAAGGTGATCTTATTCGACAATGCTGGGAGGCCTCCACGAAGCAAGATGAGGGAACACGTAATACTCCCAGGAACATTTAGTGGTAGACAGATTCTGTGAGTAGGAATACAGTTTTAGGTTGTTTACCCCAGTGAAACGTAGCAGTGGACGTTGCCAGAGAGAGTGAAGCAGCAGGGGTGCGGTGAATCACGTAGACGCCAGGCTCCCAGACCTGGCAGTGACGACCCGCACATCAACGACGCGTGGGTGGCGGTGACTCGCTCCTGTCTGAGGCCATAGCCTAAAAGTAGCCTTTACGCAGCCAATGCGCTCTCACTCAACTCGGCTGATGTAAAATGTAGGAGAATTTAAGGAATTCCGTTTTTTAGTCTGTGAAATATTGTTCTCATACATACCGTGGTCTAGGCCACTAGGGGTAGCATCTTTCTATAGAAACCACAAAATACTATGTTCCGGTTTCACTCCCAGCCACTACGTAAGTTTTAAACGGAAGTCATCACCAAAGGCGGCCAGTGACGTCCGATATAAGGAGTACACGTTGTCAAAGAGGACATACAGAAGAGTTTCGGGCACTATCTTCCCCTTGGGGTGGGGAACTATCCTAAAAGGCGGGGAGAATCAGCAAATGATTAACGGCATGAAAATTCTGAAGACAACGGAAACCACTGCCTTAAAGTCACTTTATGTATATCCACAGGACTTATTGCCTTTCACTGAAAAAATATCACTATTCCTGATTAGTTCCACATTCGAATCTCCTGGGAGGTGAGCAACAGAATAAGATCGAATTACCAATGACGGCGACATTCTCCAAATCTGTGAGTGGAATGTCCGACGTCTGAATGTGGTAGGGAAGCTAGAAAGTCTAAAAAGGGAAATGCAAGCCTCAATCTAGATGTATTGAGGGTCGGTGTAGTGAAATGGAGAGAAGGATTGTGGTTAGATGAATTGTGAATCAAGTCAGCAGCGGGACATGGGCATGGAGTGAGTTACTGCGAATTTCTCAGTAACAGGATTGTTACCATGAGAATCGACAGCAAACCAACACTAACAACAGTAGTTTAGGTATACATGGCGACGACACAAATAGAAGATGAAGAGATACAAAAAGTCTATGAGACCATTGAACGGGTAATACAGTGCGTGAAGGGAGATGAAAATATGATCGTAATGGAGCACTTGAAAGATGTACCAGCTGGAAAGAATAGAAGAAACGCTTATGGGATAATATTAACATTTTTGTTGGAATGACAGAGGAGAAAGTATAACCAGATGAATTTTCTGAGGCATATAAAGCAATGGAGCAGCCACACAAATGTCCGTTCCAGTCCCCTGACGAAGAATGACGAATTAAACTAAAATCATTTTTCTAAGCCCGGGTTTGTTTTCCTTAGGTAATCACGAGTTCAGCGGTAAAAGTCATGGGTCTATAAATCAATTAATTGATAAATTATGAATACATGAAAATCAGTGTTACTCGACCAAATCAAACCACCGAAGGCTCGCGAGGGTAGAGAACCTTCGAATGAAAGGGACTGAGCAATTTCCATAAACAATTAATTAAAATGGCTCTGAGCACTATGGGACTTAACGTCTGAGGTCATCAGTCCCCCAGAACTGAGAACCACTTAAACCTAACTAACCTATCACACACATCCATGCCCGAGGCAGGATTCGAACCTGCGACCGTAACAGCAGCGCGGTTCCGGACTGAAGCGCCTAGAACCGCTCGGCCACCGGGACCGGCAAACAATTAATTCAGAGAATGCTGAAAATCTCTAGAAGTTTAAGGCAGTTTCTTTCAAACTGAAACTGTAGCCATGCCAACTCCTAAGGACACTAGTCCCACCCACAATGTGAGAAGTGGCGCCATCACAGGTTACCAGCTTGAGTGCTATGAGGCCGAGCTGTCCCTCTAGCCGAAAGCAGCAGGAATCATTTCCACCTGGTGAACCCAACGCCCAAACCAAATGGCAGGATCTACAAAAGACTAACTGAGTTCTGCAATACAGTTGATAATTCTGTTCAATATTTAAAGAAACGACGAATCCATAGCCCCCAAAAGCAGGAGCTTCTAGTAATCCAAAGGCCTTGCTCTAGCCACCCAGGCCACAGATTTTTAATCAGTGGAGCACACCCTCACAAATGCCTTTAAACAGATTTCCAGATACTTCATCAGAAACTAACTTAAACCAAATCCCACAATGACACGTGTGTACTTTTCATATGTAAAACAGGGAAGTTAGTCGCGAATTAGAGATAGTGTGGCCAGATGTTGAACCGGAACGTTGTGAAACCTAAAAATATCTAGGAGTAATACTTGCCAGATCTCTTACTTTCAAGAAGTACTGCGTGAACTGCAACTTAAAAGTTTCCACCAACAACAATCTTCTACGGAGACTCACAGGGAGTGGGGGAGAAGGGTGGGAGACGGAGGGAGGGGAGAGTAATCAATCTGAAACTCTACGAACCTCTGCAATGGTACTATGCTATTCTGCGAGGCAGAGTATGTCTAATTCAATACATGCCAAACGTGTGGACATCGCTCTCAATGACGCCTACAGAATCATAATAGGTTGCTTGAAATCCACTCCAGACGAATGGCATTACCACCTCGCACGATTAGATCACTTCCCGTTCGAAGCGGTACAACCGCGAATGAGGAAGGAAAGAAAGTGGAGCAGGAGACACGGCACCCTCTATTTGGGCTTTAACCGCAAGCGAAACCTGGGTTGCAACAATGGAAGGCTAAGCCCCACCTTCCCCCTGGCTGGAATACAGTTTCAGAAACTCTACCTCTTGGCTATGATGAGAAATGGGTGACTTGGAAGTCTGTGAACAGAGTGAGATCTGGACTTGGCAGATCAAAGATTAATTTGACAATATGGTGTTAAACTCATGGAGATGATATTCAGTGCTACTGTGGAGAAGCCCAGGCTCTTTATCATATGCTTCAATGCTGTTTTCAGTCTCCTGCGCAATAGATGAACATCAGGGAGCAGAAAATGCGTTGTAAGTAGCCAAATATCGGCAAAAGTAATATAGTCATAACTATGCACATAACACTCGGATATACAGGGTGGTCCAACTGAAGTTTCGGATGAGATTATCTCAAAAACTATACATCGGGTAAAACTAGTGGGTAAGACAAGTTCGTAAGCTCAAAGGGGGACATCAAATGATAGTACATGTGACCCCCAGCCCCCGCCCCCTTGGGTGGGGTGGGGGGCAAATTTTACGTCTTGAATGGAAACCCCCACTATTTATTGCAGATTCGGATTCTCCATAAAAAAGTAATCAAGTTTTGCTCAAACATTTTTTTAAACCATTGACACATGGCACTGAAATCGAGAAAAATTAAAATTGGGGAAGGACTCAGGTTTACTTAGAATGATCGGAGAAGGACACATCAAATCATTACAAAATGTGCACCAATTCTATCATTACGCCAAATTAAGCTATTTTTTACGTAATGTATCCTGCCCGCCACAGCTTTTAATGGAGAGAGGCGGAATGGTATTAAAATCTCGTTAGGTAACTCTTCACAATTGCATTACTCACCCGACTGTGGCGCTACCGTGGCCAAACTGTGAACTATGCCTCAGTATAAAGGTCAGTGCAATGCGATCAGACGTCACTTCACTTTGAGATTGTGAACCATAAACATCAACTGACGAAAGTAAATTATTCTTTAGCGAAGCATGGCTCACTATACTCCTACAGAGATTGTTGATATGATGTTGATTTTAGGTGAATGCCATAACAATTAAGCTGCAGCTGCGCAGTTGTATGCGGATCGTTTCCCAAACAGACGACATCAAAGCGAAAACATTATTCGAAATTGCACTCAACGAGCTCAATATGGATACATGTACCGTCCGCCTCGTCATCGCGAATACAATGAAAATGACGCTCGTGCCCTAACCGTTCTCGACTGTGTTCATCTGGATCCCGAAACGAGTAGTCGTACGATTCAGAGACAAACTGGAATATCGAAATAAACTGTTTTGAGGATTTTGAAGGCACATAAATATCTTGTGTATCATATCACACTGACACAGACATTAACGCCGAAAGATACGCAAATACGCGTGCATTTCTGCCAATGGGCCGTGGAAATGATAGGATGTGACAATGACTTTTTTAGATACTTTGTGTTCACCGATGAAGCCACATTCAAAAACAATGGCGAATTAAATCATCATGATTGTCATTATTGGTCCCCTGTCATTCCATACTGGCACAACCTGTTGACAATCAACACAAATGGTCGTTAATGGTCTGATGTGGAATTTTAAACGGTTACTTGATAGGACCGTATTTTTTTGACCGAAATGTTACTGGGGAATCTTATTTACAACTCCTCCGCGATGATTTGTTGGAGCTAATGGAAGATGTTGATTTAGAAACTAGGCAACGAATGTGGTTCCAACATGACGGAGCAGCTCCCCATTATGCTAAAAATGTGCGGAACGTTTTAAATTTACGGTACCCTTGTCGGTGGATAGGACGCGGCGGACCAATTCAGTGGGCTCCACGTTCACCAGACCTAACATCTCCAGATTTTTTCTTGTGGAATTTTTTAAAAAGTATTGTTTATGAAACACAGCCCAAAACTCGAAACGATATGGAGCAACGCAATCGAAGAGCGTGTGCAGCCATACCACGGGATGTGCTGCTCAAAACTGTGGACAACTTTCGCAAACGATTGACTTCATGCATAAAAGCAAATGGGGATAATTTTGAACAATTTCTTCGTGGCTAATTTCATTAATTGAACATCCCAAATTGTGAGAGGCAAGGGGACTCACACTAATGAAGCACCGCATGGGAACATCATTCTACTACGTCCATGTCGTTGTTCCTCGTTAACGCTAAAAGTAGGATACACTACATTTTGTACAAAAATAGCTTAATTTGGCGTAACGAAAGAATTGGTGCACATTTTTTATCGATTTGATGCGACTTTCTCCGATAATTCTAAATAAATCAGAGTTCTTCCCCAATTTTAATTTTTCTCAAATTCAGCGCCATCTGTCAATGGTTGAAACAAATGTTTCAGACAAAACTTGATTACTTTTTTATGGAGAATCCGAAACTGCAATAAAAAATTTAAGATTTAAAAGTTGCCTCTTGGGTAGGGCGGCGGCTGGAGGTCACGTGTAGTATCAATTGATGTCCCCCTTTGAGCTTACGAACTTGTCTTAACCATTATTTTTACCCGATGTATAGTTTTAGAGATAATCTCATCCGAAACTTCAGATGGACCACCCTGTATGTTTCTAATAAGAGAATTTGAAAAATCTCATGAAAATTCATGTACATGTAAATCAATACGTAGCGTTCCATTACTGTAAACAAGAAAGGACACTATGATAAATAACTACGTCAATAAATAAATAATACACGTCTACTGTGGGCGGTGTTCATATACAATCTATTTTGTAGACAAAATGCAGTTCCCCAGTATACTACCATGATAACTGCCTCATCTACGAGAAGGCTGATGTTGTAGGCAGTAATATCCATCGTCGTTACCATGTAACGCGAACAGGATAGGTTCTATTGCACTTTCCTGGGGCACCGCAGATATTGCTTCATCGTATCCAGAGTGATGGCGACAACTGCAGGAATCGATCCCTGATATCGTAAGAAGCAAAAATGGTCGCGCGGGCATATGGCCGGAAATGAACGCTCTCTATACTACATTTATTAATTCATCATACCTGTACAGTACAATGGCGTGTATACGATATGCTGTAAGAGACCACAGCTAGACAAGGTGTTCGAGGTTGTCCGTGGGGCGAATTCGACGCAGCAGCGAGTCATACACACGTTCAAATTTGCCGTCCTGTAACTGAATGGCGTGACAGGTAGCATAAATGCGTTATTTCAGTGTCTGTTCATCTGGGATGGTCTTTACATATACGACGTCTTTCAACTTCCCCACGAGTTCAAAAGCAAAGCGGTGAGCTCCGGCGACTAGGCAGACAATACGACTGCATCGCTTCGTCCGATCCATTGAACGGTATAGATGTAATCGAGATGCTTCCGCATGGAAATGCGGAAGTGAGCTGCAGTACTATTATGTAGAAGCCATATTGCCCTTCGTACTACCAAAGACAGGTCTTCCAGCTGGTGAGTCAGGGTCATCCACAGAAAGTGCAGACTTGCCTCACCTGTGAGGCATTGGGGAAGGAAGACTGGTCCTACGAAGGGGTCGCCAATAATCGCTATGCACACACGAGGCTGAGCTGGTGCTGATGGTTCACCGCCACTGTACCAAGTGAATTCTCTTTATGCTCCGCAGGCGACAGTTGGGTGTTATAAAGGTAGCCTCAGCTGCGAATGATGTGAACGACAGAAATCCAAGCATTGTGGTGGCCTGTGCAGCAAACCAGCGACAAAAACCCGTTGTAAGTGATGTGGATAGTGGCAGCTGTCGTGGAGAACGCCCCACACTGTCGCCTGGCTTACCACAATGCTGGCGGCCCACCTGCCTGGCGCTGTTACAGAGGTCATATTGTACAAGTTTCAACACCTGTTTCTTCAAGGCCTGTGTACGTACCTGGTGCACGCCCCGTTCGTGGTTACAAATTCTCCTAAAGGAGTCTGTCTCACACAAACGACGAAACACTAACTCTTTCCGGTACGCTCACACTGTCGCCCGCCTATTGCCATTTGCCAGTTTGTATGTAAAGGCCATGTCGGGATGTTCCTTGTTGGTGCACCAAGCCATCGCCTCTCAGCTCTGCACTACACGAAATATATCCACACGAAATTAAAGTGGCAACAGCAGTAAAACGGTTGCCCCAGAACTGATGTGTAAGAGCGCCAGCGCACTGTGTGACATAATCTAATAAACATTCCATAATTTCAAAATCTGCTCCAGTATGGTCAAGATGGATAAAATGAGGTTTCTAGTCCTTCTGATCTAATAAAAAATTTCATATGGAAACTGAAAAATTCAAAATGCACAAAATGCACAAAAATGTTTTCTGAGGAACATTTATAATTGTAATTGTATACTTTATTACACAAACTGCATCTCCTACTGTCTTTATTACAAAAAACGTACATTAGTAACAAAAATCCTCCCCCCATGAACCACAGACCTTGCCGTTGGTGGGGAGGCTTGCGTGCATCAGCGATACAGATAGTCGTACAGTAGGTGCACCCACAACGGAGGGGTATCTGTTGAGAGGCCAGACAAACTTATGGTTCCTGAAGAGGGGCAGCAGCCTTTTCAGTAGTTGCAGGAGCAACAGTCTGGATGATTGACTGATCTGGCCTTGTAACACTAACCAAAACGGCCTTGCTGTGCTGGTACTGCGAACGGCTGAAAGCAAGGGGAAACTATGGCCGTAATTTTTCCCGAGGGCATGCAGCTCTACTATATGGATAAATGATGATGGCGTCCTCTTAGGTAAAATATTCCGGAGGTATAATAGTCCCCCATTCGGATCCCCGGGCGGGGACGTCGTTATCTGGAGAAATAAAACTGGCGTTCTACGGATCGGAGCGTGGAATGTCAGATCCCTTAATCGGGCAGGTAGGTTAGAAAATTTAAAAAGGGAAATGGATAGGTTAAAGTTAAATATAGTGGGAATTAGTGAAGTTCGGTGGCAGGAGGAACAAGACTTTTGGTCAGGTGAATACAGGGTTACAAACACAAAATCAAATAGGGGTAATGCAGGAGTAGGTTTAATAATGAATAAAACAATAGGAATGCGGGTAAGCTACTACAAACAGCACAGTGAACGCATTGTTGTGGCCAAGATAGACACGAAGCCCACGTCTACAACAGTAGTACAAGTCTATATGCCAACTAGCTCTGCAGATGACGAAGAAATTGAAGAAATGTATGATGAAATAAAAGAAATTATTCAGATAGTGAAGGGAGACGAAAATTTAATAGTCATGGGTGACTGGCATTCGGTAGTAGGAAAAGGGAGAGAAGCAAACATAGTAGGTGAATATGGATTGGGGGTAAGAAATGAAAGAGGAAGCCGCCTGGTGGAATTTTGCACAGAACACAACTTAATCATAGCTAACACTTGGTTCAAGAATCATAAAAGAAGGTTGTATACATGGAAGAAGCCTGGAGATACTAAAAGGTATCAGATAGATTATATAATGGTAAGACAGATATTTAGGAACCAGGTTTTAAATTGTAAGACATTTCCAGGGGCAGATGTGGATTCTGACCACAATCTATTGGATATGAACTGTAGATTAAAACTGAAGAAATTGCAAAAAGGTGGGAATTTAAGGAGATGGGACCTGGATAAACTGACTAAACCAGAGGTTGTACAGGGTTTCAGGGAGAGCATAAGGGAACAATTGACAAGAATGGGGAAAATAAATACAGTAGAAAAAGAATGGGTAGATTTGAAGGATGAAGTAGTGAAGGCAGCAGAGGGTCAAGTAGGTAAAAAGGCGAGTGCTAATAGAAATCCTTGGGTGACAGAATAAATATTGAATTTAATTGACGAAAGGAGAAATTATAAAAATGCAGTAAATGAAGCAGGCAAAAAGGAATACAAACGCCTCAAAAATGAGATCGACAGGAAGTGCAAAATGGCTAAGCTGGCACGGCTAGAGGACAAATGTAAGGATGTAGAGGCTTATCTCACTAGGGGTAAGACAGATACTGCCTACAGGAAAATTAAAGAGACCTTTGGAGAAAAGAGAACGACTAGTATGAATATCAAGAGCTCGGATGGGAACCCAGTTCTGAGCAAAGAAGGGAAAGCAGAAAGGTGGAAGGAGTATATGGAGTGTCTATACAAGGGCGATGAACTTGAGGTCGATGTTATAGAAATGGAAGAGGATGTAGATGAAGATGAAATGGGAGATATGATACTGCGTGAAGAGTTTCATAGAGCACTGAAAGACCTAAGTCGAAACAAGGCCCCGGGGATAGACAACATTCCATCAGAACTACTGACAGCCTCGGGAGAGCCAGTCGTGACAAAACTCTACCATCAGGTGAGCAAAATGTATGAGACAGGCGAAATACCCTCAGACTTCAAGAAGAATATAAATAATTCCAATCCCAAAGAAAGCAGGCGTTGACAGATGTGAAAATTACCGAACTATCAGTTTAATAAGTCACGGCTGCAAAATACTAACGCGAATTCTTTACAGACGAATGGAAAAACTGGTAGAAGCCGACCTTGGGGAAGATCAGTTTGGATTCCGTAGAAATATGGGAACACGTGAGACAATACTGACCCTACGACTTATTTTAGAAGCTAGATTAAGAAAAGGCAAACCTACGTTTCTAGCATTTGTAGATTTAGAGAAAGCTTTTGACAATGTTGACTGGAATACACTCTTTCAAATTCTGAAGGTGGCAGGGGTAAAATACAGGGAGCGAAAGGCTATTTACAATTTGTACACAAACCAGATGGCAGTTATAAGAGTCGAGGGACATGAAAGGGAAGCAGTGGTTGGGAAGGGAGTGAGACAGGGTTGTAGCCTATCCCCGATGTTATTCAATCTCTATACTGAGCAAGCAGTGAAGGAAACGAAAGAAAAATTCGGAGTAGGTATTAAAATCGATGGAGAAGAAATAAAAACTTTGAGGTTCGCCGATGACATTGTAATTCTGTCAGAGACAGCAAATGACTTGGAAAAGCAGCTAAACGGAATGGACAGTGTCTTGAAAGGAGGATATAAGATGAACATCAACAAAAGCAAAACGAGGATAATGGAATGTAGTCGAATTAAATCGGGTAATGCTGAGGGAATTAGATTAGGAAATGAGACCCTTAAAGTAGTAAATGAGTTTTGCTATTTGGGGAGCAAAATAACTGATGATGGTCGAAGTAGAGAGGATATAAGATGTAGACTGGCAATGGCAAGGAAAGCGTTTCTGAAGAAGATAAATTTGTTAACATCGAGTATAGATTTAAGTGTCAGGAAATCATTTCTGAAAGTATTTGTATGGAGTGTAGCCATGTAGGGAAGTGAAACATGAACTGTAAATACTTTGGACAAGAAAAGAATAGAAGCTTTCGAAATGTGGTGCCACAGAAGAATGCTGAAGATTAGATGGGTAGATCACGTAACTAACGAGGAGGTATCGAATAGGATTGTAGGGAAGAGGCGTTTGTGGCACAGGGATCGGTTGGTAGGACATATTCTGAGGCATCAAGGGATCACCAATTTAGTACTGGAGGGCAGCGTGGAGGGTAAAAATCGTAGAGGGAGACCAAGAGATGAATACACTAAGCAGATTCAGAGGGATGTAGGCTGCAGTACGTACTGGGAGATGAAGAAGCTTGCACAGGATAGAGTAACGTGGAGAGCTGCATCAAACCAGTCTCAGGACTGAAGACCACAACAACAACAGTAACAAAAATTGAAAATATTATTAGTCTTCTTAATCTTCTTCGCCTTCTTTTTTTCATCTTCATTTCCATCTTCATGTTCTTCCTCATCGATATTTATATCCTGTTCTCCAACCTCAGCATCTGATTGCTCGTAATCCTGTGCATCGTGTACCAAGAGGGCAACAGCTTCCGATGACACCGTTTTCATTTTCTGCGGAGATGATGTCCTCAAAGAAGAAACATAGTCGGTTGTTAACAGAGGTCTCCGGAATATGTTTTCCACGCGAGAAGCTTTGCGGGCAAAGCTTAGGCGACATTGTCTTAGTAAATTGTTTGTTGATTCCCGCGCACCCTCTATAGCTGACCGATTCATAAAGTTGTGGCAGTTATATTTTTATTTTGTAATACCTTACTAGCGAAGTTGCCAACGGCCTTGCCGCAATGGTAACACCAGTGTCCGTCAGATCGCCGAAGTTAAGCGCTGCCGGGCTGGGCTAGCACTTGGTGGGTGACCATCCGGTCTGCCGAGCGCTGTTGGCAAGCGGGATGCACTCAGCCCTTGTGAGGCAAACTGAGGAGCTACTTGATTGAGAAGTAGCGGCTCCGGTCTCGGAAACTGACACACGGCTGGGAGAACGATGTGCGGACCTCATGCCCCTCCATATCCACATCCGGTGACGCCTGTGAGCTGAGGATGACACGGCGGCCAGACGGTACCGTTAAGTCCGCCATGGCCTGTGGACGGAGTTTACGTTTTACGTTTTTATTAGCAATGTAATAGTAATAATTATTGTACGATTATGTGTGCATATGTGTTTTATTCGTTTTTCAATACGATTTTCTGTTCTATTTTCTAAGTGTAAATAACGGCGTTTTGGGACTGTTGCTTAAAAAATGGCTCAAAGCCCTAGTTGTGACTATTAGCTGGATTTTAAGGCTGATTCGCGTAGATAAAAGTACGTGATTATGGACGGAATGAAAAACAAGGCGGATTGTCGTGGAATGTAAAATTTATCCCTTTTCCTTCGCTCGTGTTTTACAATTTCTTTCCTTGCAATCCAGTAAGAAGTTCTCTAACAAAACCAATTGTTAATTAGTAATTAAATAAGTAAATAAGTGTTAGTAATTACGTGCATACCTTGTGGAACAGTCTTCATTTAAGAAAAATTGTCTGATTTCGCCGAACAAAAGTATTTCATCCGATCGACGTGGTGCTATTCCTTCCTGGCTAGCTCGGCGCGTGGCTCACAAATGAATGCTACGTTGGACCTGAAATTCAACCTTCAAAGGAAACAGCTGGCCGCTTCTAAGACCGGGATTCAACAGTCCCAGCATTACTCTAGCCAATCTATTAAACGAAACTTAAGTCCGAACTTTTTTTTATTTATTGGCAGATTTTCAGGAATCTGACCCACTGTACGCCGTCATGGAATACATTTAGGTACAGCTGATCATCAACATCACCACCTACCTGATGTGTTCCTGTCTGTGCGTTCTATCATTTAAATCTATTCTGTCAAAGATCTTTCGTCTCCATATTCAAGTGTCTATACCTCCCTTGGAACAAATTTCTGATCATATGTCCATATTAATTTTTCTCTCCTTAGAACCCTCAGGAAATCTTCTCTTCCGTTTCTTCCCATTTAGAGAAATCACCCTGTATTGTGGAAACTCTATCCAGGATAACGTGCAACGTCCTGTCTGCCAGGAAGTTTTCTGTCTAGTCACAAAACTGATGTTGTTGTTGTTGTGGTCTTCAGTCCTGAGACTGGTTTGATGCAGCTCTCCATGCTACTCTATCCTGTGCATGCTTCTTCATCTCCCAGTACCTATTGCAACCTACAACATTCTGAATGTGCTTAGTGTATTCATCCCTTGGTCTCCCTCTATGATTTTTACCCTCCACGCTGCCCTCCAATACTAAATTGGTGATCCCTTAATGCCTCAGAACATGTCCTACCAACCGATCCCTTCTTCTAGTCAAGTTGTGCCACAAACTTATCTTCTCCCCAGTCCTATTCAATATTTCCTCATTAGTTATGTGATCTACCCATCTAATCTTCAGCATTCTTCTGTAGCACCACATTTCGAAAGCTTCTATTCTCTTCTTGTCCAAACTATTTATCGTCCATGTTTCACTTCCGTACATGGCTACACTCCATACAAATACTTTCAGAAACGACTTCCTGACACTTAAACCTGCCATCTGGTTTCTGTACGAATTATAAATAGCTTTTCGCTCTCTGTATTTTACCCCTGACACCTTCAGAATTTGAAAGAGAGTATTCCAGTCAAACAAAACTGATAAGATCTGCAATTGGAACATAAGACGATGAGCCAAACATTATGACCACTTGTTTAATAACGTGCTGTTTCACTTCTCAAACACGGAACAGCAGAAATTCTACTTGTCACGGGTTATACAAGTGCTTGGCAGGATTCCGGAAGTGTGGCTCCAGATGTCTACACACAGGTCAAGCTGTTACGGTGTGGTGGTTTACGGGCCCGCAGTTGGCCCCTGACGTATGCTCCAATGGATACAGATCAGGCACATTTGCTTGGCAAGACATCAATGTGCGTTCACTATAATGCCCTTCACACCACTTCAGCATGATTCTGACTTTGCAACACGGAGAGTTATCCTGTAGGGAGATATGATCGCCGTTCGGCGAGGTCTCAAGCATGAAGTGATAACGTGGTCCGCAACAGTGTTCACGTAATTCAGTGCTGTCATGATGCCTTCGATTACCACCAAAGATCCCATGGAAGCCCAACTCAATGTACCCCACAGCATAATTCCGCCCTCACCAGCCTGCATCTGTGGCGCGGTGCATGTTCATGCAGCCATTTCCCTGGAAAACGGCGCGTAAAAACCCAACCATCGACCTGGTGTAACAAGAAATGCGATTCATTCGACAGGCGACACGTTTCTATTGATCCACGATGAAAACTCAGCGGTGCTGTGCCCTCAGCAGTCGTAACTGATGATGTCATTGGGTCAATGCAGGAACACGTAGGCTTCGTATGGTAGTGGAGCTCCATATTCTACAATGGCCTTTGAACTGTGTGCTTCGAAACACCTGTGCCTGCACCAGCATTGTACTCTGTCGTCAGATCCGCCACAGATCGCTGCCTAGCCTGGATTACACAGTAGGGGATCCTCCGATTGTGATGTGGTCTTCTAGTACCATATGGTCTACTCGTTATTTGAACATCCTTCAACCACTTTCCACAGGTGCTCTCGACTGTTGTACGCAAACAAGCGACTAGCTTCGCCTCTTCAGAAATTCCAAATTCCAGCCGCAGCGCCACAACAGTCTGCACTTTGTCAAATCCGCTTAGATCAGTAGGTTTCCGTATTTGCGGCCGTATCTTCGCTGTAATGACTGCCCATTCCTCCCGCTTACATTCTTTCCTTACTGCGTCACGCGTTAGGAGTACCTCCAGGAGGCATTCAACCACGCGCTGGGCAGCGGTCATAATGTTTTGGCTCACCAGCGTATTTTCCTTAGAAGACGTCGATGTGGTACTTGCATTGTGACGTTGTCCTAAAGTGAGAGCAGTAAGATTGTCAGTTGGGTGGGTTGGCAGATGATACAGCGTAAGTCACAGATGACTGACGTAGTGTCCCTGTGAATCATCTCTGGGCGCAGCGCAAGGTTAAGGTCTACGTCACAGGACTCCCCGCTTCGGTTTCGCAAACCCAAGGTGTTAGAGGCGACACAACACACCACAGCATAGCCTGATGAAGACGAACTACGCCATGTTGTAAAGTTGCTGTGCGTCAGTATAATCCGCGTGACTTAATAGAAATGACAGCTAACGCACATAGAAGATGACAGCAGTACAAAGCCTCACAGTGTTACTCTAAGTAAGCAATTGAGAAAACCCTTCCCCTCGTGTTTTCCATTACGCAGTCATGTTTTCAACTTTTCAGAAGTCGCTCTAGACTGACTGTGGACAACACAATAGGTAATTGTAGTTGATTACAAAGAAATATTTTGACATCTTGGGTTGTCGGGTGTTCTGCCGGATATCAGCGTCGTACTTGCACGATATTTCGGTCACGTAGCTCGAGACCTTCATCAGGTGCGACCTGAGTCTCAGGTCGCACCTGATGAAGGTCTCGAGCTACGTGACCGAAATATCGTGCAAGTACGACGCTGATATCCGGCAGAACACCCGACAACCCAAGATGTCATTAGATCGCCGGGAAAGCCTGAAGAGTTACAAGAAATATTTTGTTTGTCGCGAGAAATAAACCTAAGTCCCGGTCGACGCTGGTCGTCGCATGAAACAAGTGATGAGCAATATTTCTCACTGGTGACTTCATCTTCCAATGCAAAAACGAAATTGCCATTGTGTGTGTCGACATTTATTTGTCTTTTTTCAAGAACGTTAAGTTTCTATCATCATCTGATCTCGGATTTTCTAACAGCAGCCATGAGTTCAGACTATATCGGAATTATGTTCCATCTAATGATTTTTACTTCGGTGGAGACCACAGTCAGGGAGAACTTTTGAATGAAATTTCCGCATTTGAGTGTATAGTAAAATTCATATATTTCACACTTTCGCAATTTCTGCTTTATAGCCACTATCTACTGCAAGGAGAACTACCACAAAATGTTCGACACTCCTGAATAACAACATGTCATCGTCGAAATAACATATATCTGGTCACGCAAACTATTCATCGCAGTACAAGGTACGAGTACTATCGAAGACACGTAATACAGCTAACAATGGTCACAGAAGACAAACTTTAAAATACTGTACTCCGTATATGATTGTTGATACGGTGCTCTGACATACATCCCTCACGGCTATGTACTTGACATTGGCTATAAGGCCCAAATCGCGTTGTGTGAAATAAATTAATTGTATTATGCTCTCAAATGGCGGAAATTTAATTCAAGAAATACGTTCTCTTTTGTTCATGGAAACACCTTACCAGTGTTTCTATAAGCAGGTGGAACGTAATTCTCATAACACAGGTCAAGTTTTAGTCCTTTGGTGATGAAATGAAAAAAATTGTAGGTGCAGCTCTACGTTGTTTGCAGACTGGCCTCGTTGGGTACGACTGGTAGCAGAGCTTGATAGTTTAGGTTACAAACATTATGAGCTTCGACTACTTGACTCAATTTCCCTGTATTGACAACTAGTCGTGGCTGGTATTTTCCGTGTCGACAACACTCTGTTACAAGTACTAGTCGTCCAAACAGGGCCTACGTCGTGAGTCAGACTAGAGAGCGTCTTCATTTTATACCTCCAACAGTTCAGCGGGCTGTTCCAGTTACTGGCATGGTCTGTTCAGCCAAATAACAGGCGAGCAAGTAGTGAACCTGAGCGGATTCCAGCTGATAATATTTGGGAACAATTTCCAGTTCTGGGCCGGCCGAAGTTGCCGTGCAGTTCTAGGCGCTGCAGTCTGGAACCGCGAGACCGCTACGGTCGCAGGTTCGAATCCTGCCTCGGGCATGGATGTGTGTGCTGTCCTTAGGTTAGTTAGGTTTAACTAGTTCTAAGTTCTAGGGGACTAATGACCTCAGAAGTTGAGTCCCATAGTGCTCAGAGCCATTTGAACCATCCAGTTCTGGAATTCGCCTTACAACCAAGAAAACCACCAGCAAACGTTTGCCAAAACCCCGGGCAACAACATGAGAGTCTTGTTTGTGGGTAGGTTTATCTGTTGACGTAAATGTAGATAGAAAACAATTAATCATGCGGGAATTGAAAAGCCATAGTAGGAGAAAGATTAGGTAAATGAGTTATGGGATACTATGAGCTCGGTGGCAGGAGTGAGTGGGGTGTAGGAATTCTTCATTTCTCGCAAATTTCTCGCTGGTAATAGCAAATGCACTGATCTAGATATAGACCTCCCTAAAACGAACGTATACGGATGTTGACCAGAAAAGAATAATCACAAGGAAGATATCTAGTGGAAACATTGGGTCACAAAAGAAAAGAAAATACAAAAATAGTCAGGTAAAGAAAGAAATGCAGTAATAAGAGTGGGTTACGAATAAAATTAATAGGAAGCGTAGAGAGTGACCGCAGGAAAAATGTGGAGGAATCGAAAAGGAAATTGTCACTGTAAAGACAGATTCAGTATATTGAGAAGTAAAAATATCTTTCGGTTAATTAAAACAAAAGACTGAAACATTAAGATTGAAAAGTAAATTCCGCTGTTACAAAACGCAGTGGAGATAGCGGATAGGTGGAAGAAATATGAAGGCACCTACGAGGGGGAGGAAATGTCTAATGACGTGTTAGAAACCCTTCTCCGAGGCCGAGGTCGCTAACGTACGCTTGTGCGGTGTAGATTGACGGAGGTAAGCCCGTTAAGCCCGTTAGAATTCCGGTCGTGAGTGAAATTTTCACTGCCAGTATCTAGACGGCAAGAGGAGGAGAGGTGGCTTCGTTAGGTTTGTGATCACCTCTCTTTGCGTCCTTTGTATGTCCATCCTTTTAGCAGGAGGTCTCTGGGACGACGGCCGTTTACTATCGTGACAAGTAAATAAATACACCTAAAGCCGTCCGTATGATTTTATTTTGTCGCAAAATAAAATAAAATCAGGACGGCTGTGGGTGTTTTTATTTACTTGTCACGACTCTTTGCGCCAGTGTCCTGGACTGAATTCCAAACCTCTCCGCAGTGTCTCAGGATGTGAGGGCATGTGATACTGTTGATGGAGATCCCTCTGTCGGATGGGAACTTTAAGCTCGGAGGCCCTCTTGGTGGTTTTCGAGAGGTGTAGGCTGTGTGCCAGAACCAGCTTTCACCCTTCCCTTCTATCATTATTTCCAACACGAATATGACACTACCCTACACAATCATCCATTAACAGATACACTTAAGTACACAGTTCTCATACTTGACAAAGGAAAGGTCCGGCGGGCGTGAGGGATACGGAAATCTTTTTCAATTAAGTAGCTGAACCCGCCCTTCGGGTCTCCCAGCCATACGACTTTACTATACTTTTATGTGATACAAGAAAAAAATGATATCCAGTATTAGCTTCAGAGTCTGAAAGAGGCTTGGAAGATTTGTGATTAAACGATGTAAAAGACATAGATGGCATTCGTTCGGAATTTCTAAAACCTTTGTTGGAAATTGTATAGGAACAATTAATCATTTTAGTGTATAGAATCTATGAGACAGGAGACAAACCATAAGACTTTCCGAAAAATACCATCTACACAATCCCGAAGACGGGAGGAGCAAGTAAGTGCGAGAACTATCGCCTTAGCAGCTCAGGGCACCAAGAAGCTTACAAGAAAATATACAGAAGTTTACAGTTTATTGATCCAGACATACAGAAGACTGAATATAACAACACTGAGAACTGCAGAATACTCCCGGACTACTTCAAAGAACTACACAACTTTGATCCATCAAAAGAAGAATTTCATTTTCATACTATAATCCAGATGCAACCAGACTCAAGGCTAACAATAATAGAGGAAATCAGAGAAAACACAAAAAACTTAAAAATCACAAAGCATCAGGAGAAGACAATATAATTGTTGAATTTTGGAAACACTCTAGTGAAACATTATTGTATGTCTAACAGGAATTATTAACGAAATTTAAACAACGAACTTCTTATCATCGGAATAGACATCTAAATTAATAAAATAAGTACATAAAAAAGAAAAGAGAACTGATCCTAACAGTTATAGGAGTTTCTCCCTGTTGCCAGTGACACATAATATCTTTTCCATGGCACTTTTAAGGAGAGGTGAAGGAATACTCGGCCCACAATTAGCAGAGTATCAAGCAGAATTCAGGTGGTCATAAGTTCCTACTGGACCAAACTGCTTAAATCATCGGACCCTAGGCTTACACGCCACTTAATCTAACGTAAACTAACTTACGCTAAGGACAACACACACATACTCATGCCCAAGGGAGGACTCGAACCTCCTACGGGGGGAACCTCGCGAACCGTGAGAAGGCGCCATAGACCGCGCGGCTACCACATGCGGCCGGGATTCAGGAAGGGAAAATCTTGTACAGAGCAATACTAAATCTAAAAAACATAATATAAATGAGGAAAATCAGAAGCTTGAATACTTGATAACTTTTCTTTATTTTAAGAAGATATCTGGTTAAGGTTGATAGAAATGCACTAATCAACATTATCAAGGAATTTGGACTCGACAATAAAACAAAAGAAATAATTAAAGGAATTTTAACAACATCAAAAGTAAAATATATTGGTAACTGTCAAAACCTTTTGAAATAAAATGAGGAGTAAGAGAGGGAGATGGTTTATTACCCCTGTTTTTTAAAGATGGTAGTGAGAGAGTGTAGAAAGTCCATCAGTATTACGGGAATTCAATTAGAGAGACACCCAAATAAAATCACCATAGATCGCCTAGGTTTTGCAGATGGTATTAATTACTAATTCTCTGGATAATGCCAATGAACAAATCATAGAATTACAGAAACAGGCAGAAAAAGTAGAACTGAAAACATTATTTCGAAAAAAAACGCATCTCATGACAAATATCAATCACGGGCATTTAAATACCTAGGAGAATCGCTAACAACCAACACAAAAGAAAACAGAGCCATAGAAAATGGAGTACATAAAATTGGAAGACCATTCCAAATGTCAAAAGACATAAATAACAACATGTAACACAAAACTACGACACTATGAAACAATGGTTAGGCATGAAACACTTTATGCATCAGAAACACTGAAAATAACAAGGTTTGGGGATCTTGAAAATCTGGAGAAAGTTGAAAGAAGAATCCTAAGGAAAATACAGGGACTTAGACGTAGTACTTGAAAATGGAAAAACTAATTGATGTAATGAGGAAAAGAAGGCTGTAGTCTTACGGACACATATACCAAAAGGATAATAACAGACTCTTTAACCAGATATTCCTCTTAATAAACAGCTACAAATTCAAACCCACGTGGTTCACCGAAATTGACAAAGATATGAAAAACACAGGAATTAGAATCAACATAATAGATAACAAAATACTTTTCAGAGAAGCAACACAAAAGGCAAGACGTCAAGAAATAACGAGGTCTGCAAAAGGAAGAAAGTGTACCCAGTAAGAAAAGGAACGACAGGCTCGAAGAATGAAGTCTGGGAGGAACGAAAATTAAACACGAAGAAGCAAAACCAAAGCTGATTTATCGTACCCCCAAAAGGGTTATTCGGATGAACGAATAAATAAATACAGAAGAATGGACAAGTTAACTGAATATCTGTAAGATGTCGATACTTTGGCTTTAGGAAAGCTACTCGCACAAGAGAGGCAGTTCTGACTAAGAGTTTCACAATGGAAGTAAGAGTTAAGGAAATTCAAGGCAACTTCATAAGATCCGTTCACCTAGAAAAAGTATTGATGCAACGTGTTTGAACTGCTCAGAAACAAACGGCACAAGCTGCCTCGAGAGATGGATGGTATGCAGTACGTACAAGAACAAAGAGGGAGCAGTAAGACCAAAAGAGTATAATGAGCACAGAATATTGCGTCAGAGGTAACCGAAGAAAGACGAAAGTAATGACGAGTAGCAAAATCGAGATTAGCGATAAACTTATCAAAATTGGAAACCAGATAGTAGACTAAGTGAAATTATTCTTCTACACTGCACGCGAAATAACACAGTTAGGGTGAAGCAATGAAGGTATAAGAAGCAGAACAGCATGGGCAAAGAGGTTATTTTGGTCGAAAGATGAGTACCAGTATCAAACATTGGACTAAATTTGAGGAAGAAATTTCTGAGAATTTGGAGCGCTGCAATGTGTGGAAAACTGGAAAATAAGTGAAACGCTTGAGATATGCTGCTATAGGAAGATGTTCAAAATTAGGTAGACTGATAAGATAAGAAATGAGGAGGTTGTCCACAGAATCGGTGAGGAGCCGAAGTAGCGGGTACGCATAATAACACAGTTTGAAGAATCTGAAGAACGCGAAAAATCGGGCAGAAAAATTCAGCTGAACACCCTAAAGCAAACCCTTAACCAATCACTCGCAGAAAATCTGAGAGACTACATCAAAGTATGTCTCCCATGGTAGGGATAACTATAGGCAGAGGGAATTGTAAGGGGAAGAGATAGGTTAGAATTTACATGCAACAATCAATTCAGGACGAGGGGTGTTAGTGCTACTCTGAGATGAAGAGATTGGCGCTGGAGTGTCAGTCTTCATGTGCAGAGGGTAAAAGAAAGTCACGTATTCCTATAGGAGATTTTATTGGTCAACACTAAAATGAAACTTCCTGTAATCATACATCCATAAATAATACCTGCTGAGAGGTGGGACAATCTGTCCTCTCATTCCCACAGTCCGTAACGTACAAGTAGACACTGTAGGCAGTGCCGCATGTGGCTACCACGCATCCTGACAACTTCTTCAGTCCACCTTTCAGTAGATCAAACAGTTTTTGAAATTCACATAGCTCCATACGGATTGCGTCAAATGCATTGGTCAGATTCTCCCGTAGCTTCTGCACATTGTCGATGGGTTGTATACACACCAATATCTTCAAGCGTCCTCATAATCAGAAATCCAGCGGATTCATGTCCAGTGTACGTGAGGGCCATGCTATCAGTCCTCCTCGATCAAACTTTGAGGTGTGGTACTGTCGCGCTATAAGTAGAAGAAGGAGTTGTGACACGCCGTGCATAAACCACAGACGTCTTTGTGCAAGGTACAATGTTCCATACCCCTTACTACCAAAATCTTCTTAGACGTACAGAAGATAAATAGCCAACGTTGAAATAATAACTCTAGCATTGTCATATCTTATCAGATAAATGTTACTTACCTTGCTATGGCCGTCTCGTTGTCTAGAGTGTCGGTTCCTGTATATGCTTTCCAATTAATAGCCCCAAGGAGTCCAGTTTCACTAAATGTCACTGGAGTATTCTTGCTTTTCGCCATCATCAGTATTTATTCACAAATTATTGACCTTTCTACAATACCGCTTCTTAAGTAAATGCGATGTACAACATTTCGTCACAACAGAAAGAACTTGATAGTTACACTGACCAATCATGATAACAACTGAAACTATTACGATGCGTTTGGTGCCTAAAATTTCTACACTACTGGCCATTAAAATTGCTACACCAAGAAGAAATGAAGATGATAAACGGATATCCATTAGACAAATATATTATACTCGAACTGACATGTGATTACATTTTCACTCAATTTGGGTGCATCCTCAGAAATCAGTACCCAGAACAACCACCTCCGGTCGTAATAACGGCCTTTATAAGCCTGGGCATTGAGTCAAACAGAGCTTGGATGGCGTTTACAGGTGCAGCTTCAACACGATACCACAGTTCATCAAGGGTAGTGACTAGCCTAATGTGACGAGCCAGTTGCTCGGCCACCATTGACCAGACGTTTTCAATTGGTGAGAGATGTGGAGAACGTGCTGGTCAGGGTAGCAGTCGAACATTTTCTCTATCCAGAAAGGCCCGTACAGGACCTGCAACATGCGGTCGTGCATTATCGTGCTGAAATGTAGCGTTTCGCACGGATGGAATGAAGGGTAGAGCCATGGGTCATAACACATCTGAAATGTAACGTCCACCGTTCAAAATGCCGTCAGTGCGACCAAGAGGTGACCGAGACGTATAAGCAATGGCACCCCATACCATCACGCCGAGTGATACGCCAATATGGTGATGACGAATACACGCTTCCAGTGTGCGTTCACCGCAATGTCGCCAAACACGGATGCGACCATCATGATGCTGTAAACAGAGCCTGGATTCATCCGAAAAAATGACATTCGCCATTATTGCACCCAGGTTCGTCGTTGAGTACACCATCGTAGGCGCTCCTGTCTGTGACGCAGCGTCAAGGGTAATCGCAGCCACGGTCTCCGAGCTGATAGTCCATGCTGCTGCAAACGTCGTCGAACTGTTCGTGCAGATGGTTGTTGTCTTGCAAAGGTTCCTATCTGTTGACTCAGGGAACGAGATGTGGCTGCACGATCCGTTACAGCCATGCGGATAAGATGCCTGTCATCTCGAATGCTAGTGATACGAGGCCGTTGGGATCCAGCATGGCGTTCCGTATTACCCTCCTGAACCCACCGATTCCATATTCTGCTAACAGTTATTGGATCTCGACCAACGCAAACAGCAATGTCGCGATAAGATAAACCGGAATAGCAATAGGCTACAATCCGACCTTTATCAAAGTCGGAAACGTGATGGTACGCATTTCTCCTCCTTACATGAGGCATCACAACAACGTTTCAACAGGCAACGTCGGTCAACTGCTGTTTGTGTATGGGAAATCGGTTGGAAACTTCCCTCATGTCAGCACGTTGTAGGTGTCGCCACCGTCGCCAATCTTGTGTGACTGCTCTGAAAAGCTAATCATTTGCGTATCACAGCATCTTCTTCCTGTCGGTTAAATTTCTCGTTTGTATCACGTCATCTTCGTGGTGTAGCAATTTTAATGGCCAGTAGTGTAGAAGTAATACGTACGTAGCATGAAGGTACTTCTGGAACAGGATATAGTTCAAATGAATTTTATTATTATGGTCTTGACTGAAATTACTTTTCAGGAATAATTTACACAATGTTTTCTGTAAATAATTATTTATATGAATGGCAGGTGGGTGTCCACAATGAGGAAATCAAAGAAAAACTGGGAATGAACTCTATAGATGCAGCAGTCAGCGTGAACAGGCTTAGATGGTGGGGTCATGTTACACGCATGGGAGAAGCAAGATTACCGAAGAGACTCATGGGTTCAGCAGTATAGGGTAGGAGGAGTCGGGGCAGACCAAGGAGAAGGTACCTGGATTCGGTTAAGAATGATTTTGAAGTAATAGGTTTAACATCAGAAGGGGCACCAATGTTAGCACTGAATAGGGGATCATTTTATAAGGGGGCTATGCTCCAGACTGAACGCTGAAAGGCATAATCAGTCTTAAATGATGATGATGATATGAATATTTATGAGCCTCACAAACGATGCCGAAGTTTGCAAATTTGTGAATATAAAAACTATCTGTTTCCTGTCTATGTGTAATCGTCGACTGAATTATCGATCAAAAACTTAGAAAAATTGAAAATGGACACTGAAATTTTGTTTACATGAAAACTAAAGCATAACAATATTAGTGTCACTGTAAAGTGGTTTATGGCGCATTTACGATTACTAATTCTTACGGTTCGAAACCGATGTTGCTAAATGGATCAATATGAAGAATAAATAATTTTATCAGAAAAATAGTGTTTCGGTGATCAAATATGTGCAAAATTAACTTTAGATGTAGAATAAGTAATTTAAGTATACAAATTAACTGGAGTCAGGCCGAAATTTGTGCGGAATGGAACATTACGACTGAAGTGCGAAAGTTCTGAGGTGGCAAGGGATTCAGTACAAGGGATAACGTTCCCGAACAGCACTGGTAATTCATAGCGCAGAATGACACACAGCACCTGTTACTCAGTTGCATGACCTATATGGCCCTATGAGTGTGTCATCGACAGTTTCTGCCCATACATTGATACTGATGCAGTACTTATGCCTCACCTCCATGGTTGATCGAAGATTCGCATCTGCTTAAGTGTGCGTATTGTATTAATTTTTTATACCAACTCTTGTGAATAGTGTCTCATTCATAAATAAAATGCAGGCTGCGAACTGCGGACTTTCGGCTCACATCTCAAAATATACTGGTTTCCAAACATATTATTAAAGGAACTTTCCTTCTAGTTTTGATCAATACTACGATGGCAGTTTTTATTGCAACGTCCGACCTGTCGCGAAACGGAAACCGCACTGGAAATCAAGAATGTTTTATTTGCAGCACTCTGCTACACCTTCCCGCTACTGCTCTACACGGTCGCCGCTCCAACTTAGACATTTTCCCCAATGTCCTCGCCATAGAAGGCAGCCGCTCGAGCTTTCCGCCAATTCTCTACACTGGACAGCAGATAGTCGTCTGTGCCAAAATGAAGTCCTCGTAGCCAGCGGTTCATGTAAGCAAAGAGATGAAAATCAGAGGAAGCAAAGTCCGGGCTGTATGGTGAGTGGTCAAACACTTCCCACTGAAAACTCTACAGGAGCGTCTTTGTTGCAGCTATACTGTGTGGCTGAGGATTATCTGAAGGAGAACAACGCCTGATAACATTCCTCTTCGCTTCTTCTGAGTTGCCCTTCGCAGACTATTTTCTCAAATCGCCTTATTCACTAGATGAACAAGATCATCGGGTGACACTACCTTCCTGCTATGACCGCCTGCATGATGAACTTTCTGTTACAAAGTTCCTGCACCATTGTTGCACTTTGCTGTGACGCTTGACAGTTACCTCATGTATTTGGGCTGCATGAAATCAGGTAGAAACCTCCAACGTTAAGAAATCGAATGGCAGCACACATTTCATCCTTGGCAGGAGGTTTTGTTATTGTAGGCATTTTCACGTGCTCACTGTGCACTGATAACTGAGAAGGGCGACACGACTAAATCTACGGGGGAGCTAGAGACACTGTGCAACACATCTGCCCAAAGCTTCATCGGTTTTAACATCGCGTCCAAACGGATAAAAAAAATCGCGTGCCTGTCGTAGCAATACACAAGGGGCGCTCAATAAATAATGGAACACATTTTTGTCTCGGCCAGTTTCAGTTGAAAGAAAATGCAGAATTTCTTGTGGGACATCGTGGAATATTTCCGCTGCGGCCTTTATAGTTTCATGAAGTTCCGATAGGTGGCAGCGCGATACGTAGCCTTCAAAATGGCATTTATAACGGAGATGGTTCAAAGGGGCTCTGAGCACTATGGGACTTAACATCTGATTCATAAGTCCCCTAGACGTAGAACTACGTAAACCTAAGGAACCTAAGGACATCACACACATCCATGCCCGAGGCAGGATTCGAACCTGCGACCGTAGCAGCCCCGTGGTTCCGGACTGAAGTGTCTAGAGCCGCTCGGCCACAGCATCCGGCTAACGGAGATGCTGAGAGCCGTCATTGAGTTTCTTTCGGCGCAAACCATAGCATCACAGATATTCATAAGAGCTTGCAGAATGTCTAGGTGAGCTGTTGGGAAAGGTCGCGCCAACCTGACCGATCTCTCACGTGCCAGGCGGCAGCACATGCTTTGACTGTTGCAATGTTAGAACGTGCGGACACTCACATTCGAGGTGCTCTGCTGATCATAGTCAATGCAAACGCCTTCTCCACGACAACGCAAGACTACACACGAGCCTGCACACCTGAGAGAAGCTCACAAAACTCCATTGTACTGTTGTTCTTCCTCATGAACCCTACAGCCCGGATCTCATTCCTTCCGACATTCATATGTTTAGCCCAATGGGGGATGCACTTCGCGGTAAGCAATACGTGGATGATGAGGAGGTTATTGATCCAGCAGGACGTTGGCTCCGACGTCGATCAGTAGAGTGGTACCATGAGGGCATACAGCCCCTCCCAGTAACATGGTATAAGGCCGTCGCACTGAATGGAGATTATGATCAAAAATTACGTTTTGTTGCCAACAGAGTGAGACATAATATAGTGTATTTTAATCCTGCATAAAACCAACGTGCTTTCGGAAAAATGTGTTGCATTACGTACTGAACACGCCTCGTGAAACCCCTATATATTTCTCTAATTTCTCTCGTGAGGACAAGATCGGACTAACTACAAAATTTCAGCTCATATGTCAGGAGCCATTGATTTTCGGAGATACACTACTGGCCATTAAAATTGCTACACCACAAAGATGACGTGCTACAGACGCGAAATTTAACCGACAAGATGAAGATGCTGTGATATGCAAATGATGAGCTTTTCAGAGCATTCACACAAGGTTGGCGCCGGTGGCGACACCTACAACGTGCTGACATGAGGAAAGTTTCCAACCGATTTCTCATACACAAACAGCAGTTGACCGACGTTGCCTAGTGAAACGTTGTTGTGATGACTCGTGTAAGGAGGAGAAATGCGTACTATCACGTTTCCGACTTTGATAAAGGTCGGATTGTAGCCTATCGCGAATGCAGTTTATCGTTCGCGACATTGCTGCTCGCGTTGGTCGAGATCCAATGACTGTTGGCAGAATATGGAATCGGTGGGTTCAGGAGGGTAATACGGAACGCCGTGCTGGATCCCAACGGCCTCGTATCACTAGCAGTCGAGATGACAGGCATCTTATCCGTATGGCTGTAACGGATCGTGCAGCCACGTCTCGATCCCTGAGTCAACAGATGAGGACGTTTGTAAGACAACAACCATCTGCACGAACAATTCGACGAACAGTTTGCAGCAGCATGGAATATCAGCTCGGAGACCATCGCTGCGGTTACCCTTGACGCTGCATCACAGACAGGAGCGCCTGCGATGATGTGCTCAACAACGACTCTGGGTGCACGAATGGCAAAACGTCATTTTTTCGGATGAATCCAGGTTCTGTTTACACTATCATGATGTTCGCATCCGTGTTTGGCGACATCGCGGTGAACGCACATTGGAAGCGTGTCTTCGTCATCGCCATGCTGGCGTATCACTCGGCGTGATGGTATGGGGTGAAACTGGTTACACGTCTCGGTCACCTATTGTTCGTATTGACGGCACTTTGAACAGTGGACGTTACATTTCATATGTGCTACGACCCGTGGCTCTACCCTTCATTCGATCCCTGTGAAACCCTACATTTCAGCAGGATAATGCACGACCGAATGTTGCAGTTCCAGTACGGGTCTTTCTCAATACAGAAAATGTTCGACTGCTGCCCTGGCCAGCACATTCTCCAGATATCTTACCAATTCAAAACGTCTGGTCAATGGTGGCCGAGCAATTGGGTCGTCACAATACGCCAGTCACTACTCTTGATGAACTGTGGTATCGTGTTGAAGCTGCAAGGGCAGCTGTACCTGTACACGCCATCCAAGCTCTGTTTGACTCAAGGTCAGGCGTATCAAGGTCGTTATTACGGCCTGAGGTGGTTGTTCTGGGTACTGATTTCTCAGGATCTGTGCACCCAAATTGCGTGAAAATATAATCACATGTCAGTCCTTGTATAATATATTTGTCCAATGAATACCCGTCTTCAGTCCTGGGACTGGTTTGATGCAGCTCTCCATGCTACTCTATCCTGTGCGAGCTTCTTCATCTCCCAGTACCTACTGCAGCCTACATCCTTCTGAATGTGCTTAGTGTATTCATCTCTTGGTCTGCCTCTACGATTTGTACCCTCCACGCTGCCCTCCAATACTAAATTGATGATCCCTCGATGTCTCAGAACATGTCCTACCAACCGACCCCTTCTTCTAGTTAAGTAGTGCCGCAAGTTCCTCTTCTCCCTAATTCTATCCAATACCTCCTCATTAGTTGTGTGATCTACCCATCTAATCTTCAGCATTTTTCTGTAGCACCACATTTCGAAAGCTTCTATTCTCTTCTTGTCTAAGCTATTCATCGTCCACGTTTCACTTCCATACATGGCTACACTCCATACAAATACATTGAGAAACGACTTCCTAACATTTAAATCTATACTCGATGTTAAAAAATTTTTCTTCTTCAGAAAGGCTTTCCTTGCCGTTGCCAGTCTACATTTTATATCCTCTCTACTACGACCATCATCAGTTATTTTGCTCCCCAAATAGAAAAACACCTTTACTACTTTAAGTGTCTCATTTCCTAATCTAATTCCTTCAGCATCACCCGACTTAATTCGACTACATTCCATTATCCTCGTTCTGATTTTGTAGATGTTCATCTTATACCCGCCTTTCAAGACACTGTCCATTCCGTTCAACTGCTCTTCCAAGTCCTTTGCTGTCTCTGACAGAATTACAATGTCATCGGCGAACCTCAACATTTTTATTTGTTCTTCATGGACTTTAATACCTACTCCGAACTTTTCTTTTGTTTCCTTTATTGGTTGCTCAATATACCGATTGAATAACATCTGGGATAGGCGACAACCCTGTCTCTCTCCCTTCCCAACCACTGCTTCCGTTTCATACCCCTCGACTCTTATAACTGCCATCTGCTTTCTGTACAAATTGTAAATAGCCTATCGCTCTCTGTATATTACCCCTGCCATCTTCAGAATTTTAAAGAGAGTATTCCAATCGACATTGTCAAAAGCTTTCTCTAAGTCTAATGCTAGAAAATTAGGTTTGCCTTTCCTTAATCTTTCTTCTAAGATAAGTCGTAGTGTCAGTATTGCCTCACGTGTACCAAGATTTCTACGAAATCCAAACTGATCTTCCCCGAGGTCGGCTTCTATCAGTTTTTCCATTCGTCTGTAAAGAATTCGCGTTACTATGTTGCAGCTGTGACTTATTAAACTGATAGTTCGGTAATTTTTTATCTGTCAACACCTGCTTTGTTTGGGATTGGTATTATTATATTCTTCTTGAAGTCTGATGGTATTTCGCCTGTCTCATACATCTTGCTCACCATATGGTAGAGTTTTGTCAGGAATGGCTCTCCCAAGACTGTCAGTAGTTCTAATGGAATGTTGTCTACTCCGGGGGCCTTGTTTCGACTCAGGTCTTTCAGCGCTCTGTCAAACTCTTCACGCAATATCATATCCCCATCTTCATCTACATCCTCTTCCATTTGCATATTGTCCTCAAGCACATCGCCCTTGTATAGCCCCGTTTATCATCTGCATTTCTTCTTGGTGTAGCAATTTTAATGGCCTGTATGTAAATAGGAACACTTTTTTTAGTTTTGACCAGCGTTATTTCCTTTACCAATCAATTACGTCACTTTTTTAAACATTCTGTGCAGGGCAGCAGTGTACCCACGTCGGTTGTCGATCGCCGCCGGGAGAGCCGTTAGGGCGCGCGTGCTCGCCGGGTAACGTGACGAGGCGGCCAGCCCCGAACGAGTGGCGGCGCGTCCTTGGGCGTGGGCGCGCCGCGGCCCTGAATACCCCGCGGTGAGTCAGCCCGGGCGGGCGGCGCGCCGGCGCGTCGCGTGTTGCCGCCCCGTCAGGGGAGCCCCCAGGCGCGCGGTTGCCGACCCCTGCAGCCCGCGAGGTAGCGCAGCGCATTCCGCGCGCCGGCCCATGCTTTTAGGAGAAACGCGACGCTAACGGCCGGCATTCCTCTCCGTTAACAACCGCCCACGCTGCCAGCGCTGATACCTGTTCGACCTCAATATAGGAGTGCATCGTGGATTCCGTAGTCACGTTGTCGAACGCTGAATGCGAAGTAGCTACCGTGCTGATGTGAAAGTCTTCCCACCGCAATGCGAGCCAAACAGTTCGCCGTGTCACGTGTGTGGAATCCCATCACACCTCGCATTGTTTGTTGCGCTTACGGTCGATGGAGTTCATTTATTTTCTTCTCGAGTTGCGTGGGGCCTTGTCACCCGAAATAACACGATAGTTCATCGACTCACTGCATAATTCACAACAGGCATATGAAACATTTAAAAAAAATGAAAAATTCAAATCAACGATGGAAAATGTTAAGAGCTATTTCTTCAGAAAGCGCGTCATCAGGGCTATTATACGTATTTTGGTACTCAATTCCCTAGATTTACTCCAGGAGTCAAATCATGGAGCAAATGTTTCAAATACCGTTACTAGATGGTGCATGGCCTTTGTGCGGAGCGATGCTTACTTCGTTGCAAGTGCCACGCTTGTAGGTCTCTCTCCATTTAGCCTGGGATGGTTTGAAGAGAGAACTCACAGGTTTTTGTTGAGGGCGTAGCACTTTTTGCTTTGCGACGAAGATTTTGCAGTCGCAGAGAAACGAAGAGGGATAAGCAAGTCCTTTGTCTCGAAAGGCTTAGACAAGATTCTTGAATCAAAGTTATGAATCCATTCCATTTCATTCTAAAGCACACAACTGACTTTTTTATTTTAAATTTCATAAGAAACATTGTTGTAAATGCAGGCGTGTAAGATCTCCAAATGATCAAAGTGTCCCATGTTCATCCATCTCAAATATAGCTTTTAAAACTTCTTACTCCGAAACAGAAAAATGTATTCAAAAGAGGAAAGACCGTGGCCGATGTATGTCACCCTGCACTTTATCCGAAACACCAGCGATGTTTATCAGCTGCATAACAGAAAGAACTACTGGCGATGTTGCCATTTCCTCCTCAACTTTGCAACGTCTGATCCCAAGAACAAAATTGTATAAGAAACAGAAACCAACACTAAGCGATTGTTTCTCTGGAATTTAATTTTGTCATTCTCTTGTAAAAATTTAAAAGAAACGAAAGGCGACCTTTGTTGATTCCGGTTTACGAATTAAACTATTACTGCTGTATTTCTGTAAATGCTTAATCACAAATGCAACGTAATGAGTGTGTATATTAATACATATGCACCTTGTTATTGTAACTTAGAACCAATCAGTTTCCTGGTGTAGTACTTAGAATGTTTTTTAAAAAAGATATTTTCGAATTTCATTTTTTGGCAGTAGTGATATGTGCAGCATAATTCTGTGTTACCAGAATACCTTCTTAATTGTTTGTATACAAACAAATTATCAACAAAAGGAGAACACCCTTTCTTTAAGTGTCCTGGCAAAGGCGAGACTTGGCACTAAGGACGTATCGCATTTCCATATGTGGAATAATAAAGTCTGATCGGAAATGTAGATCGAGAAAACTAAATCCGAAGTGATGGTTAAAGACACAGAGTTTGACCTCTTTATTATTTTACTTTTTCATTTTTATAGAAGTTTTTGCACGCTCGAATTAGGGACTGAAGAGTCTCGGTGTTCATCACTTTATCCCTTGCATTTCCCTTTTCAGACTGTGTGGCTTCCGTACCACGTTCGATGGTCTGGCACTCCACACTCCGACTCGTAATATGCTACCCCTTCGTTTCTTAATCTATTTTTCATCGTTACTCCATCATTGGCAGTCCCCTCCAGGAGATCCGAATGGAGGACTAATCCAGAATCTTTTGCCAGTAGAGATGTCATTATGAAACTGTCTCACTAACAGCCCACATGTCCTATGGATACACATTGCGTGTCTTTCAAGTTGTGGTTTCCATTGTTTTCTGCATCCTCATGCCGTTGACCATTAATAATTATTCTATCGTTTAGGGGTAGATCCCCAGTAAGCACAAGAGGTTATCCTGAAACTCTCTCCGTTCCTCCACCCCCTTTCACAGAGCAATTTGCAGAACGAAGATGAACCTTATACCGTGAGCCTTTGGCCGACATTGCTGCGACAACATAATGCCACAACTGGGCTGACAGCCGGAGACGATTATGTAAATGTTAGTAAATACCACCATATCTGTATATCTGTATTTGAGGTCACAGTCGGTTTCGTTCTAAATAAACATCTTCAGGTGACATCGAAAATTCATAGGCGTCGTAATTAATTGTCACTAAGTGGCAGAAATGTACCCATTTGTGCGGAGTAATCGCTCCTGAAATACAGCAGTGGTCTCTCTCTCTCTTCTCTTTTTTTTTCACATGATGAAACAGATCCAGCTTGTTAATACAGCACCATTAACTCAACGAGCGGTCGGATCTCTTAAAAAAGCGCAACCAAAGTAGCGGATTCTCAGAAGAGAGTACATGTTTCCGGTTTCTTGCATGCACAGTTCTGCTGGGAACAGACAACACGTGCGTCACAATAAGCAAATGAAATGAGGTGGCACCTGGAAATGTAATCCAAAGATGAAGTAGCCGGGAAAATACAAAGGGCTTAATTTGACGTCCTCAGTTGCGTATATGTACATGAAATGAAACGGGATCCTGCGAGTGTCTGTCACTGTTTCTCACAGGCGAATGGTGTAGGATCTCGTGTCGTTGCACATTCCCCTCAGGCCAAAGACTGGGATATTTCAGACGGCTAGTGACATCAAATTCTGATGTATAAATACACTGACAGTTTCGGCAGAATTTATAATTTTTGTTAAACAATTATTCAATAGCCATTCAATTTTAGCCTTTGAATTTCTGTATGTTTCCACCAGTTGAGGGAGGAAGAAGGGCTACCAACATAGTACCTAGTTACTCTAGTACCGTTCCCACGGGCAGATACATTACTGAGACACGTTATGACATGTGAAGGCCGCACAAAGTCGATCAACGTAAGAGGAAGAGTGCTGTTTCCGCTCACTGGATTTCCCAGAGAAAAATATTTATGGTACCGCTGAACACATTCTGTGCTGCCTAACATTAAAATTTCTTTCAAAAAAATTTGTTAATTATTTCGCATGTTTGGGGTGTTCACTCTTAGACACCTAAACGACATGGTTGTATTCAAATTACAAGTACTGTGTAATAAGTACCCCAATCTCACAGAGATAATATATTCACACTCGTCTTATCAAAGACGTTGTGGTGAAGATAGTAACTGTTTATCAAAAAGTTGCATCTCATAAACTACTGCAATATGAACAAATGGTAAGACACAAAATGCAAATGAAAGTTTGCACAGTGTCATTTGGCCCAAGTGTACCAAATATATTTTTCTAAAAGGAAGATACTTCTGGGTCACGTAGAATATGTTTCTCATTTCAGTATGGGACGTTTGAAGACTGAAGAGAAGAGTAGCTCCAACACTCCTTTATCATCGTCCCTTAGAAGATGGTAAATCTGTTTATCTAGAGATTAACGAAACAGTCCACGAGATGCTTGCTGTCTGGAGAAGGAAAATTTCAAGGAAAAGGCTACCGTGACTTTGAATTATAACAAGAAGATGCCTTACAGGAGTAGTAAGGGAAAACGTATGGAGCTTTTGAATTTTAGTGGGGTTTTGTTTTGAAGAAGCATTCATTTATAACAAAAATGAAAATCTTTTTTCCCGTAAGTTTGTTGTTCTAGGTTCAATGCGAACTTTTTTATCATAAATATAAACCAACCTCAATGAAATTTTTACAGGAAGTAGTCTTAACACAGAATCGAGATTTTACTCAATAACATTCTCGAAAAAGTATTTTATTTTATTGTCACATTTTTGTACTGGTAACTGAAGAAAGCTTAAGTTTGAAATTAATAAAAATACTGAAAGTAATTAATAACATTTCTCATAAAACATAATGCATAGAACTGATAAACTATGTCTTGCGGATGAACCAAAAAACATGGAATGTGAAAATTGAGGGCTGAGTACCAAAAGTTGGTTTTCAAGAATACAATTAAAATTCTCATACCTCAAAACTCAATGAAGTTCCGGACTTCGAAACATGGGTATTGCTAGGTCAACAGATCTTAAAATTTGGCTGATATCGGCAAAGTAGAAGAAAGTCTCTATCGATCCATTATGGCCAGGGGACGTCGGCTGGTACGTACTTCTCAATTCAATAAACTTCACCAACAGCCGTGTACTTCAAGTTATTTTATTTTATTTCGAACGTAACTAGTTTCGGCAATTCATTTTGCCATCTTCAGACCCCACATGTGCTAATATGAGGGTGTACAAATCAAGTTTACTAGCGACGGGTAATCATAATACCACTTAAACTTAAAAATGATGGAAGCATTGGCGTTAAATCAAATCTATGTGTACATCCAGCACAATAGACTAAAACCTGTGGCCGACCGTTGTGGCCGAGCGGTTCTAGGCGCATCAGTCTGGAACCGCGCGACCGCTACGGTCGCAGGTTCGAATCCTGCCTCGGGCATGGATGTGTGTGATGTCCTTAGGTTAGTTAGGTTTACGTAGTTCTAAGTTCTAGGGGACTGATGGCCTCCGATGTTAAGTCCCATAATACTCAGAACCATTTGAACCAAAACATGTGTATGTATATATTTGTTAATAGCATTAAACCAAACCTCTCTGTATATCTAGCACAAGAGACTAAAACATATGTACAGAATTGTTAGTCATAAAACTATTTCTCATCACGGATTTACTAGGGGACATGTAAATTCATTAAAAAGATCAGCACTAGACAGCGTACAACGAAGAGCTCCTTGGAAACAAAGCTCGTCATACTTTTTTTTATTAATAGAATCCTACAAAATTCTTGTAGCTGAGGAACCACCTAGTGTATATGGGTACCAATCTTCATTTAAAGTAAAATGTCACATAGTAAGGCATGAGATGCAATAGTATGCATATTTGCAGCCTGGGCAATACCACGGATAGTAAGACAAGTAGTTGTCACAGCATCAAAAATAACTTGACGCAAAACCCATCGGCAGTCGAAATATTAAGACAAAATAGCATGCATAGTGAACACTAAGAATATTGACAAATAACTTGAGGCCTAGATTGTACAATAAATCGGAATAAAGGATATGATCGGTTTCCTTTATATCACTTAACAGGTCGGCATTACTACAATACAAGAAATAATCAAGAAAGTCAAATTCTAATTAAGAAAGGCGAGACCTCTAAGTTCAAAGCCGACCACTTCATACAATGTCACTGGAAGTATAAAGCAATCCTAATACGACGTATCTATAAATGCCAAACCATCTAAATGCTAAGACATAACAAGTTGTGTCGCGATAGGGAACTTGGGTACGGAAAAAAATAAAAGTTAAACGAGTATGCGAATACCACTGTACTATCGAAGTTGAAGCCTGTAAAGCGAGTACAATCATCTATCTCCATGAATACCAAAACCCATCTCTAGCAAGAATATCATAACACACTGCCTAAACTGTATGGAGAAGTATTGACAACGCTGACACGCTGAAAAACTAACCGGGTCCTAATCATACTCATCAAATGTAGTCACGACATACCGAATTACCACAAGTAAATTGGGGAATGTGTCAGTTTGGGTCTAAAAAGATACTGGCTTTATAAGGAAGCATTAAATGCTTCATTGTCCTAAGTGTAAAAGTATCGTAAAAGATAGCTACCAATAAAATAAACATGGTCACCAATAAACATATGCTACCTACCATGAGATTAGAATGCTATAAAACGGATCGAAAGAGTTGCAGAAAACAAGATCTACGGGTTCATATGAAAGTGACATAGTAAGCTTCAGGTAAACAACCAGTGCCTTATAGTAAGTTTGAAAAAATATACTCATGCTAAGAATTTTAGACAGCAAAATATATAGGAGAAGACCTGTATATTGTTGGAAACATAATGTGGAAACATGTAAGGTCTTAAATAAAGTAGAGATATAAAAATATTGCTAAGCAAAAGTTGCACTTATCATCAAAAGAAAAGTCCCCAAAAATAACAATATTGAATTTACTACAATAAGCCCCAAAAATCACGTGTGGCTAGATTCTGACGTACCAAAATCAGTAGGGATTATTCTAGTTGAAACGGTGCTATAGTTATGACAGAGATTGTCCCACTGGAGTACAGTGAATCGCTACCAAACTACATGTCTCACTCAACAAACCGACTATATGATGGTGAAACTTCTCGAAAACATAGTATCACATCTCTTGTGCTAGGTATACAGATAGGTTTGGTTTAATGCTACTAACAAATATATACGCATGTTTCAGTCTGTTGTGCTGGATGTACACATAGATTTGATTTGACGCTAATGCTTCCATCATTTTTAAGTTTAAGCGGTATTATGATTACCTATCGTTTGTAAACTTGATTTGTACACCCTTATATTAGTACATGTATACTCCTTTATTAAGCAGGGACTTGATGATGGCAAAATGAATTGTCGAAAGTGGTTGCGTTCGAAATGAAATAAAATAACCTAAAGTATAAGGCTGTTGGTAAATTTTATTGAATTGAGAAGTAGAAGAAAAGTTAAATTTTCGGTTGTAGTTGCCCTTGAAGTGTCAAAAACACTCCATTCTTTTAAGGTCTGGAACTCAGTGGCCCAACTACACTCTTCTCCGAGCTTTATAACAAGTAACATGTGACTCAGTGCTATTTAATTTATCTAGGTTTTGATTTATCTAGTGGCCATTATAGTTTGCTTCTCTTCTATAGCGAAGCACGTGGCTAACAGGGACAAAATACTCGTACAATTCAACGAACCAAGCGGCTCGAAATAAGACGACGCATAGACGGGAGACGAAGAATAATAGAACCATACAGATAGCAGCCAAATCTGCGAAATCCAACAAACATGGTAGCCGTCTAGAGCCGTATCCTATGACAGCTGAAAAGTCCCCGTGTCAACATTAAATTTACTATGGAGGTAGAAAAGGACTAACAACTATCCTTCCTAGATATTATGTTTAAGAGCAATGGTGAGAACCTGCGTCACAGTGTCTACCTAACACAAAATACCTGCTAAAATTATGAAATCAGCATCCGATCCAGAAAACATGAATAGTTACTGCGTTCGTAATGCAAGACTAATATGTCAGCCACAGCACTTCAGCCGCTAGATGCAATACCCGGAATGCGTTCTGGATAGCAATGGATACTCTACCAAGTGCTTAAGAATTGTCACAAAAGCTATCACTGGGCGAAGTGACACATCGGATGAAGAAATAACGGTTATGGCATTTCTGCCATGCAGTCCCAGGGTAACGGACAGAATCAGTCATACATTAAGCAAACATGGCGTAAGGACTATTTACAAACTTCCCATGAAGAGCATCTTAGATAAAAGGGGCCCTCTTGCAATGTCAGAAATTTCCTGTACCTGTGGAATAGTCTACGGTGGGATGACTGGTTGCATTAATACCAGAATCACCAGACACAAGCGGTACTGTAGACTGGGACAGGTGGAGAAACTGGCCGTGGCGGAGCACGTGCTATGTGAGACCGACCACACACTAACATTCGCCGACACAAGAGTTCTCGCCGTGAGAAAGCTACCATGCCCGCTTGTTCAAGGAAGCCATAGGTATCCACAAACATGACAACAGCTTCAACAAGAATGAAGAAAGTCGCAAGCTAAAAAGATCCAGGAATCCCATGGTACAGCGAAAGAGCGTTGCAGATAACAAAGGGAGAACCACAACGGTAATGAGCAGAGAAAAGCACTCAGACGTTGACGCATCACATACACATATTGCGGCAGCGAGCTCGACTTCCAGGCAACCACCAGCAATGGAGGTCGAAGATTTGACAACGCCAGCCACAGTTGCTGCGAAAGTCAGGTAAACACTTAAGCAAACTTCGGCCTGAGATCCAGAGACAGATATCAACAAGCAATACGTCGATATGTCTCTTATATAATAACGAGTTTTCTTCTCATTTATAAAATTAAACATCTGGAACAATAAAACCTGCCAGTGATGAGTTTTCTAGCCCACTAAAGATCTCTAATAGGCTGCCGGCCGGAGTGGCCGTGCGGTTCTAGGCACTACAGTCTGGAGCCGAGCGACCGCTACGGTCGCAGGTTCGAATCCTGCCTCGGGCATGGTTGTGTGTGATGTCCTTAGGTTAATTAGGTTTAATTAGTTCTAAGTTCTAGGCGACTGATGACCTCAGAAGTTAAGTCGCATAGTGCTCAGAGCCATTTGAACCATTTTTCTTCTAATAGGCACCCATTAGCTACGATCGTCGTGTCAAATAGCCACAAACTCAGAATTTCCCTAAACATTACTACTGATAAAATTCCTGCTTCACACTAGAAGTCATTTTGCTTTTGGGCGCCCAGCCATGCCTCTTGACCCGACCCAAAATAACATTCGATGTTACCTCCTACATGCGGAAAATTTACGAGTTGAGGGTCTCTCATCACTAGAACAGCACCACTGTAAAGAAACAGAGGCAGAGGGCCTCGCTAATTTTCACAAGTGGGCAAAAGTTTTAGTTCGTGCAGAGAATATCAAAGGTTTACTTGAGTACCACTACTTTTCGTCATCGTGTACACTTTGTAATTAGACCAGCTCCTGTGACTCAAATTTCATATAATGACGTTTAATTTACTAAGATGAGGAAAAGGCTAAAGATTAATTTTCAGAAACCTAAGCCCTCTGTTGTTCTATTTGCATTATGTCACTGGAACAGTTGTTGTTAAAAGTTGAAGACTGGTTTGGCGCTTATATACACATTAGTTTATCCCGTGCAAATATCTTCATCCCATCATAACTTTTCCAGCCAACTTCCAATCGTATCTATGTAAAATTTTTACACGCCAACCCCCGCATACAGACACATTTATCAGATTAACTGTTCCTTGATCCTTAATCAAGTTATTTAAGGTCAGTATATTTTGTCTTTTAATCAAGTTATTCCACGAATTTCTGTTCTTCCCACTTCGGTTCAATACTCCTTCAATATCAATCTACAGCATTCTTCTGTAGCATCACATTTCAAAATCTTCTGTTGTATTCTTGTCTCAACTGTCTATCGTGTAAGTTACGTTTCTACATAAAGCGAAACTTCAAACAGTTCCAGAAAAAAGACGTTCTTACACTTAAATTAATTTTCGATCTTAATAAATTTTTATTTTTCTGAAAAGCTGTCCTGTCTCTTCCCCAGTGTCTATTTCATATCCTCTGCGCTTGTATTATCGTCAGTTATTTTGCTGCCCTTGTAGGAGTACTATTTAGGAGACAGACTAATGTATGGTGCCCGAAGAGGAACAGCTATGTTTCAGTAATTACAGGCATAACAGTCTGAATGATTAACTGATCAGGCCTTGGGACGTTGACCGACGTAGCCTTGCTGTTGTGATGCTGCGGCACGACTGAAAATAAGGGAATACACAGCTGTACTGGAAACTGTAAAACAGTAAAACATCTATAAATAGTGTCGGGAAGTACCACAAGCCGAACGACCTCACAAAACTAGTTACTGAAGTAGCACGTTTCACGTGGCGACACGCTGCAGAAACACTAAAGAAATGCGGTTCATCCGCAAAAAATGTGGTTTAGAAAACATTCATTAGACGTGTACTGGATTGTTGCACGGCAATCTGAGACCATAAACAGAAAAGATTAATAGAGGAGACAGACGATATCCAGAGGTTCGTTTAGCAAGTGTAAGAACGTCGGGGAGACACTCACCAAAATCCAGTGTCACGCGTTACAAGAGAGGCATTGTGAACAACGGAGAAATTCGCTGTTGACATTCCAGTACGTACGTCCCAAGAAGAGTAGGATAACATACTACAGCCTCCACCTTACACCTCGGGAAGTTAGCAAGACGATAAAATAACATAAATTAGAGCTTATAGAGAGGATTAAGATCAACTGTAATTTCCACCCACCATTCACGAATGGAACTGGTGACACAAGCAGTAACCTCACACTACACAGTAAGGTTTATTGCGGGGTATAGATGTAGATGTAAATGTGAATGTCTATGCCCTCAGTGATAAGAAAATATTAGTTCTCCTACCATGTCGATGTTTCATTATTTTCTTCAAATAAGAGGTCTTTTCTTTACCATTATCTGATACGCAGATAAAAATAATTGAAACTCAGATTATATACAACACGGAGAAGGGCAAACAGATGACTAATTCACTATTGAGGTAGGAATAATTTTTCTCTATCCGCCCTATTTGGATAAAATGCAGTTAACATGGTGTTCCTGACATGCGAATTCACTGTCAAATCAGTATTTAAACCGCTAATATGGTCCAATGATGGTGATCATACAGACAAAGTTAATTAAAGTTTCAATATTTTTAGAGTATTGTTCGTCGTGGCTGCTTTACTTAAAGCAGCACAAGAAAATCTTTGACATTGTTACCAGTCATCCCTGAAAGTTTCCCCAGCATTCCAAACGTCCGTTAATTTTGGAGGAAATGTAAATTTAGAAAACAGTAATGTAACTGGATAATGTACGCGCTCTTCAACTCTCTCACACCTCACGGGGAAACCGTACCACATTTCCGTCGGTGTTTTCCAACCACAAGTATTGAAGGACATGGAATGTCTGCTGTGTAAAGCACTCGTCCTATCCTAAATGGAACATTTTGACAGTGTTCTGTTTGTCTAACGAGCTATGCCCTCTTGTGAAAAAGCTTAGCTCCCGTATCAGCTTGCGAACTTGCAGCGAATGATCAGTTAGCTGCAAGTCTGTGTCGATATTTGTATGCAACTGTAGCTTTAGGACCCTCAGTCTCTCATCTGTATTAATAAGTGGCTAAAACGATCGGCGGGTTACTCACTCTCAGTCGCAGTTTTCCTGTCAGTATTATATAATTACTGACCGAATTTAAAAATTTAAAATGCTATCCTAATCTACTCATTAACAGGTATAATCGTAAATTAAAGGCTTAACGCAGTCAGTGAAGTATTATAGTTAGAATTTGTGTACAAGTGCTGAGGCAACGTAACTCATGACGCGCTAATTACCCAGAAAAGCCGGCCGTGGTGGTCGAGCGGTTCTAGGCGCTTCCGTCCGGAACCGCGCTACTGCTACGGTCGCAGGTTCTAATCCTGCCTCGGGCATGGATGTGGGTGATGTCCTTAGGTTAGTTAGGTTTGAGTAGTTCTCAATTCTAGGGGACTGATGACCTCAGATGTTAAGTCCCATAGTGCTCAGAGCTATTTGAAGCATTTTTACCCAGAAAATTTTCATCCAATATTTGAGAATGAGAACACTTATCGAGTTCCAACAAACTTTACACATAATTTGAAACCTTTTCGTAACGTTTTCTCGCTGATATCCCCCACAAAATAACGAGAGGGAAGAGTTTATCCCTTACTAAATTTTCGATGATCATGTAGTAAAACTTCACCATCGGTCATGACCTTTCAATTTATTACTTCTTTGCTAACAAATCTGTTCGCAACACATTTTGCGGACAGTATCCACTTATGTCGCTGGCTATACCCGCAAACTACAGGGGTTTCACAAAAATATTGAAACACCGCGAGGAATGCATGCTTGAACATAAATGCAGAATGTTGCAGCATGTTTAGCTGTTGTATTTGACCACGAATGGTACCTGTGCGTTGTCATCAATACGTAATAAATGTCATTCGTGGTAATAATACTGTTGTGTCTAGTGATGAGACCACACCAAAGTGAATTCGAACGTGGGATAGGTTGTTGGGTGCTTCAGTAACCAAAGGAGACGAAGTATTCACTGCCTCAAGAGATATCGAAGATACAGGCAAAGCGGAGAAATATTGTCTGCTGAATCAACTGTCATTGCAGACGACTGTGACGAAAAACAAGAGTACGATAGCTGGAAAAGTCACTGCAGCACTGAATGTTGCACTCGTGAAATTCGTCAGCACCAAAATAACACTAAAGGGACCTCCATAAGCAGTGAATTGAATGACAAGCTGGAATTCGAAAACCATCTATCCGTGATGAAAATCCCTGTATCAGGATATACGTGGCACCGAAGCCATAAGACCCGGACTATGGAACAACGTAAGAATGTCGTTTGGTCGGATGAGTCTTGTTTCGCAGTGTTTCCAACACGCGTGCGGGTTCATGTCCCAAGAGTGAAACATGACGAGAATTCAGTAATGATTTTGGCAGCCATTTCGTGCTAATCGTCGGGCCCTGTCGGTGCTCTGCAAGATCACATTACTGCCACAGATTTTGTGACCATTTTGGTTGATCAGGTACATCTCTCGGTACAGTGTTTGTCCCCCAATGAAGATGCTGTGGATGTGTGTGATGGTTAGTTAGGTGTAATTAGTTCTAAGTCTAGGGGACTGATGAACTCAGATGTTAACTCCCATAGTGCTTAGAGTCATTTGAAACATTTGAAGATGCTGTGTTCCAGAAGTACATGACCCCTGTTCACACAGATCGTATCGTCGCAGAATTCGTTTCGTGGGCACGGTGATGAATTTTCGTGTCTCCTCTGACCACTAAGGTCACCAGATCTCAACATTATACAGGGTGGTTCATTGACCGTGACCGGGACTAATATCTCACGAAATAAGCGTCAAACGAAAAAACTGCAAAGAACGAATCTTGTCTAGCTTGAAGGGGGAAACCAGATGGCGCTATGGTTGGCCCGCTAGATGGCGCTGCCATAGGTCAAACGAATATCAACTGCATTTTTTAAAATAGGAACCCCCATTTTTTATTAAATATTCGTGTAGTACGTAAATAAATATGAATGTTTTAGTTGGATCACTTTTTTTGCTTTGCAATAGATGGTGCTGTAATAGTCACAAACGTATGGCTCACAATTTTAGACGAACAGCTGGTAACAAATGAAACTGAGCACTATGGGACTTAACATCTGAGGTCATCAGTCCTCTAGAACATAGAACTACTTAAACTTAACTAACCTAAGGACATCACACACATCCATAAACGGGGCAGGATTCGAACCTGCGACCGTAGTGGTCGATCGGTTCCAGACTGAAGCGCCTAGAACCGCTCGGTCACATCGGCCGGCCAGCTGGTAAAAGGTAGGTTTTTTAAATTAAAATACAGAACGTAGGTACGTTTGAACATTTTATTTCGGTTGTTCCAATGTGATACATGTACCTTTGTGAACTTATCATTTCTGAGAACGCATGCTGTTACAGCGTGATTACCTGTAAATGCCACATTAATGCAATTGTAAGTAGGCTGTTTATGTTTTCTTATCGGCAACGTTACGTAGCGCTCGGTATGAAAATCACTGGCTGTGCTGTGTGCAGTCTGTGGCTAGTTTGCATTGTTGTCTGCCATTGTAGTGTTGGGCAACGGCAGCTGGATGTGAACAGCGCGTAGCGTTGCGCAGTTGGAGGTGAGCCGCCAGCAGTGGTGGATGTGGGGAGAGAGATGGCGGAGTTTTGAAATTTGTAATACTGGATATTATGAACTGCTATGTATATTATGATTATTAAGGTAAATACATTGTTTGTTCTCTATTAAAATCTTTCATTTGCTAACTATGCCTATCAGTAGTTAGTGCCTTCAGTAGTTTGAATCTTTTATTAGCTGGCAGTAGTGGCGCTCGCTGTATTGCAGTAGTTCGAGTAACGAAGATTTTTGGTGAGGTAAGTGATTTGTGAAAGGTACAGGTTAATGTTAGTCAGGGCCATTCTTTTGTAGGGATTTTTGAAAGTCAGATTGCGTTGCGCTAAAAATATTGTGTGTCAGTTTAAGCACAGTCTTGTATTATTGTTGAAAGGGGACGTTTCACAATAAATGCTCAAAATGATGTAAGTCAACCTCAATGCATTTGGCAATACGTGTAACGACATTCCTCTCAACAGCGAGTAGTTCGCCTTCCGTAATATTCGCACATGCATTGACAATGCGCTGACGCATGTTGTCAGGCGTTGTCGGTGGATCACGATAGCAAATATCCTTCAACTTTCTCCACAGAAAGAAATACGGGAACGTCAGATCCGGTAAACGTGGGGGCCATGGTGCTTCGACGACCAATCCATCTGTCATGAAGTATGCTATTCAATACCGCTTCAACCGTACGCGAGCTATGTGCCGGAAATCTATCATGTTGGAAGTACATCGCCATTCTGTCATGCAGTGAAACATCTTGTAGTAACATCGGTAGAACATTACGTAGGAATTCAGCATACATTGTACGATTTAGACTGCCTTCGATAAAATGGGGACCAATTATCCTTCCTCCCATAATGTCGCACCATACATGAACCTGCCAAGGTCGCTGATGTTCCACTTGTCGCAGCCATCGTGGATTTTCGTTGCCCAATAGTGCATACTATGCCGGTTTACGTTACCGCTGTTAGTGAATGACGCTTCGACACGATTCTCGCGCAGTTTGTCTGCTACTAATGTGCGGATTAGCTGCGACAGCAGCTAAAACACCTACTTGGGCATCATCATTTGTTGCAGGTCGTGGTTGACGTTTCACATGAGGCTGAACACTTCCTGTTTCCTTAAATAACGTAACTATCCGGCGAACGGTCCGGACACTTAGATGATGTCGTCCAGGATACTGAGTAGCGTACATAGCACACGCCCGTTGGGCATTTTGATCACAATAGCCATACATCAACACGATATCGACCTTTTCCGCAATTGGTAAACGGTCCATTTTAACACGGGTAATGTATCACGAAGCAAATACCGTCCGCACTGGCGGAATGTTACGTGATACCACGTTTGTGACTGTTACAGCGCCATCTGTCACAAAGCGAAAAAAGTGGTCCAACTAAAACATTCATATTTCTTTACGTACTTCAAGAATATGTAATAAAAAATGGGGGTTCCTATTTAAAAAAATCGTAGTTGATATCCGTTTAACCTATGGCAGCGCCATCTAGCGGGCCAACCATAGCGTCATCTGGTTTCCCCCTTCAAGCTATACGAGTTTCGTTCTTTGTGGTTTTTTCGTTTGACGCTTATTTCGTGAGATATTAGGCCCGGTCACGATCAATGGACCATGCTGTAGAGTCTTCGTGTGTACTGTGAAGAGAAGCGTAATCGCTATATTCCTCCATCAACGTTGCTTGAACTTGCAGCTATTTTGCAAGAAGAATGGTCTGAGGTTCCCTTGAAAACCATACCGGATCTTTATTTATCAGTTACGAGGACACTGGAATGTGTTTTGAATACTAACATTTTTGCTACATGGTATTAGGCACAGTAAAATTTTTTCCCTTCTTTTTTGTGGCGTTTCAGTATTTTTTCCCAAACCCCTGTGTATCATTGTACGATACATATTTCAGGGGATATAGCGTCATATGCATTAGGGCACGTGAACAATTAGCTTTTATGATAAATAAAAGGGAGTTCGATTCATTAAAGAATCAGGAATGTGTATAGAGGGTCACCGGCACAAAACCATTGTGGCTATGGCTATTGAGCGTTCTATCTCTCTTGAAACAGGCCTCATGTGAAATAAGTGCATTAGCGGGGAAGCGAGGATTTACAGCACAGCAGTACCCATCTGCTCAACATGTTGCGTGATCCGATATCAGCACTTGCACTTTCTGTGATTGGCAGTGACGTAGCTGCTCTCCCCGTTATTGCTGTACACCCAGTACTGTGCACCGCTCCCATTTCACGTGCAACTGACTGAGTGTTGATTTACCTGTAAGACACCTCCTCGATACGCGCAAGAACTGCTTCTTTCAACTATAGGGGGGGGGGAGGGCTATCTTTTATTGTTCTTCTCCATAATTGTTCAAAATGTTCAAATGTGTGTGAAATCTTATGGGACTTAACTGCAAAAGTCATCAGTCCCTAAGCTTACACACTACTTAACCTAAATTATTCTAAAAACACACACACCCATGCCCGAGGAAGGACTCGAATCTCCGCCGGGATCAGGTGCACTATGACTGCAGTCCCTAAGACCGCTCGGCTAATCCCGCGCGGCTCTCCATATTCTACAGTGGAACCGTGTGCCGTGTTTCCCGTAACTGTTGGAACAGTTTTGGAAGTGCACTGTGGGGGTGGTGTCTCTTACGTGGTAACTGGCAGTGATAGACTTCCTTTCTCATTTGCCTTTCCAAGCACGAAAATCCCATCTGCTGATTCCGTAACTGTGTGCAACGCCACATCAGTAAATCAGATCTACTGTCCACTTCACCTTGCAAACACAAACTGCAGACTTACAGAGCTTTTCATTAGAACTTCCACCGCCAGTGTACGCATCTACATCTGGTCACATACTCCACAAGCCACTACGCGGTGCATGGTGGAATGTACTTCGTACCAATACTATCGATTATATGAGCTATTCATTTTGCGCATTGAGCTCTTTTGCGTTAGTCTCAAGATCACTAAGCGAGATATACGACGGTGCCATAACAACTGTCGCTCATACTTGTTCTAGTACATCATCATCGTCAGTTACCCTTCCAGCGAGCCGATTAGGAGCTTTGTGAATGATATGATTCCATTGATTTCTGTCGTGGTATAGCTTTTCTATCTCCCCCACATCCCATGCTATGCCCATCTTCCTGACATTTTCATTAACCTGGTTTGTCCATCTTTAGATCACCGAGCGAGATGGTGCAGTGGTTAGCACGCTTGCTTTCGGGAGGACGACTGCTCGAATCCGTGGCTGGCCATCCAGGTCTAGATTTTCCTTGATTTCCCTAAATCACTCCAGGAAAATGCTGGGGCGGTTTCTTTGAAAAGGGTACGGCCGATTTCTTTCCCCTGCCTTCCATAATCCGAGCTTCTGCTCCGTCTCTAATGACGCCGCTTTCTTTGTACCTCCATCTCCAAATACTGGCGTGAAGTAGGTGCATTCGCTTCACATGACCTATCCACTTCAATCTCACAACAATTCCCTTCCCCACGCTCAAGGTCACCTGCATATCTCTCCTTACGTATTCGTCCCGGGCTCCGTCGCTCTTCGTTTTTTGTAGGGCTGACCTAAGAAACTACATCTCAGTTGCTTGCATTTGACTCTTTTCTCTCTTACTTATGACGAAGGTCTCCAGTCTATAGGTCATTAGTAGCAGCCGAAAGGTGTTATGCATTGTGTATTTAGCTGTTTAAGGGGCTCCCTTGTCCCAATTTAGGTTTCGTACTTGGTGGAAGAAGCTGGACCCTTTTGCTACTCTGTTTAAAACTGCTAGTTTGGCACTTCCATCACTTCGTATGACACGACCCAGATAATAAGACTTTTCACTTGTTCATCCTTCTCTCATTCCAGTATGATGTTACAAGGTGTGGTTATCCTAATCTTCATTGCCCCTGTATTGCTCCCACTCACAGTCAAACTGAACTCTTTAAATTTTTTATTCCAGTAATCCATTCTCCTCCGAATCTCCGTCTCTCCCCAAATGGCGACGTCATCAACAAAATCAAAAACACTGAGATCTTCGCCTTCTACTTTCTTGATTTCTATCTTTATTGTATCCATAAGTATAATGAAGAGTAACGGAGAAAGCGATCTGTCTTCTGAACAGCTCTCTTTGTCTTAAACCATTTTTATTGTGTTGCTTCCACGGATTCGAGTTCCTTGAGCATTGCTGTTACACTTTCGTATGGACTACACCGACTCGTCACGGACCTAGCAGTTCGTCTCTGAAATAGTTGGCAGGCTGTTGTCTTGTCTACCTGATAAAAACTCTCGAATTTGTGGTACTGGCTTGCTTTGTGTGATTCCTTCACAGCTATACTGTACTTTCCCAGAACACTTGAAAAATATAAGCCTTATGAACAATTTATTTGCCCGACACAGTCACATTAATTCCAAACGAAAAGACCGACTTCGGCTGGCATCGACCATCCTCAGATCATGCAACATCCCAACACTTCAGAAATTACGTTGACTACGTGATAAGAGTGAAGCACAGCATGTATTTTACGATTTTACACGACCGAAGCCGGTCATTTCGTTTAGAAATTAGTGTGATTGTATGTCAATAAAATATTCGTAAAATAGTCAATCACTAGAGTCTCCACATCGACTAAAAATGTTATTTCCATAACGACTTTCCTAATACTGCTATGATGTGACCGGTTGTTTCATGCAGCTTCTTAGTATTATCCATAAATACTTTCGCGATGTGACGTACCGGTACTCAGATATTCGCCACTAAGCTTTTAATCTGATATTAGCGTTTTCTTTTCCTTTACCACAAGCATGACCTTACATTTATCGATATAACCATTAGTTTCTACATATCCACAGTTAAAAGGAGCTACTATTCTTCTGTGCAAGTATAAGCAGGTGCAAATTTTGTCCAAGTCTTTCCGCGCCAGAAGTGCATTTCTGGAGTTTACGATGCCCGTATCTCATCACGTATGTATACATCATATCCTGATTTCTATGGCAAGCTACTAACACAGTAAATCAGCTTGTTCCGTCGTGCAAAAAGTCTTCCGTGAGTTTTCGCTTTTCACTAGCAGTGTTATAACACAACACGTCTGGGCTTTATAACTTCTGAATCAGTCGTTCATTCAGTGTGGGTCACTGGTCGAAAGCAGTGATGACACTGCGTAAAACGCACGGCTTTGGCATTTAACTAACATCTTCAGCAACGAAGTAATATAAAATTATTGCAAGTATCGCTCATAGTTTGCCAGAAACAGTCGGGGAACACAAAGTAATTTTCTAAATTTCCTAGCATGAAAAGATAATATATTGTAATTTGTTTTGAGTAATAAACTCATGATGATCTAATGCTCCGAAAACTGGTTACCTATAAACAAATATTAATGAATCAAAAGGAAATTTTCAAGCTTTTTTCACCCTTAGATATGAAACTGTTGTATCAAATAGATACGGAGAATCCATAACTACTATTTTCGAAAAGTAAGCTTCACGCACTCGCATGCCTTGAAGTGAGAAGTCGTCACGTCACAGTAGGCGATGCGAAGAGAGGTGACGTAGGAGGCTTTGGCAACAGACGAATATAGGTTGCGAAACGGAATATAAAGTAGTCGTACGAGAACAAAGAAAGAAACCTGAAGGAATAGAAAAGAACTGAGCCTTTGTCTCTAGTTCTTCGTTTGGACCAAAGCTCAGAGCAAAATTTCAAAAATTTACTGATTCGTTTGTCGGAAAAATCGAGCGTAGACGTAGTGATATTGTCACTGAGGAATAGAAAATGGCTGTTTGACAACTTTTAGCTGTTGTTGCTACAAAAGCAACTTCCAAAGACATAATAAATTTATGTAACCAACTACGCTGCTACAAGTATTTTGGTACATTTTTTGTTTAGATGCGTTGCTTAAGAATATACGTATATGATTTTACATACATTTTCGAGTCCTGACTTCCATATAGTATCGTTGTTTCTGTTGCTGTTTGTTTGTTACCGATTACATTTTACGTTAATGTAGCAGTAATAATCAGTCTTGTAGCACGTTCCGACTTTCCTTTCAGTAATGGTCAGAAATAAATACCAGTCTGTAGTTGACATCTAGTAACAGACTTACAAGAAAACAGCTATTAAATGTTATTTTGCCATTATAGCAACTAAAGTTTCAGGAGCACATTCGTTGTACAGACGTACCTCCATGATGTCATTTTTTGTTTGTGATTTGAAATGGGAAGCCCGTAAAGTCAAGAATACGGATGGGTCACTTTCTAAAGCGTCGCATACCTTACCAGGAATAGAGAAAAAGAATTCCGCTTATTGTAAATGTGGAACAGAAGGGCACATGACCATGAGCGTGTCATCGTCCAGTTAGCTGTGACGTCACGGACCAAGGAGATGACAGTTACCAGGTCCAACCGCCGCGGTATTTTAGTCAGCATAACGGGTGTCTTAATATACGCATCGGAGAAAGTTCATTCAAGAAAGTCACAGTGAAATTGTGTTACCTCAAGCAAATAAATTACACGCAAGAACCATAAAGACTACACACAAATAAAATCAATATCTCGTCACGACAGCCTATGAAACTGCAACTACAATTATTCCCTGAATATATGGCTAATTGCATGCAACACTGAAGTATACAGTTGCCTCTCAATATTTGAAGAGGCTTAATGTCTGCTGAAACCGGTTATTTTGTGACTGTGAAACTGACATTTTTTTATACAGACGTACCATCATTATGTCGTTTCGTTTGTGAGTTGAAATGGGAAGCCCGTGAAGTCAACAAAATGGATGGGTCATTTTCTCAAGCGTCGCATACCTTACCACGAATAGGGTAAAAGAATGCCGCTTGTTGTAAATGTGGAACAGAAGGCGCACATGACGTGAGCGTGTCATCGTCCAGTTAGCTGGGACGTCACGGCCCAAGAGATGACAGTTACCAGGCACAACCGCCGCGATATTTTAGTCAGCGTAACGGGTGTCTTAAGGAAAGGCAAACCTACGTTTCTAGCATTTGTAGACTTAGAGAAAGCGTTTTACAATGTTGACTGCAATACTCTGTTTCAAATTCTGAAGGTGGCAGGGGTGAAATACAGGGAGCGAAAGGCTATTTACAATTTGTACACAAACCAGATGGCAGTTATAAGAGTCGAGGGACATGAAAGGGAAGCAGTGGTTGGGAAGGGAGTGAGACAGGGTTGTAGCCTCTCCCCGATGTTATTCAATCTGTATATCGAGCAAGCAGTAAAGGAAACAAAAGAGAAATTCGGAGTAGGAATTAAAATCCACGGAGAAGAAATAAAAACTTTGAGGTTCGCCGATGACATTGTAATTCTGTCAGAGACAGCAAAGGACTTGGAAGATCAGTTGAACGGAATGGACAGCGTCTTGAAAGGAGAATATAAGATGAACATGGCCGCCAGGAATATTTTAAGGCGCGGAAGAAATTCTCTGAACACGAAATTGTTGCTCAAACGTTTACATGCGAGAAATGGTCCAAAGGTAACAGTTGATAAAATATAAAAAGGTAACAAGTGATTGTCAATACTAACAGATCTGCGCATGCTTCCTAGTGTTTGTGAAATTAACTGATTTATTACGAATGTAATCTTCATATTGTTGTCAGATCATCACTGTCTTACCTTCGTACAAAGTGTGTTAAAATGATTGGGGGGATAGATGTCCCCACAGTTGTGAAATTGAATCAGTGGATAAATTCCTAGCTGCACTAGGACGAAATGTTCATGGAATTAACTGCGAATTGTGTGAAACATGTTCTCCTGCCTAAGTGAGTGCAAGAAAAGCGAGGCATTTCTGTCTTGAGCTTAAGAAAGGCCATCCAGATGTTGACAACTAGCAGTGAAATGGCAGCCCGACTGTACGAAATGAAGATCTCGTTGAACTTCTATTTGGAAAAGGTTGCTGTCTTTCTTTTATAATGATACTCTCCACTGCTTCTGACACTGACAGGTGAAATTTAGTTTATATGTACATGTACTTGCATACTCTGCAAGCCAATGTGAAGTATATGGTGGAGGACACTTTTCCTTGTACCAGTTGGTAGGGTTTATTCACGTTCCATTCACAGATGAGCGCAGGAAGAATGATTACTTAACTGTCTCTCAAAAAATGTCTCTGAGCACTATGGGACTTGATTTCTGAGGTCATCAGTCCCCTAGGACTTAGAACTACTTAAACCTAACTAACCTAAGGACATCACACACATCCATGCCCAAGGCAGGATTCGAACCTGCGACCGTCGCGGTCGCGCAGTTCCAGACTTAGCGCCTAGAACCGCTCGGCCACTCCGGCCGGCTTAAATGTCTCTGTGAACTCTCTAATTAGTCCAGTTTTGTTTTTGCGATTCTTACGACAGCAATACATAGTGGGTTGAACATACTTCTACATTCATCCCTTAAAGATGGTTCTAGAAACAAGTGGGCTTTCTCTGAATAGTTTTCGTCTGTCTTCGAGTGCCCGCCAGTTCAGTTTCTTCAGCAGCTTCGTGATACTACTTTTTTCGTGAACTGCAAAATTTTACTGAGCGTACTCTGGGTACTATATTATGCATTCATTTCTTGGGGGAAGAATACTCCTTTTCTGAGAAAAATGCATCTGTCTACTTGCAGTTTCAGCAAGCGAATTTCAAAAAAAAAAATGTTCAAATGTGTGTGAAATCTTATGGGACTTAACTGCTAAGGTCACCAGTCCCGAAGCTTACACACTACTTAAGCTAAATTATCCTAAGGACAAACACACACACACCCATGCCCGAGGGAGGACTCGAACCTCCGCCGGGACCAGCCGCACAGTCCACGACTGCAGCGCCTTAGACTTCACGGCTAATCCCGCGCGGCAAGCGAATTTCGATAAGCCCGTTGTTCCAGTGTCTCGGTATTCTGATCCCTGACATTCCTGTACATATAATCCTTCGTAGGATTTGTGGATAATAATGTGGATTCATTCAAAAAGAAATTCATCATTCACTCAGTAAATACTAGATGGAAAAAGTGTTTGGACTTACACAGTACTTACATGTAATCTGAATGTAGATACGAGCGCACTGTACTACATGTTTCATCTTCAGTTGGTTTCGAGCAGGAAGGAGAAATTTAACTTAGAGGCCTGAGACTTTCAAATCTAATTCGAAAGGCTTTCGTATGGCATAAACTTTTTAGTCTGTGTGAGAACTATTAGCGATAATTTAGAGCCCTGAACTTCAACGTTTTTTTTATTCCCTCAGCCAATGCAAATCTTCTTCGTATTTCTCTTCTAATTGACGTAACCTATATTTCCTCTTTTATGTTTTATCTGCAGTTTTCTGTTAATTACGTACTGAATCGTTGCATGACCAAGGCCCGCGGGGCCTGATGAATTAAATATGAAAAAATATCGTCTTTTTACTGTAGGAAACGTACATCTAAAATAGTCACAATTTTCCAAGACAATGTTGATGCGAGCGTTAATGTCTTCCGTTTTAAAACGTAATCAGCCTATCGATCCAGTTTCAGAACTGACATTATTTGTTAATTTAGTATCACTGTGTTCCTTTTAATACGCCTGTTGCGAAGACAGGCATTTATGAACTGACAACTACACAGAGGTTGCTTTCCGAACAGATCGGTTAAGGCTATCATGCAAAATCAAACTAGTCTGTATTGTCACGAGCTTTTTGAATGTGATCGGCCACTAATTTTGAAGTATCGCCATAACGAAGCAAAAACTACAACCAGACCTGTAAAAGTCGGGGACGCGTACACAGATTGTTAATTTACGGCGGAAAAGGTAGAAGAAACGATCGGCCTGGGCGATTACTTGTAACAGTAAGACCGCTCTGACAGTTCATGGGATCTTATGAGGCAAACCCATTTGGCAAACTCATTATAGTGGTGAGAGCACAAAATTTAATTTAATATTAGAATTCTTCCTCCTTCAATCGCCTAGTCGTTAAGTGCCGGACTTGGGATCTATTGACCTCTCGTTTGTGAGTGTGTGAATAAGGGACCAAAGTGCTTAGGTAATCGGTCCCTAGACTTACACACTACTTAAATTAACTTACGCTAAGGACAACACACACACCCATGCCCGAGGGAGGATGCGAACCTCTAGCAGGAGGGTCCGCGCGATTCGTGACGTGGCGCCTCTAACCACGCGGCCGCTTAGCGCGCCATACCGCCAGTTTTATCCGTGGCGAGAGCTAGGGCTTTTGTCAGTCAGAAATCTCTTCTTTCACCTCTGGCAATGCAAATGTGTAAAACGACGGATTGTATTGTGGCTCTGAGTTCACGTTAAAGTATAGGGTGCATAATGTAGTTCAAAGATAGAAGGAAAGCAGTGGAGTATCACATCCAATATGAACATGCTCAGCAACTTTTGGGGCGATAACAGTTTCAGCAAGTTTTTATACTGAATTCATTTAAAAACACAATATTTAAAAAGAAGCCAAAAAATAATGGACAATAAAATCGTCATGAGCAAGCAGGGAGTATGATTGCTGTGAATTTGAAGTTCGGATATTTCGATGTCGTTCGAGAGATTTGGATGTAACGTCACGTCGATGATAAATTCGCTATAGATGCAGCAAAAGTTCATATAGGGTAAGGGGGAAAGAATGTTCAAGGAAGTAGTCCAGCTTCAAAGGCATCATCCAGCAATTTGCCTTCAGTGGTACTGTAAACCGAAGGAAGACTCGTATTTGGATGGCTGGACAGGCGTTTGAACCCTGCTTGTCCCGAATGTGAAGCGAACCCAGCTCGTCCCGTAAAGCTAAGTTGCAATCGATGTAATCTAGAAACTTCAAAATCACGGAATAAAGACTCAAACTATTCTTCTATCAGCTTGACTTTTTCATTCTCGTTGGAAGAAAAGGAAAGTACCTACATAATCAATAATCTGGAAAATTCCCAAGTGTCCATTGTACTCGACGGATTACGGCATGACGAGCACAACGCCGGAAAGGGATGCATAAATTGACTTTGAAAATATGTATTGAAAGAAAAAAAGAACTAATTTACAGTACAAATTTCGTGTTGTGAGTAAAAAAATAACTTCATAATACGGTTTTTTCTTAGATAAAATCCATTACTACTAGCAAGAAGAAGTAAAGTAAAACGATTAAAAATTTTTAGGCACTGTATCCGCACAAACAGCCGTCTTCATCCCAAGCAGTAGCCGCCCAGTGATTGTGGGCCAACTTTGCGTATACTGGTCACTTTACCACGACCTTAATTTTGGAAACCTTTTCCAGAAACCAATAGACCGCTCGTTCCTCACCATTCTGGTCTCCTTATTAAATTGTTCTTCTCGGTTAGTACACATGTGAGACACTGCATATCCTTAATTTTCATGACGAAAAACCTTATCTCCAGCAAGAGTTTTCTTGTTCTGTGATAAAAATCACAAACCCTCCAAATACCTGTAGCATGCAGAATTTTCTTCAGAACCCTCCTCTTCAACTTATTCCTTAGAACTCAATAGGTGGCTGCAGCAGTTTTGAAAGCCGTGCTTTCCATTACTGCCTGTATTGCTCTCTCCATGTCACGTGTATCCCATGACTGACTATCTCCTTCACACTTACATGTTACACAATCACTACATTAAAACAAATTATTTTTATTATTTTATGCTAATGATTATTAGTGTTATTGGGTAATTGTTACATTTACTGTTAATAATTGTTATCTTTATTTATTTAGATTACTTGGGTATTAGAGCTACATTTAATATTTACTCCAAGGAATAATGAAATGTATGAGATCATGAACCAGCCCAATGTTCTACAATATCAAAAGAGCAGACGTCTCTAGTAGCAGACCATGAAATTCGTATACCAGAGATTCGACTTCCTGAGCAAGTTTTCATTGCGCACATCACAACAAAAACTTCCCTGAATATGACAAGAATCAGAGAGAGGGAGACGGAAAGAAAGATGCCAAAGCTCTGAATGCACTGAATTGCGAGGAAACAGCGACAGACAGACCGCAGTGGAAACTGACTGTTGACGCAGCGCGTGGTCTGCAGTGGCGGTGGCCGCTGGGTAAGTAACTAGGTAAGTTTAATATTTGCTCACATAAATGACAGTAGTAACGCTGTAAAAAAAGGTTTGAATTTAGGGTGGGTATACTGGCCACTGGCTAGCCATTGTTTCCGCATGGCGTCATTCCAAAAAAATAACTTAGTTGCTAGTTGGCGACGATCTCCGATGAATTAATCGTTGACATGAGAATTTGTCACTAACTAACCATTCTTTGAACAGAATTGTTAAAGGAACCTGCTATGTAAATATCTATTCTTTTTTTGTGTCTTCTGACTGGTTTGATGCCACCCGCCACGAAATCCTTTCCTGTGCCAACCTCTTCATTTCAGAGTAGCACTTGCAACCTACGTCCTCAATTATTTGCTGAATGTATTCCAGTCTCTGTCTTCCTCTACAGTTTTTGCGCTCTACAGATTCCTCTGGTACCGTGGAAGTCATTCCCTGATGTCTTAACAAATATCTTCCTGTCCCTCCTCCTTTTCAGCGTATTCCACATATTCCTCGCCTCTCCGATTTTGCACAGAGCCTCCTCATTCCTTACCCTATCAGTCCACCCAACTTTCAGCATCCGTCTGTAACACCACATACATATAGCAGGCAATCCCTCGACTGACAGACTCTCACATTTACTCATAACCGCCCAGCCTAATAATTTCGGATAGAAACTTGAAATTTACAGAGAGTGTTGATCTTACAATATAAAAAGGAATTTTTTGAAATTCCTTTCCTAAGGGGATGAAATAGGGTTTGAAAACATCTCGTTATTAACGTAATTTTGAGACTAGACCTACGAAAATTGGTATTTGGTTTCTCAGTCAGAAATGAAATACGTGCTTCAGCGTTTTTGGGTGAAATAGTGGGCGAAAATTGTTTTTGAATATAAACTGTTAAAGAGCTACAACAGTATTTTTAAAGCAATGAAAATTGGTATTTAACTTCTTGGTTCCAAATAAAAAAATACGTATTTCAGTATTTCTGGAAATTCCACTCCTAAGGCGGTGAAATAGGGGTGAAATGTTTTATAGAAATGTTCCATTATGAAAGTATCTTTAAAGCTAAATCTATCAAAATTTCAAATTTACTTCTCTGTTAGAAATTTTTAAAAAAATGTAAGTTTTACTACTTTTGGAAATACAACCCCTAAGGTGGGTGGAATAGGGGATCAAAAATTATTAGAAAAATTTCTCGTTACATTTAAAAATGGTAAATCTATGAAAACTGGTATCTCCCTTCTCATTAGATGTAAAGACGTATGTGTTAGTTGATTAAAGCTTCTATGAAAACATCACCACAAGGATGCAAAAGGCACGATTAATAGAAACCTTGGAATCCAGTTACCAGAATCGCTTTTTGGTCAGAAGTACATTCGGAAAAACTATACCTCTGTGGCCTTAATTAGCGTGAAATGTTTAGAAAGTGCTGCAATTTGTGAACGACATAAAAGTCCTGCTAAAGGAAAACAAAAACACCTGTTCAGTCAATACAGTCTACGAGAGCGAAGCAGTGAGTGCTAAGATAGTTTGTAATATTTAGATGAAGTAAAAAATTAGACTGGAATGTCTCAAAACCATAAAAAAACGTCACTGCGAGACTATGCGATATCCTGGGTCCTGAACTGAAACAGAAAGGGTTTCCAGTGACACCTAAATGCAGTTCCTGTACGACGGAACCTCTGAAAGGACTCACAAATTAAATGGCCGTTATGCCCGCACTGGCTATTATGTCAATCCTTCCCCTACATATAAACACTTTCTTTTGGGACAAAAAAAATCAGATAACAGAATTCCACGTTTCTTTCTTCGTACCGTTACTAGTGACTAGTTAGTGTCAAACTCATTGAATAAAATTTATTTCTTTAATTTTTCACTGCTTCGGCGTCATCTAAGATGTAGCCTGGAATGTGAACACAGCTTCCATGTTTAAATTTGAAATGAGTTCATAAGGTCTTACTAAACTGGTTTGTCCACTGAGTGTGTTGGATGGTCGCCAGCACTCCCGTTCCACTGGAACAGAACACTCGCCTGCAGTTTGTTTGGCATCTTCATTCGTGTGGCCGAGACAACACAGACATTGAACTGCTCGCAACGCGCTCTCATTACTTATCCACACTCCATATTTACACAATGGACGCAACACACAAAGGTCGTTCAGAGGGCGGCCTCTAAAGACATTCTCACGCTGCGCGCGTGGCGGCACTAACCTTCAGCAACAGAAAAGTTGGTTACCGGACTTAGGCGGCATGGCGTCATCATAAATCTTACTGGCTCTTTCGAAACGAAAGCAGGACCACCCGAATTGCACCGCTGGTCATTTTGCGAACTCGCCAAGTCAGCGTAACCGTGGGATACTTAGCTGTCTTGGCTGCAGGAATAGATCCAAAAGGAGAAGCGTTTATATTTTTCCATATATCAGTTTCTAAATCTGACAGCAACGAAATGAGAATAAATTATACCTTCTATGACCACAAAGGGCAGTACAAATACACTTTTCAGAACACAAGAGGTCATAAGTCTACAATAGATTACATTGCTACAAACAGGAACATCCACTCTATCAGTACTAGGTGTTAGGACTTCAAATTCTGCGAACACAGGGAGTGATCACAGCGTACTCATGCCAAAAATCAGATTGCGTGTACGAAGGAACAAGACTGCTGAAGAACCAAACTTAAAAAAGGAAAAATTTAATATGGAATCATTAGGGAACGAGACTACAAACATTTTATTTAATAAATGATTGGCAAAGAAAATAAAAGAGAAACCCATTAACGCAGAGGGTAATGTAGATCAGGCTTGGGAGAAAATAAAACAAAGTATTGGAGCAGCAGCTCAAGAAGGACAAGGAACAATCGTTATAAAGCAAGAGAGAAAAACAAACCCCATGATTTCGCGAAGATGTTAAAGAAATCTGTAAAAGAAAGAGAGTTGCCTATTTGAAATATGTACACCCAAAACAAAAGAGTCGTATTAATGTTACAAAAGATCTCGTAACTAGACAAAATCACTAATGAATCGGTTTAAACAGGAGCACTGGGAAACCTTTTCTAAAAATTTAGATCATGACTTTCATGGTTTGTAAAAACAAATTTAAAGAATCATACGACAGCAGAGGAAAGAATTAAACGAAATTTGAAGGTAAACGATATGTATGAGGAAGCATGGGTTAAATATTTAACTGAGTTTATAAAGATAAAAAAAAATCATCAGAAAACCAAGAGAGAGAGATCAGACATGAGTCTACAAGTAAAACGATGATGCAAAGGTAGAATAAACTGTAGTCTGTTAAAAATAGGAAGTCTCCAGGAAAAGATAGGATCCCCAATGAATTACTGAAGTGTAGACGATATCCACTAACTGACAAATTAAGCAAGTTGGTTAACAATAGTATAATTGGTAATTAAATTTCAAATGAATGGAGAGCCAGTATTACAATTCTCATGTACAAGAAAGGAGATAAGAAAGATCCATCCAACTACATAGGCATAAATCTACCGAATTCAGTTCTTATTCACAAAATAAAAATAATAGAAAATAAAATAAGAAGCATTATAGCCATTGCAGAGGAGCAGTATGGTTTAGAGCTGGTAGGTCATCCGCAGATGCAGTATTCTTTCTTAACTGGTAGTAGAGACGTCAGTTGGATGTTTCCAGAATGAGATTTTCACTCTGCAGCGGTGTGTGCGCTGATATGAAACTTCCTGGCAGATTAAAACTGTGTGCCCGACCGAGACTCGAACTCGGGACCTTTGCCTTTCGCGGGCAAGTGCTCTACCAACTGAGCTACCGAAGCACGACTCACGCCCGGTACTCACAGCTTTACTTCTGCCAGTACCTCGTCTCCTACCTTCCAAACTTTACAGAAGCTCTCCTGCGAAACTTGCAGAACTAGCACTCCTGAAAGAAAGGATATTGCGGAGACATGGCTTAGCCACAGCCTAGGGGATGTTTCCAGAATGAGATTTTCACTCTGCAGCGGAGTGTGCGCTGATATGAAACTTCCTGGCAGATTAAAACTGTGTGCCCGACCGAGACTCGAACTCGGGACCTTTGCCTTTCGCGGGCGAGTGCTCTACCAACTGAGCTACCGAAGCACGACTCACGCCCGGTACTCATAGCTTTACTTCTGCCAGTACCTCGTCTCCTACCTTCCAAACTTTGCAGAAGCTCTCCTGCGAAACTTGCAGAACTAGCACTTCATATCAGCGCACACTCCGCTGCAGAGTGAAAATCTCATTCTGGAAACATCCCCTAGGCTGTGGCTAAGCCATGTCTCCGCAATATCCTTTCTTTCAGGAGTGCTAGTTCTGCAAGTTTCGCAGGAGAGCTTCTGTAAAGTTTGGAAGGTAGGAGACGAGGTACTGGCAGAAGTAAAGCTGTGAGTACCGGGCGTGAGTCGTGCTTCGGTAGCTCAGCTGGTAGAGCACTTGCCCGCGAAAGGCAAAGGTCCCGAGTTCGAGTCTCGGTCGGGCACACAGTTTTAATCTGCCAGGAAGTTTCATGTCAGTTGGATGCATGAGACCAGCCTGTCTTTGTTTTATTGATTTAGAGAAGACTTTCGATAGGATTAAGTTAACAGATGTAGTAAATCTACTCTAAAAACGGGAGATTCCTTCGAATCTAATAAAAAAATTGAAAATATTTATTCCAGCAACTACATTCAGAGGATAATTGGTTCCAATTTTAATGGGCACATAGCAGTTAATAGTGATATTAGTCAAGATGACTCTTTGAGTCCGCTACATTTTAATGTAATCACGGACTAGGTGATAATGAAGGTATTGGCTGCTAGTGGTTAGGGAATGGGGGACGAAGAAATAAAAATCTTTTGTTATGCTGACGAGCAGTTCTGCTGGAAATCAGAGAAGATAACCTGCAGAAACTTTAACATATATTTAAGATGGCAGCCAAAAACCTAAATATGGTCATATAAACTTCAGAAACCAAATGAATGACAACATCTAATGAACCAATCAGATGGAAACTAGAAGTGGATGGAAATATTATTCAATATTTAAACTGCTCAGCAGTGGAAATATCGGAAAGGAAGTCAGAGAACAAGTAGCAAAACTAAATAAAGTGGCAGGGTGTTTAAATGATACTATTTAGCAAAACAAACATACAGGAAAAACGTGAAGGCAAAAATATAAAAATCAGTAGTGAGACTAGTTATGACACACACAGCTGAGACAAGACCAGGAACATCAAAAATGAAAAGACTTTTGGAAACTGCATAAATAAAAATTGTACGAAGGGCTACGAGGAAAAACATTGCAATATGATAAGTGAAAACATTAGAAAATGATATAAAGTGGACACTTTTAATGGGTAGATACATAAGAAAAAGCAAGAATGGAACTAACACATTAACATGATGGATTGATGAAAGACTGTGAAAATCGTAAGAAATAAATTACCAGCTGGTCGCAGAAATATTGGCAATCCACGGAAAAGATCGAGCGCAAATCTCAGGGTAGACTTAATGTACTGAAGGTAACAGGCTTTAGCCTAGGAAGAGAGAAAGGGGAAAAAGAAATAAGCAGACGGCTAAATTATGGAGAACAGAGTAGCATGAAAACTAACACTTCCGAAAATGGCAAGAGATTCTGTAAGTTACAACCTACTATTAACAAAAGAGACTGTTCCAGTTTCTTGCTCGAGTACCTGCCCACGTGGTCTGGTCTGTAACATTCTAAGTAAACGTCCCCAGGTAGATCCGGCAGAGCGCAGAAAGTTCAGTGAGGAGGGACAGAATAGAAAGGACACACTACTAAGGAAAAAAAAACATTTAGATACAATAAATTTAAATATAATACGTTTTTTAATCAGACGAAAATTATGACATAATTTCATCCAGCACGTACAGATTCCTAATCCCATACAGATAGTGCTCAAAATTTGTGAATGTGAATTTTTTATAGCTATGAATATTCCTGTAAGATTTAAAGGAAAAACGGGGGACACATTCAATAGACAAAAGTGAGGTGGTGAACTATCCATGCATCATTTAATAAGTAGAGTGACAGTAAGGAGGTGAGCTATTCATGCATCAGTTAAATATTGCACGTGTCCCACGTTTTCCGTTTTAAATCTTACAATCTTCGACAGCTATCGAAAAATTCACAATCACAAATTTTCAGGGCTGTCAGTGTGGGGTTAGGAATCTGTGTGGAGCCATGAGTAAGTATTTTATAGTTTTTATTCCAATTTTAAAATGTGAGATATTAAAAATTCATTTTTATTTAAATAATTATGTTCAGCTTTTTAGTCTTTTGTGTGTGTGAAATTTTTCAATCGATTTAAAACATTTTGATGAGATAACAACAGAGGCATGTGGTAAATTTCAGATTTATTTTAGTTTCTCTTTACCTAACTCAATCAATATATTTCTTCCAACTGCGCATATCTCGCGAAAAGAGCATGAAAGTAAAAATTAGAGACATCTGAGCTCACACGAAAGATTACTAGCTATCGTTCTTAGCACGAACCATTCGGGACCGTAACAAGAAAAGGGTCAAATGGCAGTAGTACTCAAAATATCGTCCAACATGAACCAGACAACAAAGGGAGTTTACATTACATGGTCATCCAGTTCTGAGCTATGCTGGAAGTTTCAGGTCTCTAGCTCGTCAGGAAATGACAGCAGTGAACGAAGTACCCTTCATCACACAATAGTGCAAGAAAACGAGTTAACATTACATTGTCATCCAGTCCCGAGCTGCATTTAAAATTTCAAGAATTTAGGTCATCCAGGAGTTAGTTTAAAATCAATTACAAAATTTGTACCGAACCGATAGACAGTAAAGATAGCGATATCCATCTCCTCTCCGCCCCCCCCCCCCCCACCCTCTCTCTGTTCATCAGTGGTCATTTGCTCGCATGTCGCCTGAAACGCATTCCAATACTACCCACACTGGTCCTGCAACGTAGCGGAGATGTCGGGCATTATCACCCTTTAGCACCCCCACCCTCCCTCTTCCCCGATCCCTAAAGAGCAGACCAACAAGAAAGTGAGTTAATATTGCATTGCTATCCAGGAATTAAAAGATCGTCTTGTCTGAATATTACAAAACAAGACCTACACATTGACTAATATAATACATTTTCTGTTGTGCATAGCAAAAACTACACCAGTACCACAGGTGATTTCTGATCGATGTGGCATCGGAATTCTTCAGGTAAGACCTGGTTGTCTGAATAGGTGAGCTCGCAGCTCATTACGATCAGCAGGTGCATAATGTTATGATTGGTGTTTGGTGAGCAGTGTCCGGATCAGATATATCTAGCCGACACTTTAAAAGACACCCAGAGGGTAGGAACCCATGAAAATTACACAGTGTCCTTCCGTTCAGTTTCTCTTACGCTATTTTATTTGCAAACCAACAAATATAATAGCACAAGACAAAGTGTGTCCAACATTCGTTATTTGTTCGTGGAACTCAAAACTAACCTAGAAAAAGCATCGGTATCGAGTTGATCATCTCTTTTCTAAGGCATCAATCTTGGAAGACGATTTCGTAATGGTATATATAACAAAAATGGATCACGGGTTCGGAGTTTGGACTGTTTGAACCACGTTTCACTCCATGTCTACAAGATTGCTACAGCGATGGAAATCAATTTTTAAAGTGAAATACAGCTTCTACTTCTTCTTCTTCTTCTTCTTCTTTTAGCGCACCGCATCCGGATTTGGGATCCAATTCCCCCGGTGTGCTGGCCAGCCTGGATGTAGTTTTTATGCGGCTTGGCACTTCCTACCTTCCTACTAGGCGAATATCGAGCTAGTACTCACGTTCCGCCTCAATTACACGATTCGCAAACATTTCGAAAACGTTCGCACACTTTCACATGGGATAACACTGGATGTTCAAGAGATGGGGTGCACAAATTCAGTCCAGAGGGAAGGGCAACCAGCCACCCTCTTCCATACTAACTTTGTCCAGTCCAGAAATTAACATAACGATCGCATGAAGATGCCGAATGAAGGCCAGGAAAATGCACTGAGGCGAGAGAAACAATTGGATACCTCCTAATATCGTGTCCAGTCTCCTTTTGACCGATGTAGTGCAGCCACTCGATGTGCCATGGACTCAACAAGTCATTGTAAGTTCCCTGTAGATATATTGAGCCTTGCTGCCTCTATAGCCGTCCATAATTGTGAAATCCGTCCACGATTTTGTGCATAACACTGGCCTCTCGATTATGCCCCTTAAATCTTCGTTGAGATTCACGTCGGGCAATCTGAGTGGCCAAATCATTTGCTCGAATTATCCAGGAACTTCATCAAACCAGTCGCGAACAATTTTGGCCCAGTGACGGTGCGTTGTCATCCATAAACATGAAGTCCACGAATGGCTGCAAATGATCTCCAAGTAGCCAAACATAATCATTTCCAGCCAATGATCGGTCCAGTTCGGCGGGAGAACCCAGTCCATTCCATGTAAACACAGCCTACACACTATGCAGCCATCACAAGTTTGGACAGTGCCTTGTTGACAACTGGTGTCCATGGCTTGGTGGAGTCTGTGCCACACTCGAATCCAGTCATCAGCTCTTTGCATCCAGCAAATAATTGTGAACGTAGGTTGCTCAGATGAAAAGTTTGCCACCGGAGAGGAGTTTGTGGCGGACCGCATCAAAGCAGTGAGAAGACAGATGACCAAAAAAATGGCACCAGATGTCTACGTAATGTTATATCATTCCTGTAAATTACCGACCTGTGGTTTTATGGGCACGGAGTTGGTGCCCAGTAACGTCCCAGATGTGTTCCACTGTTGATGACCTCGCCGTTTAGCGGCCTGTATTACTAACCATCATCATTATCATCATCAACATCATCATCGGGTGCAGATTAGGCGTATTTAGTAGCCAAGACATCAACGTGAGACTTTACTCTCACGTTTCTCAGCACGATTCTGGCCTTGTGACTTGGACAGTTACCCTACTATAAGACATCATCGCGGTCTGGAATCATCAAGTGTGAAGGGATGCAGCTGGTCCGCAATAACGTTGACGTAGTCCACAACAGTGCCCACGATTACTTCGATGGAAACCATGGTGAGTATCCCCCACAACATACCAACACCTCCATTGACTAGCGTATCTGGCGCTGTGCGTGTTACGAGCAGTCATTCAGCCAGATGATAGTATATCCAGACACGACCATCGGACTGGGGCAGCACGCAATGTGATTCATCCGGACAGGTGACCCTTTTCCTTTTACCCACTGTAACCTCCCCCTCACTTATCGACCTTAATGACAGTGAAAAATTAAACCGCGTGTACCTAATGGAAATTTGGGAAAAGCAATAGTCACCGAAGTTAATCTGTCGGTAAAGAGGGAGGAAAGGGTTACACCTAAATGAAAGGAAAAATGCAAATGAAACTGGTGGAAACTAATTTTGAAAAGGGGTAAAGTTAATAAAGAAAGTAAATGTGCAGTCGTCACGTTAACAATTAATTGGCGATAATTAGATATTTGAGATTTGGGGGAAATTACGGTCGCCAGTCCTAAGGACAATTACTATAATAACTGAAAAAGAAAGGTTATTACACATATAATTAGCACTAGAAGCGTGGCAACTGAAGGTTGACACGTGCAGTGTGAAAACTGAAAGTTTGTCAGAAGTAATAAATTTCGCTACACTCTGACTTAATTTAGCAAAAGAATTAATAAAACTGGAAAATCGAAAGTTAATTTAGTGACTGAAGTTAATAGTGAGCTTTCTTTCTGAAGCACATCGAAATTCAGTAAAATACGGTTAGTCTTGAGCTACCTCAACAATCATTTCAAAAGCTACTTGAATCTACGCAATTTAGAAATAAGAGATTTAACTTTGAACTTGAATTAAATGATTCTGAACAATTAACAGTAGTAAAATTTAGTACGTACCAAGCTGAGCTGCAGTCACAGGTAAGCTAAATTACGGTAAAAAAACTCGCACTCTTAATTTGTGCTTGTGTAATCTGAAAATTGTAGCAAGCTATGATTACCTTAACTGGACTTTGAAATTAAAGCAGTGAAATCGAATGGTGCTGGCGTTTGAATTTCAACGACACTCGGGTTCATTCCGGAAAAGGAAGGGACCCTGCTTGGTAACGTAATTGGGACAATGAGCAACAAACGTTCATGTTAAGTTGCTGTAATTTTGTGATGCAACAATTTTAAAAGTTTGAAAAGCTGAGATCTGCCATACAGTTCTAAAACTTTACGTGCTTCCAGTCTTCCTTGTTGGTTGATTGAAGGTTTGAAGCCGTCGATCGAGGAGGTGGCGACAGTCACTCATCGTCGGCCGTCGCTGTTGCAGAAGCTGGATGTTGGCGCGCCTTCTTCTCGACACGGTCACTAGACGAAACGGGCTCTTGATGTGCGCCAGCTAATGCTTCCCGTCCGCGACACCATGTCAGAAACTATCATCGCAAGTCGAGCGCAATTACATTCTGCCAAACCCCGAAAGCGCGGCAACTCGCGGGAGCTTCACACAACACTCCTGCTCCACTCGCTACTCCAGCCAGACTCTCTCTGCTCAGCCCACGCTCCACGCGGCAGAGTTAACACTACCAAAGATCCTAAACACTTTCGTTCTCCACACGACCTATCGATGTATTCGTTCGATAGTATAGTTTTCCCTAGGCCAGACCCAGCGTATAAATACAACTAATATTCACAAAACAAACCAACTATACATCGACATAAATGCATATATATACAAATAGTAAAACAATTACAATATACAAAGACACAGAAATGTTATATCTTCAGTAACAAAATAAGGAAAAAAGTTATAGTACAATAGATGGAAATAGGAGGATATGCACTTCCGGCGTTACACCACTATTTATTGTCGAGGGTTTCGTGCCCACTGCAATCGTAAGCGTCATCAAGGAAACAAGTAGCGGGCGTCCTACACTACCATTTTCGTCGGATCTGCCACAGATCGCCACCTATCCTCAATTATAGAGCTGTATGCTGTATCATGAGATGCGGACGTCCAACAGTTTGTTGCCTACTCGAGGTTTCGCCATCCTTCAACCACTTTCAGTAAATGCTCACGACAGTAGCATAGGAACAGCCCAGCTGCTTCACTGTTTGCGAGATGTTCCTTCCCACGAGCCGTGCCATAATACACCAGCCTTTGTCCCCATTTACGACCCTTGCTGCAGCTTGAATGATTCCCTACTCGTCTCGGCTCCGCTTGTGGCCCCAAGACCATCACGCGACATGCTGTGTCACCCTAGACAGTGCCCATAATGTTTTGGTACTTCAGTTACGCCAGTTGATGATGGGCAAAAATCCGAAAATAGCCTTGGCGCATAAATATACTGTTATATAAAAAGTGGCTGGTTACTGTATTTCTTCAAGTAATTCAATCCACCAAGCCTTGCTAGGTCGTAGCAAATGACGTAGCTGAAGGCTATGCAAACTATCGTCTCGGCAAATGAGAGCGTAATTTGTCAGTGAACCATTGCTATGAACGTCGGCTGTACAACTGGGACGAGTGCTAGGAAGTCTCTCTAGACCTGCCGTGTGGCGGCGCTCGGTCTGCAATCACTGACAGTGGCGACACGCGGGCCCGTCGTATACTAGCGGACCGCGGCCGATATAAAGGCTACCACCTAGCAAGTATGGTGTCTGGCGGTGACACCACATACAGGGATTGGAGAAAAAAGCATTACCACTACTAATATGGTGTAGGAAAGGCCGGTATTAGACTGTCAAATTTCTTTGTCAAAGGTCTGATCAAATATTCGTCAAATATATTTGACAAAGATCTTTGACGTGGCGCTAAAAAGGGGTATTACACTGTCATCAAATTTTTCGTCAAAGTTCAAGAAGGCTGACAACAACAACTTTTTATTAACCGCAGCAGTTGCATGTACCAAAATTGCACTGTGTGCACATACGGAAGAGAAGCGGGGGAAAAAATGGAAACGTATCTGGGTGAAGCAATGGGTTTTACGACGACACGATAAAAACATTCAACAAAACTTGTTACTGAGCTTATAGTGGAGGACGTCAAGTCGTACATCAATTACTTAAGAATGGATGAGTATACATTCAGTATATGCTCATTGAAGTGTATCCTCATATCACAAAGCACAATACTCACTTAAGAACTGCTATATCTGAAGAAGACAGGCTCACTGTAACACTCCAATTCCTTGCTACAGGAGAGAGTTAGGTTAGGTTAGGTCTCCAAGCTTCTTAATCTATTTTTGTATTCAGGGTGCCTCGCGTTGTTAAGCTCCTCATCAGCTTCATACATCTCTATTAATTTTGTAGTTGTTAGTACACACCAATTGTATTTACTGGCAATGTTTATAAAAACACTACAGATGACAGAACACTGCAGCGATGCTAGCGCTCCACGTGGTAACATGTCACATTGCAGTGAACAGAAGAGAAGCGACTTCTTTGATAAAATCTACAGGGAGTCCCTACATTCGATCAAATTTATTTGACGATAGACGAGATTTGACAAAGTTCCCTATTACACCATCAAATTTCTTAGACAAATATATTTGACAAAGATATTTGACAACGATATTTGATAGTATAATACTGGCCAAACCTGTTGGCATCCAAAACAGCTTCCATCGCCTTGGATTGGGTGAATACTTGCCCTGTGTAGTTTTCAAGGGATTCTTCGTGCAAAATAGCGGCGTGTTCACTTAATGATAATGGAGGTGGCTAGCGATTACGCACCCTTCTTACCAATGTGGGCCACAAAGGCTCAACAGTATTGAGATCTGGTAACTCGGTTGTCCAGTGGAAATGCGACAATTTAACTTCGTGCACACAAAACCAGTCCTGGACGAAACAAGCTGTCGTCTTGCCACACAGCGTCATCATAGGGGAATAAACATTGTACCTTACAACATCAACCAAAATAGTCACATAATCCGTGACAGAAATTCATCCTTGCAGAGTCACTATGGGTTCCATATTCCACAATACTAACGCGAATTCTTTACAGACGAATGGAAAAACTGGTAGAAGCCGACCTCGGGGAAGATCCGTTTGGATTCTGTAGAAATGTTGGAACACGTGAGGCAATTCTGACCCTACGACTTATCTTAGAAGAAAGATTAAGGAAAGGCAAACCTACGTTTCTAGCATTTGTAGACTTAGAGAAAGCTTTTGACAATATTGACTGGAATACTTTCTTTCAGTTTCTGAGGGAGGCAGGGGTCGCAGGTTCGAATCCTGCCTCGGGCATGGATGTGTGTGATGACCTTAGGTTAGTTAGGTTTAATTAGTTCTAAGTTCTTGTTGTGGCGTAGCAAGACAGCCACGCCACTCGGAAGTAGCCGAAAGGCACGCGTATACACACGCCGACTGGCGTGAAGTCTGGAACAGGATAAGTTATGAATACACTAAAGAAAAGTATGCAGCTCCTCGGATACTTAACTTTATTCCATCATTGTGGTACATCGCTATTGACGATACAAGTGAGACTATCTCCAGATACGGTTAATTACAATCACTGTAAGGCAAAGGGCGCCTTGCTAGGTCGTAGTCATGGACTTAGCTGAAGGCTATTCTAACTGTCTCTCGGCAAATGAGAGAAAAGCTTCGTCAGTGTAGTCGCTAGCAAAGTCGTCGTACAACTGGGCCGAGTGCTAGTCCGTCTTTCTAGACCTGCCATGTGGTGGCGCTAGGTCTGCAATGACTGACAATGGCGACACGCGGGTCCGACATGTACTAATGGACCGCGGCCGATTTAAAGCTGCCACCTAGCAAGTGTGGTGTCTGGCGGTGACCTCAGGAGTTAAGTCGCATAGGTCTCAGAGCCATTTGAGCCGTTTGAGGTGGCAGGGGTAAAATACGGGGAGCGAAAGGCTATTTACAATATGCACAGAAATCAGATGGCAGTTATAAGAGTCGAGGGAAATGAAAGGGAACCAGTGGTTGGGAAGGGAGTCAGACAGGGTTGTAGCCTCTCACCGATGCTATTCAATCTGTATATTGAGCAAGCAGTAAAGGAAACAAAAGAAAACTTCGGAGTAGGTATTAAAATCCATGGAGAAGAAATAAAAAGAGGTTCGCCGATGACATGGTAATTCTGTCAGAGGCAGCAAAGGACTTCGAAGAGCAGTTGAACGGAATGGACAGTGTCTTGAAAGGAGGGTATAAGATGAACATCAACAAAAGTAAAACGAGGATAATGGAATGTAGTCGAATTAAGTCGGGTGATGATGAGGGTATTAGATTAGGAAATGAGACACTTAAAGTAGTAAAGGAGTTTTGCTATTTGGGGAGCAAAATAACTGATGATGGTCGAAGTTGAGAGGATATAAAATGTAGACTGGAAATGGCAAGGAAAGCGTTTCTCAAGAATGTTAACATCGAGTATTGATTTAAGTGTCAGGAAGTCGTTTCTGAAATTATTTGTATTGTGGTTCGATGAACCCTCTGCCAAGCACTTAAATGTGAATTGCAGAGTAATCATGTAGAGTGTAGCCATGTATGGAAGTGAAACATGGACTATGAATAGTTTGGACAAGAAGAGAATAGAAGCTTTCGAAATGTGGTGCTACAGAAGAATGCTGAAGATTAGATGGGTAGATCACATAACTAATAAGAAGGTATTGAATAGAATTGGGGAGAAGAGGAGTTTGTGGCACAACTTGAAGAAGGGATCGATTGGTAGGGCATTCTCTGAGGCATCAAGGGATCACCAATTTAGTACTGGAGGGCAGCGTAGAGGGTAAAAACCGTGGAGGGAGACCAAGAGATGAATACACGAAGCAGATTCAGAAGGATGTAGGCTGCAGTAGGTACTGAGAGATGAAGAGGCTTGCACAGGATAGAGTAGCATGGAGAACCGCATCAAACCAGTCTCAGGACTGAAGACCACAACAACAACAACAACAACAACGGCTGCCAAAATTGTCACCCAGTCCCCGGCAGTAGTTGGAAACAGTGTGAAACAAGACTTACCCGACCACATGATATTCTTCCTTTGCTCCATAGCCCAGGTTTTATGGCTTCTGCATCGTATGTTCCTGTCCAAAACCAGTGCGTGAATCACTGGTCAGTGGTTCTATAATGCTAAATCGCCTTGCAGTTCCCTGCTTCTTGGGCTCCCTTAGTGTTCGGGTGCTGACAGGTTTCGCGAGTGCGAGATCAGTTCTTCAGAGACTTCAATAGTTGTTGTCCTCATTTTTCATCACGATTCTCTTCACTGACCGTCCGTCACGACCGTTCAATATACACTCTTGTCTGCTTTGCAGCTCAGGTGATGATGAAGTCTGCTTTCCCTGTACGGAGTATAAATCTTCGACATTGTATCTCTTGAAATACGAATCACTTCAGCTACATTGGTTACGGAAGCACCCACCGTATTGTCCTCGTTCTAGTGACTTAGTTTCGACATAGTGCAGTCACAACTATACAGGACACGACCACGGCTAAAAGTTGGAACGACTGAGACTTGGAAGGAACGTATTGAGGACATTGCACAGGTGCCGTTGGTGGTCAAATACAGGCTGACACTGAAAAGCAATCCCATAAAACTAGAAGTGATGAAGGAAAGATGCTGCATTCATAGTAACTGAAAACTTACAACTTTGCCATTTACGAAACATTGATGGCATTTATCATTTTTTTAAAAAAATACGTTCTTTAGATGGCTTCCTCTTTATGAATGCATTCGTGAAATCTGCTGAGCGCTGCAACATCTCAGCTGGGATACTGTGAACTGCATCCCAAATTCTATATTTTAACTCATCCAGGGTTCTTGGTCGAGTCGCGTAGACTTTACTCTTGAGGTATCCACAGAAGAAAAAATCACAAACGGATAAAGCTGGCGATCTGGGCCAGGGAGTGTTACCGAATCGTGAGATCACACGGTTGACAAACAATTCTCGCACGTATGCCATTGATTGGCGCGCAGCGTGTGATGTCACTCCGTCCTGTTGAAACCAGGCGCCTTGAACGTTTGGAAAGTTGTTCAGTGCAGGTGTAACGAAAGTTCGTAACATCTCCACGTAACGAGCGGCATTGACAGTTATTGTGTTTCCCTGTTCATTTGCAAAAAGATACGATCCGATAATCCCATGTGATGAAACACTATAGCATACTGTCACTTTACTAGCGTGTAAAGGGCGTTCATGAACGTTATTAGGATTTCTGTTCGCCGAGTAACGGTAGTTCCGTTTATTCACTTAACCTGTGAGATGAAAACGTGCCTCATCTGACATCCACAACTTTAGAAACTCATCGTCATTCATTATTTTTGTTATCATTTGTGGACAGAATCCTAATCGTAAACGGTAATCGTTGTCCATCAGCTGTTGCGCCACCTGTTGTTTGTATGGATGAAATTTCAAATCAAGATGAAGAATTCTGCAAACACTCTCCCGGGACATTCCAAGAAAGCTGCTTGCTTACGAAGTGAACGTCGTGGGCTCCGTAAGATAGACTCGTGTACAACATCAATGTTGGCTGGAGAACGCAGACTCCTTGGTCGTCCTGTTAGCTTCTTCTTGAGGGCAAATCCAGTCTCTACATATAGTCATTAATCTAACATTTTATGCGTGTTTCGACGGAACGGCATCATGACGTCCTAAATTATAAAAACGTCGAAAGTCCCTCTGCATCGCTACCAAAACTATCATGTTATACTATGTTATCTCAACTGGGGACCTAGAAACGACGGAGAGGCTCCGTCTCCGACGCAGCCTCAGTGGTCTGCAACTCCACGACGACTACCTCAGTCCACTTCACCCCTCCACCGCCCCACAGCGAACCCAGGTTTATTGTGGTGTTCGGCCCCTGGTGCGATGGACACCCCCCTGTGCTGTTCGGCCCCTGGTGCGATGAACCCCCCCCCCCCCCAGAAAACGTCTCACACCAGACGAGTGCAACCCCTATGTTTGTGTGGTAGAGTAATGGTGGTGTACGCGTATGTGGAGAACTTGTTTGCACAGCAATCGCCGACGTAGTGTAGCTGAGGCGGAATAAGGGGAACCAGCCAGCATTCGCCAGGGCAGATGGAAAACCGCCTAAAAACCATCCACAGACTGGCCGGCTCACCGGACCTCGACACAAATCCGCCGGGCGGATTCATGCCGGGGGGCCGGCACGCCTTCCCGTCCGGAAAGCCGTGCGTTAGACCGCACGGCCAGCATGGGCGGGCAAAATTATCATTGTTTTTTTGAACATTTTTATGGCTAACGCATGCTGTTGTCCGTTCCACGGATCCATGATTACTGAAGTGGCGGACTGTTTACTCGCTGTCACGAACCCGCAGTGCTGCCACCTGGCCATGGCTGCCACTACTCATTTCAAAAATTCCCGTTATTCTGCACCCTGTATAACGGCTAGCATCTGTATTTATACTGAAGCATGGATTTCTCGAGGTGCTTCAGTATTTTTGTCCAACCCTCGCACTCAGCGCACATTATAACGCATAAATTAGCGGACTGCCAGCTCCGACCAGGTATTGTTACGGCGGAATCCGGACTGGCCAGGTAGGGAGCTTGTTTACAGCAGGGCCGAGGGCCGCTAACAGCATTTGTTAATGTGGCCGGCCGGATGTGGAGCGAGGGCGCGGGCGCGGGCGCGGGCGGCTGCTTTATGCGGCTTCCGGAGGCCCGGAATCCCGGCCAAGCCGATTTGGAGCCGCGCTCGCCTCGGCCCCCGTCTGGCCATCAGCTGACCGCGGCAGCGGGAGCCGAGCCGTTCATTGTCCCCGGCTTGCGTAACGGCCGCGGGCGAGGGGCCGTAGCTGGCCCCTTCTAACTGACGAGTCCGCCTTTGTCTCGCGAGAACTATTTTCATACGGTATTATTCAGATCAATGAGGTGCGCCAAGATAATCTTCTATATTCCATTGCAACCAGTCACTATTAACTCAAAAATGGTTCAAATGGCTCTGAGCACTATGGGACTTAACATCTGTAGTCATCAGTCGCCTAGATCTTAGAACTACTTAAACCTAAATAATCTAAGGACATCACACACATCCATGCCCGAGGCAGGACTCGAACCTGCGACCGTAGCGGTCACGCTGTTCCATACTGAAGCGCCTAGAACCGCACGGCCACAACGGCTGGCATATCAACTCAGTAATGCCCAGCGTTACATTAGTAGCGCATGTCAAACTACTAGACTTTTACTAATGTTTAGGATTTCTTACCTCAACTGCAGGAGCCAACAAATGCGAGATTATCGCAACGTCAGCTTCTTATGCGTCCTAGTTGCTGACAAGAATAATATAAAGGGAATGGAAAAGAAAATTGACGATGTGTTAGATGACGACCAGTTTGGGTTTAGGGAAAATATAGGCACTAGAGAGGCAGTTCTGATGTTGCGGTTGATGGTGGAAGCAAGACTAAAGAAAAAAAATACACATTCGTAGGACCTGTCGACTTCGGAAAGGCGTTCGAAAATGCAAAATAATGCATTATGTTCGCAAGCTTCAGAAAAATAAGTATAAGCTACAAGGAAAAACAGATAATATACAATATTTACAAGAACCATGACCCAACAATAAGAACGAAATGCACGGATTAAAAAGGGTCTGAGGCAGGGACGTAGTCTTTCGCCCCTAATGTTCACCTATATACCGAAGAAGCAATGGCGGTAGTAAAAGAAAATTTCAAGAGTGGAACTAAGATTCAGGGCGAAAGGATGTCAATGTTAAGATTCACGATGACATTGCTACCCTCAAAAAAAAAAGAAGAATTAAAGGATCTGTTGAATGGAATGAATAGCCTAACGAGTGCAAATTGAGAGCAAATCGAAGAAACCCGAAGATAATGAGAAGTAGCACAAATGGAAACAGCGAGGAACTTAACATCAGGGTTCGTCGTCTTGGGCCGATGAAGTTAACGAATTCTGCTACCTAGACAGCAAAATAACCAAACACGGACAGAGCAAAGAGAACATCCAAATAGACTAGCGCTGGCAAACTGGGGTGTTATTGGCCAAGGGAAGTCTACTAGTATCAAACATAGGCCTTAACTTGACGAAGGAATGTCTGAGAATGTTCGATGTGAGACTTGGACATAGGAAACGGGGACAGAAGAGAATCGTGGAATTTGAGATTTTTTGCTACAGAAGACTGTTGCAAACTAGGTTGACTGATAAGTTAAGGAATCAGGAGGTTCTCATCAGTATCGGGGAACAAAGGAACACATGGGAAATACTGATAAGATGAAATGACAGAATGGTAGGTGTATGTTACGGCTTCAAGGAATAATATCCACGGTACTAGAGGTAGCTGCAGAGTGCAATAACTGTAGAGGAAGAGAGAGATTCGAATACGTAACGCAAATAATCGGGGATATAGGTTGCAAGTGCTATTCTGAGAACTAGAGGATGGTACAGGAGAGGAATTGGTGGCTGGCCGCATCAAACCAGTCAGAAGACTGATGACTCGAAAAAACCCTCAATTGGTTAAACGGAACTCTTTTAGGATCAATTTGTTATCCGTCTGTCTATCCATGTGTTAAGAAAGGGACAGGCGGGGATATCAAGCTGAAATTTGTCAAATATTAAGGTCCCCTGGCAGTGTAAAAGATTTAAGCTTGTAGGTCAATGCAGTCAAAAGTTATGGCCATTTGTGACACATTTGGATGCAAACTCATACATGATACCCTCCCTATAGATGAACACCTGTACAGACAATCATTAGAGCGTGAGCCAGCGGCCTTGCTGGAGTGGTAACACCGGTTCCCGTCAGATCGCCCAAGTTACGCGCTTTCGGGCTGGGCTAGCACTTGGATGGGTGACAATCCGGTCTGCCGAGCGCTGTTGGCAAACGGGGTGCACTCAGCCCTTGTGAGACAAATTGAGGTGCTACTTGATTGAGAAGTAGCGGCTCCGGTCTCGTAACCTGACACTGCCAGGGGCGCGGTGTGCTGACCACATGCCCGTCCACATTCGCATCCAGAAACGCCTGTGGGCTGAGGATGACACGGCGGCCGGTCGGTACCGTTGGGCCTTCCAAGTCCTGTTCTGACGGTGAGTTACAGCGTGAGAGCGCTCTAACAAGTATGTCTGAGAAAGCCGCCACAGAATCACGATCTGGTGGCAATTTGCTTTAAGAAATTTAGCTTCATTCGATTTTACGCCCAAAACACACACCTTTGAGAGGTTTTTTTACGCGGGCCGCGTCTATAATTCAAAGTTGTGCGAATCAGTTCAAATTTTGAAGGAAAGCAGACAAATACATGTAATTATCGGCTATCCTGTTGTGTTGTGTAAACTATATCCGTTGCCACAATATAAGCAACGAGGGAAACCTATACCGGATCAGTCTCCGCCTGAGCCAACAAATATCTACATCGATTGCAAAGCTATGGCGGTCTAATGTCAGAATTATGGCAGAGTAAAAGTTGGAAACCAGGATAAGAAATGCTCCTATCATAGCACAAGAAAGGGGAATATGTCCTCGGCAGAGTTAAGCCCGCCTCACACGGAGTAACGCTCTACGCAAGTTTGCTGGATCGGCTACATGGCCGCCGGATAGAGGGTGGGAGTGACAGCTGCCTGGCATCGTGAACCTCCCACACGGTGTATGCTTCGGCGCGGAAGCTGGCTGCCTGGCTTCACTTCGTTAATTGCAGGGCGCACGAGTTGCCAAATTGCAATCTTTCTCAAACGATTGTAAAGAAACTATTCGGTAAAGAAAATGGTCCTCGCACATCTTATAGCTTTATTTGTCAACTTCATGATGAATTGCTTGTCATTTCCTTAATGATCATATTTGTTGTGATTCTTAGCATTAATAAACTACTGCAAGAATTTCGGAAAGCTCGCGCTGAAAAACAGTGCATGTCAGGCCATATGTTGTTACATATGACATGCAGCTAAAATATTGAATTTTTTTCTTTGAACTATGAAGGATATTGCAATCTATTACCAATTTCGAGAAAACGGATCGTATATAAAGCGCTTCGCCGTGATCTCGCGCGCCATCGAAAAATCAAGAGAAAAATGTTCCCAAATTTCTTCGTATCTCGTAAACTGCTTCAGATATGAAAACAAGATTTTTTCAACTGATATTGCGCAAAAAGGAGAGTATTTCGCCATATGATTAATATGCGAAACTTCCTTACCTTATGGGATATTCTAGCGACTGTAGATTTTTCAATGAAATGATGTTATATTTAAGCACCATCGATAATTGGTGGCGGGGTCAGGGATTTTCTCTGCCTCGTGATGACTGGGTGTTGTGTGATGTCCTTAGGTTAGTTAGATTTAAGTAGTTCTAAGTTCTAGGGGACTGATGACCATAGACGTTAAGTCCCATAGTGCTCAGAGCCATTTGAACCATTTTTTATAATTGGTGAAACAAGAATTACTGTGGGCTTGGAACAATATGCATGAGGAAATTTCACTTTATTTTCATACCGCACATGTGGAAATGCAATGTTTCATGTGAATTTCCGAAGAGAGATAGTGCAGATGTACTCCAGCAGGTATGAAACGCCTGGGCAACCCCTGCACTCCAGTACTCTAGCAGTTACGTTAGGTTTGCTGAAGCGCCTGATTATGAAAACACAGGAACTCAAAAAAAGACAATGTGTAGGAAAAAACTGTAAGACATCAGCTCTTATCCAGTGCAAAAAGTATAGTATTGGACTGTGTATCGAATTTCTTGTTTATCATAAAAAGTAATTTATTTTTCGTTCATCATTTCTAAATTGTAATCATATTTAACTCGTTTATTTCAGTAGAGAAATGTGTACCCTTTGCAAATAAATATGCCTCTTATTCCCAGTTGCACTTAGCATTAATTTAATGGTACCGTATATTACTGCAAAACTAGAAAGGAAAAAATTACTTTTTCAAAAAAAAAAAAAAAAAAAGGTTCAAATGGCTCTAAGCACTATGGGACTTAACATCTGAGGTAATCAGTCCCCTAGACGTAGAACTACTTAAACCTAACTAACCTAAGGACATCACACACATCCATGCCCGAGGCAGGATTCGAACCTGCAACCATAGCAGCAGCGCGGTTCAGGACTGAAGTGCCTAGAACCGCTCGGCCACAGCGGACGGCCTTACTTTTTCACTTTAAGTGCTTCTTTCCTAATATAACACACAAAGTAAAAGTAATAAATGTAAGAAAATTTATAAAAAAAAGTAATTTGGACATTAATGAGTTAAAAATATACCGCTTTGCGTTGTTGCGACAGAAATCGCGACTTGTGTGTCGCCTGGCTTGTTAAAATTTTATTTTTGTGAAATAAGCGTCGTCAACCGCGACTTTTGAGTAACACTGCATTTCTTGTGCTGACTTGTAAAATTTTGTTTATTTTGCCGGAAAAAGTTAAATTAGTTAAACTTCGACTCCTAATACGCTGATGCAGTTGCAACTTTAACTGAATCAAGTAACACAATGTATTACCAAATACGTAGCTCATGAAAAAAACTGATTCTTCGCACCAAAACAGTGAATTTCTTGATCAGCTACGGTAGCCGTTAAAAAATTGAATTATTCCACTGACAAATCTATAGTTACTTCCATATCGCAGTAGATTATGAAGATTCGCATTTTGGCCATGTGCCAAATCATTCTCATCTTTGTGTGCAAAATCTTTCAATATCTTGATCAGATGCGATTGATGGTATGGGCAGCTATTGTGGTGTGTGAGAGCGGATACGGTTACAACACACGAAGTTCATTTTCTAGCGAATAGAGATCGACATAAACTTCCTCCCTAGTTAAAAGAAAATTTAGTGTGTTTGTAACATCCCGTAAGGGACAATGTATGACTTAACTTACATCAAACGTAAAACCCTTGCGACTCCTATTTCAAATTGCAAACTTAAAAAATTTCGTGACAGAAGTTACCTGCTTTCAAAATACCGCAGTATCCATAGTCGTTGATCAAACCATGAAACTACCTTATGAGACTATGAGATACATTCTCTCCGTGCACCTGTGGATGCATATAATTGCACTTGTTACTACGGGGAGTCAGCACTTATATTACTGGGTTCGTTCGTACTGTCTCACCATCAGACTCGAAAGAACTGCATTGATAAAGAAAACGATAATCAGTAGCTCATATCGACTTCCGTATGTATTGTGCTGCTACAGTCCTCATTCCGATTTGTACAATGCTGCTCTCCAGGATAGTCTATTCTGTCAAGTCGCTCCATCTTAGTACAGCTGTTGCTACCTGCATGCATTTGGACCATTCTACCTTAGTCAGACTTCGACGTACTCTACAACTTTTACTCCCCCTTACCAGACTAATGATTCCTCGATGCTTTATGTGTCTTATGAACATATTCCTTCTTCTAGTCAAGTTGTGCCATAAATTACTTTCTTCCCAACTCCAGTTAGTACCTCTTCTTAGTTACGATCTACCCGAGTTACTTGCCTAACATACGCTATGACTATTTCATCGTCTCTTTAGTGAGCATCAGAGAGCAAGTACTTGTTATATCATCAAAATAACAACACGAAGGCCAATCTAGTGTACTAGCTATACCCGTATATAACACAAAAATGTTCGTAAACTTTATCTGTTGCTGCTTCTACTTCTGGAACTGACTCCCTGAACTCTGCGCCCATTGAATGTCCTGTAGCATTTAAGAATGTGACCAGCTTTCTCTTTTGCAAACAGCAAAGAAAATGCTCTAATCAACCCCCAGATACGCTTCTTTCTTATTTCGATTTTCAGTCCCACTTCCCATAAGTCCATTGCTGACAGTGCCCTCAGTTTACTTCATTATTCAAAGTGTGAACTTATTTCTGCTGTAGTTTATGTAAGTGGAGAAAGCTACTTTCTCTTTACATGATATAAATAGGTTTGCTGGTTCTTGAAAACTGTTGCCTACAAAAGGAATGCTATCCACATATTTAATTGTGTCATTAGTGTCTTCCTTTCGTACTGTTTTCTTTCTGCATGTGATCTGTCATTGAGGTGGGGAACTCTTCAGGCAATACATTTGCATGATGGTGTCGAGTTTCGATTTATATTTCTCTTTATTCAAAGACATTTTATTTGCTCTATGTATCATCGCTTATATCCAGCTTCCTTGTGAGTAAGTGGTTATGGTGTGGGCAAGGATTGTAGCTAGGAGGTTTTTCCCTGCACACCTTGATACTGAAAACTTTTTGTGATTTCCTATGCATAAATTTAGGAAACTAACATATCTTTCGTAGTGGAATATGTTTTTAAGCGGGGTTCCTGGCTCCCTAATATTTTCTCTTCCTCGAGGTTTAATGAAAATGTTTGCTGCTTTTAGAAATAGGAAGAGCATTCTACCCAGGAATTCTGAACAGTCATTTTTGTAACTTTCCTTTCCACCGTGCCTCTATGAGTTTTTAACCTTTTTTCGCCGGTAAGACTTGCCTGTTCACCCTTTTCACTAATTCTTTCACAGGCACAGCAGTGAAAAGAGTTGACTCCTGTCCACCGACTAACATTCACTTCATCGACGGAGACGCAGCAACGTCGCGTAGACGTTCAGCTCGTGAAGTGCGGTGCGGATTTGCCTCTGCGACAGTGTTAAGCTCCTTATAACAGAAGTAGGTTGTTACAATCTTTTAGAAACGTTACACGCCGATCGTCAGTTCGGTCTCTTACTGAAAGATTAATTGCGTCCCGTTCGAGAAAAGCTGACCTGGGCAAAGAGAAAGCTTTTGCTTCTGGCGCGACTGAGAAGTGAGTCGTTAAGAGTACGTCATCTGGCTGTTTGGTCTAACGCCCTCGGTCCTTGCGTAAGATACGAACCGTGTTGTACAAGGCGCGACTGCGAGAGGAAAAGTATGTAGAGACTTTGCGTTATCTGGAGAGTTGCGATAGCGTCCACTCAGCACTGCCAGTAGTGTTTACTAAACACAAAGACGAGAGTCCAACGTGCGAAAGTGTGCCACAGATAAGGGGGCGGGTAGCTGCGGCCTTGGGGGCAGACACGACCTCTGCGTCTGTCTCTGGCTGTGCCTGGGGCCGGCAGTTACTCTCTCAAGAACTTCCATTGTCCTTACGCCGCCCTCTTACGGCACGTCTATCTCATCGTGGAGCACGCCAGACGTGGTTTTCAAAGCAGCTGGTGAACACACGGAAATGAGCTGCCGTATCACACACAACGTACTACTCAATGAAATATGCGGCCGCAGAGCTCTCTAGCGGCAGTTGGCTTATCTGGCGCGCAGATCACATAGTTTCCTTACGAAAATGGACACGCATAAAACTGTTACGTTAACTATGTTTACAATCTTCGAAGACTGAGGATGAGTGGAGAAAATAACGAAGAAGAATTTGGATATGTCGATTGTCTGAACAAATTATTCTTATTGGATTGTTTTGAAAATCAGCCGTATGCAAACACAATTTGTTTATTTTTGTACTTACGCAGACATGTTTCGACACTTAACTTGTCATCTTCTGTGCGTCAAATTTTTAGTAAAATGTGAATTTTAGTAAAATGTGAAATTTATAATAATTTAACTGTTGTAGGCCAAAGAATTACGATAAGTGCAATTTGCTTTGTTTTGATAAGCTGCTCACCTAAAATTTACTTCTTAAATGAACTGCGTTATTATACACCGGTTTTTTGTGCTCTTTTTCGTTGTTTTCTTGACAGCATGTCATCTGCAAGCTAGCCGTGACGAAAATCAGTGCGTATTTGTTATTGATAAATACGCATTAATTTTCTTCATGGCTAGTTTTATTCTTGATAAATACGCATTAATTTTCTTCATGGCTAATATGCAGATGACATGCTGCCAAAAAGCGACGAAAATGAGCACAGAAAAACCGGTGTATAATAATGCAGTTCATTTAGGATGTAATTTTAAGGTGAGCATCTATTCAAAACAAAGCAAATTCCACATATCGTAATTCTTAGGCCTACAACAGTTAAATTATTATAAATTTCGTATTGTACTTTACAGAAATAAAAATTTGACCCACAGAAGATGACACATAGGTGTCGAAACATGTTTGCGTAAATGCAAAAATAAACAAATTGTGTGTGCATGAGGCTGATTTTCAAATCAACCCAGTTTTAAATCGCAAACACGGAACATCAAAAGGAGCTTCAAACCTTAGTAAAATGAGGATTATTGTTATGTATAGTTAAAAAAAATATTTCCTCAATTCTTATGAACCCTAAAGTCTGGCGTAAGGTATTTTACGTTTACAATTTCGCGGGAACATTTGAGCCTGGCAATGTCTATTGCAAGGAAGGATAGGAACATAGCAATCACTAGCACTCCCATTGGTTTTTATTATTCTTCAATATCCAGACTTCAGCTATAAATGGCCATCTGCAGTGCTGAAATACAAGGAAATTACAGAATCAGATCCGATTTATATAAAGCAGCTTTGGATCTGTTGAAACACACTTCATTTTCCATAATTATGCTAGCCATGTTTTCTGTATATACTCTAGAGTAAACATGAATAGAAACATCAGTGTCCATGGACATGATACAAGCCATCAAGACAAGTTACATGTCAAGTCAGTAAGGATATTAGCTTTTAAAATTTTCTTTACAAGTAGTGCGATATTAAATTACAAAGCCTTCCGTATAAGATAAAAACTAGTTCCTCATTCTCACTTTTTACTAATTTTCACTAGAAGACTGCTTCTATTCAGTAGCAGGAATTTTAGAACGCGTAAAACACAAAACTTGAAAGAAGGAAGTGCAAAATCAAAATCTCATCCTGTAAGTAGAGAAAGCTGTCTTGTAGATGAATCCAAAACAAAGCATTTATATACTGCAGTATTACTGTTAAATGTTCTGTACATACACACGCACGCGCACACACACGCACACGCACACACACACACACACACACACACACACACACACACACACACACACAGACACACGGGGGGTTCCTCCTTAGAATCCTCAGGTGCATTTTCTCTGGTGTTTCCGCACAGATATTTGAAATTTAGCATTTGCAAGGTATAAATAGTGTCAGCCCAGAAAATGCAGCTATTGACATCTTTTACGCGACGCCCATTGTCCATGGAAAGCATTAATCTGCAACGGGGTACGAACGACATTGTTTTTGCATCAATAGCGCGGTCCCAGGTTAGTCTAATACAGTATTCGATACATCGATGTGTATTACCAGGGATTGTAAAACACGAACAATAGCCAGTACTGCAGCAGGGACAGTACCACCCTGGCCTTTGGTGACTGCTAACGTCATGCAGCATCGCTGCTCAGTCGCATTGTATCGAATATCGCAATATACTAATTTGGGACCGTTCTATCGAATGGGCACGTCAAATTCTGCTTTAAAAATAATATTGGTTCTAAAGCGAAAGATAAACGACGCGTTTCGTCAGCACTGGGGGTCGCATGTAAGATATGACGAGCAGTATTTATTTGCAATGCCTCCAGCCACACATACCAAAAAAGAAATAGGTATTATCTGCCGAAACACCAGAAAAACTGACCTGATGACTCTTACGAGGGACACCCTGCGTATATAGGCTTATTCAAAATGAATGGCACAAAAACAAAGCATTAGTCTGACTACAAAAAAGAGTTAATTTCAGAAATACACGTACACGGGGTGGTTTGTCTTAACTAGATACACCTATACATCTCAAAAAAACGACGCAACGTCCAACAAGAATGTTGTTGCAGGAAGGTTAATTTTAGTAAAGAGGACATCTGCCTGTGCTACAACTGGGCTCCTAGTCATCTCTCCTGCGTGTGCAAGATATCTGCTTTGTACTTTCAGATCGGACCTCCCCCCCCCCCCCCACATTTTTGTTGCATATTCGGATTCTACACCAAAAAGACACGTACGATTTTCCATTCGTGATACATGGTGCCATAATCGACAAATATCAAATGTGCCTGTTTTTGCAATGATGAACCGACGTCATTTTATGTTACCTTTCACTTACGTTGTAAACGTAAACCTTTGTGTGCTAACCGTTGAATATTTATGTTCTAAATTTATTTAATGTTTAAAATTTGATTCTACAGTGCAGTATGTTTAGCCGTCTCAGTGTCTGGTTAGAAATTACGTTTAGTGTGATCCTGGAACAACGACATGGATGTACTACCCTTAAAATCATATCATCATCTCACAAGTTGGTTCCTATAATTTGTAACTTTATAAAGAATTATACTATCAATTTTCATAATGATCGGTTCTATACTTCTTGAGTTGGACTGCACACAAATATGAAAAAAGTCATTTCGAGATAAACGCGTTTGAAAAATAAATTCTCGAAAACTAGAAATTCAAGGAATTTAACAACAATGTAAAATGCTTACCGATTAATCAGCGATTACGGCACCTTATAGTGATCCTTCTTCTTCATCATAGGCTTCGTTTTGCGACTGCAGCAGTGCTCTCCGAGCTTTCCGTCCTTCCTTTGATTCCAATGAACTTCGTCAAAGCTGCTGGCTCACGCGCTGGTTATCCATTTCATTGGCGTAATTGAAGCTTTGCGTGCCTACTGCAATCCCTGTCTCGTTCATGACCATCAGAAGAGCTGCATTTGCTTCATTGAATGAGACCGTTGCTAAATACGATGCCAATTCAACGAGTGCAAGTGTTTAGGAGGTAATCGCCAAATAGTGTAAGTAAAACTTTCATTCGCATTTTGTGTGTGTCCATCTAAACATCTCTCCCGTAATTCATCCCCTGATAAATCTTCAGATATTGGAAGAATTTCCTTTTGTACTTCGGGGCTGGCCGTTGTGGCCGAGTGGTTCTAGGCGCTTCAGTTCGGAACCGCGCGACTGCTACGGGCGCAGGTTCGAATCCTGCCTCGGTCATGGATATGTGTGATGTCCTTAGGTTAGTTAGGTTTAAGTAGTTGTAAGTTCTAGGGGACTGATGACCTCAGATATTAAGTGCCATAGTGCTCAGAGCTATGTGAACCATTTTTTGTTACTTCGGGGTGCATTGGAGTAGGGTGCCGTTCATGTTCCATTCCAAGGGCTGTTCGTTTCTGCTACTCGCACCAGCTGTCTTCCCCCTCTGGGCAATACTCGTGTCGGTGTCGAGGATTTTCATCCGTGGAAGTCATAGTATAGTGCTCCGCCCTGTATGTTCTCGAACCTGTACCCGATGAGCACTCGATTGTATGCTCATAAAATCTAAACGAATGCCGAATTTTGCTTTGAAATTTTCACAGCGTATTCTTGTGTAGTTAAGCTAGCGATTTATGCAGTAAAAATAGGGTTTTTTGATCCTCCTGATATGATTTCCTCCCTTCAGTTCTGTGAGTCCACTTGCCTCTTACATTGGGGTTCTTGATGTCGGTGATTATCCAGTCCGGCTGCGCCTCTCACTATTATTTAATGGCCTTACTTAAATAGTTGTGGTTTGTATTCCGCCGGTATATATCAACAGTTAATGCACATGCACTAACAGAGGAAAAAAAGGATATAATTAAAGAACAGTTCTACGAAGACTTGGAAAAATTATACGGTGCAGTACCTAAATATGACGTGATGCTAGTAATAGGAGATTTTAATGCAAAAATAGGGAGGAATGAACATCTGTATGAAGTTTCTGGAAACTATTCACTACATGAAGAAAACAATGAGAATGGAGACTTACTATGCCAATTCGCAGCAAGGAATAATATGATTATTAAAAGTAACTGCTTTCCACATAAAAGGATCCATCTGGGTACTTGGAAGTCTGCAGCCAATGGAGTAGTCAATCAGATTGATCATATTTTAGTGATTGCACGCCACTCCACGTCAGTTACGGATATACGGAGCTGCAGAGGACCAAACTGTGATTCAGACCACTTTTTGATAAAATCAGTCTTGAGAAAGAAACTGTCACTAACAAATGGCAACAGAATGGGAAAGATGATGAAATGGAATACAGACAAACTGAACATCCCTGATGAAGCAAAAAAATAGCAACACTAAGCAGAAAGTTGAGCAATGAAGAGACCACAGTAGATGAAAGGTGGAACAGGTTTGACAAAGCCATTAAGGATGCTGCAGAGGAAATAATAGGCATAAGAAGGAACAGAAGAACCCAGGAGTGGTTTGATGAAGATTGCAGGTCAGCAATAGAGGAAAAGAACAGAGCAAGAACAAAAATGCTACAGAGAGAAACCAGAAATAATGTGGAACAATATAGAGAATTAAGGAGAAGAGCTAACAGACTGTTCAAGAGAAAGAAAAGAGAGTGGAATAAGAAGAAATTTCAAGAACTAGAAGAACTAAAGGAACAGAGTGAAATAAGAAAGTTCTATCATGCCGTAGGCAAAATGAAGAATAGATTCCAACCAAAAACATTGGCCTGTTCCAGTAAAGATGGGAAAATGATAAGGGAGGAAGAACAGATAGTGGGAAGATGGGAAGAATATTTCAAAGATACACTAAGCACCAGCCTAGAAGATGAAGGGACAGCTGCACAGGAGGGAAGAGTGGAGCTGGAAGTAGACAATGAAACCAATGAGGCAAGAAAGCCAACACTACAAGAGGTCTCCCAGGCTGTGCACAAGTCAAAAAACAATCGAGCCCCTGGGGAAGACAGCATAATTGCTGAATTAATAAAATCTGGTGGTGAGGCTGTAATAAAGGAACTGCACACATTAATATCAGATATATGGGAAACAGAAACTATGCCAGATAACGGGAAAATTGGAATAATAGTCCCCATTTATAAGAAAGGGGACAGAACAGCATGTGAGAACTATAGAGGTGTAACACTCCTAAGGAGTGTACAGCTTATAAGATCTTCACAAGTATATTAAACGAAAGGATACGGAAGTGTGCAGAAGGCATACTAGGGGAATATCAGTGTGGCTTTCGACCGGGCAGGGGAACAACTGATCAAATACTTGTGATAAGGCAAATGATGGAAAAGTTCTATGAATATGATATAGATCTGCATTTCTTATTCATCGATTTCAAACAAGCCTTTGACAGCATAAATCGGCAAGAACTGTACAGAGTACTGAAAGAAGTTGGTATATGTGCTAAATTAATAAGACTAATCAGAATGACAATGACAGAGACAAGAGCAAAAGTAAAGGTCCTTAGCAGAACAAGTGAAAGCTTTGACTTTAATAAAGGTGTGAAGCAAGGGGATAGTCTCTCCACTGTCCTATTCAACATTGCCCTGCATAGTGCAGTAAATAAAATCAACAAAAGAGGCACCATATTTATGAAAACTAGCCGGATACGTGCATACGCTGATGACATTGCTATAGTAGGAAGAAATACCAATACACTCCTAGAAACATACCGGGCATTGGAAACAGAAGCCTTAAAAATTGGCCTCATAGTAAATGTAAACAAAACAAAATATATGGTAATGTCACAATCTGAGGCCAGAAGAACCCCTAAAAACCTAAACATCAATGGGAAATGCTTCAATGGAGTGTCCTCTTTTAACTACTTGGGAGCCCTAATAACAAATGATAACAGTATTGGAAAGGCTATAAGGGAAAGAATACAAGCAGGAAACAGAGCTTACTTTGCAAATATGCAGCTTTTCAAAAGTAGCCTTGTTACAAGAAAAGCTAAACTGCTAATATATAATTCCCTAGTCCGCCCAGTTATCACATACGGCTCAGAGGTATGGACGTTGACAGAACACGATAAAAATGCTCTAAGAAGCATTGAGCGGAAAATACTACGCAAAATCTATGGGCCAATAAGGGAGGAAGAAGGCTGGAGAATACGCTACAATGCCGAATTACAAGAGTTAATACAAGGCAGGGACATAGTAAAATTTGTTAAATCACAGCGAATACGATGGCTAGGACACTTGGAGAGAATGGCAGAGGATAGAATTCCAAAGAAAATGATTAAAGGTGTGATCCATTCAGTTAGGCGAAAAGGGAGACCTAGAAGAAGATGGATCGATGAGGTAATAATGGATATCAGCAATATGGGAGTCCGGGGGAAAAAGAGCAGCAAATAACCGAGAAGTGTGGAGGAAGATTGTTGAAGAAGCCAAGGCTCACCAAGGGCTGTAGAGCTACTGAAGAAAATGAAGAGAAGATGACCTCAGATGTTAAGTCCCATAGTGCTCAGAGCCATTTGAACCATTTTTTGTACTTCGGTGTGCAATGGAGTAGGGTGCCGTTCATGTTCCATTCCAAGGGCTGTTCGTTTCTGCTACTCGTACCAGCTGTCTTCCCCCTCTGGGCAATACTCGTGTCGGTGTCGAGGATTTTCATCCGTGGAAATCATAGTATAGTGCTCCGCCCTATATGTTCTCGAACCTGTACCCGATGAGCACTCGATTGTATGCTCATAAAATCTAAACGAATGCCGAATTTTGGTTTGAAATTTTCACAGTGTATTCTTGTGTAGTTAAGCTAGCGAATTATGCAATAAAAAATAGGGTTTTTTGATCCTCCTAGTATGATTTCCTCCTTTCAGTTCTGTGAGTCCACTTGCCTCTTACATTGGGGTTCTTGATGTCGGTGATTATCCAGTCCAGCTGCGCCTCTCACTATTATTTCATGGTCTTACTTAAATAGTTGTGGTTTGTATTCCGCCGGTATGATCGTAGTGGCCAGCACAAGAGTTACGGCGTTTGGATGGAAGTACACAGCCGGCCGGTCTGGCTGAGCGGTTCTAGGCGCTTCAGTCTGGAAACGCGCGACCGCTACGGTCGCAGGTTCGAATCCTGCCTCGGGCATGGTTGTGTGGGATGTCCTTAGGTTAGTTAGGTTTAAGTAGTTCTAAGTTCTAGGGGACTGATGACCTCAGCTGTTAAGTCCCATAGTGCTCAGAGCCATTTGGAAGTACACACCGCGATCAGTCAGCCTGATGGCGGAGCTCGAATCAAGCACTCAGATGTTTTGGGGACGCACCACAATCAAACCTGTAGGGGACAGAAAATTACTTTACCATATAAGTAGCTTACATGGCAGTGTCTAGCCGTATCATTTGTTTTGTACAGCAGTTATAAAGGAAAGAATTACATTTACGTCTTAAATGAATTGTAGAATCAAATGAGGTGGTTCTTAATTGCAAGAAGGGACATAGTTGATATACAGGGTCTTCCAGAAATGTTGCAGCGAACTCAGAGGGGTTGTAGAGGGTGTCTTGAGTAATAGCTCGAGGAGAGGAGTCCGTGTCCGTGAAGACCGTCCAACGGCGCTACAGTTAGTCGAAGTCAAAGGTGCCAGCACCTGGCACGATCGCTAGTGATGAAGAAAGAGCTCACTGCTGCACAGGAAGGCGTTGTCCAGTATGAAGGTGCTGCTCTGTTGCCTCGGACACAGATTTACATCTGCAGTTTACTTTTCTCCTGGAAACCGCCAAAATCTTCAGTGATTTTTTATTAAAAAGGAGAAAAACTAACTGCAGATGGAAAACATCATCCATCAAGGCAACAGAGCACCGCCTTCATAGCAGACGAGGTCTTTCTATGTCGTGGCTAGCTCCATCTTCTCCACTGGCGATCGTGAAGATCAGTTGCAACCACTGAATAACAAACAACATTGCGAGACGTACAAAGTCACGTTTGCTGCCGAAGGGGTGGCCTGGTGTGAGGCGCTGGCGTCCGTAGCTTCGACGCTCTGTAGCGTCGTTGGATGACGTTTCCGGACACAGGTTCCAACCCTCGATTTGTTCGTCAAGACATTCTCTACAAGCCCTCGAACTTTGTCACAAAATTTCTGAGACACCCTGTATCAGCGCCATTTGCCTCGAATGGGGAGCAATGGTCTGAATAAAACGAGCTTATTTTTGGGCGTGGAATCAGAGTATACAATAAAAATGAGGTGTTCCTATTTGAAAATACTATGTTCACTTTGCACACTCAGGAGATGTGGTTAGGAGTGGCCAGTTGTAGCATAGCCAGATGTCCTCGTTACTGATATTAACTTTTCACCTATAACATTTTTTTTTTCCTACGATGCGTCATTTTCGAGTTATCTACTTGTTTCAAGTTAAAAAAAAACACCCTAAATATTAAAAGGTTAGCCCTCGCAATTCCTGTGAAAATTTTTCGACGTGGGTTCCATTTTGACATGGCAGATTATTCAGTGCTGCATTTCCCGCCAGACGCAGCCCGATCAATAGAGTTAACCACACCAACTGTCCGGTGCCTTAGCTGCCGTAAGGCTTGCGGAAATGGGGTACGAAATCCACGCCCTGCAAACGTCCGCAAAAGAAAAAAAATCCATTGATGTGATATCATGCTATCTGGGGAGCCACAGCATGAATGGTACATCATTTGACTCAGCACGACCAGTCCAGTGCTGTTTAAGATATTCGTTGAACTGACTATGTTCCAGTTTATGCCATTGTGGCGGAGCTCCGTACTACCGCAAAATGAATGCAGGTATTCATTCTATCAGCTGAGGCAACAAGCAGAAATAATTGATTGGCGACTCCATGTTGTCTTGTGCACTACGACCAGATAACAGGTATACTTGAAAAAAGAGACAGCATTGGTCGTATATTTTTTACTATCGCAAACTCGATTTTCTGTCACTGAGTGATCATCTTCAGTGCTATATTGTATAACTTAAATTAGGATGCACTGTCGTCACTAAGCTTAGCACAATATAGCACTGAAGATGGTCACTCAGTAACAGAAAATCGAGTTCGAGATAGTGAAAAATATACGACCAATCCTGTCTCTTTTTTCAAGCAGAAATAAAGTATACCGATATAGGTACGGACTGTAATTGAAGACTCTGTGAAGAAGAAAGGCTCAAAGAATCTAAGGTTGATTATGGTGTAGAAAACACTAAGTTTTGGAGAATCATATACATGTTCCAGACAGGTATGTGGGTTTTGAATTCCCTATATTCTCAATATTATGCTTACTCACTTTTCCACTTAAGTGAGATGTGCCTTCGCCAGAGAACACACGTCTGTCTACGAAACCATCCACGTCCATGCGTGCTTGAAAATAAATGCGTAACTGTCTCCATTTGCTGTATTGGCGAGTTTTAGTAGCAGCAGTATTTAAATTCTGTAATCTCTGAGCTACCGATGCTTGAACAACACACACCGTACTACTGATTGCGCCAAATTCACTTTGTAAGCTTTCTATGTAGTATATCTGTGTATGAAATAGTAAATATTGTTTTTCAAAAACTTTCTCCTCGTGTAACGCGTACTTCGGACATCGTATTCAACAGCTGAGCAATACTGACTGCTGGATGGTCCTGTAATGCGCTTGTGAAAAGAGTCGTGAAACATAACTTTAATGTTAGTGAAAGGCTGAATTTGAAATAATGAAAATGAATCCAATCAAATCCCGAAAGAAACTAATTGTGTACTCAGTGCAAACTATTTAACTGAAGCTCAGTGATGAAGAACACTAAGAAAGTTACGTGACATGAAGTTGAATCCCACAGTTGAAATATCCAAAAAATGAAATACTACTCAATTCGGAAGAAAATAAATGTTTAATATTAGCTTCGCTGTTCACTTTAAATTAATCTGCTTACTTAGCACAAACAAACATCGTCTGAATAGGCCTTGAAGGTCCAGTGGTACTGACCGACCGCCGTGTCGTTGTCAGAGCTTAGGCGTCACCGAAAGTGGATATGGAGGGACATGTCGTCAGCACACCGCTCTCCCGGCCGTTGTTAGTTTTCGTGACCGGAGGCGCCACTTCCCAGTCAAGCAGCTCCTGAATTGGCCTCACAAGGGCTGAGTGCACCACGCTGGCCCACAATACTTGGGAGACCCGGACGGAGACCCCTCCACGTGTTAGCCAAGCCCGACAGCGCTTAACTTCCCTGATCTCTGACCGGATACCGCTGCGTCAAGGCCGTTAGCGCTTACTCAGCACTAGACCTGAAAATTATAACTACGTACTGTTTGTTCACAAGAATGGAAAATGAGATCTGTTCTGAAAGAAAGGTAACTTACCCCTTGCTCACATGCTATTTTGTGTCTGGCGTACTGGCGTTCTTGAAAGGAAATTGAAATCACTATACGCAGCAGTTAAAGAAAAGTAATGTACTTATTACCAAGTATTTCTTTGTTTGTTAGAAACAGTCTGTGGCTGCGTGTGGAGTAAGTAGAATGCACAAGTGTCAAAATATATAAAACTTTACTATAGAGGGGTTTTTTACTTTAAAGAAAACCGTTCTTGAAAAATTAAACTCTGATTATTGTCAAAAAGGACTGTGCATTATAAGACGACTGTGACAATTAAGACATTCCCTCATTACGAAAACAACAGACATTTAAACCGAATGCGTTATTTGTGAAATAATGAAAACAAAGAGATCAAATGAACACTAATCATGAATATTATTAGTTATCTGAGGGACATAGATTTCCTTCACTTAAGAGTTCTGACAAACAAACATTTCATTCTTGTTACCTTGAAATATTCCTCCAAAGGTCTAGTCCATCCATACAGTCAAGTCGGCCGCTGTGGCCGAGCCTTTCTAGGTGCTTCAGTCTGGAACCGCGCGACCACTACTGTCGCAGGTTCGAGTCCTGCCTCGGGCATGGATGTGTGTGAAGTCCTTAGGTTAGTTAGGTTTAAGTAGTTCTAAGTTCTAGGGGACTGATGACGTCAGATGTTAAGTCCCGTAGTGCTCAGAACCATATAAACCATACAGTCAAGAAAATATCTTTACAAATAAGTTTTCACATCTGTAATAAAGTTGTTGTTGTTGTGGTCTCCAGTCCTGAGACTGGTTTGATGCAGCTCTCCATGCTACTCTATCCTGTGCAAGCTTCTTCATCTCCCAGTATCTACTGCAACCTACATCCTTCTGAATCTGCTTAGTGTATTCATCTCTTGGTCTCCCTCTACGATTTTTACCCTCCACACTGCTCTCCAATGCTAAATTTGTGATCCCTTGATGCCTCAAAACATGTCCTACCAACCGATCCCTTCTTCTAGTCAAGTTGTGCCACAAACTTCTCTTCTCCCCAATCCTATTCAATACCTCCTCATTAGTTACGCGACCTACCCACCTTATCTTCAGCATTCTTCTGTAGCACCACATTTCGAAAGCTTCTATTCTCTTCTTGTCCAAACTAGTTATCGTCCATGTTTCACTTCCATACATGGCTACACTCCATACAAATACTTTCAGAAACGACTTCCTGACATTTAAATCTATACTCGATGTTAACAAATTCCTCTTCTTGAGAAACGCTTTTCTTGCCATTGCCAGTCTACATTTTATATCCTCTCTACTTCGACCATCATCGGTTATTTTACTCCCTAAATAGCAAAACTCCTTTGCTACTTTAAGTGTCTCATTTCCTAATCTAATTCCCTCAGCATCACCCGACTTAATTTGACTACATTCCATTATCCTCGTTTTTAATAAAGTATTCCTGATAATTTCTCCCAGATTCGGAAATAATCTCCTTCTCTGAAACTCAGCTGCTCTCTACTGTGCATCAAATAAGAAAGCCCTTGAGCTGCAAAACTGACTGGCGACCAGGGGCATCGCAGATTACATTCAACACACAGTCAACGACCTTATCCACTGCCCGTGTAGCGCACTCATGCGTCTTTGTCCCAGTACAATAAAGGTAAAATATTTGCAATGGCAGAAAACGTAAGAACTATAGCACTTCTCTGCTTGCACAATGTATGGATTTTTTGGGGCTTGTTTTGCAGATCGTACGAATGTTTTCCACCACTTCATTCTCAGCGGATGGCCGTTCTGTGCTTTTCTTCTTGCGTGTGCATTCTGTCTCTTCGAACTGCTTTGCCCTTCTAGCAGCATTCTGACGGTGTGGTACTACTCTACCAGACTTCGTATAAAAACGTCTTTAGCAACGATTATTTATCTTGATTTTGCGTACGGCTTCTCTAATGCGAATGCCACCATTTTCAATATTAACGCCATAGAAGAACAATAACGGTGACTTTCCGTTGTTTTACTGTTGCCAACCTAAACTCTGAGAGTTAACCTTTCAGCCGACACGTGTATTTTTTAAATAAATTTATTACTTCAGTCACTGGAATACTTTCTTTTTATCCCATTCATTTTGAATCATCGTGTTCATACACAGCCCAGTCACATTAACGAGACCACTGCCACTGTTCGAAGCCAATGTGCAATAACCACTCACAGACGGGACGTGGCAACATAACACTGGAGGGTTTATAACGCGTTTGAGGAGACAAGGATAACAGTGCATTTGTTGTCGTAATGCGGAAACGAAGCGACTTATCTGACATACAAAAGGGAACGATCATTGGCTTTCGGGCCAAGGGTGGAAGCATTTCGTAACGCCAAAGTTTTGAGACCGTTCGCCTGTCGTCCTGGTTAAAGTATACCGCATGCAGCAAAGTGGAGCCATACAAAACCGGGCCATAGATGAAAGGGATGAAGGACGGCTGCGGTGATGTGTACCGGCGAAAAGACGCGCAACTGTTGACCAGCTGACCGCCCAGATGAACAAATGGGCTACCAACAGTGTCTCCTCACCTATCTTTCAGCCATCGTTGTGCGTATGGTCTCCGCATCAGGCGCCTAGCTCATACACCCTTTCTGACTTATAACACCGTTGGCGTGTACAGTTTGAAACTTCTCGGTTCAGCTTGGAGGACGGAACGCTATGGCCTGGGGGAATGTTTTCGTGGCATTCCTTAGATGAAGGCACCGTGGATCAACACAAGCATGCATCTATCCTTGTGGACTCCGTCAACCCCAGTATGTAGTTTGTGTTTCCTCGGCACCTACCAGCAGGACAATGCAACATGTCACACAGCTCATGTACGTGCGTGATTCGAAGAGCACCGGCATGACCGAGGGAGGTGGCGCAGTGGTTAGTACACTGGACTCGCATTCGGAAGGACGACGGCTCAAGCTCGCATCGGACCATCCACATTTAGATTTTCCGTGATTTCCCTACATCGCTTCAGGCAAATGCCGCGATGGTTCCTTTGAAAGAGCACGGCCGACTTCCTTCCCCATCCTTCCCTAATCCGATGGGACCGATGACATCTCCGTTTGATCCCCTCCCGCAAATCAACCAACGACCCAACCAGCAGGATGAGTTTACCGTCTTATCGGTTAAAACCGATGCATCACCTGTCCGACAGTGTGAATGACAACTGCAGTGTCATTAGGTGAATCTGAAGAAGTGAAACGCCTTATACTTACATAACAACGACATATTCACTGCAACATTGGAGAGTGCTTTAAAAAAGGTTTATTATCTTCAGACCATGACCGGTTTCGGATTTTTCTTTACAAATCCATCTTCAGATGGCAGTTACAAGCATTCTAAGTTGGACCTAGTTTTGTTTTTGTTATTCGCTTGCTGCACTGGGAAAGAAAAGAAATATTTTTGTTATCATATCGGTAATGGTATTTTTACAAAAGATTTACTTCTTTTACGAGATCTAATTGCTCATGAGATAGTTTTCTGTTTTAAACTTAGTAAACGTGCAGGTTATTGTACTTACGAGCTATGTAGTTCTGCCTGACGAAATGATCGTGCGTTTATGTTTTCGAGCGCAAGCTTAATAAACTTTTCAATATGCACTATGTGAGTACTATTCCAGTCAATGGACGTCACTTTCAACCTCATCATCTTAATTACACACGCAGCACACACTAATAACGTTACAAAACGTGGCCCAGCTTCATATTACAAACGAGAACAATATTTGCAAAGAGCTTACAGTCATAACGATGTTAACTTACAGTTTCTGTATAGTCGATATGGGTACAGTAAAATATCTCTTTGCTATTGTATGAGATTAATCTAAAACAAAATAAATAAAATTACATACAAATAAGATTACAAACATTATATGTAGTAGAGAAATACTGTGTGATACTAATTAGTTGTTACAATATTAGGAGATAAATTCTAATATATGACATGATAAGCAATGCACATGTTTACATTATGCAATGTTTCAATGACATATAAGCAATTTTTGGGGGCCTATACACTGAACGTTTTTAATGGAATATTAGGCTTAAGTTATTTTAAAAAAGTGAAAGCTTCTTCAAAGTTGTTTAGGAAGGGGATGTTAACTGACTCTGTCTGTTCATTCAGAATGAGATCAGGGAACCTGTTTTTATGTGTATGAATCTCAATCTCCTCTAAGAGATTCAATGTGAAACCCTTGTCTTTGAGGTGTAATATCTGCGGGTTGTTTTCTATATTCTCAACTGTATGATTATTTTCTGCAAGATGGGTGGCAAAAGCAGATTTGCTTAGGTTTTTCAGACGTAGGGCATCAAGGTGTTCCTTGAATCTTGTTTCAAAAGCTCTACCTGTTTGGCCAATGTAGAATTTGGGAGAGTTGTTACACTTAAGTTTATAAATTCCAGATCTTTTATGGAGTATGCTATTGTGTGGTTTTGAAGCACATTATCATAACACCTTTAACTTTTGTAGTCCTGCTTCCTCAGTTGCGTGTAATATTATGGTATATTGATAATTTTTTCACTCGAAAGTTGGGAATAACATTCGATCTTTGGCAATAACATCTGACAGTCGACAACACAAACCAAAACATAGCATCAAACGAAAGTTCAGTTCCTAGTGCTGTGAAATGTGGAAACAAACCGCAAGTAGCATTTATAAGAAGAGGAATCACATCAGAAATGGAACAGGAGCGTTATATGTAGAAAATCGCCCACGCAACCTGTAAGTACAGTTCAAAATATTACTACATAATAACAAAAACCAATCACCAGAACTGTTTATAACCTGTAGGTACACTGACCAAAATGTAAAGTAAATAGCAAAAATATGCACATATTCCACTACACTGAAGATGCCTTACAGAGAACAAAGGCGAAATGTGTATGGCACGAAAACTGTGTTTCATTCAGTTGTAGTCAGACAGTCCATAAAGTAAAAATTATCAATATACCGCACTGTCATAAGTCACAATCTAAAAAAATATTTGCCAGCAACGAAGTTTATGCCAGCACACGGGGTCTTCATATGGAGCTCGTCATGTGCACTTTCTTTCAGCTGAGAATAATTACCAGCTAACAGTAGAAAGAATGTGTCAGAAAGTATTTAGAAAAACGTCCCGTAACAAGTGCTTCTGGAAGACCAAACTGGTTCAAACATTTTCAGTAGCTGCTTCTAGTAGAACTAGCTGGTATTGTTCCCCAAACAATCATATCTTTTTCTCTGGAAATGTTGTTGACTCCGTCAACAAAACAAGACACGGAAAGCCTACGTCCTTCGCTCTGCTAATATTTGCACTTCTGTATCTGAGCGTACACTTAAGGATAGATAATAAAGACTGTATAACTGTTACTGTCGGTAGAAGGTATAGTCATGCATTTTGGGGTTTATCCACTAACATCTTGTAGACGGCGATTTAAAGTATTTGAGATTTTGTGTATATTTTCACAGGAAAACTCTAAAAGCGTCAATTCTGTCACGTCAAAAAATTTGTTTCTTTCTCTTATGTAAATCATCTGACATCAAATTTGAGTTTAAGAATAATCTGAAAATATTTTTTCTTTTATCTCACTACTGAAACTTTATGTAGAAACCTTATATATACTTAGCGTAAAATTTTCGTTATCACATATACAGCTGTCCGCAGCTCGTGGTCGTGCGGTAGCGTTCTCGCTTCCCGCGCCAGGGTTCCCGGTTCGATTCCCGGCGGGGTCAGGGATTTTCTCTGCCTTGATGACTGGGTGTTGTGTGATGTCCTTAGGTTAGTTAGGTTTAAGTAGTTCTAAGTTCTAGGGGACTGATGACCATAGATGTTAAGTCCCATAGTGCTCAGAGCCATTTGAACCAGCCACATATACAGCTGTAAATAGGTAGCAAGCAGCCAGACAACGATGCAGCTGACTATAGGGCTATTGTTATTAAGCAAATCTCGAGTTGTTCTGTGGAATGCATCAACGGATATTTTACGGAATATAGGAACATCCGCCCAAACAAAGGTTCACCAGTTACCAGATCCACACTGCTTTGAGACATTACAGATACCATACATGTCATAGGTGTTGACTATTTGGGGATATTTGTATGTCAAACGAGCATTTCGTAAAGGGCGTGTAATACACCTGTCACCGCTAGATGGCAAAGGCCTCGTTTTTACAGCGGAAGGGACTTCACTTTTGAGACGCATTCAATAAGCACAAAATATTTGTAAATTACATACACAAACATTCCTCGTGAATCACTCTAGCTTTTACTGAAAACCAGATTAAATTCCCTACTGTAGTTCTCGAAGACCTTGACGCATTGTAATTGTACTGTAAGTTTGTAATGACAAAAATTATTTTTTATTTGCTATAACTAGAAATTAACAGTTTTCAGGTTTTTTCCTTTACTTGCAGTGTGAAATCTGTCTTCTTGCCAAATTTCATGATTTTAGATCAGAGGGTGGTTCCTGCAGGTTTTGATGACCGAGTTTGCGAGAGAAAAAGAATAATGATATCTTTCAATTTCATTGACTTTGAAGCTTCAATTTTTTACACCGAGAAAGGGCCGCAGATTTTAGTTTGAGACATCTGTTTCAACTTGATGCCAGTGCCTGTTTCTGAGAAAATAGGAATCTTTACAGTGGTACAGACAAACTGGCAGGCAGACCAACAGACGGATGGACAAGACAGTAATTCTACGACGGAACCGCTTTCACCGAATGAGGTTCTGAACCCTAGAAACGAAGTTGCACAGTACTAACGTGATAGGGGATGCGTGTGTTTCTTTCCAGAAACAGAAAATTCCATTAGAATTTAAATTTCCGTCAATCTCGTTGCTGACAAATAAAATCAATTATCTGTGTCAGTAGCATTTATTTTCTTCCAAGACGCATTAAACCCTCATCTGCAGTGGTATCTTCCAAATCACAAAGCAACACGAATGAAGTAAGTTTAGATCGTTTATTGTATCGATGTCAAGTAGTTAAGTGATGAAGCGCTGGACTGGAAACTGAGAGGTCACAGGATAGAATTCCGTTCAGACCACATGATATATCTTAGTCAATCTTTAACCTAAGCCATCACCTCTCAACGATATGAAGATTCGCTACCAGCGACACATGGATCAGATTCTGCGTTAAACTATGTGACCCCTTTTCCCTGTAGGGTCTTGGGGCTGGTTACAGACACGCAACTCGCTAAAGTGACGTCCAGTAGAAATATTTGAATTAGATCGTTGAGCCGTTTGGAATTATTACTGTTGTTTCGATTATTTTCAGGTCGTTCTACGACGGTTGCCCAGAAAGCAATGTACCGCTTTTTTTTTCTCAGCCGAAAACAATGCTACGAATGCGAAACGTTGCGTATGTACATTACTTGAAGTCTCCTGTGAGAGCGCGCCAATTTACGTCACTTCCGACAGATAGCGCGGCTGCTGGACAGTTTCAAAATGGCGTCTGTGAGTGATGAACGTCACAAGCAAGATGACGGCATTCAGTTTCTCACTGCACGAAAAGAAACAGCGGGAAATATTCGCAAACGCTTGTGCAAAGTTTATGGAGCACCTGCTGTCGACAGAAGTACAGTTACTAAAATCTAGACTTTCACGGCCGGAAATATCATGTCCATTATAATTATCCGGGCTATTATGCCGTGGTCGGTTGATAAATTCTGTGTCAATTCCCAACGTTTATGTGAGTACCACTAAAAGAACTGTTTCAAAACGTTTGGAAGAGCACAAGGGCAATTGTAGAAGAGGAGAAACGGAACGATCAGCTGTTGCGGAGCATGCTTTCCAGCCAGGTAACCACCATATTCGTTTTGAGGAGACGCAGGTACTAGCGGCCACAAGCGGATATTACGAAAGGCTCTACAGGGAGGCAATCGAAATCGCCCAACACCCTAATAATTTCAATCAAAAGGAGAAAGGCGTGAAATTAAACGGTATATGGATGCCGGTGTTGAAGAAGATGTGTACCATCCGTCCACCACTGGGTGATGGCAACGGCGATCGACGGCAGCGGACAGCGGACGATTGCACTGACGTTTTCAAAACACGTGACGTCACGCCTCGGCGCGGGAGCGCGCGGACACGGAATTTAGCGGCAGTCAGTAGCGAGCCAGTGGGTTTGTTGGACCTTCCATCGAGCTACAGACCCAATTGAAGATGTCCTCCGCAGACGGGACGAAATGTTGGGAATTGACACAGAATTCGTCAACCAATCACGGCATAACAGCCCGGATAATTATAATGGACATGAGAAGTACAGTTAGTCGCTGGGCACGGAGGGTGGGGTCATCAGAAGGCGGTTCGGCGGAGCTCCACGATTTGCAGCGGTCGGGGAGACCACCCACGGCTGTCACAAAGACACAGCTGACCTAGCCCCCTCGGACTTCCCAGTTGTTTGGGCCATTAAAGGATGCCATTCGCGTAAGACAATTTGAGGACGACGAGAAGGTGATGCACACAGCGAAACACTGGCTCCGTCACTAGGATATGGATTGGTACCGACAGGGCATACGCGCGCTTGTTTCGCGCTGGAGGAAGGCCATAGAACGGGATGGAGATTGTGTGAAAAAATAGGGTGCGTAGATAAAACACCACTCTTTCGTGTGTGTAATTCTCACTATGTTCAATAAAGAATTGTTGAAGAAAAAGATGCGATGTATCATTTTCTGGGTAACCGTCGCAGAATGTCGCACGCCTCATAACATTCCTTTTGAATACGCATTCCGTTCAAGAATGTTTATATTATGAGGAAGTATAGCACTAGTTCATTTACTCTAGTCTAGAGCTAACTGAAGCGTGGCGCTGCGAATACCTACTTCTCTGTCAGTATCAAGATACGTCAGTTGCCATATTGTCGTCCCCAGCACGAGAAGAGTACTAAATCACTTCTTCTTTGTCTTTTTATTAGCTTTTATGTCAGGAAGTTACGGCATTTTCATTTCTGTGCTGTCGCAGTGGGTGTGAAGTTGTATGTACCTCTCTTGAAGGACTCGCCTTGCTACACAGAACTATTCGAAACGGCCTTTCTACACGAGCGATAGTTCCACACGTCTGTCGGAGCCCCGAGAATAGGTCGTAAATGCCCGCCATTTCCCTTTACGACGTCTGTCTCGCCTCGTGAAAACCATTATCTTGGACCGATTACGATGAATGCTTTGCTACGTAACGTCCTTCACTTTTCGTCCGCCGTAACTGGTAAAGATCTCATCGACCTGTTAAGTTATGCAGAACGTCACCAGTAAACAAGGGAATCAGAAGAAGCAATCGTTTTCCAGCAAATGCTTTTAAATCAGCCTCAGTTTTGTACATACCGTTACAGGCTTTTACGAGTCTGGAACTCTTTCTCGTGAAAGATATTATAAAAGTGTAAACGTCATAATGTAGTTGCAGAAGCAGTCGTTCTTACAATAGCTGCAATAAAATCACCTATTTGTTCTCGTCAAATTTATATGCAAACTTCTCAGGAAAATCACACTTGGAGTGAAAAGTTTTAAATGGGGTATGGTTCTTTTATCTTATAGTTTATGTTTAATTTTTTTTATTTGATATTTGAACAAGTTACATACTCTATCCCACTTCTTATTTACCTGAGCTGTTCGTTTTGTCTATAGGCAGCGACGTTTTTAATTGTCTACTTTCGTTTACTTGCTTCAGTTCTTTCCATAACTCAAGCCCACATTGTTAATTTAAGTAATTACTTTGTTCATCATGTAGAGGCTTTCTCCAGTACATTTTTCCTAGAATTTTACATCCTTTCAATTCGTTTTTAATATTCATCGTTTCTATTTTTATAATTGTTCTCTTAAAATTAAAAGTCTCTCTGGTACCTATCTATTTCAGGTCTAATGGATCATCGCTTTTTTCCACGTCTGATGGGTTCATATTAAAAATATAGAACAATGTCGAAGATATCGGCCGGACCCTAAAAGTCATCGCGTAACTTTCTCATATTTGCTGTCGCTCCATATGATGATAAGTTTATTAATTGTCCTTCTTCTAAATTGGAAATTAGATCATTCTTTATACTTGGGACATTTAATTCTCTCTCGCTGGGTATTCCTGACAACGGCATTGTTCTGTGCAGGGATTTTTTTCCCTTATGTGAATAGAAGTTTATGTACGCTAAAATATAGATAAGCCTTAGCTTGAATATTATTTTATTCCAATTCGCTTTCCACAAATAGTCTACTTTCAGGACCATAATTCGTTATTCTCGATGTTCGTCAGACTTCTGCGGTTCATGACCAGCCAACAGGGACTAGAGAGAAAATTGTAAGTCGGTGAAATGTTTGATCATAGAAATTAAATGAGAAGTTGCGACATAAATGTGCACAGATACAAGACAGTGGACTTAAACGCATGACTGAACAATAAAATTCGACCCTGACTTATTCGAAATATTTATTTTGGTAAGTTAGTTCTTCTGTTGCACGGTTACTACTGAAAAGTTTGCCTGTTTGCCTGTCCGATACTGCACGATCTTCCGCTATATATAGGGTGCCCCCCATAATGGTCAGCCGGCCGCTGTGCCCGAGCGGTTCTAGGCGCTTCAGTCTGGAACCGCGCGACCGCTACGGTCGCAGGTACGAATCCTGCCTCGGGCATGGATGTGTGTGCTGTCCCTAGTTAGGTTTAAGCAGTTCGAAGTTCTAGGGGACTGATGACCTCAGATGTTAAGTCCCATAGTGCTCAGAGCCATTTCAACCATTTGAACCTCAATGGTCGTCAGACTCAATTCTCTAGTGTGTCGGCAGAAGTTTACAGTTTCATTTTTGCAGTGTTTAGCTGGAGGGGGACGAAGCAGGCACTGCTATTCACATGTTTCGTGGGACGCCCACTCACAACCGGATGTGTCGGTTTGTTTCCTGTTACAAAGAAAATTATGTTTAAAGCAGAATTTTACGCATCCATTCCATAGAGCGGTCCCACATTAGTCCAGTCCGATATTACTTTTATCGATATGTACATGGACTGTGAAACAGGAAAAATAACCAGTGCTTCAGCAGCAACTGTCGAGGAAAACACGGCAAGTGCCATCACCTGATTTCCCAGAAACTTTGCTCGTAGAAAGAGGAGTCAGAATACGTGACCACGTGTCTCGGCTTATCCGTAGACACTCGACCGTTTCTGTAAGAACGATGGTCAAAGTTTTCGAGGTAACGTATGTGCCTTTATCCACACTATGTCCTCAGCCGAACTTGTGGCTCTGTGGTAAGCACTGAGAATTTTTTAATTTTGCGCTTAGAGTTCGAAACCCAATTATTGCTTTTGTTTACTCTGTTTTATTTTGTTGTTTTCATTTATCTACACATGTCCGTAGAAGGTTAGTACACGAATGTTTCCTATCAAATTTGGGGAGATAATAGCACTATATTAATTGTAAAATTGCAACTGGTTTCACAATGTCATACATTTGTTGCATAATGTTTGTGTGTGTGGTATTTAAGTTCTCGTATCCTGAAATTTAATTCTCATATCAATTCTTACCTTAATTCTTGTATTTTATACATATGTTTATTCTTCAGGAAGATGTTGTGCATTCCCTTCGATGATACCGGTCGTAGAAACATTTGAAACACAGATATTACGAACACCACCAGCGTCGCACGAAAGCCGGTTTGCCGCAGTGACATTTCTTCGTACGAATCTCACTCGGGAAAGAAACGTCGTTAGCAATACTGAAGTTTTCACACGTTGGCAATAAGTTTGCAGGAAATCATGCATAACGGATCACTCTTCCGAAAACGCGCTTGCAGTTGAATATGAACCAAGACACACTACAGGAATTTCACCGAAAACAATTCCATATAATTTTCTCATCCTTTCCTTTTTAAATTCATTCATCTGACATACAATTAGTAGACGAATAAGGGCAAAGTTGATGAAGTCTTCTCGGGTTATAAGCCGAGTCAAGGCGTCGTTTCTACTTGTCATGACTAGTAAGAAACTTGTTGAAACGTTGCCGAAGCACGACGGCTGATAACTCGAGAAGATTTCATCGTCTAGATTCGCAAAGGAAGTCTAACTTCGCATAAAGGACAAAGTGATAACAACATACAGTGGAAAACATTCGAGTAGTGATCTTCTATAGACATGAGTATGTAAATGAAAAACAAAAATAGAAGTAATAATCGGGTTTCAAACACAGGACGCAAAATTAAAGAGCCATCATTTCGTCTGGAGACATGACCCGCTAAAAGGCACGCCCAGTTCCTATAAAATACCTCAAAATCTTTGACTGTTATTATACTTTCAGACGCAGGTTCGCCTAATTTGACCCCTGTTCCATTAAGCGAAGTTTCGGGGAAATCAGGTTATGGCACTTTCCGCTTTCTCCTAGTGGGTATTGTGTTTAGCTTCTAAGACTCATTTCCACAGAGAAACATCGTTTAGGCTCAATGTAAGTATTAGAATGGTTTGGTAGTAGTATTGAATCAGTCTTTTTAAAATACACTATGGTGACATGTGAAATTAAGCAACACGGATCACTGGCGCATTATCTGTAGATTTAGAAATCTCTCCCACCTTTACCCATTCCAACATTTGCTGCCAGTGCAAATTCCTTCTAGCACCTATAGACGAAACAACTATTGATTCCCCCTAGAGCACTATTTCTCAGAATATTCAGCGACCTTGGCCACAGACACGAGTTAACAGCTTTTTGCAAGGCCATGTAAGAAAAACCGCTGTGTAAGCTTTCTGGCACTGTCGGAAGGAGACAGCCTCTTGCGGCGACGGCACGTACGGTAATGGGAAACGGGATTGGATCAGTTGAACAATTACAACGGAAGGTTTCGAAACGTCTCGTCGGAGCTGAGTGGTCTGGTGGACAACATCTGTTTCACGCAGCTGAACTTCGTGCGGCGCACAGCAACGCGAGCGAGGGAAGTTTCCTAGGATCATGGTTCACGGTCGGTGTTCGGAAAAGACGACACCCAGAGAGCGCAGGCGTCGTGTTCCTCTCCCCAGTCCACGACCTCGCCTTGACCACCTCTGTTTTACTGCAGTGGATACCATGCAACCTTCCTTGTTGTTGCCAAACAAAGGGGTGGCGCAGAAGTTATGGTACTGGATTCGAGTCCAGTCATGTACGTCTTCCGCGCTTTCCCTAAATCGGTTAATTATTAGCGCCCGAATTATTTTGAAGTTTGAGTCGGTTTACAACATTTCAAAGAAGTGTTGATAAGGTCTAAAATAATATACACGTTTAAATCGATCCACTTAAACACGATAAAGATAATCTCACTCCTATAAATGGGACGCCTGCCACTTGCTATGTACTATAAAAAAATCGATCTTCTGCTGCTTCCTTTTCTATTTTACAATTTTTGTTACACTTTATTTTTAAGACAGATTAGTTTGAAATAAAATTCGCAGTTTCACATTGGGAAAGATTTATTTAAACATTCAAACTAAAAAGTAACTTCTGTGCTCTTGAAAGATGGTAAGAAGGCATTTGCCAAAGTCAATAGTTAGCTCCTACACAGAGCCACATCCGTTATACACTTGGTAAACAAAAATAACTGTGACTATCTAAGACCATTACTTCATCGACAGAAAGATCTGCCGAAAAAACACGTCAGTTCTGCAAGTTTTTATTCCCAATCAGATTATGACCTCGAGTGCTCGATCACTTTTGTTGACATTCATTTCATTCTCATCCGCAAAATGATGTATGGCTTTTAGTTGACGATTTTTATTACGTGGTATGGGATGGTTTTACAAGTGACAGAAGCCGATTGTCTGCTTCTGACCAAAAATCTCTTTCGGTGTGTAATGTATGTTATCCAGATAAAATTACGAAACAATTCATCTACTGAGGTAGAATAACGTGGCTTTTTTTATTGTTTTACATACTATTCAGTTCCTTTCGTGACACAAATTAGCTGCTAAGAAGTAAGAAACTCGTCAACAATTTAGTGAGAGATTATTCAGCCTGAATATTTACTGAGAGACTATAGATTTACGTTAGGAATTTTATGAAACCGGCGGAGAACGTCTTCCAATATTTAAACTCTAAATAATGTATTCTACTTATGATTCTCATAAGATTTTTAATAAAGTGGAAAATAAATCATGTACACAGCAATAATTTGACTAATGTTGACACGAAGGTTGATAAACACAGACTGACAAGGGAACATTCTCAAGTGTAGATAAACGAAATTTTTTGCGCTTATAGAGATGAAAAATAATGCAATACATTTTTTTCATTTTTGCTCAATTTCACTCATTCATTCATATCCGTGTCCGTTCAACATTTCCAGGAGGTAGCAACTCCGACGGCCTTGTTGATTCCCTCGATCAAGTCCTGTGTTGTGCAGGGTTGTTCAAGTTGAGGACAAATTAATAGGTGAGCTGGGTCTTGTGTTGTATCTCCATCAGCTGGAAGAATGCCCCATTTTAGCATGTTGGTCTTGCATAGAGGAACGCCCACCCTAAGACGATTGAGCGATCTCCAAATAGGGTAGGGCAAGTCGTTTCCTGGAACTACCTCTTCCTTTACAGGGATATCAGATGGTAGCTTGCTCTTCCACTTGGTGATGCGGTTAGACTCTGGCGTTCCCTCTAGTGGTTGAGTTCTGGCGATGAAGCTCTTTCTCGACTTCAGTCGACGGACTACAGCTTGATGATCATGCAGTGAATATCGGGGATCAAGAGTTTGCTTAGCCCTCGCTACATCAGCAGCAACAGCCCTTTTAAGTGTGGGGGGGGGGGGGGGGGGGGGGAACTATTCCAACCATCCGGTAGATTTTATCGACTGCAGTTTGGTTCATACATCACGACAAGATTCGGACGGTCTCATTGCTTGCAATATCAACCTGTTTGGTGAAGCATACTATGCAGCGGACACACAGAGAGCAAGAGCCGAAATTCTCAGGACAGGAGGACTTGCTCCCCAGGCGGTGGATGTGAGTTTCCTCAAGATGTTATTCTGTGAACTAACTTTCAGCCTGGTGTTATGGCAATGTTTCTTGAAGGACAGAGTTCGGTCAAGGGTAGCACTCGGATATACTGCTGTTGAACTGTTAACAGGTAAAAGACAGATAGATAGTTTGGCATATTAGGTTTAGAGAAACCCGAAATGTAAACAGTGTGTCTCACATGAAAGACGAAAAGTAATTAACGTTCTTGAAAACTGTATATTTATTGTTTTTAATAATTTGAAATTCCGTAAAATACCTGACAACCATTAACTAATTCCGAAAAACAAAAACTTTTGTTGTAATATAAATGAAAGAAGCTTTCACACAATATCCATCCACATGTAATAAAGCTGAATCTGAAGCACCGCTTTTCGAAAACAGACTGTGCACGATGTGCTGTCAGAATATTTTCAGCATATCTAATTAAGATTTCTAAGCGTTAATTGTTATTCGAATCATTTGAGTTATTTATTTTAGTTTTATGTTTTAAATTGTTATATTAATTTCAAATTGGTGTTTATTTTTTTGTTTTTTTTTTTTTTTTTACTATCCCATATTTGTGTATCACCAGGGTACATAGAAATCGACAATGTGCTAACATTGCGTATATACATAAATAATAACAGTGACGCAGCAAGGGTTTTTTTTTTTCACCACAGGAGTGATACCACACAGGCTGCTTTTGTAGTTTTATGTTGACTGATAGTAATCATTTCGATATAAACTGGCAACGAATAAAGATGTATTTTATCAGCAGCTGCTGTTGATACTTAAATATTTCTTTGAGTATTTACGAGCTCAGAATAGAAGAAACCAAAATAATGGTGTTGACGTACTGGACCAGAATTCGGAAAATGAAGAATTGCTCCTTGGACTGATTCGAAATGATCAAGCCCAGTTACGATCCGTAGACATATGACGGTAAGCAATGTAACTTTGCACTCTACAGTTAACTTGCTTAGTGTCTTAGCAACGTTTCTAATAAACTGGTAGTATGAACGTTACGTTTTATCTCTACTTCCGTTGCCTACACTTTGGTTTTTTGTGCACCAGAATAACGCATTGGTACTTTTTCTTATAATCTTCTCATACTACAAAATAAGCTATCAGCCTGTAGCTCGCTCTGTTCCTCCATGAGATCCACAGTGCTGTAGACCACAGCGCTCAGATTGATGCCATATTCTTTGACTTCAGGAAGCAATTTGACACCGTTCCGAAATGCTGTCAAGAAAAATAATTAAAAAAAAATAAAAAAAAAGATAAATACAATTTACAGAGTGTGATAGGACCGTTAGTGTTACTGTTTATCTATTCTATCGCTTGTGCCTTTGTCCCACATTTTGCGCGTGGTTGGCATGGTTAAATCGTATTTTGCAGGTTAATGTGAACGGGTGGCCGGATGCCCTTCCTGCCACCACCCTGTACCCCACGGGATAGAACCAGAGTACCCCATCTGTCTGCATCCAGTGTAAATCATGGAAAAGTGCGGATGCGTTTCAAATGTCTGTGAGTCGTGTAACTTAGGTGGGACGTGGAGATCAGCCCGGTATTCACCTAGAGGGATGTTGAGAACCGCCTCAAAACCACATCCAGGCTGGCCGGCACACCAGCCCTCGTCGTTAATCTGACGATCCGGGGCCGGCGCTCTTACCCGAGTCCAGGAAGCAGCGCAGTAGCGCTCTCGGCTAACCTGGCGGGCCGCTATTGTTACTGTTTATAGTGTATACAAATTATCTAGTAGAAAGTATCCCACAGATGATGTGGTTGTCTAGAAGAAAGCTGCAACTCCGAAAGGCAGTATCGATTTGCAGAACGGCCTACAAAGGATTAGTGTAGACTCTGGCAGTTGAAATAAGCGTAACATTTTGCGCCTACATAGGAAAAGAAATCCATTACTGTACAACTACACAATTGATGATAGACTGCTGGAAAGAGTATCTATCGTAAAATATCTAGTACTAACTATCCACATAAAGCTAATACTACGAAAAGTAGATGCCAGACTTAGATTCGCATGAAGAACCTTAAGGAAATGTAACTCATCCGCGAAAGAATTGGCTTACAAGACGCTTGTTCAACCGATTCTTGAGTACTGTTCATCAGTTCGGGATCTTTATCAGGGAGCACCGATAGAAGAGGTAGAGAAGATCCAACGAATAGTGGTGCGTTTTGTTACAGTATCGTTTAGTAGATGCGAGAGCGTTACAGATATGCTCTACAAACTTGAGTGGCAGACGAAAAAAGCGAAGCTTTGTGCTTCACTTAGATGTTTACTATTGAAATTTCGAGAGAGCACTTGTCGGGAAAGAGTCGAACAATATATTACTTCCTCCCTTACATGTCTCGCAAAATGACCACAACCAGAAAGTTCGTCTTCCGCATTCGGAAGCGAAAATGGGGAAGGGTGATCAGTCAGCGGCATCGGCAATACCATCCAGTCAAAACAGCAGTTCAGCTTGTCGAGATGAAGCGTGGAACAAACGAAATCAAAAGCTCTGTGGAAGATAAACTACAGAAAAATAAATATGAACTGGATTGCAGCGGTATTTCACCAGTAACTATAAGAGATCAAACAGAAAAATATAAATCAAAGATTATAATAAGACAGATATCTTGATGTGTTGAATCGTTTAAGGACTGTTTAGCGTGAAACATCATATAGTTAAATATACATTGTACGCCAAAACATTATGACAACTACCCGCTGCGGCGTTGCATGCTGCCTGGTGGAAGTTGCTCGAATGTTCACGAGATGCTGTCGTGATCATCTGTGGAAAAAGGTAGGACAATGAAACTACCAGTAGGCGCTAAATGGTTGGACGTCCACGACTCCTCAGAAATCGTCGGGTTCGGAGTCTTGTCTGCTCTGTAAAGTGTCATATATGGTGATCTGTGGCTTCTCTGTCGGAGGAGCACAATGCTGGTGCACGCACAAGTATTTCGGAGCACACCGTTAATCGTACATTCTCGAAAATGAAGCCCCGCAGCAGACCACCCTTAAGTGTTCACATGTTGACCCAAAGACATCTTCAGTTACGATTGCAGTGGGTACGGGACAATTGGGTTCGGCTGTCGATCAATGCACACGTGTCAGTTCTTCGAGTGAACCACATTTTTGCTACACCAGGTCTATGGTTGCTCCACAAACGCCGTCGTCGAGGTGGGCGGAGGCTCGAAATTTGCAACGCGCCATGGACGCAGGGTGGTGGGAGCAGTATTATGCTGTGCGAAACATTCTCCTGCGGTTGCGTGGAGCATATGCTGGTAATAGAACACACGCTGACAGCTGCAAACCACTTACACTTGATTGGCGACTCCATGTTGTCTTGTGCACTACGACCAGGTAACAGGTATACTTGAAAAAAGAGACAGCATTGGTCGTATATTTTTTTCTCTATTGCAAAATCGATTTTCTGTCACTGAGTGACCATCTTCAGTGCTATATTGTATAACAAATTGGGATGCACTGTTGTTACTAAGCTTACGGCAATCACATAGACTGAGGTCGCTGTTTACCTCCACTTACACTTGTTAATGCTTCATGTCTTCCCCGATGGCGGTGCCATCTTTCAGCGGTTTAAGTGTCCGTGTCTCGTAGCTAGAACAGTGGCACAGTGGTTTAAGGAGCATTATAGTGAACTCATGTTGATGTCTCGGAGACCAAACTTACCTGATGTAACTCCTATGACATCCATCTGGGTCTCTATTGGGCGACATCACCGCGTACACATCAGCGGCGCTTTACTTACGCGAATTGCATGACCTGTGCAAATACACTACTGGCCATTAAAATTCCTACACGAAGAAGAAATGCAGATGATTAACGGGTATTCATTTGAGAAATATGTTATACTCGAACTGACATGTGATTATATTTTCACTCAATTTGGGTGTATAGATCTTGAGAAATCAGTAGCCAGAACAGCCACCTCTGGCCGTAATAACGGCCTTGATACGCCTGGGCATTGAATCAAACAGAGCTTGGATGGCGTGTATAGGTACAGCTATTCATGCATTTTCAACACGATACCACAGTTCATCAAGAGTAGTCACTGGCGTATTGTGACGAGCCAGTCGCTCAGCCACCATTGACCAGATGTTTTCAATTGGTGAGAGATCTGGAGAATGTGCTGGCCAGGGCAGCAGTCGAATATTTTCTGTATCCAGAAAGGCCGGTACAGCACCTGCAACATGCGGTAGTGCATTATCCTGCAGAAATGAAGCGTTTCGCAGGGATCGAATGAAGGGTAGAACCACGGGTCGTAACACATCTGAAATCTAACGTCCACTGTTCAAAGTGCCCTCAATGCGAACAAGAGGTGACCGAGACGTGTAACCAATGGCACCCCATACCATCACGCCCGGTGATACGCCAGTATGGTGATGACGAATACATGCTTCCAATGTGCGTTCACCGTGATGTCGCGAAACACGGATGCGACCATCATGATGCTGTAAACAAAACTTGGATTCATCCGAAAAAATGACGTCTTGCCATTCGTGCACCCAGGTTCGTCGTTGAGTACACCATGCAGCGTCAAGGTTAACCACAGCCATGGTCTCCGAGCTGATAGTCCATGCTGCTCCAAACGTCGTCGAACTGTTCGTGCAGATGGTTGTTGACTCAGGGATCGAGACGTGGCTGCACGATCCCTTACAGCCATGCGGATAAGATGCCTGTCATCTCGACTGCTATTGATACGAGGCCGTTGGAATCCAGCACGGCGTTCCGTATTACCCTCCTGAACCCACCGATTCCATATTCTGCTAACAGTCTTTGGATCTCGACCAACGCGAAGAGCAATGTCGCGATACGATAAACCGCAATGGCGATAGGCTACCATCCGACCTTTATCAAACTCAGAAACGTGATGGTACGCATTTCTCCTCCTTACACGAGGCATCTCAACAGCGTTTCACCAGGCAACGCCGGTTAACTGCTGTTTGTGTATGAGAAATCGGTTGGAAACTTTCCTCATGTCAGCACGTTGTAGGTGTCGCCACCGTCGCCAATCTTGTGTGAATGCCCTGAAAAGCTAATCATTTGCATATCGCAGCATCTTCTTCCTGTCGGTTAAATTTCGCATCTACAGCACGTCATTTTCGTCATGTAGAAATTTTAATGGCCAGTAGTGTACATCTAATGCCACGTACCTCCACAAACATACCAAAAAACTGCCGGATTCATGATACGCAGAATCAGTGATGTATTTCGTTTCAAAGTGCTACGAATAATCTGTTAATCTATTTAGCAACTTGGCAGTCTGTCAGGTGAGATCAGTGTGCTCGTCCAGTGAGAGCAACTTGCGACTCTGACTCTCCCAGACCACTTCACCCTGCTGGCGAAAGAAATAAGACGAGCGTTCTCGACTTAAATTGGCTTGATGAAGTCTTTCTGAGAAGTTCATTGACAAGGTCACCTGCCGGAAGAGCGTTGGCCACAGCTAGAAGAGCACGTGCGGCTCAGGAGTAAGATACAGCTGGCAATCGCATGTTCCCAGGACACAACGACAGCTAGATAAGCTGATAAAATGGAGTGGGAGAGTAGTTCCAAGAGGACTGTTAATAAGTGGGTGACTGGTCAGAGACTAAATTGTCAGTTTGAAGGATACAACGTGTCAAAAAAAGAAAAAAGTTCGGCACTGGTCACCAAGAAACCATTTTTGTGGCATATCTTAGTGCGACTGAAAGTCATTGAACAAGTTCCTTATACCACGACAAAATCCAGACGTCCTGCAGCACTCCTTGGGGTCTGTGCAAAGACCACCCACTAAAGAAACGAGGCTCATAACGTAAATGTATGGGCTTACCAAATATGTACTGTTATTTGTGCTTCCCTATAAAGTAGAACCCATTTGCGTCCATACACGCTTGCGTTTTTTCCTCTCACTCTCTAAATATTTCTGCGCGCCATTTTCCTTACAGCGTCACCGTAACTGTGTCGTTTATCCCTTTCCACGGATTGTAATAGCATTTATGTAGTAATCTGTCCACAGCTCCTGGTCTAACGGTTAACCTCGCTGCTTCTAGATAGGGGGGTCCCGGGTTGATTCCAGACCATGTTGGACATTTTCTTAGCTCGTTGATTGAGTGTTTGTTATCCTCATCTTTGATGTCATCGCAAGTAGCCGGAATTGTGTCTAATAGAAAGATTTACACCAGCCGGTCGAACAACCCCAGACCCCCAGGCAGCAAAGCTATAAAATAACTTCTCTCTCTCTCTTCTGTGGTAAATTGTTCGTCCATTGGCTCCGATTTGATCGGTTGAAATTAAGAACTAACAAGGACAGAAATAACAGTGACGCAATGACTCACCAAGACAAATAGTTCCTCATTTGTGAGTAATCTCGTTTCTCTCTCTCTCTCTCTCTCTCTCTCTCTCTCTCTTTCTCTCGTCTTCTGTTCTTCTTCTTTAGGGCTCTGTGCTCCATCTGTAAAACCGAAACCCTGAAACCCTCTTCCCTCTGTCTGTCTGTTTGCCCGACTTTTAAGAAACCTTTTTCTCAGGAACGGGGAGACGTATCAGTCTGAAATTTTTGTCGCATATTAAGGTCTATGGTCCCTTGGCGATATAGAAAATTCAAAGCTTCTAAGTGAATTCAGTCAAAAGATGCGGCCATTTATGTTAGACATTTCGAAAGCCACTCATCAAAACGTATAGGGTACTTAACCTATGTCTGGAACCCCGTGACCGCTACGGTCGCAGGTTCGAATCCTGCCTCGGGCATGGATGTGTGTGATGTCCTTAGGTTAGTTAGGTTTAAGTAGTTCTAAGTTCTAGGGGACTGATGATCACAGATGTTAAGTCCCATAGTGCTCAAAGCCATTTGAACCATTTGAACTTAACCTATAGGGTACTTAACCTATAGGGTACTTGCCGTTGACCTGGAATCATGTAGTTCGTCAGGAATCAAGATTTCAGAGCACAGGTAAAGGAAAACGTCCGAAAATTATTAATTGTGATTATATAGCACGAACAAATATTTTTTTCTCATTTTATATTCGTCTGGCTGTTTGTCTGTCCGTCCGTTAACACACCTTTTCCTCGTGAACAGTCTGGCATACCAAGTTCAAATCTGTGTCACATGTTAAAATCTATGGTCGTTGCAGTGCACAAATTTTAAGTTTCTAAATCAGTTCAGTCAAAAAATACGGCTATTTATGGCACTTATTTTGATATTCACAAACTCACTCACCAAAACCTTTGGTGTACTTCCCGTTTATGTAGAATTATGAAATTTCTCAAAAAGCAATGCTTCACAGTAAAAATAAAGAAAACAAAAACATTGAACATTGTTAAAGTGTAATTATATCAAATACAAATATCTTTTTGCCATTAGAATATACAATGCATTCATCTTCCGCAAGAAGCATAATAGACGAACATTACTGCATGCAAATATAAAATGTTAATTGTAGCCACGTATTAGCAGGTAAATACGAAATACTTTATCAAATCTTCTATACCTAGGCCTACATATCTCTTCTACATCTACATACATCTACATGTATCGTGTCAGTATCTATGTCGAAAATGGACAAAACTCGTTGAGATTCTTAATTCCCAGAATGGATGAAATATATATTTCTACCTAACTGAGTTTGCACGGAAGCCTCAGTACGCGAGACCTGTTCGCACTTCACCATTTTCTTTTCTTTTTGTCAGTAGTTTGATTTTTATAAATTTCCGTTCGTTTCTGTATCACAAATGCAAATAGTCGTCACAAACTAATTAATAGTTTGCACAATATTGAGGAGGCACGAAGACCTATCATTTTGCTGTATAAGTGACAGCAATGTTGTAATCTATCCGCAGCACGAAACAAGTTTTTTTTTTTAATGAACCAATAACTCATATTTCATTGGATGGAGGAGAGGGAGGGACGACACATAATGACGCAACACTAGTAAATGCAACTGGATGCAGAACTACAAACGAAATATCCGAAAGGTGAAAACCAAGGCCGATGGTATAGTTCTGTTTCACCGCTGTTGTCATGTTTAACAGAGGTGAAATACTTAATAGATAAAAGAGCAACGAGTATTCCTCATGCAATGGAGTACTCTTGAATCGTATCTTATGATGTACTAACAAATAACTGAAAGAACAAATTGACTTCGTATGAGAACCAAAAACAGTAGGGGAGAAATTAATCTACTTTTTTTTAAAAATCTTTGAACCCTTAACATGTCGCCATCACGGCAATGAACATCTGGAGATGGTCGCGAATGATGAGCGGAGCCAGTAATAAAAGAATACACGAATTGTGATTTATATGAATACCAGATAAATCGGTACGTCGGTGTCATAGGATCCAGCGGGGAACTACAGAAAAAGACAAAGGTTGATAGTACTTGATGTTGACACTTTATTAACCGAAAGATGATGCCAATGTCAGTGTCATTATAAATAAAATCGTGCTTCTAACTCGAGCACCTCTTCGTCACTCAGATCGTTGCAATACTGACGTTTAAAGCCGTTCAAGTAGTCGTCGGTTTAGCTTTCGTATGTCTGAAACAGCAAGGGGCTTGGAAGAACAGTTGAACGGAATGGACAGTGTCTTGAAACGAGGATATAAGATGAACATCAACAAAAGTAAAATGATGGTAATGGAATGCAGTTGAATTAAACCAGGCGACGATGAGGGAATTTGATTCGGAAACAAGACATTTAAAGTAGTAAATCAGTTTTGCTATCTGGGAGGCAAAATAACTGATAGTGGCCGAAGTAGAGGGAGTATAAAATGTAGACTGGCAGTGACAAGAAAAGCGTTTCTAAAGATAATAAATTTGTTAACATCAAATATTGATTTAAGTGTTAACAAGTCTTTTCTGAAAGTATTTGTGTGGAGTGTGGTCATGGATGGAAGTGATACACAACGATAAACAATTTAGATAAGAAGAGATGGAAGCTTTGAAATGTGATGCTACAGAAGAATGTTGCAGATTACGTAGGTAGATGAGATAACTAACGAGGAGGTATTAAATAGAAACGGGAAGAAAAGAAACTTGTGGCACAACCTGTTTAGAGGAAAGGATCGGTTGATAGAACACATTCTGAGGGATCAAGGGATTGCCAGTTTAATGTTGGAAGTAAGTGTAAAAATTGCAGAGGAAGACCAAGAGATGAATACACCAAGTAGATTTTCAGAAGAATATAGGTCGCAGTAGTTATTCGGAGATGAAGAGGCTTACACAGGACAGAGTAGCATGGAGAGATACGTCAAACCAGACTTTTGACTAAATACCACAACTACTACGTGCTTCTACTTACTGTCCATGAGCTACTTATAACCACACAACTGCATTCCAATATTTAGGAAAATATCAGCCCAAAACGACGAGCTAACTGTTTCCTGCAGTACAGCAGTACAGCAGATGATGAGAAGCCAGCATGAACCCGCATTCAGACATTACCGTAAACTCTCGGCTAATTCCGTTCACGATGAAGCAAAGTCCATTCCGTCTCCAGGCACATAAAGCCTCGCTGCCAGTAGTGCAGTTGCTAGGCGACGAGCCAGCTCTACCCTACTGACGACAGCTCTGTTTTGTTTGTCCAGGCTCCACAAGGGCAGCGGGCTCCCTTATCTCACGGCAAATATTTATGCACCAGGCTTGCGACCAGTTGCATGTTTTCAGAAGAAGGGACTGTCACGTAGACACCAGGCACGTTTCTTATCTTGTTTCCCCATTCTGTGACGAACTCTGAGAGCTACTGCCTATTAAAATGAAAACTGCAATTCATACCAAGAGACAACGTCCCTGTGAGTTTGCCTCCTGTCTATCAGGGAGTTCTCGATTCGTCTGGTCAGTGGTAGATTCACAAGTGTTCTATGTGTGTACAACACTTATACTTTTCCTATTCACCATTCTAATGATCGCCCCTGGTATCTGAGTGGTCAGCGCGAGGGAATGTCATACCTAAGGGCCCTGATTCGATTCCCTGCTGGGTCGGAGATTTTCTCCACTCAGGGACTGGCTGTTGTGTTGTCCTTATCATCATCATTTCATCCCCATCGACACGCAAGTTGCCGAAGTGGCTTCAACTCGAAAGCGAACGATCTACACGACGGGAGGCCCTAGCCACACGGTATTTCCATTTCCATACCATTCTAATGGATCGGTTGGTAGGACATAGTCTGAGGCATCAAGGGATCACCAATTTAGCATTGGAGGGCAGCGCGGAGGGTAAAAATTGTAGAGGTAGACTAAGAGATGAATATACTAAACAGATTCAGAAAGATGTAGGTTGCAGTAGGTACTGGGAGACGAAGAAGCTTGCACAGGATAGAGTAGCATGAAGAGCTGCATTAAACCAGTCTCTGGACTGAAGACCACAACAACAACAACCATTTTAATCCTCCAAATGGCTCTCATTTTGTATCTATAAACAGTTTCGCTCCTTTAGTGCAGTTGGTTCCTGATCTACGCGGTACCTAGTTCTCTGGCCGTCCTACCTACGAGTTTATCTTTTGACTGTACTGTTTCCTGTGAATCGCTTTCATTGCTTCTGTGTGTACTTTCCCCAACTTATTTCTAGCTTCGTGGGTGCACAGCATACTATTTACTTCCCTTTACTGGTCATGACCTCCTACATCTACATCTACTTACGTACTCTGCAAGTCACGGTCTGGTGCGTGGCGGAGGGTACCCTGTACCGCTACTGGTCATTTTCTTTCGTGTTCCACTCCCAAGCACAGCGAGGGAAAAACGACTATCTATATGCCTCCGTATGAGCCCTAATTTCTCGTATCTTATCTTCGTGGTCCTTACGCGCAACGTATGTTGGCGGTAGTAGAATCGTTCTGCGGTCAGCTTCGAACGCCGGTTCTCTAAATTTTCTCAATAGTTTTCCTCCAAAATAACGTCGGCTCCCCTCCAACAACCCCCATTTGAGTTCCCGAAGCATCTCCCACACACTCGAACAGTACTCAACAATGGGTCGGATTAGCGTCCTTTATGCGGTCTCCTTTACAGATGAGCCACACTTTCCTAAAATTCTCCCAATAAATCATTCGCCTTCCCTACCACAGTCCTCACGTGCTCGTTCCATTTCATGTTAGCTGAAGCGGTTATTAATACCCAAGATGAATACTCATAATAGTGGTTGCCACACGTACAAGGTTGTCTGCAGTGTGATTTCAGTTCTGGTCGTGTCGGTTCTGACCTCCAACGCAGAGGCGTCAGGAGAAGGGGTGAGACGTGGGTAAGAGGATGTGGTGGTCTTTCCATCGTGTGACACGTCCACGGTGAGGTTAGGCGAAATTGTGACAAAATTTAGAGCCAGGCTGATATCATTAACCCATCTTACACCTCACATGAACCTCTGAACTCTGGCCGTTTTTCACATGTGTAGACACAGCGCTGTTTTAAGTGTCACCGATGGCGAAGGTGACGAAGCAGGGCGCCACGCTTTCGCACAGATGTAGGTTGTAGGCAGCTTTGAGACAAATTACACACTTTTTCGTCGCAATGGAAGTAGATCTCTTCTGGATAGCACGTTGCAATGTATCCCAAACATACTCAATAGCCTTCACGTCTGAGAAGTGTGGTGGCCAGCGGAAGGAATACTCAGAAGAGTATTCCTGGAGCCACTCGGTAGCAGTTCTAGACGTGTGGGGTGTCGCACTGTTCTGCTGGAATTGTGCAACTTCGTTGGATTGAACAATGGACGTGAATGGATGCAGTGATCAGACAGAATGCTTACGTACGTGTCACCTGCCAGAGTCGTGTCTAGACGTATCAGGGATCCCATATCACTCCAACTGCACACGCCCCACACCATTACAAAGCCTCCACCAGCCTGAACACTGCTGACATGCAGGGTCCATGGGTTCATGAGGTTGTCTCCACACCCGTACACGTCCATCCATTCGATTCAATTTGAAACGGGACTCATCTGACCAGGCAACATGTTTCCAGTCATAAACAGTCCAATTTCGGTGTTGATGGGCCCAGGCGAAGCGTAAAGCTTTGTATCGTGCACTCATCAAGGATACACGAGTGGCCCTTCGGCTCCAAATGCCCATATCGATGTTTCGTTGCTTCGTTCTCACGCTGACACTTTTTGATGGTCCAGCATTGAAATCTGCAGCAATTTGCGAAAGAGTTGTACTTCCGTCTCGGTTAACGATTCTCTTCAGTCGTCTTTGGTCCCGTTCTTGCAGGATCTTTTTCCGGCCCCAGCAATGTCGGAGATTTGATGTTTTACTGAATTCCTAATATTCACGGTACACTCGTGAAATGGTGGTACGTGAAAACCCCCACTTCATAGTTAACTCGGCGATGACGATGTTTGGATTGTGGGCCGCTCAACAGCGCGGTCATCAGCGCCAGTACAAAGTCCCAATTTTGACAGAGTCCAGTATTGACACGGTCCAATTAGCCACTATCACGAATGACGATGATGGTGATGAAATGATGAGCACAACACAAACATCCAGTCCCTGAGCAGAGAAAATCCCTAACCCGGCCGGGAATCGAATCCGGGACACCATGATCCAGAGGCAGCAACGCTAGCCACTAGACCACGAGCTGCGCGCCACTACCTCGGAGATGCTGTCTCCCACCCCGCGACGGCTATATACCACATTCAAACTCACTTAAATCTTGTTAACCTGCCACTGTAGCAACAGTTACCGATCTAACAACTCCAACAAACACCTGTCTTATATAGGCGTTGCCGCCCGCAGCGCCGTCTTCTGCCTGTTTACATATCTCTGCATGCCTATACCAGTTTCTTTGGCGCTTCAGTGTATATTCACGCCATCAATATTTCAGTTTTTTTTTTTTAATTTCCAAGACAATTGTTCTGAACGTTCATTTAAAAGTGCCTGGATAATTTTGTGTTCCATGTAGGATTGCACCTCTTTTCACCTGGAGTGCTCTGCGAAATTAATAGGATGGATATCGATATGGCAAATGCAGACCTTTGCAGAGAAACGCCACAGAAAATGCTCTCAGAAATGAGTAACGAAAAATATAGTGGTAATTTCATATGCAGAGGACACAATAAGCCGTTTGATTTATTAAAAACAGGAAAGAACATCAGTCTGGTCATAATACAGGAAACTGAGTAAATAAAAAAAATCTATATTTTACTATTTCGAATTTTTTACCTTCACCTGTGCGTTTAGAGTCGTTAGAGTGTACCTATAACGCTTGGCAATGTCAAGCTGATGTATGCATTCGTAAATCTTCGTCCCTTTTCAACATTTAAGAGGACACTTTTGCGCCAGTCGTTTTTGTCCGCGTTTGCAGAGAGGAGGTGCATGCAGTCTGGCTTTGTGTGGGCGACTGCATTCCGCCGGAAGGTCGTTATTCCGTCTGGGGCTGTGGCGGACGCTAATTTTAGTGCCTTCCAGAAGGGTCGTCAACCTCCGCGCTGACGAGGTCACCGCAGGCGAGGCGTGCTTCTCTTGTTTTGGTTCACTGCTGCTTCTGGCGGAGACAGCCGCCGGCTCGCCGTAAATACTGGAAACCTCCGCCCTGGAGGGGCAACCGTGCCGGCAGGCATATGGCGCTACTGTCAGGTGAGAACGCGGGGTGTAAACTGTGTGACCAAAACTATCCGGACTATTTGTCGACAGTTGGCTTTGGGAAAGGCAAAGGCAATAGAAAGGCAATTGTGACGTTGCGGTCGATAATGGAAGCGAGGCTAAAGAAATATTAAGACACGGTCATAGAATTTGTGCAACGGCCTTGCCTCAGTGGATACACCGGTTCCCGTCAGATCACCGAAGTTAAACGCTGTCGGGCTGGGCTAGCACTTGGATGGGTGAGCATCCAGCCGCCATGCCATGTTGACACTTTTCGGGTTGCACTCAGCCTCGTGATGCCAATTGAGGAGCTACTCGACCGAATAGTAGCCGTTTCGGTAGAAAATACCATCATAACGACTGGGAGAGCGGTGCGCTGGCCCCACGTCCCTCCTATCCTCATCCTCCTTTGAGGATGACACGGTGGTCGGATGGTCCCGACTGAAGACGGAGTGCTTTGGTCATAGAATTTGTCGACCTGGAAAAACCGTTCGACAGCGTCGCCGTCTCCGTCAGGGAGACATCAAGCATGAAGTGATGCAGGCTTGTTCACAGCTGTCAGTATGTAAACTCAGAGAATGTTTCCCACTGCATAACACTGCTCTGATCAGTCTGCGTCCGTGGTGCGCTGCACGTTTCGAGCCGCCGTTCACATCGACGGCGGCATTTGTGTAGCAAAAATGTGATTACTCGAAGAGCCGACGCATTTCTATGAATCTACTGTCGAATCCCGGTGGTCCCGTTCTCACTGCAATCGTAACTGTCGATATCGTTGCGTCAACATGTGAATAATATAGGGATGATCTGCTGCGGATCTCCGTGTTTAATAACGTACAATGAAGGGTGTGCTCCAAAACACTTGTGAGTGCACCGGCCCTGTGCTCTTTGGGCTGAGATGACACAGATCACCATCTATCCTACACTACGGGCCATTAAAAATGCTACACCAAGAAGAAATAACGATGATGAACGGGTATTCATTGGACAGATATATTATACTAGAAATGACAGGTGATTACATTTTCACGCAATTTGGGTGCATAGATCCTGAGAAATCAGTACCTAGAACAACCGCCTATGGCCGTAATAACGGCCTTGACATGCCTGGGCATTGAGTCAAACACAGCATGCATGGCGTGAATAGGTACAGCTGCCCACGCAGCTTCAACATGATACCACAGTTCATCAAGAGTAGTCACTGGCGTATTGTGACGAGCCAGTTGCTCGGCCACCATTGACCAGACGTTTTCAGTTGGTGAGAGATCTGGAGAATGTGCTGGCCAGGGCAGCAGTCGAACATTTTCTGTATCCAGAAAGGCCCGTACAGGACCTGCAACATACGGTTGTGCATTATCCTGCTGAAATGTAGGGTTTCGAGGGGATCGAATGCACGGTAGAGCCACGGGTCGTAACACATCTGAAATGTAACGTCCACTGTTCAAAGTGCCGTCAATGCGAACAAGAGGTGACGGAGACGTGTAACCAATGGCACCCCATACCATCACGCCGGGTGATTAACCAGTACGGCGATGACGAATACACGCTTCCAATGTGGGTTTACCGCGATGTCGCCAAACACGGATGCGACCACCATGATGCTGTAAACAGAACCTGGATTCATCCGAAAAAATGACGTTTTGCCATTCGTGCACCCAGGTTCGTCGTTGAGTACACCATCGTAGGCGCTCCTGTCTGTGATGCAGCGTCAAGGGCAACCGCACCCATAGTCTCCGAGCTGATAGTCCATGGTCCTGCAAACGTCGTCGAACTGTTCGTGCAGATGGTTGTTGTCTTGCAAACGTCCCCATCTGTTGACTCAGGGATTGAGACGTGGCTGCACGATCCGTTACAGCCATGCGGATAAGACGCCTGTTATCTCGACTGCTAGTGATACAAGGCCTTTGGGATCCAGCACGGCGTTCCGTATTACCCTCCTGAACCCACTGATTCCATATTCTGATAACAGTCATTTGATCTCGACCAACGCGATCAGCAATGTCGCGATACGATAAACCGCAATCGCGATAGGCTACAATCCGAGTCAATCAAAGTCGGAAACGTGATGGTACGCATTTCTCCTCCTTACACGAGGAATCACAACGTTTCACCAGGCAACGTCGGTCAACTGCTGTTTGTGTATGAGAAATCGGTTGGAAACTTTCCTCTTGTCAGCACACTGTAGGCGTCGCCACCGGCGCCAACCTCGTGTGAATGCTCTGAAAAGCTAATCATTTGCATTTCAGATCATCTTCTTCCTGTGGGTTAAATTTCGCGTCTGTAGCAGGTCATCTTCGCGGTGTATCAATTTTAATGGCCAGTAGTGTATTTTCCAGAGCAGTCTCTCTTGGGAGGGGGGGGGGGGTGAAGAGGGGGGGGGTGGAGATGGGGTGTGAATAGAAGACAGATAACGTCCGATGTGTAGTCTCATTAAAGCCATAATGAGCTTTCTCTGCTGGTTGCTCTCTTTCAAATACTTTTGCTGGATTTTCTTTCTTTTGACCTTGACGTACTTCGGAGCCGAAGATTTCTGTGTGTCTTCAACAGCGTGTGGATTTCATAACCATAAAGGAATTCACTCCACACGAACATAGGAACTAACTGTTTTTACCTTCAGGTACAAAATGAGTTCTTTAGCAATACTTGTCTTGTTTCACAGAGAGCACCTTCTGTTGTGAGAATTCGTCATCTTCTGCAAATCTTCCTAAATAACATTTTTCACTATGCTCCGTTTTATTGTCACCTATCGTCATCATTTTGGTACGCTTACTAACTTAATTTCGCCAATGTCCTAGCAACAGTTATAACGCAGGTTCTCGTCAAATCTCCGAATTTAAGCACTGTCGTGTTTGGATAGCACTTGGATGGGCGACCGTCCGGCTCTGCCGAGCGCTATTGGCAAGCGGGATGCACTCAGTTCTTGTGAGGTCAACTGAGAAGCTACTAGAAGAGGATGCGGTCATGAAAAATGACAATGGCCGCGAGGGCGGTGTGCTGACCACATGCCCCTCCGTATCCGCATACTGTGATGCCTGTCGGCTTGGGATGACACGGCAGTCTGTTCCTACCATTGGGCCTTCTATGCCTAGTTGAGATTTTTAACTAACATATTTTAGGATTTGGCGTTAACTTGAAAGTCAGTCTCCGAGGTTGTGAAGGTGATTATTCCTTCGCAAGTTCGAGGGTGCTCTTATAGGTTCCTACCACACCATGTGTGTAACGGATTTCCACTTGTGAGCAAATGAACTGAGACAGGATGCTCAGCGCCAGCAACACAAACATGTCGTTCTGCTTTTACGAGGAGTAGCCACAAAGTTTTAATTGTCATTTAGATAAAATGAAGATGAAATCGTGAAACTTGGTGATGGTTTTCCCCGCATACATCTCCAATTACAATACATTTTACTCAACAACAAATGACCTCGTAAATCACCTCCTCATGGACCCGGAAATGTCTGCCACGCAACGGTTTCTTATCCTAAAAAAGGGAAAGAAGTCGCTGGATGACTGAGGCAAAATTTGACAGCCAAAACAGCAGCATGTGTGGCTGTGTCATATGCAGAAAGAGCTGGAGCGTTGGCGAGAAGTGGCCGGCGACCTTCACCAGGTTCAAAGTGTTGAAAACTTAATCATGATTAATGTCCACGAGCACACGCCCTTGAACCGTACCCACAATTTGTCTTGACAGCCTCCCGTAACCTCGCTAGGAGCTTTCCACAGTATGCTGCTGTGACGGTTTGCCCTTTACGGGCATAATTTCTTAGTACCACACCCTGGCCTTGCCAAGAAACACTCAGTATCACCTTTCCCGATGACGGTTGTGTAATCGCATTTATCGGCGGTGATGAATCTATGTGTTTCGACTGCTTACGTTGGTCTTTTGTCTCCAAGTCACAGTGACACAGCACTCGTCGATGGCGATAGGCGGCTAAAAAAGCCATCTGGATTTGCCTGACACAGCTCAAACATTTCTTCTGCTACCTCGGTTCGTCGAGGTTATTGAACTGGTATGAGCACCCGCAGAACACGGCGGTCGGTGAACTTTATAGGGCTTAAAATGTCGTTCATCCCATGACTGTTTTCACTTTTTGCACTGTCGTCTCGAGTGGGATACGTTGGTTTTCGTGTACCGTCTCCTCTACTTTTCTTGCGAGTTCCGGGTCTTCAGAGAGAGAAGACTTGGCACTTTATTCTTCGCCGTTCAGACTCCTTTGACTACAGCGGAAGCGCCTGCGGTGTCAAAAGATAGTTTAATTTTATTGTACCCTCCCACGAACACTGCGTCGATAGTTCAACATTGTTCTCATTTCAAACGCACGTAACCAACTACCGCGCTTTCTCTATGACCTGAAAGACTTTTTTTGGCTTCTCAAGCGGAAAGCTGCGGAACTCTGATGCGAGGTTTTCAACTAGTATCGAGAATGCAGACATGTACCTGCAAACAAACAGGTATTAACTACCGAATGTAAGATTATTTTTTGAGGTAATTAGCATATATAGCTACGGGAAATACAGACTGTATGAAAATTCGAGAGACCTTTGGAGAAAAGAGAAGCAGTTGCATGTATTTCAAGAGCTCAGACAGCAAAATCAAAGAAAGGGAAGCTTAAAGGTGGAAGGAATATACGGAGGGTCTACATAAGCGGAACAGACTTGAGGACAACATTATACTCTTAGAAAGAGAAGAAGATGCAGGCGAAGAGGAGAATAGAGATATGATACTGAGACACGAATTTGACAGAGCACTTAAACGCCTAAGTGGAAACAAGGCTCTTGGAACTGACGACAATCCCGCAGAGGTACTGAGATCATTGAGAGGGAACTATTCCACCTTGTGTGCAATACAGGATATTCTTACTTGTAGAGGGGAGTGAGTAGATAATATTCTGAATTGGAATGCATGCATGTCCATGCTGCAATCATTTGAAAACATCTTGGTAACGCGACCGTAATTGATTGGATGTGACCAAGTACAGTAGTTGTTTTAGAATTGCACTCATTAATAGCCAAAGAAATTCCTCGTGTACTCACTGACGGGTTCTCTTCAACGTGATGCAGTACGGCACCACAGGCACGCCTGCTGACGGTGGAGCTACCCGTTCTCGAAGGCGTTGAGTAATTGTGGCGATAAGGGTATGCTCGGACATAGTGGAGAACGATCTTGATAAAGGCAATGAGCAGCTCTTCCAATACCGTGAGCTTCGACATACAGAAGGTTCATGTCGGTGTATTCTGCAAACGTGTACTCAGCCATGTTGCTGTAACACTCACAGACACGCGAATGAGGTTCGAACCAGACCACAGAGGTAAGAAGACGTCAAATGACATCAGGCGATCCGACTTAACCACCCCCACCGTGACTACCCTGTTGCACGGAAACGGTACGTTTCCGGACGTGGGTTCCTGTTCAAAATATTATGTACTCACTCCCCTCTACTAGTCCTAGAAGTTTGTAATGGGAATTTACGAACATCCTGTATGAGACACCGAAATACCTTCAGAATTCAGGCCAAATGTACGAGGACATTTGGAAAAGTAAAGATACAATGGCTCGCAGTCGTTAAATAGAACATTTATTTAGAAACCGTCAGTTACATCTTATTAATTGGATTATTTGTTATTTTTCGGCATAATCACCCCCGTCATCCAAACATTTGTTAAGTCGGTGCACAAGCTTTTGTATCCCACAGTCATAGAATGTTGCCTCCTGTTGTCCGAACCACATTTCAACTTCATCTTTGATATCTTCATCGTCGTAGAATGATTTTCCACCAACATGTGACTTCAGGTAACGGAAGACGGTCCGGGCTGTATGGCGGGTGGTCCGATACGTCCCATTTGAATTGTCTGAGTTGTGCTTTGGTTACGAGCGCTGTGTGAGGCCGAGCGTTGTCATGAAGCAAGCGGACTTCACTTGTCAGCTTCCCCTGCGTTTGTTTTGAATTGCCCTTCGAAGACGTTTCAAAGTCTGGCAATATGCAGCAGTATTAATTGTCGTTCCAGGAGGCATAAATTCCAACAGAAAATTGCCTTGTCTGTCCCAAAAACAGAAGCCATGATTTTCTTCGCTGAAATCGACGTTTTGCATTTCTTGGCTTTTGGTGAATTCGAATGGCGCCATTGCATTGATTGTTGCTTGGATTCAGGTGTATGGTGATCAATCCATGTCTCGTCACCTGTCACAATGTGATGAAGGAATTCATCACCTGCTGCAGCATAGCGTGTGAGGAAGTCGAGTGCAAAGCCCATCCTTTTCTTTTTGTGTTCTTCCGTTAACAGTTATGGAACCCAGCGCGCACAGAATTTCCTGTACCCTAACTTGACAGTCACAACGTCATAAAGAGTTCTGATTGACACGTCCGGTATGATCTGAAGCAATTCTTTCAATGTGAGACGTCTATTCGCACGAATTGCTTCCTCTGTTCTCCGAAGAAGGGCATCAGAGATCACAGATGGCCGATCTGTTCTTTGTTCGTCATGAACATCGGTCCTACCTTCAGAGAAATGACGACACCATTTCGTTACATTTTGTCGATTCATAATGTTCCCATAAACAGAAACAATTTCTTTGTGAATATCTGCTTGTCGCTGACCTTTTGCATGAAGAAAACGTATGATGGATCGCACTTGGCATCTGGTTGGATTCTGAATCGGCGTAGCCATTTTAAACACGACCTACTCCAACCAGAAGCAACGTCCAACTACCTAACGACCGCGAGGAGAAAGCTAACGGTTCAAGGTTAACACCAGTGCTGCCAACTTGCTCGCCAACACTCTACTGTTCCTCTGGCGTGCGGTGTATCTTTACTTTCCGAAATACCCTGGTAATAATTCCAATTCCAAAGAGGTGTGAGAGGTGTGAATACAACCGGAACATCAACTTAATAAGTCATGATGGCAAAGTATTGACGTGAATAGTTCACAGAAGAATGGAAAAAGTATGATTTTATGTTCTGGAGAAATGTGACACTGACCCTTAGACTTATCATAGGTCGCGATCCGGGGAGCTGGGGTCGCATTGCGAACCGGAGGCTGAGCACGGAGTGTGGGTGAATGGTCCAGTTCACGCCCGAAGGCTTCATTGGCGCAGTGATTCCTGCAATAACATTTATTTCTAGAGTAAAATGTACAGAAATGTGTAAGTTGTATTCAGACCCGCGGCTGTGCGTAACCGCGTGTGTCACGAAGAAGTGCTGATGGCTGATCAGCGAGACGTGTCGTGACGCCCGCATGTCAGTACCACGGCCATGTTCTTGCTGGTGGCAGCGGTGGGAAGAGGAGTCGCCTGCCACACGTTTCGCGTAACAGCGCAGCTTCCATCTCAGCGCACTCAAAGACAGCTCGTCGCACGATCAGGTAGAGCCTGCCGACTGTGGTCCAGAATGTTGGTTGTCGTTGTCGTGGCCATCCACCACAGATCGACCAAGACTACAGTGGGTACTCACGAATCAGCCATGAGACAGCATGAACGCACCACAGCTGATGGATGTGGAGATGGCAGCTTGCGGACCATCTGCGTTAACCCTTAGCGGAGGAGGGCTGACTGCAGGCCACTCTTCTCATCTGCCATGACCTAGTGGACACCAGCGGCAGACTACAGTTGTGGCATGCTTAACGTTGTGACGAAGTCAGCAAGCGGACCTGCTGAGCAGGCAGGCCATCGTCGATCAGCCTGAGATGGTTCACAGAAACTCAGAAGACTGTTATTCTCTCTAGCTCTAGCGACATAGAGAGATTGCTGGACAGGCAAAGAATCATTGATTAGGTTGATGTGGTTTCACTATAACTCAGTAGACTGTCATTCTCTCTGGGTACAGAGACATACACAGAAAGCTGAACAGGCAAACAGTCATTGATTCGTTTAATGTGGTTTCACTAAAACTCACCAGACTGTCATTCTCTCTGGTTATAGCGACTTAGACAAAATGCTGAACAGGCAGTCATTGATTACGTTGATGTGATTTCATTAATACTCAGTAGACTGTCATTCTCTCTGGTTATAGAGACATAGACAGAAAGCTGAACAGGCAAAGAGTCATTGATTAGGTTGATATGGTTTCACTAAAACTCAGTAGACTGTCATTCTCCCTGGTTATATCGACATAGACAGAATGCTGAACGGGCCAAGAATCATTGAATAGGTTGTTGTGGTTTCATTAAAACTCAGTAGACTGTCATTCTCTCTGATTATAGCGACATAGACAGAATGCTGAACGGGCAAAGAATCATTGAATAGGTTGATGTGGTTTCATTAAAACTCACCAGACTGTCATTCTCTCTGATTATAGCGACATAGACAGAATGCTGAACGGGCAAAGAACCATTGAATAGGTTGATGTGGTTTCACTAAAACTCAGTAGACTGTCATTCTCTCTGATTATAGCGACATAGACAGAATGCTGAACGGGCAAAGAACCATTGAATAGGTTGATGTCGTTTCACTAAAACTCAGTAGACTGTCATTCTCTCTGGTTATAACGACATAGACAGAATGCTGAACGGGCAAAGAATCATTGAATAGGTTGATGTGGTTTCACTAAAACTCAGTAGACTGTCATTGTCTCTGGTTATAGAGACATAGACAGAATGCTGAACAGGCAAAGAGCCATTGATTAGGTTGACATGGTTTCACTGAAACGCAGTAGACTTATTCATTCTTGTTCCAGCGACATCGACAGAATGCTGAACAGTCAGAATGCAGTAGACTGTCATTCACTCTGGTTCTAGCGACATGGACAGAATGCTGAACAGGCAGACCATCATTGATTAGATGATTTCGCTGAAACGCAGTTGACTGCCATTCTCTCTGGTTCTAGTGACATGGACAGAATGTTGAACACGCAGACTGTCATTGATTAGGTTGACGTGATTTCATTGAAACTCAGTAGACTGATATTCTCTCTGGTTCTAGCGACATGGACAGAACGACAGCACGACTGAATGTGTCTTTGAGCTCTGAAGGCCTTGTTCTTTAAGGGGCTGAAACCGTGCCTGTGATGTGGAGGCTCTACACGTATGAGTGCTTTTGCCATCTTTCATCAGACACATCAGAGCTCCTTGCCTCGCTGTGGTAATTCAGTAATTATTCTGGGTCGAACTCAGGTCCAGCTCCCTGCGTCTGATTTTGCACTGGCGCTTGAGCAGTGTAGTTACTTAGTGTTACCTCACAGTGCCTTGCCACGTAACAGATAACATTTGTGTTTTTGCCTGCCTCACTCTGAAGTTGTGTGCCACGCTCTGCCTCTTTCTCTGGCCCTTGTTACCTTGGTGGTACTATTTATTGATATTCCGACTGACACACCGGTCCAAAGCTAACCTTCTCTTATTTGAACTCACCTTACAGAATTTAAAAAAAAAATCAAAGATGTGCGTCGGCCGCTATGTTTGAGCGGAACTAGGCACTTCAGTCCTGAATCGCGCTGCTGCTACGGTCGCAGGTTCGAATATTTCCTGGGGCATGGTTGTTTGTGATGTCCTTAGGTTAGTTAGGTTTAAGTAGTTCTAAGTATAGGGGACTGATGACCTCAGATGTTAAGTCCCATAGTGCTTCGAGCCATTTCAACCATTTTTTCTAACATGAGCAATAAAATTATTCTGCTACGCAACAGTTTATAGGGTTTATAAATTTAGCAGAAGCTTTTGACAGTGTGGACTGGACTGCACTCTTTGAAATTTAAAAGCTAACAGGGATGAAATACAATGACCAAAAGATTATTTACAACTTATACAAAAGACAGACTACTGTTACAAGAGTCAAAACACATGGAAGGGAATCGGCTGTTGAGAAGGAAGAGGGACAGGGCTGCAGTATATTCCCGATGTTATTCGATCTGTACATTGAGCGAACTGTGAAACAAACCAAGGAACAAAATCTTGCGGTTTGCGATGACATCGTAATTCTGTCAGGGACAGATAGGTGCTTGGAAAAGCAGTTGAACGTAATGGAGAGTGTGTCGTAAAGTGATTATAATATGAAACTCAATCAAAGTAAATGAAGTGAATTGGAATGCAGTCGAAGTAATGCTAACTCATTCTTCTGTCGCTTCTTCGTAGAACAAAATAAAAAATGGAAATCACAACACTGTGTATGTTCTATAGAAATTAATTTGTTTGATTAACTGGTTTCGGCTTATAGGGCCATCATTATTGGACAGTCACATGTTGGACTTGTAAGTCGAAAACCGGTTAACTAATTCAGTTAATTCCTCTTGAGCCGCGCGGGATTAGCCGAACGGTCGAAGGCGCTGCAGTCAAGGATGTGAGGCTGGTCCCGGCGGAGTTTCGAGTCCTCCCTCGGGCATGGGTGTGTGTGTTTGTCCTTAGGATAATTTAGGTTAAGTAGTGTGAAAGCTTAGGGACTGATGACCTTAAGTTCCATAAGATTTCTCACATTTGTACAGTTTTTGAATTCCTCTTGAGCATACACAACATTGTAGTTTTCATTTATTGGTCGATGTGAATGAGGCTATGCTCTGGGAATTAGACTAGGATATGAAACAGTATGTCATTCGCGTAGGTCACACTGGTCACAGTGCCGTCGACACTCACCAACTGTGATTTGTGGTTGTACCCAATAGCACCCCACACCCTATGGCCTTGAGTGATTTGTCGTTGTACCCAATAGCACCCCACACCCTATGGCCTTGAGTTGGCGCCGCACGTCTTTTGCGTATGCTGTCACTGTGATGCCGCTGCCCCTGCATGCGGCGCACCAAAATGCGGCAATCAATTTCCAACAGACAGAACCTGGATTCGACCGGAAACACTACCTAATACCAGTCTTGTCCACAGTGATGGCGTTCCATACACCACTGCCGTCTAGCATGATTCTGCACACTCGTCAAAGGTAGGCGGAGAAGTGGACGGCGCGCACGTAACACACGATGTAATAAACGGCGAGCGGGCTGTCACCCCTGGAAGTGTACGATGTGTTACACTGGTCCACTGTTACTCCAGAGCCGAGGAGAAAGCAGATCTGTACGGCAATGCCATTTGCATCAGATATCGATCTTCTCGGGGTGTGGTCTGGGTGGTGGGACCTGACCCATCTCGTCATGTCCGTGTGAACCATTCTGCAAACGGCCATTCCACTGCCGACACACCTCGTTCCAAAGGAGCAGCAATTTCCCGGATGATGCATCACATTGTCACACACCAATAATGCGCCCCCTTTCAGACTCACTGATTTCAATGTACGTTTCGTGTATTCGTCTGCGAGGCAGCCTGCATGACTGCTCAAGTCACACCGATCCACTGCCTTCGGTTTATAGCGACAAAGAGAGCCGCAGGTACAGCTGACCTGTTCATGTCCTGTGAATATAAACGTCCTATTTCTAGTCGTTCAAACTGTTCCGTGTCCCCTTTCTTTCTTTCTTTTATTTTTTTATTTTATTTGGATGTGAGTGCAGTTCGTGGTAGTTACACAGATATAAAGGGGCTTGTTCAGGATAGACTAGCATGGAGACCTACATCAAACGAGCCTTCGGACTGAAGACCACATGTTGTTGTTGTGGTCTTCAGTCCAGAGACTGGTTTGATGCAGCTCTCCATCCTACTCTATCCTGTGCAAGCTTCTTCATCTCCCAGTACCTACCGCAACCTACATCCTTCTGAATCTGTTTAGTGTATTCATCTCTTGGTCTCCCTCTACGATTTTTACCCTCCACGCTGCCCTCCAATACTAAAGTGGTGATCCCTTGATGCCTCAGAATATGCCCTACCTACCGATCCCTTCTTCTAGTCAAGGAGTGCCACAAGCTCCTCTTCTCCCCAATTCTATTCAATACCTCCTCATTAGTTATGTGATCTACCCATGTAATCTTCAGAATTATTCTGTAGCACTACATTTCGAATGCTTCTATTCTCTTCTTGTCCAAACTATTTATCGTCCACGTTTCACTTCCATACATGGCTACACTCCATACATATACTTTCAGAAACGACTTCCTGACACTCTAATCTATACTCGATGTTAACAAATTTCTCTTCGTCAGAATCGCTTTCCTTGCCATTGCCAGTCTACATTTTATATCCTCTCTACTTCGACCATCATCAGTTATTTTGCTCCCCAAATAGCAAAACTCATTTACTACTTTAAGCGTCTCATTTCCTAATCTAATTCCCGCAGCATCACCCGATTTAAATCGACTGCATTCCATTATCCTCGTTTGCTTTTGTTGATGTTCATCTTATATCCTCCTTTCAAGACACTGTCCATTCCATTCAACTGCTCTTCCAAGTCCTTTGCTGTCTCTGAGAGAATTACAATGTCATCGGCGAACCTCAAAGTTTTTATTTCTTCTCCATGGATTTTAATTCCTAATCCGAATTTTTCTTTTGTTTCCTTTACTGCTTGCTCAATATACAGTTTGAATAACATCGGGGAGAGGCTAGAACCCTGTCTCACTCCCTTCCCAACCACTGCTTCCCTTTCATGCCCCTCGACTCTTATAACTGCCATCTGGTTTCTGTACAAATTGTAAATAGCCTTTCGCGACCTGTATTTTACGCCTGCCACCTTCAGAATTTGAAAGAGAGTCTTCCAGTCAACAGTGTCAAAAGGTTTCTCTAAGTCTCCAAATGCTAGAAACGTAGGTTTGTGTTTCCTTAATCTATCTTCTAAGATAAGTCGTAGGGTCAGTGTTGCCTCACGTGTTCCAGCATTTCTACGGGAGACCACATACCGGCAACAATAGTTACGACTTTACCCCCGCTCAGTAGCTGGCAGAATCACAGTCACGCGCCGCTCGACGAGGCCGAGTGTCTGACCGGTGCACGGGCGTTTCTAGCAGATGGCTGGTGGCCGCGGCGAGGATGACCTTGTCGCGCCCTGGAGGGCAGCACGCGACGCCTCCGCGGGACAGACGCCTGTGGCGCAAACAGCGTCGCGACGACCGGCCGCGTCGCGCTTACCCAACGGCGTGACGCAACGGCGCGCCGCCAGCGGTCACCGCGTCGAGGACGAAGCCTCAAGGTGACGACCGCGGCTGCCGTTGCACTCTTGCTGGTCCTCCCCTCGCTACTAGCTTAGGGTCGGCTACATTCCGTACGGTTGTACATCCTTTCACAGTCATTGATTCGTGTCTACATATAAATCTGCATTCATACGCTTCAAGTCACCTTCGTGCATCAACTCTGAATGCCGTTCATTAGAAAATGTCTTTCTAATCATTTATCATCATGTGAGATATCAGTGGTTGGCGAAGTGTGAAGACATACAATGCAAGGGTTTTGTCTGTTACAAATGCCATCATGGAGTTTATTACATCAGCAGGATGTGGCAGAGGGAACAGCCAGTATTCAGGGATTAGACAAGAACGCTCATTAGAAGCGAAAAACTTATGGACGTTCTATTCCGGATAGTTTCCGGCCGGCCCTGTGGCCGAGCGGTTCTAGGCGCTTCAGTCCGGAATCGCGCTGCTTTTACAGTCGCAGGTTCCAATCTTGCCTCGGGCATGGATGTGTGTGATGTCCTTAGGTCAGTTAGGTTTAAGTAGTTCTAAGTCTAGGGGACTGACGACCTCAGATGTTAAGTCCAATAGTGCTTAGAGCCATTTGAACCATTTGAACTGATGGTTTCCGAGATAGAATACTTTTGTAAGGAATATGAGTGGACCCAAAATTGAACCCTGTGGGACTACGTTTGTCATTTTTTCCACCATTACAACTGAATAGCCATTAAAATTGCCAGACCTTACGCCATTAGAGTCCGTCTATGTCGTTGGATCAAATCTACAGCGTACTAAAAATGAATACATGAGATGAACTGCGTAATCACATCAGCGATGCTGCTACATTTATCAGCGAAAATGCAGAGACATTCAGACAAGCAAAACAACATGTTCTATCAAAAGCGCGCAAACTCATTGAAGGTGCCGGTACGATATTCCAGCATTTAGTTTGAACCGTAGAACAGTTGCAATGTGCCGTGAGTGACAATGCTCAGAGGTGGACGGCCAAAGAAACTAGTACACATGTGTAATATCGCATAGGATCCCCGCAAGCACACAGAAGTGCCGCAACACGACGTGGCATGGCATGGATTCGACTAATGTTTGAAGTAGTGCTGGAGGCAACTGACACCATGAATCCTGCAGGGCTGTCCACAAATCCGTAAGAGTACGAGGGGATGGAGATCTCTTCTAAACAGAACGTTACAAGGCATCCCAGATATGCTCAATACTGTTCATGTCTGGGTAATATGGCGGTCAGCGGAAGTGTATAAACTCAGAGAAGCGTTCCTGGAGCCACTTTATGGAAATTCTGGACGTGAGGGGTGTCGCATTGTCCTGCTGGAATATCTGAGTCCGTCGGAATGCACAATGAACGTTGTAACTTCCCCACTAAAGAATGAAAAATAAAAATGTAAATGAGCCAAGCATAACCTCCTCAAATAAAAAAATGAAAATGTGAGCCAAGTGTAACCTCGCCACAAAACATAGTAATTAAATGAATTTTTCTAAGATTGTAACCTCTGAACAAAATTGGCTCCGACTTATAGTCTCTATGCAAAGAATGCATTCACACTTAATATTCCCACAAAATTCTTTTCTCATTTAACGTCAAGTTCGAAATAGAAAAATTCCTAAACACAAAAATAATAAAAAAAGTTTAGTAACCTGATAAATTTTATGAGGACAGCAGCGCTGATCATCGGCGCTGTATTCTGATTAAAAAAAGCAAAAATTCTTACCTCAATAAAACTGCAATTATATCCGCTCTTAATTACTCATTTTTCGACACAGCTTCGTGCAATGCTGGCGTATATTTTTTTTTTTTTTTTATTGGAAGGAATGATCATGCATTTGAAATTCTTTAAATTGAAATGATTGCTTTTCTTTAAAAGAGTTGCTTTATATTATAAAAATTATTATTGGGGCATTTCTTTGAACAAATTAAATTACAATTAACATTCATTATTAAATATGCGCAAGGCTGCTTCTTTACCTTCTACAACAATACTCATCCTCCAGAGTCCTGACCAGAGTTGTGAGCAGAGCACACAGCCGACGCATGCCGACTCCCGACTACTAGCACGGACTAGCACGGACTAACGACTACTGTCGACTGACTACTACTACTGTCGACTCGCGCGGTCAAGTGCAGACTAGCAACAGCTAACGATAAACTACTCTCTGGTCAGAGATTCTGTCATGCCTCGCCCATCGCTGGCAATGTTTACATCTTACAACGTGAATGGATGCAGGTGATCAGGCAGGATGCTTACGTACCTGTCACCTAACACAGTCGTATCTAGACGTATCAGTGTTCCCATTCACTCCAACTGCACACGCCCCACGCCCTTACAGCTTCTCCACCAGCTTAAACAGTCCCCTGCTGACATGCAGGGTCCATGGGTCACGAGGTTGCATCCATACCCATACACGTCCATCCGCTCGACACAATTTGAAAGAGACTCTTCCGACCAGGTAACACGTTTCCAGTCGTCAACAGTCCAATGTCGGAGTCGACGGGACCAGGCGAGGCATAGAGATTTGTGTTGTGCAGTCGTCAAGGGTACACGAGTGGGCCTTTGGCTCCGAAAGCCCACATCCATCATGTTTCGGTGAATGGTTCGCACGCTATTTATTGATGGTCCGGCATTGAAATCTGCAGCTATTTGCGGAAGGGTTGCACTTATGTCACGTTGAATGATTCTCTTCAGTCGTAGCTGGTCCCGTTCTTGCAGAATCTTTTTGCAGCCGTAGCGATTTCGAAGATCTGATGTTTACCGGATTCATAATTTTCACGGGTCACTCGTTAAATGGTCGTACGGAAAAATTCTCACTTCATGACTACCTCGGAGATGCAATGTCCCATCGCTCGAGCGCCGACTGTAACAACACGCTCAAACTCACGTGAATCTTGATAACCTGCCATTGTAGTAGCAGACACTGTCTTAATCAGGCGTTGCCGACCGCAGCGCCGTATTCTGCCTGGTTACATATCTCTGCATTTGAATGCGCATGCCTATACGAGTTTCTTTGGCGCTTCAGTGTAGTATCGCATGCGGGGTGTTGGATTATCTGGAGCACAGTTGAAGGTCAAAACGAAAGGCTCAAACGACTATACGACGATATTGGATGCGAATTTCTCGACGTTTTCTAGCGGGTGGAGAGTTGTAGTGTTCACCTTAATAGGTCAGGTGCGCAATATACACAGGAAAGAGAGTATGCGTGGTGCGCACGTGAAGTTTTTTATGTTAGGGAAACCTCTTCCCCCTTGGAATCAGAGATGAACTTCCTGCCAAAAGCGAAGTTACATCATTAACAGATCGGATATAGAAAGTAACGTGGTACTATGTAAGTAAACTGCAAGAGCATTCAAGGAAAGGTTCCAGAATTAGTACTGCTTACTGAAGGTTATAATGCTCAGATAGTATTAGGAACAGAACGTTGGTTGAAATCAGAAGTGAACAGCAACGAATTCTCAAGCTCAGATTGCAATATTTTTCGTAAGGATAGGTTAGTCGCCGATGATGGCGGTGTATTTTTTACAGTAAAGAATTCAATAACATGTAGCGAGGTTATCACAGATTCCGAATGTGAATTAATCTGAGTAAAGCCAAGCATCAAAGGTCGGTCAAGAATGGTAATCGGATGCTTTTATAGGCCGCTAGGGTCCTGAGATATAGTACTAGAGTGCTTCAGAGAAAACTTTCAGAATATAGTTTTCCACTCATGCTGTTGTAACAGGAGGTGACTTCAATTTGCCAGATAGTGATTTGGAGAATTATGCTGTCATAATTGGACCCAGAGACAGGAATTTGTGTGACATTATTCTTATTGTCTTGTCTGAAAATCGCTTTGACCAGATAATTAGAGAACCAACTCGTGTACATAACGTCATAGGCCTACTAGCAACAAACAGATCTGAGCTTTTAGAATCAATTAACGTACAGTAAGGTGTAGGTGGTCATAAGGCTATGGTAGCAACAATGACCATGGGTTTCACAGCCGGCCGGAGTGGCCGTGCGGTTCTAGGCGCTACAGTCGGGATCCGAGCGACCGCTACGGTCGCAGGTTCGAATCCTGCCTCGGGCATGGATGTGTGTAATGTCCTTAGGTTAGTTAGGTTTAATTAGTTCTAAGTTATAGGCGACTGATGACCTGAGAAGTTAAGTCGCATAGTGCTCAGAGCCATTGCAACCATTTTGAACGGGTTTCACTGGGAGTCTTAAGAGAGGTAGGAAAATATTTTTGTTTAGAAAGATTGACAGAATACAAACTGTAGAGTGCCTGGGTAGTCAGCATCATATAGTGTATTCGACGGCTGAGGCTCTAGATGTGGATCACAAAAGCTAAAATTTAAAAAGGATCTGAACGATCACCGCGGAAGATCGCAACTCGGTCCATCTTTTCAGTCATCGTACGAACGTCGAAATGACAGATATGCCTCACACTAGTACATTCCGAGTAAGGTCTTAATGGATGGGAAACCCACTATCGTTTAATAGCAGTGTTAGAAAACTGCTCAGTAAACAAAAAGAGCTTCATCTCAAATTCAAGAGAAGACAAAAACTAGCTGACAAATAAAAGTTGAAAGAAGCGAAAATAAGCGTAAAGAGAGCAATGAGAGAAGCGTTCAATGACTTTGAAAGTAAAATTTTGTCAGGCGATCTGAATAAAAACCCTGTAATGTTGTTGCTTTAGTTTGTGGTGTAAGCGGTGCTGATAGACAATAAAAGCGGGTTGAAACCTGTTAGCTGTCTGGGGAAGTTAACCTTGCATTACTGAGCAACTGTTTCACCAGGTATCCAGTCTAGCTTACCAAATTCCCAACCAGACTAACATTAATTATAATCTTTTAATAGTCATACGACAACCGGTGATATATATATATATATATATATATATATATATATATTTAAATAAAAAGAAATAAATCAGTTTATATTTGGAATTTTATTTTAACATTGATCATGGAAATTTCAGCATATTAAACTTGATTCATAACTAAACTGGTGCCTTATTTAGGATTGTGAAAATGTGAGTTTGTAATCTTACAGAACACATCAAATATGGAGCCAAGATTGGGAGACTGCATACAACACTGCATTCATAAAACAACACACAAAGAACGTTGACACATATGCAAGAGGAAATTAACCAAAACCAACCGATTCAATTTTCACCCAAAGAAGTTATGTTCGTAGCACAATCCTGTCCGTCATGTTCAAATGGTTCAAATGGCTCTGAGCACTATGGGACTTAACATCTGTGGTCATCAGTCCCCTAGAACTTAGAACTACTTAAACCTAAGTAACCTAAGGACATCACACACATCCATGTCCGAGGCAGGATTCGAACCTGCGACCGTAGCATGTCCGTCATGTAATTACCATACACTGGTATACTAAATTCATATTAACTCTTTGTGAAATCTTCCCGAAAAGAATAGCTGAGGGCTACTTTGATGATTACACCACATGCTTCACGTGGTCAACTTGGTTTACACAAAGAGTGTAACTCTACAATAATTTTGATAGTTAAAATAAATTAGATAGAAAAGCAATTTACAAAAGAAAAACCTCGAACTGGTTACTATCGTCTTACTATTAATCTGATGGGTCAAACAATTGTATAAGCACGTGGTACTGGTTTCACAAAGTACACCCCACGTGGTTGAACATAAAGAAAAGTTGCTATAACGAAAAATATTATCAAGACGAGACGTTATAATCTCACGCACATTCGCATTTAAGATTGCTGAACTTAGTTAGAGTTACTGATCAACACGTGGTTCCACTTTACTACCAAGTTTAAGATTGCTGAACTTAGTTAGAGTTACTGATCAACACGTGGTTCCACTTTACTACCAAGTCGTGACAAAGCAACTACCAGAATATATTCTGAACTTCACACTCGAATTACACTGCGTTACAATTTAAGATAACATTAGATATTTTAGAGCTAAACCTGAAATAAAGTTGATTAAATTTTCAGTTAGGCTGAACTTAAGAAATCCATTGTCCTACGGACTTAGCAGACAAGCGCTTAGCCGGAGATCTTACCACTTCAGATGCTCGCTGCGGACAGACTCCCTGGGTTCCTACCAAGGGTGCTTCCGTATACAAAACGGAAGTGACCAGAGAGGCAGCTCCCTATACCAACATGACAAGGGACGGACAGGACCATACTAAGAATAGAAACCTCTCTGCTTTTAGAAAGTGTAGCTACCTGTTCCGACGTTGGTCCTACTGTTCTCTAGCAGACAGGCTTGTCTGCTACCCTCAAGCATGCAACTAGAAATACATTTGCTGATTCATCCTCTCACACAGAAGGGAAGGGGGATGACAGTATCTTATCATATACAGTATATAAAAGAAATCGGATGTAGGTTCCGTATGAGACTGTGTGACATGAATTACATATAAACTGTGTTTTAAAGTGTAGTAGTGTGACAGATCGTTCTTGTTTATGTGTAAAAGTAACACGTTCCACTACTCAGTCTCCTCCCAGATAGTCAGAAACGCCACAGTAAATTTAGAAGAGGAATTTATGCCGTAAATGACAACAGATTTAAGAAATTAACATGAAAGGAATCCAACAGAGACCTTTCGACCCTAAGAGCATTTTGGTCTTACGTGAAATCAATAAGCAGTTAGAAACCCTATTTTCATTCACTCAGTAACCATAATGGCACGGAAACTGAAGATACAGAGATTAGACCGAAATATAGGATTCGGTCTTCCACAATTGTTTCACCTCGGAAGATCACAACTCGGTCTCTTCTTTTCAATCATCGTACGAACGTCGAAATGACAGATAACCGATCGTGGAACAGAAAAGCAACTACAATCGCTCAGTAGTGGAAAAGCATCAGGGCAGATGAGATACCTATAAGATTCTACGAAGATTACGCGAGAGAACTTGCTTACCTTCTAGCAGCAGTTTATCGCAGATCGCTTGAGCAACGAAGGATACCAAGCGAGAAAGGCACAACTCATTTCCGTTACCAAGAAGGATGGTACGACGGTTGCACTTAATTATAGACTAACATCGTTGGCGTAAATCTGCTGTAGAATTATGGAACATATTTTATGTTCAAGAATTATGACTTTTTGGAGAATGAAAATTTCCTCTATAACATTGGTTCTGCAAACAAAGATCTTGCGAAACTCATTCGCTCAGTTCTTACGTGAGATCCACAGCGCTGTAGACAAGAGCGCTCAGGCTGATGCTGAGATACTTGACTTTAGGAAGGCATTTGATGCCGTCCCGCACTGCCGTTTGGTGAGCGTCAGACCAGATTTGCGACTGGATTCTAGATCTTCTTCCAGGTAGAACTCTATATGTCGCTCTTAACTGAACAAAATCGACAGATATAAATATCGCAGACGCATTTACTATCTTCATGTGCTCAACTGCTAAATATTGTACGGAGTGTCCCAAACAGAATGACCTGATTTTAACTTGTGATAATATTGAGACAAATGTCACTACGTAACTGAAACAGCGCTAGATGTAATCGGCATGGTCTAGACCAGGGGCGGGCAAACGTTGCACGCGGCTCACGAGCGCACAGCGCTGCACGTGTGCTGCTCGCGTGCAGGCGTCGACCGGGGCTGTGGCGACAGCCGGCAGGTTGCGGCAGTGTAGTGCCAGGCTAAGCTGCGGACGTTGATGCGAAGCGAGCACTATGTAGTGAGCGTTGTATTTCAAGAAACGGAGAAGTGGAGATTTGCTATCTTTTAAAAAGTAATGGGAGAATAATTTTTTATTTGTGCAAAAACGTGAAAATTCGAAATGTTTAATATGTGGCAGTATTCTCGCTGGTCAAGTTTAGTATTGAAGTCCATTATAATAAATTTCACAAGGACGAGTACAGTTCATTGTCAGATTCTGAGCGGATGGGGAATTGACTGAGCTTAAGAAGATCGATCTGACGATACCAGATGAATCTGTCGTAGTTGGCCGGCCAAAGTGACCGAACGGTTCTAGGCACTACAGTCTGGACCGCGCGGCCGCTATGGTCGCAGGTTCGAATCCTGCCTCGGGCATGGATGTGTGTGATGTCCTTAGGTTAGTTAGGTTTAAGTAGTTCTAAGTTCTAGGGGACTGATGACCACAGCAGTTAAGTCCCATAGTGCTCAGAGCCATTTGAATTTGCCGTAGTTGCTGTTGTCACGAGAGATCTGCGACTTTCTCTCGTCATGTCTCTCATCTAACTGATTTAACATTTTATGGAGCACAGTTTTCAAGTTTTCAGGACGACAACAATAATAGCCCAGCGGTATGTGCAAGTTATAAGACTGCGCTTAATATAGCGAGACCTGGAAAACCATTTGCTGATTTAATAAGTCTCGCTGAAGAGCAAACATCAGTGATGAAAATTTACGTAACTGTTTGTGTTTGTCTGTATGTAGAAATTTTGTTCCAGTTATTAAACGTATTGTAAACTCCACCTGTGATAATTAAATAAAACGTATCGTAGGTAATAGGTACTCTTTCAAATCATGATTTCTTTCAAGCACTCCTACTAACCTTATTCATTCACTCAATAAAGCAAGCTAGGAAACAAAACGCATTACAGAGGAAGGAGCGGACAGAAGGTATGGTGTGGATGGCAGATAAGCGGGTGGCCAGCTTGCCCCTGTGTGCACGCGGAACACCTGTTAACTGCACGCGTGCAAGTGCACCGCACATGTGCAGGATTCCTGCCCGCCCCTGGTCAAGACTCTAAGAGTTCCAGAAAGAAATCCGCTAGATGTCGCTACGAGCGCTGACCTGGAGCGTGCAGCGTCTCGCGCAATATGGCGTCCGCGCAACAGAAGGCGTATTGCGTTAGTGAATTTAATCGTACTCAATCAGTGATCGCAGTTCAGCGGGCGTTTCATATTCGATTTCGTGCTAAACCACCATAACAAAAGAACATTCGACGGTGGTATAAACAGTTTGAAGAAACAGCCGGCCACGCGTTCCTGAACGAACAGGACAATCATATCTTGCAATGCTACTGAACTGGTTATTCCCACAAATTGACTCTGACAATTTCATCTGTCAGCAAGATGGAGCACAACCGCACTGGCACAATAACGTGCGCAGTTTCCTCAATGCCAACGTGCCTCAACGTTGGATAGGGTCTACACTCTTGGCCTCCTAGGACCCCTGATGTAACACCATGTGATTTCTTCCTCTGGGGATATGTTAAACAATGTGCTTACGTTCCTCCATTGCCTCGTGACATTGATGAACTAAAAACTAGAATATCAGCTGCTGTAGGCGATGAATTCGGCTATTGGCTAGATGTCGTCCGTACAGCTAATGGAGGACATATCGAACATTTATGATGGATTTTTATAAACTTCTGTCCTTTCTGAGTGATTTAGTATGCAATTTGTTGGTTTTAAGCCCTTCTTCCTAATAAATAATTCTATTTAAAATCGGGCCATTCTTTTTGGGACACTCTGTATAATTTCCAGAGTATTCCAAGAAAGTGTGACAGGAGCGTTATTGCGTACAGCGTATATTAACAAACTCGCAGTAAGCGTCTGAGGCTCATTAAGGCTGCCCGCAGGTGATACGGTTGTCTGTAAGAAAGCAGCAACGCCAGAAGACAGTATCGATTTGCAGAACGGCCTATAGAGGATTGATGAATGGGGCAGGGTCTGGCAGTTGACCCTGAACGTAAATAAATGTAACGTATTGCTCTTACAAAGGAAAAGAAATCCACTACTGTACAACTAAACTATTGATGACCAATTGCTGGAACCATTATCTACAGCAAAATATCAAGGAGTATCCCTCCAGAGTGACCTTAGGTGAAATGACCACATAAAACAAATAGTAGAAAAAGCAAATGCCAGACTGAAAGTCATTTGAAGAATCTTAAGGAAATGTAAGTCATCCACGAAGGAAGTGGCTTACAAGGCACTTGTTCAGCCTATTCTTGAGTACTGTTCATCAGTTTGGGATACTTATCAGATAGCAGTGATAGAAGAGACAGAAGATCCAACGAAGGGCGTATTATATCTCTTAAAAAAAGTAATGTAACTATTTATTTAGAGGAAACACTCTCCTAGTAAATTTGTTTGTCCTTTGATTTATCGTGATCTGTTACTGATTTTTAGTGGAGTTACTTTTTACTTTTAGCTTTCGAAAAAATACAAAAGAGATATAATAAACAAAATAATGAATTTCGTAGGTTGCCAATTACGTATTATATCTCGTTTTATCGAGCACCAGGCTCCCTACAAATTACTGTAAATACAATAGCGTAGTATTACTCAGCTCCAGTTCACTATCATAGAAAATAGACAAGTTTTAATAAAATTATTTCACTGGATTACTTCAATTAATCTCACTGAATATTTTTACATAATTTCTTCCGCTCCGGCTACCAGACATTGTGCTGTGAAAAAATATTTTTAAATGTACCGCGTAATGGCGGCTAATTGTTAACAATCAGAGATCACTGTTACTCGCTCCGCAGCAGCTGGAAACATGCTAAATAATTTTCATTAAATATTCTTTTTATAAGATAAATGTAGCGTAGGTTCTTGAAATAACACACGGAGATCACTTTATACTAATATATTCTTACTAGGACACAGTTTACACCATTAAATATTTGCAATTACGTTACGACAGAAACAAATGCTAGCGCAGCACAATAGCTTCCGTACCTTATTCCAGCTAACACCAGAACGAACAGAACAAAACAGACTAGACAGAAGAATGAACATTGCATTGTGTTTTATACTCTTACAGAGATGATAATACTTCTTTTAATTACTTACACACTATAATCTCATACACTAAAAATAATGTCTTTTCTGCATCTATCGATCTATATTGTATACTTTTACAGTTAGTATTATTACCTTTCGCAGATAAATCGATGTTTGCAATTCATTTTCGGTCACATACAGTCATTTATATTTATGTTTCACCTCGATAAGGGTGAATATTGCAAAAGGGACACTACAGGCGGTGCGTCTCGTTCACCTCTGGCCCTGATGCAAACAGTTATTTGGCTTGGCACTGATGGATACAGTTTTTGGAGGGATATCGTGCCAAGTTCTGTCGAACTGCCGCGTTACACCCCCAAACTCACGAGCGGGCCGGCCGCGGTGATCTCGCGGTTAAGGCGCTCAGTCCGGAACCGCGGGACTGCTACGGTCGCAGGTTCGAATCCTGCCTCGGGCATGGATGTGTGTTATGTCCTTAGGTTAGTTAGGTTTAAGTAGTTCTAAGTTCTAGGGGACTCATGACCACAGAAGTTAAGTCCCATAGTGCTCAGAGCCATTTTTTCACGAGAGGGTTCGTGAGCACATGACCAAGGGTTTGGCAAGCACGAAGACAAGCAATAGAAACTCTCGCAGTGTGCGTGTGGGCGTCATCGTGCTACAACTTAAACCCAGGGCAGCTTACCTTGAAGGACAACGGAACAGGGCGTAGATTATCGTTGTGCTGGAAAGGTGCCGCAGATGGCATTATCGCTATGAAATGAAATGGCATCCCAGACCGTCGCTCTTCGTTGTCGTGCCGTATGGCGGGTGACAGCCAGACTGATATCCCAGCGCTGTTGGAGGCGTATCCCGACAGGTCTCTGGTGTTCGTTGGAGCTCAGTTTGCAGCGGGTCTCTTCACTGGAGACAATCTGCTCCACTCAGTTCTTTACCAGGCCGAAGACGTGGTGCGCCGTTTCTCTTGTCTTAGATTTTGTGACACTCGCCCAGGCATTAATTCTTTTCACTGACAAATTTCAGACAGTCTTACGTGATAGTTTGTGTGGCTGTGCAATGTGTAAATACCCAATCATGATATAGGATAATGTTTGAAGAGATTCAACGACTTAAGATGCTTTTTCACGCTACATGTAGTGCGACAGAAGACCAGGTTATAGATCAGTTTCAAAAACCCTTTTCAGGGTGGCCAACGTAGTTGTGATATGCATTAGCAGATCCAGGGTTAGATTCCGGCGGAGCAGGTGTCACAATTTGTTACTATCTCTCTTCTCTCTCTCTCTCTCTCTCTCTCTCTCTCTCTCTGTCTCTGTCTCTCTCTCCATCTCCACCCACCCCACCCCCATCCCCAACCCACTAGCAAGGTACAACTGTTTACCATCCCCGTTTTAACTTGCCAAATATACCTACGATGTCAATAAGAATAACAGTGAAATAAATGAAATATTTTAATGTTATAAAAAGACATCATTTTATTGTAAAAATATATAAAATGTTTTTTACTGTAACAGTTATAACTAATAAATTATTCACATCAATGTTTACTACAGATTGAGCAATACGTCCAAGAAATTGCGCGAAAAGTATGTATCAGATCACACGCCCATCCATGTGAGCAGGTCCGCACTCAAGAAATCGTTAAGTGTCCTGTGCCAACCTTGGCTTGCAATTTCTTGAACTGCTTGCCATTTTCAAATCATTCCATTCTCCAAGAGTTAGATGCGGGGATTTGCACTGAGACACGTAAAAATATAAACGCTTGTACTAAAACTGCGTTTTATGAGCGGACGACGGGCTCATAACAACCTTCTCGCTTTGGATCTGTTGCAACCATCAGTACACCATCATATCAAAAGGAACTGTTTGAAAATCACGATCTGAGACGAATTATTATGTCCAGGCGTTAGTTCCACAAAGACTTTTCAAGACGCTTAGTGTAGTTTTCTCAATGGTTGTGCTATGCATCAGTACACGTCTGTATCAAATGGCGAAGTTCAGAGACTTACAACGATAGCAGGCACATGTTTTCTAATGTGTAGCACGACAGACAACGGGATGTTTCTCTCGTTAAGCTTTTTCAGGGTATGTGGTGTTACATCGCGGTGCCTGCGGTATGTATCAATACATCACAATATCAAAAAGTGATACTTGAATATCTGCAGCGACCTCAGATGCCTCTTACATCTACATCTACATCTACATCTATACTCCGCGAGCCACCTTACGGTGTGTGGCGGAGGGTACTTATTGTACCACTATCTGATCCCCCCTTCCCTGTTCCATTCACGAATTGTGCGTGGGAAGAACGACTGCTTGTAAGTCTCCGTATTTGGTCTAATTTCTCGGATCTTTTCGTTGTGATCATTACGCGAGATATATGTGGGCGGTAGTAATATGTTGCCCATCTCTTCCCGGAATGTGCTCTCTCGTAATTTCGATAATAAACCTCTCCGTATTGCGTAACGCCTTTCTTGAAGTGTCCGCCACTGGAGCTTGTTCAGCATCTCCGTAATGCTCTCGCGCTGACTAAATGTCCCCATGACGAATCGCGCTGCTTTTCGCTGGATCATGTCTATCTCTTCTATTAATCCAACCTGGTAAGGGTCCCATACTGATGAGCAATACTCAAGAATCGGACGAACAAGCGTTTTGTAAGCTACTTCTTTCGTCGATGAGTCACATTTTCTTAGAATTCTTCCTATGAATCTCAACGTGGCGCCTGCTTTTCCCACTATTTGTTTTATGTGATCATTCCACTTCAGATCGCTCCGGATAGTAACTCCTAAGTATTTTACGGTCGTTACCGCTTCCAATGATTTACCACCTATGGCATAATCGTACTGGAATGGATTTCTGCCCCTATGTATGCGCATTATATTACATTTATCTACGTTTAGGGAAAGCTGCCAGCTGTCGCACCATGCATTAATCCTCTGCAGGTCTTCCTGGAGTACGTACGAGTCTTCTGATGTTGCTACTTTCTTGTAGACAACCGTGTCATCTGCAAATAGCCTCACGGAGCTACCGATGTTGTCAACTAAGTCATTTATGTATATTGTAAACAATAAAGGTCCTATCACGCTTCCTTGCGGTACTCCCGAAATTACCTCTACATCTGCAGATTTTGAACCGTTAAGAATGACATGTTGTGTTCTTTCTTCTAGGAAATCCTGAATCCAATCACAAACCTGGTCCGATATTCCGTAAGCTCGTATTTTTTTCACTAAACGTAAGTGCGGAACCGTATCAAATGCCTTCCTGAAGTCCAGGAATACGGCATCAATCTGCTCGCCAGTGTCTACGGCACTGAATTTCTTGGGCAAATAGGGCGAGCTGAGTTTCACATGATCTCTGTTTGCGGAATCCATGTTGGTTATGATGAAGGAGATTTGTATTATCTAAGAACGTCATAATACGAGAACACAAAACATGTTCCATTATTCTATAACAGATTGACGTAAGCGAAATAGGCCTATAATTATTCGCATCTGATTTATGACCCTTCTTGAAAATGGGAACGACCTGCGCTTTCTTCCAGTCGCTAGGTACTTTACGTTCTTCCAGCGATCTACGATAAATTGCTGATAGAAAGGGGGCAAGTTCTTTAGCATAATCACTGTAGAATCTTAAGGGTATCTCGTCTGGTCCGGATGCTTTTCCGCTACTAAGTGACAGCAGTTGTTTTTCAATTCCGATATCGTTTATTTCAATATTTTCCATTTTGGCGTCCGTGCGACGGCTGAAGTCAGGGACCGTGTTACGATTTTCCGCAGTGAAACAGTTTCGGAACACTGAATTCAGTATTTCTGCCTTTCTTCGGTCGTCCTCTGTTTCGGTGCCATCGTGGTCAACGAGTGACTGAATAGGGGATTTAGATCCGCTTACCGATTTTACATATGACCAAAACTTTTTAGGGTTCTTGTTTAGATTGTTTGCCAATGTTTTATGTTCGAATTCGTTGAATGCTTCTCTCATTGCTCTCTTTACGCTCTTTTTCGCTTCGTTCAGCTTTTCCTTATCAGCTATGATTCGACTACTCTTAAACCTATGATGAAGCTTTCTTTGTTTCCGTAGTACCTTTCGTACATGATTGTTATACCACGGTGGTTCTTTCCCCTCGCTTTGGACCTTAGTCGGTACGAACTTATCTAAGGCGTACTGGACGATGTTTCTGAATTTTTTCCATTTTTGTTCCACATCCTCTTCCTCAGAAATGAACGTTTGATGGTGGTCACTCAGATATTCTGCGATTTGTGCCCTATCACTCTTGTTAAGCAAATATATTTTCCTTCCTTTCTTGGCATTTCTTATTACACTTGTAGTCATTGATGCAACCACTGACTTATGATCACTGATACCCTCTTCTACATTCACGGAGTCGAAAAGTTCCGGTCTATTTGTTGCTATGAGGTCTAAAACGTTAGCTTCATGAGTTGGTTCTCTAACTATCTGCTCGAAGTAATTCTCGGACAAGGCAGTCAGGATAATGTCACAAGAGTCTCTGTCCCTGGCTCCAGTTCTGATTGTGTGACTATCCCATTCTATACCTGGTAGATTGAAGTCTCCCCCTATTACAATAGTATGATCACGAAACTTCTTCACGACGTTCTGCAGCTTCTCTCTGAGGCGCTCAACTACTACGGTTGCTGATGCAGGTGGTCTATAGAAGCATCCGACTATCATATCTGACCCACCTTTGATACTTAGCTTAACCCAGATTATTTCACATTCGCATTCGCTAATAACTTCACTGGATATTATTGAATTCTTTACTGCTATAAATACTCCTCCACCATTGGCGTTTATCCTATCCTTGCGGTATATATTCCATTCTGTGTCTAGGATTTCGTTACTGTTCACTTCCGGTTTGAACCAACTTTCCGTTCCTAATACTATATGCGCACTATTTCCTTCAATAAGAGATACTAATTCAGGAACCTTGCCCTGGATACTCCTGCAGTTTACCAATATTACGTTAACTTTTCCTGTTTTTGGTCTCTGAGGACGGACGTTCTTTATCAACGATGATAATGTCCTCTCTGGTAAGCCGTCAGGTATTTTATCGTTTCGCCCAAGGGGGGGTCCCTCTAACCTAAAAAACTCCCGTGTGCACGCCACACGTACTCTGCTACCCTAGTAGCTGCTTCCGGTGTGTAGTGCACGCCTGACCTGTCTAGGGGGGCCCTACAGTTCTCCACCCAATAACGGAGGTCGATGAATTTGCAACCATTATAGTCGCAGAGTCGTCTGAGCCTCTGGTTTAGACCCTCCACACGGCTCCAAACCAGAGGACCGCGATCGACTCTGGGCACTATGCTGCAGATATTAAGCTCAGCTTGCACTCCGCGTGCGATGCTGGTTGTCTTCACCAAATCAGCCAGCCGCCGGAAGGAACCAAGGATGGCCTCAGAACCCAAGCGGCAGGCGTCATTCGTTCCGACATGTGCTACTATCTGCAGCCGGTCACACCCAGTTCGTTCAATAGCTGCCGGAAGGGCCTCCTCCACATTACGGACGAGACCCCCCGGCAAGCACACCGAGTGCACACTGGCATTCTTCCCCGACCTACCCGCTATTTTCCTGAGGGGCTCCATAACCCGCCTAACGTTGGAGCTCCCTATAACTAATAGGCCCGCCCTCTGTGACTGTCGGGACCTTGCCGGAGAATCGGCCACTGGCCCAACAGGCGAGGCATCCTGTGGTGGCTCGGAAACGATGTCATCACCACTTGGAAGCACCCCGTACCTGTTGGAAAGGGGTAAGGCAGCTGCCACGCGGCCAGATCCCACCTTCGCCTTTCGGCCAGGCACGCGCGAGCCCACCACTGTCCGCCATTCACCCTGGAGTGATGGCTGACCGGTAAGATGCTCACTGCCGGAAGACGCAGCGACATCAGGGGCTCCATGTGATTCCAAGGCCACCGAAGTAGGCATAGGTCTCACCACAGTTGCCCCAACGCCACTACGAGCCGACGCCTGCGCCTCGAGCTCGATGAGCCTAACAGACAAAGCCTCCACCTGCCCCCGAAGAGTGGCCAATTCTCCTTGCGTCCGCTCACAACAACCACAGTCCCTACACATGACTATGTTTACCCTACCCTATACGGTGACAAATTCCCAAGATAATCTTCTGATGAGCTACTCTGATAATCAAGAAACACTCACTGAAATACGAGACGCGAAAACTACGCTAGGTTTTCCCAGAAAAACTATTTAAAAGCTAAGCGCAGCAAATAAGTACAAAAACGCTTTATACAAACACTACTCGCTGCTGCTGGTGCTCTCGCTCTGGCTGTCACAAGACAACTGCTGATTCAAGTGACTAGTGGCTAACGGCCGCGAAACAAACAAAGACGGTTTTAGAGCGCTTTCTGTTCTAAACGATCAAGAAAACACTAAGAAATCTAACACGAAAACTACGTAAAGTTTTATCAAGAACTGTTAGTTACTATGCAGAGCATAGCACATGACAATCGTTCAGGCTGCGACATTACGCATCCTTACGTAAGTGTATTTGTGTTGTTAATAGCCAGGTATTAACTTACCCATTCAGGAACGAAACTGATTCCGTTTTTGTGAATGGTTTTTGCATACAGTGGGAATGCTGAGCAGCCAGCGATACTCCGAATTGTCAAGGGGTGGCAACACATCAGTTCAAAACACCCGAAAATTTTAAAAAAATGCATTTCGGACAATACCAAAGTTAATACAGGGGAATTACAAAATAATTTTCACTAAAACCTAATTATCTTACGTAAAGTGTTCCTCGTCATTCATTGCGTAAAAGCAAAGCGAATGAGAAGCTGATTCTCATTACCCGCAAACGATCAAAATGCCACTTGCTAACAAGCGACTTTGAACTACCGATGTATGAATGATCCAGGCTAAATCTGACTTCAAAAAGAGATTTCAGCTGCATTTCCTACAATTGCAGTACATGTCACACAAGTGTAAAAAGGCCTGAAAACATTGAGCTGCCCACACGGAAGTCATTTAAGTCTGACACCAACAAAGTATTGCGAAAATTAAAGTACAAACCAGAGACAAACTATTTTACATCTGCGGCAAGTTTTTAAGAAGTGACACTAAATTCCTCGGATGATGAAGATGATGATGAGTGGTTTAGGGCGCACAACAGCGAGGTTATCAGCGCCCGTAAATTCTTCGGATGCGAGTAGCAGAGCGAAAATCGTCACAACACGCGTAGCGCCATCGAGATATTTCGGAATGCTGAAATGCACTACTCAAAAATGATACTATGTCCACAAAGACATTTCTCCGTAAATCCTGCGGAAACTGGGGTAGATATTAAATGTGGAAAATGGATCCACAACAACTATCCAACGACCGTTAAAGTTACTCTTGTAGAACCTCCACCCCTTCCAACTGGAGGATAAGGACAAGGACTAAGACAAGGAGAAGGTAATGTGTCAGGAGAAGGAGGAGGAGAAGGAGAAGGTAATGTGTCAGGAGAAGGAGGAGGAGGAGGAGGAGAAGGTAATGTGTCAGGAGAAGTAGGAGGAGAAGGAGAAGGTAATGTGTCAGGAGAAGGAGAAGGTAATGTGTCAGGAGAAGGAGAAGGTAATGTGTCAGGAGAAGGTGGAGGAGGAGGAGAAGGAGAAGAAGGAGAAGAAAATGCGTCATCCAAATTCTAGGAAGTTCCTGCAATGGACCAGAAATCGCAGCATCATTCATTTCGGAAAAGATAATGAACTAATTAAGATCTTGTAATGACTACTACCCTGCTGTAGGGTCTACACAGTGTTATTGTTATTATTCTTATTAATCTTAGTGTAATTATTATTATTAGTTGCAGTGTTCAGACACAAAACATTGACAGCTTGAAGTCTTCTAATTTCTACCACTTCAGAAGTAAGGAGTCCAGAAATCACGTGATTTACAAACAATAAGCGTAGAGCATGCGTTTTAATTTGGTTGTTTTTAAATGGGGGTACAGGATATGAGTGAATTAAATGTGATGTAGAGAAAGCATGTTTCGTAGCAAGTGTCTCCCTCAATGTGGATGGTTAGCTTTCTTTCCTCAGGTAGCACTTACAATGCACTGAGAGGTGCTTCATCATTCTATAAGAAAAGGTTGTTTGAAACAGGTAGCACCAGTTGTTTCACTGATTCGTTAGCTCGTGGTTTAATAAACTACCTATTAAAAAATAAATATCATTTCTCTTTCGTAATTTTAAAAATACAAGTGTTCGAAGAAAATTCATTTTTCATTCTAAAGTTTAGGCGCTCGTGTAGATCATGGTGGGGAAAACTTTGGAGTGGTTCTACGTAATACCTGATTGCGCTCAGGGCTAATGTGAGTCAGAAAGGTTGGAAACCACTGACACAGGTAAGAGGCGGATGGCTGACTTTTTAAACACGCTTCTTCCAAGTATGAGGTAAGTGTGTTGAGCAATATGTGTCGTGAACGATGAGACAAGAACGCAGAAGTAGGCTGAGAAAGCAGAAAGGAGTCATCTGAATTCAGAAAGAATACGAGTTTCCACCCGATCCGAAACGACATTTTTACTAGTTACGTCGGTTAATTCTCAAGACTTAACGACAATGTGTGTACAGGTAGAAATCGAGCAAGAACGACAGACGCGTGTAGAACGAGCAGCACACATTCGTGGAACCGGAGAGTGACCTTTCGTGCTGGAATAATGACAACTGGACCGCAGAAATAGCGCGCGTGGCGAGGAAGTTAGGGACTTTTTAATAGCCATTGTAATCCCGAACAATCTGCCGGCGAATATTAAGTGCGGCGATAAAGCGGCAAAGGTCCCCGCGTGACCCTGGCTGGCACGTGTGGTACATTCGGTCCAGTCGTAAGGACGACTGCCGGCGTCAGAGAACACTATTCCCTCCTCTGTGCACCACCGGCACTTATTCAGTTCAGTGCGCGTCTCTTACCGCTCAGGGAACACAAACTGTGCAATTATAAACTTGTTTTCACAGTTTGATGTATTGCCTAACTATAACGCATTCTTAATAAAGCAACCAAATTTCCCGGATGAGTCTGCGATTATTTTGATTTTGTTGTGTATGTACATACTTTGAATTCACTTACTAGTTGCCCGGGTACACCATTCATTTCTCATAATTTAACTCTGTTAACTTTATCAAAAGAATTCTCAAGGTCAGTAAAGGCTTTGTGTTTTTCAATAACTTGGCCGACTTGATAAGTACTGTCTAAGCAAAAACTTCTCATCCGAAACCCATTCTGTTCTTAAGAAAGGTTTCGCATATTGTATCTTGAATCCAGAGTTCAGAAAACTAATACCTCGATAACTGTCACATTTTCTGCCATCTCCTTTCTTAAATAATGGGATAACATCTGCTGTTTGCCAGTTCTCTGGTATGTTGCTGTATTTCCAATAAGTATATAAATATTAAATAGTTTTATGAACAATGATTCCCCAGCATTTCATTTGCCAGAAACATCTCTCAAAGAGTGAGACAAGTGTGTCCTTTGTCACCCACATTGTTTAATACATAAATAGATGACGTCATAAAGACAAGACAGAATAAAATAGTACACTATTATTAGCTAAATTACAAAGTCATAAATACAATCCTCTTTGCAGATGATCAAATTATCTTATTGAACTCAGAAATTACAGAGAGCAGCTTGGTCCTTGCACAAGGTAGCAAATGATTACAGTATAACAACATCTAAAGGTAAAACTGACATAACGGCAGTCCACAGTAAGGAGCATTTAAGACCAAAAATAATAAAGAATGATAAACCGCTAGCAAAAATCCATACTTTTAAATACCTAGGACGCGAGATTTCATACATCGCATACAATGATCAAGGATATACAAATTGAAAAAATTCCAACAGTTGGTAAATACTATAAACCGCACTCTCCTTAAAAATACTAGTACCAGTTCCAGTGTATGGATAAGAGACCAACCGCAAATCAAAGGAGAAGTATTGACATAGCAGACATGAGACTCGTAAGACCTCCACCTGGTTACAAACTCATAGATCGGATTAAAAATAGTGAAATTAGGAATGACGTGAGTATCAGAGGCATACGTCAGAAACTAGAGCAGTACAGAAAGAACTTGCATGAACAATGTTAGAAGAACGAATACGTAAACTAATATTCAAATATACACCTCAAGTGAAAAGAAATGTTGGGCATTATAAGGAGAGATGGAAAACTAAACCGCACTCTACTTGGAATTGGTACAGGCGGTGATATCTAAACGAAATTGATGATGACGGTGAGTTCGTGACCGTTGTAAATATTTTGTCAATAAAACTGACTATATCGGTCAGTAAAATGCCTTTATTCATTGCGCCGTTTCGCAACTGCCGTCATCAGATACCAAAAAGCTTAGAACAAGCAAAACCTATATGCAATCTGGACGTCACCTCAACTTGATTACCCATAGGTTTTTAACACTGAAACTGAACCTTGTCTGGCAACTTCAAGACCCCACAACCCCGTAAGCGTTCTTTGGTGAACAGAGAAAAAAATTGAATAGCGGCCACTTTGGTGATTAACTTACGGGCGAAATCTCCGTTTGGTTGCCATTCAGGGTCTCTAAAATTCTATAGTTAAAATAAAAATTGGCTAGGACGTATGGTTTACAAAAATAATTTACATTCTGCTGCATACGGTTCGGAAAACGAAAGATAGATGGAAAAGCACTTCTTCCAGGCTACTGCAATTTATGTAATTCGCAAGGAAATAACTACCCTCGAAATGATTCGTTAATGGAAAGTGGTTTTCTGTTGATCGGAAATCTTAGTTCGTGACAACATCTAACCATTTTTCTAAAAGATGTGGCTTTGAAACAGGAAACATGCAATTAAAGGGTCGTTTATTATATCATCACGTCATAGGCCCATTTATCAGGCAAGTGCAGTGACACACAAAGCATCTAAAACTTCCACGAATCTATTATTGGCAATAACGGTCACTTCATCCAATTTATTTGTGCAATTAAACGCTGCGCGACTCATCACATGCTTTTCACGTGAACTGGAATGCGTAGACAGTATAATTACGACTAACAAATGCGGTATATATCCCCTGATAACTAAACAATGTTCGATCTGTGTCGTTAAAAGCCACAATAAACTTCTGCTTAACAGGCTCTACCACCAAAATAGAGTCCAGCGGAAGGTTCAAAATATCCCGCGGCTGAGCGCCTTCGCGGAGTCTAATTATGTTTAAAAGGTCTTTGGATAAGATATAAGCTTTTTGATATCTGATGACAGTAATAGCCGAAACGGCGTAGGACTAATGGAGTTTCATTAAGCGACCTAGACAGTTTTACTCACAAAATAGCTGTAACGCATTCACGTTGCCTTTGGTTTTCCCTTGTCCTGCAACATATTAGCTAGTGCTCTCAGGTGTCAGCGTCACACCAGTTGAAGTGTTGTGTTAATTTACTGCCACATCTGTGCTTACTGACTACCAGTGACGGAAAATTAACGGTTCTTGAATACGTGACGGACCTGTGACACATGAATAGGCTGCCTATGACCTCCGTTTCTGGACTTACAAAAGCAGATGGAGGCAAACAGAATACTTCGTTTGCTGTACCAACCGTGAGTAAAAAGCAACTTTAATCCTGAAAAATCAGTAACTTAAGCGAAAATGACTGCTGTACGAAGGAAACAGCACAAATACGAGGTCTGAAAACTAATGACTCCCATTTTTTCGTTGTGTTCTCAGTGTCGGTTGAAGTGTTACGTCACGCATATTACTCGGTCGACTTCCCAGATTCGATGTCGGTGCATGAGAAACAGTGTGCTGTAATCGAAAGAAGGGATTCGAAGAGTTTGTACACACGTGGAGCACCCTCTTTTTCAATACGAGCCCTGCGACATTTGCAGCAATTCGACACCTTGGGTTCACTGCCATCGATCATCCTCTATACAGTCTCGACTTTCATCTGTTTCAAAAATTTTAAGAACACCTTCGAGGACATCACTTAGATAATGACGAAGCAGTGAAAGCAGAGGTGGCGCTGTGGTTCCGTCAACGAAGTGAAACATTCTACAGCGACGGTATCGATAAACTGGTCTCTGGTTGGGATAATGTGTTCGTCGTCAGGGTGACTACGTCGAGGAATAAATACGAAGACATGAAGGAGAAAGGTGTAGAATATTAGTAAAGTATTTTGTAATTAAATAGTTTTAAGAGATATCAAGTAAAAACCTCGGGGGCATTACTTTTCTTCCCTCATGAGCAGTTGAATGGGACTCATATGTAGGGGAGTGTGGCATTATCTTCCGGCTTGATGACGACGGCGGCGGCATCGTGGCATGGGCTCTGCTAGATGCTGTGAACTTAAGTAGCAATCTTCTTTTTTAGACCTTCAGCTTAGGACACCGGTACGAGCTGGTTTAAAGGCGCTCAAGTCCAGCTAGCTGGAGAACCAGACGTGCTCAGCAGCACTGATGTCAGACCACCTGAAGTGAATATAATCTCCATCAAGTCTGTTTGTCGTTCTCAAACTGTTTTGATGTAAGTCGGGAACTATGAGGTCGACATAGTTTTAGTAAAGGCGCGGATTGACTGTCGGATGCTACAGGAGATCGAGAGGTTTTGGTACGTTTCGTTGATACCATGGCAATCAAATAAAGACTGCCATTTCTTCTCATGTAAACATCCTCCGCGACACTACATTTTTGTACAATCCACCTTTCCAGGTAAACTTCTTACGCATTCGACTGTGTTTGTTAATTATGTTAAAATTGTGAATGTCATGTGATTAGGACCTCCCGTCGGGTAGACCGTTCGCCGGGTACAAGTCTTTCGATTTGACGCCACTTCGGCGACTTGCGCGTCGATGGGGCTGAAATGATGATGATTAGGACAACACAACACCCAGTCACTGACCGGAGGAAATCTCCGACCCAGTCGGGAATCGAACCCGCGCTGACCACCTTTTTTTTTCTTTTTGTAATCTCGCCGGCCGGAGTGGCCGAGCGGTTCTAGACACTACAGTCTGGAGCCGCGCGACCGCTACTGTCGCAGGTTCGAATCCTGCCTCGGGCATGGATGTGTGTGATGTCCTTAGGTTAGTTAGGTTTAAGTAGTTCTAAGTTCTAGGGGACTGATGACCACAGAAGTTAAGTCCCATAGTGCTCAGAGCCACTTGAACCTTTCTTTTTTTTTTTTTTTTTTGTAATCTCATTTTAAACGTTTTCGTTCGTTGCATCTGCTCGGGGTGAATGTCGCAAGACAAGTTCTAAGTTTCTTTTAGCATGTTAACGATGTCATCTGTACTAATTTCGGTGATACCATTTACCGCAAAAAATTGTAACGTTTTGTCTACATACTCATTTTTATCCAATTTATATTTTGTACAATTGTACTGCCTTTATTAGCTTTAGTTATTAAAGCTTCATTATTTTTCAATTTAAGACTAGTATCATTAATCACTTTCTTTTCTTTAGCGCAAATGCTACTATTAGCTACCATTTATGGTTCTATAATGTTGTTACATTCATGAGCTACCCTAACTTATTGAGCCTTATCTACTTTAGCACTGTCTAGACCACAAAGTTGTCTGTCACAATAGAGACGCTATGCCTATGGGCTACGTTGTACTTCAAACCTTTCTGTAAAATTAAGCTTTCTTCCTCCGAAAAGTTAATTTGAGTTTTATTTAATACTCATTCAAAAAATTGATGCCGTGTTTTGTTATTTACTGTAATTTTATCATTATTTATCGGCATTCTCTTCCTAAGTTTTGACAAGTTCTTTTCGTGTCTGGTTTCAGTTTCACATTTACGACTACACAATCAATCGCCGATACCTTTCCAGATAACACCAACTTCAAAATTAAAATTTTCTTTAAAAGCCTTAGTTAAAACATCATATAAATCTTAAGCTTCTACATTCAACCTATCTTTCTTTTTGTACAGCTCCACTGCTCTGTCAGCTAAAGCATGTTGCACTATTTTCTTCTTAACTGAAGCCTTTTTTTCCCATTGCTTAATGTTAATGATAGCTTTAACATAGTGTGTCATCAGGTTAAACATTTTTCATTGCACTATTAAAATCAGCGGCCATACCTGTTCTTAATTTTTTTAAACTAATGTCCATATACTTGGTGACAGCCTTTGACACCTAAGCAGGCACATATTTCAAAATCCTAAAGTGGCTGCGATTCAGCAGCTGTATGAATTTGAGGAGGTTGAAAAAAATCAGCCAACCAGTTTCAAACCAAACGTTTATCTAGCCCTTGATCTCGGTTACGATATTTATAAAAATACTTCTTCAGAAGGAGTGAACCCTATAATTGCATATAAACAATCACAAACTATTTTTACATACATAACCAAAATATTAATAATAGAAAATATACGTGATGTCAGCATATTCACTTGTTATATCACATGGTCGTCACATATAAAACTGATATAAAGCCCAGAAACATCACATGTCACGGCTTAAGACAGCAGCTAGGTTACACTCGGCGTACGTCAGAATAAAGGCACAAATGTATGCGCCCTCTGGTAAAGGCTCTTGTCTACATAAAATTATAACAAGACTCAAAGAATAAAATATTTGCATTCACCATGCCACAGACAAAGGCAAACTGTCCAAAGGTACAAGCTCAAGTGATAAGGGTTCGCACGGGTCTCCCTGTCGGAGGTTCGAGACCTCCCTGGGGCATGGGTGTGTGTGTTGTCCTTAGCGTAAGTTAGTTAAGTTAGATTAAGTAGAGTGTAGGCCTAGGGACAAATGACCTCAGCAGTTTGGTCCCATAGGAACTTACCGTCAATTGCCAAATTTTCTAGTGATAAGGAAAAATTGGGATGCAGAGGGCACTAAATACACTGGTGTGGAAAAGTAAAGCAACAAATTGAAATTTTGCAAGGTTGCGTTTATTTTCCCACAAAGTTGCTTCAGCAGGTGATAGTAAAGTAGGAATAATGTAAAGAACACGGAACGTAAAAAACTGAAACTTGCATAACTTGTAGACAAAAATGTTCTTCGTTTTTTCCGACTTAACGGAGTTTAGCTTTTCCGAGTTAATCACCATTGACGTTAGCCAACCCAGCCGTTGCGCGCGCAATTGCAAGCGTCCCGTCAGATAGAATTAGTGTCAGTTGTTGTCTAAGCGTAGATAATAGCGTACGAGACTGCTCAGCCTTTGGCTCGGGTTGGATCCTTACTGCCCCCCCCCTTCCCCCGCCTGTGCAATTTTTGTATCACTTTCTGGTTCGATTTTGGGAAACCAAACGTGGAACACGTTTGGCGATTGCGTCTGTGGCGGGCCACTTAAATTTGCGCGAGTAACGTCCTCATTCGGTAACTTCAATGGAAATTAGCTCGGAAACGGGCCAGTGTATTAAATTTTTTCCTCAACTATTATCTCTCAACACACTTTTCAACACCCTTACAAGCGTTCCAGGCTGTTTCTGACCACCCTGTGCGTATTCCAGGGGCATTCAAAAGGTAACGCAACACTCTCTTTCTAAAAGCAGGTTGGTTTTATTCAGGATTCCAACAATCATATTATTTCCCACTCTTTTGGCTATAAAACAGAATTTTTGAATGTAGTCTCTGTTCTATGGGACCGACTTACGTCACCTTACTGGGAGGGCCTGTTCAAATGGTTCAAATGGCTCTAAGCACTAAGGGACTTAACATCTGACGTCATCAGTCCCCACCTAAGGACATCACACACATCCACACCCGAGGCAGGATTCGAACCTGAGACCGTAGCAGCAGCGCCATTCCGGACTGAAGCGCCTAGAACCGCTCTGTCACAGCGGCCGGAGGGTCGCCTGTACGTGCGCATTGAATCACTCTAGTGGTCGATGCGGGAACCAACGTCTTACTGCATCAATAGCCTTCCCCTCATCCACGTACTTCTCGACACGGAGTGCTTGCTTCATTGGGCAAACAGGTTATGTCTGAAGGTGCGGTATCCGGGCTGTCGAGTGGATGAATAGGAAGAGTCCCATGAATGTTTGAGAAATCCTCTCGTTTGCGCAGACTTGTGTGAGGCTTTGCGTTATCACGGAGAAGGAGAAGCTCGTTTGCTTTTTGTGCCAACGAAAAAGCTGAAGTCGTTTCATTAATTTCTGAGGGTAGCAAAATAAACTACCGCGATTTATCATTGACACGAAGGAGCATATCAAACAGAATAACGCCTTCACAGTCCCAGAAGACCTTCGCCATGGCTTCACTGGCTGATGTGGTGGGGAGCCACTCCACGGATTTTTTCAGGTTCGAAGTGATGAACAAAAGTTTTATCACCTGTGACGACGTTCGACAAAAAATTGTCACAATCAGCCGCATAACATGCAAGCAGTCACGCAAAGGTGGTCCTTCGTTGTTCTTTATGGTTTTCTTTTACGGGACAAAAAACCCAGCGGGCACCGCAACTGGTGGACGAGTGTGTCACCACTGTCAACAGACGCGTCTAGTTTTGTATCGAGGTTTTTGATTGTGATCCGTCGATCAACTCAAATGAGAGTGTCCGCACGTTCCGCCTTTGCTGGCCGGCACGAGGGAGATCGGACAAGTTTGCGCGACCTTGTTAGGATGATGACACACGTCTCGCCCAACGACTCACCATGCTTTTGTTAACTGTCAAGTCTCCGTAGACTTTCGTCTACATCTACATTTATACTCCGCAAGCTACCCAACGGTGTGTGGCGGAGGGCACTTTACGTGCCACTGTCAATACCTCCCTTTTCTGTTCCAGTCGCGTATGGTTCGCTGGAAGAACGATTGTCTGAAAGCCACCGTGCGCGCTCGAATCTCTCTAATTTTACATTCGTGATCTCCTTGGGAGGTATAAGTACGGGGAAGCAATATATTCGATACCTCATCCAGAAACGCACCCTCTCGAAACCTGGCGAGCAAGCTACACCGCGATGCAGAGTGCCTCACTTGCAGAGTCTGCCACTTGAGTTTGCTAAACATCTCCGTGACGCTATCACGGTTACCAAATAATCCTGTGACGAAACGCGCCGCTCTTCTTTGGATCTTCTCTACCTCCTCCGTCAACCCGATATGGTACAGATCCCACACTGATGAGCAATACCTCCTTTGTTGATGGACTACATTTTCTAAGGACTCTCCCAATGAATCTCAACCTGGTACCCGCCTTACCAACAATTAATTTTATATGATCATTCCACTTCAAATCGTTCCGCACACATACTCCCAGATATTTTACAGAAGTAACTGCTACTAGTGTTTGTTCCGCTCATATAATCATACAATAAAGGATCCTTCTTTCTATGTATTCGCAATACATTACATTTGTCTATGTTAAGGGTCAGTTGCCACTCCCCGCACCAAGTGCCTATCCGCTGCAGATCTTCCTGCATTTCGCTACAATTTTCTAATGCTGCAACTTCTCTGTATACTACAGCATCATCCGCGAAAAGCCGCATGGAACTTCCGACACTATCTACTAGGTCATTTATATATATTGTCAAAAGCAATGGTGCCATAACACTCCCCTGTGGCACGCCAGAGGTTACCTTAACGTCTGTAGACGTCTCTCCATTGATAACAACATGCTGTGTTCTGTTTGCTAAAAACTCTTCAATCCAGCCACACAGCTGGTCTGATATTCCGTAGGCTCTTACTTTGTTTATCAGGCGACAGTGCAGAACTGTATCGATCGCCTTCCGGAAGTCAAGGAAAATAGCATCTACTTGGGAGCCTGTATCTAATATTTTCTGGGTCTCATGAACAAATAAAGCGAGTTGGGTCTCACATGATCGCTGTTTCCGGAATCCATGTTGATTCCTACAGAGGAGATTCTGGGTTTCCAAAAACGACATGATACGCGAGCAAAAAACATGTTCTTATATTCTACAACAGATCGACGTCAGAGACATAGGTCTATAGTTTTGCGCATCTGCTCGAGACCCTTCTTGAAGACTGGGACTACCTGTGCTCTTTTCCAATCATTTGGAACCTTACGTTCCTCTAGAGACTTGAGGTACACGGCTGTTAGAAGGGGGGGCAAGTTCTTCCGCGTACTCTCTGTAGAATCGAATTGGTATCCCTTCAGGTCCAGTGGACTTTCCTCTGTTGACTTTCTGTTAGCTTCTATGAATATGTGCAATGCTCTGGTTTTCCGCCAGAGGAAACTCAATGACAGATTTCTGCTGGTAATGCACCTTCGTCAAGGCAGACATTTTGAAGGCTGCGTATAGCGCCGCCACCGATAGGACTTTAATGAAACTATAGGGGTTTTCCAACCAAAATTGTCGGGAAAAAAGGTATTGCATTACTTGTTGAACGCCCCTCGTAGATGTAGAGGTCACATATCGAGCAGTGGATGCGGAATGTCTAAGGAGCAGGACGAACAGAACAGGGGGGAGTTATACGTCTGGTGAAGAAACTGACAGCTGCGAAGCCCGCAACGTTGCGTCCCGGCTGTAGGTGGTGCACGGCGCAAGCCGTTGTTCCGGTCTGCATGGCGCGACCTCCGCGGAGCGCGTCCAATCGCCTGGCGGCTGCACGGGTCGAGCACATTCGGGGCATGGCCGGGCCGGGGCTCGAATCCCGGCCCCAGATTTACGACCTGGCAGCTCTCCAGGCAGGCCGCCGCGCCGCGCCGCGCCGTCGCCTGCCCTCGCTTCGTGTCGCTCCAGTAGCCAAGTGTTCGTGCCTATGCTGGCCGGGCCTGCTTACAGCATCGCCCTGTTCACTTTCCTACTGGCGGCAACTCTTTGTTCCGAGACACGTCAGTGCAGTATTTTGAACAGCTACATCGACATCAGTATCTACACTGCAGTCTTCTCCTCCTCCTCCTCCTCCTCCTTCTCCTTCTCCTTCTTCTTTTGTGTGTAACCCCTCCATGGATTGCATTTTCCTCTTCCCACAACTTCATCCTTTCTCTTACTCTCAGCGTATCCTAGTCTCCTGTGGGCTCTAGTGGTAAACCTCTGTTCTTTTCCTGTGTAATTCCCTGTCGTCGATTTCCGGCATATTGGTCTCGTGTGTATACTTGCTACTCCGGTTTTCCTTTCCTTTCTCCTTGAACCTCAACTCTAACCAATAATTCCAGAATTAAAAAGCCAGCCGGGGTGGCCGAGCGGTTCTAGGCGCTACAGTCTGGAACCGCGCGACCGCAGGTCGCAGGTTCGAATCCTGCCTCGGGCATGGATGTGTGTGATGTCCTTAGGTTAGTTAGGATTAAGTAGTTCGAAGTTCTAGGGGACTGATGACCTCAGATGTTGAGTCCCATAGTGCTCAGAGCCATTTGAACCAACCAGAATTAAAGGACTCACTTAATTCCTGTCTTTCCTCTTTTCCTCCCCGTTGTTTCCCATGTTCGTCATTCTATCACTTTCCCCCTGATCACATGCCCAGCGACCTTTGCCCTTTGCAGTCTGATTTCTTTTGATATTGTCCTTAACCTCTAGTATATTTCTTCCCTACATCCTCACATCTATCTTCCAGCACCTCCTTTAGCGCCTAGTATTTTCCCCGGTATTTTTCCCTCTTCTTTCTGTAATTGTTTTCTACCATTTCTTCCTAGTGTTGTCATCTCATCCGTACGTAGTTCCGAATTCATCACTGTTGTCTTGTAGCGCCTGACCTTTGTGTCATTACATGCAGGGTATATCATAATTAATGGCATAAACTCCAACAATTGGAAGTACACGACACTAGAAGAATAAATGTTTCACTAAACAAAGGTCCACAAACAAACCGGTTTGGAGATAATTGCGACTTTTTTGTTACCAGCGAACACTGACTTGGTTCTGTATAAACGATCCCAGTGTTAGGAAAAGGTAACAATAACAGGTCATGGAGGCCCAACGGCACCGACCGACCGGCGTGTCATCCTCGGACCACGGCCGTCATTGGATGCAGATATGGAGATGGATGTGGCCAGTACACCACTCTCCCGGCTATACGTCAGTTTACGAGGATGGAGCTGCTACTTCTCAATCAAGTAACTCCTCAGTTTGCCACACAAGGTTTGAGTGCACCCTGCTTGCCAACACCGCTCGGCATACGTAATGGTCACCCACTCAAGTGCTAGCCCAGCCCGACAGCGCTTAAGTTCGGTGATCTGACGGGATCACTGCGGCAAGGCCATTGTCACTCTGCAGTATTAAGAAAAGTAATTAGCGGTACTTTGGTAGAAGTGCAGGTGTTGTGAATGAACACATGGGCAGTGACATTATTATACACGTGGTTAAAGTGTCATGCTCGTACACGGATGCAGGCCTGTATCCGTCGCTACAGCGACACAGTATCGAATCTATTCGAACAAGCCTGAATCAGTACGACATTCTTGCTTAGCAGTGAGAAGTCTCTGCTTCAGTTCTTCAACTGTGTTCACCATAGTGGCGTACACCACTTACTTAAGGTGGCTCCGAACACTGAAATCCCTGGGTTTCAGATCAGGCGATCTTGGAGGCAACGCTGAAGGTGATCCTCGCACAATCCATCTTTGACCATATGAACGTTTTAGATGTCTCACCACAGCAGTCAGTTCTCCATCATCATGTATCATCCCTCTGACGTTGCTCGAAGGGCATATCCTGCAAGATAATAATGGCGTGTGACCAGGGCCGCCCGTCGGGTAGACCGCTCGCCTGGTGCAAGTCTGTCGATCTGACGCCACGTCGGCGACTTGCGCGCCGATGGGGATGAAATGATGATGATTAGGACAACACAACACCCAGTCCCTGAGCGGAGAAAATCTCCGACCCAGCCGGGAATCGAACCCGGGCTCTTAGGAGTGACAGCCCGTCGCGCTGACCACTCAGCTACCAGGGGCGGACATCCTGCAAGATGATACCGCAAAAACCAAAAAATGTGTTCAAATGTGTGTGAATTCCTAAGGGACCAAACTGCTGAGGTCATCGAGCCTAGACATACACACACTACTTTAAACTAACTTAAAGTTACAACACACACACACCCATGCCGGAGGGAGGACTCTAACCTCCGGCGGGAGGCGCTGCGCAGTCTGTGACATGGCGCCTTAAACCACACGGCCACTCCACGCGGCCCGCAGAAACCAAAGGTAATTCCGCCCATTGAGTTTGTTTGGTAACGTGTACGGAACAAATAGCCGATCACCTACAACCCCTAACAGTATATTCAAAGAGAAACGTCGCTGACGTGGAGACTCATGCACAGCGTGTGTGATGGAGCCTAGATGCCCCAAACGTAAGAACTGTGATAAACACAGCACCACTAGTGAAAGCCGGCCCAAGTGGCCTAGCGGCTCTAGGCGCTACAGTCTGGAACCGCGTGACCGCTACGGTCGCAGGTTCGAATCCTGCCTCGGGCATGGATTGTGTGTGATGTCCTTAGGTTAGTTAGGTTTAAGTAGTTCTAAGTTCTAGGGGACTGATGACCTCAGATGTTGAGTCCCATAGTGCTTAGAGCCATTTGAACCATTTGAACTAAATTTCCTTTACAGAAAGTGAGGACTTGTAGTTACGTGTAGGGCTCGGTGTGGCGACCACCGATGTCAACAGAAATACGATACCTTCGTACTAAATCTGGAACACACGATCACCAACCGTTGGTCCTCCAGCATCTGCTGCAGCCATAAACCGCGCCAGTGGGTCTTCCTTGAATGCCTCAGGGGTCTCGTAAATCAGGAATTTAATGAGACCCCACAGTGGTGGATACAAGTCCGTAGAACGAGCCGGTGAGAAAAGAAGTCTCTCAAACACCTCATTCACAACAGCAGGTAAAAAACTCTCTGGTTGGATCACAAACTCAAGTGAATTGTATGTAAATGAACCTGTAGTGGGCGTGAGGCAACACGTGGTAGGTGAATGACGTACAGTAATACCCTAGTCAATGTCGCCGAAAATGCGGGAGATTCGAACACGCGTTCTGGTACTTTGAGTGAAGCGGGAAAACAGTACGTTTCCTGACATGAGTCTCTATGCTAAAGTTAATCGTCATGGTCCTCACTACAAGATCTATATCAGTGGTTCCCAACCTAGAGTAATTACCCTGTGAGGTGTAAAATGTAATTTTCCGAGGGGTAAAAACAAAAGGATCGGATTGCTTTTCGCTCCCGAAACTGATTTTTTTAAAAGATCATTACTATTACACTGTTTCGTAATGCTCTAAACCTGGTTACGTAAGTTAACAAAAAGAATTTTTTTGTCTCCAAATACTTGCAGTAACTTGTGACACAATACGGTGTCATACATCACACATGAACATGCCTTCTCCTAGTTGTGAGTAGTTAACGCAATAAATCAGGAACTGATTCATAACTTAATGGTTTTTCCTTCGTGGGGGACCACAGTTAAGAAGTATTTTTTGAAAAAAAACTTCAAAAATGGTTCAAGTGGCTCTGAGCACTATGGGACTTAACTGCTGAGGTCATCAGTCCCCTAGAACTTAGAACTGCTTAAACCTAACTAACCTAAGGACATCACACACATCCATGCCCGAGGCAGGATTCGAACCTGCGACCGTAGCGGTCGCGCGGTTCCAGACTGTAGCGCCTAGAACCGCTCGGCCACTCGGGCCGGCAGATAAATTTCCGCCAGTTGAGTGTTAACTGTTCATTTATTTTCCATAAACGTGATTTTGGATTTTGTACCAATTCTCAGGTGGACGTTGAAATATTAAAATATGTATGACGTGTCAAGGATGACATGTCACTGACACGTCAGCATATTTTAATATTTCAACTTGCACTTGAGAACGGCTAAAAAGACGAAATCATGGTTTTATAAATTAACTGCGTCATTATTCACTTCGAAACGGATAAACGGAGTAACTGAGAGCACAAAACAACAGTGACTATGTAATGGATACTACATTGTAGTAGGTCTCCACTGTATTATTATTGTTACCACTGCCGGCCGGAGTGGCCGTGCGGATCTGGGCGCTACAGTCTGGAACCGAGCGACCGCTACGGTTGCAGGTTCGAATCCAGCCTCGGGCATGGATGTGTGTGATATCCTTAGGTTAGTTAGATTTAATTAGTTATAAGTTCTAGGCGACTGATGACCTCAGAAGTTAAGTCGCATAGTGCTCAGAGCCATTTGAACCATTGTTACCATTATTATTAGTGGCAGTGCTCATACACAACGCCATGGCAGACTGAAGTCTTCAGTTTCAGTTCAGAAATAAGACATGGAGCCATCAACTGACTTAAGAAACGTAGCTTATCTTTTAAAAATGGTTAAAGATAAGCAGTACCGATAGTGTCATTAGTTTGTGGTTAAATAAAACACCTACATATCATTTATCCTTCGTCATTTTAAAAATACACTCCTGGAAATTGAAATAAGAACACCGTGAATTCATTGTCCCAGGAAGGGGAAACTTTATTGACACATTCCTGGGGTCAGAAACATCACATGATCACACTGACAGAACCACAGGCACATAGACACAGGCAACAGAGCATGCACAATGTCGGTACTAGTACAGTGTATATCCACCTTTCGCAGCAATGCAGGCTGCTATTCTCCCATGGAGACCATCGTAGAGATGCTGGATGTAGTCCTGTGGAACGGCTTGCCATGCCATTTCCACCTGGCGCCTCAGTTGGACCAGCGTTCGTGCTGGACGTGCAGACCGCGTAAGACGACGCTTCATCCAGTCCCAAACATGCTCAATGGGGGACAGATCCGGAAATCTTGCTGGCCAGGGTAGTTGACTTACACCTTCTAGAGCACGTTGGGTGGCACGGGATACATGCGGACGTGCATTGTCCTGTTGGAACCGCAAGTTCCCTTGCCGGTCTAGGAATGGTAGAACGATGGGTTCGATGACGGTTTGGATGTACCGTGCGCTATTCAGTGTCCCCTCGACGATCACCAGTGGTGTACGGCCAGTGTAGGAGATCGCTCCCCACACCATGATGCCGGGTGTTGGCCCTGTGTGCCTCGGTCGTATGCAGTCCTGATTGTGGCGCTCACCTGCACGGCGCCAAACACGCATACGACCATCATTGGCACCAAGGCAGAAGCGACTCTCATCGCTGAAGACGACACGTCTCCATTCGTCCCTCCATTCACGCCTGTCGCGACACCACTGGAGGCGGGCTGCACGATGTTGGGGCGTGTGCGGAAGACGGCCTAACGGTGTGCGGGACCGTAGCCCAGCTTCATGGAGACAGTTGCGAATGGTCCTCGCCGATACCCTAGGAGCAACAGTGTCCCTAATTTGCCGGGAAGTGGCGGTGCGGTCCCCTACGGCACTGCGTAGGATCCTACGGTCTTGGCGTGCATCCGTGCGTCGCTGCGGTCCGGTCCCAGGTCGACGGGCACGTGCACCTTCCGCCGACCACTGGCGACAACATCGATGTACTGTGGAGACCTCACGCCCCACGTGTTGAGCAATTCGGCGGTACGTCCACCCGGCCTCCCGCATGCCCACTATACGCCCTCGCTCAAAGTCCGTCAACTGCACATACGGTTCACGTCCACGCTGTCGCGGCATGCTACCAGTGTTAAAGACTGCGATGGAGCTCCGTATGCCACGGCAAACTGGCTGACACTGACGGCGGCGGTGCACAAATGCTGCGCAGCTAGCGCCATTCGACGGCCAACACCGCGGTTCCTGGTGTGTCCGCTGTGCCGTGCGTGTGATCATTGCTTGTACAGCCCTCTCGCAGTGTCCGGAGCAAGTATGGTGGGTCTGACACACCGGTGTCAATGTGTTCTTTTTTCCATTTCCAGGAGTGTATGAGTGGTCAAAGAATATTCTTTTTCATTCCAAATTTTAGTCAGACGCTAATAAGGGCGATCGTGGGGGTAGCAACTAATATCTGATTACACTCAGGTGTCATGCTGTCAGGAAGGTATGGAACCGCTGTTTTAAAACGTGTGTAAAGTGAAATTAGCTACTACCTGTATTTCTCTTTATACATGATGCAGAAATCAATGATCTGACGGCTAATGAAACAACGCATATATTTGGTTTGCAGCATTTCTATGTACCACAACTGCATGTTAAAACATGTGATGTTAAATTGAGACCAGACTGTTCATTGTCCTAGAGCAAATGGTGAGCTGTTCTATATTTTAACTCGAAACATTGGTGATTGTGGTGGCAAAACCACGCAGTACAGTGACAAATGACACATTACCATACATATCGTTACACGACAACTGGAACGTTTAGAATAAGGACATCCTCATTTTAAGTATGGGGAAGTTATCATTAAAGTGCAGGCGTTGACAGAAGTTCAGTGTGATCTGCAATTATCGTTTGGCAGCGAAACTTGGTGGATTTTCGAATGTCTTAATGTAGAGCCGATTTACGCTGGAAAAAATTAGTTCTAGTGTTGGCCACCGGGTGCAAATATGGCGCTGTACTTATAGAGGTATAGAAATGTTTACATATGCAACGGATCAGGAACAGGACATGGGCAGGAAACGTCAAACAAGCTATAAAGGCACAGTGGTGATTTTATTATCAACCGCCGCTTGAGCAGTTTGTTCAAGACGAGCACCGGAGACGTCGAAAAGATGCTGTACAGTGCCAGATCTGCGCCTCGTGGCCAAACTTGAAACTAACTTTTTTTCAGCGTATATCGGTTTCGCATTAACGCATTAGAATATCTACCATGTTTCGCTGCGGTTCAATAATTGTGGCCCACAGTAAACCTCCGCGAGTACCTGCAGTTAAATTATTACCACTCAGTACATCTGTGCACATTTATTATCATCTCTTTTTTTCTGACTTATCTTTACCCTTGATTTTAATTTCCATTTGAAATATGTCTCAACTTAAAACTAATTTTGGTTGTAGAGCACCGACAACGTGCAACAACTGATTAATAGTTCGTCCCGTAAACGCAATATGGCCGTGTGATTATGAACGAAATGCTCGAGAACGGAAATGACAAGACAAAATATCGCTTTACAAGTATCACTAATTTGGTAGTTGACAGCTGCTCTAAAACGCGTCCTTCCATATTTACTTTCTTTCATTGTTTCCGTGAATTTCTTTAGGCAAATGCTGGAATCATTCCTTTGAAATGAACGCCGCCGAATTCCTTCCTCATCCTTCGTAATCCGAGCTCGCGATCTGTCACCAATAGCCACATCGTCGACAGGACGTTAAACGCATGTCTCCCTTCACGAAATTCGCCAATGAATGCGGCGCGGCAAGTGTATTGAGAGCAGTCTCAGAGCTGGAGAGGAAAAGTATCCCATAAGCTCCAGCGAGCTAGCGTCCTTGGCCTTCTATAAGCGAAACGCTATTCAAACTCTTCCAGCGAGATACTACAGCAGCCTGCTGCGCCAGCTCAGCCGTTGAGTCACGCCTGCATTCCGCAGCCAATTGCAACCGGAAATTGTACATCAGACGCTGTCGTGAAGAGGACGTTACGATCGGCTGAAGGCTGCAAGGGGCTGTGTTGCAGCATTATACGTTGCCTCAGTTTTGGGCGGTGCAAGTAACATTGCTGTGCTTTGTCCGTACTTCCTGTTTACAATTACCACTAATACTTTAGTGAAAAGCACTAAATCATCGGGTTCGTGGCTCAACAAAAAATGGCTCTGAGCACTATAGGACTTAACTGCTGTGGTCATCAGTCCCCTAGAACTTAGAACTACTTAAACCTAACTAACCTAAGGACATCACACACATCCATGCCCGAGGCAGGATTCGAACCTGCGACCGTAGCAGCCCCGCGGTTCCGGACTGCGCGCCTAGAACCACTAGACCACCGCGGCCGGCGTGGCTCAACATAGACGACATTTTAATCACACATTACATAGAACGTGCGCTGCACGTTGTCACACTCGCAGGATTCTTCACTGTTGGCAGTGTCTTGGACAACGCCTTCAGTAACTTTCACATCTTCCCCTAGGAAAAATGCGACCCTGTTATCTATTGTACAAACCATCTCAGGACAGTCTGCTGTCATCTTTGTATGTACCTAGTAATTATAATTAAATTTTCCTTATTTAACACGTTTTAACACGGGAACTAATACCGTACGAGTGCCAAAGTTGGTAGCACTAATGTCAAGGATATGAGGAAGAGAAATAATGCAGAACCAATACAACTGAAACACTATTAATGCGCTACTACGGTATATCATATCATTATATACCGGAACCTTTACTTCTACAAGAGGGGCTCAATAAGGAGCCCATCAGCGTCCAGAAGAGTCTGAAAGCGCAGGATTGCATTCTGCACAGCAAAACGAGGCATGTCCGTGGGTATGCTGCCTAACTCTCTTCATATCAGATCAGCGCATGTGTGTATGTTCCCCTCATAAACGCTGTCAGTCAGGGAGCCCCACAACCAGAAATCACAGGGAGTGAGATCAAGTGATGTCCAGGCCATGTATTTGGAAACCATCGGCTGATAATTCGATCCTTCCCAAATGCGTTTCGGAGAAGCAGGTGAACGTCCCGAGCGATGTACGGTGGGCCCTGTCTTGCATGAAAACTGTTGAGTTCAATCCGTCTATCTCCTGTAGGGCGGATATGACATGCTGGCGAAGCATATCGCAGTAACTCTGGCCAGTCACACTACACGTTTTTGATCTTTGAGCGCCAACCTGTTCAAAAAAGAATGGGCCAATGGTGAACGCAGCCGTGAAGCCAAACCATACGGTGACACGCTGACTATACGGAGGAACTTTATGCACAGTGACTGGAAGTGAAGATCCCCATACTCGGCAATTATGTGTGTTCACCTCATCGGTCAGAGAAAAATGAGCTTCGTCTGTCCATAGGATGGTCCAGGGCCAGCCCTCAACTTCAATCCTTGCGAGAAACTGGAGAGAGAAGTCAACACGTCGTTGGGCGTCGTATGGTGCAAGATGAATCTTGCACGGATACCATTTGCGAATGGTTCGAAGCACCTCCGTACAGTGGACCAAGAGATGTTCAACTTTGGTGACACAGCACGCGCACCGCCTGACATTCGGGAATTGCTCCCAACGTTGTCTACCATAGTGACAGCAATTTCATCAACTACTTGTGGACGTCGGCCTCTTCCCCGAGAGACGCTCAATTCTCCAGTTGGAACGAACTTCTTCATGATGCTCCGCACAGCAGATGGAGAGACGAGCCTTCCGTAATCCTTTCAGCCGGCTATTTTCTCGAAGTGCAGCTCCAGCATTACTGTTGTTTTGATAACAGAGCTTCGCCAATAACGGCCTGCCCTTTTTCCCCAAGATCGGGTGACACGTCAACAGGTGCACTGCTACTGGTCAGGTGTTTGAGGCTTTGTATCACGATGACTGATCACGGCACCTAGTGGCCAAAATTGGAACTGAACGGTGGCACTGTAACGCATCGAAATCATGCAACCCCATACTCTGGACATTAATGCACCAAGTTTGGTACTCGTGCTGTAATTAGTTTCCGTGTTGTAACGTGTTAAATAGGAAAAATTTAATTGTAACTACCCGGGATAATTGAACGCCACTTCCATCTCCTTTAATAGCTGGAAGGGATGCCGCTGGTTATGTATACTGCATCAGCCCCGGACCATTCTAAACCTCCCACTACATTGGCTGCTCTATTGACACGGGATACTCAAGCCACGCAAATCGAAAAATTTGGCTATATTTTCCGAATCATGGAACATAATCAGAAAGATAAAAAATGCAACAAGATATCGAACGAAATGTATTACCATCGCAAAAGTACAGTTGTTTGACTAAAAAATCGATACCACATGTGACCACCTCTACGGCAACGAATCGAGATTTAAATTAACAATGCGATTCTGAAAACATCGGGAAACACATTATTTGAGATCAGAGAGTCTTTAGGATCGTAAATTCAATTTTGTTACAATAAGCGACAGTTTAAAAATGTTACAACTCCCATTAATATCTGAGACAAATAACACCCACAGCTCTATCATATAAATCACTGAGTCGCCCTCATAAACTAAATTTTGTAAATTATTGGATTAGCAAGAATATCTAAATTCTCCAAGTTCTAGATATTTCATAGCATTCTTGCACTCTGAAATGTTTTCCAATATCTGTTTACTGCCCCTCGCTTAGAGTGTGGTTTTGCGTAAACTCTTTAATGAGTTACCTAGTTAGAAAAATCGCTGTTAATACCCCCAAGCACTCTATGGAAACCTCAATATCAACAACGTACCACTAGTAACTTCATTGCACTCATGTTGGCAAGTGGACCTATGTGCAGTATGGATCTATGTGCAGTTCGATAGTAACCTATCGCATATGTTATCTAAGACAAAGTTGTATTTATAATTTAAACACGTGCACAACAAGCTGTTGATAAATAAGTTAGTTTTGTAATGACTTGGTGAAATGGTTCGTTCTGGATACGAATTCAAACTCAGGATCTAACTGCAATCCTAACTATGCCAAGCTTTCTTGTCTGGCGGAGACTCGAACATAGTCATTCCTGACGAGACACAATGGGACGTGAATTATTTAATTTTCGGCCAGCATCAACAAGTCTGAACTTGAAACTACATTTTTCTACTGTATGGGTGTTCCAGTCAAGAAACACTTGTCCTTGTTGACTGACCACCACAGATGAAAAGTATGATTTTATTCACAAGCAACAAAGTGTGCGTGTGTGTTTAAACTCGAAATAACGTGATGTAAAGTTTTTTGTTGGGCGGGTATTTGAATGCAGCCCCTGGTCGGATTCTTAGCTAAGCACGGTCAAAAGTTAGATGACTTTTTTTCACAAGTAGCAAGATGTTTGAACCTGGAATGTCAATACAATGGCTTACCCTCGTTCAAACCAGACACCTATTTGCTTTTTTTCTAAGAACGAATGAAATTACGCATCGGTTTCTTTCACCACTAGCGTGATGTGGCCTTTTTTTTTTTTAGCTACAAGTAACCTGAACAAAAGTTCCGTGCTAACTGGGAGTCTAACCCCGCGCATATCGTTGCTGTTGGCTACAAACAAAGAGATGTTAACTATCGAATTCTTTTTCACCAGCAGCGAGATTTATGCATGATAGAACTTGCAATAGTGTGATGAAAAGTTCTGAGTCTGACAGAGTCGAAACCGGCACGTCTCCTCATTGCTGACTACATACGAAGAGACGACGTTATCAAAATTACTTTTATCAGTAATTAGGTGCGCGAGTGGCGGAATTTGAGATGACATTATGAACATTATTGTACCACACCAGGATTCGAACCAGGCACTCATATTTCGTGCAAGCCTTAAAGAGTTTGGAACCTTGGGGAAATAGTGAAATGATGGGATTGTACCGTTCCGAAGAGCGAAAGTGAAAATCCGATTTCATTAAAATCCGTCTGGGTGTACTGTCACGTTATCTTATCAAGTACTCAACACACTAAAATAAGCCGACGTTTCGGTCAGTTTGACGTAGTCTACGTCAGGGCAAAGACTAATTAGCTGAGGAGTGGCTGCTTCAGGTTATCGCTTTTCTAACAGTGTCCCGTAATTTGAATACTTCGGAGCACGATAGTATATAAAATAGTTGAATGGAACAGGAAAAGATGGAGGAAAAAATACGGTTGCCAGCATAGTAGGGTGATGCTATACGAAAATCAGTTGGTTACTGGAAAGCGTAATTTGTGGCACATGTACAATGGAAAAAAATTTTTTTAGCGATCGAAGATTAATGATTGCGTTAACTTAAGACCTCTAAATGCGTTCCCTCACAGTAACGATTATTTTCTTTGAAACGTCACTGTCCGAAATTATCCCAATCACTTTTCTAAATGCACCCGAAAAAACTTAATGATCCTGGCAGAACGAAGTAAAACGACGCAACAAGCAGAATTCATTATGAAAAAATTCATTAATTTAATCAAGTTTATATTGATTAATAGATTTCAACTTTGCTTCAGAGAAAATTCCGAGACAGTTAATATTTCAAATAACGCAGTTTCCATTGATAAGCAAAATTAATTAAGCAAATACTTTCATTATCACATTGAAAGTCTAATAAAGACATTTATTTATGTAAACTGATCAGTCGATTATGTTTGCATTATTGATAAGACAATAACATTAAAAAGAAATAAATTATATTCGCTGTTAAATTAGTAAAACTGTTTGGGGCCTTAATAAAGGGCATACTGGTGTCAGTTAATAATAATAACCAAATGCAGAGGGTATTAAAGAACACACATTTGTATTGCAGTCATCCTGTAAATAAAATTCATGGCATCCCTTTCAGAGATGAAAGTACCGCAGATGTTCGACGCCGAAGATACCACTGGGTCCCACATCCACGACAGTACCCAGTCGTCTCCAAAATGGCTGTCCAGACTCGGTGCGGAAGGCCTTCTAAGCTGACTCTCGATATGAAAATCTTCTAGTAACATTCGAAAGCTCGATGCAGCAACACCGACTCTCAGATGTGTAAGCGTACTACATCTGCTAAACTTGCAGCGCGCCTGACGATTATTTGCAAAAACAGTTCACTTAAAAACTGAAGTAGCTGACAATGTACTAGGCCACATTTGAGTGCAAAATAACCTTGATCAGGGCCAGTGTTACTATTAATTACGACCCACAACAGCTCGACAATACAACATTTATTTTTCTACATCGCGACTATATAAAATGATATGATTTATTTCGACTGTGCTAGAAATCATCTTCATATGCAAAATAGATAGAACAAATATTGATCATGAAAAGTCTTACATACAAAATATGTAAACAAAAGAAAAAACAGGAAATGACAAAGCTCATAACAAAATATCGATACAGAGTGTAACACGTCACAAGTTGCACAATCAAGTACTGAGACATTGAAACTACTGTGTCTTTTGTGATGCTGCCATTTAAGACAAAATCAAAAGGTGCATGTACTACAGAGCACCACTGTATGCGCAATTACAAAATAGAATTTATCATGTTAAAACAAATTTGAACAATATATAACAGAATGTTAGGAAGTGAACTCTCAGTAGTAAAACAGTTCAACAACTGAAAATAATAGACTGAAGAGCCAAAGAAACAGGCACATCTGACTAATAGCGTGTAGAGCTCTCCTGGAACTGCCGCAACACGATGTGAAATAGACTGGAATAATGTCTGAAGTAGTGCTGGAGGGAACTGACACCATGAATCCCGCAAAGATGTCCCTAAATCAGTAAGAGTACGAGGGGGTGGAGATCTCTTCTGAACAATAATGTTCATATCTGGGGAGTTTGGTGGCCAGCGGAACTGTTTAAACTCAGAAGAGTGTTCCTGCAGGCAATATGTAGCAATTCTGGACGTGTGGGGTATTGCATAGTCCTGCTGGAATTGCCGAAGTCCGTTGGAATGCACAATGGACATGAATGGATGCAGGTGGTCAGGCAGTATGCTTACGTACATGTCACCTGTCAGAGACGTACCTAGGCGTATCAGGGGTCCCATAACACTCCAACTGCACACGCCTCACACCATTAAAGAGCCTCCAACAGCTTGAACAGTACCCTGCTTACATGCAAGGTCCATGGATTCATGAGGCTGTCTCCATACCCGTATACGCTGATCCGCTCGATACAATTTGAAACGAGACTCGTTCGACGAGGCAACATGTTTCCAGTCATCAACAGTCCAATGTTGGTGTCAACGGCCCAGTCGAGACGTAGAGCTTTGTTTCGTGCAGTCATCAAGGGTACACAAGTGGGCCTTCTGCTCCGAAAGCCCATGTCGATGATGTTTCGTTGAATGGTTCGCACGATGACACTTGTTGATGCCCCAGCTTTTGAAATCTGCAGAAATTTGCGTAAGGGTTGCACTGCTGTCACGTTGAACGATTCTCTCCAGTCGTCGTAGGTCCCGTTGTTGTAGGATCTTTTTCCGACCGCAGCGATGTTGGAGATTTGATGTTTCACCGGATTCCTGATACTCACGGTACATTCGTGAAATGGTCGTACTGGGAAATCCCTACTCCATCGCTACCTCGGCGACGCCGTGTCGCATCGCTCTTGCGCCGACTATAACACCACCTTCAAACTCACTTAAATGTTGATAACCTGCCGTTGTAGGAGCAGTAACCGGTCTAACAACTGCGCCAGACACTTGTTGTCTCATATAGGCGTTGCCGACCGCAGTGCCGTATTCTGCCTGCTTGCATATCTGTGTAATTGAGTACAGATACCTATAGTAGTTTCTTTGGCGCTTCAGTGTATGGTTCAAATGGCTCTGAGCACTATGGGACTCAACATCTTAGGTCATAAGTCCACTAGAACTTAGAACTACTTAAACCTAACTAACCTAAGGACATCATACACACCCATGCCCGAGGCAGGATTCGAACCTGCGACCGTAGCAGTCCAGCGGTTCCGGACTGCAGCGCCAGAACCGCACGGCCACCGCGGCCGGCACTTCAGTGTAAAATATGGGGATAATGTATGAGAAGGTGAAACAATAATTCTAATGTGTAGGCTGCTAACTGATAATGGAAGGTGCTCGTTAGTAAATCACTAAGTAACGAAACAATTAAAACGCATTGTATAGAAAGAACTGTTGCACCATCAAATATGTCATTGCACATCAGTAAGTTACGGAATAAGTTAACAAATAAAACGCGAAACACAGAAGGGGACAGAGTGGACGTTGCATCACAGATGTGTTTTGTTGTAGCCACCAGACATCGGTTCCTTCCGGCGCACCGTAAGTTATTGTCCCTAGTCGCCGACGAACTGTGGACAAGTGAAAATGTGTCCTAGAGCCGGCCGCTTTGGCGGAGCGGTTCTAGGCACTTCAGTCCGGAATCGTGCGACTGCTACGATCGCAGGTTCGAATCCTGCCTCGGGAATGGATGTGTGTGATGTCCTTAGGTTAGTTAGGTTTAAGTAGTTCTAAGTTCTAGGGGACTGATGACCTCAGATGTTAAGTCCCATAGTGCTCAGAGCCATTTGAACCATTTGGGTCCTTGCGGATGCAGTCTTCTCGTCTTGACACGATGCAATAAGTGCCAGAATCGCTCTCGTTTCTGTATGACACTGTATCACATTTTAACATACGGCGTCAAAGTAGCAGATCACTACAGCGGCTCCCCAGAAATATTACAGTACTCGTTCTGAGTAAAGTCGCATTGTGCTCCGAAAAATATTGCGAATGAACACTGCAGGCTTTATCGGAACGAGTATTTCAACATTTTTGAGGATCTGCTGTAGTGTGTTAAAATCTGACACGATGACATGCAGAAACAAGGGTGATTGAGACGCTTATTGCCTCCTGTGAAGACGGCAAGACTGTTTCCGCATGGAGCCCCGTTCATTCGTCAACGGTACGACGGCAACTTGGGGGCAACAAGATAGAGAAAGCTGGGAGGAAGCGACATCTGATGGCTGCAATGAACTCATCGGTGGCGCAACATTTCCACTCTGATCTTCTGTACTTCGCATCTTACTTGTTAACTTACTTCGAATAATCCGTATGAAGAATGGCGGGGCAATGTAGGGCACCCACGGAGGCGGTATCCTACAAAACTTTAGTTCGATCGATAATTGAGAGCCGGTCCGGAATCTGTGTCTCATACAAGGTAGGACTGATAGAGGAAATACCGAAAATCGTAAGAACAAGAGCATTTTTCATCACGGGATACTCTACTAAGAACTAAAGACGCGATGCTCCTCTAACTGCAGTAGCAGAGGCTGGAAGAGAGGCGCTATGCATCACAGTGTGGTTTCCTGTGTTCAGACAGCCTACCTCGCGAAAAGACCATTAAGGAAAAATGAGAGAGATTCAAGCCCATATACAGGCTTACCAGAATCGTTCCCTCGCTCAGCATTTGTCGATACGAAGAGCGATAGTTGTGGTCGGTGAACGGATTTCAGCCTCTCGTGGAGCCCGTGTTAGGAAGCGTCACCACCACCATTATTTTGATAAGGGGTGATACACGCTACTTCGTGGTTGCCTCCAAGTCAAAAGTTCACGAGTGAACATGCCGTAATGGTCCATTTGTGTACGGTTCCTTCATTCTCCCTAAAATATCAGTGCAAGTCAGTAGCAACAGGAAGAGCCACTCCTTCCTACCAGTATTCCGAATTCCAATATGAACACGCCGACCCGGTGAAGATATGGTATAAAGGCCTATGTCTGTATTAAATATATTAAATTTACCAAATATTACAAATAACCAATTAATGTAACTAACACCCAATACAGTTAATGTAACTCACAACCAACACAATCAACTTGTTATCTTTCCTTCCTTCTCCTCCTCTTCATCCTTCTCTTTCTCTTTCAATATAGTATAACTAGATGATGTAAAATAAGTAAGTTTGTAAATGTAAAAGTAAAATTGTAAATATAAAATTGAAAAACAAACTAGCATGTAAAATTGTATAAGTGAAGTTGAACAACTGATTGTAAGTAATGACAAATTTGCACTGATGCAACAAATAAAATGTAACAGAATAATAAAATGTATCCTGATACATCTAAAAAGGCTGAAAAGGGTAGTGCAGACCCTCAAACAGCCCGCCCTTCCCCCTCAGGGAAGGGAATGAAAAGTGCAAAAAAAAAAAAAAAAAAAAAAGGCAAGAAAAAGAATAAGAGGCTAGGACAGTTGTTTATTCTCTGTAATTTCAACTATTGCTTCAATTTTTGCGCAGAGTCTCTGCATAGCTGCGAAATATTATCATTATGCTTATTTAGGGTCTCGCAAGGGAGCCTAAACTCCTTCATTGTTTCTATTTTGCTTCTTTTCTCTTAGTTCAGTACACTTTCTTCTCGTTTGAATGCCTGATCTGTGTTCAGAATTTGACCAGCTATCCACCAGGCCATTTTACCACTAAATCTCAGTAGGGGGCGATAGGAAGCTTCCCTTTGTCAGTAACGTATTTTGTGTGGGTAAAATAGTTTTTCCAGAGAACTTTTACCCAAGGCACACAAAAACTGTGGTTCACTGATGCGTAACTATACAGACAGATTTAAATTTTATGACAAATGTTGATGGTGTTGGGACAGCAAGCAGCCACAAATTTATTTTCAGTTCCTATATTCAAAGGGTACCGTTACCGGTTTCGAATCGTTGTGATTCATGTACATAAGTTGTTGGGGGGGGGGGGGGGGGGCGTTGTTTGGGGAAGGAGACCAGACAGAGAGGTCATCGGTCTCATCGGATTAGGGAAGGAAGTCGGCCGTGCCCTTTGAAAGGAACCATCCCGGCATTTACCTGGAGCGATTTAGGGAAATCACGGAAAACCTAAATCAGGATGGCCGGACGCAGGATTGAACCGTCGTCCTCCCGAATGCGATTCCAGTGTCTAAGCACTGCGCCACCTCGCTCGGTCCGTTGTGATTCATCCTCAGACGGTTTACACGCTTTCTTTAGGACATGTGGTGTGTTTTTTACAGGTTGATTGTCCTAAAATATAAATAATACATAATTATAAACATGCCACACACAGATGGTTGCGTTACAGATTTTCGTTGCATGTGACTTACGTGAAATGTCGGTTTGGAGTGTTTGTTTTCATAACAAACACTTATGAAAACAAACACTCCAAACCGACATTTCACGTAAGTCACATGCAACGAAAATCTGTAACGCAACCATCTGTGTGTGGCATTTTTAGAATTATGTATTATTTATATTTTAGGACAATTAATCTGTAAAAAAACACACCACATGTCATAAAGAAAGCGTGTAAACCGTCTGAGGAAGAATCACAACGATTCGAAACCGGTGACGGTACCCTTTGAATAAAGGAACTGAAAGTAAATTTGTGGCTGGTTGCTGTCCCAACACCATCCACATTTGTCTTCAAACAACAGCCACGGTCTCCATCATGTCATAATACGACAAAATTGCATTTAAATTTTATTCCCATCTTTAACTCTTGGGATGAAGCCTACCTTTCCCACAGAGATCGCGGCAGTGTGAGGTAATGAACCATAGTTCCGTAAATGGTGATGATTCAAGAGGACACAATCATTTTGACGCCTCGTCATTCTACCCTCAGTGCTGGAGCACTTGACGGGACGCCGGCTACGTCGTAACGGTACAGAGAGAGGGATTGTAGAGGCGCAGCGTGTGAGAGCGACGCGCTGCTCTGCGGTCGTCGGCTCCCAGCAGTGAGACGGCGCTCTCCTCTTTAACCAGTGACGTCACAGAGGGGCGCCGGCGGCGCGCCGCAGGACGGAATTAGCGCTGGAGGGGAGGGGGTGGCGGGTGGGGGTGGGGAGTGGGAGAGGGGGCAGAGCCGCGCCGGGGCGGCGGCCAGGGGTCAGTGCGCCCGCCTCCTCCGCGGCCGCGAATTCCCACCGGCACGTTGCACCCTGGCTCGCGAAACCCCACACCGCTCTCACAGCGTAGTATCGAGAACGCCAAAGAATCGAAGGTGTCCGGGCATTTGCCACGCCGGACATTTGCCACGGTTTTACCTGCTCCGAAGGGTTCGGTCCCTTGTCTCCCCTCCCCCTCCCTCCTCCTCCTCCTCCTCCTCCTCACCCGTCCGCCCAGTTTGCTTTCGAAGTTCCTAACGTGACCATCAGTATGCAAGTTATTACAACGAACAAGGGCAGGCCTCCTGCTCATTACAAAGGCTACGCGTATCTTAAACAGAGGGAATCTAAAGAAGGTGTTGTTACATGGATGTGCTTACGCCCAAAAGCGGATCATTGCAAGGGAAAGTTGCTTTCGAGGAACGGAGAAGTTTTGAACGTATTAGAACATCTCTGTGGACCACCTGACGATGCGGCTCTGAAAGTGAGAAAAAAAATGGTTCAAATGGCTCTGAGCACTATGGGACTCAACTTCTGAGGTCATTAGTCCCCTAGAACTTAGAACCAGTTAAACCTAACTAACCTAAGGACATCACACACATCCATGCCCGAGGCAGGATTCGAACCTGCGACCGTAGCGGTCTCGCGGTTTCAGACTGCAGTGCCCAGAACCGCACGGCCACTTCGGCCGGCAAAGTGAGAAAGCAAGTGGAAAGAGCGAAGACAAGGTCTCGAGAAGAAACTACACAGTTATCGGAGATATACGCGGATGAAATGGGAAATCTACATAATAAAGTTTATGACCTTGTTACAGTGATGCCTAATTCAGAATCTATGAAGAGAACCACGCGTCGTCGATGGAGTCAAGAGCGGGGGAACCAACAAGCGCCTAAGAACTTTTATGAAATTGATCTTCATGAAGATCTATTGAAAATGGGAGATGGCAGTAGTTTTCTTCCGGAAGACGATAGATTAGAGGCGAGAATAATGATTTTTAGTGGAAGCAAAGGAAAAAAAGTTTAAAAACATGTTCCCATTTTTTTATGGATGGAATATTTAAGAGATGCAGCAAGCAGTTTGCACAAATCTACACCCTACACGTAGACTTAGGAGGCCCGATTTAAGAAACAAACATTCTTCCTACTGTATTTGCACTGCTCCGTAATAAGAAGAAAGACACATATGTTCGTCTGTTTCGTCTAATAAAACAGGCAGTCTCTGAGTGGCGTCCTAAACAAGTAAAGGTGGACTTTGAGGCAGCTGCGATATCGGCCATTCGTCACGTTTTTCCCACAACTGAAATAAATGGATTTTATTTCCATATGAAGAAGAGTTTATGAAGAAGAATTCAAGTTCTCGGTCTAACTGAGGAGTACCGCTAGAACGAGGATTTAAGACTTCACGTCAGCATGTGTGCAGCGCTGGCAGTTGTAAAACCGGAGGACGTAAGCAATGGATGGATTGAGATTCATGCAGAAGCTCCTGATAACGGAAGGTTCTCTCAATTTTTTGACTACTTTGTGGATAACTGGCTAGAGAATGAGGATATCGCAATAGAAATGTGGGACTGTTACGGAAAAAGGCTTCGAACGACGAATGCTGTTGAAGGGTGGCACAATAAAATAAATAGTATTATTGGAAACCGTCACCCCAGAATCAACTATTTGGTGGAGGGCTTGAAAAAGGAAGCAGAGCTCACAAACTGCATGTACATGAAATTGGAAATGAATCTTGAAGGTAAGAAAAGGAAGAAGAAGTACTTAAAGCTGCAAGACAGGATAGAGAGAATCGTAAAGAATTATGAAGAGACTGGCAACATTAGGCCTTGCTTGAAAGCCATTGCCCATATTCAGAAACTGGACTAAAATACGTTAAAAATAATGTATTAAAAACTACGAAACCACTGAGTCCTCGCAGATTACTGAGATAAAATTATTAAAACATTGAAGCAGCATTATCGGAGCTAATATTAAGTTGTAATTGTAAATAGAGTGTACATTAGTTCAGCGTGTTTACGCTGATTTTACACACGCCAGAATGGTAGATGGTCATTTATGATTTTCACGGTCCAAAGCCTGTGCAAAGTGTGGTGCGAATCAGCCTTTAATGTAAAAATTAAAAAGTGTTTCAAGCCTCTCAAAAGTTCCCTATTGTTGTCACGTTAAGGTAACTTTTTTCTCTCTTCCAGTATTGTGGTCATACTATTAAATAATTGTGAGTTCTAAAATAATTTTCTGAAGCTTCAGAATCGCAACTATTACCTTAAATATCATGGTTTGTTAAACTGATAGTATACGTTTTTGTAAAAAGAAAATGGGAACTGAACCTTTGAATTGCACCTAAAATTGACATCCCAAAACTGATCTGATCCTAAGGTTGACATTTTTGGCACCTAAAATGTTTTTTATTTAAGTTTAGCTGCAAACGTTTATAGTTGATGTAAATCTACTTAAGTACATTTAGATATAGTCCTTTAAAAATTAAAATTTCTTACTAAATTGTTGATTATCTTTAAACAGGTTAGTAAAAGCAAGGAGATTACTATTGAAAATTACTTGTCACTACAGAACATCAGAAACAAATGTATTAGACCTACTTTTCTTATACATTAGAGACTTTTTCAAAATATATTTGATCATTTCCTCTGTCACTGACAGTGTAATTTCAGTTGCTTTGCAACACCAGGGATATCTACTTCTAAATTATGTTTGCAGCTGTTCTCATTTAGAATTCTGGAATACTTACTTCGTCTTCTTTGGTGAAGGAATTTCGAAAAATGCATTTACTAACTCCACTTTAGTGGCACTGTCATCAGTAACATTACCGTCGCTGTCGCGCAGCAAAGGTAATTACTGAGCCTTTCCGCTGGTTTACTTAACATGGGAGCAGTATCTCTTTTGATTTTCCGCCACATTTCTAGAGCGAGTTTCGTTGTGGAAACTATTAAATGTATCTCGCATTGAAATCCGCACCAAATTTCGAGCCTCAGTAAAACTTCACCAATCTTGGAGATTTTGCGTTCGTCTAAATTATACGTGCCTTTTGCAGTGCTCCTGCAACAGCTTTCTGTCGTGTTTTGTGGACCATACGGAATGAGTTCTGTCTCTTATTAATTTATTTGGAATATCTCGAGTACTGTTGATACTATTTCTTTGAACTTAAGCCACATATGGTCTTCATTTATATAGTTGGAAAGGATCGGAGACTATCTCTTAGAAAGACGTCACCCGAATTTTTAGCTGCTTTTATAAAAAGATATATTTCGCTTTTAGTTTTGGTCAATTTATTTGTTACGGAATTGAGCCTCGCTACGACTGCGCGTTCACTAATCCCTGTATCCGTCGTGACGCTTTGGATTATTTGTGGCTAAGAGGTCAAGTGTGTTTTCGTAACAATTTACAATTTGAATGGCCTCGTCAACTAATTGTTAATAATAATTTTATAAAAAGCAGTTAGAACAATTACGGAAGTTGTTTTCTATTTCCAGTTGGGTATGAAAATGTCTTTTTGTCAACATACGGAAGGCAGACTGAAGTCACTGCCAACTATAATTGTATGAGTAGGGTACCTATTTGTAATGAGGCTCAAGTTTTCTTTGAACTGTTCAGCAACTGCTTCATCTGAGACAGGGGGTCGGTAAAAGGAGCCAGTTATTAATTTATTCCGGTTGTCGAACATAACCTCTGCCCATACTAAGTCACAGGAACTATCTGCTTCAAAGTCGATTGTGAGCTTACATTATTTTTCCTTAAGTTGTGCTTCTTGTTTCTGTTGTAGTGCAGATAATTACAATTACGGCTTTTCCCTCCAGAACCTAAGATGCTTTCTCTGTGACCCTGTAAATACCAGAACTAAACAATGTAGAACGACAACGTACGTTACAAGCGTAGCATTATGTATTACTTAATTTCCTTATTTCTAACATATTAAAATTGTAAGTCGACTTTAGATGACATGTCAGTCATAGATGTTCTTATCTCTATTTAGTGAACGTGTTTTCAGTTATATTTTGAACATTGTCCCGCTACACTTTTACTAACTAATGTTTTTAGAGAGTAAATTAATATTGAGTATGGCGTTCTTCTTTTCAAACATTCGCATACCCATTTATTCTTTCCCTATTGTCTTTTGGGTATGCAGTTGTAATGTAGGCACAAATGCAGTGATCAAAAAGAAATGATTAGCGTACATTCGCATTCTCGTTACATCGTTCCTTTCTTGTTGCTCCCATGCCGCTGGACTGTTTCTATCGCAATCAGTAAGCGTGAAAGGAAGCTACCGAACAGACAGAGGAATCTATATTTATACTTGGCAAAACTAATTACATACTGACATAATCGTCGGTATTGCTTTCGTTCCCCGAAAGTTATAAATATTTCGATTTCGGAAAAGAAGCTCTGTATTTGGCCAAGATGTCGCAGAAGGAGGTCTCTTACGTACTGGTTGTATCGAGTAAGATATGGAGACGGCGGTTCGAAAGCGGACAGAAGAAGTACGAGGAAGGGCGTCCCTTACCTGAGGGATCGCTACTCAAGCTACCTGGCGAAGGGGCAAGTGTGGCAAGTGTCCGGCGTGGCAAATGTCCGGCATTCGAATCGAACGCTGCTCTTCACAACCAATACAAATCAAAGAGGAACCTTTACGAGCACAACCTAGATGTCAGAGATACTACACCCGTAAAAGTTCTTGGAAGTTTACTTAAGGGACTTGCGTCCAAACTATCTTCTGCTCCTTTAAAAAAAACACTTTTGTGTACACGAACAAAAGTTACGTCCCTTCCTGAAGTTAGATTTGCCGGATTACGTTTTCCTCTTGACGAACTTCCAGCATGTTGGAGTAATTGCAATGCAGCAACTTTTCTTAATCAGCACACGGAAAAACAGCCAAAGTTGTAAATTTCACTTTTATTTACTTGATAACTAGTTTCGGGCCGGCCGCGGTGGTCTAGCGGTTCTGGCGCTGCAGTCCGGAACCGCGGGACTGCTACGGTCGCAGGTTCGAATCCTGCCTCGGGCATGGGTGTGTGTGATGTCCTTAGGTTAGTTAGGTTTAAGTAGTTCTAAGTTCTAGGGGACTTATGACCCAAGATGTTGAGTCCCATAGTGCTCAGAGCCATTTGAGCCAACTAGTTTCGGATCGGAACTCATTTTCAAATCATCCAGATAGACAAATTGATATTACCAGCCAGATAGACAAAATTGTATTTCTCAAAATAGAAAATTGGAAATTTGTGGTAAGTTCTATGAGACGAAACTGCTGACGCCATCGGCCGGCCAGAGTGGCCGTGCGGTTCTAGGCGCTACAGTCTGGAACTGAGCGATTGCTACGGTTGCAGGTTCGAATCCTGCCTCGGGCATGGATGTGTGTGATGTCCTTAGGTTAGTTAGGTTTAATTGGTTCTAAGTTCTAGGCGACTGATGACCTCAGAAGTTAAGTCGCTTAGTGCTCAGAGCTATTTGAACCATTGTTTTGCTGACGTTATCAGTCCCTAGGCTTACACTCTACTTAACCTAACTTAAACTAACTTACGCTAAGGACGACACACACACCCATGCCCGAGGAAGGACTCGAACCTCCGACGGGGGAGCCGCGTGAACCGTCGCAAGGCGCCCAAGACCGCACGGCTACCTCGCTCGGCTCCAAATAAATAAATCATGTCAAGATAACAAACATATATGCATAACAAAGTGGAAATCAACAGTTACAAAGTCAAAAGTATCCTCTGTAACTGTTCATTTCCACTTTGTTATGCATATACAGGGTGATCAAAAAGTCAGTATAAATTTGAAAACTTAATAAATCACGGAATAATGTAGATAGAGAGGTAAAAATTGACACACATGCTTGAAATGGCATGGGGTTTTATTAAAACAAAAAAAAACAAAGTTCACAAAATGTCCGACAGAAGGCGCTTGAAAGATCTCTTGCGCGCGTCGTTTGGTGATGATCGTGTGGTCAGCTGCCACTTTCGTCATGCTTGCCCTCCCACGTCTCCAGACCTCAGCGTGTGCGATTATTGGCTTTGGGGTTACCTGAAGTCGCAAGTGTATCGTGATCGACCGACATCTCTAGGGATGCTGAAAGACAACATCCCCGCCAATGCCTCACCATAACTCCGTACATGCTTTACAGTGCTGTTCACAACATTATTCCTCGACTACAGCTATTGTTGAGGAATGATGGTGGACATATTGAGCATTTCCTGTAAAGCACATCATCTTTGCTTTGTCTTACTTTGTTATGCTAATTATTGCTATTCTGATCAGATGAAGCGCCATCTGTCGGACATTTTTTGAACTTTTGTATTTTTTTTTTTTTTTTTTTTTTGTTCTAATAAAACCCCATGTCATTCCAAGCATGTGTGTCAATTTGTACCTCTCTATCTACATTATCCCGTGATTTATTAACTTTTCAAATTTATCCTGACTTTTTGATCACCCAGTGTGTTTGTTATTTTGACATGATTCTTATATTTTGGGAAATACCGTTTGGAGTCCACTCACGACCTACTCCTTGGACTGTCACACACTAACTGACTATCAGGTCACAAGGAACACACGATGACATTGTAAAGCACACATATCAATAGCGTAGTTAGCTACTACGCAGGCTGATTGGCACAGGCAAGTGTCTCCGTGCAAAATGAAAATCACATGTCAGCAGCATTTTCCGTAGCACTTTCCAAATCCGTATTATTTGCGGTGTAAGTTTTAAGTGATTCACCCTATGTATTGGTGTGTTTCGCAATTCATATTACACGCTTCTAAAGGCTGTAGAGGGAACTTAGTAGAAAAGGTTTTACATAGGAACCCGTGTCCGGGAACCTCGTCCAACGACGCTACAGAGCTTCAACGTTTTAGGCGCCGCCGCCTGTAAATGTGTGTACGTAGCAGGTTGGTTCTGTGATAATGTAACAGACATTCTAGGATGGCGGACAAGACTATATGTATCAGTTCGAGGTAAGGGCCCTCGTACCGGAAAGGAACGAGTCGAAAGTTACATACGAAAACCGTTCTGATAACCTCTGAGAGTGAAGTACATGTAGTGGTACTGTTGTTACTGGGATTGTAAGCTAAGCAACTTTCAATGGTGGTAGTATGGACCAAGACAAGAAAAAATGTGCTGTAAACGTTGAAAGGTCTCTGTTGGATTCCTTTCATGTTTAATTTCTTAAATCTGTTGCCATTTATGGAATAAATTCCTCTTCTAAATGTACTGTGGCGTTTCTGACTATCTGGGAGGAGACTGAGCAGTGGAACGTGTTACTTTTACACATAAACAAGAACGATCCGTCACACTACTACACTTTAAAGCACAGTTTATATGTAATTCTTATATGTAATTCATGTCACACAGTCTCATACGGAACCTACATCCGCTTTCTTTTATATACTGTATATGATAAGATACTGTCATCCCCCTTCGCTTGCTCTGTTCTAAGGCTTGCAGACGATCATCGATTTGTTCAAATGTACGGCCTAATTCTTTCATAATATCACTTTTTATCTCACTTGCCAGATTGTTTATTCTTTGTGAGATATCATCGGACACTCTCTGCATCGACTTGTTGACTTTATTTGTCTGCTGGATTAGTTTTTCGTCTATTTGTTCGCCTAGCTCGCGGATCGATTTTTCGGATGATTCTTTTTGTTCTCGAAACGATTTTTCTGATCTCTCTGCGTTTTCTTTATTTTGTTGCAATAAGGCTTTCATGAGTTCTGCCAAATCAATTTGGTTAGTAGGAGGCAAATTAATTTCTGGCTCTGCTGTGAGCCCGTTCATGCTGTTTTGCATTTCGTCTGAAGTATTCCCCATTGCATTTTCGGAACCGCCCGACTCGTTAACATTCGAAATTAAATTATCCCCTTGGTCCATGTTGCTTAGGTTGTCGGACCGCTTACTTTTAGTTTGGTTACGTGTCTGCATTAGTGCAATTTATAACCGGTATGCGACACACTAATCAAAATAAATGTGTCCCACAAAAATTACGAGTCACACGAAAGATACCCAACCTAGTACACACTTTTTCACACGCAAAACAAATTTTTATCTTTGATCGAAACAGTGGAATTTACAAGCGAGAATTTTAAAAAAACACAGACATATAAAACACACAAATATAAAAAAACACAACAAGACAAACAACGCAACGCCGATCAACAACGCCGTGAATCTTTTGAAAGTCTGCTCGGAAACAACGCAGAAGTTGTTTGAGCGCTGTAAGGAAAAAAAATTAAGATTATAACACGCTCGCAATCTAACATTTCAGAGATTCCAGAGTCTAGCGGAATCACAGAACAGGGTCGCCATGTGTAATGTTGTTACTTTAATTTTGGTATACTGATATCGTAATGTTGTTACTTTTAATTTGGTATGCTGAAATCGGTGCTAATTGACAATGAAAGTGGGTTAAAAGCCGTGATCTGTCTGGGGACGTTAACCGTGGATTACTGGGCAACTGTTTCATCAGATATTTAGTCTAGGTTTACCAAGTAGACTAACATTAATGATAATCTTTTAATAGTCATACAAAACCGGTAAAATATATATATATATATATATATATATATATATATATATATATATATATATATATATATATATATATATATATATATATATATATAAAGGAGAATTTAAATAAAAAGAAAGAAATCAGTTTATATTTGGAAATTTATTTTAAGATTGTTCATTGAAATTTCAGCATATTATACGTGAGTTATAACTGAGCTGGTGCCTTATTTACGATTGAAAAGAATGTGAGTTTGTAATCTTACGGAACACATAAAATATGGAGCCAAGATTTGGAAAACTGCATACAACACTACTTTCATAAAATAACACACGAAGAACATTGAAACATAAGCAAGAAGAAATTAACCACAACCAACAGATTCAGTTTTTTACCCAAAGAAATTACGTTCATACCACAATCCTGTCCGTCATGTAATTACCACACACTGGTATACTAAATTCATATTAACTCTTTGTGAAGTCTTCGCAAAAAGAATAGCTGAGGGCTACTTTGATGATTACACCACATGCTCCACGTGGTCAACTTGGTTTACACAAAGCGTACAACTCCACAATAATTTTGATAATTAAAATACATTAGATCGAAAAGCAATTGACAAAAGAAAAACCTTGAACTGGTTACTAACGTCTTACTATTAACCTGATGGGTCAAACAGTTATATAAGCACGTGGTACTGGTCTCGCAAAGTACACCCCACGTGGGTTGAACATAAAGAAAAGCATAAAGAAAAGTTGCTATATTAAAAAAAATATTCTCAAGACGAGACGTTATAATCTCACGCACATTCGGATTTAAGATTGATGAACTTAGTTAGAGTTACTGATCAACACGTGGTTCCACTTTACTCACAAAGTAGTAACAAAGCAACTACCGAAAAATAATCTGAACTTCACACGGTAATTACACTGCGCTGCAATTTAAGATAACATCGGATATTTTAGACCTAAACCCGAAATAAAAGTGATTAAATTTTCAGTTAGGCTGAACTTAAGAAATCCATTGTTCTACGGACTTAACAGACACGCGCTTAGTCGGAGATCTTACCACTTCAGACGCTCGCCACGGCCACACTGCAACTGCCCTACTCCCTACTGCCCAGCGTGCTTCCTGATGGTGGCTCACAAAGACCAACGGAAGTGGCCAGAGGGGCAGCTTCCTATACCAACATGACAACGGACGGACAGGACCATACTAAGGATAGAAACCTCTTTGCTTTTAGGAAGCGTAGCTACCTGTTCCGACGTTGGTCCTACTGTTCTCCAGCAGACAGCCTTGTCTGCTACCTTCAAGCATGCAACTAGAAATACATATGCTCATTCATCCTCTCACACAAAAGGGAAGGGGGATGACAGTATCTTATCATATACAGTATATAAAAGAAAGCGGATGTAGGTTCCGTATGAGACTGTGTGACATGAATTACATATAAGAATTACATATAAACTGTGCTTTAAAGTGTAGTAGTGTGACGGATCGTTCTTGTTTATGTGTAAAAGTAACACGTTCCACTGCTCAGTCTCCTCCCAGATAGTCAGAAACGCCACAGTACATTTAGAAGAGGAATTTATTCCATAAATGGCAACAGATTTAAGAAATTAAACATGAAAGGAATCCAACAGAGACCTTTCAACGTGGGCTCTAAAATGCGTGCCTGAGGAGCTTTGAGCACTTGTCGATCTTCGTTACTCTGAAACACACCTTCTCTATTAAACAATTGCTCATAGGGATGCATTTTGAGCCTATATCTACTACATATTTTTTCTTGTTTTGGTCCACACTGCCACCTGTGAAAGTTGTGTACATTACAATCTTAGTAACAAGAGTATTTGTACGCGTATACCACTGTCAGAGGTATCAGAAAGGGTTTTCGCTTATAACAACAACAAAAAAATGGCTCTGAGCACTATGGGACTTAACATCTTAGGTTATCAGTCCCCTAGAACTTAGAACTACTTAAACCTAACTAATCTAAGGACATCATACACATCCATGCCCGAGGCAGGATTCGAACCTGCGACCGTAGCAGTCCCGCGGTTCCGGACTGCAGCGCCTCGAACCGCACGGCCACAGCGGCCGGCTCGCTTATAACATTCGTTGGTTTCCGGTACAAGGACCGTATCTTAAAATTGATACATTTACCCTTCTGTATAACCTAGAAAGTTTGTAAGATCATCGTGGAATGACTCTGTATATACCGGGTGATCAAAAAGTCAGTATAAATTTGAAAACTGAATAAATCACGGAATAATGTAGATAGAGAGGTACAAATTGACACACATGATTGGAATGACACGGGGTTTTATTAGAACCAAAAAATGCAAAAGTTCAAAAAATGTCCCTCGGATGGCTCTTCATCTGATCACAATAGCAATAATTAGCATAACAAAGTAACACAAAGCAACGATGATGTTCTTTACAGGAAATGCTCAATATGTCCACCATCATTCCTCAACAATGGCTGTAGTCGAAGAATAATGTTGTGAACAGCACTATAAGGCATGTCCGGAGTTATGGTGAGGCATTGGCGTCGGATGTTGTCTTTCAGCATCCCTAGAGATTTCAGTCGATCACGATACACTTGCGACTTCAGGTAACCTCAAAGCCAATAATCGCACAGACTGAGGTCTGGGGACCTGGGAGGCCAAGCTTGACGAAAGTGGCGGCTGAGCACAAGATAATCACCAAACGACGCGCGCAAGAGATCTTTCACGCGTATAGCAATTTGGGGTGGAGCGCCATCCTGCATAAACATCGTACGTTCCAGAAGGTGTTTATCAGCCAGGCTGGGGATGATGCGATTCTGTAACATATCGGTCGTACCTCTCACCCGTCACGGTAGCAGTTACAAAACCAGAATCACGCACCTCCTCGAAGAAAGAGGGCCGATAACATTTTTTTTTTTTTTTTTGGTTCTGATAAAACCCTATGTCATTCCAAGCATGTGTGTCAATTTTTACCACTCTATGTACATTATTTCGTGGTTTATTACGTTTTCAAATTTATACTGACTTTTTCATCACCCGGTACATTCATTTGCAGGCGCTGGCGCCTATAACTTTGACGCTCTATAACATCGCTGGATAACGTTCGCGTTCCTATGTAAAACTTGACCTACTAAGTCCCCTCTACTACCTCTAGAAATGTGTAACATGAATTGTGGAACTGCATTTAGCTTGGCAAAAAAATTGTGGCACCGAGAAGACATGATCGTATGTCAATGTAACTTCACACAAGACCACTCCATTTGGCAGGTATGTAAATTAGTGTTACAGATCGCTGTGATAGGTAGAAGCGCTGCATAATGCACTAGGTTGATTGTGTTTGGTGCTGGAGCTAAGACTCGTACGATACATAACGGGTGCGAACAGTGTGAGGCGTTGAGCGTTCACTGTGAAGAATCCGTCTTTGCAACCAAAAGCAAACCGACAACGTAGATTACAACAGTATAGTTCCAAATGAAATGATTAATCTCACTTTTTTTTTAATTCAGAAAACAAATGGAAGAAATGAGCAAGGTAAGTGGCTTATTTTCAGGTAGTCCAGAATAAAATACCTTTACATACGCCAGCTTTTCCCAACTCGTTTGCCAGTACACTGTCCCTTTTTGTACCACAAAAAAAAACAAAAAAAAAACGGCACTGAGCACTATGGGACTTAACTGCTGAGGTTGTCAGTCCCCTAGAACTACTTACACCTAACTAACCTAAGGACATCACACACACATCCATGCCCGAGGCAGGATTCGAACCTGCGACCGTAGCGGTCGCGCGGTTCCAGACTGTAGCGCCTAGAACCTGTCGGCCACTCCGGCCGGCTTTTGTATTACAAGTGAACAAGCTATAGCCGAAATTTCTGTAGTAAGAGGAAGCCGGAAACAAACAGAAACAGAGGCACTATCAACAACTTTTATGAGAATAAGCGAAAACTGCGATGGCAACAAGAATAGAGCTGTACAGTGAAACGATTCTGGCTTATCGTCTTTATACTCGAAGTCAGTTCTCGATAACAGGAGAAGGACATTTAAGTCGAGAAGTTCTTATTTTCCCAAAGACACTCTTAAAAGGTACGAGGCTTGTAAGCCTGAAGTTCTCGGTTCCTTCCCCGTTGGAGACAGAATTGAAATTCAAGCCAGACGATAAGAATGGTTCAGATCTGAAAACGACAATGTGAGTAGTACAGGGTTATTACAAATGATTGAAGCGATTTCACAGATCTACAATAACTTTATTATTTGAGATATTTTCAAAATGCTTTGCACACACATACAAAAACTCAAAAAGTTTTTTTAGGCATTCACAAATTTTTGATATGTGCCCCTTTAGTGATTTGGCAGACATCAAGCCGATAATCAACTTCCTTCCACACTCGGCGCAGCATGTCCCCATCAATGAGTTCGAAAGCATCGTTGATGCGAGCTCGCAGTTCTGGCACGTTTCTTGGTAGAGGAGGTTTAAACACTGAATCTTTCACATAACCCCACAGAAAGAAATCACATGGGGTTAAGTCGGGAGAGCGTGGAGGCCATGACATGAATTGTTGATCATGATCTCCACCACGACCGATCTATCGGTTTTCCGATCTCCTGTTTAAGAAATGCTGAACTTCTTGATGGAAGTGCGGTGGAGCACCATCCTGTTGAAAGATGAAGTCGGCGCTGTCGGTCTCCAGTTTTGGCATGAGCCAATTTTCCAGCATGTCCAGATACACGTGAAACTTGGCCGCACGCGTTCAACTGTTTCTTCGCTCACTGCAGGCTGACCCGTTGATTTCCCCTTACAGAGGCATCCAGAAGCTTTAAACTGCGCATACCATCGCTGAATGGAGTTAGCAGTTGGTGGATCTTTGTTGAACTTCGTCCTGAAGTGTCGTTGCACTGTTATGACTGACTGATGTGAGTGCATTTCAAGCACGACATACGCTTTCTCGGCTCCTGTCGCCATTTTGTTTCACTGCGCTCTCGAGCGCTCTGGCGGCAGAAACCTGAAGTGTGGCTTCAGCCGAACAAAACTTTATGAGTTTTTCTACATATCTGTAGTGTGTCATGACCATATGTCAATGAATGGAGCTACAGTAAATTTATGAAATCGCTTCAATCATTTGTAATAGCCCTGTAATTGTAACGCATTTGCACAGATGTAAGAGAACGTCGTCCATAAGCCTGAAAACTGTCCATCTAAGGAGAGGGGTAAGCATAAAGCATTTTAAACAAAATCAAACAGACCATGAAACGTGGTGACTGTGATAGTCCTTCTGTGCGTATTCACCCTTCAAAGCGATACATTTTCCCAGCGATGAATGACTTGGCAGAAGCCGTGTTTGTTGCAATTTGCATTTTGGCTGTTCAGCAAACGACAGACGTCAGACATCACCTGAGGGTTCTCTGGACGTGGTCGTACTTGCTGATGATGATATGCCATCAGACACCGGCATTTAATGTAGTCGTTGTCATGCTTGGACTTATTTATCTGCGCTACGGTCTTGCTGCCTTATGCCCGTGCTGAAGGCTGGATAATAATGCCGCAGTCCCACAAGGTGCGAGTCAGTAGACATTGTCTCTTTTTATGGTATTTCGCCAGCTGAATATGTGTTCAAACTCTTTGTTTTCTCCCTTGGACGCTGCAGACTATCTTGATAGTGTATGTCGTCGCAAAGACTAAGAGTCCTTCACGTTCATTTCAGCGCTCAATAAACCCGTGGTTTGTTGAGATGCTGCAATCGTTCTTGCGGCTACTATTCGCCAAATCATATCGTTATGACATGACACGGTTCTCGTCTGTGAACTGCTCGTAAGAGGCAAACCATTACAGCAGCATACTATCCAAATCTCTTAACGAGGCCACGGAAAGCTGGCTACATGAAACGTCGCAGAAGTTGTCCGATGTGGTGACTTTGCTCCACGACAACGCCGCAGCTCATTTAGCCCAGGACACAGTTCTACTTCTTTGGACTACTATAATTTTACCTCCCACACCCCTTCCTCCTTCCCCGCGTTCTCCTGACATTGCACCCACTGACTTTTGCCTCATTCCTTTCAAGACGAAACCATTGCATGGCAGGCATTTCCAGCACCTCGTCCAGAATTTGATTCGAAGGAAAGAATGTTACCTAGTAGGGTGATTGCAAGGCACACGAAAAAGATATAAGATGCCATAGAAAAGTTTCTTTTAGAAAGCCGTACAGTCCAGAATCGGTGTGCGCGTCATGAAAAATCACCGTCAGCATGGAGGCAGTCGGCCCACCGCCGTACCAGGTTTAAGGTACCCGTTTGGTAAAACACTGTGTTCTGTTGCATGTAGAGGTTCGTAACTGTCTGCTGCACATCCTCGTGCTACAGGAGTTGTCAATCCTTCAAGGTCTTTTTTAAGGGACTGAAGGCGTGAAAATCGTATGGGGAAAGATCAAAACCATAGGGCGGGAGATCTAGTGCCTCCCACTTGAGTTTGCGTAAGTTCTACATTACGAAATATGCGATTTGGGGACGTCTCGAATCGCGACCATCTTGGAACTTGACGCACCATTCCACAATGGTGGTTTTCGAAGGGCATGCACCACATATACATTCTTCATTCCCCGATGAACGTTTACCGATGATTGTCCTTCGGCAGCCGAGGAAAGAATAGCAGCACGTTGGTCCTGTCTGGACTCATTTGGTAATATCATCGCTATTGCTCATGTATACACATTTAATGCACACAGGTAGGAAATAAATGCCACACTAATATCTTGTGTACATGTCAGTGCTTGTATATCAGCATTGGGCCGCGCTACGTTCTATGTACTCAGCGGCAATGCCCTCAAACGGGAACTTTTTGTTTGCTCCTTGTAGTTGGAGGGCATGTTATGTGAAACGTCTGCCAGAGTAGCGTGTCACCGTTAATAACATTGACTAGTTACAATACCAGTCTTCCTGGCACATGAATCTATTCAAGCTGTAAACACGTATCATTAGGCCATATTGATAAGTAAGGGCCAGATTTTAACGACTTATATCAGCAAAATACGCATGCATTTAACGCCTAAAACTTAAATGAATAGGACCTCAACAAACAAAATGAATTCATATCAGTTTATTTAAAAACATTCTTGCTATTATTTCTGTGTACCATGTAACACATAATTCGCTTCCGAACATGTTGCTAGCAGACCTTCTTACTTTTTACAATTTTTGAAACTAACTAGCACTAAAGCCTGAAATAAGTTCTGCAGAAATTTTTACAAAGTCTCAGACGGTGTTCAGGAAAGATAGATTAGGCTGAATTGGCGGCGGAGTGTTTGTGTCTGTCAGTAGTGGTTTATCTTGTAGTGAAGTCGAAGTAGATACTCCTTGCGAATTGGTATGGGTGGAGGTTATATTTAACAGCCGAACTAAGTTAATAATTGGCTCCTTCTACCGACCCCCAGACTCCGATGATATAGTTGCTGAACAGTTCAGAGAAAATTTGAGTCTCGTAACAAATAAATACCCCACTCATACGGTTATAGTTGGTGCGGACTTCAACCTTCTCTCTATATGTTGGATAAAATACTTGTTCAAAACTGGTGGTAGGCAGAAAACATCTTCCGAGATTGTCCTAAATGCTCTCCGAAAATTATTTCGAGCAGATAGTCAACGAACACATGCGACTTGTAAATGGTTGCGAAAACACACTTGACCTCTTACCCCACAAACAATCCAGAGCTAATAGAGAGCATCATGACTGATACAGGGATTAGTGATCACAGGGTCGTTGTAGCTCAATACCGTTTCTTCCAAATCCACCAAAAACAAACGCAAAATAATTTTATTTAAAAAAGCGGATAAAGTGTCACTAGAAGCCTTCCTAAGAGACAACCTCCATTCCTTCTGAACTGACTATGCAAATGTAGACGAGATGGGCTCAAATTCAAAGATATAGTAGCAACAGCAATTGAGAGATTCATACCTCATAAATTGGTAAAAGATGGAACTGACCCCCATGGTACACAAATCAGGTCCGAACGCTGTTGCAGGGGCAACGGAAAAAGCATGCGAAGTTCAGAAGAACGCCAAATCCCGAAGATTGGCTAAAATTTACAGACGCGCGAAGTTTGGTTCAAATGGTTCAAATGGCTCTGAGCACTATGGGACTTAACATCTGTGGCCATCAGTCCCCTAGAACTTAGAACTACTTAAACCTAACTAACCTAAGGACATCACACACATCCATGCCCGAGGCAGGATTCGAACCTGCGACCGTAGCGGTCTCGCGGTTCCAGACTGCAGCGCCTAGAACCGCACGGACACTTCGGCCGGCTCGAAATTTGGTACGGATTTCAGTGCGAGATGCTTTTAATAGGTTCCACAACGAAACATTGTCTCGAAATTAGGTAGAAAATCCTAAGAAATTATGGTCGTATGTAAAGTACACTAGCGGCAAGACCCAGTCAATACCTTCGCTGCGCAGTGCCGATGATACTGTTACCGACGACTGTGCCGCTAAAGCGGAGTTATTGAACGCAGTTTTCCGAAATTCCTTCACCAGGGAAGACGAATGGAATATTCCAGAATTTGAAACACGAACAGCTGCTAGCATGAGTTTCTCAGAAGTAGATACCTTAGGGGTTGCAAAGCAACTCAAATCGCTTGATACGGGCAAGTCTTCAAGTCCAGATTGTATACCGATTAGGTTCCTTTCAGATTACGCTGATACAATAGCTCCCTACTTAGCAATTATATACAACCGCTCGCTCACCGATAGATCTGTACCTACAGACTGGAAAATTGCGCAGGTCGCACCAGTGTTTAAGAAGGGTAGTAGGAGTAATCCATCGAACTACAGACCTATATCATTGACGTCGGTTTGCAGTTGGGTTTTGGAGCACATACTGATTCAAACATTATGAATCACCTCGAAGGGAACGATCTATTGATACGTAATCAGCATGGTTTCAGAAAACATCGTTCTTGTGCAACGCAGCTAGCTCTTTATTCGCACGAAGTAATCGCCGCTATCGACAGGGGATCTCAGTTTGATTCCGTATTTCTGGATTTCCGGAAAGCTTTTGACACTGTTCCTCACAAGCGACTTCTAATCAAGCTGCGGGCCTATGGGGTATCGTCTCAGTTGTGCGACTGGATTCGTGATTTCCTGTCAGGAAGGTCGCAGTTCGTAGTAATAGACGGCAAATCATCGAGTAAAATTGAAGTTATATCAGGTGTTCCCCAGCGAAGCGTCCTGGGACCTCTGCTGTTCCTGATCTATATAAATGATCTGGGTGACATTCTGAGCAGTTCTCTTAGGTTGTTCGCAGATGATGCTGTAATTTACCGTCTAGTAAGGTCAACCGAAGACCAGTATCAGTTGCAAAGCGATTTAGAAAAGATTGCTGTATGGTGTGGCAGGTGACAGTTGACGCTAAATAACGAAAAGTGTGAGGTGATCCACATGAGTTCCAAAAGAAATCCGTTGGAATTCGATTACTCGATAAATAGTACAATTCTCAAGGCTGTCAATTCGATTAGTACCTGGGTGTTAAAATTACGAACCACATAGATAATATTGTAGGGAAGGCGAGCCAAAGGTTGCGTTTCATTGGCAGGACACTTAGACGATGCAACAAGTCCACTAAAGAGACAGCTTACACTACACTCGTTCGTCCTCTGTTAGAATATTGCTGCGCTGTGTGGGATCCTTACCAGGTGGGATTGACGGAGGACGTCGAAAGGGTGCAAAAAAGGGCAGCTCGTTTTGTATTATCACGTAATAGGGGAGAGAGTGTGGCAGATATGATACGCGAGTTGGGATGGATGTCATTAAAGCAAAGACTTTTTCGTCGCGGCGAGATCTATTTACGAAATTTCTGTCACCAACTTTCTCTTCCGAATGCGAAAATATTTTGTTGAGCCCAACCTATATAGGTAGGAATGATCATCAAAATAAAATAAGAGAAATCAGAGCTCGAACAGAAAGGTTTAGGTGTTCGTTTTTCCCGCGCGCTGTTCGGGAATGGAATGGTAGAGAGATAGTATGATTGTGGTTCGATGAACCCTCTGCCAAGCACTTAAATGTGAATTGCAGAGTAGTCATGTAGATGTAGATGTCTGTAACTGCCTGAAAAAAAAGGAAAAAAAACGCGACATGCAGTGAAAACAATAACACCTATCCAGACAAGAAAACCATGTTTTTACTACTGCACGCCACTTATTTAAAGAAAGTATTCCACACTAGTTAACACGTCCTGTCAATATCCAGTTCCTGTGAAGTTGCACAGGATCAAAAGATGTACTTTCAGTTTTCCGTTTTCAATGATCCACGGTTGCCACTGAGGATAGTTTTGTACCAGGAAAAGCTCCTCTCCATATCACAGAACGTCTCGGGGACGTACATGAAGGCGGGGAGGCCACTGCAGGCCAGCACTACACTAGCTTCACATAGTTTACAAAATTATATTTCGCCGTCAGTGTTGAATAACTTCTCTCCAAAATCACGAACAAAACCTTGCAAGTTCGTGCCGCTGGAGCACTTTACTTCGGGCATGTAGAACCAGACTAGGTCTTTGTTCAAGCCGAATAGCGGCACCACGTGTGCTATATTTATTAAATTGGCAGACGCCTTTGTTGGCTTCGAGAGCGTTTTGTTAACCCCGAGCAACAGTGCCTCACGTCAGCAAACCGACTAGTGTCTTGTGTTGCTCATCTACTGTTGTTGTTGTGGTCTTCAGTCCAGAGACTGGTTTGATGCAGCTCTCCATGCTACTCTATCCTGTGCAAGCTTCTTCATCTCCCAGTACCTACTGCAGCCTACATCCTTCTGAATCTGTTTAGTGTATTCATCTCTTGGTCTCCCTCTACGATTTTTACCCTCCGCGCTGTCCTCCAAAACTGAATTGGTGGTCCTTTGATGCCTCAGAATATATCCTACCAATCGATCCCTTCTTCTAGTCAAGTTGTGTCACAAATTTCACTTCTCCCCAATTCTATTCAGTACCTCCTTATTAGTTATGTGATATACCCATCTAATCTTCAGCATCCTTCTGAAGCACCACATTTCGAAAGCTTCTATTCTCTTTTTCTCTAAACTATTTATCGTCCACGCTTCACTTCCACACATGACTGCACTCCATACAAACACTTTCAGAAACGACTTCTTGATACTTAAATCTATACTCGATGTTAACAAATTTCTCTTCTTCAGAAACGCTTTCCTTGCCATTGCCAGTCTACATTTTATATCCTCTCTAATTCGACCATCATTAGTTATTTTGCTCGCCAAATAGCGAAACTTATTTACAACTTTAAGCGTCTCATTTCCTAATCTAATACCCTCAGCATAACCCGATTTAATTCGACTACATTTCGTTATACTCGTTTTGCTTTTGTTGATGTTCATCATATATCCTCCTTTCAATACACTGTCCATTCCGTTCAGCTGCTCTTCCAGGTCCTTTGCCGTCTCTGACAGAATTACAATGTCATCGTCGAACCTCAAAGTTGTAATTTCTTCTCCATGTTTCCTTTACTGCTTGCTCAGTATACAGACTGAATAACATCGCGGAGAGGCTACAACCCTGTCTCACTCCCTTCCCAACCACTGCTTCCCTTTCATGCCCCTCGACTCTTATAACTGCCATCTGGTTTCTGTACAAATTGTAAATAGCCTTTCGCTCCCTGCATTTTACCCCTGTCACCTTCAGAATTTGATAGAGAGTATTCCAGTCAGCATTGTCAAAATCTTTCTCCAAGTCTAAAAATGCCAGAAACGTAGGTTTGCTTTTCCTTAACCTATTTACTAAGATAAGTTGTAGGGTCAGTATTGCCTCACGTGTTCCAACATTTCTACGGAATCCAAACTGATCTTTCCCGAGGTCGGCTTCTACCAGTTTTTCCATTCGTCTGTAAAGAATTCGTGTTAGTATTTTGCAGCCGTGGCTTATTAAACTGATAGTTCGGTAATTTTCACATCTGCCAACCCCTGCTTTCTTTGGGATTGGAATTGTTATATTCTTCTTGAACTCTGAGGGTATTTCGCCTGTCTCATACATCTTGCTCACCAGATGGCAGAGTTTTGTGAGGACTGGCTCTCCCAAGGCTATCAGTAGTTCTAATGGAATGTTGTCTACTCCCGGGGCCTTGTTGCGACTCAGGTCTATCAGTGCTCTGTCAAACTCTTCACGCAGTATCGTATCTCCCATTTCATCTTCATCTACATCCTGTTCCATTTTCATAATATTGTCCTCAACAACACCGCCCTTATATAGACCCTCTGTATACTCCTTTCACCTTTCTGCTTTCCCTTCTTTGCTTAGAACTGGGTTTCCATCTGAGCTCTTGATATTCCTGCAAGTGGTTCTCTTTTCTCCAAAGGTCTCTTTAATTTTCCTGTAGGCAGTATCTATCTTACCCCTAGTGATATACGCCTCTACATTTGTCCTCTAGCTATCCCTGCTCAGCCAATTTGCACTTCCTGTCGACCTCATTTTTGAGGCCGGCCGGAGTGGCCGTGCGGTTCTAGGCGCTACAGTTTGGAACTGAGCGACCGTTACGGTCGCAGGTTCGAATCCTGCCTCGGGCATGGATGTGTGTGCTGTTCTTAGGTTAGTTAGGCTTAATTAGTTCTAAGTTCTGGGCGATTGATGACCTCAGAAGTTAAGTCGCATAGCGCTCAGAGCCATCACTTTTGAGACGATTGTTTTCCTTTTCGCCTGCTTCTTTTACTGCATTTTTGTATTTTCTGCTTACATCAATTAAATTCGGTATCTCTTATGTTACCCAAGGATTTCTATTAGCCCTCGTGTTTTTACCTACTTGATCCTCTGCTGCCTTCACTATTTCATCTCTCAAAGCTAGCCATTCTCCTTCTACTGTATTTCTTTCCCCCATTCTTGTCAATCGTTCCTAATGCTCTCCCTGAAACTCTCTACAACCTCTGGTTCTCTCAGTTTATCCAGGTCCCATCTCCTTAAATTCCCAGCTTTTTGCAGTTTCTTTAGTTTTATTCTACAGTTCATAACCTATAGATTGTGGTCAGAGTCCACATCTCCCCCTGGCAATGTCTTACAAGCTTATCTACTATAGATCTGTTAAAATGTCCTCACATGGCAAAGTTTCAGATGATAGTATCACAAATAAACACAATAATTTCTACAACGCTTAATGTATCAGCTCATCTACTATAGACCTGATAAATTAATCTTTGTAAAAATTATAGTGCTTATTTGTGATATTATCACCTGAAACTTTATCATGTGAGGACATTTTTAAATTTTTAATCTTATGTCGTTAAAGATACAGCAAATACGAGCAAGGCCTATACGCGTTTTGGGCAAAATTCGGCCCAATTATGCCCTACACTGATGGAAAAAAAGATTGAAACACAAAAAAATAATGAATGTAGAGTAATGATAGTTCTTGAATACTTTTTTTAGGTAACATATTTATGTGATTAACATTGAGAGCTCACAGGTTAACGTTGGGGTTGGGTTGTTTTGGGGGAACAGACCAAACAGCGAGGTCATCGGTCTCATCGGATTAGGGAAGGACGGGGAAGGAAGTCGGCCGTGCCCTTTCACAGGAACCATCCCAGCATTTGCCTGGAGCGATTTAGGGAAATCACGGGGAACCTAAATCACGATGGCTGGACGCGGGATTGAACCGTCGTCCTCCGTAATGCAAGTGCAGTGTGCTAACCGCTGGGCCACCTCGCTCGGTACAGGTTAATGTAAGCGCGAGATAAGCCACTGCAAATGTGAAATTCTGGTGCATTAATAACCGGTGTAACAACCAGAATGTTGAATGAGAGCATGTAAGCATGCATGCATTGTGTTGTACAGGTGCCTGATGTCTGTTTGTGGGATGGAATTCCATGCTTGTTGACTTCCTCGGTCAATACAGGGACCGTTAATGCTGGTTGTGGACGACGCTGGAATTGTCATCAAATGATATCCCAAAGTGGTCGACTGGAGATAGATCTGTTGATCGAGCAGATCAAGACATGTCGACATTCTGTAGAGGATGTTGGGTTACGACAGCGGTAAGTGGACGAGCGTTACCTTGTTGGCAAACAACATCTGGAATGCTGTTCGTGAATGGCAGCACAGCAGGTCGAATCACCAGACTGACGTACAGATTTGCAGTCAGCATGCTCCTGCTATCATACCAAATCGCACCGCAGACGGTAACTCCAGATGTTGGTCCAGTGCGTCGAGTACGCAGATAGGTTGGTTGTAGGCTCTCAGTTGGACTACTTGCAACTAGCAAACGGCCATCACTGGCACCGAGCAGAACCAGCTTTCATCGGAGAACGCAACAGACCTCCACCCTGCCTTCCAACGTGCTCTCGCTCGACGCCACTGAAGTTGCAAATGAGGTTAGTTTCTGGTCAGTGGGGTGCCCACTACAGGGCGTCTGCTCCTCATCTGCCCTTGAAGTAAACGATTTGTAGCAGATCGTTGTGTCACTGCTGCTTCAAGTGTTGCTGCAGACGCAGTTACCATACGCCAGTGCCATACGCTGAACACGATGGTTTTCTTTCTCGTCCGGAGACCGGTCTTCTTGCGGTCGGTCCCGAACATTCTCGTGAGCATCACCTCCAGCAATTATTACAGTGGCTAATCCCTGCTAAGTCTTTCTGGAATGTCGCAGAAGGAACATTCAGCTTCTCGTAGCACTGTTACAGGACCTCGTTCAAACTGAATGAGATGTTGATAATGGCGTTTTTGTCACCTTAAAGGCGTTCTTGACTAACATTAACTCGTAACGACCAATCTCAAAGGTAACTAACGCTCACGAACGTCACAGCGTGATTGTAAAGCAAACATGATTCGCCACCTCATAGTGGCGCCACTAGCGACACTCTTATGCAACTGGCGCGAAATTTGAACAGACATTATCTTTCATATATAGAAACATGCCTACCATCTTTCGTTTATGTCGTACAACTCCTTCTTGGTGTTGCGATGAATTTTTTTTTTTTTTGCCGTTAGTTTATAACGGCAAAAGTTGGCCGAAATATGATCTATTACCAAAAAAAGGTGACTTTCGTGTACAAATACCTTTTCGTAGATTACAATACCTGGATTCGTGCATCAATTTTTGTGAAATCTTTCTAAAGTTCAGGAAAAAAATGTGACTTGTTATTAAAATCCCGGTCCTATTGATAAACAAACAACTTATCCTAAAAAAATACAAAGAACGTTTGAGAAATACTTCATATTGAGTTATTTTTCTTCGCGAAAGGTTACTATTGGCACCAGTGTTTCCTTTAGTAATAATTACATTTTGAGGAAGCCAGCTTGGGTGAAACAAAGACTCTTATTTCTCTCCAATTATCCACACGTTATTCAATCATAAGTGGGTTCCACTTCATTCATGAATAAAACATGAGTAAGTCTTATCTGCAAATAGAAGCAAGTTGTTTCTCTAGTCGTAAGATCCCGCAAAAACCGTTGCAAAGAAAGTAAAAAAAAATCAGTACTGAACGACACATTCACTACGTCGTGTTGACTTCAGCCCTCATTAATCCCTGAGATGAATGTCCCTGCTTCTACAAAATTCACATTTTCATACACACTGACTGAATTATATTTGACGGGGACATATGTATAGCTGACTTTGACCATTCAGGAGTCCGTTTCTGAGAACGGAAGAAACGTCTGATGCCTGCAGTAGCGAAATGAGCGTTGTTTCACATTTAGCTGCAAGAATAGCACTACCTGAATAGCCGTGGCCTTTTAAGCACGTTACGGGGTTAGCGTCATTACGAAGTGTGCTGGTGAGCGAAAATAATGCCTCCCGGAATAGGCGTGACCTTTCAATCCCGCCCCAGGATTGGGGGTCATTTGTTGCTGGCTTTCATACGCCATAAGTCACAGATATCGTCCAGATAAAGTTACACGCAACACGTACAAGGAACCTCTCCTGGCGTGAGAGTCTTCAGTTCTATAACAAGTGTGTCCATGTAGAGACAGGACTAGTTCCGTATTTATGGTATTTTTTATGTTGTCTGGAGTCGAATGCATATCTGTAGTTGTTGTGAACCGAAATGAATCGTGTAGTACTCGTTATACATGCACTAAAACCATTAATTACCAGCCCGCATCTAGTGGTCGTGCGGTAGCGTTCTCGCTTCCCACGCCCGGGTTCCCGGGTTCGATTCCCGGCGGGGTCAGGGATTTTCTCTGCCTCGTGATGGCTGGGTGTTGTGTGATGTCCTTAGGTTAGTTAGATTTAAGTAGTTCTAAGTTCTAGGGGACTGATGACCATAGATGTTAAGTCCCATAGTGCTCAGAGCCATTTGAACCATTAATTACCACACAGATGCTATTTTTTTTTCCTTTCTGCTTCATTATATGTGATCATCCAGCAGATCGTTTCTGCTTGTGTGATAAATGCTTGTATCAATAGAATGTAATACAAATTATTACATTCATAGAATCACGTTCGTAACGTATCAAAAAATTGAAGACGTTAATAAGATTTTCGCTTTATGTTAAAGTCTTCTTATAATAAAGAAGCTTGTATAGATTAAACCGCGTTGAAGCGCTCACTATCCTATACAATTATGAACAGAAATATTCTAGACACATAATGTAGTAACTGAGAAATATGTCAAGTTCTATGATAAATTATAGTCATCAGTGAAAGACATCCGCTGCGTGGATCGTTAAAGGTATTTATAAAAATAAGTACAAATGAATATGACTAAGTTTATTTCAGTCAAATGCTGACTTGTATGCTTTAATGGCTACATCAGTTTTGACTGATCCGTCTTTCCAAAAGCTATACGTAAAATAAAAAACAGCTTGTCGAGAATGTTACAGATGCAACAGACAACGTCAAGTTAAGTTTCTTTGATATTTTTAAACTTTATACTGCGAATAGTAAATGAAAGCTGAATACACGGAGGAGTCTGGAAGCACTGGAAAGGTTCAGGTAGACTATGTAATGTTAAGACAAATATTTAGAAACCAGATTTTACACTTTATGACATATTCAGGGACAAACGTTATGAAGTGTAGATTAAAACTTAATAAATTGCAGAAGAGTAGCAAATTAAAGGCATGTGACATACATCAACTGAAAGAACCAGACTTTGCTGAAAATTTCAAAGGGAGCGATAGGCAAGAATTAACGAAAAAAGTGGAAATGAATAGAGTAGGAGACGATTGCGGATATCTGAGGGGTGAAATAGCAAAGGCAGAATAGGGTCCAATAGGCAAAAAGACAAGTCCTACAAAAAAAATCCTTTGCTAATACGCAAGATACTGAATTGAATTGGCGAAAGGAGGAAATACAAAAATGTTGCAAATAAAGCAGGAAAAAGGGTATATAGTCGTCTAAAAATGAGATTTACAGAAAATGCAAAATGGTTAGGGAGCTGTAGCTAGAGGAAAAACGCTATCTTGTGAAAATGTGCATGACTAGGAAAAAGATAGATGCCACGTAACTTCCTGAGAAAAGAGAATCGGCTGTTTATAAATACCTCAGATGGCAAGACAGACCAAAGCATTGAAACGAAAACTAATAGGTGGATTGGATATACAATGAAGTTGAAAAATTCTTGAGATACCCCCTAATATCGTGTCGGATCCCCTTTTCCCGCCAGGAGCTGTGGCCGTGCGGTTCTAGGCACTTCATTCCGGAACCACGCTGCTGCTACGGTCGCAGGTTCGAATCCTGCCTCGGGCATGGATGTGTGTGATGTCCTTAGGTTAGTTAGGTTTAAGTAGTTCTAAGTCTAGGGGACTGATGACCTCAGATGTTAAGTCCCATAGTGCTCAGAGCCATTTGAACCATTTGAACCCCTTTTCCCGCCGTAGTCCTGCAACTCGACGTGACATGGAGTCAATGTTGTGTTAGCAGAAGAGCCAACATCGTTTTACTAGTCGAGGCCGAAATGCACGCGTTTTAGCTCACGCAGGCTGGCGTGGGGAGGGAAGGACTATACTGACGTGAGGTCTGGAACATGACAAGGAATTAGAATTCAGAAAGCGGACATAATTAGATGGATACCTAACTTTAAACCATTAATGATGAACGTCGCTCTTGAAGGTACATGATTCACAATATTATCTGTTCAGAATACATTCATAGTAACTGAATATGGCGCCTTGCTAGGTCGTAGCAAATGACGTAGCTGAACCATCGCTAGCAAAGTCGGCTGTCCAACTGGGGCGAGTGCTAGGGAGTCTCTCTAGACTAGACCTGCCGTGTGGCGGCGCTCGGTCTGCAATCATTGATAGTGTGCGACACGCGGGTCCGACGTATACTAACGGACCGCGGCCGATTTAAAGGCTACCACCTAGCAAGTGTGGTGTCTGGCGGTGACACCACAGTTAACAACTCATTGGAAGTAACCTGCAGAAATATTAAGCCATGCTGCCTCTATAACTGCCCACACTTGCGAAAATATGCAGGATTTTGTGCACGAACTGACCACTTTATTATCTCTCATAAATATTCGATGGGATTCACGTCGTGTGATCTGGGTGACGAAGCCATTCGCTCGAATTGTCCAGAATGTTTTTAAAACCAACTGCAGACAGCTCTGCTACGGTAACATGGCGCATTGTCGTCCATAAAAATTCCATCATTGTTTGGGAACATGACGTCGATGAACGGCTGCAGATGGTCTCCAAGTAGCTGAACATAATCATTACCAGTCAATGAGCGGTACAGTTGTACCAGAGGACCCAGTCCATTCCATGTAAACTTAGCCCTCTCCACTGTGGAGTCACGACCAGCTTGCTCAGTGCCTTGTTGACAACTTGGGTCCACGACTTCGTGGGGTCTGAGCCACACTAGAATCCCACCGTCAGCTCTTACCAACTCAAATCGGGCCTCATCCGACCAGGCTAGGTTTCCCAGTCGTCTAGGGTCTAACCGATATGGTCGCGATTTCAGGAAAGGCGCTGCAGACAATGTCGTGCAGTTAGCAAAGACACTCGTGTCGCTCATCTGCTGCCACAGCTCATTAACTCAAAATTTCGCCTCACTGTCTTAGTGGATACGTTCGTTGTACGTACCATATTGATTTATGCGGTTATTGCACGCAGTGTTGCTTGTGTGTTAGCACTGACAACTCTACGCAAACGTCGCTGCTCTCGGTCGTTAAGTGAAGGCCGTCGGCCACTGCGTTGTCCGTTGTGAGAGGTAATGCCTGAAATTTGATATTCTCGTCACATACTTGACACTGTGGGTCACGGATTATTGAATTCCCTGAAATGGAATGTCCCATGCGTGTAGCCCCAACTGCCATTCTGCGCTCAGAGCCTTGTAATTCCCGTCTTGCGGCCGTAATCACGTCGGAAACCTTTTCACATGAATCACAAAGGACAGCTTCGCCAATCCACTGACCTTTTGTGTCGTGTGCACGTGATACTACACCCTTCTGCATATGTGCGTGTCACTATCCCGTAACTGTTACCTCAGTTTATAGAGTGTCTGTGAGAGGGAAATGAACCTAACGACAGTATTATAGAAAGGGAAGATGAAGTAAATGAATATTAGATGGAAGATCAGATATCGCGAGAAGAATTTGACGAAACAAGGCCCCTAGAATAGATGATATTCCCTCAGAGTTACTGAGATTCTCGGGTGAATCATCCTTGATGAATCTATTCCACCTGGTGTGCAAAATATGTGGACTAGCGAAATGTCCTCAAACTCTCCAAGCAGACTGTAGTAATCCTAGTTTAAAGAGACGCAAAGATACATTTACAGCATTTTTAATTTTAGAGAAAGCTTTTAATAACGTTCACTGGACTACTCTCCCTGAAATTCAACGGTAACAAGGGTAAAAGACAGGGAACGAACTATTATCTGCATTTTGTACAGACAACAGACGATAGCTATAAGAGTCGAAGCAGGTAAGCTGATTATAGTGTTTTTCTCTCAGAGACAACAAAGGACTCCGAACAGGTGTGCAGCGAAAAGTATAGTGTACTGAAAAGAAGTTGTTAGATGAAAAGTAAAAGTAAAAAACCGTAATGGAATGTAGTCGAATTAAATCGAGTAAATGATACACTAAAAGTAGTAGATGAGCTTTGTTATTTGGGCAACAAAATAGATTACAGTGGCTGCAGTAGAGTGTGCCGCATGTAAAATAACAGACTGCAATAACAAGAAGAGAAAAGCAGAAGTTGTTAACATCCGTTATAAATTTAAATACAATGAATTTTTTCTGAAGACCTTTGCCTGAAGTGTAGCCTTGTACAGAAGTGAAACGTGAACCGTAAACAGTTCAGAAAAGACGAGAAAGCAAGCCGTGAACAGTTACATACCTCTAGGTTAACTTCTGTTAACGGTGTCAATCAGAAGTATTGATAATCATAATTTTGTCTTTCCTTCTCCCTTGGATACAAGTTGAGTAAGCCACAGGAAGATTTTCTTTGACCTATCACGGAAAGCCCTTCCATGTAACTGATGGACGGTTTCCTCTTCCAGCACGGTTTCGTGCATGAAAGTGTGAATAAATTACCGGTGGTTCTTCAACTTAATGTATCTTGCGTCTATGTTTACCTGTTTATAAACCAGAGTTCGTGTGGTGCGTGTTTAGCAGATCATAAATATCTTTCCAGTTTTTAAGGTATGAAGTAAAAACCGTTGTAGTCGACAATCAAGGGTGAATACGAAATACTCAGTTTTATATCGTGCTACCTCCATGTACTGAGATCGAACACTCACATCAAACCAGATAGTCTGGTAAGGTATATCAAAAGCTCTTGACAAAGAAACAAAGTTCTTTACAATTCAATGAAACTAAAGTTGAGAAACACTTTCACGTACTTCCGGCATAGTTTAACACGCAGAGCTAGAGCTAGTTTCTGCGCCACTGTCTCGTAAAGTATGTAATTATCATTCTACACGGTCCAGTCACACCAGCATGATGACCGCCCATTTTCGACGTCAACGATCAATAACCACTCACAGGCAGCATATGGAAGCACTAGCAGTGGAGGGTACATAAAGCCTGTAGGGGAAAGGGAGGAGGGGGAGGAACGCTGAAATACGGTGCAGTCGTTGTGATAATGCGGTCTGTAACGACCATATAGGGCAACAAGTATCTGGCGCATTTGTTAGATCGGTTACTGCTGCTACAATGGCAGGTTATTAAGATTTAAGTGAGTTTCAACGTGGTGCTATAGTCGGCACACGAGCGATGGGACACAGCATCTCCGAGGTAACGATGAAGTAGGGATTTCCCCGTACGACCATTTCACGAGTGTACCGTGAATATTGGGAGTCCGGTAAAACATCAGATCTCTGACATCGCTGCTGCCTCAAAAAGATCCCGCAAGAACGGGAATAAGAGAATCGTTCAACGTGACAGAAGTGCAGCTCTTCCGCAAATAACTGCGGACTACAATTCTGAGCCATCAACAAGCGTCAGCGTGGAAACCACTCAAACATCATTGAGATGGGCTTTTGGAGCCGAAGACCCACTCATGTACCCTTGATGACTGCAAGAAACACAGATTTACGCCTCGCCCCTAGCCTGTCAACACCGACGTTGGACTGTTGATGACTGGAAACATGTTGCCTGGTCGGATGAGCCTCGTTTCAAATTGCATCGAGCGGATGGACGAGTACAGGTATGGAGAAAACGTCATGAATCCATGGACCCTGCATGTCAGCAGAGGATTGTTGAAGCAAGTGTAGGCTATGTAATCGTGTGGTGTGTGGGCAGTTGGAATAATATGGGCCCCAGATGCGTCTAGATACTACTCTGACAGGCGAATCGTACGTAAGCATCCTGTCTGACCACCTGCATCCATTAATGTCCATTGTGCATTCCGACGGACAATTCCAGCAGGACAATGCGACACTCCACACCTCCAGAATTGCTACAGAGTGGCTTCAGTAGTACTCTTCTGAGCTTAAACATTTCCGCTGGCCACCAAACTCCCCAGACATGAGCATTATTAAGCATATCTGGGATGTCTCGCGACATGCTGTTCAGAAGAGATCTCCACCCTCTCGTACTCTTACGGATTTATGGACAGCCCTGCATGATTCGTGGTCAGCACTATTTCAGACATTAGTCGAGTCCATGCCACATCGTGTTGCGGCGCTTCTGCGTGCTCACATAGGCCCTACACAGTATTAGGTAGGTGTACCGGTTTCTTTGGCTCCTCAGTGTGTCTCACGTTCCAAAGGACGTTATCATAGGCTTTTACTTCAGGGGTGGAAGTGTTTCCGAAACATCTAAGTTTTTGAACTGTTCACGTGCCACCTCGGTTAAAGTATACCGTACACGGGCCATAGGTGACAGAGATGAAAGACGCCTGAGAAAAATTGTACGGACAAACAGCCGTGCAACTATTGAGCAACTGACCGCCCAGAGGCTACCAACAGCGCCTCCTCAACGAACGTTGGTGTACATGGGCCTCCGCAGCAGGCGCCTGGCTCATGCGCCCATGCTGACTGCCGTTCATCAGCGACAAACGCTGGAATTCTCGTCCCAGTACCGGACGTCCACTGAGGTAGCCTCTTCAAATGGATCACGTTTTGTACTCCATCGTACAGAAGACAAACACCCTGCAACAATCGTCGGATGGGTCGAGGCTGGAGGAGGAAGCATTATGTTCTGGGAAATGTTTTCGTGTTATTGCCTGGATGATTCGTCATTCTGGAAGGCACAATGGATCAACACAAGTATGGATTTATCCTTGAGGACCATGTCGCCGGCCGCGGTGGCCGAGCGGTTCTAGGCGCTTCACTCCGGAATCGCGCGAACGCTACGGTCGCAGGTTCGAATCCTGCCTCGGGAATGGATGTGTGTGATGTCCTTAGGTTAGTTAGGTTTAAGTAGTTCTAAGTTCTAGGGGACTGATGACCTCCGATGTTAACTCCCAAGGTGCTCAGTGCCATTTGAACCATTTTCTTGAGACCATGTCCGCCCCTATACGCAGTTTGTTTTTCCTCAGAACGACGGCATTTACCAGCAGAACGAAGAAATGTGTCACACAGCTTGCGATGTATGTATGTGCCTCGAAGAACCTGGGGATGAATTTGCAGTATTCCCCTGCCCACCAAACTTTCCGGATTTAAACCCAGTCGAGGATCCGTAGGGCCACCTCGATCAGGCTGTTCGCACTATGCATCCTCAGCCGAGAAACCTACTTACAGGTGTCGCAATGGGTCCACGTGTCTGTCGTTACTTTCCAGAGCCTCACTGACTGATTTCCTGCACGTCTCGCAGTGGTCAGGCGTTTAACAGGTTGTCATATTAATTTGATTGTACAGTGTAGTGCAGATATTAGGAAGAGTGAGTTCAAAAGAGGACACATCAGCAGTCAGTTGGACGTCCAAATACTGAACTGTCGGGACCGATGAAGCTATAAGAAGGCCTCACGGAACTTTAGTCACTCCCCTTTACAAAGGGCGCAGATCGCTCTGTAGCGCTGCAGACGGCGCAGAACTGGTACCAGGCGGTCCACTGAACCTTCAACGCCGACATAAGTCATGGCAGTGAAGCAGTGCTTATGCCGCAGTAGGTTGTTAGAAAGCAGTAAGAAGCATCGATGAGACGTCACAGAATGCAGAAAGGCGCTGTAGTGTTGGTACTTGCCCAGGACCACACTGTGAATAATGTCGCACGATCTGCTGCTGTTTCACTGTGGATCCAAATGCGTAAACAAGGAATGGTACACACCTTGCAGCTATGTAACACGGCACAAGAACAGCAGTCGTGAGGAGATCCTTACCGATAGATACTGGAGACAAGTGTCACACCTCGTCAATGGCAATCAAGTTGAAACCCGACAGAGGTATATGCTGTCAGTGAGTACAGGTCCCCCTCAACCAGTAAACGAGCCAACATTCCGAAATCACTGCGTGTCGCAGACATGTAGGTTCGGTTACCTCGTAAACAACGAAAGGATAACGTTCTACTAGTCGGGGCGTGGAATGGCAGAAGTTTGAACGTCATGGGGAAGCTAGATAATCTGAAAAGGGAAATGCTAAGGCTCGGCCTATGTATAGTGGAGATCAGTGAAGTGAAATGCGAAGAAAACAAGTATTTCTGGTCAGATGAGTATAGGGTAATATCAACAGCAGCAAAAAATGTTTTAATAGGAGTAGAATTTGTTATGAACGGGAAGTTAGGTCAGACAGTGAGTTACTGTGAAAACCACAGAGGCAACAATAGTTCAGGTGTATATGCAGACGTCACAGACCGAAGATGAAGAGACAAAGAAAGTATATGAGGATACTGAGCGAGTAATACACTACTTAACGGTAGATGAAAATAATAGTCATGGGGATTTAGAATCTGGTTGTAGAAGAAGGGTTAGAAGGAAGGGTTACTGGAGAATATGGGCTTGATATTAGGAATGAGAGAGGAAAAAGACTACTTGAGTTCTGTAATAAATTCCGCATGTAATATCGAATACCCGGCATAAAAATCATAAGAAAAGGAGGTATTACTTGGAAAAAGTCGGAAGATAATGAAGATTTTGATTAGGTTACATAATGGTCAGGCAGGGATTCCGAATCAGGTACTGGCTTGTAAGGCGTACCTAAGAGCAGATATAGACTCTGATCACAATTTAAGTGATGAAGAGTAGGCTGATGTTTAAGAGACTAGTCAGGAAAAATCAATGCGCAAAGAAGTGGGATACGGAGAAACTGAGGAATGAAGAGATACCCTTGAAGTTATCTAAGGCTGCAGATTTTGCAATAACGTCCAAGATGCTACTCCAGGCGGGTGTAAAATGAATGTGTGCAACGGAAAGTAATGAACGCTAAAAAGAAGGTTTGGCCCTGTCTGACTACCCCCTGAGGCAGATCTTAGGATCTCTTAATGATGACATCTCCTTCTTGCTCTTTAACATATAAATTACAAAATAAACATAAATGGATGATTAAGGGAACTAGTAACTATAAATGATAAATGCTGTTTCTGCTTATACATTTACTATAAAACCCCTTTATATTAAACTGTTTATATACCAATGTCCCATGGACATAAACACATACAAATGAATTTCCTTACCAATACGATTGATCAATTGCCCAAATCTGCCCCTTTTTTTTCCGCTACGCGGTCTAATATAAATAACGCGAGACGACTGACATCATCTACGTACCAAACACTAGAAGACACTACTTTCAAAGATGATCTACAGTGGTGTGCAACCTCAGTGGAAATAAAATTTACATGATCACTGCTGTTTAACCTTATATCACTAATAAGCCGAAGCAATTAGCAATATCACCGTAAGTACTGCAACCGGTGCGTAGGAGGGATGGTTCTCGTACACGTCTGCAATGACAGAAGAACTCCAGCCACAAAATATATTTAAAAAAACCTTATTCAAACACTAGGACGGCACAAGACGGTCCTCTGACTAGTATAATCTAATACTGTCTCCTCCTCTCTGTGTTCTACAGACGGTGAACACGAACTTCAAGCCACAAGGACAGAGTTCAGATAACGTCTCAATGTAAGTATAGGCAGAAGAAGTGCCCTCAATCACTGAACGCTGTGTACTCAACGACGACTCCCCACCTGGAGGCGAAGTCCAGAATCGTATAAGTTCGCCTCAGTACAGTGCCTAACCGTTCTAACTATAAAATCTCCTGAGAGCAAAGACAGCAAGTCCGTCTGTACCCACAAAGCTGATACTGGGCGACTGTCAAACCCAGGCACTAAAAATGGAAGGACCCCTTCTCTCCACCGCTGACTTCCCAGCAAAGCTCGGCTCCCCTCCCTCGAAACCACGGAATATTCTCACTCTCTACAGATTTTTCCGAACGCACCAACCATCTTTTTGTCTTTTGTCGTCCAGTGCGGAAATTTTGCGAGGAAATACCTACACTCATACAATGGTACGCTCCTCAGAGTAAAAAATCCTCAGAAATAACCCAGCCTGCGATTTCCGAGGTAACGCTTCCTCCTTCCTCTCTGCTGCGTCCAAGATTTTCAGAGTTTCCGAAGTATTATCCGGTTATCCTGTAAGTAGGCTGTTTATGTTTTCTTATTGGCAACGTTACGTAGCGCTCTGTATGAAAATCACTGGCTGCGCTATATGCAGTCTGTGGTCAGTTTGCATTGTTGTCAGCCATTGTAGTGTTGGGCAGCTGGATGTGAACAGCGCGTAGCGTTGCGCAGTAGGAGGTGAGCCGCCAGCAGTGGTGGATGTGGGGAGAGAAATGGCGCAGATTTGAAATTTGTAAGATTGGATGGCATGAACTGCTATATATATTATGATTATTGAGGTAAATACATTGTTTGTTCTCTATTAAAATCTTTCATTTGCTAACTATGCCTATTGGTAGTTAGTGCCTTCCATAGTTTGAATCTTTTATTTAGCTGGCAGTAGTGGCGCTCGCTGTATTGCAGTAGTTCGAGTAACGAAGATTTTTGGTGAGGTAAGTGATTTGTGAAACGTATAGGTTAATGTTAGTCAGGGCCATTCTTTTGTAGGGATTTTTGAAAGTCAGATTGCGTTGCGCTAAAAATATTGTGTGTCAGTTTAAGCTCAATCCTGTGCAATTTTTCTAAGGGGACGTTTCATATGTCGACCCTTAGCCGAGGATACCTCACTGGAATCTTCTGATTTTTTCTTGTAGTTTGTGTAATTAGTGTAGCTTTTGTTTATTGCTAGCGCGTAATTGTAGAGAGAATCTTATTTGTAGTTGCAGTCTTTCGTTGTTGTACAGTAAAACAGTTGTGGCATGCATGTAGATTTGCACCAAGTATTTCGCAGCTGCGCTTGCAATTAACTAGATATTATTTTCAGTGCTATGTTAATGCGTTCTCTTATTTTTGCTCTTCAAATTGTGCTTTTCTGTGTTATCGTGTGAAATATTTGACAATAATGGCGTGTGAAAAACGTAACACTAGGCTCCAAAGTAAACTGAGAAATGACAGTGAAGACGAAAGCAGTATGTTAGCGCCACTGTGTAACGAATTAATTAATGTTCAAAGTAGTAATTTGGTAATTGTACATAGGGAAATGGAGCGGGCTGCAAATAATGGTGTAGGCAGTGAAACAATTAGTGAACAAGGAAGCATTATCGATCGATCGGTCGGCAACAGCTCGCCTCAGATATCCGAAATGACAGGACACAATCTTGCAAATACTGTAGATTCAGGTTTTGCGTCCTCACCGTTTTCTCAAATAAGTCAAGACACATTTTCTGCTTGTCAAAATGTGAATGTTGCCGGTGCAAATGCACTGCCGAAAAGCGTAGAGGAACAGATTCCAGACACTAATGCATTGTTATTACAATTAATGCAACAAATGGGACAAAATCTTCAAAAGGTAGACGCAATGGAACAAAATCTTCAAAAGTTAGACACAATGGAACAAAATCAGAGACAAACACAGCAAAAGCTTCAAAAGTTAGACACCACACTTGAACAAACACGTGAAGATTTAACTACTGAGTTACATAACATTGAATCGAAATATCAAAAAGTCTGTAATGACGTAAAAACACAAATTTGTGAGCATTTTCAACCTATTTTTTCGCGGCATGAAAATGCATTACAGAATCACGAAGCAGCTATAAAAGAACTGCAAACCATTGTTCATGAAAATCATGAGACCTTGTGGGCTAAAATTGACTCAGTTGCATCTACCGATTCGGTTACGCAACTTGCAAAAACTCAGGAATACTTGAAGGACACAGTAGATTCGATTTCAAACAAATGGACACTCTGAAACTTGGTTCAGAAAAACACACTGAGGAAATGTGATCACTATCGGAGAAAGTAGCTGAACTTTCGGATCAGGTCACTAACTTATCTACAAAGGTAGATGATGATCTGAATGACACAAGACCCATAGCCTTCACTGACACAGAAGAGTATGAACAAATTAGAAAATTCAAACAAAATCAAAATAAAATCAGTACGCAGTACAAAAGAGAAATCCGGGAAGTACAAGATCAGTTGACGCAGGTAATACAAGAATTACATATTTCAGAGGACACTCGCGCTCCATTACGAGAAGAGGGACATAGAAATACGGAACAACCACAAAATAAGACACAGGACACTTCGGAAATGATGAAAGAAATTGGCAAGGCGCATTGGATTTTGAGATGGAACCGCCGAAACGACGTAACAATGACCGACATGTGACTCGCCGACATGATGATTTTGACTATAAGCTGTTCATTACTACACGTAAATTCAAAACATTTAAGAATTCTGGCAACGACATTCATCCACAAGCATGGCTCCATCAATTCTCTCATTGTTTTCCTCCCAACTGGTCATTAGAACACAGATTAGAATTTATGTGTGGCTACTTAGAGAATGAACCAGCTGTAAGAATTCGATCAGTCATTCACGATTGCCACAGTGAAGGAGAATTTTATCATGCCTTCCTCTCAGCATATTGGTCTCAAACTACACAAGACCGAGTAAAACATAGCTTCATAATGATGAAACATTTCGAACAATCTGAATTTTCCATTCTTGTGAAATATTTTGAAGACATGTTGCACAAGAATCAGTACCTGTCAAACCCATACAGTCCCTCAGAACTCATCCGCATTTGCTTAATCAAATTACCTGAACATTTACGACATATTATTTTGGCAGGACGTTGCAAAGACGACATTGAAGCTTTTCAGGGGCTCTTACAAGAATTAGAAATTTACACTGACAATCGTGGGACGCGAAAACAGGAACACAACAATTACAGGTCACATCCGTCACAATTCCGTGATGACAGAAATAATAACTGGACACGACAAGGCTATTCTTACAACGCAAATCGTGACCAAAACAGACATCACCAGTATGACAACCGTTGGCAGAGTAGTAATAATTACAGAGAAAGATCGCATTTCCGTAGTAATGAATGTAACAGAGACAACCATAGGAACAGACAATATGGGAACCAAAACAATTATTATCAAGGGAGATAGGATAACTTCAGACACAAAGGTCCTCCGCGCAGTTACGACTCAGGTAGTAGTTCTCCACCACGTGACCGACAAGAAATTAATTACAGAAATTACCGACATGACGACAGACCATATAATCATAATGACAGACCTGAATTTCATCAGCACTGGCGAGATTCAAACAGGGCAGGGCGTTCTCGGCAAGGTGAATTTGTGGAAGTTAGGTCTCCTAATCCTAACAATGATGCGCGCCAACAAAGAGACAGACAATGACTCGCACTGCAGGCAGCCACGTGCGCCGGCTGGCTGAAAGAAAAATAACATAGACGCTAACCTTGAGAAAAATTTTAGCGTTCCTTGCCGACGTATACAACATGATAATTGCGTCGAAGTTGAAACACTGCATACTAGGAAGAGTAAAGGTTTACACCACATTTCACATGTGAAACCGTTTATTGAAAGATAATCTGCTTTATAACTTAGTCTTTGCCATGAAATTTTTCACTTTACATTTCTAGTATGCATTGTCAGACTTAGAATCTGTTAACATGCAACAATGTTTGAAGTTAAATATCCAGTCAAGAACCAAGAGAACTTATTTAAACAGAAATCACGAATGCATTGTTATAGTGAACAGACGACACAGTGTTGTTATTTGTACATTCTTGCTTGTTAGTTGCACGATTACATAACGACTATAAGGCTCACATACTTAGAACATTTACCAGTACTGCTAATGAGATTTTAATGCAACATTTTGGTTTACTTGAAAATACATTCTGGATTTAAAGTACTTTCTGTGAGATACCAGATGACACAGTGGTTAGTTTGTGTGACAGCTACACGATTTTATCACGACACTACTAATGAGTAACAATTTACAATGTTGCTTTTGCGGTGTTTCTGTTTTATATCTGCACAGTTTTCCTGAATTATTCTGGAAAGTAAAACATGTTTTAGTAGTAACTTTTGGGGTATAGCTACAATGATACAGCCTTTTCTGTAGCACAACAATACATTACAGCACAGTACTTTCTTCATCACGGCAATAAGAGTAATAACTAAGATATCTACACGCATAGCATTTCGGACGACGATAATTACTACACTTAGCACATTTTTACCGTTAAGTAGTGACAGAGATTATCTTACAACAAAGCGCACAGTTTAGCGCTACAGAACACGTATTTGAGTGATTGATTTTGTACTTAAGACATTTATGTTTAAAGATTTTTGAATTACAATGATACAAAGGTTTTCCGTGATACATTTCATTCCATTGCTGTAATCTGTAACACCTGAGGGTATAATTACATTAATCCTCAGGGGGTACACGCTTACTTTGTGTACCATGTGTTTGCCAAGCACAAGGAGCCCTAGCTAATATGGTATTTGCTTATACAACTTTACACATCGGTACCATATTTCTCTGACACACAAATTACACAGCTATCTAATTATTTAACTGAGAGAGACAAACATTTATTTTACTACATCAGTGACAGATGTTTACGTAATTACACCATTGGATAACTTCACACTTACGAAATTGTATTTTGTCTGTACTTTGTGAACTGTTCATATTTTTTCGGAACCATTGTGATACTATGAGAGCTTTGAATGATGTATTTGGTATGAGATCATGATTTTTAAAGTACGTTTGAGGTAGATGACACTATTGAAATGAGCAGAGAATTTTTTTAGGTTTTGAAATTATTGGAGGAAGCTACGACGATTTTGAGAGTTGACTGAGGTGTTATGATGTTATTATTACGATGACTATGTGTATTATGCTGTTGCGGTATGTTTATGGTCAATAAGCTGATGCTATATGAGGAATTTGATTATGCTATGTATTTATTATGATGAAATATTGAAGTGTCATCGCAAGATTGACGTGTCGACGAATATATATATGTGTAATAAGGTAAGGAGTAATGAATAGTGGTTAGGTACTCTGACTTGTGACAAAGGATGTTGGAAACCAAGAATCATACTTTAAGAGTTATGAAATGTGTGTAAATACGTGAATGTATCACAATGCCGGCGAAAATTTTTTGAACACTGCTATATTCATAAGATTTTGCTTCTACACATTTGCAACGCAAATTCTCGACCAGTGAATTTTTGTATATGAGACTGTCACTGTAGCGGAAACTGCTGTCGTAAATATTTCTGTAAGAAAGTTAAGTGACCACCTGCACGTAATGCGTCGTGGGCACCCAGCTGTGTCAGACACCTGGAGAACAAGCCATTAGGGTGTGCCTTTTCAGAGGCACAGGTAGAAAAAAAAAGGGAGGCCCTTATCCTCGCTATTGACATTCCTTTGTAGAAAGCATCCCAAATACGACACGCTCAAACTTGAAAACATATGATTGCACTGTGGAGCTCTTAATTTATGATTTACTGAAATGCCTAATGAAATGACGAGAAATATTTTATGTCTATACACCTGATTATGACTACTGTCTTCATAGTTGAGAGATTTTTTACTACCTTATGAAATGCCATATGGCTAATGAATGATGTTTCATGCCTTCCTTTGTACATATTTTCATTTTTTTTAATATCTAGTTTCTAGCTGCACTGCAGCATTGGTTTAAACAGAATTTTATAGATGTACTAATATAAATATTTTCTGTCTGCAGATCCAGTAAATACTAATTTTGTAATACATTTCCCAAAAATGGGAGAGCACAAAGACATTTCCCTTCACAGGAACTGCATACATAATTTTCTTTTCAACTACTTAGTAATTTTTTTGGTAGAGTAAGTTTTTGTGATGCATCACTCTAGTGTTAAGATGTGACATAGGTATTAAACATGGCCATTTTTACTGTAATACTTTTTCTGCTTGAGCTTTCTCATGTTTAGATATAAGTTATTGCGTTTGCTGCGGCTGTTTGCCAGGCATAGTGCTACTAAATTTCACTTTGTATTACTCTGTTAAGCTAGTTTTACTACTGATTTATTTTTCTTGTTTGCTGCACAGTGCCTTATATTAGTTGTAATATTGCAATTGCTTTGCCTATTTAAATTTTTTGTCATTGATGTTTGTGTTAATTGTTCTGTGCTGCTGCATGGCCTCGTCCCTTAGTTTAGCATCTGAGCTCAGTAGATTTAAGTTAGCTTAAGAGGGGGTAGCCTATAAGAAAATGAGTTGCGATGAATTTGAAGAAATGCACTGAGAGGCTGTAAGAGAAAAGTACAGAAAGCAGGTATAGATAGGACTTTTGGAAACAATGAAGAAAGAAGGGAGATCTCCGAGAAGTAAAGAAAGTTTTGTTTGCAAAATACTGCAGTAAAACAAACCCTGTCCTTTCCTTGTATTATTCCGCTATATGTTTGTGTACCCTTGTGTATTTATGTTTTTCCTGTGTTTATATGTTTATCTGATAAGACTTATGTTGTAGAATTTTTCTAATACTAAGCTACATTCACTATGATGAGGAATACTGTTATCCTCAAATATAATTGGCATTAATAATATGTTATTTATCTTGTAAATATGCTTAGACATTATTTATTCTGTTTTGTTTTAATGCTCATGTGTGAAGTTGATGTTTCAAAATTTATTCTGATCTTTTATGTATCTACTTACCTCATAATTCCTGTAACATCGATGTATATGTTTATTTATATTCTGTTGTAAAGCCTGTACTACAAATGTTATCTGTATTGTTATGTTCTTTAATTATGTATTTTGTACCTTTGTAATTGTATTTTCATGTTATAAAATTGTAATTGACACCAGTTCATCAAATTAAGTAACTTGTAAGCATTCATTTCACTGCACACATTTCTGTTGGTCATAGTATATGGACAATATTGAGAAGTAGGGACTGTTAGTGTTTGCACATGTGTCAATAATTCAGCAAGGAACTGGATAACAGCATTGCTGGTTCTAAGGACAATTCCAAAAACTTTGCGAGTGCACGAGTTGTGGTTTATGGACTTGCTATATTGTCCGCAAGACTCTTCGATGATGATTGTGCACCTGGACAGCCGCAGCAGATGGCTGCTGGCCGTCTCTACAAGGACTACAGTGGGCCTGCACCTTTGATGACCCACCAATACCATTATTTCTACAAGGACTGCAGTGGGTCTGCACCTCTGGTGGCCCACCAATACCATACTCTCTACCAAGACTGTAGTGGGTCTGCTCTGGGATGACATACCTACCAATATTCTTCAAAACGTCGAATGACTCGGCTGTGGGTTTGCTCTGTTGTGGACCATTACCTGTCTGCATGTCGAGAGTCAGCACTGTCTTTCCGTTGGAAGGACAACACTACTTCTTCAAGACTGCATGGAAATCCACTACTTCCTTGAGCATTTTCTTTTACTGCTCAGCCTTTGAGAAAACACTGCAATTTTACTGTGATGAATGATCAGGACTGTCTTTATGGACTGTGATAAAATTTTTGCCTTTGACCAACATTGTATTGATAAGTGTGTGCGTTTGATTTCTTTGTTATTGTAATTATGAAAATTTTTTTCAAATCTGTATTGGCCACTGCCCAAAACAATTTGTAAAATTTTTTGTGGGGAGCATGGGGGCTATGTTAGTAGGCCGTTTATATTTTCTTATTGGCAACGTTATGTAGCGCTCTGTATGAAAATCACTGGCTGTGCTGTATGCAGTCTGTGGTCAGTTTGCATTGTTGTCAGCCATTGTAGTGTTGGGCAACTGGATGTGAACAGCACGTAGCGTTGCGCAGTTGGAGGTGAGCCGCCAGCAGTGGTGGATGTGGGGAAAGAAATGGCGCAGATTTGAAATTTGTAAGATTGGATGGCATGAACTGCTATATATATTATGATTATTAAGGTAAATACATTGTTTGTTCTCTATTAAAATCTTTCATTTGCTAACTATGCCTATTATTAGTTAGTGCCTTCCATAGTTTGAATCTTTTATTTAGGTGGCAGTAGTGGTGCTCGCTGTATTGCAGTAGTTCAAGTAACGAAGATTTTTGGTGAGGTAAGTGATTTGTGAAACGTATAGGTTAATGTTAGTCGGGGCCATTCTTTTGTAGGGATTTTTGAAAGTCAGATTGCGTTGCGCTAAAAATATTGTGTGTCAGTTTAAGCACAGTCTTGAACAATTTTTCATAAGGGGACGTTTCAATCCTTCCGGCCCCACTACAATAATGGTCGGCCGTCACTATATTGTGCTTCAACGCTCAGGTGCCCCGAACGTCCCGTACGTCTTGGCTACTCCCTGTGTCAAACAGGACCAACACACCAGTGCGCGCTTTTGGACCCAGGGCTTAAGCCACGCCTGCCGTTTCATTTCCACTGGCATTCCAACCTCTACTAGTATAGGCAATCATTCATTACGCCGTTTTGATAATAAAGACACTCCGTCACCTTTCATGCAATAAGCGTTAACAACCATTTACAAGGTGTACGTGACAATGCCAGTCTTCTTTAAATATTCCTATATACGATGCACATACTTACCAAATGACACCTAATTCCGGTTGTAAATCACTGCAAAGTATGTAGATGAGTGCTTGTAAGGTGCGAAATTATAGCCACCTTACAAAGGAATAGCTCAGTGCGCAGTACAGTTGAATAAGAACGGACATCTGTAAAGCTCACTGAACATGGAAAGGAAAACATATGTACAAAGAAGGTAACTGCGAAGAAACCAAGGGTAGACCAAGAAATACATCAGTTGATCGATGAAAGAAAGAAGTACAAAAACTTTTAGGGAAATTCAGAAATAAAAGTCGCTGACCTTGAAATAAATAGGAAATGTAGGGAAGCTAGGACGAAATGGCTGGATGATAATATGGAGGAATCGAAAAAGAAACGATTATCGGAAAGACTGACTCAGGTGAGGAGAGTACGCTGAAGGACTCTAAGAGGGGAAAGATTTATCTGTTGTGATAGAAGACGAAACATGAGTCAACAGGGAAAAGATAAGGGATACAGAATTAGCAATAGAATTTAAAAGACATTTGGAAGACTTAAGATCAAATAAGGCAGAATAGATAACATTCAAATAGAATTTCTAAAATCTTTGTGCTAAATGGAAACAAAACGACTATTCACGTTTGTGTGTAGAGTGTATGAGTCTGGCGGTATACCACCAGAATTTCAGATAAATGTCATCCACACAATTCCGAGGACTGCAAGAACTGACAAGACCGAGAATTATCACACAGTCAGCTTAACAGCTCATGCTTCTAAGATGCTGTCAAGAATAGTATTCAGAAATATGAAAAATAAAATTCAATATCTGTTAGATGACAATCAGTTTGGCTTTAGGAAAGGTAAAGGCACCAGAGAGCAGTTCTGACGTTGCGATTGACAATTGGGAAGCAAGACTAAAGAAAAATTAAGACACGTTCATTAGATTTTTCGATTTGGAAAATGCTTTATATGGTGTAAAATGGTGCAAGATGTTCTAAATCCTGATGAAAACAGGGGTAAGCTTTAGGAAGAGACGGGTAATATAAAATATGTACAAGAGCCAAGAGGGAAGAATAAGAGTGGAAGACGAAGAACGAATTGCTCGGATTAGAAAGAGTGTAAGGCAGGATGTAGTTTTTCGTCCCTACTGTTCAGTCTATACATAGAAGGCGCAATGGTAGAAATAAAAGAAAGGTTCAGGAGTGGAATTAAAAATCAAGATGAAAGAATGTCAATGGTACGATTCGCTGATGACATTGCTGTTCTCAGTGAAAGCGAAGAAGAATTACAGGATCTGCTGAATGGAATAAACAGTCTGATGAGTACAGAAAATGAGTTGAGAGTCAATTGAAGAAAGACGAAGGTAATGAGAAGTAGCAGAAATGAGAAAAGGAATAAACATGATGATTGATGGTAAGTAAATAGATGAAGTTAAGGAATTCCACTACCTAGGCAACAAAATAACGAATGACGGATGGAGCAAGGAGGACATCAAAAGGAGACTAGCACTGTCAAAAGGGGCATTTACGGCCAAGAGAAGTCCACTAGGATCAAATATAGGCCTTAATTTGAGGGAGAAATTTCTGAGAATGTACGTTTGGAGCACAGCACTGTATGGTAGTGAAATACTTACTGTGGGAAAAATGGAACAAAAGAGAAGCGAAGCCTCTGATATGTGGTGCTACAGAATAATGCTGAAAATAAGGTAAGAAATGAGGAGGTTCTGTGCAGAATCGGAGAGGAAAGGGATATGTGGGAAACATTGACAAGAAGAAGGGGCAAGATTATAGGACATCTATTAAGACGTATGGTTCAAATGGCTCTGAGCACTATAGGACTCAACATCTGAGGTCATCAGTCCCCTAGAACTTAGAACTACTTAAACCTACCTAACCTAAGGACATCACACACATCCAGGCCCAAGGTAGGATTCGAATCTGCGACCGAAGAAATGATTTCAGTTCATTATTAGAACATTCATTATCTTCTAGAACGAGTTTTTAAATGGGTACCTACGTGAAGTTCGAGGATGGAAATCTGATATCCTTACGGCGCAATTCTGGACAGGGAATACTTTGTGTGTATTTGAGAAACTGCCAGAGAAAATTATTCCGCACGACATCATATTATGGAAATATGCTAATTATGATAATTTCCTTTTGCTTCTGTCATGATAATGAGCAATTACAGGTCAATGAAATTTTGCTGAACTCAAATGTTTGAGAAGATAAATAAAATGTGTTTTCACATTCAAGTTCTGATCAGTACGGACATCGAAAAATTTTCAATGAACTGTTTTACATATTTCGTGTTCCCAGTCCTGTATTTTAATTCATGTTTATATATCTTGAATTTTTTAATTTATGTAACCGACCATTTACTGTGAACCGATCAGTGATGTGTTTGAGTATTTCATTTATTGCTTGTTACATTGTTCCAGCATTCTGGGATTTATAACGATGGTTCCGTCATCATCAACAACCACAACTTCTGCTTTATCGGTGTTCGATGGAAGGTCGGAAGTACAAGAGTGGTACCGGAAGTGAGCCTTGTGGAACAACAGCAGCAATTGACTCATTTAGGAGAAGGTTCTTCACGAGGATTGCATGAGTTATCTCTACATGACCCGTTGTTCACTACCTCTACAATCTTTGCACACGTATGTACAATTCGCTATTTTTTTTTTTTCCTTCAAGTTAATTTGCTGACGATAAAGAAACGTCGGAGTTCATCACCTCCAGTGCTCCGGTATCAATGGAGATACATTAATGCTCAGTGTTTTGTTGTCGTTGACTTCTGGCTCATCAGTGTCAGAATGTGCAGAAGGGGTAACAGAACTGAGCCTTGTGGAACGAAAATGGCAATTTGTTACATTCAGAAGAAGACTCTTCATTAGAGTTGCATGAGATATCTCAGCATAACCCTTTGTTTACTATCGGTGAAATCTTGCCACACGCATGTACAGTGTGCCCTTTCCAGGGCAATTTACTGATGATGAAGAATCACAGAAGTTTATCAACACTAGTGCTCCGATATCACTGAGGCTACAGAAATGCTCTATGTTTTGTTGTCACTGATTTTGATCTTGTTTCATACTTGTCAGGTGTATCTGCAAACGAGGACATTCGTAACCGTAGCCCGCCTCCGGTCCGCGCCCGCACGCCGATCGGCGCTGCTGGGTGCTCGTCGCGGTGGCCGCTGCGGCGGAAGCTTTGTCGCAGGACATCCGGCGGCCGTAACCGCACCCTCCACGCCACAAAGCACCGAAACTGGATCCTCGGCCGGCCGGAAGCCCGCCGTGGCCGTGTCCCTGGCCCCGTCGCCGCATTTCCATGTGCCAGGGGCGCTCCTTGCTGCGTAACGAACGCAGAGGAGAGCTTCAGGCAAATGGCGAGCTAGCCTCCCAGCCACGCTGTTATGGCCGCCACTTCCTGAAGCAGGGAACGTTTTGTGCACAAGATGTGTAAGTCTTTACGTCTCTGTATAACTACTGCTACTTACATCTACACTACTGGCCATTAAAATTGCTACACCACGAAGATGACGTGCTACACACGAGACATTTAACCGACGGGAAGAAAATTCTGTGACATGCAAATGATTAGCTTTTCAGAGCATTCACACAAGGCTGGCGCCGGTGGCGACACCTACAACGTGCTGACATGAGGAAAGTTTCCAACCGACAGCAGTTGACCGGCGTTGAATGGTGAAACGTTGTTGTGATGCCTCGTGTAAGGAGGAGAAATGCGTACCATCACGTTTCCGACTTTGATAAAGGTCGGATTGTAGTCTATCGCGATTGCGGTTTATCGTATCGCGACATTGCTCTTCGCGTTGGTCGAGATCCAATGACTGTTAGCAGAATATGGAATCGGTGGGTTCAGGAGCGTAATACGGAACGCCGTATCACTAGCAGTCGAGATGACAGGCATCTTATCCGCATGGCTGTAGCGGATCCTGCAGCCACGTCTCGATCCCTGAGTCAACAGATGGGGACATTTCCAAGACAACAACCATCTGCACGAACAATTCGACGATGTTTGCAGCAGCATGGACTATCAGCTCGGATACCGTGGCTGTGGTTACCCTTGACGCTGCATCGCAGACAGGTGCGCCTGCGATTGTGTACTCAACGACGGACCTGTGTGCACGAATGGCAAAACGTCATTTTTTCGGATGAATCCAGGTTCTGTTTACAGCATCATGATGGTCGCATCCGTGTTTGGCGACATCGCGCTCAACGCACTCTGGAAGCGTGTATTCGTCATCGCCATACTGGCGTATCACCCGGCGTGATGGTGTGGGGTGCCATTGGTTACACGTATCCGTCACCTCTTGTTCTCATTGACGGAACTTTGAACATTGGACGTTACATTTCAGATGTGTTACGACCCGTGGCTCTACCCTTCATTCGATCCCTGCGAAACCCTACATTTCAGCAGGATAATGCACGACCGCATGTTGCAGGTCCCGTACGGGCCTTTCTGGATAGAGAAAATGTGCGACTGCTGCCCTGACCAGCACATTCTCCAGATCTCTCCCCAACTGAAAACGTCTGGTCAATGGTGGCCGAGCAACTGGCTCGTCACAATAAGTCAGTCACTACTCTTGATGAACTGTGGTATCGTGTTGAAGCTGCATGGACAGCTGTACATGTACACGCCATCCAAGCTCTGTTTGACTCAATGCCCAGGCGTATCGAGGCCGTTATTAAGACCAGAGGTGGTTGTTCTGGGTACTGATTTCTCAGGATCTATTCACCCAAATTGCGTGAAAATGTAATCACATGTCAGTTCTCGTATGATATATTTGTCCAATGAATACCCGTTTATCATCTGCATTTCTTCTTGGTGTAGCAATTTTGATGGCCTGTAGTGTATATCTACATGTGTACTCTGCAGTTCACAATTAAGAGCCTGGCAGTACCTTGATCGAACTACTCTACCGTTCCACTTTCGAAAATCGCAGAGAAAAAACGAACAATTAAAGCTTTCAGTGCAAACTCTGATTTCTCTTATTTTATTATGACTATCGTTTCTCCCTATGTAAGTGACGGCAAAAAAGTATTTTCACACTCTGCGAAGAATCTTGGTGTAGTATCCTGCCCATTCGTGTAATAAAGGATGCCTAGGAAGCTGTTTTCTCGGATCGCTAGATAAAAATTCAAGCGAATCAAAGTAATGGAGTTTATTACAGTAAGTTAAATTGACAATGCTTAACTTTGCGTATTCTCAAAAGTGTCGCAAGCAAATGTCGACATGCAAATAATCAATGTCCGTCGGTATATACAATTTCCATGCAAACAAAACAATCCAGTTAATGTCACTGATGGAGGATTGTATGACGGCTCGTCTTCCACTGCCGGCGGGTAGGCGGAGCGGCGCTTACATTCTCTTTGTCTAGCTGCCGCTCCCGCCTTGGTGTCGTCCTAGTCAGTGTACTATTGGCTGACGTCGTCTCACAGCCTTCTCTACTCTTCTGTTTCTCATCGTCGTCCTGGCGCTTGTCGTTACGCCGGAACAGTTGGTGACTGAAAGTTCATGAGATGGTCCTGCTACAGCGAAAAATGCCTTTGTTTTAGTGACTGCCATCCCAATTCGCGTATTATATCCGAGGCATTCTCTCCCTTATTTCACGATAAAACAAAAAGAGCTGCCCGTCGTTGAACTTTTTCGATGTCCTCCTGCATTCCTATCTGATGCGGATTTAGAACTAATCTAGAAGAGGATGGACAGGCGTATTGTCGGCAGGCTCTTTAGTAGAACTGTTGCATTTTCTTTCTTCCAATAAATCGCAGTCTTTAGTTTGCTTTACCCACAACATTATCTATGTGTTCCCTCTAATTTAAGTTATTTCTGATTGTAATCCGTAAGTATTTCGTTGAGTTTGAAGCCTTAAGCTATATGTGATTTATCGTGTGATTTCTTGTTAATGTTAACAGCATGCTAAGTGATCGGAAGTTCTAAGTAATCACTGGAAGCAACATAAATAAAGAGAGGAAGCTGAACAACGGATTGCCTCAAGGATCGGTTCTCTCACCCTTACTGTTCAACCTATATATATCTGATCTACCTGACACTTCGTCCAGAAAATACTGCTATGCTGATGACCTGGCTCTAGCCGTAAAACACCAGGAAATGAAGACAACAGAAACTGGAAGTTAGTTTCAGAGACACAATTCTTCGTCATAATTGGAACCCAAAATATCTTGGTCTCATCCTGGATCGTACACTATGCTTCAAACAACATCTTCTTAACTTAGCTCAAAAGTTGAGGACTCGAAACAACATCCTCCATAAGCTCTGCGGAACTACCTGGGGATCTTCAGCAACCACCCTGCGACCTTCAGCTCTGGGCTTGGTGTACTCAAGTTCTGAATACTGTGCACCTGTTTGGACGAACAGTCATCATACAAGGGTTGTTGATATCCAGCTGAATACGAAAATGCGCATAATATCTGGCGCAATCAGATCTACTCCAGTTTATTGGCTTCCACTGTTAACCGCTATAATGCCTCCTGATCTACGCAGATGTACTGCCCTTATGAGAGAATTCCACAAGATCTCCAGGGATTCTAACCTACCCGTGCATAGCGACCTGCCTTTTAAATCATAAGAGACTGAAATCACGCCATCCAACTCTGTGCGATGCTGCTGACATGATTGCTAAGGATTTCAAACCTCTTGAAGAATGGAAAGGTCGGTGGGAAGCAGTGACAGATGTGTACCTGCATAACAGCTTCTCAGGTGCTAAATTTTCCAAGTGGATTGGACCTACCACGCAAGAGCTGGACTACTCTCAACAGAATCCGTACCGGCCATGGCCGATGCAGGGATGCTCTCTTTAAGTGGAAGAAGCTGCCTGATCCAGCCTGTGATTGCGGGGCTCCATACCAGACTGTTCACCACATTGTCAGTGAGTGCAGGATTCGAGCCTTTCACGGCGCCAAAGAGGACTTCCTGCTAGCAACTCCAGATACAGTGCGCTGGATTGAAGGACTGGATATTCAGTTGTAAAGACACACTTAAGTTTCTTGTGTGTCAATGTATACATATGTATATGTAATTTAATTTCATGATATGTCTGTATTAGCCATAGGCTAAATAATAAATAAATAATAATATCGTGTGATTGAAATTTTACGGATTCCTTTTAGTACTCAAGTGGATGACTTCACACTTTTCGTTATTTAGAATCGATTGCCGCTTTTGGCTCCAAACAGATATCTTGTCTAAATCACTTTGCAACTACTGTTGCTCTTATAATGACTTTACAAGACGGTAAATGACAACATATCTGTAAACAGCTTAAGAGGTCTGCTCAGATTGTCCTCTAAACCGTTTATGTAGATTAGGAACGGTAGGGAGCCTATAACACTTCCTTGGAGGTCATCACATATTAATACTACTTCACTCGATGACTTTCCGTCAGTTACCACTAGCTATGAACTTTGAGACAGCAAATCACGAATACAGTCACACAAATGAGACGATATTCCATAGGTTCGCAGTTTCATTAAAAGTTTCGCGTGAGGAACGGTGTGTGAAAATCTCAAAATATGGAATCAATTTGTCATCCCCTGTCGATAGCATTCATTACTTCGTGAAGATAAAGAGCCAGTTGTGTATCACAAGAAGGACATTTTCTGAATGCATGTTGGCTATTTGTCAGTGAATCGTCTTCTCCGAGGTGTTTCATGCTATTCGAGAACAGTATATGTTCCAGAATCCTACTGCAAATCGACGTAAGTGATATGGGTCTATAATTCAGCGGACTACTCTTACTTCCTTTCTTGGGTATTGATGTGACTTGTGGAGCTTTCCAGTCCATGAGTACTGATCTTCCTACGAGCAAGTGGTTGCATATGATTGCTAAGTGCGGAGCTATTGTATCAGCATACTCCGAAACGAACCTGACTGGTATACAACGTGAACAGGAAACTTCGTCTTTCCTAAGTGTTTTACGCTCCTTCGCTACACCGAAGATACTCACTTCTTAGTTACTATTGTTGACAATTTTTCTTTATTTAAATTCTGGAATATTTACTTCGCCTTCTTTTGTGAATGAATTTCGGAAAACCGCTTTTAGTGTCTTCTTTAGTGGCACTGTCATCAGTAACAACACCATTGCTACAATGTAGTGAAGGTATTGTTTACATCTTACCACTGTTGTACTTTACATGCGACCCCAATCTCTCTGGGTTTTCTGCCAGATTTCGAATAGAGTTTCACTTTTGAAACTATTAAAATCATCTAGCATTGAAGTTCGTGCTAAATTTCGAGCTTCTGTAAAACTTTGCCACTCCATTTGAAGCTGCCTAATGTAGTCGAGACTTAGCCTCTCTCTACAGTTTCACTTTAGCCTATCTCCCCCCCCCCCCCTCAACCACCGATCTTTCCCCCCCCCCCCCGTCAACACACACACACACACACACACACTTGGCTCAATTTTCAAAATGACGATTCCTTCATGACTTACTATGTTCTACTAACCCATCTCTTTAAAAAAAATCTCCCAAATTTAAGTGCCTTCTCATTAGTTATAGGTTAACCTTCATCATAATCAGAATTCTCAAACTTGGCTTTGTTGCCCGTACTGACGGCAGTCAAGATTCATTACGTCAACTTTCATCACGATTTCAATACTTCGTCAACCTTCAGCACACGTGATGCACTATCTGAACAAAAGTATATGGAAACCCCAACGGCCGGCCGGGGTGGCCGAGTGGTTCTAGGCGCTACAGTCTGGAACCGCGCGACCTCTACAGCCGCAGGTTCGAATCCTGCCTCGGGCATGAGTGTGTGTGATGTCCTTAGGTTAATTAGGTTTAAGTAGTTCTAAGTTCTAGGGGACTGATGACCTCAGAAGTTAAGTCCCATAGTGCTCAGATCCATTTGAACCATCTTTGAAACCCCAACGTAATGCGGAACTGACCACTAGATGTCACTGGCGGACTCGCCAATCTTAAAAGAGGCGGAGAGTATTGTGTTGTCAGTGGAGAAGCTGTGGACCGTTCTGGAGATCTCAGTGACTTCAAATGTAGGCTAGACTTCGGATGTCACCTGAGTAACAAATCCATCAAGGATGTTTCAGTCCTTCTAAAGCTGCCAAGTCGACTATTGTTAAGTGATTAAGTGAAACGCGAAGGAACGAACACAGCTAACCCAAGACCGGTCAGAAGAGTTGACGGACAGGGATCGTCTAGCATTGCGAAAGTCGGTGGTACAAAATGGCATAAAATAAGCGGAATGGCATCACTCTTGAGTTCCAAAGTGCTGCTAGAAATCCAGCCAGCACCCTGACTGTGCATGAGGGGATAAAAAGAATGAAGTACAGTGGTCGAGCAACTCTCTACGAGCCACACATACGTGCAGTCAGCGCTGAGTAACGAGGTGGTGTAAAGAGTAGCAGCACCGGACAGTGAATGATTGGAAGCGAGTTATTAGGAGTGGTGAATCACGTGACGGCCTACGTCAATCCGATGGACGAGGTTGGGTTTCTCGAATTCCTGGAGAACTTTACCTGCCACCATTGTGCAGTGCCATGAATGAAGCATAGGGGACGTTTTACTGCGGAATGGGGATGTTTCTCGTGGGTAGGGTGTGGTCCCCTTATTAAACAGAATAAAATGCAGAGGAACATGAATGCATTTTACAGCACCGTACACTGCGTATAGTAGATGAACAGCTTGGCGGCAATGATTTTATCAGCATGGCAGTTCAACCCGTCGTAGATCAATTTGCGTGAGGCAGTGGCTTGTGGATAACAACATTCCTGTAATGAACAGGCTGCCCCAGAGTCCCAACCTGAACCAAACGGAACACCTTTGGTATAAGTTAGCACGCCGACTTCGCTCCAAATCTCAATGTCCGACATCACTACCTTCTCTGTTTTCAGCTCTTGAGGAAGAATGGGCTGCCATTCCTCCACAGGCATTCAGACACCTCACTGAAAGTGTCTCCAGCTGAGTTCAAGCCGTCATAAAGATGAAGAATACACCGCGCATTAATGTCCATTAGTAGGTGTCCGAGTACATTTGATCTGATAGCGTATCGGCTGAAGCAAAGATTGTGTGTCGGCATTGATATTCCGCAGCAGGAAACATTTTGGGCATATAAGTAGACTTACTAAAAATAACTAGACCACTCATTGACGCTGATGTAGCGTTCCCTTATTGGATATGAAAAGAGCTGCAATTTGTAGGGCAGCGTTGCTCCTAATCTTTGCAAATGATGTGAAATGTCTGATAAAACGGATAAAACGTCACATACGCAATGTCTTAAGAAATACAAATGACTTTCATAAAGACTCTGTATCCACGTTGGAAACAAGTGTGAGAATTGTGACGCCTCTGATTAATGGTAAAAGTAATTACAGTGATATACGTTTAACAAAGAATGTTTATCACAAGCGGTGTATCGGAACTTTAGATTTTTCGGAGACACATAAAAATTCCATGAACTACTATATAAAGGAAAGACGCCACGTTATCTTCTTCGTATCGCTTGTCTTTTTTGATCTTGTTGCTTAGCTCTTGTCCTGCGCTAGTGGCTCTTTTTGCCATTCGATGTAAAGACACTTGGTCCTGTTCACGTAATTTGAATTACCGTTAAATAATAAATATCAGTGTTGAATTTTAAAAATTTGTTCTTTCTGGCAAACGGAAAGCTTTCCCTTTCCTCACCGTTTACGGGCCAACGCTTCGTACTTGTGGAAGCTCCTGTGGTATATTATTTAGTTTTCTTTCATTACTCGTGCTCTACATTTTGAACAACCTGAATTTTAAAGTTATTTATGAAGTCCAATTTTCAGTTAATACAGCGCGGTTATCTCTAATTGTTGAAAATTAATCTTTACGTAAAACAACACTAGCAGAAGGTTGCATTAACTTTGGTTTAAGCCTGAGGAAGTCATGTTTCAGAATTAAAAGAATTTTCAATTTATTTCGAGTTAGCAGAAAAAAAATTAAAATCCATACCAGAGGTAATTTTTCGTAGCAATAAAATGCCTACGATCTCATAATAATAATTCCTAACATCACGAGACTTTCAGTTTTATACAAAGGATATATCTGAATTGAAATTTGCATTATTAAATGTAGGAACCTTCTTGAATTTTGAAAGTGTTGCTGTTGATTCTGCTCATGTTGGCAAAACACTGTAATTCTTTCTTTTTGCTAGTCAAACGTTTCGACATATATGTACCGTCTTAGTGAGTCTCGGTTTATTGCTTAAAATGTATTATTTAAGAACGGGACTAGCTGCCGTAGATTATGGACTGACAGCAGGTCATATTTCCTCCCATGTTGTTCACGCCTGTCAGCTCCATGGTGCATCCTCAGACTCTGTTTTCACAGCTTTCAGCTTTACTCTTTCCTTGTTTTGTCACTTCGAAGCAGAAAAAAATAAATAAATGAAAAAAGGCATCAGGCGGCAGATTCAATACATGTCTGTCTAATAAAAAGAAATAAAAAGCACTTGGTGTTTTCCACAGACGGCGATGGTAGAAAAAAGCCATACTTCATAGTTTTGCAATCCAAATTGCGTAACCTTGGTATCAGTTACCTTGGCTGCGACGGCTTGTTGTCGTGATGCTTAGGCGACACAAAAGATGTGTTCCGTCTGTTTCTTGCGACACAGATTTCCCTCCGTCGTCGCAGGATATCCTCTCCCAACAAGTCACCTTGACCGTTTATCCTGCGCGTCGCACAAACAAGCGGGGGCAATGAAGCAGTATGTAGAAATGCCCTATCGTTCCACTCCAATAGTAACTGAAGTTTTACATAAATTTTGTAAGTGCAAGAGAATAAAGTACATTTCGTAAGTTATTTCTTTATTAATACGTGTAGTGTTAAATAACGAAAACAACCCATGACTACAAGATGCTAATACAAAGAGGAAAGCTGATCACCAGAAAGTAACAAATTGAATGAGGTGCCAAACTATTAATAACAAAAAACACATTAGTAGATGGAAACCAAATTATTTTCTTTAAAAGTTTATGTTGCTCATCACCTTAATGAATTTATTTATTTCCTTTATGCGAAAATGTGTTTTGAGCTTTTACCCCTCTTTGGTTAGTTTTATCCGAAGCGTCATATTTGTTGTCAGTTTGTTGACTGCATTATGAATGCTGCAGGTGGCAATCTTGATGCACTAGATGAAGTAGAGTTCATCTTCCGGGACAGTTGTAGCTAGGATTTTCTACCACGACGTATGTAAAATAAAGTTTCTTTTTACTTTGTATGTTAAGAGTCATCGAAAGTAGTAAGTTGAGTAAAGCTTTCTATTTTCGTAAATATGAGGGAAAACTAGACGTTAATACAGAATAACGGGCACAGGAACGATACACATTATTATACTCATATTTAACTGCGACTTTTCACTGTGTAGCAAATTATCACAATCAAATAGCTGCCAAACAAATATTATTTACTTCCTAAAAAGTATGTACCATTAGCGCCTGAAATATTTTTACAACCGCATACAGCCTGCATATACAGCTTCAGCTTGACGTATACTGGCATTTTCACTTTGTACATGACATTAAGCAAATAGTCACTTCACATAATTTGATATCTGTTTTTGTCAGGAAGTAATGTTGTATCCCTTTGATATTTCATAATTTATTAGTGCTAGTTGTTCACACCTCATAAGCAAATAGTCACTTCACATAATTTAATATCTGTTTTTGCCGGGAAGTAATGTTGCATCCCTTTGATCTTCCATAATTTATTACTGCTCGTTGTTCACACCTTATAATTATGGGTTAGGCGAAAGTTAAAATAGGACAACACCAATGCACACCAGAAGGAAAGTTGTTAGTGAATAAAAGTAACAAGTAAATTGCGTAACATGATCTAGTACTTATAACTTAAAGGTAAAAAATGTAATCGTCAAAGTGTTTTGTAGAAGCATTTCCCATTGCAGTCGCTGTGTCGATATACATTTGAAGTGATAATTTACCAGGTCTCAATGTTCTTGCGTTTAAAGACAGATATATCCCATCTTCTGAAGATACAGGAAAACCATTTACTTCCTTTAACTTTGAGGTAAATAGCGTTTAGAGCTCTAGTTAATCCTTAGCTAGCGTTATACCATTACATGCTAAGCTGTCTCTCATGCAGCACGTATTATATAGACTTATAATGTCAGATGAAATCGAACTTCATCTTTTTGTTGCTTTTTGTTGCAGTGCCAGGCACATCACATACTGCTGATGCTCCGTTTTTGACGAGATATGGTGGATATACGTCTCATTCACAGCAGAAAATTAATGCCAAAAAGTCAGTTCATTTATATTCACAACGATACAAATTTTGGTGAGAAAATCCTTTTTTCTTCTACCTTAGGAAACCATCAAAATATGTGTGACGAATCTTGCACAGCGTTTCATAATAATTTACGTTTCATCTACATTATAGTGCACTCTCTCCTGAAAAGTCTATGACGTCATCTCTTACCTACAAATTTAATCATCCATAGTCCATTATTATATATGTACACATTCTTAAGAATGTCAGATATACTTTTTTTCAGTTTTTAGGTGACCCTCTTCTGATTCACCTTTAAGAAAAGGACAAATACGTTGAAATTCTTTATTTTAAAGGGTAGGACTCTGTATAAACATTTACTAACACAGAATGATTTTCCGTTGATGATAACAATCCATAACAGACTGTTAGTATGTCACAATATTAGGATTTTCGCTTTTTAATGAAATAAACACTGCTCGTGTTCTTTAAAAGTTTTATGAACAAAATTATTCCACTGATCAAGTTCACAATTGACACAGGTTACTGCACAACACGTGCCAACTTAAAAAAATTATTGTTGTTAACACCATGTTTCTGTCCGACCAAGAACATTCCACCATTCTACTGAAAACAAAATCTAATAGTGTCTATGAAAATGTAAGTACACTCAACGATCCATTCCAATGGTATGTGACAGTGTTTAAGGGATGTACAAGGTGGTCGAAAAGTCTTCCACTGATTACATAAATTGATAACTCAGGCTAGAAGTAAGATATAAATATGAAACTGGTGTCTAATTGTTTACAAACTATCAAAGTTTTTTTCACATATCAGTAAACTTCCACATGAGCGCGCTTGGTAGCACGTAGCACATCTAGGCGATGTTCAATTTCCGTCCACACATTAGCCAACATCACTGGAGGGATCGATTCAACGACTGTGGTTATCCGTTCCACAAGGTTTCAAAATCTGGTACACGTGTTCGGTAGACCTCGTCCTTGACATAACCCCATAAAAAGAAGTCTAATGGGGTTATGTCAGGAGAGCGTGGAGGCCAAACCGTTGGCCCATCACGACCAATCCATCGCCCAGGAAAGGTCATATCGAGATAGGCACGGACGTCCAAACCCCAATGAGGTGGTGCACCGTCTTGCTGAAACAAGACATCTGGGTGATACTGAAAGCAGCTGAGGAACAGCATACAGTTCCAGCATGTCCAGATACACTGCAGATGTGATGGTAGCCTCAGCGAAGAAGAATGGCCCGATAATTCGATCGTGCAATAGTGCGCACCAAGCATTCACCTTTGGACTGCTTCTGGTGCACTCCATGACCTCGCCAGGGGGTTTTGAACCCCAAATGCGCACATTATGGCGATTCACTACTCCACTGACAAAAAAGACCGCTTCGTCGGAAAAGGCAATTCGTCTGAGATAACCATCATCGTCCTCAATACGTGATAGCATTTCGATCGCAAAGTCATATCGACGTGTACTGTCATTTGGCAACAAGGCCTGAACGATATGCACTTCGTATGCACAAAACAATAAACGTTCGTGTAAAATATCATGGAGAGAGCTTTTTGCCATCTGTAATTCACGTGAGGCCCTGCGCACCGATTTCTTCGGACTTCGCAGAAAAGACTGCCTTACAGCTTCCACCCTGTCTGCTGAGGTTCTTGGCCGACCAGACCTCGGAAGGTCAGCAACCGATCCTGTGTTCTTGAACTTCTCATACCAGGCTTTAATGCTCTTGGCATCAGATGGATTCCTTCAAAATGTTGTCTGGAAGTGTCTCTGCACTGTGGCTGGTGATCGTGTCTCCTGGTACCACAGGACACACTGTGCCTTCTCCTGATTGGTTAACATGGCTTCTTGGGCACTGCATCTCATCCACTACTTACGTACTGCGAACCTAAAACAGATAAAAAATTTCGATAGTAGTAAACAATTCGACACAAGTTTCATGTTTGTATCTTGCTTCTAGCCTGAGTTATCAATTAATGTAACCAGGGAAAGTCTTTTCGGACACCCTGTATTACATGTATCAGCCGGCAAAGCGCCGATCACTAATGACTGAGTTGTAAAAATTTAAAAGGAAGAATTTCTTGTGAATTTACAGTGTTAGCTACTGATTTGAACACACTGTTCGCAACTGCAACGTTCTGAACTCTTCATAGCTACAAAGATTACCAGATTTCGTCTCGCAAACAGAATCTGGATTCAAATACGCTACACCTTCGAAGTGACCTCTGAAATCAAATCCTGTTACTGTCAGCGATCAATATGTTTAGAAAAGGCCAGCGTTTCCTGTGGATGGGTCAGAGGTGGGTGAGATTTTCACGAAGAGAGGTGAAAAACGGCCCAACGTTTCTCGTCTCTGTGAGCCCCGACTGCTGTAAACATCCACAGTGCGAAGGCCACAAGAACCTCCCAGCTCATTTCTAATACCTAAAGCGAAGTAAAAAATACGACATAATAAGGAACCTAAATTATAATTAACCGTCTTTCCATAAATTGTGTTCCGCCTCAGTTTGCTTGTGTACTAGCAGTTATAGGCAACTGAAAAGAATTGAGTGGACTACTTTTACATTTATTTACCTACATTTGCGGTCCGTCATGTTTTTAACTTAACGGACGGCTTTTTATACATTACATTATGAAATAAGTCACATTCTAAAATAAAAATACTTTTCCGTTGCAATTCCTCATCAGCTGCTGATTTCTTCTTTGAGCTAATTATTACTAATTAGCCATTAGAATTACCATCTAATATTGCAGAAATAACTAATACTAATAACCAAGAACTATAACAGTAACAAGTGAGAGAGAGGTAGGAAACAGAAAGAAGAGTAGAATTGAGTAGGAAACAGATATTTTTAATTGTAATAAAAATACGTGATGGAGGCGACAAGTCCTTGACAGTTTTTTTTATTTTTTTAAGTAGTGTTCAGTAGTTTCATGGGATAGTGTACTCTACGTCCAGTTTCCTGGATGTAAGAGCCTTGTGGATCTGGAAGACAGTCAATTGTGTACTGCGGTATTTCTCATTTCACTACGTGTTTGGTATGTGAGATACTGAAGATCCAGTCTCCCTTTTAGACTCGACTTTGTATCCGAAAACAACTCGGCTTCAGAAATTAAGACAAGCTAACGATCTACTAAGTTTTTTCCCTTCTTTCTTATCGTGACAGCCCTCTTCTCTATGGCGGCACGTCACATCCTTCTGTCCCTGTCACGCAATAGCTTGTGTTCGTGTTTTGTCAGTCTAATGAAGACCAAAGCCACTACATTCTATACATCTATTTTCTGTTCATTACGCACTGCGTCGTAGATAGGACTGCTTTGAAACAGAAGTGTCCCTTCTGCCGTCAAACACAAATTCGACACCCAAGTAGGACGTAATTGAGTGTACCAAGGCCCCCACAATCAGAGATAGATTACTCTCTTCCCTGATTCTATGTAGATAATATGACAATGGAGGATGTCCTTTCTAAAGTGTGTAAGGTAGGCGACTGGTAGATGTAACATATTTGGAGTCTCTCCCTGACATGTAGTACGAAGCAAATTGTCCATCTCCCGTGTCAGATGAGTCCCATCCATCCAGCAACAAATCCATAGTGCGATCTCTGATAGAGATGCGACTATCTTCATGAGTCCAAAGTATTTCATCTATTTAATGTCGTCTGTTTCTATTGACCCAGGAGGTAGAATCTTCTCCCCTGATACAAAAAGTAAGAGGCCGAAACCCAAAAACTTCTCGCGTTGTGTCAGTTGACGTGTTAAATACACTTGAGCAACGCAGCAGAACTGCATGCTGCAGCCGCCCCACAGGCAGTTTCTCAGTGACCTGTTTATGTCTCTGTGCTCATATACTAGTACCATAACCCACTATGGTCGCTAGTGTTGCCTTATGATAAAGATGAAAAATTTTTAGAAGTAGACTTAAACTTCGTTGAGTAATTTTGTTCATAATTGTCAGACTTTTCGAGCATGCTGCATTTACATGGATATGAAAATATGGTTTCTCATGCAAGTGCGCCCAATAAATTTACAGATGGGACTTTTGCGTACGGGCACGTCATTAATTCCGATTGCAGGCCTTCGGTTTTGCATCTGTCTGTCTTTTAACATTATACAGCTTGACTTCTGAGGTGCAGTGGAAAGTTCATTTACTCTGTACCTTCCCTGAAGCGTGTCCAGCATAACTTTTACAATCCTTTCAGATGTAGTCTGCTGTTTCTTTGGGCAAGCAGCAAGAGCTGCAGGTTCTTCCTGTAGGGTATTCAATAGCGGTTCGAGGCTAAGGTACCGAAATTGAGGCCCAAGCACTGAGCCCTGAGGCAGGCTTTGGGATTATTCTCTTTTGGATTCAACAGGATAACTTGTCTATGCACGCAATTGTCTAGAAGATATTTATAACTTACTGTGAGTCAGTTAATATGGGTCAACGAAACGGCACAGGGATAATACCCACTGGACTTGCACTGTCAAGACGGCGCTGCGAATCTCCATCTGCCAACCCAAATCGGATTTACCCGAGTTTCCCTACATAGTTCGAGACAAATTCGGGGACGGTCCTGTTGAAAAAGACAAGGCTAGTTACCTTTCTTCCCTCAAATAATTGCTTGGGCAGAGTATTTTGTTTCTTTTGAATAGATTTATCACAGATTTTGTAGGAATGGTTGTGAAGGAGGGGGGGAGGGGGCGGGGGGCGGCAGAGGGAACTCAGTTACGTATACCAGACAAACTGAGGCCTACCAAGGGGTGTGCACTACTCAGGATTTTCTTCCAGGAGCTGGGCCGCAGCTCCAATAAGAAAGGGAAAACCGGTCCTGTCATGATGAGGTTATTTGCGTCTGAGCTACTGCTTGTATAGAACAAAGATACGGAAAAATATCGAGACAGTTGTTTTTAAATGAGGCGTCCCGCCATTTGCCTTAAGCAGTTTTGGGGAACCACCTAAAGACTAAATCTAGATGGCAGGACAGCAATGTTCTGCCGGCCTCAGAAATACAAGTCCATTGCCTCCATCACTATGCCCCCTCGTTCGGTCGATGAACAAGACAGTTTGATAGAGCTGTCTAGTCATAAATAGTAAACGAGTGTTCAAGGAGGAAGTTTTGCTTATTTTTGGTATATTTTACTTGTCAGTTACCCTACTTTAGCAAAGCAGTAACTAAAAGTTTTACCGCCATTTTTTACTTCCTACTTGTGCGGTAAAGTACCTAGCACGAGATATATTCGTAATTCGTAAATAGGGGAACAGAATCAAAATCGTCGAAGTGTCTCAGGCTTTCAATCCAATTTTAACAAATTGCTTCCATTAATTTCTCTCAAATATGATTTGCAATTACATGTTTCCTGCAAAACATCTGTTCTTTATTGATTACAAAATCAATCATGTTGACTGCAACTGTCGTTTAACATTTCCATCATAACATCCAGACCAGCTGTGAGGCTGATCTGCTGTCCGTCGCATTTCCTCCTCTTATCTACGGGTAAGATGTAATTATTACGAACAGAGAACCAAATTATTTTATTTCTAAACTGGCTGTGGGGAATATAACACACTGCTACCCATTCAACTGCAGCACCATTTAGACGGAATACAGCAAATAACAACTGAGATAATGTATACTATAAGCTTGGATACGCAAATGATTAGCATTTCAACGCAACGAAACAGAACATGTCGGTGAGTCACGTCATTAGTGTTTTAGGGTGCTAAACGACGAGGTCATGATCGGTCTTGGATGACAAGAATGGTAAGAATCTACTAAAAATAACAATAAATTTTAAAACAAAGTTGTTTGTTGATACAAGAATGTAAAATACAACAATGACATCAGCGAATTCATAGAAGATAATCCATAAAATTCAGATAGAACGCAGTAGATCAACTACATATAATCAAGGATAATATACCAGTAAAGGCAGATTTAAATGTAGGCCAGATTACTGTGGCTGGACTGAACAACTACTTATAAATAATAGGTGACAAACTCACTCCGTCATAAACTGATATCGCGCTCCTAGTACTTTGGGAAGGGGTCCTGACCTGACACAGAACCATAATACACTAACCACACTAGCAATTAAGATAAAGGGCCGGTCTTGTGGGAGACTCAGGTATACCCTCACGTCGTCATATAAAAAACACTCAATTATATTATGTCACACTGACAGCTGTGTCCTAAAGCACGTAGGAGTAAGGCCTTCCGCAATCTGTATAACACCTTACCCGTTTCGGCTATCCGTGCACGTCCCCGTTCCGACCCAATCTCCGTTTGCCGCATATCCGAAAGAGCAAACATACATGTCTGAAAGAACAGACGCTATACCTATATAAAGCATTATGTTCGTACATAAGTCCGAAGCGTTTTTGTTTTGCATGTTGGTATTCCGGTTGCTATGGGCTTATTTATCGATTGTCGTTTTTTTTATTTGTAGCTTACTGTTGCTATTTGAGTTTACATGTTGTCACTTGGTCATTTGGAAATGAGTGGAGCTGTGGACGCAGGAAAATGGAGTGCCAAGTGGAGAAATCGAAACATTTCCGACAAATTCTGCTGTTTTATTTAAATAATGGTGTTACAGCAGCAGAACAGGCAGCTAGAAACATTTGCGTCGTGTATGGGGAAAATGCAGTTGGACAGGATACGGCAAAAAATGTTTTTTTCCTTTTAAGGAGGATCGTTTTGACATTAGTGATTCTCCATGTTCAGGAAGACGTTCCGGGGTTTGATGAAGATCGTTTAAATGCATTAATCCAGAAGGATACTCGTAACTGTCACGAGAATTGGTAGATATGATGTGACTATTTCACCAACATGCTACATTTGATTGCAATCGGATGTGTGGTACCACCGCATGCTCTAAGCACAAATTACAAAAATCAGCATGTAGGCATGTGTGCATCCCTGCTTACTCGTCATCAGTTGATTCGTGAACACCACCACTCATTTCTATCCTGTATAGAATCTGGTGATGAGCAATTGTGTCATAAGGAAAAGAAAGGAACTGTTGAACCCAAACAAAGCAGCAAATCCGCTGTACAAAGACATCTACATCTGCATCTACATGGATACTCTGCAAATCACATTTAAGTGCCTGGCAGAGGGTTCATCGAACCACCTTCACAATTCCCTATTATTCCAATTTCGTATGGCGAGCGGAAAGAATGAACACTTATATCTTTCCGTATGAGCTCTGATTTCCCTACGCGCATCCACAAAAGATCATGTTGTGCATCTGGTGGGACAGGGACTGTGTGACCTGCAACGAATTGCTTCTCCTAGGTGTAACCACCACTGCTGACATATATTGTCAACAAATGAGACGCCTTGCAGACGCAGTCCAGGAATAACGACCAGGAACGCTGCGTGAAGTGATGTTACTCCACGAGAATGCCAGCCCACATTCCGCCAGAGTGACAAGAAACGCTATACAGGAATTTGGTTGAGAAATCAATGCTCAGTCACTTTATTCACCTGATCTTGCGCTCTCAGATTTTCACCTTTTCCGCTCTCTATCGAACAACCTTTAACTTCCTTACAACATGAAAAAACGTACTGAACATGGCTCGACGAGTTCTTCACCTCAGAAATGGTTCAAATGGCTCTGAGTACTATGGGATTTAACTTCTGAGGTCATCAGTCCCCTAGAACTTAGAACTATAACTTTAAATGCGAACATTTTTAGGTTAGGCTTTACCGTGACTGTTACTGACATTAAATGAAACAAGTTCACTGTTACCAGTCACCGTTTTATTTATTTCCACGACGCGTTTCGAAGGTTTAAACCTCCATCATCAGGTGGATTTACATTAGTAAGTATTACATTTGTGTGTGTGTTGTGTTACGATTTTTGGAGGAACTTGTGGCACTGCCTAGTGGAGAAACAAGACACTATTTCAGAATACGGTTTAGGATTACTTTTGACAAAAAATTAAACTGATATCTAACGGTAAACAGTAAGTAAGTAAACGAGAGTACCTTCAGTGGTCACAGGTTCCTTCTGCTGTCGTAACACATCACACTTATACTGCCACATTTGTAAACAAATATGGCGTCTGGAACCAGCTGGGTGCAAGGTTCGTATAGCAGAAGAGAAGACATGATCGCAAAGTGCAAAGAATATACATTGTAACAACATCATTGCAGAACAATTGTTTTAAGCATTTGGTGGTGTTTGTTTTGAGGTGTCAAATATATGTGTGTGTACTTCGGTTGGTATATAAATCCAATTCTGACAAGTTAAAACAGCTAAACATTCGTACTCGTTTATACAATCAGGTGAAATGTTAAAATGGCTTAAACTTCATACTTGTTGATAACAATTAGGTGAAATGTTACAGACTTTAATTACAAGGATCATATTGGCTACAACAGTAAAATCATACATACATACACTCTTTTATTGGGATTAATAAACAGATGTGAAGTGAGGGGCTGGAGGCAGAAGGAGAGGTAGAGAGAGGGAAAAAAGGGTGTGTGTGTGTGTGTGTGTGTGTGTGTGTGTGTGTGTGTGTGTGTGTGTGTGTGAGTGAGTGAAAGAGAGAGAGAGAGAGAGAGAGAGAGAGAGAGAGAGAGAGGGAAGAGTGATTATATGAGAGCAAACATTTACATGGCAAGGGGTCTTAAGATTGCATGTTGCATATATTAGCTACTTAAACCTAACTAACCTAAGGACATCACACAGATCCATGCCCGAGGCAGGATTCGAACCCGCGACCGTATCGGTCGCGCGGTTCCAGACTGTAGCGCCTAGAACCGCTCGGCCACCACGGCCGGCTCTTCGCCTCAGAATTATGTGACTTTTACAGTCGGGAAATCGGAAAATTACTCCAGCGTCGGCACACTGAAGAGACCATGTTATTGATGACTATTGTCTCTGTCATGTATATCTGTTGTGTTTATTAAACTTATGGAGAAACGCTAACAACCTATGCACCAATGAAACACAGTTTTGTTATTTGCTTACCTTTGCGATGTTCCAGTTTTAGTAGCCAGCTCTGTACCATCAGAAATAACGAATGTTTGCTCTCATAGATCTTTGGACTCTCCCACTTCGCGTTTCAAGAGACTGAAACGGGCCAGTGCTCTAGCAGATGCCCACTTGATTATTAGCGAGGAATTGAAAAAGTGTCGCAGGCCCTGGCACGCAGCTGTGAGAGAATGGTTAGTTACGGACGAGAGCTCCGCGCGGAGATTGCGCACAGTGTAACACAACGGCCAGCACGTGCGCGCCGTGTTGCTGAAGAGGGCACTCCAGTCAGAGATATGGCGACAGTTATGGGCAGCCGCCGCGGCGCGTGGCTCGCTGACTTGTACTCACTTCTGTTTGCGTCTGCGGCAGAGTGCGGCACGAAACACAAGGCCGAGGACGGCGAGTGCAGGCAGCAGTAGGAAGCGACGGAATGAGTGAGGCGCGTGCCAGAGAAACACACGAGCCCTTGGAAAAAGTCGACGTTAATTGAAAAGGACTGGGAAACGTCACGTTCGATTATTTGCCATCAAGGCCCTTCTTGGGCCCTATTCCTAGAGTATTTCAGAAGCGACAACATGTTCCACCTGGATTGATATTGGATTTATTTATATCAGAATCGCAGTTTCGGCATCTATCATTCTCACATGAGAACTTATTATCATGTAAGGGAATAGACACGCTTTACTGTTAAGATAATATCTTGATCTACATCTATATCTACATGGATACATTGCAAATCACACTTAAGTGCCTGGCAGAGGGTTCGTCGAACCACCTTCACAATACTTGTCTATTATTGCAATCTCGATCAGCGCGCGGAAAAAAACTAAAACCTATATCATTCCGTGCGTGCTCTGATTCCCCTTATTTTATTATGATGATTTTTTCTCACTATGTAGGTCGGCGTCAACAAAATATTTTCGCATTCGGGGGAGAAAGTTAATCATTGAAATATCGTGAGAAGATTCCCCGCAACGGAAAACGCCTTTTTTCATTTATGTCCATCCCGTATCCTGTATCATGTCAGTGACAATGTCTTGCCTATTTCCAGATAATACAAAACGTGCTATCCTTCTTTGAACTTTCTCGACGTGCTCTGTTAATCCTACCTGGTAAGAATCCCACACCGATCTACAGTACTCCAAAAGAGGGCAGACAAGGGTGGTGTAGGCAGTTCTTTAGTAGATCTGTTACATTTTCTGAGTGTTCTCCCAATAAAGCGCATTTTTTGGTTTGCCTTCCCCACAGTATTTTCTTTCTGTTCTTTCCAATTTAAGTTGTTCGTAATTGTAATTCCTAGGTATTTAGTTGAATTTTCGGCCTTTAGTTTTGACTGATTTATCATGTAACCGAAGTGATACTGAACCATATAGCATTTTTTCCAAAAGTATACTGTCGACACCGTCAATTGCTGTGAATAGGATTAAAGACTCCTTGTTGATTTCTTCTGTTTTATTCCTTTTTCTCACTTGTCAAACACTTTACATACGCCTCACACATGTCGTCAAAAACAATTAGCGTCAAAATTTTAGAGTTAGTAGGGGTTCCCAGAATGAGATTTTCACTCTGCAGCGGAGTGTGCGCTGATATGAAACTTCCTGGCAGATTAAAACTGTGTACCGGACCGAGACTCGAACTCGGGACCTTTGCCTTTCGCGGGCAAGTGCTCTGCCAACTATTTTTTTTTTTTTTCAGTTTGTTGATCGTTGTGTTTGGTCGTTGCCGACGTCACATGACATCCGTTCAAGTTCGTTTTGTTGATCCTTCCACACAGTTTTTTATTACAGAGGCCAACCAACTCTCTGACCGAACACGCTGAGTTACCGTGCCGGCAGCAACTGAGCTACCCAAGCACGACTCACGCCCCGTCCTCATACCTTTACTTCTGCCAGTTAGTAGGGGTTCCTGAACTGAGTTAGCTGATATGATAAACTGGTAATCGGAAATGAATGTTAAGTTTTTTATTGACATGAACAACTGAGTCCTTGCAGTGACAGCTTAAGATCGTAGCAACTGTTGTAAACGATGTCTCAATGCATGAACAACAGAGACCATTGACGGAAACGGCATTTGGCTTCATAGCATAAGCATGTTCTTTATCACAGTACTGTCCACTCTGTATTCTTCGAAGTTTTTATTTCACAGCGTATTGACGATTGTTTACTGGCGGATGTTCTCCCATACGATTCAACAACATGTCCTCAAATTTTATAATGTGATAAGTGGTTTATCGAAAAATTTGGCCAGCTCCCTGTGAATAGTATGATGTCCTATCAAACTTCTGAGAGTAAATAGTGGTAAATATACGTAAAAGTACATGAATAACTGTGATGGTAGATTATGTAAAGTTTCATTGATGCTGAACTCATTTGTATAAATTTCATGGTTAGGTGCGACAAATGTGGCCCTTCTTACCGCCGCCAAAATCAGATCTCACTTTGTGCTTGCTCTCCATAGCACATTCCAGCATCCTGCGTAGCGTAACATTAGCCTGTGAGTGCATCCACTAGTCCACTCAGAGTATATCAACGGTTAAGATGAGACGTATTAATTACTGTTCGTATTTGCACGGACGTTGTGCATTGACACAACTGAATGACCAGTTTTTCGTAAGTTTCAGTACTCGGCGATAAATTTCTTCCAGTTACAGTGCATTACTATTGCAGATCTTACCCCTCTACACTCTTTTTGCTTTTCGGTACTACATCATGCTGTTACTTTCATTAATGGTATGTCAGCAAGTTCGTAGAACAAGTAAATCCCTATCTTTAACAGACATCAACTGAAACAATGGTAACACACATCGTCGATGCTGCGGGGAATTGTTTGTTTTGAAAGGTAAGCAGTTTACAAACAAGCATATTCAACATGGACTACTCTTTCAGCCCCCGCACGAGGTGAAATATTGATTTTCAGGCATGGTTTCGCTAATGGAAATACAGATTTTAGATTCCTCAACAGTTTGTATATTTTTGGTCATAAAGGTTTCTGACACCTTGTAAATCAGCATTAACTCTGACGAAAAAAAATCGTGACACCAAGAAAGAGATGTGCGACGGAAACGATGGTTGGTGGGCGTGATTGTACAACTGGAAAATGACGTTCATTTAAATTTCGCGTCAGCCGCGAAACAGTAGCGCTGATAGCGCTAATATGAGGATTCAAATTGGGTTGGCTTTAAATACATGCTCCAACGGTCGTGAGCATCAGTTACCTTTAAGAGTGGGCTTGGTGTGTTCTTGTTAGTCAAAAGAGGCAAAAGTGACAAAGAGACTATTGTAAATACATCACCGAGCTTGAACGAGGTCTTGTAATGGGGCTGCGAGGAGCTGTATGTTCCTTCTGCGATACTGCAGATAGACTTGGCAGGAATGTAGCCACAGCATATGGATCCTGACAGCGGTGGTTACGGAAATGTGCGGTCACGGAAAGACCTGGCTTCGGACGGTTCCGTGGCAATACTGAGGCGTATGCCTCTGGGGCATCCCGAGCAGCAGTTCGAGCAGCACACAGAAAGAAGCGTTACAAACGGGTTACTTAAAGGACATCTCCGAGCCAGGCGTCCTGTAGTGTGCATTCCATTGACCCAAACAATGGCTGTTTGCGCCTTCAAGGCGTTAAGCGAGAGCTCGTTGGAGGGTAGGGTGGAGGTTCGTGGTTTTCAGATGAAAGGTGGTTCTGCTTAAAATGGTTCTTTATTTTCGTGACCATTACGGCACTACAACCCCTGTTCTCGATACCAGTAATATAGTACTACTTTTCTGCGAAGTAACAGACATATTTTTGTGACAATATTCACATTTGGTTTTATTAATGTATAGGTACTCAGATGTATCGATATATTACAGTGATATGGTTCTTGTGTGTATTAATTTCTGTGAGACTGTCATAATCTTTGACTTACTTGCAACCGTTTTGGCGCGAATGCGCACAGAGCAGTCTTTGTTTCACTTGGCAGAAGTTAAGTTGTTATGTCGCTTTGTAAAAGAACAGTCAAGTCTTGTGTTTGGTTAAAGTGGAAATTAAATATATGAAGATTGACACAAAACTGTTTTCTTGATGATGCGACAATTAAGAAGAAGTATATGTGAATTTACAAGAAGTTTAATAAAAATGTGGATCGTGAACACCAAGTCAAAAATTATTTCTACCATACCATTGTTCTGATCTGGGATTGTTTGATCATTAAGAATTTCCTGAAAAACGCATTTCTTAGGTCTTCAAATATTGCTAAAATACAGATCTGGACCTTCTAGCAGCCAAAGTGGTATCACCCTAGAATCAACAAGATGAGCCCTAACGACTTCGACGAAATCTACGTGGGAATCCATTCAAGATAAGAGCCAAAATTAATGACTTTTTTTACAGTGGCTTCATTATTTCCATTCAGACGATACCATCCACAGTCAATAACTTTGTTGTTGCCCAATAAAGCGAACATTTTCTGCGTGACCAACGTTATTAATCTGATTTCTAACCTACTTTGCAATTGGTGGTATTGTTAGATGCTCAATGCCAGTAATGCCCGAATATTAGTTACAAGGAGGCCAGTTGAGATCCAGCAGCCGACCTATCTGCGTGTTAAACACACTGCATCTACAACTGAAGTTATGGTTTGGGTGTGATTTCGTATGACAGCAAGAGCACTCTCGTGGTTATTGCACGCACTCTGACAGTAAATCTGTACTCCAGTCTGGTGATTCGACCTGTTGTGCTGCCGTTCATGAATAGGATACCAGGGGTGTTTTCCTAAAGGATAACTATCGCCCACACACCGCTGATGTAACCCAACATGCTCTACAGAATGTCGGCATGTTGCTTTGGCGTGCTCGATCACCAACCAAGTACATACCGGACATCATCGGATGACTCCACCGTAATCCACAAACAGCATTGACTGTCCCCGTGTTGACCAACCAAGTGCGACAGGCATGGAACTCCATTCCACAAACTGACTCCCGGCACCTGTACAAAACAATACATACACGTTGACATGTTTGCATTCAACATTCTGGCGGCGGCATCGGTTATTAATGTACCAGCATTTCACACGTGCAATGACTTATCTCTCACTTACATTAACCTGTGATCTTGCAATGTTAATCACTTAATTGTGATACCTAGACAGATGTATTCGTAAAATTTCATTACTCTACATTAAATAATCTTTTGTGTTGCGTGATTTCTTTCCATCAGTGTGTTATTTCATCTTACCTCTCTCTTTTGGGTTAGCTGACCTGCTTCTGTTTCACGGTTTAACAACCCTACCACAACAAAGGTCAAAAATTAATTATGAGTGTAGTGTTGCTCTCGCTGCTAAATATTGCATTTTCGGGCAACAACAAAGTTATATTATGTGGCAGGTGTCATTAGAGCACAGTTAATAAAGTCATTTCTTGAAATAATGGATAAACTAGGCACTCATCTTTTCGTGTTTCCCACGCTAGTCTCGTTGTGAACTCACGGCTCAATCGTCGAAAATCTAGGTAGTGATGATTCCAAAGTCGGATGCAAAGAGGCCAAGGTGTTATTCTGCGATATTCAAAAATTTTATAGATGAGTTTCATAACCCATTCTTGGAGATTAAACTTTTGCAAATTAGGACAATGGTGATGTAAAAAAGTAGTCAGCACTCCGAATTTAAGTTACTCTTCTTTTTTATTACTTCTGTTGCAATATCACGTAACTCGTTCCAAAATATCACTTCATAATATAAAACATACTTGAAAATATCTTCCTCACTGTTAAAGTTCACATTTCATAAACTGACTACAATTTGCGTCTTGTTAACATGCCGACCCAAGCTTGACTCTCTAATAACCGCTTACGCGCCCAAAAATCAGAGTTACAAGTCCGTCAAAGACCATAGTGACAAAAGAAAGAATACACATAAGAATAATATCATTGCAATATATACATATCGATGTATCGAAGTACCTCTACATTAATGAAATCAAATCTGAGTGTTGTCACAGAAAAATGTTAACTATTTTACAGAAACACAGTAGAATATTGCTGGTATCGAGAGGTTGAGGTGAGGTGCCGTAATGGTTACGTAATTCAAGTACCATTACAACGGCCATGTTTGGACATAACAAAGTGTTTGTACGATGACTGCAGGGGATTCGAGGAAACTGCACCGACTGTATTTTGATGCGTGTAAGCAGAACCGCACACAAGCCCCCCAGCAAGGAGTGTCGTCGAACCGACGCTGCGGACCGCAGCTTACCTTGAAAAGCGGGCAGTGGTTCCCCTGGCTTTGCCGCAGCTTCCGACAGCAGCCACTTCCGCAGATAGCGGCAATGCCAGCAACGGCCACGCCAGAACGCACCCGAGTCACACACACTGCGGGCGAGGCTTCCGCCAAGGGCGTCGCCGAAGCCATCGAGCGACTTCTGAAGCACACGTCCAACGCTGAGGCCGTTGACAGCAAAATTATGAGATTTTTGTGTGTACCATTTTCGATAGCAGACTGTGCGCATGGGTTTGCCTTACGGCATTCCGTACATTCTCTCAAAGATTCATATACTAGTACGCAAAAAAGGAACAAAACATCGATCACTAGGGCACGTTGCAGGAGCAGAAAAACGTTGCTGAGGATACTGACAGCTGAATGTACATCTTATTTCATAAATATTTATTCGACTTCTCAAGATTACAGGCGCATAGGACTACAAAGTCATTATTTTCGAAAGAACCATCTGAGTTTACAATGGCATTGTGACCAAGACAGACATGAAGTAGTACGAGTTTACATGCCAACTAGCTCCGTAGATGACGAAGGAGGATATTAGATAAACATCAACAAAATCAAACGAGGATAATGGAATGTAGTCGAATTAAATCGGATGATTCTGCGGGAATTAAATTAGAAAACGAGACGCTTAAAATAGTAAATGAGTTTTGCTATTTGGGGAGCAGAATAACTAATGATGGTCAAAGTAGATAGGATATAAAACGTAGTCTGGCAATGGCAAGGAAAGCGTTTCTCAAGAAGAGAAATTTGTTAACATCGAAGATAGAGTTAAGTGTCAGGAAGTCGTTTCTGAAAGTATTTGTATGGAGTGTAGCCATGTATGGAAGTGAAACGTGAACGATAAATAGTTTACACAAGAAGAGAATAGAACCTTCGAAATGTGGTGCTACAGAAGAATGCTGAAGACTGGATGGGTAGATCATATAACTAATGAGGAGGTACTGAATGGAATTGGGGAGAAGCGAAATTTGTGGCACAACTTGACCAGATGAAGATATCGGTTGGTAAGACATATTCTGAGGCATCAAGGGATCACCAATTTAGTATTGGAGGGCAGCGTGGAGGGTAAAAATCGTAGCGGGAGACCAAGAGATGAATGCACGTAACAGATTCAGAAGGATGTAGGTTGCAGTAGGTATTTGGAGATGAAGAAGCTTGCACGGGATAGAGTAGCATGGAGAGCTGCATCAAACCAGTCTCTGGATGTGAAGACCACAACAACAACAACAACATCTTCTACAGGCATACATACTCAACTTTGCTGTATCTGTACATACAGGGTGACCCAAAATCCCGTTAACATTTGACAGCGCACTGATTCACAGAATAAAGTAGATAGAGGGATGAAAATTGACGCACATACCTGAAATGAAGGGAGGTTTTATTGAAACCGAAACCAATGCAACACTGGCTAACAGATGGCGCTAGATAGCAACATATCTGTGACGCCTCATGAGAATCGTGTGTAAAATGAGCTGTAGGAGTCAGATGCGTCAGCAATCGCGGTATGTTGACTATAACAGAAAAGGCGCTTTTAGTGAAGCTTTGGTGTCAGACTAGAGAATCCTCTACTGAAGCTCATGATCCTATCGCCATAAGAAGGGTACTCAAACAGGTAAGTGTCCTGTGCCAAGTGTCGCTGTCAAGAAAGTCATCACGGAGTTCGATAAACACCTGCTGGAAGGCACGACTTTTAAGCTGGGTGACACTCCTCACCATATTCCTAAACGTGTGGAAGATCTCTTGCGCACATCATTTGGTGAGGATCGCGTGCTGAGCCGCCACTTCCGTCGTTCTTGGCCTCCCAGGTTCCCACAACTCAACCCATGTGATTATTGATTGTAGGGTTACCTGAAGTCGCAAGTCTATCGCGATCGTCCGACCCCATCAGGAATACTAAAAGACAACATCCTACGGCAATTTCTCACCATTCCTACTGATATGCTGTACAGTGCTGTTCACAACGTTGTCCCTCCACTAGAGGTACTGTTGATGAAGTGACAGCCGACATGTTGAGCATTTGCCATTAAGAACATCATCTTTGTTAAAAACCAGTTGATAAGCAAAAGTATTCGTTTTTTTATCATATGAAGTTCCGTCTGTTGCTCATTTTGTGTACTCTCTTTTGTTTCAGTAAAACCCCACATCATTTCATGTATGTGTAACAATTTTTACCTCACTACCTGCGTTATTCCGTGCAGTATTGAATTTTAAAGTGTTAACGAACTTGTGGGTAACCCGCATTCGGGAGGACGACGGTTCAATCCCGTCTCCGGCCATCCTGATTTAGGTTTTCCGTGATTTCCCTAAATCGCTTCAGGCAAATGCCGGGATGGTTCCTTTGAAAGGGCACGGCCGATTTCCTTCCCCATCCTTCCCTCACCCGAGCTTGCGCTCCGTCTCTAATGACCTCGTTGTCGACGGGACGTTAAACACCAATCTCCTCCTCCTCCTGTGGGTAACCCTGTGTTACAAATTCAAGTCTTCTGCTGTGTTTTCCTATCTGTATTTCTGTACTTGAAGACTAATCTCAGGAAGTAACGTAGGGATTTCAGTAACAGACAGACTGATTCACAAGGAAGGACGGCCAGTGTGGCCAAACGGTTCTAGGTGCTTCAGTCTGGAACCGCGCGACCGCTACGGTCGCAGGTTCGAATCCTGCCTCGGGCATGAATGTGTTTGATGTCCTTAGATTAGTTAGGTTTAAGTAGTCCTAAGTTCTAGGTGACTGATGACCTCAGATGTTAAGTCCCATAGTGCTCAGAGCCATTTGAACCATTTTCACAAGGAAGATTTATACACAAAGTGTGTTCCATAGTATTGTGGGATATGACAGGAACAATCATTCAAAGTAAAACAGTGTGGTCAACCTGGGCTAGAAAATGCATACCTGAATAGCTAAGAGCACTTGTTCATCTTCGCTACTGTGAAACACAACTCTACTGAACAAGTGATTATGGTTCATAAGGTATACAATTTAGAACTCATGTTTTCTGTTTGGTCCATGATACCATGTCTCAAAATATGAAAAGCAAAGCGGATGCAGTAGAAGAGATGTTTTTCACAGTATTTACGATGAAGAATGCTTCAAATGGTTCAAATGGCTCTAAGCACTATGGGACTTAACATCTGAGGTCATCGGTCCCCTAGACTTAGAACTACTTAAACCTAACTAACCTAAGGACATCACACTCATCCATGCCCGAGGAAGGATTCGAACCTGCTACTGTTGGAGCAGCGCAGATCCGGACTGAAGCGCCTAGAACCGCTCGGCCACAGCGGGCGGCGAAGAAGTGCTCACAGCTCTTCAGGTACGCATTTTAGAGCCCATGTTTACTGGAATATTTTTGCTTCGAATGATCGTTCCCGTCATATCACTTAATACTGACCATTCCTCCTTGGACTCCTGTATAACTGGTTGTAAGTTCCTATGCGACCAAGCTGCTGAGGTCATCGGTGCCTAGGCTTAAACTCTACTTGATATAACTTAAACCAACTTGCGCTAAGGACAACACACTCACCCATGCCCGAGGGAGGACTCGAACGTACGACGGGGGCAGTCGTGGAAACCATGACAAGGCGCCCTATTCCACGCGGCTACCTGGCGCGGCTCCTCTATAAGTTACAAGCGCAATGCTAAACAAGTCTCCGGCTGTAGATACTTAGTGCTCTCCACGTGAAGCAGTTCTCTACTTTCCAATACCGTTTCCTACGGACTCTAAAACGCAACGGGATATAAGACGAACCTTAATTTATAAGCATTTTTTAAATAACGTTTTTAACATTTTTGTACTTAGGTTGTGAAACCAGACTAAAAAAATTGTTAGTTTACAAAACCGAACTGACCTTTTAAAACCCTAAAAACCGTCTATGGTCATTTTGTATTCAGTCCTGCGCATTTTGTCTTCTTTGCTTCTTTCAGTTCTTCTTTACTAGACAGCCAATCGCGAATGGTTTTTTCTGTTGGTGGAGGGCCGAAATGTTGTTCAGCTCCTCTGTTTCCATTTTCTGCATATGCTATTACTTTCAATTTATAGCCCGCATCATATGAATATCTTTATTTTCCATTACGAAACTAGCTACTAACAAAAATTTTGTATTGTTCCCGATAACACAAATCACTTTCAATTCAAGTTCACTGGCACCGTAGACTGCAATGAGGCATCATAGGACAGACAGTGTTCTGGGCTTGTGATGGCGGGGCCACAGGAAGACAGTGTCAGCAAGCTTGTGAATCCCGCAACTCGTGTTCGTCGCATCGCTGCTCTGCTGCTACCATTTGAATATATGGCCATTTTTAAGAGTAGCGGGAATTTTAAATCAAAAACTGAACACTTTTATATTAATTTCGTGTATAAGGCGCACCTGAATTTTGAGGCAACTTTTCGAAGAAAAAAAAGTGGGTCTTATAATCCGTAAAACACGGTAAACACATTTAGGAACAAATTTTTCGTTTATCTTTCACAAATGTTTAATGTGCACCTCCGCGGACGCGCGATGAACATGCAGCTCACAATCAAATTCCACTCATCTTTGTGCAGATTCCAGTGCTGTGGTGCTCCGCCCCGTTGAACAACGAAATTTTCGGCATCTTCTTGCAACTGTGCAATCAGTCAGATTTCCGACGTACCCAGACACGAGATTCCTGCGACTGCCTTTTCCACCAATGATAGCGCCGTGAATCCTTCCTCTGGATACGTCACAAAACACTTGAACTCTTGGAGACTCTTTCTTTCGTGCTCCACTGTGGTGTGTGGCTACCGTATTCCCTGTACTCTTATGCTGAGGCGCAGTGGTTAGCATACTGGAATCGCACTCGGGAGGACGACGGTTCAAACCTGCGTGTGGCAATCCTGATTAGGTTTTCTTGTGATTTCCCCTAATCGCTTCAGGCAAATACCGGGCTGGTTCCTTTGAAAGGGCACGGCCTGCTTCCTTCCTCCATCCGTCTCTAATACGAAGGGACAGATGATCTCGCTGTTTGGTCTCCTCCCCCAAATCAACGAACCAACCAACTGAAGAATAAACTTGAAAGGAAGTTATTATTTTCGATCTCCACGTCCAGAATGAATTCACAAAACTCTACACGTCGTTATTAATCTTGGAAGAGGATACAGAGGTAACAAGCGGATTTCCCCTTTTATAAACAGCCGGTCTCTTAAATCTGTTGGTGCTACCGTGGAATGCTTTGAGCTGTAGGAGGCGCAGTGCCATATAAGGGACGAAATTCACGTCACACAGTTGTAACAGAATTGCACCATCGAAACGGATAACGAAAAACGCAGTTTGTTGCTGCCTTATCGCCATCCCGACTAGACGCATTTCGGTAATGAACGAGCGAGATATCAAGACAGCTCCACCAGGAAAGCTCTATCGGGAAACACATGACTAGGTAACACACAAATGACACTCACATTAACTTAGTTTCGAAGTTTAAGCCACAGCTGAACCTCAGTTTCTATCTTATTCGCGTAAAAGTGAAACGTATAGCTCGTAGGATCATTGCTGTGAGTGTGACGTGCTCGGACTCGGCAGTGGAGAGTGCTATCTGCCTGCCACACTTACCTGCACAACACACAAGCGATATGCAAATGGTGTAAGCCTTATATCACTTTTAACCCAGTAAACTGCTAATACCAGCAATTGAAAATGCTCTTTGATCTCCAGACTGTTCAAATGGCTCTGAGCACTATGGGACTTAACATCTGAGGTCATCAGTCCCCTAGAACTTAGAAGTACTTAAAACTAACTAACCTAAGGACATCACACACATCCATGCCCGAGGCAGGATTCGAGCCTGCGACCGTAGCAGTTGCGCGGTTCCGGACTGCGCGCCTAGAACCGCTAGACCACCGCGGCCGGATCTCCAGACTGTATTGAATGCAAATGAGAGCAATTTTCATCAATCGGTTGTCACGTAAATTAATTAAATTTCCTATCACACAGATATATTGTTCCATGTAAGGGCACCCGCCTTACAATGGAACGCCGTCCCAGTGAGTGCATGATTTGGTTATGTAGACGTAATCGGTCATATTTATATTTATGATCCTCCTGTAGGAATAAATAAAATAAGGAAGTGGGCGGGGAATACGTTCTTTTAAACACTGCCTTTATTATTTTCTCCACATTGCTTCACAAGTAAAGTGGATATTTTCTAGCAACGAATCTATGAGCAATTATTTGATGCTCAAAGTAAAGATGAAAGTGTCTCCGCAAAAATCTGACACATCAATTTACATAGGGGAAAGTATATTTATGTGCCCAAAAGTACAATATATGATCGTTTTAGCTAATCTCACTCGTTAACAAGCGGTGGATAGTTCTCGATTTAACAGAAGATCGCCATGGACTCACGATTGGGATTCCAAAATCTGCATAGCTCCCAGATGCATGTCGAAAACCAGAGCCCAGATCCAGATAAGTAAAGGCAGTGAAAAGCAACACAGTTGTGGTCTCGCCAATTGTCAGCATATTAGAGCGAAAGCAGCGCTAGCGCCATAAAACGAATCAGTTCAGCATAAACTGCGCCTCTCCCTCTCTCTCTCTCTCTCTCTCTCTCTCTCTCTCTCGACGTAAGCTATTGGCCACACGTCACTGCACCGACTTCTTGACCGATTAACGATTCCTCTCTGCTCCTATAAAACTACCGATTGTAGGCGAGGATTTACAACTTTCGGCACAGTGACAACCAAGAATGTCGGCCGCGGTGGTCGAGTGGTTGTAGGCGCTTCAGTCCGGAACCGCGCGACTGCTACGGTCGCAGGTGCGAATCATGCCTCGGGCATAGATGTGTGTGATGTCCTTAGGTTAGTTAGGTTTAAGTAGTTCTAAGTTCTAGGGGACTGATGACCTCAGGTGTTAAGTCCCATAGTGCTCAGAGCCATTTGAACCATTTGATTTGAACAACCAAGCAATCCTCTCAACACGCCGAACCGCATGGGAAGACAGCCAGAACTTCTCCACTATCGCTTGCAGTACGTCTTTTAGTTGCCCAGACGTTGGTAACGGTTTATGCTGTGTAGCCACTCGGTTCAGACGCTTCAGCTACAGCGCCTATGCTGATGGCCCTTCTGGTCGGCTGACATCTTCTAGACAGAGTTCAGACTTTTCCGTCAATGAATATAGCACGATGTTGGTGTCGCGTATTTGCAACCACAGACAAGAAAGGCAGATTCGTCACACCAGAAATACTCAGTTGTCCTGTGGTCGCCGCGTTATCTTCCAAGGCCGTGCCACCTCGGAGACAACAGAAACCGCCCAGCCTGTGGCCACAACACTTCTGTGAAGCAGCAGCCCAGCGTGGAACAGCTTGAGCCGTCCTGTATTCAGAACACTGCGATCACCCAGGTCCGCCAGTGTACATTCTTAGGCCTGCTTCAGCGAAGGGAAATCACGAATATTACATCAGAAACCAGTGGCGATGTATTCTCCTCCAGCACAATTAAGAACATTAAGCTGCCAATTTCACTTATTATCTTAAAGTGATATTTGTGAAGGTACTGTTAGGAAAGCTATATTTTTGTGAAATCTGACGAATCTGTCCAGAACACCGTGTGCGATAGGGACAGTAAATGGTGGCAGATCTGTCTGCAAATTACCGAATAAAAACATTAATTCTTCCTCTTCTTCAAGGAGAGGTTAGAGGTTACTGTTGAGAGGCACAAATACAGGTGTTTTGAATTTTTTCTATACGAGACACGTTTTTATTAAAATGGGGGTTTTACTTCCTTATTATCCACACATTCATGTTTCATTTTTTAAATCTCATAACAAGTTATAAAAATAGTTGCTGCAGCCCTTGTCACAGTATGCACCTCACAGCGTGTCCCGGCCTATAAAAAATACAATTCCTGCTGGAATGAATTTGAGGCGGGACATCACGATTGGGCTCTGAAAAATACCGCAGAAAAAGGCAGATATTTCAAACACATGTCAATTTCTTGGTATGTTTTTCTAAGTTCAAACGTTTCAAACAATATTTTAAACTCGAATTAAAAGAAAAGCTCTCGTTAACGCCCTCTAAATTTAACTGTCTTTCATTTTTTTAAAAAATCAAATGGATCGGGTAATCTGTGGAGATTCTGTGGAGACTCTATAGCGCTTTGCGCGCTGAAAAATGTTGCTTCGAGAAGAACGTGTTTAAAGTCTGGAATAACAAACAAAACATTGTTTCACAACTTACAGTCAATATGCGATCTGAGGACCATAAAAGCATCCTTCCACTTCCTCAGACATGTCCTGGTTCTGAATGTGGTGCTTTTTTTTTCAATACGGACTATTTTAACAAACTGAGACATTTCTTCTTGGCCGCAGCTCGTGGTCGTGCGGTAGCGTTCTCGCTTCCCGCGCCCGGGTTCCCGGGTTCGATTCCCGGCGGGGTCAGGGATTTTCTCTGCCTCGTGATGCCTGGGTGTTGTGTGATGTCCTTAGGTTAGTTAGGTTTAAGTAGTTCTAAGTTCTAGGGGGCTGATGACCATAGCTGTTAAGTCCTATAGTGCTCAGAGCCATTTGAACCATCCTTGTTCTGCAGTGGCCACGAGTTTCCTGTAAGATAACTCAGCAAAGTTTTCGCTGTTAGTTCCTATAACGATTCCTAACACATTCATGGTCTTCAGAACAGACGAATAACCTTCGCTGAATATGTCTGCAGCTATACATTGGTATTTGAACAGTTTTTGTCCCACGTTGTAGACGTTTCGATACTAGTTCCCAAATGCAAGCGTTGAAGCTCACGTTTGGCAGAGGTGCGTCTTCTAAGCAAATCTTTGTTGAACAGTAGTTTTTATGATGATCCAACCTTTTCTTGAACTAGTTTATCGAGCGCCTACAGCTTCCTATATTTCGATCGGTGCACGGTTCCATTCACACGCTGTAACTCTTGAAAAACTTTAACAATCAAAAAAAACCTTTTTCAGGCAAAAGTCTGGACTGAAACCTCGCCTTAACTTACTCTCCCTCCAAGAACATCAGTAACGTGATCTGTTGATGACTATCTACGGCTTTTCCGAACAGCAATTCTGTACTCAATCCAAACCACTGGCTTAAGTTACGAAGGCAGTCTTCGACCATGTCTGCCGTCAATCTTTCCTTGAATTATTAGTTGCAACAGGTTGTTTTTGTTGTTGCGCATCGTACGGCTAAAGTATTCGAGTTTTATTCACGTGGTAGTATTTAGAATTTCTGAATCTTTGGTCACGAGCCGCAATACTGACACATTTGTGGTTTTATTTGTCCAGTGTATCCTTAACATCCTTCGATAAGCGCACATTTCTAACGCCTCTATTTTCCCATCTAACCCTGCGGTAACTGCCCATGGCTTAACTTCGTAGAGGAGGGTACCGAACACGTAGCACCGAAGTAGTCGAGCCGGCCGGTGTGACCGAGCGGTTCTACGCTCTACAGTCTGGAACCGCGCTACCGCTACGGTCGCAGGTTCGAATCCTGCCTCGGGCATGGATGACTGTGATGTCCTTAGGTTAGTTAGGTTTAAATAGTTCTAAGTTCTAGGGGACTGATGACCTCATATGTTATGTCCCATAGTGCTCAGAGCCATTTGAACCATTTTTTTGAAGAAGTCGAGTGCAAAGTCACCGCTATCAGAACTTTCTCCATTTTCTGGAAAGACCTTCTGGTCTCTTCGATTCTGCAGCTAATTTATTGAGAGAAGTGCTATTTATCATCGATATTTATATGATGGAACTCTGTCGATTTTATTATTACCGAGTGGAAGAGTATCCTGAATTTCGTCTCGGTTTCTGCTGCCAGCCACCGATTTCGTCTTCTTGACGTTAATACCTAACCGCATGGCATTGCTCTCTGCAATAGCCAGTACTTGCAAATCTATTCCAAAATGTACACCTAACCCACGTTGGTCAAAGAGATTAAAAATAACACACAATAAAATAGCATGAAGTAAACTGCGGTCCTGGGTCTGGTAGAAACTTATTCGGTCACTAACTTGGTATGTTCAGGTTCCAGATGAAAATAGTGCACGTTGACACCTCGCGACGCAAGTATCAAAAGTGATCGCGGAAAATGACTTTACAAGCAGCCATGACGTCTTGCTATTAGCATCATTAAATTCATTGGGACGAGAAAGAGAAAGAAATTGGAAAGACTGTGTTGACCGTAAAGGTGACGAAACTTACGAACAAAGTGGGAAAATTGAGTTAGTGAATGATGCACAAACTGCAGGAGAAGCGGACGATGCTGAGTGTTGAGTGCTATTCAGCTGACAGTAAGTGTGTCATTGACGACATAAATTTAGGCACCAATTTCTGCACCTTTATGAACAACACTAAAACAATGCAAACCATTGGAAAACTTCTCAGAGTTAGTTGCACAGAACTGGACTTCAACGTTAGCAAAGAAACTGAGGAAAATGATTCTGCCTATACGATTTGATTTTTTAACGGCGCTGAATAAACGAAGTGGCATTTGTGGGAACGAGACGACATACTCCAGCAGCCCAAAATATTTCGATACTGGATTAATAAATAATAAAGAACCGCTAAGACGGTAAATTTTAGAAAGCCTCCCCCCACTTGAATACAACGCACAGAACGTTCCATCAACATCGTGTAACTGTTGGAAAGGTCCTTCTTTGGCACTCGCACCTCACTTCGTCATAAATATCCGTCATGTAGTAAATGCGTTGAAGCTTCGTGTGAATTTCTGCACTTTGTCGTTTTTTGATTGGGCTGTAACGGTAACACCAAGTCTCGTCACCCTTGATGACTTTTTCCGGAAAACAACTGGCCGCGTTTCGCATTGCATTCGAGTAACGGCAGGCTATGGAGTCAAGCTGTGCAGAACAAATTTTACACGCACTTTTCACCTCTTCGTAACAGCCTCAGTAAGTCTTCAACACTTGGTTTTGAGACGTTTTCATTGCGATTCGTGACAGAACAACTTTGACAGACTACGATCGCACGTCCGCTACGTAACAGTGCCAGTTCAAAACCGACGGGTGGAATATATATGTGTTGTTTAAAGTTGTTACTTCAAGCTGCCGCCTATGTTACTGCGCTGACGTCGCTTACACGTCAGGAATAAAATGTGTCTCGAAACTTTTTTGAACAGACGCTGTATAGTCTTGCGAAAAGGGTGAATCTCAAACACCGTCCACTTTGCCCTGCAGTGTATGAGTTGACTACAGTTTGCTGAAGGCACTGGTAACGTAATGTACCAAGTGTAGCCATCTGAAGACGGGCATAGTTACCAGAAACCGGTAATGACGATGAAATGAAACTTGCTTCAAAGCTATCTATGACTGTCAGCCGTCTGCCTCAATAAACATGAACCAGACAACGCCCAAAGTGCTTAGGAACACTCATCATTAACAAAATGATATGAAACTAAAACTAAACACTTAAATACATACACTACTCCACGCACGAGAGGCAAGTGACAGTTCTCGCCCTAGCGTAGATATAGTTACGTTACTCTATATGTCAATGGAATAGATCTATTTAGAAGTCTTCCTAAAGTGATCTTGCAGTGTAGCTTTTGTTGAGACTGATAAATTTAAGTACTGAGCTATCATAGAAGTTTTGATTTATGTGTTTTATCGCCCATGGAAATCCGTCCAAAGTTGATGAAGGTTTATACGGCGTTTGTTCTCCTGCATCTTCTCATGCCTACATTTACTAAAAGGAAATAATCAGAAAGTTACATTAGTCATGACATGAGTCACCTTTCGCAGGTCCGGTGACATCGCGTCATTTGAACAACAGAGTATATCACAGGTAAATAGCTCCGAAATATGCATGTCTCAGTAAGTTTCATAGTGTAACTACGAGCAACTAAAAGCCTCTATCGCTTTAAAGAAAGTGCTGTCAATCAGTATGTTGTTCCTAATAACTATGTCCCATACGTGTTGTAATACCAACGAGACAGCACGTACGACAAATCTTCACTCTTAAAAATAGAGAAATGTTTGCTAACAAGCGAGAGGCGACATTTGGGTGCTATAATACAGCACTGTGCGTTTTACTTGCTGGAAATGGAAATGATCGTATGGCATTGTTGGCCGGGAGGCCCCATTCGGGGGAGTTCGGCCGCCGTATTGCAATTCCTTTTTAGGTGACACCTCATCGGCGACTTGCGAGTCAATGATGATGAAAATGGTAATGAAGGACACACCCAGTCCCCTACCGGGAATCTAACCCGGGCCCGCTGCGTGGTAGCCGGTAACGCTACCGCTACGCTACCCAGTTACAAAATCACAGTATTATGAAAATTAAACAGTGAGGAACGAAAATGAATTATGAAAATATGTTGTAATCCACACCTTTTGAAAGTCAGTGATGAGGTAGTAGGAACGTTGGCGCCAATCATACAATGAACGCTAGGCAGACGTCGCGTCGGCGCACTTGTGACGATGTTGACCAGATGGAACAGAAATCTTGACACTACGACGGTGATGACAGCAGCAGAGATCAAGGATCTGGAGTGTGTCACAAAACGATGTCGAGGTCGTCTGGTCATTGCCGGGCTGCAAGTGCTCTCATAGAGCCTGTACGTTACTGTTTTTGCGTACGGACTATGAAAGGCGAACGTGGCAACATATTTCACGTACTCTCTCTACCGCTTTCCCGCCAATATCTCCTAAAACCGAACAGTATTCGGGAAGTTGATATTATACGATGCGGTTTTTTTTTTTTTTTAAGGTTCGTTTTGTTGTCGATACTAGTAGTTCGCGCGCATACCGCAACGAGCGTGTGCGTCGTGTACCGGCATGCCTCGGGAATAACTGTGATCAGTTTCATTTCTGTAGCTAACGTGTACGGTTCTTTAATGTGCTTTCAAAATGTTTAAGACTATCAACTCACCCGCTGCGTATGAGGTTCGCTCAGTGATATGGTTTTTGTCAGCAAGGATACTGTTGCGAGTGAAAGCAAAGTTCGTAACTGGGTACGAGGATTCAAAAATGGCCGTGACAGCGTCCATGATGAGGACCGCTCCGGTCGCCCTTCTTTAATTACAGAAGATTTGGTGGCTTCAGTTGAAGCGAGAATTCGTGAGAATAGGAGCTTCACAATAACAGGTCTCTCAAACGAATTTCCTGACGTGTCGAGATCAGTGCTTTACGACATTGTTTCTGAACACCTAAAGTTTAGGAAACTGTGCAGCCGTTGGGTCCCGAAACTCCTAACAGAGACCCACAAAAACCAAAGTTTTTAGTTTGCGATGAAGTTCTCGACTCGTTATCACGAAGAATGTGACGGCTTCTTGAGTCAGATCGTAACTGGAGACGAAACATGGGTTTCGCATATCGCGCCCGAATCGAAGCAACAGAGCATGGAATGGAGACACAAACACTTGCCTGAAAAGGTGAAGGCCAAACATACTGTCCCAGCGCAAAATCAGTTGGTGTTTTGGCATAGGCATGGTGTTTTTTTTGGTCGACTTCAGGCAACGAGGAACCATTATCAATGCAGAAGCATACTGCCAAACCCTGAGAAAGCTACACAGAGTGATTCAAAACAAAAGGCGTGGCATGCTGACAAAGGGAGTTCTCCTTCTCCATGACAATGCAAGACCTCACACTGCAGATCAGACCCGCGATTTAGTGGTCAGTTTTGGCTGGGAAGTTTTAGGCCACCCACCCTACAGTCCTGATCTTGCACCGAGCGATTACCATCTGTCCCTCCACCTCAAACAACACCTTAGTGGCAACCGTTACAATGACGACGACGACGTGGAAACGGCAGTGAACTCTTGATTATTGGAGCAGGCAGCAACTTTTTATGAAGAGAGTATTTTAAAATTATTTGAGAGGTATGTCAACAAACTTGGCAACTATGTCGAAAAATGGAGTGAAGTACGTACTTTCTGAAAATAAATTTACTTTTTTGAAATAGCCTTTCGTTGTGTACTTATGTTCAAACGGACCTTAGTTAAAAAAAACATGCCTTGTACATCAAAAGAAAGTAAGGAACAAGTAAGTATCACTTCTCGTTTATTGTAGCTCAGATGAAAGATCTACATTTATAAAAATGGTTGCTTGTTCCAACAGAGCCCCGGAGTTCCTTGGGAAATTTCAGTCCCACTTGGTAGACACGCTATCTAGTCAAACTTGTTAGTCGTCGTTAAAATGGGGTGTGTTTACACTTCGCCTTAATGATGGCTTGAACTCTGCTGAAGACACTATCAGTGAGGTGTAAATTTCTGCGGAGGAATGGCAGCCCATTCTTTCCCAAGAGCCAAAAGCAGAGAAGGTAGTGATGTTGGACACAGGGCTACTGAGCGAATCGACGTTCCACCCATCCCAAAGGTGTTCTATTGAGTTCAGGTCGTGCTCTTGGCAGGCAAATCCATTTCAGGAACGTTATTGTCCATAAACTATAGCCTCACAAATGCTGCTTTATGACATGTGTATTGTCGTGCTGTTCATCTAACTGTATGTAGAACACAGTGGTGTAAAAAGTATCCATATCCTTCACCATTTGTCAGTTTCATTTGCAACAAATTAATATGATTACATCGTCTGATTGTCCCTGAGAACGTACTCGTGGCTTCCTCCGACGATCCACCTTATTCACGTGGGTTAAGACTGAGAGAACACAGTGCAAGCTTAATTTTCTCCTCGCCTAACAATATAAATTTCATTTTGAATGCATTTTACTCCAATAAAGAGGTGTCTTGCATATATTACCAAACGATGAAAACAATGAGCACAACCGTCGTTTTTCTCAATTACCTTGTCATTTATTGGAATCGTCCAGTCAGTTGCAAACAGGCGATCTGCAGTTTCCATTATCGTGATATGTCCTAATTTAATTTTCCGTTCAGCAACTGAATTTGATAATTTAGCTTTTAAGTCATGGAATCATCTTTTTTATAGATTCTCAGCAAATTCATCATTTATTTCACTTCGACTACTAACTATAAGTCTTCGTCGCAGAACTCATCTTCTTACGCCTCTTCAGCCTAATGCCAGACTTGAATAAACTAAAAAAAGATATGAGCTCGCCAAAACTGGTGTTACTGACAGAGATACACAGAATTCAAAGACTTAGAAGAAAACTGGGTAATGTGGCTTCCCTAAAGAAAATTCTGTTCTTCTCTCACATCATTTCACAGATAACCATATTAAATATACCTGTCTCAACTGTATGCATTATGTAAAAATAAAACAATTTTATTAATTATTCAAATTCTCCTATTGAAGTGGAGATCCGAGCTTAAGCGAAAGTCAGCAAAATAACCACTTTGCCCTCTAAGTACGGCATTATGATTGGAAATAGGAAGAGACTATGAAACGAAGAACATACACTTTTACAGGATGCCATACATTTAACAAAAAATTTGAGTATAATAACAATTTACCGAATTAAATGTGTCCCAAAAACTTCACCTTCGTCCTACCGAGTTCAGACTTTTCCAAGTTAACTGTAATTCCAGATTCTACAAAAATACGTAACATACTGTTGAGGATGCGATTACGTTGTTCCCATGAGGCTTCTGCTATCAGAATATCGTCCACACATAAGGGGATGTGACGTTTTAAGAACTCAGGTAATATGGAATTTAGCCCACGAATGAATGCTGCCGAAGAAATGTCCAAACCAAAACGAAGTTTCCGAAATTGATAATAAATGCCGAAACAAAGAAAAGCTGTGCATTTACTACATTTTGGATGAAGTTAGATCTGATAAAAGCTGGATCTGAGATCAATGGAAGACAACACTTCTACACCATTAAAAATTTGAAGAAGTTCTTCGAACGTTTGCAGCCTGTCTGTTTCAGGAATGATGATAGTGTTGATTTGTCTCGAACCTAAGACAAGCCTGATCAATCCATTTTTCTTCTCAACAATATGTAAGGGATTGTTGAATGAGCTAACTGCAGGCTCAATAATGCCCTCGTCAAGCATAGATTGTATTTCTGTTCTAACACGGTCCCTATAATGTGCCGGAATTACGTATGGCCCTATGTCCGGTTGCTCTTGTTGCTTTTCTTCGACCCGTTTTATCCGGATTTGTAGCCTTGATAACATGACCTTTCCTACTTCTTCCGTGCTTTGCGTGGAGTCCCGAGTTTCTCTCGCGATTTTCCTTGCACCTTCCGCAATTAATTTGGCTTCAATTGCCGTTCGTTTGATGATGGAAATCCCTTTCTCTATTTTGACGCCGAGATTCTTTACCTCCTCTTTTACTTGCTCTTTCAACTCCGAATTCGCCTTTTTAATTTCGGCATTAAGGTTGGCGCTCTGCTCTAAGTTCACCGTTTGCATCTGTTGCAACAGGTCCGTAATATTTTTGAGAGTAGACGCATTTTGATCCTCGTTCTTTTGTGGTTGAAAATGCGACTCTTCTCCTCTGTTCTGAGGAACCCTTCGATATCTAGACAAGTACCGTCTCCGCGCCCCCGTCGGATCTCTTGGGAATGAATCGTTGTAAATGGTCGGACACCGTTTTGTTCCAACACACTCTGGCTTCTTAGGCTGGATCTTCCATACTTATGGATTAATCCTGTACTCCCTGCGTGCACCTGACTATCAACAATTCCTACAAAATAATGGCCCTGACTAACAATAACCTATACCTTTCATGCATCATTTATCTCACAAAAATCTTCGTTACTCAGACTAATGCAATACAGCGTGCGCCAATACTGCCAGCTGAATAAAAGATTCTAACTACTGAAGGCACTAACTACTGATAGGCATAGTTAGCAAATGAAAGATTTTGATAGAGAACAAACAATGTATTTACCTTAATAATGTTCAAAAGTCATCATATATATATATATATATATATATATATATATATATATAAGTTCATGATATCCAATACTACAAATTTACTCTTTCTGGTGGATACACGTCCAGATCGTCCGCTCTCAAAATTCTGCCATCTCTCTTCCCACATCCACCAGTGCTGTCGGCTCACCTCCAACTGCGCAACACTACAATAGCAAATATTCCAATAATGCAAACCAGCCACAGACTGCACACAGTACAGTCAGTGATTTTCATACAGAGCGCTACGTGGCGTTACCAACATAAAAACCTAAACAGCCCACTTACACAACTCGCGTTCGTCACGCTCATCGGTAGAGCTTTCGATACTATCACCCATGTTCTCCCGAGTAACAATCTGATTATATTCTGCCGTTGTCTTAGCTTTTCCCCTCGTTATCATTTGCACTTTTATGTTACACGAAAACTCAAAACCCAGGTACCCCTTACACTCAATAATTAGATAACTCAAAACATATATCAGGACACAAATTGATACACTGGGTGTGAGCAGTGACACGATAAACAGTTCATGAAGAATTCCCCCCAAAAGGCTAGTACCAATGATTGTGTTCTGTGTGCTCAGCATCGTCTGATTACGGCACTGCACATCGTAAGTACTCCAACACTTCACAAATACAATGCATAGGTGCCTATAAATGTCAATTTGAAAGGACAGCACATGATGAAGACAATGTAACTTGTTGTAACTAATGCTACCCATTTTTCTATTAAAAATGGCTAAGCAATGGATCATATGGAAAAATTTCCTTTCTCAAGGCCCTAGCAAATCCCGAAGTATCGTATCCTGGCAGGGTCGCCATATGTAACACCCCACCTGTCACTTACCTGGTTTTGGCGTGTGTTTACCCCAGCTAATTGACTAACAGATCAACAAAGAGTGCAAAACTGCCGCAATATCGGATAACACAAAGAAAGTAATAAGGTCCTGTGTCTCCTGATTGAACTGCAGTGGCAGTGTTGACATTAATTGATTCAGAATTGATCCCTTTTAATTAAAAAGGGTGCACATTGATGTTATATTCAGCTATTGAACACCAGATGCAAATGTTGAACATCAAATTAATTAAGAAAGTGATGTGGGATTTCAACTACTTGATTGAAAACAGATGCTGTCGATTAACACAAATTTATTTTAAATCACGACCTTCGATCATCACATTACATGACTCTCCTAACAGGCAGTGGGGAAAAATTGCGTTTACGTGGAGTAAAGCGCGATAAATCAAAATTAATTTCTATTGACTGACCCAGACGTAATGCGAATTGCGAGAAGAATTCTACAATATATGGCCCATGAAACCCTCATGGAAACTCTGACTACATTTCGTAGATAAACATATATCTGTCTAAACTGTATGCATTATGTAACTATAAAACAATTTTATTAATTATTCAAATCCTCGTGAAGAAGTGGAGAACCGAGCTCAAGCGAAAGTCAGCAAAACAACCACTTTGCCCTCTAAGTACGGCATTATGATTGCAAATAGGAAGAGACTATGAAACGAAGAACACACATTTTTACAGGATGCAATACATTCAACAAAAAATTTTAGTATAGTAACAATTTACTGAATTAACCAGGGTAGCCGAGAGTGCTAATGTGCTGCTTCCTGGACTTTGATGGCCCGCCGACCCCGGATTGGATCCGCCCAGCGGATTAGTGAAGGCTGGTATTGTGGCCAGTCTGGATGTGGTTTTTAGCCGATTTTCCATATCCTGATAGGTGAATACCAGGCTGTTCCCCACGTTCCGCCTCATTTAACGACTCACAGACATTTGGCCACGTTCGCCCTGTTGCATGGCTTACACTAGACACAGACAGCTGGGGTACACTGATTCCGTCCTGGGCGTATGGGGTGGCGGCAGATAGGGCATCTGACCACCCTCTGCGACTAACACGGCCAAAATAATAGTAATACGGCCAACCACGTGTGACGCCAGACAGAGGCCCCAAGGAAGAAAAAAACAATTTACCGAATTATGCAAAATTTTAATAGATTTTCAGTTTACAAGTTTCACAATAACATTTGTGATATTCTCAAAATCAAATAAAGCCCAAAACTCAGCACATTTTTCACGAGATCACTACTTGCAATTAGATCATCTAACCCAAACTTCACTGTTCTCAGAGAAAATATCATTACAGTATAAACATTCGGTCTCGTCGTCTTCTTAACTGTCTCCAACGAGCTCCTTCGTGTGCCTTTCCCTGTTTCGTCTCTGTTTTTCTATTATTCGTTTTAGTAGATTTGGATCTTTTCAGTCTTTTTTTCTGCTTCTGCTGGCTTCCCTCTTCTCTTGTTGATCTACCTACCTGCCCTCAAGTTACTTTCTCACAGTGTAGTTTCATATGGACTCGACATTGGCTTGCCTTTTCTTCGCATTTACTTTCTTTGTTGTTGATGATGGCCTAATATTGATTTTGGCAGAGGTTTGAAATGTCCTGGACTTCGCTGTGTTACCGTCCCGTTTTCATCAGTGAGGGACAGACCTTCATTATTGCCATTGCCATTCACTTCTCCTTTACATAAAACTCCATATTCATCGGCATCATTTCTTTTCTTACAGCATCCAGTGACTATCGCTTAGCTTACAACCCTCTGATGGTTGCAGTAATTTCTTAAAAAATTTGACGGCATCTCAAAATACACCTATAATAAAAGAACACAGATTTTTGTTAAGTTACTAATACGCTAAGGCGTTACGGTAATACACTTATTGTATGAAATAAGTTTGACTTATTATCAGATCAGTTGCTGGAAGAAGGTAAATACATTGCACAGATAGTACGTTCAGGTGACTAGCCACTAAGACCGGCTGGACGCCATTACGCTAAATGCTGTACAGACACGGAATTAAGTAACCGAAGCATCTGCAGATGATCGCGGACAAGTAGCACCACACAACTCACTGACATTAGAAGATATGTCTCTTTGAATAATTTTAAGTGATCGCAATCAGGTGACAACACAATCCAAGAGAATGAGAGAAAGAAGCCACTTTACTCGCCCCGGGCACTAATGCCGTCCATACTCTATATCGAATACTGTGAATAGGTAACATTTATTAATTAACAGAAAAATGGACCTTAGTATGAGAAAGGAAACCGTATACAATCGCATTGGAAGTACAATACTTGACCAACCAAACACGCTACGTGAATGTCACGTAGTTGTGTTATACACTCCATGCGCTAAATTTTGTTCGTTGATGTAAAAAAAGAGACGGTATCTGTTACCGTAAAAAGATTCTGGAGAGAAAAGAAGTGGTATACCTAATCGTATTGTTCCTTTAACTGAACAATGAATGCGCTATTATTGACAGGAAGTACAGATTGTTTGTAAGAAGTGATATGATAATACCTTGGGATATTGTGAAGAAAGCAATAAAAGCCGGATCCACGAGGCTGATGGTGTGGCTCTTTACTTTAGTAATCTTCTGTAACGACATTTGAGTACATCAGGACGGAGGGAGAGGAGCTTGGGTTCGGAGGTCGAGCCTGCAGCATACAGTCTACTTAAGATTCTAGGGCTATGCAACGAGCTTCAAGTTCCTATACCTGAGCGGTGTCTGCCGACTCATTTACCAGCTTTCTAGTTTCCGATGAACGTGGAAAAAGTTATTACTGTCTTAATACATTGTTGCAGGTTTCGCTGAGGATAGTTGCCAGTAAAATCGTGGAGATGGTATAACGACTTTATAAAATGAAATTACGTTTTAAAGTATTACCATTTTGCATTGTTGTAAAGTACATATGTAGAACTGTAAAGCGATCCTATCCAAGGCTCGACATACGTTACGTACCAAGAATAATGGAGATGCAACCCTTTTGCGCAATATCTGGTTAAGCCACATTACAAGGACAATTACAAATTGAAAACTTACAGGGTCATCACCAGCCGAAGCCCTTCCTACCAGTTAAGAAAAGACTGAACTGGAAATTATCAGTTTAGTGAAATTAAGAATTTAATTATAAGAATGCAATTTTTTCAAAGAAACTAACAAGATGAACAGCGTTGTATGTCGTATATCAATGTGCTTGTTTAATTACACGTGAATTCCTTAATTTTGATACAGTACACGGTTTAATTTGATTTTTCCTCACATTTTTGTTCATCACAATCAAGCAGATTAACTTAAAAGAAATCAGGGAATAGAATATTAATTTGAAAAGTGGGATCAAAGAGAAAGACAAAAGACACTGAATTTATCTTTTATGTAGAACACTTATTTCATGACTGAATTTGATGCACGTCCTATGAATAGACATGACTGGTGCCTGAATTAAAAAAAATTAACTAAATAATTCGTAAAAATGCTAGGACAGCGCAATGGAAAATGAAAAAACACACAAGAGTGAAGTGGAACACAATAATTCAATCATTCCATCTACATACCCACGACAGAAATAGTTCAGAGAGATACCTATCACCATTATGCTCATGCACTAGATTGGAAAGAGGTTTATCCGATTCGCAAGGTATTGTAGAGTAGATATACGACATGGAAACCGCGCCTGCCGCTTACGAGCGGCCGAACTTCAGCACCTGGTAAACTTGATTACGAGTTAACTGCTCAGAAATTAGACATTAAAACAAGCACAAATGTAAGAAATTTTAATGGTGTAATACCAGAATGATTATGACACCACGAAATAAAATTAACTCGGCAAGGCAGAAACGTCCCCAACCGTTCCAGCTTACATGTGGCCCGTTCCGAAACAAACCGTTACAAACATTTCCTCTATGCGCACGAAAAATTGATATTTTACTGAAATTATAACATACGAAACAATTAAACTGGTAATATGCAAACCTATTGCAGTGCAGTAGTAGACCAGAAGGATCATCGGTACCAGACACGAAGTACAAGACGAACACAAAGAGACAATAGCATCTTCCACAAAAACATTCATAATAAGAACAATAATAATCACACTTGCTCGAAAACACTATTATTCTCAAGTTCACCCGAAGTTATTGTGACTAGCTTTTCCTAAACAAATTCACTGCTAGAAATTCCACACCATGATTCCCGAAAGGAACAAAGAAACTTCCGTACTTTTAATTTTAACCACCATCATCGCCGACTTTTTAACAAAATAATTATGCCTCATTCCAAAAACACATCTAGGATCTACGAACAGTACTCACCAACCGCTAACTGCAGAGTGCTCTTTCTCCACCGAGCTTTGCCTAACTACCGGTGCAACGAAAGCTACCAGAGGGGTAGGCTTCGGCCACCAACCTGACAGACAAACCAACCTCCGATTAAAGGGGTAAAACTCTCTGTCCAGGTACTGGGATCCTAAGTTGGTCATCCTGTGCGACCCTCCAAACGAGAAGCAAACATCACATGCCCCTAGCAGACGACTACCAACAGAAACCCGAAACCACACGTAAAAGCACTCATTCAGTCACATTCACGCACACGTTAGGTAGGGCGAAGGGAAAACGTAATAAATACAGGTCATGATTTCCTATGGAACATGAAAAAATCAAGCATAATGTCGTTTAATAAGCTTTAGTTTGATTGCTCAGTCTTCCTGGGAGCGTTAATAAATTAAACCGCAATCTGGCGGTGGACAGAATAGGATGCGCAGAATCCAGTGAGACAAGCGTCTTACGAAACGAGACCACAGGGACTTTTCAACTTACGATTCTAGGGCTATGCAACGAGCTTCACGTTCAGGTACCTGAGCGGTGCCTGCCGACTCATTTACCAGCTTTCTAGTTTCAGATGAATGTGGATAAATTTATTACTGTCTTAATACATTGTTGCAGGTTTTGCTGAGTATAGTTGTCAGGAAAATCTAGGAGATGGTATAACGACTTTATAAAATTAAATTACGTTTTAAGGTATTACCATTTTGCAATTTTATCACGAAAAACTTAGTTTCATCGCTGATTTGGATGTGAGAGAACCACACATACGACTGTCAGATACACAGAAATTCATTTTAATAAATTTAAAATGATCAAACTGAACGTCACAAAAAAAACTAAATTAACCGTACTACATTGCGACAGTAAATTAAAAGACTGGTGCCGTGCGAAATATTATCCCATACCTTGGAAAAACATTACAGAACTACATAGTTCAGGACACTAAAAATGCGAGCTTACAATATTATCACATTAAATGTCTCAAAGTATGATGTTCGTGTTACTTTAAGATGACTGTGATGAAATTAAAAGCAAGGATGGCAACATTAAGAGAGCAATGAGAACTCCACTTTTCAATGCAAAGGAGTGAGGAGATAGGTGGAAAGAGCACATTGAAGGCCTCTTTGAGGGGGAAGACTTCTCCGATGACATGAAGAAACAAGAGTCGATATCGAAGAGATAGAGGATCCAGTATTAGAATCAAAATTTAAAAGAGTGTTGGAAGATTTACGATCGGATACGATAGAAGGGATAGATAACATTCAATCGGAATTTCTAAAACCATTGTGGGAAATGGCAACAAAATGACTGTTCACGCTGGTATGTAGAATTATGAGTCTGGCGATAAACCATCTGACTTTCGGGAAAATATCGCTCAACAATTCCGAAGACTGCAAGATCTGACAAGTCCGAGAATAGTCGCACAGCCAGCTTTACACTTCATACATGCAGGTTGCTGACAAAAATAATACGAGTATACAGAAGAATGGAAAACAAACTGAGACTGTGTCAGTTGACGGTCAGTTTGTGTTTAGGAAAGGTAAAGGCATCAGAGGGGCAATACTGAAGGTGCGACTTGTATGGAACCAAAACTGAAGAAAAATCAAGACACTTTTATAGGATTTTTCGACATGTAAAAAGTGTTCGACAGTGTAAAATGGTGAAAGATGTTGGAAATTCTGAGAAAAATAGGGATAAGCTATAAGGAAAGATGGGTTAATATATAAAATGTACAAGGCAAAAAAATTTCAAATGTGTGTGAAATCTTATGGGACTTAAGTGCTAAGGTCATCAGTCTCTAAGCATACACACTACTTAACCTAAATTATCCTAAGGACAAACACAGACACCCATGCCCGAGGGAGGACTCGAACCTCCCCCGGCACCAGCCGCACAGTCCATGACTGCAGCGCCTAAGGCCGCTCCGCTAATATGTACAAGAACCAAGAGGGAATACTAACAGTGGGAAACGAGGAATGAAGTACTCGGATTAAAACGGGAGTAAGACGGGAATGTAGTCTCTGGCCCCTACTGTTCAATCCACACATCGAAGAAGCAGTTACAGAAGTAAAAGAAGAGTCAAGAGTGGAGTTAAAATTCAAGGTGAAAGGATATCAATCTTAAGATAAGCTGATGACATTACTATACTCAGTGAAAGTGAAGAAGAATGACAGAATCTGCTGAATGGAATGGAGTGTCTAATGAGTATAGAATATGGATTGAGGGTAAATCGAAGAAAGACAAAAGTCATGAGAAGTAGCAAAAACGAGAACAGAGAGAAACTTCAGGATTGATAATCACGAAGTAGATGAAGTTAAGGAATTCTGCTACATAGGCAGCAAATTAATCCATGACGGACAAAAAGAACATCAAAAACAGACTAGCACTGGCAAAAAGGGCATCCCTGGGCGACAGAGATCAACTAGTATCGAACATATGCTTTAATTTGAGAAAGAAATTTCTGAGAATGTACGTTTGGAGAACATCATTTTATGGTAGTGCAACATGGGCTGTGGGTAAACCAGAAAAGAAGAGAAATCAAGTATTTGAGATCCGGTGATATAGAAAAATGTTAGAAACTGGGTGGACTGATAAGATAAGGAATGAGGAGGTTCTCTGGAGAATCGGTGAGGAAAAGAGTATACGGAAAGCTCTGATAAGAAGAAGGGACAGAGTGGTAGGGCATCAGTTAAGACATCATTGAATAACTTCCATGGTACTAGAGGGATCTGTAGACCGTAAGAACTGTAGAGGAAAACAGAGATTGGAATTCACCCACCCAATAATTGAAGACGTAGGTTGAAAGTGCTACTTCCAGGTGAAGAGGCTGGCAGAGAAGAACTCGTGGTGGGCCTCATCAAACCTGTCAGAAGACTGATGACTCAATAAAAAAAAAGTACTTAAAAAGAAAAACGCTCAGCGCTGGTTTTGCAGACGCGCTAGCAGTCGAGTGGGTGGTGGAGAGCTGCTGTAAAATAGTCAGGCCGAGAAGAAGACGGGGAGGGAGAGAGTCCCGTCGTCTCTTCGACGGGTCGAGTGTAGGCGGCAGCTGGCGGCGGCCAGGAAATACGAGCGCTGGGGGCGCCTGAGCGTTGCTTAACGCGTGGCTGCTGTCCGCTGTCTGCTATCGGGCAGCACGTGTGGCCGTGGGACGGCTGGGACCAGCCACCGGCTACAGCTCACGTGACCTCCTTTCGCGCCCAGACAAAGGAGCGAGCCACACCGTCGGAAGCTCGCGGCTGATGGCTGCGCTTCCTGCCATGTTGATGAAGCACTCTCTCCGCCGTTGGGGGTCAGAATACCCTTGTCAAAAGGATAAAAAGGAAAAGGGAGAGGGACAGAGGTATCTGGACAGCCCCTGGATCTAGATCTACATTTACATCTAGAAACATTCTCTACAAAGCAGTGCTAAATGCATCTTAGAGGGTACTTAGCATGGCACCACGAGTTCCGTTCGCACACAGAGTGCCTGCTTAAATGCCTGGTGTAATTAGTAGTAGTAGTAGCTTTATTCATCCATAGATCTCTTTTTACAAGGATATAGGACATGCCAAAGTATTTACAAATTTAGATCAATTTGAAATAAGCTAATTCGTATACACATACATTTACAGACTTCTAGTTAGAGACAATCATTAGATTTACTCCTGCTATACAATACGTTTTTTTACCAATAACTTTCTAAATAATGTAATGTCACATTATTCATTCATGCCTCACTATCAGTCACTGCACACACTATACACACATTGTTTCATAACACTTCACTCACTACAGACACACACACACTCACACACACACACACACACACACACACACACACACACTGGTGACCTCTGGGCCATTTTCTGTACCGCAACTTCCCATTTGCTATCCTGAAAAACTGAGTCAGCATCCCTCCATAATGAGTGAAATGTTGAGCTCAGAAAGAGGATGACGTGTTAGTACTGTCCATTGCATAGCTTGGGGGTAAATATTTCTAGAAAGGAAAAAAGGAAGGAAAAGAAACATAAAGTGAAGGTGTTATGTGGAATGTTGGATATTTTATAATCATTGTTGTTATTATTTATATGTATAACATTTTTTATCTTTTAATCTAACCTCTTCATTACCGAGGTATCATTGTAGAACTACTGTAGGCTGCTGTAAAGTATCGTAAGTGATGTACACTACGGTAGTTTTACTAGTAGCTTTGGTCAGTTAAGGTCGTACCTGCGTTACAAGTATGTTAGGCGTGTTGCATACCTGTCACGAGTTACCTTATAACGATCGCTTTCTTTATGCATGAGATCATTGTGTTACTAGATGCCCCTAGAAGTAGGAAACGCTGAACTGTACATAAACTGAGTGTGGATATACGCTACTGGCCATTAAAATTGCTACACCACGAAGATGACGTGCTACAGACGCGAACTTTAACCGACAGGAAGAAGATGCTGTGATATGCAATGATTAGCTTTTCAGAGCATTCACACAAGGTTGCCGCCGGTGGCGACACCTACAACGTGCTGACATGAGGAAAGTTTCCAACCGATTTCTCATACACAAACAGCAGTTGACCGGCGTCGCCTGGTGAAACGTTGTTGTGATGCCTCGCCGGCCGGAGTGGCCGAGTGGTTCTAGGCGCTTCAGTCTGGAACCGCGCGACCGCTACGGTCGCAGGTTCGAATCCTGCCTCGGGCATGGATGTGTGTGATGTCCTTAGGTTAGTTAGGTTTAAGTAGTTCTAAGTTCTAGGGGACTGATGACCTCAGATGTTAAGTCCCAAAGTGCTCAGAGCCATTTTTTTGTGATGCCTCGTGTAAGGAGGAGAAATGCGTACCATCACGTTTCCGACTTTGATAAAGGTCAGATTGTAGCCTATTGCGATTGCGGTTTATCGTATCGCCACATTGCTGCTCGCGTTGGTCGACATCCAATGACTGTTAGCAGAATATGGAATCGGTGGGTTCAGGAGGGTAATACGGAACGCCGTGCTGGATCCCAAAGGGCTCGTATCACTACCAGTCGAGATGACAGGCATTTTATCCGCAGGGCTGTAACGGATCGTGCAGCCACGTCTTGATCCCTGAGTCAACAGATGGAGACGTTTGCAAGACAACAATCATCTGCACGAACAGTTCGACGACGTTTGCAGCAGCATGGTCTATCAGCTCGGAGACCATGGCTGCGGTTACCCTTGACGCTGCATCACAGACAGGAGCGCCTGTGATTGTATGCTCAACGACGAACCTGGGTGCACGAATAGCGAAACGTCATTTTTTCGGATGAATCCAGGTTCTGTTTACTGCATCATGATGGTCGCATCCGTGTTTGGCGACATCGCGGTGAACGCACATTGGAAGCGTGTATTCGTCATTGCCATACTGACGTATCACCCGGCGTGATGGCATGGGATGCCACTGGCTACACGTCTCGGTCACCTCTTGTTCGCACTCATGGCACTTTGAACAGTGGACGTTACATTTCAGATGTGTTACGACCCTTCATTCGATCACTGCGCAACCCTACATTTCAGCAGGATAATGCACGACCGTATGTTGCTGGTCCTGCACGGGCCTTTCTGGATACAGAAAATGTTCGACTTCATCCCTGGCCAGCACATTCTCCAGATCTCTCGCCAATTGAAAACGTCTGGACAATGGTGACCGAGCAACTGGCTTGTTACAATACGCCAGTCACTACTCTTGATAAAATGTGGTATCGTGTTGAAGCTGCATGGACAGCTGTACCTGTACACGCCATCCAAGCTCTGTTTGACTGAATGCCCAGGAGTATCAAGGCCGTTATTATGGCCCGAGGTGGTTGATCTGGGCACCGATTTCTCAGGATCTATGCACCCAAATTGCGTGAAAATACAATCACTTGTCAGTTCTAGTATAATATATTTGTCCAATGAATACCCGTTTATCATCTGAATTTCTTCATGGTGTAGCACTTTTAGTGGCCAGTAGTGTATGAAGGGCCGGATAACATATGGAACAGCTTTGTTCTACATACTTAATCTCCTTTCTCTTGCTTAAAAGTAAGCAGGATTTATAGCAAAATTGAAAACTGTCAATGAGTAATTCAGTTTTTGTTCGAAGATTGTTGATTTTTAATGTGAAACAGAGAGATGTTGTATCTAAAATAAAGAAAACAATACAGATTTGGTCGTGCGGTAGCGTTCTCGCTTCCCACGCCCGGGTTCCCGGGTTCGATTCCCGACGGGGTCAGGGATTTTCTCTGCCTCGTGATGGCTGGGTGTTGTGTGCTGTCCTTAGGTTAGTTAGGTTTAAGTAGTTCTAAGTTCTAGGGGACTGATGACCATAGATGTTAAGTCCCATTGTGCTCAGAGCCATTTGAGCCAATACCGATTTTTGATATAGCGCTAGAAATCGGAATTTACTCAACAAAAGGTGAAATAAGAAAATGCAAAAGAAAAATCTATCGCTTAAATACTTCGTCGAACTTGTATAAAACATGTTGCTGTTATTCATAAACAACTTTCGCATTTATCAACAATAACAGCAAACTCTTCCTTTTGATCATGATGAAGAAGTTCTGTTTAGTAGAAAATAATAACAGTAATTCCAGATTTTTTATGTTTGTGAATGTAAACTGTACTTCCAGCAAAAGTCACTGGTTTGGTTACATAAAAGTGCAAAACTTACGCGACCAAATAAGTTTTATTGGTAATAAAAGGCGATTTACGTACTGTAAGGTTATAAAATACACAGTGAACAAGCACCGAATGATGTGAGGAAGAGAGAGAGAGAGAGAGAGAGAGAGAGAGAGAGAGAGAGAAGTCGTCGGCTCCTAGTTCTTTCTTACACATTGATTTGCGTTTCTTCGCCTCCCAACGCTACTAATACTACTATTTTCTAATTCATTTATATAGTGTTGCGAAACTACATGACCATAGTTTTGGTACAGCGCAACTCTGTATAAGACACCTCCAGATTTCAGATTTTTCACGGGCGCTTCCGTTTTCTAGTCTGTGGTGCCATGTGTGATGCACATTGCACTTGCCACAACTCACTTGTTCATCCTTCTACTCAGCACCACGAGGTGGCAGCACTGATTACAAACCTCGGGGCTCTGCAGTCGCACAGCATGTCTCGGCGAAATAAAGGTAAAGACACATCTGTTTCAAAGTACTAGTTATTACACATGCTTTAATAACTTATTAATGCTGAAGACACATTCTTCAGTTAGTAGCTAACTATAAATTAATGCTATAACGGGTTTACCTTAGCTTCAGGCTTTAGGCTTTTGGTTATCATGTATGATAATTCGACGTGGCCGAGCGGTTCTAGGCGCTACAGTCTGGAACCACGGCACCGCTACGTCGCAGGTTCGAATCCTGTCTCGGGCGTGGATATGTGTGATGTCCTTAGGGTAGTTAGGTTTAAGTAGTTCTAAGTTCTAGGGGACTGATGACCTCAGATGTTAAGTCCCATAGGTGCTCAGAGCCATTTGAACCATTTTTTAATGATAATTCGAGAGTCTAAGCCAACTTGTTTACGTCAGTGGAAGTGGCGTTGGATTTTTTTAGTGCTTAGAGCCAGCTGAACCATTTTTCTAAAAAAAATGGTTCAAATGGCTCTGAGCACTATGGGACTCAACTGCTGTGGTCATAAGTCCCCTAGAACTTAGAACTACTTAAACCTAACTAACCTAAGGACAGCACACAACACCCAGCCATCACGAGGCAGAGAAAATCCCTGACCCCGCCGGGAATCGAACCCGGGAACCCGGGCGTGGGAAGCGAGAACGCTACCGCACGACCACGAGATGCGGGCATTTTTCTAAAAACTTGAATTTCGGAACAGTGTGTAACAAAAAAAATACTTCTCATTGTAAATTTTATCATATGTTTTCAAAAATCGAAATCGAAATCGAAACATGTGATTTTTATGGCTGGGATGGGGGAAGCGGGGGAGGGGGGGTTGTATGGTTGAAGATGTGCGTTCCAGCACCTAAAATTTTGTAAGTTAAGCACTGGGACACCGACTCCAGGAAGGTGCGCACATATTCGGAGAGCAATGGACACTTAGCGAAGCGTTTACCTCTCCTGGGTTTCGGCGGATCATTTGCTCGGATGAATACAGTTAACGAGGCCCTGCACCCGCCCCTGGCCTGCGGCGGACGGGCTAACGAGGCGCCAGCAGGCAACAGCTGCCCGGTTTCGAGGTCAGCGGCGCACTCTCTCTCTCGGTGGCCCACTGGCTGCAGCGGCCGCCAGGGGAAAGTGAGCACCGGCCTCGCACTTTCTTCCGTTCCAGGTCACGTCCGGCCCCCGCCGCACAAAGGCCCGATCCCCTTTCCACAGCTGCCTCCCACCAGCCCATCACTACCAACTCTCTACATCTAAAATTAGAGTTAACCACATTATGCGGGACCGTCGTCCAGGTTGATGCCGCACACACAATCCGATCAAAAGTATCCGGACACACTTGCCTAGATACGGAGGTACGCATAAGACTTCTTAAGTAATAGAACCCAGTACGTTGTCCTCGATGGTGAGTGTTCATCGGAGGTTGGGGTATTATCTGGAGTGCCCCAGGGAAGTGTGGTAGGTCCGCTGTTGTTTTCTATCTACATAAATGATCTTTTGGATAGGATGGATAGCAATGTGCGGCTGTTTGCTGATGATGCTGTGGTGTACGGGAACGTGTCGTCGTTGGGATACAAGATGACATGGACACGATTTGTGATTGGTGTAAAGAATGGCAGCTAACTCTAAATATGTTGTTTTTGTTGTGGTCTTCAGTCCTGAGACTGGTTTGATGCAGCTCTCCATGCCATACAGTAAAGCTGCATGCCGTCGGGGAAAATTACGGCTCTAGTTTCCCCTTGCTTTCAGCCGTTCGCAGTACCAGCACAGCAAGGCCGTTATGGTTAGTGTTACAAGGTCAGATCAGTCAATCATCCAGACTGTTGCCCCTGCAACTACTGAAAAGGCTGCTGCCCATCTTCAGGAACCACACGTTTGTCTGGCCTCTCAACAGATACCCCTCCGTTGTGGTTGCACCTACGATACGGCCATCTGTATCGCTGAGGCACGCAAGCCTCCCCACCAACGGCAAGGTCCATGGTTCATGGGAGGAGTACTCTATATGTAGATAAATGTAAATTAATGCAGATGAATAGGAAAAAAGAATCCCGTAATGTTTGAATAATCCATTAGCAGTGTAGCGCTTGACACAGTCACGTCGATTAAATATTTGGGCGTAACATTGCAGAGCGATATGAAGTGGGACAAGCATGTAATGGCAGTTGTGGGGAAGGCGGATAGTCGTCTTCGGTTCATTGGTAGAATTTTGGGAAGATGTGGTTCATCTGTAAAGGAGACCGCTTATAAAACACTAATACGACCTATTCTTGAGTACAGCTCGAGCGTTTGGGACCCCTATCAGGTCGGATTGAGGGAGGACACAGAAGCAATTCAGAGGCGGGCTGCTAGATTTGTTAATGGTAGGTTTGATCATCACGTGAGTGTTACGGAAGTGCTTCAGGAACTCGGGTGGGAGTCTCTAGAGGAAAGGAGGTGTTCTTTTCGTGAATCGCTACTGATGAAATTTAGAGAACGAGCATTTGAGGGTGACTGCAGTACAGTTTTACTGCCGCCAACTTATATTTCGCGGAAAGACCACAAAGACTAGATAAGAGAGATTAGGGCTCGTACAGACGCATATAGGCAGTCATTTTTCCCTCGTTCTGTTTGGGAGTGAAACGGGGAGAGAAGATGCTAGTTGTGGTACGAGGTACCCTCCGCCACGCACCGTATGGTGGATTGCAGAGTATGTATGTAGCTGTAGATGTAGATCCGAAATTGTGCTAAACGCATTCTCTGAAAATTATTTCGAGCAGTTAGTTCATGAGCCTATGCGAAGTGCAAACGACTGTGAAAGCACACTTGACCTCTTAGCAACAAAATACCCCCATACCGTAAAGTAAACCCATCTCCTCCGTACTTCACTGTTGGTGCTGCACATGATGGCAGGTAACGTTGCACAAAGTATTCGCAAAAAAACGAACACTTGCATTGGCTTGTCACGTGGTATAGCGTGATTCATCACTCCAAATCATTCGTTTCCAGTCGTCCAGTGTCTAGTGACGTAGCTCTTTACACCAACTCAAACGTGACTCAGGCAATAACGAGCATCAAACGGATACAGGGATTAGTAAACACAGGGATGTCGTAGCGAGACGGAATATTGTAACCCCCAAATCCCCCAGAAACAAACGAAAAATATACCTGTTCAAAAAAGCAGATAATAAATTCACTTGACTCCTTCCAAATTAACAATGTGGTAAGCAGATGTGGCTTGAGTTCAAAGAAATAGAATCGACAGCAACTGGGAGATTTATACCAAAGAAATCAACAAACGACGAGCTGATCCCTCTTGCTACCAAAACGGATCAGAACACTGTTACAGAAACAAAGACAAAAGCGTGCCATATATGAAAGAAAGCAGAATCTCCAAGATTGGCGATCTTCTACTAAAGCTAGAAATTTAGCGCGGACTACGATGCGAGATGCTTATAACAGTTTCCACAACGAAACTTTGCCTCGAGACCTGGTAAAAAATACAAAGAGATTCTGGTCGTATGTAAACCACGCTAGCGGCAAGACACAATCCATGCCTTCTCTTCGCGAAAGCAATGGAAATACTATCGACGTCAGTGTTACCAAAGCAGAGTTACTAAACACAGCCTACACAAAAGAAGATGAAGTAAATATTCCAGAATTCGAATCAAGAATTGGTGTCAACGTGAGTAACGTAGAAGTAGATATTCTCGGAGTAGTGAACCAGCTTAAATAATTTAACAAAAGCAAGTCTAACGGTCCAGACTGCAGGTTTCTATCATCGTATTGTGATGCAATAGCTTCATACTTAACAATTATGTACAACCGCTCCCTCAACGAAAAAACCATACCCAAAGACTGGAAAGTTCACAAGTTACACCAATATTCAAGAAAGGTGTTACGAGTAATCCACTAAATGACAGGGCCATATCTTTAACATCGATGTCCAGCAGGATTTTGGGTAATATATTCTGTTCGGACATTATGAATTACCTCGAAGAGAACGGTCTATAGACACACAGTCAAGACGGATTTATAAAACATCGTTCTTGTGAAACACAACTAGCTTTTAAGCCTAAGTGTTGAGTGATATTCACAAGGGATTGATTCCGTATTACTCGATTATCAGAAGGCTTTTGAGACTGTACCACACAAGCAGCTTCTAGCGAAATTGCGTGCTTATGGTATAGTCTCAGTTGTTCGACTGGATTCGTCATTTCTAGTCAGAGAGGTGCAGTTCGTAGTAATTGACGGAAAGTCATCGAGTAAAACAAAAGTGATTTCTGGCGTTCCCCAAGGTAGTGTTACAGGCAATCTGCTGTTCCTTATCTGTAAAAACGGTTTAGGTGACAAACTCAGCAGCCGTATTACGTTGTTTGCAGATGATGCTGTCGTTTACCGTCTAGTGAAGTCATCAGAAGATCGAAACCAATCGCAGTTTAGGATTTAGAAAATCTATCGCTACAGTGCGAAAATTAGCAATTGATCCTAAATAATGAAAAGTGTAATGTCATCCACATGAGTGCTAAAAGGAATCCGTTAAGCTTTGGTTACACGTAAATCAGTCGAATATAAACATCATGAATTCAATTAACTACCTAGGAATTACAATTACGAACAACTTAAATTGGAAAGAGCACATAGAAAATGCTGTGTGGAAGCCAACTACGTTTTATTGGCAGAACACTTAGAAAATGTAACAGATATACTAAAGAGACTGCCTTCACTACGCTTGTCGCTCTTTTCAGGCACTGCTGCGCGGTCTGGGATTTACGGCGTATATCGAGAAACATCCTGACAGATTAAATGTATTAAAACTGTGTGCCGGACCGAGACTCGAACTCGGGACCTTTCCTTTTCGTGGGTAAGTATTCTACCATTTTTTTTTTCTTTGGTCTGAGCGGACGTCATATGACATCTGTTCAAGTTGATCGTTGATTCCTTCACTCATTTTTTTTTATTACAGAGGATAATCGGTCCTCTGACAGAACACACTGAGCTACCGTGCCGGCAGCACTGACCTACCCAAGCACGACACACGACCCGTCCTCACAGCTTCAATTCTGCCAGTACCTCGTCTCCTACCTTCCAAGCTTCACAAAAACTCTTCTGCGAACCTTGCAGAACTAACACTCCTGGAGGAGGGGATATTGCGGAGACATGGCTTAGCCACAACCTGGGGGATGTATCTAGAATGAAATTTTCACTCTGTAGCGGAGTGTGCGTTGATATGAAACTTCCTGACTCGGTCCTGCACACAGTTTTAATCTGTCAGGAAGTTTCATATCAACGCACACTCCGCTGCAGAGTGAAAATCTCATTCTGGCTACATCGAGAAAGTTCAAAGAAGGGTAGCACATTTTGTATTATCGCGAAGTAGGGAAGAGAGTGTCACTGGTATGATACAGGACTTGGGGTGGACATCATTAAAACAAAGGCGTTTTTCGTTGCGGGGAATCTTCTCACGAAATTTCAATCATCAACTTTCTCCGAATACGAAAATATTTTGTTGACGCTGACCTACATAGGGAGGAACAACCGTCATAATAAAATAAGGGAAATCAGAGCTCGCATGGAAAGATATAGGTATTCGTTTTTATCGCGCGCTTTTCGAGATTGGACTAATAGAGAATTATTTTGAAGGTGGTTGGATGAGCTCTGTACCGAGCACGTAAGGATGATTTTCAGAGCAACCATGCAGATGTAGGTGTAATACGGCGTCATAGCGTCTCAGTGTCACACGAGGCAACGGTTGACTGTGCCGAAGTACAAGGTGGAAGAGTGCGACGACCTACAGTGTGTGGAAAAACACTGATCTGGGCCGGGCTCGCGGCGGCGCGTCGTGGTGTACCACGCCGCGTGCAGCAGCTGAGCCACGTGGAGGAGGAGGCGCATCTAGGTCACACGCGGCGCCGGCAGCACGCGGCAGCGCGCCCAGCACAGCGCGCCTTCACTTTCCCCGGCCCTCGTCCTCTCCCGCGGACTGCTGAGCCCTCTCAGCGCCCGCCGCACCTCACGCCGCCGCCGCCGCCATTCTCTCCCTCGCCACGTGGTGTCATCATTCACGTACTCGTCACGCTGCACAGCTGATAGCTGATAAGGATTCCTCATCTCGCAACGCTCACTTGGAGTTTATCTCCAAATCTTCGTTGGAGGTCTCATTCCTGTGATGCTAGTAAAAGGATCTTCCCAAGATCACATTCTTTACTTCCGTTTTAAACTCCACCATATTATTTACCTGACATTTCATGTTCTCTGACTGGTTGTTCAATGCATCTACAGGGTGTTACAAAAAGATACGGCCATCCGTTCAGGAAACATTTCTCACACACAAAGAATGAAAATATGTTATGTGGACATGTGTCCGGAAACGCTTACTTTCCATGTTAGAGCTCATTTTATTACTTCTCTTCAAATCACATTGATTGACACATTGTTGGATGAACCATTCGCAGAAGTGTGCCCGTGGAGGCCAATCAGCTGCTGATAGTGACTGCACACGCTGTACATGGTACGGAAACAACTGGTTCTCCCGTAGCACACTCCATACAGTGACGTGGTCAACGTTACCTTGTACAGCAGCAACTTCTCTGACGCTGACTTTAGGGTTATCGTCAACTGCACGAAGAATTGCCTCGTCCATTGCAGGTGTCCTCGTCGTTCTAGGTCCTCCCCAGTCGCGAGTCATAGGCTGGAATGTTCCGTGCTCCCTATGACGCCGATCAATTTGCTTCGAACGTCTTCCTGTCGGGACACCATCGTTCTGGAAATCTGTCTCGATACAAACGTACCGTGCCACGGCTATTGCCCCGTGCTAATCCATACATCAAATGGGCATCTGCCAACTGCGTATTTGTAAACATTGACTGCAAAACCACGTTCGTGATGAACACTAACCTGTTGATGCTACGTACTGATGTGCTTGATGCTAGTACTGTAGACCAATGAGTCGCATGTCAACACAAGCACCGAAGTCAACATTACCCTCCTTCAATTGGGCCAACTGGCGGTGAATCGAGGAAGTACAGTACATACTGACGAAACTAAAATGAGCTCTAACACGGAAATTAAGCGTTTCCGGACACATGTCCACATAACATCTTTTCTTTATTTGTGTGTGAGGAATGTTTCCTGAAAGTTTCGCCGTACCTTTTTGTAATACCCTGTATACTGATGCATTGTACTACTCTCTGTTCGAGGCCCCATTGTCAATCTCCCTGAACTTTTGGTACATCTACGTCTACGTGATTACTCAGCTATACACAATAAAGTGCCTGGCAGAGGGTTCAATGAACCACCTTCAAGCTGTCTCTCTACCGTTCCACTCTCGAAGTGCGCGCGGGAGAAACGAGCACTTAAATTTTTCCGTGCGAGCCCTGATTTCTCTTATTTTATCGTGATGATCATTTCTCCCTATGTAGGAGGGTGCCAACAGAATGTTTTCGCAATCGGACGAGAAAACTGGTGATTGAAATTTCATGGGAAGATCTCGTCGCAACGAAAAATGCCTTTGTTTTAATGATTGCCACTCCAATTCATGTATCATGTCTGCGACACTATCTCCCCTATTTCGCGATAATACAAAACGAGCTACCCTTCTTTGTACTTTTTCGATGTCATCCGTCAGTCCCACCCGATGCGGATCCCACACCGCACAGCAATACTCCAGAATAGGGCGGACAAGCGTAGTGTAAGCAGTCTCTTTGGTATACCTGTTGCACCTTCTAAGTTTTCTGCCAATGAATCGCAGTCTTGGGTTTGCTCTACCCATATATTATCCATGTGGTCGTTCCAATTTATGTTATTTCTAATTCTAATCCCTAAGTATTTAGTTGAATTTACAGCCCTCATATTTGTGTGACATATCGCGTAATCGAAATTTGTAGAAGTTGGTTTTGCTACTAAAGCTACAATCATACATTTCACTGTTAGTCGAGCAAGAACAATAATAGTAGTTACAACAATTACAACTAACATGACAGTCGCGAAGTACTTGTCAAACTACCAATTTTATTGAAAAGATCTTTGCGCGATGTGCTGAAAATGACACGAAATATACGCTGAAGCGAGAAGAAACTGGTACACGCATGCGTATCCACATACAGAGATATGTAAACAGGCAGAATACGGCGCTGCAGTCGGCAGCGCCTATAGAAGACAAAAAGTGCCTGGCGCTGTTGTTAGATCTGTTACTCCTGCTACAGTGGCAGGTTATTAAAAGTTTTAACGTGGTGCTATAGTGGGCGCACGAGCGATGGAACTCAGCCTCTCCGAGGTAGCGATGGACAGGGAATTTTCCCGTACGACCATTTCGTGTGAGTACCGTGAATATCAGGAATCCGGTAAAACATCTAATCTCTGACGTCGCTGCGGCCTGAAAAACAGAATGGGACCATCGACGAGTGAAGAGAATCTTTCAACTTGACGGAAGTGTAACCCTGCCTCAAATTGCTGCATATTTCAAGGCTGGGCCGCCTGCAAGTGTCAGCCTGCGAACGATTCAACGAAACATTATCGATATCGGCTTTCGGAGCCGAAGGCCCACTGGTGTACCCTTGATGACTGCATAACACAAAGCTTTACGCCTCGCCTCGGCCCGTCAACACCGAACATGGACTGTTGATAACTGGAAACATGTTGCCCGATCGGACAGCTCTCGTTTCAATTTGTATCGAACGGATACAACCTCATGAATTCATGGACCCTGCATGTCAGCAGCGGACTGTTCAAGCTGATGGACGCTCTGTAATAGTGTGGGTCATATGCAGTTGGAGTGATATAGGACCCCTGATACGTCTAGATACGACTGCGTCAGGTAACAGGTACGTAAGCATCCTGTCTGGTCAGCTTCATCCATTCATGTCCATTGTGCATTCGAGCAGACTTGGGGAATCGCAGGAGGACAATGCGACACCCCTCACGTCCAGCTTTGCTATAGTGGCTCTAGGAACACTATTCTGAGTTTAAACTCTTCCACTGGCTACCAAACCCCCCAGACGTGAACATTATTGAACGTATCTGGGATGCCGTGAAAGTGCTGTTCAGAAGAGATCTCCACCCCCTCGTACAGTTACGGATTTATGGACAGCCCTGCAGGATGCATGGTGTTAATTCCCTAGAGGACTACTTCAGACATTAGTCGAGTCCATACCATGTCGCGTTACGGCATTTCTGCGTGCTCGCGGGACCCTAAACGGTATTAGGCAGGTGTACCAGTTTCTTTGACTCTTCCGTGTATAATTCAAGGAAACAGCATTCCCGTAATTAAATTTTAAAGACATGTATCGAAAGTATCGTGCTGTACAATATAGCAGTACAATATGGCGCTCTAGTAGGAATACAAAAATAAACACGTATAGGAATGCAACGTTGTGTCAGAGTTTAAAAGCAATCAGTGAACTTTCGGAGATCTACCACTTTGAACAAACGAACATTTACATTTTTATTTATATAGAAATAAATTTTCGTTTGTTCAGAATGCTAAATCTCCGAAAGTTCTTCACCGAATCGTTTGAAATTTTGACATAACGTTGCAATCGAATATGCTCGAATTTTTGTATTTTTATTATCGTATATAACACATATTTATATACCATACGGCGCTCCGGTACGTGTATTTAGGAGGTTAATGATTTTGACAAAGGAAGATGAGGTTTTTGATAATAATTTAGCCTTTTATATGTCTGCTATATGGCACTTCAGTAGGTATATAAAAAGACGTTCGTATTCGCATGCAATGACGTGTCAAAATTTCAAAGCAAACGACGAATAATTTTCGCAGGTATAGGATTTGAACAAACGATCATTTACATTCTTATTTATATAGATATGTCTGTAAATTTGTAAATTACGTACACGCCGTATTACACGGTATTTGTATTTTTAAATAGATGCGTGATTTCCATAAGATTAACATTGACGATAATCCTGAATACAAAATTTTTAAGCTTTAGTGGCCACTGTTCGCTTCTGTCGCGGGTTCTTCGCGCGACGTTTGATGACTTTTTCTGACATTTCGCCAGCACGAGTGGCTGGCATCATCAAAGATTCACCCTCCATTGCTGATGGTGGATTGGAGTATCACGCACATGCGGACAAGTCTGTACTCGAATCACTGGACGATCAATGGAGACCAAGATCACCGAACATAATTGGCATTGCAGGTCAGAGCAAGTGGAGAAATCGTCCATGGCGGAGCACGCGGTGTGTAAAACCGTGAGACTGATCACATAGCAAAGTTCACTGACACGGAAGTTCTCGTTATACAGGAAAACTATCACACCCGTTTGTTCAGAGAAGGTATAGAAATGCACAAATATGACAACAGCTTCAACAAGAGAGAAGAAAGTCTCACGGTGAACGGATACCGGATTCCCGTGTCGCAGCGAAAGACCTTTACAGGTCGTTTTCAAGAAGGGACGTCGAACAGATGTGCACAACTATAGACGTATATCTCTAACGTCGATCAGTTGTAGAATTTTGGAACACGTATTATGTTCGAGTATAATGACTTTTCTGGAGACTAGAAATCTACTCCGTAAGAATCAGCATGGATTTTGAAAAAGACGATCGTGTGAAGCCCAGCTCGCGCTTTTCGTCCTCGAGACTCAGAGGGCCATAGACACGGGTTCCCAGGTAGATGCCGTGTTTCTTGACTTCCGCAAGACGTTTGATACAGTTCCCCACAGTCGTTCAATGATCAAAGTAAGAGCATATGGACTATCATACCAATTGTGTGATTGGATTGATGAGTTCCTAGATAACAGAACGCAGCATGTCATTCTCAATGGAGAGAAGTCTTCCGAAGTAAGAGTGATTTCAGGTGTGCCGCATGGGAGTGTCGTCGCACCATTGCTATTCACAATATACATAAATGACCTTGTGGATGACATCGGAAGTTCACTGAGGCTTTTTGAGGATGATGCTGCGGTATATCGAGAGATTGTAACAATGAAAATTGTACTGAAATGCAGGAGGATCTGCAAGGAATTGACGCATGGTGCAGGGAATGACAATTGAATCTCAATGTAGACAAGTGTAATTTGCTGCGAATACAAAGAAAGAGAGCTCCTTTACCATTTAGCTACAATATAGTAGCTCAGCAGCTGGAAGCAGTTAATTCCACAAATTATCTGGGAGTAGGCATTAGGAGTGATTTAAAATGGAATGGTTCAAATGGCTCTGAGCACTATGGGACGTAACTGCTGAGGTCATCAGTTCCCTAGAACTTGGAACTACTTAAACCTAACTAACCTAAGGACGTCACACACATCCATGCCCGAGGCAGGATTCGAACCTGCGACCGTAGCGGTCGCGCGGTTCCAGAGTGAAGCGCCACTCCGACCAGATAAAATGGAATGATCATATAAAGCTGATCGTCGGCAAAGCAGATGCCAGACTGAGATTCATTGGAAGAATTCTAAGGAAATGCAATCCGAAAACAAAGGAAGTAGGTTACAGTACACTTGTTCGACCACTGCTTGAATATTGCTCACCAGTGGGGGATCCGTACCAAATAGGGTTCATAGAAGAGATAGAACAGATCCAACAGAGAGCAGCGCGCAGCAGGATCATTTAGTAATCGCGAAAGTGTTACGGAGATGATAGATAAACTCCAGTGGAAGTCTCTGCAGGAGAGACGCTCAGTAGCTCGGTAAGGGCTTCAGCTGAAGTTTCGGAAACATACATTCATCGAGCAGTATATTGCTCCCCCCTATGAATATCTCACGAAGAGAATGGTTCAAATGGCTCTGAGCAATATGGGACTTAACATCTGAGGTTATCAGTCCCCTAGAACTTAGAACTACTTAAACCTAACTAACCTGACATCACACACATCCATGCCCGAGGCAGGATTCGAACCTGCGACCGTAGCAGTCGCGCTCACGAGGAGACCCTGAGGATAAAATCAGAGAGATTAGAGCCCACACAGAGGCATACCGACAATCTTTCTTTCAATTAACAATACGAGACTGGAATAGAAGGGAGAACCGATAGAGGTACTCAAGGTACCCTCCGCCACACACCGTCAGGTGGCTTGCGGAGTATGGATGTAGATGTAGGTGTAGGTGTAGCAAGAGGGGAGGCAACAAAGGACGTCACAATCGACGACACCCAGTGAGGACAGCTCAACACGTTAGGTCCCACTGCACCCCAAAGAGGTCACCGCAGGAACAGCAGCTCCGCTGCTTAAACTGCCCCCACACCTGGCATATGTAGCCAGAGTTCTAGAGCGAGAGAGAGAGGAGGGGAGGCGCAGCGCTAATGACCACGGAAAAATTGTAATCTGAGGCCGCCAAAACGACTCCAGTCCACCACCATCAATCGAGGGTAGCTTTGACAACGTCAGCGACTCGTGCCGGCGAAACGTAAGGAAAATCATCAGGCAAACGTCGGCCAAAGAACCCGAGACGGAAGCCAACATAGTCCTGAATACTGACCACTCCAGGGACATTCTGTGCAGTTGTACAGACCGCTGTGCGTTGCTTGCCGAGTGAGGTAAGCAGACGCGGCGCGTACCACTTTGCGGCCGGCGACTGCTCCCTGGCCAGGGAGAGCTGCAGCCACTCGCCGCGTCCTTCGGAGCGGCCTCGCCCCTCCCCCGCAGCCCGCGTGACCCGAGCGGCCCTACTCCCACGCGGCCTTTGCTTTCTCCCGCGCCTCCGCCTTTCTTCCGCGTTGTCGCCGCCTGCCGCCACCGCCGCGCAGACCCACATACCGCGTAGTTTCCCGTGCCAGTTGCACCCCGCGCTAGCGCACCGCCGATCTGGGCGGACTCTCCACAGCAGCCGAAATCTCCGAAGCGCTTTCGCTGCCCTCGTGACCCGCACGGCCGAGGTAGCGGGGGGCGCCGCCGTCCGCTTTCGGCTACGGAGAGGGAAAGGCAACGAGAAGATGCATGCTAATATTCCTACTGCAGCTGCAGCCACGGTACTATACGAATACTAGGATATACAAGGTGATTTCGTTATGACGTTACAAACATTTTAGGACGGAGGAGAAGGGTAGATGTATCAATCTGCTGTAAAGAAACATAGTCACGAAACGACAGAATCGAAAGGCTGTTGTTGGTGTTGTGATCTTCAGTCCTGAGACTGGTTTGATACAGCTCTCCATGCTCCTCTATCGTGTGCAGGCTGCTTCATCTCCCAGTACGTACTGCAGCCTACATCCTTCTCAATTTGATTAGTGTATTCATCTCTTGGTCTCCCTCTACGATTTTTACCCTCCACGCTGCCCTCCAATACTAAATTGGTTATCACTTGATGCCTCAGAACCTGTCCTACCAACCGATCCCTTCTTCTCGTCAAGTTGTGCCGCAAACTCCTCTACTCCCCAATTCTGTTCAATACCTCCTCAATAGTTACGTGATCTACCCATCTAATCTTCAGCATTCTTCTGTAGCACCACATTTCGAAAGCTTCTATTCTCTTCTTGTCCAAACTATTTATCGTCCACGTATCACTTCCATACATGGCTACACTCCATACAAATACTTTCAGAAACGAGTTACCGACACTTAAATCTGTACTCGATGTTAATAAATTTGTCTTCTTCATAAACGCTTTCCTTGCCATTGCCAGTCTACATTTTATATCATCTCTACTTCGACCATCATCAGTTATTTTGCTCCCCAAATAGCAAAACTCCTTTACTACTTTAAGTGTCTCATTTCCTAATCTAATTCCCTCAGCATCACCCGAGTTAACTCGACTACATTCCATTATCCTCGTTTTGCTTTTGTTGATGTTCATCTTATATCCTCCTTTCAAGACACTGTTCATTCCGTTCAACTGCTCTTCCAGGCCCTTTTCTGTCTCTGACCGAATTATAATGTCATCGACGAACCTCAAAGTTTTTATTTGTTCTCCATGAATTTTAATACCTACTCCAAATTTATCTTTTGTTTCCTTTACTGCTTGCTTAATACACAGATTGAATAACATCGGGGAGAGGCTACAACCCTGCCTCACTCCCTTCTCAACCACTGCTTCCCTTTCATGTTCCTCGACTCTTATAACTGCCATCTGATTTCTGTACAAATTGTAAATAGCTTTTCGCTCCCTGTATTTTACTCCTGCAACCTTTAGAATTTGAAAGAGAGTATTCCAGTCGACATTGTCAAAAGCTTTCTCTAAGTCTACATATGCTAGAAACGTAGGTTTGCCTTTTCTTAATCTAGCTTCTAAGATAAGCGGTAGGGTCAGTGTTGCCTCACGTGTTCCAACATTTCTACGGAATCCAAACTGATCTTCCCCGAGGTCGGCTTCTACCAGTTTTCCCATTCGTCTGTAAAGAATTCGCGTCAGTATTTTGCAGCTGTGGGTTATTAAACTGATAGTTCGGTAATTTTCACATCTGTTTACCTTAGGGTTCGAATTATTATATTCTTCTTGAAGTCTGAGGGTATTTCGCCTGTCTCATACATTTTGCTCACCAGATGGTAGAGTTTTGTCAGGACTGGATCTCCCAAGGCTGTCAATAGTTCTAATGGAATGTTGTCTACTCCCGGGCCCTTGTTTCGACTTAGGTCTTTCAGTGCTCTGTCAAACTCTTCACGCAGTATCATATCTCCTATTTCATCTTCATCTACATCCTCTTCCATTTCCAGAATATTGCCCTCAAGTGCATCGCCCTTGTATAGACCCTCTATATACTCCTTCCACCTTTCTGCTTTCCCTTCTTTGCGTAGAACTGGGTTTCCATCTGAGCTCTTGATATTCATACAAGTGGTTCTTGTTTCTCCAAAGGTCTCTTTAATTTTTCTGTAGTCCGTATCTATCTTACCCCTAGTGATATACGCCTCTACATCCTTACATTTTAAGGTATAAACGAAAATCTACTCGAGTTCCGTCTCAGTCACGTGCAGCGCTCAAACTAAGGGCCGTTGCGTCTGGATACTGATCATGACGTACAGAGTTCGCACTGAATACTCCCTAATACCCTGAGATAATTTACCCTACTGATGAACTAGTAACGGCGCAAGAAAACTGATGTCAGATAGACCGAAAATCCTAAGTCTGCGATACAGTAGTAATGAAATCCATTTACCTGGACAAGTTTCACAAGCTGCTACATGTGCGACATTTGTTCAAAATGGCATCAGCCAGCGTAAATGCAGGCATAATGTCGTCGCACAATAGTCTGTCGTACCTGTTCTACGAGGAGTGTTCAATAAGTAAGGCTACACTATTTTTTCTTTCAGCAGATTGGTTTTATTCAAGATGCCAATACACTATATTAATCCGCACTCTTGTGGCTACAAAACCCTATTTTTCAACATAATCTCTGTTCAATACGACGGCCTTAAGTCACCTCCCCGAGAGAGGCTGTATACCCACTCTACTGGTCGACGTCGGAGCCAACGTCTTGCTGTATGAGTAGCCTCCCCATCATCCTCGTACTGCCTCCTGCCGAGTGCATCCGTCACTGGGTCAAACAGATGGTAGGGTGGATGACGTAGAACAGTCCAATAAAGTTTTATGAGCTCCTATCGGGTACGCAGACACGTCCAGTTGAGCAGCGAAGTGATCCGTCGCTCGTCTCGAATTGGAGTGTCCGAGCGTTTCGACAATCCATGGGTCACAGCTGTGTGCGGCCGGCCACAACAGGAATCATGTAAAACATCTAATTTCCGACATCGCTGCTGTCGGAAAAAGATCCTACAACAATGGGACCAACGACGACTGGAGTGAATCGTTGAACGTGGCAGAAGTGCAACCCTTCCGCAAATTGCTGCACATTTCGATTCTGGACCATCAACAAGTATCAGTGTGTGAACCATTCAACGAAACGTCATCGATATGGGATTTCGGAGCCGAAGGCCCACTCGTGTACCCTTGATGACTGCACAACACAAGGCTTTACCCCTTGCCTGGGCCCGTCAACACCGGCATTGGACTGTTGATAACTGGAAACGTGTTGCCTGGTCAGACGAGTTTCGTTCCAAATTGTATCAAGCGGATGGACGTATACAGATATGGAGACAACTTCATGAACCCATGGACCCTGCATGTCAGCAGGGGACTGTTCAAGCTGGTGGCGGCTCTGTAATGGTTTGGGGCGTGTGCAGTTGGAATGGTAGTGAATCCGTGGTACGTCTAGGTATGACTCTAACATATGATGCGTACGTAAGCATTCTGTTTGATCAGCTGCATCAATTCATGTCCATTGTGCATTCCGACGGACGGCAATTCCAGCAGTACAATGCACACCCCATACGTCCAGAACTGCTATAGAGTGGCTCCAGGAATCCTTTTTTGAGTTTAAACATCTCCGCTGGCCACCAATCTCCCCAGGCATGAACATTATTGAGCATATCTGGGATGCCTTGCAACGTGCTGTTCAGAAGAGATCTCCTACCCCCTCGCACTCCTACGGATTTATGGTGTCAGTTTCCTCCAGCACTGCTTCAGACATTAGTCGAGTGCATGCCACGTTGAGTTGCGGCTTTTTTGCGTGCACGCGGGGGCTCTACACGGTATTAGGGAGATGTACCAGTTTCTGTGGCTCTCCAGTCAGCACACGTAACACGTACGTCACTCTTGTTTACTCAGCTTCAGTTCAACAAATCCAATTGTATTCCAACAGTTCGTTGATACAAGCAAGCACGTCGTAGATAATAACACAGAGAGGTATGGCTAACTAGTAAGCTTCCAAGCCTATGAACTAGGTTGGCGTAGTGTCGAGATGTACGACATCACATTTTTTCTCTGTACAGGTTGCCTCATCACCAGAACAATTTCTTTCTCTATGGTTACTTCCGTCACCAATACAATTTTTCTCTGCGCCGACTTCCCATCACCGGCCCACTTTTTCTGTACACAATCTACCCTCATCAACAGCACAGTTTCTTTGTTTGTTTTTTTTTCCCTTCGACTAACCTAGTCAACATGACATTTTTTCTCTGCGCAGACTTTCCCCATCATCAGCACAATTTTTCCCTCTATTGGCTACCGCCTCTCCCCAAAATGAAACACCGTTCACTTTCACCATATCGCCTGTACTTTTTAAATCGCATATTCCAAAACAAATGGATACAGAGCTGCCCACCATTGTAAGAATGTGCACTCCTCCATTTCTTACCTCAGTTTTCAACAGACTGAAGGTGTATTCAACTAAAGTGAGTAGATTTGGACGAACTGGTCTAGTTCCATGCAACACAGAAAAACTTGGGACCGCGCCCTTAAACGATCGTTGGAAACTTCTACCATTTTCATTGGACTTTCACAGCACAGATTTCGAGAAAAGTACTGCGAATAAAACAGACGTACGACTCATATAATTCCCATGAATAGAGCCCCACATTACGACCACTTTCAGTACTTTTCAGTCCAGTCAGTTACATGCGCGCATGCAAATCTGTTCATTCAGTTCATTATGCTGAATCACAAACGTGAGAGTTAGCGCAGATAAACAATACGTACCGTATTTTACTCAGAAACCTGATTATGTATTACGCCCGATGAAAGATACCTCTGCAGAGAAAAGGTGTACAACATGCACGTCAGAGGAAAAAGACTTGACTCTGCAAAACAAATACGTTACTTCGGCGAAGGTCTGTTTGTCATTGGCGACTGTGTCCGTCGGTGTATAGCAAGGCCATGTGCCAGCGAAGCTCTGCGCCCACTGTCCTTGTCATTCACATGCGTTCCGCAGTTGTAATTAGGCCCGGCGTTTGTGGAAGCTACGGCGAAGATCACTTTTGCAGCTGCTCCAGAGCCCTGCTAACCTTGGCCGGTGATCTCACTGGAACCGGATTCTGTAACTTTACTGTTCCTCTTCAAGAAGGTCAACCTCTTTTTTTAACATATACCTCTAAATCTGGGCTCACCGAGAGATCGTAGCCATCTCCGTGGACGAGGTCGGCTAGGAGATAACCAGTTCAGATTTCTGATAATAGAAAGCTTTTATCGGTGTTATTTGGAAAGCAAGTGGTTTACAGGAGGTGAGTGCAATTTCTGATCAGCATGCTTTGCGCCAGTGTCCTCGGATTAAATCCAAACCTCTCCTCATTGTCTCGTAGGACGAGGGCGTATTTACTGTTTGTGTTGCTATGCCCTTCGAATGGGGACATTAAGCCCGGAAGTCCTCTTGGTACTATTCGAGAGGAATATGCTGTGTCGCCCGCACTGGGTTTCACCCTGCACCTTCCATTCACCTTCACCAATAGAAACACATCCGAAATTGTGCAAAATGCATTCTGGTTCAAATGGCTCTGAGCACTATGGGACTTAACATCTGTGGTCATCAGTCCCCTAGAACTCAGAACTACTTAAACCTAACTAACCTAATGACATCACACACATCCATGCCCGAGGCAGGACTCGAACCTGCGACCGTAGCGGTCACGCGGCTCCAGACTGAAGCGTCTAGAACCGCACGGCCACAAAATGCATTCTCTAAAAATTATTTCGAGCAGTTAGTTCATGAGTTCTCGCGAACACACGTGAACCCACATGAGAACACACTTGAAATCTTAGCAACAAAATAGTCCTGAGTTAATAACAAGCATCAAAATGGATACAGGGATTGGTGAACACAGGGTTGTCGTAGCGAGACCGAATATTGCAACTCCCAAATCCTCCAAAAATAAACGAAAAATATACCTGCTCAAAAAAGCAGATAAAAATTCAGTTGATGCCTTCCTGAGACACGATCTCCACTCTATCCATGTGAACAATGTAAGTGTAGATGAGATGTGGCTTCAATTTTAAGAAATAGTATCGGCAGCAATTTAGAGGTTTATACGAATTTAATTAACTAACAACGGAGCTGATCATCCTTGTACACAAAAGGGTCAGAACACTGTAGCAAAAACAATGAAAATAACATGTCAAATTTAAAAGGACGCAAAATCTGCAGGATTGGCGATCTTTTACAGAAGCTCGAAATTTAGCGCGGACTACAATGAGAGATGCTTATAACCGTTTTCACAACGAAACTTTGTCTCGAAACCTGGCAGAAAATCCAAAGACATTCTGGTCGTATGTGAAATATGCTTGCGGCAACACACAATCCATGCCTTCTCTGCGCGATAGCAATGGAAATACTGTAGACGAGAGGCTGCCAAAGCAGAGTTACTAAACACAGCCTTCCAAAATTCCTTCGCCAAAGAATACGAAGTAAATACTCCAGAATTCGAATCAAGAACAGCTGCCTACAAGAGTAACGTTAAGTAAATATCCTCGGTCGGAGTAGTGAAGCAGCTTAAATCACTTAACAAAAGCAAGTCTACCGATCCAGGCTGTAAACCAGTTACGTTCCTTTCAGAGTATGCTGATACAATAGGTCCATACTTAACAATCATATACAACGGTTCGCAAGACGAAAGATTCGTACGCAAAGACTGGGAAGTTGCACAGGTCACACCAATATTCAAGAAAAGTAGTAAGATTAATACACAAAGGCCCATATAACGTCGATATGCAGCATGATTTTGGAACATATATTGTTTTCGAACATTATGAATTACCTGAAGAGAACGGTCTTTTGATAAAAAGACAACACGGATTTAGAAAACATCGTTCTTGTGAAACACAACTAGCTCTTTATTCACATGAAGTGTTGACAGCCACTGACAAGGGATTTTAAATTTATTCCGAATTTCTAGATTTCCAGAAGGCCTTTCACACTGTACCACACAAGCGGCTTGTAGTGAAATTGGAATATCGTCTCAGTTATGTGACTGGATTCATGATGCCCTGTCAAAGAGGTCACAGTTCGTACTAACTGACGCAAAGTCATCGGGGAAAACAGATGTGATTTCTGGCGTTCCCCAAGGTAGTGTTATAGGCTCTTTGCTATTCCTTATTTATATAAACGGTTTAAGAGACGATTTGAGCAGGCGTCTTAGGTTGTTTGCAGATGATGCTCTCATTTATCGGCTAGTAAAGTCATCAGAAAATCAAAAAACATTGCAGAACGGTTTAGAAAAGATATCTGAATTGTGCAATAATTGGCAATTGACCCTAAATAACGAAAAGTGTGAAGTCATTCACATGAGTACTAAAACGAATCTGTTAAACTTCGGTTACACAATAAATCAGTTAAGTCTAAAGGCCTTAAATTTAATTAAACACCTAGGAATTACAATTACAAAAAACTTAAATTGAAAGGAACTCATATAAAATGTTGTGGGGAAGACTAAATAAAGGCTGATTTTTGCTGGCAGGACACTTAGAAAACGTAACAGATCTACTAAGGAGATTCCCTACGCTATGCTTATCCGACCTCTTTTAGAATACTACTGCGGAGCGTGAGATCCTTACCAGATAGGATTGGCTGAGTACATCGAGAAAGTTCAAAGAAGGGCAGCACTTTTTGTATTATCGCGAAATAGGAGAGACAATGTCACTGAAATGATACAGGATTTGGGGTGGACATCATTAGAACAAAGTCGTCTTTCCTTGCGGCGGGATCTTCTCACGAAATTTCAATCACTAATTTTCTCTTCCGAAAACGAAAATATTTCGTTGACGCCGACCTACATAGGGAGAAACGATCATCGTAATAAATAAGGGAAATCAGGGCTCGCACGGAAAAGTATAGGTGCTCGTTTTTTCGGCGCTCTGTACGTGGTTGGAATAATAGAGAATTATTGAGAAAGGGGTTCGATGAACCCTCTGCCAGGCACTTGAGTGTGATTTGCAGAGTGTCCATGTAGATTTACATGTAGAACACAACTCTACCTTCACAAGCAAACGCCACAGCCATCGACAAGACGTAAGGCAGATACCATTTGACGCCACTAGAATGCTCCCCATGACAGCAATGCAGGATACCCGCACCTGTCCACAACGCTGCTTTCCTAAGTATGAGCACTTTCTTGGTGATTTACGCGATATTTGTGAATTGCCACGAGGCTGCACATCCACATCTACATCTATACCTTGCGAACCACTGTGAGGTGCATGCCAGAAGCTAGATCCCACTGTGTCAGTTGTTAGGGCTTTTCCCCGTTCCACTCACGAATGGAGCGCGGGAAAAATTATTGTATAAATGGCTCTGTGCGTGCTGGAGTAAATATAGTGTTATCCTCAAGATCCCTAGGGGGGCGATGTGGAGAGAACTGTAGTATATGCATACAGTCATCATTTCGTGATAGACTTTCTCGGTATAGTTTCCATCTGTCTACAAGAGTCTGAAAGTTCAGCCAAACTTGTCGGCAAGTGATGGTCAAAGGGGTCGTTATGTCAAGAAGAAATCGATCGATACCAATCAGTGGATGCTGGCCCCTGTTCTGACTGGAACGGAGGGGAGTTCTTTCCTACCCATCGGTCAGGGGTCCTGAATGTGGCTTAATGTAGCTCTGAAACTGGTTACACAATTAAAATAACAACTGGAAATTTAGACAGCTGAAGGTGTTATGATTCGACGTTTTGTACTGAATAACCGAGCTCCCGCAACCATCTGTATAATGATGGACTTACGGAGAGTAGGTAAATTGGCGATTTATTTGGGTATAACATGCAACTAGTTGCTTTTTTAAAATTTTTGACATCTATTTTCTGTACAGTTAACTGGGTTTCAAGCCATCAGATAGCAGTATTACAAGAACGTAATTTTGACCATATGAAGCTAGAAGCTATGTCCATGGTGATTGCACTGGTTGCATATTACATCCAAACAGATTATTAATTTTAATAACAGTTACAGTCCAAATTCACAATTAATTCAGGTAATTTAATAAGTAAGTAAATTTAAAAAAGTTGCAAAATAAATTTTACTCTTGATTGCGTTATGTCTGATGCTGTGGAAGATCAGATCGCAGATGCTCTAAGAAGAGAGCAACCTATGTGCCAGAACCTAGATTTTCCATTTCCCTTCCTTTTCGTTTTCGTCGACGAGTATCGGTATGCATGCGACAGCATGCTCCCCAACATATTCCAGAATGGAGCGCATAAAAACAGGATTTTCCGATGCTCATTCCTCGGATGCTTTTGGTTATAGAAAGGTAGGATCAAATTTTTGTATACCAGGAAAATGATCGTCTCAGTGTCATGTCCTACAGCACAGGGTCCTAGTATGAATGTTAGTCTTTTTCCTGCTTGGGCAAATGGAGAAAATGGGTTCGATCTTTTTACATTTGATGTGATCTACGGTGATCTTGATGGGACCTACGGAGGAACCATCAGTTAGTAGATGGCTCCTTGGAGAACCCCAAAAAAACTGTTTTTTTTACTACATTTTAGTCGCCACCAGCGGACCAAAACCAAGACTCTGAGGCACAGAAAATGGCTGAAATTTTACAGATAAATAACTAAGATCCCGATGTCGAACCATTCTGAAAATTTTCTTGATATCTTTAATCGTCTCCAAGATACAGTTTCAAAGCCACACTGCCCGTATGAGTAAAATACGCACGTACAAATTATTAAAAAAACTGATTGATGGTGGCAGCTATATGGGTGATATCCCCTGATTTACACTGACAGATATATCCGTAATGAACGAATGAATGATGTATTTGAGTAAATTTCGCTGCTATAAATCGTAAAAATTTTGTTACCTGCCGGCCGTTGTGGCCGATTGGTTGGTTGTTGGTTGGTTTGGGGAAGGAGACCAGACAGCTTGGTCATCGGTCTCATCGGATTAGGGAAGGATTGGGAAGGAAGTCGGCCGTGCCCTTTCAGAGGAACCATCCCGGCATTTGCCTACAGTGATTTAGGGAAATCACGGAAAACCTAAATCAGGATGGCCGGACGCGGGATTGAACCGTCGTCCTTCCGAATGCGAGTCCAGTGTCTAACCACTGCGCCACCCCGCTCGGTCGTTGTGGCCGAGCGGTTCCAGGAGCTTCTGTCTCGAACCGCCCGACCGCTACGGTCGCAGGTTCGAATCCTGCCTCGGGCATGGATGTACGTGATGTCCTTAGGTTAGTTAGGTTTAAGTAGTTGTAAGTTCTAGGGGACTGATGACCTCAAATGTTAAGTCCCATAGTGCTCAGAGCCATTTGAACCATTTTTGTTACCTGTAGGCTTAAAAAATTGTTGAAGACTTGATTTTTTGGTACCAAACACAGCTGCGTATTCCAAGACGGCTGTGCACAGCAAATGGCTGAACTTCTTACGACATATTCCAAGATCTTGAAGAGTCTCGAAAATTTTCTAGATATCTTTATTCGTTCGAAGTTACCCTACTTGTGCACATAAGATACGCACGTAAAATGCGATGTAAGGTGAAAATTAAGCTGGTGAAGTGTCGTAGAACGGAGAAATACTATGTAAGCTCTCTCCATTATTATCAGAGCGGTTCTGGGAATCACACAATGTAGTACTGAAGCACATGAAAAATTCTTGTTGACGTAAAATCCGGTCTAACGTTTAAAATTCGTTTTGAATTTATTTCAGTTTCGCAGGAGCAAACTACCAAAATCTTACTGACCCATCACATAAGTGACATAAGTGACATGCCCTGCTGTAATGGGAAAAAAAAGCAGTACCATCAGAAACATGTTCGTACTGGAACACAGAAATGGGGAATCTGCTGATGTTTGAAAGACTCTGTCTAATTCTTCCTTACTGAGTACCTTTCAATTATTGACATGCGAAAAAATTCGGGCTTTTTCACGCTGAGAGAGAAGGAGGCAGTGGCAGCGGGAAAGGACCGGAGAAGTAATAAATACTGGAAACAGACAGTGCTTGTAGTATAGAAAGAGCGGAGGAGACAATGGCAGTGCGAGAGAGAGGTACACAGTGGCAGTGGAATATAGTAGGCAGTGACAGAACACTGCTAGGAAAAGAGTAGAGACACTGCCGGTGGGAGAGGAATAAAGAGAAGGAGAAAGTGGAAGTGATTGAGAGCCAGTGACTTAGAGATCAGAAATAAAAGCGGTTTTAACAGTCAAGTTAAACTGCGTAAAAAAAACGATATAACCGAAAACTATTTATTCCAGTGATAACAGCCATTCTTAGCCATCCGTCGAGTGTGGACGTTAATCTTGATGGTCCCTTTGGGATACTCAAGAGAAGCAGGCTGTGCGGCAGCACTGGTACTTAGCCTCTCCATTTCAGTCTCGTCATCATCATCATCATCATCATCATCATCATCATCATCATCATCAATACAAACACAGCACTATGTGGTACTCGTGTTCATCGCAGTCACCGTCTCTGTACGGTATCACAGTTTACCCCCTAAGCCAGTGAGCACAAAGGGTCGCATCAGGCAATCAGCCAAGTGGAAAGTAACTAACATGTGGCATCTGTTTTTAATTGCAGCTGAATCGTACGACGCCCGCATCTCGTGGTCGTGCGGTAGCGTTCTCGCTTCCCACTCCCGGGTTCCCGGGTTCGATTCCCGGCGGGGTCAGGGATTTTCTCTGCCTCGTGATGGCTGGGTGTTGTGTGCTGTCCTTAGGTTAGTTAGGTTTAAGTAGTTCTAAGTTCTAGGGGACTGATGACCATAGATGTTAAGTCCCATAGTGCTCAGAGCCATTTGAACCATTTTTTGAATCGTACGACACAGTGACTGACTTTAACACTTTCAAAATTAGTAAACTCAGCATTTACGTATAACTTTTAACGAACAGTAATTGTTCACCGGCTTAGGTATCTACGCAGATGAAATGGTTATCTCGCTTACACAAGTATCCTTTTTTTTTCCTGGCTCCGTCAGTATATTCCTGTCGCTGACAGAGAGGAAGACGATGCTTGTATTTCTAGATGCCCTCTATGAACTACTTTAGAAACGAAAGCAGGAACGAAATCCCGGGTGAGCGTTTGACTAGAAAGTCCTGTTGTTGTTTACGAGATGCACGTCGCTGTGCAGGGCGCTAAATATACGTGACCCCGCCGGGCTCTATCTATAGGTCAGCCCACAACCTTTCAGAAATAGCCATGGCACCTAATTCCATTCTTCAGGCTCTTAAGACGTATTTTTATTTCTGTGGTATGAGGTCTCGAGAGAACTGTCTATCTTCGGAATAGTACTCCTGGATATGGGACTGTGGGCTATTTCTGCGTGATGCTCCTCCAGAGACGAGACACGTACATATTGGTTACGTGTACCATCCACCAGCAACGAGCTAAATATGGAACTATGTCTCTTAGAAAGGGTGCAAACACTCTTTATATCGCAGTGGTTCCCTAACGGGGGCTTGTTAACCCTTGACGTAGGAAGGGGTGGAGAAGTGTAAAACGAAATTTTTTGAGCGATGAAAGAGAGGAATACAATTAAAATCGTCATGAAACTAAATTATTGTTTCGAAACAGACCTCTATTATCACTACTGCTTCGATACACTCTAACATTTATTAGAGAATTATCATCAATCACATGGCATACACCATAGGATGGAGCCCTGTTTTAGAGTTCACAATTCGTTATGGCCTGAACCCATGCTGTCCTGTAGGTTTTCCAACGTGACGTAACTACCTTTCGTCAGGTTGTTTTCTTATATCTACCAATCTAACAAAGAACACCTTTATCCAGCTACCATACATTTGTATGGCCTCAAGTTTCGCCCACCAAAATTTGATTTTCATTATGATCACAATCACGAATGAAGCCTTCCAAGCGATTTCTATTCTTCTGTTGCTTTCTGCTTCCAGTCCATCTACTCGCACAAATTTCCTGATTTGTGAAATCGGCAAATAAGTGCCTGGGATCTAAGATCATTTTCAGCCATTGAAGGAATACTATCAGATATTGAAATTCTGATCCAACACTATAACCTGAAGTCCGTGAAAACAGCAACTGTACATATATTTTGAAAAAACAGAACCAGCAACATTTCACTGAAACATTATTGAAAAATATAAGACACTCTCGGAAAAAGATTTAATGCTATAGATTCCATTCGCCACAACTCGTAACGTGAGAAAGTATATTTTTGAGTGTGGTAACGTACTTAACAAAAGCGAGGAACTTAATGTTCATGAGATAAAGCTACGATGCCCACTGACAAACAAAGAATATAAATACAAAATTGTAGATATAGGGAATACCCACTATTTAATTGGTTCATTGGTTCTTCGTTTAGTAAACCACCCGGAAAAAATAGAACTTTATTTATCTGAACGATATGTAAATATTGTTTATCAATTGTCATTTTAAAAATATGAACGTCAAGTTTATTTTAATCGAATGTTTTGTGGAATGCCAAAATTCGTAGGAGGTACTGTTTAATATTTGATCCCGTCCATTGTTAGCGGTTTCCAAAATTTGGGACCCATTTTCTCATGGTACCTACTGAGGAGATGTGTATATGCTAGAATACGTCCAGTCGGGAAAATCCACAAGGCGGTAACAGCGTCGTTTACTTTCTATGTGGGGGAAAAAAGAAACGAAAATAAAATTTTATAAATGAGCATTTATAAGCTGGTAAATGAAGGAAGTTTTATGTATGTTAAATAACCGCTTCTGTAACGGAGGCCGCTAAGACACCATAGCGCTAAATAGCTACACTAGAAGGTATCTGTAATATCGGTAACGGAAAGAATTTACAGCAACAGTATTTGGCCGATAGGGACAGGAATGATGACGCAAGCTTTCTTAAAACTAGACTACAGTTTGTTGTTGTGAGTCTAGGCGTCTCACAATATCTCAAGGGGTAAAGTTGTAGAGATGTCAAATAGTAGTATTGTGAAATATGCCGTATTTTACTTTTGAAAATAATAGAGAGTAATTGTGGAAGAATGTGGGCATCTACAATTGTCAAAAAAAAGTAATGTTATAAACTCAATAAGCACTGTGCGTTAAAAAGAACGTTAAATTATTTGTAATAAATAAATTACAAGCTGTTGAAAACAATGGAAATCCGTCCAATATTTAGAAGATAGTGGATAGATAGACATTCGGCCAAGCAGTCTCTGCGTTTTGTGTTTGTAGTTGGCGGAAAAATACTTTTCCAATTTCTGTTAGTAGCACGATTTCATTTCTTATTTTACTGTAGTTTACTCTAAAGCAGTTAAGGGGCGTATGCTATCGACAGTAGATATTCGCTAGCGGTTCTGCTCCCTAAATCGGAGCAATTCGTTTTCTCTTTTGTTTATTTTGTCGTGATAGTTTTATTTTAAATGTTACAGCTTCTGCTGTATTACCATATGTAAATCTTCTCTGTAGTTGACTGTACTTCTTCATACACACATGTTTAAACCTGTCTTTCGTATAGTACTTGCAATATCAGTTTAGTGTTTATTTTTTCTGGTAAGTTCCGCTCACATTAATTACTGTTTGGATCGTACATTTTGAGGTATGTTGTAACTGCACTTTCAAGTACGATATTTACTCTGTTTTCGTATAACAGTCTCGATGAGGAATTTTATTCATTGTTGTTCGCCAGTATTCTGCGTTCTTTGGTGGCGATATTCAGTTATTGTGTGATCTGTTACTGTGTGAAGACGACTTTCCAGACGAAAAGCGGTTCACGAAACAAATTAATAAGAACAACGATTGCAACATTTTGAGTCTCACAGTTTCTAGGTACATAGGATAAAAATATTGAATTAAATAGAAGCGTAAAGGAAAACTTAGCCCGTCCACCGTTCGCTGCTTTCCTCGAAAAGCGATCAGTGGTGAAATACTACAAAAAATCAACAGAATTTCCTGCTGATACTAACTGTTTGAAACTCTGCTTAAAAAATCATGTCAGAAAGGGGGATTATATCACTATTTGGCCATTACGAATAGTCAGTGTTAAATGGTGAAAACAGTTTGAAAAACTCTGTGTTTCTTGTTAATTTGTCCGTTTTGAAGGTCTACCACCAGATGAAGACATATTATGTAGACACAGATAGCAGATCAGTTATATACCATTTTTATTGTATACTATGATGAGTTGTTGTCAAGTTTTTGATTTATTGCTGTTCCCGTAGATTCCGTCCTCTTTTATTGTTTCGTAGAAATGGCAGACAAATCTTGAATCTTTTAAAGCAAATGAATAATTGTACTTCACTGATATGTCACTTCATAAAAAATATTTCCAGACTAGAGTTGGTGGCATTCTGCAATACAACGGATGGCCGGCGACCACACTGAGAAACTACCGTATAGACCAGGTGGGAGCAAGTCTTGCACACTACACGCGTACCTTCATCCACGACACACGGCAACAGGGACATTAATGTCTCAGCAGTGCTGTACCAATTTTTATGTTCAGTGTTTGTTGCTCGTTTCTGCTGGCATCGTTATTAAAATTGCACTGATTGCTTTTCCCATTTTGTACAATAACACAGTTTTTAAAATCAATGGCCGGCCGGGGTGATCGAACGGTTCTAGGCGCTACAGGCCGGCCGGTGTGGCCGTGCGGTTAAAGGCGCTTCAGTCTGAAACCGCGTGACCGCTACGGTCGCAGGTTCGAATCCTGCCTCGGGCATGGATGTGTGTGATGTCCTTAGGTTAGTTAGGTTTAATTAGTTCTAAGTTCTAGGCGACTGATGACCTCAGAAGTTGAGTCGCATAGTGCTCAGAGCCATTTGAACCATTTTTAGGCGCTACAGTCTGGAACAGCGTGACCGCTACGGTCGCAGGTTCGAATCCTGCCTCGGGCATAGATGTGTGTGATGTCCTTAGGTTAGTTAGACTGAAGTAGTTCTAAGTTCTAGGGAATTGATGACCTCAGCAGTTTAGTCAAAAAAAAAAAAAATGGTTCAAATGGCTCTGAGCATTATGGGACTTAACATCTATGGTCATCAGTCCCCTAGAACTTAGAACTACTTAAAACTAACTAACCTAAGGACATCACACAACACCCAGCCATCACGAGGCAGAGAAAATCCCTGACCCCGCCGGGAATCGAACCCGGGAACCCGGGCGTGGGAAGCGAGAACGCTACCGCACGACCACGAGATGCCGGCAGCAGTTTAGTCCCATAGTGCTCAGAGCCATTTGAACCATTTTTAAAATCAATGAAACAATTAGTACAATACAAAGTGCACTCTGCCACAAACTTTATGGTGATACACAGAGTGCTGATGTATTTGTATAACTTTAATGAAATTCGCATGAAATGAAATGTGTTCTCGAAACATTTAACGTATTACGACAGAAACAGAAACAGGAATCCACTCACTTTTCGGCGAGGTAACAGAGCAGTAATATAGTCAAAAACCACTGCAGAAACGCGACCGTTACATTGACCGTGTCCTCTTATCTTTTCTTAGGCCACGTCCACGGTCACCTAGTTCATCGCCCGGAACGACTTGGCAACATTGTAACTGCGTCACTAGCACGTGCTGGCCAGCATCCATGTTAAAGCACTGCAGTGTTTTCTGTGTATGTCGCTCGGCACGTATTTCAGATAACACAGAGTGACACAATGACACGCTGCTACTTTGGGAAAAGTATCGGTTCTGTAACACGTTGGTCATCACAGGTTGCAGCTGTAGTCGACACCTTCAAAACATCCAGTTGATCAGTCGTTTCCCAGTTTGTGTAATACAAGGTGATCTTCCAAAAGGTGAATATTGGAATAGAAAAAAATATTTTAACCTTACTTTCTAAGTGCTAAATTGGGACACAAAAATGAAAAGCGTTGGTGACTTTAGTTACATCTCTATTAGCTCATCAAAAATGCTCTTCCTGCTGGTGATTTAATCAGTTGGTAGGTTTTTTGACAAATTCGATGAACTTATTTACTAACAGCAATCGCGCTGGCACAGTGTTTCGGATTATGACACAGCTCATCTATTGGCAGCAGTATTATTGAGGTGAATTCCGCAAGGGGTGATTTAAAACTGACCAGATCTTCGTTTTACAAAACAATTGGGAGAAAATATGGGACTTTAAGACAAGAACGTTTTACACCCTTCGCTGACTTCAAGAAAGCATATGCCAGCGTCCACAGAGAGAATATGCTGAACCCTTTGGTTTTGATAAAAAAGCTTTTGAACCTGAAAATGGCATGTTTGAAAGACACTTCAGCGTGAATCAGAATTGGAAATAAGATGACACCGGCTTTCAAATCCAAAACCGGATTTTGACAGCGCAACAGTCTTCCATCAGCACTGTCTATCCTTGCCTAAGACAAGATTGCGAGAGAGACGTCTAGCTACATCAAAAGAAGTCAAACTGGAAACGACAGTATAAAATGCATTGGGTATGCGGATGAAGTTGTGTTACTGTCTTAACTCGAGGCAAGGACTACAGGAAACGACTAAACCATTAAGAAACAGCTGCAAGGAAATGAAGATTTCAGATCAACAGAAAAGAGGCAGAACATATGAGACTATACAGGCTCTCAGGAACCACATCCTCATTTTCATACTGCAAATGGACTGTGCCCACAGGTTCAAGACTTCGAACGTCAGGGTGCTGTTTCCAGACCTTCCAGGGAAGTCGAAATACCGACAAATTGTATACTGGGAATCGCTGCTAATATCGCTTTCATTTCGTCTTTAAGAGGAGAGGTATCTCAACAAATTTTATATTGCAAGTTTATAAATCATACGAATTTGGGGTACAATGAGAAGAAATTAAATGGCTCTGAGCACTATGCGACCTAACTTCTGAGGTCATCAGTCGCATAGAGCTTAGAACTAATTAAACCTAACTAACCTAAGGACATCACACCCATCCATGCCCGAGGCAGGATTCGAACCTGCGACCGTAGCGGTCACTCGGCTCCAGACTGTAGCGCCTAGAACCGCACGGCCACTCCGCCCGGCGAAGAAATTAAAACTCTCTGTAGTCCGATGAAGTTGCAGTTCTGACAGAGACTACAAAGGACTTCGAAGAGCGCTTGAATCGAATGTAAAATGTGAAAATATATTATAAAATGAACATCAGCAAAAGTAAAGTAGACAAATCAGGCGTTGCTGAAGGAATTCGATAAGAAAATGAGGCAGTAAAAGTACTAGGTGAATTATGATATTTGGGCAGCATAATGAATGATGATGGCTGATGTAGGGAGGGTATAAAATGCTTACTGTCAACATCAAGAGAAATTTTTTTTAACATTGAATATAAATTTAAGTGTTAGAAAGTCTGTTCTAGAAATATTTAGCCAGAGAATAGCCTTGTATGGTAGTGAAAAGTGGAGAGCAGAGGGTTTAGAAAGGAAAATAAAGAAGTTTCCGAAATGTAGTGCTATAGAAGAATGCTGAAGATAAATGGGTAGATCAGATAGTTAATGAGGAGGCACTGAATGGAATTAGGAAGCAGAGATTTTTATAGCGCACATAGATTATAAGAATAGATCGGTTGTTAGGACACAACTTAAGGCATCAAGGAATTGTCAGTTTGGTAATGGAAAGAAACGTGGGTGTACTGGGAGGAGGTAATTGTAGAGGTATCTCAAAGCTTGAAAGGTTGATTGGCTTGGTTCAAATTGCTCTGAGTACTATGGGACTTAACTTCTGAGGTCATCAGTCCCTTAGAACTAAGAACTACTTAAACCTAACTAACCTAAGGATATCACACACATCCATGCCCGAGGCAGGATTCGAACCTGCGACCGTAGCAGTCACGCGGTTTCAGACTGTAGCGCCTAGAACCGCTCGGCCACTCGGGCCTGCGAAAGATTGATTACATTAAGCAAATCGAAAAGGACGCAGGTTACATTAGATGGCAAAGTTTGCTCAAGACAGATTGGCATGGACAGCTGCATCAAACCAGTCTTAGAGCTGAAAACATGACAAAAAACAATAATCTTAGAAAGACATCTTGCTACACATGTATGAGGTGCCCTTTTCCATGTTGATAGTCCAACCGCTGGGCACACACCCTTTCTACGAACACTTAAGTCATAGTTCTAACGCGAGGCCACCTGTGCATGATTTACCCTGCTCTGTCGGCGTCTTAACTGAGAGAAACTGAACATATATCTTTCATCTAAGAAAAATGTATATTTTATCTGGAGAGAAACTAAATATTTACAAATATGACTCCTGCGAAATAAACTGTCTCGTTATGCAGTTACAAGCCTAAATAATTACATAAATCATATAGCAAATCAAGCATAGGGGGGCACTTCGGCCTGAGCCAGCGAGGTGTGCCCATCGCTGCCACTGTGCGCTACGCTTTCTCAGCCAATGAGAGCTCCAGAAGAAGTACTGTGCTGCGGGTGCCGTGAAAAGCAAACTGTCGTGTGTTCTTTTCACAACGCCAGCAAATTGTCGTGTTCTGCGCCCCCACAGCATGGGAAAGAAGAGCGGGCAGGAGGAACTTGCTGTCACGAGGGGTCCTGCGGTTATGCGACTGACTGAGTCAGCCGACCAAGCAAGGAAGACCCGAGAGACTGTTCGCCCTTTGTACGTCAAGTGCAGAGGCGGGTGGACAGCGCTGTTTGACTGGAGGACGTGGTCTACGAGTCTGTCGACACAGACTCGCTGGTCAGCGTTCTGGCAGCAAACGTGGGCGACAACAGGGCGATCAGAAGTGCTGTGGCCGCCCACATCGTCGACGCGCCGCCGTCGCGTGCGAGGGTGCCTCCCGGTGGAAAGAAGAAGACGACCACGGCACTCCTCAAGCCCGTCTCACACGGAGCAAGGTTCGCCGCAAGTTTGAGAGATGGCGTGCATGCCTGCCAGCTTGCAGGGAAAGGAGCCGGCTATCTTCCATGCCGAAACTCTCCCACGGTGCAAGATCAGCAGCCAGTTGTGTTGTGATCGGCTGCATGTTGTATCGAACGAAGATGGCTGCTTCAGGTACAGATGTTCAGAGCACACTGGCGTTATTAGCTGTTGGTGCTAAACGATGCAGAAATGCATGCTAATGAGAGAAGAAGAAAGAAAGAATGGGAGAAAAACTGGATTAAGAGGAGAAACGCTGGAAACTGTGTGCTCTCCATGCTTCTTACAGAGTTGAGGTTAGTTCGCATAACACCTACTTTTGTTTGAAAAGTATCACCATTTCATTACTGTTTGACTTTATAAATATACCAATAATGATTGTTATATACGACTTTATTGCGTATTTTGCTGTAGCACTCCTTGCTCGTCGTATATGGTCGTACAAGACACACGGCACTTGCAATTCTTTCGAGTGCTTCTGCGCGCAAGTGTTTATTATAATAGTTTGCGCTTTTCACGACGTACAGACACTGTTATTCCCTATAAGTACATATCAGTGCTTCAATCGCTTCCTTGGACCACTGCGGTGCCATTATTTAATAATTATAAGAACCTCCTACTGCACCTCATAACAGCAGAAAAGCGACTATCAACAAAGGCTTGCCGCCCAAGCTTTCCGCGTCTGACGTCACAAATGAAACGTGTCATGATTGGCCAACGCAGGTAGCACGCAGGGAACCTTACAAGAAAAATATCACCGGACCTATCCTGGAAATCTTACAAGGTCCCCAGCAAGGTAGCCCGCTAGCAGACGACGGAGCCCGCAAGGTAGCCGCCACGCGAGCCAGCAAGGAAACTTACAGCGAATCTTGCTCCGTGTGAGACGGGCTTAAGGGGGTTGCCTCGGTGCTGTGACGAAGCAGCGGTTCGGGAAGGGCTGCTGCGAGCTGATTTCGGTAACGCAACCGCAGGGTTGCACAACCGGACGAACAAGAAGAGGGCGCCGCTGTATGCCGTGACCGTGCATCTTCGGATTGCGGAAGCTGCTGCGCTTCCCGGTTACGACAGAGTCTCTCCCGACCGCCGTGGACCCCCAGCCCCAGAGCTTCAAATGCCAGGGCGAGGACCATGTCGCGAAGTACTGCCGCAACGCGGCCCGGTGCGCCAAGTGCTCCGGCGAGCACGACAGCCGTGCCTGCGACCGCGGCAGAGAAGATATGCCGACTTGGGCCCGGTGTGGCGGCCCGCACGTCGCCAGCTGGCGCGGCTGCCCGGCTTTCTCGAGCCACAGTCGCGCCGAAGGCGTCGAGGCGGCCGAGGACGCACCGACGCAGCGGAAGAGACGACGACGACGACGGGCGCAGACCAGCCCGGCTCAGCTGAGGGACAGCGCGGAGGCAGCTCCTCCCGCCAAGAGCGGGGACCACCGCCCGGAGGCGGACGTTCGGGATTTATTCTTTATTTATTTATTTATTGCCAAATTATAGACCTGTTACCTGATGATTAAAACACGTCGTACATCTTACAATTTTCGTTTTTCATCTTTTTACAGTTTTCTTTCCTTTTGTTTTATCTACAACATTTACAAAGAACGATACTGAAGTGTTGGCAGAAGAACCAACACTGTGTTGCTATAGTAGGCCGAGATGCACGCGTTTAATTACACGCTGACTAGCGTGAGGTCTGGAACAGTTAAGGGAATTAATAGTAGCAAATAAAGTACGTAGTTGATATAATACTTAACTTTAATCTACAATTGGTGTACATCTCTCTTGTTGCTACATAAGTACTATCTCAATATCTATACTGGTAATGGCGCCTTGCTAGGTCGTAGCAATTGACGTAGCTGAAGGCTATGCTAACTATCGTCTCGGCAAATGAGAGCGTAATTGTCAGTGAACCATGGCTATCAACGTCGGCTGTACAACTGGGGCGAGTGCTAGTACGTCTCTCTAGACCTGCCGTGTGGCGGCGCTCGGTCTGCCATCACTGACAGTGGCGACACGCGGGTCCGTCGTATACTAGCGGACCGCGGCCGATTTAAAAGCTACCACCTAGCAAGTGTGGTGTCTGGCGGTGACACCACAGATACTTTTCAAAATAAGGTTGAAATATAAATAAAATTTTGTTGTTTTTTAAGAAGAATATAAAAAGAAGATAGGATAGATGTGAGATTTGTTAGTACCATCACCGAATGTGACTGACGGTCAATACCTCGTAATGGTATCTTCGAGCCGTTGACCGCCAATCACACACAAACACACACACACACACACACACACACACACACACACACACATGGTTATTAGTAGAAAGATAATGTTGCTTATCCTATTTATTACTAATCCTATGTATTAACTACTTTAGGTGCCCATCCATGTTAGCATTTGGTGTTTTGTTGCCTAGATTGCCAGCACTTTTGCTCATTTACTGTCACATCTCAGCTTCCTCCTCGTGTTCCTCCTCATTGTCACTATTTTCGTTGTCACTGTGGGTATCGCTGTCCATCCTCTGGAGATTGCTGTTACGCTGCACATAGGCATGTCTGTAATGTCATGTCTGCATATACTCTTCATGTGTTGTTTTTGAAATACTGTTTGTCAGTACGTTTAATTGTGCCCGTTGTTCTTCGTCTCTTATTGCTGTGTATATATCTATGTCTGTATCTGTGTAATCTAAGTGTAGTGTATGTCTATTGTTCGCGTATTGTCCGCAGAAAAAGACAGTGTGTTATGGGGAGCCTTCTTCCCCGAATGTGCATGTAGGTGTCTGCCTCAGACTCACGCGGTTTAAGTGCGTGGGATAAGGTCCGTGTCCGGTTAAGAAATGTACCATACCGCGGCTGGGACCGATATGTCTCATTCTCAACCGCTCCCTTATGTCAGGGAGGAAGTCGTGCAGTCTACGTCCCTTATCACTTACATCCCACTCACCTTGCCATGTATCCAAACGCCAGATTTTAAGGTGACATATCGTCTCTATGGGCACACTGGTTATTGTGTGTACCTTATCTAGTCTCCCCACCTTTAACCAGTACCTTTGATCGTGATAGCTATGGCGCATATTCCGAGCACCACATACAGTGCACCCGCTGAGGTGGTACCGAAGGCTCCAGATAGCCTAAGTAGGACACTTCTCCGCCCTCGTCTGACGGATGCTTTGTTGGTGACCACGTTCAGTCTATGTGCCCACGTGCTAGCTGCGAAGCCGAGTACTGATTCGAAGAGCGCACAGTGGTATGTACGTATGACTGATAGAGGTAGTCTGTACTGTTTTGAATTTATCCTCACCAGTTTGTGCAGTATTTTTTCTGCTTTGTCTGTTGTTAGCCTTATGTGTTCGTGGAAATTCAATTTTTCATCTTTGTGTACCCCAAGATAGCGCATGATGCGTGCTCGTTTGGTGTTTGTGTCCCCAATTTTAACCGAAGGATTCCTTTGGATTGATCCTTTCAGTAAAGTGTATGTTGTTTTGTTTACGGCTATCCTGAGTTTGTTGTTGTGAGACCACTGAGTAACTGTTTGTAGTATTCCACTGGCTTTCTCTTCTAACCGGGCTCTTTTGTTTGCAGTGACTACAACTAATAGGTCATCTGCGTAGGCGACAATTCCGTCTGACCTGTCATCCCCATCCAGAAGTTGTAGGAGGGATGCAGCCAGCGCCCGTGAGAAGAGCAGCGACGTCGACATCAGCACCGTCGTGCAGGAGACCACAGCAGCCCTCAAAGCCGTCCTGGCGGCAGAGAGGGCTGCCTTCGCAGCCGCCGTGGCTGCAGAGAAGGAAGAGGTCTTGAGGCAGCCGCGTGAAGTCCTTGCCCCAGGCCTGCGAGCAGCAGAAGCAGTTCGAACGCCTACGAACGCTCCTGCAAATTCTCACAACCGCGTTCGGGTGCCTGCGCCGCAGGCCGCCCCAGCAGCGCCGCAGGGGAAGTATTGCAAAGGCTCTCTACCTGTATTGGAATAGCACCTAGGGGCAGGGGAGGGGGAAGGGCTGCCTGAAATCCAGCATAGGTGCTTTTCATCAAATGAGGTGCTATTCCAATACAGTTGAAGAGCCTATGCAATGTTGATCGAGTTTAAGGCGAATACCAAGTGGTCTCACGCATGAATGAGAATTTTGCCGGCCGGATTGGCCGTGCGGTTCTAGGCGCTACAGTCTCGAACCGCGCGACCGCTACAGTCGCAGGTTAGAATCCTGCCTCGGGCATAGATGTCTGTGATGTCCTTAGGTTAGTTAGGTTTAATTAGTTCTAAGTTCTAGGCGACTGATGACCTCGGAAGTTAAGTCGCATAGTGCTCAGAGCCATTTGAACCATTTCTGAGAATTTTGATTGAGGAGGGAGGCGTGATAAGGAAGTCTTTGCAGTTGTAGAAAGCCACTGTGCCGAGGTTGTGTAGTGGTTAACGCATATGTCTAATGAGCACAAGACTCGAGTTCGAATCTCAGCCTCGGTACGAATTTTCATTCGTCACCCCAGTCTGTACATTAAAGTCGCAGATGCGTGAGACTTAAAAAGGTCTCTGGAACCACACACTTCCATTTCATTAAAAGCTGCCATTCACAGATTTCAGGCAGGACTCCACGTTTCGTTCGATGCTAGAGTGTTTTCCAGTAAGGGTGGAGAGCCTCTGCAATGTTGTGCGAGTGTAGCGAGAATACCGAGTGGGCTGAGGTGGGAACGAGAATTTGGACTGAGGAGGGCGTGTGCGGTTGTGCAGAGCCACTGTGGAGAGGTGGCGTAGTAATTAGCACATCTGCCTAGTTTGCAGGAGACCTGGGTCCGAATCTCAGCCATGTTACAAATTTGCAAAAAAATGGTTCAAATGGCTCTGAGCACTATGGGACTTAACATCTATGGTCATCAGTCCCCTAGAACTTAGAACTACTTAAACCTAACTAACCTAAGGACAGCACACAGCACCCAGTCATCACGAGGCAGAGAAAATCCCTGACACCGCCGGGAATCGAACCCGGGAACCCGGGCGTGGGAAGCGAGAACGCTACCGCACGACCACGAGATGCGGACTACAAATTTGCACTCCTTGCTCAGTCCGCATATATATGGCGTACATGTTTCAGACTTGAAAAGGTCTCTCGAAATATATACGTACTTTCATTTGAAATTCAGTCTAGGCTCAGATTTTCCTACAACTACGAGGGTTGTTCGAAAAGTAATGTCTCCTATTTTTTTGTGGTGACTTTGGTTGTCCGAGCCAGATAGCCGGCACGGTAGCTCAGCGTCTCCGGTCAGAGGGTTAGCTGCCCTCTGTAATAAAAAAACTGAGTTAATCGATCAACAACGAACTTAAACGGATGTCTTACAATGTCCGCCCCGAGCAGATGGAACGAACGAAACCGAACAAAAAAAAAAAAAAAAGCCAGATGACGGTGTAGTGCTAATGCTTGCTTGATCCTTCCTCTTTCGTTTGCATGTGGTTCCATTGTTGCCACCAACAGAGGAGTGTTCCGTAATGGAGTCTGATATAGACGCGCTTGTAAAACAGCGATGTCCTCACCGATTGAGGTCCGTCGACGCTTACTAAAAAGGTTTATGGAGACGATACAATAGACGTGAGCAATGGGAGGCGACGGGTACGGTATTCACAAGGTGTTCAAAAGGGTATGCATGACAAAGCCACGGTCCAGTCGCCCCTGCACAGCTGTCATCCCTCGCATCTTGATCAACTCATCAGTCCTGATCGGCGGATACGACCAAAGAACTGCGTACAAAGCTGAATGTCGGCTGTACTACCTTGGAAACAATGTTGGAACATCTTGATTATCGCAAAGTGCGACTTGGGTCCAACAGATGCTTACAGAAGAACAATAAACTCATCGAATGGAAATTTGTCGCGATCTACTGGACAAATATGAAGCTGAAGGTGACAGTTTTCTGAGTATCATCGTCATCAGAGACGAGAGATGGCGTCACCACTACGAGTCCGAATCCAAAAGACAGTCCATGGAATGGCGACATGCGAATTCTCCGTCAAAGAAGAAACTGAGGACGCGGCTGTCTGCAGGCAAAGTGATGTGCACTGTCTTCTGGCATAATCAGGGTGCCGGCCGCTGTGGCCGAGCGGTTCTAGGCGCATCAGTCTGGAACCGCGCGACCGCTACGGTCGCAGGTTCGAATCCTGCCACGGGCATGGATGTGTGTGATGTCCTTAGCTTAGTTAGGTTTAAGTAGCTCTAAGTTCTAGGGGACTGATGACCTCAGATGTTAAGTCCGATAGTGATCAGAGCCATTTGCACCATTTGATAATCAGGATGTGGTTCTTTTGAATGTCCTAGAGCCTGGAGAAACTGGCAATTCAGCGTGATACAAGACGACACTGACTAAGCTGAAAGCCCGAATTTCCAGGGTAAGTCCAGAGTCGAAGACCAATTTTCACCTGCAACTTGATATGCTAGGCCCCAAAACATCTTTGCGACCACGCAACTCACTGCAAAATTCGTCTGGACTGTCTTACCACATCCACTGTACAGTCCCGATTTAGTGCCCTCAGACTTCCATCTCTTTGGGCTTCTGAAAGACTCGGACGCTGTTGTCAAAGCTGTAAAGAAGTTTCCCACAGCCTCAGTTCTGCCAGTACCTCGTCTCCTATCTTCCAAACTTTACAGATGCTCTCCTGCGAACCTTGCAGGACTGGCACTCCTGAAAGAAAGGATATTGCGGAGACACGGCTTAGCCACAGCCTGGGGGATGTTTCCAGAGTGAAATTTTCGCTCTGCAGCGGATTGTGCGCTGATGATCTGAAACTTCCTGGCAGATTAAAACCGTGTGCCAGACCGAGACTCGAACTCGGGACCTGAGGCTGTGCTTGCGTAGCTCAGATGGAAGAGCACTTGCCCGCGAAAGGCAGAGGTCCCGAGTTCGAGTCTCGGTCCGGCACACAGTTTTAATCCGCCATGAGGTTTCAGATCAGCGCACACTCCGCTGCAGAGTGAAAATCTCATTCTGGAAACATCCCCCGGCTGTGGCTAAGCCATGTCTCCGCAATATCCTTTCTTTCAGGAGTGCTAGTTCTGCAAGGTTCTCAGGAGAGCATCTGTAAAGTTTGGAAGGTATGACACGGGGTACTGGCAGAAGTGAGGCTGTGGGGACGGGACGTGAGTCGTGCTTCGGTAGCTCAGATGGTAGAGCACTTGCCCGCGAAAGGCAAAGGTCACTAGTTCGAGTCGCGGTCCCGCACACAGTCTTAATCTGCCAGGAAGTGTTTCGCCTCAGCTGGTTCCGATTGTTACAAGCGCGACATGCAGGCACTGGTTCATCGTTGAGAAAAGTGCATAACGAATGGTGATGACTATATGGAAAAATGACATTCAGTAGCTGAAATACTGGTCTATTTGTCTGTGTTGTTGTGATTTATGTATCTCCTGTAGTGTGTGTGTTGGGGGCATATGGGCGCTCAACATCGAGGTCATCAGCGCCCTGACACACATTAAAGGGAACGAATGTGGACAGACCTAATAAAACTGAAACACACACGTAAAGAAAGCAGGAAAAGAAGGAAAATGCGACATAAGAAAGTAGAACGTAAGGAAAGGAAAAACGAAGCAACAAGAATGCCACAGTAAATTGTCATTGGCTGGCCACTTAAATAAAATATGGGCGAACTTGTCGCACAGTGAGCAAATTACGATCCTCTCCCTAAAATCTTTGTAAAAACATTTGACATGGCACAGAACTTTAAAATTTTAACCACATTCGTCCGAGTGTTGCCTAAAAGAGATGGCAGGTCCTCTGGCAAGTCAGCCGCGGCCCGCTGGTCATAAAATAAAATGCAATCCAATAAAACGTGTCGCACAGTGACTTGGACGCAACAAACACCACACATTGGAGGGTCCTCCCGCCGGAGCAGGAAGCCATGCCTCATCAGGCTGTGGCCTATCCGAAGCCGAGTGAGGAGAACCTCGTCCCGTCGACGGGGATGAAAGGAAGTACACCACACACGCGTTGTAGGCTTGACTATACGGAGCTTATTGTCAGTCACTTCCAGCCACTCATCCTCCCACCGACGCATGACTCGTGAGCTCAACAGCGAGGTGAGTGCGTGCAGGTGTATAGCACACTGAGATACTTGTGGATCGAGACATGCCTCCTTGGCTGCGAGATCTGCCCTTTCATTCCCAGCAATGCCGACATGCCCCGGAACCCAGGAGAAAGCCACCACCTTCCCCAATCGCTGTAGGTGGAGGAGGCCATCCTAAAAATAGACTGTGGTATTTGTGTGGTTATTCCACTTTAGGTCTCTCCAGACTGTGCCTGCTCTGTATTTTACTGTGGTTTCTGTGCTCAAGGCGATAAAAATAGCAGAGAAATCTTAAATTCTTCTTAATACGGTTGACCGGGTGTGCTCTGGTACGGTAGGTTTGCTGAGACTTTTGGTGTTGCGAGGCGTGGGAACTGCCGGCAGGCTAGAGGCGTGTTTGGAGACGGCGGGAGATGCGCGTGGTGGGGGCGGGCGGCACCGGTCGTCCTTGGGCGGCGGCGGGTGCGTCACCGCCGCCGGCGGCCGTCCTTGTGGCGCCAAGGTCGGAGGCGGTGGAGGCGGCGGCGGCGGCGCAGTGGAAAAGGCGCGGCCGGCGGACACCGACCGCCAAGGTGAAGGCTTCCAGCCGCTGCAGCACGAGGAAGCTGCAGCCGGCGTTCGTGTCGCGCGAGGGTAGCCTACAGTTCACAAGACTTTGTGCCAACATGACGTCGTTTCGACGTCACCCGCACTTGCCGAAGACCGTAGGAACTGCCATCGACTTTCGTTAACAATCGATGCCGGATGGTTGGGAAACACCATACTGGATTTCGCAATTTCGTATCGTAAATTGTGTGTTATGAAACTATGCCTCTCCAAGGCAATGACTTATTGAAAATTTTATAAAAACACGTGACTCCTACTAAGAATTGTTATGATTAAACGGTTGGGTTGTTTTTGGGGGAGGAGACCAGACAGCGAGGTCATCGGTGTCATCGGATTAGGGAAGGAAGAGGAAGGAAGTCAGCCGTGCCCTTTCAAAGGAACCATCCCAGCATTTGCCTGGAGCGATTTAGGGAAATCACGGAAAACCTAAATCAGGATGGCCGGGCGCGGGATTGAACCGTTGTCCTCCCGAATGCGAGTCCAGTGTGCTAGCCACTGCGCCACCTCGATCGATGATTAAACGGTCACATAATGACGTATTGTCGGTTAACGCTTTCATGAGATCTAAGTTAAAAGTACAAGAGAGAAGCTTCCGTCAGTTTATCGTGGTGTAGTAGTTACAAGTGTTAAGTTACCGAGTGTAGTGTAGCTTTATAGTTGGCTCTCACTTGTCGTATCTGAAACTCCTTTTTCGCCTCCACGTTTCTAAAATGTTTTGGGGCTGTCTGACTGAGTAAACAGAAGTAAGTTCTGTAGTCTTTCCTCCTATAGTAAATCTTCACAAGAAACACAACTCATTGATTTTTGCCTCTGGCAATGGGAACTTAAACAATATGAAAGCAGCATATTATGGATACTATCATTGTCTGATAAACACATGGAATTATATTTTGGCGAAACCAGTACTAGCAAAGAAAATATTCTTAGCGCGAGAACGTGTCGTATGAATAATGAGTGCTGATGGCTGCAAATGCAGATGTAGATACCTTTTCCGGACACTAAAAACTGTTACGTCGGTGGCGACACATACAACGTGCTGACATAAGGAAAGTTTCCAACCGATTTCTCATACACAAACAGCAGTTGACCGGCGTTGCCTGATGAACGTTGTTGTGATACCTCGTGTAAGGAGGAGAAATGCGTTCCATTACGTTTCCGACTTTATTAAGGTCGGATTGTAACCTATCGCGATTGCGATTTATCATATCGCGACATTGCTGCTCGGTTTGGTCGAGGTCCAATGACTGTTAGCAGAATATGGAATCGGTGGGTTCAGGAGGGTAATACGGAACGCCGTGCCGGATCCCAACGGCCTCGCATCACTAGCAGTCGAGATGACAAGCATCTTATCCGCATGGCTCTAACGGATCGTGCAGCCACGTCTCGATCCCTGAGTCAACAGATGGGGACGTTTGCAAGACAACAACCATCTGCACGAACAGTTCGACGACGTTTGCAGCAGCATGGTCTATCAGCTCGGAGACCATGGCTGCGGTTACCCTTGACGCTGCATCACAGACAGGAGCGCCTGCGATGGTGTACTCAACGACGAACCTGGGTGCACGAATCGCAAAACGTCATTTTTTTGGATGAATCCAGGTTCTGTTTACAGCATCATGATGGTCGCATCCGTGTTTGGCGACATCGCGGAGAACGCAAATTGGAAGCGTGTATTCGTCATCGCCATACTGGCGTATCACCCGGCGTGATGGTATGGGGTGCCATTGGTTACACGTCTCGGTCACCTCTTGTTCGCATTGCCGCCACTTTGAACAGTGGACGTTACATTTCAGATGTGTTACGACCCATGGCTCTACTTCATTCTATCCCCGCGAAGCCCTACATTTCCGCAGGATAATGCACGACCGCATGTTGCAGGTCCTGTACGGGCCTTTCTGGATACAGAAAAGTGTTCGATTGCTGCCCTGGCCAGCACATTCTCCAGACCTCTCCCCAACTGAAAACGTCTGGTCAATGGTGGCCGAGCAACTGGCTCGTAACAATACGCCAGTAACTACTCTTGATGAACTATGGTATCGCGTTGAAGCTGCATGCACAGCTGTACCTGTACACGCCATCCTTGCTCTGCTTGACTCAATCCCCAGCTGTATCGAGGCCGTTATTACGGCCAGAGGGCCAGCCGGTGTGGCCGAGCGGTTCTAGGGGCTTCAGTCTGGAACCGTGTGACCGCTACGGTCGCAGGTTCGAATCCTGCCTCGGGCATTTATGTGTCTGATGTCCTTAGGTTAGTTAGGTTTAAGCAGTTCTATGTTCTAGGGGACTGATGACCTCAGATGTTAAGTACCATAGTGGTCAGAGCCATTTGAACCATTTGAACGGCCAGAGGTGGTTGTTTTGGGTACTGATCTCTCAGGATCTATGCACCCAAATTGCGTGAAAATGTAATCACATGTCAGTTCTAGTATAATATATTTTTCCAAGGAATACCCGTTTATCATCTGCATTTCTTCTTGGTGTAGCAATTTTAATGGCCAGTAGTGTGGTTACAAGCGTTACGTTATGGAGTGTACAGTAGCTTTATAGCTGGTTCTCACCTATCGTATCTGAAACTCCTTTTTTGCCTTCACGTTTCTGATATGTTCTGGGACTATCTGATTGAGTTAACAGAATATTTACTATTTTATAGTAAATCTTCACAAGAAACTCAACTCTTGATTTTTGCCTCTGAGAATGGGAACCTAAACAATATGAAAGCAGTGTATTATGGATACTTCCATACTCTAATAAACATATGGAATTATATTTTGGAAAAATCAATACTAGTAAAGAAAATATTCTTAGTGGTGGAACGTGTCGCAAGAATAATGAATGCTGATGGCTGTACATGCTTTATCACTAAAAATATTGAGTTGTATTAAAGAAACAGTGACTATCATGAATACAATGCAAGGAGAAATCACGATTCACCCAATGATTGTAAAAAATCTGACAATTCTGCCGAAGGGTGTGCAGTACACTGGCACAAGAGTCTACAGTCCTCTCCCTTCAGATGTCAAACACAAGTTCGGTAACTAGTCCACGTTTAGAGAGCCTCTGAGGCAATTTATTCTGGAAAGGTCATTTTACAGTTTGGATGAGTTCCTTAGTCGCAATGAAAAAAATCTTCTCGAACTATAAAATTTATGTACGATTTAATATAATGTTATTTTTTATTTTTAACTTTCTGTGTTGAACTTAGATCTTTTCTGCCTGTGTACTGATTTGTTTAGAAAGGTCACACGAACTATTACATAAAATCTAAAAAAAGTGGACTGACACACTCTAAACGCTTGTCTCTTTCTCTCTAATGAGTGAATAGTAATGTTATTTTTTATTTTTAACTTTCTGTGTTGAACTTAGATCTTTTCTGCCTGTGTACTGATTTGTTTAGAAAGGTCACACGAACTATTACATAAAATCTAAAAAAAGTGGACTGACACACTCTAAACGCTTGTCTCTTTCTCTCTAATGAGTGAATAGTAATTGCCAATACTTTTCAAACTAAGCATGACACGCGTAACTGCGAATAACTATTCAAAACATTTTGATACCCTGGTAAAACAAACTAACTCTCAGAATAAAAAGTTTAGGAAAGACTGACACATCTGCAAATGAATGAAAAGGAAACAGTCTCAGCCGTGTACAAAGTATAAAAGAAAAATGTACGAGATAATTGTTGATGGTGTTAGGACAGCAACCAGCCATAAATTTACTTTGAGTTCCTTTATTCAAAGGAAACCGTTACCGGTTTCGAATCGTTGCGATTCATCATCAGACGGTTTACACGCTTTCTTTATGACATTTGGGGTGTTTTTATAGATTAATTGCCCTAAAATTATAAAACATAATTACAAACACGCTACACACAAATTTGTGGCTGGTTGCTGTCCTAACACCATCAACATTTGACTTCAAAAACAGCCACGGTCTCCAACATGTCATCATATGACAAAATTGCATTTACGAGATAGTTCTTTTAGGGCACTTCTTTGCCAAACAAAAATGTCTTCAATTAAAACACATCTTTAAGCACCAATACGATGTTTCTCGTAATTTTTTTACAACAAAGTGTATCAATGCCGACACGTTTTCGAGAGATCCTCAATGTGTTGGTGTTTTGACACAAATTTTATTCATTGAAGATGAGATAAATGACCTGCGTCCGCTGAAACGGCTACCCATCCTTTCTGACTACAGTCCAACTCCTGAAACTAGTTTTCAGGGTTTTTAAAAATAAGCTGATTTAGTGAAGACACCTTAATGGACGCTGTTGAATATATAAGTTATTATTGGTTTCAGTTCTGGCTGACTTCGGTTTTTTATTTTTATTTTTTTATTTTTTATTTGTTTATTTATTTATTTTTGTTTGTAAACCAGTAAGTCGTCTCACTTTCTGGGTTGTTGCAGACGTATTTGGAAAAATAGTACAACTTTTTCAGTAAGTTACGGAATTAATTCTTGCTAACACTTAAATTTTTCCCTTCTCCACAGCCCAGCCCCACGAATGCAGAACTTAACATTATATATAAATGAGTTAACTTTAAGATTAACATACACAGTAAAGAAGAAGCATGACCTCCAGTTCTCTCAGTTTGAGGTGAACGTTACTGTTTTGAACGTCATTTTCGTCTTACGTGTTATGAACCGAACGATCACGAAAGTCGATACACAACTTTTTCGTCTCGATACAGCGTGTGACGTCATAATGACGCCACGTTTGAACGAAGTAATGTGAACTGTTTGTTACCCATCGCGTGACGTCCCTCTCTCACTGTGAAGGGCGGCCCTTGTCTTGACAGGCGACTCTCCGGGACAGTTGTTATCGATTCGATCGCAGCTAAATATCTGTGTCATGCTACTCGTCAGTGCTGCTCGTTTCGCTAGCAGCAATTTAAGGTGTGCTCTTGCTTTCCTGCCTGAACGCACCCTCGGAAATCGCGGCATATTCCGAAGAAACGGGCAAGTACTAGTGACAAAGGAAAATACAAATGTCATTGCTGGTCTTTTCACCCGCAGGTATTTCGTCTTTCGCTTTACAATAGGACTCAAGTCACAAAATCTAAGAAAATCATTCCTAAGAGAGCGCACTCTTAATAATATTGAACATTGCACAACACACGTCTAGTACATGAATAAGAAAGAGCCAGAATCTGTTACAAATGCGAAGATGGGAAAAAGTATTAACATGTAACAGGACATGAACATACTTCGTTCGACTCTGTAACCACATTAGCACGCTCGACACACACAGCTCTGAGCATTATTATCTCCTAAAGCCGTTCACCGCTAACGTATCGTTAACCGGCATTTAATTATAACATATCGTACCAAGAGTGAGTGAATTGTTTGTCATAAATCTTCAACGCACCATTGCTGTGAAACGGCATACCCTCATAACACGCAAGTTAGAATACGAAAAAAAAAAACATGAAGTCCAATACGGCGTCTACAAAGTAGAGAGTGAAGTACATTCGTGACTCAACATTCACGCTGGAACTAACTTCCTCATTTTAGTCACTCGCCCTGATGCGTTAGTCACAGCTTAGGCAACTAGCTGTCTTGCGTTATCTTGTTGATAGATGACGTCAGGAAGACCTCAAAGACAGGTCACAGCCAACGATATTTACTGACATCGGTTTATTTCACTATCCAGTTAAGAGACCGAACTGGACTCTGGAAGTAAATACATACAGTTACCACAAGATTAGTTTGTTTCGTTGAAGACGTAGTGTTACTGAAGAGAGCAAATGTAGCGCGAATGTTATCCTATAACACTGCTGGTAATTAAAATTGCAGTAACATGAGCAGGGTATACAACAATCGTCAAATTTGCATGAAGTGTAAAGTCGTCTGCTAACATGGAAAATTAACCTGTCCTCGCAGAACTCATTCCTTACGTAGTAATGTATTTTATGTCTTAATCTCTATTATGTTGCTTGCTTTACTTTTGTGACATGCTGAGAAGATTGCTCGAAGTTTTTCCACAAGAGGGACAAAATATGTGAAAGCAACACAAGAGAGAGGATGCTCTTCTGCAAGGGAGACGGAATATCTAAGAGCAACACACTATGCAGAAATAATAACATTAATGGATAAACATTTTTACAAGTGTTTCAACAGTGAAAATGTCGGATCTATTAAATGGGCAGGTTTTTGTGATATTATTTGACACTTACACAGTCTCCTCACACACCTTGCATCAAGAATGGGCTTGTTTGCCGAAAGACAAATAGTGGTCCGTAAAGGTGTACGGGCCCATCACGTAGCATGTGTCAAGAAATGGGCTTGTTTGCAGTAAGACAAATATGGGCCTATAAAGGGATGCAGCTCCGTCATGTACGTCGCATGAAGAAATGGGCTCGTTTGCCGCAAGACAAATAGAGGTCTGTAAAGGCGTAAAGCCCCGTCACATACCTTGATTCAAGAAATGGGCTTGTTTGCAGTAAGACAAGTAATCACACGGATAGCGGGATGAAGTATTGAGCTCCACAATCTCTCAGCACGGTGACCATTGTTGGCTTCCCATGATGTGGCAGTAGAAGAAGCTCACAGACTTCTTCGTGTGGAATCATTGGCCTGCAGAACAGAGAGACAGTGTGATCTTAGTGATAGAAGATATTTTTCTTGTTGACTTCCTTTCAAAATGGAAAACAGTAACTGGTGAAAGCAATGCAGTTTCCTTTACAAGTGACTTGCTGAAAAGTACATCTTGCTGCCCAGAAACGTTCTTAGACAATGGGAACACTGAAGCCTTTGAAGTAAGAATTCTTCTAATAACCACTCCATGCACTGACTTCCACATACTCTCACATCTAAAAGATTTTGACTGTAACGTTTTGATCCGAATGAAGAACCTATAACAGCTGTGGAAAGGTACTGTCGAGATTTATCAGCATCGCCCTTTGCATATGGAATCCTCTCAATGAAAGGCCCTGAGCAAGTTACTCTGACGTAAGCGGGAGATACATCGAAAGACAAACGCTTTCTGACCCAACAACAGGTTTCCACAGTAAGTGCGAGATCCCTTCAACTTCTCCTTGCAACTCTTTTTTTCTATACATTGTTTTTCTGGATTTTCACAACGCCTATCAGCATTTAGTTCACTTATTAATTTTTTGAAGGGATTCATGAAGGTACCATATGAAATGCAGAAAAAGTGGGACATACTTATTTTACGAATAAAAGTTGGCCAACTGTATTATTTCGTTGTTTATTTTATTTTCTTGCTCGTATTTCCTAGTGAAAGCTGCACTTTCAGGGTTTAGAAATATCAGCTTGGGCTTACCACCGTGCTTTGGTGAAACCGTATCACGTGACAGCAGGTCACTGAGAAAAAAGTCTGACTTCCGCTGGGAAATGATTCACAGTAGACCGTGGAGGAAATCGTCGATGTTCTTTGAACTTTAAAAAAATACACACACACTCACATAGCCACAAGAAACTGATCTATGGAAACGTGAAATGACTTTAAAGAATGTACATGTACAACACAAAGGCGCAATCTGGACATTCTAAAATACAGGGTGTTTCAAAAAGAATATACGTATTACAAAGTATTATGAAGTCAAATCATCGACGGCTGCGAAACGGCTTGGTTATAGGAGGAAAAGATACATCGTGTAGTTTATATTTATTGCCGCTAGGTGTCGGTTGTCTTGTAGTTGATTGGTCATCATCACATGTTGCAAAATGGCTACTTCGCAGGAGAAATAATTTTGTGTAATTCCGCGATTACAGTGCACAGACCTATTACATTGAGATGCCAAATTGATCCTCCCATGGATGGAACATTCGCAGCTGATATCGACGGTCTGTAGACACAGGATGTGTATGCGAAGAGTCCTGCCGCCCTCGTGTTTGCGACGAAAATGTCGCAAGAATTCAAACTACTTTCCAACGTAGTCTTACAAAATCAAATCGTCGTGGCAGTCGGGAGTTACAACTAGCTACAACAACAATTTGGCTTGTTTTGAGACGTCACTTGGGTACGAAGCCGTTACAGGCTCCATGTCATGACGACAAACGCAAACGTGTGGCATTTTCTGGCGAGTTTCGCATAACGCATCGTGTTCAGTGCTGAAGCGACTTTCCACCTTAGTTGTTCGGATTTGGGGCCTACAGATCCCAAATACACACAGTGAACGTGTACAAGATTCACTCATAGTTCAAATGGTTCAAATGGCTCTGAGCACTATGGGACTCAACATCTAAGGTCATAAGTCCCCTAGAACTTAGAACTACTTAAACCTAACTAACCTAAGGACATCACACACACCCATGCCCGAGGCGGGATTCGAACCTGCGACCGTAGCAGCCCCGCGGTTCCGGACTGCAGCGCCAGAACCGCACGGCCACCGCGGCCGGCGATTCACTCATGGTCAACGTCTTTTGTGCGATATCCCTCTCATCTGTTTACGGACCATTTTTCTTTGATGGAAACATCGTTAACGTTTGGCAGTATCTTGCTATGTAACAAAGCTGGTTGTTCATTTTTCAGCAAGACAATGACCCTCACTCGACTAGCCAAGTGCTTGAACATCTGAATGAGCCGTTGGATTGGTCCTCAAACAGCCGGCGACTTAGCGCTTCTTAACCGGCTACTAGATTCACCAGATTTGACGCCCTGTGACTTCTTCCTGCAGGGTTTCATTACGGACAACGTTTATGCACCAACACTACCACAGAACATAGAAGAGTTGAAGAACCGGCTACGTACTGGCATAACAGCAGTGACGATGGCCATGCTTATCCGAGTTTTGAAGGTATTCGAATATCCATGTGATATTGTTCGTGTCGCTGGTGGAGGACATACAGAACATTTTTAATCTAAACTTGAGAGATTCGTAAATATGTGTCCCAAGTTACATAGTTGTACGTATGACGGTTTAATAAATATTTGCGTTCAAAATACGTACATTCTTTTGTAAACACCCTGTATATAGCACTTTTCACTTACAAAATCACACAACCACAACTCATACGTAATGAAAAGTTGGTCAGTGAACATACTTAGTTTTGTATTCCACCTGGAAGGCGGCGCGTGGTCTGCTCTTGTAAACTGAAGGGTAGGCCGAATGTAAGAAGTGAGTAGGAGCAGGAAAAAGTGAAATGCTTCGGTACTGCGTATAAGTTAAAACTCTTTCATTAGTGTATGAACATGTACAAATTATAATATTACTTAACTTTGTATGAGATGAGCACGTAGATGGGAAGCCCTACATGTATCAATGCTAACGGCTACTAGTAGTTGGATAAACTATCATTGAAGTAACTCAAGTAACAAAGCCTGTAATGGCTAACCTCCTAAGAAGTAGAAACAGTGTTGCTTGATCTTCTCCTTGGAATCAAATGGGCTGAATCTGGAACGGCGGTCGTAGAGCTGCACAGCGCCGGCTAGAGGGCGCTGTCGTCGATGTCTGTGTCGTAGGGCCAACCCAGCAGAGTGCACCTACGCTGTGGAATCGTAGCTATCGATACCACAATTGGGTCCAAAATAGTTTTAACAAACTTTGGCACAATGAATTCCATTCACCAAAGTCTCATGTTTCGTGGTTCTTATATTTTTCTGTTACTTAGAAAATCAATTTGTTACAATTTTACATTAAAGCACTTACTTAGAGGAATTTCTGTGTGTCACCGCCAGACACCACACTTGCTAGGTGGTAGCTTTTAAATCGGCCGCGGTCCGGTAGTATACGTCGGACCCGCGTGTCGCCACTGTCAGTAATTGCAGACCGAGCGCCGCCACACGGCAGGTCTTGCGACACGTCCTAGCACTCGTCCCAGTTGTACAGCCGACTTTGCTAGCGATGCTACCCTGACAAATACGCTCTCATTTGCCGAGACGATAGTTAGCATAGCTTTCAGCTACGTCAGTTGCTACGACCTAGCAAGGCGCCATTACCAACTGATATTGAGATATTAAAAACATGTACATTCAAGAGCGATGTTCTCCAATTGTGGAATAAAGTTAAGTATTACTTCAACTACGTACTTTATTTGCTACTACAATTTCAGTTAGCTGTTCCAGACCTCACGCCACTCTGCGTGAGCTTTAACGCGTGCCTTTCGGCTACCCGTCACTGTGCATTGGCTGTCTTGCCAGTCCACAACAATTTCACTGCATCGTTTTCCTATGAATCACATCGTGAGTAATAGTTCTAAGAAAAGTGCGAATTCCTTGACAGCAGTCCTATTTTTTTTCCCAAGTCATGTCGGCCGCTGTGACCGAGCGATTCTAGGCGCTTCAGTCCGGAACCGCGCTGCTGCTACGGTCGTAGGTTCGAATCCTGCCTCGGGCGTGGATGTGTGTGATGTCCTTAGATTAGTTATGTTTAAGTAGTTCTAAGTCTAGGGGACTGATGACCTCAGATGTTAAGTCCCATAGTGCTCAGAGCCATTTGAACCATTTTTTTGCAAATTTGTAACATGGCTGAGATTCGGACCCAGGTCTCCTGCAAACTAGGCAGATGTGCTAATTACTACGCCACCTCTGCACAGTGGCTCTGCACAACCACACACGCATTTTACCTGTAGATTGTAAATCCGAAAATAAACATTTGATGTAGTCATTGTTTTCATGCTTCAAATTCTTGTGGAAAAGTGCGAAAGTCTCAAATTAATGACGACTCGAACTCCGTTAGAGCTCATTCAGTCAAACGTCTGAATCTCTGTGGAGGAACGTTAACACATTCTTCCCCAAGATCCGAAACCAGAGTACGCAGTGATGTCGGACACTGGGGTCCTGAGCGAAGTAGACGTCCATCTCATCTTAAATGTCTTATGTTGGGTTCAGGTCGGGACTCAGGTTAGGTCACTAGGTCAGCCTACTTCAGGAATGTTGTTACCCACAAATCATTGCCTCAGACACGCTGCTTTATGACAGATTGCATTGTCATTCTCATACATACAGTACTCTGTTGTAAACAGTACACAACACTGCAAAACGCCTTCACATTCCTCTCCATATAGCGTTTCTTGCTACAAGTGAACCACTCTCAAAACATGGTAAACACTCTTATACTTTAACACCAGCTCCTCCGTTCTTCACCGTCGGCACTACACATGATTGCAGATAACGTTCTCCAGCGATTCGCTAAACCCAAACCCTTCCATCAGACTGTAACTTGGTATAGCTTGATTCATCACTCCAAATCACTCGTTTCTGGTCACCCACTGCCCAGTGGCGTCGCTCGATAGATCACCGCAAACATCGCTTAGCTATACAGAAACGTGTGGTTTATAAGGAGCTGCGTAACCATTGTACATCTTTTTAACTCTTTACACACAGTAATTGTGCTAAATGGACTGTTCGCAGCACTCTGGAACTCACGACTGGTTCGTTCCGCTGATTTCACGCGATTTTTTATAACCACCCTCTGCAGCGCTCGACGATCCCCGACAGTCTTGGCATGGAGTCTACCTTGTGCTGTTTTAGTCGTGGTTGTTCCTCAGTGTTTCCACTTCACAATCAAGTCACCAGCAGTCGTCTTGGGCAGCTGTAGATGGGTTGAATTGACCCAGATAGATCTGCTATTCAGGTGACCTCCAACGACTAATCCACGTCACTTACCTCTTCCCATCGTCCCATTCTGCTGTTACTGTCTCTGTACTGACAACACAGTACTCCCTGCCTCCTTTCTCCGGGCGGATCCGCCTCTTGTGACATCTGGTGGTCAGTTCAGCAATACATAACAGTGTCCGGATACATTTGATCGAATTGTGTTTATATTCCTTCTGGCAATTTGTTGCATTTTCCAAAGTCCCAGCCCAATTTGTAGCGCGTGATGGATAACACGCTGAAGCGCCAAAGGAACTGGTATAGGCTTGCGTATTCAAATACAGAGATATGTAAACAAGTAGAATACGTCGCTGCGGTCGGCAACGCCTGTATGAGACAACAAGTGCCTGACACAGTTGTTAGATAGGCTACCGCTGCTATAATGGCAGGTTATCAAGATTTAAATGAGTTTGAACGTGTCGGCGCACGAGCGATGGGACACAGTATCTGCGAGGTAGCGATGAAGTGGGGATTTTCCCGTACGACCATTTCACGAGTGTACCGTCAATATCAGGAATCCGGCAAAACATCAAATCTCCGACATCACAGCGGTCGGAAAAATATCCTACAACAACGGGACCAATGACGACTGGAGAGAATCGTTCAACGTGACTCTTCACGCAACTCTTCCGCAAATTGCTACAGATTCCAGTGCTGGGCCATCAACAAGTGTCAGCATGCGAACAATTCAACGAAACATCATCGATATGGGCCTTCGGAACCGAAGGTCCACTCGTGTACCCTTGATGACTGCTCGACGCATAACTTTACGCCCTGCCTGGGCCCGTCAACACCGACATTGGACTGTTAATGACTGGAAACATGTTCAAATTCTATCGAGCGGCTGGACGTATACGGGTGTAGAGACAACCTGATGAATCCTGTTCAAGCTGGTGGAGGCTCTGTAATGGTATGAGGCGTGTGCAGTTGGAATGATTTTGGACCCCCGATACGTCTAGATACGACTCTGACATGTGACACGTGCGTAAGAATCCTGTCTGATCACATGCATACACTCTTGTCTATTGTGCATTCCGACGGACTTGGGCTATTCCAGCAGGACAATGCGACACCCCATGCGTGCAGAATTGCTACACAGTGGCTCCAGGAACACTCTTTCAACTTTAAACACTACCGCTGGTCACCTAACTCCCGAGACATGAACGTTATTCAGCATATCTGGGATGCCTTGCAACATGCTGTTCAGAAGCCATCTCCACCCTCTCGTACTCTTACGGATTTATGGACAGCCCTGCAGGATTCTTGGTGTCAGTTCCCTCCAGCACTACTTCAGACACTAGTCGAGTCCATGCCACGTCGTGCTGCGGCACCCCTGAGAGCTCGCGGGGGTTCTGCATGATTCAAAAATGTTCAAATGTTTGTGAAATCTTATGGGACTTAATGCTAAGGTCATCAGTCCCTAAGCTGTCACACTACTTAAACTAAATTATCCTAAGGACAAACACACACACCCATGCCCGAGGTAGGAGTCGAACCTCCGCCGGGACCAGCCGCACAGTCCATGACTGCAGCGCCTAAGACCGCTCGGCTAATCCCGCGCGGAGGTTCTGCACGATACTAGGCAGGTGTAGCAGTTTCTTTGACTCTTCAGTGTATTACTTGATGGTGTCTCTCTTCTACATCTACATCTGCAACCACACTATGGAGCTCCCTGTAAACTGCATGGCAGAGAATACTTCTCAGTTTACCACTATTAAGCTTCTATGTGTTCCACTCGCGTATTGAGAAAAATGGTTCAAATGGCTCTGAGCACTATGCGACTTAACATCTGAGGTCATCAGTCGCCTAGAACTTAGAACTAATTAAACCTAACTAACCTAAGGACATCACACACATCCATGCCCGAGGCAGGATTCGAACCTGCGACCGTAGCGGTCGCTCGGTTCCAGACTGTAGCGCTTATAACCGCACGGCCACTCCGGCCGGCGAATATTGAGAGTGGGAAGAATGATTGCGTAAATGTTTCTGTAATCAATCTAATCTCGTGTTAGCAAGTCCTACGAGTGCGACTTGTAGCAGGTTGCAGTGTATTCCTAACCTCCTCACGTTATACGCTTTCTTGAAACTCTGTAAGTAGGATTCCGCTTTGTAGTTGGCATCTCTCTCCACGTGTGTGTGAGTTCATATTTTCAGCATCTCATTGCTGCTCTCCCGTGAGTCAAAGAGACCTGTGACATTTGTGTTGCCTCTTCATTGTATACGTTCAGTAACCTTTGGTGAGGGCCCCACATACTTCTGCAACATTCAAAGGTGGTTCGCAAGAGATTTTCGCTTACAGCCTTCTTGGTAGATTTATTTCATTCTCCCAGTGCACTCTCTTTTACCAACTATTGGGCTATGTATTCATTCCATTTCACATGTCTAAAAATTTTAAGATCCTGGTATGTATGAATAAGTGATACAAGTAGTGACTCTCTGAGAATTTTTTGAAATTTGTGGTAAGAGACCATGGGACCAAACTGCTGAGGTCATCTGTCCCTAAGCTTAGACACTGCGTAATCTAACATAAACTGACTTACGCTAAGGGCAGCACACACGCCCATGCCCGAGGGAGGCTTCGACCTCCGACGGGACGGGGGGAGAGGGGGGCGAACCTTGACATGGTGCCCTGGACCACGTGGTGACTCACTGATATTGCAGTTATAGGGTACTGCGTTTTTATAATCTTCTTGTGAATGTTGAGACGTGGAAAATTCTATATTTCTCAGCACTGAAAACAAGTTACCAATCCTTGCACCACTTTGAATTGATGGCTATTCGTACAGGTGTTTGTTTTTCGGGCAACGATTCATGACAAATAACTACATAATTTGCAGAAAGGTTGAGGTCACGATTGTTATTAACTGACCAATGGTCACAACATATTTCTCTAGGACATGCCTGAAGTTACTTGTATGTCTGTCGATGACTTTCCCTACTACGAAATCCTGTGTCCAGTCACAAATTTTCTTTGACACCTCACACGACAGCGCTTTCTTCAGTAAGTGTTCCTATATTGCTAAGTCAACTGCCTTTCACGAACTTCTTTTTTTTTTCTTTTTTTTTTTTAGAAATTCTTACACCCAGCTATGTATAAGTTGAGTGATTCCGCCACTGACTCTCAGATATAGTCTTCATAAGATATTAAGTTTTTATATTTTGAGGAGAGAAAATTCTACATTTCCTAACATCTGAGAGACTGCACTCCCTGACTGCCTTCATCCATGGTTTTCGTGAAATTACATGAGAAAAGCGGAAAGCGCGAGCTGGCTTTCACATGACCAGTGTATACGAAATCCATGATGGATAGCATGGGAGGGGGCGGGGGTGGGGGGGTCATTCTGCTCGAAGTACCTCATTACAGCTGAGCTCAGATTATATTTCGCAGTCAACACACTATAGCCTGAGAAATTTTACCATACGTCATGATCTCATTCTGTCGTTTGAGTTGACGTATAACGCAACTAAATACATATTTCATACACTGTAATTAACAGTTCAGGTATGCGCCTTTAGAGACGAGTTCCGGTGAGAGGACAATGCATATACTCTGCTACTTTTCTGTCGGCACTGTCTCCTGACCTCATTTAAGCCACTCGGATTCTCCCTTCACCATCTGACATGCGCTGCCGACCGACCGGAAAGCATTGTTCAGAAGCCTTGCTACTTTCACAAGCGCGAATTCTGAAGGTGGTTTCCCGGAGATTTTACACGCCACTGTGAAACCAATAAACAGGAGGATAAAAATGGTTTCGAGTTTATGTGAGAAACTAAATGTTATATTCAAAAGTAAGTCCCCAGTCTGTCTTTAACGGAAATTTCATAAGCAGCGTATGCTTACGAATTGAAACGTCGACATTAGATGCGCAATAAAAAGTTGACGATTGACCAATGCGCAACGCAGAGGTGCACAGTGGATGTAATAAGAAAGGACAGAGAAATAAATAAATGGAAGAAAGGAAAGACGAGAACTGATGACGTAACAGTGACTGTTATGAACTGAAGCGGAGATGTACTGGGCATACGAAGTACCGTAACGGGGGAAGGGCTAAGAAAATTCTGCGTGGATTCTACTGTGATAATACAAGGCCTAGAGTACAATCTAATGGAACATATATGGCCTCTTAAATGAAACAGAAGGATAAACTTGAATGTGACGCATAGAGAAATATGGAAGAGGTCTATTTGCAGCAGTGGATGAAAAATGAATAATGATGATGATTGTCCTCATCCTTATCTGAAGTCGAAACCCAAATCGCTTTTATAGAATTTGAGAAATCTTTCGATAAAAATGATAGAATTAAAAAACGGACGACAATAAACTTCGTAAGCGTTATGGAAAGCTTAAAGCGCGAAATAAAACCAGTAACTAACTCTGGAGAGAAAAGGAAAGATGAGATAAAAATAAATCTAAGAGTGAGACAAGCGTTTCTCTTTCGCTACTCATGTGAACATCTATTCTGACGGTGCCCTCAGTAACTGGAAATCAAAGAATTATCCAGGAATTAAATTAGACAAACAAAATGGAACACCATAGTTAGTGTAACTACAAAACCAGAAAACGGTAAAAAAAATTATAAAATTATAGCGGCAACATTAATATTGCGTTCAGAGAGACTTGGGCAGTTAAAAAGCAAACTACAAGCATCAGAGACGAGATTCTTGAGGAAAATGAAATGCTGCCCAAGAAGACGCCGAAGTAACAATGCACACGTTCGTAATGAGTTGACTGAACGTGCTGTTAATGGGGAAAACACAGAATGAGGAGACAGATAGAAAAAAGTTAGGATCATAATCAGAAATAAAAGACTACCCAAAGAAATCTGGACTATAACCGAAAGTAAGGAGAGACGTTGGTCGACTAGTAACTGGTAGTTAGAAACTTTTTGAAGACAGAAGAGGCAGATGTTTAAGGCCAGTATGAAAGACGATGATGACACCGTGTTAATTCCGCCATATACCTCAAAGTCGAAAAAGAGGAGGAGGAAGAGGAGGAGGATCAGATTCCACTTTGGATAAACAGGTACTTCCGAGAACTGACGTAGCTGCTGATGAAAAACCTTTCAAAAGTTCGCTCACACAGATCTATACTCTGATAAAAATTCTAATCACTATCTGCAAGAGACGATGGCTATTTCTCTCTCTCGCTCGCCTCAACCTTATAGGGAATTCACTTATTACATTTTTTTAACTTTTAATGTAACTGATGCTCGATATTCAGTGAGCGTGATGCTGAACATTTCTTTTAAATACTGAACACTTTTTCGTCCGATCTCAGTGCTTAATATTCGTTTCATGTTAGTCTGTAAATCAAGAATGCAAAATATATCTAAATTATGTAGTCGTATTTGGGATCATTACAACGATTATGGTACTGTCCTTCCGGTTCACCTTCATGCCCATGATTAGTTTTGATTAATCCATATTCAAAATGACTGCGTGATTCACACCTGCAAGTAGGATTGAGTTAGATACTTCGAGGACCACACGGTATTGCACCACATCTACAATTTACGTACGTACTCCGCAAGCCATTTCCTCTCCTGATCCACCTGTAAACAGAGCGAAGGAAAAACGACAGTCTACATACCATCGTATGAGCCCTAATTTCTCGTACCTTATCTTCGTGGTCCTTACCCGAAATACATGTTGATAGCAGCAGAACCGTTCTTATGTCTGCCTCAAATGCTGGTTCTCTAAATTTTCTCAATAGTGTTCCTCGAAAAGAGCGCCGTCCTCCCTCCAGAGATTCCAATTTGAGTTCCCAAAGCACCGCCACAGTACTTGCGTGTTGTTCGAACCTACTGGTAACAAATCTAGCAGCCAGCCTCTCTTCCAAGAGGAGACGGAAGGCAAGTGGGCTTCAAAAATTCGATTTTTACATTTTATCGTATTTGAAATGCCTGGTCTTTTCTGGGTGACACAGTTTTTGTTTTACATAAATACGACAATTTTTTCGTGAGATATGATGGTTTTCCTGACGCTCTGTTCAATCTGGGGACGGTGACAGCAGGGCTTATGACCGGCTATCTGCAGAACAACCCTGTGGTCCTAATGTCACAATTTCTAAATTAGAGTGTATTGGGCATGTCCAGAATAGAATGGGGTCCAGGTTGAGAAGATCTGACAAATGTTGAAATAGATAGAATACAGAATTATATATATAAGAAGAAATGTAGAGAATTCAGAAAACTTGGTAGAAGTACAGGAGAAGTGCCACAAATGACCAAAAACATTCTTTACCTGCATCAGTAATGAATGAAATTAAACCCATATTTAGAAACCTTTGTAAAGATACCTTGTTGAAGAAATGTCTTCATGGGAAAATTTTGGAGAAGTGTGGTCCATCTGTATAGGAGACCGCATGTAGACGATAGTGCGACCTAGTTTTGAGTACAGCTCGAATGTTTTGGATCCACACGAGATCGGATTAATTTTAAATTAATGTGTGAATTATGTCACTTGGAACCGGTTACCGAAAACTGTATTTGTTCAGTTTACAACCCTCAAATTTGGTGTTTATGATGCTATTTTATGCTTCAGTGATGGTGTAATTAGAAACCTGGATGTTTTGGAATTATTGGGCATAAAATCTAGTGGAAATACTGCAAAATCCTTGATGCAAATAGATAAAGAGAGAATCCGCAAAGCAGATACTGATAATTTAAAATGCACAAAAGAAGCCAGGCATAAAAGAAGAGGGACCAATAGAAGAAAAGATCTGTATGATTCAGATGATGCTCAGTATGGTGTAGGAAAATACTCGTGGTAAATAATTCTCATCAATAACTAAACTAGAATTGCAATATAAAACTTTAAATGGATTTTTCTAAAAACTACATTTTTTTTACTTTCAGGTACCATTATTTGATAAACTAAGGGAGTTAGAAACATCAAAAATTTGGTCAATTTGTGCTGCAGATGGTAATACGTTATTACAAGTAAATTGATAACCACTAAACAATAAAAAACTGTTTTATAATAATTAGTGTACAAAAAATAGTTAAATTTTACTAGTGAAAGAATATTTTTTTTCCTTCAAAACCATAAGAGGTATTATGTTCATTTTACTTGTAAATTGAGGCATATATGTTATATATATGCAGTAAAAATTTCATTGTTTTATCACTTATAGTTCTTTTGAAAAGTGTACCTATTCAAAGGGTAAAATAGCATTGGCAGAATAGGGATAAAAATTGCCTTCCGTCTCTCCTTAATCCGATCTCGTGTGGATCCAAAACATTCGAGCTGTACTCAAAACTAGGTCGCACTATCGTCTACATGCGGTCTCCTATACAGATGGACCACACTTCTCCAAAATTCTCCCAACCGAAGTGGACCATTCACCTTCCCTAACGCAGTCCTCACATGCTAGTTTCATTTCATATCGCTTTGCAGTGTTACACGCAGACATTTAAACGACATGACTGTGTCAAGCACCGCACTGCTAATGCTGTATTCGAACATTACAAGTTTGTTTTTCCTACTCATCTGCACTAACTTACATTCCTCTACATTTAGAGCTAGATGGCTTTAATCGCATCAACTATAAATTTTGTCTGTCAACTTGTATCCTCCTTCAGTCACTCAACGACGATACCTTCCCGTATACCACAGCATCATCGGCAAGCAATCGCGAATTGATGCCCATCCTACCGCCAGATGATTTCTGTATACAAAGAATAATAGCGGTCCAATCACACTTCCATGGGGCACTCCTGATGATATCCTTGTCTCTGATCAACACTCTCCGTCGAGGAGAACACTCTGGGTTCTGTTACTTAAGAAGTCTTCAAGCTGTTCACATATCTGGGAACCAATGCCATATGTTCGCACCGTTGTTAACAGTCTGCGACGGGGCACCGTATCAAATGCTCTTTGGAAATCTGGAAATATGCAATCTGCCTGTTGCCCCTTCTTCCTTAGTTCACAGCATATCATGTGAGGAAAGGGCAAGCTGAGTTACGCATGAGCGATGTTTTTTAAAGCCGTGATGATGCCGGCCGGAGTGGCCGAGCGGTTAAAGGCGCTACAGTCTGGAACCGCACGACCGCTACGGTCGCAGGTTCGAATCCTGCCTCGGGCATGGATGTGTGTGATGTTCTTAGGTTAGTTAGGTTTGAGTAGTTCTAAGTTCTAGGGGACTTCTGACCACAGCAGTTGAGTCCCATAGTGCTCAGAGCCATTTGAACCATTTGAAAGCCGTGATGATTCGCGACAGAAGCTTTCCAGTTCAAGGAAATTTATTACATTCAAATTCAGAATTTGTTGACCTTCGCTGGGTGGCATTTGTTAGCAGAAGCGGTGGGCAGGCGAGACGTGACACCGCATTGTGTACTTACACGTGTAAGTTTTCGCTACTAATTGTGATTAACCATGAATTTTTTTGTTAGTACTTAATAAAGCATACAGAACAGATATTTGTGTTAAGGAATGTGTTGTGTGTCGGTGGGAGCGCGTGGCGAGGTAAGACCGCCGCAGGCAAACCCGGGGGCGGCGACCCGCCGTCCCTGGAGCGTCGGCCACGGCCGGCCTTCAACTCTGGAGTCCAGGCCGACCTCCAGTGCCTACTCCCGGTAGGCTAGGCTACTACCCTGGCGACGCACATCCGCCGCTCTTCCCTGCTAGCGCAGCCTCGCGTGGGACTGCCGAACAACACTCAATTCGTCCCGAAATTACTATTGCGTGATGTGGTGCAACGGTTCGTACGCGGGAAAGCGTAGGTGCCCAGATTCCAGTCCATCCATCCTGACATAAAAAAACTGGAGAAGTGATACACAAGTGACCAGGTACCTCACGTCGGAAGCTGCAGGGGTATCCAGACATCATTGTGTAATGCGGAATCGGCCACTAGATACGGCGTACCCGCCAATATCAAACCAGATGGGGAGTATTGTGTTGGTAGTAGAGAAGCAGTAACATCAGAATAGGTCAGTCAGGGGAGCCGGTGACTGACAACGTGGAGTTAAGTCATTGGATGTCAACTGAGTAACCAGTCCATCACGTTGATTTCAACCCTTCCGAAGGGGTCCAAGTCGACTGTTGCTGGAGAGACTGTGAAGTGGAAACCCCAAAGAACAACCAAAGCTAAATCAAGACCAGGCAGACCTCATGTATTGACGGACAGGGGCATTGGTGGTGGTAAAAACACACTTGTGAGTTCCAGAGCGCTACCAACAGTCCTGTTGGCACAATGACTGACGACAGGGTACTATGGTCGAGCAGCTCCTCACAAGCCACACATTTCTGCAGTCAGTGCTAAATGAAGGTTGACGTAGTGTAAAGGGCGACACATGTGGACAGTGGATGACTGGAAACAAGTGACTTGCAGTGGTTAATCATGTGGCAATCCGATGAAAGGCTCTGTTTTTGGGGGCTGCCTGGAGCACGTTGTTTGCCACCATGTGTAGTACCGACAGTGAAGTACGGACGTAGCCGTGTCAACGGTGTGGGGGTGTCTTTCGTGGTTCTAGTGCTGTCCCTTTACCGCGCTTAACAAACCGCTAAACGCTGAAGGATATGGACACGTTTTACATCATATCGTAGTGTAGGGGAACTGCTCCGAGACGATGACTGTTCGTCTGAGAATGATTATGCAACCTATCTAAGTGCAGCATCTGTGAGGCAACCATTTGTGAACAATAACTTTCCTGAAATGAACTGGCATTCGCAGAGTCCCAACCAGAACTCAATGGAAGAGCTTTGGGATGGTCATTTTTTATTTTATTTAGCGTATGGCTAATACAGACGTACCATGAAATTAAATTACTTATACATATGTACATATTGACACACAAGAAACTTAAGTTTGTCTTTACAACTGAATATCCAGTCCTTCAATCCAGCGCACTGCATCTGGAGTTGCTAGCAGGAAGTCCTCTTTGGTGCCGTGATAGGCTCGAATCCTGCATTCACTGACAATGTGGGGAACAGTCTGGTATGGAGCCCCGCAGTCACAGGCTGGATCATGCAGCTTCTTCCACTTAAAGAGGGCGTCCCTGCATCGGCCATGGCCGGTACGGATTCTGTTGAGAGTAGTCCAGGTCTTGCGTGGTAGGTCGAATCCACTTGGAAGTTTAGCACCTGAGAAGATGTTATGCAGGTACACATCTGTCACTGCTTCCCACCGACCTTTGTCCGCAGCTCGTGGTCGTGCGGTAGCGTTCTCGCTTCCCACGCCCGGGTTCCCGGGTTCGATTCCCGGCGGGGTCAGGGATTTTCTCTGCCTCGTGATGACTGGGTGTTGTGTGTTGTCCTTAGGTTAGTTAGGTTTAAGTAGTTCTAAGTTCTAGGGGACTGATGACCATAGATGTTAAGTCCCATTGTGCTCAGAGCCAGAGCCACCGACCTTTCCATTCTTCGAGAGGTTCGAAATCCTTAGCAACCATGTCAGCAGCATCGCACAGAGTTGGATGGCGTGATTTCAGTCTCTTGCGGTTTAAAAGTGGCAGGTCGCTATGCACGGGTAGGTTAGAATTCTTGGAGATCTTGTGGAATTCTCTCATAAGCGCAGTACATCTGCGTAGATCAGGAGACATTATACCGGTTAACAGTGGAAGCCAATAAACTGGAGTAGATCTGATTGCGCCAGATATTATGCACATTGTCGTATTCAGCTGGGTATCAACAAGCCTTGTATGATGACCGTTCGTCCAAACAGGTGCACGATACTCAGCACTTGAGTACACCAAGCCCAGAGCTGAAGACCGCAGGGTGGTTGCTGAAGATCCCCAGGTAGTTCCGCATAGCTTATGGAGGATGTTGTTTCTAGTCCTCAGCTTTTGAGCTAAGTTAAGAAGGTGTTGTTTGAAGCATAGTGCACGATCCAGGACGAGACCAAGATATTTTGGGTTCCAATTATGACGAAGAATTCTGCCTCTGAAACTTTTACGTTCGCCAACCGGTTATTTAGATGGAAGCAACATACTTCTGTTTTACGCAGAGTGGGTGGAGTCTCCAGATTTTGAAATATGTTACTGGCCATTAAAATTGCTACACCAAGAAGAAATGCAGATGATAAACGGGTATTCATTAGACAAATATATTATACTAGAACTGACATGTGATTACATTTCTGCGCAACTTGGGCGCATAGATCCTGAGAAATCAGTACCCAGAACAACCACCTCTGGCCGTAATAACGACCTTGATTCGCCTGGGCACTGAGACAAACAGAGCTTGGATGGCGTGTACAGGTACAGCTGCCCATGCAGTTTCAACACGATACCACATTTCATCAAGAGTAGTGACTGGCGTATCGTGACGAGCCAGTTGCTCGGCCACCATTGACCAGACGTTTTCAATTGGTGAGAGATCTGGAGAATGTGCTGGCCAGGGCAGCAATCGAACATTTTCTGTATCCAGAAAGGCCCGTACAGGACCTGCAACATGCGGTCGTGTATTATCCTGCTGAAATGTAGGGTTTCGCAGGGATCGAATGAAGGTTAGAGCCACGGATCGTAACACATCTGAAATGTAACGTCCACTGTTCAAAGTGTCGTCAACGCGAACAAGCAGTGACGGAGACGTGTAACCAATGGCACCCCATTCCATCACGCCGGGTGATACGCTAGTATGGTGATGACGAATACACGCTTCCAATGTGCGTTCACTGCGATGTCGCCAAACGCGGATGCGACCGTCATGATGCTGTAAACGGAATCTGGATTCATCCGAAAAAATTACGTTTTGCCATTCGTGCACCCAGGTTCGTCGTTGAGTACACCATTGTAGGCGCTCCTATCTGTGATGCAGCGTCAAGGGTAACCGAGCTCAAGGGTCTCCGAGCTGACAGTCCATGCTGCTGCAAACGTCGCCGAACTGTTCGTGCAGATGGTTGTTGTCTTGCAAACGTCCCCATCTGTTGACACAGGGATCGAGACGTGGCTGCACAATCCGTTACAGCGATGTTGATAAGATGACTGTCATCTCGACTGCTAGTGATACGACGCCGTTGGGATCCAGCACGGCGTTCCGTATTACCCTCCTGAACCCACCGATTCCATATTCTGCTTACAGTTATTGGATCTCAACCAAACCGAGCAGCAATGTCGCGATACGATAAACCGCAATCGCGATAGGTTACAATCCGACCTTTATCAAAGTCGGAAACGTGATGGAACGCATTTCTCCTCCTTACACGAGGCATCACATCAACGTTTCAACAGGCAACGCTAGTCAACTGCTGTTTGTGTATGAGAAATCGGTTGGAAACTTTTCTCATGTCATCACTTGTAGGTGTCGCCACCGGCGCCAACCTTGTGTGAATGCTCTCAAAAGCTAATAATTTGCATATCACAGCATCTTATTACTGTCGGTTAAGTTTCGTGTCTGTAGCACGTCATCTTCGTGGTGTAGCAATTTTAATGGCCAGTAGTGTAAATATCTAATGCAGACAGGTCATTGGCTAGAATCTCTTCTGTTGTCTTCATTTCCTGGTGTTTTACGGCTAGAGCCAGGTCATCGGCATAGCAGTATTTTCTGGACGAAGTGTCAGGTAGATCAGATAGATACAGGTTGAACAGTAAGGGTGAGAGAACTGATCCTTGAGGCAATCCATTGTTCAGCTTCCTCTCGTTACTTATGTTGCTTCCAGTGATTACCTGGAACTTCCGATCACTTAGAATGCTGTTAATCAGTCGAGCCATTGTTTTGCAGGGTATAATGGGGAGAAATTTGTAGATAAGGCCTTCCCTCCAGACAGTGTCGAAGGCGGTACTTAGATCAACAAATGCCACAGATGTTTTCTGCTTCATTTGGTATCCTGACTCTATGAAGAATGTGAGAGACAATACTTGGTCGTAGCAGCTACGTCGTGGTCTGAATCCTGCCTGGGACGGTCTTTGATCTCATATATAATGAATAGGAGGTCGTGGTTGTGATATCGTCAGTCATACGACCACACCACCGCCTGAGAGATCGATTCGCCGCAAGCGATTTTCTCGATAAACGGAACAGAAGAAGGGCTGTGCTAGCCAAAGAGTACACAGCCAGTCGCAGTACTTATGCTCGCCGCGTAGCGCCGCTAGGCCACTTCATGTGTAGTAGGAGTGCTGTGCAGTTGTGGCAGTCTACAGTTCGTAGCCGCGATCAGTGGTCAGCCAGTGCCGATGTTAGTCAGTCATCGTCTGCAGCTCACTCATTGCCGCCGTCGAGCCTTTGTAACCCAGTTCCAAGTTAGTCTTCAAATTCACCAGATTCGACATTCAAGATTACGAGAGATTAATTCGTCACTGCAAGATTTGTGACTTGTAAATTATGTCATTCTACCGACGCTTAGTCTAGTCGCGTCTTCTATAATTGTCAACCAACAGATCATAGACTACAACAAAGTTAAGTAATAAATACTTTCTTATTTTGTACTCCTGCTAAGTAATTGTGTTTTCCTGTTGTAGCTACCAAGCAGTCATGGGATAATAGAACCGACGTTTCCACCTCCTGGCTACCTCATATTTGCTACCTCATGTTTATGGACTTGGTTATGGTGGAAGATCGAGAGCCATCAGTGGTTGTTAAAATGTTAAGATGTAGGCCGAATCACCTATTTACACTGTAGATAGATGGCTGAGATGACATTTTAACTTTGCCTTTGGGATGAGTTAGAATGTCGACCTCGTTCCACACCTCAGCTTCCGAGACCCTTCCATGGTTTCGGCTCTTGAGAAAGCATGCGCTGACGTTCCTCCACTGACATTAAGACAAGCCGTTAAAAGTGTTCGCAGCAGATCTCAAGACATCATAAAGGCGAAGAGTGGACGCACCTCGTATTAATATCTATTAATAAGTGTGGCGATGCTTTTGGTCCCATATTGTGCATCTACGTATAAGCTGCGTCGTTAGAAAATGGTAGCTTATTGCAGTAAGCCTTGTAGAGGACAGACTCTTTGTGCTGTGACGGGCAGTTGAACCTGAAAGCAATTATACGTAACGTTTGTCACATAAATCGTTGAAAAGACTCGTTTTACGTTTGATGACACCATTGCCAAATGATCGGAGTAAACTGTTATAAAACCATTAAATGCCTGAGAATAGGCGTAAGGAGTGGTTTAATGAGTAACTCCCGTACTAAACTATTCGTAGGACAGGCAGATGCCGCTCTCAGATACTTTGGATAATCAACAGGAAGTGATGCTTACGGAAGCCTCGTTCGCTCTGTACTTGGGTGCAGTTATGCAGTCAGCGACTCTTAGCTGGTAGGATTGAAAGAACCAAAAGAGGAGATCAAAACAAGAGCGGCGCGTTTCTTCACAGGTTCGTTTGGAACGCGTGGAAGCGTCGAGAAGATATTAGTCCATGTCTAACGGCAGACAAGTCAGGCGTGAATCGCTGCGTAGTTTACTGTTAAAAGTTTTGTAGGTTACGTTCCTAGAATAGTTAGCCACCACACTGATTCCTAATACAACAGATCAGGAACTTAATATTAGAGATATTTGAGCCTACAGGCAGATATACAAAGTTGTAAGTAGCTTGTTTGTATGTTGGAAGCGCTATAGACTATGTTAACCCATTTCTGCCTAGCGTAACATATATGTCACGGAACAGCCTGTCATTGTTTTCTCTCGTTGGCAACAATACCTGCGTTTGGAGTGGCTATTGTTGTATGTCTTTCAGATAAGGAGCCTTTGTTGTTCATGTTTAGGTAGGTTTCAGTCAGTTGCAAGCATCAAGTGGTCGGTGACTGGTGCTTCAAGTACGGAAGACTTTTCTGAGTGAGATCATGTCTTTGAATAAGAAGTAAATATCATTATTGATCGCAAATTATATTACAATTTGTTTAAATTATGGTCGATTATAATGTTAAAAGTACTGAAATTTATGTTAATGGTTATCTACAAAATGCAATTCTTATTTTTGTGGTTCCAAATACAGTTTTATTTTTGTGTTGCATATATGTCACGCTAGGGAAAACAATGAAAATAACGATTCGTTCTCTTTAGAGGTCGATCTCTCCATGAGATGCTGGCTATTCTTGAAGGGGGGAAGAAGATGCAACAGATATATTTATTGAACCTCCTGAAGCTAATGTGGATTCGGATGAAGATTCTGGGGAAGAAGATGGGGAAGGAAACGTCGATAATCTAGGACCAAGGCAACTCCAGGCTGGTGCAGAAGTGGTTTTAGCAAGTAAAAACAAGTTAGATAGTGAACATGAGATTAATTTCTCTACTGTTGATAAACCAGATGAACACGAAAAGTCACAGATCCTAAAAACTTTAATCAGAGATTGGAAAAAAGACGATCTGCATAGTGTTAGTTCTGTATTTCCTGAGAGTGATGATAGTAAATACAGAAAATTATCTCCAGTTCAGTGCTTCGAATTATTTTGGAACGACGAAGTAATTGAATTTCTTCTCACTGAGTCGAAGAAGATGCTTTGTTCAAGAACTGCTCAGATCCAAAAATAACATATGAAGAGATAAAAAGTTTTCTAGGAATTCTAATTCTTTCGGCTATAATCCTTTACCTAGCAGAAGATATTACTGGGATTCTGGATTGGACATAAGAAATGAAATAGTCCACAGCATGATGAGAAGGGACAGGTTTGAAACGATTAGGAGATTCATTCACTCGTGTGGCAATACAAAAATAGATGCTAATGACAGAATGTGGAAACTTCGTGAATTAATAAATATGCTAAGAAAAAAGTTTGCTCTCCACTTTCAGCCTGAGCAAGATTTGACTTACGATGACAGCATGATAAAGTGTTTTGGCAGACATGGATGTAAACAGTTTTGATTTGGGTACAAAGCATAGCGTCTAAACACAACCATGGGTTATCTAGTGGACTTTCAAATATACAAAGGAGCTGATCCTCAAAGGAATGAAAAATATGATAAAGCATTTGGAAAATGTGCTGCTCCTTTGGTTCAAATGATCGATTCTCTTCCTGAAAAGAACAAACATCTTCCTTACAGGTTTTATTTCGACAACCTGTTTACATCGCAAACAATGTTGATTTACTTGAAGCAAAGAGGTTTTGGTGCAACTGGAACTATTCGTGAAAATCTTCTGCCTAAAGGGTGCCATCTCATACCTCATAACACTATGTCCAAAAGGAATAAGAGAAGAGATTTTGATTACAAGATCAGCAAGGAAAGTGGAATAATCACTCCAGATGGCTAGATAATTCTACAGTAACAATTGCTTCCACAGACCATGGTATCAGTCCAGTTAGCACCGTTGCCCGATACTCTATTCAAGAGAAGAAAAGAATACTTCTAACTCGAACTAATGTAATTGGAGAATACAACGAAAATATGGGAGGAACTGACCGAGTGGATGAAAATGTAGCGTTATATAGAGTGAGTGTCAGAGGAAAGAAATGGTGGTGGTCAATTTTTACATGGCTTCTAGATATCTCTATACACAATGGGTGGCTTCTTCATAGAAAGACTGGTATAAATATGCCTCAGCCGCACTTAAGGCACTACACTCTATTCAAACCAAGGCAGAGTGTTGCACGATATTAGATAGGATGAAACAAATCATCTGGTAGCCTTGGTGCCAAGAAAAAAAGAAGACGCTGTGCGGCGGAAAACTGCAAAGGAACCCCAAGAACAATGTGCTGCAAATGTGATGTTGGTTTGTGCGTAGAATGTTTTCTGCCATATCACAGAAAGTGAGTACTGTCGCCTGAACTTGATGTAAATCACATACAGTGTATTATTTTACTTGCTGTCATATATTCTGCCTAAAATGTATGTTCTGCCTAGCGTGACATATATGTTACGCCCTTTTATGTTTTGATTGTTGTATTGCTTTTCTTTGATGACAATAAACACATAAATATCTAATTTGTAGAAATCAGAAGAATAAAATAATTAAGGCAGAAATGGGTTAATATCGCTGACAGCGCCCTGGGCCCTCGGCAAGATTGAAAGGACTAGCAGTTAATGAGTGGGTAGGGAAGTGTATAGACATGATATTCTTAGTGGAGACTCTGTGTTGCCAGGAAATGCATTGTCAAGTCAGATGAAATGATGGTTTTATAAGAAAATACGGAAGGAAATGTATGACGACAGATGTATGGTTGATAATGTTTGGGCAGTGGAAATATTGACAACTATATAATTTTTGGAACTGGATGTCACATGAATAAGGTAAAATTTTCTAAATACATTGTTTGCTCTTCTTCAAAATCTTTCTTTTTCCTGATCATATGCCTACTGGTAGCTAGAGTCTATAGCAATTAGAATCTTTTTATTCAGCTGGCAGTTGTTGCTACTTTCTGTAATTGCTGTAGTTCGTGTTACGAAGATTTTCTGTGGCGAAGCACCCCTCGCTGCACCCTTGCACGTTGTTATTCGATCTACCCACTTAACGTTCAGATTACTTCTGTTAAACCCAGTTTTCTCAAATCTTCTATTCGTTTCTTGTGTAAACTGTTTATCATCTGCGTTTCACTTCCGTACAAGAACACAATCCAAAAAAATACCTTCAGGAAAGACTTCCTATCACTTAAACTTGTATTCTACATCTACATCTACGTACATAACCTACAAGACACCGTACGTTACGTGCCGCAGGGTACACTATACAACTAATAGTCATTTCTTTTCCTGTTCCATTGGCGAACAGAGAGAGAGAAAAATTGCTGTCTAAATGCCTCAGTAAGTACTCTAATTTCCAGAATCTTATATTCGTGGTCCTGAAGCGAGAGGTACATTGGCAGCAGCAGAATCGTTCTGCAGTTACCTTCAGATGCTTATTCTCTAAATTTTCTCCGTAGTGTTCCTAGAAAAGAATGTCGCCTTCGCTCCAGAGATTGCCATTTGAGTTTCCGAAGCTTTTCCGTAATACTTGCATGTTGTTCGAATCTCTTGGTAACAAATCTAGCTACTCGCTCTAAATTACTTCGATGTCTTTGCTTCATCCGACCTGGTACGGATCCCAAACGCTCAAACAGTTGTCAAGAATACGTTGCTGTAGTGTCCTACATACGGTCTCCTTTACAGACGAACAACACTTTCACAAAACTCTCCCAATAAGCCGAGTCGATTAGTCGCCTTTCCTACCAGATTCCTCAGATGCTCGTTCCGTTTGATATCACTTTGTTACGTTACACCCAGATATTAAACGACGTGATTTTCACAAGCAAGACACTAGTAATGCTATATCCGAACATTGTGGGTTTGTTTTCCCTACTCATTCACATTAACTCACTTACTTTTTTTTTATTTTTTTTTTTTTTTTACATCTAGAGCTAGCTGCTGAGATTTATCACGCCATCTAGAAATTTTGACTTAGTCATCTTGTATCCTCCTACAGTCACTCAACTTCGGAACTTCGGCACCTACCCGTACACCGCAGTGTCATCAGGAAATAACCGCCGTTTGCTGCCCACCCTGTACGCTAAGTCATTTATGCATACAGAAAATAATAGCGGTCCTACCACACTTCCACGGGGCACTCCTGACGATAGCCATGTCTCTGCTGAACACTCGCCGTCGAGGACAACCTGCGGGGTTCTATTATTTAAGAAGTCTTCGAGCTAATCACATGTCTGGGAACCTATTCCATATGGTCTACTTTCGTTAACAGTCTGCATTGGGGCACCGTGTCAAACGCTTTTCGGAAATCTAGAAATACGGATATTGCCTGTTATCCTTCACGGGTAGCTCGCGATATGTAATGTGATAAAAGGGCAAGTTCGTGTTAACTAAAGCCTCTTTCTCAAAAATGTTTGCCTTGCTGTAACCATTCTGCATTTTATATTCTCTAATTCGCCCATCATCAGTTATTTTGATGCCCAAACTGCAAAACTCATCTACCGCTTTCACCTGGGACCTGCATGCAACAGTATTTCTTAACAATGAACAGCCTCAACGACTAAGCCTTTGGCTCTCTACGCCGCCTGATTTTTTTTTTTGGGGGGGGGGGGGAGGACTTTTGGAAATTACCGTGTTTGTGCCCCATTTCAGCTTCTTTGGCTGAAATGCGGCGCTACACAGCAACACCAGCAAATGCTGTCACTCCAGACATGATCCGAAGACGTTCGTATTGGTGTTACTGTCGACTGAATGTTTGTTGTGTGTCCGTTAGAGATCACTGAAAATTTGGGAAAAAAAGTGAAAACTTCGAACCTAAGTTTAACTGAACCTTACCCCGAGTTTGCACCTGCATTCAAGTAGCAGACATACTCTTATATAATCGGATGGTCCTTTTGAAAACAAAACTTTCTGCGCTATAATCTTATTTTGAAGATCAATTTATTTGCCAATATCACTGTCTTAACACAATTATTGGATTACTAGTTTCAGCAGTATGTATTGCCATCTTCGGATCTATAAGAAGAAAATATGTCGAGGTTAAAGACTTATAGGCAAAAAAAAAGTATAGTAGGGAATACACAACAGCTCAACGACAAAAATTACGTAGCCATACAATCGGGCAGTGTTAGTTAAATCATACAACGGTTCCACAACTCTGTCACATGAGGACTATGCAGTATGCTGTAAAACAACAGCTCACGTGAAATGCTGCTCATAAGGACGGATACCATCCAAAGTAAATATATAATAATGAACACCTCTAAGAAGTATATTTTCTTAAATAAAAACATACCGTTGAAAGGTTGATACATTACGATGTCATGTCAGGTGCCCTATCATAAAGTATGAACAACTTTGAACCTAATTAGCAACCTCTAGTTAATTGGACATGTAACTGAAAACAGTTTGATCGTAACTACGCAAATAGGCAGGTCACTGTTTTGTTTATTTTTTATGAATGTGTGAAGAACAGAAAGTGTTTGTGATTCATAAAGTGGTATAAAAGTGTGCTGTTTCTGGTATTCTGCTAATAAAAATGGAGTAGGATCCCGTATAAACAAACTAATTGAAGATGATTTAATTACTTATACAATATCAGTTCCTCGTTAAGAGTTTATTACAGCCTCAAGATAACGGATTCGTGACCTACGTGCCGTTTTCTGCACAGGGGAAAACTACTATAGAAGACTGCAGACGTGAACATTAAATTAGGACTTACGCATTCCACTCAGAGCTGTGGAAGCAAATAAGCAGCTCGTGTGTACTGCAATCTTAAAATACAATCGCACCAAAAAGTATTGGCACACGTGTGTATTTATCGTTGCTGGTTACAAACGCCGCACCTTCCCGTACACAGCATATGTACGTGCTACCTCACATACCAGACATTACAATTCTGCCCACAGTGCCTACCATTAACAAAGAAATGCAGTGTTAAGGGCAAACATGTATCTTGTTGCACACACACAGTATTGGCATAGAGCATGGCTTCTCGGTATATTGCTGGGTTTTCAGGTACCGGAACTCCATCTGCTGACGGAATACACACTGCGTGTTGTTGACGGCCCAGTCGCTAGTATGTTGCTGTATCGCGCGATAGTGGTCAGCATGGGACCGAAGAAGAAGGAACATTCAGTGGCGTTGCGTGAGAGTTGGTAATGCTCCATTCACAAGGGAGAAGCTATCGACAAATCGGAGCAGAGTTGTCTGTTAGCTACACCACGGTACGAGCCATCATTCATAAATAAAAGAGACTGGAACAACAGTGAATAAGTGTCGTCCTGGACGTCCAAAAGTGCTTACAACCCGAGAGCGTCGCCGTATCATCGCACTTGCTCGGAAGGAACCTGCTCCAAGTGCAGCAGCTATTGCTGAGGTTGTTCAGACAATGTCCGACAAAACGGTTAGTGTTCAAACTGTACGAAATGTGTTGAGTGAGGCTGACATGCATAGACGCTCTAAAAATGGTTCAAATGGCTCTGAGCACTGTAGGACTTAACATCTATGGTCATCAGTGCCCTAGAACCTAGAACTACTTAAACCTAACTAACCTAAGGACATCACACACATCCATGCCCGAGGCAGGATTCGAACCTGCGACCGTAGCGCTCACGCGGTTCCAGACTGAAGCGCCTAGAAACGCACGGCCACACGCCGGTATCATGGTCTGGGTCTGTATGGCGGCGTCCGGCGTTGGAAATCTAGCTGTAATGGATCATATGAGATACATCGACGTGTTGCGAGGTAATTTACACGCTAGTGCACAGACATTGGGCCTTACTGGGGTGTTTCATTTCCTGCAAGACAACGACCCAAAACATACCGCCATGAAAACCCGGTAGTGGTTACTGTACAATGCCCCCAGAAGGGTTCTAACACAATCTCAGAGACGTGATTTGAACCACATTGAGAACCTGTGGGCTCATCTTGACACACAAGTCAGAAAAAGGCCTCCGTCCGATAAAAATGATTTGGAGGAAGTGCTCCTGGAGGAACGGTCGAAAATTTCCCCTGATATCACCTGGAATTTAATACAAAGCATTCGTAGGCGTTTACGTGCTGTTATACATGCTAAAGGGATGCACACTAGCTATTAGAAGGTGAATGTCAATGAAGAAAACGAACACACAGTCCCATTCATACGCGTGTGCCAATACTTTTTTGGATGCAGAAGAGCGACGTTTATTTTCATAACACTGTATGTTACTTTACGGACAGGTGATCTGGACATATTTGTAACCTATGTAATGTAAGGTGGCACGTGTCTAGAGTCTGTTGTGAAATACATGTTTCGTTTAACCTACAACCACTAAAATGTAACTGTGCCAAAACTTTTTGGTGTGATTGTAAATGAAATCAGTGACACGTCGTCTGTGCCAACACAGAGGAGGTATGAAGGAGAGAAATTTTCAAGGGAAAGGTTTTATTATACGCACGTATGTATGTAGTTTCACCTGCCATAATACTCCATAAGAAAGGAAAATCTACCAAATACGATGCAGAATGAGATTTTCACTCTGCAGCGGAGTGTGCGCTGATATGAAACTTCCTGTAGATTAAAACTGTGTGCCCGACCGAGACTCGAACTCGGGACCTTAGCCTTTCGCGGGAAAGTGATCTACCATTTTTTTTTTTTTTTTTTTTTTTGTAATCTCATTTTGTTTCGTTTTTGTTCGTTGTATCTGCTCGGGGCGGACGTCAGAAGACACTCGATTCAGTTCGTGGTTGATCCATTAACTCAGTTTTTTAATTACAGAGGGCAGCTAACCCTCTGACCGAACACGCTGAGTTACCGTGCGAGCCCATCTGAGCTACCGAAGCCCGACTCACGCCCGGTCTTCACAGCTTTACTCCTGCCAGTATCTCGTCTCCTACCTTCCAAACTTTACAGAAGCTCTCCTGTTTGGAAGTTAGGAGACGAGATACTGGCAGGAGTAAAGCTGTGAGGACCGGCCGTGAGTCGTGCTTCGGTAGCTCAGATGGTAGAGCACTTGCCCGCGAAAGGCAAAGGTCCCGAGTTCGAGTCTCGGTCGGGCACACAGTTTTAATCTGCCAGGAAGTTTCATACTAAATACGACGTTTAACGCCATACAGCACGACTGATCCAATTTTTTCCTTGTAACTAAAACGTTATCGCGTCTCATTTGCTACGTTTCTCTTTCTGATGTGCCAGATTCTTTATTTCACGCTCCGCTTTGTAGTGGAACGCGTTATTCCTATGGCGTCACCAGCTCCTCGTCCTTGTGTTTTCACTTGCCGTGAGAGTACGTCTTAAGACTTCTTTGCTCTGTTCTAGTTGCCAGGCAACAGCGCACGCCCGCTCACTCTAGTTGCAGTGTCTGAAGGGGTACGCGAAGCGTGACTGGCGAGTCAGCTTGCACCTGCACACGTTTGGTTGCACAGCGCTCACTGCCCCTCGCCTCGCTTGCGGCTGCGCCCTCTCCACCACACGAGGTGCACTGCGTGTATACGGTAGCTACTCGCCGGAACCGTTTCGTGTCCGGACGCCAAAGCAGAGCAGCGAGGCACGAGTCGACGTGAGTGCTGCGCGACAGTGTGGTGTGCCCCAGGGACGTCCCGTAAACAAATACCCGCCGAGCTGGTGGCGGCTTTAACAGTAGCAGTACGGCCAAGTGGTTCCAGCTGCCTGCTCGCGATGACGCGGCAGGAGTGAGGGAGCGGCCAGGGCCAGGCACGCGGGGTGCGCTATTCCTGTCGCGGCGCCAGCGCCACGTGCGCGGCACGTGCCAGCGCGCCGGCGACCTACTTGTCTGCCGGGCTCCCGGCTTCCTGCGGCTCCCTGTGCCCTCCCGCCCACGCTCAGGCGCCCGTGACCGCTGCAGCGGTCACCCGATGTGTTCGCCGCCTCGTGCCGTGCTTGCGACATCGCCGAAGAGGAGGGCGGCAAAAGGATTCGGCCGACAGCCTGGAACCGCGGGCGAAGCTTGCCCAGCACTCGTATCGCGCGGCGGCAATTTGAACGAAGTTGGTCCACCTTTCGGCTTTACGACCGCTCGTGGATGACACGCAGACACGTACAGCGCTGTACATTTTTCAACTAGTGGCAAAGAGAGTACAGGCGCAAAGAGCACAGACGACGAATAACTTCACGGACGACAGTAGCCAGACAGACAATGGTAGGAGATCATCTACATCTACACCTACATTTATACTCCGCAAGCCACCCAACGGTGTGTGGCGGAGGGCACTTTACGTGCCACTGTCATTACCTCCCTTTCCTGTTCCACTCGCGTATGGTGATCTCCTCGGGAGGTATAAGTAAGGGGAAGCAATATATTCGATACCTCATCCAGAAACGCACCCTCTCGAAACCATGGCCAGCAAGCTACACCGCGATGCAGAGCGCCTCTTTTGCAGAGTCTGCCACTTGAGTTTGCTAAACACCTCCATAACGCTATCATGCTTACCAAATAACCCTGTGACGAAACGCGCCGCTCTTTTTTGGATCTTCTCTATCTCCTCCGTCAAACCGACCTGGTACGGATCCCACACTCATAAGCAATACTCAAGTATAGCTCGAACGACTGTTTTGTAACCCACCTCCTTTGTTGATGGACTACATTTTCTAACGACTCTCTCAATCAATCTCAACCTGGCACCCTCCTTACCAATTAATTTTATATGATCATTCCACTTCAAATCGTTCCGCACGCATACTCCCAGAAGTAACTGCTACCAGTGTATGTTCCGCTTATCATATAGTCATACAATAAAGGATCCTTCTTTCTATGTATTCGCAATACATTACATTTGTGTATGTTAAGGGTCAGTTACCACTCCCTGCACCAAGTGCCTATCCGCTGCAATTTTCTAATACTGCAACTTCTCTGTATACTACAGCATCATCCGCGAAAAGCCGCATGGAACTTCCGACACTATCTAGATTAAACAGGTACACAGACGAGGGGATAGTAACGTATGATCACAGTTTAAAGTAAAATAATGACATACTCTTGCTGATGCACTATTTTTGCTAACTACTGACGAAGGTGAATCGTATATTCTAGGCATGAACCCGCACTTAACAGCTACCTCATACGAGACACAACATACATACCGTATACATTCACACATTGAAGAAGCTTAATAAGCATCGAATAGTAAAGCTGTAAGCCGGGTTATATTCTGATGAGCCAAAATATTATCAGCGTCCATCGCGACACTGAATGCTGCCTCATGGCGCTGTGCTCATGTTCCACGGTAAGGAAAGTACGACGGGGTTCAATGAGAAACGCAACACATCGTTTTTCACTGTCAGTTTCGGTTTAAAAAATGCGGAATTTGTTCTGGATGTCGCTGTGCCGTAAGGGTGTCGCGGATGACAACCAAAGGCGTCCTGCCGTGAAATGAAATGCCCAGAACATCACTCTCGATTGTCGTGCCGTATGGTGGGCGGAAGTCAAGTTAGGTTTGTATCCCAATGCTGTCCGGGTCATTTCCAGACACGTCTTCGGCCTGGAATCCCACTGGCTGGACTAGAATTGTCTTCAGTGATGAATCCCGCTTCGAACTGAGCCCCAGTGACCAGCGAAGAGCCGGCCGCTGTTGCCGAGCGGTTCTAGGCGCTTCAAGCCGAGACCGCGCTGCTACTGCGATCGCAGGTTCGAATCCTGCCTCGGGCATGGATGTGTGTGTTGTCCTTAGGTGGTTAGCTTTAAGTAGGTTCTAAGTCTAGGGGACTGATGACCTCAGACGTTAAGTCCTGTAGTGCTTAGAGCCATTTCAACCATTTGAACCAGCGAAGACGTGTCTGGAGAAGTCTCAGACAGCGGGGGGATACCAGCTGCCTGTTGCCCTAAAATCAGGGGTGATGGTCGGGGTGTCATTTCATATCATAGCAGGACCCCTTTCGTTGTCATCAGGTCCATTGAGAGTCAGGACTGTTCCCGGGATAAGACGTGTGAACGGGGCCCATCTCCAAATAGAGTTACCCAATTTTATTGTTATTTTAAAGACAGTTTGACATGCTTTAAACACTAAGCAATTCAGGACATATTAGAAAAGCACAAAAATTACTCACTTGGATGCAATATAGAAAAAAATATTATTTATTATTAAACACCTAATGTTTCTTCACAAATCCTTCTGTGTACAATATTACATGGTTCCAATACGTTCCAAAACGCTGCGCGCGAAAATTAGATTTTTCAGGGGGTCATATTGAGAGCTGGCATGAGCACCCTCTCATATTTCTATCTTACTCTGAGTAATTCGATTTTCCTCTCTAATTGCATACAGTGAAAAGTTGCTATTCCTTCACATGCGGACTTCCCACGCAGCGCCTCTCGTCACCCGGGTGGTCCGGTGACAGGCGGGTTCTGCTGATCTTGAAAGGGTTAAGCCAAAGGGTGTGAGGGAGTCGAGTGGATGCTGTCCAGACGCCGACATTGTTATAAGAGCGGGAGCGACACGCCCACAGGGGCCTGAAGGAGCGGCTGGGGCTAGAGGTTCCGTCACTTTGCAGAAACTTAGTGAAAACACTTTCTGACGGGCTACCAGCGAGGCGTGGGAATGACTTGTGTTCCCTGGCAGTCTTGGCGGGCATATTACCGCGTTTTCTGCAAAATCATAACTGTGATTGGCTTGCTCAGGGGCTAGCACCGTGACGTAGCAAAGTCGGCGCAGAAATTGGCGCCAAGTATCTCCATTGGTGGAATAGTAGTGCTTTGGCAATTGATTGGAATTTTCCGCCGGTTTTCGAGTTGCTGATTGGCACATTTAACCACGGCCACTGTCGTGGGGGCGGGAATGTTCTGTGTTCGGCTTGTATGGGTGCTCTTGAGGGAAGTCAGCTCTCGCCTTTTGGTTGGAGTAGGTTACAAGACAGAGCTCTCGCTGCTCTGGACAGTCTGCCTTCCGTTGTCTGTCTAATATACTTTCATTTAATTGTAGCTGTACCGTCAGTGATTGTGTAGCGAGCCTTCTTCGTCTCCCTCAGAGGCGTATTTGTGTTTCTAGGAAGTCTTTAGTCTGGAACAACCAGACCAGGAGAATTTGTTTCTGGCTATACGGGACGTCGAAGCAACCAGCCATCGCCTCCGGTATGCCAGATCGTGTCCTTGCAGTTAAGAAGACAGCTGGGTAATGTATGTCCGCAGCACTGGCAGATTAGGGAATTTTGCTAGGTGATAATCAGAGCTCAGCAGAGCGCGCCTGTTCGTCTTTTCTAACGTTGTTCTCTCTTGGGTGGTCACTGTCTGAGTTCTCACTACTGTAGGAGCAATTAATGTTGGGTTGGCTGGGTGTTTCTCTTAAGATTTGAGTTGCAAGGAATTGGCTCTACATACCACTTGGTCATAAATGTCACAAGCTAGCTTATGGACAACTTCACCTTCAGAGCATTTATTTGAGTATCCAATTTGAGCCAATTTGATGTATTGTAAATGTTTCATGTGTTTTTGTTTATTATTTTGTGTTTAGTCATGATAAATCATATTGTTATTTTGGACAGAACTTTCATTCTGTTAATCGGTAGAACAACCCTATCATTTCTCACTACGTTAATGAAACTCTCCTTTATTTAACTTATTTATCAAATTAAATTATTGCAGGTGCCAAACTCTTTTCTACTCCACTTGCAGGGTCGATTACAGTCAGATCGCGTTTCTTATTAATCCATGTGCAACAGCAAAAGTCAGAGTTAGAAAAGGTGGGGCTTAGAGCATCATTTCCATATGAAGATTGTAGAAGAATTTAGTGTTAAATACACTGCTAGCCCCGGCACCTTGCAATATCTCGGGCTCTGTTGGTCACAGAGATAAGTCAGCTGTTTTTCTATCATTTGTATAACCATCGTAAGATACGACATGTTGTAGCTATCCTACTGTACATGGTCAAAATACAAAGTTTACACATTTCCTCCGGCCCAGACGAATTGAGCAAATCGCTTGGTTCTTTTCCATTAGTTGTGGACTAGGGTAGACCATAGGCAGCTTATAAAAGTACGATTAGTTCATGGGCAATTCCTAATGAAACCCCGAAATACCGTGACTTTTCGTTGCGGAAAACTACCATTCGCGGGAATGGATACTTCCATAACTTGTATTCATGGCATATTTTACCATATATTCTTACGATGATATTCTCGGTGAACTTAGAATCTTTCTTCGCTATCCTAATCCGTTACCGATACCCATGTTCAAAAATCTTCAGATGTGTGTGAGTTCCTAAGGAACCAAACTGCTGAGGTCATCGGTCCCTAGACTTACACACTACTTAAACTAACTTATGCTGAGAACAACACACACACCCATGCCCGAGGGAGGACTTGAACCTCCTGCGGGAGGGGCCGCGCAATCCGTGACATGGCGCCTCAAACCGCTCGGCCACAGCGCGCGGCACCGATATGCTTTAATTAGTCAAAATTAATGTACTTCTGAAGTAAAAAAGTCATGTAATATCACTTCTGAGGCGTAGATGTTTTAACTGACGTTGTGAACACATGGCAAGGGTTCTAGGGTCATCGCCTGGGTTATGTGGTCGCCAATCTTTTTAGTCAGCATTTCTTCACCAAAGGTATAAAACTTAACGAAGTACTATCTCTGTAAAATAGACACTTCATACCTGCAAAAGTGGTACTACAGTACCAAAGAAATGGGCTAAAAAGGGCCTTAACAGGCGTGAGAAAGCTTAAAATGGCTGCAAAAAATTACGTGAAAGTGGAAACACTGGTAATTCAGTGAAAGTTTCTTGTAACATTTTTATTCTTTTGTGATACCAATCATAGATGAGTTGCGATCGACGAGCAAAGTATTGAGAAACAGCGTAAAGCAAACGATTTTGTTTTAATCTTATATTATGTGTACTTACATGTCTAAACTTCACTGACCTATAGGATTTGTCTTACAGAAGCTGCATACGCTGCTGTAACAAGGAAAGAGGGGAAACAGCGGAAAAATACTGCCGTCGTAACACAAAAAGGCGAATGTGTTCCTCCTGAAAAGATACTGACAGAAAAGTGGGAAAACAGCTGCATCAATCCCCATTCCACCTTCCTTAGCAAAAATGTTGGCATGTGAACATATTCGCGCTCTCTGTGTTGAAAGAGAGAAGCAGGGAGACAGTCACAGTGGAAAAGAGAGGAGACGGTGCCAACGGGTTCAAAATGGTTCAAATGGCTCTGAGCACTATGGGACTTAACATCTGTGGTCATCAGTCCCCTAGAACTTAGAACTACTTAAACCTAACTAACCGAAGGACATCACACACATCCAGGATTCGAAACTGCGACCGTAGCAGTCGCGCGGTTCCGGACTGAGCGCCTAGAACCGCGAGACCACCGCGGCCGGCGGTGCCAACGGGAGATAAAGAGAAAGAAAGAGGGAAGGTGTCAGTGAAAAAGTAAGAGAGATGTCATGAAGGCAATAGCAGTGGGAGCCAATGAGGAAGGAGATAGTGATGGTCAGTCAGATACAGTGGCAATGAGAGAGAGAGAGAGAGAGAGAGAGATAGAGATGCATGGAGATTAAAACAGTGGGAGGGAAAGAGAGAGGAGACAGTGGAAATGAAAAAGAGAGATGAGTGGACACCACACACAGGCTTTGGGAAGGGGGGGGGGGGGAGGGTGGACCATTCCAGACAGGAGAAATTTAACACGTTGTTACATGATTATAAAGTTATGTGTATTTTTACTTCAAACAACAGATCATTTCTTTTTGTAAATACCCTTACATCTGATGAGCATGAATTTTCTGGACCACTTTTGTGTTGATTATTACAGGTAGATTGTCATCTGCAACCAAACGATGTTGATGAGAAAGTCTTTTTTTTTGCTGAGAGTTAACCTATCTTCTAGAGTGTAATTTAGTCTTTCGCGATGTTTTCTCGCCTATTTTTGTATTTACCTACGTTTTCGTGTAACAAAAATGTTCACATTGCAGAAAAATAAAAACGAAAACCCACTGATGACGGCACAGTGGTGCCGAAACATGTTTGGGTACTAAGAAAAACGGTGTTTTGCATAACTGGCGGACCTCAAATCCAAAAAGATTGGTACTAGTTCGTTGTGCCACTGTTGTGCCAACTGTTGCTTAAGTTGCTGCTGCAGATGGAGTACGATTCGCGAGAGACATAGGCCGAACGCCGTGGTCTTCCCTCTCGGTAGTACCACGTGACCCTCAGGAGCGCGGTCACGTGATCACCGCTGCCAGCAATCGTGTACAGCGGCTTCATTCCTGTCAAGTCTTTCTACAGGATCGAAGAAGGAACATCCACCTTCTCGTAGCCCTATTACAAGACCTCGTTCAAACTCAGTGAGTTGCTGATAATGGCGTTTTTGTCTCCTTAAAGGGGTAGGACGTCAAACGGGCCGACTTGGAGCAGGAGATGCACCACAGGACATTTCAATTTCCAGTGTCTATACTTTTACAAATAAATTTATAAAATTTTGTCAGCATGACCAGGAAGGATTCAGAATTCACACTCATAGCAGTGGAAGTTCTAAAACATAACGAAGTAATTTTTTTACGTGTGAAATTTCATCATTTTTTTCCACTTACTAATGGCAGCGTTTGTTGCTATAGGTACACTTTTCTTTATAAGTTAAGAGAGATTCTTCGATGAATTTTGCACAGCTTACAAACCATACTTTTGAAGAAAAGTGTACCTATAGCAACAAATGCTGCCATTAGTAAGTGAAAAAAATGATGAAATTTCGCACGTAAAAAAATTTATTTTGCTATGTTTTCGAACTTCCACTGCAATGGGTGTGAATCCTGAATCCTTCCTGGTGATGCTGATAAAGTTTTATGAATTTATTTGTAAAAGTATAGACACTGGAAATTAAAATGTCCTGAGATGCCTCTCCTGCTCCAAGTCGGCCCGTTTGACGTTCTTCCCCCCTTAAGGGCATTCTTGACTTACATCAACCCACTATGTCCAATCTCAAGGTAACTAACACTCACGACCGTTGCATTATGTATTTAAAACATATCTGATTTACCTGCTCATCGCGACTGACGTGAAATTTGAATCCTTAGATGTGGAAAATCTTCTACCAACTTTCGTTTATGTGACACAACTTCGTGGTGCTGCGGTTTTTCTGCGTTAGTGTATAATTAGAATGATGTACTGTCCGAATAAAATGCAAGAATATTCAGTCAGATCTTTATAAGATTTCAAAGTGGTGGAAGACAGATAACATGCTTTACATGTTTAGATATGTAAAACTGTGATCTTTGCGAAACGCAAAAACTTGCTATCCTATGACTGCGATATCAGTGAGTTCCAATAGCAATGTCTCAACTCATAGAAATATCTAGGTGAAACAGTTCTCAAGGATATGAAATGGAACGATCACATTGGCTCAGCCGTAGAGAACACACGCGACTTCGATTCATCGGTATAATACCGTGGAAATGCAATCCGCAAAGGAGACAATTTTCAAAACACACGTGCGACCCTTTCTATAATATTGCTGAAGTGTGTAGAACTAACACGGCATATTCAAGGTACAGAAGACGGACTGCACGAACTGTTACAGGTATCTTTGACTCACTGGAGAGTTGGAAAACCTGAATTATCATACGATTGAAGATGTAGGCCAACTACTTCTCGAAAGACTTCGTAGAAACCTTTTGAAAATTGTTATTAAGACAGGAATCTACAGATATACTAAAGCCTCCTACGTGTTACTCCCGTATGGTCCGTGAAGGTCAGACAACACTACTTACAGCGTGCACAGAGGGATGTTGTTGCTGATGTGGTCTTCAGTCCTGAGACTGGTTTGATGCAGCTCTCCATGCTACTCTATCCTGTGCAAGCTACTTCATCTCCCAGTACTTACTGCAACCTACATCCTTCTGAATCTGCTTAGTGTATTCATTTCTTGGTCTCCCTCTACGATTTTTACCCTCCACGCTGCCCTCCAATGCTAAATTTGTGATCCCTTGATGCCTCAGAACATGCCCTACCAACCGGTCCCTTCTTCTTGTCAAGTTGTGCCACAAATTCCTCTGCTCCTCAATTCTATTCAATACCTCCTCATTAGTTATGTGATCTACCCATCTAATCTTCAGCATTCTTCTGTAGCACCACATTTCGAAAGCTTCTATTCTCCTCTTGTCCAAACTATTTATCGTCCACGTATCACTTCCATACATGGCTACACTCCATACAAATACTTTCAGAAACGAGTTACCGACACTTAAATCTGTACTCGATGTTAATAAATTTGTCTTCTTGAGAAACGCTTTCCTTGCCATTGCCAGTCTACATTTTATATCATCTCTACTTCGACCATCATCAGTTATTTTGCTCCCCAAATATCAGAACTCCTTTACTACTTTAAGTGCCTCATTTCCTAATCTAATTCCCTCAGCATCAGCCGACTTAATTCGACTACATTACATTATCCTCGTTTTGCTTTTGTTGGTGTTTATCTTCTATTCTGCTTTCAAGACACTGTACATTCCGTTCAACTGCTCTTCCAAGTCCTTTGCTGTCTCTGACAGAATTACAATGTCATCGGCGAACCTCAAAGTTTTTACTTCTTCCCCATGAATTTTAATACCTACTCCGAATTTTTCTTTTGTTTCCTTTACTGCTTGCTCAATATACAGATTGAATAACATCGGGGAGAGGCTACAACCCTGTCTTACTCCTTTCCCAACCACTGCTTCCCTTTCATGCCCCTCGACTCTTATAACTGCCATCTGGTTTCTGTACAAATTGTAAATATCCTTTCGCTCCCTGTATTTTACCCCTGCCACCTTTAGAATTTGAAACAGAGTATTCCAGTCAACATTGTCAAAAGCTTTCTCTAAGTCTACAAATGCTAGAGACGTAGGTTTGCCTTTCCTTAATCTTTCTTCTAAGATAAGTCGCAGGATCAGTATTGCCTGACGTGTTCCAACATTTCTACGGAATCCAAACTGATCTTCCCCGAGATCGGCTTCTACCAGTTTTTCCATTCGTCTGTAAAGAATTCGCGATAGTATTTTGCAGCTGTGAGTTATGAAACTGATAGTTCGGTAATTTTCACATCTGTGAACACCTGCTTTCTTTGGGATTGGAATTATTATATTCTTCTTGAAGTCTGAGGGTATTTCGCCTGTCTCATACGTCTTGCTCACCAGATGGTAGAGTTTTGTCATGACTGACTCTCCCAAGGCCGTCAGTAGTTCTAATGGAATGTTGTCTACTCCCGGGTTCCTTGTTTCGACTTAGGTCTTTCAGTGCTCTGTCAAACTCTTCACGCAGTATCGTATCTCCCATTTAATCATCATCTACATGGTCTTCCATTTCCGTAATATTGTCCTCAAGAACATCGCCATTGTATAGACCCTCATAAGCAATCATTCTTCCCACCCTCCATACTCTACTACGTGTTAAGGTGTGTTTACACCTGCGCCTTGCAGCTCGATCCCGTGTGGCTGTAGCTTGCCTCACACTGAAGTAGTGGCGCCGCGTGTAAACACCTGTGTGAATGGAACCATTCGCACGCACATGTTGAGGAAGAGGCGTGCACCTACAGGCGAGCCTCTTCTTGCGTGTGAGGCAAGCACAGTCGCAAGGCGACAGGTGTAAAAGCATCTTTACGATGGGAAACATCCTCTAGCATTCGCACTGCAGTAATTTTCAGAGTGTAATACGCAAAGAGTGCATTGCCGTGTCCGAATTACTGCTGTATCTTGTTTCCCTTTTTCTGTTATGCTACATTTCATTCATTCTTCCATTCATTCATTATGTTCACCGTGGAGGAGAATCTACTGGGGTGTGGACCGAGACCAGATATATATTAACAACAGCAACAAGCAGCTCTTACAAACATAATTCCTACACTGTATTAACAATAAAATTACATAGTACTGTCTAATGCTATTCGTGCTAAGGTCTGCGACACTTAAGCTGTCGTAGCAAATTAGGAGGAATGTCACTACGTTCAGAAAAGTAGCTGCAGCGTCATTTATACTGAATAACTTATGTTTGTCTCGTATTTCTGTTTATCCCTTATTCGCATCTTAATATTTATTGTAATTAAAGTGCAGCTACTCGCAGAGGGCCAATGTGGGCTGTAATTAATGCATAGCAGCAGAACTTGATAGACATGCTAATGCGTTAATGCAGAATCGATTTACTTTGGAGAAAAATTAGTTCCAATTTTGGCCATCAAGTGCCAATCTGGTGCTGCGCAACATCCCTTCAACGTATCCCGTGTTCATGTTCAACAAATTGTGTAAAAGGTGATTGATAATAAAATCAGCATTATGCCTTTCTCACGTGTTCGATCATTTCTGCCCACATCCCGTTGCTGAACCATTACTTATGGAAACATTTCTATACGTCTTTCTTTCATTCACAGCGCTAGATCTGCACCTGGTGGCCAAAATTGGAACTATTTTTTTCCCTGGGTAAATCGATTCTGCATTATCGCTTTAGACCATCTACCAAGTTTCGCTGCCATACGATAATTACAGATCACACTGGACCTCTGTCAGTAGCTGCATTTATAACCAACAGATATTTTTCCAAAGAAATTTGTTACTTACAGCTGGCACGAAATATAGGCCTATGCACAGTGCGTTACTACTAACCATGAACACTGCGACTTGAATGTGTCCAACAAGAATGCTCAATTTGAACTCTGAATCTGTAATCCGTTCGGCCAGACGAGAGCCGTGACAATAATTATGAAGTATAACTGACGCGGCTGCTGCGCCCGTTTGCCACGAACAATCACGCAACGCTACTTTGTTTATGTTTCTATGGCAATGCCTCAGTGTTGTTCCCGTTGTAGGAGACTATAGCTGGTGTTGTGGCAGCCTTCTGCAATTCGCGTTTGAAACTTGGCAAGAGTGCTGCTGGGTGTGAGATACCCTCTCTCGATGAATGAAGTGTACATAACAAAACAGTTTGCGGAAGGAGCTCCTAATGAGGTATGCTTCTTAATTTTATTATAAACTGGTGGGGATTCTCTATTTATCGGTACAGCGCCGAAGCGCTCGCTAATTTCCAACAATGATTGCCCATCAAAGTCGCGGGGTCCAAACGATACATACAGAACGTGCGATTGTAAATCGATCAAGCGACTCTGGCGGGGGGCGTTATGATCAATTGTTTGTGATCGTCATTTTCATCTGTTTTCCGTCGTTCCTTTTGTTGCTTTAAATTACATACCTCCGCGAATTATTTGTGAGTTACTTGGGAAACCCAGACGATTCCTGTTGATTGTGAGTGGGATGTCTAGCGTTCCTGAAGTTTCTTCGGCGGATTCTCTCACATGGAAAAATCTAATGTCATGCTCATCCAGCGTAGAAAATTGTTTGAGTTTTGTCGCAAATGTGGAGTACTACCGGACGAGGAAGAGAGGGACTGTAGATTGTGGTGGTGCGAATTGTAAGAGGAGTTTCGATGCTAAAATACCGTTAGAATTTCATAACGGACAGTGCGGAAAACGAATGAGTATCAGGAAGAATACGTGGTTCGGCTCTTCCAAACTATCCATCCAGACCAGCGTAATTCTTCCATCGAGCTGGATTCGAGACTACACCTTGCAAGCAACAGCATCGGAAACTGACTTATCTGCCGATACCGTGTGTGACTATTTCGGGTTTTGCAGAGAAGTGTGTTATGTGTTAGTGACAAACGACAGTGTACCAATTGGTGGACGAATAAAGTTGTGGAAGTGGACGAATCTCAAATAGCTAGAAGGAAGAACCAGAGACGACGACGTTCAAAGAGTGAAATCGATCATATTTGGGTATTCGATGGAACAGAAAGAGAGTCCTGGAAGTGTTTCGTTGTGAGAGTATTGTCCAGAGACAAGGTCACATTAGTGGGTCTGATAAAGCACCTCATACTGCCTCGTACTAAAGTGACTGCGGACTTTGAAAGCTGAAGGATTCGACCACGAGTTCGTGAACCACTCTCTAGAGTTCGTGTCTTCGGTTGACCCCAGTGCGCACACGCAGAACATCGAACGGCTGTGGAAACCAGTGAAGTCTTCCATTAAAACAAAAGGTAGTCCATGAGAAAGCGACGAACTGTACTTGTTTCAGTTTCTACAACCTGCGTTTGCAGGGAAAAGTTAAAGCATGCGACACTCTGACGGTAGTCTTGCGTGATATTGGCAGAGTTTACCCAGGCTATGGCAAAAAGGGAATTGTCCCTGTAGCGTACAATCACATGGACCTTCACATGACGACAACAAGTGCAGATGTTTTGGCTTGAATCCATGTCTACTTTATATAAGCTGACCCATTCCTATGTCGTCGTCATTTGCTGTTATATACCGGATGATCAAAAAGTCAGTATAAATTTGAAAACTGAATAAAACACGGAATAATGTAGATAGAGAGCTACAAATCGACACACGTGCTTGGAATGACATACGGGTTTTATTAGCACACAAAAAACGAAGTTCACAAAATGTCCGACAGTTGGCGCTGGACAGCAAAACGTCAGTGACTGCGCATGACAATCGTGTATAAAAGGAGCTGTAATGAGAGAGAGAATCAGATGCGCCAGCAGTCGCGGCATGTTGACGGTACCTGAAAATGCGCTTTTAGTGAAGCTGTATTATCAGAATGGGGAATGTGCTTGTTCAGCGTTACGATATTATTGCCATAGGAAGGGGATTCGAACGGGTAAAGGTCCGTTGACAAATGCAGCTGTGACTAGAATGATTTCGAAGTTCGAAGCCACGGGTTGTTTAGACGATAGACCCCGTAGTGGCCGACCGAGCACAAGGCGTGAAAGATCTCTTGCGCGCGTCGTTTGGTGATGATAATGTGTGCTCAGCCGCCACTTTCGTCATGCTTGGCTCCCAGGTCCCCAGACCTCAGTCCGTGCGATTATTGGCTTTGGGGTTAACTGAAGTCGCAAGTGTATCGTGATCGACCGACATCTCTAGGGATGCTGAAAGACAACATCCGACGCCAATACCTCATCATAACTCCGGACATGCTTTACAGTGCTGTTCACAACATTATTCCTCGACTACAACTATTGTTGAGGAATGATGGTGGACATATTGAGCATTTCCTGTAAAGAACATCATCTTTGCTTTGTCTTAGTTTGTTATGCTAATTATTGCTATTCTGATCAGATGAAGCGCCATCTGTCGCACATTTTTTGAACTTTTGTATTTGTTCGGTTCTAATAAAACCACTATGTCATTCCAAGCATGTGTGTCAATTTGTACCTCTCTATCTACATTATTCCGTGATTTATTCAGTTTTCAAATTTATGCAGACTTTTGTTATCACCCGGTACATTCGTAACGCTGTTTCATAATGCCAGTGGTGATTAGGAAACTAAAGAATGACAATGTGCCGTAGTTTTTTAGTTATTGTCGATTTTTGTTGCTCTACATACACCGCCTAATATATAAACTACGTTGAAAATCGATATAAATGATAGTAGCCTATTGGTTCTGATGTGATGTTGCATTCAGAACTGTTGCTCGCTGGCCGCTTGGCGCGCTGCTGTCGCAGTGGGTAACGAAACAGACGGAGTGTTGCGACTGTTATGTTACACTGTGGTTTAGCTCTGTGTGAGCTAAGTAAGAAACAGAATTTACAGTGAGACCAAAGTAATATGCATAGGTACCTCACAAAATATTCAGTCCACGTGCCTGTGTTTTACCTTACTTCGTTCAACATTCACGAGTGAGCGAGGACAACCATCTTAGGTATTCTAACAACTGAGCATGTTACAGGTCGTAATAGCAATCCTGTTGATTCGAAATGGAACTAACAAGAGAAGCTCACATGTAGTCGTTTAGAAATAACTTTAAAATGCTTTATAGTGGATGAGTACGTGCAGAGGCAGGTAGCCGGGGTGTCGGCGCGAATATGAGACGTTGGCGGAGCTATTGTGTGTGAAGGCCGCGCGGACGCTAACCTTTGTGCCGGCTGCAGGCTACCGGCCACATGCAGGGGGGGAAGTGGGTCGCGTGGCGTGGCGTGCAGGCCACCTGCCCGCCCGCCAGCCTTTGTCCAGCAATGTGTGAAGCGGCCGCCGGCCAGCCGCCAATGGCTTCCGGACCAGCGGTGTCTGCCGCTACAATGCGCCGGGCTGCGCGGGAGGGGTAGGGCTCGTGCTGCGCGCAGGTCGCTGCTCCCCGCGGCTGTGCACCTGGACAAGAGCAACCGTTACACGCCCGCGCCACCGCAGCGAGCGCTGGCCTCGCACATTACGCTACGGCTACGCTGTCCTTAGCTACAGGGTTTAAAGATAGCGCACGGGAAGTCACGTTTAGTCAACATGACACGCACAACATCGATAGTTAATTTACGAGGGGCGTTCAATAACTTTTTGCTCGGCCGGTTTCGGTTGAAAAAAGGCAGAATTTGTCGTGGGAAGTCATTGAATATTATCGTTTCAGCCAGTAAGGTCCCCCTTAAACGATCAATCATTTTGTCATACTTACCTATGATTGCCAAACATTTGACCGTGTACGGTCAACACCGACTCAAAGGAAGGCCTCGGCGGTTGTTCGTGACGTCACCTTAGCTAGGCACGGCGAACACCATGTCTGTTGCAGGCGTACTCATAATGGTGGTGTCTCCCTCTCTGACACAGGAAAATGTGAAAATATTGGCGGTCGTTGACCAACACACATTGTTCTGAGAGATTTCTGCAATCAATTAATTGTGCAATTCATTACACTTCTTAACAAATAGTGTACTCCTGAACTTAAATTTCCACCTGTTTTAAGGATTGACATACGAAAACAACTTCATGGTCCAGCAGCAACAGAATTCGTGCTTCTTTACCTTATTTGTAAATCTAAGGAAGTTACGTTTGCACTGGGTTGCTTTTACAAGAAACTGTGAACATATTGGTGCTCTTCTTTAGGTATCTTGGTTGACTATGGCATGAGGAGCACTGAATGTTAATGAAATATCTTGCGATCGTACATGTTGGGGGAGGGGGTGGGGGACAGAAGAAGAGGCAAAAGAGAGATACTTATTTTATCAAATAAAATTTTTTTATCTTATAAAGTTTCTCCTTTCAGTTGCGGGAGGGGAATATTTATCTTTTCTAATGTGCGTGTTTAAAAAAGTTTAAGCTCAGCAGTATTTTCGATGTATGAAGCTATTTTCTTTCCTGTTTAGAAATCCTTTCGTTGAAAACGACTGTAATCCAATGACTGGCAACAGTTGGACATTTACACATGTAAATTAGCTCACATTTCCAGTGACGATGTCAAACGAATATTACCGAGCGAGGTGGCGCAGTGGTTAGCACATTGGACTCGCATTCGGGAGGACGACGGTTCAATCCCGTCTCCGGCCATCCTGATTTAGGTTTTCCGTGATTTCCCTAAATCGCTTCAGGCAAATGCCGGGATGGTTCCTTTGAAAGGGCACGGCCGATTTCCTTCCCCATCCTTCCCTCACCTGAGCTTGCGCTCCGTCTCTAATGACTTCGTTGTCGACGGGACGTTAAACACTAATATCCCCTCCTCAAACGAATATAAATAAATAAATAAAAGAAACAAGTTAATTGTAAGGGGGTTGGGGTAAGTTTCGATAGCAAAATGGATCAAGTAAATATAGTTACTTGACTGTAAAATTTCCGAAGCTTGCAATGGGGCAAAGCATCTTCTCATATTGATCTACGTTTGTTTCGACGGGATTCAGTAATACAGAACTATGATCTTCATTTGTAGCTTTACAATAGTAAGAAAATCTTTCATCTAAATAAAACTGCAGAATCCAAAACAATACCAAACATTTTGTCCAAAAATAAGAGATTTATAGTGATAAGCACGCCCAGGCGTTTCTGCCTGCAACAGACCTGGCGTTCGCCGTGTCTAGCTGACGTGACGTCACCAACGAGCGCCGAGGCCTTCCTTTGAGTCGGTGTTGGTACGGTGCAGTTTGACGTGTTTGTCAAGCAGACACAGTGTTTGACGTGTTTGAAAGAAATTTCGATCGACAGATATTCAATGAAAAATTGTTTTATTACTATTTATCTCACTGTATCGTCAGTTTCCACTACTATGAAAACTACGATCAAGTATAACAACAAAATAGCACTGACTGTTATCAAAATTGTAGAAGTACCACATCTTCCCCGGCCATATATCACACATGAAAAGGTTATGAACAAAATTAATATTTTACACGTACAGTGACATACAAGCGAACTGAAACGAAATAAAAGAAATCGTAGTTCTCCGGTTCTTCCACAGACGATGTGGGCTGGATGTTCCCATGTTGCGGTATTTAAATGACTTGTCATTAGAGGAACAAGTAGATGAGAATAAATTTTCGAGTACTTGTGTCTTCTTTTTCCGTGTGAGGGTGAAGTAACGCTAAACAAGTTAACAAACGTTTCACTGTCCATCCACAGAAAGTTGATGTAATCATCAGGTTCTGAGTGAAACATTTCCATTAATAGGTTTCCACTTGTGTATTTCTCATTTTAAACCATTCCCTGGGTCAACCACTTGTTTTCTTCTTCTTTAGACACAGTGCCAGAGTCAATGTTAGAAAAGCTTTACCTGCATTTTTAGCCACTCCCACGGGTCCCAAGATACAGCATACACGAAAAGTATCAGCTTCAAAAGTAAGAATAAATTGACAAGCTTTCTTGGTACGTTTACGGGCTTGTATTTTAAAAAGTTTCTTCGCCCATTCGAAAAAATTTGATTTAATCATCGGGTTCTGAGAGCAATATTTCCCTTAGCATATTTTCATGGGTAAATCTCTTATTTTAAGCCGTTCCCTGGATCAGAGCCTTGTTTTCTTCTTCTTCTTTAAACACAGTGTGCCAAAGTCAATGCCCGTACTGTTTTGTCTACATTTGTGACCATACTCCTTACGCTCAAAATAGACACGAACAATAATAGCGTCTGCTTTAAAGTGAGATTAAACTGACAATCATTGTTTGAACGTGTACGGGCTTGCTTGCCAAAGCCGTGGCTAGGTAAGAGCGATTTTGTCAAACACGTTTGATCGTTTACGAGGGACTTAAGGTTGGCGAGCACCAAACTAGTTTAAGTTACTTTTGTAGCAACTGTTACTTCTTTAGCCTGTGCTACTTTAGTAAATTACTTCTGGAGGACATACTCTTTTTTAGTAACCGCTGGAGAGTTCAATTTCTATTTGCTTCTTAAGTGTAACTATCGCAGCAACATCTTTTTACTAAAGAAGTAAGCCATTTCTGCACACTGCTGCCACTTTCTCTCACAAAACATTGATAGCATCGCCTTTTGACCTTACTATCTTTTTAGCAAAATTAATGCCACAAACGATTACTAAAATTCAAAGAAGCTAAGTGTTATTGTATTAATAATAAGATCGGTGTATTACGAAAAAGAAAAGTGCTGTTAGTGGAGGAATCTATTGCTCAGTCCTTAACTCCCCTATCTGTGGCTACCACCGTCCATTATTGGTGTCATGTGTTCATTTGAGCGGCACAATACACACACAACAATGCAGCTTGATATACGAGGTAAGAGCAACATGGAGGTAACCAAGGACAATGTAAGTGTTAAAAAATGTTAGAGAAACATACCAGAAAATGAAAAAGAGCGATATATTGTAGTGATGAAAAATTACATAACTACTATTGAATCTAAAAAGCACGATCTCCACTTGCTAAAACGGTAAAAGAATGCTTGGGAAAAAATACACGTAGAATACAACACAGAAGCTCTTACACGAAGTTCACCAACAACAGCTTAAAGTAATTTGGAAGGACGTGAAAGCTAAGCAAAGAAAATGGAAGCAAAATATTACCGAAAACAATTCCAAACTGGCAGTGGAGTGGCTGAGATGGGGATAGACGATGTATGCCAAATGGTTGATGATATGACCAGACAAATTTTCGGATTGATAACTGGATTTGACGACAGTGACACAATTGAAAACAACGTGGTCCTTTCAAGCAAAATCGAAGGTCTGAACTACTCCGAAGATGGCAGTAAAACTGCTGAAGGTGAAACTTTATCCCATAACCATGTACCTCGGCTTGCATTCAATGGTGGGAGCTTATCATAAGATGCACCCGCGAAAAAAGGCAGAGAACGTGCGTTTGTAGTGAAGAACTGAGAGTAGTTGGAAAAAGCAGATGAGCTTTATTCACTGAAAAAGCATTCAATATGAGAGAAATGTAATACAGAATCGGGAAAATTTTTCTCCCCCGGCATTGCCAACGCTGGGTGCTGCACGCGCCTGCTGGCGAGATTATCTTCAGCGCGCCTGCCGCAAGGTCAATCATGTAAGCGAGACTAAGTTTAGAAAGGTTTGAAACTGTGGTTAAATTTCCTTGGAACTCTCTAGATGCTCTAATTCTGAAAAAGTGGATTGAAGTAGTCTGGGTAATTTACGCAAAAGCGAGTTTTTCACGCATCCCAGTGTTTATGACGTCAAAAAAAAAGAAAAAAGAAAAGTGCTTCAAATGGCTCTGAGCACTATGGGACTTAAAAGCTGAGGTCATCAGTCCCCTAGAACCTAGAACTACTTAAACCTAACTAACCTGACACCACACACACCCATGCCCGAGGCAGGATTCGAACCTGCGTCCGTAGCGGTCGGGCGGTTCCAGACTGAAGCGCCTAGAACCGCTCGGCCACTCTGGCCGGCTATGACGTCAAATGTCCTAATAATTTTGCAGGTACGTTCAGTAGCATGTGTGGCTACTGTCTGCAAAATGTATTGCGAACAGAGTCGTTTTTAAAGAAGTAAGAAATTAAAACGTCATGTCTGATGTTGTTTGCAGGTACGTTCAGTAGCATGTGTGGCTACTGTCTGCAAAATGTATTGCGAACAGAGTCGTTTTTAAAGAAGTAAGAAATTAAAACGTCATGTCTGATGATGTTTTACTGCATGAACAGCGAAAATAGAGCAAATGATAAACTTCTTCCTTTTTGTTATTTTGTGGAGGCGGTCTCAGGGAGAAAAAGTTACGTCAATGATTCAAATTATATATAAAGCTTTTTGGAAGTCGCTCGTTGTTCTCATTCTCAAATACTGCGTGAATAAATTGCGGGTATTTGCACGACGTCAGTTACGCTGCGTGACAAACACACAGTTCCTAATCGTAGTACTTGTCTTATTGTTTTAAACTTTTAGCTTAAGATTATACTTTTTAATGAGTAGATTGTGACAGTACGATAATTTTGTAAACTCGGTCAGTAATTAAGCAGAATACTGAAATTCAAATGTTTTTATCCCCTGGAAGTTCTTAGGTAGGCAACCTGCAATTGATACTGCATTCAGGATTCTGATACAGAGTGGCTGTAACTAAATTTTTTGTACTTGGGAGGACCCCCCCCCCCCCCCATGATAAACGAAGGATCGTAGGGCAATGAACTTTCGTAGGATCATTTGCAAGGACATACGGAAGAGAAATAACGAATACACCATTAACAAAAACACATTTTAATTTCCACATAAGGGGGTAACAGTTGCTAATTGGATACCAAGTGTTTCCGTTCCAGGTGAAACTTCTTCATTTAAATGAGTGTGTCTGTACTGAAATAGCTGAATGCCTGAGAAGCTGAAACTTGTACGTTATTTGATTCTGAAACAGCTGAGTAAAACTGAGCGTACTGAGCCTACTTTCTCTTTACTTTTTCTTATCATGTCAACACTGACCCACAATATTCGAGCGCAACGCAAGCTGACTGCTCAGAAAAACTACAACCTGACTTCAAATAATTAATTCAAAAGATTGGCACTGACTAAAAATAAATCTTAACAATAACCTATACATTTCATTAAGCACTTACCTCACAAAAAATCTTCATTACGCGAACTACTGCAATACGTCGAGCGTCAGTACTGCCAGCTAAATAAAAGATTCTAACTACTAAAGCCACTAACCACTAATAGGCATGTGGTTAGCAAAGGAAAGATTTTGTTGCAAACCAAATATCGTTTTTTTTTACCTTAATAATGTGACATCCGGATCAAAGATGAATATAAATCGTCATTGACATCTAGTACAAAGGTATATAATCATGAATAATATTCAGTCTCCAAGTCGAACATGTACAGATCGTTAGCGTACGCTAACACATCAGACCTCTACCCTCCATCAATGCTAACTTCTCACATGTAACATCCATCACTGCTGGCTGTTCACCTCCAACTACCCAACAGTACTTCTGTCACTGCTGGCGACTAACTTCCAACTGCCCAACAGTATTGGCAATTTAACTTCCAACAACGAGTCCGACCAGCCAGAGAGTCTCTTCCAAAGAAAGCGAAGTCAGAGATCCAATACAAGGCGCTACACAGCGCTGCCAACACAGAAGCAGCCCACTTACACAGGCTACAAACTTTGCTCAACGTGGCGATCATCTGCATGCACGACAGCCTGGAAACGCACTTCTGCTCTACGGCTCCTCAAGATATCTCAGGTTGGATGTTCGCCGCCGTGATGCAGCTCGTACACTGCTAGAAGACCGCACATTGCATCCATCATTCTCAGCCATGGCAACAGTAACTCCTTCCACATTCTGCGGTGCAATTGACCGTCTGCATCTCTTACAACCAGTACCCAAATCGCCAGTTGAATAGAACTTCCGAATCATGTTCTTCAACCACGTTGCGGAAAGATCACCTCTCCGTATTCCTCCCAGTGTGTCGATACTCGCGAAGAGCAACAGCACTATTGCTGTTGTTTTGATAAAACTGCTTTACGAGTAAAGCCCTGCTCATCTTCTCCAGAGCCAGTAACTCTACTAACAACGCAAAACCTGCAACGCACAGTCTGAACAACATTTGTATAAAGTCGGGTACCCATATGGTAAATAGTTATCCATTTACACTGGCCCAAGCAGCGGCAGTTTAATTACACTGAAGAGCCAAATAAACTGGTAAATCTGCCCAATATCGCATACAGCCTGCCGGCCGCTGTCGCCGAGTGGTTCTAGGCGCTTCAGTCCGGAACCGCGCGACTGCTACGGTAGCAGGTTCGAATCCTGCCTCGGGCATGGATGTGTATGATGTCCTTCGGGTTAGTTAGGTTTAAGTAGTTCAAAATTCTAGGGGACTGATGACCTCAGATGTTAAGTCCCCTAGTGCTCAGAGCCATTTGAACCATTTTTTCGTGTAGAGCCCCCGCGAGCAAGCAGAAAAGCCGCAGCACGACGTGGTATAGACTCGACTGATCTCTGAAGTCGTGCTGCAGGGAACTGAAACCATGAATCTTGCAGGGCTGTCCACAAATCTGTAAGAGTACTTGGGGGTGGAGACCTGTTCTGAACAGCAAGTTGAAAGGCACCCCAGATATGCTCAATAATGTTCATGTCTGTGGAAATTGGTGGCCAGAGGAAGTGTTTAAATCCAGAAGAGTGTTCCTAGAGCAACTCTGTAGCAATTCCGCACATGTGGGGTGTCGCATTATCCTGCTGGAATGGCCCACGTTCGTCGGAATGCCCAATGGACATGAATGGACACAGGTAATCATACAGGGTGCTTACGTACGTGTCACCTGTGAGAATCGTGTCTAGACATATCAGGTGTCCCATATCACTCCAACTGCACACGCCCCACACCAACAGAGAACTTCCACCAGCTTCAACAGTCCCCTGCTAATATGCAGGTTTCTCCATAAACGTACACGTACATCCACTCGATACAGTTTGAAACGAGAATTGTCCGACTAGATAACATGTTTTCAGTCATCAACAGTCCAATGTCGGTGTTGACAGGCCCACGCGAGATGTAAAACTTCGTGTCGAGTGGTAATCATGGGTACACGAGTATGCCTCGACCTATGAAAGCTATTCGTTGAATGGTTCGCTCGCTGACACTTGTTGATGGCCCAGTATTGAACTCTGCAGCAATTTGCGGAAGTGTTGCACTTCTGTTACGGTGAACGATTCTCTTCAGTCGTCGTTGGTCCTGTTCTTGCGGGATCTTTTTCCGACCGCAGCAGTGTCGGAGATTTGATGTTTTACCGGTTTAGTCAGATTCACAATATACTTGTGAAATGGTCGTACGGGAAAGTCCCCACTTCATCGCTACCTCGGAGATGCTGTGTCCCATTGCTCGTGCGCCGACTATAACACCACGTTAAAATTCACATCAATCTTGATAACCTGCCATTGTAGCAGCAGTAACCGATCTAGCAACTGCGCCAGACACTTCTTGTCTTACATAGGCGTCGCCGACCGCAGCGCCGTATTGTGCCTGTTTACATATCTCTGTATTTGAATTCGCATGCTCATACCAGTTTCTTTCGCGTTCCGGTGTATAAGTACCTTGTAGACTCGCATGTTATTACTGCTATTGAGATTCAGATTACTCACACGCAATTGCGAGATGTGTTCGACTGTCGGTGATCTACGACTTGTACTATCTCTCTCTCTCTCTCTTTCCGTGTGTGTGTGTGTGTGTGTGTGTGTGTGTGGAGGGGGAAATGACATTGAAGGCACTCTGTTTCCAACAGGCAATAACACTGAGGAACTTGAGAGGAAGCCTAGTCGTAAACAGCTGTCAGATAACTGAAACAGCCATTCTCACCTGTCGCTTCCTAAGTAATGACAGTGGTCCAGGACTACTGCACTTTCCCTGCGGCTTCTGCTGCCCAGAGCAGACACGTCTACGTCTGTGGACAGAGTGTGTTGGGACAGCCGAGTTGGTTGGTGGTGGGAGGGAGGGTGGGTTGGAGGAGAGCAGAGTGGGGAGCGCCCCCTCTCCCCTCCCCCTCCACACAGTAGTTCCTCTCGCCGCCGCTCCACTTCCCAGCCCAGCGGGCCGCAGGGAAAGTGAACGCCAGCCAGCCACGGCGCGCTCACGCTGACTGGCACTTTCTCCGTCCCTGACCGACTGCCGGGGCATCCTGTGGTGTAGTCTGTTGTGTGCAGTGCTGCGCTGTATCGTTGCGCACCTGCAGGCTCCACCGCCGCCGCCAGCCGCAGGAGGGAGAAAAGAGGGAATTCCGCCTCGTGGCTGTCCTGTTGTACTGTCAGGGTAGCCCCGTGGCTCACACCCTACATTTAAACGAACACGGTGTTTGACTATTGCGGACACAAACGAAAGGGACGAATAGAGGACAGTGAAAACGCAAGCAAGCAGTCCCGATAAACATACGTCCGAAAAACAAGGGGTTTGCTTCAAATAGCTCTGAGCACTATGATACATAACATCTGAGGTTATCAGTCCCCTATAACTTAGAACTATTTAAACCTAACTTACCTAAGGACATCACACTCATCCATGCCCGAGGCAGGATTCGAACCTGCGACCGTAGCGGTCGCGCGGTTCCAGACTCAAGCGCCTAGAACCGCTCGGCCACTGCGGCCGGCAAACAAGGGGTTTCCCCAATACGACGTATTACTTATGAGTTCGTGAACACCTTCCAAGAGAGTCCTTGAGGATAAAAAGCAGATGTGCGCTTGAGGACAAACTCATTACAAGCGTTCCACAGGACCATCGGTCATGCGGAGGTACGCTTCAGCACTTCGCCTCAAGTTCAAAAATCACGTGTCTGTTCCTAATGAAGTGACAGCCAGTCATTATGCATTCTCGGAGTTCATCGACACTATCAACAGAGCTGGAACACACCAAAGCTTTTAAATATTCCCACACAAAAAACTCCAACTGGCTTCAAGTAGTGGAATCTATGAGGCCACTGTATTAGCGAGCCACGTATACTCTTGTTGTCGAAGATTCGTGCTGCGTATTCCCGAACACCCACATAAAGGTGTGCCAATGCACCAGCATGCGTGTACCGTGTAGAGAGCATCATACAAAACGTAGCCTTATTAATTCACAGCGCTCTAACAAGGGCATGATTGCAGTTGAGCAGTCGCCGCGTCGGGGAAACCATTGGTCTCGGAAACTATATTTACTGCGATTATTTGCTTGTCTTGGACACGATTAAATAAATAAATAAATAAATAAATTTGCTTGTTTCCTTGTTCTCTACTCGCCCCTGTCATTAGTACCTACAAAGGGACTTCTTGATGACGTTACAAGCTTTCAGGAATAATGTTGAAAGGTAGCTGGACCAGTCTGAGGTAAGGGACCCCAGTACGGTAACGACCGAGTCGAAATTAGCGAAAATCGATGTAATACCTCTTGGGAGGAGATATTGTCGACAAAAACAAAATAATGTCTATTAAACATGGTCTCCAAAGCACATACCTAAAGAGCTATGGGCACTTGTTCACGTTTGCTACTGTGAAACACATCTCTTCTCCTCAACAAGTGCTCATAGCTCTTTAGGCGTGCAATTTACAGTCCATGTTTAAAAGACAATTTATTTATTACTTCGGTTCATACCACCTCCTCCCCAAAATATGGACGGCAAAGATCTTGCAGTAAAAGGGTTCCACTGTCAGAGGTATCACAACGATTTTCGCTTGTAAGTTTCGGCTCCTTCATTTCCGGACCACTGGTCCTTACCTCAGATTAATATATTTAGCCTTCTCCTTCATCTCTGAAACTATTTCATCACGGAATCATCCTGTCTACGCTAAATAACGTAAAGAGCGAAAGTCTCTTCCTTGCAGTATTTACAATCAGTTTTGGATAACCCTACACTTTATCGTTATTACGAATACCTTGCTTAATATTCTTCGTATTATGCCATGTAACTTGATAGACGACAGATAATGTAATAAATAGATGATAAATCACAAAATAATAAAACAGCAAAAATCACGGAGATACTTGTTGCAGCAGCGTGAATGAATCCCTTGTTCTTGTGTCCCTTCACAGGCATAAAGTCCCTTTTTCTCCTATAATTAACTTTATATCATCATTCCATTGCATATTGCTCCGAGTGGTTACTCCTGTGCATGTTTTCAAGGAATTATCACCAATATCGTAATTGAACAATGAAGCATCTCTTCGCCTCTCCAGGGGCAATATATTACTTTTATATACGTTCAGCGACAACTGTCAGTCCCTGAAACAATCATAGATCCCCCGCAGGTCCCCATGCTATAGCCTTCTGGCTTTATCACATCCATGTAGACAACAGCATCACATCTCGATCTACGTCTACAGGTCTACTCTGCAATTCACAGTTAAGTGCCTGGCAGAGGATTCATTCAAACATCTTCAAGCTATTTTTCTACCGTTCCATGCTCGAACAGCGCGAAGAAAACGAATACTTAAATTGGTTTGCCTTCCCAACAACTTTACCTATGTGATCATAGCAATTCGTAACTGTAACTGATAGGCATTTAGTTGAATTCACGGCCTTTACGTTTGTGTGATTTGTCGTGTAACCGAACTATAACGGATTCCTTGCAGTACTCATGTGGACCTCGTCGAACTTTTCATTATTTAGAGTAAATTGCCATTTTTCGCATCTTACAGATATCTTATCTAAATAGTTTTACAATTGGTTTTGATCATCTGGTGACTTCGCATGACGGTAAACGGCAGCATCATCTGGAAACAGTCTAAGAAAGCTGCTCTGACTGTCTCCTAAATCGTTTATATAGATTAGGAATTGTAGAGGAAGTGTAACACATCCTTGGGGAACGCCAGATATCACTTCCGTTTGTCTCGACGACTTTCTGTCAGTTACTACGACCTTTCTGACAAAAAATCCAGTCGCACAACTGAGATGAACTCCGTAGGCACGTAATTTGAATCTCTTGTGAGAAACGGAACTAAAAGCCTTCTGGGATTTAAGGGATATGGAAACAATCTGACATCCTCTGTCGATAGCACTCATTACCTTTTGCGAATAAAAAGCTGGTTGCGTTTCACTAGAACGATATTTTCTGAATCCTTGTTGACTATTTGCGAACAAATCGTTTTCTTCGATATAATTCATATTGTTCGAACATAGAATATACGTTCCAAAATCATTGCGTTGAAGCGTTCTGCAGGGTTAATATCTGGCGTCTACCCTTGAACATCGTGTAGGCAACTGTAAAAAAAAAAAAAAAAGAACACGATATACTGAAAATAAGCTCATCATGCGTTTATTCTCTTGTGAAGATTTTTGTGAAGAAAAGTAGTCACAAACTGAAACAACAGTAGCAATCACAAAAATAACACTAGGGAAAGAAATACATCCGTCGCAAGTAACTTTATCTCGCCTTTGCATACAAAACAGCGTAATATGCAGCCATAAAAATGTTTCACCATTTTCGTTGCAAATTAAACCTGCGAACAAAGATCTAGTTTTACAAGAAACTGTAATCCTTAATGTTTGACGAATCCTTCTCCACAGATGAATTTCTGAATAGCAAATATATTCGTGCGGTTGAGTTACATTATTATTAAATTTTATTGCAGGTCAAGATTAAAGTCAAAATCCAATCTTGTAAATGACCAGCATGTAGCCATAGTTTCACGGGAAAATGTACAATACTTCTAAACCCACTGCACAGTTCCATTTCACTGCGGATTGCTGCATGGAATATGTCAATAACTAACAAACAGCCCATATCAGTTACAGGGTAGGACGGAAATTACACAGGGAAAGACACGTTACACATTTTTAGCACGCTAGTCAACGCGTTCGTTCCTCCTTATCCCGATATGGTCCGGTGGCAAGACGGACTGGCCCCACCCAACCACTTTGTTGAAGAATGAATTACAATCCGACCTTACACCCGTATTCATACAAAGCTTCGTTTTCTGTTTTTCCACTTTCGACATTCTGCTTTGATTTCTTTTATGGTCAGCTGAAGGCACCCACAGTGTAGGCAGAAAGTTGTGTGACCCACTTTCTGCTTTTCGAGAGCAGCAGGCTGTACGTCTGCTTCGGGTTTCACTCGCTGCCCACGTTTCACTCGAAACTAGCCCGCGACAACAAAAACACAGCAATTACCGCTGTCCACATATTACAGTAGTGCGTCCAACAGTTCGCCGAGAGCAGAGTCGAAGTAACAGCACTTGGACGTTACCCAAGACGGCAATGCGGCACTCGTGCATTGCCCCAGCGCCCATTACCCTGACTCCAGAACAAAAGTGTCGCCACATTAAAGTGCAGAACCCGACACATTGAGGCAGTACCATCAGGCAATCGTGACGGCTGTAGTTCCATTTCGAGGCAGTGTCTGGGTACGTAAATTGAGGTAGGGAGAGACGGTAAAAGTCCCGAAAATAATGCAGAGGAGAGTGCCTTTATGACTCACAGGTGCGCACAGAACAGATCCAATAGCGTTTCTACTAGGAAATTTGGAAATATATCCCACAGCCCTGCAGAGTCGAAGGAGAGGAACCGTTTACAGGCTACGAAGAGAAAGACAAAGCACAGGCGATAAGTGAAGAGGTACTTGATACTAGGGATGCAGTGTGGTGATGGGTGGACATGAGATGACAGCGTATGAGCGCAAATACGTGTAATAACCACGAGCTGCACTAACCTTGTCCCTGGACATGGTTCATACCTCTCATATCTGTACAGATTGAAGGGCAAAACAAATTATGACTGAGTTTGTGGTGGCCTTACACCCGAAACACGTTATTCTTCGTTACAGGAATACAAATCCAGATTCTTAGCGCGTTGTCAGCGATCAATAACCACAGGCGACTTGCTGCGATGCAGAGAGGCATGTGAAGCTTGGCGGCATCTTGCAGATATTCATTCGCAAAAAGGACTGAAAGAGTACATCTCTGTAAGGCGTATATCTTGTTCGTATGGTGACAACATGTGTGTCGACAGCAGGAAATTGGAATGCTTGCCAATGCAAGCCACTGCCAGCGCGAACATAAACGATGCAGCTCTCGCACGTGTAAGCAGACTCAAAAGACTTGTAAGCTAGGGTGACCAGATGCAATTGTTTAAAAAGGAGGATAAACAGCTTCAAAAAGGAGGACAAAGGAAGAAAAAAAGAGGACACATCAAACGGGTCAATTGCAGATGAGGATACCACCCGTCAGCTTTGGACAAGTCACGTGACTGCCGGGAATTACCAGTAAATCTAGTAGTTAATTGTTACTGATGGTCAGATAGTGGTTAACTGAGCAATATAAAAAAAATTTAAAAACATTGATTGTGGTGACAGTGTGGCGTCAATTGTTTTGTTACGCCAACAACACGGAATTGTTTACAAAGCGAAAAACGTAAGACCATTCACCTACCTTCATTCGACGCACCGCTACCAACATCTACACTTCAAGCAGCAGCTGACGACATGTAAACTGCACTTTAACCTTCCGAATACAAATAAATTGAATGACTATGAAACAATGAAATAAAACCATGACAGTTAATCTGTTGAGTTATTTCTTACTTTCATTGGACACTGAGACGTACGTCCTAACTCCACATATCTTACATTCCACTTCAAATTCATTTCTCCCTTTCTTAAAGCCGGATATTTGCAGGAAAGGACATCAGAAAATGTACACTTTCGTTTAGGCATAGCCAAATATTTTACGTGACTCACTCGGTTAAAAATTACACTCACAAATGACACGTGCAATACAGGAAGCCAAGCCAATACAAAGCGAAGATACGAAACGAAAATTTTAAATAATCGATATTTGCATTCGCTTATAGGTAGGTCAACGATAACATCGACGATCCTGGTGCCACCAACTATCACCGCCTTCATGCATGTTTATCACAAAGGCTGTGCCAATAGTTAAAGTTGTAAGATGGCAAGAACTATGCCCCTTACATGAAGTCATTAAAGATCACTTAACTCACGTTGAGCGAACAATAGGGCTGAACAAAAATGACTGACAAGGCACAATGCATCCTGTAGAGTGTATAGTATGGACGTATTGGAATAATTAATGTCGGGTGATGGTTTTAAAGTAATTCACACGACATGAAAACTTGTGGAAACGCGTCGATTTACTGGAGGCTAGGTTACCCCAGGGAGTATTCGAGTTGACCACCGTGGCTGGTGGGGGAGCGGCAAAGGGAAGCGACAATAGGCAGCTTAGGGCAGCTCAAACTCTTGAGAAAGCGGTAACGGTGCGCGGCCTCCAGCCACCTTAAGATGAGTGACAGTGAGGGGGTGCAGACTTTAATGTCAGCTCGCACACTTAACCACAGGAAACGCACTGTAGTCTGCCACCATGTAAACGGCAATAGCCAGGTGGTTGACCCCGACTCCATGCTGGTGTACCGGGAAACAGACGGAGAACTTGTACACCTGTTGATAAATGTCAGTTGTCCCATTTCCTGTCAAACATGCGAGAAAGCTGCACAAAGCTATGGTGGAGCGGTCAACAGAGGTCAAAATATACGTGTTCATGACTATAGGAACTTCAAGCTGAATTCACGGTCCGCAAAGTCTGAAGTAAATCAGGTGAAGAGCGATAGAATGAAATACGCCGGCCTCCGATGGGAACATAGGACCAAGGAATTTGAAGTACTCTCCTGGGAGTCAGAATTCCGGAAAACTTGGTGCAGATGCTAACCTTGATGGGTGGCCTGGAGGGAGCTGAATAGAAGAAGTTGAGTGGAAGGGAAATTTTGTGGGAATTTGTTCACTTCCCAGAGCAGGCATTGGTCGGCACTGGGAAGCGACGCATGAGGTCTTCCATTCCCAGCTTGCCTAGAGTGCAGACGTGGCGTTCTTTACTGAGCTGCCTGAGAAAGAGTGAGCATCTCTGCAGTTTACGACTTAGCAAATGGAACGATTGAACATGGAGATAGAAAGTTTTGGTTCAGCTATGTACTGAGCAAGATAGCTAGGAGTGAATAGACGAGCGCAGCCTTGCAGCACCACGAGGTCGGCCAACGTCCACACAACGACGACGCTCCGCCACGCTGTATTCGGTGATATTGCGCCCGCTCTGGCCAATCATGTCGGCAAAGTTTCCACAAGGGTTTCATGGGCCATGTATTGTAGAATTCTTCTCACACTTCGCATTACGCCTGGGTCAGTCGATAGGAATTACTTTTGATTTATCGCGCTTTACTCCACGCAAACGCAATTTATTACCACTGACTGTTAGGAGAGTCATGTAATGTGATGATTGAAGATCGTGAGTTAAAATAAATTTGTGATAATCGACTGCATCTGTTTTCAATAAAGTAGTTGAAATCCCAAGTCACTTTCTTAACTAATTTTATGTTCACATTTGCACCTGGTGTTCAATAGCTGAATATAACATCAATGTGCACACCTTTTTAATTAAAAAGGGATCAATTCTGAACCAATTAATCTCAACACTGCCACCGCATTTCAATCAGGAGTCACAGGGCCATATTACTTTCTTTGCGTTATCCGATATTGCGGCAGTTTTGCACACTCTGTTGATCTGTTAGTCAATTAGTTGGGGTGAACACACACCAAAACCAGCCTAGTGACGGGTGGGGTGTTACAAAGTATTTAAGAAAAGAGCAATAGAATGGCACGAATTGTAAATTTAACTGTATTACGCTCAACGTTGCGAAAAAGCCGGACACTGTAAAAATCCGCCCGGACCCCGGACAAAGAGCTAAAAAGGAGGACATGTCCGGATTAATCGGGACGTCTGGTCACCCTACTTGTAGCGAAATTTACTCTTGCCCCGTCGTTTCATGAGCTGACCCAGACTGGTCATGGATTTCTGCCTAAGGATTGTTCTGTGAATTTCGCAAGCAGAAAACAGCATTAATACCTTTACTCACCATTTTTATTATCCGTATTTTTCCCAACTAGCTAACTTCCCGGCATTGCCCGGGTGTGTATTTATTCCAATTCTGTTAATCCATCTCCTGCTCCTCTCTCTCACTCTCAATGCCCTCCTCCCCCTTTCTCTCCACTTCCTTCACCTCCTCTCTCTGTCCTATTCCTCCAGCCTTCATTCTCCTCTTGCCCCTATCTCTCTCTATCTGCTCCTCCCTCCTCACCTCCTTCACTCTCTTTGCGTCTGCTCCTCCCTCCTCTGTCCATTTGCTCCTTCCCCCATCTCCTCTTCCCCCCAATCTAAGTTCACCTCCTCCTGCCCCTTCTACCTCTTCCCAACCCATTCTAATTCCTTCTCATTCTGTCCCCTCTCTCCGTCCATCTCCTCCCCCTCTCTCTGTTTGTCTCCTCCTCCCCTCTCTCTCCGGCTATCCTCTCTTCCCTTTGGTTGTCCATCTTTCTGTCCGTCTCCTCTTCCTGCTGACTGTCAATCTCCTACTCCCGATCTCTCTGTCCATCTCCTTCTCACCCTTGTCTCAGTTCATTTCCTCCTCCCCCATATCTGTGTCCAACTCGTCGCCCCACCCCTCTGTCTGTCAATCTCTTCCCCTCCCCCCTCCCTCTAGTTGCATGTTATCACACCCACCTCAATAGGAGATTGCTGTTCTTATCCCCGCAGTATTTATTTTCGGATGGAAAGTAATATGTGTACCAAGTGTGGCTGAAATCGATTCAGGGGTGTAGAAGGAGCTTCTTACCTACGGCTTTGCCCAGTATGCACATGTTAAATACATTTCAGATATATTTAACATACCTCACACGTGCATGTACGGATATTTAACCTGTATCTCTAGCGAATTTCACCCTGCAGTTTCATTTTAACGCAGCTCCATGTTTATGACATCGTATCTCCAAACTGTGTGTTGTACAGTTATTTAATTTTACAGGTACATCCACTGATATATGAGGACACTGTCTGGGAAATGTGTCACAAATAGACTTAGTGGTTAGGAAGCAATAAATTAAAACTTCACGCATGCTGCGACAGTTATTCACGCACCTAAGTATTTATGACGTCATATCTCCTGAATTCTGTGTCCTACAAGGACATATTTTTGCCCGTATGTTCTGTGGTATACGTGAATAATGTCTGGAAAATGTACTGCTAACAGAGTCCTTAGTAAAGAAGTACTACATTAAAGACCAAGCCAGATTGGCACATTTATTGCCCTAAGAGCGAAAATGTAGTAAGCTGTAGTCATGTTTGCTTTCATCATGTTGTGTGAGGTTTGAGGGTGTGCGTTCAGTTGAAATTGATCCAGTGGTATGGGAGGAGATACGGAACGTACATACATACATACATACACTTTTATCAAACAAAGTGATCAAAATAGATGTTCCATATAGCCGAAAATTTAATAAGGAACGTTGTGATCCAGCAATACGTTATAATTTCAATCCGTTGGTCTGTTCGTAATGTAATTCTATCGGAAACAGTCCATGTTTATACTGTTAGGAGGAGTTTGTGTAGTCTACGGTAACCGTGTGAGCTATAAACATTGTGTGTCATTAGGAGAGCTGTGTTGGTTCAGGATGGTTCGGACAACAACGTACGATCGGACACTCCTTACAGTCACTATAATGGATCAGGGAATGAGACAAGTGGATGTCGCAGCGTATGTCACTATAAGTCGAAGTGATGTCCCTAAAATCTGGAACAGTTTCCCAGCCACTGGATCAGTTGATGTTCATCACAGAAATGGCGCAGGAAAAAGAGAGAGAGAGAGAGAGAGAGAGAGAGAGAGAGAGAGAGAGAGAGAGAGACGTCCAGGTCCGAAGCGATGGATGCATAAATGCATGAACAGAAAGCAGAAACACGTAATACAGTTTTATATGTCTACGGCGTCAGTTCCAAACAGCCTGAAGAGTACAGGTCTCAATACAAACGATACGAAATAGGGTCCATAAGCAGGGATTGCATGCCAGAAGACATCTGCAAACTTTTCCTGCAAATCAGATTTGGAGAGGGCTCGTATCGCGTGGGCATGAAACTATTTTTAATGGAATTGGCAGCAGTGGGACACAACGCCCTTTTCTGACGAGACCCGTATCAGTCTCCACCCTGACAATACTGATACTCATATGTGGCGGCAACGAGGGCAAAGTTTACGCCCTTACTGTGTCGTTTGCCACTACCCTTACGAAGGAAGTTTAATCATCATGTTTTGGGGTGGAAATACAGGGTGGTCGGAAATTCCCGTTGCAGACTTCTACGACTTGTAGAGGGGAGTGAGTACGTCGTATTTTGAATAGGAACACGTGTCCGGAAACGTCATCCAACGAGACTACGGATCGTCAAAGTTATAGGCGCGGGATTCTGTAAATGTAAGTATACACGGGATGATTCCGTGATGATGTTACAGGCTTTCTAGGATGATGGAGAACGATAAATGTATTAATCTGAAGTAGGGATCCGTGTACCGGAAACGAACGAGTCGAAAGTTATAAACGAAAACCGTTCTGATAACTCTGACAGTTGAATGAATACATGTACCGGTTCTTGTATTGCGAAGAGTGTAGGGTTGGTAACTTCCAGTGGTGGTAGTATGGACAAAAACGAGAAAAAATGTGGAATAAACGTGGGCTGTAAATTGTGTGCCTTAACAGCTATGAACACTTGCTCAATAGGGGAGATGTGTTTCACATTAGCGAAGATGAACGAATGGCCATAGCTTCTCAGGTATGCAATTCAGAGCCCACGTTTAGTGGACATTTTTTCTCGTTTTTGTCCACACTACGACCACTGAAAGTTACCAACCCCACACTCTTCGCAACGCAAGAACCGGTACATGTATTCAACTGGCAGAGGTATCACAACGGTTTTCGTCTATAACTTTCGACTCGTCCGTTTCCGGTACAGGGACCCTTATTTCAAATTAATACATTTATCGTTCTCCATCATCCTAGAAAGTCTGTTACATCATCACGGAATCACCCTATGTATACGTACATTTACAGACGCCCGCGCCTATAACTTCGACGCTCTGTAGTCTCGTTGGATGACGTTTCCGGACATGTGTTCCTATTCAAAATACGATGTACTCACTCCCCTCTACAAGTCCTAGAAATCTGTAACGGGAATTTCCGACCATCCTGTATGTATGGACACCACTTCTGCCAATACATGAGAAGATGACTGTTATGAATATCGGGACGACATCCTTGCACGCTCCGTTTGGTGACCTAGTGAAGTGGGTTTCTCGCTCATTTTCGACAGTGGATACTCCCATCGTCATAATCTTGTGAAAACCTTCCTGGTGGAGCATACATTCAGTCAGATGGAATGGCCTCCATATTCTCTATTGAGAATGCTTGGGCCACGCTAAAACGAGCGGTTTGAAATCGTCCTGACCCACAAGAGACCTTCCAAGACGTCATAGAGGCCGCTTTGGAGAAATGAAACGATATGCCACAAGTTCATCTAGACAATTTGGTAAGTAGTACGCCCAACTGAATTCAAAAGTGTCTGCAGATACGAGTAGGGCGAAGTAGTTCCTATACAGAGTGTTTATCAAGATGACAGTGAAACTAAATTGTAGTGTTTGCAACGGAATCTTTTGTTAGCTTTGGTTTTTGCTCTTTTATTTCTGTTTATCAATTGGAAATATTTTTATTTTCTTTATTTTTGTTTTTTTATGACTGTACCTGACAGAACAACGTCAGTTTTATTACCGATGATGTCCAGTATTGCCAATGAGGCAACATGTGTCGTGTTGACCACTGTAATTAGGATTCCTGGTTCATATATCATTCGCCTTGAGACAGACGGCGCTGGTAATTTAAGAAGCGCACTGTGCACCCTGGCACCGCCTGGCGGTGTCACCTCTGTAGAAGCTGCTGGCGCAGCTGATGTTGTCAAACAAGACGCTGGCGGCCAGCTAGCTGAGTCACAGCGGGACTCTGGACTTGGCGTCGAGGATGCGCGGTCCGGAGTCCAGGGCCGCCCGCACTCGCCGGGTACTGGCTGGCCTCTGATTGCTGCCCAGCGTCACGCCACAGTAGGGCGCGCCGTGCCCACCGCTCTATAGGTGACCCCGACTAACCGGTGTCTTTGTTGAACTTACCGTCAGCCACGGTAGTGGCAATGTGAGAGGAGAGAGACCCACTGGGTGCTGCAGTCAGTTTCTGCTAGTAATAGCAAATGCACTGTTCAAAAATTACAGTAACAGGAGGTACACTTGGAAAAGGCCTGGAGCCAAATGGTTGAAATGGCTCTAAGCACTATGGAACTTAACATCTGAGGTCGTCAGTCCCCTAGAACTTAGAACTACTTAAACCTAGCCGCGAGGGATTAACCGAGCGGTCTAAGACGCTGCAGTCATGGACTGTGCGGCTGTTCACGGCGGAGGTTCGAGTCCTTCGGGCATGGGTGTGTGTGTCCTTAGGATAATTTAGGTTAAGTAGTGTGTAAACTTAGGGACTGATGACCTTAGCAGTTGAGTCCCATCAGATTTCACACACACACTTAAACCTAACTAACCTAAGGACATCACACACAACCATGCCAGAGGCAGGATTCCAACCTGCGATCGTAGCGCCTGGAGCCAAAGGTAGATACCAGTTGGATTAAATCAAGAGTGAGAGAGAGATTCCGATAGCATACGCTGGACTGATGGGTAGATCACATAACTAATGAGGAGGTATTGAATAGAATTGGGAAGAAGAGGAGCTTGTGGCACAACTTGACTAGAGGAAGGGATCGGTTGGTAGGACATGTTCTGAGACATCGAGGGAGCACCAATTTAGTATTGGAGGGCAGCGTGGAGGGTAAAAATCGTAGAGGGAGACCAAGAGATGAATACACTAAGCAGATTCAGAAGGATGTAGGCTGCAGTAGGTACTGGGAGATGAAGAAGCTTGCACAGGATAGAGTAGCATGGAGAGCTGCATCAAACCAGTCTCAGGACTGAAGACCACAACAACAACAACAACAACAACGCTGGACTGAAACGCGTGCAGTGGAGCAGATATCGAATCACAACTTAGGATTGATGAATAGTAGGCTAAAAGACTGGCTAGGCTGTCTACAAGGTAAGGGAATGTCTATCATTAAAAATGGCTGATTAAAATAAATATAATAACTATACACTTTACGGGTGTTGAAATATGTCAATAGGAAATCAACCAGGCCAAAACATTAATAAATAGAAGTAATAAACTGATTAAAAATATTTATAAGCTAAGAAATATGTAAATAACAATTATAGTGTGTAAGAAAAATGTTTTGTTAAATTTATTTAAGTTCTTTGCATATCGATGGTGACAGTGAAGTATCCGCACCAAGCTCTTTGTTGGCGGGAGAGCCCGCGCACTGATACATAGGGAGCGCTGCGAGAAGCGCGCAGCATTGTCGATAGAACACTCTTGAGTCAACCTCTGTGCAGTTAAGTTGTGTGTAGAGACAGAGCGGTGTGCCTGTTCACCACCAGCTGTATATTACCTGAAGAATACTATAATTATATAATTGGTAATTATTGTTGAATTATTAAAAATCGACGTCATGAAGACATAAAAGATTTTTAAGCGCTAACTGCATATTGTAAGTTCGTTGTCACATTTTTAATCTGTTTTGTGTAAACGATACCCAAACTAAAGTTTTATAAATTGAATAAAGAGTTAAAAATTTATATTCCGTAATTTTGAGAATTGATCAGTTTATCTCAGTCAATATCGTTTTATTTTTCATTGCACCCAGTAACAACAAGATTTAACTTTTGTTAAGTTTTCTCAACTTTTTTTAATAATGACATTGAATTTTGCACCAGCAACTTCATTAAAAAGCAAATGAATAATAAGTACAATTTTAGCTCATATATTTGCAATCCTAGGAAATGAATGCCAACCCAAATAATATATTCAGACAAGCAGTCAGATGACGTTATCAAATGGTTCAGATGGCTCTAGGCACTATGGGACTTAACATCTGAGGTCATCAGTCCCCTACACTTAAAACTACTTAAACGTAACAAACCTAAGGACATCACACACACCCATGCCCGAGGCAGGATTCGAACCTGCGGCCGTAGCAGCAGCCCGGTTCCGGACTGAAGCGTCTAGAACCGTTCGGCCACAGCGGCCGGCGATGTCGTTATCCAGAGGCGGCCCAGTAAAATAAAAAGTAAGGATGATATATATGTATGTTTTCAGGTTCACTGCATAGACAACCAGTACTAAGGGCCACGGCGTAAGCTTACGTGTTCACGTCGAAATAATCTTCTTTTGATCAGTCACATTAATATTGTTACCAATAAAGGCATAAGGCGTACTACATTGTGTACGCTAAAGACTAACAGATCAGACACGTTGTCAAAAGGAAGTCCAGATAGGAAAACTGCAAGGCACAAAATGTTCACTTCTCTTTCTTTCTTTCATTAGACGGAAAGTAAGTTATTTTATTTTCAACGGGAAGGTTATCGTCTAAATGCATTAAGTTCAATAATTATTTCTTTTATTTATTCGACGGGAAGTTTTCAGTGGTTAAAATTAAACTTTCTCTGTTTAACACGTTAGAACACGAAACTAATGACCACACAAGTACCAAACTAGGCAGCACTGATATCCAGAGTATGGGGTGCATGATTTCCATGCGTCACAGCGCCGCCGTTCAGCTCCAACTATCACCACCAGGTGCCGTGGTCAGTCATCGTGATTCACAGTCTCACACACCTGACTAGTCGCAGTGCGCTTGTTGACGTGTCAGCATGAGATTGGACAAAAGCAGCAAGGCATTACTGGTCAAGTTGTGTTATCAAAACAACAGTAACGCTGCAGTTGCACTTCGAGAATATCACCGGCTGAAAGGATTACGGAAGGGTTCTCATTTTTTCACCTGCTGTGCGGAGCATGATGAAGAAGTTGAGATCAACTGGAGAACTGGGCGTCGCTCCGGGTAGGGGCCGAGGAACGGTTGCACCAGAAGTGGTTAATGAAATCGTTGTTGCTATGGCAGACAACGCTGCGCTCAATTACCGATCGTCAAGCAGTACGCGTGCTATGTCACGGCAGTTGAACATCCCGTGGTCCAATGTACAGAAGGTGCTTCGAACCATTCTCAAATGGCATCCGTACAAGATCCATATCCTACAAGCAGCTTGTTTCACAGGACGCACAACGACGTGTTGACTTCGCTCTCCACTTTCTCGCAATGATTGAAACTGGGCCATCCTATGGACAGACGTAGCTCATTTTTTCTCTGACGGGTGAGGTGAATACACAGAATTGCCGAATGTGGGTATCTTCACCTCCAGTCACTATGTATCGGGATTCCCTATATGGTGAAAGTGTCACTGTATGGTGTGGCTTGGCGGCTATGTTCATCATTGGCCCATTCTTTTTTTGAACAGGTTGGCGCTCAAGGACCAAAGCCATTCACACATTTGCTGATCTGACAAACAACTTAACTAGAAAGGTAGCCAGCATACCTACGGACATGCTTCGTTCAGCTGTGCAGAATGCAATCGTGCGCTTTCAGACTCATCCGGCGCCGTATTCAGTCCCTTTGTAGCAGTAATGGTACCGGTGTGTAACGGTATGATGTACCGAAGCAGCACGTTATAAGTGTTTCAGTTGAATTGATTCTGCATTATCCCTCTTCCCCATGTCCTTTGTATTAATGCTACCAAGTTCCGTCCTCGCACGGTACTTAGTTATAACGTGTTAAATAGGGAAAGTTTAATTATAACCACCCACTATCAGCCTCCTGGATTCAGCCTACAAATTATACGCTAAAATCCTGAGTACAAAATCAAAAAGTATCATGGAAAACCTAATATCAGAAGAGAAGTCTGGTTTTACAAAGGGACGATCAACTATTTGCAATGTTTCAACACTGCAAGTTAAAGAAAAAAGACGAGAATTCAGTAGCGAAACCCATCTTGCTTTTATGAGTTCTGAAAAGGAATTTGATAATGTGGACGGAGGTATGCTATGAAATATAATAGCTGAAGGATATTATCCATCTTACCTCACTGAATTAGGCAGAACTGTCTTAATTGATGAGCCCCTTTGCGAATTAACTATGTTTACAAACACTTAAACTGCTATAGCTGTGAGAAACATAACCACAAAACCAATGAATACAAATAAAGGGGTATGATAAGGATGTTGTATTTTCCTGAAACTCAACAGTACATACATACATCAAGTAATCAGTAAGAGTAGATCTTAACAGTAGAATAAAAGTAATCCTACAGGCATATGACTTAACAGTAATTGCAAGGACTGGAAATGACTTCATTTGAGAATCTATAGGTTGCAGCAAATAGCCCAAAAACGCAAACATCATGAAGATGAAATGGGAGATGTGATACTGCGTGAAGAGTTTGACAGATCACTGAAAGACCTGAATCGAAACAAGGCCCCGGGAGTAGACAACATTAGAACTACTGACAGCCTTGGGAGAGCCAGTCCTGACAAAACTCTACCATCTGGTGAGCAAGATGTATGAGACAGGCGAAATTCCCTCAGACTTCAAGAAGAATATAATAATTCCAATCCCAAAGAAAGCAGGTGTTGACAGATGTGAAAAATCATCGAACTATCAGTTTAATAAGTCACAGCTGCAAAATACTAACGCGAATTCTTTACAGATGAATGGAAAAACTGGTAGAAGCCGACTGCGGGATAAACCAGTTTGGATTCCGTAGAAATGTTGGAACACGTGAGGCAATACTGACCCTACGACTTCTCTTAGAAGAAAGATTAAGGAAAGGCAAACCTACATTTCTAGCATTTGTAGACTTAGAGAAAGCTTTTGACAATGTTGACTGGAATACTCTCTTTCAAATTCTGTAGGTGGCAGGGGTAAAATACAGGGAGCGAAAAGCTATTTACAGTTTGTACAGAAACCAGATGGCAGTACACTGGACTCGCATTCGGGAGGACGACGGTTCAATCCCGTCTCCAGCCATCCTGATTTAGGTTTTCCGTGATTTCCCTAAATCGTTTCAGGCAAATGCCGGGATGGTTCCTTTGAAAGGGCACGGCCGATTTCCTTCCCAATCCTTCCCTAACCAGAGCTTGCGCTCCGTCTCTAATGACCTCGTTGTCGACGGGACGTTAAACACTAACCACCACCACCACCAGATGGCAGTTATAAGAGTCGAGGAGCATGAATGTAGTCGAATTAAATCGGGTGATGCTGAGGGAATTAGATTAGGAAATGAGACACTTAAAGTAGTACAGGAGTTTTGCTATTTGGGGAGCAAAATAACTGAGGATGGTCGAAATAGAGAGGATATAAAATGTAGACTGGCAATATCAAGGAAAGCATTTCTGAAGAAGAGAAATTTGTTAACACCGAGTATAGATTCAAGTGTCAGGAAGTCGTTTCTGAAAGTATTTATATGGAGTAAAGGCATGTATGGAAGTGAAACATGGACGATAAATAGTTTGGACAGGAAGAGAGCATAAGCCTTCGAAATGTGGTGCTACCGAAGAATGCTGAAGATTTGATGGGTAGATCACATAACTAATGACGAGGTATTGAACAGAATTGGGGAAAAGAGGAGTTTGTGGCACAACTTGACTAGAAGAAGGGATCGGTTGGTAGGACATGTTCTGAGGCATCAAGGGATGACCAATTTAGTACTAGAGGGCAGCGTGGAGGGTAGAAATCGTAGAGGGAGACCAAGAGATGAACACACGAAGCAGATTCAGAAGGATGTAGGTTGCAGTAGGTACTGGTAGATGAAAAAGCTTGCACAGGATAGAGTAGCATAGAGAGCTGCATCAAACCAGTCTCAAGTCTGAAGACCACAACAACAAAAACATTGTCTGTAGGTAAAAACTGTCTGTTGATTCAGGTCATACAACCGCAAATTGTATCCCAGACCATATCGGGCCGTTTGGCGGGTGACAGTCAAGTTGGTATCCCACTGCTGTCTACTGCGTCTCCAGACATACTCGTATCTTCGCTTGTAATCGGGGTTCAACTCGGAAAGGCGTTCATCACTGAAGACAGTTCTGCCACATTCAGTCAGATTCGAGGCCAAAGATATGTCCACAGACGCCCCAGTTAGCGGTGGTTTAGTACCCCGATTGACGCCCGCCATACGACCAGACCACCAGGAGTCATGGTCTGGGGTGTCATTTCTTTTCATAGCAGGACCCATTTGTTTGATATCCGCGGGACCATTTCAGCACAGCAGTTCGTCGACGATGTTGTACGCCCCGTTTAGTTGCCCTTTATTGGAAGCCGTCCTGGGCATACATTTCAGCAAGATAATGCCCGCCCGCACACGACTGCAGTTTTTCTGCTTATCTTCGTGCTTTCAAACACCACCTTGGTCAGGGACGTCACCGGTGCATTATTGGGAGGGCCCTCACATCAGCTCGGGATTTTAACTATTTAACGCGCCAGTAGGACAGACTTTGGCTCGATATTCCTCAGGAGGACTTCCAACAACTCCGTCCATCAATAGCAAACCGCATAACAGCTTGTATAAGGGCCAGAGGTGGACCAACGCGTTGGTGATCTGCTCTTGAATAAATCATCCAGTTTTTCTGGAATCGTAATCATTTATTTGCTGTACTTGTAGATCACAGCAATATACAGTTGCACTGTCCACGTAATAGAGTCTTTAAATAGTAAAATGTCACCAACAGGAATTTTTGTGACTTGTGCAAAGCATTTGATTGTGTGAACCATGGCATTATGTTACAGTAATTACAATTCTATGGTATAAATGGAATAGCGTAAGAGTGGTTTAAGTCATACCTACAGAACAGGAAGCAAAAAGTTTCCTTATATGTGTTAAGTGATTTAAATAAGTTCACCACTTCATCCAGCTGGGGTGAAATTACATTAGGTGTTCCACAGGGTTCAGTCATGTGTCCCCTTCTGTTCTTAATACATGTGAACGATTTCCCTCCCTATCTGAAACAGGAAGCTGAACTGACACTGTTTGCTGATGATACAAGCATCATTATTAATCCAGTAAAAGAAACTCCAACTGAAAATGATATAAATAAGGTCTTTGGAAAAGTCATTAATTAGTTTTCTGAAAATGGGCTTACTCTAAACTTTAAAAAACACAGTACATTCAATTTTCTGCTGCAAGAAGTACTGTTCCTTCAATAAATATAACACATCAACAGAAGTCAGTAGACAGGGTAGACCATAATAAGTTTTTGGGTGCACATATAGATGAGAATCTTAATTGGGAAATTCATATTTTCGATCTTCTAAAGCGACTAGGTTCAGCAACTTTTGCAATCAGACTAATTGCCAATTTTGAAGATATAGAAATTAGTAAGCTAACATACTTCGCACACTTTCATTCTCTGATGTCGTAAGGAATAATATTTTGGAGTAACTCAACATTTAGACAAAAAGTATTCACTGCTCAAAAGAAAGTGGTTAGAATAATGTGTGCGGTTCATAGTCACACATCTTGTAGCCATCTTTTTAAAAGATTGAGAATTCTTACAACAGTCTCACAGTACATTTACTCACTAATGAAATTTGTTCTCAACAACATGGAGCAGTTTAAAAACAACAGTGACACTCATGATTATAATACCAGAAAAAAGAAAGGCTTACACTATCCTTTACTCAACCTATCTTTGACGCAGAAAGGGTAAAATATGCTGCTATAAAGTTTTAGACAAATTACCAGATGAAATAAAATGTCTGACAGACAGCAATAATAGCTTCAAAAATAAATTGAAATCGTATCTCCTTGACAACTCCTTCTATACCATAGATGAATTCTTGAACAGGAATAAATGAATCTATAAATATAGTATAAGCATTTTGTGCCATTTAAGGGAATGGGGCAAATAAAAGAAATAGTAATCTTTAACTCTGTATTATATATTAAAATATCTTGTTTCATATGTGCATTTCTTGTGCACTTGACAGGTTCCACATCATAACGGCTACCGTGCCGTGCGATTGATCAATGGAACACGCAACTAACATCTACCGCCGAATTCCGTCGCGTTCGGATAATTCCTTCGTAGTGCGTGGTGTTTTTGTCTTAAAGTGTAGATGCGAGGAAAGTAACTGCGAAGAAACCTTTGGAAATTACAGAAATACTTCATTCGTCGAAACAAGGAATTACAAAAATGTTTAGGAAAGGCTGCTGTAAAACAGCAATATAAGTGACTTGGGAAAGAAATCACTAGGAAGTGCTAGGGAACCAAAGCTCAATGGTTGCAGGAAAAATAAAAGTGTAGTGCCAGCCTTGATAATATTCTCCAGAGACGTCTGGCAAAGTTCCTTCTCTGCGAGTCAGAGCGGGTCTCGCTTTTTCTCCCCGAACTATTGGCTGCGAGATCCTCCCCACTATCTTTAATTAAACGGCTCAACAGGACAATCACAGCTGGCTGGCTTGTATCAGCAATCTGTGTTCCATCGAGGAGCTGGTAAGCTTGAATATTCCTTGGAACATGCTTCGGTACGATTTCTATTTCGGTAAGTGAGAGCATATACTTGTGTTTTGTTAGGAAAGCGCTGTTAATTATTTTCATTAAATGCTCGGAAATGTTTCTTATTTCGAGTCGTAGACGTTTTCCATTAATTTTTGCTACTGATGTTTGAACTTGAGTTCTTTCTTTGTTCATAACAGTACCGACATGTGCTAGTACTTTTATGGATTTCACCTCCTCCCCCCCCCCCCTCCGATGGATTACATTTTGTCTATGCTGTATGAAATTCTATTAGGAACCCAACTCAGCATAATGTGTAAGGTTCTTTTTCATTGGACGATAGACAACAGGGATCTACATGGTTGTCAGAGACGGTCTGAAAAGCTTTTAACGATGCTACAGGGTAGGTTGTACTGAGAAATAGTGGTTAAAAAAAAATTCTATACGTTGTGCCGTTACCGATATAATTTTCGCTGAAGTTATGTACTCAGGTCGTTGCGTGCGGAAATTCAAGCACCTTGCCAGAGACACCGTCGCCAAACGTGTTCTTCGTTTGATTTCCTCAAACCGAACAAACGTAGCTTTTGCTCGCCTAGCTTAAATTTATCACTTCCGTTAACTCCACATTTTAACTGCAAGTGAGCCTTTCAACGTGGTAACGGCATTACGGCATTTTAGCACTTGCGAGTGCTTGAATCACTGACCTGATTGGCTAATGTCAGTGCTAATGAAATCGAAAACGGCACAACATATCAACTTTTTCCTTACCAGTTGTTTCTCAGCGCAACCTACCCTGCAACAACCTTACAATCTTCTCAGAATTTTTATGACCGCTCTGTAAACTGCTGAGCGACAGTCGTGGGGCACAGAAGTAACAGTTGCAGGTTATCTAATACCTTTCAGGGGAACCAGAAGTTTAATTTTCAATATTCCACGTAAACAGTGACCGAAATTAACAATTTAAAATGCTCACGTTATCTACTCAGTAAGGGGAGATTCTCACTAAGGTGGTACAATATGCGATACGACAGTAGCTGCCCACACCGGTGGAGCGTGTGGAAACATAGTTAAAACAATAAAACTGGTCCACACTGAGACGACAGCGTTACAACTCCGATACGATTCTGTATCATAATCGCTATGCGCAACATGGCGTCACAGACAAAGATACTCTGTGATGGCGTGCTGGTCCCTCCATGCAACTGTATCATGATACGTGGGGAGGGAAATCTGAAGTCATCGGTTGTGACTCAAAAAGTCTTTTATGTAGTTGAAGTAATGCTACATCCACCTCTGTAGTTAGTTTCTCAGTGAAATTTTTATTTTTCGCGTAAAAAACTAAACATCACTGTTTTAAGGTTTGCTTGTGTTGTATGCTGTGCAGTATTTCTCTTTCGATTTTGCGTAAACTATTCGATAAAAAAATGATTTTTTTGTATCTTATAGCCCGATGTCACAGCTTGACAGTGAATTGGTTTTCTCTTCGCTACTGTCCGCAGTTACTAAAAATGGTTCAAATGTCTCTGAGCACTATGGGACTCAACTTCTGAGGTCATTAGTCCCCTAGAACTTAGAACTAGTTAAACCTAACTAACCTAAGGACATCACACACATCCATGCCCGAGGCAGGATTCGAACCTGCGACCGTAGCGGTCTCGCGGTTCCAGACTGCAGCGCCTAGAACCGCACGGCCACTTCGGCCGGCTCCGCAGTTACTGTCAAGCTTTGAAATTAAGTAAAGAACAGGGCATATTTTGGAACGTTTACAGTAAAAAATGTAGTCACACGCCATGTTACGTTTGATGCATTTTGCGTCATATAAGTTGTGTACCAAATGTAGCTAACATATCAAAATTATTTTTAACGCTGAAATGGGATCCATACCTTTTTCCAGTCACGAGTAAATATGTGATGAATTTTGTAGTTGTGCAACGAGACTCGCAACGACGCATCATGAATGAAGTTACTACTACCTGCTTGTATTGTTTCTTTTCGTATCGCTCATGAGGGAACACGACTGTTTCCTGCAACGTGCGGCATCGCATACAGTACTGCCTCAGTGAGAACCGCGCTTCCGGGGCATAATCTTCTGTTAAGGTTCAAATGGTTCAGATGGCTCTGAGCACTATGGGACTTAACTTCTGAGGTCATCAGTCCCCTAGAACTTAGAACTACTTTTAAAAAATGTTCAAATGTGTGTGAAATCTTATGGGACTTAACTGCTAAGGTCATCAGTCCCTAAGCTTACACACTACTTAACATAAATTATCCTCAGGACAAACACACACACCCATGCCCGAGGGAGGACTCTAACCTCCGCCGGGACCAGCCGCACAGTCCATGACTGCAGCGCCTCAACCGCACGGTTAATCCCGCGCGGCAACTGCTTAAACCTAACTAACTTAAGGACATCAGACACATCCATGCACGAGGCAGGATTCGAACCTGCGACCGTAGCGGTCGAGTGGCTACAGGCTGAAGCGCCTAGAACCGCTCGGCCACCCGGGCCGGCTTCTGTTACGGGTTTAACAGGGTAAGACAAGGGGTATTTCAGTTAGAAACTGTTTACAGGGTGTCCCAAAAGTCGGGACCGAGCTAAATATCAGTAAAAAGGTAAGAGGCAGGCACGGGCGGATATGGATATAAGCACAGAGGGCGGAGAGAAACTTTTTGAGTGGCTTTAAAGAGGCGTCCGCAATATAGGTATCCGCCATACTGGATTCAGCTCACATTTCTTCAGTGAGAGGGGGTCATGTGACACATGTTTTGACGAGAAAGTCAGCGGTGAAGGCCGTTTTGGAATATCTTGATAGGTAAAAAGTTATGCTACATTTGTTATAATACATGTAATTCGTCATGCTACATGCTCGTACCCGATCTCGTTTTGTTCCTGTACTTACTGGTTTGCCGTTATTGTGGAGGACAACATGTCACTGAACAAAGTAGAGCGGGTCGAAATCATCCTGCCAGCTGGCGGCCGGAGTTCCATAGCAATTACTAGGGACTTCAACCAGCGATACCCTGGCAGGGAACCCATCACGGAAAGTGCCGTCGGGAAAGTGATCACGGAGTTTCAAGGAACGGGCTCGGTGGCACATAACCCTATACCGACCGCCCCGCACAACTTCTGACGAGGCTACGACCACGGCAGAGTTAGCGGCAGTGACCGCGAGCCCCGTCCAAGGTATCAGGCGTGTCACCCGACGCCATGGCGTTCCTCAGAGCAGTATCCACCGCATCCTGCAGCGACAGGATTGGCATCCATTCAAAATGCAACTCCAGCTACATCTGGCGGAAGACGACCCTGCGGAGGATGCAGTTTTGCGGATGGGTGTTAGCACAACACGACATGTCCACGATATTACTTGTAATATACTCTTAAGTGATGAGACGAATTTTTACGTCAATGAGGAGGTCAACAAGCACAGCTTGCGGTATTGGTCACTGGACAACCCAAGGTGGTCGTCTTCCTGTAGGGCTCCCAGGTTGATGCCATATTTCTTGACTTTCGAAAGGCGTCCGACTGAGTTCCACACTGTCGCTGGCTCCAAAAAGTGCGCGCTTACGGTCTATCCGATGACATATGCGGTTGGATAGAAAGTTTTCTAACAGACAGAGAGAAGTATGTCGTCCTGAACGGGGTAACTTCAACAGAAACAATCGTAACTTCAGGTGTGCCCCAGGGCAGCGTAATAGGTCCGCTGCTTTTTACGATTTACATAAACGATCTGGGTGATGGTTTTGACAGCGGGATTAGACTGTTTGCCGATGATAGTGTAGTCTACAGGAAAGTAGTATCACACGAAAGTTGTGAACAAATCAATGAGGATAAATGCGTGGTGTAGTGACTGGCAGTTATCTCTCAATATTAGTAAGTATAACCTATATATATGCCACTTAATTTGAAACCTTTACAAAACTTCTTTTCGTCGACATCCCTCCCTCCCAAATTGATGAAACAAAAAGATTTATCGTTCAGTACATTTTCGCTTTTCGCTGTTTCTGCAGTAAATCTGTCGCATCAGGCATGATGTTATAATCTATTTATTCTTTACTGCTACCTGTATTCACAATATAGTTTGGACATAGTGTCCACAGTGCAAGAATCCCCCACTTGTATTAAACCCCCAGAAATATCTCAGTTTAGCCTGTGAGTCCTTAGATGGTGGTATAAGGGGTGTACAGTGTAAACGGCCTCGCTTTCTCACCCGAATTTTGCGATAATTAAGCCAGTCAGTCCTTGAACTGACTATGTGGGCCGCAGCGTAAGAATTCTTCGTACCTGTTATGTCGAGATGCTCTCGTAGTTTTACGTTCCCTTACACAGCCGCAGCAGCGCCGCCGGATTCTGGGAGTGGAATACTGTGTTCTATACTTTACATAATGAAGCGGGCAGAAGTTTCCTGTGCAAATAATTTTCGGGTTATAGTGCCTTTATTTAAGAAACACCGAGAAATGAACTGGTTCACACTGACTATAAGCTAACCATTAAAATACATGAGCATGGTCTACCTCATGACGAGATCGAAAGGCCGCCTATCGGCGATTGCCGACTGTGACACACAGTCTGTAGCTTGAGCCTACAATCGGTGTAGTTCGTATAAGATCGTACATCTTCCGTTAAGTCAAAGTTATCAACTTATTTATTAATATCAACATTTCCTGGCATTGAAAAATTACTGAAAGATAGTATTTAAGACCCATATTCTTCTCCTAATGTCTGAGTGGCAAAAGGCAACTTTTGTTAGCAATTTTTAATTAATATCAATTATTTGATTCGCACCGGAATAAATGTACTTTCCCTGCTTATCTCTTTGCTCACGATCGATTTCTGCACCGGCACCTCACCCCATTGGCTCTAAATGCGCTAGATTAGATTAGATTAGATTAGATTAATACTAGTTCCATGGGTCATGAGTACGATATTTCGTAATGATGTGGAACGAGTCAAATTTTCCAATACATGACATAATTAAGTTAATTTAACAACATAATTAAGTTAATATAACAACTTTTTTATTTTTTTGTTTTTTTTTTATTTTTTTTTTTGTTTGGGTTTTTCTTAATTTGTATCTAAAAATTGCTCTTTGGAGTAGAAGGAGTTGTCATTCAGAAATTCTTTTAATTTCTTCTTAAATACTTGTTGGTTATCTGTCAGACTTTTGATACTATTTGGTAAGTGACCAAAGACTTTAGTAGCAGTATAATTCACCCCTTTCTGTTCCAAAGTTAGATTTAGTCTTGAATAGTGAAGATGATCCTTTCTCCTAGTATTGTAGTTATGCACACTGCTATTACTTTTGATTTGGGTTTGGTTGTTAATAACAAATTTCATAAGAGAGTATATATACTGAGAAGCTACTGTGAATATCCCTAGATCCTTAAATAAATGTCTGCAGGATGATCTTGGGTAGACTCCAGCTATTATTCTGATTACACACTTTTGTGCTATAAATACTTTATCCCTCAGTGATGAATTACCCCAAAATATGATGCCATATGCAAGCAATGAGGAAAATAGGCGTAGTAAGCTAATTTACTAAGATGTTTATCACAAAAATTTGCAGTGACCCTTATTGCATAAGTAGCTGAACTCAAACGTTTCACCAGATCATCAATGTGTTTCTTCCAATTTAATCTCTCATCAATGGACACACCTAAAAATTTTGAATATTCTACCTTAGCTATATGCTTCTGATTAAGGTCTATATTTATTAATGGCGTCATACCATTTACTGTACGGAACTGTATGTACTGCGTCTTATCAAAATTCAGTGAGAGTCCGTTTACAAGGAACCACTTAGTAATTTTCTGAAAGCCATTATTGACAATTTCATCAGTTAATTCTTGTTTGTCAGGTGTGATTACTATACTTGTATCATCAGCAAAGAGAAATAACTTTGCCTCTTCATGAATATAGAATGGTAAGTCATTAATATATATATTACGAACAACAAAGGACCCAAGACCGACCCTTGTGGAACCCCATTCATGATGGTTCCCCAGTTTGAGGAATGTGCTGATCTTTGCATATTATGAGAACTGCTTATTTCAACTTTCTGCACTCTTCCAGTTAGGTACGAATTAAACCATTTGTGCACTGTCCCACTCATGCTACAATACTTGAGCTTGTCTAGCAGAATTTCATGATTTACACAAACAAAAGCCTTTGAGAGATCACAAAAAATCCCAATGGGTGGTGTTCGGTTATTCAGATCATTCAAAATTTGATTGGTGAAAGCATATATGGCATTTTCTGTTGAAAAACCTTTCTGGAAACCAAACTGACATTTTGTTAGTACTTCATTTTTACAGATATGTGAAGCTACTCTTGAATACATTACTTTCTAAAGAATTTTGGATAAAGCTGTTAGAAGGAAGATTGGACAGTAATTGTTGACATCAGATCTATCCCCTTTTTTATGCAAAGGTATAACAATAGCATATTTCAGTCTATCAGATAAAATGCCCTGTTCCAGAGAGCTATTACACAGGTGGCTGAGAATCTTACTTACGTGTTGAGAACAAGCTTTTAGTATTTTGCTGGAAATGCCATCAATTCCATGTGAGTTTTTGCTTTTAAGCAAGTTTATTATTTTCCAAATTTCAGAGGGAGAAGTAGGTGAGATTTCAATTGTATCAAATTGCATAGGTATGGCCTCTTCCATTAACTGCCTAGCATCTTCTAATGAACACCTGGATCCTACTATATCCACAACATTTAGAAAATGATTATTAAAAATATTTTCAACTTCTGACTTTTTGTTCGTAAAGTTTTCATTCAATTTGATGGTAATACTGTCTTCCTGTGCTCTTGGTTGACCTGTTTCTCTTTTAATAATATTCCAAATTGTTTTAATTTTATTATCAGAGTTGCTGATTTCAGACATGATACACATACTTCTGGATTTTTTAATAACTTTTCTTAATATAACACAGTAGTTTTTATAATGTTTGATAGTTTCTGGGTCACTACTCTTTCTTGCTGTCAGATACATTTCCCTTTTCCGGTTACAAGATATTTTTATACCCTTAGTAAGCCATGGTTTGTTACATGGTTTCATACGAGTATATTTAACTATTTTCTTGGGGAAGCAGTTTTCAAATGCATTTACAAAAGTGTCATGAAATAAATTATATTTTAAATTGGCATCAGGTTCACGGTACACATCATCCCAGTCTAACTGCTGTAGGCTTTCCCTGAAATTTGCAATTGTTAAATCGCTGACTGAACGTACTACTTTGGAGGACTGTTTAGTACTGCTGAATGGAGCTATGTCATATACTGTAACTAGCTGTGCACCATAGTGTACTTCAAGGTCATTTTACCTGTTACCCTCTTTCAGAGAATCTACATTGAAGTCCCCACAAATAATCATTTGCTTCCCCCTGTCTGACAGATAGCACAACAAGGAGTTCAAATTTTTCAGGAATAGATGAAAATTTCCCGATGGGGACCTATATACAGTTACAATTATACATGTGCCTTTATTTAATTTAAGCTCACAGGCACATGCTTCTATATGTTTCTCTACACAAAACATTTTTGTTTCTATACTTTTTGCACAATGATAACTTTTGACATATATGGCAACTCCTCCTTTCTCCATATTTTCTCTAAATACATGTGCACAGAGCTTATATCCACTTACATTTACCTTATCCATATCAGTAACAATGTGACGCTCAGACAGGCATAGTACATCTATTTCATCCTCAGCTTCTAAATCTTCAAAAAACCAGAAGCTCATCTATTTTATTCTTTAAACTCCCAATATTTTGATGAAATATATTTACATTATTTTTAATTATACTTTTATGAGAACCTTTCCTTATTCTAACATTTGCAGTACTCTCCTGTCTGAGTTTCTCATTGTGCTTAGGCCTAGTTCCTACACCAGTGGTCACATGGTGTTCAGAGAGGCAGATTATGTCAACTGGGTTGGGTGACTTTAATTCATCAATGCAATTACCTAGGACTGAGATACAACTTGGTGGAGATAAAATTTTTGGTGATTGGTGAAAATTTATAATTGACAGCTGTGATTGGTGATCCAAAGTGCTAGAATTGTTCTGTTTAATTTCTTTCTTAAACTGAAGATTTGTTTCAATCCTGACCTCTCGTAGAACTTGACATCTTTCTGTCTTACCTATCCTAAAAAAGGTGCTGCTCCAACACCTGTAACCACTGGTATTTTACCATTCATGGCAGTGCCTCCCCCCCTTAAATTTCCTGCTATTACCCCAGCCAATTTGCCCTTCCCTTTCCTGTTGAGATGTAAGCTGTGCCTGGTATAGTCCCACCTACTAAGAGAATCAACAGGAACCACACCAATACGAGCCCCCGCACCCGACCCAAGCAGCCGTTCCAACTCCAAATTAACTCTCGCGACATAATAGTTCAAATGAGGCCGGTCATGGCGTCTCAGGACAGATACAAATTCCACAATGGTGTGTCTGGATGCCGACGCAATCTTTACCAGGTCACACTCTATACTGTACCCAGGATCTCTGTCGATACTGTTCCCTGGCCCTCCCACAATAACCATGGTGTCTTCCCTGGTAAATCCTTTACAGAGTGAGCCTAAATCCTCTGTCACCTGATCCAGACTAGCGCTTGGTTTGAAAAAATTTGTGACCTGGTATTCTGGTCCTAATTCCTCCTGCAGAAGTTGGTCTACACCTCTGGCATGAGAACTGCCTAACAACAAAACTTTCTTCCTTTTCGATGACTTTCCTACATTCTTTTTCAATTTCCTATTGAAAGTTTGTTGTGTCCTTTCTACACCTACCTCTGCTTGAGGCTCATCAGTTTCTAACTGAAGCAAAAGGTCAAACTTATTTTTGACATTCACCACAAAACTGTCAGACTTAGTTCTAGGCCTGTTCCTTCTGTTACCTGTTGCCACTTCCCACTTCTCTTTGCCCTTCTCCCTCCTTAACCTGTCCAGATCTTCCCTAGCCTAGTCTAGCTCATCCTGAAGGGCAGCAATTTTCCCCTCCTGTTCCACTATCTTCCTATCTCTGCTGCAAATCCTACATAACCACTGATGAGCCTGATCCACTTTCCCGACACCCACGCCACTGCAGTCCCCCCAGTGAAAAAAACTACTGCATCCATCACACCAAATCCCGGAACTAACAATTCTACGGCAAGTCAGGCACTTCTCACTCATGGCAAAAATAATACTTTAGCTAGAATAAATCAGTTAAATTACCGAAAATCAAAAAAGACGTTACGAGAATTAAGCCTATTCACAAATGTATATAAGCAAGTTTCTGATTAAAAATTCCGCTGTTTTTCTGAGATCTGTATTAAAACAATGAAGGTATACGCTATTTATTATATATTTCACTCGATGGAATGAAAAAAGGACAATTAAACGAGATACTTTAAGTTTGATTCTCCAAAAACGTTACGAGAATTAGGCCTATAAACAAATGTATATAAGCAAGTTTCTGATATAAAGTTACGCTGTTTTTCTGAAATCTGAATTAAAACAATGACGTTATACGCTATTCACGGTAGTTTACCTATTTGTTACCGAGAAACTAGTCAAATTACCGCGAAACAAGAAACAAACACGTTTACAAAATTTAAGCCTAAACGCGACTTCGCGAAGTTACGATTTTTTCGTGTTTTCTGAAAAAATACGCAAAGAAAAGTGAAACCTTTAACGGCAAGACTAAACGATACACTAATGCACGTATTTAATTTGTTGTCGGTGTTAAACTAAATTACATTCCTGTCTAAATCACTTAACGTTCTGGAAATAGTTTCTGGCGTCACTTACTCGGCGGCCATCTTGGACATTTTTCAGCGGGAAATCTCTTCGATTCCACGGTGAACTTTATGAATTTAAAGGATAAAATCTGTTTATAATGAAGATGAGTAGTATGTAAATATGAAACAAATACAAAGACGACTGTAACCGAGGACCACAGACTTCAGTGCAGAGCAAGACGATAGAATATTTCAAAACAACCGCCATTGGAGTTTAGACAGCTCTCATTGGCTAGATGGCCAACCGCCTCTGTTAACCAAAGTGGGAACCCACCGCTCACTTATTCCGTACGTACTGCAGCGCTGATAAATTCACCTGGCAGAGAAATAAAATAAAATGCGCTCTTATCTGCAAACAAGCGGTACCTTATAACATATTTGTACATATTTTTACCTGGAATATTACATCATTTTACAACACATGGTTCAGGATATATGATGCCATAAAGGCTGAGATGTGTGAAAACTATCTTTGGCTTGAATAGAAGTACAAATTACCCAGAATATAACTGCCAAGTGTTTGATAATGAGAGCATTTAGTGATTTACAACGATCTCCAAACATAATTTCAAACATTTCATAACATTTTTTTCGCTTACTTGCTTACCGTAAAATATTTAACACATTAAAATATTTGTAAAGTAATGAGAGGTTTGAAGCTGTTTTATACTGCCAAGTTCGATTCTTTAAAAAATCTGGGATTTACTGGTATAATAATTACACGATCTGTTTGCTGGCTGCCAATATGATAACTTCCAGAGGCAAAAGAAATTTACTGGGCTTATTTAATGTAATTATTCACCAAATTTAAAAATTTAAAATGTTGCCATCTACTCATTATGAGGTATAATCTTACGTTAACGGTTTAATACAGTAAGGCAAGTGTTGCAGCTAAGCCGGCCGGTGTGGCCGAGCGGTTGCCGGCACGGTAGCTCAGCGTGTTCGGTCAGAAGGTTAGCTGCCTTCTGTAATAAAAAAAAAATGAGTTAATCGATCAACAACGAACGTAAACGGATGTCTTACGACCTCCGCTCCGAGCAGATGCAACGAACAAAAGAGAACAAAATGAGGCTTTAAAAAAAATTAAAAAAAAGAAAGGAAACGGTTTTAGGCGCTTCAGTTTGGAACCGCGCGACCGCTACGGTCGCAGGTTCGAATCCTGCCTCACGCATGAGTGTGTGTGATGTCCTTAGATTATTTAGGTTTAAGTAGTTCTAAGTTCTAGGGGACTGATGACCTCAGACGTTAAGTCCCATAGTGCTCAGTGCCATTTGAGCCAATTGTTTTAATTACAAAGTGTGCGACTTCCAATAAACTTTACACTTATTTTCAATCCTGTCGAAATTTTTTACTGCTGATATCACCAACAAAATAACGAAAAGAAAAATATTTTCAGTATTCACGTAGTAAAACTTCAAGATCGGGCATTAGATTCTATTTATTTACTTCTGTACTGCTAGCTTCAGTTGCAACACAATTTACAGACAGTATGCACGCATACCACTGAACATACCTCCAAAGTTATATCATTGCACGACACATAGTTCAGGAAATATGACGTCATGTGCTAAAAACTAGATATAAAAAAATGTTACGTATAATACCAGTACTATACTCATCTCGGGAGTACTTAGCGATTTCCTACAATATTGTCACGTTACCCCACTTGTAAACAGACGTTTTAAGCTGTTATATACATGAGAGTTCCTTTCTTTAAGGAATCGGGGATGGGGTAGTTACCGGCAGAATAATTTATGAGCGTTTAGGCTGGAGATCGTCGCTTCGAACAATTTCTGTGAGCTCAGTATACCGCAACATATGTAATTTATTTAAGTAAATGAAAACTAAGTATGTTGTGACCGTTAACGCCTTATCTCAGAGCATTCAGTTTAGGGTCCTGTATCAAATTTTTAATTAAACGCTTGGTACACCCTCATTTGTTAAGCTGTTGACGATTCGTAATCCGCTGGTGCACGGTTTCACGAAAGCGGTCCGTTGCTGGGATGTGGAGCGGCAGAGTATTGGAGAGGGGGCCGTGTGAACAAGTGAAGGTCGGCCAATAGTGCCGTGTGGTGCGTGCGTGCTGGCGTTCCGGAATTAGAGCGACAGGGCGTTGACATGAGCGCCCTGCCCGGGGCGCGGGGACACTGTCAACACAAACAACGTTCCATTCTTCCCGATAACCGACACGAGCACTGTTTATGGCCTGGACGGAGTGGTTCAAGGCCGCAGGTCAAACACCGTTCAACTAGCGTATCAATGGCCGATTAAAAATGTGCGGTTTCCAATTATGTCAAAACAGAAACAAAATGTTCTCAGTGAGATAACATTCCATATTAAACTTCCTGGAAGATTAAAACTGTGTGCCGGTCCGAGACTCGAACTTGGGCCTTTCGCGGGCAAGTGCTCTACCAAATGAGCTCCCCAAGCACGACTCACGACCCGTTCCCACAGCTTTAATTCTGCCAGGAGGTTTCATATCAACCCACACTCCGCTGCAGAGTGAAAATTTCACTCTAGAAACATCCCCGGGGCTGTGGCTAAGCCATGTCTCCGCGATATGCTTTCTTCCAGGAGTGCTAGTTCTGCAAGGTATGTAGGAGAACTGCGAAGTTTGGAAGGTAGAAGACGAGGTACTGGCGGAATTAAAGCTGTGAGAACTGGTCGTGAGTCGTGCTTGGGTAGCTCAGTTGGGAGAGCACTTGCCCGCGAAAGACAAAGATCCCGAGTTCGAGTCTCGGGCCGGCACACAGTTTCAATCTTCCAGGAAGTTTCATATCAGCGCACACTCCGCTGCTGAGAGAAAATTTCATTCTGGGAACATTCCATATTGTTTATATATATACATAGGTTTTCATAAATCGAGACTCTGGTTTCGAGTGACGGTAAGGCACGAACCAGTCCTGGAGGCGTGCTGAGGTGATCTAAACGGCGAAAGCTACTGCTACAGCAAGATGGAAGAGGTCAGAGTTAGACGAGGTCCATTTGTCACTACGTGTTCACGTTACAGTCAGGCTCAAAGTAGACTCGCTCGTAAAAGCATGCTCTCGAAAATTATGTTCGGTAAATCCACGCAGGATATTCGGTACTTGGTTCAAATGGCTGTAAGCACTATGGGACATAACATCGGAGGTCATCAGGCCCCTAGAACTTAGAACTACTTGAACCTAACTAACCTAAGGACATCACACACACCCATGCCCGAGGCAGGATTCGAACCTGAGACCGTAGCAGCAGCGCGGTTCCGGACTGAAGCGCCTAGAACCGCTTGGCCACAGCGGCGGGCATTTGGAACTTGACTAATATGTAGACAAAGTATTCCAGCGTGCAAAACTGCCGTGAAGGAACAACAAAAATTGAACACCAAATGGGAAGTGCTGTGTTTATAACTCGTGTAAGACAGGTATGTAGTCCTTCTTCTCTACTGTTTAATCTGTGTTATATCTTCACACATCAGTGGTATCTTTAGACCTACTTTCTTTATTTATATACAGGTTGTAAATTTTAAGTTGACAAACAAGAATATTTAGAAAAATAAGCTCCACACGAAAAAATGTGTAGAATCCAAAGTTGAGTATTTTCGAAGGGGACATCTGCTGGTGTTAAAATTAGCCCGCCACCCCAGCCCCATGGAGGTGGGGTGGGAGGCAACTTTAAAATTTCAAATAGGAACCCCCATTTTTTATTGCAGAATCAGATTCTACATAAAAAAACTACGCACGTTTTGTCTTAAACATTTGTTTTGATTCTTGGTAGTTGGCGCTGTAATTTAAGAAAATCAATGTTCTCATTTTGCGTGGTAAATGGTTACGGATAAATAAAAAATACTTATTTACTTCTAAATTTTGATTCGCTAAAAGTAAAACTCTCCATCTCTCCTCATAGGGTGGGGTTTGAGAGAGAGGAATCAGAGTTTTTCAAATGTTGACCCAAATATTAATTTTTTGTCCGCACATTTGGATAAGCTTTGTCATCATTTTTAAAACTATGATTCCTCTCTCTCAAACCCCACCCTATGAGGAGAGAGCGAGAGTTTTAGTTTTAGCGAATCAAAATTTATAAGTAAATAAGTATTTTTTATTTATCCGTAACCATTTTCCACGCAAATATGAGAACATGGATTTTCTTGAATTACAGCGCCAACTACCAAGAATCAAAACAAATGTTTAAGACAAAAAGTACGTAGTTTTTTGTGTAGAATCTGATTCTGCAATAAAATATGAGAGTTCCCATTTGAAATTTTAAAGTTGCCTCCCGGCCAACCTCCAAGGGACTAGAGTGGCGGGCTAATTTTAGCACCAGCAGATGTCCGCCTCGAAAATAATCAACTTTGGATTCTACACATTTTTTCGTGTGAAGCTTATTTTTCGAATTGTTCTGGATTGTCAACTTAGAATTTACACCCTGTATAAGTTATATTTTCAAGATTTTTAAACCTTGTTGAATGGTGTACGTTAATAAAAAAGTTTTGTTGAGCGCTGAGTAACTAATAATAAGTATTATATAAGTTATTGGATTCTTATAAACAATCCTTTATTAGCCAAGATTGCAAAAATTATTCGTAATCGTTTGTAACTAGTTTCGGGTAAAACAGCTAGCTGTCTTATGATCAGTTAAGACAAACATCGCTGTGTCTATAATCACCACGCCTTAGGATACACATTGTCATCGGTAAAATACACACTTGTACATAACAGCAATATAGCCTAAGATATTTATACATACACAGCTCCATCAACTTTTGTAAAGTATCGCCCGAGTATATGAGATCGTCGTAAACATTGTTCAGTAGCATTGTATCAACAAGTGTCGACATATGAGAGTGCGTGTCACAGACCAGTAGACAAATCGATCCCTGTCACTTAGCAAGAGTGAACAATGGAGCAATATGCGTGTGTAACAGCAGGCAGAACACTCTGCTCTGACACAGGCATATTACTCCATCTTTCACACTTGCTACGTGACAGGGATCGATTTGTCCGCTGGTCTGTGACAATCACTCTCCATATGCGGAATTTGTTAATACAGTGCTATGGTACAGTGTTTACGACGGTATCATATATTTGGGAGATACTTGTTCAGGGTGGTCAGAGACAGTCTGAAAAGCTCCTGAGGATGTTACTGGGTAGGTTGTGCTTAGAAATAACTTTTAAGAAAAAAGATCGATACGTGTGCCGTTTCCAAGTTAATTAGCATTAAATTTAGCCAATCATGCGGCCCAACAGAGGTAGCGTCGCCAAACGTGTTCTTTGTTTGATTTCCTAAAAACGAACACGAGAGCGATACATACGAGTAAATTGGAATTGAGACGGCAGTACGGAACAAACCCGCACCAAAGGCGCAATCATTTACGCATTGAGAGCAACTGAAACTAATTGCATCTGTCGTGCCACTTGAATTTGCGTGTGCAACGGTCTGATGGGCTAATTCCAGTGCTAATTAATTCGGAAAGGGTTCAACGTATTGAAATCTTTTCTTAACCATTATTACTCAGTACATACTATCCTGCAACATGCACAAAAGCTTTCCACACTGTTTCTGACAACCCACTGTAAATATTCATCACATTTTCAAAAAGGTTGGGCTATAATGCTGTTATGCACGAGTGTGTATATTACTGATAGAAGTGTATCTCCTAACGGCCTAGTGATTATACACAAAAATGTTTGTCTTATTTGACCTGAAAACCCGAAACTAGTTATCAATGATTATGAATATTCTTTGCGGTCTTGACTAGGAAAGAATTGTTTATAAGAATCCAATACCGTTTAACACTCATAGATAGATTATCTCCAATCCAATTATGCCATGAAAAAGAAGGATAATCCTCATAGTAGTGGTAATAGTAATAATAATTAAATAATTATAGATCATTATGTATTACTTGTAATATCATGTAAGGGACTATGTGAGAATGAATTAGCCATAAATAAATCTGTTTATTATTTTAATGTCACTTGCGAGACTAGGTGAGTATGAATTGGCCAAAAAGAAGACATAAAGAGAGAAAAAAAAAGAAAAGTTGATAAGTGGAACTGAAATTCAGGCTGAAAGGTTATCAGTGATAACATTAACTGATGACACAAAGTTGTTAAAGCTTTCGAGGCCTCTTGTTGACAAACTGCCTGTTGGCTTTTGTCTCGGGTTCTTCGGCCGACGCTCATCTGATGCTTTTACTGACGTTTCGCAAGCACGAGTGGCTGGAATTGTTAAAGTTTCGCCCTCCATTGCTGCTGGTGAACTGGAGCCGAGCTCGCGGCTGCAGACTATAACTGATGATATTGCCAATCTCTAGGAAAGTGAGGATGAATTACAGAATCTGATGAATGGAATCAACAATCTGCTGTGGACAGTGAGTGTTAACTAAAGAAAGACGAAAACATTAAACAGCAGCAAAAATAAGAATCGCTACAAAATTAGCGACGTAAAATGGAGACCACTATACAGACGAAGTGAAGGATACTGCTACCACGGGAGGAAAACAAATTTGGGGAACAAAATAACTGATGATGGTCGAAGTAGAGAGGATATAGAATGTAGGCTGGCAACGGCAAGAAAAGCGTTTCTGAAGAAGAGAAATCTGTTAACTTCGAATATAGATTTAACTGTCAGGATGTGCTTTCTGAAAGTGTTTGTATGGAGCGTAGCCATGTATGGAAGTTTTTTTTTTGGTTTTAGGGCGCACAACTTCAATTGTCATTAGCGCCAAAATGTATGGAAGTGAAACATGGACAATGAGCAGTCAGACGAGAAGAGAATATAAGTTTTTGAAATTTGGTGCTACAGAACAGTGCTGGAGATTAGATGGGTAGTACACATAGCTAATATGAGGAGGAACTGAGTAGGATAGGGGAGAAGAGAAGTTTGTGGTACTATCGGACTAAAAGAAGGGATCGGTTGGTAGGACACATTCTGAGACATCAAGGGATCACCAATTTAGTACTGGAGGGAAGCGTAGGGGGTAAAAATCGTAGAGGGAGACCAAGAGATGAATACACTGAGCAGATGCAGAGGGATGCAGGTTGCAGTAGTTGACCCGCCAGGTTAGCCGAGAGAGCTAACGCGCTGCTTCCTGGACTCGGGTAGGCGCGCCGGCCCCAGATCGAATCCGCCCGGCGGATTAAGGACAACGGCCGGTGTGCTGGCCAGCCTGGGTGTGGTTTTTAGGCGGTTTTCCACATCCCCCTAGGTGAATACCGGGCTGGTCCCCACATCCCGCCTCAGTTACACGACTCGCAGACATTTGAAACACATTGACACTATTTCATGATTACACTAGACGCAGACAGCTGAGGTATGCTGATTCCGTCTCAGGGGGTATGGGGAGGCGGCAGGAAGGGCATCCGGCCATCCCTTCCCATTAACCATGCCAAATCCCTGCCGACACTGCGCATAATGCGGCATAAAGGCGGTAGCAAAAGGAAGAAAAAAAGAAAGCGGGTTGCACTAGTTATTTTGAGATGAAGTGGCTTGCATAGGATAGAGTAGCGTGAAGAGCTGCATCAAACCATTCTTTGGACTGAAAGGCCAACAACAACAACATCATTCTGTCTACATATTTACAGCCTCTGCCGCTAGTGGGCTCCGAATTGTACGGTGTAACATGGCAATGTGGAACGTAACTACGTCGGAGCGTGAGATACAGCACGCTGTGACCGATTTTCAATTCGAAGAGTTCGTTCTCACGTGGAGCACCCTCCCGTTCAGCTTGACAATGCCAGACCACACACGAGCGATGTGACAATCCGACGCTTTGGCTTCACTGCCATCGATCATCCTCCATACAGTCCCGACTTGGCCTCATCCCACTTATATCTGCTTCGAAAACTTAAATAACTCCTTCGAGATTTCCATTTGTTCGTGATGAAGGAGTGCAAGAAGAGGTGAGATTGTGGCTCCCTCAATAAAATAAAACATTCTACAGCGGTATTAAACAACTGATCTCTCTTTGGGAGAAACTAGTTCGTCGCCAGGGTGGCTATGCTGAGAAGTACACATATAGACACTAAGAATATAGATGTGGATTGTTAATAACGTTTGTTTTATTTAAAAAACTTTAAAAGAGTCTTCACACAAAACATTTGCAGGCAATACTTTTCAGTATGCCCTCGTATAGTCTTACTTTGAACCTTTTAGCTCAAAAAGTATTAAAGTTAGAAACTGTGTGTATGTGTTGGGGCAATGCAATTCATGGTGCACAAGTTACCCAGAATATATTCATCCATTATTTGAGAATGAGAATACTTGGCGTCTTAAAATAAACTTTACATATAATTTCAAACATTTTAGAACATTTTTCTCGCTGATACACTAGACAAAGTAAAGAAGAGAAAAACATAATAAATGAAAAGCGCCAGTTTGCTTTTGTTCTACAGTGTTAATTTATTGTGTTAACGGGTTTGCGGCTTACAAGGTCGTCATCAGAGATTTTCTGATGACTGTTGCAAAAGAAGTTACAGTGTTTGTAAACGACACATATAAATTGAAGCACAAACGCACAGTAAACGACGTCTTTGACACTGTGGTGGTAATACAATGCAAAAAGTAAAAAGTTGGACAATAAATAAATATAAAGGGTGTAAAGATGAAAAACTTTCACTCAAAACAGGAAAAGCATGCCTGCAAAACAGTTTATATTAATAAAGAAAAAACCAATTAAATTAGTACTTGACAAGGCTACTACGAGAGGTCTTAAACGTGGAGAGTGATACGCAAACCAATTAAATGAAAGAATTTTCAGTTGGAACTACAGAATATATGAAGAACTTAGGGAATATCAATAAGATAAACAGAAATGATTAAATGCGGAAAACAGAGGAATGTGAGGCAACGTACTGTAAATGCCAGATTTGAGAGTGTTATATTAGTGCATTTTAAAAAGGAAAACATGAACAATAAGCAAATATAAAGCGAGCAAACAGGAAAACACATTAACACTACACTCAAAAACTGTGCCCATATATTGGTTTGGACGAAATAAGTGAACCAAATAAAATAAAAGCAGTACTTGACGAGACAGCTTCAAGAGGTATTAAACATGTAAATTAATACAAATACCAATTAAAAGAAAGACTTGACAATTGTGGCTACTGACTATATGGGTTACATAGGCAATTTCAATAAAAGGAAAGACACACTCTCTGTTCGCCGATATTGCCCCATTTTCCTGTATTCATTGATTTCTTTCTTTTAACTGGTTTCTGTATAACTCTCCATGCTTTATACCTCTTGTAGTAGCCTTGTCATGCAACTAATTTTATTTTATTTTATTGGTTTGGTTTATTAAATAAACTGTTTTGTAAGCATCGTTTTCAGTTTTGTGTTAAAGTTCTTTCCTGTTTACTCCCTTTATATTTATTTATCGTTCACCTTTTTAATTTTTACATTGAATTACCACGATACTGTCAAAAATGTCATTTACTGTACGTTTTTTGCATCAGTCTAGATGTGTAACTTCTTTCCCAACGTCGTTTACAAACATTATAACTTCTTGGCTACAATAGTCAGTAAACGTCTGATGACGGTCATGTACACTGAAAACCGGATAACACAATAAATTAATATTGGAGAACAAAAGCAAATTTGGCGCTTATCAGTTATTGTAATCTTGTTCTACCAAGAACCGACGGAAGATTCAGTTAACAAAGGAAAAAATGTTTAACATTTACTACATTTTCGACATCTATGGAGTAGAGCCTCACCGTCAGCCATGACGTTTCGTTTTATTACTTCTTTATCACGAATTCTATTCGAACCACATTTTTCGGATGGAATCTACATGTAGCACTGAACGGATTTGCAAAATTACATCATTGTACGATACATAGTTTTGGAGATACAACGTCATAAACTTTTGAAACACGAGAGAAACTAGCTTTTCTTAAAACTAAGAGCAAATTACCCAGATTAAGCTCATCCAGCGTTCGGTAATGACAGCACTTAGTGACTTCCAATAATCTTTGAATATAATTTCAAACCTTTTCCAAATTTTTTCATTAGTGTAAGGGTGAATAATGTGAAATAATAAAATGCTTTTGCGTCTTCAACCATAAAGGTATTACATGCTTATAATCAAATATTTCACACTTTATCTGATTTGTAATCAGGGGTTTGAAACTGATTTACACAAAGGAGTTCGGCTCTTTAAGGAACTGTGGAAACGGGGGATGGGGGAGTGGTGCGGGAGATGGAGGGTGAAGGGAATTACCAGGTCGTCACTAATCTCGTTATAGGATTCTATGGATTTCCTTTTATGTGTTATAAACGTCTTCTTGTATTTATCCACATTTAAAGAGACACAACTAGAAACAATTTATGTTTTATTCCCAAGTGTTGCTGACTGTTAGTGTGGCATTTTCATAGCCCCTGCACGTCTCGTGTCCTGTAAATAGCAAATGGTGTCCAGGTTGCGTGAGGTGTTGATAACTTCAGGCCTTACCACTTAGTCACCTCACCACCCGAGTAGAGAACACGTGGGTCGAAGCACGAAGTCCTCCGATTGAACAGGTCCCAGAATAACCGCAACATTAATAGCGAGTCTACGTGTTCGATGTCAAGAGGCCACTGGCAGAACTCTGACGTACGTACCTGCTACGACGTACGTACTTGCAACAGACCAAAGTGCAGGCCACAGACCACGAACCCCGCCTCCGACGAGCAATGCTCAACAAATACGTATTATCGTTACCGTTGGGTACAATCAGGTATAAAGGTGCAGAACCAAGACATCATAGGTTGATAGGAAGATAATCTGCAGCAATGACAACTTCTGGAATCACTCAAAGTATGACACAACTGCTTTTTCCTAATTCGGCCTCTCTGTCGTGAGGAATTACTTTCGTTCTTGTCAATCTACACTGCGATGGATTGGAAGGAGGGGACGAAGTTCATAATCCGTAGTCTGACTGGTTCAACGCGTAACATTATCCCTTTAACTTATGAGCCAATCTCTTCAACTTCGAGTAGCAGCAGTACCCAACATCTTCAGTTACCTGTATTTCTCGTGTATATTCCCCCGTCATTTCTGCTCTGTACTACTCCCTCTAGAACAGTGGTCCCCAATCTATTGGTCATTACCATTTTATCGGTAAAATGAAATTTTCTGAGGTTTAAAAACATAATGGTTAGATTGTGTTTCAGTCAGAAAACTCAGTTATTCTTAAAAGATCATTATTATGATCACTATTCCATAAGACTGCACTATCGATTACATCAGTTATCAAAAACTCCGTTTTTTTCCCCAAATACCATCGTTTACACATGATACAATATGGCAGAGATAACAGCTCAAGAAACGGATGTATCAACATCTCCCTCGTATACACATACTTTGTTGTTTGTAGCGTGCATCTATGACAGTAGAATTGAGACATATACGTCGTATATTCTTAGACATCCAGTAACAATGCATCCTCCGAGTTGTAGGTAATTCCTTCAAGGGACCGGAAATTGCTTCATTATTCTCTTTGTAACAGATACACTAATTAATCGACACCATAACACAACAATAACCACATAATGGCTACCGCATTGCTGTGGAGCCTGTCAATTAATACTAACAATAAGTATAGTGCATACAATTTAACTTAGTTGATTTTAAATAGGGGTGCAGAGTATGGGTGAAGACGGCGTTGCTAGGGAGAGGACGGGTGCAGAGGTAGAATGTTTTGCCACAAATGTGTTCCCTCAGTGTGGATGGTTAGATTTCTTTTCTGAGATTAAGTTGTAGCAATCACGATGTAATGAGAATTGCTCCATCATTCTACAAAAGATGCTTGTTAGTTTGTGGTTTAACAAACGTAATATTTCTGTTTCGTAATTTTAAAAACAAATGTTCACAAAGAAAGTTATATTTAATTCTAGCATTAAGTTAGACGCTAATGTTGACTAATGTTGATGAAGGAGGGGAAGAAAGGAGCTAGCAGCTAATATCTGATTACTATATTATAATACAAAAATGGCTCCGAGCACTATAAGACTTAACTTCTGAGGTCATCAGTCCCCTAGAACTTAAACCTAACTTAGCTAAGGACATCACACAGATCCATGCCCGAGGCAGGATTCTAACCTGCGACCGTAGCGGTCGCGCGGTTCCAGACTGTAGCGCTTCTTTTATAATACACCGAAGAGCCAAGGAAACTGTTGCATCCACCTACATCTACATCTACATTTACATCTACATCTACATCTACATGGATACTGTGCAAATCACATTTAAGTCCCTGGCAGAGGGTTCATTGAACTACCTTCACAATTCTCTACAATTCCAATCTCGTATAGCGCGCGGAAAGAATGAACACCTGTATCTCTCCGTACGAGCTCTGATTTCCCTTAATCGCGGTGATCGTTCCGCACTATGTAGGTCGGTGTCAACAAAATATTTTCGCATTCGGAGGAGAAAGTTGGAGATTGGAATTTCGTGAGAAGATTCCGTCGCAACGAGAAAAGCCTTTCCTTTAATGATGTCCAGCCCAAATCCTGCATCATTTCTGTGACACTCTCTCCCACATTTCGCGATAATACAAAACGTGCTGCCTTTCTTTGAACTTTTTCGATGTACTCCGTCAGTCCTATCTGGTAAGGATCCCATACCGCGCAGCAGTATTCTAAAAGAGGGCGGACAAGCGTAGTATAGGCAGTCTCCTTAGTAGGTCTGTTACATTTTCTAAGTGTCCTGCCAAAACAACGCAGTCTTTGGTTAGCCTTCCCCACAACATTTTCTATGTGTTCTTTCCAATTTAAGTTGTTCGTAATTGTAATACCTAGGTATTTAGTTGAATTTCCGGCTTTTAGATTAGACTGATTTATCGTGTAACCGAAGTTTAACGATTTCCTTTTAGCACTCATGTGGATGACCTCACACTTTTCGTTATTTAGAGTCAACTGCCACTAATATCTCGTAGGCGCACCACAAGCAAGACATGTCATGGACTCTACTAATGACTGAAGTGTTAATGGAGGGAACTGACGCCACGGAGCCAGAAGAGCTGTAAGAGGACGAGGGGCTGGAGATCTCTTCTGAACAGCACGTTGCAAGGCATTACAGATATGCTCAATAATGGTCATGTCTGGGATGTTTGGTGGCCAGAGGAAGTGTTTAAACTCAGAAGAGTGTTCCTGTAGCAATTCTGGACGTGTGGCGTGTCACATTGTCCTCCTGGAATTGCCCAAGTCCGTCGGATTGCACTATGGACATAAATGGATTCAGGTGATCAGGCAGGTGCTTACGTACTTTTCACCTGTCAGATTCGTATCTAGACGTATCAGAGGTCTCATCACTCCCAACTGCGCACGTTCCACACCTGTACAGAGCCTCCACCAGATTGAACAGTGCCCTACTGACATGTAGGGTCCATAGATTCATGAGGTTGTCTCCATACCCGTACACGTCCATCCTCTCGATACAACTTCAAACGAGGGTCGTCCGTCCAGGCAACATGTTTCCAGCCGTCAATAGTTCAATGTCGGTGTTCACGGGCACAGGCCAGGGGTAAAGCTTTGTGTCGTGCAGTCATCAAGGGTACAAGAACTTGGTCTTCAGCTCCGGAAGCCCTTATCGGTAATGTTTTGTTGAATCTTTCGCACGCTAACACTTGTTGATGGCCCAGCACTGAAATCTGAAGCAGTTTGCGGAAGGGTTGCACTTCTATCAAGTTGAAGGATTCTCTTTAGGCGTCGTCGTTGGTCCCGTATATGCAGGATCTTTTTCCGGCTGCAGTCGATTTGATGTTTTACCGGATTCTTGATATTCACTCGTGGAATTGTCGTTCAGGATAATCCCCGCTTCATCGGTACCTCGGAGATAATGAATTCCATCGCTAGTGCGCCGGCTGTAACACCACTTTTAAACAGGCCTCAATCTTGATAACCTGCCATTGTAGCAGCAGTAAGCGATCCAACAACTGTGCCAGACATTTCTTTTCTTATAAAGGCGTTGCCGACCGTAGCGCTGTATTCTGCCTGTTTACATGTCTCTGTATTTGAATACGCATGCCTATAACAGTTTCTTTGGTGCTTCACTATATATTACACACTCTGAGGAATTATCCGCTCGGTCTAGGGGGCCTTGTCACGGTCCGTGCGGCTGCCGTGTGTGTTGTCCATAGCATAAGTTAGTTTAAGTTAGATTAAGTAGTGTGTAGGCTTAGGGACCGATGACCTCAGTAGTTTGGTCCCATAAGACCTTATCACACATTTCCAAACTCTAAGGAATTATTCGAATGGGACGGAAATCGGTAGATGGGAAGTACATGTACAAACAAATATTTACAGTTTCAGAAAAATGGACATTTTATTCAAGAAAAAGAGCTTCACAGATTTAGCATGTCAGTAAAGCGTTGGCCCGCCTCTGGCTCTTATGCAAGCAGTTATTTTCCTTGGTGTTGATTGATAAAGTTGTTGGATGTACTCCCTAGGGATATCGTGCTAAATTCTGTCCAACTGACGCGTTAGATTGTCAAAATCCTGAGATGTTTAGCCGGCCGGAGTGGCCGAGCGGTTCTAGGCGCAGCAGTCTGGAACTGCGAGACCGCTACGGGAGCAGGTTCGAATCCTGCCTCTGGCATGGATGTGTGTGATGTCCTTAGGTTAGTTAGGTTTAAGTAGTTCTAAGTTCTAGGGGACTGATGACCTCAGCAGTTAAGTCCCATAGTGCTCAGAGACATTTTTTTGAGATGTTTAGAGAGCCCTGCCGATAATGCTCCACACGTTTTTAGTTGGGGAGAGATCCGGCAACGTTGCTGGCCAAGGTAGGGATGGCAAGCACTAACACAATCAGTAGGAACTTTTGCCGTGTGCGGGCGGGCGTTATCCTGCTGAAATGTAAGCCCAGAATAGCTTGCCATCAAGGGCAACGAAATGGGTCATAGAGCATCGTCGATGTATCTCTGTGCTGTAAAAGTGTCACATACAGCAACCAGACAGGTCCTGCTATAAGAAAAAAAATTGCACCACAGACCATCGCTCCTGGTCTTCGATCAGTATGGCGGGCGACAGATTGGCATTCCACCGCTAGCCGGGGTGTCTCCAGACACGTCTTCGCAGGTCATCGAGGCTCAGTTCGAAGCGGGACTCATCACTGAAGATAATTCTACTCCAGTCAATAAGATTCCAGGCCGAATGTGCCCGACACCACTGCAAACGAAGTTGTTGGTGTCCATAGCTCAATGATAGTTGGCGCAAGGGGCACCATGATCTCAGCTCCGTTTCTGTGAGCCTCCTATGAATTATTGTTGTCGTCACTGAAGCAACAGTGGCACGATGGAACGATGATAATGATGAATCTGGGGCTCTTGGTGCCTCTCTAACAGTTGCTCTGTCTTCATGTTCCATCGTCTCTCTACGTCGACCACTTCCTTCTTGACGCTGTGTTCGGTCATGGTTCACACATTCCTGTCAATATCGTCGAATAGAGGCTTGGCTCCTAGGTCAGATACAGAGCGATTCGGTGAGTTGTTCAACCCGCTTCTTTGAGCGCAACTGCATGTCCTCTCTCAAACGCGGACATTGTTCATGCGTCTGTCTGGGAGACAGAATTGCTATCCAGGTGAGTACACGGAATGAAATTCACAAATACTTTTGCCTTGGTATCGATATATCCCCTGAAATACCACTGTAGCTTCGCACATTCATAAATCGGCCACCGAAGTCTATAATTTTGCGTATTCCGTCTATTCCTGTATGAATATCTATTTGTGACCAATCTGCATAACTCCTTCGTGGTACTTTGTTTTTTTTTGTCTTAGAGTGTATTATATTACTCTTAATTATATTTTTATCGATATTACGCATTCAGGCTGCCAATTTGTGGTCTTTTGTGGCAACCTGAATGTGTATTATTGATAAAAATATAATGATAATTTGAGAGAGGAAGTCGAAGCAGACGGAGGAAGCAATGGGTACAGTAACAAGCAAAACAAGAAAAGGCCTAACGCTTGAAGTGAAGATGGCGATGATACACACTCAGTGGTAGTGGTCTCAGAAAGATTGGGAACCACTGCCCTGGTACCATCGAGGCTATCACCTTGTATTTTAACACATGTCCAGTCATACTGGCCCTTATTCCCATCAGCCTTCTCATTTATTGCTTACTTTGCCGATTCAAAGGAGAATCTCATTTCTTATCCTCTCCGTCCCCTTAGCTCGAAGCGTCGTTCTCAATCACACCTCATGTCTATGGATTCTCTTCTTCTCTCGTTTCTCCACAGCCCGTAACTAACTTCAATAAAGTGCTGCATTACAGACGTATATTCTCAGACATTTTCAGTTAAGGCCTATGTTTGATATTAGACCATTCTTTTGGTAAGAAATTCTCTTATATCCTCTACCTGTCTGCTTCTTATGTCCTCCTTGATTAAATTTTGGATGTTATTTTTTATAAACTTTAATTGCTACTTCTTTCCAGTACATTCATCTAGGACCCGCAAGCATAGCTGCGTGCGATAGCACGTTGCTTTGGGGTTCGGGGAGTCGTGCCGTGCTGCTACACAAACGCGATTACTTCTTTAGAACCATGCAATACATCTTCCACCCGCGACTTTCTCACGTTGTTTTGCAGAAGATACGCTCTTGACGTTAAAAAGTAATTAATTATCATCGGAGCTCGATTTAGTGCTGAACTACGCTATATTGCGACTAGTACCAAATGTAGCAAGTAACAATCTATTTTCCACTCAGTGAAAATTTTTGCGACTTTTTTTAATCACTGATAGAATGCATTATCATATACTTCTGCATGACAAAGCAAATTAATTTCTGATGCTTTACAAATTGGATTCGTATGCCAACAAGTCTATAACCGTACTTCGCATGATTTCCAAGAATAGACCACGACACGATACTCGAGATAAAATCAAGTTAAGACTCGAAAACTCGACAGTCACGATGAGACAGCGGCTATGAGTGATACGGGCATCTGCAGGAGTTTGAGGTCGCACGTCATAGGCCGTCATCATTGCACAATATCAGTACAAGAAACTGTTCTTAACGTAGCATCACATTTATGAGGGGGTAATTCAGTTACTGGTTGGTAGTGGCTGTTCAGGATCTTCCAGCTCAATAACGGTTCTTATGTTTACAATGAATAAGGGAAAAATTCGCAACAGTTAAAACCGATATTGGTATTTTAGTTCTGATAACCGATATTTTTCGGTATTTGTTCGGTCTCGGCTATGTTTGTTTTTAATTTCTTACTAATAACCGAATTAAAAAACCGAAATATCGATTAACCATAGCTGCGGTGCTAAAATTTTTCGTTATTAAATAAGCCTCTTTTTAGAAAAGGAGTAATTTTTATTCGTAAAATCTGCATTAGCCTGAAATATTGCGTTGTTACAGAAAATGAGAAAAGCGATCAGTGGGATTTTAATAACAATATCGACAGCAATGAATAATAAACACATGGCATTAGAACTGGTACAGCACTGTAGAGGCAATAATGCCCCTGCTGCTCTGTGTCGTGACTTAAGATACGCGTATATCTGCTGTGTGCAAGACTTGCCCCCGTCGGCTTATGCAGTACTTTCTCGTTACTGTCGTCACCAGACATCCATTGCATTACAGAATGGAAGCAACCCTAACCTGGAATTTTTTTTCGACATGATGTAGCAATGAAATACAATCCTCCATTTGCCTTAAAGGATTAAAGATTTGTCTTCCATTTCTACGAAGTAATAAGGGGGGAAGAAATTATGGTAACAGTAGTAAAATAAAAAATTAACGAATATCCATTCGTAGTACACAATGCAAACAGGAAGTAGCAGATCTGCTGCCTGTGTCTACATACATCTACATCTACATCTACATCTACATGGATACTGTGCAAATTACATTTAAGTGCCTGGCAGAGGGTTCATTGAACCACCTTCAGAACTCTGAATTATTTTAATCTCGTATAGCGCGCGGAAAGAACGAACACCTATATCTTTCCGTACGAGGTCTGATTTCCCTTATTTTATCGTGACGATCGTTTCTCCCTATGTAGGTCGGTGTCAACAAAATATTTTCGCATTCGGAGGAGAAAGTTGGTGACTGGAATTTCGTGAGAAGATTCCGTCGCAACGAAAAACGCATTTCTTTTAATGAAGTCCAGCCCAAATCCAGTATCATTTCTGTGACACTCTCTCCCATATTTCGCGATAATACAAAACGTGACGTCCTTCTTTGAACTTTTACGATGTACTCCGTTAGTTCCATCTGGTAAGAATCCCACACCGCGCAGCAGTATTCTAAAAGAGGACGAACAAGCGTAGTGTAGGCAGTCTACTTAGCAAGTCTGTTACATTTTCCATGTGTCCCACCAATAAAACGCAGTCTTTGGTTAACCTTCCCCACAACATTTTCTATGTTTTCCTTCCAATTTAAGTTGTTCGTAATTGTGATTCCTAGGCATTTACTTCAATCTTCGGCCTTTATATTTGACTGATTTATCGGGTAACCGAAGTTTAAAGGATTCCTTTTAGCACTCATGTGAATGAGCTCATACTTTACGTTATTTAGGGTCAACTGCCAATTTCCGCACCATTCAGATATGTTTTCTAAATCGTTTCGCAGTTTGTTTTGATCTTCTGACTACTTTATTAGTCGATAAACGACAGCGTCACCTGCAAACAACCAAAGACGGCTGCTCAGATTGTCTCCCAAATCGTTTATATAGATAAGGAACATCAGAGGGTGTATAACACTACCTTGGGAAACGTCAGAAATCACTTCTGTTTTATTCTATGACTTTCCGTCAATTATTACGAATTACTACGAATAAAATGTCTATATCTGCTTGTAGCCCTTAAAGACAGACAAATTAATACGAAAGCAGAGTTTTTCAACCTCAGCTTTCACCCTTTAGCGGTGACTATTCGTAATGCCCAGACAGTGGTACGTTCCCGGTTACAACATGATTTTTCTGCAGACTTTCAAAAAGTTGGAATCAGCAACAGAGTACCGGCAATTTTTTGTGGTACTGAACCGCTCATCACTTTTTGAGTAAAGCAGAGAACGGTGAACGGACTGTGTTTCCTTTTATTGCCCTGTTTAATTTAATATTCTAATTCTATGTGTTCTGAAACTGAGAGGGCCAAATTTTTCAGTCTTTGTTCGATTTGTACGTTTATTTCAAGAAATAATAGGAATACTCGGTTATTTCAGAAACTGATCAAACTCAGCAGTTTCAACAGATGGCGAGAAAAAAAAAAGAGATGTAAGCGAAAACCGGTTGATTTAGCGATAACCACCATCACTAGCAGCCAATGAAGATCCACAGCTGAGAAGTGGTATCACAATGTGTACTGTCGTTATTCTTTCTTCTTTTTTTATGGCTTTTATCCAGTATCTTCATGGGATTGCCAATTTAATTAATAGATTTGTCAATGTTAGTGGTAGAGGGTGTCCGTACGCACCGAGGCCCACGAGAAAGACAGGTCGCGGCGCGTACGTCACGAAGGTAGTCCTGAACTCTCTCGCTCAGCTCAGCAGACAGAATGCGTTTCTAAACCTGTTAACTCGCAGCTGGGCGTGTAAGTACTGACGAAAATTGGATCTTCCACTGCTATTATGAAATCTTCCTGATTAACCGTACTACAGCAAAATTTAATTCAATATCAACACTCGATGTAAATGTTATAATTGCTTCTTTATAGCATTTAGTCTCTTCTGCTTAACAGTACTCATTACGTGCTGGAAGTGGTGCCTTATGCAACTGATAATCATTTTATTTTATTGTACGCCAGTACAGCCGCCACAAATTATAAATAGGCCCATGTACTTCCCATCACTATAGGACTAATAACAGTGAGGTTCCATAATAGCGGATTCCAGTAGAAGATTCAGTTTTCGTTTGTACAGACACGCCTAGTTACGAGTTAACAGGTGTAGAAACGTAGTTTGTCTGCTGCTTTGAGCGAGCGAGCGAGCGCAGGACTACCTTCGTGACGGGCGCGCCGCGGCCTGTCTTTCTCGTAGGCCTCGGTACGCACTTCATGGCGTCACCCCTGCGCGCCCGGGACGGAATTTGTGCACTTCATCTGTCTGCGTCTAGTGATGTCGCATATGAGAGTGTGCGAACGTTTTGTGAATGTTTGCGAATCGTGTACGTGAGATGGGACATGGGTACCAGTCCGGTATTCACCTACTTGTATGTGGAAAACTGCCTTTTGACAATGTGTACTGCACTACACTCTCTGTAATTCTTAAGGTAAAAAACTCCGTCCGAAAACAGAAACCATTCTGAAATGATGGGAATCCAAGAGCATCATAGTTGACAAGGGAGCGAGAAGGAGTTTTATCCAGTCCATTTTATCTGTATATTAAGCAAGATGTGAAGGAAACCACAGGGAAGTTTGGAAAGGGAGTAAGATCACTTATTAATGTTCAGGGAGATGCTGTTTCCAATTACGTTGTACTTCTGTCAGACACGGCTAAGGACTTGGAAGAACAGTAGAATGGAGTGGATAGTGTCTTGAAAATAGACTGTAAGATGAACAAATATAAAAGTAAAACAAGATAATGTAATGTAGTCGAAGCAAACCAGGCAATGTTTAGGGAATAAGACCGAAAAATAGCAGTTGAGCTTTGTTGTTTGGGGAGGAAAGTAACTGATGATAACCGAAGTAGGAAAGATATAAAATGCAAACTGGTACTAGCAAAACAGCGTATCTGAAAAAGTGGGCTTTGTTCACGTCAAATATCAGTTTAAATGTTCGGAAGTCTTTTCTGTAGGTATTTGGAGGGTTGCCTTGCATGAAAGTGAAATGTGGACTATAACCAATTAAGACATAAAGACGATAGAATGTGCATATGATACATTTGTATGAAAGAACAGATACCATATATATATATATAGAACTAAGGGGAGGCATGGTAGAGCATGTGGGTGCTATGACCACTGCATCTGGATAGCGCAGTGGTCAGCGCATGTGCCTACTACGCAGGAGACCTGGGTTCGAATTCCGCTCTGACACAGCGTTTCAGCATTCCCCAGTGATCTAAGTAAATGCGCACTCGCAGCCAATGTCTGTAGCTACTTTGTGTCTAAAGATTATAGGCGCTTTTGAAACGTGGTGTATCAGAAAAAATGGTGAAGATTAAATGGGTAAATTGACTAACAAATGAGCAGCTATTGAATCGAATGGGGAAAAAAGACAATTATGGCACAAGGGAGGGATCGGTTGCTACTATTATTATTATTATTGTATGCATCAATTACAGTAATACACATCTAGCAAAACAAAGAAATATATATATATATACACTCCTGGAAATTGAAATAAGAACACCGTGAATTCATTGTCCCAGGAAGGGGAAACTTTATTGACACATTCCTGGGGTCAGATACATCACATGGTCACACTGACAGAACCACAGGCACATAGACACAGGCAACAGAGCATGCACAATGTCGGCACTAGTACAGTGTATATCCACCTTTCGCAGCAATGCAGGCTGCTATTCTCCCATGGAGACAATCGTAGAGATGCTGGATGTAGTCCTGTGGAACGGCTTGCCATGCCATTTCCACCTGGCGCCTCAGTTGGACCAGCGTTCGTGCTGGACGTGCAGACCACGTGAGACGACGCTTCATCCAGTCCCAAACATGCTCAATGGGGGACAGATCCGGAGATCTTGCTGGCCAGGGTAGTTGACTTACACCTTCTAGAGCACTTTGGGTGGCACGGGATACATGCGGACGTGCATTGTCCTGTTGGAACAGCAAGTTCCCTTGCCGGTCTAGGAATGGTAGAACGATGGGTTCGATGACGGTTTGGATGTACCGTGCACTATTCAGTGTCCCCTCGACGATCACCAGTGGTGTACGGCCAGTGTAGGAGATCGCTCCCCACACCGTGATGCCGGGTGTTGGCCCTGTGTGCCTCGGTCGTATGCAGTCCTGATTGTGGCGCTCACCTGCACGGCGCCAAACACGCATACGACCATCATTGGCACCAAGGCAGAAGCGACTCTCATCGCTGAAGACGACACGTCTCCATTCGTCCCTCCATTCATGCCTGTCGCGACACCACTGGAGGCGGGCTGCACGATGTTGGGGCGTGAGCGGAAGACGGCCTAACGGTGTGCGGGACCGTAGCCCAGCTTCATGGAGACGGTTGCGAATGGTCCTCGCCGATACCCCAGGAGCAACAGTGTCCCTAATTTGCTGGGAAGTGGCGGTGCGGTCCCCTACGGCACTGCGTAGGATCCTACGGTCTTGGCGTGCATCCGTGCGTCGCCGCGATCCGGTCCCAGGTCGACGGGCACGTGCACCTTCCGCCGACCACTGGCGACAACATCGATATACTGTGGAGACCTCACGCCCCACGTGTTGAGCAATTCGGCGGTACGTCCACCCGGCCTCCCGCATGCCCACTATACACCCTCGCTCAAAGTCCGTCAACTGCACATACGGTTCACGTCCACGCTGTCGCGGCATGCTACCAGTGTTAAAGACTGCGATGGAGCTCCGTATGCCACGGCAAACTGGCTGACACTGACGGCGGCGGTGCACAAATGCTGCGCAGCTAGCGCCATTCGACGGCCAACACCGCGGTTCCTGGTGTGTCCGCTGTGCCGTGCGTGTGATCATTGCTTGTACAGCCCTCTCGCAGTGTCCGGAGCAAGTATGGTGGGTCTGACACACCGGTGTCAATGTGTTCTTTTTTCCATTTCCAGGAGTATATATATATATATGAACATGTGAAATTATATATAGTAATATAGTACACAAGTTTAAAACGGCTCAGACTACACTCGGATGTTGATGGACTCGATCCAACGGAGTGTCTCGTGGGATGCTTGATGGAGCTTCTCAATGCCACCAGGGGAGCGTCTGATTGGACAGATATTCACAATGTGGCTCATTGTTCGGGTGTCGCCACAGTCACACACACTGTCACTTGAATAGCTCCCACTTGTGCTTGTTGTATTTGTACCTACCCTCTTCAGTCCGATATCTGTTTAACTGCACCTACATCTCTCTTGGTTGGTGGAAGCCTGGAACTGGAACTGTTGGATTCTCTACAAGTTCGTGGTTTCGTGTTCTTGTAGCCTGCCACTCACGTTTCCACCCTGCGTCCTGGTCGAATCCTGTGGATAGCATTTGGATTTCCATTTCATATGCTGGTCTTCCAGATTTGAGGCGTTTCCTGGGCAGTGATAGCAAATCGTCATGAAGAGGGATCGAGTTGTTTTCAGAAACTTGCTGACAGAGATTGTAAAGAGCAGCCTTTCGACGGAGGTTGAATACTGTAAGCAGCCTCAAATTGATGTAGGAGGTGGTAGTTATGCAGAAATGAAGAGGCTTGCACAGGACAGACTAGCGTCGAGAGCTGCATCAAACCAGTGTTCGGACTGAAGACCACGAAAACAGCATACTACAGGTAAAAGTGGCGATACCAAGAAGTTGTGAGACGTAAACAAAAGTTGATAGGCGTGTTTATACAACTGAAAAGTGATGTATATTCAAACGTCGCGCCAATTGTATAACAGTGGCGCTGGTAGCACCACTGCGAGGATGTAAATCAGGTTTTCCTTAAATACATGCTGCAACAGTCGTGAGAGTTAGTTACCGCTGAGATTGGACCTGATAAATTAATGTTAGTCCAGAACACGTAACGTGTATCCACAGGACATGTGGCCTGTAATTGAAGAATTGTCATGATGATCTCTCCAGTGGCAAAAGATTCCGGAATAGTCCCCCATTCGGATCTCGGGGAGGGGACTGCCAAGGGGGAGGTTACCATGAGAAAAAGACTGAATAATCTACGAAAGGATAATGTTCTACGAGTCGGGGCGTGGAATGTCAGAAGCTTGAACGTGGTAGGGAAACTAGAAAATCTGAAAAGGGAAATGCAAAGGCTCAGTCTAGATATAGTAGGGGTCAGTGGATGAGATGATGTTTGGTTTGTGGGGCGCTCAACTGCGTGGTTATCAGCGCCCGTACAATTACTCAATCTTTGCTCCGTCCAATTTCGCCACTTTCCTGGATGATGATGAAATGATGAGGACAACACAAACACCCAGTCATCTCGAGGCAGGTGAAAATCCCTGACCCCGCCGGGAATCGAACCCGGGACCCCGTGCTCGGGAAGCGAGAACGCTACCGCGAGACCACGAGCGGCGGACAGTAGGGGTCAGTGAAGTGAAGTGCAAGGAAGACAAGGATTTTTGGTCAGATGAGTAACGGGTAATATCAACAGCAGCAGAAAATGGTATAACTGGTGTAGGATTAGTTATGAATAGGAAGGGAGGGCAGAGGGTGTGTTACTGTGAACAGTTCAGTGACCGGGTTGTTCTAATCAGAATCGACAGCAGACCAACACCGACAACGATAGTTCAGGTATACATGCCGACGTCGCAAGCTGAAGATGAACAGATAGAGAAAGTGTATGAAGATATTGAAAGGGTAATGCAGTATGTAAAGGGGGACGACAATCTAATAGTCATGGGCGACTGGAATGCAATTGTAGGGGAAGGAGTAGAAAAAAGGTTACAGGAGAATATGGGCTTGGGACAAGGAATGAAAGAGGAGAAAGACTAATTGAGTTCTGTAACAAGTTTCAGTTAGTAATAGTGAATACCCTGTTCAAGAATCACAAGAGGAGGAGGTATACTTGGAAAAGGCCGGGAGATACGGGAAGATTTCAGTTGATTACATCATGGTCAGACAGAGATTCCGAAATCAAATACTGGATTGTAAGGCGTACCCACTAGCAGATGTAGACTCAGATCACAATATAGTAGTGATGAAGAGTAGGCTGAAGTTCAAGACATTAGTCAGGAAGAATCAATACGCAAAGAAGTGGGATACGGAAGTACTAAGGAATGACGAGATACGTTTGAAGTTCTCTAACGATATAGATACAGCAATAAAGAATAGCGCAGTAGGCAGTACAGTTGAAGAGGAGTGGACATCTCTAAAAGGGGCCATCACAGAAGTTGGGAAGGAAAACATAGGTACAAAGAAGGTAGCTGCGAAGAAACCATGGGTAACAGAAGAAATACTTCAGTTGATTGATGAAAGGAGGAAGTACAAACATGTTCCGGGAAAATCAGGAATACAGAAATACAAGTCGCTGAGGAATGAGAGAAATAGGAAGTGCAGGGAAGCTAAGACGAAATGGCTGCAGGAAAAATGTGAAGACATCGAAAAAGATATGATTGTCGGAAGGACAGACTCAGCATACAGGAAAGTCAAAACAACCTTTGGTGACATTAAAAGCAACGGTGGTAACATTAAGAGTGCAACGGGAATTCCACTGTTAAATGCAGAGGAGAGAGCAGATAGGTGGAAAGGATACATTGAAAGCTTCTATGAGGGTGAAGATTTGTCTGATGTGATAGAAGAAGAAACAGGAGTTGATTTAGAAGAGATAGGGCATCCAGTATTAGAATCGGAATTTAAAAGAGCTTTGGAGGACTTACGGTCAAATAAGGCAGAAGGGATAGATAACATTCCATCAGAATTTCTAAAATCATTGGGGGAAATGGCAACAAAACGACTATTCACGTTGGTGTGTAGAATATATGAGTCTGGCGATATACCATCTGACTTTCGGAAAAGCATCATCCACACAATTCCGAAGACGGCAAGAGCTGACAAGTGTGAGAATTATCGCACAATCAGCTTAACAGCTAATGCATCGAAGCTGCTTACAAGAATAATATACAGAAGGATGGAAAAGAAAATTGAGAATGCGCTAGGTGACGATCAGTTTGGCTTTAGGAAAAGTAAAGGGACGAGAGAGGCAATTCTGACGTTACGGATAATAATGGAAGCAAGGCTAAAGAAAAATAAAGACACTTTCATAGGATTTGTCGACCTGGAAAAAGCGTTCGACAATATAAAATGGTGCAAGCTGTTCGAGATTCTGAAAAAAGTAGGGGTAAGCTATAGGGAGAGACGGGTCATTGCATGGGGGCTAAATTAAAATTAAATATGAATGCAAATATTTTTAGTAGCTGTATGTCCGATTACGCAAGTCTCGTAAACGGCTGGCCCTGACAACTAATTGTTACGCTATCTGACTGCATAGAATGACAACAAAGAATGTAAGAAAATTTCTGTTAACACAATTAACTAATTAAGTCCCCAGCAACTATAAAATCTACGAATCCGACAAAGCACAAGTGTAGCTGTTCTGTATGTGGTAGTATGACTCAACGCACATCTGGCACGGTTCTTCTTCAACAAGACAAGAATTTTTAAATATCATTTATACTGACGTGATAAAAGAAAATTAGAAATACTATAATTGTGCAAGAAACCCAGAATTACACTCTAATACAAGAACACAAGCCAGATGCTTTGTTGACTGAACCTGTAATGACACATTATTCAGGACACACAAATAAAAAGACAACATAATATTTATTACCTTCATATATATTGACGAAAAGCACTCTGACCATTACAATATCTCCATTGGAATAACATCTGCTATCTCTCCCATCACATAGCTGCATAAAACATCGAACAAACACTCACTACTACCCCATCTCATTCCAACTTCAGCTACAAGCAGTGTCCACCACAACTTCTCGGCAAGAACTGCCTGTCGCTGCGTCTCAATAATCACTGCCAGTGGAGGCGGCGGAACAATACTCTCTGGCGCGATTTTTGGCGCTGTGGCTCAGTGTAGCCACCTTTCATATGCCCTTCCTCCACGGGCTAGAATTTGATGGTATTTTTGCCAGCATTGGTGGTGAAAATACCACCAAATTCGTCAAAAAAAATACAGACAAAAATAAAAGATAATATTAATACGTAAATATCATATAACTAGATAAAATTTTGGCTTTGCACTGACCTTTCAATAGCCTAATATACAAAATACACTAAGCAATACAAATTCTTTCATACATGTGACTTTACATAATAGTTTACACAAGTATTATGTGGTTAAACAGTTCAATCAATAGCGTCAGCAATGACGAATATGTACAGGTAAGAGTCTCATAACTTTTCACAAACAGTAATACACAAAAAATCAGTTTATACAAATATTCACATAAAATGTTTACACAACAAGTGGTTGACAGTTCCAGCAGTAGCACCCAGCAATGTTGAGTAGGTGCAGACTCCAACAGGTGACATCATTTCAGTAGAAGCAGTCCATCAGTGGCACCCAGCATTGTGGAATAGGTGCAGACTCCAACAGGTGACATCATTTCAGTAGAAGCAGTTCCATCAGTGGCACCCAGCAATGTTGAACAGGTGCAGACAGCAACAAGTGACATTATTTCAATAGATGCAGTCCATCAGTGGCACCCAGTAATGTTGAACAGGTGCAGACACCAACAAGTGACATCATCTCAGTAGAAACAGTCCATCAGTGGCACCCAACAATGTTGAACAGGTGCTACAGCAACAAGTGACATTATTTCAATAGATGCAGTCATCAGTGGCACCCAGCAATGTTGAGCAGGTGCAGACATCAGTCCATAATATTCACTATCACTAATCACACTGTTGATCAGAGTTTATCAGCAGAAATAAAACATGTCCTAGTGGCACCAATCACGTAGAAAAAGTGCAAGTAACAGTCCATAATATTCACTATCACTAATTAGACACTTCATCAGCAGTAATTAAACATTTCCAGGTGGCACCCATTATGTTGAACAAGTGCAGGTAACAGTCCATAATATTCACTATCACTAATCAGACAGTTCATCAGCAGAAATTAAACATTTCTAAGTGTCACACATCAATTTGAACAGGTGCAGGTGTGAACAACAGTTTGAATGCACACACAATTGCTTTTACAAAATTATTATGAATGCTCTTACACTAAACATACAAATCATAACAAACACACAAATGATGTCAGATAATTGTCATATTAACTATTACAAGTACACAAACATCAGTAACCTATAATATTTATGGGTGTCAGTGCGAGCCACTACAACCAAATAAAATAATATTTAGGAGATAGGTGGGTAGGATTAGGAAAGGAAAACACACAAAACACACTCACTCATCTTTCATCCACATTAAGTACTACTGTGTAATTGAACAGTGTTAACTGTGTACATGCACTTCTGTCAAAATTTCATGTTCATCATGTGTATCAAGTAATAGTGGCAGCAATGTATAACAGTCAATAATAGTTAAGTCAACGTCATAGTCATCATGTCAAGACCAATGTTTGCCGAGCCAGATCAAAATGTACGGTTGCTGAACAACTGTCAGTGTGCCAAGATATGCAACTTCCTCTCTCAAAAAAAAAAGTACATACTGCTTAGTGATTTAACAAAGTGTGTGTAGACAATCTTCCTTCCATTTTAGTGTTCTAGTCTGCTATCTTCATCCTCCTTGTTCCATATAGACCAACAAAAAAAAAAAAAATAAACCTTATTGCCAGTATCATTTCACTTCCATAACAACTCTTTCCTCTAGTCAGTCTCCTCGAATAAGTACAGATAAATTCCTAATGCAAACCTCCTTATCCCATACAATCCGAAGACACACTTTCAACACACAACCTCTGTGTAATCCATCTAACCCAAATCTTCTACTCATTATGAATTATAAACAAAGAATGCATACATGACCTCTAACAGACTTAGTTCGAATAACTCTCAGTAATTAAATACGATTACGGAGTGTGAATGATCCTAATTTTTCACAGTGTGGACACCACTTCAAGAATTATGGCAAACAGAAGCAAACAAGTGGAGTATTTCTTGTGTCAAGTGTCACTTCCTATTTCAATTGCTCACGAAAAATGCAGTGTAATAACTGTGTTGGTATGTCATGTCGTTAGCTTCCTTCCTATTGGCATACATTTATACAGCTTTCATAAAACCTCCAGCTCATGTGACTTCTATGAAGTTTCTTGTACTAATGTCGTTCGTCGAATTATAGCAGTTCATTTTCTTATCTTAAAAATATAAGGCACTGAGCGTAAGCAAGGCAAGCAATAACGAGTAAATATACCAGTAGTGAACAGAATGTCAACAAGTGGATGCAGCACAATTCTTACAACGAGGCTCTGCCAAGCGAACAATCTGTAACTAGTACCATAGTGTAACCTAAACTCTATGTTTGTACACTGTACATCAGCATTGCTATATACCAAATTAAAGTATAGTTATGACAACAAGCAGAAATGTGTAAATGTGCAATCCATACGCATAGCAGTAAACATATATCTTACGTACTAAACAGGTCATTAGCATCGTATCTTAATAAGTAAACATGAAGGCGCAAGCAGATAAATCACAAAGTATAACTTACATACCTAACCACATCAACACAATTAATCAGGTGACAATTATAATTTAAATAAATAGGCACAGCAGGCACATAATTAAAAATATGACATCAGTGAAAAAGCAGTGCAGCCAAGCGATGCTTAATATACACAAGTAACATTCCAGTTCATTAATAATCATTGTCAAAATCAGTTAACGTATGCAAGCACGTCGCTTCACAAGTAATTTCATTGAACATGTAATTAGCACAAAGTATGAATCACGTTATCGCGAGCAGCAAATTACGTCTAAAGTACGTACCTAAGTGGAAATATGTTACCTGAAAAATAAACTCAATTAATAATTACCTTTTTAGTTTATTACTTTCGTCTTCGAAATGACATTTTTCCTGAAATTTTCTCGATAGCAAGTCGTCTTAACGTCGGACACGCACAGAATTTACCTGAAGTTCTTAAATATTTTAGAGAACCGTATCCTGAAAAATACTGAATGTTAATAACAGAATTCATCAAGTCACTGTAGCTTTATACTGAATTTAGTCGGAGAAATTAGACTGTGTATTTATTTACGGCTGTCAGTGCATTCGCACTGAGCGCTCGATCAGCTGTAGGCGCGTGACGTAGGAAGTGATTGTTTGCGGTCAACGACTGCCTTGTGCGGCGCGCAGACTTGACTGTTGCTTTGAGTATATGCCGCCGCCAAAACACAGCGCGGTATCCTTGTACTCTCCGTGTGTTTACATACAACTGTTAGTTTCTCAAAAGTATGTCATTCTACAAAAATTTTTCAAAAGTATATCATTCCACAAAAATTTTAACGTTCGATATATGATGTATTCCCTTAGAGCGCCGAGATTTAAGAGTTTCTACTTCGACAGTGTTATCATGAATAATTTTGCGAATTCTATATGGACCGTTATAAAGCAGAAAAAATTTGCGACACAAGCCTTTTCTTTTGTGAGACAAACGATGAGCCTTAATTAACACCTTCTGACCAACTGACAAGATTTTTAAACGACCAGGACGCTTAGCTGATTTCTCTCTTCTAGCAGCCGCAGATGCAATATTTTGTAGAGCCAGGTTGACAACTTCAGAATGCCGCAGTTTCCGTGTAGGCGGAAAAGGAACGATTTCAGAAATGCGATTTGTCGGTGCTTTGTTTTTTAATATCAGTATATGTGGTAAAGAAGTTGAGTCGTTAGGAAGTTCATTCAGAATGTTTTGAAAAATATGAAGATACTGATCCCAAGTTCTGTGATTCTGATGACAATAAAGATGACACAATTTATTGATTTCCTTCATCCATCTCTCTGAATCGTTAGATTGAGGGTGAAAAAGTGAAATGAAAATTGGTTTAATTTTACGACGCCGTAGAGTACGAAGCCAAATTTTAGAACGAAACTGTGATCCATTATCTGATATAACCTTATCAACATGACCCACTTCTTTAAGAAAATGTTTGATGAAAGCGTTAGATACTGAACGAGCTGTTGCTTTGCGTAACGGTGTAAAACACACATATTTTGATGTCAACTCCACTGCTACGAAAATGTACGCAAAACCATTAGTAGATCGAACCACTGGACCGAACAAATCGACTGCAGCCATGTCCTTTAATTTTGCTGGAATGATAGGAAACAACGGTGCTCTGTGAGAAACTGTCGGCGGCTTAGCCTTTTGACATAATTTGCATTTGGCAAGAACAAATCGAATACGTTTTTCCATATTATTGAAGTAGCAATTTTCTCGTAATTTATGAAAGCATTTTCTGGGACCAAAGTGTGCATAACTGAATGCGTATACCAAATCAGCTTATTAACCCACTCATCAGGAATACAAACTAACCAAACAGAGTTGTCGACCGATTTTCGTTTAAAAAGAACTTTCCAGATAGATCGCAAAAACGAGGTGTGGCCAAATCGTCCAATCTAACAAAGCGTCTAAGAAAATTACAGACACCAAGGAAACTACGAACATCACGTTTTGTAGTAGGAACAGCATAATTACGAATAGCGTCTAATTTTTCTGGATCAGGAAGAATACCTTCTGTAGAAATAATGTGACCGAGAAATTTCACCTGAGAACGACCAAATTCAGATTTTTCTAAGTTCACCGTAATGCCAACTATTGCAAAAATACGTAATAATGAATCCAAAATTTTGTTGTGCTCACTCCAAGAATTTTTAGCAATAAGAATGTCGTCAACATATGAAGTAATATTGTCACGAAGATGAACAGGTAAAATTTCGTTTAAACTACAAATGAATGCTGCAGAAAATATAGTAAGTCCAAACGGTAAATTCCAAAGTCACTTTTGGGTAAAACAGTCATATCCGGTTATTGTTTATCTACTCTCTAGATAGATTGATAGTAGAGGAGTTGTTTCGATAGATGCAAAGAATAGTGAAAGAGTAGGCAGCGGTGCAGAAAACTAAAAGAGAAATAGCACCACTACAGCTCGGGGCCCTATGCTCGCTACGGCACATATTCACTTAAGAGTAGTGAATCCCCTGAGAACATTAATAGCTGCACATAAATTTCAGTTTGTGACTTAGTGGCCAATTTGGTGGGAGTGCGTACATAAATTGATCTAACCATGAACATGGATGTATGTCATTCTTAGAATTGCGGAAGATCTTAAATTTCCGAACAGTCAAAAAGTGTTTATAGTCAAAGTTTTCGCCTCGTGGCGACAAAGACCTACCGCGTCTGTTCCAGTCCGAATGTCGATTATTGTCTAGTTCGCGCGCCTGGCGCTCTCTTGTTGCATCCCGTAAATGAAATAAATTACTTTCTTCAAAGCCCTCTGCTACCTGTGATTCTAAATTTCTTCTGCTATATTTTCCTACGATTTCGCCTTCAATTTGCTTGACTTGCTTTCGTAATGCCTCAACTTCCCTTTTAACGCGTTCATTAAATTTTCCCTGATTTTCAACATGCTTATTTATGTTCTGGTACTCTTCGGTTTCTGAAAATGGCAATGGAGCTGTGTCATCTGAATCTCTGTCCCCATTTAAACTAAGATTTGTCAATTTATCTGAAATCTCCTCCACTCTTTCCGATAAGTCACCAATTTGTTCTTTCTGTTATTTACGTCTTCCGTAAGTGTCGCGACTCGCGTTTCAGTATTAACGCATTTAGTAGTTAACTGTTCATACTGTTGTGTTAGGTTATTTAGTCTGTCATTTGGTACGGATTCCTCGATTCTCTCAAATATTTCTTCCTTATCTTTTGCACGTTGTAAATTTAACTCTGAAAATTTCTGTACTATCACGCGATCTCTTTCTTCCTGTTCTCTATCCTGTTCTCTTTGTCTAATCTCTACTGCAACTAATCTATTATTGTGAGCATTCAAAATCGGTTGTACTTCTTCTCGAATTTCTTTCTTTAATTCATCTTTCATGTTTTTGAAACATGTCCCTATTCGTGAGTCTAACCGTGTTTCCAAAGTTCCAATCTCTGTTTTAAATTCAGATCCTAACTGTGATCCCAATGAGTCTAACCGTGTTTCCATTGTTTCCCTATCTGTTTTTAATTCAGATCGTAACTGTGATCCCATTGTTCCCATCTCAGTTTTAATTGTTACTATTTGTGAGTCTAACCGGTTTGCCACTGTTTTTAATTCAGATCCCAAATTTAATATTGCACTCATCAACTGCTCCGTGTTAAGTTGTTCGAAATTCTTTTCGCCCCTAACATTTCCCACAAAACTAACTTCCTTCTGCATAGCCATAAAGCTATCTGTATTCGATACTATTCCAGAATCTTCTGTCGTTAATCTCGGGTTCTGTGAATTTTCTGATTGAGAAAAATTTTGAAATGGTTCCGGACTATTTTCCCGACTTATTACATTGTTTTCCACTTCATTATCCATCATACTGTTTTCCTCTGTTGGCGAGTTCGCCATGTTAACAATTTCGTCATTCTCACTATTCATCATTTTTGCCTTTTTCATCGATCGCGTAATCATTTACAAAACATACAAAACTCGTCACTATATGAAAATTACACACAATGACACTTTATCACCAACAATATCAATCACACGAAATGCTTCCTTCAAACACGATTAACGAACAATAGAAGAATGACAATTACCAATCTACACATGCAAAATAGACTACAATTACTAAACTACAAATTACTACTACAATACTACTGTCTACTATTTTTACAATCAGAAGATTCCAAGGGACGATCCGAAGCAGCGGTCGCCACGTGCATGGGGGCTAAATTAAAATTAAATATGAATGCAAATATTTTTAGTAGCTGTATGTCCGATTACGCAAGTCTCGTAAACGGCTGGCCCTGACAACTAATTGTTACGCTATCTGACTGCATAGAATGACAACAAAGAATGTAAGAAAATTTCTGTTAACACAATTAACTAATTAAGTCCCCAGCAACTATAAAATCTACGAATCCGACAAAGCACAAGTGTAGCTGTTCTGTATGTGGTAGTATGACTCAACGCACATCTGGCACGGTTCTTCTTCAACAAGACAAGAATTTTTAAATATCATTTATACTGACGTGATAAAAGAAAATTAGAAATACTATAATTGTGCAAGAAACCCAGAATTACACTCTAATACAAGAACACAAGCCAGATGCTTTGTTGACTGAACCTGTAATGACACATTATTCAGGACACACAAATAAAAAGACAACATAATATTTATTACCTTCATATATATTGACGAAAAGCACTCTGACCATTACAATATCTCCATTGGAATAACATCTGCTATCTCTCCCATCACATAGCTGCATAAAACATCGAACAAACACTCACTACTACCCCATCTCATTCCAACTTCAGCTACAAGCAGTGTCCACCACAACTTCTCGGCAAGAACTGCCTGTCGCTGCGTCTCAATAATCACTGCCAGTGGAGGCGGCGGAACAATACTCTCTGGCGCGATTTTTGGCGCTGTGGCTCAGTGTAGCCACCTTTCATCATATACAATATGTACAACAACCAAGAAGGAATAATAAGAGTGGACGATCAAGAACGAAGTGCTCGTATTAAAAAGGGTGTATGACCAGGCTGTAGCCTTTCGCCCCTATTCTTCAATCTGTACATCGAGGAAGCAATGATGGAAATAAAAGAAAGGTTCAGGAGTGGAATTAAAATACAAGGTGAAAGGGTATCAATGATACGATTCGCTGATGACATTGCTATCCTGAGTAAAGTGAAGAAGAATTAAATGATCTGCTGAACGGAATGAACAGTCTAACGAGTACACAGTATGGTCTGAGAGTAAATCGGAGAAAGACGAAGGTAATGAGAAGTAGTAGAAATGAGAACAGCGAGAAACTTAACATCAGGATTGATGGTCACGAAGTCAATGAAATTAAGGAATTCTGCTACCTAGGCAGTAAAATAACCAATGACGGAGGGAGCAAGGAGGACATCAAAAAGCAGACTCGCTATGACAAAAAAGGCATTTCTGGCCAAGAGAAGTCTACTAATATCAAATACCGGCCTTAATTTGAGGAAGAAATTTCTGAGGATGTACGTCTGGAGTACAGCATTGTATGGTAGTGAAAGATGGACTGTGGGAAAACCGGAACAGAAGAGAATCGAAGCATTTGAGATGTGGTGCTATAGACGAATGTTGAAAATTAGGTGGACTGATAAGGTAAGGAATGAGGAGGTTGTACGCAGAATCGGAGAGGAAAGGAATATGTGGAAAACACTGATAAGGAGAAGGGACAGGATGATAGGACATCTGCTAAGACATGAGGGAATGACTTCCATGGTACTAGAGGGAGCTCTAGAGGGCAAAAACTGTAGAGGAAGACAGAGACTGGAATACGTCAAGCAAATAATTGAGGACTTAGGTTGCAGGTGCTACTCTGAGGTGAAGAGGTTAGCACAGGAAAGGAATTCGTGGCGGGCCGCATCAAACCAGTCAGTAGACTGATGACCAAAAAAAAAGTCCAGAATGCCTTTAAGGCGACAAAGACGCCATTATCAACATCTCAGTGGCTTTGAACGAGGTCCCACGTGGAGCTAGATGTTACTTCTGCGATACTGCAGAAACTCTTGACAGGAATGTAGCCAGTGTACATGACTGCCGGCAGCGGTGCTCACGAGAATCTACAGTCGCAAGAAGACTGGGCTCCGGACGACTACGTGGTTCTGCCGAGAGGGAGGACCATCGCGTTCGGAGCATGGCTCTGACGTATCGTATTGTATCCGCAGCAGCAATGTGATCAGCAGTTGGCATCACAGTGACACACGAACTGTTGAAAATCGGTTACTTCAAGGAGAACTGCGAGCCAGTAGCCCTATAGTGTGCATTCCACTGATTCAAACCGCCGCCATTTGCGTATTTACTGATGTCAAGCGAGAGCTCATTGGAGGATGGGGTGGGTGTCTGTTGTGTTTTCTGATGGAAGCTGGTTCTGCCTCGGAGACAGTGATGGCCGTTAATTGGTTAGAAGGAGGCCATCTGCGAGTGTGCAACCGACCTGTTTGCGTGCTAGATACACTGAAACTACAGCTGGAGTTATGGTCTGGGATACGATTTCGTATGAGAGATGGAGCACACGTGGCTATCCCATGCATTGTAACTGCAAATTTGTACGTCAATGTGGTGATTCGCGCTGTTGTGCATTCATGAACAGCATTCCAGGGGTGTTTTCCAACAGGATAACGCTCGTCCACATACCTCTGTCATAACACAGACTGTTCTACCGAGAGTCGACATGATACTTTGGCCTGCTTGATCAGATCTGTCTCCAACCAAGCACGTATTTGCATTTACCGTCCCTGTATTGGCCGAGTAAGTGCAACAGGCATGGGATCATATCCCACGAACTGGCGTCCAGCACCCGCACAACACATTGCATCCACGTTTACCTGGCTGCATTAACATTCTGAATGTTACACCGGTTATTAATGTACCAGCGTATCATATTTGCAATGGCTTATTTCGCTCTGCCGTTCACCTGTGAGGTGGCCGCGGTGGCCGAGCGCTTCTAGGGGCTTCAGTCAGGAACCGCGCGACTGCTTCGGTCGCAGGTTCGAATCCTACCTCGGGCATGGATGTGTGTGATGTCGTTAGGTCAGTTAGGTTTAAGTAGTTCTAAGTTCTAGGGGACTGATGAACTCAGATGTTAAGTCCCATAGTGCTCAGAGTAATTTGAACCTTTTTTTGTTGATTTATCACTTAAATATGACACATACATAAATGTATTCCAGAACTCTCATTACTCTACATTCATAATATTTTGGTGCTGCGGTTTTTTCCTTCAGTGTATCAAAACACAACTAGGTTCCACTGGAACTATCGTGTGCACTTCACTTATCCAGAACTGCGAATACGGTTTACAGTAACAGAAATGGTTTAAATGGCTCTGAGCACTATGGGACTTAACTGCTCAGGTCATCAGTCCCCTAGAAATTAGAACTACCTAAACCTAACTAACCTGAGGACATCACACACATCCATGCCCGAGGCAGGATTCGAACCTGCGACCGTAGCGGTCGCGCGATTCCAGACTGTAGCGCCTAGAACCGCTCGGCCACTCCGGCCGACCTAACCTAAGGACATCACACACATCCATGCCCGAGGCAGGATTCGAACCTGCGACCGTAGCAGGCGCGCCTAGAACCGCAGGGGCCATAGCAGCCGGCTTGAGGAACAGCTGTAGATTTTCACTCAATGTTGTATCTATGGACTGTCGACAGAAAAATGAGTCCTCACTTCGGTAGAGCATTCTGTAAGTCGTTGGTAATAGCGAAGAGCTTACAGGATGTTCAAATTTCAAATGTGTGTGAATTCCTAAGGGACCAAACTGCTTAGGTCATCGGTCCCTTGGCTTACACACTACTTGAACTAACCTATGCTAAGAACAACACACACACACCTATGGCCGAAGGAGGACTCGAATCTCCGGCGGGAGGGAGCTTACGGGAAAAGAGTTATGTTTGACAGTAGCGAAGATGGTCAAGTGCTAATAGCTCTTAAGCTATGCGGTTGAGAGGCCATGTTTCTTGTACAGTTTTGCCTTGTTTTCGTCCAGAGTACCAATGCTCTGAATATGGAATACCTTTTGCTTCCCACACCCTGTACATCAGTGTGTTACGAGAAGCGCGTTGTTACAAGATTTAGCTATAATTTGGTAACACCATAGTTGACCAGATGGGTTATTTGTAGCCATGCTGCCACTCTGCATGCTGACGCCCCGGCGCCAGGAGGAAAGCGACTCGGGGTGGGCGTGTTTGCCGCTGAGCCAAGGTCTGTGGCGGGAGGTAGTGCGGCAGAGGCTCACGCGCATGCGCACGCGCACGCCGCTGACGCGTCCCCGTTCGGGAGCGGCACGTGGAGGCGCAGCCGCGGGCCCGGCCGCACGTGCACGTGACGTCAGCGCGACGCCCTGCGCTGTTGCCGCCGGCGGACGTCCCGCGAGGTCGCTCTCTGGTCAGTGCGGCCGCGAGCGCGCTCTGGAGGGTGCGACACCACAACTGGTTCGCACTGCGGTGACCGGAGAACCACGTGCATGAACTAATTCGTGACTTTGGAAAGGCGTTTAATTCAGTACCTCAGTTGTTGCTGTTGTGGTCTTCAGTCCTGAGACTGGTTTGATGCAGCTCTCCATGCTACTCTATCCTGTGCAAGCTTCTTCATCTCCTAGTACCTACTGCAACCTACATCCTTCTGAATCTGCTCGGTGTATTCATCTCTTGGTCTCCCTCTACGATTTTACCCTCCACGCTGCCCTCCAATACTAAATTGGTGATCCCTTGATGCCTCAGGACATGTCCTACCAACCGATCCCTTCTTATAGTCAAGTTGTGCCACACACTTCTCTTCTCCCCAATCCTGTTCAATACTTCCTCATTAGTTATGTGATGCCCGCATCTCGTGGTCGTGCGGTAGCGTTCTCGCTTCACACGCCCGGGTTCCCGGGTTCGATTCCCGGCGGGGTCAGGGATTTTCTCTGCCTCGTGATGGCTGGGTGTTGTGTGCTGTCCTTAGGTTAGTTAGGTTTAAGTAGTTCTAAGTTCTAGGGGACTTATGACCACAGCAGTTGAGTCCCATAGTGCTCAGAGCCATTTGAACCAGTTATATGATCTACCCATCTAATCTTCAGCATTCTTCTGTAGCACCACATTTCGAAAGCTTCTATTCTTTTCTTGTCCAAACTATTTATCGTCCATGTTTCACTTCCGTACATGGCTACACTCCATACAAATACTTTCAGAAACGACTTCCTGACACTTAAATCTATTCTCGATGTTAACAAATTTCTCTTCTTCAGAAATGCTTTCCTTGCCATTGCCAGTCTACATTTTATATCCTCTCTACTTCGACCATCATCAGTTATTTTGCTCCCCAAATAGCAAAACTCCTTTACTACTTTAAGTGTCTCATTTCCTAATCTAATTCCCTCAGCATCACCCGACTTAATTCGACTACATTCCATTATCCTCGTTTTGCTTTTGTTGATGTTCATCTTATATCCTCCTTTCAAGACACTGTCCATTCCGTTCAACTGATCTTCCAAGTGCTTTGCTGTCTCTGACAGAATTATGATGTCATCGGCGAACCTCAAAGTTTTTATTTCTTCGCCATGGATTTTAATACCTACTCCGAATTTTTCTTTTATTTCCTTCACTGCTTGCTCAATATACAGATTGAATAACATCGGGGAGAGGCTACAACCCTGCCTCACTCCCTTCCCAAACACTGCTTCCCTTTCATGTCCCTCGACTCTTATAACTGCCATCTGGTTTCTGTACAAATTATAAATAGCTTTTCGCTCCCTGTATTTTACCCCTGCCACCTTCAGAATTTGAAAGTGAGTATTCCAGTCAACATTGTCAAAAGCTTTCTCTAAGTCTACAAATGCTAGAAACGTAGGTTTGCCTTTCCGTAATCTAGCTTCTAAGATAAGTCATAGAGTCAGTATTGCCTCACGTGTTTCAATATTTCTACGGAATCCAAACTGATTTTCCCCGAGGTCGGCTTCTACTAGTTTTTCCATTCGTCTGTAAAGAATTCGCGTTAGTATTTTGCCTCAGTAACTCAGATAAAAAAGCGATGTACGTACCGCATCCGCAATCCCGTTTCTGCATCCGCATACTCCTTACGGACCTCTGTGCATTTTAAAATATTGTAAAACATTTTAACCTGTCCCGTACGCTGGAGCTCTGACAGTTTGCGCCTGGCATGAAATTTTGTCTGCTAACCACGAAATCCACATTTCATAGACTGAGGACGTGGGGGTCAATCACGACCACATTTTAACACGTAGATACTTCAGAAAGTAAGTTACACACGCTGTCCCACGCTAAGACCACTGCGCGACTGGAACGGCGTATTGTTAGAAGAGAGCATATGTTGCAAGTTTCCTGTCGACACAGTTCTTTTACGGTGCGGGTAACAGGTGCATCACAGTGCGTGAATGAAACGACACAGCAAGCTGCAGACGTGTCACATAGTTGAATTATACGGAACAACACGACTCTTGTGGACAAAACGTGTAAACTGGAAACAGATACACCGTGAAACTCTGGCGTTAAATGGACCACATGCAGACGCAGTGAAACGGTGCCATCAATCAGGCAAAGGCCGCAAAGAGTTGGTCGGGAAGTCCAGATCTACACTACATGGTTTCCGTCTTCCCTGCAAACGTATGGGGGGGGGGGGGGGAAGAGATTTTCCAAATGGTTCAAATGGCTCTGAGCACTATGGGTTTAACACCTGAGGTCATCAGTCCCCTAGACGTAGAACTACTTAAACCTAATTAACCTAAGGACATCACACACACGGTTCTAGGCGCTACAGTCTGGAACCGCCTGACCGCTACGGTCGCAGGTTGGAATCCTGCCTCCGGCATGGGTGTGTGTGATGTCCTTAGATTAGTTAGGTTTAAATAGTTCTAAGTTCTAGGGGACTGATGACCTCAGAAATTAAGTCCCATAGCGCTCAGAGCCATTTGAACCATTTGACTTCACACACATCCATGCCGGAGGCAGGATTCGAACCTGTGACCGTAGCAGGAGCGCGGTTCCGGACTGAAGCGTCTTCAACCGTTCGGTTACAGAGGCCGGCCGAGATTTTCCAACGATGGGGATGTCCACACAGCGGTTTTTGAATGGCTCCGTAAGCAAGCAGCGTATTTATACCGCCGTAGAAAGGAACGATTTGTAGAAAGTTCCGACCTTCGCTAATACGGAAGATACTTGCTGACTAAGTTTAAAAATAGTGCCATATATCTGTGTCACTTTGAAATGTAATGCAGAATTCAATACAAGTTATTTGGCCTACGATACTAATGTGCAACTTACATTTTGAATTCCTCTCGTATGACAGCGAAACTTGATAGATATTCTAATGAGCTAATGCGGAACTGATTTCCGCTGGGAAAAAATTAGTTCCAATTTTGGCCGCAAGGTGCAAATCTGGCGCCGTACAGCATATCGTCCACGTCTCCGATGGCGATATTGAACAAACGGTGTAGGTGGCGGTTAATAATAAAATTAATATTACGCCTTTCTCGCCTGCTTGAACTTTAACCCACGTCCCATCGCTAATCCATTTCATACGGAAAAATTTCTGTTCATCTTTCTTGCCTTCACAGCGCGGGATTTGCACCTGCTGGTCAAAATTGGAACTAATTTTTTTTCCAGTGTAAATCGGTTACGCATTACTGAAGTAAAAATATCTCTCAAGTTTCGCTGTCAGACGATAATTGCAGTCCACACTGGACGTCTGCGAGTTGCTGCACTTTAATTATAACTGTCCTGTACAGTACAGTGAGTTACGTCCTTTGGCATCTATACCTACATTTATACTTCCCAAGCCACCTTATTGAGTATGGCAGAGGGTAATGTGCGTACCACTGTAACTTCACCCTTCTCTTGTTCCAGTCGTGAGTGGGTTGCCGGAAGAACACTTTCTGGTGAGACTTCGTGTGCCCCCAAATCTCTCTAATTTTACCTTCACGGTCGCTTCGTGAGATAGGCGTTCCTTAAGCTGTAACTTTCTCTCGTAATTGCCGGAAGAGATTTTGTGAAATTTCCTTCAGAATATTTGCCCGCGTTGGGAAGTTCTCGTTCTGCCAGCTGGCATCACAGGGTGCTTACTGTTAAATGTTAGCCATATGGTTCGTTTAACAAATGAAAGATAATTCACCAAACGTGAAATCATGTCACCGTGTTTCACTGCCCAATGTAAGCTGTATAGCGTTAAGCGCTTGCAAGTAATTTAAGAAAGACCTTGATAGCATCGTAGATTTTACACCGAACAAACATTATGTCTTTGTGAACCACTAAAAGGAAAATCAGAAAAGTGCCTCGTGACTATATTTAGTCATTGCAGACGTCAACAATACATACACACCCTTATATGAACGTGTGGCATCCGTTCTTTCGAACGTGTCGGAAAGGAGAGGCACCACGAATCCATATAACTGATTCGCCTAGAAGGGCAATGGATCCACCTCCTTCAGTGCGGATGCATAATTATGTCGAACCGCCTGCGGCGATATCGAGCAAGGTGGCGTAGAGGTTAGCACACTGGACTCGCATTCTGGAGGACGACGCTTCAAACCCGTGTTCCCCCATCTTGATTTACGTTCTCGGTGATTTCCGGGATGGTTCCTTTTGAAAGGGGACAGCCGACTTCCTTTTCCATCGTTGCCTAATCCGATGATCCCCCCCCCCAAATCAATCAACTAATCCTGCGGGAATCTCAGGGTAGCGTGCATGGAAGAAGTGGATAGGGACTGCAGATAGTTGGCGCTCTCTGGAATGAAGATCGGCCGTGAGGTGTGCCGAAATAGTCAGCTCAGTAGCGATAACACTGTGTCGAGTGGCACAGTGGTTAGTAAGCAGGAGAATTCCAATCCGGTACACATTTTTCACTCGTCGCCGCCGATTCCGAATAATGTCCTGATGCACCCAACATCGGTAATCCCTGTCCTTTCTCTACCCCCGCCCCCTCCACCTTAATTTACATATAACTTACACACTCTCTAGGAGACTGTGCATACAAAACAATATAGCAGCAATCTGAATGGGTAATAATAATGACTTACATAATAACAATTATTATCATCGGTTGGTTTTAATGTTTAACAAAACAGATATCATAATACTCAAACTGCCATTTAACTTTCACCACAGGGAACTGTGTTTGGTCTCTTGCCGTCCATACTGTGCATCAGTGACACAGCATACAATATTGACAGAGGTATCAAAGTAATCATTCTCATCGCGCTCCATACACAATTGGAACGGGAAGAACAGCTAATATGTGGTATATTGCTAAGTATCCTTTGCAATGCCCTTTATATTGGTTTGCAGAGTAGTTATTTAGATGCAGCTATTGGGTTAGGATGTGTTTTACTTACTAAGCTCCAGTCGATAATTGTTAGAAGAGTTCTATCCGAGCAAGGTGGCTGAATGGTTAATTCAGTGGACTCGCTTCCCAGAGCAGTGACGTTCAAATCGCAATCCGGAAATCGTTATCAAGGTTTTCTGTGATTTCCCAAATTTAATTAAGGCTAATCCCCGGACAGGAACGACATCCAGTGGTGTAAGTAGGCATGCCAGACGGGTCAAGTGTCGTGGTAGCTGCAGATTTGTGATGGGTGGCAGAAAAAATGAACTAGGAGAAGGTATAGAGGGAGAGAGATGACGAAGAAGTAGGAACAAGAAGACGAAGAAGAGAAACGATAGGAGGGCAGTGAAACTGAAAGAGGGCGAAGATGTACGAAAGAAAGTAATGAGGACATTCGGATTGGACTGAGTTGAGCAACAGTTCCCTAAGGCCGGCCGCTGTGGCCGAGCGGTTCTCGGCGCTTCGGTCTGGAACCGCGCAACCGCTACGGTCGCAGTTTCGAATTCTGCCTCGGGCATGGACGTGTATGATGTTCTTATATTAGTTAGGTTTAAGTAGTTCTAAGTTCTAGGGGACTGATGACCTCAGAAGTTAAGTCCCATCATGCTCAGAGCCCTTTGAATCATCTGAACAGCTCCCCAAGAACTAGGTCTTCCTGGCTTGCGTATTCTTTTCAGAGCCACTGTATTGCAAGTGAGCCAATGCCACGAACATGTAAAGAGTGTATTTTGCTCATGTTGTGTTCTCCGTCACGGTTTCGCTTTGATCGACAGTGAAACGATGAAAACCGAATGTGTCATACAAGAAAGGAATTACTGAAATGTTGGCCTTCCTTAATTGTAAAATCATACTCATTTCAAAAATCAGTAAGCCGATTAATAGGGAAGGGGGAAGTCTAAGTTTACCCCGGGCAGCCTTCATCCTAGTCGCACCATTGAGAATATCCTACCCCATCCGGTGCAAAAAAAAAAAAAAAAAAAAAAAAAAAAAAAAAAAATTGCTTCAAATAGCTCTGAGCACCATGGGACTTAACATCTGAGGTCATCAGTCCCCTAGAACTTAGAAGTACTTAAACCTAACTAACCTAAGGACATCACGCACATCCATGCCCGAGGCAGGATTCGAACCTGCGACCGCAGCGGTGGCGCGGTTCCAGACTGAAGCGCCTAGAACCGCTCGGCCACTCGGCCGGGTATCCGGTACAGACCGAACCTTTGCCTGGTCTTGTCTTCCAATAGATGCTACTAATTTGTCTACAGTATTTTGCCAGCTTAAGTGTATGTGTGTGTATGGGTGTGTGTGTGTGTGTGTGTGTGTGTGTGTGTTGACAGAGTGAGAGAGAAAGAGGGGGAGAGAGGGGGGGGGGGAGCGATGGAACATAGATGATGCGCACGCTTCTTTCTAGGTGGGCCGGGAGCGGTCCCGTAACACTTTTAGAGTAATGAATAACATAGCCGCGTGACACCAAAGGTGCAGCGCTGGCTAAACTCACAAACCCTCTCATCCCCCCTCCGTGCCGTCACCACCCCACTCCGCCTCCCGCTACCCATGCACGTGAGACAACCGCTTTCTTCGGCAGGAGAAAGTGAGGCACCACTTTCCTCTTCACTGTAGTTAAGTGGGCCGCCTGCTCAGCTGGTCGTAACCCCACTTAGGAGCAAACACGCGCCGTGCAGGTATTGTTCAGAAATCTCGACAAAGTCCGCGGCAGATAACTGAGCGCACGCCGGCGTAATGAAGGTTTCTTCTCTGGCTCTCTCTGGCTTCTTGCAACATCAACTTCACCAAAGATATATACGCTTCCTAGCGACTGCTATTTATGGAATCTGAACTGTAGTTAGTTTCTTAGCAAAACAGGAGCAATTACCTTCTGTTGCTCGAAGATGTGACATCTCTTGGTGTTTCAACAAAAGACCAATTGAGACCTACTTGTGAAGCAAACTGCGAAGATTACAACCTGCCTTTCCGTATGGGGGTGACCCGTATCGAACAGGAACTCCAACTGATTGCTAACGCCGGTATTACACTATAAAATTTCTTTGTCAAAGATTTGATCAAAGATGTGATCAAATATTCGTCAAATATATTTGACAAAGATCTTTGACGTGGCGCTAAAAAGGGGTATTTCACTGTCATCATATTTTTCGTCAAAGTTCAAGATGGCTAGCAACAACAACTTGTTATTAACAGCAGCAGTTGCATGTACCACAATTGCACTGTGTGCAAATGCGGAAGACAAGCGGGGAAAAATGGAAACGTACCTGGGTGAAGCGGTGGGTTTTACGACGACACGATAAAAGCATTCAACAAAACTAATTAAGTGAGCTTATAGTGGAGGACGTCAAGTCGTACATCAGTTACTTAAGAAAGGATGAACATACATTTCTGTATGTGGTCAGTGAAGTGTATCCTCATATCGCAAAGCACAGTACTCACTTAAGAACTCCCATATCTGCAGAAGACAGGCTCACTGTAACACCCCGATTCCTTGCTACAGGAGAGAGTTAGGTTAAATTAGGTTAGGTCTCCAATGTTCTTAATCTATTTTTGTATTCAGGATGCCTCACATTGTAAAGCGTCTCATCAGCTTCATACATCTCTATTAATGTTTTAGTTGTCGGTATACACCAACTGTATTCACCGGCAATGTTAATAAAACACTCAAGATGACAGAACGCTGCAGCGATGCTAGCGCTCCATGTGGTAACATGTCACATTGCAGTGAACAGAAGACAAGCGACATCTTCGATCAAATCTACAGCGAAGCTCTAGATTTGACCAATATGTGTCGACATTTGACACAATTCCCTATTACACCATCAAATTTCTTTAACAAAGATATTGGTCAAAGAAATTTGATAGTGTAATACCGGCATAACCGGCCAACCTGAGAGTGAGTTTGAGAGGTTCCAAAAGCTGCTTTGGATACTTGTTTGTCCCTGAAACATAGTTTGAAAACCATCAAAGCATGACAATATACAGAAAGAAATCTCGACGATTCCTTTAACAAGCTCCTATCCGATGGATGCTAGCAAAGTACACGACGTCTCATATTTACTCTATTTCTTTACGTGTTCATCCAGCCTTTGTAGTCACCTGTTCTTAATGTGAAATTTCTACTACTGGACTTACGAAATCACCGATAATTTGTACTAACTTCTTGTTGGCATGTTAGAACACATTTCTTCACATTATGTTAAGTTGGAATCACACACAAACACAAACAAGAGAAGATAAAGCAACAAACAGATTGAAAGGTCTCTGTTGGATTCCTTTCATGTTAATTTCTTAAATCTGTTGTCATTTACGGCATAAATTCCTCTTCTAAATATACTGTGGTGTTTCTGACTATCTGGGAGGAGACTGAGCAGTGAAACGTGTTACTTTTACACATAAACAAGAACTATCTGTCACACTACTACACTTTAAAACACAGTTTATATGTAATTCATGTCACACAGTCTCATACGGAACCTACATCCGCTTTCTTTTATATACTGTATATGATAAGATACTTTCATCCCCCTTCCCTTCTGTGTGAGAGGATAAATGAGCAAATGTATTTCTAGTTGCATGCTGGATGGTAGCAGACAAGCCTGTCTGCTAGAGAGCAGTAGGACCAACGTCGGAACAGGTAGCTACGCTTTCTAAAAGCAAAGAGGTTTCTATCCTTAGTATGGTCCTGTCCGTCCCTTGTCATGTTGGTATAGGAAGCTGCCCCTCTGGCCACTTCCGTTTGTATTTGTGAGCCACCCTCAGGAAGGGACCACGACAGTCTGTCCGCAGCGAGTGTCTGAAGTGGTAAGATCTCCGGCTAAGTGCGTGTCTGCTAAGTCCGTAGGACAATGGATTTCTTAAGATCAGCCTAACTGAAAATTTAATCACCTTTATTTCAGGTTTAGCTCTAAAATATCTAATGTTATCTTAAATTGCAACGCAGTGTAATTCGAGTGTGAAGTTCAGAATATCTTCGGGTAGTTGCTCTTTCACTACTTTGTGAGTAAAGTGGAACCACGTGTTGATCAATAACTCTAACTAAGATCATCAATCTTAAATGCGAATGTGCGTGAGATTATAACGTCTCGTCTTGACAATATTTTTCAATATAGCAACTTTTCTTTATGTTCAACCCACGTGGGGTGTACTTTGTGAGATCAGTACCATGTGCTCATACAATGGTTTGACCCATCAGGTTAATAGTAAGACGATAGTGACCAGTTTGAGGTTTTTCTTTTGTAAATTGCTTTTCGATCTAATTTATTTTAATTATCAAAATTTGTGTGGAGTTACACTCTTTGTGTAAACCAAGTTGACCACGTGAAGCATGTGATGTAATCATCAAAGTAGCCTTCAGCTATTCTTTTCGGGAAGCTTTCACAGAGAGTTGGTATGGATTTAGTGTACCAGTGTGTGGTAATTACATGACGGACAGGATTGCGCTACGAACGTAACTTCTTTGGGTGAAAATTGAATCGGTTGGTTGTGGTTATTTTCTTCTTGCATATGTTTCAATGTTCTTCATGTGTTATTTTATGAATGCAGTGTTGTATGTAGTCTCCCAATCTTGGCTCCCTATTTGATGTGTTCCGTAAGATTACAAACTCACATTTTCACAGTCCTAAATAAGGCACCAGCTTAGTTATGACTCAAGTTTAATATGCTGAAATTTCAATGATCAATGTTAAAATAAATTTCCAAATATAAACTGATTTATTTCTTTTTATTTAAATTCTCTTTTATATATATATATATATATATATATATATATATATATATATATATATATATATATATATATATATATATATATATATATATATCACCGGTTGTCGTATGACCATTAAAAGATTATAATTAATATTAGTATGGTTGGGAATTTGGTAAGCTAGACTGGATACCTGGTGAAAAAGTTGCTCAGTAATGCAAGGTTAACTTCCCCAGACAGCTCACAGCTTTTAAACCGCTTTTATTGTCTATCAGTACCGCTTTCGTAGCAAATTAAAGCAACAACGTTACAAGTTCTCACGGCAAAAGTAGTCACAGTACTTGCACCATAGGCCGAGCGACTATGCCGCACGGCCTGGGGCGCCTTGCCACGGTTGGCCGGGCTCCCCTCCGTCGGACGTTCGAGTCCTCCCTTGGGCATGGGTGTGTGTACTGTCCTTAGTGTAAGTTAGTTTAAGTTAGATTAAGTAGTGTGTAAGCCTAGGGACCGATAACCTCAGCAGTTTGGTCCCATAGGAACCTACCACAAATTTCCAAATTTCTTCTACCATAAATAGGGCAACGGTCTTGCCGCAGTGGATACACTGATTAACGTCAGATCACCGAAGTTAAGCGCTGTCGGGCGTGGCCGGAACTTGAATGGGTGACCATCCGGGCCGCCATGTTCTGTTGCCATTTTTCGGGGTGCCCTCAGCCTCTTGATGCCAACTGAGGAGCTACTAGACCGAATAGTAGCGGCTCCGGTCAAAGAAAACGATCATAACGACCGGGAGAGCGGTGTGCTGACCACGCGCCCCTCCCATCCGCATCCTTATGAGGATGACACGGCGGTCGGATGGTCCCGACGACGAAGCGCTTTCTACCATAAATATCAAGACCTTGCCAGATCAACAGTAGAGTGATTGAGGAAATTTACTTAACGAAAACAAAATGTGAAAACAAGAAAACCAAGAGATCTCGAGAATAGTATGTGCCGAGTTTTCCTGTGTGAGACGAAACGCAGATTTTTGCAGGACAGACAAGAAAGTGAAAGGAAACATTTCATCTATATAGAAAATTATGGTATGAACAGTTTCAAATCTGTATCATCTGTGGAAACAAAACAGTGCTATTACAGCAAAAAAGAATCTGGAAATTACGCATATATTATTTTGCAACTAAGAAAATTTGTCAGAATTTACAAACCCATTTTTATATACTTATTGTGGAAAAGAATCACAACACCTGACTTCCTAAGGTGGAAGTAGTTAGATATTTTTACACTGGTGTGCAAATTGTACTGTCGAAAATAATTTTCGCATGATTTGTCACCGCCAAGTAACGTAGTTCGATGAAACTTGGACCATGCGTAGAAGGAACTGCTAAAATATAGTAGAGAAGGTAACTGAAATACGGAACGAGACGAGCAGAAATTACACTTTTATTCAACGGTATTAATCACACTAAACACTGCGATTTATGGTGGTCCTCTGGACATTAAAAAAGGCGGGGTAGGGTTCTTAATAGGGTGTGTGGTCACCAAAGACAGCGATGCATGCTCGGGAATGTGTTGCCATGGTGACCACATGGTTGGCAAGGTGTTCGTGTGGTAGAGAGTTCCATTCCTCCATCAGTGCGGTTGACAACTGCTAAATGCTCGTTGGTGCACGTGAAAGTGCTACAAATGTCTCCTCAGCGCATCCCATATGTGTTCGAAGGAATTTCAGCCGGGAACAGGCAGTTCTGTCCATTCGCCGAAAATTCTCTCGTTCCAAGAGCTGCTCCACCTGCACTGTTCGATGCGGTCGCACATTGTCATCCGGGAAAATGAAGTCAGGTGCGAATGCACCCCTGAAAAGACGCACGTGGCGAAGGAGTACAGGGTCACAGTGACGTACACTCGAAAGTATACTATAACACCTGCACCACCAGAACGGTTCTGTTCGACAATGTTTCTGGGTGCATTACGTGTCCCACTGCTCGCCATGTGAGGGTGCGTCCAGAATCATTACTTTATTTAATCTGGCGTCATTCGGGAACAGCATGCGACCCCACTCGTCGCTCATTCAGCCTCAATGTTCTTAGCATAATCGAAAACGGCACCGCCGATGTGCGGTGCCAAAGGAACACAATGTACTGGCCGTCGGGCAAAGAGACTTCCCGAATGCACTCGCCGTGGCACTGTGAAGCGTGGGACTGCGTGCCTTGCAGTCCTGGTAAACGTGATTGCAATTACGCTCGGTCTTTGACCTGGGCTCTTGCCTGCTGTGGTTCGGAACGCACCCCATGCACGTGATACAATGTTGTGAGCAATAGTAAACTCCTGCGCCACTCTTCGAGCTTTTTCCACATCCTTGACGATTCTTCACCTTGTAAAGTCATCCATGTGTTGTGTCTGAGCCATGATGTCAGGAAGACCACTACCAGCGTCGTACCCTCGCTGACTGGAACACACTGTCTTTCCAGGTTCCGTCAACTACCTCGTGTTGCGGGGCCAGCCCCATTTGACGCTATAGTCACGACAACCTCCGAGTTGTGACTTCGAGCGTTCTGTGAACATATGGCAACATGTTCCCGCACTTCCATTCATTTCCGCCGAGTAGTTCATATGTCATGTTGCTTTATCTAGCTCGTTCTCAAGTTTTGCAGAGCAATGTGTAAACACATCTTGCTACTTAGTTCTCGTAATTTGAATGATCTGTAAACTTCCGCCGGCCGGAGTGGCCGTGCGGTTCTAGGCACTACAGTCTGGAACTGCGAGACCGCTACGGTCGCAGGTTCGAATCCTGCCGCGGGCATGGATGTGTGTGATGTCCTTAGGTTAGTTAGGTTTAAGTAGTTCTAAGTTCTAGGGGACTGATGACCTCAGAAGTTGAGTCCCATGGTGCTCAGAGCCATTTGAACCATTTGTTTTGTAAACTTCCCTTGGACTTCTGGAAATGGTCTTGGTCGTACAGAATCGTGTTGCCTTACTTCTCTACCAATTTTAAATTATTCACCATCCTTACGATATCAAGCAGAAGCAGCAGCGTTCAATATAAACTGATGAGCTAAAACTTCATGGCTACCTTTTTGATAACGTGTTTGTCCACCCCTGCAACGCAGTACAGGTAGCGGTTCTGTGTGGTATATATTCGACAATGCTGTCGCAAGTTTTGGGAGGTATGTGGCGCCAGAAGTCTACGCACAGGTCGAGCAATTCCCGTAAATGACGGGGCCGGTGGTTTTTATGCGAGGTGCTGGCGCCCAATAGCGTCCCAGATGTCTTCCATTTAGTTCAGCTCATGCTTATTTAATAGCCAAAACATCAGCTTGAGTTCACTAGCGGCTCCTCAGATGACTGTAGCACGAGTCTGGCCATGTAACGTGGACAGTTTTAGTGGTGGTGCCACTGCCGTCGGGGAAGATGTGATGCATGAAATGATGTATGTGGCAGGCACTGATATACAGTTAGCTAAGGTGAATGTCACCCATAGCATAATACCTCACCCCACAAGTCTGCGGCCGTGGGGTGGTGCATGTTGCGGGAGCTTTCCGATAGGATAAAAGTGTATCCGGACACGTCCATCATCTTTGTGTGACAAGAAATGTGATTCATCGGACCAGGCAACGTGTTTCCATTGATTCACTGTACAATCTCAATGACCCCGGGCCCAATACAGTCGTACCTGACGACGTCTTCAGTTCAACGTGGGAGCACGTCGGGGTTGTATGCTACAGAACCCTTGGTTGCTGTACGGTGTGCCCAGAACATTGTGGCTGCACCAGTAGATTAGTCGTTAGATCTGCCACAGATGGCAGATCCTGCTTTACATAGCGGAAAAATCTCCGACCTCCACGTTCTGTGATGAGGCGTGGACATCCAACACGTTGCGCCTAGTCGTGGTTTCACCGCCCTCTTAACCACTCTCCATATATGCCCATGACAGTAGCACGCGAGAAACCGACGAGGTTCGCCGTTTGCGAGATGCTCGTTCCAAGCGCCTGTCGATAATAGTCTTTTCTTTGTGAAAGTCATTTACATCAGTGTATATCACCATTTACCGTATAGTGACTAGAATGTTAACCTATTCGGTTTTTATTTCTCTATGGGTTGGGGGGGGGGGGGGGGTGGCAGCGGTACAAACAACCAGCTCTTCAGCCAGTATAGCGTAATACTAATGTAGATGCTAAAAACGAAAAAAAAAAAGAGACATATACTATGGATTTAAAAATAACTGAAAAGCTGACATGAATGGGAGAAATATAAATAAAAAAATGCTGGCTTAAGAATTTCTGCTGAAATAAAAACAAAATTTATAACAAACATTAAGTATGCTCCAAAATTTCTGAAAACAGGTATTGGCCAAATAGAGAGCGTAAGAAAATTCAAATATCTAGGGGAGATAATCCAAGAAAATTCCCTCGAAAAATCTGCAATACAGGAAACGTTGCATAAAATGGGGAGAGTATATGGTATTACCAAAGACTTCTACAACAAAAGGTGCCTATCCAAAAATGCAAAAACAAGCCATTACAACACAGTAGTGAAGCCAGAATGGATATATGCAAACGAAAGCCTGGAATTAAACTATAATTTTGATAAATTAGAAGTACTAGAAAGGCGAATTATAATGAAAATATCAGGACCACAAAACACAGCAGAAGATTGGAAATTACAAAGTAATGCTGAAATATACCAAAATATATAAAATATTTCAAACGTTATAAGAAAGAAGACCCTTGTTTCTTGGAAATTTGTTTCGAATGCAAGACAGTAGACTAACTATTCAGATTTTCAAATATTTGTGGGGTAAGAAGTCAACGAAGTGAAACAGGATTTAGATAGAAACAATATAAAAATAGAGAATATAAACAACAGAGAAACCTTTCGGGAAGAAGTATTGGAAGTGGAAGGGTTCCAATCCGGGGTAGCTAAAAGGACTGGTTCAAATTGGTCTGAAGACAAAAAGAAGAAACGCAGTGAACAGATGAAGGCATATTGGAAGAAAAGAACAAAGAACGAAGAATTGAAATTAGAACGTGGTCCTCGCATCACCTACTCGCAGCTAAAAAAAATGCTGTCTTCCTGAATCATTTTAAAAACCAGTGATAAAAACGTGAACAAACAGCACAGTTAAAAACACTTGAGGAACACCTAAGCACGAAAACAACTGAAAAAACGCTGGAAAAACACTGAACGCGACAGAAGAGACACTGATAATTGAAAACGGAGCAACGAGCACTTTCACTAATACTGGGAAAGGCCCTGCCCTGGGACAGTGGATTATACAGGAAAAAGTGGGTGGGAGGTATCGAGGCAGAGAGCAGAGTGATAGTGATGAGTATGGCGGACGAGGAAGAAGTGGCGACAAAGACAAGGTGGCTGTGGGGGACAAGAAGAGAGGGGCATCTGATAACTGGACAATAAGAGGATGTTGTGGGGCGACAGGGAAGGGGAAAAGGACGAGATGTGATAGGTACCCCATTCGTCTCTTCTCCGTTTACATGCTCTCCTGACTGCGTCACGTGCCCGTAAAGACTCCAGCTAGCACTCAGTCTCAAGGTGGACACTGGTCGTAACATACGGTGATATTTGAAAAAAAGAAAACAGCAACTTGTCGCTATTAATAATGCTACTTTCTTTTACACAAATAGGGCCACTACCGGTTCCGAACCGAGAGGCTGCTCTTCAGACAGACAGCTGTTCACCATCCGACCCTCCACCCCCCCCCCCACTATAATTACTAATTAAAATTAATTATTTATATTCTGTCTCTGCTGATTAACAGAATATATACTTCCTCCTTCGTAACAGCATACCGAGGAAGCTGGGTGGAAAGTTCAGAAATGTTAATTGATCAAACTAATTGGTACTTAGCTGATAAAATTCTTCTTCGTTTGCCGGCCCGAGTAGCCGAGCTGTTCTAGGCGCTACAGTCGGGAACCGCGCGGCAGCTAGGTCGCAGGTTCGAATCCTGCCTCGGGCATGGATGTGTGTGATGTCCTTTGGTTAGTTAGGTTTAAGTAGTTCTAAGTTCTAGGGAACTGATGACCTCAGAAGTTGAGTCCCATAGTGCTCAGAGCCATTTGAACCATTTGAACCTTCTTCGTTTTTTTTCGTGGTTCACGTCTAGGAGTCTTCATTCTCGCTCTCCTGTGGAATATTCACAAAATATTTATATTTGCAAGAGTTCGCGGGTTTGCTTGTTGTATCAATTCTAATCAAAACAATGACCAAGTTTCAGTTTTCACTGTGTTGATATATTCATGAAATCATTTTACAAACTTTAAATAACCTTCTTCTTTGTGGTTCACACTGGTAAAAAGATACTTTTGAGCAACAATCGTCCAACATTGACGACATGCTGCCGTACACACCCTCTCTTCCAAGAAACTAACTTACTTTACCCACACATTGTCCATAGATTGTTAAATACGAAAATAACAACCAACTGGTCAAGGATTATTAAAGTCCTCCATGCTTATGTACCTCTCTGATATTTGCATTCTTCAAAATAATCAAGATAATTTTTTATAAGAAATATTTACGGAAGTTATGACAGAAAAGGGTATCGCAAAATGCTTGATAAAACTTCTTGTATCGGAAGTTACACTTGGTGCATAGAACATGATGTAGTCACACCAGTTTCGTTGCACATTTATGCACAAGCACGTTTAAGAATATTTACATTGGTTTTCGAATCTGTATTCCCCGATGTCGTGATATATCTTTCTGTAATCTCCTAATGTTAACTTTTTAAATGTTGGTTGTAAGGAATAAGATAATCAAAAGTGAGTAAGGGCGACTATATTGATGAGTGGGGAAACGAAAATAGGCGATGCCTATGCTGTCGGCCTACCTTTGACGTCTTGAGGCTTGACCGTGGAAAGATAACTAAAGGTTTTGCGTCAGAACTGACCTTGTAATACAATGACGTTCAAAAAATGGCATTTTCTGGCTGTTGAATGAAGACATGTTTGTTTTTGGAACGTGCAATAAGCACTTAAGGCTGCGACGATGGCGGCCGATGCATTGCTTCATCGTATTAAGGCGACCGACAACGAATATTTGCTGGAAGACCTTAAAAAGAAATAAAATGAGAAAAAGAATGAATTAAATAATAAGAAGTGATTAAAGGAAACATTCAGAACAATATAATTTAACACAATCGATATATTAGTACACAACACCACCTTTTAGTCCATCCGTGCAGGAGGAAGGCTAGGAAACAAAATAGTAATAGACGGTACTGAGACATAAGCCTTTGTCATTTTAAAACAGACCAAGAAGTAAATACAGTCAGACCTCCTATGAAATTTACAATATCTGACACCGGGAAGCTGTGGGTGTAAAGTTAATGTATTATACTTGGGATGGTGGTGCCGTCGAAAATACCACGCCATTTTGTTGTAATGTTGTTTGTTCGTCTTCACGAAATGGTGAAGAGTATATGAAGGACTTAAATTTCATTTATATATGTTCACACAGCGTAGAGCACCCAGCATCCCCCCCTCCCCCCCTCCGCACACACACACACACACACACACACACACACACACACACACACACACCGAAAAGTACTTGCCAAGCCGCTGCTCTCGGTCCCTGTAATTTGGCATTCGCGGCACACTCTTGACATTGTGTATCTCGGAAAATCGAATTTCCTAACGATTTCCGAAATGGAATGTCCCAAGCGTCTACCTCCATCTGCCACTCCGCGTTCAAAGCATGCTAATTCTCGTAGTGCGGCCACAATCACGCCGGAAACCTTTTCACATGAATCACCCGAGTACAAGTGAGAGCTCTGCCAATGCGCTGCCGTTTTATACGAGGGTTGGAACTTTGATAGTGGCAACTATTTATTTACAGCTCGTACAAAGTTGCTAAGTGTTTCAAAGTTTTACTGCCATTCAAACTAGTCACCTGCATTGTGTATAACCGGTTGCCAGCGATGTGGAAGTCTTAGGATACCCTTAGTAGTGCCAGTTGTGTTGACAGTTCGAGCGGCGTGATCTGTTGCCTGACGAATTAGTAGCACTTCTGAAGCGAGTGCCGTGAAGTGTTTCATTCAAGTTTAGAAATGGAGTTGAACATACGAGGGCTTAAGTCAGGGGAGTGCAGTAGGTGATATAGAATTTAGCAGCCCCATCACTCAAACAAATCATTAACACTGTACGTGCTTGAGCATTGTCCTGCAAAATGATGGTCAGGTCCTGCAGAAAGTGTCATCACTTCTGTCGCTGTGCTGTTCATTTTCGGAACACAACCTAACCTGCTATAGAATTTACTAATCTTGCAGCTGCTACCCAATTGGGCTGTCACCAGTCGCTCGAGGCTGTTATGTCCTCTTCACACAGGGGCCGCTGTTGTCGCGTTATCGTCCTGGAGAGAGGCCGGTCAACGTGCGATTGGCTGACGTCTTCTCACAGCCTTCTCTTCTCTATCGTTCCCGACTGGCGTGCCGGCACTTAACTTTACGCAGTAACAGGCTGGGTGGACCAAGCAGGTAATGAGGAGGTGCTGAACACAACTTTAGAGAAAAGAAATTTATGGCACAATCTGACTAGAAGAAGAGATCGTTTGTTGCAATACGACCGGCCACGGTGGCCGAGCGGTTCTAGGCGCTTCAGTCCGGAACCGCGCTCTGCTGCTACGGTCGCAGGTTCGAATCCTGCCTCGGGCATGGATGTGTGTGATGTCCTTCGGTTAGTTAGGTTTACGTAGTTCTAAGTTCTAGGGGACTGATGACGTCAGATGTTACGTCCCATAGTACTCAGAGTCATTTGAGCCTTTTTTTTTTTTTTTTTTTTTTTGTTACAATACGTTCTGAGACTCCAAGGTATCAGCAATATAGAATTGGCAGGAAGTGTGTGTGTGATGGAGGGGGGAATAAATATCGCAGAGGGAGACCAAGAGACTGGTATAGTAAGCAGATTCAGGAAGATGTAAGTTGCAGCAGTTATCCACAGATGAAATAGTTTGCACAGGGTAGCGTAGGATGGGGAACTGAATCAAACCAGTCTTCGGACTGAAAACCACAACAGCAACAAAAATGTAGAAATTTTGGCAAGAAGTTTTCACTGATATTATGAACTTAGGCTCAGAGCTAATTACTAAAAATTAATTACTGTTTCTACATCTACATCTACATTTATACTCCGCAAGACACCCAACGGTGTGTGGCGGAGGGCACTTTACGTGCCATTGTCATTACCTCCCTTTCCTGTTCCAGTCGCGTATGGTTAGTGGGGAGAACGACAGTCTGAAAGCCTCCGTGCGCGCTCGAATCTCTCTAATTTTACATTCGTGATCTCCTCGGGAGGTATAAGTAGGGGGAAGCAATATATTCGATACCTCATCCAGAAACGCACCCTCTCGAAACCTGGCGAGCAAGCTACACCGCGATGCAGAGCGCCTCTCTTGCAGAGTCTGCCATTTGAGTTTGTTAAACATCTCCGTAACGCTATCACGGTTACCAAATAACCCTGTGACGAAACGCGCCGCTCTTCTTTGGATCTTCTCTATCTCCTCCGTCAACCCGATCTGGTACGGATCCCACACTGATGCGCAATACTCAAGTATAGTTCGAACGAGTGTTTTGTAAGCGACCTCCTTTGTTGATGGACTACATTTTCTAAGGATTATCCCAATGAATCTCAACCTGGTACCCGCCATACCAACAATTAATTTTATATGATCATTCCACTTCAAATCGTTCCGGACGCATACTCCCAGATATTTTACAGAAGTAACTGCTACCACTGTTTGTTCTGCTATCATATAATCATACAATAAAGGATCCTTCTTTCTATGTATTCGCAATACATTACATTTGTCTATGTAAAGGGTCAGTTACCACTCCCTGCACCAAGTGCCTATCCGCTGCAGATCTTCCTGCATTACTCTACAATTTTCTAATGCTGCAACTTCTCTGTATATTACAGCATCATCCGCGAAAAGCCGCATGGAACTTCCGACACTATCTACTAGGTCATTTATATATATTGTGAAAAGCAATGGTCCCATAACACTCCCCTGTGGCACGCCAGAGGTTACTTTAACGTCTGTAGACGTCTCTCCATTGATAACAACATGCTGTGTTCTGTTTGCTAAAAACTCTTCAATCCAGCCACACAGCTGGTCTGATATTCCGTAGGCTCTTACTTTGTTTATCAGGCGACAGTGCGGAACTGTATCGAACGCCTCCCGGAAGTCAAGGAAAATAGCATCTACCTGGGAGCCTGTATCTAATATTTTCTGGGTCTCATGAACAAATAAAGCGAGTTGGGTCTCACACGATCGCTGTTTCTGGAATCCATGTTGGTTCCTACATAGTAGATTCTGGGTTTCCAGAAAGGACATGATACTCGAGCAAGAAACATGTTCTAAAATTCTACAACAGATCGACGTCAGAGATATAGGTCTATAGTTTTGCGCATCTGCTCGACGACCCTTCTTGAAGACTCGGACTACCTGTGCTCTTTTCCAATTATTTGGAACCTTCCGTTCCTCTAGAGACTTGCGGTACACGGCTGTTAGAAGGGGCAAGTTCTTTCGCGTACTCTGTGTAGAATCGAATTGGTATCCCGTCAGGTCCAGTGGACTTTCCTCTGTTGAGTGATTCCAGTTGCTTTTCTATTCCTTGGACACTTATTTCGATGTCAGCCATTTTTTCGTTTGTGCGAGGATTTAGAGAAGGAGCTGCAGTGCGGTCTTCCTCTGTGAAACAGCTTTGGAAAAAGGTGTTTAGTATTTCAGCTTTACGCGTGTCATCCTCTGTTTCAATGCCTTCATCATCCCGGAGTGTCTGGATATGCTGTTTCGATCCACTTACTGATTTAACGTAAGACCAGAACTTCCTAGGATTTTCAAGAGTAATACGACAGGCAGCAGCTAGCTTTCTCATTGAACAAATAATGTACACTGTGAGAGGGCACAGGGAGCAGGATGGTCAGCTGTGTAGTGACGTGTCTCGTGGGGAAGACAGGCGCCTCTCGACGCGACTACCCACCGGCAAGGCCGCACGCCCTGAGCCCGTATAAGCGGCGCTCGTTAAGCCGCCACGGCAGCGACGTCCTGAGGGCCGAGACAGCTCCGCAAACAGCCCGTGCTGCCCCCGGCACTGTGCGTGTCGCAGTCTCCACAGTTTTGTCTACATCTCCACAGCCCCGTATCTACGCGCGGTTCGCGATAACAGCCGCGCGTCCCAAATCGGTAAACGTGCTCACTGCTACCCATCACACTCCTACACGAACGGTGGTACTTAGCACGGGTGCTTGGAAAAGTACTGAAAGTCTCTCCCAGAAACAATGTTTACTCTACAGCAGAGTGAGTGCTGATTAGAAACTTCCTGGCGGATTAGAACACTATGCTGTGCCGGGACGCGAACGGGAAACCCTTACCTTTCACTCGCGAGTGTTTCACCGCCTGAGCTATCCGCAGTATTCTTTGCTCCAGGAGTCATAGTGCCGCAGATGCGCAGGAAAACTTACGAGAACTTTGCAAGGCACTAAAGAGGTACTGGCAGAAGAGAGGTTATGAGGATGGGTCATATGTCTAGTTTTGATAGCTCAGTCTGTAAGAGCACTTTCCCGCGAAAGGCAATCGTCCCAGGTTCGAATCCCAGTCTAGCATATAGTCACATATTCTTTATATACCGGGTAGTTACAATTAAGCTTTCCCCATTTTACACGTTATAACATGGAAACTGATTACCGTACGAGTACCAAACTCGGCAGCATTAATGTCCAGAGCATGGGGTGCATAATTTCCATGCGTCACAGCTATGGTTACCAGATTATTGTTGTGGATTGGCAAGACAGCCAACCCACTATGAGGAAGCCGAAAGGCACGCGTTTAAGCTCACGCAGGACAAGGAATTGAGACTAGCAAAAAAGGTACGTAGCTTCTGGAATACTTAACTTTAATCCATAATTGGTGAACATCGCTCTTGACAGTACATGTTTTACACCATCAATAGTGACTGGTAATGGCGCCTTGCTAGGTCGTAGCAAATGACGTAGCTGAAGGCTATGATAACTATCGTCTCGGCAATTGAGAGCGTAATTTGTCAGTGAACCATCGCTAGAAAAGTCGGCTGTACAACTGGGCGAGTGCTAGGAAGTCTCTCTAGACCTGCCGTGTGGCGGCGCTCGGTCTGCAATCACTGATAGTGGCGACACGCAGGTCCGACGTATACTAACGGACCGCGGCCGATTTAGAGGCTACCACCTAGCAAGTGTGGTGTCTGGCGGCGACACCACAATTATCTGATGGAAATGTAGGACATATTGGTAATAAATGTAGGACATTTGACAAAAATGTAGGACATTATCGCTCAATTAAAAAAAATTATGTAAATTTCTAATTTAAATGCTATGTATAATACCCACAGGCATATACATTAACATATATTTTTTGAATTCTGACACATACACTCCTGGAAATTGAAATAAGAACACCGTGAATTCATTGTCCCAGGAAGGGGAAACTTTATTGACACATTCCTGGGGTCAGATACATAACATGATCACACTGACAGAACCACAGGCACATAGACACAGGCAACAGAGCATGCACAATGTCGGCACTAGTACAGTGTATATCCACATTTCGCAGCAATGCAGGCTGCTATTCTCCCATGGAGACGATCGTAGAGATGCTGGATGTAGTCCTGTGGAACGGCTTGCCATGCCATTTCCACCTGGCGCCTCAGTTGGACCAGCGTTCGTGCTGGACGTGCAGACCGCGTGAGACGACGCTTCATCCAGTCCCAAACATGCTCAATGGGGGACAGATCCGGAGATCTTGCTGGCCAGGGTAGTTGACTTACACCTTCTAGAGCACGTTGGGTGGCACGGGATACATGCGGACGTGCATTGTCCTGTTGGAACAGCAAGTTCCCTTGCCGGTCTAGGAATGGTAGAACGATGGGTTCGATGACGGTTTGGATGTACCGTGCACTATTCAGTGTCCCCTCGACGATCACCAGTGGTGCACGGCCATTGTAGGAGATCGCTCCCCACACCATGATGCCGGGTGTTGGCTCTGTGTGCCTCGGTCGTATGCAGTCCTCATTGTGGCGCTCACCTGCACGGCGCCAAACACGCATACGACCATCATTGGCACCAAGGCAGAAGCGACTCTCATCGCTGAAGACGACACGTCTCCATTCGTCCCTCCATTCACGCCTGTCGCGACACCACTGGAGGCGGGCTGCACGATGTTGGGGCGTGAGCGGAAGACGGCCTAACGGTGTGCGGGACCGTAGCCCAGCTTCATGGAGACGGTTGCGAATGGTCCTCGCCGATACCCCAGGAGCAATAGTGTCCCTAATTTGCTGGGAAGTGGCGGTGCGGTCCCCTACGGCACTGCGTAGGATCCTACGGTCTTGGCGTGCATCCGTGCGTCGCTGCGGTCCGGTCCCAGGTCGACGGGCACGTGCACCTTCCGCCGACCACTGGCGACAACATCGATGTACTGTGGAGACCTCACGCCCCACGTGTTGAGCAATTCGGCGGTACGTCCACCCGGCCTCCCGCATGCCCACTAAACGGCTCAAAGTCCGTCAACTGCACATACGGTTCACGTCCACGCTGTCGCGGCATGCTACCAGTGTTAAAGACTGCGATGGAGCTCCGTATGCCACGGCAAACTGGCTGACACTGACGGCGGCGGTGCACAAATGCTGCGCAGCTAGCGCCATTCGACGGCCAACACCGCGGTTCCTGGTGTGTCCGCTGTGCCGTGCGTGTGATCATTGCTTGTACAGCCCTCTCGCAGTGTCCGGAGCAAGTATGGTGGGTCTGACACACCGGTGTCAATGTGTTCTTTTTTCCATTTCCAGGAGTGTACATTGTTAAATATCATAATCAACAGCAGTCAGTTATATTTCTCTGAAGAACTAATCCTGCGCAAAACATTTAGCTTGTTTGAAATATAATCGCAAACAACTGAAGTTTTTAAATTTATACTTTACAAAAACAATACCTTTGACCGAATCAACAGATAATCTGTACGTTTCATCTGTCCACTGTGCTTTTATTAGTGAAAATACTCTTTCAACAGTAGTATTATGTGCAGGAATAGCAAAAAAAAAATACTGAATTAGTTTCAACAGTTCATAATGGCAGTCCTCATGCTTGCTACCACTAAAATATCTAACCCACTTATCATTACAGGACAACTTCTCAAGTTCTGAGCTATGATGCTGCAAAAACTGGTTCACATTACATATCTCACCACAACACTGGACATGATCTATTACAATGCCTTTATCACTCAAGAACTGTTCGTGGCGGCCTCCATCGCTAATGCTGGAATTCAGTATGGTGTTGGCCCACCCTTAGCCTTGATGATAGCTTCCACTCTTGGAGGCATGCGTTCAGTCACGTGCTGGAAGGATTCTTGGGGAATGGCAGCCCATTCTTCACGGAGTGCTGCACTGAGGAGAGGTATCGATGTCGGTCAGTGAGGCCTGACACGATGTCGGAGTTACAAAACACCCGAAAGGTGTTCTATAGGATTCAGGTTAGAACTCTGTACAGGCCAGCCCATTACTGGTATGTTTTTGTCGTGTAACCACTACGCCACAGGTCGTGCATTATGAACAGGTGCTCGATCGTGTTGAAAGATGCAGTCGCCATCCCCGAATTGCTCTTCAACAATGGGAAGCAAGAAGGTGCTTAAAACATCAATGTAGGCCTGTGCTGTAATAGTGCCACGTAAAACAACAAGGGGTGCAAGCCCCCTTCATGAAAAACACGGCCACACCATAACACCACCGCCTCCGAATTTTACTGTTGGCACTACACACGCTGGCATTCGCCACACCCACACCCTGCCATCGGATCGCCACATTGTGTACCGTGATTCGTCACTCCACACAACGTTTTTCCACTGACCAATCGTCCAATGTTTACGCTCCTTACACCAAGCGAGGCGTCGTTTGGCAGTTACCGATGTGATGTGAGGCTTATGGGAGCCGCTTCACCATGAAAATCAAGTTTTCTCACCTTCCACCTAACTGCCATAGTACTTGCAGTGGATCCTGAGGCAGTTTGGAATTCCTGTGTGATGGTCTGGATAGATGTCTGCCTATTACACATTACGACCCTTTTCAACTGTCGGCGGTCTCTGTCAGTCAACAGACGAGGTCGGGCTGTACGCTATTGTGCTCTACGCGTCCCTCGACGTTTCCACTTCAGTATCCATCGGAAACAGAGGACCTAGGGATGTTTAGGAGTGTGGAAGTCTCGCTTACAGACTTATGACACAAGTGACACCCAGTCATCTGACCAAGTTCGAAGTCTGTGAGTTCCGCGGAGCGCCCCATTCTGCTCTCTCAGGATGTCTAATGACTACTGAGGTCGCTGATACGAAGTACCTGGCAGCCTGGCAGTACCTGGCAGCACAATTCACCTAATATGAAAAACGTATGGTTTTGGAGGTGTCTGTATTCTTTTGATCACATAGTGTATCTCATAGGGAGAAATGTATTCGTCGCCAGTCTGACTACGTTGAGAAATAAGTATGTCAACATGAAGAATAGAGATATAGAATGTTAATGTAATCTGTTTTATTTAAAAAATCTTTGAGAGTTTTCACATAATAAATTCGGTGGCATTTTCAATACACCTTCGTACTTATTTACAAATACGCTTACCGCGTGCCATGGTTGATGTGTCACGATCGACACCTGGTAATGCCTATGGAAATACTTATGCGAAACTGATTTCTACACAAAATCTTGGAGACAGCTAAATGACAGACAGGAAGAAAATAGCCGTCCGGAGTGGCCGTGCGGTTCCAGGCGCTACAGTCTGGAATCGAGCGACCGCTACGGTCGCAGGTTCGAATCCTGCATCGGGCATGGATGTGTGATGTCCTTAGGTTAGTTAGATTTAATTAGTTCTACGTTCTAGGCGATTGATGACCTCAGAAGTTAAGTCGCATAGTGCTCGGAGTCATTTGAACCATTTTTTGAACCAGGAAGAAAATATGTCGGATCTCGGTCCCTTATACATGAAGTGTGATTATCTATGACTAGACAACAGATTACGCGTGTGACCACCTCTTCAACACTCACGTATCTAAATACTAATACACAGTCCCTTTATAGTAGTAACCTGTCTCTAAGTATCTGTATTAAGCGAAGAATGACCCTGTAACGAAAAAGAGTCGTGAAATGATGACTGGCACTCGTCTTATATAGCTGTCTACATACAGTCTGATATCCTGCCTAGGGGCGCCTCACCTACCTCCATTTCCAGATTCTTTCTCATGCAACCCGAAGAGCTTTCGCAACTCGGTGCAAAGATACATGCATCAATCTTTGGCTTCAGCGATTACATAGAAAACATTCCTTCATTTTGCAGCTTCCTGGCAGATTAAAACTACGTGCTAGACCAGGACTCAAAGCCGGAACCTCCTCCTGGTCCACTATACAGTTTTCGTCTGCCGGGAAGTTTCAGATGAATGCAGATTCAGATGCAAAAGAAAATTCATTCCGGAAACAATACCCCAGGCAGTGGCTAAGCCATGCCTCCGCAGTATTCTTTCTCCAGTAGTGTCAGTTCTCTAAGTTATGCAAAGGAACTTCTGTTAAGATCTGAAAGAAAGACATGAGGATTTGGTGAAATTAGCTGCGAGGACGAGACGTGGATCGTGCTTGGATAGCTCAGTCGGTAATGTAATTGCCCGAAAAGGCTAAGGTCTCAGCTTCGTTTTTCGGTCTGCCACACAGTTTTAATCTTCCAAGAAGTTTCAAATAGGTGCACACTCCACTGCAAAGTGGAGATTCATTCTGGATAGACAGGAGAGCGTGGATGCATCATGTTTTTAAAGTAGTTATACATTATACAACATGTACATTATTCAATATATTCAATAATTCTCAACATGGCTTATGTTCACTTATGTAAAGAAGGTCGTCTACGCTATTCTTTGCACTTTTGTGTGTCGACTTTTCTTTTTTTTATTTTCTTAAGTAGCCTGTGTTATGCATCAGGGTTAAACCTGTCATCATACCATATTTTATCGAAATTGTTCAGTGGTTTAGTTGTGAATACGCCACAGAGTTATAAACATTTTCATTGCGTCGTGTCTCGAAGCTCTCAAATATTAAAGAAAAGACATTTTAACACATCGTTTAACGCTGATATGGGATACATTAAGTTTGATGACATAAACAGAAATGCCCACGCCAACCATATCTTAAATACGAATACGTAAGTGGTTGCCATATGTATCACTTCATCACTGATACCTTTATAATCCGCATTCTACACATCCAATCATAAGACTTTTTTTTTTTTGTATGTCCATCCTTCTGATTAGAGGTTTGAGGGCCTTCGACCGTACACTTATGCAATGAAAAGGAACTCCTACAACGGTTCATCATTCATGAAAGTGGCGAGTTTGGACTTAGCAACGGTTGGGAATTTGTACGCGCGTTGATAATCACGCAGTTGAGCGCCCCACAAACCAAACATCATCATCATCATCATCCTACAGCCGTCCTTACTATGTCGTTTATTATATAGCTACCAGTTTCGGTGCTTCATTACACCATGTTCAGGCCTGCTGAGGGGGTTAACTCCAATCTTACACACGATCCCATCAGCGCCCAACATCTGTGAACTGGTTTTCGCAGACTACCTGTAACAACGATGTTGCGTCTCCAACTATGAACTGCCAACTGACTCAATCATAACATATGTTGTTTCTGCAATTGGTGGCTTGCGAAAATGAAGAAAGCCCGAAACTACCCAGCCAGTAAGCAAAAACCATCTTTGATGTCAAAACCTTCTTTATAACAGAGTTACTTTCGCACTATTATATTATAGTATGCAAGTATGGATTAAACACGTTGAGCATTGTATACGTTGAATCGTATTGTATTGTATGTGTTGAATCGTATTGTGTAGGACATATCAGTCAATAAAAGCAATTTCACAAATACGATAAAGTTCAAAGAATAAACTGAGTAAGTATTTTTCCCTGATACGCCTAAAATTCCTAAAATCAATTAATATCTTGTACTACACACTTGCTGTAGTATCCTATGTTCTTCCTCAGCGCTCAAGCTATCTTCATATCATATTAGAACAAATAAGCCCTTGGTCACAAACATTAAGTCAAAATTGACCAGGTTTCGACGCTACATTGAGCGTCGTCTTCAGAATTAGACTAACTGTTCGAAAACATATTAAATATATAATACATTAATAAAATTAAAGTTTGTACTGACTGGAAAATGATGCAGTACTTACAAGTCACATATTAAAAAAGATCTAAGCCGGAAAGGCGACGTCATGAATAGTTGTAAGTAAGATGGCGAGCCGCTAAGAGCCGCTCGTACTTTAGTGAACAAGAGTCTTGTTGCAACCCTTGTTCACTGAAGTACGAGCAGCCCTTAGCGGCTCGCCATCTTACTTACAGCTATTCATGACGTCGCCTTTCCGGCTTAGATCTTTTTTAATATGTGACTTGTAAGTACTGCATCTTTTTCCAGTCAGTACAAACTTTAATTTTATTAATGTATTATATACTTAATATGTTTTAGAACAGTTAGTCTAATTCTAAAGACGACGCTCATAGTAGCGTCGAAACCTGGTCACTTTTGACTTAATATTTGTGACCGAGGGCTTATTTGTTCTAATATAATATATTTTGCTCTAATATAATTCTGACACGGTCACTGAACCTTTGAACCTATGTTCAAAGTTTTATCTTCATATCCATTTCATCAAAACTGGTTCAGTGGCTTACTCGTGAAAAGGCTACGACAAACATACTTTCGCATTTTTGAACGTGATATCATTTTTACCGTGATCCGATTTTGGTGAAATAAAACCTGTATGTCGCTCCAAGCTACGCTTCAGTTTGCCTACCTGTGAAAACCCCATGAAAATTCATTTAGCAGTTTTGGACAACGGTATGCTCAAACAGACACTACGGTTTTAATTTTATTATTAGTATAGATTAAAGAATATAGATGGGGTTTATGTAGCGAAGGTCTGCTAGAGTAAGTTACTGCGACGTCAGACACCTATTACATCGCCCCATACTGTAATTTCAGACTTACGTAGTTTTAAATAATGAAGCTTGTTTTTGATTTTACAGTTAAAAGTGATATCAAACAAAATCTAAAACGCAGCATTTCACTTGTAGATAACACACAAATTCACGATCATATACAAAAATAAGTAAAAGAATAACCAAAAATGAGGATAAATTCTGGAACTCTTTGTGCTTATCAGACTAAAACAACGTTCTCAAACTCACTGGTAGTTGACTTGCATTTTCTTAGGGAAATAAGATTTTTTTCTATTCTGTAATGTAAGTGAAGACTGAAGCTGGTGACATAGAAAGCACAAACGGCACGAGGTTCGTTTATCGCGAAGGTCGTTTCTGGGCAGAACATTGTGTTCCCAGCTGGAGATAAGGCAGAAGGTCGCCACCTTGACCTTTCCAAAGGCTCATTCTGCCACGCGCTAAGCCAAGCCGTGAAACAAACTGAAGTTCGCGTACTAAACTTTTTATTCCCTCGATCTTTCTGTCATTAACTGCCAGTCCCATTCAGGAAAGGTTATGTGTTGAGATGAGTTCAACAGGTGCCTCCTCTAAGCGGCTCCATGCAGAGTTACAGTTTTCTATATAAAAATCTACAATTGAAGGGTGTGTGACGGAGAGTACATTTTCAGCTGCTCCTATTCCATTCAAGAATGACACTCGGGAAGGAACATCGTGGGTATCCATCTGAACATGGTTATTTAAAAATAAGCACCCAATTCAATTAATTATTATTTCATGAAATAAAAAACGGGATATAGTAACGTACACATTGCTGGCAACAAGATAAGCTAAACTTCTGATTACCATGGGCAGAGCACGGATAGCTGCGTAAACGGCCATTACGGTGCTCGCACGAACAGGAGCCAGTTCATGACAGTTGTAAGATGCCTACCGTGTAGCGAAACGTTTTTTGCGATCTGGACGTTAGAAGAAGTGAGTCTTCAGTTTCAATGCAGAAAGCTTATCGCCTTCGATTCGGTATTGTACCACAGACCAGGAAAAGCAAAAATTTCAGAAAAACTGTATTGTTTCTGCAAAGAATGAATTCTTCTTCACTTGACGGACGAGAGCTCGGCTGTCGCTTACATGCTCGCCGTGCAGTAGAAGAGGGACCCACTGAACATTTATAACCTCTGTTTGGAAACTTAAAGACTTCCTAGTTCCATCTACCGGGTGTTCAAAAAATCAGTATAAATTTGAAAACCACGAAATAATGTAGATAGAGAGGTAAAACTAGACACACATGCTTGGAATGACATGGGGTTTTATTAGAAAAAAAAACAAAGTTCACAAAATGTCCTACAGATGGCACTGGACAGCAAAAAGTCAGTGAGTGCGCATGACAATCGTGTATAAAAGGGGCTGTAATGAGAGAGAGAATCAGATGCGCCAGCAGTCGCAGCATGTTGACGTTACCTGAAAAGGCGCTTTTAGTGAAGCTGTATAATCAGAATGGGGAATGTGCTAGTTCAGCGTTACGATCCTTTCGCCATAGGAAGGGGATTCGAACGGGTAAAGGTCCGTTGACAAATGCAGCTGTGGCGAGAATGATTTCGAAGTTCGAAGCCACGGGTTGTTTAGACGATAGACCCCGTAGAGGCCGACCGAGCACAAGGCGTAATGCTGCTGAGACAGTTCAGGAAGAAATGGAGACTGTAGCGGGTTCGTCTATGCAGGGGGAAGTCAGCGCTCGTGCAGCCGTACGTCGCGCCGGCATTCCTTACACTACTGTTTGGTTGGCACTTAGGCGTACCCTCCGATGCTATCCGTACAAAATCCATCGGCATCATGAACTGTTACCTGGCGGAGGGCATTTGCGGTGTGGGCGTTTCAAAAGATGGCGGAAGATGACGATTGGTGGAGTAACGTGTTGTGGACCGACGAAGCTCATTTTACGCTCCGAGGGTCTGTCAACGCCCACAAATGCAGAATTTGCGCTACCGAAAATCCTAGAACTTTCGTGGAAACTCAATTGCACGACGAGAAAGTCACGGTGTGGGTTGGATTTACCACATCTACCGTTATCGGGCCTTTTTTCTTCAAGGAAATCCGTGATTCTGGTTTTGTAACTGCTACTGTGACGGGTGAGAGGTACGCCGATATGTTAGAGAATCGCATCATCCCCAGCCTGGCTGATAAACACCTGCTGGAACGTACGATGTTTATGCAGGATGGCGCTCCACCCCATATTGCTAGACGCTTGAAAGATCTCTTGCGCGCGTCGTTTGGTGATGATCGGGTGCTCAGCCGCCACTTTCGTCATGCTTGGCCTCCCAGGTCCCCAGACCTCAGTCCGTGCGATTATTGACTTTGGGGCTACCTGAAGTCGCAAGTGTCTCGTGATCGACCAACATCTCTAGGGATGCTGAAAGACAACATCCGACGCCAATGCCTCACCATAACTCCGGACATGCTTTACAGTGCTGTTCACCACATTATTCCTCGACTACAGCTATTGTTGAGGAATGATGGTGGACATATTGAGCATTTCCTGTAAATAACATCATCTTTGCTTTGTCTTACTTTGTTATGCTAATTATTGCTATTCTGATCAGATGAAGCGCCATCTGTCGGACATTTTTTGAACTTTTGTATTTTTTTGGTTCTAATAAAACCCCATGTGATTCCAAGCATGTGTATCAACTTGTACCTCAGTATCTACATTATTCCGTGATTTATTCAGTTTTCAAATTTATACTGACTTTTTGATTACCCGGTATATTGATATCAGATTTATATTTCATGGAATAAAAATTAAATTGCGTCCATTGTTTTCAATAGAGCGTCGAGTTCATTACACGAGCCACAGCATTATGTACGATTATTGCCCAACGCTAGAGTGCGGTTGCCGGAACGTCACGCGGCAAGGAAAGTGTACAAACGGTGCAGAGACGAATGAAGAATTCCACTGCATAACTCCGATGTGGCGTCAATATACAGACTCCCTCCAAGATGGCCTTGTCCCCATCGCCCAGGACAGCCGCACGGAAAGTAACATGACTGCAGATGTCATTTTAGCTTCCCCTAACCTTCTTGGCCTCCCCATGAACCATGGACCTTGCCGTTGGTGAGGAGGCTTGCGTGCCTCAGCGATACAGATAGCCGTACCGTAGGTACAACCACAACGGAGGGGTATCTGTTGAGAGGCCAGACAAACGTGTGGTTCCTGAAGAGGGGCAGCAGCCTTTTCAGTAGTTGCAAGGGCAACAGTCTGGATGATTGACTGATCTGGCCTTGTAACAATAACCAAAACGGCCTTGCTGTGCTGGTACTGCGAACGGCTGAAAGCAAGGGGAAACTACGGCCGTAATTTTTCCCGAGGGCATGCAGCTTTACTGGGAGAGCTGCATCAAACCAGTCTCAGGACTGAAGACCACAACAACAACAACAACAACCTTCTTGGAGGCCCCACTGCAGCAGTCCTGGGCCCAGTTGGAAGTGACCACCTACCTGTTCTCCTCACAATCCTGTACACCCAACCTCTTCCCTGTGCGCCCCATCACAGTCTCTGTCTAGGGTTAAACGAGTCTACTCACAATAACTGGGGGGGGAGGGGGAGGGGAGGGTCCCATAGACACCTATAGGAAAGCCCCCACTCACCTTCCAGCAACCTGTCGATAACCCTCGTCCCACCCCTTCCTGCAGCAGACCTAGTCAGGCGCTATATCTCCCAACATTCCGACCAAGACCATACCTTCTCCTGGTTATCCCTTCCACCCCTACTCCTCCTCCGAGAAACCCGTCGCTTATACAGCTCCTTTCTATGGACTCGTGAGCGGTATACGCTCACACGCCACCAGCAAATACAAGGACGTATAAGTAGCTTTTTGAATGCTATATAACGCTAGGACTGACACCAGATATGCACGAGAGCCAGTTCCATCGACTTCACTAGACGCTCTACCATAACCACCATCCCTTTCTCTGACAATCTGAGCAAAGATCACCATTTAACATCCTATCTCTACGGTATCTCTTCATCCCTGTTAACTCTTATTTTGAACACGCCCTGTTCCCTAAAATAAGCGAACACTTTGAACACATTGATACCACTGCCCCTCCCCTAGTCCCAGCTTCCACTACTTGGACAACATGCCGGAACAGAGTCAAATCCGCCTATCATAGCATTCAACATGAAACAAGTACATTACAAAAAAACAAATCACTTCTCCTGGTCATGTCCGCATAATCTATCGGGACCCAAAAGAATGTCCCATCTGTTTTCTCACCACACCTGCACATCACACAATCGTTTCTGCACGTTACTACCCTGAACTGTGGAAAATCTCCAAAAGAAGCCTAAATGTACTAACAATTACGCCCATTACTTTTGAAATATTAAACAGTTTACGAACGTTTCAATCATCCATCTCGTTTGCATTTGATTGCCCCTTATACAGTATTTTAAGATGTGAACTCGTAAGAGACTACGATCTCAATTTTCAGTGCAGTGGAACATTCCGTTTTCTATGATATCTGATTCATAAGTGAACAAACTAAATCTTATTCAGATTCCGTTGTCAGATGGAAGTTTCTCACAATAATTAAAGGGGGTTTAACACGAGCTACACTACGACAACAATGAAATCATAATACTTGAAACATATGTCATGAATTCTGCAACTGCCTAATAAGGAGACGAACGTGGGATCGAATTCCGGCCAGCCACACATTTCCACTCGTCGCCGCTGATTCCACGCAAAATCCCGATGCAACTGACATAGTTCTATCCCTTTCTTTCACTTTATCCCCTCTCCACCTTAAGTTTACATAATATGTATCTCAAGTGCGGATTCCGAGTGGCTTCTGTTCTTTCGGACATACAAAAAACAGCATCACAAATTCATGTAAGAGCTCATATAACTTCCTGTGTCTATGAATTTCACCTTACAGCGGTAATGTGAGCAATGCAAATGTGTTTGCCCTCTGTATTGTACAACACCCAATGAACTGAAAAATATTTGAGCTAGAGCGACAGCAAAATAGCGAAGTCTCCGCCGTTACAACCGTGTGCCTCAGAGTTCCACTACAACTGATTTGGCTCGGTGAAAGTATCATTTAACAATAGAAAGTACCATCACCGCTGGAAGCAGTTACTCTCCGTTTATTTTGAAATATGGGGAAAATGAAATGTAAGAAATGGCTCAAATGGCTCTGAGCACTATGGGACTTAACATCAATGATCATCAGTCCCCTAGAACTTAGAACTACTTAAACCTAACTAACCTAAGGACACCACACACATCCATGCCCGAGGCAGGATTCGAACCTGCGACCGTAGCAGTCGCGCAGTTCCTGACTGAGCGCCTACAACCGCGAGACCACCGCGGCCGGCTGAAATGTAAGAATTTGAAGCCATTTTGACTACTTTTCGCCGGCTACTGTGGCCGAGCGGTTCTAGGCGCTTCAGTCTGGAGCCGCGCAATCGCTACGGTCGCAGGTTCGAATCCTGCCTCGGGCATGGATGTGTGTGATGTCCTTAGTTTAGTTAGGTTTAAGTAGTTCTAAGTTCTAGGGGACGGATGACCTCAGATGTTAAGCCCCGTAGCGCTCAGACCCATTTGAACCATTTGACTATTTTTCGACCGTGACTGTCTCAGAAAATATGTAAAGGTTTTTTTATATTACAGCTACCAGTCACAAACTTTGTCAACTATGGTGTTACTTATTTATTTAGCGACGTGTTTCGAGGATCATCTTCAGGCTAAATGGCATTACAAAAACAGCTTTACAATAAGGTCATACTTATGTTACATAGTCTTTTCGTAAATGCTGTGGTCATCCTGTGGAAGAAAATGTAGTTCGTTCAGAAACTTAATTAGTAAATCAACACAGGTAAAGACTGGAATAAAGATTAGAGAAGTAAAAAATAAGTTCGCAAAAGTCCCACATTATGAATATGAAATACATATTGTTCAGAAAATGAATACAGAGTCTTAAGTGTCACATTCAAGTGTTCTTCGATGGACTACATGTTTTTCGTAAGCAGAAAAGGCAAAGAAAATCACTCTACATTCGTAATATTGTCCATATGTTATAGAATGAGTTGAAAAGCAATGAGATAATCAGACTGTAAGCCTAGATGGCTGTAAAGAAATTTGATATTGATTCCCTCATGTTCTAAAGAAACTGTGAAGTCGAATAAAAAACTAATATTTCCTCAATAAAGAGGGCTGCAAAGAATCTCGCGTAAATAAATCTGATGATCCGCAAAGTCGCACGATGCAAATGCAGCGCAAGCAGACAACCATCTCACCATAACCCAGAACGATGTCGCTTCGGCGTGCCTATTTCTTAACCACAAGACAAAGCATCTGTACTAAACAGATCGGCACGTCCTCACAGCAGCAAGCGGAACAACAGAGTGTATCGCTTTGTCCAGCGACAATACAGCCCTCGCTAACTGATTCTGTTCGCCAAGCATTTCTATTGGCTGGCTCACCTCAGAGTTTAAGAGACTTTGTTAAGGCATGCATTTCTGTTCTCATCCAAAGATAAGCCACTCTAGCAGATGGATGGACGACTAAGATTCTTAGAAACAGACAAGTGTTTGTCGTTGGACGCATAAAGGTATCACATGAAAGATGTCTAATAGCAGAAGACAGTTTTTCTGCTTTTTGTAACAGGATTTATCCGTCTCATAAGGAATGTCTTGAGTGCATGGTCGTAAGTTCAATAATTAGCAAGGCTTATTTGAAAGCATTGTGTTAACCGTGTGCATCAGGACGGCAACAGAAAATGAGCGCCCGGGATGTGCAGAAATCAACCTTCTATGCGATGTATGCTCTACACTTAACGAAACGGGCGTGGTCAGCATTCAAGAAATATTCAAAACAAACAGTAAACGTGAACAATGAACTCCAAAGGAAAAATGGCGCGACACAGTGATCACAAGGATTCGCACCACCGAGATCGATGCGAACTCCTTGGGAGTAACAAACCGTGCACGACTCTCAGCTAGGTATCCACTCTTAAAGAATGCATATACAATCACATTGGTGCAGCGGGGTGATGAAGACTGATGGAATGAGATACCAGGCAATCGAATGCGAAACAGTCTGCCGTGGAGATTATCGTGGAACTGGCTTTTTAAGGCATAGCTGCATATAGGGCAATAATACGTTTTACAGGCACGGAAGAAACATATATCCAGAGTCTGATTTTTTCCAGTGGTTCCAGGTTGTATAAATTGCAATGTCACAGACTTTTCAGGAATAATAGATTGCTCTAAAGGAGTATAATTTTTATACACAGACCAGGAATCAAGCAAAAGCAAATTATTTTAACCAGCTATTGGCCAAAAGCAATGCTCATAACGTAGGTGTAGTTCTCTTATGCCCATTCCCCCACTGTTGCTTGCTGTGCTATAAATTTTCCCTACTGCCCTTGTAAGATCACGTACACTAGAAAGAATCGTAGAATGAAGAGCACCTCCAACTTCTCGCAGCACAATAAATAATTTCCCAGCCAATTTACCATCCAGATTAAGAGTCGGCATCTTGTATACGGATGCGTTAAGGCACTGATGTTCGCTGATCTATATACAGCTCTCTTGGTACCTCTGATTTCCAAGGTTCCTTTCATATGGATTTCCTCTTCAAATCGCGATTCGTTGGAGTTGAAAACAAATTCGTTGCTGAACGACGGCATCAGTTTATCTCATCTACAAATTTTCGGGCCGATTCCACAGTTTGCTGTGCGTCGTCAATTTGACGCTTTGTTTGAAATTTCGTTACGTTACGTCTTCCAGTTCTGTAGCACTGTCTGCAATTATACAGTCATCCACTGCTTCCCTTGAAATCACTGTAATCTATGTCGCGCACAATTTGATGTACATAACGTAATAGGTCATTATCACTCACATCCTGTATGTGGCATTACATGCAGATACCAGTTTTTCTTACAAGTGCGCCTCGTTCTCCTTTAAATATCTGTACTTTTCTTATGCATTACACGGTCAAATTGCTGCGGACTTATTCGAAATCTATTCATAATTGCTTTTTTTTATAGCTGTGTTTAGTACCTGCTCCTTGGACAATGACTGTCCTTTACTATGTTTCGCTGGAGACGGGATTTATGGCATCCCGTCCGACAAGGATGATGAACTACATGGCTCTACACCAGCTGCATTATTACTTTCACTTGTTAAGCATGTATCGTCGTCATTTTACTCTTCATGTACATTGTCCGCACATTCGACCGTATTCGACAACACACATTCCACTGGGTCGTTGTTTCTTTTTCTTTATTGTTATTTTGAACACTCTGTACAAAGGTGTGCTGTCAGCAGCATAATACGCTGCTCTTCAGCCGCGAGTGATACAATAAAAAACATAATGGAGGTATAGATGATACAATACAAATGGCGGGTAAAAAAAACTGTAGACACGGAAAATAATATACACGAAGCCGTTCACGCTGGACAAGAAAAAAACATTAAAATCTGTTGACACGGCGCACAAAACACGAACGACTGCCACGGCACAGGTGAACGGTGGTGGCGTGACGGCGAAAGAACACAAAACACAAACACGAAGGCACACACACGAGACACTGATGGGGATGATCTCCGGCGCGCGAATGTCCACTTAACGTGTACGAGTCCAAGGACCTGCCAAGAGAGGAGGAGGGGGGGGGAGAGGGAGAGGGGAGAGCAGAGATGCCAAGGGCAGGGAGATAGGGGGGAGGAAGGAAGGGAGAAAGGGGGATGGGAAGCCCAGGGGAAGAGGGGTGGAGGAAGTGGGGATGTGGGGAAAGGAGAGAGAAGGGAGGGAGGGTGCCCAAAGCAAAAAAACACAGGAGTGGGAGGGGGGGGATCAATGTTAATAGGAGGGGTAGATGGAGGGGAGGAGGGCATCATCAGGGAGAGGGAGCTGGTGGAAGCCACCTTGGGAGAGGGTAAGGAGGGTGGGAATACTGGCGCGGCAGCAGGCGGGGGTGGGAGAGGATGGGTGAGACAAGCGGGTGAGGAGGATCGAGTTTACAGGAGGTGTAGAGGATTCGTATCCGTTCGACGAAAAGGAGGAGGTGGGGGAACGGAATTAGGTCATACAGGATCCACGTGGGGGAGGGGAGACGGATGCGATATGCGAGGTGGAGAGCATGGTGTTCAAGGATCTGAAGGGATTTATAAAAGGTAGGGGGGGGGGGGGGGGCGGAGATCCAGGCCGGATGGGCGTAAAAGATGATAGGGTGGATGAGGGATTTACAGGTGTGGAGTATGGTGGAGGAGTCCAGACCCCACATACGGCCAGAAAGGAGCTTGAGGAGACGGAGTTGGGAGCGTGCCTTGGCTTGGATTGTCCAGAGATGGGGGGTCCAGGAGAGATGACAGTCGAGGGTGACGCCAAGGTACTTAAGGGTGGGGGTGAGGGCGATAGGACGGCCATAGATGGTTAGATAGAAATCGAGGAGGCGGAAGGAAGGGGTGGTTTTGCATACAATGATCGCCTGGGTTTTGGAGGGATTGACCTTGAGCAATCACTGGTTCCACCAAGTGGTGAACCGGTCAAGATGGGATTGGAGAAGGTGTTGGGAATGCAGCAGGGTGGGGGCAAGGCAAGGAATGTGGTGTCATCGGCAAACTGGAGAAGGTGGACGGGGGGGTGACGGCGGCGGCATGTCCGCCATATACAAAAGGTACAGAAGGGGGGAGAGGACGGAGCCTTGGGGCACACCGGCGGCGACAGGAGCATTACGAAGGTGGCGGTAGGTGACACGATCGTGACCAGGAGCGGTGTTGCGTTTTGTGCGGAATGTAGCAATGAGATCCTGTGTAGTGATAGGGGCATTGAGTTCCGTGTGTGCAATGTTGTCCAAGTACTGGAAACCAGGAGCGAGGGGAGGGACAGAGGTGTCAGTTTGATCGCGGACATCCGGGAAGAGGGAGTAATTGAACTGGGGATCATCAGGGATGGAAAAGACATCAGAGAGGTAGGAGGCAAAGTGATTGGCCTTACTAAGGATGTCAGGGAAGGGGTGATCATCATGGAGAAGAGGATAGCAGGGGGAGAGTTTAGTTCCTGTAAGGCGACAGAAGGCTGACCAGAACTTGGACGAGTTTATAGGTAGGGTAGCATTTAAACGGGTGCATGTCTGTCGCCAGTCCCGGCGTTTCTTAGCTGCGAGCAAGTTTCGCATGTGTCGCTGGAGTTGCCGGTGGCATCGTAGTGTGCCCAGGTCACACATGTGGAGGAAGGCACGGTAGAGACGGCAGGATTCATGGAGGAGGAGAACGGCCTGTAGGGGTAAGGTAGGACGGTGGGGGTGGACGGCGACAGTAGGGACATGGGCCTCCACAGCCTCAGACAAGGTCTGCTGGAGATAGGAGGCGGCATGGGTAATGTCGTCAGGTTGGTGGTAGGTGAAGGGGTGGCTATCGACCTGGGTGGAGAGGGTATCCTGGTAGGCATTCCAGTCGGCATGGGAATAATCATGGACGTACTTCAGGGGAGGGTCATTACGAGGGTCGGGGTGGGGACGACGATCGTCTGAAATGGTGAGGAGGATAGGGAGATGGTCGCTACCAATGGGCTCCAGGACATCCACCATTATGCGGCCAAGGAGGTTGGGGGAGGAGAAGATGACATTGGGTGTGGAGTTGGATTCGGGACGGGTGTGCTGAGGAATGGGCACGAGGTCGCCTTGAAGGGAGGAGAGGAACTGATGCCACCGTGGTAACTGGGCGACGGAATGACTATGGATGTTGAGGTCGGCGGCGATCACGTAGGAGGAGAAGGTACGGTCAATGTGGGAGAGGAAGTTGAAAGGAATAGGGGTGTTAGGGCTGACATAGATGGTGGCGCAGGTGACGGTAAGGCCGGGGAAGCAGACACTAAGGATCAGGTGTTCGGTGGGGTCGGGAAGGAGTGGTTGGAGCCGAACCGGGATCTGGCGATGGTGACCAATGGCAACTCCGCCACGCGCAATTGGGAGGGGATTACCGGAGCGGTGAAGGAGGTAGGGCGAAGTGTGGATGGTGTGGTGGGGTTGGAGGAAGGTTTCATTTAAGAGGAAGGCATCCACGTGGTGGGTGGCAAGGGTATGCAGGAAGAGGTTCTTGTTGGCAGGAAGGGAGCGGATGTTGTTGAACAGGATACGGTGCTGTCGTGCCATGACAAGGATTTAGACGAGGGTGTCAAGACAGGAGAAGGTGAAATGCGCCTGGTTGTGGGAGTAGGTGGCATACATTTTTAGGTGAAAGATGGAACGGGCGGCGAGGGATATCTGTTGGAGTGTGTGGGGGCGCTGAAAGGGGTGAACAATTTGGAGGACGATGGTAAGGAATCTGATGATGTCCTCAGCGGTAGGGGGGGCCAAGGGAATTGCCAGGAGGGGTGGGGGCGTCCAGAGGGCGGACAGGGATGGTGAGCTCAGGAGTGGTAGGAGGGGGTCGGGTCTTGCATTTCTGGGAGTACGTAGGATGAGAGAGGTTACAGGTGTTACAGGAGGGAGGGGACTGGAGGTTGGGGCACTGCCGTAAGAAGTGGGCTTGCTTACAGTGCGGGCAGGTGGGGGCCTCGCGGCACTCAGATGTTGGGTGTGCGTTGTACCGCAAGCACCTCTGGCAACGGAGGGACTGAGGAGGAGAACGGGAGGGGTCAACTTTGTACCGTTGGTTAAAGAGGAGGGCACCCTTCTTGAGGAGATGGTCTATGGACGGGGCGTGTTCGGAAAAGACCCGCATAAGGCAGGTGGGGCTGGCGGAGTTGTGAATGCGGCGAACTGCACGCACCTCCAGATTGGGATGCGCCTTGAGCTCCGCCAACACCTCCTCCTCCGTGATCGTCGGACTAAGCCGAATGATCGCGGCGGTGAGGGTCGGCAGGCGACGCGGGTGTTGGGGTTGGCGGGAGGGAGGCGGGGAAGGGGCGAGTGTGTGTGAGGCATTAGGGCCAAAGCGGGTGACAGGGATGCAGAAAGGATATCTGTGTGAAGGGTAGGGCTGGTGGAGGAGACGAGGACCGAGTCATGGCAAGGAGTGAGGAGGGAGATGGGGGCACTGGGAAAATGCTGGAGAATGAAGAGGGTGAGGTTCTGGGCCTCAAGAAGGGAGGGATCACTGGGTCGTCTTGCAATAACGTTAATATTTGATCTGCCACTTCTTTCGCACTCTGAGAAATTCCTAGGGTTGCTTTCTGACGAAATTCCAACATCGGCAACTGTTGTTGTAGATATACTGCAATGTCTTCTTTGTTTACCGTTGCCATGTCCGCCCCAGTAGCTGAGTGGTCAGCGTGACGGATTGCCGTCCTCCGGGCCCGGGTTCGATTCCCGGCTGGGTCGGAGATTTTCTCCGCTCAGGGACTGGGTGTTGTGTTGTGTTCATCATCATTTCATCCCCATCCGGCGTGCAGGTCGCCCAATGTGGCGCCGAATGTAATAAGACCTGCGCCAAGGCGGCCGGACCTGCCCCGCGACGGGCCTCCCGGCCAATGACGCCAAACTCTCATTTCCATTTACCGTTGCCATTGCTTTGCTTTGTATCAACAACACTAGCACTGTAGCACTGTTGTGAGTTACTCGTCGACTAAGCATTCCAGCTGCACTCTGTAGCCTCGTGTTGTGCTCTCCATTGGTTACGAAAGCCGTTTGAAAAGTCCGTGCAACGTCCGAGAGATGGCACCACCGGTACATATCGAGGTCATGTTTAGTTAGTAGCATCTTTGGAAAGAACGCACACCAAGTTTCAGCCATATTGGTCTATTTCTTTGTGTTTGGCGATCGTGTGAATCAAGGTCGAGTGATTGTCAAAAAATGGACAAAGAAGGAATTCGTGTGGTGATTAAACATTACTTTATGAAAGGCAAAACGCCTCAGGAGACTAAAGAGAAGCTTAATAAATATTACGGTAACTCTGCACCTTCGATTACAACAGTTTATAAGTGGTTTCAAAATTTCGGAGTGGCCGTATGGGCACGAGTGATGCTGAACTTTCTGGACGCCCTTTGGATGTTACAACTCCAGAAATCATTGATAAAATCCATGATATGGTGATGGATGACAGAAGAGTTAAGGTGCGTGAGATTGCTAGTGCTGTGGGCATCTTGAATAACGGGAACACATTATTTTGCATAAACATTTGGACATGAGAAAGCTACTCGCAAGATGGGTTCTGCGTATGCTCACGCTTGACCAAAAACGGAATGTTGGGAAGTGCTGCAAAGATGGTTTGCAGCTGTTCAGGAAGAATCCGCAGGACTTTAAGCGTCGTTTCGTTAAAAAAATGGTTCAAACGGCTCTGAACACTATGGGACTTAAGTTCTGAGGTCAGCAGTTCCCTAGAACTTAGAACTACTTAAACCTAACTAACCTAAGGACATCACACACATCCATTCCCGAGGCAGGATTCGAACCTGCGACCGTAGCGGTCGCGCGGTTCCAGACTGTAGCGCCTAGAACCGCTCGGCCACCTCGGCCGGCTCGTCGTTTCGTCACTGTGGATGAAACATGGATACAGTACTATACTCCTGAGACCAAACAACAATCTAAACAATGGGTTACCAAGGAAGAATCTATACCAAGAAAGGCGGTGACCAGTCCTTTGGCCAGAAAGGTTATTGCGACTGTCTTTTGGGAGTCGCAAGGGATAATCCTCATCGAATATCTGGAAAAGGGTAAAACTATTACAGGTGCATATTATTCATCGTCATTGGACCGTTTGAAAACCGAGCTGCACGAAAAACGCCGGCGATTGAACCGCAAAAAAGTCCTTTTCCATCACGACAACGCACCAGCACACACCTCAGCAGTTGTGGTTGCAAAATTAATGGAAATAGGATTCCAACTCGTTTCATATCCCCACTATTCCCCAGGCTTGGCTCCCTCGGCCTACTATTTGTTCCCTAATTTGAAGAAATGACTGGCGGGACAAAGATTTTATTCTAACAAGGAGCTGATTGTAGCAACTAATAACTGTTTTGCAGACTTGGACAATTCCTATTATTCAGAATGGATCAAAAAATCAGAACAGCGTTGGACGAAGTGTATAAGTCTAAAAGGAGACTATGTCGAAAAATAAAAATGGTTTACCCCAAATACGTAAGTAGTTATTATTTTTGCACCGACTTTTCAAACGCCCCTCGTACCTCCAGCCCCACCCCGTGTTGCCATTAGCAGTCAGTGTTGTGACTGCATGGTAGACAATATTTGGATCGCCGAATGCCGGTAATCGTATTTGGCCTTCTCCGATCTCGCACTCAAGGGGTTCCTTGTGAGTAAAATAGTCACTCGTTAACATCAATTTAAACTGCATCCGAAAACGATGTTTGTGGTGTCACCGCCAGACACCACACTTGCTAGGTGGTAGCCTTTAAATCGACCGCGGTCCGTTAGTATATGTCGGACCCGCGTGTCGCCACTATCAGTGATTGCAGACCGAGCGCCGCCACACGGTAGGTCTAGAGACACTTCCTAGCACTCGCCCCAGTTGTACAGACGACTTTGCTAGCGATGGTTCACTGACAAATTAAGCTCTCATTTGCCGAGACGATAGTTATCATAGCCTTCAGCTACGTCATTTGCTACGACCTAGCAAGGTGCCATTACCAGTTACTATTGATGCTGTAAAACATGTACCGTCAAGAGCGATGTTCCCCAATTATGAATTAAAGTTAAGTATTCCAGTAGTTACGTACGTTCTTTGCTACTATAAATTCCTTGTCCTGTTCCAGACCTCACGCCAGCCTGCGTGAGCTTAAACGCGTGGCTTTCGGCTTCCTCCTAGTGGATTGGCTGTCTTGCCAGTCCACAACAATGTTCATCATAAGGGTGCATCAGTTGTAAGAAACGTCATGTTTGATACATAGCTTCCTACGTTCTTCGCATCATCAATTAAAAGAAACGTAAGATTCATGTCGTTGTCATTTCTCATCAGTGTGACAGTCTTAGAAAATAAATTTACCACGGAAAGGCTCCGTGAAGCGAAATATCTCCGTAGAAGTGCCACTGGCGGTCGTAGAATAGACTCGTTGACAACAGTCTACCGTGCGGAGCTGCCTCGTTCCGACTCTGCCTTCCCCCCTCATTACACGCTGTGAGGCGGCCGGTTGCTCACTGCTGTGGCGCGAGTGCGAGCCCGCCTAACGAGTAGATTGGTGAAGAGGCCTGATTGCTCTAATAGAGTCAATTGATGGATAAATGGCTAATATTCTTTGAGACAAACATAAATATATAGCATGAAAGATGTGTATCAGCAGACGACATTCAGGCTTTTTGCTTTTCGTAATAGTTTTAGGTCGGTCTCAGCTTCCTGTAAGGAAATGTTCAAATGTGTGCGAATTCCTAAGGGACCAAACTGCTGAGGTCACCAGTCCCTAGACTTACACACTGCTTAAACTAACTTATGCGAAGAACAACACACACACCCATTCCCGAGGGAGGACTCGAACCTCAGGCGGGAGGAGCCACGCATTCCGTGACATGGCGCCTCAAACCGCTCGGCCACTAAGCGCGGCTTGCTATAAGGAATTGGGTCCTGTGCAGTGAGTGGAGAGAGATTTTAGACACAGCCCGCTTCATAATCTTGTTAGTTCTACACATACATGATCACTTTGCAATCCACAATTAAGTGCCTGGTGGAGGGTTCTTCAACCAACATTCAAGCACTTCTTTACCATTCCAATCTCTAACAGCGCGGCCGGCCGCGGTGGTCTAGCGGTTCTGGCGCTGCAGTCCGGAAACGCGGGACTGCTACGGTCGCAGGTTCGAATCCTGCCTCGGGCATGGGTGTGTGTGATGTCCTTAGGTTAGTTAGGTTTAAGTAGTTCTAAGTTCTAGGGGACTTATGACCTAAGATGTTGAGTCCCATAGTGCTCAGAGCCATTTGAACCATTTTTTTTTTTTAACAGCGCGCCGAAGAAACGAACAGTTCAGTCTTTCCGTGCGAGCTTTATTTCTCTTATTTCAATACGATGATTCTTTCTCCTACGTAGACGGGCGTCGACAAAACATTTTCACACTGTTAGAAGAAAGATGGTAGCTGATATTTCATGAGAAGGTCCTGCCGCAGCGATAAACGCCTTTGTTTTAATGACTGTCACCTCAGTTGGTGCATCGTACTCGTGGCATTCTCTCCTCTATTTCGTGAAAATGCGAAACGAGCTGCCCATCTTTGAACGTTTTCGATGTCCTCCGTCAATCCTATCTCATGTGGATCGCATACCGCATACCAGCAAGTCGAAAAGAGGCTCAAATGGTTCAAATGGCTCAGAGCACTATTGGACTTTACATCGGAGGTCATCAGTCCTCTAGAACAAATGTGTGTGTGAAATCCTATGGGACTTAACTGCTAAGGTCATCAGTCCCTAAGCTTACACACTACTTAACCTAAATTATCCTAAGGACAAACACACACACACCCATGCCCGGGGGATGACTCGAACCTCCCCCGCGACCAGCCGCACAGTCCATGACCGCAGCGCCTAAGACCGCTCGGCTAATCCCGAGCGGCAGTCCCCTAGAACTTGGAACTACTTAAACCTAACAAATCTAAGGACATCACAGACATCCATCCCCGAGGCAGGATTTGAATCTGCGACCGTAGTAGCCGTGTGGTTCTGGACTGAAGCGCCTAGAACCGCTCGGCTACCGCGGCCGGCTCGAGAACAGGGTGGACAGGCGTAGTGTAGATCCGTAAAATTTTCGATGTGTTCTGCCAATGAATCACAGTCTTTGGTTTGCTCTATCCACAACATTATCTATGTGATCGTTCCAATTTATGTTACTCGGTATTATAATCCGTAAGTATTTCGTTGAGCTTAGAGCCTTTAGATTTGTGTGATTTATCACGTAACGGAAGTTTAGCGAATTCCTTCTAGTACTCATGTGGGTGACTTCACACTTTTCATTGTGTAGAATCAATTGCCATTTCTTACACCATGCAGGTATCTTGTCTAAATCATTTTGCAAATCGTTATTTCATCTGATGATGTTACAAGACGGTAAATGACACCATGTTTTGTAAGTAGTGTCAGGGGACTGCTCAAATGTCTCCTAAATCGTTTATGTGTATCAGGAACAAGACAGGGCTTACAACACTTCCTTGAGGAACGCCAGATATTACTTCTACTTCACTCGATGACTTTTCGTCTGTTATTAAGAACTGTGGCCTTTCTGAAAGGTAATCACAAATCCTCTCACACCATATTCCGTAGGCGAGTAATTGAAGTAGAAGTCACTTGCGAGGAACGGTGGCGAAACCCTTCTAGAAATCTAAAAATGTGATCGTTACAATTAAAAATAACCTAGATTGGAACTATCAATGTTGTGGGTAGAGCAAACCAAAGACTGCGATTCATTGGCAGAACACTTAGAAGGTGCAACAGGTCGACTAAAGAGACTGCTTACACTACTCTTGTCCGCCCTATTCTGGAGTACTGCTGTGCGGTGTGGGGCCCGCGTCAGGTGGGACTGACGGATGACATCGAAAAAGTTCAAAGAGGGGCAGCTCCTTTTGTACTGTCGCGATATAGGGGAGATAGTGCCACAGACATAATATGTGAATTGGAGTGGAAATCATTAAAACAAAGGCGTTTTTCGTTGCGACGGGATCTTCTCATGATATAACAATCACCAGTTTTCTCCTCCGATTCCGAACTCATTCTGTTGGCACCCACCTACCTAGGGAGAAATGATCATCACGATAAAATAAGAGAAATCAAAACTCGCACGGAAAAATTTAAGTGCTCGTTTTTCCCGCGTGCCGTTCGAGAGTGGAACGGTAGAGAGACAGCTAGAAGATGGTTCACTGAACCCTCTGCCAGGCGCTTTATTGTGAACACCAAATTAATCACGTTAATGTAGATGTAGAGGTGCAATCAGTGTGACGTCCTCTGTCGATAGCACTCATTACTTCTTGAGAATTAAAGGGTAGTTTTGCCCGCATCTCGTGGTCGTGCGGTAGCGTTCTCGCTTCCCACGCCCGGGTTCCCGGGTTCGATTCCCGGCGGGGTCAGGTATTTTCTCTGCCTCGTGATGGCTGGGTGTTGTGTGATGTCCTTAGGTTAGTTAGGTTTAAGTAGTTCTAAGTTCTAGGGGACTTATGACCACAGCAGTTGAGTCCCATAGTGCTCAGAGCCATTTGAACCATTTGATTAAAGGGTAGTTGTGGTTCACAATAAAGATATTTTCTGGACCCGTGTTGGCTATATACCAATAACTCGTTTTCTTCGATGTTTAATTAAAAAAGAACTAGAGAAATTGATGAGTCTTATTTGTAGATAGGTTCGTCGGTAGGTGAACTATGTATTAGTAACTATTTGGGACTAAAAAATAGGAGTGCGCCTTGTTTCAGTCTAAAGGTACTTGTTGGCGGTATTGTTGGCTATGTGATCGTCGTTTAGGGGTAATTATCTCCGAAAGGTTGGTGAGCACGTAACTAGGGGAAGTACAGTACTAGACAGAGCTTGGGCAGTCGGTGTACGAGGCTCGTTAGTCCGGCTGGCAGCGTAATGGCGGTGAGGCACGGCGTATTTCTGCACGGCTGGTGGCCTTCCTGGCGAATCAAGACAATTTGCGGACTCGTGGCCGGTGCTGGACGCGCTCCACGCGCCTCGCCACAATTGCCGCGGCGTCCGACGGTCGGACCAGACGGCGCACCGTCTCGGCCGGACGTTCCCCCCGGCCCGTCTGCTCCCAGGACAATGACAGCGGCAGCGCCCTCATCTGCATCCCGCGCACACGTGCCTCCTGCTAGCTCCGTGTTTCACGAAGCATTCCACTGGGAAACCTGTCTGTTTCGTCTCTGTCTGAAGTGACTTTCACTGTAAAAGACACACATAGCTTCCCAAAGCTTTAAGCCGTCCTCACACTGGACGTGCTTCTCATCCTGAAGTACGCCAGACGTCGTGGTTGCTGCACGTTCTCAAACTACCAGAGCCGTTTCTACCATTAAGCCAGCGGCACACGGACAGCGCATCACCATCCTCCACACCTACAAATCCTTAATCCGTCCCATCCTATGTTATGCCAGTCCTGCCTGGATATCTGCCTCCCCCCCCCCCCCCAAATTCTGTAAGTCCCTCCAGATCCTTAAGCGGCATTCACTCCGCCTCCCCTTCCGTATATGCCTCCCGTCCCCCACGCGGATCCTCTATGACCTCATTCCTTTCCCCCATCTGCTCCTATTCCTCGAACATATCCGCATCCTCTACACCTCCCGTCGCCATGATCCCCCTCACCCCGTGGTTGCTCCTCTCCTCTCCCATCCCCACCCCCTGCCACGTCTTCACTGTTGTGTCCCCCCTACCCTCGATCTCTACACCCTTCATCTCCTTTCCCAAGGTGGCTTCCATCAACTCCCCCTCCAGGTTGATGCTCTCTCTCCCTCCATTTAGCCCTCCTATCAACTCTGGTCCTCACTCCCCCTCCTTTCCTCTATCCTTTTCTCGGGCTCATTCTCCCCCCACCTTCCATCCTCTTTTTTCCCCACCTCCCCTCTCTCTGCCCCCTTCTCTCCCCCAGGTCCTTTTGCATTTCCTTCCTCTGCCTCCTCTCATTCCCTCTCACGTCTGCCCCGCCCCTCTTATGAGTCCTCTCCCTCCTTGGTTCCCCCCCCCCCTGTTTTTTCCTCTCCTCCCTCCTTATTTTTCCCCCTCCTACAGGTACCCTCCCCCCATCTACCTTTGGCTTGGGAGTGTCATCTTTGTGCCGCCGTTTTCGTGCAGTGTTTTACAGTGAGTGTTTTACAGTGTGTGTACCGTGTTGTGTCTTTTGGGAAGTGTTGCGAACGGCCATCATACAGTCGCTGGGTGTGATTTTTTATCTCTTGCGAACAGAAACCAGACTGTCGCTGTGTTTTTTAATTGTGTGTCTACTCTGTTACTTGTCTGATTGCCGTGTATTTTATTGACATTGCCAACCCCTTTTGCTTTCTGTTTTAACTTTCCGCATTTTCCGCCATTTTACACTTTAAGTCACCGTTTTATCTCCTGTTTTTCTTGTTTCTTTTCCTCTTCCGTTTTTAAAACGTCTGTAGGCTGTAGAGCAGCGTACTAAGCTGCTCCCAGCCCGCCCCCTTCAGGGGGGAATTGAAAATCAATAAAGAAGAAAAAAAAAACCAGCGCATCCGAACGTTGAGCGTTGAGTGTGCCGAGTTTCTGACGTCATAGCGTGCAACAGCACGTTGAGCAGTCTTTTCCGACGTGCAGAGCAATACCTGGCATGCGTTTGAACGTTGACCAATGAGATGGCATAATGCCACATACTTCACGTGCACGTCATCGGCCTTCAAATAGTTCAAATGGCTCTGAGCACTACGGGACTTAACATCTGAGGTCATCAGTCCCCCCGAACTTAGAACTACTTAAAGCTAACTAACCTAAGGACATCACACATATCCATGCCCGAGGCAGGATTCGAACCTGTGACCGTAGCGGTCGCGCGGTTTCAGACTGAAGTGCCTAGAACCGCTCGGCCACATCGACCAGCAATCGCCCTTCAACACGAGTTGTAAGGCGCTGTATTGGTTTTCAGTGGCCGGCCGCTGTGGCGGAGCGGTTCCAGGCGCTTCAGTCCGGAACTGCGCTGATACTACGGTCGCAGGTTCGAATCCTGCCTCAGGCATGGATGTGTGTTGTAATGTTATACAATAAAAGGGGCTTAAAAGCTATGAGGTATCTGGGGAAGTTAACCTTGCATTACTGAGCAACTGTTTCACCAGTTATCCAGTCTAGCTTACCAAATTCCCAACCATACTAACATTAATTATAATCTTTTAATAGTCATCTTATGACAACCGGTTATATATATATATATATATATATATATATATATATATATATATATATATATATATATATATATATAAGGAGAATTTAAACAAAAAGAAATAATCCGTTTATATTTGGACATTTACGTATTTTAACATTGATCATTGTTCCGTTAAAATTTCAGCATATTAAACTTGATTCATAACTAAACTGGTGCCTTATTTAGGATTGTGAAAATGTGAGTTTGTAATCTTACGGAACACATCAAACATGGAGCCAAGATTGGGAGACTGCATACAACACTGCATTCATAAAATAACACATGAAGAATGTTGAAACATATGCAAGTGGAAATTAACCACAACCCACCGATTCAATTTTCACACAAAGCAGTTACGTTCGTAGCGCAATCCTGTCCGTCATGAAATTACCACACACTGGTATACTAAATTCATACTAACTCTCTGTGAAATCTTCCCGAAAGGAATAGCTGAGGGCTACTTTGATGATTACACCACATGTTTCACTTGGTCAACTTGGTTTACACAAAGAGTGTAACTCCACAATAATTTTGATAATTAAAATAAATTACATAGCAATGCAATTTACAAAAGAAAAACCTCAAACTGGTTACTATCGTCTTACTATTAAGCTGATGGGTCAAACAATTGTATAAGCACGTGGTACTGGTCTCACAAAGTACACCCCACGTGGGTTGAACATAAAGAAAAGTTGCTATATTGAAAAATATTGTCAAGACGAGACGCTATAATCTCACGCACATTTGCATTTAAGATTGATGATCTTAGTTAGAGTTAAGGATCATCAACACGTGGTTCCACTTTACTCACAAAGTAGTGACAAAGCAACTACCAGAAGATATTCTGAACTTCACACTCGAATTACACTGCGTTGCAATTTAAGATAACCTGAAATAAAGGTGATTAAATTTTCAGTTAGGCTGAACTTAAGAAATCCATAGTCCTACGGACTTAGCAGAGACGCGCTTAGCTGGAGATCTTACCACTTCAGACGCTCGCCGCGGACAGACTGCCGTGGTCCCTTCCTGAGGGTGCTTCACAGATACAAACGGAAGTGACCAGGGAGGCAGCTTCCTATACCAACATGACAAGGGACGGACAGGACCATACTACGAATAGAAACCTCTTTGCTTTTAGAAAGCGTAGTTACCTGTTCCGACGTTGGTTCTACTGTTCTCTAGCAGACCAGCTTGTCTGCTACCATCGAGCATGCAACTAGAAATACATTTGCTCATTCACCCTTTCACACAGAGGGGAAGCCGGATGACTGTATCGTATCATATACAGTATATAAAAGAAAGCGGATGTAGGTTCTGTATGAGACTGTGTGACATGAATTACATATAAACTGTGTTTTAAAGTGTAGTAGTGTGACAGATCGTTCTTGTTTATGTGTGAAAGTAGCACGTTTCACTGCTCAGTCTCCTCCCAGATAGTCAGAAACACCACAGTAAATTTAGAAGAGGAATTTATGCCGTAAATGACAACAGATTTAATAAATTAACATGAAAGAAATCCAACAGAGACCTTTCAGTGTGATATCCTTTGGTTAGTTAGGTCTAAGTAGTTCTAAGAGGAGGGGACTGATGACCTCAGATGTTAAGTCCCAAAGTGCTTAGAGCCATTTTTTTCGCTTTCAGTTGGCGCGCCTATGTACGCATATACAGGCCATTTCTGAACACCGTCAAATCGAGGGTCTCCCAAAAATCAGTCGTTAATTCTATGATTCATTGTAATAAATGCCAAGAAAAGTAATATTCGTGGTAAAAGAATTGTTGTGACTTGCGTATTATGAGAGTATACCATTACAAAGCAGCGGCATGTTGAGAATCCATGAAAAACGCGTTGATCTTGGTACAATTTGTTATAATTATATTCCAGTTAGTAATATGATGATTTTTCCATACTCCAAGGAGCGTAGGGGACGATGCGGAAGACCCGCACCGCTGTACTAGGCAAGGTCCTAGTGGACGTGGTTTGCCTTTGCCTTCCTCCGACCGTAATGGGGTTGAATGTTGATGATGAAGACGACACAACAACACCCAGTCGTTTCGAGGCAGGAAGGATCCCTGAGCCCCCTGGGAATCGAACCCGAGACCCCGTGCGCGAGAAACGAAAACTCTACCGCAAGACCACGAGCTGCGGACGTTAGTAATATATTTACGGTTATAGTTTTCAGGAGACGGTAAGGTGGTTTATTTAGCTCGACAGTCGGGCTTCAGCCCTGACACGGCTCGGAAGCGCGGCGCACCGAACAACGCTACGCATGTGCGTTTGTTTACTCGCCGCGCGAGGTACTGCGATCGTTGTCGTGATTTAAAGCCCTGACTAGATATGGCGTTCTCTTACCGCTAAGTGACGGTGAAACTCACGTTCGACGCATACTATGTGCGTCCAGAGGCTTATGAAATCGAACAATTTTTGAGAGACGACATGCATGTAGATCTCCACTAGTTCATAGGCGTCCATCTGTCGAGGCGGGTGTCAACCGAGTCCTCCATTCCACCGACTGCTACGGCTTTCGCAATGCTGATGGTTCGGTGACCGTGGACCGCGCTGGTATGGGTTTGCGCACAGTGCGCTGATTCGAATTGCTGTTCGAAGTCCCAACCCCTCTCTGTACTGAAACTTACGGACGTATGGCACGGTCTTAAGTTACATGGAAAAGAAGTGGAACACCTTTGAAACGTATCACATCCTCAATGGCGTACGACAGGTACGCATCGAACTACACAAGCATGTGCCCTTGTACGTGTTCGTCGGCGTTTGCCGAGCCATCATCATTTATAATGGACAACCGAGGACATGGACACGTCCAGAGCCGCCTCGTCCAGGGTCCATGTGCGGAATCGCTACAGACAGCGGTGACTACTGCGTTACAGCTTCAGTACTTGGAAGCGGGTCAGCCAGTGAGCATAGACGTTGCGCTCATGATGCAGCCTCAAGCGAACATGAGCTCAGCCGCCAACGACTCCATGATGATGGCTCCGCATGACGAGATGCCCTTCAAGGACACAACACCCTCAACCACTTCAATTGTCGTCGTACCAGGGATAGCAGTTCCGAATGTTGGCCTCACGGCTGAAGGTGCTGACCCCAACACTTCGACGGGAGCAGACATGCAGTCCCGGAAACAATGTTTGCCAAAGTGTCGTAAGAAACACCACATCTTGACGGATGACAACCAGTGGGGTGGAGACATGGAGCAAACTACCGACATCGTCTCTGACTCGTTCTTCCCAACGGACTCTAAAAGAACTGCCCCAAGACAGGCACCTGATACCATGGATAGGACGGCGGCCTCGCCTGTTCCAGACAACTCCATGACCGACACTGCTCAAGATGAGGACCATGCAATGGAACCCTTTGCCCGCGACGACATACGATCACGAATCTCTTAACTGCCCTGTGACTGGGTTTCTGAAATGGAGGCGGAAGACGCACCACACAACCTTGACACTTCTTTGCTACACAGGGCTGGCGGCCTACTTGGGGAGAGTCTGACATCCGCAGAAGGCCCAGGTTAAGAATGCCCGCCACAGTTCTGGGTAGCCAAGTGGCCCCGTTACCTCAAATGGCTCTGAGCATTATGGGACTTAACTTCTGAGGTCATCAGTCCACTAGAACTTAGAACTACTTAAACCTAACTAACCTAAGGACATCACAAACATCCATGCCCGAGGCAGGATTCGAACCTGCGACGGTAGCGGTCGCGCGGTTCCAGACTGTAGTGCCTAGAACCGCTCGGCCACCCCAGGCGGTCCCGTAACCTCAGAGGGGACCCCACTTGCACCTACATACTCCACCTTAAGATGTCTCAATCCCACCATGTGTGTACAATTCAACATCAACAGCATACACTCCACCATCAAAACGCGCATATTCCATGAGATACTACAGACGGCAGACCTAGATATCACCAAGAAGCCCACCCGGAGCTGCAATAGGATATTTATTGGTAAACAGCCTACAGTATTCCATCTAGCGATGGTGCCGGCAGAACCACCATCCTCTTACCCAATCGTATCAAGGCATCGGATGTTGTCACGTATCTGCCATCTGCACGAGGGCTCACCATTACCGTGGGGGCAGTCTGTATTGTCAGTGTCTACATTTCGCCGCAGTGAACAGAACACCTTTTATTCTGACGAAAATGCTTCGCTTCTGCATGGGAATAGGGAACACTATGTCATAGGCAGCGATTTCAATAGCGTCCTGAATTCCACAGACTAAACGCGGTGCTACTCTACCTGCCTGGCACTACGGGCGCTCATGCGGGATTTGGTGCTCCAAGACAAAAGGTATCTCCTTCAAATGGGCCGCCATCGCTATACATAGTTCACCGACCACTATGCCAGCCTTCTTGACGAGGGATGCAGAACCGTGGTTGACAGCCGTCACTGAGCATTTCGTGTACATCTGCTTGGTCACACTACCCCAACAACTTCCATGCCGAAGCTGTGGTCCATGGATGTTGGACACTTTGTATCTGTGGGAGGACGCATGTTGGCTGGAGATCGCTGCTACGTGGGACTGCTGCATCTCGGGTCTGCACGCACATTCTTTTACGTTACACTGGTGGGTCCACCGCGCCAAGCTGGCCCTCCGGCGGACACTCATGGGATATGGCTGCGACAGAGCGTGCTGGCATCGGCCGACGTCGGAATTTTATTACACAATGCTGAGGAAACTAATGAGACAGCCGCCGTCACGAGACCATCAGACAGCTGTTAATTGTCTCAAAGATCGCCGAATTCGTCTCACACAGCACGACGGAGCGTGAGTCTAGGCGAGGGCACAGGATACCATCCCCACCAAAATGGCCTCCGTATATCACGTGAACCGAGAGAGAAGCCACCAGAAGCGCCACCTCGTAACATTAGGAGAGACAGCAGTGGGTGGACACATCGACACGCAGTGTGCCATAGCCGCGGCATTCATCCAGCATCACAGGATGTTTTATGGCGAGGACCCACGGACTGCACTTTATAAGTAGGCTGTTTATGTTTTCTTTATGTAAGTTTGCTATTTATGTTATGTAAGTAGGCTGTTTATGTTTTCTTTATGTAAGTTTGCTATTTATGTTTTCTTATTGGCAACGTTACGTAGCGCTCTCTGTATGAAAATCACTGGCTGTGCTGTGTGCAGTATGTGGCTAGTTTGCATTGTTGCCTGCCATTGTTGTCATGAACTGCTATAGCTGGATGTGAACAGCAGATTGCGTTGCGCAGTTGGAGGTGAGCCGCCAGCAGTGGTGGATGTGGGGAGAGAGATGGCGGATTTTTAATAATCTGTAAGACTGAATGTCAATTATGAATATTAAGGTAAATACATTGTTTGTTCTCTATTAATATCTTTCATTTGCTAACTATCCCTATCAGTAGTTAGTACCTTCAGTAGTTTGAATCTTTTATTTAGCTGGCAGTAGTGGCACTCGCTGTATTGCAGTAGTTCGAGCAGCGAAGATTTTTGTGAGGTAAGTGATTTGTAAAAGGTATAGGTTAAAGTTAGTCAGGGCCATTGTTTTGTAGGGGTTATTGAAAGTCAGATTGCGTTGCGCTAAAAATTATTGTGTGCCAGGTTAAGCACAGTCTTGTACAATTGTTCTAAGTGGACGTTTCAGTCAGTATAAATTGTTCTAAGGGGACGTTTCATATGGCGACCCTGCCAGGATACCTCACTGGAATCTTCTGATTTTTTTCTTGTAGTTTGTGTATTTAGTGTAGCTTTTGTTTATTGCTAGCGCGTAATTGTAGAGAGAATCTCCTCTGTAGTTGCAGTCTTTCATTGTTGTACTGTAAAACAGTTGTGGCATGCATATAGATTTGCAACAAGTATTTCGCAGCTACGCTTGTAATTAACTACATATTATTTTCAGTGCTATGTTAATGTGTTCTCTTATTTTTGCTATTCAAATTGTGCTTTTCTGTGTTATCGTGTGAAATATTGTGACAATAATGGCGTGTGAAAAACGTAACACTCGGCTCCAAAGTAAAATGAGAAATGACAGTGAAGACGAAAGCAGTGTGTTGGCCCCACCATGTAATGAATTAACTAATATTCAAAATAGTAATTTGGTAACTGTGCATAGGGAAATGGAGCGGGCGTCAAACAATGGCGTAGACAGTCAAACAGGTAGTGAACAGGGAAGCATTATCGATCGATCGGTCGGCAACAGCTCGCCTCAGGAATCCGAAATGATAGGACACAATTTTGCATATACTGTAGATTCAGGTTTTGCGTCCTCACCGTTTTCTCAAATGAGTCAAGACACATTTTCTGCTTGTCAAAATGTGAATGCTGCCGGTGAAAACGCACTGCCTAAAAGCATAGAGAAACGGATTCCAGACACTAATACATTATTATTGCAATTAATGCAAAAAATGGAACAAAATCAGAAACAAACACAGCAACAGTTAGACACAATGGAACAACACCAGAGACAAACACAGCAACAGTTGGACACAGTGGAACAAAATCTTAAAAAGTTAGACTCAGTGGAACATACGCTTGAACAAACACGTGAAGATTTAACTACTGAGATACATAAAATAGAATCGAAATGTCAAAAAGTCTGTAATGACGTAAAAACACAAATTTGTGAGCATTTTCAGCCTATTTTTTCGCGGCATGAAAATGCATTACAGAATCACGAAGCAGCCATAAAAGAGCTGCAAACCATTGTTCATGAAAATCATGAGACCTTGTGGGCTAAAATTGACTCAGTTGCATCTACCGATTCGGTTACGCAACTGGCAAAAACTCAGGAAAACTTAAAGAACACAGTAGATTCGATTTCAACACAAATGGACACTCTGAAACTTGGTTCAGAAAAACACACTGAGGAAATGTGTTCACTATCGGAGAAAGTAGCCGAACTTTCGGATCAGGTCACTAACTTATCTACAAAGGTAGATGATGATCTGAATGACACAAGACCCGTAGCCTTCACTGACACAGAAGACTATGAACAAATAAGAAAATTCAAACAAAATCAAAATCAAATCAATACACAGTACAAAAGAGAAATCCGGGAAGTACAAGATCAGCTGAAACAGGTAATACAAGAATTACGTATTTCAGAGGACACTCGCGCCCCAATACGGGAAGAGGGACATAGAAATACGGAACAGCCACAAAATAATAACACAGGGCATTTCGGAAGTTATGAAAGAAATTGGCAATGGGCACCGAATTTTGAGATCGAGCCGCCGACACGACGTAACAATGACCGACATGCTACTCGCCGACACGATGATTTTGACTATAAGCTGTTCATTACTACACGTAAATTCAAAACATTCAAGAATTCTGCCAACGACATTCATCCACAAGCGTGGCTCCATCAATTCTCTCATTGTTTTCCTCCCAACTGGTCATTAGAACACAGATTAGAATTTATGTGTGGCTACTTGGAGAATGAACCAGCTGTAAGAATGCGATCTGTCATTCACGATTGTCACAGTGAAGGAGATTTTTATCATGCCTTCCTTTCAGCATATTGGTCTCAAGCCACACAGGACCGAGTAAAACATAGCATCATGATGATGAAACACTTCGAACAATCTGAATTTTCCAGTCTTGTGAAATATTTTGAAGACATGTTGCACAAGAATCAATACCTGTCAAACCCATACAGCCCCTCAGAACTCATCCGCATTTGCTTAATCAAATTACCTGAACACTTACGGCATATTATTTTGGCAGGACGTTGCAAAGACGACATTGAAGCTTTTCAGGGACTGTTACAAGAACTGGAAATTGACACAGACAGTCGCGGGATGCGAAAACAGGAAAACAATCACTACAGGTCACATCCGTCACAATTCCGTGACGACAGAAACAATAAATGGCCACGACAAACCTATTCTTATAACGTAAATCGTGACCAAAACAGACACCACCCATATGACAACCACTGGCAGAGTAATAGTTACAGGGAAAGATCACCTCTCCGCAGTAATGACTATCACAGAGACAATCAGAGAAACAGACAATATGGAAACCAAAACAATTATTATCAAGGGAGACAGAATAACTTCAGACGTAACGGTCCAGCACGCAGTTACGACTCAGGCAGAAATTCTCCACCACGTAACAGACAAGAAAGAAACTATGTAAACTACCGACATGACGACAGGCGATATGATCGTAACGACAGACCTGAACTGCATCAGAACTGGCGAGTTTTAAACAGAGCTGGGCCCTCTGGGCAAGGCGAATTTGTAGAAGTTAGGTCTCCAAATCCCAATAACGACGCGCGCCAACAAAGAGACAATAGGCGATGACTCACACCACTGGCAGCCACAAGACGTACTTATGAAACTGACGACGCAGCTGCCGTAGCTAGTAATTACGTAAAAATGGAAGACATTAGGGACATCTTACTCCAGGAACACGACGTAAAACATAACAACATTGCATATCCTGTGATTCATATTACTGTAAATGACGTAAAATTTACGGCAGTACTTGACTCTGGCAGTCCCATTTCAGTAATTAGTGAAACAGCTTTTAGCAAATGCAACAAATCGAACAATTGCCCCACACTTCCGTTACGTAAGATTAAATTACAAGGTGCAATCTTTGGAAAAAGTGTAGATGTACGCCAACAAACCAATTTAGAATTCTTTTGCCAAAGCCACAGCTTCTCTATGAACTTTCTTATTGTTCCATTATTGTCGACGGAAATTATACTGGGAGTAGACTTTTTGAATGAATACAAAGCAATCTTAAGCTTTCACAATGCTGAAATAAGTTTAGAGAAAGAAGGTAAGTCAATAGCTTTGAAATTTGAAGACTGGCTCTCAAACCATGATGAGGAAATTAATCGGCTTTACCTTCTGTTAGATAACAGTTCGGAATTTTCTACGGAACTAGACACTAACAATCACTCTGCAAGTACTGACAGGGATGACATCGACGGCATATTTGAAATTAATGAGTTAATTCAGAATAAAATTCAAACAATTGAGAATTGTAATGACACTGATAGGCAGGACCTTTTTGAGATTTTACAAGCACATTCCACAGTTTTTACTCACAAAACAGGAACAATCAAGGGATTTCAATACCAATTTCGTGTTCGTGAGCATACTAAATTTTGTGTTAGACCATACGTAATTCCGGCGCATTATAGGGACCGTGTTAGAACAGAAATACAATCTATGCTTGACGAGGGCATTATTGAGCCCGCAGCAAGCTCATACAACAATCCGTTACATGTTGTTGAGAAGAAAAATGGATCGATCAGACTTGTCTTAGATTCGAGACAAATCAATACTATCATTATTCCTGAAACAGACAGGCCGCAGACGATGGAAGAACTTCTTCAAAATTTTAATGGTGTAAAAGTGTTGTCTTCCATTGATCTCAGATCCAGCTTTTATCAGATCGAACTTCATCCAGAATGCAGAAAATACACAGCTTTCCTTTGTTTCGGCGTTTGTTATCAGTTTCGGAAACTTCCTTTTGGTTTGAACATTTCTTCAGCGGCATTCATTCGGGGGCTAAATTCCATATTACCTGAGTTCTTAAAACGTCACATCACCTTATATGTGGACGATATTCTAATAGCAGAAGCTTCATGGGAACAACATAACCGCATACTCAACAGTTTGTTACGTATTTTTGCAGAATCTGGAATTACAGTTAACTTGGAAAAGTCTGAATTCGGTAGGTCAAAGGTGAAGTTTTTGGGACATATTATTTCTTCTGAAGGCATACAGCCGGATCCTGAAAAGTTAGAAGCAATCAGAGCCATTCCTGTTCCATCCACAAAAAGACAAGTCCGCAGTTTTCTAGGTCTCGTAAATTTTTACCGTCGTTTTCTGAATATGCAAATTCTAGTTACACCAAAACTTTGTTCTCTCACTGGAAAAAATACTATTTGGAACTGGGACGAACAAGCACAGTTGTAATTCAATTCTTTGAAAGAAGCGTTACTTCACGCGCCAATACTAGCTCATCCAGATCTGTCACAAGATTTCTGCCTTAGCACGGATTCTTCTAAAGTCGGTCTTGGTGCCCATTTATTTCAAGAAGCCATAGAAGATGACATTACTGTTCAGAAAACCATTGCTTTTGCAAGCCGAGTGCTAACAAAATCTGAAAAAAATTATTCCGTTACTGAATTAGAAGCTTTAGCTATCGTTTGGGCATTTAACAAATTCCGTTTCTTTCTTTCTGGTAAGCACGTAAAAGTATACAGTGATCATCGTGCATTACAGTTTCTTATGTCTTCAAAATTAAATCATGATAGGTTAAAACGTTGGGCATTGTTTCTGCAAGAATTCCGCTTCACAATAGTCTACATTCCCGGCAAGGAGAACATTGTTGCGGACGCACTGTCACGCGCACCGGCTGGGCTTGAGAAAAGTAACACAGAAGGCAACCTCGAGAAAAATTTCAGTATTCTTTACATTCAGAAAGTCGCCTTTGAAAACTTCATCACCACATCTTTAAAGGACATTGCTCATGAACAAGATAAAGATCCGATTTGGAAAGATATCAAAAGTAAATGGCATGAAAAGACACACACTCAGATTCGGCATTATTACCTGGTTAGAAACAACATACTCTTCAAACGCTGCACTGTTGATGACAAGCTATGGGTACTTTGCATTCCAGACGATTTTGTTAATAAGCTCATTTGGTACATTCATTTCAGCTACGCACATTTTGGCCCACGAAAATGTTATCATATTCTTCGAACGACTTGTTATTTTAACAATATGGAAAAGAGAATTCGAAGAGTCTTGTCTATTTGTAAACTTTGTCAAAAGGCGAAACCATCTACTATCTCACATCGTGCCCCGTTGTTTCCAATTATTCCTTCTAAATTAAAAGAATTTGCTGCTGTTGATCTTTTGGGACCCCTTGTCAGAACATCGAATGGATTTTCGTACGTTCTAGTCGCTGTTGAACTTACTTCAAAATTTGTTTCTTTCACTCCGTTACGTAAAGCCACTGGACGGTCTGTATCCAACGCCTTTGTTAAAAATTTCTTACGTGAAGTTGGACACGTTAGTAAAGTCATTTCAGATAACGGACCGCAATTCAGATCTGCTGTTTGATCACGCATGCTTTGGAATCATAAAATCAAACCTGTTTTTATTTCATTGTACTCACCACACTGTAACCCGTCTGAACGGATTATGAAAGAAATCAATAAGCTTTGCAGACTTTATTGTCACAGAAAGCATCAGCATTGGGACAGATATTTACACTTATTTCAAAATGTGCTGAATGAAATGCCTCATGATTCCACTGCTTTACCACCTACTCTTGTACTGAAGAATGTAGAACCTCCGAACAGAATCAGAGAGCTTGTACCTTTCCCGAATACACGTAAACTTCGACACAAAGACATAATTGATTTGGCTCTTAAAAATATAAAATCTGCAGCAGACAAAAGGAGAAAACTACACGGTAAAGCAAATGCAAAGAAATTATATATTGGTCAGAAAGTTCTCATTAAAGCTCATTCATTGTCACATAAGAAGAAACACTTGAGTCACAAATTCTTTCTAGTTTACAATGGACCTTACAGAATCCGACGTATACCACATGATAATTGCGTTGAAGTTGAAACTCTGCGTACTAGGAAGAGTAAAGGTTTACACCACATTTCTCATGTAAAACCATTTATTGACAGATAATCTGCTTTTTAACTTAGTCTTTGCAATTTTCACTTCACGCTACTTGTACTATTTGTCACACTGAGAAACTGTTAACATGCAACTATGTTTTAAAGCTAACTAACCATCCAGTCAAGAACATAGGTAACTTAGACAAGTAATTGCGAATGCATTGTTATTGCAAACAGACGACACAGTGTTGTTATTTATACATTCCTCCTTGTTAGTTGCACGATTACATAACGAATATACGGCTCACATACTTAGAACATATACCAGCACTGCTAATGAAATTTTCATGCAACATTTTGGTTTGCTTGAGAGTGGATTCTGGATTTAAAGTACTTTTTGTGAGATACTAGATGACACAGTGGTTAGTTTATGTGACAGCTACACGATTTTATCACGACGCTGCTAATACGTGACAATTTACAATGTTGCTTTTGCGGTGTATCTGTTTTATATCTGCACAGTTTTTTCTGAATTCTTCTGTAAAGTAAAACATGTTTTAGTAGTAACTTTTGTGCTATTGCTACAAGGAGACAGCCTTTTCCGTAGCACAACAATACTTTACAGCACAATAATTTCTTCATCACGGCAATAAGCGTAATAACTAAGTTATCTATACGCAAAGCATTTCACTTTTGTGTATCATGAGGTAAGTACATTGACTTCTGCAGAACTTAGCTTTCGGAGGACAATAACTACGACACTCCACAGAGATTATCTTACAACAAGATGCACCTTTAGCGCTACAGGACACGCATTTCAGTGATTAATTTTGTACTTAAAACATTTATTGTTAAAGATTTTTGAATTACAAAGAAAGTTTTTCGTGATACATTTCATTCCATTGCTGTAATCTGTAACACCTGAGGGTATAATTATAATAAACCTCAGGGGGGTACACGCCTACTTTGTGTACCATGTGTTTGGCAAGCACAAGGAGCCCTAGCTAATATGGTATTTGCTTATACAACTTTACACATCGGTACCATATTTCTCTAACACATAAATTACACACCTATCTGATCATTTAACAGAGAAACAAACATCCTTTTACTACATCAGTGACACATGTTTACGCAATTACACAGTTGGGTAACTTCACACTTAAGAAATTGTATTTTGTCTGTACTTTGTGAACTGTTCATATTTTTTCAGAACCATTGTGATACTATGAGAGCTTTGAATGATGTATTTGGTAAGGGAGTATGATTTTAAAGTACGTTTGAGGTAGATGACACTACTGAAATGAGCAGAGGATTTTCTTTAGGTTTTGAAATCATTGGCGGAAGCTACGACGTTTTTGACATTTGACTGAGGTGTTATGATGTTACTTTTACGACGACGATGTGTATTAAGCTGTTGAGGTATGTTTATGTCAATAAGATGATGCTACCATATATGAGGAATGTGATTACGTGTTTATATGTATATGAATAATGAATAGAAGTTAGGGACTCTTGACTTGTGAAAAAGGATGTTGGAAACCAAGAATCGTACTTTGAGAGTTATGAAATGTGTGTGTAAATGCGTGAATGTATCACAATGCAAGCGAAAATTTTTTGGACACTGTCATATCAATAGCATTTTGTTTCTACAGATTTGTACCGCAAATTCTTGACCTGTGAAATATTTTTATATGAGACTGTCACTGTAGCGGAAACTGCTGTCGTAAATATTTCCGTAAGAAAGTTAAGTGACCACCTGTACATAATGCGACGTGGGCACCCAGGTGTGTCAGACACCTGGAGAACGAGCCTTTTCAGACGCTCAGGTAGAAAAGAAAGCCATTAGGGTGTGCCAGAGGCACAGGTGGAAGAGAAGGACAAAGAGAGGCCTATACCCCTGTTTATGACATTCCTTTGTAGAGGGCATCGCTAATGCGACACGCTCGTTACTTGAAAACATATGATTTTTGTAATGCGTTGTGGGCACACAGCTGTGTCAAACACCTGGAGAACAAGCCATTAAGGTGTGCCTTTCATCGCTAATGCGACACCCTCGTTACTTAAAAACATATGATTACTCGCACTTTGTGCTAATTATTGAAATGCTTATGAATTGATGGGAAATATTCGTACATCTGCTCACCTGATTATGACAAGTGTCTTTCTACGAGAGTTGAGAGCCATTAACTTATGAAATGAAATGTCACATGACTACTGAATGATATTTTTATGCTTTGGTTTGCGTAATTGCTTATTTCATTTGATATCTGGTTTCCAGCTGTGTTGCAGCATTGCTTTTATAAAATAAAATGCATTTGCTAATGTGAACTCTTTCTGTCAACAGATCTATTAAATGATAATTTTGTAATCCACATTCTTTAAAAAAGGAGTGCTTGGAAAGGAAAGAACAATAAGAAGTAACTAATAACAGTAACACTTAATTTTCTTTTCAGGTACATGGTAATATTTTTTTTACAATCAGTTGTTATGGTGCACCACTTTAATTACATAGACATTAAGATGTGAATAGACATTTCCCTTGTATGCATTGTTGTTTTTCCTGTAATATTTTTTCTGCTTGAGCTATGTCATGTTTAGGTATAAGTTGCTGCTGTTTGTCAGGCATAGTGTTACTGAATTTGACTTTGTGTTACTCTTCTAAGCTAGTTTTTCTTGTTTCCTGCATTGCCTTATATTAGTTGTAATTTTGCACTTGCTTTGCTAATTTATGCTGCTTGCTTTGCCATTTCTATTTTTTGTCATTGATGTTTGTGTTAATTATTTTTTTTTTGCTGCATTGCCTCGTCCCTTAGTTTAGTATCTGAGCTCAGTAGATTTAAGTTAGCTTAAGAGGAGGTAGACTATATAAGGAACTAACTATGATGACTTGGAAGAAATGTATTGAAAAGCTATAAGAAAATAGTTTGGCCAAAAAAAAAGTAGTGCACAGTGGAGAAAAACTATTTTTGAAAGAGGATGTGAACAGAATACAGAAAGCATGCTTGGATAGGATTTTTTTGGTGGAAGCAAATGTTGAAACAAGACGAAAGATCTATCGAATGAAGTTGTGGGGTGGACTGCAGTACCAAATGCTACACTGAAAACAAACCCTGTCCTTTCCTTTTGTGTTATTCCGCTATATGTTTGTGTGCCCTTGTGTATTTGTGTTTTTCCTGTCTTTATGTGTTTAGCTGATGAGAGCTCTGTTGTAGACTTTTTCTAATAATATGTTATTTTCTTTGTAAAGATGCTTAGACATTATTTATTCTGTTTTGTTTTAATGCTCATGTGTGAAGTTGAATTTTTAAAAGTGATTCTGATCTTTTATTTTTGTACTCATGTCATAATTCTTGTAACACTGATGTATATGTTTATTTCTATTGTTTTGTAAAGCCTGCACTACAAATATTATCTGTATTGTTATGTTTTTAATGATGTATTTTGTATCTTTGTAATTGTATTCTTATGTTATATAATTGTAATTGACGCCAGTTAATCAAATTAAGTAACTTGAAAGCATTCATTTCACTGCACACATTTCTGTTGGTCATAGTATATGGACAATATGTGAGAAATAGGGACTGATAGTGTTTGCACGTGTGTTAATAATTCAGCAAGGGAATGGATAACAGCATTGCTGGTTCTAAGGACAATTTCAAAAACTTTGTGAGTGCACAAGTGGTGGTTATGGACTTGCTCTATTATACGCAAGACTCTTCAATGGTGATTGTGCACCTGCACAGTCGCAACAGATGGCTGCTGGCGATCTCTACAAGGACTGCAGTGGGTCTGCATCTTTGATGACCCACCAATACCACACTTTCTACAAGGACTGCAGTGGGTCTGCACCTCTGGTGGCCCACCATTACCACAATCTCTACCAGGACTACAGTAGGTCTACTCTGTGATGACCTACCTACCAATCTTCTTCAAAATGTCGAATGACTCTGCTGTGGGTTTGCTCTGTTGTGGCCCATTACATGTCAGCATGTCAAGAGTCAGCACTATCTTACCGTTGGAAGGACAATACTACTTCTTCAAGACTGCATGGAAATCCACTACTTCCGTGTGCATTGTATTTTACTGCTCAGACTTTGAGCAAACAAAGTGCAGGTTTACTCTTATGATGAATGATCAGGACTGTCTTTATTGACTGTGAAACAATATTAGCTGTTGACCAACATTGTATCAATAAGTGTGTGCATTGGATATCTTTGTTATTGTAATTATGAAAAATTTTATCAAATCTTTATTGGCCACTGCCCAAAAAACATTTGTAAAATTTTTTGTGGGGAGCATGGGGGCTATATAAGTAGGCTGTTTATGTTTTCTTTATGTAAGTTTGCTATTTATGTTATGTAAGTAGGCTGTTTATGTTTTCTTTATGTAAGTTTGCTATTTATGTTTTCTTATTGGCAACGTTACGTAGCGCTCTCTGTATGAAAATCACTGGCTGTGCTGTGTGCAGTATGTGGCTAGTTTGCATTGTTGCCTGCCATTGTTGTCATGAACTGCTATAGCTGGATGTGAACAGCAGATTGCGTTGCGCAGTTGGAGGTGAGCCGCCAGCAGTGGTGGATGTGGGGAGAGAGATGGCGGATTTTTAATAATCTGTAAGACTGAATGTCAATTATGAATATTAAGGTAAATACATTGTTTGTTCTCTATTAATATCTTTCATTTGCTAACTATCCCTATCAGTAGTTAGTACCTTCAGTAGTTTGAATCTTTTATTTAGCTGGCAGTAGTGGCACTCGCTGTATTGCAGTAGTTCGAGCAGCGAAGATTTTTGTGAGGTAAGTGATTTGTAAAAGGTATAGGTTAAAGTTAGTCAGGGCCATTGTTTTGTAGGGGTTATTGAAAGTCAGATTGCGTTGCGCTAAAAATTATTGTGTGCCAGGTTAAGCACAGTCTTGTACAATTGTTCTAAGTGGACGTTTCAGTCAGTATAAATTGTTCTAAGGGGACGTTTCAACTTGAGTACGAGGCATCCTTCACGATTTACTCATTCTCAGAGCAGCAGCCCGGGACGACGCTCTACTCCCTCCCATAACTGCTGAAAAATTAACATCGGCCTTGGCGTGTGGTGCCCCCTACAAATCACCAGGACTGGACAGTTTACCGAACGGATTCTGCCATGCCTTCTATCCCTTAATGGGCGCTCAATGGATTCAATGGATTCAAATGTTTCGAGACCTCCTCCGCGACGATTTTACCGTCCCCACGGATTTCCTCTAAGGCATCATGATTCCGGTTCCAAAACCGAGTAGTTCACACTGTTGCCACTATTGTCGCCCTCTTACGCTCCTTTTCGCCCATATCCATCGCACACATCTTCAGACCACAATCGCACACTTCATCAATCTTGACCAGATGTGCATAGATGGTGACAACAACATTCACATGGCACTTGGCGCCTATCGCAACTCCACGGCACTGCCGCCGACCTGCCGCCTTTGACACACCCTTGTCGCCATCGATTTTGATCACGCCTTTGATCATGGTTTCCTTCCTGCGCTTGAGGGTTGGGATGGGTTGTTTGGGGGGGGGGGGGGGGGAGACCAGACAGCGAGGTCATCGGCCTTATCGGATTAGGGAAGGACGGGGATGGAAGTCGGTCGTGCTCTTTCAAAGGAACTATCCTGGCATTCGCCTGGAGCGATTTAGGGAAATCACGGGAAAACTAAATCAGGATGCCCCTACGGGGGATTGAACGGTCGTCCTCCCGAATGCGAGTCCAGTGTGCTAGCCGCTGCGCCACCCCGTTCGGTCCCGTGCTTGATTGCAAAGGCCTCTCGCAGGGGACAGCAGGGGTGATCCTACGTTTAATTCGTGGGGCGCGCTTCTGGATTATGGTCAACGGCTGCCGAACCGAACACATCACTCTTGGACAGTCGGTGCGACAAGGATGCCGTTTGTCAGGAGACTCATTCGTGGTGACCCTCGAATGCGCACTACGTGGCCTTCGGCAACGACTGCTAGGCATCTGAATTCGAGACGTGACCTTCCTATGCGGTGCCTTGGCTGACGATGTGGTGTTCTTAGCGCGATAGGGCGACGAAATCAAAGCGACGCTTCAGTGGCTGCGTCGCGGTGTCAGGCAGCGTCGTCAACATGTGCAAGACGACTTACATGAGAGTGATGTCATCTCCGACCGACGGTGATCCCCTTCCAGAAGGTTCTCACACTGAACCCACTGGAAGTGCAGTTCTGCAGTACAGTTGGACGAAATGCTACAGTCACATATCGCCGGCTACCACAACGGACCCGTGCGCTGCTCCATGACAGCAAATTCCGCCACATGGATATGATTCTCCGGACGCATTGTGTCAGCACTTACCTAGCACCCAACTTAATGGTTCAAAAGCACTATAGGACTTAACATCGAGGTCATCAGTCCCCTAGACTTAGAACTACTTAAACCTAACTAACCTAAGGACATCACACACATCCATACCCGAGGCAGAATTCGAACCTGTGACCATAGCAGCAGCGTGGTTCCGGTCTGAAGCGCCTAGAGCCACTCGGCCACAGCGGCCGACCCAAACTTAATGATTCTGCGCATATTCTTCCCTTAATGGTCACCGTGGCCCATAATTTCCAGGCGCTGTACGAACACTTTCTTAATGCAGATCAGATATTCAAAGTCTGCAACACCAATTTAATGAGGCCACTGCTGGCTGGAATTTTGTATTGATTCATATCCACAACCGCGCGCGGGTGCTATATCTACGGATGACGCAACTAATGTGGACCACGGCTGCACCAGCTTGACGGAGCACTGGTTCAGATCGCCGCGCCCCGAGATCTACAACCAGTAGTGGCTGTGGGCCACACAGTTCCGTCTCTCGCCGACGTCCGAGATATCCTGATCGAACTGAGATACATGAATGAGCATCTACCGGCGACGAGAGAGCCGAGCACGAGAGACTATTACTGCTTCTATCAAGAACGACATCCTCACAACTGGATCGAACGGCAGCACCCGACAGCCCACTGGACTAGGGTGTGGCGGGCTGTCCACTCCCCATACCTCCCCACATACACTCGTTCCTTGTGGTACGTGATGGTGAAAGGCGAATTAGCCACACGCCAGCACCATTCCATCCATCTTACGGATGACTCTATGTGCCTGCACTGTGCAGTCGTCGATTCGGATGTGCACCACTACCTGCGACGGGCAGGTGTTGGGGATCTTATATAACCTATGCTGGCACTCCTGTTCAGGCAGGACCCGGAGTCTGTCAAGCCGGATGAACTCCTACCAGATACTGTTTACTTTTTCACCGCCAGAACGAACGCAGTCGACTGGCTGAAGGATGTGGTGCTGTATTACGTGTTGCAAGGCGCGCGCGAAAGTGCTCTCGATATTTGTTTTCACTTAGCGACAACTCCCGAGGATGCTCCACCAACATGCATTGTGCCGGAAACGACATGCGAATTATTTAGGCGCATTATTCGAGGATCCTCCTGCCCAATGTGGCATTCCGAATACGAGAAGGCATATTTGTAGATGACTCATGGAACATGACTGATCTTCTGAGGAAACTGTTTAGAGGGAGCACTGCTCCATTAATTTTCGAGAAGACGACTCGGAAGCTTCAGGTGGCGGTAGTAGGATCTGCTGGAGAGAAAAAATTAAATTTGTCCAAATGAAGACCTCTTGATCCTGTAAGACCCTCCTTTCTTGCCACTGGGAGGGCGGGAACAGTACATTGCGGCCAGGTCACAGTAGGCTACCTCCGCCCCTCTTTGCCCCCGCCCCTCCTTGCCCTCGACCCTCCTCTCGGGCCCCTATAAAAAAAACGAGTAGCGTCACAGATTTGTAACAAAAAGTCTGATGTGTTGGTGGTTCGCGACCCACTACATCCAAACACTTTTTTTTAACCTTCGCGTTTTTAATATGTTCTAATGCTTTCTTATTTGTTTAATGTAAGTATATAGCATAATATGCGATGTTATGTATATACAATTGCGCTCTTTTTGAGTAGTGAGTTTGTTCGATTGGCTTAATCTACAGGACAGCTTGCACTACTTGCAGTAAGATATTTGGACCTTTTTTTTTTAAGTTTTGTGATTCACATGTTGTAAAGATTCTGCTACTGAACACGAACAATCATCAATTAAGAATGATTTTAAGGTTTTACTAAAAGGAGAAAATTATGAAATAATTTTATCTTATATAAAGAACTATCGTAAATTCGTATCGTACTGAAACTTCCTGGCAATTTAAAACTGTATGCCGGACCCAGACTCGAACTCGGCCAAGTGCTCTACCAACTTTTTATTTTATTTTATTTTATTTTATTTTATTTTATTTTATTTTATTTTTTTTTTTTGCATTTTGTTCGTTGTTGATCGTTGTGTTTGGTCGTTGCGGACGTCACGTAACATCCGTTTAAGTTCGTTGTTGATCCTTTCACTCAGTTTTTTATTTATTTATTTATTTATGTTTTTTATTACAGGGGCGAACCAGCTCTCTGACCGAACACGCTGAGCTACCGTGCCGGCAACCAACTGAGCTACCCAAGCACGACTCACGCCCCGTCCTCATAGCTTTACTTCTGCCAGTACCTCGTCTCCTACCTTCCAAACTTTACAGAAGCTCTCCTGCGAACCTTGCAGAACTAGCACTCCTGAAAGAAAGGATATTGCGGAGACATGGCTTCGCCACAGCCTGGTGGATGTTTCCAGAATGAGATTTTCACTCTGCAGCGGAGTGTGCGCTGATATGAAACTCCCTGGTAGATTAAAACTGTTGACCGGACCGAGACTCGAGCTCGGGGCCTTTGCCTTTCGCCTGCAAGTGCTCGCAGGAAAGCTTCTGTAAAGTTTGGAAGGTAAGAGATGAGGTAGTGGCAGAAGTACGGCTGTGAGGACGGGTCGTGACTCGTGTTTGGGTAGCTCAGTTGGAGCCGGCACGGTAACCCAGCCTGTTCGGTCAGAGGGTTAGCTGCCCTCTGTAACAAAAAAAAAAACTGAGTTGATGGATCAACCACGAACTAAATCGGGTGTCTTCCGACGTCCGCCCCGAGCAGATACAACGAACGAAAACGAAAAAAAAAAAAAAGAAAACAGTTGGTAGAGCACTTGCCCGCGAAAGGCAAAGACCCCGAGTTCGAGTCTCGGTCCGACACACAGTTTTAATCTGCCAGGGAGTTTCATATCAGCGCACACTCCACTGCAGAGTGAAAATCTCATTCTTGTATCGTATTATTTGTAACGGAACTTTTATACGCCGATTTACTTATTGGCTGAACAGGGTACTTTCTTTTTGCCTTACAACATGGCCATGGATATTGAAGTTATTATTTATGTGTACTACAGACACAAGAACATGACTAGCGTATGGACGAGGGAGACAATGTGCTTTCAATAGAGCTAGAGCAGGAATTTTACGCGCGCCTCTATCGTAAACAGTGTGATTTACGAGCCAGATACAACCGACAACTGCCGCTGGAGCGGGTTGCGATGGCTTGCGAGTGTACCACGTACCGATGCACAAGTCGCATCATTTCTGTGGGTTTAGCAGCACGTTGAACTCGGCACGCCAAACGTTGACATTCGAAAGCACGGTCAGTGTGACGACGGCCTTAGGCAAGACTAGGCGGCCGCCTAGGGCGTAGAACCTTTGCGGCAGCAAAGGGCGGAAAAAATTAGTGTCAGCGCAAAAAGAGAAAAAATTAAGCAAATGAGGAGTAAAAATGAAAAAGAGGAAAAAGTAAAATATTAATTTTTTTGAAAAGCATTCGGAACAGTTACGTAATAAGTCTTTACTTTATTTGACAAAAGTAACATTTTGCATCTTCCTAAGCAGCCGCTACTGAGTGCGAAACAGAAAGAAACATCTTGAGTCATCTATGTCGAGCGCTGGAACGGGGCACATGCACTGGTTTGCGATACCATGTCTCCCTCAGACGCTCTATTTGTTTTTATCTCTGCAGATCACTTGTCAAGCGTCGGTTGTCTTGAGTGGTCGTGTTGTGTATTTAGTTTTACTATTATTTCCTGTAGATAATAGTTCAAATATTTCTCTTTCAACGTATCTAAAAGAAGTAAAAGATAAGTGCAGTTCATGAAAATGAGTTGGTGTGTGTACGCCCGTCTCTGAGTGTCTGAGACTCGCAAAATGAGAAAAGTACAATTGTCGTTTCTCAAACAAATCAGCTGTTGTTTTCTTAAAATATGACGTACAAGCAAACAATAACTAGGAAAAGAGAGAGTCATGACTTGCTTACTGACGAGACATACCTGTCGAATTTGTGTGCCTTGCGACTGCAAGCTGTTGTCTCAGTTTCATTTACACATTAGTGCATACTCCAGTCTTTGTGTTGCATATTCTTTTTTTTTTTTTTGACGGTTGCATTTACACAAGAAACGTGCAAAAGGATTTTTCCTGCTTTAAAGGGTACAGAGGCTAGGCTTCGTGCGCTTTTAGAAGAACTCTGAGACGCTTTCATAATCTTGAACACTGAAACAGATATTATTAATAACATTGATGTTGTATTTCATGATAAAGTTTTAAATGAGTTTGCTGCGTCATTCAAAAATTTGACGAAGTTGTTGATTGACTAGTCAGATTTCAATAAAATTCGTCAGATTCGATAACCTCTTAGATTTTTTTTTTTTTTTTTTTTTGGTGGGGTTTAAGGGCGCTCAACTACTGAGGTCATTAGCGCCCAGTCACAGTTGTTAGAGCACATGGAATCTAGTAAAACTCAAGGGGAGGGGGGAACACCAGAAAGTCCTGACAAAGATGCAGATAAAATACGTAAAAAAGTTAGATGTCTTTGGACGAGCCAGTCAAAGTTATAAAACGCAGAACACGAGCAGCCGCTCGAGCATCATCAGCTAAAATACCCGGTAAAGTAGATGGCAGGGACAGGACAACACGAGATTGACTAAAGTGGGGACACGACAATAAAACATGGCGCACTGTTAATGCTTGACCACAAGGGCACTGCGGGGCTGGGTCACCGGAGAGCAGGTAGCGGTGGCTAAACCGGCAATGCCCAATCCGCAACCTGGTCAGAAGGACCTCTTCTCGCCGAGATGGTCGGGAGGAGGTTGTCCAAGCAGTTGGGAGCAATTTTACTGCCCGGAGCTTGTTACCTTGAAGGGATGAACAAGCATCCCACCACAACGACACAAGCCTCTTACAAACAATCCCACGAACGTCAGATGATGGGACACAATGGGAGGCTGGCCGAGGCAGGACGACTGCAGCCTTGGCTGCAGCATCAGCAGCCTCATTCCCAGGCACTCCTACATGTCCGGGAACCCACAGAAAGCTGACAGGAGAACCATCATCGGCGAAAGAATGGAGGGACTGCTGGATCCGTTGCACCAAGGGATGGACCGGATAGGGAGCTCCAAGGCTCTGAAGAGCACTGAGGGAATCAGAGCAGAGTACATACGATGAATGGCGGTGGCGGCGGGCATACTGAACGGCCTGATAGAGAGCAAAAAGCTCGGCCGTAAAGCTGGAACATTGGCTGAGGAGCCGGTATTTAAAGGTGGCGGCCCCGACGACAAAGGCACAGCCGACACCATCGTCAGTTTTGGAGCCATCGGTGTAAATAAAGGTGTGACCGGCAAGTTGAGCACGAAGTTCGACAAACCGTGAGCAATACACTGCAGCCGGAGTACCCTCCTTCGGGAGTGAGCTGAGGTCGAGATAAAGATGAACCGGAGCCTGGAGCCAAGGTGGTGTCGGGCTCTCACCCTCTCTGAAGGTGGTAGGGAGGGCGAAATCCAATTGTCGAAGCAGGCGACGGAAGCGGACTTCAGGGGGCAGCAGGGCAGACACATACAACCCATACTGACGGTCGAGAGAATCGGCGAAGAAGGATCGATAAGAGGGGTGGTCGGGCATTGACAACAGCCGGCAGGCATACCGACACAGCAGTACGTCGCGCCGGTAGGTCAATGGTAATTCGGCAGCTTCAGCATAAAGACTCTCGACGGGACTAGTGTAGAAAGCTCCGGTCGCCAGACGTAACCCCCGATGATGGATGGAGTTGAGACGGCGTAAGAGGGATGGCCGAGCAGACGAGTAGACGAATCTCCCATAATCCAGCTTCGATCGGACTATGGACCGATACAAGCGAAGCAGGACAGTGCGATCCGTTCCCCAAGATGAACCACTAAGAACTCTGAGGACATTAAGGGAACGTGTACAACGGGCCGCCAAATAAGAGACGTGCGGAGACCAACAAAGTTTCCTGTCCAATGTGAGCCCTAGAAACTTAGTTGTTTCCACGAATGGGAGAACAACGGGACCGAGATGTAAGGATGGCGGAAGGAACGCTTTATATCGCCAAAAGTTGATACAAACCGTCTTCTCTTCAGAGAACTGGAAGCCATTTGCCTCGCTCCATGAGTATAGGCTGTCTAGACAACGCTGAAGGCAGCGCTCCAGGAGGCATGTTCTCTGGGCACTGCAGTAGATCGCGAAGTCATCGACAAAGAGAGAGCCTGAGACATTAGGTGGAATGCAATCCATAATTGGATTGATCGCTATGGCAAAAAGGGCTACGCTCAAGACGGAGCCCTGAGGCACTCCGTTCTCCTGGAGGAAGACGTCGGACAATACGGAACCCACACGTACCCTAAACTTTCGATCCGTTAAAAAGGAATCAATAAAAAGGGGCAGGCGACCGCGTAGGCCCCACCTGTGCATAGTACGGAGGATACCCCCCTCTCCAACAGGTGTCATAAGCCTTCTCCAAATCGAAGAACACGGCTACCGTTTGGCGCCTTCGCAAAAAGTTGTTCATGATGAATGTCGACAAGGTCACAAGGTGGTCAACAGCGGAGCGGCGGCGACGAAAGCCGCGTTGGACATTGGTAAGTAGCCGTCGAGATTCAAGAATCCAGACTAACCGAGTATTAACCATGCGCTCCATCACCTTACAGACACAGCTTGTAAGAGAAATGGGGCGGTAACTAGAAGGAAGGTGTCTATCCTTCCCGGGTTTGGGTATAGGAACAACGACGGCGTCACGCCAACGCATGGGGACCTGACCTTCGTCCAGACGCGATTGTAGGTACGAAGAAGGAAGCTTTTGCCCGCCGGAGAAAGGTGTGCCAGCATCTGAACGTGAATGGCATCTGGCCCCGGAGCAGAGGACCGGGACAGTGCAAGCGCACGTTCGAGTTCCCGCATAGTAAAGAGGGCATTATAAGTTTCCAGATTCAGCGAGTGGAAAGAAGGTCGCCGAGCCTCTTCTGCCTCTTTCCTGGGAAGGAAGGTAGGGTGGTAATGGGCGGAGCTTGAAACCTCCGCGAAAAAGCGGCCGAAGGCGTTGGAGACGGCCACAGGATCAACAAGGACCTCATTACCTGAGGTCAGGCCAGGTACCGAGGAGTGGGCCTTAATGCCCGACAGCCGGCGCAGGCCACCCCAAACGACAGAAGAGGGAGTAAAACTGTTAAAGGAGCTGGTGAATGAGGCCCAACAAGCTTTTTTGCTGTCTTTGATGACTCTACGGCATTGCGCTCGGAGTCCTTTGTATCCAATACAATTCGCCAACGTAGGATGGCGGCGAAAGGTGCGTAAAGCACGTCGTCGAGCACGGATAGCGTCTCTACAAGCCTCATTCCACCAAGAGACGGAAACGCGACGTGAAGAAGAGGTAGTACGAGGAATGGAACGTTCGGCAGCATGGATGATAACAGCCGTGAGGTATTCAACCTGACTATCACAACTGAGAAAATCGTGGTCCGGAAAGGTCGCCAGGGAGGAGTAAAGTCCCCAGTCAGCTTTCGGTATGTTCCAGCTCGAAGGACGTGGGGATGGGGTGTGGTGCACAAGACGAACGACACAGGGGAAGTGGTCGCTCGAATAGGTGTCAGAAAGGACATACCACTCGAACAGACGGGCAAGAGTGGTAGAACAGATCGAGAGGTCCAAGTGGGAGTAGGTATGAGTAGAGTCTGAGAGGAAAGTCGGGGCGCCAGTATTGAGGCAGACAAGATTGAGATGGTTGAAGACATCCGCCAAGAGTGAGCCTCTTTGACAGGATGCAGGAGAGCCCGAAAGGGGATGATGGGCATTGAAGTCGCCAAACAATAAAAACGGCGGAGGAAGCTGAACAATCAGGTGCATCATGTCAGCCCGACTAGCTGCGGATGACGATGGAGTGTAGATGGTACAAACTGAAAAAGTAAAAGCAGAAAGAGTAATACGGACAGCTATTGCTTGGAGTGGGGTGGTCAATTGGATGGGATGGTAATAGATATCGTCCCGAACGAGCAACATGACCCCACCATGAGCTGGGATACCGTCCACAGGGGTGAGGGCATACCGCTCCGAGGTATAGTGGGTAAAGGCAATACGGTCAGTTGGGCGCAACTTGGTTTCCTGGAGACCAAGGACGAGCGAACAGTGCAGGTGGAGGAGCAGTTGTAATTCCTCCCGATTAGATCGAATACCTCTTATGTTCCAATGTAACAAGGCCATCGCTAGTCAAAAAAGAGGGAACGAGATGGGGGGAGAGCTGGTCACCTCGACGGCCGCGGAGGGCCAGGTTTTGAGGTAAAAACGCTACAACCGGCGGGAGGCGGATCCTGCTCCATCGAGTCGTCGCCAGCTGCGGCCGCTGTCCCGGGTTGTGTAGGAGGGGCAGCATCATTTGCCGACGAGAGGCCAGCTGAGCGCCTGGCAGCAGAGCGACCCGGCGAAACTGAGGACGGCCGGGAGCAGCGACTCACGGATGGAGCGTCAGACGAAACGCGCCGGGGTCGAGAGGGGGATAGAGACTTCTTCTTGGAGGCCTTCTTGGAAGTCCGAGGAGGCACAGGGATGGTGGGCTGGACCCGAAGAAGGTCGTCACACGCGGGGTCCGTTTTGGAATGCCGGTCTTCGGAAGCTGGTGTCCAGAACGTTTCCCCGATGGACGCCTGAGAAGAGGATCGCTTCTCAGGTGGCGTGGGGGGAGAAGGAGGAGGAAGGGTGGCCCCTGGGGCAGAGGGGGTGGGGGCCACGGGGGAGGAGGATTTGGAAGGGAGGGATTTGGGAGGCGGAGGCAGAGCCCCCTGATGGGCGGAGGGGGGACAGGATATGGGTGAGGATACCGCGGAAGGAGTGGACACAACTGAGGCAAACGAAGTGGTCAATGGCATGGGATGGAGGCGGTCATACTTCTTCCTGGCCTCAGAATAAGAGAGCCGATCCAAAGTTTTGATTTCTTGTATCTTCTTCTCCTTCTGATATGCGGGGCAGTCTGAGGATCTAGGCGAGTGGATGCCAGGACAATTAACACACCGAGGTAGTGGGGTGCAAGTATGTTCCTCACGAAGAGGACGTCCACAATCGCCACGAAGGGGCTCAGCCTCACACCATGACGACATGTGCCCAAAGCGCAAACACCGAAAACAGCGCATAGGAGGCGGGACGTAAGGTCGCACGTCACACCGGTAGCAAATCACCTTTACCTTCTCCGGGAGAACGTCCCCCTCGAAGGCGAGGATAAAGGCCCCGGTGTCGATGCGACGGTCTTTAGGGCCGCGCTGGACTCGCCGGACGAAATGCACGCCTCGGCGCTCCAGGTTGGCCCTGAGCTCCTCATCAGATTGCAGCAGGAGGTCACGATGAAAAATAACCCCCTGCGTCCTATTCAGTGCCAGATGCGGGACAATGGACACTGGGATGTCCCCTAGTCGGTCGCACGCCTGGAGCTCCGCCGACTGTGTGGCGGAGGTGGTCTTTATAAGAACGGACCCTGAACGCATTTTACTAAGAGCCTCGATTTCCCCGAAGATGTCCTCGATGTGCTGAACAAAGAACATGGGCTTGGAGGTGGCGAACGTCCCACCATCGGTTCGAGAACAGACCAAATAGCGGGGGAAGTACTTCGCCCCAAGCCGGCGGGCCTGTCCTTCCTCCCAGGGAGTGGCCAAGGGGGAAAGGGCAGGAGAACCAGAACCAGAGACAGTACCCTTCTTTTTAAAAGACTCGGCCGCAGAGCGACCCGATACATGTTGACGTTTCATCTGCAAAACGTCCGCCCCGATACCACCCACTCCGACCAGGGGCTCTCCCCACGGGCGCCACCCAGCCGCAGCAAGGGCCACCTGGCAGGATGACCGTTGCCGGGAGTCCTGATGCCCCAAGGAGACGGGCATCTACTCCTTGGCCGACGTGGGGAGGGTGCAGCTCAGGTATCGGCAGTACGATCCCTGTGTTGTCAGGGAGCTACAACCTAGAGGGTACATGACGACCCCACCACAACGGGCTGGCTACCGTGCTGGATTTCGGGTGCCATGGAAAGTCCATCATGATCGTAGGTGCAGATGGGGACGCACTATGGGCGTAACTTGTACAACCCATCAGGCGTTTAGGCCCAAGTTGAGGAATAGTGGGTATGGTTACAACGCCGTTACAATGCTGAGTGCCAAGGTCTTAGTGCACTGAGGACCAGTGGTACACCACGTAAGGCGTCCTTCCCCAAAAGGCTCGCACTTCTGTAGAATTTTGAAAAATGGAGGTCAAACCCCAAGGGGGACCATCACATAGAAGGCCGAAACGGTTGAAACTCCTTTTAGTCGCCTCTTACGACAGGCAGGAATACCTCAGGCCTATTCTTACCCCGGACCCGCAGGGGGGATAACCTCTTAGAAACGACCTTGTGTGATCCTTCGGCATGTCTACCGTAATATAGCAAATTTATAAATTTAAGGAAAAATTAATTTGCACCAGAAAATAGTTCCACATCTTTATTAATCCATTTTCTTGCAATTAAATGAAATAAGTAATTGATGTAAAATTTGGTAGCACAGGTACATTCATTTGGGTTCTAGTTTAAAATCTTCAATACATTATTCTTATTTCAGTTATCTTGGAAAGTTCAAAAGCTGAGGGCGAAAGACAAGAAATGAAGGACGTTTGTTGTCCTCAATCAGTTTTAAAGGGATTGAGGAAAAAGCATGGAAACTGAGGAATTTCCCCGGAAAATGAGGACGTCCGATCACCTTAGTTTAATGATTAAAGGTGTTATAGAAGATTCGCATTGTTGTGCCGTTGGATGATGGTGGTGGCGGAAGGGGAGAGAGGAATATCCTGAAGTCAGATGGTAGTAAAAAAAAAAAAGAGAGAAGACGTGTTTCAGTTCTCGCCTAGTGGAGCAAAACACCCAGCAACGGCCCTGTAAAAAAAAAATCAAATGGCTCTGAGCACTATGGGACTTAACTTCTGAGGTCATCAGTCCCCTAGACTTAGAACTAATTAAACCTAACTAACCTAAGGACATCACACACATCCATGCCCGAGGCAGGATCCGAACCTGGGACCGTAGCTGTCGCGCGGTTCCAGACTGAAGCGCCTAGAACCGCTCGGCCACTACGGCCGGCAACGGCCCTGTAAACGGCCTGCTACATCTCACGGAACGTCTTCCTCATAGTGATTTGCGACCGCAGCACTCTCCTGTGGCATTTCTCCGCTATCTCTGGCGCGCTAATCAAATACTTTGTCTACGAAGTAGACGCACGTAAAGTGGTTGCGCTAACTCTGTTCTCTATTGTCGGAGAAGAGCAGAGAAAATTTTGAAGAAATTTCTGGAGAGAAAATCGCGAAGGAATTTCTGTACTCGTCGTTGGCTTGAACATCGAATTGCTGGTAGACGAGCACTACATAATTCTGTGCAACAAGCTGAGATTCATACTAATAACAGCCATTCGTTAACTCAACTGAATCTCCATCTCATGCTCTGTTTTAAATTGAATATGGAGAAAGTAGAGTGTCTAATGCCAGTCTGCACATATAGACTCCTGGAAATGGAAAAAAGAACACATTGACACCGGTGTGTCAGACCCACCATACTTGCTCCGGACACTGCGAGAGGGCTGTACAAGCAATTATCACACGCACGGCACAGCGGACACACCAGGAACCACGGTGTTGGCCGTCAAATGGCGCTAGCTGCGCAGCATTTGTGCACCGCCGCCGTCAGTGTCAGCCAGTTTGCCGTGGCATACGGAGCTCCATCGCAGTCTTTAACACTGGTAGCATGCCGCGACAGCGTGGACGTGAACCGTATGTGCAGTTGACGGACTTTGAGCGAGGGCGTATAGTGGGCATGCGGGAGGCCGGGTGGACGTACCGCCGAATTGCTCAACACGTGGGACGTGAGGTCTCCACAGTACATCGATGTTGTCGCCAGTGGTCGGCGGAAGGTGCACGTGCCCGTCGACCTGGGACCGGACCGCAGCGACGCACGGATGCACGCCAAGACCGTAGGATCCTACACAGTGCCGTAGAGGACCGCACCGCCACTTCCCAGCAAATTAGGGACACTGTTGCTCCTGGGGTATCGGCGAGGACCATTCGCAACCGTCTCCATGAAGCTGGGCTACGGTCCCGCACACCGTTAGGCCGTCTTCCGCTCACGCCCCAACATCGTGCAGCCCGCCTCCAGTGGTGTCGCGACAGGAGTGAATGGAGGGACGAATGGAGACGTGTCGTCTTCAGCGATGAGAGTCGCTTCTGCCTTGGTGCCAATGATGGTCGTATGCGTGTTTGGCGCCGTGCAGGTGAGCGCCACAATCAGGACTGCATACGACCGAGGCACACAGGGCCAACACCCGGCATCATGGTGTGGGGAGCGATCTCCTACACTGGCCGTACACCACTGGTGATCGTCGAGGGGACACTGAATAGTGCACGGTACATCCAAACCGTCATCGAACCCATCGTTCTACCATTCCTAGACCGGCAAGGGAACTTGCTGTTCCAACAGGACAATGCACGTCCGCATGTATCCCGTGCCACCCAACGTGCTCTAGAAGGTGTAAGTCAACTACCCTGGCCAGCAAGACCTCCGGATCTGTCCCCCATTGAGCATGTTTGGGACTGGATGAAGCGTCGTCTCACGCGGTCTGCACGTCCAGCACGAACGCTGGTCCAACTGAGGCGCCAGGTGGAAATGGCATGGCAAGCCGTTCCACAGGACTACATCCAGCATCTCTACGATCGTCTCCATGGGAGAATAGCAGCCTGCATTGCTGCGAAAGGTGGATATACACTGTACTAGTGCCGACATTGTGCATGCTCTGTTGCCTGTGTCTATGTGCCTGTGGTTCTGTCAGTGTGATCATGTGATGTATCTGACCCCAGGAATGTGTCAATAAAGTTTCCCCTTCCTGGGACAATGAATTCACGGTGTTCTTATTTCAATTTCCAGGAGTGTATAATATTCATATTGCCGATGTTGTATTCACTACCATCACTCTGAAGTTACGTACTTCATCACATGCATTTGAAGATCTGGATTCGTTTCGTAATTTCACTGGAATGGAAGAGGATATTTTTTCAAAGTTGTTTAGCATAACTGAAAATATATGTTTACTGGCAAGATAGAAACATGAGGCAGTCCATGAAACCAACTTCCAATGTGTAACTTGTGTTTACTTTCAGATATTGACTGGCACTCATGCTGAGATTTATGGCCTTTGCGAAAATATTCCACTCGTTGGCCACTGCAACAATAATTTCAGGAAATACATTATTTATAATAAATAACATCCACGATTGCAGAAAATACGCTAAATTAACAAGAAAGGTACAAAATTTTTTTATAAAACAAAAGATGAAAAAAACTGGAAGCTCCTAGGCATGAACCTGCCACCTTCCTTTTTACGGTTCACGACGTTATCAGCTACACTCTGCATTCTATATGGCAACTGCCTGTCCGTACATAGTGTACACTGAGCAGCTATGTATATCATTATTTAGTATTTAACTATGACAAACTGTACCAAAACGAAGAGCTTTTGATACATCATCATCGTGCTGTTGCATTAAAATGGTATACTGTCATAGCACCCAAGTTATCTCTAAAAGCATCAAATACAGAAACCTCTTAACTATCGACATGTAGGTCTATGTCATTTTATTATAACAACTCGTATCTAAAACGATGCTTTTTTCATATATCCCCAATTTTCGTATGCTTTGCGACAGCTTATTTTCGTACCACGTATAATCTGCATAGACCAGAGTTTAATCAGTACAGCATAGCAGCTCCTAATTTCTGCTTGTGACGCAAAAACAATGTCGCATGTCATTGGCCACGTCCCTCTCCATGAGGCAAAATCTGACATTACGGAGTCCTTATATCACGCTTTGCAGTGTATTTGAATGTGGAATTCCACGCTGTGACGCCACCAGCTCCTCGTCCACGTACATTTTCACGTCCTGGGAGAGGGCGGCTTTACTGTCAATGTCGTAGCGATGGTGGAGGTAAGTAACAAGTGACTGGAAATGAATTTTAGTTTTTTTATGAAGAACTGTTAATAGCCGACCTACAGGAAGACCAGTTAGGGTTCTGTAGAAATGCAGTAACTCGCGAGGCAGTACTGCCCTTAATAGGTACTTCAGAGTGTAGAGTGAGGAAAGGTACACCTGCATTAATTTCTAGATCTAGAGAAAGCTTTTGTCAGTGCCGACTGGACTGCAGGAGAGAGTGTTGTAATTTGTAATACTTTTCAGACTTTCCCCCGTAGCCAGCCCTGCATTAGAAATGTAATGTTTTCTTATTTTATTTTGAAATAATAACATTCACTTTACGTGTGCTGCACTCCTTTTCTGAAATTACAAGAAATCGGAAATGTAAGGCTTTTTCAGATGTGAAAAACTTTTCCAAGTACAACATGGTCATATAACTAGAAATATATACTCTATTTAGATTTAATTGCGTTACAATCGAAAAAATCATGTCAGTACTGACTACAATAGTGTATGACTTGCATTATAGCTTGGCTACACACCAACAATCAGTAAAATTAAGAAAAAGTACCTGATGGTTGTGAGAGGGCCGTTCCATAAGTACTACAAAACTTTTTTTCTGGTTGAAACGTCCCCTTAGAACAATTTTAGAATTACTGTGCTGATAAACCTCTTACATTATTTGCTTTTCAAACAGCTGAGCGAAACTGAACGTACTCAAACATTCACTAAAGTGACACACAATATTTTTAGCGCAACGCATTCTGACTTTCAATAATCCCTACAAAAGAATGGCCCTGACTAACATTAACCTAAACCTTTCACAAATCACTTACCTCACAAAGATCTTCGTTACTCGAACTACTGCAATACAGCGAGCGCCACTACTGCCAGCTAAATAAAAGATTCTAACTACGGAAGGCACTAACTACTGATAGGCATAGTTAGCAAATGAAAGATTTTGATAGAGAACAAACAATGTATTTACCTTAATAGTGTTGAAAAATCATAATATACATAGCAGTTCATAATATCCAGTATTACAAATTTCAAAACTCCGCCATCTCTCTCCCCACATCCACCACTGCTGGCGGCTCACCTCAAACTGCGCAACGCTACGCGCTGTTCACATCCAGCTGCCCAACACTACAATGGCAGACAACAATGCAAACTAGCCACAGACTGCACACAGCACAGCCAGTGATTTTCATACAGAGCGCTACGTAACGTTGCCAATAAGAAAACATAAACAGCCTACTTACATGGTTTTATTCAGGATTCCAATAAATCATATTATTCTTCACTCTTTTAGCTGCAAAACCGTATTTTGCATCATAATCTCCGTTCAGTTCGACAGCCTTACGCCATCTTACCGAGGGCCTGTATACCCACATGGTACCACTCTACTGGGCGACGTCTCACTGCATCATTAACCTCCCCGTCATCCACGTACTGCTTCCCGCAGAGTGCACCTTTCATTTTAGTACCCCAACTGGTGGACGAGTGTGTCAGCACTACCAACATAGTCGTCCAGATAAGCAGCGAGATGTGTAAGTGTGATCCGTGAATCACCTCGAATGAGGGTGTCCGCGCCGGTCGGAGTGGCCGAGCGGTTCTACGCGCTGCAGTCTGGAACCGCGCGGCCACTACGGTCGCAGGTTCGAATCCTGCCTCGGATATGGATGTGTGTGATGTCCTTAGGTTAGATAGGTTTAAGTAGTTCTGAGTTCTAGGGGACTGCTGACCTCAGCAGTTAAGTCTCATAGTACTCAGAGCCATTTGAACCATTTTTTGAGTGTGTCCGCACTTTTCAACATGGCAGGAGTCATACCTGCATGAGGCCAGCCGGCACGCGGGAGATATAACATGTTTGCGCGACCTTGTTGTGGTGATGACACACGTCTCGGCCAACGACTCACCGTGCTTTTGTTGACGGCCACGTCTTCGTAGACATTCTGCTTGGAACGCATCTCCGTTACACACGCCATTTTGAAGGAGCGTCATGAGACTATAGGTTCTGATGAGGGAATGCTCCACGACATCCCACAGCCAATACCGAATTTTTTCAATTGAAGCTGGCCGAGAAAAATGGTGTGTTGCGTTACTTATTGAACGCCCCTTGCAAATAACGTGCAGCTACTCACAGAGGTCCAGTGTGGGCAGTAATTATCGTATGGCAGCGACTCTTGGGTGAGATTCTAATGCGTTGATGTAGAACTGATTTACGCTGGAAACAAATAGTTCCAGCTGTGATCACGTGATCCAAATCTGGCACTGTGACTGCAAGAAAGACGTACAGAAATGTTTCCGTACGTAATGGATTAGGAATAGGATGTTGGCAGTGAAGGTCAAGCAAGAAGGAAAGGAATAACGTTGATTTTATTATTAATCAACGCTTGCACAGTTTATTCTATGTGAGCGCCGGACACGTCGATGAGACGCTGTACAGCGCCAGATTTGCACCTGGTAGCCAAAACTGGAACTAATTTTTTCTAATGTAAATCGGTTCCCCTTTAACGCGTTAGCAGCCCTCCAAGTTTTGCTGCCATACGTTAATTGCAGCCACAATGGACCTACGTGGGTAGCTCCACTTTGATTCTAATTACTTGCTATTATCGAAAACCAGTTACAAGTTAAAAACATTTCTAAATACAAGCTATTGGCACTTAACACAAATTCCATTTTTAAGACAGGTAAAATTGTGAAGACCCTAAAGAAACTCTGTTCATTTTCAAATATCACGCGTGGTGGGAGACCTTTACCCACCTCAAGGTACAAGTTAGTACACAACCGTAAAACTGTGTGAAGAATTAACAATGTCCTCGAAACAGCTTTAATGTATCATACGCTACTTAAACACCTAGCACTCTCAATATCTACAAAATACAACATTATATCGTAGCCGGCCGGGGTGGCCGAGTGGTTCTAGGCGCTTCAGTCTGCAACCGCGCTACCGCTACGGTCGCAGGTTCGAATCCTGCCTCGGGCATGGCTGTTTGTGATGTCCTTACGTTAGTTAGGTTTAAGTAGTTCTAAGTTCTAGGGGACTGATGACCTCAGATGTTAAGTCACATAGTGCTCAGAGACTTTTGAACCATTATATCGTACAAGAATAAAAACAGTAGAAAACGCTGGAAACTGCTTACGGCGGTTTGTAAAGTGCTTTGCTTTATGTGATTCTAAAATCGGTCTATAGATTGAAACGCCGGTCAGGAAATGTCATGTGTACCTAGGTACACCATCCTCTAAATGCAGCACTCTTCCCAACAGTTTGAAATTCTGAAGGCAGCAGAGATAAAATACGGGTAGTGAGAAGTTGTTCGTAACTTGTGGACAAACCAGACTGCTGTTATAAGAGTCGAAGGATATGAAAGGCAAGCAGTAGTTGAGTGGAACAGGGTTGCAGACTCTCCCCGAAGCTATTTAACTTGTACACTGAGCTTGCAAGAAAGGAAAGGTAGGATAACTATCGAAAGGGAAATAAAACTGAGAAAAAAAGAAATAAAACATCAGTTTTATTGATGACGTATTTCTATCAGAAATTCCATAAGGCTTGGAAAAGAAACTGAATGAATTAGACATTGTCTTGAAAAGAGATTATAAGATGAACATCGACCAAAGTAAAACAACGGTAATGTAATACAGTCGAATTAAAACAGGTGATCCTGATAGACTTAGATTAGCACATGAGGCATTAAAAGTACTTGAGAGTTTGCTACTTGGGCAGCAAAATAATTGATGATGGCCATTATAGAAACTACATAAAATGCAGCCTGGAAAGAACAAGGAAAGCATTACTGGAAAGGAAAAATGTTTTCTGAAGGCATTTGTAAGGACTATAGCCTTGTAAATAAGTGAAACGCGTCTAGACCTACAGGAATGTAGTTTTGAACATACTGGATTTGGGGGAAAATCAAGAAAGATGCATATCATGGGGTTATTTATTATCTTGTGCACTCATTTATTTGTGCATTATGCCACCCGCCGATATTTGGGCCATCACGTCCCCTCTTACGTGTTACCAGACATCCGTACTGAGCTAATGCTACAATATGCTTTGAAAGTGTGCAGTGCATAAAGATAATAATAGTACTAGTAATAACAGCAATAATAATAATAACAGATATAGCAACGAATATTTGGAATGTAAGAAATGTCAGTCTTTCTAACATTGTCTTAAGTAATTCCCTCATTATGTTCTTGTCGATTGGGAGTAATGAAATCTACCAGAAATGTATGACACGTATCGCTGCAAAAGGATATTGAAAATCACATAGACTAACAATAAAATAAATGAGATGGTTCTCCGCACACTCTCGAGGAGAGGAATATCTAGAAAATGATAAGTAGAAGAAAGACAGGACGACAGAACATGTCTTAACAAATCAGGGAGAAATTTCCACGGAACACGACGGAGCCGTAGAGGCCAAAAACTATAAAGGGGAGAGAGAGGGGGAATACGTCCAACAAATAGCTGTTGGGTGAAAGTGCTGCTCTGAGATGAACAGGTCGGTAAAGGAGAGTCTAGCCAACAGGAGACGACCGCTAGCCGAAATTTTCCGATAGTCGGAATTCTGAATGAGCGTCCAGGCGTCACTGATATAGTCGTACATCAAGGACTGAAGAAATATGACAGTTTGATGACGATCCGTTAGTCAGACGATGACGTCAAGCTCAGCGGCCACGCCGATTAACATCACGTTCCGGAACTGGGATGGCTCTTTCATCATCATCATCATCAACAACAACAACGTCAACGTCATCAACAAAAACATCAACCAACACAACACATAACCGAGTCTACACTTCTTAATCACCCATCATCGTCCCAGCACTCAAAAGCGACATTTAAGACATAACACCCATCTTCAGTGAAGTTAAGGGTCAAAGTAAACAAAGAATAAGATGGCTGAATCCATAGGGAATACGTCAGCCAACAACTCTACGTGGACTATACATTTTTTATTACGTCACCTGAAAGAAGAAAAATACTTCGAGAGACTTTCAGTTGTACCTGTAAGATTTAACAGTTCACAGAATCGGCGATAATTGCCAATTTACGCCGTGATTGCCTTCTGTAGCGTGTCTGAGCCGTGGGAGCGAACAGCGAAAGGAATGAATCCAGGGCGCGCTTGTGGCTCAAGTGTATTAAGGAGGCCTTTACTAGAGCTGGCAGTTTGGCGACAAAGAGCGGCGGCCCAGCCCCCATTCGGGATATGGAACGCGTCCATGAGTCCGTGACACACTTGTTGCTCGCGTGGCTGGGAGCCTAAACGAGTTAGAAGAGCAGGCGTACACTCGCCCACCGCTTCCCTGAACGAGCGTGTAACAGTACAGTAAGGGAAGAGTTCAGAATGCCTTTTACTACAGCATTCTGACAACTGGAATAATTCTGTAGTTTATTATTTTAACTCCAAGTTTTCTTGTGAACGTATGTAGTCCGATTCTTAAGGTAACTCCACTAGGAAGATAATACACTCTCATACACGCGCACAAACAAACGCATACACACACACACACACACACACACACACACACACACACACACACACACACACACGAAGTCATACTTTCGGTGATGTGGGAGCTGCGTGGATTTCGCTCACACTTCAGGACACACAACTACCGACAATTCCTCACACAAATGCCAGTAGGCTAGTAACCGTCCGACTTGACTTAAATGTACTCCAAGTCTTTTTGTAGGTAAAACAATAAACTGGTAGCCAAGATCGCAGGAATTCTTTATATTCCATGATTACCGGTTTCGGCGAAACTAAAGCCGCCCTCATCGGATCTAGGGAGGACAGAGGACACTAGAAAAGTGGGCTTGGATCCCACTTATATAACATGTATACATATAAGTTTAGGTACATACCTTAGGACACACAGGTTACAACATCAAGGCAGACAATGGTGATATGAATAGTTGCCTGTAACACGCAGGCGTTACAAAACTGTCATACGTAGCACTTAGGCGTCCAAGAGAGATGGCATACATGTTAAGTGTCTCCATCACACACAAGCGCAAACTAGGTACTACCGCAATTCCGGCTCTGTTCTTATGCTACAGGCCGCGTCGCGAGATGGCGCTAGCAGAAGAGGCGCCAATGAATGTCACAGCTCGCGTCATAACAGGCTCTGCGTGTGTGGTAACATTACATCATTAGGGCTTGTACATAATTCTGAGACTGCCGAGTTACACAAGTACACATCTGTCTGGTCATATGTAAAACCTACCAAAAGTCATATATAAATTTAAAAACACTGAGAGTTACACAACTGCATATCCGTCTGGTCTTATATTAAGAAACATACCAATATAATACACATTGCGTATGAGCCTAGAGATTTTGGTCTTAACAGAACCACTTAATATATGAAGTACAACTACGTAGCAGCCTCATGTAAATGAGCCACAGTCATCTAACAAAACCAATGTCAAAAGGTTATGCCGTCTTATGTCGACTATATACTTATGTAGTCGTAAAAGACCCTGTTTTGTGGTGCACGCGGCGGTCAATGGACCTCACTCACGAAAAAGCGGGATCCTTACAGGATCGTGTAAGACTGTCTTTCCGAATGGTAAGACCCCTTTTCTCACGAATGAGTAGACATACCAAGTTGGAATTTATGTCACATATCAAGGTCTACGGTCCCTTTGCGGCGTAAAACATTTAAGCTTCTAAGTCAACGCAGTCAAAAGGTAAAGCCATTTATGTCATATACTTTGATACTAAAAAGCTCACTCATCAAAAACTGTACTGTACTTCCGGTTGACCTAAAATGATGAAATTTGGTAAGAAGCGAGGTTTCATGGTAAAGATAATGAAAAAAATTCTAGCAATATTAAATTTCATTTGCGTCATAAGAAGAAAATTTTCATAATTTATTACCTGACTATCTGATTGTCTGTCTCTTAAGATCTCTGTCTTAAAGAAACTTGTAGACGTATCAAGTTTAAATTTATTTCCTGTACACTGTCTATGGTCCCCTAGAAGTTTAAAAACTTTAAGCTTCCAAGTCAATGCAATCAAAAGGTATGACCATTTATCACACATATTTTTATATCTCGTCAGTATCAGTGTAGATAACAAGGGTAAAAATCATTGAAACTCTCCATTACAGCAATTGATGAACTACCTGTACACGTAATTAAGTTTGTATAGAATCCTCGGTGTGCGAGTCCCACTCTCAATTTACGGAATTTTTCCTTAAAATTTTTAAGTGGGCTATGAAACAATAATTGCTGTGAAAGGAACTCTGTTTTCCTTCAAAGAATGTCATCTGAGTTCAACAATACGTGCACAGCAAACAGCTCACAAAAAAGAAATGCATGTAGTGTCTACACTACATGCCACAGAGTGATTTATCTATGTACAGCATGGGTAATTTGATTATTCGAACACCCAAGATACAGTAAGTACCCAACTTAACAACGATAAGTCGAACAAGGCAATAAAGTGGGTTGGTAAGGAACAAAAGAGTGGCTGTTTTCCGCAAAAAAATGGGTAATATGGGGAAAGGAGAATGACTTACAAACGAAGAAAGCGGCACTATAACACTATTCGCTGAAGACGTTGTTGCCCACAGAAAAGTAGCTTGGAAGGTAGTAACGAAATCCATTGGAACAAAATGTTTACTGTTACCTGTCTTCATTTATAGCATTTACACGACGCATTACGGAAGCTTAAAACTCCATCTTCAGGTGGATATACTAGGATTAATATGGCGGGTAGCTTAAGTTACGACTTTGAGGTAACCTGTGGCACTGCCTCTAGCGGTCACAGGCTCCTTCTCCCGTCGTGTTCACTCACAACAGAATTACACTTTGTAAACACTAAAGGCAGCAAAAATAGCGTCTAGGATCCAGTAAGTGCAAACCATACAGCAGAGCAAAACACTGTTTTCGAACAAGTATCAAAGTATTGTAGAGATCTTTTTTGCATAGGTGAACAGAAATGCAAAGGTGATCACATATTCTTTTCTCCCAAGTTCACATTACTTAATATTTTGTATACAGTTAAGTAAACAAAATGACACGTTAAAAACATAAATTGTACACATTAGGTTGCCAAAAGGGCAAAATTTATCTACAGACACCAATTTGCTTATTATTACCGTATTACACTTGCCCAGTGTGTGTGTGTGTGTGTGTGTGTGTTTGTTTCTATCCATCAGTGGGAGGTTGCATTTGGGAGACTGAGAGTGAAAGAAATGACATAAAGGGAGCACAGACTTGACTATGTTAGACTTGTGGAGTGCTAAAATCACACCTGTTGCATGCTATATGGCATGGACTCGGATAATGTCTGAAGTAGTGCTGGAGGGAACTGACACCATGAATCCTATAGGACTGTTCTAAACAGCACGTTGCAATGCATCCCAGATACGCTGAATAATGACTCTAACAATACACTACTGGCCATTAAAATTGCTACACCACGAAGATGATGTGCAACAGACGCGAAATTTAACCGACAGGAACAAGATGCTGTGTTTATGCTGTGTTTATCTGCTCTGCATAGTAACTAACAGTTCTTGATAAAACTTTACGTAGTTTTCGTGTTAGATTTCTTAGTGTTTTCTTGATCGTTTAGAACAGAAAGCGCCCTAAAACCGTCATTTGTTTGTTTCGCGGCCGTTAGCCACTAGTCACTTGAATCAGCAGTTGTCTTGTGACAGCGAGAGCGAGAGCACCAGCAGCAGCACAGTACTGTTTGTATAAAGCGTTTTTGTACATATTTGCTGCGCTTAGCTTTTAAATAGTTTTTCTGGGAAAACCTAGCGTAGTTTTCGCGTCTCGTATTTCAGTGAGTGTTTCTTGATTATCAGAGTAGCTCATCAGAAGATTATCTTGGGAATTTGTCACCGTATAGGGTAGGGTAAACATAGTCATGTGTAGGGACTGTGGTTGTTGTGAGCGGACGCAAGGAGAATTGGCCACTCTTCGGGGGCAGGTGGAGGCTTTGTCTTTTAGGCTCATCGAGCTCGAGGCGCAGGCGTCGGCTCGTAGTGGCGTTGGGGCAACTGTGGTGAGACCTATGCCTACTTCGGTGGCCTTGGAATCACATGGAACCCCTGATGTCGCTGCGTCTTCCGGCAGTGAGCATCTTACCGGTCAGCCATCACTCCAGGGTGAATGGCGGACAGTGGTGGGCTCTCGCGTGCCTGGCCGAAAGGCGAAGGTGGGATCTGGCCGCGTGGCAGCTGCCTTACCCCTTTCCAACAGGTACGGGGTGCTTCCTAGTGGTGATGACATCGTTTCCGAGCCACCACAGGATGCCTCGTCTGTTGGGCCAGTGGCCGATTCTCCGGCAAGGTCCCGACAGTCACAGAGGGCGGGCCTATTAGTTATAGGGAGCTCCAACGTTAGGCGGGTTATGGAGCCCCTCAGGAAAATAGCGGGTAGGTCGGGGAAGAATGCCAGTGTGCACTCGGTGTGCTTGCCGGGGGGTCTCGTCCGTAATGTGGAGGAGGCCCTTCCGGCAGCTATTGAACGCACTGGGTGTGACCGGCTGCAGATAGTAGCACATGTCGGAACGAATGACGCCTGCCGCTTGGGTTCTGAGGCCATCCTTGGTTCCTTCCGGCGGCTGGCTGATTTGGTGAAGACAACCAGCATCGCACGCGGAGTGCAAGCTGAGCTTAATATCTGCAGCATAGTGCCCAGAGTCGATCGCGGTCCTCTGGTTTGGAGCCGTGTGGAGGGTCTAAACCAGAGGCTCAGACGACTCTGCGACTATAATGGTTGCAAATTCATCGACCTCCGTTATTGGGTGGAGAACTGTAGGGCCCCCCTAGACAGGTCAGGCGTGCACTACACACCGGAAGCAGCTACTAGGGTAGCAGAGTACGTGTGGCGTGCACACGGGGGTTTTTTAGGTTAGAGGGACCCCCCCTTGGGCGAAACGATAAAATACCTGACGGCTTACCAGAGAGGACATTATCATCGTTGATAAAGAACGTCCGTCCTCAGAGACCAAAAACAGGAAAAGTTAACGTAATATTGGTAAACTGCAGGAGTATCCAGGGCAAGGTTCCTGAATTAGTATCTCTTATTGAAGGAAATAGTGCGCATATAGTATTAGGAACGGAAAGTTGGTTAAAACCGGAAGTGAACAGTAACGAAATACTAGACACAGAATGGAATATATACCGCAAGGATAGGATAAACGCCAATGGTGGAGGAGTATTTATAGCAGTAAAGAATTCAATAATATCCAGTGAAGTTATTAGCGAATGCGAATGTGAAATAATCTGGGTTAAGCTAAGTATCAAAGGTGGGTCAGATATGATAGTCGGATGCTTCTATAGACCACCTGCATCAGCAACCGTAGTAGTTGAGCGCCTCAGAGAGAACCTGCAGAACGTCGTGAAGAAGTTTCGTGATCATACTATTGTAATAGGGGGAGACTTCAATCTACCAGGTATAGAATGGGATAGTCACACAATCAGAACTGGAGCCAGGGACAGAGACTCTTGTGACATTATCCTGACTGCCTTGTCCGAGAATTACTTCGAGCAGATAGTTAGAGAACCAACTCGTGAAGCTAACGTTTTAGACCTCATAGCAACAAATAGACCGGAACTTTTCGACTCCGTGAATGTAGAAGAGGGTATCAGTGATCATAAGTCAGTGGTTGCATCAATGACTACAAGTATAATAAGAAATGCCAAGAAAGGAAGGAAAATATATTTGCTTAACAAGAGTGATAGGGCACAAATCGCAGAATATCTGAGTGACCACCATCAAACGTTCATTTCTGAGGAAGAGGATGTGGAACAAAAATGGAAAAAATTCAGAAACATCGTCCAGTACGCCTTAGATAAGTTCGTACCGACTAAGGTCCAAAGCGAGGGGAAAGATCCACCGTGGTATAACAATCATGTACGAAAGGTACTACGGAAACAAAGAAAGCTTCATCATAGGTTTAAGAGTAGTCGAATCATAGCTGATAAGGAAAAGCTGAACGAAGCGAAAAAGAGCGTAAAGAGAGCAATGAGAGAAGCATTCAACGAATTCGAACATAAAACATTGGCAAACAATCTAAACAAGAACCCTAAAAAGTTTTGGTCATATGTAAAATCGGCAAGCGGATCTAAATCCCCTATTCAGTCACTCGTTGACCACGATGGCACCGAAACAGAGGACGACCGAAGAAAGGCAGAAATACTGAATTCAGTGTTCCGAAACTGTTTCACTGCGGAAAATCGTAACACGGTCCCTGACTTCAGCCGTCGCACGGACGCCAAAATGGAAAATATTGAAATAAACGATATCGGAATTGAAAAACAACTGCTATCACTTAGTAGCGGAAAAGCATCCGGACCAGACGAGATACCCTTAAGATTCTACAGTGATTATGCTAAAGAACTTGCCCCCTTTCTATCAGCAATTTATCGTAGATCGCTGGAAGAACGTAAAGTACCTAGCGACTGGAAGAAAGCGCAGGTCGTTCCCATTTTCAAGAAGGGTCATAAATCAGATGCGAATAATTATAGGCCTATTTCGCTTACGTCAATCTGTTGTAGAATAATGGAACATGTTTTGTGTTCTCGTATTATGACGTTCTTAGATAATACAAATCTCCTTCATCATAACCAACATGGATTCCGCAAACAGAGATCATGTGAAACTCAGCTCGCCCTATTTGCCCAAGAAATTCACAGTGCCGTAGACACTGGCGAGCAGATTGATGCCGTATTCCTGGACTTCAGGAAGGCATTTGATACGGTTCCGCACTTACGTTTAATGAAAAAAAATACGAGCTTACGGAATATCGGACCAGGTTTGTGATTGGATTCAGGATTTCCTAGAAGAAAGAACTCAACATGTCATTCTTAACGGTTCAAAATCTGCAGATGTAGAGGTAATTTCGGGAGTACCGCAAGGAAGCGTGATAGGACCTTTATTGTTTACAATATACATAAATGACTTAGTTGACAACATCGGTAGCTCCGTGAGGCTATTTGCAGATGACACGGTTGTCTACAAGAAAGTAGCAACATCAGAAGACTCGTACGTACTCCAGGAAGACCTGCAGAGGATTAATGGATGGTGCGACAGCTGGCAGCTTTCCCTAAACGTAGATAAATGTAATATAATGCGCATACATAGGGGCAGAAATCCATTCCAGTACGATTATGCCATAGGTGGTAAATCATTGGAAGCGGTAACGACCGTAAAATACTTAGGAGTTACTATCCGGAGCGATCTGAAGTGGAATGATCACATAAAACAAATAGTGGGAAAAGCAGGCGCCAGGTTGAGATTCATAGGAAGAATTCTAAGAAAATGTGACTCATCGACGAAAGAAGTAGCTTACAAAACGCTTGTTCGTCCGATTCTTGAGTATTGCTCATCAGTATGGGACCCTTACCAGGTTGGATTAATAGAAGAGATAGACATGATCCAGCGAAAAGCAGCGCGATTCGTCATGGGGACATTTAGTCAGCGCGAGAGCGTTACGGAGATGCTGAACAAGCTCCAGTGGCGGACACTTCAAGAAAGGCGTTACGCAATACGGAGAGGTTTATTATCGAAATTACGAGAGAGCACATTCCGGGAAGAGATGGGCAACATATTACTACCGCCCACATATATCTCGCGTAATGATCACAACGAAAAGATCCGAGAAATTAGAGCAAATACGGAGACTTACAAGCAGTCGTTCTTCCCACGCACAATTCGTGAATGGAACAGGGAAGGGGGGATCAGATAGTGGTACAATAAGTACCCTCCGCCACACACCGTAAGGTGGCTCGCGGAGTATAGATGTAGATGTAGATGTAGATATGCAAATGATTAGATTTTCAGAGCATTCACACAACGTTGGCGCCGGTGGCGACACCTACAACGTGCTGACATACGGAAAGTTTGCAACCGATTTCTCATACACAAATAGCAGTTGACCGGCGTTGTCTTGTGAAACGTTGATGTGATGCCACGTGTAAGGAGGAGAAATGCGTACCATCACGTTTCCGACTTTGATACACGTCGGATTGTAGCCTATCGCGATTGCGGTTTATCGTATCGCGACATTGCTGCTCGCCTTGGTCGACATCCAATGACTGTTAGCAGAATATGGAATCGGTGGTTCAGGAGGGTAATACGGAACTCCGTGCTGGATCCCAACGGCCTCGTTTCACTAGCAGTTGAGATGAGAGGCATCTTATCCGCATTTCTGTAACGGATAGTGCAGCCACGTCTCGGTCCCCTGGGGACGTTTGCAAGACAACAACCATCTGCACGAACAGTTCGATGACGTTTGCAGCAGCATGGACTATCAGCTCGGAGACCATTGTTGCGGTTACCCTTGACGGTGCATCACAAACAGGAGCGCCCGCGATGGTGTACTCAACGACGAACCTGGGTGCACGAATGGCAAAACGTCATTTTTTCGGATGAATTCAGGTTCTGTTTACAGCATCATGATGGTCGCATCCGTGTTTGGCGACATCGAGGTGAACGCACATTGGAAGCGTGTATTCGTATCGCCATACTGGCGTATCACCCGGCGTGATGGTATGGGGTGCCATTGGTTACACGTCTCGGTCACCTCTTGTTCACACTGACGGCACTTTGAACAGTGGACTTTACATTTCAGATGTGTTACGGCCCGTGGCTCTACCCTTCATTCGATCCCTGCGAAACCCTACATTTCAGCAGGATAATGCACGACCGCATGTTGCAGGTCCTATACGGGCCTTTCTGGATACAGAAGATGTTCGACCGCTACCCTGGCCAGCACATTCTCCAGATCTCTCACCAATTGAAAACGTCTGGTCAATGGTGGCCGAGCAACTGGCTCGTCACAATACGCCAGTCACTACTCTTGATGAACTGTGGTATCGTGCTGAAGCTGCATGGGCAGCTGTACCTGTACACGCCATCCAAGCTCTGTTTGACACAATGCCCAGGCTTATCAAGGCCGTTATTACGGCCAGAGTTGGTAGTTCTGGATACTGATTTCTCAGGATCTATGCACCCAAATTACGTGAAAATGTAATCACATGTCAGTTCTTCTTGGTGTAGCAATTTTAATGGGCAGTAGTGTATATCAAGATAGGCATACTCTTAATAATATAAACAGATACATTAGGGCTTGCTGAAAGGTAATGTCTCTGAATTTTTTATGTGAAAGCCCTAAAAGCATTTTAAATAAGACAAGCTATATTAACATTCCACATCTTTATTCCTCAAGACTGCCTATTTATTTGTGACGATGGCGACGAACACATTTCCTCCAACGAGAGACGAGTTCGTTGATACCGTCACTGTAGGATGTCTGCCTTTATTGGCAGAGCCACACCCTCACCTCCGCTAGTACCGCTTTATCACTATGAAAGTGAACTCCTCAAAGGCGCTCCTTAAGTTTTGGAAACAGATAAAAAACGAATGGGGCCAAGTCGTGACTATATGAGGGGGAAAGGGGGGGGGGGAGTGATCGCTGACAGCGAACCGAAGGCGTCAGGCATCGGGTTGTTGCAGATGTCGCACCACTCGTGTGTGCTCTGGCATTGTCATGCTAAACGGCAATGTGCTCCATGTGTGGACGAACTCTTCGAATTCGCACCAACACAATTACGTTACACACCGCAATATTACACTGCAATTCGGAGTCCTTTAGAGCCAAAGGACTGCAAATACACCGAAGAGCCAAAGAAAGAGGTACACCTGTCTTATAACGTGTAGGATCCCCGCGACCACGCAGAAGTGCCGCAACACGACGTGGCATGGACTCGACTAATGTCTGAATTCATACCATGAATCCTGTAGGGCTCTTTTGAACATCACGTTGCAAGGCATCCCAGATACGCTCAATAATGTTCATGCCTAGGAAGTTTGGTGACTAGCAGAAGTGTTTAAATTCAGAAGAGTGTTCCTCGAGCCACTCTGTAGCCATTTGGGACGCGTTGGATGTCACATCGTCCTTCTGGAATTTCCCGTCGGAATGCGCAATGGAAATGAATGGATGAAGGTGATCAGACAGGACGCTTACGTACGTGACACCTGTCAGAGTCGTATCTAGAAGTATCAGGGTCCCATAACACTCCAACAGTACAGGCCACACACCATTACAGAACCTCCACCATCTTGAACGATCTCCTGCTGACATGCTGGGTCCATGGATTCATGACGTTGTCTCCATACCCGTACACGCCCATCCGCTCCATACAATTTGAAACGAGACTCGTCCAACCATACAACATGTTTTCAGTCATCAACAGTCCAATTTCGGTGTTGACGGGCCCAGGAGAGGCCAAAAGCTTTGTGTCATGCAGCCAACAAGGGTACACGAATGGGCCTTCGGCTGCGAAAGCCCATATCGATGATGTTACGTTGAATGGGTTGCACATTGACACTTGTTAATGGCCCGGCATTGAAATCTGCATCAATTTGCGGAAGGGCTGCACTTCTGTCACGTTGAACGATTCTGTTCAGTTGTCGATAACGGTCCTGCTCTTGCAGGATCTTTCTCGGGTCGCAGGGATGTCGGAGATTTGATGTTTTACCGGATTCCTGATATTCACGGTACACCCATGAAATGGTCGTACGAGGAATATCCCGACTTCATCGCTACCCTGGAGATGCTGTGTTCCATCGCTCGTGTGCCGACTGTAACACCACTTTCAAACTCACTTAAATTTTGATAACATGCCATTGTAGCAGCAGCAACCGATCTAACAATCACGCCTAATTAACAAGAAGAGTGGCCTACAACTGAATCAGGCTTGGAATCCTGTACTGAGCTCAGAGAAAACTAAGCGTTTCCACACAGTGAATTGTGCACCCAGCGGGGATGTTACAGAGGCTGTGGATCGCAGTTCGCAGGTGGAGGCGCCAACACCAATCGCAGAAACGGCACGGGCAGCAACAGGAGTGGAGTGATGGAGGCAGTAACGGCTAACGTATATAAGACACCCAGCCAAGCCGAGCAGCAGTCATAAAGCGAAGAAATCAAACTGATTTTAATTTCACCGAATATCGTCCTAAGTCCACACGTCCAGGCGATGAGATTGACTACATTAACCTTCCCATTGTGAATGGGTCTAACTGACCCAGTTCGTATACTAAAATTAACATAAAACCGCGATTAATATTTCTACTCTGAAAGGTCTTAGGTAATCCTCGCATATGTAATAATTTACATTGTCGTCAATTCTTATTTCAAAATCTAAAATAATTTGGGAGATTCACAGCATTGACACACATATTGTGAATAGATCGTTCAGACCTCTTCAGAAATTGTCATTTGAATTCTAACAACATTTTATTTGAAACAGATGCGGTTGATTTCGTATGGTCTGCAGTGGCTCAGAAGTATTTCACATTGTTGTAAGAATAGGTACAAGTATAACAATGACACCGTTAGTCTGATTTTGTGTGTCAAAATGGCTAGACGTTTTCTAAGTGATGATCGTGTAACGATGTCGCTTCAGCGTTTCCATACAATCAACATATTTCTCAGATTTGACAAAAAATATAATCGACCACCTAAGTAACATCATGATAAAAAGGCTGCTATCAGGACACTCTTTGAAATGTTTCTGGAACTCTTCCCTAAAATGTTCGTTCCCTACGAAGATGTCGCAGTGGATGAGCAATTGGTTTCAATCAGAAGAAGGTGTCCCTTCCGACAGTATATACCTTCAAAACCCAGAGGTAAATATGGAATATAATTATGGTTGTTATCCACGTAAAAACAGTACATGTCTCTGTGGCGGAAGTGTGTACAGCAAAGCTGGAAAATGGACCATAAGAAAAAAAAAAAAAACAAAGCAGAAATGTTGTTTTGAGGCATGTTGAAAGTACTGAGAAATCTGGACGAAACAATACCACTGATAATTCCTTTACTGACTAAACCATGGGCAAAGAACTTCTCAAGAAAAATCTAACATAGTAGGAATTCTCAGAAAGAACAAAGCTGAATTTTCGAAGGAAATGCAACCAAACAATAGCAGACCAGTACTATAAACCATCTTTGGGTTCCAGAGGGACGTAAAATGTTTCGCACTTGCCAAGAAAAAAAAAAAAAAAAGCAGTTGTATTACTCTCTTGAATGAATCCCATGATAGTAGCCTGTCTTCAGAAGAGCTTATGAAGCCTGAAGTAATGCTACATTACAACAAAACGAAAGGAGGAATTGACAAAACAGACAGATTCGCCAGAACCTATTCGCGAAAAAGGTGTACAAAACGATGGCCTGTTATAAATTGTACATAAGGCGGCTATTTCTAAGAGCTAACTAACCCAAAGCGAGAGGAAAGAATTACCAAGAATCTTTCGAACAAGATCAAAAGTAGTTCTGAGAATATTGCAGAAGTGAGTTACGGAGCAAAACAAAAGAAGACGGGCCAGTGCTAAGAGTGTGAGTCGAAGAAAGACCAAAAAACAAATATAAAGTGTAACAGATGTCAGTCATTCCTCTGGCAAGAGCATGCAAACATTTACTGTAAGAACTGCATAAGTTAGTGCAATAGGCATCTAAACTGAATTCCACACAGTCAATTGTTTTTAATTTAATTTAAATTTTATAATAATGATTGTCTGCAATCAATGTTGAAATTTTTAGCTCTAATGTAGTATTTTGAAGTACCTCATCATCATCATCATCATCATCGTTTAAGACTGATTATGCCTTTCAGCGTTCAGTCTGGAGCATAGTCCAACTTATAAAATTCCTCCATGATCCCCTATTCAGTGCTAACATTGGTGCCTCTTCTGATGTTAAGCTTATTACTTTAAAATCATTCTTAACCGAATCCAGGTACCTTCTCCTTGGTCTACCCCGACTCCTCCTACCCTCTACTGCTGAACCCATGAGTCTCTTGGGTAACCTTGCTTCTCCCATGCGTGTAACATGACCCCACCATCTAAGCCTGTTCGCCCTGACTGCTAAATCTATAGAGTTCATTCCCAGTTTTTCTTTGATTTCCTCATTGTGGACACCCTCCTGCCATTGTTCCCATCTAATAGTACCTGCAGTCATCCTAGCTACTTTCATATCATTAACCTCAGCCTTATTGATAAGGTAACCTGAATCCACCCAGCTTTAGCTCCCATACAACAAAGTTGGTCGAAAGATTGAATGGTGCACAGATAACTTAGTTTTAGTACTGACTTTCGTCTTGCAGAAGAGAGTAGATCGTAGCTGAGCGCTCACTGCATTAGCTTTGCTACACCTCGCTTGCAGTTCTTTCACTATGTTGCCATCCTGTGAGAATATGCATCCTAAGTATTTGAAACCGCCTACCTGTTCTAACTTTGTTCCTCCTATTTGGCACTCAATCCGTTTATATCACTTTCCCACTGACATTACTTTCGTTTTGGAGATGCTAATCTTCATACCATAGTCCTTACATTTCTGATCTAGCTTTGAAATATTACTTTGCAAACTTTCAATCGAATCTGCCATTACAACTAAGTCATCCGCATATACGAGACTGCTTAAATCCATAAATAATATGAACAACAGTGGAGATAGGTTGTAGCCTTGTCTTACCCCTGAAACTACTCTGAACCATGAACTCCATTTAACGTCAACTCTAACTGCTGCCTGACTATCTATGTAAAGACCTTCAATTGCTTGCAAAAGTTTGCCTCCTATTCCATAATCTCGTAGAACAGGCAATAACTTCCTCCTAGGAACCCAGTCATATGCCTTTTCTAGATCTATAAAGCATAGATACAATTCCCTGTTCCACTCGTAACACTTCTCCATTATTTACCGTAAGCTAAAGATCTTGTCCTGACAACCTCTAAGAGGCCTAAACGCACACTGATTTTCATCCAATTTGTCATCACCTAAATTCAACAATACCTGATAAGATTTTACCCATATCGTTGATTAAAGAGATACCTCTGTAGTTGTTACAATCTTTTCTGTTTCCATGTTTAAAGATTGGTGTGATTACTGCTTTAGTCCAGTCTGACGGAACCTGTCCCGACTCCCACGCCATTTCAACTATCCTGTGTAGCCATTTAAAACCTGACATTCCACTGTATTTGATGAGTTCCGACTTAATTTCATCCACCCTAGCCGCTTTATTGCACTGCAATCTATTGACCATTTTCTCCACGTCCTCAAATGTGATCCTATTTCCATCATCATTCCTATCCCATTGTACATCGAAATCTGAAACATTACTGATCGTATTTTCACCTACATTGAGAAACTCTTCAAAATATTCCCTCCATCTGCCCAAGGCATCAACAGGATTCACCAGCAGTTTTCCTGACCTGTCCAAAATACTTGTCATTTCCTTCTTACCTCCCTTTCGAAGACTGCTAATTACACTCCTGAATGGTTTTCCAGCAGCTTGACCCAAAGTCTCCAACCTGTTCCTTCCCAAGATTTCTTCTTGGATGCTGCAATTATCTGTTTGGCTTTGTTTCTTTCTTCAACATAACTTTCTCTGTCTACCTGAGTTCTAGTATGTAGCAGTTATTGATACGCCTTCTTTTTCCTTTACAGGCTGCCTTGACTGCGTCATTCCACCAAGCTATTTGCTTCATCCTACCTTTACACACTACTGTTCCAAGACATTCTTTAGCCACTTCTAGTACTGTGTCCCTGTACCTTGTCCATTCCTTTTCCAATGACTGTAACTGACTATATTCAACTAACTGGTACCTTTCTGAGATAACTGTTATGTACTTGTGCTTGATTTCCTTATCCTGAAGTTTCTCCACTCTTACCCTCCTACATATGGACCTGACCTCCTGCACTTTCGGCCTCACAATACCAATTTCACTGCAGGTTAAATAGTGATCAGTGTCATCAAAGAATCTCCTGAATACACGTGTGTCCCTCACAGCCTTTTTTTCAACTAAAAATTTGTAAATGATATTTTATTTTGTAATAATTATGTTCAATAAATTTTGATTAGTTCCAAAGTTTTTATTCATAAAAAACAACCTACAAAACGCGTTTTTAAGTACCATCTAAGATTTTTTTTTCATACAACCATGTATGTGGGGCACTTTTTTAAATAGCGGGTCTGACTGACCTTTTCACAATATGTGTTTCTGTGTTTGAAATAAGATGTTGTTGTCTTCAGCCCTGAGACTGGTTTGATGCAGCTCTCCATGTTACTCTATCCTGTGCAAGCTTCTTCATCTCACAGTACTTACTGCAACCTACATCCTTCTGAATCTGCTTAGTGTATTCATCTCTCGGTCTCCTTCTACAATTTTTACCCTCCACGCTGCTCTCCAATGCTAAATTGGTGATCCCTTGATGCCTCAGAACATGTCCTACCAACTGATCCCTTCTTCTAGTCAAGTTGTGCCACAAACTCCTCTTCTCCCCAACTCTATTCAATACCTCCTCATTAGTTATGTGATCTACCCATCTAATCTTCAGCATTCTTCTGTAGCACTACATTTCGAAAGCTTCTATTCTCTTCTTGTCCAAACTATTTATCGTCCATGTTTCACTTCCATACAAATACTTTCAGAAACGACTTCCTAACACTTAAATCTATACTCGATGTTAACAAATTTCTCTTCTACAGAAACGCTTTCCTTGCCATTGCTAGTCTACATTTTATATCCTCTCTACTTCGACCATTATCAGTTATTTTGCTCCCCAAATAGCTAAACTCCTTTACTACTCTAAGTGTCTCATTTCTTAATTTAATTGCCTCAGCATCACCCGACTTAATTCGACTACATTCCATTATCCTTGTTTTGCTTTTGTTGATGTTCGTCTTATACCCTCCTTTCAAGACACTGTCCATACCGTTCAACTGCTCTTCCAAGTCCTTTGCTGTCTCTGACAGAATTACAATGTCATCGGCAAACCTCAACGTTCTTATTTCTTCTCCCTGGACTTTAATACCTACTCCGATTTTTTCTTTTGTTTCTTTTACTGCTTGCTCAATATACAGATTGAAAGGAAGGTTAAAACCGCGCGTGTGCAGACGAAAGAACTGAAAATATCATCTGTCTTCTGGCTACGTCGGTCATCGGCGCCGCTGTGACCGAAGCCTAAAAAAGCTATTTGTGTTTCCTGCGTGAAGTGGCTCGTGTCAGCAACGGTTGCCGCGAGGGGTGGGGTAGGGTGGAAGCCCTGGGGGCCGCGGCCGTTGCGTACAGCTGGTGACGCAGGAAGCACGCGAGACGGGGTGGCAGCCAGGTGCACGTGCGGCAGCTGCACGTGGACGCCCCTTCCCTCTACTGCTGCTGCTGCTGCTGGCGCGACCTTGAGACGCACCCTCCACCAGCCACCAGCCGCGCCAGCTGGGCGGCGCCGCGGCAAGAGGGTTGAGGGATGGGGAAAGGGGGGGGGGGGGGCAGTCATCCCCGCAACGGTCGCAACCGACACGTGACATCCGAGCCGCCCGGATTCGTTACGTCATCTCCACCCTGCAACTGTCCGTAACTCTCGTGCTAATGCGAGTCTCTCGCAAAAGAGCTTGCCCGGAGAAAACTAGTGCAGCGTCTAAGAGGCCTCGTACTATTCTTATCGAAGATACCTACCGTCAGTTTAAAAAGAACTCTAAATGCTTCACTTGAGTGAAGGTAATGTCCTTAGCTGCTTTACCATTACTAATTCGTAAACACAAACATAGGTGTGTAGAACACGATCATTAACATCTGGTCTTAGCGACCTGATTATTCCTTCACTAAATTTTTTCGTATAGTTGTTGTTGTTGTTGTGGTCTCCATCTTATACCCTCCTTTCAAGACACTGTCCATTCCGTTCAACTGCTCTTCCAAGTCCTTTACTGTCTCTGGCAGACTTACAATGTCATCGGCGAACCTCAAAGTTTTTATTTCTTCTGCATGGATTTTAATACCTAACCATACAGTAAAGCTGCATGCCCTCGGGAAAAATTACGGCTGTAGTTTCCCGTTGCTTTCAGCCGTTCGCAGTACCTGCACAGCACGGCCGTTTTGGTTAGTGTTACAAGGCCAGATCAGTCAATCATCCAGACTGTTGTCCCTGCAACTACTGAAAAGGCTACTGCCCCTCTTCAGGAACCACAAGTTTATCTGGTCTCTCAACAGATAGCCCTCCGTTGTGGTTGCACCTACGGTACGGCTGTCTGTATCGCTGAGGCACGCAAGCCTCCCCACCAACGATAAGGTCCATGGTTCATTGGGGGAGGGGGGGGGGGGGGGATTCAGAGAGTTATCATTTAAAAAAAAATATTTATACGTTTAGGATGACATTTTTCTTCTTTTTATGTGAAGCATCAAATTGAATATTGTTTAAATTTTGTTTACTAGCGTTCAGTAACAGTCAAGCACAATATTTGTGTAATAACCAGCAAAGATATCGGACATGCCGCCTTGTTTTCCATGTGTATTGTCAGTAATTGTATCCTGTACATCTTGCAATATGTTGCCACTATCGTCGTCATCATTATCATCATCATCATCGTCATCATCACACCATTCTCAATGTCAGCCTGTGACCATACTTATTTCTTCTCTGATTATTTTCTGTCACATCAGTAATTATAAAGTCAGTATCTGAGTAATCATTGTGCACCTCAGATTCGTCACTGCTCTCCTGCAACCATTCTGAATGTTTGTTCCCGAAACTGGCATCACTGTACCGTATTGTCTCATTCCTTGGGCCTCTTGTAAATTTACGCGCACATACAAAAAAGATATCGCAAAACAAAAGGGGCCGGCCGGTGTGGCCGTGCGGTTCTAGGCGCTTCAGTCTGGAACCTCGTGACCGCTACGGTCGCAGGTTCGAATCCTGCCTCGGGCTTGGATGTGTGTGATGTCCTTAGGTTAGTTAGGTTTAAGTAGTTCTAAGTTCTAAGGGACTGATGACCACAGATGTTAAGTCCCATAGTGCTCAGAGCCATTTGAACCATTTTTTGAAAACAAAAGGAGTAATTGTTGTTGTTGTTGTGGTCTTCAGTCCTGAGACTGGTCTGATGCAGCTCTCCATGCCACTCTATCCTGTGCAAGCTTCTTCATCTCCCAGTACCTACTGCAACCTACATCCTTCTGAACCTGCTTAGTGTATTGATCTCTTGGTCTCCCTCTACGATTTTTACCCTCCACGCTGCCCTCCAATGCTAAATTTGTGATCCCTCGATGCCTCAGAACATGTCCTACCAACCGATCCCTTCTTCTAGTCAAGTTGTGCCACAAACTTCTCTTCTCCCCAATCCTATTCAATACCTCCTCATTAGTTACGTGATCTACCCACCTTATCTTCAGCATTCTTCTGTAGCACCACATTTCGAAAGCTTCTATTCTCTTCTTGTCCAAACTAGTTATCGTCCATGTCTCACTTCCATACATGGCTACACTCCATACAAATACTTTCAGAAACGCCTTCCTGACACCTAAATCTATATTCGATGTTAACAAATTTCTCTTCTTGAGAAACGCTTTCCTTGCCATTGCCAGCCTACATTTTATATCCTCTCTACTTCGACCATCATCGGTTATTTTACTCCCTAAATAGCAAAACTCCTTTACTACTTTAAGTGTCTCATTTCCTAATCTAATTCCCTCAGCATCACCCGACTTAATTTGACTACATTCCATTATCCTCGTTTTGCTTTTGTTGATGTTCATCTTATATCCTCCTTTCAAGACACTGTCCATTCCGTTCAACTGCTCTTCCAAGTCCTTTGCTTTCTCTGACAGAATTACAATGTCATCGGCGAACCTCAAAGTTTTTACTTCTTCTCCATGAATTTTAATACCTACTCCGAATTTTTCTTTTGTTTCCTTTACTGCTTGCTCAATATACAGATTGAATAACATCGGGGAGAGGCTACAACCCTGTCTCACTCCTTTCCCAACCACTGCTTCCCTTTCATGCCCCTCGACTCTTATAACTGCCATCTGGTTTCTGTACAAATTGTAAATAGCCTTTCGCTCCCTGTATTTTACCCCTGACACCTTCAGAATTTGAAAGAGAGTATTCCAGTCAACATTGTCAAAAGCTTTCTCTAAGTCTACAAATGCTAAAAACGTAGGTTTGCCTTTTCTTAATCTTTCTTCCAAGATAAGTCGTAAGGTCAGTATTGCCTCACGTGTTCCAACATTTCTACGGAATCCAAACTGATCTTCCCCGAGGTCGGCTTCTACCAGTTTTTCCATTCGTCTGTAAAGAATTCGCGTTAGTATTTTGCAGCTGTGACTTATTAAACTGATAGTTCGGTAACTTTCACATCTGTCAACACCTGCTTTCTTTGGGATTGGAATTATTATATTCTTCTTAAAGTCTGAGGGTATTTCGCCTGTCTCATACATCTTGCTCACCAGATGGTAGAGTTTTGTCATGACTGGCTCTCCTGCGGCCATCAGTAGTTCTAATGGAATGTTGTCTGCTCCCGGGGCCTTGTTTTGACTCAGGTCTTTTAGTGCTCTGTCAAACTCTTCACGCAGTATCTTATCTCCCATTTCATCTTCATCTACATCCTCTTCCATTTCCATAATATTGTCCTCAAGTACATCGCCCTTGTATAAACCCTCTATATACTCCTTCCACCTTTCTGCTTTCCCTTCTTTGCTTAGAACTGGGTTGCCATCTGAGCTCTTGATATTCATACAAGTGGTTCTCTTATCTCCAAAGGTCTCTTTAATTTTCCTGTAGGCAGTATCTATCTTACCCCTAGTGAGACAAGCCTCTACATCCTTACATTTGTCCTGTAGCCATCCCTGCTTAGCCGTTTTGCACTTCCTGTCGATTTCATTTTTGAGACGTTTATATTCCTTTTTGCCTGCTTCATTTACTGCATTTTTATATTTTCTCCTTTCATCAATTAAATTCAATATTTCTTCTGTTACCCAAGGATTTCTATTAGCCCGCGTCTTTTTACCTACTTGATCGTCTGCTGCCTTCACCACTACATCCCTCAGAGCTACCCATTCTTCTTCTACTGTATTTCTTTCCCCCATTCCTGTCAATTGTTCCCTAATGCTCTCCCTGAAACTCTGTACAACCTCTGGTTCTTTCAGTTTATCCAGGTCCCATCTCCTTAAATTCCCACCTTTTTGCAGTTTCTTCAGTTTCAATCTGCAGTTCATAACCAATAGATTGTGGTCAGAATCTACATCTGCCCCAGGAAATGTCTTACAATTTAATACTTGGTTCCTAAATCTCTGTCTTACCATTATATAATCTATCTGAAACCTGTCAGTATCTCCAGGCTTCTTCCATGTATACAGCCTCCTTTCATGATTCTTGAACCAAGTGTTAGCTATGATTAAGTTATGCTCTGTGCAAAATTCTACAAGGCGGCTTCCTCTTTCATTCCTTCCCCCCAATCCATATTCACCTACTATGTTTCCTTCTCTCCCTTTTCCTACTGACGAATTCCAGTCACCCATGACTATTAAATTTTCGTCTCCCTTCACTACCTGAATAATTTCTTTTATCTCGTCATACATTTCATCTATTTCTTCATCCTCTGCAGAGCTAGTTGGCATATAAACTTGTACTACTGTAGTAGGCATGGGCTTTGTGTCTATCTTGGCCACAATAATGCGTTCACTATGCTGTTTGTAGTAGCTAACCCGCACTCCTATTTTTTTATTCATTATTAAACCTACTCCTGCATTACCCCTATTTGATTTTGTATTTATAACCCTGTAATCACCTGACCAAAAGTCTTGTTCCTCCTGCCACCGAACTTCACTAATTCCCACTATATCTAACTTTAACCTATCCATCTCCCTTTTTAAATTTTCTAACCTACCTGCCCGATTAAGTGATCTGACATTCCACGCTCCGATCCGTAGAACGCCAGTTTTCTTTCTCCTGATAACGACGTCCTCTTGAGTAGTCCCCGCCCGGAGATCCGAATGGGGGACTATTTTACCTCCGGAATGTTTTACCCAAGAGGACGCCATCATCATTTAATCATACAGTAGAGCTGCATGTCCTCGGGAAAAATTACGGCTGTAGTTTCCCCTTGCTTTCAGCCGTTCGCAGTACCAGCACAGCAAGGCCGTTTTGGTTAATGTTACAAGGCCAGATCAGTCAATCATCCAGACTGTTGCCCCTGCAACTACTGAAAAGGCTGCTGCCCCTCTTCAGGAACCACATGTTTGTCTGGCCTCTCAACAGATACCCCTCCGTTGTGGTTGCACCTACGGTACGGCCATCTGTATCGCTGAGGCACGCAAGCCTCCCCACCAACGGCAAGGTCCATGGTTCATGGGGGGAAAGGAGTAATATAAAAAGTAAATCATATGTATTACGAAACATCCGGTCTAACAGACCGATCCATTTCGTACGTAATACGAAACAACCAGCCGGTCATACCTGTACTTTTTATGAAATTAGTAAATACCTGTCAAGGAGAAGCCACAAACTGAATTGCAATGTTTGTGTTACGCAAATGATTCGCCAGTGAGAAGGTACTGTGGAGGGAATATCGCCAAACAGAACAGTGTTGCCACACGATACGTTTGAAAAACCCTAAAGGTCTCCCATGACCCTAGAGGTTAAAGACACTAGTTGATTCTTTGCAAACAGAGAGAGAAAAAAAAGACAACAACAGTCGCTGTTAATAATGATATTTATTTGCTCAAATAGCGCAGTTACCGCCTCAGAACCGATAGTTTCATCTTCAGATGGCTGTTTACGGTTAGACTGTATTTGCTGTTATTTACGTTAGTTTTTGGTTTTTCTTGTACCTAGTAACAAACGAAAATACCGTAAACAAATCTGTAAGATAGAACTGTTTTAGTATTAGGTACTTATTCAATCTAGCGCTGTTCACTGCACACTTATTTGTTGTGTAAATATGCACGTAGTTAGAGCACCAACACAAACCGAATAACTTTTGCCACGTGGAAGACAATATAAAAAGATGGCGTTATGATAGATAAAACAGAGCCATACAATTTTTCCCCTAGAGATGATACAATCTTAGATTACTTACAATGTACATCAATGAACATATCGTTGCATCTCTGAGAGACAAATTATTTGGCACTGTTCTATATGTGATATCGCCGTATTTGTATACAGCCTTCCATAAGGTAAAAACTATTCGATGAGTATGTGGTGCTCTACACTATGTGAATATTTATACACCAGATACATGCTTTATGTATTTTTTATTATTTCGTGAATACAAGCAGTCAGCAGTGGAAATTAATGACGTGAGTATTTTGACGCAAATAGCTTAAACTAAAACAATTCTAGCTTAGAGGCTGGTTTGTATTATTTCATTCGTTACAGTTACAGTTAAATGTGCCATTTCACACATCGTTTTCTTTCCAAATAGGGCACCACAGCCCCAAAGAACTGTTCTGATGCACGAAGTACGGACAGTGAGAACTGGTTAGTTTAGTCCAAGAAAAAAGTAGTAGTTTTGGCATCCTTAGGATGAAAAACATCATAATCGGTATATAGCTCGGAATCTATGGACTGAAGCCGCAGCCACACTGGAAACCACAAGCTGGCAAAATTTTTACCAAAAATCTGAGCCTAAATTATATCCTCAAAAAATAACTCGTTGAAGTAAGAAGGGTGGAGTATCTTTAAGTTACTGTAGTGGATCTTTTTTGAGTTGTGGTAGGCGGGCATTACCTGTCTACGTAGTGTTATTACTACTTACCAATGGTTTTGCGCCAGTACGACGATGATTCTGTTATATGAAGCTATTTACAAAGGTGGTCTATGTGTTTCCACTTTCCAGCGCTATAGGTGTTCAGAATATCTTATTCTGAAATTTATGTTTACCTTTCACACACGTGCTGAATAGCAATCACTGAAGGTTGACTGCATTCGCCGTAACCATAAATCATCTTTACAACTTAGGACTTGGATATCTTTAAAACTGTACTAGATATCAAAAAACGGTTTTCTTCATGTGATAAAACAACTCAAAGCTTCTTTTTTCTTTCCAAACATTCCAAAACACGCAATTTTCACGCAAAACTGGACTTGAAAACGTGATAAAATGTGGAGACCACAGGAGAAAGTTCAGTGTGTGGCCCGGCTAATATAGGCGACGTCCGATATCCAAGTGCAACGAAACTTTCCAACACGGTATGGAAGGCAACCACCATCCCGACAGACTATTCCGGCTTGGCGTACGTCATTTATGGAAACAGGTAGTGTTCGCCATCTGTTTCGCCCTCCACGATGGTAAAGTAAAGCACGCGTTTGCAAGGAGTCCCACAAAATCGGTGAGTAATTCGGCCAGAGAGTTGGAAATAAGACGGTCAACAGCGCACAGTGTCTTTCATAAGAGTTTACGGCTGTATCTCTACAAGCTGCAGCTGCTTCAGGCCTTAACGCCTACAGATTAACCTCACCGCGAACAGTTTGCAGTGGATACGCTAGGCAAGACTGACGTAAACAATGTTTTTTTTTTTGGAAATGATTTGTTTCTCCGATAAGGCAGCGTTTCATGCATCTGGCAAACTGAATCGTCATAACCATCACATATGGGATTCGCAGCTCCTCATGTTACACGTTAAACGGAAGGAAACGGTCCCTAGGTCAATATTTGGTGCGGACTGATGCTCAATTGCATCATCGGTCCATTTTTTTCCATCGAGTCTGCCGTCAACGGTGGTGCTTACCTGGACATGTTACGAGAGTTTGCTGTGCCGCAATTGGGACACCTCCAACCTGATGCCATATTCCAATAGGAAGGGGCACCACTCCACTGGTCTCTAAATGTCGTCAATTTCTAGATGAAAAGTTTCCAGATAGCTGGATTGGACGAGATGGTCCAATTCGATTGCTGCCACGATACCCGAACCTCTCACTACTAGACCTTTTGTAAGGGATCTGGTGAACCTGACCAAGGTTAGAGACGCACGCATTAGCAAAGAAATGTTCAAATGTGTGTGAAATCTTATGGGACTTAACTGCTAAGGTCATCAGTCCCTAAGCTTACACACTACTTAACCTAAATTATCCTAAGGACAAACACACACACAACCATGCCCGAGGGAGGGCTCGGAACATCCGCCGGCACCAGCCGCACAGCACGCATTAGCAATGCATTTGAAAATGTCACCATGCAGATCTTGAATCTTACGTGGAAAGAAATGGAATTCCGACTAGACATTATCCGTGTCACTAAGGATGCATACGTTGACGCATGAGAATGAGGAAAAAAAGACTTTATGCGTTATCTTACCATATGTTGGAAACCATCTGTTAATATCTAGAATAGTTTTAAAGGTATTTAAGTCTTAAGTTGTGAGGATAGTTTATGGACACCCTACATGTCTGTTTTGCTGAATTTATTTTAAGTTGTGAAGGGTGTTTTTAATCTTGCTCTTCAATGTCACCACCGGCCGGAGTGGCCGTGCGGTTCTAGGCGCTACAGTCTGGAACCGCGTGACCGCTACGGTCGCAGGTTCGAATCCTGCCTCGGGCATGGATGTGTGTGATGTCCTTAGGTTAGTTAGGTTTAAGTAGTTCTAAGTTCTAGGGGACTGATGACCACAGCAGTTAAGTCCCATAGTGCTCAGAACCATTTGAACCATTTTTCAATGTCACCTCGAATACTGTCGGGTATGTAATAGGACGCTTCTGGCGTTATATCATATACTCGTATAGTTTGTCTGTTTATTTCAGTAACTGAAGAAAGATTGTACAGTATTCGCCAAGTTCTTATCAAGACAGATACAGTTCGTTCACGTCCATTCGGCGTCTCATTAATAGCAAAAATCGCAATGCAGTACTCACTGCCAAGCACAGAGGCTTCGCGGGATCCATCCCGCCCAAAAACGTTAAAACAGATCCGAACCTCCTTGATAGAAGTGATTCTAATCCAACCCAACCTCTTTGATCCCTTCAAAAACCGACAAGGAACATCGGGCGCACTGTGACCCAGCTGTCGGCAGATGTTATCGGCCATCTCGGGCGATGCATTCCAGCACCGCATCCAATGCGATTCACTATTTGGTCATTACCAACCATTTATCATCCTAACCTTAACAGCATTTGTAGATATAGAGAAACCTATTGACAATGTTGAATGGAGTATACGTTTTGAAACTTTGTTCGTGGAAGGAATAAAACATAAGCAGTCTACAACTTGCACAGATGTCATTATGCAATTATAGAAATAGAAGGAGGTGAAAGGTAAGCGATAGTTGAGGGAAGTGAGAGAGCGTTGTAACTTATTCGTGACGTCATTCAGTCTGCACACAGAGCAATCAATAAAGGAAACCAAGGAGATATTTGAAAAGAAAATTAAATTTCAGAGGAAGAATAGTCAGGTTATCCAGTGATGCAACGCTGTCAGAGATGGCAAAGAACACAGAATAACCGTTGAACACAAGGGAAAGTTTTATATTTATGGTGTCTGTTTTTCAGACATGTCCGAAACAACACACGCCACACGTGTAAAATACGTTCGAAAGAAGACACCAAGCATATAAAATGCATGCGTCTTAACGGCAAGAAATGATACCTCAGTGCGGATGCACTCTTCCTTCGAGTTCATAAGGGAATCGGGTGAGGCTGCCAGCAATGAGGATAACGGGCAGGGGACACCAAGTATGTAGTGTGTGACAGTGGGAACTTAGGTTCAAAAATGGTTCAAATGGCTCTGAGCACTATGGGACTCAACATCTTAGGTCATAAGTCCCCTAGAACTTAGAACTACTTCAACCTAACTAACCTAAGGACATCACACACACTCATGCCCGAGGCAGGATTCGAACCTGGGAACTTAGGTTTGACGAGAAGCGTACTTGGATAGCTGATGTGGTTAACGCGACCGCTCGCCAAAACGGGAAATCCGGAGTCACAGTCCGGCACAAATTTCCACTTGTTGCCACTGGATTTATTTCAGTGCCTGATTGCAGCTGATGTCGGAATTTCTCTTTCCTCACAGTAATAGATCTTGAACAGAGGTTATAAAATGAACATCATCAATAAAAGTAAAACAAGGAAGTGGAATAAGAGCGAATTAAATTTTGATTAGGAAATGATACATTAAAATTAGTTGGGGAGTTTGCTGTTTGGGCGTGAAAGTAATTGACGATGGACGAAGCAGAGACGACTAACAGTGGCAAGAAAAGAATTTCTGAAAGAGAACGATTTGTCGGTAATGAATATAAATTTAAACGACTGGAAGTTTTCTGCGAAACTGTTTATCTGAAAAGTAACCTTGTACAGAAGTGAAACGTGGGTGTTAAGTAGTTCAGACAAGAAAAATTTTTGATCTGTGGTGCTCCAGAAGAGTGCCAAAAATTAGCTGGATAGATCGGATAATTAAGAGATCGGTAAAAAATAAGTTTATAACGTAACTTGAGAATGGTCTAGAAGTCGAAACCCGTCATAATATAAAACATATTTATGAAGCTGGTGCTGTTATTTATTCAAGTATTTTATAAGTGCCTTCTTATTGATAATTTCCTATTATTATTTATTGTATTAAGATATTCCAAAACAGACGTTGCTGCGTTACCGGCGCAGAAGCAATTATTGAGAGTTCAACTCCTATCGGTCGGGTATGTGACGTTTTCGTGGACTTCCCCGACAGCAGCGTCACGGGCTTTCCGCCAGAGACGACCTTTGGCCACAGGTATCGTGCGCCCCTCGTTTCTCGAATCGAATGCGACAGCGGGTAGGGCGCATGCGCGCGAGCAGCCCTGGGGGCGAGGTCGGCAGTTAGGCCGTTGCCACGACAACGTCAGCGACGCGCGCCTGTTGCCTTGCCGTAGTGTACGCAGCCGAAGGCCGCGTTATTTATTCAGTACGCCCCAGACATAAACAGCGACCTTTCTTGTCACTGCTGCAAGGTGTCTGCTCCGTTATGGGTCAGCCTTTATGGGAACAGCGCACACAAAGTACGGCCGGCAACAGGCTGTGTCCTGATAATACCCAAAGTACATCACACGTAAGCAATTCTGACAGAACATTGCTTCGTCATCAACACATTTCGGTCTAGAACGTTAGCTTAGATGCTTACGAAGGAACAGTCATCACATCCCATCACATCCCTGAAGAAATTGTTCATCGTCATCGGAACGCCTAATCCTATCATGGTTTTTTAATGGTTACCCTTTACTGTTTATGAAAGACAGTTTGAATTTTCACATGTTTGAAAGCTGACTGTAATTTAGTAACTTTTAATTCATCATTCACTCACCTACGATGCACCCCATTCACGACATTAGAAGTTTCTAATAAAGCAATCTACACTCCTGGAAATGGAAAAAAGAACACATTGACACCGGTGTGTCAGACCCACCATACTTGCTCCGTACACTGCGAGAGGGCTGTACAAGCAATGATCACACGCACGGCACAGCGGACACACCAGGAACCGCGGTGTTGGCCGTCGAATGGCGCTAGCTGCGCAGCATTTGTGCACCGCCGCCGTCAGTGTCAGCCAGTTTGCCGTGGCATACGGAGCTCCATCGCAGTCTTTAACACTGGTAGCATGCCGCGACAGCGTGGACGTGAACCGTATGTGCAGTTGACGGACTTTGAGCGAGGGCGTATAGTGGGCATGCGGGAGGCCGGGTGGACGTACCGCCGAATTGCTCAACACGTGGGGCGTGAGGTCTCCACAGTACATCGATGTTGTCGCTAGTGGTCGGCGGAAGGTGCACGTGCCCGTCTTCCTGGGACCGGACCGCAGCGACGCACGGATGCACGCCAAGACCGCAGGATCCTACGCAGTGCCGTAGGGGACCGCAACGCCACTTCCCAGCAAATTAGGGACACTGTTGCTCCTGGGGTATCGGCGAGGACCATTCGCAACCGTCTCCATGAAGCTGGGCTACGGTCCCGCACACCGTTAGGCCGTCTTCCGCTCATGCCCCAACATCGTGCAGCCCGCCTCCAGTGGTGTCGCGACAGGCGTGAATGGAGGGACGAATGGAGACGTGTCGTCTTCAGTGATGAGAGTCGCTTCTGCCTTGGTGCCAATGATGGTCGTATGCGTGTTTGGCGCCGTGCAGGTGAGCGCCACAATCAGGACTGCATACGACTGAGGCACACAGGGCCAACACCCGGCATCATGGTGTGGGGAGCGATCTCCTACACTGGCCGTACACGTGATCGTCGAGGGGACACTGAATAGTGCACGGTACATCCAAACCGTCATCGAACCCATCGTTCTACCATTCCTAGACCGGCAAGGGAACTTGCTGTTCCAACAGGACAACAGGACAATGCACGTCCGCATGTATCCCGTGCCACCCAACGTGCTCTAGAAGGTGTAAGTCAACTACCCTGGCCAGCAAGATCTCCGGATCTGTCCCCCATTGAGCATGTTTGGGCCTGGATGAAGCGTCGTCTCACGCGGTCTGCACGTCCAGTACGAACGCTGGTCCAACTGAGGCGCCAGGTGGAAATGGCATGGCAAGCCGTTCCACAGGACTACATCCAGCATCTCTACGATCGTCTCCATGGGAGAATAGCAGCCTGCATTGCTGCGAAAGGTGGATATACACTGTACTAGTGCCGACATTGTGCATGCTCTGTTGCCTGTGTCTATGTGCCTGTGGTTCTGTCAGTGTGATCATGTGATGTATCTGACCCCAGGAATGTGTCAATAAAGTTTCCCCTTCCTGGGACAATGAATTCACGGTGTTCTTATTTCAATTTCCAGGAGTGTAGTCCCACAAGTAAAGTCACAGTCCGTCTCTTTCTGCACCCTGTAAAATGAATGTGTAATTTTACAACGGCAAGTACGTGATTTGGTACACTTTAAGTACACTGTCCAGTGACATTAATGTGACTACCTGTCAAAAGCCTGGCTAACCACATTTTGCAGCGCGAGACGTGCAGAAAAAGAGCCACTGAGATTTTGGAAAGTACGGACGGGGATGTCTAGCCAAACCGATGTCCTGGCCAGCTCCGCTAGATTTCTCAGTTGAGTATCCATGGCGCGAACAGCCCGATCGAGATGACCCCACAGATTCTCCATTGGGTTTAAATCCGGGGAGTTTGGTGGCCAGAGGAGTACTGTCAGCTCATCCTGGAGCTATTACAACCATCCACGTAGGCCTACACTGCGAGCTGTGTTACACGCGAGTTGTCCTGCTGGTAGACGCCATCATGCTGTGGACAAAAAAAATGCATGTAGGGGTGTACTTGGCCCCAAGGATAGTTGCGTACTTGTGTTGATCCAATGTGCCTTCCAGAATGACGAGATCACCCAGCGAATGCCACAAAACATTCTCTAGACCATAACGCTCCATCCTTGTTGCAGGGTGTTTGCTTTCAGACTTTTCACGCCGTACACGCCAACGGACATCTGTCCGATGGAGGATAAAACGAGATTGATCTCACTGGGTGTTTAGCTGCGGTACTGGCGCACAAATTCCAGCCTCCGTCGCTGATGAACATCAATCAGCATGGGCGCATGAATCAGGCACCTGTTTCAGAGGTCCATGCGCAGAAACGTTCGCTGAACGGTCGTTGAGGAGCCTATTGGTAGCCTCTTGGTTCATCTGGGCTGTCAGTTGCTCAACAGTTGTACGTATAGCTGTCAGTACATACTTCCGAAGCCACCTATCAACTCTGTCGTCGTCCGCAGCTCGTGGTCTAGTGGCTAGCGTTGCCACCTCTGGATCAAGGAGTCCCAGGTTCGATTCTTGACCGGGTTGGGGGTTTTCTCTGGCCGGTGCCTGGGTGTTTGTGTTGTCCTCGTCATTTCATCAACATCATCATACGTAACAGTGACTAGATTGGACTGTGAAAAAATTTGGACTGTGTAAAAATTGTGACTTTGAACAGACGCTGATGACCGCGCAGTTGAGCGCTTCACAAACCAAACATCATCAACAAACCTCTGTCGTCTACGGCCGTGATGCACCATATTTGCATCGGCGCCGATTTTGGATAGTGCCATTTTGCCATGCACAGTATACTTTAACCACGGCATCCGCGAACAGTTTTCAAACTTAACCGTTTCGGAAATGCTTCTACCCTTGGCTCGGAAGGCAATGATCATGCCGTTTTCAGCGTGAGGAAAATCGTTCCATTTCTGCATTATGTCAATGAATGCACTGCTTTCCGCGACCTCAAAAAAAAAAAAAAAAAAAAAAAAAAAAAGGCTCTGAGCACTATGCGACTTAACTTCTGAGGTCATCAGTCGCCTAGAACTTTGAACTACTTAAACCTAACTAACCTAAGGACATCACACACATCCATGCCCGAGGCAGGATTCGAACCTGCGATCGTAGCGGTCGCGTGGTTCCAGATTGTAGCGCCTAGAACCGCTTGGCCACCTCGGCCGGCTAAACAGTCACAGACGGTGCAGTATGGCACAGAGAAGACATCCACGAGACTCTCTGCTGTGGAGGACCATAGGAAGAATGGAGATAGGAGAGTTGCAAACTGATGTTGCCTGATCGCTTAATCTGTATCCCGAAGACCAGGACAGGATGCACCACGTGTGACATCAGATAGTCAGAAAGAGAGGTCCGTTATTTGGCTGTAAGGGCAGGACGGTACCGCCTTAGTACTGCACGGCAACTGGCATCCGACCTAGCAGCATTCACTGGACGTGATGTATCGAGGCAAACCGTGTACAGAACTTCGGCACAGTAGCCTTTATCGTCGGAGACCTGCTCCATGTGCACCTCTGACGCGTCTTCACAGAAGGGAACGTCTAGAGTGGAGTCGTTAACATGCCACCTCGACGGTAGAATAGTGGACCAATGTTCTTTTCACTGATGAGTCCTGATTTGGCCTGGAGAGTGATTCCCGACGGATTCACATCTGGAGGGAAATTGGAACACGATTTGGGGACCCAAACATTGCGGAAAGAGCCCGATGTTGAGGAGGATGCCTAATGGTGTGGGGATTATGTTGACCACTAGAAGGCGTCTTCATGAATTTATACGGGTGAATCGGCAAAGTTTAACTGCTGTCAGGTATCGTGACGAAGTCTTGGTACATCATGTGCGGTTGTTATGAGGTACTGATTAACGATAATGGTCGACCTCATAGAGTACGGGTGGCTGATGTTTTCTTGGAAACGGAAGATATGGCACTTATGGCGTGACCAGCTCGCTATCCCCGTTTGAATCCCATAGAGAATGTCTGGGATGCAAAATGGTTCAAATGGCTCCGAGCACTATGGGATTTAACTTCTAAGGTCATCAATCCCCTAGAACTTAGAACTACTTAAACCTAACTAGCCTAAGGACATCACACACATCAGTGCCCGAGGCAGGATTCGTACCTGCGAACGTGGCGGTCGCGCGGTTCCAGACTGTAGCGCCTAGAACCGCACGGCCACCCCGGCCGGCTCTGGGATGCACTAGGGAGACGGGTTTCATTACGTCAGCACCCACCAACCACTCTCCAAGACTTGCGAGCAGGTGTGCAGGAAGAATGGGCGTCACCACCTCAACATGAGATTGATGACATCATTCACAGCGTATCAAAATGTTCAAAAATGTTCAAATGTGTGTGAAATCTTATGGGACTTAACTGCTAAGGTCATCAGTCCCTAAGCTTACACACTACTTAACCTAAATTATCCTAACGACAAACACACACACCCATGCCCGAGGGAGGACTCGAACCTCTGCCGGGACCAGCCGCACAGTCCATGACTGCAGCGCCTCAGACCGCTCGGCTAATCCCACGCGGCCACAGCATATCCTGTCGTTGTCAGGTCTGTATTGCTGCCAGAGCTGGCCACACACCATACTGAGCACATTAACCAGTTGTCGAAAAGTGTGCACAAATCCATTAAGTTGGAAAGAGCTAACATTTTTGTCTATCGTTATGCAAGTTTCAGTTGTTTGCGTACTGTATTCTTTGCATTGTTTCTACTGTACTGCCGGCCGGAGTGGCCGAGCGTTTCTAGGCGCTTCAGTCTGGAACCGCGTGACCGCTACGGTCGCAGGTTCGAATCCTGCCTCTGGTATGGATGTGTGTGATGTCCTTAGGTCATCCCATGTAGGCTTTGACGGCCGGCGTCTTCGTCAGTAAACACTTCCGGGCTAAGTTGCCGTGGTCGATCTGTAAAACTTCTTCTCCCTGACGTTTCGTTCTCAACTACGGAGAACATCTTCCGAGGTGAGTCGACGACTGGCTGCTAGGAGCTGGGGCCGCCGCTTATATGGAGATCGTAGAGGGCGCCACCGCACGTCACGTGGCGTCGATGTGTAGTTATCTCTGGCTATCGTCTGTTCTCTCGATTGCAGGCAATCGATTGTCACGTGATTGATGCAACGTCGACCGCCATATCTTGTCCAATTTTAATCCTTCTTCTTTACGATCCCTCTACGATCTCCATATAAGCGGCGGCCCCAGCTCCTAGCAGCCAGTCGTCGACTCACCTCGCAAGATGTTCTCCGTAGTTGAGAACGAAACGTCAGGGAGAAGAAGTTTTACAGATCGACCACGGCAACTTAACCCGGAAGTGTCCTTAGGTCAGTTAGGTTTAAGTAGTTCAAAGTTCAAGGGGACTGATGACCTCAGATGTTAAGTCCCATAGTGCTCAGAGCCATTTTCTACTTTACTATCGCCTCTTTATACTGTTTTGTAGCAAATTAAACTCAACCTTGCAAAATTTCCGACTGTTGCACTAATTTTGGACACCAGTGTACAAACCTTCGCGACCTTTCCATTTCCCGCCCGCTGGACGAGCTGTAGCAGATACCTGCGCACGCCAGCCGTCGTGCAGACTGTGGCGCGTCCTTGCCTGGCTCGCGGAAGAGCCTTGCCGTTCGTTGACTGCGTGCAGCGGCGCACGAGGGCCGCCTGTGTCTGGCCGGCTGCCGGCGAGAACGCGGGCTGATTGCAGCCTTGCAGGCACAGGAAATGAACAGCGAGCTCTTATTTACGGGTCAGCGGGTCGCGGCCAACTGCTCTATCCAGGTCGATCCCTGGCGCCGAGCGGCGCAGGCCGATGCCAACAGCAAACCGGCCGTTTCGCTCTATTTTTCTTCTTAAGGCCCCCGCCGACATTCCTAGTCACCTTTCAGCTGCCAGTACAGGTGAACCGGAGCGCGTGCATCAAAATAAACTGCTCAGGCGAAGCCGACTCTACAGTCGTCGGGAGAATAATCGGTTTTCATTTACTTATTTATTTTTACCTGTGCAGGTGTTCAGACCGTAGCATTTTGCGATCCACTCGCCTTAGTTTCAGGTCTCTAGCTCTCAGTTCGCCCTCACAAGCTGACCGTTCACACTCGTTATCACAGATTTCACCCTAATTCATGCTATATGAAGGGTTTGGTCACAAGAGAAAATGACAGAAGTAGGAGTTCCAGTTGGCCAAGCCTTTAGAACGAACCGGACAACTCAGAGCTGAACTCACGCTCAGAGTGTTTCTTACTAACGTGATTATGTATACAAACAATAAAAATAATTCTGTGTAGATCAACGGCCTCTTTCAATTCTTTCTACTAAACTCCACTTCAGCCACTTATGTGTTCCTTACCTAACCCAATTACCCCACAGAGGAAAGGGGGTCTACAGTTTAACGTGGAATCTGAACCACATGTTACTCCTCACATCGTTGAGAGGTGGAGGCCGGGTTAAAACGGAGACTGAAAAATCCATGGTCCGACTGAGCTTCGATCCCGTGATGTCTCCGTTTCCAGATATGCACTAAACCGCTATAACACCAGACCAGACATATGTTTACATAGTTAATCGATAGGTTTTGATCAATGAGTTTGCGAATGTGGAAATATGTGACAAAGATGGCCGTCTCTTTTGTTTGCATTGCCTTATAAGCTTATATGTTTCATGCCTCCAAGGGACAGTACACCTTAGTGTGTCTCATCAATTTCGACTTGATACCTTGAAAGGGTACAGTACCGCCAGACATTGAAACTAGGTACAACATTCTTCGTTATTCTTGTCAGAACAACATATGTTTTGTAATAATAACTCAATTTCACTTAATACACCGAAGCCGGTTACCAGTGTAGGAAAGAATGACAATTTATTTATTTAATTGATCACATGTGCACTCCCACAAAATACATCCCTACATCCAGTTTGGTGAAATCTGTAAAATGAATGAATGTATGGTCGTCTGCTAATCGCAGATAGTGAATGTGCAATATATGATCATCTTTGAGACGGTCCTTTGGTCACCTTCGGTGGAACCAAAGAGATGAAATTTACCTGAGCTTTGACTGCCTGAAATGTGGCTGACCAATACGGTAGCAAGGTGCTCCCTCACCTCGGTGGAGGTGCGAGATGACCTGAAGAACGGCCATGTTTCAGCACTCTGCCGCTGGATCTCGTGTTGGTAAGACCTGTCTTAGGTGTGCTGCGTAAAGACAAAAGAGTGGAGAGATGGTATGCATGTGAAATACTTAAGAGTAGTTTGGAATAATAATTTCGCTATTTCAGGAACTTTTGTGGGGAGAATTAAATGACAGGCAGGTAATATTAAGGGGATCGTAGTAATCTATGGAAGTGATCAACGGTCGCAATGAAACGACGTGTAGCACTAAGTTGAAATACTTCCGAGTGCTGAAGTTAAGCTGAATTACTGGCGTGTGTATTATAAGTTGGAAATATTTAAGAAATGGCGTGTGCAGGACTTGAAATTAGAGACGAGTACTTCCACGTGGTGAGTACTGTGTGAGTCTCAATCTGTGTATGAGACAAAGGATAAAGTGGAGTATTCGTCCATGGTATCAGTTGAGGACTCGCTTGTGTGATGAATGTGGTATCAATATTACCTTTGTGTGTTTGTTTCCGTGTGACGCTAGAAGCAAACTCTAATACTCTGAGAGTGAAGCAAGGTGAGTCAGCCGTCTATCCAGCAACGCCACTTGGCTTGCATTGCACAGGAAGACATGCGTATATCCTCCAGAGTTCGTAGTAGGAAAGAAAACTTACGAAGTGGGGCAGTGTCGTGTGAAACTGGGATGAATACTAATTGAAGTGGGAAAGCTGAAAGTGATGTGATTCTAACGTTGTGACTATTCTTTGTGTTGTATTCTATGTTGCCAGTGTGATGTATTTCATGTAATTTAAGTATGTGTGGTTTGCATGGGAGAGTAGCAAGATAGGTTCAGAGGCAGTGGGTTATGCATGTTCCTTTTTGTACCGCTCGGTGTGGAGGAAATTTTCGTGATGATGGGTGTGAGAGTCGAAGTGTGAGATATAGCAAAAGATCCACCATCCCATCCAGAAAGTGCACTGTAGCGTTAGATCATTACGAGACCATAAGATAATCACCAATGTAAAGCCATGCCCACTGGGCGGAGTTTCTCATGTGTAATTGTAGTATAAAATGTAATGGTGTGTTTAGGTTATCTGCGAATCATAATAGAATTTATCTGAATAAAAAAGATAGTGAAAAGAAAAAGATTGGTGGCCTTGTTCTTAGAATAGTGTGTAGTCATGATATCCAGAATTTATAACGTGTGCGCCATTCATATTCAGTGCGATGGCCACGTGTTGATCAAAGCCGCTGGGTGAGAAAGAGCCAGTGCGTAGTGAACAATCAGAGTTGTGTAAATTTTTAACATTCAGATGTGCGTTATCCGTCTCCGTTGCGTAATATTCAAACAGGAGAATAATTTGTAGCTTAATTGTGGCTACTAGAGCTCACAATCAGTCACTGATGTTTTGCGATAAATAAGAATAAGTCCACTCGCTTGGCAGACCACTCATGTTGCAGGCCTGACTGCTTGATGCCACAGTATGAGCAAGGCATGTGGGTGCCTCTCAACGTCTTTGAGTTCCTGAAAAAAGGGAGTGTAAAGAGTTTGACAGGGAGACAGTCAACAAAGTGATACTATAAGGATTCCGTTTCTACCGACTGAGCTGCAGGACCTCAAAAATAGCATTTTTGGCGCGTGTTGGGCGAGGCTTGAGCTATTTATGCTAGCGTAGTTTCCAGGCAGTGGTTGGTGTGGCGGAAAGAGTAAGGAAGGATAATCCTAGGATCGTGGGGTAAAGTCGCAATGCGAATGTTTTTTATTTTCATTTTTACGTTTATTGTGTAGGCCTAAAGCAATGACTGCACACCGACCAGCGCAGCGTCGCGAAACGGCATCAGGAAGGCGCTGACCCGTGCGCGAATGGAAAAAGCGGGCTGCGCCACACCTCCAGGAATACAGAGTTCAGCGCCCCCTGACAGCGTTAACTTAACCAACCGCCCATCGCTGGTCGGCTCCAGTTCGGTCGCAGACTTCGAGAACATCAGTACTGAGTAATAGCAAGACGATACTTAGCTTGCGTTCTGTGAGTAGTAATAGGGTGTCAATGTAATCGCATGTTGGAGGCACAGGAATCCACTTCATAACAAGAAGTTAAGTTATGTTTCTTTCCTTTTTAGAAATAATATGTTTTATTAATCTGAAAAGTGTTACGCACAGATCATTTTGGATTTCTGCCACCAGCCACCGCAACTTCCCTCCTTCCTCGTTTGTGTCGGGGCTGACTCGCACAGTAGCCCACACTTCTATTGCAAATAAACTAAAATTATGCCCAATATATTGCACTCATTAACATTTTCACAAAAGCCGTGAAAAGAAAAGGTCAACGAAAATTTTGGCTTCCTAACTATTTTTCAAGAAATAAATGTAAGGCGTACACGAGAGCTTCGTATATAAAATTAGATACTTTTTTATTTTACAGCTGATGATTGCCACGTGCTGGGGTGATATTCACCGTAAAAACGAGGGCAGCAGTAATTTTCTTAGCATCTTGTACACGTTATAAACGTGCCATTTTTACAGGTTCACGATGCTTTTAAAAATTTCTGTAAGGAACCAAAATTGGTTTACATTCATTAAAACGTCTCTTTCATAACACAGTGAGCTAGCAAACCACGCGTAACACATCATTTCTCCAAATATTGGCAGTGTAACGTATTTTGACGCAATCTTCTTGGAATGTGAACACTTTTTCTCTTTCGATGAGCTAAGAGCAGTTTTGAAACTTTTTCACCCGGGTTCCCGGTTTCGATTCCCGGCGGGGTCAGGGATTTTCTCTGCCTCGTGATGACTGGGTGTTGTGTGATATCCTTAGGTTAGTTAGGTTTAAGTAGTTCTAAGTTCTAGGGGACTGATGACCACAGATATTAAGTCCCATAGTGCTCAGAGCCATTTTTGAAGCTTTTTCATCAAATTACGAGGTGCATTCAAGTTCTAAGGCCTCCGATTTTTTTTTCTCCGGACTGGAAAGAGATAGAAACATGCGCATTGTTTTAAAATGAGGCCGCGTTCATTGTCAATACGTCCCAGAGATGGCAGCACCGTACGACAGATGGAATTTTACCGGCAGCGGCGAGAATGAGAACTGTTTTAAATACTTAAAATGGCGACGTATTCCTTACTTGAACAGCGTGCAATCATCGTTTTCTGAATTTGCGTGGTGTGAAACCAATTGAAATTCATCGACAGTTAAAGGAGACATGTGGTGATGGAGTTATGGATGTGTCGAAAGTGCGTTCGTGGATGCGACAGTTTAATGAAGGCAGAACATCGTGTGACAACAAACCGAAACAACCTCTGGCTCGCACAAGCCGGTCTGACGACATGATCGAGAAAGTGGAGAGAATTGTTTTGGGGGATCGCCGACTGACTGTTGAACAGATCGCCTCCAGAGTTGGCATTTCTGTGGTTTCTGTGCACACAATCCTGCATGACGACCTGAAAATGCGAAAAGTGTCATCCAGGTGGGTGCCACGAATGCTGACGGACGACCACATAGCTGACCGTGTGACATGTTGCCGAGCAATATTGACGTGCAACGACAGCATGAATGGGACTTACTTTTCGTCGGTTGTGGCAATGGATGAGACGTGGATGGCATTTTTCAATCCCGAAACAAAGCGCCAGTCAGCTCAATGGAAGCACACAGATTCACCGCCACCAAAAAAATTTCGGGTAACCGCCAGTGCTGAAAAAATGATGGTGTCCATGCTCTGGGCCAGCGAGGGCGTAATCCTTACCCATTGCGTTCCAAAGGGCTCTACGGTAACAGGTGCATCCTACGAAAATGTTTTGAAGAACAAATTCCTTCCTGCACTGCAACAAAAACGTCCGGGAAGGGCTGCGCGTGTGCTGTTTCACCAGGACAACGCACCCGCACATCGAGCTAACGTTACGCAACAGTTTCTTCGTGATAACAACTTTGAAGTGATTCCTCATGCTCCCTACTCACCTGACCTGGCTCCTAGTGACTTTTGGCTTTTTCCAACAATGAAAGATACTCTCCGTGGCTGCAATTCACCAGCCGTGCTGCTATTGCCTCAGCGGTTTTCCAGTGGTCAAAACAGACTCCTAAAGAAGCCTTCGCCGCTGCCATGGAATCACGGCGTCAGCGTTGTGAAAAATGTGTACGTCTGCAGGGCGATTACGTCTAGAAGTAACGCCAGTTTCATCGATTTCGGGTGAGTAGTTAATCAGAAAAAAAAAAAATCGTAGGCCTTAGAACTTGAATGCACCTCGTATTTACAGACATCGCAGGTTTGCACTATCGAGCGGACTTGCGAGAAAATCACTACTTGGTGATAATCCCCCTTCCTCTTGAAAAATCTCACCGTACACCTGTACATTTGTTTGTTTCCCGAAGAGTTAGTGAACGGGAGAAATTTATTCTCCTGCACGTAAATCTTCATCACATTAGTCAAAAAATGTTCGTGTAAGATTGGTATATTGCCGTTGCCTTTCCTTTTGACAACTTTCATGAAAATATTAATTAGCATAATGCATTGAGGATTATTTCGGTTTATTTGCAGTGTAAATAACGTAACAACTGAAAATGAAAGATTTTTTTAAGTCGTCTCGGCGGCAAAGTGGGTATGGGTTACTCTACAAGGCCTGGCCGTCGCCAAACAGCAACATACGGTAAGGGTAAATGGCCACAGGAGAAAATTTGTTTATTTATTAACAAAGAATAACTCCGCCTTTTCATGACTTGCCTCCGAAAAAAAAAAAAAAAAGAAAACAAAGTTACACTTATGTAAGATGCACATGCGGCGTCGATGCTTCGCGCACGCCACTGCCCCATCTTCATGGCATGTCTTCTGGTGTTCGTCTGTATCCTGAACGTTGCAGTTCATACATAAAGACGAATTTGTAGATGAATCATATAGAGTCTGTCTCGAGTAACCTGTTTTCTGTTCAGCGCCAAGCACCAGGTCTAACGTACGTATGAATCTACTACGTTCCAACGCACAGTAGGATATGTCAATGCGACATTAGGCGACCGGCGTGGTGTGGTCACACCGTGCCCTCCAAATCGCATCCATTGACGACAGTGGGAGAGGATGACACGGCGGTCGGTCGGTCCCGATTGGGTCATTACGGCCAGAACGTGGAGCTTTTCTTTGCTTTATAATAATCATAAAAGGTGGCTGATTTGTACAATCCTACCTTCAAACTTAATGCAGTTTCACGTGAGCGACCACAACTGCATAAAAAGTAAAATTTCAAATGTTATATTTTTAGGCCTGAAGTATAGAACATCCAAACGTTTAGCATAGTTTAGGAACAACAGTCATTGCTTCCAGGGGAAGCGACTGTTAAAACTAATGTATCGCTCTTCAAAGGAACAAGAGCATCATCAGAATGTACACTGTAAAAGGTACAAACTGAGATAAGTACTGGGATAAAGTACATATTCTATTTCCAGTATGGTGGCTTACGATTAAAGCTGGCTGACGGCACCAAAGATTGCGTTTAAAGCTGGCTGACAATATTAAACGTTAAAGTGGCTGCGCTATAGTATTAAACTTACGTTTAAAGTACAGTAGTACATGATCATATTGACATCGTCAATATTAAATTGACTGTACAACAGTGCTTCTAACGTCGATAGTATAGTGTATCCAAAGATAGCGAAATTTACGTTTTAATTGTCTCTTTTATGGGCGTGTGTACAAAAAAATGGCTCAAATGGCTCTGAGCACTATGGGAATTAAATTCTGAGGTCATCAGTCCCCTAGAACTTTGAACTACTGAAACCTAACTAACCTAAGGACATCACACACATCCATGCCCAAGGCAGGATTCGAACCTGCGACCGCAGCGGTCGCGCGGTTCGAGACTGAAGCGCCTAGAACCGCTCGGTCACATCGGCCGGCTCCATAATTCAGCGGGTTATTCCTGTTTCCTTTGTTGAGTATCTGTGTGACGAACACCTTTCCAATCTTTGTGTCCGTATCTTTCTACGAACGCGCGGTCGTGTATGATTGTTAAGTACGCAGCTATTGTATCAGCATAGTCTGAAGTGAACCTGACTAGTATGCAACCTGGACCGGAAGCCTCACCTTTCCTGCTTTCAACTGCTTCGCTACAGCTAGGATATCTGCTTCTACGTTCTTCATGTAAAGGATAAAAAGAAAAAAAAAAACATTATGTTTTGCAGAAGGTGGAGTTTAAAAAACTCACATTTGACACCAGCTTCCCTTCTATGGGGCAGCCGGCTGAGGCTATTCTCGATGTTGGCGTTTCAGAGGTGGTGGGCGGCGCCGTCCTCAGGCCGCTCCCCACCCCCGCACGGCCGGTGTCCTCCAGGCGGTGCGCTGCCCCCGGCCTCCTGTTTCACGCAGGGTGGCGGCTCGGGTTTCCAGCATGACGCATGTCGCCCACCGCCGCGCTCTTTTGTCTGCTTCTGGTCGAAACAAAGGCCTCATCTCCCTCGCTGCTGGCACGCATCCGCTCCCAACCGAGACGTGTTAAAAAAAATCTCTTACCGCAATCGAAAGAAATTGGATGAGGCAACACATCGTCACTTCGGATCAGTTTTCCTTCTACGGGACATTTTTTGCAGACAGACCACTATCACTAGCAGTCTGCTAGATCTAAGATATATGCTTGATCTGGAACAACTTTCTCAGGTATACACACTAAAATACGCCACATGCAACATGCCCCTACCGCAGTTGAGTGTACGAGTGTGTTACATTCAGCGAAATATTTGATAACTATAGTTTTGCTACATATGCCACTTAGGTTCAGAATGATTGCCTAGTCTGTGTTATTCCCAGCCCGTCATAAATAACAAAGAAGCATTTCTTTGTTGCACTGAACGCTCTGCGAGTTACTCACTAGACATATTATTGCCAAACTGCCTAATGCCAGTTGTATTCATATATAAAGCGGGTGAGCAGAGACCGTTGTTCTAATTGGATGAGATTCTTGTGAGGCTGTTTCTATGAATTTCTAATGAACGCCGATGAAATAATTTCTACTTTAAAAGTAAGACAACATACTAGTATGCGCAATTGCGGGTCTAGAAAACAGTCTTAGGACCATAAGAAACCGAAGAGCATGTGGTTTGGATGGAGTAAGCGCATAACTACTGAAATATGCCAGTAAATCCTTTAGACTAAGATTGTTGCGCATATTTAGTATGTCCTGGCTATGCTGCAAAATTCCTAATGACTGGAGTAAAGTTATCGTTATATCTATATTTCTAAGATAAGGTCATGAAAGAACACCAACAAATTGCGGAGGTATAACTTTATTTAACACCACATATAAAGAACATGGAAAAACAATTAATGAAAAATTACGTTTTGTGTCAGACACTTCGTTGCTTGTAGCCGAAATGAGTGTAGGAAGAGTCCAATCATAGGTGACACATTTTCTCTGAGAAACACCGATCGAAAGCAGACGAGACTAGTTTAAACTTGAGCTTACACATAGCGTCAATTGATTACAAGAAGGTCTGTAATAAAATCACAATATACCTCCTGCAGGACATTATAATTAAACTGGAATATCCTCTCCATCTTGTGGATGTCGTTAAACATTAACTTCGTTCATAGTACTAAAATTGGCAAACAAAATGAGTCAACCGTTTTTAAATAGGTCGAATCGTTGCTCAGAAATTCGTTTTCCGAATTTTCTGTTAGTGTTCAAAAATGTCGGGCACATCACGCTCAAAATTTTCTCGTATTTGACACTTCATACAAAATGTACCGAACTATTTTTTTATGATACACCTATAGAATTACACCAGCTGTTGCATAGATCTTTAACCGCCTACTGTTCAATCTCGACGGTGGTTACAATATTGTGAGGTCCTAAGTGTAGATCATGTTCAATGGCAGTACAAGTGCGATGAATTCACCTGTTCATGTCTTAACTGTTGAAAGTTAAGCAGCAGACGCCTTATAAATCTTCATTAACTTTTAAAGTACGTTATTGGAGGTAAACCGTCGAAACAAAGTACTTTCTGGTGACACGGCATTCCAGGTCATCTATTTCGGTTTCGGCGAACCACACACACACACACACACACACACACACACATGCACATATGAATAAAACACGAATACTTTAAAGAGCTACAAAGACCAAACTGTTCTATAGAGCAATTTGAAGTATGATTTACGTTATTACGCAACATGTACAAATGTAAGAAAAAAATTTATTGACGTCAACGTCATCGCTATGAAAGGCTGAGAACTTTCCAAGTTCCCACTGTGCATATGACATTTAATAGATCGAAAGAAGGTTTGCAGAAGAAGGCCTCACTTATCTAATATCCTAGCTGTGCTCATACATAAACGAAAACATTCGTGAACTCCTCCATTGCTGCTGTCCGCCTTTGGAATAAGCCGTTGCACTCTACACATAATTCAGTAACAGTGCATTTAAGAAAAAATTGAGGAATCTCCTTTGTCGGTCTTATGACTTTTTCTTCAAAATTTAAAGTGCGAATTGAGAAGAAGACACAACCATGAATTTATACACATATAAAAAACGTTAGCCACCATTCGTAGGAGCAGAACTGTTTTCTACGCCCACCTCACTAGTATGAGTCCCACAAGATGAAGCAATCGGACCTTCTGCTACTTTCTCAAGAGGAACACAGAGGAGGTACGGTTCAGCAAGGTAGAAAAAGATATGAGAGAAGTAGAGGTAACACAGAAGACTATCCGCAAACGCATTCCACTCACGAAGAAACTTGGTTTCCAAGAAAAGCGAAAGCTGAAGAATGGTAAAACATAGACTGGAGCGAGGAAGGAACAGCATAGGTAACAAATGTGGGAGTACTGGGTTAGAGATAAAGTCCAAGTACAAAGAATAGTAACAGTACACTTACAGCAGCATGTTCTGTAGGTGGCCTACACAATAGAAGCAGTAGAATATGTAAGACAATTTCCCTCTGTCAAACAGTGAAGCAAATGCTCCAACTTCTACAGACTACAAATGGTTCAAATGGCTCTGAGCACTATGGGACTTAACATCTGAGGTCATCAGTCCCCTAGACCTTAGAACTACTTAAACCTAACTAACCTAAGGACATCATACACATCCATGTCCGGGGCAGGATTCGAACCTGCGACCGTAGCAGTCGCGCGGTTCCAGACTGAAGCGCCTTTAACCGCTCGGCCACACCGGCCGGCTACCGACTACACTTCTTACTCTTTTGTATATGTCACTCATGTAATTTACCGCTCTTCCCCTCCGTTCTTGGGTTCTACAATGTTGCTCTTTTTCCGCCCTCCCCATCTATTCTCTCACGTGTTTTGCTGTCACTGCCCACCGGCTAAATACCTACCCACAATCATTGTGCTAGCTCGTCCCCTGGTAACACTTTGTAACTCATGAGTGCTTCTTTCTGCCGATTCCATACGATTTTTTACGACCATCCTCCGTAACCTCGATGGACCCTGCCCGTCAGTCCATGAGCTCTGCCTGGTCCCGCTTTAGCTGTGGTTGTACTTCCGCGTTTCCACTTCACAACCACATCACCAAAAACTGACGTGGGTGGCTTTAGAAGAGTTTAAAGGTCCTTATAGATCTATTACTCAGGAGACATCCAATGACTAGTCCAAGTTAGAGGGCACTGATGTGTCCTGAAAGACTCATTCCGCCGTTACTGCTTCTCTATACAACACTCCTCGCCTCCTCTTATGATGGCAGGTTCTACTTTCGTGACATCTGGTTGTCAATTGTGTATTGCATAGGTTCGTGCGCAAATTTTTTTTCAGCTAGTGTGTATTAGATGTAAGATATATTATGTGTGTCAGAACCAATGTAACGTTGTATGTCAAGAATGCCTGACTGGAACTAACAGAGGGGGTTATGGCCCTGTCACGATAAATAAACTAACAAATAAAATAACTTAAACTGGATATTATGCCTGCTGTTCATTAAAAATACTCGTTACAGTTTTCATTTAACGAAGTATAGGCTACTTTCAGAACATTTCTTATTGACATTAGATGTTTTGTTTCTTTTTCTCTGTTCTTGCGACTTGCATAACTATACACAGGTCTACAAAAGAGTTTATCTGAACGGAAAGAAAAGTGTGTGCCGTGTTGTAGAGTCACAATACAGATACTTTTGATCTTCCAACTTACTGAATACAGATACTCTTTTTTGATCTTCCAAGTTACTGAACACTCGTGGAATTTTTAGTTCGTTAGTGTTTCAAAGCGTCACGATGCTAAGTTATAGTTTTGATTTATTTATTGTAGTAATGCAGTTTGCGGTCCGACAATTCATATTTGTCTTGATCGATTGTTCTGTCGTTTCTTGATATATTTAATACATTGTGGGTGACAACACACACATAACACTGGTGTAATATTCTACAGTATGGCCGTGCGGTTCTAGGCGCTACAGTCTGGAACCACGAGACCGCTACGGTCACAGGTTCGAATCCTACCTCGGGCATGGATGTGTGTGATGTCCTTAGGTTAGTTAGGTTTAAGTAGTTCTAAGTTCTACGGGACTGATGACCTCAGACGTTGAGTCCCATAGTGCTCAGAGCCATTTTTATTCTACAGTATTTATTATTTATTTCACAAACTGGTTTTCGGCTGTTCAACCATCACCTGGTACAGAGATAAATATGTGGTGCAATGAAATTTTGTTGGATCAAAGATTTTAAGCTAGAGCATTTACTGAGTATCTCAATTTCTAGAGATGAAAAACTTAATGTTAGATTTAGCAAAAAAACGAGAGGAATTACTTCATTGTAAATGTGGTGTAAGATTATTTAACTAGGATAAAGTACGTGACATGTTATTAATGAACTATATACAAGTTATAACATTTGTTCACAGAAGAAGTAAACTGAAAATAAGCATCTGTGACACTTTCTGTGGGTGTATCGGAACAAAATAATCTTGCCTTGAATTGATCCTACATTACGAACAGATAAGGTATAATATTTAGATTAAACAGGTAAATGAAGCGGCTGTGATGATATGAAGCAAATATCTTTTGACACGGCGATGGAAATTAAAGTAACTGAAATAAAGGTAAAAGGAGCATATGAGGAAGATGGATAATTTACAACATGGCCTGGATGGGTTATGAGTATTACCTGCAATTAGAAGTTTTGAGTAAGGGAACTGTACTTGGTTATACAGTACTAACCTTGGGCAGGTCGACATATTTATTAATTTCCATTATTTCAAGACTGTTCATCTCGCTTCCTTTGTGGATGGAATGTAATATTTCATGTTGCACCTTGTGATTATGACTTTATTAAGCAGGTGGTCTGCAAAACTAGAGTCTCCGTCTCTATATTTCCGACTTCTGTGGTGCACATTGTCCTGCCAGACTGACCTACATAGAATTTATCACAATTACATGTTATATATTTCAATCTTTTCCAAAGCTGGAGCGCTGGTTTTACCATTGATCAAAAAAGCATCCAACGGTGTTGGCCACGTAAAATGATGATCCATGCGCTTGCCTGAATTTAATCTTTCTTACTGCATTCAGTCAGAATTTTCCAAAATATGGACCTACGGGCCATTTATCGCGTTCTGAGGGAGCTGGTCGCGAACAGGATAAAGAAGGGAGCACACCTGTTGTTTCTGCTTTTCGTGCATGATGGAGTCCACCAAGGGAGCAGGGTAGGCACAGCTTGATCCACCCTGACTAGAAGACACGCATTGCCCAACGCATTCTGAACATGTCCTCTGACGCACTCCAATCTGTTGCGGAACATGCTGTATATGGATTTCAACTTGCGGCAGAAAATAGTGGACAGCATACTTAATATGTCTTGCCCTAGTTTGAAAGCGTTTAATACCATTTGGAAGGCGTCTTCACTCGTTGGAATGAATATTAGGTCGTCATCTCGCGAGATACGACACTTCTTGTCTTCAACAGCTGCCCATCAGCGCAGAGTAGGCGCGAGCGCTGCGCTGCGTTGTCGGCGCGATATCGCCTCCTCATCCGAAAGGAACGCGTCCGCCTGCGCCGTATTCCGAGAACGGGCCACAGTTCAAGGGCGTGGTGTCTCTTCTAAGGACGTCCAGCATTTCTTTTCTGTAGAGCCTTCTTAGGTAAACAGAGATACCCTAGAGAAACGTCTGACTCACAAAACAGAAACAGAGTTCAATAACTTTATCCTTGTTTCGCAGCTTCAAACGTGACTGTATCCGATACACTGGAGGTATGAATTAAAAAAACACCTTTAGTCACATCTTTTCGTGTTTTATGAAGTACACGATGCATTTCGGACCCTGTGGGTCCATCATCAGGTGTAATTCGTAATGATTTATTTCTAGTTTCTGCCACCAATCACTTTTTTTATTTTATGTTTAATCTAACATAATACAACGCGTTTCGAACATGTTCTGTTCATCTTCAGGCGTTTATACATACATATATACATACAGAGAAATATTACTTAAAGGCCGGCCGGACTGGCCGAGCGGTTCTAGGCGCTACAGTCTGGAGCCGCGCGACCGCTACGGTCGCAGGTTCGAATCCTGCCTCGGGCATGGATGTAAGTGATGTCCTTAGGTTAGTTAGGTTTAAGTAGTTCTGAGTTCTAGGGGACTTATGACCTCAGCAGTTGAGTCCCATAGTGCTCAGAGCCACTTGACCATTACTTAAAAATAAACAGTCTTCAACTATATTATATTTCTCTGTATGTATGTATGTATATATAAACGCCTTAAGAAGAACAGAACATGTTCGAAATGCGTTGTATTATGTTAGATTAAATATAAAATAAAAAAGTGACTCGTAGCAGAAACTAGAAATAAATAATTATCCCACACAATCACGGTACACAAACATAGCCATTATGGCTCAAAATAATTTAAAAAAATAAAGGTGTAATTTGTCTTAATAGATGCTTTTTTCCTCTCTTGAATGAGGTGACATGCATATTACTGTCACGAAAAGTTTTATGTTAGGTTATGAATTTCGTAAGTGAAAAGCGGAAAATAGGGGCGCAATAGTGGAAATGATGAACAGCGTAAACTTACCACATAATCCAAGAAAAGCGTTCTTAACGTTTTAGTACCACTATATGTTCTTTTCTCCATCGTTTTCGTACTTGTCACCTCATTGAAGAGGCACATTTGCAGATACATGTTTGTAAACGCTTCACAGATGTTTTTGTACATGGTGTGGTCAAAGATGAATTTATTCGTGGTGCTAAAGATATAATTATTAAACGGTTGACATATGTAGGAAGTAACTTTAGAACAACAGCGGAGTGTGTCATACCCCAGTTGTTCAGCCTGCTATGTAGGGAAGACAGGAAGAAACTTAAACGCTTTTCTCGGATTATGTCGTAAGTTTACACTGAGTATCTTTTCCACTATTTCGCAGATATTTTCCGCTTTTGACTTACGAAATTCATAACCTAATATCAAACCTCTTCGTGATAGGAATATGCATTTCACCACGTTCAAGAGAAAAAATGAAGTGTGTATTAAACTAATTACACCTGATGATGGAGCCACAGGGTCCGAAATGAAAATTGAAATTTGTGGTAAGATCTTATGGGACCAAACTGCTGAGGTCATCGGCCCCTAAGTTTAGACACTACTTAACCAAACTTAAACTAACTTACGCTAAAGACAACACACACACCCATGTCCGACGGGGTGAGCCGCGCGAGCCGTGACAAGACGCCAAAGACCGCGCGGCTACCCAGCGCAGCCGGTCCGAAATGCCTCGTGTACTTAATAAAACACGAAAAGATGTGACTGAAGGCGTTTTCTAAATTCATAGCTCCAGAGTTCAATAATATTGAATCACATTGTTAATTATAGATGTGGTGTCACCGCCAGACACCACACTTGCTAGGTAGTAGCCTTTAAATCGGCCGCGGTCCGTTAGTATACGTCGGACCGGCGTGTCGCCACTATCAGTGATTGCAGGCCGAGCGCCGCCACACGGCAGGTCTAGAGAGACTTCCTACCACTCGCCCCAGTTGTACAACCGACTTTGCTAGCGATGGTTCATTGACAAAATACGCTCTCATTTGCCGAGACGATGGTAAGCATAGCCTTCATCTACGTCATTTGCTACGACCTAGCAAGACACCATTACCAGTTACTATTGAGATTATGAATAATGTACCGTCAAGAGCGATGTTCACTATTTATGGATTAAAGTTAAGTATTCCACCAGCTACGTCCGTTTTTTCTAAAGTCTAATTTCTTTGTCCTGTTCCAGACCTCACGCCAGCCTGCGTAAGCTAAAACGCGTGGCTTTCGGCTTCCTCTAATATCACGGTGTTGGCTCCCCTGCCAACCCACAACAATAGACATTCACACGGGAGAAGTACGCAAGTTTCCATAGATGAAGCAAAAATTACGATAGTTTACAACTTATGTACCACGGAATTTTGCCAAAGGGCAGCACATAGGATACTGCAAAACCAAAATTTCAATCTACTGTACTACTGGTAGACAAAAAATTTGTACAGAGTGAGTTTTGCAGAAAGTAAAAACAGTAACTAGTTGTCGGAGATGAAGCAGTCCTTACAAGCACTTCTACACATGCATACACAACACTAAGAAGCACTCCATCGTCAGGCCACGAGTGGCCCACCGGGACCATCCGACCGCCGTGTCATCCTCAGTGGAGGATGCGGATAGGAGGGGCGTGGGGTCAGCACACCACTCTCCAGGTCGTTATGATGGTATTCTTGACCGAAGCCGCTACTGAACGGTCGAGTAGCTCCTCAATTGGCATCACGAGGCTGAGTGCACCCCGAAAAATGGCAACAGCGCATGGCGGCCAGGCTGAGTGCACCCATCCAAGTGCCGGCCACGCCCGACTGCGCTTAACTTCGGTGATCTCACGGGAACCGGTGTATCCACTGCGGCAAGGCCGTCATGCGTACACAGAATGATTAAAATTAAAATTCCAGCTTCAAAAATCTGTAGAAAGAGAACCACTGCTCAGGATGACAAATTTGAAAGGAATATCATCGATGACGTGGGAAACGTTACGGAAAAATGTTAACGTAGATTTTTACCACTAGGTGACGGTGCAAATAGAAGAATATGCAAAATAGAAGACAGGGGGTACGCAAACTGTTTGTCAGTTGACCGTCTCAATGCAGGATCGCTCGCTGCAGAAACGCTCTTTTACAGGAACGGTGACTGCGAGCCATTAGCTTTGCAGAAATTCCAGACACTCATGAAAACAAGCGTTGGCCTGGCGTTTGCCAAGGGTGTGGAGAAAATGATTAAGGCGTTTGTGAAGACGAATTCCTTTGAAGAGCAATATGGCAGAGGGAGGAAAACATTTGATCCGACGTCTGTCTAAGACATGGCCGCAGCAGTGCAGGAGGGATCGAACGGTGGTATGCAGACATGCAGCGGACGCGGAACTGCCCGAGCGTTGGACTTAACTTGCGAGCTCGATGCACAAAATCCTACGAAACATTCTGCGTTGCTATCTATACAGAATCACCGATGTTCAGATGTCACTTCCAGCTGACCTGCCAACAAGACAAACTTTCGCTCCGGAATATCTTGTTCGCATGGAAGTGGACAATGAATGGCCATGGAACTTTTTCTGGACAGACAAAGTCCATTTCCATCTCCAACGACATGTCAATATGTGGAACTGCAGAATATCGGCAACGGAGAATTCGTATGCAGATCAACCGCTATCATTCATTTTTCGAAGGCGACTGTGTAGTGCGATTTGACGGCATCGTTTATCGCAAGGTCGTATTTTTTTCAGGAGATGAGTTTTGCGGGTCGTGTTACTTGTACCGTCGCTGGTAAACGCTAGGAGAGTCTTCTGCCCACCAAAGCCATTCCAACATCTCAGCAGAGGTGATGTGTGGGTAGGATCATTTTTAAGCAAGATGGCGCTTATTGCACAGCTAATGAAGCTGTTGCTGCAGAGGCATTTCGGAAATGTTAGAATTATCAGCCGTCATTTCCCTACAGACTGGCCGTCCATATCACCTGATCTTAATCCGTGTGGCTTCTGGCTGTGGGGTTATCTGAAAGACGTTGTGTTCAGAGCACCAGATATGTACGTAGATGAATTGAAGGCACGCATTGCGCAACACTTCTGAACGTGACCTCTGAGTGAGACTAATCTACAGGTATTGTGGAACATGCTGGATCTCGATTTCAGCTTGTGACAGAAAATGGTGTGCAGCATATTGAATATGTCTTGCCCAAGTTGCGCGACAGTTGAAAACCTATATCGTTGTTGGTTTTTATACAGTTTTCAGACACAAGATCGTTAAAAACCAATGTCTTTTTTTTTCTTTTTATGCGGTTGTTCGTCTAAGGAACACAACTTAAAACCGATTTTAGCATCAGATGTGGTACGATCTTACCTAATTAAGAATGAATGGCAACCTTGCGTGGTCATGCACGTTGCACAGTACGCTTTGTTTAATGTGGAACCTACACCACAGCCGTCTTATTGCGATTCATGTGATATTTGTAGCCAGACCCTTTCACACCAAGCGGGATGGCGCAGTGGTTAGACACTGGACTCGCATTCGGGAGGACGACGGTTCAATCCCGCGTCCGGCCATCCTGATTTAGGTTTTCCGTGATTTCCCTAAATCACTCCAGGCAAATGCCGGGATGGTTCCTCTGAAAGGGCACGGCCGACTTCCTTCCCAATCCTTCCCTAATCCGATGAGACCGATGACCACGCTGTCGGGTCTCCTTCCCCCAACCAACCAACCCTTTCACCTAATGACGTTTACAGCGCTATCTAGTGGCAATTTTGCTGTAGTTCCGGTCAAGTTCACCCTTCTTCGACTACATTCCGTTCAAATTTGGCGTCACTGTGAGCAGTGTTCCCCTTTTTTCTAATTTTTTTTTTACGGCGCTTTGAAAACGGAATTTCAATTATGTATACGGTATACTGTGTAGTGCCACAGGATGCACTGTACATAAAACCGAACGAAAGTACAGAGCAAAATTTGGCAACAGACTGGAAGAAATGTATAGACTTGGATGGAAACATACAACAAAATGAGCTGGACAAGGCTGTAGACAAAGATTCCTCGCACAACAGAAATTGACTGCGTGGTGTGGTGTGGGAGCAGATTCATATATCCTCGTGAAATGCACATGGAATAGAAAACACTGTAAACAGTACTACTGGTGCCGCAATAGCGTATCTGTCATGAGCAATGTGCGCAGTCATTGGGGTCAGATGATTCTGAACACAGCATTCAGTTCTGCCAGTGAATTATCCAGTGTAGTACTGCAGTGGAATTCCTACGTTTTGTATCGCTTACTAATCAAGCCTTTATCATCCGAGGCCGGGCTTATTAGTCGTCGTGATAACTAAGCTCAACGGATAAAGATTAATAGCCTCCTTAAATAGCACAGTGGAGGCGTTCAAGTGACCCTCGGTCGGGTCCAGTGGTAAAGCAGTAAAAAAGTTGCGGCATTGAATCCCATTCGGACCACCGATTTTTCAGTCCGTCTTTAACCTAACTTTCACCTCTCTGTGACGTGAAGATTCTCCAGACACATGTAGTTCGCATTCCACGTTAAGTAACACGTCCCGGGCTCCCAGTTGGATAACTAGGGTAGGTTAGGAACACGCAAGTCACCGCAGTGGCCTCCGATGGAAAGACTAGGAATAGGCCACTGAGCGACATGAAGTTATTATTATGCGACTCTCTACCGCTCACGTAAATCATAGCAGTGAAGTGGTGTACGCGAGTCAGTCAGATATATGCATCAACATACGCTGAAGAGCCAGAGAAACTGCTGCACCTGCCTAAAATCGTGTAGGGCCACCGCGAGCATGCACAAGTGCCGCAGCACGACGTGGCATGGACTCGACTAATGTCTGAAGTAGTGCTGGAGGAAACTGACACCATGAATCCTGCAGGGCTGTCCCAGTACCTTGCTTCAGAGTTTAAAAACCTGTCATTCCACCAAATCGAAACACGAGGTCACTCTTATTTGGTATCCTAAATGTGCCTACTCACAAATCAAAAACTTTTGCAAACTCCTTCTCAGTTGCCGCTGTCCACCTCTGGGATAAACTGCCCCTTACCTTGCGCAAAATTCAATCCCCTGCTGCTTTTAAGAAGAAGTTGAAGCATTTCCTACTATCATCCTCATAACGTTATCCACAAAATTAATGTACCAGGCCAATCCTCTCATCTGTCAAATAGCAAAGCTAGCGTATCCTATCTTGCTCCTGACATGCCTTCCTGTTCATCTATCTCTATTAGCCACGCAATCTTCTTTTCCTTTATATTTCCTTAATTATGTTTCACCATGTCTCTCTATTCTTCTCCTCCCTTCACCATCAGTCTCCCTCATACCCCCTGCTGCTAGCACGCCTATCTAATATCTGTCTCTTCAATAATGTCTAATTATAACAGTACTTATGATCTACGAATATAAACTCTATATGTATTTTTTTCCAGGTGTGCCTTTGTAATCGTTTATTTCACTTTTTGTACTAGATGTAGTTTAACATGCCTACTAAAACATATGAATGTAAAATAAGTAGAATGCCTGGTTAGATGTAAGAGAGGGCCTGATGGCCCTAATCTTGCCAGGTAAAATAAATAAATAAATAAATCTGTAAGAATACGAGGGGGTGGATATCTCTTCTGAACAGCATGTTGCAAGACATCCCAGATATGCTCAATAATGTTGATGTGTGGGGACTTTGGTGGCCAGTGGAAGTTTAAACTCAGGAGAGTGTTTCTGGAGCCACTCTGTAGCAATTCTGGACGTGTGGGGTGTCGCATTGTCCTGCTGGAAATGCGGGCGTCCGTCGGAATGCACGATGGACATAAATGGATGCAGATGATCAGACAGGATGTTTACGTACGTGTCACCTATCAGAGTCGCATTAGAACATAAGTTTTGGAATGCTTAAAGAGTATACACATTAGGAAAACACTAGATTTGGGCAATCAGTTTGTGAAATTATGTTTTTTAAATGTAAGCCAAGTAAAATTACACAGGCTGTTTCACAGAATTTTATATAACTGTATAATGACCAATAGATAACTTCTAGAATAATTGACATAATTGCTTGTTTTGCATATTAATCGCTAAATGAAGCACATGTAATTTATTGGACGACTACGTTGAAAGGATTAGATTACTTTACTTTAATATTTCTTGCCTCAACCTATGTCTTAGGGATGGATAAATGACAGAGCCTACGGGCCATAAGCCTAAAGAAAGATGGGAACTGCCATTTTTGAAAGAGCATAAAAATGTGTAATGTTAGTTAAATTTCCTTTGATAACATGGGTTATTTTGCGTGTTATTGTGTATTCCAATTTTCACATCTCACAAAATGTTCTAAACATAACGTGCAGACAGATTAAGATAAACATACAGTAAATAAATTAATACGCAGTAAGCTCATGAATGGACTCAGAATGACTGTAGAACAACATTCATGATTCAATTGTTCCTCTGCCCTGGTGTTCTTATTACTTTGCTTGTACAGACAGTTGATGGTTATATTATTTTGTGCAGAATGAGAAAATACTATAAGAATTACCCTATCCTAGTACAAAATAGTTCATTACGTGGGGATATTGTAAGGTTGCTATAATTTCGCACCTTACAAGCACTCATCTTTGCAGTGATTTACAACCGGAATTAGGTATCATTTGATAAGTTGTACATCGTACATATGAATATTTAAAGAAGACTGACATTGTCACGTATACCTTGTAAACAATTGCAAATGCTTGTTGTATGAAAGGCGACGGAGTGTCTTTATTATCAAAACGGCATAATGAATGATTGCCTATACTAGTAGAGGTTAGAACGCCAGTGGAAATGAAACAGCAGGCGTAACTCAAGCCCCGGGTGAAAAAGCCCGCACAGGTGTGTTGGTCCTGCTATACACAGGAAGTGCCAAGATGGCTCTGAGCACTATGGGAGTTAACATCTGAGGTCATCAGTCCCCTAGACTTGGAACTACTTAAACCTAACTAACCTAAGGACATCACACACAGCCACGCCCGAGGCAGGATTAGAACATATGACCGTAGCAGCAGCGCGGTTCCGGACTGAAGAGCCTAGAACCGCTCGGCCTGAGTACGGAAGCACAATACAGCGGCGGCCGGCCGGTCGTGTATCGGGCGCCGGAAGGATAACCGTATAATACTTCGGAAACTCACGAGGAAGCGTAACCTCGGAAACCACAGGCTGGCTTATTTCCGACGATTTTACTCTGAGAAACGAACCATTGTGTGAGTATCGGTATTTCATCGCAAACTTTCCGCGCTGGACGACAAAAGACTAAAATATAGTTAGTCGGCGTTAGGAAGAACCTGTAGAGAGGTAGAATATTCCATGGTTTCGAGAATATGACTCGCCTTCAGAGTTACGAGGGAGGGGAGCCGAACTTTGCTGGGAAGCAAGCGGTGGAGAGAAGAGGTCATCTGTTTCGAAGGCCCGAGTTTAACGGTCGCTCAGCATCAGCTTTTGTTGGTACAGACGGCTGTCTTTGTTCTCAGGAGATTTTATAGTTGGAACTGTTAGGCACTGTACTGTGGTAAACTTATCGGATTCTGGACTTCGCCTCCAGGTAGGGAGTCGTCGTTGACTGCGCAGCGTTCCGTGATTGAGAGCACTTCTTCTGCCTATACTCACGTTGAGACGTTACCTGAACTCCGTCCTTGTGGCTGGGAGATCGACGTTTCTCGCCTATATAACACAGAGAGGAGAAGACAGTGTTAGATTATACTAGTCGGAGGACCGACTTGCGCTGTCCTAGAGTTGAATGAGGTTTTTTTTATATATATTTTGTGGCTGGAGTTCTTCTGTCGTCGCAGACACGTACGAGAACCGTCACTCCGACGCACCGGACGCAGTACATAGGGTGATATAGCTAATTGCTTCGCCTTATTAGGGCTATAAAGCTAAACAGTTGTGATCAAGTAAATTTTATTTCAACAGAGGTTGCACACTACTGTAGACCATCTTTGAAAGTAGCGATTCCCAGTGTTAAAAAATGGTTCAGTCGTTAAAAAATGGTTCAAATGGCTCTGAGCACTATGGGACTTAACATCTGAGGTCATCAGTCCCCTAGAACTTAGAACTACTTAAACCTAACTAACCTAAGGACATCACACACATTCATGCCCGAGGCAGGATTCGAACCTGCGACCATATTTGCTGCGCGGTTCCAGACTGAAGTGCCTAGAACCGCTCGGCCACATCGGCCGGCGATGTCAGCCATCTCGCGTTATTTATATTGGATCGCTTAGCCGTAAAAAGGGACAGATTAGGGCAATTGATCAGTCGTATTGGTAAGTAAATTCATTTGTATCTATTTATGTCCATTGGACATTCATATATAAACAGTTCTAATATAAGAGGTTTTAATCTACAATAAATGTATCAGCAGAAATAGCATTTATCATTTTATAGTTACTACTTCTCTTAATCATTCATTTATGTTTATGTTGTATTTTATATGTTAAAGAGGAAGAAGGAGATAATGTCCATTAACAGATCCTAATATCTGCTTCAGAGGGGTAGTCAAACAGGGCCAAATCTTCCTTTTCGCGCTCAGTATTTCCGTAGTGCACATTCATTTTACACCCACCTGGAGTAGCATCTTGGAAACTTTACCGAATGAATCAGATAAGATTAACGAAACAAATATTTCTGTATGTCTGGAAACAGGAATCGACAGTCGTATGGATTACAAAAATAAGAAAAAGAATTAGAAGGAATCAACACTAAAGAATCAGAAACAAGAGTAGAAAAGCGGTTGCGGGAATAAAATACTAAACATAAATTGCCTTCCAGGTAGAAGAAATAAGAAATCGAAAACAACATGGACAGAAGAAACGAAAAGACGTGGGGAGATGATGAAGGAGTGCTGGATAAAAAGGAAACAACAAAGAAAGAAGAGTGAGTGAAGACAATTGTTGATGGTGTTAGGACAGCAACCAGCCACAAATTTACTTTCAGTTCCTTTATTCAGAGGATACCGTTACCGGTTTCGAATCGTTGTGACTCATCCTCAGACGGTTTACACGCTTACTTTAGTTTTGCAGTTAATTTTGACTTTGACATATTTCGGAACTATTTTAAGTGACATACACTCTTTGTTGAATTTAATGTTAAGAGATGTTTTCATTAGGTTAATTTTATGTTTCTTGAAAGCATGTATATTTCTCATTACCTGGCGAGGTAAGCTTAATGCAATTTTGTCATATGATGACATTATGGAGACCGTGGCTGTTGTTTGAATACAATTGTTGATGGTGTTATGACAGCAACCGGCCACAAATTTACTTTCAGTTCCTTTATTCAGTGAAGTTGTTAGGTGACCCTACTTAGTGAACAAAAACACAAAAAAAGTCTGATTGCGCTGTTGAACCCGCAGCGTAGATTTTTCGTCAAAACGTAGGGAAAAAATTACAAATATTCGGTATTAATATATAATTTACTATCAATATCTGTGATACAAATGGTTCAAATGGCTCTAAGCACTATGGGACTTAACATCTGAGGTCATCAGTCCCCTAGACGTAGAACTAACTAACCTAAGGACGTCACACACATCCATGCCCGAGGCACTATTCGAACCTGCGACCGTAGCAGCAGCGCGGTTCCGCACTGAAGCTCCTAGAATCGCTTGGCCACAGCGGCCGGCTTTAATACACAGAATATGGTAGTATAATTGTTACTGAATAGATAAATTATACGTTTCTACTATCACTTCACACTGTATTCCGGACGAGCCAGCTATGTAACGGCTTTGCTGCTGCTCTTCCCTCGACGCTCTTTTAAGGGTGGATTCCTTTCGGAACGAGCTCTCCTTTGACTTGTGTTTTCTGTTATTCCAACAACATTTACGAGGCATGTATGAGACGACGTTCTTCATTACCTTCAGTTTATTACCGAGTTTCACATACGTTCCGACATCATTTTTACTATCTCAGTTTGTGTCGAAGTAGTCCTCCCTACGCTCTTCACAATTACACTTTAACCATTGTCTCAACTACACACGTACATCAGCTTATAACTTTACACAAAGCTAATTCGTTACAATCACGCGCATGGGCCAACACTGGTACGATAACGTAATAGCCAAAAGAAACACTCTGCGACAAACACGTACACGTATCCGTTTTGGGCTCGATCATTTTACTCATTATTAGTTTCGCCGGTAGTAACGGTTCAACTCTGACGGTATTTTATCTCATTAGAAAGTTCGACCACCCATCAAATAGTCAAAATAAAATTTCAGTATGTCTGACCCAGATAGGTCAAAAAAAAAAAAAAAAAAAAAAAAAAAAGCCACTCTGTTAACGATCTGATTATAGGTCCGAGAGCACGATGTAAAGAAGTGGATAAATGTTCTGCTGTCGAGTGCGCACTTCATACGTGAAGTCAGAAGAACCCGTTTGGGTGGCGCGTGGCGGCTGGTCGGCGCGTGGAGGCAGAGTTGCTGGGCGACTGGACCGGTGGACTCGCCACGCGCCCGCCTGATCCAGTTTGGCAGCCGCTGACAGCTCCCAGATCCATGCAGCCAGGGAGCCAGACAAGGCCAAGGCCGCGCCGGCGCGACTTACGGCGGGGCGAGGGCATTATCAGGCCCTCCTCCCCTCCCCTCACCCCTCCTTCGCTCTTCTCACACCACTCCACAATCCCCGGCGCAGCTGCGCCCTTAAAACCGCCAGCAGTAAAACGGGCCGGCGCTTCTGCGCATGCGCCAGCCATTACCCAGTTACTGCCGTCTGCGTCTGCGCTGCACCGGACTGATTTCGCATCCAGAAAGCTCTGCTCCTCTATTTTCCTCACTGGACCATCTTAGTCGTATTTTGTTCCCCAGTTTCACGACCTCTGCGCGAAGACGTCATTTTCTTTCCATCGTTCCGCAGTGTGTCCTTTAACCATACATAATTCAAGGTGTTCGATCCGTGTACGTTTATAAAGACTGATGAGCGACACTGCTGCATCCACCAATTATTATCATCTACAATATCTGTCCTTTGCTGCAGTCTTGTTAGCAATCGATAGCTATTGTCCAGTGCGTGGAAGACGATTGAAACACTAAAGAAAAAAAAATGGTTCAAATGGCTCTGAGCACTATGGGACTTAACAGCTATGGTCATCAGTCCCCTAGAACTTAGAACTACTTAAACCTAACTAACCTAAGGACATCACACAACACCCAGTCATCACGAGGCAGAGAAAATCCCTGACCCCGCCGGGAATCAAACACTAAAGACAACGATTGGTATGCTTCTACTGATCTTCATATTTTCATCTGTATCTGCTTTTACTGGGTGCTTAAGCTGTCTTTGCCAATGGATTTTATGCAGTTCGGAAAGCCTTCGAATAAGACGCAGAACATTTTCATATTCTCTCGCTCGCTACGCCCAAACTATTAGCACAACAGAAAGAATGAACAGACCTCTCTGTAGGAAATTTAATGTAACTAAATTTTATACCGGTATAGCATTTCGCTTGGGGACATAGTTTTAGAATTATTCAAGAAAAACTTACAAAAGTGTCCTTCAAACGCATATTTCTTGAATAACTCGAAAATTGTGGCCCCCAACCGAAAACATACTGCAGTACAAAATTCAATTACGTTAAATTTCCTACGAAAAGGTCTTGTTAATTTTTGCTGTAGAGCTAGTAGTTCCCGCGTAGCGAACGAGAGAATATGAACATCTCGCATGTGATTTTTGAAGGCGTTGTGGGTTGCAAAAAACCGATCGGTAGGGGCAGGCGTACAGTCACTGTACAACGCAAGGCAGAGGAACGCATACCTGTATACATGCATTTATTTGCTATTCCATTCACGTTCCATCCGTAATGGACCCCAAACATTGGAACAACAGAAATGGTTGCACTCATGTCTCGTAAGTGGGTTCCTGTGTAGATGTACTGCCCGTCGTAGAAACTTTCCAATAAATCTAAGTCTTCAGTGGGCTTTCCTAACGGTTTTTATGTGATCGTCCCAGGTCATACTGCTTTTTAGCAATACTCCTAAGTATTTAAACGATGTGACATGTTCAAGGCATTCATAACCAACATTGTGCCATTGGGATATTTCTCTTTATTGTAAGCATTATCTTACTTTTATCCATATTTAAAGAGAGCTGCCATGCACTTCACCAACTGGCTATTATGACCTAGTTTTTCTTTTTGTTTTGTTTTCCTACGATTGTACAACGTCGATGCTTTCTATAGACGAAAGTAAGCTCAACGAACAGTCCTATAGTAGTGCTGATCCTATCTAATGAATCGTTTGTGTGCGTACACTATGTGATAAAAACTATCCAGACATCCCTATGCAATACGGAATTGAAGACTGTGTGTCACAAGAGGAGAAGCAGGCTGTATAAAAGCTGTCGAGAAGCAGTAATAGCTTAACAGCTCGTCAGTAGCGCTCAGTGATGTGGATTAATCATTGGATGTCAGCTGAGAAACAAACCCATCAAGGACTTTTCATCCCTTCTAAAGCTGACCAGGTCGACTGTTGGCGACGTTATTACGAAGTGGAGAGGCGAAGGAACAACCACAGATAACTCGAAGCCAGCCAGACCTCATGTATAAACAGAAAGATATCGTCGAACATTGCGTAGCGTGGTTGTAAAAAATCGCATGAAATCAGATAAAGTAATCACTCATGAGTGGTTAAGTGCTAGCAGGAGACAAGCTAGAGCAATGGCTGTTGGCTATGCGTAGGGAGTTAAAAAGAATGGGGTACAATGGCCGCGGTGGTCCTCATAAGCCACACACATCTGAAGTCGCTTCCAAGCAACACTCGAGGTCTACATCTACATCTACATCCATACTCCGCAAGCCACCTGACGGTGTGTGGCGGAAGGTACCTTGAGTACCTCTATCGGTTCTCCCTTCTATTCCAGTCTCGTATTGTTCGTGGAAAGAAGGATTGTCGGTATGCCTCTGTGTTTGCTCTAATCTCTCTGATTTTATCCTCATGGTCTCTTCGCGAGATATACGTAGGAGGGAGCAATATACTGCTTGACTCTTCGGTGAAGGTATGTTCTCGAAACTTTGACAAAAGCCCGTACCGAGCTACTGAGCGTCTCTCCTGTAGAGTCTTCCACTGGAGTTTATCTATCATCTCCGTAACGCTTTCGCGATTACTAAATGATCCTGTAATGAAGCGCGCTGCTCTCCGTTGGATCTTCTCTATATCTTCTATCAACCTTATCTGGTACGGATCCCACACTGCTGAGCAGTATTCAAGCAGTGGGCGAACAAGCGTACTGTAACCTACTTCCTTTGTTTTCGGATTGCATTTCCTTAGGATTCTTCCAATGAATCTCAGTCTGGCATCTGCTTTACCGACGATCAACATTATGATGATGTAAAGAGCGACGCAGTTGAACAGTGCATGACTGGGAACGGGTGATTTGTAGTGACGAATCACGCTATACCCTTTGGGATTCCGACGCAAGAATTTGGTTTTTGCGAACGTCTTGAGACCGTTACCTACTATCATGTGTAGTGCAAACGGTGAAGTAAGGAGTTGGTGGTGTTACGGTATGTGTTGTTTTTCGTGGTTGGAATGAGGTCCAGTTATTGCGCTGAAGAAAGCGCTAAATGTAGAAGAATATGAGCACATTTTAAAGCATTATGTACTGCTTACAATAGAGGACCATTCCTGGAGAAAGGAAGGAGGAAACGTTAGAAAAGAGATCACAAGTAATGTGTTAGGGATGGGGGGAGAGAAATCGGCTATGGCCTTTCAGAGGAACCATTCGGGTATTTGCCTGGAGCGATTTACATAAATCACGGAAAATCTGAAACTGGATGGCCGGACGCGGATTTGAACCATCATCCACCCAAAGTTGAGTCCAGAGTGCTAACCACCACGCCATATCCTTCTGTGATAGTTCGGAGACGATGACAGTTTGTATCAGCGTGACAGGGCGCACTGTGATAAAGAACCGTTTGTGGGGCAGTGGATTGTTGACAATAACATTCATGAAATGGAGTGGCCTACGCAGAGTCCCGACCTGAACCCAGTGTAACACCTTTGGGATGAGACAGAACGTCGGGTTCACTCCAGACCCCAACGTCTGACTTCCCTAACTTCTGTGATATCGACTGTTGAGGAACAATGGGCTGCCGTTCTTCCTCAGACATTCAGACACATATATATTGAGCAAGCAGTAAAGGAAACAAAACAAAAAATTCGGAGTAGGTATTAAAATCAATGGAGAAGAAATAAAAACTTTGAGGTTCGCCGATGACATTGTAATTCTGTCAGAGACAGCAAAGGACTTGGAAGAGCAGTTTAACGGAATGGACAGTGTCTTGAAACGAGGATGTAAGATGAACATCAACAAAAGCAAAACGAGGATAATGGGATGTAGTCGAATTAAGTGGGGAGATGGAATTAGATTAGGGAATGAGACACTTAAAGTAGTAAAGGAGTTTTGCTATTTGGGGAGCAAAATAACTGACGATGGTCGAAGTAGAGAAGATATAAAATGTAGACTGGCAATGGCAAGGAAAGCGTTTCTGAAGAAGAAAAATTTGTTAACATCGAGTATAGATTTAGGTGTCAGGAAGTCTTTTCTGAAGATATTTGTATGGAGTGTAGCCATGTATGGAAGTGAAACGTGGACAACAAGTAGTTTGGACAAGAGGAGAATAGAAGCTTTCGAAATGTGGTGCTAAGAAGGATGCTGAAGATTAGATGGGTAGTTCACATAACTAATGAGGAGCTATTGAATAGAATTGGAGAGAAGAGGAGTTTGTGGCACAACTTGACAAAAAGAAGGGATCGCTTGGCAGGACATGTTCTGAGGCATCAAGGGATCACAAGTTTAGCATAGGAGAGCAGCGTGGAGGGTAAAAATCGTAGAGGGAGACCAAGAGATGAATACACTATACAGATACAGAAGGATATAGGTTGCAGTAGGTACTGGGAGATGATGAAGCTTGCACAGAATAGACTAGCATGGAGGAGTCTCTGGACTGAAGACAACAACAACAATAACAACAACAACATTGAAACTGTAACTAACAGAGTACAGGCCGCAATAATGTCGAAAGGCGGACACACCCCACGTTAATGCCCGCTAATAGGTGTCCGGATAGTTGTTGATCAGATAGTGCATATACTCAGAATTTTAAAGGAGCTACTGCGGTTTCTCAGGGCAACCACGGTGTTAGTTTTGTTTCTGTAGAACATTGGCTTTCCAGTCTAAGGTATTGGGTTCATATCTCGGGTAGTAGTCGACGGTGTGATTCAGTTGCGATCGCCTTTGGGGAACCTAGGGAAGTCCAATCTATCTGTTCATCCGGATCTATTGTTCGCAATGTGTTACTTGTACGAACAAAGCAAGCTGTCATTGACACGAGTAGCTCTTTCTGAATCCACGCTGATACTATGCGAGAAGTTTGCTTTCTTCCAGGAACGGGATAATGCTTAACTTTAGAATATAGTTATAAGAGATGGAAGACAGTAATACGGTCTGTGAATTTGCATCCGGTCTCTTACCCTTTATCTAAGAAGATGTTTCAAGGGCTCGTCGTTTCGTAGAATTATGAGGTCTACGGATGATAATTTGTCTCCATTAGTTTCATCCAGTCACTTCTGTACATTTCTACACTTAGACGAGAAGCTTTTCCGTACTGACGAATGCCATCTTTGCAAGGACAACAATCACATACGAGTATTTACATATACAGAGAGTCCTAAAATTCGGTGCGAACTGACATATTACGATGGAGGCAAAACAAGGCTTCGAGGTGTCGGAAATGCACATTCCCCGAGCACTAAGCATGAGTATGTACGCCTGTGGGGAAGAGGTGCTACACATGGGCGGAATTGCGAGACGTTCACCATATTATAGACTTCTTTCACTGTGTGTACTGCTGTGAACTCAGAGGAATTAATTGGAAGAATTCTTACAGCCGTCACACGGAAACAGAACACACCGCACAACACGGGACGCCTCGCCACTTCCATAAGGGCTCTGCTGTGAAGTTAATGATGCTTATTTTGAACATTGATTGTAACACAGTTCAGAACAAAAAAGGAATGAAACGCATTGCACATTGCATCATTTTTAATCACACCCAATGGCCAAGTGATTTCCAGTACCTGATTGCTTAACGAAAATACTACAAGGGGCGTTCAATAAGTAACACAGCATTTATTTTCTGAAAGCAGGTGTGTTTTATTCAGGATTCCAATGCACCATATTATTCAACACTCTTTTTGACTATAAAAGCTATTTTTCAGCATAATCTCCGATCAGTGTGACGGCCTCAAACCGCCTTACTGGCAGGAGCAGTAAACCCGCATGGTACCACTCTGCTTTTCGACGTCGGAGCTTGTAAGGTGCCTCTTACGTGAGGATGACATTTTTACCAGTTTTAATAAATTATTGTCTCTCATTGATGTATTCGCGATAGTTAGGAAGTGCTGTAGTCCGTAGCCGGCCATGAATCGGAGAGCATTCCGCACGCAGGCTGGCTAGGTGACGAAGCGACCATATGTCGCGCGTAGTGGGGTGGGGCTTGGCGCTGGATCGTAGCAACAAGCGTCGGCCTGGGAAATACACATGACGGGAAGTACCGCCATCTTTGCGCCAAAGTCACCTATTTTGTTTACTTATATTTAATAGTTAAAGTCATTTATGACAACACGAATACTAGGAGGAGCCTCTGGATGTTTAAAACTATTTATCAAAATTTTGCCTCGTTAAAATTCACACCCGTTCATTAACAAATGCATATCTTAGTAAGTACGAACTTGATCGGAAATCCACGAACTGTGACGAAACTAGTACGAGATAGGGACTGCGCGCCAAAGTCGGCAGTCGATGTTAAGAACTATTCCTGTCTTGTTCGATGGTAGCCATGCTCTCGGTTACGAGTAGTTTGTGACATGAGTGTTTCATTATTGATCTAATAGGAATAAAAGTGATATTACGGCATTATGAATGTTAATTTCGAGTAAATAGATACCCCAAAGTTGATCGACAGCAATTTCAGATAATAAGCTTCCACCGACAGAGGCATCCAATGCGCCAATGAAGAATCTTGACAGGATGACATTTACGATAGCTGCATCGCGCACAGGTAGGGGGAAATCCGACGACCCGACCCAGCAAGGCGGATCAAGGAAGGTCCGATTTACACTCGCAAATTCCGGGTGGAAATGCTGACCAGTCATACTGTACGTCACATATACCATCGCGGCTAAGCTGAGTAATAACAGTATCAGTTTAGAAGCGAGGGGATCTTGCAAGCTCTTGCCTTGTTGCATAAGTAACCTTCCTATCATTTATGTACTGCTTCCCACAGGGTGCATTCTTCATTGGCTCAAACGGATGGAAGTCGAAATATGCGAGATACAGGCCGTACGGCGGATGAGGAAGAAGAGCCCAGTGAAGTTTTGCTAGCTCCTTTAGGGAGCGCAGGCTTGTGTGAGGTCTTGCGGTGTCATGGAGAGGGAGAAGTTCGTTTCCATTTTTATGGCTACGTTCCACCATAGCAGGAGCCACAGTTGTGTGCGACCGGCCGGCACGTGGCAGATCGGACAGGTTTGCGCGACCTCCGTGCTGTTATGACTGACGCCTCGATCAGCGACTAACCGACCTGTTGATAACCACCAGGTCTCCGTAGACACTCTGCAAGCACCTACGAATATCTGAGATGCTCTGGTTTTCCTCCAAAAGAAGCTCAATGACAGCTCTCTGCTTGGAAGGCACCTTCGTTACAGACGCCACTTTGAAGGCTACGTATAGAGCCGTTACGTGTCGGAACTTCACTGAAGTGAGAATATTCCACGACGTCCCACAAAAAATCGCATATTTTTTCAATCGAAAGTGGCCGAGAAAAAAAAAATGTGTTGCTTTACTTATTGCGCGTATATTTGATGTTATCTCCGCCGTTATTTCTGTCAGTCTGGGCACAAGTTTTGAATATTCTGTGTATTCTACAAACCACTACACAGTACATTGCGAAGCATACTTTTGTATCAATATTATCAATTTTCTGTCCTGCTCCAGTCAGGGGTGGAACGACGGATAAATGACTTTCTGTGTGCAATCTCTGTTACCTTCTGCTCATACTTGTCAGGCAGGACCTACTTCGGGGGCAGCAAAACTGATCCTATCAGCAATAACGTTTCATTAGATTCCATTAACATAGTTTCACGAGACCAACGCTATATTTATTACTACTGATGGCACTTGTTCTCATTTCATATCGTTTCGTACCTCCCCTAATCGTTCTGGTTACTTGACAAACTCGAGAAGTTTGCTATTGATATGTAAGGATTTTTTTTCTTAGAATGGTGATTATATAGCATTCATGCATATTTAAAGGAAACTGTTGTTCATTAAAACAAATGAGAATACTATCTTAATTTATGCGTTATTGCCTCACTATAATTCAATGACGATACTTTCTTACAGGTAACACTGTTGTGAGCGACCTGTCTGAGAGTGCTCCTGACGCCATTTGTTACATTTTTTTATGTGCAGCAGAACATGAGATACCCTATTTTTATAGGGCCGTTTTCCCACATCTCACCACGCCCTTATTAATAAACCATTATTCAGACGAGGACACCCAGTCCATATAAACTGTTAACGCTGCATGATAGTATGTAACCATTTCAATCCAATACCAGTGGTTGCAGATCTGGGAAGTAATCTTTCCCTCCAACACTGTGTGGTGAAGAGTCCTTGTTACGTCTTTCTTCAACGTGAGATGACTAGCCAGCTATGTGAATCGACAACAGCACTGATGGGCCGCACGGCAGGCAGACAATAAAAATGTTTCTGCTGAAACCCAGGAGTCAGGCAGAAGAGGTAAAATCTGTAACAGCAGAATAAAAAGACAGCACACTTAACGTTCGAGACAGTCGTTGTGGCCAAAGGAGATCACACGTGTAGATCTTTAAATTTTGTAAGAAAGCCCACGTACAGCTTAGAGTAATTCTTTTGGTAGTGGGGAAGAGAACTCGTGAGCACATACTAAGAGTCATTTTGATTGGAGGAAACGTAAAAAGACAAATACAGTGGAGAGAGAATTTCTGCCTTGTGCCTCCCTCTAAGATGGGGCGCAGGGGTATTGTTTACCCACAGAAGTTTGCTTTTGGAATGGTGATTTTTGTAATTGTTATAAACATTTCATTGTTTATAAGTCGAAATTTTGTACTGTACTGGTTGACAAGACTCTGGTGCTGGCAGAAACAGTTAGCTTTTGTGGAGGATAAGAGAAAGACTCTTGGTCTCAAGGCGTGATGGAGTACACGCTATTTTGTCTAGGGCATGACAGAGTACGGACTTCTTCGTATTAAGGCATGAAACAGTATGGATTTCTTTGTGGCAGGGTGTCAGGAAGAGAACAGAAATGTCGTCACTTTAGGGCTGAACTTACAATTCTCAGATATTATTACAGTGATTCTCAGCACCTGAGTATCAGCCGAGTGGTAAGCATGAGCCACATTTGCATACTACATGACGACTGGACCACGCAGTTACTTGTTTCAAGTCAACGTTCCGTTCTTCTGAACTAATTCACTACCAACCAGCTACATTCAGCATGTCCTTAGACGAAAGAGGTCCTTTTACTACTTTTCAGAGACTTTTCTTTCGCTATTAACTTACTCAGCATTCAAAATATTGGGAAATTTGTGGTAAGGTCTTATGGGACGAAACTGCTGAGGTCATCGGTCCCTAAACTTACACACTCTTTAATCTAACTTAAATTAACTTACGCTAAGGACGACACACACACCCATGCCCGAGGGAGTACTTGAACCTCCGACAGGAGAGCCGTGAAGAACATGACAAGACGCCCCCAGACCGCGCGTCTACCCCGCGCCGCATTCAGGACTCACTGGGAGTTTTTGTGGATATCATTTTCGTTTAATAATGGCATCCACCCAACTTTCCCGAGGTCCTTCGCACATGTCTTTTTACCTTGTGCCCATTTGCATTTATTCGTATTGTCCATTCAGAGATTAGACTCATTTCAGTGCATCTATCAGTAAACCAGATTGTTATTCTGACCTCCAGTGTCATTTGTTAGCTTGATTGAAACCGTTATCAGTGCGTTCTGAATTCTGGCAGCCATATTTCACGTTAAATGGACACCCCTGTTTAATTCACATAGTCAATTACTTATCCGCTCCGGATCTTTGCTTTTTCGTTTCAGATGAGCTCATGTGAAATAATCGGTTCACCGTTTGGTCATCAGATTCCGATCTCAGCGATATGATCAGTCGACACCTCACACTCTTACACTTCGACTGTGCATACCTGATGTATCTTAAAATACTTCTGAATATTCTTTGTCCAGTATAGCGTCAAAGGTTGCATGGGGGCTTAATTAAATAAAAAAAAAATGCAAATATTTTTTTAGTGGCTGTATGTCCGATTACGCTATTTCGTAAACGGCTGGCCCTGACTAGTTTTTGTACGCAATCTGACTGCATGTAACAACCACAAAGAATGAAATGAAAATTCCAGTTAATACAAATAATTAATTAAGTCCCCAGCAACTATAAAACCTACGAAACCAACAAAGCACAAGTGTAGCTGTTCTGTATGTGGTAGTATGACTCAACGCACATCTGGCACGGTTCTTCTTCAACAAGACAAGAATTTTTAAATACCAATTATACTGACGTGATAAAAGAAAATTACAAATACTATAATTGTGCAAGAAAACCAAAATTACACTCTAATACAAGAACACACGCCAGATGCTTGTTGACTGAACCTGTAATGACACATTATTCAGGTCACTGAAATAATGAGAGAGAAGAATAAAAGTAGTTTGTTACCTTAATTTATATTGACGAAATGCACTCTGATCATTACAATGTCTCCATTAGAATAACATCTGCTATCTCTCCCATCACATAGCTGCATAAAACATGGAACAAACACTCACTACTACCCCATCTCACTCCAACTTCAGGTACAAGCAGTGTCCACCACAACTTCTCGGCAAGAACTGCCTGTCGCTGCGTCTCAATAATCACTGCCAGTGGAGGCGGCGGAACAATACTCTCTGGCGCGATTTCTGGCGCTGTGGCTCAGTGTAGCCACCTTTTATATGCCCTTCCTCCACGGGCTAGAATTTGATGGTATTTTTGCCAGCATTGGTGGTGAAAATACCACCAAATTCGTCAAAAAAAATACAGACAAAAATAAAAGATAATATTAATACGTAAGTATCATATAACTAGATAAAATTTTGGCTTTGCACTGACCTTACAATAGCCTAATATATAAAATACAGTAAGGAATACAAATTCTTTCATACATATGACTTTACATAATAGTTTACAGAAATATCATGTGGTTAAACAATTCAATCGATAGCGTCAGCAATGACGAATATGAGCAGGTAAGAGTCTTATAACTTTTCACAAACAGTAATACACAAAAAATCAGTTTATACAAGTATTCACATAAAATGTTTTCATAATAAGTGGTTGACAGTTCCAGCAGTAGCACCCAGCAATGTTGAGTAGGTGCAGACACCATCAGGTGACATCATTTCAGTAGAAGCAGTCCATCAGTGGCACCCAGCAATGTTGAGTAGGTGCAGACTCCAACAGGTGATATCATTTCAGTAGAAGCAGTTCATCAGTGGCACCCAGCAATGTTGAGTAGGTGCAGACAGCAAGAAGTAACATCATTTCAGTAGAAGCAGTTCCATCTGTGGTACCCAGCAATGTTGAAGAGGTACAGACAGCAAGAAGTAACATCATTTCAGTAGAAGCAGTTCCATTTGTGGTACCCAGCAATGTTGAAGAGGTACACACAGCAACAAGTCACATTTCTCAGTAGAAGCAGTTCATCAATGGCACCCAGCAATGTTGAGTAGGTGCAAACAGTAACAGGTGACATCATCTCAGTAGAATCAGTCCATCAGTGGCACCCAGCAATGTTGAGTAGGTGCAGACAGCAAGAAGTAACATCATTTCAGTAGAAGCAGTTCCATCTGTGGTACCCAGCAATGTTGAAGAGGTACAGACAGCAAGAAGTAACATCATTTCGGTAGAAGCAGTTCCATTTGTGGTACCCAGCAATGTTGAAGAGGTACACACAGCAACAAGTCACATTTCTCAGTAGAAGCAGTTCATCAGTGGCACCCAGCATTGTTGAGTAGGTGCAGACACCGACAAATGACATTAAACAACTATCACTGATCACACTGTTCCTCAGCAGAAATTAAACATGTCCTAGTGGCACCAATCATGTAGAAAAAGTACAAGTAACAGTCCATAATATTTACTATCACTGATCAGACAGTTCAAGCATGAACAATAGTTTGAATACACATACAAATGCTTTTACAATCTACATCTACATCTACATCCATACTCCGCAAGCCACCTGACGGTGTGTGGCGGAGGGTACCTTCAGTACCTCTATCGGTTCTCCCTTCTATTCCAGTCTCGTATTGTTCGTGGAAAGAAGGATTGTCGGTATGCCTCTGTGTGGGCTCTAATCTCTCTGATTTTATCCTCATGGTCTCTTCGCGAGATATACGTAGGAGGGAGCAATATACTGCTTGACTCTTCGGTGAAGGTATGTTCTCGAAACTTCAATCAAAGCCCGTACCGAGCTACTGAGCGTCTCTCCTGCAGAGTCTTCCACTGGAGTTTATCTATCATATCCGTAACGCTTTCGCGATTACTAAATGATCCTGTAACGAAGCGCGCTGCTCTCCGTTGGATCTTCTCTATGTCTTGTATCAACCCTATCTGGTACGGATCCCACACTGCTGAGCAGTATTCAAGCAGTGGGCGAACAAGCGTACTCTTACACTAAACATACAAATCATAACAAACACACAAATGATATCAGATAATTGTCATATTACTATTACAAATACACAAACATCAGTAAACCTATAATATTTATGGGTGTCAGTGCAAGCCACTACAAACAAATAAAATAATATTTAGGAGATAGGTGGGTAGGATTAGGAAAGGAAAACACACAAAACACACTCACTCATCTTTCATCCACATTTAGTACTACTGTGTAATTGAATAGTGTTAACTGTGTGAATCCACTTCTGTCAAAATTTCATGTTCATCATGTGTATCAAGTAGTAGTGACAGCAATGTATAACAGTCAATAATAGTTGAGTCAACGTCATAGTCATCATGTCAAGACCAATGTTTGCCAAGCCAGATCAAAATGTACGGTTGCTGAACAACTGTCAGTGTGCCAAGATATGCAACTTCCTCTCTCCAAAAAAAAAAGTACATACTGCTTAGTGATTTAACAAAGTGTGTGTAGACAATCTTCCTTCCATTTTAGTGTTCTAGTCTGCTATCTTCATCCTCCTTGTTCCATATAGACCAACAACAACAAAAAAAAAAATATGCACCTCACTTATTTTACCTCTTATACACCATAACTCCAATCAACTTCATATAATCTCAATACCTCCATAATACCTCTTCAATACGTCGATACATATAAACCTTATTGCCAGTATCATTTCACTTCCATAACAACTCTTTCCTCTAGTCAGTCTCCTCGATCGAGTACAGATAAAATCCTAATGCAAACCTCCTCATCCCATACAATCCGAAGACACACTGTCAACACACAACCTCTGTGTAATCCATCTGACCAAAATCTTCTACTCATTATGAATTATAAACAAAGAATGCATACATGACCTCTAACAGACTTAGTCCGAATAACTCTCAGTAATTAAGTACGATTACGGAGTGTGAATGATCCTAATATTTCACAGTGTGTACACCACTTCAAGAATTATGGCAAACAGAAGCAAACATGTGGAGTATTTCTTGTGTCAAGTGTCACTTCCTATTTCAATTGCTCACGAAAAATGCAGTGTAATAACTGTGTTGGTATGTCATGTCGTTAGCTTCCTTCCTATTGGCATACATTTATACAGCTTTCATAAAACCTCCAGCTCATGTGACTTCTATGATGTTTCTTGTACTAAAGTCGCTCGTCGAATTACTGCAGTTCATTTTCTTATGTTAAAATATAAAGCACTGAGCGTAAGCAAAACAAGCAACAGCGAGTAAATATACCAGTAGTGAACAGAATGTCAACAAGTGGATGCAGCACAATTTCTATAACGAGGCTTCGCCAAGCGAACAATCCGTAACCCATACCACAGCGTAACCCACACTCCATGTCCGTACACTGTACATCAGCATTGCTATATACCACATTAAAGTATAGTTATGACAACAAGCAGAAATGTGTAAATGTGCTATCCATACGCATAGCAGTAAACGTATATCTTACGTACTAAACAGGTCATTAGCATCGTATCTTAATAAGTAAACATGAAGGCGCAAGCAGATAAATCACAAAGTATAACTTACATACCTAACCACATCAGCATAATTAATCAGGTGACAATTATAATTTAAATAAATAAGCACAGCAGGCACATAATAAAAAATATGACATCAGTGAAAAAGCAGTGCAGCCAAGCGATGCATAATATACACAAGTAACAATCCAGTTCATTAATAATCATTCTCAAAATCAGTTAACGTACGCAAGCACGTCGCTTCACAAGTAATTTCATTGAACATGTAATTAGCACAAAGTATGAATCACGTAATCGCGAGCAGCAAATTACGTCTAAGGTACGTACCTAAGTGGAAATATGTTACCTGAAAAATAAACTCAATTAATAATTACCTTTTTAGTTTATTACTTTCTTCTTCGAAATGACATTTTTCCTGAAATTTTCTCGATAGCAAGTCGTCTTAACGTCGGACACGCACAGAATTTACCTGAAGTTCTTAAATATTTTAGAGAACCGTATCCTGAAAAATACTGAATGTTAATAACAGAATTCATCAAGTCACTATAGCTTTATACTGAATTCAGTCAGAGAAATTAGACTGTGTATTTATTTACGGCTGTCAGTGCATTCGCACTGAGCGCTCGATCAGCTGTAGGCGCGTGACGTAGGAAGTGATTGTTTGCGGTCAACGACTGCCTTGTGCAGCGCGCAGACTTGACTGTTGCTTTGAGTATATGCCGCCGCCAAAACACAGCGCGGTATCCTTGTACTCTCCGTGTGTTTACATACAACTGTTAGTTTCTCAAAAGTATGTCATTCTACAAAAATTTTTCAAAAGTATATCATTCCACAAAAATTTTAACGTTAGATATATGATGTATTCCCTTAGAGCGTCGTGATTTAAGAGTTTCTACTTCGACAGTGTTATCATGAATAATTTTGCGAATTCTATATGGGCCGTTATAAAGCAGAAAAAATTTGCGACACAAGCCTTTTCCTTTGTGAGACAAACGATGAGGCTTAATTAACACTTTCTGACCAACTGACAAGATTTTTAAACGACCAGGACGCTTAGCTGATTTCTCTCTTCTAGCAGCTGCAGATGCAATATTTCGTAGAGCCAGGTTGACAATTTCAGAATGCCGCAGTTTCCGTGTAGGCGGAAAAGGAACGATTTCAGAAATGCGATTTGTCGGTGCATTGTTTTTTAATATCAGTAAAGGCGGTAAAGAAGTTGAATCATTAGGGAGTTCATTCAGAATGTTTTGAAAAATATGAAGATACTGATCCCACGTTCTGTGATTCTGATGACAATAAAGACGACACAATTTATTGATTTCCTTCATCCATCTCTCTGAAGCGTTAGATTTGGGGTGAAAAAGTGAAATGAAAATTGGTTTAATTTTACGACGCTGTAGAGTACGAAGCCAAATTTTAGTACGAAACTGTGATCCATTATCTGATATAACCTTATCAACATGACCCACTTCTTTAAGAAAATGTTTGATGAAAGCGTTAGATACTGAACGAGCTGTTGCTTTGCGTAACGGTGTAAAACACACATATTTTGATGTCAACTCCACTGCTACGAAAATGTACGCAAAACCATTAGTAGATCGAACCACTGGACCGAACAAATCGACTGCAGCCATGTCCTTTAATTTTGCTGGAATGATAGGAAACAACGGTGCTCTGTGAGAAACTGTCGGCGGCTTAGCCTTTTGACATAATTTGCATTTGGCAAGAACAAATCGAATACGTTTTTCCATATTATTGAAGTAGCAATTTTCTCGTAATTTATGAAAGCATTTTCTGGGACCAAAGTGTGCATAACTGAAATGCGTATACCAAATCAGCTTATTAACCCACTCATCAGGAATACAAACCAACCAAACAGAGTTGTCGACCGATTTTCGTTTAAAAAGAACTTTCCAGATAGATCGCAAAAACGAGGTGTGGCCAAATTGTCCAATCTAACAAAGCGTCTAAGAAAATTACAGACACCAAGGAAACTACGAACATCACGTTTTGTGGTAGGAACAGCATAATTACGAATAGCGTCTAATTTTTCTGGATCAGGAAGAATACCTTCTGTAGAAATAATGTGACCGAGAAATCTCACCTGAGAACGACCAAATTCAGATTTTTCTAAGTTCACTGTAATGCCAACTCTTGCAAAGATACGTAACAATGAATCCAAAATTTTGTTGTGCTCACTCCAAGAATTTTTAGCAATAAGAATGTCGTCGACATAAGAAGTAATATTGTCACGAAGATAAACAGGTAAAATTTCATTTAAACTACGAATGAATGCTGCTGAAAATACAGTAAGTCCAAACGGTAATTTCCAAAGTCACTTTTGGGTAAAATAGTCATATCCGGTTATTTTTTAGCGTCTCTCTAGATAGATTCATAGTCGAAGAGTTGTTTTGATAGATGCAAAGAATAGTAAAAGAGTAGGCAGCGGTGCAGAAAACTAAAAGAGAAATAGCACCACTACAGCTCGAGGCCCTGTGCACGCTACGGCACATATTCACTTAGTGTAGTGAATCCCCTGAGGACTTTAATAGCTGCACATAAATTTCAGTTTGTGACTTAGTGGCAAATTTAGCGGAAGTGCGTACATAAATTGATCTAACCATGCACATGGATGTATGTCATTCTTAGAATTGCGGAAGATCTTAAATTTCCGAACAGTCAAAAAGTGTTTATAGTCAAAGTTTTCGCCTCGTGGCGACAATGACCTACCACCTCTGTCCCAGTCCCAATGCCGATTATTGTCAAGTTCGCGCGCCTGGCGCTCTCTTGTTGCATCCCGTAAATGAAACAAATTATTTTCTTCAAACCCCTCTGCTACCTGTGATTCCAAATTTCTTTTGCTATGTTTTCCTACAATTTCGCCTTCGATTTGTTTGACTTGCTTTCGTAATGCCTCAACTTCCCTTTTAACGCGTTCATTAAATTCTCCCTGATTTTCAACATGCTTATTTATGTTCTGGTACTCTTCGGTTTCTGCAAATGGCAATGGTGCTGTATCATCTGAATCTGTGTCCCCATTTAAACTAAGATTTGACAATTTATCTGAAATCTCCTCCACTCTCTCCAATAAGTTAACGTCTTCCGTAAGTGTCACGACTCGGGTTTCGGTATTGTCACATTTAGTAGTTAACTGTTCACACTGTTGCGTTAAGTTATTTATTCTGTCATTTGGTACGGATTCCTCGGTTCTTTCAATTATTTCTTCCTTATCGTGTGCACGATGTAAATTTAACTCTGAAAAATTTTGTACTATCACGCGATCTTTTTCTTCCTGTTCTCTGTCCTGTTCCTCTTGTCTAATTTCTGTTGAAATTAAACTATTATTGTGAGCCTTCAAAATCGGTTGTACATCTTCTCTAATTTCTTTATTTGATTCGTCTTTCATGTATCTGAAACATGTCCCTGTTCGTGAGCCCAACTGTATTTGCATTGTTCCCATATCAGTTTCTAATTCAGATCGTAACTGTGACCCCACTGCTTTCATCTCGGTTTTAATTGATCCTATTTGTGAGCATAACTGTGTTGTCATTGCTTTCATTTCTGTTTTAATTTCAGATCGTAACTGCTCCATTGTTCCCCTATATGTTTTTAATTCAGATCCCAAATTTAGTATAGCATCCATCAACTGCTCCATTTCTTCTGTCGTTAACCACGCAATCTGAGAATTTTTCGATTGTGAAAAATTTTGAACTGTTTCCGGACTATTTTCCCTGCTTATTAAATTGTTTTCAACACCATTATTCATCATACTGTTGTCCTGTGTTGGCGAGTTCGCCATGTCAACAATTTCGTTATTCTGACTATTCATCATTTTCGCCTGTTTCATTGACCGCATAATCATTTACAAAACATAAAAAATTCGTCACTGTACGAAAATTACACACAATGACTCTTTATCTCCAACAATACCATTTACACGAAATGTTTCCTTCAAACACGATTAACGAACAATTGAAATAATTGCACTAAATTGTCAAACGCGTATACAAGACAATAAAATTAAATTCTGAAATACCATTAGAAGAATAACAATTACCAAATCTACACATGCAAAATAGACTACAATTACTAAACTACAAATTACTACAACAATACTACTGTCTACTATTTTTACAATCAGAAGAATTCCAAGGGACGATCCGAAGCAGCGGTCGCCACGTGCATGGGGGCTTAATTATAATAAAGATATAAGAATGCAATGCAAATACTTTTTAATTTTCTGTCGCTGTATGTCCGATTACGCAAGTCTCGTAAACGGCTGGCCCTGACTAGTTTTTGTACGCAATCTGACTGCATGTAACAACCACAAAGAATGAAATGAAAATTCCAGTTAATACAAATAATTAATTAAGTCCCCAGCAACTATAAAACCTACGAAACCAACAAAGCACAAGTGTAGCTGTTCTGTATGTGGTAGTATGACTCATCGCACATCTGGCACGGTTCTTCTTCAACAAGACAAGAATTTTTAAATACCAATTATACTGACGTGATAAAAGAAAATTACAAATACTATAATTGTGCAAGAAAACCAAAATTACACTCTAATACAAGAACACACGCCAGATGCTTGTTGACTGAACCTGTAATGACACATTATTCAGGTCACTGAAATAATGAGAGAGAAGAATAAAAGTAGTTTGTTACCTTAATTTATATTGACGAAATGCACTCTGATCATTACAATGTCTCCATTAGAATAACATCTGCTATCTCTCCCATCACATAGCTGCATAAAACATGGAACAAACACTCACTACTACCCCATCTCACTCCAACTTCAGCTACAAGCAGTGTCCACCACAACTTCTCAGCAAGAACTGCCTGTCACTGCGTCTCAATAATCACTGCCAGTGGAGGCGGCGGAACAATACTCTCTGGCGCGATTTCTGGCGCTGTGGCTCAGTGTAGCCACCTTTCAAGGTCTTACGGAAATTTGAGAAAACATTGTGGCCACAGAAACGTTAGAATAAACTGACTAAAAGTCACAAAGTCTAGCAACATTCTAAATGATTTATTCGCCGTTGTTCCCTTGGTTACTCTTACACTCTGCATCGGTGTGAGCACTCTATGTGGGAGTGCAAAAATGATTCCTTCTTTTGGTGGTCAGTGCTCTTATCGCGGGGGTAATTCCAAGCATGCACGAGAGATTCAGTTTTCATCCACCCCTTCAAACTCATTGAGTGACCTTGGTACACCTGCAAGACACCAGACTCGCATTCTGAAGGACCAGAGTTCAAATTCCTGTAGGGGCAATCCAATATGAGTTTTTAGTTGTTTATCTTGATCGCTCAAGGCAAATGCCCGAATGGTTCCTTTGAAAAGGTACCCACCGATTTCCTTCCCTACCCTTGTCCATAGAAACCTTGCTCTCCATCCTTAATGATCTCGACGACGATGGGGCGTTAACAGGTAATCTTCCTTTCTTCCATACTTCGGAGAAGCTGTGACGTGTACCATGCTGTAATAGCTCTTCCGAACGAATCCATATGGCTTACCCAAAAGCATTTCTGAATGAATTCAAATGGCTTAGCCACAGTCACATCACACGACCAAAGAAGGACCATCTAGACCGCTTATAACATAGTTAATGCGCAGATGACCAACACACTGACTAAACTGTTCAGTATTGTGCGCAATTATTACTGAACTTTCACGCTATGTGTAGCACTAAACCGCAGCCTTAACAATGGTTCCCCCATTCGCTTGTCATGTTGCACGTGCTCAAGTTCCTCGCCCGAGAGGCATGAACATTCATAAGAAGAAACACGCAGTAGGGAAAGCACAGAAAACTTAAATATTAATGACCGGACGCGGATTTCAGTAGCCACCTTTCCGAATGAGCTTTGCTGGAATTTTACAACCATGTGCCGGACTCAGACTGGTGGCTGGTCTTCGACATTGTCTTATGAACAGTATGACACGGTCGATTCTAATCGCTTGTGAAAGATAAGGGAGCTTTTAAACGGAAACATTCCCTTGACTCATACTGTGGGTCATCTACATACTCAACAAATCGGTAAGATAGGATTTCAAGTCTCGTCGATCTCCGGGTTTATAGAGGAATTACTATGAGCCGTTCATGGGGGTTCATACAAAATTTAAACATCTACACCGTGTGGCCGCCTTTAGCCACAACGATTGTCTCCTAAGCTAAGTGTGCTGTTTTTCTTCTGCTATTACAGTTTTTGTCTTTTCTCTCTGACTCCTGGCTTCTCTTCAGTACTTCTGTCCATTCTCATAGCTGGCTGGTCGTCTCACGTTGCAGTAAAACCTAACAAGGACTCTCCACCGTACAGAGTTTTAGAAAAAGATCACTTTTCATATCTGCAATCACTGGTATTAGATTTAACTGGTTACATACTATCACACAGCGTTAACAATTTAAATAGATTAGGTATCACCCTCTGAATAACGATTTATTAATAAGGATGTGGAGAGTTTTCGAAAAACTGTCCCATAATGATAGGATTGCTAATGTTCAATTGCACATAAAAGATGTAACAAATAGGGTCATGAGCACTCTCAGACTGGTAGCTCACAATACTGTTATCTCCAAGAAAGTATCATCGCTGAATGATGGTGAGGAAATAGGAGACAACTTGAGATAGAATTCTCAGTTTTTATAATGAACAACAGTTTTCTTTAAATGTGCATAAATACGCTATTTGGAGTGATCGAGTCTTGCTACCAATTATTTAAGTGAGGCGCAGTAACGTCACATAACATTGTTTACGGACGTCTCCGTCCCCGGAGAAGGGAATGAGTCAGTTTCCTTTACACCTCCAGCCTTATACATTGCATCACCTGTCGTCCTCCTCGTAGTCCAGTGATGGACCCCAATCTTCTTCAGTCTTTACAAACAAGCATGGACATTTAAGTTTTCTGTTTTACAAATAGTGCTTCCGAAGATGGTGAGACCTGGTTGTTACTGAGGTGATCAGTTTGAAACTGAACGAACAGAGTCGCTTTGCGGGAAATTATTTTCAATGAAGGGCTCATGTTCGAGAGTTACTTTATCAAGAGTACTTGCACTTACATTCTATCACGCGATAAGGCATGACGCATCGTGCAGAGACCTCAGTAAAGTTTTCTATTGATCATTTTGTTCTGCTAGTTTTCTCGATCCGTTCCATTTCCCTAGTCTCCTTTAACTCCTAGCAATTTCTTCCTAGTTCTGCCTACTACTCTCTTTACTGGTGGAATCATATAATCGTATTCAGTGCTATCTTCTCTTGTTCTTCTTACACAACCAGTCTATTCCATTCTTAAAGTCTTCATTCCTCCAACAATGTGTGATTCTTTGTACAACTGTTCCAGTTCCGTGTCGTGGTATCACCTGTTTCTGACCCATAGGTTTTCCTCAGAGTTTTCTTTCCAAAAGATAGAAGACGGTTGAGGTTCAAAAATGGTTCAAATGGCTCTGAGCACTATGGGACTTAACATCTGTGGTCATCAGTCCCCTAGAACTTAGAACTAATTAAACCTAACTAACCTAAGGACATCACACACATCCATGCCCGAGGCAGGATTCGAATCTGCGACCGTAGCAGTCGCGCGGCTCCGAACTGAGCGCCTAGAATCGCGAGACCACCGCGGCCGACACGGTTGAGGTATTGAGTACCTCAAGATTGACGGTGATAGAATGCCACCTATAGTATTGGCCTGTTGTATAAATTGAGTTCAACTCCTGCGATATGACCATTCATCTTAATAAGTCGTTTTCGAAATGGAAACACCTGCTCACAGTTTGAATTCATGTTTGAATCCTTATTCTTCATTTTGCGTATTTTCAGTGAGCAGGGCATCTGAACACCAGATTTATCGTCGTTGTTCCAATAGTCGGCTTTAGTATTCTGCTGATGTCTCCCAACGTGCATGTTGTAAGTAGGCTGTTTATGTTTTCTTATTGGCAACGTTACGTAGCGCTCTGTGTGCTAGTTTGCATTGTTGTCTGCCATTGTAGTGTTGCGCAGCGGCAGCTGGATGTTAACAGCGCATAGCGTTTGGCAGTTGGAGGTGAGCCGCCAGCAGTGGTGGATGTGGGGAGAGAGATGGCGGAGTGTAAGTAGGCTGTTTATGTTTTCTTATTGGCAACGTTACGTGGCGCTCTGTGTGCTAGTTTGCATTGTTGTCTGCCGTTGTAGTGTTGCGCAGCGGCAGCTGGATGTTAACAGCGCATAGCGTTTGGCAGTTGGAGGTGAGCCGCCAGCAGTGGTGGATGTGGGGAGAGAGATGGCGGAGTTTTGATAATTTGTAATACTGGATATTATGAACTACTATATATATTATGACTGTTAAGGTAAATACATTGTTTGTTCTCTATTATCATCTTTCAATTGCTAACTATGCCTATCAGTAGTTAGTGCCTTCAGTAGTTTGAATCTTTTATTTAGCTGGCAGTAGTGGCGCTCGCTGTATTGCAGTAGTTCGAGTAATGAAGATTTTTGTGAGGTAAGTGATTTCTGAAAGGTATAGTTTAATGTTACTCAGGGCCATTCTTTTGCAGGGATCTTTGATAGTCAGATTGCGTTGCGCTAAAAATATTGTATGTCAGTTAAAGCACAGTCGTGTACAATTTTTCAAAGGGGACGTTTCAATGTATTCGGTATTTAAATGGCTGATTCGGAAGTCCAGATTCAGTTGAGGCATTAGCCGCTGTCTGTGAGTGCTGGAATAGTTGACAATGGCATCCACATAGACCATATGTGTTAAATTTTTTTTGCCTACTTCAATTCTTTGGAATTTATTTTTGTCGACTTCTCTCATGATCTCGAGTGTTAAACTTAATTGGCAACTGTGCATGTTCTTGCCTTAATCCTGAGGCAACTTGACTTTTCAATTGCTTTAGACTGAGCCGATAAGAGTTATAGCGATATGCACATGTACAGATGGCGGTAGTGCCACGTACACAAGGTATAAAAAGAGCAGTTCATTGGCAGAGCTGTCATTTGTACTCAGGAGATTCATACGAACAGGCTTCCAACGTGATTATGCCCGCACGACGAGAATTAACAGACTTTGTGTAGTGGACTGACCCGACAGCCAATCCACTATGACTTGTAGCCAAATAGCACGCGTTTAAGCTCACGCAGACTGGCGTGATGTCTGGAACAGATTAAAGGAGTTGAATCTAATAAATAAAGTACGGAGTTAATGTAATACTTAACTTTAATCCATAATTGGTGCACATTGGTCTGATAGTACATGCTTCACAAGATACATCGCAAAGGATAAATGGCGCCTTGCTAGGTCGTAGCAAATGACGTAGCTGAAGGCTATGCTAACTATCGTCTCGGCAAAGGAGAGCGTATTTGTCAGAGTAGCTTCGCTAGCAAAGTCGTCTGTACAACTGGGGCGAGTGCTAGGACGTCTCTCTAGACCTGCCGTGTGGCGGCGCTCGGTCTGCAATCACTGACAGTGGCGACACGCGGGTCCGACGTATACTAGCGGACCGCGGCCGATTTAAAGGCTACCACCTAGCAAGTGTGGTGTCTGGCGGTGACACCACACTTTGTATGTGGAATAGTAAAACGAAACGAGCATATGGCATCGTTGGCCGGGAGGCCCCTTCCGGGGAAGTGCGCCCGCCAAGTGCAAGTCTTATTTCAGTCGACGCCACATTGGGCGACATGCGCGCCAGTGATGAGAAAGAAATGATGATGAGGACAACACAACACCCTGTCCAAGAGCGGTGAAAATATCCAAGCTGGCCGGAATCGAACCCGATCCTGCTGCACGGGATGCAAGCACGTTACCACCTAGTTTTTAAAAAAAAATCGCATATTGTTTGTTATTCTTCGTTGCATTTGTTCGGGTGGACGTTCCATGACACCTGTTCAAGTTCATCGCTGGTCCGTTCACTCAGTTCTTTTATTACAGAGGGCAGCTAACCCTCTGACCGAACAGGCTGAGTTACGGTGCCGGCAAGGTCGCATCCCCCCAGCTGAGCAGGAGGACGAGGAATAGTAGTTCCAGCTAGACGAATGGGACATTCCATTTCGGAAACCGTTAGGGAATCCAATATGCCGAGATCCACAGTGTCAATAGTGTGCCGAGAATACCAAATTCCTCATCACGGACAATGCAGAGGCCGACGGCGTTCCCTTAAAGACAGAAAAAAATGTTCAAATGTGCGTGAAATCTTATCGGAATTAACTGTTGAGGTCATCAGTCCCTAAGCTTACACACTACTTAACCTAAATTATTCCGAAAGAATCATTGAGGAAGACCTTATCAAAATGGATGAATATTTCGAAACATGGAGGCTCAGACCTAATACTTCTAAAACCCAAGTCTCCTGTTTCCACCTCAACAACAGACAGGCAAACTATGCACCCCACGTAGAGTTCAGAGGCCAGCTGCTTAACTACAATCCCCTCCCAAAGTATCTGGGAATTACATTGGACCGATCTCTGACGTACATAGAGCACTTATACAAATGCGCAGCAAAAATCAAAACCAGAAATAATGTCCTACACAAACTCACTGGAAGTAGCTGTGGAGCAAGCGCCACAGTTCTCAGAACATCTGCTCTTGCACTAGTATATTCGGTGGCTGAATACTGCGCTCCGGTCTGGCTAAACAGCACTCATACAGCAACGGTGGACACCCGGCTAAACGACACCATGAGGCTCATCTCAGGCACTATTAAACCGACGCCCCACCAATGGCTCCCGGTACTGGCTAACATAGCCCCACCTCATTTAAGGCGAAGATCTGCACTGAAAAGGGAATGGCAAAAGTGCGCTAACAACCGTGACCTACCCTTACACGAAGACTGCAAGAATCCCACCCACAGGCTCAAGTCCCGTAAGCCATCATGGAGATTAGGGCAACAGCTGATCGAGGACAATTATGATATCGACGAAGCCTGGCGTCGGGAATGGGATATGTCTAACCCTGATCACCTTAACTTAGTCTCGGACCCAACCGTACGGCCCGAGGGCTTCGGTCTTCCCAGAAAATCTTGGACAACTTTAAATCGTATCCGAACAGGCTATGGTAGATGTAATTACTGGAAGCACAAATGGGGACAGACTGACTCACCCAACTGCGACTGTGGGAATCCACAAACTCTACATCATATCGCAATGGACTGTCCTACGAGGAGATTCCCTGGCACAATGCAGGAGCTGCACCTCCTGGAGGGAGATGCTTCTGGCTGGCTGAGGGACTTGGACATACAACCATGAGTCTGGTCTACGGTTTTCCTTCTGAAAAACCTATTACTAGATACTATTACTATAATTTCTATGTATTTTTGTGTATTTTGTGTTTTACTTCCTTTTTTAGATCTAATAATTGTTTGTTGCCTGTAACATACTGACCATTCATTGTTTTCATACGTTGTTTGTGTTATTACTTACTTACTGCTGTATTCTATTAGCCATACGAAATATAATATATATCCTAAGAACAAACACACACACCCATGCCCGAGGGAGGAATTGAACCTCCGCCGGGAACAGCCGTAATGACAGAGAGTAGCGGCTTTTACGTAGTGTTGTCAGTGCTAACAGACAAGCAACACTGCGTGAACTAACCGCAGAAATTAATGTGGGACGTGCGACGAACGTATCCATTAGGACAGGGAGGCGAAATTTGGCGTTAATGGGCTATGGCAGTAGACGATCGAAGCGGATGCCTTTGCTAACAGTACTACACCGGCTCTCCTGGGCTCGTGACCATATCAGTTGGATCACAGAGGACTGTAAAACCGTGGCCTTGTCAGATAAAGTCCCCATTTCAGTTGTTAAGAGCTGATCGTAGTGTCTGAGTCTGGCGCAGACCCCAAGAAGCCATGAAAGCAAGTTGTCAGTGCAAGCTGGTGGTGACTCCACAATGCTCTGGGCAGTGTTCAGAGGAATAAACCGGGTCCTCTAGTCCAGCTGTACCTATCAGTCACTGGTAATGGTTATGCTCGGCGGCTTGGAGGCCATTTACAGCCGTTCATGGACTTCATGCTCCCAAACAACGATGGAAATTTTGTAAATGACAGCCCTGTCACCGGTTTGAAGAACATTCGAGACAGTTCGAGCCAATGATTCGGCCACCCAGATCGCCCAACATGAATTCCATCGAATATTTATGGCACATAATCGAGAGCTCAGTTTGCGCACAAAATCCTGCACCGGCAAAACTTTCGCAATTGTGGACTGCTATAGAGGCAGCATGGGGCAGTATTTCTAAAGAGAGTTTCCATCGACTTGCTGAGTCCACGCCACGTCGAGCTGCTCCACTATTCCGGGCAAAAGAAGGTTCGACACAATATTAGGAGGTATCCCATGACTTTTGTTGCCTCAGTGCATTACTTATTCTTATCTTAGCCTTTGGATTATCTAAGCTCGGAACTATAAACTGGACAGCTTATGTGTATGTACCACGCGGCCAGCAGCTTACTACGTAGGTGATAAACCTAATGACTGAAAAACAGCAAATTTCAGGCTTTACCTGTCACCAAGGACAAAGCAGTGGACGACGGCCTCCACTTCACAGAGAATATAACACCTTATAACAGGTAATAATAATGCATCGCAGTAATTCGCAGCAAATGCTGTTATTCCTGTAGAGTAAAATTGTCCGTAACACGCAGGTCGTTTTGGACGCTGCGGTGCCTTACTAGACATTATTGCATTGGAAGTGGTAAGTCTTCCTATCCTTCGATCTGTAAACTGATTTCCGCAGCCAGTTACAAGACGGTGTCACCTGTTATTTTTTCGCATTAGCACGTCGTTTCCTGAGGCGACAGGAGCAGTAAGTGACAGGGAAAAAATTGTAGAGCGTACTTTTTAGGCTACTGAAGGAAGAAAAAGGTAAATAAGGGCATGATACTAGAACCTTAATTCATTCTGAAATAAAATCTTATAGCATACTGATATGGCACGACAACTTGAACACAGACACCACTGTATCATACAGAAACTCTGCTTACGAATAGACATTCATTCGTATGTACAGGTAACACTCTCTTAAAAAGAGCAATGTCATTCCGTAAGTTATGTCTCTTATGTGAGGATAGCAGTGATACCAGTAAGACGAAGGTGTTTAAATTTGCTTAGTCCCTTATATAAAAGTGACTTGCAGATCATGATATCCATCACATGCAAAACATAGATGCTTTAAATCATCGTTAGATGGTGTGACGCCTGAATAAGATGAGGAGTCCCTGATAGTGGAAGTTGCAGTGATGGAATCGCACACATTGTGATGAACGTTTTGTTGTCTGCCGCATGTCCGATGTGTAAACTACTGTTTTCTAGGTTGAACAAGTTGCAGATGACGTAGCCTAAAAAAATCATTTTCATTTTTTGGTAGGTAGCAGAACAATTCTTGTCAGGCGGGGCACATTGAACCTACGTTTGAATTAGTTTTTTTAAATTTTTATTTATAATGTACAGTTTTATCACAATCCAACTTCGTCAGAAGTAACAAAATTAACAAAACATTTGTAACTGGAATGAAAAGCAATGTAATTATTTAATATGAGAAAATGGTTCAAATGACTCTGAGCACTATGGGACTTAACTTCTGAAGTCATCAGTCCCCTAGAACTTAGAACTGCTTAAACCTAGCTAACCTAAGGACATCACACACACACATGCCCGAGGCAGCATTCGAACCTGGGACCGTAGCGGTCAATATGAGAAAGATTTTTATTGAAAACACTTCTTTATTAAGTTTGAATTATGCGTGTATTCCATATACTTCACTCCTCACTTCTCCTTAAAACATCTAATTAAACTTTCTCTGGTGAACTGCCTGTTGTACGTCTCGCAGACCAACCGTAGTCGTCCATCATGTTGATATTACAGTGCACCTGATAACGTCTTTCCATCACTCTGATGTCCTATTGAAAGAGCCGATCTTTAATCTCACTGACATCGCCCAGATTTTTAGGGAAAAAATCAAAGTGGCTTCAAGAAGCGAATCTTGAGTCTTAACCAACAGCCTAACTTCCTGAATTTTTCTAGCGTATTGGCTACAGCATCAGTATAACATGGGTCTTTTTTGTTGCCTGAGAACTTAACAACAATGTCAGTGAATACATTCCACTGACTCACGGTTGAGACAGAACTTTCATTTTTCGAATGTCATGCGCAACAATCACGCCTTCGTTGAATTTCTGTATGGAGAAACTTCACACAAAAATACTTGAAATACTTGTCTCCTGCCCACTCGCCTCCTATAGGGTGCGTGAAGGATGCTGCTTTCTCGGATAGCTATACAACAATTCAAGCAAATCACATTAATAGTTTTTATTACAATAAAGTAGATTGACAATGCTTAACTTTGGGTCGCAAGCAATTGGCGGCATGTAGATAATCAATTTCTTTCGCTATATATAATGTCCGTGCAAGTAATGGATATGGATCACAAGTAACGGCTCTTCTAGTGCTTCTCTTTCTAGTCTGCGCGTCTTTTACTGTCCGGCCGAGGCTGGCAGGAGCAATGCTTGTATTGTCTTCGTATAGAGGGCACTCCTGTCGTGGCTGACATCGTCTTACAGCCTTCTCTGCGGTTACGTTCTTGATCTTCGTGCCGTCGCCTGTCGTTACCCCGGAACAATACAGATCTGCTCAAGTTATATTTTCTCAGAAACATATTGGGTCTCAGCTTTATCTTCGATAAGAATAGAAGCTGATGTAATGAATTAAAATTTGTGCCCAGGCTAGATCTTTAACCGTGGACTCTTACTTACTAGGCAGATGTGCTATCCACTCCACTACCCTGGCACAAGAAGGGGTTCTATTCCTATACTGGAGATCCTCGGCAATACTGACGATTTACGAGTGGGAAAATCAAAATGGGCTGAGATGTGAGTTGAAGTGAGTGTTAGGTAGTCCACAAGACTAGTGTAATACATGCACCTCTGTCAGCCACAATGCGAGGGTGGTATAGTGGATAGCACATCCGCCAGATGCACAATAAGCAGGTGACTGGGATTAAAGTCCCAGCCTTAGCACAAATTTTAATTCATTACTTCAGCTCCTACCCTTACGTGAAATATTATCTATCTTTCGGTAAGGCTTTCACAAACTGTAACATTACGGCTAACTTTATGGATACAGTTGATGACAGACTTTTCCGATTCCACCAGTTTCTTGCACAAAAGAATAATAGGCAAGAAACTTTGTTTAGTACTAACCAGTGCAACCGCTGTCATTTAAACTTCTATTTTGTATTATTGTTACCTGAAATAGTACGATGCTATGGTCGTCAGTCTGAAGACTGGCTTGAGACAGCTCTCAACGCTGATCTACTCTGTGCAAGCCAATTTATCTCTGAATGCCTTTCCAGTATTTCTTGTAAATATCAGCTTCATTTAAGTTTATTGTCGATTCATAATCTCAAGTACTTCAAGCAGATTTTGATCGACAGTCTGTAATTTTCTACACAAATATCATGCATTGAGTGTCCAGTTGATTAGTTTGCTGCTCTCGTGACACCATTGCATTCATTCTGCTGTGTAATACATTGAACGCTATTGTTAACCTTTTGGTACAGCCCTCCAGTGATCTACTATCCGCTTATATGTGTAGCACTTTGGTGTATTGTATTACACCAATTATTTCATAAAATGTATCAGGAATGTCTGTGATGTACGACGTCGGGAGTAAGAGGCTAATATTGACCCTTTAGGCAAACCTCTGTTGTGATTAGTCGTGTCACATTTATATACTTGTGCTAAATGATCATCGATGTCACTCATTCAAGTTCAGCAGCGTAGAACCGTGGACGTATACTGACGGAGTTGTCATGACGTCAAAAATTTGAAAACGACGACTGCCATGTTAGTTGCCCCGAAAGTTAGCTTCTGGTGGAAATATTTCGATTTAAAATGCCAGCTTACGTCATTTCGGGTGCACTAATCACTGTGACTATATTCTAAAACGTAAAAAAAAAAAAAAACATTTCATTAGTATGTGGACTCGTTCAAGCGATACTTTCTTTTACACTGAGTGTCTCAGAAGTGATGGTCACTTTCAGGGATATGACAGAAATCATCATACGAAACAAAATAGTCCAGCAAACATGTGCTCTAAAATGCATACCTTAAGAGCCACTTTGAAACACAACTCTTCAAATAAACAAGAGCACATAACTACTATCCATCTCGTGACAAGCGGTTCCCAGTGCATTCACAAGCAACATTCTTCAGAACCCCAGTGAATGAGTCCGCAGCTCTTGGTCGTGCGGTAGCGTTCTCGCTTCCCACGCCAGGGTTCCAGGGTTCGATTCCAGGCGGAGTCAGGGAATTTCTCTGCCTCGTGATGACTGGGTGTTATGTGAGGTTAGTTAGGTTTAAGTAGTTCTAAGTTCTAGGGGACTGATGACCATAGATGTTAAGTCCCATAGTGCTCAGAGCCAGTGAATGATTGTACCGTAGAGATACTTAGAAATATGGATTACAGAGAAAATTCCACAGGAATGGAAATGCGCGTTAATTCACATACTCCACTAAAAAGGTCGACAAGACAGACCCTAATAATTACAGAGTTACCTCATTATTACCGGTCACTTGCAAAATTCTCTCCGAGACATTACTCAACGGACTAGAAACACAAACTGATACAAAAACAGATGAATAACAAGCAGGCATCAGAAAAAAGGCTCTTGTATTGGACAGATTTTGAACCTGCAGACGCACCTGAAACATCAGACAGACGAACAATACCATAGTCACTGTGCTGGAATTTAAGAAGGGCTACGACTGCGCAGAAATACTCCCTTTAGAACACCAGAACAGTGTGGAATAAACAGAAAAAGTAGGACACTCGTACAACAGACGCTCACAAAATGTGTGAGAGAAATCTGCGAACCATTCGAGATACAATATGTGATCCAAAGTACCCGGACACCCCCAAAAACATACGTTTTCGATATTAGGTGCATTGTGCTGCCACCCACTGCCAGGGACTTCATATCAGCGATCTCAGTAGTCATTACATATCGTGAGAGAGCAGAATGGGGCGCTCCGCGGAACTCACGGACTTGGAACGTGGTCAGGTGATTGGGTGTCACTTGTGTCGTATGGCTGTACGTGAGATTTCCACACTCCTAAATATCCCTGGGTCCACTGTTTCCGATGTGATAGTGAAGTGGAAACGTGAAGGGACGCATACAGCACGAAAACGTACAGGCCGATCTCGTCTGTTGACTGACAGAGACCGCCGACAGTTGAAGAGGACCGCGCGGGATTACCCGAGCGGTCTAGGGGGCTGCAGTCATGGACTGTGCGGCTGGTCCCAGCGGAGGTTCGAATCCTCCCTCGGGCATGGGTGTGTGTGTTTGTCCTTAGGATAATTTCGGTTAAGTAGTGTGTAAGCTTAGGGACTGATGACCTTAGCAGTTAAGTCCCATAAGATTTCACACACATTTTAAAAAAAGTTGAAGAGGGTTGTAAAGTGTGATAGGCAGACATCTATCCAGACCAACACACAGCCATTCTAAACAGCATCAGGATCCACCGAAAGTACTATGACAGTTAGGCGGGAGGTGAGAAAACTTGGATTTCATGATCGAGCGGCTGCTCATAAGCCACACATTACCCCGGTAAATGCCAAACGACGCCTCACTTGGTGTAAGGAGCGTAAAACATTGGACGTTTGAACAGTGGAAAAACGTTGTATGGAGTGACGAATCACGGTACACAGTGTGGCGATCCGATGACAGGGTGTGGGTATGGCGAGTGCCCGGTGAACGTCATCTGCCAGCGTGTGTAGCGCCGACAGTAAAATTCGGAGGCGGTGGTGTTATGGTGTGGTCGCATTTTTCATGGTGGGATCTTGCACCCCTTGTTGTTTTGCGTGGAATTTTCACGGCAGAGGCCTACATTGATCTGTTAAGCACCTTCTCGCTTCTCACTGTTGAAGAGCAATTCGGGGATGGCGATTGCATCTGTCAATCCGGTCGAGCATCTTTTCATAATGCACGGCCTGTGGGGCAGTGGTTACACGACAATAACAACCCTGTAATGGACTGGCCTGCACAGAGTCCTGACCTGAATCCTGTAGAAGACCTTTGGGAAGTTTTGGAACGCCGACTTTGTGCCAGACCTCACCGACCAACCTCGACACCTCTCCTCAGTGCAGCGCTTCGTGAAGAATGGGCTGCCATTCCCCAAGAAAAATCCCAGCACCTGTTTCGGTGTATGCCTGCGAGAGCTGTCATCAAGACTAAGGGTGGGCGAACACCATATTTAATACTTGCATTACCGATGGAGGGTGCCACGAACTTGTAAGTCATTTTCAGTGTACCTTGAGAAAAGACTTTCCACTTCACTTTATATTGGATGTTAAAAAATTTATCTCTTTCGGAAGAACAAGTGCTTTAAATAATCGTCAGATAATGAAACGCATGAACAAGGTGAGGTGTCCCTATTGCCATTTCTGTGATGACAGCGGAATTTGCCGTGATGGAATCTCACACCTTGTGGCGAACGCTGTGTCATCTGCCGCATGTCCAATTTTCAAACTATGTTATTTACATTGAACAAGTTGGAGGTTACACACTCCATCTGAAAACCATTTTATTACATTTGGCCGTTTTCCTGACTTAACTTTTTTTATTGGTGTTGCCGGTCTGCATTTTGCATGCTCTCTGCTTCGGCCATCATCACTAACTTAATTTCCCAAATAGCTATAGTCATGCACTACTTTCAGTGTCTCATTCCATTATCTTTGTTTACTTTTTTGATGTTCATGTTATAGGCTCTTTGCAAGACACTATCCATCCCCTTCAACTAGTCTCATCAACAAACATCAATTATTTTATTTCTTCTCTGTGAACGCTAATTCCCTTTCCTGATTTCTCCTTATTTTCCCTTATTGCTTTCTCAGTATACGGATTAAAAAACATCGGGGATGGGCTACAGCTCTGTCTCACTCCCATCCGGACCACTGCTTCTCTTTCAAGTCCTGAGACCCTTCTAACTGCAGTTTGGTTTCTGTACAAGCTGTAAATAACGTTTTTCTCCCTGTGTTTGATCTCTGCTACCTTCAGAATTTCAGAGAGTGTAATACAGTCAACAGTGCCATAAGTTTCCTCTTAACGTGTAAACGCAATTAGTGTAGGTTTCCCTTTCTTCAATACATCTTCTAAGATTAAACATAGGGTCAGTATTGTCTCACATTTGCCCGGAACACACACTGATCTTCCCCGAAGTCGACCTTTGTCACTTTTTTCATTCCTCTGAAAACTATTCCTGTCTGTATTTTGCAACTATGACTTATTAAATTGATGGTTCCACAGTATTCACACACGTCAGAACCTGCCTTTTATAGAAATGAAATTATTGCATTCTTCTTTAAGTATAGGTGTATTTCGCCTGTTTGATGTGTATTGTTCCCCAGATAGAATAATTTTGGCGTGGATGGGTCTCCTAAGCATCGTAATAATTCTAAATAATGAAACAGTACAAGCAATAAATCATTAGTCTCGTTAAAAGTGTATTTTTAAGTTACTGAACGTTATTTGTAGAAAAATAGTGGATGATGGGAATTTTTTGTTATCATACTTGATTCTGCGCATTTAGAACTACAAGACTAAGCTGTAAGATGGCAAGAACTATGCCCCTTACATGAAGTCATTAAAGATCACCTAACTCACGTTGAGCGAACAGTAGGGTTGAACAAAAATGACTGACAAGGCACAATGCATCTTGTAGAGGGTATAGTATGGACGTATTGGAATAATTAATGTCGGCTGATGGTTTTAAAGTAATTCACACGACATGAAAACTTCGTGGAAACGCTTCGATTTACTGGAGGCTAGTTTAACCCAAGAAATGGTTCAAATGGCTCTGAGCACTATGGGACTTAACATCTGAGGTCATCAGTCCCCTAGACTTAGAACTACTTAAACCTAACTAACCTAAGGACATCACACACATCCATGCCCGAGGCAGGATTCTACAACCTCAATGCCGCCATGTTTCTCCCCGTTCTTCATATATGACCCTGTTTTAGGTTCGTGAATATGGTCGGATGCATTGAAATCGGGACTAAGTAAGTGCTCATTGTACGATGCGCCCATAACGCTGGTCTCGGTCAGCTGTAATTGTGCTATGTTTTCGTGGGGCTAACAGTTTGCTGCATAGCTTTCTAACTCGTAAATTTTCAGGTGCTTGCGTATCATGCCTTGTGAGCGTAGCTGATTAATGTATGTGTGTGTAGTGAGTGCCTGTAGAGACAGTGTCTCGTCTGTGTTGTTAATATCGATGAACTTGAAGATGAAAATGGATAATCAATGCCATAACATGTTGTACTCTTCGCATTTACCGTCAAACGGGCTTCGACGCATAATGTCCTCGTCTTAGGTGTGTGCCACCAGTAACCCCATCTAACGCCCTCTCTGCGCAAATATTTCAGTTTGCCTCAAGCACGTAGTACATTGATTGTTTTTGTCATGTCTGTCCGAATACAGCTAGTCAAAATGTTTTCATCATCAGGTTTTGAACAAGGCGCTCTTGAAACACGAGCCGCTGTACAGGTTTTGCTGAACCAATCTTAGGCAACGCCAGGTGCAGTGTTCTAGGAGACTAACAGTTTTCTTGTAGCCGCGCGGGATTAGCCGAGCGGTCCTAGGCGCTGCAGTCTTGGACTGTGCGGCTGGTCCCGGCGGAGGTTCGAGTCCTACCTCGGGAATGGGTGTGTGTGTTTGTCCTTAGGATAATTTAGGTTAAGTAGTGTGTAAGCTTAGGGACTGATGACCTTAGCAGTTAAGCCCCAAAAGATTTCACACACATTTTTTGAGTTTTCTTTTATTGTGGAAATAACTGTTGGTATAATTCTGAAAGCAGAGATTTCTAAGCTGAAAACAATATCACCTTTCCTATCATACTTCGTAAGTTGCGATATTTCTGGAACATAATCGGAATTCCTGTTAATTATCTCCCATTCATGTCACGTAATCAGTCAAAGGCAGATGGAGTGGTTCCCCGTAACACATCAGGCGATGCCTGTCGAGAACGGCCGAGATAAGGCGTCAGAGAGGCTTTCGACCGACGTCAAAATTTCCCTTCTCGTAATTACACGCAGTCATTCCCAAGGACGTGAGAAAGTTTGAGCACATCAGAGGGCCCACTCAGGTGGATTGGTGATTATCAGATAATCGCCGGACCTTGACGTTCAAGGTAGAACATAGCGTGACCAGGCGGTGGGCGTGTGTGTCAGCGCGACCTATGGACTCACGCAAATCGTGTTGCGTCATTTGGCCCCCGACCGGCCCTTTCGTGTCGCCAAGTTCCTGCTCGACCAACTGTCCCCGCCCTCACATTTGCCAGCGCAGTTTGTCTGTAATGAAGGGACCATGCAAATAAAATCATCAGCAACGGGCAGTTGATGTCCAGTGTTGGATGAGGACCTCTTACACATTTCCGATCCTCAACTCTATGGATCTACTTTCCCCAACTTTTTTTTTTTTTTTAAATAAAGGGCTATCTGCCCTTCTTCCATCTGTGATCTTATCACTTCGAATCCAACAAAGCACCTTCTTGTTCCATCGAGGAAACACTGGCCTGGTTATGTATTCTGTTCACTTCCATTTCATTTTCCTTACAGTCACAATTACGTCTTCCACTTGAGTCTATACTTACCCATTTATATTTTTCATTGTCTGTCGAACTTATTCCCAAAACGCACCCCTCCACTGACCACTAAGCGACCCGAGACAATCACTACAATAAACTTAAAACTGTGAATTCATAAAGTACTATGCCGCAGTTTTAATGTCCTGAAACTTTCGTTTTTAAATGAAATTCGACCCGCAAGTGAACAACAACGATTTCTGACTATTCCGATGCTGTAGTGAGCGTGAGTTCCCGATAGCGCAACGCAATAATGAAAGGAGGATTTAACATAAGCTAAACCAAGATAACGTACAACCATAACCTTTCTTGCAAACGTCGCATAGACTGTGTCGCTGAATCACAACTTGCAGCCGGCCGGAGTGGCCGAGCTTTTCTAGGCGCTACAGTCTGGAACCTCGCGACCGCTACGGTCGCAGTTTCGAATCCTGCCTCGGGTATGGATGTGTGTGATGTCCTTAGGTTAGTTAGGTGTAAGTTGTTCTAAGTTCTAGGGGACTGATGACCTCAGCAGTTAAGTCCCATAGTGCTCAGAGCCATTTCAACCACAACTTGCATGAGTGATTCGTACAGTGCTAATGAGCCTGCACGTGGTGTCCTACCATACCAAATAACTTGAAAATGAGGTCGCGCTATAGCTAAATATCAACTTTTTCGTCATTGTGAATATTTGCCTTCGAGTTCCAGTGCGAGGTACGCTTACCTTGTTAGCTGAAAACGGCATTTAGAAGTAAAGTAATCTCTCTGCTAAAGGCAGGTCGCACTTCTCTGTTCATTTTTGGAACACGACCTACGACCAGCTTAGAGACAGAAGTGATGACAGCTTCTGCACGACCTGACCATCATTTTGCAGGACAACGCTCAAGCACGTACAGTGCAAGCTGTTACTGATTTGTCTGACTGATGGAAGTGTTATGCCACCTACTGCACTCCCCTAACTTAAGCTTTCGTGAGTTCAACTCGATTTCTAAACTGAAGGAAACACTTCACGGCATTCGCTTCAGAACTGCTACAAATTCGTCATGCAACAGACCGCACCACTCGAACTGTCAACACAACTGGCACTGCTAAGAGTATCCTACGACTTCCACATCGCTAGCAACGGGTTATACACAATGCTGGTGACTACTCTGAAGGTCAGTAAAACTTTGAAACACGCATCTATTTTGTACGAGCTGTAAATAAATAGTTGCCACTATTAAACTTCCAACCCTCGTATATTCATTCACAACACTACTTAATGAGTGGAAAACCAATGAGATAAACTGCTGTGTCTTCCGAACAAGACACTGCCAGGTCAAAAGCACCTTCGGCACAAAGATGCAAGGTGGTGCCAGTGCCATAGAGACCCACCATTTGTGCGAGTTCCACCAGCGCCATGGGTGGCGCTGAGGATGAAGATATCGACTTCGCCTCGCTCAGTTGCCGGTCGACTACAATCCGCCAATGACCGGGCAGAAGCCAACTCACAAGGGAACCTCCCCATCGCACCCCCCCTCAGATTTAGTTGGTACAGTGGATAGGCCTTGAAAAACTGAACACAGATCAAATGAGAAAACAGGAAGAAGTTGTGTGGAACTATGAAAAAATAAGCAAAATATACAAACTGAGTAGTCCATGGGAAACATAGGCCACATCAAGGATGATGTTAGCTCAGGAGTGCCGTGCTCCCGTGGTTAGCGTCAGCAGCTGCGGAACCAGACGTCCTTGGTTCAAGTCTTCACTCCAGTGAAAATTTTAAATTTTTATTTTCAGACAATTATCAGAGTTCAGGCACTCACACATACTCAACTTCGCTCTCCAAAATTCCAGGACATGTTCAGATTTGCTTGGACATATGCAGGATTTGACGGTCTACACACGGAAAAATTTGAAAACGTTAAAAACGTATGTTTTGACAGAGCACAGAGAAAACTGTGCGACTGTGAAACTGTTGCATTCATTTGTTGCAGTTTATGTGACACACTCTTATGTTTTCATCACTTTTTTGGGAGTGATTATCACATCCACAAGAAAACCTAAATCGGGCAAGGAAGAAGAATCTTTTTACCCATTCGCCAAGTGTGCAAGTTAGGTGGGTCGACAACATATTCCTGTCATGTGACGCACATGCCGTCTCCAGTGTCGTATAGAATATATGAGACGTGTTTTCCTGGATCAAATGTTTCCGTTTCCCATTGGAGAGGCACGTCCTTGAGTCTACTAATCGCACAGTTTTACGGTGCGGTCGCAAAACACAGACACTAAACTTATTACAGTGAACAGAGACGTCAACGAACGAACGGACAGATCATAACTTTGCAAAAATAAAGTAAGTAAAGTTTTCGCTCGAGTGAAGACTTGAACCAAGGACCTCTCGCTCCGCAGCTGCTCACGCTAACCACCGGACCACGGCGCTCCTGTGCTCACATGATCATTGATGTGGCCTATGTGGCTCATGGACTACTCAGTTTGTATGTTTTGTTTATTTTTTCATAGTTCCACACAACTTCTTCCTGTGTTCTCGGATGATCTGTGTTCAGTTTTTCAAGGCCTATCCACTGTGCCAAATTATAACTAAATCTGAGGGGGGTGCGTGTGGAGGTTCCCTTGTCAGAAGAAAGAAGAGCAGGTCTTGCGCACTTGGTTATAAATCATCGTCCAGGGTTGACTTAGGCGGAGGACGTCGTTTGGTGAACCCTTAGAAGTGAACAGTCGGTCGTTGTAACTGCATTTGCTATGTAGTATGATGTTTACCATTAGCCATTGAGGGGCTTTTTTGTGCTATAATACAAGCAGTGTTGTAGGTTTAACAATTCAATAAGTCACAAAGATAAGTAAACCGTTTAACTCTTTTGTGTGACTTTGTTACTTATTTATTGGAGTGTTTGTAGAACCTTTGTTCTCCTGACGATGACCTAGACCCTGGGGCACAGCCGTGTAATAGTGGTAGGGAGAAACTATCTTAGCGGCGTACTGCACCAGAAGCCGTTTCACGAACTCGTCCTGCCGTAACAACAGTGCCAACTCGGCCTCCACAGCAGTAACGACGAGGTTCAAAAAATGGTTCAAATGGCTCTAACAAGGGAACCTCCCCATCGCACCTCCCTCAGATTTAGTTATAAGTTGGCACAGTGAATAGGCCTTGAAAAACTGAACACAGATCAGTCGAAAAAACAGGAAGAAGTTGTGTGGAACTATGAAAAAAATAAGCAAAATATACTAACTGAGTAATCCATGCGCAAGATATGCATCATCAAGGGCAGTGTGAGCTCAGGAGCGCCGTGGTCCCGTGTTTAGCGTGAGCAGCTGCGGAACGTGAGGTCCTTGGTTCAAGTCTTCCGTGGAGTGAAAAGTTTACTTTTTTTATTTTCGCAAATTTATTATCTGTCCGTTCGTTCGTTGACGTCTCTGTTCACTGTAGTAAGTTTAGTGTCTGTGTTTTGCGACCGCACCGCAAAACCGTGCGTTTAGTAGACGAAAGGACGTGCCTCTCCAATGGGAACCGAAAACATTTGATCGCAAGGTCATAGGTCAACCGATTCCTCCACAGGAAAACACGTCTGATATATTCTATACGACACTGGTGACGGCATGTGCGTCACACGACAGGAATATGTTGTCGATCCACCTAACTTGTACACTGGGCGAATGGGTAAAAAGATTCTTCTACCTTCCCCGATTTAGGTTTTCATGTGGATGTGATAATCACTCCCAAACAAGTGTTTAGGTGTAGCGTCCCCATACTACGGCGCAGTTACCTCGCATCGAACGGAGGGACGGATAATAATTGTCTGAAAACAAAAAATTAATTTTTTTCACTCGAGGGAAGACTTGAACCAAGGACCTCTCGTTCTGCAGCTGCTCAAGGTAACCACGGGACCACGGCGCTCCTGAGCTCATATTGTCCTTGATGTTGCCTATGCTTCGCATGGACTACACAGTTTTTATATTTTGCTTATTTTTTTCATAGTCTCACACAACTTCTTCCTGTTTTCTCGATTGATCTTTGTTCAGTTTTTCTAGACCTATCCACTGTGCCAACTTATAACTAAATCTGAGGGGGGTGCGATGGGGAGGTTCCCTTGTGAGCACTATGGGACTTAACATCTATGGTCATCAGTCCGCTAGAACTAAGAACTACTTAAACCTAACTAACCTAAGGACAGCACACAACACCCAGTCATCACGAGGCAGGGAAAATCCCTGACCCCGCCGGGAATCGAACCCGGGAACCCGGGCGTGGGAAGCGAGAACGCTACCACACGACCACGAGCTGCGGACTAGCGACGAGGGCTGCACAAATTAGCGACGAGGGTATATGAAATAAACTACATGCAGACTTGGATGAATGAATATCAAATGGATATCAGATCCTGACGAACAATTAGAGAAAGCGAACAAGGAAGCTAATGTTGCCCACATGAAACGCATTTTCAAAGTATGCCATGTGAATAAATCTGTCAAGGACTTGGAAAGGATAGACCCCTCTCACCGTAGTCCTGAACGACGTCGCTTCAGTGTGTTCATTTCAGTATCACAACACAAAGCGTCTGTACTAAACAGTTTAGCACGTCCCAACAGGAAAAACCATAGAGTGTTCATGGCAGCAGGCGGAAGCGAAATGTGTGTCACGTTTGTCCTCCAGCCACGCGGGGACTCACTAACTGATTCTTCGCGCCAACCTCTGCTATTGGCTGGCTAATCTCAGACTTTAAGTACCTTGTTTAAGACTTCCTTTTAGCTACTCTAGCGGACAGAAGACTAACTACATGCTCTTTGAGAACTGCAGTCGCTTATCGAAAAGTGACTGTAGCAGACGGGTTTCAGTTTCACACTTAAAGGACTATGTAACAAATGGTTCACGTGCGAAGCAAGCCCACACTTTGGCGTTGCATGGGAAACAATAATAATAGCAATAATAATAATAATACCGTGGTCTTGGCGGCCTGATACAGGTCTTTCAATTGGACGCTACTTCAGTGACTAACGTGCCCTAACCTGGTCCAGTAACTCTATCGAAGAAAGGAGCTCATAGTTTGTCGTGGTCCAACAGGGATCTGATACAGAATGAGATTTTCACTCTGCAGCGGAGTGTGCGCTGATATGAAACTTCCTGGCAGACTAAAACTGTGTGCCCGACCGAGACTCGAACTCGGGACCAGCAAGTTTCATATCAGCGCACACTCCGCTGCAGAGTGAAAATCTCACTCTGGAAACATCCCTCAGGCTGTGGCTAAGCCATGTCTCCGCAGTATCCTTTCTTTCAGTGGTGCTAGTTCTGCAAGGTTTGCAGGAGAGCTTCTGTAAAGTTTGGAAGGAAGGAGACGAGATACTGGCAGAAGTAGAGCTGTGAGACCGGGCATGAGTCGTGCTTCGGTAGCTCAGGTGGTAGAGCACTTGCCCGCGAAAGGCAAAGGTCCCGAGTTCGAGTCTCGGTCGGGCACACAGCTTTAATCTGCCAGGAAGTTTCAAGGATCTGATTCCGCAACCCACTGCTTTCCTGGCTTACGCTTTATCCCTAGACCTCCGAGAACCGAAACCTCTGTAGGCCAGCTGCAATCATCGAAGGACACTCCACCCCGGTATTCGGACACTGTGGGGAGATGGCGTTTCGGTTTTAGTCCACTATACGAGTTAGCAGCGCCACATGACAAGAAGCACTGGGAGATCGTTACGTTATTTAGCTTCCAAGATTGCTGTGTTAGCGGCACCTGCTACAAGAAGTGTGCACGAACTCAAACCCATATCCAGAATGAGCTTTTCACTCTGCAGCGGAGTGTGCGCTGATATGAAACATCCTGGCAGATTAAAACTGTGTGCCGGACCGAGACTCGAACTCGGGACCTTTGCCTTTCGCGGGCAAGTGCTCTACCAACTGAGCTACCCAAGCACGACTCACGCTCCATCCTCGCAGCTTTACTTCTGCCAGTACCTCGTCTCGTACCTTCCAAACTTAACAAAGCTCTCCTGCGCAGGAGCTTATGCACTATTTTGACGGGTTAAACCGCGCGCCTGTTACGGTTGCGGATTCGAATCCTGCCTCGGGCATGGATGTGTGTGATGTCCTTAGGTTAGTTAGGTTTAAGTAGTTCTAAGTTCTAGGAGATAGATGACCTCAGAAGTTAAGTCCCATAGTGCTCAGAGCCACTTGGAATATTTTTTTGAGAGCTCATTTGTCATTTGTCATGCAAAGTTAAGTACATTTCCTATCACACATATACACTTCCGTGTAGGTACACCTGCTTCACAGCGAAACGCCGTCACATTTAGAGCACAACTGAGTAATGCAGAAGAAATCTGGCAGGTGCGATCTTTAACGAAGGTCGCTTGATCTGAACTGTTGTAGGACAACAACAACAAAAAAGGGAAAAAAACAGGTCGATTCTTTTAAACACTGCATTTGTTTTCTCTACAGTTCTTCATAAGTAAAGTGATTCTTTTTTAGCAGTGAATCTACGGACGACTGCTTATTTAATGTTCAGGTAAGAGGCAAATTGTGTCTGAAGGAACTAAAAAAATCAAATTCCTCATGGAATGCATTTTAATAAACCATTCTTTGAGCGAAGCTTACTGGGATAACCTGTTCCGTTACCAAGTGGTGGACACAGCTAATTGAACAGAAGATTGCTATGAAACCGTGACTGCGTTTCCAAAATCTGTACTGTTGGTAAAAGCAAGTTAAAACCGCGTCCAGGATCCAAAAATAAGTAAAGCCACTGGAAAGCAACATAAGTTGCAGTATTCCTGCCGCAAATAGTGAGCTGCTAGGAGCAAAAGCAACGCTAGCGCTAAGAAGGCGACACTTACTCGATCCATCTGGTGTGAACTGCGCCAGGCCGCGATCAGGCACCTCTCTCTGACTCATGGCGTCTCGGCCGTGCGTCAGCGCAGCGACTCCTCGACTCCTGTTGTTCTCCACACCCAGAAACACGCCACTTGAAGGGGAGGATTAACAACCGTTGCCACAGCGACGACCAAGAATTTCTCGCCGCGCGGGATAGCCGCTTACCACGGTTCGCGCGGCTCCCCCCGACGGAGGTTCGAGTCCTCCCTCGGGCACGGGTGTGTGTGTGTCGTCCTTAGCGTAAGTCAGTTTAAGGTAGATTAAGTAGTGTGTAAGCCTAGGGACCGATGACCTCTGCAGTTTGGTCACATGACAGATTTAAAAAAAAGAAAAGAAAAGAAAGAGAACCCCTCAACACGCTGACATGCAGAGGAAGCCTGGCAAAACTTCTCCATTATCGCTTATGTTCAATATGCCCGTTAGCTGTCCAGAGGTTGGTACGCTGCATTAAGACATTTACGCTAAAGCGCCTACGCCAATGATCCTTCCGACTGGTTCACATCATCCAGACAGTTACATTCTGGAGTTTCCCACAATGAACACGACGCAACGCTGGTGTCGCGTGTTTACAAATTTACAAATTCCAACAGGAAATGCAGATTCGTCACACCAGAAATGCTAAGTCGACCTGTGGTCATCTTACTGTAACTTCCAATGCCGTGCCGGCTTGCGGACAACGCAAACGGGCCAGCTTTTGGCCAAAACATTTCTACGAACCAGTAGTCCAACAGAGGAGGGCTTGAGCCGTCCTGCAGTCATAGCGGAACGTCCAAACAGATCTGTCACTGCACCCTCTCAGGCCAGGAAATTCACGAATCTTACACCATAAGTCGCTAATGACGTACTTTTTTCCACCACAGTTAAGAACATTACGCTGACAATTTTTTATTTGGTATCGACTTGCGTCATAGGGTGGTGGGGTTTCGGGTTCCGCTGGATAGGTCACGGCCGGCCGCGGTGGCCAAGCGGTTCTAGGCGCTTCAGTCCGGAACCGCGCGACCGCTACGGTCGCAGGTTCGAATCCTGCCTCGGGCATCGATGTCTGTGATGTCCTTAGGTTAGTTAGGTTTAAGTAGTTCTAAGTTCTAGGGAACTGATGACCTCAGATGTTAAGTCCCATAGTGCTCAGAGCCATTTGAACCATTTGATAGGTCAGGAGTCCACTACACGCAGCAGGCTGCTACACGGGTAGCAGGGGTTGTGTGGCGTGGACTGGGCCGTTTTTTAGGTTAGATGGCCTCGGGCAAGTACAGAAAGGGCAACAGCCTCAAAGGGTGCGGGGCAAAGTCAGGACATGCGGGGACCAAGCAGCAATCGGTATTGTAATTGTAAACTGTCGAAGCTGCGTTGGTAAAGTACCGGAACTTCAAGCGCTGACAGAAAGCGCCGAAGCCGAAATCGTTATGGGTACGGAAAGCTGGCTGAAGCCAGAGATAAATTCTGCCGACATTTTTACAAAGGCACAGACGGCGTTTAGAAAGGATGGATTGCATGCAACCGGTGGTGGCGTGTTTGTCGCTGTTAGTAGTAGTTTATCCTGTAGTGAAGTAGAAGTGGATAGTTTCTGTGAATTATTATGGGTCGAAGTTACACTCAACAACCGACGTAGGTTAATAATTGGCTCCTTTTACCGGCCTCCCGACTCAGCAGCATTAGTGGCAGAACAACTGAGAGAAAATCTGGAACACATTTCACATAAATTTTCTCACCATGTTATAGTCTGAGGTGGAAATTTAAATTTACCATATATAGACTGGGACACTCAGATGTTTAGGACGGGTGGTAGGGACAGAACATCGAGTGACATTATACTGAGTGCACTATCCGAAAATAACCTCGAGCAATTAAACAGAGAAGCGACTCGTGGAGATAACATCTTGGACCTACTGATAACAAACAGATCGGAACTTTTCGACTCTGTAAGCGCAGAACAGGGAATCAGTGGTCATAAGGCCGTTGCAGCATCCCTGAATATGGAAGTGAATAGGAATATAAAAAAGGGAGGAAGGTTTATCTGTTTAGCAAGAGTAAGGAAGGCAGATTTCAGACTACCTAACAGATCAAAACGAAAATTTCTGTTCCGACACTGACAATGTTGAGTGTTTATGGAAAAAGTTCAAGGTAATAGTAAAACGCGTTTTAAACAGGTACGTGCCGAATAAAACTGTGAGGGACGGGAAAAACCCACCGTGGTTCAACAACAAAGTTAGGAAACTACTGCGAAAGCAAAGAGACCTTCACTGCAAGCTTAAACGCAGCCAAAACCTCTCAGACAAATAGAAGCTAAACGATGTCAAAGTTAGTGTAGGGAGGGCTATGCGTCAAGCGTTCAGTGATTTCGAAAGTAAAATTCTATGTACCGACTTGACAGAAAATCCTAGGACGTTCTGGTCTTACGTTAAATCAGTAAGGTGCTCGAAACAGCATATCCAGACACTCCGGGATGATGATGGCATTGAAACAGAGGATGACACGCGTAAAGCTGAAATACTAAACACATTTTTCCAAAGCTGTTTCACAGAGGAAGACCGCACTGCAGTTCCTTCTCTAAATCCTTGCACGAACGAAAAAATGGCTGACATCGAAATAAGTGTCCAAGGAATAGAAAAGCAACTGGAATCACTCAACAGAGGAAAGTTCACTGGAGCTGACTGGATACCAATTCGATTCTACACAGAGTACGCGAAAAAACTTGCCCCCCTTCTAATAGCCGTGTACCGCAAGTCTCTAGAGGAACGGAAGGTTCCAAATGATTGGAAAAGAGCACAGGTAGTCCCAGTCTTCATGAAGGGTCGTCGAGCAGATGCGCAAAATTATAGACCTATATCTCTGACGTTGATCTGTTGTAGAATTTTAGAACATGTTTCTTGCTCGCGTATCATGTCGTTTCTGGAAACCCAGAATCTACTCTGTAGGAATCAACATGGATTCCGGACACAGCGATCGTGTGAGACCCAACTCGCTTTATTTGTTCATGAGACCCAGAAAATATTAGATACAGGCTCCCAGCTAGATGCTATTTTCCTTGACTTCCGGAAGGCGTTCGATACAGTTCCGCACTGTCGCCTGATAAACAAAGTAAGAGCCTACGAAATATCAGACCAGCTGTGTGACTGGCTTGAAGAGCTTTTAGCAAACAGAACACAGCATGTTGTTATCAATGGAGAGACGTCTACAGACGTTAAAGTAACCTCTGGCGTGCCACAGGGGAGTGTTATGGGACCATTGCTTTTCACAATATCTATAAATGACCTTTTAGATAGTGTCGGAAGTTCCATGCGGCTTTTCGGGGATGATGCTGTAGTATGCAGAGAAGTTGCAGCATTAGAAAATTGTAGCGAAATGCAGGAAGATCTGCAGCGGATAGGCACTTGGTGCAGGGAGTGGTAACTGACCATTAACATAGACAAATGTAATGTATTGCGAGTACATAGAAAGAAGGAGCCTTTATTGTATGATTACATGATAGCGGAACAAACACTGGTAGCAGTTACTTCTGTAAAATATCTGGGAGTATGCGTACAGAACGATTTGAAGTGGAATGATTATATAAAATTAATTGTTGGTAAGGCGGGTACCGGGTTGAGATTCATTGGGAGAGCCTTAGAAAATGTAGTCCATCAACAAAGGAGGTGGCTTGCAAAACACTCGTTCGACCTATACTTGAGTATTGCTCATCAGTGTGGGATCCGTACCAGATCGGGTTGACGGAGGAGATAGAGAAGATCCAAAGAAGAGCGGCGCGTTTCGTCACAGGGTTATTTGGTAAGCGTGATAGCGTTACGGAGATGTTTAGCAAACTCAAGTGGCAGACTCTGCAAGAGAGGCGCTCTGTATCGCGGTGTAGCTTGCTGTCCAGGTTTCGAGAGGGTGCGTTACTGGATGAGGTATCGAATATATTGCTTTCCCCTACTTATACCTCCCGAGGAGATCACGAATGTAAAATTAGAGAGATCCGAGCGTGCACGGAGGCTTTCCGGCAGTCGTTCTTCCCGCGAACCATACGCGACTGGAACAGAAAAGGGAGGTAATGACAGTGGCACGTAAAGTGCCCTCCGCCACACACCGTTGGGTGGCTTGCGGAATATAAATGTAGATGTAGATGGTACTGTCACAGTGCATGGCCCTGTGAGCCTATTACCGACATTTCCTGCCCATGCAGTGATAATGAAACGATTCTCATGCCTGACCTCCGTGCTTGCTTGCGGTACTGCATATACCCACACGCTCGTATTGTCGTAATTTTTCTACACCATCTCTTGCGATTCCGAATACCACACATTAGTCGTCACAAGTAAAACGGCCCTTATCTCAACAGCTTTTGGTTTCTGGTCATATAATTGTGGAAACTTTTCTTCGGCTTTTGGCCAACATTACCTGCCGTTGAAGTAAATGACATTCTTGTTTAAACAGCTTGTATCTCTCGCTCACCGCACAATGCTAGATGGATTCCATTCGCGGACGCCCGTGAGACTCATGTCGTCCTGTACAGAAGTGCTCTATAAGCGTCCAGCAAGCTGAGTTCGTCAAGCAAAGTGACTGAAATGGAGAATGTTACACTACCGAAGCAGCACTCCAATATCTATCCAACCTGTGGAGATATTCACTATATAAAGATTATTAAAAGACTCACCGTTCATTACACTCCGTCGTGATGTCCATTATCAGCATCCGTATGAGGTACGATCGCATAGTACACTGTTATATTCATTGTGGCATGGAAGCAAATTTTTTGGAAATTTGTGGTAAGATCTTATGGGACCAAACCGCTGCGGTCATCGGTCCCTAAGCTTACACACTGCTTAATCTAACTTACGCTAAGGATGACACACACACCCATGCCCAAGGGAGAACTCGAACCTCCGATGGGGGAAGCCGCGCGGACCGTGACAAGAAGCTCCAGACCGCGCGACTACACCGCGCAGCGGCATGGAAGCAAACAGCCCCCCCCCAGTGTCATCTCAGGAATTTCTTGCCATGCTTGAAACATATGCTCCGTCAGCTCATGGATATTTTTGGCTGAAAGCTGATATCAAAGTATACGTCTTACATCATATGTTCCATAAAACGTTCTCGGACTTTTTGTCGCGATAATTCCGGCTAAAACCTCAAGGTTTTGACGATTACCTCTATCGTCTTCGTCCGGAGCAAGTGACTGTCAAAACTGCTGTTATGATGGTCTTCTATGGTCCACAGACTGCTACTGCTTGGTTGGTAATTACTTAATGCTGTCGCAAATGATGTCAAAGTCTGCGCTAGTGGCGCCACCGCTCCCGTAGTGGCGTAAACATTGCGATGCGTATCTCTCCCTCTTCTCTGCATCGAGAGCTCGCTCCCACGCACCGTTAAGATTATATCCGCTGTCATGGCAGGCGCAAACGATGCGGATGGTCTGACCGACGCGATTGCTACCGCACTCACAAGGAATGTTATAAATCCCAGGGATCCTGAGGCTGAGACTGTCCTTAATAGCACCTGATTTACCTTCTTAAGTCGTCGGAAAATAGGTTTTATACCTCCTCTTCCCAGGACTCCGGCTTTTTTTTTGCTGGATGTACCGACGCAGCAAGGAACGAATATAATCGGTAGCTCATCACTCGAAGGTTCAACTTTTTCTCGTTTTCTTTTGTTGGAAAACGATGACTTCATATCAGGTGAACCATAGCCGTTCTTTCGGAACACGTACTTCAGACGATTAATGTTTTATACAATAGTGACGTCGCGAAAAACTTCTTTCTCATATGCCCATCATGTCCCGGACGCTCTCTGTGGGTCAGGGGACCAAAGAGGTCAGTTAGATCCGTACATTTCTCAAGACGTTTGTGGAGTCGACTTCAGCGTAGAGTCTTATATTATCCTGCTGTAATATACCGTTTGGTAGTCTCGTCACGAAGGGCGTGGCAGCAAGGTTCACCATTCTTGACACATTCTGGCGAGCGTTCAGCCCCCCTTCAGCAATTACCAAACCGGTGCCGCTGTCATGTCCTATATGGTTCCAGGAACTGGAGACGAATGGATTTCAAGAGTCGCTGCTGTCGGAAGTTTGACTAGGTAATCTACGCACACGTTGGCGTCGATCTGACAGCCACAGACAGAAGTGAGACTCATTGCTGAGGGCCACAGAAAGTCACACAACGCCCCAGTTGACTCTGGCTCTGCGCCGCGCAAGTCTCTGTTATCTATGGTATGGCGTCAACGGTAAACGACGTGTGGCAAGTCGATAGCTCAACCCAGATTTCTGTAATCTGTTTCCAGCGATTTCTCTTTCTCATTTGTCCGGCATCCAGCTGTTACCACCCGTGTATTCGTCAGAGTCAGTCGACCCATCCTACAATATTGTCGTGTCGTAGTCCTTCTGGAAGCAGCCGCACTCTTGTCACGTCCTGCGTCTGTTGCGTCACCAGTCGTTCTGCAGTCACTGAACTACAGAGAACTGTCTGTGCGACCCGTCGGCATGATGTTCTCACGTAGCTCATGCGAATGATTCGTCCTTCCGAAAAGTCCCGAAGATAGCGATAAGCTGCATTTTCACGTCATCTGGGCATGCTGTGTCGTGATATCTACCCAAAAAGTTCCACTAACGTCAGGCACACGCAACAGCTATCACACATCCACACCATCCGTATGTGGCTTTTTTCTCTATTGAAAACTCCTATAATGAGTATGTCAGAGACATGTAAAAACTGGTATATCACTTCTTCACGGTTCAATCAAGTTGTCCATGGTGTCACATCTTCCATTTCCGTCAGATTACTTAATACCTCTAGCACTCATGAAGTAGGCCAGTGAGGTATCACAGCAACGCTACACCCACCACAGAGTGCAGTCCGTAAGCTAAACAATAGTTACTCATAAATGTGATGCTTCTATTAACGAAGCACAGACTTTGGGATAATTGAAATTGACAGCTTCTCCCTCCATTTACCGGACTTGATGAAAGTGTGTACAGTATTCACAGATTATTTTTTGTAGTAATGGTGCAATCAAAGGTATCTGATGTTGTTGTGAAGTTTAGCTATGGCATAATCAAGGCTGTCACTAAAGAAGAGCTTCAAGGGGACACAGGTGTTCTCTTACCTAATGATGATACAGCATGTAAGAGCAAACCTGATTTAATCTTAGTTTAATGACGTCACACACGACAGACCTTCAGATATCACGATCGCTACCCAGCGTGGTGGGCGAGCCGGTACAAGCCTTGCAAAGAATGAGGAGGAGCTAGAAACATTGGCACGGCCTGTGATACGTGCTCAGGTAGCACGACACAGACCAGTATCTGGGTTCGACTCCTAGTACGTTCTACGTGGGGTTGCCACGCGGGGTAACCGCGCGGTCTTAGACTTCTTGTCACGGTCCGCGCAGCTTCCCCCGTCGGAGGTTCGTCGGCCGGGGTGGCCGAGCGGTTCTAGGCGGTACAGTCTGGAACGGCGCGACCTCTACGGTCTCAGGTTCGAATCCTGCCTCGGGCATGGTTGTGTGTGATGTCCTTAGGTTAGTTAGGTTTAAGTAGTTCTAAGTTCTAGGGGACTGATGAGCTCAGAAGTTAAGTCCCATAATGCTCAGAGCCATTTGAACAATTTTTTAACCGTCGGAGGTTCGAGTCCTCGCTCGGTCATGGGTTTGTGCGTGTCGTCCTTATGGTAAGTTAGTATAAGTTAGATTGCGTAGTGTGTAAGCTTAGGAACCGATGACCTCAGCCGTTTGGTCCCATAAGAACTTACCACAAATTTCCAAATTTTCTACGTGGGGGTAATCGAAGTTTTAATCTTCAGAGCGAAAAATAAAGGTACATGCCTGCATTTTGAAATCCTCGCACCATGGTATTGTAGCACACTGCCGGAAGAGCCGGAAAAAAATGTCGCAGCCCACAGATAAAGTGGAGTATCGTGGGGTAACTCATTTCTGGAAGTATCGGAATTGTTCAAACAGTCTCAGGCCAAACCAAATTACTTCTTCATCCATAAATCTCCCTCTGCTAGTTCTTTTATCTCAACTAATACAATGTAAATAATACAGTGTTGTGTACGACTTCATACACGAATGGCGAGGAGAGATAGGCTGTAGAATGATGCAGCGCCTGTAGTAGGGAAGGTGGACAGGAGCAGAAATAATTGGCGATCATGTAAATATAGTAAACAGAAGTATTACTCGTTGTTCTGGCGTAACCACAAACGCCGGAACGAAGATGCGGAATGCAAGCCCAGAGAAGGCGGTGAGGAAACGGCGGCCAATGGTACGCGGAATTGGACCAGGCCGCGCCAGGCGCGCCCCCTGCAAGACATGAATAAAAGCGACGCTCCTGCTAGCTTCTCCCGCCCAGATCGGCCCGAGTCTGCAGTGTGATCAGTGCTACGCTGTCAGACTGTCGTGATTCGTATCAAGTGTTTCCTTAGACTCGCTGTATAGCAAGAACTGTACTGTTTTCAAGTCGCCTCTCGTCAGAGACATTTGCTGTAAAGAAAGTATTGTCAGTTTGCTTTCTAGAAATAAAACTACTAATGTTTTTGATTGAATTGTTGCATAGCATTCCGAGAACGCTGCATCCCGTAGGCACCCTATAAGCAAAGAGTGGGCAAGACCCCACACTAGTATTCTAGCTTTCTCCTACAGTTACGAAGGAAGTCTACAAAATAACAAACAGCAATGAAGTCCAGCTATTACAAGAAGCAAAATAAAGAGTGTCGTGCACAGTGAGGCTCTCGCTAGTAAGAAGTCAGAAGAAAGATGACCAAAAAACGTGCACATTAATACAGTTAATTTATACAACATAAGCGTGGCAAGACTGCAAGACTGTACTGGTAATGGGTGACCAAATGGATAATACCATACTGGATTTGAAAGACAACCACAGAATTTACCGTTAGTAGGTATTTACGTGAATGGTTACCCGAATCGGACCACGACATTATAGCTACAGTAGTTCCTAACACTTTTGTTAGCCCAATAAATCATTGGCCAGCTACTCGAATATTTAAAAGTATGGAGTGACGATTACAAGCTGAGTACAGCCCATAATCAGATCGTACATGAACTTCGTCAATATTTAATCCCAATGCCACAGCCGGCCGGCGTGGCCGAGCGGCTCTAGGCGCTACAGTCAGGAACCGCGCGACCGCTACCGTCGCAGGTTCCAATCCTGCTTCGGGCATGGATGTGTGTGATGTCCTTAGGTTGGTTAGGTTTAAGCAGTTCTAAGATCTAGGGGACTGATGACCTCAGAAGTTAAGTTCCATAGTGCACAGAGCCATTTTTGAACCAATGCCGCAGGTGGATGGTACCAACTGTGTACCAGAAACTGCAGCTGCAAGATGTGCATTGCAGCAACCGCATGAGTCCCACACATCTACTGCGGGACAGCAAGATGTCTCTCGTCTCTGATGGCCTTCTGCCTCCTCACCTCACACGCGAAGTTTTCCTAAGTGGCGCGAGGAGTGGTATATGTATATGTGTATGTAATATATGTATGTGTATTCATGCATATTTATATGTAATAAATATATATTTTATTGTGAATCCCACACAAAACGAAAAATGGGCTAAGAAAATCTCTTCCTCCACAAAACTCTTTGGAGACAACAACAGCCGCACTCTTTGGTTTGTTTATATTTTGTAAAGTATGTGGGAGTCGCCATCGGTGGAAAAGTGCCTGTTTCACCTGATATTTAACGATACTGGAAAGCATACATTATATTTTCCAGAGCAGTGATTGCAACAAGAAAGAAAACAGTGAGTAACACCATTAAATTAATCTTACAATCTTAATTTTTTTCCCACATACAGTGCTCTCTTTTTCGTCTCTATATTTGCCACAGATGCACGACCCCCACAATACGCCAAACTAAATTGTGTTATCTGATGATGAATCGCCAGGCGAGTCGAAACCGGTCATGAATAAATAAAAAATTGAAGAAAAAACGACGATTGGTTGCACTAATTCCGGAAACCTTTAACAAGACAGTCGCACTGTTCCAAATCCACAATGGATAAAAGTTCAATCACGAATGATTGCGACCTGGTGGCTGACGTCGGTGTTGGGGAACATAAAGTCTTTGAATAGTTGTAAATGGTCTTCAGGTAGCCTAACACAACCATTTATAGTCAATGATCGGTTCAGAAGGACCGGTGGACCCAGTCCATTCCACGTAAACACAGCCTACGCCATTATGGAGCCACCATCAGCTTGCAAAACCTTGTTGACAACTTGGGTCCATGGCTTGGTGGGATCTGCGCCACACTCGAATTAAACCATCAGCTCCTACCAACTGAGATCGGGACTCATCTGACCAAGCTACGATATTCCAGTCGTCCAAGATGCAACCGATACGGTCACGAGCCCAGAAGAGGCACTACTGCAGGAGATGTCGTGGTTTTAGGAAAGGCACCCACATCGGTCGTCTGCTGCCACAGCCCATTAACGCCAAATTTCGCCGCACTGTCCTAACGGATACGTTCGTCGTACGTCCCACACTGATTTCTGTAGTTATTTCTCGCAGCGTTGCTGGTCTGTTATCACTGACAACTCTACGGAAACTTCTATCCTCGGTCGTCAAGTGAAGACCGCAGGCTACTGCGTTGTCCGTGGTGAGAGATAATGTCTGAAATTTGGTATTCTCGGCACACTCTTGACATGGTGGATCTCGGAATATTGGATTCCCCAACGATTTTCAAAATGGAATGCCCCATGCACCTACCTGCAGCTACCATTCTGTGTTCAAAATTCGTTAAATTCCGTCATGTGGCAATAATCACGTCAGACACCTTTTCACATGAATCTCGTGAGTACAAATGCTCTCTTCTTTTACACCTTGTGAGTGCGCGTATCGCTCTCTCATGACTTTTGTCACATCAGTGTACGCACTATAATCTAAAAGAAGTTAGCAGGAAAAGATGAAGCGTGTCTGCATTTGGACCATGTAATCCTTCATCGATCTACCTGAATCACTTTAATACCACAAGCATAATTTAATTAGTTCCCAAATATGCATATCAACATGAAGAAATTAATTAAAAATGAGAAAGCTCGCCTAGCCTTAGAATACTAATGATGCCTCTTCAGAGTTGGCTGTTACTTTGCAGCTTTAATTGTTTGATCTGTTATTCTCAGTAATCGATTATTTCACGTATTAGCTAATGCATGTCTTCTGCTAAGATAAAATTCTGTATCTAGTTACCGATGACGAACAGTATAGTTGATTTATGGGTCTCTTGCAGAAGTAGTCGTTGAGTTCTGACTGTGTTGACCAACCAGATTGCAAACCAGCTCACGGAATTCCGGGTTTGAGTAAGAACTTTCTATCTGACATGCTTGGAGAAAGGCTTGTCTTGCAGTTTGATGGAGCAGTTGCCTGTTTGCAGCCTTGCTGTATGTAAAATATACTTTGCCGCAGTGCAGCGTGACCTCATTCGCAGTATCAATTTTCTGCTCCTTCACGGAAATCCTGTGGAACATCTGCAACTATTTTATTTGTTCGCCTCGCGAATGTCATTGAAATTTGTAGAGAGGATAGAGAATGTCATTGAAATTTCATGGCTTGGAATCGTTTCTCCCATGTGGGGAAAATGTTTTTGTGCTTTGGTGGGAAGAGTAGATATCAGTTCAAGGTATAGAATCTACTTGTGTCTCATTCAACCAAATAAAAGAAGTCCATATTAATGTGCCTACGTTAATATTTTGCGATTTATATCAATTTGTTTAGTTTTCTCACTTGTTGGAACTCTGCGTGCCACGTCTTTTATGGGCATTAACGTAACACGTTATTTATCTATCTTTGGCAACAGTTATATCGATTTATACATAAAGGGTCTTTCAAATCAATCTTTGCCAATCACGTTCCTTTTTAACCGATTTTGTGCCAACTCGAACTTAGCAGTCAGCGTACCACCACTCAATGCGACACTTACTACATGCCTTCAGCAATTGGAAGAATTTTATGAATTGATCACTGCAGTTAATATCAAAACTACATTCAGTCGCTGCGAATATTGTATTTCTCATTTCTATACGAGATGTTTCAGCAGAAAAGGCAGGTGTTGGAAATGCGCACCTGGCGAACTGGCCTTTCATTTTACATGAAGTGTGATTATTTAATTTCCTGTAATTGTGAGTTGTTGTAAGGGACTGGATGAACATGCCTACAGCACTCCATGGCGCTGTAACACACGTTACTTTACCTCATTTTTCATGCATGCTACGACGTTTGTCATGATTATTCTGGTTCACGTGAATTCAGTTTCGTTTTGCTATGCTCAATGTAAACCCTTGCACAAAAATCTTAAGTGTTCACTGCCTACGTAATTTTCTGGAAACTGTTTGGAGTCGAGTCGTGTTATGATTTGAACCCTAGGTATAAACATTGTATACAAGAGGGCATATCTTTTACACTGAAGACTCGCGTATCCTTGATGACTGTGCGACACAAAGTTTTATGTATCACCTAGGCCCGTCAACACCGTCATTGGACTGTTGATGACTGGAAACTTGTTGCCTGGTCGGACGAGTCTCGTTTCAGATTGTATTTTCAAATTCTATCGAGCGGATGGACGTGTACTGGTATGGAGACAACCTCATGAATCCATGGACCGTACATGTCATCAGGGGGCTGTTCAAGCTGGTGGAGGCTCTGTAATGGTATCGGGCATGTGCAGTTGGAGTGATATGGGACTCCTGATACGTCTAGATACGACTCTGACAGATAACAAATACGTAAGCATTCTGTCTGATCACCTTCATCCGTTCATGTCCATTGTGCATTCCGATGGACTTGGGCAATTCCAGCAGGACAATGGGACTACCAGAATTGCTACAGAGTCGCTCCAGGAACACTTTTCTGAGTGCAAACACTTCCGCTGGTCACCAGACTTCCCAGACATGAACATTATTGAGCATATCTGGGATGCCTTGCAACGTGCTGTTCAGAAGAGATCTCCACCCCCTCGTATTCTTACGGATTTATGGACAGCCCGGCAGGATTCATGGTGTTAATTCACTCCAGTAATAATTCAGATATTATTCGAGTCCATGTCACGTCCTGTTGTGGCACTTCTGCGTGCTCGCGGGGGCCCTACACAGTATAAGGCCAGTGTACCAGGTTCTTTGGCCCTTCAGTGTAGTTCAGATCATATCAGAACTTAACTTCCACGGGTAATCTGTTTACAGAACCAAGTGTGGACCTTACACTATTCCATAACTGGAAACGTTTATTAGAACTATTTAAATCTGTCTTCCCAATGTGTAGGATGTCACTTTACTGGGAATAGATATAAAAGAGGCTTCCTGCGGGTGTAGCGACCAAATTAATTGTGAACGGTAAAGAAACAGAGTGGCGGCTGTGAGTAGCGGAAACTGTAAAAAGCGTTATTGTGGCTCAGCCATCTTTAATTTTTGAGAATTTTTGAACTCGAGTTATAACAATTAGCCAGAAGGGAAAGCAGATATATACAGAAATACAAGTAAAACGCTGTAGTTAATCTGGAAAATATATTCAGAATCAGTTCAAACTATAAGATATGTTTCATGAACATTATTTTAATTAACATTTGAAGCCTACATATTCAGTTTTGTCTTTTGCATAAATGAAGCGGACAGATGTGAATTGGGCATAGGGATATGAACTTGCAAACTTTTCACGGTCAGTAGTTTATTAAATGAACTTTCGATGAAAAGAAAGTAATATACATTTTACTTGGGGAAATCTGGTCCCATGTACCCGGTTAGCACTGGAAAACTATTACTGCACTAAAACAATCTCCGCGCTGTTCGTGAATAAAAATATTTTAAGCTTTAGCGGAAGAACCTCTGATCCTGCGAACAAGAGGCCGACGTGCAGAGCACGCCGACGAGTACACCCATCTTAGACAGATTAAAACAAGAACGTTTTTATCTACAGATTCTTTACATTTTTTCATTGAAAAAGTATAGTATAAAAAAATCGACAATAGTTGCAGAAAGTACTTTAACCAATTTTATCATAAGAAATTGAAAGACTAGACAATTTTCAGATATTCTTTCTGCAACAACTGGGAAAAGATGAGGTTAATCTCAAATGTATAGCTTAAACACAGTCTCTCATTAATTAGTGCTTTTCTCACATTAATTTCCCAATTTCGTGCATGTATTTAAAGCACAACGTATTAAGCGCAAAAGACCTTTAAATTTACTTGTTCACACTTTTTTTTAATTCTTACTATCAAAAATTATATAAGAAAAAGGAGGATTTGTAATACCTTTAATAATTGTAATGCATCTACAGATCTTGCTGTCAGTTACAAAATGTTCAGATAAATGCGAATACGATGTACATTCACATTTTAGTGGTTTCTGACATTGGCTGAAAGCAAGACAAAAAAAACCTCGTTAACTGAAGATACAGCGTTTCTGGAAAATTTTAGAACTTACAACCATCTGACGTTTTCAGTTGCAAGGATAGCAGCAGCGAACGGTGAAGCAGTTTTAATATTTTTCGACGAACGGCTTTGGATGCACTCGGTACTACAGTATCCATTAGATACTATGACTTTCCTCGGAATGATACTGAATTTATTTATACGCCTTGTGCAAACGATAACTGTTTACAACGTTCCAGACTGGTGTACGAGAAGTTGACACGAACATTTTGATACCTGACGCTTGTGGCCTTATAGTCGGAAAACTATCTCAAATTGATACTAAAGATACTTCAATTACGGCGCATCGTCGCCGTACCAGACTTCTGCTAAAATCGTCTTCGAGCAGTAAAAACGCCTTGTCCTTGCACTAACAAAATGTAACGTGGCCGTCTGTGTAAATTTCACATCAATTTTTTTGAATTTTAACAGCGTAAAACAAAGAATTATAGTGTATTGTTTCTCTGGCCGTCCTACTACGAGACAACTGTGCTTGTAAGCATTAAATTTACATCGAATTGGAAAAGTAATTAGCTTTTGTATAATCTGCTCATAAGCTTTTTTTCTGTCATTACCTTATTACCTTCACAGGGAAAGTTAAATTCCTAATGTTAGCGGAAGCCGGTAGCATAAAAGGGCGAGAGGATATTGAAAATTTCGCGCAGGGCCCATGCATAGTAACTCAAGTGGCTTTTGTACACCAATTTGGGGTTATTTCCTGGCTTGATAGACCGCAAGTGTCAAACTATTCGCTTCGCGTTGCCCTACACCATTGTGTTACTCTGAAGATAGTTATCGTTTACGCCGCATGCACAGGGTGATCTGAAAAGCTTGTAACGGTGTTGCACGGTAGCTTGAGTTGAGAAAGAATTGTTAAGAAAAAAATTCTATACATTGCTTCGTTTCCGACTTAGTTTGCACTGAAGTTAGCCAGTCAGACCGTTGCACGCGCTAATTCTAGCAGCCCGCCAGAGACGGTGTCGTCAAATCTATTCTCCTGTTGGTTTCCTGAAACAGAACAAGAGAGTGATACAAAAATGTGTAGTCAAGACTGAACCCAAGCCAAAGGCTCGGCTGTCTCGTGCGCTGTCATCTACGCTATGAGAACAACTGACACGGTATATGGCCGGTCAGTCGAATTTGCACACGGAACAGTCTGATTGGCCAACTTCAATGTTAGTGAACTCGGAAAAGGTACAACGTAACGAATTTTTTCTTAACAGTTATTTCTCAGATCAACACCCTTACAAACCTTCCAGACTGTTTCTGACCACCCTGTATATACACTGATGAGCCAAAGAAACTGGTACACCTCATTAATATCGTGTAGGTCTCCTTGCGAGCATGCAGACGTGGCATGGGCTGGAATAATATCTGAAGTATTCCTGAGGTGAATTAACACCATGAATTCTGCAGGGCAGTCCATAAATCCGTAAGAGTACGAGGGGGTGGAGATCTCTTCTGAACAGCACGTTGCAAGGTATCCCACATATGCTCAATAATGTTTATGTTTGGGAGTTTGGTGGCGAGCGGAAGTGTTTATACTTAGAAGAGTGTTCCTGGAGTGACTCTGTAGCAACTCTGGACGTGTGGGCAGTCACATTGTCCTGCTGGAATTGCCCAATCCGTTGTAATGCACAATGGACGTGAATGGTTTCAAGTGATCAGACAGGATGCTTACGTACGTGTCACCTGTCACAGTCGTATCTAGACGCATCAGGGGTCCTATATCACTCCCACTGCACAAGCCCCATACCATTACAGAGCCTCCACCAGCTTGAACAGTCTCCTGCTGACATGCAGGGATCAAGGATTCATGAGGTTGCCTCCATACCCGTACACGTCCATCCGCTCGATACAATTTGAAACGAGAGTCGTCCGACCAGGCAAAATGTTTCCAGTCATCAACAGTCCAATGGCGGTGTTGAAGCGCCCAAGCGAGATATAAAGCTTTGTGCCGTGCAGTCATAAAGGGTTCACGAGTGGGCCTTCGGCTCCAAAAGACGATATCGATGACGTTTCGTTGAATGGTTCGCACGCTGACACTTGTTGATGGCCCAGCACTGAAATCTGCAGCAGTTTTCGGAAGGATTGCACTTCTGTCACGTTGAACGATTCTCTTCAGTCGTCTCTGGTCCCAGTCTTGCAGAATCTTTTCCCGACAGCAGCGATGTGGAAGACTCGATGTTTTACCGGATTCCCGATATTCGCGGTACTCTCGTGAAATGATCGTACGGGAAAATCTTTACTTCATCGCTACCTCGGTGATGCTGTGTCCCATCGCTCGTGCGCCGTCTATAACACCACGTTCAAACTCACTTAATTCTTGATAGCCTGCCATTGTAGTAGCAGTAACCGACCTAATACCTGCGCCAGACGCTTGTTGTCTTATAGAGGCGTTGCCGACCGCAGCGCCGTATCCTGCAAGTGTACATATCTTGTTATTTGAATACGCATGCCTGTACCAGTTTCTTTGGCGCTTCAATGTATATGCAAGGTGTTCCAGAAATGCGACACACTTCGATGGATTGTAGAGGGTATCTTGAGGAACAAATCGACGATAGAGACACGTGTCCAGAAACGTCATCCAACGACACAATAGAACGTCGAAGTTACAGGCGCTGGCGTCTGCCGCTAGGGCACCTCTTACGTAGCAAACATGACTCTGTATGTTGACGGACCGTGGGAAGAACGTTTCGCAGTGTTGTTTGTTGTTAAGTGATTGCCACTGTTGTATCGTCCAGCGTTCGCTACCCTAGCAGAACTATGCCTTTCGGCCTTCACACCGCATGTTGCTCTCGTGAGCGGCCACCGGCTGTTTTTAATTGCACATAAAATGATACAGTAACTTCTTAAAAAAGAAAAAGAAAAGTCGCTATGAGGATACATGGGGCCACATTTTGTGCAACGCCTGCACCCTACTATCAACGCATTCTGTTACGTGTGCTCACTGGACGTATCGTTTTTCAAAGTTAGGAATCACCCGGAACGTTTGTCACAAATATTTGAATTAGCCTGTATCCCAGAGGGATTATTCCTTTTTGACGTGACTGAAAGGTGTCTATGTCACACTACGTATTTGTATACGTTTGGTGTGCTACATTAACATATGTTGTTTTAACGCTACCGAACAAGATAATCGGCTAATAACGTGAAACCTAGGTCGTATGATGGCGAACGTTTAGGCAAACATAGGCCTTAGAAAAGTTTGTGTCAGTGCAACACTAGAAATTGTTATCTTAGAAGCTAGACGTTTCGTAAGTACATTTCAGCTGCAATCAATACCTCACCTTCAGTCCAGTGATTTAAGTAATCTGTGAATGTTTTCATGCAATATTTATTTTTAAATTTTGTGTAGGGCATTGGCATGTCATGTACCCCTCTTCTGTGCAGTGAAACCTTTTTCTGGAGAGGTGTCTTCCTGAAAATATCAACGTCTCAGTAAGCGGCCAGAATAATATGCAGAAGGAAGCGAAACAAAACTGAGGATATGTTATTTGTATGACGATCAGTTTGGCTTTAGGAAAGGTAAAGGCACCAGAGAGGCAATTCTGACGTCGCGGTTGGTAATGGAAGCAAAACTAAAGAAAAATCAAGACACGTCCATAGGCTCTATTGACCTGCAAAAAGCGTTCGACAGTATAAAATGGTTCAAGATGTTGGAAATTCGAGAAAAATAGGGGTAAGCCATAGGGAGAGACGGGTAATATACAATATGTAGAAGAGCCAAGAGAGAATAACACGAACGGACGACCCTACTGTTCAGTCTATAGATCGAAGGAGCAATGATAGGAATAAAAGGAAGTTTCAGGAATGGGATTAAAATTCAAGGTGAAAGGAAATCCGTGATGCGATTCGCTGATGTAATTGTTGTCCTTAGTGAAAGTGTAAAAGATTTACATGATCTATTGAATGGAACCAACAGTATAATGAGTACAGAATATGGATTGAGAGTAAATCGAAGAAAGACGAAGGTAATGAGAAGTAGCAGAAATGAGAACAGCGAGAAACTTAAAATCTGGATTGATTGTCACGAAGTAGACGAAGTTAACGAATTCTGCTACCTGGGCAGCAAAAAACCGATGACGGACGGAGCAAGGAGGACATTAAAAGCAGACTAGTACTGGCAAAAAAGGCATTCCTGGCCAAGAGAGCAGGCCGGTGTGGCCGAGCGGTTCTAGGCGCTGCAGTCTGGAACCGCGCGACCACTACGGTCGCAGGTTCGAATCCTGCCTCGGGCATGCATGTGTGTGATGTCCTTAGGTTAGTCAGGTTTAAGTAGTTCTAAGTTCTAGGGGACTGATGTCCTCAGAAGTTGAGTCCCATAGTTATCAAACATAGACCTTAATTTGAGGAAGAAATTTCTGAGATATTACGTCTGAAGTACAGTACACTATGGTAGTGAAACATGGACTATGGGAAAATCGGGACATAAGAGGAACGAAGCATTTGAAATGTGGTGCTACAGACTAATATTGAAAGTTAGGTGGACTTATAAGGTAAGGAATGAGGAGGATCCGCGCAGAATCGGGGAGGAAAAGAATATATGGAAGAGACTGACAAAAAGAAGGGACAGGATAATAGGACACCTATTAAGACACCAGGAAATAACTTCCGTGGTACTTGAGGGAGCTGTAGAAAGCAAAAACTGTAGAGGAAGACAGAGATTGGAATACACCCAGCAAATAGTTGAAAACGTAGGTTGCAAGTGCTACTGTGGGATGAAGAAGTTGGCGCAGGAGAGGAATTCGTGGCGGGCCGCATCAAACAAGTCAGAAGACTGATGACTTAAAAAAGGAAAGCGCCCAGATAAAAGTCGATTCTATTGTAATTGAGGGCACATGATTTGTAATTGGCAAATGTCACGAGCAGGAACACGTCCACAGAAGGTGATAATAGCCATTCAGACTCAAGGTTATTAGATAGGTCGGACCCTCATCTATATCGGTATAGCGGAGAGAGATATAGAACGCTTTCTGACCATGAAGACGATCGACCCTCATGTACCCTTTAGTCAATTCCAGTTGAAGACTTTCACTTATCATCTGAGAAAATCACTGCCTTGAACTCTATCAAAGCGATTAACATATGCCTTTCTAGCTGATGAACAGCAGTCATCCAATGGGAAGAGGGTAAATATTCTTTATATCTTTCTGCAGCACATCTCGTATACAAAGCTAAAGACTGAAAGTATAAACGTACTAAATTAATGACAAACTGTAGTGATGTAATCAATATTACCCTCTACTACTCACTCATTTTCAGTATACACAGCTGTACTCATATAAACGCGTAGTCGGAAATTTCCTAGAAACTTCGATAAGTGCAACTGAGTCAATATTTCACAACTAATGAGAAAAGCGGCGTAAGAGTGAGCATTGAAATACACACCTACAAAATATACTTTGTCTTCGACATAGACTAAAAAGGGAGCGATATTTAGGTTGCAGTTTATTCCCATTTTCCCAGCTAATACAGTTTCTTGAAACTTTCTAAGTTGGATTTTGCGATGCAGTTGGTGCCTATCTAGTGGCGTCAGCGAGTTTAACTGTTCCGGCGTCTCAGTGACGCTCTCCCGTGAGTCAAACAAACTTGAGGGCATTCGTGCTGCCTTGTCTTGTATATGTACAATCCCTCTCTTATTCTGTAACGTACCTGTTTAATTATATAGCTAGCTTGGCCGAAGAAAAATTATACTCTTACCTAGCCTGTTAAGTTAATTTAAATTGGGCTTTTATTACAGAAAGTATCTCGGGTCCCCACTTGCATTGATATATCACTTAATTACCCTAAACATTTGCTTGGAAAGAAATAATAGTTAGCAGATAGGCCTCAATTCAGTTAATGAAGTTTTGATATACCTTGATAATTCTTGATCAGTTCTATAGGAGCATTAACTTGGGAAATGCTGTTAAATATACTGAAAATCATACACGTTTGAGCTATACTGGGCTGGAAGTGTCTAGATATAGAATTGGATAAACAGTGGGTGAGTTACTGAACATCAGGAACGCTTTTTACTATACATTTATTTGATGATTAAATCTTTAATAGGGAAGCACATTAACAAATTTATATTTAGCAGAATAACTTTCATCTATCATGAAAAGTTGATACTGAATAATGCTGGTAAAGCTGTTTGAAAGGCATACATGAACAACACTATCATTTGAAATCAGGAGTACTATGGAAAAGATGGATTACACACGCTCGCTTTCAGACTAACCACTCATCCGAAAGAGAAATAAGTGGTCCAATAATTTAATAAGGGAAACAAGATTTAAATTTGGTTAGAGAGAAACTGAAACTATCCTCGATGGTTGAATATGTAAACGGAAAATTATTCCCAAATGTATAAAAATTCGACGTTGCAATTAAGAATAATAAATAGGAACTACGTCCTGTGAACAATTCTCCCAAAACGTAGGAGCCGCCAAAAATCACTAATAACCACGTGGTTACTCACTACAGAGAGAAATCGATAAACTATAACAAAAATGAACGACAAGAAAAATGTCGAAATGACACAATAAAGCTCGAGAATATACTTAAGAAAGGAAACTGATTCAGTTGCTATCATGGAATGCTAAAACACTCTATAATTGCTACAAACCATGCACAAAGGAAAACTCACTGAAACCTGTGCAAAACATCCTGATCTTTCCGTAATATTTATACCGGACGCACTGATCATAATAACGTAGACAATTTATTCAGGAATCTAGTCACATTGCTAGATCCACGTACCTTATGCCTACAATCCCAAAGTTACAGAACACAAAGAATACACTGCTATAAATCCCAAAAATCGACAAATTATTCTCAATTCCTGCCTACGCTTGATGTCCCGAGTCATTCTATATCAGCTGAAAGCTACTAAGGAATCAATTAAGGGCTCAGTTAAGCAGAAACTTACACATTAACAATATTAAAACATTAAGGACTAAAAGTAGATGTTACCTCTTCGTCGATTCCCAACGCATTTAGGCTGCTCGCTACTCACTTACGGTCCATACCATGGACCGGAAGCCGATGCACGGGAAATATGCACTCTCTACCTGTGCCACATTAACGAACGTGTCTATTTGATCCAGAAAGTTCTCCAAGTTGTCCCTACATTCAGGGAAACTTACCCCACCTCCAGATACGTACAGACACTTCAGCAGACGACAAACGCACTTCCAAGCAGTCAGTTAGAGGGATGGAACATGGAAAACGTAGGGTGACAACGCAGATATATATAATGATTGCTTTTCTATATCAAATTAAACTGTAAATATGTATTTTGCTATTCTGTAAAACGATTTGGACAGGAAAAACAATTCAGATATGGAAATCTGTTACTGAAACATCACCAAGGATGCTTGGCTTCCAGATATATCACCCAGCTGATCTTCTTTTTCTCAGTTTGAATTTATAGGCTCAACAACACCTAAGAGATGCTGTTCAGAAATGTAAAAGTGGGTATCACCCGTGAAAGACAGTAAAGTGATGTATAAGGAGATGCTTCAATTTCAGTTTAGTTCAACGGCCTTGTTGAGGTGAATACACTAGTTCCCGTCAGATCACCGAAGTTAAGCAATGTCGGGCGTGCCCAGTGGTTCAGTGGATGACCATGAGCATATGCCGCGTGCTGTTGATAATTTTCTCTTTGTCTTTACAGCACAGGAGACAGAAGGGGCGATGGCATATGACCCCCAATCATCAGCTTTGTGCCAATGTCCTGGATTAAATTCAAAACCTCTCCGTATACAGCTCTCATACGTCGCGAAGGAAACGTACCTGTGGGGGCGAAGGTTAGGAAAAATCATTCCAATTAAGCGGCTGAAACGGCCTTTCGGGGGCTTCCAGCCATTTCGTGCCATAGAACTTTACTTTTTAGTCCTATGTGGTATGGATCTCACACGATATAGTAGGATTTGTCGCACGAATGTTTTGTAAGAATTTCGACTCGTTGCATTTTCCCAGTATCCAACCAATTGTGAGTGTGGGGTTACTTTTCTGTCATTCTGCCCAACGGATTAATCTGAGATGTACCCTTTACCCTGTGGCTCCTGCAAGATGCAATTTCCACTCCCACACTACTACAGAAGTCAGACAGACGCTCCTAACGTTCTAAAGAGAAATGCCTGAAAAACTTTCAGCAATAAATGTATTCTGGAGTCGTCTGCTGTAAGGAAATGACACAAAAATTCACCAAATTTCTTACGTAACTAGTGGGATGCTTGGGTGCTGGAGTAGTGCTAGTTAGTGTAAAAAAACATGAAACTAATAAAAATTATTATTTATTTTGCAAAAATTCTGAGAAATCACAATGGCACTTTTAGTTATGAATTGAACAAGTTATATCCTGGTTAATTTCGGAATGTGAAGTTACCTCTCAGGGATAGGATTCGCTAATGAAAGTTCTATACAAAGTTTAAGATTCTTACTGACTTGGCAGAATGGCTGAGAGCCGCGCCTACTCAACTTGAATAATTATCCGTTAGAATGTTGCTAAGTACGGTTGAGGCTGTCGCGTGTGAAATGCAGTGAAGGCTACTGTTGTGGAGGAAATAGGGGCTCGCAAGAGCTGTAGCGCACAATACCGTAAGCTGCGATGGCTGCTGTCTGCGCCGCTCGCTGCTGACAAATAAGACAACTCTCGTTCTATCTGGATTGAGCTTCGCCAATCAAACTCTCCCTACGCCTTGATGAAGTCAAGGACTCCTATTCGCCCCTAGTCTAACTACTGGCGTGGTACACCGGTCAGATAACCAGTCCACCGCGATGCCACTCAAAAATTCGCTCGCAGGCGTTTAACTATAACTCTGTTCGTTCACACCGCACAGTAAGTGTGTCGGCCAACACAGTGAACAACGCTTAATCGCAAGGACTCAATATAGAGTCGCACTTCGATTCGCTCTCGACAGAAGTGCTCTCCCAGTGAAGTACTGAGGAGAGACTTGTTCCTCGCTCTTTGAGTACACGTAATAGCGCGCATGCTCTCATTATGTGTTCTCGCTCCAAGAGCGACAACGCAACGGCCCCTCTCCACACCAGACGTGAAGGGGTATATCGTTTGGTATCTTCCATTACTCCTTCAGCTCAAGGCGTCAGAAATATCCTCTGCCAATCAGCATTGCTCTTCTAAAATGGGAGAATGACGTTTCGTTTCAGGCGACCAATCCAGAAACCTGTAGTATCAGCGCTTGGCGTTTGCTGTCTCTTTGTGAAAATCTCTGAAACTGCATGCTATGTGTAAAGAATGTGTAGATTGGCCGCTCCCACACAATGTAGCGGAATTCGCTTTTAAGCCGAACACGGGATCGTTCCTCCTTCCACTCGGGCAAACGCTGTCTGCTCCACAGGCGGTCACTGGCCGACATAGATAGGCTGGGTCGTCCTCTGAAGGGACCAGCATCCCGTTGTGCAGTTTCTCTCCCGAACTAAAAGCTCCTGTGACCGTCGTGTCTGGAATGTGTGTGTGTACGCCAGCCTCGAGTATTTCAACCCTGGTGCACTTACTTGTTATTTGCATATCGTTTACATGAATTCATACAACATTGACTTTATCTTATCGAGTTTCGGTTCGAATGAAGCGTCCTGATGTGTGGAATATGATTATGAGGGTGGAATATGTAAGTAATGAAGGTCAGGAGACCACGATGTCTTACACAATGAAAATTAGTCTGCCACCAGGTTTACCCGCTTCACATATGACTGAGGCTATGTGATCGTTCTGTTTCATGATCTGACAAATTATCAAGCCCATTCATTTTTATGAGTTGATTGATCCCAAACGTGACTCATTTACTTTTGTAGTTACAGGACACAAAGTTTTTTGTTTTGTGAAGTGCACAATTTTATACTTAAGAACATTTAAAGCAAGTTATTAATACCTGAATAAGTTTAAAGTTTTATCTCGATCTGACTGACTATTTCTGCACCTTTGTCAGACAGTACTCCATTATAGATAACAGGCTCATACGCGAAAAGTCTGAGATCACTATTGCGAGTCTAGCCATTAAGAGACAGTTCGAACAGTGACTGTCTCAACACATGTCCTATGGCTCGCCTGAAGTTGCTTCTACATCGATGATTCACCATACAACGTAACATCTCACACCATATAATACTGTTGGTGATCTGGGTAATATACTGCGTCTCCCTACCAAGAAATACTCAATGTAGGCACGAATTTCTTTTGATTCCCCATACGATCTTACTTTCAATTATTACCTTAGGTATGGTTCTGAATAAAATGCTTTCCGGAAGGCATGAGATACTGTATCTAACTGCCCGCCTTCATCTACGGCTTTCAGGATGAAAAGAAAACGAGCTGAGTTTCGCATGACTGGTGCTTTTAGAGTCCTTGCTGATTGGCATGGAGGAGGTCATTATCTTCGGAGAAAAGAAGGTAGATTAGGCTTTAAGGTCCAGTAGACATCCAGGTCATTAGAAACGGATTAATTTATTACGTCTGACCTCCCATACGTTATAATTTTCTGCAGCATATGGATGACAGTGATACGGGATGGAAGTTCTGTGTATCATTTCTGGCATCCTTCTTTTAGACTGGTGTGACTTCCAGCTATTGGGCACGGATTTTTGTTCGACGTTTCTTCGGTATATTGCTATTAAAGGAGGCATGAACTCAGCCACAACCTGTCTATAGAATCTGATATGAATTGCATCGGGCTCTGAAGCTTTGTACAGTTTAAGCGGTTTCAGCGATTTCTGAACGCCAGTGAAACTGTTCATCTTTGCTGTGGTACGAGAAGTAAACAGGAGAAATCATATTGGATTTTACTTTCTACGTCAACGTTTTAAAACGTAGTTCATCGCATCTATTTTTGATTTGCCATCCTCCGTTCCAGCTGCAGTGTCATTCATGAGTGTCTGGACTCCAACTTTCGTGCCACTGACTGCCTTTACGGATGACCAGAATTTCTTAGGATTTTGTGATAGGCCATTTGAGAAGATTCTGCTGCAGTTGTCATTGAAGGTCTTCACGCATAGCCCTTTCTACAGCCTAACGCGTTTCATTCAGCATTTCCTTGCCATCATACCTATGTTTTGTATTACAATTATTGTGCACTAATCGTTGCTCATCTCTTTAAAAGTTTCTTTACAGAGGCTCTTTACCAAAGAGCGTCCCTCCCATTGCGAACTAGTCTACAAGATACATTCGAATTGGTGGCACGTGACGTTCGGCCTTCTTTTAATGCAACTGCTGTGTTTTGCTTCTTGATTTGCATTTAAATGTCTGCTGATGTGCGAAAGATTAATGAAACAAAGTGTAATCATAGAAAGGAAATCGTTCACGTGTCATTTAGTTATGTTTATGGAAGTTTACCTGCCGCCTTCGAGACGCTTACTCAGTGCGACCGTAATGACCTCTTACAGCATACGCCTGCCAGACTAACTTGGCAAAGACAGCAGTAAAAAAAAAAAAAAAAAAAAAAAAAAATATCTAGGCCCAAACCGAATCACGCGTAACATTCGCGAAAACTGATGAATGGCTGGCGCCATTTTGCGTGGAGTGTGTCTCTAAATTCCTCTCACAGAATCCGGCGAGGGCGCTAGCTAGCTAACGATTTGAGTTGGAGACCAACTATTAGGCAGAGAAATTCTATGCTACAGCAACGTAGTGTAAGACAATGACTAATTTTTATATTTGCAAGCAACTAATTTGGTAACTTAGCCCAGTGCTGACAGCTGTTGTGGTAGAAAAACAGATTGTGGAACTCCGTTGTACGAGGAGGCACAGAGTGCGTAAGATGGCATACAATACTGTAGGTCTTGTATGTAACGTAACAGTTTGCAATGGTATTATGTTACTGAAATCGGAAGCACTATGTAACACTCTCCTTTCCACCCAGTGACTAGTACTCCTACAGGGAGTATTGTAATGAATCCTATGCACATTCTCAAAACGAAGGATGAAAGGAAGTTTAGTGTTGAACGTTCAGTGGATAGCAACGTCATTAGAGACGGAGCACAAGCTCGGATGTTGAAGGAAATCGTCCGTGCACTTGTAGGAGGAACCATCCCCGTATTTACGTGGAGCGATTTAGGGAAATAACGGAAAACTTAGCTCTGGATGGCCGGACGGGGATTTGAGCAGTCATCCTCCCGAGAGAGAGCCCGGTGTGCTAACCATAAGGTCACTTCTATCTGTGCCAGTACGATTTCAACAGTCTGCTGTCTGTGCACGAGAAGGAACCCTCAACTGGTGTCTCCCGTGGACATGTTCCCTTCCTCTAATCTACCTACTTTTCTGGAGAATGAAGGTCAGCCTCACAGATTCATCATAGATTATGCAAACAGCGATCGTGTGAAACTCGCCTCGCTCTGTTCGTTCGTCTGGAAGGCTACGATGCAACTACTCATTATCGTTTAGCCACCAAAACTGGAGGTAACCGAAAATCCGAGCAGCATTGTGTCTGGATGCAAGAGTTTGCAACACATAGAGCTCGACATGTAGTTCTAAAAGTCGCGAAACCGTCGGATGTAAAAGTAGCTTGCGTCTACCTCAGTAGTGTTTTACAGGGTCGTTACTATACACGACACATATAAATGACCTCTTGGATAACGTACGGAGCTCCGAGAGGCTTTTCGGGTTTATGCTGTTGTATACAGGGAAGCTGCAACGCCAGAAAACTGGAGAGAGTTATCCTGCAAATGATCGACACATCGTACAGGAACTGGTATTTGACACTCGACGTAGACAAACCCAACATAGCGCGTAAGTAGGTGGAAAGAGTGTCCTCATCGCGCATAGCGATACAGTACTGCCAGAGTTGGGATATAAGCATTGGATTGTCGTGAGAGGATAGCACTCACAAATGTTCTAATGTGTGTGAATTCCTAAGGGACCAAACTGCTTAGGTCATAGGTCCCTAGACTTACATTCTACTTCAACTAACTTATGATAAGAATACACACACCCATGCCCGAGGGAGGATTCGAATCTCCGACGGGAGGGACCGCGCAGTCCGTCACATAACGCCTCAAACCGCGCGGCTACTCTGCGCTGCTAACATTCACATTAGGACGCTGTTGTACGGGTTAGTGTTGCGATCTTTCGTAGTATTCTCCTAATACTAAGAACCGTCGATGCGACCTCTTAGGGCTGTACTTTGGATACAGGAGTTGTTCGACGGGCATGGTGGATTATGAACTGCGAAATGACATTGGAGGAATAGCGATTGGGCGCCGCCGAGGGCCCCAGCGTCCAAATGGACACTGCTGCGATAAACTTGTTACTGGAAAAGAGGCCAATGATCATCAATTGAATTGCGAATTAATATACGGTCACACTGCGTCATTATTCCCTCTGAATGCTGGATTCTTTCCAATACAATTTCCGTTTTTAGTAACTAAATAAATGGTCCACCACGAGAGACAATCTGATCCCGATCCGTCAACTTCGCATCGCGGTAGCAGTCGTGGGGGGAGAGATTCATCAAAGCGAGACTAGGCCGCCCTGCAGCGCTGAGCTTCCCTGCGAGATCGACAGACGTCACCCAGCTTCGGTGAAAAAACTGAACAAGGAGATGGTAATTTAAATTCAGAAATTTCATCAAGCATAATATGAACAAAAAATGAAATGAGCATGTGGCATCGTTGGCCGGGGAAGTTCGGCCGCCAAGTGCAAATCTTATTTCAGTCGACACCACATTGGACGACTTGCGCGCCGGTGATGAGGATGAAATGATGATGAGTACAACACAACACCCAGTCCCCGAGAGGAGAGAATCTGCAACCCAGCCGGCAATCGAACCCGGGCCTGCTTGCACGGGAGGCGAGCACGTTACCACCCAGCAAAGCACACTGACATTATTATGAACAACACTTACTTGATAAAAAGAGTCATGATCAGACGATGTTTTATAGTGATACATACACAGTCCAGTCATGTTAATGTGACCACCACTTATGTTCGATGACAACGTGCAATAACCACTCGCAGATGGTAGATGTTGTTTGTTGTTGTGGTCTTCAGTCCTGAGACAGTACCAGAAATGGAGGGTACATAAAGCGAGTCGGGGGGGGGGGGGGACGCGGATAACAATGCTGTCGTTGTCATGCGGAAAAGGAGCGATTTATCTGACGTCCAAAACGCCATGATCACTGGCTTTCGGGCCAAGGGTGGAAGCATTTCCGAGACGGTTAAATCTGTAAACTTGCCACGTGCCGCCGTGGTTAAAGTATTCCGTGCATGGCAAAGCGGCGCTATACAAAAGCGGCGCCGAGGCAACTATGGTACGCCACGTGGCATAGATGAGAGGATGAACGATGGCTGCGGAGAAGTCTAAGGACGAACAGACGTGCAATTGTTGATTGCCTAGGTGAACCTAGGGTCTAGCAACACTGTCACCTCAACGACCGTTCAACGAACGTCGCCGCTTTTGGGTCTCTGCAGCAGGCGCCTCATACATACACCCATGTGGACAGTCGTTCATCAGCAAATGAAGAGCATGGTAGTAATGCAACTGGACGCCTGAGGCGACAAGTGGCCTTTATGTTCCCTCAGACAGATGGCCGTTGCCAATTTCGACGTGAACGTCTGAACGCAAACATCCTGCGTCAGAAGGGCCAGGCCGAAGGGCTTTCCCTGGGTGATCTCGTTATTATGGAAGGCACAACGGATCAAGAAAAGCATGTATCTGTCCTAGGGGACCGTGTTCACCCCTACATCCAGATTGTTTTTCTTCGGAACGATGACTTCTACTGGCAGGACCATGCAACGTCTGATACAGCTCGCGTGGTTTGAAGAGCACCAAGATGTGTTTGTGGTATTCACCCAGCCATCAGACTTCCCGGCTCCAAAAACAATCCAGAATCTGTGCGACAGCTAGATCAGACTTCACACCATAGATCCTCAACGGAGAAACCTAGCGCAGTTGGCCACAGCACTGGAGTTGGCGTGGCTCCACATCCCTGTTGGTACCTTCCAGAACGACATCGAGTCTCTTCTTGGACATCCCGCAGCGGTCTGCCCTGCAGATGGTGATTATTCAGGCTTTTGACAAGTGGTCATATTTAAGTGACTGGACAGTATGTATTGAAACGGTGGATGGAAACATAGCAACCAATGTGGGTTATTCTGTCTTTAATGTTTTATCACAGCAGGAATTGTTTCTTTCTTCGTACATAGGGGGTACTATTATCACTTCTGCCCGCAATTTGCGTCTGTTTAAAGGAGTGCTCTCCATGACATACAGTACTTCACATGTGCACGATATGGTCCGAGCCACGGCCTGTGTCGGCAAGTCTCGGCAGTGGTCGGTACTTCTCGGAACTACTAGGCACAGCACGAGTTTTCATTTAGCAGTGCATTTGGTGCGGCATTTCGCGGTCGGCGGGACCTCCATCATTTACGCAGTATCCTCACGTCAGCGCTGATTAAATTTGTTGATGGTGTTAAGGAATTTCATAGATCCAGTGGTTTTTTTCAAAAACAGAGGCAGTCTACTAATGTATCATCCCAACTTTTAAAAATGTATAGAAATCACGACAGGACAGGATGAGAATTCTCAATACCTATTATTCAGTCGTATGACCCACAGGTACCTCAGGGTTGTTGTGGAATGGCGTTACAGTTATCACGCAGAAAGAATTTTAAGATACTCTACTGGCCATTAAAATTGCTACACAAAGAAGAAATGCAGATGATAAAAGGTTATTCATTGGACAAATATACTGTATTATACTAGAACTGACACGTGATTACATTTTCACGCAATTTGGGTGCTTAGATTGGGAGAAATCAGTACCCAGAACAATCACCTCTGGCCGTAATAACGGCCTTGATACGCCTGGGCATTGAGTCAAACAGAGCTTGGATGGCGTTTACAGGTACAGCTGCCCATGCAGCTTCAAGACGATGTAAGTAGGCTGTTTAGGTTTTTATGTTGGTAACGCCACGTAGCGCTCTGTATGAAAGTCACTGACTGTGCTGTGTGCAGTGTGTGGCTGGTTTCCATTGCTATTCTAGTGTTGGGAAGTTGCATGTGAACAGCGCGCAGCGTTGCGCAGTTGGAGGTGGGTCGCCAGCAGTGGTGGATGTGGGGAGACAGATGGCAGAGTTTTGAGAGCGGACGTTCTGGACGTGTGTCCATCAGAAAGAGTAAATTTGTAATACCGGGTATCATGAACTGATATATATATATATATATGATGACTTTTGGACATATTAAGGTAAATACATTGCTTGTTCTGTATCAAAATCTTGCATTTGCTAACTATGCCGATCAGTAGTTAGTGCCTTCAGTAGTTAGAATCTTTTATCTAGCTGGCAGTATTGGCGCTCGCTGTATTGCAGTAGTTCAAGTAACGAAGATTTTTGTGAGGTAAGTTATTCATGGAAGGTATAGGTTATTGTTAGTCAGGGCCATTCTTTTGTAGGGATTATTGAAAGTCAGACTGCGTTGCGCTAAAAATATTGTGTGTCATTTAAGTGTTGATCAGAATAAGTTCAGAGAGAAATGTCTGAATACGTTCAGTCCTGCTCAGCTGTTTAAGAATCAAATAACGTAAGAGGTTTATCAGCACAGTAATTCATTAACTTTTCTAAGGGAATGTTTCAACTATACCACAGTTCATCAAGAGTAGTGACTGGCGTATTGTGACGAGCCAGTTGCTCGGCCTCCATTGACCAGACGTTTTCAATTGGTGAGAGATCTGGAGAATGTACTGGCCAGGGCAGCAGTAGAACATTTTCTGTATCCAGAAAGGCCCGTACAGGACCTGAAACATGCGGTCGTTCATTATCCTACTGCAATATAGTGTTTCTCAGGGATTGAATGAAGGGTAGAGCCACGGGTCGTAACACATCTGAAATGTAACGTCCACTGTTCAAAGTGCCGTCAATGCGAACAAGAGGTGACCGAGACGTGTAACCAATGGCACCCCATACCATCACGCCGGGTGATACGCCAGTATGGCGATGACGAATTCACGCTTCCAATGCACGTTCACCGCGATGTCGCCAAATACGTATGCGACCATCATGATGCTGTAAACGGAACGATTCATCCGAAAAAACGGCGTTTTGCCATTCGTGCACCCAAGTTCGTCGTTGAGTACACCATCGCAGGCGCTCCTGACTGTGATGCAGCGTCAAGGGTAACCGCAGCCATGGTCTCCGCACTGATAGTCCATGCTGCTGGAGACGTCGTCGAACTGTTCGTGCAGATGGTTGTTGTCTTGCAAACGTTCCCATCTGTTGACTCAGGGATCGAGATGTGGCTACACGATCCGTTACAGACATGCGGATAATATCCCTGTCATCTCGACTGCTAGTGATACGAGGCCGTTGGGATCCAGCGCGGCGTTCTGTATTACCCTTCTGAACCCACCAATTCCATATTCTGCTAACAGTCATTGGATCTCGACCAACGCGAGCAGCATTGTCGCGATACAATAAACCGCAATCGCGATGGGCTACGAGCCGACCTTTATCAAAGTCGGAAACGTAATGGTACGCATTTCTCCTCCTTACACGAGGAATCACAACAACATTTCACCAGGCAACGCCGTTCAACTGCCGTTTGTGTATGAGAAATCGGTTGGAAACTTTCCTCATATCAGCACGTTGTAGGTGTCGCCACTGGCGCCAACCTTGTGTGAATGCTCTGAAAAGCTAATCATTTGCATATCACAGCATCTTCTTCCTGTCGGCAAAATTTCGCGTCTGTAGCACGTCATCTTCGTGGTGTAGCAATTTTAATGGCCAGTAGTGTAGTTAATGATGAAACAGCAGAAAATTTAACGATCGACAGCCGATATGTACGGGATTCAACCGATCCGTTGTCCCGTACGTCAAGAAGAACTTGATGCTACGATAAAATTAGCAAGCATGGAGCATTATATGAAACTAAGGTAAGAATAGTAAGTTTTTCGAAGTGTCACGCATAATCTGAGCGTCAATAACATCAGTTTTTCATGAAACTGAGCTAAGAGTGTGGTGACGATACAGACTGAGGTGACAAAAGTCATGGTATGCACACACACAGTCGGCGGTAGTACCACATACACAAGTTACTGAAGAGCAGGGCATTGGTGGAGCTGTCGTTTATATTCAGGTGATGGTTCAAATGGCTCTGAGCACTATGGGACTCAACTGCTGAGGTCATTAGTCCCCTAGAACTTAGAACTAGTTAAACCTAACTAACCTAAGGACATCACAAACATCCTTGCCCGAGGCAGGATGCGAACCTGCGACCGTAGCGGTCTTGCGGTTCCAGACTGCAGCGCCTTTAACCGCACGGCCACTTCGGCCGGCTATATTCAGGTGATCCATGTCAAAAGGCTTCCGATGTGATTATGGCAGCATGACACGACTTAACAGACTTTGAACGCAAAATTGTTGTTGGAACTGGACGCATGGACATAATTTCGGAAATCGTTAGGGAATTCAATATTCCGAGGTCCACAAAGCCATAGTGCGCCGAGAATACCAAATGTGAGGCATTATATTCACCACGGACAATGTAGTGGCCGATAGCCCTCACTTAATGATCGAGAGCAGCAGCGTTTGCGTAGAGTTTCCAGTGCTAACAGATAAGCGACACTGCGTGAAATAACCGCAGAAATCAATGTGGGACGTGCGATGAAAGTATTCCGTTAGGACAGTGCAGTGAAATCTGGTGTTAACTGACTACGGCAGCAGATGACCGACGCGAATGCTGTAGCCAACGGCACTACATCGCCTCTCATCGGCTCGTGACGATAGGGGTTAGATCCTAAGATCCTACACAACTGGAAACCGTGTTCTGGTCACGTGAGTCTCGATTTCAGTTGGTAAAAACTGATCACAGGGGTTCGATTGTGGCGCAGACCCCACGAAGTCATGGACCGAAGTTGTCAATGGTGTGAACTGTGTTTACATGGAATTGACTGCGTCCTATGGTCCAATTGAACCAATCATTAACTAGATATGGTTATGTTACGCTACTTGGGAACCATTTGCAGCCATGCCTGGACTTCATGCTCCGAGACAAATGATGCTATGTCACGGGGCCACAATTGTTCGCGACTGATTTGAAGAACATTCTGGACAAATCGAGGAAAAGATATGGCCACCCATACAGCCCGACTTTAATCCCATCGAACATTTATGGGACATAATCGAGAGGTCGGTTCGTTTACAAGATCCTTCACCTGCAACGCTTTCACAATTATGAACGGGTACAGAGGAGCATGGGTAAAATTTCCGCAGGGGTTGTATTAATGGGAACAATACTGGTTAAGTCAAGGGGAATACCTGAACGATTTTTCGATTTAAGACCCGCTATTGTTGAATTTCTGAAGGGAAAAGGAAAGCACGAGCGAAAATTAAAATATCAAGAATGGACTGAAAACGTCACACTTTAAGTGGAATTGACTGCTCACTACCTACGGCCATACGTTCCAAGGTGAGAAACAACTTATTTATGATTTGTTGGGAATGCCTTTAAATATAAAGTTCTCAAAAAAATAGGACCATTTCCCTGAGCTCACTGGCGTCAAAGAAAACGCAGATTTGTACAATTCACTGGGCGTTGAAAGATGTAAACTTTTTAGGGCACTCCCAATCTTTGATCTGTTTTTGAGCTGTTTCAGTCGGAAGAGCCCCTGTACATGTGCTGAAGGAACAAATCGATCTGTAGTGCGGTCCCCGTTCAAAAGACAGTCTACGTTTGTTTCCTCAGTAAGAGTTTCCACCCCTCTATAACGAGGCTGAAAACGTGATACAATCTTTCAATCAACACATGTAGAGAGAACAGTTTTTCGATTATAAAACAAATGAGTCACGATACGTGGTGACTCGAGTGACAAAAATCTGCGAAATTGTCTGTGGCCATCCATATTCCGACAGTTTGTACAAGATACAAATTTAATGATGTCCGAAAAATTTTTGTTTGTGATCTATGTTATTATGAAATACGAAGTCAACTCATAATCAAGGCGTTAAGTGTTCCTCACGCGGTTGCAACGCCTTCTAAATTAGGCGCGTTCGTAGTTTCCTTCTCTTCCCGCCGTTGCCGCTCACACAGCGTGGCATTATAGCGGTAGAAATGTGAACCCAAGTGGCAGGACTCCGTACAGAAACGAGAGCACTGCATACATGCAGAATTCTTGGCTGTCCTTGATTTAAAGCATTGAATTTACTTTGAGAGGGGGGGGGGGGGTAGGGGGCAGAGGTTCCCAAACTTTCCTCTGATGGAAAACTTCGAGAATTCTGGTACTTTGATAAAACACCTCATTTATTTTAAAGGTTAATATACTTTCAATAAATGAGGAAAACTTGTTTCATTCAGTGATTACATCAATGTTAAATCATAAATGATAAAAATGATTGCTAGTTTGGCAGTTGACACAAGGCAGACGTTTAAAATATACTATGATGCATTCTAGCCGATAACTTGGAGACAAGGACAAATGCGAATAAAATAAGGCGTGGGAGACTGAAGATGTGAGCCGGCCGGTGTGGCCGAGTGGTTCTAGGCGCTTCAGTCAGGAACCGCGCGACCGCTACGGTCGCAGGTTCGAATCCTGCCTCGGGCATAGATGTGTGTGATGTCCTTAGGTTAGTTAGGTTTAAGTAGTTCTAAGTTCTAGGGGACTGATGACCTCAGATGTTAAGTCCCATAGTGCTCAGAGCCATTTGAAACATTTTTTGAACTGAAGATGTGTACAAGGGCACCTGGTAGAAACAAACCCACTCACATTTACCGAGAGTGCAATGGCATGATGAAAATTGGCCTATGAAACATAAGTCTACTGGCACAAAGAACGAAAGGCATTTTCTAAGATTTCCAGGTCGAAATTCAACTATGGCTGATACCGTCAACAGTTCTATAGACGTTACATCATACCATAGCCGTATTACGACTATGGGAAGATCCAGAATGTCAATAACATCTGTCTATGATGCCGTCGATACAGAGGGAAATCCGTCTCGCCACTTACAAAGCTGGTCCAAAGGTATCAAGAACTCCCTTTGACATTGCTAACGCTCTTTACAACGATGAGTATAGACCTCTATAAACTGCTTGTGTAATCGTGTAAACAGTTGGGATTACAATGTAACGGTTAAGTTTGTTTTCTCTTATTATTGTTCACATGTATTTGAGGATACTAATATTTGCACCTATGTTGTGACGAACAACATGGTAGTTTTGACAACAAGCTGAATAGTTTACAAGGGAAAAAGCATCATATCTGCAGAAAAGCTTTACTTGTCTTTTAGTAGTGATCTGTGCGAGGGCTTCCTCCTTTGTTTCGCCGTAATCTACAGAAATATTTGATCTTGCGCTCGTCTCAACGATAGAAGCTATAATTTTGTGTTGCTGTCGTCCATCTTCTTTTAATTTTATTTGCTTGAAACACAGCTTGTAATCACATAAAGAAACACTTCAAAAATATAACATTACAGAACTAGCTTCTGCCATACAAAGGACTTGAGTCATCCGAGAGAGCTCTGCCATGATAAACAATCTGATGCCGCATCACAGTTACAAAAATAAATAGTTGTTTGGCAATCAGAAATATCCAGAAATACCGACAGATGACAAATACATAATTCAAGTAGGAAAATTAACGCAGGTCTGGCCAAAATTTATATCGTATCGGACACTTCCATTGACGCGCGAGAGACCGAATATACTGTATTTATTACAGTCTGTAGTTATTCGATTCCTGAGACATCTGTTGGTTAATTTAAGAGACCACTGTATTTAAGGTATTTATGTGTTATTAACCATGTCAAAAAATATATTTTAAATTTCTTTGTAGTTGTAGGCACAATAGACTGATGCCTTCAAAACAAATGCAGCACTGCAAGTCTGGACTGCCAGTGTTGATGCACACAAAAGCCAAAAAATTAGTAACTAAAGAAACTAATACAATCTGCAGTCCCAGAAACTGCAACGCTTCCTATTTCCGATCAAGGCAATAGATAATGTGACAGCAGTTTTTGAGGACTTTACGTGGTACAGTATTCTCGAGCAGTTAGAAATTGTGCTCTTCGGCGAGAGAGAAGCACGCCGTAAGCCAGTGTGGGCGGTGCAGAAGGGTTAGCGGGGGTGGGGTGGGCAGCCTTGGGGGCGCGGCCAGAGTCGGCGAGTCGCGGCACGTGGCCTTGGCCGATCGATGGTAGCGCGGGGGCGGCGGAGGCGGGCGGCGACCTCGGGGCGCCACGCGAGGCCCGGCCACGTGCTCGCCGCCCAGCGCCACCTCCGCACGGCAGACTCCTCTTCCCTCTGCGGCTGCCGGGCCCCTAATTACTACACGCGCTACTTCCAACTGCGTGTCCGGATTATATTACTGGGCGCTCAGAGCCTCAGAAATCATTACGCCATTCTGTTATTTGTCCATGTGTTCAATCATGCAGTCTGGCTTCAAGCTAAGCAACAAAGGGCAGTCATAAATAGAAAAGCAGTTGTATTACATTGTAGGAAATAAATTATGCCCCTGGAAAGATTCAACGATTTTCATCCGATGATAGCGAGTGTCACGTGGGAAATAGCAGATTTACTGGCAATGGTTTCAACGTCGTCCACCAAGAAGAAAAATGGTTCAAATGGCTTTGAGCACTATGGGTCTTAACATCTGAGGTTATCAGTCCCCTACAACTTAGAACAACTTAAACCTAACTAACATAAGAACATCACACACATCCATGCCCGAGGCAGGATTCGAACCTGCGACCGTAGCGGTCGCGCGGTTGCAGACTGAAGCACCTAGAACCGCTCGGCCACACCGGCCGGCACTTAATATAACTTAAACTAACTTACGCTATGGACAATACACACATCCATGCCCGAGGGAGGACTCGAACTCCGGTGGGGGCAACCTCGCGGACCGTGACAAGCCGCCCTAGACCGCGCGGCTACCCCGCGCGGCTCCCGCCAGTATAAAATATGGCGGTAAGTAATTATCAGCAGAGAATAAGCAGCAGAATGGGGTAATCAGAAGAGTTCAGTGACTTCGAACGAGGACAAACCGCTGAATGTTGCCTGAGTAACAACCCATCTAAAGCTCCCCAAATTGATTGTTGATGATGTGATTGTGAAGTCGAACATAGCAGGATTTAAACCGAGACCAGACAGGTACTAACAGACAGGAACCTTCGAGTATTGCGGAGGGTGTTTGTAAAGAATTGCATGAAACCAGCGAAAGGAATCACTGAGAGTTCCAAAGGGCTACCTGAAGTCCAGCTGGGAAATGAATGTGCCTAGGAAATTAAAATCAGTGGGGGGCAATGATCGAGCAGTTCCTCATGAGCCACACACTTCCGTAGTCAATGTGAAGCAATGCTTGAGGTGATGTAAAGACAGGCGCCACTGGACAGTGCACGACTGGAAACGAGTGATTTAGACGGATCACTTACGATATTCCCTGTGGCAATGCAACGGAACGGTTTGAGTTTTGCGAATACCTGGCGAACGTTGCTTGCCATCACGTGCTGTGCCTAGAGTGAAGTACAGATGAGATTCTGCTAACGGTATCTCGGTGTTCTTCGCCGTCAGTGTGTGGTACCCTTGTAGCGCTTAAGAGAACGCTAAGTGGGGACGGATGTAAACACTTTTAGTAGCATTGTTCACTGCGTAAGGTAGGGAAACAGCCAGGAGACGATGACTGTTTGTATCAACCTGCCAACGCACTTTATATAGCATTTAGGAGGCCATGTTTTGAGTACAACAACATTCCTGAAATCGACTAGTCTGCCTCGGGGTAAAAACACAAAAAGTAAAAATTAATGTATAAATCACATGATTTGTTACATTACTTACACGTCAAACATTTCCCGAATTGTGTGAAACACAAATTATCTCCGAAAAATACATATCAGGTTATATAAATCAGTTCTCTCCTAAGTACACTACTGGCCATTAAAATTGCTACACCATGAAGAAATACAGATGATAAACGGGTATTTATTGGACAAATATATTATACTAGAACTGACATGTGATTACATTTTCACGCAATTTGGGTGCATAGATCCTGAGAAATCAGTACCCAGAACAACCACTTCTGGCCGTAATTACGGCGTTGATACGCCTGGGCATTGAGTCAAACAGAGCTTGCATGGCGTGTACAGGTACAGCTGCCCATGCAGCTTCAACGCGATACTACAGTTCATCAAGAGTAGTGACTGGCATATTGTGACGAGCCAGTTGCTCGGCCACCATTGACCACACGTTTTCAGTTGGTGAGACATCTGGAGAATGTGCTGGCCAGGGCAGCAGTCGAACATTTTCTGCAGCCAGAAAGGCCCTTACAGGAACTGCAACACGCGGTCGTGCATTATCCTACTGAAATGTTGGATTTCGCAGGGATCGAATTAAGGGTAGAGCCACGGGTCGTAACACATCTGAAATGTAGCGCCCACTGTTCAAAGTGCCGGCAATGCGAACAAGAGGTGACCGAGACATGTAACCAATGGCACCCCATACCATCACGCCGGGTGATACGCCAGTATGGCGATGACGAATACACGCTACCAATGTGCGTTCACGGCGATGTCGCCAAATACGGATGCGACCATTATGATGCTGTAAACAGAACGATTCATCCGAAAAAATGGCGTTTTGCCATTCGTGCACCCAAGTTCGTCGTTGAGTACACCATCGCAGGCGCTCCTGACTGTGATGCAGCGTCAAGGGTAACCGCAGCCATGGTCTCCGTGCTGATACTCCATGCTACTGGAGACGTCGTCGAACTATTCGTGCAGATGGTTGTTGTCTTGCAAACGTCCCCATCTGTTGGCTCAGGGATCGAGACGTGGCTGCACGATCCGTTACAGCCATGCGGATCAGATGCCTGTCATCTCGACTGCTAGTGATACGAGGCCGTTGGGATCCAGGACGGCGTTCCGTATTACCCTCCTGAATCCACCGATTCCATAGTCAGCTAACAGTCACTGGATCTTGACCAACGCGAGCAGCAATGTCGCGATACGATAAACCGCAATCGCGATAGGCTACAATCCGACCTTCATCAAAGTCGGAAACGTGGTGGTACGCGTTTCTCCTCCTTACACGAGGCATCACAACAACGCTTCACCAGGCAAAGCGGGTTAACTGCTGTTTGTGTATGAGAAATCGCTTGGAAACTTTCCTCATGTCAGCACGTTGTAGGTGTCGCCACGGGCGCCAACCTTGTGTGAATGCTCTGAAAAGCTAATCATTTGGATATCATAGCATGTTCTTCCTGTCGGTTAAATTTCGCGTCTGTAGCACGTCATCTTCGTGGTGTAGCAATTTTTAATGGCCAGTAGTGTACGCGTGAGAACATGTCTGGGATAGATAAGGAGCCTGGAAATTAGTATGTCTAGCAAATGTGAAGCTGTGATGTAAATTAGACGTCGAAAACACATATTTAAGCTGCATGTAAACATTAACCAACGTGAACATAAACGACCCTTAAACAACACATTGGAGAGACATTCAGTCTTCACCACGTGATGTATGAAGAAACAACGCCCATAGAAATACTCCACGATTTTTCCCTTGTACTATACACTGATCAACCACTATACTATGATCACTTACTTTTAGCTGCTGCGTCCACCTTTAGCACGGATAACAGTGGCGACGCGTCTTAACATGGAAGCAATGATGTCTTGGCATGTAGCTGGAGGGAGATGGCACGACACCTGCACACACTAGTCGCTTAATTCCCGTAAATTGTGGGGCATAGGGTGATGAGTTCTGATGCGACGTTCAGTCACATCCCAGATGTGTTCGATCGGGTTCAGATCTGGCGAGTTCAAGGGCCAGCACATCAAGTGGAACTCGCTAGTGTGTTTCTAGAATCAGTCCATCACACTCCTGACCTTGTCACATGCTGCATTATGTGTTTGAAAAATGGCACTGCCATCGCGAAACATGATCGTCAGCCGGCCGGTGTGGCCGAGCGGTTCTAGGCGATTCAGTCTGGAACCGCGCGACCGCTACGGTCGCAGGTTCGATTCCTGCCTCGGGCATGGATGTGTGTGGTGTCCTTAGGTTAGTTAGGTTTAAGTAGTTCCAAGTTCTAGAGGACTGATGACCTGAGATGTTAAGTGCTCAGAGCCATTTGAACATGATCGTCAAGAAGGGGTGCCCGGGTCCGCAACCAGTGTACGATACTCCTTGGCCGTCATTGTGCCTCCTTCAAGCTCCACTGGACCCACGCATACCCACGTGAATGTTCCCCAGAGCATAATGAAGCCGCTGCCAACTTGTCTCCGTCCCTCATTACAGGTGTCAAGCGGCTGCAAGACGATGGATTCGCACACCGCCATCGGTATGATGAAGAAGGTACCGGGATTCATCAGATCACGCACCACTCTGCAACTGCGCCGACGTCGAGTCTCGTGCCCATTTCAGTCGTAGTTGCCGATGTCGCGGTGCCAACATTAGCACATGCATGGGTCGTCCACCATATTAGATTATATGTCCAGAATCACTGCCCAGATTGAATCTGCAGCCCCACTCCTCGATGGTCCAGTCCCTTATGCTCGTGGGACGAATGCTATGCGATGCCGCCGACGTACATATTGGTCGTTGGGAAGGAGACCGCCCCTATACAGTCGCCGCGCTACTGTGGAGCGTGAGATAGTGTGCCTTGCACGCCTGCTACACGTGATTGCAGGTTCATCCGCTGTTTGACGTTGGTCGCTTCTTGCCTGTTGCACAATGTAGCGGTTATCCGTCGCTGTAATTCATCATGATGGACCACCTCATTTTCAACGAGCAGTAGCGTCTGTGTTTCGGAAAACTCCCCAACCACGTGAAGCAATGCTGTGAGCAATACCTACACTAGTCACACTTCTTCCAGCTTTCCAATGTTTCTTCCGCGTGTGAAGTCATCCAAATGTTGTCTCCGGGCCATGTTGTGATGAGGAACACCACCACAGCGCGCCGTGCCTGTTCTCTGATTGATACACACTGTCTTTCCCCGTTCCTAGAGCTTCCTCGTGCAGCGGGGCCTGCCCCATTTGGCGCTGCAGTCACACTGACCTCACGTCATGTGCATCAGACTTTCTGTGTACGATTGGGAGAACTTTAGCAACATCCTCCCACACTTTCATTCATTTCCACAGATTTTTAATATGTTATACAGTATTATCACAAGCTGCGACATCGTCGCGAAAAAACACAGTGACCCGTATATGTAATAAGTTTCCTTTAATTTACGTCTATGGTCACAATCTTTTCTATTTAACAGATTACCGGTTTCGGTCTTTAATGACCATCATCAGATCTGTCTCATAAAAACATAGTCCTAATGCACTGCAGCCATAGTGGCATTGTCGAATGTTAAATGCGGAATCAGCACAAGCATCGTGAAATATTTGACGACGCTGGTGCTGATCCCGCATTTAACATTCGACAATGCCACTATGGCTGCAGTGCATTAGGACTATGTTTTTATGAGACAGGTCTGATGATGGTCATTAAAGACCGAAACCGGTAATCTGGTAATCTGTTAAACAGAAAAGATTGTGACCATCGACGTAAATTAAAGGAAACTTATTACAGTATTATGTTATCTAGCTCTTACTTATGTTTTGTAGAGCAGCTAGTTGCGGAGTAATTCACATTCTCACCCATGTTTTTGTGCTTAAATGTGTGGTAAGACTTTCAGACTCCGAAATGCCGTTGCCAGAAATTTTGTTATAATCGTCATTTGGATTTGCAGCTCCTTGTGTTGGCCGTGTCTGCAGTTAAAATTGTAGGATGTGGGGTCCGCCAGCTATGCAAAACGCCGTTTTTTCACAGTATCCAAACATGTTTCAGCATCACTGTGCCATCATCAGTGGGTTTCAATTTTATTTATTCTGTACACTTGGTGTCCACGATTTTTCCGGATCATTTGTGCATCTGTACCTGTACTAACTGTAGTAAATAAAACACAAATGATCCGGGAAAATCATGCACACCAAGTGTAAAGAATAAGTAACGGAATCCAACTGATGATGCCGCAGTGGTGCTGAAACATATCTGGGTACTGGGAAAAAGCGGTGTTTTGCATAACTGGCGGACAACACATCTTACAATTTTGTTATAAGAAATCGTACCTAAAACGACGTGCTATTGGTTCATCTTCTATGAGCCGATGACTTGGAAATGTGTTGGTATTTCCTTATCAGCCAAGTTGTTATGAAAAAAATCACCAATTAAGCTTTAGAATGACGTAATTCCACATCTCCTCAGTCCTGTCTATGACGCTGAATTGCCATGTCTGTACTTCATGTTCCACAGCACGTTTAGAAAATGTGGCGTGCTTCATCTTGCAGTTTATGTTTGGAAATGCTCCACATCCTGTATGCTTCACATCACAGCTCCTAACTTATTGTTCCGGCCATGGCTCCAGAATGCCAGTACAAAAAGTCTTGAATAGTCTTTGAGCAGTTACAAAGTAACCAGTAAATCGCTGATTTTTAAAGCAATCTATCTCCCATGTATAAAACAACTCTAAACGTCTGATTACTTTACAAGTGAGTTAATGAGTTAAATATTTGACTTTAAACTTGTAAGCGAGAAAAAGTTTACCAAAGGCTCGAAATTTTGCTTAAAGTCTGTTGGAAGTCGCTAAGTACTCATATTATGAAACACTGGATGAATACAGTTCGGATAATTTGCACTCCATTTTAAACAGAAGCTAGTTTTTCACGTTTCTAGATGTTATAACGTCATATCTCTTGGAGTACGTGTCGTTCAATGATATAATTTTGCAGATAAATTCAGTGGTACGTGTGGATACTATCTGCAAACTGCGTTGCGAATAGAGTTAGTAGTAAAACGTCATGCCTGATGCTGAGCTCTCACTGCGTGAACAGAGAAATTGCAGTAAGCGATAAACTGTTTTCCTTTCGTTATTTTGTGGGGAATGCCAGCGAGAAAAGTTTTTGTAGCGCTTGGAAATTATGTGAAAAGTTCGTTGAAAATCACTAAGTGCTCTCATTTCCAAGTGCAGGATGAGTAGAGCCCGTGTATTTTCGCGCGGTCAGTTAGGTTACTTGAAGACAACCGCACTGTTTCTAACTGTATTACTTGTCTAATTGTGTTAAACTTTTGACAAAAGATTATACCTGTTAACGAATATATTATGACCTCATTTTAAGTTTTTAAATTAGGTCAATAATTATTAGAAATATTGGAAATCACCTTGTACACGTAAAAAGTGAACTTAAAACCCTGTGTGAGGCGATAACGTAGTTTATAAAGTAACGTAAAACGGAGAAATACGCTGTATTTTTGTGTCTCAGTTATCAGCAGAAGGGTTCTTAGGAACACCATGATGTAGTACTGGAGCACATGTGAAATTGTTGTACACGTAAAATCCACTGTGAGGTGTAAAATTAATTTTGCGTTACTTCAATTTTATTTAAGCAAAATATCAGAATTTTAATGACCCATATAGTTCTAATCATACGAGGTCTGTTCAGAAAATGCGTAATTTCGCGCCGAGGGTGTGTTGGACCGAAATGCGGTTGGCATCTCTGCACACGCCTGTTTTTAATATGTAACTGTCTTAAGTTGTACGTCTGTTAGTTATTGTGCTGTGCTGTACTGAGTAGAACGCTGCGTCGCACAGTTCACGAATTTCGAGATGGTAGAGTTAGAGAACCAACGCGTCTGCATTAAATTTCGAGTGAATCTCAAGAAAATCTTTAAGAGACGCACCAAATGGTGCAGGAAACCCACGGTGATGACTGATGAGTGCTTAAGCCATACTCGGTGTTACGAATGGCACTTCAGTCCGGAACTGCGCTGCTGTTACGGTCGCAGGTTCGAATCCTGCCTCGGGCATGGATGTGTGTGATGTCCTTAGGTTAGTCGGGTTTAAGTAGTTCTAAGTCTAGGGGACTGATGACCTCAGATGTTAAGTCCCATAGTGCTCAGAGCCATTTGAACCATTTTTGTTACGAATGGTTCACGCGTTTAAAAAATGACCAGACGGAAGTTAAAGATGACCCTCGCTCGAGACTTCCTTCGACGTCTACCGAAGACACGCATGTTAGGAACGTCAACGAAATTGTGCCTGCCAATCGAAGACTGACTGTTCGAGAGAGTGCAGAAGAATGTAACATTTCAGTTGTATCACGTCATGAAATCCCGACACAGCATCTTGGAATGCATCATGGTGCCGCCAAGTTCGTCCCATGGCTCATGAGTGAAGACCAGAAAGACTTTTGCCTCGTAATCTACATCTACATCTACGTGATTACTCTGCTATTCACAATAAAGTGCCTAGCATAAGGTTCAATGAACCGCCTTCAAGCTGTCTCTCTACCGTTCCACTCTCGAAGGCAAGCGGGAAAAACGAGCACTTAAACTTTTCTGTGCGAGCCCTGATTTCTCTTATTATATCGTGATGATCATTTCTCCATATGTAGGCGGGTGCCAACAGAATGTTTTCGCAATCGGAGGAGAAAACTGGTGATTGAAATTTCGTGAGAAGATCCCGTCGCAACGAAAAACGCCTTTGTTTTAATTATTGCCACTCCAATTCACCTATCATGTCTGTGACACTACTCCCCTATTTCGCGATAACAGAAAACGAGCTGCCCTTCTTTGTACTTTTTCGATGTCATCCGTCTGTCCCACCTGATGCGGATCCCACACCGCACAGCAATGCTCCAGAATAGGGCGGACAAGCGTGGTGTAAGCAGTTTCTTTAATAGATCTGTTGCACCTTATAAGTGTTCTGCCAATGAGTCGCAGTCTTTGGTTTGCTCTACCCACAATATTATCTATGTGATCGTTCCAATTTAGGTTATTTGTAATTTTAATCCCTAAGTATTTCGCTGAATTTACAGCCTTCATATTTGTGTAATCGAAATTTAGCTGATTTCTTTTAGTACTCATGTGAATAACTTCACACTTTTCTTTATTCAGGGTCAATCGCTACTTTTCGCACCATGCAGATATCTTATCTAAATCACTTTGCAAGTCGTTCTGTGAAGAGCTTCTGGAACGCGCAAATGAGAACGAGATGTTCCTTAAGAAAATCATAATTGGTGATGAAACGTGCGTCTACGATTATAATGTTGAGACCAAAGTTCAATCTTCACAATGAATCGGGATAGGTTCTCCCAAACGAAAAAAAACTCTTCAGGTCAGGTCAAATGTCAAAGCCACGCTGAGAGTTTTCTTTGACTTTGAAGGATTAGTTTATTGTGAAATCGTATTACAGCCAGAAACGGTTAATCGATGGTACTACGGCCGGCCGTGTTCGCCGAGCGGTTCTAGGCGCTACAGTCTGGAACCGCCCGACCGCTACGGTCGCAGGTTCGAATCCTGCCTCGGGCATGGATGTGTGTGATGTCCTTAAGTTAGATAGGTTTAAGTAGTTCTGAGTTCTAGGGGACTGATGACCTCAGAAGTTAAGTCCCATAGTGCTCAGAGCCATTTTGATGGTACTACTGGGAAGTTTGCGACGCCTGAGAGAAAATGTAAGAAGGAATTGTGGCGAGGTAATTCACGGCTCTTGCATCACGACAATGCACTTGCCCATTCATTCCTGTTGGTGTGTGACTATTGCACAAAATGCGAAATCGCTGTGCTACCTCTTCCTCCGTACTTTCAAGACCTGGCCCTGCGGCCTTTTTGTTATTTCCAAAGCTGAAAATCTCGCTGAAAGGACGAAGATTTGTAACGATAGACGAGGTAAATAAAAGTTCGCAAACGGCGCTTCGAGCGATCCAGCAAGAGGCGTACCAAGACTGCTTCCGGAAGTAGAAACGGCGTTGGGAGCGGTGTATCAGTTGTGGAGGAGAATATTTCGAAGGAGGCCATGCACAATAAGTAAAACGCAAACGCAGAAAAATTTTGTGGACAAAGTTCCGGAAACTTTTTGAAAAGACCAATTCCGTGGAGAAATGACAGTGACAAGCTGTAGCTTATCGTGAACCCAGGGGATCAGTTATCTTACTCATACGGGTGAATACAGCAGGTGCCACGCGTCTGCCCTTGTCTCGTTGTCTCGGTTTCCACCCCCCCCCCCCCCCCTATGGAATTTCGTCTGCTCACAAGTAATAAATTTTAGTTACTGTTGCAATTGCTTCATTTAAGTCCATATAAAAATATATCGCTTTATTGCTCGAAGCAACTTCGTCTGAACTATTTTTTCTGATTCATAGCTGTGTAAACTCATTTTATTGCACTTTTTGATGATGCTGTTTCCCCCAGGAAATTCAGAAGATAGTCGTAAATTATCAAGGTACCATATGTTTTTCTTCGATAAAAAGCTAATTGTAACAAATTTCAGAATCGCTACTAACCGCAGGTCCAGCCACCCGAATTGATCAAATGCGACATTCGATGTTAAGAAACGAACGAGAAACCGGTGACGTAATACAGGTATTGCCTGCAGGGGATGTTAATCGGATTGCTCATCCAGGTGCTGAGACGGGATACACAGCTCCTTTGAACTGCTGAAATATGTCAGCTTCCTAGAGTTTCACACAGAATAAGTTAATTTGACGAACGTACGTAGATGCCTTTGCGTCATAGCACATTTTTATCTCTCATTCCTTGTGGTCGTTAACGATAAGAGAATATCATACTCTCCCAACTGCACGGTGAGGTAATGGCGTCTTATGACCTTCCCTGTTTGGATTTCCCGTCACCGCCCAACAGACGTATGTGCTAGAAACATACACCCCATCCTCCGTAACTCTTCTGCACGCCATTTATGACTAAAGAAAGTCGTCTCTATGGTTAGTGCATTTTCTGAAAACGAACATGGACATTCGGACAGTTTTGATTCGTTAACATTCAGTGAGAACCTCATGAATCGAAAATTGTGACGTCTCTTGACATGTAGTCTGAATAATGTTGAAACTGCTACATTGTGGAGCACTGTCAATGAGGTGTTTTTGAAGTTGACCTCATTGGGCAATGTATCGCGATGGGAGGACCTGTAATCCACAACTGTGAATAAAATAACGTTGGAACTTAGAAACTGGAAAGATAAGTTGTAAATCTTCACAGTATCGATGCCTGATACTTTTCCTCGTAGGTAAGCCATGTGGCATATCGAAAACCGCTCAGATGAACTACCTTCTTTGAGGTGCGAGCCGCTGCAGTACTCTGTTTGACTTTAGCTCTGAGACCACATACAAATGGGTGAACGACGCGCCTATTCACGCGTCTTCCAGAAGCTGGTAGAGTTCACACGGCACGACGTACTGCCCGGCAGAATGGACTGGTATTGCAAATATCGCAGCAGAAACTGATTTACTTCGTTCATTTTGTTGTTCCTAAGTGGTCATAACAGCTATTAATGTCTGTTCAGTTTCATCAGTGAAATTCGCCAAGAATGGCCGCATATCCGTATAGTAATAAATGACAATTTCACAGAATGTTGTGTTGAAACTGAATATTTTGCTAGGTTTATTTTGACGCATTAGACATATTTCAAGTCATATTTCTTGCAAGCTACTAACTAATCGTTCGTACTATGTATAAATATGTATAAGAAATATGGCTACTTTGAAACTTTATGCTTACATCCCGTATAAATCATTCATAATGCATGTATAACCCATTTTTCAATTGTTATGCATACTACACCGAAAAAAATATTTCCTGCAAAATCCGATACCACTTATAGTCTAATAAGCTAATAATTATCAGTTTTCATGACCGAATGTGATCCGCATTTAAAGTTTTGAACTATTCGGAAACTAGTTTTCCATTCTATGCAGTAGACGAAGTTTAAAAAATTATATTTTAGTTAAAAATTGTAGAGTACAACGTCATTACTACTCATTTAATGTACATTAACTGCCATTAATACGATGTAATTGATATACTAATGTATTTATAAATTATTCTAGACAATGTTGATATTAGCACCACTGAACTCTAATTTATTTCGTATATATTTAATGTCATTTACTTTAAAATTGTCTCATTGTAACAAGGAAAATACTAACATACATGGACTAAATTAATCTAATAATTACCACTGGTTGGGAATTACGAAATATTTATGTTGTAACACATTCAAAAACACGAAAGGTCACATCGTGAGCCCTAGACATACGTAATGTAATTATTTCTGCGTCGGTTTTATTTCTCACTCCATTGAGGTAAGGCGCTTAGGTCATACTATATATACAATAAAACTGTGTGAAATACATAGTGTTGGACGTTGCGGAAACTGTTTCAATAAGAATAAAATTCGTGTAAATACGGAAAACCTGAAAGTTTTTATTATATCAAGAAGCTATAACGTAAGAACCATACGAATCTTTTGCATTGTCCCCTAAAACATGAGAACAATGACAATAACAAGTGTAGAAGTAAGAACCAGATTTGTAGATGACTAGAAGGTTTGTCTCTTACCATGATTAAGGACTTACCATCTGATTGTGATGACCCTCACCTCAATAATTCATAAACTTTCATTGCAAAAAGTCACAACCATCTGATTGTGATCACCCCCACCTCAACAATTTATAAACTTTCATTGCAAAAAGTCACAAGTGCTAATTACCGTCTTTATATACAAATGTACTTTTCTAGGCCTGGCAATGCTAATGCAGCGGAGCTAAAGCATCTGAAAAAGGAGGTGACACAAAGTAAACATTTACAGTACTCATCTGCTTTTTGGCCCCTGGTTGAAAATGGGGCTCGGTGAAAATATTAATTGGCATTTACATAGTACGTCTCAGGTTTAAATTTCAAACAAGAATACTGTGTGCTTAAGATGCGTGCATCCGTAAATTTATTGCTTACGTATGAAAAATAACAATTTTCATGTTTACACAATATCTTCAGAATAACGGCACGAAACAGAACAGACGTTAAATTTCACTTCAAAAGACTTACGAAAGCAAGTTTTTTCATCAATGTGTATTTACACTCGCAATTTTCGGATACCAGGCTCGTTTGACACTAGTTCCAGGTATGAAATCTTGAAATATAGCCGTTCAGCCTAACAGTATGCACCAACTACCAACTTCTGTTTCTACCCGATACAACGAACTGCTTACTACTACCCGGTCCAACATCCCTGTTGACGAAAGATATTGTCACATAACAAATTAGTTACAAACTGCTCTCAAAGATATAAATTTAAACTGTGATTTACACTGGATGTGATCATAATAAACACTTATATATTACCATGAAATCCGATTTGCATAATTCTTCAAAATAATGTTTTTATTTACTTTTGTTTATAACTTATGCAAAAAGTAAGAATGACTACCTTATTATAGTAAACCTTATTCTCAAATTTAAATAAATAATGAAACCGTAGTAGCTGCAAAGTACTTTATTATATCAAATTTTTACAGAAAAATCAAGTATCGTACAATTCAGGACGGACGTGGCATAGAAATATTCAAATGAAAAAGTAGTACCAACAGATCCAGTTTAGCTTAAACAGACAAACGTTGGTTCGTTTCGCGACCCAACGGGGACATACGAGAAGCCTGGCCGAAGACTGTGAAATTACCGCCGGACGTCTCTCAGGCAATGCTGTAATGCTGGCAAACCATTTCACATATGTGCTGTTATGCAGCGATAGAGCGCATGCAGCGAAACACAGGGTTGGGGTTGGAGTGCTGACATCACAGTTGCAGACAGTCTGCGCAAATCAGTTATGTACACCACTGATGCAGCGTATATATGGATCATGATAACCCCTTTAGTATCAAGTAAGGCCTGAAAATGGCGTGTTGAAGCGTCGAAACTGGTAGCTACACAATAAATAAGATCAAAAGGACGCCTGTAGGCGTTTCGTTTTCTTACAATAGTAAACGGCTGTGGTCCCTCAAGACTTCCAGTCACAGGGATGGACATACAAAAAAAAAAATGTAAGCCGCCTTCTAAAGAACAATCAGACACAGGGTACAACTCGATTAACATTGGTTGCAACTTGTGAATCTCTTACTCCAATACTGAATCGCTCTCACCACCTGAAAGTAAACAAGTTTCATTTCCGATGCTGGAGAGTGGTGTAGATGCAATAGCAATAATAGATACACGTGCAAAGGACGTTACAAATCTGTATAGAAGTTGAAAGATATATGGCTATAACAATTGCTGCGGCAATTAATGACGATCAGTACAAATAGCTGCTTGTTTCAAGTCATAACGCACACAATTCAAAGTAAAGGTTTAATGAATAGCTCCGGAACGGTGTAAAGTGTATTGTCGCAACACCGAATCTGGAACGTACAAACCAGTGTCTATATTTTTACTACACCACACTCAGCTACAAAAAGGTAATATTTACACTGTTTCATAAAATTTTTCCATTTAACGAGTAAAAATATTTTTCGCTATCAATAATTTCATCATCTTATTATGTTATGAGGATTATTTCATTTTATAAAAGTTTTCCATTCAGCCAAAGAGACTGACACACCTGCCTAATATCGAGTAGGGCCACCGCAAGAACATAGAAGTGCCGCAACACGACGTAGCATGGACTCGACTAATGTCTGAAGCAGTGCTGGAGGGAACTGACACCATGAATCCTGCAGGCCTGTCCATAAATCCGTAAGAGTACGAGGGGGTGGAGATCTCTTCTGAACCGCACGTTGCAAGGCATCCCAGGTAAACTCAGTAATGTTCATGTCTGGGGAGTCTGGTGGCCAGCGGAAGTGTTTATACTCAGAGGAGTGTTCCTGCAGCCACTCTGTAGAAATTGTGGAAGTGCGGTGTGTTGCATTGTTATGCTGGAACTGCCCACGTCCGTCGGAATACACAATAGACATGAATGGATGCAGGTGATAACACAGGATGCTTACGTGTCACCTGTCAGAGTGAATATATAGTCATCAGGGGTTCCATATCGCACCGACTGCACACACCCCACACAATTACAGCGCCTTCAACAGCTTGAACAGTTCCTTGCCGACATGCAGGATCCATGAATTCATGAGGTTGTCTCCACACCCGTACACGTTCATCCACTCGATACAATCTGAAACAACACTCGTCCGACCAGGGAACATGTTTCCAGTCATCAACAGTCCAGTGTCGGTGTTGACGGGCTCAGGCTAGGTTCAAAAATGTTCAAATGTGTGTGAAGTCTTATGGGACTTAACTGCTAAGGTCATCAGTCCCTAAACTTACACACAACCTAAATTACCCTAAGTACAAACACACAAACCCATGCCCGAGGGAGGACTCGAACCTCCGCCGGGACCAGCCGCAAAGTCCAGGACTGCATCGCCTCAGACCGCTCGGCTAATCCCGCGCGGCTCAGGCGAGGTGTAAAGCTTTATTTCGTGCAGTCAGCAAGGGTACACGAGTGAGCCTTCGGCTCCGCAAGCCCAAATCCATGATGCTTCGTTGAATGGTTTGCACACTGACACTTTTTGGTGGCCCAGCATTGAAATCTGCAGCAATCTGCAGAAGGCTTGCACTTTTGTCACGTTGAATGATCTATTCAGTCGTCGTTGGTCCCGTTTTTGCTGGATCTTTTTCCAGCCTCAGCGATGTCCGAGATTTGATCTTTTACCGTATTCCTAATATTCACAGTACACTCGTGAAATGGTCGTACGGGAAAATCCGCACCTCATCGCTGCCTATGAGATGCTATATACTATAACACCACATTAAAACTCACTCAGATCTTGATAACCTTCCATCGTAGCAGCAGTAACCGAACTAACAACTGCGCCAGACACTTGTTGTCTTAAATAGGCGCTGCCGGCCGCAGCACCTTATTCTGCCTGGTTACGTATCTCTGTACTCGAATACGCATGCCTACATCAGTTTCTTTGGCGCTTTAATGTACTTTCGCCTTCTATTATTTATACCATCTTGTTATTTTTTAATGTATTTTTATATAGTTCAAATGCTGTTAATCTAAAACGCAATCGGTTCGGAAATATTGGTAGTCCAAATATTCAGATACCGTAGCTAACGGAAGCAGATGTGGTTTTTCTTCTTTTGTTACAGACAAAAATTTCTCGTCGTGTAGAAAGAAATAGTTATCTCTCAACGTCATATTGTAAGCAGCTGAATACTCGAGTTCCTGAAAGTTAACTCAAATTAGAAAAACGACATGGACTACAAAATGGTTGAGTAGGCTCTAAGCACTATGGGATTTAACATCTTAGGTCATCAGTCCCCTAGAACTTAGAACTACTTTGACTAACCTAGCGAAATCACACACATCCATGCCCGAGACAGGATTGGAACCTGCGACCGTAGCAGCCGTGTAGTTCCGGACTGAAGCGCCTTTGACCGCTCGGTCACAGCGGCCGGCCATGGACTACAGTCATGGAGGGAGAAGCCACCACGCAGAATGAGCAAATGACTCATTTCGGATGCTCCCGGGAAAGCTGCTCGCTGGCTAAACCTTTCGCTCTATAAATATCGGAATGAGAATTTAACACAACACTGTCCGAATTCATAGCTGCAGATAACAGCAACAAAAGAAATTTTGGTTGGAGTACTGACAACATGTTTCTCCCATTCCTCCGCAGAAAGTTATTTGCCGGTTTTCTCCATAGACCGGAATCGCAGTATCGTGAGCACGCCTTTAACTTTCATAACAATAAGTCGATTTGCTGTAACTGCTGGCGGTAGCAGATGGCCGTCAGGTGGTGGCAAACTCCGCGGCCTCCGAATCCATCGCAACACGAGCGGCTCGCAGAGGTCGAACGCATTAAACCCTTCACTGAGGTCACGCGAATTACTGTGCTAACCTCGCCAGCCAATTTCACGCTCCTTTCCCCTTTTCCTGTCCGCTTCCCCACGTTGTGAAATAAGGGTTACATTTCTGTTCAGGCCGCTGTGGTGGAGGTTAACGTGGCGATGAAGTGAGCCGAAAGCAGGAAATGGGAACCCAGTTTTATTTTACAGTCGTCTAATCGCCAACTTGGGCCGTCACACTCCGTGAATTACCTTCTTGTTGAAAGCTTGTCTGCTCGAAATAGCTCTCAAATGAAAGTGGGTAACCAAGCATAGAACTGAATACGTTGGAAAGCAGTAAAAATTGGCCGGCCGCGGTGGTCTCACGGCTGTAGGCGCTCAGTCCGGAGCCGCGCGACTGCTACGGCCGCAGGTTCGAATCCTGCCTCGGGCATGGATGTGTGTGATGTCCTTAGGTTAGTTAGGTTTAAGTAGTTCTAAGTTCTAGGGGACTGATGACCACAGATGTTAAGTCCCATAGCGCTCAGAGCCAACCAACCAGTAAAAATTGTTGTTTACTAGACTATCGTCCGTCATACAGTAGGGCACAGTTTCGAGTACACTGTCCTCATTTATTTCTCAAATCACCCAAAACACACGCACGCACACACACACACACGCAAACGCACGCACACACACACACATACACACACACACACACACACACACACACACACATACACACACACACACACGCAAATACTGTGATATCACTTTCTTGCCGGCCGAAGTGGCCGTGCGGTTCTAGGCGCTGCAGTCTGGAAGCGCGAGACCGCTACGGTCCGAGGTTCGAATCTTGCATCGGGCATGGATGTGTGTGATGTCCTTATGTTAGTTAGGTTTTAAGTAATTCTAAGTTCTAGGGGACTAATGACCACAGAAGTTGAGACCCATAGTGCTCAGAGCCATCACTTTCTTTGAAAGCGTAGATTCAGATTTCTCTGAAAGTGTAGATTCAAAGCTGAAATCGAGTTTCACAGTTTCCCCTCGCTGTTCTAGTAGCTGTAAAAGGACGTAGTGTAGACCCTCCTGTCTTACAAATAAGGTGAGAAAAGTATAATATAAGATTCGTGACAAATTCCAAGCACTTTACCTTATATCTCAGTTCACATTCAGAAATTCAATATTTACTCTTCAGATAACATTTATTAGATTTATAGAAATAAGAGTACATATTTTGATAATTCTAGTCTTCATAGATTCTGAGAAAGAGGCACATAAACTTCAAAAAACATAATTTTCAGGAAACTCAATTTAAAGTTCAACCTAACATTTTTTCTTATGTCACCTCTTCAGAAGGCCCCAGATTTGTACTCAGGGTCCTCTTTCACTTCAAGGCTTCTCTTCTGTTTGCTTGCTCTCTGCCTTCCGTCCTTTACCAGGTCTTGTACTGACTTTTCAGTTGCAGAGAGGCACTGTGAATCTATTTTTCTCAAGATGTCAAGAGTGAAATTTTCTATGTTAAATCCCATTCTGCCTGATGTGGATAGATTTGACAGTGTCTAGCAAGAAAATTAGGACTGTGTCAGTATATTCGCATTGTGAAGGGACAGATCAAGATAAGATGGATAGTTTTTATGATGCACTCAGTGATGTAGTTGTTAGAGTAAAGGACAGTGTTCTGCTAATGGGTGATTTTAATGCCAGGATTGGAAATCGAGCAGAAGGCTATGAAAAGGTTATGGGTAAATTTGGAGAGGATATGGAGACCAACAGGAACGGGAAACAACTCTTGGATTTCTGTGCCAGTATGGGCTTAGTAATCACAAACTCCTTTTTTAAACATAAGAACATTCACCGGTATACTAGGGAAGGCAGGGGAACCAGATCTGTCATTCACTATATAATAACAGATCAGCAATTCAGGAAGGCTGTGAGGGACACACGTGTATTCAGGGGATTCTTTGATGACACTGATCAATATTTAATCTGCAGTGAAATTGGTATTGTGAAGCCGAAAGTGCAGGAGGTCAGGTCCATATGTAGGAGGATAAGAGTGGAGAAACTTCAGGATAAGGAAATCAGGCACAAGTACATAACAGTGATCTCAGAAAGGTACCAGTTCGTTGAATATAGTCAATTACAGTCATTGGAAAAGGAATGGACAAGGTACAGGGACACAGTACCAGAAGTGGCTAAAGAATGTCTTGGAACAGTAGTGTGTAAAGGTAGGATGAAGCAAACAGTTTGGTGGAATGACACAGTCAAGGTAGCCTGTAAAAGGAAAAAGAAGGTGTATCAAAAATGGCTACATACTAGAACTCAGGTAGACAGAGAAAGTTATGTTGAAGAAAGAAACAAAGCCAAACAGATAATTGCAGCATCCAAGAAGAAATATTGGGAAGACTTTGGAAACAGGTTGGAGACTTTGGGTCAAGCTGCTGGAAAACCATTCTGGAGTGTAATTAGCAGTCTTCGAAAGGGAGGTAAGAAGGAAATGACAAGTATTTTGGATAGGTCAGGAAAACTGCTGGTGAATCCTGTGGATTCCTTGGGCAGATGGAAGGAGTATTTTGAAGAGTTGCTCAATGTAGGTGAAAATACGATCAGTAATGTTTCAGATTTCGATGTACAGTGGGATAGGAATGATGATGGAAATAGCATCACATTTGAGGAAGTGGAGAAAATGGTCACTAGATTGCAGTGCAATAAAGCAGCTGGGGTGGACGAAATTAAGTCGGAACTCATCAAATACAGTGGAGTGACAGGTCTTAAATGGCTACACAGAATAATTGAAATGGCCTGGGAGTCGGGACAGGTTCCATCAGACTGGACAAAAGCAGTAATCACACCAACCTTTAAACATGGAAACAGAAAAGATTGTTACAACTACAGAGGTATCTCTTTAATCAGCGTTGTGGCTAAAATCTTCTCAGGTATTGTTGAAAGGAAAGTGCGAGTATTAGTTGAGGACCAATTGGATGAAAATCAGTGTGGGTTTAGGCCTCTTAGAAGTTGTCAGGACCAGATCTTTAGCCTACGGCAAATAGTGGAGAGGTGCTACGAGTGGAACAGGGAATTGTATCTATGCTTTATAGATCTAGAAAAGGCATATGACCGGGTTCCTAGGAGGAAGTTATTGTCAGTTCTACGAGATTATGGAATAGGAGGCAAACTTTTGCAAGCAATTAAAGGTCTTTACATAGATAGTCAGGCAGCAGTTAGAGTTGACGGTAAATTGAGTTCATGGTTCAGAGTAGTTTCAGGGGTAAGACAAGGCTGCAACCTGTCTCCACTGTTGTTCATATTATTTATGGATCATATGTTGAAAACAATAGACTGGCTGGTTGTGATTAAGGTATGTGAACACAAAATAAGCAGTCTCGTATATGCGGATGACTTAGCTGTGATGGCAGATTCGATTGAAAGTTTGCAAAGTAATATTTCAGAACTAGATCAGAAATGTAAGAACTATGGTATGAAGATTAGCATCTCCAAAACGAAAGTAATGTCAGTGGGAAAGAGATATAATCGGATTGAGTGCCAATTAGGAGGAACAAAGTTAGAACAGGTGGACGGTTTCAAGTACTTGGATGCATATTCGCACAGGATGGCAACATAGTGAAAGAACTGGATGCGAGGTGTAGTGAAGCTAATGCAGTGAGCTACTCTCTTCTGCAAGAAGGAAGTCAGTACCAAGACTAAGTTATCTGTGCACCGTTCAAACTTTCGACCAACTTTGTTGTACGGGAGCGAAAGCTGGGTGGATTCAGGTTACATTATCAATAAGGTTGAGGTTACGGATATGAAAGTAGCTAGGATGATTGCAGGTACTAGTAAATGGGAACAATGGCAGGAGGGTGTCCACAATGAGGAAATCAAAGAAAAACTGGGAATGAACTCTATAGATGTAGCAGTCAGGGCGAACAGGCTTAGATGGCGGGGTCATGTTACACGCAAGGGAGCAGCAAGGTTACCCAAGAGACTCGTGGGTTCAGCAGTAGAGGGTAGGAGGAATCGGAGCAGGCCAAGGAGAAGGTACCTGGATTCGGTTAAGAATGATTTTGAAGTAATAGGCTTAACATCAGAAGAGGCACCAATGTTAGCACTGAATAGGGGATCATGGAAGAATTTTATAAGGGGGACTATGCTCCAGACTGAACGCTGAAAGGCATAATCAGTCTTAAATGATGGTGATGATGAATCCCATTCTGCCTAATATCTTCATCCTTCCCACGTTCCTATCATTAAATACAAGAACTGCATCTTAAGTTGCAATTCTGAAAACTTAGGAGAAGAAAACGCGGTTGTAGGGTATCGTTTCCATGTAAGTGAATTTAGAGACTCATCTGGATCTCGATTTTGCAGTGAACGCAATTTTTTAAAAGGCCAGGATCCGTCGGAAACCTGTAAGTGGGCTTAGCAACATCCAGGACACAATTGGGAAGGCTCTAGTTCTGAATGTAGTGGTTATTATTCCTCTGAGCCTGTAGATATTTACAGCAGCTAATGTGGCGCAGATGATAAATGAACAGTTCATCTGTTGGCACCATTTGGAAATGCATTGCCCATACGCACTTTTCATTTCACTTACACTGGACAGATTCTGTTTGATAGCCTTGCCATAATACACTTGAATAGTGTATATCATTTTCATTGTGCTTATGTTGTGTCCACCAATGTCTTTTCCATCTTACAACGGAACAGAGTCACAGATGATCTATAAAACCAAAGAGTACATATCACAGCCTTCTAGATGCATCCCGTGTAAGTTTGCTTGAAAGTAATCCACGGAATCGCTGTTCACCGAGCTGGTATTGAATAGTTGCTTCAAAAAGTGGGCATGGTAGGAAGGTCGCGCGACACGTTTAATTCTTTTTCGTCTAAAACTGACATGGTGAGACCGTGGCTGCGTACAATTAACGTAGGTTGATTCTTACAAAGAAGTAGACAGCAACCAGCCAAAATTAATAATGCTATGTATTTAAGTAAATAGTGCCGAAACCGGTTTCAAACTGATAAGTTCAGCATCAGACGGCTGTTCACAAGATGCACTTTTTACATAATCGTCAGTATTCGATTTTACACGTTTAATTGTTTTTCAGGCACTTCGGATGCGATTTCATCAATGAAACGTTGGGAACTTAATGACCATGTGTTGTATCAATAAATAAAAAAAAATAATTGAAAATTGACATTCTCGGCCAATTCCATGAAGGTCCACCCTTTAGTAAGAAAACAGGGGGATGAATTAAAATAAAAGCGCTGTTGTGCCAGCATGACAACGACACACTGAAGGCCCAACAGAAAAATGGCGTGTGACGAGAGGCCAAGTCCCAGCATACTTTTCACACTGACATCACCGAAGAATTTAAATAACAATAACAGATAGACCGTTTTTCTATGCTAGGCGCTAAAACTTATAGACTCTATCGTAGCAAGAAGCTAGGAGAGACGAAAGAAAACGGCGCAGTTCATTAACAAATGTAAATATCGTGCGCTAATTCGTTTTTCATATTTGAAACACTGCTATTACAATCCACGTTGAGCTGGTATAACTGTTTGGCAGCAGTGCACCGTCATGTGACTCAGTATTTAGATGGCGCAGACATTGTCAATGAGGTCAAGCGGCTTCGAGTGAGGAAGACTCAAGTAGCAGACCAACTCTCTGCGAAGAACTGGGAATGGCGAGAGGAGCAATGACCCTGATGACCGAAAAGAGAGAGAAAATAATTGTGGAGCACTTTTCAACGTCTTGCACGACAAATGTCACCGCCCCTGGATTCCGCAGTTCAAATGGTTCAAATGGCTCTGAGCACTATGGGACTCAACATCTATGGTCATCAGTCCCCTAGAACTTAGAACTACTTAAACCTAACTAACCTAAGGACAGCACACAACACCCAGTCATCACGAGGCAGAGAAAATCCCTGACCCCCGCCGGGAATCGAACCCGGGAACCCGGGCGTGGGAAGCGAGAACGCTGCCGCACGACCACGAGATGCGGGCAAATTCCGCAGTTGCTCCTCGTAGATTACGGTCGTGTGATTCAAAGTTGGAGATGTGGAAACTGGGCCCTGTACCCGAATTTGTTAATTAATCACTCCGCACCAAGGTAATGAATCAGGAATGAAATGATTACTAAATGAAATAAGAATAACAATTAATTTGCTCCATTCTGAAAAAAGAAAAATTCGAGGAGCGATAATACGAGGGACGTTCAGTAAGTAATTCAAGACGTTTTTTTCTGGAAGAAGGTTGGTTTTATTCAGTATTACAATAAACCATATTATTCCCCACTTTTTTGGCTACAAACCCCTATTTTTCAACGTGAGTTCCTTTCAATGCGCTTACACTACCTTACGGGCAAGTCCTGTTTGCCTCTCTTCTTTCCGACATCGGAGCAAACGTCTTGCTTCATCAATAACCTCTTCATCATCCACGTACTACTACCCGCAGGATGTAACTTCATCGCTCCAAACAGACGGAAGTCGGAAGGTGCGAGATCCGGACTGTAAGGTGGATTAGGAAGAACAGTCAAATGAAGTCTTGTGAGCCCTTCCCGTGTGTGCAGACTTGTATGAGACCTTGCGTTGTCATGGAAAAGGAGAAGTTTGTTTGTCGTCGATTAGCTGGAATGAGAGTGTCCGCACGTCCTAAAATAGCAGGAGTCACAGATGTGTATGGCTGGCCGGCACGCGGGAGATCAGACACATTTGCGGCGCCTTGTGGCGATGATGACAGACGCCTCGCCCAATGACTCACCGTGCTTTTGTTCACTACCAGGTTTCTGTAGACATTCTGCAAACGCTTGTGTTAAGCTGCAACGCTCTGATTTTACGTCAAAAGAAACTCAGTGACACCTCTCTGCTTGGAACGCAACTCGACTATACACGCCATTTTGAAGGCTGTGTATAGCGCCACCACCGGTCGGAGCTTCATGAAACTATAGGGGCTGAAGAGGGAATCTCCACGATGTCCCTCAACAAATTCAGCATTTTTTCTACTAACATCGATCCAGAAAAAAATGTGTAGTATTACTTATTGGATGCAATTCGCATTATTCTAATGAAATATTTACACATCTCATAAAATGATCTGCAGTAAGATTCTAATTACCGCGTAAATGAAACAACTGCAATCGCGAAGTGCTACCATGATTGTCATGATGTTAGCACTAAAGAAAGGAATGCGTTGAAGCTGTGATAGGATTTCAAACAAGCTTGTCAGTGAATCTGAATACACATATTCAAATGGCGCTCGAAGTAATGAAGTTCTATGGAACAGCTTTAACGTACCTATGCATGTCTCGAAGTTGCGGCTCGATCTCATGAGGAAGTAGTAACAACCCTCTCTCGAAAGAAGACGTACGAAGAAGCAACTTCGTACCGAATGTTCACCAAAAGGGAGACTCGCATTTCGTTGTTTTCGCTCTTTACTCTATTCAGACTGGATGGCTGGCCGCGGTGGCCGAGCGGTTCTAGGCGCTTCAGACCGGAACCGCGCGACTGCTACGGTCGCAGGTTCGAATCCTGCCTCGGGCATGGATGTGTGTGATGTCCTTAGGTTAGTTAGGTTTAAGTAGTTCTAAGTTCTAGGGGACTGATGACCTCAGATGTTAAGTCCCATAGTGCTCAGAGCCATTCTAGCCAGACTGGATGGGCTACGGACCTTTCGTGCGCTGGCCGGTAAAAATGTTCCTTAGAAAACGTTGCTCCACTTACCTGACGTATTCTTCAGGAGGTTTACGAATAATACACGCCCTACTTTTTAACACTGAAAAAGGCATCTCAGTCTCTTTCGATCCCTCTCTGCGCCCAGTGAGGTGCGTCGTCATTGGCACAGTCAAATTACTCTCTCTAACCTCCAGTTTACTCATATTAGCAAATCCTGGCAGCTATTGTGTTGCATAAGCATTTGGTTTTTTAACTGAATCTCGAGTGGCATCTCATGCCTTCACAGCGCCCCAAAACTGGGGTACCCACTCCTCTTTGGAGACAGCGTTTGTAGCACCCGGCACTTACCAGAGAAACACAGCTTCCTACATTTTGTGCGCAATAGTCCCTTCCTGGACCACTAAAAGCAGCGTTGTTTGTTATTCCACTTGTAGATTGTAAAAGCACTCACAGCGGCGGCCTTACACCACAGGAATTCTTAATTGTGTTTATCTGCGGTGCTTCGGGCACCTAAAGCCCGTCTAAATGGTTCAAATGGCTCTGAGCACTATGGGACTCAAAATCTTAGGTCATCAGTCCCCTAGAACTTAGAACTACTTAAACCTAACTAACCTAAGGACAGCACACACACCCATGCCCGAGGCAGGATTCGAACCTGCGACCGTAGCAGTCCCGCGGTTCCGGACTGCAGCGCCAGAACCGCACGGCCACCGCGGCCGGCTAAAGCCCGTCTCACACGGAGCAAGGTTCGGTGCAAGTTTGCGAGATGGCGTGCATGCCTGTCGGCTTGCAAGGAAAGGAGGCGGCTATCTTCCATGCCGAAGCTCTCCCACGGTGCAAGATCGGCTCCATGTTGTATCGAACGAAGATGGCTGCTTCAGGTACAGATGTTCAGAGCAAACTGGCGTTATTAGCTGTTTTGCCGCTAAACAATGCAGAAATGCATGGTAATGAGAGAAGAAGAAAGAAATAATAGACGAAAAACTGAATTAAGAGGAGAAACGCTGGAAAAGGTGTGCTCTCCATGCTTCATAAAGAGTTGAGGTTAATTCGCATAACACGTACATTTGTTTGAAAAGTATCACCATCTCATTACTGTTAGATTTTATAAATATACCGATAATGACTGTTATATACGACTTTATTTTATATGATAGAAGATCGTACATCCTTTGCAAATTTTATACGAATGGATGTATTGGTATTTGCAACTCTTTCGAGTGCCTCTGCACGCAAGTGTTTATTATAATAGTTTGCGCTTTTCACGACGTACAGACACTGTTCTTCCCTATAAGTACATATCAATGCTTCAATCGCTTCCTTGGACCACTGTGGTGCCATTATTTAATAATTATAAGAACTTCCTACCGCACCTCACAACAGCAGAAAAGCGACTATCAACAAAGGCTTCCCACCCAAGCTTTCCGCGTCTGACGTCACAAACGAAACGCCTCATGATTGGCCAACGCAGGTAGCACGCAGGGAACCTTACAAGAAAAATAGCACCGGACCTATCCTGGAAATCTTACAAGGTTCCCAGCAAGGTAGCCCGCTAGCAGACGACGGAGCCCGCAAGGCAGCCGCCGCGCGAGCCAGCAAGGAAACTTACAGCGAATCTTGCTCCGTGTGAGACGGGCTTAACGGTGGCGCTACAAAAGATTGTCCGGTAGCCTGCAATCCACTGACCTGTGGGCCTCCCCGCTCTCCCTTCCGAAAAAGTTTCCAAGGGTATTGGCCTACATGACTCCACAGCTCTGTCGCTTCAACTTAATCTTATTTCGACGTCCTCTTATAAGGCATGCAAATTTGAGTAAAAATAGTAAACGTAGCCAGCTACTGACAGTCAGTGGTACATTACGTATGTCCGATGCTGGAGAATAGTGTAGATCAGGGGTGGGCAGGAATCCTGCACGTGTGCGGTGCACTTGCACGCGTGCAGGTAACAGGTGTTCTGCGTGCACACAGGGGCAAGCTGGCCACCCGCTTACCTCCCCTCCCCACCATACCTTCTGTCCGCTCCTTCCTCTGTAATGCGTTTTGTTTTTCTAGCTTGCTTTATTGAATGATGGAATAAGGTTAGCAGGAGTGCTTGAAATAAATCATGGTTTGAAAGAGTACCTATTAACTACGATACGTTTTATTTAATTATCACAGGTGGACTTTATAATACGTTTAATATCTGGAACAAAATTTCTGCATACAGACAAACGCAAACAGTTACGTAAATTTGCATCACTTATGTTTGCTCTTAACCGAGGCTTATTAATTCAGCAAATGGTTTTCCAGCTCTCACTATATTAAGCGCAATTTTATAGCTTGCACGTACCGCTGGGCTATTATTGTTGTCGTCCTGAAAAATTGAAAACAGTGCTCCATAAAATGTTAAATCAGTTAGATGAGAGACATGACGAGAGAAAGTCGCAGATCTCTCCTGACAACGGCAACTAGGACAGATGCATCTATTATCGTCAGGTCGCTCTTCTTAAGCTCAGTCAATTTCCCCATCCGCTCAGAATCCGACAATAAATTGTACTCGTCCTTTTGAAATTTATTATAATGGCCTTCAATTCTAAACTTCCGCTGACCAGCGAGAATACTGCCACATATTAAACATTCCCCCCCATGAACCATGGACCTTGCCGCTGGTGGGGAGGCTTGCGTGCCTCAGCGATACAGATGGCCGTACCGTAGGTGCAACCACAACGGAGGGGTATCTGTTGAGAGGCCAGACAAACATGTGGTTCCTGAAGAGGGGCAGCAGCCTTTTCAGTAGTTGCAGGGGCAACAGTCTGGATGATTGACTGATCTGGCCTTGTAACATTAACCAAAACGGCCTTGCTGTGCTGGTACTGCGAACGGCTGAAAGCAAGGGGAAACTACAGCCGTAATTTTTCCCGAGGACATGCAGCTCTACTGTATGATTAAATAATGATGGCGTCCTCTTGGGTAAAATATTCCGGAGGTAAAATAGTCCCCCATTCGGATCTCCGGGCGGGGACTACTCAGGAGGACGTCGTTATCAGGAGAAAGAAAACTGGCGCTCTACGGATCGGAGCGTGGAATGTCAGATCCCTTAATCGGGCAGGTAGGTTAGAAAATTTAAAAAGGGAAATGGATAGGTTAAAGTTAGATATAGTGGGAATTAGTGAAGTTCGGTGGCAGGAGGAACAAGACTTTTGGTCAGGTGATTACAGGGTTATAAATACAAAATCAAATAGGGGTAATGCAGGAGTAGGTTTAATAATGAATAAAAAAATAGGAGTGCGGGTTAGCTACTACAAACAGCATAGTGAACGCATTATTGTGGCCAAGATAGACACAAAGCCCATGCCTACTACAGTAGTACAAGTTTATATGCCAACTACCTCTGCAGATGATGAAGAAATAGATGAAATGTATGACGAGATAAAAGAAATTATTCAGGTAGTGAAAGGAGACGAAAATTTAATAGTCATGGGTGACTGGAATTCGTCAGTAGGAAAAGGGAGAGAAGGAAACATAGTAGGTGAATATGGATTGGGGGGAAGGAATGAAAGAGGAAGCCGCCTTGTAGAATTTTGCACAGAGCATAACTTAATCATAGCCAACACTTGGTTCAAGAATCATAAAAGAAGGTTGTATACCTGGAAGAATCCTGGAGATACTAGTAGGTATCAGATAGATTATATAATGGTAAGACAGAGATTTAGGAACCAGGTTTTAAATTGTAAGACATTTCCTGGGGCAGATGTGGATTCTGACCACAATCTATTGGTTATGTACTGCAGATTGAAACTGAAGAAACTGCAAAAAGGTGGGAACTTAAGGAGATGGGACCTGGATAAACTGAAAGAACCAGAGGTTGTAGAGAGTTTCAGGGAGAGCATAAGGGAACAATTGACAGGAATGGGGGAAAGAAATACAGTAGAAGAAGAATGGGTAGCTTTGAGGGATGAAGTAGTGAAGGCAGCAGAGGATCAAGTAGGTAAAAAGACGAGGGCTAGTAGAAATCCTTGGGTAACAGAAGAAATATTGAATTTAATTGATGAAAGGAGAAAATATAAAAATGCAGTAAATGAAGCAGGCAAAAAGGAATACAAACGTCTCAAAAATGAGATCAGCAGGAAGTGCAAAATGGCTAAGCAGGGATGGCTAGAGGACAAATGTAAGGATGTAGAGGCTTGTCTCACTAGGGGTAAGATAGATACTGCCTACAGGAAAATTAAAGAGACCTTTGGAGAGAAGAGAACCACTTGTATGAATATCAAGAGCTCAGATGGCAACCCAATTCTAAGCAAAGAAGGGAAGGCAGAAAGGTGGAAGGAGTATATAGAGGGTTTATACAAGGGCGATGTACTTGAGGACAATATTATGGAAATGGAAGAGGATGTAGATGAAGACGAAATGGGAGATAAGATACTGCGTGAAGAGTTTGACAGAGCACTGAAAGACCTGATTCGAAACAAGGCCCCGGGAGTAGACAACATTCCATTTGAACTACTGATGGCCTCGGGAGAGCCAGCCATGACAAAACTCTACCATCTAGTGAGCACGATGTATGAGACAGGCGAAATACCCTCAGACTTCAAGAAGAATATAATAATTCCAATCCCAAAGAAAGCAGGTGTTGACAGATGTGAAAATTACCGAACTATCAGTTTAATAAGTCACAGCTGCAAAATACTAACGCGAATTCTTTACAGACGAATGGAAAAACTGGTAGAAGCCGACCTCGGGGAAGATCAGTTTGGATTCCGTAGAAATGTTGGAACACGTGAGGCAATACTGACCTTACGACTTATCTTAGAAGAAAGATTAAGAAAAGGCAAACCTACGTTTCTAGCATTTGTAGACTTAGAGAAAGCTTTTGACAATGTTAACTGGCATACTCTCTTTCAAATTCTGAAGGTGGCAGGGGTAAAATACAGGGAGCGAAAGGCTATTTACAGTTTGTACAGAAACCAGGTGGCAGTTATAAGAGTCGAGGGGCATGAAAGGGAAGCAGTGGTTGGGAAAGGAGTAAGACAGGGTTGTAGCCTCTCCCCGATGTTATTCAATCTGTATATTGAGCAAGCAGTAAAGGAAACAAAAGAAAAATTCGGAGTAGGTATTAAAATTCATGGAGAAGAAGTAAAAACTTTGAGGTTCGCCGATGACATTGTAATTCTGTCAGAGACAGCAAAGGACTTGGAAGAGCAGTTGAACGGAATGGACAGTGTCTTGAAAGGAGGATATAAGATGAACATCAACAAAAGCAAAACGAGGATAATGGAATGTAGTCAAATTAAGTCGGGTGATGCTGAGGGAATTAGATTAGGAAATGAGACACTTAAAGTAGTAAAAGAGTTTTGCTATTTAGGGAGTAAAATAACTGATGATGGTCGAAGTAGAGAGGATATAAAATGTAGACTGGCAATAGCAAGGAAAGCGTTTCTCAAGAAGAGGAATTTGTTAACATCGAGAATAGATTTAAGTGTCAGGAAGTCGTTTCTGAAAGTATTTGTATGGAGTGTAGCCATGTATGGAAGTGAAACATGGACGATAACTAGTTTGGACAAGAAGAGAATAGAAGCTTTCGAAATGTGGTGCTACAGAAGAATGCTGAAGATAAGGTGGGTAGATCACGTAACTAATGAGGAGGTATTGAATAGGATTGGGGAGAAGAGAAGTTTGTGGCACAACTTGACTAGAAGAAGGGATCGGTTGGTAGGACATGTTTTGAGGCATCAAGGGATCACAAATTTAGCATTGGAGGGCAGTGTGGAGGGTAAAAATCGTAGAGGGAGACCAAGAGATGAATACACTAAGCAGATTCAGAAGGATGTAGGTTGCAGTAGATACTGGGAGATGAAGAAGCTTGCACAGGATAGAGTAGCATGGAGAGCTGCATCAAACTAGTCTCGGGACTGAAGACCACAACAACAACAACATTAAACATTTCGAATTTTCACGTCTTTGCACAAAGAAAAAATGATTTTCCCATTACTTTTTAAAAGATAGCAAATCTCCACGTCTCCGTTTCCTTGATTCACTCTGCATTTTCCGGTTCTCGAAATACAACGTTCACTACGTAGTGGTCGCTTCGCATCAACGTCCGAGGCTTAGCCTTGCACTACACTGCCGCAACCTGCCTGCTGTCGCCACTGCCCCATTCGACGATTGCACGCGAGCAGCACACGTGCAGGGCTGTGCGCACACGAGCGGCGTGCAACTTTTGCCCGCCCCGGGTGTAGATGCAATAGCAGTAATAGATACCAGTACAAAGGACGTAACAAATCTGTGTAGAACAGGAAAGATCTGTGGCTATAACTATTTATGCGGCAATTAATGATGATCACTATAAATAGCGGCTTGTCTCATAACATACACAGGTCAAACTAAAGGTTGAATTGCGCCCCCCGGCTAGCCGTGCGGTCTAACGCGCCGCTTTCCGGGAGGGAAAGCGTGACAGTCCCCGGCTCGAATCCACCCGGCGGATTCGTGTCGAGGTCCGGTGTGCCGGCCAGCCCGTGGATGGTTTTCAAAGCGGTTTTCCATCTGCCTCGGCGAATGCGGTCTGGTTCCCCTTATTCTGCTTCAGTTACACTATGTTGGCGATTCCTGCGCAAACGCGGTCTGCACGCACCCGTACACAACAATTACTCTACCAAGAAAGTATTGGGGCTACACTCGTCTGGTGTGAGACGTTCCCAGGGTCGTCCACTGGGGGCCGAACCGAACAGTAACCGCACAATAACCCTAGGTTCGGTGTGGGGCGGCGGTGGGGTGAGTGGACTGCTGTGGCCTGTTGTGGGGTTGTGAACTACTGAGGGCTACGGCTGGGACGAAGCCTCTACGTCGTTTCTAGGTCGCCAGTGCAATACAATGGAATACTATTATGTATCACATTTCTCGGTGTCAGTTAATTATTGCGATCCAATGGGTATTCGCATCATAATTTTACACAAGTGATAGGACTGTTGAAATTAAATTTTCTTTGAGACATACGAGTCTCAACTTTATCTATGATAATGATAGAAGTTGAAGAAATGAATTAAACTTTGTGCCATGGCCGGGAGTTGAAGCTAGGTCCCTTGGTTATTACACAGAGGTGCTAGCTATTACACCGCCGTAGCGGTATAAGTAACACCATTGCACGGACTACTCTAGTCCGGTGCCCTCTCAAACGCAAACATCAGTACACGCTTTCAGCCTGTTTTTCCCCTGATTTAAAAAGGGGAAAATAGGCTAAAAGCGTGACTTGAAGGACATTGGACTAGGGCAGTGGTTCCCAACAGGTGGTCCGCGGACCCCTAGTCCCCGAGCAATGACAGAGGGGTCCGCAAGATGTTATTAGAATATCTTCTGCGTCTAGCGTCTTCCTAGAGCCAACTGACACTAGCACACTCTAGCGCAAGACTAGAATTAGATACAGGCAAATAGTTCTGCTGTATGCCTTAGACTGCGCGCGCTGCCTCTTTGCAGCTGACAACTGACAGTCACTTTACACAGAAACTCACATGTCAGACGACATCCGGCCATTATTTTTTTAAGGAGTTTGTTATACTAAACACCCAGATTTGAAGACAAAGATTTTGAGCAATAATCAAAAATTTAACAATAACAATGATGGCTAAATTGAAAAAGTTTTAAGCTCAATATTTTTTCAATAATGAATGTCAACGTTTTTTCTAAGTACCAAAAATAGAAAACGTATAAAAAGACTCTTAATTTGGCTTTTTAGGTACTTGATACTGTGATATGACACGGTACCAAACATGCTCGATGAGGGGGTCCTCGAGAAAATTTTGTTGGGATCCCCTGGACCAGGGTATCCATACAACACTGCTTACTTATGCTGTTATGGTGGTGTAGTGGCTAGCACATCCGTCTGGTAAGCAAGGGACCTACCTACAAGTCCCGGCCATAGCACATATTTTAATTCATTTCTTCAACTTCTATCACTATGGGACTGATATAAAAAAAAGGTCGCGTAGCACTGTCACAAGTTCTAAAAATTTCTTCGAGCAAGCACAGAAGCAGAACTGTTACATTAACTTCTTTAACCTCCTAACCACAGTGGAGGTGTCCTGGGCCTATCACTCTGACCCTGAGACAAAGGATCAAAGCAAACTAAGGAAATATGTGGATTCATCACTGTCAAAAATGCTAAGATCCAACCATCACGGGAAGGATGATGTCGAGTGTTTTTGGAACTGCCATCGTATGGTGCAGTCACATTAAGCACTTAAGAGACAAACCATCACAAGATCATATTATTGAAATTACCTGCTGAAGTTAATGGGAGACTGTTAAGAACGATGCATCGTGGGAAGCTATGAGAGGGTTGTTTCTCCTCCATGAGAATGCCCCAGCTCACTCTGCACCAGACACGGTCGTACATGCTGCTCCTTTGAGCTACCAAATTTTGTCTCCTCCCTGTATTTTCTCCTTACATGACACCAAACTATTTTCTCCTCTCTCCCTGGATGAAGAAACCATTTCGTGGCAGGCATTTCTAGAATGATGACGAAGTCATTTTCCATGTAAGACGCTTCTTGAACAGCTGCAGTGCACACTTCTACAACCAAGATGTCCATTATGTCATCCACCACTGAGAAATAATGTGTCACATTGAAAGGCAAATACGTAAAGAGGTAATACCATCGATTTCAACTGTCGTAGCTTGATTTTTTAAGAACTTTATGACTACTGTTGGTATGGACGACGTGTTTTGTTCCTGTCAACACAACAGAAACTGTATTACTATGCACACCCTCATTATAGTCATTGAACTCTTAATGTTAAAAATCGTACGGATTAGCCAGGCAAGTCGATGACGGACACCCCAGTAGGAAGGATTGGAACAGGAAATGAGGCGCAGAGAATGTTAAGTAATTAAGTACAGCTTTTTTTACAGGTCATAAGTGATAACTATCTGGGTGTAAAAATAAGGGTCACTTCAAAACGGACAAACTCAGCCTTGAGTTGTCAAGAGCACTTGAGCGATATTTGCTTCAAGTGGACATCATTAGTTCAGTATTACCAGTACTCCAATACTTGACAGATTTTGCGTGTGGCATTTATCAAGGGTATATTCTCAAAAAGGTCAGTCGGCTTATCTGGAAGCAGATACTGAGCTAACACAGCACGAATACCTCAGTGACTCTTTTCGTCAAGAGCAGTTGCCAGTGGCTGCACCCATAATCGGCCGAAATGACTGGATGTTAGGAGTAAGGCTGTCATTGTGTTGTTGTTAGAAGTGGAAGTGAGAGGCAGAACACGAATCGCAATGCGCCTAGTTATGAAAAGCAAGGAGGCCGAGGAATGAGCCAATGTTCGCTCGTCTTATAAGGAATTGTCCCGGCCATAAATTCCGTAGAGAAAAGAAAACGAGCGAGCACAATCCCATAACACGGAAAACGTGCTTGCCGGCACCAGGGAGCAGTGGAAAGCGAGGGATGCTTGGAGTTTAATGTCCCGTACACATGGTGGTCATTACAAAAAGAATGGAAATTGAGGTTTAACGTTCCGTCGACAAGGTTTATATCTACATCTACATAATTCGCAAGCTACTCTGTTCAGTGTATGGCGGAGAGTACCTTTACCGGTAATTTCTTTTTGTGTTTCAGTCGCTAATAGAGTGACAGAAAACTGACTGGGTTTACTATCAGTAAAAATATCTTTGTCTTCAGATCGTTACGGAACATGAATGTTGGAGGCAGAAGAATCATTCTGAAGTCTGTCGTAAGTGCTGTTTCTCTACATTTCCTCAACATTGTGATTGGATAAGATCGTCTTCTTCCCTTCAAGGATTCCCTTGTGAGCCAACGGAGAATTTCCGTAAAATCTGCACTAATCGAACTGACCCGTACTAAATCTAGCAGCACACCTCTTAAATGCTTCGACGTCTTCCTTCAACTCGACTTGCTGAGATGCCAAACACTCGAACATTGCTCAAAAACGGGTCGCGTGCTCCCCGGAGTCTTCTTTATAGGTCTACTACACTTTCCTAGGTCTTCCCAGCAAACACAACTAGGCCATCCGCCTTTCTTACAGCTAATCAAATGCATTTGCTCCATTGCTCGATTCGCAACGCTATGATTGGATGTTTAACCGACGTGACCGCGTCGAACAACGCCACGTTAACACTGCGATAAGGTTCTTCCATCCATCTGTATTAACATTTAAAAGAAGCTGTCATTCACTGCGGCAAACACAGATTCTATCCCGGACATTTTGAAGCTCCCTATAGTCACTCATTACAGCTGGAACACAAATTCGGACTGGACAAGGATGACGAAAGAAATCGCTCGCAAAATCATTCACATGAAACTACTTTAAGAAGCCACTGTAAATCTAAATCCAGGTTACTTGGCGGGTATTTGAACACCGCTGCTGTTGACTGTACCTCCGTGCTCGATAGCTCATTAGCAGGTTCCGGATTTGAAAGTTTCAACCTTATAGAACCTAAAAATGGCTAAATGTCACTTAAAGGCCTAAAACGGTCTAAATAGGACTTCAGAAAAAAGAAAGGTTTAAAGAGGACGTTTGCAAAAAAAAAAAATGGTTCAAATGGCTCTGAGCACTATGGGACTTAACATCTGAGGTCATCAGTCCCCTAGAAATTAGAACTACTTAAATCTAACTAACTTAAGGACATCACACACATCCATGCCCGAGGCAGGATTCGAACCTGCTACCGTAGCAGTCGCGCGGTTCCGGACTGAAGTGCCTAGAAGCGCTCGGCTACCGCGGCCGGCGGACGTTTGCAGCAGCATATTGTTTTTTAATAGATTTCCTGAATTAATACTGAGGAAAATCAGTGATGTGGATTTTCACATTTTAATAAAGGACATAAATAAAATTATTCATAGCATTGAGATCAAGAAAGTGTATGGTGCAATGTTGCTTGTCTTATAACTGGTTTATGTGTCAGCACACTGCTGCATCGGTGAAACTTGAGCCTACTAATATGTGTAGTTCGGAAGGTATAAGAAATACAACCCGCACTAAAATCAGCACTATGTACCACGCATTGCTACCGTATTGTTGTTTTGAGAATATGTCCACACATCACTGCGTTGGGACGTACCCGGCCAGCCTTTACTTAAATGCCATCCGACAACGGAGAGGTATATTAAAGAAACAATACTTGAGTTTATTTATTTTTGTAGTTACGGAGCAAAGTTGCGATGTGCGTTGACTCGTACGGAGTAGAGCGCTTTGAGTGTAATTCTGTCATGCCTAAACAGAAATCCTCAAAAATTTTTCTTCTCCAGCAACGGATTGGTGAATTATCCAATTTCACAACTAACAACCGAGCAATGTTTTGCCAAGCCTGTCAGAAGCAAGTAAGTAAACGCGGACTATTTTTATCATTAATTTTCTCTACCAGTCTTCTTGCTTGCCTTCTCCAGCCGACATTACGCTAAATTATTTGAATCAGGTGCAGAAAAAACTACTGTGATATTAAAATAGACGTTGGTGACCACTATATTTGGCTTCCAATCGACGAGGCCCCTAACAGTTGTGGCAGATTCATAGCTAATGTCTTGGTGGGGAAATTAGATTCCACACCACCAGGAAAACTCCGCCTACTCCTGTGTAAAGAATTGGAGAAGATGAATCACAGTACTGTAGGCCGCACTGTCAGGTATGCCCTACGCATTCTTTGGCCAGGAGAAGACAGGGAAGAGAAACTTTTCCTGTTGGTGACTGACAGTGCTGTCTAGGTGTTAAAATCACGAGAAATACAAATAATTCTACCTCAGTATGATGTACTGCGAGCAGAATAAATGGTTCTATCTTTGACACCCGAAAAGATCGCGGATATAGGAGGGATAGCAATTCATAACTTTTATGAGAATGTCGTCAAGAAGTGGTATTGAACTATTAAGTTAGTATTCGATCGGTGTTCTGGATCAGAACTTAGTGTGACCGGGTTGTTAGACGTGTTTAGCAGGGTATCTGCTACAATTTATATTGTTCCGCGAAAGAAAGTAGGGTACGTTAAAGTAATTGATTTGAGTTTATTTTGGGCCGTAGCGCTGGAGAGACTTTTGCATATATGTGGAGGAACTGGCTAACTGACACTGGAATCGCGTGGATAAAGTTTAGTTTGTTAATGATCACGTTGTGTAGGAAGTAACGGCCTAGCGTGCTGTTGTAAAGTTACACTCTAATTTTGGTGAAACTGTGTACCGCATTTGGAGAAGTTGATGTTTGATAATGTTAGTCAGGCATTGGACTGGACTTAGAGTCCGATTCGTGGTATTCCTGGTGCTCAAAAGACTCTAGAAGTATGGTTTAAGTAGGTGGGTGTTGTATTCAAGCACGCTCTAAGGTAAATGAGCTGTCACGGTATTTATATGATTTTGGACGCCCACTCTAAGGTAGCTGAGTGTTGAGCTGTTTTTGTTGGTGTATATTTTGAGTACGCACTACAGGGTTAGTGGCGTAATAATTATGATTTTGTGTACTATTGAGTTTAAGTCCCAGCTGGTGTTCTGTAAAGCTAGAAAGCAGAATCTGCACGACATAGGACACAGTTATTGTTGCCCGTAAATTTTGTGACCCTAATATTTGAAGACAGACTTCGTATCCGAGCGGAACCAATTAATGTTATTCGACAATATTCAATTCCATTGCTCGATAGGGTGACGAGTAGCAAATTTAACTTAGGGACTGTTAGAGCGAACGCGGTTTCCAATAGCTCAAGTGGATAAGCCTTCATCGGTGTATCAAAATCAGTGCAAAAGTGGTGGTGGCACGTAAGACTTCTGTTTGTGCTTTTGTTTTGTCTGTCCTATTCCGATTTGGGTGGGACTTAGATTTTTCGAAGGTCACTCGTTCACATAAAAGTTGTATATGAAATACTAATTTGATTCCAATAAACAAAAATCAAACTTAATTCTGAGTTCAGAGTCTAACTTACAATGGGCAAGATTGAATCCCCACAGAAAGATACGCAAGTGTCGTAAATAATAAAGAGCTGCACTGACGCAAAGTAGTTAAAAGCCAGTTTTTGCAAAGATAAGTCAGTTATTCTAGGTTTGCAAGAGCAAGACTCAAAGAATTAATGTCTTATTGAAATTCTTTATTACGAGTTAAAATCTGTGATTAGAGAAAAGGGATTTACTTAAATTCAATTTAAGAAAAGGCAAAGTATTAACTTCTTTATTCACTTAACGGCTAATTCAAGGATTTAAAGAGAAAGAAATAAGGAAAAGGGACAATAAGAAAGAGCGTTTACAGATCGTAAGAGAGTTAATAGCACCACAGAGATAGCTATCGCTATATCGCTGGCTTGCAATTAAATTATAACTTTGGTTGCTTCCTTCGGAACTGTAATATCACAGATGGATTATTAAATTTAACTGAATAAAGCAGTACAAAATTGAGATTCACCATAAATAAGTTAAACATTGGTTACGGTAAGTATTTATTCCGCGTTTTTACGTTATTTTGTTGTATAGCTGCGAGTGAAAGATTTTCGCGTAGTAGACTATACAGATCGTTAGCGTGAGTAACGTAAATAACCAGCGATAGCTATAGTCATACCAGGTTATAAAGTTATTGGTGTCATTCAGAGGTTTTAATCATTTATATTGTGAATACTAACGCCATAGTCGGCGCAGGTTACGGGGTAAACGAACGCAATTTAACTGAAAGTTGTTGAACTGTTGTTATCAATGGCAACCAACGTTACGGTTCACTGAACGAGCATATTTATGCTTCTGAGAACGTGCATGCCGCGCGGGATTAGTTGAGCGGTCTTAGGCACTGCAGTCATGGACTGTGCGGCTGGTCCCGGTGGAGGTTCGAGTCCTCCCTCGGGCATGGGTGTGTATGTTTGTCCTTAGGATAATTTAGGTGAAGTAGTGTGTAAGCATAGGGACTGGTGACCTTAGCAGTTAAGTCCCATAAGATTTCACACACATTTGAACAGAACTTGCAGCGAGCACAAGATTAATAAAATCCTAATTACTATAATGAGAAATGCCAATACTAAAGTGTGTTGACAATTCACCACTTCAACGCATTAGAATACTATTAACGAGTGTAGTATTAACAGTGTGTACGATGTAATAGGAGCATCTAACCTGCGTACTTCTCTTTTAATCGGATGAGTAGTTTGTGCTCATTTCCTATTACAGTCACACGATTTAACATCTTGGACTAAAATTTAACGATTTATATTAGTACTAGGACGAGATGTGTCTAATCTTGAATGCAGGGCTATTGTCAGTGTACAGATTAGAGACACGTCTCGCATCGGCACTCTACATAGGTCAAAAGTGACACAACACAGTACATATTTTAAAGTGGCGACCCTGTGGTCCAGGATGGGTTTAATTCCAAACACATTCTGTGAATGAAGTAGACTACAAAGACGTAGAGAGATTCTAACAGTCATTGTTCATTGAAGTGGTGAAATTTTCCATAGTGTATAATTGAATTAGATCTGGTATATATTTATCTACACTCCTGGAAATTGAAATAAGAACACCGTGAATTCATTGTCCCAGGAAGGGGAAACTTTATTGACACATTCCTGGGGTCAGATACATCACATGATCACACTCTCAGAACCACAGGCACATAGACACAGGCAACAGAGCATGCACAATGTCGGCACTAGTACAGTGTATATCCACCTTTCGCAGCAATGCAGGCTGCTATTCTCCCATGGAGACGATCGGAGAGATGCCGGATGTAGTCCTGTGGAACGGCTTGCCATGCCATTTCCACCTGGCGCCTCAGTTGGACCAGTGTTCGTGCTGGACGTGCAGACCGCGTGAGACGACGCTTCATCCAGTCCCAAACATGCTCAATGGGGGACAGATCCGGAGATCTTGCTGGCCAGGGTAGTTGACTTACACCTTCTAGAGCACGTTGGGTGGCACGGGATACATGCGGACGTGCATTGTCCTGTTGGAACAGCAAGTTCCCTTGCCGGTCTAGGAATGGTAGAACGATGGGTTCGATGACGGTTTGGATGTACCGTGCACTATTCAGTGTCCCCTCGACGATCACCAGTGGTGTACGGCCAGTGTAGCAGATCGCTCCCAACACCATGATGCCGGGTGTTGGCCCTGTGTGCCTCGGTCGTATGCAGTCCTGATTGTGGCGCTCACCTGCACGGCGCCAAACACGCATACGACCATCATTGGCACCAAGGCAGAAGCGACTCTCATCGCTGAAGACGACACGTCTCCATTCGTCCCTCCATTCACGCCTGTCGCGACACCACTGGAGGCGGGCTGCACGATGTTGGGGCGTGAGCGGAAGACGGCCTAACGGTGTGCGGGACCGTAGCCCAGCTTCATGGAGACGGTTGCGAATGGTCCTCGCCGATACCCCAGGAGCAACAGTGTCCCTAATTTGCTGGGAAGTGGCGGTGCGGTCCCCTACGGCACTGCGTAGGATCCTACGGTCTTGGCGTGCATCCGTGCGTCGCTGGGGTCCGGTCCCAGGTCGACGGGCACGTGCTCCTTCCGCCGACCACTGGCGACAACATCGATGTACTGTGGAGACCTCACGCCCCACGTGTTGAGCAATTCGGCGGTACCTCCACCCGGCCTCCCGCATGCCCACTATACGCCCTCGCTCAAAGTCCGTCAACTGCACATACGGTTCACGTCCACGCTGTCGCGGCATGCTACCAGTGTTAAAGACTGCGATGGAGCTCCGTATGCCACGGCAAACTGGCTGACACTGACGGCGGCGGTGCACAAATGCTGCGCAGCTAGCGCCATTCGACGGCCAACACCGCGGTTCCTGGTGTGTCCGCTGTGCCGTGCGTGTGATCATTGCTTGTACAGCCCTCTCGCAGTGTCCGGAGCAAGTATGGTGGGTCTGACACACCGGTGTCAATGTGTTCTTTTTTCCATTTCCGGGAGTGTATTAGCGTAAAGTGTTGAGAAATAGCTAAGATCAAGGAATTTTAGAATCATATTTAGACCGCAGGGACTCATTTACTTAAATTAATAGCGTAATATGTAGATTAAGAGTGGATATAAGGTGTGGCCAGGTGATGACGGTTCTCAACCAGTAGCGTTAGTCACGAGAGAGAGCAAACCGAGACGCAGCCTGGGAACGTTACCACCAGCAGCCTTGGCAGTGGCTTCAGCAGCAGCTACATCAGCGACATAAGCTTCACCGTCTCGACGAACCAGGAGGAGGCGATACACATTGACAAACATTAAGCAAAAGTAAACCAAATTTCCATCTGGTACATCAGTGACGTTACTGGTTATTATTTAGTGTCGTAGCTTGTATCGCAGATTTATAGTAGAACTGTGGTGAGGTTTTAAATAGTGGTTGCATTACGCGAGGTTTGCACTGTTGAGGACATTTGTTAGTGGGAGATTCGTGAACTGAGTGAAATATAGAATATTTAATGAGGATTTGGAATAATTAGCAAAATGGGCGGCGACTTAATGAAGGAATTTAAGGCCTGGAGAGAGGAGACTAGGAAAGGCCAAGAAAAATCTGAAAAAGAGAAGGGGCTATCTTTATAGAGCAGAGGCTGAGAAAGATAGGGAGAACATAGACGAAATTTTGAAGGAAGTTAAAGATGAGATCAAAGATACTCAAAGTAAGCAGTTGTAAGAAATGAGTGCGATAAATAAAAAGTATGAGGAAGTTAGCAGCGAAGTATCAGCAATAGAAGGAACTTTGGAGGAAATGAACTGACGAGTTATCTACGGACTTTGTGTTAAGGTAATGGATAGCAAGTTAGAGAGATCACCGCAGCTAATAGATTCGAAACTAGAGATTCGATGTAGAGAGAATCTTGTTTTTGTTGTTGTTGTTGTTGTTGTTGTTGTGGTCTTCATCCCGAAGACTAATTTGACGCAGCTCTCCATGCTACTCTATCCTGTGCATATTCATCTATTGGCCTCTCTTTACGATTTTTACCTCCATGCTTCCCTCCAGTACTAAACTGGTGATCCCTTGATGTCTCACAATGTGTTCTACCAACTGATCCCTTCTTCTATTCAGGTTGTGTCACAAACTTCTTTTACTCTCCAATTCTATTTAGAACCTCCTCGTTAGTTACGTGATCTAATCTCCGGCATTCCTCTGTAGCACCACATTTCAAAACCTTTTATTCCCTTCTTGTGTACTCTGTTTATCGTCCATGTTTCACATCCATACATGGCTACACTCAATGCAAATACTTTCGACGAGACTTCCTGACACTTAAATCCATTCTCTTCTGCAGAAACGCTTTTCTTGCCATTATCAGTCTACATTTTATATCATCTCTACTTCGGCCATCATCAGTTATTTTGCTCCCCAAATAGCAAAACTCGTCTCCTACTTTAAATGTCTCGTTTCCTAATCTGATTCCCTCAGTATCAGCTGATTTAAGTCGACTACATTCCATTATCCTCCTTTTGCTTTTGTTGATGCCCACCTCATTCCGATCAACTGCTCTTCCCAATCATTTGCTGCCTCTGATGAGGATAGAGAGGATATAAAATGTAAAATTATAATATCAACAAAAGCTTTCCCAAAATATAAATACACTAACATTAAATATAAATTTAAGGATAAGGGAGACTTTTCTGAAAGTATTTATCCCGAGTAGTCTTGTATGGAAGTGAAGCAAATCATAAACGGTGCAGAAAAGGAACAACAGAAGTTTTTGAAGTGTGTTGTTACAGAAGAATACTGAAGATTAGTAGGGTATATCGGATAACTAGGAAATAGGAAGTGAATCGAAGCGGTGAGAAAGTAATTCTATGGGTCAATTTAAATAAGGTTTTTTCTATGCCCATCCTTCTGATTGGAGGTCTGAGGGACTTTGGCCGTTCAGTTATGCAATAAAATGGAACACATACAGCCATTCTTACGATGTCGTTTATTATATGGCTACCAGTTTCTGTGCTTCAGTGCAGCGTCAGTTAAGACCTGAAGACCGGGCACTGGAGCACCGAAACTGCTGTTGGTGTCCCATTTTGTTACTTAAATAAGATGTGAATAGTACACACCTTAAGCATCAAAGAACACTATATTCTGTAATGGTGGGTAGTGGTAAGGAACAGGGGGGACTACAGTAGGTTGCAGCAATTAGGCAAAGCAAAGAGAGCTGCGTCAGACCATTCTTTGGACTGAAGACTACGAGAGTAACAGCAAGAGAGCAACGTACTTATATCACCAGACACCTCGCTTACTATCCAAGTATCTCGAGTCAAACGATCCACTCCTACCGTGCTACGTGTAACATCATTTCCTCGCATACATCCATGAATACCATGAAGACATGTCAGCGTGGGGTTGGAGGGAGACATGGTGTAAATATTCAGATGTCATGAGCGCCTTTAACGAGTACATCGAATATTGAATTTATGGGTCCACCTTGATGCAGAACATTTTCTTTGTGTGACACAAGCACACTTCGATAACGTTTTGTCGTCAAAAATAATATTCAAGAAACATGGAAAATGCAGCTTATGTATCGTGAAAATAAACAGATATGAAATGTTTTTCTTTAATGACTACATTTTGAAATATGTCTTTTCGCTCTTCACCTTCTGTGTTTTCCTTGGCCTCAGAATTAATAACTTACAAATGATGACAATATCTTACAGTAGCATGTTTGTTGCGGTATAGTGTTCAGTGTGCACGTGGGCACACAAATCCTCCACTGTTTTTTGTAAACACGTACAAATCAAGAGAAGAGAATAACACGTATGTAGTGACAGTAGGTACTTAATGACGGCAGGTTGGGTGATTAACAGGCATTAGGAAGTTGTTCTCAGAGTGTACAAGAGCTTTCTCAAATGGAAATAGTTTGTTTAGAGGGAACTTGGCCGTTTAATTCCCTTACCGTTTTGGATACGCGAGAACTGCACTAGTATTAGATTACTGTCTTTAAAGAAATATTACGTCGCAGAAGAAATAGCTGAAAGCACATATGTTTTCATAACTATGAAATAGTGCAGTAAGTACCAACACGGAAAGAAATATTATGGATTTTCATTAGAATAAAGGCGTTTCTTCGACTGTGAAAGTCAGTTTCATGGCTTAATTTTCTTTTCCTTTTAATTCATTGAATTTTTAGCAACGCACTAGATCGAAATATTACTTCATTTCCACTGAAGCTTCAGTGAATATTTACTGAAGAGTCAATCTTTCGTTCACAATACAGGCACTTATTCAGTAGGAATGCAGTGCAGAAATTACATGACATGTAGTTAGGACGGCGTAGTATGAGGGAGCATAAAATCCAAACTCTGCGAGTGAGAGAATTAACGGAAATGGAGAAAAACAGTGCATTTTATTAGGACGAAATCGAACCTAAAATAAACGAACAGCGAACAGCAGTATAATTTTGGTGAACAGCTTAGTCCTTTGGAAAGGTGTAAAAGTATTCCTTCAATTAACCACTGTAATATTTAAGGTTGTTGTACCTATCTGGAAAAGAATAAGCGACAAAGAATAACTCCACGAGTCGTCTCTAAGGCAACACGCAAGATACACAAATAATACTGTCAACTTCCTGACAATGGAGTTCACGGTATTCAGTTAACCTTTCTACTGTACGCTGCACATACGCCATGAAGTATTGTATATCTGTCGGCATTTTGTACCAATAAGTTCTAATTAGTGGCAGAAAAGTTTCAATTCCTTTGAGGTTTTGATTTTCACATTTAACCAATATGAGAATATTCACTACAATTATTACCATACGCAGTGAAAAAAAGCAAACATTTACTTCATTCCTGCAAACTAACAAGCAAGCTTTGAAAGTGAATATTGTGAATGTAATTATAGAACGCAACAGCTAGTGTGAATTAGCATTTTACCCGGTGATCATAAATTTTTGGAAATGATTGTGACTCATTGTCAACAAACGTGCAATAACAGCATTTGCGAAATAAGGCTTTGTTTCAACCTATGTTAGCATACTGCAGAATATATGCGTCAGCGCTACAGATTACTCTGTTCTTGTTAGTGCTGTCGTTATTGTTGTGGTCTTCATTCCGAAGACTGGTTTGATTCCGTTCTCCAAACTAACCTGTTCTGAGCAAGCTTCTTCATCTACGAATAACTTACCGCAACTTAACATCCATTTGAACTTCCTTACTATATTCAAGCGATGTTCTCCCTCTATAATTTTTATCCCTCAGACTTACTTCCATTACCAAACTTACAACACCTTGACGCCTCAGGATGTCTTCTATCATCCGATTCCTTTTTTAGTCAATCTGTGCTATAAATTTTTATTTAAATCATTTCTATTCAGTACCTTCTCACTTATTATTCGATCCCACCATCGAATCTTCAGCGTTTTTCAATAATACCTCATTTCAAAAGCTTCTATTCTCTTCGTGTGTGAACTGCTTCTAGTCCATCTTTCACCTCCATGCAAAGCTACACTCCAGACAAATACCTTCAGAAAAGACTTCGTAACATTTAAGCTGACAGTAGATGTTAACAAATACGTCTCTTACAGAAATGTTTTTCTTACTAACGCAAACCTGCATTTTCTATCCTCTGTATTCCCACCATCATTTATTTTGCTGTTCAAATAACAAAACTCGTCAACTAGTTTTAGTGTCACGTTTGATAGTCTAATTCGTGATTTTATTCGACTGAATTCCACTACCCTTAATTTATTTTTGTTGATGTTCATCTTCTCGTTTCAGGACGCTATCTATTCTGTTCAACTGCTCCTCCAGTTAATTTGCTCTTTCTGACAGAAAGAGCAAACTGTAATGTGTTATTTCTTCGACTATAACTTTAATTCTCTTTCCAAATTTCTGCTTAGTTTTTCAACAACTTGTTCAGTGTACATATTGAATCACATTGGGGGCAGGTTACAATCTTGTCCACTCCATTCTCTACTATGGTTTCCCTTTCACATTCGTCGCCTCTTATAATTGAAGTCTGCTTTCTGTAGCTAACAGTTCATAGGGATGGGATAACTGAGGGTTCACATATGAAAGGGTAGAGTGGAACCGTGCTCTGCGACCTCATTGGGTCTGCGATTGGTGGAGTCACTGGCAACAAATCTGAAGATCAAAACGGGCGCTCAACCAAAAACAAAGTGGGTCAGGCACTCCCACATTCAATGAATTAGACATCGGGTATGATGGAAACCTGACAAGAATGGAACATTGGAAATTCAACAAGTCGACAGTTGTTATTCACATGTATTCTTCGTCAGTGCACTCCTCTAACACCTCTCGCTGCACAAAAAATTTCTACAACCATTCCATAATAGCAACACAAAATCTGATACGTACATAATCTCTAACCAGATAGAAATGAAGAGCGTAAACTTATTATAAACTCCAACAAATGTGCATCGAAACATGAACAGCCATCTGAAGATGAACCTATCCGTGCGTAACCGATAACAGCGCTAATTGAGTAAACAAACAGCGTTTTTGACAGCGGCTGGCTTCTGTTTTCTTCTTTGCAAGAATATATAAACCACGAATGCTGGTGGCTTCACATCAGCAAAACCCGTCTGCTTAACCATGTCATTGCTTTATACGCCGAGCAAGGTTCGTTGTGACCAGACATGTTATTGACTACTTTACCGGCCCTTCAGTGTGGATGTTCCATAATACCCCCCATCAGGCATTAAGAGGGTTTTCCGGTCTCGAGGTTTCAAAAATTGTTTTCTGCGTACATTTTGACTGTTTATAGTTTTATGAATTTGTGATCAAAAGGGTTTAGTCGGGAAATTACACTTTATACCTGAAGTTCACGTCCCTACGGAATCGCTCATTTGCCCACCCTAGCCGTTCTCGGCGCATAGGCGGTTGTCGACTGCAGTCAATATATCCTTCTCTGTGAAGCAATCATAACATTCTTTAGCTCGAAGGAAATATCATTATAGGTATTGTACCTGCCGACCTCTGTCTCAAGTGTATGTCTCAAGTGAAACGAAAAAAGCGTTTATGGCGGCACTTTATTACAGGAGTTCAACGAATGACAGTGCGCAGCGCGTTTACTGTTCTGAAAGTTGGTGTAAATGCGAGCAAGCCATGATGAATGGGATAGTGGTTACTTTTGACCGTGAGCTCCCACTGACGAGTGAGATTATTAAAGCAATTTTTTATGTATATAAACATCTGACTGACGACAATTTGATGGCGCGTTACCTTGAAGCATATACGCGGATAACGATGAAGCAATGATTTCATTAATTTGGACTTACTCTCCAAAGCACATGTTTTCGAGAGTAAAAGTCGTCCATGCGTCATTTTTAACGACGGATTTAAGGTTGTCTTGCATTAAAATGAAAGCCAAGGGAGTCGTTATCGGCACCACGGCTTACTCGTTCGCCACGAAAACGGTAGAGAAACGCCCAAAGAGTTCGTACCAGTGCTCGTTCCGGAGCAGCATCAAGGCTAGAGAGACTCTCGTTTTAGGTAATGAGATATTCTAAGAGGAGCAAGGTTACTGTATGACCCAGGAATAGCAGATGAAAAATCTTAAAGTTACGTACACAAAAGTCGAAGTCAAAACATTAAACGTGAATTTATCGAGATAAAGTTCTTTAAACTGATTTTCGTGGTTCAGAAAAACTACTCGATAAAACTGGATGCCTTTTTGTATTTAATAAAATAAATACTCGTAATTTTCGCCTGAACCTCAAAAAACAATATACACTCCTGGAAATGGAAAAAAGAACACATTGACACCGGTGTGTCAGACCCACCATACTTGCTCCGGACACTGCGAGAGGGCTGTACAAGCAATGATCACACGCACGGCACAGCGGACACACCAGGAACCGCGGTATTGGCCGTCGAATGGCGCTAGCTGCGCAGCGTTTGTGCACCGCCGCCGTCAGTGTCAGCCAGTTTGCCATGGCATACGGAGCTCCATCGCAGTCTTTAACACTGGTAGCATGCCGCGACAGCGTGGACGTGAACCGTAGTGCAGTTGACGGACTTTGAGCGAGGGCGTATAGTGGGCATGCGGGAGGCCGGGTGGACGTACCGCCGAATTGCTCAACACGTGGGGCGTGAGGTCTCCACAGTACATCGATGTTGTCGCCAGTGGTCGGCGGAAGGTGCACGTGCCCGTCGACCTGGGACCGGACCGCTGCGACGCACGGATGCACGCCAAGACCGTAGGATCCTACGCAGTGCCGTAGGGGACCGCACCGCCACTTCCCAGCAAATTAGGGACACTGTTGCTCCTGGGGTATCGGCGAGGACCATTCGCAACCGTCTCCATGAAGCTGGGCTACGGTCCCGCACACCGTTAGGCCGTCTTCCGCTCACGCCCCAACATCGTGCAGCCTGCCTCCAGTGGTGTCGCGACAGGCGTGAATGGAGGGACGAATGGAGACGTGTCGTCTTCAGCGATGAGAGTCGCTTCTGCCTTGGTGCCAATGATGGTCGTATGCGTGTTTGGCGCCGTGCAGGTGAGCGCCACAATCAGGACTGCATACGACCGAGGCACACAGGGCCAACACCCGGCATCATGGTGTGGGGAGCGATCTCCTACACTGGTCGTACACCACTGGTGATCGTCGAGGGGACACTGAATAGTGCACGGTACATCCAAACCGTCATCGAACCCATCGTTCTACCATTCCTAGACCGGCAAGGGAACTTGCTGTTCCAACAGGACAATGCACGTCCGCATGTATCCCGTGCCACCCAACGTGCTCTAGAAGGTGTAAGTCAACTACCCTGGCCAGCAAGATCTCCGGATCTGTCCCCCATTGAACATGTTTGGGACTGGATGAAGCGTCGTCTCACGCGGTCTGCACGTCCAGCACGAACGCTGGTCCAACTGAGGCGCCAGGTGGAAATGGCATGGCAAGCCGTTCCACAGGACTACATCCAGCATCTCTACGATCGTCTCCATGGGAGAATAGCAGCCTGCATTGCTGCGAAAGGTGGATATACACTGTACTAGTGCCGACATTGTGCATGCTCTGTTGCCTGTGTCTATGTGCCTGTGGTTCTGTCAGTGTGATCATGTGATGTATCTGACCCCAGGAAAGTGTCAATAAAGTTTCCCCTTCCTGGGACAATGAATTCACGGTGTTCTTATTTCAATTTCCAGGAGTGTATTTCCCATAATGTTTATATTTATTTACATTTAACAGCAATAAACTGGTCGGATTTCAGTACCTACGTTTTCAAGGGGCCGCCATTTTGAAATGCATTTCTGAATTTTTTCAAAAAAAAAAATGGCTCAAATGGCTCTGAGCACTATGGGACTTAACATCTATGGTCATCAGTCCCCTAGAACTTAGAACTACTTAAACGTAACTAACCTAAGGACATCACACTCATCCATGCCCGAGGCAGGATTCGAACCTGCGACCATAGCAGTCGCGCGGCTCCGGACTGAGAGCCTAGAACCGCTAGACCACCGCGGCCGGCCTGAATTTTCGAGATTCACGCCACAGAGAATTTAATTTTGATAGTGTACATATGTTTAATTTTGATTACGGACTTCACCCTAAATCGTGCGAAACGTTTAGTTGCGCAATCCGGGCAGAGGTATTTTGCCGCCGTCTTGTGCTGCTTCAGTTCAACAATTTACCGACCAGAACTGTTTACATGGTATTTACGATATGTACTTTTGTTTATCAATAAAGATTTAACAGAAAAAGTAATTTCTCGCAGAAAAAAGTGTTGAACATGAATATAAAGTAAGGCTCCGAGACCGAAAAACACTCTTAAGTACCTGTCATCTCGTCATAATCGAAACACAAGGTCTGACTTATCTATCAAAACAAACACATCCACAGTCTCCCTTTCTGTCGCCTCCATCCACCTCTGGAACAAACAACGCTGCGCTCTGCGCACAGTTCAATGTCCTGGTGTTTTCAGAAACCTACTGTCAGCGTCGTACCGCTTCCCCACAAATTAACGCGTACAGCCACTTTCCCTCTTTCAACCTTCCTCTCACAGCCACTGCTGCCAGCTCTCGTAGTTTAGATCTACCTGTTTGTAAACTGTCTTTGTTGTTGTACTTCTTATGAATGAGTGTAAACCGTGTTCTTCATTTTGCACTACTGTAATTTCAAATGTTACATAATATGTTATATATAACATGCTAGTTGCGACGGATGTAATGTGAAATTTGTAGAATGCCTGAGGTGGCGAAAGTCATGGGATAGCGATAAGCACATATACAGATGGCGATAGTATGGTGTTCACCAGGTAAAAGGGCGGTGCATTGGAGGAGCTGTCTTTTATACTCAGATGATTCATGTGTAAAGGTTTCCGACGTGATTATGGCCGCACAAGTGGAATTAACAGACTCTGAACGAGCAATGGTAGTTGGAGCTAGAAGCATAGCGCATTCCATTTCGGGAATTGTTACGTAAGTCTGTATTCCGAGATCCACAGTGTGAAGAATACCACAGTTCAGGCATTACCTCTCACCACGGACGACGAACTGACCGACGGCCTTCATTTAACGACCGAGAGCAGCGGCGTTTGCGTAGAGTTGTCAGTGCTAACAGACAAGCAACACTGCGTTGGATAACCGCAGAAATCAATGTGGGACGCTCGACGAACGTATCCGTTAGGACAATGCGACGAAATGCGGCGTTAATGAGCTACGTCAGCAGACGACGGACGCTGGAGGCTTGTATAAAGGCAGGACATCGCCTGCAGCGCCTCTCCTGGGCTGGAAAACCTTGGCCTAGTCAAATCCGATTTCAGTTGGTAAGACCTGATGGTGGGGTTGGAACGTGGCGCAGTCCCCACGAAGCCATGGACCCAAGCTGTCAACAAGGCAGTGTGCAAGTTGGTGGTAGCTGCATAAGAGTAGGGCGTGTGTTCACTTGGAATGGGCTGGGTCCTCTGGTCCAACTGAACGTTTTATTCACTGTCAATGGTTATGCTGAATTACATGGAGACCATTTGCAGCCATTCACTGACTTCATGTTCCCAAACGACAATGGAATTGTAACCGGTCCGCAATTGTTCGTGATCGGTTTGAAAAACATTTTGGACAATTCGAGTGAATGATTTGGCGACGCAGATCGCCCGATATCCCATCGAACATTCATGGGCTGTAATCGAGAGGTCAGTTCGTGCACAAGCACTTCCGCAGTTATGGAGGGCTATAGAGACAGCATGGCTGAATATTTCTGCAGGGGACTTCCAACGACTTGTTGAGTACATATCACGTCTAGTTATTGCGTTACGCTGGGAAAAATGACGTCCGGCACTATATTAGGAGGTATCCCATAACTTTTGTCATTTCAGTGTAATATTTCCAGGTTCAATAAATCGATAAAATAACTAAATAACTTTCAGTGCTCGTCATTTCAGTCATACCTCTGTGGAACAAGCTACATAGCAATATGCGTCAGATCCAAAATCAGGCTGAGTTAAGAATGAAATTAAAATAATTTTTCTTGTTATCATTGCCGTAACTACTCTGTTTACAGACCCAAGCTGTGTTGCTACTTTGTCGTGTAGCCATTACAGGTTTCAAGACGATAGATTCACCATCACAAAAATATTGACGACGGAAATTCCATGTAGCGTAGGTGTCCGCGAGGGTGCTGTTCCACACTGTCTGTTTTTCGAATGTTCAGAGAAGCGTGGAAATCTTGATTATAAATCCACGGAATAAGAATCTGTTCCAAACCTTCAACAACACCGTAAAATGACACAGGATTTTCGATAACATCATCATCCCATGAAACATTCATCACAACCGCAACTAGTCAATATGTTGAAATTAGTATATATCCCAAATGAATTTACAGCGTGTTAATAGATTAGTTATACGAAAAACTTAAATAACTTACAGAAATATTTGATACGGCACTGAATGCGGTACATCTTCAAGCCTTATTTACAACTGTTCATTGTAGCTACCTTTTGTAACATGGCAAATGTCTGTAATCAGTTTCCTGCCAAATACTTTGAAGAAAGCCATGATGAATGGTGGCAACTGCTTGTGTTATCCGTTGTCGCAGCTCGCCGAAGTTTCACGGAAGATGAGGAACAAACACTCTGTCTTTATTGGAACTCCATACACAGAATTCCAGTGGGATTACGTTGGGTGATCGTGATGGCCACGCTATTGTTTCAAGACGTCCAGTCCAAGTTGCTACATTCTTACGGAGATACGCAAAAATTCATCATCATCATTATCATCATCATTGGCGCAACAGCCCTCTGAGAACCTTGGCATTCTTTAAAAGATTGTTCCATTCTTCCCTGTTTAGTGCTGAACTCTTTCAATTTGGAATTCCAGTCCCTCTTATTTCCTCTCTGACACCTTCCTCCCACCTTACCTTTGACCTTGCTACTCTGCTCCTTGTTTCAGGCACTGCGCTGAGTATTTTCAGACTCATTCTGTCGTTTGCTCTCAGAACCTGTCCTGCCCATCCCAGTCTTTTAACCTTACTACAGCTATCAGTGACTGGTTCAGTAAACAGATTATATAATTCATAGTTGAATATCCTTCCACAGACACCATTTTCTTCCACTGGACAAAAATTTGTCTTTCCTTCAAATATACCCATTTGCCGTTCATCAAATTTTGTTAATGTCCTTGTTTCGTCAACGTAAGTTAACAGTGGCCTTACTAAAACTGCATATATCATAACTTTAGTTTCCCTGAACAATAACTTTAGATTTCATATATTTTCTGAAGCCATTGTAGCATTTGTTGGCGGGCAATATTCATTTCAGAGCTGTTCATACAGTTTACTTCTGACCCAAGGTAAGTGAAACTGCGTACGACATCAAACCTGTATGAACAAATTTCTATGGATGGGGGCATATTTCGATAATCTTAGTTACAAGCAAATGATTGGTTTTGCCATCATTTATCTATAGTTTCATCTTTATAGCAGCTCTTTCAAGACTTGTAAAGGCTTGCGTTTATATCAGTATCATCAGCATATGTCAGCATTTGAACTAGTATAAGACAGTCCCTCCTGCATTGAAGCCCGCATCTCTTATTACCTTTCCCAAGGCTGTATATTAAACAGAAGTCAGGATAATGTGTCTCCCTTTCTTACGTGATTTTTGTGGTCACAGCACTTGATAACATACTCGGTATTTTGACTCCGGGTGTGTTCCATAGTAGCTTTCACAGAATATGTTATCAAGTGCTGCGATACGCGAAAATTTCAAGATGATAACGTGGTGGCCGCCACCTTGTTGGAAAATAATTGAAGTTCCCATGTCCTGTTGTTAGTGAGGCGTAAGATAATGTTCAAGTAAGTCCAGGTTTGCTATGCCGGCTACAGCACAACACAAAAAAACATTTAGCTTAGGCCAGTCCGGTGCATGTTCGATTATGTGACGTGGTTTCTGCTCATACTTCATCTGAACATTACGCCGATTCACTTTACCGCAGGTATGAAAGGTGGCTTCCTGAACAGAGTTTTATCAAGAAAATCATTTTCAGTCTGCATTTTCTCAAACATTTCTACACAAAACTCAGTTCGACTTCGTCACTTTCTCTCAAAACTTGAAATAGTTCCAGTTTGTAGCATTTGAATGAAAGGCGTCTCCATCTCATCTTCCACACTAACACTACGCATATTCAGTTCTAAGCCGGTACATCTTGTTGATTTTCCCAGACTATGAATGTAAGACTGCCGAACATGTTTAGTTGCTGTGTCAGAAATAGTGGACCGACGCTGACACGGCGTCCTGTGTAATACACAGTCAGTTTCGGTGAAACTATTCTTCCAACTACACTGAAGTGCCAAAGAAACTGGTACAGACATGCGTATGCAAATACAGAGATATGTAAACAGGCAGAATACGGCGCTGCGGTCGGCAACGACTATAAAAGGCAACAAGTGTCAGGTGTTAGTTCGGTTGCTGCTGCTACAATGACAAGTTATCAAGATTTGAGAGAGTTTGAACGTGGTGTTATCGTCGGCGTACGAGCGATGGGACACACCATCTCCGAGGCAGCGATGAGGTTTAGATTTTCCCGTACGACCATTTCACGAGTGTATCGCGAATATCAGGAATCCGGTAAAACATCAACTCTCCTAAAACGCTGCGGTCGGAAAAAAGGCCTGCGAAAAGGTGCTCAACGACGATTGAAGAGAATCGTTCAACGTGACAGAGGTGCAACCCTTCCGCAGATTGCTGCAGATTTCAGTGCTGGGCCATCAAAAAGTGTCAGAGTGTGAACCATTCAATGAAACATCATCGATATGGGCTTTCGGAGCTGAAGACCCACTCGTGTACCCTTGATGACTGCACGACACAAAGCTTTAGGCTCGCCCGGGTCCGTCTGGTCGGACGAGTGTCGTTTCAAATTCAATCGAGTGGATGGACGTGTACGGGTATGGATGATGATGATGATGATGTGTGGTTTGTGGGGTTCTCAACTGCGCGGTCATCAGTGCACATACAAATACACAATCTGTACGCAGTCCAATCTAGCCACTTTAACGAATGATGATGGAATGATGACAACACAAATACCCAGTCCCCAGGCAGAGAAAATTCCAAACCCGGCCGGGAATCGAACCCACGACCCCGTGATCCAGAGGTAACAACGGGTACGAAGACAGTCTCATGAACGCATGCCAGCAGAGGACTTTTCAAGCTGGTGATCTGTAATGGCGTGGAGCGTGTGCAGATGGAGTGAAATGGGACTCCTGATACTTCTAAATACGACTCTGACAGATGACACGTACGTAAGCATCCTGTCTGATCACCGGCATCCATTCATGTCCATTGTGCATTCCGACGGACTTGGGAAGTTCCAGCAGGACAATACTACATCCCACATGTCCACAATTGCTACAGAGTGGCTCCAGGAACACTCTTTTGAGTTTAAACACTTCGCTAGCCACCAAACTCGCCAGACATGAACATTATTGAACATATCTGGGAGACCTTGCAACGTGCTGTTCGGAAGAGATCTCCGCCGCTCGTACTCTTACGGATTTATGGACAGCCCAGCAGGATTCATTGTGTCAGTTTCCTCTAGCACTACTTCAGACGTTAGTCGAGTCTGTGTCACGTCGAGTTGCGGCATTTCTGCGTGCTCGCGGGGCCCCTGCCCCTACACGATGTTACGCAGGTGCACTAGATCCTTTGGCTCTTCAGTGTATAATACTTTGATGAAGTGGCTTGTGATATTTAGCCCTGATTTGTTTCTGAGTTGTAGTACTGGATTTGGGTTCATGAAAATTAAACAATACCGTGCACGCTTTCCATCGTTATAGAAGTCCATGATGACCTTTGGAATAACTCATTCGAGCATCCCACGTACAGGAAAATTCGGAAACTAACAGTGTTGGGCGGGAATAAAAGGTGAAGATATACTGCATTCAGAGCTGTTTTCACAATTACAGGTTACTTTCGTATAACCAATTTACAAACACCCTGTATACACGCGAACCTGTCGGTACGAAAACTGCAATGGCGCTATGTATTTTTAATGAATAGCATCGTTAACAACTCTTAGTGCTCTATTGTTTTTATTATTTACATATTACCTGTATCTCAACACGGCTACGGAAGCATCATGAGAATTTTCGAAAAAATAGCAAAAATTCACTGTCGAATTGGGTTCTTTATAATACATAGATATTATTTACTAAAACGGAGTTTCATTGCCTCCATACCACGAAAACTATGCCATAGATTAATCAGTGATTTCTCTTATAAAAGTTCTGCTGTATTTACTGATGGTAATTACTATTATGGTTAAAAGCGGCGGTACTGTAAAAGAAAATAGTCATATGTTGTCTTTTGTTTTAAAGACCTCCCTTCCTCAATCATAGTTTTATAAGTAATTTAGGAGTTTGGCTTCTTTTGTGACTGTATAAGACCAAACAAAATTAAAAGCTAACAAATGCACAGACATATAATTACTAATGGACCTAGTTAATTCCAAAGCGGATGATATAGTATCTATAACTTACTTATCACGAGTACAACGGCCGCAACACTTACCATACACACTAGTGTCCCGCGTGCTTCAACTTTGGAATACGTTTCCAGTTGCAGCGCGTTTCACTCTCCTACTGTAATAGATCTGTGTCTGGAGGAAACCTCGAACATTTACCCTCTTCTGACATTGTGCCACTCTTGTTGAGCAGTGCTCACAGCGCAGTAAGACTCGTGTAACCCACGTCCGAAAGTCCCTACATATCCTGGCGTTACCATTCCGCATCAAGTAATATTCAATAATTATTTAGAAGGATCGTCATTTTAGTGGCTGACAGCCGTTTCACAATGTATCTCACCAGAGAGCTATGCTTCCCCTTTATACCATTCCCTGGGGAAATAGCTCTAGCGGTACATCGTGGAATGTTTTGACGTCACGTGAGATCCAGAGCGAATGGACCTCCCCTCATACAGTTGAGGGATCCTCGCTTTCGCCGACATTATCTTGCCACCCCTCTGTCAGACGGGACTTTCTCGCGTGCCGAAGGCTGTAGTTCCAACAGAGCAGGCAGACCGAAGACTTTGGCCGCAGACAAGCATTACTAACCTCTTCTGCTTGCTAGCGGACAGAGGTACAGAGGTTGCACAATGTTTTGCACAATATAACACCCAAATAGGGCCGTGTCTTATGACTGTCATTTCACATTACTGGGACGCACGGTAAAAGCATGTGTGTAAACTGCCAATGAATAGGGAATGACTTTTTTTTTGCCTTCGTAGCGGGAACTACACTACTGGCCATTAAAATTGCTACACCAAGAAGAAATGCAGATGATAAACGGGTGTTCATTGGACAAATATATTATACTATAACTGACATGTGATTACATTTTCACGCAATTTTTGGTGCATAGATCCTGAGAAATCAGTACCCAGAACAACCACCTCTGGCCGTAACCTTGGCCTTGATACGCCTGGGCATTGAGTCAAACTGAGCTTGGATGGCGTGTACAGGTACAGCTGCCTATGCAGCTTCAACACGATACCACAGTTCATCAAGAGTAGTGACTGGCGTATTGTGACGAGCCAGTTGCTCTGCCACCACTGACCGGACGTTTTCAGTTGGTGAGAGATCTGGAAAATGTGCTGGCCAGGGCAGCAGTCGAACATTTTCTGTATCCAGAAAGGCCCGTACAGGACCTGCAACATGCAATCGTGCATTATCCTGCTGAAATGTAGGATTTCGCAGGGATCGAGTGAAGGGTAGAGCCACGGGTCATAACACATCTGAAATGTAACGTCCACTGTTCAAAGTGCCGTCAACACGAACAAGAGGTGACCGAGACGTGTAACCAATGACACCCCATACCATCACGGCGGGTGATTCGCCACTATGGCGATGACGAATACACGCTTCCAATGTGCGTTCACCGCGATGTCGCCAAACACGGATGCGGCCATCATGATGCTGTAAACTGAACCAGGGTTCATCCGAAAAAGTGACGTTTTGCCATTCGTGCATCTAGGTTCGTCGTTGAGTACACCATCGCAGGCGCTCCTGTCTGTGATTCAGCGTCAAGGGTAATCGCAGCCATGGTCTCCGAGCTGATAGTCTATGCTGCTGCAAACGTCGTCGAACTGTTCATGCAGATGGTTGTTGTTTTGGAAACGCCCGCATCTGTTGGCTCGGGGATCGAGACGTGCCTGCACGATCCGTTACAGCCATGCGGATAAGATGCCTGTCATCTCGACTGCTAGTGATACGAGGCCGTTGGGATCCAGCACGGCGTTCCGTATTACCCTCCTGAAACCACCGATTCCATATTGTGCTAACAGTCACTGGATCTCGACCAACGCGAGCGGCAATGTCGCGATACGATAAACCGCAATCGCGATAGGCTACAATCCGACCTTTATAAAAGTCGGAAACGTGATAATACGCATTTCTCCTCCTTACACGAGGCAGCACAACAACGTTTCACCAGGCAACGCCGGTCAACTGCTGTTTGTGTATGAGAAATCGGTTGGAAACTTACCTCATGTCAGCGCGTTGTACGTGTCGCCACCGGCGTCAACCTTGTGTGAATGCTCTGAAAAGCTAATCATTTGCATATCACAGCATCTTCTTTCTGTCGTTTAAATTTCGCGTCTGTAGCACGTCATCTTCGTGGTGTAGCAATTTTAAAGGCCAGTAGTGTGCATCAAGAAACTTATCGAAGGAAGTCGGCATTTTCCACTTCCGGTGTATTGGAACACGACTGGTTTCTGCTCTTTACGTCATTTCCACGTGATTTTCTGTGTAATAGACAGACTACACTACATTACCTAGCGATAACATTAGAAGCGTCTTTGCAGCACATGTCCTAAACAAAAACATGCGTCCAAGAACGTTAACGAAAAGCTCCAAATTTGTATTGCGCTGAGAAAGGGAAGCAATTCAAAATCTTAGAAGATACCGAAATTTTCAGTCGTTTGAAAAGTCAGCCAGATATACTTATTAACGAACAAACAGACCTACAAAACAGGAAGTTTCTCGGTAACCTCACTTACATTCTGCTGATGACCAATCAGAAATCATCTATACAATGAATTAAATAATAGTCTTATCACACCATATATTTTAATACTTTTTACTTTCAGTGTTATTATTAAACGTTTTCGCCCTTAAGACAGTGTTTGAACTTGAATATTACATGATTATTCAGTTTTTCCATCACCTTTCCTTTTCCCAAAATCTCTTCATTTTTGGACCGTGTTTCTGGTTCCCTAATTCAGTTAATATTTTCCCTGTTTTCTTCCACCTTTTTGCTTCATATTTCATGTTCATAATTTTGTTTTCTGAATATGTCTCGTCCATTTATCATTTCTCTACTGATTCTTGCTTATTTTAGATCTTCTGCTGTTTCTTGAAGCCAATTGGTAGGTTTTTTTTTCATTGAACTGGTTCAGCATCAAAAATTCTGTCTATTATTTAATTCTAAGTATGTTTCCATAGAATGTTACTCGGCATTTTCTGATCGTGTCTGCGAGTCTGCCTGTGTGTTAGTTTAATTCTTTGGTTAGTCTCTTAATCCATGTGCCGTCTCTGCGTATTGCTCCAAACACTTTTGTTGAAGATTTTACGTTTTTAGTTTTTCTGTCTATGTGGTGCCTGGTGCTCCGATTGTGGTTGTTTTTGAAGGGTAGACTGCTTTGGTAGTACAAATGTATTTTAGTGCCTGAGTTTGGTCTGTCATAATTTGTTTCTTTTATCTGTAGTGCATGCACTTGAGTTTTTGCGCATTCTGAAGAGTTTTTGCTCGTTTCATGTTGGATGCTTTGTTTGGTCCTCCTGTTTATACGTATTCCCCTAGCTATCTGAATGTTTCTACTCTGTTTAGCTTCCCGTATTTTGTGTATATGACTTGTGAGTTGTTGTTCTTTCTTTCCCTGTACTGCGTTTTCTCATACGATATCTGTAGAGCTGTTTTGGTAGCGACTTCGCGTTAGTATTCCAGTATTTCTCGTGCTTCTTGCTTATTGTTGCTGAATATTCCCTGGTTATCTACAAATGGTGGGAATTTTATGATTGCCGTGTTCGCACGCGTTTTTCCTACCCCCATCCGTCTTACTTTTACTTCCCACTGTTTGATAATTTTGTCCAATACCATGCTGAATAGAAGCGGTGAGAGACCATCTCCTAGACTGACCGCTGTATGTACACTATGTGATCAAAAGCATCCGGACACCAGGCTGAAAATGACTTATAAGTTCGTGACGCCCTCCATCAGTAATGCTGGAATTCAATATGATGTTGACCCACCCTTAGCCGTGATGACAGCTTCCACTCTTGCAGGAACACATTCAGTCAGGTGCTGGAAGGTTGCTTGGGGAATGGCAGCCCATTCTTCACGGAATGCTACACTGAGGTGAGGTATCGATGTCGGTCAGTGAGGCCTGGCACGAAACCGGCGTTCCAAAACATCCCATAGTGTTCTATAGGATTCAGGTCAGGACTCTGTGCAGCCCAGTCCATTACAGGGATGTTATTGTCGTGTAACCACTGCCCCACAGGTCGTGCATTATGAACAGGTGCTCGATCGTGTTGAAAGATGCTATCAGCATCCCCGAATCGCACTTCAAGAGTGGGAAGCAAGAAGGTGCTTAAAACATAAACATACACCTGTGCTGTGATAGTGCCACGCAAAACAACAGGGGGTGCAAGCCCCCTCCATGGAAAACACAACCACAGGGTAACACCACCGCCTCCGAATTTTACTGTTGGCACAACACACGCTGACAGATGACGTTCACCGGGCATTCGGCATACCCACACCCTGCCATCGGATTGCCACATTGTGTACCGTAATTTGTCACTCCGCACAACGTTTTTCCACTGTTCAATCGTCCAATTTTTACGCTCCTTACGCCAAGCGACTCGTCGTTGGGCATTTACCTGCGTGATGTGTGGCTTATGACTTACGAGCAACCGCTCGACCATGAAATCCAAGTTTTTCCACCTCCCGCCTGTCATAGTAGTTGCAGTGGATCCTAATGCATTTTCGAATTCCTGTGTGATGGTCTGGATAGATGTCTGCCTATTACACATTACGACCCTCTTCAACTAACGGCAGTCTCAGTCAACAGACGAGGTCGGCCTGTACGCTTTTGTGCTGCACGTATCCCTTCATGTTTCCACTTCACTATCCCATCGGAAACAGTGTACCTAGGGATGTTTAGGAGTGGAAATCTCGCGTACGGACGTATGCCACAAGTAACACCCAATCACCTGACCACGTTCGAAGTCTGTGAGCTACGCGGAGCTCCCCTTTCAGCTCTCTCACGATGTTAATGTCTACTGAGGTCGCTGTTGTAGAGTACCTGGCAGTAGGTGGCAGCAAAATGCACCTAACATGAAAAACGTATGTTTTTTGGGGGTGTCCGGATACTTCTGATCACGTATTGTATGTCGAATGGTTCGCAGATTTCTCTCACACATTTTGTGAGCGTCTGTTGTACGAGTGTCCTACTTTTTCTGTTTATTCCACACTGTTCTGGTGTTCTAAAGGGAGTATTTCTGCGCAGTAGTAGCCCTTCTTAAATTCCAACACATTGACTATGGTATTGTTCGTCTGTCTGATGTTTCAGGTGCGTCTGCAGGTTCAAAATCTGTCCAATACAGGATCCTCCTTTTCTGATGCCTGCTTCTTATTCATCTGTTTTTGTATCAGTTTGTGTTTCTAGTCCGTTGAGTAATGTCTCGGAGAGAATTTTGCAAGTGACCGGTAATAATGAGGTACCTCTGTAATTATTAGGGTCAGTTTTGTCGACCTTTTTCGTGGAGTATGTGAATTAACGTGCATTTCCATTCCTGCGGAATTTTCTCTGTAATCCATATTTCTAAATATCTCTACGGTAGAATCATTCACTGGGGTTCTGAAGAATTTTGGTTGTGATTGCACTGGGAACCGCTTGTCACGAGATGGATAGTAGTTATGTGCTCTTGTTTATTTGAAGAGTTGTGTTTCAAAGTAGCTCTTAAGGTATGCATTTTAGAGCACATGTTTGCTGGACTATTTTGTTTCGTATGATCATTCCTTTCATATATCTGAATAATGACCATCACTTCTGAATCACCCTGTACAAAAGAAAGTATCGCTTGAACGAGTCCACATACTAATGAAATGGTTTTTTTTTCTTTTTTTTACATTTTAGAATATAGTCACAGTAATTAGTACACCCGAAATGACGCAAGCTGGCATTTTAAATCAAAATATTCCCACCAGAAGCTAACGTTCGGGGCAAATAACATGGCGGACGTCGTTTTCAAATTTTTGACGTCATGACAACTCCGTTAATATACGTCCTCGGTTCTACGCTGCTGAACTTAAATGAATGACATCGATGATCATTCAGCATAGATATACACTCCTGGAAATGGAAAAAAAAACACATTGACACCGGTGTGTCAGACCCACCATACTTGCTCCAGACACTGCGAGAGGGCTGTACAAGCAATGATCACACGCACGGCACAGCGGACACACCATGAACCGCGGTGTTGGCCGTCGAATGGCGCTAGCTGCGCAGCATTTGTGCACCGCCGCCGTCAGTGTCAGCCAGTTTGCCGTGGCATACGGAGCTCCATCGCAGTCTTTAACATTGGTAGCATGCCGCGACAGCGTGGACGTGAACCGTATGTGCAGTTGACGGACTTTGAGCGAGGGCGTATAGTGGGCATGCGGGAGGCCGGGTGGACGTACCGCCGAATTGCTCAACACGTGGGGCGTGAGGTCTCCACAGTACATCGATGTTGTCGTCAGTGGTCGGCGGAAGGTGCACGTGCCCGTCGACCTGGGACCGGACCGCAGCGACGCATGGATGCACGCCAAGACCGTAGGATCCTACGCAGTGCCGTAGGGGACCGCACCGCCACTTCCCAGCAAATTAGGGACACTGTTGCTCCTGGGGTATCGGCGAGGACCATTCGCAACCGTCTCCATGAAGCTGGGCTACGGTCCCGCACACCGTTAGGCCGTCTTCCGCTCACGCCCCAACATCGTGCAGCCCGCCTCCAGTGGTGTCGCGACAGGCCTGAATGGAGGGACGAATGGAGACGTGTCGTCTTCAGCGATGAGAGTCGCTTCTGCCTTGTTGCCAATGATGGTCGTATGCGTGTTTGGCGCCGTGCAGGTGAGCGCCACAATCAGGACTGCATACGACCGAGGCACACAGGGCCAACACCCGGCATCATGGTGTGGGGAGCGATCTCCTACACTGGCCGTACACCACTGGTGATCGTCGAGGGGACACTGAATAGTGCACGGTACAGCCCAACCGTCATCGAACCCATCGTTCTACCATTCCTAGACCGGCAAGGGAACTTGCTGTTCCAACAGGACAATGCACGTCCGCATGTATCCCGTGCCACCCAACGTGCTCTAGAAGGTGTAAGTCAACTACCCTGGCCAGCAAGATCTCCGGATCTGTCCCCCATTGAGCATGTTTGGGACTGGATGAAGCGTCGTCTCACGCGGTCTGCACGTCCAGCACGAACGCTGGTCCAACTGAGGCGCCAGGTGGAAATGGCATGGCAAGCCGTTCCACAGGACTACATCCAGCATCTCTACGATCGTCTCCATGGGAGAATAGCAGCCTGCATTGCTGCGAAAGGTGGATATACACTGTACTAGTGCCGACATTGTGCATGCTCTGTTGCCTGTGTCTATGTGCCTGTGGTTCTGTCAGTGTGATCATGTGATGTATCTGACCCCAGGAATGTGTCAATAAAGTTTCCCCTTCCTGGGACAATGAATTCACGGTGTTCTTATTTCAATTTCCAGGAGTGTATAACCTTTGCACGACTAACAACAAAAGAGGTTTGCCTAAAGGGTCAATATTAGCCCCGTTACTCCCGACGTCGTACATCACAGATATTCCTGATACATTTTATGAAATAATTGGTGTAATACAATACACGAACGTGCTACACATATAAGCGGATAGTAGATCACTGGAGGGTTGTACCATAAAGGTTAACAATACCATTCAATGTATTACACAGCTGAATGAATGCAATGGTGTCACGAGAGCAGCAAACTAATCAACTGGACACTCAATACATGATATTTGTGTAGAAAATTACAGACTGTCGATCAAAATCTGCTTGAAGTACTTGAGATCATGAATCGACAATAAACTTAAATGAAGCTGATATTTAAAAGAAATACTGGAAAGGCATTAGAAAGAGATGAATATTATTCGATTAAGGTCTAGGTTGAAATGATGAGTGGACCACACTTGGACAAGGGTGTTTACGCTACGAATCGGCATCAAAAACCTCATTATCACAAATAGGTAAAACAAAATGCGAGTATACACTGGGAATAAAGAGATGTGCCTTAAAAATACACTTTTGATGGACGGGTTACACACGTGACCAACTGACTAAAAGTTGTCTCATATAAAGCAGGCCGCACGCAGTCTAGGCAAAATAGCAAGTCCCTACTAGACAAAGAAGGAATTACCGGCAATAGTGCAAAACTATATTGAAACGTAACACCACACTGATAACCCCAATACCAAGGTAAATCTGGAGTGCTACTAAACAGAATTGATGGACAACATTGTTATTTGTGATTTTGAGATACATGATGTGTACTGGCGTAACCAGAAGCGCCGGAACGAAGATGCAGTACGCAGGATCAGAGGTGGCCGTGAGGAAATGTCGGCCAATGGTGTGAGGAATTGGACCGCGCCGCACCAAAAGCGACACCTGGAAGAAGTGAATATAAGCGCCGCTCCTGCTAGCCTAGTCGGCTCAGATTGCCGCTGAGTACTGACATTAGTGGAACGTACACTCCTAGAAATTGAAATAAGAACACCGTGAATTCATTGTCCCAGGAAGGGGAAACTTTATTGACACATTCCTGGGGTCAGATACATCACATGATCACACTGACAGAACCACAGGCACATAGACACAGGCAACAGAGCATGCACAATGTCGGCACTAGTACAGTGTATATCCACCTTTCGCAGCAATGCAGGCTGCTATTCTCCCATGGAGACGATCGTAGAGATGCTGGATGTAGTCCTGTGGAACGGCTTGCCATGCCATTTCCACCTGGCGCCTCAGTTGGACCAGCGTTCGTGCTGGACGTGCAGACCGCGTGAGACGACGCTTCATCCAGTCCCAAACATGCTCAATGGGGGACAGATCCGGAGATCTTGCTGGCCAGGGTAGTTGACTTACACCTTCTAGAGCGCGTTGGGTGGCACGGGATACATGCGGACGTGCATTGTCCTGTTGGAACAGCAAGTTCCCTTGCCTGTCTAGGAATGGTAGAACGATGGGTTCGATGACGGTTTGGATGTACCGTGCACTATTCAGTGTCCCCTCGACGATCACCAGTGGTGTACGGCCAGTGTAGGAGATCGCTCCCCACACCATGATGCCGGGTGTTGGCCCTGTGTGCCTCGGTCGTATGCAGTCCTGATTGTGGCGCTCACCTGCACGGCGCCAAACGCGCATACGACCATCATTGGCACCAAGGCAGAAGCGACTCTCATCGCTGAAGACGACACGTCTCCATTCGTCCCTCCATTCACGCCTGTCGCGACACCACTGGAGGCGGGCTGCACGATGTTGGGGCGTGAGCGGAAGACGGCCGAACGGTGTGCGGGACCGTAGCCCAGCTTCATGGAGACGGTTGCGAATGGTCCTCGCCGATACCCCAGGAGCAACAGTGTCCCTAATTTGCTGGGAAGTGGCGGTGCGGTCCCCTACGGCACTGCGTAGGATCCTACGGTCTTGGCGTGCATCCGTGCGTCGCTGTGGTCCGGTCCCAGGTCGACGGGCACGTGCACCTTCCGCCGACCACTGACGACAACATCGATGTACTGTGGAGACCTCACGCCCCACGTGTTGAGCAATTCGGCGGTACGTCCACCCGGCCTCCCGCATGCCCACTATACGCCCTCGCTCAAAGTCCGTCAACTGCACATACGGTTCACGTCCACGCTGTCGCGGCATGCTACCAGTGTTAAAGACTGCGATGGAGCTCCGTATGCCACGGCAAACTGGCTGACACTGACGGCGGCGGTGCACAAATGCTGCGCAGCTAGCGCCATTCGACGGCCAACACCGCGGTTCCTGGTGTGTCCGCTGTGCCGTGCGTGTGATCATTGCTTGTGCAGCCCTCTCGCAGTGTCCGGAGCAAGTATGATGGGTCTGACACACCGGTGTCAATGTGTTCTTTTTTCCATTTCCAGGAGTGTATTTGCGGAGCGTGCTACAAGAACAACTAATTGTGATACGTTATCAAGTGCTTACTTGGACTTGGTGTATAGCAAGAACTTTACTGTTTTCATGTCGCCTCTCTCTGCTGACATTTTCTGTAATCAAAGTTAAGTATTGTCAATTTGCTTTCTAGGAATACAACTACTAATCTTATTTGTCTGAATTGTTGTATAACATTCCGCGAACGCAGCATCATTCAGGCACCCTATTACCGACGAGTGGGCAAGATCCCACGTGATGAACTCTCTCATCCCATCCTCGTACTACAGAAACATTATATATAAACCTGCGAGCAAGTACAATATAATGACATTGTTATGAAATGACGTATCAAAAGCAGGCCGGGGTGGCCGAGCGGTTCTAGGCGCTACAGTCTCGAACCGCGCGACCGCTACGGTCGCTGGTTCGAATCCTGCCTCGCTGCAGTCCGGAACCGCGGGACTGCTACGGTCGCAGGTTCGAATCCTACCTCGGGCAGGGGTGTGTGTGATGTCCTTAGGTTAGTTAGGTTTAAGTAGTTCTAAGTTCTAGGGGACTTATGACCTAAGATGTTGAGTCCCATAGTGCTCAGAGCCATTTGAACCATTTGAATCCTGCCTCGGGCATGGATGTGTGTGATGTCATTAGGTTAGTTAGGTTTAAGTAGTTCTACGTTCTAGGGGACTGATGACCTCAGCAGTTAAGTCCCATAATGCTCAGAGCCATTTGACGTATCAAAACCTGATCAAACCACTAAACGTGCTTACGTGCATTCGAAACAGGTGCAACTTGGAATATGGAAACTTTAGTTTGTTCTAATTGGGCGTGATGCAGACGCCAAATCGTTCTTCCGGAAGAGAAGATAATATAAATATTACGCCTTGTCTGGGAATATATATTTATGGTGTGACACGAATACAAAATGGTACATTGGGAATTTAAATTATTCCAGATTTAAAATATTCCTGTTGAGGGTCCGCCGTTGTGGCCTAGCGGTTCTAGGCGCTTCAGTCTGGAACCGCGCGACCGTTACGGTCGCAGGTTCGAATCCTGCCCCTGGCATGTATGTGTGTGATGTCCTTAGCTTAGTTACGTTTAAGTAGTTCTAAGTTCTAGGGGACTGATGATCTCAGATGTTAAGTCCCATAGTGTTCAGAGCCATTTGAACCATTTTATTTCTGTTGAGGAGCAGAAAAAACAAATACATCGTTTTAATGCGTTTTAGCTATAAAATAGGCAGTGACATGAACAACAAAATGTGCATTGGAAGAGTCTGTAAAATGACCGATAAAAACAAGCTGTAAAAAGAGCAAATAAAAAGGATTAATAAAGTGAATCGTAAGCTGAGCAGATGTATGAACATTAAAAATAGAAATAAAAAGAACATATGTGAGGCAACTAACATGAGGGAGGTACTCACCTCTGCCAAAACAGGGAACTGCTAGTTTATTTTGCCGCTAGGCCAAAAGCTTTGTCTGGAGCTGCCAAAGTGTACGGTAGACGGCAGAATTCGCTTCGGTCCCATCATGCCTTGAAGCAAATGGCCGTTTCGCCTCGTCTTCCTCCCGCTGAAGCAACCTGTTATTTCACACATTTATCTTGTATTTAACATGGACGCATTCGACCGGCAGCCTTCGGTGTAATGGTGAGATGCAGAAAGCTGCGTGCAGTTCAGCTGCATTCGTACGATTAGGTTACATGATAGTATACAGGGTAGTCAGCAATAGTTTGGAAAGCTTGAGCTAGGAATGTGCAGGGGAGGTTGTGCTGAGGAATAACTGTGAAGAAAAGAAATTAGAAACGTTCCGCCATTTCTGAGTTAGTTAACACTGGAGTTGGCTAATCAGGAACTGGATTCGTGATTTCCTCTCAGAGAGGTCACAGTTCGTAGTGATAGACAGTAAATCATTGAGTAGAACAGAAGTGATATCTGGCGTTCCGCAAGGTAGTGTCATAGACCCTCTGTTGTTCCTGATTTATATAAATGATCTGGGTGATAATATCTGAGCAGCCCCCTTAGATTATTTGCAGATGACGCTGTAATTTCAAATGGCTCTGAGCACTATGGGACTTTACATCTGAGGTCATCAGTCCCCTAGAACTTAGAACTACTTAAACGTAAGAACATTACATACATCCATGCCCGAGGCATGGTTCGAACCTGCGACCGTAGCGGTCGCGCGGTTCCAGACTGAAGCGCCTAGAACCCCTTGGCCACATCGGCCGGCCGCTGTAATTTACCGTCTAGAAAAATCATCAGACGATCAATTCCAATTACAAAATGATCTAGAGAGAATTTCTGTATGGTGCGAAAAGTGGCAGTCAGCACTAAACAGAGAAAAGTGCGAGGTCATTCACATGTGTACTAAAAGAAATTAGATAAATTTCGGGTATAGGATAAATCGCACAAATCTAAGGGCTGTCAATTCGACTAAATCCCTAGGAATTTCAATTACGAACAACTTAAATTGGAAAGACCACATAGATAATATTGTGGGGAAGACGAAATAGAGACTGCGCTTTGTTGGCAGAACACTTAGAAAATGCGACAAACTCACTAAAGAGGCAGCCTACATCACACTTGTCCGTCCTCTGCTGGAATATTGCTGCGCGGTATGGGATCCTTACCGGGAAGGATTGTCGGAGAACATCGAAAAAGTACAAAGAAGGGCAGCTCGTTTCGTGTTATTGCGCAGTAGGGGTGAGAGGCACTCTCACCCCTACTGATATGATAAGCGAGTTGGGATGGCAGTCGCTGAAACAAAGACGGTTTCCTTTGCGGCGAGATATATTTACGAAATTTCAATCACCAACTTTCTCTTCCGAATGCGAAAATATTTTGTTAGCACCCATCTACGTAGGGAGAAATGATCATAACAAAATAAGAGAAATCAGAGCTCGAACGGAAAGATTTAGGTGTTCCTTTTTCCCATGCGCCATTCGAGAGTGGAATGGCAGAGAATTAGCATGAAAATGGTTCGATGAACCCTCTGCCAGGAACTTAAGTGTGAATTTCAGAGTAACCATGTAGATGTAGATGTAGATGTAGGGCGTTGCCTGCACAAATCAAGCAGTTACACGCGCTAAAATGCGGTAGTGCACAGACGTCCGTGGTTCTGTGATTCGCGACTTGTTGAAATGCTCGTTACTAGTTAAAACGTGCAGTTTTCGGAAGTGAAAAAATTAAGGTAAGCTAGCAAAAGCTAATTTCTTCAGTTTGAGGAAACCAAACGAAGAACACGTTTGGGGAAACTGCCCCTAGCAGGTTGTTTGAATGAGCGCGCGACAACCTGATTGTTTAACTATAATGCTAAACAACTCGGAAAGGGGGAAAAGTATCGATTTTTTCTTGCTAATTATTTCTCAGGACAACCCCCCCTGACACATTCTTACAAGCTTTTCGGATTGTTTCTGACCACCCTATATAAGTCAGCCGAAATCGTGTCTTCTCGCGTTGTCTTTTACGCGTGAATTTCGTGTGCGGAATACTGGGTCTCTGTTCAAGTTTTCAATTTCTTCAGTACACGTACTGATCCGAAATCACCTCCGTGCCAGGCGTCTGCAAATTCAAGTGACTTACAAGCAGCTTTTCCTCCCTGTGGGGCCGGCCGCGGTGGCCGTACGGTTCTGGCGCTGCAGTCCGGAACCGCGGGACTGCTACGGTCGCAAGTTCGAATCCTGCCTCGGGCATGGGTGTGTGTGATGTCCTTAGGTTAGTTAGGTTTAAGTAGTTCTAAGTTCTAGGGGACTTATGACCTAAGATGTTGAGTCCCATAGTGCTCAGAGCCATTTGAACCATTTTCCACCCTGTGGCTATGTTTTCATGTTATTTCTTTTGTGATTCTGATATATTTTTCGGAAGGGATGTTAGATACTCCGAGTCCATTTTTATTCGAAGGAACCATGGCGAAACTGTATACATAACCTGCTTCTAATTTATATTGGTCTTGTAACACAACTCGGCTTAGCGAATTCATTAACTCACACTTTTTTCTTGGTACTACCAAAGTCCACCATGTTTAATTGCCTATAAGCTGGAATCTTTAACGTAATTTAATGGGATAGAATGTTTCTTACTTGTGTGTTGCATTGGCTCATGGTTCAGAGAGCACATGAGTGCTCCGCTAGTATTTGTGGTTTCGTAACAGATTTTCAGCAATTCAGGTAAGTTCACGTTGATGCAGTTCTCCGAGCTATTCTGCCGCTGAGACAACGTAACTGCCGTTTGCAGCGCTCACCGCACGAGCTCCGTGTTTTGAGGTTATTGAGCAAAGTAGCCAGCAGACGACGAAAGTGTTTCTCGTTGCACAAAATGGACCTGAAAGGTGCAATTTTCTGTACTTTCAGGCCGCGTAGTACGTTATTAACGGGTCATATTCTCTGTCTGGGGCTGTATATCATGGCATAAACCGTGCTCATAATACTGTATGACGACTCACGTGTAGTTTGAGAAGGAATGGCAGCTCACAACCGCTGATCCGAGCTACCAGTAAGACACCACTGACACAGTATGTTCATCATAAGAATAAAGGTGATGTAAACATTACACAACGTATTCTTTGGCGTTTGCTTGAATCTCATTAGATCTCCTTTCACGTCGAGCGGATGACAAGCTGTGTAGAGTACAGTCCAGCACCGTCATAAGTATACGTTTTATGTTGTGCTACAAGCACTACCCAGCCAGCTGCTCCAGCTAACCTATAATGTTGCACTTGCAATTGCAGTTTCGGTTCAGACGTAAAAAGAGACGGGCGGAGAAACCATATAGCTTCTACTGTCATTTAATTTTTAAAGACAATGAAATAGTATTCGGCGAAACTCCAGCACTACCGTACGCTTCTTTGGTGTCCAGACAGAAAGCATAAAATGCTCTTGTTCTTAGCTAGCATAGTATTCTAGTTACAAACAAGAGCGATGAAAACTTCTAACTTAAACACAGGGCAATTTTTCTGGGCGAGCTATGTGTGATGCAAAAGCATACTGCAGGGATTTCACCGTATCGTTGAATACTGAAGCCACTGTAGGTACTAACTACAGTCAGTCGTGTTGTAATCTGTTAGCTCCTTCCTTATCCGAATCCAAAAAATATGTTTCAGTTCTGGAACTGTCATCGCCTCTTCTGTACAGGATGTGCCGTTCTATATCCCGCCAGCGCTCGGCAGTAACACGTGAAAAAGCTGCGTGCGTTAGTTCCAGTACGTCTGGCAACTTAACAGTCCCGTTATTTCTCGCGACAAATCTCTTAACTTGACTCCATATCAGTTCTGGTGAGTTCATATTGTATTTGTAGTGTAGCAGATTTGTATGGTGTGCTCGGTGCTGTGAAAATGATTATTTTTCATGTTTCTACGTCACTTATCATACGGTTCGTGTGAGAGTACATCTGCGGTGTAAAACAATGGACATTGTCGAAATAATAAACTATTTCGTTTTTCATTTTTGTCCTAAGAAACTGCTTTGTTATGTTTTTTTCTTTTAATTTAAGCAACCTTTATTAACAATCTTTCATAAAACATCGATAATCAAGAATTCGTATTTGAAATGAAAACAGAAATTTCACTTGCAATATATAATTGGGAACAAGAAGACCCGCTTTATTCATAAAAATGATGGTGAATTTTACAATTACGAGATGTGATATTTCGAACTGAGTGAAAGAAAAAAGATTCGCAGGGCTTGACTTGAACCAACGATCCACGAAATGCACTAGGTCAATCTATTCCGCTACCAGTTCCGCTATACATATCGTGTGTATTTGTATCTCAGCTGTATCAAATATAATCCCTCGGGAAACTTCAAAGCTGATTTTTTCTGTAAATTTATGAAAAACATTAAGAACATCCTATTTCTCGCCACTTTTAACCGTGTTTCACTACGGAGCAGGAAGCAGCCTGAGCCATTTTCATAATGTGTACTAATAGCGCGACAATCAGGGCTTAACAGTACAGACACTGTACTGTGCACGATTTTTTAAATAAAAACTACATTGCTAAAGCGTGATTAATACAAACGTTGACGGCTGCTAATACATTAGCGTAACTTAAGGTTTCATTTAACGTAACTTCGTAATAAGATATCTAATACATGAGAAGGATCTACTTCCAAGAGCTTAACAACACCCGTGTACGTGTGCCACGCTTTCTGACCAATCATGTCGTTTGTGATTTGGTTACATCAGGTTTATTTTTATGATGAGCGAAGTACAGCCGTGAGTTTTCTGTTGATGCCGAAACGTTTTAAGGATTTGTAAAGACCACAGCCTTATACTTCGCCGGCCAGGGTGGCCGAGCGGTTCTAGGCGCTACAGTCTGGAACCGTGCGACCGCTACGGTCGCAGGCTCGAATCCTGCCTCGGGCATGGATGAGTGTGATGTCCTTAGGTTAGTTAGGTTTAAGTAGTTCTAAGTTCTAGGGGATGACCCCAGAAGTTAAGTCCCATAGTGCTCAGAACCATTTGAACCTTATACTTCTGAACAGATCGATTCAGTATTTCTGGATTTCCGGAAGGCTTTTGACACTGTACCACGCAAGCGGCTCGTAGTGAAATTGCGTGCTAATGGAATATAGTCTCAGTAATGTGACTGGATTTATGATTTCGTGTCAGAGAGGTCACAGTTCGTAGTAATTGGCGGAAAGTCACCGAGTAAAACAGAAGTGATTTCTGGCATTCCCCAAGGTAGTGTTATAGGCCCTTTGCTGTACTTTATCTATATAAACGATTTGGGAGATAATCTGAGCAGCCGTCTTTGGTTGTTTGGAGATGACGCTGTTCGTTCTTCCCGCGCGCTATACGAGATTGAAACAATAGAGAATCGTGAAGGTGGTTCGATGAACCCTCTGCCAGGCACTTATATGTGATTTGTAGAGTATCCATGTAGATGTAGATATACACGTAGACAGCAGCTACTTGCTGGTCCACCTACCATGCTGATATTGTTCCCCCGTGTTATTGCACTTTACCACAGATTTTTATAGCACAGAAGGCTACACGATCAAGACTGTAAAGGAGTCAGCAGAACATGATAAGCAAACGAACTTGCTCTGGAGTGCTGTGAGCAAACTTTGGAAGTTTCTTATAGCACTTGAGCAAGCATGCTTTTCTTTTATACTCAGTACATTGAACGAAGAGCGTGACTTGGGGCTCTACAACTTCCGTAACTTAGAGGCTCTGTCGAGAGTAGATGTGTATATAGATGACGTGCATTATTGGTCCACGTCGTCGTGCTTGTCATAATGCCAGAGTAACGTCCCACAACGCGTGATAGAACGGGAAGCTTACGATCACCAACTCTTACGCGTGTGCACATTCAAAGGGCGGCTCGATCGAAACCGTCAGTTGCTCCGAGTCGGCCCTCCGCTGTTATTGTTAATCGATCGCTGAAGTTTCCAAAGTCAGCGACATAAGATCGTGCGAATGCTGTAAACAGTAATATTTGTCATTAAGAAGATATTTCCAGATCGCTAAAGCAGAAAGCCCATACCTTTATTAGTGCTCTAGTGATTTACTCGAGTTATTACAGTCGTGGGGAATGGGGCGGCCTTTTCGTGAGCTGCTTTCATATTTTCACTCGCTCAGTACTGATAAGTTTACTGATCCCTCGTACTTTTCAATTTTGTGGTTTTTTGTTCAGTAACGCGGAAGATTAATTATTTTTTGTTGTTCTTCTTCTACTTCTACTTCTTTACTTTTCATACTAGAGGTTAGTCGTTTTCTCCTTCCAGTAGTTTCGGTTAATCATATCGAAAGCGTTTAACCCATTCTCATCCAGTACTCTAGCGATAAAGAATTCCCATAACAAAGATGGCCGTTCCCTTTCAGGTCTCCACAGAACCCTCATTAGTACTTTCTAAGGCCACCTATCACAGTTCATTATTTTAACATATGTCGAAATCACTAAAGACCTTTATTCTGCAGCTTGTTCGTTACGGACTGCTTCACGTCCATTTCTAGCATATTTTAGATGTTTTGATGTTGTTTTCACGGTTGCCTGCAGACATACTCCCATAAAATCTAATTCATTCGCTTAGAAAGTAATGCAACACTTTTTTTTTCTCGGCCAGTTTCGCTTGAAAAAATAAATTGTTGTGGGATATTCCCGCTACAGCGCCTATAGTTTCATGAAGTTCAAATAGATGGCTGCACTGTACGTAGCCGTCAAAATGGCGTCTGTAACAGAGGTGCGTCCCAAGCAGAGCGCTGCCAATGAGCTTCTTTTGGCAGAAAACCAGAGCATCGCCGATACTCATAGGCCCTTGCTGAATGTTTACAGAAACCTGGTTGTGAACAAAAACACGGCGAGTCATTGGGCGAGTTATCTGTTATCATCGCAACAAGGTCGCGTATACCTGTCCGATAACCCAAGTGCCGGCAACTGCCCATAGCTGTGACTCCTGCAATGTTCGCGAATTCGAGGTGAACGACTGATCACAAACACCTTGCTGGACAACTGGACATCTCTGTTGGTAGTGCTGACGCACTCGTCCACAAGTTGGGGTACTCAGGGTTCTGTGCGCACTGGTTTCCACGCCGCCTAACAGAATATCATACTAGAGAAACGAAGGACCTTATGTGTAGAATTGGTTGCGCGTTACGAGCCTGTTCGTGACAATTTTCTGTCGAACATCGTCACAGGCGATGAAACATGGATTCATCTCTTCGAACCGGAACACTTCTCCTACGAAGAAAACGTTCTAAGCCACACCCTCAGCTTACAAGGGCGACGGTCTTCTGGGACCCTGAAGGGGTTGTTTCGTTTGACGGCCTCCATCATGCTGAATCGATCAACTCTAAACTGTATTTTGCTACCCCCAGGAAACTGAAGAAGCGACTTCAGAGTGTTCTACATCTACATATATACTCCGCTAGCCACCAAGCGGTGTGTGGCAGAGGGCATAATTCTCGCGAAAGTCATATCCCCCCCCTCTGTTCCACTCGCGGATCGCGAGAGGGAAAAACGACTGTCTGAACGCCTCAGTACGAGCTCCTATTTCCCTTATCTTTGAATGATGATCATTACGTGATTTGAAAGTTAGTGGTAATAATATACGCTCTACATCATCGGTGAAGATTGGATTTCGGAATGTAGTGAACAGCCCCTTCTGTTTAGCGCGTCGTCTATCTGCAAATGTGTCCCACTTCAGACTTTCTATGAGAATTGTAACGCTCTCGCGATGGCTAAATGTACCAGTCACGAAGCTTGTCGCTCTTCTTTTGACCTTCTCAATCTCTTGAATCAGACCCAACAGACGACAATACTCGAAGACTGGACAGACTAACGTATTGTAAGTTATTTCCTTTGTTGAAGGACTGCATCGCTTCATGATTCTACCAATAAACCGCAATCTAGTGTTCGCCATACCCGTTACTTGTGTAATTGCTTTCAAATTCGTTAAAAGAGTCTCGCATTGTCCTTCTGACAACTGCTTTCATTTCGCGTAATTTCTGTTTGTCAGCGGGGCAGTGACTACGTTTAAAACGACTGTGCAAATTTCTCTGCTTTCTCAGCAACTTCCTAACAGGTTTGTTGAACCAAGGTGGATCCTTTCGCTCCCCTATACTTTTGCTAAGCACATACTTTTCTAGAACATGGTGGACAATACCTTTAAATTCCGACCAAAGATGCTCAATATCTTTGTGTCCCGCAGTGAATGCTTGGAGCTGACTATGAAGATATTCATAGATGTTCGTCACCACAAAAGTGCAAACGAACTTCTCCTTCTCCACAACAACGCATGGCCTCACACAAGCCTGCGCACCCGAGAGGGGCTCATAAAAATTCATTGGGCTGCTCTTACTCATCCACCCTACCAACTCAGATCTCGCAACTTCCGACTTCCTTCTGTTTGTCCCAATGAAGGATGCATTCTACGGGAAGTATTACGTGGATGATAGGGAGGTTGTTGATGCAGTAAGACGCTGGCTCCATCATAGATCAGTAAAGCCGTACCATGCGGGCCTTCCCAGTATCGTGGCGTAAGGCTGTCATATTGAACGGAGATTATGTGGGAAAATAGCGTTTTGTAGCCAAAAGAGTGTGGAATAATATGGTGTACTGGAATCTGGAACAAAACGAACATGCTTTCAGAAAAAAAATTGATGCATTACTTATTTTGAACGCCCCTCGTAGTGATAAATAATACCATTGTCCTGATCTTGCTCCTTTTGTTATTCGAAAGTGGCCAAATTTTTGCATCATATGTAACGATAATCTCTCTAATTCGATAGAACACCCCTTTCTTAGTCTGTTGACTAATACTGTTGTTCCAAATCAGTTCACATAGGGACTTCATCGCTCGTTTACCGATTACCACTTTGGTCTCACTATCTTTGTCGGAGATATCGTCAGTAAATATAACAGAACATAAATATTTAAAATTTTTACATTTTTGAATTTCGTCATATTTAAGGACTAAATCCGTTCCTTGTTTACCAATAAACTGTACTCCGTCTTCTCAAAATTAATTTTTAGACCCTATCTTGGGTATTCCTTCCGCAAATTATTCAGTGTGTCTTCCATATTTTGTCTGCTGTTTGCACAAATTATTTGGTCGTCTGCAAAAAATATCGAATGCGTTCTGTTCTGTCCAACTAATATATCCATTCCTTAATATTTTTTGTACCATACCATCAGCATTTGGTCTATGTGTGTTTTAAAAAGTAATGGGAATTAACTGGAACTTCACTCAAGACCTTTGGTTGCTTTAGAGATTTCTGTTATTCTGCTTCCCCATCTTTACCTTTACTTCTGTCACTATCTAAATTCTCATAACTATATTAATCTATTTATCCCGTAGTTTGTCTCTTTACAGAAGGCCTAATCTCAGATCTTAGGATGCTTTCAAATGCTTTTTCTGAATCGGCAAAACTCATGGGCATTTTCCCGTTACTAGTTCTGTTCGTTTTTATTGTTGATCTTAGACAGTGGGTGTTATCCGAACTATCTAAATTCTCATAACTATATTAATCTATTTATCCCGTAGTTTGTCTCTTTACAGAAGGCCTAATCTCAGATCTTAGGATGCTTTCAAATGCTTTTTCTGAATCGGAAAAACTCATGGGCATTTTCCCGTTTAGTTCTGTTCGTTTTTATTGTTGATCTTAGACAGTGGGTGTTATCCAAACATGATCTATCAGCCCTAAAACCACTTTGTTCCTCAGAGAAATATGTCATATTCTGTTCAATCTTTCCCTTAAGGATACTAGAAAAAGTTTTGCTACTGGTATTATTACTTCAGTTCCCCTGCAATTTGATCAAGGCTTCCTGTCCCCCTTTTATAGATGTTAGTAATAAAAGAGATGTTCTATTCTCTAGGTATATTCTCCATATCCTTCCCGTATTCTATTTTGCTAAAAATTACACGCAAATATTCTACTATCTTCTCACCCCTACATGTGGAAAGTTCCATTTTACATTTCATGGATCAGGGGCCTTATTACTTCTTGCCCTCTTTAGAGATATCTTCACATCTTCCCTTATTTCCTGCTCTGTCTTTTCTCATTTTAAAACCACCAAGTTCGTCACAAACTGATGTAGTGTTCTTCTTCCTTTCGACCATCGTTTTGACACTACTACTTAAAATAACGTAGTTTTTCTAGAGTGAACAATCTTATTTGATAACCTTTGACGTAAACTTTCTTCTTTTCTATAATCCAGAGTTCCAAAACTTCACTCTATTTTCCCACATAGACACCTCTACAAAAGTTTGGAATTTCGTACAGTTTCCTACAATGACATCTTACAGTACACTCACTGACGTTTGGAGCGAGGTGGCGCAGTGGTAGCACACTGGACTCGCATTCGGGAGGACGACGGTTCAATCCCGCGTCCGGCCATCCTGATTTAGGTTTTCTGTGATTTCCCTAAATCACTCCAGGCAAATGCTGGGATGGTTCCTTTGAAAGGGCACGGCCGACTTCCTACCCCATCCTTCCCTAATCCGGTGAGACCGATGACCTCGCTGTTTGGTCTCTTCCCCCAAACAACCCCAACTGACGTTTGTACATTACCTTATTAACTAAACATAATTCTTTCTGAAAACAAGAGCAGTTTTGGTTAGTTACAAAATATCTGTACAAAACAAAGCACGCTCTCTTGAGTATACATCTCGAAACAAAAACAGAGAAAATCTTTATCTCATGATGATAATTATCAGTCTTTAGTGGTGAGCATGTCCTCCCTGCACACGGATGAGTTCTCCCACTCTGCGAGGCACCCTCTGGATGATCAAAAATGTTCAAATGTGTGTGAAATCTTATGGGACTTTACTGCTAAAGTCAGCAGTCCCTAAGCTTATACACTACTTAACGTAAATTACCCTAAGGACAAACGCACACACCCATGCCCGAGGGAAGACTCGAAATTCCTCTGGATGAGGCCATAAAGTTTATCATGGAGTATGAGGTCCCAATCCTCAATGGCAGCTTCAGAGAGGTTCTGCAGATTATCAGGTGAATTCGGACACTGCTCACTGGCCAACTTCAACAGGTTTCTTGTATGCACAGTTGCATTCATGTCTGGAGATTGTGCTGCCCAGTGCATTCGGCTGATGTTGTTCTTTGAAGATACAGAGGCTCTGCTGTCTCGCATTGTCATCGACCAGGATGTAATTGTCACCGACGTTTCGTCTGTAGTGCCTTACAGTCGTTTGTAGGACCTCTTAGGGGTATCGGGGACCACTCAAATTGCCGTAATAGGAATTAGAGGAGTCCGCCGCCCCATCGTTATTGCCGCTAAAAACATGACATTTCCACATGCAAACGGATGGACTTCCCGAACATGTCGGCGTTCCTAGTGTCTTATAGCGCTTCTCCAAGTCCTAAGTCGTCTAGCGTCCGACCACAAACCAATCCTGGTCTTGTCAGCAAACACGAAATTACTCCATTATGCAATGGTCCAATGTTGATGCGCAACTGCCCAGGTCCTACGATCCGTTCAGTGCAAAACTTGTAATTAGTCTTCTGGAATGAAGACCACCCTGATGCAATCATCTAAGCACTGCTTGGTCTGAGATACGAATCCCGGTTACCCGGGAGAAGTCATTTCCAATATTTCCGACAGCTGATGTTAGGCGCCTGCTAGCCGACAGATAGAGGAAACGATCCTGCATTGGTGTTGTCATACAAGGACGACCACTGCGAGGTCTATCGTTCACATTTCCCGTATCTCTGTACTCTCTCAACGCCTTAGACACACCACTTTTGGTGACTTACAGCCGATCTGCAACATCTTGCTGTGTATAACCTGCCGACAAAGCTGCTATCCTGTCTATCAAAATGTTGTATGCTTCCACGTGGCATGTTACTGCAGCGCTGAACACGAACTGAATGAAGGTATTGTTGGTACTAGACTGCTCAAGGTGTGCCGCTGCGGCGGCGGTATGTTTCCAGGACTGGGAGACGGCAACAAAGCATGCCAGTAGTAAACACCGTCCAGTGTGTGGGCTCTAATCAGATAATGCATGAATTGCCTAGGTCGATGAGACCTCTATTATCGTGGACTACATTTTATGATAGTACTTCCACCTTTGGTCGAGCAATTTATTTGTTCCCTCTTGTCTCAATCCCCAAAGCTTCTGTGGGCGCTTGGGAGACAGTACTCTTCAAGTGATCATATAACTGTTGTAGTGTACCCATCCTGTCGAGAAATAACTTGTTCTGTAGTCCATTTTGGTATATGACATCTTAACACTATATTATCTCATCAGGTCTTTTTTAAAGTTACCTTCCTGCAGTATTGTTCCATTTTTGTGGTTTCAAACAGTAGTAGTATTCCTTATTACTATATTGTGGTTTCTTGCAGATTGAGGTTATCTGAATACTCCTGCACCTCTCACATTGAATTTCCTGTTTCTGCAGACTATCAGCAAGTCAGTGATAGATCCAATATCTCCCGCTGGGTTCTCTCAAGTGAACTTGTTTATTTTCTTGTGTTTAAATACGCTATTTGTAATTACTTATTCATATTCCCTACATACTTGTATTAGTCTGTGACCATTACTATTTACTATTTCCTCTCCATATCGTCCCATTACATTTGTGTCTTCATGGCCAACCATACAGTTTCAATCTCCAAATAACGTTACCTTGATGTGGTTTATGCATGGCTCATAGTACCTCGTCACTGAAGTTTTCGTTACGCCGACTCTCGAATACAAAAGTTATCAGGCTTTTCCACACCTGCACTCTGATTTAGAACTCTGTGTGGTTTTGTGTAAGGTGATTCTGCCTTTGTTGCTCGATAATGATTTGGATTCATTACTTGCAGTCGTAAGGTTTTTCTCTATGGCAGTTTCAGTCAGCGATTAGCGTCGTTTTTGGTGTCCACACCCTACATATTTCGTGGTAGTTACCTGCCTAGTTAGTGCCAGGCTACGTGTCATCGCGAAATAGGAGAGAGAGTGTAAGAAATATGATAAGAGAGTTGGGCTGGCAGTCACGAAAACAAAGGCGTTTTTCGTTGCGGAGAGATCTTTTCACGAAATTACGACCGCCAACTTTCTTCTCCGAATGCCAAAGCTTTTTGTTGCCTCCCCCTATATTTGGAGAAATGGCCATCTGACAAAGTACGAGAATCAGAGTTCACATGCAAATATTTAGGTGCTGAAATTTGCCATGTGCTGTTCTAGAGTGGAACGGTTGAGAGATAGTCCGAAAGTGGTTCTATGAAACCTCTGCCCATCACTTATATGTGAAATGTAGTGTAATCACGTAGATGCAGAAATAGACGACAGAAAAGTGTCCTCCAATTATCTCCCCGCAAAGTTATCCCTGTGCTCACAGCGTCATACTTCACACAAAAGAACCTCCCTAACGGTACCACAATTTTAGTGAATTAGTAATTATACTTTGAAACCAGTTACACCCAAATTTCAGTAACGCAAAAATATTTCGCTATTCAGTGAATAACATTGTCTAATTTCCATCAGAAATGATATCATGTAGCACTTTAAGGTGCCGTTCAGATCTTTCTCATTATGCGATAGCACAGAGCCTGTGGCGGCAAGTATCGGTCAAAAACCATTATTCACCAACTGTTGAATACAAGTCATCAATACAGGAAAATTTCAGGTGAAAAAGATGTTTGAAAAATGTAGCAAAAATACGGGAAATACTTACAGATGTTTATTAGCAACAAGAGCTACAAGAGCAACAAGAGCTACAAAAACACAATGTCAAAACATAAAATTTCTAAATAATATTTAGTAATGCAGCGATGGATGCATAGAGTGTCAGTACAAGTAATTGTCCCTCTTAATAAAGATATGTCAATATTGCTTGTATTTTCACCACAATTTACAAACATCATTTTCACCTGAAATCTTCCTGCATTCGTGATGTTGGTGGACACCGATCTTTAAGCGAAATTGGTCGCACAATCGATACTCAAATTGTAAATGGGAAAGTAATTCTGTCTGCTACGATTCCACGGCTAAATTTCTGAAGAGATATCTTGGCATTTTGTATGGACATAACTCGAACCCTAAGGAATAACATAGACTAATTTATAAAGTTTAAAAATAAAAATGATAAAAAAAATCGGCCCTAAGATATTGAAATAGGGAGTGGAACATCTTTTTTATGTCAGAGTACGTAAACCATGTTAAAAAGTTTTTCAGTTTGCTTTATAACGTACACCTGCGTAGTATATAGCTACTCCTGTACCACAGTACATGGGTGTCTCCACAGGCAACACTTGTCAGCGACGCTGCATATGCCGCGTCGTTGGCATTGTGGTAGTTGACGGGAGACACGTGAGAGTAGCCGATGTGATCTCAATTATCAATTAATTTCATTTCTTCGTCTTTTTAACGCTATTTAATAATTTTAGAAACTCCACATTTTATTTTAGTGCTCAACTTGATACCTTGCAGCAAGCATAGATTTTGTAGTAGACAATAGACACTTTGTAATTATCAGTTTCGTATTTAATTATGTCCCGACAATGTACATGTCTACATGACTAAGCAGCCATATTACAGTCTTAAAATAAATAAATAAATAAAAAAGGACCACGAAGGAATGATGCGAATGGAACGGAAGTTGGTAGTTCTGATGCACATTTGCATAAATATAAATGATTACAATTTCAGAAAAATGGTATGATTTATTCAAGAGAAGGGGGTTCAGAAACTGATGAAACCAACAGCGCGTTGATCCGCCTCTGGCCCTTACGCAAGCAGTTATTCGGCTAGGCGTTGACTAACAGATTTTCAGAATGTCCTCCTGAGGGATACTGCTCCAGTCAGATTCCGGGCCAAAGACGTGTCTGGAGATATTACATTTCAGCAAGATAACGCCTGCCCGCACACGACGAGAGTTTCTGCTGCTCGTCCTCGTGCCTGCCAAACCCCACCTTACCCAGCGAGGTCGCCGTATCTCTCCCCAATTAAGAACGTTCGGAGAGTTACTGGGAGAGCCTTCCAACCATGTCGGGATTTTGTCGATATAACGTGCCAGTTGGACAGCATTTGGCACGATATGCCTTAGGAGGGGTTCCAATAAATCAACGCCAAGCCGGATAACTGCTTGCATAAGGCCTGAGGTGGACCAGCGCGTAACTAAGTTGCTCAGATGTGGAATCCTTTCTCGTGCATAAATCATCCAATTTTTCTGGAATTGTAATCAATTGTTTGTCTGCGCACGAACATCACATCTACCGATTTTCATCCCATTCGGACAATTCCTTCTTGGTATGTTTCTTTTTTCCTTAGAATGTATGTATAAATTACTAACTTATTTATTCGCCGTCACTCATCATAACAACACTACTGATGTGCGAGCATAGTTGTGTGGTACAGCTAATAAAGAATAAATTTAAGAAGAGATTAACGTGATACATGATGTCACCGTTATGTAAGTTTTATCCTTTATTAATAACTTGTCTGCTGAAAGACACACTCAGGTGCCGGTGTAGTGAAAGAAGGCCTGAAAACAGCTGGAATAACACAAGTTGGTATAGAAAGCAAAAAATGGTTCAAATGGGTCTAAGCACAATGGGACTTAACATCTGAGATCATCAGTCCCCTAGACTTAGAACTACTTGAACTTAAATACCTGCAGGACATCACACACATCTATGCCCGAGGCAGGATTCGAACCTGCGACCGTAGCAGCAGCGCGGTTCCAGACTGAAGCGCCTAGAGCTTCTCGGCCACAGCGGCCGGCTATAGAAAGCAGTTTAGTATTTAGGCGGAAATTGATGACTGGACAGTTGTCCTGGCAGAAAAACGCAAGAAGACCGGAACAACTTGTTCTTCCGAGCGGAAAAGAGCCGTTTCTCAGAGAATCACACTACGAAGGCTATAAAGCAAGGTCAGTCAAAGCTCTGGAAATGCCCCATATTCTACATCGCTTGGCCAGATAGGGCCAAACGTGACTAACAAAAATAATTATAATAAGTACCCTTGATTTTAGCGACCGAATAGAACGAAGCGAAAATCGTTGTGATACCTCTGACAGTGGAATACATGAACCGATACTATTGTTGCTGTTTGCCTCTGTGGCTGAACGGTCATTGCAGCTGACTCATTCGTAAGATTGTGTTCGATTCCTGGCACTGCGAAAGACTGGTACGGGCTGCACTTAGCCTCGGAAGGCCAACTGAATAGCTACTAGACCGATTAGTAGCGGTTCCAAGATCAATAAACCTGACGGGGACCGAGAGAACAATGTGCTGACCACATGATCCTCCATACCGCATCCAATGACGCCATTAGCAGAGGATGACATGGCGGTCGGTGCGAACTATTTGTCTTTTACTGTTCTTGCTACGACTGTAGGGTATGAAACTTCCAGAGGTGGTAGGATGGACCAAAACAAGAACGAAATGTCAGTAAATTGGGCTCAAAAATGCATACCTTAAGACCTGTACAGAAATCAGATGGCAGATGGCAGTTATAAGAGTCGATGGGTATGAAAGGGAAGCAGTGGTTGGGAAGGGAGTGAGACAGGGTTGTAGCCTATCCCCGATGTTATTCAAACTGTATATTGAGCAAGCAGTAAAGGAAACAAAAGAAAAATTCGGAGTAGGTATTAAAATCCATGGAGAAGAAATAAAAACTTTAAGGTTCGCCGATGACATTGTAATTCTGTCAGAGACAGCAAAGGACTTGGAAGAGCAGTGAACGGAATGGACAGTGTCTTGAAAGGAGGGTATAAGATGAACATCAACAAAAGCAAAACGAGGATAATGGAATGTAGTCGAATTAAGTCGGGTGATGCTGAGGGAATTAGATTAGGAAATGAGACACTTAAAGTAGTAAAGGAGTTTTGCTATTTGGGGAGCAAAATAACTCATGATGGTCGAAGTAGAGAGGATATAAAATGTAGACTGGAATGGCAAGGAAAGCGTTTCTGAAGAACAGAAATTTGTTAACATCAAGTATTGATGTAAGTGTCAGGAAGTCGTTTCTGAGAGTATTTGTATGGAGTGTGGCCATGTATGGAAGTGAAACATGGACGATAAATAGTTTGGACAGGAAGAGAATAGAAGCTTTCGAAATGTGGTGCTACAGAAGAATGCTGAAGATTAGATGGGTAGACCACGTAACTAATGAGGAGGTATTGAATAGAATTGGGGAGAAGAGGAGTTTGTGGCACAACTTGACTAGAAGAAGGGATCGGTTTGTAGGACATGTTCTGAGGCATCAAGGGATCACCAATTTAGTACTGGAGGGCAGCATGGAAGGTAAAAATCGTAGAGGGAGACCAAGAGATGAATACACCAAGCAGATTCAGAAGGATATAGGCTGCAGTAGGTACTGGGAGATGAAGAAGCTTGCACAGGATAGAGTAGCATGGAGAGCTGCATCAAACCAGTCTCAGGACTGAAGACCACAACAACAACAAGACCTGTAAACACTTGTACATCTCCGATACGTATCTTCTACTAAACGTGTCGTCCACTAAACAATTATTCACAGCTCCAAGATATGTTGTGTGGAGCCCATATTTACTGCGGATTTTTTTTTTCTTGTTTTGGTCGGTACTAGTTTCTCCAAAAATATGGACACCAAAGAGCTTGCAGTAGAAGAGATATGTTACACAGTATCGAGGATGAAAAAGTGCTCATAGCTCTGAACGTATACATCTTGGAGCCCATGTTAGCACAGACTTTTTCCATGTTTTGGTTCATACTACCGCGTCTGAAAGCTGAATATCCTACAACCTTAACAACAAACAGTACCGGTAGATGTATTACACTATCAGAAGTATCAAATCGATTTTCTGTTTTCGACGCAGTCGTTTGCGGACCAGGGTCTCTTACCTAAAATTGAACCATTTACCTCTCTCCATCACCACTGAACATTCGTAACTTCATCACAGAATCACCATGTATAATGGTGTTCAGATCTCCACCTCTTTGGGTGTCACACTACAACATGACCACATCCGTAGAAGGTGGACGTCTTAATCTCCTTAACGTTTCAGTTCCAGTTGCAAAATTATATGGAGTACGCGGTCGAAGGCTGAGTATTCATATGGCAAAGGGACATATACACCTACAGAGGTAGGTGAGCTGGTGTGGGTACACGCAGACTGCGAGTCCGTGTGGCACAGCACGGGGGAGAGGGGGCAGGGCAAAAGAGGCAGAGCGAGCTCCTGAAGGATGGGACTCGGCGGCCCGCTTTGTGCCCTAAGTGTGTCACGGACGGCTCCTCTGCCCGGCTCTGCCTAGCCTTCGTCCTCACCGCCTTCCGGCCGGCGCACGCGTCTCCAAGCGGTGCAGATATGGGCCAGCAGCCCAAACCGTTACCCTGAGCTCATTCCACACACGACTCGAGCCGCAGTCGAGCTCCCGGCGCTATAATTTGTTCACACTAAAGCAGCAGTCTGACACACACAATCGTGAAACTCAATGTTATAAAAGTTGTTACTCTCTGACGGTTCACCGAGCTAGGTTGCGCAGTGGTTAGCACACTCGACTCGCATTCGGGCGGACGACGGTTCAAACCCGCGTCCGGCCTTCCTGATTTGGGTTTTCCGTGATTTCCTTAATTCGCTTCAGGCAAATGCCGGGATTGTTGCTTTGAAAGACTACGGCAAGAAAAAGGAATAAAAGTGAGATAGTGTTAATACTTTCATCCTTCTTTACCTCCTCTGCATTACTGCAGATGACGTGTCACTGAGCACATTTGTAAGAGCATGCAGTACACGTGAGGTGCCTAGTTGTTTCCACTGCCCTGTGTGGAATACGTAAGTTCTTGTACACTTCACTAACCTTCTGTCTTCATGATGATGATGTCCCCAGCGCAGAAAACAGCACCCAGGTTGTGGATTCTTTTCCTTGAGGCTGAAATTAACTTCGCAAGGAACTGGTGCTACGAATAAACTGTAACTCATTTGGGATGCCACTCGCGTTTTTATGGATATAGACACGAGAAACTATTCTTGATCACAACGTATTCAACATATCTTTCCACAGTCATTATATCTGGCTAAAAAACATGAAATACATCCTGCCACAGACAACATGTCTGTCTACTGGAACCGTCAGAACTGGAGAATAAAATTACTTGAATCAAATACTACTATTACAGACAACATGTCTGTACCTAGCGACGGTCGGAACTGTAGTAAATAAAATTGCATGAAACAAATACTGCTATAACAGACAATATGTCTGTCTACTGGAACGGTCAGAACTGGAGAGCCGGACTGCCCGAGGCACTTCGCGCGCCAAGCCAGCAAGGCGTGACCCGAACGCCACCGAAGTGCATCGGCAGTAATATCGTCAGTCTTTTGTTATAGTAATACTTTGATTTTAATAAGTTTGAAATGACTGACTGATAGCTGGCTGGTGAGAGATGTTTATTAAAAAAATGAAGTAATTTGGATGACAGGTTTAATTAATAATAGTAACTAAAGTTTAACGTTTTGGCGCCCGACCGCCGAACACAGCAGCCAATTACAGAGCAACAGCATCATGCAGGCGGTCTTTCTCACGGGAATGGTACCGAATCTAACATCTGTCACCGGTACCTCATCCCACATTGCGTCATCTCTACGCTTCTTGCATCTCCACTGCCCTGGGAATAGCTTCCTGGAGCATAATATGATGGCTGAATAAGCCAGAAATATTACAAGACCACTACTGACTTTCCTCCCCATCCTTCCCTAAACCGCTGACCTCGCTGTTTGGTCCCCTCCCCCGAATCAACCAACCAACCATTCGACAGTTCGAGCAACCCAAGAGGCGAGAAAGCCAGGCTCAAGATTAATGTTTATTTTTAATCTTTTTCTACTTCTTACTAAATATTTGTATCACGTACATACTACAGTAATGTATCCATAAATTTGACACGTAGGGTAATTCTGCTGCCCCTACCGACGTCGTTTTATGCGGCTTGCAATGTTATATCTGGCCTCCAAAAAATATGCCTGAGATTTTCATATTGTCCTCGCTACGCACAAACCATCTGTCCTACAGAAAAAATGCATCGGACGTTTATGCACGAAATTTAGCGTATTTAAATTTTTCACTGGTATACGTTTTTGCTTGAGGACGTAGTATTGTTCATGAAAAATGTACAAAAATGACCTTCAAACGCACCGCCACTCTCACATTAAGCCCCCACCGGTTAGAATTCCTAGCAAGTTGTTCGTAGCACTTACCCCTACCACTGTTCAAAAATTTGCCGCTGCATTATTTCCCACTTTCGACCTCTTTTGGTCTTCACTGATAGGCCTTTTTACGCCACCGGCTTAGCTGAGCACTTACCAATTGTAAAAGTGACGTGTGTGTTTAATTTTTTCCTCACAGTTTTATGAATATTAACAGCATAAAATACACAATTACATCGCTGTACTTGTCAGGCCACATGACTACGGAATTATTGAGCTTGTTGCGTTGGATCGAGCTCTCGACGTAATTGGTTTCAGCATAACGTAAGGTGTAAGAAACTGTTTTTCTTTCATTACTCTTGTAAGTAGGCTGTTTAGGTTCTTATATTGCTAATGCCGCCGCCACGTATCGCTCTCTGTATGAAAATCACTAGCTGTGCTGTGTGCAGTCTGTGGCTAGTTTGCATTGTTGTCTGCCATTGTAGCGTTGGGCAGCTGGATGTTAACAGCGCGTAGCTTTGGGCAGTTGGAGGTGAGCCGCCAGCAGTGGTGGATGTGGGGAGAGGAATGGCGGAGTTTTGAAATTTGTAAAAATGGATGTCATGAACTGCTGTATATATTATGACTTTTGATGACTATTAAGGTAAATACATTGTTTGTTCTCTATTAAAATCTTTCATTTGCTAACTATGCCTATCCGTAGTTAGTGCCTTTCGTAGTTTGAATCTTTTATTTAGCTGGCAGTAGTGGCGCTCGCTGTATTGCAGTAGTCGAGTAACGAAGATTTTTGTGAGGTAAGTGATTTGTGAAAGGTATAGGTTAATGTTAGTCAGGGCCATTCTTTTGTAGTGATTTTTGAAAGTCAGATTGCGTTGCGCTAAAAATATTGTATGTCAGGTTAAGCACAGTCTTGTATAATTTGTTCAAAGGGGACGTTTCTTTCTCACCGGCGCTTTTAAATTAATAACCTTAACGAATTAGCCGACTATGCTGGTGTAGCCTAATCAACAGCGACCAAAAAAGATCGAATATCGGGAATAGTTCGTGTAGTAGGAAATATCTGTGTAGTGGTAGGAGGGAGTGCCACGAGCATCAAACAAGAAATCCTGAATGGTGAGGGATGGAGTTGCGTTTGAAGGTCGCTTTTGTATGCTTTCTTAAAATCTCGAAAACTGCGGTTTTCAGCGAAAACCTATCCCAGTACAAAATTTAATTATATTAATATTCCTAAAAAAAAAAGGACCTGTTCATTTTTTTCTGTAGGATTAACGGTTTGTGCATAGTGTGCGAGAGAATATGAAAATCTCGAACACGGGTTTCTAAGGCCAGTTATAACACTGGAGGTTGGATAAAACGACATCGGTAAGAGTAGCTGAATCACCATGTATTTCTTAAATCAACAAAAATGACTGTGTAATACATAAAAGGTCATTACAGCCATTAGCGACGATCGAACTGGATACAATTAAAACTGTAGCCACAGAAAAAGGTCTTCAGTCCTGATATAGTCGATAAAAATACTCAAAGAATATCAGGGCCAAATTTGCAAACCAAAATGATAATATAATATTAGCGATAGGAGAAAAAAACAATAAAAAAGCATTACGCTGCCATTTACAGGAACTATTTCTCAAAAAGCAAGTAACACATTAGTAATACCAATGTCAAAAATTAGCTTTCGCGCAGAGAATAAACTAGGAAAGTACGTATTACGCAGAACAGACAAAGCTCAAAAAAGCAACCAATCAGAAATATATGAAATGAAATGCAGCGATTGTGACATATTCTATATCGAACAAACAGGACGAATATTTAGTACAAGACAGAAAGAACATATAAACAAAAGAGAAAATTACCTCTCCACGTTTGGAATGCATCTCCGAGAAAATTGACACTCTAAACTATACATAATCACTAACCTTTCCATACTCCATGTAGCTGAGAAAGGAAGCTGCATGAACATCTCCAAGGAAACAGAAATCTACACTCTTTCCGAAAAAAAAAAAAAAAAACACAATTTAAACTAACGAACAGAAGTTACAAATAAATTTTTTTGTGAACTTTAACAAAATTGTTATCCGTGATAGATAACTCGGTAATTTGCAAGAATGATTGCCTATCGAAGTCGTGGGGTCCAAACGATACATATCGAACGAGCGATCGTAAATCGACTCTGGTGGTGGGCGTTTTGAATATGTTTACGGTGGTCACTACAGCAACGACAAAAGAAGAGCATTTCAAAAATACTTGTAATTGGAAAGGAGACGACTTACCTTATTCGTCGTCGGTGTTGTCTTGTGAAAGTCCATTACGGTGGTCTGGATGGATAACTTGGAAAAGTCGAACCATGTATTCTTCCTGATACTCCTTCGTTTTCCGCACTGTCCGCAATGAAATTGTAACGGTATTTCAGCATAGAAATTGTTCTTACGAAGTTTTACACATTTCACACCACCAAAGTCTACACAGTCCTTTTTTTCCTCGTCCGGTAGTACTCCATATTTGCCACAAAAAGTCGAACAATTTTCTGCGCTGGATAAACATGGAATTAGATTCTTCCATGTGAGAGAATCCGCCGAATAAACGCCAAGAATACCAGATATCCCACTCACTAACGACGTAAATCGTCTGGGTTTCCCTAGCAACTCACAAATAATTTGCGGAGATATGTAATTTAGAGCAACTAAGGGAACGACGGAAAACAGATAAAAATGACGATCACAAATAATTGATTACAAAGTCCGCCACCGGAGTCGCGAGATCGACTTACGATCGCACATTCGATATGTATCGTTTGGACCCAGTGACTTCGATAGGCAATCATTCTTGGAAATTACCGATAACTCAGAACAAAACACAATCCTGAAGGTTACACGTGATTTAAATCAGTTTTCATCAAAGATATAAATTTAATAACAAGCAATATCTCCGAAACATAAGTCGATATTATAAGTCATGTACAAATATGACACAACAAAAATAGATCACAATTTTAAAAAAGACGTAAGATCTTATAACGTAAGTAAAAAGTATTCACACAGCCAAAAACTGTATTGTATTTTTGCATCCCAAGCATTGATAAAGCACGAATTTGCGTATAACTGCGGCTTACGCCACTGAAAACAAGACAACATAAATACAGTATTTTACGTATGGAAAGTTGAATGTTCTGCAGTTTGCAGCCCTGATATTTGTTGCTCACATGTAGCAACAACTGTGGAACTGATTTCTTCTGTATTGGCGAAAAGTTTTATTGCTTTTGACGTTTTATTATCGCGTCTGTGCGGCTTCCTCTTGTGATGCAGCTGTGGTGGCTTATTTGGTACATTGTACAATATAGTTTCCTATCTTTCACATCTACCGACAGGTTTGAGTGGAAGAGCAGCGAAGAAAATTTCAAGTTCTTGTCTAGAGCCAACCATGAAAAAACCATCCCACCTGATGCGTATCGCCTGTCTAGGCGAAACACCCTCAGACTTCAGGAAGAATGCAGTAACTCAAATCGCAAAGAAGATTCACGTTGAACGATTCCCTTCAGTCGTCGTTGGTCCCGTTCTTGCAGGACCTTTTTCCGGCCGCAGCGACGTCGGAGATCTGATGTATTACCGGATCCCTGATATTCACGGTACACTCGTGAAATTATCGTACGGGAAAAACCCCACTTCATCGCCATCTCGGAAAGGCTGTGTCCCATCGCTCGTGCGCCGACTATAACACCACGTTCACACTCACTTAAATATTGATAACCTGCCATTGTGGTAGCAGTAACTGATCTAACAACTGCACCAGATACTTGTTGCCTTATATAGATGTTGCCGACCGCAGCGCCGTATTCTGCATATATATGCATACCTTTGTATTTGAGTACGAATGCCTATACTAATTTCTTTGGTGCTTCAGTGTATATCTTTCATAATTCCAAAAGTAAAAGTGTTCGCAGAAAAGTCTTTCACTCTACTTTTTAGTAGACAGGTGGGAGGGGGGGGGCAACATATGGCAGGGGGAGGAGGACAGGGGTGACAGCTAATGTCTACACTCAGGGGCAATGATCAGAGAAAGGTTGGAAACCACTGCCTTAATCCATCCCAGTTATGCAAACGGGTATACGGGACTACAGTAGAATCCAAACCACGTGTCGTTTCGGGAGACTTCTCACGTCGTCGACAGGTGAAGGCTAGGTTAAAATGCAGACTGATTAACCCAAGGCCCGAGTAGGATTTGATGCCACGACCTCCTGGTTTCCAGTCAAGCGTTTTACGGCTGTTTTTTATGACCCCTTCAATTTCACCTTTGAATACAACAGTCAGGTTTTTTTTCCCATGGAGCAGCCAGCCTCTCCGACAGAGCACGCTGCTCTACGGTGCCGTCACCCATAAGCCACGAGGTCCAAGACAAGAGAGGTTAAACAGAGGCAGAAATATATAATGGCATTTGTTGATTTAGAGAAAGCTTTTGGCCATGTGGACTGGACTACAGTATTTTAAATCTGGAAGGTAGCAGTGATGAAACATAGTTGGTGATAGGTTATTTACAACTTGTGCAGACACGAGATTGTAGTTATAAGAGTAGAAGTACATAAAAGGAAGCCACAGCTGAAAAAGTGAGTCAGGTCTGAAGCTCAATTTGCATACTGAACAAGATGTGAAGGAAACTAAGGGTAATTAAAAAGTTAAGAGAGAAGAAAAACAAGTTTGCGGTTTGCCGATGACATCGTAGTTCTATCAGAGTCGGCTAGAAGGGCAACTGAACGGAATGGATAGTGCCTTGAAAAGATGTTATGAGATGAATATCAACAGAAGTAAAACGAAGCTAATTGAATGTAGTCTTATTAAATTACGCGATGCTGAAGGATTAGGAATTGAGACACTAAAAGTAGTAGATGAGATATGCTATGTGGGAAGCAAAATAACTGAAGATGTCCGAGGTAGGGGAGGCATAAAATGCGTACTGGCAATACTAAGAAAAACACGTCTGAAAAAAGACGAATTTTTTAACATCTAACATAAATTTAAATGTTAGGAAGTCTTTTCTGAAGGGATCTGTCTGGAATCTAGCCTTGTGTGGCAGTGGAATGTGCACGACAGGCAGCTCAAACAAGAATTTCGAAATATCGTGCCATATTTATTTATCTAACCTGATCTGATTAATACCATCAGCCCCTCTCTTACGTAGTACAAGGGTTGCACACATACAGTATACATTACATCATTCTTATCTAAGAAAATAACAATTTTAGTATGACAACTTGTACTAAAAAGAAATGAATGTCTGCAGTGGCGGTGTGACTAAATTATACTGACTATGAACTGAAGTTAGTGCTGGCATTACTTGTACTACTGCAGCTGCAGCCACTAATAGTGGTAATAGTAACAATAATAATGATAATAGACAATAAGTATACATTAACAACAATAATGAAGGTGGCAGATAAAAGCAGCATTTACAGATCAGCATAATGGGTGTTTTCTGGTACATCTAGTTCTGGGAAAAGGAAATTTAAGGAGTCTGTATCGGCTAGGAATACAGAGAAATGATGGATATCGGGTTGAGACGAGGGATGCATAAGGGTAACGAGTGCGTGAAGGGACAATGGTAATCTTATTGTTACTTTGGCAGATATGTCATTACCTGTCTTCCGCAGCTGGAGATGTTATTTAGTTACCTAATATAATGGGGAAGGTTGTTCCAGAGTCTGATTTCTGCTGCCGAGGAGGACTTTGAAAAGGTGGCTGTACGATGGAATGGGAATATAAGTATGTTGAGTATTAGATGGTTAGAGCGGATAACAAATGTGACACTGAATCGAACTGCAGACAAAAGCCATTCATCGCCACTTTTTATGTTCTGCGCCGCTCCTTAGTTGCTTGAAAACTCATAGAGGTGTGTTCCGTCTAAGCAACCAAATGAAAGGCAGTTTTTATTTTGCCATATGCGTTACGCTTCTTTTATTTGTGAGGCATCTTCAGTCACCTTTAACGCACGTTTCTTTGTATACATATAATAAATGTCTTATGTAGTAGTTTCAGTATGCTGCTATGTTACACTTGGTCGTGGTTTTCTCCTGTTTTTCAGATTAGAAACATCTTTTGTAGCACAAATATCTTGATGTAACATCAAATGAGAATTTAACATCGCGATATTTGTGCTAAAAAAGTGTTTTTCATGTCAGAAACAACATTTGTAGCACAAATATCTTGATTTAACGTCAAACGATAATTTAACATTACTCTATTTGTGCTACATCAATTTTTCTAATCTGAGAAACAAGTCAATAACATGACAAAATGTAACATAGCAGCACATTGTACCTACTACATAATACATTTACTATATGTATAAAAAAAACACGTATTACAGGCCACTGAAGATGCCTCACAAATAAAAGAAGCGCAACGCGTATAGCAGAAAACAAACTCCCTTTCATTTAGTTGCACAGACGGAACACACCTCCATGAAAAGAAATTTACTGCGCAACTTGACTAAAAGAAAGGTATCAAGGGATTGTCGTTCTGACAGTGGGGAGAAGTGTGTTGCGGGGGAGTGGCGGAGGTATCGTTTAGAGAGATCGACGCTTGGATGCAATAAGGAAATTCGGACAGACGTAGCTTGCGGTAGCTACAGAGAAATGAAGTGTCTTACAGAGCTCTACATCACACCAGTATTCGGACTGAAGACCACAACAGCAACAACAACAACAACAACAATACAAGAGTCATTTTGCAAAAAATCGTGTCTTCTACTTTTTGCTAACAATTTTTTGTTCTTAAAAGGACCACATTCTTCAGTTTGCAGTTTGCAAGAAAATAGTAAATAAACTGTCTTGTACTATTCTGTGCATGCTCCTCATGGTCCATATGAAATTAAAGAAACACAAATGTCATCTTTCTGTTGTTGCTGATAGTTGTTGCACTATATACGTTCCGTTCTGGAAAAACTCTGTTACAAATCAATATAAATGATACTATTCGCACTCATTCGGCATCATATTAAAAGCGTGGCTTACTATCCGCATGGAGCGCTGTTGTCGCACTGTATGAAAAATGCGTGATACGACTGTATGTGTTAGACTGTGTTAAAGCCGCGTTCACAGATGCAACTACAGTGGCGCCAATGCTCGTGGCGTACTGCAGTGGCACGACAGTTAAATATGAGTACACCCAGTTTTCTGTAGCTTCGCTGCAGGGGTACCATTTTCTGCCATGTCACTAAAAGTTAATGCCGGTTGTACTAGCGGCACCATTAGACTGTCTCACCGCTGAAAAGCACCGTTCAACAGATCCCTAACGGTTTTGTTTCGAAAGACCAGCATTCTGTCCTAGTTTTCGTGGTATAATTGCTGCTATAGCAATGAAAAAATAAATGTGTAAAGTGTGTCCGGAAGGTACAGTTTCTCAGTTTTTGGAACAACTCGAAGAGTTACCCGATATTTCCATTTAATTTCCAGTAGCAGTAAAGACGTGTGTTGTGGGAAAGATTTTTGGGTGAATTAAGAAATAACATAAATATAAAAATATAAAAGCAAGTCGTATAATGATTAGGACTATGATTTGAGCACTAAGCAATGTAGAGCGTGATATGACAGTTGCGAAAGTAAAAATTAGGGGTGTCTGAAATCCGTGCATTATAGAATACAATAAAACCCTAAAAGTCTCTGAAGTGTGGTGCATCCGCAAACGATATTTGTAAGTCAACTGTTGTTTTTTTTATATGTGTGTTTGTTGCCCCCGTTTTATTCCTGTGGGTAATCAATTTTCAGATTCAGCATCTGGGAATTCTTTTCCCTACATTCTTGCATCAGCTGTAATGCCTTAACTTGCACTATAGTGTTAATGCACGTACACACAATTTCACCTGAGGCCATACTGAAAAAGGTGTTAGTATGTAGAATTTGTTGCATCCTGTGTGAACGTTATCCACGATCAGTGTCGTCACTTAAGGTGCGTGCCCTGAGCGATTGGTAGTTGGCTGCGGTGCAGCACTACCTTTCTGCTTTGCGAAATTATGTGCAGTGATTGGTGTTGAGAAGTGTGTTAAGACCGTAGCATTAGCATTTTACGTTATTTCCTCGCAAGAAATATAAACAAAAAAACTGTAGTGTACATTAGGGATAATACAAACGAGGTTGCGTTGTTTCTAAGAAACTAATTTCGTATTAGGGAGGTTGCAAACTCTAATTCCCGTCCGGGCATCCTGATTTAGGTTTTCAGTGGTTCTCCTAAATTATTTCAGGCAGTTGCTGGGATGGTTTCTAATATAAGGCCATAGACGATTTCTTGGCCCATCCCTGTGAATCCAAGCCTGTGAGTAAGTAAATGCCTGTATGTACGAGTTATGTTTTTCTTTTCTTAATCTATGATACAAGGGTTGACCGAAAAGTAGTGCATCCACCTTCGTAACTCTTTAACAGTTGGCAGCTTTGGTATGTGGCGGGTACTGTCTTGTTCCGTAGCTTCTTCTCTGCAGCTCTAGTTGGCGGGAAGCCTTAGCGTTGTTACAGTGTTAAGTATGGAACCCTGCACAGACGGTCGGTCAGTGCAATTTAAGCAACGTGCAGTCATTGAATTCTTGACAGCAGCAGGTGTCACCCCAAAGGAGATTCATCAGAGAATGAAAGCAGAATGATTGTGTTGATGTGAGTACTGTGCGTCGCTGGGCGAGTAAGTTTAAAGATGAGTCGGGGACATCTGACCTGCGTGATAAACAAAGAGTTGGGCGTCCCGTGACAGACACCACCGAGTTTCACAAGCAAAATCCGCTACGTGAATAAACATGCTAGTGACTGAAGCGTTCTAATGATACGCGTCTGCGAGTATGTGTTGGGCCTGCTTACCTTTCCTCCTCTTGCGCTTCCGTTATACGATACTGTGAAGGAAGGTTATCGCCATATTATGCACCTCACTACAGTGATTTTCTGTCGGTCTTTTCATTCACTCACTCAGAATGCGTGGTTTTATGTTTTTCTTAAAATTCATAATTCACTCAAGTTTCGACTCTCGGCTCTTTTTTAAAATTTGAATTGGTGACGACTAAACTTTCAGCCGTCGTTGATCCCAATTCTGTACTCAATTCTCTCCTTAATAAAGAACTTTTAATAAATGAAAAGCACAAGTTTGCTTTTGTTCTACAATATTACTTTTATTGTTACCTGGTTTTCGGCTTACAAGGCCATCTTCAGACATTTACTGAATATTATCACCAAAGAAGTTCATATAATCATCTTTGTTGTTCATTACTTCCCACTCTCTCTCTTCCTACATATTCCCATTTCCCTGTATTCATTAAGTTGTTTTGTTTTGTTGAAGTTGTCTTTGTATTCCACATAGACTGTAGTTTCAATAGTTAAGGCTTTCTTTTAACTGGTACTTGTATTACTGTCCATGTTTAACACCCCTTGTAGTCGTCTCATCGAGTACTGTTCATATTTCACTTCGCTCATTTATTTAATGAAAACTGTTACACGGCCACTGCTTTGATTATAATGTTAATGTTGACTCTCAGACTGTAGGTTCCCTCAAACACCTCCATTTTCCTGCATTTGTTTATTTCTGTTATTGATATTGCTTAAGTTCCTTATGTATTCTGTATTTACATTGATAACTGTCTCTTCTTTTAATTTGTTATGTATCACTCTCCATGTTTCATACCTCCTGATGAAGCCTTGTCTAGTACTAATTTTATTTTATTTTATTAGTTTTGTTTATTAATAGAAACTGTTGTGTAGGCATGCTATTCCTATTTTGTGCTAAAAGTTTTCCTGTTTACTCCATTGTTATTCATGTATAGTTTAGTTTTTTACTTTTTCATTGCAAAGATGTTACTTATTGTATGTTTCTACATGAGTCTAGATGTGTTACTTCTCTTCCAATGTTGTCTGCTAACATTTAACTTTTTTGGTGATAATACTCAGTAAATGTCTGAAGATGGCCTTGTGAGCCGAAAGCCGGTTAACAATAAAAGTAATATTGTAGAACAAAAGCAAACTTGTGCTTTTCATTTATTATAATGTTGTTCTACCAAGAACCGACGGAAGATTCTGTTAAAGAACTTTTAGTCTGGAATTAATTCAGCTACACGATTTATCATCTCCTTTGCTGTTATCGACTTCTAAATTCTTCTCAATTAACGATAATCTTTGTATTTTTGGTTATCTTTTCATCTAAATGGGTTTACGCGGTGACACAACCATTAGTTACAAAGAATTAAGATCTCCACACGAGTCGTTGTTCATTTTCGATATTAGGTTATCACTCTATACGCTCCAGGTCACTTGACCTAAATACAGACAAGTTTTAGGTTGATTTCAGGGCGATCGTCGTATCACTCAGAGAGAAATTGCAAGCATTTCACAAGAACGTGTGGGTCACGTTATTGCTTTGCTTGGCTATCGGAAGATCTGTGTACGCTGGATACCCCAGATGCTGACTCCTGAAATGAAAGCGCACAGGAACTCCTCTCGCGTTAAAAGAATGAAGGTGACGCCGATAATGAAAGGCGATCTGCGGGGACATCATTATGCTTCTGATGAAGACGTCGAGACAACTGTGAGACTGTGTCTGTGGAAACAGAGTGTCGACTTCTTCCGTGACGGCTTCAGAAAACTTGGTCATCGTTGGCAGAAATGTATCCAACTGACTGGTGATTATGTGGAAAAGTGAATATTGGTAATTAAAGATCACATTATAAGGATTATTTCTGCATTTGATTTATTAAAATATTTCCATCCAAACCCATTAACGAAGGTTGAGGCGTTACTTTTCATTCAACCCTCGTATCATGACACGTCCAACCGTCTTGTAAAAGAGATCCACAGATGAATAAAACTGCTACTACTACTGCCACCACTGCTACTACCATTGCTGCAGTGTAACACTATTGGGAACAGGTCCTACTTATTACGGTACTTATTACTTCGCTGTTATTCTACTTTACTCCAACATCTCTTCGACTTACTTTCGAGTCCACGTGCGGAAAAGAAGCCAGACGTAGAGCTGAGATTACTTCGCATCACTGTCATGCCCTCAACAACTGACATAGCAAGTATCTCCTCGTCCGCATGTTTTTGTAACAATGACAAATTTCTTTCATAATGTTTCCCTTTCTATTGTTTTGTCCACTTTCTTTCGTTGTTACTCTGATTATTATTGGACTTTCAAATGGTTCAGATGGCTCTGAGCACTATGGGACTTAACATCTGAGGTCATCAGTCCCCTAGAACTTGGAACTACTTAAACCATACCTAACCTAAGGACATCACACACATCCATGCCCGAGGCAGGGCTCGAACCTGCGATCGTAGCGGTCGCGCGGTTCCGCACTGAAGCGCCTGCAACCGCTCGGCTTATTATTGGACTGTTTTCTACTATAATACTAGATGGGGGTAGTTTTAATAGGTAAATTAGTGATAGTACATTAAATACTATATTTTTCTTAGCAGAAACAAGCACAGAGTAATGCGTATTGCTGTGACGTTGCTATAAGGAACAACAATAAGAAGGTTTTTGTTTCTTGTACAACTTGTTTCAAAAACAGTCCATGTTTTTTGTTACCAGACGATAGACCATTCTTTCTGGCTTCTTTCCTTCCCTTCCTGGCTTTATCGCGTATGTTCACCTAATCGCCATGTTAACCCGGGTTTTTCTTTTCTTTTTTTGTCCCTTTTCTTCCTTTTTAGTCATCGGTCTCTGGCTGGTTTGATACGAGCCGCCACGAATTCCTCTCCTGTGCCAACCTTTTCATCTCGGGTTAGCGCTTGTAACCTATGTCCTCAGTTATTTGCTGGGTGCATTCCAATCTCTGCTCAGTTTTTTACCCTCTACAGCTCCCTGTAGCACCATGGAAGTTGTTCCCTGTTGTCTTAACAGATGTCCTATCATCCTGTCCCTTCTTCGTGTTAGTGTTTCCATATTCTATTTCCCTGCTCGAATGTGCGGAGAACCTCCACATTCATTACCTTATCAATCCACCTAATTTTCAACATTCTTATGCAGCACCACAACTCAAATGCTTCTGTTCTCTTCTTTTGCGGTTTCCCAACGGTCTGTGTCTCACTGCCAAAGAATGCTGTGCTGCAAATGTTCAACGTCAGAAATTTCTTTCTTGCATTAAGACCTACCTTTTATACTAGTAGACTTCTCTTGGCAAGAAATGCACTTTTTGCCAATGATAGTCTCCTTTTTGTGCCCTCCTTGCTCCGTCAGCGATAGATTATGTTTCTGCGTAGGTAGCAGATTGCCTTAACTTAATCTATTTTTATTTCGTGATCACCCCCAATCCTGATGTCAAATTTTTTGCTGTTCTTATTTCTGCTGCTTCTCATTACTTTCGTCTTTCTTCGATTTCCTCTCAGTCCACATTCTTTACTAATTAGACTCTTCACTCCATTCAACAAATCCTTTAATTTTTCTTCACTGAACATAAAAATGTCATTAGCGAATCTCAACACTGGTATCTTTTCACATTGAATTTTAAGCCACTCCTGAATCTTTCTTTTAGTTCCGCCATTGTTTGTTCGGTGTATTCATTGAACAGCGACGGTGAAAGACTACTCCGTTGCCTTACACGGTTTTTAATCCGTGTCCTTCATTCTTGGTCTTCCATTTTTATTATTCGCTCTTGGTTCCTGTACGTATTGTATATTACCCGTCTTTCCTTATAGTTTTCCCCTGTTTTTCCCAGGATTTCGAACATCTTGTGCCATTTTACATTGCCGAACACCTTACCCAAGTCGACAAATTACATGAGCGTGTCTTGATTTTCCTTCAGTCTTGCTTCCATTATCAACCACAACGTCAGAACCGCCTGTCAGTATTTTTACCTTTCCTAAAGCCAAACTGATCGTCGTCAAACACATCCTCCATTTTTTCCATGTCATAGGCCATATTGCTATCATAGACCTTCCCTAACGTAACTTTAACTGTGTGGCAACTATAACAGACAGTCGATTGTGTTTCATGAAGGTCAAGCACCTACCACAAGATTCCCAACACAAGAGGTGTACCTTAACTTGTTACTCCGACACGATAATGTGTTTGGTAACATATCCTACGCTGTGTCAACATGTTTAACACACTAGTATTACACAAAAAGAAGTTGAAGGGTGTCGTGAGTATGGTTTGATAATAAACGTCCTTTAAATTGTAGATAAATAAGCCAAATTTCAAAGAAAGAAAAACATGGTACTCCACGAAAATGAAATCCGAATCAAAAAACTGTTAACATCAATACGAATACGTAGTGCACTGAACGAAATCGCCGTGTGCGGCAGAAGAAAAGTGGAAGACATCATTAAAATTGCCATGTACAACTGCAGCCTGCCTCGGTTGTTACAGAGCAGAGAAGGGCTGTTGCGGCGTCCTTTTCAAACAATTTCTCGTACTCTCAGAAATCAGATCTAATTTGAGACAATTTTCCTACTTCTTTTCTAGTCAGTAATGTGATAAATCTGCGAATAAATGAGAGTTAACTTTTTTCTCTCTATGTTTTATCGTCGGTCATCTACAGGAAACTTGTCTGTATTTAGGTCAAGTGACCTGCTGCGTATAGAGTGATAACCTAACCGCGGAAATGAACAACGACACGTATGGAGATCATAATGATTTGTAACTAATGGTATGTCACTGTGCAAAGCCATTTAGATGAAAAGATAACAAAAAATACAAAGATTAGCGGTAACTGAGAAGAATTTAGAAGTCGATAACAGCAAAGGAGATAATAAATCTTGTAGATAAATTAATTCCAGACTAAAAGTTCTTAAAAGTTCTTTATTAAGGTGAGAGTTGAGTACGGAATTGGGATCCATGACGGCTGAAAGTATACAGTCGTCACCAATGCAGATTTTAAAAATGAACAGAGAGTCGAAACTTGGGTGAATTATGAATTTTAAGAAAAACATAAAACAATGCGTTCTCAGTGAAGGAAAATACCGACAGACAATCACTGTAGTGAGGTGCATAATATGGCGATATACTTCCTACACAGTATCGTATAAAGGAAGCGCAAGAGGAGGAAAGGTAAGCAGGCCCAACACATACCCGCAGACGCAAACGTATCATAAGAACGCTTCATTCACTAACATGTTTATTCACGTAGCGGATGTGATAATGCAGTCGGAAACTGGCATTTGCCCGAAACGTTTGCTAGGAAAGTAGACTTAAAGATTCTTAGAGCGAAACAGGAAGAAAGCCAAAATGGATTGCTAAGTTGCCATCTTACTTGCTGGGTGGGTAGACGGATCAACAATTAAACAGACCCTCGGAAGAAAATTTTAGTGCAGCCAAACGTTAGAATTTTAAGAAATTGTAGGAACCAAGAATCTTAACAAGAAGATCCTGCGCCAAGGTCACTATGTATCAAAGTTGTAATATCTTTAGCATCTCGTATATCTTGATAAGAAACTACCTACTACCATTCCCTTGACAGAAAAACGTTTATAGTAATGTATATCTTAATGTCATACAGTCACAAGCAGTAATACAACTATTTGAATGCCTGACTTCTCCTCGAGATGGCCTAAATTCAGTTCATGATTAGTGTTCGTTTCAGACGAATTGTTGGTAACAATAAGGATACGAAGTAAAAGTGCCCGCTAGGGTGACAACTTACAAAAATCATAAGTAGCAATGGGACTATACGATATTGAATCCAGAGTTCAAGCCTACCGTAGGATTATTCAGAACACTGTTGTAGTACCGAAACTTCTAAATTTAAGATTACATGGCAAAATTCTAAATTTAAAATTACATGCCAAAAAATGAAATTCCCCAGAAATTAGATTATAAAAGAAATATACTATTAGGAAGGAATTGAAAATGTGTCATATATAAGAAGAGATTGAAGAATATAGGCAGAAATGGATAGCCTTCCTGTTGAGAATGGAAAAGTCAAGATCATTATTATATTTTTTGGCAAATTATTCCACAAAGTAAGATGCACTGGAATACCAGCAAAAAGAACAAAGGATAGCATGTTGCTCCAACAGGCCGAGCAAAGCCAAAACATGACAGAAGAATAAGAATAAGAACATGGAGATAATGATAATGATAATGATGATGATGATGATGATGAAGCCTCTTTCGATCATGTTTTCAACTGCCGCAATAGCTATATCCATTGATGGCCGCAAAAAAGTTGTCTCAACACAACGGTGAACCACTTCGCATTGACATTAACGCGCTTCAGTATAGGTGTAAATTATAGCCTCATAGTTGGAGTGGAACGGACTGTTCCTGTTACCATCGACATCGCCGAAGTACACGCCTATTGATCTCTTCCCATTGGATTACACGAAGTCGTTGGCGTGTGAAAATACAATAGAAACTGAAGAGGGACTGGCTGGCGAGGTCTTAGATTCCTGTCTAACTTTGCGACAGACAAAAGGGATCACTGAGAAAGTGGTTCAAAAATTGAGGTTTTGGATTTAAGATCGACGTTAGGCTCTTTGAACTGCCACTATGAGCTTAAATTGTTACGATCAGTTAATTATCCCAAAGAACTGAATTTAGAATCATTTTACCTTCTTCATAATCGGTTTTCCTCACTCCTATTCAGTTGCCCCAGTGTGGTTTACAAGCACCCTACACTTGCGACTCTCCACGTACCATTCTTCTCTCAGGACTGTATGCCAACTGTCTCCTCTTGTTCCTATATACTCCTTACTTGGTTCCGCCACATTTCCCTTGGCCTTCACACCGGTCTTCTACCAATCATACCTGCGTTTAGCCATTATTTTGCTACCCTTCCCATTCCCATTCGTTTGGCATTGCCAAACCATCTCAGTCAGTTCCTTGTCACTTTTTCTTTCGGCTGGTCCCGGCGGAGGTTCGAGTCCTCCCTCGGGCATGGGTACGTGTGTCTGTCCTTGGGATAATTTAGGTGTATGGTGTAAGCTTAGGGACTGATGACCTTAGCAGTTAAGTCCCACAACATTTCACACACATTTGAACATTTTTGAACTTTTTCTTTCAAGGACATGTACACCCGAAGTTCTTCTCTTACTTTTCCATTTCATACCGTATCCTGAAGGAAACAAAAGAAAAGTTCGGAGTAGGTATTAAAATCCATGGAGAAGAAATAAAAACTTTGAGGTTCGCCGATGACATTGTAATTCTGTCAGAGACAGCAAAGGACTTGGAAGAGCAGTTGAACGGAATGGACAGTGTCTTGAAAGGAGGGTATAAGATGAACATCAACAAAACCAAAACAAGGATAATGGAATGTAGTCGAATTAAGTCGGGTGATACTGAGGGAATTAGATTAGGAAATGAGACAATTAAAGTAGTAAAGGAGTTTTTCTATTTGGGGAGCAAAATAACTGATGATGGCCGAAGTAGAGAGGATATAAAATGTAGACTGGGAATGGCAAGGAAAGCGTTTCTGAAGAAGAGAAATTTGTTAACATCGAGTATAGATTTAAGTGTCAGGAAGTCGTTTCTGAAAGTATTTGTATGGAGTGTAGCCATGTATGGAAGTGAAACATGGACAATAAATAGTTTGGACAAGAAGAGAATAGAAGCTTTCGAAATGTGGTGCTACAGAAGAATGTTGAAGATTAGGTGGGTAGATCACGTAACTAATGAGGAGGTATTGAATAGGATTGGGGAGAAGAGAAGTTTGTGGCACAACTTGACCAGAAGAAGGGATCGGTTGGTAGGACATGTCCTGAGGCATCAAGGGATCACAAATTTAGCATTGGAGGACAGCGTGGAGGGTAAAAATCATAGAAAGAGACCAAAAGATGAATACACTAAGCAGATTCAGAAGGATGTAAGTTGCAGTAGGTACTGGGAGATGAAGAAGCTTGCACAGGATAGAGTAACATGGAGAGCTGCATCAAACCAGTCTCAGGACTGAAGACCACAACAACAACAACAACTGTATCCTGACCATAGTGCTTAAGAACTTCGTTTCTGCTGCTTGCAGTTTTTTGTTGACTCGATTGGTTGTTGTGCAGGTTCCTATACCGTGTGGTACTATGGGGATAAAGTACACTATGTGACCAAAAGTGTCCGGACAACCCCAAAACCGTACGTTTTCCATATTAGGTGCGTTATGCTGCCACCTACTGCCAAGTACTCCATATCAGCGACCCCAGTGTTTATTAGACATTGTGAGAGAGCAGAATGGGGCACTCCGCGGAACTCACGGACTTTGAACTTGGTCAGGTGATTGGGTGTCACTTGTGTCATACGTCTGTACGCGCGATCTCCACACTCCTAAACATCTCTAGGTCCACTGTTTACGATGTGGTAGTGAAGTGGAAAAGTGAAGGGACACGTACAGCACAAAAGCGTACAAGCCGGCCTCGTCTGTTGACTGACAGAGACCGCCGACAGTTGAAGAGGGTCGTAATGTGTAATAGGCAGAAACCTATCCAGACCATCACACAGGAATTCCAAACTGCATCAGGATCCACTGCAAGTACTATGACAGTTAGGCAGGAGGTAAGAAAACTTGGATTTCATGATCGAGCGGCTGCTCATAAGCCACCCATCACGTCGGTAAATGCCAAACCACGCCTCGCTTGCGTAAACATTGGACGATTGAACAGTGGAAAAACATCGTGTGGAGTGACGAACCACGGTACACAATGTGGCGATCCAATTGCAGGGTGTGGGTATGGCGAATGCCCGGGGTACGTCATCTGCCAACGTGTGTAGTGCCAACAGTAAAATTCGGAGGCGGTGGTGTTATAGTGTGGTTGTGTTTTTATTGGGGGGGGGGGGGGGGGGGGCTTGCAGCGCTTGTTGTTTTGCGTGGCACTGTCACAGCCCAGGCCTACGTTGATGTTTTAAGCACATTCTTGCTGCCCGCTGTTGAAGAGCAATTCGCGGTGCCGATCGCGTTTTTCAACACGATCGAGCACCTGTTCATAATGAACGGCCTATGGCGGAGTGGTTGCACGACAGTAACATCCCTGTAATGGACTGGTCTGCACAGAGTCCTGACCTGAATCCTATAAAACACCTTTGGGATGTTTTGGAATGCCAACTTCGTGCGAGGCCTCACTGACCGACATCGGTACTCTCCTCAGTGCAGCACTCCATGAAGAATGGGCTGCCATTCCCCAAGAAACCTTCCAGCACCTGACTGAACGCATGCCAGCGAGAGTGGAAGCTGTCATCAAGGCTAAGGGTGGGTCAGCACCATATTGAATTCCAGCATTACCGATGGACGGCACCACGAACTTGTAAGTCATTTTCAGCCAGGTGTCCGGATATTTTTGATCACACAGTGTATGATGGAAGGAGACACTGTTTTGATGTACGTATGCAGACTGAAGCGATGATCGAAAATTTGTACCAAGATCGAGATTCGAACCCGAATCGCCCGTTCAACAGACACATGCCGGACTGCCGTAGCAGATCACCCTACTCAGTCCAAATTTCCGTTCACGCCTCAGCCCAGTTTCCTTTGAGTAAAGAGTCTACCTTGTTCCAGAGTAGATTACGAACTTGACGGTAGAACTGAGCTGGTTTTTGAGTTCTGTTTTTTTATCTCATGCTGTGCCCACTTATCGCTTGAAATGATGCAGGGGTTGTGTTGACTGACGTTGCAATCGGTTTTGATTTACATTGCAAGACAGCAAAAGGCGCATAGTAGTCATGAAAATTGGTCACAAATTAATGCGAACACATCTTGAAAGTCTCTTCGGGTTTGCTGCCGGATCCTAAAATCAACTTGACTCGATATTTCGGCGATCCAACTGTTCGCCATCTTCAGGAAAATGCTGCCTCTGCTGATGAGTCCCGCTGATACGAATACAGGTATCGACGGAAAATGCAAAATTGTAAACATTGGCGGCCGATGGAGGAACGTGTGACACTGCAGAGCACTTTCACTGGGCAGCTAGCATGGATGGTAATCAGGGGACATGTCGATACCAAGGCATAAAGTATTGGCAAATTTGATTGCATATACTCAGTTGGACAGACAAGTGAACAATGTTTGCAGACGTCAGCATTTGAGATAGGACGTGTAGTTGGGATGAAAGAAGTCTGTTAGAGTAAACGGCGAATCGCTCGGCATTTGCAAAGGAACGATACCACTATTCGATTATGTTTTCAGGAATGGGTGAACAGTGGCCGAAAACAGTGTCAAGAAGGAAGAGGTCCATGTACAGAGACGACAGAACGTGAGGACCGTGCAACCGTTAGAGAGGCACTCGCAACCCCGCGGTTCATAATTATCATCGATCCGACGTGCAGCTGGTCCCTCAGTGACCACGAGGTCCATTAATAGGCGGCTCACAGAACGCGGTCCGAGCTCACGCCGCTCTTGCGCCGACTACCGTTGACCACTGGACACCAACAGGCCCGTTTACAGTGGTGTCGGGCACATTCGGCATGGGACCTTACTGACCGGAGTCTTCAGTGAAGGGTCCCGCTTCGGAATGAGGCACGATGACCAAGCAAGATGTGTCTGGAGAGGCGCCGGACGGCAGTGTATATCGGCCTGACTGTCTCTCGCCATACAGCCCGACAACCAGGTGTGATGGTCTGGTATGCAATTTAACTTCATATCAGGACCCCCTTGGTTGTCACCAGCGGCACCCTTACAGCGCAACGGTACGTCAACGATATTCTGCACCCCAATTCGTTGCCCTTCGTGACAAGCCATCCTGTGCTTACATTTCAGCAAGATAATGCCAGTCCCCACAATGCGATGGTTTCTACTGCTTGTCTTCGTACTTGCAAAACCCTACCTTCGTCAGCAATGCCGTTGGATTTCTCTCCAGTTGAGAACGTTTGGAGCATTATGGGAGTCTCTGTAACCACTTCAGGATTTTGACGATCTAACACTTCATTTGAAAAGAACTTGGCACGGCGTCCTTCTGGAGGACAGCCAGCAACTGTATAAATCAGTACTAAACCGAACAACTGCTTAGCTAAGGTCTAGAAATGGACCAACACGTTATTGACTTGCTGAATTTCTGAAGCTCTTTCTCTTGTATATGTCATCCATTCTTTTTACGAAATTGCAATCACTTGTTTGTCTGTACATGTGGGCGTTCAGAAAGTTTTGTACAGTCGTCCCTAATTTTTTTTTATTTTTTGCAGGAGGAGAATGAAATTTTTCGTGAACATACTTGGAACTTTTAGTTATAAGTTGGTATATAGAAGTATTTTCTTATATTTACAGGTGAGGCATAATGGACCGTGAAGTCGATGTCAGGTTGCGACAACAGTCGGTGATGGAGTTCCTCTTCAAGACCGGCGATGACTCTGCCACATCGATTCACAGGAAGTTGCTCCCTGTTTATGGGGAGGACACAGTGGATTTCAGCAGTTCAAATGTTCAAATGTGTGTGAAATCTTTTGGGACTTAACTGCTAAGGTCATCAGTCCCTAAGCTTACACCCTACTTAACCTAAATTATCCTAAGGACAAATACACACACCCATGCCCGAGGGAGAACTCGAACCTCTGCCGGGATCAGCCGCACAGTCCGTAACTACAGCGCCCTAGACCGCTCGGCTAATCCCGCATGGCTCGCAGCAGTATCCAGCGGTGCTCGCAGAGGTTTAAAGAAGGTGATTTCTCTCTACTGGACAATCCACAATGCGTTAGACCATCGACGGCACTGAGTAATGTGAATAAGGAGACCACTGATCAAATCATCCAAAAAGACAGATGTGTGACGACTCGACAGCTTACTGAAATGACTCGTTTGTCATTGGGTAGTGTGCTATCGTACAGTCAGTAGGGTACAGAAAAATCTGTGCTCGTTGAGTGCAGCAGAAAATCAGGAAAATGAGTTGGACAATTGTTCCTCATCCTCCCTACAGTCCGGACTTGGCTCTGTCTGATTTTTACCTTTTTGGTCGTCTGAAGGCCCACCTGCGCGGTAAAACATTTGAAAGTGTGAAAGACCTTATTTTCTGTGTCAAGCGATGGTGTAAAGGTCAGTCCCTAGAATTTTACCAAAGTGCATTTACATCATGGAAAGAACGTTGGGCCAGATGCGTCACAGTTGATGGAGGCTACACTGTGTAGACTCAATGTATAGCTAAATGTTCCATGTATGTTCACAAAAAATTTCAATTTCCTCCTGCAAAAAATAAAAAATTTAGAGATGACTGTGCAAAACTTTTTGAACGCTTTTTTTATGACATACCTACTGATTTCCGTTACATTCGGATAATTCCGTCATTGTGCGTCGTTTTCTTTGTTTCTTCCTTTCTTTTTTTCTCCTTAGATGCACTCATTTTTAATCTGTGCGCTTTTAGATGATACTTCCAGGTGGTCAGTCTCTCCTCGACTTCTTTCTCTGAATTACCCCAAATTACTACGTCGTCTGTAAATACAAATGCATTTATATCCTTGTGGTGTTTTGCTTCATTCCTTTCATAATTCCATCAATGACTGTAATAAAAAGATATGGAGAAAAGACCCTGTCTTTTGAACTGCAATAATTGTCTTACCATCTGTACGATTTTAATCATAAAGGCCTTGGAGACCTCACATGAGACAACATACTTTGTTGAAGATTCTAATTCTACGGAGGGTAGCAGTGCTGCAGGCAGTAGGGACGACATATAAGGAAGGTGCGTCTCTGGTGCTGGGGACCCAGCTACAGGCAAGGTCGCAGTCCGAAGGACATCAGGTTGCGCGATGTCCCGCACGTAACACCTGGCATGCGAACGAAGCGGTCGATATTTCGTTGGAACACGAATATAGTCTAAATGCGCAAGACCTATAAAAAGCTCTGAACTGTAGATGTGTAGCGATAACAATGTACTGGCGTGTTTATTTCAAGTAGAATAATACATGTTTGCGGCTGTTTGTCTGCGCCCTCTAGACGAGCCCAATGACAGACGCTACATCACCGGATGACGATAACAGTCGGTTTGTGGGGGCGACCAACCGCGCGGTTATCAGCGACCGTAATAATTCCCAATGTTTTCACAGTCCAGTCACGCCACTGTTCACCAATAGTGATGGAATTAGGGAGACAGCACAAGCACACAGTCCGCTGACAGAGTCTCCGACGCGGCCGAGAATTGAACTCGGGACACTGTGATCCGGAGGCAGCAATTCTATCCACCAAGCCGTGAGCTGCAGACTAAACCACTGGAGTTCCATGCGTATCTCTGTGACGCAGTCGAGCTTACTAAACATAGTTCTCATGAAACATCATGCTTTTCTTTAGATTTCGTCTACGAGGGCTGTTCAGTTAGTAATGATTTTTTCTGAAACCACGTTGGTTTTATTCAGGATTCCAAACCAACGTGTTATTTCCTACTTCTTTGGTACCTAAACTCTATTTTTCAACATAATCTACATTCAAGGTGACTGCCTTACTCTGCCTTCTGGGAGGGCCTGATTGCCCGCAGTGTACCACTCAACTGGTCGGAGCCAACGCCTTGCTGCATCAATAACCTCCCCATCCGGGCTTTACGGTGAATAGGGAAGAACAATCTAGTGAAGTTTTGTGAGCTCAACTAGCCTGTGCAGACATGTGTGAGGTCTCGTTTTGTCAAGGAGAAGGAAAGTTTGTTTGCATTTTAGTGGCGACAAACACGCTTCTTCAGTTTCCTGAGAGCAAGCACAATCCACCTCATAGCTGAGCGTCGCGTTACGAGGGAGGACATCAAACAGAATAACCCCTCCAGAGTCCCAGAAGACCATTGTAAGACATGTATATTTCTATTGTCTATTGTCAAACCACAATTTATGAAAGATGTTTATATGGTACTGAAACAGAGGATGACAGACTAAAAGCCGAAATACTACATGTCTTTTTCCAAAGCTGTTTCACAGATTAAGACTGCACTGTAGTCCCTTCTCTAGATTGTCGCACAGATGACAAAATGATAGATATCGAAATAGACGACGGAGGGATAGAGAAACAATTAAAATCGCTCAAAAGAGGAAAGGCCGCTGGGCCTGATGGGATACTAGTTCGATTTACAGTGTACGCGAAGGAACTTGCCACCTTTCTTGCAGCGGTGTACCGTAGGTCTCTAGAAGAGCGTAGTGTTCCAAAGGATTGGAAAAGGGCACAGGTCATCCCCCTTTTCAAGAAGGGACGTCGAACAGATGTGCAGAACTATAGACCTATATCTCTAACCTCGATCAGTTGTAGAATTTTGGAACACGTATTATGTAGGAATCAGCATGGGTTTCGAAAAAGACGATCGTGTGAAACCCAACTCTCGCTATTCGTCCACGAGACTCAGAGGGCCATAGACACGGGTTCCCAGGTAGATTCCGTGTTTCTTGCTTCCGCAAGGCGTTCGATACAGTTCCCCACAGTCGTTTAATGAACAAAGTAAGGGCATATGGACTATCAGACCAATTGTGTGATTGAATTGAAGAGTTCCTAGATAACAGAACTCACCAAGTCATTCTCAATGGAGAGAAGTCTTCCGAAGTAAGAGTGATTTCAGGTGTGCCGCTGGGGAGTGTCCTAGAACCGTTGCTATTCACAGTATACGTAAATGACCTTGTGGATGACATAGGAAGTTCACTGAGGCTTTTTGCGGATGGTGCTGTGGTATATCGAGAGGTTGTAACAATGGAAAATTGTACTAAAATGCAGGAGGATTTGCAGCGAGTTGACGCATGGTGCAGGGAATGGCAATTGAATCTCAATGTAGACAAGTGTAATGTGCTGCGAATACAAAGAAAGAAAGATCCCTTATCATTTAGCTACAATATAGCAGGTCAGCAATTGGAAGCAGTTAATTCCATAAATTATCTGGGAGTACGCATTAGGGGTGATTTAAAATGGAATGATCATATAAAGTTGTAACAATGGAAAATTGTACTGAAATGCAGGAGGATTTGCAGCGAGTTGACGCATGGTGCAGGGAATGGCAATTGAATCTCAATGTAGACAAGTGTAATGTGCTGCGAATACAAAGAAAGAAAGATCCCTTATCATTTAGCTACAGTATAGTAGGTCAGCAATTGGAAGCAGTTAATTCCATAAATTATCTGGGAATACGCATTAGGGGTGATTTAAAATGGAATGATCATATAAAGTTGATCGTCGGTAAAGCAGATGACAAACTGAGATTCATTGATAGAAGAGATAGAGAAGATCCAACGGAGAGCAGCGTGCTTCGTTACAGGATCACTTAGTAATCGCGAAAGCGTTACGGAGATGATAGACAAACTCCAGTGGAAGACTCTGCAGGAGAGACGCTCAGTAGCTCGGTACGGGCTTTTGTTGAAGTTTCGAGAACATACCTTCACCGAGGAGTCAAACAGTATATTGCTCCCTCCTACGTATATCTTGCGAAGAGACCATGAGGATAAAATCAGAGAGATTAGAGCCCACACAGAGGCATACCGACAATCCTTCTTTCCATGAACAATACAAGACTGGAGCAGAAGGGAGAACCGATAGAGGTACTCAAGGTGCCCTCAGCCACACACCGTCAGGTGGCTTGCGGAGTATGGATGTAGATGTAGATATATTATTAATAGGATTAAGTAGGAATAATTAATGTTTGTCATTTTGGAAATAATTGTGGTAGCAGGGAATGTCTGCACCAAAGTATTGTTGGCGGGAGAGACCGCACATTGATATAATTTTAAAAAGGGTGGGAGGGACCGCGCATGGATACATTTTTAGAAAAGAGCGGGAAAAACCGCGCATTGATACATTTTGTAATGGTAACAGGGATTGTCTGCACCAGAAAGCATCGTTGGCGGGAGAGACCGCACTTTAGCGTCCGTAGGAAGTCAGTAGTAAGCGAGATGTGAAGCGAGTCGGTAGCAGGTCTGAAGCGAGAGGTTGAGAGGAGCGTTTTGCCTGCCAGCCACCAGCTATGATTTACAATACATTATAAACGGATGTACAGAGACATCAGCAAACTATTAGCATAAGAGGAACTAATATCATTAAATTTATTTATTTATTTATTTATTTGAGAAACTCAAATAGGTATGTTTGCGCAATGCTAGTTGTAAGATTATTGTAAAAAGTAAGTCCCATTTGAACGTCTGTAAAGTCATTTCATTACGAATAGTAAATATTTGAAGAATCGTTTCCAGAATATAATTAATTTTTGCCAGCAATATTGCATTACTGATTATAATCCATCCCCAAAACCATCAACATAAAACTTTGCAAAGTTCTATTGTTGTCAAGAAAAAGGGTAACTATGAATTACGTAACTTCAGTCAAATTAATTAAAGAATAATGTCAGCTTTGCTATTAAAAGAATAACGTCAGCTTTGGTAATAAATACAGCCACTTATTATGAAAGCCCACTAGCAGCTAATAGAGTATAGTAAAAACAGAGTAAGTATATTCATGTCGCAGTTCGATGTAGCAGTCAGTAAAAAAGGTAAGGAACAGTTTTGGGTTATTGTAGGTAACGACTGAGGGCCACGACGACGACACATTCTATATTTCGTCGAAATAATCAGCAAATCACTTTTAATAAGCAGCATTTAAATTTGTATGCGAAGATTGCACTTATTATTATTGAGAAAGAGAATTAATTTCGAACGGAAGATTTCATTTGTTATTATTAAGCAAGAGATAGAAATCCTAAGGGAAGGTTTCATAGGTTATTGTAGAAGCGATGGTTGCATAACAAAAGAGATATAGAGGAGACGGGGAGGTTTCACCCTTGCCATAACTACCAGCTGAGAGTGCGGTTTTGAACTTTTCTTCGGAGCAGAGATTGTGTTCATGAATTGCCGTTTGAAACCATGTTTCACTGACAAAAAAAATTGACGCAATCAGCCTCATAGCGTGCAAGCAGTTCCGTGCAGAAGATCTTTCGTTGCTCTTTATAGTCTTCTGATAGGCGGCGAGGAACCAGCGGGTACACACTTTTAAGTAACCCACCTGGTGGACGTGTGTGTCAGCACTATCAACAGAGACGTTCACTTGCGCAGCGCAGTGTCTGATTATGATCCGTGGATGAGAGTGTCTGTACCTTCCACACTGCTGGAGTCACAGCTGTGCACGGCCGGTCGGAAGGGGAAGATCGAGCAAGTTTGCGCGACCTTGTAGCGATGATGACAGACGTCTCGCTCAACGACTCACCGTGCTTTTGATCACTGCCGGGTCCCGGTAGACATTCTTCAAGCGTCTATCAATAGCTACGATACTCTGGTTTTCTGTCAAGCGAAAGTCAGTGACAACTACCTGTCTGTTATACAACTGCGTTAAAGACACCATTTTGAAAGCCACATATAGCGCCGCCAGCAACGAGAACTTGGTGAAACCATAGGGCCTTAAAAATCGATATACCACGATATCCCACAGCAAATTCAGTGTTTTTAAACCGAAATCGCCCGAAAAAAAGTGTAACGTTGCTTACCGAACGCCCCTCGTGTGTGGCGTAAAATAATTAACAATTTTGCAGGTAATTTAGTGATGTAATCTAGATGTCTGTATTTGCACGCCATCATTTAACTGCCTCAAGACAAACACACATTTTTCAACTGTAATAGTTGTCTTATTGTGTTAAACTTTTAATATATGATTATATCTCTTAATGAGTAGATTATAACAGAATTAAAATTTTTCAGTCCGGAATATGATTACGTGAAATACTGAAATACGAATTTTTATTGCCCCTACGCTGCAACTAGTACCTGGTTCGGGAATAGGGTTTTAGTGATATAGATATTGGGAAGAGTAATAGCCCTATAACAGCCCCTTGAAGTATGCCAGAAACTAGTCGCACGTGCGATGATTTCGTCTCGAGAACAAGGTGATGGGGCCTTTGTACTAGAAAGTCCTGAATGAATTGACGAAACTGGCCTGACCTTTCGCTCACTCGTACATCGTCCACGATGTGACAATGCGAAAATGTCTTGGATGCCTTGCAGAGGTCAAATAACAGGGATCAGCCTGAGTGCTGCTGTCTGCTGCCATGTAGGTGCCAAAGGAATATGTTGGGAACCATGCGCGGCGAGTCTGCTTCAGCTGTACATACAACACGTGAGTCCACTGCAGAGAGTAGTAGTAAGGCCAAATAAGGTACTCTTTTGCAAGTCCGTCTGTGAGAATTGTAATCTCAGGATAAGCGCGCGTCAAAAATACAACTTCGCGTTCTAGCTGAGAGTCGGCACAGGTCCCGAGACAGAAGAGCGGTTATTCCCCCTACGTCCCATCGTGACCTTGGCCGCCGTCTGGAATGTAGCAGCTGCCACCCCTAGTGCTTCCTCAAGGTCACTCGAGAGAAAAGGCAGCAGGCTGAGCTTTATACGGCATCACAGGTATCCAATGCCGAAGGCAGACGCGAAACAACCCATGAGAATCCTTGTTCGACTGTACTGCATCGAATATTAAGATGAAGTGTACACGGACGAATTAATCAAATCGCAATCTACACTCCTGGAAATTGAAATAAGAACACCGTGAATTCATTGTCCCAGGAAGGGGAAACTTTATTGACACATTCCTGGGGTCAGATACATCACATGATCACACTGACAGAACCACAGGCACATAGACACAGGCAACAGAGCATGCACAATGTCGGCACTAGTACAGTGTATATCCACCTTTCGCAGCAATGCAGGCTGCTATTCTCCCATGGAGACGATCATAGAGATGCTGGATGTAGTCCTGTGGAACGGCTTGCCATGCCATTTCCACCTGGCGCCTCAGTTGGACCAGCGTTCGTGCTGGACGTGCAGACCGCGTGAGACGACGCATCAACCAGTCCCAAACATGCTCAATGGGGGACAGATCCGGAGATCTTGCTGGCCAGGGTAGTTGACTTACACCTTCTAGAGCACGTTGGGTGGCACGGGATACATGCTGACGTGTATTGTCCTGTTGGAACAGCAAGTTCCCTTGCCGGTCTAGTAATGGTAGAACGATGGGTTCGATGACGGTTTGGATGTACCGTGCACTATTCAGTGTCCCCTCGACGATCACCAGTGGTGTACGGCCAGTGTAGGAGATCGCTCCCCACACCATGATGCCGGGTGTTGGCCCTGTGTGCCTCGGTCGTATGCAGTCCTGATTGTGGCGCTCACCTGCACGGCGCCAAACACGCATACGACCATCATTGGCACCAAGGCAGAAGCGACTCTCATCGCTGAAGACGACACGTCTCCATTCGTCCCTCCACTCACGCCTGTCGCGACACCACTGGAGGCGGGCTGCACGATGTTGGGGCGTGAGCGGAAGACGGCCTAACGGTGTGCGGGACCGTAGCCCAGCTTCATGGAGACGGTTGCGAATGGTCCTCGCCGCTACCCCAGGAGCAACAGTGTCCCTAATTTGCTGGGAAGTGGCGGTGCGGTCCCCTACGGCACTGCGTAGGATCCTATGGTCTTGGCGTGCATCCGTGCGTCGCTGCGGTCCGGTCCCCGGTCGACGGGCACGTGCACCTTTCGCCGACCACTGGCGACAACATCGATGTACTGTGGAGACCTCACGCCCCACGTGTTGAGCAATTCGGCGGTACGTCCACCCGGCCTCCCGCATGCCCACTATACGCCCTCGCTCAAAGTACGTCAACTGCACATACGGTTCACGTCCACGCTGTCGCGGCATGCTACCAGTGTTAAACACTGCGATGGAGCTCCGTATGCCACGGCAAACTGGCTGACACTGACGGCGGCGGTGCACAAATGCTGCGCAGCTAGCGCCATTCGACGGCCAACACCGCGGTTCCTGGTGTGTCCGCTGTGCCGTGCGTGTGATCATTGCTTGTACAGCCCTCTCGCAGTGTCCGGAGCAAGTATGGTGGGTCTGACACACCGGTGTCAATGTGTTCTTTTTTCCATTTCCAGGAGTGTATAAAGAGAGAAACTAAAACAGAAGGATATAGCGTAAAGAACGTGGATGGATAAAATCAGATTTTACTCCAGATACAATATTGCCACCAGTATTTGGCTACATTGATGGCATTGCCTTTAGCCAGTGCCTGTTCCAACGCCGTGTACAAATAAGGACAAAGCCGAAACGAAATTTCATTAGATGTTTCTCTCCACTTTCGCACAATGAGTGTCCATGTTGAATGACGCCCCATTTCTTGAAGGTGTTCTTGGTTCCTGTAATGTCTGTGCGCAGTCTGTTTAACGACTTTCATGTACACAACCCGCTCCATAGTCAGGTAGCAATTCTCCAAGTTCGAAACGTTCAGGTTGATCAAGATATCTCTGTTTGCATCAACCTTAATCTGTGGTACGATTCCATCTCCAAAAATCTTTCATGTTACTGAAAAGTGGGACATACAACAGGTCAGCGCCTTACTGATATAAATCCACCTGATGATGGAGTTATGTTCCTCCGAAATACGTAATCTAAAATACAATAAAAGTGCCTGGATACTGTAATTTGTTGCTTCAATTGATATTCACAACCAGCCCAGATAGCCGTGCGTGTTAAGGCGCCGCTTCCGGGACGGGGAGGTGCGCCAACTCAGGATCGAATTCACTCTGCGGATTACCGACGAGGCTCGCTGTGCGGGCTAGCCTGGATGTGCTTTTTGGGTGGTTCCCACATTCCACTAGTTGAATACCAGTCTGATACCCTAGTCTCGACTCATTTACAGGATCGGTATTTTTTCGAAAACTTTTGCTCACTTTCTATGAATTGTACTGCGGCCGGCCGATGTGGCCGAGCGGTTCTAGGCGCTTCAGTCCGGAACCGAGCTACTGCTACGGTCGCAGGTTCGAATCATGCCTCGGGCATGAATGTGTGTGATGTCTTTATGTTAGTTAGGTTTAAGTAGTTCAAGTTCTAGGGGACTGATGACCTCAGATGTTAAGTCTCATAGTGCTCAGAGCCATTTGAACCATTTTTGAATTGTACTGCACGCAGACAGTTGGGATCCATATGTTCCATCCCACTGTGTTTCTGTGTTCGTCTGCGTGTCTGTATGTGTGTGTGAGGGGGGTGGTGGGGGGTGGCGACATATACAGTGCCTACCCAGTACTGATGCGAGACAAAGCCACATGTAAACGAGGAAGAACTGATATTCACGACAGTCGAAGTCAAATCTAACATTAACGTTTTCATTCTCTGTACACATTCTGAACAGGAGCTCTACCGACAAAATTTCTGGTGGGATATTTCGTGAGTGTTTTGGTATAAAGGACCGTTGGTCTCCGCTGGCTCGTTACAGAGTAATGACATAATTCCGAGTGATTTATTCGGTTGGTTACCCAAATTGCCTTTGCTTCCGAGAAATCAGTTTCCCAACAGTGAAAACGCCTAAAATATAGAATCACTCAAGTGTATAACACACTGTAATGCAGCAGTCCTTAGACACATGTAGAAGACTGTGATGTGGTAGTCTCACAGCGGAAAGCGCTCAAGATAGCGTCGCTTTGCTCATACACTGCCGACGTTGCGTTCATTGCATCGGCCTACTCTCCTTCTGTAGACCTATCCACACTGTTATACTCTGAGGTAACAAAAGTCATGGGATAGAGATATGCGCTTATACAGGTGGCAGCGGTATTGCGTACACAAGGTATAAAAGGACAGTACACTGGCGGAGCTGTCACTTGGGCGTCACTATGAACGACGCCCAGTGAGAACAGCTCAACCCGTTAGATTCCACTGCACCCCAAAGAGGTCACCGCAGGAACAGCAGCTCTGCTGCTTAAACTGCCCCCACACCTGGCATATGTAGCCAGAGTTTTAGTGCGAGTGCGGAGCTGTCACTTGTGCTCAAATGATTCATGTGGAAAGGTTTCCGACGTGATTATGAGCGCGCGGGGGAAGTAACTCACTTCGAATGGGAAATGGTATTTGGAGCTAGACGCATGGGACATTCCATTTCGAAAACCGTTAGGGAATTCAATACTTCGAGATCCACAGTTTCAAAAATGAGCCGAGAACACCAGATTTCACGCAGTATGAATATTAAGAGCTCAGATGGAAACCCAGTTCTAAGCAAAGAAGGGAAAGCAGAAAGGTGGAAGGACTATATAGAGGATCTTTACAAGGGCGATGTAGTTGAGGACAATATTATGGAAATGGAAGAGGATGTAGATGAAGATAAAATGGGAGATACGATCCTGCGTGAAGAGTTTGACAGAGCAGTGAAAGACCTGAGTCGAAACAAGGCCCCGGGAGTAGACAACATTCCATTAGAACTACTGCATGGGGGCTTAATTAAATATAATGCAAATATTTTTAGTAGCTGTAAGTCCGATTACGCTGTTTCGTAAACGGCTGGCCCTGACTAGTATTAGTACGCAATCTGACTGCATAGAACAACAACAAAGAATGAAATGAAAATTTTCATTAACACAATTAATTAATTAAGTCCCCAGCAACTATAAAACCAACGCCACAACAAGCACAAGTGTAGCTGTTCTGTATGTGGTAGTATGACTCAACGCCATCTGGCACGGTTCTTCTTCAACAAGACAAGAATTTTTAAATATTGACGTGATAAAAGAAAGTTAGAAATACTATAATTGTGCAAGAAAACCAAAATTACACTCTAATACAAGAACACAAGCCAGATGCTTTGTTGACTGAACCAGTAATGATGCATTATTTGAGACACACAAATAATAAAAGAACATAGCGTTTTATTACCTTCATATATATTGACGAAATGCACTCTGATCATTACAATATCTCCATTAGAATAACATCTGCTATCTCTCCCATCAAATAACTGCATAAAACATGGAACAACACTCTCCACTATCACATCTCACTCCGACTTCACGACAAGCAGTGTCCACCACAACTTCTCGGCAAGAACTGCTTGCCGCTACGCCTCAATAATCACTGCCAGTGGAGGCAGCTGAACAATACTCTCTGGCGCGATCTCTGGCGCTATGGCTCAGTGTAGCCACCTTTCATATGCCCTTCCTCCACGGGCTAGAATTTGATGGTATATTTGCCAGCATTGGTGGTGAAAATACCAGCAAATTCGTCAAAAAAAATACAGACAAAAATAAAAGATAATATTAATACGTAAATATCATATAACTAGATAAATTTTTTGGCTTTGCACTGACCTTACAATAGCCTAATATATAAAATACAGTAAGGAATACAAATTTTTTCATACATATGACTTCACATAATAGTTTACACAAATATCATGTGGTTAAACAGTTCAATCAATAGCGTCAGCAATGACGAATATGTACAGGTAAGAGTCTCATAACTTTTCACAAACAGTAATACACAAAAAATTAGTTTATACAAATATTCACATAAATCCTTTCCATAGTTCAAGAAACAAGTAGTTGACAGTTCCAGCAGTAGCACCCAGCAATGTTGAATAGGTGCTACAGCAACAAGTGACATCATCTCAGTAGAAGCAGTCCATCAGTGGCACCCAGCAATGTCGAGTAGGTGCAGACACCATCAGGTGACATCATTTCAGTAGAAGCAGTCCATCAGTGGCACCCAGCAATGTCGAGTAGGTGCAGACACCATCAGGTGACATCATTTCAGTAGAAGCAGTCCATCAGTGGCACCCAGCATTGTGGAACAGGTGCAGACAGCATCAGGTGACATCATTTCAGTAGAAGCAGTCCATCAGTGGCACCCAGCATTGTGGAACAGGTGCAGACTCCAACAGGTGACATCATTTCACCAGAAGCAGTTTATCAGTGGTACCCAGCATTGTTGAGTAGGTGCAGACACCATCAGGTGACATCATTTCAGTAGAAGCAGTCCATCAATGGCACCCAGCAAAGTTGAGTAGGTGCAGACAGCAGTCCATAATATTCACTATCACTAATCACACTGTTCATCAGCAGAAATTAAACATGTCCTAGTGGCACCAATCATGTAGAAAAAGTACAAATAACAGTCCATAATATTTACTATCACTGATCACACAGTTCAACAGCAGAAATTAAACATTTCTAAGTGTCACACATCATGTTGAAAAGTGCAGGTAACAGTTCATAATATTCACCATCACTACTCAGACAGTTCAAGCATGAACAATAGTTTGAATACACATACAAATGCTTTTACACTAAACATACAAATCATAACAAATACACAAATGATGTCAGATAATTGTCATATTAACTATTACAAGTACACAAACATCAGTAAACCTATAATATTTATGGGTGTCAGTGCAAGCCACTACAAACAAATAAAATAATGTTTAGGAAATAGGTGGGTAGGATTAGGAAACGAAAACACAAAACACACTCACTCATCTTTCATCCACATTAAGTACTACTGTGTAACTGAATAGCGTTACCTGTGTAATTGCAATTCTGTCAAAATTTGATGTTCATCATGTGTATCAAGTGGTAGTGGCAGCAATGTATAACAGTCAATAATAGTTAAGTCAACGTCATAGTCATCATGTCAAGACCAATGTTTGCCAAGCCAGATCAAAATGTACAGTTGCTGAACAACTGTCAGTATGCAAAGATATGCAAATACTTCCTCTCTCCAAAAAAAAATATGTACTGCTTAGTGATTTAACAAAGTGTGTGTAGACAATCTTCCTTCCACTTTAGTGTTCTAGTCTGCTATCTTCATCCTCCTTGTTCCATATAGACCAACAAAAAAATATGCACCTCACTTACTTTACCTCTTATCCACCAAAACTCAATAACAACCCTTTCCTCTAGTCAGTCTCCTCGAACAAGTACAGATAAAATCCTAATGCAACCCTCATCATTCCGAAGACACACTGTCAACACACAACCTCTGTGTAATCCATCTGACCAAAATCTTCTACTCATTATGAATTATAAACAAAGAAATGCATACATGACCTCTAACAGACTTAGTTCGAATAACTCTCAGTAATTAAGTACGATTACGGAGTGTGAATGATCATAATATTTCACAGTGTGTACACCACTTCAAGAATTATGGCAAACAGAAACAAACATGTGGAGTATTTCTTGTGTCAAGTGTCACTTCCTATTTCAATTGCTCACGAAAAATGCAGTGTAATAACTGTCAATGGTCTAAACCTAGTTTTGGTACGTCATGTCGTTAGCTTCCTTCCTATTAGCATAAATTTATACAGCTTCCATAAAACCTCCAGCTCATGTGACTTCTATGACGTTTCTTGTACTAAAGTCGCTCGTCGAATTACTGCAGTTCATTTTCTTATGTTAAAATATAAAGCACTGAGGGTAAGCAAAACAAGCAATAGCGAGTAAATATACTAGTAGTGAACAGAATGTCAACAAGTGGCTGCAGCACAATTCTTACAACGAGGCTCTGCCAAGCGAACAATCTGTAACTAATACCATAGTGTAACCTAAACTCCATGTCCGTACACTGTACATCAGCATTGCTATATACCAAATTAAAGAGTAGTTGTGACGACAAACAGAAATGTATAAATATGCAATCCATACGCATAGCAGTAAACATATATCTTACGTAATAAACAGGTCATTAGCATCATATCAGCATAAGCAAATAAATGTTCATATGTCATCTTAATAAGTAAACATGAAGGCGCAAGCAGATAAATCACAAAGTATAACTTACATACCTAACCACATCAGCACAATTAATCAGGTGACAATTATAATTTAAATAAATAAGCACAGCAGGCAAATAATTAAAAAATATGACATCAGTGAAAAAGCAGTGCAGTCAAGCGATGCATAATATACACAAGTTACAACCCAGTTCATTAATAATCATTGTCAAAATCAGTTAACGTACGCAAGCACGTCGCTTCACAAGTAAATTCATAGAACATGAAATTTAGCACAAAGTATGAATCACGTAATCGCGAGCAGCAAATTACGTCTAAAGTACGTACCTAAGTGGAAATATGTTACCTGAAAAATAGACTCAATTAATAGTTACCTTTTTAGTTTATTACTTTCTTCTTCGAAATGACATTTTTCCTGAAATTTTCTCGATAGCAAGTCGTCTTAACGTTGGACACGCACAGAATTTACCTGAAGTTCTTAAATATTTTATAGAGCCGTATCCTGAAAAATACTGAATGTTAATAACATAATTCATCAAGTCATTATAGCTTTATACTGTATTTAATCGGAGAAATTAAACAGTGTGTAATTGTTTACGGCTGTCAGTGCATTCGCACTGAGCGCTCGATCAGCTGTAGGCGCGTGACGTAGAAAGCAATTGTTTGCGGTCAACGACTGCCTTGTGCGGCGCGCAGACTTCACTGTTGCTTTGAGTATGTGCCGCCGCGCCGCCAAAACACAGCGCGGTATCCTTGTATTCTCTGCATGTTTACGTAAACTGTTGGTTTCTCGAAAGTATGTCATTCCACAAAAATTTTAACGTTAGATATATGATGTATTCCCTTAGAGCGTCGTGATTTCAGAGTCTACTTCGACAGTGTTATCATGAATAATTTTGCGAATTCTATATGGGCCGTTATAAAGCAGAAAAAATTTGCGACACAAGCCCTTTCCTTTGTGGGATAAACGATGAGACTTAATTAACACCTTCTGACCAACTGAAAAGATTTTTAAACGACCAGGACGCTTAGCTGATTTCTCTCTTCTAGCAGCCGCAGATGCAATATTTTGTAGAGCCAGGTTGACAATTTCAGAATGCCGCAGTTTTCGTGAAGGCGGAAAAGGAACGATTTCAGAGATGCGATTTGTTGGTACTTTATTTTTTAATATCAGTATAGGCGGTAAAGAAGTTGAATCATTAGGGAGTTCAATCAGAATGTTTTGAAAAATATGAAGATACTGATCCCACGTTCTGTGATTCTGATGACAATAAAAACGACACAATTTATTGATTTCCTTCATCCATCTCTCTGAAGCGTTAGATTGGGGGTGAAAAAGTGAAATGAAAATTGGTTTAATTTTACGACGCTGTAGAGTACGAAGCCAAATTTTAGAACGAAACTGTGATCCATTATCTAATATAACCCACTTCTTTAAGAAAATGTTTGATGAAAGCGTTAGATACTGAACGAGCTGTTGCTTTGCGTAACGGTGTAAAACACACATATTTTGATGTCAACTCCAATGCTACGAAAATGTACGCAAAACCATTAGTAGATCGAACCACTGGACCGAACAAATCAACTGCAGCCATGTCCTTTAATTTCGCTGGAATGATAGGAAACAACGGTGCTCTGTGAGAAATTGTTGGCGGCTTAGCCTTTTGACATAATTTGCATTTGGCAAGAACAAATCGAATACGTTTTTCCATATTATTGAAGTAGCAATTTTCTCGTAATTTATGAAAGCATTTTCTGGGACCAAAGTGTGCATAACTGAAATGCGTATACCAAATCAGCTTATTAACCCACTCATCAGGAATACAAACTAACCAAACAGAGTTGTCGACCGATTTTCGTTTAAAAAGAATGTCATTGCGAACTAAATAATGCTGTCTAATCGCTATGCTTTCCTTTCTCCTCCACTTCTCCTTAATGTCCTTCCAGATTGGATCCTTATTTTGCTCCTTAGCGATGTCCTGGAGCGAAGACGAAATAAAGTTCTCAAACGCAACACCTTGAATATACATCGTACAATAATTGTTTTCCTTGCAGTCCTCTTCAGCACTTTGTTTCAAACCCATAGGTGCACGTGATAAAGCATCAGCAACAATATTTGAAGAACCCTGTATGTAAACAATACTAAAGTCAAATTCCTGTAGGGACAACGCCCATCGTGACAATCTGCCGTGAGTTAATTTTGTTGACATAAGAAATTCCAGAGCTCGATGATCGGTGTAAACCTTAGTATATCTGCCAAACAAAAATGTGCGAAATTTTGTGAAAGCCCAAACAACAGCCAAAGCTTCAAGTTCCGTAATCGAATAATTCTTTTCTGATTTCGAGAGAACACGACTTCCAAATGCAATAGTCTTCTGTACTACAAACCCGTCTTCTTCTATCTCTTGAAATAAATGTGCACCTAGGCCTTTGTATGATGAGTCCGTCGCCAAACAAAAATCTTTAGATAAATCCGGGTGTGAAAGAAGTGGAGCAGCAACTAAAGCATCACGGAGTTGTTCAAATTCTGACTGAGCTTCCTCATCCCAACACCAATTAGATTTCTTTCCAGATAGTTCACATAAACGAGGTGTGGCCAAATTGTCCAATCTAACAAAGCGTCTAAGAAAATTACAGACACCAAGGAAGCTACGAACATCACGTTTTGTGGTAGGAACAGCATAATTACGAATAGCGTCTAGTTTTTCTGGATCAGGAAGAATACCTTCTGTAGAAATAATGTGACCGAGAAATTTCACCTGAGAACGACCAAATTCAGATTTTTCTAAGTTCACTGTAATGCCAACTCTTGCAAAGATACGTAATAACGAATCCAAAATTTTGTTGTGTTCACTCCAAGAATGTTTAGCAATAAGAATGTCGTCAACATATGAAGTAATATTGTCACGAAGATAAACAGGTAAAATTTCATTTAAGCTACGAATGAATGCTGCTGAAGATACAGTAAGTCCAAACGGTAATTTCCGAAACTGGTAACAGTTACCAAAGGCTAAAAAGGCAGTGTATTTTCTACAATCAGGGTGGAGTTCTATTTGCCAAAAACTTGCGCGCATATCAATCGTGGATAAAACTTTAATTCCATGAAAATGTTGAAGAAGTTCGTCTAAATTTTGTGGACGGTCAGTTTCAGGAATGATGATATTATTTATCTGTCTGGAATCCAGAACCAAACGAATTGACCCATCCTTTTTAAGAACAACGTGTAATGGGCTAGTATAAGGACTGACTGCAGGCTCAATAATGCCCTGATCTAACATGTACTGAAGTTCATTCTTAACCTTGTCTCTGTAAGCCAAAGGAATAGCGTACGTTTTCCCGCGAAATGGTGTGTGTTCTTTTACTTTAAATAAATATTGTAAGCCTTGTATAGTTCCTGTGTGATGACTAAACACTGTAGCATGTGAAGTCAAAATGTGGTGCAGCTCTTCTCTTGCAACGTCATCTGGCACTTCACCTTTCTTAACCTTTTCATTAATTAGTTCTTCGCTATTAATTATATCATCCATCGCGTCTCTGTATCTATTATCATTGTCATGAATAAACACACTGTCGTCATAATGCTCAACGAAAACATCAGAAGTAAGAAACCTTAAACATTTTGTATCTGATTCAGATCTTGTTAAACACTCGAAAAATTTCAAACATTTCGGTATTTCGGCAACAGTCAAATTCACACTTCCTTCTTTAAAGTTCAAAATTGCCTTATGTGCGTTAAGAAACTCCATACCTAATATAATTTGTGTACTGAGTAATGGAACAATAATAAAATTAGCAGAAAATTCGTATCCTTGACAATTGAAATTTAGGTTGGTCTGTTGTTTAACTTCTACACCTTTTCCAGAAATCGCTCCTCGAACTGTAGTTTCAGAAATAGGTAACACAGGACAGGCAATAGTCCTTTCACATATACGAAAAACTGATTCACTAATGACGTTCAATGGGCTCCCAGAATCTAAAACTGCAGTGAACTTATTTTTACCCACACATACTTCAATAACAGGATGTAAAAATGCGTCTACATTATTTTCCTTTTCGTCTAACAAAATGTCTCTCATGTCTTCCAGGCGTACGTAGTGTAAAGCCGTAGTGTCATTACTTTCTGAACCGTCTATATTGCTGCCAGAAGCCGAAGCTGCTAGTCATTGTCGATTGTTTGCGTCACGTCTTTGATTATTCGCGTCATTTCGCGGATCCATTTCTACGATTTGCACTTGTCTCTCTGAAGTTCTGTCACGTGGAGGATGCCAATTAGGTCCTTCCTGTCTGTTAGATGCAAATTCTTGGTTGTGTCTGTTATTAAAATTTCTGTTTTCCTGTCTGCATAACTACTTCTTGTGTAATTTCGACTGTCACTTCTGAAATTATTGTTGTATCTACTACCCTGGTTATTTCTGTAGTAAGAATTTCTATTACTGTATGAATAATTTCTGTCTTGGTGATACCGATTACTGTTTCCATACGATTGATCATTCCGGTACGAATTACCGTTATTATAATTGTCTGTGTATTTTCTGTTCGAACGTCTGTTATTGTCATAAGACTGGTATCTATTGCCCTGTCTGTTACGTCTGTCATTCTCAAAATTACCGCTATAACGTCCGTTCCGATCACTATCCCTTTTCTCTGAAAATCTATTGTAATTACTGTTACTGAAAAAATTACAGGAAGTCCCATCGTCATTGTCATACTCGAGTTCTTGTAGCAAGGTCTTAAAAGTCTCAATGTCATCCTTACATCTTCCGGCTAAAGCAATTTGTCTTATGGATTGTGGCAGCTTAGTTAAACAAATGCGAATTAATTCAGTCGGGCTATAAGGGTTGGAAATGAAATGATTCTTTCGAATCCTGTCTTCAAAATATTCTGCTGGCGTGTGGAACTCAGACTGTTTGAAATTACGCTGCATAATAAGACTATGTTTGACTCTGTCTTGTGTGTTTTCGGACCAATATGCCGATAGAAATGCATGATAAAAATCATTTAGATTGTTACACTCTCTAATAAGTGCGCGCATGCGCGTAGTCGGTTCGTTTTCTAAATATCCACACATAAATTCCAACTTGTGACTTAACGGCCAATTTGGTGGAAGTGCGTACATAAACTGATCTAACCATGAACATGGATGTATGTCATTCTTAGAATTACGAAAGATCTTAAATTTCCGAACAGTTAAGAAGTGTTTATAGTCAAAGTTTTCTCCTCGTGGCGACAAAGACCTACCGCGTCTGTCCCAGTCCCAATGTCGATTATTGTCAAGTTCGCGCGCCTGGCGCTCTCTTGCTGCATCTCGTAAATGAAACAAATTACTTTCTTCAAAACCCGCTGCTATCGGTGATTCCAAATTTCTTCTATTGTCTTTTCCTACGATTTCGCCTTCAATATGTCTGACTTGCTTTCGTAATGCCTCAAATTCCCTTTTCACGCGTTCATTAAATTTTCCTTGATTTTCAACATGTTTATTTATGTTCTGGTATTCTTCGGTTTCTGCAAATGGCAATGGTGCTGTATCATCTGAATCTCTGTCCCCACTTAAACTAAGACTTGTCAGTTTATCTGAAATCTCCTCAACTCTTTCCGATAAATCACCTATTTGTTCTTTCTGTTTATTTACGTCTTCCGTAAGTGTCGCGACTCGGGTTTCAGTATTAACACACTTGGTAGTTAACTGTTCATATTGTTGTGTTAGGTTATTTCTTCTGTCATTTGGTACGGATTCCTCGATTCTCTCAAATATTTCTTCCTTATCTTTTGCACGTTGTAAATTTAACTCTGAAAATTTCTGTACTATCACGCGATCTCTTTCTTCCTGTTCTCTATCCTGTTCCCTTTGTCTAATCTCCACTGCAACTAATCTATTATTGTGAGCATTCAAAATCGGTTGTACTTCTTCTCTGATTTCTTTCTTTAATTCATCTTTCATGTTTTTGAAACATGTCCCTATTCGTGAGTCTAACCGTGTTTCCATTGTTTCCATCTCTGTTTTAATTGTTTCTATTTGTGATCCCACTGTTTTTAATTCAGATCCCAACTGTGATCCCAGTGAGTCTAACCGTTTTTCCATTGTTCCCATTTGTGAGTCTAACCGAGATCCCAAATTTAATATTGCACCCATCAACTGCTCCATATTAAATGGTTCAGAATTCTTTTCGCCACTAACATTTCCCACAAAACCAGCCTCCTTCGTCATAGCTGTAAGGCCATCTGTGTTCGGTACTATTACAGGATCTTCTGTCGTTAATCTCGCATTCTCTGACTGAGAAAAATTTTGAAATGGTTCCGGACTATTTTCCCGACTTCTTAAATTGTTTTCCACTTCATTATTCATGATACTGTTTTCCTCTGTTGGCGAGTTCGCCATGTTAACAATTTCGTCATTCTCACTATCCATCATTTTTGCCTTTTTCATAGATCGCGTAATCATTTACAAAATATACAAAACTCGTCACTATATGAAAATTACACACAATGACACTTTATCTCCAACAATACCATTCACTCGAAATGTTTCCCTCAAACACGATTAATGAACAATTGAAATAATTGCACTAAATCGTCAGACGCGTATACAAGGCAATAAAAATTAAATTTTGAAAAATACCATTAGAAGCATGCTAATTACCAAATCTACACATGCAAAATAGACTACAATTACTAAACTACAAATTACTGCAACAATACTACTGTCTACTATTTTTGCAATCAGAAGAATTCCAAGGGACGATCCGAAGCAGCGGTCGCCACGTGCATGGGGGCTTAATTAAATATAACGCAAATATTTTTAGTAGCTGTAAGTCCGATTACGCTGTTTCGTAAACGGCTGGCCCTGACTAGTATTAGTACGCAATCTGACTGCATAGAACAACAACAAAGAATGAAATGAAAATTTTCATTAACACAATTAATTAATTAAGTCCCCAGCAACTATAAAACCAACGCCACAACAAGCACAAGTGTAGCTGTTCTGTATGTGGTAGTATGACTCAACGCACATCTGGCACGGTTCTTCTTCAACAAGACAAGAATTTTTAAATATTGACGTGATAAAAGAAAGTTAGAAATACTATAATTGTGCAAGAAAACCAAAATTACACTCTAATACAAGAACACAAGCCAGATGCTTTGTTGACTGAACCAGTAATGATGCATTATTTGAGACACACAAATAATAAAAGAACATAGCGTTTTATTACCTTCATATATATTGACGAAATGCACTCTGATCATTACAATATCTCCATTAGAATAACATCTGCTATCTCTCCCATCAAATAACTGCATAAAACATGGAACAACACTCTCCACTATCACATCTCACTCCGACTTCACGACAAGCAGTGTCCACCACAACTTCTTGGCAAGAACTGCTTGCCGCTACGCCTCAATAATCACTGCCAGTGGAGTCGGCGGAACAATACTCTCTGGCGCGATCTCTGGCGCTGTGGCTCAGTGTAGCCACCTTTCACTACTGACGGCCTTGGGAGAGCCAGTCGTGACAAAACTCTACCATCTGGTGAGCAAGATGTATGAGACAGGCGAAATACCCTCAGACTTCAAGAAGAATATAATAATTCCAATCCCAAAGAAAGCAGGTGTTAACAGATGTGAAAAGTACCGAACTATCAGTTTAATAGGACACGCCTCCAAAATACTAACGCGAATTCTTTACAGACGAATGGAAAAACTAGTAGAAGCCAACCTAGCGGAGGACCAGCTTGGATACCGTAGAAATATTGGAACACGTGAGGCAATACTGACCCTACGACTTATCTTAGAAGCTAGATTAAGGAAAGGCAAACCTACGTTTCTGGCATTTGTTGACTTAGAGAAAGCTTTTGATAATGTTGACTGAAATACTCTCTTTCAAATTCTGAAGGTGGCAGGGGTAAAACATAGGGAGCGAAAGGCTATTTACAATTTGTATAGAAACCAAATGGCAGTTATAAGAGTTGAGGGGCATGAAAGGGAAGCAGTGGTTGGGAAGGGAGTGAGACAGGGTTGTAGCCTCTCCCCGATGTTATTCAATCTGTATAGCGAGCAAACAGTGAAGGAAACAAAAGAAAAATTCGGGGTAGGTATTAAAATCCATGGAGAAGAAGTAAAAACTTTGAGGTTCGCCGATGACATTGTGATTCTGTCAGAGAAGGCGAAGGACTTGGAAGAGCAGTTGAACGTAATGGATAGTGTTTTGAAAGGAGGATATAAGATGAACATCAACAAAAGCAAAACGAGGATAATGGAATGTAGTCGAATTAAGTCGGGTGATACTGAGGGAATTAGATTAGGAAATTAGACACTTAAAGTAGTAAAGGAATTTTGCTATTTGGGGAGCAAAATAACTGATGATGGTCGAAGTAGAGAGGATATAAAATGTAGACTAGCAATGGAAGGAAAGCGTTTCTGAAGAAGAGAAAGTTTTTAACATCAGGTATAGATTTAAATGTCAGGAAGTCGTTTCTTAAAGTATTTGTATGGAGTGTAGCCATGTATGGAAGTGAAACATGGACGATAAATAGTTTAGACAAGAAGAGAATATAAGCTTTTGAAATGTGGTGCTACAGAAGAATGCTGAAGATTAGATGGGTAGATCACATAACTAATGAGGAAGTATTGAATAGGATTGGGGAAAAGAGGAGTTTGTGGCACAACTTGACAAGAAGAAGGGACCGGTAGGTAGGACATGTTCTGAGGCATTAAGGGATCACCAATTTAGCATTGGATGGCAGCGTGGAGGGTAAAAATCGTAGAGGGAGACCAAGAGATGAATACACCAAGCAGATTCAGAAGGATGTAGGTTGCAGTAGGTACTGGGAGATGAAGAAGCTTGCACAGGATAGAGTAGCATGGAGAGCTGCATCGAACCAGTCTCAGGACTGAAGAGCACAACAACAACATCTCACCATGGACAACATAGTGGCCGATGGCCTCCACTTAACGACCGAGAGTAGCGGCGTTTTCGTAGTGTTGTCAGCGCTAACAGACAAGTAACACTGCCTGTGAAGTGCGACGAAATTTGACGTTGATGGTTATGGCAGCAGACGACCGATGCGAGTGCCTTTGCCAACAGCACGACATCGCCTGCAGTGCCTATGCTGGGTTCGTGACCACTTTGGACGCTAGACGACTGGAAAACCGTGGCCTGGTCAAATTGGTTCAAATGGCTCTGAGCACTATGGGACTTAACTGCCGAGGTCATCAGTCCCCTAGATTTTAGAACTACTTAAACTTAACTAACCTAACGACATCACACACATCCATGCCCGACGCAGGATTCGAACCTGCGACCGTAGCGGTCGCGCGGTTCAAGACGGTAGCGCCTAGAACCGCTCGGCCACTCCGGCCGGCATGGCCTGGTCAGATGAGCCTTGATTTCCCTTGGGAAGACTGATGGTGGCGCAGGGCTCCCGAAGCAATGGACTCAGGTTGTCAACAAGGCAATGTGCAAGCTGGTGCTGGCTCCGTAACACTGCGGGCTATGTTTACATGGAATGGATTGGATCCTGTGGTACAACTGACCCGATCATTCTATATTTACATTACTCTGCAAATCATCGTGAAGTGCGTGCCAAAGCGTATGTCCCATTGTACCAATCACGTATGGAGCTCGCAAAGAACGACTTCTTGGATATTTCTTTGCGTGCTTTAATTATTCTAATCTTACCATCACGATCCCTATGTGAGAGATACATAGGGGTTTGTAGGATATTCCTAGAGTCGTCATTTAAAGCTGGTTCTTGAAACTTTGTAGACTATATCGAGACAGTTTAAGTCTATCTTCAGTAGTCTGCCAGCTCAGTTTCGTGAGTACCCCAGTGACACTCTCCCAAGGATTAAACAAACTTGTGACTATTCACACTGCCCTTCTCCGTATTCGATCAATATCCCCCCTTAGCTCTGTTTGGTACAGGTCCCATACATTTGAGCAATATTCTAGAAGTGATCGCTCGAGTGATTTCTAAGCAATCTCCTTCGTAGACTGAGTGCACTTCCCCAGTATTCTGCAAACAAACCGAAGTCTGTCACTTGCTTTACCTACGACCGAGCCAACATTTCGTATCCCTACGAAGTGTTACACCCAGGTATATGCACGAGTTGGCCGATCCTATCAGTGACTTACTGTTATTATAGTCACAGGCTACTACGTTCTTTCGTTTTGAGCACAAGTTTCCATATTTTGAACATTTAAAGCAAGTTGCCAATCTTTGCACCACTTTGACATGTTATCGAGATCTGACTGAATATTTTTGCCGGCGAATGTGGCCGAGCGGTTCTAGGCGCTTCAGTCTGGAACCGCGTGACCGCTACGGTCGCAGGTTCGAATCCTGCCTCCGGCATGGATGTGTTTGATGTTCTTAGGTTAGTTAGGTTTAAGTAGTTATAAGTTCTGGGAGACTGATGACCTCAGATGTTAAGTCCCATAGTGCTCAGAGCCATTTGAACTGAATATTTTTGCAGATTCTCTCAAACAATACTTCATTATAGATAACTGCTTCATCTGCGAAAATCCTAATTTTACTATTAATATTATCTAAAAACAACATGAACAGCAAGGGCCCCAACACACTTCCCTGGGCCACACCTGAAGTTACTTCTACGTCTGACGATGACTCTGCATACAGTATAACATACTGCGTCCTCCCTACCAAAAAGTCCTCAGTCCCGTCACAAATTTCACTTGATACACCATATGTTCGTATATTTAGCTATAATCGTAGGTGTGTTACTGAGTCAAATGCTTTTCAGAAATCAATAATTATTGCATATACCTGACTGCCTCCATTCAAACATTTCAGTATGTAATGTGCTGGAAATGGTTATGTTCGGCTACTGGGAGACCATTTGCAATCAGACAACGATTTTTATGGATGACAAATCGCCATGTTATCGGGCCACCATAATTGGCCACTACCTTGATGAACATTCTGGACAGTCAGAGCTAATCATTTGGCCACGCAGACCGCTCGACATGTATCCCATCAAACATTCACGGGACATAATCGAGAGGCCAGTTCGTGTATAAATTCATACACCAGCAGCACTCTCACAATTATGGACAGCTATAGAGGCAGCAAGGCTCAGTATTTCTTTAGGCGACTTCCAACGACTTGTTGAGTCCATGCCACGTTGTGGTGCTGCACTAGGCCGGCAACAGGAGGTCCGGCACGATTTTTTTTTTTTTTTTTTTTTTGGTCATCAGTCTACTCCTGGTTTGATGCGGCCCGCCACGAATTCCTTTCCTGTGCTAACCTCTTCATCTCAGAGTAGCACTTGCAACCTACGTCCTCAATTATTTGCTTGACGTATTCCAATCTCTGTCTTACTCTACAGTTTTTGCCCTCTACAGCTCCCTCTAGTGCCATGGAAGTCACTCCCTCATGTCTTAGCAGATGTCCTATCATCCTGTCCCGTCTCCTTATCAGTGTTTTCCACATATTCCTTTCCTCTCCGATTCTGCGTAGAACCTCCTCATTCCTTACCTTATCAGTCCACCTAATTTTCAACATTCGTCTATAGCACCACATCTCAAATGCTTCGATTCTCTTCTGTTCCTGTTTTCCCACAGTCCATGTTTCACTACCATACAATGCTGTACTCCAGACGTACATCATCGGAAATTTCTTCCTCAAATTAAGGCCGGTATTTGATATTAGTAGACTTCTCTTGGCCAGAAATGCCTTTTTTGCCATAGCGAGTCTGCTTTTGATGTCCTCCTTGCTCCGTCCGTCATTGGTTATTTTACTGCCTAGGTAGCAGAATGCCTTAACTTCATTGACTTCGTGACCATCAATCCTGATGTTAAGTTTCTCGCTGTTCTCATTTCTACTACTTCTCATTACCTTCGCCTTTCTCCGATTTACTCTCAAACCATACTGCGTACTCATTAGACTGTTCATTCCGTTCAGCAGATCATTTAATTCTTCTTCACTTTCACTCAGGATAGCAATGTCATCAGCGAATCGTATCATTGATATCCTTTCACCTTGTATTTTAATTCCACTCCTGAACCTTTCTTTTATTTACATCATTGCTTCCTCGATGTACAGATTGAAGAGTAGGGGCGGAAGGTTACACCCTTATCTTACACCCTTCTTAATACGAGCACTTCGTTCTTGATCGTCCACTCTTATTATTCCCTCCTGGTTGTTGTACATATTGTATATGACCCGTCTCTCCCTACAGCTTACCCCTACTTTTTTCGTAATCTCGAACAGCTTGCACCATTTTGTATTGTCGAACGCTTTTTCCAGGTCGACAAATCCTATGAAAGTGTCTTGATTTTTCTTTAGCCTTGCTTCCATTATTAGCCGTAACGTCAGAATTGCCTCTCTCGTCCCTTTACTTTTCCTAAAGCCAAACTGATCGTCACATAGCGCATTCTCAATTTTCTTTTCCATTCTTCTGTATATTATTCTTGTAAGCAGCTTCGATGCATGAGCTGTTAAGCTGATTGTGCGATAATTCTCGCACTTGTCAGCTCTTGCCGTCTTCGGAATTGTGTGGATGATGCTTTTCCGAAAGTCAGATGGCATATCGCCAGACTCATATATTCTACACACCAACGTGAATGGTCGTTTTATTGCCACTTCCCCCAATGATTTTAGAAATTCTGATGGAATGTTATCTATCCCTTCTGCCTTATTTGACCGTAGGTCCTCCAAAGCTCTTTGAAATTCCGATTCTAATACTGGATCCCCTATCTCTTCTAAATCGACTCCTGTTTCTTCTTCTATCACATCAGACAAATCTTCACCCTCATAGAGGCTTTCAATGTATTCTTTCCACCTATCTGCTCTCTCCTCTGCATTTAACAGTGGAATTCCCGTTGCACTCTTAATGTTACCACCGTTGCTTTTAATGTCACCAAAGGTTGTTTTGACTTTCCTGTATGCTGAGTCTGTCCTTCCGACAATCATATCTTTTTCGATGTCTTCACATTTTTCCTGCAGCCATTTCGTCTTAGCTTCCCTGCACTTCCTATTTATTTCATTCCTCAGCGACTTGTATTTCTGTATTCCTGATTTTCCCGGAACATGTTTGTACTTCCTTCCGGCACGATATGAGGGGGTATATCATGACTTTTGTCACGTCAGAGTGTACCGCTGCAATCGTGTAACTGACACTGTTGGAGAAAACAACCCGAGACGGAATCAAGCAGTACTGAATGCTTGCCTGAAGGTGAAGAATAAAGCGTACATTACTCTTGTCAGCAGCAGGTACCGTGAATGAATGGATCTGGTTTGTTTCCAAACAAGACACACAGTATACATCGTCGACACTTTTACTGTTGTGCAGATATATTCAGGCCAACACAGATACAAGCATAAATGGGGATGCGGAATCAAACGAAATACAGTTACTACGTAAAAAGCCATCGGCAGCCACTGGCTCCGGATACTCAGGAACTATACTCAAATAACCTCCGAAATATTGTCAGTGGAACTCTGGTTCACTTCGCACTTGTGACAGTGATACACGATTGAATAAAATTGGTGTTTGTATTACTGCGATCATAAGGTTTCCGTTCGATAGCCGTACAGTCCAGAACCGGTATGGCAATCAGGAAAAACGCCGTGAGCGATGAGGCAACAATCCTACCGACGCACAAGTTTGAAGATACCCGTTTGGTAGAACACAGTGTCCTGCTGCGTGAGCAAGTCCTGCTGCACATCCTCCTCCGACAGGAATTGTTGACCCTTCAAGTCCTTTTCTTACGGATCCGAAGGTGTGATAATCTTATGTGGGAGAGATCACGTCTGTAGAGCGTGTGCTCGTGCCTACCATTTGAGACTGTGTATCTTCCGCGTTATGAAACTTGCGATATGGGGACGTGCGTTACCATAAACTTGGCCCACGATTCCACAATGGTGACTTTCGGCAGACATACCTCCCCAGACACATTCTTCGCTCTCGATTGGTATCTACCGGTATCTGTCCTTCAGCAGCGCGGAACGAACAACAGCACTTTGGTCCTGTTTGGACGCGTTTGGCAATAACATCCCGCCGGCGGTGTGGCCGTGCGGTTCTAAACGCTTCAGTTTGGACCCGCGTGACCGCTACGATCGCAGGTTCGAATCGTGCCTCGAGCATGGATGTGTGTGATGTCCTTAGGTTAGTTAGGTTTAAGTAGTTCTAAGTTCAAGGGGACTGATGACCTCAGAAGTTAAGTCGCATAGTGCTCAGAGCCATTTGAACCAAAAACTGGCACACGAAAATTTGCTAATGGATTTCAGGATAACCGGACCAAATGACTATCGGAACTTTCTGTGATGGAAACGGTTACACCTGTAATTAAGAAAAAAGAAACTCATTTGCGAGACACCTCTCAATCGTCCGCAGCTCGTGGTCGTGCGGCAGCGTTCTCGCTTCCGACGCACGGGTTCCCGGGTTCGATTCCCGGCGGGGTCAGGGGTTTTCTCTGCCTCGTGATGACTGGGTGTTGTGTGATGTCCTTAGGTTAGTTAGGTTGAAGTACTTTTAAGTTCTAGGGGACTGATGACCTCAGAAGTTAAGTCCCATAGTGCTCTGAGCCATTTGAACCATTTTTTGAACACCTCTCAATTACCTTATGTTTTTAAGGTGCTGGAAATTCTTTTTAAGACCTACATTTCGTAAGTGGAATACACCATAGTCAAGATTAAACTTGATGGAAAAGTGCACAGCTATTACAGTAAGCTTGAAACTTACACAATGAAAGGGAAAGGTGTCGATCAAAATTAAAAAAAAAATAGAGAAAAGTCAAGATAATGGTTTTTACACAACAGGTATTCTATATATCCTCCCCTGTCCCTTGAGTGCAACGGACAGAACGTTCATACAACTATGCGAAACCGTCACACAAGTCCTCCGTTGGGATGTTGTTCAACTCATTCGCACATTCGGACCTTCCTCGCTCTTAGTGAACAATGAGACCTGCACTTTGTCATTTTGTGGTAGGGTGTATTGACTATACCAAGTCTCGCCAACAGTGATTTTTTTCCCATAAAAGAGTTGTCCAAGTGTTTTTCATTTCAATCAGGTTCCGTCGTTGTTTTTCTTTCGGGAGACGAGGTGTTTCGCACACAGTGTTTTCTTTAAAATATTCAGGGGAATGTCTTGAATACGTATTCAGTTTGCTGCTCCATTGGGATTTGTTAAACAACAACATTGACTCACTACGGCTGCACGTCCACTACTTTCACACTGTCTTGTCACAACTGCCTGGTCGAAGGCATATCTATTGTTTACGGTTGATTCTCCAAGCGCCGGCCGTAGTGGCCGTGCGGTTCTAGGCGCTACAGTCTGGAACCGAGCGACCGTTACGGTCGCAGGTTCGAGTCCTGCCTCGGGCATGGATTTGTGTGATGTCCTTAGGTTAGTTAGGTTTAATTAGTACTAAGCTCTAGGCGACTGATGACCTCAGAAGTTAAGTCGCATAGTGCTCAGAGCCATTTGAAACAACCATTCTTCAAGCTGCCATCGTAGTTACTACACTGACGTCGCTTATAAGCCAAGAACAAAATCAGACTCAGACGTACGGTGTACGTATTTAAGGCTGAAATTGTGGTTATATTTCAATTATAAGAGATTTAATGCCCTTGCTGGAAGTTCGACACATCAAGAGTGCCAAAGTGTTGGCTCCAGCAGCTCATCACTCAACTTCCACTTTTCGTTACTCTTCCTATAAATAATCCACAACGAAATCAACTTCTTTACTAACACAATTTATCTGTTTCTACACACATGTTCCCATATTTCCATAACAACTGATATTATTGTTCGGCTTTATTCTGATGGTTACCATAATGGTTTGATTTTACGCACCATAAGGCTGGTCAGTCCCTATAGACTTGCAGTACTTCTACAGTAAATGTGTGTTGCGCAGATATTGAAGCCCATTTCCACAATGCAGTTTCATCAACGCAACAAATCGTGTAAACAGTTTGGTGACTGAGCTGACAAGAAACACAAACAATTAGCCAGAGACTATACAGTACAACCAGTTCCCGGAGTGAAAATCTAATATAAATCTGTCAACATACTGGGAAACCTTCAATCTTATCCGTAGTTAGGTAATAGTATTGCACCATATGAAGTATTACGCATACATGGTGAATCAGCTGCCCCTACCGATGTCTTTTAATGCAGTCCGGTTTGTTATCCATGACCTTCAAAAATCATGCAAGAGGTTTTCATATTCTCTTGGTCAGTACATACAAACTATTAGTCCTACAAAAGAAATCAGCAGAGTATTTTTGTAGAAAATATAATGTAGCTACTTTTTGTAGTGGGATATGTTCTCGCTGGAGGCCACGATTTTCGAAAAAAAAGTACAAAATTGACCTTCAAACGCGTCACCATCTCCACCCTCACCTCTCATCAGTCGTGATTTCTAGAATGTTGTCCGCGGCACTCCCCTCTGTCAATTTCTAGGTGCATGAACTGTTCCCCATATTCGACTTTATTTCGTCTCTGTTGATTGTGATCTTAGGTCTCCAGCATAGGCTCCCATTTCGTTAACATTGCTAATTTAAACGTGTCCATGAGGGTAATAATAACCAACGATCGTTTCATAGCTTTGGTTACTAAAAATAACTTGACACCAGTGCCTATGAGTTTTATTTTGCACACTACAGCACTGAAGATGATCGTTACGTGGTTGAAAATCGATTATGCTGTCGATTAACCATAAAAATTACGGCCAACGCTGACCTTCCTTCTAATTTATAACGTGTTTGCAAGTATATATTTTTGTCGACCAAATAAATGTGCATGTTCCGAAATGTTTGAATGACACTTTTCCTATTCCTTCAATTCTCGGGAATGTAGAGAATTTACCACACGATCTTTGCCAAAAGCACCCACTAGAATTCTGTTTTGGTCATTAAAAAACTCTGCTGTCACTGTTTGTTCCTACGTTTTATTACTATATTTTGATTTTTCCATAAAAATGATACTCCATCATAACCTCACTTTTACAGTACAGATGCGACACCAGACAAGCCGGCCGAGGTGACCGAGCGGTTGTAGGCGCTGCAGTCTGGAACCGCGCGTCCGCTACGGTCGCAAGTTCGAATCCTGCCTCGGGCATGGATGTGTGTGACGTCCTTAGGTTAGTTAGGTTTAAGTAGTTCTAAGTCCTAGGGGACTTATGACCTCAGAAGTTAAGTCCCATAGTGCTCAGAGCCATTTGAATCATACACCAGACAACTCTCAAAACACAGGCAATTCTGGCACTGACTGTAAACGAGAATGACCACTCGAAACAGACGAGACTCAGTACGGGAATAAAACGCCAGTAGACGCACTTGTCTCGAGACAAGGGGTTTAGGTTGTCTCACGACGTAGCACATTTCTCGAATCTTTCTATGTACTTTAGGTCGGCTGGTCCAAAGATGTTTGTCATGCTTTTTCTTTCAGAAAACATCTTTTTTTTTTGTAGCGTTTAAGGATTATTTCCCATGCAGCAGCATTGTTTTTCAGTACAGAATATTGCGCAATGTTATTGACAGTCTAGGGGCCGCTTAAGGAAAAATATGCTATGACGAAAGAGTGTCCCCTAGTTGGGGGACGGAACTGATATGAAGGGCCTCGAGCACGCGGCGTAGGCAGAGCGGAGCAGCGCTCACGGCAGGACGCGTATTGGGGCCGAGGCCGGCGGCCGGAAGGTACGTGACCCCGGGCCAGCGCTCCCAGCGCCGCGCCGCGGCGGTTCAAGGCCGCGCGGTCACTCACCACGTGGCGGGCGCGCGCAGCGGCAGCGGCAGCAGCAGCAGCCGCAGTCAAATGGCGCGAGCGCGCGGGGGCTGCAGGCAGGCGTGCCCGCCGAGGATACTGCTGACGTCACCGGCAGAGGCCGCGCGGAGGTAAACTGGTGGCCGGTTGCCGGCGAGGCTGAGTGAGGCTTCGGGTGTCCACAACGCGGAACTGGCCGCTGCAAGCTTCCGTGGGACAATCCAGCTTGCCGTCTGTCTACACCTAGACTCCGCAAGCCATATTGCGAAGGGGCGTTTTTGTACCACTGTTACTTCCCAATTTCCTCTCCCTTTCGCGTATGCCGACCGTTGTGTACGAGTGGTTCTAGGCGACCGCTACGGTCGCAGGCTCGCATCCTACGTCTACATCTACATTTATACTCCGCAAGCCACCCAATGGTGTGTGTGGCGGAGGCATCTTACGTGCCACTGTCATTACCTCCCTTTCCTGCACCAGTCGCGTATGGTTCGCGGGAAGAACGACTGCCGGAAAGCCTCCGTGCGTGCTCGAATCTCTCTAATTTTACATTCGTGATCTCCTCGGGAGGTATAAGTAGGGGGAAGCAATATATTCGATACCTCATCCAGAAACGCACCCTATCGAAATCTGGACAGCAAGCTACACCGCAAAGCAGAGCGCCTCTCTTCCGGAACCTGCCACATGAGTTTGCTAAACATCTCCGTAACGCTATCACGGTTAGCAAATAACCCTGTGACGTAACGCGCCGCTCTTCTTTGGATCTTCTCTATCTCCTCTGTCAACCCGACCTGGTACGGATCCCACACTGATGAGCAATCCTCAAGTATGCTATGCCTCGGGCATGGATGTGTGTGATGTCCTTAGGTTAGTTAGGTTTAAGTAGTTCTAAATGCTAGGGGACTGATGACTTCAGATGTTAAGTCCCATAGTGCTCAGAGCCATTTGAACCACTTGAACCTTTAGCGTATGGTTCGCGGGAAGAACGATCACTGGTAATCCTACTTGTGGGCTCCAGTCTAACATGGCCTTTTCAATAGCTGTGTGTAACAAGAAGCAATACATTGACAGTAGACCATACCGTAGTCCAGGAAGCCCCTCTCGCAGCATCTGCCACAGGATTTGACTGAGTGTCTCTGTAACACTTCCGCGATTACTAAAAGAACCTGTCACAAAATGTGCTGCTCTTATCTGTAACTTGTCCGTCCTCTATCAATATCTGGTGCGGATTCCAAACTCACGAACAACATTCAAATCTTGGTCGAATGAGTGTTCTGTAAGGTAGTTCCTTTGCTAACGGACTACGTATCCTCAGAATTCTTCCACTGAATCTCAGTCTAGTATTGAGGTCGTTCCACACGCACTGCCAGATATTTTACGGAGGTCACTGCCTCTAGTGATTGTTATACAATCGTGTAATCATATAACAGAGGGTCTCTTCGCAATATGTTACTTTTGTTTATGTCGAGGGCCAGTTGCCACTTCCGCCCCCAAGCGTCGGTGCAGTGCAGTCTTCCTGCATTTCGCTACAGTTTTCAAACGTTGCGACGTCTCTGTATACAATAGCATCATCCGCGGACAGCCTCATGGCCTTTCCGACATTATCTATTATCATACGTCATTTACATGTTACAGTAAAATGTAGACTTTCACGGCCGGAAGTGTCATGTCCATTACAATTATCCGAGCTGTTATGCCGTGGTCGGTTGATGAATTCTGTGTCAATTCCCAACGTTTCGTCCCCGTCTGCAGAGGTCATCTTCAAGGGGGTCTGTAGCTGGATGGAAGGTCCAACGCACCCACTGGCTCGCTACTGACTGCCGCTAAATTCCGTGTCCGCGCGCTCCCGCGCCGAGGCGTGACGTCACGTGTTTTGAAAACGTCAGTGCAATTGGCCGCAGTCCGCTGCCGTCGATCGCCGTTGCCATCACCCAGTGGTGGATGGGTGGTACACATCTTCTTCAACACCGGCATCCATATACCGTTTTATTTCACGCCCTCCTCCTTTCGATTGAAATTATTAGGGTGTTTGTCGATTTCGATTGCCTCCCTTTAGAACTTCCGTAATATCCGCTTGTGGCTGCTAGTACTTGCCTCTCCTCGAAACGAATATGGTGGTTACCTGGCTGGAAAGCATGCTCCGCGACAGCTGATCGTTCCGTTTCTCCTCTTCTACAATTGCCCTTGTGCCACATAAACATAAACATCTCCACAGCTGCATGGGATCCTATACACTCCAGCTTTTTCCAGTGGTTTGCGAGCGTCCGTGGCAGGCTTAAGGTATTCCTGTATCTTCCTCGTGGGCTTGTAAATTATGGTAATATTCCGCTTCGTCAAGATCCTCCCTACTCTCTCCGTTACATTTTTAACAAACGGCAGGAAAACCTTAGATTTTGCAGTAGCCTGTACGTCACTATGGTTTCTGCGTGGAGATGGAACATCTCCACAATGCACTAATGAAGAACGGATATTCGTCTGCCGAAATAAAACGTGCTTTGAGACAGCCACTGTCACTGCTCCTAGAAGAGGGGCAAGTTGTTTGGCATTCGCTGTGTAGAATCGATTCGGTATCCCGGTATCCCTCGAGGTCCAGTAGCCTTTCCTCTTTTGAGCGATTTCAGTTTCTTTTCTATACCTTGGTCACTTGTTTCAGTAACTGTCATTTTGTGGTGGTGGTGGTGGTGGGTAGTGTTTAACGTCCCGTCGACAACGGGGTCATTAGAGACGGAGCGCAAGCTCGGGTTAGGGAAGGATTGGGAAGGAAATCGGCCGTGCCCTTTCAAAGGAACCATCCCGGCATTTGCCTGAAACGATTTAGGGAAATCACGGAAAACCTAAATCAGGATGGCTGGAGACGGGATTGAACCGTCGTCCTCCCGAATGCGAGTCCAGTGTGCTAACCACTGCGCCACCTCGCTCGGTATGTCATTTTGTCGTTTGTGCGAAGATGTAAAGGAGAAACCAGAGTGCGATCTTCTGTGAAACAGATTCGGAATAAAAAAGCATAGTATTTTGGGCTTTTCTGTTTTATTCTCTGTTTCTGAGTGTAGGGGCAGGTGGCTTCGATCCGTTTACTGATTTACCTCAAGAGCAAAACTTCTTAGGATTTTGTGTCAAGTCGGTAGGCAGATGATATCCTTGGTAACAGCTGAATTAATCGTTGTCTTACACGTCAAACTATGTGTAACAGAGCTGCTGGTCTATCGGGTGCCCGAAAATTTCTTTTTAAATTTTTCATCCCAATTACCGTGTGTTTCGGATGTTCCATGTCCTGGACTTCACCGTAGCCACATTTTTATCTGCTTCGTTTTGGAGGCTCTATTTAATTAGATTTATTTTGACTGGCTCTACTCCGGTTCTGATGGATTCAGTCTTCTCCAAATCTTCCACTCTGATTTATTGGTGCTGGGCACCTTTTCCGAGACAGCGTTGTCCATCGAGGACTATCCAGCCCATCTACATCGTATGCACCAAAAGGCGACAACAATATGCACGTACGGCGAAGAAGGATCCCATGAGCCTGTGGTTCTACAATGTACCAATTATAGGGACACAAGACAGGCGAATGACATCGATGTGTTCAGCTACTACTAAATGCAGGATGATATAAAATTAAATTTTATACTATGAAATATTCCCTACCGATCTATACAGGGTGTTACAAAAAGGTACGGCCAAACTTTCAGGAAACATTCCTCACACACAAATAAAGAAAAGATGTTATGTGGACATGTGTCCTAAACGCTTAATTTCCATGTTAGAGCTCATTTTAGTTTCATCAGTATGTACTGTACTTCCTCGATTCACCGCCATGATTTCATACGGGATACTTTACCTATGCTGCTAGAACATGTGCCTTTACAAGTACGACACAACATGTGGTTCATGCCCGATGGAGCTCCTGCACATTTCAATCGAAGTGTTCGTACGCTTCTCAACAACAGATTCGGTGACCGGTGGATTGGTAGAGGCGGACCAATTCAATGGCCTCCACGCTCTCCTGACCTCAACCCGCTTGACTTTCATTTATGGGGGCATTTGAAAGCTCTTGTCTACGCAACCCCGGTACCAAATGTAGAGACTCTTCGTGCTCGTATTGTGGACGGCTGTGATACAATACGCCATTCTCCAGGGCTGCATCAGCGTATCAGGGATTCCATGCGACGGAGGGTGGATGCATGTATCCTCGCTGGTACGTTCTGTTGCTGTGTGTTTCCATTTCATGATTAATGTGATTTGAAGAGAAGTAATAAAATGAGCTCTAACATGGAAAGTAAGCGTTTCCGGACACATGTCCACATAACATATTTTCTTTCTTAGTGTGTGAGGAATGTTTCCTGAAAGTTTGGCCGTACCTTTTTGTAACACCCTGTATAATAAAATGTATGGACCTATCACATATGTCGCTAAGAAATGAACATTTTTAGATTAAAATTAGGGTAGCTATTGCAAACATGTTGATATGAAACGCTATCACTAACATTACTTGTAAAGCAAGAAGAAATTGTAAGTCTGTCTGTCTGTAAACATTAAGAAATATTAGTAAACCTTGTATGTAAGGATAACATATCTGTCAGCACTTTAAACGGAATTATAATTTTATTCAAAGATTGTAATAGTATTAAGGTTATGGATATATCAGTTCTCACTCTTTCTTGTCACCTACCCTTTCCTTCGTATCATAGTATGTATTTTATTTTTTCCTATTTCGTCTCTTCCCTCCTTCCATGTTATTTACAAGGTAAATAAAACTGCCCGCAATAAAACAATGAAATGAAAGGTAGGCAAAACGAGAGATACAGGTATCACCCGCCTGCACGTGTCTGGCTGTGGCGTTGGTAGGTCCTAATCTACTAGCTACAGGTTCCTTCAGTCCTTGCATCCAGACACAGCGGCTAAGATGTCATACGACCCACCGTAAGAAATTAGATGATGGGACGCAAAATATCTGCAGCAAGTCGAAAAAATAAGTCCTTTAGGAGCTCATTTACTCAGTGCTGAGGAATCTCTTAAATTTGTCAGGCCCACTTGAAGGACCGTGTAGGGGGTGGCGCTCATCGAATGTCTTGTTTTAATTTTTCTATTGACTCATGTGCAATTCTTCGCGACTCAGGACGTTAGAATGAGGCTGCTTTATGTAGCTTCCCCTCTTGGTCTGGGTTTCACGCATCCTGTTGTTAGTCTGCTTGCGTCATTAGGATTCTATTGACATTTTTGGCGTGTTCAGATCTGGACCATAAGGGGCGTGCTTATTCCAACCGAGAAATATGAAGTGCTTTGACTGTTGTATTAACACAGTTGGTCTATCTTCCTACTGGCTCGATATTTTCCTCAAGATGTTGCTCTTGGCGGCAATTTTTTGGCTCACCACCTAGCAGTGATAAGTGATAACCGTATATCAGTAGCTGAGCAATTGTTCAGCACGACAAGCAGGTACACCGATTTCTCTCTCTCTCTCTCTTTTTAGTTGAGGGAGTTCTCTTGGTAACATTCAGACATGCGTCTTCATATGGAAAGATTACATGACGACGGCTCTCTCGTCCCCTGCAAGAGCAGCTTCGAGGAATTAGTTCGTATGTTTCCCCGAAGCTATTCATATAGGGGAAATAAATTAGCCTGCCTATCTTTCATGGTAGAAATCATTCTATACACGTCCGACAATGTGAGTGAAATGTGCTTGACCTCCCTAGGCATGAACCACCTTCTCCTCCCATTCTCAAGAGAACCTCGTTCAGTAGTTTGTAAGTGTGTTCAGAATAAAGTTCTTCATAGCAGTAGTTGTAAGATGTGCTTGGGAGAACATATAGACTTCGCACGTAGTTATCTAGGCTGTGATGATTCTTCTGTATAACATAAGGAATTCCTGTTTTTTTTCTTTTTTTTACGTTGCGCGGAATAAATGAACAACTGGCTAATAATACGCAAGTCTTTTGAACCAGCTGAATGAAAATTAAAAAAAGAAATGAGAAAGGACCAAGAACCGAAAATGTAAAAAAAATCTACCTTCAAGAAAATGCTACAACCACAAATATGGTTATTCACAGGGAAACTTGAAGTCTTTATTGAAGGATTTCCCGACTCATCAGATCTGGCGTCATCTGACAGAAAACGATTTGAGTCCAATGAAGACAGTTGGCAGCTGTTAATGGGCGTCTTACACATTCAGACCACCTCTTCACGGATGGAATTTGGAAAATTTGGAATTTTGTGGTCAGTTCCTATGGAACTAAACTGCTGAGGTCATCGGTCCCCAGGGTTACACACTACTTAATTTAACTAAAACTAGCTTACGCTAAGGACAGCTCACACACCCATGGCCGATGGTGGACTCCAACCTCCGACGGGGGCAGCTACGCGAACCATGGCAAGGCACCCTAGATGAAAAGCATGGATGAAAAGCAATGAAAAAAAAAATATTGTGATTTAAATTCTCAATCGTGAATGTGAAGTTTATTTTGGTCTAAAAAGACCGTAGTCTTTAACTCCTAATCCGAAAATTTCTCAGCTTCTCCTCGTATTACAAACACCTTTATGATATCTACGCCAGTACCATTACAAGCGACAAATACACTCCTAGAAATGGAAAAAAGAACACATTGACACCGGTGTGTCAGACCCACCATACTTGCTCCGGACACTGCGAGAGGGCTGTACAAGCAATGAGCACACGCACGGCACAGCGGACACACCAGGAACCGCGGTGTTGGCCGTCGAATGGCGCTAGCTGCGCAGCATTTGTGCACCGCCGCCGTCAGTGTCAGCCAGTTTGCCGTGGCATACGGAGCTCCATCGCAGTCTTTAACACTGGTAGCATGCCGCGACAGCGTGGACGTGAACCGTATGTGCAGTTGACGGACTTTGAGCGAGGGCGTATAGTGGGCATGCGGGAGGCCGGGTGGGGCGTGAGGTCTCCACAGTACATCGATGTTGTCGCCAGTGGTCGGCGGAAGGTGCACGTGCCCGTCGACCTGGGACCGGACCGCAGCGACGCACGGATGCACGCCAAGACCGTAGGATCCTACGCAGTGCCGTAGGGGACCGCACCGCCACTTCCCAGCAAATTAGGGACACTGTTGCTCCTGGGGTATCGGCGAGGACCATTCGCAACCGTCTCCATGAAGCTGGGCTACGGTCCCGCACACCGTTAGGCCGTCTTCCGCTCACGCCCCAACATCGTGCAGCCCGCCTCCAGTGGTGTCGCGACAGGCGTGAATGGAGGGACGAATGGAGACGTGTCGTCTTCAGCGATGAGAGTCGCTTCTGCCTTGGTGCCAATGATGGTCGTATGCGTGTTTGGCGCCGTGCAGGTGAGCGCCACAATCAGGACTGCATACGACCGAGGCACACAGGGCCAACACCCGGCATCATGGTGTGGGGAGCGATCTCCTACACTGGCCGTACACCACTGGTGATCGTCGAGGGGACACTGAATAGTGCACGGTACATCCAAACCGTCATCGAACCCATCGTTCTACCATTCCTAGACCGGCAAGGGAACTTGCTGTTCCAACAGGACAATGCACGTCCGCATGTATCCCGTGCCACCCAACGTGCTCTAGAAGGTGTTAATCAACTACCCTGGCCAGCAAGATCTCCGGATCTGTCCCCCATTGAGCACGTTTGGGACTGGATGAAGCGTCGTCTCACGCGGTCTGCACGTCCAGCACGAACGCTGGTCCAACTGAGGCGCCAGGTGGAAATGGCATGGCAAGCCGTTCCACAGGACTACATCCAGCATCTCTACGATCGTCTCCATGGGAGAATAGCAGCCTGCATTGCTGCGAAAGGTGGATATACACTGTACTAGTGCCGACATTGTGCATGCTCTGTTGCCTGTGTCTATGTGCCTGTGGTTCTGTCAGTGTGATCATGTGATGTATCTGACCCCAGGAATGTGTCAATAAAGTTTCCCCTTCCTGGGACAATGAATTCACGGTGTTCTTATTTCAATTTCCAGGAGTGTACATTGCGAAGAGTGGTCTATGTTGTCGCGGCTGCAGGGCAGCACTGTTGACTCACAGAATCGGAGTGGTTCGTCGCACGCTGACGTACTTCCGTCATTAAAGCGCGTACGCATTTGTGAGCCGATCACCTCCTCGCCCACTCGTGAAACGTTGCTCGAGAGAGTGTACGTTCCCAGAATGAGATTTTCACTCTGCAGCTGAGTGTGCGCTGATATGAAACTTCCTGTCAGATTAAAACTGTGTGCCGGACCGAGACTCGAACTCGGGACCTTTGCCTTTCGTGGGCAAGTGCTCTACCAACTGAGCTACCCAAGCACGACTCATGCCCCATCCTCACAGCTTTACATCTACCAGTACCTGCCAGTACCTGGGAACATCCCCCAGGCTGTGGCTAAGCTATGTCTCCGCAATGTCCATTCTTTCAGGAGTGCTAGTTCTGCAAGTTCGCAGGAGAGCTTCTGTAAAGTTTGGAAGGTAGGAGACGAGGTACTGGCGGAATTAAGGCTGTGAGGACGGGGCGTGAGTCGTGCTTGGGTAACCCAGTTGGTAGAGCACTTGCCCGCGAAAGGCAAAGGTCCCGAGTTTGAGTCTCGGTCCGGCACACAGTTTCAATCTGTCAGGAAGTTTCATATCAGCGCACACTCCGCTGCAGAGTGAAAATCTCATTCTGGAAACATCCCCCAGGCTGCGGCTAAGCCATGTCTCCGCAATATCCTTTCTTTCAGGAGTGCTAGTTGTGCAATGTTCGCAGGAGAGCTTCTGTAGAGTTTGGAAGGTAGGAGAGGAGGTACTGCAGATGTAAAGCTGTGAGGACGGGGCGTGAGTCGTGCTTGGGTAGCTCAGTTGGTAGAGCACTTGCCCGCGAAAGGCAAAGGTCTCGAGTTCGAGTCTCGGTGCGGCATACAGTTTTAATCTGTCAGGAAGTTTCAGTGTGTACGTTGCTCGTGAGCACGCTGCTGATTTTTCCGGCGATCACAAACGGGCGCTAAGAGACAACGGGGACGGTACTGTTGCGTGCTTTCAAGCACCTACGCGCTCGCGAGCAGTGTGGTTCACAGCATGTCCAGACTTTCTAGTAGAGACTGACGAAACGCTCGCCTGTATGTTACAAGTACACACTTATGAGGAAAAAAATAACCACCTGCTTAACAAGCTGTCTGTCCGTCTTTGGAACGGAATACATCACTGATTCTGCGTATCAGGGATCCGACAGTTCGTTGGTAGGTTTGTGGCGGTATTCGGCATTAGATGTCCACGCACATATCATGTGATTCGCGTAAATAACGGGTCACTGATTTGCGTACACGGTGATGGCGCTCGATAGCGAAATGGATAAGTTCCACATGATTTACATCAGAAGAATGTGATTGCCAAGACATCAACGCGAGTCCTCTATAATGCTTCCGAAACCACTGTAGCACGGTTCTGGCTCCGGTACACGGACAATTATACTGCTGAAAGATGACGTCACCGTCGGCAAAGACATCAAGCATGGAGAGATGCTGGCGGTTTGCAGCTGTCAGCGTGTCTTCGATTACTACTACAGGGCCCACGCTAGCTCGGGAGAATGTCTCCCTCAGCACAATACTGCTCCACCCAGCCTGCGTCCGTGGCGCGCTGCACGTTTCGAGCCGCTGTTCACCTCGATGACGGCGTTTGTGGAGACGATCATCGACCAAGTGTAGCAAAAATGTGATTCACCCGAAGAGTCGATACGTTTCCATTGAGCGACGGTCGAATACCGATGATCCGGTGCCCATTTCAATCGTAACTGACGATGTCGTTGGGTCAACACGTGAACACGTAGCAGTAGTCTGCTGCGGGGCTCTATTTTCAACAATGTACACTCCTGGAAATTGAAATAAGAACACCGTGAATTCATTGTCCCAGGAAGGGGAAACTTTATTGACACATTCCTGGGGTCAGATACATCACATGATCACACTGACAGAACCACAGGCACATAGACACAGGCAACAGAGCATGCACAATGTCGGCACTAGTACAGTGTATATCCACCTTTCGCAGCAATGCAGGCTGCTATTCTCCCATGGAGACGATCGTAGAGATGCTGGATGTAGTCCTGTGGAACGGCTTGCCATGCCATTTCCACCTGGCGCCTCAGTTGGACCAGCGTTCGTGCTGGACGTGCAGACCGCGTGAGACGACGCTTCATCCAGTCCCAAACGTGCTCAATGGGGGACAGATCCGGAGATCTTGCTGGCCAGGGTAGTTGACTTACACCTTCTAGAGCACGTTGGGTGGCACGGGATACATGCGGACGTGCATTGTCCTGTTGGAACAGCAAGTTCCCTTGCCGGTCTAGGAATGGTAGAACGATGGGTTCGATGACGGTTTGGATGTACCGTGCACTATTCAGTGTCCCCTCGACGATCACCAGTGGTGTACGGCCAGTGAGGAGATCGCTCCCCACACCATGATGCCGGGTGTTGGCCCTGTGTGCCTCGGTCGTATGCAGTCCTGATTGTGGCGTTCACCTGCACGGCGCCAAACACGCATACGACCATCATTGGCACCAAGGCAGAAGCGACTCTCATCGCTGAAGACGACACGTCTCCATTCGTCCCTCCATTCACGCCTGTCGCGACACCACTGGAGGCGGGCTGCACGATGTTGGGGCGTGAGCGGAAGACGGCCTAACGGTGTGCGGGACCGTAGCCCAGCTTCATGGAGACGGTTGCGAATGGTCCTCGCCGCTACCCCAGGAGCAACAGTGTCCCTAATTTGCTGGGAAGTGGCGGTGCGGTCCCCTACGGCACTGCGTAGGATCCTATGGTCTTGGCGTGCATCCGTGCGTCGCTGCGGTCCGGTCCCCGGTCGACGGGCACGTGCACCTTCCGCCGACCACTGGCGACAACATCGATGTACTGTGGAGACCTCACGCCCCACGTGTTGAGCAATTCGGCGGTACGTCCACCCGGCCTCCCGCATGCCCACTATACGCCCTCGCTCAAAGTCTGTCAACTGCACATACGGTTCACGTCCACGCTGTCGCGGCATGCTACCTGTGTTAAAGACTGCGATGGAGCTCCGTATGCCACGGCAAACTGGCTGACACTGACGGCGGCGGTGCACAAATGCTGCGCAGCTAGCGCCATTCGACGGCCAACACCGCGGTTCCTGGTGTGTCCGCTGTGCCGTGCGTGTGATCATTGCTTGTACAGCCCTCTCGCAGTGTCCGGAGCAAGTATGGTGGGTCTGACACACCGGTGTCAATGTGTTCTTTTTTCCATTTCCAGGAGAGTATAATAGGCAGACATCTACCCAAACCATCACACAGGAATTCCAAAGTGCATCAGGACCCTTTGCAAGTACTACGACAGTTAGGTGGGAGTTGAGAGAACTGTAATCTCATGGCCGTGCGGCTGCTCATAAGCCACACATCACACCGGTAAATGCCAAGCGACGCCTCGCATGGCGTAAGGGGCTCATACATTGGAAGATTGAAAAGTGGAAAGACTTTGTGTGGAGTGAAGGATCACGGTGCACAATGTGGTGATCCGATGGCAGGATCTGGGTATGGCGAATGCCCGGTGAACGTCATCTGCCAGCGTGTGTAGTGCCAACAGTAAAATTCGAAGGCGGTGGTGTTATGGTGTGGTTGTGTTTTTCATGCAGGCGGCTTGCAGCGCTTGTTGTTTTGCGTGGCACTATCACAGCATAGGCCTACATTGATGTTTTAAGCACCTTCTTGCTTCTCACGGTTGAAGAGCAATTCGGGGATGGCGATTGCACCTTTCGACACGATCGAACACCTGTTCATAATGCATGACCTGTGTCGGAGTGGTTACACGACAATAACATCCCTGTAATGGACTGGCCTGCACAGAGTCCTGACATGAGTTCTATAGAACACCTTTGGGATGTTTTTCATTGCCGATTTCGTGCCAGGCCTCACCGACCGACATCGATACCTCTCCTCATTGCAGCACTCCGTGAATAATGGGCTGCCATTCACCAAGAAACCTTCCAGCACCTGATTGAACGTATGTGAGATGCCTTGTTAAACCCGCAGGACAGGACAAGTATTAGGAATTGTGGAAGGGGGCCAGAATGAGCGGCTGTCAGTTACAGTCCATAAATAACACTTCATTTAGTTGTCCAAACATTACAGCGCAACTTATAAGCTTGACTGTCGACAGAAAACGTCGTTAATTTTAAAACGAGTGAAACCCACGAATTAACTACAACTGCTATTATTTTTATTATTATTATTTTATTTATTTATTTATTTTTTTTTTTTGAGAGAGAGAGACGGCTTTAGGCTTTAACCTTAAATTGTACTCTACTGGCCATTTAAATTGCTGCACTAAGAATAAATCCAGATGACAAACGGGTATTCGTTGGACAAGTGTATGGTACTAGAACTGACATGTGATTACATTTTCACGCAATTTGGGTGCATAGATCCTGAGAAATCAGTACCCAGAACAACCACCTCTGGACGTAATAAAGTCCTTGATGCGCCTGGGCATTGAGTCAAGCCGGCCGGAGTGGCCGTGCGGTTCTAGGCGCTACAGTCTGGAACCGAGCGACCGCTACGGTCGCAGGTTCGAATCCTGCCTCGGGCATGGATGTGTGTGATGTCCTTTGGTTAGTTAGGTTTAATTAGTTCTAAGTTCTAGGCGACTGATGACCTCAGAAGTTAAGCCGCATAGTGCTCAGAGCCATTTGAACCATTTGAACCATTGAGTCAAACAGAGCTTGGATGGCGTGTACAGCTACAGCTACCCATGCAGCCTCAACACGATACCACAGCTCATCAAGAGTAGTGACTGGCATATTGTGACGCGCCAGTTGCTCGGCCACCATTGACTAGACGTTTTCAGTTGGTGAAAGATCTGGAGGATGTGCTGGCCAGGGCACCAGTCGAACACTTTCTGTATCCAGAAAGACCCTTACTGGATCTGCAACATGCGGTCGTGCATTATCCTGCTGAAATGTAGCGTTTCGCAGGGATCGAATGAAGGGTAGAGCCACCGGTCGTAACACATCTGAAATGTAATGTCCACTGTTCAAAGCGCCGTCAATGCGAACAAGAGGCGCCCCAGACGTGTAACCATTGGCACCCCATACCATCACGCCGGGTGATACACCAGTATGGTAATGACGAATACACGCTTCCAATGTGCGTTCACCGCGATGTCGCCAAACACGGATGCGACCATCATGAGGCTGTAAACAGAACCCGGATTCATCCGAAAAAATGACGTTTTGCCATTCGTGCTCCCAGGTTGGTCGTTGAGTACACCATCGCAGGCGCTCCTGTCTGTGATGCAGCGTCAAGGGTAACCGCAGCCATGGTCTCCGAGCTGATAGACCATGCTGTCGTCGAACGTCGTCAAACTGTTCGTGCAGATGGTTGTTCTCTTGCAAAGTCCCCATCTGTTGACTCAGGGATCGAGACGTGGCTGCACGATCCGTTACAGCCATGCGGATAAGATGCCTGTCATCTCGACTGCTAGTGATACGAGGTCGTTGGGATCCAGCACGGCGTTCCGTATTACCCGTCTGAACCCACCGATTCCATATTCTGCTAACAGTCATTGGATCTCGACCAACGCGACGAGCAATGTCGCGGTACGATAAACCGCAATCGCGATAGGCTAAAATCCGACCTTTATCAAAGTCGGAAACGTGATGGTACGCATTTCTCCTCCTTACACGAGGCATCACAACAACGTTTCACCAGGCAACGCCCGTCTACTGCTGTTTGTGTATGAGAAATCGGTTTGAAACTTTCCTCATGTCAGCACGTTGTAGGTTTCACCACCGGCGCCAACCTTGTGTGAATGCTCTGGAAAGCTAATCATTTGCATATCACAGCATCTTCTTCCTGTTGGTTAAATTTCGCGTGTGTAGCACGTCATCTTCGTGGTGCAGCAATTTTAATGGCCAGTAGCGTATTTAAGGCCAAGCGATGTAAGACTTGTCTAGTCAGATAGATTAAGTTTTTCATAGTGGGTGAAGGCCCATAAATTTAATACAACATAACTACAATAACCTTTCAATATGCAGAAGGCCCAAGCCTTATGACCAATAAGAAACCTTACTTCAAACGGCTGAAGGACTTTGTTTAAAATAAAGCTGCAACCAATTTTCCAAGACAGAAGGCCCAAAGCTTTTAACCTTAAATAGTATTTAATCCCAAGTGATGAATCCAAAATGTTAAAGCGGCTGAAGCCCATCATTTTAAGAACAACACAACTCTAATAAATTTTCAACAGGCAGAAGGCCCACAGCTTTGTCTTGAAAGAATGTAATACTTGATAAATAAGAACCTTAAACCTTACAGTGGCTGAAGGCCCATGCCTTTTAAAAACGATACAACGAGAATAAATTTTCAACAGGCAGACAGCCCACAACTTAATGCTCATATGTGTAATACTTGATAAGTAGGATCCTTTAAACTTAAGGCGGCTGAAGGCCGATGCTTTTAAAAACAATACACTACAGTAAATTTTCAACAGGCAGAAAGCCCACAGCTTTATCATCCAAAAGGTAATACTTGATAAGTAAGATCCTTAAAACTTAAAGCGGCTGAAAGGCGATGCTTTTGGAAACAATACACTACAATAACTTTTCAACAGGCAGAAGGCCCAAGCTTTATCTTCAGACAACGTAAGAATTGCTCAATTTAGAAAAACTTACTTTTAAAACGACTGAACGCCTTTGTTTTTTAAAAACACAATTACAAGTATACAAATTCCAACCATCGGTTATGAGCCATTAAAAATACACAGTTAAACGCTAATAAGAAGGCAGTATAGACAATGGCGCTCAGAAGTTTCCACGGGGCTCGGTCTGCCCCTTAAATCTTAACGTTCGCTTAGATGAGACAAGAAGTCGGCCCAACTTTACTCGATCCGCCAGCAACACAACTAAGAGATAGTCAGGGAGCCATCGACAAGACGATTTGCTAACCACCGACCAGTATACGAGAATTCCAAAGCCAAAACGTTACCGACATAGCCGCCCACAACCAAAAATACATTAAGCTGTCAAAAACTACACACCGTGTTGGACAGCGACAACAGGTGAGGAAAGGGCACCGCCTGAAATTACGTCAGCGACCAGAGCAGGTAACCGGAACACTAACGGCCACATGGCAGAAAATTCCGCTGGTGCACTTGAATCTCAAACCGACAAATATAGTTAATTCCACCACACGGCGGCTAAATCTTCACCAACTCGAACACTTGCTGTTGGTCCCAGGAATACTGCCAACAGCGAACCACCAACCAAGGGCACAACGTGAACAGACGTAGCTTCGGTAGTAAAATCACTACTCAGCTTTCATGTCCTGCGTCGGTGAGCCACGAACCTCGCAGCACAGAACAGCCCCCACAAGCTCGAACACTGCGTAGAGACCTCCAGCGGGCCCGGCCGACTGAGCCGCGCGGAGACTTGCTTGCCAGCCGACCGACTTACTGCCAGTACGCCGACAACATTTAAAACAAGTTGTCAGTGGAAACTGTGATGTCACCGCCAGACACCACACTTGCTAGGTGGTAGCCTTTAAATCGGCCGCGGTCCGTTAGTATACGTCGGACCCGTGTGTCGTCACTGTCAGTGATTGCAGACCGAGCGCCGCCACACGGCAGGTCTAGAGAGACGTCCTAGCACTCGCCCCAGTTGTACTGCCGACGTTTGCTAGCGATGCTACCCTGACAAATACGCTCTCATTTGCCGAGACGATAGTTAGCATAGCCTTCAGCTACGTCAGTTGCTACGGCCTAGCAAGGCGCCATTACCAATTGATATTGAGATATTAAAATCATGTACTTTCAAGAGCGATGTTCTCCAATTGTGGAATATAGTTAAGTATTACTTCAACTACGTACTTTATTTGCTACTACAATTTCCCTTAACTGTTCCAGACCTCGCGCCAGTCTGTGTGAGCGTGCCTTTCGGCTACCCGTCACTGTGGACTGGCTGTCTTGCCAGTCCACAACAGAAACGACGCCAACTACACACACAGTTTGACAAACACTTGTACAAAGATTTGAACGACACTCAGCAGTGGCTGTGCCATCACGAAGACAAATCGGGAGTCGATACACACACACAGCCAACCCATAAGCGATCGGCGAGCAAATTCACGTCGTCCAGTAGGACGACCGACTGACGATACACGAAGACCGTCCCCGGCTCAAGTGATGCGAGGCGGCAACGGTCGGGCGAGCCATGGACATCCAGACCTCACTGCTGCTCCAACCCGCCTGAACTAGTGCCGCGTTCCAACTTCACGACTGGTAGGTCCGAACTGCCCTCCTGGCACGTTCCAACCGATTCCACGACAGACGACAACCGGGAAGTAATAGCAGTGCAGCAAAGATAAAATGTGAGGGCTATACCGACAGGCGCTGTTGCTGCCGCTGACGTGCAGACAAAGCGGTAACTCAGTGACAACAGAAATTGAAACTAACATAACGAGGTGGTGTAAGTAGGCTGTTTAGGTTTTTATATTGGTAACGCCACGTAGCGCTCTGTATGAAAATCACTGGCTGTGCTGTGTGCAGTCTGTGGCTAGTTTGCATTGTTGTCTGCCATTGTAGTGTTGGGCAGCTGGATATGAACAGCGCGTAGCGTTGCGCAGTTGGAGGTGAGCTGCCAGCAGTGGTGGATGTGGGGAGAGAGATGGCGGAGTTTTGAAATTTGTAAGACTGGATGTCATGAACTGCTATATACATTATGACTTTTGAACACTATTAAGGTAAATACATTGTTTGTTCTCTATCAAAATCTTTCATTTGCTAACTATGCCTATCAGTAGTTAGTGCCCTGAGTAGTTAGAATCTTTTATTTAGCTGGCAGTAGTGGCGCTCGCTGTATTGCAGCAGTTCGAGTAACGAAGATTTTTGTGAGGTGAGTGATTTGTGAAAGGTATAGGTTAATGTTAGTCAGGGCCATTCTTTGTCGCGATTACTGAAAGTCAGATTGCGTTGCGCTAAAAGTATTGTGTGTCACTTTAGTGAATGTTTGAGTACGTTCAGTTTTGCTCAGCTGTTTGAAAAGCAAATAATGTAAGAGGTTTATCAGCACAGTAATTTATAAATTTTTCTAAGGGAACGTTTCAGTGGCAACACGAAAAAAACAGAATGTACAATAAGAAATGGCACAAGCGTGAACCACGCACAGCTCAGTATGCTTGCGAGAGTGGAAGCTGTCATCAAGGTCAAGGGTGGGCCAACACTATATTGAATTCCAGCATTACCGATGGAGGGCGCCACGAACTTGAAAGTCATTTTGAGCCAAGTGTAGATACTTTTGATCACATAGTGTATACTCTCTCGCAAGTGTAATGAGGACTCGGTTATGCTTCCTTGAGTATTACACTAAAGTGTAGGTGAGTTCAGATTAATGAGAATGGTACCGTTTCATGTAATTTAACATAATAAAACGGCTAGGATAACCTTAAAAATAGTACAGTATCATTTTGTAACTAAAAAAGATAGATAATTTCTACAGTTGGAGATATGTGGTTTGCTTTAGTAGCTGTATCTACTCGAACGGTCTAGAAACACAGGCAGCAGGCCGAGCACAGTCATATGTGGAAGCACAGAATTATGAACAGCCAAAGCTAAATGCTAGCCCAAATCTTCAGTCACAAGGATTCAGTTGACGAAGACCATCAAATCTGACTGAGACAATGGATGTGTAGTCAGTGTGGCACAGAAGAGAGGACTGAGGAAAGGAAACACAGAGGAATACGTCCGACAGATCTCTTTTGGATATGACAGGTTTGGCGCAGGCTACTAACAAGGGAACCTCCCCATCGCACCCCCATCAGATTTAGTTATAAGTTGGCACAGTGGATAGGCCTTGAGAAACTGAACACAGATCAATCGAGAAAACAGGAAGAAGTTGTGTGGAACTATGAAAAAAATAAGCAAAATATACAAACTGAGTAGTCCATGTCCAAGATAGGCAACATCAAGGAGATGTGAGTTCAGGAGTGCTGTGGTCCTGTGGTTAGTGTAAGCAGCTGCAGAATGAGAGGTCGTTGGTTCAAGTCATCCCTCGAGTGAAAAGTTTGCTTTCTTTATTTTCGCAAAGTTATGATCTGTCCGTTCATTCACTGATGTCTCTGTTCATTGTGATAAGTTTAGTGTCTGCGTTTTGCGACTGCACCGCAAAACCTTGCGATTAGTATATGAAAGGACGTGTCTCTCCAATGGGAACCGAAAACATTTGATTGCAAGGTCATAGGTTAACTGATTCCTCCACAGGAAAACATGTCTGATATACTCTATACGACACTGGTGACGGCATGTTCATCACATGACAAGAATATGTTGTCGACCCACAAGTATTTGATGTACAGCTTCGTTCGTCGTTCCTTGTTGGCTTTGCAAGTGTGTGTTGCTGTTGTGGAGGTCCCATAATGGAATGGAGCTGTGAGTGCAGAATCTCGTGGTTCACTGGCTTTGTATGAGTGAAAGTCATCGTTATGTGTCGCTGAAAGTGGTCGTTTTTCGTTGTAATATTTCTCAGACGACTAGTTTACAATAGGATAGGGATTTGGGAAGGTATGTCGTCTATTCTTCACCCATCTTCTTTCTTGGTCTCAATCTTGCGAATCCTCAACTTCTGTTCTTCCTGCTTTTCCTCTGCTTCTTACTTGCTTCTTGGTTCTTCTCTGGGCAGGATATGGAAATATTTATTGATAACTAGTCGCTTTGAAGTTCTCCTCTTAGTAACAGTTTGATAAATTGTTTGGGCGTGTCATTTTTACTTTGTGGATGTTTTCTTCAGTTTCGTGCATCAATAGCGGTAGTGTGACTTTTACACATATTTTTTGTCAGTGGTGGCTTGCCCAAGCCGTCTTCTCGACGGGCCGTTTTTTTGCTCGCTCCACTGAGTCGTACCGGGGTTTACGAGTAGTGAAAGTCTGGTGTTTGCTTGTCAGTCCCTGGACCAGTCCCTTCTGGCGTTCGGTGTCCTGTCGAGTCTCTGCAGGGTTCCGCCACTGTGTGGTTCTGTGTCCTGTCCCAGCAGGATTCCGCTTAGCAGGCTGATTTACGGCCCACTTCTGATACAAGGGCCTTTTGTTGGTCTCGCTGTCCTTTCCTTTCTCTCGACGCTTCTGCCTTGTAGGAATCGTGTCTTGCTAATTATGTCCTTTTCTTTCTTGTTACTTCTCTCGTTGCAACTAGTGGGTCATTGCATCTTGTCCTTGCTGGAGTTTTTACAGTGGTTCTTACAAAAAGTTTTACTTATAACCATCTAACATATGTCTAGTACCTACATTGTTTTACACCTTCTTAAAAAGCTTTACAATTCTAAGATATTTTGAGTCTTAACTTCTAGAAAAATCCTCAAATTCGTTTTTTTTTAGTTTTTTTGTGTAGTGTCATGCTGTATAGCATTTTAGTATTTCATGCTGTTAGACTATCTACACTTTATCCCTTCACCTTAATCTATGGTACTGTTGGTGTTACTTTTGTTTTTGTTTTTGTTGAAACTACTTTCTTTTTCCCACCTTCCTCTCTCTTCATTCTTCTTTCTCCTGACGATCTTATCTGCAACATAATCTTGAAATATTGTGCTGATTATTTACCAGTAATAAAATTAATCTTCAAATGTGTACTGAAAGTGTTTAATACTGCCAGTCTTAGGTAAAAATACCTCTGCTTTATCTTGTAAAATACCCTCTAATTCTCTTTTACTGTGTTCCGAAATACCTTGAACTTCTTGCAATTTTTCGTCGATTTCTTTATGAACTTCTAACATGAGTTGAGGCGATTCCCCCTTTTGTGCATACCATTCTAATTCTTCATCCTTTTTATCTCACGTCATTCTTAATTGTTTGTTTATAACTGATATTTCTTCTAATTTTAGCTTTTGCTCAAAGTGAAGTGTGACATTCCTGAATGTTACGCTACCTTTCCCCATATCTATTATCGTGAGAGGTGGCATGAGCCCCTTCTCATATTTCTATCTTACGATTCTCCTCTCAAATTGCATGCGGTGGAAAGTTGCTATTCTTTCACACACAGACTTCCCACGCAGCGTCTCTCGTCACCCTGGTGGTCCGGTGACAGGCGGGCTCTGCTGACTTTGAAAGGGTGTGAGGGAGTCGAGTGGATGCTTTCCAGACGCTGACATTGTCAAAAGACACGCCCGGAGGGGCCTGAAGTAGCGGCTGGGCTAGAGGTTCCGTTACTTCGCAGAAACTTAGCGAAAACACTTTCTAGCGGGCTACCAGCGAGGCGTGGGAATGACTTGTGTACCCAGGCAGTTGTGGCGGGAAAATTCCCGCGCTTTCTGCAAAATAGTAACTGTGATTGGCTTGCTCAGGGCATAGCTCCGTGACGTAGCAAAATCAGCACAGAAATTGGCGCCAAGGATCTCCATTGGTGGAATGGTAGTGTTCCGGCAATGGAGTGGAATTTTCTGCCGGTTTTCGAGTTGCTGATTGGAACGTTTAACCACGGCCACTGTCGTGGGGGCGGGAATGTTCGGTGTTCGGCCTGTACGGGTGCTCTACGTAGTCGGCTCTCGCCTTTCGGTCGAGGATGTCGAAGCAACCAGCCATCGCCTCCGGTACGCCAGATCGTGTTCTGGCAGTTAAGAAGACAGTTTGGTAATGTATGTCCGCAGCACCGGCAAATAGGGATTTTCCTAGGTGATGATCAGAGCTCAGCAGAGCGCGCCTGTTCGTCTTTTCCTAACTTTGTTCTGTATTGAGTAGCAGCAATTAATGTTGGATTAGCTGTGTGTCTCTCTGAAGATTTGAGTGGCAAGGAATTGGCTCCACATACCACTTCGTCTTAAACCTCACAATCTAGTTTAGGGACAACTTCACCTTCACAGCGTTTGTTTGAGTATCCAATTTGATGTATTATAAATGTTTCATGTGTTTTTGTTTATTATTTTGTGTTTAGTCTTAATAAATCATATTGTTATTTTGGACAGAACTTTTATTCTGTTAATCAGTACAGCAACCCATCATTTCTCACTACGTTAATGAAACCTTTCTTTATTTAACTTATTTATCAAATTAAATTATTGCAGGTGCCAAACTCTTTTCCACTCCACTTGCAGGGTTGATTACAGTCAGTTCGCGTATATTTTTTAATCCATGTGCAACAGCAAAAGTCGGAGTTAGAATAGGGGGGGCTTAGAGCATCATTTACATATGGAGATTCTAGAAGAATTTAGTGTTAAATACACTGCTTGCCCCGGCACCTCGCAATCGCTCGTCTCTCATTTAAAAAATCTGCATCTATAATCAAATCTACAGTTAGTTTAGATATAATCACGAAGTTGGCTTCGATCTTTTGACCTTGGCACGAAAGAGTTAACCCTGTTTGTCTCATAACTTCCGCAGCACTGTTTCTAATATGACCTCTTACTTTAATCTTACGTGTTTTCAGAACTGGCAATTCCTCATTGGCATTACACTGCATGAATAAATTTTCTGAGATCACAGTCAGTTCACTTCCGCTATCAATTACAATATTGACTGGGATATGCTTTACCATGGCCTTCACAATTGGTTGAATTTGAAAGGGTTGGTTCTGTTCTTCTTCTTCTTGCATCAACGAATCCTCCACTGAATCATACATGAATCTTTTCAGGATTTCCTTGTGAATTCGAACTTTCTGTAGGATAAGCTTCGACTGCTACTTCTCTCTCTTTTATTTCCTCTTCTCTATTTCTTCCTTCATTTACGCTTTCTTCAACATCCTCTACTTTTTCCTCATCCTCGTCTATCTTCTCCTTCTTCGTCGCTACTTCCACATAATCGCATCTAAATACTCTAATTATCGCTTCATAACTTTCTTCATTATATACGTTGGATTGTGTGCCCACTCGTAACTTATTTTCAACTTCTGTCGACTGCGCATTATCCTCATTGAATTCGCTTTCCCTGGTTTCCATCTCAGATAGCTCTGCAATACACATTACTTCTTCCTTTCCTCCTAGATTCGTTATGCATGCCTCTGGTAATTCATCTTCCTCGTCAGTATTCTCCCAATTAATTTCGTCCCAACACGATATTGTTATTTTCTTGTCTTCGTTTTCATCTGGTCCCCGCGGATTTGTTTCTTCCTTCTTCTCTTCTCGTGATAAGATTTTTACTTCAAGGTGCTGCAATTGTCCTGGGTCGGTGCGTCATTCTCTTTGGCATGGGCGCTTAGCTGTCAATTCGAACGTTTTGTCGGGGTTTGGTGGTCTTACCTCCACCTCTTCTATCTGTATTCTCTTTTCTTGTTCAGCTTGTTGATTGTGGTTTCTTTGTTGATAATTTGTCGGTCTATTGGTTCTCCAGTACCCGTTCCGGTTGTCGTTATTCCCTCTGTAATAGTTGTTGCCGTTCCTGGGTGAATTATTGTTATTGCCATATTCTCTTCTAAATCCATAACCGTTTCTTAGTGCGAAGTTATCACATGGTTCGTAATTATTGTTTCTTCGTACTATGTGTTGTGGATTCCATTGCTTTTTGCTTTCGTTTTCACGTGCGCTTCGTCTTTTTCTTGCGTCATCTTCCGAAAATATGAACTCTAGTTCCCTTAGAATACTTTTAAATGCTTCGACGTCATTGCCTCCGCGACCTACTAATGATTGCTGGTATTTCGATGGTAGCTTCATCGCGCATAACTTAATCAACTCTCCGTCACTGTATGGTACATCTAAGCATTGATTTTTCTTTGCCATTAATTCGAAAAATCTCACAGGACTCTTCTCTCCTGAATTTTCAAAATATGGGTTCTGTAATAATTCGTACTTCACTCTGTTCTGTGCTTCGCTGGACCAATATCGTGAGAGAAACTTCTCTCTGAAATCTTCGTACGATCGGCTTGTCGCTGCAACATTTTGCATGGTTTCTGCGACTGTTCCTGACATGTGTACACATTTTTTTTTTTTTGGTCATCAGTCTACTGACTGGTTTGATGCGGCCCGCCACGAATTCCTTTCCTGTGCTAACCTCTTCATCTCAGAGTAGCACTTGCAACCTACGTCCTCAATTATTTGCTTGACGTATTCCAATCTCTGTCTTCCTCTACAGTTTTTGCCCTCTACAGCTCCCTCTAGTACCATGGAAGTCATTCCCTCATGTCTTATCAGATGTCCTATCATCCTGTCCCTTCTCCTTATCAGTGTTTTCCACATATTCCTTTCCTCTCCGATTCTGCGTAGAACCTCCTCATTCCTTACCTTATCAGTCCACCTAATTTTCAACATTCGTCTATAGCACCACATCTCAAATGCTTCGATTCTCTTCTGTTTCGGTTTTCCCACAGTCCATGTTTCACTACCATACAATGCTGTACTCCAGACGTACATCCTCAGTAATTTCTTCCTCAAATTAAGGCCGGTATTTGATATTAGTAGACTTCTCTTGGCCAGAAATGCCTTTTTTGCCATAGCGAGTCTGGTTTTGATGTCCTCCTTGCTCCGTCCGTCATTGGTTATTTTACTGCCTAGGTAGCAGAATTCCTTAACTTCATTGACTTCGTGACCATCAATCCTCGATGTACAGATTGAAGAGTAGGGGCGAAAGGCTACAGCCTTGTCTTACACCCTTCTTAATACGAGCACTTCGTTCTTGATCGTCCACTCTTATTATTCGCTCTTGTTTGTTGTACATATTGTATATGACCCGTCTCTCCCTATAGCTTACCCCTACTTTTTTCAGAATCTCGAAGAGCTTGCACCATTTTATATTGTCGAACGCTTTTTCCAGGTCGACAAATCCTATGAAAGTGTCTTGATTTTTCTTTAGCCTTGCTTCCATTATTAGCCGTAACGTCAGAATTGCCTCTCTCGTCCCTTTACTTTTCCTAAAGCCAAACTGATCGTCACCTAGCGCATTCTCAATTTTCTTTTCCATTCTTCTGTATATTAGTCTTGTAAGCAGCTTCGATGCATGAGCTGTTAAGCTGATTGTGCGATAATTCTCGCACTTGTCAGCTCTTGCCGTCTTCGGAATTGTGTGGATGATGCTTTTCCGAAAGTCAGATGGTATGTCGCCAGACTCCTATATTCTACACACCAACGTGAATAGTCGTTTTGTTGCCACTTCCCCCAATGATGTGCACATATAAAGTCTAATTTGTGTGCTCGCGTCCAGTGATCTGGTAATCCTACTCGGAATTGATCAATAAAAGTTCGTGGATGTAATGAGTTTCCTTCTCGAAAGTGTTGAAATTTTATGACTGTGAGGAAATGATCGTTGTCGTACTTCGTCATAGTTCCATATGAAATTCGCGATTCTTCGCCACTTTTGTTTCTGATCATTTCTCCCGTCGTTCTTTCCGGTTGTGGTAGATCCATTGGATATTGTCCACTGTTTTTCGCCTACTATTGCGTAGTATCGTTGGAGTGGTACGCAATAATTTTCTTCCATTGGTTATGAACGTGTAGCTGAATGCATTGCACTGTACTCTTCGCGACCTGGCTTTCCATTGTCACGTATGTTACTTTCCGCCTGTGACTGGAATCGCAAATGCGTAATATCTTCGTTAATTGCTTGTTTTTCCGGTGCTGTTACAGATACGGATGTGGTTGCAGCCTCTGTGCTTGTTCGATCCTGTTCACTACGCTCTTCAATGGTTTGCAACAACTCTGTTCGCAATTTCTGAAATTGTCACTTCGTTTGCGCTTCAATTTTGACTATGCGGTTATCATATCTTTTCAGCGCTGCTTTTGTGATACGTTCGTGGAACACACTGTTTTCAACAACTTCACGCGCTGTGCCTGCTGCTTGTCTAGTAATTTCGTTTATCTGTTTCTCTAGTTTCTTGACTTCTCCCTGGGTGTTGTTACGTAATGTTTTGATCTCGTCCTGAGTGTCATTACGCAATGTTTGTACGTCCGCTTGTACCTTGTCAATGTCTGTTCTCAATTGATTGTGACCTGTTATTAAGTTTCCTATCACTTCTCGAGATTCTTTTGCCTCGTCTTCAATACGACTTAGGTGTAACTGGTTTTTTGTTTTGTTTTGTTCTTTAATCTCACTCATTTGTCTCGTGGTTTCTGCATTCTGAATTTGAATTTGGTTCGCTATGTCTTTATTTTGCCTTGTCATGATTTCCGTATTTTGTTGTAATAATTCTGCCAAATTGGTGGGTCCTATTGCGTTTTCTTCCGACGTCCTACGCTCTGTGTTTTCTCCCAAGTGTTGGTTCGCAACCGATTGCATTGAACTGTGCTGTGACACGTTTCTGCTCGCATTCCTTGTACTCTGTGGTGAGGGAGCTCTGATTACTTGTACTATGGGTTCTACATATTCAAGATGCAAGTTAGAATCCTCATCGACTGTCTCTCTACTTTCCTGCTCCTCTGTCGTATGCTGACTTACATTTTCTATGCCTTGACGTACATTATCCTCGTTATGGTGCGTTATATGTCCTATTTCTCGCGATACTGCATCGTCTGTTGTACTGTCCTCTATTCTATGTCCATTTTCATGCTGGGTCTCTACCTCAATTCGGTCAAGGTCTCGATCTGCCATTGCTAATCTTTCCGAATCCCTTATTTTCTGTTTTAAAAGCAATTTACGCGCCCTACTTGGAGTCAACATGCGCTCATACGATCTCACGCGTTTCATAAACTTTTTGTTCATACGACTTGACAAACCATTCACTTACTTGTTGGGTCAGAACCAACTTGTCAACGATGTATCCGCCACCTGTGCGCTTGCATTGAGGAGAAAACTTAATTCTAACAATTTTTAAAATTCATAACTTAATTATGCTATTGTCTCTGCTATAATGTCTCACTTTTTATTGAATACTGTCTTACTATCTATCGCTGCAGTGCCGTTTCCGACTATGTATGCCTTTGAAAAAAAAATTTTTTATTACGTAAATTTTTTAACAGGATATTTTTCTGACCTAGTTAGGTATGTGGTCGACCTTCAATCACGATATTTTACCATCCTGGCAGGTCGCCATTTTCTAACATTCTGCGTGGTGTCTGTTTGTTCTATATCGTGTCTCCCTACCACTTTCGCGCAACGACGCTCTGAGCGTGTTTTTTAGGGAATTGACTAGTTTGAACCTGGGACCTGTTGCTGGTAAGGAGACGCCAGACCACACATGACATGTAGAGTTCAGAAGAGTTCAGTGAGACTAGCGATGATATAACCAAATACTTAATGATTTCAGCGTCAGCTCCACTGTACTCCCTGTAAAAGAATCTTAATACTAACTAAATTTAGTGGAAGGGGTGCAAGGCTTTCCTATTTTTAGTTAGCTGGTAAAATAACGTCAAAAAGCAGTTAAGTTTACCATTGGAAATTTTATTCTATTCACAAAACATTGTTTATAAATTGCACTATTGATAAAAGGAAATGTTTTAATACAGGATGGTAAAAACCAACTGCGTTCAACAAAAATGTGAACGAATATTCCCTGTTTGGGTTTCCAAGTTCTACAATGGATCGAAGGATGACCTATGCCATATCACATCTATAATCTAGGTTTAAATTAAGTTTCACAAAAGAAAACTATCAAAATTGTCTACAGTGACCCTCAATTATCTTTAATTACTTATCTAACTTGTCGTAAATTACAGTGGCTGATGTGGCTTCTCAGTAACTCGTATATAACAGAAAAATCATCGCGTTTCAGATTTTTACTTCAAGTGGCCAATGTGAACACGATGAGCTTTAATTGACGATCGACACTAGTATTACGCAAAAAGGGGGTGTAACAGATGAGACTTCTGCAGTTCTGAGTGAAGCTTTATGCGCTGTTATGCGGCATCACGTGCGTTCATTACCTTGTCGGTGTTCGTCAGGGGGCGGCGGGGAGCACAGCTCCGCTCACCTCGCCGTCTCGGAAGTAACTCTGTCCTAACTTATCCTTACTACAATTTACCGAAGTTGGTTTAAAAAAACTATCTGGCTGTGTTTTCATCTGACCAATCAGCGTCTCAATGTTAACCTTAAGCTCCGCCTACAAAAATTCTGTCTATCCAATGAGAAACGTTATACTTTTCATGGTGGGGCAATGTTTTTAATGTTTGCAACGTAACAGAGATGCGAAAAGTCTCACGCTAAAACTTGCAGCTAGTGTGGTCCTTTTAGTGTTATCGTAAGATCTATACTGTTCTTCTGGAGGGCTCTATCTTTTAACATGGGCTGGGGGTGGTCCTGACGTAACAGAGGCGCGAAAAAGTCTCATGCTAAAACTTGCGGCTGGGGGGTGGCCCTTTTTGTGTTATCGTAAGATCTATACTATTCTTCTGGAGGGCTCTATCTTTTAACATGGGCTGGGGGTGGTCCTGACGTAACAGAGGCGCGAAAAAGTCTCACGCTAAAACTTGCGGCTGGGGGGTGGCCCTTTTTGTGTTATCGTAAGATCTATACTGTTCTTCTGGAGGGCTCTAGCTTTTAACATGGGCTGGGGGGTGGTCCTAGCGGTTAGCTGGCGACGTGGGTGTCTGTCCCTTATCGTAGGGCCTTCAGCTTAACACGGTTCTGCTCTCGGCTTCTGTTCTCCCCTCAGAACTGCGTCTGTCTCATGGTGGGAAGGTATGACATGCATTTAGGCATTCTAGTGTTAGTCTGTGGTATTCCATTTGCTCACTCGTTACTCTTATTACTTTTGTTAATTTAATGTCACGATGTATTCGGAGCTATGTGACATACTACTGGATTTGCTTATCATGTCAAGGTTTTCATGGAAGGTGTTGGATTTGCCTGACACCTTACATGTGGTGTGATGGGGAGGTTCCCTTGTATCACAGGTGTCGACGATGAGCTGAGAAATGGAGATAACGTACAAGAAGAGTATAAACTTATCATGTGTACAAATTTCAACCCATAAGCGACATTCGAAGCGGATTTGAGAGAAGTCGATAAAGGAATCACGTTTGATGGTATACGTTTTAAACGCATGTCTCTGCTCATCAGCAACCAAAGGAAAGATAATGCACTTACCATCTTAAACAGGGACACTCTCCAGAGATGCCGGCTTCGGTGGCCGAGTGGTTCTAGGCGCTTCAGTCCGGAACCGCGTGACTGCTACGGTCGCAGGTTCGAATCCTGCTTCAGGCATGGATGTGTGTGATGTCCTTAGGTTAGTTAGGTTTAGGTAGTTCTAAGTTCTGGAGGACTGATGACCTCTGATGTGAAGTCCCATAGTGCTCAGAGCCATTTGAACACTCCAGAGATCACGACATTCTACGCCCCTTTTTGGAGCCCTTCATGGCAAGCCATCCTGGGCTTACATTTCAGCAACATAAAGCTCGCCCACACACGTCAAAAGTTTCTACCACTTCGTCTCAACAAACAGTGGCTCGGCCAGCAAGGTCTCCGGATCTCTCCCCAACTGAACATTTGGAGCATTTTGGGAAGAGCCCTCCGACAAGCTCGGGACTTTGACGATCTAATGCGCCAATTAGATAAAATTTGGCACGATATCCGTCTGGAGGCCACGCAACAACTCTACCAGTCACGCCAAGCCGAATAACTGCTTGCATAAGAGCCAGAGGTGGTCCAGCGCTTTACCGACTTTTCAGCTTGTGGAACACTTTCTGTTTTACGAGGTGCATTCAAGTACTAAGGCCTCCGAGTTATTTTCTAATTAACTACTCACCCGAAATCGATGAAACTGGCGTTACTTCTCGACCTAATCGACCTGCAGAGGTACACATTTTTCACAACGCTGACGCCATGATTACATGGCAGCGGCGAAGGCTTCTTTAGGAGTCTGTTTTGACCACTGGAAAATCGCTGAGGCAATAGCAGCACGGCTGGTGAATGTGCGGCCATGGAGAGTGTCTTTCATTGTTGGAAAAAGCCAAAAGTCACTAGGAGCCAGGTCAGGTGAGTAGGGAGCATGAGGAATCACTTCAAAGTTGTTATCACGAAGAAACTGTTGCGTAACGTTAGCTCGATGTGCGGGTGCGTTGTCTTGGTGAAACAGCACACGCGCAGCCCTTCCCGGACGTTTTTGTTGCAGTGTAGGAAGGAATTTGTTCTTCAAAACATTTTCGTAGGATGCACCTGTTACCGTAGTGCCCTTTGGAACGCAATGGGTAAGGATTACGCCCTCGCTGTCCCAGAACATGGACACCATCATTTTTTCAGCACTGGCAGTTACCCGAAATTTTTTTGGTGGCGGTGAATCTGTGTGCTTCCATTGAGCTGACTGGCGCTTTGTTTATGGATTGAAAAATGGCATCCACGTCTCATCCATTGTCACAACCGACGAAAAGAAAGTCCCACTCATGCTGTCGTTGCACGTCAACATTGCTTGGCAACATGCCACACAGGCAGCCATGTGGTCATCCGTCAGCATTTGTGGCACCCACCTGGATTACACTTTTCGCATTTTCAGGTCGTCGTGCAGGATTGTGTGCACAGAACCCACAGAAATGCCAACTCTGCAGGCGATCTGTTCCACAGTCATTCGGCGATCCTCCAAAACAGTTCTCTCCACTTTCTCGATCATTTCGTCAGACGGGCTTGTGCGAGCCCGAGGTTGTTTCAGTTTGTTGTCACACGATGTTCTGCCTTCATTAAACTGACGCACCCACGAACGCACTTTCGACACATCCATAACTCCATCACCACATGTCTCCTTCAACTGTATTCAGAAAACGAATGATTGCACGCTGTTCAAGTAAGGAAAACGTCGCCATTTTAAGTATTTAAAACAGTTCTCATTCTCGCTGCTGGCGGTAAAATTCCATCTGCCGTACGGTGCTGCCATCTCTGGGACGTATTGACAATGAACGTCGCCTCATTTTAAAACAATGCGCATGTTTCTATCTCTTTCCAGTCCGGAGAAAAAAAAATCGGAGGCCTTAGAATTTGAATGCACCTCGTAAATAAATCTTACAGTTTTCCTGAACTGTAATCAAATGGTTCAAATGGCTCTGAGCACTATGGGACTCAACTTCTGAGGTCATTAGTCCCGTAGAACTCAGAACTAGTTAAACCTAACTAACCTAAGGACATCACACACATCCATGCCTGAGGCAGGATTCGAACCTGCGACAGTAGCGGTCTCGCAGTTCCAGACTGCAGCGCCTAGAAACGCACGGCCACTTCGGCCGGCCTGAACTGTAATCCTTTCTTTGTCTGTACGCGTGCGTCACATCTATTGATTTCCGTCCCATTCGCATAATTTTTTTTTGTGGTGTGTCGTTCTTTTTGTCTTAGAGTGTATGTAGAGAAGTCCACGGCCGCGTTGTTCTGTCTGTACATGAAGGCTAATCTAAGGAATTTCTGTAGGGCTTTTGATACTGTTTACCCTAATATAAAGACTGATTCACGAGGAAAGTTTGGGTACATAATTTATAAACATTTCATGGAAACTGGGTGAAATGTGATGCTGTTTGCCGATTACGTCGCGTCTCCTGAAAACTTTCGTGATATGCACTGCTGAAATCGTTCAAGATATACGAAAGCGATACGGAGTAATTGTTTCTCTCAAGTAGATATAAATTAAAGTCTGCGACACTATATGTCTACCTATTACGACAAAACTCGCAGTTACAAACTGAATAGCTTGCAAGATCCACGACGAAAAACTTCAAATTAAGTGAGTAATTTGGGTAACAAAACACGAATCTTTGTTATCAAAATACAAATGATCGTCATGTTACTTAATCTAGCAGACGCTGGACTTAGTGCCACCCGTGCGAAGCTGGAATTGGTCACTAGTAAGATATAAATGTAATATAAGAACTGAAGCATGCTGCATGTAAATTTTTATACGAACTTGAAAAACGTGTTCGGGAAAAGAAGTACCTGTTCAACTGCTGACATACACACGCTCGGCGTCGGATATATGGTTCTCAGGACGGAACCGATTAAGCGCGTATAGATAAGGATATACCACTGAATACTAGAAATATGGACTGGTCATGATACCTGTTGTGACTTGGCAAGACAACCAAGCCACTCTGAGGAAGCCGAAAGGCACGCGTTTAAGCTCACGCAGGCTGGCGTGAGGTCTGGAACAGTTAAGGGAATTTATAGTAGCAAAGAACGTAGGTAACTACTGGAATACTTAACTTTAATTCATAATTGGTGAACATCGGTCTGACGGTACATGCATCACAAGATAAATAGCAATTGATAATGGCGCCTTGCTAGGTCGTAGCAAATGACGTAGCTGAAGGCTATGCTACTATCGTCTCGGCAAATGAGAGGGTAATTTGTCAGTGAACCATCGCTAGCAAAGTCGGCTGTACAACTGGGGCGAGTGCTAGGAAGTCTCTCTAGACCTGCCGTGTGGCGGCGCTCGGTCTGCAATCACTGATAGTGGCGACACGCGGGTCCGACGTATACTAACGGACCGCGGCCGATTTAAAGGCTACCACCTAGCAAGTGTGGTGTCTGGCGGTGACACCACAAGACCTATGACTAACTACTTCACCAAGATGGTAAAGTCCTGATGTCGTTAATACAGGGTGAAAAGTAATTAAACCGACAAACTCTGGGAGGTTGTAGGGGACATCAAAACAAATATTTTTCCCTAATGTCACTTTTTCCTATGAGGATTATTTAAACCGGTGGAGGCCGTATAATGACCTTTACTTGTTAGAGGGCGTATTACGATCTTCAGTTGTAGGCAACTGCTGTCAACCAGTGTAGTAGTGCGTTGTCTCTGTTTACTAATGGAACGATACACCTGGAGTGAGTACACTGATATGGTTGGTGAGTATTACGTAGCGCACCTCAACGGACGAGCTGCGCAGCGGGTTTATCAACAATATCCTAATCGCCGTATCCCGCATCGTACGACTTTTGCTGCTGTGTACCAACGTCTGCGTGAGACCGGGTCATTTAGCAGATTACCTGGATAGGGACGCCGTCGCACGGTAAGAACGCTGCAATTTGAGGAAGCTGTCTTGCAGCATGTGGAGCGGGATCCTTCAATCAGCACTCGTGCAACTGCACGTAACATGGGGACGAATCAGACGAATGTAAGAACAGTCCTTCGGGAGCAATTGTTACGTCCATTTCACTTACAGCGTGTCCACAACCTGGAACCAGTTGATTATCCACCCAGAGCACAGTTTTCGAGGTGGTACCTAGAACAGTGCGAAATGCATCCTACATTTCCATCCTCTGTGCTGTTTACCGATTAATCAACGTTCGGGCGTGATGAAGTCTTCACCATGCACAATTCGCATGTTTGGAGTGAGGATAACCCACATGGCACAGTTACTAGCGATCATCAAGTGCGGTTCTTCGTTAATTTGTGGGTCGGTGTTTTTGGGGACTGTTTGATTGGGCCGTATCTGCTACCTATGCCATTAAATGGCAGGCACTATTACAATTTTCTCATCAGAGCATTGCCAGAATTGCTGGAAGACGTCCCGCTCCCTACAAGACAATGCATGTGGTTCCAACATGACGAGGTGCCGGCACATTTCAGTCGTCGTGTGCGTCGATTCCTGGACCGACGGTTCCCAGAAACGCGGATTGGCAGAAGTGGTCCTGTACCATGGCCTGCTCGATCCCTAGATATGTCCCCTCTGGACCTTTTTGTGTGGACAGAGATGCGCAACCCTGTTTACGCAACTCTTGTTGCATCGGAAGAGGATCTGGTTGTCCGGATAGTAGCAGCAGCAGGAACAATTGAGGATACTCCTGGGGTTTTTGCCCGTGTCAGACAGAACATGATCCGACGGTGTAACCTTTGTTTACGTGTCAATGGAGGCATTTTTGAAAATATACTGAAATTGGGTTGTTTTAATGTGTTGTCTCTTGGTCATAAAAAAATGGTAAAGTGTTTGCTGGTATAATTAATTTGCCGCCAGAGAAATCTTCCTCTACCGCTTTTAAATACTCATCACAGGAAAAAATGACATTAGGGAAAAAATATTTGTTTTGATGTCCCCTACAACCTGCCACAGTTTGTCAGTTTAAATACTTTTCACTCTGTATAGTGAAACTTAGAAATGTAGCATATTTACGCCACATCTTTCGAAGCTGGAAGCACACAATCATGCGGATTATTATTGAAGGAAAACGTTGTAAGGGACCGAAACCGCTGAATTGTACAAAGGCTGATTTCACGGCCGCCCAATCTCTGTCTGACAGTGGATCGACACTAAGGACACCGGCACGTCGCATAATGGGGACGAATATAGTTAAAATTTGTCCGCGTGGTTTCCAAGCTCCTGTAAGGAGTGGCACCCAGTGTGGAGGAGGCAGAAATGAAGGATCGGATGCTTGGGACGATGACATCGGCAGTCGATCTCAAGTGTGACGCCAGAGCGGCGTCGACGTCACGGCAACGGTGACGTAGACGATGACTAGTAGGCGACGGCGGCGACCTTGCCTGGAACGACGCCCGCGCCGATCGCTGGAGGAACCGGTTCCGTTCCCGCGAACGCGCCGCCGCCGCCGTCAATGGAGGAGCGGAGTCACGCGCCATTCAGGCAGCGGCTGCGGAGCCAACGGCCGTCGGCGGCGCATGCGCAGACGGAAGCGGCTGCTGGGCGCAGCGCCAGTCACTGCCAAGGTCTGGGCCGACACACTCGCCAATACCGCCCCTCCCCCCTACCCACCCAACTCAGCTACTTTAGACACAGGGTTATCTGGTCGACAAATGTTCGTTAAAATCGGAAATCCGTTCATATCTCTAAATGAGGGGTATATAAAAAAGAATCATCCGATTAAAAAAAAAAAAATTATAAATGCAGGGTGTCCACAATGAGACTCCAACATCTGAATTCATAAAATACGAGAGGAAACACTATTTATTGACGAACAAATACAGGGAAATCATACAGCAGCTCATCAAGTTTTCATACACAGGTGGACGGTTCAGTACACTTGAACATGGGCGCCACGGGTAGCACGAAGAATATCAAGTCTATAATCGATTTCGTGCCATGTGTTGCGGAGCATCTGTTCTGTGACAGAGTGATGACAATTCTTATGCGCTGTTTCAAGTCTTACAGGTCTTTTACTGGTGTAGCGTATACCCGGTCTTTCACATAACCCCACAAGAAAAAATCGAGGGGGGTTATGTCGGGCGAACGTGACGGCCAAGGAATTGGACCTCCACGGCCAATCCATCGTTGCGGGAATGTGTCAGTTAAAAATTTTCGGACATCAAGGCTCCAATGGGGTCGTGCACCGTTCTGTTAAAACATCACATTTGGCTGCAGGTCTGCTACCTGTCGCACGGCAAATTGTTCCAACATGTCCAGGTAGAAGGCTCCTTCCACAGTCGACTCCTGAAAGAAAAACGGCCCAACGATGCGATTTATCATCAAACCACACCACACATTAACTTTCGGACTGTCGCGCATGTGTTCCCTAGGTGCATGTGGATTTTCGGACCCTCAGATGCGCACATTGTGACGATTGACAGCCCCTGACACGTGAAAGGTTGCCTCGTCAGTAAACATCACGCGTGATCAAAATGTCTCGTCCGCGGCAATGCAATCTAACATGACACATGCAATTTCTTCTCGCTTTGGTCGATCATCAGGCTTCGTTTCTTGCACAACCTGCACTTTATATGCGTATGATGAAGTACTTTGTGCACTGTTGAACGTTTCGTACGAAGTTCTCGTGCTGCCTTTCGCACTGACTTCTGTGGACTTTGTTCGAATGAGCGCCGCACTTGTTCCACATGATAATCCCAGACTTACCACCACTATCCCCTTTCGCAACACCCCCAGTAGCCAAAAACTGATCACACCATTTCTTTATAATCTTAAATGACGGGGGCGCTTTGTTGCAAACCCGACGGAAGTTTCTTTGCACTTGGGTCGCCGATTTTGTCTCTCCATACCAGCAGACCACTTGTGCACGCTCCTTCATATCCTCCATTTCGCTAAAACAATTGATTGCAGCTCCACTACGGCTACTTGGCGTATCAAATTTTCACATCACAAACTTGTTGAGTTGCTCTGTCTGCCCCTTCAGGATTCACAGGTCCACCATCTGAAATGAGAAAGATATAGGGTATTAAAATGTTGGAGTCTCACTGTGGACACCCTGTATTATGTTATTTGAGACATGTACGTGAACAACGTACTATTGGAAAGAACAAACTCTTGATTCCCCTCTAGATAGGAGCAGTGTGCACCCACTTCAGTTATAGTAAAAATGGTGTCGGGACGACAGAAAGCGTTCTTTGCTCTACGTTTTGCGCAGTGCAGGGTAGTAACAACAGCGTGACTTTCGTACCAGGTATTAGACGGTGGCATGAACAATTCCGAGAAACAGGCTGTCTGTATATAGGTACATCGCCGGGCCGTCCCCGAGTGTCTCCCACAGACATCTAACGCATCCACCATAGTTTCACAAGGAGTCCGCAGAAATCCGTTCGCCGTGCAGCTCGACAGCTCAACTTGCCCCCTATCACCGTCTGGCGTCGATGATTACACATGAAACCACACAATTAAGCTACTGCAAGCTCTTTGTGAAGATGACAAACAACAACGTGTGGAGTTCTGTAATTTCGTTCTTGGCAAGATGGAGGATGACGGTTTGCTTCCACGTCTAGTGTTTAGTGACGAGGCAACAATCAATTTAAATGGAAAGGTGAACCGTCATAATGTGACAATATGGAGTACGGAACAACCACATGAAGTTGCTCAACATAAGAGCGACCCTCCAAAATTTAAAGGGTTCTGTACAGTTTCACGGGAAAAGGTGTATGGGTCATTTTTCTTTGCCGAGATCACTGTTACAGGAAGCACATATCTCTATATGCTTGAGAACTTTCTTTTGCCACAGTTGGAGACTGATTCGAACGACTTCATTTCCCAACAGGATGGGGCACCGGCCGCTGTGGTCGAGCGGTTCTAGGCCCTTCAGTCCAGAGCCGCGCTGCTGCTACGGTCGCAGATTCGAATCCTGCCTCGGGCATGGATGTGTGTGGTGTCCTTAGGTTAGTTAGGTTTAAGTAGTTCTAAGTTCTAGGGGACTGATGACCTTGATGACCTCAGATGTTAAGTCCCATAGTGCTTAGAGCCATTTGAACATTATTTTATTTTATTTTTATGGGGCACCACCACACTGGCATCTGCACGTGCGGGAATTTTTAAATCAAATTATTACTGAACAACGGATCATTCGCACAGGACCAAATGATTCAGCCTTACATTACTGGCCTCCAAGTCCACCGGACCTGACTGTATGTGATTGTTTCTTGTGGGAGTTTATAAAAGACTATGTTTATGTGCCTCTGTTACCAAAAACAATGAATGAACAAAGACATCGCATAACAGCAGCCGTGGAAGCTGTAACTCAAGACTTGCTCGAGGCAGTGTGAGAACAATCTGAATACCGCGTTGACATGGCCTTGCATCTCAAAGGAGGCATATTGAGCATCTATGAAAAAGAACTTTTTGAGTTTCCCGTTCATCAAAGAACAAAAGTCACTGTATATGTTTATTAGTTTCAGAAATATAGACGCGCCAAATCGGATGACTCTTCTTGATACACCCTATATTATTTTCAGAAACTTCTTATCGTTGTCTTGTAACTCTTGATTGTGGAAATGAAGCGAAACAGCAGAGGGGAAGTATAGCTCGCTCTTCTGGTATCGACTCTTCGATACCGCTCCACTACCTAGAATTTACACCACTTTGAACACTACGTTTGTAGCTCTACTGTGCTTGCTCTACTATAGCTTGCAGCGGAGAATATACACTACTGGCCATTAAAATTGCTACACCAGGAAGAAATGCAGATGATAAACGGCTATTCATTGGACAAATATATTATACTAGAACTGACATGCGATTACATTTTCACGCAATTTAGGTACATAGATCCTGAGATATCAGTACCCAGAACAACCACCTTTGGCCGTAATAGCGGCCTTGATACGCCTGGGCATTGAGTCAAACAGAGCTTGGATGGCGTGTACAGATACAGCTGCCCATGCATCTTCAATACGATACCACAGTTCATCAAGAGTAGTGACTGGGAGGGCCGAAGTGGCCGTGCGGTTAAAGGCGCTGCAGTCTGAAACCGCAAGACCGCTTCGGTCGCAGGTTCGAATCCTGCCTCGTGCATGGATGTTTGTGATGTCCTTAGGTTAGTTAGGTTTAACTAGTTCTAAGTTCTAGGGGACTAATGACCTCAGCAGTTGAGTCCCATAGTGCTCAGAGCCATTTGAACCATTTTTTGAAGTAGTGACTGGCGTATTGTGACGGGCCAGTTGCTCGGCCACCATTGACCAGACGTTTTCAGTTGGTGAGAGATCTGGAGAATGTGCTGGCCAGGGCAGCAGTCGAACATTTTCTGTATCCAGAAAGGCCAGTACAGGACCTGCAACATGTGGTCGTGCATTATCCTGCTGAAATGTAGGGTTTCGCAGAGATCGAATGAAGGGTAGAGCCACGGGTTGCAACACATTTGAAATGTAACGTCCACTGTTCAAAATGCCGTCAATGCGAACAAGAGGTGACCGAGACGTATAACCAATGGCACCCCATACCATCACGCCGGGTGATACGCCAGTATGGCGATGACGAATACACGCTTCCAATGTGCGTTCACAGCGATGTCGCCAAACATGGATGCGACCATCATGATGCTGTAAACAGAAACTGGATTCATCCGAAAAAATGACTATTTGCCGTTCGTGCACCCAGGTTCGTCGTCGAGTACACCATGGCAGGCGCCCCTGTCTGTGATGCAGCGCGGCGTTTCGTATTACCCTCCCGAACGCACCGATTCCATATTCTGCTAGCAGTCATTGGATCTCGACCAACGCGGGCAGCAATGTCGCGATACGATAAACCGCAATCGCGATAGGCTACAATCCGACCCTTATCGAAGTCGGAAACTTGATGGTACGCATATCTCCTCCATATACGAGGCATCACAACAACGTTTCACCAAGCAACGCCGGTCATCTGCTGTTTGTGTATGAGAAATCGGTTTGACACTTTCCTCGTCGCAGCACGTAGTAGGTGTCGCTACCGGCGCAAACCTTGTGTGAATGCTCTGAAAAGCTAATCATTTGCATATCACAGCATCATCTTCCTGTCGGTTAAATTTCACGTCTGTTGCACGTCATCTTCGTGGTGTAGCAATTTTAATGGCCAGTAGTGTATAATGTAGCAGAATCATTTTCTCCACTATCGGCTTCATCCGCGGAAGGTACACGGTTAAGTCGTACTCACAAGGGTCGTAAAAGCATTCGTAGAGTAGGACCTGGTCGAATTTTGTGACATCACAATATGGAAATGACGTTCCACAGCACACCACAGCGTGAAAGACTGAATATGGAAAGCCAGATTTTTGCTTCTTTGGAAAGGAACGTGGTCATTGAGATGCAAGATCGCATTTTACATCACAAGCAGAACATGAGAGACGCCATATTGGATTTCGTCACACCCAGTTTAAGCTTGTATTTGGTGGCTTTTGTATTATGCCTTTTGTCCTGTGAATATATTCTGTTTCAGTGCAACAGCACAGATCTCTCCAAAGCGCGTCTAAGTTGGCATAATTTGCTGTTATAAAATGACTGGAAACGTCGTATCGCTGGTTATAGAACTCTCGTTTTTTTTTTTTTTTTTGTATTGTCATGAGAGTGTTATAAAAGCATGATGTGTCAAAGCAACGGCGCTTTGAAGATTTATCAAAAACATGTCGTTCTATGAAAGATTTGTTATAATTTAGTGTCATCAGACGATATATTAGCCGTTATAGACATCAGGATAGCATAACATCAAAGACATAGTGGGTGTTAACACGAGGTCTCTGAAGTGTATTGGATAGATGTGAAGAGGTGGGAAGTCAAATGTAGTTGATTCGTGTCCTGCTCGTCATCGGCGCTCAGTTCGAAGCGGGACTCATCAATGGTGACAGGATAGAAGGGAAAATCGTTTTGATACGTCTGGCAGTGGAATATATGTACTAATACTGTTGTTGATAATGCTGTACGATAGGCAACTGTCAGGGGTGGTAGTGTTCTATCTTCGAATATTTTTTATTCACTTTCGCGTATTCTCAAACATTCTAGGACTTTCTCATCAATGTAATACAAGTACTGTAATATTCTAGGCTATGTACACTCCTGGAAATGGAAAAATGAACACATTGACACCGGTGTGTCAGACCCACCATACTTGCTCCGGACACTGCGAGAGGGCTGTACAAGCAATGATCACACGCACGGCACAGCGGACACACCAGGAACCGCGGTGTTGGCCGTCGAATGGCGCTAGCTGCGCAGCATTTGTGCACCGCCGCCGTCAGTGTCAGCCAGTTTGCCGTGGCATACGGAGCTCCATCGCAGTCTTTAACACTGGTAGCATGCCGCGACAGCGTGGACGTGAACCGTATGTGCAGTTGACGGACTTTGAGCGAGGGCGTATAGTGGGCATGCGGGAGGCCGGGTGGACGTACCGCCGAATTGCTCAACACATCTACATCTACATCTACATCCATACTCCGCAAGCCACCTGACGGTGTGTGGCGGAGGGTACCTTCAGTACCTCTATCGGTTCTCCCTTCTATTCCAGTCTCGTATTGTTCGTGGAAAGAAGGATTGTCGGTATGCCTCTGTGTGGGCTCTAATCTCTCTGATTTTATCCTCATGGTCTCTTCGCGAGATATACGTAGGAGGGAGCAATATACTGCTTGACTCTTCGGTGAAGCTATGTTCTCGAAACTTCAATAAAAGCCCGTACCGAGCTACTGAGCGTCTCTCCTGCAGAGTCTTCCACTGGAGTTTATCTATCATCTCCGTAACGCTTTCGCGATTACTAAATGATCCTGTAACGAAGCGCGCTGCTCTCCGTTGGATCTTCTCTATGTCTTGTATCAACCCTATCTGGTACGGATCCCACACTGCTGAGCAGTATTCAAGCAGTGGGCGAACAAGCGTACTGTAACCTACTTCCTTTGTTTTCGGATTGCATTTCCTTAGGATTCTTCCAATGAATCTCAGTCTGGCATCTGCTTTACCGACGATCAACATTATATGATCATTCCATTTTAAATCACTCCTAATGCGTACTCCCAGATAATTTATGGTATTAACTGCTTCCAGTTGCTGACCTGCTATTTTGTAGCTAAATGATAAAGGATCTATCTTTCTGTATATTCGCAGCACATTACACTTGTCTACATTGAGATTCAATTGCCATTCCCTGCACCATGCGTCAATTCGCTGCAGATCCTCCTGCATTTCAGTACAATTTTCCATTGTTACAACCTCTCGGTACACCACAGCATCATCTGCAAAAAGCCTCAGTGAACTTCCGATGTCATCCACCAGGTCATTTATGTATATTGTGAATAGCAGCGGTCCTATGACACTCCCCTGCGGCACACCTGAAATCACTCTTACTTCGGAAGAGAATAACATGCTGCGTCCTGTTATCTAGGAACTCCTCAATCCAATCACACAGTTGGTCTGATAGTCCATATGCTCTTACTTTGTTCATTAAACGACTGTGGGGAACTGTATCGAACGCCTTGCGGAAGTCAAGAAACACGGCATCTACCTGTGAACCCGTGTCTATGGCCCTCTGAGTCTCGTGGACGAACACCGCGAGCTGGGTTTCACATGACCGTCTTTTTCGAAACCCATGCTGATTCCTACAGAGTAGATTTCTAGTCTCCAGAAAAGTCATTATACTCGAACACAATACGTGTTCCAAAATTCTGCAACTGATCGACGTTAGAGATATAGGTCTATAGTTCTGCACATCTGTTCGACGTCCCTTCTTGAAAACGGGGATGACCTGTGCCCTTTTCCAATCCTTTGGAACGCTACGCTCTTCTAGAGACCTACGGTACACCGCTGCAAGAAGGGGGGCAAGTTCCTTTGCGTACTCTGTGTAAAATTGAACTGGTATCCCATCAGGTCCAGAGGCCTTTCCTCTTTTGAGCGATTTTAATTGTTTCTCTATCCCTCTGTCGTCTATTTCGATATCTACCATTTTGTCATCTGTGCGACAATCTAGAGAAGGAACTACAGTGCAATCTTCCTCTGTGAAACAACTTTGGAAAAAGACATTTAGTATTTCGGCCTTTAGTCTGTCATCCTCTGTTTCAGAACCATTTTGGTCACAGAGTGTCTGGACATTTTGTTTTGATCCACCTACCGCTTTGACATAAGACCAAAATTTCTTAGGATTTTCTGCCAAGTCAGTACATAGAACTTTACTTTCGAATTCATTGAACGCCTCTCGCATAGCCCTCCTCACACTACATTTCGCTTCGCGTAATTTTTGTTTGTCTGCAAGGCTTTGGCTATGTTTATGTTTGCTGTGAAGTTCCCTTTGCTTCCGCAGCAGTTTTCTAACTCGGTTGTTGTACCACTGTGGCTCTTTTCCATCTCTTACGAACTTGCTTGGCACATACTCATCTAACGCATAATGTACGACGGTTTTGAACTTTGTCCACTGATCCTCAACACTATCTGTACTTGAGACAAAACTTTTGTGTTGAGCCAACAGGTACTCTGAAATCTGCTCACGTGGGGCGTGAGGTCTCCACAGTACATCGATGTTGTCGCCAGTGGTCGGCGGAAGGTGCACGTGCCCGTCGATCTGGGACCGGACCGCAGCGACGCACGGATGCACGCCAAGACCGTAGGATCCTACGCAGTGCCGTAGGGGACCGCACCGCCACTTCCCAGCAAATTAGGGACACTGTTGCTCCTGGGGTATCGGCGAGGACCATTCGCAACCGTCTCCATGAAGCTGGGCTACGGTCCCGCACACCGTTAGGCCGTCTTCCGCTCACGCCCCAACATCGTGCAGCCCGCCTCCAGTGGTGTCGCGACAGGCGTGAATGGAGGGACGAATGGAGACGTGTCGTCTTCAGCGATGAGAGTCGTTTCTGCCTTGGTGCCAATGATGGTCGTATGCGAGTTTGGCGCCGTGCAGGTGAGCGCCACAATCAGGACTGCATACGACCGAGGCACACAGGGCCAACACCCGGCATCATGGTGTGGGGAGCGATCTCCTACACTGGCCGTACACCACTGGTGATCGTCGAGGGGACACTGAATAGTGCACGGTACATCCAAACCGTCATCGAACCCATCGTTCTACCATTCCTAGACCGGCAAGGGAACTTGCTGTTCCAACAGGACAATGCACATCCGCATGTATCCCGTGCCACCCAACGTGCTCTAGAAGGTGTAAGTCAACTACCCTGGCCAGCAAGATCTACGGATCTGTCCCCCATTGAGCATGTTTGGAACTGGATGAAGCGTCGTCTCACGCGGTCTGCACGTCCAGCACGAACGCTGGTCCAACTGAGGCGCCAGGTGGAAATGGCATGGCAAGCCGTTCCACAGGACTACATCCAGCATCTCTACGATCGTCTCCATGGATGAATAGCAGCCTGCATTGCTGCGAAAGGTGGATACACACTGTACTAGTGCCGACATTGTGCATGCTCTGTTGCCTGTGTCTATGTGCCTGTGGTTCTGTCAGTGTGATCATGTGATGTATCTGACCCCAGGAATGTGTCAATAAAGTTTCCCCTTCCTGGGACAATGAATTCACGGTGTTCTTATTCCAATTTCCAGGAGTGTATATACGAGAGTGGTCTCTCTCAAGACAATTTATCCGATTTTGTGAATAAGGCTGGGAACATGGACCAATAAATTGAAAGATTACTTTCTGAATCACCACTCAGTTGTGTGCACAAAACACACGTACATGCATGTATGTATGTACACACACACACACACACACACACACACACACACACAATCTTATACGTAAGATATTAAACATGGCTGCACTTCAGCAACTGTGCTTGCAGGAGCTTCGCTGGATTGGGAGTAACAGCCAACTAGTTTCGAAATATACGTTTATTAAACCTTGACTATGGTTTCGACTGTTTTAAAATTGACTTCTTCAGAAGGTATTGTACATATAACCACATATCCAATGTGGGATATAGATAACGTGCTTCTACATACAATACCTTCAGTCGAAACCACAGTCAAGGTTTAGTAAACCTGTTTTTTGCAACTAGTTGGCCGTTATTGTCAATCCACTGAAATTATTATACGTACTACATAAAATTTAATAGAAAGATTGCACTAAATAAATGTGTTGTATTTCATGTGTTCCAGTAATTCGGCTACTGAATAGAGGCAGTGATCTAACAAGTATGACCTTAGCCTTTAGTTGAATGTAAGAAAGATAAAATAATTTTTATTTATGTGGAAGATTATTGTAAATTGTATTACACTACCTGTAACGGAAGTTTTACAGCCTGGACATGGAACATACTTTTTGCCTGGTATTGTGTTCATGGATAATGAAGTTTTATTTGTGTGTACTACAGACAGAAAAACATGGCTAGCATTTCTATACGGCATGAAATGAGCGTTTCAATAGAGGCAACGTGGCAACTTTTCGTGCGTCGGTTTTCGTGAACAAACCGTGTGGTTTGCGAGCCTGATGCAGGTGACAACGCCGGCCGGTGTGGCCATGCGGTTCTAGGCGCTTCAGTCTGGACCGGCGTGACCGCTACGGTCGCAGGTTCGAATCCTGCCTCGGGCATGGATGTGTGTGATGTCCTTAGGTTAGTTAGGTTTAAGTAGTTCTAAGTTCTAGCGGACTGGTGAGCACAGTGCTCAGAGCCATTTGAACCATTTTTGAACAGGTGACAACTGCCGATGGAGAGCTCTGCAGTCGTAGATCACGAGAGAGTGTTCCTTATGATGCACAAGCCCATTTCCAAGAGTGCACCAATCATGTCCGATGGGAAAACATTCTGTGTGAAGCCGGCTTAAGAAGAATTGGGTACCCCTCTGAAAAAAATCAGAATTTATATACGTTTTCCTCTTGCTCATTACACAAGTTGTTTGTATATGAAGGAGGAGGTTACTGTTTAACATCCCATCGACAAAAGGTTATTAAAGGGTTGCATGAGCTCAGTTTAGGAAAGATGGAGGTAGAAATCGGCCACTCCCTTTCAAAGGAACCATCTCGACGTTTTCCTGAAGCGATTTCGAGAAATCACGGGAAACCTAAAACAGGATGGCGGGACACGGATTTTAACTAATCCGCTAAATTGCAGCCTGGCGTCTGCATTCCCCACCCACAGGTTTTTGTCTAGAGATTAGTCTTGCGTGGAAGTGAGACATGGACAATGAATGGTACAGACAAGAGCATAATCTATGCTTTTGAGTTGTGAAGTTACAGGAGAACACTGCGGCTGCGTGAGTTGTAGGATAAATCATGAAGAGAATTTGGAGAGAAAAGAAATTTGTGGTACAATTTTACTAAAATAAGGGATATGAAGAGACTTGAATAGTACAGAGTGGCGTGTAGGACTGCATCAACCCAGTCCTTTGACTGAACACCACAGCAACAAAATATGAAGATGGTATCCGTTCTTTCCAAAAGAACAGATACCATCTTCATATAGTTAAGGCTAACCGGCCATTGACCTTCTTCTGTCCTGGATGCACACGCATTGCCCGAACTCTTACGGGTCTCGGTAAGATTGTCTGCCGCGAGTAATGAGTGTAATGCGCAAGGGCATTACAAATCTAGTGTGTGGACGCTATGTTCGGAATGTGGGTCTCACGGGGAGCGTGCAAGGGATAAATCCCTGCAGTCGCACTATCTTCTGTGCCCTCGGTGGCTCAGATGGATAGAGCGTCTGCCATGTAAGCAGGAGATCCCGGGTTCGAGTCCCGGTCGGGGCACACATTTTCAACTGTCCCTGTTGGTGTATATCAACGCCTGTCGACAGCTTAGGGTCTTGATTTAATTATCATTTCACAACAACAAAGTGTCGACGATCAGATTACTATCTGCGGAAGAAAAATGCTTTAAAGCTACGCTTAGTACGCGTATAGATATGGGCGAGGGTAGGCTAGGGAAGAAGATGAGATGGAAACGTGTCTCACGAATTTATGGTGAAGTTTCATCCATACGTAATACACTATAACCTACTAAAGGGCTTCTGTGGAGGTATTATACCCCCTGCATTCTTATCTTGGGGACGCTGGTAGAAATTTGGTGAAATGTAAGGACAATTCCGGAATGCAACGTAAGGCACTCACAGCGTATAAAATAAAATTTACTATTGGGGTATGACACCCCTAGAACTCTTAGGGATGAATGGTTAACATGAAAAAAATCATTGTTAGCGTATTGCATTAGTGTCGACAGTGTATTCTTGTGTATTATAAGTTAACTATGACAACCCCTAAGAGATATGTCATATCCGTCATGACGTTACAACTTTCGGGGATGATGGGATGCGTTAAATGCCTCAGTTTGAGGTAAGGGATTCTACTCCGGAAATGACAGAGGCGAAAATCGTTTTGATACGTCTGGCAGTGGAATATATACAGCAATACTGTTGTTGCTAATGCTTTACGACAGGCAACTTTCAGGGGTGACAGAAAAAAATCTGCAGTAATCATGGGCTCTAAAATGCAGTTCTTAACAGGTATGAGCACTTGTTCATCTTTGCTACTATAAAAAATCTACCCCCTCTGATAGTTGCCTACCCTTCAATATTAGCAACAGCAGTACCGGCACTGTATTCCACCGAAAGAGGTATAACAACGACTTTCCCTTATAACTTTCGACTCGGTCGTTTCCGAACCAGGGACTCTTACCTAAGACTGATAGTTTTACCCTTCTGCATCATCCCTGAAAATTTGTAACATCACATGGAGCCGCCCTGTATAGCTCCTAGGAAGGGCAAATGAAGTAGTCTGCCAGCTCGAAGAGATACAGTGGCGAAGAGATCGAGGTTAAAAAAAAAAAATTGTACAGAATTGACCGCTGTTAGAGTTGAATACACAGTCTTTATGCCCACCACAAGAAAGTTTAGGAAAAAAATAGATTTCGTTAATTGTTGTTATCTTTTATCAACAACACTTTTTAAATGGGTACTGCCGCGTAACTGATGTCCAGAATCTGAAAATATGTTTTAGAATAGTCTTAGTAACACCAGCGGATTTTCCAAAATCAAGGAGACCCACTTTACGAATATAAAAAAATTTAAAATACTAATTGCATTAGCTGTTGTTAAGTTATATTTGCAAAATACTTTTTAAAGGTATGTTGATGTGTAAAAGAGTTCTGAACGTGAAAATATGAATATGAATAATCATCTTGTGGTGCAGTTCTTCTTGTTGTCTCCGTGCTTGCTAAGAAAATGGGATGAGAAGTTCCGCCTTATGCAATACACCTTATTTCTTTTGTTTCACCCATACATGTTTCAGCACTTTTGTGCTATCATCAGTGGGTTCTATTTATTTTTAACTGTAAATTTGTTGTTAACATATTAATATTTTCGTCGTTTACAACATTATGTAAAAGTTGCATTTATAACTTAATTGGCGAAATGTAACATACCTTACATTATATTATTGTCCTCTTGTTTTGGTAGCTGTTATGCTACACAATATACAACATGTCATCTGCAAACAGCAAAACGTAATTTATTTTCTATTTGTTATGTATTTACGAACAGAAATAAGACTGTATCACGTTTTCTTTCTGTAACTTACAGTTTTGAAGTTGTGGTAGGTTTTCCTGTTTTGTTGGCGAAGTAAATGGGCTTACTTCTTTGCCTGTGTTCGTGTGGCAATGCAGTTTATCGATTATTCAAAACATAGGCGGAGTTTTCGCTGCCATTACGTGTTGTTGTGGTTGTGTGGCGTTCATTTGTTTCGTAGCGTGTTCTGTTGGCTGAGGCGCGCGAGTTTGAGTTGTATTAGGTGTCAGTTGTGTGTGGTTTATGTGGGTTAGTCTGTGTGTGATGAGTACTGGAGCAGAGAGGGGTGTGTGTGTCTGTGTGTGTGTGTGCGTGTGTGTGTGTGTGTGTGTGAGAGAGAGAGAGAGAGAGAGAGAGAGAGAGAGAGAGAGAGAGAGAGAGAGAAGGAGATAGAAAGAAAGAAAGAAAGAAAAGAGAGAGGATTTATGTGTGTGTGTGTGTGTGTGTGTGTGTGTGTTTTACTTGTACAGTTCTTCTATTGTGGTGAAGAGAGTTTTGTTGCACAGTGATGTGTATTCATTGAGTACTTTCTTTCCTTGGGCTATTGATTTTTGGATGTGGTAGTTTTCTTCTATAGTTAATTTTTGGTATAGGCTGCTGCTGGTTTTTAGGATGTGAAGGTCAGTTTCAATGTTTGTTGGGTGGTGGTTGTGTGCTACCAGGTGGTCTGCAAATGTTGAGTGTGTGCTATTGCTTTTCAGTGCTCTGAGGTGTTCATTATATCTGGTTCTGAAGGTCCTGCATGTTTGGCCCACATATACAGATTGACAGCAGTTGCAAGTAAGTTGGTAGATGCCAGACTGGCTGTATTTGTCAGTGTTGGTGGTAATTCTTCCAAATCTGCTCTGTATTGTGTTGTTGGTTCTGTATGCTATGTTGAGTCCTTGTTTCTTTAGTATATTAGCCACCCTGTGTGTGACTTTGTTGTTGTAAGTCATTATGTGCCATTTGTTGCTTACTGTCTGCCGATTTGTTGTGTGATGAGTTGTGTTTGTATGTATGTGTGTTTCATGGTTATGTGCTGTTTGTTTTTGTATTTTGTGGTTTATTTTGTCTATTCTCTTTGCATCATATCCATTCTCCTGTGCAATTTGTTTTATTGTGTTCAGTTCTTGTGTGTAGTCATGCTTATTCATGGGTATTTTGTTCAGCCTGTGGAGTAAATATCTGAAGCTGGCTTCTTTGTGGGTTATGGGGTGATTGGATTGGTTATGAATAATGGTGCTGGTGAGTGTGGGTTTTCTGTAGATTGTGAATTCATGTTTGTTGTTCCTCTTGTGTATAGTGAGATCTAAGAAGTTAAGTTTTTCATCTGTTTGTGTTTCTATGGTGAATTGTATTTGTGGGTGGATGGAGTTTATGTTATCATGACGTTCTTTTATGCGGGACAGTGGTTCATCTATTAAGCAAATTATGTCATCTACGTATCTGTACCAATATATTATTTTGTACTGTTTTGGTATTACTATTTTGTCAAAGATTTGTTTTTCTATTTGGTTGAGGAAAATGTCAGCTAGGAGGCCACTGATTGGGGATCCCATGGGTAGTCCATCTTGTTGAGAGTAAAATCTGTTGTTGAATGTGAAGTAGTTCTGTTCTGTGATGAGCCTGAGTATGGCTAATATTTCTTGTATGTTTGTTGTGGGTATGTTTCCTTGCAGTTGGAGGTTTCTTTCTATTATGTTGATGGTTTCTTCTGTTGGGATGTGTGTGTACATTGAAATTATATCAAATGAAACCAATGTTGCTGTGTTTGGTATGTTTTCATTTTTTATTTTTTCTATTAAGTCACTTGAGTTCTTTAGACTTCTGTTGTCAGTATATTTGTATATTGTCTGTAGCAGAGTGTGTGTGTGTTTGGCTAAGTGGTATGTTGGTGCTTTGGTGAAGTTAATTAATGGACGTATGGGTATTCCGGGTTTGTGAACTTTAGGCAATGATTTTAGGGTGGGGGCCTTGGGATTTTTCTGTATCATTTTTTTAATCTGTGTTTCTGTGAAAATTGTTTCTATGTTTCTCAGGGTTTTCTGTAACTTGCTTTGGTATCGGTTTGTTGGGTCACTTGTTAATTCTGTGATGTTGTTGCTTTGGATGAATTCTAATGTTTTGTGAATGTATTCCTGTTTGTTTATGACTACTATTGAATTACCTTTGTCAGATTTTGTGATGATGGCATTTTCTTGTGTTAATTTATTCTGTAGTTTGCTGTAGGTTTTTTCTTCAGGAGTCCTAGTGTTTTCTTTTATGGTGGTTTTGTTCTCTTTGATTATATTTCTTATTTCCTCAGCAACTAGTTCTCTTGTTAGGTTTGCATTAAATTCAGGTGTGTTTAGTGTTTCTTGTTGCTTTATGATGTTTTCAGTTTCTGTTATGATATTTTCTACTGTCCTATGTGACACCAATGTGTTAATGTTATGTTTGGGACCCTTTTCAAGTAGGCTGCTTTCTTGTTCAGATAATTTTATGTCTGTTAGATTAATCACTCTTTTGTGAAAGGTGTGTTGGTTGTATTGGTGGTGGGATTGGTGGGTGTTTGTGCGATTTAACATTTTTGTGAGTTTGTTTTTTTGGATTGTCTGTTTTCTTCCTATTATGGTCTCAGTGTATGTTCTAACCCTGTATATTAGTTCGTCAAAAAATGGTGGGTATGTTATGTGGTTGGCTAATTCTAAATGCAATCTGTATAATTCAATATTCAGAGTCTGTTTTTTGGAATACAAAGACCGGATTTCTTGCTTTATCCACATGATTTCTGCCTTACGTTTTGTCTGCTGAGCTGCTAGTGACATGTTGTTTACAGTTATTGTTACATAGTTAGGTACAATTTTATATGCCAAACATAGTTTATTGAACTTAATGTTGAGTATGGTTTTATGAAGTCTGATGGTTGTGTTCTGATATTTGTTGAAGAGCTGCGATGGAAATACCTGGCTTGGTGTAGAAATAATCATCTTGTGGTGCAGTTCTTCTTGTTGTCTCCGTGCTTGCTAAGAAAATGGGATGAGAAGTTCCGCCTTATGCAATACACCTTATTTCTTTTGTTTCACCCATACATGTTTCAGCACTTTTGTGCTATCATCAGTGGGTTCTATTTATTTTTAACTGTAAATTTGTTGTTAACATATTAATATTTTCGTCGTTTACAACATTATGTAAAAGTTGCATTTATAACTTAATTGGCGAAATGTAACATACCTTACATTATATTATTGTCCTCTTGTTTTGGTAGCTGTTATGCTACACAATATACAACATGTCATCTGCAAACAGCAAAACGTAATTTATTTTCTATTTGTTATGTATTTACGAACAGAAATAAGACTGTATCACGTTTTCTTTCTGTAACTTACAGTTTTGAAGTTGTGGTAGGTTTTCCTGTTTTGTTGGCGAAGTAAATGGGCTTACTTCTTTGCCTGTGTTCGTGTGGCAATGCAGTTTATCGATTATTCAAAACATAGGCGGAGTTTTCGCTGCCATTACGTGTTGTTGTGGTTGTGTGGCGTTCAGTTGTTTCGTAGCGTGTTCTGTTGGCTGAGGCGCGCGAGTTTGAGTTGTATTAGGTGTCAGTTGTGTGTGGTTTATGTGGGTTAGTCTGTGTGTGATGAGTACTGGAGCAGAGAGGGGTGTGTGTGTCTGTGTGTGTGTGTGCGTGTGTGTGTGTGTGTGTGTGTGTGTGTGTGTGTGAGAGAGAGAGAGAGAGAGAGAGAGAGAGAGAGAGAGAGAGAAGGAGATAGAAAGAAAGAAAGAAAGAAAAGAGAGAGGATTTATGTGTGTGTGTGTGTGTGTGTGTGTGTGTGTTTTACTTGTACAGTTCTTCTATTGTGGTGAAGAGAGTTTTGTTGCACAGTGATGTGTATTCATTGAGTACTTTCTTTCCTTGGGCTATTGATTTTTGGATGTGGTAGTTTTCTTCTATAGTTAATTTTTGGTATAGGCTGCTGCTGGTTTTTAGGATGTGAAGGTCAGTTTCAATGTTTGTTGGGTGGTGGTTGTGTGCTACCAGGTGGTCTGCAAATGTTGAGTGTGTGCTATTGCTTTTCAGTGCTCTGAGGTGTTCATTATATCTGGTTCTGAAGGTCCTGCATGTTTGGCCCACATATACAGATTGACAGCAGTTGCAAGTAAGTTGGTAGATGCCAGACTGGCTGTATTTGTCAGTGTTGGTGGTAATTCTTCCAAATCTGCTCTGTATTGTGTTGTTGGTTCTGTATGCTATGTTGAGTCCTTGTTTCTTTAGTATATTAGCCACCCTGTGTGTGACTTTGTTGTTGTAAGTCATTATGTGCCATTTGTTGCTTACTGTCTGCCGATTTGTTGTGTGATGAGTTGTGTTTGTATGTATGTGTGTTTCATGGTTATGTGCTGTTTGTTTTTGTATTTTGTGGTTTATTTTGTCTATTCTCTTTGCATCATATCCATTCTCCTGTGCAATTTGTTTTATTGTGTTCAGTTCTTGTGTGTAGTCATGCTTATTCATGGGTATTTTGTTCAGCCTGTGGAGTAAATATCTGAAGCTGGCTTCTTTGTGGGTTATGGGGTGATTGGATTGGTTATGAATAATGGTGCTGGTGAGTGTGGGTTTTCTGTAGATTGTGAATTCATGTTTGTTGTTCCTCTTGTGTATAGTGAGATCTAAGAAGTTAAGTTTTTCATCTGTTTGTGTTTCTATGGTGAATTGTATTTGTGGGTGGATGGAGTTTATGTTATCATGAAGTTCTTTTATGCGGGACAGTGGTTCATTTATTAAGCAAATTATGTCATCTACGTATCTGTACCAATATATTATTTTGTACTGTTTTGGTATTACTATTTTGTCAAAGATTTGTTTTTCTATTTGGTTGAGGAAAATGTCAGCTAGGAGGCCACTGATTGGGGATCCCATGGGTAGTCCATCTTGTTGAGAGTAAAATCTGTTGTTGAATGTGAAGTAGTTCTGTTCTGTGATGAGCCTGAGTATGGCTAATATTTCTTGTATGTTTGTTGTGGGTATGTTTCCTTGCAGTTGGAGATTTCTTTCTATTATGTTGATGGTTTCTTCTGTTGGGATGTGTGTGTACATTGAAATTATATCAAATGAAACCAATGTTGCTGTGTTTGGTATGTTTTCATTTTTTATTTTTTCTATTAAGTCACTTGAGTTCTTTAGACTTCTGTTGTCAGTATATTTGTATATTGTCTGTAGCAGAGTGTGTGTGTGTTTGGCTAAGTGGTATGTTGGTGCTTTGGTGAAGTTAATTAATGGACGTATGGGTATTCCGGGTTTGTGAACTTTAGGCAATGATTTTAGGGTGGGGGCCTTGGGATTTTTCTGTATCATTTTTTTAATCTGTGTTTCTGTGAAAATTGTTTCTATGTTTCTCAGGGTTTTCTGTAACTTGCTTTGGTATCGGTTTGTTGGGTCACTTGTTAATTCTGTGATGTTGTTGCTTTGGATGAATTCTAATGTTTTGTGAATGTATTCCTGTTTGTTTATGACTACTATTGAATTACCTTTGTCAGATTTTGTGATGATGGCATTTTCTTGTGTTAATTTATTCTGTAGTTTGCTGTAGGTTTTTTCTTCAGGAGTCCTAGTGTTTTCTTTTATGGTGGTTTTGTTCTCTTTGATTATATTTCTTATTTCCTCAGCAACTAGTTCTCTTGTTAGGTTTGCATTAAATTCAGGTGTGTTTAGTGTTTCTTGTTGCTTTATGATGTTTTCAGTTTCTGTTATGATATTTTCTACTGTCCTATGTGACACCAATGTGTTAATGTTATGTTTGGGACCCTTTTCAAGTAGGCTGCTTTCTTGTTCAGATAATTTTATGTCTGTTAGATTAATCACTCTTTTGTGAAAGGTGTGTTGGTTGTATTGGTGGTGGGATTGGTGGGTGTTTGTGCGATTTAACATTTTTGTGAGTTTGTTTTTTTGGATTGTCTGTTTTCTTCCTATTATGGTCTCAGTGTATGTTCTAACCCTGTATATTAGTTCGTCAAAAAATGGTGGGTATGTTATGTGGTTGGCTAATTCTAAATGCAATCTGTATAATTCAATATTCAGAGTCTGTTTTTTGGAATACAAAGACCGGATTTCTTGCTTTATCCACATGATTTCTGCCTTACGTTTTGTCTGCTGAGCTGCTAGTGACATGTTGTTTACAGTTATTGTTACATAGTTAGGTACAATTTTATATGCCAAACATAGTTTATTGAACTTAATGTTGAGTATGGTTTTATGAAGTCTGATGGTTGTGTTCTGATATTTGTTGAAGAGCTGCGATGGAAATACCTGGCTTGGTGTAGAAATAATCATCTTGTGGTGCAGTTCTTCTTGTTGTCTCCGTGCTTGCTAAGAAAATGGGATGAGAAGTTCCGCCTTATGCAATACACCTTATTTCTTTTGTTTCACCCATACATGTTTCAGCACTTTTGTGCTATCATCAGTGGGTTCTATTTATTTTTAACTGTAAATTTGTTGTTAACATATTAATATTTTCGTCGTTTACAACATTATGTAAAAGTTGCATTTATAACTTAATTGGCGAAATGTAACATACCTTACATTATATTATTGTCCTCTTGTTTTGGTAGCTGTTATGCTACACAATATACAACATGTCATCTGCAAACAGCAAAACGTAATTTATTTTCTATTTGTTATGTATTTACGAACAGAAATAAGACTGTATCACGTTTTCTTTCTGTAACTTACAGTTTTGAAGTTGTGGTAGGTTTTCCTGTTTTGTTGGCGAAGTAAATGGGCTTACTTCTTTGCCTGTGTTCGTGTGGCAATGCAGTTTATCGATTATTCAAAACATAGGCGGAGTTTTCGCTGCCATTACGTGTTGTTGTGGTTGTGTGGCGTTCAGTTGTTTCGTAGCGTGTTCTGTTGGCTGAGGCGCGCGAGTTTGAGTTGTATTAGGTGTCAGTTGTGTGTGGTTTATGTGGGTTAGTCTGTGTGTGATGAGTACTGGAGCAGAGAGGGGTGTGTGTGTCTGTGTGTGTGTGTGCGTGTGTGTGTGTGTGTGTGTGTGTGTGTGTGTGTGTGTGTGAGAGAGAGAGAGAGAGAGAGAGAGAGAGAGAGAGAGAGAAGGAGATAGAAAGAAAGAAAGAAAGAAAAGAGAGAGGATTTATGTGTGTGTGTGTGTGTGTGTGTGTGTGTGTGTTTTACTTGTACAGTTCTTCTATTGTGGTGAAGAGAGTTTTGTTGCACAGTGATGTGTATTCATTGAGTACTTTCTTTCCTTGGGCTATTGATTTTTGGATGTGGTAGTTTTCTTCTATAGTTAATTTTTGGTATAGGCTGCTGCTGGTTTTTAGGATGTGAAGGTCAGTTTCAATGTTTGTTGGGTGGTGGTTGTGTGCTACCAGGTGGTCTGCAAATGTTGAGTGTGTGCTATTGCTTTTCAGTGCTCTGAGGTGTTCATTATATCTGGTTCTGAAGGTCCTGCATGTTTGGCCCACATATACAGATTGACAGCAGTTGCAAGTAAGTTGGTAGATGCCAGACTGGCTGTATTTGTCAGTGTTGGTGGTAATTCTTCCAAATCTGCTCTGTATTGTGTTGTTGGTTCTGTATGCTATGTTGAGTCCTTGTTTCTTTAGTATATTAGCCACCCTGTGTGTGACTTTGTTGTTGTAAGTCATTATGTGCCATTTGTTGCTTACTGTCTGCCGATTTGTTGTGTGATGAGTTGTGTTTGTATGTATGTGTGTTTCATGGTTATGTGCTGTTTGTTTTTGTATTTTGTGGTTTATTTTGTCTATTCTCTTTGCATCATATCCATTCTCCTGTGCAATTTGTTTTATTGTGTTCAGTTCTTGTGTGTAGTCATGCTTATTCATGGGTATTTTGTTCAGCCTGTGGAGTAAATATCTGAAGCTGGCTTCTTTGTGGGTTATGGGGTGATTGGATTGGTTATGAATAATGGTGCTGGTGAGTGTGGGTTTTCTGTAGATTGTGAATTCATGTTTGTTGTTCCTCTTGTGTATAGTGAGATCTAAGAAGTTAAGTTTTTCATCTGTTTGTGTTTCTATGGTGAATTGTATTTGTGGGTGGATGGAGTTTATGTTATCATGAAGTTCTTTTATGCGGGACAGTGGTTCATTTATTAAGCAAATTATGTCATCTACGTATCTGTACCAATATATTATTTTGTACTGTTTTGGTATTACTATTTTGTCAAAGATTTGTTTTTCTATTTGGTTGAGGAAAATGTCAGCTAGGAGGCCACTGATTGGGGATCCCATGGGTAGTCCATCTTGTTGAGAGTAAAATCTGTTGTTGAATGTGAAGTAGTTCTGTTCTGTGATGAGCCTGAGTATGGCTAATATTTCTTGTATGTTTGTTGTGGGTATGTTTCCTTGCAGTTGGAGATTTCTTTCTATTATGTTGATGGTTTCTTCTGTTGGGATGTGTGTGTACATTGAAATTATATCAAATGAAACCAATGTTGCTGTGTTTGGTATGTTTTCATTTTTTATTTTTTCTATTAAGTCACTTGAGTTCTTTAGACTTCTGTTGTCAGTATATTTGTATATTGTCTGTAGCAGAGTGTGTGTGTGTTTGGCTAAGTGGTATGTTGGTGCTTTGGTGAAGTTAATTAATGGACGTATGGGTATTCCGGGTTTGTGAACTTTAGGCAATGATTTTAGGGTGGGGGCCTTGGGATTTTTTCTGTATCATTTTTTTAATCTGTGTTTCTGTGAAAATTGTTTCTATGTTTCTCAGGGTTTTCTGTAACTTGCTTTGGTATCGGTTTGTTGGGTCACTTGTTAATTCTGTGATGTTGTTGCTTTGGATGAATTCTAATGTTTTGTGAATATGAAATTAGTTGTGAAAAGACACAGACTTAAATTTTCAGCTGAAGTTTTCATGGAAAATGTAAATCAATTCCGGAATATATATCATTAAAAACAATACCTTTTTAATTTTAAAATGTGACTACATGACTAGCTATACAATATTTTGAGAAGGTGAGAAGGTGGGCACAAAGTAATACCCCCCCCCCATCCTTGATATTAAGATGGTTAAGTCTGTGTAATTCATCTGCGTCACATTTAGGATCGATATATAAGAAAGTAGCCCACTTTTCATCTTGACGTCTAATGGAATGTGGAATCATGTTCGATGTGAATTGCACTATCCCCTAAACTTCCGAAACAGTGTTGTTAGCTTTGAAATTTAGAATAGAGAGAATTTCATGTAAGACGAAATTCACTTTTAGTATTAGACGATTTTCTCCCGAAAGTTAGTGGTAATACGGATAGTGTATCATAATAAAAAGAAACTGGTAACAACGCTTTACCGATGTATTTTCATAAGCCGCATTGAAACGTCAGTAGTACGACACAGAATCGCTACATAATGGTATTACACGGACATAGTTTTGCGTCCTATCTCGATAATCAAAATCTACACCACACGGTGAGAAATAGAAGACTATTTTCCTCCAAAAAAGCACCAGGGGACCCGTGAGAAACTTTCACACTTTTATAGTTTTAAATAATGGCAGCATTTGGAATTAGTGTGGATGTTGGGATAAGGGTAGTTGTGAGGATGAAGAGAAAACATCTTTAAACACGAACCGAACGACGAGAAATAATAAGAAATTTATGATAAATCCTTCTATACACATTTCTAGCTGTCCAAAAATGTGTTTTGCAGTCGGAAAATTTGTCCCGTCTTGTACGAAGGGCAGAGATCAATATGTGTCTGTAGGGCAGCGTAACCTGTAGAAACTCGAAAAAAAATTTCACTTAGTAAGCACATCAGGCCGTTATCAATAGGTAAATCGCCATTCAAGGCGACAATGATAAATACGTTTTTCGTTTCGGAACGCATGGGCTATTCGTGTAGAAAAGTCATCTTGTACGACGGGCAGAGATAATGGACTACCGCAGTGGCCAGTTATTATCTATGACAACGCTGTTTAGAAATTATCCAGTTAATAAGTATTTTAATACAAATAAAGTGGCATTTATGATAATATAATATAAAAAGGGAGTCTTTCATTCGTGAACAATAAGTTAGCTTCGTAAAATATACGTATGAAACTGTGCGTCTAGGTAGCCCTTTTGTTTGAGTATGATAGTAAAACTCACTTTTACATTAAAATTTTCCACAAACAGTAAAGTATAGCGCAAAATCGGTATGCAAAGTCAGAAGCTTGTTAAAAAACCTTGCTAATGATATCTCATTCATCCCTGTACGATTCGCACAGTTTAAGAAAAAGGGATGTTGACTTAAGAAATCGTACATATGATTATACAGGGTGTCATAAAGATACGGGCTGAAAATTATACTGATTATCTGTAAAATGTAAAACATGGCAACTATGTCAGAATCTCTGGATAGAGATACAAGTGGAAATTGCCTCAGCACGAAGAAAAGGGCAAATGAGTTGGAAAAAAAAGGAACTTTTAATACATATTGAACAAAAGTTAATGTTTATTGTGCTACCGGAATTGCTGCAGTTTTTATGGCACTTCGAGATGCCTAAACGTCTTGAGAACGTTTGTGTAAACTTACCATTACTGTGTATTACAAGAGCATACCTAATGTGGCGTTTCTGGCAATTGCATCTGCGGGCACGGTACTAGGCTCGCATTTCACGAGAACAGTTTGAAGAATGGTAGTGGCCTTAACAGCTGTCCTGCAGTTCTGTCCACTAAACCGCGTAGTGTTACCTGCCGTCAGCGTTATTACAGTCATAAGCTCTAAACACCTGTGCGACCGTGCTGGCGACTGTAGAATTCACGTTGAGTCACTGGTGACTCATAATGTCGCTGACACCGCTCCAAATGTGACCCAGATTCCAGAGCGCTGGAGTCCCTCGACGCAGTGGGTGTCTCATTTAACAGTTCACTGCGTTGCTTTCACCAGGACAAACTAGTTTATTAGTCTGAAGTATTTCTGGTATTAATATTTTCTTTTGTGTAGATAAGCGGTCAAACTTGACATAAACTACATTTTTTGAGCATATCTGCTGCATTCAAAGAGGTGTTCTGAGATACTACAATTTCAATTGACTCTCACATTCAAACGTCAAAAAGAAATGTGATTTATATCATAGACAATCTAGTTAAAATATATGTTACCACAAAGTGTTACGCAAGGTGATTACGTTAGTCAAATTAATTAGTCGATGAGGCGAGCTACGATGCATTATGAAAGATAAACTGGTAATTCACTCTGATATCAAGCATCATAATCATCTTCATTCCAGCGTTAGGCTAATTAGCCTGTCCCGTTGATCACTGTTTCATTTTTTTTCCCAAACCTCACCTGTCGATTGGGGTCGGCCGGTGTGGCCGATCGGTTCTAGGCGCTACAGTCTGGAACCGGGATACCGCAACGGTCGCAGATTCGAACCCTGCCTCGGGCATGGATGTGTGCGATGTCCGTAGGTTAGTTAGCTTTAAGTAGTTCTGAGTTCTAGGGGACTGATGACCTTAGCAGTTAAGTCCCAAGGTGCTCACAGCCTTTTTTGTCGATTAGGAGGAATTTCCCTTCATTTATCACAGGCGGCCGGCTCGACACCATAAGGGCTGTATGCTGACTGCAATGTTTTCTGTATAACCTTTATGTAGCATGCTGCATACATTTAATTTTTTTAGTACGTCTTCGTTCTTTATGTTATGTCCCCAGTGTCTCCCCTTAATAGCTCTAAGAATTATAGTAAATGAGAACGTTGATTCTAAACTCACTGTAAAAAATTCTCCAGCGTCGTGTGGCACGAATGGGAAAGCAGTAGCCTTGTAACACCATGTGGAACTTCTAAAAATAAAAACTTTGCAGTCTTATTTGTAAGTTAAAATTTTCCTCAAATTTTAATTTTCATTAATGTATAAGATCCTGTAGACAGCCATGGAAAATCGCATGAAAACTACTGAAGAAGCACTACAGGATATGTTTAATACGATATGAATAGAGGCTAGCAGAAGCAAGGCGAAAGTCGTGGGGAGTAGCAGAAATGCGAATAACGATCAACTAAACATCAACGTTGGGGATCAAAAAGCGAACGAAGTTAAGGAATTCTGTTGCTATGGAAGCGAAGTAATACGTGACGGACAAAGTAAGGAAAGCAGAGTAGCAGAGGCAAAGAGAAGTCTGCTAGTATCAAACACCGGGATAAATCTGTGAAAGAAATTTCTGACAGTGTTCTTTTGGAGTGTGGTAGTGAATCAAGGACTGTAGGAAAATCGAAAAAGAAGAGAAAAGAAACGTTTGAGATGTATTGCTACAGAAGTATGTTGAAAATTAGTTTGAATGATGAGATAAGGAATATAGAAGTTCTCAACAGAATCGGCAGTGAAAGGAATATTTGGAAAACCCTGACAAGAAGAAGGGACAAAATGATAGGACATGTGTTACGACATGAAGCAGTACCTTCTATTGCGCTAGAGGGAGCTGTAGAGGGTAAAAACTGTAGAAGAAGACAGAGATTCTGTTGTGGTTGGCAGGAGAGCTAACACCGTGTTACTAGAGGAAGCCGAAAGGCACGCGTTTTAGCTCACGCAGGTTGGCGTGAGGTCTGGAACAGGACAAGGAAATTAGAATTTGGAAAAAACGGACGTAGCTGGTGGAATACGTAACTTTAATCCATTAATGGTGAACGTCGCTCTTGACGGTACATGATTCACAGTATCAATAGTAACTGGTAATGGCGCCTTGCTAGGTCGTAGCAAATGACGTAGCTGAAGGCTATGCTAACTATCGTCTCGGCAAATGAGAGCGTATTTTGTCAGTGAACCATCGCTAGCAAAGTCGGCTGTACAACTGAGGCGAGTGCTAGGAAGTCTCTCTAGACCTGCCGTGTGGCGGCGCTCGGTCTGCAATCACTGATAGTGGCGACACGCGGGTCCGACGTATACTAACGGACCGCGGCCGATTTAAAGGCTACCATCTAGCAAGTGTGGTGTCTGGCGGTGACACCACAGATTCTAACACATAATTTGGAACATAGGGTGCAAGTGCTTCTCTGAGAGTAAGAGGTTGTCACAAATGAGGAATTCACGGCTGGTCGCATCGAGCCATTCAGAAGACTGATGACTGCAAAAACTAATGACCTTTTTTTTTTTTTAAACACTGTGTAATATGTTTATGTTGGTTCCTTTAATCACCTGGCTTAGTAACTCCAGGGGTGCACATCGCGCTACAAAACTAAAAAACTGCATACACTACGTTTGTTCGTTGTCTGCTAAAGTACTGCTGAACTATATGGCATCGTTAACAGATAGGATTGACGGAGGACATCGAAAAAGTTTAAAGAAGGGCTGTTCGTTTTGTACTACCGTGAAATAGGGGACAGTGTGTCACGAATATGAGAAGCAAATTGGGACGGCAGTCATTAAAACAAAGACGTTTTTCGGTGCAAGCGATATCTTTTCATGAAATTTCAATCATCAACTTTCCCCTCTGAATGTGAAAATATTTTATTTCCGCGAAGCTACACGGAAAGAAATGATCACAGTAGTAATATAATGGAAATCAGAGCTCGCACAAAAAGATTTAAGGCAAAGGACCGACTTCAAGCCTCGGTCCGGCACACTGTTTTAATCTGCCACGATGTTTCAAGGGCAGACAGATATGTAGGACAAAAAAAATGAGCGATCGGTAACTAACGACTTTCGTTGGAAATACCGCCGCCAGCTTACGTAAAATTTTCATTCCACTGAAACGAGCGAGGGCTTCTGCTAGATTTGTGTATTTATAAACCTTAAGTCAGATTCTGAGGTAGCGACTGGTACTTGGAGTAGCAGTATCGGTCATCCTCTCCGCCTGCTCCCGCCCTCCATCCTCACCACTTTGTGTTCCAATCACGGAACAGGGAAAGACAATATCTGTGACTACACTCAAACAGCTCTCATTTTACAATCATCGCCATTTCGCAAGATATATGTGTGAAAAACTAACGTGTTGCAACGACTTTTCTTGAACACCCTTGCCCTTGAGGCACGGCACCTCTTCTAGCGTATGCCACTGTGGTTGGGAGCATTTCCGTCTCGGTCTTTCACTTGCTACAGATAGTTTTACGAATTCGTGTCACTGTTAATCTCTCCGGACGCATACCTCATTGATAATAATTAATGGTCCTAGCTGTTTCCAGTGGCCAGTCGTATAATCAAACAGTACAAATGATCTTTCTAGCCATTTATGCGCACTAAATCATTTACATTTGCTTTAATAGTCAACTACCAATCCGTGCACCAGGCGAATATCTTCTGCAAATCTCTCAGGTTCTCTCGGTGTGATTGATAAATGATGTGCTTCCGAGTGTTTTGCCGAGTTGTGCATAAAATTCTGTAGAAACAACAAATCGGCAGAACATCCAGAAGCATTCCATTAATCATCTGCAAATCTTACTGAAATTCTTTTACATTTCTTGCCTTAAGAGATCCTTGCATACAACAGCAGCACCCACGACTAGTTTCGCTGTGTTTCCGACGATGTTTTCCAGATAATTTTCAATGTTTTAAGAACGAGTCAAGCTGGAATTGCTCCCTTTGTCAACAATATTAAGCTAATTAGCATGAGTATCCTGAACTGGGCGTAGTTGGTTTTTAATAGTTCTCCAGTGTTCTGGATATCAGCCATTGGATTGGAATGTGTATTCAAATATTTTCTCATTCCGTAAGGTGGAAGTTTCCAAATAGTAACGTGGCAAATAATAACGCGATTCGTGTCGCCATGTCATGGAGCGCAGGTGGAGATCTTCATAAAAAGAAGACTGAAAAAAGTCAAAAATTTCGCAGTTTTTCGGTTCCTCTGAAGTCAGCGAGCGTTCTCGAGATAGAAAAGTTGGATTCTGTGCTACAGACTACTTGTCCCTATCCCCATTTTGAGTACCCACCGACTGAACTACAAAGTGTTACTAGGCATTTATTTGTGGAGCCGCACGTATAATTATTTAACTCTGTGTTGTGGATCAAAGCGAAGCTACTGACACTTGTTCTAAAACTAGTTTCGCTATCATAGGGAGACGGAAATTGATCAGTGTCCGTTGATTAATGTTTCTTCTCTAACGAAGAGGAAAGGAAAGTGTTGTGGACTGACAAGACAGCCAGTCCACAGAGACGGGTAACCGAAAGGCACGCGTTTACACACGCCGGCTGGCGTTAGGTCTGAAACAGGATACGTAAGGAATGCTATAAAGAAAAGTAGGTAACTGCTGGAATACTTAACTTGAATCCATCATTTGTATACAGCATTCTTGATGATACAAGTGAGACTCTCTCTAGAAATGGTTAATGGCGCTTTGCTATGTCGTAGCCATGGACTTAGCTGAAGGCTATTCTAACTGTCTCTCGGCAAATGAGAGAAAGGCTTCGTCAGTGTAGTCGCTAGCAAAGTCGTCCGTACAACTGGGGCCGAGTGCTAGTACCTCTCTCAAGACCTGCCGTGTGGCGGCGCTCGGTCTGCGATCACTGACAGTGGCGACACCCGGGTCCGACATGTACTAATGGACCGCGGCCGATTTAAAGCTACCACCTAGCAAGTGTGGTGTCTGGCGGTGACACCACGGAAAGTAAATTGGGTTCATTAATAAATAAATGTTTGCAATGTGAAGATAGAAGTTCAAATGCCAGCCAAGTGAAGAGACAACGTAACATTTTGTGTCTTGGGTACTACACTCAACAACCAAAATTTTCTTCAGCGGAGATCTGGTCGCGCAATATTTTATTCCCGAGCAGGCGTTTTATTTCATTTCCACGATAAACGACCACGCACTTGCATAAGAACCGGTAACCGTAATGCGGCAGTTACCTTTGCCTACCAACCTGGAGCTGAGGGGCTGCTTACTCGTTAATCAGCGTAAAGAGACCTCTAAGGACGATACACAGTACATGCCGAGTGTTGTGGTCGAAACCTACAACGCTGGCTTAAACGCTAGAGGCTTTCCCGTGATGTCATGTTCTTTTCAGAACGTTTTAAGTTGGAATTAAATTGGAGAGAATTCCTGACAGAAAGCAGCATAGTTCATGGAAGTCGTACTGGAAGGAGAAGAGGATGACCAATGAATATGCCTGTACTCTGTTACTGAGATTGATTGTTTGGAAGGCCACAATCTTTATAAAAATTCGGGAATTTTCGGTAGCTTACAGAATATGGGATTCGGTTGGCAGCTCTTTAGTGTGTGGGAGTCCGGTCGTCGGCCCCGTAGGGCGCAGGTGATCTTTAAAAGCGTTGCGTATTTCGAGAGCAAATGATGCTGAAGTACGGTTAGAATTATTCAACCAGTATAGAAGACTTAAAAGAATTTGAAAGTGCGCCCCCGTGCGCGGTTGTTGATTCAGATTAGGCACTTCCGATTTTATAGGCAAACATTAGGTTTTGTAAGTCTGCACGTGGTACACGCAACAGCATTCGTATCAAATATTGGAGCTATTTTTAGCACGCCGGAACTAGTCTCTAATGAAAGAGACGGACTTGCCGAGGGTTAAATCATGCTAATAAACTGCAGTTGTTTCCTTGGAAACTCGAGGTGCTCTCGGGTGCTAGCAGCACGTGGAATCTTGTTGCGCATGCGAGTGAATCTCCGTGCAACGCAACACAAAATATATTGTCACAGAATATGATATGTCCCTTGTATTTACATTAGCGACTCCAAGCTTCATTTCTTTAGCTTATGTATCAGAGTGCAGTAAGATAATAACATTCTGCATACCCAACACAGGTTATGCGCTTTCTGCTTCATATTTGTTGCGGAACATTAAGACATTCTGAGCATTCGCATTATACAAAGTGGTTATACTTAAATTTTCGCAACTTGAGCCAGTGAAGACGGTAACCTACACATCACCCCGGTTCCGAGAACTCCTGAAGAGGCTGTTGACTATAGATATTGTATCACAGACACGGTCCCTTTGACTGTTAAGAGATGTCACTAAACCCGGCCAAAGACGTAAACAACCATGCATGAGCAGCGCCTATTAGACGGAGGGAGCCCGACAGCGGATCAGTTCCAGTCATTCCAACAGGAAGGAAGTACACGGCTCGTGTTGTCTGTAGTACAACCATGCCTAGACGGTCAGTACCGCTGTTCGATCGCGTCTGCATTGTTACTTTGTGCAAGGAAGGGCTCTCTACAAGGGAAGTGTCCAGGCGTCTCGGAGTGAACCAAAGCGATCTTGTTCGGACATGGAGGAGATACAGCGAGACAGGAACTGTCGATGACATGCCTCGCACAGGCCGCCCAAGGGCTACTACTGCAGTGGATGACCACTTCCTACGGATTATGGCTCGGAGGATCCCTGACAGAAATGCCACCATGTTGAATAATGCTTTACGTGTAGCCACAGCAAGTGGAGTTACGACTAAAACTGTGAGCAATAGTCTGCATGATGTGCAACTTTAATCCGGACGTCCGGGGCGAGGTCCATCTTTGCAACCACACGGTACAGATGGGCCCAACAACATGCAGAATGGACCGCTCAGGACTGGCATCACGTTCTCTTCACAGATGAGTGTTGCATATGCCTTCATTCAGACAATCGTCAGAGAATTATTTGGAGGCAACCCAGTCAGGGTGAACGCCTTAGAGACGATGTCCAGCGAGTGCTGCAAGGTAGAGGTTCCCTGCTGTTGGGGTGGCATTATATGGGGCCGACGTACGCTGCTGGTGGTCATGGAAGGCGCCGTAACGGCTGTATGGCACGTGAATGCCATCCTACGACCGATAGTGCAACCATATGGGCAGCATATTGACGAGGCATTCGTCTTCATGGACGTCAATTTGCGCCCCCCTAGTGCTCATCTTGTAAATGACGTCCTTCGGAATATCGACTTCGCTCGACTAGAGAGGCCAGCATGTTCTCCAGACATGAAACCTATCGAATCATGCCTGGGATTGATTGAGAAGCGCTGTTTATGGACGAAGTGACTCACCAACCACTCTGAGGGATCTGCGCCGAATCGCCGTTGAGGAGTGGGACAATCTGGACGAACAGTGCCTTGATGAACTTGTGAATAGTATGCCACGACGAATACAGGCATGCATCAATGCTCTGGACGTGCTAATGGGTACCGGTGTGTACAGCAATCTGGACCACCACCTCTGAAGGTCTCTCTGTATGGCGGTAAACATGCAATCTGTGGTTTTCATGAGCAATAAAAAGGGCGGAAATGATGATTATGTTGATTTATATTCCAATTTTCTGTACGGGTTCAAGAACTCTCGGAGCCGCGGTGATGCAAAACTTTTTTTGATGTGTGTATTTACCGTATGGGTACCCAACTTCACAGGAATGATGTTCAGATTGAACTCCGCAGGATTTGCGTTGTTGCTAGTGTCTGTGTCTCTACTTGCCAGTAGGTGCCGGTACTGGTGCAGCGACGTAGGATTGAAAAACAAGAATCAGTATGCATTACAGTTGCAGACAGTTGACATGGCTCTGGACAAGGTGAGTAGGGGTTTACTGGTAGAGCTGTTCTATCAAAGCAACAGCAATAGTACTGCTGCTTTTTCAAGTATCGAGGCATTGCTCTTGATGTAACTTGGTTACAAATGTAAAACATGTGGAGGCAACCGAATCATCTGCCGATCGTTCCAAATTGTGTAGCAACCAAGATCATCAGATCTGAAAGCGTCTCATCTACGGCTGTGGGGATACCTGAAGTACAGGGTTTATCAAGGGGAAACTAACACACGTGGGAGGTTGAAGATGAGCATAGAGGCGGAGATAGCCAACATCCCACCTGAGATGTTTCCGGAAGCTGGAAACTGGTTTCCAGCTTCTGGGGCTCTGTAATTAAAGAATCCGTGGAAATACGTCTTGATGATGATTTAATGAATCGTGATAACGGCTTTCAGCTGGATAAAAATTGGAATCCAGTTATTAAAATTATGCGATCACAACGGAATCGACATGCTCAGTCGTTAATCAGCGATTGGTTTGTTCTTACTTAACCACTGAGGCCAGCCCACACAACTTGGCTGCCTCGCACATGTCACCTCCTAACGCATGCGCCGTAAACCGCTAGTAAGATTAGCATGCGCGGAATTCGCAATAAATACCATGACTGCATCAGGTCTCTTCAGTAATTCGTCTGCCCACCTGAGATTGGCTGGACATCACTGGGCCGAAATATCGTGGCAGAATGTTGATGGGATCCAGCTACAAACTCAAAATTACTGGAAGAAGAAATACGCCTGGAAAATTTCAGAAGTCACATAAAATGTTACCTCTCTGGTTTAAATTAAAATATGTTTGTTCCAATGGTTTATTCGTTATTTCTCTTCTGCATGTCCTACAAAGTTTCATTGTACTGAAATCATTCGTTTTTGACGGGGACCCTCTCACGTAGCGAAAGTTTAGTTATAAGCACCCTGTATTTTGTTTTTAAAATTTGGTGTCTGTTTGGGTAGGAGATTAGGGGCTAACAAGCCGCAACCGGTTGGTAGTAAACAAATATTAGGGTGTAATGCTGTACTTTATTCCATGTTACTGTTCCCGACTACCAATCTTTAATTAGTCGACAAAAGTGAATTCGCAGTACATATATAAAATTTTTGCAAATGCTCTACATAGGGAAAAGTAAAATGTAATCAATATGAAACAGTCTGTGCTAGCACATTTTAAAGCTACACATCACTAGTGACTTTGATCGGATACTATAGTCCGATTCACGAACGATGGCGGTTCGCGCTAGTCCACGGACGGGAATGGCATTGTTGACAATTCCAAGCGACAGTTGCGGTACGCGAATGCGCGCGCTTTCTGATTGAAGAAAGCGTGTATCCTGCAAAACATGTACTCCCTTGCTTATGCAGAATTTATCACTTAACACGATCAGCAGTGACAACATCTTAACAAATGAAATATAAATTTACTGAACGACTCGCTACGATTACGTTTAATGTTCGCATTAGCTACGGCTTTCAGAGCAGAGGGTTCAGAACGCTACTGAACGCTCATTGGTTGTCGGAGTATGCGTGACGTATGAGCGCAGGACAATCCTAACCTCGACGTCCATCGTCTATGGCTCCAACTGCAGTGCTTTGTTGCTTCGTTACAGTCGTCTACGAATGTAACCTATTTCCCACTGTACAACGGTCAGAAATACACTATAGTTTCTTATCATACGCTAATTATACCTTTTTTTCTTTTTTAATGGACTTGTAGTCCGGGGTGATATGTTACAATACAGCATCACCGGTCTAACTGTGTTGGTGAGGCGGTAAATTTCCACAGGGCAGTGACTGCGTCACTGCAATTCACTTTGGAGGTGTGGCGGTGGGACTTGTAGTCCCGTACCACCCTCTGACGGTGATAGTTCTACATGAGTCAGGCAGAAAATTTTGCCTAACATGGGCAGGTGAAGGTGTGGCGTTCTACATGAGTCAGGCAGAAAATTTTGCCTAACATGGGCAGGTGAAGGTGTGGCGGTGAGGCTTGTAGTCTCGTACCGTGGGCAGAAAATTTTGCCTAACATGGGCAGGTGACGGTCGTACCGTGGCCAGGATGAAATTATACCAAGCGACCTAGTAAATATAACAAATGTTTGTGTAATTTCTGCTGCGAGTATATTTCTGGAAAAATTCATTATTTCACAAGATAAAGGAAAAAAGCTTAAACAGTATGTTGGAAATATAAATGCTTGCTGCACTCTGAACTGACGCTTGACAGTTTATTTTGTTCGCCTCAGTTTGCTATCAATATTGTTGGTGGCCAAATACGTTAAAACCCGAAAATGAGAGAAAAGAGATTTTTTTGCGGAAGTTTCAGTGAATATTAACGGATAAAGTAACGTGAAATGAAGCTGGTGTGTCGGTTGCTTAGGCATGAAACTGAAACTAACTGAGAAAGAAACTGAAGCTGTATGTGAGAACGATTGGGCGAGACTCACTATGAAATGTGAGCATAAACTTACAACTAGATCTTTCTGTCAAGCACCAGACCCACCCGCAGATGTAACCGAAACTTTCAAAGACAATCTCAGTTGGCTGGTACATATATTCCTCATCATACTGTCAACACAAGAGGGGACTTTGATCAGCCAGTAATTAACATGAAAAATTACAGTTTTGTAAGTGGAGGGACGCAGAAGACATTCTGCGAAATAATATTTTTAAAAAATGTGTAGCAAGAAAAATCACTATTTCGTGATACGGAGCAGAAGCATAGGAACATGTTGAAGCAATTAAACTGGTTCACACTGGGACGACGTCGATGCGATACAGCACGTATCACTGTCACATGGCCCATAAAGTATAAATATCTATGGAGTGAGCATCCGCATACGCAGAGTTAGAATTCTGTCCTCAGAATATACTGCAGCTCAAGTCAGGTGATTTTCGGACGGCACATTTTAGCCCATATAGCCCTGAGCATATCCTGAGTGTTATTGTTTCGCTGCTGCTTATAGATCGCCTTCAGAAACGTGAAACTTTCTATTCGCGTTTTACAGACATCTTAACTGTTTCATGCTAGGAGCTGAATTTGACTTAAAGATGTGAAGAGCAACGATACTGTACTTTTTCGCAACAGTATTATAGCTCATATTCCACTTTACGTTTTTTCAGCAACGAGATAAGAAATGATAGCCAACAACGTTTTTTACGTTTTCTATTGCACTTGTTCAAACTGCCGGATTTATGTTTTAATTAATTCAGTTACAACACGATAAACGGCGCCCAAGTGTCACGAAAAAGCAACGAATTTGGAACTATGAAACTGTTACAGTAATTGCGGTAAGCGATTTTCACAACCTGCTTGTCCATTATTATTTTCAATTTTTCTTTATTTTTATAGACAAGTAAAGTATCAGTAACATTTTTTCGCATCCCATCAGGAAAGTAAAACCATACACTACTCACAAAAAAATAAAAAAAATACGAGATCAGTGCTCGAATTTTCGAGTAAGTAATTAAAGAAATATCAGCCAACAATACTTTTTTTTAGGTTTTCTGTTGCACCTATTCAGGTTGTCCTATCTATTCAAATTAATTACTTTTCTGTATAGGAAACTGTCTCATGTAGAGGTACTTACATCACATAAGGGTTTGAGAGTCTGCATAAATTGAGAGGACATTTATCGCACTGCCATGTGTAAATTATATCTTCATATGAACATGGCAGCATTATGTGTACACCGACTGGCAGTTTATTGAAACACACCTGCACATTTATGTAGCACTTGTCTCGTAAAGACAGGGTCATAAAACCACAGAAATTATTTCTGCTCGAGAAGACTTTATAATACCGTGTCTTGATATTTTTCACCATATAAAGTGGCTCATCTCAACATGACATTTACAATTATACATTTGTTGTACATGTCTATGAACAGTAACTGGTCCTCCTTTCACATACCTTTCTTTACATTCATAGCAACGACAATATTGTACCACAGATGCTGCTAAACTTCAAATGTGCAGATACGTAAATGGAAATGCCGTGTGGCTAGTGCCTCCCGTCGGGTAGATCTTTCGCCTGGTGCAAGTCTTTCGAGTTGACGCCACTTCGGCGACTTGCGTGTCGAAGAAACGTAAACAAAACGAAGTGAATACGAGTAATATGCAAGTTTCGCTGTTACCACAAATCGTACACAAGCAGCAGCATCCCAGAATCACATGATTAGCCCCGTTTGATGTTGCGAACATGCACAGTAGACTATGCTCACTCCATAGATATACTTAGTCTGCGGTATGGCCCGGCGTAATATGGAGTGGTTGTCGGTGCACGCAACTTGGGTCGTACAATACACGGCGAGGGATAGTTCAAGTCATACGAAGCATTAAAAAAACTCTTTAATGAAAAATAAGAAAGGCTACATGCGTCTCTGTAGTCAGTTTCTCAGTTATAGTTTTACTTTTCTGACAAAAAATTTAAAACTACGTTTCGGGGATTCTCCGCTATGCAGTCCGTTTCATTCGATTTTGAGGAAAACTGTTCCTTGAAAAAACTGATTTTTCCTTATTTCGTATTCTGGTATCATAGCTTGATAATGAGTTGGTTTTCTTAACGTTAGTGCCATTAGCTATTGTGACATTTCGAAAATTGGGCGCTAATGACCATTGAAGTTGTGCGCCCTAAAACCACAAAAAAAATTCGAAAATAAGTAAACTACTGAGCACATTTTGAAAAATTTGCAGTGAACAATGTAGTCGCTGGCCAATTTACGTTTGTTATGTCTTAAGCCATAGATTATTGCGTAAGATGTTATGAGCAACATTTAGAAATCCTTTTTGACGATGGAAGGAGAGCTATGCCTTTTCCCAATATCGAGAAAATTGCGAGGCGCCGGAATAGAAAAGTGTGTGTAACACTTGGATTGAGCTGTTATTTGTATGAGAGCTGCTCATAGACTCAGCCCCCCTAACCCTCTTTATCTGCCACCTTAACTTGTGCACAATGGAGAAATGAACGCTAAGAGAATTAATAAAATGACCCTGTAGATGAGTAATAAAAAGTCTTATATACACACTATAATTTAATAAGGATACTAATCAGATTCAATTGTTATAAAAATAGGCACGAAAATCTGCTTACTAAATGATAAACAAATTAAGAGTCGCAAAGAGATATACTTTATGTAACAAACAAGCAAATTTACGATGATTTAATAGAACAAAGGCACAAAATAATGATGTTAAGAATTAGTAGCCGGCAGGTATTTTAAAGGGCCACCTACTCTGAAATACTGAATACAGTAATCTATTATGAGTGGGACAGTCAAACGAGATAAAGATAAACCCTGACTGCGCGACAAAATTCCGATCAGAAATGAGAAATCTGTGAAAAATGCACCCGCAAATTCCTGGGATTGTAGAGCCAAAACGAAAGCATACACTGCTGAGGGCGTCAGAGAAGAATTACAGGTCTCTGTTACGCCACGGCTTCAAAAACTTGACCACCAAGATCTCAGGCACTGTGTAGACAATGAACAGCAGTTGGATAGTGCAGCCCCTAACCTCTGTACTGCTGGGCTCTCTGATGATCGATGATTGGGAACAAAGCCCGGCGAAGTAACTTTTGGAAAGAATGTAAGCTTCTGTCTGCATCGCCGAGACAGTCCTGCTTCGAAGGCGCTGCAGTGATGCACTGTGCGACTGGTGCCAGGGGAGATTCGAGTCCTCCATCGGGCATGGGTGTCTGTGTTTGTCCTTAGGATAATTTAAGTAGTGTGTAAGCTTAGGGACTGATGACGTTAGCAATTAAGTCCCATAAGGTTTCACACACATTTGAACAGTCCTACTCCCAAGTCTGCGCAACAGTATATCAAGGAGGAGACTCTATAAATACATCTGTTCTCCCTGGCGGTCCACAGGGGACACACTGTCTCGTGCACAGTATACCGACACCAAAAATTAGTGCCTCGCGACCGAACCACACTTGAATGTTTACAATCGTAGGAGGCCGCGGGCAAATGCGCCAGTCATCCGTGTTCAGTGGACTCCACAAAATCCCACCAAGCTGGATAGCAACATTTTCGTACCTATCGCGATCCTTGCCGCCAGTTTTCAGAAGGGCTCTCTGACGTCGCATTGCTCTTCTTGAGTAGCCCAGTCAACTCCCTTCATTTCGCGAGACACGCCAAAGTAGCCGAGAAAACCGCCGCCAAAAACGAACAAAGTATCCACCGACACTATCGGCTGGTGTCCGTGTTCAGTTCACTCCACAAAATCCCATCACGCTAGATGCCAACATTTTCGTACCAATCGTGGTCCTTGCCGCCAGTTTTCAGCAGGGCTCTCTGACGTCGCATTGCTCATCGTGAGTAGCGCAGTCAACTCCCTTCATTTCGCGAGACACGCGAAAGTAGCCGAAAAAGCTGCCGCCAAAAACGAGCAAAGTATCCACCGACACTAGGGGCCGGTGTGTTCAATGTTCAAATGTGTGTGAATTTCTAAGGGACCAAACTACTGAAGTCATCGGTCCCTAGACTTACACACTACTTAAACCAACTTATGCTAAGAACAACGCACACACCCATGCCCGAGGGAGGACTCGAACCTCCGGCGGGACCAGCCGCACAGTCCGGACATGGCGCCTCTAACCGCGCGGCCACTACGCGCGGCGGTGTGTTCACACCTCAGATCACGAGGACCACTAAAATGAATACGACACCTGGAGTCGGCCAAGAAAAGACGGCAAACATCAATAAAAGGTGTAAAGCTGGCTCTAGGAAGTCACGCTCGCCGTCGCTTCATGCCTAATACAACGGCCAAGAGCGGTAGCAGTTCGGCCGTCGTGTGGAGCCGCCATACGCTCTTGTCCACTCTCCCTCGTATTCGCAGAAAAGTTAGCCTGGCCCGGCCTCACGTTTTTCTGCCACACTCGACACAGGTGCCCCTCGTCTAACCCCAGTACACCCCCGCAAGGACAGAAGAGCAGCCGCGCGGGATTAGCCGAGCGGTCGAAGCGGCTGCAGCCATGGACTGTGCGGCTGGTCCCAGCGGAGGTTCGAGTCCTCCATCAGGCATGGGTGTCTGTGTCCTTAGGATGATTTAGGTCAAGTAGTGTGTAAGCTTAGGGACTGATGATCTTAGCAGTTAAGTCTCATAAGATTTCACACACATTTAAACGTTTTTGAACAGAAGAGCAAGCAATGTCGCAACACCAGTTGAAATATCACCAGTAAAAATCACAGCCCTCATTACCGGTTTCATTTGCAGCAATGACCATTCTCGGCTCGCCTCTACTGAGACACATTAATAAAATGATATAAAATATATTAAAAAAACTGAGAAAAAATGAGACAGAACACAAGAGGCCTGTAAGCTCTGAAAGTACGTAAAATAAGGGGTGTTTATAAATGAATATCGGAATTTTAACGCTTTATAATATTTATTATTTTAAACTTACAGTTATAAATGGTGTGTCAAATGAAAGAGCAACTCAAACAGTTTTACCAAGAACCTTATAAATGTTCAATGTGAGCACCATTTGTCACACGGTACACATCAAGCCTATAGCCGAGTTCTTCCCAAACGTTGATAAGTGTGTCTTCAGCGACTGTAGCAACAGCTGCTTCAATCCGGTTTCTTAATTCAGGGAGGTCTGCTGGTAGCGGAGGCACGTACACACGATCCTTGATGAAGCCCCAAAGGAAAAAATCGCATGGCGTTAGGTCGGGTGAACATGGAAACCATGCAAAGCAAGCCCTGTCATTGGGCCTCTTGCGGCCTATCCAGCACTGATAACAGTGAAGTTTCAAACGTCTCCTTAAAAAAATTAATGAATTACTGTGCTGATAAACCTCTTCCGTTATTATTTGATTTTCAAACAGCTGAGCAGAACTGAACGTACTCAGACAGTTCTCTCTTTACTTATTCTGATCATCACTAAACTGACACACAATATTTTTAGCGCAACGCTGTCTGACTTCCAATAATCCCTACAAAAGAATGGCCCTGTCTAACAATAACCTATACCTTTCATGAATCACTTACCACACAAAAATCTGATATATATACACTCCTGGAAATGAAAAAAAGAACACATTGACACCGGTGTGTCAGACCCACCATACTTGCTCCGGACACTGCGAGAGGGCTGTACAAGCAATGATCACACGCACGGCACAGCGGACACACCAGGAACCGCGGTGTTGGCCGTCGAATGGCGCTAGCTGCGCAGCATTTGTGCACCGCCGCCGTCAGTGTCAGCCAGTTTGCCGTGGCATACGGAGCTCCATCGCAGTCTTTAACACTGGTAGCATGCCGCGACAGCGTGGACGTGAACCGTATGTGCAGTTGACGGACTTTGAGCGAGGGCGTATAGTGGGCATGCGGGAGGCCGGGTGGACGTACCGCCGAATTGCTCAACACGTGGGGCGTGAGGTCTCCACAGTACATCGATGTTGTCGCCAGTGGTCGGCGGAAGGTGCACGTGCCCGTCGACCTGGGACCGGACCGCAGCGACGCACGGATGCACGCCAAGACCGTAGGATCCTACGCAGTGCCGTAGGGGACCGCACCGCCACTTCCCAGCAAATTAGGGACACTGTTGCTCCTGGGGTATCGGCGAGGACCATTCGCAACCGTCTCCATGAAGCTGGGCTACGGTCCCGCACACCGTTAGGCCGTCTTCCGCTCACGCCCCAACATCGTGCAGCCCGCCTCCAGTGGTGTCGCGACAGGCGTGAATGGAGGGACGAATGGAGACGTGTCGTCTTCAGCGATGAGAGTCGCTTCTGCCTTGGTGCCAATGATGGTCGTATGCGTATTTGGCGCCGTGCAGGTGAGCGCCACAATCAGGACTGCATACGACCGAGGCACACAGGACCAACACCCGGCATCATGGTGTGGGGAGCGATTTCCTACACTGGCCGTACACCACTGGTGATCGTCGAGGGGACACTGAATAGAGCACGGTACATCCAAACCGTCATCGAACCCATCGTTCTACCATTCCTAGACCGGCAAGGGAACTTGCTGTTCCAACAGGACAATGCACGTCCGCATGTATCCCGTGCCACCCAACGTGCTCTAGAAAGTGTAAGTCAACTACCTGGCCAGCAAGATCTCCGGATCTGTCCCCCATTGAGCATGTTTGGGACTGGATGAAGCGTCATCTCACGCGGTCTGCACGTCCAGCACGAACGCTGGTCCAACTGAGGCGCCAGGTGGAAATGGCATGGCAAACCGTTCCACAGGACTACATCCAGCATCTCTACGATCGTCTCGATGGGAGAATAGCAGCCTGCATTGCTGCGAAAGGTGGATATACACTGTACTAGTGCCGACATTGTGCATGCTCTGTTGCCTATGTCTATGTGCCTGTGGTTCTGTCAGTGTGATCATGTGATGTATCTGACCCCAGGAATGTGTCAATAAAGTTTCCCCTTCCTGGGACAATGAATTCACGGTGTTCTTATTTCAATTTCCAGGAGTATATATATATATATATATATATATATATATATCAGTTCATGATATCCAGTATTACAAATTTACTCTTTCTGATGGACACACGTCCAGATCGTCCGCTCTCAGAACTGTGCCATCTCTCTTCCCACATCCACTACTGCTGGCGGCTCTCCTCCAACTGCGCAAGGCTACGCGCAGTTCACTTCCAACTGCCCAACACTACAATAGCGAATATTCCATCAATGCCAACCAGCCACAGACTCCACACGCTCAGCCAGTGATTTTCATATACAGCGCTACTTGGGGTTACCAACATAAAAATCTAAACAGCCTACTTCAACCAGTCGCGTACTTCGCTATGCCAGCGAGGTGGCGCTGGTGCCAAACTGTTTGATTTGCTCTTTCATTTGATCTATCATTTATAACTGTAAGTTTAATGTAATAAATATTATAAAGCGATATTCATTTATAAGCACCCTGTATATTCGATGTTGTTCATGACTAGGTCCGCAGCTACGTGCCAGCGTGCTGTGATTCTCTTTTTCGTAAGCTGCCGATAGAAACCAAAGCTGGACATGAAAAACTTACTCAAATGAAAAGATACTGGGATTCATCAGCTGACGATACTGACTGGATGTTTTTTGAGTCTATGCTCCCTAATTTCAGGAAAGTCTGTGACAAGTGTGAATCAGATCTGACAGGTGAATTCCTGTTACTTCTGAATTTACAGCTGGACGGACCTAACAACGGAAACTCCCCATTGCAGCCCACTGAGATTTAGTGGTAAATTGGCCTATTGGATAGCCCGTCTCAAAACTGAACACAGATCAGATAAGAAAACAGGAAGAAGGTGTACTGCACTGTGGGAAAAAGAAGCCAAACTGAATGCGTGAACGGTCCAAACTTAAGACGTTCAATACTGAGCAAAATTAATGACCATCGTGTTGTGGTTGTGTGGTCACGTTGTTAGACTGCGAAGGGGAGATGAGGGTTCAAATCTCCATCGCCCGCATCTTTTTTTTTTTTTTCACAAAATTACGAAGTGTCCGTCCAGTCATTGTGTCTGTTCACTGTATTCCAATTTGTGTATGTCTAATGGTGTACTGTCAGTTTGCTACAGCGACGTGTAAAGGGACCTAAAGGTGTACGTACCTCCTACACTACTGGCCATTAAAATTCCTACACCACGAAGATGACGTGCTACAGACACGAAATTTAACCGACAGGAGGAAGATGCAGTGATATGCAAATGATTAGCTCTTCAGAGCATTCACACAAGGTTGGTGCCGGTGGCGACACATACAACGAGCTGACAGAGGAACGTTTCCAACCGATTTCTCATACACAAACAGCAGTTGACCGGCGTTGCCTGGTGAAACGTTATTGTGATGCCTCGTCTAAGGAGGAGAAATGCGTACCATCACGTTTCCGACTTTGATAAAGGTCGGATTGTAGCCTATCGCGATTGCGGCTTATCGTATAGCGGCATTGCTGCTCGCGTTGGTCGAGATCCAATGACTGTTAGCAGAATATGGAATCGGTGGGTTCAGGAGGGTAATACGGATCCCAACGGCGTCGTATCACTAGCAGTCGATATGACAGGCATGTTATCCCCATGGCTGTAACGGTTCGTGCAGCCACGTCTCGATCCCTGAGTCAACAGATGGAGACGTGTGCAAGACAACAACCATCTGCACGAACAGTTCGACGACGTTTGCATCAGGACGGACTATCACCTCGGAGGCCGTGGCTGCTGTTACCCTTGACGCTGCATCACAGACAGGAGTGCCTGAGACGGTGTACTCAACGACGAACCTGGGTGAACGAATGGTAAAACGTCATTTTTTCGGATGAATCCAGGTTCTGTTTACAGTATCATGATGGTCGCATCCGTGTTTGGCGACATCGCGATGGACGCACATTGGAAGCGTGTATTCGTCATCGCCATACTAGCGTATCACCCGGCGTGATGGTATGGGGTGCCAATGGTTACACGTCTAGGTCACCTCTTGTTCACATTGACGGCACTTTGAACAGTGGACGTAACATTTCAGATGTGTTACGACCCGTGGCTCTACCCTTCATTCGATCCCTGCAAACCCTACATTTCAGCAGGATAATGCACGACCGCATGTTGCAAGTCCTGTACGGGCCTTTCTGGATACAGGAAATGTTCGACTGCTGCCCTGGCCAGCACATTCTCCAGATCTCTCACCAACTGAAAACGTCTGGTCAATGGTGGCCGAACAACTGGCTCGTCACAATACACCAGTCACCACCCTGGACGAACTGTGATATCGTGTTGAAGATGAATTGGCAGCTGTACCTGTACACGCCATCCAAGCTCTGTTTGACCTAATGTCCAGGCGTATCAAGGCCGTTATTACGGCCAGAGGTGGTTGTTCTGGGTACTGATTTCTCAGGATCTATGCACCCAAATTGGATGAAAATGTAATCACATGTCAGTTCTAGTAAAATATATTTTTCCAATGAATACCCGTTTATCATCTACATTTCTTCTTGCTGTAGCAATTTTAATGGCCAGTAGTGTATTTGTTCTACACAGGTACGACAAGTTATGCCTCTTGCATTCCGTTTTGGAGGTTTTGATTCTTAAATTCCTTCGTTGTAACATAGTTCACACCAGTCTAATTGTTGTTTTCGTTTCTATGAGAGATCTATGCGGCATCCGGCTGTTCTCACTATTCATCACAGAATATGAGTCATGTGGTAAGAATATATTACCGTCGCAAGTAAATGTGATGAATAGTGAAAGCAGGTAAGATGCCGCATAGACCACTCACACAAATGAAAAGAACAAATAGACGAATGCGAACTATGTTACAGCGAAGGAATTTAAGAGTCAAAACTTTATAGAACAAATAGATGGTATGTACGTCTAGAGGTCCCTTCGTTACACGTTACTGTTGCAAACTGACATTACGCCACGACACATACACAAGTTCAATACAGCGAACACACACGTCAGTGACCGGACGGACACTTCGTAATTTTATGAAAAAAAGGGGGCACGAAGTTCCGACTGCTACTCATTGATGATGACTGATCTCAATTCAAATCCAGCAACGTTTCTGCTGCATAATCCTCAGGCTACATCATATACTACTTTGCAAAACAGAAAGGTTTATTAATTTGTAATCATTGTTTATATATGAACCAAACTGAATAAAATATCGTACCAGGTGGCCTTACAATAAAGTAAAATTCTCTTGGTGGCATTTCTAACGCCAATCACACACTTTCACCACGCAATCGAACACCGTGACCTCAGAACCACGAAATGCCGGTCAGTAAGGTTCCTGGAAATGGCACACATTACGTTTCGACCGTTCACTGTTTCTATTTTGCTTCTTTTTTGCACAGTTCTTCCTGTTTTCGTACTTCATCTGTGTTCAGTTTTGGACGGGCTATAAAATGGGTCATTTTACCACTAAATCTGATTGTTCTTATCATTATGGGCTTCTTCCATTTCTTCAAATCCATTTTCTACACCTACGCAGAGTTCACCACCGACTGCTGCTCATTGATGATGACCGATCTCATTTCAAATCCAGCAACGTTTCTGCTGAATAATGCTCAAGCTACATTATATACTACTTTGCAAAACTGAAAGGTTTATTGATTTGTAATCATTATTTATATATGTACCAAACTGGAAAAATACCGTACCAGGTGGCCTTACAATAAAATGAACTTCTCTTGGTGGCATTTCTGACGCCAATCACACACTTCCACCAATGTATCTTATTGCAACGAGTATGTCCTCAGCAGGAGAAACAGCAAGTGGAAAATTTGTATTCTACGTTGTCGGAGTTGTTGATACTAGTTGCTTCAAAAAATGGGAACTGTCTGGACTCATTCCGTAGAATTCGTGCGATTTTTCGTGTTGTGAGACTTGACACAAAACCACAGCCGAACTATAGTTGATATTTATAGTATTGTTCGGGTGCAACAAGTAGTTTCTTCCCATTTTCAGTTCTTTGAGGTTTGATATTGATCAGCCCCAATAACGTACTTAAGAAAGGAAGAAAGGTTAGGTTTAACGTACCGTCGACATCGAGGTCAAAAGAGACGGAGCACAAGCTCGGATTGTGTCAGGGATGGGGAAGGAAACCGGACGTGTCCTTTCAAAAGAACCATCCCAGCATTTGCATGAAACGGTTTAGGGAAATGACGGGAAACCTAAATCTAGATGGCCGGACGCACTGAGACAAGAGACATGATTTGTGCTATCCTGTTGCTTGTCGTGCAGCGCCGGCCTAAGTGGCCGAGCGGTTCTAGGCGCTACAGTCTGGAACCGCGCGACCGCTACGGTCGCGGGTTCGAATCCTGCCTCGGGCATGGATGTGTGTGCTGTCCTTAGGTTAGTTAGGTTTAAGTAGTTCTAAGTTCTAGGGGACTGATGACCTCAGAAGTTAAGTCCCATAGTGCTCAGAGCCATTTGAACCTTTTTTTTTTTTTTTTGTCGTGCGGCTAGTTACACCATGTACGCAGTTCATGTCGATGGTACCATCACAGTGGGAACTAGGAATGTCGGTTATCGCTGAAACAACCGGTTTTCGGTCATCCCGTGTTTTTTTCTGTTTAGCCAAACTGTTAATACCGCTCAAAGTAACCGGTTACCAAAACTAACTACTTTAGACTTTTTATTCCTATTATTCCCCGTAATAAACATGGAAATCGAACAAAGATTGAAAAATTTTGACTCCGTGAGTTTCAACATACGTAGAATATTAAATGAAGTAGGCAAATAAATAAATATTTAGTCCGTGTCCACCTTTCACTACTTTTCTCCAAAAATGACAAGTAGTTAATTACTACTAAAATCAGCAGTATTTTCTTATTGATTCTAATTGTTTTGAAACTCTGGTCAGGCATCTTGATGTAACCTGGGATGAAACCACTCTTTGGACATTACGAATAGCGGTGCTGAAGGGTGAGAACTGCAGTTGAAGAATTCTATATTTCGTGTTAATTTATCCGGTTTGAAGGACTAGAAGCAGATAAGGGCATGTTATCCAGACACAGGTAGCAGATCAGTTACTTTCTATTTTTGTTGTAACTATGAACGAACTGTTAAGATTTAAGTTTTTTTCCCTATGCTCGTATTAGTAGCGAGTTTGTTGTGGCTCCTCCAGTTTTTAATTTTTTAAAGCAAATTGAGCGTTGTAGTTCATTGATGCCACACTTCATAAAATATTTCGGAACTATGCGCGATGCTGTTTCTGTAATACAACTGACGACAGTGAGAAATTACCATATAGGCCATATGTGGCAAATCTTGCACACTGCATGTTATACTCGCATACCATCTAATAACCCACGCCACATGGTAACAGGTACATTATTTTACGTTCTGTTGGAGCCGCCGTATAATGTATGTCGGTATAAGACATTATGGAAATTAATGCATCAGACCATCTGCAATAAGGTAATAGTTTTACAATATTTTACACGCAGGCCTGTTTCGGCTTATCTTGGGATTTGCGAAATAACATTAGTCAGATTATCTGTACACAAATTGTGGCTGTTTCATGTTTACATTTGCGCTGGTACTTACGTCTAATTGGAAGTGACGACCATAACGCAACTGTCATGTCTTGGTAAGTCTAATAGTTCTTGTACTTACCGGAACGTAAAAATACATCTTTGTCAGCTATTTGACAGTTCAGTATTAACAGTTACTTGCTATGATGCTATAGGTTCACAAAGTATATACGAACGGCTTACCAGAGATGATGTTATCTATCGTTGTACTTATTTTCCCTTGAATTTTATCTGTGGTCCGTATAAGTTTCGTTTACCATTTGACTACGTCTTTTCGTGTTCAATTATTCCAATAAAGTTTTCTAGATAGTATTTATGCTTAAAATCTGTGTGTTCATGGAGAAGTTCGAGTGGATATTTCCTTGTATGTACATACTCGAAGAACTAGAAATTTATGTAATTTATTGGAATAGTAGAAGACGAAACGACGTAGTCAAAATGGTAAACAAAACTTATATGGACCATAGATAAAATGTAAAGGAAAATAAGAACAACAATAGAAAACATAGTCTCTGGGAAGCTGTATAGACTTTGTTAACGTTGAGCATCAGGATAAAGAACTGGCACTACTGAACAGTTAAAATATCTGACAAAAACCTATTTTTACGTTTCGATAGCAACAAAAACTATTATACTTACCGAGACATGACAGAAAGAGTTTACTATAGATGCAATATGGTCGTCACTTCCAACTAGACGTAAGTATCAGCGCAAATGTAAACATAAAATAGCCGCAATTTATGGACAGATTCTCTTATTAATGTTATTTCGCAGGTCATAAGATAATGGGTATAGGCCGAAACAGGCCTATCGTGTAAAATATATATATATAAAAAAAAGAAAACGTATTACCTTACTGCAGCTGGTTTGGAACATTCAGTTCCAAAAGGTACAATATTGACATCTTCAACTTTTGTAGTCCTGTCTTCATCAGTTGCGTGTAATATTACGGTATATTGGTAATTTTCCCAGGGCACTGATGATGCCTTGCAGAAAATAAAGGCGAAACGCGTATGGCACTAAAATTGTGTTTTATTCAGTTGCTGTCAGACGGTCCAAAAGTAAAGATTACCAGTATACCGAAAAGGTACATTATTGCCTCAGCAATGCTACACCAATTCTTACGGCAAGTGTCTGGGAACACGAGTGTAGCAACGATAAGCGTCGCGTCTCGCGACCTTTGTTGCAACGTGTCGCATACCATCGGTATCGTCAAAGTGCGAACCGCGCCAGGCAGTAAAGGTGGTACACGGCTTACAGGGAGTCACGTGAGAAAAGAGCAGGCCGGCTTTCGCGAGGTCACAGTTTTAACACCCCGACGACTGCAGCTGCGGAGAGAGTGGACCAGCCTTGTAGGAGCGAGAGTGGCGAGTATAATGGGGTCAGCGCAGGTGTGGCAGCAGGCGGTGGGCGCACGTGTGGGCAGCCTCCCCCCCGCCCCCCGGCCTCTGCGGGCAGACGCGCCACCGCCGCCGCGTCCAGAGTCTGCGGCCACACTCTGCGCGCGCAGAGCCGCCGGCCGGGCACAAAGGACGGCCTTGGACGGCGCGGCAACTCACGGTCACGGCCCACGCCGCATTCCGCCCCTTGACGCGCCGCGCCGCGCCGGGCACTCTGACCGGGGGCCGAGGGCCGGGGGCCGGCGCGCCGGCGTCGCGAGACACCGCGAGGTCAGCCGCAGTCCGCGAGGGCGCACCGTCCCGCAGCCCGACGTAGCCGGCTAGGGACGGGGATAACCGACACCGGTATCCTAGTATCGAATAACAGGTAGTTTTCGGTATTCGTTTGGCCTCGGTTATAACAGGTGTTACTGATATTTTACAAATAGCCGGATGCAAAAAAAAAAAAAAAAAAAAAAGGTTCAAATGGCTCTGAGCACTATGGGACTTAACATCTGTGGTCATCAGTCCCCTAGAACTTAGAACTATTTAAACATAACTAACCTAAGGACATCACGCACATCCATGCCCGAGGCAGGATTCGAACCTGCGACCGTAGCGGTCACGCGGTTCCAGACTGAAGCGCCTAGAACCGCTCGGCCACATCGGCCGGCGCAAAAAACTGGACTATCAATTAGCCACAGCAGCAGTGATACAATTAGGTTTTTAAATAAACCTTTGTTAAAGAATAAAAAACGAGTAATTTTTATTCTCGGTATTTCCATTCCTTTGAAATACTTTAAGTGCCAAAGAAACTGGTATAGGCATGCGCATTGAAATGCAGAGGTGTGTAAACAGGCAGAATATGGCGCTGCGGTCAGCAACGCGTATATAAGACAAGTGCCAGGCGCAGTTGTTGGATCGGTTACTGCTGTTACAACGGCAGGTTATCAAGATTTAAGTGAGCTTCAACGTGGTGTTATAGTCGGCGCACGAGCGATGGGACACAGCATCTCCGAGGTAGCGATGAAGTGGCGATTTTGCCTTACGACCATTTCGCGAGTGTACCGTGAATATCAGGAATCCGGTAAAACATCAAATCTCCGACATCGCTGCGGCCGGAAGAAAATGCTGCAAGAACGGGACCAAATACGACTGAAGAGAAGAAATGGCTCTGAGCACTATGGTACTTCTGAGGTCATCAGTCAGCTAGAACTCAGAACTACTTAAACCTAATGTAAGGACGTCACACACATCCATGCCCGAGGCAGGATTCGAACCTACGACAGTAGTGGTCGCGTGGTTCCACGCTGAAGCGCCTAGAACCACTCGGTCACTCCGGCCGGCGACTGAAGAGAATCGTTCAATGTGACACAAGTGCAACCCTTCCGCCAATTGCTGCAGATTTCAGTGCTGGGCCATCAAGAAGTGTCAGCGTGCGAACCATTCAAGGAAACAGCATCAATATGGGCACTTGATGACTGCACGACACAAAGCTTTACGCCCGTCAACACCGACATTCGACTGTCATGACTGGAAACATGTTGCCTGGTCGGACGAGTCTCGCTTCGAATTGTATCGAGCGGATGGACGTGTACGGGTATGGAGACAACCTCATTAAACCATGGACCCTGCATGTCAGCAGGGGACTGCCAAGCTGGTGGAGGCTCTGTAATGGTGGGGGGCGTCTGTGGTTGCAGTGGTATGGGACCCTTGATACGTCCAGATAGGACTCTGACAGGTGACACGTCCGTGATCATCCTATCTGATTACCTGCATCCATTTATGTCCACTATGCATTCCGAAGGACTTTGGCAATTCCAGCAGGACAATGCGACAACCCACACGTCCAGAATTGCTACATAGTGGCTCCAGGTAAAACTCTTCTGAGTCCGCAGCTCGTGGTCGTGCGGTAGCGTTCTCGCTTCCCGCGCCCGGGTTCCCGGAATCGATTCCCGGCGGGGTCAGGGATTTTCTCTGCCTCATGATGACTGGGTGTTGTGTGATGCCCTTAGGTTAGTTAGATTTAAGTAGTTATAAGTTCTAGGAGAGTGATGACCATAGATGTTAAGTCCCATAGTGCTCAGAGCCATCTGAAACTCTTCTGAGTTTAAATACTTCCGCTAGCCACGAAACTACCCAGACAGCAACGTTATTAAGCATATCTGGGATGCCTTGCAACGTGCTGCTCAGAAGAGATGGCTCAAATGGCTCTGAGCACTATGGGACTTAACATCTGTGGTCATCAGTCCCCTAGAACTTAGAACTACTTAAACCACTAACCTAAGGACATCACACACATCCATGCCCGAGGCAGGATTCGAACCTGCGACCGTAGCGGTCGTGCGGTTCCAGACTGTAGCGCCTTTAACCGCTCGGCCACTCCGGCCGGCCTAGTATTCTTATAGATTTATGAAAAGCTTGTAAGACGTATGCGTTGCCGGCGATGGGCGAGGCATGGCAGAGTCTCTGACCAGAGAGTAGTATGTAGTTAGTTGTTGCTTGTCGCTAGTCGGCAGTAGTCTTCTGTAGTCTGCAGTAGTCTGAATGAGTCTTCAGTCGTCGACAGTAGTCGGCGCGTGCCTGTGCGTGTCGGCAGTCTGCTCTGGTCGGGACTTTGGAGAATGAGTATTATTGTAGAAGGTAAAGAAGCAGCCTTGCGCATATCTAGTAATGTATATTAACTGTCATTAATTTCTTTTAAAAAATGACTCAATAATATTTTTTATAATATAAAGTAATTTAAAAAAAAAGCATTCATTTCAATTTAAAGAATATTTCCAATGCATGATCATTCCTTCCAAGAATCAGAAAAAATATAGGCCAGCATTGCATGAAGCTGTGCCGAAAAATTTTTACGTAAGAGCAGATATATTCGCAGTTTTTATTAAGGTAAGAATTTTTCCTTTTTTATTCAGAATACAGGGCCGAGGCGCAGCGCTGCTGTCGTCATAAAATTTACCAGGTTACTGAATTTTTTTTATTATTTCCGGGTTTAGGAATTGAATTTTGTGGTTACATTAAATGTGAATGCATTTCTGCACAGAGACTATAAATGGGAACCAATTTTGTTCAGAGGTTACAATAATTAAAAAAATCATTTAATTATTATTTTTGTGCGGAGGTTACACTTGGTTCATGGTTACTCATAATTTTAAATAATTCTGTGGGGAGGTTACAAGCTCTGCAGGATTCATGGTGCCAATTCCCTCCAGCACTACTTGAGATATTAGTCAAGTCCGTGCCACGTCGTGTTGCCGCACTTCGGCGTGCTCGCGAGGCCCTACACGATATTAAGCAGGTGTGCCAGTTTATTTGGCTCTTCAGTGCAATAGGAAATGGGAGAAGTGATCAGTGATACTTTAACACCAATGCCGACAGAAATCAGCAACAAACACATGGCGTAAGAACTGGTACAGTTCTGAGACCATAATGTACCTGTTACCATGTCACATGGCGTATTACATTTCTTGCGTGTACGAGCAAGAAATGAGAACAGCGAGAAACTTAACATCAGGATTGATGGTCACGAAGTCAATGAAGTTAAGGAATTCTGCTACCTAGGCAGTAAAATAACCAATGACGGATGGAGCAAGGAGGACATCAAAAGCAGACTCGCTATGGCAAAAAAGGCATTTCTGGCCAAGAGAAGTCTACTAATATCAAATACCGGCCTTAATTTGAGGAAGAAATTTCTGAGGATATACGTTTGGAGTACGGCATTGTATGGTAGTGAAACATGGACTGTGGGAAAACCGAAACAGAAGAGAATAGAAGCATTTGAGATGTGGTGCTATAGACGAATGTTGAAAATTAGGTGGACTGATAAGGTAAGGAGTGAGGAGGTTCTACGCACAATCGGAGAGGAAAGGAATATGTGGTAAACACTGATAAGGAGAAGGGACAGGATGATAGTGCATATGCTAAGACATGAGGGAATGACTTCCATGGTACTAGAGGGAGCTGTAGAGGGCAAAAACTGTAGAGGAAGACAGAGATTGGAATACGTCAAGCAAATAATTGAGGACGTAGGTTGCAAGTGCTACTCTGAGATGAAGAGGTTAGCACAGGAAAGGAATTCGTGGCGGCACCCCCCCCCCCCCCCCCGTCTATAAGCTAGTTTCTCACTGTCACCATGAATGGCACCACCCTAATCTGCAATACTTTACGAACTGCGCTATCAGTGAAATACCACGCTCCATTTGCTGTGAAACATTAAAGACAGGAAGAGCCACATCAAACTTGCGGTATCATATGAGGAGGAAACGAATCATTCATAGTTTACGATAAAAATAGAAGCTGTCTCATCTGCTGCCTGTGTCGACTTAACATGCCTTTATCCGCTTGTAGACCTTCAAATCGAACAAATTAAAACACAAGTAGAAATCTTCAACCTCAGGTTTCACCCTCTGTAATGCCCAAATAGTGCGTTAATTCCCGATTATAACATGATTATCCAGCAGAGTTTCAAAAAATTAGAATCAGTATGAGAATACTGGTGATTTTTTGTAGTATTCAACGACTTATCACTTGTCGAGAAAAGCAGCGAGCGTGAACGGACAAGGTTTTCTTTTTAATTTTTTCATGTTTCGCAGCTTCAAACGTGACTGTATTCAATACATTAGATGTATGAATTAAAAAACGCCTTCAGTCACAACGTTTCGTATTTTATTAAGTACACAAGTCATTTCGGATCTTGTGGGTCCACCATCAGGTGTAATTTGTAGTAATGCATTCTTTCTTTCTTCTCTTGAATGAGGTGAAATGCATATTCCTGTCACGAAAAGGTTTGTTGTTAGGTTATGAGTTTCGTAAGTCAAACGCGGAAAATATGTGCGAAATAGTGGAAAATATGAACAGTGTAAACTTACCACGTAATCTAAGAAAAGCGTTTTTAACGTTTCAGCATCAGCAAACATTCTTTTCTCCGTCGTTTTCATATACGTCACTTCATTCAAGAGGCACATTTGCACACACATGTTTGTAAACACTTCTCAGATGTTTTTGTACATGGTGTTGTCAAAGACGATTTTATTCGTAGTGCTAAATATATAACTATTAAACAACTTTAGAATATGTCTTTAAAATTACTGAAATAAGTATTCATTGCGAAATCTGGTTGTTCATTTAACATAGATTCTGATTTTTTGATTTTGTGGAGATATATCTCCAGTTGTTCTAACAGATTTAGGGTCTTACCATTGGCTTCGTTATGTAGTACTACCAAAGTTTTCTTTTATTTGCCTCTTTAATATTTTGGTTTTATGTGCCTTTAAACTGAGAGATTGAAAATTTTTCAATCATCCGAGAAACTGGTTATTTCGAGCAGTTTTAATAGTCAGGATTATCCGCTGCTCTAAACAACCGATGTAACCGAAATCCAGTTGTTTCAGCGATAACGTCCAGCGCTCTGGCCTGGATTCGGTGCGGCAACCGTTCAGTTCTTCCGAGTCGGGTTGGCGTTCCCGTAAGGCGGTCATCACCGTCCGACTCCATTATAGTTGAGTCGGCATTCATCGATCTTTGACAGCTGCAGTGGGCTGAAGCGGCAGCTTCGCGGGCCCATTTCAACCACTAACGTAACCCTGTTTTGTAAATGTCTCTATGGCAACGCCTTAGTGTTGTCACACCCCTGTAGATGTCTGAAGTTTTCGTCTGCAGCCGTTAGCGCTTCGCAGTTGAAAGCTGGCAACAGCACTACGAGCTGCCAGGTATCTTCTTACGCCGTCTCGATTACAGCACACATCTTTCATGATACTTCACCACTGTGTCACCTAATGGCAGCAGTTTCGCGCCATCAGTGTTTCACGACAGATTACAAGAATTGTAAGTAGGCTGTTTATGTTTTCTTATTGGCAACGTTACGTAGCGCTCTGTATGAAAATGACTGGCTGTGCTGTGTACAGTCTGTGGCTAGTTTGCATTTTGTCTGCCATTGTAGTGTTGGGCAGCTGGACGTGAACAGCGCGTAGCGTTGCGCAGTTGGAGGTGAGCCACCAGCAGTGGTGGATGTGGGGAGAGAAATGGCGGAGTTTTGAAATTTGTAAGACTGGATGGCATGAACTGCTATATATATTATGACTATTAAGGTAAATACATTGTTTGTTCTCTATTAAAATCTTTCATTTGCTAACTATGCCTATCTTTAGTTAGTGCCTTCCGTAGTTTGAATATTTTATTTAGCTGGCAGTAGTGGCGCTCGCTGTATTGCAGTAGTTCGAGTAACGAAGATTTTTGGTGAGGTAAGTGATTTGTGAAAGGTATAGGTTAATGTTAGTCAGGGCCATTCTTTTGTAGGGATTTTTGAATGTCAGATTGCGTTGCACTAAAAAATACTGAGTGTCAGTTTAAGCACAGTAATTCAGAAATTTTTCTAAGGGGACGTTACAGAATCCGTGTTTCTCAAATAAAGCGCTCTGAGCTGTATATGAACATTTACAGGAACACGAGGAGTTTCGTGATGTCAGGTCGTATCTTCAGGTCTACATCTACAAGGCGGGAAACGTACAATCGACATTATGTTGAAAAAAAAAAAAAAAAACAGAAACCTTTCCCAATGACTCACGCTCTATAACAACTAGTATGAAGAACTCGCACGTCAGTAAAGTATTTTAGCCCAATACAGGAAGGAGGGGGACTCAACCTTCTCAAAATAAAATGCTGCTACCCCAAACATGCAGGGCATCGTATTTCAAATTAACAACTTAAAAAACTGACATTTTAAAAGCGCGTTTACCTTCAAAGATAAGACCAAAATAAAAGACCCAAGAAAAGGTAAAAATCCCCAGGTAGCAACACTGGAAGCCCATGGTTAAGAAAACTCACTTCACACCCGGAACTATGATGCCCTGCTTTTTGCGGGAACAGTATTTTATTCTGAGAAGGTTAAGTCCCCTCCTTCCCGTATCAGGGCTTAAATGTTTTACTGACGTGTATTTCATATTAGTTGGTACGAAGCGTAGATTATTGCCATCGGTATCTGTTCTTTTTATCATAACGTCGATTGTACATTTTTTGTCTTGTAGATGTAACCGTGAAGAAACGATCTGACATAACGAAACGGTCGTGTTTATGCAAAAGTTCATATAAAGCTGAGGGGGATTTATTTCAGAGTCATAGATTACTTCAAGTGCGGTTGCCCTCGACAGAAAACTATTTGTACAAGAATCCGATAACGTTTAGACATTCGAAGAGATACACCACTCATGGAACATAACAATAGCCCATAACCGCTAAGGAATTCTTAATTGTTTGGGAACATGCGCACCATCTCCACACAGATGGATCACTTACTGTAGATAGCACTGAAAGCGCATACGCCTTGGTACGAAATCTCCGCATTTCTAGAGGATCTTTAATGTTCTGATAAATTGAATAAAGATACATTCACTATTCTGTTGGATTCGCGACAAGCATTACTGCTCATACGGAATCATTTCGTCAATAATACAAACAATTACTTGATATACCAGATCATAGAGTGTACTGCAGCACTGTAAGCGTCGTAGACAGACCTACTGGAAGATGTGTGGCAACAGATCACAACTTTGTGGAAGAATAAGTGGCATCTAACGTATCAACAAAGAGGAAGGCATTATCCAGTTATACTACCACATATCCTTGCACGAACGTGGTACTGTCTTAGTGTGTGCTACAGGAGGCTTCTAGTTGTCAAGTCCCACCTCCCCTTCAATGATGCACGGTTGTGGCGGCACCTCTATCGCCTACAACTGACAGATTTGCCCCTATGTGATACTAGTGCAGAGGGGGACATCTACCACATCATTTTCGGCTGCCCACTGCGACACCACGCGACAACCGAAATGCTGCCGTGCTTGGCACTTAGTGGGCAACAGCTCCGGCCAGTGTGAAGTCACTATTCGCGACGCATGGAGTATCACTGTATAGACTTACACATTACTTTTGGCAGCAAAACGCATCATGATGTAGCTGTCCTGTGTAAACCAATGTAAATACTATATCACAGTCTTGGCTGTATAAGGTGAGTCACCTAACATTACCGCTGGATATATTTCGTAAACCACATCAAATACTGACAAATTGATTCCACAGACCGAAAGTGAGGAGAGGGGCTAGTGTAATTGGTTAATACAAATCATAAAAAAATGCACGGAAGTATGTTTTTTAACGCAAACCTATGTTTTTTTAAATGGAACCCCGTTAGTTTTGTTAGCACATCTGAACATATAATCAAATACGTAATCAGTGGCGTTTGTTGCATTGTAAAATGTTAATTACATCTGGAGATATTGTAACCTAAAGTTGACGCTTGAGTACCACTCCTCCGCTGTTCGATCGTGTGTATCGGAGAGCACCGAATTACGTAGGGATCCAAAGGGAACGGTGATGAACCTTAGGTACAGAAGAGACTGGAACAGCACATTACGTCCACATACTAACACCTTTTTATTGGTCTTTTTCACTGACGCACATGTACATTACCATGAGGGGTGAGGTACACGTTCGACGGGCGTTTCATAGGACGTGGAGGACGCATAAATTGGCCAGCACGTTCTCCTGAACTTACACCTCTGGACTTCTTTCTGTGGGGTACGTTAGAGGAGAATGTGTACCGTGATGTGCATACAACCCCAGGGGATATGAAACAATGTATTGTGGCAGCCTGCGGCGACATTACACCAGATGTACTGCGACATGTACGACATTCATTACGCCAGAGATTGCAATTGTGTGCAGCAAATGATGGCCACCACATTGAACATCTATTGGCCTGACATGTCGGGGCACAATCTATTCCACTCCGTAATTGAAAACGGAAACCACGTGTGTACGTGTACCTCACCCCTCATGGTAATGTACATGTGCGTCAGTGAAAAGACCAATAAAAAGGTGTTAGCATGTTGACGTAATGTGCTGTTCCAGTCTCTTCTGTACCTAAGGTCCATCACCGTTCCCTTTGGATCCCTACGTAATTCGGTGCTCTCCGATACACACGATCGAACAGCGGAGGAGGAGGAGATTAGTGTTTAACGTCCCGTCGACAACGAGGTCATTAGAGACGGAGCGCAAGCTCGGGTGAGGGAAGGATGGGGAAGGAAATCGGCCGTGCCCTTTCAAAGGAACCATCCCGGCATTTGCCTGAAGCGAACAGCGGAGGAGTGGTACTCAAGTGTCAACTTTAGGTTACAATATCTCCGGATGTAATTAACATTTTACAATGCAACAAACGGCAATGATTACGTATTTGTTTATATGTTCAGATGTGCTAACAAAACTAACGGGGTTCCATTTAAAAAAACGTAGGTTTATGTTAAAAAACATACTTCCGTGCATTTTTTTATGGTTTGTATTAACCAATTACACTAGCCCCTCTCCTCACGTTCGGTCTGTAGAATCGATTCGTCAGTATTTGATGTGGTTTACGAAATATATCCAGCGGTAACGTTAGGTGACTCACCCTGTATATGTGTGTGATCAATATCATTCGATGTACCTTTAAAATTGTAGCATATCATCTATTGGAGGCTGGCTGAGTGGCTAATGAACGGAGGAAAAAAAAAAATCCGGTGGCGAAATTCCATATTCACACGCCGCATGCAGCCCTATGGTATTTCCCACATGTTGCTTTTGATAACGCTGTATGTTCATCCATTCACAGTTAAATTTGCTAATGGTCTGCACTGAAACACTCCCTTCCCTATTAAATATCTACATCTAAAAAAGCGTACAAACAAAGTGGCCACGAGACTTAAACGTTGTATTAATCACAATTTCTGGCAGTGTCCTTCTAAGAAGTGCAATACTACTTTTGTGCCTGATACTTTCATCGGGAAGGCCAGTGCTCAAAAAGACTACAAAACCAGTTTTATAGTCATTTTCAACTTTTGATTTTTGTAGAACGGTCTAGTGGTCTATGGGTGCTAGTTTTTTTATCTTAATTTATAATAACATTTTTTGTTATGTATTCGTCCCATGGACATCAACTCAAGATTTAATTTCCATTACAAACTCACGTCTTACAACATAACTGGCGAACACATCGCCTGAAACTTCAGAGTTTTAAACAGACAATACTGGTGGATTGCTTCGTAATATAAAATGTTTTTCATTAACAACAACACACGAATGAACTGCATACGTAGAAGTCTGTACGAAGAAGTGTGTGCAAAGGATTAGGAAAAAGTCTGTATCTGAAGCGCCTTTTTTGACAGTTGTACAGAATTTATTATTGTGGGGCATTATGTTTTAGAAACAGCTAGTATCGTTTCAGTTACTTTAATTACACCGGATTTTTAGTCAACTATAAACTTAAATTAAAATCCAAGAACTAAAATGGCAAATTATAGTGCTCCAACATTTAGTTATCTTCAAAATTACGCACTCATTTATTATTCTCGGTTTTAAAGTCAAATAATAGGACAATATTGATCAACATCGTGTTAACATGTTACATACACTCGCGATTAACGGGAATATTCACATTATTGACAGGCAAGAAAATTATTCTTGTTGTATAAACTCAAATCTGTCGTATACTTCAACAGGTAACATGTACCACACATTACGAAACACAAATGGTATCAACTGATACGAAACGCAATGTGATACTGATATCTTCATTCTGCTATACTGGCTCAATCTGGATACTTTATAGTGTGAAGAATGGCTGTCGACAAAAGTGTGTGCAAAGGATTAGGACAAAGGCTGTATCTGGCGCGACTTTTGTGACAGTTGTACAGAATTTATTATTGTGGGCCAGAATGTTCTAGAAACAGTATAAACTTACATAAAAATCGAAGAACTAAAACAGTGGCAATAGTCTGTGTGAGCTGTAATTACCTTGACTTAATCCTCGTGATCACTTCGCAGGGCAAATGTGTGGGATGTTTGCCAACGATATTGTAATTCTGTCAGAGATGGTATTTGCATAAAATGAATATTGTATTGATGAGAAAACATCCAAGAAACCAAAACAAGGATAATTCAATACTGTTAAATTAAGTAAGGTGATGCTGAGTTAATTAAATGAGGAAATCAGGCACCGAAAGTAGTAGACAAGTTCTGCTATTTGAGCAGCAAAATAACTGAAGATGGCAGAAGTAAAGGTGATATAAAATGCACACTGGCGGGAGCAGACTGGCAAGACCAACAAAAGCATTTCTGGAGGTACTTGTTAACATCACATATGAGTTTCAGTATCAGCAATTTTTTTTCAAGGTATTTGTCCGAAGTGTAGCCTTGTGTGGAAGTGAATTGGGGACTATAGACAGTTCTGACAAGAAGGGAATAGCAATTTTCCAAATGTGGCGCTGCAGAAGGAGGCTGAAGTTTAAATGTGGATATTGAACAATAATGAAGTATTGAACTGAAGTAGGGAGACAATGCATTACATCGTTGGTTGGGATGCTCCACAGGGTAGGTTCAGACACCTGACCAAAAGGATGTTCTTCCTCTGTGCACACTCGCTTCTTTACTTGAGGAAATTTGGAGAACGTGAGAGTCATGTCATATGTCTATATGTAGAATGTAGGTGGCTCTAATGGATGCGTGTATAGTGTAGTATCAGTTTGTGTTGTATGATGATGATGATGATGATGATGATGATGATGAGGGATAGCACATAGCCTACAATCATCGAATAGCAATGTAACTTCATATGTTTAAAGTTTCTTTGCTTTTCTTGTGTGTGTTGTTTATTGTCCATATTTCACTTCTATATAAAAATGCGTTGCGGACAAATAGTTGCAGAAATGATGTTTGTCCACAAAAATTTATACTGGATGTTATCAAATTTATCTAGCACTGAATGCTTTTCTCACTACTTATAACCACACTCAGTGTTCTCCTTGCTTAGCCCTCGTCAGGTATTTTACTGCTTTAACGGTAAAACTCGTCTGCCACTTTCAGTGTTAAATTTCTCATTTTGGTCCCTCACAAGCACCTGATTCAATTCGACTTCACTATGGCTAACAACTTTTGCGTATTATTAGAATTTCTTTTGGTTTTGTGAGTGATGCTTCGGTGATGTTCCGCTGTAATAGTCACCGAAGGCTAGAGGGCTTTTCTGGTCTAGAGGTCAGATTTTTACCTCATTTTCAACATATTTTATATATTTTGAGGTGAAATCAAAAAATAAGTCAAACAACGCCTCTATCTTTTTAATCATCTATTTTTCACCCAGATTAAAAGAAACTGTCCAAAAATATTAAGGGATTACTAAACAAAATGGCGCTGAAGATCGTAATGCACGGCATCCACCAGTAGGTGGGTGGACCCGGTTCAGGCAACTGGGTGGTCTGAAACAGACTAAACCAAAACATTATGAAAAAATATGAGTGCAGCTATGATCAAAACCTCTGAAAAGTGAGAAAATGTTATTTCTTCACAAAATGGCGGCTGTCTGAAAAAATGTTAGAAAAATCGACTTTGTTTGGACACTAAAACGCAAATAAAAAATCGATATTTTGAAATTTGTTTAACTTCGATAGGTTCCGACCACAAAAATAGCTAAGCGGCATCAAAATAGGCCTAGTAGTTTTTCGGCAAGCCTAACACCAAGAAAAAAATATGACTTTTTAGGATGTTGCGAACAAAGTTTTGGAAAGCGGTTTCGTCGGCTTTCTGGGACTTGCTATCAATCTGCGACGCCTTCTTCGATCTTGTATACCTCGCTCGTGTGCACTGCTTCCTCCTGGGCCGCAGATATGGTCTCTTTACTGGCCATAGGCTTGCGGTGCTCTGAGCGTAGAAGGTGGTCGCCGCATTGTGCCTTCTGCAAAATGCGAATGTTGTGTTGCAAAGGTCAATAATGCCCATGACATTCGTTGTCTGTGTGAGTCCCATGAAGATCACTGTAGCCTAATTGTTCCGACTACTTTTTTACCGGAATATACGTGTTTTGGGGAAAGCGTCCAAATCAGCGAGTTCATCGACTCGTAAGAGTTTTCAGTGTTGGCGCCAACACATTTTTCCTGTAAATTGTAATTCGTTCAAATGGTTCAAATGGCTCTGAGCACTATGCGACTTAACTTCAGAGGTCAGCAGTCGCCTGGAACTTAGAACTATTTAAACCTAACTAACCTAAGGACATCACACACATCCATGCCCGAGGCAGGATTCGAACCTGTGACCTCGGTTCCAGACTGTAGCACCTAGAACCGCACTAAATTGTCATTCGATAGGTCCTCATATACCGGTCAGATTTTCTCCGAGAGCCGTCTGTAGGCATTCGACGACGCGGGACTGCCGGTACGATGATCGTGTGTTTCGACTATATGCAATAGCTAACGAGCAGAATGGATACTCCCACATTTTCTCCATAATTCAAGATATCGAAATATGTAATAAAAACCGATTTTTTTGAACTTTTAGACCAGAAAGCCCCCTTAATGCACTGTCTTCTAGCTGACAGAAGGTACTCATTCTGCACCTAAGTTTTATATTTGACTTTTAACCGATTTTCAGAACGCTATCCATCCCTTTTCATATCCTTCGATTCTACGAACTGCACTTTGCTTTCTGTACGAGACGAAAGCAACAATTTCACCCCCTGTACTGTATTTTAGAATTCCAAACAGTGTATCTCAGTCAAGACTGTAAAAAGCAAGTCATACTCCTTGAACTCAAATGGACGTATACAGAGTCTATAACAAATACTTTATCTGGAAACATGCTTCCATCACATCAGAGTATCATCAGGCTGAAACAGCTTCTACATCTCCTCTTTGTGCTCATAGTCTGTCTTCTTCGTATGATTCTCCGAATCAGTTGGCATCCGTAGCGTTCGCCGAATTCTTCTTGGGTATATTTCACTATCTTCCGACTAACCACTATTGTCAAAGCCTCTGCAAATATAGTTTTTGGAATACAGTGTAACATGGTTATAAAACATTGATACCTTGAATTAAACACATCAACCGTTGACGTTTATGCAATTGTAAAACACAGAAACTAAAATGTTGAATTTGACTGATCCTCAAGACTAATTTTTGTAGACTGATCATACAGACATACCTAATCAATAATTCATAGAAAAATGGTACCAAGACCCTTAATTACATATGGAATTTTTTTTATTTAAGCAACCAGTTTCTACGCTACATTAGCATCATCTTCATACCCTGGACACCAGAGATCAACAAATTTGCAACACAGAGGAACTCTAGTATACAACTGATGAACACATTATAACGACAAAGTAAAGTCAATAAAAGGTTGTAAAACATATACAATGTGTACATAAACAGACAAATAGAGTTAAATGTGGAAATGACTTATAATAACATAAACAAACAATCAGATACTGGTTGACATTAATAAAACAATATAAGAGAATTATATGGAAATGAGGAAGGTAGCATACAAAATCACTTTAAGAAACAATAACCAGTCACCAATACATTGTATAAAGAGGTAAATATATTGGTACACATGGTCTCAGCATAATGATTCATCACAGAATTAGACATGAAAGTAACAAAAAACACACAGACATACAAATGAATGCAATGTTTTTTTTATTTTGTTTATTATAAGATGTCGAATCTGTTGATAACTAGGTAGTTAAAAATAAATCTGTATTGATAGAAACAAAACAGGGTTTAAATGGGAATAAAACTCACTAATTTAATGTAATGCACAAAGTGCACCAATATGAAGTATAATATAGTGTGAGCTATGTGACTATCATATGATATGCAACAGTTCCCAAAAATATCTCAAAATGTAACTTTATTACAAACGAATATGTCCCACCTGTCGAAGAATACAAAAGTCATAAGTTATTGTGTGATGGAGAGCGCAGAATGACTAAGTGAAGATGGTGCCTTAAAAGACTAGAAGGTTTAATATATCAGTACAAAGTGAATATGTATGTATTGAATGGGCCCTTAATAACAAAAAAATTTCCATATATTACAGTACTAATATGTAGTAGGGGATGAGAAACAAAACTTCTAACATTATACAGAAACAGAAGAGTATTTATCAAAACTCTGTCAATGACAAAATGAAAGATGTATACATAACCCAATTCTAACACTTGTGTTAGCTGTCATTATATGAAACGTACTGAAACATGAGACCAATCTCGGTATGAGGGAATTTAAACCGCAAAGTAAACATCAAACAGATTGGAGATGTGGGGAGCAAGGGGTAAGGTGGAGGGTGGTTAAACCCATCTATAGTAGACAAAACATTATGCATACTAGCAAAGGTCCTTGAGTGAACAGTAAACAGTAACAAATGGAAACACACGTAGACTGGGTATTAAGCAAGAACAGAATGTCAGAGAAATTAAATACTAGACACAAGACAATGAAGGAAGTGGGTAAACTAAGTCATGGAGGTGATGCAAAGTTAAAGTAAAATAAGACATACAGTATATTAGCAATACGTAAATCATTCCATAGGATGAAGTCTGTCATATAAATATCATTGAGGCATCTTATACACTCCTGGAAATGGAAAAAAGAACACATTGACACCGGTGTGTCAGACCCACCATACTTGCTCCGGACACTGCGAGAGGGCTGTACAAGCAATGATCACACGCACGGCACAGCGGACACACCAGGAACCGCGGTGTTGGCCGTCGAATGGCGCTAGCTGCGCAGCATTTGTGCACCGCCGCCGTCAGTGTCAGCCAGTTTGCCGTGGCATACGGAGCTCCATCGCAGTCTTTAACACTGGTAGCATGCCGCGACAGCGTGGACGTGAACCGTATGTGCAGTTGACGGACTTTGAGCGAGGGCGTATAGTGGGCATGCGGGAGGCCGGGTGGACGTACCGCCGAATTGCTCAACACGTGGGGCGTGAGGTCTCCACAGTACATCGATGTTGTCGCCAGTGGTCGGCGGAAGGTGCACGTGCCCGTCGACCTGGGACCGGACCGCAGCGACGCACGGATGCACGCCAAGACCGTAGGATCCTACGCAGTGCCGTAGGGGACCGCACCGCCACTTCCCAGCAAATTAGGGACACTGTTGCTCCTGGGGTATCGGCGAGGACCATTCGCAACCGTCTCCATGAAGCTGGGCTACGGTCCCGCACACCGTTAGGCCGTCTTCCGCTCACGCCCCAACATCGTGCAGCCCGCCTCCAGTGGTGTTGCGACAGGCGTGAATGGATGGACGAATGGATACGTGTCGTCTTCAGCGATGAGAGTCGCTTCTGCCTTGGTGCCAATGATTGTCGTATGCGTGTTTGGCGCCGTGCAGGTGAGCGCCACAATCAGGACTGCATACGACCGAGGCACACAGGGCCAACACCCGGCATCATGGTGTGGGGAGCGATCTCCTCACTGGCCGTACACCACTGGTGATCGTCGAGGGGACACTGAATAGTGCACGGTACATCTAAACCGTCATCGAACCCATCGTTCTACCATTCCTAGACCGGCAAGGGAACTTGCTGTTCCAACAGGACAATGCACGTGCGCATGTATCCCGTGCCACCCAACGTGCTCTAGAAGGTGTAAGTCAACTACCCTGGCCAGCAAGATCTCCGGATCTGTCCCCCATTGAGCATGTTTGGGACTGGATGAAGCGTCGTCTCACGCGGTCTGCACGTCCGGCACGAACGCTGGTCCAACTGAGGCGCCAGGTGGAAATGGCATGGCAAGCCGTTCCACAGGACTACATCCAGCATCTCTACGATCGTCTCGATGGGAGAATAGCAGCCTGCATTGCTGCGAAAGGTGGATATACACTGTACTAGTGCCGACATTGTGCATGGTCTGTTGCCTGTGTCTATGTGCCTGTGGTTCTGTCAGTGTGATCATGTGATGTATCTGGCCCTAGGAATGTGTCAATAAAGTTTCCCCTTCCTGGGACAATGAATTCACGGTGTTCTTATTTCAATTTCCAGGAGTGTAGATGAATGGACGAACAAGAAACGTAAAACACAAATCAGTAAGGTGGGTCAATTGTGAAAATGTCTGCAGTCGTTGAGACAAAAGGTAATATCTGTATTAAGTAGTCGCAATGTAACAGAATACTGTATGTTAAAGAATTAGTATCTGCGGTAACTATTTTTGTAAAAATAGTAAAAATGTAGAAGGAACTAGAAGTCACAAAACTGTATTATGTCAAGGAAGATCCTTGTGTGGCATATAGAGGAGTAGAAGTTTTACAACTATAAGGAACACAGTTTATGATTTACTCCTAAACATCTGTAAATGTGACTAGAAATTGACGCCTAATCCGCAGAAAAAAGTGAGGTGCCTATCAAATCCCAAACATCAATCTACAAACCATACTAACTGTGGAATGACTTGTATATTCAGTCATGAAATCAGCTGTACCCCAAGATAATTGAGAAAAAAGAGATAGATATTGCAATAGTGACTTAAATGAAAGAACCCCAAATAAAACAAAGGACCCTTGTTAAATAGGAAATAAACATACCAGCCCACAGTAAAAATATCATAGGATGAAGCTACAAGCCAAAAACAATAACAGGATGGCCTTATTTAAAAAGAGTCATAAAAACCGTGTAGGAACAAAAAATTGAAAAGCATAAAAATTGGAACAAAATATTCTAAATTTTAAATTAATTTCTTTTGTATGCCTCTTTGTTTTTTGTTACTTTCCGTGACGTAGCAAAATCGCCGCAGAAATTGGCGCCAAGTATCTTCATTGGTGGAATAGTAGTGCTTCGGCAATTGAGTGGAATTTTCCGCCGGGTTTCGATTTCCTGATTGACACGTTTAACCTCGGCCACTGTCGTGGGGGCGGGAATGTTCTGTGCTCGGCTTGTACGGGTGCTCTTGAGTGGAGTCGGCTCTCGTCTTTCGATCGGAGTAGGTTACAAGACTGAGCTCTCGCTGCACTGGACAGCCTGCCTTCCGTTGGATGTCTAATATACTTTCATTTAATTGTAACTGTTTGACGAAGTTGCTGAAGTTTGGACTTCAACGTAACTTTCCGAGTACAGTTGGCAATTGAGCGTTCTGCGTACAAGCTGCCTATGTTGTCCGTCTTGAGCAGTTTTGGCTAAAGTTGACTGTATCAGAGTTACTGTGTGACTTCGCTTGTTAAAATCAGTCACTGTACCGTCAGTGATTGTGTAGCAAGCCTTCTTCGTCTCCCTCAGAGGCGCATTTGTGTTGCTAGGAAGTCTTTAGTCTGGAACAACCAGACCAGGATAATTTGTTTCGGGCTATACTCGCGACATTGTCATCACCACGACAGGACGTCGAAGCAACCATCCATCGCCTCCGGAATGCCAGATCGTGTCCTTGCAGTTAAGAAGACAGCTTGGTAATGTATGTCCGCAGCACTGGCAGATTAGGGAATTTTGCTGGGTGATAATCAGAGCTCAGCAGAGCGCGCCTGTTCGTCTTTTCTAACTTTGTTCTGTCTTGGGTGTTCATTGTCTGAGTTCTCACTACTGTAGCAGCAATTAATGTTGGGTTGGCTGGGTTTTTCTCTTAAGATTTGAGTTACAAGGAATTGGCTCCACTTACCACTTGGTCAGAAATGTCACAATCTAGTTTATGGACAACTTCACCTTCACAGCATTTATTTGAGTATCCAATTTGACGTATTGCAAATGTTTCATGTGTTTTGTTTATTATTTTAAGTTTAGTCATAATAAATCAAATTGTTATTTTGGACAGAACTTTCATTCTGTAGATCGGTAGAGCAATCCTTTCATTTTTCACTACGTTAATGAAACTTTCCTTTATCAAATTAATTTCTATCAAATTAAATGATTGCAGGTGTCAAACTCTTTTCTGCTCCACTTGCAGCGTCGATTACAATCAGTTCGCGTTTCTTCTTAATCCACGTGCAACAGCAAAAGTCGGAGTAGGAAAGAGGGGGCTTAGAGCATCATTTCCAAACGAAGATTCTAGTAGAATTTAGTGTTAAATACACTGCTAGCCCCGGCACCTCGCACGCATACCGTAACTAAATTCTTAGTATTGATATCTCTTGCAATTTTGCACTTAGTGTGCTACTGATTTAACTATTGTGAATATTTCTCTTCTGCGACGTATCAGCAGGCTTATTGTGACACCAGTGGGTTTCAAAAGCAGTCTTCTTCATCCTTGAACAAATCTGCATGACATGTTAAGAATTTCAATAAATGAACTGAAACTTATATGGGGTTGACTGTTAAAAATTCCTATTGGCTGAGAGTAGCAAACTTCTGTTTCGTAGCAAGGAATCTCCTAGCGCCTGACTGGCCGAAATTTTTGACGCAGAAACTTTGGTTCTATTGCTCAGAAAGTCCAGTGGCGGCGGCCACAGTGATCGATCATGCACCTAAGGGAGGCATAAAGTAGTCCGATAAATGTGTTAATTATTTCATTCAGTTGCATCACGAGAGTGCATCATTAAAGTCGGATGGTGATGACGACAGTGAATGGTTGCATATAAGTGGCTTTAGATTGTAGTCAATTGTTAAGAAGTATCGCATCTTTATGTAGCAGCAAGTTATATGACTGACAGATTGTGCAATCGTTGGTGTAATCATCTTGTATAATTTTGTATACGTGGGGATCCACAGCCTCCAGATGCATAACAAGTGTAAACATGGCCCGTAGTAGGGTGTAATGCGATGTTTATTTAATCGTGCAATTAGCTAATTTCGGCTAAACGTCAGTGTCAAGTACCTGTAAAATTAACATGGAAAAGCACAAGATTGTCTGCATACACGGCCTTGTTTAAATACATGGCACTACATTGTCTGCATACATGAATGACAATGATGCTTAGTCGAAATCAGCTAATTCTACGATTAAATGAACATCGCATTACAGGCTACTACGGACCATATTTCCGTTTATTGATCATTTTCTGTGCTGTGGCACGACTTGAGTAATACATCTTTAAAAGACACTGAATTGCTCTTTACCGCAAAATTCCTCATTTTTCTATAATATTAACCTAGCAGAGCCATGTCATTGTCAAAGGAACGGTCGGGCGCTGTCTTCTGCAGCGAAGGGGAGGTATTTCACGACCCACACAGTAAGGCAAAACAAGTGACAGCCAAATTTACAGAATACATACCAATGTACGTAATAAGAAAGTTACATAAGCATTGACTTATAGTACACGAGATTTCACGGAAAAAACAGTGAAGTGAAATGGCTGAACATGAAAACCAAAGTCAACAAAACATGCTGACCGGAGGGAAGTAAACTAGAAGCTCCCCACATGGCGTGCCGAACTCACCGCTCTAAACAATGTCAAATAGAAGAAAAATTACAGAATGTAACAAAAAGGCTACCGTTAGCCGAGTGTAACAGTGAGTATCACCAAAAATCATAGTGTTAATGGAGATAACCCATATAGCACAGTCAAACATTAAAATACGTATGCATTAAATGCCAATACAAATCATATCAGCAACTTTCACAGACTACGTGATTCACCTAGGGTCAGTGATAACAAGATCCGCCCCGGGAGCTGAATGGTGCCGGCACGGTAGCTCAGCGTGTTCGGTCAGAGGGTTAGCTGTCCTCTGCAATAATAAAATAAATACATAAATAAATAAAAATAAAAAAACTGAGTGAATGGATTGAGGATGAACTTGAACAGGTGTCATGGGACGTCCGCCCCGAAAAAAAGCAACGAACCCTATCGATCAAAATTAGATTTAAAAAAAAAAAAAAAGAAAAGGAAAATGATCAGCGCTATGGAATGCTGTGCAAAGGGGCCTGGGTCCGATTCCCGGATGGGTCGGAGATTTTCGCCGCTCAGGGACTGAGTGGTGTGTTATCCTCCTGATCATCATCATCATCTCATCCCAATCGAAACGCAAGTCGCGGAGGTAGCGCCAACTCGAAAGACTTACAGCAAGCGAACGTTCTACCCGACGGCATTTGCAGTGATACTAGGTATAGAGGGAAGAGGATATTTTACAAAATTTTTATTTTTACACAACTACAGATATTCAAATTTAAAGTAATATAATAAAACCATAGGAATAAAACACAAAATAATTGGTAAAAAAGTTGCCGAAATCTGCTACAAAACACCATGCTGCATTCAGGGCAGCATAGACACATCCTCGCACACATTTTTAAGAACTATTTTTTTCGTTCTTAAAAACCTGAACCGTACATGGGTATGTTGCCAACCCAATTCCATCCTGCAGTTTATGCTACTTGATTTCCAATGAAGATGCATTGGTTTATGCAGGATGGTGCCCGCCCACATATAGCCGATGTTGTTCTTGACTTTCTTCATGAAGCATTTCGTGAGGGTGTGCTGTCTCACCGCTTTCCTCGGTGTCTAAAATTTCTTGAAACTTGGCCACCTCACAGCCCCGACATCAATCCCTGCAATTATTTCGTCATGGGATTTTTAAAATATGTTCTCCCTCAACGTCCTCGATATGTACTGGAAATCAGAGCCCCCGTTTTGGAAGTGTACAATGCAGTCGCGGCGGTAAAATGGTGGCCACTTTGATCACATTCTTCTCTGACGTCGATGATCCATGAATTTGTGATTCTATGTTTATATAACTGGTAGTGTTATGTGTCACAGTACTCTAATAAATTTAAGCTCAAACGGTTCAACATCTCCTGCTCCACTATGTAACTGAAACGTGCAGTTTCTGATATTTGGCTATTTACTTTAGTATAATACATATACATAACCTTGTAATATTAGAATGTAAATGGTCTGCAACAGAATATGGCCTTGCGCATAACCAGGAGAGAAAATCATCAACGGCAGGAGCAAAATAAATTGAGTTGTTACTGAATATAAAATTAATGCCAATTAAAGAACAAAAAAGGTTAACAAAACAGAAAGTCTAATGTCGGAAGCGTCAGAATTTGAATGCTCATATCGTTGTATTAACCACGCTAACACAAGGAATGTAACAACACAATTCTCCACCTGAAGATGATGGTGTGAACCGTCGAAACGCGTAGTAGAAAAATAAACAAGTGACTGATGCACTAAACTGTTTCATTTACATCTATCAACAGTCGAATCCCTCATGACTCCGTCCTTTATCGAAGGAGAAGGGGGAACGAAGATTGGGTTTAACGTCCCGCCGACATCGAGGTCATTAGAGAAGGAGCACAAGCTCGGAACATGTTAAGGATGGTGAAGGAAATCGGCCGAGTCCTTTGAAAGGAACCATCCTGGCATTTGCCTGGAGCGATTTTAGGAAAATCACGGAAAACTTAAATCTGGATGACCGAGCGCGGGTTGAAACTGTCGTCCTCCCGAATGCGAGTCCAGTTTTACTAACCACTGCAGCATCTCGCTCAGTCCGTCCTTTATCGACTAAGTATTGGTAAGAGGAGCAGTTCAGGCACTGAATCACCACGTAATACACAAACACGTGGACGAATCATGTACCCAAAAATATATTTTAAGTGCCACAGGGAAGGGCATAAAAGCTGCGGAAATCTGGAGAGGAAGAATGTGATGTCCTTCTCCCGGGCGCGGAAAGTAAACAAAGGGAGGGGACAAAAATAAGGAAATACCATACACTACCTCCCCCCATGAACCATGGACCTTGCCGTTGGTGGGGAGGCTTGCGTGCCTCAGCGATACAGATAACATTACCATAGGTGCTACCACAATGGAGGGGTATCTGTTGAGAGGCCAGACAAACGTGTGGTTCCTGAAAAGGGGTAGCAGCCTTATCGGTAGTTGCAGGGGCAACAGTCTGGATGATTGACCGATCTGGCCTTGTAACATTAAACATAACCGCCTTGCTGTGCTGGTACTGCGAACGGTTGAAAGCAAGGGGAAACTACAGCCGTAATTTTTTTCCGAGGGCATGCAGCTTTACTGTATGGTTAAATGTTGATGGCGTCCTCTTGGGAAAAATATTCCGGAGGTAATATAGTCTCCCATTCGGATCTCCGGGCGGGGACTACTCAAGAGGATGTCGTTATCAGGAGTAAAATTTTTACTGCATCAAACCAGTCTAAGAACTGAAGACCACAACAACATCAACAACAACAACAACAACAACCTTGTCTAATACGGTATAGAAAACCGTTGGCATTCAGAACAGCTTTTAGTCGTCCCGGAATGGGTAAATACAGGTCCTGTACGGATGTCAACGTAATCTTATACATTCTTCCTGCAAAATAGTGGCAACATCACTTAACGACGTTGATGTGGATAGCGATCATGTATCCTTATCTCAAAAGTACATCGCACTGGCTCAGTAACAATGAGATTTGTTGACTGTGGTGACCAGGCGAGATGCGACAGTTCATGACGCAAACTCGGGCAGACATTGCAAATCTTCTGAAGAAGGATTCATCCGACCAAATGGTTTTCTTTCATTGCTCCACGTTCCCGGTTGTATGACTTCGGCACAACGTTTTCCTATTACAAGCATTTACATGACTGAAACTTCCTGGCAGATTAAACCTGTGTGCCGGACCGAGACTCGAACTCGGGAGCTTTGCCTTTCGCGGGCAAGTGCTCTGCCATCTAAGCTACCCAAGCACGACTCACGCCCCGTCCTCACAGCTTCACTTCTGCCAGTATCTCGTCTCCCACCTTCCAAACTTTACAGAAGCTCTTCTGCGAAACTTGCAGAACTAGCACTCCTGAAAGAAAGGACATTGCGGAGACATGGCTAAGCCACAGCCTGGGGGATGTTTCCAGAATGAGATTTTCACTCTGCAGCGGAGTGTGCGCTGATATGAAACTTCCTGGCAGGTTAAAACTGTGTGCCAGACCGAGACTCGAACTCGGGACCTTTGCCTTTCGCGGGCGTGAGTCGTGCTTGGGTAGCTCAGATGGTAGAGCAGTTTCCCGCGAAAGGCAAAGGTCCCGAGTCCGAGTCTCGGTCTGGCACACAGTTTTAACCTGCCAGGAAGTTTCATATCAGCGCACACTCCGCTGCAGAGTGAAAATCTCATTCTGATTTACATGATTGATGAGTGGTTTTGGAATATTATCTCGCCTGCAATTCCCAGCTTCTTGAGCTGCTTTCGTGTTGTTTTGGTGCTAACAGCGCTCGTGAGTGGGACATTCACTTCTGCAGAGGCTTTTGCAGCTGTCATCTTATTTTTCATCACAATCCTCTTGAATGACCTTCTGTCACGATCACTCAAGCATGTTTTCGTCTGCATTTTGACTTAGCAGATGATGTTTCTCCGTTTTCCTTGTATACTGTATAAATCTTCAGTAGGTTCAAAAAATGGTTCAAATGGCTCTGAGCACTATGGGACTTAACTTCTGAGGTCATCAGTCTCCTAAAACTTAGAACTACTTAAACCTAACTAACATAAGGACAATACACACATCCGTGCCCGAGGCAGGACTCGAACCTGCGACCGTAGCGGTAGCGTCGGTCCAGACTGAAGCGCCTAGAACCGCTCGGCCACACCGGCCGGCTCAGTAGGTTCCTCTTGAGGCAACGAACTCTTGGGTTACCTTGATTATAGAATCACCCACCATAAGAGCACCAACAATTTTCCCATATTCGAAGTCACAGGTAACGCATTCACAACTATACTGAAGTATCACTTACAGAGTATTGACGACTTTCTTTTCACCGGTCTTTTGACTTCACTGATGCGGCCTCCCACGAATCCTTCTCCCGGGCTATCCTTTTCAGAGTAGCACTTGCACGCCACGCCCTCAATTATTTGCTAGATGTATTCCAATCTGTGTCTTCCTCTAGCGATTTTACTCTCTGCAGCTCCTTCTCGTGCCATGGAAGTTATTTACTGACGTCTTAATACATGTGTTATCATCCTGTCCCTTCTCCTTGTCAGTTCCTTTCCTCGCCGATTCTGCGGAGAACTTCCTCATTCCTTGCCTTACCAGTCCACCTAATTTTCAACATTCTTTTGTAGCACCACATCTCAAATGCTTCGATTCCTTTCCGTTCCGGTTTTCTCACAGTTCATATTTGACTACCACACATTGCTGCACTCCAAATATACATTCTCAGAAATTTCTTTCTGAAATTAAGGCCTATATATGATAGTATTAGAATTCTCTTGGCCAGGAATGCCCTTTTTGTCAGTGCTACTCTGCTTTTTATGTCCACCTTTGTGTGTCCGTCTTGGGTTATTTTGCTACCTAGATAGCAGAATTCCTTGAAGTCGTCTACTTTGTGATCCCCAATTCTGATGTTAAGTCTTCTGGTTTACTCATTTCTGCTACTTCTCATTATTTTCGTCTTTCTTCGATATACTTTCAATTCATGTTCTGTACCCATTCGATTCACCAGATACTGTAATTTTTCCTCACTTTCACTGAGGATAGTAATTCCATCAGCAAACCTTATCACTGAATATATATTCACCTTGAATTTTAATCCTAATGTTGAACTTTTATTACCTTCACTGCTTCTTCGATGCACACATTGAACATTAGGGACGAAAGACTACATCTCTGTCATACATTCAGTCCGAGTACTTCATGGTGTTCCACTCTTATTGTTTCCTCTTGGTTCTTGTGCATATTGTATATAACACATCTTTCCCTATGTCTTACCCCTTTTTTCCCAACATTTCGTACTTCTTGCACCATTTTACAGAGGGAACGCTTTTTCCTGGTCGACAAATCTCCTGTACGTGTCTTGATTTGCTCCAGTCTTGGTTGCATTATCAACCACGGTCTCAGAACTACCTCTCTGGTGCCTTCACCTTTCCTAAAACCAAAGTGATGGTCCTCTAGCAGATCCTCAAGATTTTTTTCCATTATTCAGTATATATTATTCTTCTCAGGTGTTACGCTGATTGTGCGATAATTCTCGCACTTGCCGTCTCTTTCAATCTTCGGAACTGTGTGGATGACGTTTTTACGAAAGTCAGGTAGTATATCACCATACTCATACGTTCTGCGCACCGACACGAAAAGTCGTTTCGTTGCCACTTTCCTGAATGATTTTTGAAATTCAGATGCAATGTTATCGATCCCTTCTGCCTTTTTTGAACTTAAGTCGACCAAAGCTCTTTTAATTTCTGATTTTCTGATTCTAATACCTGACCCACTATCTCTTCCCTATCGATTCCTCTTTCTTCTTTTATCACGTCATCTCAGATATGCTCCTCATCATGAAGATCTTCAATGTACTCCTTCCAGCTGTTCACTCTCTCCTCTGCATTTAACAGTAGAATCCCCAATGCACTCTTAATGTTACCGCCCGTGTTTTTAATTTAACCGACGGTTGTTTTACCTTTTCTGTATGCTGAGTCAGTTCTTCCGACAATCATTTCTTTTCAGATTTCCTCACATTTTTTGTGTAGACATTCTGCCTTAGCTTGCATGCACTTCCTATTTATGTCATTCCTAAGTTTTGTGTTTCTGTATTCCTGAATTTTCCGGAATATTTTTGTACTTCGTTCTTTAGTCGATCAGATGTTGTATTTCTTCTGTTATCCATGATTTCTTCGCACTTACCTTCCTACTGCTTGTCTTCTTCTTTCCGACTTCAGTGACTACCCTTTTAACATATGTTCATTCCTCTTCAACTGAACTGCCTACTGAGCTATTCATTATCATAATACGTGTAGCCTTAGCTACATCGTGCCTCTTCATTCCTTAATACTTCTATATTGCACTTCTTTGGGTACTGATTTTCCCTGAGTAGTCTCTCAATCTTCACTCTGCTCTTCATCTTTATTGAACTGTGATCTGAGTTTACATGTGTCCCTCGGTACGCCTGCAATCCAACAACCGATTTTGGAATCTCTGTGTGACCATGATGTAATCTAACAGAAATGCTACATCTACACAGATACACAGCAAATCACCTTTAAGTGCCTGGTAGAGGGTGCGTCGACCCACCTCCACAAAAATTCTCTATTATTCCAATCTAGTACAGCGTGCGGAAAAAACAAACACCTATATCTTTTCGTGCGAGCTCCCATTTCTCTTATTATATATGATAATCTTTTCTTCCTATGTAGCTCGGCGTCAACAAAATATTTTTGCATACGGAGGACAAAGTTGGTGACTGAAATTTCATGAGAATATTCCACCGCAACTTAAAAAGACTTTGTGTTAATAATGTTCACCCCAGATCCTGTATCTTTTCAGTGACACTCTCTCCCCTATTTCACGATATTAGAAAACGTGCTGCGCTCCTTTGAACTTTCTCGATGTAATCCGACAATCATATTTGGTAAGAATCCCACACCGTTCAGCAGTACTTGAAAAGAGGACGGACAAGGGTAGTGTAGGATGTCTCTTTGGTAGATCTGTTACATTTTCTAAGTGTCCTGCCAGTAAAACCCTTCTTTGATTAGCCTTCCCCGCAACATTTTCTGTGTGTTACTTGCAATTTAAGTTGTTCGTAATTGTAATTCCTAGGTATTTAGTTGAATTTACGGCCTTTAGATTTGACTGATTTATAGTGTAACCGAAATGTAACGGCTTTATTTTAGCACTCATGTGGATGACCTCACATTTAGAGTCAATAGCCAATTTTCGCACCATACTGATAACTTTTCTAAATCGTTTTGCAATTTGTTTCGATCTTCTGATGACTTTACTAGTCGATAAACGACCGCATCATCTGCACACGCCGGCCGATGTGGCCGAGCGGCTCTAGGCGCTTCAGTCCAGAACCGCGCTGCTGCTACGGTCGCAGGTTTGAATCGTGCCTCGGGCATGGATGTGTGTGATGTCCTTAGATTAGTTAGGTTTAATTAGTTCTAAGTTAGGGGACTGATGAACTCAAATGTTAAACCCCATAGTGCTTAGAGCCATTTGAACCATCTGCAAACAACCTAAGACGTCTGCTCATATTGTCTCCTAAATCGTTTATATAGATAAGGAACAGCAAAGGGCCTGTAACACTACCTTAGGGAACGCCAGAAATCACTTCTGTTTTACTCGGTGACTGTCAGTTACTACGAACTGTGACCCCTGTGCCAGGAAATCATGAATCGAGTCACATAACCGAGACGATATTTCGTAAGCACGCAGTTTCACTACAAGACGCTTTTGTGGTACAGTCTCAAAAATCTTCTGGAAATCTACATTACGGAATCAGTTTGAAATCCATGTCAATAGCGTTCAATACTTGTTGTGAGTAAAGAGCTAGTTGTGTTGCACAAGTACGATGTTTTCTAAATGTTTGTTGATTATGTGTCAATAGATAGTTCTCTTCGGGGTGGTTCATAATGTTCGAAAACAATATATGTTCCAAAATCCTGCTGCATACCGACGTCAATAAAATGATCATCTAATTTAGCGGATTGGTCGTAGTAGTTGAATATTAGTGTGACTTGTGCAGCTTTCCAATCTTTGGGTGTGGATCTTTCGTCGAGCGAACAGTTGTACAGGGTGGCGCACGAAATGTGTTACCATTTTGTTTTTGAATACAAACTTTATTGTCAATACAATCTGAAAGGAACATATACAACAATGAAGAGCTGTCCATGAAGATTTTTTCTAACTCAGCACATGCTCAATATGTCCAGCATTTAGTTTCCTAACTTCCTTCATACGAACACTGAAGTTAATGATTACCTTACGGCACATGTCTTCCGTAATTTCACTGCAAACTTGAAGAATAAGTCTTCTGAGCTCCATTAAATTCCACAGCTTCTTGCTACTGCCTTGCCCTTCAACACGCAGTGGTTCATGCAAGATGGAGCAAGGCCACATACTGCAAACACTGTGTTGGAGTTTTTACACGAGCATTTCGACATGCGGATCATTTCACTCCGGTTTCCAGGTCGCTTCAGTGACGGACAAAATTGGCCCACCAATAGTCCAGACCTCAATCCATGTGACTTTTTTCTTTGGGGCTACCTAAAGGAAAAAATTTTCCCGAAACGTCCACGTGATTTAATGGAGCTCAGAAGACTTATTCTTCAAGCTTGCAGTGAAATTATGGAAGACATGTGCCGTAGGGTAATCACTAACTTCAGTGTTCGTTTGAAGGAAGTAAGGAAACGAAATGGTGGACATATTGAGCATGTGCTGAGTATGTAAAGTACACAAGCGGCAAGACGCAGGCAATACCTTCGCTGCGCAGTGCCGATGGTACTGTTACCGACGACTGTGCCGCTAAAGCGGAGTTATCGAACGCAGTTTTCCGAAATTCCTTCACCAGGGAAGACGAATGGAATATTCCAGAATTTGAAACACGAACAGCTGCTAGCATTAGTTTCTTAGAAGTAGGAGTTGCGAAGCAACTGAAATCGCTTGATACGGGTAAGTCTTCAGGTCCAGATTGTATAACAATTAGGTTCCTTTTAGATTACGCTGATACAATAGCTCCCTACTTAGCAATCATATACAATCGCTCGCTCACCGATAGATCTGTACCTACAGATTGGAAAATTGCGCAGGTCGTACCAGTGTTTAAGAAGCGTAGTAGGAGTAATCCATCGAACTACAGACCTATATCATTGACGTCGGTTTGCAGTAGGGTTTTGGAGCATAAACTGTATTCAAACATTATGAATCATCTCGAAGGGAACGATCTATTGATACGTAATCAGCATGGTTTCAGAAAACATCGTTCTTGTGCAACGCAGCTAGCTCTTTATTCGCACGAAGTAATGGCCGCTATCGACAGGGGATCTCAAGTTGATTCCGTATTTCTAGATTTCCGGAAAGCTTTTGACACCGTTCCTCACAAGCGACTTCTAATCAAGCTGCGGGCCTATGGGGTATCGTCTCAGTTGTGCGACTGGATTCGTGATTTCCTGCCAGGAAGGTCGCAGTTCGTAGTAATAGACGGTAAATCATCGAGTAAAACTGAAGTGATATCAGGTGTTCCCCAGGGAAGCGTCCTGGGACCTCTGCTGTTCCTGATCTAAATAAATGACCTGGGTGACAATCTGAGCAGTTCTCTTAGATTGTTCGCAGATGATGCTCTAATTTTACGTCTAGTAAGGTCATCCGAAGACCAGTGTCAGTTGCAAAGCGATTTAGAGAAGATTGCTGTATGGTGTGGCAGGTGGCAGTTGACGCTAAATAACGAAAAGTGTGAGGTGATCCACATGAGTTCCAAAAGAAATCCGTTGGAATTCGATTACTCGATAAATAGTACAATTCTGAAGGCTGTCAATTCAACTAAGTACCTGGGTGTTAAAATTACGAACAACTTCAGTTGGAAAGACCACATAGATAATATTGTGGGGAAGGCGAGCCAAAGGTTGCGTTTCATTGGCAGGACACTTAGAAGATGCAACAAGTCCACTAAAGAAACAGCTTACACTACACTCGTTCGTCCTCTGTTAGAATATTGTTGCGCGGTGTGGGATTCTTACCAGGTGGGATTTACGGAGGACATCGAGAGGGTGCAAGAAAGGGCAGCTCGTTTTGTATTATCACGTAATAGGGGAGAGAGTGTGGCAGATATGATACGCGAGTTGGGATGGAAGTCATTAAAGCAAAGACGTTTTTCGTCGCTGCGAGATCTATTTACGTAATTTCAGTCACCAACTTTCTCTTCCGAATGCGAAAATATTTTGTTGAGCCCAACCTACATAGGTAGGAATGAAAATCAAAATAAAATAAGAGAAATCAGAGCTCGAACAGAAAGGTTTAGGTGTTCGTTTTTCCCGCGCGCTGTTCGGGAGTGGAATGGTAGAGAGATAGTATGATTGTGGTTCGATGAACCCTCTGCCAAGCACTTAAATGTGAATTGCAGAGTAATCATGTAGATGTAGATGTAGAACAAATCTCCATGGACGGCTCTTCATTGTAGTATATGTTCCTTTCAGATTGTATTGACAATAAAGTTTATATTCAAAAACAAAATGGTAACACATTTCGTGCGCCACCCTGTACATGATCCTCCTCCTTTTATAATTACTGCAAAGAGTATTAGCTATTACTAGCTGCAACAGAGCAATCTGCAGGATCGGGAATCATGACGTTTGTGTTCAAGCTTACATTTCTCACGGTGTTTCTGCACTTTCGTCCAAACTAGGCAGCCGGCCAGAGTGGCCGAGCGGTTCTAGGCGCATCAGTCTGGAACCGCGCGACCGCTACGGTCGCACGTTCGAATCCTGCCTCAGGCATGGATGTGTGTGATGTCCTTATGTTAGTTGGGTTGGAGTAGTTCTAAGTTCTAGGGGACTGATGACCTCAGAAGTTAAGTCCCATAGTGCTCAGAGCCATTTGAACCATTTTGAACCACACTCGACGTTTTTGTCAGAAGATGATGCTGCCATTGAGGACTGCTCCAGCCTGCTCCTAGTCGTGCAGATAGAGCTATTGACGTGTTGTTGGTGTCGTTATGAGAGGAGATGAGCCGGCGCGGCATACGTGTGCGTGGCCGCGTCGGCTGCGGGCCGCCTGATGGCTGGCGGCGGCCGGCTGCCCTTGGCCGATGGCCTTGGCTGTGATGAGGCCCGGCCCGGCCGTCTGCGGACACAGCCTCGCGAGGACAACGACCGCGGCCCGCCCGCCGCTTCCTGCTGTCCTTGCAGATCTCATCGCCTTCATTCTCCTATTCATCGCTCTCAAGGCAGTCACAACGGCTCCCTTCCAGGGAATCTGGCCAGTGTCCTACATTCCGCACGGTCAGATCGCAAGTCTGCTGTGACAGTCACGGAAATACACTGCGGTGGCAAAAACTCATGGGGTAGTGATATGCTCTTATACAGATGGCAGCAGTATTGCGCACGGAAGATATACACTACTAGCCATTAAAATTGCTACACCACGAAGATGACGTGCTACAGACGCGAAATTTAACCGACAGGAAGAAGATGCTGTGATAGGCAAATGATTGGCTTTTCAGACCATTCACACAAGGTTGGCGCCGGCGGCGACACCTACAACGTGCTGACACGAGGAAAGTTTACACAAACAGCAGTTGCCAGGTGAAACGTTGCTGTGATGCCCTCGCGTAAGGAGGAGAAATGTGTACCATCACGTTTCCGACTTTGATAAAGGTCGGATTGTAGCCTATCGGTATCGCGGTTTATCGTATCGCGACATTGCTGCTCGCGTTGGTCGAGATACAATGACTGTCAGCAGAATATGGAATCGCTGGGTTCAGAAGGGTAATACGGAACGCCGTGCTGGATCCCAACGGCCTCGTATCACAATCAGTCGAGATGACAGGCATCTTATCCGATTCGCTGAAACAGATCGTGCAGCCACGTCTCCATCCCTGAGTCAACAGATGGGGACGTTTGCAAGACAACAACCAGCTGCACGAACAGTTCGACGAAGTTTGCGGCAGCATGGACTATCAGCTAGGAGACCGTGGCTGCGGTTACCCTTGACGCTGCATCACAGACAGGAGCGCCTGCGATGGTGTACTCAACGACGAACCTGGGTGCACGAATGGCAAAACGTCGTTTGTTTCCGATGAATCCAGGTTCTGTTACACCATCGTGATGGTCGCATCCGTGTTTGGCGATATCGCGGTGAACGCACATTGGAAGCGTGTATTCTTCATCGCCATACTGGCGAATCGTCCGGCGTGATGGTATGGGGTGCCATTGGTTACACGTCTCGGTCACCTCTTGTTCGCATTGACGCCACTTTGAACAGTGGACGTTACGTTTCAGATGTGTTACGACCCGTGGCTCTACCCTTCATTGGATCCCTGCGAAACCCTACATTTCGGGAGGATAATGCACGACCGCATGTTGCGGGTGCTGTACGGGCCTTTCTGGATACAGAAAATGTTCGACTGCTGCCCTCGCCAGCACATTCTCCGCCGGCCTTAGTGGCCGAGCGGTTCTAGGCGCTACAGTCTGGAGCCGCGCGACCGCAACGGTCGCAGGTTCGAATCCTGCCTCGGGCATGGATGTGTGTGATGTCCTTAGGTTAGTTAGGTTGAAGTAGTTGTAAGTTCTAGGGGACTGATGACCTCAGATGTTAAGTCCCATAGTGCTCAGAGCCATTTGAACCAAGCACATTTTCAGATCTCTCACCAGTTGAAAACGTCTGGCCAATGGTGGCCTAGCCACTGTCTCGTCACAATACGCCAGTCACTACTCTTGATGAACTGTGGTATCGTGTTGAAGCTGCATGGGCAGCTGTACCTGTACACGCCATCCAAGCTCTGTTTGACTTAATGCCGAGGCGTATCAAGGCCGTTATTACGGCCAGAGGTGGTTGTTCTGGGTACTGATTTCTCAGGATATGTGCACCCAAATTGTGTAAAAATGTAATCACATGTCAGTTGTAGTATAATATATTTGTCCAATGAATACCCGTTTATCATCTGCATTTCTTCTTCGTGTAGCAATTTTAATGGCCATTAGTGTAAAAGGGCAGTGCATTAGCAGAGCTGAAATTTCTATTCGAGTGATTCGTGTGAAAAGATATGCGACGTGAGTACGGCCGCGCTTCGAGAACTATCAGCTTTCAACGAGGAATGGTAGCTGCAGCTAGACGCATAGGACATTCCATTTCGGAGATCTTTAGCGAACTCAATATTCCGGGATACACAGTGTTAAGAGGGCACCAAGAATACCAGATTTCAGGCATTTCCTCTCACCGCGGGAAACGCAGTGCCCGACGGCCTTCACTTAACGACCGAGAGCAGCGGCGTTTGCGTAATTTTGTCGGTGCTAACAGACAAGCAATACTGACTGAAATAACCGCAGAAATCAATGGGGCGTACGGCGAAGGTATCCGTTAGGACAGTGCGGCGAAATTTAGCGTTAATGGGCTAGGGCAGCAGACGACCGGACTGACTACCTTTGCTAACAATACATCAGCTGCAGCGCCTCTCCTGAACTCGCAACCACAGCGGTTGTACTGTAGGCGATTAGAAAACCATGGCATGATCAGATGAATCCCGACTCCAGTTGATGAGACTTGATGGTAGGGTTCAAGTGTGGCGCAGACCCAACATAGTCACGGACCCAAGTTGTCAACAAGGTACTGTGCAAGCTGGCGGTGACCCCATAATGGTGTGGGCTGTGTTTACATGGAATGGACTGGGTCCTCTTGTTCAGCTCAACCGATGATTGACTGGAAATGGTTACGTTCGGCTGCTTGGAGACCATTTGTAGGCATTAATGGACTTCATGTTCCCAAATAGTGAAGGAATTTTGTGGATGACAATTCGCCATGTCACTGGGCCACAGTTGTTTGCGATTGGTTTGAGGAATATTCTGGACAATTCCAGCGAATGATATGGCCACCCACATCACCCGACATTAATGCTATCGAACATTTATGGGACATAATAGGGATGTCAGTTCGTGCATCGCCAACACTTTCGCAATTATACATTACTATAGAGACAGTATGGCTCAACCAACGACTTGTTGAGTCCATGCGCTACACCAGGTCTGACACGATATTACGAGGTGTCCCATGACGTTTGTTACCTCAGTGTATTTTACACCACGTTGCGGAGCACAAGCTCATTCCGTCACGATCCTCTCACAACTGTGTCGATAAACAGGCTGTTTAAAAGGAATGTCATATATTCTTACAGGCGGTGCTCTGCAGTGGAGTGTGCGATGATATGAAACTTCCTGGTAGATCAAAACTGTGTGCCAGACCGGCACTCGAACCTCGACAATTTTCTCGCGCATGTGCTATAGCACGATTCACGAGCCGTCCTCACAGCTTGACTTCTGCCACTGTCTCATCTCCTATCTTTCTAACTTCACACAAGTTCCCCTGCATACCTTTCGGGGTTACCAGTGCTGGAAGAAAGGATATTGCGGCACGCAGTTTTGATCTGCCAGGAAATTTCATATTAGCGCACACTCTGCAGCAGACTGAAATATTCATTCTGTAAACAGTCCCACAGTTTATGACTAAGCCATTTTATTTATTTAACAGGATCTGATCAGGGCCACGAGGCCCTTTCTGACATCAGACCACGATTTCACATACAGTTACTTAAGAAACAATAGGTTTAATATGACAACTGGTATCAAAATGATTTGACTGTCTAAGGTGGCAGTGTGAGTTATGCACTATGAACTAGTAACATTAATACTGGCAGGACTTGTACTACTGTAGCTGCTGCCACTAATAGTACTAATAAAGATATTGACAGTAATAACATTAATGACAGTGGCAGATATAAGAAATTTATAGGTGAACAAAACATAGTGAGTTCTGGGGAAAGGAAATTTAAGGAGACTGCATTGGCTAAGAACACTGTGAAATGAGAAAGAGGGGTGTTCAAAGGTAACGAGCGTGTAACAGGGACAATGATACTCCTTATTATTGCTTTAGTAGATATGTCATTAACTTTCATCTGAAGATGGAGATGGTGATCAGTTTTCTGATATAACGCGGGACGTTGTCCAAGAGTCGGGTTCCTGCTACTAACAAGGAAACCTCCCCATCTCACCCCCCTGAGATTTAGTTATAAGTTGGCAAAGTGGATAGGCCTTGAAAAACTGAACACACATCAATCGAGAAAACAGGAAGGAGCTGTGTGGAACTATGAAAAAAATAAGCAAAATATACAAACTGAGTAGTCCATGGGCAACATAAGCAACATCATGGAGAGCGTGAGTTCAGGAGCGTCGTGGTCCCGTGGTTAGCGTGAGCAGCTGCGGAACGAGAGGTCCTTGGTTCCAGTCTTCCCTGGAGTAAAACGTTTACTTTCTTTATTTTCGCAAAGTTATGATCTGTCCGTTCGTTCACTGACGTCTCTGTTCACTGTAATAAGTTTAGTATCTGTGTTTTGCGACTGCACCGCAAAACCGTCCGATAAGTAGACGAAAGGACGTGCCTCTCCAATGGAAACCAAAAACATTTGATCGCAAGGTCATAGATCAACCGATTCCTCCACAGGAAAACACGTCTGATATATTCTATACGACACTGGTGACGGTATGTGCGTAACATGACAGGAATATGTTGTCGACCCACCTAACTTGTACACTTGGCGAATGGGTAAAAAGATTCTTCTCCCTTGCCCGATTTAGGTTTTCTTGTGGATGTGATAAACACTCCCAAAAAAGTGATTTAAACATAAGAGTTTGTCACATAAACTGCAACAAATGAATGCAACAGTTTCACAGTCGCACAGTTTTCCCTGTGCTCTGTTAAAACATACGTTTTTAACGTTTTCAAATTTTTCCGTGTGTAGACCGTCAAATCCTGCATATGTCCAAGCAAATCTGAACATGTCCTGGAATTTTGGAGAGCGAAGTTGATTATGTAGAGTGTGTGAACTTTGATAATTGCCTGAAAATAAAAAATTAAACTTTTAACTCGGGGAATACTTGAACCAAGGACCTCTCATTCCGGAGCTGCTCACGCTAACCACGAAACCACGACGCTCCTGAGCTCACGCTGTCCGTGATGTTGCCTATGTTTCGCATGGACTACTCAGTTTGTATGTTTTGTTAATTTTTTTCATAGTTCCACACAACTTCTTCCTGTTTTCTCGATTGATCTGTGTTCAGTTTTTCAAGGCCTATCCGCTGTGCCAACTTATAACTAAATCTGAGGGGGGTGCGATGGGGAGGTTCCCTTGTAAGAAGTGTATCGAGAGAGTGGCTGTAAGAAGGAGTGGGAGAGAAAGGATGTGATGGCAGCTGGTGTTGTTCTGACAAGAGCGTTAACGTCGAGGAGAGATATGGGGGACAGTGTTCGTTGGTAAGGCCGAAAGGAAGACAGAGGGTATAGAAATCTTTGCACTTGTCTGCATGCAGCCAGGATAGCTTGCATGTGAATGAGGAATGCGATCAAAGAGTCGAACGTCACAAATGTTACAAACAGAGGCGTTCATAAACAGTTCCACACACCATGAGCTTTCCTGAGAAAGGCCATGTCGCTGCGATATCCTTTCTTCCAGAAGTGCTAGTGTTATGGACCTTGTACTATTCTTAATCTGTGTGAACGATTTAGGAGCTAATCTGAGCAGGCCTCTTTGATTGTAAGGGTTTGAAACGTATCCATATGTAATTAAGGGTCTTGGTACCCTTTTTCTATGAATTATTGATTAGGTATGTCTGTATAATCAGTCTAAAAAGATTAGTCTTGAGGGTCAGTCAAATTCAACATTTTAGTTTCTGGGTTTTACAATTGCATAAACGTCAATGGTTGATGTGTTAAATTTATGAAACGTCCCCTTAGAACAAATTATACATGACTGTGCTTAAACTGACACACAATATTTTTAGCGCAACGCAATCTGACTTTCAGAAATCCCTACAAAGGAGTGGCCCTGACTAACATTAACCTGTACCTTTCACAAATCACTTACCTCACCAAAAATCTTCGTTACTCGAACTACTGCAATACAGCGAGCGCCACTACTGCCAGCTAAATAAAAGATTCAAACTACGGAAGTCACTAACTACTGATAGGGATAGTTAGCAAATGAAAGATTTTAATAGAGAACAAACAATGTATTTACCTTAATAGTCATAATACATATAGCAGTTCATGACAAATTACAAAACTCCGCCATCTCTCTCCCCACATCCACCACTGCTGGCGGCTCACCTCCAACTGCGCAACGCTACGCGCTGTTCACATCCAGCTGCCGCTGCCCAACACTACAATGGCAGACAACAATGCAAACTAGCCACAGACTACACACAGTACAGCCAGTGATTTTCATACAGAGCGCTACGTAACGTTGCCAATAAGAAAACATAAACAGCCTACTTACATAAAGAAAACATAAACAGCCTCCTTACATAGCCCCCATGCTCCCCACAAAAAATTTTACAAAATATTTTTGGTCAGTGGCCAATAATGATTTGAAAAAAATTTTTCATAATTACAATAACAAAGATATCAAATGCAAACACTTATTTATACAATGTTGGTCAAAAGCTAAAATTTTCTCACAGTCCATAAAGACAGTCCAGATTGTTCATCACAGTAAAATTTCAGTGTTTTTTTTTTTTTTCTAAGTCTGAGCAGTAAAAGACAATGCACACGGAAGTAGTGGATTTCCATGCAGTCTTGAAGAAGTAGTGTTGTCCTTCCAACTGAAAGACAGTGCTGACTCTTGACATGCTGACAGGTAATGGGCCACAACAGAGCAAACCCACAGCAGAGTCATTCGACGTTTTGAAGAAGATTGGTAGGTAGGTCATCACAGAGTAGACCCACTGTAGTTCTGGTAGAGATTGTGGTATTGATTTGATTTTGATTTTCTTTGAATTTTCTTATTTGTTCATACTCTTTTGTGTCAGTGAAGGCTACGGGTCTTGTGTCATTCAGATCATCATCTACCTTTGTAGATAAGTTAGTGACCTGATCCGAAAGTTCGGCTACTTTCTCCGATAGTGTACTTATTTCCTCCATGTGTCTTTCTGAACCAATTTTCAGGGTATCTATGTGTCCTTTAAGTTTTCCTGAGTTTTTGCAAGTTGCGTAACCGAATCGGTAGATGCAACTGAGTCAGTTTTAGCTTGCAAGATCTCATGATTTTCATGAACAATAGTTTGCAGTTCTTTTATGGCTGCTTCGTGATTCTGTAATGCATTTTCATGACGTGAAAAAATAGGTTGGAAATGCTCACAAATTTGTGTTTTTACGTCATTACAGACTTTTTGACATTTCGATTCGATGTTATGTAACTCAGTAGTTAAATCTTCACGTGTTTGTTCAAGTGTGGTGTCTAACTTTTGAAGATTTTGTTCCATTGTGTCTAACTTTTGCTGTGTTTGTCTCTGATTTTGTTCCATTGTGTCTAACTTTTGAAGCCTTTGTCCTATTTGTCTCTGATTTTGTTCCATTTGTTGCATTAATTGCAATAATAATGTATTAGTGTCTGGAATCTGTTTCTCTATGCTTTTTGGCAGTGCATTTTCACCGGCAACATTCACATTTTGAAAAGCAGAAAATGTGTCTTGACTTATTTGAGAAAACGGTGAGGACGCAAAACCTGAATCTATAGTATTTGTAAAATTGTGTCCTGTCATTTCGGATTCCTGAGGCGAGCTGTTGCCGAGCGATCGATCGATAATGCTTCCCTGTTCACTAATTGTTTCACTGCCTACGCCATTGTTTGCAGCCCGCTCCATTTCCCTATGTACAATTACCAAATTACTACTTTCAACATTAGTTAAATCATTACTCGGTGGCGCTAACACACTGCTTTCGTCTTCACTGTCATTTCTCAGTTTACTTTGGAGCCTAGTATTACGTTTTTCACACGCCATTATTGTCACAATATTTCACACGACAACACAAAAAAAACACAATTTGAAGAGCAAAAATAAGAGAACACATTAACATAGAACTGAAAATAATATCTAGTTAATTGCAAGCGCAGCTGCGAAATACTTGGTGCAAATCTACATGCATGCCACAACTGTTTTACTGTGCAACAATGAAAAACCACAACTACCAAGGAAATTCTCTCTATAATTATGCACTAGCAATAAACAAAATCTACACTAATTACACAAACTACAAGAAAAAATCAGAAGATTCCAGGTTCGAATCCTGGCAGAGTCGCCATATGAAACGTCCCCTTTGAACAAATTATACAAGACTGAGCTTAAACTGACACACAATATTTTTAGCGCAACGCAATCTGACTATCAAAGATCCCTGCAAAAGAATGGCCCTGAGTAACATTAAACTATACCTTTCAGAAATCACTTACCTCACAAAAATATTCATTACTCGAACTACTGCAATACAGCGAGCGCCACTACTGCCAGCTAAATAAAAGATTCAAACTACGGAAGGCACTAACTACTGATAGGGATAGTTAGCAAATGAAACAATGTAGTTACCTTAATAGTCATAATATATATAGCAGTTCATGACAAATTACAAAACTCCGCCATCTCTCTCCCCACATCCACCACTGCTGGCGGCTCACCTCCAACTGCGCAACGCTACGCGCTGTTCACATCCAGCTGCCGCTGCCCAACACTACAATGGCAGACAACAATGCAAACTAGCCACAGACTGCACACAGTACAGCCAGTGATTTTCATACAGAGCGCTACGTAACGTTGCCAATAAGAAAACATAAACAGCCTACTTACAGGTTTTAACATGGCTGTCAATCAGCGACTGTTGTCTAATACAAAATTTTGAAAAACACAGCCCTCAGTCGCGAACACAATTAATTTGTGACCTAGATTTCGGTGTCACAAGGGACACCGTCTTCGGACAAAATTGAAACTAAATGTTACAGCATACCGTACCAAAAAATACGAAAGCTGCGGCCGTACCTGACACCGTCAGACAGTCAGAATTAAAATAAAATGCAACAGAAAAGTTTTGTGTTGACTGTAGCAGAGGACACATGGCAGCCCCTAGTGGCTTGCACCTCTGTTGCATTTTATTTTAATTCTGACTATCTGACGCTGTCAGGTATAACCGCAGCTTTCGTGTTTTTCGGTACGTTATGCTGTAACATTTAGTTTCAATTTTGTCCGAAGTAGGTGTCCCTTGTGACACCGAAACCTAGGTTACAAATTAATTGTGTTCTCGACTGAGGGCTGTGTTTTTCAAAATTTTGTTTTCTCTTAGATTGTTCTCACATGATGGCGTCGTTTATCGTCTGGTAAAGTCATCAGACATCGAAACGATTTAAAAATGCTTTGATTTGTATTGTGCAAATAGTCGCAATTGACTCTAAATAATAAAAGTAGGAGGTCCTCTACATAGAACGAAAAATTCCGTTAAATTTCAGTTACACAATAAATAACACAAATTTAGACGTTCGAAACTTCCATTAGTTACTTGCCTATATTCTTACTGCAGTAGAAACAGGTGACGTGTCTGTTTGATAACATCTTTGAAAATAGAGCCTCTCAATGGATCGTTACCTTTTCTAACAGATTTTACTGCGTCGATGCTTTCATGAATCCGGTCCCCATACTTAACATTAACTTCAACAAAATCGGAAAGCTGATTAGTAAATAGACCGCAATTCAGGAAAATAATTACGTCTTCATAGACACTGAGAACTACTTAATAAATTTTGGAGGTGAATCAGTTTACACTTTCAAAAATAAACTCTTACGCACAGTTATGATCTAAATGAAGAGGATCGATAATAATTGGATTAATAGCGGGTGAGTTATTAACGTGAAGAATACATTTTTCTACACATTTATCCTCGGATTAAAATTTTCCACAAAACGCACGAACAGGTATATTATTAAGAATCTGAAACTACTGTGGACTATTGGTGCTGGACACATACATACTAACTATTCATCACAGAGAGTGAAGTTATTCACGAATTCAAGAAGGACCTAATATCTAAAGTCGATTAGAGAGTAACCAGGCTCGATGGTTGAGTATTCGAACAACAAAATTATACTTGAATTTACTGCAAAAATACGCTGATTTACAGTTAAGAAACAATGAACAGAAATTATGTTCTGCGGATAATTCTTCCTAATGTGGGAGCCAAGATAAATCAGTAATAGCTACGTGGATACCCACTACAAAGAAACGCCGATTAACTACGAAATTAAGACAACGAAAGAACACGTCTCTAAATTGTAGAGTAAGAGATTTTATTTAGAAGTGAAAACTGGTTCATTAGTGAATGTATATTACCATGAACACAATCCCACCAACAAACATGCGGTAACGGCTGTTCGGGCCACGAAGAGAGAAACCCACTCAAATCTCACAGTGAGATTTTAACTTGATCCCCGGAATGTTAAATACAAATGCAGTGCTCAAAGCCAGTCACACTACTGATTCAGAAAACTAATCACGCACGTGGCCTCTGAAACTTTTGTTTGAAGGTTATAGACCATAAAGAAATTTTCCAATAAATTCTCAAATTCGTGAATTACTGTGAATTCCTACATTTTCAAAGAATTCCGAACTAGTAATATCCTAAACGTAATAAGAAACGAATTAGAGACTCAGTCAAGCTGCACTTACACATTCACAAGATTACTAACAGTAAGGAGGAAAACTAGGTGTTAGCTCTCCGACAGTTCCCAGCACAGTGAAGCTACTCGCTCCCTCACCAACGTTCTGCGACAGAGCCGAATCCGTTCTAGACAACATGCAGTTTGTACCTATGCCAACTTTAACAAAGCAACGGACCGTCGGTTGTCGGTGTCTCTCAGATCCAGAACAGTTGCCCTTAGTTTTACTCAAAGGTTGGCTAAGCTGCCCCTACGTTCAGAAAAATTTACCGCAATATCAAAGACGTATACAGATAATCAAGCAGACGACAAGAACGCTTCCAAGCGGACAAGAGGATGGTAACATAAGGATACCGCTTTACCGTAACAGTTAAACAACAAATATGTAGTTAATATGGAAAACAATTTAGATGTGAAATTCAATCCAGATATGGCGATATAGTGTTGAAATATCACTGTGGATGCCAAATGTAGCACCCAGCTATCATCTTTCTCTCGGTTTGAAATTACAGAAACTCCGACACATAAGCTATGCTGTTAAGTAACGTAGAAGTGGGAATCGACCCTGAACGTCAAGGAGGCGACTTATACAGAAACGCTTCGAGTTGTAGATTCAACTAAATGCCTAAGGAATTTAATTAAAAACAACTTAAATGGAAACCATCACACAGAAAACAGTTTGGAGAAGGAAAACCATAGATTTTGTTCTATTGGCAGAACGCGCAACATATCTACTAAAGCGACTACCTACACTACGTTTGTCCATCCTCTTGTGGAGTATTTCTGCAGGCTATAGGAACCTCACCGGGTACGATTGATGGAGGCCATTGAGGAACCATCACCTGTTCATTACAAATCTGTATGTCTACCGGTTTCGGTCATAGACCATCATCGCAGAACCTAAGATAAAAACAGATCATGAAAGAATGTTTCATCATTCACCTGATCTGTCCTGTGATGATGGTCAATGAACGAAACCGGTAGACGTATAGGTTTATAATGAAGAGCTCATGGTTAATAATGCACTTTTCCTGGCATTTAACAGCTGTTGGTTGTCACTTAACCAAAACTTAAAATACATAGAAAAAGTTCATATGAGGGCACCTCGTTTTGTATCATCACAATACAGGGAAAGAGTGTGCCAGCGATATGATAAGCGAATTGGGGTAGCAATCATTAAAACAAAGGCGTTTCTCGTCGGGGTGAGATCATTTCTTGAAATTATAATCACTAACTTCCTCCTCAGCTTACCTAAATATTCTGTTCACCCGGCGTCCGTATGCTAGTTTACCTTGCCTAAAATCTTTGTGCCAAGAGCGGCTTTGGCCAATGAGAACTCAAGGCGCTGAGACGGTCCAAGTGGCTTGCAAGTTTCTTCCATTTGAGCAGCTCTGGACAGACGGTGTGTATTTGATCGTTTGTGATATGGTGTGCGTGGGTGCACAGAAATATACTGAAAAAGATGGAGAGTAATACCTGAAGCCAGCTTACGGTTTGTATCCGTCAAGTGATCCTGAGTCTGTACACAGTATTTCTCCAAACATTTACTCTGGACTACACGAAAAAAAAATGTTTTCTTATTAACAACTTGGTGAGACATAACGCAAAAATAATATTATATGACTACTGAAGTACTGGGAGCGAGGAGCTGGGACTGGAGGTTGCCAGACCAAGAAAATATTCATTCCAAAGAAACAGATTATTTTTTTAAAGTCAGTACTGCACCAAAACAATAAAACCTGCACAACTTACTGTCCAGAGGCTTAACCATAAATACGAAGTATGAATCACGTGCCACGTCAGAACGAAAAAATTTATGACAACGGATTTGGATACAGGCAATTTACAATCACCAAACTTCTGCCATGAAGATTGTACGTGCACTACGTTGGCAATTTTACGTACTAAACTAGCCTTACGTGGAACCTTCAACGTTTACACAGTCCAGCCCCATTATTTTTACTACCGTCTACGTTCGACATCAACGTGCAACAGGACACTCACAGACAGCAGGTGGCAGCACTAGCAGTGGAGGGTATTCACTGAAGCGCCAAACAAACTGGTGTAGACATGCATAATCAAATACAGAGATATGTAAACAAGCAGAATACGGTTCTGCGGTCGGCAACGCCTATATAAGACAACAAGTGTTTGGCGCAGTTGTTAGATCAGTTACTGCTGCTACAATGGCAGGATATCAAGATTTAAGTGAGTTTGAACGTGGTGTTATAGACGGCGCACGAGCGATTTGACACAGCATTTCCGAGACAGCGATGAAGTGGGTATTTTCCCATATGGCCATTTCGCGAGTGTAATGTGAATATCAGGAATCAGGTAAAACATCAGATATACGCAATCGCTGCCGCCTGAAAAAGATCCTGCAAGAACGGACCAAAGACGACTGAGTAGAATCGTTCAACGTGACAGAAGTGCAACACTTCTGCAAATTGCTGCAGATTTCAATGCTGGACCATCAACAAGTGTCAGCGAGCGAACCATTCAACGAAACATCATCGATATGGGCTTTCGAAGCCGAAGGCCCACTCATGTACCCTTGATGACTGCATGACACAAAGCTTTACCCTCGCTTGGGCCCGTTTAGCACCGACATTGGACTGTTGACTGGAAACATGTTGCCTGGTCGGACGAGTCTCGTTACAAATTCATCCGAGCAGATGGACTTGTACAGGTATGGAGACAATCGCATGAATCCATGGGCCCTGCATATTAGCAGGGGACTGTTTAAGATGGTGGTGGCTCTGTAATGGTGTGGGGCGTGTGCACTTGGAGTGATATGGGACACCTGATACGTCTAGATACGACTCTGACAGGTGGCACATATCTAAGCATCCTGTCCGATCACCTGCATCCATTCATGTGCATTGTGCGTTCCGACGGACTTTGGCAATTCCAGCAGGGTAATGAGATATCCCACACGTGCAGAATTGATACAGAGTGGCTCCAGGAACACTCTTCTGAGTTTAAACACTTCCGCTGGCCACCAAACTCCCCAGACATGAACATTATTGAGCGTATCTGGGATGCTTTGCAACGTGATCTTTCCCTGTAGTATTCTTGCGGATTTGTGGACAGCCCTGCAGGATTCATGGTGTCAATTCCCTCCAGCATTACTTCAGACATTAGTCGAGTCCATGCCATGCGGCACTTTTGCGTACTCACTAGGGCGCTACACGATATAAGGCAAGTGTACAGTTTCTTTGGCTCCTCAGCGTGTAAAACGTATCGGGGGGAAGAGGGGGATGCAGAAAATTCTGCACTCATTGTTGTGATGCGGAAATGGAGCGATTTATCTGACGCCCAAAAGGGCATGATCATTGGCTTTCGGGAAGAGCATTTTCGAATCGGCTATTGTAAGATTGTAAACTGTTCGCGATTCACAGTGATTAATTTATAACGTGGATGGCAAAGCTGCACTATCCAAAACAGGCGCCAAGTAGATTGTGGTGCACCATGGGCATATAAGACAGGTGTAAGAGGTATGTGCTGCCTGCGATGTGTAAGCTATAAGAGAATCTGAGACCAAAGAGCAGTGTTGACTGCAGTACGAACTGTGTAGCTGTAGCAGTAAGTTGTTGCTAGCGAGCAGTCGCCTGTCTGCTCTGGTCTGGTATATCATGTTGGCTGGGCCGGTCGCGGTGCAGCGATGCCGGAGCCTGAGTATTATTGTATAAGGTAAAAAGCAGCCTCGCGCATATCTAGTAATGTTATGTAAAGTCCCATGTAAATCTTTTTAAAAATGTCCTAACAATAATCTTCGCGATATAAAGTAATTTCTAAAAAAACATTCATTCCAATTTAAAGACTTTACTAATTTCTTCAATCCATGATCATTCGTATTGTTGCAAAAGAAAAATCAGTTGCTTCCTTTCATAAATGACAAATCTATCGGGCAGCATTGCACAGAGCTGTCCCGGAAAAATTATATATAAGAGCAGATATATTCGCCGTTTTTATTGAGGTAAGAATTTTTCCTTTTTTTTATTCAGAATGATCTTACAGGGCCATGACGCAGAGCTGCTGTCGTCCAAATTCTACGGGGTTACTGAATTTATTTTTTATTACGAGGTTTAGGAATTTTTCTGTTTCGAGCTTACATTAAATGAGAAAAGAATTTTGTGGGTACATTAAATGTGAATGCATTTCTGTACGGAGGTTATAAATGGGAACCAGTTTTGTTCTGAGCTTACACTTAAATTAGAATGATTAACCCAATAATATTCATATTCATTTATTATTATTTTTGTGGGGAGGTTACACTTAACGTGAATATTATTTATGTTAACGTTTTTTGTTGAGAGGTTGCGGTGAACTATTTTACGTGGGGAGGTTACACAGGATTAAACGATGGCTGCGGAGGCGTGTATGGGTGAATTGACGCGCAGCTGCTGAGCAACTACCAGCCGAGATGAACCAACGTGTCCCCTCAACGAGCGTTCAGCGAACGTTGCTGCTTATGGGCCACGGCAGCGAGCGCCTGGTTCATTCACGTGTGCTGACAGCTGCACATCGGCAACGAAGCCTGGAATTTTTTTGTTAGTACCGCTATTGGACATCCACTGAGAGGCGAAAGATTGCCATTCCATTGAATCATGTTTAATGCTACATCAGGCAGATGGCCGTTGGCATGTACGGCGTGAAACGTCTGAAAGCTGTAGGTCCAGACTGGAAGAAGGAGGTTTATGGTCGTGGGGAATGTTTTCGTGGCCTTCCCTCTGTGATTTCGTCATCATGTCATTGTGGAAGGTACAAAGGATCATCAGAAAATGCACCTATCCTTGGGGTCCATGTCGACCCCTACATGCAGTTTCTCTTTCTTTGGCATTACGGCATCTATCTGCAGGGCAGTGCAAAATATCAGACAGCTCACAGTGTACATGCATGGTGCGAAGAGCAGCAGGATGTGTTTACTGAACTCCTCTTGGCACCAAACTCGCCGGATTTAAACTCAATCGAGAACCTGTGGTACCTTTTTGATCGGGCTGTTCCCACCAAGGAACCTCGACAGAGACACCTAGCGCAGCTGACTACGGCGGCTCCACATCCCTGTCGGTAACTTCCAGAACCCCACTGACTCTCTTCCAGCACGCCTCGCAGTGGTCAGCACTTCAGTAGGTGGTTATTCAGGCTTCTGACCGTCGGTCATGTTAATGTGACTGGACAGTGTAAAAGGCAATTCTCACGAAAATGAACGAAAGGTACGCAACAATAAAAATATGAAACTAAAGTACTACATCTTACACCAAAAACAAAACTAATCTTGTTAAACTGAATAAACATGAATAAAAATGTCATCTCATTAACTGCAAAAATTATCCAACAAGCAGCAAGTAACGCTGACAGCAAAGCACAGTTACCTAGACGTATATAAAACAACTTGTGACACAGATATTGTTGTGATTTACAACGCTTTCCAACCCTCTGGCAGAGGAGCAAAAATCATGAAATCACAGCCAATGGCACATGACTCTGCCACGACACTCAAAGCAACTGAAGCTGAGCTAATTACATAAAAGTTAGTTGTAATCAACCACTCACATAGGTCACTCACTGTGTACCCAGGTAACTGAAATCGTGTGTTGTACAAGGATTTTCACCGAACTAACTGTCTTCGGTGATCCACTGGCGGTGCACTGGACGAATTTCCCAACTATTACACTGTGGAAGACAATTAAGGGATCACATTTTAGAATCCCCGTAATTGGCTCCCATTCCGATGCATAAGTTTGAAATTTGTCTCAAAGGTGCCTTCTATGTTCCTCTGTAACGGTGCAAAAGGGTGCCGCCCCGCGAGAATCCCTCAGCCTCGACAACGCTTTAAGCACCTCGTTGTAGACACATGCGAAAAAAGGAGAGAACTGAGTAGTGACGAGTAACAAGGATTAATGATGTCACATTGGCATCAAATTTCATCACAACTCTGCCCAACGCCACCGTGGACGTCTCACACGATGGATAGGTCGTCATATTTCACGCTTTGTTTCGACCACTGTGCGATAGAGAACTGCGACGAACAGCTTAGACATGGGTGGCCGAGGAAAACATTTCAGACATAAAGCCGCTTGGAATCGAAACGAAAAGGCGAGAGAGGGTGGCATAAAGGATGTCAATGAAATCTCCCCTATTCTTGGCACGTCGATTCTTACAAATGTCTAGGCGCTTCAGTCTGGAACCGCGTAACCGCTCCGGTCGCAGGTTCGAATCCTGCCTCCGGCATGGATGTGTGTGACGTCCTTAGGTTAGTTAGGTTTAAGTAGTTCTAAGTTCTAGGGGACTGCTGACAACAGATGTTAAGTCCCATTGTGCTCAGAGCCATTTGAACCATTTGAATCTTACAAATGTCGCGTTCGAAAACGTCAGTTAGCAGTGCAGTGAGTACCAGGAAGACGTTCTTGACTACCTTTGGCACTCTTGAAAACTCTTGGGCGATTCAACCCTTCTCGGTGGACATCACGGGGCTGCAAACCCACTGGATGTGACCTCACCCCTTTGGACTGCGGCGCGACCGCAGTTTTTCCTTTGGTAGACGGGGAGGAAACAATAGGGACTGTTCCAAACTACTCGACGAAATCCGAAGCAGCAAATGGTCCTTTTGCAGTGGTTCTTTCACACCCTCCTGGGGCGTGGCCTTGGAGGGGTGAGACATCGGCATATGCGTGAATACAATGGCAAATGGCCGCTCTAAGACTCCTCAGTTCGGCAAAACCCTCGGTGGCACACCCCACGCTTTTCCATCATTACAGAGGAAGGTACAGGGCGACAATTATTGAACTACATGAAACAAAATCGTCATAGCTTCAGAACAGTTTGCGTTAGGACGTTTAAACTGCACGGTTGCCAGCGGGGCATGATGGTAATTAGTATGCGCACGCGCACTCGCCTTGCAACGAAGTCCACTTTCTTTTGGATGGGTTCGTCAGTAAGCAAAACTGGCGCATTTCAAGGACTGAGAATCCGCATTTCGCGATCGAGAAGTTTCCTCGCCCTGTGGCGTGTAATGTCCAGTTCTGGAAAAATCGGTGTGATATTCTTTGATGGCACGATGATTACCGAACGGTATGTGAAGGTTTTGGAAGATGATTTCATCCCCGTCATCCAAAGTGACCCCGATTTCTACAAGACGTGATTCATGCAAGAGGGAACTCGACCCCATCGAAGAAGGAGAGTGTTTGATGTTCTGCGGGAGCACTTTGGGGACCGCAATTTGGCTCTGAGGAACCCAGAGGGCACTGCCATTGGCCTCGATTGGCCGGCATATTCTCGGGGTTTAAACACATGCGAGTCGTTTTTGTGGGTTTGTATTAAATACAAGGTATAAAAGTAGGCTGTTTAGGTTTTTATGTTGGTTACGCCACGTAGTGGTGTGTATGAAAATCGCTGACTGCGCTGTGTGCAGTCTGTGGCTGGTTGGACACATTGTTGGAATATTCGCTTGTGTAGTAGTGCTAGGCAGTTGGATGTGAACAGCGCGTAGCGTTGTGCAGTTGGAGGTGAGCCGCCAGCAGTGGTGTATGTGGGGAGAGAGATGCCAGAGTTTTGAGAGCGGACGATCTGCACGTGTGTCAGTAGTTAGTGCCTTCAGTAGTTAGAATCTTTTATTTAGCTGGCAGTGTTGGCGCTCGCTGTATTGCAGTAGTTCGAGTAACGAAAATTTTTGTGAGGTAAGTAATTCATGAAAGGTATAGGTTATTGTCAGTCACGGCCATTCTTTTGTAAGGATTATTGAAAGTCAGATTGCGTTGCGCTAAAATATTGTGTATCAGTTTAGTGATGACCGGAATAAGTAAGGAGATAACTGAGTACGTTCAGTTTTACTCAACTGTTTCAGTATCAAATGACGTAAAAGTTTACCAGCACAGTCATTCTTAATTTTTGAAGGGGAGTTTCAGGTATTGTGCAGGAATAAGCCCAAAACCATTGCTGTGCTGAAAACAGCCAATGAGAAGGTCATCAACAGCATCGATGTTCCGACACTTCAGCGGGCTACGCAGAATTTCGCTGTTTGTCTGCGGCGCATCATCGCCAGTGATGGCAGACGTATCGAACATGTCATAACCTAAATACAAATAACTGTAGTGACGCTTACATGTTAAATAAAGTGTGTGCACGCCATAGTTTGTAACTAATTTACGTTTCTTTTATATTGTTCGGTAATTGCCACCGTGTAGTAGGGACATTTGTGCCAAATTTAAAACTTATGCGCCGGAATGGAAGACACTTACGCAGTTTAGAGAAAGTGATGCTGTAGTTCTGTCCTGTTGCGCAGTACTGTTACTTAAGCGTCGTTGGCCTCTATCTATTACTAGCCCTACAATTCGGACTACAGTATGTCTCCTCAAATGCAGTACTTCGAGTGCGTCTCTTCCCACGGGCTACTGCGAACGGCGTCGAGCATTGCAGGGCCTCCGCGTGCTGCCATATACACTCGTAAGCGGCAGCAACAAGACTCGAACGCACTCTAGGAGGAGCACTGAATAACGCAAGTTACTGGTTCAAAGACACAATACTCAGAAGACCTGTATCGATCACAGTCGATATACGGATCAGTTCTAGATCGAAATGAGCAGCAGGGTGGCACTCGTGTTTAAGATTAGTGGTGAGTAGCTGCTATCCTGTTTACATGTTGTACTTTTTGTAAAGCAAGAAAGTTTTTCATTTACCAAACAGTTTTTGCACTTTGTTGGAATGATGAATTTCCGGTTACGAACAGCCTAGCGTCATAAGCCAAAACTGAATCGACAATGTGACACACGTCTTTTCTGCTAGACGGAATGTAGATGGTATTTACAAGATCCACGGTTAGATTCAGTGGTAAGTAAAACTGAATCGACAATATGACACACGTCTTTTCTACTAGACGGAATCTAGATGGTATTTACAAGATCCACGGTTAGATTCAGTGGTAAGTAATTTGTTGAGCTGGTAAAATGGTATCATTTTACATGACAAAGAACTCTCGTTGCGCTAAATATGTATGTCTCTACTGAATCGCACCTGAAGATCGGTCACACTGCGTAATCATATTATCCTGTTTTCGAATTTTTCATACAGTAACGGAGACATCTTTAATCAGGCCAGTTTTATGTGGAACTTAATGACCACTACTACAAAGTATATATTTAATTTTACAGACACCATGCACGTTATTCTTAACCACTATTGTATCGTAAAATATGGTGGGACGGTGTTCGAACATTCTGAACGATTTTGTACTTAAAGCTGAGGAGCCACTTGACTGTACACCTTAGCAGTGAACCTGACAATGCTTCGCCATTGTTAAACATGTATATTAATTCGATGTGTATCCTAAACTCCTCACTCCACTTCCTCTCTCTGCCCACTCCTCCTCCACCTTCTCTTTGTCCATCTCCTGACTTCAGGCTCCCTCTCTGTGCATCATCTGCTCCCCCATCTCTCTGTCCATCTTTTGCCCCCTCTTTATGTCCATTTACCCTTTCCCCACTGTCTGACAATGAACCTTGTTAACTGTTACTGCAAACGAAACTTTCATTCGGAATCGAACTCACTTAGAATGAACGGGTAAGTCTGTTTGGGATCATTGGTGTATGTCTCCAATTGCTGGATCTGTAAGTATACTAGCTTCAAAGACAGGGTTTTGTATAGTTTTAATCTGCGAACGGGTAGGATTAAAAAGTTTCGCGTGATTCAGAATCTGTAGAAGTATTCTAATCATAAACCGATAAGCCACAAATGTACCTTACGTGTTATCTGTAAAACCGACGGCAAGGAAGAAAACAAAACAGCACATTGTTGGGTAAACAATCTTTATTTGAAATTTGAAATACTTTTAAGGAGAAAAATATATATCTATGGGAAACAATTTATCTGGCGGTTTACATGCTTTGCTGTCGAAGCTGAAACTGACAGCAAAAGCAAACGAATCCGCACATTTTCACAGCGCAGCACAGCATTTTCTTTCTCGCAGTCGATGTTAACAGAAATCTATACATTATTGTTTAAAAAGGATTTGGCTGTACCGTTTTGGAAGAGCTTTTCGAATTTCTCGCTAGTGGCTCTTCCAATACACAAGAAATACTGCATGTAGCGTCTATAAATCCAAACGTTTATTACAGTATACCGTAGAAAGTTGAACGGCTGCGCGTATATTAGGATATCGTGTAAAAACCTGAAGTAAATCGGTGAAGAACTTTTCGAGCTTTCTGGGAACAACGTTAAACAACTACATATCTTTATATAGTAGCATAGATTATACCCATCTTCTGCTGGATGGCTTATAAAGCAATTAGTATTCGTTTTCTACGTGTTTAGTGAAAGTCCTCCTTTTTCAAGGCTCCCCTACTTCTATATAAACCCACTGCTACGAGCGACATCACGTCATTGTGAGTGCAGTGTCAAACTCTAGAACGTTCATTCAGACCGTGTTTGCGATGAATGCGGGCCCGGAAATGAATCGAACAAATGCCTAGTGCCTCATACGCGTGGTCGCTGAGTAAGTCATAGGCCCAGTTACGATCTTCCATCCCCGCCCGTCTTCGTACCAACTTGCCTTTTCATGCTATTGAACTCAGCAGTCTTCCTTATAAAACCTGGGAAGTCCCCATTAAACAGGCAATGGTTTTACTTTCTACAGCAGCACAATTTTGTGTGAATCATGAATTTATGAAGGGCAACACTTCAACATTTGAAAACAGTCACACACATGCCCTGAACTTCATGCAGAGAACGGAGAACTGTAAGCACTGTAATTTACTGCCAAATACGCAGCCAATTTCACAAACTGTCTCAGAAGTTAAGCGTTTCGCTAGTTACTGGGAACCGCGCAGTTATCAAAAACTGCATTAAAAACATTCATCTAGTAACGTAGACGACGTTTCGCCCGGATGACGTGGCCTCATGTAGTGTCAACGATTCCAAGAGACGCTAAAAGCGATGAGTGGACATCCTGATCCACTGTGGCCTACAACTCAAGGAAAATGGCCTTAGTTAGGTCCAGTGCGTGTAAACCTCACTTGATACCGACTCACATGTGCCCAATACTAATGAGGTCCTATGAGGTAAATGTATGAACGAGCACTCTCACACCCTCAAACCATTTTGGAAAAAAAAAAAAAAATCCTGGAGTGACGGGCTCGTGCATTGTGTTGCTGAAAATATAGATCACGTACTATGTGCTGTAGGGGAACAAACTCTTGCACATGATCTGATATCAGTTTGTTACACCATTCTGTGGTGAGACAGAGATATGGCTACGATAAAATGCTATGTCACTGGTCTTTCCCATGTTGCGCTTGACTGTTTCACAGTACGAAATCTGAGAATATCTGAGTTACGTGATACGTCGAACTAATCCATTGGCAGTGATTTTAGAAGGGATCACTCTTCACCAAAACTCGTATTTGTAATTCGGTTTCTCAAGATTGTAACTGACCGACGTGTTCGTGGAGATTGCCCCAATTTGAACATCATCCACGAACTAACTGAATGACAGCTCAGTAAAGCAACGTAAATATTAACGTTTTAATGTGAAACTCAAAATTAGGGAAATAAACAATATTAACAAATACTTTTAGTTCAACGTTGTATAAGGATTTCTTGAAAGTGCACTGTCAGATCAAAGGTACCTGGACATTTATCAGTGGATGTTAATATAGGATGTTTCCATCCTTTGACTTTGTGACGGCTTTAGCCTTCCGTTAGACACTTTCAGTGAGGCGTCTGAATGTCTGTGGAGGAATGGCAGACCTTTCTTCCTCAAGAGCCGAAACCAGAGAAGGTAATTGAGTTGGACGCTGAGGTGTTGAGCGAATTAGACAATCCAGCTCATCGAAAAGGTGTTGTATTTTATTCATGTTGGGACTCGGGGCAGGTAATTCCATTCCAGGAATGTCGACAAACCAAGCAGATGCTGCTTTATGAGGGGGTGCATTGTCATACAGATGATCGTCTCCGAACTGTTCATTTAATGCACGAAGCACTCAATGATGTAAAATATATTCGTATCCTTCCGCATGTAGTCTTTTCTTTAGCGCAGTAAGAGGACCACACTCTAACCACAAAAACACCCCCATACCTCATCACCACCTCCCACGTCCTTCACTGTTGGCACTACACATGATGGCAGGTAATGTTCTCAAGGCTTTCACCAAACCCAAACCCATCCAACGGATTGCCACCGGATATAGCCCGATGCATCACTCCAGATCACTCTTTCCAGTCATCCACTATCCAGTGTCCGCCCCCGGTAGCTGAGTGGCCAGCGCGACAGAATGTCAATCCTAAGGGCCCGGGTTCGATTTCCGGCTGGGTCGGAGATTTTCTCCGCTCAGGGACTGGGTGTTGTGTTGTACTAATCATCATCGTCTCATCCCCATCGACGCGCAAGTCGCCGAAGTGGCGCCAAATCGAAAGACTTGCACCCGGCGAACGGTCTACCCGACGGGAGGCCCTAGTCACACGACATTAAAAACTATCCAGTGGCGTCGCTTCTTGTAGCACCTCAAGCTTGCCTTTGGAGTGACCTCAGAAATTTGTTGTTTATGAGGAACTGCTCGATCACTGTACCCCGTTCTTATTAATTCCCGGCGCAATCGTTGTGACAGCTGGACTCCTTATGGCAATTTGAAACTCACGAACCCTTCCTTCTGCTGGTTTCATTCCGTTTGTTGCAACTACCTTCCGCAGTACGCACCGGTCCCTGTCCGTCGGCATATGAGATCTGCATGGTATTGGTTTAGCTGGCGTTATTCCTTTGCGTTTCCACTTCACAATCACATCGCTAGCAGTTTTAGACGGTCGAAATGTCCCTAATGGATCCATTACGTAGGCGATGTCCAACGACTAGTCCACGTCCGAAGTCACTGAACTCTCCTGTCTGACCCATTCTACTGTTATTGGTCCTCCATTGGCAATACATTACTCCCCGCCTCCTTTTGTACTGTCGCGACCACGTTGTGTTACAACTAGTGGTCATTTCTGCATTACACAGGGGCAACCGGATACTTTTGATCTGGTAATGCATATGGAAATGTGGTTCTGCTACGATCTTATGTTGAAACTACTGATGTAATTATATAACTAGTGTAAAGAGAGACTGAAACGTCCTTCGATTCGTCCTCAGAGAGGTCGTAGCGTCGTGCGCAGTATCACGCAGTTGTAGTGGGAGCCTTAGTGATCTTGGAAACGTGTGCTGCTTGTTGCAAATTACGCGATGTTTCATACAAAATATTAGTTAAGGAAAAATTTATCGGTTTTCTCTAACAAGTTCCGGTACTGCTACACTTCTTTTTCTAATATTCTACTCCAAAGAGTACAGCAGGTTGTTGGAGATGCGGCCTGTCATTAATCTTCGGTTCTTTCCAGCAAATTAGCAGACGAGTTGGTAGGAGGGCAGAGTGGATCCCAACAAGGAATAAATGAGAGGGATTGCAAGTTACGACATTTGCCATAGGAGCAGTGGAATGCTTACGAAAACTCCGGTGAGAAGGGGGGATAGGAACAAGTTTCTATTTATTTCTAGGACAAGGTTGTTCATAATCTCATATAAAAATCAATATGTGTGTGTATGTGTGTGTGTGTGTGTGTGTGTGTGTGTGTGGTATGTCTGAAAGGAAAACAGACACTACTGATGATGTAAGTATTACAAGCCTAGGCGGACACATGGCGATAACAGCACTGGTCTCGATTCTTTTTGTCTTATTCTCCCTTTTGCGGGAATGCAAATAACGTTGTGAGCATTACGTGGTGAATTTTGGGGACTATGGTGTAAGGATGTAGACAGTGTGCTATATGGATGTTTGAATCGGTCCAGGAAGGATAGCCGAAGTTGTTAAGGCGAGCGCTCGCAAGTCGGAAATCCGGGTTCGGGTCCCGGTCCGGCACAAATTTATATCTGTACCTAATACAGCTGATATCAAGGAACTCGCAGTCAGAGAATTAACTCGAAACTAATTGACCTGTAGTATTGGAAATGCAATAAGAGGCCCTCCCGGATAGCTGTGAGCGTTAACACGGCGCTTCCGGGATTCAGGAACCGCGCCGGCCTGGCATCGAATCCGCCTGACAGATAAACGACGAAGCTCGCTGTGCCGGGAAGTGTGGATGTCGTGTCTGTGTGATTGCTGGGTCGATACCCATGTCCCGCCACCGTTACACAATTCGCGAACATTTCGAAAACGTTCACACATTTTCGCATTGGCTAACACTTGACGCAGACAGTTGAGTAAACAAATTCCGTCCCGAGGTGTAAGGGGTGGCTACAGGAAGGTCATCCGGCACCCTCTACCATTATTGCCAAATCTAGGTTAAGAAGACTCGGAATAAGGCTAGGAACAAAAAGAGGACTCCATACATTTCTAGGGTTCCGTCATTACTGTCTATTTTAGTATCAACAGTGCAAATTAATGTCGCTGTTATATAAGACAATACAGCTTAGAGCGTCTCTCGTACACCTCATATGTTCAAAAAACGATGTTTTATCAGATGAGGAGATCAGAGGAGACATTTGTAGGAAACAGAAGTAAGTAAAACGCCACATATTGGCCTACAGTGTATTACTTTGTTGTAAGAAGGACAGGAATGTGCTACCTATGCCCACCGTACCTATGCATGTTCAAATTCAAAGAGGTACTTTTTTAAAGAAATACTTCAGACGAGTTGCTGCAGACAGTGATAGAAAGCAGTACAATAAAATTGTCGTAAATTATTTCATTGGTCTTTCTCACAGCTTACAAAACATAACTGAGGAATTTTGTAACGATTTTCTGAATCGAACAAATGAGTTCGTGCTGTGTAACATAGGAGATTGGTGAAGACTGTTGAAGGGCACTGCAGCTTGAAGACTTGGCTATTTCGCCTTTCGTGATTGAGACTGATCTAATTCATTCTTTCCTTCAAGCACGCTAGTCCTGCTCTCGTGGGAGAGCCCGAGTAAAATTCGCGTCTGCGGGAGCAACGTGGTGCCTGTCAACAAGTTGGCTCTGAGCACTATGCGAATCAACTTCTTAGGTCATAACTCGCCCAGAACTTAGAATTAATTAAACCTAACTAACCTAAGGACATCACACACATCCACGCCCGAGGCAGGATTCGAACCTGCGACCGGAGCGGTCGCTCAGCTCCAGACTGTAGCGCCTAGAACCGCACGTCCACTCCGGCCGGTCTGTCGACAAGTGTCTGGCGCATTTGTTAGATGGGTTACTGCTACTACAATGACAGATTATCAAGATTAAAGTGAGTCTGAACGTGGTGTTGTAGCCAGCGTACGAGCCAAGTGGCACAGTATTTCCAAGGTAGTGTTGAAGTGAGGATTTTCTCGTACGACCATTTCAAGAGTGTACCTTGAATATCAGGAATCCGGAAAAACTTCAAATCTCCGACAACGCTGCGGCCGGAAAAAATCCTGCAAGAATGGGACCAACGACGACTGAAGAGAGTCGTTCAGCGTAACAGAAGTGCAACCCTTCCGCAAATTGTAACAGATTTCAATGCTGCGCCATCAACAAGTGTCAGCGTGCGAAACATTCAACGAAGCATCATTGATATGGGCTTTAGGAGACGAAGACCCTCTCGTGTACCCTTGATGACTGCATGACACAAAGCTTTACGCCTCACCTAGGCCCGTCAACAGCGACATTGGACTGTTGATTACTGGAAACATGTCGCCTGGTCTGACGAGTCTCGAATCATGTTGTATCAAGCGGATGGACCCTGCATGTCAGCAGGGGCTGTTCAATCTGGTGGAGGCTCTGTAATGGTGTGTGCAGTTGGAGTGATATGGGATACCTGATACGTCTACATACGACTCTGACAGGTGACACATACGTAAGCATCTTGTCTGACCACTTGCATCCATTCATGTCCATTGTGCATTCCGAAGGGCAATTCCAGCAGGACAATGCGACTCTCCGTACATCCAGATTTCCTACATAGTGGCTCCAGGAACACTCTTCCGAGTATAAACACTACCGCTGGCCATCAAACTCCTCAGAAATGAACATTATTGAACATATCTGGGATGCCTTGCAACGTGCTTTTCAGAAGAGATCTCCACCCTTTCGTACTCTTACTGATTTATGGACAGCCCTGCAGGACTCATGGTGTCAGTTCCCTCCAGCACTACTTCAGACATTGGTTGAGCCCATGCCACGTCGTGTTGCGGCAGTTCTGCGTGCTCGCGGGGGCCCTGCACGACATTAGGCAGGTGTACCAGTTTCTTTGGCTCTTCAGTGTATATGTAGGCGCAGAAGTTCAATAAATCCGCCATATGACGGACTTATATTTCTCCGAAACACATGCGGAAAGATTAAGTGGGTCTTATGTATTACTAGGACTTAATGCTTTACCGATTATGAACAGTCTCCCAACGATTCCAGCACACCACACCCAAACGGTTTGTGTATCCATGATGTGTACAGCGCTCTCGAAAAGCTCAGAGCTGAGAAAGGGATGGACGCATCTCCCCACGCTCTCAGGTGACATATCAGTATATCTCTGTACCATTTGAAGCAATTTCTAGCAAATTTGATATACGTGTCACTTGCTTTCAGGGAAAGAAATATGTGATTATGAGACACGAAAGCTGAAATTTTAAATTTAGCATTTGAGAAACCTTCCACGTAGGAGGATCGTACAAACATAGCCCCGTTTGAGTCTCGTACAGATTCCCGTATGGAGAACATAGTGATAGACATCCCTGGGGTTGTGAAGCAGTTGAATGGGTTGAAAATAAATAAATCGCCAGGCCCTGATGGGAATCCAATTCGGTTTTACAGAGAGTACTCTACTGCAATGGCTCCTTACTTAGCTTGCATTTATCGGGAATCTCTTGCCCAACGTAAAGTCCCGAGCGATTGGAAAAAAGCGCAGGTGAAGCCTGTATATAAGAAGGGTAGAAGGACGGATCCTCAAAATTACAGACCAATATCCTTAACATCGGTTTGTTGCAGGATTCTAGAACATATTCTCAGTTCGAATATAATGAATTTCCTTGAGACAGAGAAGTTGCTGTCCATGCATCAGCACGGCTTTAGAAAGCGTCGCTCCTGCGAAACGCAACTCGCCCTTTTTTCACATGATATCTTGCGAACCATGGATGAAGGGTATCAGACGGACGCCATATTCCTTGACTTCCGGAAAGCGTTTGACTCGGTGACCCACTGCAGACACCTAACTAAGGTACAAGCGTATGGGATTGGTTCCCAAATATGTGAGTGGCTCGAAGACTTCTTAAGTAATAAAACCCAGTACGTTGTCCTCGATGGTGAGTATTCATCGGAGGTGAGGGTATCATCTGGAGTGCCCCAGGGAAGTGTGGTAGGTCCGCTGTTGTTTTCTATCTACATAAATGATCTTTTGGATAGGGTGGATAGCAATGTGCAGCTGTTTCTGATAATGCTGTGGTGTACGGGAAGGTGCCGTCGTTGAGTGACTGTAGGAGGATACAAGATGACTTGGACAGGTTTTGTGATTAGTGTAAAGAATGGCAGCTAACTCTAAATATAGATAAATGTAAATTAATGCAGATGAATAGGAAAAAGAATCCCGTAATGTTTGTATATTCCATTAGTAGTGTAGCGCTTGACACAGTCACGTCGATTAAATATTTGTGCGTAACATTTCAGAACGATGTGAAGTGGGACAAGCATGTAATGGCAGTTGTGGGGAAGGCGGATAGTTGTCTACGGTTCATTGGTAGAATTTTGGGAAGATGTGGTTCATCTGTAAAGGAGACCGCTTATAAAACACTAATACGACCTATTCTTGAGTACTGCTCGAGCATTTGGGATCCCTATCAGGTCGGATTGAGGGAGGACATAGAAGCAATTCAGAGGCGGGCTGCTAGATTTGTTACTGGTAGGTTTGATCATCACGCGAGTGTTACGGAAATGCTTCAGGAACTCGGGTGGGAATCTCTGCAGGAAAGGCGGTGTTCTTTTCGTGAATCGCTACTGAGGAAATTTAGAGAACCAGCATTTGAGGCTGACTGCAATACAATTTTACTGCCGCCAACTTATATTTCGCGGAAAGACCACAAAGATGAGATAAGAGAGATTAGGGCTCCTACAGAGGCATATAGGCAGTCATTTTTCCCTCGTTCTGTTTGGGAGTGGAACAGCGAGAGAAGATGCTAGTTGTGGTACGAGGTACCCTCCGCCGCGCACCGTATGTTGGATTGCGGAGTATGTATGTAGATGTAGATGTAGATCTCTGTGAGGTTGAAAAAGGCCTTTATAAAAGAGTAACTCAGGAACGCTTGGAGCAGTTTCTACCAAATATGAGATATGCATACGTGCCGTTGGGACAGGAACTGCGTCCCGTCTGCCCTTGGCAGAAGGGGAGGCGGTGCGCTGTGCCATGACGTGCCCTTCCGCACCCACTCTGCGCGTTGCGCGCACCGGATGAGGGGTTGGACAGCAGCGGGCGCACACCTGCAGAAAACCGTGCATCCTGTGCGTGCCTAACTCTGTTGAGCTGTCCTTGGTCTGGCGGGACTTGTAACACTCTTCTTAGAGTTCCGCACCTCAGTCGGTACCGAACGAGGTAGCGCAGTGGTTAGCACACTGGACTCGTATTCGGGACAACGACTGGCCATCTTGATTTAGATTTTCAGCGATTTCCGTAAATCGCTTCAGGCAAATGCTGGGATAATTCCCTTGAAAGGGCACGGTCGACTTCCTCCCCCCTCCTAATCCGATAGGATCGATGGCCTCGCTGTTGGGTCCCCTTCCCCAAATCAACAAACCAATCAACCTCAATCGGTAAAAAGGAAACCATTGTATAAGAGGCAGTCAAATAAAGCCGACGGCCGCCACAACAGGACCATGGAATGGTTTCATTCAAAACTAATCACCATACGCGTTGTCCGCCCCGATAGCTGAATGGTCCGCGTGACGGACTGCCGTCCTAAGCGGCCCAGGTTCGATTCCCGACTGGGTCGGGGATTTTCTCCGCTCACGGACTAGGTGTCGTGATGTCTTCATCATCATTTCACCCCCATCCGGCGCGCAGGTCGCCCAGCGTGGCGTCGAATGTAATGAGACCTGCACCAAGGTGGCCGGACCTGCCTTGTAAGGGGCCTCCCGGCCTATTACGTCAAACGCTCATTTCCATTTACCATACGCGTTAAGACATCCATCCGTCTGGGAGACAGGACTACCAATTCCTGTTTAGTAAAACGCGGTCGGCTGCTGACGGGTCCACAACCGCATCCATTCTTGCATTTGTTCGTCCGATTGAATTATTTCAATCTATCGAGTTTTATGTAGGTATTAACTTCCTTTCGATCCTCTATTTTCCATTGCCTTACGACTTTTTTCTACACATAACTGAATAATAATGGCGAAAAACAGTCTCCTCTTCTCACTCCCGATGCAGTTTGGAAGGAACTGGGAGTTGTTCCAAGAAATTTAACTTTGATACTGTGTTTGCAGGAGTCTGTTGAGTTATTTCTAGAGTTTTTCTGTCTACTTCAGATTCATTCAAGACTTTGGGAAGGGTCTCTTATCTATCTAATCTTACGACAGTCTAAAATTGACAAATACTAGTGTTTTCTTTACATTTGATGTTTTCATATACCTAATTATTTTGTTAAAGTTTAGAATTTGCACTTGACAGTATCTGCTATTTTTAAATCCAACTTGATACTCTGCCATTATTTTATCTAAGGATTTAATATGTCCAGAAGAGCTTTCGGTAAAATGTAGGTAATAAAGACATTTCCCACTTACAGTAGCAATTTTTGTTCTCAGTTATGATGCAACATGTCTTGTTCAAATTATTGGACAAAATATGCTATTTTGTCGTAAACTGACATTCTGAGCCCGTGGCTGTGCGCAAAATGTTGGGTATCTCTTACAGAGATACCAGCCACTTTTTACAGTGCTGTTTATTTATTTAAATAGCGCCGTTACCGGTTTAGATCCGAATGTTCTTCTTCAGACGGCTAGGTCACGTTAAGATACATTTTACATTGGCATTTACTTTCTGTTTTCCCAAGTTATGAAATTTCCTTGGGGAGGTGGTGTCGTTAAAAAAACCGCGACATTACGTTCCAGTGCTGACTGCTTGTGATCATGCAGCAGCGAAGGATATAAGTGCATCATCCAGTCTTCGCTCCTGCATGATCACAAGCAGTCAGCACTGAAACGTAATGGGGCGGGTTTTTCAACCATACAACCACCCCAAGGAAATTTCATCACTTGGAAAACAAAAAGTGAAAACTAATGTAAAATGTATCTTAACGTGAACTAGCCGTCTGAAGATGAACCTTTCGGTTCTAAACCGGTAACGGCGCTGTTTAAATAAATGAATAGCATTGCAAAAAGTGGCTGGTTGCTGTTACCTTCACTGTAAGAGTCAACCTATACTACACTACTGGCCATTAAAATTACTACACAACGAAGATGGCGTGCTACAGACGCGAATCTAACAGACAGGAAGAAGATACTGTGATATGCAAATGATTAGCTTTTCAGAGCATTCAGACACGGTTGGCGCCGGTGGCGACACCTACAATGTTATGACATGAGGAAAGTTTCCAACCGATTTCACATACACAAACAGCAGTTGACCGACGTTGCCCGGTGAAACGTTGTTGCGATGCCTCGTGTAAGGAGGAGAAATGCGTGCCATCACGTTTCCGACTTTGATAAAGGTCGGATTGTAGCCTATCGGTATTGCGGTTTATCGTATCGCGGCATTGCTGCTCGCGTTGGTCGAAATCCATTGACTGTTAGCAGAATATGGAATCGGTGGGTTCAGGATGGTTATACTGAACGCCGTGCTGGATCCCAACGGCCTCGTATCACTAGCAGTCGAGACGACAGGCATCTTATAGGCATGACTGTAACGGATCGTGTAGCCACGTCTCGAGTCAACAGATGGGGACGATTGCAAGACAACAAACATCTGCACGAACAGTTCGACGACGTTTGCAGCAGCATGAACGATCAGCTCGGAGACCATGGCTGCGTATATCCTTGACGTTGCATCACAGACAGGAGCGCCTGCGATGGTGTCCTCAACGACGAACCTGGGTGCACGAATGGCAAAACGTCATTTTTCCGGATGAATCCAAGTTATGTTTACAGCATCATGATGGTAGCATCCGTGTTTGGCGACATCGCGGTGAACGCACATTGGAAGCGTGTATTCGTCATCACCATACTGGCGTGTCACCCGGCGTGATGGTATGGGGTGCCATTGGTTACACGTCTCGGTCACCTCTTGTTCGCATTGACGTTACATTTCTTCATTCGATCCCTGCGAAACCCTACATTTCACCAGGATAATGCACGACCGCATGTTGCAGGTCCTGTACGGGCGTTTCTGGATACAGAAAATGATCGACTGCTGCCCTGGCCAGCTCATTCTCCAGATCTCTCGCCAATTGAAAGCGTCTGGTCAATGGTGGCCCAGAAACTGGCTCGTCACAATACGCCAGACACTACTCTTGATGAACTGCGGTATCGTGTTGAAGCTGCATGGGCAGCCATACATATACATGCCATCCAAGCTCTGTTTGACTCAATGCCCAGTCGTATCAAGGCCGTTATTACGGCCAGAGGTGGTTGTTCTGGGTACTGATTTCTCAGGATCTATGCACCGAAATTGCGTGAAAATGTAATCACATGTCAGTTCTAGTATAATAAATTTGTCCAAAGAATACCCGTTTACCATCTGCATTTCTTCTTGGTGTTGCAATTTTAATGGCCAGTAGTGTAAAAGTTATTCCAGACGTTAGTCCGACTTGAATCCGGTATTAAACTATTTATTGCTTTTATGTTCCAAAGCTGCCATATGATCGTTAATATACACCCAGAAAATCCAGACAGAATACACAAGTATGACAAAATATCTAACGTAACAGTATATTCGTGCCTACGCATTATGTTGCAGGAGAGTGATGGAAGCTTCCATCGTGCTTGCTTCGCTGAACGGAGCAGTTCCGATGAGACGAGCAGCTGACGCGGAGTATTTCCGGGGACGCCAGTGCATTCCCCGAATCCTATTTATACGGCGCATTAGATCGCGTAAATAGAACACAAGGTTATCTCCCAGTGTGACACAGTCCGCTTATCTAGTCACCCTCGGCTCGCCAGGAACGTAGCGCGGCATGTCTACGTCGGCACGTGTGCCTCCGAGTCACCGCTCCCTACAGAGTAATCCAAATAAACGCGCTTACGCATTCCCCAGCGTTTCCCGGAAGTTCACGACTTAACCGCCGGTATTACGGTTCACGATAACGTTGTATTCGCGCCTTGTGCGTCGTTACCCTAGCTGCGCAGTAATCACGTCCACTAATTTTCATCCTTGAAACGTCAGTCCACAAATCCAGTTCTCTTACGCCGTCGACCGATACATATCCTACGGTGTTAAACAATAGAAAGTCTTAGTTTTTTTTTTGAAGGATTTTGGGAAACTGCAGTGCATCTGTACGACGAATCGTATGCGAGACGCTAATGCGACAATTTCAATAGTACTGTTACAGCGTTTGGTGTCTTTTAACAAGTAGGCGCCACAGTAGACATCGAACGAGTACGTGCTGCTAGGATCGTAAAAGGACAGTGTACTTTATATGGAAGTGTAACGGTAATGCTAGAAGTTCGCAGCTCGTGGTCGTGCGGTAGCGTTCTCGCTTCCCACGCCCGGGTTTCCGGGTTCGATTCCCGTCGGGGTCAGGGATTTTCTCTGCCTCGTGATGACTGGGTGTTGTGTGATGTCTTTATGTTAGTAAGGTTTAAGTAGTTCTAAGTTCTAGGGGACTGATGACCATAGATGTTAAGTCCCATAGTGCTCGGAGCCATCTGAACCACCCATCTGTAATGCTAGAAGAACTCTAATGGTAATTTTCTCGTACGAGAAATCAGTGATCTCGCTTTATGATTTAATAAATGCAATACTTCGTATGAAATTTTATTAATTATTAATAAAACGCGGTCTAGACTGCTTCGTTCATTAAATGAAATATCAAACTTTCGAAGAAAGACGACGTGCAGGGGTTGGAGAGAAATATGGAAACACCTCGAGAAATGCATCTTTGAACATAAATACAGATGCTAGCCAGGCTGTAGGTTGCGCTGATGTTTTTGACCACGAACAGCATCCGTACAGTGTCGTCAATACGTTGCAAATATCAGTCGTGGTCAGGAGAGTGTCCTCTAATTCTAATATGTGTGAAACTTATGGGACTTGACTGTTAAGGTCATCAGTCCCTAAGCTTGCACACTACTTAACCTAAATTATCCTAAGGACAAACACACACACACACCCATGCCAGAGGGAGGACTCGAACCTCCGCCGGGAGGAGAGTGTCCTGCGTTGTTGTGAGTGCAATAAGTGGAGATAAGTGAACTCGAACGCGGGCAGATTGTTGGTGCATGTGGTGGATGTTCACTTAATGAAGGTGGCCGAAGTGTTCGAGTTCCAAGAGGCTCCGTATCGAAGATTTATGCACTGAAGAGCCAAATAAACTGATACACCTGCATAATATAGTAGAGTTCCCCCCCCCCCCCCCCCCCGAGCATGCATAAGTGTGGCAACACACGACGTGGCATGGACTCGAATAACGTCTTAAGTAGTGCTGGAGGGAATTGATACCATAAATCCGTAAGAGTAAGAGCGGGTGGAGGTGTCTTCTGAACAACATGTTGCAAAATATCCCAGATATGCTCAATAACGTTCATGTCTCAGGAGTTCGTTGGCCAGTGAATGTGTTTAAACTCCTGGAGCCAATCTGTAGTAATTCTGAACGTGTGGGGTGTCGCATTCTCCTGCTGGAATTTCCCATGTCCGTCGGAATGCTCAATGTACATGAGTCGATGGAGGTGTTCATACATGATACTTACGTACGTGTCACCTGTCAAGAGTCGTATCTAGACGTTTCAGGGGTCCAATATCACTACATCTGCACACGTACCAAACCATTACATAGCCTCCACCAGCTTCAACAGTCCCCTGCTGACATGCAGGGTCCATGGATTCATGAGGCTATCTTCATACCAGTACACGTCCATCCGTAGTGTCAATAGAAGAGGAATAGGGAAGTGGGTCGAATACCAGTGATAAAGACCACGAGGAAGAGAGAGGTAGTGTCAGTGAGAAGTGACAGCAGCAGTGGGAAGGAATGAATGAGACAGCAGCAGTCAGAGTGACAGGGAGACAATGACAGCGTGAGGAAACAGTAACAGCAGGCAGAACGACTGTGGCTTTGAGACAGGAGACAGTGATAAAGATACACAAAGACATAATGACAATGAGTTGGAGTGAGTGAGTGAGTAACAAGAGGCAGTTGGGAGTGGGTGTGTCTGAGCGGCTTACAGCGATGGATTAGTGGGTGCAAACGAGTTAGAATTAGGGGAGATTGTGAGAGTGAGAGGTGAGTTGCATGTTAAAAAGAGCACGAATATGTTCGCATGCCAAAATATCACAAAATTTTTGAAGTGCTGAGGAAGGTAGACTGTGTCAGGTGGTACCCTACTTTTCAACGAGAGTCTTTTAAACAGGAGCATACTTGTTTTCCGCTCATTCTTTATACTTCAGTACAGCAGCACAGGTTGAGTAAGTGTATGTGCCAAATATTGAGTTAGAAACGCAAATGAAATACTAACACGTGTGGTGAATACGGATGGGCTGGCTGTGTTACCACTTTGACAGATACACAGCGTTTCCGACAACAACAGAAAACTGCCTTGTCGCTCTGTGTATGTAATGCTGCTACACGCAGCATTCCTTACTGATTAAGTGAATCTCAAGGGCGGGAGTCAGGTGTAAGATTGAGACTTAATCGGGTATTAAGACGACGACAGGTACGTGCACGATAAATCCAGTTACGACTGACGAAGATTAATGGAAAGATCGCTACATTCTTTAGCAAGTGCTGTTACGTCAGTGTCATTACTGACAGCTGATTAGTGATAGTTACCAGCGTCAAGGCATAAGTGCATCATTTTATTCTTTCCCTTGCCTACGTGGGCGTCAATAGAGGATTTCAAAATGTAATTAAGGTATACATTTCTCAATAATTTACGAAGTATGAAATTTATCGAGACTACACTACTTGCCCTTCTATACAATATACTCTGGAGATCTTACTGATACGGGGTTCTACGTTTTTACTAGAAACTCGTTGTTTCTGTGACCCTTCTTTTGCCTACATATACGAAACGACTCTACGAACATGATGACAGTGCTCATCGTATGCCACGCGGGGTAGCTGCGCGGTCTAGGGCGTCTTGTCACAGTCCGGGCGGCTGCCCCCGTCGGAGGTTCGAATCCTCCCTCGGGCATGGGTGTGTGAGTCGTCCTTAGCGTAAGTTAGTTTAAGTTAGATTAAGTAGTGCGTAAGCTTAGGGACCGATGACTTCAGCAATTTGGTCCCATAAGACCTTACAACAAATTTCCAAATTTTTTACTCATCGCGTTGTCTTAATTCAAGGAGGTCTACAGTAGAAACGTAAACAAAGCAATCTATAAATGATCCTAGTTTAGCGCCTGTATGTCCTCTTTATATACTTCTTCTCTTTATTTATAGTAAATAGATAACATATCACATGAAGAACTTTAGTGGTGGTCACTTATAAAAACATAATACACGGTCTAAATTCTAAAAACGATAGATTACCTATATTGTTAAAAGCAAAATCGACTGCTCTTATAAGGAGTATCACAATTTGGAGCAATATGTAGACATGCCAAATGTTTATACACAAAATTTACCTCGTGTATAATGGTAGAATTGTTCCCATGTTTTTATAATTTACAATGTTTCGTTCAAATGGCTCGGAGCACTATGGGACTTAACTGCTGAGGTCATCAGTCCCCTAGAACTTAGAACTACTTAAACCTAGCTAACCTAAGGACATCACACACATCCATGCCCGAGGCAGGATTTGAACCTGCGACCGTAGCGGTCGCGCGGTTCCAGACTGTAGCGCCTAGAACCGCTCGGCCACCCCGGCCGGCTACAATGTTTCGTAAATTTATACATCTCTGTAGCGCGAAAATTCATTTATTAGTTTTACGTCTTATGTATGTATTGTCATGAATTCTAGAAAGATATACCCGTCATTGTTGTAAGGTTTTTAGAGTTCGAATTCCCTGTTGTGATTTTATACTCGAACACCGCTAAAGTTTTCCTTTTGACACACTTTTGTTATAAAGTGTGCATGTTGCCACTAAACTAGCGCCATATAACGGTCGTTTTGTATACCTTTTTGTGGGGGTTGCTTTATCTGGCAATTATCTCTCGTTTGTGGTGCAGACGGATAGTACTGCTTGTCTTAATACTATTTACTGAGTGCTGTCTTCAGTCATGCTTGAGGAGCATTAATGATACGTGCCGCAGTACAAGTCCAAAAGTCGGGGACTCTATGCCCAGTCGGTATTTTTTCTCTCAGTTATCGCTCCGTTAATCCCTGGCAATCATTTGTCAATGTGAAAAATCCCGAAGTCTACATTAAACTATAAGTCGCCTTATAACTGGACAAACACGGCGACTGCAACGCAGTACCAGTCTCCTCACCTACAAAGCCTTGATGAAACCCATTCTCTCATCGCCAGCGTCGGGCAGTTATCCGCTCCACCTATTTTGTACACTACACGCAACACCATCAAGGTGGTGAGCAACAGGCATGAAGCGAACTATATGCTTGGACAAACAAATGATACGCATTTCGGTGCAACATTCTTTATATAAAGAAAAATTACGCAGAGGGTACCCCATTCACATATCAAATTTGAAAGTTGTTTGTTTATGGGAAGAGCCTGTTATGCCTCATGTAGGAAGGAGAAACGTCTCCCAGACGTGTTGGAATTCGAGAGCGGCAGGACCATGCTATCGAGACTGCGGAGTATGTTTTGCGGTACTGCTGCTCGCGTTGGTCGGAATCCCACGACTGTGATGCAGATGTGTAACTGTAGTTTTCAGTATGGCCATACTCATCACCTTGCGGGGTATCAGCAGCCCAATGAGACTAGCGCCCGAGAGGACGGACATAGTGCTCGGTCGACTGTGATGGATCATTCAACCTCACGTGCCTTGAGCCACGAAATGGGATTGTTTGCAGCAATACAACAACGCACACGGGCAGTGCGACGACTTGTGGATGAAGTACCATCTACCGGAATTGTGACCACTTCTTGCGGCTTCTCTTTACATGGCAGCAGAGAGAGGCGTGCCCTCAGTGGTCTGTCCAATAACACTGTACTCAGAAGTAGCATCACACAGTCTTTTGAGGCCCGCATCTCGTGGTCGTGCGGTAGCGTTCTCGCTTCCCACGCCCGGGTTCCCGGGTTCGATTCCCGGCGGGGTCAGGGATTTTCTCTGCCTCGTGATGGCTGGGTGTTGTGTGCTGTCCTTAGGTTAGTTAGGTTTAAGTAGTTCTAAGTTCTAGGGGACTTATGACCACAGCAGTTGAGTCCCATAGTGCTCAGAGCCATTTGAACCATTTGAACAGTCTTTTGAGACAAGTCCTTGTTCTATGTACAGCACCACTGTGGACGTATCTGTGTGGGTGGAGGATCCGAGGAGAAGAAACGTTGAAAGGTGGCTACACTGAGCCACAGCGCCAGAGAGTATTGTTCCGCCGCCTCCACTGGCAGTGATTATTGAGACGCAGCGACAGGCAGTTCTTGCCGAGAAGTTGTGGTGGACACTGCGTGTAGCTGAAGTTAGAGTGAGATGCGGTAGTGGAGAGTGTTGTTCCATGTTTATGCAGTTATTTGATGGGAGAGATAGCAGATGTTGTTCAAATGGAGATATTGTAATGATCTGAGTGCTTTTCGTCAATATAAATTAAGGTAACTAACGACTGTTCCTTATTTTCTTATTATTTGTGTGTCCTGAATAATGCTTCATTACAGGTTCAGTCAACAAAGCATCTGGCGTGTGTTCTTGTATTAGAGTGTAATTCTGGGTTTCTTGCACAATTATAGTATTTCTAATTTTCTTTTATCACGTCAGTATAAATGATATTTAAAAATTCTTGTCTTGTTGAAGAAGAACCGTGCCAGATGTGCGTTGAGTCATACTACCACATACAGAACAGCTACACTTGTGCTATGTTGGCTTCGTAGATTTTATAGTTGATGGGGACTTAATTAATTAACTGTGTTAACGAAAATTTTGTTTCATTGTTTGTTGTTATTCTATGCAGTCAGATTGCGTACGAAAACTAGTCAGGGCCAGCCGTTTACGAGACTTGCGTAATCGGACATACAGCTACTAAAAATATTTGCATTCATATTTAATTTTAATTAAGCCCCCATGCACGTGGCGACCGCTGCTTCGGATCGTCCCTTGGAATTCTTCTGATTGCAAAAATAGTAGACAGTAGTATTGTTGTAGTAATCTGTAGTTCAGTAATTGTAGTCTATTTTGCATGTGTAGATTGGTAATTGTCATTCTTCTATTGTTCGTTAATCGTGTTTGAAGGAAGCATTTCGTGTGATTGATATTGTTGGTGATAAAGTGTCATTGTGTATAAATTTTCGTACAGTGACGAATTTTGTATGTTTTGTAAATGATTACGCGATCGATGAAAAAGGCAAAAATGATGGATAGTGAGAATGACGAAATTGTTAACATGGCGAACTCGCCAACAGAGGAAAACAGTATCATGAATAATGAAGTGGAAAACAATTTAATCAGTCGAGAAAATAGTCCGGAACCATTTCAAAATTTTTCTCAACCAGAAAATTCACAGAATCCGAGATTAACGACAGAAGATTCTGGAATAGTATCGAACACAGATAGCCTTATGGCTATGCAGAAGGAAGTTAGTATTGCGGAAAATGTTAGGGGCGAAAAGAATTCTGAACCATTTAATATGGAGCAGTTGATGAGTGCTATATTAAATATGGGATCACAGTTACGATCTGAAATTAAAACTGATATGGGAACAATGCAAACTCAGTTTAGATCTGAATTAAAAACAGATATGGAAACACGGTTAGACTCATTGGGATCGCAGTTAGGATCTGAATTAAAAACAGAGATAGGAACAATTAAAACCGAGATGGGAACTTTGGAAACACGGTTAGATTCACGAATAGGGACATGTTTCAAAAATATGAAAGATGAATTAAAGAAAGAAATTCGAGAAGAGGTACAACCGATTTTGTATGCTCACAATAATAGATTAGTTGCAGTAGAGATTAGACAAAGGGAACAGGATAGAGAACAGGAAGAAAGAGATCGCGTGATAGTACAGAAATTTTCAGAGTTAAATTTACAACGTGCTAAAGATAAGGAACAAATATTTGAGAGAATCGAGGAATCCGTACCAAATGACAGATTAAATAACCTAACACAACAGTATGAACAGTTAACTACTAAATGCGTTAATACTGAAACGCGAGTCGCGACACTTACGGAAGACGTAACTAAACAGAAAGAACAAATTGGTGACTTATCGGAAAGAGTGGAGGAGATTTCAGATAAATTGACAAATCTTAGTTTAAATGGGGACAGAGATTCAGATGACACAGCTCCATTGCCATTTTCAGAAACCGAAGAGTACCAGAGCGTAAATAAACATGTTGAAAATCAGGGAAAATTTAATGAACGCGTGAAAAGGGAATTTGAGGCATTAAAAAAGCAAGTCAAACAAATTGAAGGCGAAATCGTAGGAAAAGATAGCAGAAGAAATTTAGAATCACAGATACCAGAGGGGTTTGAAGAAAACAATTTGTTTCATTTACGGGATGCAACAAGAGAGCGCCAGGCGCGCGAACTTGACAATAATCGGCATTCGGACTGGGACAGACGCGGTAGGTCTTTGTCGCCACGAGGCGAAAACTTTGACTATAAACACTTTTTGACTGTTCGGAAATTTAAGATCTTCCGCAATTCTAAGAATGACATACATCCATGTGCATGGTTAGATCAATTTATGTACGCACTTCCACCAAATTGGCCACTAAGTCACAAACTGGAATTTATGTGTGGATATTTAGAAAACGAACCGGCGACGCGGATGCGCGCACTCATTAGAGATTGTAATAATCTGAATGATTTTTATCATGCATTTTTATCGGCATATTGGTCCGAAAACACACAAGACAGAGTCAAACATAGTCTGATTATGCAGCGTAATTTTAAACAGTCTGAGTTCCGCACGCCGGCAGAATATTTTGAAGACATGATTCGAAAGAATCAGTTCCTTTCCAACCCTTATAGCCCGACTGAATTAATTCGCATTTGTTTAACTAAGCTGCCACAATCCATAAGACAAATTGCTTTAGCCGGAAGATGTAAAGACGACATTGAGTCTTTTAAGACTTTGTTGCAAGAACTTGAGTATGACAACGACGATGGGACTTCCTGTAATTTTTTCAGTAACAGTAATTACAGTAGATTTTCAGAGAAAAGGGATAGTGATCGGAACGGGCGTTATATGGGTAATGTTGAGAATGACAGACGTAACAGACAGGACAATAGATACCAGCCCTATGACAATAACAGACGTTCTAACAGAAATTACACAGACAATTATAATAACGGTAATTCGTACCGGAATGATCAATCATACGGAAACAGTAATCGGCATTATCAAGACAGAAATTATTCAAACAGTAATAGAAATTCTTACTACAGAAATAATCAGGGTAGTAGATACAACAATAATTTCAGAAGTGACAGTCGAAACTACACAAGAAGTAGCTATGCAGACAGACAGGAAAACAGAAATTTTAATAACAGACACAACCAAGAATTTGTATCTAACAGACAGGAGGGACTTAATTGGCATCCTCCACGTGACAGAACTTCAGAGAGACAAGTGCAAATCGTAGAAATGGATCCGCGAAATGACACGAATAATCAAAGACGTGACGCAAACAATCGACAATGACTAGCAGCTTCGGCTTCTGGCAGCAATATAGACGGTTCAGAAAGTAATGACACTACGGCTTTACACTACGTACGCCTGGAAGACATGAGAGACATTTTGTCAGACGAAAAGGAAAATAATGTAGACGCATTTTTACATCCTGTTATTGAAGTATGTGTGGGTAAGAATAAGTTCACTGCAGTTTTAGATTCTGGGAGCCCATTGAACGTCATTAGTGAATCAGTTTTTCGTATATGTGAAAGGACTATTGCCTGTCCTGTGTTACCTATTTCTAAAACTACAATTCGAGGAGCGATTTCTGGAAAAGGTGTAGAAGTTAAACAACAGACCAACCTAAATTTCAATTGTCAAGGATACGAATTTTCTGCTAATTTTATTATTGTTCCATTACTCAGTACACAAATTATATTAGGTATGGAGTTTCTTAACGCACATAAGGCAATTTTGAACTTTAAAGAAGGAAGTGTGAATTTGACTATTGCCGGAATGCCGAAAAGTTTGAAATTTTTCGAGTGTTTAACAAGATCTGAGTCAGATACAAAATGTTTAAGGTTTCTTACTTCTGATGTTTTCGTTGAGCATTATGACGACAATGTGTTTATTCATGACAATGACAATAGATACAGAGACGCGATGGATGATATAATTAATAGCGAAGAACTGATTAATGAAATGGTTAAGAAAGCTGAAATGCCAGATGACGTTGCAAGAGAAGAGCTGCACCAAATTTTGACTTCACATGCTACAGTGTTTAGTCATCACACGGGAACTATACAAGGCTTACAATATTTATTTAAAGTAAAAGAACACACACCATTTCGGGGGAAAACGTAAGCTATTCCTTTGGCTTACAGAGACAAGGTTAAGAATGAACTTCAGTACATGTTAGATCAGGGCATTATTGAGCCTGCAGTCAGTCCTTATACTAGCCCATTACACGTTGTTCTTAAAAAGGATGGGTCAATTCGTTTGGTTCTGGATTCCAGACAGATAAATAATATCATCATTCCTGAAACTGACCGCCCACAAAATTTAGATGAACTTCTTCAACATTTCCATGGAATTAAAGTTTTATCCACGATTGACATGCGCGCAAGTTTTTGGCAAATAGAACTCCACCCTGATTGTAGAAAATATACTGCCTTTTAGCCTTTGGTAACTGTTACCAGTTTCGGAAATTACCGTTTGGACTTACGGTATCTTCAGCAGCATTCATTCGTAGTTTAAACGAAATTTTACCTGTTTATCTTCGTGACAATATTACTTCATATGTTGACGACATTCTTATTGCTAAACATTCTTGGAGTGAGCACAACAAAATTTTGGATTCATTGTTACGTATCTTTGCAAGAGTTGGCATTACTGTGAACTTGGAGAAATCTGAATTTGGTCGTTCACAGGTGAAATTTCTCGGTCACATTATTTCTACAGAAGGTATTCTTCCTGATCCAGAGAAATTAGACGCTATTCGTAACTATGCTGTTCCTACCACAAAACGTGATGTTCGTAGTTTTCTTGGTGTCTGTAATTTTCTTAGACGCTTTGTTAGATTGGACAATTTGGCCACACCTCGTTTATGTGAACTATCTGGAAAGAAATCTAATTGGTGTTGGGATGAGGAAGCTCAGTCAGAATTTGAACAACTCCGTGATGCTTTAGTTGCTGCTCCACTTCTTTCACACCCGGATTTATCCAAAGATTTTTGTTTGGCGACGGACTCATCATACAAAGGCCTAGGTGCACATTTATTTCAAGAGATAGAAGAAAACGGCGTTGTAGTACAAAGGACTATTGCATTTGGAAGTCGTGTTCTTTCTAAATCAGAAAAGAATTATTCGATTACGGAACTTGAAGCTTTGGCTGTTGTTTGGGCTTTTACAAAATTTCGGACATTCTTGTTTGGCAGACATACTAAGGTTTACACCGATCATCGAGCTCTGGAATTTCTTATGTCAACAAAATTAACTCACGGCAGATTGTCACGATGGGCGTTGTACCTACAGGAATTTGATTTTAGTATTGTTTACATACAGGGTTCTTCAAATATTGTTGCTGATGCTTTATCACGTGCACCTATGGGTTTGAAACAAAGTGCTGAAGAGGACTGCAAGGAAAACAATTATTGTTTGATGTATATTCAAGGTGTTGCGTTTGAGAACTTTATTTCGTCTTCGCTCCAGGACATCGCTAAGGAGCAAAATAAGGATCCAATCTGGAAGGACATTAAGGAGAAGTGGAAGAGAAAGGAAAGCGTAGCGATTAGACAGCATTATTTAGTTCGCAATGACATTCTTTTTAAACGAAAATCGGTCGACAACTCTGTTTGGTTAGTTTGTATTCCTGATGAGTGGGTTAATAAGCTGTTTTGGTATACGCATTTCAGTTATGCACACTTTGGTCCCAGAAAATGCTTTCATAAATTACGAGAAAATTGCTACTTCAATAATATGGAAAAACGTATTCGATTTGTTCTTGCCAAATGCCAATTATGTCAAAAGGCTAAGCCGCCGACAGTTTCTCACAGAGCACCGTTGTTTCCTATCATTCCAGCGAAATTAAAGGACATGGCTGCAGTCGATTTGTTCGGTCCAGTGGTTCGATCTACTAATGGTTTTGCGTACATTTTCGTAGCAGTGGAGTTGACATCAAAATATGTGTGTTTTACACCGTTACGCAAAGCAACAGCTCGTTCAGTATCTAATGCTTTCATTAACCATTTTCTTAAAGAAGTGGGTCATGTTGATAAGGTTATATCAGATAATGGATCACAGTTTCGTTCTAAAATTTGGCTTCGTACTCTACAGCGTCGTAAAATTAAACCAATTTTCATTTCACTTTTTCACCCTCAATCTAACCCTTCAGAGAGATGGATGAAGGAAATCAATAAATTGTGTCGTCTTTATTGTCATCAGAATCACAGAACTTGGGATCAGTATCTTCATATTTTTCAAAACATTCTGAATGAACTTCCTAACGACTCAACTTCTTTACCACCTATACTGATACTAAAAAACAAAGCACCGACAAATCGCATTTCTGAAATCGTTCCTTTTCCGCCTAGACGGAAACTGCGGCATTCTGAAGTTGTCAACCTGGCTCTACAAAATATTGCATCTGCGGCTGCTAGAAGAGAGAAATCAGCTAAGCGTCCTGGTCGTTTAAAAATCTTGTCAGTTGGTCAGAAGGTGTTAATTAAGGCTCATCGTTTGTCTCACAAAGGAAAAGGCTTGTGTCGGAAATTTTTTCTGCTTTATAACGGCCCATATATAATTCGCAAAATTATTCATGATAACACTGTCGAAGTAGAAACTCTTAAATCACGAAGCTCTAAGGGAATACATCATATATCTAACGTTAAAATTTTTGTGGAATGATATACTTTTGAAAAATTTTTGTAGAATGACATACTTGTGAGAAACTAACAGCTACATGTAAACATACGGAGAGTACAAGGATACCGCGCTGTGTTTTGGCGGCGGCATATACTCAAAGCAACAGTCAAGTCTGCGCGCCGCACAAGGCAGTCGTTGACCGCAAACAATCACTTCCTACGTCACGCGCCTACAGCTGATCGAGCGCTCAGTGCGAATGCACTGACAGCCGTAAATAAATACACAGTCTAATTTCTCCGACTAAATTCAGTATAAAGCTATAGTGACTTGATGAATTCTGTTATTAACATTCAGTATTTTTCAGGATACGGTTCTATAAAATATTCAAGAACTTCAGGTAAATTCTGTGCGTGTCCGACGTTAAGACGACTTGCTATTGAGAAAATTTCAGGAAAAATGTCATTTCGAAGAAGAAAGTAATAAACTAAAAAAGGTAACTATTAATTGAGTTTATTTTTCAGGTAACATATTTCCACTTAGGTACGTACTTTAGACGTAATTTGCTGCTCGCGATTACGTGATTCATACTTTGTGCTAATTACATGTTCTATGAAATTACTTGTGAAGCGACGTGCTTGCGTACGTTAACTGATTTTGACAATGATTATTAATGAACTGAGTTGTAACTTGTGTATATTATGCATCGCTTGGCTGCTATGCTTTTTCACTGATGTCATATTCTTTTTATTATGTGCCTGCTGTGCTTATTTATTTAAATTATAATTGTCACCTGATTAATTGTGCTGATGTGGTTAGGTATGTAAGTTATACTTTGTGAATTATCTGCTTGCGCCTTCATGTTTACTTATTAAGATACGATGCTAATGACCTGTTTAGTACGTAAGATATATGCTTACTGCTATGCGTGTGGATTGCACATTTACACATTTCTGCTTGTTGTCATAACTATACTTTAATTTGGTATATAGCAATACTGATGTACAGTGTACGGACATGGAGTGTGGGTTACGATGTGGTATGGGTTACGGATTGTTCGCTTGGCGAAGCCTCGTTATAGAAATTGTGCTGCATCCACTTGTTGACATTCTGTTCACTACTGGTATATTTACTCGCTGTTGCTTGTTTTGCTTACGCTTAGTGCTTTATATTTTAACATAAGAAAATGAACTGCAGTAATTCGACGAGCGACTTTAGTACAAGAAACATCATAGAAGTCACATGAGCTGGAGGTTTTATGAAAGCTGTATAAATGTATGCCAATAGGAAGGAAGCTAACGACATGACATACCAACACAGTTCTTACACTGCATTTTTCGTGAGCAATTGAAATAGGAAGTGACACTTGACACAAGAAATACTCCACATGTTTGCTTCTGTTTGCCATAATTCTTGAAGTGGTGTACACACTGTGAAATATTAGGATCATTCACACTCCGTAATCGTACTTAATTACTGAGAGTTATTCGAACTAAGTCTGTTAGAGGTCATGTATGCATTCTTTGTTATTAATTCATAATGAGTAGAAGATTTTGGTCAGATGGATTACACAGAGGCTGTGTGTTGACAGTGTGTCTTCGGATTGTATGGGATGAGGAGGTTTGCATTAGGATTTTATCTGTACTCGATCGAGGAGACTGACTAGAGGAAAGAGTTGTTATGGAAGTGAAATGATACTGGCAATAAGGTTTATATGTATCGACGTATTGAAGAGGTATTATTGAGGTATTGAGATTATATGAAGTTGATTGGAGTTTTAGTGTATAAGAGGTAAAATAAGTGAGGTGCATTTTTTTTTTTTTTTTGTTCGTCTATATGGAACAAGGAGGATGAAGATAGCAGACTAGAACACTAAAATGGAAGGAGGATTGTCTACACACACTTTGTTAAATCACTAAGCAGTATGTACTTTTTTTTTTTGGAGAGAGGAAGTTGCATATCTTGGCACACTGACAGTTGTTCAGCAACTGTACATTTTGATCTGGCTTGGCAAACATTGGTCTTGACATGATGACTATGACGTTGACTTAACTATTATTGACTGTTATACATTGCTGTCACTACTACTTGATACACATGATGAACATGAAATTTGACAGAAGTGGATTCAGACAGTTAACACTATACAATTACACAGTAGTACTTAATGTGGATGAAAGATGAGTGAGTGTGTTTTGTGTGTTTTCCTTTCCTAATCCTACCCACCTATCTCCTAAATATTATTTTATTTGTTTGTAGTGGCTTGCACTGACACCAATAAATATTATAGGTTTACTGATGTTTGTGTATTTGTAATAGTAATATGACAATTATCTGACATTATTTGTGTGTTTGTTATGATTTGTATGTTTAGCGTAAGAGCATTGATAATAATTTTGTAAAAGCAATTGTGTGTGCATTCAAACTGTTGTTCACACCTGCACCTGTTCAAATTGATGTGTGACAATTAGAAATGTTTAATTTCTGCTGATGAACTGTCTGATTAGTGATAGTGAAGATTATGGACTGATGTCTGCACCTGCTCAACATTGCTGGGTGCCACTGATGGACTGCATCTATTGAAATAATGTCACTTGTTGGTGTCTGCACCTGTTCAACATTGCTGGGTGCCACTGATGGAACTGATTCTACTGAGATGATGTCACCTGTTGCTGTTGCTGTTTGCACCTACTCAACATTGCTGGGTGCCATTGATGAACTGCTTCTACTGAGAAATGTGACTTGTTGCTGTGTGTACCTCTTCAACATTGCTGGGTACCACAAATGGAACTGCTTCTACTGAAACTATGTTACTTCTTGCTGTCTGCACCTACTCAACATTGCTGGGTGCCACTGATGAACTGCTTCTACTGAAATGATATCACCTGTTGGAGTCTGCACCTACTCAACATTGCTGGGTGCTACTGCTGGAACTGTCAACTACTTGTTGTGAAAATTTGTATAAACTGATTTTTTTATGTATTACTGTTTGCGAAAAGTTATGAGACTCTTACCTGTACATATTCGTCATTGCTGACGCTATTGATTGAACTGTTTAACCACATAATACTTGTGTAAACTATTATGTAAAGTCACATGTATGAAAGAATTTGTATTGCTTGGTGTATTTTATATATTAGGCTATTGAAAGGTCAGTGCAAAGCCAAAATTTTATCTAGTTATATGATATTTACGTATTAATATTATCTTTTATTTTTGTCTGTATTTTTTTTGACGAATTTGGTGGTATTTTCACCACCAATGCTGGCAAAAATACCATCAAATTCTAGCCCGTGGAGGAAGGGCATATGAAAGGTGGCTACACTGAGCCTCAGCGCCAGAGAGTATTGTTCCGCCGCCTCCACTGGCAGTGATTATTGAGACGCAGCGACAGGCAGTTCTTGCCGAGAAGTTGTGGTGGACACTGCGTGTAGCTGAAGTTAGAGTGAGATGCGGTAGTGGAGAGTGTTATTCCATGTTTATGCAGTTATTTGATGGGAGAGATAGCAGATGTTGTTCAAATGGAGATATTGTAATGATCTGAGTGCTTTTCGTCAATATAAATTAAGGTAACTAACGACTGTTCCTTATTTTCTTATTATTTGTGTGTCCTGAATAATGCTTCATTACAGGTTCAGTCAACAAAGCATCTGGCGTGTGTTCTTGTATTAGAGTGTAATTCTGGGTTTCTTGCACAATTATAGTATTTCTAATTTTCTTTTATCACGTCAGTATAAATGATATTTAAAAATTCTTGTCTTGTTGAAGAAGAACCGTGCCAGATGTGCGTTGAGTCATACTACCACATACAGAACAGCTACACTTGTGCTATGTTGGCTTCGTAGATTTTATAGTTGCTGGGGACTTAATTAATTAACTGTGTTAACGAAAATTTTGTTTCATTGTTTGTTGTTATTCTATGCAGTCAGATTGCGTACGAAAACTAGTCAGGGCCAGCCGTTTACGAGACTTGCGTAATCGGACATACAGCTACTAAAAATATTTGCATTCATATTTAATTTTAATTAAGCCCCCATGCAACGTTCACAGACTGCATTCATCATCGTCACAACTTCCTAGCATCTGGAGTGATGGTATGGGTCGCCACTGCATACGCGTATGCTCCCGCACCCCAGCCAACACTCGGTTGGCCGCGGGCTTTCAGGTAAAGTGAGAGCCCGCGGCCACCGAACGTTGGCTGTGGTGAGGGAGCACGCTTCTGACGTTCGAGCAAAGTACAGCTATTGACATGGTACACACGTGCCGTTTATTTTACATTTTATGCGAGTCTTTTGCCCTTTTGGGAGTTCTGTATTAATGTTGGACCATGCCTCTTTAGGCAGTATGTAGTTTTAGTGTGTTCCGAAGAAGGCGTGGTTATCCGCGCCGAAACATAGATCAACACCCGGTTTCTATATGCAGTCGAGGCGGATTCTTTATAATCATTATGTACATCCGAGTTTCGATCCCAGAATGCAGCAAACACACTGTTTCTCTTGCACCTGCAAGTGGCAACCTAATCTCATGGTCACCTCATTTGCTACAGCAAGAAACTACCGATGCTTGCAACTAAAACTAGTTAGACAGAATTATGTAAACTGAAGGTGGAGCGGGAGAAAGGTAAGGGACTACTGAAATCATCTACATCGGGACTTTGTGCAGAATCAGCGACCGTGAGTGAAAAGTGTGTCCTGGACTGCGGTTCGATCCCGGTATCTTCTGTTTACTTTGCAGTTGCATCAACCACTGTGCCACCCAGACACAGTATTTATCGTGATGGCGTGGACGCCTCCCGACAGACTCCCACTCCCACATAGCGCCCCCTACTCGCAGTCCCCATCCATGTCCTCCATGCTCGCTACTTCGAGATTCCCGCATGAGGTCGTATTTGTGCATCCGCACTGAAGGTCGTGGATTCACTGCCCATCGAGGCGAATTAATTACATGAATACGTGGTGTCTCTTCTTTCGGGCCGGCCGCGGTGGCCGACCGGTTCTAGGCGCTCAGATGGGAACCGCGCGACTGCTGCGGTCGCAGGTTCGAATCCTGCCTCGGGCATGGATGTGTGTGATGTCCTTAGGTTAGTTAGGTTTAAGTAGTTCTAAGTTCTAGGGGACTGATGACCACAGATGTTACGTCCCATAGTGCTCAGAGCCATTTGAACCATTCTTCTTTCGGACATGTCTGAAAGACACATTCATATTTTGCACATCGATAACGGATACTGTCTCCAAATACAGTGCTTCCGATAGTATACATCTCAGGAGCGTACATCAGCTATTGTTATGAGATGATGATGATCGTATGGCATCGTTGGCCGGAAGGCCCCATGCGGGGAAGTTCGGCCGCCGTATTGCAAGTCCTTTTTAGTTGACGCCACTTCGGCGACTTCTGAGTCAATGATGACGGAATGATGATGAAGGACACACAACACCAAGTCATCACAGAGAAAATCCCTGACCCCGCCGTGAATCGAACCCGGGACCCAGTGCGCGGGAAGCGAGAACGCTACCGCAATTGTTATGAGAGATCTGTGCTTTCTGCGCAGTTTCGTTGCCTTATATTAATACCGTTGGAGCGGTGTGTGTTTTGGCAATGAGCTTTCTAGTACACCGGACATCGTTGGCGTGCAAAGCTTATATGGATGATTCTTTTATGAGGATGTAAAAAAAAATCAAATTTTGGTCGTTTCAGTAGAACAACGACAGCAATTTACGTGGTTCTGAAACCTCAAAACTGAAATTGGTGGAAGTACCAGAAAAAAAGTTGAGAAAAATATTCCGTAATTCGTTGATCTTTTCCGTATCGTTCTCGTCAAACTGATAATACTATGTATATTTTATGTCAGACACGCCGGCCGGAGTGGCCGAGCAGTTCTAGGAGCTACAGTCTGGAACCGTGCGGCGCTACGGTCGCAGGTTCGAATCCTGCCTCGGGCATGGATGCATGTTGTGATGTCCTTAGGTTAGTTAGGTTTAAGTAGTTCTAGAGCCCCCCCTATGAACCATGGATCTTGCCGTTGGTCGGGAGGCTTGCGTGCCTCAACGATACAGATAGCCGTACCGTAGGAGCAACCACAACGGAGGGGTCTCTGTTGAGAACCCAGACAAACGTGTGCTTCCTGAAGAGAAGCAGCAGCCTTTTCAGTAGTTGCAGGGGCAACAGTCTGGATGATTGACTGATCTGGCCCTGTAACACTAACCAAAACGGCCTTGCTGTTGTGGTACTGCGAACGGCTGAAAGCAAGGGGAAATTACAGCCGTAATTTTTCCCGAGGGCATGCAGCTTTACTGTATGATTAAATGATGATAGCGTCCTCTTGGGTAACATATTCCGGAGGTAAAATCGTCCCCCATTCGGATCTCCGGGCGGGACTACTCAAGAGGGGGTCGTTATCAAGAGAAAGAAAACCGGCGTTCTACGGATCGGAGCGTGGAATATCAGATCCCTTAATCGGGCAGGTAGGTTAGAAAATTTAAAAAGGGAAATGGATAGGTTAAAGTTAGATATAGTGGAATTAGTGAAGTTCGGTGACAGGAGGAACAAGCCTTTTGGTCAGATGAATACAGGGTTATAAATACAATATCAAATAGGGGTAATGCAGGAGTAGGTTTAATAATAAATAACAAATAGGAATGCGGGTAAGCCACTACAAACAGCATAGTGAACGCATTATTGTGGCCAAGATACACACGAAGCCCATGCCTACTACAGTAGTACAAGTTTATATGCCAACTAGCTCTGCAGATAATGAAGAAATTGATGAAATGTATGATGAGATAAAAGAAATTATTCAGATAGTGAAGGGAGACGAAAATTTAATAGTCATGGGTGACTCGAATTGGAGAGTAGGAAAAGGAAGAGAAGGCAACGTAGTAGGTGAATATGGATTGGGGCTAAGAAATGAAAGAGGAAGCCGCCTGGTAGAATTTTGCGCAGAGCATAACTTGATCATACCTAACACTTGCTTCAAGAATCATGAAAGAAGGTTGTATACATGGAAGAACCTTGGATATACTAAAAGGTTTCAGATAGATTATATAATGGTAAGACAGAGATTTAGGAACCAGGTTTTAAATTGTAAGATATTTCCAGGGGCAGATGTGGACTCTGACCACAATCTATTGGTTATGAACTGTAGATTAAAAATGAAGAGCCGGCCGCGGTGGTCTAGTGGTTCTAGGCGCGCAGTCCGGAACCGCGGGACTGCTACGGTCGCAGGTTCGAATCCTGCCTCGGGCATGGTTGTGTGTGATGTCCTTAGGTTAGTTAGGTTTAAGTAGTTCTAAGTTCTAGGGGACTGATGACCACAGAAGTTAAGTCCCATAGTGCTCAGAGCCATTTGAACCATTTTTTGAAAAATGAAGAAACTGCAAAAAGGTGGGAATTTAAGGAGATGGGACCTGGATAAACTGAAAGAACCAGAGGTTGTACAGAATTTCAGGGAGAGCATAAGGGAACAATTGACAGGAATGGGGGAAAGAAATACAGTAGAAGAAGAATGGGTAGCTTTGAGGAATGAAATAGTGAAGGCAGCAGAGGATCAAGTAGGTAAAAAGACGAGGGCTAGTAGAAATCCTTGGGTAACAAAAGAGATACTGAATTTATTTGATGAAAGGAGAAAATACAAAAATGTAGCAAGTGAAGCAGGCAAAAAAGAATTTAAACGTCTCATTGGAGGGTCTATATAGGGGCGATGTTCTTGAGGACAATATTGTTGTTGTGGTCTTCAGTCCTGAGATTGGTTTGATGCAGCTCTCCATGCTACTGTATCCTGCGCTAGCTTCTTCATCTCCCAGTACTTACTGCAACCTACATCCTTCTGAATCTGCTTGGTGTATTCAGCTCTTGGTCTCCCTCTACGATTTTTACTCTCCACGCTGCCCTCCAATACTAAATTGGTGATCCCTTGATGCCTCAATACATGTCCTACCAACCGATCCCTTCTTCTAGTCAAGTTGTGCCACAAACTTCTCTTCTCCCCAATCCTATTCAATACCTCCTCATTAGTTACGTGATCTACCCACCTTATCTTCAGCATTCTTCTGTAGCACCACATTTCGAAAGCTTCTATTCTCTTCTTGTCCAAACTAGTTATCGTCCATGCCTCACTTCCATACATGGCTACACTCCATACAAATACTTTCAGAAACGACTTCCTGACACTTAAATATATACTCGATGTAAACAATTTCCCTTCTTCAGAAATGCTTTCCTTGCCATTGCCAGTCTACATTTTATATCCTCTCTACTTCGACCATCATCAGTTATTTTGCTCCCCAAATAGCAAAACTCCTTTACTACTTTAAGTGTCTCATTTCCTAATCTAATACCCTCAACATCACCCGACTTAATTCGACTACATTCCATTATCCTCGTTTTGCTTTTGTTGATGTTCATCGTATATCCTCCCTTCAAAACACTATCCTTTCCGTTCAACTGCTCTTCCAAGTCCTTTGCTGTCACTGACAGAATTACAATGTCATCGGCGAACCTCAAAGTTTTTATTTCTTCTCCATGGATTTTAATACCTACTATGGAGAGGCTACAACCCTGTCTTACTCCCTTCCCAACCACTGCTTCCCTTTCATGCCCCTCAACTCTTATAACTGGCATTTGGTTTCTATACAAATTGTAAATAGCCTTTCGCTCCCTATGTTTTACCCCTGACACCTTCAGAATTTGAAAGAGAGTATTCCAGTCAACATTGACAAAAGCTTTTTCTAAGTCTACAAATGCTAGAAACGTAGGTTTGCCTTTCCTTATCTAGCTTCTAAGATAAGGCGTAGGGTCAGTATTGCCTCATGTGTTCCAATATTTCTACGGAATCCAAACTGATCTTCCCCAAGGTCGGCTTCTACTAGTTTTTCCATTCGTCTGTAAAGAATTCGCGTTGGTATTTTGCAGCCGTGACTTATTAAACTGATAGTTCGGTAATTTTCACATCTGTCAACACCTGCTTTCTTTGGGATTGGAATTATTATATTCTTCTTGAAGTCTGTGGGTATTTCGACTGTCTCATACATCTTGCTCACCAGATGGTAGAGTTTTGTCAGGACTAGCTCTCCCAAGGCCGTCAGTAGTTCTAATGGAATGTTGTCTACTCCCGGGGCCTTGTTTGGACTCAGGTCTTTCAGTGCTCTGTCAAACTCTTCAAGCAGTATCATACCACCCATTTCATCTTCATCTACCTCCTCTTCCATTTCCATAATATTTTCCTCAAGCACATCGCCCTTGTATAGACCCTCTACATACTCCTTCCACCTTTCTGCTTTCCCTTCTTTGCTTAGAACTGGGTTTTCATCTGAGCTCTTGATATTCATACAAGTGGTTCTCTTTTCTCCAAAGGTCTCTTTAATTTTTCTGTAGGCTGTATCTATCTTACCCCTAGTGAGATAAGCCTCTACATCCTTACATTTATCCTCTAGCCATCCCTGATTAGCCATTTTGCACTCCCTGGCGATCTCATTTTTGAGATGTTTGTATTCCTTTTTGCCTGCTTCATTTACTGCATTTTTATATTTTCTCCTTTCATCAATTAAATTCAGTATCCCTTCTGTTGCCCAAGGATTTCTACTAGCCCTCGTCTTTTTACCTACTTGATCCTCTGCTGCCTTCACTACTTCATCCCTCAGAGCTACCCATTCTTCTTCTACTGTATTTCTTTCCCCCATTCCTGCCATTTGTTCCCTTACGCTCTCCCTGAAACTCTGTACAACCTCTGGTTCTTTCAGTTTATCCAGGTCCCATCTCCTTAAATTCCCACCTTTTTGCAGTTTCGTCAGTTTTAATCTACAGTTCATAACCAATAGATTGTGGTCAGAGTCCACATCTGCCCCTGGAAATATCTTACAATTTAAAACCTGGTTCCTAAATCTCTGTCTTACCATTATATAATCTATATGAAATCTGTCAGTATCCCCAGGCGTCTTCCATATATATAACCTTCTTTTATGATTCTTGAAGCAAGTGTTAGCTATCATTAACAGCCCCAATCTATATTCACCTACTACGTTTCCTTCTCTCCCTTTTCCTACTCTCCAATTCCAGTCCCCCATGACTATTAAATTTTCGTCTCCCTTCACTATCTGAATAATTTCTTGTATCTCATCATACATTTCATCAATTTCTTCATCATCTGCAGAGCTAGTTGGCATATAAACCTGTACTACTGTAGTAGGCATGGGCTTCGTGTGTATCTTGGCCACAATAATGCGTTCACTATGCTGTTTGTAGTAGCTTACCCGCACTCCTATTTTTTCCTTCATTATTAAACCTACTCCTGCATTACCCCTATTTGATTTTGTATTTATAAACCTGTATTCACCTGACCAGAAGTCTTGTTCCTGCTGCCACCGAACTTCACTAATTCCCACTATATCTAACTTTAACCTATCCATTTCCCTTTTTAAATTTTCTAACCTACCTGCCCGATTAAGGGATCTGATAATTCACGCTTCGATCCGTAGAACGCCAGTTTTCTTTCTCCTGATAACGATGTCCTCTTGAGTAGTCCCCACCCGGAGATCCGAATGGGGGACTATTTTACCTCCGGAATATTTTACCCAAGAGAACGCCATCATCATTAACCATACAGTAAAGCTGCATGCCCTCGGGAAAAATTACGGCTGTAGTTTCCCCTTGCTTTCAACCGTTCGCAGTACCATCACAGCAAGGCCGTTTTGGTTAGTGTTACAAGGCCAGATCAGTCAAACATGCAGAATGTTGTCCCTGCAACTACTGAAAAGGCTGCTGCCCCTCTTCAGGTGGACAATATTATGGAAATGGAAGAGGAGTTAGATGAAGATGAAATGGGAGATATGATACTGCTTGAAGAGTTTGTCAGAGCACTGAAAGACCTAAGTCGAAACAACGCCCCGGGATTAGACAATATTCCATTAGATCTACTGACAGCCTTGGGAGAGCCAGGCCTAACAAAACTCTACCATCTGGTGAGGAAGAAGTATGAGACTGGCGAATATCCCTCAGACTTCAAGAAGAATATAGTAATTCCAATCCAATAGAAAGCAGGTGTTACAGATGTGTAAATTAACGAACTATCAGTTTAATAAGTCACGGCTACAAAATACTAACGCGAATTCTTTACAGACGAATAGAAGTACTGGTAGAAGCTGACCTCGGGGAAGATCAGTTTGGATTCCGGAGAAATGTTGGAACACGTGAGGCAATACTGACTCTACGACTTATCTTAGAAGCTAGACTTGGCAAACCTACGTTTCTAGCATTTGTAGACTTAGAGAAAGCTTTTGACAATGTTGACTGGAATACTCTCTTTCGAATTCTGAAGATGGCAGGGGTAAAATACAGGGAGCGAAAGGCTATTTCCAATTTGTACAGAAACCAGATGGCAGTTATAAGAGTCGAGGGACATGAAAGGGAAGCAGTGGTTGGGAAGGGAGTGAGACAGGGTTGTAGCCTCTCCCCTATTCTATTCAATCTGTATATTGAGCAAGCAGTAAAGGAAACAAGAGAAAAGTTCGGAGTAGGTATTAAAATCCATGGAGAAGAAATAAAAACTTCGAGATTTGCCGATGACATTGTAATTCTGTCAGAGACAGCAAAGGACTTGGAAGAGCAGTTGAAAGGAATGGACAGTGTCTTGAAAGGAGGGTATAAGACGAACATCAACAAAAGCAAAACGAGGATAATGGAATGTAGTCGAATTAAATCTGGTGATGCTGAGGGAATTAGATTAGGAAATGAGACACTTAAAGTAGTAAAGGAGTTTTGCTATTTGGGGAGCAAAATAACTGATGATGGTCGAAGTAGAAAGGATTTAAAATGTAGACTGGCAATGGCAAGGAAACCGTTTCTGAAGAAGAAAAATTTGTTAACATCGAGTATAGATTTAAGTGTCAGGAAGTCGTTTCTTAAAGTATTTCTATGTACTGTAGCCATGTATGGAAGTGAAACGTGGACGATAAGTAGTTTGGGCAAGAAGAGAATAGAAGCTTCCGAAATGTGTTGCTACAGAAGAATGCTGAAGATTAGGTGGGTTGATCACATAACTAATGAGGAAGTATTGAATAGGATTTGGGAGAAGATAATTTTGTGGCACAACTTGACTAGAAGAAGGGATCGGTTGGTTGGACATGTTCTGAGGCATCAAGGGATCACCAGTTTAGTATCGGAGGGGAGCGTGGAGGGTAAAAATCTCAGAGGGAGACCAAGACATGAATACTCTAAGCAGATTCAGAAAGATGTAGGCTGCAGTAGGTACCGGGAGATGAAGAAGCTTGCACAGCTTAGAGTAGCATGGAGAGTCTCAGGGCTGAAGACCACAACAACAAAAACACAAGTTCTAGAGGACTGATGATCTTAGAAGTTAAGTCCCATAGCGCTCAGAGCCATTTGAACCATTTGTCAGACACGTTTGATTTTTATAGTCATAGAAGTAGTATCACTGGCCTTCGTTTCATTTATTCCATGAGTGAAAAGTTGCTGAGCATTCCAAAATGCTTGTAACCTTCATCGAGAAGGAAGAAAAATTGGACTTCAACGTCCCGTCGACGATGAGATAATTAGTGATTGTGTGAAAGCTTTGGAAGGAGAAAGATGAGCAAGGAAGTAGGTCGTCTCTTTTCCAAAAGAATCTCCTCGTCATATCTCTCAATCTAATAAGGAAAATCGTAAGAAATGTGTGATCTGGATAACGGAATGATGATTCAGTCGCGGTCACGCACATGCGTCCCAGTGTTTGTCACCGCAACACTTCGTTTGGTACAACCCTTCCGACAACTGAAAAGAGGTAAACATCCAGTATGACTACCAATACCAAATAACCTAAGGGTAAGTACACCAATACATCAACGAAACATTGTGATAATTACTCACACATAATACGTGAACTTACTCAACAACTCGTATTTTTCTCAAACCATGAATATATTTTAAGTAATTGTAATTCACTTTACGCATATTTATGTTGTCACGGTTGTTAACGTATGAAGGTTTATATAAACAAATCACCGACTCATCTATGGTTTGAAAATGTTTTACTTTTTATTATATGTTTACGGCTGCAACCAATGATGTAATATTTTTGATGACGATGTCTCTTTTTGTTGCTTACGTTGGTACAGCACTACGCATTTCAGACACTAGCCCATCATCTGGTAGTTCATTGTCTTTAACTTAACACAAAACAAATCGGTACGTTGTAAAATGAAACGAAACCTATCATAACTTACCCTTTTGTAGTTGATGGATAGCTACAGATGACGCTTCAAGTTCGATATAACGACGCTGTAGTCATGTTTTACAGCAATGTCTGTAAATGAAATCAGTAAATGTGCCACTCATCTCAGAGCAGTTCTATGTGCATACTTCTCTCTCTCATATATTAGAGTCTGACAGAAAGTGAAAGGAAAAAAAATGTACACTGTCAAATGTCACACATTTGACAACTACAGCTTGTAAGTTACGTAGACCAGTTTTTGTACTAAAACGTAAACAATGTTGTCTGATACGTGTTGACATGTGAGAGCAAAAGTGTTTACTAAATGTACGATTTATAGCAGTGGAAGTGATAAAAATATCTGTTGCACTACGATATCTCGTCACGTGGCGATAAACAATGCATCAGTCGCTGCTTTCCCACGAACTGTACTCTATACGCCAACATTTACACAGATTGCTGTAAAATATGACTACACTGTTGTTATAACGTATCTGGAACACAAGCTGCCTAGCTACTGACAAACTAACGATAAAGGCAAGAATAGCAAACAGGCTGCCATAATAAGATGCATTAGGATAAGTACTATTTTATTTTACAGCACATAGATTAGTTTTTTTGTTAGACATATTAATAATAAGGCTCCATTAGAATCACGAAGGTACGAAACATATAGTTATATGCCCGTCTAAACAAGGAAAAAATATTGATTAATAACGTTATGTGACTGTCCGGTGCCATAAATCAACAACCACATCTTCTTCAGTCTCGGACAAAGTAGAGTCAACATGGTTTACAATGTAGCTGTAATTCTCAATACCGAGTGCGTCTATCGTAAGGTGAATTATAGTCTTAAGAAACAGAGGACACACTAAGATGCAGCTATAATTACTTGATAAAAAGTTTAAAAATGTTTCTTCACACCCGAGTTCTTAGAAATATATGGGACGTTGTAAATTGCTTTATAACATACGTATGAAGACACTTTCAGTAGCATGTAACTCTATACCAAACCTCATGATATAGTGCCATCAATTTCCATAGTAACATGATGATGACAAGGCAAACTGTAGTTGGACTGCTTTTTCGTGAAACGTGCGCATAAGCAACTGACCGATAGCACCTACAGTAGTGTTTAGATATTGTGTCAGCACAGATTGCAAAACTGCTTTGGCCTCAGGTCAAAGTGCTGCTTCTGTTGACCAGTCTGAGGCATTTCTTAAGAATAAGTAAGTGTTATGGTCTAAAGAAAGAAAATGACGATCTTCGTTATACACTGAAGGTATGAATTAAAAAACGCCTTCAGTCACAAATTTTCGTGTTTGATTAAATACACGATGCGTTTCGGACCGTGTGGGTCCATCATCAGGTGTAACTTGTCTTAAAACATGATTTATTTATTTATTTATTTTTCTCTTGAATGAGGTGAAATGCATATTCCCATCATTAAAAGGTTTGACGTTAGATTACGAATTTCGTACGTCAAGCGCGGAAAATATTTGCGAAATAGTGGAAAAAATTAACAGTGTAAACGTACTGCATAATCTAAGAAAAGCGTTTTATTTTTTTTAACACCATCATACATTCTTTTCTCCATACTGTTCATACATATCACTTCGCCCAAGAGGCATATTTGCATAGACATATTTGTAACCACTTCACAGATTTTGTACATGTTGTTGTTGTTGTGGTCTTCAGTCCTGAGACTGGTTTGATGCAGCTCTCCATGCTACTCTATCCTGTGCAAGCTTCTTCATCTCCCAGTATCTACTGCAACCTACATCCTTCTGAATCTGCTTAGTGTATTCATCTCTTGGTCTCCCTCTACGATTTTTACCCTCCACACTGCCCTCCAATGCTAAATTTGTGATCCCTTGATGCCTCAAAACATGTCCTACCAACCGATCCCTTCTCCTAGTCAAGTTGTGCCACAAACTTCTCTTCTCCCCAATCCTATTCAATACCTCCTCATTAGTTACGTGATCTACCCACCTTATCTTCAGCATAATTCTGTAGCACCACATCTCAAAAGCTTCTATTCTCTTCTTGTCCAAACTAGTTATCATCCATGTTTCACTTCCATACATGGCTACACTCCATAAAAATACTTTCAGAAACGACTTCCTGACACTTAAATCTATACTCGATGTTAACAAATTCCTCTTCTTGAGAAACACTTTCCTTGCCATTGCCAGTCTACATTTTATATCCTCTCTACTTCTACCATCATCGGTTATTTTACTCCCTAAATAGCAAAACTCCTTTACTACTTTAAGTGTCTCATTTCCTAATCTAATTCCCTCAGCATCACCCGACTTAATTTGACTACATTCCATTATCCTCGTTTTGCTTTTGTTGATGTTCATCTTATGTCCTCCTTTCAAGACACTGCCCATTCCGTTCAACTGCTCTTCCAAGCCCTTTGCTGTCTCTGACAGAATTACAATGTCATCGGCGAATCTCAAAGTTTCTACTTCTTCTCCATGAATTTTAATACCTACTCCGAATTTTTCTTTTGTTTCCTTTACTGCTTGCTCAATATACAGATTGAATAACATCGGGGAGAGGCTACAACCCTGTCTTACTCCTTTCCCAACAACTGCTTCCCTTTCATGCCCCTCGACTCTTATAACTGCCATCTGGTTTCTGTACAAACTGTAAATAGCCTTTCGCTCCCTGTATTTTACCCCTGCCACCTTCAGAATTTGAAAGAGAGTATTCCAGTCAACATTGTCAAAAGCTTTCTCTAAGTCTACAAATGCTAGAAACATAGGTTTGCCTTTTCTTAATCTTTCTTCTAAGATAAGTCGTAAGGTCAGTATTGCCTCACGTGTTCCAACATTTCTCCGGAATCCAAACTGATCTTCCCCGAGGTCGGCTTCTACCAGTTTTTCCATTCGTCTGTAAAGAATTCGCGTTAGTATTTTGCAGGTGTGACTTATTAAACTGATAGTTCGGTAATTTTCACATCTGTCAACACCTGCTTTCTTTGGGATTGGAATTATTATATTCTTCTTGAAGTCTGAGGGTATTTTGCCTGTCTCATACATCGTGCTGACCAGATGGTAGAGTTTTGTCATGACTGGCTCTCCCGAGGCCATCAGTAGTTCAAACGGAATGTTGTCTACTCCCGGGGCCTTGTTTCGGCTCAGGTCTTTCAGTGCTCTGTCAAACTCTTCACGCAGTATCTTATCTCCCATTTCGTCTTCATCTACATCCTCTTCCATTTCCATAATATTGTCCTCAAGTACATCGCCCTTGTATAAACCCTCTATATACTCCTTCCACCTTTCTGCCTTCCCTTCTTTGTTTAGAACTGGGTTGCCATCTGAGCTCTTGATATTCATACAAGTGGTTCTCTTCTCCCCAAAGGTCTCTTTAATTTTCCTGTAGGCAGTATCTATCTTACCCCTAGTGAGACAAGCCTCTACATCCTTACATTTGTCCTCTAGCCATCCCTGCTAAGCCATTTTGCACTTCCTGTCGATATCATTTTTGAGACGTTTGTATTCCTTTTTGCCTGCTTCATTTACTGCATTTTTATATTTTCTCCTTTCATCAATTAAATTCGATATTTCTTCTGTTACCCAAGGATTTCTATTAGCCCTCATCTTTTTACCTACTTGATCCTCTGCTGCCTTTACTACTTCATCCCTCAGAGCTACCCATTCTTCTTCTACTGTATTTCTTTCCCCCATTCCTGTCAATTGTTCCCTTATGCTCTTCCTGAAAATCTCTGCAACCTCTGGTTCTTTCAGTTTATCCAGGTCCCATCTCCTTAAATTCCCACCTTTTTGCAGTTTCTTCAGTTTCAATCTGCAGTTCATAACCAATAGATTGTGGTCAGAATCCACATCTGCCCCAGGAAATGTCTTACAATTTAAAACCTGGTTCCTAAATCTCTGTCTTACCATTATATAATCTATCTGATACCTTTTAGTATCTCCAGGATTCTTCCAGGTATACAACCTTCTTTTATGATTCTTGAACCAAGTGTTGGCTATGATTATGTTATGCTCTGTGCAAAATTCTACAAGGCGGCTTCCTCTTTCATTCCTTCCCCCCAATCCATATTCACCTACTATGTTTCCTTCTCTCCCTTTTCCTGCTGACGAATTCCAGTCACCCATGACTATTAAATTTTCGTCTCCCTTCACTACCTGAATAATTTCTTTTATCTCGTCATACATTTCATCTATTTCTTCATCATCCGCAGAGGTAGTTGGCATATAAACTTGTACTACTGTAGTAGGCATGGGCTTTGTGTCTATCTTGGCCACAATAATGCGTTCACTATGCTGTTTGTAGTAGCTAACCCGCACTCCTATTTTTTTATTCATTATTAAACCTACTCCTGCATTACCCCTATTTGATTTTGTATTTATAACCCTGTAATCACCTGACCAAAAGTCTTGTTCCTCCTGCCACCGAACTTCACTAATTCCCACTATATCTAACTTTAACCTATCCATTTCCCTTTTTAAATTTTCTAACCTACCTGCCCGATTAAGGGATGTGACATTCCACGCTCCGATCCGTAGAACGCCAGTTTTCTTTCTCCTGATAACGACGTCCTCCTGAGTAGTCCCCGCCCGGAGATCCGAATGGGGGACTATTTTACCTCCGGAATATTTTACCCAAGAGGACGCTATCATCATTTAATCATACAGTAGAGCTGCATGTCCTCGGGAAAAATTACGGCTGTAGTTTCCCCTAGCTTTCAGCCGTTCGCAGTACCAGCACAGCAAGACCGTTTTGGTTAATGTTACAAGGCCAGATCAGTCAATCATCCAGACTGTTGCCCCTGCAACTACTGAAAAGGCTCCTGCCCCTCTTCAGGAACCACATGTTTGTCTGGCCTCTCAACAGATACCCCTCCGTTGTGGTTGCACCTACGGTACGGCCATCTGTGTGGCTGAGGCACGCAAGCCTCCCCACCAACGGCAAGGTCCATGGTTCATGGGGGGATTTTGTACATGGAGTGATCAAAATGAATTTATTCGCAGTGACAGAGATCCAATAATTAAACAATTGACATGAAAAGGAATATCTTTAGAGCAGGTCTTTAAAATTACTTAAATGACTGTGGCTTGCGTAATCTGTTTCTTCATTTAAAAAAGGTTCTGGTTTTTTGATTTTATGGAGGTATATCTCCAGTTATTCTAACAGATTTAGGGTCTTACCATTGGCTTCGTTATCTAGTACTACCAAATTGTTTTCTAGGCTGTTAAGATATGTTCCATTTCCAATATACACTCGTGGAAATTGAAATAAGAACACCGTGAATTCATTGTCCCAGGAAGGGGAAACTTTATTGACACATTCCTGGGGTCAGATACATCACATGATCACACTGACAGAACCACAGGCACATAGACACAGGCAACAGAGCATGCACAATGTCGGCACTAGTACAGTGTATATCCACCTTTCGCAGCAATGCAGGCTGCTATTCTCCCATGGGGACGATCGTAGAGATGCTGGATGTAGTCCTGTGGAACGGCTTGCCATGCCATTTCCACCTGGCGCCTCAGTTGGACCAGCGTTCGTGCTGGACGTGCAGACCGCGTGAGACGACGCTTCATCCAGTCCCAAACATGCTCAATGGGGGACAGATCCGGAGATCTTGCTGGCCAGGGTAGTTGACCTACGCCTTCTAGAGCACGTTGGGTGGCACGGGATACATGCGGACGTGCATTGTCCTGTTGGAACAGCAAGTTCCCTTGCCGGTCTAGGAATGGTAGAACGATGGGTTCGATGACGGTTTGGATGTACCGTGCACTATTCAGTGTCCCCTCGACGATCACTAGTGGTGCACGGCCAGTGTAGGAGATCACTCCCCACACCATGATGCCGGGTGTTGGCCCTGTGTGCCTCGGTCGTATGCAGTCCTGATTGTGGCGCTCACCTGCACGGCACCAAACACGCATACGACCATCATTGGCACCAAGGCAGAAGCGACTCTCATCGCTGAAGACGACACGTCTCCATTCGTCCCTTCATTCACGCCTGCCGCGACACCACTGGAGGCGGGCTGCACGATGTTGGGGCGTGAGCGGAAGACGGCTTAACGGTGTGCGGGACCGTAGCCCAGCTTCATGGAGACGGTTGCGAATGGTCTTCGCCGATACCCCAGGAGAAACAGTGTCCCTAATTTGCTGGGAAGGGGCGGTGCGGTCCCCTACGGCACTGCGTAGGATCCTACGGTCTTGGCGTGCATCCGTGCGTCGCTGCGGTCCGGTCCCAGGTCGACGGGCACGTGCACCTTCCGCCGACCACTGGCGACAACATCGATGTACTGTGGAGACCTCACGCCCCACGTGTTGAGCAATTCGGCGGTACGTCCACCCGGCCTCCCGCATGCCCACTATACGCCCTCGCTCAAAGTCCGGCAACTGCACATACGGTTCACGTCCACGCTGTCGCGGCATGCTACCAGTGTTAAAGACTGCGATGGAGCTCCGTATGCCACGGCAAACTGGCTGACACTGACGGCGGCGGTGCACAAATGCTGCGCAGCTAGCGCCATTCGACGGCCAACACCGCGGTTCCTGGTGTGTCCGCTGTGCCGTGCGTGTGATCATTGCTTGTACAGCCCTCTCGCATTTGGCCGGCCCTGGTGTATACCGTGAGCAGGCTATTAATAGTGATTGTGCTTACGGGTGAATGCCATATTTCAAACTCCAAGATAGTTCGGACTTTGTAGTTGAAAGTGTATTAAAGGAATGACAATAATTTGAAATTTTCATTCGATGACTTTGTCTCATTGGTACACTACTGGCCATTAAAACTGCTACACCAAGAAGAAATGCAGATGATAAACGTGTATTCATTGGACAAATATATTATACTAGACCTGACGTGTGATTACATTTTCACGCAATTTTGGTGCATAGATCCTGAGAAATCAGTGCCCAGAACAACCACCTCTGGCCGTAATAACGGCCTTGATACGCCTGGGCATTGAGTCAAACAGAGGTTGGATGACGTGTACAGGTACAGCTGCCCATGCAGCTTCAACACGATACCACAGTTCATCAAGTGTAGTGACTGGCGTATTGTGACGAGCCACTTGCTCGACCACTATTGACCAGACGTTTCAATTGGTGAGAGATCTGGAGAATGTGCTGGCCAGGGCAGCAGTCGAACATTTTCTGTATCTTGAAAGGCCCTTACAGGACCTGCAACATGCGGTCGTTCATTATCCTGCTGAAATGTAGGGTTTCGCAGGGATCGAATGAAGGGTAGAGCCACGGGTCGTAACACGTCTGAAATGTAACGTCCACTGTTCAAAATGCCGTCAATGCGAACAAGAAGTGACCGAGACGTGTAACCAATGCGCTACAGTCGCAGGTTCGAATCCTGCCTCGGGCATGGATGTGTGTGATGTCTTTAGGTTAGCTAGGTTTAAGTAGTTTTAAGTTCTAGGGGACTGATGACCACAGATGTTAAGTCCCATAGTGCTCAGAGCCATTTGAACCATTTTGTAACCAATGGCACCCCATACCATCACGCCGGGTGATACGCCAGTATGGCGATGAATACACGCTTCCAATGTGCGTTCACCGCGATGTCGCCAAACACGGATCCGACCATCATGGTGCTGTAAACAGAACCTGGATTCATCCGAAAAAATGACATTTTGCCATTCGTGCACCCAGGTTCGTCGTTGAGTACACCATCCTGTCTGTGATGCAGCGCCAAGGGTAATAACTGCAGCCATGGTCTCTGAGCTGATAGTCCGTGCTGCTGCAAACGTCGTCGAACTGATCGTGCAGATGGTTGTTGTCTTGTAAACGTCCCCATCTGTTGACTCAGAGATCGAGTCGTGGCTGCACGATCCGTTACAGCCATGCGGATAAGATGCCTGTCAGCTCGACTGCTAGTGATGCGAGGCCGTTGGGATCCAGCACGGCGTTCCGTATTACCCTCCTGAACCCACCGATTCCATATTCTGCTAACAGTCATTCGATCTCGACCAACGCGAGCAGCAATGTCGCTATACGATAAACCGCAATCGCGATAGGCTACGAGCCGACCTTTATCAAAGTCGGAAACGTGATGGTACGCATTTCTCCTCCTTACACTAGGCATCACAACAACGTTTCACCAGGCAACGCCGGTCAAATGCTGTTTGTGTATGAGAAATCGGTTGGAAACTTTCCTCATGTCAGCACGTTGTAGGTGTCGCCAACTGCGCCAACCTTGTGTGAAAACTCTCAAAAGCTAATCATTTGCATATCACAGCATCTTCTTCCTGTCGGTTAAATTTCGTGTCTGTAACACGTCATCTTCGTGGTGTAGCAATTTTAATGGCCAGTAGTGTAGTTAGCTACACCTAAAACTTGAAAAATATTGCACCCTTACACCCTGTAGGTTGCGTAGAGCTATTGGTTTCTATTACAGCTTTTCCAGATGATGACTAAATATGAGTGGAGATTCTTGCGCAGGCAAGAGACCGCATCGCCGCACGGTGAGATCACTGTCGAAGACATGTACTTTAAAAGCTCTCCCATACTCTATTAAATTCATTTCCGGTAACAGAGAGAAATGCGCCAGTGGTTGCGCCAGTGTCTTTACCAAGCGTAGCAGGCAGATGCTATTGGTGTGAGCTTCAGAGCTACAGTGACGAGTCCGCGACAGATGCTGATACGGGCGGCGGTACACCCACGCCCACGGCTCCACCCACGCGTCGCCCAGAGTAGCTGCGACGTAAGCGCAGCGACCCACGATAATGTGTACTGTCATCCAGGACTGCATGCCGGGGTGTTCCGAGAAAGCCACCACTAGCTGCAAATATAGCAGACTTCTTAGAACTGAATTCTTTTTCCGGCGGAATTCTGGATTCCCAGTAACAAGATTATTCGCGAAAGAGGCTACTCTCTTTGTTGTCACCATGCATTCCGTTTAAATTGGGAGTGCATCCATAAACCTGAGACCGAAATCGAAGCACGTTGGTGGATTGTTGTATTCCGGAGCGACAAGAAGCACGTAAGTTGCTTGTCGTGGGTAAACTAATACTTGTCCACTACTCACACACATACACACACACACACACACACACACACACACACACACACACACTTTAGATCAATAACTACTATTCTGTTTTAATCTTACTAACCACCAAGATAAAGACAAAAACATTTTAAATGAACACACGGCCATTTGACGGTATTGCTCTTTATTTAACTATGACCAAGGTTAAGTGTTAATCACATAAAGGCAGTCACTTGAAATGGCATAAAAGACCGAAACGTGTGTCGTAATTAAATAAAGAAAAATCATTCCCCGAAACTTAGAACTACTTACACCTAACTAAACTAAGTACATCACACACATCCATGCCCGAGGCAGGATTCGAACCTGCCACCGGAGCAGTCGTGCGGTTCCGGACTGAAGCGCCTCGAACCGCTCGGCCACCGCGGCCGGCGATAAGTTACATAGGCGCCAAGTATGAAACGTCTCACGCAGTGTCTTCGTTCCTCAAACGATGTACAATATAGCATGAGAGATGTTCATGTGATAAAAGTCACACGGTACATGCCGAACAAGTCATCGACTTTGCTCATTATTCACATGAACGAATCCACATTTACACACACTGGACTTCGTATTTTTGTGTGTGGGACATGTCGTCCCAAAGGTAAATAAAAAATAGTTCCCATATATGGTTCTGACCAGAGCTATCAGCAGGTTTCCCGAAGTTGTAAGGCAAATGTGAATTTGTAATCTCCTCCCAAACGTTCTAAATTTCGATTTCCTTTGCCCCACTACGAGTTCGCTTACTGTTTGGCTGAAAATGCACTGATTATTTATTGGGTCATTATCCCAGTCCAATCTACCGTTAGGGACAGAGAATGAGAAGTAATAACAAAGAAAAAAAACCTGTACAACCTCTTCTCACCTCAGCAGTGAGAATGAAAGATTTTGAAAAAAATTGGTATGAAGTGACCGCCATTACGAAGAGCCATGTCCGAATTCCGTATCTACAATGACGGAATAAAAAATCGCAAGGAGTTGTGGGACATTAACGAAAGTCGGTAGGGGTGTTCCTACATGTCAGAGATGATGTTTATTCCAGTTCCGCTCCAGTCGCATAAGAGTGGCACTAGTAGCGCCAATATGAGGATGCAACTCAGGTTTGCTTTACACGATGTAAGGGTCGTTATCGTTAGTTACCTTTGAGATTGCACATAGTGAGTTAATGTTACTGAAGAATGCCTCTAAGGCGACAAAGATGACACTATCAACACCTCCCTGAGTTTGAACGAGGTTGTTTGATAGGGCTACGAGAAGGTGAACGTTGTTTCTGCGATGGTCGCATCCGTGTTTGGCGACATCGAGGTGAACGCACATTGGAAGCGTGTATTCGCCATCGCCATACTGGCGTATCACCCGGCGTGATGGTATGGGATGCCATTAGTTACACGTCTCGGTCACCCCTTGTTCGCAATGACGGCACTTTGAACAGTGGACGTTACATTTCTGATGTGCTACGACCCGTGTCTCTACCCTTAATTCGATCTCTGCGAAACCCTACATTTCAGCAGGATAATGCACGACCGCATGTTGCAGGTCCTATATGGGCCTTTCTGGATACAGAAAACGTTTGACTGCTGCCCTGGCCAGCACATTCTCCAGATCTCTCACCAACTGAAAACGTCTGGTCAATGGTAGCCGAGCAAGTGGCTCGTCACAATACGCCAGTCACTACTCTTGATGAACTGTGGTATCGTGTTTGAAGCTGCATGGGCAGCTGTACCTGTACACGCCATCCAAGCTCTGTTTTTGCCCGCATCTCGTGGTCGTGCGGTAGCATTCTCGCTTCCCACGCCCGGGTTCCCGGGTTCGATTCCCGGCGGGGTCAGGGATTTTCTCTGCCTCGTGATGGCTGGGTGTTGTGTGCTGCACTTAGGTTAGTTAGGTTTAAGTAGTTCTAAGTTCTAGGGGACTTATGACCACAGCAGTTGAGTCCCATAGTGCTCAGAGCCATTTGAACCAAGCTCTGTCTGACTCAATGCCCAGGCATATCAAGGCCGTTATTACGACCAGAGGTGGTTGTTCTGGGTACTGATTTCTCAGGATCTATGCACCAAAATTGCGTGACAATGTAATCACATGTCAGTTGTAGTATAATATATTTGTCCAATGAATACCCGTTTATCATCTGCATTTTTTCTTGGTGTAGCAATTATACATGACTCCTGGCAGTGGTGGTCAAGAGAGCGTACAGTCGCAGGAAGACCGGCTTCCGGACAATCACGTGGCACTAATGAGAGGGAAGACCAAGATGTTCGGAATGTGGCTCTGACGCATCGTACTGCATCTGCAACAAGTTTGAGTATGATTGGCGCCACAGAGACATAACGAGCTGTAACAAATCGGTTACTTCAAGGACAGCTTATGGTCAGACCTTCTGTAGATGTATTCCACTGACCTCAAGCCACCGCCATTTGGGAGATCAGTGGTTCAGGCCAGAGATCATTGGAGGGCAGGGTGGAGGAATGTTGTCTTTTCCGATGAAAAGTGGTTTTGCTCGGCGCCCATAATGGTCATGTGTTGGTTAGGAGGGCTGCTGAAGGCCGACAACCAGTATGTCTGCGTGCTAGACACATTGGACCTACACCTTAAGTTATAGTGTGGGGTGCAATTTCATACGACAGTAGGAGCACCCTCGTGTTTGTCCCACTCACCGTGACTGCAACTTTGTACGTTAATCTGGTGGTTCGACCTCTTGTGCTGCCATTCATGAACAGCATTGGAGGGAGTGTTTTCCAACAGGATAACGCTCGTCCACATATCGCTGTTGTAACCCAACGGGCTCTACAGAGTGACGACATGTTGCCTTTGCCTGCTCACTAGGTCTGTCTCCAAGCGAGCACGTACGAAACATCAACTGACGACAACTCCATCGTCATCCTCAAACAGCATTTACCGCTTCTGTATTTACCAACTTAGGTGGAACAGACGCAGAATTTGAGCGTAATCTTAATATAAAGTACATGATTGTTGCCAGTCTAGCAGTTTACGGTATCCTCAAGCTTACACAAACTTTTGACATAAGAGGAATTAATAAAGTTTGAACATGTGAATTCGACTGTTAGAATGTATAGCAAAATCTGATTGCGAGAAAGTAATTTGAAGATGCCTGTTTGGTTTCCTGTCTGTTTATATCCGTACGTTCGTAATGGCAAATACTCTCTGAATTCAGCACTGTCAAACATTACACTTTTAAACCGGTAAACTGGCCCTGGAGAAATTCAACGTTCCCTTTCTTATTATTTAACTTTGGTTTATCTTTTGCACAATGGAAACAACCTGACGCTCGTCTTGTCTTGAAAGAGCGTCGCATTTGCTGAGCTATAGCATACTACTGAGATGCACCTGGTGCAATATGTTCTCTCTTTTTTTTTTTCTTTTAAAGAAAAGGTAAAGCAAACTTAGTTCTTAACAAATCTGAATAAGTAAAAACGATCACTCATATTTTGGCATGGACTTTGGATGAAGAGTATGACTTGGAATGAATTATCACATTAAATGTAACTAATTTCCTGTTTGAGAAGTTCTACATTGAAAAATTATCTCTTTCTTTACATCACGAACATCAACACACACAAAATTACAGTTCTTGAGCGAAAACCAAAGTAGTCCTTAATATCAAATGAGATCTGTTCAAAAATGACATTAAATATTCAACAGTTATCCCCAGCCCCAGATTCAAATTCAGAGACCGAGCGGTTCTAGGCGCTTCAGTCGGTAATAGTGCTGCTGCTACGGTCGCAGGTTCGAATCCTGCCTCGGGCATGGATGTGTGTGACGTCCTTAGGTTAGTTAGGCTTAAGTAGTTCTAAATCTAGGGCACTGATGACCTCAGATGTTAAGTGTGATAGTGCTTAGAGCCATTTGAACCATCAAATTCATAATAATGCGTGGATATTCATCTTTCATTGTACTCAAGTCTCTGGATGTCTGAACCAAGAACGTGTAATTGCAAGCTGCAGCAATAACGTACAAAATCTGAAATCAGTTACATTAAATTAAATTCTCTTCCGTTACTCACCAGAATAATCATAATAAAATATTCTTCTCAAAATGCTTCAATTCTTTACTCATGTCAAATAATTAAGGGTTGACAGAAGCGTCCGATCCCACGCGCCGGCTTTGACCCGTGACGTAAGGGTGTTGTCGTGTGTGACGTCATGACGGCGTGGAGTTTGGTTTGAGTGTGGCTGTCTCCAGTTCTGTTTTATCTTATTTTATTTACTTTTCTGATCTGTTCGTTCTATCTCGTGAGATTTTTTTTTAAATTTAAAAACACTTATTACTTATTTCAATTATCTGTTTCCTCCAATTTCTGTTTTAGTTTATTATATTTATCTTTCTGATCTGTTCGTTCTATCCCGTGAGATTTTTTTTAAAAAAGACAAAAAACACTAATCAGCTACTGAAGCATCTTTATCTTCTATGGGTTGCAGGGGTTACGACCCCTGGGGAGGTGGGTGGGTATTCATGCATGGCTGTCTTCACTTACACGTTGTAGCTACGCAAGGCGTCTAAATTTGTTTATATTTAGTTTGCCCCCAACCCAAAACACCCCATTTCCCGCGCTTGTCCCGTTAGTGTGATTAGGTTTCTTGTGGAAAGTGTGTGTGTTTTGGTTTCCGCCATATTTGTGACGTCATGGGTCAAAGCAGACGGGCGGGATCGGACGCTTCCGTATTTCCATAATTAATATGTAAATCAACGTATTCCACTTCCTCAGAATATAATTGCAACCGTTCCACTACGCCGTACTACTAGTCATGACTCACCACTGCCGACTACTGCCTCCTCATCTCGGGATTAACAGTGCGCATCATCTGCCGCTCATCTTCCAAAGCAGAGATGGTCGAAGCAAGCCTCCAGGCGAGACAGCAACTCTGATGGCACTACACACTTATAATTTCAAACAGTACAAAGGCGTCCAGATTCTAGAGAAATGCCCATGAAATTATCTACAGCCACCTATCAAACTCTGTCTCACAAACTGACATCCGCCACCTTACGACATTTAATGAATGCACGTTTGCATGCTTGCGTGCGACATTCTGGTGGCTATACATGTTAATAATGTATCAGCGTTTCACTGTTGCAATGGCTTTTTAGTGCTTGAATTATACTGTGATCTTGCGATATTAATCCCTTACACTGCGCAGCTCGTGGTCTTGCGGTAGCGTTTTCGATTCCCGCGCACGGGGTCCCGGGTTCGATTCCCGGAGGGGGCAGCGATCTTTTTCTGCCTCCAGATGACTGGGTGGTGTTGTGTCGTCTTCATCATCATCATTCATCCACATTTCGATCGGAGGAAGGCAATGGCAAACCACCTCCACTAGGACCTTGCCTAGTACAACGGTGCGGGCCTCCCGCATCGTCCCCTACGCTCCTCGGAGTATGGGACCTCATCATCACTTATTCGAATGTATTTCCGAAATTCTACATTAATTATTTTTTGATGTTGCGATTTTTTTCTTTAAAAGTTGTTCACACTCATTCGAATTTCTACGCTTTCTTTGATGATTGATCCTCAGTAGTTTAAAACATGGTCTAGAACCAATGTCTACTGAAACAACTGTTTGTATTTACTCGTTGTGCTGTGCTCGGTAACAGCAGATTTTTCTAGAGCTCTGTAATGTATGTGCCGGTGACATTCAGTACAGCGATTAAAACGATTCGAATAAACTGTTCAAAATTGTTCAAATGGCTCTAACCACTATGGGACTTACCATCTCAGGTCATCAGTCCCGTAAACTTAGAACTACTTAAACCTAACTAACTTACGGACATTATACACATCCATGCCCGAGGCAAGATTCGAACCTACGACCAGAGCAGCAGCGCAGTTCCGGACTGAAGCGCCTAGAACTTCTCGGTCATAGCGGCCGGCGAATAAACTGTCCCACGCAGCTACTGCTATATTCACGCGCAATATTTAAATACTTCGGACTGTGAGGCCATGAGTATCCTTCACAGGGAGCAAGCTGACTCCATTCGGTAGGTTTCATTTAATAAATCAAATGGCTCTGAGCACTATGGGACTTAACATCTGATGTCATCAGACCCCTAGAACTTAGAACTACTTAAACCTAACTAACCTAAGGACATCACACACATCCATGCCCAAGGCAGGATTCGAACCTGCGACCGTAGCGGTTGCGCAGTTCCAGACTGAAGCGCCTAGAACCGCTCGGCCACAACGACCGGCTTTCATTTAATAGTTTCTGTGCAGTCTGCTATTTCTATTGCATAATTACTATGACAACTGGAAGTCACGTTTAATGTGCAAAAAAGGACGTCATCAGGACCACTGAGAATCGAAGAGAGAATCAATAACAAGACACCCTCGCAACAGTAAGTATTATCAGGAGATAACAAAATAAATTTTGAGAAGTGATGCTTCACAGCTTGTAAATAGTTGAAGAACGTCATGATTTACTGCCAAGACCTGCGGGTAACATTTCTTTACGCTATTTGAGAGACGTGCCTGTAGTACATTTATACAGTTTATTTTTTAAGCGGAAACCCATCACGAATATGGTTTTAAAAAAGTTTATTTAATTCAAATCATGGTTTGAGTTGAACTATGTTCTGAGTGAAATAATTTTTTAAACCATACCTGAAGCTGGTTGCTGCCTAAAATATAAAACCATAAAATTTTTTATTGAACAATCAGATCAGGTACACGGACCATCGTAAAACATACACATCATATTAGGCGATATAAAGTCAGTGGCGTCAGATGATAAAACATATTACTGTTTGACGACAATGAAGCATTCATAGATTTTATTCTTTGACGCTATAGTGTTTGAGTTTTCGAGTGCTTATTTTGAGCAAGTTTTGCGTCTGTTGGTCGGTTACCTGCTGACCAGAGGTAGTATTTGCGTGCTGTAATTTAGGATTCTGTGCGCCTTCCTTTGTTGCTCGCTGTTATGAATGGAGAAGAATTTGTAATACGAGGCGATCGAAAAGAATTCACCTCTATAAGAAGATTCTGATCTGACTTCTGATGATACTTCATAACTGATGTTGGATGCATCTGTATATTCCACTTATCAGAGTACTGGACTTATTTGTCTCTAACGATCACTACAAATGCACTGAGAGTTTAGATACAGTAAAATGTGTGACCTATGACGAATAAATATAGATCAAAAGTATATGTGTACCTTATTACATAAAATTCTGATATTCCACTTAAATATAACTTGTAATTAACGAGACATTGGTATATACAGAATTAAATAGTTATCTGCATAACTAGTGGGATTGATTTTCAGAATAATTTTCTGTTATTTGTCTCTCTTATAGCGCGAAAACTTTACCTTGGAAACGAAGTGTCATTTTATACGCTACGAGATGTGGCTAAAAAATAACGGGTGTCGTGCATCACAAAGAGCTCGTGAGTCAAAGATGAACGACCAATAGTCGTGAAGGGTGAAGCCTACTCAGTCGAATGCGGCATCTCTGTCGTCTGTAAATAAATCTAAAATCAGTGTGGACGTGGTCCTCGTTTGTGTGAGAGCTGTTATTAGTCTTCCTGAAAAAATGGTAGGTGTAGTAGTAAAACAACGAACTGTCGTGAAGTTTCCCACGATACTTGAAAAACTGCTAATGAAACCTGTCTTTTACTAAAAGAAGAGTATGGCGAAGACTCTTTATCATGTACGCCAGCTTTTGATTGGTTCAAACATTTCCAAGATGGTCGAGAAGACATGGAAGACGACTCACGCCTAGGACGCCCTTCAGCATCAACAACGGATGAAAAAACTCGAAAAAGGAGGTAATCTGATTCTGTCTGACGTTTAGTTGTGTATTGGATCGATTGCTGAAACTGTAGGAATTGACAAAGATTGTGTAAGGCAAATTTTACAAAATTAATTTAATATCAGAAAAGTGTGTGCCTAAAATTCTCACGATCGTGAAAATGTTTGTACAGACGCTTTCAATACAATAGAAAATAATCCTAATTCATTGGAAAGATGATGCTGATGATGTTTGGTTTGTGGGGCGCTCAACTCGGCGGTTATCAGCGCCCGTACAAATTACCAACCTTTGCTCAGTCCAATCTGGCCACTTTTATGAATGATGATGAAATTATGAGGACAGCACAAACACCCAGCCATCTCGAGGCAGATGAAAATCCCTGATCCCGCCGGGAATCGAACTCGGGACCTCGTGCTCGAGAAGCGAGAACGCCATTGGAAAGAGTGATAACATGTAACGAATCTTGGTTTTTCACTTATGATCCAGAAACTAAACCCTAATTCGTGCACTGGAAAGGCCCAACTTCAGCGTGAGAGAAAAAAAGCTTGAATGAGCGAATCAAGATTGGAAGCGATGATGATTGTTTCTTTCAATATTCATGAAAGTGCGTATCTTCACTGTGTTCTTGAAGATCGATCTGTTAATCAACATTACTGCCTTGAGATTGTTGCTCAACTCCTTGAGAAAATAAGAAAAAAAACACCCGAATTGTGGGAGAACAAGTCACGGCTTCTGCATGAAGGCAACGTACCGGATCATGCCCATTGTCTGCTAAGAGATGTCTAGGGAAGCACAAGGTAAAATCTGCATTACAAGGTTTAAGATTTCAATCCGTTGAAGCAGTGACAGAAAAAGCGGCAGGCGTCATCTTCCAGCACTGTTTCCATCAATGGATAATTCATATGGAACGTTGTATTCGCGTGCAACGTTGTAGGGTTGAAGAAGGGGACTATATTGAGGGTGACAATAAGTAAATTTGTATGTTTTACAATAAAATGTTTTACATCAATAGTTCTGTTATTTTATAGTCATAACCAGTGCATCAGCATAAAGCAATATTTATTTAAAACGTTACCACCAGGTAGTTCACGTATTGATAATTCTCCTAAATATCTTGCTTGATAAATGTGTGACCATTGATTTTAAATCCCGTAGTATGATGCTGTAAATGATTTTATGAACCTGATGATGGTCAATGGACCGAAACTCGTTGTTCATTAAAGCAACTTTATCAGCAGCTCTTGGTAGTGAATCACGACGTTCTGCAACAAAAAGATCTTGCTAGCTATGAAATATTGTCGCAAATTTAATAATTACACGCGAAAGTGAACGACAGCGGAAAAACCCGGCGCAGTGAACTGGCGCCAGCGAGGAAGACGCTGAGCCGTCGGCGGCCAGCCAGCAGCGGGCAGAGGCTTGCGTGATAAGGCGTGTGCCTGGCGCAGGTGTCGGGCGACCTTGTCCTTGGCAGGCGGCAAGGCCAGCGCGACCTGCGGCCGCCGTGCCCTTCCCCCTCCACTCCCCCCCTCAACACAGACCCATTTGACGCGCGCGCCGTCTCATCATCACCAGATTCCGCGCTTGTTTACCACTGCCTGGCAGGACAGCTTCTCATGGCCAGTCTCCGAGATAACATGCAGATACCTGCTGCGTGAGCAATCTGCGTTTCACTGTGTGTGCTTTGCGCTCCGGTATCTGCGTGTGACTGCACTGCCACGCACTCGACACGTAGTCCTAGTATCTCTGTTGAGAGGTTCACGTCGCTTTTACCTCGAGAATCGGAGTTCCTCTTGACCCAATTTTCCTTACAATGTAGGGCAAGTCATGGCCTTTGTGACACTCTCACAGTAAACAGAGTTAACAAAGTGGCACCTTCATCTTAACAGCGTCGTAGGTTGGAGGAGAACGCCCCAGTCTGACGTGTGTATGTCCACACCAAGACAACATACGCGGGGAGGGAGGTTGAATTCTAACGTCTCGTCGATATCAAAATTAATAGAAACAGAACTTGCTAAGTTACGGAAGGGTTGTTAACGTAATCGGGCGACGTCTTCTTGAAGGTGTTAGCCAACCATTTGCTTAAAGTGATGTAAGGAAACCACAAGAAAGTAAACGGGAGTTGGTTGGATGGCAATGACTATTTAGGAAAATAAACATGCTGCGTTGTCTTTTAAAGAACCCCGCGCTGGGACTTGTCTCAAACGATAAAATGAAATTAAGGTAATCCTAAATCTGGACAAGCAGACAGGAATTTGAACAACCGCCCTCTGGAATGCGAAACTCGTTGTAATTCCACTGCGCCACCTCGCTGGTCGAGAAGCGATAACCGAAAATGGATCTGACCGGTATGCTGTAATACTGTAGCTTACACTTTAATTATTTACTAATGTTCCCTCGTTAATTACCTTCAACGTAAATCTGAACTTAAGGTAGACATACGAACATTCAAAATTACAACAAAACAAGCTAAATTGTCGTCAAGTTTACGTATTTAGAGGCATCATAAATATGACGACGCTTGTTAATACACGGGGAATTTATTACAGGCGGGCTACCACCTGTAACACATAATTAAAGAGATAAAGAGTAGGAATTACCATTGCCTGGACGTTATATAAAACCACAAACAAATGTAACAACTGCTCAGTAATTTCGCCTGCGAGAAAGCTTTTAAAATTACTTGTTTCATTATATCTGAAAGCGAAATCTGTAACGTGTATATTGCATCAAAATATAATGCGCACGTGAACAGTTTCTTTGCTAGTATCTACTGTGTTTATGTTTTCTACGGTCAAAAATGTGTTGAAGTAAGTTAAACATACCTCGTGACGTAAGAAGATGGGTAATTGATGCTGCAGCCTCTGACAAGTGATAAGTGTCCAATATACCGACTTCTCTTTTTTGAGCGTTACGCAGTTCGTCGTTACAGTTATTTATGGAGCTAAATTACATGGATCACTGTGATGTAACAGTCCCTGGAAATCACATATGTATAGAAATTTTTATAGTGGGATGTTCGGAGGGACAGAAGATTAAATGGTCACATGTGCCGGTTTCATTCATAATATACGATCGCACACGCAGTTTATTTTAAGGGGACCAGACGGTTACGTGTTATTTTTACATTAAGTTCAAACAGATAAATTGTTAACTGGTTGTTATTTTTAACCAACGATGTAATCACCCTCGTCATCAGAAAACGTCTGTCATTTAGTCTGAAAATTTTCTATGCCAGATCGATGATAATCAGTTGGTGTTTTTAGCAAAATATGTTAATTGCATTTTGGACGTCATCCACATTTTCACATTTTTGTCACTCTGAAAATGTTGTAGCGATCGAAATACATGGAAATCCGATGGCTCAAAATCGGGCGTGTTTGGTGATGGGTGAAGCAATAGCTCCCACCACAATTCACTAATTTTTCCCAAGGGTCGCTTGTGCAGTGCGGTCATGCATTATCGTGTTGCAGAATAAAGCCTTTTCTGTCGACAATCGCTGACCAGTTTCAATTAAAGATCTGTACTCATAGTTTGACCAGGTTTGAGCACTTCAAAATGAAATATCCCGCTAATACACCGCCTATCACACTAAAGGACCTTTTTGGTGCGTTTAATTTCCAGTGGTAAAGCTATCAAAAAATGCTTCTGATTTGTGCCGCTGAAGCTATTAAGTTGCACTTGGTGGATCGGGTAGCATAGTTTGTCTTTACCAATCCGCTGCACATGTTCTTGGATGATCGACCATGGTTCATTAACAGTGTTTGGCAGTTCCTCGATTGTATGATACGAATTTGCTTCTACTTTTACCCTTATCATGTCGCTGTCTAAAGTTGTTGGTCTTCCTGAACGATATGGGTCAGAAAGATAAGAATTACCAAATTTGAGCTTAAAAAACCACCTTTTGGCATGTACGAATGTCTGATACATAGCAAATGTTTTTGGTAGCGACTGTTGCGTTACTACCCTCGCGAAACTCAAAAACCGTACGATGCCGGATATGAAGGTCTTCTGGTATTTGGTTGGTTATTTCACCACAAATTGCCAAAAAAATTAAAATTTAATTATTTATGGGTCAACAAGTCACTCTAATCGTAAAATGTCTTTGGCACGACTTGGAAGCACACAATGAGCTGATAAATGAAAATCGAATACCGATATGTGAAGAAACTACACTACTTTCTGCTCCCCCTGATATTTAAGCAAATGGACGACCGTCTATTGTCTACAAACCACAATAAATGAGACATACTACGCCCTCAGACTGTCATGACTTATATATTCTCTCTTCCACAGCACTATTTATGTACGGTACCTCCCACACCGTAATATCATGTATCTGAATGTTTGGAGCATTATAAGCACATTCTGTAGCAGTGACTTTTAAAAAGAAACTTGACCTCTAACAGTCTGCGCTCGCTTTACACCACTTTACGCTTCGATAATACGTTATTGTCCTTTGCTACAAATTTTTGTGCCTCATTCACATGAATGGCAGGCTGGTGTGGCCGTGCGGTTCTAGGCGCTTCAGTCTGGAACCGCGTGACCGCTACGGTCGCGTGTTCGAATCCTGCCTCGGACATGGATGTGTGTGATGTCCTTAGGTTAATTAGGTTTAAATAGTTCTAAGTTCTAGCGGAGTGATGACCATAGATGTTAAGTCCCATAGTGCTCAGAGCAATTTGAACATTCACATGAATCGAACCGTCTCCTTGACATCTGGTGGTCAATTCCACATTACGTAGCGATGTATGGATACTTCTGGTGAGACAGTCTATTGCTGGCTCAGTTGTTTACGCGGAACTTGAAGAAACACAAAAACAAGAAACAAAACAAAAAATGCATTAGCTGTGTCGCATTGGATTACTTTCGGGCGGTGATAAGCACCCCTGTCTGAAGTGTTTAATGCAGTGTAGGTTGGATTAGTTTCAATTTGGTACGTGCAACACACTGCAGATCCGCTTATTTATTTCTCACTAGGTTAGAAGGTGAAGGACCCTAGTTCAAATCACCGTCAGCCTATCCAGATTTAGGTTTCTTGTTATTTCCCTAAATCGCTCCAGGCAAATTTTGAAATAGTTCCTCAAAGTGCGTGACCCAGTCCCCAATGACCTCGTCATCGACAGGACGTTAAACCGTATTCCTTGCCGACTTAATTTCTTTTAGAAGAAGGGATATTTTCTGTGCTATGCGGCCTATTGTTGTACAAATGTGTTAGCCAGACACACGGCGGACAGGCTTTTGTGTGGCTGCTGATGTAAGCTAGCAAGCTGGTGACAGGGATCACTCCTCCGTTTACCTACTGAAAGTCACAATGCTAGTTGACGTGAACAAATGCATTTTGAAATGGTTCAAATGGCTCTGAGCACTATGGGACTTAACATCTATGGTCATCAGTCCCCTAGAACTTAGAACTACTTAAACCTAACTAACCCAAGGACATCACACAACACCCAGTCATCACGAGGCAGAGAAAATCCCTTACCCCGCCGGGAATCGAACCCGGGCGTGGGAAGCGAGAACGCTACCGCACGACCACGAGCTGCGGATAATGCATTTTGACTGACGACCAGTACCGGAATAGCATAGCATTTTGTGGTACATTGCGGCGCCCAAGCAGCGGCTAATTAAGGTCAGTGGCTCTTAGTGCCGAGAGATAGACAGCCAACCAGTCGAAAGACGCGGATCACGAGCAGGGATCAGTCGCTGATGACAAGTCTATAAGAAAGACACGGACTCGCGCAAATAGCAAATTCCAATATTAGAAGCAGGAAGGGAGGAAAAATCAGGGTTTAACAACGAGGTTAATATTAGAAGCAGGAACTACGGAATCTATACTTCAACGAAGCCGGCCGGTGTGGCCGTGCGGTTCTGGGTGCTTCAGTGCGGAACAGCGCTGCTGCTACGGTCGCAGGTTCGAATCCTGCCTCGGGCATGGAGGTGTGTAACGTCCTTAGGTTAATTAGGTTTAAGTAGTTCTAAGTCTAGGGGATTGATGACCTGAGATGTTAAGTCCCATAGTGGTTAGAGGCATTTGAACCATTTTGAACCCAACACGCCACTGCACAGCTACCCTCTGCAGCTTCAACGAGCCCTCACTCAGCCCCGCGGCAGGGTCACGTGAAGTATGCAGCAAGCGACGTTAATTTAATTCAAGTGCCTTATTGTGTCAACTAGAAACTTATGCTGTACCGTAGCGGTCGTGCGGTTCCAGACTGAAGCACCTAGAACCGCTTGGCCACACCGGCCGGCTACGCTGTGGTCATCTAAAGATTATACAAGAGGCAATTTGGTTGAAAACAAAATTACCATGCAGATGCACAAAGGTGGATAATATTTATCCTTAAGTGCACGATTCGGTCTGAGTTTAAGTTGCAACATCACAATTTGTAATTGATTACACCAAGTGCAGTTGGGATAAAGTGGACTACAGTCACAATACAGACATCCTGATTCAAGTTTCCATGACTTCTATATATTAGTTTGGTGACTCAGTCTCTAATGGCCTTGACACCAGGCAATTAACTTTAAAGTTCTTTGGGTCTGCCTCAAGATTGGCAATACGATTGGACTTCAGCGGCACAGTATATTAGTGGCAAATGAAAAGTGCCAGACCGGAAGTCTAGCCCTGATTTAACGCGTTACGCGAGCGGTCGCATTTACAATTTCAACCATCCAAGCACACCTCGGGGACCGACCCAAACTTCCATATGTCACTGAGTGTCTACGTCCTGCACCCGCACAGTTGCTGCGATTCCCGCTCAGGGACGGTCTTCATTATTATTGTCGCGGTCTCTCTAGCATGTAATACCACACACATCAAAAAAAGTTTTGTGTCATCCAGGTTCCCAGAACTCCTGAAGATAGACGTTGACTCTGGACATTGTGTCACAGACACAGTCAATTTGACTGGTCAGAGTTGACACTTAACACGCCCAAAGATGTAAACAACCATGCATGAGCAGCGCCTAATAGACGGAGCGGGTCCGACAGCCGATCAGTTCCAGTCATCCGACCGAGAAGGAGGAACACGGTTCACGTTGTCTGTAGTTCAACCATGCCTAGACGGTCAATGCGGCGATTCGATCGCGTCCGCATTGTTAATTTGTGCCAGGAAGGGCTCTGAACAAGGGAAGAGTCCAGGCGTCTCGGAGTGAACCAAAGCGATGTTGTTCGGACATGGAGGAGGTACAGACAGACAGGAACTGTCAATGACATGCCTCGCTCAGGCCGCCCAAGGGCTACTACTGCACTGGATGACCGTTACCTACGGATTATGGCACGGAGGAACCCTGACAACAACGCCAATAAGTAGAATAATGTTTTTCGTGCAGCCACAGGACGGCGTGTCAGGACTCAAACTGTGCGCAGTAGGCTGCATGATGCGCAACTTCACTCCCGACGTCCATGGCGAGGTCCATCTTTGCAACTACGACACCATGCAGCGCGGTACAGATGGGCCCAACAACATGCCGAATGGACCGCTTAGGATTGGCATCACGTTCTCTTCACCGATGAGTGTTGCATATGCCTTCAATCAGACAATCTTCAGAGACGTGTTTGGAGGCAACCCGGATAGGCTGAACGCCTTAGACACGCTTCCCAGCGAATGCACCAAGGTGGACGTTCCCTGCTGTTTTTGGGGTGGCTTTATGTGGGGCCGACGTACGCCGCTGGTGGTCATGGAAGGCGCCGTAACGTCTGTACGACACGTGAATGCCATACTGCAACCGATAGTGCAACCATATCGGCAGCATATTGGCGAGGCATTCGTCTTCATCGACAACAATTCGCGCCCGTATCGTGTACCTCATGAATGACTTCCTTCAGGATAACGACATCGCTCGTCCAGAGTGGCCAGCATGTTCTCTAGACATGAACCCTATCGAACATGCCTGGGATCGATTGAAAAGGGCTGTTTATGGACGATGTGACCCACCAATCACTCTGAGGGATCGACGCCGAATCGGCGTCGAGGAGTGGGACAATCTGGACCAACAGTGTCTTGATGAACTTGTGGATAGTATACCACGACGAATACAGGCATGCATCAATCCAAAAGGACTTGCTACTGAGTATTAGAAGTACAGCGATGTCGTTATTCTGAAGTACAGTAGTCTGGACCACCAACACTGAAGGTCTCACTGTATGGTGGTGCAACATTCAATGTGTGGTTTTCATGAGCAATAACAAGGGCGGAAATGATGTTTATAATGATTTCTATTCCAATTTTCTCTATAAGTTCCGGAACTCTCGGAACCAAGGTGACTTTTTTTATGTGTTTATCTTCAGTGTCTCTGCTTTAGGGAGTAGTATGCAATGTCCTTGAGACTTACATGCATGTCTAAAGGACATCATGTAGTAGACCGTAAAACACAGAGATTGCAAATAATGAACTTGGCGGACTTTCCGCCTTGTCGCAAGCAACGGTTACGCAGATAAGGAAAACACGCCGAACTTCGTGTTACACTCCTAAATGAAACATCAGGCGATACTGTAAGTTACGTAACGTGTCAGTATGCTTTCAAAACTGTAGATACCTCACCGAAGGAGAGATTGTTTATGCAGAAACGTTGCGATCTCGTCTGTAAATGAAGTCGTGCAGGCTTTGCACTGAAGTGACAAAAGTGATGGGGTACCTCCTAGAACTGTGTTGGATCTACTATTGCCCGGCATGGTGCAGCAACTCGACGTGGCGTAGACTCAATAAGCCATTGGAAGTCCCCTGCAGAAATAGTGAGCCATGCTGCCTCTACTATAATTGAGAAAGTGTTGTCGGTTCAAGATGTTGTGCACGAACTGACCACTTGATTAGGTCGCATAAATGTTGGATGGGATTCATGGCGATAATGGCCATCTCGATGGTCAAATCATTGTCTCGAATTGTCCAAAATGTTCTTCAATCCAATGACGAAGAATTGTGGCCCGGTGACACGACATCGTTATTTGGGAATGTTAAGTCTATAAATGGCTGCAAGTGGTCTCCAGGTAGCAGAACATAACCATTTCCAGCCAACGATCGGTTCAGTAGGACTAGAGGTCTTAGTCCATTCCATGTAAACACAGCCTCCGTCATTATGGATCCACCACCAGACTGCACAGTGCCTTCTCGACAAGTGAGGTCCGTAGCTTCGTGGGGTCAGTGCCACAATCGAACCCTACCATCAGCTCTTACCACCAGAAATCGGGACTCATCTGACCAAACCTTGCTTTTTCAACTCGAATAGGGTCCAATGGATGTGATCACGAGCCCAGGAGACGCGCTGGCACGCGATGTCGTATTGTTGGCAAGGGCACTCGCTTCGGTCGTTTGCTGCCGTAGCCCATTAACGCCAAATTACGCCGCACAGTCGCAACGGATACGTTCGTCGTACGTCCCGCACTCATTTCTCTGGTTATTTGACGCAGTGCTGTCTGTTAGCACTGGCGTCTCTACGCAGACGCCGCTGCACTTGGTCGTTAAGTGAAGGCCGTCGGCCATTGTGTTTTCCGTGGCTGGAGGCAATGCCTGAAATCTGATATTCTTGGTGCATTCTTGATGACACTGATATTGAGTTCCCAAACGATTTCCGAATTGGAATGCCCCATGCGTCTAGCTTTAACTATCATATCGCGTTCAAAGTCTGATATTTCGCGTCGTGCGGCCATAGTTACATCGCAAAGTTTTTCACATGAATCAGCCGAGTACAAACGATAGCTCTGCCAATGCAATCCTCCTTTATATATTGTGAACCCGAAACTACCGCCATGTGTATATGTGCATATTGCTATTCCATAACTTCTGTCACCTTAGGCAGTGATCAGCAAACAGTGTTCGCCACCTACCTTTAAGGCGTGACTCGCCGAAAGCAATTGCGTCATGTGTCATTCTGTCAGTCGCCGAGATAAACCCCGAACTCGCGCGCCAGCGAACTGGCGCCGAAGTCGGCGGCGCTTACCTTGCTGTGACCTGTTACCCAACGTCGCGGACTTTCGTAACATGTCGCCACGCGACGGAAACGGCCTATGCAACAATAGCGGAGCAGGAAACAGCTTGCGGCATGCCAGGGTACCACCGTGGCAACTCGTCGGGTGTCAGATAAATACATCTTTTTTATTTTTTAGTTTGACCTCGGTGGACGAACCACTGAACTGCAGCATTAAGCTTAGCAGAAATAATAGCTAAAATATCACTTAAAATACGTTAAAATGGACGTGTTTAACATCTACATCCATATGACAACTGTGCAGATCCCACTTAATTAGTTGTCAAAGGGTTCATCGAACCACTTTCCATTTTCTTCTTATATGCTACAACGGCTGTGAACTTCTTTAAGGACAATATCAAGGTTCTAACTCGGCTGTTGCTCAGTAAAAAAAGTGTTTATTTGGTAGGTGCATAACTAGTGGCGTTTTTTGTTTTTCATGTTGATATCCCTATTGCTATGGGTTTATTTATGGATTGTTATTTTTTATTTGTAGTTTACTGTTCCCCCCCCCCCCCCCATGAACCATGGACCTTGCCGTTGGTGGGGAGGCTTGCGTGCCTCAGCGATACAGATGGCCGTACCGTAGGTACAACCACAACGGAGGGGTATCTGTTGAGAGGCCAGACAAACGTGTGGTTCCTGAAGAGGGGCAGCAGCCTTTTCAGTAGTTGCAAGGGCAACAGTCTGGATGATTGACTGATCTGGCCTTGTAACAATAACCAAAACGGCCTTGCTGTGCTGGTACTGCGACCGGCTGAAAGCAAGGGGAAACTACGGCCGTAATTTTTCCCGAGGGCATGCAGCTTTACTGTATGATTAAATGATGATGGCGTCCTCTTGGGTAAAATATTCCGGAGGTAAAATAGTCCCCCATTCGGATCTCCGGGCGGGGACTACTCAAGAGGATGTCGTTATCAGGAGAAAGAAAACTGGCGTGCTACGGATCGGAGCGTGGAATGTCAGATCCCTTAATCGGGCAGGTAGGTTAGAAAATTTAAAAAGGGAAATGGATAGGTTAATGTTAGATATAGTGGGAATTAGTGAAGTTCGGTGGCAGGAGGAACAAGACTTCTGGTCAGGTGACTACAGGGTTATAAACACAAAGTGAAATAGGGGCAATGCAGGAGTAGGTTTAATAATGAATAGGAAAATAGGAAAGCGGGTAAGCTACTACAAACAGCATAGTGAACGCATTATTGTGGCCAAGATAGACACGAAGCCCACGCCTACTACAGTAGTACAAGTTTATATGCCAACTAGCTCTGCAGATGAAGAAGAAATTGAAGAAATGTATGATGATATAAAAGAAATTATTCAGATAGTGAAGGGAGACGAAAATTTAATAGTCATGGGTGACTGGAATTCGAGTGTAGGAAAAGGGAGAGAAGGAAACGTAGTAGGTGAATATGGATTGGGGCTAAGAAATGAAAGAGGAAGCCGCCTGGTAGAATTTTGCACAGAGCACAACTTAATCATAGCTAACACTTGGTTTAAGAATCATGATAGAAGGTCGTATACATGGAAGAACCCTGGAGATTCTAAAAGGTATCAGATAGATTATATAATGGTAAGACAGAGATTTAGGAACCAGGTTTTAAATTGTAAGACATTTCCAGGGGCAGATGTGGACTCTGACCACAATCTATTGGTTATGAGCTGTAGATTAAAACTGAAGAAACTGCAAAAAGGTGGGAATTTAAGGAGATGGGACCTGGATAAACTGAAAGAACCAGAGGTTGTAGAGAGTTTCAGAGAGAGCATAAGGGAACAATTGACAGGAATGGGGGAAAGAAATACAGTAGAAGAAGAATGGGTAGCTTTGAGGGATGAAGTAGTGAAGGCAGCAGAGGATCAAGTAGGTAAATAGACCAGGGCTCTTAGAAATCCTTGGGTAACAGAAGAAATATTGAATTTAATTGATGAAAGGAGAAAATATAAAAATGCAGTTAATGAAGCAGGCAAAAAGGAATACAAACGTCTCAAAAATGAGATCGACAGGAAGTGCAAAATGGCTAAGCAGGGATGGCTAGAGGACAAATGTAAGGATGTAGAGGCTTATTTCACTAGGGGTAAGATAGATACTGCCTACAGGAAAATTAAAGAGACCTTTGGAGAAAAGAGAACCACTTGCATGAACATCAAGAGCTCAGGTGGAAACCCAGTTCTAAGCAAAGAAGGGAAAGCAGAAAGGTGGAAGGAGTATATAGAGGGTCTATACAAGGGCGATGTACTTGAGAACAATATTATGGAAATGGAAGAGGATGTAGATGAAGATGAAATGGGAGATACGATACTGTGTGAAGAGTTTGACAGAGCACTGAAAGACCTGAGTCGAAACAAGGCCCCCGGAGTAGACAACATTCCATTGGAACTACTGACGGCCTTGGGAGAGCCAGCCCTGACAAAACTCTACCATCTGGTGAGCAAGATGTATGAAACAGGCGAAATACCCTCAGACTTCAAGAAGAATATAATAATTCCAATCCCAAAGAAAGCAGGTGTTGACAGATGTGAAAATTACCGAACAATCAGTTTAATAAGTCACAGCTGCAAAATACTAACACGAATTCTTTACAGACGAATGGAAAAGCTAGTAGAAGCTGACCTCGGGGAAGATCAGTTTGGATTCCGTAGAAATACTGGAACACGTGAGGCAATACTGACCTTACGACTTATCTTAGAAGAAAGATTAAGGAAAGGCAAACCTACATTTCTAGCATTTGTAGACTTAGAGAAAGGTTTTGACAATGTTGACTGGAATACTCTCTTTCAAATTCTAAAGGTGGCAGGGGTAAAATACAGGGAGCGAAAGGCTATTTACAATTTGTACAGAAACCAGATGGCAGTTATAAGAGTCGAGGGACATGAAAGGGAAGCAGTGGTTGGGAAGGGAGTAAGACAGGGTTGTAGCCTCTCCCCGATGTTATTCAATCTGTATATCGAGCAAGCAGTAAAGGAAACAAAAGAAAAATTCGGAGTAGGTATTAAAATCCATGGACAAGAAATAAAAACCTTGAGGTTTGCCGATGACATTGTAATTCTGTCAGAGACAGCAAAGGACCTGGAAGTGCAGTTGAACGGAATGGACAGTGTCTTGAAAGGAGGATATAAGATGAACATCAACAAAAGCAAAACGAGGATAATGGAATGTAGTCGAATTAAGTCGGGTGATGCTGAGGGAATTAGATTAGGAAATGAGACACTTAAAGTAGTAAAGGAGTTTTGCTATTTGGGGAGCAAAATAACTGATGATGGTCGAAGTAGAGAGGATATAAAATGTAGACTGGCAATGGCAAGGAAAGCGTTTCTGAAGAAGAGAAATTTGTTAACATCGAGTATAGATTTAAGTGTCAGGAAGTCATTTCTGAAAGTATTTGTATGGAATTTAGCCATGTATGGAAGTGAAACATGGACGGTAAATAGTTTGGACAAGAAGAGAATAGAAGCTTTCGAAATATGGTGCTACAGAAGAATGCTGAAGATTAGATGGGTAGATCACATAACTAATGAGGAAGTATTGAATAGGATTGGGGAGAAGAGAAGTTTGTGGCACAACTTGACCAGAAGAAGGGATCGGTTAGTAGGACATGTTCTGAGGCATCAAGGGATCACCAATTTAGTATTGGAGGGCAGCGTGGAGGGTAAAAATCGTAGGGGGAGACCAAGAGATGAATACACTAAGCAGATTCAGAAGGATGTAGGTTGCAGTAGGTACTGGGAGATGAAGAAGCTTGCACAGGATAGAGTAGCATGGAGAGCTGCATCAAACCAGTCTCAGGACTGAAGACCACAACAACAACAACAACAATACAGTTTACTGGTGCAGTTTGGGTTTACATTTTGTCATTTTGTCATTTGGAGACAATGAGTGGAGCTGTTGATGCTAGGAAGTGGATCACCAAGTGAAGAAATCGGGACATTTCCGACGTATTCTTCTGTTTCAGTTCAATAGAGGTGTGACAGCGGCGAAGATGGCCAAAAACATTTCCGCCGCGTGTGTGGATACTGCTGCTGGACAGAGCACGGCAATAAATCGTTTTCTCGTTTTTAGGAGGATCGTTTTGACATTAGTGACTCTCCATATTCAGGAAGACCTTCTATGTTTGGTGAAGATCGTTTAAATGCCTTAATCCACAATGATCCTCGTCATTGTACTTGACAACTGGCAAACGTGGTGAATTGTGAATTGTGATCATTCCAATCTCATGCGACATTTGCATACAGTGGGGAGTCCAAAAATCGGCTGTATGGGTACCGCATGTTCTAAGCCAAAATCACAAAAAGTCAGCGGGTGGCCATTGTGCATCTCTGCTTGCTCGTCATCAGTTGGCTCGTAAACAACACCGACCATTCCTATCCTGAATCGCTACTGGCAACGAGAAATTATGTCTTTATGCTAACGTAAGGAAAAGAAAGGAATGGTTGAGCCCTAACAAAGCAGCAACTCCCCGTACAAAGAGCTGCGCGCATCCACAAGAAATAATGTTATGCATCTGGTGGAGCAGCGACAGTGTGGTGTACTGTGAACTGCTTCCCCGAGGTGTAACCATCACTGTTGACATTTATTGTCAACAACTGAGACCCCTTGCAAACGCCGTCCAAGGACAACGACCAGGAAGACTGCGTGAAGTGATGATAGTCGACGATAACGGCCGCCCGCATTCTGCCAGACTGATAAAAAGCGCTATACAGGAGTTGGGTTGGGAAGTCATCCGGCACTCACCTTATTCACCTGATATTGCGCCCTCAGATTTTCACTTTTTACGCTCTCTGTCGAACTGCCTTCAAAGAACTTCTGTTCCGGATGAAACTGCTCTCCGAATATGGCTCGACGACTACTTCGCCTCAAAACCATTTGATATCTACAGTAGCGGAATAGAAAAGTGAGCCTAACGTTGGCAGTCTGTGGTAAATAATGACGGAGAATATATTATTGATAACTAAAGTCTGTTATGCGTTTATTAAGCTTATGGAAAAACTCTACGAACTGATGCTTCAACCTAATATTTTGTTACGCTTCGTGCGATTAGTTTCAAGTGCTATAGGTACCAACATAATGACTACATCTCCGTCTACATAACTAGTGTGCAATTCACACTTCATTTATTATTTTATTCATAGGTGTTATTTTTGCAGCAACTGCGGTAAGTATTTCAGGATAAAATTCCAGTATTTAATCCAGGAATTCTTATATAGTATAGGCAGACTACCATTCGGACTTGACACAAATTGCGGTTATTGGAAAGTCTTGATCGCACAAGTCTTTATTAATTGTTACGCGATTCGAAAAATCATGGTCAGACGTTATATGTACATCTAGTGCACGTGGACTGTATATAGCAATACATTTAATAAAGATAGCAAACGGTTGTACAGCTGTTAGTTCAATGAATGACCTTAACACTTGCATTCATTGAATTAACAACTTTACTATCATATACACTCATTATGAAATGTTCGTCCACGAGACTCAGAGGGCCATAGACACGGGTTCCCAGGTAGATGTCGTGTTTCTTGACTTCCGCAAGGCGTTCGATACAGTTCCCCACAGTCGTTTAATGAACAAAGTAAGAGCATATGGACTATCAGACCAATTGTGTGATTGAATTGAAGAGTTCCTAGATAACAGAACGCAGCATGTCATTCTCAATGGAGAGAAGTCTTCCGAAGTAAGAGTGATTTCAGGTGTGCCGCAGGGGAGTGTCGTAGGACCGTTGCTATTCACAATATACATAAATGACCTTGTGGATGACATCGGAAGTTCACTGAGGCTTTTTGCGGATGATGCTGTGGTATATCGAGAGGTTGTAACAATGGAAAATTGTACTGAAATGCAGGAGGATCTGCAACGAATTGAAGCATGGTGCAGGGAATGGCAATTGAATCTCAATGTAGACAAGTCTAATGTGCTGCGAATACATAGAAAGAAAGAACCCTTATCATTTAGCTACAATATAATTCCATAAATTATATGGGAGTACGCATTAGAAGTGATTTAAAATGGAATGATCATATAAAGTCGATCGTTGGTAAAGCAGATGCCAGGCTGAGATTCATTGGAAGAATCCTAAGGAAATGCAGTCCGAAAACAAAGGAAGTAGGTTACAGTACGCTTGTTCGCCCACTGCTTGAATACTGCTCAGCAGTGTGAGATCCGTACCAGACAGGGTTGATAGAAGAGATAGAGAGCATCCAAAGGAGAGCGGCGCGCTTCGTTACAGGATCAATTAGTAATCACGAAAGCGTTACAGAGATGATAGATAAACTACAGTGGAAGACTCTGCAGGAGAGACGCTCAGTAGCTCGGTACGGGCTTTTGTTAAGTTTCGAGAACATACCTTCACCGGGGAGTCAAGCAGTATATTGCTCCCTCCTACATATATCTCGCGAAGAGACCATGAGGATAAAATCAGAGAGATTAGAGCCCACACAGAGACATACCGACAATCCTTCTTTCCACGAACAATACGAGACTGGAATAGAAGGGAGAACCGATAGAGCTACTCAAGGTACCCTCCGCCACACACCGTCAGGTGGCTTGCGGAGTATGGATGTAGATGTAGAGTTGCATTACTACATACAGTCCATGTGCTCAGCTCGTTGAGCCCAACATTACATCGATATCTTACATATGACGATGACTTTTCGAAAAGCGTAACATTTTATAAAGAACTGATCACGACAGTTTGTGTCAGAATTAAATTCAGTGGCCAGGGGCATGAATATTTTTATTTCGCTTTACCTGTTTCAACAAATTAATCTGTAATATTCAGAAGGCTACAAAATTAGGGATATTGTAAATCATTAGACCTCGGCTATACATTTATGTAATGTATGAAAAATGTATAATAGAAACTTACTTAGTAATGGTTCAGCAGATGTCAGTATCTTATTTACAGAGGAATAATGCCCTGATATGTCTAAAATGTGCATGCTGCATGGGACCTTTGTAAACAGAGATCGACAGATCGATAATTTATAGTGAACGAATCACAACTATGTACATGCTGAGCTGTTGTGTCAGCAGCAAGGAACATCCATTAAAGCATACAAAAAGTATAAGGAAGTTATTACATTTGAAAAACATGGCACACAGTTCTAATTTCTAAAAGTAATGAGCTAATTTTCACATTTTATGAAAGATGCTATACAATTCAAACAGTGCCTATTTTTCAGTGTAATATCTTTTGAGTTTAGGTAGAAATGTATATATTTTTCAGATTGTTCCAAAACGCTCATTTTGTAGCCCTTGTCAACCATGTTATGCAAGGATAGAGGAAGACGAGTGTGTTCCTCGGTTCTGAGATGTCCTTTATAATTTTGTAGACTTCTGAACACGACAAATTAATTCGTTGACACTGGTAAAGTGAAATAGAAATTTCTGTGTAACTGGCGACTGAATTTTGTTCTGAAATCACACTTAAGTGAGAGTTAGTTGAATCACCTCCAGACAATTTCTCTACCATTCCACTCTCGAACAAACCCTTGGCAAAACCAACAGTTTAACCTTTCCACGCGAGCTCTGATTTCTCTTCTTTTATTACAATCATCATTTCTCCTTACGTAAGCTGCGCGTCAACGAAATGTTTTCGGATTCGGAGCAAAACGGCGATTGCGATTTCGTGAAATGATATTACCGCGACGAAAAACGCCTTTATTGTAATGAATGGCATCCCACCTCGTCTATCATATGCGTGACACCGTCTCTCCTGTTTCCCGTTGATAACAAAACGCATTACCCTTCTCTGAACCTTTTGAAACGTCCCCTTAGAAAAATTAATGAATTACTGCGCTGATACACTTCTTACACTATTTGATTTTCAAACAGCTGAGCAAAACTGAACGTACTCAGACATTCACTAAAGTGACACACAATGTTCTTAACGCAACACAATCTGACTTTCAGTAATCCCTACAAAAGCATGGGCCTGACTAACAATAACCTATACCTTTCATGAATTCTTACCTCACAAAAATCTTCGTTACTCGAACTACTGCAATACAGCGAGCGCCAATACTGCCAGCTAAATAAAAGATTCTAACTACTGAAGGCAGTAACTACTGATAGGCATAGTTAGCAAATGAAAGATTTTGATACAGAACAGACAATGTATTTACCTTAATAATGTTCAAAAGTCATAATATATATATACAAGTTCATGACATCCAGTCTTACAAATTTACTGTCTCTGTCCAGATCATCCGCTCTCAAAACTCCCCCATCTCACTCCCCACATCCACCACTGCTGGCGGCTCACCTCCAACTGCGCAACGCTACGCGCTGTTAACAGCCCACTGCCCAACACTACAATAGCGAACAACAATGTAAACCAGCCACAGACTGCACACAGCACAGCCAGTGATTTTCATACAGAGCGCTACGTGGCGTTACTAATGTTGTTGTTGTTGTTGTGGTCTTTAGTCCTGAGACTGGTTTGATGCAGCTCTCCATGCTACTCTATCCTGTGCAAGCTTCTTCATCTCCCAGTACCTACTGCAACCTACATCCTTCTGAATCTGTTTAGTGTATTCATCTCTTGGTTTCCCTCTACGATTTTTACCCTCCACGCTGCCCTCCAATACTAATTTGGTGATCCCTTGATGCCTCAGAACATGTCCTACCAACCGATCCCTTCTTCTGGTCAAGTTGTGCCACAATCTTCTCTTCTCCCCAATCCTATTCAATACTTCCTCATTAGTTATGTGATCTACCCATCTAATATTCAGCATTCTTCTGTAGCACCACATTTCAAAAGCTTCTATTCTCTTCTTGTCTAAACTATTTATCGTCCATGTTTCACTTCCATACATGGCTACACTCCATACAAATACTTTCAGAAATGACTTCCTGACACTTAAATGTATACTCAATGTTAACAAATTTCTCTTCTTCAGAATCGCTTTCCTTGCCATTGCCAGTCTACATTTTATATCTTCTCTACTTCGACCATCATCAGTTATTTTGCTCCCCAAATAGCAAAACTCCTTTACTACTTTAAGTGTCTCATTTCCTAATCTAATTCCCTCAGCATCACCCGACTTAATTCGACTACATTTCATTATCAAAAAAAAAAAAAAAGAAAAAAAGGTTCAAATGGCTCTGAGCACTATGCGACTTAACTTCTGAGGTCATCAGTCGCCTAGAACTTAGAACTAATTAAGCCTAACTAACCTAAGAACATCACACACATCCACGCCCGAGGCAGGATTCGAACCTGCGACCGTAGCGGTCACGCGGTTCCAGACTGAAGTGCCTTTAACCGCACGGCCACACCGGCCGGCATTCCATTATCCTCGTTTTGCTTTTGTTGATGTTCATCTTATATCCTCCTTTCAAGACCCTATCCATTCCGTTCAACTGCTCTGCCAAGTCCTTTGCTGTCTCTGACAGAATTACAATGTCATCGGCAAATCTCAAAGTTTTTATTTCTTCTCCATGGATTTTAATACCTACTCCGAATTTTTCTTTTGTTTCCTTCACTGCTTGCTCAATATGCGTTACCAATATAAAAACCTAAACAGCCTACTTACATAGCCCCCATGCTCCCCACAAAAAATTTCACAAATTTTTTTGGGCCATGGCCAATACAGATTTGAAAAATTTGTTCATAATTACAATAACAAAGAAATCAAATGCACACACTTATTGATATACCGTTGGTCAAAAGCAAAGATTTTCTCACAGTCCATAAAGACAGTCCTGATCATTCATCACAGTAAAATTGCAGTGTTTTTTTTTTCTCAAAGTCTGAGCAGTAAAAGAAAATGCACACGGAAGTAGTGGATTTCTATGCTGTCTTGAAGAAGTAGTGTTGTCCTTCCAACGGAAAGACAGTGATGTCTCTTGACATGCAGACAGGTAATGGGCCACAACAGAGCAAACCCACAGCAGAGTCAGTCGAAGTTTTGAAGAATATTGGTAGGTAGCTCATCACAGAGCAGACCCTCTATGTCCTTCGTCAATCCTGTTGGTAAGGATCGCAACCTCGCAGAAATACTCGGGAATAGGAGGGCAGATGTAGTGTAGGCAGTCTCTTTAGTAGATATGTTGCATTTTCTAGGTTTTTGCTAATAAAAACGTAATCTTTGTTTCGATTTGCCCTTGATATTTTCTATATGATCGTTCCAATTTAAGTTGTTCGTAACTTAATCCTAATATTTTTAGTAGAATCGACAGCCCTTTAGATTTGTGTGATTTATCCGGTTGTATCTTGCCTACTCGTGAAATATGGGGCGCCTTGGAAACCTGCTTCTCGCATTGCTAGGCAACAATTCAAGCAAATCGTATTAATGAAGTTTATTACAAAAGGAAATGATTACATTACTTAACTTTTGGAAATACAGATGTGCGGCAGGCAATGGGCGACAGACAAAATAAGAAATATCTTCAGTAGAGAGAATGCTAGATATTAGTAGTAGAAGTGAAATGATTAATCTTGATGCTATTCTTGAACTCACTGCTGTAGAACTCGTAGAACTGGGCCGCGGCTAGGGGGCTCTGCACTTAGAGGGCGCCGTCATCGCGTTGTCGTCCTGGAGAGGGGTCGGTCAGCGAGCGATTGGCTGACTTCTGCTTCACAGCCCTCTCTGCTATAATGTTCCCGACCGGCGTGCCGGCGCTTGACTTGACGCCGTAAAAAATCCTGTAACAGAAATTTAACGAATTCCTCTTAGTACCCATGTGGATGGCGTCACACTTTTTATTAGTAATAACCAGTGGCCACTTCTCGCTCCATATGGATAGCTTGTCTGAATCATTTTGTAATTGGTTTTGATCTTCTGGTGACCTTACTGGACGGTATATCACAAAATTATTACAACATTATTATTCCCGACTATAGGCAGTGGTGGTGGTTCCGAAAGCGAAAATACACATGTGCAAGTGTCATGTTTGAAATGTACCATTTACTGAGTGCAGTAATGGTCATCGTTGAATCGACTAGCACGTTCTTGGGCACTGCATGTGATTACTTGTGTAGTGACCAACAGACAGCCATTGCTACATTACAAAAAAATTACTTGTCATGACGTATTAGTGCGTGATATTTTATGACTTCGAGCTGTATCTTTACGCTGTGACAAATTTAATTAAATTCTGTCAACAGTGTGACAGAGAACGAGCAGTTTGTTGCAACTGTTTCGTGCCGTCGGTCGAAGTAAAATCAGCGGCGTTCCTGCGGTGTTGTTGTTGTGGTCTTCTGTCCTGAGACTGGTTCGATGCAGCTCTCCATGCTACTCTATCCTGTGCAAGCTGCTTCATCTCCCAGTACGTACAGCAGCCAACATCCTTCTGAATCTGCTTAGTGTATTCATGTCTTGGTCTCCCTCTACGATTTTTACCCTCCACTCTGCCCTCCAATAGTAATTTGTGATCCCTTGATACCTCAGAACATGTCCTACCAACCGATCCCTTCTTTTAGTCAAGTTGTGCCACAAACTACTCTTCTCCCCTATTCTGTTCACTACCTCCTCATTAGTTATGTGATCTACCGGTCTAATCTTCAGCATTCTGCTGTAGCAACACATTTCGAAAGCTTCTATTCTCTTCTTGTCCAAACTGTTTATCGTCCATGTTTCACTTCCATACATGGCTTCACTCCATACAAATACTTTCAAAAACGACTTCCTGACAGTTAAATCTATACTCGACGTTAACAAATTTCTCTTCTTCAGAAACGCTTTCCTTGCCATTGCCAGTCCACATTTTATGTTCTCTTTAATTCGACCACCATCAGTTATTTTGCTCCCCAAATAGCAAAACTCCTTTACTACTTTAAGTGTCTCATTTCCTAATCTAATTCCCTCAGCACCACCCGAGATAACTCGACTACATTCCATTATCCTCGTTTTGCTTTTGTTGATGTTCATCTTATATCCTCCTTTCAAGACACTGTCCGTTCCGTTCAGCTGCTCTTCCAAGTCCTTTGCTGTCTCTGACAGAATTACAATGTCATCAGCGAATCTCAAAGTTTTTATTTCTTCTCCATGGATTTTAATACGTACTCCGAATTTTTCTTTTGTTTCCTTTACTGCTTGCTTAATATACAGATTGAATAACATCGGGGAGAGGCTACAACCCTGTCTCACTCCCTTTCATGCGCCTCTACTCTTATAGCTGCCATCTGGTTTCCGTACAAATTGTAAATAGCCTTTCGCTCCCTGTATTTGACCCCTGCCACCTTCAGAATCTGAAAGAGAGTATTCCAGTCAACATTGACAAAAGCTTTCTCTAAGTCTACAAATGCTAGAAACGTTGGTTTGCCTTTCCTTAATCTATTCTCCAAGATAAGTAGTAGGGTCAGTATTGCCTCACGTGTTCCAATATTTCTACGAAATCCAAACTGATCTTCCCCGAGGTCGGCTTCTACCAGTTTTTCCATTCGTCTGTAAATAATTCGTGTTAGTGTTTTGCAGCCGTGGCTTATTAAACTGACAGTTCGGTAATTTTAACATCTGTCAACACCTGCTATATTTGGGATTGGAATTATTGTATTCTTCTTGAAGTCTGAGGTATTTCGCCTTTGTCATACATTTTGCCCACCAGATGGTAGAGTTTTGTCAGGACTGGCTCTCCCAAGGCTGTCAGTAGTTCTAATGCAATGTTGTCTACTCCCGGGTCCTTGTTTCCAATTAGGTCTTTCAGTGCCTGCGGTGAAAAACGCAAAAAGCCACGAAGAAATCCTTTCAGTAGTGAAAGGAGGTAATTCAGAAGTGTGTGGGTTCAAATGGGTCCCACTTACAGCCGACCGACATTACCTGAATGTAATTGGCGAGTATAAAAAAAATTGCAACACCAGTCTCATTTATGTTGTGTAATAGCACATATATGTCATAGCACATATACGTTATTTAGCGGAGCGCAACGGAAGAACATGTCTGTATTCGCCAACCCGTCTTCTGCCGCTGTGTTGTCCTCTGACACAGTTCTAGGTCGATAAACACCTACGCCTTCTTTATAACATGACCAGTTTCTTTGTTATCGTGTCCTTGCCTGTCATTACTTATCTGGGAGTTAAGACAATGCAGTACCATTGGAACTAGTTAATATAACAGGAAATTCAAGTCACAGTTCGTGTCCAGCGAGTGCGCAGCAGTAATTTCGTTGAGACGTGAATAGAACTGGTTGATGTCAGGCGTTGCCTCTGTACAGGATGTCCCAAGATGAATGGTCAGTATTCGTGTTTACGACAGGCGCAGTCATTCAAAGTAAAAAAGTCTAATAAATATGGGCTCTAAAATGCATACCTTAAGAGCTATGGACAGTTCTTCATCTTCGATACTGTGAAACAAATCTCTTCTACTGCAAGCTCTTTGTGTTCCATATTTAGGGATGGACGGAAACAAGAAAAATGTGTCCGGTAAACAGGGCCTCAAAAATATATCCCTCGGGAGCTATGAGCAGTTGTTCACCTTCTCCACTGAACACTGCTCTTAGCTCTTAAACTGTGCATTTTAGAGGCCCTATTTACTAGACTTTTTTGTTTCGAATAATTGTTCCTGTCATATTCCAGAATATTGGCGATTCCTCTTGGGCCAACTCGTGTATTCCTTTGTGAGTGGGAGCAGATTCTCGAAGAATCAAACTTCAGACTAGCTACGGGTTATGGAGAGGTGGTGAGTGGGGCTAACCGAGCGAACTCCGAAAACCGAGCTGATTTCATTCAGAATTTTTAATATTTGCCTTGCAGAGGTTATTCGTTAGTCTGCATAAGCAATGTAAGCCTACTGGACCAAAACATAATCAGCCCCAGGAGAAATCAAGGTAATTCCACACCACCTCTAGGCATAACAAATAATGGCATCAATACGTCGACGAAGAAAGTTTACAAGTTTCTGCAAGTATACCAAATGTTTATTACTGACACTGTTATTAGTGCCCAAAAAATGGTTCAAATGGCTCTGAGCACTATGGGACTTAACTTCTGAGGCCATCAGTCCCCTAGAACTTAGAATTACTTAAACCTAACTAATCTACGGACATCACACACATCCACGCCCAAGGCAGGATTCGAACCTGCCACCGTAGTGGTCGCGCGGTTCCAGACTGTAGCGCCTAGGACCTCTCGGCGACCCCGGCCGGCATTAGTGCCCATTTTTGGAGTTCTATAACTCAATCGGAAAAAACGGAACGCTTATAGAATCACACTGTTCTCTGTCTCTCTGTGCGTCTGTTAAGACAACTTTTCTCAGGAACGGGTAAAGTTAACAAATTGAAATTTATGTCAAATACTAAGGTCAACAGTCCCTTGGCGGTGAAAAACATTTAAGCTTGTAAGTCAATGCAATCAAAAGATACGGCCATTTATGTCAAATGTTTTGATACTCGCAAACTCACTCATCAAAACGTATAGACGAACTGACTAAATATATAATTGAGTTTGTATGGAACCCTAAGAGGGTGAGTCCTACTGATATTTGTGCGAGTTTTTTTATCAGTCAATGAAATTACTGTTAAATAATAGAGTATAGCAATGAATACGGGGAAGAGAATTTAGCAAGTGGTCCAGCATGGTGAGTTGGACAGGAGATGGTGGACGTGGGGAGATTAGTTGTGGTTTTCTGGGTGACGATTTCCATCCAGATAGGAGTTGAACTGTTAATTTTACTGTCATTTAGATTTCACTTGCTCCAATTTTAGGCACAAAAAACTCAGTGCAATTGTCCACATCAACGAAACGAACAAAATGAAACTTTAGGACTGATTTTTAAAAAAAAGAAACCTCTAAATGTCATGTTTATTTTCCTGTCGTTTTCATGGTCTTACTTACAAAAGGAAATGCGTATGATCACAGTAATAGGTGTTGTGCTAATTTAAACGTAGATGATAACAGCTATAAGCAGGGAACACTATTAAGTTGTAACTCCCCACCTCCATGTGTAATGGACCTTTGGATCTTGCCGAGGTGTGGAAGCATGCATATCTCAACGACGTAGATAGCCGTGTCGTAGGTGCAACCAGAACGGACGGGTATCTGTGGAGAAGCGAGACCAACCCGTAGTCACCACCACGGGACTTTTCAATAGTTGCAGGGGCAACAGTCTGACTTTGTAACGTTAACCATTATGGCCCTTCTAATTCAAATAAAAGAAAGTTTGATAGAAAGTAAATTGTAGTGCTGTCCATACATATTACATACATTGTACCTCCATCTGTATTTTAATAATGAGCGAAATAAGACAAATACAGGGTATTCATTTTAACTGAAGAGATTGAAATATATAGAAAACTACACATCGGGTGAAAATAAGTTATAATTCCAATTTATTTGTTTCGGAGGGGGATATCCTGTGATACACACCCGATCCGTCACACCTCCTCGTGAGCGGGTGGTGGGGGGCAACTTCGAAATCTTCAATGGGAACCCCACTTTTTATTGCAGATTACGATTCTACGGCAAAATCTTGATACGTCTTGTCTGAAACATTTTATTTGTTTCACCACAGATAGCGCTGTAATCGAAGGAATATAAAAGGAAACGCAATGGTAATTTACGACATGCTACTTAATGGTCCTTGAATAATCAATGGCACGTGGGATTCCGAACTCCATGCTGCGAGGGTAGCACAAGCCAGTGTTTCTTAACTTCTAATTGGAAAACTCTTTCGTAGCACTGCGTTCCTCCATCATACCGAGTAGAGGACTACGCGGCGCGCCACCGTGGCCGTGGCTCAGGCTAACGCTACTCTACTTTTCCAATTAGAGTGTTCAAACGTAGTACTGCCAACTTCAATACACTTAGTGATTGGCTGTACACAGAACAGAAGCATACCTACGGGAATGTCAGCACTGGTGTTTCTGATGCAGTCGATCATGCCTTCACGGCCTTTTGGCACTTGCTGGAACACCATATCTTTTAAATGTCCCTGAAATGCCTGGGCTAGCAGGACAGAGCGGATTAGGTTGTGGAAAGGGGCCAAAATAAATTGCTGTTAGTCGCACTAAACGTACATAATTTATTTATGAGCACACAATATAGCAACAAGGATGCAAAACACTCAAAACTTTAATCGACTTCCCTTGATTAACTTTAGATCTGCTGAAGGCCACACTCAAAACCCAAGACACAAGGCCTAAGCAAGAAATTGAAATACAAGGTTCTTCTGGAGGTTTCACCCAAAAATATTTTCTAAATCTTCAATCTAAACAGGCTGAAGGCCTTAGCAATTTAATTTTAATGGAAATTAGCTGGAGGCCGCACATTAAGCAATAAGAAGACTTACAATCAAAAGGCAGAAAGCCTTATCTTAAAACATTTCATTCAAAATTCGGCTGAAGGCCCCATACAAAAGCATAACGATATTATGCCTCAAGGGCAAGACAAGAACATTAATTTAAGAGATATTAAAACTCTGCTGAAGGCCACACATCAACCAAATAACTAGAACCCAAACAGGGGAAATTCCTATGTAACACACAAGGAACGGCGTTCAGAAGTTTCCAAGCGTCGGCCTGAGACTGTAACACTAACGCCCTTTTAGGCGAGACAGGCAGCCTGCCCAACGACTTCTTAATCTGAAGGCAACACAACCGACAGACAGCAGACCGACCAACCAACAAAATCAGTTCTGTTCCTCGCAACCAGCAAAACGACCACAAGATTTCAATACAACGACACATGGAGTACTGGCGCCTACAACGACCAACAGCACCTCAGCTGTCGAACTACTCGCCGCGCTGGACAGCAACAACACGACGAGGAAAATACACTGCCGAAAATTACGTCAACGATCAGGGCAGGTAACCGGAACGTCAACGGCCACAAGGCAGAAGATACCGCTGCTCAACGTCAATAACAGGGAATAAATTAAGTGAAACTCCACAGGAAGACGGCTGGAATCTTAGCCGACTTGAATACGCTCACGTTGTTGCTCGAGGGAATGTTCCAAAAGCGACAACCAGGATCAAATGAAGAAATGTAAAAATTTCAGGCTCGATAGTAGGTTAAGTGAGGACTCAACTTTCATGTCCAAGATCGGTGGGCGACGAACTTCGTAGCACTCGCAAGCAGCACCTCACACTCCAACCGCGCATGCACACTGCCAGCGATCTCGGCCAGAGTACGTGCGACGGAGACTTCCTTGCTGCTCCACGCCAACCGACCGACTGGTCACACACCGCCCAGCCGGAAACTATATCCGCCACACCAAAGATAGGACAGCAGTACTAATATCGATACACGCTGCTGCTGCCACTCACGCGATAACCGCAGGAGAAATAAAACTACAGGACTGCGACCAGGGTTTAACCCAAGACGAGCATGAATCGAGCCAGCCACGGCTCAATTTCCACAGAAAGAAATCCGGTGACCCCGATTTTGGCGACCTAACGGCCCAATTAATAGGTCCATTTCTGCCGATCCACTGACCAGTGTAAACACGGTGTTATAGCTCTCGTGCTGCAATTGAGTAATGCATTGGGCAACCTCATACTTGTTTCAAAAGCGTTCGATATTTGCATCCGTTCAACGTGTCGTCGATAAAATACTGACCACTGAGTTTGTCCCCCACTACGCCAGACCACACATTAATCGACCAAGAACGTTGATACTCAACTTACTGTCTGCACTCCAGTAACGCATGTTATGCCGGTTAACGATACCATGGTTTGTGAATGTAGTCTCATTGGAAAACAGTACGTCGGCAAAGAACGTGGGCGTCTTTTGCATTTGTTGACGGGTCTATTCACAAAACTACTTGCTTATGGTAATCGGCGCCATTAGGTTCTACATACAGTGATACACAGTGTGGATGATCCTTACGACGATGCAATATTGTGGCAATACTACCTACGGACATACCGTAGTGCCGGGTACTTATCCGTGGGTTGTGGTGCACTGCCGCTAGTAAAGCTATTTCATTAGCTTGTGGTGTAACACGTCTGCTTTCTTTCCTTTTGCCGCTCTGTACGCTGCCGTCAGACATAAAGGCGTACTCAGCCTTGTAAAAGAAATAAAGAGAGCTCGGCGTACAGGGCAACAGCAGCCTTAACATTTCTCCTACATTCTCCATAAATCGGGTTGGGTTGTTTTGGGGGGAAGAGACCAAACTGCGAGGTCATCGGTCTCACCGGATTAGTGAAGGACGGGGAAGGAAGTCGGCCGTGCCCTTTCAAAGGAACCAACCCGGCAACTGCCTGGACCGATTTAGGTAAATCACGGAAAACCTAAATCAGGATGTCCGGACGCGAGATTGAACCGTCGTCCTCCCGAATGCGAGTCCAGTGTGCTAACCACTGCGCCACCTCGCTCGGTCCCGTAAATCGGGATCATTTCAATTTATTCTTCTATGGTTCCAACATTCATCGTCCACTTGCACTTCTGTTCTACAAACGACAAGTAGGTGTGCAGGCAATAAACACTGCGCAAGTGTTGTAATGCTTAGAGCCGCTGTCTGTTCTACTCTGCACGATACGTGAATTCCGGTCGCAGCGTACCGCCTGTTACGATACGTCGCAGTTCGCTACACGGCCACGGTAGCGCGTCATGTAGTCCCCATTTCGATATGCCGGAGGTATAAGGCGTTGCAAATAGGGTTTCCAGTTGGAAGTTACGAAACACTTTCCTGTTCTACCTTCTTAGCATGGAATCGGTTCCCACGTGCCATTGACTATTCAAACGCATGTCGGAAATTACGACTGTACACCGATTTCATTTGCTTCAATTATAGCACCATCTGTAGCAAAACGAAGAGAATGCTTCAGACAAGACGTATTTATTTCCCTGTAGAATAGTAATCTACAATAAGAAACAAGGGTTCTCATCGAAGATTTCAAAGTTGCCCCCGCCAACTACGATCGGGGTGGGTTGGCGGGTCGAGTGTGGTATCGTTGGATGTCACCCTCCGTGACAAATAAATTAGAATCATAACTTTCTTTGATCCGATGTGCAGTTTTCGAGATATTTCAATGTCCTCAGTTAAAATGAACACACTATATAAATATACATATGCTACATATATACAATACATGGAAACATAGCAATGGAAATATTGAAAAATGGTTCAAATGGCTCTAAGCACTATGAAACTAAACATCTGAGGTCATCAGGCCCCTAACTAACCTAAGGACATCACACACACCCATACCCGAGGCAGGATTCGAACGTGCGTCCGTAGCAGCCGGGTTGTTCCGGACTGCAGCGCCTAGAACCGCTCGATCATAGGGGCCGGCGAAAGTATTACACATAATTTTGAAAAATAGTTGGTGATTTGCTTTTGATAAAATGACGTCTGTCTGTCATAGTTCAGCGGATTTTCTATGGTGATAAAAGCCGAGAAGAAATCATCATTCATTTCCGTTCTGAGGGCGTAGGATCGTAGGGTATGGACAAATGACTTGCCTCGCTCAATGTGATTGGAGTTGGCGGTTGTTGTCCGTTATCTTCCTTGTCCTCATCCTAACAAGCCAACAGTTCAGACCTGAAACTTCCTGGCAGATTAAAACTGTGTGCCCGACCGAGACTCGAACTCGGGACCTTTGCCTTTCGCGGGCAAGTGCTCTACCATTTGAGCTACCGAAGCACGACTCACGCCAGGTACTCACAGCTTTACTTCTGTCAGTACCTCGTCTCCTACCTTCCAAACTTTACAGAAGCTCTCCTGCGAACCTTGCAGAACTAGCACTCCTGAAAGAAAGGATATTGCGGAGACATGGCTTAGCGATCCCCTAGGCTGTGGCTAAGCCATTCTCCGCAATATCCTTTCTTTCAGGAGTGCTAGTTCTGCAAGGTTCGCAGGAGAGCTTCTGTAAAGTTTGGAAGGTAGGAGACGAGGTACTGGCAGAAGTAAAGCTGTCAGTACCGGGTGTGAATCGTGTTTCGGTAGCTCAGATGGTAGAGCACTTGCCCGTGAAAGGCAAAGATCCCGAGTTCGGGTCTCGGTCGGGCACACGGTTTTAATCTGCCAGGAAGTTTCATATCAGCGCACACTCCGCTGCAGAGTGAAAATCTCATTCTGGAGTTCAGACCTGTTGGAACACTTGGACACGGATGTTATCGCCGACATGAACGAAATCCTCAAAGGTTAACTCATCACAGCTGGGTAGAAATTTCCACCCTGCGTCTGACAAGACTGAATTCGTTAATCCTCGTGACTCTGATGGTTGTTCCGAGTTTTCTTTTTGCATTACAAACCCGCACGTTCCGAAGCAGTTATAAACAGCGGTAGGTCTGGCATTTATCCACGCCTTATCAGCCACGGTTATAACCATCAAAACTCTTATGTTCGCCTTCTCACTTTTTCCAATGCCACCCACCACAATAGAAACAATTTCTATGCGTTGGTGAGTTTTAAAATTTTGTATTATGCCCTGGTCCAACTGTTGGAATCGTGATGAAGTATTGGGTGGAAAAAATCATTTTTACGTGACCTGATGGTGGTGGGTTATTATGTACGATGCAGTTGTCCCAAAACAGTAAAATGTGCGTTTATCCTTTTTCATATTAGTATTAACCGAAGTCAGCCATTCATTAAACAATTCTGTCGTCATCCATGTCTTTTTTTTTTTTGCAGTAAGTTGTGAGAAGCGATTTAATCCCCGCGAAATAGCGTGCTTCCGCTAGATTTCCATACTGTGAGTGGTTTCAGCTAGTGATATCAGGCCATGTCACAGGCTAGAAGTTTTCCTTCGTGGCAGTTTTCGTCTTTGAATGGTAGGGTGCAATCGGGAAGACATTTATTTTTAAAAATGTCCAATATCGTCTTTGTTGAATATGTTGCGTGTTTCGCAGCCATTCAGAAATTGTTTTAGTTCGTCAGCCCATTCAGGACAGAGGGAACTGTTCACGCTGGCACACACTACGCAGTTTTTTTAACGTGATGGGCGTGACTTTTTTTTTTTTTTAATTTTTGAGATACCTCTCACTTTTAGCAAATCCGTCAGTCTCGAGAGACAAACACTTGGTTTTCCCCTTCAACACGAAACCAACCACGGGAACGTTTTTCCGTGTACACTGTTTTATCCGCTTGAGCAGGCACTCCCTGAAGACGGGGAAATTCGCCTGACGTAACCTTTTCCTTCCCGTACCTGAGACACTTCCGTGACACGACCTATATTTTTAAATCATCGACAATGTATATGGTAAAATAGTAAACTGTTTTGTAACGTTTTTTTCAAAATTCCACTCTCAACAGCTTCAACAATAAATTTTTACCATTAACTGAAATACGCTTGTCCCTTCTGGCTCTCATTGCGTTTCACAGTTTCAAGAAACACGGACTGCTTACAACACAGTATGAAAGCAGACTGATAGGCATATCGCTCGGAGAAACAAACGACAGACGATCTCAGCCTGTACAGGGAATCACAGAGTAGAGGGCCTTTAGTGAGAATCACATAAGTAGGGGATTTCATATCATAGAGCGGGTGCCCTGACCTTTATTAAGTGTTGGCAAGATGCCCTCAATCAGTACAATTTCACACTGACGCGTGAACCAAAACACAATTATTCTTTTTCCGGTTTATCGAATGTTTTTGAAGGGACAGGGGAAAAATTCAAACTACTGAGAGTTTCAAATTATCAAGTGTCAAACTATCGAGAGTTGACTGTCCTCCCCTGGATATATATCACCGGAGGATGAGGGTTACAAGCCTCATATGGGACTCAAAACTTTATTTTTCATGATTTTCCTAAATTACATGAGGCAAATGCAGAGATAGTGTTATGTGTGTCGACAGAAGTGCCGACACAGTGTTATTATGAAGGGGCCGAATAGGGCACGCGTCAACTCACGCCGTCCTGCGTTAAGTCTGAAACAGGATACTTCATAAATGCTATAAAGAAAAGAACGGAGCGTCTCATATACTTAACTTTATTCTCTTGTGTGGTACATCTCTATGGTGAATACAAGTAAGACTCTCTCCAGATATGGTTAACTGCGCCTTGCTAGGTCGTAGCTATGGACTTAGCTGAAGGCTATTCTAACTGTCTCTCGGCAAATGAGAGGAAGGCTTCGTACGTCTAGTCGCTAGCAATGCCGTCCGTACAACTGGGGCGAGTGCTAGTCCGCCTCTCTAGACCTGCCATGTGGTGGCGCTAGGTTTGCAAGTACTGACAGTGGCGACACGCGGGTCCAACATGTACTAATGGACCGCGGCCGATTTAAGCTACCACCTAGCAAGTGTGGTGTCTGGCGGTGACACCACAGATAGTTCCTCTGAGGAGGGGAGAGCCGTACTCCTTCTATATCCATCCCTAATCCGATCTTTAATTTCTTATCCAGTAATCCACTTGATACTTTGCTACAAACAAGAAATACAGCCGTAAGAGGAGTGATAATGTACTTAGGTGTGTGTGTGTGTGTGTGTGTGTGTGTGTGTGTGTGTGTGTGTGTTTGTCTTTAGCCTAACGCTGCCTTGACAGAGGCCCTGGATGACGTCACGACCTTGAGCCCCACTATCAGCTCGCAAAGGCTTACGAAATTCCGTAATGGCAGCGCAAACAGGATGCTCTGTGAATAGGAAACTGTGCGGATTGCAGACCACAGCTGCCTGCACTTTGTCCTAGCTTTAAAGCGGATGGGCTGCGGACAAATGCTATCTCAGACGTCCAAGGAAATACACTACAATTTGTAACGTTATTATTTCCATAAACAACTGTTTGTGTACGAACCGAATTTATTTATTCAGGGAGACTCTGAACTTAGCCTGAAAAAAAGAAAAGATCTGTGTTTCTTCCAATCGTTCATTACAGCGTAAATCTTTCAGATTGTTACTCCAGTTACGTTGTGTCTATATTACACAGCAGATCAGAGCTGTATGCTAACAAAAAAATCAAGGTTAAGTGATAAAAGCTCAAAGGCCAAATTACAGAAATAAAATGGAAGGCATACGCAAAATACAAGATTATATGGCAGTTTTGTCGTCATAGAGACTGTAAGTTACATAAAAATCTACCGAGTCCACCTTTGCACGGTATTGTCTAGAATCCAAATATTCCACAGAAGTCTTTTCGCAAATGAAAAAAATCTTTTTACTCATACGTTTTTTTAAAATTACCAGGTTATTGACTCCTGGTGCACACTACCGCTGTTGCCAGCTTATTTATAGATCGCTTGCGACTTCACCCTCCAGCTTAAACCCTGATAACGTTAGGACACTGTAATACTTTCTAAACGAGGAGCGATGCAATGATGTACACCAATCTTGTTTGATTCTTGAGCACGGCGATGAAAATTTAGCATGACCATTTACAGATTTATCCACTTATTTCACCTGATGATCTGTATTTTGAATAGCTCTAACAAAGAAAGTACTGTATTCACTCGCCGGCCAGTGTGGCCGAGCGGCTCTAGGCGCTTCAGTCTGGACCGCTACGCTCGCAGGTTCGAATCCTGCCTCGGGCGTGGATGTGTGTGTTGTCCTTAGGTTAGTTAGGTTTAAGTAGTTCCAAGTTCTAGGGAAGTGATGACCTCAGAAGTTAAGTCCCGTAGTAATCAGAGCCATTTGAACCATTTGAACTGTATTCACTGGTAGTAAGATACTGAATCAATCATTGTTTTGTAAATTTCTTTAACCGTCCTGTTCCTGCGTAAGTGTCTCAGCATTGGCAGAGTTAAGGTTTGGACTAGAAACTGTCTTGAACACCTTTCTGCTACTAAGTGGTATAATTTTTTTCTTGTCGTTTTTTATTATCGCAGTACAGTGTCACGATATAAGCTTTGTTTATTGTGTTGTTTGGTAGTGCCATGTGCTTATGCAATAGTTTTCATTATGCTGCACATTATATTCGGTATTAATAGAATGTTTAGTCTCTGGTGCACAGCCTTTCCTTTTCATGTAGATATTTGCAAAACTCACTCTAAATCTATTTATATAAAAGGCAATTTCCTGACTGACTAACTCATCAGCGGCCAGCCCAAGCCGCTAAGGGCAGAAGCTTGAAATTTGGAGAAGGTGTTCATCTTACGCTGTAGGCGTTGTTTAAGAAGTGATTTTTGAAATTCCACTCCAAGGGATGAAATAGTGGATGAAAGATTTTGTGAAAAATCTGGTAATTATGGCAAATTTGAAGTTAGACCTACGAAAATTTGTATTTGATTTCTCGGGCAGAAATCAAGGAATATGTGTCCCTGCATTTTTGGAAATTTAACCCTTATGAGGCTAAAATCGTGGGTCAAATTTTCTTTTAAAATAAACAGTTATTAAAGAACTACTACAGTATTTTTAAAGCTACGTCTATGAAAAATGATATTTGACTTCTCGGTTACAAATTTTAAAAAATGTTTCTCAGTATTTTTGGAAATACGATCCCTCAGGAGGTGAAACAGGACCAGACTGTTTCAGCGACTCATCATCGCTCAGCCCAAACCGCTAAGGATAGAAATTTGAAATCTGGAGAAAGTGTAGATCTTATGTTGTAGGCATTGATTAAGAAGAGATTTTCGAAATTCCACTACTAATGGGTGAAATAGGGGCGAAAGGCTTTTTGCACTATTAAGACAGTTTTGAAGCTAGAACTACAAAAATTGTTAACTGGATTCTCAGTCAGAAATAAAAAAAAGATATTTCAGCATTTTTGGAAATTCAACCAACGGGTTAAAATCGTGGGTGAAGGTTTCTTTTGAAAATAATTTAAGAACTACTACAGCATTTTAAAGCATCTGTGAAACTCTGTATTTGGCTTCACTGTTATAAATTTAAAAAATACGCCTTTCACTGTTTTCGGAAATTCAACCCGTAAGAGGTGGAAATAGGGGACGACAATTTTTAAGAAAATTTTCCGTTATTACAAAAAGAAATTTTAAAGCTACAACCGTGAAAATTGGTATTTCACCTCTCGGTTAGATGTAAAAAATATGTGTCAGGGGATGGAAGTTTCTATGGAAATATCACCACGAAGGCTACCAGAATGGCCTTTTGGTCACAAGTATATTCGGAAAAGCCCATGTTTGTATTTCCTTAATTAACGTCAAAAGTTTAGAAGGAGTTGCAGTTTGTGAACAATATAAAAATTCGACTAAACAAAAACAAAAAAGTCTGTGCAAACCACAGTCTACGCGAGCGAAGCAGCTGGCCCTAGCATGGTATTTTATGTACGTGAAACTGTTATGGGAGGGAGAGAGCGCGGTAAAATATCGTTAGTCAGCTGGTATTATAACAATAAATGAGGACAGAGATGTGAACTGTGTTGCTCCACGTAGCTCGCTGGTGCATCACGCGCGAAAGGAATATGGTGACTTTCGTATAATGTTCTGGAGGTTAATTTGACTGTACACGCACTAAAAGCGAGAGTGAGCAGCGTAATCGCTTCATGTGGCGGAAATGTATTTTGAAAGTGCGAATGTACGGGCGATAGCTATTGCTTCCAACCAGCACGTATGCAGCGAAAGTGGACATTACAGTATTACAATTGCCAAAGCTATTACACTCGTCTCATCAAGGACCTCGTAAATACTCGAGTGTTAATGGTCATCTTACAACGTCGTCACCACCATCTAGCACCAGACTACATTGGACGTCATCGTTCAACAACCACGTTAAACTTCGAACTGGTAGAAAGATCTTCATCAGTAAAGTTTATGAACACATTCCTTCCGGTTTTTGAATGTACCTCTGTTTTAAACGCATTATACATTTTGTAATAAATGTTCTTTCACGATGACTGAATGAATGTCTACGTATTCATGTTGATTCCACTGTTCACATGTTACGCTATATTCAAATTTCCATTTCAGGCACTTTACATAATTTATTTCAAACTACCTTATTTTAGAAATGTTCTTCATTCTATGCCTACAGTAACTTATTCTGCTTTAACGTGAATGAACGAATGTCACACATTTTAATGTTATTAATAGCTGCATACGATTCGTTGTTGTGTCACTTTTTGCCGTTGGCTATCCATTGTGTGTATTTTCTTGTGTCATTTCTTATATAAGCTCTTAGATGTGCGTGTTTTAGTAATGTAGTTACTGAAATATACTAATCTCCAGTATGAAATATAAAGAAGCTGTACTTTCGTCATTTGGAGTTCAGAACGCAGCGTGTTATTTCTCGTCTTGGATCAATTTCCACTGGCAGCAAAATATCCAAAACAATTTCTTTTTAATGTCACATGCTTTCAGTATAGTTTCAGCGAAATACTCAGAACAATACTGCTTTAAAAACAGTATCAGCAAAACTATTCCGTAGATGAAGTTGACACTTGACGACTGAACCATATTGCGGCTCTCGTTGGAGGCGTTGGTAGGCTGACATCGTGTAATAGAGACAGTGGCGTCTCCTTTTCTTCTAGTGCTGTTACAAAAAATAAATAAATAAATAAATAAAAATAAAAAAATAAAAAAAATAAAAAAAGTGGAACCGTGCCCATAACCCAGAGGTCCGTGGATCGTAACCACGCTCTGCTACCACTGAAACGTGGTACTTAGGGAAAGGCAGTATTCAGTGTGGACGATTCCGTACTCAGTTACCGTTGGTTGCTCAGTTTTTTTTTTAAATCACGTACACTTTATTTAAAAACAATTGCGAATAAGGTTGACAGTAAGGAACAATTATCAAATCTGACTGTTAAGGCACGATGTCTAATAAAAAATTTCTTAAGCAAGTTGCACTCACGGCTGAAGGCGTTATTGACCAGAAATCCAACTTATTTTTCGGTTGAAGGCGCCTATAGCAATAACTCAAAAACAATTTGACGGCTGAAAGCCTGGATACCAAATTCTTAAGAACGAATTAAACTTCTCCAAGAGATACTAAAATACTATAAAAAAAGGGACTATCATCAAATTTTCACTATTAAGAGACAATATCTAATTAAAAATTCTTAAGACAAATTGCATTCATTGCTAAGGCCTTATTGACAAGAAATTCAAATTATTTGTCGGCTGAAGGCTCCAATAGAAATAAATGAAAAACAATTTTACGGCTGAAGGGCTAGATAGCAGATTCTTAAGAACGAGTTACACTTCTCCAAGAGATACTAAAATATTATAAAAAAAAGGGACTATTATCAAATTTTCACTATTAAGAGACAATATCTAATTAGAAATTCTTAAGACAAATTGCATTCACGACTGAAGGGCTTATTGACAGTTATCACAATCTGATCAAATCAAGAGAGAAGTGGGCCTCAGTGCTACAAGGATCGGCCTGGGAAAGTCGCACAACTTCGTAAACGATGAGACAGGCAGCCAAGAGTTTTTTCCCTCAACCGGATGACAACTCAAAGTAGGGACTGGCTAAACGCAGGACAACTCTCTTGCAACATCTACCTAACGTCTGATAACCAACACAACGATGGAATAACCCAGGCAAGGCGGAACCGGCGGGCAGCACTATGTCTCCAGAATACGGTGTTTAGAACAGAGTACGGCCCCGTCCACAATGAATCCTGCCTTTCCCTAAATACCACGTTTGCTTTAAAAAACAGTATAAGCAAAACTATTCCGTAGATGAAGTTGACATTTTACAACACTACTGTACAACATACATTAACATAATGAAACAAAATTTAATGATTATCATCAACATCTCTTTTCGTTCCCACTATGGGAGGACAGGAGATCAGTCGGGCCCTTTTCACTGACCGAACCGAGAACAGCTTATGCCTTAATCCATTTGGAGTAACCATGGAAAACCTGTATCCGGATGTCCAGACAAGTATTTCGAGCCCTTCTCCTCCTGAATGCGACTGTCGAACTACTACGCCACTTTGTCCGGTTACCTCTTGTGAGGTACATGTCCTTATATGTTTCAATTAGAAATTTTATTGCTATTATTAAGTTTATTGTTAGTCACTGTCATTTACATACTCGTATAATTCTAGATTATTTCCCTCAGTTTGGCTGTAGTTGCTGTGTAGTAATACGTAGCGCTGTAGCGGCTATACACTGAGGAGACAAAAGCCATGAGATAGAGATACCCACATATACAGATGGAAGTAGTACCACGTACACAGGGAACGAAAGGACAAGGCATCGGCGGAGCTGTCATTCATATTCAGGTGATTCATGAGAAAAGATTTCGGACGTGATTATGGCCACACGACGGGAATATAACGGAGTTTGAACGCGGGCGCATGCGACATTCCATTTCGGAAATCGTTAGGAATTCAGTTTTCCGAGATCCACAGTGTCAAGAGTGTGCCGGGAAATCCAAATTTCAAGCATTACCCCTCACCAGTTCGAGAGAGCCGCGCGGGGTAGCCGTGCGCTCTGAGACGTTTTGTCACGGTGCGCGTCTTCCCCCGTCGGAGGTTCTAGGCCTCTCTCGGGCATGGGTGTGTATGTTTCCCTTAGCGTAAGTTAGTTTAATTAGTGTGTAAGCCTAGGGACCGATGATCTCAGCAGTTTGGTCCCATAGTCCTTACCACAAATTTCCAAACTTCCAATTCGAGACAAAGATTTTGCCACCCAGAGCGCCCGACATGAATCCCGTCCAACATTTATCGGACATAATCGAGAGGTCAGTTCGTGTGCAACATGCTGCACCGACAACACTTTCGCAGTTATGGATGGCCATAGCATCGATCAAAATTTTTTTATGAGACTTCCAACGACTTACGTATATTTTTGGATAGATTCACCTTTAGCAAAACACAATTTTGATTTTTTAACCCGAACATGTTTCGCTGCAGTTGCAGCATCTTCAGTGGGCTTTTATTTTATGGCTGTTAAAGATAAAGAATGTTCTTTACTGTTTGTATACATGTAACTATTGGCTTTTAAATCGTAATTACAGATATTTGAGAAAACACATAAAATTATGAATTCATACCTTTTTACCACATGGTGTGGTTTTTCTGATGTGTTGTGTTTCTACAGTGACTGTTTTGTTCCGCAGTTCGTCATCTGCAACCACTTACACCTCAAAGTAGATAAATTGTCTAAGCCAAGATTACGATTTGAAAATTGTTATTTCTATGCCTGAAATTAACTAATTCTATGTGTGTGTGTGTGTGTGTGTGTGTATTTACATTATGTTTCACTTACGTTTTCTTTTTCCTCATCTTCATCACTATCAAATACCATATATTGATTTGCCACTGTCACTGGCACTGTTTCACTGTTTATCAGCTGTAAAAACAAACATGACGGGCAGTGGAACAGTTGAAGGTGTAAAACCAACATGGCTGACAGTGGAGCAGTTGAAGGTGTTCCTGGCGGTTGTTCTGAATCTTTCAGAGGTGTCTGTGATTTTTTTTTTTTTTCAACCCCAAGATGATTATTCCAACGAGTCCATGCCACGTCGACTTCCCGCACCACACCGGGAGAAAATGGTCCGACACGATATTATCGATATTATGAAGTACCCATGACTTTTGTCACCTCATTGTATGTAGTATTATTCAGACCACGCAGACAATCTACCTCTCTCTTCCGCGTCGGTTGAGGGCACTCTTATACACTTTCTCGCAAACTTGTCAGTTTCGCCTGAGTAGTCGATCGGAAGACCGACGGTCGGAGAAACAGAAAGGCCGAGCCAACATGAGTTGAACACATGCCAGCTTAGTAGTCCTAATCCTTTGTCATCTTGTCTCTCAGCGATGAATATGCGCTCGCGGTTCTTGCTTTCATTGTATTAAAAGAGAGTAAGGAAAAAAACCGAAGGAAAACTGTAACGTGTGGTATAAATTTGTGTGCTACTGTCACTTTCCGCCGCTCCTGTTTAACTCGCGACGCATGTGCTGGGACTAGGGATGCAGGTTATCGCAGAAACAACCGGTTTCCGGTTATTTTCATCTCGAGTTTAACCTGACTACTGAACTTGCTTAAAATAATCTATTTCTAAAATAACAGATTTTCTGTTTTTAGTGCTATTAATTCTAGTAATAAACGTAGACGTCGAACAAAGATTCAAAAATTCTAAGATTCCCTCAGATTAGGCGTCAAACGTTTTAAGGTACTGTATGTACAATCAAAATATGAAATAAAATAAGTAAATAAAAGAAAACTTTTCCATCCAACTTTTGCTGCACATAAATCACGTTTTAACCGATGATTCAACCACTGTTTGGCCATTACGAATAGTCACTGCTAAAGGGTGAAACCTGAGGTTAGAGACCTCTAACCTTCCTGCTAAGCAGTCTCGTTTCTGAGGGCTGCAAGCAGTTAAATGCATGTTATGTAGACACATCAGGCACATATACGCTACTTCATACTTTTTGTGAATGAATTATTGCCCTGACAATGACAGACCAGGTCTGAGTAGGTCTCACACACTCCACGTGCTTTGCACACCCACGTCATATAATACGTCACACCACGTAGCAACAGCTACCAGTACATTATTATAGGAAATGTATTCGCAGTTGTGAATCTGAACCACCTTCGCTGTATAATGGAATGACGACAATGAAAATTTGTGTCAGTTCGGGACTTGAACCCAGACTTCCCACTTTACGCGAGCGTTCAGAGGTGGCTCACCACTCTCTCACTTTAACAACATTGTTAGTTAGATTAACGCTCATAATTTATGTCACGATCTTGGTATTCCCCAGTACTGCATTTGATGTGTGTGGTTTATGACTTTTTTACAAGGGAAAATTGTGGGCAGAATGTTCTTATAACTGCATGTGTAAACTGTAGAGAAACTGTATCTGAGGGGCCATACTGGAGGTGATGGAGAACAGGGAGATAGATGAATTGGGGAGCCATACATGCTGAGTGCAGCGACCTGGCCATGTGAGTGATTGTGGTAAGCAACGCTCAGTTGATCTTACCTGCAGAGGGTCTTCTGACCGTGGCTCTCTCCTTCTTCCGCTAAGGGTCAGACATAAGGGCGCCGATTCGCAAAACAATTTACGTGGGCCCGGCGGCGGTCTGTCTGAAAGTGGGTGGAGAAAGCCATTTAAGAGAAACTGCTGTAAGCTGAGCTTTTGCGGGGTCATAAAACTCCATGTATTCTCATGTTAGGGGTGAAACAATATGGACAGAGCGGCTGGCGTATGTGTTTAATGGATGATGATGATGATGTTGGTTTGTTGGGCGCTAACATCGTGGTAATCAGCGCCCGTACAAGTTCCAAACCAATCTATAAATAAAAAAATACTTATTTATTTCGTGAATTTTGATTCGCTAAAACTAAATCTCTCCCTCTCTCCCCGTAGGGTGGGGTTTGAGAGGGAGGAATTAGAGTTTTACAAATGTTGACCCAATTACTGTTTGTTTGTTTCGTAGTCATGAGGCCACTCAAATTTTAATTATCAAACAAATCATCTGACTAGCTAACTAACTAATCAAACATCCTATATACTAACGAGTGAACGCATTTTTTATTTATCGGTAACCATTTTCCAAGCAAAAATGAGAACATGGATTTTCTTGAATTAAAGCGCCAACTACCAAGAATCAAAACCAATGTTTAAGACAAAATGCACGTAGTTTTTTTATGTAGAATCTGATTCTGCGATAAAAAGTGGGAGTTCCCATCTGAAATTTTGAAGTTACCTCCCGCCCCACCCCCAGGGGGCTGGGGTGGAGAGCTAATTTTAGCACCAGCAGATGTCCCCCCTCGAAAATAATCAACTTTGTATTCTACACATTTTTTCGTGTGAAGCTTATTTTTAAAGTTATCCTGGTTTGTCAACTTAAAATTTACACCCTGCAGAAACAAAATGAAGCGACGAATGGAAATTTGCACCAAGGCCAGGATCCGAATCCAGGGCTCCTGCTCACTACGCCACCCTGGCTCACTAGTTTTGTACAACTGCACGGACTGCCGCAGCACGCCTGCTCCACAATAGAAGTTCCCATTCCCGTTAACGTGGACACAACGTTAATGTAAATAAAGCACTGAAATTGATGTGCAATTTGTTGAAATCTCTCTCTATTCACAGATCAGTCGATTAAGACGTTAACTGTCTTAAATTTTTCTTGAATTTTTTTTAAGCTTTGGCGTGCACCTTTGGTTGATCTTCAATTTCTGTGAGCGTAACTTTGAGGTTCTCCGATGACATTGTATTTCTGTCAGAGACAGCAAAGGACTTGGAAGAGCAGTTGAACGGAATGGACAGTGTCTTGAAAGGAGGGTATAAGATGAAAATCAACAAAAGCAAAACGAGGATAATGGAATGTAGTCGAATTAAGTCAGGTGGTGGTGAGGGAATTAGATTAGAAAATTAGACACTTAAAGTAGTAAAGGAGTTTTGCTATTTGGGGAGCAAAATAACTGATAATGGTCGAAGTAGAGAGGATATAAAATGTAGACTGGCAATGACAAGGAAAGCGTTTCTGAAGAAGAGAAATTTGTTAACATCGAGTATTGATTTAAGTATCAGGAAGCCGTTTCTGAAAGTATTTGTATGGAGTGTAGCCATGTATGGAAGTGAAACATGGACGATAAATAGTTTAGACAAGAAGAGAATAGAAGCTTTCGAAATGTGGTGCTACAGAAGAATGCTGAAGATTAGATGGGTAGATCACATAACTAATGAGGAGGTATTGAATAGAATTGGGGAGAAGAGCAGTTTGTAGCACAACTTGACTAGAAGAAGGGATCGGTTGGTAGGACATGTTCTGAGGCATCAAAGGATCACCAATTTAGTACTGGAGGGCAGGGTGAAGGGTAAAAATCGTAGAGGGAGACCAAGAGATGAATACACTAAGCAGATTCAGAAGGATGTAGGCTGCAGTAGGTACTGGGAGATGAAGAGGCTTGCAGAGGATAGAGTAGCATGGAGAGCTGCATCAAACCAGTCTCAGGACTGAAGACCACAACAACAACAACAACTTCAATTGCTTTACATTTCCAGCACACCATCGTTACAGCGGTACAGCTTGGGTGAAGTTCAGAAGGCGAACAACAAAATCAGTGGGAGACGAGCATAGATGTAGTCGAACTATCGACATTTACTCAACTTCAAAATCGGATTCTTGGAAATCATCAATTTCTTCGAGAAACTCTGAGAGTCTCTTCGATTTGTCACTATTTCTGCGATTTTTTTCGCCTGTGTTATTGAAATAACTGTATCCGAGCGCGAGGCGCTGAACGCCCCCGCCGAAAGTAGTTAGCCATCCACCTGCGGGCAAGGTCGGTGTGACACTGGCAACCCATCGCCATCGGCCGCCCTTGAAGGAATCGTTATAAATAAGAGTGACGTCAGAGCGGTTTCAGGCGGATGCGAGGTGACAGATAAGGCGCGTGGCGCGGCGTGCGACGTTCCCACGGTACGATCCGCCCTGGTGGAGTGCTCCGTGGCGCTGACTGAATGGCGCTGATAAGCCATCTGCGGGGCTCCAGATTACACGCTCTTCGCCGTTATCGAGCGCGAGTCACGCGGAAATTTTTGCTCTGCGTGTCTCAAAACGTGAGTGCCGATTGCGCTAGTGACTCATACGCCAAGAACACTTCCATTCCGAGCATGAACCGTCGGCTGGGGTGGTAGAAACGGTCTTTGGCTGATCGACAGAATTACGACAGATGTCACCATGTTGGCATGTGAAGTGTAAAACGAGAGTATATGGAAGGAAGACAGCAGCTGTGATTTCTACGAGGTGCATTCAAGTTCTAAGGCCTCCGATTTTTTTTCTCCAGACTGGAAAGAGATAGAAACATGCGCATTGTTTTAAAATGAGGCCGCGTTCATTGTCAATACGTCCCAGAGATGGCAGCACCGTACGGCAGATGGAATTTTACCGCCAGCGGCGAGAATGAGAACTGTTTTAAATACTTAAAATGGCGACGTTTTCCTTACTTGAACAGCGTGCAATCATTCGTTTTCTGAATTTGCGTGGTGTGAAACCAATTGAAATTCATCGACAGTTGAAGGAGACATGTAGTGGGGAGTTATGGATGTGTCGAAAGTGCGTTCATGGGTGCGACAGTTTAATGAAGGCAGAACATCGTGTGACAACAAACCGAAACAACCTCGGGCACACACAAGCCAGTCTGATGACATGATCGAGAAAGTGGAGAGAATTGTTTTGGGGGATCGCCGAATGACTGTTGAACAGATCGCCTCCAGAGTTGGCATTTCTGTGGGTTCTGTGCGCACAATCCTGCATGACGACCTGAAAATGCGAAAAGTGTCATCCAGGTGGGTGCCACGAATGCTGACGGACGACCACACGGCTTCCCGTGTGGCACGTTGCCAAGCAATGTTGACGCGCAACGACAGCATGAATGGGACTTTCTTTTCGTCGGTTGTGACAATGGATGAGACGTGGATGCCATTTTTCAATCCAGAAACAAAGCGCCAGTCAGCTCAATGGAAGCACACAGATTCACCGCCACCAAAAAAATTTCGGGTAACCGCCTGTGCTAAAAAAATGATGGTGTCCATGTTCTGGGACAGCGAGGGCGTAATCCTTACCCATTGCGTTCCAAAGGGCACTACGGTAACAGGTGCATCCTACGAAAATGTTTTGAAGAACAAATTCCTTCCTGCACTGCAACAAAAACGTCCGGGAAGGGCTGCGCGTGTGCTGTTTCACCAAGACAACGCACCCGCACATCGAACTAACGTTACGCAACAGTTTCTTCGTGATAACAACTTTGAAGTGATTCCTCATGCTCCCTACTCACCTGACCTGGCTCCTAGTGACTTTTGGCTTTTTCCAACAATGAAAGACACTCTCCGTGGCCGCACATTCACCAGCCGTGCTGCTGTTGCCTCAGCGATTTTCCTGTGGTCAAAACAGACTCCTAAAGAAGCCTTCGCCGCTGCCATGGAATCATGGCGTCAGCGTTGTGAAAAATGTGTACGTCTGCAGGGCGATTACGTCGAGAAGTAACGCCAGTTTCATCGATTTCGGGTGAGTAGTTAATTAGAAAAAAATCGGAGCCCTTAGAACTTGAATGCATCTCGTACGTTGTGTCCTACGTAGGGCTGTTGATATAATATCGATACGTCGATGCTTTTCCCAAAAACTATCGACATGAGCGTTATATCTTCCCCGATATATCGATATCAAAATAGCAATATCAAGCGCTGATATTTATGTTTCACAATAAGTTTTTCACAATTTTCGGTAAATATTTGAAGTTGTTCTTTTGAAATTGCAGTAGAGCATAATTTTACTTTCACTGTGTGAAGGAACCTTATTACTTTTGGAGCTGTCAGCACGTTCCATCTCCCACTTTGACTGTATGAGGCAAGTACATGTGGCACAAGAGAAGAAGTCCGATCGCACTGTGAGAGGGGGTCGGGGGATGGGGCACCGGTGTGAATGGAATAGCCAGATTTCCGATGCGAAGAATCAGCACACTATTAGTGTTAAAAATACAGTATTTAACGCAACTAGTGTGCAATTTCTTCACGTCGACATTCTTCAAAAACAATTGCTGAAACTGATGAACAAAAACCTAAAAAAGAAGATTGGTCTTTACGGTGGGCGGAGACGTGTGAGGGGAAATACTGACGTAATCGGCACTCGGCAATGCCAACAAAAGCTCCAACTTGTAGATTCACTGCGCAGTTTTGACACTACAACTGGCACATCATTGGCGTTGGCAGAAACGAAAAATCAGGGAACTCGACATGAAGTGTTCCGGACAAATCCGATGTGTGATGAAACCGAGCAATGGACCCAACGGACACGTTTTATTATGCCATTTGCATGCAGTTACCACTGCTACCAAAGTGGTTATCCCCAAGTGTGAAGCCGGCCGGAGTGGCTGAACGGTTCTAGGCGCTACAGTCTGGAACCGCGCGCAGGTTCGAATCCTGCCTTAGGCAGGGATGCGTGTGATGTCCTTTGGTTAATTAGGTTTTAAGCAGTTCTAAGTTCTAGTGGACTGATGACCTCCGCAGTTAAGTCCCATAGTGCTCAGAACCATTTGAACCAACTCAAGTGTGAACATTCGTCGTTTTCCTTTATTGTTCTAAGAGTAATAAGCAGGCTGCTAGCTTGTTGATGAACAGAATAGCTAATAATAAATCAATACTTAAATATACAGCTCTAAAACCGGCAGTATATTTACATTGTGCAACCGATATTTTTAAAGGCTGGTACGTCGATATTGAATCCGTAAGACGCCGATTTATCGATACGTTCTTCGGCATACCAAGAGCAGGTAATGATTGCCTTTAAATATCGATATATCAGAACGCGATATTTTTAAAAACATCAACAGTCTTATTCTCAATTCTGCACTGGACGTTTTGGGCTTTGCTTTCATCTCCTTGCTGCTAGGGATGGGAAAAATCGATACCGGTATTTAGTTCCAAATAACCAGTATTTTTCGGTATTTCTTTCGTCTCGGTTGTAACTGGTTTTTCTGTATTTTTGCTAATAACCGTGCAAAATACCGAAATATGAATTAGCCATAGCAAGAGTGCTAAAATTCTCGTTTTTAAACAAATATTTAAAAAACGAGTAATTTTTATTTGTAAAATTTTCATTGCTTTGAAACATTGCGTTATTTTAGAAAATGGGAAAAGCGGTCAGTGCTATTTTAACAACAATGCCACCAGAAAGAGCAAAAAACTCATCGCGTAAGAATTGTTACAGCTCTGCTGAGACAATGTCCCTGTTGCCCCTTCCTAGTCTGTACGGTAATTTCTCTCTGTAGTCGCCGGACATCCGTTCTATTGCACAATGGCACCAAACCTAGTCTGGAAATATTTTTACGAAGTGACGTAGCAATTAAGTACAATGCTTCATTTGCTTTAAAAAGTAAAAAGATTTGACTGTAATTTCTATGAAACAATAAAAGAGAAAGTAAATTATCGTAAAGGAAATTACGGTAACAGTAATAAATTAAAACTTAACAACAATTCATTCGTGCTGTAGGATAAAAATAGGTAGTAGCTGATGTGATGCTTGCGTCTACATAATATGCCCTGATCTGCTTGTAACCCTTCAATTCGGACAAATTAACTTAAAAAAAAAACAGAGTTCTTCAACCTTAGTTTTCACCTTTTAGCACTGGCTATTCGCATGCCCCAGTATTGGTATGAGGCTCAATTACAACGTGATATTTGATATACTGGTCATCTTTTGTAGTAATCACCATTTGTCTCTTTTAGTGAGGAAAGCAGCGAACGATTGAGAAACTACGTTTTCTGTATTTGCCTGTTTAATATTTTGATTCTATGTGTCTTGAAACTGAGAGAGTAAAATTTTTTCGATCTCTGCTCGATATCTACGTTTACTACAGGAAATAATCGAAATAAAAAACCGAAAATTGGTTATTTCAGAAACCGGTTATTTTCAGCAGTTTTAACAGTCTGGTAAAACTGATGTGGAAAAAAACGATGCAACCGAAAACCCGTTGATTCAGCGATAACCGCTGTCCGAGTTGCTACACTATAACTCCTTTCACATCCAATTCTCGATAAATGTAAAGTTGTACTCAGCTAGAGGGTTAGCGTGAATACTGCAATGCCTTTGCGGGCATGAAGGTTGTGTATATTTACCATCCCATCCAACCAGTTATAGATGGACATACAGTTTTACGCAGTCGTCTGGAACGATCTAAAGCGGACTGTCCACATAAAACTACACTGCCTGAAAAAAAAAAAAAAGTTGTTGTTGTGGTCTTCAGTCCTGAGACTGGTTTGATGCAGCTCTCCATGCTACTCTATCCTGTGCAAGCTTCTTCATCTCCCAGTACCTACTGCAACCTACATCCTTCTGAATCTGCTTGCTGTATTCACCTCTTGGTCTCCCCCTATGATTTTTACCCTCCACGCTGCCCTCCAATACTAAATTGGTGATCCCTTGATGCCTCAGAACATGTCCCACCAACCGATCCCTTCTTCTGGTCAAGTTGTGCCACAAACTTCTCTTCTCCCCAATCCTATTCAATACTTCCTCATTAGTTATGTGATCTACCCATATAATCTTCAGCATTCTTCTGTAGCACCACATTTCAAAAGCTTCTATTATCTTCTTGTCCAAACTATTTACCGTCCATGTTTCACTTCCATACATGGCTACACTCCATACAAATACTTTCAGAAATGTCTTCCTGACCCTTAAATCTATACTCGATGTTAACAAATTTCTCTTCTTCAGAAACGCTCTCCTTGCCATTGCCAGTCTACATTTTATATCCTCTCTACTTCGACCATCATCAGTTATTTTGCTCCCCAAATAGCAAAACTCCTTTACTACTTTAAGTGTCTCATTTCCTAATCTAATACCCTCAGCATCACCCGACTTAATTCGACTACATTCCATTATCCTCGTTTTGCTTTTGTTGATGTTCATCTTATATCCTCCCTTCAACACACCATCCATTCCGTTCAACTGCTCTTCCAAGTCCTTTGCTGTCTCTGACAGAATTACAATGTCATCAGCGAACCTCAAAGTTTTTATTTCTTCTCCGTGGATTTTAATACCTACTCCAAATTTTTCTTTTGTTTCCTTTACTGCTTGCTCAATATAGAGATTGAATAACATCGGGGAGAGGCTACAACCCTGTCTTACTCCCTTCCCAACCACCGCTTCCCTTTCATGTCCCTCAACTCTTATAACTGCCATCTGGTTTCTGTACAAGTTGTAAATAGCCTTTCGCTCCCTGTATTTTACCCCTGCCACCCTTAGAATTTGAAAGAGAGTATTCCAGTCAACATTGTCAAAAGCTTTCTCTAAGTCTACAAATGCTAGAAACGTAGGTTTGCCTTTCCTTAATCTTTCTTCTAAGGTAAGTCGTAAGGTCAGTATTGCCTCACGTGTTCCAGTGTTCCAGTTGGGAGTGTATGTCATGTTATTTCAGTGATTATAAAATCGACTCAAATTTACAAAGAACTTGGTAGTAGTGTGGCGTTGTACTCCATCTGTCGTGGATGCGTTCACTGATTTAGTTGAGAAGCTGTTGTATCCTCTCCTGAGGAAAGTTGTCCCACTAGAGTTGTAAATGGTACCTGGTACCCTGGAGGATGCCACTGGGGCGGAAGTGACATCAGAGCTGGTGCCGTACATGTTCTATCTGGAACAGATCTTGGTATCTCGGTGGCCACGAGAGAACCCTCAACATCACCTAGACAGTTGATAAAGACATATGCCATGTGAGGAGGAGGATTGTCATGTTGAAAAATGGCACCACGATACTGTCGCATGAGAGGTAACACATGGAAGCGCAAGATGTCCGTGACGTACCGTTGTGTCGTGTGAGAACCCTCAGTCACTAGCAGGTGTGATCTGAAGCCATACCCAATGGCTCCTCAGGCCATGACGCAGGGAGTAACACCGCTGTGCCTCTCCAGAATATTGGAAGAATATAACCTCATCCAAGGTCACCGCCATTCTCACCGACGATTGTCATACGGGGTAGTAAAGAATCGCGGTTCATCACTGAACACAGTGTGACGTCACTCGTCAGGAGTCCATGGTTCTCGGTCACAGCCTCCGTCCAAACGAAGCCATTTGTGTTATGATGTTAATAGTACCCTAAGCATTTGAACGTAATACCCTACTCCCACGCCGGCCGGTGTGGCCGTGCGGTTCTAGGCGCTTCAGTCTGGAACCACGTGACCGCTACGGTCGCAGGTCCGAATCCTGCCTCGGACATGGATGTGTGTCATGTCCTTAGGTTAGTTAGGTTTAAGTAGTTCTAAGTTCTAGGGGAGTGATGACCAGAGATGTTAAGTCCCATAGTGCTCAGAGCCATTTGAACCAACCATAGTGCTCAGAGCCAACCTGCTCCCACCTTGCTAGTCTCTGGCTAATGGTGTGGGCTTGCACAGAATGTTGCACATAGTCCATTACTTGTTCTGTGATGGCACGTGCAGATGTGGAGGATTACCATGGGCTTTGTGCACAATAAGACGATCCTCACTTGAGGTGATCAGACGTAATCGACCGCAACCTTGATGACACTCGTCTGCCCTCAAGCTTTCACGCAGTCTAACATGCTCGACGAATGTGGATACTACATGATTCGATCAGCTAGCGAAACTGAGACACAAAATGAGGCATCTTTCAAGCTCTTTCACCCTGCTGATAGTGTTGTCTCACACGACTACGCAACCTCTCCGTGTCACTAACATTGATCACTCAACACCTTGTAACCTCCCCACACGAAATAATTTAAATGTTATTTGATTAATGATTCTAATTTTTGTGTAACCTCACAAAAAAACTTAATTAATAATAATAATAATATGATTCTATTTTTTGTGTGAGCTCTGAACAAAATTGGTTCCCATTTAATGTACCCACAAAATTCTTTTCTCATTTAATGTAAGCTCGAAACAAAAAAATTCCTAAACCTCGTAATAAAAAAATAAATTCAGTAACCTGGTAAATTTTTGGACGACAGCAGTGCTGCGTCATGGCCCTGTAAGATCATTCTGAATAAAAAAGCAAAAATTCTTACCTCAATACAAACGGCGAATATATCTGCTCTTACCTAAAAATTTTTCGGCACAGCTCTGTGCAATGCTGGCCTATACATTTATTTACGAAAGAAAGCAAATGATTTTTCTTTTGCAACAATCGGAATGATCATGCATTAAAAAAATATTAAGTTCTTTAAATTGAAATGAATGCTTATTAGAAATTAGACAAAGATTATTGTTAGGGCATTTTTAAAAGATTTACATGTGAGTTTACATAATATTACTAGATATGCGCGAGGCTGCTTTTGTTACCTTATACAATAATACTCAGGCTCCGGCATCGTTGCACCGCGACCGGCCCAACCAACATGATACACCAGACAGGACTGACCAGTGCAGACAGGCGACTGCTCGCTAGCAACAACTTACTGCTACTGTTACACAGTTCGTACTGAAATCAACACTGCTCTTTGGTCTCAGATTCTCTTATAGCTTACATATCGCAGGTAGCGCATACCTCTTACAACCTAACCCTGTTCTAACTCTTTACATACCCTACCAGGCCTAGTAAGGACACTAAACACAAACAACAGTGATTTCTATTCTACCTGTCACAAAGAACTGTTGATTGGTTGGTTGACCTGGGGGAGGGAACACAACAGCGAGGTCATCGGCTCCATCGGATTAGGGGAGGATAGGGAAGGAAATTTGGCGTGCCGTTTCAAAGGAACCATCCTGGCATTGGCCTGAAGCGGTTTAGGGAAATTACGGAAAATCTAAATGAGGATGGACGGACGCAGGTTTGAACTGGCGTCAAGCCGAATGCGAATCCAGGGCGATGATCACTGCGCCACATCGCTCGGTCAAGGAACTGTAACCGTAGTCATTTACATACCCACCGATGGTATACTCGTGTACGAGTTTTTATACGAAGTGACAATGCCACTTGACCATGTCCTTTTGGGTGTTTCACTTATTTTGTCAGGCAGTGTGGTTGTAGGAATAGTATACCAACCTCATATTCATTGGTACAGTACTATAGAGCGTCCATAATTTTTGTTTTGCATTGATAAAAAAGTCCTAAGCAAAGTTATTCTTTGACGAAAGGCTTGTTCAACCGATTCTTGAGTGTTGTTCTTCGGGAAGAGGGGATTAATAAACAATATTACGAATATGCAAAGTAGAACAGTGTGTTTTATCAACATAAAATGATTTATTAAAAAAAATGGAAATAAACCATGTTATCTTAACAATACGTGTATTGTAAATGATTATGTAACTTTGTCATATTTCGTGACTATAATCTGTTTCTGAGTCTGTCGTAATGTTTCTACATTTACGTACTACAGCTTCTTTTAATTTACGTTTCTTTTTATAATTCATCTGTTTTATACACTGAAGAATCAAAGAAACTGGTACACCTGCCTAATATCGTGTACGGCCCCCGCGAGCAGGCGGCAGTGTCGCAACACGACGTGGCATGGACTCGAATGTCTGAAGCAGTGCTCGAGGGAATTCACACCGTGAATCCCGTAGGGCTCTCCATAAATCCGTAAGAGTACGATGGGTGAAGATCTCTTCTAAACAGCACCTTGCAAGGCATCCCAGATATGCTCAGTAATGTGCATCTCTGGGGAGTTTGGTGGCCAGCGGAAATGCTTAAACTCAGAAGAGTGTTCCTGGAGCCACTCTGTAGCAAATCTGGACGTGTTGGGTGTCGCACTGTCCCGCCGGAAATGTCCAAGTCCAACGGAATACACAATGGACATGAATGGAGGCAGGTGATCAGACAGGATGCTTACGCCCACTCCAACTACACACACCCCACACCATTACAGAGCCTCCACCAGCTTGAACAGTGCCCTACTGACATGCAGGGCCCATGAATTCATGAGATTGTCTCCATACCCTTGCACGTCCATCCGTGCGATACAATTTGAAACGAGACTCGTGCGACCGTGTTTCCAGTCATCAACAGTCTAATGTCGGTGTTGACGGACCTAGGCGAGACGTAAAGCTTTGTGTCGTGCAGTCATCAAGGGTACACGAGTGGGCCTTCGGCTCTAGAAGTCCATATCGATGATGTTTCGTTGAATGGTTCGCACGCTGACACTTGTTGATGGCCCAGTAATGAAATCTGCAGCAATTTGCGGAAGGGTTTGCGTACTGCACCGTTGAGTGATTCTCTTCAGTCGTCGTTGGTTCTATTCTTGGTTCAAATGGCTCTGAGCACTATGGGACTTAACTGCTGAGGTCATCAGTCCCCTAGAACTTAGAACTACGTAAACCTAACTAACCTAAGGACATCACACACATCCATGCCCGAGGCAGGATTCGAACCTGCGACCGTAGCGGTCCCGCGGTTCCAGACTGTAGCGCCTAGAACCGCTCGGCCACTCCGGTGGGCGGTCCTATTCTTACAGGATCTTTTTCCGACCGCAGCGATGTTGGAGATTTGATGCTTTACCGGATTCCTGATATTCCCGGTACACTGGTGAAATGCACGCACGGGAAAATCGCCACTTCATCGCTACATCGAAGTTAATGTGTCCCATCGCTCGAGCGCCGACTGTAACACCACCTTCAAACTCACTTAACTCCTGATAACCTGGCATTTTACCAGCAGTAACCGTTCTAACAACTGCGTCAGACCCGTGTTATGTAGGCGTTGCCGACCGCTCCGCCGTATTCTGCCTCTTTACAAGTTCCTGTATTTGAAGAAGCATGTCTATACAAGTTTCTTTGGTGCTTCAGTGTAATTTTAAAGCTAACTTTCTGCATGAAGTTTGTGTATTTTGTTTTACTTATTTTCAGTCTGTTCCTTACGTAATTTGCGTTTTCTAAAATATTACGCCTGCGTGATTTACCCCATGGCTTTCAGACTCATATAGTATATAATCGATGTTTTCATTGTATGCTTTCCACTGGTTATAATCTTTGAAAGACAATGATTGTCTGTATGGTTACTACTAACGCCAGTTGTTGACGGCAATTGTTTTCCTTACCATTCCGTTTCTCTGTGTCCCGTGAGTTTGGCACATCGCTCCACATGTATGAGAGCTATATTGTCAGTACGTTATGTTCCCACTTTTGTAAGGCTTGTTTTGGTACTTCATTGGAAGTGTTGATGGAGACTGTCGTCCCCGTTATCATGTATTTTTCCTGAGGCATTTTTTATATTACGTTTTTTCTTCTCACCACAGCTATGTCTGATGAGGATGTGTAGAAACGCACATCAATAAATTAATTTGCCACCAACATCTTCCACAATTCATTGCGTATCTACTCTAACCAGTCGTCTACCTCGTAGATGGAATATTTCCCTAACGAGTGAAGAATATTCTTGATCTTCCATTCGCCTTCCCTACATTCGGGTTTTAAATTGATCGTCCCACTTCGTATCGCTTCTTAGTGGTATCACAAATAATTACACGATGTGCTAAAGATATTCTGATATTGTCGGGTTCTTTTCTTTATTTTATATGTATCATCTTACATTATGCACATTTAAAGAGAACTACGATTCAATGCATGATGTAAAAATTTTGCCCAAGTCTCTCTCTGCATTTCCTCATTATCGCCTAACGATGATACTTTCCTGTAGACGACTGTAGTGTCGGCGAAGTATTCTATGGTGTTGCTGATCCTATTTGATAAATCGTTAATACTGAGAACATGAGTGGTCTTTCCGTTTCTTGGATCACGGCCAATCTCACTTTCGTTTCTGTTGAACATTTAACGTCCAGTATGGAGTGCTGGGTTCTGTTGGTAAAATATTCATCAAGCCAATCACTTACGAAATTCTCCATCTGATGGCCTCTTGGCTGGAAGTCGACTTCCTAACGCCTTTCGGAAATCTATGAAGATAGAATACATCTGTTCAATTGAATAATCTATTGTTTTCATGAGTGAAGCAAGCTGTGTTTCATACGACCGGTTTTTCTCGACTCCGTGCTGGTTCTTTGAGAGGAATGTCATAACGTTAAAGCTTAGAATGGTTGCATGGTTTCGTTTCTAATGTGAAACAAATACAAAAATAAAAGCTTGACAACTACTTAATTCAGTGTCTTTGAGCAGTTCTCAATGGCGTTCCGTTAAAGACTAGGAGGGACAATTACCTAATACGGTGACTTTGAGAAGTTGCCGATGGTGTTCAGTTGAAGACTGGAAGGGACATGTACGCTCAGCGTGACTATTGTTTACGTTATAGCGGAGGATCTCCTACAGCCTTTCTTAAACAGCTGTTTCCATAGCGCTGCATTGAGCTGATAGGACCTGTAACCTGGACTGGCTATATCCAAAACTTTCGGTTCCTTTATCCTTGGCGGCAATGCCGCACAGGAAGCGTGTTGCTCGGATCGTTGCAGGGTGACGACCAGGCCCCCGCGACAGGAAATGAAGACCCAAGGTTGCAAGTCCGTGCCTGTTGACCCTGACCACTCATAAAGGCTCGTCTGCGCAAAGAGGCGACGAGGTTGCAATTTCACAAAGCCAGGAAGCCGGGTAATGCTGCAAACAACACCAAGGAACTTCTGTGTTACGAGCTGTGTTTCAGAATGATAACTTCTTAGCTTGATAGTGGACGGTTGTAATTCATACTGATGGTATAAGTCCTGCTACACTGAATTCCTGCAAGCTAAACATCGCATCGGACCTTTGTCCATAAATCGGTTACCGCTGTTAACGCAATTCGTCACACGGCGGGGAAAGAAATTTTCTTCAAGTATTTTGTCAGGCATGAAAAGAAGTAGTGTGAAGGAAAGAAGGAAGATTAGGGCTTAAGACCATTAAAGAGCAACTGAAGAAATCTGGATGGGCGGAGGCGGAATTGAACCTAACCTTGCTAGGAGTATAAAATGGGATGCAAAGCTGTTCATAATCATACTCTTTGTCTAAATCACGATCCTCTTGCTTGTGTCCTCTCTTGCAAGGTTATTAGTTTTGTTTATTGGGAATCTGTCTGTCACATAATGGCACTTCTTTTGACGCGCCTTTCACTTCCGTTCGACATGTGCAGGCTATTTTCCCGCAGTGGTTCTCAGAAACACTTGTTACTTCCCAATGTCACCCATGATGACACCAAGAAAATACTCTTTTGTGAAGATGCTCAGCTCAGTCACTCCAGAGACGCAGTAATACTTCCGACATATCGTCTACTGGTATTAGTGAGTCAAAATGGGAACAGCTGCACTGCCATCTCACTCTTAGGGCACTGGATAGCTTCTGACTTTATCACTAATCATTGAGTACGTGGAATTCAAAAACAGTGCTGCCATAAAACTTAAGTCGAGGATTTAGCCTTGTTTGGTTTTCGGTATTAAGTTTGCCGGTTGTTGTATGTGTACCAACACTATTTATTCAAACAATGACATAGAAGGTGAAGAAAAACTGCCGTACTTGGAGGTCGACATGCGATTTGTCACCCAGATTCAACATAAAAGTTTATCTATCAAAATCATATCGGGTGCGTTTTGATAACACATTTACGAAAACGAGCAGCTGGCGACATTGTCACATCGTGGAGAACATCGGAATGTACAAAGGAATGTGTACTTCGCCGCATTACTGTACGAACCTTAGTAGCTCACTAAGTAGACTGCTAGGATATCAAATCCACATCTACGATGGAGAAATGGTTCCAGTCCTCGTCAGGTTCCTTTTTTATTTTTCAGACTTCCGTTCCTTTGTTCTATGCTTGTGGTGTTGGGTGGATCCGATAACAAAGCTTCTGCTGTTGCTGCAACCTCAAAAGAGCCATCCTGATAAGAATATTTTTCCTTGCGTGGAGAAATGCCTTCCACAAATAATGAACAGAGGTCGTCCAAGCAGCAGACGTACTCCACAGAGGACGCTATTCCTGAAACTGTTCATCAGTCATTCCTGCGAAGTACCCGTAATACTGCAACGCAGTTACAGATATCTAAAACACTGGTTGTTAAATGTTATACGGCGAAGAACTGCAGCCACATCGCTACACGTTAACTCAATACCAGTGGACAGAAGACCGCATTTGACGGGTAGTGTTGTCAACGCTTTTTGCACCAAGTAGAAGATACCGAAAATTTTAGAAGTAACGTGACGCGAACTGACGAGTATAGCTTCACTCGTGAAGGTATTTTCAACCTCCACGACAGTTACTGTTGGTCCGAACAGAACCCACATTTCACCTGTGAACGTGGCTTTCAGACATGCTTTGGCATAAACGTATGGGTTCGAATCTTCGGAAGAGTACTTTGGCCCTTAGCTGTTGGAGCAGTTTAAATACTGCTCATGAAAGGTTATGACACTGTTATTTGCACCTGTTGACCATTGCTGGGTGCTACTGTTGGAACTGTCAACTACTCTGAGGAGTGCTACATGTTTATTGAACTAACGAAAAGATTTTATGTGAATATTTGTATAAACTTTTTGTTTATGAAATGTTGTGAGACTCTTACCTACACCTATTCGTCATTGCTGGTGCCATTGATTGAATGATACTTGTGTAAACTATTATGTAAAATCACATATATGCAAGCATTTGTATTCCTTACTGTATTTTATATTAGGTTATTGAAGGGTCAGTGCAAAGCCAAAATTTATTTAGTTATGTGATATTTACTTATTAATATTATGTTTTATTTTGTCTGTATTTTTTGGACGAATTTGGTGGTATTTTCACCACCAATGCTAGCAAAAATACCATCAAATTCTAGCCCGTGGAGGAGGGGCATATGAAAGGTGGCTACACTGAGTCACAGCGCCAGAGATTGCGCCAAAGAGTACTATTCCGCCGCCTCCACTGGGCAGTTGTAGTTCAGAGGTTGCCGTGGGCAGTGCTTGTGGAGAGGATGTCGATAGCAGTACTGTTTGAGGGCATGTCGTGTGCAGTTGTTCTGTTGAGCCAGACAGCAGATGCTGTTCGATTGGGGATGTTGTAATGATCTCAGTGTAATTTTCGTCAATATATATGAAGGTAACCAAAAATTTTTTTATTTCAAATTTCATAAATTACAATGCCTCTTGGTCACAGGTTCCGTCAACAAGGCATCTGGCTTGTGTTCATATATTAGACTGTAATTCTGGTTTCTATGTGCAATTATAGTATTTCTGGTTTTTTAATTACTTCATTGTAAATGCTGTTTAAAATATCTTGTGGTATTGAGGAAGAACCGTGCCAGATGTGTACGTTGAATCACACTTCCACACACAGAACAGTTACACTTGTGCTTTGTTGTTTCGTAGCTTTTATAGTTGCTGGGGACTTAATTAATCAACTGTGTTAACGGAAATTTCCTTTGATTCTTTATTGTTATTCTACGCAGTCAGATTGCGTACTAATACTAATCGGAGCCAACCGGTTACGAGACTTCGTAACCGGACGTACAGCTACTAAAATTATTTGCATTTTTATTTAATTAAGCCCCCATGCACCTTTTGCCAGAAATGTTAAATACGCCCCTGTATCGTACATTTCTTTGCAATACGTTGTCTGACGCCTTAGAAAACCTTACACTTGGTGTTCGGCGACAGCTATGGTTTCAGCATGATTGTGCACAGCCATACTCTGAAATGAATGTGCGTAACTATTTAAATGAAGTGTTTACTGGGACATAGATTGGTCATGAAGGTCCAATGTTCTGACTTCACGTTCCCCAGACCTTAATCCGCTACATTTTTCTTTGCGGGGACACTTAAAGGATCAAGTTTATAGTACTCCACGCACCGATGTACACGACCTAATAGCTCGCGAGCATGCCGCTTCGGCAATGGTGGATTCACGTGTGTTGCGAAGGATGCAGCAATGTATGATCCAGCGAGTGACGAAGTGTTTGCAGATGCAAGGTGGTTGCTGTGAACATCTTCCCTAAAGTGAACATTATTCGTGCCTATAAGTACCGGCTCTGGAACGATAAGCCTGGACGTCAGACCAGCAGAATAGAATTATTGTACGCAGCATAACGTGAGGAATCTAGTGTAGCCTACCTATTGAGTTTTTTGTACCTCACTGGATACGGACTATGTTACTATATTCACTATTATTGTCTGTTGGCTTTATTTGTATCACTGGCGAAACAAAGCGATCGTTTAAGTCTGAAAGAAACTCACGTTACTTCTTAATGTTTAAATAAAATTAAGAGGAAGAGGAAGAAATACACAAGATACTGTATTGTGGAGATCTGAACTGGATGTTTTAACTGAAAAGCAAAATAATATTTGGCGTGAACGAGTCTCGAACATCAGCGCGTTTGCACATCATTCCCGACGGAATTGCTTTGTCTCATGAGTTTTTTTTTTTTTTTTGTTCGATCGTAGCGGACGTCACGTGCCATCCATTGAAGTTCGTTGTTGAACCCTTCACTCAGTTCTTTTATTACAGAGCCGAGCCAACTTTCTGACCGAACACGGTGAGTTACAGTGTCAGGAAGCTAATGGGACAGCTCTGGCATAGTGCAGAGTTCATGTTACCTGTTCTGGGCCACGCTGCAGGCAGTTACAGCGTTGCCAGAGAGCCGTTTTCTAAATCGATTTTCTTTTAAACCTATTGGTCGGACTAGGTTTTGCTTGATACACTTTTATCTTGAACTTGGATGAGGAACTGCATGCCACACGCAAGGTTAGGAATTTTTCTTCATCATTTATATGTGTATGATATGTTATAAGCCATTTGAAATTGACTGCTGGATAAAGTCCTCCTACAGTACCCATTATCTAGCAGATTAGCGCCATAAAACAATAACAGTCTCCTTTCCGCATTAGTTCATCCGCCACAAGCAAATACTGTATGTTGCTCCTGCACGTTTTCGAATGGCACCTTCTGTCTTTCTCGAAGGTCGTCACCTCAGTCTTTCCTAGTCTGTTACAATACACTCAGAAGTTCTTTCCCTCATGTGCCGTCCATTCGCTTGGCTACATATGCTGTCCAGCTTCATTTCATTTTGATTACAACTGTAATTACTTCTTCCATTCCAGTCTATTCCCTCAGGAATTTGTTTTTTTTCCCTGTCTCTCCCAATTCTTGCCACTAGTAACTCTCCTTTGGCCACTGAGTAAATTATCAATTTTTAGTTACTTTCACACTGGAAGTATGTAACTATCATAGTATATAACTGTCATACGACAAAACCGGCTGTACACAGTGAAGGTAAAGTTATCAATTCAGAAGTATCATAAAATTTGGTTTGAGAAGTCTATTCATATTTCTGTAAGATTTGACATAGTTGAGTTTATGAACTGCGCAATCATAATTTTACAGAAAATCAACCCGTAATGACGTGATAATAAATGCTCATTCATGTCATCCTCGAAGTTATGAAAGAGCATTTTTCAACTCTATGGTAACACCGTCTAGTGCCCTTACCACTACAACAAAGCGAAGTAAGTAAAGAAAGGGATAAAGCGAGCAGTTATAAAACCACCAATGTTACCAGCACTTGCAGAAAAAATAAGAAACGAAATCAGTCATGATAGGTAAATCTGTCACCAATAGAAACCAAAAATCGAAAACAAAGTAGATGCATATGATATATAATGACACAATATCACAATAACGGAGCAACGGACGTCCATTTATAATAAGTTTGAAAGAGTGTACTTATTCCCAAAATAAAACTGCATTTGGTGCTCACACTGCAGAAAATAAGTGTTCCACAACAAACATAAAACAGAACATACAAGTGTTACGTACAGCAAAGAAGGTAAGACTGCTCGATTTGGTAGAGAAATTGAAATCTTTAGCAAGGAAAAGTTCTCTTTAGAACGGATTTTCAATGAACGGTGCAGATTTAGTGAGAACGAGTATTTCAACATTTTCAAGGAGCAACTTAGAGATCTTATGTTTCGACGTCGTGCGTCAAGATGTGGTACGTTAATATACGTAAGTGAGAGTTATTCTGACGGTCACTGCCTCGTGCAGTAGCAAGGAGACATTGAGACCGCAAACTATGATATCTCGAATGGAAATATCGTATACTTCGACTATCAATGCAATGTATATCCAAACAGTTGCATCATTGGTAGGGAACCTCGTGAAAAATAAGTACCCAAGTGTGTGCAGCTTATAATTCACTCCAATGACGCTACACTGAAATTCGTATGATGATGAAATGCAACTTAGTTCTCAAAAAGCCGGACATGCTCTAAAAAAACCAAAATGGCGGACGGACATTAAAAAAAGCATCCTCAAGCAGCTGGACATAGCCGGAAGTCTGTAGCCCTAATCGTACAACGCATAGTAGTATTAGTGACACGGTACATGTTTGTAATACATACGAGTTACACACCGTCACGGGTTAAGACAATACGTAATTTAAGTAGGTGTAACTTCATATGAACAACTTCTTTCCGTCCGTTTTAGACCTCAAGTAATTTACTTGAGTAATCGAAACAGATAGTTATTTTATAAATGCTCAATCATGACTAAGGATGTTCATATCGAAAGCATCCAGTTTATCGAAAGCCATCTCGGTCATTTTTACTCTTCTGTTTAATTCCTTTGCCGCCTATTCAGTCGATGATTTTCACCTATCTTAAAAACATATTTTCATCAACTGTTTCTATGGGTTCATTCCTGATCTGAACAATTTGATTTTCAATAAATGAAAAGCGCTAGTTTGCTTTTGCTCTACAGCATTAATTTATTTTCTTGACCGGTTTTCGGCTTACAAGGTCATCATTAGACAGTTACTACTGCCACCAAAGTAGTTACGATGTTTATAAACGCCACTGGAATAGAAGTTACACGTCTAGATTGAAGCACAAACTCGCAGTGAATGACATCTTTGACAGTGCGGTTGAACTAAATAAATGTAAAAGGAGTAAACAGGAAAAAAACTAACACAAAACTGGAAAAGCATGCCTACATAACAGTAATAAATAAAACCAATAAAATAAAATTAGTACTTAACAAGGCTACTTCCAGACGTATAAAATACGGAGAGTGATACACAAACCAGTTGAAAGAAAGAATTATCAATTGTAACTACAGAATATATGAAGAACTTAAGCAATATCAGTAAGACAAACAGAAATGAATAAGTGCAAGAAAATGGAGGAATGTGAGGGAACATACAGTAATGCCATCTTTCAGAGTGTGGGGTACGACATCAAAATAATAATGATACACATTACTTGATTCGTTTAGCTCTATTTTCAGACATGCTTCACTAAATTCTTCGGTTAGCTGTGGAGACTTAGTTGCACGAAAGGCAAATACAAGACAACAGCTAATTCAAGAACTTAGCAGACAGCCTGATAGTGTAATAGTAAATCAGTTATAATAGAGATAACATAATCTGTAATAAGCGCATCAAGACGAATATTCCGCTGAACTGGAACAAGATTAGGAAAGGTTCTAAATAACACAAATTCACAAATGCTTCACGCAGTATAAATGACATTAGGCACGTTTACGTAAAAGATATAAAAAAACAAACAACGTTCATTACCAAGTCCACAGCAACAGTTGCAGTAACAAATCGAAGACCAAATTACTTGAAGAAATCGCTCAAATATAAGACACTTTTATATCAATCCCGGTCAGGTACGCATTTTCGCTCGTCGCTGCTGATTCCGCTTAATGTCCCGCTGCAGCTGACAGCAGTGATCCCCTTCAATTTACAAGTAAGACATTTTATACAGACTCCACTCATTGAACTCAATCCCTATGAACGGAACATGTAACAAGAAGGTGCTCCAGGCAAATAACAAACAATAAATATAAGAGCCAAAGCAAATGACGGCGCAACGAAAGAGACATTCAGAGTAGCAGCAACCACACCCCACACCACACAGCCAATAGCGAACGCTTACTCGCCCACTCACGTGATCAGTATAAGAGGAAGCCAATTAATTCATCAAAATTGCTGAGAATTAATTACGAATCTTAAGTGACACTCTGAGCACGAAACGTTTTCCGGAAAACAAGTCTTCCCTATGACGTACAAGTCAAACAGATAACAAACGTGTCACCCAAACAAATGCGTAAGAAAAAAAACTAATCGCTTCAGCTGACGTGCGTACACACATAACAGCTAGAAAATTTGAAACATCATGTTAATGACACACGTATGACAGCCTGTGTATGTGACAGTAACCATTCCCCATTTAGTGAGCATAGCCACAAACTAATAAATTTAATGAACATCGTAATGTAAAAATATCCGAATTTTAACAAATATTACGAAACGTTCCACACGCACATATCCATAGCCAAACAAAAACGCACCTCAATCACGACGGCAATTACTGCTGTGTTCAAATTGGAGAAACGTTTAACCAGGACAGACTATATTCCAAACTCTCATTACTTTGCCAGTTATTTCTTTTTTTAAGAAGTGACACAACACACGTATCTTCATTCCCACAAACAGAAGAAACACAGTTATTCACAGTAGGATGGTTCAAATGGCTCTGAGCACTATGGGACTCAACATCTTCGGTCATAAGTCCCCTAGAACATAGAACTACTTAAACCTAACCAACCTAAGGACATCAAACACACCCATGCCCGAGGCAGGATTCGAACCTGCGACCGTAGCAGTCCCGCGGTTCCGGACTGAAGCGCCAGAACCGCACGGCCACCGCGGCCGGCTCACAGTAGGAGATAACACATATTCACCAAAAACAAAAGATAGCTGACAGTATTGAAGCTGGCAACATTCCAGATCATTGTTTACAAACAACTGAATTTCTCGCGCTTCGAGAATGTTTTCTAGCGGAAAGATCACCGACTACAAGACTGAAACTTGTCTGTAAACAGGGATGAGTACTCGAAAGTAAAATTAACATTAACAAACAGCGAGTAGGCTGTACAAGATTAATAAATAACTTATTATGTACACAGTAGTTGCTTTTTATCTGTACCTAGGTATTTATCAAAACAATATGTACTGCAAGTGTTACAGCTTAACACGACTGACGATGCCTTGGTTGGGAAAATTCGAATCTCACTGAAATATGAAATGTGAAACAGTTAATGTATTTTGACTGTCCCACAAGTAATTCACCCACAATTCACTCACAGTTACCTCGAGCTTCTGTTAATGCAACTCTGCCCTGCAAATGCGAGGCAATGTATGGATAGTTCTTGGCTTGTCGTAAGCTCCAACATATTGTTGCACATTTTAAAAAAAACTGCCTGAAACAAACGATATCTGATATGGTGTTTGTTTCTGTGAATCATCGTTTTCTTTTTGTGTCATGAGAGTAAACAAAGATGAAACTGGTAAACGGTTATTTTGAGCAGGATATATGGTTAGGGCTCAAATTATTTTTTTGCAATTGTTGTTGCTGTTGTTGTTGTGGTCTTCAATCCAGAGACTGGTCTGCGCAGCTCTGCATACTAGTCTATCCTGTGCAAATCTTTTCATCTCTGCAAAACTACTGCAAGCGTCATTCATCAGAACCTTGTTACTGTATTCCAGGGCTTTACACTCCAGATCCCCCCCCCGCGCCACTCTCCCCGTAATCAAACTGACACTACCTTGATGGCTCAGGATGTTTCATATACACCGATCTCTTCTTTTAGTTAGGTTTTGCCACATTTTTCCCCAGTTCGATGCAGTGTCTCCTCCTGATTCCATTACCAATCAAATGTTCATCTTTTTTCTGTAACATCACATTTCTAAAGGTTCTATTCTCTACCTGTTTGAACTGGTTATCGCCCGTGTTACACTTCTGCACAATGCTACACCCCAGACAAATACAACGTTTGTGAGAAAAGTAATGAGACTGATTTTTTATTTACCAAAGATTCAATTTTTTCAAACAACCTTATTGTTTCCTTCAAATTAGTTCCGTTCGGCAGCTATACATCGACGGAGTCGATGTTCCCAGTCTTGGTAGCGGTGCTGAAAGGCTTTAACTGGTAGAGCCATTAACAAGTTGGTCACATTATTTTGAACTCCAAAGTCCCAAAGTAACATCCTTTTAAGATATTTTTAATTTTCTGCAAAAGAAAAAAATCACCAGGACTCAGATCAGGTGAACAGGTGAGCTATGGAACAACACGAATGCCTTTTGATGGCAAAAATTCCGTGACTGAAGTGGCCGTGTAACATGTGGCGTTGTCACCATGCAACATCCACTTACCTGCAACGTCAAAATCTTTTGTGCAGTGACAGTGGTCAACCATCACCCTTATTGTTAAACGTCGGTCTGATCTCACAAGAACAGGCACACTGAAGCTGAAGGTTTCCCAGAGCGAGGTTCATCTTCAACGTGTTTTCGGCCTTCCAAAAATGATTTGTGCCAGAGAAAAACTTGTGCTCTTGATAAGGAGTGTTCTGCACAGACCGATTTCAAGTTTTCAAAGGCCACACTCTCGGATTCCCCAAGCTTAAAACAAGACCTGGTGACATAACGTTGGTCTAAATTCAACAGTTTCATTTTCGGAACACACAACAAAAACACAACTTCACTGGTGGCTCTCCCAAAAATCATGTGTTGGCTTTACAGAGCTGAAACTCAAACTGAGCATCTGGAAGGGATGAACGCACCAGTCTACACAAGCAGAACAATGCAGCATTGCCAGATCGCTCACAGTGTTGTCAGTCTTAATATTTTTCTCACACATCTCGTACCTTCAGGGAAGACTTCCCAACATTTAAATCCGTAATATATGTTAACAAATATCTTATATGATATGATTCTATAAAACTCATCCGTGATGTAGAACCTGACTTTCTGTAAAATGATGAACCAACGTCCCGGCCACTATCACTAATGCCCTTCGTCAGGATATGTAATACTATAGGAACAACAGACTTTCTGCTATAATATACTGACGCATGATTATCGTGTTGTAACAATAGCACACGAATTAATGAACTGCTTACGTTTCATAATAAATACACAAGTTGATTCTTATAAATAAGAAAACAGCAACCAGGCAGTCAATAATGCTATTGATTTACTCAAATGAAGCCGTTACCGGTTTCGGACCGACACGTTCAACTTCAGACGGCTGCTCACGCTTAGATTAAATTTGTTGTTGTTTAAATTAGTTGCTCGCTGTTTCTTTCCTCTCGTGGAGTGAAAGTTATGAGAAATGGCCTATTTGACTGTAACTGTACGCAATAGCGATTGAAAACAGTGTTAACGAATCTGTAAGGTAGAACTATTTTGGTTTTAGGTTACTTATATCGAAATTCCTGCGTCATTGTGTGTTGCGTTGTTGTTTGCCGGCGCTATTTTTATAAATAAACACCATTATTAACAGTGGCTGATTGCAGTTTTCTTCTTTGGAAGAATCAATTAATATCTATACATAGCCACGGGCTTAAAATGTCAGTCGCTGTAAAAATATCATACTAAATAACTGCCTACCACATCGACGATAGTGCAGTTACCTTGAAAAAAGCCGGCCTCTGTGGGCGAGCGGTTCTAGGCACTTCACTCTGGAACAGCGCGACCGCTACGGCCGCAGGTGCGAATCCTGCCTCGGGCTTGGATGTGTGTGATGTCCGTTAGGTTTAAGTAGTTCTAAGTTCTAGGGGACTGATGACCTCAGATGTTAAGTCCCATAGTGCTCAGAGCCATTTGAACCATTTTGAACCTTAAAAAAAAAGTACACAATCGTTCTGGCATGTCCTTGGTGGAGTTTATCACAGTTCACTGTTCATGGCTGATTTTTTAAGAAGAAGCATCATTCGTTACGGGAACTTACAGACGTCATTGTAACGGACGCGGCAACGTTAAATAGTGCTCGGAAAACCGAACCAATTTACAGGAAAAGTTTCGCAATAGGCATTATTCTCATTGGAAGAACTGTACTGCCGTGGTCAGAAACAAATGAGAAACATAGTCATTCAAGCCGCAGACAGCCGACCAAAACTATCGTCAAAGAATTGTTCGTGTAGTGTAATTTGATGGGTGAGTGCTGGATCTTGTTAAAGAAGATCCATCAGAAAGTCATTTCAGCAGGTCCGTGGAAATCACACTTAGAAGAATACAGCGAAGAGCAGCAATTACACTCGTATGATAAAGAACATGTGCGACGTGTTGAGCCAAATGATTTTGAACCCTGGAGTTCAGTTCTATGAATGGATTATGAAGCGCTTTACTGCAGTGCCGAGTTACTAGTACTTTGTCCTGTCCGCTGAGGTATTTCCAATTGCCACAGTACCAATGTCCACGTGCGGAGCGATCAAAATACGTTTTGTACTAACAACGTTTCCCCATCAATTTGTGACGTGGAATAATCACACAGGCATATATTTGTTAGAGACAACTTCTTGATGTCCACGAGAGAAAGTTATGTGAACATCCCCATTCGGATACTAGTGTCCGTAAGTTCTTAATGTACCCTTTTGCCTCAACTGTTCAATCTATACATCGAATAAGCTATCCACAGTGCCAAGGGACGAAGAATTAAAGGACCTGTTGAATGCAATGAATAATTTAATGGTTATAGAATATGGACTGAGATTAAAACAAAGTGGCCGGCCGGAGTGGCCGAGCGGTTAAAGGCGCTACAGTCTGGAACCGCACGACCGCTACGGTCGCAGGTTCGAATCCTGCCTCGGGCATGGATGTGTGTGATGTCCTTAGGTTAGTTAGGTTTAAGTAGTTCTAAGTTCTAGGGGACTTATGACCACAGCAGTTGAGTCCCACAGTGCTCAGAGCCATTTGAACCATTGAAACAAAGTGAGACCAAAACAATGAGGAATAACAGAAAGCGATAAACTTAGCCTAAAATTTGGGACTAAGAAGTAGACGAAGGTAGGGAATTCTGATACCTTCTAAGCAAATTATCACATAAAAGATGCAGGAAAGAGGATATAAAAGGGGGATTCGAAAAATGGTTCAAATGGCTCTGAGAAGTATGGGACTTAACTTCTGAGGTCATCAGTCCCCTAGAACTTAGAACTACTTAAACCTAACTAACCTAAGGACATCACAAACATCCATGCCCGAAGCAGGATTCGAACTTGCGGCCGTAACGGTCGCGCGGTTCCAGACGGTAGCGCCTAGAACCGCTCGGTCATAGCGGCCGACTAAAAGGGTGATTAGCACAGCCAAAGAAGGCACTCCTAGTCAACAGAAATTCGCTAGTATCAAATATCGGCCTTAAGCTGAGGACGAAATTTCTGAGAATGTATGTTTGAACATAGCACTGGTTGGAACTGAATCACGGTGTTTGTGTTGAGGTGCTATAGCGAATGATGAAAATTAGGCGTATTGATGAAAGAAGAAATGAGAAAGTTTCGTACACAATCGATGAAGAAAGGAACACGAAGAACACATCGTCAGGACGAAGGAACAGGATGATCAGAGTTGTGTTAAGACATCAGGGAATAACTTCCATGACAATAGAAGAACCTGTAGAGGGTTAAAGCTGTAGGGGGCAGACGTGGATTAGAATACATCCAACAAGTAATTGAGGAAGTAGGGCGCCCTACTATGACCGAACAGGGTGGCACAAGAGAGGAATTCGGGGCGGGCCGCATCGAACCAGCCAGCAGAGTGATGGGGAGGTCCTGTCCCACATAACCAGTGCGACCGGCAGCTGTCTCACTGTCATACAATTTTTCTAGAGGGACTCTGCAAAGTCAGTATTTCAAAACCCAGCAGAAACTGACAAGAAACTGTTTGGTACTGTTCTAGTTGCCAGGCTAATTGTAAAATAGACAACAGCAGTATTTAAGAGAGTATGGAAAAGATGTATGCGCCATTGAAAAGCATCCTTGAGACGGAAGGCCGTCTTTAGTTTGATGTGTTGCTATGAACTTCGGTTGTTTCTGTGTGGTTGGCGTTGCTAAGGTCAATAAAAATATAAATATTCTTCCGGAAATTAGTTCTTTATCTCAGAGTACTCTAGATCTAGACGTACATAGCAGTCCGCAAACCACGCGATAGTGTGTGGTGGAAGGTAGTTTGCGTATTACCGCCACTTTCACTTTTCCTGTTCCAGTTGAGAATGGTTCGCTGGAATAACGATTGTTGGTAATTCTCTGTATGAACTCGAGTCTATCTAACTTTATCTGCATAGTCTTTTCGCGTGCAATATACTGCACGAACCTTCTAGGAAAGTTAGCTGCACCGCGGTGCAGAAAGCCTCTCTTGTAGCCTCTGCTGCCACTGGAGTTGTTTGAGCATCTCCATGACGCTTTCATGCTTACTAAATGAACCCATAACGAAACGCGATGTGCTTCTTTGGATCTACATACTTCCTCCATCAGTCGTGTCTGGTACGGATGTAAGACTGACGAGACACACTCAAGTATCCTGAGGATTCTTCTAGTGAACCTCAGTCTGGCATCTACCTTACCAGCCATTATTTAACGTGGTCGTTTTAAATCGCTACGTACGCACACTCCCATTGAAACGTCCCCTTAGAACAATTATACATGACTGTGCTTAAACTGACACACAATATTTTTAGCGCAACGCAATCTGACTTTCAAAAATCCCTACAAAAGAATGGCCCTAACTAACATTAACCTATACCTTTCACAAATCACTTACCTCACCAAAAATCTTCGTTACTCGAACTACTGCAATACAGCGAGCGCCACTACTGCCAGCTAAATAAAAGATTCAAACTACGGAAGGCACTAACTACTGATAGGCATAGTTAGCAAATGAAAGATTTTAATAGAGAACAAACAATGTATTTACCTCAATAGTGTTCAAAAGTCATAATGTACAGGGTTATTACAAATGATTGAAGCGATTTCACAGCTCTACTTTATTATTTGAGATATTTTCACAATGCTTTGCACACACATACAAAAACTCAAAAAGTTTTTTTAGGTATTCACAAATGTTCGATATGTGCCCCTTTAGTGATTCGGCAGACATCAAGCCGATAATCAAGTTCCTCCCACACTCGGCGCAGCATGTCCCCATCAATGAGTTCGAAAGCATCGTTGATGCGAGCTCGCAGTTCTGGCACGTTTCTTGGTAGAGGAGGTTTAAACACGGAATCTTTCACATAACCCCACAGAAAGAAATCGCATGGGGTTAAGTCGGGAGAGCGTGGAGGCCATGACATGAATTGCTGATCATGATCTCCACCACGACCGATCCATCGGTTTTCCAATCTCCTGTTTAAGAAATGCCGAACATCATGATGGAAGTGCGGTGGAGCACCATCCTGTTGAAAGATGAAGTCGGTGCTGTCGGTCTCCAGTTGTGGCATGAGCCAATTTTCCAGCATGTCCAGATACACGTGTCCTGTAACGTTTTTTTCGCAGAAGAAAAAGGGGACGTAAACTTTAAACCGTGAGATTGCACAAAACACGTTAACTTTTGGTGAATTGCGAATTTGCTGCACGAATGCGTGAGGATTCTCTACCGCCCAGATTCGCACATTGTGTCTGTTCACTTCACCATTAAGAAAAAATGTTGCTTCATCACTGAAAACAAGTTTCAAACTGAACGCATCCTCTTCCATGAGCTGTAGCAACCGCGCCGAAAATTCAAAGCGTTTGACTTTGTCATCGGGTGTCAGGGCTTGTAGCAATTGCTTTAGCCTTTTCCGTAAGATTTTCCAAACCGTCGCCTGTGGTACGTTTAGCTCCCTGTTTGCTTTATTCGTCGACTTCCGCGGGCTACGCGTGAAACTTGCCCGCACGCGTTCAACCGTTTCTTCGCTCACTGCAGGCCGACCCGATGGTTTCCCCTTACAGAGGCATCCAGAAGCTTTAAACTGCGCATACCATCGCCGAATTGAGTTAGCAGATGGCGGATCTTTGTTGAACTTCGTCCTGAAGTGTCGTTGCACTGTTATGACTGACTGATGTGAGTGCATTTCAAGCACGACATACGCTTTCTCGGCTCCTGTCGCCATTTTGTCTCACTGCGCTCTCGAGCGCTCTGGCGGCAGAAACCTGTAGTGCGGCTTCAGCCGAACAAAACTTTATGAGTTTTTCTACGTATCTGTAGTGTGTCGTGACCATATGTCAATGAATGGAGCTACAGTGAATTTATGAAATCGCTTCAATCATTTGTAATAGCCCTGTATATAGTAGTTCATGACATCCAGTCTTACAAATTTCAAAACTCCGCCATCTCTCTCCCCACATCCACCACTGCTGGCGACTCACCTCCAATTGCGTAACGCTACGCGCTGTTAACAGCCAAATGCCCAACACTACAATGGCAGACAACAATGCAAACTAGCCACAGACTGCACACAGCACAGCCAGTGATTTTGATACAGAGTGCTACGTAACGTTGCCAATAAGAAAACATAAACAGCCTACTTACAAACTTAGTGGAACTTCTGTCAGCAGCTTTCGATTTCTTTGGCGGTGCCGTCAGCCTCGAAATGGTGCCACCACGTAAGATCACGATGACGTTCTCCTTCGACTGCAGGGTACCTCTGGTCGTCGATTTCCTCGAGTGTGAAATCACAATCAATGCGCAGCGCTTGAAGTCACTTTACAGAAACTGCAGCGCTTCATAAAATCAAAAGCCCATGAATGCTGTCGAACGGAATAACCCTGCTGAAGGATAATGCCCGGCCCCACATTGCCAGCTGGACGAAGGCTACGCTTCAGCGATATGGTTGGGGAGCACTGCAACATCATCCGAACATCTAGGATCTTCCATCGTAGTGTTTTCACACTTTTGGAAACCTGAAGAAGGGCAGGCGTAGACATAGGTTTCAGTCGCATGAGAAAGTGCAAGGGTGGGTGCGGTTGTGGATCCGTCAACGGCCAACCGCATTGTGCAGAACAGAAACTAATCGTAACGTCTCCCTTTGGGGTTGGGTTGGGGTTGGGTTGGGTTGTTTGGGGGAAGAGACCAAACAGCGAGGTCATCGGTCACATCGGATAAGGGAAGGATGGGGAAGGAAGTCGGCCATGCCCTTTCAAAGGAACCATCCCAGCATTTGCCTGGAGCGGTTTAGGGAAATCACGGAAAACCTAAATCAGGATGGCCGTACGCGGGATTGAACCGTCGTCCTCCCGAATGTCTCCCTTTGGGATAAACGTCGTAACGCGAGTGATGATTACTTCTGAATGGAACCAATACATGGCCCCGGTGTGGCGGGTGTTCGATTTTCATTTGGCTGCCCCTCCACACGCGCGTTCAGTTATTTGCGGTGTTCTTAAATTGTAATAGCAAGACATGTGCCAGCCGATGCGGCCGAGCGGTTCTGGGCGCTTCAGTCCGGAAACGCGCTGCTACTAAGGTCCATGTACGAATCCTGCCTCGGGTATGGACGTGTCTGATGTCCTTAGGTTAGTTAGGTTTAAGTAGCTCTAACGTCTAGGGGACTGATGACCTCAGATATTAAGTCCCATAGTGCTTAGAGCCATTTCAAGCATTTTGAACCAAGACAGGTCAGTATCTTTGTAAGAGTGACCTACGGATGAATAAGAAAAAGAGAATGTTATGCAGATTTATCTCACTGACAAATATCAGTCAAAAAAGAGCAAAGTGTGAAATTGGGGAAACACGTTTACCCTCATCTCAGCACTGGTCATTTTCATTGACTTACCGATTGTCACGTAAGTCTGCAGAACCGCCGTCTACTACAGCTGATTCTGTGTCAGTCACTGAGATCTTATAAGATAAACCGACTCTGCTCTTTGGCGATGAGTGCCGGGAAGTGTTGCGGAAATTTCAGATTACGTACTAGATGTAATATTAAACAATCTTTATCTTGCTCCTTTATCGAGGTTCATGGTCGTGCCTTCGAAACAGCGCCTACGGGAATTACTATTCTATTACCAGATGTACCACTCGTGAGCTGTTGATATCAGCGATAAGATAGCTGAAAGAGGCAATGATTGCATATAAACAAGTTCTGTTCCCACGGTTGTGCGGCAATGTCGCAGCAAGGGCAACAGACGAGATTGCCTCATAATCATTATGACCAGTCGGTGCCCTCTTGACTTTCCTGGTGTTTCCACACAGATTGCATGGCAACACTACAGATTAACGTCGTATGTTTCAGCGACCTGTAGGATCCAGTACTTCACACATATGATGGCGTTCAAGAATTCTTGCCAGTTTTTCACTTAGGCCTACACGGTAACTACGTATAAACACACTAATATTATTTATAAGAGAATAGTAATCATTCTGTCTTTCTCTGCTTATAGCCCTCTTCTTTAGAAGCTAATTTGATATGGCTTTTACTATCGAGTATCGTCTGTTCAGTGTTCATTCTTCTTATTAAATTTTCATTTCACTTCTTTAGTCAATACAAATTGAGAGGCATCCACATGCCTTGCTCATACTGTGGCATCAAGCAGTCAGGCCTGCAAGATGAGTGGTCTGCCAAGCGAGTAACATGAACTCTAGTACTCACAATAAAGATACAAATTATCCTCCTGTATGAATAATGCGCAACGGAAACGCTCATCTGACTATCACCAATTTACAGAACTCTGACTGTTCACTACGCACTGGCAATACCACATTTCAAATTCTGGATATCATGACAACATACAATTCGAAGGAAAAGGCGCCCGCATCTCGTGGTCGTGCGGTAGCGTTCTCGCTTCCCACGCTCGGGTTCCCGCGTTGGATTCCCGGCGGGGTCAGGGATTTTTTCTGCCTCGTGATGGCTGGGTGTTGTGTGCTGTCCTTAGGTTAGTTAGGTTTAAGTAGTTCTAGGGGACTGATGACCATAGATGTTAAGTCCCATAGTACTCAGAGCCATTTTTTGGAAGGAAAAGGCCACCAATCTTTTTCTTTTCACTATCTTATTTATTCCGATAAATTCTATAACCTAAACACACAAATTCTATAACCTACAACAATAACACATGAGAAATTCCGCCCAGTGGGCATGGCTTTACATTGGTGAATCTCTATCTTATGGTCTCGTAATTATTTAACGCTACAGTGCACTTTCTGTATAGGATGGTGGATCTTTTGCTATATCTCACACTTCGACTCTCACAACCATCATCACTAACCTTTCCTCCAGATTGAGCGGTACGCCGGCCACGGTGGTCTCGCGGTTCTAGGCACGCAGTCCGGAACCGCGCGACTGCTACGGTCGCAGGTTCGAATCCTGCCTCGGGCATGGATGTGTCTGATGTCCTTAGGTTAGTTAGGTTTAAGTAGTTCTAAGTTCTAGGGGACTCATGACCACAGCTGTTAAGTCCCATAGTGCTCAGAGCCATTTTTGAACCGAGTGGTACAAAAGGAACATGCATACCCACTACCTCTGAAACTACCTTGCTACTCTCCCATGCAAACCACACATACTTAAATTACATGACATACACCACACTACAACATGAAATACTACACAGGGAATAGTCACAACATTATCACTTTCAGCTTTCCCACTTCAATTAATATTTATCCCAGTTTCACACGACAATGCCCCACTTCGTAATTCTACTTTCCTACTATGAACTCTGGAGATATATGCACGTCTTCCTGTGCAATGCAAGCCAAGTGGCGTTGCTGGATAGACGGCTGACTCACCTTGTTTCCCTCTTAGAGTATTATAGTTTGAATCAAGCGTCACACGGAAACATATCTCGCAAAGTAGTATTAAGAACATATTCATCGCACACGCGAGTCCTCAACTGATACCATGGACGTGGACGAGTACTTCTCTTTATCCTTTGTCTCATACACAGATTGAGACTCACGCAGTACTCACCACGTGGAAGTACTCGCCTCTAATTTCAAGTCCTGCACGTGCTATTTCTTAAATATTTCAACTTATAGTACACACGCTAGTAATTCAGCTTAACTTAAGCACACGGAAGTATTTCAACTTATTGCTACACGTGGTTTCATTGTGACCGTTGGTCACTTCCGAAGATTACTACGATCCCATTAATATTACCTGCCTGACATTTAATTCTCCCCACAAAATTTCCTGAAATAGAGAAATTATTATTTCAAACTACTCTTAAATATTCCACATGCATACCATGTCTCCACTCTTTTGTCTTTACGGAGCACAACGAAGACAGGTCTTAACAGCACAAGATCCAGCGGCAGAGTGCTGAAACATGGCCGTTCTTCAGGTCATCTCGCACCTCTGTCGAGGTGGGGGAAGTCCATGCTACCGTATTGGTCAGCCACATTTCAGGCGCTCAAAGCTCAGGTAAATTTCATCTCTTTGGTCCCACCAAAGGTGGCCAAAGGATCGTCTCAAAGATGATCATATATTCACATTCACTATATGCAGTTAGCAGACGACCATACATTCATTCATTTCACAGATCTCACCAAACTGGATGTAGGGATTTATTTTGAGGGAGTGCACATGTGATCAATTAAATAAACAAATTGTCACTCTTTCCCACACTGGTATCCGGCTTCGCTGTATTAATTGAAATTGAGTTATTATTAGAAAAAATATGTTGTTCAGACAAGAATAATGAAGTATGTTGTACCTATTTTCAATGTCGGGCGGTACTGTACCCTTTCAAACTTAAGGATAATGCTGATACATGGTGAAACAACGTTCTCGTGGGCGGTTTGCAGGTTTAAATCACCTCGGGGTATGACCATGCGGTGCTTTTGACCTGCGGTCGTCGCACAGTGGCGATGGCAGCAGTCCACATACGCAGAGGTGTGTTGGTGCATGTCAGAGTACGGTCCAACGAGTAAACGTGCAGACGTTTTCAGACGTGCTAATGGTGACTGTGTGTTGAAAATGGCTCAAAGAACACATATTGATAACATTATGAGAGGTAGAATACTAGGGCGCCTGGAGGCTGGTCAAACACAGCAGGTCATAGCACGGGCCCTCTGTGTGCCACAAAGTGTGATCTCAAGATTATGGCAACGATTCCAGGCGCTATAGTACGGGACATACACAGTGTACAACACCACAAGAAGACCGACATCTCTCCATCAGTGTCCGCAGACGGCCATGGATTACTGCAGGTAGCCTTGCTCAGGACCTTACCACAGCCACTGGAAGAGTTGTCTCCACAGTCTACAGACGACTGAACAGTCATGGTTTATTCGTCTGGAGACCTGCAAGGTGCATTCCACTGACCCCTGGTCACAGGAGAGCCTGTAAAGTCTGGTTTCAAGAACACAGTACATGGTCATTGGAACAGTGGTCCCACATTATATTCAGGGACGACTCCAGGTACAGTCTGAATACTGATCTCACCGGGTTTCCATCTGGTGTGAACCAGGAACCACCGACCCCTTATTGTCCTTGAAAGGGACCTGTAAGGAGGTCGTGGTTTGATGGTGTGGGGTGGGATTATGATTGGTGCACGTACACCAGTGCATGTCTTTGACAGAGTAACTGTAACAGGTCAAGTGTATCGGGATGTCATTTTGCCTCAGTATGTCCGCCTTTTCAGGGGTGCAGTGGGTCCCACCTTCCTCCTGATGGCTGATAACGCCCGGCCCCACCGAGCTGCCATCATGGAGGAGTACCTTGAAACAGAAGATATCAGGCGAATGGAATGGCCTGCCTGTTCTCCAGACCTAAACCCCATCGGGTACATCTGAGATGCTCTCGGTCGAGGTACCGCTGCACGTCTTCAAACCCCTAGGACACTTCAGGAGCTCCGACAGGCACTGTTGCAACAGTGTGCGGCGTGTGAACGTGTGCATGGTGATCTTATCCCATATTGATGTCGGGGTACATGCGCAAGTAACAGTGGTGTTTTGTAGCACATGTATTCAGAGACGGTTTTGTCAACTTATCACCAATACCGTGGACTTACAGATCTGTGTCGTGTGTGTTTCCTATGTGACTTTGCTATTAGCGCCAGTTTTGTGTAGTGCCACGTTGTGTGGCACCACATTCCGCAATTATCCTTGATTTATGAGCATGAGTGTATATGTGCATGTATATGTATGATGATAGTAATAATAGCTAATAATAATTAAGTAACAATTGCAATAATTACTTAGTTATTAGCGTTATCAGTATTATTGGTATTGTTATTACTATTTATATTTTTATTAATATGCCGAGACATAAGTTTGTAGTCAATCAAAACATGTAACAAATTCAGAAAATGTCGAAACACAATCTATTAGATAAACAGAAAAAGTAGAGTTGAAGGACAGAATTAAATAAATGAACAAACGAATAAACATTCAGTTGCCTGTCATTCCGAAAATTGTGAAGTAACTAATATAAACCACATAAAAATTACGAGTTTTTGATATGTGTTCAAATTGTGGAATGAAATAAACAGTTTCACCAACTGCGACATGGTCGCGTATACAAACAGTGATCCAATACTGTCAAATGTTTTTTATTCCAGTCTTTGATCACAATATGAATTCTTTAGATGATGACCGGTTTCAGTCCGTAATTACCATCCTGAGATCGTTCACACGTGGACGATGCGGCCTATTCTACATATTAGTTTAGATCTATATGACGATGCTATGCTGATTATATTTATATGTTTTGCAATGCCATTATGGCCTTATCACTTTAGGACATGGTGTAAAAAAGATCTGAGTATGGTCGTTACGGACTGAAACCAGCCATCGTTTAACACTTTCAATACTGCCCTCTTTACACCAGGCACTTGACTGTGAACTGGCATATTTAATGGATGTTTGAAATTAGATTGCAAAGAACAGAAAAATGATAGGAATATGGTTCTTGCATCATTGAAAAGGAAAAGGTAAGAGCTTTACATGAATGTGAGTTTATTTTACAATGTAAAATACAAATGGGTGTTATAATTAAAAAAAGAAAACACAAACATGTCGTGGATAAAAAAGTTTTAATAATGTCTCTCTTGAGTAATGCCATTATTACTGTATCTAAAATTAAAACAATATATCACTGGACTGTCTAACTGCAGATACCTGTAAACTAGAGTAATTTAATAGTTCAGATGTAGTTAGCCTTTGTGTGAAAATCCTGGAAACATTGTGGGACGCAAAGGCCAACGCCACAGTCATTGCACCACCATCTACTTTCCTTCCTGATGCGCTTACCCATCTCTTTCTACCCCTTGTCTGAACATACTTTTCAATACCTAGTAGTATTTGTGGTGTCACCGCCAGACACCACACTTGCTAGGTGGTAGCCTTTTAATTGGCCGCGGTCCGTTATTACACGTCGGACCCGCGTGTCGCCACTATCAGTGATTGCAGACCGAGCGCCACCACACGGCAGGTCTAGAGAGACTTCCTAGCACTCGCCCAGTGGTACAACCGACTTTGCTAGCGATGGTTCACTGACAAAATACGCTCTCAGTTGCCGAGACGATAGTTAGCATAGCCTTCAGCTACGTCATTTGCTACGACCCAACAAGGCGCCATTACCAGTTACTATTGAGATTATGAATAATGTACCGTCAAGAGTGATGTTCACCATTTATGGATTAAAGTTAAGTATTCCACCAGCTACGTCAGTTTTTTTTAAAGTCTAATTTCCTTGTCCTGTTCCAGACCTCACGCCAGCCTGCGTGAGCTAAAACGCGTCCCTTTCAGCTTCCTCTCATACAGGTGTTGGCTCTCCTGCCAATCCACAACATTTGGCGATGAGGCAACACCGCGTTCGTAACTATACTGCCCTGATTTACTTGTGTAATGGCTTCACCACCATCTCCAGATGTACTGTCCGAATTTTATCGCTTACAGAATCAGCAGACGCAGGCCTTACTGGATGCCCTTGGACAGCTCGTCCAGGGTCAACGTGCAATGCAAAACGATGCGGCAGCCGCCGCTCCACCGCTAATGCAGCCACAACACGCAGTTGCACCTACTTTTCGTCCTTTTGATGCTGCACTGGAAAGCTGGACGGAGTGGTCACGCCAATTTGGATTCCATCTCGCTGTCTACAGAATTCAAGGTAACGAGCGGGTGCCTTTTTTATTGTCCTCAGTAGAGGTGCACACGTACCATGTAATAGTCAAATTATTTCCCCGACACGACGTCGCAACTCTGTCCCACGAAGAAATTTTGTCTGCATTAGATGCATATTTCAAAGAATCAGTCAATGTAGTTGCCAAACGGTATACCTTCTTTTGTACAAAACGTACGGCAGGTCAGACTAATAGGGAGTGGGTTGCAACCTTGCAAGGCCGTACTAGGGATTGTGCTTTTGAGTGTCAATGTGGACTCCCTTATTCAGATACTATGGTACGTGATGCAATTGCACAGAACATCTCTGATGTTCGTATAAGGGAACAGATTTTGAAACTAGTCAATCCCTCCATTTAACAAGTGATGGACATATTGGATCGGCAGGACACACTTGACTTTGCTCAGGAATCATTTGAATCTTCGCCACCCGTGTGTCAGGTTAACCGGCCCGCCGGGCGAGCTGCACGGAACAGTAAACAGTCCTCGCACCCGACCGTGCCGCTGCCGCCAGACTCTCAGCCACGTGTACCGCGCCGGCAAGCAAATGCAGTGCTAAAATCGTGCCCGCGGTGTGCTACTACACATTCGCGTGAGAATTTCCCGTCACGCCAAGCTATTATCTTTTACTGTAATAAAAAAGGACATGTTCAAAGTGTTTGCCAGAAACAGCTCAGATTGGAAGCTCAAACCCATTCCAGGCCCTTTGCTTCGCGCCGGAATCGGCATCGAACCAAGGATGCTCAGGCTCACGAAACTTCGCCCATGGAAATTCATGTAGTTCATGCCACTCCGCCCAGTGCCACTCTCTCTAACAGTGACTGTGTTCGTCCCACAAATAGTGTGCGTCGACATCGCTGGAACTCCCATCAAGTCGCAAGTGATTTTGTACCAGTGTCAGATCAGGTTGCACGAGGCAGTCTCTCTTGTCGTCAGCAGGACAATAAACTTTTTGTGGACTTGGACATTAATGGCAAAGTGATACCATTCCAGCTCGATACCGGGGCTGCAGTTTCACTGCTCAATCAAGACACTTACAAACTGCTGGGCACACCTCCGTTGCATGCCGCAAATGTTAAGTACCTATTTAGGTCAAGTGATCCTTGTATTAGGACAGTGCAGCCTTCTTGCAACATACAAGGGACAAACAAAACTTGTCATTTTACGTCCTTCGTTCTTCTTCTGCACTTGTTTGGTTTCTATTTATTTCAGTTGTTTAACTTGTCTATAGTAAATCAGGTCCTCTCAGTGAACCAGACTGTGCCTTCAGACAGTGTTTCTCGTCTCTGTGAAGAATTTGCAGACATTTTTGCACCGGGCCTCGGTTGCGCAAAGAACTATAAAGCACATTTGAAACTGAAAGTAAACGCGCAACCGAAATTTTTCAGAGCGCGCAATGTTCCCCACGCATTGCGTGATGAGGTCGCAAAAACATTACACGATTTGGGATCACAAGGTGTAACTGAATGTGTGCAGGCTTCTCTCTGGGCATCACTCTTAGCAATTTTGCCAAAACCTTCCAGAAAATTGAGACTTTGTGTGGACTTCAAGGCAACAGTGAATCCACAACTAGTGAGTGCAACTTTTCCTTTACCCCGCCTGGAAGATCTGTTTGACAAACTGTGCCCGGGTAAATATTTTTCGAAGTTGGACCTAGCAGATGCGTACTTGCAAATACCGGTAGACGAAGAATCCCAGCGCGTTTTGGTGGCTAACACGCATCTTGGTTTGTATCGATTCAAACGACTGCCATTCGGGTGTGCATCCGCCACTGCCTTGTTTCAGCAATATCTACAAACTGTTTGTGCGTCGGTCCCTACTGCAGCAAACTATCTGGACGATATTGTGATCTCCGGAAAGCCAGAAGAAGAACATTTAGCCAATCTGAGAACATTATTTCAGGTCTTGCGACAAAATTGTCTTCGCTTGCGGAAGGACAAATGTGTGTTTTTTGCTCGTGGCTTACCATATCTGGGACATGTACTCAATGCCCAAGGCATACATCCCAGTCCAGAGCACCTCCGTGCCATAGAAGACTTGCCTTCGCTGCAGAATTTGAAGCAGCTACAGTGTGCTGGGAAAAATCAACTATTATCATAAATATATCCCACAGGCCTCTTCCATTTCAGCTCCGCTTCATCGCTTACACCGTAAAGGTGTTCCGTTCGTCTGGACGACGGAATGCGAACGCGCCTTTCGCCAGTTGAAATCGGCGTTGCTTTCCAATCCTTGCCTTACGCCATTCGATCCCCGGAAGCCCCTTTTGTTGATGGTGGATGCATCGGATTTCGGGATCGGTGCTGTGCTTGCGCACAAAGATGGTTCGCACGATCGCGCTATTGCCTTTGCGTCCAAATTGTTCTCATCTGCGCAACGAAATTATTCACAGATCGAGAAAGAAGCATTGGCTCTCGTATTTGGTGTTACAAAATTTCATGATTTCTTGTATGGTCGTCACTTTACCATCATCACCGACCACAAACCTTTGACACCGCTTTTTCATCCGACCAAGCCTGTACCTCCACGTACAGCGCAGAAATTCAATCGCTGGTCTATTTTCCTCTCGCAGTACCGCTACGATATCTTGTATCGGTCCACTGCTAAGCACGGAAACGCCGATGCGTTGTCCCGTTTGCCTGTTGCTGAGGATAGAGCATTCGATTCCTCTGAACTTGCTTGCATGTTCATTGATTTGGAAACCGATGACATGGTCGAATCGTTTCTGATTGATTTTCGTCGTGTAACTACAGCCACAGCTGCCGACTCTGTCCTTGCTACCGTTCTGCGTTTTGTTGCTACGCAATGGCCCTTGTCAAAGTCACGGATCGGGGATCCGTTGGTTCGCCGATTTTTTTGCTCACAAGGAGAGACTTTTTGTACGACGTGGTGTTTTGCTGTTGCGTTCTGATAATGATCAGTCCAGGGTCGTGGTCCCACGTTCGTTACAGTCCTCTGTCTTATGGCTTCTCCACCAAGGACATTGGGGTATAGTGAGAACGAAACAACTTGCTCGTCAGCACTGTACTTGGTTCGGAATCGATGCCGCGATTACAAATATGTGCTCTTCTTGCATGGTGTGTGCCGAACACCAGTCAGCACCACCGCGGAAATTCTTTGCATGGCCAAAAGCCACTTCCCCTTGGCAATGCTTACACATCGATTTTGCTGGTCTATTCTGGAATACTCGATGGTTGATTGTGGTAGATTCATTCAGTAATTTTCCTTTTGTTGTCCGGATGTCTTCCGCGACGTCATCTGCCACCATCCAAGCGTTGTCCGCTATCTTTTGCATTGAAGGTCTTCCACAGACTATTGTTTCCGACAATGGCCCACAATTCATGTCCGCAGAATTTCAGTCATTCTGCAAGGCCAATGGTATTCAACATCTGACGTCCGCGCCGTTTTCGCCTCAGTCAAACGGTGCCGCTGAACGTTTGGTCAGGACTTTCAAGTCACAGATGTTGAAGTTGAAAGAGTCGCATTCTCGGGAGGACGCGTTATTGCTCTTTTTGTCCTCGTATCGCTCTCAGCCTCGAGATGGTCGCTCGCCGGCTGAGTTGCTCCATGGTCGCCCTCATCGCCCCTTGATGTCTTTGCTACATCCGCCGCATCAGGTTCCTGTGCAGCGGCAGACACCTGCTTTTGCCCCAGGTGACGTTGTCTACTACCGCCACTATCGTGGTTCACGGCATTGGCTCGAAGGGCGCATTCTTCGCTGCCTCGGCCGCGCTATGTATCTGGTTTTGGGGGCCTCTGGTGAGGTGCGTCGGCATCTCAATCAGCTGCGCCTCTGTCGTCGCACGGGATCTGCCGCTCCCCGTCTGCTTTCAGCGACGGTGCCGTCCGGTCAGCGCCCTGGGGACCCATCTACTGGCTCTCCTCAGCCCCAGGTGTTACCGACGCTGCCTTCCATTTTGCCCCATGGCGACGCGCCGCCGCCGCCGCTGCCGCCGCCGCCGCCTGTTCTCTCGCCGGCGACGCCAGCAGTGGACGCGTCGCTGCAACCGCCGGGCGCCTCCCTGGGTCACGCGCCGCCGATCGCTTACCGTGACCAGTTGTCCTCCGACATGGAACTCTTGCCCGCTCCGGACCATATGTCGTCTTCGCCCGTCGGGTGCCCAGGCCCGATGGAGGTCGACCCTTCGGCCCCTCCTGTCTCTCTAAGGGCGCATACACCGCATGTTGGCGTGCACCCTGGAGCAGGTTTTCAGGCGTTTCCTAGCTCCCCGCGGTCCGAATGGCAGGGTGCGGCTGGCACAGCCTCGCCTGTTGTTAGGCTCCCCACCTCGTCGCATACGTCAACATGGGGTCCTCCCCACGGCGGGCGGAAGCCTTATGCCACAACCGTGCGCCGATTTGCGGGGGAGGCATGTGGTGTCACCGCCAGACACCACACTTGCTAGGTGGTAGCCTTTAGTATACGTCGGACCCGCGTGTCGCCACTGTCAGTGATTGCAGACCGAGCGCCGCCACACGGCAGGTCTAGAGAGACTTCCTAGCACTCGCCCAGTGATGAACCGACTTTTCTAGCGATGATTCACTGACAAAATACGCTCTCAGTTGCCGAGACGATAGTTAGCATAGCCTTCAGCTACGTCATTTGCTACGACCTAGCAAGGCGCCATTACCAGTTACTATTGAGATTATGAATAATGTACCGTCAAGAGAGATGTTCACCATTTATGGATTAAAGTTATGTAGTCCACCAGCTACGTCAGTTTTTTTACAGTCTAATTTCCTTGTCCTGTTCCAGACCTCACGCCAGCCTGCGTGAGCTAAAACGCGTGCCTTTCGGCTTCCTCTCATACCGGTGTTGGCACTCCTGCCAATCCACAACAGTATTCACCTTGTTTGCAGTGGGTGGAATCTTCTCTGGAAAGTGCCTTGCAAATGTCCTCTCAATTTGTGAGGATGAAGCGGCTTGTTGCTGAAAAATATTTCCGCCATTCTCAGCCAGTTTCTTCCCCACTTTGTGAATAAAGTCTACTAGGGATACATTCTTTCTAGTCTTCTCTTTATATAAAATAAAACTGTTGACAGTTGACACGATAAGCAAGTGGAAAAACAGCTTTTTCCACCACTTCAAAGTTTTTCGGGCAAACGGACGATAGCTGGAGAACTGATCTGCTCTGTCAACCCCAGCTTTATTCTTAGTGTAATCAATAATAACGTCTGGCTTTACAATTTATGCTATTCCACCTTTGGCGCTCACTTGACTACTAGTGCTGGTAGACTTATGCTTTGTAAAAAGACAAAAAACATCTCGTTTTGACTTCCACTTCACTGCCAAGAGATGGTGTTTCCTTTGAAAAACTATCTTCTTTTTGTTAGTTTTAGTGTTCTGAATATTCGTCGCAAACCTTTCCTGTTTTTCATTACAGTTCCCACTCCAAGAGCTTTATTTTCCCACAACATGTCCAAAAGAGATGGACTGGTGTAGTACCTATCCATATAAATGCAACGTCCTTTGCCAAAGTATTGTGAACACAACCTTTTTACAAGGCCCTCGATGCTATTGTCAACACTGCCTGCAGAACCTGTATATACATCACAGTTTAGCATATAACCAGTTGATGAACAGCAGAGAGCATACAATTTTATTCCATATTTACTGGGTTTGTTTTTCATGTATGCTCTGAAGCTTGTTCTACCACGAAAGGGACACATTGCCTCATCTATTGTCAGATTCATACCTGGACGAAAACTAATTTTGCTTTTTTCACAAAGAAATCAAACAAAGGCCTCCCTTTGTGAAGTGGGTCGTGCTTTTCTTCGCCTCTGCTAATGAACGTAGCATTGTCATTCAAGAGTAACATCGACAATGTAGCGCAAAATCGATCGCGACTCAACAATTTACTCGCAAATCCTGTCTGCGAAAACGGTCTGTTGACCAATAACCACTGATTTTCGGCAGTTTGGCGACGCACATATGCAAAATAATACTGAGAGATCAGTAAATCTCTTGCAATATTACTGCAGACCACTTATGCCAAACACAGTTTATTTGCAGGCTACCTTTGCGTTTCATTGCCGTAATAACGTTACCAGGGTACCGATTCGTTTCACTTTTGATGAGCCGAATAAGGTCGTCATCAAAGAAATAACTAAAATATTGAAGCTCCTCAGTGGCATCTGAAAAATGCGATGCTACGCCGACTACTTCCTGGAAATCCGGCAGTACTGGCTGATCGTTTAGTTCCGACCAATCTTGCTCTTTGTGCTCAGTGACTTTCGTCTGGAGAGTACGAATCCTCTTTGTCAGAATCGTCAATTTCAGATCCTGCATCTCCACAAAGAATATATAAGATCTCTGCCTCCGTCAACTCGCTGCGCAATATTTTCACGATCGTAAACACCTGTAACTTCGTCTTTGCAGTGCTCACAACAGCTCCCAGGATGAGATAGCCGATAAGTGCTTGCCTTCTGCGGAAGAAGAATGAAATACCTCCACATTAGTTGACGAAACTGCTTCGGAGACCCGCTAAACGCGCTTACGGAGCCAAATAAAGGGTCGCAAGTACGGTATACGAGCGCCGTCGCCAACGTCAGGGCAGCCACGCCCGTATGGGGTACGGGCACCGTGCTGTAAGTCTTAAAGAATTCATATTGTGATCAAAGACTGGAATAAAAAACATTTGAAATAAACAAGAACTGATAAGTGAGAGAATTATCGCACAATCAGCTTAACAGCTCATGCATCGAAGCTGCTTACAAGAATAATATACAGACGAATGGTAAAGAAAATTGAGAATGCGCTAGGTGACGATGAGTTTCGCTTTAGAAAAAGTAAAGGGACGAGAGAGGCAATTCTGACGTTACGGCTAATAATGGAAGCAAGGCTAAAGAAAAATCAAGACACTTTCATAGGATTTGTCGACCTGGAAAAAGCATTCGATAATATAAAATGGTGCAAGCTGTTCGGGATTCTGAAAAAACTAGGGGTAAGCTATAGGGAGAAACGGGTCATACACAATATGTACAAAAACCAAGAGGGAATAATAAGAGTGGACGATCAAGAACGAAGTGCTCGTATTAAGAAGGGTGTAAGACAAGGCTGTAGCCTTTCGCCCCTACTCTTCAATCTGTACATCGAGGATGCAATGATGGAAATAAAAGAAAAGTTCAGGAGTGGAATTAAAATACAAGGTGAAAGGATATCAATGATACGATTCGCTGATGACATTGCTATCCTGAGTGAAAGTGAAGAAGAATTAAATGATCTGCTGAACGGAATGGTCTAATGAGTACACAGTACGGTTTGAGAGTAAATCGGAGAAAGACGAAGGTAATGAGAAGTGGTAGAAATGAGAACAGCGAGGAACTTAACATCAGGATTGATGGTCACGAAGTCAATGAAGTTAAGGAATTGTGCTACATAGGCAGTAAAATAACCAATGACGGACGGAGCAAGGAGGACATCAAAAGCAGACTCGCTATGACAAAAAAGGCATTTCTGGCCAAGAGAAATCTACTAATATCAAATACCGGCCTTAATTTGAGGAAGAAATTTCTGAGAATGTACGTCTGGAGTACAGCATTATATGGTAGTGAAACATGGACTGTGGGAAAACCGGAACAGAAGAGAATCGAAGCATTTGAGATGTGGTGCTATGGACTGATAAGGTAAGGAATGAGGAGGTTCTACGCAGAATCGGAGAGGAAAGGAATATGTGGAAAACACTGATAAGGAGAAGGGACAGGATGATAGGACATCTGCTAAGACATGAGGGAATGACTTCCATGGCACTAGAAGGAGCTGTAGAGGGCAAAAACTGTAGAGGAAGACAGAGATTGGAATACGTCAAGCAAATAATTGAGGACGTAGGTTGCAAGTGCTACTCTGAGATGAAGAGGTTAGCACAGGAAAGGAATTCGTGGCGGGCCGCATCAAACCAGTCAGTAGACTGATGACAAAAAAAAAAAAGGTTCCCTAGAAATTAGTTCAGTGAGACAAAGCGTGTAAATAAAAGGAACGACTGGGTATCCAGAACTGGTGTTACGAGTCCAAACGGCTTCTTATTAGCATTCGGTGTTCCATTTCGGTCTTATAACAATCCTCAGACCAAAATGTTTACAGTGAGGTGGCAACGTTGGCAGCATCGGCGAGATAGTACTGTCTACCAGATATCATTCAACTGTGTGGGGTAAACAATAATCGACGATATGTGGTAGAAGGAATTGCTCTGATAGCCTTTAAAATTGCAACACCATGAAGGTTAAATGTAGTGGTCAAACTGGATGAACTGTACTAACCGCAAGTAGTAGACAGGGGGAAGGCATCTATATCACGTACATAAGAAAAATTTGGAACAGGTTTCCCGGTCATAAATCGCATTTGGATGGTTCTTGTTAGTGAGAATATCGTGATATACCGGGTGTACGAAGCAGAATGTCTACCAGCACGTGACGGAATCCGCAAGCTGCAGGATCATGGCCTATCGAGACCAGTTTATCGCTCTCCGATGCTCCTGCTCGTGCTGGTCGGGATCCCCGAGTGTCATGCGGATATAGAATAGATGGCTCCACGAAGGTCACAAATCCTCCTACACAACGTAGGCGTTACGTTAATTAAAAAACTCCAACGCATCCTAAGCAATATTCGGAACGGAAGGCGCAAAGCAACCATGCACGACCTCAATGTCAACACTTGAATAGTACCCTAGAGGACACTTCTGCCGTGCAACCTCGTACAAAACACCTCATCTCCCTTCAGTCAGGAAGTGGACTTGTTTACTGCAAGTCACGTATTCACACTGGCAATGTCAGCAAGACAGCCACTGTTGCAGCTACCCTTGATGCAGCAACAGAGCGAGGTGCGCAGATAGCGGTGCGCCAAAGGCAGAGCTATGAGGAGCGTTTAATACACTACTGGCCATTAAAATTGCTACACCAAGAAGAAATGCAGATGATAAACGGGTATTCATTGGACAAATATATTATACTAGAACTGACAATGATTACATTTTCACGCAATTTGGTTGCATAGATCGTGAGAAACCAGTACCCAGAACGACCACCTATGGCCATAATAACGGCCTTGATACGCCTGGGCATTGAGTAAAACAGAGCTTGGATGGCGTGTACAGGTACAGCTGCCCATGCAGCTTCAACACGATACCTCAGTTCATAAAGAGTAGTGACTGGCGTTTTGTGACGAGCCAGTTGCTCGGCCACCATTGACAGACGTTTTCAATTAGTGAGATATCTGGAGAATGTGCTGGCCAGGGCAGTAGTCAAACATTTTCTGTATCCACAAAGGCCTCTACAGGACCTGCAACATGCGGTCACGCATTATCCTGCTGAAATGTAGGGTTTCGCAGGGAGCGAATGAAGGGTAGAGCCACGGGTCGCAACACATCTGAAATGTAACGTCCACTGTTCAAAGTGCCGTCAGTGCGAACAAGAGCTGACTGAGACGTGTAACCAATGGCACCCGATACCATCAAGCCGGGTGACACGCCAGTATGGCGATGTCAGATAAACGCTTCCAATGTGCGTTCACCGCGATGTCAGCAAACACGGATGCGACCATCATGATGCTGTAAACAGAACCTGGATTCATCCGAAAAAATGACGTTTCGCCATTCGTGCACCCAGGTTCGTCGTTGAGTACACCAGCGCAGGCGCTCCTGTCTGTGATGCAGCGTCAGGGGTAACCGCAGCCACGGTCACCGAGGTGATACTCCATACTGCTGCAAACATCGTCGAACTGATCGTGCAGATTGTTGTTGTCTTGCAAACGTCCCCATCTGTTGACTCAGGGATCGAGACGTGGCTGCACGATGCGTTACAGCCATACGGACAAGATGCCTGTCATCTCGACTGCTTGTGATACGAGACCGTTGGGATCCAGCACGGCGTTCCGTATTACCCTCCTGAACCCACCGATTCCATATTCTGCTAACTGTCATTGGATCTCGACCAACGCGAACAGCAATGTCGCGATGCGATAAACCGCAATCGCGATAGGGTACAATCCGACCTTTATCAAAGTCGGAAACGTGATGTACGCATTTCTCCTCCTTACACAAGGCATCACAACAGCGTTTCTCCAGGCAACGCCGGTCAACTGCTGTTTGTGTATGAGAAATCGGTTGGGAACTTTCCTCATGTCAGCACGTTGCAGGTGTCGCCACCGGCTCCAACCTTGTGTGAATGCTCTGAAAAGCTAATCACTTGCTTGTCACAGCATCTTCTTCATGTAGGTTAAATTTTGGGTCTGTAGCACGTCATCTTCGTGGTGTAGCAGTTTTAATGGCCAGTACTGTATAATTGGTACTGTCCAAGAAAGCATCGAAACTCCCGGATGTTCGCTGGATACTTGTGGACGGTTCACCGCTGGTTCTGAGAGCCCGCTATGGTGCCGGAGCGCCACAGACGCAGAGCAGCAGCAGCTCCGGCCGGCGCGGCTTGCAGCTGGGCTCAAGGGTGAAGGCCGCCGCTGCCGCCGGCTTATCTCGTCCGCCTGTTGACGGCCTGCGTCCCGGCGATTACACGGCAGCGAGGCCGGCGGGCCGCTCGCCCCAGCGGAGATGCGTCGGCCTGTCCTCTCACCACCGACAGCGGTCTGTCTGCGAGCAATGTTAACTTTGTTTTGCGCGCTACCGTATTTTAACTGTTTATGGGTCGCGTTCTCTGAGACGAAATTTCGGGACCAGTCCACAGTTGCCTAAACAAGCTCAGGAAACCAATTAGAAAATCACGATGGGGAGGCCGGTGTACCATCGAACGTCAATTCGTTCCAGAACTGGCTCAACTCCCGGTCTCGCAAGGTACGGAATACCGAATGAGACCAATAAACTCAGGACGATAAATTTGGAATCTGACGCGATTACAGTGGTCTGCTAAACGAGATGAACACGCCGTCAAGCTATTAAACAGTGGCCGGCCGATGTGGCCGAGCGGTTCCTAGACGCTACAGTCTGGAACTGCGCTACCGCTACGGTCGCAGGTTCGAATCCTGCCTCGGGCATGGATGTGCGTGATGTCCTTAGTTTGAAACCTCCATTTAGAAAAATTTATGAAGTACTGTGCTGATAAACCTCTTACATTATTGGTATTTCAAACAGCTGAGCAGAACTGAACGTACTCAGTGTGGTGTCACAGCCAGACACTACACTTGCTAGGTGGTAGCCTTTAAATCGGCCGCGGTCCGTTAGTATACGTCGGACCCGCGTGTCGCCACTATCAGTGATTGCAGACCGAGCGCCGCCACACGGCAGGTCTAGAGAGACTTCCTAGCACTCGCCCCAGTGGTACAACCGACTTTGCTAGCGATGGTTCACTGACAAATTACGCTCTCATTTGCCGAGACGATAGTTAGCATAGCCTTCAGCTACGTCATTTGCTACGACCTAGCAAGGCGCCATTACCAGTTACTATTGATTCTGTAAAACATGTACCGTCAAGAGCGACGTTCACCATTTATGGATTAAAGTTAAGTATTCCACCAGCTACGTCAGTTTTTTCTACAGTCTAATTTCCTTGTCCTGTTCCAGACCTCACGCCAGCCTGCGTGAGCTAAAACGCGTGCCTTTCGGCTTCCTCTAGTAGTACCGGGTTGGCTCTCTTGCCAACTCACAACACTCTCTTTACTTATTCTGATCAACACTAAACTGACACACAATATTTTTTGCGCAACGCTATCTGACTTTCAATATCCCCTACAAAAGAACGGCCCTATACCTTTCATGAATCACTTACCTCACAAAAATCTTCGTTACTCAAACTACTGCAATACAGCGAGCGCCAATGCTCCCAGCTAAATACAATATTCTAACTACTGAATGCACTAACTACTGATAGGCATAGTTAGTAAATGAAAGATTTTGATAGAGAACAAACAATGTATTTACCTCAATAGCGTTCAAAAGTCATAATATATATATATATCAGTTCATGACATCCAGTCTTACAAATTTACTGTCTCTGATGGACACACGTCCAGATCATCCGCTCTCAAAACTCCGCCATCTGACTCCCCACATCCACCACTGCTGGCAGGCGGCTCACCTCCAACTGCGCAACACTACAATAGCGACTATTCCAACAATGCCAACCAGCCACAGACTTCACACAAAACAGTCAGTAATTTTCGTATAGAGCGCTACGTGGCGTTACCAGCATAAAAACCTATACAGCCTACTTACAAGGTTAGTTCGGTTTAAGTAGTTCTAAGTTCTAGGGGACTGATGGCCTCAGAAGTTAAGCCCCATAGTGCTCACAGCCATTTTATTAAACAGTAATGAAGCCAGTATTTTTGTGTCCAGTTGAAAGCCTAAAATCACTCGGAAAGTAAGAAGGGAAAAAGTGAAAGCAGTCACTGATGACTTCGATGAAGAAGACACAAACTGTATGATATGGAACTTCCTGGAGTAACACCTAAAGCAGGACCTAGTTATAGCTCTAAAAAACTAACATCAAGAGACTAAAAAAACACAAGCACTTTAGAAACAAGTTTGTTTTTGGATTGTTTCCTCTTGGCACAGAAATTCGCTGCTGGTCGCCAGTCAGAAAACTGATGTGTCAAAAAGAATTTTAAGGCTGTAATTCATTTCACATTGGCCAGACGTGCAGAAATTTGAATACTAGGTACAGAGAACACAGAAGACCATTCAAAAGTAACAATCGTCATTCCACATTCTCGGAACGCCTCATAGGTATTGACTATAGACTGGCAGCTATCAATATAAACCTAAAATTAGTGTAACGCAGCAAGAGCCCTCTGTAAAAACTAATAACTGAAAAAAGTTAGCAAATACAGAGAGGCATATTTGAAGGAAAAAAGTAACAAACGAATTAACAGCCCTCTGCAATGGCTGTTCTCTGCTCTCAAAGAATTCAATTGGCCGCTATCTTGTTTTCGTATCTTGTAAACAGTGACAAAGTAAAAATTTTAAAAGTGCAGTTTTCAAGCTGAAGATAATGGGAAACCAGACCAAGTAAGTGGAAACATATTGCATACACACACACACACACACACACACACATATATACACTTCCTTATAGAATAAAATAATGTTAACCATGACAGCCCCAGTCGTAAATTTTTGCTGGGAATTTCTTCCTACTTTGAAGTTCACTATGTTTGCAGATCACAAACTGTGAAATAAAACTAACTACAGGGCAAAATACAGAAAACCACAGCATGCGGTAACAAGATTTTAATACAAAAATTTTGTCTGCTTTCAAATTCGTTTATACTTTTTTTTTTAAATACAGGAATTTCTGTCTGTAAATACTGGGATTTCTGTGTGTACATAATAAAGAGCAGTTTTCCAGTTATTTACTAAAAAAAATAACAATCCCATTGACGTTGTAATAACTTCAGCGAAACACGTCCGTGTAAAAACAAGGAAAAAAAATATGTTTGCTCAAGGTAGAAGCAACCCAAAAACAAATTTATTTGTAAGCAAACATGGACTCAAGAGCTTGCTTCTAGCTCAGGATAAATATTAGGAACGTCGTAAGAGAAAACAAAATGAACAGAAGAAAATATAAAACATTACATCAGAAGATTGAAATGTACGTCTCTCCACTCAAAGGCCGAACTTCAGGAAAGTGACTAAGTCATAAAATATTTTGAAAGGAGCGACTATTATGCAAGCCACATAAAATATGACATGTCATTTTCTTAAACACGTCATGTAACTTTTTGAGCAGTTCCAGCAATAAGTCATTCAATTTCTTTTTTGCATTTTGAGAAGAGTGAGACGGTGACTTTAAGCAGAATTCTTAAGGATTCAACACAGGAAAATACCACATACAGGTAAATCAGGAGACCGAATGTATTACAACACATTCACAATTATTTGATCATGAAAACACGTATCTAAGAAAGTCATTACGTTATTTGCTGTATGAGCCATGCCATTATCAAGCTTGAACCACATTGCGACAGTACCTAACGGTCACTGCTGCTGAGTTGCTCTCCCATACAGCACCCCATATGAGCAAACCAGTAGCGTGTTTACTAGTGGTTACTTGCACTCTAGGTTCTTCGTCTATACACGGCTCGATCTAGTAATAGGGTCGAGCTGCGCAAGGTTGCTTTCATGTACTGTAGTTAATTCACTACAAATAATAATCTGTACCTGTGATTCTGCAGTCAAATAGTCTATGCAATGGCTAGAATTGCAAGTTAATAAAATATGCAGAAATATTTTCTTGCGAGTCCAGAATCTTAAAACTCCGTAAGTTCTCCGCTGATTGCTTTGAAATTCAGACATAACGTTGCATTCGACTACGCACTTGTTTATATATATACCTGTTTTTACTGAATACTTTAATAAAAAGAGTTCTATTCTAATGTGTGTAATTGATGTGGACTGCAGAGAATTATGGTGACTAATGTTTATTCAAGAAAGGGCATCTAAAATAAACAGGAAGTGGTTCTATGACATTCAGTTAAAATGCAGACAGAAAATATCGTTATGTTGAGACCATTACGGGAATGGTAGCAAAATGCCCAAACTAAATAGTCATTGAAGATACATGAAATGTTCATCAACTCAAAACATTTCAGAGTTCAACATGATGATTCACAAATTAACAAACATGAAATGAAGAATAGTAGCTCAACCTCAGTCGTACTATTCTCAGTCGCACAAATCAAGTGGCAGAAGTCCTGCCTCGGGCATGGATGTGTGTGATGTCCTTAGGTTAGTTAGATTTTGGTAGTTCTAAGTTCTATGGGACTGGTGACCTCAGCTGTTAAGTCCCATAGTGCTCAGAACCCTTTGAACCATTTGAATTCCCAACTTCGGGATTTTCCACATTTCCAGCGACGCTGCTAGTCTGTGTACCTGGTCTCGTTCGTATTGGTGACCTAATCAGAAGCCGGATGTGTTGCGGCGCGCCCTGAAACCTGGGCCCATTAGCCTTCACCTGTACAACAAATTCATCTCGTACCAGCACTGGGTGGCCGATTATCTCGGCCGGCCGCGGTGGCCGTGCGGTTCTGGCGCTGCAGTCCGGAACCCCGGGACTGCTACGGTCGCAGGTTCGAATCCTGCCTCGGGCATGGGTGTGTGTGATGTCCTTAGGTTAGTTAGGTTTAAGTAGTTCTAAGTTCTAGGGGACTTCTGACCTAAGATGTTGAGTCCCATAGTGCTCAGAGCCATTTGAACCATTTGATTAGCTCGCTTAAATACTCGTATCATTATCCTGTATACTGTAATTTGTCATGTCAACCACGCTGAAACTATACAGTCTGACAAAACAGAAGCACCCTAAAGAAATGATCAGGTGTCAAGATAACAATGTACATATACACACCGTCGGCGGTTTTGTAAATGATTGTACTTTGTGACACTTGAAATAGCCAGCAGAGTGCATCAGTATTGTTTGTGTTTATTATTGTTACCAGGCCTGGTAGTGTGTATAAGTTATTTGAACAGAGTCAGATTTTGAGTGATCATTGTGAAAGGCACGGGAATGCCGCATACTTGTGCGAGAGAGTGTATCAGCACCTGAAAGAGTTGGTTGAATCCTGCAGTAACTAGATTTATGGGACATTATCATGTGACAGTGTGGTCTGCATGGGAAACTGAAGACAGGCATACTGATCCTCAAGATTCTGGTCGACCATGTCTGATCACGACAAGAGAAGAGCAACATACTGTGCACCAACATGCTGTAACACATTTGCGTTTCTGTCAACCAATCAAGAACAACTAATGGGTTCCACGCAACATTTTGTGTCCTACCACACCAATTGTCGAAGACTAGCAGCAGCTGGACTATGGAATTACCATTCCGTGCATATGCCACCATTAACATCAGTGCCATGACGATCGGCACAGCTAGTTTTACAATAACTGCAATGATGTTCTTTAGTATACGACACTGGTCGCACCAGGATGCGGCTGCCGTGGGACATGTAACCACCATGAGCACAGCTGTCGGCCTACTAGAAGAGTGCATGGATGGCATTGGCCAGTCAGAAATACAATGAGGAGCTGACACCATCTTCTGGATGCCAGCATTGGCACCGCGGTGGAAGTGGCCGACAATCCTACTGCGAATTGTTGGGGGCCAGGCAGTGGTGCTACATCCAAGGTTGTCTTATCGGTGGGGTGCGCCTGGAGATGGAGTCACGAAGAGTCTGTTGTACTGAGACAAAGTGGCAACTTCAACTTGAGCCATAGCCAGAGCCCGCTCCGGGTAGTGGCTGACAAGTTGTGTTCTGATGCTTGAGCTTTGTATGGCATACTGGTCACATTTGTTTCGTGTTGATCTGGCTGTTCCAAAGAGGCGCCATGGATGGCATCAGTTCCTGGAGCGAGTCGTACAAGGCTGGTCTGCAAGGAGCTAAGTCCAAGGGGCTGAACAAAGTTGTTCGGAGGGATACCGGACGGACAATAGTTAGCATGGACGACTGTTGTGTGCAGAGCAACCTGAGGAAGCAGGTGCTGTCTTCTCTGGTCAAGCGCACAAAACTGCAGTGAGGGCACAGAAAGCTTTCAGCAAAGTGAGAGTGCTTTTGTAGTTAATGTTGATATCCTGATGACCTAGGGTTCAAGCCGAGACATAGTTTTAAGCTCTGTAGAGGTGCAGTAATTGCAGGCACCTAGTTCGCTGTGCTACGGAAATAAGTGAGCATTCTGTAACGGCTTGTTTCTCGAATACATGCGCACGACTGTCCTGGTTAAATGTGAATTGATTTGTTTCTAGTACAACATGGTTCTGTTCTATAAACAGTGATTTTTGAACTCTGCTACGATATTCTTGTTATCAGACTAGTGGTGCACTAAAACATACTGAAAATTGCTATAACGGTTTATGTGACTTATTTGTCACTCGTGTAACTGGATTTTTTATCATTTACACGTAAGCTCTGGTTGTTGGGCAGTGTCGCTGGTTCAAATGGCTCTGAGCACTATGTGACTTAATATCTGAGGTCATCAGTCCCCTAGAACTTAGAACTACTTAAACCTAACTAACCTAAGGACATCACACACATCCATGCCCGAGGCAGGATTCGAACCTGCGACCGTAGCGGTCACGCGGTTCCAAACTGAAGCGCTTAGAACCGCACGGCCACACCGGCCGGCGTGTCGCTGGTGGCTGATATCTTGGTGATTGGGCATAATTATTAGTAACAGGGCAAGGAGTAGTTTGTAACTATATTACTTCGTTTTTATCCTAGAGAAACTGAGTATTTTCTATTACAGTGACTTGCTAGTGGCACAACTACTGAGGGTCGAGAACCATATAGCATTACTACTTCGCAGAGTTTGCTTATGGTTGTTACTACTACAACATGTAACTTCTGTATCTATGTGCAGTGTGATGTTCCAGGATATCTGATGACAGCAATGTCAGAAACGCGCATTATTGGAATAATAAAGTCATCTTGCTTCCAGTGAATTACTTTTTCCTCAGCAACCTATTCAACATTTTGCAGAATGCACATATGGAACCGCGACTGACAGTCAATATTCGCCGATAAATTCTTTTGCCTTTGTTGAAAAGTTTATAGAACTGCCATCTAAATACATTTTGAAAGTGTTTATAACTCTTTTAAATTGAAACTGATTACACCTATAATAACTTTCCTGCTTGTTGCATAGCTCTGAAGGTACTTTACGCGACAAAAGTATCCGATTACAGTTCTGTGAGCGTGACTGTGCACATTCCTTTATTCTGTTGACCCTGTGTTTCTGACCCTTTCCCCTTCCAGGACTAATTAAAGTCCATAGAGATGATAAGAAGAATCCGAAGCAAACCGGTTCCCAGGGCAATGACTTTGATACAGAGAAGAATCTGGCAATGGTGAAGACTTTCGTCCTGCAAACAGGTGACTATCTCTGTACAGACTATTCTCGAATTCAGTCCGCCAACATTCTCTGCTTAATTACAGCATTTCTGATATCTCACACTACCTAATTCGAGTCCCATAGGACTCTGTTGTTGTGACCTTCAGAATGGTTACTACTGATTTCTGTCTAACTCGTCCACTGAAAGCAGTACCATTATTGGCTTACACTGCATTTGTGGGTTACAACTGCTGCGCAAGAGCTTCATTGGAGCTCACTAACTTGTAACAAACTACCAGATTTACGGTAATTCTAAACAGTTAAAGACGGATAACATAGGTGAGCCATTTATTTATTGGCTTGTTATTTATTTCCAATCGTAATTAATTTGATATTTGTCTGTCACGACTTTTTTGTATTTATGTGAATCATGTTTCATGAAAGATCTGACAAACACAACTGTTACAAGTTTCTATATTATTGGATTATATTTTCGTTGTTGGACAAACAGTTTAATTTTTAGGAATGAAAATCACAAACTCTGAATGTTGTACAGTAGTGCGTTTTCCATTCATCTATTAATAACTTTCGATATAAATGAAAATAAAAATATTTGTTACATAGATATTAAGGCCCCGTCTGCTTATTTGTCGTTCTCCACCTCTTCGTATCTTGTTCTACACTTAAAGCTACTGTAGGTCAGCTGTCAACATCATCGATAGATTATATTACGACCTCAAACCTCTTTCGTTTTTGTTGAGATTGTTTGCATTTCCGCTGAATTGTCTGTCCTGCTGCCGCACGCACGCTTTTAAATACACACAAATTAGCTACTTTGCTTTTCAGCATAATTTTTAAAGGTAATTTGAAGCGTTCCTATATTCTTGTGTTCCACTTATATGCTATCCACATTTTACTTCGGTTCATGGGGTGCAGTTTGGTGAAGTTGTACAGTAGTTTTGTTCAGGAAATATGTTTTCCGAGGGACCTATTCTGAAACAAAGATATGTTTTTCGTTCTTCTCATGTAATCTTGCTTCCTAGATATTGCAGTTCCTGATTTACTGTGTGTCATTAAGTAATTGTGCTGTTCAAAAATTTTGTTTTCTGGCGTTCTCAAACGTTTACTTGTTAGATTTATTGAAATTAATCATGTTGTGTGCTAAGAAATCTGTGTATTCCATTTCAATTTAATTCTAAGGCTGTCTTAAGCAACGAGGATGCGAGATGTTAATGACGTACCGTAGTGCCGTCAGAATTCCCGTAGTATCTACCAGCCATGACCTGTAATCACATCCGACGGCAACCCACATTATGACGCCAGGAATAACACCGTTGTCCGTCTCCAAATTAGGAGCTCTCCCCAGGTTGCCGCCATAGTCGCCAACGATGGTGATTCGAGGTAGAGCAGAAATGCCACTCAACGCTGAACAAAATGCGACGTCATCAGCAACCCACGCTTTCTGTTCACGACACCAGCCCCAAACCAACGGATGGTCAGTCGCTAGTCCGGCTGCTGTTAGTCTGCGACCAACGGTGCAAGATGACAGAGAGTGGAGTCCATCACCTGTTCCCGGATGGCAGACGCAGATATGAAGGAGATACGATGTAACTGATGCACAGTACAGTGTTCGTCCCTTGTGTTGGTCAGACGTGGTCAACAGGAACCTCGACGTCGAGTATGCCTTCCCCTGTCCCATGCAGTCCATTATCGGTCACTGTCATATCCGAATGCCCCCCAATGTCTGTATTCTGCACGATTTGACCACTTGGTCAGATGGAATCCCGTAATGCTCCCCTGTCAAGCGCTGTCGGTGTTCGTAACGCTGTCTCGCACAAGTCTGCAGCATCTCTCTCACAGTGATCACTGACGCTGTTGACGCTCCTTACATACCCTTACAGGCCTGGTAACAACATTAATTACGACAACAATAATGTACTCTGGTGGCTGTTCTACCAGTCACAGAGAACTGCAACTGTAATTATTTACATACCTGTACGTATAAGAAAGTACATCGACACCCGACAATGTCGTCTGGGTGTTTCACCTTTTTTGACAGGCAGTGTATTATTACGGACATACGGAGATATACGGACAGATATCCGCTTCGGCCTGCCAATTTACCTCAAAGTAATACCAACGTCCGCACAGGCTACTTAGCACGAAGTGAGGATTAACTCAGAGAACCAGAACCAAATTTCTCCCGGTCAGTAGTCCTGAGTAGACCTACCATTACTACAATTGGCATCATAACTGAACAGCCAAAGAAACTGTTACACCTGCCTAATATCGTGTAGGGCACCCGCGAACACACAGAAGTGCGGCAACACGAGGTGACATGGAGTCGACTAATGTCCGAAGTAGTGCTGGAGAAAATTGACACCATGAATACTGCAGGACTTACCATAAACCGGTACGAGTAAGAAGGGGTGGAGATTCTTCCGAACAGCACGTTGCAAGGCATCCCAGATATGCTCAATGATGTTCATGGCTGGGAAGTATGGTGGACAGCGGAAGTGTTTAAACTCAGAAGAGTATTTCAGGAGCCATTCCGTGAACATCTAAGTATCGCATTGTCATGCTAGGATTGCCCATGTCCGTCGAAAAGCTCAATAGACGTGAATGTATGCAGGTAATCAAACAGGATGCTTACGTACGTGTCATCTGTCACAGTCGTATCTAGACGTATCAGGGGTCCCAACTGCACACGCCCCACACCATTATAGAGCCTCCATCAGCTTGAACAGTCGTCTGCTAACATGCGGGGTCCAAGGATTCATGAGGTTGTCTCCATACACTTACACGTCCATGCGCTCGATACAATTTGAAGCGACACTCTTCCGATCAGGTAACATGTTTCCAGTCATCAACAGTCCAGTGTCTATATTGATGGGCCCAAGCGAGGCGTAAAGCTTTGCGTCATGCAGTTATCAAGTGTACACGAGAGGGCCGGCTCCGAAAGCGCATATCGATGATGCTTCGTTGAATGGTTCGCACGCTGACACATGTTGGTGGCCCAGCATTGAAATATGCAGCAATTTGTGGAAGGGTTGCACTTCTGTGCGTTGAACGATTCTCTTCAGTCGTCGTTGGTCCCCTTCTTGCAGGATCTTTTTCCAGCCGCAGCGATGTCGGAGATTTGATATTTTACCGGATTCCTGGTATTGACGGTACACTCGCAAAATAGATGTACGGGAAAATCCCCGCTTCATCGCTACCTCAGAGATGCTGTGTCCCATCGCTCGTGCGCCGTCTTTAACACCACGTTCAAATTAGTTAAAATCTTGATAACCCACCACTGGAGCAGTAGTAACCAATCTAACAATTGCGCCAGACGCTTGTTGTCTCATACAGGCGTTGTCGAGCGCCGTATTTTGCCTGTTTACATATCTCTATATTCGAATACGCATGCCTACACCAGTTTCACAAAAAAAAAAAAAAATTCAAATGTGTGTGAAATCTTATGGGACTTAACTGCTTAGGTCATCAGTCCCGAAACTTACACACTACTTAAACTAAATTATGCTAAGGACAAACACACACACCCATGCCGAGGGAGGACTCGAACCTCCGCCGGGATCAGCCGCACAGTCCATGACTGCAGCGCCCTAGACCACTCGGCTAATCCCGCGCCGCTACGAGTTTCCTTGACGCTTCAGTGTAGGTAGCAACTTATCCATAGCGAACACCACGAAGTTGTATATTAGATTTCTATAGGCCGAAACAATTATCAGTCAAGGAAACGAGCGTCATATTTCTTCAGATTGTTAATGATGATGATGATTATGGTTTGTGGGGCACTCAACTGCGCAGTTGTCAGTGCCTGTAGAAAATCCTAATCGTCTCACTGTCCAGTCTCCCCACTTTCACGAATGGTGAAGAATTTATGAGGACAACACAAACACCCAGTCCCTGGGCGGAGAAAGTCTCCGATCCGGCCGGGTATCGAAGCCGGGACCCCGTGATCCAGAGTCGGGCCACGCTAGCTGCTAGACAACGAGCTGCAGGACAGATTCGTAAGCTAGGCAACCATTATCAGCGCTGACACCAAGAACAGTACTTTATCCAGAGCGAACTCTGCAAGAGTGTACATGAGATACCAACACGTGTCTTATTTCACTCGTCTCTTGGGTAGAGAGGCACGTCGGGGTCGTATTTCTTGTCAGAAGAGTTTATGACAAGTGTCACGGCCGGCTGTTACCGGGAAAACAATTGCATGCAGGAGTAGGCTCCCCCTTGCAGCGTCGCCGGTAGAGAACGTGTGGATAGGAGCGTGGGGTATCCGTACGGACAGCTAGCTGATAGCGTTGAGAAAGGTGGCTAACTGCATGGATGAAGTCACGCCCCATCAGTACTGTACGGCTTCCGTCTGCCCCCTCCTCCCCCCCACCCCCGTCGTCCTTCTCCGTTACCGACCCACGAAGCGCTCGTCCTTCGGCATTAAATGGACGCGACAACTTGCAGCAGCCGAGAAGCCCCTTTGACAGTATCTGTTCTTCGCGCCCAGTCAGACGTTGCTTATCTTTCCCAAGTTTTATCGGTGGCCTTTAAGACTCTCTGACAGAGACATACGACAGGTTTCATGGAAGTCAGCTTCTACGAAATTCCTCAGCTTAATGACTCCGCTATCGGTACAAAGTTAGAGCCTGTGACCTTGGGGTATACGCGTATTTTTGTTCCGACAGGTGGTTGTCTTGGAGAGTCTGTGGGGTGATGCAGCCAAGCGAGCCACATCTAATACATCCAGAAATAATTAATACATCGAGGGACGGTTTTCGATAAGCTTTACTAGACAGTCTATAGAATCTCCTGAAGCACACCAAGTACGATACTGCAGTGCCTCTGCTGTTTCGAAGTACGATGCAATACTCCTTCGGAAATGCATGCATTCCCAAAGGAACAGGCACTACAGCGACCACAGCCGGTGTGAAATGCATGAAATGTATTCACCGTTGTGAATATGGACTACACTACTGGCCATTAAAATTGCTACACCACGAAGATGACGTGCTACAGACGCGAAATTTAAGCGACAGGAAGGAGATGCTGTGATGTGCAAATGATTAGTTTTTCAGAGCATTCACACAAGACTGGCGCCGGTGACGACACCTACAACGTGCTGACATGAGGAATGTTTCCAACCGATTTCTCATACACAAACAGCAGTTGACCGGCGTTGCCTGGTGAAACGTTGTTCTGATGCCTCGTGTGAGGAGGAGAAATGCGTACCATCACGTTTCCGACTTTGATAAAGGTCGGCTCGTAGCCTATCGCGATTGCGGTTTATCGTATCGCGACATTGCTGTTCGCGTTGGTCAAGATCCAATGACTGTTAGCAGAATATGGATTCGATGGGTTCAGGAGGGTAATACGGAACGCCGTGCTGGATCGCAACGCCCTCTTATTACTAGCAGTAGTGATGACAGGCATCTTATCCGCACGGCTGTAACGGATCGTGCAGCCACGTCTCGATCCCCGAGTCAACAGATGGGGACGTTTGCAAGACAACAGCCATGTGCACGAACAGTTCGACGACGTTTGCAGCAGCATGGACTATCAGCTCGGAGACCATGGGTGCGCTTACCCTTGACGCTGCATCACAGACAGGAGCGCCTGCGCTGGTGTACTCGACGACGAACCTGGGTGCACGAATGGCGAAACGTCATTTTTTCGGATGAATCCAGGTTCTGTTTACAGCATCATGATGGTCGCATCCGTGTTTGGTTACATCGCGGTGAACGCACATTGGAAGCGTGTATTCGTCATCGCCATACTGGAGTATCATCCGGCGTGATGGTATGGAGTGCCATTGGTTACAGGTCTCGGTCACTTCTTGTTCGCATTGACGGCACTTTGAACAGTGGACGTTACATTTCAGATGTGTTACGACCCGTGTCTCTACCCTTCATTCGATCCCTGCGAAACCCTACATTTCAGCAGGATGATGCGCGACCGCATGTTGCAGGTGCTTTCTGGATACAGAAAATGTTCGACTGCTGAACTGGCCAGCACATTCTCCAGACCTCTCACCAATTGAAAACGTCTGGTCAATGGTGGCCCAGCAACTGGCTCGTCACAATACGCCAGTCACTACTCGTGATGAAGTGTGGTATCGTGTTGAAGCTGCATGGGCAGCTGTACCTGTACAAGCTATCCAAGCTCTGTTTGACTCAATGCCCAGGCGTATCAAGGTCGTTATTACGGCCAGAGGTGGTTGTTCTGGGTACTGATTTCTCAGGATCTATGCACCCAAATTGTACGACAATGTAACCACATGTCAGTTCTAGTATATTTGTCTAATGAATACCCATTTATCATCTGCATTTCTTCTTGGTGTAGCAGTTTTAATGGCCAGTAGTGTATCATCAGCTGTATAATGGAATGACGACAATGAAACTGTGTGCCGGACCGGAACTCGATCTCATATTTCCATCTCATCGGGAGTGGTCGCCTTACCGTTAGGCCATCCCAGAACGACTCACCGCCAGACCCAAACTTTCATATGTTGCCAACCATGTGTGTACAACCTGTAAATTGTACATCTCTTATGTGTATACCCGAAATTAAAATGCCTGCCTTGTACGGGAATACACATAATGTACGTACGAGTACAGGTTCTAGACACAAGGTTGATGACATATGGAAGAGTAGGTCTGGCTGTGAGTCACCGTCTGGTACACATTTTCATTATCATTACATTGTACAGTTGATCGTAGTCCATATTCTCAACTGCGAATACATTTCATGCATTTCGGAAGAAATACAGCATCGTACTTCGTAGCAACACATCATTGCAATGTTGTATTTATCCGCAGACACCGGCCAAGTGACTTTCAATTAAAATGTCTCGGAATATACATAAAAGATGTACGATAACAGGTTGTAGACACATGGTTGGCGGCATATGAAAGTTTGGGTGTGGCCCTGAGTGGTGCTGGGATAGCCTGATGGTAAGGGGACCGCTCGCGGTAAGCGGGAAAACTGGGTTTGAGTCCCGGTCCGGACAAATTTTCATTCTTGTTATTCCATTATACAGCTGACAGTCGTCTATATTCGCAATTGCGAATACATTTTTCTACGTTCTTCTGTCCTTCCAGGTGGCTTCATAACACATTTACTATTGTTAAACACTGATTTGTCACCACTAGCACAAGGCTAAGAATTTTCTTTGTTAGTCTTTTTCTTTCCATCTTAAGTAAGTCACTGTAAAATTATACTTGCTTTTGACTGGTGATATATTCAATTATTTCTGTAGCTTGATGGATCTTTCTTTATTTCTGCTTCATACCAGTTCCCATTCACATTTTCCCCCTTTAATTTTTCAGAGGCTTTTCTTCGACTGTTTTTGACATTTTTGGAAAGGAAAAGGACGAAATAATGGGTTTTAACTTCCAGTCGACTTGCGAGATATTTATACAAAAACTCATGATTAGAATAGAGATATGGAAGAAAATCGGCCATGGCACTTTAAAAGGGTCGTCCCGATGGGTTTTTGTTTAAAATAATTAGTAACCAAGAACTGTCTTTACTGTACAAAACATATCATTTAAAATTATTACAGTACTGTACTACATGTACCCTTGTCTTTTCATTTCTTCTGTCCACGTTGTTCCCGATTTCTTATTTCTTCTGCACTAAAAGCCTTCTAAATTTAGTACTTTTTTCTTTAAAAGGTTTCTGTCTGTGATTTTCGATTCTTTGGTATTGTTTCTTTCTAGTTCTTTCCTAATTTCTGTAGTCCATGCTATCGTCGATCTTTTTTTCCAGAAATACAGGACTATTTGTTTTGTGAGTCTGTTCTCATACATTCGGTAGAGGTTTCCAAAAAAGATTAATCTTTCTTAGCCATCACTTCTGATACTTTCTCTATATTTTTCTACATCTCTTCATTATTTCTCATTATTCAGTCGACTGTAGTTTGTATTGCACCGATTATTTTTCCAACAATCCGTCTCTGAAGTACCTATATTCTGTCCAGTTTATAGCTCATTGTTAGGCATTCACATCCACATGAACACTCTAGTCGTACCACTTTGGTATAGTACATTACTGTAAATAAGAAAACATTATCTCAAGGAGTTATCGGACAACATCCGAGATACTTGCAAAACCACTTGAGCAGTTTTATGACACAGTCATAACCGGTTTCGGCCATACAATGACCATCTTCAGATTCTAAAGGCGGCATACACTGAACACAGGTTCATGCGTTGTCAAACGTTTGCTCATTGTATGGCCGAAACAGGTTGTGACAGTGTCATAAATATGTGATTGTGTCTATAAATAAACAAAAAAATTATAAAAGAATCAATCACGCACTCCATAGACAAAATGTTTTTCCCTTTTGAGCAAGCAAGCACATCAGAGATTGGTTGGTACAAGACGAGAGAATGCCCCCTGGCCAAACACAGAAAACTGGGTCATTTGGAAGACACTCAACGGCTTTGAAGCGATGTCACAAGGAGTAGATCCTGTCTATCTACAGAGATGGGGCTGCGCAGTGGAGTCAACGCTGTGCGAATGTGGTTCTGAACAGACTAAAGTCCACCTGTTGCAATACGGTCTGTCCCCAGCTACGTACGTGCATTGCGAAGGTCTGGAGAAAGCTTCAGGCAAACGCACTGTCTGTGGCCTAATACTGGTACTGGTCTTCAAGAAGGGTCGTCGAGCAGATGCGCAGAACTATAGACCTATATCTCTGACGTCGATCTGTTGTAGAATTTTAGAACATGTTTTTTGCTCGAGTATCATGTCGTTTTTGGAAACCCAGAATCTACTATGTAGGAATCAACATGGATTCCGGAAACAGCGATCGTGTGAGACCCAACTCGCTTTATTTGTTGATGAGACCCAGAAAATATTAGATACAGGCTCCCAGGTAGATGCTATTTTTCTTGACTTCCGGAAGGCGTTCGATACAATTCCGCACTGTCGCCTGATAAACAAAATAAGAGCCTACGGAATATCAGACCAGCTGTGTGGCTGGATTGAAGAGTTTTTAGCAACCAGAACACAGCATGTTGTTATCAATGGAGAGACGTCTACAGACGTTTAAGTAACCTCTGGCGTGCCACAGGGGAGTGTTATGGGACCATTGCTTTTCACAATATATATAAATGACCTAGTAGATAGTGTCGGAAGTTCCATGCGGCTTTTCGCGGATGATGCTGTAGTATACAGAGAAGTTGCAGCATTAGAAAATTGTAGCGAAATGCAGGAAGATCTGCAGCGGATAGGCACTTGGTGCAGGGAGTGGCAACTGACCCTTAACATAGACAAATGTAATGTATTGCGAATACATAGAAAGAAGGATCCTTTATTATATGATTATATGATAGCGGAACAAACACTGGTAGCAGTTACTTCTGTAAAATATCTGGGAGTATGCGTGCGGAACGATTTGAAGTGGAATGATTATATAAAATTAATTGTTGGTAAGGCGGGTACCACATTGATATTCATTGGGAGAGTCCTTAGAAAATGTAGTCCATCAACAAAGGAGATGGCTTACAAAACACTCGTTCGACCTATACTTGAGTATTGCTCATCGGTGTGGGATCCGTACCAGATCGGGTTGACGGAGGAGATAGAGAAGATCCAAAGGAGAGCGGCGCGTTTCGTCACAGGGTTATTTGGTAACCGTGATAGCGTTACGGAGATGTTTAACAAACTCAAGTGGCAGACTCTGCAAGAGAGGCGCTCTGCATCGCGGCGTAGGTTTCGAGAGGGTGCGTTTCTGGATGAGGTATCGAATATATTGCTTCCCCCTACTTACACCTCCCGAGGAGATCACGAATGTAAAATTAGAGAGATTAGAGCGCGCACGGAGGCTTTCAGACAGTCGTTCTTCCCGCGACCCATACGCGACTGGACCAGGAAAGGGAGGTAATGACAGTGGCACGTAAAGTGCCCTCCGCCACACACCGTTGGGTGGCTTGCGGAGTATAAATGTAGATGTAGAAAATTTAATACACGTGTAATAGCTACGTCTGTTTTGTCACTACACATACACGTAACATACTGTATATTTCTGTTTTAATTACCATGATACATCTAACTAAGTTACTGTGTAGTTCTTTGACTTACGAATGCTTCTAACGTAAGAAATGATAAATAACTCAGTTACTGTTGTAAATTAAATGGCGCAAATGGCTCTGAGCACTATGCGACTTAACTTCTGAGGTCATCAGTCGCCTAGAACTTAGAACTAATTAAACCTAACTAACCTAAGGACATCACACACATCCAGACCCGAGGCAGGATTCGAACCTGCGACCGTAGCGGTCGCTCGGTTACAAACTGTAGCGCCTAGAACCGCACGGCTACTCCGGCCGGCTTTTGTAAATTAAATTCATCATCAATGAGAAGCATTTGTGGCTTCTTTCTGTTGGTTGTAGACTGTACTCACACAACCCTTCAAATCAAGATTGATTGAATAACCCGTGTGCATCTGATTATGGTGAAGTTCAGCAAGTGACCAGGTACGTTACCCCTGCTACCTGCACTGTGTACTATTACAGGAAAATGATAGTAATTTTTGTGTTTGTTTTTAAAAATGTCATGTTTATGTGAATGGTATACTGTGATAAAAGGTTAACTGAATAAAAGATACAGGTTGTTATTTAACTATGTAAAGAACACGTATCACTCTTGATAAAATGAAGAGAGGAGAAGGCAGTTGTGCTGTTTATTGTCCCCTTGTAGCTAAACAACATTAGCTTGATACTTTTTTTTGTTTCGGTTCTGGACAAAAAATTATTTAGGTATGTGGAACAATTAACAGAACCCGTACAAACCATACTGGCAGGGATACCCAAAATAAATTCTACAAAACTGCTGCCGTCCCCACAGTTTTCTATGGAAGCGTCACCTTTGTAATTACCAGAAAGCAAGAAAGCCGTATTCAGACACAAGAAATGAAATTCCCGAGAAGGGTTGAAGGTTGCACAACAGAAGACCCGCTAAGGAATCTAGATATTAAAGAAGAACTAAAAATTTTTAATTTAAATCTAAAATTCTAGATTATAAAACAAAATGGAACTAAGGCTTAGGAAGAATGGAGATTGAGAGACTCCCCTTAAATGCTGCAAACTGTAAGCACCTATACATATATGAGTGGTCAGAAACAGTCTGGAAAGCTTGTAAGGGTCTTGCTGCAGGGTAGGGTGTGCTGAGAAGTAACTGTTAAGAAAAAAATTCGATACTTTGCGAGTTAATAAGCATTGAAGTTATCCGAACAGGCCGTAGTGCACAAAAATTCAAGCGGCCCGCCATAGACACTGTCACCGTACATATTCTTTGTTTGGTTATCTAAAACCGAACAAAAGAGCGATACAAAAACTCTACATGGGACGATAATAAGGATCGAACCCGCACCAACGACTGAGCACCCTTGTGCGCTATCATCTACGTTATGAGAACAACTGACACTAAAAGTATCTGGAAGGCTGCTTGAATTTATGCGCACAGTGGCCTCATTGGCTAACCTGAATGTCAATTAACTCGGAAACTGCGTATCGCGTCGATTTTTTTCCTTAGCAATTATTAATCAGCGCAACCTACCCTGAAACATCCTTAGAAACTTCTCACACTGTTCTATCCGGTATGGGAGGGCGTAATGAAAAGTAATGACCCCGAATTTTTTATGTGAACTCTTGAAGCTTTTTAAATAAAGCAAACGTTAATAACATTCGACATCTTTATTCTTCATGTCTACATATTTGAAGTCCTCTGCTGCAACAGGGCGTCGAATTGTGGCGTGCAGCATGATGGTGCGTAACATAACTATGTCGGTGAGTGAGAAAAACCGTGCTGTAATCGAGTTTCGAATTTTAAGAGTTCGTCTGCACATGGAGCAGCCACTCCTTCGACAGTGCAAGACCACACACGAACGCTGCTACATCTGCAACAATTCACCACGGTGGGCTGACCGCCACCTATCATCTTCCATACAGTCCCGACTCGGCCCCTTTCGATTTTGGTTTCCAAAACTTAATGGACAACTTCGAGGACTTCACTTTGATAGGGATGAAGCGGTTGAATCAGAGGAGAGGTTATGGCTACGTCAACAATTTGAAACGTCCCCTTAGAAAAATTATACATGACTGTGCTTAAACTGACACACAATATTTTTTTCGCGCAACGCAATCTGACTTTCAGTAATCCCTACAAGAGAATGGCCCTGACTAAATTAACCTATACGTTTCACAAATCACGTACCTCACAAAAATCTTCGTTACTCGAACTACTGCAATACAGCGAGCGCTACTACTACCAGCTAAATAAAAAATTCAAACTACAGAAGGCACTAACTACTGATAGGCATAGTTAGCAAATGAAAGATTTTAATAGAGAACAAACAATGTATTTACCTTAATAGTCATAATATATATAGCAGTTCATGACATCCATTCTTACAAATGTACTGTTTCTCTCACTTCCCCACATCCACCACTGCTGGCGGCTCGCCTCCAACTGCGCAACGCTACGCGCTGTTCACATCCAGCTACCCAACACTGCAATGGTAGACAACAATGCAAACTAGCCACAGACTGCACACAGCACAGCCAGTGATTTTCATACAGAGTGCTACGTGGCGTTACCAATATAAGAACCTAAACAGCCTACTTACAAATTCAAACATTCTACCGTGACGGTATCAAGAAACTGGTTTCTAGTTTGGAGAAATGTGTTTTTCGCCAAAGTGACTAAGTTTAGAAATAAATATGTAGCCATGAAGAATATAGATAAATTTTTTGAGAGGTGGTAGTACAAGAAAAGTAAATCCAATAATCATGGACCCGAAAATTCATTCAGCGATTCAGCGATAAAAACGCGTATACAGAAGGTGTTCAATATGGCGTCCATTCATAACAATGCACCCCTCTGCCCTCCGACGTAATAAATGGCGCATGCTTTGAAGTATACCCGGTTGTTGTTCTACCTGTTGGCACACGTTGAAGACGCAGCCCTGAAGTGCCTGCACATCGTTGATTGGCGTGGCATAGACTAATTGCTTCAAGTCAAGTGTCCTTATAGCCAAAAGTCTAGGGGATTGAGGTCTGGGAACCGAGCAAGCCAAGATGTGCCTACCCTCCTCCCCCCTCCACCCCCCCCCCCCCCCGACCAATCCGGCACAATCCAGCAGTCTCGAAATGTCTGCACCGGTTGTTCGCTCACTTTGTGACGAAAGTGTGCTTGCGCACCACATCCGTATTCGTTGCTGCAATGGCACAGGCTCCACAACGTGGGCAATACGTCAGTGAGAAAGTCCAGATAATGCGCCCCAGTTAACCTTTGTGGTAGCATGTGTGGATGTATGGCCCTATTAATCTGTCGCCATGTATGCCTGCCCATACATTGATTGAGAATCGGTGTTTATGCCTTCTTTCGTGAAATGCTTGGGGGTTTACATCTGCCCATACATGCCGGTTACGAAAATTCACACCACCATCTCTTGTGTTTCCTGCCTCATGGGTAAACAATTTTTTTTAATATAATCCATTATGGAGTCGAGGTAGCAGTTGTCGTTATACTGGTTATCACTGTCAGCATTCAACCGCGATTCTTATACATATATTTTAACAACGCGTCTCAAGTACAGATAGTGTTGAGGATCAGTGGACAAAGTTCAAAACCGCCGTACATTATGCGTTAGATGAGTATGTGCCAAGCAAGATCGTAAGAGATGGAAAAGAGCCACCGTGGTACAACAACCGAGTTAGAAAACTGCTGCGGAAGCAAAGGGAACTTCACAGCAAACATAAACATTGCCAAAGCCTTGCAGACAAACAAAAATTACGCGAAGCGAAATGTAGTGTGAGGAGGGCTATGCGAGAGGCGTTCAATGAATTCGAAAGTAAAGTTCTATGTACTGACTTGGCAGAAAACCCTAAGAAATTTTGGTCTTATGTCAAAGCGGTAGGTGGATCAAAACAAAATGTCCAGACAATCTGTGACCAAAATGGTACTGAAACAGAGGATGACAGACTAAAGGCCGAAATACTAAATGTCTTTTTCCAAAGTTGTTTCACAGAGGAAGATTGCACTGTAGTTCCTTCTCTAGATTGTCGCACAGATGCCAAAATGGTAGATATCGAAATAGACGACAGAGGGATAGAGAAACAATTAAAATCGCTCAAAAGAGGAAAGGCCTCTGGACCTGATGGGATACCGGTTCAGTTTTGCACAGGGTACGCGAAGGAACTTGCCCCCCTTCTTGCAGCGGTGTACCGTAGGTATCTAGAAGAGCGTAGCGTTCCAAAGGATTGGAAAAGGGCACAGGTCATCCCCGTTTTCAAGAAGGGACGTCGAACAGATGTGCAGAACTATACACCTATATCTCTAACGTCGATCAGTTGTAGAATTTTGGAACACGTATTATGTTCGAGTATAATGACTTTTCTGGAGACTAGAAATCTACTCTGTAGGAATCAGCATGGGTTTCGAAAAAGACGGTCATGTGAAACCCAGCTCGTGCTATTCGTCCACGAGACTCAGAGGGCCATAGACACGGGTTCACAGGTAGATGCCGTGTTTCTTGACTTCCGCAAGGCGTTCGATACAGTTCCCCACAGTCGTTTAATGAACAAAGTAAGAGCATATGGACTATCAGACCAATTGTATGATTGGATTGAGGAGTTCCTAGATAACAGGACGCAGCATGTTATTCTCAATGGAGAGAAGTCTTCCGAAGTAAGAGTGATTTCAGGTGTGCCGCAGGGGAGTGTCATGGGACCGTTGCTATTCACAATATACATAAATGACCTGGTGGATGACATCGAAAGTTCACTGAGGCTTTTTGCAGATGATGCTGTGGTGTATCGAGAGGTTGTAACAATGGAAGATTTTACTGAAATGCAGGAGGATCTGCAGCGAATTGACGCATGGTGCAGGGAATGGCAATTGAATCTCAATGTAGACAAGTGTAATGTGCTGCGAATACACAGAAAGATAGATTCTTTATCATTTAGCTACAAAATAGCAGGTCAGCAACTGGAAGCAGTTAATACCATAAATTATCTGGGAGTACGCATTAGGAGTGATTTAAAATGGAATGATCATATAATTTCGATCGTCGGTAAAGCAGATGCCACACTGAGATTCATTGGAAGAATCCTAAGGAAATGCAATCCGAAAACAAAGGAAGTAGGTTACAGTACGCTTGTTCGCCCACTGCTTGAATACTGCTCAGCACTGTGGGATCCGTACCAGATAGGGTTGATACAAGACATAGAGAAGATCCAACGGAGAGCAGCGCGCTTCGTTACAGGATCATTTAGTAATCGCGAAAGCGTTACGGAGATGATAGATAAACTCCAGTGGAAGACTCTGCAGGAGAGACGCTCAGTAGCTCGGTACGGGCTTTGGTCAAAGTTTCGAGAAGATACCTTCACCGAAGAGTCAAGCAGTATATTGCTCCCTCCTACGTATATCTCGCGAAGAGACCATGAGGATAAAATCAGAGAGATTAGAGCCCACACAGAGGCATACCGACAATCCTTCTTTCCACGAACAATACGAGACTGGAATAGAAGGGAGAACCGATAGAGGTACTGAAGGTGCCCTCCACCACACACCGTCAGGTGGCTTGCGGAGTATGGATATAGATGTAGATGTAGAAGAGACAATGCTCCCATCATCAAGTTGTAAAAACTATGTCATGAAATTAAACGGACTAAAAAGACAAAATACCATCACTTCCCAACTATTTGTGACAACCAAACAATATCTTGCATGTGAACAGTGGATCTGCGGCACACTTCTGGAAGAGCCATTGACAGAACCACCGTCAGCCATGATGATCCTGTGGCCTTATGACTGGAACGCTTTGTAGATGATTTGGGTACAACAATTGTTCATGAACCACCTCCACCCCCCCCCCCCCCAAATAACAGAATGAGTCACTTCTTCTACTGCTGCTGATCGTCGCATTCTGGTCCCAGAGATTTCTTCCACCGAACGTAGCTAATACTCTTCCAGGCCAGGCGTGTGGACTGTGCGGGGCCTTCTACTGTCAGTCTTCCGACTAGCAACGACACCTGTGTCCCTCAGACGCTGGGAAGCCTGGAGAACAGCTTTTCACTCTGCGCTGTGGATGTTTTTCAGCGTAGATGGCACAGGCTCGCGGGCTACGGACATTTGCCAAACCATAGCAGAATATCATATCAGCCGTTTCACTTGTCGAGTAGTAGGCTTTCATTGCTAAGAAGTACACTTAAGAACAGAGCGCCGGCCGCGGTGGCCATGCGGTTCTAGGCGCTCAGTCCGGAACCGCGCGACTGCTACGGTCGCAGGTTCGAATCCTGCCTCGGGGATGGATGTGTGTGATGTCCTTAGGTTAGTTAGGTTTAAGTAGTTCTAAGTTCTAGGGGACTGATGACCATAGCTGTTAAGTCCCATAGTGCTCAGAGCCATTTGAACAATTTTTTTATTCGCAAACAACCGTCGCGCAGCCCTTCCTATAAATAAAGTGTTTATCTCGGAAAGTATGAGCTTCCGAACCCATGTTTACTGACCACCTGTCAAAGTACTCGACACTTTTTTTGAACACCTTGCCTGACGAGAAAACATGAAACGTCCAGCAGAAGAGGAGAAGTCAATGAAATTAACCTTCAGGGGCTGAGAGGGAATACGATGTTATTCCAGTGATTACAAAATTACTACGAGCCCTCTTACCGGAATGACGTTGTACCCTGTATTCCTTGGATCCCTGTACTAATTCGGTTGGTAACGCTGTCATAAAGCGGTTGTACCATCTCCTGAGCCAAACTGGTCCTTGGTATCTCGCATGCCGAGAGATAGAGTTAACGTCCGAGCTGTCTAGATGCATGTTATATAGGAGAACATCTTGCTGCCCGCAGGAGTACCTAAGGATCATGCAGACAGTTCATAGAGACATGTATCATCTGTGGAAGAGCATTATCCTGTTGAAAAATGGCACTGCGATGCTGTTACTTGAGAGGTAACACGTAAGAACGCAGGAAGTCCATACACACCGTTCTGCAGTCTCAGTTCCCACTATCATTACCATCCGTGGCCTGAAGTCATATTCACGGCTCTCCACCACATGACATCAGCAATAGCACCATTGTGTCTGTCAGAAACAATGGAAGAATGGTGCCTCCCCCCATAGGTCGCCCTCAAACTCGCCGATGGTGGGCATCCGGCGTAGTACAAAATTTGGATACATCACTGAATACAATGCGACGCCATTCGTCATCATGCTTCTTGGACACCGCACCACTCCAAACGAATCCGCCTGTGTTGTGGTTTAATGGCAGCCTACGCATAGGACGGTAATTCCCTAGTTTTGTTACTGCTAGTCTCCGACCAATAGTGTGGTATTATACAAAATGTTGCTGGGAGACCATTACTTGTTCTTGAATGGCAGGAGCAGATATGAAGGAGCTACAACGTAGTCGGTGCACAATACATCGATACTGCGTTGTGATGGTCGATCACAACCTTGACAACCAGTATGCCTCCTATCACAATCCCATGCTGTCCAACATAGGACCTCTGTCGCGTACGGATAGCCCACAAATCTGAATAATGCACAATTCTTCCAACCAGCCAAAAGCAGACCACCCATGAGGCCTCTTTAAAATACTGTCAGTTGCTGATAACGTTGCCTCGCAGGCGTAGACAGCATCCCCGCTTCCTTCGCGTTGATTACTCAACATTCGACTCTGTTCATGCCCCTTATATGTCCTTCCATGGCTGGTAACAAGACCAAGCACGATCAACGGCACTGTACTCTGGTGGTCGTTCCACCTGTAACAGAATTGCAATCGAATAATCTCTAAGTGTACCAAGTTACATTGACAGTCGTCGATAACATCTCTGTGTTTCATCTTATTTGTGGGGGTATATATACAGGGTGATTCACGAAGATATGCAAATATTTTAATATGTTATTCTACAAGTAAAACTAAAGGAAAAGGTTAATATAAACATAGGTCCGCAAAGGTTTAGTTACGGAGTTACGACTAATAAAAGATTTTGCCTGAAATTTAGCAACTTCGCTAATATAAAGGCATCGCAATACTGTACAAGGTTAAAGTAAGGCACGATTTCCATTTGTTTTGTTGTTATTGATCTGGTGAATCAAATAAAACGTGTCCCAGACGTCTATCTGCAGTAGTTTTCCAGAACATCCAGGGAAGCAAAGATGTAATCTCGTAACATTTTTAATTTATTAACTACTTGGCCCAATTTGGTTTTTAAATTCCAGACAATTGTACGAAGTTTCAACAGAAGTTGTAGAGAATTTGATCGTGGAAAAATGATGGTAATAACGTTAAATGAAACTGTATGAATGTGTCAGATAATCAGCTTTTATTGATACCACAGCACACTTGAATTCATGTTAAACTGGAAAAAATCAAGCTCGATATTAAGGAAATTATACAGTGTACATACGATTTCACAATACATTCACAGTAAATGTTCAAGAATGTCTCCACCGAGTTCAAAGCATTTAGCTGCAGGCTTATGAACAGATTTTGTCGTTCGTTTCAGTTTTACTTAAACACACTGTTGTTATTATGTTCTTTCACTGTACAATACAGAAAACTATTTCGTTTCAAAGTTAGGAAACGACTGAAACAACGGTTGCCAACAATGACATATTCGTCCCTACGTTCTCGAAAGTAAACAGACTTACTTGTTTATTACATTCGAACTCGGGGTATGTTAAAGAATTCTGCAGAAAACCGAGAGGGACTTTCGATTAGTTAAAGTGGCGGATGTTGTGCGGTGTCTCCAGCGGTGTGCGCCCCTGGAGGGCCGTTAAAGGCTCGGGGGGCTGGGCCTTGTTGCGGTAACCCAGATAGGGAGGACAGGACGCGCAGGGACAGCCAGCCGGCGGTAAACACCGCCGAGGGTCGCAGCAGCGGCGGCGGCGAAGGCTGCGTCTCCAGAAGGCCGAGCGGGAAGGCTCTGCTAGGGCCGCACCCTGGCCTGCCCTCCGCTGCCTACTTTATCGCGGGCGAACTCGGGTACCGTGTGCTGTAAAAGTAGCTTTAGGCGGAACTACGAAACAACTCCAAAGATCAACAACAGTATACTGTAGCTGTACAATGAGATGACGGAAGTGGTTGGTTCAAATGGCTCTGAGCACTATGGGACTTAACTTCTGAGGTCATCAGTCCCCTAAAACTTAGAACTACTTAAACCTAACTAATCTAAGGACATCACACACATCCATGCCCGAGGCAAGATTCGAACCTGCGACCGTGGCAGTCGCGCGGTTCCGGAGTGTAGCGCCTAGAACCGCCGCCACTCCGACTGGCAGATGACGGAAGTCATAGGGTAGAGACATGCACGGATACAGATCAGAAGCATTATCGTGTACACGAGGCATAAAATGGCAGTGCATTGGCGGAACCGTCATTTCTACTCAGGTGATTCATGTGAAAAAGTTTCCGACTTGATAATGGCCGCACGGCGCAAATTAACAGCCTTCGAACAAGGAATGGTAGTTGGAGCTACATGCAGGGGCAATCCGTTCCGGAAATCGTAAGGGAATTCAATATTCGGCGATCAAAAGTGTCAACAGATTTCCAAGAATACCGTATTTCAGGTACTACCTCTCACCATGGACAACACAATGGTCGACGGCCTTCACTTACGTAAAAGTGTCAGTGCTAACAGGCAAGCAACACTGCGTGAAGAAACCGGAGAAATCAATGTGGGACATATGACGAACGTATCCGTTAGAACAGTGCGCAGCGAAAGTGGGGGTTAATTGGCTATGGCAGCAGATAACCGACGCGAGTGCCATTTCTAATACCACGACATCGCCTGCACCGCCTCTTCCGGGCTCGTGACCATACCGCTTCGACCCTAGATGACTGTAAAATCGTGGCCTGATCGGATGAGTCCCGATTTCAGTTGTTAAGAGCTGATGGTAGGCTTCCAGTATGGCGCAGACTCGACTCCATGAAATCATGCTGTCAACATGGCATTGTGCAAACTGGTGGTGGCTCCATAATAGTAGTATGGGCTGTGTTTACATGGAATGGACCGGGTCGTCTAGAGGTTGGAGGCCATTTACAGTCATTCCTAGATTTCATGTTCCCAAACAACGATGGGATTTTTGTGGACGACAATGCGCCATGCCACAAGGCCAGATCTGTTCGCGACTGGTTTGAAGAACGTTCTGGACAGTTCGAAGAAATGGTTTGGCCATCAATATCGCCCGACACGATTCCAATCCAGCATTTACACTAAACTAAACTAAACTTCGTCCGAACAGGTCATGATGGCAAAACGGTACCGACAGGCCGTGTCATCCTCAGCCCACAGGCGTTACCGGATGCGAATATGGAGGGGCATGTGGTCAGCACACCGCTCTCCCGGCCATGTCAGTTTACGAGACCAGAGCCGCTACTTCTCCATCAAGTAGCTCCTCAGTTTGCCTCACAAGGGCTGAGTGCACCCCGCTTGCCAACAGCGCTCGGCAGAGCGGATGGTCACCCATCCAAGTACTAAACCAGCCCAACAGCGCTTATCTTCGGTGATCTGACAGGAACCGTTGTTACCACTGCGGCAAGGCCGTTGACCCATCCAACATTTAGGGCACTTAATCGAGGGGTTACTTCGTGCACAAAATCCTGCATTGACAGCACTTTTGCGTTTATGGACACATATACAAGCAGTATGGCTCAAGAGTTTGTAACACCTCCGATTTTATCCCGACCTGATATGATCGAATAGCAGTCCAATATTTATTATTAACATGACCGTGAACCTAATGGGGCTGGTAATCGGAATTGACTGCTACGGAACTTGTTACTTTCCAGTTTCCTGTTCAATACTATAATACTGAATGTCTGGTAATAAGGAACACCAACACAGTTTTATTAATTACGAATTTATATTCTTCTCAAAACACAAAAAGGAGACAGCCACTGCCTTCGTCATACATATCTAATTACGGCTAATCTCAGCACAGGCTTTCTTCATTTTACATTATCGTCGCACGCTAATCCGTCACTGCATCCAACACTGCAATCCAAGGTTAGGCCGGCGCGGTAGACGCGAAACCAAATATCGGCGCTAGTAACGTCACTGATCACTTCCATAATGATACTTCTTCACTTTCCCGGTATTAATCTATTACATAGGGGTCTAACCACGGCGATGGCGACACCCTTCTCCGTTAAAGACCCTATTTCAACAATGGCCTTCACACACACACCGTTCCCGCCAACCATACTGGCGCGTCTCGACACTCGCTCTCTCAACACGTCACAATCGATTGTTCGCCCTATCGACCTGTGCCAAGTGCAAAGTTATAGTAAGGGCCTATGGACCCCTTAAAAGTTCTTTAGGGAACTTCGAACCACTCGTTGAATCAATGCCACGTCCAGATACTGCACTGCCTCAGTCAGAAGCAGAGCCAGTACCATAGTCGGAGGGATGTGAGTGTCACCTCATTGTACAGGGTGTCCCGGGAGGAATGGTCAATATTCAAGGATATGACGGGAACGATCATTCGAAGCAAAACAGTCTAGTAAAAATGGTCTCTTAAATGGATCCCCTAAGAGTTATCAGCATCTCTTCATCTTCGAAAGGAAGGAAGATTAGAGTTTAAGGTCCCATCGAGAGCGACAAGTCTGAGCACACAAGCTCGGTGTACGATAGGATGGGGGAAGAAACTCGGGATTTGCCTCGAGTGATTTAGAGAAATCATGGAAAACCTAAATCTGGATGGACGGGGATTTGTACTGTCGCCATCTCGATTGCGCAATCAATAACTAACCGCTGCGCCATCTCGTTCGGAATCATCTTCGTGCAGTGAAGCAATTTCTTCTACAGCAAGCTCCTTGCTTTTCATATTTTGGGTGGAGAGAGAGTTGTATGGACCACGACTAGAAAAAATTATCTAATAAACATGGACTCTAAAACCATACCTAAAGGGCTATGAACACTTATTAGGCAGAAGAGACGCGTTTCAAAATAGGGAAGATAAACAGGTGTTTATGGTCTAAAGGTATGCAAAAAAATGGTTCAAATGGCTCTGAGCACTATGGGACTTAACAGCTATGGTCGTCAGTCCCCTAGAACTTAGAACTACTTAAACCTAACTAACCTAAGGACAGCACACAACACCCAGCCATCACGAGGCAGAGAAAATCCCTGACCCCGCCGGGAATCGAACCCGGGAACCCGGGCGTGGGAAACGAGAACGCGACCGCACGACCACGAGATGCGGGCCTAAAGGTATGCATTTAAGAGCCATGTTTACTAGATTTTTTGGTTTCGAATAGCTGCTCCTATCATATTCACCATTCTCCTGGGACACCTTGTACACAAGCTGAGTCACATACAACATATCACCTTTTATATTTCGTAAACGGTTCAAAATGCCGAAACGAGGCTGCCGGGAAATAATATTTCGCAGAGGGGCACGTATTTTTTTTTGTATGGTTCATAATATTCTATTCTTTTAATCGAAGGATATACTTTCACAGCCGAAACATGCTAGAGGTGAGGACGGAGGGAGCCGCGCGAACTATGGCAAGGCGCCTAAGACCGCGCGGCTGCCAGCGCGGTGCCAAATCAGGAAAATGGCTGCTAATACAATTTATTATTGATGACAAATATAGACCTATTTGATGAGTACGAACATGAGTGTTGATAACTGCTGCCGTCGACCACTATTCATAGTTTTAGGAACATCAAAACGTCCTCAGCTTGAGCGCTGATAAAAGTCCAATTTAAGAGAAAACTAACAACCTTGTCTCACGCCGTCAAAATACTTGTCACTCTTCACGGCACGCCGAGGTTAAGCGTATTTACTTTTGCAAAGAAATCCACAAGGTAAGCCACTTTGGAAGTAAATGCATTCGTTATCTCTTATTTTCATGCTGAGGCGAGCGAGCAACTGACTTGACTAGATAATGAACAACAAACGAGGCGATAGCTCGGTAAAACAACTGGAGTCACCGTGACAACCTAGTGGGCAGTTGCGGTAGGTTGAGCTCATCGCTAACGTCGACATCGTGTCATTCCCTACAGGCCGTATTTAAAAATTTTATCTACGGTCATTGGTTGCATATTTAATAAATTGAATTTTAGTAATGACATTTAAAACCGTAGTTTTTGTTACATAATGCCATTCCTAAAATTTAGCAAATCTTTCGAACACAATAAATAAGAAAAATAAATGTTGGTTTTCACGGTTGTTGACAAACACTGGGAGCAGACACATCCAATAAATATCTGAGAATATGAGTACTGAACGATTTAAAGTGCAACGACCAAATAAAACAGATCATAGAAAAGCAGATATCAGACCGAAACTCAGGGGAAGAATCCCCAGAAACTGTAGTCCACACACAGAGGAAGTAGCTTAAGAAACCCTCGTTTGACAGTTTAGTACTGCCCCTTAGTTTGGGACGCTTACCAGGTAGGCTCGACAGGAGTCGCCAGTTTTCTGGATTGTTTGATGCGACTCACTATGAATTGCTCCCCTGTGTCAAATTCTTCATCTCAGATTAACACTTGCAACCTACGTCCTAAATTATTTTCTGGATGTATTCCAATCTCTGTCTTCCTCTACAGTTTTTACCCTCTACAGCTCCCTCTAGTACCATGGACGTTATTCCCTTATGTCGTATCAGATGTCCTACCATACTTTCTTTCCTTCTTGTCAGTGTTTTCCATAAATTCCTTTCCTCGCCATTTCTCCGGAGAACTTCCCCATTCCTTACCTTATCAGTCCACCTAACTTTCAACATTCTTCTTTAGTATCATATCTCAGATGCATCCACTCTCTTCTGTTTCATTTTTCCCTAGTCCTCGTTTCACTATCACACAATGTTGTTTCTCAGAAAAACTTCTTCCTCAAATTAAGCGCTATGTTTGATGAGGGTAGACTTCCCTTGACAAGTAATGCCGTTTTTGCAAGTGCTAATTTGCTTTTTATGTCCTTCTTGCTCTGTTCGTCATACGCTATCTTGCTGCTTACGTAGCACAATTCCCTAACTTCTTGTACGAGACAGGCGACGTGCCACCTGACTTTCGGAAAAACATCATCCACACGATTTCGAACACTGCAAGAGTCGACAATCCTGATGTTAAATTTGTCGCTGTTCTCATTTCTGCTACTTCTCATTACTCTCGTCTTTCTTCGATTTACTCTTAGTCCATGTTCTGCACTCATTCGATTGTTCATTCCATTCAGCAGATCACGTAATTCTTCTTCACTTTCACTGAGGACGACAATATCATCAGGGAATCTTATTGCTGATATCCTTTCACCTTGAATTTCGATTCCACTCTTCAGTCTTTCTTTTGTTTCCTTCTCTTCTTCTTAGCTTTGTAGATTGCCCAGTAGAGGCGAAAGATTACGTCCCTGTGTTACACCCTCCTTAATCGGAGAACTTCGCTCTTGGTCTTCCACTCTTATTGTTAACTCCTGGCTATTGTACGCATGGTATATTACCCGTCTTTCCCTACACCTTACCCCTATTTTTCTCATAGTCTCGAACATCTTGCACCATTTGACATTATCGAACGTTTTTAAAAAAATGGTTCAAATGGCTCTGAGCACTATGGGACTCAACATCTTAGGTCATAAGTCCCCTAGAACTTAGAACTACTTAAACCTAACTAACCTAAGGACATCACACACACCCATGCCCGAGGCAGGATTCGAACCTGCGACCGTAGCAGTCCCGCGGTTCCGGACTGCAGCGCCAGAACCGCTAGACCACCGCGGCCGGCGAACGTTTTTAACCAGGCCGACAAATCCTACACACTTGTCATGGTTCTTCTTTATTCTTGCTTCAGTTATCAACCTCAGAGTGAGAACTGCCTCTCTCGTGCCTTTACCTTCTGAAAGCCAGACTGATCGTTGTGTAATCATCCTCAATTTTCTTTCCCATTCTTCTGTATATTAATCTCTTAAGCAGCTTGGATGCATGAGCTGTTAAGATGATTGTGCGATAATTGTCGCACTTGCCGGCTCTTTCAGTGTTCGAAATTGTGTGGACGATGTTTTTCCGAAAATCAGATGGTATATCGCCTGTCTCATACAGAGGAAGTGCTACAAGAAAGGGTTTGTCCATTTCGGTTTAGTTAACTACTGGAATTCCGAGGCCTTACGTTGCTAAAAGAGTCAATCAATATATTACTTCCTCCAATGCATATTTCGCGGAAAGACCATGGAAGTAAACTTACAGAGATTTGTGCCCGCACAGACGCTAGCCAACAATCGTTCTTCCTGCACACTATTGGTGCATGGGGGTGGGGGTGTATTGGAAAGATGATAGTGGAAAATGAAGTATCCTCCGACCGGGGAGCACGCACGTTTTCTGTTAGTAGGGGCAAAACATCTTCATAATAAATATGATTCAGAAATTTTGAATGCTTTATCATGCGCTAATGGTTTTAGTATGCATATAAATGGAGGAAAATTGAAAATATGTTAGATGATGAACATCATGACTTCAGGAAAGGTAAATACATCAGAGTGGTTGTTCTGACGTTTGGTCGATAATGGAAGCAATTCAAAAGAAAAAATTAATACACGTTCAAAGGATTTGTTGACCTGGAAAAAGCGTTAGATAATGTTAAATAGTGCAAGATGTTCGAAATCCTCAGAAAAATAGGGGTAAGCTATGGGGAAAGACGGGTAATGTATAATATGTACACTGAGGTGACAAAAGTTAGGGGATGGCGTTATGCACATATACAGTTCTGTAGTGCAGTGGACAAGATGGCAGTCGGAATACAGCTGGTTTCGATTTGACTATCGATTTGTCGATCTAAGTGGAAATATACATCCATGGCCACATGGGGAATAACGAGATCCTGAATGAAATGACAGACTTCAAAAATTGACATTTCTTTTCCTATTTCACTACAGTACTACTAAAATAAAAGATACGTAACATGACAGTCGTTTGACTCGAGCCCCAGCAACAGCCTAGAAATACGTAAAATAAATTAGTTTATATCATGATGTTTTCAATAATATTGTAACAGGTGCTCAATCTGTAATGTATTTCGTCAACCTACATCTGTAATACGATAACAAGACGTGCAGAAGACATGTAAACATCTGACACCACATAGATCGACAAATGGATATTCAAATCGAAACTATCTGTAATTCGACCGCCATCTTGTCCACTGCACTACAGAACTGTTTGTAATCATGTTTCCAAGTTACAGCTATGTTAGTGACAATTTGTGAACAGTGACGAGGAGTGGCACGGAAATAGAGGCACCCTAGTGCATCACTACGAAACATTTTCGTGCAAACATCAGTCCAGCTTCCAAAGTGACATCACCCCTTACTAAGTTTTCTCTTCTTCCACGACATGACCACAGCATTCACGAAAAGACTATGTAACATCTGTATGGCCTTATCTTAAAGTTGTTTTTGTAATTCCATTTAGCCTGAAGATAAGGTTTACCTCGAAACATGTCGCTAAATAAATAAGTAATACAATAGCTGACGAACTTTGTGACTGGTAGCGGTACTTTAGAAAATCTTTTACAAGAATGGTCAAGTCGTCACCATAATCATCAGTGATGGTCATTTGGGACAGTGCAGAACTTCCATTCATGACTGAACAACTTGTTCTTACGACAGGTTTAGATGTGAAGAGTTTACGGCGTGCTTGGTGCTCAGTACAGCGATTTTCCGTTGTTGTGATCAGATGTGGTCAACAGGAACGTCGGCGAAGGGCACGCCATGCAGCCGAACAGCGGGCCACAGTCACATTAGAATGCCCCACCAATCTGGCTATTGCACTAGTCGACCAGCCGACCAAATGGAGACCCACAGTGTGATCCCATTCAATCTGTTTCATGTGCTGATAACGCGTGTACACGGTATCTCCGTATTCTTCACAGTGATCACTCAACATCTAACACTGTTCACGTTATATAGACTTTGAGGACTGGTAATAGCACTTTACACAAACGACGTTAATACAATCTGGTGATAGTCACACTTTACTTTTGGACATAGTCACTTTCGAGGGATCGAAATCCAATGGGAAAAATAGGTTCTATCAAACTCAGCAAAATACTCGTTGATTTCTACTATCACTTCCGTATTTGATGAAAATTTCTTCCCATCATGCCAATATTTCAAGTTTGGGAACAGGAAGAAGTCATTTGGGGCTACGTCTGGTGTATAGGATGGATGAGCAACCAATTCACTTTCGCCATTGTTATCGCTGCTGTAAGGGATGGCGCATTATCCTGGTGAAAGAGCAGTTTTGTTCGTGCCATCCTCGGTCTTTCTTCAGCCAAGCCAAGTTTCAAACTATCCAACTATGAAGCATAATAGGATCCAGTTACGGTTGTTTTTTCAAGTAATCTATGAGAAATAGTTCTTAGGAATCCCAAAAAACAGTGGCCATAACCTTACCAGCTGATGAAATGGTCTTTGCTTTATTCGTTACGCATTCCGCAGCCTTTGTCCATTGTTCTGAATGTCATTTTGATTCTGGCGTGTAAGGCTGGATCAAGGTTTCATGAGTAATTAAATATCGGCGTGAAAAGTCTTGCGGATTGCGATTAAATATTGTCAGACATGTGCTGAAATGTTGTGCTGGATGCGGTTTTGGTCGATTGTGACTAACTACAGCACCGAACTCTCGCAAAGCTTCATCGTAACCAATTCTCCATGTAAGATATGCACTCGCTGAGCTCAGATGCCTACAATCACATGGATTTTTATTCGGAGGTCCTGCATTACCATATTGATGTTATTGCCAATGGTCTTCTTTGTGGTGACCTCAACTGGACTGCCAGTGAGCACTTCACCTTCGGTGCTTGTCCGACCACGTATAAATTCATTAATTCAAAAGTAAATGGTTATAAATGATGATGCAGAGTCGCGTGAACTTCGTCCAGTTCTGTTTTGATTGGTGCAGCAAACCAAAAAAAAAAAATAAATAAATAAATAAATAAATAAATAAATAAATAAAAATCAAATGGCTCTGAGCGCTATGGGACTTACATCTGAGGTCATCAGTCCCCGATAACTTAGAACTACTTAAACCTAACTAACCTAAGGACATCACACACGTCCATGCCCGAGGCAGGATTCAAACCTGCGACAGTAGCGGTTACGCGGTTCCATACTAAAAGCGGCTAGAACCGCTCGGCCACGCCGGCCGGCTAGCAATCTAAAACTTCAAATGAAATTGTTTGATAACAGCAGGAAACTTGGTATTCTCCATTTTCAATCGCAGTCGAAACACTGACCGGTTAAGACGGTTGTCAACAATGAACTATACGCTGTACACTGTTGAAATTTATTATACGATTCTTGGAATAATCAAGATAACTAACCATGAAGGCGCAGCAAATATGTTCCATAGAAATTTACCAGACTTACAAACCACACTCGTACGCCCCGATCGTACGTACGTACGCGAAGTTACGTAGACATCCGGGCTTGTCTCCCGGATACTTCGCTTTTTTTTTTTTTTTAGGCACTGCAAGAAGACAACAAATCTGGTATTTTACGCAATTTATGTATTTATAAAAAGAGGTATGCATTTGAAGTCCAGTATATGGAGTATATGCGCAAAAGAGAGGCTTCTAGTATCATCGCACAGGAAGCCAATGCTGTAACCAGGAGGCAGCACATCAGCAGTAAGGGTAAGAGTGGGCGTCGAGGGACAATGAGCCAGGAAGCACCTCTAGCGATGAAGGGAGCCTGGTGTGGGTGTATGTGGGAGGGAGGAGGGGGGGGGGCGGGAGGCATCAGTGGGCAATTAGGCCGCGTGGAAGAGTACGGCGGCGAGGCGCGTGCTGCTCACGCAATGCGTCTCAGTGTCAATAAGCGGCCGGTCTGGGCGTTACGACACCGGGCATCGAGGACGCGGTCGTAACCTTCAGCGCTGGCGCGACCCATCACACCTACCAGTGACTTTCTGAAAAACCTGTCTGATCAAAAGTATCCGGACACCTTTACGGCGTGCAGAACTACCACCAGAGCTCAGTGACTTGAATGTGACCTGACTAATAGATCCATCAGGGACATTTAAACCACTCTAAAGCTTCTCAAGTCGACTGTTGGTAATGTGACTGAAGTGGGAACGCGAAGTAATCAACACCAGGCGAACCTCATATAACTACGGACAGGGACGACTGAGCATTGCGGAGGATGGTTGTAAAAAATCGGATGCAGTCAGCGGAATGAATCACTCGTGAGTTCCAAAGTGCTACCAGCGGTCCAGGCAGCACAGTGACAGTCGGTAGGAGAGAAGAAAAGGATGGGGTGCAATGATCGAGCAGCAGCTCTTTCTTTAGGGTCACTGCTGCGTCACGCTGGAGACAACACTGGACAGTGGACGACTGAAAACGAGTGATTTGGAGTGATCAGTCATACAGTACCCTGTGGCAATTCTATGCAGGGTCTCGTTTTGGTGAATGCCTGGGGAACGCTACCTGCTATTATGTGTTAGTACCAAGAATGAAGTACAGTGGAGATAGTGTTAGGGTATGGGTGTCTGTTTTTCGGGTCACTATGGTCCCCTTATTGTGCTTAAGAAAACGCTAAATGCCGAAGGATATGAATATATGTCACACGGGGTTTTCAAAAAGTATCTCCGCAGTGGCGTATGATTGTTAGCCGCGCGTGCCGTATGCTGCAGTGGATATACCGGAATGAAACTCAGTGAATTACAAGTTATTAATTTATTGAATATTCATTTTTACTTACAAATTTTCACATTATATGTTGAATGTCCCCCCCCCCCCCCTGTTGTTGAATACACAATTCAATACGTCTAATCATGTTTCCACATACAAGCTGTAACATTTCTTCGTAACAGTAGCAGTGAAAGTGGATATTGCAGTTTTCAATTCATTGATGGATTTTGGACAGTTTTTATAGACAGTTGCTTTCGCTGCACCCCAGAAGAAAAAGTCAGGTGGTGTGAAGTCAGGCGATCATGGAGGCCAAAGTCCCTGTGAAATTGCGCGATCACCAAAAACATTAGCTAGCAATGACATTGAAACGTGAGCGGTTGCACCATCCTGTTGGAAATAACCGCTCAGTATTTTGCTTAACACAAGTTCTCCTATAAATGGGTACAGAATATCACTGCAGTATCGTTGTGCGTTTATTGTTTCGTTGAAAAATATGGGACCCACAATCCGACGTCTAGAAATTGCAATTCAAACTCCTATTTTCATAGAATGAAGTGGTTCCTCAAGAATACACAATGGATTTGCAGTACTCCACATACGAGAATTTTGCGAGTTCATGTACCCGGATAAACAAAACCACGTCTCATCAGTGAAAAACGTTTCATTAAGAATATCGCTTCCATTTTGTTGAAAGAAATTTTTGAGCCATTGACAATAATGCAGTCTCTTGCCATGATCAGTATTTTTGAGTTCTTGCACGACTGTCACTTTGTATGAGTTTTTTCCTTACAGCTGTGTTGGCCGTTCCGACACTAACATCGATTTCCTGGGAGAGTTTTCTTACTGACTTGTTCGGACTCGTGGACATTTTATCGGAAATATCGAGTAGATTATCCTCAGACAAATCGCTAGGAAGACCGCTTCTCGGTGCATCTGTCACTGAACCCGTACTTCGAAATTTGTTAATCAAATCTCGCACAGTATCGCTATATGGGAGTGTTGTCTCCGGGAAAACTGAATTTAATGTTTGACGAAGTGAAACTGTGTATTTACCGCCAGGATCAGTTCGGAGATGATGATAGTCCATATCAGCATCCCAGTGCTGTCTTCGATGAAGCACTGTCAGGCAATGGTTTGTGGTCAACAAGTTTCCTGAAATGGACTGCCCCCCCCCCCCCCCCAGAGGCCCGACCTGAACAACTGAACACATCTGGTGGGTCAGAACGTAGACTTCGCGTCAGACCCTAGCCTACAACGCCACTACCTTCTCTGATTTGTTGAGAAGAATGGGCTGCCATTCCTCCAGACACATTCAGACACGTCATTTAAAATGTCCCCAGTAGAGTTCAAGCCGTCACAAAGGCGAAGACTGCACACAAAGTATAACAATGTACACTAATAGGTGTCCAGTTACTTCTGATGAGATAGTGTACGTGTGAAGTGGTACAAATGAGAAGCACCAGAAATGAGAATAAGGATAAACTTAGGATCAGACTTGCGGAGAACGAAGTAAACGAAGTTAAGGAAATTTGCTACCTAGTCAGCAAAATAACCTACGATGGACGGAGCAAGGAGGACGTACAAAGCTGACTAGCACTGGAAAAAAGGGCGTTCCTGGTCAAGAGAAGTCTACTAGTATCAAACATAGGCCTTAAATTTAAGGGAGATGTATCTGAGAATGTACGTTTGGAGCACAGCATCGTATGGATGTGAAACCAGAACACAAGGGAATAGAAGCATTTGAGATGTTGTTCTACAGAAGAATGCTGGACATTGTGTGGACTGATAAGGTAAAGAAAGAGGAGATTTTTCACAGAATTGGTGAGGAATTGAATATTTGTGCAGCTTTCTTTCAGACATGACTCTATTGTAGATAGCTTATTCAGCTGCAAAAACTCTGAGGTTATATTTAGTGTCATCTCGCAGATAATAAACGTACAACACGAACAGCGAAGGCCTCGAACAACTTCAATGAGGATCGCTTGAAATTACCTCTACACATATATATGACGGTAGTATCTGTTCCCGAAAGAACAGTTACCGTGGATGACCATGCAGCTTCGCTAGAAATGAAATGATAATTAAATGGACACCCTAGCTGCAAACAGGCGTTGATGTACCTCATTGGGGACATGTTGAAAATGTGTTCCCCGACCGGGACTCGAACCCGGGATCTCCTGCTTACATGGCACACGCTCTATCCACCGCGTGCACAGAGAATATTGCGTCTGCAGCGACTTATCCCTTGCACGCTCCCTGTGAGATCCACATTCCCAACATGTCCACACCACTACATTCGTAGTGCGCCTAATAGATGTTTGCCCATCATACTCACCGAGCGGGGTGGCGCAGTGGTTAGACACTGGACTCGCATTCGGGAGGACGACGGTTCAATCCCGCGTCCGGCCATCCTGATTTAGGTTTTCCGTCATTTCCCTAAATCACTGCAGGCAAATGCCGGGATGGTTCCTCTGAAAGGGCACGGCCGACTTCCTTCCCAATCCTTCCCTAATCCGATGAGACCGATGACCACGCTGTCTGGTCTCCTTCCCCAAACCAACCAACCAACCATCATACTCACTACTCGTGGCAGATTAATCTACCAAGTCACGTACAAGTTCGGGCATAGCGTGTGTGTTCGCACAAGAAGGTCAATGGCCGGGAAGCCATATTTTAACTATATATGACGGTAGTATCAGTTCCCGAATGAACAGTTACCGTGGATGACCAAATGAAATGATTATTAAATGGACACCCTAGCTGCAAACAGGCTTGATGTACTTCATTGGGGACATGTTGAAACATGTATGATGGGCAAACATCTATTAGGCGCACTACGAATGTAGTGGTGTGGACATGTTGGGAATGTGGATCTCACAGGGAGCGTGCAAGGGATAAGTCCCTGCAGACGCACTATCCTTTGTGCCCGCGGTGGCTCAGATGGATAGAGCGTGTGCCATGTAAGCAGGAGATCCCGGGTTCGAGGCCCGGTCGGGCCACACATTTTCAACATGTCTCCAATGAAGTACATCAACGCCTGTTTGAAGCTAGGGTGTCCATTTAATTATCATTTCACCTCTACACATGCCTATCAATATGGTGTAACTGATTTCCCGTGGGCACTGCACGAAGCCGAGCGTTCGCGAAGTGTGGCTGACAAGCCGACCAGTGTGACGTCACAAGTTCGCTGCAAGGCCCGTACGCTCGCTGGCCCCGCATCCGCTGCTCTCAGACAGACACCACACTGTCGATGCTCGTACTGTTTGCCGCCCCGAATACGCGCTCTGCCGGAGCGTACGCAAGCGATTTAGAGGAGGGTGGTTGCTAGACGAGAGCAGCTTTAGCGCACAGCCGCGGGGAGTGGCGTGGGCGTGTGCAAACCAGCCGCTAATGAGCCTGATGGCACACGAGGTCGCGCCGTGGGTGGCCGCCGGCTGCACGCGCCGGCCGCCCATTCAGACCGCCGCAATCATCTCGTTACAACTAAAAAGGTCACCGCCGCGCCTCGCCGCCATCCACAATTCTGGTCGCATCGCTCTCCCCTCACCCTGCTGCACGCGTGCGTCTGCATCGAGTGGCCGGTTATCCGCCTAATGTCCCAGGAAAAACGCACGCTGTTTCCTCGAGGATGATACGAACACGAAGGTGAAGGAGTAGGTCAGATGTGTCAATCTGAGATAAGGAACCCTCTTTCGCAACAGCTGAGACACCGGCCCATATGTGTTGAGGGACAAATCGGCTAGTGGAATACCAGAACGTAGGGAGCGCTGTCTGCACGATGTGAAGTACTTACTGCAATATTGCTAGCAGTGGAGGTTAGGCAAACATGACTTAACATGTCTTCTTCTTCTGCGGCTCTACAACTCATGATGAGTATTGCATTTTCAACTATGTGCTTCCATTCATCCCCGTCCCATGCTAGCATTTTCCAGTTTCTGTAGGTCTTCTATGACTCTGTCCTCCCATATACACTACTGTCCATTGAAATTGCTACACCAAGAAGAAATGCAGATGATAAACGGGTATTTATTGGACAAATATATTGTACTAGAACTGACATGTGATTACATGTTATCGCAATTTGGGTGCATAGATCCTGAGAAATCAGTACCCAGGACAACCACCTTTGGCCGTAATAACGGCCTTGATACGCCTGGGCATTGAGTCAAACAGAGCTTGGATGGCGTGTACAGGTACAGCTGTCCATGCAGCTTCAACACGATACCACAGTTCTCAAGAGTAGTGACTGGCGTATTGTGACGCGCCAGTTGCTCGGCCACCATTGACCACACGTTTTCAATTGGTGAGAGATCTCGAGAATGTGCTGGCCAGTTCAGCAGTCAAAATTTATCCGTATCCAGAAAGGCCCGTACAGGACCTGCAACATGCTGCCTAAATGTAGGGTTTCGCAGGGATCGAATGAAGGGTAGAGCCACGGGTCGTAACACATCTGAAATGTAACGTCCACTGTTCAAAGTGCCGTCAGTGCGAACAAGAGCTGACTGAGACGTGTAAGCAATGGCACCCCGTACCATCAAGCCGGGTGATACGCCAGTATGGCGATGACGAATACACGCTTCCAATGTGCGTTCACCGCGACGTCGCCAAACACGGATGCGACCATCGTGGTGCTGTAAACCGAACCTGGATTCATCCGAAAAAAATGACGTTTTGCCATTCGTGCAACCAAGTTCGTCGTTGAGTGCACCATCGCAGGCGCTCCAGTCTCTGATGCAGCGTCAAGGGTAACCGCAGCCATGGTCTCCGAGCTGATAGTCCATGCTGCTGTAAACGTCGTCGAACTGTTCATGCAGATGGTTGTTGTCTTGCAAACGTCCCCATCTGTTGACTCAGGGGTCGAAACGTGGCTGCGCGATCCGCTACAGCCATGCGGATAAGCTGCCTGTCATCTCGACTGCTAGTGATACGAGACCGTTGGGATCCAGCACCGCGTTCCGTATTACCCTCCTGAACCCACCGATTTCATATTCTGCTGACAGTCATTGGATCTCGAGCAACGCGAGCAGCAATATTGTGATACGATAAACCGCAATCGCGATAGGCTACAATCCGACCCTTATCAAAGTCAGAAACGTGATGGTACGCATTTCTCCTCTTTACACGAGGCATCACAATAACATTTTACTAGGAAACGCCGGTCAACTGCTGTTTGTGTATACGAAATCGGCTGGAAACTTTCCTCATGTCAGCACGTTGTAGGCGTCGCCACCGGCGCCAACCTTGTGTGAATGTTTTGAAAAGCTTGTAAGTAGGTTGTTTTGGTTTTTATGTTGGTAACGCCATGTAGCGCTCTATACGAAAATCACTGACTTTCCTGTGTGCAGTCTGCGGCTGGTTTGCATTGTTGGAATTTGCTATTGTAGTGTTGGGCAGTTGGCTGTTAACAGCGCGTAGCGATGCGCAGTTGGACGTGAGCCGCCAGCAGTGGTGGATGTGGGGAGAGAGATGGCGGAGTTTTGAGAGCGGATGATCTGGACGTGTGACCATCAGAGACAGTAAATTTGTAAGACTGGATGTCATGAACTGATATATATATTGTGACTTTTGAACACTATTAAGGTAAATACATTGTTTGTTCTTTATCAAAATCTTTCATTTGCTAACTATTCCTATCAGTAGTTAGTCCCTTCAGTAGCTATAATCTTTTATTTAGCTGGCAGTAGTGGCGCTCGCTGTATTGCAGTAGTCCGAGTAACGAAGATTTTTGTGAGGTAAGTGATTTATGAAAGGTATAGGTTATTGTTAGTCAGGGCCATTCTTTTGTAGGGATTTTTGGAAGTCAGATTGCGTTGCGCTAAAAAATATTGTGTGTCAGTTTAGTATTGATCAGAATAAGTAAAGAGCGAAATGTCTGAGTACGTTCAATTCTGCTCAGCTGTTTGAAAATCAAATAACGTAAAGGGTTTACCATCACAGTAATTCAATAATTTTAGTAAGGGGACGTTTCAAGCTAATCATTTGCATATCACAGCATCTTCTTCCTGTCGGTTAAATTCCGCTTCTGTAGTACGTCATCTTCGTGGTGTAGCAATTTTAATGGCCAATAGTGTACTTTTCTGTCTACCACGTTCTCTCTGGCCACCTGGATTTCCTTGTAAAACCTTTTTTGGTATTTCTGTATCATTCATCTGTGCCACGTGTCCAGCCCACCTCAGGCTAGATGACTTCACAATTCTTCTAACAGGCTGGTCTTTGAAACTGGCGTACAACTCATGGTTGTATCTCCTCCTCCATCTTTCCCTTTCGCAAATTGGACCGATGATTCTCCTGAGTCTCCTTCTCTCAAATGCATCCAACGATTCAGCATTTTTGCTGTCAGAGACCTTTGCCTCAGAGGCGGATGTAAGCACTGGTCTGACCGCTGTTAAGTGATTAGTTTGTGGTCCTAGCCGGGAGGCTTGAAGATAGAACTTTCGTTAAGGCGAAATAATCTTTACTTGCTACAATTAGTCTTTCTTTTACTTCATATGAGGTATCGTTTACACTGGTTACAATCGAACCAGGTACCTGAAATGGTCGACTCTTTCAAATGTATAACTACCCATCGTTACTTCGGCTGGTATGTTCTCCCTGTGGGCTTTCCTAGCAGCTAGATATTTTGTTTTCTGCTCATTAATATTTAGTCCTTTATTCCCGCTGTCCTTTTGAAGCGCAGTGAATGTCTCTTCCATTTCCATCAGAGTTCTTTCTACTATGTCGATGTCGTCCGCATAGGCCAGTATCTGTACAAATTTATGAAAAATCATTTCCCTATTCAAGATATTTGCTTTTGCCATCACCTTCTTCAAGTCGGCGTTATATAGGAGTCATGTATGCCATCGCATCAGCTTGCCATAGCACATTTTTAATTTCCAAAGTATTGGACAACATCTTCCCGCAGTGGATACACCGGTTCTCGTGAGATCACCGAAGTTACGCGCTGTCGGGCGTGGTCGGCACTTGGATGGGCGACCATCCAGGCCGCCATGCGCTGTTGCCATTTTTCGGGGTGCACTCAGTCTCGTGATGCCAGTTGAGCAGCTACTCGACCGAATAGTAGCGGCTTCGGTCAAGAATACCATCATAACGGCCGGGAGAGCGGTTTGCTGACCCCACGCCCCTCCTACCAGCATCCTTCACTGAGGACGACACGGCGTTCGGATGGTCCCGGTAGGCCACTCGTGGCCTGAAGACGGAGTGCTTTATTGGACAACATTGCTCAAGTTTTTCTGCAACTTTCCGTTATTCTTGACATGTAAGCGTGTGCCGTTTCGAGGAAGGGGTGAGAACAGGGCACTAAAAAAATAAAGTCGTCGGCGTGAATGGCTGGGAGGCACCGAAAGGCAGCTTAAGCCGCCTAATTGGAAAGGTTTTCCCTATTCTTCGCGCCCGCAGGTACTTTTCCTTTACAGCTGTGTACGTAAGAGCACGTGACTGTAATGGGCGTGTGTCTGGTATAGTGTCAGGTCAGTGTTAGAGATGATGATGAAGGGAGAGGATGAAACCCGATGCCGGAATGTAGCCACGACTCTCGAATAGTATCAAGGGGGCCGCCTAGTTTAACGTCCGATGCGTTGCACGGACCACCAAAACAATATCGCATTCCCTCACTCCATGAGACACTGTGGAGAGGTTTGGAATTGAATCCAGGACGTTTGGCGCAAAGTCTGGCGATAAGGGACTCCACCTTACCAACCCTTCTGTCCCTTTTCCGTAAAGGCAAAGGGGAAAATATCAACAGCGCGCAGCGTACCTGAACGGTCACTCACCCAAATACTGACCACGTCCAACGGTGCTTAACTGTGGTGATTTGACGGGAACCGATGTTTCCATCTCGACACGCCCGTAGTCGGAAGAGGGCACTCCATTAGGCTTCCAAAAAATCAGGCTACGACAGTGAAAGTGTGAAAGGTCTCTGTTGGATTCCTTTCATGTTAATTTCTTAAATCTGTTGTCATTTACGGCATAAATTCCTCTTCGAAATTTGCTGTGGTGTTTCTGACTGTCTGGGAGGAGACTGAGCAGTGAAACGTGTTACTTTTACACATAAACAAGAACGATCTGTCACAATACTACACTTTAAAACACAGTTTATATGTAATTCATGTCACACAGTCTCATACGGAACGTACATCCGCTTTCTTTTATATACTGTATATGATAAGATACTGTCATCCCCCTTCCCTTCTGTGTGAGAGGATGAATGAGCAAATGTATTTCTAGTTGCATGCTTGATGGTAGCAGACAACCCTGTCTGCTAGAGAACAGTAGGACCAACGTCGGAACAGGTAGCTACGCTTTCTAGAAGCAAAGAGGTTTCTATCCTTAGTATGGTCCTGTCCGTCCCTTGTCATGTTGGTATAGGAAGCTGCCTCTCTGGTGACTTCCGTTTGTATTTGTGAGCCACCCCTCAGGAGGGACCCACGGCAGTCTGTCTGCGGCGATCGTCTGAAGTGGTAAGATTTCCGGCTAAGCGCGTGTCTGCTAAGTCCGTAGGACAATGGATTTCTTAAGTTCAGCCTAACTGAAAATTTAATCACCTTTATTTCAGGTTTAGCTCTAAAATATCTAATGTTATCTTAAATTGCAACGCATTGTAATTCGAGTGTGAAGTTCAGAATATCTTCCGGTAGTTGCTTTGTCACTACTTTGTGAGAAAAGTGGAACCACGTGTTGATCAGTAACTCTAAGGTCATCAATCTTAAATGCGAATGTGCGTGAGATTATAACGTCTCGTCTTGACAATATTTTTCAATATAGCAACTTTTTTTATGTTCAACCCACGTGGGGTGTACTTTGTGAGACCAGTACCATGTGCTTATACAATTGTTTGACTCATCAGTTTAATAGTAAGACGATAGTACCCAGTTCGAGGTTTTTTGCATTTCGATGTAATTTATTTTAATTATCAAAATTATTGTGGAGTTACACTTCTTGTGTAAACCAAGTTGACCACGTGAAGCATGTGGTGTAAGCATCAAAGTGGCCCTCAGCTATTCTTTTCGGGAAGATTTCACAGAGAGTTAGTATGAATTTAGTATACCAGTGTCTGGTAATTTCATGACGGACAGGATTGAGGTACGAACGTAACTTCTTTGGGTGAAAATTGAATCGGTTGGTTGTGGTTAATTTCCTCTTGGATATGTTTCAATGTTCTTCGTGTGTTATTTTATGAATGCAGTGTTGTATGTGGTCTCCCAATCTTGGCTCCCTATTTTATGTGTTCCGTAAGATTACAAACTCACATTTTCAGAATGCTAAATAAGGCACCAGTTTAGTTATGAATCAAGTTTGATATGCTGAAATTTTAATGGAACAATGACCATATTTAAAATAAATGTCCAAATATAAACTGATTTATTTCTTTTTATTTAAATTGTCTTTTTATATACAGGGTGTTACAAAAAGGTACGGCCAAAGTTTCAGGAAACATTCCTCACACACAAAGAAAGAAAATATGTTATGTGGACATGTGTCCGGAAACGCTTACTTTCCATGTTAGAGCTCATTTTATTACTTCCCTTCAAATCACATTAATCATGGAATGGAAACACACAGCAACAGAACGTACCAGCGTGACTTCAAACACTTTGTTACAGGAAATGTTCAAAATGTCCCCCGTTAGCGAGGATACATGCATCCACCCTCCGTCGCATGGAATCCCTGATGCGCTGATGCAGCCCTGGAGAATGGCGTATTGTGTATCACAGCCGTCCACAATACGAGCACGAAGAGTCTCTACATTTGGTACCGGGGTTGCGTAGACAAGAGCTTTCAAATGCCCCCGTAAATGAAAGTCAAGAGGGTTGAGGTCAGGAGAACGTGGAGGCCATGGAATTGGTCCGCCTCTACCAATCCATCGGTCACCGAATCTGTTGTTGAGAAGCGTACGAACACTTCGACTGAAATGTGCAGGAACTACATGTTGTGTCGTACTTGTAAAGGCACATGTTCTAGCAGCACAGGTAGAATATCCCGTATGAAATCATGACAACGTGCTCCATTGAGCGTAGGTGGAAGAAACTAAAATGAGCTCTAACATGGAAATTAAGCGTTTCCGGACACATGTCCACATAACATCTTTTCTTTATTTGTGTGTGAGGAATGTTTCCTGAAAGTTTTGCCGTACCTTTTTGTAACACCCTGTATATATCACAGGTTATCGTAAGATGAGTACTAAAAGATTATAATTAATGTTAGTCTGGTTGGGAATTTGGTAAGCTAGACTGGATACCTGGTGAAACAGTTGCGCAGTAATGCAAGGTTAACTTCCTCACATAGCTCACAGCTTTTAACCCACTTTTATGGTCTTGAATATCAGCACCGCTTTCAGAATAAATTAATGCAACAACATTACACATAACAACATTACAAGTGGTGTTATTCTCTATGTATTCACCCTTCAGTAGGACATATTTTCGCAATAACTGACGGTGAAGGAGTAATAGGAGTCTGGTTTTCAGCTACTCAGAAAACGTTGCACTTTTAAAGCTATCTAGTCGTCACTGTACAAACTCCAACAAAAGTTTCGTGAGACCCGTTTATCTTTACTTGTACATTCATGTTCTCTGAAAAACCATCGCTGGAGGCCCCATGCAAGACTGTCATCAATATCACGGACATTGAACTGACTGGGGACGCAGTTTATGTTGTGGAGAAGGGACTTAATTTTACTCCCACAACTAGGTTCACGCCGGTAGCGGAAATTGGCAATGCAGTTGAACAGGTTCCTGCGCGACTACCACCTGAAGCAGCTGAAGAAGTACGCCGGGAAATCTGCCGTGCTCTGTCGAGAACTAAACCGATCAAGTCGAATATTACCAGCTGGGAGAGGGCAGCCATTTTGGACCTGAGACAGAGGCCTGAGATTGTTGTCTTACCGGCTGACAAAGGCAGTGCTACGGTTGTTCTTTCCCATAAGGACTACACTGAGAAGATGCAGAGCCTTCTAAATGACGAATCTTACAGGAAGATCAACGCTAACCCGACAAAGAAGGTGGAGACCAAGACCAGAGGTCTTCTCAAGGACGCAGATTTAGCAGAGGGCGTCGCCAAGAAATTGACACCTCAAAGACCTGTACCGCCAAGACTTTATGGACTGCCTAAAGTCCACAAAGAAGGGGTGTCGTTACGCCCAATTATCATCAACATTAGGGCACCTACATATTTGCTGGCCAAATACATGACAGAATTACTAAGCTCTTATGTGGGTAAATGCCCTCATCACGTTCGTAATTCTGTGGATTTCGTAAAACGTCTCGACAACTTCAAGCTGGGATACTCAGATATCCTGATGAGTTTTGACGTTGTTTCATTATTCACCAGGGTGCCTCTTCGATAGTAAGTTGAGCTTATTGCATAGAAATTTGACGAGAAGACGACCGACCTTTTCAAGCACGTTCTTGCCTCCACGTATTTTGTCTTTAATGGAGAATAATGTGAACAAACAGAAGGAATCGCAATGGGGAGCCCATTTCGCAGAGCTTATCGTTGTTCAAGCAAGGCGCTAGCCACCACCAACTCATTTCAGTGCAGTGTGACAATGGAGTAGCCCTATTTGAAAGTATGAAAAATAGGTGATTTTAGTGATTTTTTCAAGTAGAAAATAACGCTAAATCTGATGATACAGTTTTATTCCTTATAATTCTGTCTTTGAGAAATCACTTTTGTGTCCACAGTGGACACTCCCCATGATCGGTGCGCTATGTGCACCAGGCGGAAGCACCACTTGCAGCCGGAACGCTGGTCATCGGCGAGAATTCCGGAAGCCTCCTATTGGACCTGTAACAAAAGTATTTTGTATAAGTCATATTCCATACATTTTCTATCAACATAATAGGATGACGAAAAAATGATAAATTCTAACGAAATGGTGACGAAACAAATGTCATTTTCTTCGTCCAAAATATCGAAACAGAAGCGTGCACCGAAACAGACTTTTGAAAACATCGCACTATTTAATGCCACTGACAGTTTCAAGACTTGCATGCAACATTCGGTAAACAAGTCTTACAAAATACCTCCTAAGTGCGAGTACGACTTGAGCTCTGAGGTTTCCGTGCAAACATAGACAGCTTACAGATAAGTTTTGATGAGTGAGTCTGTGACATAAATGAGGTATCTTTTGATTTCGCGACTTATAATCTTAAATTTCTTACAGCTCCAAGGGACGTTAGACATTATTTGACATGCATTTCAAGCTTTATACCTCTAACCGTTCCTGAGAAAAAGTGACCTTAACAGAACGAAAAACAAGTGAAAGTAAGGTATTGCAAACGCCGTGCACTACAGAAGTGATTTATTCTAACCAGTCTAGAACAGCGCTCAGGAAATTATACAAGTCCCATAATTAAATGTCGCATACCAGTAGCAACTCAGTTCACACACACCCTTCACATTCACAAAAGAGATTTTTACTCGAAAGCTTCATATTTTCGTAATCCTTTTGCATCGAAATTCTCGCGTGTAACATAGCCCTAAGATCAGAGTGATCCCCAGATCCTCCTTTCTTAGTTTCAAAAATTAGAAATTCTGACCTTCATCTTAGTGATGGAACTTTGCTTTGAAGCGGTTAATGCCTGTAAAACCATGAAGTATGGTCCTCGAGTTCTGTTCTTCTGCTACTCCTTCGTTTTCCTTGTGACGTCTTTTTCAGTTACGAAGTGATCTTTTTACAGGTCGGTAAAATTGACATAATCGATTCATGAAGCTGGACCAAACAATAGATATGTGACTGCATTTACGTTAATGACTTATTCAACATCATGGCGTTTCATGTTAGTTGGTGTATCAGAGCGGCACTCCAAACTATCAAGTGCTAGGTTTTCCGTCACCTAAGCCTAAGTTGTCGACTCCTCCAGTACCTGTTATGGTGTCACGATACTCCATGAAAAACTAAGCACAATTAATCCACACTCCGTCGATATCTGAATAAGTGTTGAACGTACCAAAGAAATGGCAAGTTTCGTGACGAACGATATATATTTTTTCTGTCTATAGATCGATATGTAAATTGCAGGTATTTCGAAATCGATACGAGAACATCAAGGTTCCCATAAGTTACTTGAGAAATAAGTATTTATCAGACAACGAGTGAATCAATCAAGCGTCGTTTACAGTTAGCCTCGGTAAATAATTTGCTTAGTAACGTGTTAATGAGCATATCTTGGAAGGTAATCAGTGTGTTTAGGAGATAGTGAAGCCACCAAGTGTCAGCTGTTGATTGTTTCCACGGACTATGGTTTCGGAGAAGAGAACTGCGGTGAGTAACCAATCCAACAAGGCTATACAAGTCTGGGACGACATTGGGGAGTTTCCACGTCAAATAATTATCCATAGGTCTTTCTTATGTTTTCCACTGTTTTCCCGCAATACTACAGACGAATGCTCGGTTCAAGAGGTCAGTAAAAGATCAACCGATTTTTTTTCCATTTCATATTAAAATGCAGGCACAGCTATCGAGTCGTTGTTATGGATTTAGATTTATTGTCGGGCGACAGACTTTTTTTGCAATTGTGTTCTAATGCGTCTAATCACGGATCTTAAACCTACGTTCACTTGTTCCTCACCGCTGAAATTGCTCTGTGTACATAATACGATAAACTGCATCGTGGTTCGGATTTTACGTTTAACAATGTGCCCCTTTCATAATTAGTTGGTAGAGATGGTTGCAAAGTTTAAAAAAAATTGAAATTTTCATCAAACAATCTTGACGATTTCAAAATACAGTCTCAAGCTGGATGAAATATGTCATTACTGACAAAAATTAACCCCGTGTAGATATCATCAGTTTCATAGAATATGTTTTCATATTGTGCTGAATCAGTAGTGCAGTGTAAATCTTTGTTTAGCAAAGACGTCGCTCGCTCTTGAGCATCTTTGTATTTCTAAATATTTCATTTTCTCTTTTGTTTATGTTATCACTGTAATGCGATTTTTATTTAGGCCTATGTGTAAAACGTATCAGTATAGTGATAAGCGAGGGAGGGATAAACACGTGTCGGTATTGTCAGAGTAGCAAAGCAAGTCTTATAGCTTACGGCCCAAAGACAGTAAGAGACTGAGTAATGACTGAGGTGACAGAGCGAGAGATATGGAGACAGAGACAGAAATAGAGAGAGAAAGAGAGAGATATAGATAGAGAGAGAGGGGGGGAGAGAGACTTGTCTTTGATGGTTGGAGTGCTATGAGAGGTCGTCCTAACTTAAAAATAAGTCCTGAAAGATACTGTGCAAGTTTTATGTGTGCATCCATTGACAGTTGCAATGCGAGTGGAAACAATTATTAGGAAAGACTGATTTACTGGAAAGGCGATTCCTTGTGTAGCGTCACATGGTAGTCTTCGTTCGTCACCATTGCTAATACGATATAAGAAGAGAAAACTGTGAAAGAACTTGTACTTGGCTACTGGCGAAATACACGTGCAGAAATCTGGAAGAAAAGGTACTGATGCATGCACATCCATTGTTTCCTCTAAGCGACAGGTTGCCTATCTCAAGCCACAATTAAGTGATTAAAAACAAAAACTGTACTGTGGGAGATCTTCCAAGCCGGACAGAGTGGCCGAGCGGTTTTAGGCGCTACAGTCTGGACCGCGCGACCGCTACGGTCGCAGGTTTGAATCCTTTCTCTGGCATGGATGTGTGTGATGTCCTTAGGTTAGTTACGTTTAAGTAGTTCTAAGTTCTAGGGGACTGATGACCTCAGAAGTTAAGTCCCATAGTGCTCAGAGCCAAGATCTTCCAAGTCAATAATCAATGCCTCAAATTTAATTCTGTTATTACCTGTGCATTTTTTACTATCAAAAATTAGGCGGCACTGTTAGTTTCTAATAAAGTTTCAAGGGAGATCTAATTACCAGAAATAAATTTGCACTTATTGCACTTCAATTTAGCGAATCATATTCTTGTCTCTACAACATTATTTTCGAAAGGAAGAAAGGCTAATTTTTTACTTCAACATAGATTTATTTAGTGCATTAGCCCAGTCGGTTGGTTGGTTGGTTATTCTGTGGGAGGGGACGAAGCAGCGAGGTGATCCGTCCCATCACATCCGGAAAGGATGGCGAAGGAACTCGGCCGTGGCCTTTCAAAGGAACCATCCAGGCATTTGCCTGAGGCGATTTAGGGAAATCATGAAAACCCTAGATCAGGATGGCCGGACGCGAGTTTGAAACGCCGCCCTCCCGAATGCGAGTCCAGTGTGCTAACCACTGCGCTACCTCGCTCGGTCTAGCTCATCTGGACCTTGCTGAAGGAAGATTTATGGAACTGAGGGAACAGTTTCATTACTTGCCTTAAAAGATTTTGGAGACAGTAGGAAGGTCCTGAGTAAAAGACACGAAAGCCACTCATCCAAAATACTGTGACACATCCGTTAGTAAGACTCCATGAGGACTCTCCTACGAGCCCACTGCATCACTGACTGTCTATAAAAATGCGAAATCTAGGTTTGTCACCGATCTGTCACATTCACTATACCAACGGAAAATCCTCTGTTCCAAAGGAATCGACGCACGGTACAGGCGCGCGGTCTAGGCGTCTTGTTAAGGTTCGCGCGGCTCCCCCCGTCGGAGGTTCGAGTCCTCCCTCGAGCATGGGGGTGTGTGTTGTCCTTAGCGTAAGTTAGTTTAACTTAGATTAAGTAGTGTGTATGCCTAGGGACCGATGACCTCAGGAGTTTGGTCCCGTAAGACCTTACCACAAATTTCTAAATAATTTCCAAAGGAATCAGTCATTGAACAATGTGTCCCCTCTCTCAGAGCTGTGAGTACTTGGGTCCTTCTTTAGGATAAAACAGCTTGCAGTTGGCAGGCGTTCAGGTTCAATTCCTGCTCCGGCACACACTGTAAATATGCGACTAAATTTCATATTTATCCATAAAACCGAGAACGTTACACGAATACGTTGCACCAAAGAACCACCATGGTTATAAACGAGTGTTTGTATCTGAAACAGCGGCTTTACGAAAGAATCGATCAAAAATAATTTGCGATACACATGGAGTATTTAAATTCGAGTGAGCAGATGTGGATTGTAGCCTGGGACATCCCCAACACGAGTCGAGTTTTTTTGTCACTATGCCACTGCGCTCAGTTGATATTTATTAAGATATGTTGTAACGTTACCTAAGTATCAGCGAGGTTGTACAGAAATACACGGTCATATGTTTCCAGTGATATTAGTCAACAAAATAAACCAAAATTTCAGTTCCTATCGTACTCTGTAATGTTAGTCTGCTGTAACTTACTGGAATTCTACTGTAGTTGACGGCCATAACACTTGCTGATAACGGTTGGTTTGTCTATGTTCGAACCACTTCGAAGGAAATAATTGAATTAAGGTTTAATGTCTGTCGGGGACAAAGATGTACGGAAGAACTGGAGGTAGACTACTTGAAGGAATCATCATCTGATATTCGTCCTAAATGATTCGAGGATCCCGCCGAAAATTTAAATCAAAGTGCCTGGACAGAGATCTGACACACTGTTTTCTTAAATGAGCACTGTATCTTAATTACTGCTAAGTTAAAGTATTTCAACGATAATGCGCAAACGGTCTCCTATGAGAAACTGTGTGCCGGACCAAGAATGGAAAACGGGGCCTTTGCCTTTCGCTCTCGAGTGCTCTACCGACTGAGCAACTTAAGCACAATGTGCGACATTTCTTCATAGCATTACTACCTCATCTCGTGGCTTTCCTTGCGGAAGTGCTAGTCGTGCAAGTTTCACAGGAGAGCTTCTGTAAAGTTTGGAAGGTACCCAGGAGATACTTGAGGACGTAAAGCTGTGAGAATGGGTCGTGAGTCATGCTTGGGTTGCTTAATCGGTAGAGCACTTGCCCGCAAAAGGCAAAGGCCTGGTATACGGTATTAATCTGTCAAGAAGTTTCATATCAGCGCACACTGCGTTGCAGAGTGAAAAATTTATCCTTGACGCCTTCTACTTCATCTTGTATGTTGTCTGCTTGAGAACTAACGGCGTGTTGGATTATTATGTAAGATGGACGTTGCTGGAGGTCATGAACAATGAAGTGGGCATGCCGCCAAGTCAAGCAGTGGTCCAAGTGAAACCTGCAAGTACGCTTCGCCAGTCCCAGTCGTAACAGTATGCAGGTTCTAGACTTTATCGATTCCTGTACGCCACACACCGTATGGTGCCTTTCGGAATACACAATGTGTTTCCGTAAGAGCGGCAAAAATTTAATAGGACATAGAGCACGCTCCACTGAACAATTTGAGATTGGGAACCTGGGGTCGGAGAAACCAGCTTAAGGAGATAATAGGAATAAAATCACACTACTGTGTTCTCTTTTATTTATATTAGATAACTGCAAATATCATCATTGACACAATCAACGTGCCATTTGTACTGTATGACATCGGCGAACAAGATTCTGACGCACCCTGACAAATATCCCTGGCGTCTTTCGAATCAAATCACAGGCAGCTACAATACTGGCAACTAATTCCATCTCCGGATCCACTGGGGTCTCATACACAAGTGACTTTAGATATCCCCATAGGAAATAATCAAGAGGATTCAGGTCAGGTGTCTTCGTAGGCCATGGAATAGGACCTCCTCTTCCAGTCCATCGAACAGGAAATACTGTACCGGTATTGCACTGTTCGTCTCTGAATAGCACTGGGTAATAAATGGATCTGTCGTTGATTCAGAGCATGTTCTGTCATGAAACTATGTAAATACGATACAGCAGAGCCACCTTATGGACAAGTAAAGTAAAAAAAAACCTGCATCATGACTTCCTGATAATCTGGCTCGTCCTCCTGGTATAGAAAGCGGTAGACAAGTTTACTTCCCTATCTCCTTTAGCTGGCTTCTCCGACCCCAGGTTCCCTGTCTCATATTGTTCAGTGGAGCATTCTCTTGTTACATTTTTGCACACTCTTACGGAAACACCCTGTAGACGCAGTGGCGACAGGAGTGGAATAGTGGTAAGACCTTACACTCGTAATACCGAAGTCGGCGATTCAAATCGCCGTCTAGTAATTGAGATTTATGTTTTTCCGTAACTTCTGTACATGGCCTGAGGCAAATGCTGGGCCGCTTCCTCTGAAAAGGGGACAGTCGGTTTCCCTTCCTGTAGTCCCCCTATCCGAGCTTGTGCTCTTTCCCTAATGACCTTCGTCGTCGACGGGGTGTTAAATACTAATATCGCTTCCTTCTGTCGTAGAGTATATTAGCTGTGGCATATGGATTTCGCATTTACGAATTGGAATTACAAAACACAATGACGGGAACGGGAAGTGTTGTACTGCAAAGCAATGGGTCGATGTTTATTAAACCCTCATCTATATACATACATATACCGCAAGCCACTATACGGTGCATAGTAGAACGTATCCTCTACCACTAGTCGTTTTCTTTCCTGTTCCACTTGCAAACAGAGCGATGGAATAACGACTGTTTATATGCCTCCGTATGAGCTCTAATTTATCTCACCTTAGCTTCGCCGTCCTTGGGTGACACCTACACTGGCAGCAGTAGAATAAATCTGCAGTCTGCCTCAAATGCCGGTTCTCTAAATTTCCCAATAGAGTGCCTCCATTTAAACCTAAAGGGAGAGGAAGGTCTTACCCAGTAAGTGAACATTTTAATTCCAATGTGTTTAGCAACTACCAAAAACAATCTCACATAAAAATTGACAGACGCTACTCAGACAAGGTTATTTACGAAACACGCATTACATAAAATCATAAGCGAGATAATAAATCATTAGCCAACGATCTCCCATAAACATTGAGAAACGCCACTCAGGCAAAATATTTAAGAAACTCTCTCACTGCATAAAATCATTAATAAACTAATAAACCATTAGCAACGATCTCAAATATTGACAGAAGTCACTAAGGCTGAATTTGACCATAATTTTACCAAAACAACTCTAGTAAGACACGTTATTTAAGACCCTTTCAGTTCAAATACTTTAACATTACATGAAAAATAATAGTGGACACACAGCCTCAATTTTAACACGAATACTTAGAACATATGTATTAAAATGTAACTTGGGAAATCTTGCAAATTACTAGATTAGAGAACCTTGCAGAGCGAACCACGAAATTATTCGAATGCCCATTGGCTTGTAAGATGGGCTTTTAGGTCATAGAAAGTTACAATTTTGTGCAATCGTAAATGTGTAATAACAGAAGTAAGGCCCAAGCTTGTAAGGCCGATGTTTAACCACGAACGGTAGAACCGACTGACGTGGCTTCGTTTGCAACCCCAACTCGAGTAGGCCACCGAAATGTGAACCCAGCAAACGCTGCCGAAGAGGAACACACGAGCTCAGGAGAAGTTCACCGCCCGTAAGCCAAACTTGTAATCTAAAGGGAAGCTCTGCGCTTCGGTTGCCCGCTGCGTCACCTCGCTGAAACACAGACCACACCCGACAATAGCAGGCCAAAAACCTTTTCTTAACTTTAACGCTCAAGATTGACCAGAAATTTAACAGTTTAAAATCAAGGCTCAACAACATTTCACTCGCAAGTCCTTTCTTAAATGGAAACAGTATCTGATAAACAAACGCAAAAAGTGGGAAATGAACTGGCTCACGAGAACCGACACTCACTAGAACTTAATAACACACATATTGGCCACCTTAAGTGGGCCTGCAAAGCTCAGCACGGTAACCTTTAGAAATAAAAACTCAGATTGCCCGCAGAGGACATATTGACATGGATTAACCGATATCGTAAGCAAATTCAACACTTGCTAATAATAGCTAATGAACTAACATTCTACAAATACATCAATATTATGCGGAAGCAGAGCACATAGTAAGAGGCATCAAATGGAATAGAGTGCAGATAACACCACGCGTCCGGCAACTTCTTACTGTACCAAGAGCGATCACAATCACAGTTAACAAAGCGCTCTTAGTAATTACAGTACTTAACTGGGTGTCTTGATGCTGGGGCGATTTTGCGAAGATGTCAGACCATCACTTCGCAAGACCTTAACAGTGGGTCCCTCCAAAGAAGCGGGCACATCCACAGCTCACGAGGTTGCCGGAGAATCCACAGCACCGGGAAATCCCCGCCGCCTCCAGTATTACCACGTGATAACCACAGCCCGGCCTTAGGTACTCCGTCTTCACTTCTGCCCGCCAGCCAATCGCCGACTCGCGCACCGCCGCCTTCCGTTCTCAAAGCGTTGCTCCCTGACTAGCGGTCGGCACTCGCTTATATCCCGAGCCGGCCCAAGCCCCAAGACAAACCTCTATACTAGGAAGTCGATCGTACTCATGTCAGAGATACTACTGGCGCCGGTCCCGCCACGGTCAAGCGTCGTCTCTACTCCAGGGATTTCCATTTGAGTTCATGAAGCATTTCCATAATACTTGCGTTCTAGTCGAACCTGTCGGTAACAAATCCAGCAGCACTTCTCTGAACTGCTTCGATGTCTTGTTTAATCCGACCTAGTGGAGATCCCAAACATTCGAGCGATGTTCCAGAATAGGTCACTTCAGTGTTCTACATGCAGTCTCCTTTATAAATGAGCTACACTTTCCCAAAATTCCTCGTGACAGAATAGCTTCCCAGACTACCAAACTGACTTACTCACTTCACTTGCATCTCACTGCAGCGTTACGCATAAATACACACATCAAACAAAGTTTTGCATCACCGCGGCTCCGAGTCGTGGCATACTATCCACAAGTTCATCAAGACACTGTTGGCTCAGATTGTCCCACTCCTCAACGGCGATTAGGAGTAGATCCCTCAGAGTGGTTGGTGGGTCACGTCGTCTGTAAACAGCCGTTTTCAATCTATTCCAAGCTTGTTCGATAGGGCTCATATCTGGAGAACATGCTGGCCACTCTAGTTGAGCGATGTCGTTTTCCTGAAGGAAGTCATTCACAAGATGTGCACGATGGGGGTGCGAATTGTCGTACATGAAGACGAATGCCTCGCCAATATGCTGCCAATATGGCTGCACTATCGGTCAATGGATGGCATTCACGTATGGCGCCTTCCATGACCACCAGTGGCGTACGTCGTCCCCACATAATGCCACCCCAAAACAGCAGGGAGCCTCCACCTTGCTGCACTCGCTGGACAGTGTGTCCAGGCGTTCAGCACGTCTCCTACGATTGTCTGGTTGAAGGCATATGCGACACACATCTGTGAAGAGATCGTGATGCCAATCCTTAGCGGTCCATCCAGCACTTTGTTGGGCCCTTCTGTTCCGCACTGCATGGTGTCGTGGTCGCAAAGATGACCTCGCCATGGAGGTCGGGAGTGAAGTTGCTCATCATGCAGTCTATTGCTCACAATTCTGTGGCTGCACCAAAAGCATAGTGGCGTTGCTGTCAGGGTTCCTCCGAGCCATAATCCGTAGGTAGCGGTCATCCACTGCAGTAGTAGTCCTTGGGCGGCCCGAGCGAGGCATGTCATCGACAGTTCCTGTCTCTCTGTATGTCCTCCATGCCCGAACAAAATCGCTTTGGTTCACTCCAAGACGTCTGGACACTTCACTTGTTGAGAGCCCTTCCTGGCACAAAGTAACAATGCGGACGCGATCGAACCGCGGTATTGGCCGTCTAGGCATTGTTGAACTACGGACAACACGAGCGGTGTACCTCCTTCCCGGTGGAATGACTGGCTACTGACCGGCTGTCGGGCCCCCTCCTTCTAATAGGCGCTGCTCATGCATTGTTTACATCTTTGGTCGGGTTTAGTGACATCTCTGAATAGCCCAAAAATGGTTCAAATGGCTCTGAGCACTATGGGACTTAACTTCTGAGGTCATCAGTCCCTTAGAAGTACTTAAACCTAACTAACATGAGGACATCACACACATCCATGACCGAGGCAGAATTCGAACCTGCAACCGTAGCGGTCGCGCGGTTCCAGACTGTAGCGCCTAGAACCGCTCGGTCACCCCGGCCGGCCTCTCTGAATAGTCAAAGGGACTCTGTCTGTGATACAACATCCACAGTCAACGTCTATCTTCAGGAGTTCTGCGAACCGGGGTTATGCAAAACGTGTCATGATGTGTGTATTTAATCGACAGGCCGCAAACTGCTAATGCTGTATTCGAACGTTACACGTTTCTTTTTTCCTACTCATCTGCATTAACTTGCATTTTTCTACATTTAGAGCAAGCTATCATTCATCAAACGAGCTACAGTCACTCAAGAACGACACCTTCCTGTACACCACAGCTCATCAGCAAACAGCCCTAAACTGCTTTTCTCCCCGTATGGGGAATCATTTATATATATATATATATATATATATATATATATATATATATATATATATAGAGTGTAAGAGCGGCCCTATCAAGCTTACCTGAGGTATGCCCTTGTCTCTGCTGAATACTCGCATTCACGGAAAACGTACTGGCTTCTATCACTTAAAAAGTTTTCGAGCCACCCACAGATCTGAGAATCTAATCAGTATGCTCAGATCTTCGTCAACAGTCTGCAGTGGCAACCATGTCAAAAGCATTCCGGAAATCTAGGGCTATTAAATCAGCCTATTGCCCTCCATTCATGGCTTGTAGGATATCATTGACAAAAGAACAAGCTGAGTTCCGCACGAGCGATTCTTTCTGAATCGGTGCTGATTTGTAGGCAGAAGTTTTTCTGTCGCAAGGAAATTTATTGCTTTAGAACAGAGGCTATGTTCAAACATTCTGGGGCATAGCGATGTTGAAGATATTGGTCTGCAGTTATACGGATCCGTTCCTTTACTTTTCTTATATACAGGAGTCATCTGCGCTTTTCTCCAGTCGCTTGGGACTTTGTGCTGAACGAGACAGTCACGATAAATGCATGCCACGTGAGGATCCAGTGCCGCAGAGTACTTTGGGGTGATGTTCATCAAATAACAAGTAATACATGAAACTTCCTGGCAGATTAAAACTGTGTGCCCGACCGAGACTCGAACTCGGGACCTTTGCCTTTCGCGGGCAAGTGCTCTACCAACTGAGCTACCGAAGCACGACTCACGTCCGGTACTCACAGCCTTACTTCTGCCAGTACCTCGTCTCCTACCTTCCAAACTTTACAGAAGCTCTCCTCGCAGGAGAGCTTCTGTAAAGTTTGGAAGGTAGGAGACGAGGTACTGGCAGAAGTAAGGCTGTGAGTACCGGACGTGAGTCGTGCTTCGGTAGCTCAGTTGGTAGAGCACTTGCCCGCGAAAGGCAAAGGTCCCGAGTTCGAGTCTCGGTCGGGCACACAGTTTTAATCTGCCAGGAAGTTTCATATCAGCGCACACTCCGCTGCAGAGTGAAAATCTCATTCTGGAAGTAATACATGATTAAATTTACACTACATTCGGAATTGATGGCCATCATCAGCGTCAGTGTAAGGTGTGACCCCCACGGCACGAATAATTTTACGCTTTTGTTTCGTCGTGACACGGAAAAAAACAGCGTCCGAATGTCATTTTGAGGTATATATTGCGACGCCTGAAACACATACTGTCAGTCCATGGAGATTGCTGACTGGAATCTGGTACGACAATCTACGCCTTCCCTTCGCATCCCAGAGATGCTCTGTGAGTTACAGAACGGCGGACAGAGCACGCTAGTCAAGGATCTGTACATCCCTCAAGACATTTGTACGTGGGATGTTTCATTATACTGCTCGACCATCCCGTTTGGTACTGTCATGAATGGTATGACAACAGTAGCTTACAATTCTTACCACATACAGGCAGGCATTCATCCGCACTTCGACAGTTACCATATCAGTCCTCTTGTCATAGCTGATAATTTTATACGCGCACACACATACACACACACACACACACACACACACACACACACACACACACACATGCGCGCGCGCGCGCGCACGCACGCAAATATACATACACACACAACGGTCACAATGAATTCACACCATTCTTCATTTATAGGAATGGGATATTCTAGACTAAAATTACTGAAAATCGACTTGTTAACGATGAAATAGTCACCGAAGAGTCGTCAAATAGAAAGACTTGCAAAACGCGGCTGATCAATCCCACATGTGGTGGTCTCCCGATCACTAACGCTTCAGGACCAGTTCATTTTTTTTTCTTGAATGTACAGATGTCTCATGTTTGAAAATTCTGTAGTATCAGTTTGGTAACATTGGGTCAAGGTGTTCGTAGTGCAATTCGTGCGAATAATACTTGCATTCCTTGCATTGCGTGAACCGGTCATGATATCGAAATTTTTCGTTCTTTGATAGTGCATAGGGGAGCGCTTAAGTTTGAGGCGTACTTAATCCATTTAACTCTTATATCAACCGAGATATGGAAACAAACGGTTTCTTTTGACTGGAACGGTGTATCTAGTTTAACGGCTTTCGAAAGTTCTTGAAGGTAAGAGTACAGTGACAAAAAATTTGTTATTGCTATACTTACACTTTTTCCAAAAGTATCCAAAATGAGTTAAAACTGAAATGGAAGGCGGCTGGAACTTAGTACTGTGGGATAAACGTTGTCAAATGGGGCTGTCACGCCAGTCTCTGTCGTTATGTGCAGAAAGGATATAGATCTACACTACTATGGTTAAACATATTATCTCCTGCATTGTACGACAAAGATACAAGATCAACTACGAACGACGTAATTTGAACTGTAAAGGGCACTCAAATGAAAACCCAACAAACCCCACAAAAGGATCATGGAATGGTTCCATTCAAAAGTAATCACCACACGCGTTGAGACATTTATCCTACTGGGGGACGAGACGACCCATTCCAGTTTCGTAGAACACGGACGTATCCACAATATCACGCACTCTTGCACTTCCTCCTCCTACTGAAAGAGACGCCCACGCATGTCTTTCTTTAGGTCGCCAAACACGTGAAAATCACGCGGTGAACGAACCGGGTTGTAGGGATGACATCGCAGTGTTTTCTAACCAAATCTCTGCGGTGTAGCTTTCGTCGGATTTGGAGTGTGGGGGCACCCGTAGGATGATTCTGACAGAGAGCATTCCTGGACGTTCCGATTTTATGGCACGTCGTAGTTCTTGAAAAGTGTCTTCATACCGCTGCGTGTTGAGTTGCTGGAGGAACTAGACGAACAGAGGGACTGCAGACGACGTTGTACGATAACGCCTCCCCCTCCCATCACACACACACACACACACACACACACACACACACACACACACACACACACATATACATACACCCACGCACACAATGGCAGTCGGACGAAGACTATGCTTCAGTGGATTGGTAGAGGGAAACACTGCAACATCCTTCGAACATCCTTCGTACACCCCGGATCGTTCGCCTTGTGATTTTCATATCTTTGGCCAACTGAAGTAAGACATGCACGGACGTCGGTTTCAGTCGGACGAAGAAATGCTACAGTGGATTCAGTTGTGGATTCGTTAGCGGCGGATAGCGTTCTACGAAACAGGAATTGATCGTCTCGTCTTGCAGTGGGATAAACGTCTTAACGCATGCGGTGATTACCTCTGAATGGAAGCATTCCATGGCCCCGTTGTGACGAGTGTTCGGTTTTCATTTGACTGAGCCATACGTATGCTAGCTAATAGCATATCGAAGAGGTTTTAGGAAAACTACTTCAGATCTACGTAGATTATCATGTTTAAGTGAACTGATTCAGTAGATATAAGTAAACAGTCCAGCAACTTGATACGACGATGGAGCCTAGCACGAGAGGCCCATTGTGCAATGTTTATGCCGCAATACCACACACCCGTCGCCTTCCGTTTCAATTTTAGCTCATTTCTCGCATTCTTTGCCGAAAAGCTTCAACGTCATCATTAACGAGCGTTATATCACTTTACTCGTCGTTTCAAGAGCTTCCGAATGCCATTAAAAACTGTACAGCGTGTATGAATACAAGTGTCAGAAACTTGAGGAATTTGTTGCTGACAGCCGGACGGAGTGGCCGAGCGGCTCTAGGCACTACAGTCTGGAGCCGTGGGACCGCTGCGGTCGCAGGTTCGAATCCTGCCTCGGGTATGGATGTGTGTGATGTCCTTAGGTTAGTTAGGTTTAAGTAGCTCTAAGTTCTAGGGGACTGCTGACCTCTGAAGTTAAGTGCCATAGTGCTCAGAGCCATTTTGTTGCTGACATAAGAACACTACAAAATGCTCGCAATAAATATGGGTTTGAAAATCCTTCGTTTGGGAGGTGTGAAAAAATTTCTTGTAGTGACTTCAGGCTATGTAATTTACCTCTAATGTCCATATTTTCTCACTTTATTGCTTACATTGTCCGCCCCGATAGCTGAGTGGTCAGCGCGGCGGTCTGTCACGCCAAGGGGTCCGGGTTCGATTCCCGGCTGGTTCGGAGATTTTCTCTTCTCAGGGACTGGGTGTTGTGGAATCACTTCGCTAGACGCTTAAGCTGTGGACCTCTCTGGCGAGGCTTCCCCCAATACAAAACCTGCCGTAAGGCAGAACACAAAGTTTGTGTTTACAGTTGGTCATGGCGTTTATTTTGTTCTGTCTGATGGTTATTTGTTCTGTTTTAGAGAAACTTTTATCGCAATGAGTCACAACAATGTATTCCGTGTCTGAAATAACGGAATAGCGCTACATGTACGGCTTAGCGACTGGCAATGCGTGCATAGTACGTCAGATTTCTACTTAATGCCACCCTGGGAGGCAGTTACCCTGCGCAAGAACATTTCTGCGACTCCACCAACGCTTGCAAGAGGCTCATTTGAGACGAGAGCTGCAGCTGGTGGGAGACCACGCTATGTAAGAAGACCAGATCTTGAAGAACAGATTCTTGTCACTGAGGATGAAACACCGTCAACTAGTGCAAGGTGAACTGCGAGAAAGGAAGGTGTTAACTGAAGTGACCGAGAAAGTCTCACTACCAAAAGTACAACGTCCCATAGGGACAGTGAGTGGGTTCTGAGACAGAAATCTATGCAAGAAATCAAAAGAATGAGAGAAAATGATTACTGAGAGAAATATTGTATTATAGTTAACTTTGATACAAAGCATCCTTGTCGAAATCCATATACAAGTCCTTGGCAAAGCTGGGACGAAAATAATGTTCAAATGTATGTGAAGTCTTATGGGACTTAACTGCTAAGGTCATCAGTCCCTAAGATTACACACTGCTTAACCTAAAATATGCTAAGGACAAACAAACACACCCATGCCCGAGAGAAGACTCGAACCTCCGCCGGGACCGGCCGCACAGTCCACGACTGTAGCGCCTAAGACCGCTCGGCTAATCCCGCGCGGCAAGCTGGGGCGTGTTAAAAGTCAACAGTTCACTATGTAGAAATAAACATAAGGCTTGAGGCCAGTTCTGATGTAGCCTACCACTTTCATAGAGGAAGTTGCGACTGCCCTACGACGATCTTCGAGTGCTGCTAATTCGATCTACAGGACAAACGGGCAAGATACGTAAAGTAAGAGAGTTCACTGCTGTCAGCTTCAGCGGAACATTACGCGGAATAAGCGGCGACGGGCGAAAATGTATACCGGACTGGGGTTCGGACCCGGGAGCCCCTGTTGACTAGGCAAGTGCGTTACCCACTACGCCATCACGGACACAGCGTCATCGTAGACTATCTCGACACGCGTCATAGCCTATCCACATTCCCCCCGAGCGCCACCTACCCGTAGTCCCTGTCCTTTCCACTCCTGTTCGCTACTCTGAGATTCGCACAGGAGGTCGGATCCGCACTGAAGAAGGTAGATCCATTGACCAGCTGGGCATATCAATTACCTGAACGCGTGTGTCTGTTCGGACATGTCCGAAAGGACAGACACCACGCATACATATAAATTGGCAATAACTTCCAGAATGAGATTTTCACTCTGCAGCGGAGTGTGCGCTGATATGAAACTTCCTGGCAGATTAAAACTGTGTGCCCGACCGAGACTCGAACTCGGGGCATTTGCCTTTCGCGAAAGGCAAAGGTCCCGAGTTCGAGTCTCGGTCGGACACACAGTTTTAATCTGCCAGGAAGTGGCAATAACTTGGCTGGAAGTGGCTAGAGCTGCAGTCGGGTGGTCTGTCATTCAGGTGATTGGCGTTTCAACTCAGGGTGCGTGGCACATGCGCGGCCAGCGGTTGGGGGGCGCCGTTCACTGACGCTGCCGCTGTTCTCAACAGCGGAACCTCTAGTGCCAACCTCTGCAGAGGGAACTACTGTGCTCTGCGACTGGCTAAGACGTCACATAAACCACGTGATGATTTGGAACATCCTGAATGGCAATCTTCTGTACGCGTAACGTCTTCAATATAAAAAATAACTCCTCCCCAACAGGCCACGAATTCCCAATGGTACCAACCGGCCGCCGTGTCATCTCTGGATACGGATATGGGGGGGCATGTGGTCAGCACACCGCTCTCCCGGCCGTATGTCAGTTTCCGAGACCGGAGTCGCTACTTCTCAATCAAGTAGCTCCTCAGTTTGCCTCACAAGGGCTGAGTGCACCCCGCTAGCCAACAACGCTCGGCAGACCGGATGGTCACCCATCCAAGTGCTAGCCCAGCCCGACAGCGCTTAACTTCGGTGATCTGATGGGAACCGGTGTTACTACTGCGACAAGGCCGTTGGCAGCATCTTCAATACGTGTAAGTGAAGAAAAACCCCTCACCTCAAGTTATGGCAGCGAGCTGTTTCCCTGCAGTTCTTACAAGGGAACCTCCCCATCGCACCCTCCTCAGATTTTGTTATAAGTTGGCACAGTGGATAGGCCTTGAAAAACTGGACACAGATCAATCGAGAAAACAGGAAGAAGTTGTGTGGAACTACGAAAAAAATAAGCAAAATATACGAACTGAGTAGTCCATGTGCAAGATAGGCAACATTTAGGACATTGTGAGTTCAGGAGTGCCGTGGTCCCGTGGTTAGCGTGAGCAGCGCCCGAATGAGAGGTCCTTGGTTGAAGTCTTCCCTCGAGTGAAAATTTTACTTTCTTTATTTTCGCAAAGTTATGATCCGTCCGTTCGTTCATTGGCGTCTCTGTTCACTGTAATAAGTTTAGTGTCTGTGTTTTGCGACCGCACCGCAAAACCGTGCGATTAGTAGACGAAAGGACGTGCCTCTCCAATGGGCACCGAAAACACTTGCTCGCAAGGTCATAAGGTCAACCGATTCCTCCACAGAACAACACGTCTGATATATTCTATACGACACTGGTGACGGCATGTGCGTCACCTGACAGGAATATTTTGTCGACCTATCTAACTTGTACACTTGACGAATGGGTAAAAATATTCTTCTACCTTGCCCGATTTAGGTTTTCTAGTGGATGTGATGATCACTCCCAAAAATGTGATGAAAACATAAGAGTTTGGCACATAAACTGCAACAAATGAATGCAACAGTTTCACAGTCGCACAGTTTTCCCTGTGCTCTGTCAAAACATATGTTTTTAACGTTTTCAAATTTTTCCGTGTGTAGACCGTCAAATCCTGCATGTGTCCAAGCAAATCTGAACATGTCCTGGAATTTTGGAGAGCGAAGTTGATTATGTTTGAGTGCCTGAACTTTGATAATTGTGTGAAAATAAAAAATTAAAACTTTTCACTCGAGGGAAGACTTGAATCAACGACCTCTCGTTCCGCAGCCGCTCACGCTAACCACGGGACCACGGCGGCCCTGAGTTTGCAGTATCCATGATGTTGCTTATGTTGCGCATGGACTATTCAGTTTGTATATTTTGCTTATTTTTTTCATAGTTCCATACAACTTCTTCCTGTTTTCTCGATTGATCTGTGTTCAGTTTTTCAAGGCCTATCCACTGTGCCAACTTGTAACTAAATCTGAGGGGGGTGCGATGGGGAGGTTCCCTTGTTAGTATGTATCTTATTAACTGATGGGGCTGGCTTTTTTTGTGATGGGATCTTCAGTTATTATAAAAATCAAGTCTGGATTTGTAAAAACCCTCTTGACGTGTAACAAGACATATATCAACAGAAACGTTGAGCTTCAACGTGTGGGATGGAATCATTCATGATCATCTCATTCGCCCCTACTTATTTCCGCAACGTCGTATTGTACAAACTTATCTACCGTTTAGCAGATTCGAGTTGATTCATTTCCTTGATGATGTATCTCTAGATGCCATCCACTGAGTGTGGTTTATGCACGATGGTCCTCCAACTCACTTCACATGTATATTTCGGCTGCATCTCGACAGCCAGTTTCCGAGTAGGTGGACTGGTTATGCAGGATCCACCGCAGGCTCTACCCGATCTCCAGATTTGAATCAGCCAATGGATTTTTTCATTTGAATAGTTTAAAATCCTTGACGTATTCTACTCCTGTATCCAGTTTCAATGTTCTGAGGGGGTGAATCGAAAACGGATTCGACCAAATACGGAACACACCAGTAGTTTCCCACAAAGTATGGCAAAGCGCGGAAAACAACCTCAGAGGATGCATGGAGGCAGGATGTCGTCACAGCGAGCAATTTTTCTAAATGTAAAAGTGCTTCCTAAACGCATTACTTATGTGCCTGGAATAATTAATCATTTCATACCAGGTAACGAAAACATTTCTGCAGCATTTTGACAGGAATTTTTTGTAATGTTTTGATGTCAAGAATAAATCATTGAAATTTCCGACACATGTTTTTATATGCCCTGTAGCACCATTACAAAAGCTTACTTGCACATATATTTCGGATTTTACAAGAAAAGGGGATTAGCCATGCAACCAAGTTAAGTACTATCTACGTACTAGCAAGAGCTGAAAATCTCTTTTCGAAATTGTCTAATTACAGTAATGTGACCACCTGTCAAAAGGCTGAATACCCACTTTCTGTTTTATAAAAACACAGATCTGAAGAAGGTCATTATAGACCGAAACCGGTAATCTGTGAACAAAAAGTTTGTGATCATAGAAGTAAATTAAAGGAAATTTATTCTATACAGGGTCACTGTTTTATTCGCGACAATGTCGCAGCTTGAGATCCTACTGCTCTTCTTCACTCTCAATGAGGATAGCAATGTCGTCAGCGAATCTTACCATTGACATCTTTTTCACTCTGAATTTTAATGTCTCACTTGAGTCTGCCTTTATTTCCCTCATGGCTTCACCGATGTGTGGATTGAACAGCGTGGGGCGAAAGACTGTCTTACACTCTTTTTAATATAAGCACTTTGTTCTTCGTCTCTCTCTCTCTTATTGCTCCTTCATGGTTCTTGTACATATTACGTATTCCTCATTTTTGCCTATAGCTTACCCGTATTTTTCTCAGAATTTCAAACATCCTACATTTTCGAACGCTTTCTCCAGGTCAATAAATCCTATGAACGTGTCTTGATTTCTGTTCACCGGCCAATGTGGCCGAGAGGTTCTAGGCGCTTCAGTCTGGAATCGCGCTGCTGTTACGGTCACAGGTTCGAATCGTGCCTCGGGCGTGGATGTGTGTGATGTCCTTAGGTTAGTTAGGTTTAAGTAGTTCTTAGTGTAGGGGACTGATGACCTCAGATGTTAAGTCCCGTAGTGCTTAGAGCCATTTGAACCAATTTTGATTTCTGTTCAGTCTTGCTTTCATTATCAACCACAGCGTCAGAACTGCCTCTGGCGCCTTTCCCGTTCCTGAAGCCAAACTAATCGTCATGTAACAGATACGCAATTTTCATTTTCATTGTTCCGTAATTATTCTTTTCAGCAATTTGGATGTATGCGCTGTTAAGCTGACTGTGCCATAGTCCTCGCACTTGTTAACTCTCGCTGTCTTCGGAATTGTGTGGATGATGTTCCGAAAGTTTGACGGTAAATCGCCAAACTTATATACTCTACACACTAACGTGAACAACTGTTTTGTTCCCACTTCTCCCAATGGTTTTAGCGTGCTAAGTGAGCCAATGTTGGTAGTTCATGCTGTAGTGTAGGCGCAAACAGACTACACACTAGAAGCTGCTGAGATTTCTGACGAGCCAGCTGTTGAAGCCGAGCGGTTCTAGGCGCTTCAGTCCAGAACCAGGCCGCTGCTACGGGCGCAGGTTCGAATCCTCCCTCGGGCATGTATGTGTGTGCTGTCCTTGGGTTAGTTAGGTTTAAGTAGTTCTAAGTCTAGGGATGGATGACCTCAGACGGTAAGTCCCATAGTGCTTAGAGCCATTTGAAGCATTTTGCCTCTGGTGCCTTTCTCGTTCCTGAAGCCAAGCTGATCGTCATGTAACAGAGACGCAATTTTCATTTTCATTGTTCCGTAATTATTCTTTTCAGCAATTTGGATACATGCGCCGTTAAGCTGACAGTGCGATAGTCCTCGCACTTGCTAACTCTTGCTATCTTCGAAATTTTGTGTATGGTGTTTTTCCAAAAAGTCTGACGGTAAATCGCCAAACCTATATACTGTACACACTGACCTGAATAATTGCTTTGTTCCCATTTCCCCTAATGATTTTAGCGTGCTAAGTGAGTCAATGCTGGTAGTTCATGCTGTAGTCTAAGTGCCAACTGACTACACGCTAGAAGCTGCTGAGACTTTTACGAGCCGACCGTTGAAGCCGAGCGCTTCTAGGCGCTTCAGTCCGGGACCAGGCTGCTGCTACGATCTCAGGTTCGAATCCTGCCTCAGGCATGTATGTGTCTGCCGTCCTTGGGTTAGTTAGGTTTAAGTAGTTCTCAGTATAGAGGCCTGATGACCTCGGATGTTAACTCCCATAGTGCTCAGAGGAATTTTGACTTCTGACGCGGGGGCGGTGTGTGACCGTGGGCCAAGCTATGATCAGAAGAGTAGCGGCTACTCTCCTCAATACACCGGGAGACGGCGGCTGTGCGACGCGGGGTCGCCTCAGCGGCGGGCACCGGGCAGCGGTCTGTATATGGCGTGTTTACGCGGCCGGCCCTGCTCAAGGTCACACCTATCTGGACCCAAGGTCGACGGCCCTCCGCCTCCGACTGCACCTCCCGCCAGTGCCAGGACGTTTCCATCGTCCGCTCGCTATCTCCGTCTGCCCTGACGGGCCTTATCGCCGTGTTGGCGGCGCTCGCCATTCCGCCACGTCATGCCAGCGTCCTCTTTATCTCTGATGGCTGGTTTCTATCTCTCGCGCATCCGCCCCCCTTGTTTGGCATTAATGTCACGATCTAAGAGATCCCTTACGGGCGGCGACCAGTCTACATCTACATCTACATTGTTACTTTGCAGTTCACACTTAAGTGCCTGGCAGAGGGTTCAAAAAATTGTTCAAATGGCTCTGAGCACTATGGGACTTAAAAAAATCTAAAGTCATCAGTCCCCTAGACTTAGAACTACTTAAACCTAACTAACCTAAGGACATCACACACATCCATGTCCGATGCAGAATTCGAACCTGCGACCGTAGCAGCAGCGCGATTCCAGACTGAAGCGCCTAGAACCGCTAGGCCACTGCGGCCGGCTGCAGAGGGTTCATCGAACCATTTTCATACTACTTCTCTACCATTCCACTTTCGGATGGCCGGTGGGAAAAAGGAACACGTAAACCTTCTGATTTCCTCTTATTTTTTATTGTAACGTCCCCTTAGAAAAATTTCTGAATGACTGTGCTGATAAACATCTTATGTTATTTGATTTTGAAACAGCTGAGCGAAACTGAACGTACTCTGACATTCACTAAAGTGACACACGATATTTTTAGCGCAACGCAATCTGACTTTCAGTAATCCTTACAAAAGAATGGCCCTGACTAACAATAACCTATACCTTTCATGAATTCTTACCTCACAAAAATCTTCGTTACTCGAACTACTGCAATACAGCGAGCGCCAATACTGCCAGCTAAATAAAAGATTCAAACTACTGAAGGCAGTAACTACTGATAGGCATAGTTAGCAAATGAAAGATTTTGATACAGAACAGACAATGTATTCACCCTAATAGTGTTCAAAAGTCATAATATATATACAAGTTCATGACATCCAGTCTTACAAATTTACTGTCTCTGTCCAGATCATCCGCTCACAAAACTCCGCCATCTCACTCCCCACATCCATCACTGCTGGCGGCTCACCTCCAACTGCGCAACGCTTCGCGCTGTTAACAGCCAACTGCCCAATACTACAATAGCAAACAACAATGCAAACCAGCCACAGACTGCACACAACACAGCTAGCGATTTTCATACAGAGCGCTACGTGACGTTACCAATAAAAAAACCTAAACAGCCTACTTGCATTATGATGATCATTCCTCCCTACGTAGGTGCGCGTCAACAAAATATTTTCGCATTCGGAAGAGAAAGTTGGTGATTGAAATTTCGTAAATAGATCTCGCCGCAAAGAACAGCGCCTCTGTTTCAGTGACTGCCACCCCAACTAGCGTATCGTATCAGTGACACTCAAACCCCTATTGCGCGATAACACGAAACGAGCTGCCCTTCATTGCACTTTTTCGATGACCTCCGTCAATCCTACATGGTAAGGATCCCACACCGCGCAGCAATATTTCAGCAGAGGGCGGACAAGTGTAATGCAGGCTGCTGTCTCTTTAGTGGGTTTGCAGCATGTTCTGAGGTTTCTTCCAACAAAGCGCAGTCTTTGTTTTGACTTCCCCACAATATTATCTATGTGGTATTTCCAATTTAAGTTGCTCGTAATTGTAATTCCTAGGTATTTAGTCGAATCGACGGCCCTTAGACTTGTGCGGTTTATCGTATACCCAAAATTTATCGGCTTTCTTTCAGTAACCATGAGCATGACCTCGCACTTTCCTTTGTTTAGTGCCAATTGCCACTTTTCGCACCAAACAGAAATTCTATCTAGATCATTTTGTAATTTCTTGATGCAATAATTTGCCAACAGCCGTACGTACTGTAGAAATTTATTTTATTTCATGAACTTCTATGTGCTACCAGTTTCGGCATTATATTGATGCCTTCTTCAGGCCCCAAACGTCATAGTCGTAAAATCGCTGTACACGGAAGGAGTATAGCGATTTTACGACTGTGACGAGTGGAGCCTGAAGATGGCATCAATATAATGCCGAAACTGGTAGCACATAGAAGTTCATAAAATAAAATAAATTTCTACAATACATACGGCTGTTGGTAAATTATTGCATCAAAAAGTTCATGCCAACGGTCGTCCCACGATCTTTAATGTATCAACGAAGATTTCATTTTGTAATTGGAATTGATCTTCTGATGATTTTACTAGACGGTAAATTACAACGTCATCTGCAAGCAGTCTAAGGGGGCTGCTCAGGTTATCACCTATATCATTTATGGAAATCAGGAACAGCAGAGGACCTATGACACTACCTTGCGGAACGCCATATATCACTTCTGTACTACTCGATGATTTACCGTCTGTCACTACGAACTGTGACCTCTCTGAGAGGAAATCACGAATCCAGTCACACAACTGAGACGATGTTCCACATGCACACAATTTGATTAATAGTCGCTTGTGAGGAACGGTATCAAAAGCCTTCTGGAAATCTAGGAATATGGAATCGATCAGTCAGGAGTATATCGCGTTTGTAATGAACAAGTAGTACCTCCAATCCGCTAGACTGTCGCAGGTAAGGAACCCATAATAATCCAGTTCCATAAAGCAGGTTGTTGTGGTGGTCTACAGTCCGAAGAATGGTTTGAAGCAGCTGTCCACGCTACTCTATTCTGTGCCAGCATCTCCGAATAGTCACTACAACACCTACATCCCTTTGAATCCACATATCACATTCAATCCTTCGTCTCTCTCCGCAATATTTACTTTCTCTGCCACACTTACAGAACTGGAAAGTCCTTCAAGACTCAGGATGTGTCCTTTTAGCCGATCCATTCTTTTGGCCTGATTGTGTCATAAATATATTTTTACACCGATTCATTAATTCCTTGTTAGTTACTCGATGTAAAGAGCTAAACTTCAGCATTATTCTCTAGCAGCACATGTCAAAAAGCTTCTATTCTGTTCTCGTCTGAACTTCTTATAGCCTACCTTCATTTCCACACAAGGCTACAGTCCGGAGAAATACCTTTACAAAAGACTAACATTTTAATTTATTTATGTTGGATTCCGTACGTCTTCCGAGTGCAGTGACCATTGGATACACAAATAAGAGCATGAAGTGATCAGTCTCGAATAACCTGAATTTATTGCAGATCAAATTCGACAATAAAGTAGCCATCATCACTGATACAGGTAACAGAAACAAATGTTTGTCATTAACTTTTTTATACCTGGGATTCACAGTCATGTAGAACTTTATAAAAGACATCATATTTACGTCAGTGACTGTAACACTTTCTTTATTTCACGATTGCAATTTCGGCCTTAGTCCATTATCAAGTGCAGCCGAAAAATACTGCAACTCGAATGTCTTTAATAGTAACTGCATTTACCATTCTGTATAATCGGCCGAATATCAAGATACACACCGAGTTTGTTAAATAATTTGTACACTTTCTGTATTTTTCAGCTGCACTTGATAATGGCCTAAGGCCGAAATTGCAATCGTGAAATAAAGAAAGTGTTACAGTCACTGGCGTAAATGTGATGACTTTTAAATATGTTTGTGTTTGTATTCACATTGTGAATTTATTTTTTATAAGTTATTTGGTAACCTCTAATACTAACAGTGTATGTTACGTATGTATGCGCCAATTTCGATGTTATGACATGCACCTATCTTGATATTTTTACAAAATAAAGTTCAGCTTGCCTGTTTAACCACACAGGCTGCGCTCTAGGTCGAGCTGACCAAACCGTTGGTGCTGCTGTAGACTGTACACGATAGCTTCAGTTCATATTCGTATTCTGTCGGATATGCTGCTGCTTTTTCTTAATATGTTTATGGGTGTGACTATGCATTCAAATTTGAAAGATGCATGTGTTTAAGCATAAGCCTAATGTGACCACATTGGGTGATGATGGTACATACACTGAAGTGACAAAAGACGAGGGATAGCGATACACACTGAAACGTCCCCTTTGAACAATTTATACAAGACTGTGCTTAAACTGACACACAATATTATTTAGCGCAACGCAATCTGACTATCAAAGATCCCTGCAAAAGAATGGCCCTGAGTAACATTAAACTATACCTTTCAGAAATCACTTACCTCACAAAAATCTTCATTACTCGAACTACTGCAATACAGCGAGCGCCACTACTGCCAGCTAAATAAAAGATTCAACCTACTGAAGGCACTAACTACTGATAGAGATAGTTAGCAAATGAAAGATATTAATAGAGAACAAACAATGTATTTACCTTAATATCATCACAAGTCATAATATATGTAATTTCAAAACTCCGCCATCTCTCTCCTCACATCCACCACTGCTGGCGGCTCACCTCTAACTGCGCAACGCTACGCGCTGTTAACATCTAGCTGCCCCTCTACAATGGCAGACAACAATGCAAACTAGCCACAGACTGCACACAGCACAGCCAGTGATTTTCATACAGAGCGCTACGTAACGTTGCCAATAAGAAAACATAAACAGCCTACTTACAACACATATGCAGATGGCGACAGTATCGCGTGCACAGATATAAAAGGGCAGCGAATGGATGGAGTTGTCATTCTACATCTACGTTGGGCAAGAGATTCGCGATAAACGCAAGCTAAGTAAGGAGCCAATGCAGTAGAGTACTCTCTGTGAAACCGAATTGGAATCCCATCAAGATCTGGCGATTTATTTATTTTCAAGCCATTCAGCTGCTTCACAACCCCAGGTATGTCTATCACTATGCCCTCCATACGGGAATCTGTACGAGACTCAAACGGCGGTATGTTTGTACGATCCTCCTGCGTGAAAGATTTCTCAAATGCTAAATTTAAAATTTCAGCTTTCGTTTTGCTGTCATCCGTTGCCAGGCCAGATTGATCTGTGAGTGACTGGATGGAAGCCTTCGACCCGCTTACCGATTTTACGTAAGACCAGAATTTCCTTGGGTTTTCAGCAAGATCTTTTGCTAAGGTGTGGTTGAATGCTTCGCGCATCGCTCTTTTTACAGCAGCACGAATCTCAACTAACTTTTGCCTGTCCTTATCCTCCCGACTTTTCTTGTACCGCGAGTGCAACTGCCTTTGCTTCCTGAGCATTCTCCAAATTGCGCTGTTAAACCACGGTGGGTCTTTTCCGTCCGTAACCCACTTTTTCGGCACATACTTGTCCAATATACGATTTACAATGTGTTTAAAATTTGCCCATAATTCTTCCACGTCCATCGTACCGGAAGCAAATGAAGTCGATTCATTTACTAAGTGGGATGCTAACAACTGCTTATCTACTCTTTCTAGTAAGAATACTCTCCTAGCCTTCTTGACCGACTTTTTAACTTTCGTAACCATAGTCGTAATGACAACATCATGATCACTAAATCCGTGTCTCAGCGCTGACACCGTCGACGAGGTCTGGTCTGTTCGTGGCTACCAGATCTAAAATATTTCCATTACGCGTTGGCTGTCTATTTAGCTGCTCAAGACAGTTTCCGGATAATGTGTTCAAAAGTAATTCACACGACGGCTTATCTGTACCACCTGTAATGAATCCATATGCATCCCAGTCGATACTAGGTAGGTTGAAGTCGCCTCCGACTAATACAGCATGATCCGGGTACTTCTGCGATAGGTGGCCGGTAATAACACCCCACAATTAACTTTATTTCCCCTAGCCCTGTTAGACTTGTCCAGATAAATTCACAATCACACTCTACTTCGACCCCAGTAGACACAATATTTTTGTCAACTGCAATGAAGACACCACCTCCTACGGTGTCTAATCTGTCTTTCCGATACACGTTCCAGCCCTCACTAAATATTTCAGAACTTCCTATCTCAGGGTTCAGCCAGGTCTCAGTCCCGAGAATAATTTGAGCGCCACACGCTTCCTGGAGGGCAGTAAATTGAGGAACTTTATTAGGAACACTCTGAAAATTTACTGCTAATATCTTGATAGCTGAAGTGTCTTTACACTGAGCGCGTCCTGATTTCCCTGCCTGCACGTCGACTGGTGAGTGTTCATCAGGACACCTCGCACTGCTGCCTAGCCTAAAAAACCCCCATGTGCAGGCCACAAGTACTCTGCTACCCGAGTAGCCGCTTCCTTTGTGTAGTGCCCCCCTGACCTATCTAGGGGCGTCCTACAATTCCCCACCCAATAGTGCAAGTCTAGAAATCTGCAGCCAAGACCGTCACAGAGTCGACGAAGCCTCTGGTTGAGACACTCCACTCGGCTCCAAACAAAAGGACCCCGTTCCATTCTGGGAACGATGCTGCAAATAGAGAGATCTGCTTACACCCCACGTGCGAGGCCAGCGGTCTTCACCAAATCCGCCAGCCGCCCGTACGAACTGAGGATCGCCTCAAACCCAAGCGACAGGCATCATTGGTGCTGACGTGAGCAACTACTTGCAGACGACTGCACCCCGTACGCTCGATAGCCGCAAGCAAGGCCGCCTCCACATCTTAGATTAGGCCCCCCGGCAGACAAACCGAGTGCACGTTGGATTTCTTTCCAACCCTGTACGCTATTTCCCTAAGGGACTCCATCACCCGCCTAACGTTGGAGCTCCCAATAACCAGCAAGCCTTTGCCCCCGTGTGCCTGCTCGGGCCCTGCTGAAGGAGCGGCCACCTGCCCACTGACAGGAGGAACGGGCGAGGCCAGCCGGCCAGCCTCCACATTGGCCCTCCGCCTCGAGCGAGGCGAACGCGTTGCAGTCCGCCACTCACCCTGAGGTGAGGGCGACCCCAATGCGCCGGGTACACTAGAAGGTGCCTCGGTGACTGAGTCAGCGGAAGCAGCAAGCGACACCTGGGGTGTCTCAAGCAACGCGCCAGGCCCTCCGCCGTCGCTGCACCTCGAGGCAGCAGCCTGAAGGCGGCTGACCGTGGCCAACAGCACGCTCAGCTGCTCGCGAACCGCGGCCAGTTCCTCCTGCGCCCGCACACAGCACGCACACACCCTATCCATCCCACTGCTAATATCTAACGACTCCGCGAATTTATACTCTACGGCTATCAATAAGCAATATTACTCCTCTCAGATACGAGAATACGCAAGGATTTTACGTAATTAAATAAGCAAGCGCACAAACACTCGGAAAGAAATTAAGAATCAAACTACAGAACAAATATGACAGCTAAATACGCGACTCGCTACTGCACTGCTGCTGCACTGATACTTCACCAGCGGCTGCTCAAGGCCCATTTGTACTCATGTGATTCATGTGAAGAAAAAATGGTTCAAATGGCTCTGTGTACTATGGGACTTAACATCTGAGGTCATCAGTCCCCTAGACTCAGAACTACTTAAACCCAACTAACCTAAGGACATCACACACATCCATGCCCGAGGCAGGATTCGAACATGCGACTGTAGCTGCAGCGCGGTTCCGAACTGTAGCGCCTGTAACCGCTCGACCACAGCGGCCGGCTCATGTGAAGAGGTTTCCGATGTGACTATGACCGCGTGACGGAAATTAACAGACTTTCAACGTGGAATGGTAGTTGTAGCTAGAAGCATGGGACATGCCGTTTTGGAAATCGTTGGCAATTCAGTATGAGGTGCATTCAAGTTCTAAAGCCTCCGATTTGTTTTCTAATTAACTACTCATCCGAAATCGATTAAACTGCCGTTACTTCTCGACGTATTCGCCCTGCAGACGTACACATTTTTCACAACGCTGACGCCATGATTCCATGGCAGCGGCGAAGGCTTCTTTAGGAGTCTGTTTTGACCACTGGAAAATAGCTGAGGCAATAGCAGCACGGCTGGTGAATGTGCGGCCACGGAGAATGTCTTTCATTGTTGGATAAAGCCAAAAGTCACTAGGAGCCAGGTCAGGTGAGTAGGGAGCATGAGGAATCACTTCAAAGTTGTTATCACGAAGAAACTGTTGTGTAACGTTAGCTCGATGTGCGGGTGCGTTGGCTTGGTGAAACAGCACAAGCGCAGCCCTTCCCGGAAGTTTTTGTTGCAGTGCAGGAAGGAATTTGTTGTTCAAAACATTTTTGTAGGATGCACCTGTTACCGTAGTGCCCTTTGGAACGCAATGGGTAAGGATTACGCCTTCGCTGTCCCAGAACATCGACACCATCATTTTTTCAGCACTGGCGGTTACCCGAAATTTTTTTGGTGGCAGTGAATCTGTGTGCTTCCATTGAGCTGAATGGCGCTTTGTTTCTGGATTGAAAAATGGCATCCACGTCTCATCCATTGTCACAACCGACGAAAAGAAAGTCCCATTCATGCTGTCGTTGCGTGTCAACATTGCTCGGCAAAATGCCACACGGGCAGCCATGTGGTCATCCGTCAGCATTCGTGGCACCCACCTGGATGACACTTTTCGCATTTTCAGGTCGTCATGCAGGATTGTGTGCACAGAACCCACAGAAATGCCAACTCTGGAGGCGATCTGTTCAACAGTCATTTGGCGATCCCCCAAAACAATTCTCACCACTTTTTCGATCATGTCGTCAGACCGGCTTGTGCGAGCCCGAGGTTGTTTCGGTTTGTTGTCACACGATGTTCTCCCTTCATTAAACTGTCGCACCCACGAACGCACTTTCGACACATCCATAACTCCATCACCACATGTCTCCTTCAACTGTCGATGAATTTCAATTGGTTTCACACCACGCAAATTCAGAAAACGAATGATTGCACGCTGTTCAAGTAAGGACAACGTCGCCATTTTAAGTATTTAAGACAGTTCTCATTCTCGCCGCTGGCGGTAAAATTCCATCTGCCGTACGGTGCTGCCATCTCTGGGACGTATTGACAATGAACGCGGCCTCATTTTAAAACAATGCGCATGTTTCTATCTCTTTCCAGTCCGGAGAAAAAAAATCGGAGGCCTTAGAACTTGAATGCACCTCGTACTCCGAGATCCACAGTGTCAAGAGTGCGCCGAGGATATCATGTTTCAGGTATTACCTCTCATCACGGACTACACAGTGGCCGACGGCCTTCACTTAATGACCAAGAAAACCGGCGATTGCGTTGAGTTGCCAGTGCTAATAGACAAGCAACACTGCATGAAATAACCGCAGAAATCAATGTGGGACGTATGTCAAACTTATCCGTTAGGACGACGCGGCAAAATATTGAGTTAATTAGCTACGACAGCAGACGACCGAAACGAGTGCCTTTGCTGACTGCACGACGTCGCCTGCAGCGCCTCTCCTGGACTCGTGACCATATCGGTTGTAACCTACACGACTGGAAAACCGTGGCCTGGTCAGATGAGTTCCGATTTCAGTTGGTAAGATCTGATGGTAGGGTCCGAGAGTGGCGTAGACACCAAGAGGCAATGCATCCAAGTTGTCAACAAAATGATGCTCAAGTTGGTGGTAGGTCCATAATGGTAAGCGGTGTGCTTACATGGAATAGACTGGGTCCTCTGGCCCAAATAAACCGATCACTTACTGCAAATGGCTCTGTTCGGTTACTTGGAGACCATTTGCAGCAATTCATGGATTTCATGTTCCCAAACAAAGATGAAATTTTAAGGACCACAGTTGCTCGCGACAGGTTTGAAGAACATTCTGGACAACTGGCGCGACGTGAATCCCATCGACCATTTGTGGGACATAACCCAGAGGTTAATTCGTTCACAAAACCCCGCACTGGTGACACTTTCCCAATTACGGACGGCTGTAGAGGCAGCATGGCTCAATGTTTCTGCAGGGGACTTCCAACGACATGTTGAGTTCATGCTACGTCGAGCTGCTGCACAACATCAGGCAAAAGGACGTATTCCATGTGTTGTGTCACCGCCAGACACCACACTTGCTAGGTGGTAGCCTTTAAATCGACCGCGGTCCGTTAGTATACGTCGGACCCGCGTGTCGCCACTATCAGTGATTGCAGACCGAGCGCCGCCACACGGCAGGTCTAGAGAGACTACCTAGCACTCGCCCCAGTTGTACAACCGACTTTGCTAGCGATGGTTCACTGACAAAATACGCTCTCATTTGCAGAGACGATAGTTAGCATAGCCTTCAGCTACGTCATTTGCTACGACCTAGCAAGGCGCCATTACCAGTTACTATTGATACTGTAATCATGTACCGTCAAGAGCGACGCTCATCATTAATGGATTAAAGTTAAGTATTTCACCTGCTACGTCCGTTTTTCTAAAGTCTAAATTCCTCGTCCTGTTCCAGACCTCACGCCAGCCTGCGTGAGCTAAAACGCGTGCCTTTCGGCTTCCTCTCATACCCGGTGTTGGCTCTCCTGCCAACCCACAACACCATGACTTTTGTCACCTCAGTGTATTTTTCGCATTGGTACTTTTGCTGCGTATCACTGTTTTGTATATGTTTGTATCTTATTTCTTCCTGTTACCTTTAGTACTAATAATAGCTATTCTACGGTCGAAATCGATGTCCAATAAACTAAGATTATTCGCGACTAATCACTGCATTCTTCCGTTCAAATTCATATTTGCTGTTAACAATTACCTCTTTTACAGAAACCCTTTTCATGTTATTGCCAGTCTGCATTTTATATCATCTCTACTTCGACCATCGTCAGTTACTTTGCTTCCCAAATAGCGAGACCCATCTACTACATTTAGTGCGCGGTAAGTGACGGAAGAAAATCATAGTAAAGACTAAGGATTGGACCGTAGGCCTTGATATTTACCATCTGACTCTTTCTCACTTACAAGAAAGAAGAAACGCTGATACACGTTTAACGTCTCTTTACGTCGATGGCGACGTCATTAGCGACAAGCACAAGATCGTTTTGGGCAAGGATGTGAAAGGAAATTTGCTGTGTCCTTTCAAAGGAAGCATCCTAGCATTCGCTTAAGCTATTTAGGAAATCACGGAAATCCTAAATCTGGATGGCTGGACGGGGTTTGAAGTGTCATCCTGCCGAATGGGAGTCCAAAATGCGCCACCTCGCTCACTTACAGCATCAGTTCGGGTTTTTTTGCACTACATTTCCTACATGAAATTTTCTGTCGTCACAAATACGTTCTTAGCGATGCGGGGAGTCTCGTTTTATATATATAGTAAACATGCAGTATCTAATCAGAGGCATCTGGACACCCATTAGTGGGCATTAGTATGGGGTGTGTCCATCTTTCGCCTTGGCTTAAACTCTCCTAGGGACACTTGCAATGGTATGTCTGAATATCTGTGGAGGAATGGCTGCCCCTTCTTCCCCAAGTTCCGCAACCAGAGCAGGTACTGGTGTTGGACACTGAGATCTGGAACAAAGTTGACGTTCTAGCTCATCCAGGCATTGGTGCATGTCATAGCATCGAAAACTAGAACATGTCACAGGGACCTGTTGGTCGGTGCATGTGACCAAATTCGGGGCAGCCAGATACCTTTCCATAATTTCTCTGGCGTGAAGGATTGAAGGATGACTAAAGATGGGTAGTTTAGTTTGTAAGTAGGATGCAGTTTTTCAGCAATATCAGTAGTAGTAGTATACGCAGCAATTTCAAGTTCACGGCCACCCCGGTGCCAGGGGCAAGCCCACTCGCATTAGCTCGGTGGGTGTGACCAGACAAAAGTAGGTTTAAATATCTTCTGGCACACCTGTAACGCTGCAGAAGTGTAGCTGGATAGGTTAGTTAGTACAGTAAACCTAGTAGTAAAACTGCTGTTGCCCATAGAGTAGCTTATACTTCCTGTAGCGGTAGAGAAGCTAACACTTGTTGTAATAGTTAATACGTTGCTAACAACTGCAATGCAAAAGATACGACACAGAAATGTATTAGGTGGTGGGTTAATGCAGTATTGATAATGTTGTTGTGGAAATAAAGAATAAAAAAATGGATGGTAACCACTCCAATGCTTCCTGTAAACAAAATGGTTCAAATGGCTCTGAGCACTATGGGACTCAACTTCTGAGGTCATTAGTCCCCTAGAACTTAGAACTAGTTAAACCTAACTAACCTAAGGGCATCACACACATCCATGCCCGAGGCAGGATTCGAACCTGCGACCGTAGCGGTCTCGCGGTTCCAGACTGCAGCGCCTAGAACCACACGGCCACTTCGGCCGGCTATCACTCGACAGATTTACTCATATCTCAACAAGGTTTTGTTTCTGTACACATGTTTACAGGACTCTCTTTTAGTTTCGACTTATACTGTTACCTGTAAGAGTGTCGGACTTTTTTTTTTTTAATTGACCTGTAGATGGTTTCTGTGGCTTGGAGGCTGAGTGGTAGAGTGCCAGATCACGAACTGAAATTCTTCGGGTTCGATCTTCAGTCAGTCCAAGTATTTACCTGTCATTGTTGAAGCGAAAAATACTGAGTTGCAACGTGGTCCGGCGTTCACGTTAATGACTATGACTAACGGGTTAGTAAGCTCAAAAGTCGGAGAAAAGCAACCTCGAATACCAGAGCCAGTAGGACTTTATCCACTGTGTTGCTGAAGCACACCTTCGAGTTGATGAGAGCTTTAAGTTTTCTTTAATATGATTTCTACCTCGGATGTAATGCCTGTTAAAGAGACTTTGGCTGCGCAGGATGTAGTGCTGATTTACTAAAACCGCTCGATAAAGCTGGAAGCGGTGAAATCCTGTTCTTACGCGAAAATGAGTAGCATTCTATTTCATGTAAGAAATTATTATCATGAGTGTTGCTAAACAGAGGAAGAGTATAATTTTTTTCTTTTTTCTTATGATGATAATAAATACAGACAGACAACAACTGTGGACAAATGTGCACAATGACAAGGTCGCAGAATCTTACATCTTCAGATCCAGTATCCTGACCCATTCCATCACTTTATTCGATTCTTGGTAAATGTCCACTATGTACATTCAAAGAGGACAGTCAACAACGATACCTTGTTGAAAAGGGGACTGTCAATAACGATGTAGTAGACTCTGTAAGGATGCACCAGAGTCACAGTTTCAGACTTAGCCTATTCACCCTCGCCGCCGGCCGTTGTAGCCGAGCAGTTTTAGGCGCTTCAGTCTAGAACCGCGCAGCCGCTACGGCCGCAGGTTCGAATCCTGTCTCGGGCATGGATGTGTGTGATGTCCTTAGGTTAGTTAGGCTTAAGTAGTCCTAAGCCTAGGGGACTGATGACGTCAGATGTTAAGTCCCGTAGTGCTCAGAGCCATTTGAACCATTCACCCTCGCCGCAGTGGTCACAATGGTTCCCGCCAGATCACCGAAGTTTCGTGCTCTCGGGCTTGGCTAGCACTTGGATGGGTGACCATCTGTGTTTGGCGAGCGCTGTTGGCAAGAGGGGTGCATTCAGCCCTTGTGAGGGCAACTGATGAGCTTACTCGATTCAGAAGCGAGGATGTGATGTCTAGGAATCCTGCATACTCGGTTCGCTAGACAAACTATCAAACAACTCGTATTAATGAGTTTTATTATAACAAGACAAGTACAAATACTTACCTTTGATAGATGTGTCGCAAACAAAGTGTGATATACAAAATAATCAGTCTTCTTCAGAACAGACAAACACAGGTCTGTGCTATGTAGAGATGGCTAATGATAGAGGCTACAATGCTTCGGCTAATGAAGCGGCTAACGTTGAAACTGCTATCGAAGTGGGCTGCCACCAATGGGGCGCGGTGATTATGTCCTTTTCACCTAGGGTCTGCTGCTGTCACGTTGTCATCCTGGACTGAGGTCGGTCAGCGTGCGATTAGCTGACCTCTTCTCACAGCCATCTCTTCTCTGTCGTTCCCCACTGGCATACCGGCGCTGATTTTACGCCGTAACAGACAACGGCCTGGAGAGTGGTGTGCTGACCACATGCTCATCCATATCCGCATCCAGTGACACCTATGAGCTGAGGATGACGCTGCGGTCGGTTGAACGGAGTCTGAGTACTTTGTTTTTTAGCCTGACCACACCTGTGCAGCATACAGATGAGCATTAATAAAACCGCAGACTGCAGGGACGGATTCTTGACTGTAAATGGAGGAAAAAAAGGTCCTACAAACACGTATCCGAAAATGCGAAGTTGCCACGGTAGATGGCAGAATGAAAGTTCCTCTGACCGTTGCTGATAATCATGCCATTCGTTGTAGGTGATAGGGATAGTAGCGGTTGTCATGCAGCACACACATAATCGCACCCGGGCTTATATCGAGTTGGCGGGCCACTTGCCTGGAGCTTATCCTAGGGTTCTTCTCAATATCCTATAACCTGGTCCTCCAAATTTGGTGTACGCACAGTGCGCCGCCTCCCTGCACGTTCTTCTGACAGGAACCACGATCACACGAACGTCCAAAAAGGGCTTGAAATGTTGTGCGATGTGGTTGGTGTCTCTGAGGGTACTTGTTTTCTTACAGCCGTCCAGTCTATCGACCGTTTCCGTCTGCTCGGCCGTACACGAACACCATCTCGGCTTGTTCCCGATATGAATACCGGACCACTCCACTGCTTACATTACGCTACGTCAATCACACAGCCTGCAACACACAAGGAACACATGGCACGTGATGGGACTTTCATTCGTCAGCTCCCTCTACCGTGGCAACGATACATTTAAAGACATAGGATGAAATTACAATGAAATAAACACCCCCAGCTTCATACATGCGTTGATATAAGTCAACGGGAACAATTGAAAATGTTTGCCCAGATCGGGACTCGAACTCGGGATCTCCTGCTTACATGGAAGATGCTGTATCCACAATTTTTTTTTTAAATCTCATTTTTTGTTCTATATATTGTTCGTTGAATTTTTTCGTGGTGGACGTCCGATGACACCCGTTCAGGTTGTTCGTTGATCCGCTCACTCAGTTTTTTTTATTACAGAGGGTAGCTAAACCCTCTGACCGAACACGCTGAGCTACCGTGCCGGCATCCACATGAGCCACCGAGGTCACAGCGGATAGTGCGACTGCAGGGACGTATCTCTGACACGCCTCCCGTGAGACCCACATTCGCAACTTTTTGTCCGGCACTGTATTCATAGTGCTCCTGCCCATTGTACTCATTACTCGCGGCTTTAACGCCGATTCCCGTAAGAGTTCGGGCACTGTTTGTGCATCCGCACAGAAGAAGATAGTCAAATGGCCGGTGAGCCTTTCCTAAGATGGTATCTGTTCTTTCGGACATGTCAGAAAGAACAGATACCATATATATATATATATATATATATATATATATATATATATATATATATATATATATATGGTCATAGGATTTTTCCCTCCATTTCCAGTTAGCATAATCTGGAAGATAGAATCCTTGTGTCAGCACGGAATGGCTATCAAATAGATGTTTGTTGACTACTGAAGACCCCACTGGATTTCCCATGGATAGTTGACACTGAAGCAGGTTTCAACAAGGTTGTTTGCTGTGTGCCGCGACGGTTTCCTTGATTTCTGCTTGCACAATGTCTCGATGCAAGGGAAGCTTAGGACATCTGTGTTCTTCCAGATTTTCAGGTGAGCTTCTGATATCCTTAGAACTGGAGGTGGGATGTTGATGTGAAGAGAAAGCCATAGAGTGTTTGTACTCCAAAAACATTACGTATTATTCACATTGTCTCACTGAGGTGCATGTTTACCTACTCAATGTGAGCACCTTTGATCCAAGTTGGACAGCAGATGAGAGGGCTAAGGCTGTGGATCTTAAAGTATAAGCACCAGCTCCCCATGAGTTACCAGAAAGCTTTTGAAGAACTTTATTTTTCGTTTTGAATGTAGCAGTTATTTGAGAGATCCTCCTTGGAAGTTCTATTTAATGTTATTATTATGTATTTTGCTGAACTACAGGACGAGAAGACTAACTCTGGGTGCCGGCAGGAGTGGCCGTGCGGTTCTAGGCGCTACAGTCTGGAACCGAGCGACCGCTGCGGTCGCAGGTTCGAATCCTGCCTCGGGCCTGGATGTGTGTGATGTCCTTAGGTTGTAACTAGTTCAGATTTTTTTTATTGGTAACGCCACGTAGCGCTCTATATGAAAATCACTGACTGTGCTGTGTGCAGTCTGAGGCTCGTCGGCATTGTCGCAATAGTAGCTATTGTAGTGTTGGGCAGTTGGCTGTTAACAGCGCGTAGTGTTGCGCAGTTGGAGGTGAGCCGCCAGTAGTGGTGGATGTGGGAAGTGAGATGGCGCATTTTTGAGAACGGATGATCTGGACGTGTATCCATCAGAGACAGTACATTTGTAAGACTGGATGTCATGAACTGGTATATATAATATGACTTTTGAACAATATTAAGGTAAATACATTGTTTGTTCTCTATCAAAATCTTTCTTTTGCTAACTGTGCCTGTCAGTAGTTAGTGCCTCCAGTAGTTTGAATCTTTTATTTAGCTGGCAGTAGTGGCGCTCGCTGTATTGCAGTAGTTCGAGTAAGGAAGATTTTTGTGAGGTAAGTGATTTGTGAAACGTGTAGGTTAATGTTAGTCAGGGCCATTCTTTTGTAGGAATTTTTGAAAATCAGATTGCGTTGCGCTAAAAATATTGTGTGTCAGTTTAAGCACAGTCATTTTTAATTTTTCTGAGGGGACGTTACATATGTCGACCCTTAGCCAAGGATACCTCACTGGAATCTTCTGATTTTTTCTTGTAGTTTGTGTAATTAGTGTAGCTATTGTTTATTGCTAGCGCGTAATTATAGAGAGAATTTCCTTTGTAGTTGCAGTCTTTCATTGTCGTACAGTAAAACAGTTGTGACATGCATGAGGATTTGCACCAAGTATTTCGCAGCTGCGGTTGCGATTAACTAGGTATTATTTTTCAGTTCTATGTTAATGTGTTTTCTTGTTTTTGCTCTTCAAATTGTGCTTTTCCGTGTTATCGTGTGAAATATTGTGACAATTATGGCGTGTGAAAAACGTAATACTAGGCTCCAAAGTAAACTGAGAAATGACAGTGAAGACGAAAGCAGTGTGTTAGCGCCACCGAGTAATGAATTAACTAATGTTCAACATAGTAATTTGGTAATTGTGCATAGGAAAATGGAGCGGGCGGCAAATCATGGTGTAGACAGTGAAACAATTAGTGAATAGGGAAGCATTATCGATCGATCGGTCGGCAACAGCTTCCCTCAGGAATCCGAAATGACAGGACACAATCTCGCAAATACTGTAGATTCAGGTTTTGGGTCCTCACCGTTTTCTCAAATAAGTCAAGACACATTTTCTGCTTGTCAAAATGCGAATGTTTCCGGTGCAAATGCACTGCCGAAAAGCATAGAGGAACAGATTCCAGGCACTAATTCATTATTATTGCAATTAATGCAACAAATGAAACAATATAAGAGACAAACACAGCAACAGTTAGACACAATGGAACAAAATCTTCAAAAGTTAGACACAATGGAACAAAATCAAAGACAAACACAGCAAACGTTAGACGCAACGGAACAAAATCAAAAACAGTCACAGCAACAGCTTCAAAAGTTAGACACCACGCTTGAACAAACACGTGATGGTTTAATTGCTGAGTTATTTAAAATCGAATCTAAATGTCAAAAAGACTGTAATGACGTAAAACACAAATTTGTGAACATTTTCAACCTATTTTTTCGCTTCATGAAAATGCATTACAGAATCACGAAGCAGCCATAAAGGAACTGCAAATTATTGTTCATGAAAATCACGACATCTTGCAAGCTAAAATTGACTCAGCTGCATCTACTGATTCCGTTACGCAACTTGCAAAAACTCAGGAAAAATTAAAGGACACAGCGGATACGATTTCAAAACAAATGGACACTCTGAAACTTGGTTCAGAAAAACACACTAAGGAAATCAGTTCACTATCGGAGAAAGTAGCCAAACTTTCTGATCAGTTCACTAACTCATCTACGAAGGTAGATGATACTCTAAATGGCACAAGGCCGGTAGTCTTTAATGACAGAGAAGAGTATAAACAAATTAGAAAATTCAAACAAAATCAGAATCAAATCAATATACAGTACAAAAAAGAAATCCGGGAAGTACAAGATCAGTTAGCACAAGTAATATAAGAATTACATATTTCAGAGGAGACTCGCGCTCCTACACGGTAAGAGAGACTTAAATATACGGAAAAGTCACAAAATAATAACACAGGGCATTTCGGAAATTATGAAAGAAATTGGCAAGGCGCACTGAATTTTGAGATTGAACCGCCGAAACGAAGTAACAATGACCGATATGTGACTTGCCGACATGATGATTTTGACTATAAGCTGTTCATTACTACATGTAAATTCAAAACATTTAAGAATTCTGGCAACGACATTCATCCACAATCATGGCTCCATCAATTCTCTCATTGTTTTCCTCCCAATTGGTCATTGGAGCACAGGTTAGAATTTATGTGTGGCTACTTAGAGAATGAACCAGCTATAAGAATGCGATCGGTCATTCACGATTGTCACAGTGAAGAATTTTATCATACCTTCCTCTCAGCATATTGGTCTCAAACTACACAAGACCGAGTAAAACATAACATCATAATGATGAAACATTTCGAACAATCCTAATTTTCTAGTCTTGTCAAATATTTCGAAGACACGTTACATAAGAATCAGTATCTTGCAAACCCATACAGCCCCTCAGAACTCATCCGCATTTGCTTAATCAAATTGCCTGAACATTTACGACACATTATTTTGGCTGGACGTTGCAAAGACGACATTAAAGCATTTCAGGGACTGTTACAAGAATTGGAAATTGACACTGACAATCGTGGGACGCGAAAACAGGAAAACAGTCATTACAGATCACATCCGTCACAATTCCGTGACGACAGAAACAATAACTGGACACGACAAGGCTATTTTTACAACGCAAATGGTGACCAAAGCAGACACCACCCGTATGACAACTGTTGGCAGAATAATATTTACAGAGATAGATCGCATTTCCGTAATAATGAATATGACACAGATAACCAAGGAAACAGACAATATGGGAACCAAAATAATTATAAAATCAAGGGAGACAGAATAACTTCAGACGCAACAGTACACCATGCAGTTACGATTCCGGGAGAAATTCCCACCATATGACCGACAAAAAAGAAACTATGTAAACTACCGAAAAAACGACAGACCTGAATTTCACCAGAACTGGCGAGATTCAAACTGGGCAGGGCTCTCTCGACAAGGTGAATTTGTAGAAGATAGGTCTCCTAATCCTAATAACGACGCGCGCCAACAAAGTGACAGACAATGACTCGCACCACAGGCAGCCACGCGCGCTGGCTGGCTCAGAGAAAAATAACACAGACGCTAACCTTGAGAAAAATTCAAGTATTGTTTACCGATGTATATCGCATGATAATTGGGTTCAAGTTGAAACTCTGAGTACTACGAAGAGTAAAGGATTGCACCACATTTCACATGTAAAACCGTTTATTGAGAGAGTATTTGCCTTTTAACTTAGTCTTTGCTATAAAATTTTTCACTTCACGTTACTAGTACTCTTTGTCACACTTAGAAACTGTTAACATACAACTATGTTTTAAAATTAATTATCCCATCCAGAACCTATGGAACATATTTAGACAGTAATTACAAATTCATTGTTATAGTGAACAAAGGACACAGTGTTACTGTGTGTGTATATTCTTGCTTGTTAGTTGCACGATTACGTAATGAATATATGGCTTACATACTTAGAACATATACTGGCACTGCTAATGAGATTTTAATTCAACATTTTGGTTTACCTGAAGAGACATTCTTTATTTGAAGTACTTACTGTGGGATTAAAGATGACTTAGCACTTGGTTTCTTTCACAACTACATGATTATATCACGACGCTACTAATGTGTGACACAATTTACATTGTTGCTTTTTGCGGTGTATCTGTTTTATATCTGCACAGTTTTTCTGAATTATTATGGAAAGTAAAACATGTTTTAGTAATAACTTTTGTGGTATAGCTACAATGAGACAGCCTTTTTCGTAGCACAACAATACGTTACAGTATAGTACTTTCTTGATCACGGTAATGTACATAATAACTACGCTATCTATATGCATAGCATTTCACTTTTGTTTATCATGAGGTAAGTACATTGACTTCTGCAGAGCTTAGCTTTCGGAGGACGATAACTACGACACTTCCACAGAATTATCTTACAGCAAGATGCACATTTAGCACTAAAGGACACGTATTTGAGTGATTAAATTTGTACTTAAAACATTTATTTTTAAAGATTTTTGAATTACAAAGAAAGGTTTCCGTGATACATTTCATTCCATTGCAGTAACTTGTAACACAAGGGGGTATAATTACATTAATACTAAGGGGGGTACACGCTTACTTTGTGTACCATGTATTTGGCAAGCACAAGGAGCCCTAGCTAATATGGTATTTGCTTATACAACTTTACACATCGGTACCATATTTCTCTAACACATAAATTACACAGCTTTCCGATCATTTAACTGAGAGAGACAAACATTTATTTTACTACATCAGTGACAGATGTTTACGTAATTACACCATTGGATAACTTCACACTTACGAAATTGTATTTTGTCTGTACTTTGTGAACTGTTAATATTTTTTTGGAACCATTGTGATATTATGAGAGCTTTGAATGATATATTTGGTATTTGATCACAATTTTTAAAGTGCGATTGAGGTAGATGACACTATTGAAATGAGCAGAGAATTTTTTTTTTAGGTTTTGAAATTACTGCAGAAAGCTACGACGTTTGAGATTTGACAAAGGTGTTATGATGTTATTATTACGACGACGATGTGTATTATGCTGTTGCGGTATGTTTATGATCAATAAGCTGATGCTATATGAAGAATTTGCTTATGCTACGTATCTGTTATGATGAAATATTGAAGAAGTGTTGATGTATATATATATATATATATGTGTGTGTGTGTGTGTAATAAGGTAAGGAATAATGAGTAGTGGTTAGGGACTCTGGTTTGTGAAAAAGGTTGTTGGAAACCAAGAATCGTACTTTAAGAGTTATGAAATGTATGTAAATGCATGAATGTATTACACTGCCAATGAAAATTTTTTGGAGACTGTTATATTAATAGGATTTTGTTTCTACACAATTGTAAAGCGAATTCTTGAACTGTGAAATTTTTTTTATATGAGACTGTCACTGTAGTGCAAACTGCTGCTGTAAATATTTTGGTAAGAAAGCCAAGTGACATTGACGTAATGCGCTGTGGGCGCAAAGCTATGTGACAGTCGCCTCGAACAAAAAGGGGCTGTGCCTTTCAGAGGCACAAAAAAAAAGGAGAGGCCATTAACCACGTTATTGACATTCCTTTCTAGAAAGCATCGTAAATACGACACACTCATTACTTGGAAAGATACTTACATCTGCACACCTGATTATGACAAGTGTCTTTCTACGAGAATTGAAAGAATTTCTACTAACTTATGAAATTCCACATGACTATTGAATGATATTTTTATGTTTTGCTTTGTACATGGTTGCTTATTTCATTTGATATCTGGTTTCCAGCTGCATTGCAGCATTGGTTATATAAAATAAAATTAAATGCATTTTCTAATGTGAACACTTTCTGTCAACAGATCTATTAAATAATAATTTTATGATCCACATTCTTCGAAAAAGGAGCACTTGGAAAGGAAAGAACAATAAGAAGGGACTAATAAGAGTAACTGCATACATAATTTTCTTTTCAAGTACTTGGTAATGTTTTGTAGAATAAGTTTTTGTGGTGCACCACTTTAATGACATAGATATTAAGATGTAAATAGACATTTCCCTTATCTGCATTGTTGTCTTTAGTGTACTATTTTTTCTGCTTGAGCTATGTCATATTTAGGTATAAGTTATTGCATTTGCTGCTGCTGTTTGCACTTTGTATTACTCTGTTGAGCCAGTTTTACTACTGATTTATTTTTCTTGTTGCTGCACATTGGCTCAATATTAGTTCTAATGTTGCATTTTCTCTGCTGATTTAGAATTACTGCTACCTGCTTTGCCAGTTTGCATTTTTTGTCATTGCTGTTTGTGTTAATTGTTTTGTGCTGATGCATTGCCTCGTCCCTTAGTTTAGCATCTGAGCTCAGTAGATTTAAGTTAGCGTAAGATGGGGTAGGCTATATGTGAGAACGAGTTGTGATGAATTGGAAGAAATGCATTGAGAAGCTATAAGAAAATGGTTTGGCCAAAAAAGAATTTTGAAAGAGGATGTGAACAGAATACAGAAAGCATGCTTGGATAGGATTTTTTTGGTGGAAACAAATGTTGAAATAAGAGGAAAGATCTACAGAACGAAGTTTTGGGTCGGACTGCAGTACCAAATGTCACAGTGAAAACGAACCCTGTCTTTCCTTTTGTATTATTCCGCTAAGTGTTTATGTTCCCTTGTGTATTTGTCTTTTCACTGTCTTTAAGTGTTTAGCTAATAAGATTTATGTTGTAGAATTTTTCAAATACTATGTTATTTACTTTGTAAAGATTTTTAGACATTATTAATTCTGTTCTGTTTCAATGCTCATGTGTGAAATTAATGTTTCGAAAACTATCTATAGGTTTTTTTCTATTCTTTTGTAAAGCCTGTGTTACTACAAATGTTATCTGTACTGTTATATTCTTTAATGATGCATTTTGTACCTTTGTAATTGTATTCTTATGTTGTAAATTTATAATTGTAATGGACAGCAGTTCATCAGATTAAGTAACTTGTAAGCTTTCACTTCACTGAACAGAGAAGTTGGTCATAGTACATGCACAATATGTGAAAAAAAGAGGACTGTTAGTGCTCCCACGTGTGTTGATTATTCAGCAAGGGACTGGTTAACAGCATTGCTGGTTCTAAGGACAATTCCAAAAACTTTGTAAGTGCACAAGTGGTGGTTTATTGACTTGCTATATTCTCTGCAAGACTCTTCGATGGTGATTGTGCACCTGCACAGTCGCAACAGATGGCTACTGGCCATCTCTACAAGGACTACAGTGGGTCTGCACCTTTGATGTCCCACCAATACCACTATTTCTACAAGGACTGCAGTGGGTCTGCACCTCTGGTGGCCCACCACTACCGTAATCTCTACCAGGACTACAGTGGGTCTGCTCTGTGATGACCTACCTACGAATATTCTTCAAAACTTTGGCTGACTCTGCTGTGGGTTTGCTCTGTTGTGGCCCATTACCTCCCTGCATGTCAAGAGTCAGCACTGTCTTTCCGTTAGAAGGACAATACTACTTCTTCAAGACTGCATGGAAATCCACTACTTCCATGTGCATTTTCTTTTACTGCTCAGACTTTGAGAAAAACACTGCTATTTTACTGTGATGAACGATCAGGACTGTCTTTATGGACTGTGAGAAAATTTTAGCCTTTGACCAACATTGCATCAATCAGTGTGTGCATTTGATTTCTTTGTTATTGTAATTGTAAAAAAAATTTTTAACAAATATGTATTGACCAGTGTCCAAAACAATTTGTAAATTTTTTTGTGGGGAGCATGGGGGCTATGTAAGTAGGCTGTTAAGGTTTTTTTATTGGTAACGCCACGTAGCGCTCTATATGAAAATCGCTGACTGTGCTGTGTGGAGTCTGAGGCTGGTCGGCATTGTTGCAATAGTCGCTATTGTAGCGCTGGGCAGTTGGCTGTTAACAGCACGTAGCGTTGCGCAGTTGGAGGTGAGCCGCCAGCAGTGGTGGATGTGGGAAGTGAGATGGTGCATTTTTGAGAGCGGATGATCTGGACGTGTGTCCATCAGAGACAGTACATTTGTAAGACTGGATGTCATGAACTGATATATATAATATGACTTTTGAACAATATTAAGGTAAATACATTGTTTGTCCTCTATCAAAAATGGTTCAAATGACTCTGAGCACTATGGGACTTAACAGCTGTGGTCATCAGTCCCCTAGAACTTAGAACTACTTAAACCTAACTAACCTAAGGACATCACACACATCCATGCCGGAGGGAGGATTCGAACCTGCGACCGTAGTAGTCGCGCGGTTCCGGACTGCGCGCCTAGAACCGCGACACCACCGCGGCCGGCTGTTCTGTATCAAAATCTTTCTTTTGCTTACTGTGCCTATCAGTAGTTAGTGCCTTCAGTAGTTTGAATCTTTTATTTAGCTGGCAGTAGTGGCGCTCGCTGTATTGCAGTAGTTCGAGTAACGAAGATTTTTATGAGATAAGTGATTTGTGAAACGTATAGGTTAATGTTAGTCAGGGCCATTCTTTTGTAGGGATTTTTGAAAGTCATATTGCGCTGCGCTAAAAATATTGTGTGTCAGTTTAAGCACAGTCTTGTATAATTGTTCAAAGGGGACGTTTCAAGGTTAGTTAGGATTAAGTAGTTCTAAGTTCTAGGCGACTGATGAACTAATAAGTTAAGTCACATAGTGCTCAGAGCCATTTGAACCATTTTGAACTCTGGATATGACTTCTGGTTTGTGATTTTCCTGTCTGTGCCGGCTGCTGTGATCGAGGATTTCTAGGTGCTTCAGTCTGGAACTGCGCTGTTGCTAAAGTTGCAGGTTCGAATCCTGCCTCGGGCATGGATGTGTGTGACGTCCTTAGGTTAGTTAGGTTTAAGTGGTGATTCAAACCTGCGACTGTAGCAGTCGCGTGGTTCCGGACTGAAGCGCCTAGAACCGCTCGGCCACAGCGGCCGGAGGTGAAATCCAGATATAACTATTTTCTTAGTATTTAGATGAAGGCGTCATTTCTTGAAGTCTACATCCAATTTTGCCGTATCAGTGGATAAAGTTTTTTCAGCAGCAGAAAAGTTGGGTAAAATAATAAGTTGCTGGCAGAACTGAATCTGCCTGAAAATGTTTTCGGTAAGTCTTGTATGTTCTGGTTGAACAGGGGGGACCTAGAACAGATCCTTGAGGCAAACCGTGATTTAGTTCAAGTACTCCGCTTCTGTCGTGAGTGTAACCACGCAGATATTGGCGAGGACGGGTGCTCCACTTTGTACCAGACTACGGACTTGTCTTAGTTACTCCTATTAAAGATGGCACGAGTTAAATGCCACATCTGATGTTATAGACGACTGCCAGAGACTGGTGGGAGAAGTGTTCAGCGCTAATTCGCAGGCTTGCATCAGCTGCCGCCGTATGACGCGGTCGGAGCGGCGGACAGGCGACAGCGCGAGTATTGTCGCCGTCTGAAATGTCAAACGGATAAGGACAGGCGAGCAGCACGGCTTTAAAAATAAGTGCGCTTCCATGAGCGACCAAGGCCGGCGTGGCATAGCGCTCTGCCGCCGTGTTCCGCTGACGCCACGGCTATTTCGGCCAGCGAGACGCCAGCTAGCCACTGCACTGCACCGGAGAGAGCAGCGGCGAGGCGTGGCAGGGCAAGCGGCCCGCTGCCACCACTCTATGACACGTCAGCCGCTTCATCCAGGACTGCCCGCAGAAACCCGGCCTCAGCACCTGTCTTACTGTGCAAAGCTCCGTCTGGAGTCGAGATGGGAGTTCTAGGCGCCACTGGGTTATGGCCTAAAGGAAACTTTGGCTGTGGTCTGAATCTAAATCTACATCTACATTTATACTCCGCAAGCCACCCAACGGTGTGTGGCGGAGTGCACTTTACGTGCCACTGTCATTACCTCCCTTTTCTGTTCCAGTCGCGTATGGTTCGCGGGAAGAACGACTGCCGGAAAGCCTCCGTGCGCGCTCGAATCTCTCTAATTTTACATTCGTGATCTCCTCGGGAGGCATAAGTAGGGGGAAGCAATATATTCGATACCTCATACAGAAACGCACCCTCTCGAAATTTGGATAGCAACCAGAGCGCCTCTCTTGCAGAGTCTGCCATTTGAGTTTGCTAAACATCTCTGTAACGCTATCACGCTTACCAAATAACCCTGTGCTCTTCTTTGGATCTTCTCTATCTCCTCTGTCAACCCGACCCGGTACGGATCCCACACTGACGAGCAATACTCAAGTATAGGTCGAACGAACGTCTTGTCAGCCACCTCCTTTGTTGATAGTCCACATTTTCTAAGAACTCTCTCAATGAATCTCAACCTGGCACCATCCTTACCAACAATTCATCTTATATGATCATTCCACTTAAAATCGTTCCGTACGCATACTCCCAGACATTTTACAGAAGTAACTGCTACCAGTGTTTGTTCCGCTATCATATAATCATACAATAAAGGATCCTTCTTTCTATGTATTCGCAATACATTGCATTTGTCTATGTTAAGGGTCAGTTGCCACTCCCTGCACCAAGTGCCTATCCGCTGCAGATCTTCCTGCATTTCGCTGCAATACTCTAATGCTGTAACTTCTCTGTATACTACAGCGTCATCCGCCAAAAGCCGCATGGAACTTCCGACACTATCTACTAGGTCATTTATATATATTGTGAAAAGCATTGGTCCCACAACACTCCCCTGTGGCACGCCAGAGGTTACTTTAACGTCTGTAGACGTCTCTGCATTGAGAACAACATGCTGTGTTCTGTTTGCTAAAAACTCTTCAATCCAGCCACACAGCTGGTATGATATTCCGCAGCCTGTTACTTTGTTTATCATGCGACAGTGCGAAATTGTATCGAACGCCTTCCGGAAGGCAAGGAAAATGGCATCTAACTGGGAGCCTGTATATTTTCTGGGTCTCATGAACACATAAAGCGAGTTGGGTCTCACACGATCGCTGTTTACGGAATCCCTGATGCTTCCTACAGAGTAGATTCTGGGTTTCCAGAAATGACATGATACGCGAGCAAAAAACATGTTATAAAATTCTACAGCAGGTTGATGTCAGAGATATAGGCCTATAGTTTTGCGCATCTGCTCGACGACCCTTCTTGAACACTGGAACTACCTGTGCGCTTTTCCAATCATTTGGAACCTTCCGTTCCTCTAGAGACTTGCGGTACAGGACCGTTAGAAGGGGGGCAAGTTCTTTCGCGTACTCTGTGTAGAATCTCATTGGTATCCCGTCAGGTCCAGTGGACTTCACTCCGTTGAGTGATTTCAGTTGCTTGTCTATTGAGTGAACCCTCTCGATATGCAGATGGGCTGGGAAATTAGCAGCCCTGACAGTTGAGTCGTCGGTGTGGTCCTTGCCAAAAAAGAAAAAAAAATACTAGTCGTGGATGTGGTCCTTGCGAAAATTAATCAAAGTAGTTAAGGCGTTCATCTGACTACCAGACTTAAACATTGGTCCGCTTTGTCCAGTATTTATTGATATAAAATTCAAGAGGGAAACCAAACCCAAAAGTTAACAGAAAAATAGGATCACAGAATCTGTACGATATTCAATTAAAATAAAACGATTCTGTGCAAAGTTCGGGGGAACAGTAAGGGAAGCATCTGGTGTTAACTCGCGTTTCACAGGAAAAAAATAAACATACTATTCGAAACTGGACATGATGATTGCATGAACACAATGTGGGAAACAAAAACACATGCAGGAACCACAGATACTTGGGTCACGAGTGAGACTTCGTATATTACGTGATTCGAGACAAGATCCCCACAAATTTAGAAGAAACGTGCCTGACACTGACTCAGTACTACCAACCAGCGATAACATTTGTAGCACCATCTTACCACTGTGCTGTTGTACGAGAAGATGAACTGTATCATAAGTAGCTGCAGGAAATGAAATTGAAGTCATAGCTGCAGAAAATGAAATTGAAGTCATAGCAGCAGCAGAAATGCCTCGGAAGTAGTACTGCACAGAAATTCCCGCAGCAGAATGACCAGGAGTGAATCCCGGAGTGGAAACACCAACAATGACATGTCTAAGAGCTCTACGTGAAAAAGCTTCCAAAAACTATCTACACTCCTAGAAATGGAAAAAAGAACACATTGACACCGGTGTGTCAGACCCACCATACTTGCTCCGGACACTGCGAGAGGGCTGTACAAGCAATGATCACACGCACGGCACAGCGGACACACCAGGAACCGCGGTGTTGGCCGTCGAATGGCGCTAGCTGCGCAGCATTTGTGCACCGCCGCCGTCAGTGTCAGCCAGTTTGCCGTGGAATACGGAGCTCCATCGCAGTCTTTAACACTGGTAGCATGCCGCGACAGCGTGGACGTGAACCGTATGTGCAGTTGACGGACTTTGAGCGAGGGCGTATAGTGGGCATGCGGGAGGCCGGGTGGACGTACCGCCGAATTGCTCAACACGTGGGGCGTGAGGTCTCCACAGTACATCGATGTTGTCGCCAGTGGTCGGCGGAAGGTGCACGTGCCCGTCGACCTGGGACCGGACCGCAGCGACGCACGGATGCACGCCAAGACCGTAGGATCCTACGCAGTGCCGTAGGGGACCGCACCGCCACTTCCCAGCAAATTAGGGACACTGTTGCTCCTGGTGTATCGGCGAGGACCATTCGCAACCGTCTCCATGAAGCTGGGCTACGGTCCGCACACCGTTAGGCCGTCTTCCGCTCACGCCCCAACATCGTGCAGCCCGCCTCCAGTGGTGTCGCGACAGGCGTGAATGGACGGACGAATGGAGACGTGTCGTCTTCAGCGATGAGAGTCGCTTCTGCCTTGGTGCCAATGATGGTCGTATGCGTGTTTGGCGCCGTGCAGGTGAGCGCCAAAATCAGGACTGCATACGACCGAGGCACACAGGGCCAACACCCGGCATCATGGTGTGGGGAGCGATCTCCTACACTGGCCGTACACCACTGGTGGTCGTCGAGGGGACACTGAATAGTGCACGGTACATCCAAACCGTCATCGAACCCATCGTTCTACCATTCCTAGACCGGCAAGGGAACTTGCTGTTCCAACAGGACAATGCACGTCCACATGTATCCCGTGCCACCCAACGTGCTCTAGAAGGTGTAAGTCAACTACCCTGTCCAGCAAGATCTCCGGATCTGTCCCCCATTGAGCATGTTTGGGACTGGATGAAGCGTCGTCTCACGCGGTCTGCACGTCCATCACGAACGCTGGTCCAACTGAGGCGCCAGGTGGAAATGGCATGGCAAGCCGTTCCACAGGACTACATCCAGCATCTCTACGATCGTCTCCATGGGAGAATAGCAGCCTGCATTGCTGCGAAAGGTGGATATACACTGTACTAGTGCCGACATTGTGCATGCTCTGTTGCCTGTGTCTATGTGCCTGTGGTTCTGTCAGTGTGATCATGTGATGTGTCTGACCCCAGGAATGTGTCAATAAAGTTTCCCCTTCCTGGGACAATGAATTCACGGTGTTCTTATTTCAATTTCCAGGAGTGTATTAGCCAACCTGCAAGAATCTTGTATGAGCTCCCAATGGGATGCTCTATAACAATCTAGCCCTCATTCTCCCAAAAAGCTCGTTAATCCACAAGTTAATCTCAGAATTTAGCAAATTTAAACGAAACATTAGCAATCTGGTACAAACTCCCACACTCGAAAAACGTTACAATTCCGAACAATGCAAGTAAACTCGGGATTCGATTTCCTGGAAAAAGGACGCCGTGACTCCATCAGTGTCCCTTATTAAATTAAAAATTAAAAACAATGTTGCTAAAATATTTTTTTATTAGAGCGAGTGACCGGTTTTGACTCTATGAAAGAGTCATCTTCGGACTCTGTAAAGGTGTATTGCCAAATTAGTACAGACGTTATAATAAGTATATGAAAAAAATATATAAAAGTAAGATAATCAGTAATAATTTATACCTGGAGCGGTGGATGGACACTGCTAGATGAGTTCTGTCGACCCTCGACATTCGTGTAACTGCTGACTTTGCATGGAGGGAACGGATATTAATAGGGCTGACCACACCCACCGTTCAGAGTATGATAATGAAAGTGAATGGTGATTGGTGGGAACCAGGTGCCTGATACCGCTATGGCAAAGTACAAAGCAGACATCAAAAGTAAACGACGACTAGCATCCTTTGATGGAAAAATATGGGTAACAACAAAAAAATAAGACCAGTATGGACAGTTTATATGTTGTTGTGTTGTCGCTTTTAAAATAAGAACCATTATAAAAATGAGATAAAGATAGTTAAAAACTTAGTTGTAAAATACTAATGATAAAACAAGCTGCAGCATAATATAAAACAAATGTATATGAACGTAATAAAACGAAACCGAAAGAGCAGTTCTTTAAATAGGTCTTCAAAAAGGACAGAAAAATGTCTTTCCCTAAAGTCTAGCTGTTCATTGAGTAGAGCTAGGGGTTCACTTTTACGATGTGCATAGATTTCAATTGTCTCTAATGAATTAAGTAACGGCCCTTTTCGGTCAGAGCGAAAGGATTTTTAAATTCGTATTGTACAGCTTTCAGAATGGTTGCAGTCATTCAAATGTTGGCCAAACAAGGATTTATTACGACTAGTACAAGCCACATGTTCTTTAAACCGAATAGGAAAGTTACGGTCAGTTTGTATTGTTTTTCACAGTCTTTACATTGTATTTTATACAGGGTGGTCCACTGATAGTGACCGGTCCAAATATCTCACGAAATAAGCATCAAACGAAAAAACTACAAAGAACGAAAGTCTAGCTTGAAGGGGGAAACCACATGGTGCTATGGTTGGCCCGCTAGATGGCGCTGCCATAGGTCAAACGGATATCAAGTGTGTGTGTTTTTTTTTTAAATAGGAGCCTCCATTTTTATTACATATTCGTCTATACATAAAGAAAAAAGTGTGTTTCAGCTGGATCACTTTTTTCGCTTTGTGATAGATGAGGCTGTAATAGTCACAAACGTATATGTGGTGTCACCGCCAGACACCACACTTGCTAGGTGGTAGCCTTTAAATCGGCCGCAGTCCGTTAGTATACGTCGGACCCGCGTGTCGCCACTATCAGTGATTGCAGACCGAGCGCCGCCACACGGCAGGTCTAGTCTAGAGAGACTCCCTAGCACTCGCCCTAGTTGTACAGCCGACTTTGCTAGCGATGGTCCACTGCCTACATACGCTCTCATTTGCAGAGACGACAGTTTAGCATAGCCTTCAGCTACGTCATTTGCTACGACCTAGCATGGCGCCATATTCTTCAAGAATGTATTCTGAACAGATAATATTGTGAATCATGTACCGCCAAGAGCTACGTTCATCATTAATGGATTAAAGTTAAGTATCAAACTAATTACGTCCGCTTTCTGAATTCTAATTCCTTGTCATGTTCCAGACCTCACGTCAGTATAGTTCTTCCCTCCTCACGCTAGCCTGCGTGAGCTAAAATGCGTGCATTTCGGCCTCCACTAGTAACACGGTGTTGGCTCTTCTGCCAACAGAACAGTATAAGTTCGTGGTATCACATAACATTCCGCCAGTACGGACGGTATTTGCTTCGTGATACATTATACGTGCTAAAAGGGACCGTTTACCAACTGCGGAAAAGGTCGATATCGTGTTGATGTATGGCTATTGTGATCAAAATGCCCAACAGGCGTGTGCTATGAATGCTGCTCGGTATCCTGGACGACATCATCCAAGTGTCCGGACCGTTCGCCGGATAGTTACGTTATTTAAGAAAACAGGAAGTGTTCAGCCACATGTGAAACGTCAACCACGACCTGCAACAAATGATGATGCCCAAGTAGGTGATTTAGTTGCTGTCGCGACTAATCCGCCCATCAGTAGCAGACAAATTGCGCGAGTATCTGGAATCTCAAAAACGTCGGTGGTGAGAATGCTACTTCAACATCGATTGCACCCGTACCATATTACTATGCACCATGAATTGCATGGCGACGACTTTGAAAATCATGTACAGTTTTGCCACTGGGCACAAGAGAAATTATGGGACGATGACAGATTTTTTGCACGCGTTCTCTTTAGCGACGAAGCGTCATCCACCAACAGCGGTAACGTAAACCGGCATAATATGCACTATTGGGCAACGGAAAATCCACGATGGCTGCTAGAAGTGGAACATCAGTGACCTTGGCGGGTTAATGTATGGTGCGGCATTATGGGAGGCATTTTATCGATGGCAATCTAAATGGTGCAATGTATGCTGATTTTCTACGTACAAGATGTTTCACTATATGACAGAATGGCGATGTACTTCCAGCATGATGGATGTCCGGCACGTACCTCGCGTGCGATTGAAGCGGTTCTGAATAGCATATTTCATGACAGGTGGACTGGTCGTCGATGCCCACACGTTCATCGGATCTGACGTCCCCGGATTTCTTTCTGTGGGGAAAATAGAAGGATATTTGCTATCGTGATCCACCGACAACGCCTGACATGCGGCAGCGTATTGTCAATACATGGGCGAACATTACGGAAGGCGAACTACTCGCCGTTGAGAGGAATGTCGTTACACATGTTGCCAAATTTATTGAGGTTGACGGACATCATTTTGAGCATTTATTGCATTAATGTGGTATTTACAGGTAATCACGATGTAACAGCATGCGGTCTCAGAAATGATAAGTTCACAAAGGTACATGTATCACATTGGAACAACCGAAATAAAATGTTCAAACGTACCTACGTTCTGTATTTTAATTTAAAAAACCTACCTGTTACCAACCGATCGTCTAAAATTGTGAACCATATGTTTGTGACTATTACAGCGCCATCTGTCACAAAGCGAAAAAAGTGGTCCACCTAAAACATTCATATTTCTTTACGTACTACACGAATATGTAATAAACAATGGGGGTTCCTATTTTTAAAAACGCAGTTGATATCCGTTTGACCTTTGGCAGCGCCATCTAGCGGGCCAACCATAGCGCCATCTGGTTTCCCCCTTCAAGCTAGACAAGTTTCGTTCCTTGTAGTTTTTTCGTTTGACGCTTATTTCGTGAGATATTTGGCCCGGTCACGGTCAATGGACCACCCTGTATACTCCTGAATTTTCGTATTTAGTGTTGTTTTTTTTATCAGTATTGTATCTGAGTCTCTTTTGAAGCTGATTATTAGTAACTAATGCTATTGTGAGCCCGGTGTTTTTAAATAATTTATTTTATCGGAGATGTACCCCATGTATGTCATTTTGCAATATTTTCGATGGCCTGACTCAGGTGCATTACATGTATTCTGTATCTTATTGAACATGAAGTCTATGTCACTGGGATTGAAGTCGTTTACACTAGCAAACTGCTTCAATATTAGTCTCTCTTTCTGTAGTTCCTCTGTGGTGAGTGGTAATTTATTTGGTCTATTGATCATTGACTAGAAAAATGCTTTTCTCTGTCTGGACGGATGGCACGACTTGGTGTTAATGACATCTGTTGTTGTTGGTTTTCTTTACATTGCAAATTGATGTCTGTTCTCTTTGCTGGTAATGGTTAGATCTAAAAAGTTCGTACTTTTATGAATTTCATATTCTACTGTGATTTGAGACTTTCTCGGCGTATTCCATTCGTGAAATCTTCTCGGGTGATCAGCCGAGTAAAGGCGTCGTCTTCTCTCGGCTGATCACCCGAGAAGATTTCTCATATTCTACTGTGAAGATCAGTTTCGGGTGTATACTATTTAAACAATTTTTCCAAGGTATCTATTTCATGTATGGTCCGATTGAAGAGTAAAAGTGTATCATCTACATTTCGCTTATAGTAGATGATTTTATTAGCAATTTCCGGGTTTTGTTCAGAGGATTGTAGTCCAACGTGATTAACAAAGATATCTGCTATGGTACCGGCTAGGGAATTACCCATTGCTAGGCCATCTTTTTGAAAATAGACTTTACCGTTGAAAGAGAAGTAGTTAAAAGCTAATGTGTGTTCTAGTAGATCGATGAACTCTAACTTCTTCTGTGAACATAATTTTATATTGTAATAAGTTATTTTTAATAATAACTATTGTTTCTTTTATTGGTATATTATTGTATAGATTATTTATATCTATTGAGACAAATCTAGCACCAGCCGGCATATATATATATATATATATATATATATATATATATATATATATATATATATTATAGACCGTCTGAGCTAGTTTGTAACTGTTTTTGACACTAAAACGTTTTTCATATACGTAAAAGGATTTTGAAATCTCATTCAATTTTTTATTCAGGTTGTATGAGGGGCCACTCATATTATTGACAATTGGGCGGATAGACGCATTTTCTTTATGGATCTTTAATTGAGATTTCAATCTGGGTAACTGCGGATTCATTACTTTTAAAGCCGTTTTTTTTCTGTAGGTGAGAATAGCGTGTTATTATCTTCAATCATTTTTCTTATCTTGGTTTGAAATGCAGGTGTAGGATTTCTGTTGATTTCATTTATTTCATTTTCATTAATGAACTCTGGAGTTTGAGATGTACTCGGCTTCGTTAATAATCACTAAAGTGTTACCTTTATCTGCTTTAACAGCAAAAGCATTACCTGAAGATAATTTTCTATTAATATTTTTAATTACATTAGATTCTTGATTATTTCTATGTCGACCTTTTTCATTGATAATGAGATCTTTGATTTTTAGAGCTATCCTACATGCTTCTGATTTGTTGACTTTTGAACTTCTCGTGGCAACCTTTACCCCGGCAATTAATCATGTTATATTGTCATGGTTTAAATCTGGCTTCAAATTGTACTTCAAACCTTCATTTAAAAGTAATGTTTCTCGTGCAGTGAACTGGATATCTGTAAGATTTGACACTCTAGGACAGTATTTATGAAAGTTCCTGGGTTGTCTATTTTGCGCATTTGTTGTCATTTAATAAGAACTTCTATTTTTCTACGATGTTTGTCTAAGATATGTTTACGCAAAAAATGTATCTGTTCATCAATGATCGATAATACATTATAAAAAATAAGCGGAGACATTTGATTGCTTAACAACAGACGTAACTTATACATTTCGTTATTTAACCTGCTTTTTGCCTTAAAGGCCTCCCGGACCTCTGTTCTAATCCATAATAAGCTGCTCTTTCGTTGTAAAAAAGTAGTTACAGCAGAATTTATATTATTATGTATCTTAATGTATTTAGGAACAACACAACTGGCAATACATTGTTTGTTGAAGCTTATTTTCGTACTGAGCTTCATAATTTTACTTCTTATACTTTTGAATTTCTTAAAGTTTTCGAGTACGTGACTAGGTAGTGAACATAAGATTTTTGAATTTTTTGAAAACATATCCAGCTATCTTAAATATAGTTAAATTAAAAACAGTCTTGATCGCAATGACCGGTTTCGACTCTATGAAAGTAATCTTCAGACTCTGTAAAAGTATATTGCCAAAATAGTATGGATGTTATAATAAGCATAAGAAAAAATCTATAAAGTAAGATAAAGGGTCTAGTGAAGCAGGGGACACAACTCGTCGGCTTTGACCAATGACGTCATACATTAGTCATAGGTAGTAATGTCTTCACTTCAAGGCATAGATAATAAAACAGTTCTGTGTTCCGGATAAGCGCTTTCATTGTACATTAAAGTAATTGAATGTGAATCTAAAATCGATCGCTTGGTATTCCTTAAATTATTCATCGTGTGATTTAATTAAATTAATTGGTTGTTTCTTATTCAAACGGCACTTAATTTTATTCGTAATGATATTGAGGTAATTTGGAGTACTAGTTAGTTTTTTAGAACAATTTTTAGTGTCTTATTTTCGTTTATAGTAATGGATTTGTCTGTTGCAATAAAGCTTGACGATTTAAGAGAAGCTATGGGCGAAGACATGTTGACCACAATTTGTTTCTTGCAAATGTGTGGTCTTATTACAGAATACGTCTGATGTCGTGAGTGTGGTGTACATATGCGCCTCACCAGTGTATCAAGTCGCCGTGCTCACGACTTATTTGTATGAAGGTGCAGCAGAGACCGGTTGTGGCGATCTATTAGGAGGGGAACGTGGTTCGAGAAATCTAAGCTCGCCCTGAGAGACATAATGAAAATCACTTACTGTTGGTGTTTAAGATATCCTGTGTGGCTCTGTGTGCATGAATGTCATGTGAGTAAGCGTACGGCAGTGGACTGGTACTCGTTTTGTAGGGAAGTTTGTGGGGAATATATGAAATATAGAGGGCCGTTGGGGGGGGGGGGGGGGGTGTTATGGTCGAAACTGACGTTTCGCATTTTGAGAAAAGGAAATACAACAGGGGGGAACCTCCGGTGGGATTAGGGGTGTGGGGAGCAGTAGTTTCAGGTCAGCATTGTGACGATGTAGTGTTCAGAGTAGTACCACATAGAACAAAGGAAGTTGTGGTTAGGTTAATTGAAGATCAGGCTGCAGAGGGTTCTATTGTTATTTCAGATGGGTTTTCTTCATATAGGGATTTAGGGCATAGGGGTTATCAACATCTTGTGGTAAACCACAACATTGAATTTAGATCATTATCCACAGGCGCCTGCACTAACAGTATAGAGGGGTACTGGTCAGCGGTGAAATCTCTTATAGGGAAAGGGAAACGTCAGATTTCGACACTTCAAAGCCACCTAGATGATTATTCGTGGAGACAAAGTATTCCGCGGACATATTGACCGTTTAAATGTTTTATTACACATGTTGGCAAACTGTACTGTCCCAAACATCTCAGCTAATTTCACCGTGTGTGTATGTGAGGGGGGGGGGGGGGCGTTGGTGAATGAGTGTGTGTGTGTGTGTGTGTGTGTTCGTGTGTGTGTGTGTGTGTGTGTGTGTGTGTGTGTGTGTGTGTGTGTGTGTGGGAGAGAAAGATAGAGAGAGATAGGTTTTGTAATGTTGAGTATGTTGTGAGTGTGGGTATGTGATTTTCGTTACTGTCTGTCTAGGCGAGCTTCGGTTATTCCTCGATATTTACGTGTGGTAAGTTCACTTTTCCATTTGCTTCTTTCACTATATTTCAATATTTTGACATATTTCAATGTTTTATTCCACCAATATGTGTATTTTCGTGTTGTGAAGTACGTAATAGAAATTTCTCAGATGTCAATCTTCTTTCGTTTCCCAGCACTAGCATCAGTACGACATTTTCGAATGTGTACTTGCTACATCAAAGGCGAAACCCCCGACACAACTAAAATTTGCATCCCGTTCTTCACTTCGCCTTTACACTGACACTATATATGTCAATTGGCGAGCAAGATACAATTGTTGCATATAGCTATATAGTTCAAGTAACGAATGGGATACTATTAGCGTCCAAGGCAACAACAAAACTGTACCCCTTAGTGAAGTACAGGATACAAATTGTACATGTACAAATTGTACATGTACAAATTGTACATGTCTCCGTGTACTTCACTTGAGGTACAGGTTGCAAATGTAACGTACGTCTATTTCTACCTTTTCGTTACCAGTGTACATATATAGAGGTCAACGGAAGTCTGGTATACATATATTACATACGTAGGTCCTTCTGTCATCAGTAGTACTGATATGTACGTAAGAAAAGACTGTTAGTAGTAGCGGAGACGAAATAAACAACACATCTACAATTTGTATCCCGTGTTCCAATTAGAGTTTACTGAAGCGGAGGATACATCGTTCAAGTGAAGAACAGGACAGTAATGCTAGTGAAAACGAATAAATCGACTTACGACAAACTCATATTCCGTACTGTACTTAAGCAACACACTTCGAATGAGCTTTTAATTTGTATCCGGTGTTTCATTTACGGTTTAGTGAAACAGGGTATACATAGTTCAAGTGAACAACAGGACAGCAATGCTAGTTAAAACTAAGAAATCGTCGTACGCTAAACTTGTATCCTGTACCGCACTTAAGCCAATACAGTTCGAAAGAGTTTCGAGATACAACTGACATACATGTAACGTGATGTGTTCTTTGCTAGTAATATATTTCATTCATTTATTTCCATTGTATTTTGCGGAGAAATACTAAGATATGGCGATATCGTTAACGTGAAAGTACTACTCGCCCTTATATATGTGAAGTACAGTTTTTCTCTCTTGCATTCCTTTGTTTCTGAACATTCTTCTCAGTTCTTTCATCTTTGTAATAGATGCTCTCTGGCCAAGTCTGACGTCATTGGCCAAAGCCGACGGGTTGTATCCCCTGCTAAACTAGACCCGATAAATAGTAATAAATTATACCCGGAGCGGTGGATGGACACTGCTACACTCCTGGAAATGGAAAAAAGAACACATTGACACCGGTGTGTCAGATCCACCATACTTGCTCCAGACACTGCGAGAGGGCTGTACAAGCAATGATCACACGCACGGCACAGCGGACACACCACGAACCGCGGTGTTGGCCGTCGAATGGCGCTAGCTGCGCAGCATTTGTGCACCGCCGCCGTCAGTGTCAGCCAGTTTGCCGTGGCATTGGGAGCTCCATCGCAGTCTTTAATACTGGTAGCATGCCGCGACAGCGTGGACGTGAACCGTATGTGCAGTTGACGGACTTTGAGCGAGGGCGTATAGTGGGCATGCGGGAGGCCGGGTGGACGTACCGCCGAATTGCTCAACACGTGGGGCGTGAGGTCTCCACAGTACATCGATGTTGTCGCCATGGTCGGCGGAAGGTGCACGTGCCCGTCGACCTGGGACCGGACCGCAGCGACGCACGGATGCACGCCAAGACCGTAGGATCCTACGCAGTGCCGTAGGGGACCGCACCGCCACTTCCCAGCAAATTAGGGACACTGTTGCTCCTGGGGTATCGGCGAGGACCATTCGCAACCGTCTCCATGAAGCTGGGCTACGGTCCCGCACACCGTTAGGCCGTCTTCCGCTCGCGCCCCAACATCGTGCAGCCCGCCTCCAGTGGTGTCGCGACAGGCGTGAATGGAGGGACGAATGGAGACGTGTCGTCTTCAGCGATGAGAGTCGCTTCTGCCTTGGTACCAATGATGGTCGTATGCGTGTTTGGCGCCGTGCAGGTGAGCGCCACAATCAGGACTGCATACGACCGAGGCACACAGGGCCAACACCCGGCATCATGGTGTGGGGAGCGATCTCCTACACTGGCCGTACACCACTGGTGATCGTCGAGGGGACACTGAATAGTGCACGGTACATCCAAACCGTCATCGAACCCATCGTTCTACCATTCCTAGACCGGCAAGGGAACTTGCTGTTCCAACAGGACAATGCACGTCCGCATGTATCCCGTGCCACCCAACGTGCTCTAGAAGGTGTAAGTCAACTACCCTGGCCAGCAAGATCTCCGGATCTGTCCCCCATTGAGCATGTTTGGGACTGGATGAAGCGTCGTCTCCCGCGGTCTGCACGTCCAGCACGAACGCTGGTCCAACTGAGGCGCCAGGTGGAAATGGCATGGCAAGCCGTTCCACAGGACTACATCCAGCATCTCTACGATCGTCTCCATGGGAGAATAGCAGCCTGCATTGCTGCGAAAGGTGGATATACACTGTACTAGTGCCGACATTGTGCATGCTCTGTTGCCTGTATCTATGTGCCTGTGGTTCTGTCAGTGTGATCATGTGATGTATCTGACCCCAGGAATGTGTCAATAAAGATTCCCCTTCCTGGGACAATGAATTCACGGTGTTCTTATTTCAATTTCCGGGAGTGTAGATGAGTTCCTTCGACTCTCGACGCTCGTGTAACTGCTGAGATATCTTTCGCAGTACACAATAATCTCTGATCATCTGATGCCTGCCTCACCGGGATAGGATGCCGTTTCCATGGCAACTACCGCTGTTATTACAGAAATATTGGTATGATTACGCCATAGGACAGTTATGTTCCAAGGCGCTGATATCAGAAGAGAGCAATATTAACCGTATTTCTATGGCATCACATAACCGTAACATACGACGTATCTCCCCCTAGTACAATCTTTGACAGCACCACAAACGTATACAGCGGAACAGGACGCCATTTCCATGGTACTCCTCGATTGTCCACGTAAACGCTGGGGCAACGACAATATTTGGTGCACACTTTGTAGTTCTGAATTTAGAGGGCGGCATACTCTAAGCCTTATTTCATACCAATGAACCATTTTAATAGTATAATTTATATTCATTAGCGAATAATGATCAGTAATTGACATTAGTATGTATTCCAACTGTAACTGTTCTTTGTAGTTGTATATTAAGTTATCTAATCATGAACATGTTTTCTGATTGGCTAGTTACGATATCATACACAGAACGGTGGGTGTGACCAGCCCTGTTAATACCCGTTCCCTCCATGCACAGTCAGCAGTTACACGAGCCTCGAGGGTCGACGGAACTCATCTAGCAGTGTCCGTCCACCGCTCTGGGGATAATTTATTACTATTTATCTTACGTTATGTATTTTTTCATGTGCTTATTATAACATCTGTACTATTTTGGCCAAATTTTCATAGGGTCGAAACCGGTCACTCACTCCAATAAAAAAATATTTTAACAAGATTGCGATCAAGACTTTTTAATTTTCTTTCTTTAATATCGCTGAATATGTTTTCAAACATTTCAAAGATCTTGTGTCCTTTATTCTGGGCTCAAATCAATCGTTGTGTCTCCCACTCTGTACAACAGGAGATGACAACAACCTTAGTGTCATGCCACCATAAAGACGCAATGGCATTTCTTCAGTTCTTCAAAAAAACGGGTCGATCTACAGGCCTGGCGATTCCTATCAGTTGACTCGGCCGTCCGCAGGTTGCTCTTTTATAACTATCTTCCGATCTGTGGTCAGCAGGCGCTGCAGAAAGCAGTTTGAATGAATAAGATGGACTATAAGGGAAAGATCCCGGGCCAGACGACATTGTGGCAGGGGTGGTGCAATTCTTCGCCCCCCAGCTAGTAACACCACTCACTCATCTATTCAATGAGTGCCCCAGGCAGAAAAAACTCCCAAAGATCTGGAAAACTGCAAATGTCGTGATCACTAAGAAAGGACTCGATAAAGACCCGGCTGAAACACAATCTTACAGACCTATCTGCTTATTGGACTTGTTTGACAAGATACTACAGAAATTGCTGACTGACAGACTGGCAGCACACCGAGTGATGTGCGGGATGAGTAGCAGGCAGTTCGGCTTCAGGCCCGGACGGTCGGCATCTGATACAATCGCCCTGGCGGCTGAGGTCTGTGTCTCAACCCTGCACAAGTACATGGTTGGCATCATGGTGGACATCAGTGGTGCCTTCGACCACCTGTGGTGGCCTTCGCTCTTCTCCTGCTTGCGGGAGAAAGAGTGTCCAGGGCCGCTAAACGGTTGTCTGAGGAGCTATTGTGAGGATCGGGAGGTCTGGCTATCATCCCCTGGCGGAAGAGTGGGAAAAACAATAACAAAGGGATGCCCCCAGGGTTTCGTATTAGGCCCCCTATTCTAGGATATTCACATGGAGCCACTGTCTAACGGTCTACAACAAAGCGAAGAAGTGCTAGAAGTGATAGCTACGCGGATGACCTCCTCCTGTTGGTTGGCGGCCGTAGCCGAGAACACATAGAGCCCAAAATAGGAAGGGCTATAGGAAAATTACAGCTATGGTGCCAAAATACAAAGCTGAACATTTCACCGAGCAAGTCTACATATCTTCTGCTGAAAGGACAGCTGATAAGGAATCCCACTGAGAGAAATGGGGACTTACCAGTTCTTCGGCGACGTGAGACGTGCTACCTGGGAATCATCACTGACAAAAGATGGAACTTTGGGAAACACAATGAAACCGTAACCCAGAGAGCCCTGCAAGTGCTTAACAATCTTATCACCATAGGTCATAAAAGATTTCATCTTCCCCTCATCTCATAAAGTTGTATCATAACAGCATCTTAACGTCAATAGTTGGTTACGGCTCGGGGGTCTGGGAACAGAGGTTCACGAGGGTAGTGCCCACCATGACAGAGAGAAGAGTGCAAAGGAAGATATTGTGGTCTGGGGGGGCCTACATGACATCTCCGGGAGGGGGGGCTATTAGGTATAATCGGGCTCTGTCCTCTGGACATCAAAATTAGAAACAAGCAGCGTGGTTCTGGTCCAAAAAAGAGGATATCATGAAAACAGGGGACATACTGGGCGTTAGGGTTGGGACAAGGGTGCGATAAGAAGAAGAGGTGAAGAGTTGTGGCAGGAATCATGGGAAGCGGAAGAAACTGGCCGAAGAACATTTGAATTTTTACCAGATGTAATCCCCAATCCGGGGATTGCTCCATTTTCTCACTGGTCATGGGCTCTAACCGACATACCTATGTCAGTTTGGGAAGAGGGCTACGCCCGCATGTGACTGTGGTGCATCGAAGGATACTCCAGACCATGTGGTTTACAAGTGCCCCCATTTCAATGATGTAGCAACCACACTACGAGACCAGTTACCTAACAATGACACTTACCACTTACTGCAACGTGAAGATACATTTCAAACTCTGAACAGTTTGGCAAACGTGGTATCACGGAAAGTGTTGACAGAATATCTGAGGGACATTAATTAGCTATTAATCCGGGATTAAACACACACCAGATGCGTCGAGTACCCTAATGCTATACCGCCTGTGCGTGGACAGGCCGACTTAAATTATAGTTGGAATCAGCCACGTGCAGGACTAGGGGGGAGTGGGATGCAATAATACAAAATCAGGACATGCACCGAACGTGACACAGAATAGAACTTTAGTTAGTAGGACTTAGAATTAGGAAATTAAAATAGGAACCTGCAGCGATTGACATCCTTGGCTTGCCTAGTGTCAGGGGCACGGTCATCGGGATTATCTCGGTGAGCAAGGCTCAAGAGTAAGTTTATATGTTTGCTAACACACCTGTGACGCTGCAGGCAGTAGAGATTACATATAAGTAGCCATTGAAAAGTAGAGTATTAACAGTAATGAAGTTGCCCATTGTAATTCTGTACTGGCTATGGTTCACTTGAAAAAAAAAAAAAAGCTGTGAATTAGCTGCAATTATAATGGTATGTAACATTTAAGGACCCACTAATCATGTAAGGTGGTGGGTTACATATGTATAAAGATTTGTGAATAAAGAATTTTAAAAAAAATAAAGAAAAAAACCACAGCTTCCCAGCGGTTCCATACTGCCGTGAATATTTGGGCATACTGTCTGCTAGATGTTGGCGTAGATTCCCTGAAAAGCATCTCCATGCATCACTGTGGCGCCGTCCAGTTATCGGGGTATCACCCCGAAGTCGGCAATGTCCATAGATGCCACAAGCATTAGTGATGTATTGCTGCAATCCACAAGTATGAATGGGAGGCGCGCCTGAAAACACGCTCTCTCTCTCTCTCTCTCTCTCTCTCTCTCTCTCTCAGCACGTCAGTGCCACCACACGGAGGTCGATATAGTGCCGAGCATGGACCTGCTCTGCCCCAGTTTGTGCCCTGCAATGAAGCAGTCAGCATCATCTAGCTAGGACACCAATGCTATCCATGTCTCAGATGGAACTGTACTTTTGTAAATGTAGAACTTATACAACAGGAGAAGAGTTTGTAATTGTATACATCAAATGATACTTTGCTGTTGAAAGTCAGCTGTAAATATTCAGCAATGGAGTGTATAAAGTTAAGTATATATTTGTATCATTCTTACAATAACGTGAACTAAAGTTTCATATATTGTAATTACGATCAGCCATCTTACAGAACAATCAGAGAATGCACAATTATGACTGGGCGATTGTACTCCCACAGTGGTCCGCTCCACATGAAGCTTGTGGACCAGCCTTGCTCAAACACTGTCCCTTGGCTGATGGGTGCGAGCTAACATCCCAAAGATGTTCGGGCTCACATGCGGTTCCTCTTCGTCGAAATGTGACCCATAAATGATGTAGGCCACACAGTTGCGATTTGCTTAGAATAATGTTTATCCAGAAAGCAAACTAAAAGCGAAAGTGGTCTTATTTAGAGTTACAGTTACACTCGAGCGCATATCCATTTGACACAGTTGGACCATTCACAATCTCATCGCAAAGTACAAGTCCAGTTCTCCATCTCATAATCTACGCGAAAAGTTAGAGTTCACACCAGGCGCGCGGCTGCCCACCGCTCAGAGACTTAAGTCCCCCGATACCGCACAACGCGAAATTTTCTAAGTCGTATCACTTCCTAGCTACCTAAAGACCGACTACCGCTTTCGAGTCTCCGCCAGTACTGTTCCTCTGCCCGTCTCTGGCCGCGTCTCCCGCGTGACGAACGTCGTCGCTCAACTGACTACTGCAGTTCCCTTACCTGAAGCCGTCCATCTGACTGGCCAGTGCTTATTCTACATTATTTTACATTTAAATAATCGAAGCTTGACCACTTTCACGTTCTAAATCAAGTAACAATAATATCTATTACATAGTAAACGTGAAATTATTTTACATAAAACCAGTATAATTTCCTTCTTAACTTTAAATGTCACTGCCAGTAGCCTTGCACCAATGTGCTTTTTGATAAATAAAGAAGAAAAGTAAGTATTACGCATTAAACTGTACAACAAATATTCTATTACCTAATGATTCGATAAGGTGTCATGCTGTCATCGTTCAATATGTTTTGTGTGGAGGAAATGACCATCTGATGCTTAACTGAAAATACTGATACTTTAAATTTACTGTATATTTTAAACAAATAAAGTTACAGAGTTGATATTTACAATATTTGTCATTTTAATGATGCGCTTTTATATGAAATGCCGATCGTTGAGATCGACCAAAGCGTTCAGGTTTTAGCGTTCAGGTTTTCGGTACAAAACTTGTTAATTTCACTTAACAGTAAATCCTGAAGTATTATAGATATGATCAATATTCAAGATTTATTGGGAACACCATGGAGATTTAAGAAAGATGGTAGATTAAAATTACTGTTGCTTCATTCCCTGAATTACTACAGAATTAAATATTCTGATATATGTTTCCCTTTATAGCCGATCTTAGGTCCGCCATATTCAACACTGCTACGCCTCCCTGAGCACAAACAGCTCCTACGGGATTTCCCTATGACGTAGATTTTCGTCTGTCTCACTCGCACACTACAGCGCTTAGGCCTGACCAGCCTGGCCACATTCAGCGCAATAGACGCCTGTGAATTTCCCCATCTAATGCCGAATCTGCGCTCTTTGCAGCACACGGTCGTGGACGACAGGATGTGTTTCAGAATTCCTGGAAGACTGTCTCTTTCGGCCATGTACTTGAATGAGAGCGAAATGCTCGTTAACTCACATTGGGAACGAGAGGTACCTTCTTGCATGACAAGCTCTTTGAAGCTGTGAAAGTCAGTCCACCAAGGAGATGCCCCATCTGGTCAGTAGGACATCCTGACAGTGTGAAAGCTCGCTGAGGACCATCAGATTTACCAACCTAAGGCCTCCCATTCATAGACCGAAAAGTTGGCCAACCCCGTGCTGAGCAGGTCGACAACCCGACTGTGTGTGATTGCATGATAGACCCGTGCTGTGCCCAGTCGCATGGAAATTTTGGTCATGCTAAAACAGGACGGAAAAGGGAATAGTGTGGGGTAGCAGCTGAGGTCAGGGCTAGCAGGTAGCACTGCGTCAGTGGAGCCAACAAAGGGACCTGGACTCGACTGCTATAAAATCGTCCATCACAAAGGCAAACATATCAGGGCAGACCAGCTCGGGGCTTGGCCGACTGGTCGGCCTGTGGATGGGTGGCTTAATACACCCTGCAAACCCATTACCTAATTAATCGGAATTGGTTTATTTCAGGACATAATGACGAATTCAAGTACTTGTGTCAATGTGGGTATTAAGCCCAGCATCAGTTAATCAGGAAAAAGTTACGCGATAAAAAGAGGGAAGCGGAAGGCTGGCTTTAGCTTGACGAGTTTCAAGTCTAATAAGGCTCTCTATTCTAACAAAATTGCTCACCTTAGAGGTGGAATGCCACAAGCGTGAACTTATGAAAAAGTGCATTGCATGCTTGGATATGCAGAAGATTAGTATTTCAGTGCAGGTCGGAGCAACGCCATCTGCATTCTGTAAACAAGGAAAGATTAGAAAATGGATTTCTCATGCAAAAATCGTACTTGAATATTGATTGTTTGTGAGCAGATCGAGTTATGTCTCAAGTAAGAAGAGCTGGCCACCACATGTGCCTTGGTCGGCAAATGATGATTGAAAGGATCGCATGAAGATGCTGTAACTTGTTGAAGATGCTGTAACGTAGCGCTGAAACTGGTTGGCCAAATAAAATAACAACTGGAACTTTAGACAGCTGAAGGTGTCTGATTCGACATTTTATATCGAGACAGTCGTTTATTGTTCCGCAGTTTCGCTGCTCCTACTGGTCTAGATTTCATACCTGCCATGTGGATATGGAACTGACTGGTTCAGGGGAGCGAGACCGCTAGGCCGGACCTCAGTGGCCCAACACGACTAGCTCTGGAGAGGACAGTTTCGCACAAACATACAGAATCGAACAGCCATATCAGATACTTCGAGTCAAGCAACTGGCTTGTGTGCTTCAACAGACGTATCCACATGGACAGTATGACTAAGTATGGTGCCCCATGGACGTTCGGTATGCGGACTAAAGTTGCGGCTACTCTTCACGTGGCTGCAGAGAAGTGTCCTGACAGTGCTGCGTCCAACGGCAACACTGGACACAGGAGTTGCACCACAAAGGTTTTTCAGAGGAGGCTCAGTTCTGCATAGAGCATCGTGATGGATGGATCCGCTGCTGGAGGCTCCGAGGAGGACGTACGTTATCGGACAGACTTGATTATCTTGATGTGGACAGAGCAGCTGTAGTGATGGTATAGGGTACCAAGTCTTCGAATGAAGAACTTGTGAAGCGGTTTGAATTCACTAAATCCAGTGGTATATGTCACTGTATGGCGCTATCGTTTATTTTGAGAGATGCATATGGGGCCTGAAGATGGCTTAGTGGAATGCCGAAACCGGTTGTCGTCAAAATAAAATAAAACAAAATCTTAGATACATGCGAGGTACTAGTAGATGGGAACAATGGCAGGAGGGTGTCCACAATGAGGAAATCAAAGAAAAAACTGGGAATGAACTCTATAGATGTAGTAGTCAGGGCGAACAGGCTTAGATGGTGGGGTCACGTTACACGCATGAGAGAAGCAAGGTTACCCAAGAGACTTATAGGTTCAGCAGTAGAGGGTAGGAGGAGTCGGGGTAGACCAAGGAGAAGGTACCTGGATTAGCTTAAGAATGATTTTGAAGTAATAGGCTTAACATCAGAAGAGGCACTGAATAGGGGATCTTGGAGGGGGACTTTGCTCCAGACTGAACGCTGAAAGGCATAATCAGTCTTAAATGGTGATGATGATGATGATGATGATGATGATGATGACTATTCGAAATTTCACTGATATTGACAGTTACTAAATCAGCTGATGTCCCCTGTCCATTATGGTTCAACAGAGATAGTAAGTGGATATGTTTACCCAGACATGTTGGTGAACTTAAGCTGTTCCTCAGATACAGGATATGCAAGACACTATCATCTCTCAGCAAGATGGCGCTCCCCGTCATTGGGCTCTAGAAGTCGGTAATTTTCTCAATTAAACGTTCCCCAACAGGTGGATTGGCAGAGGCCGTCCAATCCGTGTATCCTTAGATCACATGACTTTACCCCCTTGAATTTCTTTCTTTGGAGGTACGTGAAAGATATGTGCACTAAACATCAGTTCCTGATATTGTGGTATTGCAACAGCGCATCAGAGATGCCATTGTCACAATCACACCAAACATGTTACAGAATGTGTGGCGAGAGACTGAATACCGGCTTGATATTTTGCGTGATGCCAGGGGTGTACATGCTGAAGTGCTGTAAATGTTGAATTGTATCACCAGTATTAAATGTTTATGTAAGGTTCAAAACTCAAAGAATAGATGCATATGTGGTATAACGTATGTTTCATTTGCTGTATCAAATAAAGAGTTACATTGTTTTGTTGTCAGGGTAAACATTTATGGACACCCTGTATTTTTGATCTGCAAGGGCCGGTGGCAGTCTAATCTTCGAGGTCTCCGTGATATTATCTCTCAACAAGAGAACGCAAAACCACATGCTGTCCTGACCTACCTCGATACCAATTGGGTTCAGTGTTTGCCGACCAGCGCGTTCTGCAGATGTCATACCAGTTGGAAACGTATGGTCACTGGTCGCCAAGAAATTGGCACGCTACCTGTTGTAGGCCACAAAAATTAATAGACTTTGGCATGGGGTTGAAGCAATATGAAAACACGTACCCGTATCTGCCAGCCGAGTTCAATTCGACTCAGTCCGCGGATCGTGGTATGATCATTATCGTCTCTGCCTCTAGATTGGGGGAGGGCGTATGGTTCGAGTCCCGGCCGGGACGAAGATATTCTTCGCTCGCGGACTGGTTGTTTGTGTTATCCTAATTATTTTTTCTAATATTCATCATAAAGACGCTCAAGTCGCCGAAGTTGTGTCACAAAAACTTGTGGCTCAACAGCCCCAGACGGGGTCTCCAGGCCAATAATGCCTTAGGATCGTAATTTTAGAGTTCGACTCGATCCACATCCAGGTTAGAACCGTTGTTACTGTCAGATGGGCGGCTCTGTGTACTAAATTGTGTCTCCTGTATAATCTCAAATCACCAACCATTTCAATCATACATTCTTCCTACTGTACTGTACACGCACAATAAGCAAAATTTCCTTATTTGCTAGCTTTCTGCATGTTGAACTTTCTAAAGACAGCAGATAGGATCAGCAACACTAGCAGATTAGTCATTGGCGATGTCGTTATTTACAGGTAAAAATCGTCGTCGGATGATCGTAACGAATACAGAAAGATTTGAACAAAATTTCCACTTGGTGTTATGCATGTCTACTGTCTTTAAATAAGGGTAAATGTAAGATAATATCCGTAACAAAGAGAAAGAAGCCGATGGGATCCCGTTACAAGGTTTGTGGTGAACCTCTTGAGCATTTTCAATATTTTCAATTGTGTAAGTGTTCAGGGGTAATACTAAGGAGTGATGTGCAACAGAATTGTCACTAAAATCAGTATTAGGGATGGTAAATGGAAGACATCGGTTCGTTGGAAGGGCTCTGGGGCAGTGCAGTGTATCTTAAAACAAATATCGTACAAAACGCTACTGTGATCGACTGTATTGTTCCAGTGTTTTGAGTCCTTACGAAATAGATACGATAACAGACAGTGAACGAATTTGGAGTCTTGCTGCGATGATCACAACAGGTCGGTACAGTCCATGATCAAGTGCGACAGAGATACATGGAAATGAAGTCCCACGTTTCTTGAAGAGCGTAGGGGAACGAAGCGGGAGACACTCACCGCCATACTAGGCAAGGTCCTAATAGAGGTGGTTTGCCGTTGCCTTCCTCCGACCGTAATGGGGATGAATGATGATGATGAAGACAACACAACAACACCCAGTCATCTCGGGGCAGGTGAAAATCCCCGACCCCGCCGGGAATCGATCCCGGGACCCTGTGCTTGGGAAGCGAGGACGTTACGGCGAGACCACGAGTGGCGGACACAGAGATACATAGTGAATTTAAATGTGATTGTTTCGAGTAAAGATGGCGTCATTCTGTCGAAATACTGTTGTGTAAATTTAGAGAAGTTATACACTCACTACTTCATTACTGGCAGTTTCATACGACATTCTGAGCAGTTTCACCGCGCAGATAGTAAGGCTAGTAAACACAGAACGTGTTGATACCTGGACAAAAACACAAAGTCTTTGCGAATTTCATTCCATGTAAGCAGTTGGATAGTTACTATGCCTCGCAGACAAGCGTGTAAACAACATACGCAATGTCAGCATTTGTAAGACGACATGCAGTTGGCCTCGAAGAAGCTGGTTGGAGTAGTCGGCGAATAGGAGCGATGTTGGTGTGGAAGGGTCGACCATGGCTGCACACAGCGCCACTAAGGAAGCGGTCGACATAGAGAGAAGACAGAACAGTCACCAGAGACACATTCAGAGCACCGGCTTCAGTATTATCATCGAATCGAAGTGACCACAAAGACGACTAATAGGTGACTGTCAGTAAGGGGAGCTGAGCTCACAGCACCCCTTGCACCGGCTGTCATTGACCGCTGTACACCAATGAGTCCGTTTACAGTGGTGTCGGCCTGGAATCTCATTGACTGGAGGAGAATTGTCATCAGTGATGAGTCCCGCATCCAACTGAGTCCCGACGACCAGCAAAGACGTGTCGGGAGAACCCCCGGACAGCGGTGGAATACCAGTCTGACTGTCGCCCCAATACGGCCTGACAACCTAGAGTCAAGATCTGGGATGCCATTTTATTTCGTAGCAGGACTACTCTGATTGTCATCAGCGCACCCTTACAGCACAGCGATACGTCGGCGATATTCTACGTCCCGTTTTGTTTCCCTTCGTGGCAAGCTACCCTGGGCTTACATTTCAGCAAGATAATTTCCGCCCGTGCATGACTAGAGTTTCTACTGCTTGTCCTCGTGGTTGCCAAACCGCACATGACCCGCAAGGTCGTCGGAGCTCTCCCCAATTGAGAACGTTTGGAACATTATGGGCAGGACCCTTCAAATGGTTCAAATGGCTCTGAGCACTATGGGACCTAAGGTCATCAGTCCCCTAGAACTTAGAACTACTTAAACCTAACTAACCTAAGGACATCACACACATCCATGCCCGAGGCAGGATTCGAACCTGCGATAGTAGCGGCCGCGCGGTTCCAGACTGTAGCGCCTTTAACCGCTTGGCCACCACGGCCGGCGCAGGACCCTCCAGCCAGCCTAACGCGGCAGTTGGACAGAAATTGGCACAACGGCCCTCTGCCAATCAATGCCACGTCGAATGATTGCTTGGATATGGGCTACAAGTGAACCAATGTGTCATTGACTATCTCAGTTTATGAAGAGCTTTTCTTGAATAAATCATCCAAGTTTGCTGAAACTGTAATCAATTGTTTGTCTGTACATGAACCTCACAGTTACCGACTTCCGACCCATTCGGATAATTTCTTTGTGGTGCTTCGTTTCTCTTGTCTTACAGTGTATTTGTGGACGATCATACAACCATTCTGCCGTGTTCTTCGTGCAAATCGCGTAGGGCTCAAAAAATAAGACAGGGTAGATCTCGTTCAGAGCCATAATTTGTTTTCCTCCTTCGCTCAAGGTTTTTTAGTTGTGGTCTTCAGTCCTGAGACTGGTTTGATGCAGCTCTCCATGCTACTCTATTCTGTGCAAGCTTCTTCATCTCCCAGTACTTACTGCAACCTACGTCCTTCTGAATCTGCTTAGTGTATTCATCTCTTGGTCTCCCTCTATGATTTTTACCCTCCACACTGCCCTCCAATGCCAAATTTGTGATCCCTTGATGCCTCAGAACATGTCCTACCAACCGGTCGCTTCTTCTTGTCAAGTTGTGCCACAAACTCCTCTTCTCCCCAATTCTATTCAATACCTCCTCATTAGTTATGTGATCTACCCATCTAATCTTCAGCATTCTTCTGTAGCACCACAATCCGAAAGCTTCTATTCTCTTCTTGTCTAAACTATTTATCGTCCATGTTTCACTTCCATACATGGCTACACTCCATACAAATACTTTCAGAAACGACTTCCTGACACTTAAATCTATACTCGATGTTAACAAATTTCTCTTCTTCAGAAACGTTTTTCTTGCCATTGCCAGTCTACATTTTATGTCCTCTCGCTCAAGGTACATATGGAATAAGGGAGAAAACTGATAAATACGAGGTACCCTGCGGCAAGCACAGTACAATGACCTTCGAATTGTTTATGTTGACGTATGCGGATTTAGACGCAAAGGACATGCGCGCATTTGTTTACCAGACAACTCTCAGCACGAGACTGTCACAGGATTCAGAATGTAGCAATAGAATCATTTTTCGAAAGGTGGCAGAACTGAGTTTTTATAGTTCACAGCCGCGCTTCTACGAATGAATTCTATTTTTTCCATCTCTCGTGCCTCTCCAGCTTTCATTCCGTGGCAGTGAGCGGAGTGCTGGATGTTTCACAGGGCTATTTTCTGAATATTTCCTTCCCGTGCCGGCATTTGGTACGGCGTTTGATATGAACTGATGGACTCTTTTCCCCGCTCTACACCTCCTGCGTCTCCCTCTAGATCCATTTCTGCAATATCTTTCTCACTGCTGGACTTGCCATTCCTTTCACGATCTGCAGAAAAGTTACGGCGTCTTCAACCTGAAGGGTTTTTTGGACACAATAGAGTTTTTAAAGGCAACGTCCTGATATGTATACATAGCCCGGGTGTTATATCAACGTTGGTACTCACTCATTCACCCATTACAGAAATGGTTTCAAGCTTCGCTTCAAATAGGAGCCACTATGCAATTAAATATTTCTCTTAAACTATGTCCAGAGGTGAAATTAATGGTAAATGTGAGCTGAAAAATTGTCAGCGATAGAGCTCTAGATATTTTAATATTTTTTCTTGCTTGAGTCTTACGTGCTCATCAAGCCACGAAAATGATCATTCATGTTTTATTACAATAATTCTGAGACCATATCAACTGGCTAAATAGAGCAGTCTTCATTTGATGTGTAGTGAGTTCGTAAGCTGCGCTGCAGCAGTTGCACGAAAACGAAATACGATGTGCGTACTGTATGAGAGATGAGAGTAGCAGGCCGCTACGCCATCCTCGGCAGTCTTGCTTCGGAACTGCTCTGTTGTCAGAACCCAGTGTGTGTGTGTGTGTGTGTGTGTGTGTGTGTGTAAGATGACACGTGTATCCAGTCGTGTTTTCTGTTGTGAGGCAAACAACAAGCAATTAGAATAACAGGTATGACCTTGGGCCGAGGTAGCTTCCAGAGCCATCACCATAAATTATCTGCCGTCCAGCGAGCCTGTCAGCCCGGCGCTCCTCGCTGTTCGCTTGCACCGCGTCTCTCGCAGTCCCGATGATGCCGCTATAGGGCGGAACGCAGCCTTGTACAGCAATTTTAACAGGGCATATGTATGCTCAGGTACGTAATTTTTCACTTAAAATCTTTACCCACATTAACAATATTGATCTGAATATACACTCTAAAAAAAAGAAAATATACAACGCACCACGAAGAAATTATCCGAATGAGACCTACATTGGTGGGTGTGGTGTACCTGTAAAGACGAACAAGTGATTACAATTTCAGAAGAACTGGATGATTCATTCAAGAGAAAGACCTTCCCAAATTTAGCAAGCCAATAACACATTGATCCACCTCTGGTCTACATGTAAGCAGTTATTCGGTTTGCCATAGATTGATAGAGTTGTTGGATATGCTCCTGTCTTCGCGCTTCCCAAATCCTACCTTGGTCAGGTATCTCTTCCCAGCTGAAAACGTATGAAGCATTACCCGCAGGGCCCTCCAACCAGCTCGAGATTTCGACAATCTAGCGCGCCAGTTGGACAGAATTTGTCACGATATCCCTCAGGAGGACATAGAACAATTCCGTAAATTAGGGCCAAGCTGAATAGCTGCTTGCATAAGGACCAGAGGTGGAACAGCTTGTTATTGACTTGTTCAGTTCGTGAAGCTCTTTCTCTGGAATAAATCATCAGATTCGTTTGAAATTCTAAGCATTTCTTTGTTGGTTCATGTACATTTCATGTACTGATTTCCGTCCCATTCAGATAACTCCCTCGTTGTGGGTCTTTGTTCTTGTTGTTGAGTGTAAATCAGATTTATGCATCAGTCATGCGTTCATATTACTAGTATGCGTTTCGATGCTTCATCCCATCATCTTCAGGCAGAGAATTACGTAGATTCTCAGTTCTCGAGCAGAGATTCCACAGCACTGCTCTCTAATAACAACAAGAATGTAGTTACGTAATTCTCTGCTTGAAGACCATGTTGTGTACGGTTCAAACTCACAGTAGTAAAATAAATGACTGATGTAGAAAACTGTTCTATTCGTTTTTATTTATCACTCGAAGTACTCCTGAAGGTGTCGTATATAAACGAAATAATTACACTACTGGCCATTAAAATTGCTACACCACGAAGACGACGTGCTACAGACACGAAATTTAACCGACAGGAAGAAGATGCTGCGATATGCAAATGATTAGCTTTTCAGAGCATTCACACAAGGTTGGAGCCGGTGGCGACACCTACAACGTGCTGACATGAGGAACGTTTCCAAGCGATTTCTCATACACAAGCAGCAATTGACCGGCGTTGCCTGGTGAAACGTTATTGTGATGCCTCGTGTAAGGAGGGGAAATGCCTACCATCACGTTTCCGTTTTTAATAAAGGTCGGATTGTAGCCTATCGCGATTGGGGTTTATCGTTTCGCGACATTGCTGCTCGCGTTGGTCGAGATCCAATGACTGTTAGCAGAATATGGAATCAGTGGGTTGAGGAGGGTAATACGGAACGCCGTGCTGGATACCAAGGGCCTCGTATCACTATCAGTCGAGATGACAGGCATCTTATCTGCATGACAGTAACAGATCGTGCAGTCACGTCTCGATCCCTGGGTCAACAGATGGGGACGTTTGCAAGGCAACAACCATCTGCACGAACAGTTCGGCGACGTTTACAGGAACATCGACTATCAGCTCGGAGACCATGGCTGCGGTTACCCTTGACGCTGCATCACAGATAGGAGCGCCTGCGATGGTGTACTCAACGACGATCCTGGATGCACGAATGCCAAAACGTCATTTTTTTCGGATGAATCCAGGTTATTTTTACAGCATCATGATGGTCGCACCAGTGTTTGGCGACATCGTGGTGAACGCACATTGGAAGCGCGTATTCGTCATCCGGCATGATGGTATGGGGTGCCATTGGTTACACGTCTCGGTCACCTCTTGTTCGCATTGGCGGCACTTTGAACAGTGGACGTTACATTTCAGATGTGTTACGACCCGTGGCTCTACCCTTCATTCGATCCCTGCGAAACCCTACATTTCAGCAGGATAATGCATGACCGCATGTTGTAAGTCCTGTACGGGCCTTTCTGGATACAGAAAATGTTAGACTGCTGCCCTGGCCAGCACGTTCTCCAGATCTCTCACCAATTGAAAACGTCTGGTCAATGGTGGCCGAGCAACTGGCTCGTCACAATACGCCAGTCACTACTCTTGATGAACTGTGGTATCGTGTTGAAGCTGCATGTGCAGCTGTACCTGTACACGCCATCCAAGCTCTGTTTGACTCAATGTCCAGGCGTATCAAGGCCGTTATTATGGCCAGAGGTGGTTGTTCTGGGTATTGATTTTCTTAGGATCTATGTACCCAAATTGCGTGAAAATGTAATCACATGTCAGTTCTAGTATAATATATTTGTCCAATGAATACCCGTTTCTCATCTGCATTTCTTCTCGGTGTAGCAATTTTAATGGCCACTAGTGTAAATATTAGTTTATCTGTTTTCACATAGGCAAAAATTCACGTGGCGCTTGTTATACAGTTACCAGCGAATTTTCTGAACTACTGTTAAGCGTCGGGATGAGAATACCTACTTTGATTACTGACAAGGAATGGTGCATTTTTGGCTCCACAAGGGCAGCTTGTCTATGAGAGAAATACAGTGGCGTAACGCTATTCTAGGTGTAACCAAAAGTGTACGCACCATATTAAATGCGTTGGAAGGAGGGGATATCGATGGAAAATAAATCTAATTGCATGGAAAGGGGTGAGGTGCAAGTAACGAAGCAAATTTTCTTACAAAATGAAGATCATAAATATGCGAAAAATGTGTTTCAAACTTAAGAAAGCTACTATTTTGCAATAAGTATCTAGAACCTACATTAAACATAATTGTGAGGATATAATTTGTTTGAGATTTCTGAAGATTATCTTGTTGTGAGGTAAACTACATTCAGATACATGCCAATACCTTCTATACTCGCATTGTTAGTACTTTTTTATATGAAAGCTTACACACTTGTTCGGGCTAGCCGTTATTGTTGTTCGTTATTCTTACAACATACATGGTCGATTTCGGAATATACATTTCATCATCAGATGTTTCTTGAAAAACCAGTCACATCTAAATCAATTCAGTGGAATTTTCCTGTGTTCTTACGCTCTTATAGACAACCGTGTTATCTGTGAACAGCCTCATGGAGCTTTCGACCTTATTTACTAGATCATTTATACAATTTATAGGGTGAACAAATGGTTCAAATGGCTCTGAGCACTATGGGACTCAACTGCTGTGGTCATAAGTCCCCTAGAACTTAGAAGTACTTAAACTTAACTAACCTAAGGACATCACACACATCCATGCCCGAGGCAGGATTCGAACCTGCGACCGTAGCGGTCGCGCGGTTCCAGACTGTAGCGCCTAGAACCGCTCGGCCACACCGGCCGGCTAGGGTGAACACTTATTCGCTAGATCATTTATATACCCGTAACTGAAAGTCACATCACACTTTCCCGGGGCTTTCCCGAAGTTACCTTTACATCAGTCGAAGTTGTTCTTTTAGAGCGAGGTGATGAGTTCTATCTGCAAGGAAGTCTTCAATCCAGTCACAAATCTGCTTCGATACACGGTAAGACCGTATTTTGTTTATCAAACGACAATGCGGAAATGAATCAAATGCCTTCATGAAGCCAATCATTTCCATAATTTCGTGAGACGGTATCATGAATATGTTGCCCATTAGATGGCAATGAAGAAGGTTCGTGTTCGCGGTTTTGCGATACACAAAAAGCCGCCACGCGGACAAGGCGCTTCTTCCGAGAGCCGATGCCCTTCTAAGGACTAGTCGGGTACGAAGCGCAGAGCGTTCAGCAGAGGTACAAAGCTCAGCTATCATCAGGAAACTGATCGTGAGAACGGAGAAGACTTTGTACGGTGATTAAGTCAGGAAATTTTTTCTAACATGTTATCGAAGACCGTAGCGTCGTACGATGTTGGCATGCAGTTCTGCAGATAAGGATATCCTCTTTATTTTGCTTGTTTACTTTTTCTCTGTGTTACTCAAAGTTTACGTTTTTGCGTATTTGTACACAGACAAGTATTTCCTTTCCGTTAATCTCGACACTAGAATTGCAGAGCGACTTGGCACAGTGTTTCAGCGGACTCATGTTACGAAGGAACTTGTTTCAAATTGTCCCATACGTAATAGTTTTCTCCTGGCCCCATTATTTCCGGTTAATGTCTATAAATATTCTAGTGGTCAAGCTCTCCGTCCCGAGTCTCTCTGTCGAACATATATTCTCTTAAATAACAAGGATGTCAACAGAACTTCAAACTGATGCAAGAAAAAAAGCTATCACAGGCCAGGTTTGAAATGGATCCCAGGATTGTGGCCGTTGAACGACTGAGTTTTGTAACAGATCTATGTTACCCTGCATATTTACGCTGACTAAAATTTCTGGTTCCTGGAGGTTGCGATCAGGATCAGACTGACGTGGCCCATCTGAATCATACAATACTGACACACACAAAGTACAAGGAGGCACACAAAGTACGACAGGAAACTGGTTACGAGTGGTTTTTCCCCTACCTACGAGAGTTATCTCCCTAGCCTACAGATTCGCTGTAAATAAGTAAAATATTGTATTTATTAAACTAACAAGTTACAATTGTACACGAAGACGCAAACTATTGTAATTCTGTATACGTGTAAATTAAGAATTTTTATTTGTACATACGTAGATTCAAACTATCTTGAATGACTATAATTAAATATCCTTAGAACTTACTGTCCACAATGCAGAGCTTGTTCTGTCAATTTACGTTAACTCTAAGTTTTATGTTAATTCTGTTCATTTAAAACTGTCGCTGGCTCGTTGGTGAATCCTGCCTATAGCCAAAATAAATCATTTGAAAACATTCACTGAATTTCATACTGGGCATTTTCATAATTAGGAAAACTTACTTTGTCCTACTTTCTGCCCTTACTGACAGTAGTTTAGCTCTGCAGCACAATTTGTAATCTGTAAGTCACGTACAATACATACTGGAGGGTACTGTGGCCGAGCGGTTCTAGGCGCTTCAGTCCGCAACCATGCGGCTGCTACGGTCGCAGGTTCGAATCCTGCCTCTGGCATGGACGTGTGTCATACCCTTAGGTTGGTTAGGTTTACGTAGTTCTAAGTCTAGAGGAATGATGACCTCAGATGTCAAATCCCATATCGCTTAGAGCCATTTGAACTTAATAGAAGTGTCATGACTTCCCTCTCACTCTATTCGTAAATGGGTTGCGACAAAATGTCTCCCAAATTTTGAGTTCTGATATCATTATGCAAAATATTTGTGAAAGGTATAGGTATGTTCTTTAATTCCTCTTAAAAGATAGCCTTTCACAAGGTGCTAGTGACATAGTGCACACATTTTCTTTGGATTTTTTTATATCTCGTGGGTACTGAAGGTCTGTAAGTGTTATAAACAGAGGAACAGAACTCAAGTAAGTGTCCAATCAGAATTTTGTACTGACCTTCTTCGTTGATAGGTTGCGTTTTGTAAGAACTCTCTTAATGAATCTTATCCCAACGTTTTTTTTTTTTCCGCGACAATTAGATATTCAGGAAACTTCCAGGTGTAATTACGTCCAGGCTGGGAAGCGCTGAACTAGATCCTGTGGGTTGCTATAGCAATTCCATGTAGGAAGGCCTCTACAATATTAATCGCATTATTTCTGTTTTACCACTCAGGAAGCTTCAGTTTAACCTCACCCCCTAGCGCGTAATCACCTCCAAGTTGCTAACTTCTCATCTAGACCCTATGGGTTATCATAGAAGACCCATGGTGAACGGCCTCTGCAGTATGTACCATCTACCTCTATTCTTGCTAGTTAGCAGAGAAAGAGCCAGAAGCGTATCTTAACAGACGTGTGGTGAAGCCCCTGGAATTGGGTTAGTGCGTCTGATCTGTAATGTCATAGGTATAGAAGCTCTCTACTCCAAAAATGCCAGTGAACGCCTATGTATCTGTAACGACGTAAGCATTGCATTACTGTAATATTATAGTATCCGATTAGAGTATTGTTATTGTGCATTCTAGACACTAGGTCATCGTATAATCATCATCATCATCATCATCATAAGCAGCGGTAGCTATTTAACCATTTTGCACCCATTTCTGGATGAAGATCTGTGAACTTCTTAGTGTATTACAGTTTTCTAATCCCGCATGTTTTCAAATGTCATGGAAGTAGTCTCATCCTTTTCTTATTTCTTGGAATTTAGAAAAGAACCTCCTTTTAATATCTATCCGCCATTCGCCTTGCTGGATATCACAGGCACCTCTCACACTCATAATTACACCTTCCATTCCACTCTGTTGCCTGATGTCTTTGTTTATTTTCCTGTCTGCTTAGGTAATGTACTATATGGCAACAATCAGAAATAATTATCGCTTGAGTGTCGAAAGTTTTCGTATAATATATAGTTTCACAGGCCTTTGTCCTCCCATTTCACCATTTTTCCGCATCAAAATCCGGCACCACCGAGTGTTCGATGACTCCCTGACCATCGCTGGTGAGTCATTACTATATCCACGAGCCTGCTCATGATGACCCTGGCGAACAATCTCGGTTTAATGTGTCCCTCGGCTTTCATTTCTTTTGTCACTTCCTCCTAGCAGAAGTTTTAATCCTCGACAAGGTAACTGCACATCGCTTCAAATACGCTTCGAAAAGTGTCTTCCCGTTGCTCTGAGAAAACGGTGAAGTAAGACACAACAGTTTATTTATTGACGTTTCATGAGGACATACCCTACTGAATTTGTATTGCAAGTCCTTTCATATAAAAAGTAGCATTACATCACAATCAATTGTTATACAGTAATTTCAAGTGTGGGTCATGTCACCGATAAGATGAACAACGTCGAGACCCGGACTAACGTGATTTGGTTGTGGTCCTCTCTTGATATCTGGATGTACAACTGCGGTGGGGGAACGTTGAAGAGGGCCACAATTATTCATTTATCGCTGTTTTATCAAGATGTGTCTTCTTGAATCAATATTGCAGGTTCTTTTATGTACAAACCAAACTGTATCACAATCAATTGTTGTAAAAATGTAATTGTTACCATAATGTTTAAAGTAACATCAAAATACGACAAAACGACATAAAAATTGGTACAAGACCACAACCAACTGTGGAATTTAAACTAAACGACATTTAAGCACTTCGTATTTATTTTTGTTTTAGACACATTTACTGTTTCACGATTGTCTCAGAAAGGTTTTCAGTCTTTCCAGTCCCTTGCCGTACACCCTAACCTACTTGACTGTATCTAATCTACTAGGTACCCCCACAGTCTTGCGTGTTGTAACATTGTGTGATTGCCCTACCATTTTAAATCATTCACTAACAGAGCAGTCGCTCGGCAACAGCTACAGTTAACAAATAACATTGCGAGAATATAAAAAAACGAACGTCCTGTGACGTGACATGTTTATTGCGGAAGCGACGTCAGAGATGCAGTGAGCTATTGACTTTGAAAGCCGCTGCGCGAAAGGCGGACAAAAGAAGAACACTTTTACACATTATTTTGATGTATGAGATATTCTCGATGAACAGTTACTCACTCTTCTGTCTCTTGTAATTTGTGTCGGACACGCATGTCTTGCCACCGTATTATTATTGTTTAAAAATATTATGTTAGTGTAATGTGAAAGTGCCATACTGCATAGCAGTAGATTTATGTGAGAAGCTGTATTGTGCGCCGTGTATCTGAAAATGTTAAAGGATTTATTTTCATTGTGAGAAGTGCCAGTCAAAACGGCATCCATGTTAAATCCTTCAGAGCATTTGACGAACAAGTTAGTCGAAATCGGACGGACGTTGCATACGGCGAAATATATTCTCCTCACCTTATTCTACTGGTAAATTCATGTTGAGCAATCCAAAAACAATTATATTTTCAATAGCCATTTACCCTCTTCTGCAAAGCAACGTCTGACTGATCAGATGATTCAACAACAAACAGCCTCACACAGTCGGCGTAAAATTCCTGACCAGTAAAGGTATTCAAAACCACTACAACAACTAGTTACGTTCAAAAAAGTGGTTCAAATGGCTCTAAGCACTATGGGACTTAACATCTGAGGTCATCAGTCCCCTATAACTTAGAACTACTTAAACCTAACTAACCTAAGGACATCACACACATCCATGCCCGAGGCAGGATGCGAACCTGCGACCGCAGCGGTCGCGCGGTTCCAGACTGATGCGCCTAGAACCGCTCGGCCACTCCGGCCGACCAACTAGTTACGTCTATTGGCCTAAAATACAATATATATCATTACGTGCCTTTCTCTGCAAATATATTTCCACCGGCGATTATAGCTGTATGTTAATGTACAAAAGTAAACATATTGTTATAGTGTCTTGGCACAAATACAGACTCCTTAAGCCCATGTGAGTTGTCGCTACTCTAATTCTAATACTAAATTATTCACATTATTTAACTAATACTGCACTGCCAAACAAATATGTATTAAAATTTTTAAATGTAAATTGTCATATAGTTTAACGTTCCCCAAATGACAACCATGACTTACAGCTCGCCTCTTTTCATAACAAACGTCTACTTAAAATTCTCCGTTAACACTCGTGGACCGTTTTGGGTGCGATAAATGACTGTGTGTTGCCCTCGACTTCATTATTTCTTCGCGGGTACTATTTGCACTCACTTCACAATCATTCTGTCAGTGGCATTGTGAAAGACATTTTTGAGCGGTCTTTTGCAATTTGTAGAAAAATTTTAAGTATAGGCTACAGTGACAAAATATGAACCATGTCCGGAGTTCAGTTACCGTAGTTCATTTCCTGATAATTGGGTACGTGGCATTCGCTCTTCTCCATTTATCCATTTAGTAAGTTCGTCTTACATTGCCGCACGTTTATTTTACGTTGTTGTCGACTGTCACTATCCCCGATTCTGGGAGCAATGCTTTCATAGCCCGTGCTTAAGTCTTGCTTTAGCAGGCAGTATGACGCCGGCACGCATCTTCCTGTTATATCAACTGGCCATATTCCGAGAAACCAAACAGGGATTCATCCGGTACCTTCCCGAAAACTCCGGAGAGTCTCAGACGTACACTCCGCTGCGCTAGTCTCAGTAGAACCCAGCAGCTGCTCAGCCGCAGCTTATATGTTCATACACTCGCTCCAGACCTCACTATTGCACTGAAAATGGTGTTGTGAAACACAGCACAGCGTATAGGAGTAATTTACAATGTGTAATATCGACACGGTCTATCTTATGCATTATTTTATTCCTTTCTGTGAACTGCATAAAAGATAATTCTGTTTCCCACCTTGCCTGTAGTACGATTACAATCATTTATATGAGACGATCAGCTGATTTCGGCGATGTGCCATTTTCAAATCACATGGTTCACATGGCTCTGAGCACTATGGGTGTGGTGTCACCGCCAGACACCACACTTGCTAGGTGGTAGCCTTTAAATCGGCCGCGGTCCATTAGTATACGTCGGACCCGCGTGTCGCCACTGTCAGTGATTGCAGGCCGAGCGCCGCCACACGGCAGGTCTAGAGAGACTTCCTATCACTCGCCCCAGTTGTACAGCCGACTTTGCTAGCGAAGCTACACCGACAAATACGCTCTCATTTGCCGAGACGATAGTTAGCATAGCCTTCAGCTACGTCATTTGCTACGACCTAGCAAGGCGCCATTACCAGTTTATACTGAGATTGTAAAACATGTACCGTCAAGAGCGATGTACACCAATTATGGATTAAAGTTAAGTATTACATAAACTACGTACTTTATTTGCTACTATAATTCCCTTAACAGTTGCAGACCTCACGCCAGCCTGCGTGAGCTTTAACGGGTGCATTTCGGCCTCCTCTAGCAACACGGTGTTGGCTCTTCTGCCAACACATCAATGGGACTTAACATCTGTGGTCATCAGTCTCCTAGAACTTAGAACTACTTAAACCTAAGAAACCTAAAGACATCACACACATCCATGCCCGAAGCAGGATTCGAACCTGCGAGCGTAGCAGTCGCGCGGTTCCGGACTGAGCGCCATTTTCAAGTGCTTACTCGTAACCTCTTAATTCTGCGCAAGGGATCACTTCCAACGCCGTTCTCTCTGCTGTAACGTCAAGGAAAGCTACAAGAAAGGTCGCCTTGGAGACGGTCCATCGTTCTACGGGCGTCGTCGCTGTGCCCATGTGGATGCTCACTTTTCCTTTATTTATTTGGCTTTAGGCAACATTGACCATATAGCCAGCAACAGTTATAATTTTTAGATAAAATGATAGAGTAAGCTTAGGTTAGGGGGTTACGACTATACTGAGAAGATTACCTTACGTACAAATCTAATTTTAAAGTCTTTTCATATGGAATATCTTATTCGTCTGAGTCCACACGTAAACATACCGCTTCGTAATTTAAAAATTATATAAAGAAAGAATAATTTGAGTTTCATATGCAAGTACAAATTTTCAATTCAATATATACTGACAGAAAAAAATCACACCACCAAGAAGGAGTTGTGCGACTAAACGAAAGTTGGTAAGCGTGTTTCTACATCTGAAAGATTATGTCTACTCAAATTCCCGCCAATCATAAAAGAGTGCCGCTTGCAGCGCCGTTGTGAGGATGAAAATCACATTTCTTTTAAATACGTGCTATAAAGGTTGTGAGCGTTATTTAGCTTTGAGACTGGCCGTGGTGAGTGATGTTGGTCGAGAATGCCGGTAAGGCGACAAAGATAGCATTATCAACACCTCACTAAATTTGAACAAGGTCGTGTAAGAGGGCTACGAGAAGCTGCACGTTCCTACTGCGATACTGCAGAAAGTCTTGGCAGGAATGTAGTCACTGTTCGTGGTTACTGGCGCGGGTGATCGCGAGAATGTACGGTCGCAAGAAAACCGGGCATCTGAAGGCCACGTGACACTACCAAGAGTGAAGACCATCGTGTTCGGCGTACGGCTCTGGCGCGTCGTACTGCATTTTCAGCAGCAATTTGAGCAGCAGTTGGCACCACAGTGACACAACGAACTGTTACATAACGGTTACTTCAAGGACAGCTCCGCCGGCTCATGTGGCCGAGCGGTTCTAGGCGCTGCAGTCTGGAACTGCGCGACCGCTACGGTCGCAGGTTCGAATCCTGCCTCGGGCATGGATGTGTGTGATGTCCTTAGGTTAGTTAGGTTTAAGTACAGGGTTATTACAAATGATTGAAGCGATTTCACAGCTCTACAATAACTTTATTATTTGAGATATTTTCACAATGCTTTGCACACACATACAAAAACTCAAAAAGTTTTTTTAGGCATTCACAAATGTTCGATATGTGCCCCTTTAGTGATTCGGCAGACATCAAGCCGATAATCAAGTTTCTCCCACACTCGGCGCAGCATGTCCCCATCAATGAGTTCAAAAGCATCGTTGATGCGAGCTCGCAGTTCTGGCACGTTTCTTGGTAGAGGAGGTTTAAAAACTGAATCTTTCACATAACCCCACAGAAAGAAATCGCATGGGGTTAAATCGGGAGAGCGTGGAGGCCATGACATGAATTGCTGATCATGATCTCCACCACGACCGATCCATCGGTTTTCCAACCTCCTGTTTAAGAAATGCCGAACATCATGATGGAAGTGCGGTGGAGCACCATCCTGTTGACCGTCGGCTGTGGTACGTTTAGCTCCCTGCTTGCTTTATTCATCGACTTCCGCAGGCTACGCGTGAAGCTTGCCCGCACGCGCTCAACCGTTTCTTCGCTCACTGCAGGCCGACCCGTTGATTTCTCATTACAGAGGCATCCAGAAGCTTTAAACTGCGCATACCATCGCTGAATGGAGTTAGCAGTTGGTGGATCTTTGTTGAACTTCGTCCTGAAGTGTCGTTGCACTGTTATGACTGACTGATGTGAGTGCATTTCAAGCACGACATACGCTTTCTCAGGTCCTGTCGCCATTTTGTCTCACTGCACTCTCGAGCGCTCTGGCGGCAGATACCTGAAGTGCGGCTTCAGCCGAACAAAACTTTATGAGTTTTTCTACGTATCTGTAGTGTGTCGTGACCATATGTCAATGAATGGAGCTACAGTGAATTTATGAAATCGCTTCAATTATTTGTAATAGCCCTGTAGTTCTAAGTTCTAGGGGACTGATGACCTCAGATGTTGAGTCCCATAGAGCTCAGAGCCATTTGAACCATTTGAACCAAGGACAGCTCCGAGCCAGACGTCCTGTAACGTGCATTCCACTGACCCCAAATCACTGCCATTTGCGACTTCAGTGGCGGCAAGCGAGAGCTCACTGGAGGATGGAGGAGGACGAGATTAGTGGTTAACGTCCTGTCGACAGCGCGGTCATAAGACCATAAGCTCGGATTAGCAAAGGATGTGGAGGAAATGGGGCATGCTCTGTGGAGGGCAGTTGTGTTTTCTGATGAAATCTGGTTCTGCTTTGGTGTTAGTGATATCCATTTGGTGATTAGGTAGGTAGGTAGGTGGTTAGTGTTTAACATCCCGTCGACAACGAGGTCATTAGAGACGGAGCGCAAGCTCGGGTTAGGGAAGGATCGGGAAGGAAATTGGCCGTGCCCTTTCAAAGGAACGATCCCGGCATTTGCCTGAAACGATTTATTTGGTGATTAGAGGCCAGTTGAGCACCTACAGCCAACCTGTCTGCTTACTTGACAGACTGGACCTACAGCTGGAGTTATGGTCTGGGGTGCAATTTTGTATGACAGCAGGAACACTCTCGTGGTTATCCCACGCACCCTGACTGCAAATTCGTCCATCAGTATTCGACCTGTTGAGCTGCCATTCATGAAAAGCATTCCTGGGGCTGTTTTCCAACAGGATAATGTTGGCCGCTTTCAGCTGTTGTAATCCAATATGCTCTAAAAATGGTTCAAATGGCTCTGAGCACTATGGGAATCAACATCTTAGGTCATAAGTCCCCTAGAACTTAGAACTACTTAAACCTAACTAACCTAAGGACATCACACACACCCATGTCCGAGGCAGGATTCGAACCTGCGACCGTAGCAGTCCCGCGGTTCCGGACTGCAGCGCCAGAACCGCTAGACCACCGCGGCCGGCCAATATTCTCTATAGTGTGTTGACAGTTGCCTTCTTCTGCTCGATTACCACATCTGTCTCCAGTCAAGCACGTATGGGGCATCATCGGACGACAACTCCAGCGTCATCCACAAACATAATTGACCGTCCCTATATTGACCGACCAAGTGCAACGGGAATGGAACGCCATCCCACAAACGGACACTCAGTACCTGTACAACTCAATGCATGCAAGTTTGCATTCTTGCATTCAGCATTCTGGCGTTCACACCATTTATTAGTGTAGAAGCATTTCACATTTCCAATGGCTTATCTCGCGCTTTCATTACCGTCTGACCTTGTACTGTTGATCACTGAAATATGTTACCTAGACAAACGTATTTCCGAATTTTTATTACTCTACATCAATCACACTCTGGTGGTGAAATGTTTTTCCCATACAAAGCTATCTCCAAAAGAGTACTTGAGGCACGGGAGCTTGTAGTGACAAATTTACATCTGTACACAGCTCCTCTTAAGTATTCCACTATCAGATTGTAGGAGAGAGTGTTGTACCTTGGAATGGTGTACCTAAGAACAGTTTTCAACTTTAGCCTCTAGCCAAGGTTAATATATTTTCTTCCTTCGTTTCTAAAAGATAGCATTAACTTTATGTGTGCTGCAGTCTTTTTCTGAAATTTCAATAATTTCTCAAGGGAAGTAAGGTTTTCTCAAATGTGAAAAACCGATCCATGGTACAATATGGTCATGTACCTAAGAAGTATTACTCTTTTCAAATATAAAAGAATAGCATCGATATTAGCCGGCAGTTGTGACCGAACGGCTCCAGGCGCTTCAGTCCGGAACCGCGCTGCTGCTACGGTCGCAGGTTCGAATCCTGCCTCGGGCATGGATGTGTGTGAAGTCCTTAGGTTAGTTAGGTTTAAGTAGTTCTAAGTCTAGGGGACTGATGACCTCAGATATTAAGTCCCATAGTGCTTAGAGCCATTTGAACCAATCGATAATATCTTGTCAAGGTTTTAGTTGGTAGTCTGTTTCTCCCATTACTATGGCGCTACACGCTAATAGTCAATAAGTGAAATCGAATTAAAAAGGAAGTACTATCTACACCAAGTTACAAGTTAAAAACCTTTTAAAATAGAAACTACTGACAACTAACACAGATTTACATTATCAAGACAGACAAAATTGTTAAGACGTTTACGAAACTCCGTTAATTTACTAATATTGAAGCTATAATACCGTGCAAGGCCGGCGAAGAATAGTTTAACCGTCTACTCCTTGTGTAAGTGGTTACTCACCATAAAACTGTGTAACTGAAGAAATGTATTAAGGATGTTGGAGGATAGGCTGTGCTGAGAAATTACTGGTACGAAGAAAATTTGATATGTCCGCCGTTTGCGCGTTAATTATCACAGAAGTTAGCCAATCAAGTCGTTGGGTGTGCAAATTCAAGCGAGCCGTCAGAGGCGGTGTCTCCAAATATTTGGCTCCCTAAAACCGTAAAGAGAGCAATACAGAAACTGGACAAGGTACGGTTGCAAGGACGGAACCCGAGCCAAAGGCTGAGCGCTATCGTGCGCTATCATCAGCACTGTGAGAACAACTACCACTAATTGTATATGACGGGCCGCTTCAAGTGTAGCGCACATTGGCCTCATTGGCCAACTTCAATGCTAATTAACTTGGAAACGGTGCGACGATCGATTTTGTTTTCTTAACAGTTATTTCTCATCACACCCTACCCTGTAACACCCATACAAGCTTTTCAGACTGTTTGTGACAATCCTGTACATTATACAGCAGTGAAATAGGTAGAAATCAGAATATATACGGACGCTACACAGCCTCATATCTCACAACAACCAAAACAGCAGAAAATGCCAGGAACAATTTATGGCGTTTCTAGTGCGCTTTCCTTCATACGATTGTCAGATCAGTCACTAGACTGAAACACTGACCAGGAACATCATGCGCTCCTAGGTGCACCATCCTCCAGGTAATCGAATGGGTAGAATAGGAGACAACACACACAGGTAGGGGAATGCCCCTTGCAACCAGTCTGCTGTACAGTACCTCTTGTGCTTCCTTGTACTTAGCGAATTCCGGTAGTACATGATTCATGTCTCCAATGTGAGCCTGACTCTCGTTCCAAATTAGAGTTTCTATTCGACGGAAATGTGGGAGGAAGCACCTGCGACCAAGCCTCATGCGAATGATCGTCGTCAAAGGACGTCTACTCGGTTCACGTAGTCAAACCACAGTTGACTACGATGTCGGGTTGTATGGCCGCTAGGTGTCTGCCCTTATGTTGCAGAGGTACGTGCCATTCACAGTTCCAGTCATCTTCTTTTTGATCATTGGTATGAAGGACTGGTGTTGGACGGAACTGTCCTTGAGTACAGCTCCTCTTTGCCGCCTGAGTACTCATCCTGTTGCAAAACTAGCCCATTTCCTGACTAGAGGTACGAGTCGTGGCTGTGCCATTCTGTACAGTAAAGTGAACTTACGAGGAGAACACAACAAGTGCCATAACATGATTTCCCAGAAACTCCGCTCAGTAAAAGAGGGGTCAAAATAAGCGAACGCATGTCTTTGCTTTTCCGTAGATATGCGACTGTTTCTAAGAAGAAGACCGTCAAAATTTTCGACGTGCTCTATGTGCATTTTGGCCAACGGCCTCGCCGCGGTCAGGACACCAGTTCCCAGTTGACGGACATCATTTTGAGCATTTATTGCATTAATGTGGTATTTACAGGTAATCACGCTGTAACAGCATGCGTTCTCAGAAATGCTAAGTTCACAAAGGTACATGTATCACATTGGAACAGCCGAAATGAAATGTTCAAACGTACCTACGTTCTGTATTTTAATTTAAAAAACCTACCTGTTACCAACTGTTCGTCTAAAATTGTGAGCCATATGTTTGTGACTATTACAGCGCCATCTATAACAAAGCGCAAAAAGTGGTCCAACTAAAACATTCATATTTCTTTACGTACTACACGAATATGTAATAAAAAACGGGGGTTCCTATTTTAAAAAAAACGCAGTTGATATCCGTTTGACGTATGGCAGCGCCATCTAGGGGGCCAACCATAGCGCCATCTGGTTTCCCCCTTCAAGCTAGACAAGTTTTGTTCTTTGTAGTTTTTTCGTTTGAAGCTTATTTCGTGAGATATTTGGCCAGTTTTTTTGTATGTTTATAATGTTTCTACGATCAATTTCATGCAAGGCAATACGCCAAATCTTCCTGAAGAGTAAACATAGAGTAAAATAAAAGAATTAAGAACTGATATAAGAATTAAATATAAGAATTTAAAAAGATACCCTTGGAGGTACCACACATATGTATATATACGTAATTTTATAATTAATATAAAGTCCTTCCACCACAAACTTGATAAGAGACGTTCGTCTAGTACGTGAGGCCGCCACTGTACGGACTATGCCACCAGTTGGGCTGAGCTTACCACTTGCTCAAAGGCCTTTAAAGTACGTCGAAAATTTTGACGCTCGTTTTCTCAGAAACATTGGAGTACCTGCTGATTAGTCGAGACACGTGTTCGTGTATTCTGGCTCCTCTTCCACTGAGCAAAGTTTCTGTGAAATCGGGTTATGGCACTTGCCGTGTTCTCCTCGTTCGTTCTCTCGGGCCCTAGTCCTTTCAGGTCGTTGACATGCTCTACGGCGTTGAGGCGTATTTTCGTTCTCAGATGAGGCATAACACGATCTTCTCGCAATCAGTCGACAATCAAATGTGATTCTGAATAAGAAATCTGCTGCGTGATCTGACTAAAAACAGTGTCAGATATTCCTACAGGAGATAATATTGGTAAAAAGTAGAAGAAAAATTGCTATAATGGTATGTTCGGAAACCCGTACCTATTGAGATGTGGACAGTTTAATTTGTGACGAGTAATGTGTAGCATTTGGTGGTGTAGGCAGGATTCACAGGAGATGGCGTAGTAAATTACCACAACACACACGTGTGGTCAGATACAAATCCTTGAGCAATCATGGAGATGCGGCATCAGGTTTCTTTCGGTATCACGGTACGGGCAGGAAATGTTGACACACTCTTCGTGCCATAGACATTACCAAACAAATTAACAGTTGCTGTGTATCACCGATTTCTATACATTGAATGGACAGCGCTAGTGGAGACCGTTATTCTTGTAGAAAGACAACTATTGAGGTTTATGTACTTTGGGACACCGCTCCATTTTCTACGGATTGTGCAACAGTAACTCACCGCAACATTTCATGGGCGATGGCTTTGTTTCGGAGGTCAGGTAACAGGGACTCCTTCGCTGCACCTGAATCCGTTGGATTTTCAACTACAGAATCATTTCAAGGCATTAGTGCATGACCAACCCATCGAAAATTTACAAATGTTACGCGTCAGACCAGTACATACGACGCAATCCAAATTCAGCCAGGTGTATCCGAAACAATGCGTGACTCCCAGCAAAGAGGCCTGAAGGACGTGTCAGGATGCGTGGTAACGACATGTAGCACTGCCTGTACACCGCCTAGTTCTATGTAACAGAAATATGACAAAGGGTGAACAGTATGGCCCATACCTCAACGAGTATTAGTTTCCAGACGTGTTACAGCAATTTTTCTTCTACGAGGAGCGTTCAGTAAGTAATGTAACAGATTTTTTCTGTGAATTTTGGTTGGAAAAATGGAGAATTTCTTGTGCGACATTGTGAAACGTTCCAGCTTCAGACTCTATAGTTTCATGAAATTCCGGTAGACGGCGGCGCCATTCGTAGCCATTAAAATGATGTCTGTACCGTAGGTACGTTCCAAGCAGAGAGCTGTCATCCAGTCTCTTTCGGCGGAAAATCAGTGCCTCGCAGATATTCATAGACACTTGCAGAATGTCTACGGAGACCTGGCAGTGAACAAAAGCACGGCGAGTCATTGGGCGAGGCACAACGAGGTCGCGCAAAACTGTCCGATCTCCCGCGTGCCAGGGCTATCATTCAGTTTATTTCGGCGGAAAATTAATGCATCGCAGATATACATAGGCTCTTGCAGAATGTCTACGAAGATCTGGCAGTGGACAAAAGCACGGTGAGTCATTGGGCGAGGCGCAACGAGCTCGCACAAACTTGTCCTATCTCCCGCGTGCCAGCCGGCAGCACACAGCTGTGGCCCCTGCAGTGTTGGACTTCAGCGTGTTCGTCGCCAAAAAAATGCAGAGTAACTTTTCATTCTCCTTGACAGTGCAAGGTCTCACACGAGTCTGCACCCTCGAGAGGTCCTCACAAAATTTCATTCGAATGTTCTCCCTCATCCACCCTACAGCCGGGATATCGTACCTTTCGACATCCATCTCTTCGGCCCAATACAGTATGCACACCGCAGGAAGCAGTACGTGGATAATGGGGACGTCATTGATGCAGCAAGATGTTGTCTCCGACTTGACCAGTGGAGCGGTACCATCCTGGTTCAAATGGCCCTAAGCACTATGGGACTTAACATCTACATCTACATTTATACTCCCCAAACCACCCAACGGTGTGTGGCGGAGGGCACTTTACGTGCCACTGTCATTACCCCCTTTCCGGTTCCAGTCGCGTTTGGTTCGCGGGAAGAACGACTGCCGGAAAGCCTCCGGGCGCACTCGAATCTCTCTACATTCGTGATCTCCTTGGGGGTATAAGTAGGGGAAGCAATATATGCGATACCTCATCCAGAAACGCACCCTCTCGAAACCTGGACAGCAAGCTACACCGCGATGCAGAGCGCCTCTCTTGCACAGTCTGCCACTTGAGTTTGATAAACATCTCCGTAACGCTATCACGCTTACCAAATAACCCTGTGACGAAACGCGCCGCTCTTCTTTGGATCTTCTCTATCTCCTCTGTCAACCCGACCTGGTACGGATCCCACACTGATGAGCAATACTCAAGTATAGGTCGAACGAGTGTTTTGTAAGCCACCTCCTTTGTTGATGGACTATATTTTCTAAGGACTCTCCCGATGAATCTCAACCTGGCACCCGCCTTACCAACAATTAATTTTATATGATCATTCCATTTCAAATCGTTCCGTACGCATACTCCCAGACATTTTACACAAGTAACTGATAGCAGTGTTTGTTCCGCTATCATATAATCGTACAATAATGGATCTTTCTATCTATGTATTCGCAATACGTTGCATTTGTCTATGTTAAGGGTCAGTTGCCACTCCCTGCACCAAGTGCCTATCCGCTTCAGATCTTCCTGCATTTCGCTGCAATATTCTAATGCTGTAACTTCTCTGTATACTACAGCGTCATCCGCGAAAAGCCGCATGGAATTTCCGACACTATCTACTAGGTCATTTATATATATTGTGAAAAGCATTGGTCCCACAACGCTCCCCTGTGGCACGCCAGAGGTTACTTTAACGTCTGTAGACGCCTCTCCATTGAGAACAACATTCTGTGTTCTGTTTGCTAAAAACTCTTTAATCCAGCCACACAGCTGGTCTGATATTCCGTAGGCTCTTACTTTGTTTATCAGGCGACAGTGCGGAACTGTGTCGAACGCCTTCCGGAAGTCAAGGAGAATGGCATCTACCTGGAAGCCTGAAACTAATATTTTCTAGGTCTCATGAACAAATAAAGCGAGTTGGGTCTCACACGATCGCTGTTTCCGGAATCCATGTTGATTCCTACAGAGTAGATTCTGGGTTTCCAGAAATGACATGATACGCGAACAAAAAACATGTTCTAAAATTCTACAACAGATCGATGTCCCCTAGACTTAGAACGACTTAAACCTAACTAACCTAAAGACATCTCACGCTTCCATGCCCGAGGCAGGATTCGAACCTGTGACCGTCGCAGGAGCGCGGTTCCGGACTGAAGCGCCTAGAACCGCTCGGCCACAACGACCGGCGGTGCCATCCTGCATACGGATCCTCTCTCTAAGGTCGCGGAAAGCAGTCGCATTGAAGGGAGATTATGTTGAAAAATGGTATTTTGAAGCCAAAAGAGTGGGGAATAACGTAGTATGTTAGAATCCTGAATAAAGCCTCGCTGCTTTAAGAAAAAATAGTGTTGCATTGCTTACTGAACGTCCCTCGTGGTACTGACCAATAATATCTCCAGTAGGAGATAAGTGTGACACTTATTTTTAATCATTCTGTGTAAGTACCTGTTTTTTTCCGGTTGCACTGGACATCTTCATGGCGTCTTCATGTTTAAACGTCGAGTAGTGTAATTTAGCTATGTGACGTGCTACAAATGTTCGTCACTTGTCTGTACTCTACTGTTGGGGTGTTTCTATTCGTTACGAGCGTTGTCTGCCATGTATCCTCGTTTTAAACAAGCGATGCATCTGTTCCGTTACAGGAACTGTGGCGCCCCATCCTGCAAGAGCAACGCTCCTGCAGCATATTAGGAGCGCAGTCTGAAGGTGACCGCCAGGAAGCTACGGGAAGCTCGTTTAGCCTCAAGGTCGTACTCCGACACTGTTCATTTACAACCAATTACGAAACACCACCAGGTTGCTAGCTTCCAAACTTTCCGTTTTCCTCCCGATTACCCGCACTTTCATCAGAATCTACGGAGAACCTAGTTTCTTACCCATTTGTTCTCACCCCCTCCCGCCCCCACCTCATACTCACACATTCTCTTTACCTCCACTCCATAACGCTCAGGAGGAGTGGAGGTTCAAAATCCACTCACGTCCGCCCAACACGTTCATATTTTGGCGGTGGGGTGTGTGTGGGAGGGAGAGAAGGGGTTGGTCATCATATTTCTGACTGATTTTATGCACCCCACCTTGATTCCCTGTCTATTCCCAAGCTCTTCATCTCATAGAATCATTTACACCAAAAACCCTCAGCTATTTGTTTTATGTATTCCAATATCTGTTTACACCGACAAATTACCTTCCGCATCTCCCACTAGGACCGTGGAAGTAACTCCCAAATATCTTAACACACCTGCCCGTTCGTCTTGTTACTACTTCAAACATTTATGATATAACTTTAACAGCTTCAGTCACTTTGTACTAATATTTAGTAGCACGACATGTTTTAGCAACACGTTGTTATCATCAGGTGTATTAAAGTTACATGTACATTAATCAGAAGTGTGGTAAGGACTATTTTCTTGGTGTCCCATTGAAGTTATGTACCGAAATTCAATGATTTTCGCTGGAAATTATTTGGCACGTACAGCACAGTCGATACATGTGGGCGGTCCCATGTGTTGCCAAAGCTGTTTCGATTACGCTGTGGAAGTTTCTCTGGGAAACTTACACTTCCTCTGTACAATCCCCATCTCTCCCCAAGCGATTTCAACTTCTTTGGAACCCTGACCAAAGACATTCGTTGCCGTCGAGGTGCACTTGTGCCTCAGATCATTGTTCTGTAGGCAAACGCAAACTTTTTCCATCAAGGCACTGACCACCTTATCTCATCGTGGGATAAATGTATTAACAGTGATGGTGATTACTTTTGATATAATAAATAGTTGACTTACTTTTTTCCTTCCGTCTCGTTTTCATTTGATTGTTCCTTGTGTCATCCAGTTCAGATGCTTGAAAGCCTCTGGGTGTCTTTGTTAGACGACATCAGTGGACGGATGTTAGCTGTATGAAAATGATCATAGTGTCTAAATCGGTAATAGCCAGATTAATGAAACACAAATGTAACTATGAACAGGGTTTTTGTATAATAGCTGACAGTCACTATTATCTTGCCATACAATGTCTAAAGTAAATAAATCCTAATTTAAGTTTCCATAATTTCCCGAAATAGTATAAGATGCCTGGTACATGTGCTACTCTTTTACTTAATGAAAAGCATGGTGTGCCGCTCTAGTTTGATACAGCCGTTTCACAACATGTTTTCCAATTGAAAGAAGCCAGTTACCATTGTGGTGAGGAGACATTTTAATAATTCAGCTGCCGAGAGTGTCTTCACTAGCGATTATGTGAAACAGCCACAGCTTAAGTTTTCCTCAACGGAGAAACAAATATTGACACTGAATTAAGAGAGATGTTTTGGAAAGTGCGTGTGTAGTGTACCATTCGAGGAAGGAGAAACAAACAAAAATTAGAGAGATAAAGGATTGCGGTAAACTTATTTGCGATTTTACAGACGAATGCTAAAAATGAAGAAGACAGATAAACCAGAAAATAAAAGGACTACATAAATAACAACCGAAGTAACAGTGCAGAGGAAAAAACAGTTACTAAGTGAAGAAACCGGCTAATTGATTACTTGTAAAGGAATATAAAAACAGGACACTGAGGCCGTTGCATGTATAAGAGGCGATAAAAAAAGTTTCCGTTTGAGGTCGTTGCTGCAGCGCATATGCAACGCAGCGCAACTCCGATGCGGCCGTATAAGCTCCGATATGTAGGCAAGCTAACACGAATTCCTTAGAGACGAATGGAAAAACTGGTAGAAGCCGACCTCGGGGAAGATCCGTTTGGATTCCGTAGAAATATTGGAACACGTAATACTGAGCGTATGACGTATCTTAGAAAATAGTCTAAGGAAAGGCAAACCTACGTTTCTAGCATTTCTAGACTTAGAGAAAGCTTTTGACAATGCTGTCTGGAATACTCTCTTTCAAATTCTGTAAGTTGCAGGGGTAAAATACAGGGAGCGAAAGTCTAATTACAATTTGTACAGAAACCAGATTGCTGTTATAAGACTCGAGGGACATGAAAGGGAAGCAGTGGTTGGGAAGGGAGTGGGACAGGCTTGTAGCCTCTCCCCGATGTTATTCAATCTGTATATTGAGCAAGCAGTAAAGGAAACAAAAGAAAAATTCGGAGTAGGAATTAAAATCCACGGAGAAGAAATAAAAACTTTGTGGCTCTCCAATGACATTGAATTCTATCAGAGACAGCAAAGGACCTGGGAGAGCAGCTGAACGGAATGGGCAGTGTCCTGGAAGGAGGATATAAGATGAACATCATCAGAAAGGCAAAACGAGGATAATGGAATGTAGTCGAATTAAATCGGGTGATGCTGCGGAAATTAGATTAGGAAATGAGACGCTTAAAGTAGTAAATCAGTTTTGCTATTTGGGGAGCAAAATAACTGATAATGGTCGAAGTAGAGAGGATATAAAATGTGGACTGGCAGTGGCAAGGAAAGCGTTTCTGAAGAAGAGAAATTTGTTAACATCGAGTATAGATTTAAATGTCAGGAAGCCGTTTCTGAAAGAATTTGTATGGAGTGTAGCCATGTATGGAAGTGAAACGTGGACGATAGGTAGTTTAGACAATAACAGAATAGAAGCTTTCGAAATAGGTGCTACAGAAGAATGCTGAAGATTAGGTGGGTAGATCACATAACTAATGAGGAGGTATTGAACAGAATTGGGGAGAAGAGAAATTTGTGGCGCAACTTGAATAGAAGAACGTATCGGTTGGTAGGACATATTCTGAGGCATCAAAGGATAACCAATTTGGTATTGGAGTGCAGCTTGGTGGGTAAAAATCGTAGAGGGAGACCAAGAGATGAATACACTAAACAGATTCAGAAGGATGTAGGTTGCAGTAGGAGATGAAGAAGCTTGTACAGGATAGAGTATCATGGAGAGCTGCATCAATCCAGTCTCTGGACTGAAGATCACAACAAGAACAACGTGTAGGCAAGGGATTAGTGTGGTATTCGTGTCTTTCCGATGTGCGTGTGGTAAATGAGGAAACGTGAAATACACCGACGTTATTACTAAATGCGTCCAAACGAGACCAACATGCTGTTGTTCTTTTATCAGCTGCCTAAGGACGAACACCTGCAGACATCCATTGGAGAATGGAAAATGTGTATAGGGTAGCATGTGTCGAAAACCACCGTTGTTGAATGGTGTGCCAAGGGGTGTGGCTACTTCATGATAACGCACGTCCCCATTTCACAAATTCTGTTACGCAGAAGTTGCGGTAGCTCCTGTGCAAGACACTTGAGCACTCGCCCTGTAGTCCTGATCTCTCCCCACGCAATTATCAGGCCTTTGGTCCCTCAAAAAAGGACCTTCGAGGACCGGCGATTCCTGCCGGACGAGGTTGTGCAGTAGGCAGACAGAGACTTCTTCACACAGCGGGTCACGATGTGAGCGTGTGGGTGCTATTCTGTCATTCTGCCAAACGGATTAATCTGAGATGTACCCTTTACCCTGTGGCTCCTGCAAGATGCAATTTCCACCCCCACACTACTACAGAAGTCAGACAGACGCTCCTAACGTTCTAAAGAGAAATGCCTGAAAAACTTTCAGCAATTAATATCTTCTGGAGTCATCCGCTGTAAGGAAATGACACGAAAATTCACAAAATTTCTTACATAACTAGTGGGGTACTTGGGTACTGGAGTAGTGCTAGTTAGTGTAAGAAAAACACGAAACTAACGAAAATTATTATTTATTTTGCAAAAATTCTAAGAAATCACAATGGCACTTTTAGTTATGAACTGAACAAGTTATTTCCAGGTTCTTTTTGGAATGTGAAGATACCTCTTAAGGATAGGATTCGCTAATGAAATTTCTATACAAAGTTTAAGATTGTTATTGACTTGGCAGAATGGCTGAGAGCCACGCTTACTCAACTTGAATAATTATCCGTTAGAATGTTGCTAGGTACGGTCGAGGCTGTTGCGTGTGAAAAGCAGTGAAGTGTACTGTTGTGGAGGAAATATGGGGCTCACAATAGCTGTAGCGCACAATACCGTAAGTTGCGATAACTGCTGTCTGCACCGCTCGCTGCTGACAAATAAGATAACTCTCGTTCTATCTGGATTGACCTTCGTCAGTCAAACTCTCCCTATGCCTTGATGAAGTTAAGGACTCGTATTCGCCCCTAGTCTAACTATTGGCGTGGTACACCGGTCAGATAACCAGTCCACCACGATGCCACTCAAAATTCGCTCGCAGTCATTTAACTATAACTCTGTCGTTTCACACCGCACAGTAAGTGGCGGCCAACACAGTGAACAATGCTTAATCGCAAGGAGTCAATATAGAGTCGCACTCTGATTCGCTCTTGACAGAGGTGCTCTCCCAGTGAAGTAATGAGGAGAGACTTGTTCCTCGCTCTTTGAGTACATGCACGAGCGCGCACGCTCTTGTTACGTGTTCTTGCTCCAAGAGCGACAACAGAATGGCCCCTCTCCACGCCAGATGTGAAGGGGTATATCTTTCGGTCTCTTCCATTACTCCTTCAGCTCAAGACATCAGGAATATCGTCTGCCAATCAGCATTGCTCTTCTAAAACGGGAGAATGACGTTTCGTTTAAGGCGAACAATCCGGAAATCTGTAGCATTGGCGTTTGGCGTTTGCTGTCTCCTTGTGAAAATCTCTGAAATTGCGTGCTATGTTGTAAAGAATGCGTAGGCTGGGCACTCCCACCCAATGTAGCAGAATTTGCTTTTAAGCTGAACACGGGGTCGTTCTTCCTTTCACTCGGGCAAACGCTGTCTGCTGGGCGGTCACCGGCCGACATAGACAGGCTGAGTCGTCCTCTGAAGGGACCGGCCCCCGGTGTGCAGTTTGCGTCTCCCGAACTACAAGCCACTGTGACTGTCATGTCTTGAATGTGTGTGTGTACGCCAGCCTCGAGTATTTCACTCTTGGTGCACATTTGTGATTTACTAGTTATTTGCACATCGTTTACATTAATTCATACAATGTTGACATTATCTTATAAAGTTTGGGTTCGAATGAAGCGACTTGATGTGCGGAATATGATTGTGAGTGCGGAATATGTAAGCAATGAAGGTCAGGAGACCACGACATCTTACAACGATGTTTTACAAAGCGGGTATCTTCAACTTGGTGCATCGGTATGACAATTGCCTCAGTGCTCACTGCGATCTTGCCTGACTGGCATATCGATTCTGGTCTCTACGGTCTTCAAACGGAAACTTTCTGACCGCCTCTTGCAGTAAGTATTTTGCGACTGAATGAAACCATTACAGGACAGAAACAATGATGAGTAATAAATGACGTGAAGCCCAACCCTAGAATGGGCAAATGAAGACTCTAGAATAACCAAATCTTGCAAATGACCTGGACCCTCTGAAGTTGTTGAAAATTGAAAATATTATTGTAATAAATCCTTAGTTACCCTCAGGAAATCTTTCACACTAAATGAGCTTCTATTCCCTGCACCGTTAATTGCATCCTCTCCAATGAGTTTGCTGTCTCATTTTGTAGGGAAGGGTTAACATTACAATCAGTGGCTATTGTGCCAGGAAGGGTGAAGATTTCTTGCATAGTTAAGCCACTGGGGGTGGGGAGGGGGATTTAGCATAGAATAAACCAATTTAGGGCTAGCTACACTGAACTGATGTTTTTCTATATCAGTTTCCTCCAAAAATAATACAGAGTGAGCCATGGTGTTTTCAGGATAATAAAATAAATATGTAATGATTAAAAGAGGCGTAAGAACACCACCCATGTCCTCAAAAAATATAAACGATATGTTATACAGGATCAGCTGCACTATGAGGCTGTTTGTGGACGATGTCATTGTCTTCCGTTAGGTATGGCCGCATATGGTCTTAAGGAAATATGAATTATGACGAATTTGTAAAATCGGTTTTACTGAAGACGAATGCAAGACTTGGATGTCTGGGAAGGATTCTGGGGAAGTGGAGCGCATCATGCAAAATGCTGGACTTGCGCTCAGCATGATCGGCAGTCATACCCCGTTATTAGTAATTGTTTGAAACTTCCTGGCAGATTAAAACTGTGTGCCCGACCGAGACTCGAACTCGGGACCTTTGCCTTTCGCGGGCAAGTGCTCTACCAACTGAGCTACCGAAGCACGACTCACGTCCGGTACTCACAGCTCCACTTCTGCCAGTACCTCGTCTCCTAACTTCCAAACTTTACAGAAGCTCTCCTGCGAAACTTGCAGAACTAGCACTCCTGAAAGAAAGGATATTGCGGAGACATGGCTTAGCCACAGCCTGGGGATGTTTCCAGAATGAGATTTTCACTCTGCAGCGTAGTGTGCGCTGATATGAAACTTCCTGGCAGATTAAAACTGTGTGCCCGACCGAGACTCGAACTCGGGACCTTTGCCTTTCGCGGGCAAGTGCTCTACCAACTGAGCTACCGAAGCACGACTCACGTCCGGTACTCACAGCTCCACTTCTGCCAGTACCTCGTCTCCTACCTTCCAAACTTTACAGAAGCTCTCCTGCGAAACTTGCAGAACTAGCACTCCTGAAAGAAAGGATATTGCGGAGACATGGCTTAGCCACAGCCTGGGGATGTTTCCAGAATGAGATTTTCACTCTGCAGCGTAGTGTGCGCTGATATGAAACTTCCTGGCAGATTAAAACTGTGTGCCCGACCGAGACTCGAACTCGGGACCTTTGCCTTTCGCGGGCAAGTGCTCTACCAACTGAGCTACCGAAGCACGACTCACGTCCGGTACTCACAGCTCCACTTCTGCCAGTACCTCGTCTCCTACCTTCCAAACTTTACAGAAGCTCTCCTGCGAAACTTGCAGAACTAGCACTCCTGAAAGAAAGGATATTGCGGAGACATGGCTTAGCCACAGCCTGGGGATGTTTCCAGAATGAGATTTTCACTCTGCAGCGTAGTGAGCGCTGATATGAAACTTCCTGGCAGATTAAAACTGTGTGCCCGACCGAGACTCGAACTCGGGACCTTTGCCTTTCGCGGGCAAGTGGTCTACCAACTGAGCTACCGAAGCACGACTCACGTCCGGTACTCACAGCTCCACTTCTGCCAGTACCTCGTCTCCTACCTTCTAAACTTTACAGAAGCTCTCCTGCGAAACTTGCAGAACTAGCACTCCTGAAAGAAAGGATATTGCGGAGACATGGCTTAGCCACAGCCTGGGGATGTTTCCAGAATGAGATTTTCACTCTGCAGCGTAGTGTGCGCTGATATGAAACTTCCTGGCAGATTAAAACTGTGTGCCCGACCGCTAATGGCTAAGCCATGTCTCCGCAATATCCTTTCTTTCAGGAGTGCTAGTTCTGCAAGTTTCGCAGGAGAGCTTCTGTAAAGTTTGGAAGGTAGGAGACGAGGTACTGGCAGAAGTGGAGCTGTGAGTACCGGACGTGAGTCGTGCTTCGGTAGCTCAGTTGGTAGAGCACTTGCCCGCGAAAGGCAAAGGTCCCGAGTTCGAGTCTCGGTCGGGCACACAGTTTTAATCTGCCAGGAAGTTTCATATCAGCGCACACTACGCTGCAGAGTGAAAATCTCATTCTGGAAACATCCCCAGGCTGTGGCTAAGCCATGTCTCCGCAATATCCTTTCTTTCAGGAGTGCTAGTTCTGCAAGTTTCGCAGGAGAGCTTCTGTAAAGTTTGGAAGGTAGGAGACGAGGTACTGGCAGAAGTGGAGCTGTGAGTACCGGACGTGAGTCGTGCTTCGGTAGCTCAGTTGGTAGAGCACTTGCCCGCGAAAGGCAAAGGTCCCGAGTTCGAGTCTCGGTCGGGCACACAGTTTTAATCTGCCAGGAAGTTTCATATCAGCGCTCACTACGCTGCAGAGTGAAAATCTCATTCTGGAAACATCCCCAGGCTGTGGCTAAGCCATGTCTCCGCAATATCCTTTCTTTCAGGAGTGCTAGTTCTGCAAGTTTCGCAGGAGAGCTTCTGTAAAGTTTGGAAGGTAGGAGATGAGGTACTGGCAGAAGTGGAGCTGTGAGTACCGGACGTGAGTCGTGCTTCGGTAGCTCAGTTGGTAGAGCACTTGCCCGCGAAAGGCAAAGGTCCCGAGTTCGAGTCTCGGTCGGGCACACAGTTTTAATCTGCCAGGAAGTTTCATATCAGCGCACACTACGCTGCAGAGTGAAAATCTCATTCTGGAAACATCCCCAGGCTGTGGCTAAGCCATGTCTCCGCAATATCCTTTCTTTCAGGAGTGCTAGTTCTGCAAGTTTCGCAGGAGAGCTTCTGTAAAGTTTGGAAGGTAGGAGACGAGGTACTGGCAGAAGTGGAGCTGTGAGTACCGGACGTGAGTCGTGCTTCGGTAGCTCAGTTGGTAGAGCACTTGCCCGCGAAAGGCAAAGGTCCCGAGTTCGAGTCTCGGTCGGGCACACAGTTTTAATCTGCCAGGAAGTTTCATATCAGCGCACACTACGCTGCAGAGTGAAAATCTCATTCTGGAAACATCCCCAGGCTGTGGCTAAGCCATGTCTCCGCAATATCCTTTCTTTCAGGAGTGCTAGTTCTGCAAGTTTCGCAGGAGAGCTTCTGTAAAGTTTGGAAGGTAGGAGACGAGGTACTGGCAGAAGTGGAGCTGTGAGTACCGGACGTGAGTCGTGCTTCGGTAGCTCAGTTGGTAGAGCACTTGCCCGCGAAAGGCAAAGGTCCCGAGTTCGAGTCTCGGTCGGGCACACAGTTTTAATCTGCCAGGAAGTTTCATATCAGCGCACACTACGCTGCAGAGTGAAAATCTCATTCTGGAAACATCCCCAGGCTGTGGCTAAGCCATGTCTCCGCAATATCCTTTCTTTCAGGAGTGCTAGTTCTGCAAGTTTCGCAGGAGAGCTTCTGTAAAGTTTGGAAGGTAGGAGACGAGGTACTGGCAGAAGTGGAGCTGTGAGTACCCGACGTGAGTCGTGCTTCGGTAGCTCAGTTGGTAGAGCACTTGCCCGCGAAAGGCAAAGGTCCCGAGTTCGAGTCTCGGTCGGGCACACAGTTTTAATCTGCCAGGAAGTTTCATATCAGCGCACACTACGCTGCAGAGTGAAAATCTCATTCTGGAAACATCCCCAGGCTGTGGCTAAGCCATGTCTCCGCAATATCCTTTCTTTCAGGAGTGCTAGTTCTGCAAGTTTCGCAGGAGAGCTTCTGTAAAGTTTGGAAGGTAGGAGATGAGGTACTGGCAGAAGTGGAGCTGTGAGTACCGGACGTGAGTCGTGCTTCGGTAGCTCAGTTGGTAGAGCACTTGCCCGCGAAAGGCAAAGGTCCCGAGTTCGAGTCTCGGTCGGGCACACAGTTTTAATCTGCCAGGAAGTTTCATATCAGCGCACACTACGCTGCAGAGTGAAAATCTCATTCTGGAAACATCCCCAGGCTGTGGCTAAGCCATGTCTCCGCAATATCCTTTCTTTCAGGAGTGCTAGTTCTGCAAGTTTCGCAGGAGAGCTTCTGTAAAGTTTGGAAGGTAGGAGACGAGGTACTGGCAGAAGTGGAGCTGTGAGTACCGGACGTGAGTCGTGCTTCGGTAGCTCAGTTGGTAGAGCGCTTGCCCGCGAAAGGCAAAGGTCCCGAGTTCGAGTCTCGGTCGGGCACACAGTTTTAATCTGCCAGGAAGTTTCATATCAGCGCACACTACGCTGCAGAGTGAAAATCTCATTCTGGAAACATCCCCAGGCTGTGGCTAAGCCATGTCTCCGCAATATCCTTTCTTTCAGGAGTGCTAGTTCTGCAAGTTTCGCAGGAGAGCTTCTGTAAAGTTTGGAAGGTAGGAGACGTACTGGCAGAAGTGGAGCTGTGAGTACCGGACGTGAGTCGTGCTTCGGTAGCTCAGTTGGTAGAGCACTTGCCCGCGAAAGGCAAAGGTCCCGAGTTCGAGTCTCGGTCGGGCACACAGTTTTAATCTGCCAGGAAGTTTCATATCAGCGCACACTACGCTGCAGAGTGAAAATCTCATTCTGGAAACATCCCCAGGCTGTGGCTAAGCCATGTCTCCGCAATATCCTTTCTTTCAGGAGTGCTAGTTCTGCAAGTTTCGCAGGAGAGCTTCTGTAAAGTTTGGAAGGTAGGAGATGAGGTACTGGCAGAAGTGGAGCTGTGAGTACCGGACGTGAGTCGTGCTTCGGTAGCTCAGTTGGTAGAGCACTTGCCCGCGAAAGGCAAAGGTCCCGAGTTCGAGTCTCGGTCGGGCACACAGTTTTAATCTGCCAGGAAGTTTCATATCAGCGCACACTACGCTGCAGAGTGAAAATCTCATTCTGGAAACATCCCCAGGCTGTGGCTAAGCCATGTCTCCGCAATATCCTTTCTTTCAGGAGTGCTAGTTCTGCAAGTTTCGCAGGAGAGCTTCTGTAAAGTTTGGAAGGTAGGAGACGAGGTACTGGCAGAAGTGGAGCTGTGAGTACCGGACGTGAGTCGTGCTTCGGTAGCTCAGTTGGTAGAGCACTTGCCCGCGAAAGGCAAAGGTCCCGAGTTCGAGTCTCGGTCGGGCACACAGTTTTAATCTGCCAGGAAGTTTCATATCAGCGCACACTACGCTGCAGAGTGAAAATCTCATTCAGTAATTGTTTTTTTATGCACTCAGATACTTCGCCGGCCGAAGTGGCCGTGCGGTTAAAGGCGCTGCAGCCTGGAACCGCAAGACCGCTACGGTCGCAGGTTCGAATCCTGCCTCGGGCATGGATGTTTGTGATGTCCTTAGGTTAGTTAGGTTTAACTAGTTCTAAGTTCTAGGGGACTAATAACCTCAGCAGTTGAGTCCCATAGTGCTCAGAGCCATTTGAACCACTCAGATACTTCAGCATCTAGTGTACTAGTTCCATTGCCCGCAACACAGGCAACACTTGAGCATCCTTGTCACAATAAGGCACAATCGGTATTGGACAGTGCTCGAAATGGATGCGATGCTAATCGGTATAAAAAAAGTTATTTACTTTTTTGTCAATACACAAACTAGAACTATCAGTTTCACAGACGTTTGGGTGAGCTAACAGCAGCGTCCCGCAGTACACCGCCGTTGTGTGCGTACTTCGCGCGGAGGCTGCGTGTGATGGAGCGAGGCTAACCGATCGGCAATTGACGGTGATTACAGCGAGGTCACATGCGCGCAATCAGATGGCAATGGCGACGAGGAAACACCTTTCATGTACGCTCCTAGTACTCTCTGAATAGTTTCAGCATCTAAAGTTACATGCTAGTTAGTACAGATTCTCTTTACCAATGAGTCCAACTGACATTTATAGTACCTGATTACAGAGCACAGCAGTTTCGGTTTTATTTACGCAGGATATTGACTATTGGTATCATCTGATATTATGTTATTAATCAACAAACCTTACATTTCATTTTTCTGTTTTTTGCCATCGCCTAGCAGCGTAAGTATTGAAAGTGACTCCCTAACATCATTTACTGGAGAGGGTATTGTACAGACGCGCTCGAATAGAATTATTGTTGCAGCTATTTCCCAGACTATTGAGTTGCAAATAAGAACCTTAGTACAGACTGACATCGATTTCTCGCTACTTCTTCGGCCTCCCAAATGGTGTAGCGCTAAACTTCATGAATTTTAGGGCAGTTAGGGTCTTTGTGTTGCGCTTAACGCCATAAATACGCATAATCCAAAGGTGAGTGCAAAAGCATAAGGAACCGGGGAAAATGAAAATAAGAAAATTTCAAAGCCTAAGGGGTGACTGGTTGCAGCAAATTATCATGTTAATAATACGCACTACAGTCCCAGTGACCAGTAATCCATTATGGATACTATCATTTGTTGTTGTTGTTGTGGTCTTCATTCCGAGGACATTCTTCTTGTCAGGTTGGACCATAGATTTCTTATCTCCCCAGTTCTTTTCAGTACCACGTCATTAGTTACGTGATCTACCAACCCAATCTTCAGCATTCTTCCGTAGCACCATGTTTCAAAAGCCTCTATTCTCTTCTTGTCTAAATTGTTTATCGTCCACGTTTCAGTTCCATACATGGCTACACTCCACACAAAAACTTTCAGTGAAAGCTTCGAAACGTATAGATTTGTATCTGATGTTAACAAATTCCTGTTCTTCAGAAATGCTTTTCTTGCCCTTGCCAGTCTATATTTTATATCCTCTCTACTTCGGCCGTCATCAGTTATTTTGCTGCCCAAATAGCAGAATCATCTACTAAAATTAGTGCCTCGATTCCTAATCTAATTCCCTGAGCACCAACTGATTTGATTCGACTACGTTCCATTATCCTTCTTTTTGCTTTTCTCGATGTTCATCTTATATCCTCCTTTCAAGACATGTCTATTCCATTCAACTGCTCCTACAGTTCCCTAGTTGTCTCTGACAAAATTACAATGTCATCGCCAAACCTCAAACTTTTTATTTTTCTTCCAAGACTTTAATTCCTTCTCCGAATTTTTGTTAGATTTCCTTCACTGCTTGCTCAATGAACAAATTGAATACTATCAGAAATAGGTTGTATTTTACTATTGATACGTTCAGAATTTCAGAGATAATATTCCTCAGTCAACATTTTCAAAAGGTGTCTCTAAGTCTACTAATGCTACAAACCTAGGTTTGCCTTTACGTAACTTATCTTCTAAGAGAAGTCTTAGGGTCATGATAGCCTTATATAATTTATGAAATTGTCTATCACGATGTCAATAAAAATCCATGAAGACAGCAGGGGGTGCTGTTCAGAAAACGGGAACAGCGACAACGTAGGAACAAATCTGTCAGTAGGATGAAAGTAAAAGAACAAAATCGCTTATTCCATGTTCCATTAAACCGAAGATAAGCTTTTAATGGAGTTCACAATAGTTACCACATGGATCTCCTCCTCTGAAGGACACAAGAAGATACGCAAAATACTAGTGTATTGTTTTGTATCTTGCAACATTGGAGTATCTTGTGCAAACTTTTTTTGCAATTTCAGCTGTTTTGTGTTTAAATTTTCACAGTGCTTCATGAAAAACTATCAAAGAGTTTTGAGTTTTGAAAATACTTCCCGATGATGTATCACAGAAAAACGCACGATTAGTTATTATATCGATATAAATTCACTGCAAATACACGAGTTCTCCGGAAGTTTAAAGAAAATGCCTAATAAATCTCGAAAATCCGGTTTCTTGTAGTTGATGGCGTTATCTTTCCTTTGCTCCTTTCTTTAAAAATTTGTTTAAGGCTTTTTTCGAACGCTTTAGAGCCATCTTGCTCTCCTTCCAGACTCGTGGAAATGTTTCCACCTCGGCACACTTCCTATGTCAAGCATCTTCCATAATTTGTCCTAATATTTCTGTAGCCATTCCTTTTTTCCCCTCTTCTGTTTGCTTTCGAGCCAACGATCTATTCTCGGATGCTGTTGGATATGTACTACTATCCTATTCTTCCTTTTGGTAAAGTTTTCCACAAACTTCTTTCGCTGCCTATTCTTTTTATTCCTCTCCAGTTTGTACCACATGCACACATTTTATTTTTCTCGCATGATTTCTTCTTTTTTATCTCAGTAACAGATACTAGTGAGGCTACAACTGCGGCTGCAGCCTATTTGAATTGCTTCTAGGTCTTAGAGATATACTCTTTCCACAAATTTTTAAAGACACTGTGTATTTACTGGCGATTTTTCCCCATTCACCTCAGCTTTTCGAACATCGTATTTTGCGCTGCCAAGACTTCTTCTATTCTACTTATTGTGTTGGTAAACACAACGTCACCATTGTTACCCTGATACCTTCACAGTTTCTGAACCCAAACTGGTACCGTATGTTAAGTGGTAAATTTTCTTAGAATTTCGCGCGAGTCAACAACTTATAAGCATGTGATATCGGATTCATGATTCAATAGCTTAGATTTATACCTTCTCGGACTTTCTCGTTAACACAGTCGTACTGTATCTCCCTTTCAGAAATCATCTAATGCTAAGTACCTACATTTATGTGTTCGTGTAAAAATGTAATGTGAAGGAGCGACTTAAAAGCGTCCATTTTATCTAACTCTATACCTGTTTTAAAAGTGTGGCACTGAACCCTCCTCATCGCCGGTTTTAACCAGAAATTCGTCCTGGCCCATTCACTGTTTTTATCTTATCTTGTAATGGATGTCACCACCACTTTATTGCTTCGACACTAGGAAACACATTTCATTTCGCTCTAAAAACTTCCTGAAATTTTCACTCGGTTGTTGGTGCGTATGTTTAGTTGATCAGATCGTTCAGTGCTTTTTAAACAAGCTGCAAGTGGCGACAGAAAATGATTGTAATTGCTCTTACCGATATCTGACTAGCGTTAAGTCACCAACTACGTCAGTTTGCTGCTCTGACTGTTCAACCAATTTGTACCTTGTTGCATTGTATCCAGGTAGTTGTAGATGTTCCGTCGATATAAGGCGCTTCATTTTTGAACGTATTACATTTCTAAAGAAAAGACATCGACATGTGCAGTGTGTATGATAGGCCAGACACACTAGCAGTAACTTAAATCTTCATTAGTTGCATGTTCCTTCTTCGGCATATGTTCTTGTCATTGTCTTCTCTTTTTTTGTACAAAAGCATTAATTCTTTTGCCGCACTCCTTTCTACATTCTGTTTCAAACGATATCGTTATGTGTTTTATTCTGTAGAGAATATTTCTAGTTCCATTTTCTTGGCAATGTTCTTATTACATATCCGTTGTTTATAGATAGTACGATTCTGCTTTTCACGCGATCTTCATTATACCTTTCTGAGCATATTTAGCTGCGTAGGCTTCCGCGTTTAAAGTCAACTGAGATAACCGTTTACTGGGTGTCGTGCCACGTCGTAATGTAAAAAACTCTACTGGATAAATCAACGTTTAGGCATAGTTACAGTGGCCTTCTTCTGGGTGAAATAGTACGCCTTAGCTGTGTAGATCGTTTATAATTGTGTTTGCTGCTCACTGAGGATCACGTCACACGTTACGTCGCAATTTTGAAGAGGTCGTTGTTATGATTGGTCACTTCAGGTGGAAGGAGCGGGAACTTTATTATAATGGGCAGCTGAGGTTGTGGGAGTGGGGATCTGCTGTTGTCTACTGCTTCTTGCATAGTTTGCCGTGACTGGTGCTCATCGGCCAATGAGGCCTGGGCTCCTGTTTTCCTCCTGCCTGACGCAGGCCACGCGGACTCGCCAGCAGCGCCCGCTTCTCAGATTGTTGGTGCGGCCCATTAAACTCTGAGGGCTGACAGCCTGGGTGGTCTAAGCCTGTGTTCATATTCTCTACTCATGTTTTTAGAGTGTTTCATTATTTCTATGGTTTCTCTCGCATTTCGTCAGACCTCCCTGCTTGGCCAGTAGGCAAGTTTCGTTTACTTTGATTTCCATGCCGCAGTCTTGCCGGTGTTCTGCCACTGTAGACTTTCTGTAACTGCCCCAGACGAATGTAGCATTCGTGTTCTCGTATGAGCGTTCCTAGGTGAGCCGTGTGCGGCTCGCGTTGATGCCGTTCATAGCTTGGCATCTTGTAATAGCGATAGTGGCGTCTCGTTTCCTTAGTGTGTTCACTGTTGCCACTACGTCTGCTCGCCTTGTCTGTCCATGAGTGGCAGCAGCAGTGCTTATCGATAGCAAGTACTGTGGTACCATCTTGGGAGCGACCGCTAGTATTTCCGGGTCGCGTTGTGTGGAGTGGGCAGTTGCGAACGGACATCAGTTTGGTTGGGGCGCACCAGCGAGCACGTCCGTGCAACCCAGGGCCGCTGGCGACCCTGCCAGACCGAAGAGGGGTAGTTGCGAGAGCGACGACTTCGTTGCTCACCGAACCCTGGACGTTTGAGTGAAGAGTTAACTGCTAATGCAACGTCGACTACTCTGAGATCTCGCCTTTGGTCGGCAGGTTGTTGCTCCCAGGGCCGTTGAGCCTGTTGGCAACGAGTGAAGCGTTTCGAGGCGGTGAAACACTGCAATCGTGTTTCTCTATTTGTTATTCATCATTGAATTTAGTATTATTCTTGTTAGTGAACTGCAACCAGCGGTATTTTCTGCCTTGTGGCCGCTAACGTCCCAGTTACCTGCCCTGGAGGTTAGCGTGCTTTTCCGGCAGTGTATCTTTCCTCGTCTTGTCGATGCTGTCCGACACGGCGTGTAGTTCGATAGACTCTTGTATTGTACTGTGCATATTTTTTGGGAGGTCTGCCTTCGTTCTAGTGTTTCCTTCGGCCTTGGGTGTTTTCTGAAGACGTAGTGCTGTCTGTCTCTTCGCCCTTGCCAAAAAATATCCCATCATTGTACTGGTGATCGGACGTTAGGCGGATTGGTTAGTCGGTCAGTTGGCGCTTAAGCTGCCCCTAGTTTGAGTTGCCATCCTGTTATGTGAGTACAGCTTTTGACTACCTGTGTCTCCTTACCTTATGTTTGAGTTACCTTTCCAGGCCGACCATTGGAACACATGATGAGAACCGCTTGTCCTGATTCCTTAGATTGTAATGTTTTAAGGATATTTGTAATTTTCTAATTATTGTTGGTGTGACCTTCAGCTGAGCAATAATTTCACCTCTTTCGTGATAAGGCTTTCAGCCGTGTTACAGTAAGTATTTTTAAGCAAACTTGTTTTAAAAGCAAGGGATTTATTTTAAAAGCGTTATTTGGAATTGTTTTCCTGACTTCTAATTCAGGCCGTCAGCCGTATGTTATTTGAAATTGTTTGTGGCCTTCAGCCAAGTAATAATTTCACTTCCTTTATAATAAGACCTTCAGTCGTGTTACAGTTTGTTTTACCACGAAGTATTTATCTTAATATGTGCTATTTGGAATTGTTCTTCTGACTTCTAATTCAGGCCTTCAGCCGATTGTTGTTTAAGGTAATTGTTGATGCCCTTCGGCCCTAAATCTATGGAATTTTTTTTCTGTGATAAGGCCTTCAGCCGTCATACAGTCAATTGTGTTTTTAAGAGATTGTTTTAAAATTTTAATTTCTTTAAATAAAGTTTACGTATTTGTTGTGCAACCGAGAGTAACTGATTACGGCCCCGTCCACAATCGTAACCTTGTCCTGCCCCATCCTGAGAACCCAGCTCTCACTATCCGCCTCCAAGTTTCACCAATGTATACTTCTGCACTCTGAAGTTCCACCTTGTACACACCTGCATTGTGTAAAGCACGTATGTTGCCCTTGGTGGAGCCTAGCATCCCTTCATCTTGCAACTGCTATGGTAGACAGGCTGGACACCAATCCGGCGAAGAACTTCTGCACGCCCAGTCCAGGCACAACCCGGCGCAGACAACTCATCGATTCTAGCGTCTAAGAGATTCTGAGTACATAACACATGAGCTCAAATGGCTCCGTGAAACATTCGTGGCCTATGTCTACAACCACCAATCGATCCAACACAGCAACAAACAAAAGAAAGCGAGGTAGGCGAGAAGTCGACAAAATCAGCCAGCAACACGCTTACCTTATGTGAAAAATGTCGCTGACTGGACTGGTAAAGTCCTTCAGCTGGATCGTTTCCAGCTTGTCTATCATAGCAGCCGCCAGATCCAGGATGTGCTAGGCTGCACCAAGGACAAAATGCTTTGCACACTGCAGGCGTGTGCAAGGTGGATCGACAGTGTGATGAAGTATGTATCGGTGAAACTGGCAGGCCGATAACAACGCGCATACGAGAACACGAACGCTACGCTACATTCATTGGGCCTGCACAGCAGTCCCCAGTGGCCAAACACCACCAAAAACACGACAAAGAAATCATACTTAACGGAACCTATGTACTGGCGGAGCAGGCGGGCATAAAAATGATAAAATCACTTTAACAAGATGATCTATGTAGGAATCAACATGGATTCCGGAAACAGCGATCGCGTGAGACCCAACTCGCTTTATTTGTTCATGAGACCCATAAAATATTAGATACAGGCTCCCAGGTAGATGCTATTTTCCTTGACTTCCGGAAGGCGTTCGATACAGTTCCGCACTGTCGCCTGATAAACAAAGTAAGAGCCTACGGAATATCAGACCAGCTGTGTGGCTGGATTGAAGAGTTTTTAGCAAACAGAACACAGCATGTTGTTATCAATGGAGAGACGTCTACAGACGTTAAAGTAACCTCTGGCGTGCCACCGGGGAGTGTTATGGGACCATTGCTTTTCACAATATATATAAAAGACCTAGTAGATAGTGTCGGAAGTTCCATGCGGCTTTTCGCGGATGATGCTGTAGTATACAGAGAAGTTACAGCATTAGAAAATTGTAGCGAAATGCAGGAAGATCTGCAGCGGATAGGCACTTGGTGTAGGGAGTGGCAACTGACCCTTAACATAGACAAATGTAATGTATTGAGAATACATAGAAAGAAGGATCCTTTATTGTGTGATTATATGATAGCGGAACAAACACTGGTAGCAGTTACTTCCGTAAAATGTCTGGGAGTATGCGTGCGGAACGATTTGAAGTGGAATGATCATATAAAATTAATTGTTGGTAAGGCGGGTACCAGGTTGAGATTCATTGGGAGAGTCCTTAGAAAATGTAGTCCATCAACAAAGGAGGTGGCTTGCAAAACACTCGTTCGACCTATTCTTGAGTATTGCTCATCAGTGTGGGATCCGTACCAGATCGGGCTGACGGAGGAGACAGAGAAGATCCAAAGAAGAGCGGCGCGTTTCGTCACGGGGTTATTTGGTAACCGTGATAGCGTTACGGAGATGTTTAGGAAACTCAAGTGGCAGACTCTGCAAGAGAGGCGCTCTGCATCGCGGTGTAGCTTGCTCGCCAGGTTTCGAGAGGGTGCGTTTCTGGATGAGATATCGAATATATTGCTTCCCCCTACTTATACCTCCAGAGGAGATCACGAATGTAAAATTAGAGAGAATAGAGCACGCACGGAGGCTTTCAGACAGTCGTTCTTCCCGCGAACCATACGCGACTGGAACAGAAAAGGGAGGTAATGACAGTAGCACGTAAAGTGCCCTCCGCCACACACCGTTGGGTGGCTTACGGAGTATAAATGTAGATGTAGATGTAGATGTTTTTACATTACGACTTAACACGATGTGCGGAAAACTTTTACTCAACTTTTCTAGGCTTGTGCGACTGTTCTCTCAGCTGTTACCCAACTTTCACTGTCATTGAACAACGCAGTGATATAACGGGTAGTCATCAAGTTTTAATTATCACTTCGAAGAAATGAAGTTATGTAATTGTTTGTTTACTGGTATATGTCCGCAGTCCTAGTTGTTATTGAAATCCCCGCACCATAGTACCATATCACGCCACTAGAGGAGCCTGTTCATTGATAACATAGAGGTAGTCCGGTGTTTTCTACATTTGGAGGGGATCAACGCTGCCACAGTTCGTGATGAGGTGGTGGAAATCTACGTTAACTGTGCTTAGTCATGTGGCACACTGGTTATGTGGCACACACGTTTCCAGTATAGTCAAAAAATCTCAGTGGCTAGGATAAAGGTGGCAGACCATGTCTTCGCGAAGAACTAGGAACCGCAACATAACTGGAGGGCATGGTTGTCGAAGACCAGTGGGATGGCAAGACTAAGGAATAATTACTGAATAACAAACCCTTAAATGACTTTTTTTACGCGCTACACTTCGCCAGCTAGACACTATGCAGAACCCTCTAACCCAACATCTTCTTCACAGGTACTCACATTCGCAGTATCGGATTTTTAGGAAGAAAGATTAGAGCTTAACATTTCGTCGACGACGTTGTCATTACAGACGTAACACTAGCTGCGGTAGGGGATAGATGGTGAAAGAAATTGGCCGTGTTCTTTTCCAAAGGAACCATCGCGCCTCGTGCCTTAAGCGATATATGGAAATCATGGAAAATTTGGACAGAGATTTGAACCGTTGTCCGTCCAATTGCGAGTTAATGCTTTTCACCACTGTGCCAACTCTTTCGGTGGAAATACACTCTAAGACAGAGAAATGACCATGAAGGTATTGTCCGAATGGGGCGGAAATTGGGAAATATGATGTGCATTTGCAGGCAACCAAATGAGAGTGCAAGGGAACAGTAGAACAACCATAGACAACATTTTTGTTCATTCCTCATTACTAGAAGGGCATTCTGTTAGCAAAAAGGTGAATGGCCTTTCAGATCATGATGCACAAATTTTAACTATAAAAGATTTTTGTGCTGCAGCACATGTTAAATATAGTTATCAACTTTTTAGGAAAGCTGATCCAGTTGCTGTAGAAACCTTTGTAAACCTTATCAAGGAACAAGAGTGGCGAGATGTTTATAGTGCTGATACAGTAGACGATAAATATAATGCTTTCCTCAAGACTTTTCTCGTGCTCTTTGAAAGTTACGTCCCGTTAGAACGTTCAAAACTGGGCACTAGCACAAACAGGCAGCCTGGGTGGCTGAAGAGGGATAAGAATATCCTGTAGAACAAAGTGGCAATTATATCAAAACGTTAGAAACAGTCAAAATCTAAATGCAGCAGCCCATTACAAACAGTATTGTAAGGTGCTTAAAAAAGTTATTAGGAAGGCAAAAAGTATGTGGTATGCAGATAGCATAGTTAAGTCTCAGGCTAAAATTAAAACCATATGGTCAGTCGTAAAGGAAGTGGCTGGTCTGCAGAGACAGGTCGAGGATATAGAGTCAGTGCGTAGTGGGAATGTCCGTGTTACTGATAAGTCGCATATATGTACAGTATTTAATAATCACTTTCTGAATATAGCAGGTGAACCAAATAGAAACCTAGTCCCAACAGGGAATCATATAGCGCTCGTAGAAAAAAGTGTACCGAGACTGTTACCTGAAATGCTCCTCCATGATACTGACAAGAGGGAGATTGAGTTAATAATTAAATCATTAAAGACCAATTTTACCTCATGGATATGACGTGGTATCTAGCAGAATACTGAAGTACTGTTCTATGTATGTTAGCCCAGTACTTAGCCATATCTGTAACTTTTCCTTTAGGAGTGGTTGGTTTCCTGACCGATTAAAGTACTCGGTAGGGAAGCCACTTTATAAAAAGGGAGACAGGGATAATGTTGACAATTATAGACCTATTACTATGCCATCGGTGTTTGCTAAAGTTATCGAGAGGGTTATATATACAAGGTTACTGGAGCATTTAAATTCACATAATTTGCTGTCAAATGTACAGTTCGGTTTTAGAAATGGTTTATCAACTGAAAATGCTATATTCTCTTTTCTCTGTGAGGTTTTGGACGGATTAAATAAAAGGTTGCGAACGCTAGGTGTTTTCTTTGATTTAACGAAGGTTGTTGACTGTGTTGACCACAAAATATTACTGCTGACGTTGGACCATTATGGAGTAAGGTGAGTAGCTTACAATTGGTTCGCCTCTTACTTTAAGAACAGAAAGCAGAAGGTAATTCTCCGAAATATTGAGAGTGGTAGTGATGTTCAGTCCCAATGGGGCACTGTTAAGGGGGGCGTTCCCCAAGGGTCGCTGCTCGGGCCACTGCTGTTTCTTATTTATATAAATGATATGCCTTCTAGTATTACAGGTGATTCAAAAATATTTCTGTTTGCTGATGACACCAGCTTGGTAGTGAAGGATCTTGTGTGTAATATTGATACAGTATAAAATAATGTAATTCATGAAATAAGTTCATGGCTTGTGGAAAATAATTTGATGCTAAATCACAGTAAGACTCAGTTTTTACAGTTTCTAACTCACAATTCAACAAGAACTGATATTTTGATCAGACAGAATGGGCATATTATAAGCGAGACGGAACAGTTCAAGTTCCTAGGCGTTCGGATAGATAGTAAGCTGTTGTGGAAAGCCCATGTTCAGGATCTTGTTCGGAAACTAAATGCTGCTTTATTTACCATTAGAACAGTAACTGAAATAAGTGACAGTTCAGCACGAAAAGTAGTCTACTTCGCATATTTTCATACGCTTATGTCATATGGTATTATTTTTTGGGGTAATTCTTCTGATTCAAAAATGGTATTTTTGGCTCAAAAACGGGCTGTTCGAGCTATGTGTGGTGTAAGTTCGAGAACGTCTTGTCGACCCCTATTCAATATTCTGGGAATTCTGACATTGCCCTCACAGTATATATTTTCTTTAATGTCGTTTGCTGTTAGCAATATTAGCTTATTCCCAAGAGTTAGCAGCTTTCACTCAATTAATACTAGGCAGAGATCCAATCTGCATGTGAAATGCACTTCCTTGACTCTTGGGCAGAAAGGAGTGCACTATTCTGCTGCATCCATTTTCAATAAGCTACCACAAGAACTCAAAAATCTTAGCAGTAGCCCAAACACTTTTAAGTCTAAACTGAAGAGTTTCCTCATGGCTCACGCCTTCTATTCTGTCGAGGAGCTCCTGGAAGAGCTGAAAAATTAAACAAATTCCAGTGTTACATTGTTGATTTTCTTTATTTAAACTCACGAATTGTCGCCTGAATATGTTACTTATATTTCATTTTATCTGTTTCTACTATCGTGTTATAATTTCATGTATTGACTCGCTCCATGACCATGGAGACTTCTCCTTAATTTGGTCCCATGGAACAATAAATAAATAAATAAAAAATCAAAAAAGGATGATTTACTGAAGAGAAAGAGTTTCACAAATTGACCAAGTCAATGACGTGTTAGTCCACCTCTGGTCCTTATGCGACCAGTCTGAAGACACGTCTTCGGCCTGCTACCCCGTTAACTGGAATATAATTGTTTTCAGTGATGAATCCCGCTTCGAACTGGGCCCCGAGGACCAGCGAAGACGTGTCTGCAGTCACCCTGGGCAGCGGTGGGATACCGAAGTGACTCTGCCTGCCACAGGGTTCCATTGCCAGGAGTGCCGGTGAGGGATGCCATTTCTTTTCATAGCAGGACCACTTTGTCATCCGCGGCACCCTTACTGAACAGCGGTACGCCGGCGATATTCTACACACCGTTTTGTTGCCCTTCATGGCAAGCCACCCTGAGCTTACATTTCAGCAAGAGAATGCCCGCCCGCACTAGGCGAGAGTTCCTACTGATCGTATTCGTGCTTGCCAAATCCTACCTTGGCCAGCAAGATTGCCGGTTATCTCCCCAATTGAGAATGTTCAATGCATTATGGTCAGGGTCCTCGAACCAGCTCAAGATCTTGACGATCTAGCACGCCAATTGGACAGAATCTGACACGATATCTTCAGCAGGATATTCAAAAACTCTAACAATGAACTCCAAGTCGAATAACAAAGATCAATCAACGCATTATTGACTTTCGCGATTTGTGAAGCTCTTTCTCTTGAATAAATCATCCAAAATTTCTGAAACTGATAATTCAAATGGCTCTGAGCGCTATGGGACTTAACATCTACGGTCATCAGTCCCCTAGAACTTAGAACTACTTAAACCTAACTAACCTACGGACATCACACAACACCCAGTCATCACGAGGCAGAGAAAATCCCTGAACCCGCCGGGAATCGAACCCGGGACCCGGGCGTGGGAAGCAAGAACGCTACCGCACGACCACGAGCTGCGGACAAACTGATAATTCGTTTGTCTGTACATGTACATTGTTGTGTTGGCAGAAGAGCCAACACCGTGTTACTAGAGGAGGCCGAAATGCACGCGTTTTAGCTCACGCAGGGTGGTGTGAGGAGGGAAGAACTATACTGACGTGAGGTTTGGAACATGACAAGGAATTAGAATTCAGAAAGCGGACGTAATTAGTTTGATACTTAACTTTAATCCACTAATGATGAATGTCGCTCTTGACGGTACATGATTCACAATATTATCTGTTCAGAATAATAACTGAATGTGGCGCCTTGCTAGGTCGTAGCAAATGACGTAGCTGAAGGCTATGCTAACCTGTCGTCTCGGCAAATAAGAGCGTATGTAGTCAGGGAACCATCGCTAGCAAAGTCGGCTGTACAACTGGGGCGAGTGCTAGGGAATTTCTCCAGACCTGCCGTGTGGCGGCGCTCGGTCTGCAATCACTGATAGTGGCGACACGCGGGTCCGACGTATATTAACGGACCGCGGCCGATTTAAAGGCTACCACCTAGCAAGTGTGGTGTCTGGCGGTGACACCACATACATCACATCAACCGATTTCCATCCCATTCGTATAATTCCTTCGTGGTGGTTTTTCTTTTCTTTCTTTTTTTTCTTCTTGGAGTGTCTTAGAACACTATACTGCGAGCAAAAAGTAGCTGGAAAATTCTGCAAAATGAAACAGACCGAAGTGAGATCCTTGCAATGTTCGTATTATATTTTCATAGCACTGTATGAAAATACTCCTGCAACGTATGTTGATTTTTCCAGCGAAAGAAATGTATGTGGTCAGTTGTCTCTCATCTCATAGAGTGGCGAAAAGTAGTAGGCAAGCTATATTCAGATATATGGCTAGTTAAAAAATGAATACGGAAAATCACACTGGATGTGTTTTCTTCTGTCTACAGACCACTGTAGAAAGTAAGTTTCAACTACCAAGCCTTCATATCTCCAGCTGGAACATTCTCACATCTCCAACTGGAACATTCGCACTTAAAGAGGCTGTAGAATGCAAAGTATTCCTTAAAATTTCCGAAACAGTAATGATCACTGACTGAAAAAGCGTCCTGAAATCAGTCAGTTACAGAAACGGAAACAAAAGAACAAGTAAATACATTCTTGAGATCAGATCAGTATCATGAACCAAAGAAGAATGTTGAAATTATGGAATTCGTGTGGATAAAATCTCATTCCGCCATTAAATACAGTGAAATAGCAGATGGAAAAGGGAAATATGAACATAATGTTCCACGCACAAACTGCCTTTTGCAAATAAAACAAGAAGCGATTCTCTGGCGGCAGCGAGAATGAATTGAAAGTCAACGCACAAGAGATGTAAGCCTTTGATACAAAAAAAAGGATAAAGCCCATTGTGAGAAAGCTTCTCAATTGCGTATGGTCAACTTGATGAACGTACCCTATTGTTAACGCCATGACGTAAGAGTTGGTGATGTAAATCACATTGAAAATTACCTTAATAAAAACAGTTTAAGTTTCTTATTATCTAGCAAAAGTTTTGCTTGCTGGCAGTGTAAGCTATCTCTAAGCTTACGTAAACTTTCAACAAAGGAATTCATAAACTTCGACTGCGAGAATGTGTTGCGAAATCTGACTCCGAGGAAGTAACTTGAAAGTGCCTATTTCGTTTCCTATCTGTTTAAACATTCGTAATGGTAATTATACTCTCGGAAGTGAACACTGTGAATCATTAAACTTTCAAACTGATAAATTGGCCCTAGAAGAAGCTCAGCGTTCCCTTTTTTATTATTTAAATTTGGATTACGTGTTGTCCAATGCCAAAAGCGTGGCACTGCTCTATCCTTCAAAGCGCGTTGCATTTGCTGAGCCTGAGATGCACCTGGTGCAGTGCGCTCTCTTTTAGGAAAAGATCAAAGCGTACTTGGCTCATAACAAATCTGAATAAGTAAAAATGATAACTCATATTTTGTCATGGACATTGGACAATGACATGGGATAAATTTTAACATAAGATATAATTAGTTTTCTGATTATAAAAGTTCTATATTGAAATATTATTTCTTTCTTTGCTTCACAAACATTAATACACAAAAATTACAGTTCTTGAGTGGACAAACGTAAGTGGTTCAAATGGCTTTGAGCACTACGGGTCTTAACTTCTGAGGTCATCAGTGCCCTAGAACTCAGAACTACTTAAACCTAACTAACCTAAGGACATCACACACACCTATGCCCGAGGCAGGATTCGAACGTGCGACCGTAGCGGTCGCGTGGTTCCAGACTGTAGCGCCTAGAATTGCTCGGCCACCCCGGCCGGCAAACGCAAGTAGTCTTTAACATCAAATGAGATCTTTCAAAAACGCGACTTGTAATATTAATGACATTAAAAATTCAACAGTTATCCCCACGCCCAAATTCAAATTGAAAATTATGCGCTGCTGTTTACCTCTCCCTGCACTAAAGACTCTGGATGTCTGAACCAAGAATGCGTATCTACAAACTGAGGCAATAGAGTACAAAATCTGAAATCAATTACCTTAAATTAAATCCTCTTCCATTACTCATCGAAATATTCATAATAAAATATTCTTCTCAAAATGCTTCAATCCCTTTCCTCATCTCAAATAATTAATTAGCAGATGAAAATGTTTCACTTCCTCAGAATATAACTGCAACCGTAGCGCTCAGCCTATACCGTATTACTGCTTATGACGCATCATTGCCCTTTGCTATGTCTCCTCTGCGCATCATCTCCCGCGTGTGTTGGAAGGTAGAGATGGCCCAAGCAAGCCTCCAGGCGACACAGCATCTCTGATGACACTTTGCGCATTTAATTTCAAACATTTCGCGTTCATGACGACCAACTACTATAGAAATACCCATAAATTATCTACAGCACCCTTCAACATCCTCTTTCAGTTCAAATGCTATGAGAAAAGCAGACTCAATTTTTACAGGAGCTCTCCAAATTTGGTCGCTTCCTACACCTTTGCTCTCGCCGATAAAACGTCATAGCCACATTTACAGCACAAATAGACACAGGAATCTAAAAGGAATGAAGGACGCTGGGTTTAAAGAAAAAAAAAGAATTACACAGTTTTTATACAAAGAATGCCTGTTATCATTTCAAAAAGTCATAACTTGGATTGCAGTAGAGTTAGAGATACGTAGTTTCTTGTAAAACGTTTAAAATCTAAGGTTTTTTCCTCTGTCCTTTGTTGGAAATTTGACTTGTAGTACATAAAAATTGTGACATACCGAAGAATCTGCAATGTGTCATCTGGCAAGCAAAATCCAAGTCAGTGACAACGGTACTGCGGAACTATCGACGCCAAATGGGAGAGCACCACCAACAAAAGCAAGCATAATTGGGTGGTTTAAAAATATTAAAGAGTCAGCAAGTGCTGGAGATATTCCTCGAAGTCTACGCCACCTGGCGCTGTGGCCGAGAGGTTCTAGGCGCTTCAGCTCGGAACCGCGCTGCTGCTACGGTCGCAGGTTCGAATACCGCCTCGGGCATGGATGTGTGTTATGTCCGTAGGTTAGTTAGGTTTAAGTAGTTCTAAGTCTAGGGGACAGATGACGTCAGATGTTAAGTCCCATAGTGCTTAGAGCCATTTGAACCATTTTAAGTCGACGCCCCCTTTGTCTCAAAGCGCGTATTGAAAGGGCCAAGCAGCATTTCGACGCAGCCGCAAGAAGTCAATTTGTCCTGGAACAGGCGAGTGGGAGGAAGCAAGTTCAGCTGGTGATGAAGTGTTACACAAGGGGCTGTGCATTTTTTCGTACGAAGTCCAAATGATCCACGCACTGTAGCCAAACGATCCCCCTCCATAGATGCTTTGCTCCATAGATGTTGACAAAGAATACTTGAAAAAGTGCCTGTTTTCGCATGAAGTAAATGTTCACATTTCTGGACATGTGAATTGCCATAACATTTGGATTTGGGACTCTGAAGACTCACACATAAGACGCTGACACATCCATGACAGCCAAAAGCTTAATATTCGGCGTGGCGTAATGCACCATCGGATGATAGTCCCATTTTTCTTCGCAGAGAAAACGATAAAGGAAAATGTTTACCTAGGCGTTCTTGAACTGCTCCTGTTAACACAGATCAAAATAGCTGCAGCCGTCCATCACCTTCCAACATGGTTCACCCAGCATATAGGAATCTAATGTGCTAGATGACAAATTTTCTGAGAGGTGGATGCGTTGTGTTGGACCCAACGTAAGGCCCTTGAGGTGCCCGGAGGCCCCACCATTAGATTCCTTTCTGTGGGACTACATCAGCCAAGGATCGCCTCTACACAACACCAGTCAGTGACAATGCTACCCTTCGCGCGCGAATCAGTGGAGCAAAGAGAACTGTTAATGCTGCAACGCTGACCCAGACGTGGGCAGAACTCGAATATCATCTGGACTTTCTACAAGTGACACATTGCGAATCTGACACGGCAGAAGAAAAAACTTTGAGAGCTGCTAAACGTTTTACAACAAGCCAAGATGATCTCTCTCTCTCTCTCTCTAATCCTTTACAAGAGATGATTGTCTGAAACGACAGCAAGACGTTAAGGATGTTGTGACCAGGCGAAATTACTTTCGTCTGCCTACAACTATAAGTTCCTTGGTTGCTGTGGGAGAAGGCTCATCACACTACAGCACAGAAAATATTAGTTGACTTTATTACATAAATGGAAAAAACGATTAACTTAACTTCGAAACACTTCTTTGCCACTTGAGTACCGGACAATTTACAGCTTTCGCGGACTAGAAAAACAGCGCTTGATGCACTACATAACAAACTGTTCTCTTGAGATACAATGTTAAACATCAACGACACCACATGTTCACCTGAAACTTTAAGTGCTAGTTGATACACTATATTGACCTCAGCGTGATGGCGCTGGAGTGCTGAGGGGCGTGGTCTTGAGGAGCGCCTGCCATACGTCGTTGCGAATTGCAGCGAGCCCTCGCTAATGTCTGTGGTACTGACTCACGTTGCCAACTTTGGTAAGGTAAAGCAAGCCTGTGTAAAAGTTTATTTGTAATAATTTCAACCAGACGACAAATTTGAGAATACCTGTGTTTCCAAAAGGTGTATATAAATGTTCCTTTGCTGTATTTGTAAATGCTTTTAACTTCAGATGACTAAAAGGTATCTGTACTAGAAACCAACAATAAGTAACAATACTAGGAGACTTCACGCTAGAAGCTGTAGCTAGAAGGAGAAGAGCCTTTCTACACACACCTATGCCTAACGCGCTAGCAAGTAGTACAAAACCAGCGACGCAGAACCAGGCGTTGAGCAACTGCACCTCTGCCAGCCGACCACGTCACTGCGGCGCCTGCGGCGCAGTGAACTGTGACGTCGGCACCGAACAGTGACGTCAGCGCCGAGAGGCCGCGCGGAGCCTGAGGATCAAGGCCAAGCACCTGACTGGAGCCGTGGGCGCTCACCTCGTGCCGGCCGCCAACTCTCCTCACCTCCGCTTCCTCGTCACGACGGCTGCGTGCGTCATATGGGCTCACTTTTCCTTCCTCCACACCGCCAGCCAATGCTGTGACTCCCCCGTCAGCGTCTCATTCTTATTTTACGCCGATGATTCTGAAAGATCCAACTACGTCTATACTCGTCCAGTCACTGTACAGGGCATGGCCGAAGACGCATTGTGTTAGGCTGGTGTGTAACTTCGTAGCGTTTCTGTTTTGCCTGTTGGTATTCCGGCTGCTATGGGTCTATTTATCGATTGTAATTTTTTATTTGTGGTTCACTGTTGCTCTTTGAGTTTACATTTTGTCATTTTGTTATTTGGGGGTAGTGAATGGAGCTGAGAACGCTAGAAAATGGAATGCCGAGTGCAGAAATCGGAACGTTTCCGACAGCGGAAGTAGCCAGAAACATTTGAGCCCTATATGGTGACAACGCCATTTCCGACAGCGGAAGCAGCCAGAAACATTTGCGCCCTATATGGGGATAATGCCATTGGACAGAGCACAGCAAGAAAATTGTTTTCTGGTTTTAAGGAGGAGTGTTTTGACGTTAGTGAGTCCCCACGTACAGAAAGACCTTCGGGTTGTGATGTAGATAATTTAAACGCACTAATCGACAATGATACACGTTACTGTACTCGAGAAGTAATAGTTGTGATGAACTTTGATCATTCCACCATCTTACGACATTTTCATGGGGACGGTCCAAAAATCGAGTGTAAGGACACTGCATGCTCTAAACCAAAATCACACAAATCAGTGCGTGTCCATATGTACATATCCGCTTGCATATAATCAGTTTGCTCGTGAACAACACCGACCTTTGGTTCAAATGGCTCTGAGCACTCTGGGACTTAGCTTCTAAGGACATCAGTCCCCTAGAACTTAGAACTATTTAAACGTAACTAACCTAACGACATCACACACATCCATGCCCGAGGCAGGATTCGAACCTGCGACCGTAGCGCAAGACTGTAGCGCCTAGAACCGCTCTGCCACTTCGTCCCAACGCCAACCTTTCCTATAGTGTACCGTTACTGGTGACGAGAAATGGTGTCTCTCACTAACGGATGGAAAAGAAAGGAATGGTTGAGCCAAAACAAAGCAGCGACTCCCCGCATCCACAAAAAGATAATGTTATGCATCTGGTGGAACAACGACGAATTGCTCCCTCGAGGCGCAACCATCACTGCTGACGTTAATTGTCAGCAACTGAGGCGTCTTACAGGTGTAATCCAAGAACAATGGCCAGGAAGTGTGGGTGAAGTGATGCTATTTCACGAAAACGCTCCCCCCGCATTCTGCCAGTTGCATTGGGAAGTCATTTCTTACCCATGTTATTCACTTGACCTTCGCCCTCAGATTTTCGCTTTTTCCGCTCTCTACCGAACAGCCTTCAACGAACTTTCTTTCGTGATGAAAACGCGCTCCGAACATGGATCGACGAATTCTTCTCCTCAAAACCACGTGATTTCCACAGTCGCGGAATCGAAAAGTTACCGCACCGTTGGCAGACTGTTGTAAATAGTAAGGAAAATATATTACTGATGACCTAAGTATCTGATATACAGACGTGTTGCGTTTATTAAACTTACAGAGTAACGCTACGTGCTTATGCGCGAATGTTACTCATTTCTATACGGTCTGAGGGGAGAATAGCTAGTGATACTGCATTTATTTTATTTAGAAATTAAATGATAAATTAAAATAAAAAGTTGTGTCTCCTGATTTTCTTTGTGTCCCCGAGAAGGGAGAGAGATGGAAACTATTTAAAATCATTCCCTTTGTAGAGGAGTAATTTTGGTCCAGATTAATTTTAAGGTATTGTATTGTATGTTAACCGGGGACCTAGAAACGACGGAGAGGCTCCGTCCCCGCCGCAGCCGCAGTGGTCCACAACCCCACGACGACTACCGCCGTCCACTTTACCCCTCCGCCGCCCCACACCGAACTCAGGGTTATTGTGCGGTTCGGCTCCCGGTAGACACCCCCCCCCCCCCCCCCCCAGGGAACGTCACACACCAGACGGGTGTAACCCCTATGTTTGCGTTGTAGACTAATGGTGGTGTACGCTTACGTGGAGAACTTGTTTGCGCAGCAATCGCCGACATAGTGTAACTGGGGCGGAATAAGGGGAACCAGCCCGCATTCGCCGAGGCAGATGGAAAACCGCCTAAAAACTATTGACAGACTGGCCGGTTCACCGGACCTCGACACAAATCCGCCGGGCAGATTCGTGCCGGGGACCAGGCGCTCCTTCCCGCCCAGAAAGCCGTGCGTTAGACCGCACGGCCAACCGGGCGGGCAATTTTAAGGTAACGTGTTTCAAACTACAATTACTGGTGTTCAGCAATACGGCGGCGACGGTCAGAGAAACTCCTTCGTCTGAAGAAGGACGCCAGGGACGTAGGGACACATTCTTGACAGGTAGCTGGCTGGTAGGATCAGTCACATAATGGCAACCAAACAGGTCTGGAGAGTTTCCTCAGAACTCGCTGGTAACGGCCGTTTAGGGTAGCAATAGAAAATAGTGTCTACCCAGCAGACTTCTCTTTTCTTGCTGGGAGCGAGTTTTTAAATAGAACCTAGCAAGGTCACTCAGCATGACGTTTTTCCTGGAGCAGATAACACGCAGCGTCCGTTTCCATTACAGAGGCACTCGTGTACAACCGCCAGCCGCCGTCAGCACAGCAGGGCGAGACGATGCGGCTAAGGCTAACAGTCTAGGAAACGTGCCATCATGCTCCACTCCTGCTACCCATTCGTAGCATTTCTCTCTGCCTCACTCATCACAACGCTATAGAGGCTCCATTGATAACACATTCGTAAATTTTATTTTAGCTGATGCTTGATAACTTGTGAGCTCGATATTCTTCCTGTCGTTTATCGGCCCTGCCGCTGGGTTCAAGTTTTGTCATGCGACGTCGTTTAGGCAACTTGCATGTCAGTGGTCATGAAATAATGATGAGAATACAACATCCAGTCCCCGAGTACAGAAAATTTCCGACCGTTCCGGGGATCGAACAAGTGCCTCTTCGGATAGCAATATGCTGCGCCGACCAGCTACCGAGGCGAACAAGCTCGATATTGAACACAAGCGTACTCTCGTTCCTTCCTATTTCACTGCTTAATGTTTGTTTTATGTTGTCGTTTTATGTTGCGTTCTATGTTCATGTTAAACCGTGTATCTAGAACATATCAGACTTTAGGCCCTTTCCATTCTTATGACAGAGGAGATGGTGCAGTGGTTAGCACACTGGATCCGCATTCGGGAGGACGACGGTTCAAACCCACGCCCGGCCATCCTGATTTAGGTTTCCCGTGATTTCCCTAAATCGCTTCAGATAAATGCCGGGATAGTTGCTTTGAAAGGCCGCGGCCGACTTCCTTCCCTGATCAGATGGGACCGATGAGCTCTCTGTTTGGACCCTCCCCCAGAATCAACCAACCAACCATTGTTATGATTGTGGTACTACCCTAACTGTGCACGCCCGGTTAGCCGCGCGTTCTAAAGCACGGCTTTCAGGATTGGGAAGTAGCGCCTGGTCCCCAGCACGAATCCGCCCGGCGGACTTGTGTCGAGGTCCGGTGAGCCAGCCAGTGTGTGGATGGTTTTTAGGCGGTTTTCCATCTGCCTCGGCGAATGCGGGCTCGTTCCCCATATTCCGGCTCAGCTACACTATGTCGGCGATTGCTGCTCAAACAAGTGCTCCACGTACGCGTACATCACCATTACTCTACCACGCAAACATAGGGGTTACACTCGTCTGGTGTGACACGTTCCCTGGGGGGGGGGGGGGGTCAACCGGGGGCCGAGCCGCATTAACCCTGAAAGAGTGGTTCGGTGTGGGGCGGCGCAGGGGTGAAGTGGACTGCGGTAGTCGTCGTGGGGTTGTGGGCCACTGAGGCTGCGGCTGCGGCTGCGGAGCACTTCCTTTTTTCTAGGTCCCCGGTTAACATACAATACAATACAATATAATACCGTAACTGTTCACCTATATCCTTAGGATTTCGTGTGGCTCGATGTCCTGGTACATGTCTTTCAATTGGACACCGTTTCGGTGACTTTCTTCTCCGTAATCTACCCCAGTTATCTAACTGGGGAAAGGGAATCTACAGTTTAACGTGGAATCCAATTCATGTGTCGTTTCTGCCGACTCCTTATATCGTTGGGAGGTGAAGGCTAGGTTAAAATTCAGACTGGAAATACGTGGTCCGACCGATGAGTTTCGGTTAATCAGCATTTAAAGCGACTGCTTAGTTCACGCTTGTAAGTAGGTTTGAGTCACGTGCTTCCAAGGCCATATGGTACGCCATCACCTTCATTCGGGAAGCTGTCGACAGGCGTGTTGTAACGCCACAACCGGTCTGTATATCTTAGTAAGAGGCCTATTAACTTTATTATCGCTATAAGACTGTGTAATGGATGTATCAAAATTTCTACACAGCAGTTCTCTAAATTTAAGAAATGCCAGGCTAAGAGGTAAAATTTCAAATACTGTCAACAGACATGCGTGAAAGCTGAAATGATCTACCCAAGCTGTAGCTACTGCTAGTTCCTTCCTCAGGAAAGAACGACAGATAAGGAGTGGAGTAACCTACTCCGCTTTTCGAACTTTGCCTACTCAATTCTTATTTGTTCCCTGAGGAACAAAATATTCTAAAAGTTAGAATAACTTTTTTTTATTTTATACGTGTCTTTTGACAGTACTTGGAAATCCAGTTATTCAGTCTTCTAATTCCACAGTTTTCTCCAGCGATTTTTTTAATGTAATGCTCTAAGTTTACTGCACAGAGGTTTGAAAATTATCACATTTCCTGCTAACATTTACTGTTCAAGCTCCCCGAATACCTGCTTTGCTTTCTACTGTTGAGCATATCGACTTGTTCCGACTACTTAATAAGGGCTCGAAACGCTGGACTACTGCTCTTCAACAATTCACTCTACCATCTTGTCTACTACTTTCATGAAAGTTACATGAAACTTTCAAAGAACGTTTCCAAGAAATCATCTTCTCTAATAATAATTTTACATCTCTGATACATTTCATGTCCTTTTATTACATTGTCGCAGGGTATTTAAATGAGGTGACAGGTCTCGGATATTTATTACCGACCCCGTAATGGAATAATGTCTGTAATCTTAAAGTCGATTCCGTAAATAAGCGAACTCCCGTGTAGAAAACATCACATCATCTGATTTATGTGTCGTGCAGTAATATAATTTGGCAGATACATTCAGTTGTATAGTATATAAATAACGTCTGAAAATTGTGTAACGAATAGAGTTAGCAGTAAAGAAGTAATAAATTGAGACGTCATGCCGACGCTGAAGTTTCGTTGCAGCGAAAATGATATAAGCGATAAACATTTTCTGTTTACGTCTTTTGTGTTTTTATGGAGAAAAAAATTCGAAACGTTTTGAAGTTATTCGTAAAGCTTTTTGGAAGTCATTAAGTGCCCTCATTCTCAAATACTGGATGAATATGGTCTGGGTAATTTGCCGCGCCCCTTCAAAGCAACCATCCCGGCATTTGTCTGAAGCGATTTAGGGAAATCACGGGAAACCTAAATGAGGATGGCCGGGCGTGGGTTTGAACCGTCGTCCTCCCGAATGCGGATCCAGTGTGCTAACCACTGCACCATCTCGCTCTGTCATAAGAATGGAAAGGGCCTAAAGTCTGATATGTTGTAGATACACGGTTTAACATAAACATAAAACGCAACATAAGACGACAACATAAAGCAATCATTAAGCACTGAAATAGGAAGGAACGAGAGTACGCTTGTGTTCAATATCGAGCTTGTTCGCCTCGGTAGCTGGGTGATCGGCGCAGCATATTGCTATCCGAAGAGGCACTTGTTCGATCCCCGGCACGGTCGGAAATTTTCTGTTACGATTCCTGAAGACATTCACACAATTTCTAACTTTAATATCTTTTAACATAAGATTAACCTCATTAATGAGGATATTATGACAGCATTTTAAATTTTTAAGTTAGTGTTAAGTAATTATATGAAATACCGAAATTCGAGACTTTTTACCATGGAAGCCGTTGGAGAGATAAGCTGCAACTAGGACCTGGTGACGAGGTTACCGTTTTACCTGTTTATTAATGCACTCGTAGATCCAGTAGTTGCTCTTTATTATGGGCATTATCTTACATTTCCCTACATTTAAAGGAGCTGTTATATACTAATATCACGTATATATACTGTATTAGTCACTCTGAATTTCTGCGATAATCTGGCGATGATATATTTTGTAGACAAGGATGTCGACTGAAAACTGAAACTGCTGCTGACCGTACTCCATAAATCAATTATGTGTACTAAGAACATCAACGGCCCTGATACTCTCCTTTCGAGAAACCGAAATTTAGTTGTCTTTTTTTTTATCATTCGCCTTTCGCGACAACGTACTGACAAATCACGCAGTTACGAAGACACTCGGCATCACCATATATTGGTTACCAGCTGATGACATGTTACAGTGTAGGAGGGCTAACAAATATAAAAGAAAAAAGAATTTAAGCTCTTTACTATCCCCAAGTCATCGCATGTGAAAAAACCGAGTTTTGTTTCATTTGAGTTTCATTTGCTGAGTCCATGCCGATTCTTTGATAAAAGCTTCTGTTCCCAAGGAAGGTCCTAATGTTCGAGCTTCAGATATTCTCTTGGATTCTGTAACAGACCTGGGATAACAATTCTGGTGTGCAGTCAAGACGAAATCGTCAAAAATTAAAGATATTTAAGTATGAGCCGTATGAGCGGTACTCTAACTCGTTTCAACAATATATTGCATCAAATGAAAATAACGGTATTTATTTTCAATACTGCTTGTACGATACCTACAATAACAATCCTTTTCTCTCGAAAACAACATGTTCTTAATGCGTCCTAGACAAACTTTTATGGCCGAATTAAATATTGATTTGTTAGACTGGACGGAATTTGCTACAGACGCTAGAGGAAATTAACTCTGCTGCAGATTTTCAAATGAGAAACAAAATTATTACTGTTGAACTGAGCTCTAAAAACTGAACTTTTTTGGTTGGAAATTATTTTAATATGCTGCACCAATTCAACGACATAAAGAATAAGCTACGCAGCTCTTTATGATATACTGTCGATAATGTCCACATTTATACGCACAATTGATTGCTTTTTAGTTTCAATAAACCGAACGGAACCACGAAATGAGGTGTTTATCTACTGCCACGGTGAATGATTAATCCGTAGAAGTATTGGAATTGACGTAATTTATTTGACGCATATGATTCGTCACCCATCCTGTCCATCCCGTTTATTGTTAACATTATATATTGTCTGCCGGTGTTTTCTGTGAAGTGAATTATGCAAAAACGTTCAAATACTGTCATCAGGGACAGCAGAATATTGAAGTGAAATCAAACATTGTTATCAAGAACGATTACGTGCAGCGAAATTAGCGTATTCGAAGCGCAGTATCAATAAACGAGCTTTTTCGGAGATAGTTCATTAATTACTTTCGGGGCAGGACCTCAAAAAATGTTGTTCGTGTCACTCTTTCGGTGACGATGCAGTAATGTAGATTCGCAAGGTCACTATCACGTTCCTGGATATAGCGATTTGCAGGGGCATGAAATGAATTGATTAAGATACTCACTTACTCAGTCACCGGTAAGACAGATGGCACAGATCGGCTCGTTGCCGGTGTACTGCGAAACTGCAGCCACTCTGCAAAGGAAACTGCTCACAGATCACCTGCAAGTCCCGTCTTAGAATGTTGCTCTCGTGTGCGGGACCTATGCCAAGCAGGAGTAATGTATACATCAAGGGCGGCACGAATGATCAAAGGGGCGTTTGACTCACGGGATGAGCGTCACGGAAATGAGAACTTGTGTTGGCAGACGGTTGAAGACAGACGCTAATTATGACGCAGAAGCCTGATTACAAATTTCCAACAGCCAGTATTAAGGGAAGAATCTGCGGACATTTTTCATATCACTACGTACTGGTCCCATATGGACTGTCGGGAGAAGGCTAGACTAATTACATGGCCCACAGAGGAATTTAAGCGGTCATTCTTCAGGCGCTTAATACGGGATTGGAACAGGAAGAAACTGTAACACGTGGTACAATGGAAAGCACCCGTGGGCATCCACTTCACAGTGGCTTGCGGAGTATGTATGCAGGTGTAGAAGGACGCAACACCCATTTCAATTTTGCTTTAATTCGTGGAATTTTTTACTGGGAAATATTTTTTCTTTATTTTTGTATCGGTGGTTGTCATGCGGGTAAAAAAATGGTTCAAATGGCTCTGAGCACTATGGGACTCAACATCTTAGGTCATAAGTCCCCTAGAACTTAGAACTACTTAAACCTAACCAACCTAAGGACATCACACACACCCATGCCCGAGGCAGGATTCGAACCTGCGACCGTAGCAGTCCCGCGGTTCCGGAATGCAGCGCCAGAACCGCTAGACCACCGCGGCCGGCCATGCGGGTAGAGAACTAGGATCCAGCTGTGGTGGTGCCAGATTCAATCCCAGATAGACGTGAGGATTTTTCCCCGTGCCAGTCACTCCAAAACGGTCCCAGCTCCACACAGCCTGCTATTAAACGAGGTCCGTGATCTCCCCCCACGCCCCCTCCCCCCCCCCCCCCCTCCTCAGGGGTAAAAGCCGACCGGAGCGATAGACCCCTTCTTAGTACCGCCGCGAAGGAAGTCTGTATTCTACGTGCAGTTAGGGCAATAGTCCAGTAACGGGCTTGAACTCCAGACCTTTACCTTCACCATCATTAACTAGTTTTGACATCTCTGTATACGCTTGCTGATCGTGTCCACCAAGACTTCAGACTGTGCCGCTGATGCGCTTCCAGGTCCCTGTGCTAGTTCTAGGAGTTATTCTATCTTTTGTAATTCCTTATTTAGATTCAAATGAATGACAGAGAGGTAGGAATTCTGGCTGCTCCTGTGACTGCTCTTATTGTATGAAAAAAGATTGGATTGTCGGCTTGGGATTTGAGCTTTAAATATATTTATATGTATGAAAAGTACAACACAATGTCTTATAAAAAAAAAAAGTAAACAAGATATTCATATTACTTCTAGCTCACGACCTTGTTCCATTACCGGATTAACCTATATCTGTAAAATTTCTCTTACGATGTTGAAATAATAATGCAAGGGCGGTCGCTGCTGCTACGAGACGGGTACCATTGTATAGTTACCCTTGCATGACTGTAGAGTTAAATCAAATGGCCTTCTGAATCATACTTGGAAATGAAATTATGAGAATACTGCTACTTTCCTCGTCCAAGAGGAATAAGTCACATTTTTCCTTTCCTGAATTGTGCAACCTTTAAGCTCTGTACGGTGCAACTTAAACCATCTTCCTGAGTATAGGATTCGTCTATGTTTTTGCATGCTAGTAGGTGATTAGATGTTTGGCCTGTTCCCCTCAAACACTCATCAGACCAGTTTGTTCTGCTTCTTGAGAGTCCTGCTCTTCATCTATTAAGAGTTCTTCAAGTAGTGTAGGGTAGCTGGTAACAGCAGATCCCTTGGAATGGTGCCCTCTTGCTTAGGAGCAGTTTCTTGCCATAGGAAAACATGTCTAACATTTGCCTGGACATCTAATGGTAACGCTCGCCGCAAAAAATAGTTTCCTGCATTCAAGGTGATTCGATGTATTTTGAGTCTGCTTCTTCTGTTCAATTTATGGGTGGGGATGCAATGCCGGCCAAGTGGTAGATCTCTGGGAGTGGGGTTGGTCTAAAGCATCCAGTAACCAAGTGGACTGACTAGTTTAACACCACGTCCTCATGCACGGTGTGAATCGACGCACCCCCAGCTATTCCCCCCCCCCCCCCCCCAAAAAAAAGAAAGGTCCCATAGCAGTTGACTGGAGAAGTTGGGGGATTTCCTCTCCATGTATAATTTGTCAGATGTTGTCTCTGTTGCAGATTTTTCCTCTGAAACCCAAACAATGTGTTCTAAAATGTAGGGTGTGAGCCAGAGTAATTCTCGGCTATTTTGGATTGTCACAGTGCTGAGTTCCCGATCCTCTCACTCAATACTGCTGACTGTCGGTTGTCCTGCACGAGTGAAAAAAGTTTTTTCAATTTTTTTTCAAAATATTAACTTCAGCTGGTATTCTGCTACCTATAATATTGATGCACAATATATTTAACGTAATTGTTATACAACTGTTGTGTTGGCAGAAGAGCCAACACCGTGTTACTAGAGGAGGCCGAAATGCACGCGTTTTAGCTCACGCAGGCTGGCGTGAAGAGGGAAGAACTATACTGACGTGAGGTCTGGAACATGACAAGGAATGAGAATTCAGAAAGCGGACGTAATTAGTTTCATACTGAACTTTAATCCATTAATGATGAACGTCGCTCTTGACGGTACATGAGTCACAATATTATTATCAATAGTAAATGAATATGGCGCCTTGCTAGGTCGTAGCAAATGACGTAGCTGAAGGCTATGCTAAACTGTCGTCTCTGCAAATGAGAGCGTATGTAGACAGTGAACCAACGCTAGCAAAGTCGGCTGTACAACTGGGGCGAGTGCTAGTGAGTCTCTCTAGACTAGACCTGCCGTGTGGCGGCGCTCGGTCTGCAATCACTGATAGTGGCGACACGCGGGTCCGACGTATACTAACGGACCGCGGCCGATTTAAAGGCTACCACCTAGCAAGTGTAGTGTCTGGCGGTGACACCACAACAACAAGGATACTTTCAAGCACAGAATAAATGAGTTTGGGTCAGAGGCAAAAACTGTTGGGTGACAGAGTGAAGCCGAATCGTCAAAGAGTGTTCGCTATCCAGAGAGAACCAGAACGCCAGCGACAAACTCTCAGAACTTGCTGAGTGACAACCAGAACATACGTCACACAGCACGAATTAGGGCAACAACCCTTACCGAAACACTGCACTGTGATATGGTTACCGTCATTGCGCGAACAACATAGAGCCCTTGTACCGCTTTCTACTGCATTCAGTGAAACCCATACAGAGGTGCATATCGACCAACTTTTCACCAGTAAACCTATCCATACAACTGTGCATTACTGCTGCCGTACAGCTAACACTGCTGGAAACACAAAGCCATGACAGCACCGACCAGTACTTAACGCAAGCTTGGAGACGAAGAGTGAAGTGGGTATTCCGTTGTCAACGGCAGGTATCGTGAACGAATGGAAACAAGACACACAGCTCGTATCGTCGACCTTTTCTTTGTTGTGCACTGCTTTCTGTGCAATACAGATACAAAGCTAATTGGGGCAAAAAACCGAACGAATTGCGAAATGCGATAAGCCGGAGACGGTGTGTTACCCGAATAGTAATACCCAGAAGGAATTCCTAACACCCTCTAAAAGTTTGTCGGTGACGTTCTGCTTCACCATATACAGAAACATGCTAACACCAAAACCTCCAAACGTCAGACACACATCGATATGCTTTGTGCTATACGCTGTCATTCAGGAGAATGTTCATAAACGGTAGGTAAGAAGTACCACACGATCTCTGGAGCACAGGAAAATCTAGCATAACACCGAGCGTTTATCATGTGGCTCTCCATTGGAGTAGCCTGTAGAACGTTAGTTGGTCGTATCAAGCGTCTCAGGTTCGAGCCAGAGCTTTGGTCATGCCTGTTTTCGTAGTGTAGTACGTGTGAATTCCTTATACGGGACAACATGTTCCTGTCATGTAAAATGACTGTTCAGCATTAAAAGATGTACGACGGTGCTGCCCTCTAGCAGTCAATTATTGTTATTATTATTTTTTTTATTGCGAATAGGTCATCTGAGGACCACGTTCCAATTTCAGTCTTTGTTCTTTGCTCTTTTCTTTTCTTCCAGTATGTCTTCATCTGTTCACTACGTTTCTTCTTTCTGTCTTCATTTTGAACTGTCTTTCTAGCTATTCTGTTTTGTTGTAGAATTTTAGAACATGTTTTTTGCTCGAGTATCATGTCGTTTTTGGAAACCCAGAATCTACTCTGTAGGAATCAACATGGATTCCGGAAACAGCGATCGTGTCAGACCCAACTCGCTTTATTTGTTCATGAGACCCAGAAAATATTAGATACAGGCTTCCAGGTAGATGCTATTTTCCTTGACTTCCGGAAGGCGTTCGATACAATTCCGCACTGTCGCCTGATAAACAAAGTAAGAGCCTACGGAATATCAGACGAGCTGTGTGGCTGGATTGAAGAGTTTTAGCAAACAGAACACAGCATGTTGTTATCAATGGAGAGACGTCTACAGACGTTAAAGTAACCTCTGGCGTGCCACAGGGGAGCGTTATGGGACCATTGCTTTTCACAATATATATAAATGACCTAGTAGATAGTGTCGGAAGTTCCATGCGGCTTTTCGCGGATGATGCTGTAGTATACAGAGAAATTGCAGCATTAGAAAATTGTAGCGAAATGCAGGAAGATCTGCAGCGGATGGGCACTTGGTGCAGGGAGTGGCAACTGACCCTTAACATAGACAAATGTAATGTATTGAGAATACATAGAAAGAAGGATCCTTTATTGTGTGATTATATGATAGCGGAACAAACACTGGTAGCAGTTACTTCTGTAAAATATCTGGGAGTATGCGTGCGGAACGATTTGAAGTGGAATGATCATATAAAATTAATTGTTGGTAAGGCGGGTACCAGGTTGAGATTCATTGGGAGGGTCCTTAGAAAATGTAAAATGTAGTCCATCAACAAAGGAGGTGGCTTACAAAACACTCGTTTGACCTATACTTGAGTATTGCTCATCAGTGTGAGATCCGTACCAGATCGGGCTGACGGAAGAGACAGAGAAGATCCAAAGAAGAGCGGCGCGTTTCGTCACAGGGTTATTTGGTAACGGTGATAGCGTTACGGAGATGTTTAGGAAACTCAAGTGGCAGACTCTGCAAGAGAGGCGCTCTGCATCGCGGTGTAGCTTGCTGTCCAGGTTTCGAGAGGGTGCGTTTCTGGATGAGGTATCAAATATATTGCTTCCCCTACTTATACCTCCCGAGGAGATCACGAATGTAAAATTAGAGAGATTCGAGCGCGCACGGAGGCTTTCAGACAGTCGTTCTTCCCGCGAACCATACGCGACTGGAACAGAAAAGGGAGGTAATGACAGTGGCACGTAAAGTGCCCTCCGCCACACACCGTTGGGTGGTTTGCGGAGTATAAATGTTGATAAATGTAGATGTAGATGTAGATAATCTTTCCATTTTCAATACTTTTTTCCCGACAGGCTTCTCTGTTCTTTATATCTTCTATTCATATACTGTCTCTTTCTAAATCCTTTTTTACTTCAATGACTCAGCTTGTTGTGGACTTCCTATCCCGCAAATATTTGAAACTCTTATTAGTTAATCTACTGTCTTGCATTCGAAATAGATGTCAAAAAAACATGAGTCTTCTTTTTCTCATTATGTTTGTAATATTTCCTATATTTTGGTATATTTCAGCATTACTTTGTAATTTCCAACCTTCTGCTGTGCTTTGTGGTCCTAATATTTTTCTTATAATTCGCATTTCTAGTACTTCTAATTTATCTAAATTTAGTTTAATGCCAGGCGTTCACCATATAGGTATTCTGGCTTCACTACTGTGTTGTAATACTTTGTTTTTGCATTTTTGGATAGGCACTTTTTATTGTAGAGGTCTTTAGTGATACATATGCTTTCCCCATTTTATGCAACCTTTCCTCTATTGCAGATTTTTCCGAAGCATTTTATTCGACTATATCCCCTAGATATTTGAATTTTCTAATCCTTTCAATTTGGCCAACAGCTGTTTTCAGAAATTTTGGAGCATCCTTACCTTTTGTAAAAAATTTTGATTTTTTCTGCAGAACTTCTTAAGCCAGCTCTGCTGGCTATCTCATCCACGAGATTTATTTGTGTTACAAAAGATGCTACATTTTCAAAAAGTATAGCAAAGTCATCTGCAAATGCAAGATAGTTGATTTCGATCTTTTGCTTTCTCTTCCTGACCTTACAGTTGAGATATTGAGTTCAATAAGTTTTTCGTTACACATTCCTACTATTTTCTCTAACACGCTATTAAAAGAATTGGGAATAGGCTGACACCTTGTCGTATGCCTGTTTTTATTTTGAAAGACTGAAATTTCTCCCATAAATTTTACTTTACAGACTGTATCTGTAAGTGTTTCACGAATTAGATTTGCCAGTTTAGACATTATGCCGAATTCTCGAAGTATTTTATCTACAGTTTCTCTGTCAACTGAATCAAAAACCTTTTTGAAATTCGCAAACATAGCTACAGTATCCTCTGAATTAAGTAATCTGTGGCGAATTATTGACTTAAGATTAAATTTTTGTTCTGAGCATGACTTTCCTTTCCTAAAACCACTTGATATTCACCTAAATGACTGTCTAGTGTTTTCTGTATTCTGCTTAATAAAATATTGAAAAATACTTTACACACTACTGGCAGTAAAGATATTTCTCTGTAGTTGTTTACATCCTGTTACTATTATTATGGTCATTAATGCTTGCATACGTGTGCTGCAGTTGTTTTCTTATTCTTCTCTTCGGTCTGTTTGTGTTTATTATATGAAACGAAAAAACAATAAGTTTGATGGTTTCAAATAAAGGAAGCGAAAGCAGACTGCCAGTAGAACATTTCTATAAACTCCTGACAGACATTTTACATGATAGGAACATGTAGCCCTATGTAACAGTTTCACACATACTAGAGTACAAAATCTCGAACCTAGGACCCTTTGTAAGATATACTAACGCTAAACCAACTAACTACCCGAGAGACACTCACAGTTACGCTTTCCCTGTGCCCCGTAAGTCATATTTATCGTTTACGTACGTTGTTATGTACAAACTATGCTGGTGTTGTGGTTGATACTCTGTCGATGTACAACGTTTGGCACTGATCTGACTTATATCTGGAGGTTGGGCGTAAGTCTTCTGGCAGTAACGTGAATTTCTCGCATAGGATAAGTACAGAGAAGGACGACCAAAAGCAGTGTTTTGAGAATTGCGTCAGCTGTTGTCGCTTTTAGTGTGGCGTCTGGGTCGGCATTTTGAGTGACGGATGACCTTGACCATGTTGACGAGACAGGCTCACAACGTAACGCTGGGGCCGCGGCAAACACAGAGGTGCAAATAACGCATTGAGCGGCGAACCTAGAAGGTCGCGGCGGACGTGCCAGTGGCAGAATACGAGGGGGCCCTCTCTAGGTGACCTTAAGCGATCAGGCACAGAAGGCAAAAAGCCGGCCATAATAAGCAGCCTACAATTTAAATGAGCGCACAATTCTGCGTTATTTAGTTGGCACAGATCCCGAGCATGCTGACTAGTTTGCCTTAACAGGAAGACTCCCAACGTACGAGTAGATGACTCAAGAGGAAAAGAGAGGCGTACACGCTAAGTACCCAGGTTTCCCCTTCGTATGAATGTATGTTACACAATGGTCTTTTAAGTTGATAAAACACTAGAGTTCATCACAAAAAATAAAATTACGAATCTAATATCAGACCCAACTATCACCTAACAGAAGAAGTTGAGAAGCACTCCGAAAGACAGTGAACCCACACTAGAAGACAACAAAAACCTGTTATTAACGAAAACCAGTGCACCTTCCCTCATAATAATGTCAGTTACGGAAAAGTTACCTCTCGCCACCTTGCAAGACGCATGTTGAAAATGTTACCACAAAACTACACGATTGACTGAATACACATAAGACCAACAGATTGCAGACGCAAACCACACTCCTCTAATTTCATGCACAGAACACGTATTTCAACATACCGGTAACAAAAACACTAGACGTTACAGAATAAGAGATTGAAAGACACAGTATACCTCTATATGAGTACATCAAACCAACAGTCGAGTTGCAGCAGCTAATAACTATTTCCACTTCAGTAATGAATTCTGTTTACAGTGTTAAGGATTCAAATGGCTTTGAGCACTACGGGACTTAACATCTGAAGTCATCAGTCCCCTAGAACTTAGAACTACTTAAACCTAACTGACCTAAGGACATCACACACATCCATGCCCGAGGCAGCGCCTAGAACCGCTCGGCCACTCCGGCCGGCTAGTGTTAAGGATTGCCAATGGGGTCCTCAGAGTCTGGAACCGTAGCACATACTTATGAACCATATATAACATGTCACATTTAACAAAATCGAGAGAAACAGTTACCACATAATGTACTTGATTAGATACATTTATGACGTCCTGCACCTCGTAAATAACGATGACAAGCAAACATAAATTCTGTTCATCATAAAATATATTTTACAACAGAAAAAGAGCAAAATAGTAAAATTTCTTGCCTATTACCACGAAGACTCAAAACAACCAACATATATTCGATATACATATATAAAAGAAAACCAACAGCAGAGACAATAATACAGCAGACATCACTCAGACTCATACAAATAAGCAGCAGTTGGATGCATGGTCCACAGTCTAAACACCAAAAAGCATTGGATACCATAGTGTAAATAGTCGCAAGCAATTGAGATAAAGAAGACATATTAACAAACCTGAACAAATGATTGTGGTGTAATCATAATGACTATGGTTATTACAGGTAACAAATCAACAAAGAAGACTAGGAAAGTATTTCTACTAGAAACAGCCGATGAGCAGTTTTTAGCATACCACTTGACAATGAACTGACATCGTTTAGTTCCAGTATTATGGACGTGGCAAATTATGGGCAAAGTTTAAACAAATTGTAAATCGAAGTCTGGAGAGGTATGTGCCTAGTACGTGGATTAAACACGGAAGACACTCACTGTGGTTTAACAACGCAATTACGAAAATGCTGAGGAAGCAAAGTCTATTGCACTCTTGCTTCAAGACAGAAAGCGCAAATGCCGAGAGGCAAAAGTTAGTAGAGATTCGTGCATCTATGAAAAGATCGATGTGCAAAACACAACAACTGCCGCCGTTATACCTTACCAAGAGACGTGAGCTATAACCTGAGAAAATTCTAGACCTACGCAAAACCACTAAGCGGGTCAAAGGCTCTACAACCACTCGTTGACCATTTGTTGTGGCAGCTGAAGATAGTGGAAGCCGGTTTTAAATTTCACGTTTAAGAAATCGTTCGAGTCGGAAAATCGTACAAACGTACCGTCGTTTGACCATCGCACAGACCCACATATGGGGGACACAATAATGGACATAAAAAAACAATTGAAAGGGTTGAAAACAAATAAGCCGCCAGCGCTGGATAGAGTCACAATTCGGTTTCACAAAGAGTACTCTACAGCATTGTTCCCTTACTTAGCTTGCACTTATCGCGAATCTCTCGCCCAGTGCAAAGTGGGAGAATTTGAGGAAAGCGTCGTTCATTTGTGAAGGACATGCCTAAAGGAGACTAGTGTGACTCATTCTTAGGTACAGCTGGAGTGTTTGTGATCTGCGCCAGGTCGGATTATAGGAAGACATGAAATGAAATGTCGTGTGACGAGGGCCTCCCGTCGGGTAGACCGTTCGCCCGGTGCAAGTCTTTCGATTTGACGCCACTTCGGCGACTTGCGCGTCGATGGGGATGAAATGATGATGATTAGGACAACACAACACCCAGTCGCTGAGCGGAGAAAATCTCCGATGCATCCGGGAATCGAACCCGGGCCCTTTGGATTGACAGTCTGTCGCGCTGACCACTCAGCTACCGGGGGCGGACTATAGGAAAACATGGAAGCATTACAGAGGCAACTTGCTAGATTTCTTACCGATGCTTCGGAAACCGAAATGGAAATCCCTGGAGGGACTGCGACGTTCTTTTCAGGGAACAGTATTGAGAAACTTCAGTGAACCGACATTTGAAGCTAACTGCACAACGATTCTGCTGTTGCCAAAGTACATTTCCTGCGAGGACCATGAAGATACGAGAAAGTAGGGCTCATGAGGAGGCAGACAGACAATTCTTTTTCCCTTGCTCTATTTGCGAGTGGAATAGGGGAGGAAATGACTAGTGATGGTACAGGGTACCCTCCGCTACGCATCATTCCGTGGCTTGCGGAGTATATATGTAGATATAAATGTAGAACAATAAAATCATGAAATATAAATTTGCCAACATAAGGACAGACTCCCAGACGAACAAACATAGGAAACAGGAACGACAAAGAATGAAAAAGAAAATAAAATATAGTATACAATGACATACAGCCACAAATATACATAGAATATTTATCATTTTCAGAAAACAAGGAATGGTAATAGCTCACTACACAAACAATTCACTTTAAAAATACTTTCCAAAAGTAGTAAGAAACAGATCTGTTTCAGAAATCAGGAGTATACCAACTAAAATGTAATACATGTGATGGAGTATACAAAGGCCAAACCAGGAGAACATTCAACACCAAATATAAAGAGCGAAGAGCATCTAACAGCATGAAAGTACAGGACGGTCATACATCTTTTGCCGAGCACTTACACGAACACCAGCAAGAAATTACCACCAGAGACACGAACGTGGAAATCATAAGAATAAACAACTGAAAACATCTGAAAGGATCTTCTCACCTTTCAACAAAATTACCATTTGCGTAAAACCAAACAGAAAAGAAAAAATGTGAAGAATTTCCTGGAAGTTACCCTACCTCCCTCTCCCTCCCCCCCCCCCTCCCACACACACACATACACACACGACTACGAAAAAGATACATTCACAGTTTGGCTACACTCTCAGGCAACACAGGAAACAGAGGAATAAACATAAACATGTGCTGAGCGTGGAACACGTACAACTGCAGTACTGTTTCTCTTGTGAAGTTTTACAAAGTGAGATGAAGTGGAAAAAATACCCATGTGCTATCAGATAAAGTGAGTTGAAAAAAAAGGCGATAAACTGCCAATAGTGAATGGGCAGCCAAGTTTCTTTCCACCTCAAGCTATGGTAACAACGAAGGAAAAAGTAGTGGTTTGCAGAATATGTAAACAAGAGGCAAAAACGCCGTAAGTAAATTGTACGATAATTTAGTAGTAAATATTGCTTTTAATCTGTAATTACCAAAGTGCAGAGATGTGTTATGTATCTGTATTTTCAGATTGACTGTAGGAGATGGTTCATAAATAAAAGGGGGATGCGTCTGATGAAAAATGCTCTTTAATTGCAATAAGATTAAGGCGTAAAAACCAATAATAATTGACTACAGATTGTTTACTTACCTACTTTCCTCACAGAACTAATTTGATGAGGAATTCAACACACGTCGCCGGTTTTACATCGATACCGACGCTGTATAAGTACTATAAGCTTACCGATGAACATTACTTTCGAGAGAATATTTACATGGATGCAGTATTAGCTTGCTGGTACAAATAATATGCTAGTCAATCCAGTCAAAGACTTCTTTCGACAGAACATGCCGGTTGGTTTCATATCCAGAGAAATCTCCTTGCATCTCAGATAACATTCCTAAGCAGTGACGTGTTTTCCTAACAAACTGTTCCACCTAACCTGCGCGTCTCTGCGAATCGACTATGCAAAGACAATATTAAGCGTCTCCTAGAATTTGTAAATAATGCAATTCTGAAACGTCTGGAGTGCCAAGTATACTTTAATGAGTAGGAGAATTTATATAATCGTCTTGTGGTATTCCCGTTCTTCTCATTTCTATGGGTAAAACAAAACTGCAAAGGGTGTCTTGCATAAGGCGGAATTCTTCATTCAAGGATAATTTACAGTTTCGTTTTTACTGGAAATTATATGACATACGTCAAAAAACCTGCGAAAGGGAGTACGTACATTGTCATTGTCAAGGACAGCACGAAAGGTTCAGTAGTTTACGGAATGATGGTGTCATATTTTAAGCTGCAGTCTCACAAACGAGGAAACTTTCGTCCTTGAATGCTTTTTTCCACATAGGACTGAACGTTGTACTCAACTGAGAGAGGACGCAGCTCTAACCCTGCTACTCTGCAAACATCTAAAAGGCGATCATCATTATCTTGACGTTTAACAGCATGGTCACGTCCCGATCGTAAAAACTTGGACATTTACTGTAACTTCAGGGCTTCAAGAGACTCTTGTTTGACGTAATCGTATGTCTCCTGTAAAAAGATCTTATCCATTGCAAGTAGCCTAGGTGTGAAGTATACCAGTCATGTGAAACCAGTCCCCCTCTCTTCGGACACAATATCTTGAAACCTTGAACAGAGATAACGAACTGTCTTTTACGATCTAGATGTTTCAGCACAGTTTTCAGTTTCCTACAACGCCTATCCTTGTTAAACGAAACACGTTCCTATGTGACACCCAGCCGGGTCTGAAAGGGATTTGTAAAATTCTTTAACTGCGCTACTTAGCAACAGAGCTTTTTTTTTTTGTAAATTGTTTCGTACATGCTGTGGACCCTTCATACGAAATACTCAAATCACTAAAATAACTGGCGGCCACTGAGGGGATAAACGGTAGCTTACCCATAAAATGTTTCTAATACTCTGCGGATTCTGCGAGAAGTACGCGAGACCGTGTTTTCCTGCTGGTAATCCCATAAATATGTTGCCAGTTCTGTCTACGGAATTTGTTGAAACGGCAGAGTCAATGTTGTACTGTCGTACCCGAAACGCAGGCAGCTAGGACGCTGATAGCCTTCCTCTCTGATGATGTGAGTGTGCTGCTTCGGGATTTCGATCCTCTATGTTTCTCCAGGTTGAGGCGTTCACTACTGTTTCACGACCTGTCAGGTCTTCTAGAGCTTCATAAATAGTTCACAGTACGATGGTATTTCTCCGACATGTCCCACTCTTTCACATTAGGATCGCGCTCTGGTATGAGGGTACTATCCCACACCACACTGCCTTCGATGCACTTTATCAACGCTTTAGAGGAACAGTGTTTGTTCGGCCTGAGAATATTCACGAAGTTAGACGTCGCATGAGAAAGCCATATTGTGTGGCTGATGCAATAAAGAGACTTTGCAAGCAACGCCAACTCGACTGCATGCTGAGGATACAGATGGCGTAACCGTTAGAGAGCATTGCTGTTGTGCAAACAACCCCTGTACCACCTTTAAAAGGTGTAGGTAGTAGAAGTACACGATTGCAACACGTCTTAAGCAATCAGTGGAGTGAATTCTTCATCAGAATGCTGATCATGCTGTACTTGATACACAGGTCTTATGTCTAGGTGAGTCCTGTTTTATGATATGTCTTGGTCGTCTTAACATTCAGAATATTCGCAAATGACCAGTGGCATTCTACACGCCAGGCGTATTTCCTGGATGACAAAAATCTACAACGCTGTTTATCGTTACGAGCATTAAAATACCATTTTTTATTTTTTATTCTTCACTATCGTACAGTTTCGGATGTGTAGCCATTTCCAAATGCAGTGTAACTCGTTAGTGTAACTCGTCAAATGGACATCTTATTTAAAATCACTATTTACGTCGGTTCTATACAGCGGGGTAGCCTGGCTATAAAGTAAACAGTTTGACACTAAGTGTTTAAACAGTTGTGACGTGACGTACCACCAGCAAGTATAAGAGCATTTTACATGCAGTGCTAATGATCCTGTAGGACCTGTACATACGACTTCACGTTTAACTGGAGCAGCGTAGAATTAGTTTCTGTGTTCCAGTTTACAGGACTGCTGGGCACTGGAGCACTGTCTCAGCGTAGCGTAGCAACCAGCGTGTTGGAGCTACAGCGCACTGCAGACTTGATGTGTGAACGTCGCTGCCGGCTATGGAGAAAACTGGAATTTAAAGCCATATTGAGTGTGACCGGTAGCGAATTCTATAAAACCTTCTCATACAATTGGAGATATTCAATGACGAGGGTGTTAACCCTGGATTTTTTTGTTGGGGGGAGGGAGCGTATCAAAACTTTAGTGCACAATACACTTACTGACGCAAGGAACGTGTCTAATTCCTGAATCATTGAGGCGTTTAGAATGAAATAGAATTCTCCCATGCGCGACGCAGGTGTCCTATTTTAACAGCGAAGGCATCAAGCATGTAATAAGGCTTAAGAAAAAAATGTTTGAACACCTATTCCAGATGTATTTAATCATATCTCCTGCGTAATGAAATTTATGCATAATGGTTTTTGTTTGTATTCAGAATCTTACGGAAGTCTAATACAGTTAATCGTAAATGAAGTATTAAAGTAAATATGTTCCCTGACAAAATACGAGGGGCGTTCAGTATGTAGTAAAACATTTATTTATCGGTTAATTTCCGTTGAAAAAAAGCGGAATTTGTTGTGGGACATCATGGAATACTTCTATTTCAGTCTGTATATTTTCATGAAGTTCCGGCTGGTGGTAGCACTATACGCATCCTTCAAAATGGCGTCTGTAAGGGTGGTACGTTCCAAACGGAGGGCTGTCCTGGAGTTTCTTCTGGGGGAAAACCAGATAATCGCAATTATTCATAGGTGATTGCGGAATCTAACAAAAGCACGGTGAGTTGTTGGGCGAGGAATCTGTCACGACCGCAACAAGGTCGCGCAAACCTGTTCGATCCCCAGCGTGCCGACCGGCCGCGCACAACTGTGACCACTGCAATGTTGGAACGTGCTGACACTCTCATTCGAAGTGGTCGACGGATCACAATCAAACACCTCACTCCACAACAGGACAACTCTGTTGGTAGTGCTGACATTGTCGTTCACTATAGTTCAATTCTTTTATCTTGGCGGTTCGCGCATGCCCGCCCAGACGCGGGAGATCGCTGCGTTGCCAGTTGTAGGCACTAAGAGAAGCAGCGTCATAGTATAGTATAGTTCGCAAACTTACGTTTAGGGGTGAGCACGCAGTTTATGAAGTAAAGCCACCACGGCCGCATTGACCCTTTCGCTGCTACAGAGACGTGCTCCCCGCATTCCGCGCTGTGCACGATTTTGTCATCACTGCACTGCTCGCCTGTGTAGACACATGGTGTTCCGACTGCTTTGAAACACTTATCATTCGATTTCACAAAAACTATTTGGCCCAAAAATTTGATTTTTACACATCTTCTTGACTGATACCTTCCCCCCATAAATGACTTAATTTTGTTTCGATGTTCAGCGCAGTTATTGTGCAGCATTAAATGTAGTAAACCACTGCACGAAATTTTTAAGAGTTTGCAGAGGTAAAAGTCCATAGCCTATACTTTCTGTATGGTTGATTTCAGTTGCCACAAGAAATGTCAAAAAGTTACATTCAAACGAATAAAATTCATGAAGTAAGACCTTAGATATTGTTTTTAAATAAAGAAAATATGAATCATCGAAAAAGGTTTGAACTCGGGACCTTTCGCATAGCAGCTAAATACATTAACCATTACACTAACGCGGCTCGCAATTTAATGAACTTCCTGAAGGACTTTAAAGTAAGACGCAAAATACCGGCAAACACTGTTGGTATGACTGTGAATTACTCACGTTTCGTCGGAGTACAATAGGAAATAAACAATTACCGCTGTTCTTTATTGCGAGAAAACGGTTAGTGAGAATGATACAAACACCTTTCCTTGCTATCCCCTGAATTAGGAGGCTTATTGCTTGTTTGGTTTAATTAATTAATAGAATATGAAGCAGCTGGTATAAAGAATGCTTATTCCAAACTTTCTATAAAAGCAATTCTGCTATCAAGACATTGCTTTCGTTCAGTTCATTTATGACTGAAAGTTTCTAAAACTAAAGACACTCGTCCGTGCTCTGTACTGCAGTCGAGCTCTGCCAACGTCGTTCTCTGTTCATTGGCTGACTGTGTTTTGTGACATCAGATGCGCAGAACGAACCTAAACTCGGCCGCCGTCATAAATGACGCGCACTTTAGTTGGCATACTCGAAGGTGTGCGCCTGCTGGGTTCCTAGCCAGGGAAGAGATGACCACTAACAGCAACGAAAGACCATCTGTGCAGAATGCTTGCGCGTCATGAGGCTGATCGTGCAATTTTTTGTGGTACATTGTCACAGGCGATGAAACGTGGCTCCATCAGTTTGAACCGGAAACGAAACTGCAGTCCGTGGAGTGGCGCAACGCCACCTCTCGTGCTAAGAAAATGAAAGCCGCACCCTCACCCGGGAAAGTCATGGCGACGCCCTCTTGGGACACGGAAGGGGTCATTCTGTTTGATGTCATCCTTCATGGTGGAACGATCACCTCTGAAGGGTAGTTTCTTACCCTCACGAAACTGAAGATACGACTTCATCGTGTTCATCGCCACAAAAATGCAAACGAACTTCTCCTTCACCATGACAACGTAAGGCCTCACACAAGTTTGTCCATCCGTGAGGGGCTCACAAACCTTCGTTGGACCGTTCTTCCTCATCCACCATACAGCCCCGACCTCGCACATTCCGATTTCCATGTGTTTGGCCCAATAAAATATGAGGGTGGTAGGGAAACGTTGGCTCCGACGTCGACGTAGTGCATTCCGAACATACAGGTCCTCCCATTAAGATTGCTTAAGGCCGCCGCACTGAACGGAGATTGAGCCGTGCGTGGCTCGTGTTCCCGCCATCTTGTATTTTACACCCTGTTTTTAACGTACGTCCACCTATCTTTGCTCGACTGCTATTACTTCCCGCTCATTGTCTGTTGTAGGGGAGTTGGCCGCAGTTCGGATAGCAGTTCGTGTCGGGAGTTCGGGTCGCGAGTTCTGGTCGGCCAGTCAGTTGCAACGCATCTGGAGCGCAGTCCGGACCTGCCAGTCGGGAGTTGCAATGTGGCACTAGTGCAGTCGGGTTGGAGCAGCAGTGAGATCTGCGTCGACGTGGCTCGCCCGACCGTTGCCGCCACGCATCACTTGAGCCGGGCCACGATCTTGGTGGCTCGTCGGTAGGTCGTCCTACCGGAGGACGCGTTTTGGCTCGCCGATCGTAGGTGATTCGGCTGTGTGGGGGGGGGGGGGGGGGGGCGCATCGACTCCCGATTTGTCTTCGTGTGTGCTCAGCAACTGTTGGGTATCGTTCAGGTCTTCGTGCAGTGTTTGTCAGGTTGAGTGTGTACTTTGTAATTTGGATTGACAAGGTATTTTAAATGTTGTGGGCTTACTGGCTCTGAGAGGATGGTCGTCTCATCGGGCGACTTGTAACTGGTTCTCCGAGCGCTTCTGGGCCCCTTCGGTTACTATCTTGTGGAACTTTGGTCGGTCCTTACCTGGTGGAGGGATGTCGTTTAGCCAGTGGGCGTGTTTCCTCTGCATGGTTGGGTCCGTGCCAGTATTTCTGCCGTAGTGTGTGTGTCGAAGTGAGTCGGAGACGCATCAGTTGTGCAGTCGCGGCGGAGCAGCAGGCAGTCGGTAGGTTGGTGCGGACCACGGAGGACATTTCCGTGCGGTGCAGTCGCCTGGGTCCGCTGCCGGGCGTTGCGCAGTGTCGCAGCGTGTGTGGAGCTGTCCGATCGCTACGAGCTTCGTGGTTGACCGACCCAGGACGTCGAAGTTGAGTGTAGTTTTGACAGCTAATACGTATTTCGTTGTGGATTATCAAGTTTGTAACATTGCCGATTTGAATTCTCATGTAGTGATTCACGGGAAGCAAGTCGCTGTGTCGGTCGGTACGCGGCTGTACCCTGGTTGGCTTCCGACGGATCAAGTGTAGTTGAGCTCACCACCTGTCTCACCTAAGTGAACGAGGGCAGACCGACCTCCCTGGAAGCCTTCTGCGTGTCACCGGTGTTTAATTATCTGTTGTCAGCTAGTTTAAATTTTAGGCTTATTGTTATTTGTTTTGTTTCTTAAAATTTTTCAAAATTAATTTTTTAATTTATCTTTCAAGATCAAACACTGCGACCCTTTGCCTTTAAAGGTTATAGTAATATATTTTAAAATTTTGAAGTTTGATTGTGGCTCTCAGCCATTGGTATTGCACTTTGCATATTGAATTATTTTATTGCTATCTTAATTGGATTTTATCTTGTTAAGATTTCTTGTTGGAAGCCTTCAGCCGCGAAAGAGCTGCATTCGGTAAAGATTCAGCTATGTGCCGCTTTGGTTGTAAAGGTTATTGATTTACAATAAATGACAGTTAGAAGCAGAAACTGGCCTCAACCCTTGGCCCTTTCCACAATCTTATTACCTGGTGTGCCCAGCGTGCTTAGCTGGCGTTTCAGATATTATGTTGAAAAAAAAGGGTTTTGTAGCCAAAAGAGTAGGGAATATTGTGGTGTATTGGAATCCTGAAAAAAGCCAACCTGCTTTCAGAAACATATGTGTTGCATTACTGATTGAACGCCCCTCGTATGATCCTCTGGGTGCGGTCAGTCGTTGCTCCAAGTTTGTCAATGAGGTCCTGAAACACCCAGCGTAGTTGGGGTTACTGTAAAACATTACTGGTATGCCTTTGGTTTACAGAGCAACTCTCCAGTGGATAAAAAAGTAAAAACAAGAAGGGGTTAAATATAGGAAGTAGTCGTTAAGTTTTAACTGTCAAGTTGAAAAAGTAAAGCCCCATTTAATTAGCTTTTTTATTTGTTTGCAGGTACATACATTTATGGCCCTGGATATATAAATTCACGTGTAACAGCACCATAGCACATAACCAAAAGAGCCGCAACACAATGGTGCATCCCGTTGACTCAGTGACGTATTGTGCTGAAATTCGTCTTCTGTGTCAGAAGATGAGCAACGCTGCTGGGTTGATGGAAGTATACGGCAACAAGACACCATCGTATGTCACAGAGGTTATGTTGTGCAGATGTTTTCGTGGTGTTCAAACAAATCTGAAGGACGAAGAACGTCACAGGCAATCTCTCAGTGAAGAACTTTGGGAATACCAAGAGAAGTGGAGGACAAGGTATTCGATGAATATATCAGGAGATCGGTCCACTTCCTTTGCTTAAATGGAGGCTGTATTACACTTATAAAACTATTATACAGCAGATTGGAAATGGCAAACTATAAAAGAAGAAACTGATTTAAGAACAGCGATAAACGAAGATACGATAGCTTCAGTAGTAGATCTTCCTTCACTCGAGGTGTCCAGGGAGGAGATCTCGGATGTGACCTGGAGCCAGACATCCCCATGCAATGCCTCCGAAGGTTACTTACTAAGGTATACTGATACGATAGTCTGCTTCATTCTGTATTAGTGTTTTACATGTTTACGGTGGGCTCTGGTGCAATAACCGGTCACACTATGTTATTCATTGTATATCGGGTCTGGATAACATATGATAAAGGATTACTATTTATATGTGTCGAGTGTGCTATGTATTGTGTCTCTTCATAGGATAAATCGTAGCATATCTCTGAGGCACATTCTGGTGCGCGGAGCGGTTCAGCGAGATGGCGCTCAAGTGCTGAAAAAGCTGGATGAGTGATAGATCACAATGCCCGTGCCTTCTAGCCGTTAACCTCGCGGTCGTTTCAGAGTTGCTGATTATTTCTTGCGGATATTGATTTCACTGTTCTATTTGTGCATCTTAAACAGAGAAACCGAGCGGGCCTACTTGCTTGAGGTTGCTCTGGTGTGTAACTTCCTTCCTTCTTGATGGAAGATTAAAGTGCCAGCTAGCCGATAGAATAGTAACTATTCAACCTGAGATGTGCTTTTTCATTTTTAAAAGCAGTGTGAGCAATTCTACTTAAATTTTCTGGCACTTTATGCTACTCTTGTGCGCTCTCTTCTCCCGTGTTAAATGTTGTCATTCGTCTAACTTAGCGTCTTTCTGAAGCTCTTCGGGAATCGTTAACTATTCCGGAGGAAGAAGAGGCACGTAAAATCTTACATTTAATTATTCATTGCATTCTTAACTCGCTAACCAATCGGCATTGCGGTCGGAGCCTTTAATGGGTATTTAACATACTATGTGTATTTCTAAGAGAATATTTGGTGTCTTACAGAGATGTTCTGCTGCAGTTCTTTACCTGAAGGCTAGTGCGGCCGATCGCTTGGGGCAGTCGGCGCCGGACATGAGGGTATACTCCCGCCTGGGCGGCTAAGGCGGTTTCCACTAATTCTGATTTTGCTGTATTTTTTTATACCACTGCCGTTTTGCAACTGCTCTCGTTGGTAAAATTTTATTTTAGCTTTGGTACAGCTCTTGATATTTCCCCTTTTGCGTATCTGATTAGTTAAGTTAATTATCATTCCTGTAAAGTCTAAAAACTATTTAATTAATTCTTGTTAAATTATTATAACTTTGGCCATTGGTTTGCCATTAACACTTCAGAATAATTGTTCAATTGTTCCTTCAAATCTCTAACGAGGCCTTAAGGCTCGTGTCTCTATTAATCGAAATATTGTTATCAGTACCAAAATTATTTTATTTTAATTCTTTGAAGACAGCATTTCACCCTTGTCATGTAGTTTTAGGTAAACTGGCTTATGTATTTTACGAAGGGTGCTTAACCTCCATTTGGGCAGAATCCTTCCAACCTTTGAGCAATCAATACATCGCAGGAAGCGTGCAAGCGCCTCCTCAGCTTTTACTTCCACATGGCTTTCAGACCGATCCTCTACCAGTTTTACACATACACGAAGAGTAGTCAAACATTTTTAACTATCACCTCGAAAAAATCAAGTTGTGACCATAAAATTGGATGTTAGTCGTTCTCTGCATATTCAACCATTAATGTGGCGCTTTTATTTCCATTGATGAATGACTTGGCGAAGACTTCAGCTGTAGAAGTCTGCATTTTGGCTGTTGAGGATACCTTGCACCTCGAAAATCACCTTCTTGACAAATCGCAAGTAAGTGCCTGCCACAGAGTTCACCGAACAACCTTAAGTCTATTTCTCTACCGTTCCACTTTCGAACAGGGCAACGGGAAAACGAACACTTAAACATTTCCGTGCGAGCTCCGATTTCTCTTCTTTCATTACGATGACCATTTCTCCCTCTGTAGGTAGGAACCAACAAGATAATTTCGCATCCTAAGGAGACAGTTGGTGATTCAAATTTCTTGAAAAGGCCTCGGTGAAACGAAGGACGCCGTGGCACTCTCTCCCCTATTTCGCGATAATACGAAATGAGCTGCCATTCTTCCAACTTTTCCGATGTCCTCGGTCAATCTTATTTGGTAAGGGTCCCAATCAGCGGCGCAATAGTCCAGAAGACGGCGGACAAGCATAGTGTAAGCAGTCTCTTAAATGAGCAGTTGTATATTCTAAGTTTCTATGCAGTCCTTGATTCGCCTTCCGTACAACATTTTCTATGTGATCGCTGCAATTTACGGTGTTCGTAACTGTAATCCTGGGGTATTTAGCTGTATTGACAGCCTTATGGTATAACCGAAATTTGACGACTTCCTTTTCGTGCTATTGTGGATGACGTCACAGTTTTGATTGTTTATGGTTAATTGTTACTTTCCGCACCATAGACATATTTTGTCTAAATCATTTTGCAATTAGTTTCAATCATCTGATGACTTTACAAGATCGTATATGATTTCATCATCTGCAAACAACCTATGAGGGTTGCTCAGATCGTGTCGTAAATCGTTTACACAGTTTAAGAATAGCTGAGGGCCTATAAGACTCCTTGTGGAATACCACGTATTACTTCTATTTACTGGAAGACTTTCCGTCAGTTGCTATGAACGTGTTACCTTCCTGACAGAAAATGACGAATCCAGTCGCACAACTGGGACGATACTCCGTAGGCATGCAATTTGATTAGAAGGGATTAGAAGCTGCGAGCGAGGAACGGTGTCGAGAGCGTTACGGAAATCTAGAAATACGGAATCAGTTTGAGATCCTCTGTCGATAGCACTGACTCCCTCGTGAGACTAAAGAGCTAGTTTTGCTTCCCAAACCCAATACTTTCCGACTCAATAGATGGTTTTATTCGAGGTAATTCATGATGTTCGAACCCAGTACATATTCCAGAATTTTACTGCTAATCGACGTAAGTGGTATGGGTCTGTAATTCAGCAGATTACTCTTATGCCATTTCTATAGTATTGATGTGTCCCGTGCAAGTTTGCGGTTTTTAGGTGTGGTCTTTCATAAAGTGAGCCTTGGTAAGATGCGCCTTGGTCAGATTTTAAACTGAAATGTTCTAGGACCTGTATCTGATTGGCCCTAAAGTGTAACGTATCTTCCCTCCCTAGCAGAGCACCGTGTATGCGAAAAAATCAAGTTGCACAGTGCTTCAATTCAATGTGGCGCTCCTTGCATAACTGGGTGGGTAAACTGTCTCGGAGGACGCGAAGAGAATTTTACCTCGGTTACATCCAGGCCACCGTGGCGTTTAAACCAGTGTTCAAGCTGACAAGACATCTGACTAACTGCCTGTTGGCTTCTGTCTGAGGTACTTCGCCCGACGTTTGTTAGATGTCTTTTCTGGCGTTTCGTGCTGTGTCAGGCCGACCACATAGTAAAATTCGCCTAGACGGAGGTTCAGAGAAATTATAGAAATGCACAAATATGAGGATAGCTTCAACAAGAAAGAAGAAAGCCGCAAGGTGAACGGATCGTGGATTCCCTTGCTGCAGCGAACGACCGTTGCAGGTACCATGAGAACCGCACCGGGTTCAAATGGCTCTGAGCACTATGGGACTTAACATCTTAGGTCATCAGTCCCCTAGAACTTAGAACTACTTAAACCTAACTAACCTAAGGGCATCACACACATCCATGCCCGAGGCAGGATTCGAACCTGTGACCGTAGCAGTCCCGCGGTTCCGGACTGAAGCGCCTAGAACCGCACGGCCACCGCGGCCGGCAACCGCAACCGGGAATGACCACGGAAAAGCCCTCGGACGTTGGCGCGCCAGGTACATATAACCAGGGGCAGCGGGCTCGACTTCAATCCACCACCAACAATGGAGGGTGAACCTATCAAAATACCACCAACTCGCTCTGGCGAAACGTCAGGAAAACTATCAAACAAACGCCGACCGATGAACCGAGACTCAAACCAACAGGCAGTTTGTCAACAAGTGACCACGAAAGCCTGAACATTTTTGAAAAGACAGCTACTGATTGAAAACCAAAAGGGTGGTCGGATACCATTGACATTCTAATCGAGAGGTCTACACACTTTTTTCACAGCGGGCCGGATAACTGACAAAACGGCAATGGCGTGCCGCATCATCATTCTGCACAATATCTATATACATATATCTGTACACAATATTTTAAAGCGGAACATTGTAAATTTAAACCACATGGCAGCCAGGAGCCGGCCGGTGTGGCCGTGCGGTTCTAGGCACTTCAGTCGGGAACCGCGTGACCGCTACGGTCGCAGGTTCGAATCCTGCCTCGGGCATGGATGTGTGTGATGTCCTTAGGTTAGTTAGGTTTAAGTTGTTCTAAGTTCTAGGGGACTGATGACCTCAGATGTTAAGTCCCATGGTGCTCAGAGCCATTTGAGCAGCCAGGAGTCTGCGCACATGGGAAAATCTGCTAGTACTCCAAACATAACACTTAAATTTAAACTGTATCACAACGTCTCGTGTTCAACGTATTTCAGTACCGTTGGTGGACCGGAGAAAATGACGTCGCGGGCCATAGTTGGCGACCCCTTTTCTAATCACAAGGCATTTACAAAGTGCCTCGTGATACATCTGACTCCCAGCAGTGTCTTTCGTACTGCTTTCTTAAGTATTGGAACTACGGTCTTTGGGATTTTTCGAGCCATACTTGCTGCTGGAGCGCTGTACCCTGAGACAAAGCATCGCTAACGCCCTGCGCCCTTCGCACGGCCGAGACGCAGCAGCGTCACCGCGCAGCGGTTCCTCCACGCTGCACCGCGTCCTCCTCGCGGCACTGGACCGGGAGCGGGGTTCTGAGCCCGGCGCTTGCCCTCGCCGCCGCTCGGCCTTCCTCGGCCCTCCTCGGCCCCTCTCGCCGTCGCCTAACGGTCCGTGACGTCACGCCGGTAGCCTGCTAGCCGTGACCTATGGCAAAGCAGCCGTGGTGCCGCGAGCCCACTAACTGTTCCGTTGGAGCAGATCGCGGGACAACTTTCTACGCCGCTGCCTTCAAGGAAGTCGGCGTGGCGTGCATTCACTTCCTCGTGCCAGGCGCTTCCCGCCGCCCGCTGCCCTCTCCCTCGTCTGGCTCCGAACCCCGGAGCACATGCAAGGTCGCGTCTCTCCCTCTCTCTCTCTCGCTCTCAGCGTGAGAGAACTGGCGCGTTGAGTCAGAGGACATGCATTCAGGAGTATCTGGTTCCAAATCGCCGTCTGGCCGTTACGAAATAGGGAAGGGACGAAGGATGGAAGATAAGGGTTTCTCGCTACAGAAGGAGTACGAGATCCTTTTCAAAGAAACTATCCCTATTTTTGCCTTCAGCGATTTAGGGAAGCCAGGAAATTCCTGAACCCGGATGGCCAGACACGAATATGAACCGCCGGTCCTCCGCATGCGAATCACTGTCTGACACCTACTATTGTTCTCCACAACCCACCTAGTGGTGTGTGGCGGAGGGTACTTTGTAAACCACTGTCATTTTCCGGTTTTGTTCTGAAATAAACCTTCGACGGTTTCTCTGAATGACCGGCGCGCAATTTTCTTGTGTTTCCATTCGTCTGCTGTCAACTCAAGCAAGTAGATTACCTTATCCAGGATATGTATTCTGTGTGCTAGAAGAGGAGAGTTGAAGTCAGTTTCGTGTTATGTTTTTATTAACGTCCTGTTTACGTGAATGGTATACTATGAAACCTGGACAACAGGTCACGTTCCGGGTGGCTTCCCCCGTCGGAGGTTCGAGTCCTCCCTCGGCCATGGGTGTGTGTGTCGTCCTTAGAGTAAGTTAGTTTAAGTTTGAGTACGTAGTGCGTAACCTTAGGGACCGATGACCTTAGCAGTTTGATTTCAGAAGATCGTACCACAAATTTCCAATTTTGGACAATAGGAAGCGGATTGCCGAATAAAAGCACAGAGTTTTATTAAAAAACAGACGTATTGCTATCCATATCACCGTAACGAACGAAGTTATAAGAAAGACACTGAAGCTGGTTATCCAAACACCGTTTGCTTGATACATTTTCTGTTTTGCTTCTGGACAAAAGGTTGTTTGGGGAAGATCAAAACAAATGGGGTCCCTGTACTGGATCACTTTTCAAGGAAGTATTTTGTTAGTAAACCGCCGGCCGGTCTGGCCGAGCGGTTCTAGGCGCCTCAGTCTGGAACCACGCGACCGCTACGATCGAAACTTCGACTCCTGCCTCGGTCATAGACGTGTGCGATGTCCTTAGGTTAGTTAGGTTTCAGTAGTTCTAAGTTCTAGAGGACTGATGACCTCAGATGTTAAGTCCCATAGTGCTCAGAGCCATTTGAACCATTTTTTGTAAGTAAACCACACCGTTATGAACAACGCCTGTTCCAACATCTGTTAACTGGAGCTGGATGACCATCACCTTCATGTTAACGCATTTACTAATCGAAGCTGTGAAGAAACGCGCTGTTGTTCTATGGATCTTCTCCGTATCCTCTGTCTGTTCTGTCTGGTACGAAACTGCCGAATGATACATAAGTATAGGTCAAACGAGGGTTTTGTAATCTACCATCTCTGTTGGTGGCCTACAGTTGCTGAGGATTCTTCTAATGAATCTCATTCTATCATCTGTCTTTCTTACAGTTTGTTCTATGTGGTCATTTATATCGCTTCCCATGCACATTACTCGCAGATACTTAATTGACGTTAATGTTTCCGAGGATGCTTCGACAATCAGTCAAACAATAACGTGTCTTTCCGCCTGCTTACACGTCATCGCAATTTGGTTTAGGTTTTCAGTGATTTTTTTTTCTATATTCTGGCCTCAAAAAATTGGCCAGCGAAGCTCTTGTGCTAAGTGATCCGCGTCTGAAGTAAAACAATGCGGTATTTGTGGATCCAGCTAGAAGCAAATAATTTATTATTGACCAAATTAATTTTTTAGCTATCTCGCCATTACTCTTCTTCGTATTTCAAAACATATGAAATGTAGATGGTGGTTTTGTATATTGTTTTGATTAGTTTCACGTCTATGTTCAGTACCTTTTACTTTTTCTGTTGCTTACATGTCACTCCAATGGTAATCTGTTGTGTTTCCTCAAACAGTATGTCATCTCCAACACTAGCGTCTGTTATCAGAAAAAAAATTGCCCTTAGGTACATGTAACTTCTATACTACGAATATGAATTCACGACTATGATGTGACGGTTTGGAGAGCATTAAGAAGGCATAATTTGAGTTCCGTTTAGGCCTGGATTTATAAGATGATTACTTTGAAAACTCATTCCTTGAATTCCACAAGCATCCCTAACAGCTCAAAACAACACTACACTGCAGAATCACCTAACACAATCCCTCAGTTTTTCCGTATGTTGCACAAATACTCATAGAAATTGAGACTGCAAGCGTTATTTTACACTTATAATTATGAAAGTTGTAGGGATTTTTTTAAAGCAACGTTTTTGAGAAGTTTTCTGCTACATACATTTATGTGAAATATCTTCACCTACAGATGGCGGGTAGGAAACCTGTAGAAAAGTAATTCAAAACGACGCTAGTGATCAATTGGCAACCCGACAAACTCTCATCAATAATGGCAAATTGGTCGCAGTAGTCTATTACAATATATTGTGTAGGAAATATAATACACTCATTAACGACCATCAACTACAATCGCACCAAAAAGTATTGGCACACGTGCGTATTTATCGTTGCTGGTTACAAACGCCGCACCTTCCGGTACACAGCACATGTACGTGCTACCTCACATACCAGACATTACAATTCTGTCCACAGTGCCTACCACTAACAAAGAAATGCAGTGTTAAGGGCAAACATGTATGTCCTCTGCACACAAAAAGTATTGGCACAGAGCGTGGCTTCTCTTTATATTGTGGGGTTTTCAGGTACTGGAGCGCCATCTGCCGACGCAATAGACACTGCGTGTTGTTGACGGCCCAGTCGCTAGAACGTTGCTGTATTGCGCGATAGTGGTCAGCATGGGGCCGAAGAAGAAGTCAGTGTCGTTGCGTGAGAGTTGGTATTGCTCCATTCGCAAGGGAGAAGCTATCGACAGATGTGTCTGTTAGCTACATCACGAGCCATCATTCATAAATATGAAGAGACTGAATAAGTGTCGTCCTGGACGTCCAAAAGTGTTTACAACCCGAGATCGTCGCCGTATCATCGCACTTGCTCGGAAGGAACCTGCTACAAGTGCAGTAACTATTGCTAAGGTTGTTTATACAACGTCCGACAAGAAGTTTAGTGTTCAAACTATACGAAATGTGTTGAATGAGGCTGACGTGCATGGACGTTCTCCCAGGAAAAAGCCATACATATCGGAAATTAACTGGCAGAAACGCCTGCAGTTTGCCAAGGACTACATCAGCAAGCCGATGGAGTTTTAGAACACTGTGATATTTAGTTCAATGTGTTCGGATTTGATGCAAGAAAGCAAGTTTGGGACAAGCCGAATACGCACCTCGACATCAGACACATGCATCCCACAGTCAAACACGCTGGGGGTGGTGTCATGGTCTGAGGCTGTATGGCGGCGTCCGGCGTTGGAAATCTAGCTGTAATCCTCGGTACAATGGATGATATGAGATACATCGACGTGTTGCGAGGTAATTTACACGCTAGTGCACAAGACATTGGGCCTTACTGGGGTGTTTCATTTCCAGCAAGACAACGACCCACAACATACAACCATGAAAACCCGGGAGTGGTTACAGTACAATGCCCCCATAAGGGTTCTAACACCACCTCAGAGCCTTGATTTGAACCCCATTGAGAACCTGTGGGCTCATATTGACACACAAGTCAGTAAAAGGCGTTCGTGCGGTAAAAACGACTTGGAGAAAGTACTCCTGGAGAAATGGTCGAAAATTACCCCAGATATCACCCGGAATTTAATACAAAGCATTCCTAGGTGTTTACGGGCTGTTATAGATGCTAAAGGGATGCACACTAGCTATTAGAAGGTGAACATCAATGAAGAAAACGAACACACTGTCCGATTCATACGCGTGTGCCAGTACATTTTTGGATGCAGAAGAGTGATGTTTATTTTCTTAACACTGTGTGTTACTTTACGGACAGGTGATTTGGACATATTTGTAACCTATGTAATGTAAGGTGGCACGTGTCTGGGTTCTGTTCTGAAATATATGTTTCGTTTAACCCACTAAAATGTAACCGTGCCAATACTTTTTGTTGCGATTGTATATTTGGGCGGCTGAAACATGTCACTTTTATGTCCCTCCTCAAGCGCCTTTAGGTTGGCGATATAACTGACAAACAAGTTAGGAACGTGAAGCGCTGCGTCTTCTGAACCAATTACAGCACCGCAACAAAAGCCAGCAACGGTGCAAACGCTACCACGTTGCCGACTTGAGTGTTAACATTGTACGTAGTGCGCGACCGCCTGCTTTTGTGTTCTTTTGTGTTACCGCCTCGACTACAGCTTTTTTTAATAAAAAAATGTCACCAAAACGACGTCGATTACCAAATGACAATCCGTTGCGCCGTGGAGTGCCCAGACTTTGGAATTGCTACGGAGGACGCGTGAGTTCTACGGAAAAAAAAAAGAAAAAAAGAAAAAAAAAGAAAGAAAGAAAAAATTGTTCATAGGCATGCGTCGATTCCTGCCGATAAAGTTTTCGAGCGTATCTTGAAAACTCTAGGACTCGGTCAAAGAACAGTTAAAAGGAAAGGGATGCCCCTTCAAGACTTGCAAGATAATGAAGTAAACACTGTGGAACAAAGCGCCTGGGATGAAAACAGTGTGTTTTTAAGTAATCCTGGAAAGGGAAAAAACAACAGCTTCGTCCAGATACAGATCTTGATTCTTTCCAAACCGATGCAATTTGTCGGCGCATTTATGGATATTACAGCAGGGAAGTATACGTCACAATAGCGAAGTTGCTAATTTTCTTAAAATAATGTGAACTTTTATTCCGCTTTAAAAACTTAGGCGGACGAAAACTGTCACTCGAAATTGCAGCCCATAGTATTTTCTTACACTAAATTGTAAGAAAGGATGTACGCTCAGTTACATCGTTAGACGAGATCTCGGTCAACGCTGGAGAGTCAGTTGATAAATGCTGGAAAGATGACGCTCCGAATAACAGCGGTCACAGCCGACTGGAAGAGGACTCCGATTAATTGTGGCCCACGCAGTTTGTTTACATGGTTTTATGCGCGAAGGACTTTTAGGTTTTCGATAGAGAAAAACCTATAACGATCATGAGAATGTGGACCACGCACGATTTCTGCACTGGTTTAAAAATTTGTTGCTCCCGTTTAGTGTTCCGACAACGTTCGTGTTGGATAATGCACCTTACCATTCTGCGATTTTAAACAAAACTCCCACCACTAGTGACGGTAAAGAAACTATGGTGCAGTGGTTGTAGGGGAGAGACATAGCTCCGGACATGGGCATGGCAAACCTATTGTTACATTCGCTCGTTAAACAAAATAAGCCTGTGACGCCTTCCTATGTTGTCGATGAAACTGTAACGGAACAGGGTTATATGGTAATTAGGCTACCACGTTATCACTGCCATTTTAACCCAACTCAATTGGTTTGGAGTGATGTCGAGGCGTACATTAGAAATAACAACATGACTTTTACAATAAAAGAAGTGGAAAGGCTGCTACTTAATGGTCTTGCTACTGTAGACGCCTCCTCATGGAGGAAGAAATTAGACCATGCTGGTAAACTCATAAGGAAAGCGCAGGCTATAGAATGAATTATAAATGAAAACGAACTATTAATCATTTCTCTTGATGATGGTCATGATGACGACGGTTTTTGAAGCCGATTCCGACGAGCGTGAAGGAGAATTGGACAGAATAACGACTGCCTATATACAATTTGATTGTAGCTTCCATTTACAAAACCTACTTCGGAGCTTTGGGCGTGTGCGCTCACAGCTATTGCAATTTCGCAAACGCAGTATAGTCAACTATACGCGAAGTGCCAAGTGACTTGGCTCACTGATCTGGGTTTAGCTACTCCAACTAACGTAATTCTGCGAGTTCTTGTTGTAGTAACGATCGTGACTTATCGAAAGAAAATCTCCAACTCTGAGAGATGTTTGTTGCAACACAACTCTTTAGACAGAACCTATATTACGTACTTCCTGTTAAAGAAGTAAAACAGCTTGCATAAGATACGGAAACGTGCTTAACCAGGCAAGAGAGGAGGAGAGTCAAGGTTCTTCGAATTGTATCTGCGAGAACTGAATTTTATCTTAGTGTTGCAGCGTTCTTCCAAGAAGCCGTGTTTTCACCGACTGCCAAGGTGAGATAACGGATGTCATATCGCGTACTTAAAACAAGTAAAACATTTGCGTATGTGTGACGAGTCTGCTGTTCTAGGCGTGTCACGTGGAGTAGATCATCATCGTTCCCACGGTACAGGTTTCCGAGAAATATCCGAGGCTGCGTTTGTTACGCAACAAATGGCCTAGATGACGAAAAGCCTTCCACGAAAACCGGATGAATGAATGAATGTCACGCTGTTCCCAGTCTGGTGCGAGCTCGTCGATTTGACGATAATTCTGTTGCCTTGGTGTTGTTCAATTCAAATGGCTCTGAGCACTAAGGGACTCAACTGCTGAGGTCATCAGTCCCCTAGAACTTAGAACTACATAAACCTAAATAACCTAAGGACATCACACACATCCAAGCCCGAGGCAGGATTCGAACCTGCGACCGTAGCGGTCGCGCGGTTCCAGACTGTAGCGCCTAGAACCGCTCGGCCACCTCGGCCGGCCCTTGGTGTTGTATTCTCTGCTTGTTTACTTCGACTCGTGAAGTTGAGCGTAACTTTCTCTAGACATTTTCACTTAACAAAAAAATGGTTCAAATGGCTCTGAGCACTATGGGACTCAACATCTTAGGTCATAAGTCCCCTAGAGCTTAGAACTACTTAAAGCTAACTAATCTAAGGACACCACACACACCCATGCCCGAGGCAGGATTCGAACCTGCGACCGTAGCAGTCCCGCGGTTCCGGACTGCAGCGCCAGAACCGCTAGACCACCGCGGCCGGCCTTCACTTAACAGAAATACGAGCTTGGAACACGTGACCTCTGGTTTGTAGCCAGCGATAATATCCAGTGCGCACGGACGTTGTTTGGGACGATCGAAATAAATGGGGTCCCTGTACTGGATCACTTTTCAAGGAAGTATTTTGTTAGTAAACCGCCGGCCGGTCTGGCCGAGCGGTTCTAGGCGCTTCAGTCTGGAACCGCGCGACAGCTACGATCGAAACTTCGACTCCTGCCAGCGATAATATCCAGTGCGCACGGACGCTGAAAGAACCAGAATAAGATTTCTGAGGTAAAGATGTCTTTAAAATGGGTTTCACATTTTGGGAGCCATTTGATGTCACATTTGTTCGAAAGCCTATCAAGAACTTTTCAAATCCACGCCACGCACAATCGCTGCGGCGTTACGTTGTTAAGGCAAACGACACCGTATTAAGCACATGGTCATAATGTTTCGGCTCAGCAGTGTGCCTTGTGTTTAGTTCTAGTGGATCACTCTTTTTTTTTATCACGTATCTGAATGTCCGATTCATGAATGTATCCCATTTTACACTTGTTCATGTGACCAGAACTACTGATCAGCGAGGCCGTGTACCTCTGATTGGAGAAGCCGGTAGTCAGCGGCAGCCATATCTGGAGAATACGGGGAGTGGGGCAGGACTTCGCATTTCAACGTTCCCAAGCAATTTTTTTTTTACGTGTTTTGAGACATGGCGCCGAGCACTGTCACGCTGCAAAATCACATTTTCGTGTCTAACGCTGTATTGTGGCCGTTTGTCTTTCCGTGCTTCTCTCAAACGCATCAGTTGCTTCCGATTATGATCTCCTGTGATTGTTCCCGTCGGTTTCCGTAGCTTCGAAATCCTCTTTTCCAATGCCATGCCGGTCGCGGACGTCAAAATCATCGTGGTTGAAACGTTGAAACCATTCTCTGCGCGTTCTTCTACTAAACTCTGCCTTACCATATGTGTTAACCAGCATTTTATGAGCCTTAGCCGTAGATTTCTTAATGTTGAAGCATAAAATATTTCCCGCAAATAACGAGAACTGGGCTCATGAGATGACATACTGAAACGAGGATAACTTCATGATGCAATCACAAATCGACTAGTATTTTGATGGCCTTATGTTTACAAATGCCCAAGCTTTTTGTATGACACTTACGACCTACCTCTTGCATCACCGCATCCCACTGCTCTTGTCTAATGCAAAACAGCGGAAGCAAAGTTGTGGAATTAAAACAGTTTTCTGTTTTTTGCGACTCACTGTACCATCAGCTATTTCAACAGAAGGAATGTCGTTATTCCTACGTATGTTTCTATTTTGTTCCGTGAGTGTTCTTATGGTTTTCAGTTGTATCTCTTATTACATTTTTATTCTATCTACTTACGTCCTCTCGAAAATATTGCCAGGTAACTTCGTTTAAACTAGCACATTCCATTTGTTTTTGTCATTTGGCGAAAGTCTCGCCTTGTTTCATAGTTGCCTTGTTTTGTTCCATATTTTTCTTCTTTTGTCTTTTTCATGTGTGTAACACTTTTTGATGTACATTTCTAATTTTCGATACACAAACAGTTGAGTTGAGAGCCTGAATTAATATCAATCGTGACGCAATTTTAGCACTAAGCTTCTCCGTGATTCGCATCGCTTGTCTTACACCGATTGCCATTGATGTTGGTTAGTAATCTGCATAGCACTCGTTAAACGATCCTGTGGTGAAACGCGCCACTATTCGTCGGATTTTCTCCATCACTTCTACTAAACCTAGATGGTAAATGTCCCAAGATTGATGAACAACACTCAGCAGTCAGTCATACAAGTATTTTATAAATCTAAAAGTAACCACGCTACACACACAACAAAAATTGATGAAATATAACGAAACGTGGAATCGACAAGTAGAAGTCATCTACAAGATCAATTCTGTCTGCCAATTCCCAAGTTCGGTATTTTTCAATTTTTAATAGTAGATGTGTACTGTGCTTTCTTTTAGGAGTTTCGTGTTTGGTATCACACTAACTGTCTATTCCATGTTGTATAATTTTTCCTAATTTTTTGAAGTATGTATCATTCTTTGTTAAGGATTCAACTTTTTTTGATCGCTTTGTGCACTACTGTATGCGTATCCTGCGATTTCTTTTAGGATTTTCATTTCTGAAATCCCTCTATGTCCTCTTATATTCCTCACTAGCCCAACCCTCGGACATCGCGCCACGTTCGGAAAGAAACAGACAAGTATTGTTGAAAACCAAGCTTGTAGAAATGAAAGATGTCCTCTTACGTCCCTGGTTCAAATGGCTCTGAGCACTATGGGATTCAACTTCTGATGTCATTAGTCCCCTAGAACTTAGATCTAGTTAAACCTAACTAACCTAAGGACATCACACATATCCACGCCCGAGGCAGGATTCGAACCTGCGACCATAGGGGTCTCGCGGTTTCAGACTGCAGCGCCTAGAACCGCGCGGCAACTTCGGCCGGCTCCTACGTCCCTGAATAACCATCGGAAATCGCGACATATTCGGAATAAACACCACAGTTTACAGCACTTAATAATATAACAACAGATAACATTTAATAACAGACCGCATGCATCCTTCGCATCGTTAACTCATGGCGTCGCACATGACGTCGTCGAGGTTCTCTATAGCATACGACAAAATTAAGACCTTTACCGGGTACCTTCTCAATTAAGTACAGCTCTCTCAAGGGGCCCTGGAAGGAGCCGAGCGTTCGCGATGTGTGGCGGACAAGCCGTCTCGAGGCCCACGAGAAAGACAGGCCGCGGTGCATACGACACGAAGGTAGGCCTGTACTCGCTAGCTCGCTCAGCTCAGCAGACAGAATGCCTTTCCAAACCTGCTAACTCGCACCTGGGCGTGTACGTACTAAGGAGAATTGCATCTTGTAGTGGAATCTGTTATTATGAAATCTTACTGATTAACAGTACGGTACTACAGCAAAATTTAATTTAAGATCAGTACTCGATTTAAATTGTATAACGGATGGAGAGCTGCATCAAACCAGTCTCAGGACTGAAGACCACAACAACAACAACAACAACAACGGTTTGTTATAGCGTTTAGTCTCTTCTGTTTAGCAGTCCTCATATCATACAAGAAGTGGTACCTTATGCAACTGATAATCATTTTGGTATGTTTTTAATTTTATTGTAAATAGGTCTATGGGCTTCCTATAATTGTAGTACTAATGACAGTAAGACTTCATAATAGCGCATTCCAGAAGAAGATGCAATTTTCGTTTGAACGTACACACGTGGTTGCGAGTTAACAGCTGTAGAAACATAGTTTGTCTGCTGAGTTGAGCGAGCCGCTGCAGAAGTTATTGGGGTATCTTGGATTGCCCAGTCTGAAAAAGTTCAAGCTTTGCGGCTACGCCTTCAGTAATAACATATTGAAAATAAAACATTAGCTTCTTGGTTGTCTTTTTTTCTGCATTAAAATGATTTAAAAACATTAGCTGATTTTTTTTAAAATTCTTTTCCTCCATTCGCTCACACATTCACACGATATATACATTGCGCACACTTATACATGTTACAGTGAACACATTCGCACACACATGCCTTCATTTAATTTAATTTAACTTTGAGCAAGGGCAGGCCTACCCACGTGACGTACGCGCCGCTGCCTGTCTTTCTTCTTGTGACGTCACAAGTTCGTTGTAAGCCCCGTATATCTCGTTGGCCCCGTGACGTTGTGGCTCAGAGCCGAAAGCTGGAAATGCACACTCGGACTGACTCTGTACTTTTGGTCATGATGGTTCCAATTGAAAGATTACAAAATAAAGGACTATGAACTAAATTATTGTTTCACAGGCTCATCGAAAATGATCTCAACACATTTCCTACTTTCGACCAGCGCACGGATACGAAAATAACAGAAAAACGTGAATGCGTCCTCTAGAATCCGTACCAAACATGGGGATGATATGATCGATCTTCTAGCAATAGTCGAACATAAAGCTTGGAAAAAAGATACCCGTTGTTCTAACCTTCAAAAAGGTATATGGACAGAACTTACGGCACCTTCGATTATGTTTCAAAAAGAAGTTAATTTTAATTTTTCTCCGTATCAAGATTTCTTACACGAACTTTTAATCATTTTAATCAGCTAGAGTATTCTTTAAGGAGCACAAATATAGATAAAGTTTACTTCACGTTATAAATTTGGCGGTACTCAGTATGAAGTTACTGTGTGGACGGCAAATCGTCTGTTACACCTGATGTGCGGTGTAAACTCTTTGATTTTTCGTTTTGTCTCTGACCTTCAAACAAATGAATGACTTGTAGATGTTCTTTGAGGTTTACGATTACGCCATGTATTTGAGTATTTATGTTGTCCTGAATAAATTGCGTTTTCACAAGACGCTTGGTGACCTCGAGTTTTCGATTCAAACGCCGGAAGAATCTCATCGCACGCTGGAAAAACTGAATCACGCGCCGGAACGATAAAACGCATCTTACGTAAGTTTTCGCGTCAACTACGCCGCGCCGAACTACTCGTGAATAACCGCGTCTCATAATCAACGCTTGCTATGACAGACATACAGAATCCGGCCAGCACTGACTCACCAGCAGCAGACGTAACCCTTAGTCCGATTGCGGTGAAACCCCCGCCCCTCTGGTAGGATAATCGTGTGCTATGGTTCGTCTAACTTGAGATCCAATTTATTTTGGCCCATAGCACCTCGAACGAAACTAAATATAGTTATGTGACGGCTGCACTGAACGAGCAAAGACTTTGTAACTTCACCACCAAACACTGAAAAATACACATTTATTCAGAGAAAGACAAATTACCAAGTGGGGCAGTGTCGTGTGAAACTGGGATGAATTTTAATTGAAGTGGGAAAGCTGAAAGTGATGTGATTATAACGTCATGACTATTCCTTGTTTTGTATTGTATGTTGCCAGTGTGATGTATTTCATGAAATTTAAGTATGTGTGGTTGGCATGGGAGAGTAACAAGATACTTTCAGAGGCAGTGGGTAATGCATGTTCCTTTTTGTACCACTCGGTCTGGAGGAAAGTTTCGTGATGATGGTTGTGAGAGTCGAAGTGTGAAATATAGCAAAAAGATCCACCATCCTATCCAGAAAGTGCACTGTAGCGTTAAATAATTACGAGACCATAAGATAGAGTATCACCAATATAAAGCCATGCCCACTGGGCGGAATTTCTCATGTGTTATTGTTGTAGATTATAGAATTTGCGTGTTTAGGTTATAGAATTTATCGGAAAAAATAAGATACTGAAAAGAAAAAGATTGGTGGCCTTTTCCTTCGAATTGTATGTTGTCATAATATCCAGAATTTATAATGTGTGCGCCATTCATATTCAGTGCGATGGCTACATGTTGTTCAAAGCCGTTGGGTAAGAATGAAAATGTGGTATTGCCAGTGCGTAGTGAACAGTCAGAGTTGTGTAAATTACAAACAGTCAGATGTGCGTTATCCGTTGCGTAATATTCATACAGGAGGATAATTTGTAACTTAATTGTGAGTACGAGAGTTCATGTTACTCGATAAATAAGAATGAATCCCCTCGCTTGGCAGACCACTCATCTTACAGGCCTGACTGCTTGATGCCACAGTATGAGCAGGGCATGTGGGTGCCTCTCAAGAGATCTGGAGAATGCGCTGGCCAGGGCAGTAGTCGAACAGTTTCTGTATCCACAAAGGCCCTTACAGGACCTGGAACATGCGGTCCTGCATTATCCTGCTGAAATGTAGGGTTTCGCAGGGATCGAATGAAGGGTAGAGCTACGGGTCGTAACACATCTGAAATATAACGTCCATTGTTCAAAGTGCCGTCAGTGCGAACAAGAGGTGACCGAGACGTGTAACCAATGGCACCCCATACCATCGCGCCGGGTGATACGCCAGTATGGCAATGACGAATACACGCTTCCAACGTGCGTTCACCGCGATGTCGCCACACACGGATGCGACCCTCATGATGCTGTAAACAGAACCTGGATTCATCCTAAAGAATGACGTTTTGCCATTCGTGCACCCAGTTTCGTCGATGAGTACACCATCGCACGCGCTCCCGTCTGTGATGCAGCGTCAAGGGAAACCGCAGCCATGGTCTCTGAGCTGGCAGTCAATGCTGCTGGAAACGTCGTCGAACTGTTCGTGCAGATGGTTGTTGTCTTGCAAACGTCCCCATCTGTTGACTCAGGGATAGAGACATAACTGCACGATCCGTTACAGCCATGCGGATAAGATGCCTGTCATCTCGACTGCTAGTGATACGAGGCATCTGGGATCCTGCACGGCGTTTCGTATTACCCTCCTGGACCCACCGATTCCATATTCTGCTAACAGTCATTGGATCTCGACCAACGCGATACCCACCTAAACCGCAATCGCGATACGCTACAATCCGACCTTTATCAAAGTCGGAAACGTGATGGTACGCATTTCTTCTCCTTACACGAGGCATCACAACAACGTTTCACCAGGCAACGCCGGTCAACTGCTGTTTGTGTATGAGAAATCGGTTGGAAACTTTCCTCATGTCAGCACGTTGTAGGTGTCGCCACCGGCGCCAACCTTGTGTGAATGCTCTGAAAAGCTAATCATTTGCATATCACAGCATTTTCATCCTGTCGGTTGAATTTCGCGTCTGTAGCACGTCATCTTCGTGGTGTAGCATTTTTAATGGCCAGTAGTGTACTTATTCGTCTCCACAAGCTAGCAGGCAACACATTTAACGACGATATTCTGCGGAATATATGGCTGTCGCTCTTGCCTGCTGGTGCAAAGAGAAAACGGTTTGCACTGGTGATCTCGGCGCTCTTGCTCAAATTGTTCAACGAATAGCCAAGATGCATCGATGCAATGGGATCTCGACCTTGTCTGTAAGTGCAGAGAGTCCTGTGGAGGCTTTGCAAGCACAAGTAACTCAACAATCTAAGCAAGCCGTGGCCTAACAAATATGGCGCCCCGCACGTGCGCTGCGATGGTGACGTTTATCCCGCATAAACAAGCACTTGCCTACCTATGGGAATATATAGAATGAGATTTTCACTCTGCAGCGGAGTGTGTGGTGATATGAAACTTCCTCGCAGATTAAAACTGTGGGCGGGACCGAGACTCGGGACCTTTACCTGTCGCGGGCAAGTGCTCTACCATCTGAGCTACCCAAGCACGACTCACGCCCCGTCATCACAGCTTTACTTCTGCCAGTACCTTGTCTCCTATATTCCAAACTTTACACAAGCTCTCCTGCGTACCTTACAGAACTAGCACTCCTGAAAGAAAGGATACTGCGGAGAAATGGATTAGCCACAGCCTGGGGGATGTTTCCACAATGAGATTTTCACTCTGCAGCGGAGTGTGCAGGAAGTTTCATAGGGGAATATCATCAAAGAAAAAGCCACACTGTGACGATGAAAACACGGCTGAAAATCAGTAGCGACGGTGGGTGACTTCAAACTGGACAGCCGTCGCCTCTTCGTAAGCGAACACTTTACCAAGCCCCAATTCCTCATCGGTACAGGTTGTTTGAATTTAGTCACGAATATATCGCTGTAACTCAACTTGCAAATGTGAAGTGCTGCTACATTAATAACCGATTTAACAGCAATAATATTGAATACAAGCATGCAACCGTGCGTGCATTGTGCTGTACAGGTGCCGGATGTCAGTTCGTGGTATGGAGCTCCACGCCTATTGCACTGGGCCCGTCAACACAGGGATGGTTAATGCTGTTTGTGTGTGACGGGGTAGTTGCCGCCCGGTGAGGTTCCACATGTGCTCTATTGGAGACAAATCTGGTTATTGAACAGGCCAAGGGAACATGTTCACACTCTGTAGAGCATGTTGGGCTACAACAGCGGTAAGTAGGCGAGTGTTATCCTGTCGGAAACACTCCCTGAAAAGCTGTTCATGAACGGTAGCAAAAGAGGTCAAATTACCAGACTGGCGTACTAATCTGCAGACAGCGCGCATGCGACAACCAGAGAGGGCTCCTGCTAGACCATAACTCCAGCTTTGGTTCCTATGTGTCTGGCACGCAGAAAGTGTGTTTGCAGGAGCTCAATTGGCTTCCTTCAATCATCATCATCATCATCATTTAAGACTGATTATGCCTTTCAGCGTTCAGTCTGGAGCATAGCCCCCCCTTATACAGTTCCTCCATGATCCCCTATTCAGTGCTAACATTAGTGCCTCTTCTGATGTTAAGCCTATTACTTCAAAATCATTCTTAACCGAATCCAGGTACCTTCTCCTCGGTCTGCCCCGACCCCTCCTACCCTCTACTGCTGAATCCATGAGTCTCTTGGGTAACCTTGCTTCTCCCATGCGTGTAACATGACCCCACAATCTAAGCCTGTTCGCCCTGACTGCTACATCTATAGAGTTCTTTGATTTCCTCATTGTGGACACCCTCCTGCCATTGTTCCCATCTACTAGTACCTGCAATCATCCTAGCTACTTTCATATCCGTAACCTCAACCTTGTTGATAAGGTAACCTGAATCCACCCAACTTTCGCTCCCTTACAACAAAGTAGGTCGAAAGATTGAACGGTGCACAGATAACTTAGTCTTGGTACTGACTTCCTTCTTGCAGAAGAGAGTAGATCGTAGCTGAGCGCTCACTGCATTAGCTTTGCTACACCTCTCTTCCAGTTCTTTCACTATGTTGCCATCCTGTGAGAATATGCATCCTAAGTACTTGAAACTGTCCACCTGTTCTAACTTTGTTCCTCCTATTTGGCACTCAATCCGTTTATATTTCTTTCCCTCTGACATTACTTTCGTTTTGGAGATGCTAATCTTCATACCATAGTCCTTACATTTCTGATCTAGCTCTGAAATATTACTTTGCAAACTTTCAATCGAATCTGCCATCACAACTAAGTCATCCGCATATGCAAGACTGCTTATTTTGTGTTCACATATCTTAATCTCACTCAGCCAGTTTATTGTTTTCAACATATGATCCATAAATAATATGAACAACAGTGGAGACAGGCTGCAGCCTTGTCTTACCCCTGAAACTACTCTGAACCATGAACTCAATTTACCGTCAACTCTAACTGCTGCCTGACTATCCATGTAAAGAACCTTAATTGCTTGCAAAAGTTTGCCTCCTATTCCATAATCTTGTAGAACAGACAATAACTTCCTCCTAGGAACCTTTTTTAGATCTATAAAGCATAGATACAATTCCCTGTTCCACTCATAACACTTCTCCATTATTTGCCGTAAGCTAAAGATCTGGTCCTGACAACCCATAAGAGGCCTAAACCCACACTGATTTTCATCCAATTGGTCCTCAACTAATACTCGCACTTTCCTTTCACCAATACCTGAGAAGATTTTACCCACAACGCTGATTAAAGAGATACCTCTGTAGTTGTTACAATCTTTTCTGTTTCCATGTTTAAAGATTGGTGTGATTACTGCTTTTGTCCAGTCTGATGGAATCTGTCCCGACTCCCAGGCCATTTCAATTATCCTGTGTAGCCATTTAAGACCTGACATTCCACTGTATTTGATGAGTTCCGACTTAATTTCATCCACCCCAGCCGCTTTATTGCACTGCAATCTATTGACCATTTTTTCCACTTCCTCAAATGTGATCCTATTTCCATCATCATTCCTATCCCATTCTACCTCGAAATCTGAAACATTACTGATCGCATTTTCACATACATTGAGCAACTCTTCAAAATACTCCCTCCATCTGCCCAAGGCATCCACAGGCTTCCTTCAATAAAAAAAAAAAAAAAAAAAAAAAAGGTTCAAATGGGTCTGAGCACTATGGGACTTAACAGCTATGGTCATCAGTCCCCTAGAACTTAGAACTACTTAAACCTAACTAACCTAAGGACAGCACACAACACCCAGTCATCAGGAGGCAGAGAAAATCCCTGACCACGCCGGGAATGGAACCCGGGAACCCGGGCGTGGGAAGCGAGAACGCTACCGCACGACCACGAGATGCGGACCCTTCAGTCCAACATATGGCCATCAGTGGCACCGAGGCAGAACTAGCTTTCATCAAGAAACGCAACAGACCGCCACCCTTTTTGTATCCCGCCTGGAAGGCGGTGCGTTGGTAGGAGCAGGAAAAGGTAATACACGTCGGTACTGCAAATACAGTTATAGCATCTTTACTAGTGTATAAACATATGCAAACATATTACATAACTTTAGGTAATGGCACGTAGGTGCGACGTTGTGGCCCCATCGTAACTGATGCAAAGTCTCAATAGCAAACTAAGCTGAAGCGATGTTTCCTGGCTGGCTGCACCTGATGAAATGGGGCAGCGCCAGCTAGAGGGCACTGTTGTCGGTGTCCCGTGGTAGTGCCAACCTTTGAAACTATGCCGTGGCATCGTTGCTATCTATACCACAACCCTATTTCCCAATGAGCTCTCGCTTGACACCAATGGCGGTGGTTTGGGGTCAGTGGGATGCACGTCACGGGGCATCTGGTTCGGAGGTGTCCTTGAAGTAAACGATGTATAACAGCTCGCTGTGTTACTGTGGTGCTAACTGGTTCTCAGTTTGCTGGAGTAGATGCAGCACGATGCGGCAGGGCCATATGCCGAACACGATGGTATTCCTCTCGGTAGTGCCACATGGCCGTCCGGAGCCCGGTCTTCCTGCGTCCGTACATTCTTGCGACCACCGCTGCCAGCAGTCACGTGCAGTGGCTACATTCCTGACAAGTCTTTCTGCAACATAGCGGAAGGAATACCCAGATTCTTGTAACCCTTGTTACATAACCTCGTTCAGACTCAGCGAGGTGATGATAATGGCGTCTTTGTCGCATTAAACCATTCTTGACTAACGTCAACTCGCCACATCCAAATTCAAAAGTAACTATGGCTCACGACTGTTAACAGTGTGTATTTAAAGCAAACCTTATTATACTGGCGCTCCTAGTGACACTCTCATGCGGCTGGCGTGAAATTTGAATAGAGATCATTTTTTAGTTGTAGAAACACGTGTACCAACTTTCCTTTGCGCTATTCCGATGCCCAATGAAATTCCTAAAATGTTCCATTTTTAATACAGCTGCGTATGTGTAATAGTCATGTGAGCATCAAATTCGCTTGTGCCAGCCCTACTCTCTGGTATTCCTGATGAAAACAAAGTAATGTAAACTATAGTAGCTGAGTATTATACGTAGCATTAAGGATACGGGGCACTTTTCCGGTTCAATATTACGTAAAAATCAACACCTATTTCTTTCAGGCAGTGTTTATAATGTATTTGTTTTACGGTTTTTTATTGATATCAGGTAATGCAGCACACTTTCTAAACAAATTAGATGTATTTCGAATATTTTTGAATCTGCTAGGGTTATTAAAAAATTACAAATAAACTGATGCAATTTTTTTCTCAAAATGCTTCCTCAAATTGGGGTACCAATTAATCCAATGTTATACATTTGAAGGTGACCAGATTTTTACCAGATATGTATGGCATGATGGCTGAGGTACTAGACCTATTTAATTCCACCTATTATGTATATTACAAGGATAAAAAAATATCACAGCTTACATTTTAATTTTTGTAATTTTTTCCCTAATAAAAATGTTATTTTTTTCTATAATTTAGTTGATTCTGCAATAAACCTTAGGTCTACTACATAAGTATGGACTATTACAAGTTACAGAAAAAAATTAAAGCAATGCTTTATAAACTTTAGGAAATATTTGTACCTGAATTCTGAAAAACACAACTTGCAGTAAATTGCGAATGAAGATATGAGTCCAACTAAACGGTGCCTCAGAACATTCCTTAAGCATAGTCTTCATCCTGCAGCATTTCTTCATCTTCAAGCTTCCTCTTAGCATTCCTTTCAGCACTTCTTGCTTCTTTAGTAACTTGAAGAGCGATTCTTTCAGCTTCATGCATACCCGTTGTCTGCCACAAACAAGCAATTAATCTTCCATATTAGAGCCAGGGCTTCCAACCTTCCTATCACTCCATCACTGAAACATATCACTAGTACACCTACTTTTAATTATTAAGTCGTAAAAAAACATTCTTGGATAATCTTACTCAAATGCAGTGGTTGAAACTTTCATTTGTATACTGAGTGTCCCTATGAAGACATTTACTAAGCAAAACGGGGTCAGTCAGGTCTCTAAAAATTGGTTTTATTTAATTCATAACAGGCTCAGTAAGAGCATGCTTATGATGGTATATTTGACCACTTTCTTTTGCTTTTTGGCGACCACACCAAGAATCTGCTCCTATAGGGCAAATTCCGTGAACAGGATGGTCATCTGTGGACAACTTATCAAAGTAGGTGGTCCATACAGCTATTCTCATTGCTGTAACATCATTCAGAGATGCAGTTTGTCTAAAATCGTAACACGGTCCCTGACTTCAGCCGTCGCACGGACGCCAAAATGGAAAATATTGAAATAAACGATATCGGAATTGAAAAACAACTGCTATCACTTAGTAGCGGAAAAGCATCCGGACCAGACGAGATACCCTTAAGATTCTACAGTGATTATGCTAAAGAACTTGCCCCCTTTCTATCAGCAATTTATCGTAGATCGCTGGAAGAACGTAAAGTACCTAGCGACTGGAAGAAAGCGCAGGTCGTTCCCATTTTCAAGAAGGGTCATAAATCAGATGCGAATAATTATAGGCCTATTTCGCTTACGTCACTCTGTTGTAGAATAATGGAACATGTTTTGTGTTCTCGTATTATGACGTTCTTAGATAATACAAATCTCCTTCATCATAACCAACATGGATTCCGCAAACAGAGATCATGTGAAACTCAGCTCGCCCTATTTGCCCAAGAAATTCACAGTGCCGTAGACACTGGCGAGCAGATTGATGCCGTATTCCTGGACTTCAGGAAGGCATTTGATACGGTTCCGCACTTACGTTTAGTGAAAAAAATACGAGCTTACGGAATATCGGACCAGGTTTGTGATTGGATTCAGGATTTCCTAGAAGAAAGAACACAACATGTCATTCTTAACGGTTCAAAATCTGCAGATGTAGAGGTAATTTCGGGAGTACCGCAAGGAAGCGTGATAGGACCTTTATTGTTTACAATATACATAAATGACTTAGTTGACAACATCGGTAGCTCCGTGAGGCTATTTGCAGATGACACGGTTGTCTACAAGAAAGTAGCAACATCAGAAGACTCGTACGTACTCCAGGAAGACCTGCAGAGGATTAATGCATGGTGCGACAGCTGGCAGCTTTCCCTAAACGTAGATAAATGTAATATAATGCGCATACATAGGGGCAGAAATCCATTCCAGTACGATTATGCCATAGGTGGTAAATCATTGGAAGCGGTAACGACCGTAAAATACTTAGGAATTACTATCCGGAGCGATCTGAAGTGGAATGATCACATAAAACAAATAGTGGGAAAAGCAGGCGCCAGGTTGAGATTCATAGGAAGAATTCTAAGAAAATGTGACTCATCGACGAAAGAAGTAGCTTGCAAAACGCTTGTTCGTCCGATTCTTGAGTATTGCTCATCAGTATGGGACCCTTACCAGGTTGGATTAATAGAAGAGATAGACATGATCCAGCGAAAAGCAGCGCGATTCGTCATGGGGACATTTAGTCAGCGCGAGAGCGTTACGGAGATGCTGAACAAGCTCCAGTGGCGGACACTTCAAGAAAGGCGTTACGCAATACGGAGAGGTTTATTATCGAAATTACGAGAGAGCACATTCCGGGAAGAGATGGGCAACATATTACTACCGCCCACATATATCTCGCGTAATGATCACAACGAAAAGATCCGAGAAATTAGAGCAAATACGGAGACTTACAAGCAGTCGTTCTTCCCACGCACAATTCGTGAATGGAACAGGGAAGGGGGGATCAGATAGTGGTACAATAAGTACCCTCCGCCACACACCGTAAGGTGGCTCGCGGAGTATAGATGTAGATGTAGATGTAGATGTAATAGACAGTCCATAACATCTCTGAAAAATGACTATTTCAGTTTCTATCAATCTGCCTCGGCCAGACTGAAGTTTTCTATCAGATAGCAACTTTCCTTTCATTTCTCTTTGTAGCTTCCTCTATCTAGCACCCATCCTCTTTTTCACGGGCACCGACCTCTATAATACACTCCTGGAAATTGAAATAAGAACACCGTGAATTCATTGTCCCAGGAAGGGGAAACTTTATTGACACATTCCTGGGGTCAGATACATCACATGATCACACTGACAGAACCACAGGCACATAGACACAGGCAACAGACCATGCACAATGTCGGCACTAGTACAGTGTATATCCACCTTTCGCAGCAATGCAGGCTGCTATTCTCCCATGGAGATGATCGTAGAGATGCTGGATGTAGTCCTGTGGAACGGCTTGCCATGCCATTTCTACCTGGCGCCTCAGTTGGACCAGCGTTCGTGCTGGACGTGCAGACCGCGTGAGACGACGCTTCATCCAGTCCCAAACATGCTCAATGGGGGACAGATCCGGAGATCTTGCTGGCCAGGGTAGTTGACTTACACCTTCTAGAGCACGTTGGGTGGCACGGGATACATGCGGACGTGCATTGTCCTGTTGGAACAGCAAGTTCCCTTGCCGGTCTAGAAATGGTAGAACGATGGGTTCGATGACGGTTTGGATGTACCGTGCACTATTCAGTGTCCCCTCGACGATCACCAGTGGTGTACGGCCAGTGTAGGAGATCGCTCCCCACACCATGATGCCGGGTGTTGGCCCTGTGTGCCTCGGTCGTATGTAGTCCTGATTGTGGCGCTCACCTGCACGGCGCCAAACACGCATACGACCATCATTGGCACCAAGGCAGAAGCGACTCTCATCGCTGAAGACGACACGTCTCCATTCGTCCCTCCATTCACGCCTGTCGCGACACCACTGGAGGCGGGCTGCACGATGTTGGGGCGTGAGCGGAAGACTGCCTAACGGTGTGCGGGACCGTAGCCCAGCTTCATGGAGACGGTTGCGAATGGTCCTCGCCGATACCCCAGGAGCAACAGTGTCCCTAATTTGCTGGGAAGTGGCGGTGCGGTCCCCTACGGCACTGCGTAGGATCCTACGGTCTTGGCGTGCATCCGTGCGTCGCTGCGGTCCGGTCCCAGGTCGACGGGCACGTGCACCTTCCGCCGACCACTGGCGACAACATCGATGTACTGTGGAGACCTCACGCCCACGTGTTGAGCAATTCGGCGGTACGTCCACCCGGCCTCCCGCATGCCCACTATACGCCCTCGCTCAAAGTCCGTCAACTGCACATACGGTTCACGTCCACGCTGTCGCGGCATGCTACCAGTGTTAAAGACTGCGATGGAGCTCCGTATGCCACGGCAAACTGGCTGACACTGACGGCGGCGGTGCACAAATGCTGCGCAGCTAGCGCCATTCGACGGCCAACACCGCGGTTCCTGGTGTGTCCGCTGTGCCGTGCGTGTGATCATTGCTTGTACAGCCCTCTCGCAGTGTCCGGAGCAAGTATGGTGGGTCTGACACACCGGTGTCAATGTGTTCTTTTTTCCATTTCCAGGAGTGTATTTGTAGAGCTCCATCACGCTCCATACCTTAACTGTTCAAATGGTTCAAATGGCTCTGAGCACTTAACATCTGTGGTCATCAGTCCCCTAGAACTTAGAACTATTTAAACCTAACTAACCTAAGGAGATCACACACATCCATGCCCGAGGGAGGATTCGAACCTGCGACCGCAGCAGTCGCGCGGTTCCGGACTGAGCGCCTAGAACCGCCAGACCACCGCGGCCGGCTACCTTAACTGTAACCATCATAATTCTTAGAACACTGATGTTCAATATGTCGTCCAGTGTTACCATGGCAGGTGTGGCAGTACTTACATAAGCACTCAACTTAACAAGTTTTCCATTCTCCAGAGAAGTAGCACTTACAACGGAGGAACGATGTCCCCGACGTTGCCATATCGCATCAAGTGCAACTGTACGTTTCGTAGATGCTTTAGACACAACCGTCATGGCACCTAGAAGTATTTTTACGTACTTGCTGAACCTACTGGAGGAGAAGGAAAGTCCATCAAATCACAAAACGTTTGGGCAGCCTTTTCTCCTTTTCCTAATGCACGCATTGCATACACTAACTTCAAACTAACATGATCTGAATCCTGCACAGTGTTCGAAGTCATTTTCGACGTAGATTTAGTGCAGGATCTACACAGAACAACTAATTTTGACGCTAAAACTTTCCTGCTACTTTTTGGTTCAGTTACTTCCACACTGCCTACACCATCACATTGTTTACATTTCGTCACTTCACTTTATCAAAGAAGATACGATGCTCACATCAACAACAACACATCCACTACAAACAGCGTCATTGTTAACACAAAAATTTGAATCACTAGGAGGCGTGCCATGTGGAAGTTTCTTCCGTGAAGAACTGATACATAGGTCACTTTCAACGGTGTGGCTTGCGTTGTTTGTGAACCGGTTACCACGGAATTTCGGTTTATTGAATTCTTGATGTGTGGCATAGTTCGTATTTATTGCACACGATACGATATGTACCTCCACAAATATATATAACACTTGGGCAACAAATATTCAGTAACACATGAACAAACTGCTTCAGCGAAACAAAAGTAAATACTAGCAAAGATTATCATTTACAGACACTAGAAATCACACTGTTACCAACATATACAATGTATCATACGTATAATCAGTGGAAAAAGAAAGTTCACAGTTCTTTTCGAAATAATACTGGTTTCTGTAACATAAATAAAGCGGGCATGGCAGCATACATGACCATAACTTTAAAAGTTGGTATATATAGGTTATTTTTCATCTGAAACGCTATAATGTATGTACCAGTGTAATCAGGAAAGGCTATAGAATTTAATAAAGTCATTAAAAAATTTAAATTTTTCCACCATTTATAAGTACCCTGTATCCTTAAGGGTGTATCAAAAAGAATCATCCGATTTTTGAAACATCATAACTGTTGTGTTATTTGAGATAGGCCTATGTGCGTGGACCATATACTGTTGGAAAGAGCAAACTCTCGAGTTTTCAATAGTTCCGGCTAGGTAGCAGCAGTGTGCACCCGCTTCAGTTCTAGTAAAAATGGTGTGGGGAAACAGATAGTGTTTTGTTATTTACAATGAAATGAATACCCATAGCTGCATACAGGCGTTGATATACGTCAACGGGGATAGTTGAAAAGTGTGCCCCGAGCGGGACTCGAACCCGGGATCTCCTGCTTGCATAGCAGACGCTCTATCCTTCTTTTTCGATATTGTTCGTTGCGTTTCGTTTGGGCGGACGTTACAAGACATCCGTTCAAGTTGATCGTTGATTCTTGGATTTTTTTTTTTTTTTTTTTTTTTTTTACTACAGGCAGCAAGCCGCCCGCTGACCTGACACGCTGAGCTGCCCTGCCGGCTGCATCCTTCTGAGCCACCGAGGACACAGAGGATAGTGCGACTGCAGGGACTTATCTCTGGCACGCCTCCCGTGTGACCCACATTCCCAACTTATTGTCCCGCACTATTTTCATAGAGCCCCTGCCAATTACACTCATTACTCGCGGCTTTTTTTACCGATTCCCGTAAGAGTTCGGGCACTCTTTGCGCACTGTTGTACCGAATCTGTTAAGCGTAGGCTTCGTCCGATTGGCAGTGTGGGGGTGGGTTTTATCGTGCAACAGGATTAATTCCGTCCGACAGCTTTCCGAGAGTCCGAGGGCAAATGCCAAAGCCAACAGTCGAAACATCCCACATCTCCTTCACCAAAGAAATACAAAGCTGCTCGTACAAGTTCCAGTAAGGTCTCCGACTTCAGCGGTCTCGGTTCGTCGAACTCCTCTAGCGTGGAAGCAAAATCAGTGCGCAGCGCTATGAAGACACTTTGAAGAAACTGCGACAGGTCACAAAGAAGAAACGCCCTGTAATGCTGTTGGACAGAATCACCCTGTTGCAGGACAAGGCCCGCCCCCCGCACTGCCAATCAGACGAATGCTACGCCTCAGCGATTACGTTGGGAAATACTGCAGCATCCTCCGTACAGCCCGGAATTCTCGAAGTCTGATTTTCTCATCTTTGGCGAACCGAAGAAAGACACGCACGGACGTCGGTTTCAGTCGGACGGGGAAGTGCAAGAGCCCGCATCTCGTGGTCGTGCGGTAGCGTTCTCGCTTCCCACGCCCGGGTTCCCGGGTTCGATTCCCGGCGGGGTCAGGGATTTTCTCTGCCTCGTGATGGCTGGGTGTTGTGTGATGTCCTTAGCTTAGTTAGGTTTAAGTAGTTCTAAGTTCTAGGGGACTGATGACCATAGATGTTAAGTCCCATAGTGCTCAGAGCCATTTGAACCATTTGAAGTGCAAGAGTGGTTGCGGTTGTGGATCCGTCTGCAGCCTAGCGCCTTCTACGAAACAGGAAATTGATCTTCTCGTCTCCCAGCGGGACAAATGTCTTAAAGCGTGTGGTGATTACTTTTGAATGGAATCATTCCATGGTCCCGTTGCGGCGAGTGTTGTGCTTTCATTTGACTCCCTCTTAAAATACGTCGAAAATAAAATCAAAATTTATAATGCGGCGAAGAGTCGTCTTTCGACAAATGCAGTGAAGCTTTAAGAATATCTTATCGTCGTTGCAACATCGGTGCCTAGTGAATGTTTATTTTTTTAAATTTGTGCAGGTACGGCTCAGAACAAAATGGTTCAAATGGCTCTAAGCAGTATGGGACTTAACATCTGATGTCATCAGTCCCCTAGACTTAGAACTACTTAAACGTAGCTAACCTAAGGACATCACATACACATCCATGCCCGAGGCAGGATTCGAACCTGCGACCGTAGCAGCAGCGCAGTTCCGGACTGAAGTGCCTAGAACCGCTCGCCACAGCGGCCTGCTACGGCTATGAACAGAAATAAGTTGTCTCCTAAATATTTACAGCATTTACTCTTTTTGGAAAACATTCGAAAAGGTTACTGTTTAAGGATTGTCGTTATTGAAGAAATAAAAGCATTTAATATATTTTATTTGACTACAAAAAATAAGCAGTCAAGTAAAATTCTTCACGGTAAATGATAACAGCAAGACAGTTGCAGGATAAAGATTTATTAAAATCCTTTACCACGGTTTCGGTATATCTAAATACACCTTCATCACAAGTAAAATACACTAAAATCACATCATGCAGTGGAGATACATAAAACAATTGCGCCAAAGGTGTCGTCAGTAGTTAAAATATCGTCTCCATTTATACAACATAATTGTGGACAGAGGGTCGATGCGAACACAGCATAGCATCAGTACTTCGCCAGTGAACACAGGTAATGATGTCATGCTGTGTTCGCATCGACCCTCTGTCCATAATTATGTTGTATAAATGGAGACGACATTTTAACTACTGACGACTTATTTGGCACAAATGGTTTATGTATCTCCTCTGCAGGATGTGATTTTAGTGTATTTTACTTCTGATGGTGGTATATTTAGCTATACCGAAACCGTGGTCAAGGATTTTAATAGATCTTCATCCCGCAACTGTTTGGCTGTTATCATTTACCGTGAAGAATTTGAACAGTTGCTGTTTCATCCATGTTTAAAATCTTGTCAAGTAAAATATCATATATCTTCAGGATTACTTCATTTACATAAAAATTAAGAAAAGTGTCGATATCAGTATGTATCGACACTTTTGAAGTACTCGTATGAGCAGTATCGCAGAACGACCTGAGTATTATAGTCAGCAACTAGGTATCGATACTCTGATGGTACGGGAAGGTCCCCAGGCCCGACTGGAGCTGTCACAATTTCGCACAGAGACGGAGCTATCTGCGAGCCGGGCCGGTCACGCGGCCAGGTGCGGCTCTGTCGCAGCCGCCGCGGCCTCACGGTGAAGGTCGCCCTCTGAAAACAATTACGTAAGCAGCAGGCGGCAGGCGGCAGAAGGCAGACGAGCTCACGGCCGCCGTGACACGGCGGAACACCACACGCCAATTACCCAGGGGCACGACACGGGCAGGTAACGAACGCCGCAGACCAGCCGCCACTCCACTACCGTCCTCAGCTCGACTTTTCAGCACCCTGGCGAACGTGAAACGTCATCACCGTGAGTCCGAGCTTCGTCCAGGTTCTATAGAACTATACTGTAAGTTAGGACGGAAACTAAGAAACAGTTAACGGATGTGAACGTTAAACCAGTGCAGCACCTGAAATAAGAGCTGTGTCGGTTTCTTTGACATTCACATTTATAGTGTTCTGTTGAGGGTAACCGCAGTTGAAACAATCCATGTTTCTGAAATGAACCTGCTTCAGCTGTATATGAACTTCCACAGGAATACGACCGGTTTCGTGGTTTCAAATTGCTTTCAATTATATTCAGATTTGGCAACGGTCGTGCCGCAATGGCTACACCGGTTCCCGTGAGATCACCGAAGTTAAGCACTGTCGGGCGTGGTCTGCACTTGGGTGGGTGACCATCCAGACCGCCATGCGCTGTTGCCATTTTTCGGGGTGCAGTCAGCCTCGTGATGCCAATTGAGGAGCTACTCGACCGAATAGTAGCGGCTTCGGCCAAGAATACCGTCATAACGACCGGGAGAGCGGTGTGCTGACCACACGCCCCTCCTATCCGCATCCTCCACTGAGGATGACACGGCGGTCGTATGGTCCCGGTAGGCCACTCGTGGCCTTAAGACGGAGTGCTTTTTTTATCTTCAGCTTTACACACTTCAGTACAACATGTAAGCCCTGATACAGGAAGGAGGACGTCTCAACCTTCTCAAAATGAAATAGTTACCCATAACAAGCGGGGCGTCACAATTCACTTTTAGCCCCCCTCCTAACCGTATCCGGTCCACCCCGATAGCTGAGTGGTCAGCGCGGCGGTCTGTCACGCCAAGAGGCCCACGTTCGATTCTCGGATGGGTCGGAGATTTTCTCCGCTCAGGGACTGGGTGTTGTGTTGTTCTCATTATCATTTCATCATTATCATCAGTGGAACGCAACGGGAAACCACCACTTCCCTAGACGCTCATGCGTTGCACCTCTGTCCGCAGCTCGTGGTCCTGCGGTAGCGTTCTCGCTTCCCGCGCCCGGGTTCCCGGGTTCGATTCCCGCCGGGGTCAGGGATTTTCTCTGCCTCGTGATGACTGCGTTTTGTGTGCTGTCCTTAGGTTGGTTAGGGGACTCATCAGGACTGATGACCATAGCTGTTAAATCCCATAGTGCTCAGAGCCATTTGAACCATTTTTTGTTGCACCTCTCTGGCGAGGCTTCCCACATGACAAGGCCTGCCGTAAGGCAGAACACAAAGTTATTATTAACCGTATCCGGGCATAAATGTTTACTGACGTATGTAATTTGAAATCACGAAACCGGCAGTGCTTCTGTAAGAGTTTGTGTACAGCTGAAAGTGTTTTATTTTAGGAACGTGAATTCGTATTATTGACCTCTGGAGGCACCTCATCAAGAATAAAGAAATTATGCTGCGATAATTTAGAGCTCCACCTGAAATAATTCGCTTATCCGTCCTCGAAATTTCCTTAGCGTCTTGCGAAATTCCACTCGCCAGCGCAGACAGAATCGTCAGACTCCGGGCGATGTGTGGCGTGCGAGGTGAAATACGCTACGTGCTGCTCCGAGGATTCGATCGGAGATGCTTAGTGAGGTATCCACATTAATTTTCAGCATTGGTATGCCATCAAAACAATATAAAGAAGAGCCGCCAGGCTCGATTTGACCGTAGAAAGCGTTCAAAAAATGGTTCAAATGGCTCTGAGCACTATGGGACTTAACATCGGAGGTCATCAGTCCCCTAGAACTTAGAACTACTTAAACCTAACTAACCTACTGACATCACACACATCCATGCCCGGGGCAGGATTCGAACCTGCGACCGTAGCGGTCGCGCGGTTCCACAATGAAGCGCCTAGAACCGCTCGGCCACGCCGACCGTCGAAAGCGTTCAACTTCTCCTTAATCCAATCTCAGTAATTAAATCTCTGTAGCGATACAACCACTTTGAGGAAGACTACGACATTCGAAGACTGTACAGCAGCTACAGATCACACCCCACCTCCAACTATCAATAAGGAAAAGCCGCACACAAACAAACTTGCTCGAAAACATAAGACATTTATTGGCGTCAAGGAGGTTAGAATACAGGGAGACGCCATTACGCCGAAAAACTGAAGCCAGCATCTGCCAGACGGGTTAGTCTTAGCGAAGTGTTCGTATTGCAGTCCTCTTCTTCAGTTTCATTTAAAACACGAATAAATTATGTTTTCAGCCGTCCAATGATGTGTATTGTTCCACGGAAGTATGTTCTTTCATACTCGGAATTCATTGTCATTTCAACGCATTAACGCTAAGATGGTAAGTTTAAGAAAGGGCTTCTATCGAGAAACAGATTCTGCTGACGTCAGTGCCCGGCACTGACAACGTCATCTGTTCTTTATTCTAACCTAATTTATTAGTATCAGTTAATCACAGACAAGGCTGTTACTTTTATCTAACACTTCCTCCATCTAAACAATGGAACGACGCTCTGCTCTGACGTCAAGCTCACAAATTCGCAACACTCTTCAAGAAAAGTAGAGTTTGATGCACATGCGTGCAAACGCACTTTCGAATGCTGTGTAGGATTTCTGTGGCGGAAAAAACTCCCGTTATTTACAACGATCACAAACTACCGACTTCTGAAATGATACCCACTTTAAAACACAAACTCCATCGCTGAGAGTCCGTCACTTTCCACCTCAACCACACTAGCGACCAACTGACCCATAGGTTTCGCGAGTTACAAAACCACTCCACAAAATCATTTAACACTTCGATCTTCTGAGAGGCGGCACGCCACTCTGTCACTTTAATAACATTGTCAGTCAGATTAATATTGATACTGTAGGTCATCATCACCAGCACTACATTTGTTACGTGTGGTTTACGACTTTTTACGTGAGGAAATTGTGGGCAGAATGTTCTTGGTTCAAATGGATCTGAGCGCTAAGGGACTTAACTTCTGAGGTCATCAGTCCCCCAGAACTTAGAACTACTTAAACCTAACTAACCTAAGGACATCACACACATCCATGCCCGAGGCAGGATTCGAACCTGCGACCGTAGCGGTCACGCGGTTCCCGACTGTAGCGCTTAGAACCGCTCGGCCACTCAGGCCGCAGAATGTTCTTATTATTGCATGTATAATCTACAGAGAACTTATACCCGAGGGGTCATAGTGGAGGTGACAGAGAAGAGGGAGAGAGATGAATGGGGTGCCATAAATGCTGTACCTGTACACTTCCCTGCTGGGCTCCCATTCTATCCTGGCTGCCGATAAAGAAGATATTCCAAAAATCCCACTGAGGCTTTTGCCCATCCTAACTAAAGCGCGCCACAATTAATGCATCATAACATAACTCTCAGAACTGAAATCTGAATTGAATTATTATTTCGCCAACCGATCCATACCGGCCATGTCTTCTGGAAACTACCCATACACTTTCTGTGAATATTTTCTTTTCTTCCTACGATTTGCAGTAATCTTCCCTTTTCCTCCCCACCCTTCTCCGACGAGAGAAACACTGAAATTCAAAAAGCCTATACACCATATCACTTTGTTTTACAAGTGACATAACTAAATTACTATGAACCGTATTTCAGGTGGGGCTTTACTTTTTCGTGTATCACGGCATCTTTGTTAAGAATGGGCTGGAAACACACACACACACACACACACACACACACACACACACACACACATACTGCTGGAAACACACACACACTCATACACAGCCAATTTAACAGAAAGGTAAGGTGTTTGTCTTAAAATGGTTGGACACATGATGATTGCAATCTCACTACATGCTTGCCTGGAATCGAGAAATAAAAAATATGATTGTGTAGGCATTGCTTTTGAGTTGTATCCGTACGAAACGTGCGCAGGTCAGATCGACTTCAAACAAAATTGTACTCTGTTTTCTTCTCCGGGAAGCTGCAGGTGTCCTCATCTGTTCGCTGTGATGTCTGGCATCAGAATCCGGAGGCTCTCAAGCAGAGTTCTTTGTTTTAATGAGATCAGCGGTAGACGCCTGCAGTCTTTGTTAGGCGCAAACTAACACTTCACCTTGAGCGAAAAGTTGCACAGCGTAATTGGGTGGCAGTCGGCCTTGTATTCTGCCAAATGCGCCACCAGACATTTATCGCTGCCTCAGGCATCGCACGGCGGACAAGAAAACCTTCGTTTCTTCTTTCCTGCATTAAGTTTAGTTCACATCAGTTCAATAAAAGTTTGCAGCCGTAGAGTCGAAAGTTCCCGATACTAAGAACTTCATTTCAAAGCAGTGCACCTTGTTTCTCGTTATGTAACAACCCACAGTCGTAGATCGGCGTCAAAATCTGTACTCGGCGAATCACTACGTAGCGCATGAAAGAGGGTACTTCTTGTTGTACCGTATATCAGTGTTACTACCGGTTCCATATGTCTGTAAAGTTGGAAAAAATGTTTGCTCATAACATTGATCATGACCTGATTTAACTTCAGAATCCCTATGGGATTGATAAGTAGGCGACTGAACAATATTGATGGTTTTCGCCATTAAAACTGCGTTTCAGGGACTTTATGAGCATTGCAGAGATAAGGCGTTCTTTTTGTGCGACGGCAACGAAAAAACAGCCAAAATTCCTAAAAGATCGCCATAAATATGTCGTGAGCATCACTTCTCTGTGCGCAACGAAACGGAGAAGGAATCGCCGCCTTCCATATGCGTTCCATGCATCTATTCTCAGCTATTAATTTTGGGATATTTAGGCACGTAGGCTTTGGTAATCAATATCAGGAATAAAAAGCATCAAGATGGGGCCAGAACTTGTAAACAGGTTGTCTGAATAGGAGCTACAAAAATGTTAGTAAGTTCCAAGGCTCTGTGTAGCACACACTGATCGCATCAGGAAAGTGTTGTCCGCGCCCCACAAGCAAGGATAGGCAATTTGGCTCCATTCGCCAAAACATTTTCCTGCAATCTGGAATAATGCTTCTTAACTGACGATGCTGGAAAGAAGAAGATAAACACGTGAGTGGATCACATATTAACCGCCTTTTATTTGTGTTTTTGTTGTTTTTTGTTGTTGTTTTTTTGCGACTGCATATGCGAATAAAAGAATTAGTAAGAGGTGGAACTCAGACTGCAAGTAATCCAAATACTGAAGAGTGTTCAGTGACTTAAGGAAAGAGGTACTTTGAGGATAACGCAAAGATTGTGTATAATGAATAAATGTGCAAGAGAAAAGGCAGAAGCTGAGGATTCTGCAGTGATTATTAAGAAATCGAAATAAAGATGGGTGTGGTATCAAGCCAGAGACACAGGTTGAAGCGGTTCTGAGGCAGTTTCTGAATGGATTCCTCGTAATAAAAGAGAATGTAGACGACTTCATGGAAGGTAGGTAGGACTAACTTCGGTAGGTACCTGTAACTGGATCTAGTGACATACTGAGAAATCTGGGATAGGTCTCCACTGACCGTTGAAGTCGACCGTTGAATGAAATAAACTGCTTAGCAAAACTGAAGAATGATAGATATAAGCCGCGTGAGATTAACCCAGCGGTTGAAGGCTGGTCCCGACGGAGGTTCGAGTCCTCCCTCGGGCATAGGTGTGTGTGTTTGTCCTTAGGATGATTTAGGTTAAGTAGTGTGTACGCTTAGGGACTGATGACCTTAGCAGTTAAGTCCCATAAGATTTCACACACATTTGAACATTTTTTTGTTGTTGATAGATATAAAGTAATGAAATTCATAACCTAACATCAAACCTTTTCATGACAGAAATATCCATTTCACCTCATTCAAGATAAAAATAAATCATGCATTAAGACGAGTTACAGCTGACGATGGATCCATATGGTCTGAAATGCATCGTGTATGTAATAAAACGAGAATATTTGTGACTGTAGGTGATTTTCCATTCATAGTAAGGTAACACATCGGCTACTATGTGGAAATGAATGGAAGTGCGGGAATATGTTGCCAGAGGTCTCCCATCCGTGCACAAAGAGTTGGGCGCCGCATTATGAGTAACTATAAGGCCAAATGGTTCTGGCCCCGAACAACGAGGCAGTGAAGGAACGGGGAAAGGCAGTGTGTGCCAATCAACGAGCAGCTGTGTCGCACTGTGGTGGTGTTTTTCATTATAAAATGATCCCGAGACAGCATCTGAGTGACTTCACGCCGGGAATACTCATCTGGAAACAGGAAAAAAGACGAAGTGTGACGATTGTAGCCCAGAATTTGGTACTGCTCAGAGCATTGTTTCACGCGCGTAGGGAGCATTCCGAACCACATTCATTTCTGCCCGAGGGAGAGTAGTGGTCGACCATACTCAGCTAGAGCAGCAGATGACTGCTGCACTGGGCAACAGGCAAGAAGCGACACACGTCAAACAGCGGATGCAGTAGCGACCACATTTAAAAGGACTGCAAAGCACGCAATCTCACTCTGCGCAGTGGCACATCGACTGCATGGATCTACATCTACATCTACATGGATACTCTGCAAATCACATTTAAGTGTCTGGCAGAGGTTTCATCGAACCACCTTCACAATTCTCTATTATTCCAATCTCGTTTAGCGCGGGAAGAATGAACACCTATATCTTTCCGTACGAGCTCTGATTTCCCTTATTTTATCTTTGTGATCGTTACTCCCTATGTAAGTCGGTGTCAACAAAATATTTTCGCATTCGGAGGAGAAAGTTGGTGATTGGAACTTCGTGACAATGTCGCAGCGAAAAACGCCTTTCTTTTAACGATTTCCAGCCGAAATCCAGTATCATTTCTGTGACACTCTCTCCCATATATATGGACGATACAATACGTGCTGCTTTTCTTTGAACTTTTTCGATGTACTCCATCAGTCCTATCTGATAAGAATCCCACACGGCGCAGCAGTATTCTAAAAGAGGACGGACAAGTGTAGTCTCCTTCGTTACATTTTCTAAGTGTCATGCCAATAAAATTCAGTCTTTGGTTAGCCTTCCCCACAACAGTTTCTACGTGTTCCATCCAATTTAAGTTGTTCGTAATTGTAATACCTAGGTATTTAGTTGAATTTATGGCTTTTACATTAGACTGAATTTTTCGTGTAACCGAAGTTTAACGAGTTCCTTTTAGCACTCATGTGGATGACCTCACACTTTTCGTTATTTAGGGTCAACTGCCACTTTTCTCACCATTCAAATATTTTTTCCAAATCGTTTTGCAGTTTGTTTTGATCTTCTGATGACTTTACTAGTCGATAAACGACAGCGTCATCTGCAAACAACCGAAAACCGCTGCTCAGATTGTCTACCAAATCGTTTATATAGATAAGCAACAGCAAAGGGCCTGTAACACTACCTTCGGGAATGCCTGAAATCACTTCTGTTTTACTCGATGACTTTCCGTCAATTACTACGAACTGTGACCTCTCTGATAGGAAATCACAAATCTAGTCTCATAACTGAGACGATATTCTATAAGCACGCAGTTTCACTACGAGCCGCTTGTGTGGTACAGTGTCAAAAGCCTTTCGGAAATCCAGAAATACGAAATCGATGAGAAATCCCTTTCCAATAGCACTCAGCACTTCATGTGAATAAAGAGCTAGTTGTGTTTCACAGGAACGATGTTTTCTAAACCCATTTTGACTGTGTGTCAATAGACTGTTTTCTTCGAGGTAATTCATAATGTTCGAACACAATATAAGTTCTAAAATCCGGCTACATATCGACGTTAACGATATGGGCCTGTAATTTATTGGATTACTCCTGCTGTCTTTCTTGAATATTGGTGTGACCTGAGCAACTTTCCAGACTTTGGGTACGGATCTTTCGTCGAGCGAACGGTTGTGTATGATTGTTAAGTACGGAGCTAATGCATCAGCATACTCCGAGAGGAACCTAATTGGTATACAGTCTGGACCAGAAAACTTGCTTTTATTAAGTGATATGAGTTGCTTCACTACTCCGAGGATATTTACTTCTACGTTACTCATGTTGACAGCTGTTCTCGATTCAAATTCTGGAATATTTACTTCGTCTTCTTTTGTGAAGGCATTTCGGAAGGTTGTGTTTAGTAACTCTGCTTTGGCAGCACTGTCTTTGTGGATGTGGTCTGTTTGCCCGGCGACCAGTACTATGTGTTCCGTTGACACCGGCACATCGACTCCAAGGACACAGCCTGGACCAACGACCAGTGGGTTCGTATGCACTTCTCAATGAGAGCAGTTCAGTCTTAGTAGTGATTCTGGATGTACTATTATAGGGGGGGGGGGGGTGGAAATACGAGGGTCACTCCAAAATAAATGCGCACTATTTTTGTAAAAATACAGTTTTCATTCTGTATGTGTGAAAGTCTTACAGTGTATAGATACATCCTTTCAGCTTGTTTTCAAACTTAGTTCAACCTGTTCCCGTGAGTAGCGCCGTCACAGCATGTCTTCAAGATGGCTGCTACACTTGACGTTCGTCAGAAGCACCGTGCTGTCATAGAATTCCTGTGCTGTGAAAACGAGACAGTGGCAAAACATCCACAAGAGGTTGTAAAAGGTGTATGGAGATGCTGCTGTCGATCGCAGTACGGTTAGTCCGTGGGCAAGCAGGTTACGTGATGAAAGCGGGCACGGCAATATTGAGGATTGTCCTCGCAGCGGCAGGCCTCGTACTGCACACACTACAGACAATGTGCAGAGAGTTAACGAATTGGTGACTGCTGACAGGCGCATCACACACTGAACGAATTGTCACGCTACGTTGGGATATGGGAAGGAAGTGTTTGCAGAATACTGAAAGTGTTGGCTTTAAAAAAGGTTTGTGCCAGGTGGGTTCCCAGGTGGTTGACAGTGGCTCACAAAAAAACAAGAAAAACGGTATGCAGCGAACTTTTGGAACAATACGAGAATGGTGGAGATGAATTTCTTGGAAGAATTGTGACAGGTGATGAAACATGGCTCCATCATTTTTCACCAGAGACGAAGAGGCAATTAATGGAGTGGCATCACGCAAATTCACACAAGAAAAAAAAATTCAACACCACACCTTCTGCTGTAAAAGTTATGGCTACGGTGTTTTTCGATTCCGAAGGACTCTTGCTTGTGGACATCATGCGAAGTGGAACCACCATAAATTCTGATGTATATGTGACGACACTGAAGAAACTTCAAGCTCGACTGAGTCGTGTTCGACCACATCGGCAAAAGCAGGATGTTTTGCTGTTGCACGACAATGCACGGCCACATGTCAGTCAAAAAACCGTGGAAGCCATCACAAAACTCGGATGGACAACAGTGAAACACCCGCCTTACAGTCCTGACCTGTTTCCATGTGACTATCATCTCTTTGGGAAACTGAAAGACTCTCTTCGTGGAACAAGGTTTGAAGATGATGACTCCCTTGTGCACGCTGCCAAACAGTGGCTCCAACATGTTGGTCCAGTATTTTACCGTGCGGGTATACTGGCGCTGGTTCCAAGGTGTCGTAAGGCAGTTGAGAGGGATGGAAATTATGTGGAGAAATGAAAATATTGTTCCTAAAGGATGTATCTATACGCTGTAAAACTTTCAAACATGTAGAATAAAAGATGGATTTAAAAAAAAATAGTGTGCATTTCTTTTGGAGTGACCCTCGTACGTAATGCACCCAGGAACATTGTCGAACATGATCGTTTTGGTGATCCACGTGTTGTGAGGAAGCAGAATGTTGCATGGGCGTACTGTCCTGCAAAACTACACATGTGCAGGTGGAGGTGGTCTTGTAACGAGAGGATATCGAGCCAATGGACTGGCCTTCCTGTTCCCCCGATTTAAATCCCATCGAGCACATGTGAGATGCGTTGAGAAGACGTGCTGAAGCACGTCCGCATCCACCAATGAAGATCCAGCAGTTGCCAACCGCACTGGGTAAGGAATGGAACGCCCTTTCACAAGAAGTTCGTAGCAGCCTCGAGGCCAACACGGAAACACGCTCCAGAGGATGTATTCTTGATAGCCAAAGCGTTTTATTCTGCATCTCCCTAACTCTAGACCCGGAACCGCGCTGCTGCTATGGTCGCAGGTTCGAATCCTGCCTCGGGCGTGGATGTGTGTGACGTCCTTAGGTTAGTTAGGTTCAAGTAGTTCTAAATCTAGGGGACTGACGACCTCAGATGTTAAGTCCCATAGTGCTTAGAGCCATTTGAATAATTTTTTAACTCTGGACCTATGTTTTCTTTTCCACCTGTATAAGTCTCTTTAATGTGACAGTATACCATATAGGATCCCTCTAATCATTCACTGTTGTACTAGGCAGACCTACTGTACACACAAACCACATAGAAGATACGGACAGTGCCCATTATTGGCCGCGATATCTAATGGCAATAACTCGTTGAAAACTACGCTTTCGAAATTCAAGAACATAGGTTTAAATCATTTAATTTCTGTCTAAATTTACGTGTTTGTTAGCTCTTCTCCTTGAGACAGCTTCCATTGAGATGACAAGAGCTTAGTTGCTATGTCATATTCATACGATCACGTCTCAGCACCAGTTATATTCGTTTGTGTAGTGCTAAGTCGTCGGGATGCTGTTCACCAACTGAGAAAAGTGTTCGTACGGCATTGGGTTTAGCTTCAAAACATTCTAAAATTTATTTATAATGACCTGCATACAACACAACGTCAACAACAACCTCTGTGCTGCGCAATTCGATGACAACTGATAACTTTTTCTTTATTTTTTTTACGTTGTAACTGGGGCGTTCAGAATGCTCGTCCTCTTTAACAACTACATGTCCATCTTGGAAACGTTTTTACTACTTATTTCTATTCCCAGAAGATTCGTCACAGGAAAATTCATCACATCCAATGAGTTTCTGCATTTTATTATGTTCCTAAAACAAATCTGAATATAAATTCTTCCTTGTGCTTTTCTTACAAGTGAAAACACACTGAACACACCAAAGCACAACTAAACTAGTCAGCATCCGGCAACAAGGAAAGTATCCAATATGGTCATCATTGTTTAAATACCACAGGGGCAAGTAAATCATGAGAAAAAAGTGACGGTTGGACGTATAAACTATTACAAGGACTTACTGATCGAACCTCACATACCTTTTGATAATGGTATCTGCATATCTGCTATCTCCGGCATCGTTAACAATGTTTCGAAAGGTTTATTTTCTGCTTGTCTTACATGTTAACCATTAGATGAAATTAATGTTACATAACGCGTTCATCCTACTTCACATTTGTTCTAAGTCTTCCAGAATTGCAGCCAAAACGTTTCTGGCGTCCGTGAATCTGCATGGATATCTGTTCCCGTTATTCATAGCTATCCCAATTATGATTTTTTTCCCCAGTTTTTCCGTTGTTTCTTCAGTGATCAAAGTCATCAGCAGTGGTGATAAGTTTCAAGCTGTTTTACATTTATTGTGCGCTTTACGCTTATGGTGAATATGATATGAACATTTTATGCCACTTATCATGCTCCAGAAATGCCATTATGATCGCTCGCGTTAATATCATAATATCTGTCGAGGCGCATTACCTCGCGATATTTTTTCTATTTTATTTCTATCTTTATACCCAGGACTGTATTGTTACGCTGTGAAATGTTTCACAGAAACTGATCAGCAGCACTGGAAAGCTTGGCTGTTATGTGATGTGATGGTGTACAGCCGTAGCCTGCCACAAATGGGTTTTCTGTTTCTTTACTGAAAAAAGTACAGTTATCGGTTTCGAATTGATATAATTCGTCGTCAGACGGCTTTCGTGCTTTTGTTAACACACATTTTACGTGGCTTTCAAGGTGATTTTCCAGAGGATAAACAATAATTCATACTCACAAAAGTGTAATAAATTTAACTCTGCTGCAGACATGTGTTAGAATTCAAATCTCGAACGACTCATATTGATGTTGTTCCTTCATGCAGACAAACACGCGCAAATGCGCGCTCGCACGCGTGTGCACACACACACACACACTTTAAAGAACAAGGGTCGTGAAACACTGAAATTCCGTCTGAAGTTTTCCGTTGGACAATTTTTTGCTATTTTCATGAAGACCGAACTCAACAACAACGCCTCGAAGCTTTTCGTTCAGCTTCAGAATAGACTATTTATAGCTCGTTTGTAAAACTTCGTCGCGATCGTGGTCGTGCTCCCATCAAGGATGAAGTTCCTGAAGACCTACCAAAATCGGCTGTTACAGATAACGTAGATGCTGCCGGAACAAGACTGACCTACTGTGGGGCAGTGCCCTCCTTATGCACTATCTTGCACGAACATTGAATCGATAGATTCCGAAGCTGAAAAAGAGGCTTCACTCGACTGGTGTAAGTAAGTGCTCAAGGCCGGTCTTTGTGACCGAGCGGTTCTAGGCGCTTCAGTCCGGAAACGCGCTGCTGCTACGGTCGCATGTTCGAATCCTGCCTCTGGCATGGATGTGTGTATTGTCCTTAGGTTAGTTAGGTTTAAGTAGTTTTAAGTCTAGGGGACTGCTGACCTCGGAAGTTAAGTCCCATAGTGCTTAGAGCCATTTGAACCATTTTTGCAGTGCTCAAAAATTCGATTGAGGAGATGTAAATTCTGTATACAAAATCTCAACAGAGACGAAACTTGGATGCACAATATCTGATCAAAGGATCGAGATACCTATAAGTAATGTGAAACATGGCCACTAGATGGCAGGAGAGACGGACCTTCAAGTGCAAAAGGAGGTAGGGAGAACTGTGTTCTCAGCAGAGAAGCAGTAACAGCACACTGCTTAGGTCAGGCGAGCTCAGTGACTTCGAACTTGTTATTGAATGTTACCCGAGTAACAAATCCACCAGCGGCATTTCAACCTCTCTGTAGCTGATCGGGTCGACTGTTGGTGATATAAGTGGAAACGCAAAGCTAATCAAGACCAGGCAGACCTCTCACATAGAAGAACAGGGACCATCGAGCATTACTGAGGGTGGTTGTAAAGAAGCTCATGAAATCATGATTCGTGGTATCCACGGTGCTACCAGCAGTCCAGTTAGCACAATGACTGAGCTTAGCAAGTTAAAAAGAATGGTCGACCACAGATTTCTGTAGTCAGTGCTAAGCGACGCCTGTGGAAGTGGACAATGGATGACTGGAAACAAGTTGGAGTGATGAATCACGCTAAACTCTGTGGCAATCCGTTGGAAGGGTTTGGGTTTGGAGGATGGCTGGAGAACTTTACCTGTCATCATGTCTATTGGCAGTGGTGAAGTACCGAGGACGTGGGGTTACGGTATGGGTGTGTTTTTCGAGGTTTGGGAGTGGTTGCCTTACTGCGCTTAAGAAAATGCTAAATACGAAATTATATCAACACCTTCTACAGTACTCTGTACTGCGTACAGAAGAAAAACTGTCTGGAGTCGACTACTGTTTATATCACCATTGCATGCATCCAATCCTAAAACAGCATCTGTGGGGCAATGGTTTGTGGACTATAACGTCCCTAAAATGCACTAGCCAGCGCAGATTCCCAACCTGTACCCAATGGAAGACCTTTGGGATGAATTGCAACGTCGACTTTACTCTAGACCTCACCGTCCAGCATCACTACCAGCTCACTGGACTTGTAAATTAGGAAAAGGTGAGCCTCTTACTGGTTAAAGAAAGGTAATCAAATGGAAGTACGAAGGGTGCTTGGAACTGAGGCCAGTTCGAAAAATGGTTCAAATGGCTCTAAGCACTATGGGACTTACAATTTGAGGTCATCAGTCCCCTAGACTTAGAACTACTTAAACATAACTAACCTAAGGACATCACACACATCCATGCCCGAGGCAGGATTCGAACCTGCGACCGCAGCAGCAGCGCGTTTCCGGAGTGAAACGCCTAGAACCGCTCGGCCACAGCGGCCGGCAGGCCAATTCGAAAAAGGCAATAAAAGGTCCCATATTAAAACTGTGGTAAAATGAATGGGACACTTCAGGCACAGGCAGGAGAACATCCGAATTTCTCCTAATATCAGAGAGACATTAGAAATGAGATATCTTAACCTGTCGAGTGAGCTGATACATTACCTGACTGGCCATTGCCCTTATGCTACGTAACTATACCAAATCGAATAACAGATGAATGATAGCTCACTTGTGGCAGTGTGGGTGCACCATAACACACACTGTGGGAGAGCACGCTCTATGAAGGTGCAGCGGGTAATGGACGTCAGGTATTAAGGATGTTGGATCCCAAAACAGCACTAAGAGGAGAGCCGAGCTGGCACATCTTGGATGATACTATAGCCGCAGTACCCAGGACAGTCAAGGAAGACTTCACGAGCCATTCAACCGTAAGTTATCATGTTGCTATCTAGGCTAGACAACATACTCTGTAGGTGGATAACTAAGGTCGGCGAACACCGAATGAAATACTGTCCCAGCAATCTACAATGCGTTGGTACAAGTGACCACGGAAGTGTGGACTTCAACAGTGATGGGTGGAATTACTCGCTACAGTGGAAAAGCTGCTGACGGGCCGCCCGACGCCCAAGGAATCCAATAGACAGTAGTTGTTCACTGGGGTAATATAACGACAGATCCAGTAGAAGGAACAAATGCATCGAAATAAATGAACAAACAGAGAACGAATTGTGTAGTGCTTGTACTAGATTAGCAGTTAGCTAATTGTTTAAGGGTTTCACTGTAATTTCATAGTAATGGAAGTAGTTTTAATGTTTTCTTTTTTCTTTTTCTTTTGTTTTAAAATTAAATATCAGAAAAACAGTTAATACATAATTTATTACTATCCAAGGAAATGTGATTTGTGTGGTATATTTTAGCTTTTCAGATAACAGGCTGTAATTATGAAGAGTAAATAAATAAATACATATAACACTACCTTCTTTAGTTTCGACTCTTGAGGAATAATGGGCTGCTATTTCTCCACAGACATTCAGAAACCTCATTGAAGGTCCCCAGCAGAGTTCAAAGCCTCATAAAGGGGAAGGTGGACATATTAACGACCGCTTTTAGGTGCCCTGATACTTTTCATTAGGTAACGCATTTATATTAGACAGAAAGACGAACTCAAATGAACAAAAATAGTTCCAAAAAACGATAGCTTGTTTCTGTGGTTACATTGGCCATGTCAAGACCATTGTTTTATAGAGAATAAAAGAACAGTGAATGAGGATTGGCATGCAACGAGTTGTTTGCTACAATTCACCTATAAAATAAAGAAAAACAGCCGGAAACGTCGCATGATTCTTCGTCACGCCGTCGCCAGCTGTCACTCAACGCCTCAAATAAATATTTATTTTACAGATAAAACACCATATTGATATCTTATTTCACGTATTCACCAGATTTAGTTCCATTATGTTAAACAAAAAATTTTCATAGCTCAACAAGCTGTTGAATGCTTTCAAATCAACGTTTTTAAAATACCCACACCAGACTGGAAATAAATGTTTCTAGGTAGGAACGTATCCGAATGTGTATAAATTTTGTGTGGAGATTTTGAGAAACAGTAAAAACTATTTTTCTTCTATTACTTTTGTAGAAATGTAAGTGGCGGCCTTCACAGTTCAGTAGAAGAAGTGTGGAATATACAAACATAGAGAAAAGTCTTGCATTACTGCTTTATTTCGTAACTGGTGGCACAGAATACAAAATATCGCTCAGAGGTATGTGTATATATTCGTTTGTAGTGTGTCCAGATCACCAAATCAAAAAGAAACGTTTGTGTAGCAACAAAATCGTCTGTTTCCCATGGGAGGTTTTTCTCAGTGCAATGTTCCCTTATTTGGATGCAGGCTTGAATCCGCCGTGGCATACCGTAGATGAAAACATCAAGCCACCGGCTCTGGTCCGTGTTGTCCTACTCCTCAGTAGGGAAGAATCTGCGTAAGTCGACGCCCACAAACAGTTCGTTTCAATCGCTCTGATGTCCTCGGAACAGGCAGGCCACTCCATTCTGGTGATCCCAACATGCCGAAGGAAAGTGTTCAAGAAAATAGCACGATGAACACGCGATGAAATTTTTACCAAGATGCTTGCGATACGGCCCCACTATTGGTTGCAGAATCTCATCCCTGTATCGTAGAGCAATGACTTACACTCAACAACCGTGAGATGCGTGCGATGTCCCCGTGTAATGCCACCCCAGAACACGACTCGACCGCCACCTTGTTGCAAATGTGTTGAAGGCGATCGATATTACCGGAACGCAGTCCATGGTGTCATTGTATACGATGTGGTGCTTGCCATGGTCATCGGTAATGGAGGCTCGCATCAAGTAATCGTCTCCTAACGGTCTGTAGGCTCTTCGAACTCCGAATTCAGTTCTGGAGTACAGAGCCCGCGGTTCCTTTGCCTCAAAAGTCGCATATATCGATCACTGAGTGCACCTATCGAACGTGGACGGCCTGTGACATGTAACTGCTCGGCAGTACCTGTCAATTGGAAACGATTCCACATTGCATCACATCATTTTGACTCACCTGCACAAGGCGGGCAACTTCGCTGGTTGGCACACCTTCTGGGCATAATGTAACGATACGGACCTGTTCATCGGTCGTGATTGTTCTTAGTAGCATGATATTCTATTCCACAGACATCTCTAACGCTTCCCCGCTATTGCTTTACTTTCACTTGAAATGTTGGAATCAATTCCAGTGATGCGTTCTAACCTATGTAGTGCTCATGGTAACTGTGTGTATCTTTACAGACAATCTCGGGGGTCTCCTTCTGATCGGTACGGGAATAGCCACGAAAGAAACACACCGGTACAACATAGCGGAGTGATGCAATACTTTTTTTGTTGTGTGTATAAAAGAAGAAAAAACTGAGAGCTAAGAGGCCAGTACTGATTATCGACGAAAGGCGGGAGTGTAAGAATGAAAATGAGAGGCTGACCTCTACTACTGCCCCACAAAAATGTTATATTTCTGTATCACAATACAAGGCGTCCACAAAGTCTCGGTGCACCGGGAATTCTAATAAGTTCTAGTAAATATTCTACATTTCATAATTATTTATAAATAAATGAATAATAATGAAATAAGTTCTAATAATTCTAATAAATTTTTTTTTCCAGACTGAATGATGGCTCTGTCTAAAGAAGAACGAATGGTTGAAGCACAATTTTCCTCGCTGGGTTGGGAGAAGAGGTCATGTGGAGTGGTCCGCTCGCTCGCCAGACCTGCCTCCTCTTGATTTCTTTTTCTAGGATATAGTGAAAGTTTATCCGATGAAATTTGCAAATTTAACAAATGTAAACCATCTGACAGAACGTATTACCAGTCAGTGTGCTAAAATTGACGGTAATTCAAACCTATCCCATCGAGTTCATCTTAATCTTGCAAAGTGCATCATATACATTAAAAAGCATTTGAGGTCATGTTGAAAATATTATTTATTAACATTAAATTGAGTAAAATGTAGTTTATTATTATTTATTAGAATTCCCTGTGCACCCAGACTTTATGGACGCCCTGTATTTGCGTGTGTTTCTTTCTGATTTTCCAAAGGGACATTAATATAATGACTGGAGATTTTCCATTTATATTTTTGAGAACATGAACAACAACTTCCAGTCAAACTGAAACTGTGTGCCGCTACAGGACTTGAAATGAAACTTTTGTGTTTTGTGTGCTGTCATTCAAGGACTTGCTCAGGAAAGCTAACGTCTTAGATTCCAGTCCCGCCTCGGACACAGGTTTAGCCTACCAGGAACTTCCATATCAGGGTATATTCCACTGCAGACTGTAAATTATTTCTGGGAGATGAATAATTTTTGTTCTTCATTGAACCCTTCTCATTTTTGATTATACGCTGTTTTACTGCTTCTAGGGTACTTTCGAAACTCTAACCGGTAATTGCTTTCACTAAAGGTGAAATAATCATTTTGTGCTTGTTAGCTTTCATGTTCTTTTCAAACTTGATACAGGTTAAAAGTAGGGGTTTACTGGGGGCTGTAAACTGTTAAAAATTCTAATTTGTTGACGCACAGCAACAGACCAGTTTTCAAGTGATATGTGTATACGAGTACATGAACACGTTTGCGTCACAAGCAGTCGTGTACAAGGATAATCTTCAAGTTTAAAAATGTGGGCATCGACGGACAAGGCTGACATACTTACCACAATCATAACATTCTCAGTCGTTAAAAAAGATGGAAAACTCAGAAACACTCAACAGCGTTGGTTTGCTCAGAACAACAAGAAATGTTGAATGAAAGGTAGGAACTGGCCTAGCATGTCCTTTACTTGTCGCAAAGTTCGGTTTAAGTCTGCTGGTAAATAGATCAACGGCAACGCTAACGAGGAACATTAGGAACGGTAGCAACTGCTGATAAGAAATGAAATATGGGGAAAATAGAGTAAAAGAAAGTAAAATCATTGTCCTTTTAGAAAGCAATATGACACAAACTGATCAAATAGTGGACCGAATATTAACCCGTTTACACAAATCGAAGAGATTTTCTCCAGAAAAATAAATATACTGGTGTTGAACAATGATCAAAATTGAGGATATGTTTCTGTAATTTCACTTATGGACCTACGGGAAGTGTAGAAATTCCGTTAGATTTGTTATACAAAGTAAATCACCTTTGGGAAACGCTTGCGGAATGAAAGGGAGGGTTGTTGGGAAGTGCACGGTTAATAGTCCAGTAGAAGAAGATGTTATAAATTAATAGAATGGAAATGGTTCAAATGGCTCTGAGCACTATGGGACTAAACATCTGAGGTCATCAGTCCCCTGGACTTAGAACTACTTAACTAACCTAAGGACATCACACACATCCATGCCCGAGGTAGGATTCGAACCTGCGACCGTAGCGGTCGCACGGTTCCAGACTGAAGCTCCTAGAACCGCTCGGCCACAGCGGCCGGCACAAAGAATAAACATAGAGCATGAGCAACTGGAGGAAACCATCAAACCAATCGAAAATGGACAGCTATTTTTAATTTTTACTGCTGGATATCCTTTTTATGTCGTTTGACCGCTGACTTTACTTTCTAAACGAAACTAGAAACCATTTCTATTAATTTATAACATCATTCTTTGTATCCTTTTTATGTCATTTGACCGCTGACTTTACTTTCTAAACGAAACTAGAAACTATTTCTATTAATTTATAACTTCATTCTTTGTATGTGTTGTCTGTTATCTTCTTCGTTCTGTTTAATTTTGTTTATTTATTAACTGAAGTACGAACGAAGTGGTGGAGATGTGGAAAAAGCAGTGCCGAAAATGCAACATACACATTACCTCGAAGCAGTATACTAGTAAATGAGCGTGTTGTTGGGAGAGTGTACCAAAGACTGTATTGTTGTTAAATTTAAGATCTCAATGAGACGCCTTAAGAAACAGATCCCCACAAAATATGATGACCTACCCAAGGTACAAAAAGTAGAAATGAAATAAGAATTTTGGCAAAACTTTTAGTAACTGGGAGAATACGTGGTTATGAAAACCATATTTCGAACTAAAAAGGACTACAGAAAAGAAGTCTTACGAAAAGAACCACTTGGTTTTAGCAAGAAGGCTGGAAGGAAGCAGCATAGCGTCCGGTCGGCGTGGAAATTACTTGTTCAGCTGGAAAAGACGGGGAAAGAACTGTTTCAGCGTATGACTGTACTTATTTCAGAAGACCACAGAAAATGATAAACGGGATTTCCAGACTGATTCGTGAATCTCCGTGACTTAAAAAAGATTTCACCGCAACTACTATTATGCCGTGTTTTGTAACGCCTTGGCCAAAGTCACCTACAGCTGTTGCGTTCGGACCTGCCTTGGCACCGTGTGATGACGCTTGCAATACGTTGTTAGTAGAAGCGCGATAAATGAGTCCCCGAATTAGAAGTCAGTCGCGTACATTTAATTCATATTAGACTGCTTAGCCCTGTCAGAACATCCGGTTATAACGAGATACGGAGCCCTGACTGGCTTACTGAATGATGTCGCCGGGAAACCTCAAAGCTGATACTACAAAAACCGAAAACTGCAGCTAGTAGAAATCCTTGGGTAACAATTTAATCGATGAAAGAAAAAAATAGAACAATGCAATAAATGAAGCAGGCGATAGGGAATACAAACGTCTCAAAAATGAGATCGATGGGAAATGCAAAATTGTTAAACAGGAATGGCTAGAGGAAAAATGTAAGAATGTAGAAGCACAAGTCACTAGGGGTAAGACAGATACTGCCTACAAGAAAATTAAGGAGACCTTTGGAGAAAAGAGAATATCAAGAGCTCAGGTGGAAAACCAGTCCTAAGCAAAGAGGGGAAAGTAGAAAAGTGGAAGAAGTGTATAGAGGGGCTACACAAGGGAGATGTACTTGAGGCCAACGTTATGGAAACGGAAGAAGACGTAGATAAAGAAGACAACGGAGAAATGATACTGCGTGAAGAATTTCAGAAACACTGAAAGACTTAAGTCGGAAGTGTAGCGACAGCGGCCTAGCCGAGAGGACGCACAGCAGGGCAGCCTTGTGTGATAAACTGTAAATTAATTTAGTCTGTTTTTTGTTCACGTGCTTCTGCAAAGAAGTGAACAGTGCGTGTGTATTTTACTATATAGATTAGTGATTAGAAAATTGATCGTAGTTTCTGTTGTTGCATGTCTTGTGAATATCCTTGTGTAGTTGCGGTGACGTCGGGGCGCCGGTGACGAGACCTTGGACACCTTAGGTGCCACTGGAGCCCTGGAGACCCGGACGTTGCTGCGGCTTCCGATACGCAACATCTGACCGGTCCGTCCTCACTCCAGAGTGCGTGGCAGACAGAGGTGCGTTCGCGTGTCACTGGGAGGAAAGCGGAAGAGGGAGCAGGAAGTGCGGCTGGCTCCCTACATCTTAGCAACAGGTACGAGGTGCTTCCCAGTGTTGATGATAACTCTGAGCCAGCACGGGATGCCTCTTCTTTGCGCCAGCGGTCGATTTTCCTGCCCAGTCCGGACAGATACAGACGTTGGGTATGCTAGTCATTGGGAGCTCCAATGTTAGGCGGCTGATGGAGCCCCTCAGGGAGGTAGCAGGCAAGGCGGGGAAGAATTCCAATGTGTATTCGGTATGTTTGCCGGGAGGTCTCATCCGCGATGTGGAGGAGGCCCTGCCGGCGGCTATCGAGCGCACTGGGTGCAACCGGCTGCATGTAGTGGCACATGTCGGCACGAATGACGACTGCCGCTTGGGTTCTGAGGCCACCCTCGGCTCCTTTCGGCGGCTGGCTGATTTGGTGAAGGCAACTAGCAACACACGCGGGGTGCAAGATAAGCTGTCTGTTTGTAGAATCATACCTAGTGTTGATCGCGCTCCTCTGGTTTGGAGCAGAGTGGAAGGTCTAAACCAGACGCTGAGATAACTCTGCGACGGTATCGGATGTGTATTTCTCGACCTCCGTCATCGGATGCAGAATTGTAGGGTCAGGCATGCACTACACGCAGAAAGCGGCTACTAGGGTAGCGGAGTACGTGTGGCGTGCACATGAGGCTTTTTTAGGTTAGAGGACCCCTCCCCTGGGAGCAAAGACGATTTGTCTGTTGAATCAGCCACAGCGACCTCAGAGAATCTTAGTACTCGCAGATCAGAGACAGAGAAGTTTAATATGATTTTAGTAAACTGCAGGAGCATCCAAGGAAAGCTCCCAGAACTAGTAACGCTTACTGAAGGTTATAATGCTCAGAAAGCTGGTTGAAGCCTAAACCTAACCAATCTAAGGACATCACACACATCCATGCCCGAGGCAGGATTCGAAACTGAGCGCGTAGCGGTCGCACGGTTCCAGACTGAAGCGCCTAGAATCGCTCGGACACAACGGCTTGCGATGTAAGATGAACATCAACAAAAGAAAAATGACGGTAATGGACTGTAGTCGAATTACATCAGGTGATGTTGTGGGAATTAGATCAACAAATGAGGCGGTTAAAGTAATAAGTGAGTTTTGCTATTTGGAAAGCAAAAATAACTGATGATGATCGAAGTAGGAAGGATATAAAATGCAGACTGGTAACGGCAAGGAAAGAGTTTCTGCAGAAGAGAAATTTGTTAACATCGAGTATACATTATGTTATGATAGGTATCCGGACACCCCCAAAAGCATAAGTTTTTCGTGTTAGGTGCATTGTGCTCCCACCTACTGCCAGGTACTCCATATCGGCGACCTCAGTAGTCATTAGACATCGTGAGAGAGCAGAATGGTGCACTCCGCGGAATTCACGGACTTCGAACATGGTCAAGTGATTGGGTGTCTCTTGTGTCATACGTCTGTACGCCAGATTTCCACACTCCTAAGCATCCCAAGGTCCACTGTTTCCGATGTGATAGTGAAGTGGAAATGTGAAGGGACACGTACAGCACGACAGCGTACAGGTCAATCTCGTCTGTTGACTGACAGAGACCGCCGACAGTTGAAGAGGGCCGTAATGTGTAATAGGCAGACATCTATTCAGACCGCCACACAGGAATTCCAAACTGCGTCAGGATAAACTGCAAGTACTACGACAGTTAGGCGGGAGGTGTGAAAACTAGGACTTCATGGTCGAGCGGCTGCTCATAAGCCACACATCACGCCGGTAAGTGCCAAACGACGCCTCACTTGGTGTAAGGACGAGTGAACAGTGGAAAAACGTTGTGTGGAGTGACGAGTCACGGTACACAATGTGGCATACGATGACAGGTAGTGGGTATGGCGAATGTCCGGTCAACGTCATCTGCCAGCGTGTGTAGTGCCAACAGTAAAATTCGGATGCGGTCGTGTTTTTCATGGAGGGGGCTTGCACCCCTTGTTGTTTTGCGTGGCACTATCAGAGAATAGGCCTACATTGATGTTTTAAGCACCTTCTTGCTTCCCACTGTTGAAGAGCAATTGAGGGATGGCGATTGCGTCTTTCAATACGATCGAGCACCTGTTCATAATGCACGGCCTGTGGCGGAGTGTTTACACGACAATAGCATTCCTGTAATGGACTGGCCTGCACAGAGTCCTGACCTGAATCCTATAGAACACATTTGGGATATTTTGGAACGCCGACTTCGTGCCAGGCCTCACCAACCGACATCGATACCTCTCCTCAGTGCAGCACTCCGTGAAGAATGGGCTGCTATTCCCCAAGAAACCTTCCAGCATCTGATTGAGCGTATGCCTGCGAGAGTGGAAGCTGTCATCAAAGCTAATGGTGGTTCACCACATACTGAATTCCAGCATTACCGATGGAGGTTGCCACGAACTTGCAAGTCATTTTCAGCCAGGTGTCAGAATACTTTGGATCACATAGTGTAGATGTGAATGTCAGGAAGCCCTTTCTGAAGTGTCTGGACTGTAGCTATGTATGGAAGTGAAACATGGATGATGAACAGACTAGACAAGAAGAGAATAGAAGCTTTTGAAATGGGGTGCTAAAGAAGAATGCTGAGAATTAAATGGGTCGACCACGTAGCTTATGAGGAGGTACTGAATAGAATGAGGGAGAAGAGAAATTTGAGTTACAATCTGACTAAAAGAAGGGATCGGTTGGTAGGACGCATTCTGAGGTTTCAGGGGATCACCAATTTAGTAATGGAGAGAAGTGTGGACGGTACAAATTGTAGACGGTGTCCAAGAGATGGATAGAGTAAGCAGATTCAGAAGGATGTAGATTGTAGTAGTTACTCGGAGATGGGAGACTTGCACAGGATAGAGTAGCATGGAGAGATGCATCAAGCCAGTCTTTGGACTGAAGACCGCAACAACAACAATCGAGGATTAGTATATATTATCAAATGTGCTTGAGGTGTGAAGACATCTGTCCCTCCGTAACGGAGTATTTCTTTCTTTTTTTTCTATTTCTGGACAACGAGATGTGCTGTTTATAATGGTTTTGAACGTGCCAGAACCAATAACTGCCGAAAAGCAGTGCCACTGTATGCCATTCAAGAGATACTTCCTGTATTCTTCATACTTCATCAAGTTTGAATAAGAGCCAGCGTTGATCGATGTTTGGTTTGAAGAATCAAGAAAGTGTCTAGGCCGTGTTCATGTGGTTCAGAACGATGGAACGGGTACTGCAGGTTCAATTTGTCGGCCAACTCTGAAGATAGCCGAAAGGTATATTATAAGAAGAAGGAACTAAGTGCATGCGGCTGCTCTCCCGAAATTTAATTGACAAGAAACACGTTTCTTAACTCATATCGAAATGTGGGTCTCGCAGTTTTAGAAGTAAGGCTGCACAATTATTTTTTTAGTGTCTTCATTTGCAGTTTGTTGTGTGTTTCTGTAACTCTCTCACATTTGTGATAAACTGTAGAGATTAGTATATAGACTAAAGATCTCTAAACATGGGCGTAAAGGAAGCCGGCAACGTGCATTTAACTTTACTACCTGTGTACCATTTGACGTCATAGGACATGCAATGAAAAGTTTTGCCGCGTCATAACTGAACCACGCTTTACCTCAAGTTTGCGTTGGAGAAAATTAATGAAGGCCAATTTTGCGTAATTGTCGTACTTTAAGGTATTATTATTCCTGTGGGAACGTAGATGTTCGTTTATCACAAATTTCATTTAGAAATGTATGTAGCGTGAGGGAACAGACAGTGTTCAAGTGCTAAAGGAGATCTTCACAAATGCGATAGTGAATTAGCGCTACATGCTATAGTTGTTAAGCACTTTTGTCCACTAAGACCTTTCTTTTTGCAGGATGAGCTATCCCAGAAACACAACAGAATGTAGCGCATAATACTGAAGATAAGTAATACTTACTTGGCTATCGTCATATAAATACAAGGCAATTAATACGATATGTGCCATTAGTAGCAATTAAGATTAGAATTTAGAATTACATGGAAGAAAAGAGGCGAAATGTGTCAAATTATTAACTTTTTTGCCTTTGAGACCTGAAGTACTCGTGCTAAGAAATAGCTGAACGTACCCCTAGTAACACTAGGGGTTTCACTTTTCCCAGCCACAATAATTAGTGTTGCATATGTTGTTGGTCTGTATATACAGTGGTCTTAGAGGACGACTAACGTCAGAAAATAGCTTGTACTCTTAGAAACATTATTATAATTTCTGCTGCTGTTACATATCTATTATAATTGTTTATAACAGTCTTCTGAAAAAGCGATTTCTTCTTGATCTTATCCATTAAAGACTATTCTGATATATGAGAAAGGGCACCAGGTGTAAGTCTGACCCTTGTGAAACACTGTAAATAATTTTACCATAACGATACACAACGTTTTCCAGACTGTGTGTCCTTTTGATATGAAGTATTGGATCGACCCCCACAAAATAGTATTCGAGGTGTGTGAGAAAAGTAATGAGACTGACAAAACTGTGAGAGATATGGCAAGACTGTGTTATTCCACATGTGTAAACCGGTGCGTTCATTCCTTTCCAGATCCTCAGTCCGAGTTTCAGCTCCGTACAGGCATCTCACGATTTTGAGAGTGTCATCAGTAAAGTTGTGTTTTTGTCTTGTGCTACGGAAATGGAACAGCGGAATTCAGAGCGACGGTGACCTTTGAAAAGTTGAAACAGGACTATGAAGAACATTCCTCATCAAAACCACAAGTTTTAGCTGGCCCAAATCATTTTTGGAAGACCGGGAACACGTTGAAGACGAACCACGCTCAGGGATAACTTCAACCAACGAAGAGGTCGAACCTGTTGGTGCCCTTGTAAGTCTGTTGCTCCAGCACGAACTGTCAATCAAGTGTTGTACAAAGATGTCCTTGGGAGGCTTAGGAAAAGGGTGAACCGTATATGACTGAACACTGTAGACAAGTGGACGCTGCTTCATGAAAAAACCCGATGCCACACAGCCACTTCAATCACGGAATTTTTGACGTCTTCCTCTTGTACTAGGGCCCACCTAGTCACCTCATCTGAGTTCTTGTCATTTTTTTTCCCAAAACTGAAAAATATCTTAAAAGGACTTCATTTTGGGGCCTTGGAGAGCATTCAAAAGAATGTAACCGGCATGTGAAAGTCCCTACCAGTTGAAGCCTTTAGCGCTGCTACTAAGACTGGGAACATCGACTCCACAGATGTACAGCTGCCGAAGGGAAATAGTCTGAAAGGGACAATATTAATTTTTGAAAAAAATGAAAACTTTGGTAGATAAATAATCTGTCTCATTACTTTTCTGACGCTCTTCGTAGGCTTTCCTTTTCTTGCAAATATGACAGTACTCTTCCTCTCGTTCTTGGTGTTATCTTTACAGGCTTCTATTCAACTTTCATTTGTTGGGGCGCTAATTTAGGGAAAGTACGTAAGTAAGGCAGTTTCTCGATGAAACAATCTCAAGCGGTTGTGCAGCACGCGTAATATAATGTGCGTGTTTGCGCAGCAGCGCTGTCTGGTGTGATCGATGCAGTCCACTGTTTTGCAGCAGCTTTGTGTCTGGAAACAATTAGATCCGGCACAGCCCTCCACAGAACACAGCCTCTTCCCTTATCGGTCGCTTCTGATGAGTCCCGTAATCATCTGTCAGGCTTTCGCCTTCGTTCCCACGGACCAGCACTCATCTCAGTCAAACAAACCGTTTGCTGCTGATAATATCCTGCTGATTACTTTTCCTAGTTTCTTGAAAACTCCGCACATTTAATTTCCGCAGATTTAAATTATACTTTGACGGGCTCTGTGTGCCAACGATCTGGGAAGCAGTGGTTTCTGAAATGGAGGAAAGAAAGAGTTGCAGATTAGCGTCCTGCCGACGTCTCGGTTACAAGAGACAGAGTATGGTATCGATAGCTACGATGCAACGGCGTAGGTGCAAGTTCTAACAATACCACCACTTGCAAAGTAGGTTAGAAATCAGATTAATAATGTTGCTCACGCAGCATATGTTCGCTTTATCGGGCAACAACAGAGTTATTGACTGTGGATGGTATCGTCAGAATAGAAATAATGAAGTCACTGTAAACAAAGTCATTAATTTTGGCACTTATCTTGAATGGATTCCCACGTAGATTTCGAAGAAGTTGTTATGGCTCATCTTGTTGATTCTAGGATGATTCAACTTTGACTGCTAGAAGGTCCATATTTTAGCAATATTTGAAGACCTAACAAATGCGTTTTTCAGGGAATTCTTAATGATCAAACAATCCCAGATCAGAACAATGGTATGGTAGAAATAATCTTTGACTTGGTGTTCACGATCCACATTGAAACACGTATGTGTTCAATGTATTCAGTATAGCGATGGCGAGGCATGACAGAATCTCTGACCAGAGAGTTATTTATCGTTGCTAGTCTGCGCTTAACCGCGCGAGTGTGCAGTTCCGAGTTGGACGCAGTTGTTGTACGTAGCGAGTCGCGAGAGCAAGTAGTCAGTCAGTACTGTAGTGTGTGAGGAGTCGGCGGGCGCCGACATGGGTCTTTGGTCACGATTCAGGACAAGGTATATTGTTAAAAAAGGTAATGAAGCAGCATTGCGCTCAGCTAATAATGTATTGTAATTGTAATTAATTTGTTCAAGAAATGCCCCAATAATAATTCTGTTTTCAAAGCAATCGTTATTAAAAAGAAAAAAATCATTACAATTGAATGTTCATTTCTCAATTTTTGTGTCGAGTTTACATTGGGCCATTATTTTTCAATATTTTTGTAGCGAAGGTACAGTCGCTTTTATTTCAATTTAACGATGTTTTGTGGGAGCTCAACAACATTTGGGTCATCATTATTCAGTAATCTTGTGGGGAAATAACTTTTGGCACGTTTTCATTATCATAGACCTTTCTTTTATTTCTGCTGGATGGTTACTCTCAAACATTTTTATAAGATGCGAGACTAACTGTAGCTCATCGATCTTGTAAAAGCGTAAAGCTCAAACTTTTGGAATTCTCTGGGTTAAGAGCTTATTTCCTGTATTTGTATCAGGCTTACACATTCTGAGACAGAAAAAAACGACCCATGAAGGAATTATCCCAATGGGTAAGAAATCAGTAGATGTGATGTATGGATACAGACAAACAAATGATTACAATTTAGAAAAATAGAATGATTTATTCAAGCGAAAGAGTTTTACAAATTGAGCAGGTTAATAACCTAGTGGTCCATGTCTGGTCCTTATGCAAGCAGTTATTTGGCTTGGCTGTCGGGCTATACGGTGGGCGACAGCCAGGTTGGTATCCCACGGATCTCCTGGGAGTCTCCAGACACATCTTCGCTGGCAATTGGGCTCAGTTCCAAGCGGGACTCACCACTGAAGACAATTCTACTCCAGTCAACGACATTCCAGGAGGAAATCGTGACTGGAGGCGTTCTTTAAAACGGTGGGGTACTGACCTGACTATTGCCCGCCTTACGGCTCGACAGCCAGGAGTGATGCTCTGGCGCGTCGTTTCATTTCATAGCAGCAGCTTTTCGGTTGTCATCTGCAGCACTCTTAAGCACAGATGTACGTCCACGATATTCCGCGCCCCGTTTGGGTGCCCTTCGTGGCGAGGCATCCTGGACTTACAGCACAGCAAGATAAAGCTTCCTCGCGTACTGCGAGAGTTTCTACTGCTCGTCTTCGTGCTTGCCAGACCCTACCTTGGCCAGCAAGGTTGCCGGATTTCTCCCTAACTGAGAACTTTTGGAGTGTTATGGGCAGGGTCCTCCAACCAGCTTGGGATTTTGAAGACCTAACGCGCCAGTTGGACAGAATTTGGCACAGTATCCCTCAGCAGCACGTCCACATCCGAGCGCGGGCATTGTACCTACGGACGATGCGGCTCGCCTAGACCGCAACCAACAACAGTTTGAGGGGGACGCTGCTACAGATCGTCGAGCCGCGAGATCTTGGTCCACCGGTCGTCGTGGGCCACATAGCTCCGTCTCTTGCCCACATCCGCGATTTTCTGGTCAAACGGAGTTGCATGACCGAGGATCTACCGGCGACGAGGGCGCCGAGCACGAGTAATTACTACCGCGTCTCTCAGGCTCGACAACGTCGAACAACAATACCCAACTATCCGCTGGACCAGGGTGTGGCGAGCTGTCCACACTCCATACCTGCCCACGTACGCTCGTTCCCCGTGGTATTTGGTGGTGAACGGCAAATTAGCCACACACCAGCGCCTCCATTCCATACATCTCACCGACGACCCTTTGTGTCTGCACTGTGCCGTCGTCGATTCGGATGCGCACCGCCTGACATATGCTGTGACAGGTAGATACTGGGATCTTGTACGACGTATGCTGGCACTTCTGTTGCGACGACAGCCAGAGTCTGTCACGCCGGACGAACTCCTACACCCAGGTACCACTTACTTTGCCACTACAAGAACGAACGCCGTCAGCTGGCTGAAGGGCATGGTGCTGCATTACATTTTGCAAGCCGCTCCCGAAAACGCTCTTGATTTGAGGGTCCACCCGACAACGACTCATGAGGCATTCCGCCACCATCAGTTGTACCGCTCATGACTATCGAACTATTTAGGCACATTATTCGAGGTTCCACCTGCCCACTGGGGCGTTCCGAGTACTACAAGGCACACTTAGAAATGATTCACGGCATACGATTGATCCTCAGAGCAAACGGTTTAGTGGGAGTCCCTCTTACATTCATTACGCGAAGACGACTCGGAAGCTTCTGGTGGTGGTTGTAGGATCCCGTTAAAATTATAAAAGAACAAGAATAATAATAATATAAAAAAGTAAGTAGTGTTCAATGAACCGTGGACGAAGCCCGACCAACAGGCGTTACATGCATTGAGAATAATAATAGCGCATTGAGAATGGCTAGCTTCTAGCCGAAATCTAGATTTGCTCAATAAAATTTAAAAAGGACGACTGATCGCTGCAATCTATAATTTACATGTCAATATAACAGTCGCTGAGTGCAACAGCTTTCTGAATGGATGGTAACGTGACGACCTTTGTGTCTGGAAATAATCAGATCCGGCACACACCTCCCCTTCGCTTATCGGTCGCTCTTGATGAGTCTCCTGATCGTGTGTCAGGCTTTCGCCTTGGTTCCCACTATCCAGCGTTCATCTCACTCAAGCAAACCGGTTACTGCAGATAATAGCCTACTGATTACTTTTCCTACTTTCTTGAACACACCACACATTTAAATTCTACTTTGACGGGCACTGTGTTCTAAAGACTTGGGAAGCAGTGGTTTCTGAAGTATGGAAAGAGACAGCTAGATAGTAACGTCCTGCCGACATCTACATCACAAGAGACAGAGTACTTGTTCTGTGGAGCTAGGACAGGGAAGGAAATCAGACGTGACCTATCGAAAGGAAACATCCTGAGATTCGCCTACAGCTAAGTCTATTCTGATTGTTCAAACTTTATATTTGCACAGATGGTTATTCTCAAACATTTTTATAAGATTCAAGAGATAGACCTTCGCAAATTGGGCAAGTCAATAACGCTTTGGTCCACCTCCGGCCCATGAGCAAGCAGTTATTCGGCTTCGTCTTGATTGATAGGAAAGTTGAACAAAATTAGTCAAAAGTTAGTTGCCTTTTACAGAATTTTAATTTTCGCTTTTAACTGAAACAGAAGTTAATAGCAAGTTATCTGCCTTTCGCAGAGTCTTCTTTCCTCTTAAATGAATAGCTATACAAAACTGTGCGGCTGGTCCCGGCGGAGGTTCGAGTCCTCCCTCGGGCATGAGTGTGTGTGTTTGTCCTTAGGATAATTTAGGTTAAGTAGTATGTAAGCTTAGGGACTGATGGCCTTAGCAGTTAAGTCCCATAGGATTTCACACACATTTGTGTGGTGTCACCGCCACGCAGCACAATTGCTAGGTGGTAGCCTTTAAATCGGCAGCGGTCCGTTAGTATACGTCGGACCCGCGTGTCGCCACTGTCAGTGATTGCAGACCGAGCGCCGCCACACGGCAGGTCTAGTCTAAAGAGACTCCCTAGCACTCGGCCCAGTTGTACAGCCGACTTTGCTAGCGATGGTTCACTGTCTACATACGCTCTCATTTGCAGAGACGACAGTTTAGCATAGCCTTCAGCTACGTCATTTGCTACGACCTAGCAAGGCGCCATATTCAGTTACTATGTCTTCTGAACAGATAATATTGTGACTCACGTACCGTCAAGAGCGACGTTCATCATTAATGGATTAAAGTTAAGTATCAAACTAATTACGTGCGCTTTCTGAATTCTTATTCCTTGTCATGTTCCAGACCTCACGTCAGCAGAGTCCTTCCCTCCTCACACCAGCCTGCGCGAGCTAAAGCGCGCGCATTTCGGCCCCCACCAGTAACACGGTGTTGGCTCTTCAGCCAACACAACAATTTGAACATTTTTAGCTAAACAAAACCAACTAAACGTCGAGTTTGGCCAACAACATGGATGAGAATAATACTGTGGAAGGAACTGTATGGAAGAAAAACTGTATGGAGGCTATAGCAACAAGTTATCCTTACCTGTGGGGTTCGGTGACGCAGAATTAAAAAAATCCAAATTCAAAAAGGAGTTGCGTCAACGACATGGGCAGCACATCCAAAAGATATGAGAAGCGGAATGCTCAGACTACGGATCTCGCTTTGCTCGAAATCGGGTGGGTGCTACAAAACAGATGCCCGTCAGCTACTGGCTCTGTCGATGAAATACCAGCGTCGCTCGAAACTCCGTCTCCGACTCCCAGGCAAATTCCTTCTTCATGTTCAACTTCAAACCTGTCAGAAATCACAGGTGCAGGGGCTGAATCTATACTGCTGCCAACATGATGCCGAAAAATGCCCTAAATTTCCGAAAAATCGGAGAAAAGGCAGCAAGCTTCTCCCTCTATGGGTATACGATGCATCTTTTTCCTTCATGGAGTTCGTACCGGACTAAAACCGTGTTATTTCGATTGGTCATTCCGTCTGCGTCCTGCGCTAGGTGAACCAACGCGATCTCCTCAAATGTTTGGACTGATAGAGGCGCCAGTGCAACGCTCCTACTGGCGCCAGGGCGACGGGTCGTAAGTAGTGCACACAAAAAAGGCAGATTACCATGCCCACTTTATCTCCAAGGGGTGGCAAAGACAATGCGACGTCGCCGCCCACCTTGGCGCCGTTCGCCACCAGACAAAAGCGGTGGTGTGAGACTTCCAATCACCAGGCGTAGCCCACCCACAAGAAGGCGTGGGTGACGCAGTGAGAGTGACGGATGGGCTTTCTGTCGCTACCACAGGTCCCGCAGAGCGCCCAGTGAAGGCTAGCAGGATGCGAAACTTTTCTCACCCATCACGCAGTCCGGTAAATCAGCAACGTCAAAAATGGAGAAATGTGCCGGCGGTGAAATGAACTTGAAACTTCTTAATAAAATATCTGCTTAAACTTCTGAGTGAAATTGAATGCAAGTGTCACTTTGCTAGTCTTTATCCTTACAACACTGACCTACAGAATTTGCCCTGGCAAACAGTACTCAAACTTTTCGTATTCATAAATTACTCTCGATATACAACGGTAACACGATCTGACGGATACCAGATTAACTCAAAAGAATGGCCGTGACTAAAAGGAAGTCGTAACAAAAACTTACACATTTCATTAAGCATTTATCTCACAAAAATCTTCATTTCTCGAACTACGGCAATAGAACGAGCGTCAAAAGTGCCAGCTAAATAAAAGATTCTATCTACTAAAGCCACTAACTACTAATAGGCATTATGTTAGCAAAGGAAAGCTTTTGTTGCAAACCACATAATGTATTTTTTACCTTAATAAATTACAGTCAATAGGAGAATACCGGTGATTGTTCTGAAGTATTAAACCCCTCATTGTCAACGGTCTTGCCGCAGTGGTAACACCGGTTCCCGTCTGATCGAGCTTGCCTAGCAGTTAGATGTGTGACCTTCCGCTTTTGGCAATTGAGGAGCTACTGCCGGCCGCTGTGGCCGAGCGGTTCTTGGCGCTTCAGTCCAGAACCGCGTGACTGCTACGGTCGCAGGTTGGAATCCTGCCTCTGGCATGGATGCGTGTGGTGTCCATAGGTTAGTTAGGTTTAGGTAGTTCTAAGTTCTAGGGGACCTCAGATGTTAACTCCCACAGTGCTCAGAGCCATTTTTGAGGAGCTACTTGACTGGGAAGTATTGGGTCAGTTCACGAAAACTGACAAGGGGTGGTAGAACTGTGTGCTGACAACATGCCCCTCCGTCTCCGCATCCAGTGACGCCTGTCGGCAGAGGATGACACGGCGGTCGGTCAGCACCGTTGGGCCATCAAGGCCTGTTCAGACGGAGTTTAGTTTTCCACCCATCATCAGTTTTCGCTGAAAGTAGCGAAAGGTGGATTGACGAAGTTTTCGCTTGTTCATTATATTTTATTTGATATTTTGATTCTACATGTCTGGAAACGTATAATGCCCAAGTCTAAGGGAGCCTTAGAATTTTTCAAGTTTTTAAGGCATTTTTGAGCGGTTTCAAAAGTTACGTTAAACTGGAGATGAAGAAAATCGGTATAACCGGAAAGCGGCTGTTTCCACGATAACCGCCATTCCTAGAAGATGAAAAGGGAAATCAGCCGTGCCCGTTTAAAGGAAACTTCCCCACATTTGCCTAAAAAAGATGGTGATTTGAACCGCGGTCCTCCGGAATACAAATCAACTGCGCGACCAGGATGTTTACTTCAACATTCTCGGTGACCAGATATTGCCCTTTCTTCTGTATCTTCACGATGGGTACGTTGCGGACACTCCCTTCTTCCATGTTGACGACAGCCGTGTTCACAGGGGTATACGAATTCGTTCCCGGGTTGACGAATACTCAGGCACCCACTATATGATCCGATCTCATTCTTATAGAATCCGCCTCCGTAGCGTAGCTGTAGCGTTACCAAATACCACGCAGGGGGCCCGGGTTCGATTCCCGGCAGGGGACTGGGTGTTGTGTGTCCATCATCATTTTCATCATCACTGACTCGCAAGTCACCGATGTGGCGTCAGCCAAAGAGGACTTGCAATACGGCGGCCGAACTCCCCCGCATGGAGTCTCCCGGCCAACAATGCCATTCGATCATTTCATTTCAGTCTCATAGAATGGGACAATTTGGAACAACGGGTGAAACATAATCAGCCTCCACGCAACTGGGTAGCTCTGCAGGATCCAATCAGCAATGAGTGACTTCGGCTCAAAATGGCACACCTGAAGAAACTTACGGGCGCTGTTTCTCGCCGAAATGCGGCCGTTATCAAGGCTGGAAGTCGTTTTACACGGTGTTAGTTTTGTGTTGGCAGATGAGCCAACACCGTGTTACTAGTGGAGGCCGAAATGCACGCGTTTTAGCTCACGCAGGCTGGCGTGAGGAGGGAAGAACTATACTGACAAGGAATTAGAATTCAGATAGCGGACGTAATTAGTTTGATACTTAACTTTAATCCATTAATGATGAACTTCGTTCTTGATGGTACATGATTCACAATATTATCTGTTCACAAATCATTCTAATTACTGAATATGGCGCCTTGCTAGGTCGTAGCAAATGACGTAGCTGAAGGCTATGCTAAACTGGCGTCTCGGCAAATGAGAGCGTATGTAGACAGTGAACCATCGCTAACGAAGTCGGCTGTACAATTGGGCGAGTGCTAGGGAGTCTCTTTAGACTAGACCTGCCGTGTGGCGGCGCTCGGTCTGCAATCACTGACAGTGGCGACACGCGGGCCCGACGTATACTAACGAACCGCGGCCGATTTAAAGGCTACCACCTAGCAAGTGTGGTGTCTGGCGGTGACACCACAGTTAGCATGGTGTCTGTTGGGGATGACTAGCTTTTTGTCCGCTTTATTGAAAAGGGAAAGGACTTACGCACGGTAATTCTGACATGATGTTATAACTTTCAGGGATGATGGTGAAGAGTTAATGTATCAGTCTGAGGTGAGGGACCTTGGTCCGCAAAGGACGGAATCGAAAGTTATAAGTGAAAATCGTTCTGATACCTCTTCTTATGCGAGCTCTTTACGTTCTATTTTTCGGAGGATGAAGTATGGTCCAAAACAAGAGAAAAATGTCCAGTAACCATGAGCTCTGAAGTGTACACCTTAAGGGCTATGAGCACTTACTTATTCACCTTTGCTAGTGTGAAAAACGTCTCATAGCTCTTAAGGTGTGCACTTTAGAGCCCATATTTACTAGAAAAATTTTTCTTGTTTTGGTCCAGACTACCATCTCCCAAAATAAGGCAAGCAAGAGATCCACTGCCGGAGGTATCACAACTACTGTCGCCTATAGCTTTTGACTCTGTCGTTTCCCTACCAGTATCCATTACCTCAAATTGATACATTTACGTTTCTCCATTACCTGAAAGTTTGTAACATCATCGCGGGATCACCCTGTTTATATGTTTTATTGACCTGTAAAAGGTTCAAATGCTTCAAATGGCTCTGAGCACTATGGGACTTAACTTCTGAGGTCATCAGTCCCCTAGAACTTAGAACTACTTAAATCTAACTAACCTAAGGACATCACACACATCCATGCCCGAGGCAGGATTCGAACCTGCGACCGTAGCGGTCGCGCGGTTCCAGACTGAAGCGCCTAGAACGGCTCGGCCACACCGGCCGGCGATCTGTAAAAGGCTTTTGATAATGTGAATTGGGATAAATTTGCAACTGTAACGAGGGAAAAGAGGGTGGAGTGGAGAATCAAACGACTTATGAACTCATTATATTTAAGTCAAAAAGCGTCAGTGGAAGTGAGGTGAGAAAGTTCCAACTGGATAGAACTAGGAAAAGGAGTAGGACCAGGCTGCTGCCTTTCTCCTACCCCTTTCCATCTGTCCACTACTAAAAAGTGGTGGACGAAGAATATGGAGTTTGAAGTTTACAGACCACATGGCCCTTGTAGTAGCAAATGAAAGAATATTACAGGATATAGAGTACGCGTTATGGAATGACAATCAGTACAAAGAAAACAAAATTAATGGTATTAGGAGGAAATAAAAGAGTAAAGATAATGCTGAATTAAGAAATGTTGGAACACGTGCAAAGCTTTAATAAACTCGGAGGCAGGACAGAAACCTATTGGAAGAGCAGTATAGAAATTAAGACCAGGATAGCAATGGCGAATGACGCATTTTGTAAGAAAATGAATATTTTCCGCATCGATTTCGACAAAGATTCGAGGGTAAGACTAATCTTTGAGCATTCTCCAGTATGGTGCTGAACAGTGGAAATTGAGGAAGAAAGATAGAACAAGACCAGAGGCTTTTGAGCTGTGGACATGGCGGAGGATGGAAAGAATAATTTGGATGGATAGACTGAAAACGAGGACGTGCTGAGAAGAGTTGGTGAGCAAAGACAGTTACTCAGTGCAATAAAAACTGTTAAAGGAAAGTGAATTTGATATTCATTAAGAAATAAGGATGGGCTTATAAAACCAGTCTTAGAATGGTATGTGGAAGGAAAGAGGAGGCGACGGAGGAAGAGAGTTCACATCCTGAATTAGATGCTGGACGTCAGCACATACGGCAACATTACGAAGAAAGCACTGGTTCACAGTAAATGGGGACACTAAGGAAATACTAACATACTACAGAACTGGTAATGATGTTATTGATGACGATAAGTTTATAAACGGTAGAAATAAAGACAGCTGATTGTAATATTATGAAGTTTATACTTTAAAACAGCAACCATTATGGTTTTAAAATGTTTATTTATACCAAACCATTACCGATTTCGGATTTATTACACATACATATTTCCTCTTACAGATTTTCTTGCTTACCTGCTTTGATCTTCTTTTGAAGTCGTTATTAGTTTTGTGCAAAAGGATAAATAAAAAGTTTTTTTCGGTCGAAATTCAGTAAACTTAAGAGAGGTGCTTTTTTTCCATAACAGCGATTTCAAAATGGATTCGTAGTCAATATGAAACCGATAACTGTGTGATTATATAAGCTTTTTTAAATTGTGGCTGGTTTGTGCTTTAAATTATAAAACTTTTTATTGCACTGCAGCCATGGTTCTAATAATAACAACTGACGACAAGATAGTGATTTCTATATGTAAAAATGTTGGTATTAATGATTACCAACTCTCAAGGATTCGATTTCACTAAATGGACCACACGAAAAAAATAACAAAAATCAACTTATTCTCGAGTACAGAAGATTTTGATAGTGCAAGCATGTAGGCCTCTGTCAAATATACACATAATTATGTGAATGCGTAGTCTTTTACGAACTGTGGCGATTTGAATAACATCTCTTTAGGTATTAGGCCATGTCAGGTTGTAATGTTAAAATAACTATGATAAAGAAACCGATGTTTCATACGTCTTTGTAGTGGTCATCTCGGGACGACAAAATCGCTGAATTCAAAGAAACTGAGCTTAAAAGCACCTAAAACATTTCTGTAGCAGACCCAGTCAAGGATGATCATTGTACATGGAGAATACCAGCACGGAAGTCCCGCGGTAGTAGCGCGAGTCCGGCAGCTGGCGTATCCTTGTGGAAGGTTACCGGCGGCCACGAGCGGACTTGTGCGCGCCTTCCGCCAACCTTCTGCAGCGGTGCGAGGCCGCGCTAGCTGACTCCTCGCTGCGCCTACGCTTGCTTGCACACTTCTGCTAAGCCATTACGGGGGTATGCCCTCCTCTTCTCAGACCTTACTCTCCGGAAAAGGAGCTCTGTAATTCTGTTTATCGGAGAGGTAACTGTAAAGCGTCATCCATCACTGCAGCAAGGGACGTATAAGGTCGACCCAGTTCTGAGCAATAATATTAGTAATGTAACTACACTACTGGCCATTAAAATTGCTACACCACGAAGATGACATGCTACAGACGCGAAATTTAACCGACAGGAAGAAGATGCTGTGATATGCAAATGATTAGTTTTTCAGAGCATTCACACAAGGTTGGCGCCGCTGGCGACACCTATAACGTGCTGGCATGAGGAACGTTTCCAACCGATTTCTCATACACAAACAGCAGCTGACCGGCGTTGCCTGGTGAAACGTTGTTGTGATGCCTCGTGTAAGGAGGAGAAATGCGTACCATCACGTTTCCGACTTTGATAAAGGTCGGATTGTAGCCTATCGCGATTGCGGTTTATCGTGTCGCGACATTGCTGCTCCCGTTGGTCGAGATCCAATGACTGTTAGCAGAATATGGAATCGGTGGGTTCATTCCAACGGCCTCGTATCACTAGCAGTCGAGATGACAGGCATCTTATCCGCATGGCTGTAACGGATCGTGCAGCCACGTCTCGATCTCTGAGTCAACAGATGGGGACGTTTGCAAGACAACAACCATCTGCACGAACGGTTCGACGACGTTTGCAGCACCATGGACTATCAGCTCGGAGACCATGGCTGCGGTTACCCTTAACGCTCCATTACAGACAGGAGAGCCTGCGATGGTGTACTCAACGACGAATCTAGGTGAACGAATGGCAAAATGTAATTTTTCGGATGAAACAGGTTCTGTTTACAGCATCATGATGATCACATCCGTGTTTGGAGACATCGCGGTGAACGCAGATTAGAAGCGAGTATTCGTCCTCGACATACTGGCGTATTACCCGGTGTGATGGTATGGGGTGCCATTGGTTACACGTCTCGGTCATCTCTTGTTCGCATTGACGGCACCTTGAACAGTGGACGTTACATTTCAGATGTGTTACGACCCGTGGCTCTACCCTTCATTCGATCCCTGCGAAGCCCTACATTTCAGCAGGATAATGCACGACCGCATGTTGCAGGTCCTATACGGGCCTTTCTGGATACAGAAAATGTTCGACTGCTGCCCTGGGCAGCACATTCTCCAGATCTCTCACTAATTGAAAACGTCTGGTCAATGGTGGCCGAGCAACTGGCTCGTCACAATACGCCAGTCACTACTTTTCATGAACTGTGGTATCGTGTTGAAGCTGCATGGGCAGCTGTACCTGTAAACGCCATCCAAGCTGTGTTTGACTCAATGCCCAAGCGTATCAAGGCCGTTATTACGGCCAGAGGTGGTTGTTCTGGGTACCGATTTCTCAGGATGTGTGCACCCAAATTGCGTGAAAATGTAATCACATGTCAGTTCTAGTATAATATATTTGTCCAATGAATACCTGTTTATCATCTGCATTTCTTCTTGGTGTAGCAATTTTAATGGCCAGTAGTGTAATTTATTGGCATCTAGGTCGCTTCTCACATTTTTTCTTTTTTTTCTGTGTTCATTTACAGTTTCACTTTTATCCACAGTTTCCATTCTCTTCAAATAGCTAAATAGTCTTTGCAATTTCAGCAAGGATATCATGGAATCAGTATAGACTATTCATGCAAACTGTTTGATTTCTCTCCTCGCATTGTTGGTGTAGCGGCTTTCACCTTTGGAGCGCCTGTCTGTGGTCAATCAGGGCCGCGATTGTCTGAAGTTCGAACTGTGTTCTGGGAGTCGAAGAGAGGCACATCAGAGATGGCGGCTGCAATGTTGGACATTTTGGTGAGACAATTTGAGCTTTTTGTTGTGGTTGTTCAGTGATAATGTTCAGGTCATTTCAGACGTACGATACAGATACACGCACAGTATTATTCAGTCATTCTGGGTAAAGAACTTGTAATGAATCGCAACGTGATTTGTTATCCGAGAACGAAGCATTGCGAAGACTCAGAGATCGTTTGCTTTTCGTAAGATGGAGGATGAGCACTCGGTCAAGCAGAGCCTTCAATAAACTCGGGCAGAAACCTGGTATTTCAGGTAATCAAATCGCTAACCATATTGTTGAAACACCTAGATGTAAAATGTCATGTGGCTAGGACCTCCTGTCGGGTAGACCGCCGGGTGTAAATCTTTCGATTTGACGCCACTTCGGCGACTTGCGCGTCGATGGGGATGAAATGATGGTGATTCGGACAACACAACACCCAGTCCCTGAGAGGAGAAAATCTCCGACCCAACCGGGAATCGAATCCGGGCCCTTAGGATTAACAGTCTGTCGCATTGACCATTCAGCTACCGGAGGCGGACAACATCTAGATAATCCCGTGACCAACAACATACTTCTAACATAAAACAAAAACTCACGTCTCTAAAAGCTCAGTGTCCAAACGAATCCAATTTCTCTTCACCATTTACTCTGACTGAATTGGATGAGGTCTTGAAACAAACTAAACATGGTAAAGCACCTGGTCTGGATAATATACACCCGGAATTTCTGAGAAACATGGGTAATGATGGAAAAAACGTCTCGTCCGCTTCTTCTCCAACATTGTAGACAGTGGATCACTGCCCAACGAGCTAAAGAGAACAAAAATCGAGGCAATTTTGAAACCAGGGAAACCAGATGACCACCCTCAAAGGTTCAGATCAGTTTAGCTTTTTAGCTGTACAAAAGTTCATCTATAATAGAATTAGCGGCTTCATTCTGGAACGTATTCTAGCTGAGCAAGCGGGTTTCCGGTCTCAGAGAAGTTGCTGCGACCAGGTACTGGCTCTAACAACTTTCATAGAGGCTGATTGCCAAGAAAACGTGAAGACATCTGTCGCGTTCACAGACCTAACCATGGCATATGATACAGTGTGGAGAGAATGGATGCTATACAAATTACTATAAACAATCCGATGGCGAAAAACTGTAACTCTCATCAACACCATGATAAACAATAGATATTTCCGTGTTTACTAGGGAAAAATGTGAGCAAGGAGAGGAACTTAGGTAATGGTGTACCACAGGGCTCCGTCTTAGCCCTCCTATTATTCAACCTATATATCTCCGATCTCCCCAATATCAGGTCAACAAAATCCTGCTCTGCGTACGATATCGTTCTTGCTTCTAGATCTTCGACGAGCGGAGACAATTCTCACAGAAGATCTAGCCGTTATGAGCGCCTGTTTTAGAAAGTGGCTATTTAAACCCAGTAAAAGTAAAACTGAAGTATGTACATGCCATCTGGCAAACAAACAAGCTAATGTGGAGCTCAGAGTGAAACTTAAGGGGACCACTCTTTGCCATAACAAATACCCTAAGTACCTCGGTGTCACCAATGACCGCATCCTTTCATATAGAAAACATCTTGAAAAAACTGCTGTCAAGATAAGAACTCGTAACAATATTATTCAACAATTGCGTGGAATGACACTGGGAGCTTAAGCAGATACCTTGCGCATGTCATCCATTGTGCTGGTCTTCTCAGCAGCCGAGTATTGCGCTCCTGCGCTCCGGTGTGGCTAAACAGATACCACACCAACCTGATCGACGTCCAGTTGAACCACACTGCGCGGTTAATATCTGGGACAACCCGACCAACATCGATTTATTGGATTCCTCTGCTGAGCAACATCTGTCCACCCGCAATCCGCAGAAGCGAGCCCTTGCTTATGGAATATCGCAACTTACAGGAGAAACTAGAATTCCTCATACAGAAAGACATACCAAGTATACGACGAAGTAGACTCCGTTCAGGAAACCCACCATTAGGGCAAGCAGAAGAGTTAGATGCCAGTAATACTGGGGTGAGAGACCTGTCAACTTCCTGAAAACCCTGAAGAGCGTAAGTGGTTCCGAAAGTACAATTGTGATACTGCTGGCACAGAACTCGACAAGAAACTGTGTGTCAAATTGGAGCTTGCACTGGGCACCGACGATGCGCAGACTCTCAAATGGGGTTTACAGAGACTCCGGTTTGTGACTGTGGGGCTCCGAAACAGACAATCAACTACATTAGAGATGAATACTCCTTGCACTCTTACCAGGAGAGTTGCAGCGACTTCTTGAAAGCTGATGATACGGCTTTTAAATGGGTTAGGAACCTAGCTAGATATTGACATTCAGTTAGTTTTATATGTAATTTTGTATTTTCATATTCCTGTTATATATAGTATTGCTAATGTCCTATTATTATGGCCGTTACACATAAGGAATCTTCTTTACTGTTTAAATGCATATAAATATTAGTTTCTAAATCGTAATTACAGGTTTCTGAAGAGTACACAAAATTGTGTATTCATACCTTCTTACCACATGGTGCGGTTTCCTGCTGTATTACGTTTTCACAGTGTCTGATTTTCTTTACAGTTTGTCACCTGCAACTATATACAACTTAATGTAGGCAAAAATTTCGCAAAAATTACGATTTCTAAACTGAGATTAATAATTTATGCGAAAGTTTGTGTGTGTATCCTTTTACATTATGTTTTACTTACAGTTTCGTTTTTAGTCATCTTCTTCATTGTCAAGTCGTGTGTATTCAGTTGTCACTGTCACTATTTACCAGCTGTAATAAATAGATGGCGGACAGTGGAACAGTTGAAGTTGTGAAAACAAGATGGCGGACGGTGGAACAGTTGAAGATGTCATTGGCGGTTGTTTTGAATTTCTCAGAGATGTGTGTGTGTGTGTGTGTGTGTGTGTGTGTGTGTGTGTGTGTGTGTGTGTGTGTGGAGAGAGAGAGAGTGAGAGAGAGAGGGGGGGGGGAGAGTAGGTTTGAGGATTTTTCATCAATATTATTATTATTATTATTTTCGATTATTCCCATTTAAGAGAGCGTTTGAACTTGAATTCCTTTATGATGATTATTTATATTTCTTCTGAGCCCAAATTTTCTTTCTGTGTTCACTGTGTTGTTTCTTTCGCTCCGCTGTCCATTTGCATCCTGGTCTCTTCTGTGTTGTGGTGTCAAATTTATGTTTTTTGATGATGTTCCTGAATTCAGTTCTATTTTCTGCATCGTTTACTGTTATGTGTGTTTGTCTGAGGTCCTCTTCAACTTATCTTATCCTTTTGTTTTTCTCCTGCCTGAGTTGATGACTTTAAGAATTTTCTTTGAAATTCTGTTTTCATTCATCCTATGGATACGTCCGTAGAACAGCATTCTTCTTTTCCTTATTGTATCCGTAATCTTGTCTGTGTATTTATATAATTCTGATGTTGGTCTCTTCTTCCAGATTCCTTGCTCTTGTATCGGGTCAAAAATTTTCCTGAGAATTTTCCTTTCTTGTTTCTCTATTTGTTTGATTTTAGTTTGCCCACCTATTTGCGTTGTTTCAGATGCACACAGTGCCTCCGGAAGCACGAAGGTGTTGTAGTGCCACAATTTTTCGTTAATGGATATGGACTTTTTGTTATAATAGTTCCACGTGAGTTTATACGCTTTCTGTAGTTTTTTTTATTCTTTCCTCATTGGCCTTTAGGTTGATCCCTGATGGCTGGATGATTTCTCCCAGGTACTTAAAATGTGGTACTTGTACGATTTTCCCATGGGTTGTCACAATAGGCAATATGTCTTGTGGCACTCTTTCTATGTACTGGGTTTTCTCATATGAGGTTTGCAGGCCAGTTCTTTGTGCAATTTCGTGTAGCTTCTCTATGGCGTTAGTGGCTTCTTTTCTATTATTTGTGAGGATTGCAAGGTCATCCACAAAAGCTAAACACTTCACATTGAATCTATTATCTTTTCTAATGCCAATTTGGATTCCTTTGACTCCTTTTTCCCATGTCCTGATAATTTTTTGAAGAATGATATTAAAGAGTAATGGTGAAAGTCCGTCACCCTGTCGCACTCCAGTTTGGATTTCAAATGGTTCGGAGATATCCCCCATAAATTTAACCTTGGAGACTGTGTCAGTTAATGTTTCCCGAATGATTGCTCTTGTCTTTCTGTCAATGCTGAATTCTTCCAGCGTCTTGCACAGCGCTACTCTGTCTATTGAGTCGTAGGCCTTTTTAAAATCTACAAAAGTGACCACGGTGTTTCGGGTGTTTCTCATGTGGAGAATCATTTTCAGATTCCAGATCTGCTCTATGCATGATCGTCCCTTGCGAAAACCAGCCTGGTATTCTCCTATTTGTGGGTCACCTTGTTCTTCTAATCTATTCATGAGAACTTTTGATAGGATTTTATATATGACCGGTACGAGTGAGATGCCCCTGTAATTATTTGGTTCAGTTTTGTCCCCTTTTTTGTGGAGTGGATGGATGAGTGCGCATTTCCATTCACAAGGGATCTGTTCTGTTTCCCAAATGTTTAATATGATTTTGCGAATTTTTCCTGTTAATCTTTCATCATTTAGTTCCATAGTTCTGCAATAATTTCATCTTCTCCTGGGGCTCTATTGTTTTTCAGTGTCTTGATAATTTCTACTATTTCGTTGATGGTTGGCAGTTTAGCGTCAGGATTTGGTGCAGACGTCTCGTAGCGAATATCCTCTGTAGGTCTTTCGCAGTTGAGAAGTTTGTTGAAACAGTCTGCGAGGATTTGGCAGTTATTCTTAGTGTTAGTTTCTAGTGAACCATTCGGTTTCTTGAAGCAAAGATTGGGTGGCTGGAATCCTGCAATATGTTCTTTAAACGTCTTATAAAAATTCCTGGTGTTGTTCTTCTTAAAGTCTTGTTCTATCTCATCTAGTCGCCGTTTGTCATAATTTCTTTTTTCCCTCCGAATTCATTATTATTATAATTATATATATATATATATATATATATATATATATATATATATATATAGTCTTATGTTCTCTTTTATTTTTAGTTGTATGTGTGTGTTCGGGGTGGGAGGTGGGGGGGAGTTCTATAGGTTGGTATTATCTAATTTGAGCTGCATGTGAGTCATAAATAAATAAATAAATAAAAACTCCAGATGCATTATGCACTCAGTCTTGTCATCTTTTCCTGGAGTTAAGATAAGTCATTGCTTTGCTGGGAGACGTGTATGGAGAATATGTAATTCTTGGCTTTACTAGAATTTTGATTCCTTTCACTAGTAGCGAGAACCCTAGGTGGTTTCTGTTATTTGCCTGATTAATTTGAAGTCAGTATAGAATTCAGTATTACTGTTAATTATTTCTGCTCTCCCCAACCATTTGTTTAACTCTTGTACGTAAAATGTGATGGATGCTTTGTGTGATGCCATCTGGTCGATACCTGTCGCCGAGTGCAATTTTTCTCCTCAGCGATTACTCAGTGCGTGAATAATCACATAGCTTAATCGTATACAGCCCTCCCACTTCATTAGTAACAAATACTGTCTGCAAGTGTGTTTTCCACTTACAGAAAAGTTTCCGGTGTGCAGATTGCTGTGGCAGACTGTTTTCATTTAACAAATTGATATCTAGTGTAGTATATCGTAGTGATGCCATCTCCCGCTTTTAAGGGATTCGTGAGGAACTTGCTCTTTGAACTACGTTTGGTTTCAATTGCTTTGATGAGGTGTGTTCAGTGATAGATCATTTCCGAATCCAAATTTCTTAATTACAGTCAACAGGAACCATTCTCATTCACAGCGTTTCGCTGTAAGCTGAACGTATCCACTCTATATATTTTGGTAGGATTTCATAAGTGATTATCTACTATTCGAATTCAGTTTTCGTAAGCTACGCATATCCATTTTCCGTTACTCAAATTTTTGTAAGTGTATGTTACTGTGATAAATTCCTTTACTTACATGTAGCCAGACAATGTTTATAAGCTACATATTGGTTCATGATCATTCATATAACAGAGAATACCTTTATAAAACAGTGCTTTCTCTAACTAGTTATGATAATTGATCAGTTTCTTAACGCAGTACACCTCCTACAAGATACGGAGAACTTGCACAGTATTCGTGTGTTATATTTTCACTCCTTGTAATTTGTTAACAATTTGCTTCACAGAAACGCTGTCTACAGGAGTTCCGGCAGATGAAATATACCTTTTATTGTGCTTTGATTGCTATTAGCTTTCAGGCCGGAAAAGATCTACCCACGTCGCTTCCTCAGTACCAAATCTCCTCACAAAGGCTGTTGTATTACCAACTGTGGCATTTCGTTTTGATGTACGTTCAAAAAACGCAGCCTCCCACATTCAACCCCTTTTACTCGTTGTAAAAAGTGGCGTGGTGTACCGTCGACATAAACCTGAAGCGTTTTTCCAGAAAAGAACTATTCGCATTTTGCATTTCAATCGTATCGCGGCAGGTATTCATGCGTCTCTGTTTTTGTTTGGGGGTCAAAGATTGCGGGAAAAACTTTGCACACACTTTTCTCTTCTTTGAAAAATTCTGGACAATGTCTTGAACGTTTGATTTAGAGATGTTGCTCCACTGCGAATTGTGACGGAACAACTGTTATGTGACTAAATTAGTAAGGAAGCGTGAAGGTAACATTTTTTCTAAGTTCGAAGAGCCGGCATTACTCAGTCACGTGGAAATACCGCCAGCCGGCATCAGCGAAGGGTAGACATTTCGACACCGTTATTGGATCAGAAAGACAGCCACCTCTACATTTCTGAGAGAAATTGCGACCAAATCATCAGAAAATGGTTAGAACAGTGCAGACATAACCACCTTCGTTACTCTCGTAACAAGAGAGGCACTAAGTAGGAGGCAACAACACCTAGCAGGAGTTTGACTAAGCAGTAAATTCGTTAAGCAAATGCAGCGGAACTGAAGATTGCTGATTATTCGGGAAGAGCAGAATCAATTCTATCATTACGAATGACGTCGTAGGGCAGAGTCTATCCTTGGCAACATAAATACGCCATCAAATGGTTCAAATGGCTCTCAGCACTATGGGACTTAACAGCTGAGGTCATCCCTAGAACTTAGAACTAATTAAACGTAACTAACCTAAGGACATCACACACATCCATGCCCGAAGCAGGATTCGAACCTGCGACCGTAGCGGTCACGCGGTTCCAGACTGAAGCGCCTAGAACCGCTCGGCCACTCTGGCCGGCAATACGCCATACCCACTAACTTTTGGCACTCGGTCAGTAGGATCGATAGCCTTCATGTCTTTCGCACTCGTCCGCAGCTCGTGGTCGTGTCGTAGCGTTCTGGCTTCCCACGCTCGGGTTCCCGGGTTCGATTCCCGGCGCGGTCAGGGATTTTCTCTGCCTCGTGATGACTGGGTGTTGTGTGCTGTCCTTAGGTTAGTTAGGTTTAAGTAGTTCTAAGTTCTAGGGGACTGATGACCATAGATGTTAAGTCCCATAGTGCTCAGAGACATTTCTTTCGCACTCGATTCTCTGTTTGTGGTATGGTAACATCTTGTATTTTCGGTAATAAATGGAATAATTCTCAAATTGTTTTATTGCTTCTAACGACATCGCATTAGTCCTCGGCCTGCATCTGGACGAATTAGTAGGGGTTTCTAGCCCGGCAGAGGGCGACCCCTACACAATGTTGACACACTAGTGTCGTACGGCCGCTACTTAACACTGCATGCACCTAACAGACTTGTCGAGTGCACATCTGTTGTTTACATTTGATCGTTGCAGATAACACCGTAGTTAGAACGCTGACATCACTTATACACCAGCAGTATTATCGGTCTTGGAAGTCTTAGTACCGATGTTGTATGTCCTCCCGGGCGTTAGGCTCGACATTTCGCTGCGCAAGGCCCTTTTATTTTATTTGATTTACACGTCAAGTTCCGTAGGAGCAAATTGAGGAGCAAATCTCCAAGGTCGTGAAAAGTGTCAGTACGTGAAATTACAACATAAAAGTAATAACAGAAAAAAATGAATGTTCATGAACCTGAAAAAAGTCAGTCCATAAGTTTAAGTAAACGCTGTCAGCAGTACAATAAGAATCAGCTTAATTTTCCAAAGAACTCCTAGACAGAATAGAAGGAGTGACCCATGAGGAAACTCTTCAGTTTCTATTAGAAACTGCGTGGATTACTGCTAAGATTTTTGAATTCGAGTGGCAGCTTATTGATAATGGATGCAGCAGTATACTGCACACCTTTTGCACAAGAGTTAAGGAAGTCCGATCCAAATGCAGGTTTGATTTCTGCGAGTATTAACCGAGTGAAAGCTGCTCATTCTTGGGAATAAACTAATATTGGTAACAAGAAACGACAATAAGGAATATACATATTGAGAGGCCAGTGTCAAAATACCCAGACTCGCAGATATCGACAGGAGGTCGAGTTACCCCAAAATAAAATACCATACGACATAAGCGAATGAAAATGAGCAAAGTAGACTAATTTTCGTGTCGAACGATCACTCACTTCTGATACCGATGGAATAGTAAAAATGGCTGTATTAAGTCTTTGGACAAGATCCTGAACGTGGGATTTCCACGACAGCTTACTATCTATCTGAACACCTAGAAATTTGAACTGTTCAGTTTCACTAATCATATGCCCGCTCTGTGAAATTAAAACGTCAGGTTTTGTTGAATTGTGTGTTAGAAACTGTAAAAACTGTGTCTTACTGTGATTTAGCGTTAGTTTATTTTCTAAAAGCCATGAACTGAGGTCATTTACTGCACTACTTGAAACCGAGCCAACGTTGCACACAAGATCCTTTACTACCAAGCTACTGTCATCAGCAAACAGAAATATTTTAGAGTTACCCGTAATACTAGAGGGCATATCATTTATATAAATAAGGAACAGGTGTGACCCCAACACTGATCCCTGGGGCACCCCCCACTTGACAGTACCCCACTCAGATCCCACATCACAGCCGTTATCAACATTGTGAATAATGACCTTTTGCTACCTGTTGCTAAAGTAAGAGGTGAACCAATTCTGAGCTACTCCCCGTATTCCGTAACTGTCCAACTTCTGCAGCAACTTCTCAGCCAGTGATTTTGTTATCGGCATGACAATCATGCGGCCCTGATCAATATGCGTAGCAATCTCGCGAAACCATAAATTGCAATCAGCTCAGGCCACGATCTTACCGCTGTCGAATATCGAGACGAGGTGGTAGCTGCTTCTCCTTCTTACTCGAGCCATGACACGATACTTCCACAAATAGCCAACTTTTTTTTTTGTCATCAGACTACTGACTGGTTTGATGCGGCCCGCCACGAATTCCTTTCCTGTGCTAATCTCTTCATCTCAGAGTAGCACTTGCAACCTACGTCCTCAATTATTTGCTTGACGTATTCCAATCTCTGTCTTCCTCTACAGTTTTTGCCCTCTACCGCTCCCTCTAGTACCATGGAAGTCATTCCCTCATGTCTTAGCAGATGTGCTATCATCCTGTTCCTTCTCCTTATCAGTGTTTTCCACATATTCCTTTCCTCTCCGATTCTGCGTAGAACCTCCTCATTCCTTACCTTATCAGTCCACCTAATTTTCAACATTCGTCTATAGCACCACATCTCAAATGCTTCGATTCTCTTCTGTTCCGGTTTTCCCACAGTCCATGTTTCACTACCATACAATTCTGTACTCCAGACGTACATCCTCAGAAATTTATTCCTCAAATTAAGGCCGGTATTTGATATTAGTAGACTTCTCTTGGCCAGAAATGCCTTTTTAGCCATAGCGAGTCTGCTTTTGATGTCCTCCTTGCTCCGTCCGTCATTGGTTATTTTACTGCCTAGGTAGCAGAATTCCTTAACTTCATTGACTTCGTGACCATCAATCCTGATGCTAAGTTTCTACTACTTCTCATTACCTTCGTCTTTCTCCGATTTACTCTCAAACCATACTGTGTACTCATTAGACTGTTCGTTCCGTTCTGCAGATCATTTAATTCTTCTTCACTTTCACTCTCACAACATACAAATGCGATTTCTCTGTATGAGATACACGTTGCGCCAGTTTTCCTTATACACTGCTTTACAACTGCTAAGGAACAGAGGAATTGTTGCACATGAATGAATGCAGGCGATGATAGACGACATAAATCACAGGACATACGTAACGGAGGTGGAGTAGGACATTTATAATGAAAGATGGTAAGGATTGCACCACATGGGAAAGCAGGATAAGAGATATGTTCGTGTTTAACATAGGTCAGACTCTAAACAGAAAGGTTGATATCGGACTCTCAGTAAGAAATTTGCCCTCCTCGGACACCAGTGAAGATGGTGCACCTGTTATTTGTACGTGGAACCAAACTGTTGGGACGTGCTTGGGGATACTGCTGCACTCCTCTCATAGGGCGGGATTCAGTTCTTGCGCGGTTCGGGAAGAGGTGTTCGTTGAGAAATACGTCTGAGAAGGGCATCCCAGGCATACTGTGGGCTTTCAAATAAAAAAATGTGGCCCTCAACTACGTACCCTCTGACTCAGAGGTGAAGTATTGGAAGTTTTGGTTGGTTTCGTTGCCTAGGGGGTGGGATACATAGTAGCCGCATTACATGCCAAATACTGCTGAGTCTACAGTATACAATATGAATAGACACATTAATCGAATGGTCGAAGGTTCCTATGACTGGGAAATTGCGAATTTTAAATGTAACATAGAAATTTATAAATGAAAGACTGCAATTAAATAAAACCCGCCGGTCCTAAAAAAAAATGGTTCAAATGGCTCTGAGCACTATGGGACTTAACTTCGAAGGTCATCAGTCCCCTAGAACTTAGAACTACTTAAACCTAACTAACCTATGGACATCACACACATCCATGAGCGAGGCAGGATTCGAATCTGCGACCGTAGCGGTCGCGCGGTTCCAGACTGTAGCGCCTTTAACCGCTTGGCCACCACGGCCGGCGCCGGTCCTATTTTAACGACTTTAAATGATGAGTACGATAGCAGAAATATTCTTAAGAATGCCGTTTATTTCTGCAAAACACTTACTGGTGTCGATGGTCCAGCAATTAAATACAATGTAAGTTGAATAACAGGGAAAAAATAGATTCCTACTTCACGTAATTAGTTATGAGCAACAACACAGCTCGTGAGATATTCACTTCTAAACGAATGCTACGTCTTCACTGCAGAAGCCACGGAAATCTCACAAGTGCACAAGTCGACGATACGAAATATTTCTTCTCCCGCGACCACGCGCAAACTGCTCAACACTCTCCAAGCATTTCCTGCGACGGCCGTCGCGCCTTCCCTTCCCGCACTCCTCTGTCCTGTGCGACATGATGCTCCTCCCCCACTTCCATACAGTCCCTCCATTGACTTCGGTAGTCGCCTACCGTAGTAACAAGCGCTGTGATTGACTAGAGCGCTCCCGCCATGTCTTCAAGCCAACGCACACTCAAAAAAATGGTTCAAATGACTCTGAGCACTGTGGGACTTAACATCTGAGGTCATCAGTACCCTAGAACTTAGAACTACTTAAACCTAAGTAACCTAAGGACATCACACACATCCATGCCCGAGGCAGGATTCGAACCTTAGGCCTTAGCGGTCGCGCGGTTCCAGACTGAAGCGCCTAGAACCGCTCGGTCACACCGGCCGGCCAACGCACACGCACAAACATATTGAAACACATACGAAATACTGGATTTACATATAAATAACTTGAAATTAAATAAATATTCCTATGGCTGGACCATAAACACGCTCCCACATTATTAAATACATAAACAAATCAAATAAACATATAGCAAAGGAATAGAAACAAAAGTAGGCCAGTAGCCTAATATCTCTCTGCTTTCTAAAACACAGTAAATATTTGACGAATTTCTTCATGAATACTATATATCGGATATAAACAAAGACACAGACGAAAAAATATATTTATAAGCATGCTGCTACCGTTTTTTTTGTGTGTGTGTGTGTGTGTGTGTGTGTGTTTTTTGTGTGTGTGTAACTGTGGAGTACTTATGGCGTGACGCGATCAATAGTAATCGCCCACTTTGACCTCCAATAAATCATGTACTATTCAAGTTACATGCCTGTAATTCATACCAATTTAGGTTTACACTAATAGCTTTCTACAGAAATGTCGATCGACAAAATCTGATGAACCGTTTAGATTTTGGAAATTCGTTGCTGTGTGTTACTTATATAAACTAATAATGATATTGAAAATCTGATTACACCATCAGGATCGTCAGGCAAATAATCGTAATGTACATGTTTCTTTGTAAAGTATCATGATTCCTCTGGCTATTATTAATTCCTACACGAACTGTGAAATGTCTGCTGTTATGGTTTCACCAAGTTCTTCATCTCTGGCACTCCTGGCATACAAATCTCCTTCATCGACACAAAGCACAGACCTCGACACAGCGTCAACATGGAATTCCCAGCCATGCGATCTGCCTGGACGACGCGCTGGGGGCCGGCCGGTGTGGCCGAGCGGTTCTAGGCGCGTCAGTCTGGAATCGCTCTACCGCTACGGTCGCAGGTTCGAATCCTGCCTCGGGCATGGATGTATGTGATGTCCTTAGGTTAGTTAGGTTTAAGTAGTTCTAAGTTCTAGGGGACTGATGACCTCAGATGTTAAGTCCCATAGTGCTCAGAAGCAACCGACGCGCTGGGGCTAACCCTCCTGCTCCAGCTAATGCTCGGCAGCACGCGGTTGCCGACGAGCCCCAGCTTGCCGAGCAGCCCGGGAGGCCACACCAACTCAGATATTTTCAGGGCACCACAACTCGCCCGTTACCTCATAATACGGCTTAGATTTGGGAAGTACGCAGGCCATTCCATACTTCCAAGCCCTCACTTTTCCCGTGTGTCCGACACCTCAATGACCCTATGTGAACGGGTATTGTGGCACATAAACAGAAATTTGAGTCCTACAGCACCTAATAAAATGGTTCAAATGGCTCTAAGCACTATGGGCCTTAACATCTGAGGTCATCAGTCCCTTAGATTTAGAAATATTTAAACCTAACTGAGCTAAGGACACCACACACATCCATGCCCAAAGCAGGATTCGAACCTGCGACCGTAGCAGCAGCGCGGTTCCGGACGGAAGAGTCTAGAACCGCGCAGCCACAGTGGCTGGCGCACCCCTAAAGAGACAGACATGATCCGGAATAATCTCCCTGTAATATCGCTTTTCTGTGGCGGTACCTCGTGCAAAGATAGACAGTGGTGTTCGGCCATTGTGCGTAATACGTGCCTCCACCATATCGCCTAGCCCATGCCGCTGACGTTCATGAACATTCTGTGGTGTGTAATGTGTTCTCCACTTTCTCCACACTAACAGTTGGCCAGAATAACTTGCCACATGGAAGCAAGATTCATCGGAGAACGCCACTCTGGACCACTTTGATGACCCCAGCCAACATGCTGCCTACACCAACAAACTCTTTGTTGACGATGACATGGTTGAAATGGGACGCATTTAACAGGCTTCCGAGCATACGGACTAGCCTGATGTAATTCTCACGAAACGGCTGTGGCAGTAGCGGTTGCAAAGTCTGATGCGATCTGCCTAGGAGTGACTCGCGAGATGACGCTTTTGGATACACCCATTACTGTGGCCACAGTAATGACGCTTTAACCAGCTCCGAACCGTCCAACTGCTCGTCCACGATCGTAAGCATTCAAATCATGTGTTTCCGTACCACATGGAGGGTCGTACTAATCGATTCCACCACCGTCTTCGTAAAACAATCTACTCCATGATCTGTCGAAAACTGCAGTTATCACGTCCCACCTGTCCTTCTACTATGACTGGCAAGGTGTTCCGTAGCAATTGGGAGTTGTTCCTAGGCAAGTGTCAGCTGTTTCTTAGCAGTTATTGTGCAGTGTTTAAAGACTTTAGATGGCTCTACTTCTCACGAAATAAGCATCAAACGAAAAACCTACAAAGAATGAAACTCGTCTAGCTTGAAGGGAGAAACCAGATGGCGCTATGGTTGGCCCGCTAGATGGCGCTGCCATAGGTCAAACGGATATCAACTGCGTTTTTTTTAAATAGGAACCCCCATTTTTTATTACAAATTCGTGTATTACGTAAAGAAATATGAATGTTTTAGGTGGACCACTTTTATCGCTTTGTGATAGATGGCGCTGTAATAGTCACAAACGTACAAGTACGTAGTATCACGTAACATTCCTCCAGTGCGGACGGGATTTGCTTCGTGATTCATTACCCGTGTTAAAATGGACCGTTTACCAATTGCGGAAAAGGTCGATATCGTGTAGATGTATGGATATTGTGATCAAAATGCCCAACGGGCGTGTGCTATGTATGCTGCTTGGTATCCTGGACGACATCATCCAAGTGTCCGCACAGTTCGACGGATAGTTACGTTATTTAAGGAAACAGGAAGTGTTCAAAAAAATGGTTCAAATGGCTCTGAGCACTAGGGGACTCAACTGCTGAGGTCATTAGTCCCCTAGAACTTAGAACTAGTTAAACCTATCTAACCTAAGGACATCACAAACATCCATGCCCGAGGCAGGATTCGAACCTGCGACCGTAGCGGTCTTGCGGTTCCAGACTGCAGCGCCTTTAACCGCACGGCCACTTCGGCCGGCAGGAAGTGTTCAGCGACATATGAAACGTCAACCACGACGTGCAATAAATAATGATGCCCAAGTAGGTGTTTTAGCTGCTGTCGCGGCTAATGTGCACATCAGTGGCAGACAAATTGCGCGAGAATCGGGAATCTCTAAAACGTCGGTGTTGAGAATGTTACATCAACAACGATTGCACCCGTACCATATTTCTATTCACCAGGAAATGCATGGCGACGAGTTTGAACGTCGTGTACAGTTCTGCCACTGGGCAGAAGAGAAATTACGGGACGATGACAGATTTTTTGCACGCGTTCTATTTAGCGACGAAGCGTCATTCACCAACAGAGGGCCGGCCGGAGTGGCCGAGCTGTTCTAGGCGCCACTGTCTTTAACCGTACGACCACTACGGTCACAGGTTCGAATCTGCCTCGGGCATGGATGTGTGTGCTGTCGTTAGATTAGTTCGGTTTAAGTAGTTCTAAGTTCTAGGGGACTAATGACCTCAGAAGTTAAGTCCCATAGTGCTCAGAGCCGTTTGAACCATTTTGAACCAACAGCGGTAACGTAAACCGGCGTAATATGCACTATTGGGCAATAGAAAATCCACGATGGCTGCGACAAGTGGAACATCAGCGTCCTTGGCGGGTTAGTGGATGGTGCGGCATTATGGGAGGAACGATAATTGGCCTCCATTTTATGTATGGCAATCTAAATGGTGCAATGTATGCTGATTTCCTACGTAATGTTCTACCGATGTTACTACAAGATGTTTCACTGCATGACAGAATGGCGATGTACTTCCGACACGATAGATGTCCGGCACATAGCTCGCGTGCGGTTGAAGCGGTATTGAATAGCATATTTCATGACAGGTGGATGGGTCGGCGAAGCACCATACCATGGCTCGCACGTTCACCGGATCTGACGTCCCCGGATTTCTTTCTGTGTGGAAAGTTGAAGGATATTTGCTATCGTGATCCACCGACAACGCCTGACAACATGCGTCGGCGCGTTGTCTATGCATGTGCGAACATTACGGAAGGCGAACTACTCGCTGTTGAGAGGAATGTGGTTACACGTATTGCCAACTGCATTGAGGTTGACGGACATCATTTTGAGCATTTATTGCATTAATGTAGTATTTACAGGTAATCACGCTGTAACAGCATGCGTTCTCAGAAATGATAAGTTCACAAAGGTACATTTATCACATTGGAACAACCGAAATAAAATGTTCAAACGTACCTACGTTGTGTATTTTAATTTAAAAAACCTACCTGTTACCAACTGTTCGTCTAAAATTGTGAGCCTTATGTTTGTGACTATTACAGCGCTATCTATCACAAAGCTAAAAAAGTGGTCCAACTAAAACATTCATATTTCTTTGCGTACTACGCGAATATGTAATAAAAAATGGGGGTTCCTCCTTTTAAAAAAAACAGTTGATATCCGTTTGAACTATGGCAGCGCCATCTAGCGGGCCAACCATAGCGCCATCTGGTTTCCCCCTTCAAGCTAGACAAGTTTCGTTCTTTGTAGTTTTGTCGTTTGATGCTTATTTCGTGAGATATTTGGTCCTGTAAGGGTCAAGGGACCACCGCGTATATACCCACTTTGGGCGGTGAGCTGAAATGTTAATCATTTTCCTGTCCAAAAAATCTCAAGTCAGTTTCTCATTTGCTGAATGCAGCCTTCGTGGTGCTGAAATTTTAATGGCTAGAAGACCAACGTCGGAGATAACGTTATGACAGAGTAATTAAGAAAAGTAAAAGTAATACCGCAATTAAAGTAGCGCGTAGTTACGCAGCAGCAAGATCCACCCCAGCGTGGAGAATATAGTTTGCGAGTAGCTGGAACTAGTTTCAGGAGTGTCCTTGACAGGAGAGCTGTCGGTTCAGTGCTGGCAGTCGGTATCGGCTGGTGTTTCCCCAGGCGCCCCTGTCCTTTGGTGTCCTCTAGCCCTCGCCTCCGACAGCTTAGTAATCGCTCTGAGAATAAACGGCGACCTTGACTGCCGGTGTCGGACCGGGCCGGGTCGCAGTGTGCTCCGAGAAACGGCGTGCAGAGTGAGCGGTTGCCAATCACCGCCTGCGACGCTTTGGCCAGGGCGCGTCGCAGCGGCTTCCTCGGACCGGCGCGCTCGGCGACACGTGAAGCTGATTGCGACGCGCCAGCCGCCACTCGGTGTGCACCAGTCGCGTCTCGCCGGAGAGCCGACGTGTTTGCGTGAGGTGGCTCGGCAGTTGCGTCAGCGCAAGCTGATGGCCGGCGCGCGACACGGGCAGGCAGTAACACTGGTTTCGTCACCCACATGTCTCGGAAAGCCCTGTCGCCAGCGTTGCTTAACGCTCAAGGTCACGGTCACACGGCTTCTCGCCTACCCAGTCCTTAATACTCAAAGCTTCTGAGTCACCTTAACTACATCATCTTAACGATGCAAGCCCGCTTGCGACATACCTACCGAATCCAAATTCTGCGAAAAACTCAGTCTAACAGAAAAAGCGAAGCTCCCAGAATACTTGGTCGCATATCAGTGTATACGCACACGCCATCGGTGGTTCTGTAAATAAAGCCGTTCTCTGTGCCAGGCAGAACGACCAGTAATAGACTGCACTAGTCCATTCCTTTTTATTCTTTTTACCAGGCCTGGGCCGGTCGTTGTGGCCGAGCGGTTCTAGGCGCTTCAGTCCGGAAGCGCGCTGCTGCTATGGTCGCAGGTTCGAATCCTGCCTCGGGTATGGATGTGTGTGATGTCCTTAGGTTAGTTAGGTTTAAGTAGTTCTAAGGGGACTGATGATCTCAGATGTTAAGTCCCATAGTGCTCAGAGTCGTTTGAACCATTTGAACCAGGCCTGGTAGAATACCGGGTGATCAAAAAGTCAGTGTAAATTTGAAAACTGAATAAATCATGGAATAATGTAGATAGAGAGGTAAAAATTGATACACACGCTTGGAATGACATGGGGTTTTATTAGAACCAAAAAAAAGTACAAAAGTTCAAAAATGTCCGACAGATGGCGCTTCATCTGATCAGAATAGCAATAATCAGCATAACAAAGGAAGACAAAGCAAAGATGATGTGCTTTACAGGAAATCCTCAGTATGTCCACCATCATTCCTCAACAATAGCTGTAGTCGAGGAATAATGTTGTGAACAGCACTGTAAAGCATGTCCGGAGTTATGGTGAGGCATTGGCGTCGGATGATGTCTTTCATCATCCCTAGAGATGTCGGTCGATCACGATACACTTGCGACTTCAGGTAACCCCAAAGCCAATAATCGCATGGACTGAGGTCTGGGGGCCTGGGACGCCAAACATGACGAAAGTGGCGGCTGAGCACACGATCATCACCAAACGACGCGCGCAAGAGATCTTTCACGCGTCTAGCAATATGGGGTGGAGCGCCATCCTGCATAAACATCGTACGTTCCAGCAGGTGTTTATCAGCCAGGCTGGGGATGATGCGATTCTGTAACATATCGGCGTACCTCTCACCCGCTACGGTAGCAGTTACTGACGTTTTGCTGTCCAGCGCCATCTGTCGGACATTTTGTGAACTTTGTCTTTTTTTTGTTCTAATAAAACCCCATATCATTCCAAGCATGCGTGTCAATTTTTACCTCTCTATCTACAGTATTCTGTGGTTTATTAAATTTTCAAATTTATACTGACTTTTTGATCACCCTGTATATGGTGGACGTGAACAATGTCAGATGTTGAGTGATCACTATGAAGGACACAGTGTCGATGCTTACTTATGTAACGTAACCATTTTTCGCTGAAACTCTCCATTAACATATTTCATAGGTTGATGTGCAAATTCGCTTAAGGGGAGATGGAAGGCAAACGCGCTCAAAAAATCCATTTTCAAATTTTTGTATATTTGAAATGCTCGCTATTTTCTGCGTAAAACAGTTCTTAGTTGATATAAATAGGACAATTTTTTCGTAGGTTATGATAGTTTTCCTGACACTGTGCGATCTAGCATTTAAATGCCACGCCTTCTTCACCATGCAGAGATGGTGCACAGGTTTCTTTTATTCCCTGCACGTTATTTCCTTTTTCTGTTTCTAAATTAGAATGCATTGCGCATGTCTAGAAGAGAATGTGGTCCAGGTTGAGAAGATTATTAAAATAAAAGTCAAAAATATTACTGGAAATGATAAGAAGATAGGTGATAAAGGTCACCTGACAAATGTTGAAATGGATAGATTACATAATTATTGCGGCTTGGTTATAAGAAGAAATGCTGGGAATTTGGAAAACATGAAACGAGATGTATGGTCTATCTTTTTTCAGTAAGCTTTCCACAAATGAAAATGCTCAGCACTGTCTTTGCGCGAATGATCCTGACACTTGATACAACTTATGACCTCAAACATTCTTTTCCTGCAGCAGTAATGAATGAAATAAAACCTACATTTAGATATATTTGTAAAGCCACTTTGTTGAAGAAATGTCTTCATGAGAAATGAATGAATGAATGAATGTGTGAATTCTGTTATTTGCACCCAGTCACCGAAAGCGGTATTTGATCACAGCCCTCAAATTGGGTGTTTATGATGCTGTTTTATGCTTCACTGACGGTGTAACAAGAAAACTGGATGTTTTGGAAGTATTGGGCATAAAATTTAGTAGAAATTCTGCAAAATTCTTGGTGCAAATAGGTAAAGGGAGAATGTGTATAACATAAATTGCTAATTTAAACTGCACGAAAGAAGCTAGGCAAACAAGAACGGAGACCAAGAGAAGAAAAGAAGATCAGTATGATTCAGATGATGCTCAGTGTGGTGCAGGTAAGTAATTCTCATCAATAACTATACTGAACTTTGACTTTTCTCAAAACTACATTTTTTGACTTTGAGGTATCATTATTTCTTAAACAAATTGAATCAGAAAGATGAAATTTGGTCAGTTTGTACTCAGAATGGTAATAAGTTAGTACAAGTAAATTGATAGCCGTCAACCCAACACAAACGGTTTCATAGTAATTAATGTATTAGAAACAGAAAAATTTTATTAGTGAAAGAATAAAACAATTTTTTTTTCAAATCCATAAGCCGTATTTTGTTGATTTTTCTTGTAAATGCAGGCATATACGTTATATACATTCAGTAAAAATTTCACTGTTTTAACACTTATAATTCTTTTGAAAATTGTGTACCTATTCAAAGGGTGAAACAGCATTGGCAGAATAGGGATAAAAATTGCCTTTCCTCTCCCCTTAATCGAATAGTCGTTCAGTACATTCCACTGTAATTGCACTTCTACAATTGCGTTGCCGTGGCTGTTACCTGCTTCGTTTCTGTCTTCCTTATGTAGTTGATGGTGGTTCCGAAGACTGGAAAGCTCACGAGATGGATGCGCGAGGTTAGAGTCTCTGTTACGAAGAATTTGCCGCTGTGAAACTGCAGTGGCCCGCCGTTAGGTAGAGAGCCTGGCGTTTCCATCCCGCAGCAAGGTCTGCAGAAGAGATTGGGAACACATATTCCGCTGTCCGCAAATGCCCTTTCACTCAGGTAAGAGATCTCTATGCTGGTTTGCTTCTCTCCGAGTGTGTGAATGTTCGTTTCGACGCCTCGGAGTGATTTCCAGTTTAAACTCCAGAATACAGCCCGCAGACTGACTCAAACGGACATTTTCAGCAGTTTCATCGCTTTTGCGCTGTGGCTACGTGCAGAACTTTTCATTTGTCCGTCAAGAATCACGTCATAGAGTGGGACAAATCTGGATTTAGCTGCCCACCACTGATCTGTTGACTGAGGTATAATGTGACAGAAAAGAATAGGATATTGTTTAAACACTGTTACGTATTTTTCAGTCGCCAGAACTCTGAATATGTGCGCTTATAGGACAGCCAGTTCTGGCAGCAAGGCGGAGTTTTAGATGGGTCTTACAGAAAACGCTTTAGATATTCGTACAGTGATGACTTTGCTTTAGGCTTTCATCAGGAGAGATGACTGTTGAAACGAGCCTTCCTGTCGCTGGGAAGATGTCTGTACTTCGGTTCTAAGAACTAAAGGAGGGCTGATCTCATATCTTCTAGGCGTTGCTGCCACCAGCCTGTTTATGAACGCACTGTCCGATTGCTAAGACGGCACATCGTCACGACCTGCGAAGCGGTTTAGAAACGAATCTAACTCGCTCCCCTCATGAGGCAAGTCCGCGTCCTTAAAGGTCATGCATCCAGTTTGTCACTCCAAACGCGCATTTTGGCAGACTAATGGTTGAAAGGTCTCTGCTGGATTCCTTTCATGTTAATTTCTTAAATCTGTTGATATTTACGGCATAAATTCCTCTTCTAAATTTACTGTGGCGTTTCTGACTATCTGGGAGGAGACTGAGTAGTGGAACGTGTTACTTTTACGCATAAACAAGAACGATCTGTCACACTACTACACTTTAAAAAACAGTTTATACACTCCTGGAAATTGAAATAAGAACACCGTGAATTCATTGTCCCAGGAAGGGGAAACTTTATTGACACATTCCTGGGGTCAGATACATCACATGATCACACTGACAGAACCACAGGCACATAGACACAGGCAACAGATCATGCACAATGTCGGCACTAGTACAGTGTGTATCCACCTTTCGCAGCAATGCAGGCTGCTATTCTCCCATGGAGACGATCGTAGAGATGCTGGATGTAGTCCTGTGGAACGGCTTGCCATGCCATTTCCACCTGGCGCCTCAGTTGGACCAGCGTTCGTGCTGGACGTGCAGACCGCGTGAGACGACGCTTCATCCAGTCCCAAACATGCTCAATGGGGGACAGATCCGGAGATCTTGCTGGCCAGGGTAGTTGACTTACACCTTCTAGAGCACGTTGGGTGGCACGGGATACATGCGGACGTACATTGTCCTGTTGGAACAGCAAGTTCCCTTGCCGGTCTAGGAATGGTAGAACGATGGGTTCGATGACGGTTTGGATGTACCGTGCACTATTCAGTGTCCCCTCGACGATCACCAGTGGTGTACGGCCAGTGTAGGAGATCGCTCCCCACACCATGATGCCGGGTGTTGGCCCTGTGTGCCTCGGTCGTATGCAGTCCTGATTGTGGCGCTCACCTGCACGGCGCCAAACACGCATACGACCATCATTGGCACCAAGGCAGAAGCGACTCTCATCGCTGACGACGACACGTCTCCATTCGTCCCTCCATTCACGCCTGTCGCGACACCACTGGAGGCGGGCTGCACGATGTTGGGGCGTGAGCGGAAGACGGCCTAACGGTGTGCGGGACCGTAGCCCAGCTTCATGGAGACGGTTGCGAATGGTCCTCGCCGATACCCCAGGAGCAACAGTGTCCCTAATTTGCTGGGAAGTGGCGGTGCGGTCCCCTACGGCACTGCGTAGGATCCTACGGTCTTGGCGTGCATCCGTGCGTCGCTGCGGTCCGGTCCCAGGTCGACGGGCACGTGCACCTTCCGCCGACCACTGGCGACAACATCGATGTACTGTGGAGACCTCACGCCCCACGTGTTGAGCAATTCGGCGGTACGTCCACCCGGCCTCCCGCATGCCCACTATAGGCCCTCGCTCAAAGTCCGTCAACTGCACATACGGTTCACGTCCACGCTGTCGCGGCATGCTACCAGTGTTAAAGACTGCGATGGAGCTCCGTATGCCACGGCAAACTGGCTGACACGGACGGCGGCGGTGCACAAATGCTGCGCAGCTAGCGCAATTCGACGGCCAACACCGCGGTTCCTGGTGTGTCCGCTGTGCCGTGCGTGTGATCATTGCTTGTACAGCCCTCTCGCAGTGTCCGGAGCAAGTATGGTTGGTCTGACACACCGGTGTCAATGTGTTCTTTTTTCCATTTCCAGGAGTGTATGTAATTCATGTCACACAGTCTCATACGGAACCTACATCCGCTTTCTTTTATATACTGTATATGATAAGATACTGTCATCCCCCTTCCCTTCAGTATGAGAGGATGAATGAGCAAATGTATTTCTAGTTGCATGCTTGAGGGTAGCAGACAAGCCTGTCTGCTAGAGAACAGTAGGACCAACCTCGGAACAGGTAGCTACGCTTTCTAAAAGCAGAGAGGTTTCTATTCTTAGTATGGTCCTGTCCATCCCTTGTCATGTTGGTATAGGAAGCTGCCCCTCTGGCCACTTCCGTTTGTATTTGTGAGCCACCCTCAGGAAGGGACCACGGCAGTCTGTCCGCGGCGAGCATCTGAAGTGGTAAGATCTCCGGCTAAGTGCGTGTCTGGTAAGTCCGTAGGACAATGGATTTCTTAAGATCAGCCTAACTGAAAATTTAATCACCTTTATTTCAGGTTTAGCTCTAAAATATCTAATGTTATCTTAAATTGGAACGCAGTGTAATCCGCGTGTGAAGTTCAGAATATCTTCCGGTAGTTGCTTTGTCACTACTTTGTGAGTAAAGTGGAACCACGTGTTGATCAGTAACTCTAACTAAGATCATCAATCTTAAATGCAAATGTGCGTGAGATTATAACGTCTCGTCTTGACAATATTTTTCAATATAGCAACTTTTCTTTATGTTCAACCCACGTGGGGTGTACTTCGTGAGACCAGTACCACGTGCTTATACAACTGTTTGACCCATCAGGTTAATAGTAAGACGATAGTAACCAGTTCGAGGTTTTTCTTTAGTAAATTGCGTTTCGATGTAATTTATTTTAATTATCAAAATTATTGTGGAGTTACACTCTTTGTGTAAACCAAGTTGACCACGTGGAGCATGTGGTGTAAGCATCAAAGTAGCCCTCAGCTATTCTTTTCGGGAAGATTTCACAGAGAGTTAGTATGAATTTAGTATACCAGTGTGTGGTAATTTCACGACGGACAGGATTGCGCTACGAACGTAACTTCTTTGGGTGAAAATTGAATCGGTTGGTTGTGGTTAATTTCCTCTTGCATATGTTTCAACGTTCTTTGTGTGTTATTTTATGAATGCAGTGCTGTATGCAGTCTCCCAATCTTGGCTCCATATTTGATGTGTTCTGTAAGATTACAATCTCACATTTTCACAATCCTAAATAAGGCAACAGTTTAGTTATGAATTAAGTTTAATACGCTGAAATTTCAATGATCAATGTTAAAATAAATTTCCAAATATAAACTGATTTATTTCTTTTTATTTAAATTCTCATATATATATATCACCGGTTATCGTATGACTATTAAAAGATTATAATTAATGTTAGTCTGGTTGGGAATTTGGTAAGCTAGACTGGATACCTGGTGAAACAGTTGCGCAGTAATGCAAAGTTAACTTCCCCAGACAGCTCACAGCTTTTAACCCGCTTTTATTGGCTATCGGCACCGCTTACACCACAAATTAATACAACAACATTACATGGTGTTCGCTCCTATCTTTCTACATCTTATTAACATCCTATGCAGTCACTGGTCGTGTCCACGAAATACTGACGTGACTGTGTTTTATCCTTCCTATCCACCTGTGCCAGGCTTAACTTGAGTTGTATTCCCTTGCCCGATTATTAAGACGACATTAGGTAACTTCCAAATTCAAAGTCAATAAATCTGTAGTGTCTATATGTCTCCACACCCGCTTCCCATTAATACATTCCTGATCAGATAAGACAGAACACATTGAACGACTAGAGAAAGGACGTTGATATTCTGCACAAATGATAGGCATTTGAACCATGTTCGCTCTCGGGTTGAAGGTCAACTTCGATATCAGGGCTCATCTCCACCTACGGGTAAAATGAACCTGCGGCTCTCGTTGTCGCTATAAACCGAAGGTAATGGAGCAGTGTGACTTGAGAAGATGTACAGGATGCCTCACAGACATGTGTGTGAACCGTTCTTGACATCAGTGTGTTTGAAAGAGGGCGTATTATTGGCATGAGGGAATGTGAGACATCCATCCGGGATATTTCGACTCTTATGAGATGAAGTATTTAGACAGTAAAACGCGTGTGTGCAGAATGGTTCACGGATGGCCGTAGAATACGATGAGATGGCTCAGGTCACATCACCCAGACTACTCACTCGAGGAGACCAACACATCATCCAAATGACACTGTAGAACCGATCTGCATACTTCTCGGCTCTGTCGCAACGGTGCATTATTGTAACATATCATAAACTATCAGGTGTGACAGTCCTTCGCTGTTTATTATGACATGCGCGTCGTCCATTTTTCCGCCTACCTTTGTCGAATGAGCAGTTACGGACTAGACGGCAATGGAGTATGAAACGAAGTCACTGGGGCAGGAATGACACAGAACCGGGTTAGAGAATTACCATCCCATACGTTAGTCTGCCGTTAACTATACAACACAAACGGCTGCATTTGGAGTGATGCTGTCACCAGAAAGCATGAGTTCTGATAAATAGCATAATTTTCAACGACGAATCGCGGTTCTGCTCCACGCCAGACGACAATCGGAGTGTACGGCAACGACTCAGGGAGACGTCCCATTATTCCAAAGCTTTGAGGAGACACAACTGTGTTAATTCTGGCGTCATGGTGTAGGGAGCCAATGGCTATAACGTCAGGTTATGGCTGGTAGTGCTCGAGGGTACTCTGATGGTACGACGTTAGTTACGGACATCCTGCGTCCTCCTCTGTTACTTCTCACTGGACAGAATAGTGGTGTCAATTTTCAACAGGGCAAGGCTCGTCCAGGGATGACACGTGACTCTATGACCTGCCTGCGTGATGTTGAGGCACTACCGTGCAATATCCCCAAATATATCCCAAACAGGACATGACTGCACCAGCTCGGATGTCAGCTCCGTCGCTGTGCCAATATCCAGGTTATCAATGACCAGTTACGAAAGTTGGCGGGCCGTCTTGCCTCAGGACACGATACAACGGCTGTATGATACCCTCCACAACCGAATCAGTGCATGCATCCAAATTATAGGGTGCGTGACGTCATGCTGATAAGTGTGCTTGTACTGCCAATTTCTTAGTAAATTTGCCCGGATTTTATAAAAACTGAAGTAGCATCATAAACCCCTTCAACTCTTGAGGCTTCGTTTTCTTCTCACCCCCCCCCCCTCCCTTCTGAGGGTTTCAGTTTTTGTGTCAGGCAGTTTAATAAGTCAAAAAATACTCTTCAACTAAGAGCGCTAATACAATACAAAATCCTCCGAGTTATTCAACCTCTCATCTTCATTATTATCAACGTTGGCGACGATGAAGTCACTTTCACGTAAACACATCAGGTTTCCTCCGCGAAGCTGTTAAAATCTTCAGAAACTTATTTCAACACGACGTTATCACATGGCAGACTCAGCTTCGTACGCCAGTTTTAATGCTAAGTTAATCCCTAGTCTCACTTCATTACTTTAGTCGTATTTCGGTTTACTCTCAGTTCATATTGAGTTCGCGCCATTCAACAGGTCCTGTAACTTTTTCTCACTTTCACTGAGGATAGCAATTTCGTCACTGAATCATATCACCGATATCACTGATCATCCAGAATTCTGAGCCCACATCTCAATCTTACCTTTATTTCCGTAACTACTTCTTCGATATATCGACTGAACAGTAGGGGCAAACACTACAGCGATCTCTTGCACTGTTTCTAATCCGAGCACTTCGTTCTTAGATTCCGTTGAGCAACTTGACCAATGTTTCTCACGTTATTTTAAAAATTCCCAAGGAAAGTTATCAATACCGTCCGCTTTATTTGATCGCAACTCTTCAAAAACTCTGTTAAATCCTGACGCTAATACTGGACCTCCATCTTCTCCACATGGACTCCTAATGTTGACGCCTTTGGTTTTAATTTCATCGAAGGTTGTTTTGACTTTTCTATATACTGAATTAGTCTTCCTGAACACCATTTCTTTTACGATTTCTAAACGTTTTCGTGTAGCATTTTGTCTTAGCTTCTCTGTCTTCGTATTTATTTCGTTCCTACGTGACATACAGTATATTGTTGTATTCCCTTTTCCGGAATATTTTTATTCTTTGATGAATCGAAATATTTCTTCTTTTATAGAAGGTATCTTCGGCATTTACTTTCCTCGTGCCTGTATTTGTCTGTCCAACTTCTGCGGTACACCTTTTTAGAGATGTCCATTCCTCTTAAACTGAACTGCCTACTGTGTTACTTCTTATCGCGTTATCCACATCTTTAACGAACTTCTCATTAGTCCTCACTACTTCAGTACCCCACTTCTTTCCACACTGATTCTTGCGGGAGAGCCTCTTAAATTTCAGGCTTGTCTTCATCATTCCTAAAATGAATCTGTATCTGCTCCTAAGTACTCCGTACTATCTAGTATCTCATTTTGAAATGTCTGTCTCAAAATGATATAATCCTGCTGAAATCTTTCCTTCTCTCCACGATGTTTCCAAATATACCTCTTCATCTTGTAATTTATGAATAGAGTATTCGCTATTACTCACAGAAGTATATTGCAAAACTCAATGAGCCTTTTTCCTCTCGCTTTCCTACTACCAAGCCCGTATTCTCCTGTTCCTTCCCGTACTACTGTGTTTCAGTAATCCAAGATTATTAGATATTATCACCTTTTACCTGCTGAGTTACATGTTTAATATCGGCATATACTTTCTCTACCTCTTCATGTTCTGCTTGTGATGTCAGTATGTACGAGGTGCATTCCAGTTCTAAGGCCTCCGATTTCTTTTCTAATTAACTACTCACCCGAAATCGATGAAACTGGCGTTACTTCTCGACGTAATCGCCCTGCAGACGTACACATTTTTCACAACGCTGACACCATGATTCCATGCCAGCGGCGAAGGCTTCTTGAGGAGTCTGTTTTGACCACTGGAAAATCGCTGAGGCAATAGCAGCACGGCTGGTGAATGTGCGGCCACGGTTGCAAAAAGCCTAAAGTCACTAGGAGCCAGATCAGGTGAGTAGGGAGCAAGAGGAATCACTTCAAAGTTGTTATCACGAAGAAACTGTTGCGTAACGTTAGCTCGATGTGCGGGTGCGTTGTCTTGGTGAAACAGCACACGCGCAGCCCTTTCCGGACGTTTTTGTTGCAGTGCTGGAAGGAGTTTGTTCTTCAGAACATTTTCGTAGGATGCACCTGTTACCGTAGTGCCCTTTGGAACGTAATGGGTAAGGATTACGCCCTCGCTGTCCAAGAACATGGACACCATCATTTGTTCAGCACTGGCGGGTACCCGAAATTTTTTTGGTGGCGGTGAATCTGTGTGCTTCCATTGAGCTAACTGGCGCTTTGCTTCTGGATTGCAAAATGGCATCCACGTCTCATCCATTGTCACAACCGACGAAAAGAAAGTCCCATTCATGCTGTCATTGTGCGTCAACATTGCTTGGCAACATGCCACACAGGCAGCCATGTGGTCGTCCGTCAGCATTCGTGGCACCCACCTAGATGAAACTTTTCGAATTTTCGGGTCGTCATGCAGGATTGTGTGCACAGAACCCACAGAAATGCCAGCTCTGGAGGCGATCTGTTCAACAGTCATTCGGCGATCCCCCAAAACAATTCTCTCCACTTTCTCGATCATGTCGTCAGACTGACTTGTGCGAGCCCGAGATTGTTTCGGTTTGTTGTCACATGATGTTCTGCCTTCATTAAACTGTCGCACCCACGAACGCACTTTCGACACATCTATAACTCCATCACCACATGTCTCCTTCAACTGTCGAATTTCGATTGGTTTCACACCACGCAAATTCAGAAAACGAATGATTGCACGCTGTTCAAGTAAGGAAAACGTTGCCATTTTAAGTATTTAAAACAGTTCTCATTCTCTCCGCTGGCGGTAAAATTCCATCAGCCGTACGGTGCTGCCATCTCTGGGACGTATTGACAAGGAACGCGGGCTCATTTTAAAACAATGCGCATGTTTCTATCTCTTTCCAGTCCGGAGAAAAAAAATCGGAGGCCTTAGAACTTGAATGCACCTCGTATACCTGAACTGTTGTTGGCTACACAGTTTGTTGCCAGTTGTGATGAGGACAACACTACCGCTGAACTTTAACTGTAACTCTTTCTCTGTCCCTTTTTCCTACTCATAATGAATCCTACTACCGTTGGAAGGTACGTGTGTATGAAGAAACATAGTTTACTCTCATAGATAGTGACAAATATCTCTTGATACTTTGAAGACATGGAGAATATAAATTTCTGGTACCTCAGAGAACAAACTAACGCTATCTGATTCTAGAAGAAGTAGAAAATAGTCACAAAGCAACGAAGAGAAATGGAAACCTGTACATCTAATGTGTAGTACACAAATGATTAGGTTCTTGAACGTCTTGGAACATTCGTTAGCTTTCCGCTTATAGTGCCCAGCCGTGAAGTTTCCGATTTTGTGAGTGCATAAATTCAGAATGCAGAAAACACTCAGGTTTCAAAATGATCAGTTGCAATCCCAATTAGCTTCGTGCATAACATTGTGTTAGACACACTGACGTGGCAAAAATTATGGGATACTTCCTAATATCGTGTGGGACATACTTTTTCACGGTGAAGTTCGGCAACTCGACGTGGCATGGATTCAAAAAGTCGTTTGGAAGTCCCCTGCAGAAATATTCAGCCATGCTGCGTCTGTAGCCGTCCATAGTTGCGGAAGCGTTGCCAGGGAAGAATTTTTTGTACAAACTGACCTCTCCATTATGTCCTATAAATCATTCGCTCGAATTTTCCAGAATATTCTACAAACCATTCGCGAACAGTTTTGGCCCGGTGACATGCTGCATTGTCATCCATAAAAATTGCATCGTTGTTTGGGAAGATGAAGTCCATGAATGATTGCAAATTATTTCCAGGTAGGCGATCATTTCCAGTCAATGATCGCTTCAGTTGGACCAGAGGATGCAGTCCAGTCCACGCAAACACAGCTCAGACCATTATGGAGACCCCACCAGCTTGCACAGTGCCTTGTTGACAACTTGAGTCCATGGCTTCGTGTGGTCTGCGCCACACTCGAACCCTACCAACAGTTCTTACCAACTGAAATCGAGACTCGTCTGACCAGGCCACGGTTTTCCAGTCGTCTATGGTACAACCGATATGGTCACGACCCAGGAGCGGCGCTGTAGGCGATGTCGTGGATGCCAGCAAAGGCTTCGCGTCGGTCGTCTGCTGCCATATCTCTTTAACGCCAAAATTCACCGCACTGTCCTATCGGATACTTTCCCACATTGATCAAATGGTTTAAATGGTTCTAAGCACTATGGAACTTAACATCTGAGGTCATCAACCCACTATACTTACTACTTAAACCTAAGGACATCACACATATCCATGCCCGAGGCAGGATTCGAACCTGCGACCGTAGCAGCACTGCGGTTCCGGACTGAAGCGCTTATAACCGCTCGGCCACAGCGGCCGGTCCACATTGATCTCTGCGATTATTTCATGCAGGGTTGCTTGTTTGTTAGCACTGACAACTATACGCAGATGCCACTGCTTCCTTTCGTTAAGTGATGGCCATCGGTCACTGCATTGACAGTGGTGAGAGGTAATGCCTGAAATTTGGTATTCTGGCAAACTCTTGACACTATGGACCTCGGAACATTCAATTCCCTAAAGATTTCTGAAATGTAACGTCCCAAGTCTCTAGCTGCAAATATCATTCGGCGTTCAGCGTCTGTTAATTCCCTTCGTGAGGACATTATCACCTCGGCAATGCCGGCCGGAGTGGCCGAGTGGTTCTAGGCGCTGCAGTCTGGAACCGCGCGACCGCTACGGTCGCAGGTTCGAATCCTGCCTCGGGCATGGATGTGTGTGATGTCCTTAGGTTAGTTAGGTTTAACTAGTTCTAAGTTCTAGGGGACTGATGACCTCAGAAGTTAAGTCCCATAGTGCTCAGAGCCATTTGAACCATTTTAAACCTCGGCAACCTTTTCACGTGAATCATCTGAGGAGAGATGACAGCTCTGCCAATGCACTGCCCTTTTATACCCTGTGTACGCGGTACTATGTATCCATCTGTATATGTGCATGTCGCTATCCCATAAAGTTCGTCACATCAGTGTAAGTGAGGCAGTGCAATACGGCGTGTCGTAACAGCAACCAGTGGCCCAGCATAGGAAGCACCTGAAACTTAATTAGTATGCAGGGGGATTTTACTTATTATTACTTGTAATTCTCAGTGCCAGCTCTGCAGTTGAGAGGCGATTAGTTAGCGTAACCGTGGCTCAAATAGTTAACTTTCATAACAAAAGAAGACGACACCTCACCAGCGTGGCATGTTCAAGTAGATCAGGCACAAAGGGTTCACAAGATGTTTTTGGGGTGTTCCAGCCTACATTCAACTTTACAAACCAAGGCAAGTTCGTCTGAAATACTTGGTTCTGTACCTGGTAATATTAGTCTTCACTTCAGGAAAAGACATCTTTGAACAATAGCAGGGAATTAAGTAAACCAATCAGCGAAGTAAAAATCTGCTTCCAAACAGTTCGCGATAGGAACTTTCGAGCGTCTATTGCACTATGCGGATAAAAGTGATCGAATACGGAGTGACAAAAGCGAATTCCAAACTAATCTCGACACGCAGAACTAATCTTCATCTCAGTAAATAGGTTGAGTTGGTCTCACTCGCTTATTTCTGAATATCAAACCTGCTCAAAAGCGTGGATCCCAGCCAAACGAAAGCAGTTTCCTTCTCACCATCAGAAACACAGCACAAAGTGTCTCCTCTGCTTTCCCATACCAGGTCCAGACAAGAAGTGACCAAGAGTAGTGGCAATGGCTGTCTTCGTGACAGTGAGCAAAAGAAGCAGTTACTGAAGGGCTGATATCGATATATTCAAACTGGCCAGAGCAAAATACACAAAAATACAAAATATTCGAATGAAGAACAATTTCCACCGTAAGTAACATAGTAGTAGCTTGGTGTTGAGGAGCAGCTTAAAGCAATTAATAAAGGTAAGTCTTCTGGTCCAGACAGCTTACCATTAGGTTCCTTCCAGAGTATAGTGATAGAATAGCCCCACACTTAGCTATCGTTACAACCTCTCGCTCCACGAAAGATTCACATAGGTCACACCAACACTCAGGGAACAAAACAGGAGTAATCTGATGAATTGTTGACCCATATGACTGACGTCGATCCGCAGTGCGATTTTAAAACATTTACTGTGTTCGAAAATTATGAATTACCTCGAAAAATAATGCTTCATTGACAAATAGTTAACACGGATTCAGAAGATATCGTTCTTGTGAAACACAACTAGCTCTTTATTTGCGCGAAGTAGTAAGTGCCATCGATAGGAAATCTCAAACTGATTCCGTTTCTCTAGACTTTCATAAGACTTTTGACATCGTTCCTCACAAGACAGTACTAATAAAATTGCTTGTCTACGGGGTATCGCTTCAGTTGTACGACTCAATTTATGATTTGCTGTCAGAAAGGTCACAGTACATAATAATCGACGGAAAACCATCTTGTAACACAGAAGCGATACCCGGCGATGTTCAAGAAAGTGCTATAGGTTCAAATGGTTCAAATGGCTCTGAGCACTATGGGACTCAACTTCTGAGGTCATCAGTCCCCTACAACTTAGAACTACTTAAACCTAACTAACCTAAGGACATCACATACACCCATGCCCGAGGCAGGATTCGAACCTGGGACCGTAGCGGTCGCTCGGTTCCAGACTGTAGCGCCCAGAACCGCTCGGCCACACCGGCCAGCTAAAGTGCTATAGGCCCTCTGCTGTTCCTAATCTATATAAATGATTTAGGAGACAATCTAAGTAGCCAGAACTGAGCAGCTGTCTCTGATTGTTTGCAGATGATGCTGAGATTTGCCGTCTATTGAACTCATCAGGAGATCGGAATCACTTGCAAAATGACTTAGATACGATATCTGTATGGCGCGAAAAGTGACAATTTTCTCTCAATAAGGAGAAGTGTGAGGTCATTCACATGACTGCGAAAAGCAGTCTGTTAAATTGTAACTACACGATAAATCACATGAATCTAAAGACGATCAGTTCAACTAATTACCTAGGAATTTCAGTTACGAAAAATAGGTCGTTTTGTATTACCGTGAAATAGATTTGAGAGTACCACGAATATGATAAGCAAGTCGTTTTTCTTTGCTGCAAGATCTTTTCATGAAATTTCAATGATCAACTTTCTCACATACAGTGGAAAATATTTTATTGTCGCCAACCTACAAAAGGGAGAAATGGTTAATGTAATAAAGTAGGAGAAATCAGAGCTCATACAGAAAGATTTAAATGTTCATTTTTCCCACGCACTGTTAGTATCTAAAGAACTCTTTTCAAAGCACTTAAATGTAAATTTCATAGTAGTCATGCAGATTTTTAGATGTGGAAATGAAAGCGCTAACAGCCACTTTTCACCGCCACCCCATTTTCTGCGTCTGTGACTTTACTCTGTATTCGCCTGACCAGAAATCCTTACCTTCTTTCCATTTCGCTTCACTGAACCGCACAGTAACTGTACTGAACCTTTGCATTATCCTCTACAGACTTTCGAGGGATAAGCCACAATCCTGCCGTAGTCGAATCCGACGCGTGCTGGTAAATGTTTGTCCTTGCTCTAGGCATGACGTGATATTCTCACAAAATACGAACACACAAATGCGTTTTCTGAATGAAAAACGCGCTGCGTAAACAGGTTACTGTTACATACTTTGTACAGCTGCAATGAAGTGCTCATGATTTACATAGCCAAAGATTTAGTACAGTTCATGCCAATTTGACGTTTGTTGCATGCTACGTTCGTGGTATTGCAGTTTTAATGACCACTTGTGTAGTACAGTCAAACTCGTTACCATTGGCTTTCGCTTTCTAATTGCTGTCTCTTTGTTACCGCTGACGTTGGAGATGCGTCATTATCTCTTTAATGCCGGGGCAACAAGCAGCGTGGGAGCGCCCTGAACGGCGGTCGTGTCAGCTGTGTTTACGCCTCCCAGTTAATCGTGCATTGCTCTCGCCGTTATCGGTCGAGAGCCAGCGTTGCTCCCCGAGTGCAGCGGTGCAAAGGCGAACACGTGTCACGCTCCACCGCTAAACGTCCATTGTATACTTGTGTGTTCAACTGTCTGGGTCGACAAATGTAAAGAAGCATTCAGTAGCACAAAGGCGTCTTTTGACAACATGTGTGGCTCGTCTCGAAGACGAAGGAAATGTAATACAATGTCTTCCTTCCGTTTTTAGGCATTGTTCTGTAACTAAAAGTTTATTCTATTGATGGTCTCTTCCGTCACATTTGGTAGAACAATTTCAATCTGAGAAAAAAGGGACTTTGGATTTATTCCAGTAATACGAGGTGCATTCAAGTTCTAAGGCCTCCGATATTTTTTCTATTTAACTACTCACCCGAAATCGATGAAACTGGCGTTACTTCTCGACGTAATCGCCCTGCAGACGTACACATTTTTCACAACGCTGACGCCGTGATTCCATGGCAGCGGCGAAGGCTTCTTTAGGAGTCTGTTTTGACCACTGGAAAATCGCTGAGGCAATAGCAGCACGGCTGGTGAATTTGCGGCCACGGAGAGTGTCTTTCATTGTTGGAAAAAGCCAAAAGTCACTAGGAGCCAGGTCAGGTGAGTAGGGAGCATGAGGAATCACTTCAAAGTTGTTATCACGAAGAAACTGTTGCGTAACGTTAGCTCAATGTGCGGGTGCGTTCTCTTGGTGAAACAGCACACGCGCAGCCCTTCCCGGACGTTTTTGTTGCAGTGCAGGAAGGAATTTGTTCTTCAAAACATTTTCGTAGGATGCACCTGTTACCGTAGTGCCCTTTGGAACGCAATGGGTAAGGATTACGCCCTCGCTGTCCCAGAACATGGACACCATCATTTTTTCAGCACTGGTGGTTACCCGAAATTTTTTTGGTGGCAGTGAATCTGTGTGCTTCCATTGAGCTGACTGGCGCTTTGCTTCTGGATTGAAAAATGGCATCCGCGTCTCATCCATTGTCACAACCGACGAAATGAAAGTCCCATTCGTGCTGTCGTTGCGCGTCAACATTGCTTGGCAACATGCCACACGGGCAGCCATGTGGTCGTCCGTCAGCATTCGTGGCACCCACCTGGATGACACTTTTCGCATTTTCAGGTCGTCATGCAGGATTGTGTGCACAGAACCAACAGAAATGCCAACTCTGGAGGCGATATGTTCAACAGTCATTCGGCGATCCCCCAAAACAATTCTCTCCACTTTCTCGATCGCGTCGTCAGACCGGCTTGTGCGAGCCCGAGGTTGTTTCGGTTTGTTGTCACACGATGTTCTGCCTTCATTAAACTGTCGCACCCACGAACGCACTTTCGACACATCCATAACTCCATCACCACATGTCTCCTTCAACTGTCGATGCATTTCAATTGGTTTCATACCACGCAAATTCAGAAAACGAATGATTGCACGCTGTTCAAGTAAGGAAAACGTCGCCATTTTAAGTATTTAAAACAGTTCTCATTCTCGCTGCTGGCGGTAAAATTCCATCTGCCGTACGGTGCTGCCATCTCTGGGACGTATTGACAATGAATGCGGCCTCATTTTAAAACAATGTGCATGTTTCTATCTGTTTCCAATCCGGAGAAAAAAAATCGGAGGCCTTAGAACTTGAATGCACCTCGTATAGGGTCCAGTTACATTAATGTGACCATCGACTGCGTTTGAGGGCAACATTCTACAACCAGTCACAGACAGCAGATCGCAGCACTACCAGTGGAGGGTATTGAGAGCTAGCTTCTCAGGATGGGGCAGGATAAAGTTATGATTGTGGATGGCTGGTTCAAATGGCTCTGAGCACTATGGGGCTTAACATCTGGGGTCATCAGTCCCCTAGAACTTAGAACTAAAATCTAACCAACCTGAGGACATCACACACTTCCATGCCCGAAGCAGGATTCGAACCTGCGAATGTAGTGGTCGCGCGGTTTCAGGCTGAAGCGCCTAGAACCGCTTGACCACATCGGCCGGCAGCTGAAAGCCTGAATTAGAAAATTACAAATGTCCCTAAAACAAACATCACAAACTAAAGAATCAGGACAAGTAGTTCTCCGCAAGTGTTCCAAGGGTCGCCCTGGGAAGGTTACTCAAACGTAAGGTAAGGTGAGACAGGCAGTCAGGAGTTGTACTCACGTAACGGGATGGCAACTCAAACTAGAGGCAGCTTAAGCGCCGACCGACCAACTAACAAATCCGCCTAACGTCCGATCACTTGTACAACAATGGAATATTTTTATGTCAAGGGCGAAGGCACAGACAACACTACGTCTTCAAAAACACCCATTGCCGATGGACACACTAGAACCAAGGTAGACCCCCCCAACGCCCCCCCCCCCCCAAAAAAAAATTATGGACAGTACAATACAAGAGGCTGACGAACTACACACTGTGTCGGACAGCTTCAACACGACAACGAAAGGTACACTGCCATAAAACCTCCAGGGCAGGTAACTGGGGCATTAGCGGCCACAAGGCGCAAAATACTGCTGGTTGCACTTCACTAAAAAGAATAATAGTAAACTCAATGATGAATAGCAAATTTCACCGCCTACAAACACTTCACTCGTTGCCGCCAGGCTCAGCAGCCCTGGGAGCAACAACCTGCTGACCAACGGCGAGATATCAGAATAGTCGAGCAGTTCATTCTTCACTCAACGTAAACGTCCAGGGTACGGCGTCGTCGCTCTCGCAGCTACCCCTCCTCGATCCGGCAGTGGCAGCACGGCGCCAGCGGCCCCAGCTTGCCCTCACGCTGCACGGACCTGCCCGCTGCTGCACCCCCAACCGACCTGATATCCGTGCGCAACTCCCACTACCAAATCCAGTATGCAGTGTACAGGTGCTGACAGATTGAGTACGGGAGTCCTTTATTTTCAGTAGAAGAAAATGGAATTTTTTTTTTTAAATGCGTGAGCTATGGATGGCAATGGATCTTCACAAAGCCGTGCGCGGGCCCTGGGTTGGCGACACATCAGATTTTTCCAGTATGTGCCGCTATCCCACGGCTTGTTCACGTGCTCGACGAACAAACAACCTGTCTGCTGACGGGGTGACGCTTAGGGAAGCGTTGCTTGCCTGGGCAGAGCTCCTACAGCAGCCAATCAGAAAGGTCCAGGAGATCACGCGTGAGCGCCCACCGCGCCGAGCTGCGCGAAAGAGGCGTTTGGATCGCCCTTTTTTGCTGACAGGCCCCCGACGAGATCAGACGCATTGGCCGGTTGCCTCCGTGCAATTTTCGTGCCCCGGCTCAATCTGTTTCCGCCTTAGGGCCGCTAAACTCAAATAATGTACCCCTGCTAGGTCAGTCAGTAAATGTTTTCTCAATAAACGGGAGGCAGTTTGACGACCTGAGTTGAAAAATTAACACTTGTTCTTTTTCAGACCCCACTTGCACCTCAGCCACATCCTGACATGCACAGCAGGCAGCATTAAAATAACTGCTCAATCAAAACCACAAGATACACATGGATCTGGGAAAAGAATTCCACCAACAGCTCATAATACTAAAACCAGTCACTGTGAAACAATGCGGACGAATTAAGTCGGCACAAACACAGAGAAGCCTGAAGCGGTCGGAAGACCAAATGCGCGTCGTCCGCTGCGACGAGCGACCGAACGACCAACCAACGGTCGTCTCCACTCAAGTCAGGCACGGGAAAGATCCCAGTATAAACCGTCCACTGACAACTACACTATTGGCCATTAAAATTGCTACACCAAGAAGAAATGCAGATGATAAACGGGTATTCATTGGACAAATATACTAGAACTGACATGTGATTACATTTTCACTCAATTTGGGTGCATAGATCCTGATAATTCAGTACCCAGAACAACCACCCCTCGCCGTAATAACGGCCTTGATACGCTTGGGCATTGAGTCAAACAGAGCTTGGATGGTGTGTACAGGTACAGCTGCCCATGCAGCTTCAACACGATACCCCAGTTCATCAAGAACAGTGACTGGCATATTGTGACGAGTCCGTTGCTCGGCCAACATCGACCAGACGTTTTCAATTGGTGAGAGACCTGGAGAATGTGCTGGCCAGGGCAGCAGTCGTTCTGTATAGAGAAAGGCCCGTACAGGACCTAGAACATGCGGTCGTGCATTAGCCTGCTGAAATGTAGGGTTTCGCAGGGATCGAAAAAAATGGTTCAAATGGCTCTGAGCACTATGGGACTCAACATCTTAGGTCATAAGTCCCCTAGAACTTAGAACTACTTAAACCGAACTAACCTAAGGACATTACACACACCCATGCCCGAGGCAGGATTCGAACCTGCGACCGTAGCAGTCCCGCGGTTCCAGACTGCAGCGCCAGAACCGCTAGACCACCGCGGCCGGCTCGCAGGGATCGAATGAAGGGTAAAGCCACGGGTCGTAACACATCTAAAATGTAACGTCCACTGTTGAAAGTGCCGCCAATGCGAACAAGAGGAGACCGAGACGTGTAACCAATGGCACCCCATGCCATCACGCCGGGTGATACGCCAGTATGGCGATAACGAATACACGCTTCCAATGTGCGTTCACCGCGATGTCGCCTAACACGGAAGCGACCATCATGATGCTGTAAACAGAACCTGTATACATCCGAAAAAATGACGTTTTACATTCGTGCTCCCAGGTTCGTCGTTGAGTACACCATTGCAGGCGCTCCTGTCTGTGATGCAGCGTCAAGGGTAACCGCAGCCATGGTCTCCGAGGTGATAGTCCATGCTGCTGCAAACGTCGTCGAACTGTTCGTGCAGATGGTTGTTGTCTTGCAAACGTCCCCATCTGTTGACTCAGGGATCGAGACGTGGCTGCACGATCCGTTACAGCCATGCGGATAAGATGCCTGTCATATCGACTGCTTGTGATACGAGGACGTTAGGATCCATTACGGCGTTCCATATTATCCTCCTGAACCTACCGATTCAATATTCTGCTAACAGTCATTGGATCTCGACCAACGCGAGCAGCAATGTCACGATACGATAAACCGCAATCGCGATAGGCTACAGTCCGACCGTTATCAAAGTCGGAAACGTGAGGGTACGCGTTTCTGCTCCTCACACGAGGCATCACAACAACGTTTCAACAGGCAACGCCGATCAACTGCTGTTTGTGTATGAGAAATCGGTTGGGAACCTTCCTCATGTCGGCACGTTGTAGGTGTCGACACCGGCGCCAACCTTGTGTGAATGCTCTGAATAGGTAATCATTTGCATATCATAGCATCTTCTTCCTGTCGGTTAAATTTCGCGTCTTTAGCACGTCATCTTCGTGGTGTAGCAATTTTAATGGCCAGTAGTGTAATTGCCATGAGGTCACTTCGACGGGCGGACACACACACACACACACACACACACACAAACAAACAAGAGAAAGTTGCGCTACTCGAATACCGCGGTCCATTCACAACTAAAACTCGATGATGTGGTCCTTGACGTGGTCGTGCACTCTCGCGACCAGATCCTTCCGTCGGGCAGTGCACGTGTGTCGCCAGCAGTTGGGCGATTACTCGCTGTCCGGCCCTCACTGCTGCTCCGTCCCAACTCAACTAGCTCGACACACGACGACCCGGAATTACTAGAGGCCCCTCCAAAGGTGGTACCTCAGTACGCGCTATCGATAAGCGCTGCTGCTGCCACTCACGGACAGACAAGGCGAGCAAATGTAGTGGCGCCAGTGAACACACTAAGAAAACGAGACGCCACTGTCACTATTACAAGACGCCAAGCTATGAACGGCATGAACGCGAGCCGTACACGGATCAGGTATACAAGAGATGTCGTGAAGGGACGAGGAAAAAAAGTGCAGTCGTTGTCGCAATGCGAAAACGGAGCGCTCATCTTCGAAACGACTAAGTCTGTAAACTGTTGGCGTGCCATCGTGGTTAAAGTATACCGTCCATGGCAAAACAGCGCTATCTGAAACCAGCGCTGGGGTAACTGCTGTGAACCACTGGCCATAGATGACAGCGTTGAATGGCGATGTGTACGGGCGAAGAGATGTGCAATTACTGAGCATCTGAACGCCCAGATGAACCAAGGTGTTACCAACAGCGTCTCCTCAACGATATCTCAGCGAACGTTGCTGCGGATGGGTCCCCACAAGAGGTGTCTAGACCCGTGCTGACTGTTGTTCATTGGCGACGGAGGCTGGAATTTGCACGCCAGTCAGAACACTAGACAACTGATTGGTGATAGGTGGCTGAGGCGTGTGTGGCTCGTGTTCGTGCCATATCTCATTTGACATCCTGTTTTTACGTTACTACCACCACGTTATGTTAATTTCAATTACTGGAGTCACTGAGTTGCCACCTTGCCTCCGCTTGAGCAGCAGCAGCGGCACTTGCACATATAAGGCCTGGCGTATTATCTTTGCTGACTGCTATTACTTCCCGGTTGTCGTCTTTCGAGTGAGATGGGATCTGCCAGTGTGTTGGGAGGCACTAGCAGTGCAGTTTGGACCTGGCAGTGTTTGATTTAGGACGCGGCAGAAGTTCAGTCGGGGCGCGGCTCCAGTCAGGTCTGGACAGCCATGACTCGATCGACGGTTGCCGAAACATATCACTTGAGCGCGGACGATCTTGGTTGGTCGTCGGTCGGTCGTCTTGTCGGACGACGTGTGTGTTGGCCGGCGATCGCTTATGGGTTGCCTGCGTGTGCCAACTCGTGATTCGTCCTTGTTATTGCACAGTCGCTTCCGTTAGTATTGTCTAGTCCTTCGTGCAAGTGTTCGTGAAACTGTGTCTAGTTTGTGATGTCGACTGCACAGTTATTTTAGTGCTGTCTCCATGCTGACGTGTGGCAGTCGGTCGGTTGGTGTGGATCAGCCAGGTACAGTGGACCGGGCCCGCTGGCAGTCGCTACGCAGTATCAGAGTGTGTGGGAGCTGTTCCGATTGTTACGAGGATCGTGGCTCACCGATCCAGGCCATCAAGGTTGCGTCGTGATTTAATTACCGAAGCCAGTCTGTTCACGTTGTGCTGTTGGTTATCTTGGTTGGCTGTTGGGGGTATTCCCATGAGCAACAGCGAGTGTTCGAGTTGCCGAAAGTTTGGCCACCATCCGGTGGAGTTTAACTGTAATTTGGTTATTTGAAGTCCAAGTGCACCAGCGGAATTTTCTGTCTTGTGGCCGTTAGCGTTCCGGTTACGTGCCCTGGTCGCTGACGTAAAATTCAGGCAGTGTCCTTTCCTCGCCGTGTTGTCGGTGTCCAACACGTGTGTGTAGTTTAGACAGCTTATGCATTTTTGGTTGTGGGCGGCTACGCCTTTTACGTTTTGGCATTGGGGTTCCTTGTGTACTGGTCGGGTGGAAAGCAAGTCGTCTTGTCGGTGGATCCTTTGACTGTCTCGCGGTTGGATTGCCGGTGGATCGGATATAGTTGGGCCGACTATCTGTCTCCCCTAAGCGAACGTTAATATTTCAAGTGCAGACCGACTCCCGGAAAATTCTGAGCGCCGATGGCTGTACTGCCTTTTCTTATTGGTGTTTGAGTGTGTATTTTAATTGGTCGCAGCCGATGATTTGAATTTGTATGGTTTTAGTTGGATTTTAAATAATGGGCCTTCAGCCGTTTTAAAAATTAAAGAGGTTGTGTCCTTAAGCCATAAGATTGTGTGAATATTCATTTGATAGTTAAGCTCGGAAATTTGCGCTTTAATGTTTGGGCAACTAAGTAAAGTTTGAGTGTAACTGACAGCCGCTCATTTTTGGCCCCTTTCCACAATTCCAACTACCTTTTCTGTCCTGCTGATTTAACCAAGCCACGTTTTCAGATGAATCATGTTTTATGATCCATCAGACAGGCGGCCGTGGAATTCACAGCCCTTGAACAATCGTCGGAAGGATCCAGGCCAGAGTAGTGAGCGTTATGGCCTGGGGAATGTTTTCCTGGCATTCCCTGGGCGATCTCGTCATTCTGGAAGGCGCAACGGATCAACACAAGTACGCATCTATCCTTGGGGATCATGTCCACCCCAACGCGCAGTTTGTTTTTCCTCGACGCTACAGCATCTACCACCAGGACAAAGCAACGTGTTACACAGCTCACAGTGGCTGCAAGAGCGCCAAGATGAGTTTACCCTACTCCGCTGGCCACTAAATCCCCCAGGTTCAATCCCAGTCGAGAATTTGCGGGGTCATCTCGATCGGGATGTGTGCGCCGCTTTTCCTCAACCGAGAAACTTAGTTTGGCTGGCCGCGGCAGTGAAGTCGGCAAGGCTCCGCATCCCTGTCGGTACCTCCCAGAACCTCACTGCATCTCTCCCTGCTTGACTGCTACGGTCGCAGGTTCGAATCCTGCCTCGGGCATGGATGTTGTGATGTCCTTAGGTTAGTTCGGTTTAAGTAGTTCTAAGTTCTAGGGGACTGATGACCTCAGATATTAAGTCCCATAGTGCTCGGAGCCTCTCCCTTCACGCCCCGCAGCGGTCCGCGCTGCAAAAGATGGTTATCCATGCTACTGACAGTTGGTTCATTAATGTGACTGGACAGGGTATTTGTGTTCTTCGCACTTGTTCTCGGCTTGTTAAGACATCGCCAGGAAGCAACTGACTAGAATCCGTAACAGACAATGGTGTGTTAATTTTGTGCTAATATTACACGAGGAACGCCAAGTTCTGCACCCATCACTCTTCCCAAGCAACAGAAAGGATAAATTTCTGTGTTAAATTACAATTTACTAGCTGGATTTTATCATATGCAGTACATAGCGAAAACACACAATATTAAAATATACAAGCTATACGAAAGTGATTGAAACCCCCGCTAAACCCGCTGGGCAGAACAAGTGATTAGGATTGTGGAAAGGGCCAGATAAGGTGGCGGTCAGTTTCACTTCAAAATTGTAGTTTATTGTAATTTAATAACACATTTAAACTAAAACGACACATAGCCGTACCTTTACAACTACGAGTTTCAAAATTCAATTCTTTCACGACTGAAGCCCTCCAAACAAGGAATCTTCAAAATCAACAAGATAAATTTCAAGTAGACACGCAGTTAAAATTTCAAATAAAATAATTTATATATATACATCACAGCTAGGCTGAAAGCCTCAAGGCAAAAGTGGATAGAACAAACATATACAAGGTGCAATACAAACGGCTGAAGGCCACAATCAAATTTCAAAATTTTAAAATACACTCCTGGAAATTAAAATAAGAACACCGTGAATTCATTGTCCCAGGAAGGGGAAACTTTATTGACACATTCCTGGGGTCAGATACATCACATGATCACACTGACAGAACCACAGGCACATAGACACAGGCAAAAGAGCATGCACAATGTCGGCACTAGTACAGTGTATATCCACCTTTCGCAGCAATGCAGGCTGCTATTCTCCCATGGAGACGATCGTAGAGATGCTGGATGTAGTCCTGTGGAACGGCTTGCCATGCCATTTCCACCTGGCACCTCAGTTGGACCAGCGTTCGTGCTGGACGTGCAGACCGCGTGAGACGACGCTTCATCCAGTCCCAAACATGCTCAATGGGGGACAGATCCGGAGATCTTGCTGGCCAGGGTAGTTGACTTACACCTTCTAGAGCACGTTGGGTGGCACGGGATACATGCGGACGTGCATTGTCCTGTTGGAACAGCAAGTTCCCTTGCCGGTCTAGGAATGGTAGAACGATGGGTTCGATGACGGTTTGGATGTACCGTGCACTATTCAGTGTCCCCTCGACGATCACCAGTGGTGTACGGCCAGTGTAGGAGATCGCTCCCCACACCATGATGCCGGGTGTTGGCCCTGTGTGCCTCGGTCGTATGCAGTCCTGATTGTGGCGCTCACCTGCACGGCGCCAAACACGCATACGACCATCATTGGCACCAAGGCAGAAGCGACTCTCATCGCTGAAGACGACACGTCTGCATTCGTCCCTCCATTCACGCCTGTCGCGACACCACTGGAGGCGGGCTGCACGATGTTGGGGCGTGAGCGGAAGACGGCCTAACGGTGTGCGGGACCGTAGCCCAGCTTCATGGAGACGGTTGCGAATGGTCCTCGCCGATACCCCAGGAGCAACAGTGTCCCTAATTTGCTGGGAAGTGGCGGTGCGGTCCCCTACGGCACTGCGTAGGATCCTACGGTCTTGGCGTGCATCCGTGCGTCGCTGCGGTCCGGTTCCAGGTCGACGGGCACGTGCACCTTCCGCCGACCACTGGCGACAACATCGATGTACTGTGGAGACCTCACGCCCCACGTGTTGAGCAACTCGGCGGTACGTCCACCCGGCCTCCCGCATGCCCACTATACGCCCTCGCTCAAAGTCCGTCAACTGCACATACGGTTCACGTCCACGCTGTCGCGGCATGCTACCAGTGTTAAAGACTGCGATGAAGCTCCGTATGCCACGGTAAACTGGCTGACACTGACGGCGGCGGTGCACAAATGCTGCGCAGCTAGCGCCATTCGACGGCCAACACCGCGGTTCCTGGTGTGTCCGCTGTGCCGTGCGTGTGATCATTGCTTGTACAGCCCTCTCGCAGTGTCCGGAGGAAGTATGGTGGGTCTGACACACCGGTGTCAATGTGTTCTTTTTTTCCATTTCCAGGAGTGTATATTACCATACTCTTTTAAGGCAGAAGACCGCAATGTTTTCCCTTAAGGGTATATTTTGAGAATGAGGCTTTAAGCGGCTGAAGGCCCACAGTTTCAGCCACAATGCAGAAAATTCCGCTGGTACACCTGAATTTGAAATAAGGTAATACAGTTAAATCCACCCAAAAAAAAAAAAAAAACCACTGCCTGAATTTACGTCAGTGGCCAGGGCAGATAACCAGAACACTAACGGCCACAGGGCAGAAAATACCGCTGGTGTACTTCAATTGTAGTGAACCAATATAGGTAATTCCATGTCACGGCGGCTCGATTTCACCACTACAAACAGTGTTCCTCACAGGAGAAGCTCCCCAACAGTGAACCACCGAAACGAACGACACAACATGAAGGGACGTGTCTTGGATACTTAAGACTCCACTCAACCATGACGTCCTGGGTCTGTGAGCCACGAAGCTCGTAGCGGTCGGACAGCTCCACACACCGTGCAGGGAGCGCCACCGGACCCAGCCGACTGCGCCGCACGGAGATATCCTCCCTGGTCCGCAGCAACCATGGAGGTAAGAATAGAGGGAGACGCCGTGACGTCACAGCTGTGAAGCTATGTGAAGCCGAGGGTAGCCATCTCAATCCGACCAAAACATTGCTGCTGTAAGCTTGTGTGCATAGGCTTGTCGATCGCTTTTGGAAGGATTTTGCGCTATTATGGTGATTTGTGTGGTGCTCGAATGTACGAATCGTTCTGATTGTGATGCGAAATCGAAGGGAATAACATTTCATGTGTAAGTTGTCTCGTTAAGTGTGATTTTACAACTTCATTGTGAATGAACGTGTGCTACATCGGTACTTGTACTATAGCGTGTTTTTCTCCTGTATGATTTTAGATTTCCTAAAAATGAAAGTCGGAAAGCTCTGTGGGAGAATGCCGTGAGGAGGAAGAATTGGCGTGCGTCTAAATGGAGCACTATATGTTCTCAGCATTTCCGAGAAGAGGGCATAGATCGAACTTCCCTTTCAACAGTAAGGCTCCGAGAAAATGCTGTACCATCAGTTTTCCCTACACGCCCAAAACATTTGCAAAAGGTATGTTAATTCAAAGAATTAAATTCTTAGTTTTCAAGTTCACGTTTCAGTATAATACGTACGTATCGTCGATAATCGAAGTGTTGAGTAACTCACTTTGTTTTCATCATGTACCAAATTAAAAGCTAACACTACATTAACTGGCGTAAAGTATAGGCCTAAACAGGACACTGTGTAGATTTGCCATTCTATGTACCGTATTTCAGTAAATATTGGTGGTAGTGAACAGTGTTTCCCAGTAGTGTAACGTAACTGAAATGTCCCAGTACGTATTACAAACAAGATGTATGTTTGGGGCTTTGGAGGGAGGGTTTAGCTAACTTAGTTTTCAGTTTCTATTATTTAGTTTGTGATACACGTTTATTACTGAATTAACAAAATTGTATCGTTTACATTGAAGGCTAGCTATTCGTAATATTACATTAAAAACTATTTTTAATCAGAAGAAACGTGGAATTTCGCCTTTACGAGATTTTATTTTAGACAAAAATTTTGAAATAACCAATCTGATGACGTTACATGCGTATATGGTGCAATTAGCGACTGTAAGACACGCAGCGCTATAGCACACTGGCAATGTTTTGGTCAGAGTGTCATGGCAGCGAGCCACGCCCCCATGGCTTCAAAACGTAGTACAGTTGGGATACGTAGCGCCATCTCCCCTTGTTCTTACCTCCATGGCACCAACTGACTGACTACCCTCAGAATGCCGACAACATCTAAAACGGTAGTCAGTGGAAATAACGCCAACCACACACACAAGCTGACAAACGCTTGTACGAAGACATGAACGATACCCAACAGTAACTAAGCACGCACGAAGACAAATCAGGAGTCGATGGACACACACACACAGCCGACTCATGAACGATCGGAGCTAAAGCGCGACGTCCGGTAGGACCACGGATCGACGACGCACCCAGACCGTGGCCCGGCTCAAGTGATGCGTGGCGGCAATGGTCGGGCGAGCCATGTCTACGCAGACCTCACAGCTCCAACCCGACTACACTAGTGCCGTATTGCAACTCCCTGACTGGCAGGTCCGGACTGCGCTCCAGACGCGTTCCAACTGGCTGGCAGACTTGAACTCGCGACCCGAACTCCCTTACGACAGACAACGACCAGGAAGTACTAGCAGTCGAGCAAAGATACTACGAGAGGGGATATATCGATACGCGCTGCTAACGCCGCTCACGGTGAGCCAAAGCAGCAACTCATTGACAGAAGTAATTTAAATTAACGTAGTGAGGTGAAAGTACGTTAAAAAGGGTGTAAAATGCATGATGGCGGGAACACGAGCCACACACGGCTCAGACAGTGTATTTGCGTTCTTCGCACTTGTTCTCGGCTTGTTGAGACATACCCAGGAAGCAGCTGGCTAGAATCCGTAACACACGATGGTGTGTAGAAAATCAGACATTAGGACCAAACATGCTATCAACACTATTTTTGTGCTAATATTAGACTAGAAAAGTCAAATCCTGCGTCCATCACTCTTCTCATGCAACAAAAAGGGTAAATTACTGTGTTAAATTACAATTTACAAGCTGGATTTTATCATATACACTACATAGCGAAAACACACAATATTAAAATATAGAAGCTATACGAAAGTGATACTAACGGCTTTAAGTTAGATGTAACGAAAATCATAATACAAGGTTGTGGAGATGAATGTAATCTTTGCGATTGAGGTCAGACTTGTGTGGCTCATTGACTGCATTGCATAAAATTTGAGAGTGGGAGTCTGCTCAATTTTAGCCGATCGCTTAAAACCACGTGGAGTCTTGTGCTAAATGCTTAATCACGAAAAGTATATACCACTTTCGGTTTCCTGTCGGTTCATGAATAGTCTTGTCAGCTGGATTGCATTCCTTACACCTCAACATTCTCACGAGCACTCACTTTGCCAGCAATATCGTTGTTGGAAGACCAGTAGCCACAACAAAAAGTAAATTTTACTTTATATACAGACTGAATGTGTCCAGGACTTCAGAATCGTCATAAGACGTAAAATGTACCGAACTGTAGCCGCGCATCGTTCTCGGAGGTTCTTCAGATGGTTCTTTTAACAAGACGCCTTGGACGTCTTCCGATTGTGTTACGCCATTCAAAAAAAAATTCTCGTGAAGATCGTAATCAGCAGTGGGATCCAAAACTGAGGTGAAAACATTGAGTATGCCTCGAGCTAACAATTTGTAGACAAAAACTACACTTAGAAGGTGAAAAGCGACGCCAACAGTGACAGCGACCTCAGTGACACTGAAGCGGATGAAGATGAAGATGGAGATGTAACAGTAAACAAGAAGTATAGAATTATAAATCAGACATAACATGTCGAAATGCACTGAAATATTGTACACACCAGCCAAATAAAAGCGAATACTAAAGTAAATGTAGTGTAAGGTGCTGTCAATCTAGCTAAGAAAGCGCCCAGTGATGTACATGGACATATACCTAATGTTAATGCATAAGATTAGCAATACCATTCCTCTACCACTAACTATGAACCATTTTGTTGTGACTGGAGGTCAACAGCTCGAAGAGGCCACTCCGAGGTATTTATCAGCAGTCTCAATCGGTGATGGCGCTAACAAATCTAATATACAGGGTGGTCCATTGATCATGACCGGGCCAAATATCTCACGAAATAAGCGTCAAACAAAAAAACTTCAAAGAAAGAAACTTGTCTAGCTTGAAGGGGGAAACCAGATGGTGATATGGTTCGCCTGCTAGATGGCGCTGCCATAGGTCAAACGGACATCAACTGCTTTTTTAAGATAGGAACCCCCATTTTTTATTACATATTCGGATATCACGTAAAGAAATGTGAATGTTTTAGTTGGACCACTTTTTTCGCTTTGTGACAGATGGCGCTGTAATAGTCACAAACACATGGCTCCCAATTTTAGGCGAACAGTTGGTAACAGGTAGGTTTTTTAAATTAAAATACAGGACGTAGGTACATTTGAACATTTTAATTCGGTTGTTCCAATGTGATACACGTACCTTTGTGAACTTATCATTTCTGAGAACGCATGCTGTTACAGCATGAGTACCTGTAAATACCACATTAATGCAATAAATGCTCTAAATGATGTGCGTCAATCGCAATGCATTTGGCAGTACGTGTAACGACATTCCTCTCAACAGCGAGTAGTTCGCCTTGCGTAATGTTCGCACATGCATTGACAATGCGCTGACGCATGTTGTCAGGCGTTGTCGGTGCATCACAATAGCAAATATCCTTCAACTTTCCCAACAGAAAGAAATCCGGGGACGTCAGATCCGGTGAACGTGCGGGCCATGGTATGGTGCTTCGACGACCAATCCACCTGTCATGAAATATGCTGTTCAAAACCGCTTCAACCGCACGCCAGCTATGTGCCGGACATCCATCCTGTTGGAAGTACATAGCCATTCTGTCATGAAGTGAAACATCTCGTAGTAGCATCGGTTGAACATTACGTAGGAAATCAGCATACATTGCACCATTTAGATTGCCATCGATAACATGAGGGCCAATTATCCTTCCTCCCATAATTCGGCACCATACATTAACTCCCCAAAGTTGCTGATGTTCCACTTGTCGCAGCCATCGTGGATTTCCCGTTGCCTATTAGTGCATATTATGCCGGTTTATGTTACCGCTGTTGGTGAATGACGCTTCGTTGCTAAATAGAACGCGTGCAAAAAATCTGTCATCGTCCTGTAATTTCTGCCCAGTGGCAGAACTGCACACGACGTTCAAAGTCGTCGCCATGCAATTCCTGATGAATAGATATATGGTACGGGTGCAATCGATGTTGATGTAGCATTCTCAACACCGGCGTTTTTGAGATACCCGATTCTCGCGCAATTTGTCTGCTACTGATATGCGGATTAGCCGCTACAGCAGCTAAAACACCTACTTGGGCATCATCATTTCTAGCAGGTGGTGGTTGACGTTTCACATGTGGCTGAACACTTCTTGTTTTCTTAAATAACGTAACTATCCGGCGAACGGTCCGGACACTTGGATGATGTCGTCAGGCATACCGAGCAGCATACATAGCACACGCTTGGGCATTTTGATCACAATAGCCATACATCAACACTATATCGATCTTTACCGCAATTGGTGAACGGTCCATTTTAACACGGGTAATGTATCACGAAGCAAATACCGTCCGCACTGACGGAATGTTGCGTGATACCACGTACTTACACGTTTGTGACTATTACAGCGCCATCTGTCACAAAGCGAAAAAAGTGGTCCAACTGACACAGTCATATTTCTTTACGTACTACACGAATATGTAACAAAAAATTGGGGTTCCTATTTAAATAAACGCAGTTGATATCCGTTTGACCTATGGCAGCGCCATCTAGCGGCCCAACCATAGCGCCATCTGGTTTCCCCCTTCAAGTTAGAAGAGTTTCGTTGTTTGTAGTTTATTCGTTTGATGATTATTTCGTGACATAATTGGCCCGGTCACTATCAATGGACCACCCTCTATACACAGCAGTAAGAGACCAAGAACAATCGGTATAACTGACTGGATTAACAGACTGAATTTCAAAAACAACTCGTGAAGAGTATCGTCCGACACGATATAACAGACATGCCCATATCTAACGTAACTACAATCTCCGGAAGGTTAAATGCGAGGCCAACAGTGACACTGAAGAGTATGAAGAGAAAGAGGAAGATGAGATGTAACAGTAAATAAGACGCCTAGAATTATGAATGAGACATGACATGTCGAAATGCACTGAAAAATTGTACACGCCAACCAAATCAAAGTTAAGGGTAGCGAATACTAAAGTAAATGAAGTGTAAGGTGCTGGCAATCTAGCTAAGAAAGCGCCTAGTGCTGTACATGGACTAATACCCTAGGTTAATGCACAAGATTAGCAATACCATTCCTCTACCACTAACTATGAACCATTTTGTTGTGATTGGAGGTCAACAGCTCTAAGGAGTCATTCCGAGGTATTTATCCACAGGCACAGTCAGTGATAGCACTAACAAATCTCTCCTCTATCCGTTTATCGTTTTACATTCTTCTTAAAATAACAAAATTTTATTTATACGTCAATCTCAAGTTATTTGTTATTCTAACGTAACAACAATCTCCAGAAGGTTAAATGCGAGGCCCACAGTGACAGCGACAACAGTGACACTGAAGAGTATGAAGAGAAAGAGGAAGATGAGATGTAACAGTAAATAAGACGCCTGGAATTATGAATGAGACATGACATGTCGAAATGCACTGAAAAAACCAAACGAAGAAATGTAAAAAATAACAAACGAAAACTGTAATATATACGACGTGTTTTAAAGTATCAGGTAACAGGTCTTTAAATTTGCAAAAAATAAATAGAAATGAAAATAAAATAGTGATTTACCATACAAAGTCACTCGTAATCGCAGGCTGGCAGGTGAGGGAAGTCGGGAGAGTTATACCCCACTCCATGCATGATCTCAACGGCCCTACGTGAACAGCGCCCGATAGGACAAATATTATCCTCTCGAGGGCCCAGACACGACATGTACGAGGGTAAGGAAACTGGCATCTTTGCAACAATACAAGTATCTGCAAGGGCAGTGCGACGACGTCAGTAGCAACAGGAACGCCGTAGAGATATCAGCGCCGCCACTGGTGCGTCCAAAGGAAAACAAACCACACAGGAGGGCCACCACGTCGTCTTTTCAATCGAGGAGAACGAACGTTAGCAGATGACATTCGTGATCGTCATACTAGTGCACCTGTGAATGTAAGGGATGCCGTTGGATACACAACACGATCACCTCTGGTCAGCATAGCTCGAATTAGGACCAGCAGGAGTTACATTTCTAATATGTTAAGAGCAGTGGCTGTGCCCTATCATTGAGGTCGCCCTGGCGTTATCTTCTAACAAGATAACGCGAAATCGTACGTTGCTCATGCTATCTTGACTTTCCTCGATACAGAAGCTGTTCGACTGTTGCCCTGAGCAGCACGTTCTGCAGATGTCTCATTGTAAACATCTGGTCATATGTTGCTGAGAGACTGGCACGCTGCCACATGCCTTCTACGCTGGCAACTAGGACACAGAGTTGAAGCAGCATGGAGCGAATAAACGCCCAGCCAAAGGAGAGCCATTGTTTCTGTCAGATCTGGCAACTCTGTATAATAAATCCTGCACCTTGCATACCCTCAAATCACCGACAAATTTGATCATTTAATCTTTCTACTATGCTGTACAGTGAGGTGACAAAAGGTGGTGGGATACCACCTCATATCGTCGCAGACTTCCTTTTGCCCGGTGTAATGCAGTAACTTGATGTGGCATGGTCTCGAAAAGTCGTTGGAAGTCCCCTACAGAAATACTAAGGCATATTGCCTCTATTGCCGTCCATAATTGCGAAGCTGTTGCGAGAACAGGCTCTTGTGCACGAACCGAACCTTATGGCACATAAACGTTCGAGGATGGCTAAATCATTCGCCCGAATTGATCAGACTGTTCTTCAAATCGCCAACAATACTGGCCCGGTGACATGCTGCAGTGTCATCCATAAAAATTGCATCGTTCTTTGGGAAAACGAAGTCCATAAAAGGCTGCAAATGGTCTACAAGCAGCCGAACATGACCATGTCCAGTCAGTGATCTCTTCAGTGGACCGGATGACCCATTCTATTTCATGTAAACACAGCCCAGACCATTATGGTGCATTAGTGGCAACTTGGGTACGTGGCATCGAGGGGTCTGCGTCGCACTCGAACCCTGCCATCAGCTCTTACCAATTGAAATCGGGACTCATCTGTCTAGTCCACGGTTTTCCAGTCGTTTAAGGTGCTGTAAGCTAAGGCGTCGTTCGTCTTTTGCCACTGCCAATTAACACCAAATTTCGCCGCATTATCCTAACGGACACTTTCGTCGTACGCCGCACATTGATTTCTGCTGATATTTCACGCAGCATTGCTTGTCTGTTAGGACTGACAACGATACGCAAGCGCCGCTGCTCTAGGTCGTTAAGTGAAGGCCGTCGGCCAATGCGTTGTGTGTGGTGAGAGGTAATGCCTGCAATTTGGTATTTTCACCACACTGTTGACATTGTGGTTTTCGGAATATTGAATTCCCTAACGATTTCCAAAATGGAATGTCCAATGCGACCAGCCCAAATTACCGTGCCGCGTTCTAAGTCTGTTAAATCCCGTCATGTGGTCGCAATCACTTCAGAAACCTTTTCACAGGAATCTTCCTCCCGAAAAGGTCATGAAGGGCCAAAGGTACCGACCGGCCGCCCTGTCATCCTCAACCCACAGGCGTCACTGGATCCGCATATGGAGGGGCATGTGGTCAGCACACCGCTCTCCCGGCCGTATGTCAGTTTCCGAGACCGCAGCCGCTACTTCTCAATCAAGTAGCTCCTCAGTTTGCCTCACAAGGGCTCAGTGAACCCCGCTTGCCAACAGCGCTCGGCAGATCGGACGGTCACCCATCCAAGTGCTAGCCCAGCCCGACAGCGCTTAACTTCGGTGATATGACGGGAACCGGTGTTACCACTGCGGCAAGGCCGTTGGCTCATATGAATCACCTGAGTATAAATTCACTGCCCTTTTATACCTTGTGTTCGCGATACTACAGCCATCTGTTCAAAATGGCTCTGAGCACTATGAGACTCAACATCTGTGGTCATAAGTCCCCTAGAACTTAGAACTACTTAACTCTAACTAACCTAAGGACATCACACACATCCATGCACGAGGCAGGATTCGAACCTGCGACCGAAGCGGGCACGCGGTTCCAGACTGAAGCGCCTTTAACCGCACGGCCACACCGGCCGGCACAGCCATCTGTATATGGCATATCGCTATCTCATTATTTTCGTCAGCTGAGTGTATATGCACAATAAGACGATGATTTTTTACTATCCTTCTTTTCGAAGCAGTTTTAACAGCCAGTGGTGTAGTTTTCAACTCTTTGCATAATAACTTCTGCCTATGCTGTTATCGTAAAGTCTGTTCGATTAGTGATCACTCTAGGTTACAACCTTTGGTCTCTTGGACATTAGCATCTTTCCAGATCCTAGTAAGTTAGCTACCTAGCAGTGACCTAAGAAGCCTTTAAATGCTCCAAGGTGAATTTTCTTTGATGGTGTAGCGATACTATGCCCCTTCCATTCAGATTGCCAGCGAACCTGAATCCGTAGCAAGAAGGATTTGTGACGATACAACATGGGTTATACGCGGTGCAGAACGCTTCCGAACGTGTACAGCTGAATCAAAATTGACAGTTTTTCTGAACGTGCACTGGTACCAGGACCTTTCAGATGTAAAAACGGGAGAGGGGCCACCACAGTCATCGCCAACGATTATAGAATCACCCACATTATCATAGTGACAGCATTTCAACATAGCTGTTTCACGACATAAATGTTTGTGCAAATGCGGAAGATGTGTTTTGCAGTAGAGGAATAGCAGCAGGTGGGCGGCTGGTGTACCCCCCAAACAGGAAAACGTATATAGCTGATAAATAAACGAACAGAAGAGGCTTACGGACATTCATTCTTCTAACATTGCACCATTCACGAATCGAACAGCGCAAGCCAATTTTTGTGCCTGGTTCTGAATACATGAAAATAATTCTTCAGAAAAATGCCCTGAATGAGTGCCCGTTTCTGTATAAAGTGTAGACTCAAGAAATGATATGTAACGTAATCTGACAGTATTTAAAAAAAAATGTTTACTTTGCGCAACGGAAAGAACTGTGGGCATAAAGAAATAAGCAAGTGAATTTTATGATTAAAGTTGCTTCTACCAAGTTCGGAGAACGTGTAGCTGATCCATTTTGTAATTGAATCTTGTGCAATGCTCGTACATGACTCAGTCTGATAACCAAAGACGTTTCTGTTTAAAAACCTGAAATATGTATGTAGGTCAAAACAATCACGACGAACATATGATGAATAGGAGGCAGTCTTGGAAATCTCCACGTCGTTTCTTACTTGGCAACCTGTACAGCATGCGAAAAATAGCAAAAGCTGACTGCAGTACTTGAAAAGTTTACGCTGACTGAAAGTGTGCCTCGCTTTGACTAACATCCATGCTCAGGACGGAGAAACTCCGAGGATTTACGCTATAAGTAAAACGCAGTTTGCATAATGGATACAGAAACATGTAAGTAATCGAATCTTTAAACATGAATCGATCTGTGGTATGGGAATGTGAATAAACGAAAGAAGCTTCAGTTCAAGTGGTATTCGACTGGGTATTCAAGTGGTATTTCGATTGAAACCATAATCATTGATACGAGAAAGAGTACAATTGTCCGTACGTGAAACACATGTTCTACTGGCTCACCACATAGGAAAGAATTGGACAACAACAAGAATGGACGCTTCAGAAAGTGCTGGAAACTTTTAAATATACGAGAATCTGAAGTATTCAACAGGCCTACCATTGAGATGGGTTAATGAATAAGAAGTTTATAACACTACCGTCCGTTACTGCTATACCATAACCATAAAGTTGGAGTCAGGTCGTGAAATAAATCTTTTTAAAGCAATTATGGTATAAAGTAACAGAGCAGTGTTACCCTCTGAGAGGAATTTTGTTATGTTGACCGTGTTGTACCTAATGGAGGTGGCATATCGGAAGTGAAAGTCAGAATTACGTAAATATTATAAACAGTAACAAACAATATTTTACCTATCTACAATGTTCAAAGAATAACGAAAACGGTCGCCAGCCTATTTAGGCAAGAGAATGATTGACATTCTTGTTCAAGAAAATAAGTATGAGTAACTTTAACGGACAAACACAACCTATAGTTTGCCACACGTGAGTGCAATGAACTCTGACACCTGCGTATGTTCAAGGCAAGATTAGAGCCGACAGATCAGAACAAACTATTTGCATAAGTATAACAGATAACAATACACACTATTACTTTCAGAGCTTATTCAAACTGAATGGTTTTTATAACATTACTATTAATATTCACTGTAGAATCATAAATTGGACTTAGGTTCAGTATTACTTTTCAAACATTTTTCTAGCTGACATAAAATTGTATATGTTGTTCACTGCAAAATTATAAACTGACCACAGGTTAAGTCTCTCTCAACTAAATACTGTTCTATTTAGAATGAAAGTTAATTGGAATTGACTAACAGGTTACTTCTCACTGTCTTTTGAATAAAGAAAGTATTGTATTCATAAATAGTGGGCTTTCTATTAATTGTTATTTATCATGAACACAATAACTAACAGTTGATCCTGTTACACCATTAATATGCATTTTAATACACAAGACTCAGAAGTCTCAGAAGTTCACTCGAATAGGAAGAGTAATTGAAACTTGCTATAACTCAGTAACTTTGTGCATTTGAACTACTTGCAGTGGAGGGGGGCCTTAATCTTGACCACTGTAGCAGATCATACTAAACACACTTTCAATACACTAAAGAAACAAGGTACTAGTTCTCAACTCTTACTGTAGTAGAACACAACTTGACATATCTGTAAGAAACTGACTCACCTTTTGCGATTTGTAACAAGCAGCAATGTGATCATTTACTCAGCAAAACTTTAGCATCCTCAGTTTTAAGAACTTTTAATTTTGAAATTGGCAATAATATATTAATAATCAGTTTTAATAGAAAAATTATTTTCAAGAAGCATCGTGTATTTAAGCTCACTCTCTTGCCACAATAACTTTAACTTTCTTTCAATAAAGGACACTCGGTACGCACTTTAGCGTGGGAGGGACCCTAAGTGGATATGTGACTGAGGATAAATCATGGCAGGTACAATAGTTCAGTTAAAATTTACCTTGTACTCGTATTTGAGTACACTAAACATCCAATGAGCTAATCCTTCACTGTACGTTACTATAGTGTTTCATTACAGTGATTGCGCAATGTGGTGGCAATTACATGTTGGTAGGTGGATTTGCAGGTAGAATTGCCGGATTCTGTCATTTCTTGGTGGCGATGATAGACATCAATTCCAGAATAGCTCTAGTTCTTTATCCATCCATCCGAGGCATTGGAAAGTGGCACGGAAAGCCTCTCTCAGCACCAGCATAATATGCAGCTTTTACATGAGCAAGTGACAGTTTGGTAGCTCGTCCCCGACTGACTCTTGGTTCCACCTTTTCTACCTAGGCCACACACAATTTCCGCGCGCAACACAGTTCCGTTCCCGAGGGGAACCACATCACCTTTTACATACAAAATAACTAAGAACCCTAAGTGAGGATCAGCAATTACATAACAACAGCCAAACATATTAATTAAAACAGAACATTTCACATATTGGTAGTTCTACACAAAATTATTTAAATAAAATTATTTAATTTTAAAGAGAACCAAAGAGTTTATATGAGGAAGACAAAAGATCATTACAGAAATTATACTTCATTACATTATAGAATTAATCATACACTAATTACAGAAGTTCAACGATGGGATGTTGAACAAAATAGAAAGCTAAATGAATCAACAAAAGGTATGTAATGTCTAAGCTATGGTGTTACAAGTTCTGTAAGATGTGCATCGATAGCTAAGTAGCTCATAGTGAAACGAATGGTTCAGTTTGAACACAAATAAAGGCTGCAAGCAATATTAAGCTAAGTTGCACAATGCGAGTCACTGTCTCACCATAATTCTGTAACTCATTGAATGAGAATGACCATCGGAGAGCAATTTCAGAGCAAGTTACTACATCAGTCGTCAGCGGAAGGCCACCCGAAAAGGCAGATAGGAACGAAGAGACTCATAATGCTTTGTGTGGCCCAAATAGGCACACACGCCGAGACCAAACTGCCTTCCCGATTGGTTCGTTGATTTGGGGGAGGGGACCAAACAGCGAGGTCATCGGTCCCATAGGATTGGGGAAGGATGGGGCAGGAAATCAGCTGTGCCCTTTCAAACTAACCGTCCGAGCATTTGCCTGAAGCGATTTAGGGAAATCACGAAAATCTAAACCGGGATGGCCGGACACGGGTTTGAACCGTTGTCCTCCCGTATGCGAGTCCAGAGTGCTTACCACTGTGCCACGTCGCTCGGTGGCCTCGATGGTTTACCATTCGCTCCCGCTTCTAAGAAACCATATTCCGTCCAAACAGGTCTCGGAAGACCCAACGGCACTGACCGACCGCCGTGCCATATAGGCGTTACTGGATGTGGATGGCCGTGAGGCTAACACATTGCTCTCCCGGCCGTTGTCAGTGTGGGCGATCGGTGCCGCTACTTCTTAACCAAGTGGCTCCTCAATTTGCCTCACCCTGCTTGCCAACAACGCTCGGCAGACCCGGACGGTCACCCATCCAATTGCTAGAAAGCCTGACAACACTTTAACTTCGGTGATCTGACGGGAACCGGTGTTACCACCGCGGTAAGGCCGTTGGCGCTCCCTCTTCTACTTGCCAAAGGATCTCTAGTAACACGTACATCCTCAATCATCCGAAGACTGCAATACGTTCAGTAATCGATCAATTGGTATATAACAATTTTGCAGTATTCTTGCGATGCCGTATACGCGAAAGAAGGAATAGTTTTCGAAGATGATATTGTGACTAGCACCTCTCAACAGGAAAGCGGAGAACATTAAAAGTAAAAGTATCTTACGGAGAATAGACGTAGATTTCTTTTGTTCCTCATTCTCTCATTCGCAGCTCATACGAAAAAAAAAAAAGATTCTTTCTCTTTTGTGCTCCGTCGAGTCGTTTTGTGGCTTTCGAAATTTCATACTCAATATATGATTCTTGGTGAAGCGATCAATAACATCATATTGTAAAACTCACTCTGGAACATCATATGGATGTTGAGTTCTGGACTTGAATTTGGTGACAGTATCTAACATTTTCATCGAATCGTTCATCACATGGTTTCTCGTTTGTTGGATGTTTCTACATCGAGTGCTTGATCGATTCTGTTTCGTTTCGTCATGCATCTCTTACACACACAAACACACACAGAGAGAGAGAGATTCGTTGTTTTCTCCAAGGTGTTTTACTTTACTCAAAATTTGCATGTGGATGTGCTTTAGCTGCATTAATTTTGTTCCAAACCTTTCACAGTGTAATGTTCTCACTTGTAACATCTCCCTTAAAAATTAGAAGTTAGTTTACTCGCGCCATTGTTTGGTCCAATAGTGGAAGTTGTTCACTGCCTGGATAGCTGAGTATAAACTAGCAAAAACAAAGCTGTAAGCGACGTGTATAGACGCCATTGCAACGAACACTCATTTCTAAGCAGAACACGCATTACAAGACTCGTAATTCACATTTGGTTAACATTCTTCCCTTGCAGACACACATTCACTATTAGTGAATTCGTCGCTGAGGTGAAACAGCAGGTTTCCTTGAACATAAAGCGACGTTAAGTGCTGCTACCATCCCAGTACACAGTTGAAGCATTTAATGTGAAATGTCCCCTTTTGAACATTTTATACTTGACTCTGTTTAAACTGACACACAATATTTTTTAGCGCAACGCAATCTGACTTTCAGAAATCCCTACAAAGGAATGGCCCTGACTAACATTAACCTGTACCTTTCATAAATCACTTACCTCACAAAAATCTTCGTTACTCGAACTACTACAATACAGCGAGCGCCACTACTGCCAGCTAAATAAAAGATTCAAACTACGGAAGGCACTAATTACTAGAAGGCATAGTTAGCAAATGAAAGATTTTAATAGAGAACAAACAATGTATTTCCCTTAATATTCATCAAAAGTGATAAGATATACAGCAGTTCATGACATCCATTTTTACAAATTTCAAAAATCCGCCATTTCTCTCCCCACATCCACCACTGCTGGCAGCTCACCTCCAACTGCGCAACGCTACGCGCTGTTCACGTCCAGCTGCCCAACACTACAATGGCAGACAACAATGCAAACTAGCCACAGACTGCAGACTGATTTTCATACAGAGAGCGCTACGTGGCGGCGGCGTTACCAATAAAAGAACCTAAACAGCCTACTTACATAGCCCCCATGCTCCCCACAAAAAATTTTACAAATTGTTTTGGGCACTGGCCAATACATATTTGAAAAAATTTTTCATAATTACAATAACAAAGAAATCAAATGCACACACTTATTGATACAATGTTGGTCAAAAGCTAATATTTTCTCACAGTCCATAAAGATAGTCCTGATCATTCATCATAATAGGAATTACAGTTTTTTTTCACAAAGTCTCATTAGTAAAAGAAATTGCACACAGAAGTAGTGGATTTCCATGCACTCTTGAAGAAGTAGTGTTGTCCTTCCAACGGAAAGACAGTGCTGACTCTTGACATGCAGACAGGTAATGGGCCACAACAGAGCAAACCCACAGCAGAGTCAGTCGAAGTTTTGAAGAATATTGGTAGGTAGGTCATCACAGAGTAGACCCACTGTAGTCCTGGTAGAGATTACGGTATTGGTGAGCCACCAAGGGTGCAGACCCACTGCAGTCCTTGTAGAAATAATGGTATCGGTGGGCCATCAAAGATGCAGACCCACTGTAGTCCTTGTAGAAATAATGGTATTGGTGGGTCATCAAAGATGCAGACCCACTGTAGTCCTTGTAGAGATGGCCAGCAGCCATCTATTGCGACTGTGCAGGTGCACAATCACCATCAAAGAGTCTTGCAGAGAATATAGCAAGTCCATGAACCACCACTTGTGCACTCACAAAGTCTCTTTTTTTTTGTCCTTAGAACCAGCAATGCTGTTAACTAGTCCCTTGCTGAATTATTAACACACGTGCAAACACTATCACTCCCTACTTCTCACATATTGTCCATATAGTATGACCAACAGAAACGTGTGCAGTGAAATGGAACTTACAAGTTACTTAATTTGATGAACTGCTGTCAGTTACAATATTATAACATGAGAATACAATTACAAAGGTACAAAATTCATCATTAAAAACATAACAATACAGATAACAGTTGTAGTAATACAGGCTTTACAAAAAAATAGAAATAACATATACATCTGTGTTACAGGAATTATGACATGAGTACGTACATAAAAGATCAGAATAAATTTTGAAACATCAACTTCACACATGAGCATTAAAATAAAACAGAATAAATAATGTCTAAACATCTTTACAAAGTAAATAATAAAGTATTTGAAAAATTCTACAACATAAATCTTATTAGCTAAACACATAAACACAGGAAAAGACAAATAAACAAGGGTGCACAAACACATAGCAGAATAACACAAATGGAAAGGACAGGGTTCGTTTTCAGTGTAACATTTGGTACTGCAGTCCAACCCAAAACTTCATTCCATAGATCTTTCGTCTTATTTCAACCTTTGCTTCCACCAAAAAAAATCCTATCCAAGTATGCTTTCTGTATTTTTCTCGTATAACCTCTCAGTGCATTTCTTCAAATTCATCGCAACTCATTCTCTTATAGGCTACCCCCGCTTAAGCTAACTTAAATCTACTGAGCTCAGATGCTAAACTAAGGGACGAGGCAATGCAGCAGCACAAAACAATTAACACGAACAGCAATGACAAAAAAAAATTCAAATTGGCAAAGTAAGCAACAATATTACAACTAATATAAGGCAATGAGCAGCAAACAAGAAAAATAAATCAGTAATAAACTGGCTTAGCAGAGTAACACAAAGTCAAATTCAGTAACACTATGCCTGGCAAACAGCAGCAGTAAATGCTATAACTTATACCTAAGCATGACAAAGCTCAAGCAGAAAAAATAGTACACTAAAGACAACAATGCAGATAAAGGAAATGTATAATGACATCTTAATGTCTATGTAATTAAAGTGGTGCACCACAAAAACTAATTCTACAAAAAATTACCAAGTACTTGAAAAGAAAATTATATATGCAGTTATTGTTATCAGTCCCTTCTTATTGTTCTTTCCATTCCAAGAGCTCCTTTTTCGAAGAATGTGGATCATAAAATAATCATTTAATAGATCTGTTGACAGAAAGTGTTCACATTAGCAAATGCATCTAAGTTTATTTTATAAAACTAATGCTGCAACACAGCTGGAAACCAGATATTAAACAAAATGAGCAATCGCTCTACTACAAAGACAATAGATGTAAAATGTTTCTCATCATTTCATTAAGGATTTTAGTAAATATCATAAATTAATATCTCCACAGTGTTATCATGTTTTCAAGTTTGAGGGTGTCGTATTTACGATGCTTTCTACAAAGGAATGTCAATAGCGAGGATAATGCCCTCCCTTTTTTTTTCTACCTGTGCCTCTGAAAAGGCCCTCACTAATGACTTTTTTTTTTTCAGGCGTCTGACACAGCTGGGTGCCCACGACGCATTACATGCAGGTGGTCACTTAACTTTCTTGCGGAAATATTTACGACAGCCATTTCCGCTACAGTGACAGTCTCATATAAAATTATCTCACAGGTCAAGAATTTACGTTGCAAATGTGTAGAAACAAAATCCTATAAATATAACAGTGTCCAAAAAATTTTCGTCGGCATTGTAATACATTCACGCATTTACATACATTTCATAACTCTTAAAGTACTTTTCTTGGTTTCCAACAACCTTTTTCACAAGTCAGAGTCCCTACCCACTATTCATTACTCCTTACCTTATTACACATACACATATTCGTCAACACGTCAATCTTGCGACGACACTTCAATATTTCATCATAATAAATACATAGCATAATCAAATTCCTCATATAGCATCAGCTTATTGATCATAAACATACCTCAACAGCATAATACACATCGTCGTCGTAAAAATAACATCAAAACACCTCAGTCAGATCTCAAAATCGTCGTAGCTTTCTGCAATAATTTCAAAACCTAAAAAATTTCTCTGCTCATTTAAATAGCGTCATCTACCTCAAACGTACTTTAAAAATCGTGATCCCATACCAAATATATCATTCAAAGCTCTCATAACATCACAATGGGTCCAAAAAAATATGAACAGTTCACAAAGTACAGACAAAATACAATTACGTAAGTGTGAAGTTATCCAGTGGTGTAATTACATAAACATCTGGCACTGATGTAGTAAAATAAATGTTTGTCTCTCTCAGTTAAATGATCAGATAGCTGTGAATCTTCAGGTTTTCGCGGCGCAAAGACTGCTCCATTAAGTTTCGGGAATGCAGCCGCAAGAATTCTGCTTCTTCTTCTTCTAATATTTCGGCTGTATACCTTTCAGCCATCTTCAGAGAGAGCCGTACGACTGACGCTCCAGCGCTCGCTCCTTCCTTTTAAACTCGCGGACCGCGCCACTGCGCATGCGGCCACAGATAAACAAGGCGCCAGTGATGTTGATCGGCGGCAAAGACGTACAATATGCATGAGTTACGTCTGTGGCTGCGCAATCGATCCATGCTGGGAGGTCGATGTATTACTGGGAGCTGAACTGTAGCGACGTCTTTGTAAGTTCAATATTGAAAGTGCCGGATTCCATGATTTATCTAATGTGAAACCGCTGACTCTATTAATTAAATTCTTCGTTAAGCGGATTTCAATGGCCTCTTTTACTACGGAGTCCCAGAAAGATGAAACAGAAGTCAGAATTTCGACATTTTCATATACCATAGAGTGACCAGAATCAATACAATGCTCTGCCACAGCTGATTTACTGGGTTGTAAGAGCCGAGTGTACCTGCGATGTTCCGTACACCTCTCTTGGACTGTACGATTCGTTTGTCCGATATATGAAAGGCCACATTCACATGGTATCTTATAAACTCCAGGCTTGCGGAGTAGTAAGTCATCTTTAACGGAACCCAGGAGAGCAGCCGTCTTCGCCGGTGGACGAAAAATCACTTTTACTTTATGTTTAGTGAGGATCCGTCCTATTTTGGATGAAAGGCTTCCCACGTATGGCAGGAAAGCCATGGATTTAAATGTTTTCTCGTCATCTTCTGCATTCCTTACGGACACCTTAGGTTTTATTTGTAGTGCCTTACGTATCTGTTGTGGAGAATACCCGTTGTCCTCAAAAACTCTCTTCAGATGTAAAAGTTCGTCTTTTAAACTAATTTCATCAGAAATGACGTGTGCTCGGTGTACCAAAGTTCTTAGAACACTACTCGTCTGCGGAGGATGGTGACAGCTATTTCCATGTAAATATAAGTCCGTATGGGTCGGTTTCCGATATACTGCATGACCCAAAGTTGGTTGGTTGGTTGTTTGAGGAAGGAGACCAGACAGCGTGGTCATCGGTCTCATCGAATTAGGGAAGGATGGGGAAGGAAGTCGGCCGTGCCCTTTCAGAGGAACCATCCCGGCCTTTGCCTGGAGTGATTTAGGGAAATCACGGAAAACCTAAATCAGGATGGCCGGACGCGGGATTGAACCGTCGTCCTCCCGAATGCGATGACCCAAAGTGCCATCTTCTTTGCGCCGGACCAAGACATCCAAAAATGGAAGACATCCCTCCTTTTCCACTTCCATTGTAAACTGAATTTGTCCATGGATGGAATTCAGATGATTTAAGAAGTCCTGCAATTTGTCCTCGCCATGGGGCCACACTACGAAGGTGTCATCAACGTACCTCCAAAAAACAGTAGGCTTCAAACTAGCAGACTCCAGGGCCTTCTCCTCGAAGTCCTCCATAAATAAATTGGCCACCAAGGGTGACAAAGGACTACCCATGGCAACACCGTCAGTCTGTTCAAAAAAGTCGTTATTAAATAAAAAGTATGTGGAGGTCATCACATGGTGAAACAAAGCTAAAATCTCCTTATCAAAACTTTTTCCAATAAGATCTAAAGATTCAGAGAGAGGTACCTTAGTAAATAGCGACACTACATCAAAGCTGACTAATAGATCAGAGGTGTTCAGTTTCAAAGATTTTAATTTGCCAATGAAATCTGCAGAGTTCCTTATATGATGATCACATTTTCCCACAAGCGGCCTCAATAGTGACGCCAGGTGCTTGGCACAATCATAGTTGGGAGAACCAATATTGCTCACGATAGGACGTAGAGGAACGTCTTTCTTATGGATCTTTGGGAGTCCGTAAAGCCTTGGAGGCACTGCACCACTTGGTTTCAGTCTTCGTATGACTTCCGGTGGAAATGGGGAGGCATTCAAAAGCGACGCCGTCTTCCTTACCACCTTGTTGGTGGGGTCCTTACTGATCTTCCGGTACATACTATCATTCAGTAAGCTGTATATCTTATCATGATAGTCGTCAGGTGACATTAAAACAGTGGCATTACCTTTATCGGCAGGGAGAACCACCGTTTCGGTATCTTGGCGGAGCATACGTAGTGCAGTCCTCTCTGCCACAGATATATTGCTTCTTTGTGGGCAAGCCTTCATAACAGCTCGACAAGTTTCGCGTCTTATTTCATCTGCAGAGTCCGTAGAGAGTGGTCGAACGGCTTCTTCAACGGCACTGATGAATGCAGGTATAGGCAAAACCTTTAGCGTGGGTGCAAAATTCAGTCCTTTGCTTAAGACCATCATCGTAGCATCGTCCAAATCTCTACCCGTCATATTAATGACGGAGCGTCGAATGATACTTTCTTGCTGTGGAAATGGCTCAAGTCGGCTGAACTTTGCAGTCTGTCTTGATGTCGCTACCTCACGAACCCAGTCTGATTTGGCCCATGTTGTACCCTCTATCCAGTTCCAAGAGTTGCTGGGTAACTCCACAGACATCTTCAGGTGCACGCGATAAAGTTCTTGAGAAACAAGATCCAGCTTCCTTCGTGTAAATCGGATCCTCTCCTTAACGATAGCAGAACCAGCTTTAATTAAAATCTTATTCATGGAAGTCGATTTTATAAAATATTCTAACCTGGCAAACTTCGGAATTATGCCATGGTCACGGCACCTCAGTAAAAAACTTAAAGAGCTCAATAATCTCGCTCTCAAATGTCGTAGCTTGTCCAATCGTCGAACACATAAAACCATCTCCTCCCCGAAGAGGTACTTGATGTGAATCTTGAGGTTTTCGCGGCGCAAAGACTGCTCCATTAAGTTTCGGGAATGCAGCCGCATGAATTCTGCTTCTTCTTCTAATATTTCGGCTGTATACCTTTCAGCCATCTTCAGAGAGAGCCGTACGACTGACGCTCCAGCGCTCGCTCCATCCTTTTAAACTCGCGGACCGCGCCACTGCGCATGCGGCCACAGATAAACAAGGCGCCAGTGATGTTGATCGGCGGCAAAGACGTACAATATGCATGAGTTACGTCTGTGGCTGCGCAATCGATCAATGCTGGGAGATCGATGTATTGCTGGGAGCTGAACTGTAGCGACGTCTTTGTAAGTTCAATATTGAAAGTGCCGGATTCCATGATTTATCTAATGTGAAACCGCTGACTCTATTAATTAAATTCTTCGTTAAGCGGATTTCAATGGCCTCTTTTACTACGGAGTCCCAGAAAGATGAAACAGAAGTCAGAATTTCGACATTTTCATATACCATAGAGTGACCAGAATCAATACAATGCTCTGCCACAGCTGATTTACTGGGTTGTAAGAGCCGAGTGTACCTGCGATGTTCCGTACACCTCTCTTGGACTGTACGATTCGTTTGTCCGATATATGAAAGGCCACATTCACATGGTATCTTATAAACTCCAGGCTTGCGGAGTAGTAAGTCATCTTTAACGGAACCCAGGAGAGCAGCCGTCTTCGCCGGTGGACGAAAAATCACTTTTACTTTATGTTTAGTGAGGATCCGTCCTATTTTGGATGAAAGGCTGGCCAATTTATGCGTCCTCCACGTCCTATGAAACGCCCGTCGAACATCCTGTCAAGGGTCAGCCTAGTGTTAATTGCGGAATGTGCAGGTGCACCATCATGCTGATACCACATACGTCGACGCGTTTCCAGTGGGACATTTTCGAGCAACGTTGGCAGATCATTCTGTAGAAACGCGATGTATGTTGCAGTGCTCTCCGATACACACGATCGAACAGCGGAGGAGTGGTACTCAAGCGTCAACTTTAGGTTACAATATCTCTGGATGTGATTAACATTTTACAATGCAACAAACGGCACTGATTACGTATTTGTTTATATGTTCAGATATGCTAACAAAACTAACGTGGTTCCATTTAAAAAAACGAAGGTTTGTGTTAAAAAACATACTTCCGTGCATTTTTGTATGGTTTGTATTAAACAATTATACTAGCCCCTCTCCTCACGTTCGGTCTTTGTTACTCGAACTACTACAATACAGCGAGCGCCACTACTGCCAGCTAAATAAAAGATTCAAACTACGGAAGGCACTAACTACTAGTAGGCACAGTTAGCAAATGAAAGATTTTAATAGAGAACAAACAATGTATTTACCTTAATATTCATCAAAATTGATAATATATACAGCAGTTCATGACATCCATTTTTACAAATTTCAAAACTCCGCCATTTCTCTCCCCACATCCACCACTGCTGGCGGCTCACCTCCAACTGCGCAACGCTACGCGCTGTTCACGTCCATCTGCCCAACACTACAATGGCAGACAACAATGCAAACTAGCCACAGACTGCACACAGCACAGCCGGTGATTTTCATACAGAGAGCGCTACGTGGCGGCGGCGTTACCAATATAAGAACCTAAACAGCCTACTTACAAATGCTTACCTTGCATTAACATATCCTACTCCACTTTTAGCATTTAATGCTTACCTTGCAATAACATATCCTACTCCACTTTTATCGTCATTACCTTTCAACTCGGATGTTTACCTGAGCAGATTCAGAATAATCTGTCTATTGAAGCCTCCACTTTCAAAAACACTCATTCTCGTGCTAGTGAAGCGCATTAATTTTGCTGTCAAACCTAAAGTGAAAGATGTAGTGCAGCATTAAGACAACCCAACACTTGTTATCTGAAGGATCACGGCTCAACTTCCCACCAAGCATTTCAGATTTGTGGATTCACTTTGGTTTCCTCATTAGCTTCGTGCTATTTCTGGAACTGTATCGTTCCAAATTCCATGCCTGTTTCATGTCCCAATCCTCCCCCAACAGACTAAGAGTGCCATCTGTGATGACCATGATTTCGATGAGATCTCGGGCTCCGTCCTCCCTTTTGTTAGTTTTTGGCCTTACTTATACAGGGTGAGTCACCTAACGTTACCGTTGGATATATTTCGTAAACCACATCAAATACTGACGAACCGATTCCACAGACCGAACGTGAGGAGAGGGGCTAGTGTAATTGTTTAATACAAACCATACAAAAATGCACGGAAGTATGTTTTTTTAACACAAACCTACGTTTTTTAAAATGGAACCACGTTAGTTTTGTTAGCACATCTGAACATATAAACAAATACGGAATCAGTGCCGTTTGTTGCATTGTAAAATGTTAATTACATCCGGAGATATTTTAACCTAAAGTTGACGCTTGAAACCTCCGACGTTCTGTTGCGTGTTGTAACAAACACGGGCCACGGTCGGCGAGCAGCATCTGCAGGGCCAGCCCGTTCTCCTGATCTTACACCTCTGGACTTCTTTCTGTGGGGTACGTTAAAGGAGAATGTGTACCGCGATGTGCCTGCAACCCCAGAGGATGCGAAACAACGTATTGTGGCAGCCTGCAGCGACATTACACCAGATGTACTGCGGCGTGTACGACATTCATTACGCCAGAGATTGCAATTGTGTGCAGCAAATGATGGCCACCACATTGAACATCTATTGGCCTGACATGTCGGGACACACTCTATTCCACTCCGTAACTGAAAACGGAAACCACGTGTGTACGTGTACCTCACCCCTCATGGTAATGTACATGTGCGTCAGTGAAAAAGACCAATAAAAAGGTGGTAGCACGTGGACGTAATGTGCTGTTCCAGTCTCTTCTCTACCTAAGGTCCATCACCGTTCCCTTTGGATCCCTACGTAATTCGGTGCTCTCCGACACACACGATCGAACAGCGGAGGAGTGGTACTCAAGCGTCAACTTTAGGTTACAATATCTCCGGATGTAATTAACATTTTACAGTGCAACAAACGACACTGATTACGTATTTGTTTATATGTTCAGATGTGCTAACAAAACTAACGTGGTTAGATTTAAAAAAAACGTAGGTTTGTGTTAAAAAACATACTTCCGTGCATTTTTTTATGGTTTGTATTAACCAGTTACACTAGCCCCTCTCCTCACGTTCGGTCTGTGGAATCGATTCATCAGTATTTGATGTGTTTTACGAAATATATCCAGCGGTAATGTTAGGTGACTCACCCTGTATACTTCTATTATGTAAACTGTCTGTTGCTGTATTTCCCATTACAGTGCAACATTACCCGTGCCGGCTCCAGATTACTGCAGGAGCAATGCATTCGAAGCCACCTCTAACACCCATTCCCACCGTGTAAGCAACTGAACATTGCAATATTGGTAGGTAGAAAATTATAGCCTGTCGGAAGTGATTTAAGTAAAAACACGAGGAATTTTAAATGAAACAGAACGCCAGAACAACTGCAAATAAACGAAGTGTCCGAGTAGAAGCACGTCTAGATAAAGCGATAGCAACCGCACTGACTGGCCCTCGGCTACCGTATGAAAGTGAAACGGCAGCATCGCTGTCAGTTTTTATTTGCATGTACTGGCTAGCAATAGCAATTGAAAAACGAAGTCAGAGATTTAAATTTTTCGAGGAGTAAAGTAGAAGTTCTCCAAGGTTTTTCTATGAACTGTATCGTCAGGTTATCTGTCACTCTGAGAATTTTTGAGTTAGAGGGAGATGTAGTAGTGAAATTGGCAAGGAATTGGACCTCTAATGGATTTGGTAAGAGAGCCCAACGAAACAGTCGCTGATCCGTATGGGGAACACGAATAATACAGGTCATGATGAAAAATTTTTCAACTGTAGGAGGCTATTTTATGCGATATTTTGTAAGCTAAATCCCAATATGAAAATAAAAAGCCATACCACCTACTGTTTTTACACTTAACGCTAAACCTTAAAAGAAATGTGACTCTAACACTTTTAATAATATACAGAAACCAAAAAAGAACTACTTATCTAATATTTTAGTGTTTCTCTGCTTGTTGTCCATGAAGGTTTGAAGGTTTCGACTCTGGTGATGTACAGAGACTGTGTTCAAACTGCCAGGCTGTGTCTATTTTAGAGACGTTGTCTCGCTTCTATGGATTTCCTTTTGTAGGGAGAGATAAGCCTTCGGTGTTAGAGGCACCGCTAGAAACTCCAGAAGATCTGCTTTTCCGTTTGGTTCGAACTGCAGCCATTATTTGTAATACAACTGGTTGTTTTCAGCGTGTTAGCCATTCATTAACATGGTTAGTATATAACGTAACCACTTAGACAAGCTGTTTCTCTCTTCTTCTTCTTCATCTTCTTATTCTTCTACTTATACTTGCGCAAGAACCTTGCGCAACTGAAAAAAATCCATTACGATCTTTATTAAGTTCAGAAGGCTGAAGAAGTTTGTAAAAAGCCTTACCCAGACACGGAGAATGTCTCAAGAACATCTGCGTGAGGTTTCCTCCCCTATTGGAAGCAAAATTGAAAGAAGGCATGTTTTTAGGACCTAGTATGATGTTCATCTCCAGATTTTAATAAAACATGACTGTCAACGAGAGAGGGGGTTTACAGAGGCTACTCTGTTGCTTTGACCCTTGACTTGTTTGAATTTATCGTTTATCTCTCTCCCAGCGCAAAGTCCCAAGCGACTAGTAAAAAGCGCAGGACTGTCCCGTGTATAAGAACTGCAAAAGAACGGACCCGCAAAATTGCACGCCAATATCCTTATGATCGATATGTTGCATAGTTGTCGAATATATTCTCACTCTCAGTACTACACATTTTCCTGGGACGGAAGAGCTTCTGTCCGCAAATGAGCACCGTTTTAGAAAGCATCGCTCGTGCAAAATCCAGCTTACTCTTTTCTCACACGATATTCCGCCTACCATGGATGAACGGCAACTGGAAGATTCCATATTCCTAAGTTTAAGAAAAGTGTTTGACAACGTCTCCCATTGCAGACTGTTAACGAAGGAACGAGATACGGAATAGGCTCCCTGATATGTGAGTGCTCAACGACTTTTTAAATTGTACATCCCGGTAAGGGAATTCCACTGTTAAATGCAGAGGAGAGAGCAGATAGGTGGAAAGAACACATTGAAAGCCTCTATGAGGGTGAAGATTTGTCTGAAGTGATAGGAGAAGAAACAGGAGTCGGTTTAGAAGAGATAGGAGATCCAGTATTAGAATCGGAATTTAAAAGAGCTTTGGAGGACTTACGGTCAAATAAGGCAGAAGGGATAGATAACATTCCATCAGAATTTCTAAAATCATTGGGGAAAGTGGCAACAAAACGACTATTCACGTTGGTGTGTAGAATATATGAGTCTGGCGATATACCATCTGACTTTCGGAAAAGCATCATCCACACAATTCCGAAGACGGCAAGAGCTGACAAGTGCCAGAATTATCGCACAATCAGCTTAACAGCTCATGCATCGAAGCTGCTTACAAGAATAATATACAGAAGAATGGAAAAGAAAATTGAGAATGCGCTAGGTGACGATCAGTTTGGCTTTAGGAAAAGTAAAGGGACGAGAGAGGCAATTCTGACGTTACGGCTAATAATGGAAGCAAGGCTAAAGAAAAATCAAGACACTTTCATAGGATTTGTCGACCTGGAAAAATCGTTCGACAATATAAAATGGTGCAAGCTGTTCGAGATTCTGAAAAAAGTAGGGGTAAGCTATCGGGAGAGACGGGTCATATACAATATGTACAACAACCAAGAGGGAATAATAAGAGTGGACGATCAAGAACGAAGTGCTCGTATTAAGAAGTGTGTAAGACAAGGCTGTAGCCTTTCGCCCCTACTCTTCAATCTGTACATCGAGGAAGCAATGATGGAAATAAAAGAAAGGTTCAGGAGTGGAATTAAAATACAAGGTGAAAGGATATCAATGATACGATTCGCTGATGACATTGCTATCCTGAGTGAAAGTGAAGAAGAATTAAATGATCTGCTGAACGGAATGAACAGAGTACACAGTATGGTTTGAGAGTAAATCGGAGAAAGACGAAGGTATTGAGAAGTAGTAGAAATGAGAACAGGGAGAAACTTAACATCAGGATTGATGGTCACGAAGTCAATGAAGTTAAGGAATTCTGCTACCTAGGCAGCAAAATAACCAATGACGGACGGAGCAAGGAGGACATCAAAAGCAGACTCGCTATGACAAAAAAGGCATTTCTGGCCAAGAGAAGTTTACTAATATCAAATACCGGCCTTAATTTGAGGAAGAAATTTCTGAGGATGTACGTCTGGAGTACAGCATTGTATGGTAGTGAAACATGGACTGTGGGAAAACCGGAACAGAAGAGAATCGAAGCATTTCAGATGTGGTGCTATAGACGAATGTTGAAAATTAGGTGGACTGATAAGGTAAGTAATGAGGAGATTCTACGCAGAATCGGAGAGGAAAGGAATATGTGGAAAACACTGATAAGGAGGACAGGATGGTAGGATATCTGCTAAGACATGAGGGAATGACTTCCATGGTACTAGAGGGAGCTGTAGAGGGCAAAAACTGTAGAGGAAGACAGAGATTGGAATACGTCAAGCAAATAATTGAGGACGTAGGTTGCAAGTGCTACTCTGAGATGAAGTGGTTAGCACAGGAAAGGAATTCGTGGCAGGCCGCATCAAACCGTCAGTAGACTGATGACCAAAAAAAAAAAAAAATCCCGGTACGTTGTTCTCGACGGCGAGTGTTCATCAGAGACAAAGTTATGGTCAGGAGTGCCGCCGAGAAGTGTGAGAGGGCCGCTCTTATTCCCTGGGTACACAAACGATCTGACGGCCAGGGGGAGCAGCGATTTACGGCAGTTTGCTGAGGATGTCTTCGTTCGTCGTTGGGTGACTGTAAGAGGATACAGGATCACCGAGACAAAATTTCTAGTTGGCATGATGAACGACTTCTTGCTCTGAAAGTAGGAAAATGTAGGTAATGCAGATGAGTAAGGAAAACAATGCCTTAATGTTCGAACACAACAGTAGCAGTGTGGTGCTTGACACAGTCAGGTCGATTAAATATCTAGGAATAACGTTGCAAAGCCGTATGAAATGGAATGAGCAAGTGCGGAAGGTAGTAGGTAAGGCAAGTGGACGATTTCGATTTATTGGGAGGACTTCATGGAAGTGTGGTTGATCTGTAAAGGAAACCGCGTTTAGAAAACTACTGCGGCCCTTTCTTGACTACCGCTCGGATGTTGGGAATCCCCATCAGGTTGAATTAAAGAAAGATGTTGAAGCAGTACAGAGGCGGGCTGCTAAATTTGTTATTACCGGCAGGTTAGATCAACGCGCGAGTATTACGGAGATGCTTCGTTAATTCAAATGGGAATCCCTGGCGGGAAGCCGAAGTTTTTCTCTCGAAACGCTGTTGAGGAAATTTAGATAACCGGCATTTGAAGCTGACTGCAGAACGATTCTGCTACCGCCATCGTACATTTCGCATAAGGAAGGCGAAGAAAAGATAAGAGAAATTAACGCCCGTTCGGAGACATGCAGTCGTTTCTGCCTTGCTTTATTTGCGAGTGCAAAAGGAAAGGAAATGACTAGTGGTAGTACAAGGTACCCTCCACAATGCACCATATATAGATGTAGATGTACACATCATTCAAAGAGTCTGTCGCTGAAATCTTAGGCAGCAAAAAGGACTCGCATTATAGTGCGGTTTCAGCCGACACGCTGGAAAAGCTCAAGGAAAGAGCTATTTGGTGAACATTCTTTGAACTGTCACCTACATTTTTCCCTTGATAGTGTTGGTACTATCAGTGAGGAAAAAGATGACTGCTTTCTTCCAAACATAAAGTGTTGAAAAATGGTACCAGGGACACTGAAAAACAAATACCAACTACTGTTAGCATGATTCGTGTAGTATATTTTAATTTTCCATTTGGCGTTGAACGTGGCTGGTGCTTGTGTGGCCACGGGAGCAAAGATGTTACTCTATGCTAGTCACACCGCAAAGCTACCAACGAGTCCAAGGGACGCGAAGCTCAGTAAGCTGAAACCAGTAACGCCCTGCCCCCGATTATAAGCTAGTTTCTAAGGAATCTGAATCTTTGTAACGTCATATCTCTTGGACTACTTGTCAAACCGTGATAAAATTTTGCATGTGCATTTAATGGCATATGTGAATACTGTTTGGGAAATGTGTTGCGAACAGAGTGCGTAGTAACGAAGCAATAATCTAAAACGTCATGCCTGATTCAGAATTTCTGCAGCAACAACAGTGAAAGTGTTCTACGCGATAAACTTTCATACTTTCATTATTTTGTAGGGGATGTCAGTGAAAGTTTCAAGAAGATTTTAAATCAAGAGTAAAGTTTGTTAGAAGTCACTAAGCAGTTTAATTGTCAAATACTGGTTAAGTACAGTGTGGGTAATCTACGCTCCTTTGGGTAGATGATAAATGCATTTTAAATTTTTAAATTCGGTCAGTAATTGTACGAAATATTGAAAGTCAAATTTTTGTTGCCCCTGGAGTCCGTTGGATAGGCAACCTGCAACTGGACATTGCACCGTTGAATTAGTTTGCTAATATAGATTTTCTGAGATTTCCGCCCCAGTATTTGACACCACTCGTATTTTTGTGTGTCCTAGGCGGGTTTCTGTGTCGCCCTTAACGTAGCAGCTCATGTAGGGAACACTCACCTCACAGAACTCTGAGTGCTTCTGCACTGCACTTCAACGCCTTCGCAGACGAAGGCCGCACAGCCTTGGACCCCCGCGGCGTAGCAGAGAGAAGGGGTGGACCACACGACGTGGATCCTTCAGTGGGGGACAGCCGCACTCAAAACAGCCACCACGGAAAATCCTTGAGGCGCCAGCCAGGCTGCCCTTCTCCTTGTCCATCAACCAAAACACTTCCAGATCCTTCAGATGTACAACCAAAAAAAGAAAGACTACTGTGAAGGTGAACACTATTTGTACAAGGCTTAGGACGAGTAGATAAACCCAGCAGTTGCACCTACCAATTACCAACCTATATCATAGGATAAGGGATGCAGGCTGCTGCATTGGTGCCCGAACCATAGGTTACAGTGGTCTCCACTAAATCGTTAAAGAATAATTGCATTTCGTCTGATTTCTTAACAGCATTTATCTTTGCATCTGCATTCCACTGAAAATATAGTGCCGTAATTAAAAAATTGCAAGACCTTCAAGGACAACGTCACTTCACTGACAATGGTTTATTCGCCGATATCGCATAATGAGCTTCTTTCATTGGGTCTTGCATTTTTTATTTACGGCAGTAATTTTCAGTGCAATACGGCATAATAAGCGATCTGGGCGAATAAGTCGTGATAGCTTGTCAATCAAGTGACGTTGTCTTTGAGGGCCTCGCGTTTTTATGTTTACAGCACTATATTTTCAGTGGAATACAGATGCAAACATAAATGTCGTTAAGCAATCAAACGAAATGTGATTATCCTTTAACGAGTCAATCGAGACCACGGTATCCTTGAGGGTCTTGCATCTTTTATTTACGGCACTATATTTTCAGTGGAATACAGATGCAAACATAAATCATGATACCGTGTTTAGATTTTGAGATCACATTCAATATAGATGACAGTGTCAGGTAAGCATGATAACTTGTGAATAAAGTGACTTTGTTCATGAGGGTCTTGCATTTTTTATTTCCGGCACTATATTTTCAGCGGAATACAGATGCAAAGATAAATGTGGTTAAGAAATCAAACGAAATGTAATTATTCTTTAACAAATCAGTGGAGACCACGGTAACCTACGATTCTTCTTCTTATTATAGAAGTTTATTCGCCTATATCGCATAATAAGCGATCTGGAATGAGAAATTTTTATAATACGAACAACGGTATTTATTGAGAAGTGATGTGACAGTTCATCATTGTCGGAGTATACGAGAACAAATTCCGACCAAATGAGACATGTCACAGTAAAGGGTACCCCCGCAGTCTACATCTGCATCTATACTCTTGGGAAACTGTGTGAAGTGCATGGCGGAGGGTACGTCCCACTATAACGGTTACTAGGGCATTTTTCCGTTATATTCATCTATGGAACACGGGAAAATGATTGTCACTGTCACCTCGCGTGCAGTAATTAATCTAACCCTCACTATTCCTATGGGAGCGACATGTAAGGGTTTGTAGTATATTCCTAGAGTCACCATTTAAAATAATTTCTTGAAACTTTGTTAGTAAACTTTCTCGGGATAGTTTCCATCCATCTTCAAGACCCTGCCACTTCAGTTCCTTAAACTTCTCAGTGACACTCTCCCTCGGGTGAAACAAACCTGTGATCATTCGTGCTGCATTTCTCTGTATACGGTCAATATCCCCTGGCAGCCCTATTTGCTACGAGTCTCACACACTTAAGCTATATTCTAGGATGAGTCGCACGAATGATTTGTAACCAATATCCTTTGTAAAATGATTGCATCTCCCTAGTATGCTACCAATAAACCAGTCTCATACCTGCTTTACCCACGACTGATCCCATATGATCGTTTCACTCCATGTCCCTAGTAAGTGTTACAACCAAGTGTTCGTATGAGCTTACAGAATCCACCTGTGACTGACGCATCAATACACAGTGTAGCTCCCTCTGGTAGCAACGGAGGCGTCAATTCTAACATGCAAACGATCATAAAGCTGCTGAATGGCGTCCTACGATAGTTTGTCCAAGTCATCTTTTGTTGCAATTCGGCAATGGTTCTGACAGTCTACGGAGAACGAACAAGTTCCCGCTTCATTAAGTCCCAAGTGCGTTCCTTTGGCGGGCGATCTAGTGATCTTGGTGGCTAGGGCAGCTGTTTTATATCACAAAGAGCACGTTATATTGCAGCAGCCGTATGTGGACATGCATTGTCCTGCTGAAAAAGCACTTCACCTTCCTGTCTGAAAAACGGCAATAACACGGGACAACAACCTGTGTAATGTGCAGCAGGCACTGGTTACCGTACGCTAGAATAAGACCAAATGTGACTGCAAGCTGTAACTTATGGCTCCAAGGACATGAAGCCTGGGATGGGACCTGGATGTCGGGAATTCGTTTGGCCACCACGCATAATGCATCGATCTTGTCGGGCGCCTGCACTACGCGGACATTCTGAACCTCGACTACTGGTGAGGGAATGTTCTACAGACCACTGCTGGAAAAAGTGACACACCACCGACAGTGTGTGCTCAAATCTTGCAACAGTCCGTCGATACGTACAGTCAGCTTCCCACAAGCCCACAATACGACGCCATTCGGAGAACTGAAGCAACGGGAGCATGTACTGATCGGTGGGACATGGTTGAAGCTTAGATTGAATGTTGCAAACAATCTTTACCTGAGAGCCCGCGGCCACCGAACGTTGGCTGGGGTGAGGAAGCACGCTTGTGACGTTTGAGCTAAGTACAGCTATTGACACGGTACACACGTACCGTTTATTTTACATTTTATACGAGTCTTTTCCCCTTGTGAGCGTTCTATATTGATGTTGGAACATGCCTCTTTAGGCAGTTTGTAGTTTTAGTGTGTTCCTAAGAAGGCGTGGTTATCCGCGCCGAAACCTAGGTCAACATCGGGTTTCTATTTGCAATTGAGGAGGATTCTTTATCATCAAACAATCCTAACCTCTAAACTCAGCGCAGTTACTGCTGCAGTGTCAAAACAGAGGATGCACAGACAGGCCACCTAAACGTCATGTGATCGTCTATCACTGTCACACATGAATCACACAACAACATGTCATTATAAATATACACTGTGTGGTCAAAAGTATCTGGACATCTGACTGAAAATGGCTTACAAGTTCGTGGTCCCATCCATCGGTAATGCTCGAATTCAGTATGGTGTTGGTCCACCATTAGCCTTGATGACAGCTTCCACTCTCACAGACATATGTTCAATCAGGTGTTGGAAGGTTTCTTGGGGAATGGCAGCCCATTCTTCACGGAGTGCTGCACTGAGGAGAGGTATCGTTGTCGGTCGGTACGGCCCGTCACGAAGTCGGCGTTCCAAAAAATCCCAAAGGTTTTCTATAGGATTCAGATTAGGACTCTGCGTAGGCCAGTCCATTACAGGGCTGTTATTGTAGTGTAACCACTTCGCCACTGGCCGTGCATTATGAACAGGTGCTCGATCGTGTTGAAAGATGCAATCGTCATCCTCGAATTGCTCTTCAACAGTGGGAGGCAAGAAGGTGCTTAAAACATTAATGTAGGCCTGTGCTGTGATAGTGCCACGCAAAACGACAAGGGGTGCAAGTCCCCTCCACGAAAAACACGACCACACCATAACACCACTGCCGAATTTTACTATTTGCACTACACATGGTGGCAGATGACGTTCACCGGGCATTCGCAATACCCACACCCTGCCATCGGATCGCCACATTGTGCACCGTGATTCATCACTCCACATTACGTTTTTCCACTGTTCAATCGTCCAATGTTTACGCTCCTTACACCAACCGAAGCGTCGTTTGGCATTTACTGGCGTGATGTGTGGCTAACGAGCAGCCGCTCGACCATGAAATCCTAGTTTTCTCACCTACTAGTACTTGCAGTGGATCCTGATGCAGTTCGGAATTCCTGTGTGATGGTCTGGATAGATGTCTGCATATTACACGTTACGACCCTCTTCAACTATCAGCGGTCTCTGTCAGTCAACAGACGAGACTGGCCTCTACGCTTTTGTGCTGTACGTGTCCCTTCACGTTTGCACTTCACTACCACATCGTAAACAGTGGACCTAGGGGTGTTTAGGAGTGTGGAGATCTCGCGTACAGACGTATGACACAAGTGACACCCAATCACCTGACCAAGTTCAAAGTCCGTGAGTTCCGCGGAGCGCCCCATTCTGCTCTCTCACAACGTCTGATGACTACTGAGGTCGCTGATATGGAGTACCTGGCAGTATGTGGCAGCACAATGCACCTAATATGAAAAACGTATGTTTTTGGGGGTGTCCGGATCCTTTTGATCACATAGTAAATGTCGACGGTAAGTGCTCTGTTTCTTGTTTGTTACAAGCTTGTTTCAATTAATCACGGAACCTGCTGTTGACAACGTAATGGCTATCTTACTCTTAGCTCTCATCCTTGCATTCAGTACTGCTCGATTACGTCTGAGTTTTATCTTTATACCAGTGTTAGTTGTAAGTTAACAGTGTTACACAGCAGAATGTAGCCTATAGATTTGCCTATGTTCAACTGGCTGATGAAGAGTTCGCCTTGTATAAGGGTTCACTTAATGCATTGCAAGGGCAGCACGAGACGCTACGTGAGCTGTTCCCAAAACGACAACAACCACATCTCAGAACTTTTATTTCGACTATTCACTGTTGGATTACGCTTTGTTTTGTGTGTACGTTCTGGTGTTCTTGTGACTGCATTATAACGGATTTCTCGCGGTTGTGAGACCACTGGTTTGTGATAGCAAAACATTCAGAAAATGTTCCTGAAAAACCTTCGGGTTTGCCCTATGTACTGGGTATCACTGGGGATTTGTTCTCTCGGTGATTTTTTTTTTTTTTTTTGTGTTAATTCTCTTCACGTCATGGACTATGCTTACAAACTGTTCCGTTTTCACTGAACCCGTCACTTTATCGGTGAACCTAAATTATCTTTTCTGTTGCTTTGTAATTCATTACTTATTTAACCAATCTCTCTTTCCCTAATCTCTTCGTATGATATTTTTATTACATTCAGCCCTGCTTTATTTTTTCATTCATACAGTAAATATGAAGTTACTCTCTCATAATATTGTTTTGCATCTGATCTCTCAGCCGGATACATTCTTCTATTACCTTTCACAGTTAATGCTGAAGATTCGCTTCCATATATTAGAATATGTGTGGCTGTTTTTAAAAATTTGTCACCCAGTGTTCAGTGTTTTGTGCACGGATCATTTGATACTGACTTCATCAGTGAAGTCGCTTTCATATTCATAGCTAATACGCAATCTAGCAGCTCAAAATATGATATCTGTTGTAGAGATTGTTCATGTTTTACTACACACATCAAAGAAGTTTTTGCATCATCTCGGTTCCGAGATTTCCGGAACCTGTACAGAAAATTGGAATAGAGATCAACATAAAAATCATTTCCACCCTTCTTATTGCTCATGAAAACCACACATTGCATGTTGTACCACCGTACAGCGAGACCTTCAGAGGTGATGATTCAGACTGTTGTACATACCGGTACCTCTAATACACAATAGCACGTCCTCTTGCACTGAAGAATGCCTGTATTCGTCGTGGCATACTATCCACAAGTTCATCAAGACACTGTTGGTCCACATTGCCCCACTCCCCAACGGCAATTCGGCGTAGATCCCTCAGAGTGGTTGGTGGGTCATGTCGTCCACAAACAGCCCTTTTCAATCTGTCCCAGGCATGTACGATAGGGTTCATGTCTTGATAACAAGCTGGCCACTCTAGTCGAGCGATATCGTTATCCTGAAGGAATTCATTCACAAGATGTGCACGATGGGGGCGCGAATTTTCGTCTGTGAAGACGAATGCCTCGTCAATATGCTGCTGATATGGTTGCACTATCGGTCGGAGGATGGCATTCATGTATCGTACAACAGTTACGACGCCTTCCATGACCACCAGCGGCGTACGCCGGTTCCACATAATGCCACCCCGAAACAGCTGGGAACAACCACCTTGCCGCACTCGCTCTGTCTATGGCGTTCAGCTTGACCGGATTGCCTCCAAACACGTCTCCGACGATTGTCTGGTTTTGAAGGGATCTGCGACCCACAAATGGTTCAAATGGCTCTGAGCACTATGGGACTTAACTTCTGAGGTCATCAGTCACCTAGAACTTAGAACTACTTAAACCTAACTAACCTAAGCACATCACACACAACCATGCCCGAGGCAGGATTCGAACCTGCGACCGTAGCGGTCTCGCGGTTCCAGACTGTAGCGCCTAGAACCGCTCGGCCACTCTGGCCGGCTCTGCGACCCTCATCGGTGAAGAGAACGTGATGCCAAACCTGAGCGGTCCATTCGCCATGTTGTCGGGAGTGAAGTTCTGCATCATGTGGCCTGTTGCGCACAGTTTGAGACGTAACACAACGTGCTGTGGCTGCACGAAAAGTATTATTCAATTTAGTGGCGTTGCTGTCAGGGTCCCTCCGGCCCATAATCCGAAGGTAGCGGTCATCCACTGCAGTAGTAGCCCTTGGCCGGCCTGAGCGAGGCATGTCATCGACAGTTCCTGTCTCTTTGTATCTCCTCCATGTCCGAACAACACCGCTTTGATTCACTGCGAGACGCCTGAACACTTCCCTTGTTGAGAGCCCTTCCTGTCACAAAGTAACAATGCGGACGCGATCGAACTGCGTTATTGTCCGTCTAGGCATGGTTAAACTATGGACATCACGAGCCGTGTACCTCCTTCCTGGTGGAATGACTGGAACTGATCGGCTGCCGGACCTCCTCCGTCCAATAGGCGCTGCTCATGCATGGTTGTTTACATTTTTGGGCGGGTTTAGTGACATCTCTGAACAGTCAGAGGGACTGTGTCTGTGATACAATATCCACAGTCAACGTCTAGCTTCAGGAGTTCTGAGAATCTGGGTGAAGCAAAGCTTTTTTTATGTGTGTTTTTTGGAGCACCATGAACATTTTTTTGAGGAAGATTACTTGAGATTTATTACTGACATTTTTTATTTGATTTAGGTGATGTATTGCAACCTGGAAGTCATTTTACTGAATAATTATTTGAAGACTGGCAAAGAGCAAAGTATATACACTGACAGAGAAAAAAAATCACATCACCAAAAAATAATTAATATAGCGTAATGAGATTTCGAGAATATACCAGGTGATCAGAAAGTCAGTATAAATTTAAAAACTGAATAAATCACGGAATAACGTAGATAGAGAGGTACAAATTGATACACGTGCTTGGAATGACATGCGGTTTTATTAGAACCAAAAAAAATACAAACGTCCAAAAAAGAGTGACAGATGGCGCTTCATCTGACCAGAATAGCAATAATTAGCATAACAAAGGAAGACAAAGCAAAGATGATGTTCTTTACAGGAAATGCTCAATATGTCCACCATCATTCCTCAACAATACCTGTAGTCGAGGAATAACGTTGTGAACAGCACTGTAAAGCATGTCCGGAGCTATGGTGAGACATTGGCGTCGGTTGTTGTTTTTCAGCATCCCTAGAGATGTCGGTCGATCACGATACACTTGCGACTTCAGGTAACCCCAAAGCCAATAATTGCACGGACTGAGGTCTGGGGACCTGGGAGGCCAAGCAAGACAAAAAGTGGCGGCTGACCACACGATCATCACCAAACGACGCGCGCAAGATATCTTTCACGCGTCTAGCAATATGGGGTGGAGAGCCATCCTGCATACACATCGTACGTTCCAGCAGGTGTTTATCAGCCAGGCTGGGGATGATGCGATTCTGTAGCATATCGGCGTACCTCTCACTCGTCACGGTAGCAGTTTTGCCGTCCACGCCATCTGTCGCACATTTTGTGAACTTTCTTTCTTTTTGGTTCTAATAAAACCCCATGTCATTCCCAGCATGAGTGTCAATTTTTACCTCTCTATCTACATCATTCCGTGGTTTATTAAGTTTCCAAATTTATAGTGACTTTTTGATCACCCTGTATTTGTCTAGGTGTCATGTGTAAGAGATTAATGTAAGTGCGACATAAACCGTTCTAAATGTGAAATGATAGGACATTAATAACCGGTGCAACAGCGCGAATGTTGAATTTAGTCATGGAAACATACATGTATTGTGTTAAACAGCCGCCGGATGTCAGTTTGTGGGATGGAGTTCCAAGCCTGTTGCACTTGGTCAGTCAATATAGGGATGCTTAATGCTGCTGGTTTATGACGCTGGAGTTGTCCCATATATGCTCGATTGAAGGCAGTTATGGTAATCGAGCAGACCGAGGCAACATGTCAACACTCTATAGAGCATGTTGGGCGACAACAGCAGTATATAAGCGAGCGTTATCCTGTTGGAACGCACCGCCTGGAATGCTGCTCACGAATGACAGCACAACAGGTCGAATCATCAGACTGATGTACATATTTGCAGTCAGGATATGTGGTTTAACCACGGTAGTACTCCTTGTGTCATACGAAATCGCACCCTAAACCAAGGTGTAGGACCAGTGCGCCTTGCATGTGGGTTGAATGCAGGCCCTCAACTGGCTTCCTCCTAACCAACACACAGCCATTACTGGCACCGTGGCAGAACCAGCATTCATCAATCTTCACCCTGTCCTCCAATGAGCTTAACACCACTGAAGTCGGAAATGGTGGTGGCTTGGGGTCGGTGGAATGCTACAGGGCACCTGATTCGGAGCTGTCCTTGAAGTAATCGAGCCGCCCGGAGTGGCCAAGCGGTTCCAGGAGCTAAAGTCTGGAACCGCGCGACCGCTACGGTCGCAGGTTCGAATCCTGCCTCGGGCATGGATGTGTGTGATGTCCTTAGGTTAGTTAGGTTTAAGTAGTTCTAAGTTCTAGGGGACTGATGACCTGAGAAGTTAAGTCCCATAGTGCTCAGAGCCATTTGAACTATTTTTTTTGAAGTAATCGACTTGTAAATCTGAGTCACTGTGATGCCAACTGCTGCTCATATTGCTGTTGCAGTAGCAGTACGATGTGCCAGAGCCACAAGCCATATGTGATGGTCTTCCCTCTGAGTAGTGCCACGTGGCAAGCCGGATCTTGGTCTTGCGACCGTACGTTCTCGTGACCACCGTGCCTGTTGTCATGTGCAGTGGCTACATTCCTGTCAAGTCTTTCTGCTACATAGCAGAAGGAACACTCAGCTTCTCGTTGCCCTATTACACGACTTCGTTCAAACTCAGTGATTGGTTGGTTGGTTGATTTGGGGAAGGGGACCAAACAGCGAGGTCATCGGTCCCATCAGATTGGGGAAGGACGCGGAAGGAAGTCGGCCGTGCTCTTTCAAAGAATCCATCCCAACATTTGCCTGATTTAGGTAAATCACGGTAAAAGTAAATCAGGATGGCCGGACGCCGATATGAACCGTCGTCGTCCCGAATCCGGGTCCATTGTGGTAACCACTGCGCCATCCGTCCAAACTAAGTGTGGTGATAACAATGGTGTTTTCGTCGCCTAGAGGGCATTCTTGATTACCACAACTCACCACGGCCAATTTCAAAGGTAACTAACGCTCCCGACTGTTCCAGCCTTTGTTTAAAGCAAACTTGATTTACATCCTCATAGTGACGCTAGGAGCGCCACTCTTATTCGACTGCCACCAAATTTGAATAGACGTCATCTTTTAGATGACCCCTATCAACTTTCGTTCATGTTTCACAACTTCTTCTTGGTGTTGCAATTTTTTTCCACCAGTGTATGTGTACGTGTGTGTGTTCTGGTATTAATGACACCTCATTTAACTTTCGTTTCTAGTAAGAATGTCTCATAAGTACATACTGAATATAATAGTCAAAAGGATACACCCTTGTCACAATCCTCTGTTCATCTTAATAGGTAATATCTTCTCATATCCTTTATTTAGTACAATTTCTATGTATTGATGCAAACTCGTTATTACTTGTATTAAATGTCTCGGATACCCTTGTTTTTCCATGACTTTCGGAAGGTTGATGTTATCATTTGTCATTGAGTATACATTTTTATGTCACTTCCTGTAGAGTGAGAATGTTACTTCGTCTGTTATTATGCCACTGGATTACCATGTATCTTTTTATTTCAGTTTAGTGGAAATTCTATAAATGTTGAACGAGTACACACGTTCCTCGAGTCACTTATGCCCTCTTCGTATATGACGTTAAAGTTTCTGCCAGTCACAGATTCTAGCAAGTATTCTGCTTGGGTGACGTGAGACCAGAATGGTAGAGACGCCGCAGAAGAAACGGCTCTGGTATTTTCCTGGGGTGATTTATGGACTAGACTGAAAACCTAAATCGTTGTGCCCCGCCGTAGCTCCGCTGCAAGAAAGAGTTTACGAGCAGAGCGTCATTCTCCTGCTCCCTCGGTCAGTTCGCGAGACAGCACGAGGGCATGAAAGCAGAAAACGGAAAACAGGTCACAAGTGGCGGTGGCTCGCTTCAGAAATGAAAACTTTTCTATCGTGTTAACTTATTCTTCATTCGATTCTTAGCCGAACATAAACAATATTGGGCTTTTCATTAGTGGCACTTTCCTAGTTCAGGGCTCAGGCAAAATCAGATACACCAAATTATGAGAACAGGAAAAGTTTTGCACGTTGTGTCATTTGCATACTAGCTTGACACTGTTTCTGTGGTCGTTCAAGGACTGTTTGTCAAATTTACATGCCTGATGTTATTAAATTTAAAATGAAAAATTACATGTGATTCATTTTGACTGCGTTCCACTTAAAAGGAATCAAAGGCAGAAACTGGAACTGTGGGTTTTAAAAATAAATAATTTTAACTTTCGAAAGTCGCCGTCATCTATTTTTAAAAACCTAATTGTTTTTGTCTCACTTCCCTGCAGTCTAACATCCGTATATTTCTGTAAAACTGTTAATATGCACAAGGGTTGTATGAAAAATAATACCCCCATCTTCGTAAATTGGATTTCTATGTGAATATTTTAATAAACATACGGCCAAAGAATAGATATGTTAAGACACGCCAAGCTTATTGCTCTTGTAGCTGGAAATGCGAAAGACCTTAAAGTATTGTTAACTGAGAAAGGTAAGGTTATGAGGGAAGGACAGAGTATGAAAATAAATAAATCCAAAACAAAAGTGATGTGACAAAAATATTGTAAAGGACAGAACGCCAAAGTACGAATTCATATAGGTGACGAACTATTTGAGCACGCTGATTCATATAGGAAATGAGATCACTGAGGATTGCCGGGTTGCAGCAGAAGTGAGAACTGCTCATGCAGAACCTTTCTTCGCCAAGAAGAAGAAGGCCTTGATTTCAAAATCAGAAAAATATTTCACAACACCTATGTTTGCAGAGTGCCATGTTATGGTTGTGAAATGTGAACTCCTGGGAAGAAAAAAAACGAAATTCATCCGAGACGTGTTGTTACACACTCATGCTCAAAAGCAAGGGCAGCGCAAGAGCGGGTGAGAAGCGTATGGCAGTTTATTAGCCATCTAATGAGACGGGAGGGACTCCTGAAGAGAGTTGTACAGGGATACGTTAATGGAAGTAGACCTAAAGGAAGATAGCGAACAAGGTAAGTAGACCAGATTATGAGAGAAGTAGAATGTAAGAAATGAAGAGGAAATCGTAAAGACGCGAAAGGTGGAAACCCACTGCCAGCTTAACAGCTGGCGACCAGTCTTCGGATTAATATCTACACAGTAATTGTAATAAATCAGATGTAAAACTTTCTCTTATTACCGGTTCTGACATAATCACCAGGCAATTAGTCACTCTTCTGCCAACAATAGTTTTTTGAAGCCGTCGCGGAAGAAGTCGACGCTCTGTGTCCGCAACCAGCCTTTCACAGTTTTCTCAACTTCTCCACCAGGTGCTAAGCGATACCCCTGCAGATCTCTTTTCGTTATCGGTAACAGATGGAAGTCAGATGCCTCCAAATCATGACTGCATGGAGAACGCCGCACGGTTTCTGGTGAATTTCAAGTCTGTGCACTTTTATTTCAGACGTCAGAATGTGGAATACACGTTGTGGACATAGTTTCCGATAACTGATCAGAGCAACAATGTGACATGCACGTTGTTATCGAAAGCCGATTATCTTTGCAATATCTCTCTGATTGTTACATACCCTAAAAAGTCCCTAATCTGCTTTCTTTATTATAAAAATCTATGTTCTGTTATGATATATATATTAAAGTTCCAATAAGCCTTGTCATGTAGCAGTTTAGCCTGCTGTCATAGGCACACTGTCACAAACCCCACCTACAGAAATATTGCAGACATATTTGTTTACACTGTGCCTTGCTGTACTGTTTGAGTCAATTTGGGCACGATGGTCTACTGGAATGTAGCAGGAGGTGACACACGAATGTAAATGACACGAATGTTTGTCAGCTCGACCCTGTTGTTGAATTTTTATCTTTAAAACTTACGGTGCTGGTCTCCTAGGCGGCTCCCATTAACTGTCGACTGGCTGAAATAGGCATACGTGGTTTTTGGAAGTTAGAAATTGGCTGCAGAAATTTGTAGTTGGCATTGCAAAACGTTTTCAGGTTTATTGACCTTTCTACTTTATATGCAAGTATTTTGGTATTGCTACTGTTAAATCTGAACACACAAATGAAAATTCAATTTAATGGTAATTGCAGTAGAAAAGTAGGTTTATTATTCAAATACAGATGCAGACACCTGAGCTTTCTGTTTAAATTTCTTTCCCGGCCAATTTCAACCTAAAGTAGCACATAATACACAAGATCAAAACAAAATTTAGCGTTCGTGGTGGAATGCAATGCGATACAAAATGAAACCTGGAGACATACGTAGTCATATGCTCAAATTCATTTCCTGATTTACCTGCAGCACAATCTGTAAAAATAATATGATAAACGTATGCACCAATCCAGCTCCAAAAAAGCGGAGAATTATTACTATTTTCGGAAGCAGTCACAATCGATCTGCATCAGCCCATTACAAGCAGTATTGTAACGTGCTTAAATATTATTAGGATGGCGAAAAGTGTGAAACGTCCCCTTAGAAAAATTAATGAATTACTGTGCTGATAAACCTCTTACGTTATTTGATTTCAAACAGCTGATCAAAACTGAACGTACTCAGACATTTCTCTTTTTACTTATTCTGATCATCACTAAACTGACACACAACATTTGTAGCGCAACGCAATCTGACTTTTAATAATCCCTACAAAAGATTCACCCTGACTAACAATAACCTATACCTTTCATGAATCACTTACCTCACAAAAATCTTCATTACTCAAACTACTGCAATACAGCGAGCGCCAATACTGCCAGCTATATAAAAGATTCTGACTACTGAAGTCACTAACTACTGATAGGCATAGTTAGCAAATGAAAGATTTTGATAAAGAACAAACAATGTATTTACCTTAATAGTGTTCAAAAGTCATTATATATATATATGTATATGACATCCAGTCTTACAAATTTACTGTTTCTGATGGACACACATCCAGATCATCCGCTCTCAAAACTCTGCCATCTCTCTCCCCACATCCACCACTGCTGGTAGCTCACCTCCAACTGTGCAACGCTACGCGCTGTTAACAACCGACTGCCCAACACTACAATATCCAACAACAATGCAAACCAGCCACAGACTTCACACAGCACAGCCAGTGATTTTCATATAGAGCGCTACGTGGCGTTACCAACATAAAAACCTAAACATCCTACATACATAGCCCCCAAGCTCCCCACAAAAAATTTTACAAGGCCAATACAGATTTGAAAAAATTTTACAAGGCCAATACAGATTTGAAAAATTTTTTCATAATTACAATAACAAAGATATCAAATGCACACACTTATTGATACAATGTTGGTTAAAAGCTAAAATTTTCTCACAGTCCATAAAGACAGTCCTGATCATCCATCACAGTAAAATTGCAGTTTTTTTTTCTCAAAGTCTGAGCAATAAAAGAAAATGCACACGGAAGTACTGGATTTCCATGCAGTCGTGAAGAAGTATTGTTGTCCTTCCAACGGAAAGATAGTGCTGACTCTTGACATGCAGACAGGTAATGGGCCACAACAGAGTAAACCCACAGCAGAGTCAGTCGAAGTTTTGAAGAATATTGGTAGGTAGGTCATCACAGAGCAGACACACCGTAGTCCTGGTAGAGATTACGGTATTGGTGGGCCACCAGAGGTGCAGACCCACTGCAGTCCTTGTAGAAATAATGGTATTGGTGGGCCATCAAAGATGCAGACCCACTGTAGTCCTTGTAGAGATGGCCAGCAGCCATCCGTTGCGACTGTGCAGGTGCACAATCACCATCGAAGAGTCTTGCGGACAATATAGCAAGTCCATGAACCACCACTTGTGCACTCACAAAATTTTTGGAGTTGTCCTTAGAACCAGCAATGCTGTTAACCAGTCCCTTGCTGAATTATTAACACACGTCCAAACACTAACAGTTCCAACTTCTCATCTATTGTGCATATACTATGACCAACAGAAATGTGTGCACTGAAATGAATGCTTACAAGTTACTTAATTTGATGAACTGGTGTCAATTACAATTATTAATTTACAACATAAGAATACAATTACAAAGGTACAAAATAAATCATTAAAGAACATAACAGTACAGATAACATTTGTAGTAACACAGGCTTTACAAAAGAATAGAAATAAGCATATACATCAGTGTTACAGGAATTATGACATAAGTAAATACATAAAATAATGAGAATAGTTTTCGAAACATTAATTTCACACATGAGCATTGAAACAGAACAGAATTAATAATGTCTAAACATCTTTACAAAGTAAATAACATATTATTAATGCAAATTATATTTGAGGATAACAGTATTCCTCATCATAGTGAATGTAGCTAAGTATTAGAAAAATTCTACGACATAAGTCTTATCAGATAAACATATAAAGACAGGAAGAACACAAATACACAAGGGTACACAAACACACAGCGGAATAATACAAAAGGAAAGGACAGGGTTTGTTTACTGCAGTATTTTGCAAACAAAACTTTAGTTTACTTCTTGGAGATCTCCCTTCGTTCTTCATTATTTCCAGAAAGTCCTATCTATACCTGCTTTCTGTATTCTATTCATATTTCTTTCACAATAATTATTTCTCATTGTACAATACTCATTTTGGCCCAAATCTTTTTCATATAACTTCGCAATGCATTCTTTCCCTATTCTCCATAGTCAGTTTCTTATTTAGTATCCCCCCTCGTAAGCTAACTTAAATCTGCTGAGCTCAGATACATAAACTAGGACAAGGCAATGCAACAGCACAAAAAAATTAACACAAACAGCAATGACAAAAAATGCAAATTGGCAAAGCAAGCAGCAGTATATCTAAATTAGCAAAGCAAATGCAACATTACAACTAATATGAGCCAATGTGCAGCAACAAGAAAAATAAATCAGTAGTAAAAATGGCTTAATAGAATGTAAAATTCAGTAGAACTATGCCTGGCAAACAGCACCAGCAAATCCAATAACATATCTAAACATGACAGACCCAAAAGCAGAAAAAATAGTACACTAAAGACAACAATGCAGATGAGGGAAACGTCTATTCACATCTTAGTATCTATGTCATTAAAGTGGTGCACCACAACAACTTATTATACAAAAAAATTACCAAGTACTTGAAAAGAAAATTATGTATGCAGTTACTGTTATTAGTCCCTTCTTATTGTTCTTTCCTTTCCAAGTGCTCCTTTTTCGAAGAATGTGGATCATAAGATTATTATTTAACAGATCTGTTGACAGAAAGTGTTCACATTAGCAAGTGCATTTAATTTTAGTTTATAAAACTAATGCTGCAACACAGCTGGAAACCAGATATCAAATGAAATAAGCAACTATGTACAAAGCAAAGCACAGAAACATCATTCAATAGCCATGTGGCATTTCATAAGTCAGTAGAAATTCTCTCAACTCTCGTAGAAAGACACTTGTCATAATCAGGTGTGCAGATGTAAGAATATTTCCCATCAATTCATAAGCATTTCAGTAAGTGGCACAAAATACATGCTCCACAGTATAATCATATGTTTCCAAGTAATAGCGTGTCATATTTGCGATGCTTTCTACAAAAGAATGTCAATAGCGAGGTTAATGGCATCTTTTTTCTCCACCTAATAGCTTTTTCCCCAGGCGGCTGGTGCAGCTTGGCGCCCACAACGCATTACATCAAGGTCACTTAGCTTTCTTACCGAAATGTTTACGACAGCAGTTTGCACTACAGTGAAAGTCTCATATAAAAAAAATTCACAGATCGAAAAATTACAGTAGGAATGCGTAGAAACGAAATCTCACGAATAGCAGTGTTGTGATACACTCACGCATGGACACACGAGTCATAACTCTTAAAGTATGATTCTTGGTTTCCAACATCCTTTTTCACAAACCAGAGTCCCTAACTTCTATTCATTACTCATATACATATAAAGACGTAATCACATTCCTCATATATGGTAGCATCATCTTATTGATCATAAACATACCTCAACAGCATAATGCATATCGCCAACATAATAATAACATCATAAAACCTCAGCCAAATCTCAAAAACGTCGTAGCTTTCTGCAATAATTTCAAAACCTTCAATAAAGTCATGTACCTCAAACGTACTTCAAAAATCATGATCCCATACCAAATACATCATTCAAAGCTCTCATAGTATCACAATGGTTCCGAAAAAAATATGAACAGTTCACAAAGTACAGACAAAATACAGTTTCATAAGTGTGAAGTTATCCCAACTGTATAATTACGTAAACATCTGTCACTGACGTAAAAAAAAAAAAAATGTTTGTCTCTCTCAGGTAAATCAGATAGCTGTGTAATTTGTGTGTTAGAGAAATATGGTACCGATGTGTAAAGTTGTATAAGCAAATATCTTATTAGCTAGGGCTCCTAGCGCTCGCTACACACTTAGTACACAAAGTAGGCGTGTACCCCCCTGAGGATTAATGTAATCATACCCTCAGGTGTTACAGATTACAGCAATGGAATGAAATATATCACGGAATCTTTGAAATTCAAAATTTTTTTAAAATAAATTTTTTAAGTACACAATTAATCACTCAAATACCTGCACTGTAGCGCTAAACTGTGCGTGTTGTAAAAAAATATGTAAGTAGGCTGTTTAGGTTTTTATGTTGGTAACGCCACATAGCGCTCTATATGAAAATCACTGGCTGTGCTGTGCAGTCTGTGGCTAGTTTGCATTGTTGTTGGCTATTGTAGTGTTGGGCAGTTGGCTGTTAACAGCGCGTAGCGTTGCGCAGTTGGAGGTGAGCTGCTAGTAGTGGTGGACGTGGGGAGAGAGATGGCGGAGTTTTGAGAGCGGATGATCTGGACTTGTGTCCATCAGAGACAGTAAATTTGTAAGACTGGATGTCATGAACTGATATCTATATTATGACGTTTGAAGCTTTTGTCCCATTTGTTGCATTAATTGTAATTACAAGGCACTGGGGTCTGAAACATGTTCCTCAGTGCTATTCGGCAGTGCATTTGAAAAGTCAATATTCGCATTTTGAAAAGCAGAAAATGTGTCTTGACTTGATTGAGAAGTGGGTAATGACGCAAAACCTGAATCTACGGTATTTGCAAAATTGTGTCCTGTCGTTTCGGATCCCTGTGGCGAGCTGTTGCCGACCAACCGATCGACAATACTACCCTCTTCACTAGGTATTTCACTGTCTACACGATTATTTATTGCCTGATCCATCCCCCTATGCATAATTTACCAAATTACTACGTTGGACATTAGTTAATTCTTTACATGGTGGCACTAACACACTGCTTTCGTCTTCACTGTCATTTCTCAGTTTACTTTGGAGCCTAGTATTACGTTTTTCACAGGCCATTATTGTCACAATATTTCACAAGATAACACAGAAAAGCACAATTTGAGGAGCAAAATAAGAAAACACATTAACATAGCATGGAAAATAATATCTAATTAATTGCAAGCATAGCTGCGAAATACTTGGTGCAAATCTACGTGCATGACACTGTACTACAATGAAAAACTACAACCACAAAGAAGATTCTCTCTACAATTACGCGCTAGCAATAAACAATAGCTACACTAATTACACAAACTACAAGAAAAAATCAGAAGATTCCAGTGAGGTATCCTCGGCTAATGGTCGACATATGAAACGTCCCCTTAGAAAAATTTTTGAATTACAGTGCTGATAAACCTCTTACGTTATTTGATTTCAAACAGCTGAGCAAAACTGAACGTACTCACACATTTCTCTCTTTACTTATTCTGATCATCACTAAACTGTCACACAATATGTGTAGCGCAACGCAATCTGACTTTTAATAATCCCTACAAAAGAATACAGCGAGCGCCAATACTGCCAGCTAAATAATAGATTCTAACTCCTGAAGTCACTAACTACTGATAGGCATGGTTAGCAAATGAAAGATTTTGATAAAGAACAAACAATGTATTTACCTTAATAGTGTTCAAAAGTCATAATATATATTTATATCAGTTCATGACATCCAGTCTTACAAATTTACTCTCTCTGACGGACACACGTCCAGATCGTCCGCTCTCAAAACTCCGCCGTCTCTCTCCCCACATCCACCACTGCTGGCGGCTCACCTCCAACTGTGTAACGCTATGCGCTGTTAACAGCCAACTGCCCAACACTACAATAGCCAACAACAATGCAAACCAGCCACAAACTACACACAGCACAGCCAGTGATTTTCATATAGAGCGCTACGTGGCATTACCAACATAAAAACCTAAACAGCCTATTTACAAGTATGTGGTACGCAAATTGAAAGCTAATTCTCCGGATAAATGAAAACCACATGATCAGTCATGAAGGAAGTGTTTGGTCGACAGCGCCAGGTTGAGGATACATAATCAGTGTGTAGTAGAAATGTTTCAGTTACTGATAAATCGGAAACATGTACAGTAGTTAACAATCACTTTCTGAATGTAACAGGTGAACTAAATAGAAGCTTAGTTCCTACAGGGCACCGTATAACTCTTTCAGAAAACAACTTTGCGAAACTGTTATCTGAAATACTCCTCCATGATACTGACAAGTGGGAGATTCAGACAATAACTAAATCACTAAAGACTAAGGACTCTCGTGGATAAGACGAGGTATCTAGCAGAATATAAAAGTACTGTTCAGCATATGTTACCCCAGAGCTTAGTCACATCTGCAACTTTTCCTTTACGAACGGTCAGTTTCCTGACTGATTAAAGCACTGAGCAGTGAAGCCATTTTGTAAAAAAGAAGCTACTTAATAAAAAAGAAGAAAGCGCTAAAGTAGTCAGTTGTAAACCTATTCCTATGCCGTCGGTGTTTGATAAGTCATTGAAAAGGCTGTGTATACAAGGGTAATTGTTCATTTCAGTTCATATAATTTGCTGTCAAATGTACAGTTTGGTTTTAGAAGTGTTTTAGTAACTGACAATGCTCTGTTCTTTTCACTGTGTAAAGCTCTGGACAGATTAAATAAAAGGTTGCGAACCCTAGGCGTCTTCTTTGATTTAACTAAAGCGACTGATTGTGTTGATCATAAAATATTACTGCGGAAATTGGACCGTTACGGAGTAAGGAGAGTAGCTCACAAATGGTTCATTTCTCGTGACAACGACGTGCAGTCCCACTGGGGCCCAGACCCCAGGGATCGGTGCTGGGGCCGCTACTGTTTCTTATTTATATAAATGACATGATTGTAAAATATTGCTGTTTGCTGCTGACAACAGATTGGTCGTTAAAGATGCTGTGTACGATATTGACACAGTATCAAATAATGCAATTAAAGACATGTTCAAAAAACAAATTGACTCTAAATCACTGTAAGACTCGGGTTTTACAGTTTCTAACACACAATTCAACAAAAACTGGCATTTTGAGTACACAGGATGGGCATATGATTAGTTCAAGTTCCTATGCATTCAAATAGATAGTAAGTTGTCGTATGAAAGCCCATGTTTAGGATCTTGTTCAAAAACTAAATGCATTTCTCTTTACCATTAGAACACTATCTGAAACAAATGAGTTCAATGCGATAAGTACTCTACTTGCCTTATTTTCATTCGCTTATAATGTATAGTATTATATTTTAGGGTAACTCCTCTCACTCGAAAAAGATATTTTGGGCTCAGGGACGGGTGGTTCGAGTTCCCTCCTTCTGTTAAGTCGAGGAACTCCTGGAAAAAATAAAAAATTACGCTTAATTCCTGTGTTACGTTGTTGATAATGTTTATTTAAACTTATGGCTTGTCGTCTGCATAGGGTTGATATAAGTTTCATGTTATCTGTACTTAATCTTCTGTTATAATTTCGTGTACTGACTCGTTTCATGACTGTGGAGACTTGCTCTTCAGGTTGGTTCTAAGGAATATGACACAGAAAAGCTGTCTGCATAGTGAACATATATTTCATTTTCATCATATGTAAACTCATCAGGAGCTTTGTAGATTATTTTTCCCAAAATTTTCTCCTCTTGACTGCATATTTTCAACCCAAATCTCCACAAAAGCAGGTAAAACGCGATAACAGATATAACTCGAACGTCAGCTATTGCATACAAAAAAAGAAACTGATTTTTATCGCTATTATCATTCAGCGGTCACACCGGAAATTATGAAGCCTGTAGACCTGACAGACGTTTTCGTGAGCCTTAAATATACGTTCGACACTGCGGAAAACCAGCGTGACTGGCTTGACGTAATATTACGTCCGCCGCACTCTCTTATTTTCCCACAAGCACCTTAATATTACTTCAGTCGCACGCTAAGTGTTAACTTCCACATTTTGTCTTAAACTGAGCGTTTATACTACAGGCCTGATAACTGAGATATCCCGAAATGCGTAACGATGAAATGTCAATAAAAATTATATTGGTGACCAAGGCTACAGTACCTAACATTCTACGCTAGACGTCCGCCCCCGTTAGCTGAGTGGTCAGCGCGAAAGAATGTCAATCCTAACGGCGCGGGCTCGATTCCCGGCTGGATCAGAGATTTTCTCCGCTCAGGGACTGGGTGTTGTGTTGTCTTAATCATCATTATTTCATCCCGATTGACACGGAAGTCGCCGAAGTGGCGTCAAATCGAAAGACTTGCGCTCGGCGAACCGTCTACCCGACGGGAGGCCCTAGTCACACATTTACATGTATTTATCTCCTAAGAGACTTCAACACACATCAGCCAGCACGGAATGAGCCTATGAGAAGACTCTCGCGGTTTGCCACTAGAGAAATGTACCTACAGCTCAGTTAGCTGTTTTACGGAAACAGGGCGAAACAAGGACAGGAGGCGCGAAGCGGGAAGCGGCAGCGCGCGAGCAGAGCGGGACGTTCCGAGAATCCAGCCGGTCGTCGATAACCCAGACCTTGGCAGATAGTCGCGACATGGCACAGCTGGCCACGGACGCGCGCTCGCCTTTGTTCTGGGCTGGCCAAGGCCGGAGAGCAAAAAGGAGCGGGCGCGACCACGCAGCGACCGGAGCCGACCCCTGCATGATTTAAATACGCGCACACTCTGCCTCCGCCCCTCGCCCACGGCCGGGGCCTTGGCACATCCTCACCTGACTCTCCACTCGGGGGCCCGCGCCAACTGAGGCACTTCTCTGCAGCAAACTCAGGCGACAAAAGTCGTGGTACAGCGATATGCTCGTGTACACACAGCAGAAGCATCGCGTGCGCAAAGTAAACGAGGGTAGTGTATAGGCCGCACGATGGGAATTAGCAGACTCTGAACGCGGACTGGTAGCTGTATCTAGACGCGTGGGATTCAACATTCCCAGATCGACAGCGCCAAGACTGTGCCGACAAGACTAATCACGGATAACGCTGCGGCCAACAGCCTTCACTTAACGACCGAGAGCTAGAGTTGTCAGTGCTAACAGACAAGAAACACTGTGTGAAATAACCGCAGAAAACAATGTGGGGGACATTTCCATGCACTAATCTGTGGCGAAATTTGACGTTAATGGGATTTGGGATCGACTGACACGACTGTCATTACTAACAGCACGACTTGGTCTGTAGCGCCTCTCCTGGGCCCGTGATCATGTCGGTTAAACTCGAGACTACCGGAATACCGAGGCCTGACCGGATTAGTCCCGATTTCAGTTGGTAAAACCTACAGGCAGGAGTAACGTCTTTGATTAGTAATCAACCCCGCAACAGCTTAAAATCTGAATAATAATGAGCACTGGCGGCCGAAAACCGACTCAAGAAGTCAAAGAGGGTGGTGGAGCGGACGGAGGTCCAAGGCACTCTCTTGTCCTCGGATATAGGAAACTGTCCCTAAAGGCGGAAGAACCAGCAGTGATCAACGGCATTAGCAGGCAGAAGCCAATGGAAACGACAGCATTAAAGGCATTTAATGTGTACACACAGGATAATTGGCCCGTTATTGAAAAAGTGTTGTGATGATCTCTCCGTTGGCAAAAGATTCCAGGATTGTCCCCCATTCGGATCTCTGGGAGGGGACTATTAATGGGGATGTAACCACGAGAAAAAGATTCAGTAACCAACAAAAGGGTAACTTTCTATAGGCCGGGGCATGAAATGTCAAAAGCTTGAATGTGGAAAGGAAGCTAGAAAATCTGAAAGTGTGTAAGTAGGCTGTTTATGTTCTCTTATTGGCAACGTTACGTAGCGCTCTGTATGAAAATCGCTGGCTGTGCTGTGTGCAGTCTGTGGCTAGTTTGCATTGTTGTCTGCCATTGTAGTGTTGGGCAGCTGGATGTTAACAGCGCGTAGCGTGGCGCAGTTGGAGGTGAGCCGCCAGCAATGGTGGATGTGGAAAGAGAAATGGCGGAGTTTTGAAATTTGTAAGACTGTATGTCATGAACTGCTATGTATATTATGATTTTTCAGCACTGTTAAGGTAAATACATTGTTTGTTCTCTATTAAAATCTTTCATTTGCTAACTATGCCTATCAGTAGTTAGTGCCTTCAGTAGTTTGAATCTTTTATTTAGCTGGCAGTAGTGGCGCTCGCTGTATTGCAGTAGTTCGAGTAACGAAGATTTTTGTGAGGTAAGTGATTTGTCAAAGGTATACGTTAATGTTAGTCAGGGCCATTCTTTTGTAGGGATTATTGAAAGTCAGACTGCGTTGCGCTAAAAATATTGTGTGTCAGTTTAAGGACAGTCATGTATAATTGTTCAAAGGGGACGTTTCGAGGGGAATGCAAAGGCTCAATTTAGATATATGGGGGATCAGTTAAGTGAAACGGAAAGAAGACAAGGATTTTCGGTCAGATGAGTATAGGGTAATCTCAACAGCAGCAGAAAGTGATACAACGGAAGTAGGATCGTTACGTATAGGGAGGCAGGGCAGAGAGTGAGTTACTGTGAACAGTTCAGTGACAGGGTTGATCTCATCAGAGACAACAGCAAACCAACATCGACAACGATAGTTCAGGCATACTGTACATGCCGCCGATGTCACAAGATGAAGATGAAGAGATAGAGAAAGTATATGAGGATACTGAACGATAATTCAGCACGTAAAGAGAGATGAAAATCTAATACGGGCTTGGTACTAGGAATGACAAAGGCGAAAGAAGGACTGAGTTCTGCAATAAATTTCAGCCGGTAATAGCGAATACTCTGTTCAAGAATCGCAAGAGGAGAAGGTATACTTAAAAAGGCCGGGAGATACGGGAAGATTTCAGTTAGATCATAGTCAGGCAGAGATTCAGAAATCAGATGCTAGATTGTAAGGCTTACTTAGGAGCAGATATAGACTCAGATCATAACATAGTTGTGATGAAGCGTAAGTTGAAATTTAAAACTTTAGCTAGGAAGAATCAATAACCACGGAAGTGGTATACGGAAGTACTAAGGAATGAAGAGATACGCTCCAAGTTCTTTAAGCCTGTAGATACGTCAGAAAGGAATAGCTCAATTGGCATTACAGTTGAAAAGCGAAGGACAACTCTAAAAAGTGCAATCACAGACGTTGGAAAGAAAAACAAATGCACAAAGAATGAAGTTGCGAAGAAACATTGGGTAACAGAAGAACTACTTCAGTTGATCGATGAAAGAAGGAAGTAGAAAAATGTTCATAGAAATTCAGGAATACAGAAATACAAGTCGCTGAGGAATGAAATTTAATACTAAGTGCAAGGAAACTAAGACGAAATGGCTGCTTGAAAAATATGAAGAAATAGAAAAAGAAATGACAGTCGGAAGGACTGACTCAGCATATGGGAAAGTCAAAACTACCTTCGCTGATATTAAAAGCAGGTGTAATAACTTTAGGAGTAAAACTGGAATTTCACTGTTAAATGCAGAGGAGAGAGTGGCTAGGTGAAAAGGGTGCATTGAAGGCCTCTATGAGGGCGAAGATTTGTCTGATGTAATAGAATGACGGAAAATCGCCAAGTACAACAGAAGTGATTTCGTGCGTTCCCCAAGATAGGGTTATAGGCTATTTGTCGATCCTTATTTATGTAAACGATTTAGTAGATAATCTGAGTATCCGTCTTAGGTTGTTTGCAGATGATGCTGTCGTCTGTCGACAGCACGTTTTGTATTAAAGCGAAATAGGGAAAAGAGTGTCACTGAAATGATACAGGATTTAGGCTGGGAATCATTAAAACAAAGACGTCTTTCGTTGCGGCGGAATGTTCTCATGAAATTTCACTCAGCAACTTTCTCCTTCGAATGCGAAAATATTTTGTTGACTTTGCCCTACATAGGGAGAAGCGATCATCATAATAAAATAAGGGAAATCAGCACTCGCACGAAAAGATACAAGTGTTCCTTCTTTTCTCGCGCTATACGAGATTGGAATAATAGAGAATTACTGCGAAGGTGGTTCTATGAACCCTCTGTCAGGCACGTAAGTGTGGTTTGCAGAGTATCAGTGTAGATGTAGGTGTAGAAGAAGAAACAGGAGTCGATTTAGAAGCGATAGGGGATCCAGTATTTGAATCAGAATTTAAAAGTGCTTTGGAAGACTTAAGATCAAATAAGGCAAAGGAGATAGACAACATTCCATCAGAATTTCTAAAATCATTGGGGGAAGTGGTAGCAAAACGACTATTCACGTTGGTGTGGAGAATGTGTGAGTCTCGCGATGTACAATGCGACTTTCGGAAAATATCATTCGCAGAATTCCGAAGATTGTAAGAACTGACAACTGCGAGAATTATCGCACGATCACCTTAACAGCTCATGCATCCAAGTTGCTGACAAGAATAATATAGAGAAGAATAGTAAAGGAAAATGAGGACGTGTTAGATGACGATCAGTATGGCTTTGGGAAAGGTAAATTCACCAGAGAGGGAATTCTGACGTTGCGGCTGATAATGGAAGCAAGACTGAAGAAAAATCAAGAAACGATCATAGGATTTATCGATCTGGAAAAAGCGTTCGACTATGTCAAATGGTGGAAGATGTTTGAAATTCTGAGGAAAGTAGGGGTAAGCTATAGGGAGAGGCGGCTGATATACAACTTGTACAAGAGCCAAGAGGGAACAATAAGAGCGAAAGACCAAGAACGAAGTGCCGGGATTAAAAAGAGTGTAAGACAGGGACGATCATATCCGGCAGCATACTCGTGAAAAGCATAAACATATAAGACGCCGGGAAAAACTACGGGGTCATAACAGGAATCTAGTCTATGTCCCTTACTGTTCAGTCTGTACACCGAAGAATCAATGGTGGAAATAAAAGAAAGGTTCAGGAGTGGAATTAAAATTCAAGGTGAAAGGATATCAATGATACGATTCACTGACGACATTCCTATCCTGAGTGAAAGTGAAGAAGAATTACATGATATGCTGAACGGAATGAATAGTCTAATGAGTACAGAGTATGGACTGAGAGTACATCGAAGGAAGACGAAGGTAATGAGAAGTAGTAGAAATGAGAACAGTGAGAAACTTAACATCAGGATTGATGGTCACGAAGTAGATGAAATTAGGGAATTCTGCAACCTAGGCAGCAAAATAACCAATGACGGACAGAGCAAGGAGGACATCAAAAGCAAACTAACACTGGCAGAAAGGTAATTCCTGGCCAAGAGAAATCTACTAGTATCAAACATAGGCCTTAATTTGGGGAAGAATTTTCTGAGAATGTACGTTTGGATCACAGCATTGTATGGTAGTGAAACATGAACTGTGGAGAAACCGGAACAGAGAAGAATCGAACATTTAAGATGTGGTGCCACAGACCAATGTTGAAAATTAGATGGACTGATAAGGTAAGGTATGAGAAGATTCTGCGCAGAATCGGAGAGGAAATGAGTATATGGAAAACACTGACAAGGAGAAGGGACAGGATGGTAGAACATATGTAAAGACAACAGGGAATAACTTCCGTGGTACCAGAGCTGTTAAGGGTGAAAACTGTAGAGGAAGACAGTGAATGGAATAAATTCAGAAAATAATTGAGAACGTACGTTGCAATTGCTACTCTCAGATGAAGAGGTTGGCAGAGGAAAGGAATTCGTGCCGGGTTGCATCGAACCAGTCGAAAGACTGAAGAAAAATAAATGGTTCGAGTGTGGCGCAGACTCCAACCAAGGAAATGTACCCAGTTGTCAACAAGGCATTGAGCATGCTGCTGATTGCTCCGTAATGACATGGGCTGTATTTGCTTGAGATGAACTGGGTTCTCTGGTCGAACTGAACCGATCATTGACTGGATAGTGTTCCCAGAATGAGATTTTCACTCTGCAGCGGAGTGTGCGCTGATATGAAACTTCCTGGCAGATTAAAACTGTGTGCGGACCGAGACTCGAACTCGGGGCCTTTGCCTTTCGCGGGCAAGTGCTCTACCGTCTGAGCTACCCAAGCACGACTGACGCCCCGTCCTCACAGCTTTACTTCCACCAGTACCTCGTCTCCTACATTCCAAACTTCACAGAAGCTATCCTGCGGACCTTACAGAACTAGCTCTCCTGGAAGAAAGGATACTGCGGAGACATGGCTTAGAAAAGCCTGGGGGATGTTTCCAGAATGAGATTTTCACTCTGCCGCGGACAGTTTTAAATTGGATAGTGTTATGTTCGACTACTTGGCTATTTTTTTGTAACCATTCATAGACTTCATGTTTCCAAACCACGACGTCGAGTCGCCAAGTCACAATTGTTCTCCATTATTTTGAAAAATATTCTGGACAATTCGAGGGAATGATTTGTGCAGCCACATTGCTCGGCTTGAATCCCATCGAACCTTTATGGGACATAATCGAGAGATCACTTCGGGCACAAATTCCTGCACTGGCGACACTTTCGCAGCTATAGACGGCTAAAGAAGTAGTATGGCACACTACGTCTGTAGCCGGCCGGAGTGGCCGTGCCGTTCTAGGCGCTTCAGTTTGGAACCGCGTGACCGCTTCAGTCGCAGGTTCGAATCCTGCCTCGGGCATGGATGTGCGTGATGTCCTTAGGTTAGTTAGGCTTCAGTAGTTCTAAGTTCTAGGGGACTGATAATCTCAGCTGTGCTGTCCCATAGTGCTCACCGCCATTTGAACTACTTCTGCAGGGCACTTCTAAGGTCTTGTTGAATCCTTGTCACGTCGAACTACACTCCTGGAAATTGAAATAAGAACACCGTGAATTCATTGTCCCAGGTAGGGGAAACTTTATTGACACATTCATGGGGTCAGATACATCACATGATCACACTGACAGAACCACAGGCACATAGACACAGGCAACAGAGCATGCACAATGTCGGCACTAGTACAGTGTATATCCACCTTTCGCAGCAATGCAGGCTGCTATTCTCCCATGGAGACGATCGTAGAGATGCTGGATGTAGTCCTGTGGAACGGCTTGCCATGCCATTTCCACCTGGCGCCTCAGTTGGACCAGCGTTCGTGCTGGACGTGCAGACCGCGTGAGACGACGCTTCATCCAGTCCCAAACATGCTCAATGGGGGACAGATCCGGAGATCTGGCTGGCCAGGGTAGTTGACTTACACCTTCTAGAGCACGTTGGGTGGCACGGGATACATGCGGACGTGCATTTTCCTGTTGGAACAGCAAGTTCCCTTGCCGGTCTAGGAATGGTAGAACGATGGGTTCGATGACGGTTTGGATGTACCGTGCACTATTCAGTGTCCCCTCGACGATCACCAGTGGTGTACGGCCAGTGTAGGAGATCGCTCCCCACACCATGATGCCGGGTGTTGGCCCTGTGTGCCTCGGTCGTATGCAGTCCTGATTGTGGCGCTCACCTGCACGGCGCCAAACACGCATACGACCATCATTGGCACCAAGGCAGAAGCGACTCCCATCGCTGAAGACGACACGTCTCCATTCGTCCCTCCATTCACGCCTGTCGCGACACCACTGGAGGCGGGCTGCACGATGTTGGGGCGTGAGCGGAAGACGGCCTAATGGTGTGCGGGACCGTAGCCCAGCTTCATGGAGACGGTTGCGAATGGTCCTCGCCGATACCCCAGGAGCAACAGTGTCCCTAATTTGCTGGGAAGTGGCGGTGCGGTCCCCTACGGCACTGCGTAGGATCCTACGGTCTTGGCGTGCATCCGTGCGTCGCTGCGGTCCGGTCCCAGGTCGACGGGCACGTGCACCTTCCGCCGACCACTGGCGACAACATCGATGTACTGTGGAGACCTCACGCCCCACGTGTTGAGCAATTCGGCGGTACGTCCACCCGGCCTCCCGCATGCCCACTATACGCCCTCGCTCAAAGTCCGTCATCTGCACATACGGTTCACGTCCACGCTGTCGCGGCATGCTACCAGTGTTAAAGACTGCGATGGAGCTCCGTATGCCACGGCAAACTGGCTGACACTGACGGCGGCGGTGCACAACTGCTGCGCAGCTAGCGCCATTCGACGGCCAACACCGCGGTTCCTGGTGTGTCTGCTGTGCCGTGCGTGTGACCATTGCTTGTACAGCCCTCTCGCAGTGTCCGGAGCAAGTATGGTGGGTCTGACACACCGGTGTCAATGTGTTCTTTTTTGCATTTCCAGGAGTGTAGTACACTACGTCGGGGAAAAGGAAGTGTGACACAATATTAGGAGGTATCCCATGACTTTTATCACCGAAGGGGACAGCTGCTTTACAGCAACTGCCTATTCGTTCAGCCGCTGAGTCAAAACACTATTACGTACATCGTAGGGATGTAAGATGATCATCGATGTTTACAAAATATTGATGTTAGGAGATTAAACATCAGTGTTTTAGTATCGATAATGAAGTCTTTGAAACAACATTAACATCGAAGTTGACAAACAAGGAGAAAAAAAGACCAAGGCACCGAGAGACGTGCCATCGATATGTTGTATCTCTGTCCACGCACAGGTTTGAACATAATACTACGGAATCTATTCAGTTAAGGAAAAGCATAACTTGTTGCAGAACAGATTGTAAAATATGTAACTCGAATTTTGCAGTTTATTGATTCAACCCGCATCTGAATACGATGTCTGGTTCAAACGTCGTGAATTTTAACAGCGCATCAGAATCTGAGAGGGGTGAGCAGCAGCCATGTCTGACCAGAAACCAGGTCCCAGAGAGGGGCAGAAAAGAGGCGACTCGAATGATTTAGAAGTTTGATGTAGGAATACTTTCATAAAAAATCAAAAGTAAGATGCAGTTTGAGGTAAGAGATACCCGTCGGCCAGAGCAGGATGGAGAAGTCTCTGGCCGTGTGGGGTGGGAGGTAAAAAACAGTCCTTCCGCAAAAATACGCTTTCTGTCACACAGATCGATCCTAAAAATTATCTCAAGAAGGGTATCGAGTCAGTATAAGCGTGGGCTACTGCCGTGACGCACAAAACTAGCTTACTTATGAATATTAGGAAAAGCGATGTAAATGACTGCACAGGTTGAAAATGAGTTACAAACAGAAGTAGTATGTCGTTGTTCTGGGCAGGTCGCGATAGGTGTTGGCTGAAGGCACACCATGTAGCTCATGGCAAAACAACCTTAGCGACGCAATAAACTTTATTGTTAGTTCATCTCATGTCTGCGGAGTTTGACCGTGTGCGGTCATGTAGGAAGTGACTTTGACTGGTGCTCAAAAGCTATATTTTTAAATGGGACGATAAGTACAGGTTTAGAAGTGGTTAGATCAGATGAACAAAGTTTTAGCTTCATTTCCCTTCCTGCAAATCGGTCAAGTGATGCATATATCATTTGCTAAACATTTTCTCGAGTTATTTTGACTATTTATTTTATATCTCCTTCCACTTATTGATTATAAGACTATGGACTGTGTTTTCAGTTTAAAATTGTGACATTAGCGGATTAGGGTCATATGCACTACTTTCTTTCTTCTTAACTGGATTGTAACGTACTTCTGCCTCTTTTTGTGTAGCATCATATGTAATTTCCTTTTTGTATCCTTGCGATTACGTCAGTTCATGTCTGGTACTCAGTCGCTGTAATCGAAGAAGTTGTTCCACATGAAGATAATTGGTTGTTAATATGTCTTGGACTCTTTTCTTCTAACCCTTTTGTATGTGAATATACCTTTCTTATGCCCAGTGAAAAGCATGTGGTCCGAACTTCAATCTTTACTTACACTAAGATTCATCTTTAACTCCTATCTACAAATCAGGGTAATCTTCTTAATAACAGGTATTGTTCAATACTCCCACATATGGGAGAGACAGGCTTCTGATATCTTGAAGCTTATAAATCCAGTTAAACAAGAGAAGTTCTTTAGCATTACATCTGGGAGCAGACATGGATTTTGTACTATTAGTTCTTCTTATTACTGCATTTTTCACTTAGAAAGTGTAGTAATTATGTTTATTTTTATGGACTATAATGTATCTTGTCCTTCTCCCTTTGGTCAAGAGATGCATGTGCTTTTTCCTAAATTGTTTTTCAGGTGTTTTGAATATTTATTTTACACCTGCCTTTACTCATACACTACAAGACTATGGATTGTATTTTTAGTTTCAAGTTCTGGTATTAGTAGATTAGGGACACATGCGCGCTATTTTTCTTGTCTTAACTCAACTGAATATATTTATGTCTCTTTGTGTAGTCTATGTACTATATTGCTGTTTATTAATGGACTATAATGTATTTTCATTATGTAACACATATCTCATTGTGCTTTTCGTATCCTTGTGATTATGTCAGTTCATGTCAAAGATATGGAACGCTATTATCATGTATAATGACGTTATGTTATGTGTGGAGTAGTTTATTCCACTCCACATATTTTTATAACATTTACATATATGCACCATGTTTGTGACAATACTTAGTGTTGTTGAGAGAGAAGAAAATACTGCGACAATATTATTTTACCACTTCATTGTGATCTTTGTCACATTTTCCGTATGTCTAAGTTTTATGGTATAATTATGTTGTTATTTGACACTACTTATTTCAATGTGTTAACTGCTGTGGTCATATCTTTAGCACGTACTTTCTTTGGTCATGTATCTCTCACACCCGTCCTGGTCGCACCTAAAATCTTAGCAACCTGTCATTGCTCTGCCAATGAGTGGGCCTAATTTTTTTATTTTCGAAAATTTTGGTCCATGGGATGTACATTGTAAGCTTGATTGTACTCAGGAAGTCCCACGTTTGTGAAAATATGTATGACGTGTGAATCTTTTGTTGTTCTCCTTCGTAAGTAACAAAATGGCTTTGAGCACTATGAGACTTAACATCTGTGGTCATCAGTCCCCTATAACTTAGAACTACTTAAACCTAACTAACCTAAGGACATCACATACATCCATGCCCGAGGCAGGATTCGAACCTGCGACCGTAGCGGTCACGCGGTCGTAAGTAAGACAAAAAGGTAAATTGGTTGTATGTGGTCCAACTATTCGGTGTTCCTAGATTGTGCTTTCTTTATCTTACGTTGATACAGTTACCTGGATGGTGGTCAAGGGGCGAAACCGGTTGTAATAAGTAAGAAATACAATACAACATTGTGTTACGCATCTCTCGCAGTTTGTGTCGTGCTACTGGGCCACACTGGTACTGCGTAGTGGCGCTGCGTTTATTATCTTCCTGTGTATAAGCTCACTCTTGTTATATATAATCGCAAATGACCCTCTGATAGCGATTAAGAGTAGAAATTCAGTAATCTTGGACAATCTTGTTGGTCAAGATGCTAAGCAGCATTAGACCTGTCTTGGCGTTTTGTGTAAGAAGTCCCACGTGGAAGCATTATTTGGTTTGCTATCCCGTAGGAGTCGCTAGATCATCAAAGTTACTTTATGAAGACTACTTTAAAATGGTAGCTTCCGTGAAAGCTCCATGAACACTGAAATGATGCGCATTTATCTCTGATTTGAAATGGATACTGAAGTACACCAACTTAACTGGAGGATACAGGGCCTCAACAATATGTTGTGTTTTTATCAGACGCTTTGGGTATTTGTTTCACAGACAATGATCTCTTTCAGGCCTATCGTTTAATCTAAATATTGTACATGTACTACCAGTTGGGCCAGACAGGTTGTAGCTTAGTGTGAGTAGCAGAAATCAACAGGCGAATCCGCTGTAGTGCTAGATGAAGCGTGCGGTAATTCCGCCAGACACAGTTGCAGAGAGTTCTTTTCCATAGAGATGCATGTTTTTGTCCTTTTCACCTGTCTTGGAGAAATGGAAGTTACAGTTGTCAGTGGCTTATTCGTGATTTAAACGAATCTTTTGCTGAATGTTACTCACAATGATATCAGCGCAACATATTTACAACTTGTCAGGCGGGTAGGAATTAGCCCGCCAGTGTGGCCGAGCGGTTCTAGGCGCTTCAGTCTGGAACCGCGCGACCGCTACGGTCGCAGGTTCGAATCCTGCCTCGGGCATGGATGTGTGTGATGTCCTTAGGTTAGTTAGGTTTAGGTAGTTCTAAGTTCTAGGGGACTGATGACCTCAGATGTTAAGTCCCATAGTGCTCAGAGCCATTTCAACCATTTAAAAATCATTCGAAGTTTCTATCTTTATTGATGTAGAAAATACAGTCTAGTGAAGTCGGACCAATACTTTTGAAACATGCAGTGCATCAGTATTTAGAACTGACGTAGGTGTTTTCTGTAACTGAACTGATAAATGGAGGCTAATAAGATTATTTTCTCTTTACTTGCATGCACAGTCCTACATAATTTCAGAAACGGCGGTAAGATTGTTCATTGCCTGTATGAGAGGAAGGTGTAGCGTTTCATACAATAATTCCTGTCAGATTTAATATAAGTACCAGGGTATGCATGCACTAGCTATGACATGTTACGAGTGTGTTCAGCATGGCAACATTGTGTCGTAGGAGAAGTCTGCGACCTGCTTTTATTATTTTACGATCATAGCAGTCCAGATCACGCTTCATTAATTGTTGCGGCACCAACAGCCTTGCCTCGTCAAATACGCCGGTCCTCGTCAATGTCGGACTTGAACAGTACTTGGGTGGATAACTGCCTGGGTATGCTTTGTCTGTGGCTTGCTTTCACTTTGCCGCAATACCGTAAAAAGAGGTGGTGGCGTAAAGTCCCCGATCACCAGTCCTTGTGCCAATGTCCCGGCTGAAATCCAAGCGTCCCTGTAGTGTCCCGTGGAGTGGGGACACGTGATACTGTTGATGGTGATCCTCCACTGGATGGGGACGTTAAGGTAGGCGGCCATCTTGCAATATTCGTGAGAAGTAGGCTGCGTGCCGGTCTTGGCTTTCATTCACCCCCTCCTCTCACCATCATCCAACACAAAGCATGACACCACACTACACACATATATAACAGTAATCTGAACTTACCGGATACATTCAAACACACAACTCTCATACTTCACGAAGGACAGAAAAACCTTTCTAGTTAAGCGTCTAAAGCACCACTTTGGATACTCCTAGACAACGATTCCACAATATTTTACTTTTTTTTTAAAATCTTTTAACTTTAGAAGTAAATACAGGAGCGCTGAAAGGTAACGACAAACGCTAGCTCTGTTTTAGTTTTAAATTCGAAGACCACATTGTTCCAATTGGAACTGGTCATAACAGTTAACTAAACGTGATCTTCACTTTTTTGTTCCTAAAAATTTTGTGTAGACGACGAGGAATCTCTTATACAGATGACATGAGACACGCAATTATGGTTGGGCACGAGGAAAATATCTTCTTCAGAATAAAACATATATCTTGATGCTCCTCATGTTAAGGAACTAGTATAGCTTTAAAATGGCACACATGTCGAAGTTGCAATTGTGAAATACGAGACGCGTTAAATAAGTAATGGAACACAGTTTTTTCCGAAAGTTTTTATTCAAGAGTCCAATGCACCATATAATTCACCATTCTTTGGGCTACAAAACCCTACTTTTCAACATAACCTCAGTTCAATGTGACGTAACTAACTGGAAGGGTCTGTATGGCCGCATGGTACCACTTTGCTGGTGACGTCGAAGCCATCGTCTTCCTGCATCAGTAGCCTCCCCACCAATGTATTGCTTCCCGCGGAGTGTATCCTTATCTGGGCCAAACAGATGGAAGGTGCGAGATCTGAGCTATAGGTTTGATGAGGAAGAGCGGTCTAATGAAGTTTTGTGAACTCCTCTCGGGCGCGCAGGTGAAGTTCGTTTGCTTTTTTGTGGTGAAGAACTCGCTGTAGTCCTCTTGACAGAAGTCACAACTATGTGCGCCCGGCCGGCACGCGGGAAATAGGACAGGTTTGCGCGACCTCGTCGCGATGATGACAGACGCAACGCCCAATGACTCACCCTGCTTTTGTTCACTGCCACATCACCGTAGATATTCTGCAAGGTTCTTCGCAGACATTTTTCAAACGCTTATGAATATCTTCGATGTTTTTGTTTTCCGTCAAAAGAAACTCAAAAATCAAATAGCACCAAGCTCCAAGCACTATGGTTCAAATGGTTCAAATGGTTCAAATGGCTCTGAGCACTATGGGACTCAACTGCTGAGGTCATTAGTCCCCTAGAACTTAGAACTAGTTAAACCTAACTAACCTAAGGACATCACAAACATCCATGCCCGAGGCAGGATTCGAACCTGCGACCGTAGCGGTCTTGCGATTCCAGACTGCAGCGCCTTTAACCGCAGGGCCACTTCGGCCGGCAAGCACTATGGGACTTAACATCTGACGTAATCAGTCCCATAGACTTAGAACTACTTAAACCTAATTAACCCAAGGACATCACACACAACCATGCCCGAGGTAGGATTCGAACCTGCAACCGTAGCAGCAGCGCGGCTCCGGACTGAAGCGTCTAGAACCGCTCCGTCACAGCGGCCGGCAAAAGAAACACACAACAGCCTTCTGCTTGGAACGCATATCCGTTACAGACGCCATTTTGTAGGCTTACATACAGTGCCGGCACCAATCACAACTTCATAAAAGTATAGGGGCTGAAGCGCGAATATTCCAGGATGTCTCACAACAAATTTCACATTTTTTCGACCGAAATTGGGCGAGAAAAAATAGAGTGTTTCATTATGTTTGAAAACCCTCGTAAATTGAGTAACAGTTCAGACGGAAGGCGTTGCTTCATAATAACAGTAGCAAAACTGATACTGCCTCTTAAAATATTATCGTTTTAAGTGTTTTACTCTCTAGATAGAATAAACCTTTTTTCCGGACGTGGACTCGAACCCAGACGTCAGCGTCTGTCTGGCAATGAGCTTCCAAACGTGTCATTCTGATACGCATTTGCTGGACGTGGAATACAAGCAACAGCACAACAGAACAATGTGAACAGGCCAACAGTTTCCTTGAATGTGCCGCTATCAGAGTCACTATGTCCCCGTTCTCATTGAGGATCCGATAGCAGAGCAAACACACAACTTCCGTGAAGTGGGGCCACTGACGCTACAAAATTCTATCGCGACTCAGCAGTGTAGTATTTCAAGGAAGAATCTGCTATCTGCAAGAATAAGCTTTTTAGGAACTCTCTGCTCTTCGAGAATGTAAATCTACAGCGTGAGAAGTGTTGTGGAGCGTAGTACGCACACCGCTATCTTTTCCTTCCTTTCCCCTTTTATTCGCGATCCTTCTTTTCCTGTTTTATTCGTGATCCTTCCTTTCCTGTTTTACGCGAAAGCGGTGAGCAGGAGGAACAACTACTGGTTAGCCACCACATCAATTTCAAGTTTTATCGTCTGATCATTTCGCGAGATATACTGTACATGTCACTATGTAATACTCGTATGTTGCCCAATTCGTCTTGAAACATATGCTTTCGGAATTTTAGTAGTAAACCACTTCCTGTGAGACACCTCATCCCTCTTGCAAGTTTTACTATTGTATTTGCATAATCATTTTCGTGTTGGCCTTAATAAACAAACTCGTAATGTAATTTTTGTAGACGGACAGAGTGGCCGAGCGGTTCTAGGCGCTGCAGTCTGGAACCGCGTGACCACTACGGTCGCAGGTTCGAATCCTTCCTCAGGCATGGATGTGTGTGATGTCCTTAGGTTGGTTAGGTTTAAGTAGTTCTCAGTCTAGGGGACTGATGACCACAGTAGTTAAGTCCCATAGTGCTCAGAGCCATTTTGTAATCTTTGTATCTGGTCTATTTCCTCAGTTGGTGAGAATGTAGATTCCCAGACTGATGAGCAGTAATCGAGAAACTGTAGACGAGTGTTTTGTATGCCACTTCTTTCGAAAATGAATTATGCTCGAGAAAAAGAGAAAAAAAACAAAAAAAAGCGACGGAGGAATAACCCGAATGGGAAGAGAAACAACTTCACGAACTGGGCAATAACGCTTTGCTCCACCTCTGGCTTTATGCAAGCTATTATGGCACTGATATCATTCTTGAATGCCCTCCTGACAGATGTCATACCAAATTGTCCAATTGGCGCCTTAGATCGTCAAAATTTCGAGCTCCCCATAATTCCCCAAACGTTCTCAATTGAGAAGGTATTCAGCGACCATGTTGGCCAAGGTAGGGTTTGGCAATCAGAAGACAGCAGTAGAAACTCTCGCTATGTTAGCCCGGAATGGTTTGCCATGAAGGGCAACAAAGCGGGACTTAGGATTTCATCGACGTATCGCTATGCTCTAAGATTGACACGGATGACAACCAACGGCGTCCTGCTATGAAAAAAAAGGCATACCAGACCAGCACTCTTGGTTATCGGACCTAATGAGGGGGGCGGGGGCCACAATCAGGTTGGTGTCCCACCGTTGTCTGCGCGACACCACGCAATTCAGAAGTATAATAGACAGGGCCCTCCAACCAGTTCGGGATTTTAACGATATAAAGCGGCAGTTGGACAGAACTTGGTACAATATCCCTCAGGAGGGCGTCCAAGAACTTTGTCAATCAATGCCAGGCCGAATAATTTGTTGCATAAGGCTCAGAAGTGGACCAACTCGTTACTGACTCGCTCAATTTGTGAAGCCTTTCTCGTGAATAAATCGTTCAAGTGTTCTGAAATTCTAAATATTTGTTTCTCTGTATATGTACATCTATAGCATTAAGATCAGGACTCTGTGCAGGCCAGTCCATTACAGGGATGTTATTGTCGTGTAAACACTCCGCCACAGGCCGTGCATTATGAACAGGTGCTCGATCGTGTTGAAAGATGCAATCGCCATCCACGAATTGCTCTTCAACAGTGGGAAGCAAGAAAGTGCTTAAAACCTCAATGTAGGCGTTTGCTGTAATAGTGTCACACAAAACTACAAGTGGTGCATGTGGTGTCACCGCCAGACACCACACTTGCTGGTGGTAGCCTTTAAATCGGCCGCTGTCCGTTAGTATACGTCGGACCCGCGTGTCGCCACTGTGAGTGATTGCAGACCGAGCGCCGCCACACGGCAGGCCTAGAGAGACGTCCTAGCACTCGCCCCAGTTGTACAGCCGACTTTGCTAGAGATGGTTCACTGACAAATTACGCTCTCATTTGCCGAGACGATAGTTAGCATAGCCTTTAGCTACGTCATTTGCTACGACCTAGCAAGGCGCCATTATCATTTGCTATTTATCTTGAGATGCATGTACCGTCAGACCGATGTTCACCAATTATGGATTAAAGTTACGTATTCCGGAAGCTCCGTACTTTTTTACTAGACTCAACTCCTATAACTGTTCCAGACTTCACGCCAGCCTGCGTGAGCTTAAACGCGTGCCTTTCGGCTACCAATCATAGTGGCTTGGCTGTCTTGCCAAGTCACAACAGTGCAAGCCCCCTCCATGAAAAACACGACCACACAATAACACCACCGCCTTCGAATTTTACTGTTGGCACTATACACGCTGGCAGATGACGCTCACGGGGCAATCTCCAGACCCACACTCTGTCATCGGATCGCCACATTGTGTACCGTGATACGTCACTCCACACTACGTTTTTCCACTGTTCAATCGTCAGGGTTTATGCTCCTTACACCAAGCGAGGCGTCGTTTGGAATTTACCAGTGTGGTGTTTGGCTTATGAGCAGCTGCTCGACCATGAAATCCAATTTTTCTGACGTCCCGTCTAACTGTCATAGTACTTGCAGTGGATCCTGATGCAGTTTGGAATTCCTTTGTCATGGTCTGGTTAGATGTCTGCCTATTACACATTACGACCCTCTTCATCTGCCGGCGGTCTCTGTCAGTCAACAGTCGGCCTGTACGCTTTTGTGCTTTACGTGTTGCTTCACGTTTCCACTTCACTATCACGTTAGGAACAGTGGACCTGGGAATGTTTAGGAGTGCGGAAATCTCGCGTACAGACGTATGACACAAGTGACACCCAACCACCTGACCACGTTCGAAGTCCGTGAGTTCCGCGGAGCGTTCCATTCTGCTCTCTCACGATGTCTACTGAGATCGCTGATATGGACCTGGTAGTAGGTCGCAGCACAATGCACCTAACGTGAAAAAGGTATGTCTTTGGGAGTGTCCGGATACTTTTGATCTCACAGCGTATTTCCTGTAATACTCTAATTAACTTAAAATTATATTGAGATTTTCCACAGTGGAATGCCTCTGACAGATCACAGAATACACCAGAAGCCTGTAATTTACTGTCACGTCATCGTCCATTCGCTTCATTTCAGAGGATCTTTTTCTATTGCTAGCGAAAGTTTGCACTCGGCAAGATGACGCGGTGGTTCGCAGCCTGAGTGGTCCTCTAAGGTGCCAGATAGTGTCTCAGGAGACGGTTTCCCTGCGCTGTCCTCGGGCTGACCTCTTGCCTTTTACTGCGGCCGCAGTCAGGGCCGCTGCAGGTGGCAGGTGGTGGCGGGGCCCGCGACTGATGGGCCACTTCCCGTGCGTCGGACGCTGAAGGATGCGGCGGCCGGCTCGTGATGCATGCGCCGCGGCGTAGCCGGACCGCCCCAACTTGCATGACGGTCCGTCACCACTTAGCCAAACTGGGCTACCACAGAAATTTATCCTTGCTAAAGGAAGAATCTTCGACCACTGATACTAGTAGACTGGCCTTGCTGTGCAGAAGCTATAGCGCTGGTGTGGCTCCAACATAAAACACGTGCCTGTTGGCAAAACGTGGCGGGATTTCAAATCAGCGGTCTGCCATCCTATGTCTGTATCGTATTTAACTTGCCCCCCTTCTTGCAGCGGTGTACCGTAGGTCTCTAGAAGAGCGTAGCGTTCCAAAGGATTGGAAAAGGGCACAGGTCATCCCCGTTTTCAAGAAGGGACGTCGAACAGATGTGCAGAACTGTAGACCTATATCTCTAACGTCGATCAGTTGTAGAATTTTGGAACACGTATTGTGTTCGAGTATAATGACCTTTCTGGAGACTAGAAATCTACTCTGTAGGAATCAGCATGGGTTTCGAAAAAGACGGTCATGTGAAACCCAGCTCGCGCTATTCGTCCACGAGACTCAGAGGGCCATAGACACGGGTTCCCAGGTAGATGCCGTGTTCCTTGACTTCCGCAAGGCGTCCGATACAGTTCCCCACAGTCGTTTAATGAACAAAGTAAGAGCATATGGACTATCAGACCAATTGTGGAGTTCCTAGATAACAGGACGCAGCATGTCATTCTCAATGGAGAGAAGTCTTCCGAAGTAAGAGTGATTTCAGGTGTGCCGCAGGGGAGCGTCATAGGACCGTTGCTATTCACAATATACATAAATTACCTTGTGGATAACATCGGAAGTTCACTGAGGCATTTCCAGATGATGCTGTGGTGTATCGAGAGGTTGTAACAATGGAAAATTGTACTGAAATGCAGGAGGATCTGCAGCGAATTGACGCATGGTGCAGGGAATGGCAATTGAATCTCAATGTAGACAAGTGTAATGTGCTGCGAATACATAGAAAGAAAGATCCCTTATCATTTAGCTACAAAATAGCAAGTCAGCAACTGGAAGCAGTTAATACCATAAATTCTCTGGGAGTACGCATTAGGAGTGATTTAAAATGGAATGATCATATAATGTTGATCGTCGGTAAAGCAGATGCCAGACTGAGATTCATTGGAAGAATCCTAAGGAAATGCAATCCGAAAACAAAGGAAGTAGGTTACAGTACGCTTGTTCGCCCACTGCTTGAATACTGCTCAGCAGTGTGGGATCCGTACCAGATAGGGTTGATAGAAGATATAGAGAAGATCCAACGGAGAGCAGCGCGCTTCGTTACAGGATCGTTTAGTAATCGCGAAAGCGTTACGGAGATGATAGATAAACTCCAGTGGAAGACTCTGCAAGAGAGACGCTCAGTAGCTCGGTACGGGCTTTTGTCAAAGTTTCGAGAACATACCTTCACCGAAGAGTCAAGCAGTATATTGCTCCCTCCTACGTATATCTCGCGAAGAGACCATGAGGATAAAATCAGAGAGATTAGAGCCCACACAGAGGCATACCGACAATCCTTCTTTCCACGAACAATACGAGACTGGAATAGAAGGGAGAACCGATAGAGGTACTCAAGGTACCCTCCGCCACACACCGTCAGGTGGCTTGCGGAGTATGGATGTAGATGTAGATGTAGATGTACCCACATTTCTCAATTGACTGCCAAACGCTTCCAACAAAAATTACTTTTTTATTTGCGAAAAATTATGTCAGAACTACATTTGACCTGGATTTGTTAACAGTACCATAAATCTAACCAATTCATCGAACACCCCTCTGGTAGGCAGCGGGACGAAATTACTATAAACTATCAATTAAAGTAAAACGTCGTTAAAATTCTTTTAAACAGTGAGAGTGGGCTCGTGTCAAAACTTTAAATATTGGATTCGCCGCGTTTTGAGCTCTAGTCACTTATAAAAGAAAATGGGATATGGGAATTATGTCAACTATAGGTGCCAAAATTGTCGACTTTAGGAGCAGGTCCATTTTAGAGTACCAATTCTAGGTGCACTTCAACGGTTCAGTTCCTACTATTTTTACAAAAGTTTAAACTATCAGTTTAAAAAAATGATATTTTAGATGAAAGGCGAGGCTTTGAAGTTTCAGAAAATAATTTTGGAGCCTACATTTATTTAATAGTATTAGAAGGTAGAAAAAAATTCTCTTCATGTGTCGACTATAGGTGCACTTACCTTATTATAATCTCACTTGTATATACAAAAAGGCGCGTATGTGCAGATGGCTTAAAGTTTTTCCGTTTCAGGGCCTTAGTGAACCTATGAGTAGGAACGAGAGACAGTTATACTTACTTCTGTAGCCGAATTATCACAGATACTTTCCAAAATGTAATATGAGTCTGACTTTACAGGCATTACTTTCAACACTTTAATTTACGTGATACTCTATTTCCTAGTGTAAAAAACATATAAAAGTCATTTCAGCAGATTTCAATAAACGCATCTGCACTATCATAGAAACACACGTGAAATGTAATACCATTTCCCCCGACAAAATGCTGAGTACAGCCATAAGCGCAACAAGAAACAACCATGTTTTGCTAACATTCACGTGACTTTAGCCCAGAGATGTTGGAGCCACGAAAATGACGTCAGGGCGAGTCTATTATATTTATGGTCGAAGGGAAGAATATTCCAAACAGCAATTATCTTTCCTTGGATCTTGTTTGTAGTCATGTTTAAGGCTGTTTATTTCCATTCTAACAAGGGAACCTCCCCATCGCACCCCCGTCAGATTTAGTTATAAGTTGACACAGTGGATAGGCCTTGAAAAACTGATTAATCGAGAAAACAGGAAGAAGTTGTGTGGAACTATCAAAAAATAAGCAAAATATACAAACTGAGTAGTCCATGCGCAAGATAGGCAACATCAACGATAATGTGAGCTCAGGAGCGCCGTGGTCCCGTGTTTAGCGTGAGCAGCTGCGGAACGAGAGGTCCTTGGTTCAAGTCTGCCCTCGAGTGAAAAGTTTGAAAGTAATACATAATACAACGTACACGTAAAACCGGTAGCAGGAAAGGGGAATGCTTAACTACGATTTATTGGGAGAATTCTAATAAATAAAATCACCTACGAAAGAGACCAAGTATATAATACTAGTGAAAACCATTGTTGGATCCTGATCGAGTGTTGGCATCCCAAGCAGGCTGACTTGAAGAAGAGGACGTCGAAGCAAATCAGAGGCGGGCTGCGAGAATTGTTACCGGTAGGTTCGTATAACACGAGAGTCGTAAAGAGGTGCTTCGTGAACTCAAATGGGAATCTCCGAAGGTAAGAAGGCGTTCGTTTTACGAAATACAATTGAGAAAATTTAGAGAACCGGGGGTTAAAAAAAAAGAAAAAAGTGTGTGAAATCTTATAGGACTTAACTGCTAAGGTCATCATTCCCTAAGCTTACACACTACTTAACTTAATTTATCCTAAGGACAAACACACACACCCATGCCCAAGGGAGGACTCGAATCTCCGCCGGAACCAGCCGCACAGCCCATGACTGCAGACCGGCGTTTCAAATCGATTGCAGAACGAGTCTACTGTTGCCAACGTAAGACTTCGCATTTCGCATAAGAACCACGAATATAAGAGAAATTAAACATCGTACGGAGGCATATAGATAGTCATTTTTTCCTCCATTTCCGAGTGGAAAAGGAAAGAAAATAGCTAGTAGTGGTATAAGGTTCACTCCACCATGCTCCGTATGGTGACTTGCGGAGTATGTATGTAGACGCAAATGTACGTAAATCAAGAAACTACTTCCCACATACGCGAAATAAGGACACACAGACACACATACATGGATGGGTTATATAATAACGTCAACTTTCAACAAAAATCTCACAAACAATTAATAAATGTTTATATTCACTGTTGCCAAGAGAATCAGCACTTACGGGGAGAGTCCTTGTTTCATTTTAACCGGCTTCGTAAGTAGCTAGTCTGATTACTTTCCGTGTCTAGAACAGTCAAAAGATGTGCGGTTGACTCGGATCACCTCACAGTGTGAGAATGGTACGACATGAACTACAGTTTGTGACTGTGGAGACGACGCTCTTCCCTCAGGCTTCCGTTTCTCGTGTGTGTTCGTGTCTGAATCGTTCCCAGAAGTCTGATTTCGAGGTCGGTCCTTGCGTTCCCTGTGACCGGATCTCACCGAACTGGGACCGGAGTGAGCCAGAATTCTGGGAGGACACTGGCAGCCAGACTCTGCCTACGGTGGCACTGTGCTCGCACGTGCGTGCTTGAAGCGGAGTATATGCTGATATTTCTACAAAATAAGACGATTAGTTGTCTTTTCGTCCATGTGATATACGTGGTCTGGCCAACACTGTATTGAATTCATACAGGATGAGTCAAAAGGGACTTTACAGTTTTTGGAATGATATAAAAATTCATTGAGATAACTTACAGAATCGGTATATAGTCATTTTGCAGCAAACAATCTCAAGTTCGATTCACGTAGTGAGTCAGTATTCCATTTCACCACCAGGAGCGCCAACGTAGAGAACAGTTAAAGTGGCTACTTTCACTGGTGCGGAGCGTGATCGCTGTGTGTTTTGGTTTCGTGAAACGAACTCTGCAATAACTGTTTGGCATAAATTTCGCAAACTATACGCTTATGAACCTTCAAGGGGGCCTACAACTTGCTTTTGGTACAGCAACTATGTTGACGGGTTGTTCACTGCGACATGATAAATCACCAGGTCGCCGGTCTGCTGATTATGTCCAACAGGCTAGGAAGGGCTATGTTCACAGTCCACAAAAATAAACGTGACGTGCATCTCGCGAGACTAGCATTCCGCAAAAGACTGTTTGTCGAGTACTACGTAGACGTTTACACTTGAAACCACAGAGATTCGCAATGGCACAGCACATTAGTGACGCAGATAAGGTTGCTCGTGGGGAATTCTGTGCGTAAATGTTGCATCTTACAGAAGATGACGAGACATTCCTGAATACGATAAGCTTCAGCGATTAGTCAACATTTCGTATCAGTGGTACGGCGAACGCCCACAACTGCAAAATAAGGGGCAGCGAAAATCCGCATGCAGCCTGGGAACACATTTACGACAGCCCCAAGGTTTATGTGTTTTGTGTCTTCAGTAAACTGAAAGTGTACGGCCCTTTCTTCTTCATGGAGAAAAGTGTCAATGGTATTGTGTATCTGGATATGTCTGAAAAGTTTTTAATTTCACATATCGATGACGATGACCGAATTGGGATGGTTTACCACCTGCAAGACAGTGCACTACCTCATTTCCTCACGGAAGTTCGAGGTTTCCTCGATTGTCGCTTCCCAGGTCTGTGGAATGGCCGTGAAGAGCCAATCGCATGGCCGCCTCGCGCCCCAGACTTGACACCACTGGATTTCTTTCTCTGAGGTTGCATTAAAGACCTTATGTACTTTCCTCCCCTACCAAGCAATTTAGCCGACCCGAAAATTCGAATCTACTCTGCCGTTGAACAAGTTAAGTCCAATTTGCTACCACGAGTGTAGGAAGAAACTAATTACTGGTCAGATGTTTACCGCATCACATAGAGCCAAATTGTCTCTTGACACTTCTATGTGAAACTTAAGGATGTTTGCTACAAAATGACACATCAATCGGCTCTTTAGGGCTACGTTATCTCAATAAATTTCTATATCATACCAAAGTTGTCAAGTCCTTTTTGACACACACTGTACAGTGTGAACATGAACTGCACGGATAAAATTCAAATGTTGCTCACGAATATTTTCTACGTATTTTGGTGTTAGGGACGCATGGTCTCCGATAGTTCGCTACAGAGTAATTACGTAATAATGATTTATTCGCACTGTTACCGCAGTTGGCTTCGTTTCTGTGACTGCACCTCCACAAGAACGGAAAACTGTAGTTAACAAAACGTTTAACACGAAACAGAGTCATGAGGATTTTGCTTCTTCGGAGATCCACAGCCTCTAAGTGCTTACTAAAAGAATATGTTGTCCGTTGTTGGCTGTATTGTGCGTTATTAAAATAGTACTGTTACCTAATTTCAGCCCTGAGTCATTATCAAGCACGTTTGCTATGTCCTATATTACATATCGTGCTCATCACATTGTTTTATGACACATACATGAAACCAGAAGTCGTACTCCATCGCATCGTAGCATACCCTAAGAGCTGCAGCCTGATAAACTGTCAGGCTGCAGCGTTTAGAATATGTTACGATGGTGTACGACTTCTGGTTCTATGTATGTGTGATGAGCCCGATATGTAATATATGACATACCAAAGGTGCTTAATAATGACTCGCGGCCGAAATTAGGTAACAGTACGATTTTAATAAAGCACAATACAGCCATCAATGGACAATACATTCTTTTGTTAAACGAAACAGGGTAATGCAGCAACCCTCAGACCGAACCGCGAGGGGTAGCCGTGCGGTCTGAGGCGTCTTGTCACTTTTAGCGTGGCTCCCGCCTTCGGAGGTTCGAGTCCTCCCTCGGGCATGGGTGTGTCCTTAGCGTAAGTTAGTTTAAGTTAGATTAAGTAGTGCTTAAGTCTAGGAACCGATGACCTTAGCAGTTTGGTCCCATAGTCCTTACCACAAATTTCCAAAATTTCCTCAGACCGATGCAGAAGTACTGTGATAAGGTTCCCGGCGCTGAAGGAGCTTACCAGTGAGACGTCTTGGTGACGCTCTTCCACTGCATGAAGTGAACCCACACATGAGGTGTACATTTCCAACTTTTCATCAGTAAACCTGTCCTTACTATCGTGTATCACTATTAGCGTGCAACTAACGCAGCCGAGAAAACAAACCCGAGAGAGAACCGATCAGTACTGAATGCACGCTTGAAGGTGAAATGTAAAATGGGCATTCCTGTTGTCAACAGGAAGTGTTAGTCGACTACAGTATTGTTGCACACGTGACTGAGGACGCTTCGGTCAGCTTACCGTGAGTCTGCGCGCAATTGGGTTGCAAAGGACAGGAAGGTCGATACAACTACAGAAATGCAATTAAAACTGCACTAACTTTGCTGAACAGGGTTATGAAGCGGATGGTCCATCACACAAGGGTAGACGCCAAGCTCTTCATCTGCTGTATCTGTTTCACTAGAATACGCTGCAGTTTCATCCGTCGTCTCGTTTCCCTTGTCACGATTTAGAAAATACAGGGCTATTACAAATGATTGAAGCGATTTCATAAATTCACTGTAGCTCCATTCATTGACATATGGTCATGACATACTACAGATATGTAGAAAAACTCATAAAGTTTTGTTCGGCTGAAGCCGCACTTCAGGTTTCTGCCGTCAGAGCGCTCGAGAGCGCAGTGAGACAAAATGGCGACAGCAGCCGAGAAAGCGTATGTCGTGCTTGAAATGCACTCACATCAGTCAGTCATAACAGTGCAACGACACTTCAGGACGAAGTTCAACTAAGATCCACCAACTGCTAACTCCATTCGGCGATGGTATGCGCAGTTAAAAGCTTCTGGATGCCTCTGTAAGGGGAAATCAACGGGTCGGCCTGCAGTGAGAGAAGAAGGGGTTGAACGCGTGCGGGCAAGTTTCACGCGTAGCCCGCGGAAAATTGGCTCATGCCACAACTGGAGACCGACAGCGCCGACTTCATCTTTCAACAGGATGGTCCTCCACCGCACTTCCATCATGATGTTCGGCATTTCTTAAACAGGAGATTGGAAAACCGATGGATCGGTCGTGGTGGAGATCATGATCAGCATTTCATGTCATGGCCTCCACGCCCTCCCGACTTAACCCCATCCGATTTCTTTCTGTGGGGTTATGTGAAAGATTCAGTGTTTAAACCTCCTCTACCAAGAAACGTGCCAGAACTGCGAGCTCGCATCAACGATGCTTTCGAACTCGTTGATGGGGACATGCTGCGCCGCGTGTGGGAGGAACTTGATTATCGGCTTGATGTCTGCCGAATCACTAAAGGGGCACATATCGAACATTTGTGAATGCCTAAAAAAACTTTTTGAGTTTTTGTATGTGTGTGCAAAGCATTTTGAAAATATCTCAAATAATAAAGTTATTGTAGAGCTGTGAAATCGCTTCAATCATTTGTAATAACCCTGTATATTTGTATGGTGCGAAAACTGGCAGTTGACCCTAAATAATGAAAAGTGTGGAGTCATCCACATGAGCGCTAAAAGGAATCCGTTTAACCTCGGTTACACGATAAATCAGTCAAATCCTAATGTCGTAAATTCAACTAAATAGGAATTACAATTCCGAACAGCTTAAATTGCAAAGAAGACGTAACAGATGTTGTTGGGAAGGCGAACCGAAGACTGCGTGGCAGAACACTTAGATGATGTGACAGATCTACTAAACGGATTGCCTACTCTGTAATCGTCCGTCCTCTTTTGGAGGTCGTGCGGGGTAGCCGAGCGGTCTGAGGCGTCTGAAACGGTCCACGCGGATTCCCCCGTCGGAGGTTCAAGTCCTCCCTCGGGCATGGGTGTGCGCGATGTAAGGTGGATTAAGTAGTGTGTAAACTTAGGGACCGATGACCTCAGCAGTTCGGTCCCATAAGACCTTACCACAAATTTCCAATTTCCTCTTTCGGAGTTCTGCTGCGCGGTGTGGGATCCGTACCACATAGGAATAACGGAGTACATCGAGAAAATTCAAAGAAGGGCAGCAAGTTTAGTATTATCGAGAAATAGAGAACAGAGTGCTCGGAGAGATACAGGATTCTGGGTGGATATCATTAAAACAAAAGCGTTTCTCGTTGCGGCGGGATCTTCTCACGAAATTTCAATCCCCAACTTTCTCCTCCGAATGTGAAAATATTTTGTTGACGCCGACCCACATAGAGAGAAACGATCATCATAATAAAATAAGGGCAATCACAGTTCGCGCGGAAAGATATACATGTTCGTTTTTTCAGCGCGCTGTTCGAGAGTGGAATAATGGGCAGTTATTGTGAAGGTGGTTCGATGAACCCTTTGTCAGGTACTTAAATGTGATTTACAGAGTATCCATGTAGATGCAGATGTCGTCGTCATGTGCTGCATATTCATCTTCATTCTCCATACCAGTGTTCATTATTATTATCTCTTTTGCTTCTTCCATTAGCCCATCTGTTCGAGAATATTCATGTTCAACTCTTATACATGTCCACAAGTTTTTAACTAAACATGTTGGGCAATCTGAGGTAAAGACTCCTTCGTTATTGGTTTCGGGGTAATTAAATTAATGGAAGAAACATTTTATTCTGCAGTTTGTTTGTTTCATTATATTATAGGTTATCTCTATAGGGTTCTTCTAATCACAGTGATGTGGTGGGATTGTCAGAACAGTACATACCTTACGCTTAGAAACTGCATCTGCTTTAAAAACGTTCTGGCTTATTATAACGCACAATTTGTAAACGTTCATTTTTGGTTAAGCTCGGTTCAGAACTGATTTTGTTCTGTATGAGCGATTAAATTATGCCCTTTTCGCGAGTTGTGGTAGTGGATGCTTTATTTGTTTGAGCACTATGATATGGTGCTTCATCAAGAGCAATACTGTAACCTGATATGTCACGAATCAGTTTCTCTTCTGACCGTTCGTAATAATTATCCTCTTTCACATCATCGTCATAATCTTGTGATTTAGATTTCGAATCAAAATTAGTCTTCCCCTTTCATGAAACCCATCACTCCTCCAACGGAGACAACAATAGCTCTTTGGCTTGCAATGCTTGCATTACATCCGGAACTTCATGCTGCCAGCACTTTTTCACAGTATTGTTGTGGCGTAGCAAGACAGCCACACCACTCGGAGGTAGCCGAAAGGCACGCTAACTAATGCAGACGGGCGTGAAGTCTGAAACAGGATAACTATTGAATGGTAGCAAGAAAAGTACGTAGTTGCTTTATACTTAACTTTTATTCTCTGATGAATACAGCGTTCTTCTTGAGACATTTATACTATAACTCTCAAAGTAGGTAAGGCTAATGGCGCCTTGCTAGGTCGTAGTCATGTGCTTAGCTGAAGGCTATTCTAACTGTCTCTCGGCAAATGAGAGGAAGGCCTCGTACGTCTAGTCGCTAGCAATGTCGTCCGTACAACTGGGGCGAGTGCTAGTCCGTCTTTCTAGACCTGCCATGTGGTGGCGCTAGGTCTGCAAGTACTGACAGTGGCGACACGCGGGTCCGACATGTACTAATGGACCGCGGCCGATTTAAGCTACCACCTAGCAAGTGTGGTGTCTGGCGGTGACACCACAAGTATGATACGTATGCACTCAAGATTCATCCGCGAATACCACTAGTTTAAAATTATAAAGAATTTAGTAACCAGTCGCGGAAACATAATTTATTTATCTTGCTGCACATCGATTTCGACTAATATCAGTCATCATCGGTGCATTTTTCTAACCGATACATGTCATAAATAGAAGTACTGTCCTTGGCAGATTTCTGTCATGAACTCAACACTAGTTTATCTGTCCCCTTTTCATTTGTTTCCGATTGCTCTCAAGTATTCGTCACTCCTTGCAACAATGTCAGAACATCCTGTTAGGATGGTTTTCTTGTATTTACCTATTTTTGCAAAGAAGTCCCATCTCTTTCCAAATTTTCCGGATTGCGTCCTTTCCGCACTGACATTTTCTGTTTTCGAAAAAATAAACAGCTTTTTCAATGCTAGGAATTCCTTTTTCTGGTCGTCATACACCAAAATTTTTATTTCAATTAAGTGCTTGAAGGAAGTCACAGAAAAACTACTTTCTAGAAAGCCTTTGTTTTCTAGGAGTTTTAACTTTTTCCTCTGTTTCTTCCCTTCAGTCTTTCAAAATTTCTTTTACTGTTCTTTCTCACTTCGCTGCCATTCTTGACGCCCGCAAGGTTGTTTTATGTAGAGGTTTCATTACCTCATTCCGCTTTCTTTCTGCAACCGCGTACAGTTTAGAATATAAGCTCTTTTTCACCTGAATGAGTCTATTTTCGCGACATCTTACTTTGATTTCAATTCTTATAGTTATTCCTGATTATGGATAACACTGCACTGCAATACTGACGATATATCTTGAGGACAAGATGAACGACTCGATAGCGTGTGCACGACTGAGCCGAAAGCATTGACAGTACGATGAATTTTGCTTAGTCACCACTGTACTTGCTTCCTGTAACGTCATCTCGTGTTTCCCATAACGGTCACGGGAGGTCAAGTGTAATAACACCTTGATAGTATAGTGCCATGAATGAACAATTTTGTTTTCAAACAGGACACACACTACGTACCGTCGGCATTTGCACTTTTGTGCAGATGATGATGACGATGGCATGTGACGAGGGCCGCCCGTCAGGTAGACCGCTCGCCTGGTGCAAGTCTCTCAAGTTGGCGCCACTTCGGCGACTTGCGCGTCGATGAGGATGAAATGATGATGATAACACAACACCCAGTCCCTGAGCGGAGAAAATCTCCGACCCAGTCGGGAATCGAACCCGGGCCCTTAGGACTGACAGTCCGTCGCGCTGACCACTCAGCTACCGGGGGCGGACTTTTGTGCAGATGAGCTCACCGGATAAAAAAAAATTAGCCACCTCAGTGCGCAAGCATAAGTGAATCGTAAAACCTTTACAGACGGTGCAGGGATCGAGTCATGTACTCAACAGATAGCGACTGCGTGAGCATAAGGCATTACCGATTAGTGAGATATCTCCGTTTCAAGCGGACATTTTACGTAAACATGAGTAAATGTAAGGCCATGACAGAGTGGCAAAGATGGCTAATCGAGTTTGGCCGTACACATGACCGTACTGTATGTTATGTTACTGGATTTGTTAGTGTTTCGCGGTGGCCTGCTCAACGTGTGTGTGTGAGTGTGTTTGTGTGTGTGTGTGTGTGTGTGTGAATTCCTAAGGGACCAAACTGCTTAGGTCATCGGTCCCTAGACTTACACACTACTTAAACTAACTAATGCTAAGAACAACACACACACCCATACCCGAGGGAGGACTCGAACCTCCGGCGGGAGGGGCCGCGCAGTCCGTGACATGACGCTTCAAACCGTGCCGCCACTGCGCGACTGCTCAACGAGTCTACAGGTAGTGGTGTAACACGCGTGGGCGGAAACAAGACGTCGGAACTATGGTCGGGAAAGGAGACTAACTGAGAGGGAACGGAGGTACCTTTCACGGCTTGTGAATCAAAAGTGCTTCCAAACCCGACAGAAATTGCTGGAGCCAGTGAATAAAGGTCCATCCCCACCTGTTAGCGAGAGAATATTACTACGGCGATGCGTGAAATGGACAGTTGGTGTGGGTCACCTCACAGATGGCCATTGCTCACACAAGCATACAAAGACGACAGGAGCAAAGTTTATCGCTATGGAAGAACATGTGACTGGTTTTCTGAACACTGGCCCACACTATTACATCTCGACTGCCCTGCAAAGTCACCTGACTTGAACACTATCGAAAACCTTTGGAACATGTTGGGACAGTAGGTAAAGCGCCAACGTAGCATACCCGCAATTTGGTGTAATTGCGCGACCACATCCTCAGCGAGTGACTTAAACTGGATCCGACTTAAGTGCACAACCTTGTGGGCTCACTTCCGAATCGAATCCAGACAGTTATCAAGCCCAGGGACGAAATTACAAGGTATTAAATTATGCTTGCAAAGATTTGTCTAGGGGTAACTAATTTATTGTCTGGTGAGCTTATTTTCAGTACAGAGCAGGTAAATGTACAAAGAGTGTAATAAATCAAACGAAATCAAGTACTTCGTATCGAGCTATCGGAGAAAACGGGTCCATACTGGAAAAGCACTGAGGAAATATCCCTGAACAACCTCTTAAATATGTACATCTCAGGCGGGTTGTCTTAGGGATGGTAGAAACCGATCGGTTAAAACCGATACCGGTATTTTAGTTCTGAGTAACTGATATGTTTCGTTGATTGTTTGGTTTCAGTTAAAATAGGATTTTTATTTTTTACTGACAACTAGATATAAAACCAATATACGAATTTTCCATTACAGTGGTGCAGTATTTTCAGGTCTTAAATAAAACTTTAAAAAAAAAGAAACAACGAGTTTGGTAGGAAATTCAGTGTCTTTTGATAGACTGGTATCGTCTTTGAAATAAAGGAGTCAGCTTATATATTAACACATTGTACAGGGTGTTACAAAAAGGTACGGCCAAACTTCCAGGAAACATTCCTCACACACAAATAAAGAAAAGATGTTATGTGGACATGTGTCCGGAAACGCTTAATTTCCATGTTAGAGCTCATTTTAGCTTCGTCAGTATGTACTGTACTTCCTCGATTCACCGCCAGTTGGCCCAATTGAAGGAAGGTAATGTTGACTTCGGTTCTTGTGTTGACATGCGACTCATTGCTCTACAGTACTAGCATCAAGCACATCAGTACGTAGCATCAACAGGTTAGTGTTCATCACGAACGTGGTTTTGCAGTCAGTGCAATGTTTACAAATGCCGAGTTGGCAGATGCCCATTTGATGTATGGATTAGCACGGGGCAATAGCCGTGGCGCGGTACGTTTGTATCGAGACAGATTTCCAGAACGAAGGTGTCCCGACAGGAAGACGTTCGAAGCAATTGATCGGCGCCTTAGGGAGCACGGAACATTCCAGCCTATGACTCGCGACTGGGGAAGACCTAGAACGACGAGGACACCTGCAATGGACGAGGTAATTCTTCGTGCAGTTGACGATAACCCTAATGTCAGCGTCAGAGAAGTTGCTGCTGTACAAGGTAACGTTGACCATGTCACTGTATGGAGAGTGCTACGGGAGAACCAGTTGTTTCCGTACCATGTACAGCGTGTGAAGGCACTATCAGCAGCTGATTTGCCTCCACGGGTACACTTCTGCGAATGGTTCATCCAACAATGTGACAATCCTCATTTCAGTGCAAATGTTCTCTTTACGGATGAGGCATCATTCCAACGTGATCAAATTGTAAATTTTCATAATCAACAAGTGTGGGCTGACGAGAATCCGCACGCAATTGTGCAATCACGTCATCAACACAGATTTTCTGTGAACGTTTGGGCAGGCATTGTTGGTGATGTTTTGGTTGGGCCCCATGTTCTTCCACCTACGCTCAATGGAGCACGTTATCGTGATTTCATACGGGATACTCTACCTGTGCTGCTAGAACATGTGCCTTTACAAGTACGACACAACATGTGGTTCATGCACGATGGAGCTCCTGCACATTTCAGTCGAAGTGTTCGTACGCTTCTCAATAACAGATTCGGTCACCGATGGATTGGTAGAGGCAGACCAATTCCATGGCCTCCACGCTCTCTTGACTTCAACCCTCTTGACTTTCATTTATGGGGGCATTTGAAAGCTCTTGTCTACGCAACCCCGGTACCAAATGTAGAGACTCTTCGTGCTCGTATTGTGGACGGTTGTGATACAATACGCCATTCTCCAGGGCTGCATCAGCGCATCAGAGATTCCATGCGACGGAGGGTGGATGCATGTATCCTCGCTAACGGAGGACATTTTGAACATTTCCTTTAATAAAGTGTTTGAAGTCACGTTGGTACGTCCTGTTGGTGTGTGCTTCCATTCCATGATTAAAGTGATTTGGAGAGAAGTAATAAAATGAGCTCTAACATGGAAAGTAAGCGTTTCCGGACACAAGTCCACATAACATATTTTCTTTCTTTGTGTGTGAGGAATGTTTCCTGAAAGTTTGGCCGTACCTTTTTGTAACACCCTGTAGAACGAAACTGGACAATAAATTTTAGCTAATCGATTCAGTCATCATTGAAACTTTAACTACAGTCATGTAATTAATCTGGATGCTATTGCCTACTATTGATCTGAGTTTTCTAAAAGATCGCTTCTCATTTTGTTAGCGAAAACTCATTTGTATTCAAATTATCGTTTTTATTCGAAGTAATTAAAGAAATAGAACCCTGCAAATTTCACACGGCAGTTTATCATATGTCTTTCATTTTTTCGAAATAATAAAATGAAGAAAGTTATGGCAACAGTAATAAATTAATAACTTAACAATTCAGTCATAGTTTACAACAATAGTGGAAACTAGCTGATGTGTTGCCTGTGTCTACATAACATGCCTTTATTGTTTGTAGCCCTAGGAAACGGACAACCTGAAATGAAGAACAGACTCAGTTTTCACCCATTAGCACTGACTGCGATGCCCAAATATCGGTATGATATTCGATTACAACATTTGTTTTTCAGCAGAGACTTAAAAAATTAGCGGCATTAGGAGACTACTGGTGAATTTTTTTTAATATTCACCCCCTCACAACTTTTCGAGAAAAGCAATGAACTTTCGATGGACTACATTTTTTCTTTTATTTAGCTGTTTTGTTTGATACCTTGGTTCTAAGCAGCTTGAAACGTATAATGCAAAAACCGAAAATCGGTTATTTCAGAACCGTTTTGAAAGTCAGTTTAAGCTGGAGGGGGGGGGGAGGTATAACCGAAAGTCGGTTGTTTCACTGATAACCACCATCGCTGGATTGTCTTATAGAGAAATCATCACACACATCAGGATCTGAGAAATTACGAGTACACAGATATTATATACTATTACTCAGGAATTATTACATAGTGTAGAATGTCTCTTGCAACAAAATATCTCAAGGTTTTTTACTAGCTCATCCTCCACCATACATAGAAAAGGCAGTAAATAATCTCGCAGTGAGTGAACTGAATCTCCTTCTGGTGTTCATATAAAATACATCAGGGAGAAGAAAGACACACATAAATTTACCTTCTCAGCAAGGGGATATAAATCTGTTATATGTTATATAATAACAAATAAGGGATTTCCTGGACTGGGTGGAGACACCAGAATTTATCGAGAAGTGGTAGTGTTGGTGTCAAAAATTAACATCTATGCAATATGGAGAAAACAAAGAAAACAATTAAGGATCAGAAGAAAGAAAAAGTTGTTGAAGATTACCTTTTAGTAGACAGCAGCATAACAGATTCCTATCAAAACCGGATCTAAAAACATTAGCAAATTTTGAAACACTGAATGTAATACTTAAAAATATCATGGAAAAATTAATATGTGAAGAACAATCAGGTTTTAGAAAAGGACGATCAACTGTTGACAATGTTTTTACACTATAACAAGTTACAGAAAAGATACGAGAGCTCAATAGGGAAACCCATCTTGCTTTTGTGGATTTTCGGAAAGTTTTCGGTAATGTAAATGGAGAAATGTTCAAATGGTTCAAATGGCTCTGAGTACTATGGGACTTAACATCTGAGGTCATCAGTCCCCTAGAACTTAGAACTACTTAAACCTAACTAACCTAAGGACATCATACACATCCATGCCCGAGGCAGGATTCGAACCTGCGACCGTAGCAGTCGCGCGGTTCCGGATTGCAGCGCCTAAACCGCGTGGCCACCGCGGTCGGCGGAGAAATGTTCCGGAATTTCATGACTGAACGACGTTATCCATTTCACCCCATAAATACTATTACGAGTCTACATAAAAACATCGAAAATGTTATAGATATGGGAAATATAACATATACACACACTGAGAAGCCAAAGAAACTGGCAGACTTCCCTAATATATCGTGTAGAGCCTCCGCGAGCACGCAGAAGTGCCGCGACACGTCCTGGCATGGACTCAACTAATGTCTGAAGTAATGCTGGAGGGAACTGACACCATGAATCCTGCAGGGCTGTCCATAAATCCGTAAGAATACGAGGGGGTGGAGATCTATTTCGAACAGCACTTTGCAAGGCATCCCAGGTATGCTCAACATGTCTGGGAAGTTTGGTGGGCAACGGCAGTGTTTAAACTCAGAGGAATGTTCCTGGAGCCACTCTATAGCAATTCTGGACGTGTGAGGTGTCGCATTGTACTGCTGGAATTGCTCAAGTGCGTCTACATCTACATCTACATTTATGCTCCACAAGCCACCCAACGGTGTGTGGCGGAGGTCACTTTATGAGCCACTGTCATTACCTCCCTTTCCTGTTCCAGTCGCGTATGGTTCACGGGAAGAACGACTGCCGGAAAGCCGCCGTGCGCGCTCGAATCCCTCTAATTTTACATTCGTGATCTCCTCGGGAGGTATAAGTAGGGGAAAGCAATATACTCGATACCTCATCCAGAAAAGCACCCTCTCGAAACCTGGACAGCAAGCTACACCGCGATGCAGAGCGCCTCTCTTGCAGAGTCTACCACTTCAGTTTGCTAAACATCTCCGTAACGCTATCACGTTTACCAAATAACCCTGTGACGAAACGCGCCGCGCTTCTTTGGATCTTCTCTATCTTCTCTGTCAACCCGACCTGGTACAGATCCCACACTGATGAACAATACTCAAGTATAGGTCGAACGAGTGTTTTGTAAGCCACCTCCTTTGTTGTTGGACTACATTTCCTAAGGACTCTCCCAATGAATCTCAACCTGGCACCCGCCTTACCAACAATTACTTTTATATGATCATTCCACTTCAAATCGTTCCGTACGCATACTCCCAGATATTTTACAGAAGTAACTCTTACATTGTTACATTGTTTATCTGGTGACAGTGCGGAACTGTATCGAACGCCTTCCGGAAGTCAAGGAAAATGGCATCTACCTGGGAGCCTGTATCTAATATTTTCTGGGTCTCATGAACAAATAAAGCGAGTTGGGTCTCACACTATCGCTGTTTCCGGAATCCATGTTGATTCCTACTGAGTAGAATCTAGGTTTCCAGAAATGACATGAAACGCGAGCAAAAAATATGTTCTAAAATTCTACAACAGATCGATGTCAGAGATATAGGCCTATAGATTTTCGCATTTGCTCGACGACCCTTCTTGAAAACTGGAACCACCTGTGCTCTTTTCCAATCATTTGGAACCTTCAGTTCCTGTAGAGACTTGCGGTACACGGCTGTTAGAAGGGGGGCAATTTCTTTCGCGTATTCTGTGTACAATCGAATTGGTATCCCGTCAGGTCCAGTGGACTTTCCTCTGTTGAGTGATTTCAGTTGCTTTTCTATTCCATGGACACTTATTTCGATGTCAGCCATTTTTCGTTCGTACGAGGATTTAGAGAAGGAACCACAGAGCAGTCTTCCTCTGTGAAACAGCTTTGGAAAAAGGTGTTTAGTATTGCAGCTTTACGCGTGTCATCCTCTGTTTCAATGCCACCATCATCCCAGAGTGTCTGGATATGCTGTTTCGATCCACTTACTGATTTAACGTAAGACCAGAACTTCCTAGGATTTTCTGTCAAGTCTGTATATAGAATTTTACTTTCGAATTCACTGAACGCTTGACTCATAGCCCTCCTCACGCTAACTTTGACATCGTTTAGCTTCTGTTCGTCTGAGAGGTTTTGGCTGCGTTTAAATTTGCAGTGAAGCTCTCTTTGCTTTCTCAGTAGTTTCCTAACTTTGTTGTTGAATCACGGTGGGTTTTTCCCGTCCCTCACAGTTTTACTCAGCACGTACCTGTCTAAAACGCACAATGGACATGAATGGACGCAGGTGATCAGACAGGATGCTTACGTTCGTGTCGCCTGTCATAGTCGTCTCTGCACGTATCAGGGCTCCCATATCACTCCAGCTGCACACGCTCCACACCATTACAGAGCTTCCGCCAGCTTGAACAGTACCCTGCTGAGATCCAGGCTCTATGGGTTCGTGAAGTCGTCTCCATACCCGTACACATCCATCCGCTCCATACAATTTGAAAAGAGACTCGTCCGACCAGGAAACATGTTTCCAGTTATCAACAGTGCAATGTCGGTGTTGACGGGCCTAGGCGAGGCGTATAGCTTTGTGTCGTGCAGTCAGCAACGGTACACGAGTGGGCCTTCGGCTCCCAATGCCCATATCGGTGATGTTTAGTTGAATGGTTCTCACTCTGACACTTTGTGATAGCCCAGCATTGAAATATGCAGTAATTTGCGGAAGGGTTGCACTTCTGTCACGTTTAACGATTCTCTATAGTCGTCGTTGGTCTTGTTCCTGAAGGCGTTTTTTCCGGCTGCAGCGATGTCGGAGGTTTGATGTTTTGCCGGATTCCTGATAGTCACGGTACACTCGTGGAATGGTCGTGCGGGAAAATCCCCACTTCATCGTTACCTCGGAGATACTGTGTCCCATCGCTCGTGCGCCGACTATAACATCACGTTCGAATTCACTTAAATCTTGATAACCTGCCATTGTAGCAGCAGTAATCTATCTAACAACTGCGCCTGACACTTTTTTTATATAGGTACTGCCGACCACAGCGCCGTGTTCTGCCTGTTTACACATCTCTGTATTTGAATACGCGTGCCTATACCAGTTTCGTTAGTGCTTCGGTGTAATTTTGTCTTACTACTTTGCTTGTGTTCATTGGATTTTTTGTTATATTTCCGATATCTATAACAGTTTCGATGTTTGAGTATAGATTCGTAAGGCATTTATGGGATGAGTTGGATAAACTCGTTCAGTCATGATATTTCACCGGCCGAGCGGTTCTAGGCGCTTCAGTCAGGAACCGCGCGACCGCTACTGTCGCAGGTTCGAATCCTGCCTCGGGTATGGATGTGTGTGATGTCCTTAGGTTAGTTAGGTTTAAGTAGTTCTAAGGGGACTGATGACCTCAGATGTTAAGTCCCATAGTGCTCAGAGCCATTTGAACCATGATATTTCATATCTATAACAGAGTGAAAATAACCTCAAAATGCTGAACCCCTGTTGTTTCTTTCGAGAAGATTATCTGGTATTTTTTCCCAGTGATCAGCATATGGAAAATGTTGAACATAAATGAAGTTTTTTCAGATCGCGATAGTAGATTAAATGTAATTTTATATGCAGGTGAACTAACTGATTACAAACACTGAAGATGATTTTCAGATGGGAATCTAGAAGTTGCAGCAGATAGCAGAAAATTACAACCTAACACTGGTGGCAGATAAAATGAAAGTGATGGCATTTCGGGGCAGACAACGAGTATGATCTAAAACAGTCTTGAATAATAAAATTTTGGAGCAAGTAAGACATTTAAATCATCTAGGATGCGACACAGCTTACGAGTATAGCCAAGACATGGACCAAAATTTAAATAAATTTACTTCTATATGTGGAACCATTGTAAAAATATAGCAGAATAAAGACAGGAAAGAAACCCAGCTGAAGTTTTAGTAAACAATAGCAGTATCAGCCCTTGCTCGTGAAAGTGAAGCATGGGCAACAACAAGACACCAAGAAAATAAAACTTCCGCTCAAGAAACGAGATTCCTAAGAAGAGTGCAAGAATGTACAAGGGAAGATATAAGGAATGAAGATATACGGAAACGTTTAGGAGTATAACCTAAACGGGAAAGTCAAGGAAAACAGAGGAAAATTTAAGGAACATATAGACCTATAGGTGTAGGAAGATTCCCGGTAAAGGCTCTACATTATAAATGGATTGGAAGAACAAATGTAAGAAAGGCATGCAAGAGTAGGATACCGTAACAACCAATTTGCCTAATGAATGAAGTGAAGATGAAGAAGAAAAAGAGTATTCTGCGGTACCTGTTAGGATTTCGTGTTCGCTAAAATGCTTCCTGCATGTAAATGTAAAGTGGACTCCACACATGATTCGCGTGAATCGTTTCTCTGCATAGAGTACTCTTTTACGGCCTAATTCCTCCAAAAGATCATTCCATAATGTATAACGGCGTGAAAATAACCATAAAATGATGAATCCGAATTGCCTCTTTCAAGAAGACTATGTGGTATGTTTCTCCGGTTCCTGTGCTGAGCCTACTCTATCTTTCCTTTTGTTTTCACTGAAGTTCATTTCTATGTTGGATCTACACATTCCCTGTTAATGTTGTCATAACTGTGCTTGTCATTCGACAGCCTAAACTTTGGCGGTTACGAGGACGCTACGGCCTGGCAACGGCCTCACCGCCGCTGCAGCTCTGTCCCCGGGCCGCACCGAATGTCATTGAGCTACTTGCGCAAGAGCGCGGGCTTAATCGTATTTGGACTTTAATGGCACTGATTGTCCTCAGAGCGTCTGTCCTTCGCCGACGTTCCGACGACTCGCGCACAGGCGCACAGGGCTCTAAGTGGTTACGCAATACCACGCACATCCGCCCGCTATGACCGACTCCACGTAACCACCTGCCAAAGGCGGCCGCCACACAGCCCGTAACAGCCAGTGCCATACTCGTATATTTCAGTGAACTGACATCGTGGTCTGCTCGACGATCCTCACCGTTTGATCAAAATTATTGTAGACTGGCTCTTCTCCGTAGCGGGGCTACTAATGCACGCTTCTACATCTACATCCATACTCCGCGAGCCACCTGACGGTGTGTGACAGAGGGCACTTTGCGTACGTCTATCGGTTCTCCCTTCTATTCCAGTCACTTATTGTTCTTGGAAAGAAAGATTGTCAGTATGCCTCTGTGTGGACTCCAATCTCTCTGATTTTATCCTCGTGGTCTCTTCGCGAGATATACGTAGGAGGGAGCAATTATCCTGCTTGACTCCTCGGTGAAGGTATGTTCTCGTAACTTCAACAAAAGCTCGTACCGAGCTACTGAGCGTCTCTCTTGCAGAGTCTTCCACTGGAGTTTATCTGTCATCTCCGTAACGCTTTCGCGATTACTAAATGATCCTGTAACGAAAGGCGCTGCTCTCCGTTGGATCTTTTCTATCTCTTCTTACACCCTATCTGGTAACGGATCCCACACTGGTGAGCAATATTCAAGCATTGGGCGAACAAGTGTACTATAACCTACTTCCTTTGTTTTCGGATTGCATTTCCTTAGGATTCTTCCAATGTATCTCAGTCTGGCATCTGCTTTACCGACTATCAACTTTATATGATCATTCCATTTTAAATCACTCCTAATGCCTACTCCCAGATAATTTATGGAATTAACTGCTTCCAGTTGCTGACATGGTATATTGTAGCTAAATGATAAAGGATCTTTCTTTCTATGTATTCGCAGCACATTACACTTGTCTACATTGACATTCAGTTGCCATTCCCTGCACCATGCATCAATTCGTTGCAGATCCTCCTGCATTTCAGTACAATTTACCATTGTTACAACCTCTCGATATACCATAGCATCATCCGCAAAAAGCCTCAGTTACCTTCCGATGTTATCCACAAGGTAATTTATGTATGTTGTGAATAGCAACGGTCCTACGACACTCCCCTGAGGCACACCTGAAATCACTCTTACTTCGGAAAACTTCTCTCCATGGAGAATGACATGCTGCGTTCTGTTATCTAGGAGCTCTTCAATCCAATCACACAATTGCTCTGATAGTCCATATGCTCTTATTTTGTTCATTAAACGACTGTGGGGAACTGTATTGAACACCTTCCGGAAGTCAAGAAACAACAGCAGCTACCTGGGAACCCGCGTCTATGGCCCTCTGAGTCTCGTGGCATTCACTCAGAGACAGTCGGTACGAATGCTGGTGATGAAACTAACTTTTTGTAGCTCGTGTTTGACTGTCATGGGGAGAAAAGTCAGTGGTTTCCATTTCATGTACAATTCACCAGATTTTGTGTTAATATCCATATCGGATTTCCAGATTCATCCACACTGTGTAATAGAGTAAAGACATGTGGCATTGTCAATGTTGATGCGTCAATGTGATGCTTACGTTAATGTCGATGACCCATTTTGGTCCAATTCGAGAGGAGCATGATACGTACTGTGTAACTATCCCCCTTCCCCCCCCCCCCCCCCCTCCCCCGAGCTCCTTGTGAGCCAGCCGTTTGACTAACTAGCTACGTCAGTTGCAAAATCTATTGATACTTCTCTCTTGACAGAAAGAACTGCTTCCATCTTTAATAGGTAATTTCACTGTATTAGTATTCCACAGCACGTATTCTTATACAAGTCTGTATGCTTTCCTATAAGCGCCTAGCTTCCATGACTTATTCACAGATGACTTCATTAGCTGCCCTTGACTTTTGCTGCTATATTATAAACTACCTGTCACCCGCGGCTGTGTTCGCATACCAGTAGTTCCTTTACGAAGAGTGATGGTGAAGAAGTATGCTAGTAATTTATAAATATCTGGGCGTATAATGATGAAGATATGTATGTGCGTGTATGAACAAATGTTTGTAGTCTTGATACATACGTGTTTTTATTTTTTTGTCGTATGCCGAATCTTAGATAAAAATATTGAGAACTACAAAAGCTGTTCTTTCTTATGAATTGTTTACTGCAAGGTAACTCAACTCAAGTGTGTAAACAATTCCTCGGTTTTCCCTTCTTTTACATGGACCTATAGGGTTTGTAGGTTGAATACACGTGAGCTGTCCATGAGAAAAATACATTTTTCTCTAAAAGTTCACCGGAAACTTTGTATGTGTGCCCTTGGGCTTTATTTATGGTCATTCCAAAAGCAAATTTCAGCGGAAATTTCAATCTGTAAAACTAGAAAGGCAAATTCGTCGGTATAATTAAGATTTGGGGAACCAAAACACTTTCTCCTTTAGCTGAGCGACTAATTATACAGTAGTAGCCCTAACAATATTTTGGCCCAGATATGTAATTTGTAAGCGTGTTCCGTTACACAATCTGGTCGCATCGGGATTTCTCATTAAAAGGACTGAAACGCCAACCTTTAACCTCAATTTATGAGAAGGCGCTCCTGACAATTCCAAAGAGTTAAGAAACTCTATGGGGTAAGAGGCGACTTGTTCAATCTCTATAAAATTATTAACAGGGAGGTATCTAAAATACCCCCATCTACTAGTGCCATATTTTTTTCATTTACCTGTCTCATAAATTCATTAGTCGACCCACTATTGCCCTTTCACGCAATCATTCGCTATTTCCTACATTTGCTTGCAGTTCAGAATAAACTTTGCTTACAGACTGTTATATTCTGTGAACAGTATTACAGAATTCACGATGTAATGTAATCGCGTCCTTAGCATCTATATCAATACCATCTTCCCCGATTTTGAGAAGAGCATCCAGCATATCGCACAGCTTCTGTGTCACTGTGCAGTTGCACGCACACATTTTCTGTTAAACTGAATTTTTAACATGTTGCCATAAGGCTGTCACGTTTGAACATGCATTTATTTCGTCTGCCGGCGTGCCTTTAGTTATCACGGCCAGTCTGTCAGGACATTGTACATTCGTCCCAGGTCAACAGCGTACATTTTTGCAACATCCGTCCCCATTGCTAATTTTGTTGATGTAAATAGCTGTAGCTATGTGAGCTAAGTTCAGCGGCAGCTTAAGTACAGAATGCGCTGTTGGGCCACCATCGGGCAGTGTGGTATCTATTCCACACGCGCCTACTGCGTCAGCGACTCTTTTATTTTTCCCAATTTGGGCTAAGAGCAAATTTAAAAGAAAAGTTTTACGAGTACCTCCCGAGCGCTTCGTGCAAGTCTTTTTACTTGGCGCCACGTCAGCTACTTTCGCATCGATGATGATAAGATGACGATAGCAACACGTACACTCATTCATACGTGAGCGGAAGAAAATCGACCTCGCCGGGAATCGAACCTGGGACCGCACGACTAAGAATTAGCAACGTTAACGGTTACGCATATCGACACACGTCTCAGAAGCTATAACAGATGCGAAATGCTGATCGGCTAAAATGCGACGGGCTTGTCACTGATGTTAGTATGGAAATATGGTTCAAATGGCTCTGAGCACGATGGGACTTAACATCTGTGGTCATTAGTCCCCTAGAACTTAGAACTACTTAAACCTAACTAACCTAAGGACATCACACACATCCATGCCCGAGGCAGGATTCGAACCTGCGACCGTAGCAGTCGCGCGGTTCCGGACTGCGCGCCTAGAACCGCTAGACCACCGCGGCCGGCATGGAAATATGGATTGTATAAGCATTGTGTTCATAACGTTGAATCGTATTGAGTAGAACATACCAAACAACAATGCGTTTTCAGAAATATGATAAAGTTCTAAAGTTAAAGAGCAAATAGCTTTTCCAAAGAGTAATTATTGTTCGATATCTCGCGCTATATTCTTCTAATAAAAAAATATGTTGCACTGCACAATTTATAAAGCAGCCTCTGTTCTTCCTCAGCATTCAAGCTATCTCCATACAAAATTTCATCAAAATCAGTTCTACCAACGTGAAAGCGTAACAGACAGTGTTATTTTCGCATTTATAATATTAGTATGGATATGGATAGTAATCCAATAACGTGCATTCTCATACTTTTTGTGGTATACAATTCGTGAGTTATCATTAATACTTTCTCTTGAAATAAAATAACTAACTTTTTGTAATAAATATTTATGGAAATACACGTAAAACGCTTCTTTTGTTCCTACGGTCACAGCGGTAAGTCGAAGATCTAACAGCGCTTCAGTCAGAGATGCTACAGTTTAACACTCAAGTCAGTTTCTACCAACTGAGAATATCATACGAAACATAAGTAATTATCTCTCCCCCTTCTTTCAAGATTTCTTTTTAAAGCTTTTATGCTTTTCTGCGCCTTCTTTCAAAAGGAATTACTGTTATTTACTGATTCATCCGATTACGATCAGTGGTTCCTATTTAAAACTATACTGTATTGTGGCTGTATCTAAGTTCTACAAAAATAAAAACGTCTTTTACTTTCTTTTATAGTAATAACGGTCAATGAAATGTATTAGCCTTTAGTCACTACATATGCGACATTCCATTGTTACTTAACATTACAGACAGTGTTACAAATTCGCCTGCACGATCCTCATCATTGACTCACACCTTAAGTGTTTTTAGCTTCATCAGCTATGGTTCAGTGTCTCGATTCAACTGTGATCTTTTTAGGATCTAATGGTTAACTTCACTACTGACAGTTTCATACAATAAGGCTCTGGAACTATGTACCATCGACAAAAGAATGGCACTTTTAGTACTTGCAGTAGTAGTTCAATTCTTGTAGGTGGTTGCCGCTGCTTTTACGAGTTGCCAGTTCTGCCACGTCAGGTGATGATTTTCCGTCAAGTTTGGTCGTCATTTCTGTCTTCGAGCAGCCTTCCCCTCCTCTTCAGACATCTACATCGCATTTTATTTACAAGGTTTATGTAAGAAAGAAATGAAATACAGAAACTTATGATCGTTCAACAATCGCTCTCGCTTATGCTGCTTGGACCGTCACACTCAAGTCGGTAGCAAGTGTCCACCTACCACTTGGGGCGTAATAGAGCTCACACCGCCTCAGAGCACGTCATCCAGCTTTCTTCTTCTCTTGCGGTCACTCACCATGCGAGCAGTGCTGAACATCCGCTACCTCCGTCACAACCTCTGGTCGCAACCAAAGACTTGACCACTGTGGATTTCTGAGGCAAAGAGGACATTCGTGCAAAGGTAAATCGAATTGTTGTGTCACGTCTCAACAATAAACGGCAAAAGGATATGTGATATAATTATAATTTAATAATTTTTTTAAATTTTTTCCTTTACTTGTGCTGTGAAATCAGGCTTCTTATAAAATTTCATGATTATGTGTCAACGGGTAGTACCCTTTATGTTTTGCTGAGTGAGTTAGCGAGTATCGAATTATGTGACATAAATTGCCGTATCATTTGACCGCTTTGAACAAGAGGCTTAAACTTTCCACACCGCCCAGGGACATCAGACATTAGTATGTGACATTAAATGAAACTTGGTACGTCTACCCGTTCCGGACAGAAAGGGGTCTTAACAGTCGAACAAAGAGACTAACGGACAACGAAGCGATCCTATTAGAATTCGCTTTTTACTGACTGAGGTACGTAAGCCTCAAAATGAGATAAGCCAGAGTCTGGCAAGCACACTGGAATATCGTTAATAAAATATGTTCTTAAAGTCGTTTCTGAGCAAAGTGGAAAAGGAAAGAGAGAGCGTGCAAGGAAGAAATCTTGAATTTGAAACTGGCAATGAATGAAGAATTTGGTGCTTACATTCGTAGAATTCAAGAAATCCTAGGATTCAATAGATGTACTAACGCTGCCCTAAATTCTGAAGGAGACTAGCTAAGATAGAAAATCCAGTAACCTGACTGAACAGACCTTAACCAACACAACATCCAAGGTCAATGTCGGACGAAAGCTTTCAGAGTCCTTCAGTATCCGAACCGGAAACGGACAGAGAGACGGGCTATGTTCCTTGCTCTTTAAATGTGTGCTTGATGAGATGATCAGTGGATGGTGACAAGAAATGAAAGAAATGGTTAGAATAAGACTGGAATGAAAGAAAAAATGCATGTACATTGTCTGGTATTCACAGACTGTGAAATTTTCGGAACCGTTAAAAGATACAATTAATCAAACTACTTAACTGCAGAGACAAGCGACCGAAGTGGGTTTACATGTCTTTATCGAGAAAGAGAATAAGACAAAAAAGACATCTCCTAGATGGATGAAAACAGGAGGACGGAACACATAGGAGACAGAGGGTTTTAAATACCTAGGAGAATGGATAGAAACTGGTCTGACAGAAATAGGAGCTATGGAAGCAAGAATAACGAGATGGACAGCATTAAAATACACTATGAACACGTGCAATAAGGATCAACGCAAAACGGAGACATTACTGGACAGTGATTCGTACTGAAGTCTTATACCGAGCAGGAAGTCTTAACCTTGTCAGAAAAGTATTACTCAGCAAGCTAGAACTCGTGGGACGAAGGATTCTTTGGAGCATATTTGTACCTCGAGCACATATGACGGTGAACATAGAGGATGAGTGAACCAATAATGTAAACCAGCATAGAGACGATCTCAGACACCATCATGAGAGAAAGGGTGACGTTATTCGAGAAGATCCTTGGAACTGACTAAGAGAGATTCACACTAAAGATAATGCAGTTCGTTGTGAGCAAGAGACCCAAAGTATGCTGGAATCAGGAGATACACCGGGATTTGGAAGAAATGGGATTTATTTATACATTTATTTATTACTGCTTACAATGTCGGCGCCCATCACCAAGAATCTATAGCGGGTCGTATTTTCAAATGGCTAGAGAAAGTTGTATGCGACTGTAATTAACATTCACGTTTTTGTTAACGTAGTTTAGGCTTTTTCAGTAATTTGTGAAAGTAAATACAAAGGAAATGAACAATTTTAAAGATAGTACATAAAAAGAAAAAACACCTAAAACCTTTAAACCATGTTACTACATTTGTTAATAATCTAAACAAAGAAATGGGGACACTGGAAACAGAGATTTGCGAAGGGTGAATTTCAAATAAAACATTCTAGCTCTCATACTTTTCTGGTGCAGAATTATATGTCGCATATCAATAACGGGTAGAGGAACGAAGAAAACTGCAAATTGTAAAAATGAAATAATATTGGACAGATATAAACACCAGAAGAAACGAGGCTAATCGGGATTAATGTTGTCCTTGGATAGCCGAAAGGAAAAGAAGAAAGTACTGTACCTACACAGGAGTGCATTACATGCGTTAACAAAGAATCTGAATGGGTTGTTAAATCAAAAGAAAAGTTCTGTTAGGTTTATCGAAGAACTGTAAGTTTAGGTTTAGATGTAGACGATTTTTTGGAGAAAGCACTTAATCTTTATTGCGTACAAATTCAGGGAGAAATTTAGAATGAAATACATTCAGTTAGTTTCTTTTATGTTCTGTTATTATGTTTTATGCGGACAGTTTTTGTCATAACACTATTCGCGTTATTACAGGAAATGGAAATCATTAACGTAAGACCTGTTCTGTTAGATAACCAGTGCAGAATTAACGTAAATAAACTGCGGTTAATATATTGAACTTTGAACGTAAAAATAGATCTTTACATTTCACATTAAAATGTGTGACCAATACCGGCCTAATGTGATACCAGAAAAGATGATAGCCTAAGCACTCGGAATATTTTTCCTATTATACCTCTGCATTTTTCATACGTAGCGCACTTTCAAACATTTGAGACCACGTGTAAATATTCACTTACCTCTTTTGAAATCATGTGCTCTTGACATAGTTCGTTACCGTGACGTTCTCCGTTCCATGTCCTCGCTCCTATTAGCGAAAATAACGTTGTCATTGAGAATCTGATTATGTAAGCTACACATACCGAAGCAGTGCAAACGTTCCCACGACTAGCCACGAAAAGGTCTTTGGATCGTGAGCGTGAGAATTTGCGTGCAGTGCACATCAGCTGGCAGTGCTAACCAGTGAACTGCCAGTCATTCGATCCGCCACAATACCAAAAGCAGCACCTCAATACACGGGATACAATTAAAGATTTATTTCGAAACTGATGTATCTCCATCTCATATCAGTATTAAGTTTGCAGCTCCAAACAGTTGATTAGACATTATCTGTTACGCTACTTACCTTTTCTATTTTTCAAACTGCATTTATCCACTTTGAAACTTAAAGTGACAAAATGTTTTTTTTCAGTATAACAATTACATACATCTCAGCAGTTGCTCTTAGGGAATAATAATAAATAAAACTCATCAAATTATTATTTACTTGTAAGTCCATCTTGAGGTATGATGTGGTAAGTATTCATACCAATGACTCAGGCCGAAAAAATGTGACCACCCGTCAAAAGTATTAGGAACCAGACCGCTGCGAGATGTGCAGGAAGAGAATAAGTGAGGTTCTGGAAGTTGCCGGCTGGAATATGGAGCCATACCAACTCCACTGTCGTGGCCAACTGCGCTAGGTTTCTCCGTTGAAGATCCATGTTGCGGTGACGGTAGTCACCACAATCGATAAGGCGTGCTCGTAACACTTGTAGCTGTATGGATTGGCAGTACGACCTACACCGAGGGCCGCAGCTGCCAACCAGTGGGCATCACGCGTGTGGATAGCGATTGGTCGATGCCTCTTTAAATACTGGAGCACTGAGCTACAGCGGACAGCTCTCTTCAGTTGGATGAGTCGAGCACAGTCTAAAGCTGCAGTGTCTACAAGCTGCAGTGTTCGTCCGTCGTCTCCGAGACTTAAGCTCCGTAGGCAAGTCACAGTGACTTTAATATTTTAGAGGACTTGTAATAATTTCAAACATCTCTTGCCAGGACATTTCACAAGAGGAACAATCCTTTAAGTATTCTTCATATTTAATAAATATCATTTATTACTAATCGTTGGGAATCTTTCTGACTGAAGATAACCTACGCCTCCTCCTGCATTCCCAACACATGGATCGAACAGCCCGATCGAGGTGGTCCCGGAGATTCTCAGTTTGGTTTAAATGCGGGATGCTTGGTGGCCAGGAGAGTAAGGTGACACCTGTCATTGTCCTGCTGGTAGAAGCCACTGTGCCGAGCAAAAACAAACTGCATGATATGGTGCACAATCTCCCCAATGATAGATGCATACTTGTGTTGATCCACTGTTCCTTCCAGAGTAACGAGATCACGCAGGAAATGCAATGAAAGCCTTCCGCAGACCGTAAAGCTCCCTCCTTCGACCTAGACCCCTTCAGATGTTTCACGCCGTAGAAGCCGACCGCCATCTGACCAAAGGAGCATAAAATGTGATTCCAGTTGCGATATTGGCGTGAAAATTGCAGCCTTCGCCGCTGGTGAACAGCAGTCAGCGCTGTTGAATGAACTAGGACCCTTCTGCTTAGGCCATACGCAGCAATGTTCAGTGAACTGTCATTGAGGAGACACTGTTGTAAACCCCTTAGTTCATCTGGGCTATCAGTTGCTCAACAGCTGCACTTCTGTTCGCCCATACACATTTCCGCAGCCGTTGTTCACCCTTGTCGTCTACGGGTGGTCGTCCACCTTAGCTGCCTCGGCGCCTGTTTTCAGTGTTGCCATTTTCCCATGCACTGTGTACTTCGACCATGGCGGCACACGAACAAACTTAGCCGTTTCGGAAATGCTTAGAGCGATAGACAGAAAGCCCACGATCATGCCCTTTTGGATGTTAGGTAAATCGCTCCGTATCCTCATTACTACAACGACGGGCTGTTTTCCGCGTTTCCAAGACATGCTTTATATACCCTCCACTGCTAGTGCTGCCACTAGCCATCTGTGAGTGGTTAATACACGTTAACGTCAAACATAGACGCTGGACACATTAGTGTGACTGGATCGTGTATATTTAGCACAGCCGGGATTAGCCGAGCGGTCTCGGGCGCTGCAGTCATGGACTGTGCGGCTGGTCCCGGCGGAGGTTCGAGTCCGCCTTCGGGCATGGGTGTGTGTGTTTGTCCTTAGGATAATTTAGGTTAAGTAGTGTGTAAGCTTAGGGACTGATGACCTTAGCAGTTAAGTCCCATAAGATTTCACACACATTTGAACATTTTTTATTTAGCACTGTCAAAGGGTGAAGACGATATCACAAAATCTGTGTCATGTACATCCGCTCACATTTTCGGCAAGCCAATAGAAACCTTTTTCTAAGTCACGTGCTCTATGTACTATAGAGATGTGACATTTTATTGTTAATTGCGTAGGAGACTGGAACACTTGAGTTTTGTGCCGATTATATTGATATGGCCACATTTGAGGTTCAAATGGTTCAAATGGCTCTGTGCATTATGGGACTTAACTGCTCAGGTCATCAGTCCCCTAGAACTTAGAACTACTTAAACCTAACTAACCTAAGGAAATCACACACATCCATGCCCGAGTTAGGATTCGAACCTGCGACCGTAGCGGTCACGCAGTTCCAGACTGTAGCGGCTATAACCGCTCGGCCACTCCGGCCGGCCCACATTTGAGGAATACCTCAAATACCAAGCCGTTATAGTAGAATGTGGCCACGCAACTCATCAAAATGATAAAAAAAGTGCGGACATATGTTAGTAAAGGCCGTCAGCGTCCGCTGGCTTGTGGATACGATGATTGGCTCAAATGGCTCTGAGCACTATGGGACTTAACATCTGTGGTCATCAGTCCCCTGGAACTTAGAACTACTTAAACCTAACTAACCTAAGGACTTCACACACATCCATGCCCGAGGCAGCATTCGAAGCTGCGACCGTAGCAGTCGCGCGGTTCCGGACTGAGCGCCTAGAACCGCTAGACCACCGCGGCCGGCTGGATACGATGACTGTGGTAGCCAGGAAGTGAAACTGCAATGAGACAATTATGAAAGCTTTCATGATGGAATTTCTGATTAATTTTTAAATTAAAGCAAATAAAAATTATATATATATATATATATATATATATATATATATATATATATATTTTCTGGCAACAGATATAAAAATCTGTGTTTTTATCAAACACAACTCCAAAATCCAAAGTACGTTTTATACCACATCCTAATAATTTTTATCTTCTTTGGAACGTGAAAATAGATACATACGTGATATGTTGGCTTCAGAAATAAAAACAAAGCAAATTATTTAAAATTTGCTTCCTGAAAAAAATTTTCATTTGTTTAAAATACTTTACTTCGGAAATACGCTCTTCAATACGCCTATAAGATGTATCTTCGACATTTTGGCTATTTCAGAGTTAGCAACACCAAAAAAAAATATTTTTACAACAGAAATTTTTTGTTAACTGAACAAACGTTGTTGTAGTGTGCCTTTGGTAGAACAAGTGCATTAACACTAAGACCTCAGTAAAATGTCAGACTCAGGAACCATTACCTTAAATGTAATTCTGACTATGCCAGCCTGTCCTATCGCTACTAGTACGCAAATGCAAGACGCACGTTGAGGAGCAGGTATAAAGTCCTAAAGACGCCTAATATGTATCACTGAAGAACCTTTCTTTAGTAACAATCTTACGAGGTCTTGTTTCTTATGAGGAAGCAACTCACGTGCAGTGTCGCTGTACTTCAGAATTTCTTCTTTTTTTTTTACCGTATCTTTACGTCACGAAAAATGACCCGTCTCATCAACCGAGGCCACTAAGGAAGTGGCGACTGATATCGTAGGTATCCGGTTCGACTCGTGATAAGAGTAAAAATTTTCGACACCATTATTTAGCCGGAATTGGTAGGTGAGACGATCGTGTACAGTTTCTTATCACTACACTTTGTATCAATACGTGGATCAAAGTACAAAATCCTAGTAGCATCTCGTGAAAGAGTTTGTGGCCCTTTGAAAGTCTCTTTGTCCACTGTGTGGGACGCGTTGAGCTCGGTGGACACCACGCCGCTATTCCTGACGGAGTGGGCTATGTGCTGAAACCAGGCTTCACCCACTCCATTCTCTATCATCGCCATAAACACCACAAACAAGACGCTAAAGCTCTACACGCACTCTTCACAGTCACCTACACGACATAGACAAATTTAAGACACAACACACCCATTCATGAAGGAAATGTACCACTGTGTGCACAGAAAGAAAATCTGTTGTGTTAGGCGTCTGAAAACTCTATGGGCTTTCCCAGTCAACAATATATTCGTCTTCATTTTACCACGACACACCACGTACCATTTAGTCTTCTGATACCCACAAGAACAAAGCTGTTCTATTTAATGTGCTCATGCGGAATAGAGAGAATTGCAATTACAGGTTGAAGGATTCCTCCAGTTTTTGTGCATAGTGTGACACCATTCTCTCATCGCAAGTTTCTGTAAATTCTCTTCAGAGCCAGAGACAGAAGGTCGACCTGATCAGCCGCGCGGCATTAACCGAGCGGTCTTAGGAGCTTCAGTCGTGGACTGTGCGGCTCATCCCGGAAGAGGTTCGAGTCCTCCCTCGGGCATGGGTGTGTGTGTTTGTCCTTAGGATAATTTAGGTTAAGTAGTGTGTAAGCTTAGGGACTGATGACTTTGCAGTTAAGTCCCATAAGATTTCACACACATTTGAACATTTTTCGACCTGATTGTAGTGTGTGGAACAAAACGTACTGTCCAGCAGTGTTTAAGATTCAGGCCCACGACGTAATGGCCGCTATCGACAGGGGATCTCAAGTTGATTCCGTATTTCTAGATTTCCGGAAAGCTTTTGACACCGTTCCTCACAAGCGACTTCTAATCAAGCTGCGGGCCTATGGGGTATCGTCTCAGTTGTGCGACTGGATTCGTGATTTCCTGTCAGGAAGGTCGAAGTTCGTAGTAATAGACGGCAAATCATCGAGTAAAACTGAAGTGATATCACGTGTTCCCCAGTGAAGCGTCCTGGGACCTCTGCTGTTCCTGATCTATATAAATGACCTGGGTGACAATCTGAGCAGTTCTCTTAGGTTGTTCGCGGATGATGATGTAATTTACCGTCTAGTAAGGTCATCCGATGACCAGTATCAGTTGCAAAGCGATTTAGAAAAGATTGCTGTATGGTGTGGCAGGTGGCAGTTAACGCTAAATAACGATAAGTGTGAGGTGATCCACAGGAGTTCCAAAAGAAATCCGTTGGAATTCGATTTCTCGATAAGTAGTACAATTCTCAAGGCTGTCAATTCAACTAAGTACCTGGGTGTAAAAATTGCGAACAACTTCAGTTGGAAAGACCACATAGATAATATTGTGGGGAAGGCGAGCCAAAGGTTGCGTTTCATTGGCAGGACACTTAGAAGATGCAACAAGTCCACTAAAGAGACGACTTACACTACAGTCGTTCGTCCTCTGTTAGAATATTGCTGCGCGGTGTGGGATCCTTACCAGGTGGGATTTACAGAGGACATCGAGAGGGTGCAAAAAAGGGCAGCTCGTTTTGTATTATCACGTAATAGGGGAGAGAGTGTGGCAGATATGATATACGAGTTGGGATGGAAGTCACTAAAGCAAAGATGTTTTTCGTCGCGGTGAGATCTATTTACGTAATTTCAGTAACCAACTTTCTCTTCCGAATGCGAAAATATTTTGTTGAGCCCAACCTACATAGGTAGGAATGATCATCAAAATAAAATAAGAGAAATCAGAGCTCGAACAGAAAGGTTTAGGTGTTCGTTTTTCCCACGCGCTGTTCGGGAGTGGAATGGTAGGGAGATAGTATGATTGTGGTTCGATGAACCCTCTGCCAAGCACTTAAATGTGAATTGCAGAGTAATCATGTAGATGTAGATGTAGATGTAGACACAGGCTAAACTGGGGTGTACAATAATAAATACATCAAATGTACATGTCTGTGATTCCTAAAATCATTCCGTTCTTGCGAAAAAATGGGGACACTTTTCATGAAGTAAGAATGTAGCAGAACTGTGAATAGTCTTGGCTGATTTGAACCCTTGGCAAATTTCTATTGGAGACAGAGGTAAATATTTCACGAGAAAAAAGAAATTTGATTATGGATGTAGATCATAGCGACTTCTAAAGAGATTAATATCGATTTGTCGTTAGCAATAGAAATACTTATTTTCAGGAGGTTATCTTGTCGAACATATTACACGAGGAAGTGTCAACTACTATTTTGAGTGGAGAAAAACTAATTAACTCCTATTGTACTTTAATGTTAGTAATTACGATTCTTTCGTGACGTGAGTTCAGTTAGTCCTTGATTTGACATGTTTCGCTTAATGTCAGGACGAACGAGTCTTTGTGTGTTGACATACATTCGTTTGCAACGTTTGGTTTCCTACACACTAATGTTCTTTGTGGACGCTAATCATTTGTTTCCTGATGATTGCCCAGTAAGCCGACAGCTCTTTAGAATTAAAAACAAATATTTCAGAACTATATGCGTTGGTTTGTTTTTCGACCTTAAGCTAACAAAATACCAACCGATATACAGGGTGAGTCACCTAACATTACCGCTGGATATATTTCGTAAACCACATCAAATACTGACGAATCGATTCCGCAGACCGAACGTGAGGGGAGGGGCTAGTGTAATTGATTAATACAAACCATAAAAAAATGCACGGAAGTACGTTTTTTAACACAAACCTACGTTTTTTTAAATGGAACCCTGTTAGTTTTGTTAGCACATCTGAACATATAGACAAATACGTAATCAGTGCCGTTTTGTTGCATCCGGAGATATTGTAACCTAAAGTTGACGCTTGAGTACCACTCCTCCGCTGTTCGATCGTATATATCGGAGAACACCGAATTACGTAGGGATCGAAAGGGAACGGTGATGGACCTACATTACGTCCACATGCTAACACCTTTTTATTGTTCTTTTTCACTGACGCACATGTACATTACCATAAGGGGTGAGGTACGCTTTCGACGGGCGTTTCATAGGACGTGGAGGACGCATAAATTGGCCAGCCCGTTCTCCTGATCTTACACCTCTGGACTTCTTTCTGTGGGGTACGTTAAAGGAGAATGTGTGCCTACAACCCCAGAGGATATGAAACAACATATTGTGGCAGCCTGCGGCGACATTACACCAGATGTACTGCGGCGTGTACGACATTCATTATGCCAGAGATTGCGATTGTGATGGCCACCACATTGAATATCTATTGGCCTGACATGTCGGGACACACTCTATTCCACTCCATAATTGAAAACGGAAACCACGTGTGTACGTGTACCTCACCCCTCATGCTAATGTACATGTGCGTCAGTGAAAAAGACCAATAAAAAGGTGTTAGCATGTGGACGTAATGTGCTGTTCCAGTCTCTTCTGTACCTAAGGTCCATCACCGTTCCCTTTCGATCCCTACGTAATTCGGTGCTCTCCGATACACACGATCGAACAGCGGAGGAGTGGTACTCAAGCGTCAACTTTAGGTTACAATATCTTCGGATGTAATTAACATTTTACAATGCAACAAACGGCACTGATTACGTATTTGTCTATACGTTCAGATGTGCTAACAAAACTAACGGGGTTCCATTTAAAAAAACGTAGGTTTGTGTTAAAAAACATACTTCCGTGCACTTTTTTATGGTTTGTTATAACCAATTACACTAGCCCCTCCCCTCACGTTCGGTCTGTGAAATCGATTCGTCAGTATCTGATGTGGTTTACGAAATATATCCAGCGGTAACGTTAGGTGACTCACTCTGTATAGTCTAAGACAATGCAAGAGCACCCACAACCAATTCGTCTGACAGTGTTACGAGGATATTCTTATCATGAAAAAAAAACACCTACTCCTGTCACAGGCAATCAGACGCGAGGTGCGTAAGTGGCGATCATCACTTTCCTCCCCAATATTGACTCTACATCTACACTCCGCAAGCCACCTTGCCGTGTTTGTCGGAGGGTACTTTGTGTGCTACTGCCGCTTCCTCTTTTCTTGTTCCAGTTGCGAATAGCTCTCGGGACAAATGATTGCTGGTAAGCCTTCTTCTGGGATCGAATCTGTGTCATTTTACCTTCACGATCTTTTCGTGAAATACAGAGGGTCCAGACACATTACTGTGACAACTGCCTACGTTCGCCGCCAACGTACTATATCCACTCACAGATGGCAGATCACAGCACTAGCAATGGAGGGTATATAAAGAATGTAGGGGGGACATGGAAAAAAGTGCTGTCGACCCCTTAAAGCGGAAACGGAGAGATTTATCTGACGTCCAACAGGGCACAATGGCTGGCTTTCGGGCCATAGGTGAAAGCATTTCCAAAACTGCAAAGTTTGCAAACTGTTCGCGCGCTACCATGGGATGGTAAGCTGGTGCTATCCAAAACTGGCGCTGAGGTACCTGTGGCGCACCACAGGCCATAGACGACGGGGGTGAACCACGGCTGCAGAGATGCGTACTGGCGAATAGACGTGCAACTGCTGAGTAACTAGCGCCCAGATGAAGCAAGGGTCTACCAACACTGTCTCCTACCGACCGTTCAACGAACGTTGCTGCCTATGGCCCCCTGCAGCAGGCGTCTGGTTCATGGACCCATCCCGACTGCTGTTCATCGGCGACGAAGATTAGAGTCTCCACATGACCGTACCGCAACTGGGCGTGCATTGAGCGGTGACATGTGGGGTTCTCAGATGAATCACGCCTTAATGCTCCATCTTACAGACGGCCGTTGGCGTGTACGGCGTAAAACGCCTAAAAGCAAACACCCTACAAGAGTTGTCGCAAGTGTCTAGCTCGGAGACCATTCCCCAGGTAAGCTCGACATGCTGGAAGGCACTAGGGATCAACACAAGAATGCGTCTATCCAGGGTTTTAACCGCCTGCCAGCCTGGTTACTGAAGAGGCCCGGAGTGATTTTAGATTTATTGCAGTACAAGAGAGATTGCAGTCCTGCCACCGTTTTTAATGCAGCATTTTCTAACATTTTATCTGAGCACCACGACTATGTAGCTGTTTTTACGGATGGGTCGAAACAAGGGGATTCTGTTGGTTGCTCAGTTGTTTTTCCATATCGTGTCCTCAAGGTCCGACTGCCTCAGACTTTTACTGTCTTTGATGCAGAGTTGTCTGCGATCTTGCGGGCACTGGAGCAGATGAGGCTTTCTTCCTCTCCTAAATTTCTTGTCTGTTCCGATTCACTCAGTGCCCTTCACTCATTGCAACGTTTGTATCCGGCAGACAAAATAGTCCAGACCATCCAGGATGCCCTCCTCCGACTACAGCTTTCTGCTGGGTTCCGGGGCATGTCGGCATTGCTGGGAATGAAAGGGCAGATCTCGCAGCCAAGGAGGCGTGTCTCGATCCACAAGTATCTCAGTGTGCTATATCCCTGCACGCACTCACCTCGCTGTTGAGCTCACGGGTCATGCGTCGGTGGGAGGATGAGTGGCTGGAAGTGACTGACAATAAGCTCCGTATAGTCAAGCCCACAACACGTGTGTGGTGTACTTCCTTTCATCCCCGTCGACGGGATGAGGTTCTCCTCACGCGGCTTCGAATAGGCCACAGCCCTATGACGCATGGCTTCCTGCTCCGGCGGGAGGACCCTCCAATGTGTGGTGCTTGTGGCGTTCAGGTCACTGTGCGCCACGTTTTATTGGATTGTGTTTCATTTTCTGACCAGCGGGCCGCGGCTGACTTGCCGGCGGACCTGCCATCTCTTTTAGGCAACACTCGGACGAATGTGGTTAAAGTTTTAAAGTTCTGTGCCATGTCAAATGTTTTTACAAAGATTTTAGGGAGAGGATTTTAATTTGCTCACTGTGTGACAAGCTCGCCCATATTTTATGTAAGTGGCCAGCCAATGATAATTTTGTGTGGCATTCTTGTTGCTGTGTTTTCCCTTTCCTTCGGTTTTACTTTCTTATGTAGTATTTTCCTTCTTTTCCTGCTTTATTTGAGTGTGTTTATCAGTTTTATTACGTCTCTCCACATTCGTTCCTTTTAATGTGTGTCATGGCGCTGATGACCTCGATGTCGAGCGCCCATAAGCCCCAACACACACACACACACACTCTATCCTTGGAGACCATGTCCACCCCTAGAATCTCTGCTTACCCGAAAGCTGCTGCAGGAAATGAATATGCCATCTCCAATACGGGGTGTTTCAAAAATAATATACGTATTACAAAATGTTATTTGGTCCAAAATATCGATCGCTGCTCCTCGGTTCGCCTATTTGAGAAAGTCTAGTTTATATTAATAGACACTAGATATCAGTTGTCTTCCGTTTTGATTTGTAACCGTTATATGTTTAAAATTCCTACTCCGCTGCAAAAATCATTTGGTGTTCTCGAGTTTGCGAAGTGCAATTCCGATATATTCGTCAAAGAAACTGCAATCCAAGATGGGTACACTCTTTGCTGTGACATCATATGCTTACTGCTGTTCCAAAAGTTCCTTGACGCTTAGTCTCTGTGTCATAGCTGAATGAACCACAACATGTCACTGATAGCTGTTGAAGTACGTCATAATATGCCCTGTAGTATGGCATGCTCATGAAGTGCGATATATGAAATGTAAAAGTCGTATCATTTTCTGCTTTTTAAGTACTTCTTTTCGATTATCTTTGTGTGTGATGTTTAGTACTTAACGACTATTGATTGTGTATTTTTCCTTACAAGGGAACCTCCCCATCGCACCCCCCTCAGATTTAGTTATAAGTTGGCACAGTGGATAGGCCTTGAAAAACTGAACACAGATCAATCGAGAAAACAGGAAGAAGTTTCGTGGAACTATGAAAAAAATAAACAAAATATGCAAAGTGAGTAGTCTATGCGCAAGATAGGCAACATCAAGGCTAATGTGAGGTCAGGAGCGCCGTGGTCCCGTGGTCCCGTGGTTAGCCTGAGCAGCTGCGGAACGAGAGGTCTTTGGTTCAAGTCTTCCCTCGAATGAAAAGTTTATTTTCTTTATTTTCGCAAAGTTATGATCTGTCCGTTCGTTCATTGACGTCTCTGTTCACTGTAATACGTTTAGTGTCTGTGTTTTGCGACCGCACCGCAAAACCGTGCGATTAGTAGACGAAAGGACGTGCCTCTCCAATGGGAACCGAAAACATATGATCGCAAGGTCATAAGTCAACCGATTCCTCCACAGGAAAACACGTCTGATATACTCTATACGATACTGGTGACGGCATGTGCGTCACATGACAGGAATATGTTGTCGACCCATCTAACTTGTACACTTGACGAATAGGTAAAAAGATTCTTCTACCTTGCCCGAGTTAGGTTTTCTTGTGGATGTGATAATCACTCCCAAAAACGTGATGAAAACATAAGAGTTTGTCACATAAACTGCAACAAATGACTGCAACAGTCGCACAGTTTTCCCTGTGCTCTGTCAAAACATATGTTTTTAACGTTTTCAAATTTTTCCGTGTGTAGACCGTCAAATCCTGCATCCAAGCAAATCTGAACATTTCCTGGAATTTTGGAGAACGAAGTTGATTGTGTGTGTGTGTGTGTGCCTGAACTTTGATAATTGTCTGAAAATATAAAATTAAAATTTTCACCGGGGGAAGATTCGAACCAAGAACCTCTGGTTCCACAGCTGCTCACGCTAACCACAGGACCACGGCACTGCTGAGGTAGTACTATCCTTAATGTTATATATCTTGAGCATGGACTACTCGGTTTGTATATTTTGCTTATTTTTTTCGTAGTTCCACACAACTTCTTCCTGTTTTCTCGATTGATCTGTGTTCTGTTTTTCAAGGCCTATCCACTGTGCCAACTTATAACTAAATCTGAGGGGGGTGCGATGGGAAGGTTCCCTTGTTAGTAACATGTATTGTTTACTTCTATCTATTTGGTATTGTCCATGGATGATGCTTGAAAACCGAAAACGGTCGGAAAAAAATGTGTAAAATTCAATACAGTAAGGTTGAAATGCATTTTCCAAAATATATTCATACTACAGATTGTCGCCTAAAATGAAGTTCAAATGGTTCAAATAGCTCTGAGCACTATGGGACTTAACTTCTGAGGCCATCAGTCCCCTGCAACATAACTACTTAAAGCTAACTAAGCTAAGGACATCACACACATCCATGCCCGAGGCAGGATTCGAACCTGCGCGGTTCCAGACTGTAGTGCCTATAACGGCTCGGCCACCCCGGCCGGCAAAATGAAGCCCAAACTAAATTACTCTGTATCAGACAACTGCAACTTCTGCTAGCGCGTCCTCTCGCCACGGCCTCTCCGCGTGGGTTCGTTTCCTAACAACTTGATGCCACTCGGCGGATGCGGCGTGCCTGTTTTCCTCGTGCGAGTCTGGCCGTCGGGGGATCCTGGAGCCGGCATTGTGACGTCACTGCAGCAGCAGACGGGGCAGCGGCCCGCCGCCCGGATACGGCGGCGGCGCTGGACGCGTCTCCGGGAAGATGGACGCCGGACGTCGCGCTGCAGAAAAAGCCTGGCCTGGGACGCGCTAACCGCGCTGTCACGCACTGCCCGCCCACACTCCTTTCGCACGGATCCGGCAGTGTCGCTCTACTTAACGGATGCAACCCTCCGCAGAAGGCGGTCATGTTGGCGAACGCATAACTACTGCGAAAGAAATAGCGTCTGCGCACATAAGTGCATCCTTTCTTCTACTCAAATTTGTCTACAGACAGTGAATAATTCTGCTTTCACTCTGTTGAGCTGAGGCGTCAATGATAGTCAAAATTTTTCTGTCCAATCCTTCGGTCGCTTCATCACCAATCCGGTTAACCCTTTATTCGGAAAAGAAATTAGTTTTCTTTTACCGAATGTGTGAGTATTCCTTAAAGTAGTTAAAAAAATTTATATGTGTCTGGTATCTGTTTTATATACAGCATCTCTTCCCTGTCGCTTCAATTTCGCGTCTGTAGCACGTCATCTTCGTGGTGTAACAATTTTAATGGCCAGTAGTGTATTATGTGGTGTGTCTTCTCTCGAATATATATATATATATATATATATATATATATATATATATATATATATATATGCTGTGATATGCACATGGTTAGCTTTCCACAGCATTCACACGAGGTTGGCAACGGTGGCGGCACCTACCACGTGTTGACATGAGGAAAGTTTGCAACCGGTTTCTCATACACAAAGAGCAGTTGACCGCCTTTGCCTGGTGAAACGTTGTTGTGATGCCTAGTGTAAGGAGGAGAAATGTGTAGCATCACGTTTCCGACTTTGATAAAGGTCGGATTGTAGCCTATCGCGATTGCGGTTTATCGTATCGCGACATTGCTGCTCGCGTTGGTCGAGAGCCTATGGTTGTTAGCAGAAGATGCAATCGGTGGGTTCAGGAGGGTAATACGGAACGCCGTGCTGGATCCCAACGGCCTCATATCACTACCAGTCGAGAAGACAGGGCATCTTACCCGCATGGCTGTAACGGATCGTGCAGCCACGTCTCGATCCCTGAGTCAACAGATGGGGACGTTTGCAAGACAACAACCATCTGCACGAACAGTTCGACGACGTTTTCAGCAGCATGGAGTATCAGCTCGGAGACCATGGCTGCGGTTACCCTTGACGCTGCATCACAGACAGGAGCGCCTGCGAAGGTGTACTCAACGACGAACCTGGGTGCACGAATGGCAAAACGTCATTTTGTCAGATGAATCCACGTTCCGTTTACAGCATCATGACAGTCGCATCCGTGTTTGGCGACATCGCGGTGAACGCACATTGGAAACGTGTATTCGTCATCACCAGACTGGCGTATCACCCGGCGTGATTGTATGGGGTGCAATTGGTTACACGTCTCGGTCACCTCTTGTTCGCATTGACGCCACTTTGAACAGTGGATGTTACATTTCAGATCTGCTACGAACCGTGGCTCTACCCTTCATTCGATCGCTGCGAAACCCTATATTTCAGCAGGATAATGCACGACTGCATGTTGCAGGTCCTGTACGGGCCTTTCTGGAAACACAAAATGTTCGACTGCTGCCCTGACCACCACATTCTCCAGATCTCTCACCAATTGAAAACGTCTGGTCAATGGTGGCCGAGCAACTGCCTCGTCACAATACGCCAGTCACTACTCTTGATGAACTGTGGTATCGTGTTGAAGCTGCATGGGCAGCTGTACCTGAACACGCCATCCAAGCTCTGTTTGACACAGTGCCCAGGCGTATTAAGGCCGTTATTTCGGCCAGAGGTGACTGTTCTGGGTACTGATTTCTCAGGATCTATGCACCCAAATAGCGTGAAAATGTAATCACATGTCAGTTCTAGTATAATATATTTGTCCAATGAATATCCGTTTATCATCTGCATTTCTTTTTGGTGTAGCAATTTGAATGGCTAGTAGTGTATATTCTTAATGGTTGGTATATTCTAATCTTTGTCTGCTCCTCTTGTTCTTTCCCAGGCCGGCCGGAGTGGTCGTGCGGTTCTAGGCGCTACAGTCTGGAACCGCGAGACCGCCACGGTCGCAGGTTCGAATCCTGCCTCGGGCATGGATGTGTGTGATGTCCTTAAGTTAGTTAGGTTTAAGTAGTTCTAAGTCCTAGGGGACTGATGACCTGAGAAGTTGAGTCCCATAGTGCTCAGAGCCATTTGAACCATTTTTTCTTCTCCCAGTGCCAGTTTATAGATTGCTAGATGAGGTAGCACCTATCGCACAACGTGTCCTATCTTCTGGTAGCGTTCTTCTATAAACTCCCATCCCAATGCCTTCATTTCATATCTGTTTGATTTAATACTGTGCAGTTAAACTTCAGCGTCCGTCGATATGACCACATTACAAATGCTTCCAGAGTCAACTTATCCGGATCTCCGCAGCCCGAGTTTCACGATAATGTGCTCTAGACAAGCACTTGCAATGACGTCTTCGTCTTTTTCATATCAATATCTGATACCTGTAGAATTATTTTATTGTAGAAAGCTGTTTTCAGTTGTAACAATATTCTTCTGATCTTCCATCTGTAATCTTGCTTTATAGTTAAGAGATTTTTTCACTTTTTCAACTAATGTGTCGTTCCCAGTTTTGATTTGAAACAAGTGGTTACTTTCAATTCCGCTGCTACTCACACTTCCGTCTTTGCTTACTTTATTCTTACGCCGTTTTCTGTATTCAGTATTCTGGTCATACCTTTAAAAGGTCTCAGTCTTCCTTCTACATGATCGGAAGTGCTATGTCGTCTCTCAACGGTAGGGCTGTACGCTTCTATTTCTTTCGCGAAATCCTCAAGAAAATCACCTAACTGTTGCTGTAGCCATCAGTTTGCAGACCTGTTCGATGCATGTCTCCACACTAGTCGATTTTATGCACTTTTCATATATGTCTAACAACTAAGCCCTACATCCATTTGAACCTGCTTACTGTATTCAGACCTCGAGCTCGCTGTACAGTTCCCTGCTCTCCCACCCTTTCCTTCCTCCTATCCCGATTATTAAATTAACTATTTCGTCAATGCCTCAGGATGTCATCTCTTCTTTTTTTACTTCAAGGTTTAGGCAATACGTTTATTCCAACTCCTCATTTTTAAAACTATCTTTTTCTCGGTCTTCCAACGCATCTTTTCCCTGAAGGTATCTATTGGTTTACAATGTTGATGATGAGGTCCCGTAACTAGAATTTTGACTTCTGCCAAAAGTATAAGACGTTGCCTCCGTTTCACCCTTTATTCTCTCACTTTGTCGTTTAAGTTAAATATTGATAACTCCTCTGATTCATTGTCATTTCTTACAAGATCCTTCCTTGAGTAACTTTCGACATATCTTAAAACTCTTATTCCAGCTCATTATATGATACTTTTGTGTTTCCTTTCCTCTGTCGAAGATCCCCTAGCATAGAGAAAGACAGGTACAGTCACTGTTTCGTAGAATTTTAATCTTGTGACTTTTCTCAACTCGTTCTTTAAGTTTTTGCTTTAGTTCCTTATACGTACGAAAATTTACTGATTTTATTCCGTACACCATTATCGTTATTTAAGTTGATGTCGCAACCCAAAACAATAAAACTGGAGGCTCGTCATAGTGCCTCAAGATGGGTCCTATTCAGTTATTTCTTCTTTTTAGGTTCCAGTCCCTCAGTCGGTAAGAACCGAATCCTTACAGGATCAGTTTGTTGTCCGTCTGTCTGCCTGTCTCTCTCTCCGACTGTCTGACCCCTTTTTCTCAGGAACGAGTAGAGGTGTCAAGTAAGAATTTATGTCAAATACTAAGTCCTACGGTCCTTTGGCCGTGTAAATAAAATAAGCTTCTTTGTGAATCCAGTCAAAAGATATGGCTATATATGCCAGATATTTTGACACTCGCAAAATCACTTATCGAAAACTACAGATAAACTGTTATATACATGTCGGAGCTGATGATTTAGTAGTCCTCGTCAATGAAGAAAATAGAAATTTTTAATTAAATATCAAGAAAAAGAATTTAATTAATTAAGGAAATTCCAAATACACTACTGGCGATTAAAATTGCTACACTACGAAGATGACGTGCTACAGACGCGAAATTTAACCGACAGGAAGAAGATGCTGTGATATGCAAATGATTACCTTTCCGCAGCATTCACACAAGGTTGGCGCCGGTGGCGACACCTACCACGTGCTGACATGAAGAAAGTTTCCAACCGATTTCTCATACACAAACACCAGTTGACCGACGTTGCCTGGTGAAACGTTGTTGTGATGCCTCGTGTAAGGAGGAGAAACGCGTAGCATCACGTTTCCGACTTTGATAGAGGTCGGATTGTAGCATATAGCGATTGCGGTTTATCGTATCGCGACATTACTGTTTGCGTTGGCCGAGATCCAATGACTGTTAGCAGAAGATGCAATCGGTGAGTTCAGGAGGGTAATACGGAACGTCGTGCTGGATCCCAACGGTCTCGTATCACTAGCAGTCGAGATGACAGGCATCTTATCCGCATGGCTGTAACGGATCGTGCAGCCACGTCTCGATCCCTGAGTCAACAGATGGGGACGTTTGCAAGACAACAACCATCTACACGAACAGTTCGACGACGTTTGCAGCAGCATGGACTATCAGCTTGGAGACCATGGCTGCGGTTACCCCTGACGCTGCATCACAGATAGGAGCGCCTGCGATGGTGTACTCAACGACGAACCTGGGTACACGAATGGCATTTTTTTCGGATGAATTCATGTTCTGTTTACAGCATCATGATGGTCGCATCCGTGTTTGGCGACATCGCGGTGAACGCACATTGGAAGCGTGTATTCGTCATCGCCATACTGGCGTATCACCCGGCGTGATGGTATGGGGTGCCATTGGTTACACGTCTCAGTCAACTCTTGTTCGCATTGACGCCACGTTGAACAGTGGACGCTACATTTCAGATGTGTTACGACCCGTGGCTCTAACCTTCATTCAATCCCTGCGATACCCTATATTTCAGCAGGATAATGCACGACCGCATGTTGCAGGTCTTGTACGGCCCTTTCTGGATACAGAAAATATTCGACTGCTGCCCTGGCCAGCACATTCTACAGATCTCTCTCCAATTGAAAACGTCTGGCCATTGGTGGCCGAGCAACTGGCTCGTCACAATATGCCAGTCTCTACTCTTGATGAACTGTGGTATCGTGTTGAAGCTGCATGTGCAGCTGTACCTGAACACGCCATCCAAGCTCTGTTTGACTCAATGCCCAGGCGTATCAAGGCCGTTATTACGGCCAGAGGTGGTTGTACTGGCTACAGATTTCTCAGGATCTATGCACCCAAATTGCGTGAAAATTTAATCACATGTCAGTTCTAGTATAATATATTTGTCCAATGAATACCCGTTTATCATCTGCATTTCTTCTTGGTGTAGCAATTTTAATGGTCAGTAGTGTAGTTGGAATAAGTTTGCCGGTTTTAACCGAGCCGTCACCTCTCAACAATGTGAGGACTCGCCAGAAACAAAGCGTCGTTTGTATTTCGCGTGGAGCTGTAGGCCGCCTTTCCCCGTTTCGATAACTGGGTCAGGTTAGAGAAATCCAATTCGGCGAAATGGCGTCCAGTAGAGAGACTTTCATAAGGTATTGAACCACATATAATTATTATTATTGTCTGTATACATAATTAAGTTTGTACGAAACTGTAAGAGCATGAGTTGTATCACACTTTCCAGGTTTTATTTTCAACTTGTAGCCGGCCAGTATGGCCGAGCGGTTCTAGGCGCTTCAGTCTCGAACCGCGCAACCGCTACGGTTGCAGGTTCGAATCCTGCCTTGGGCATGGATGTGTGTGAAGTCCTTAGGTTAGTTAGGTTTAAGCAGTTCTAAATTCTAGGGGACTGATGCCTTCAGGAGTTAAAGTCCCATAGTGCTCAGAACCATTTGAACCATTTTTCAACTTCTACCGTAAAGCTCTCATTCTCTCCAGCTCGATGCCAGACCTATTCATTAGGTACTCAATATACTGATGTACTCTTCGGGCGATATTCCTCTAGAGCGCCACATTTCCAAAACTTCCATTTTCTTTTTACCTAGTGGTATTCATACGCGGCATTTCATAATGCTTGACAAAGGTGCCCTAACGTTGGCTCACCTGTAAACACTTGCCCACGATGCGCCAAACTGTCTCACTTGTTTTCTTTTTCAGGATTTTCTTAGTTTCTCTAGACGATACGAACAGTACGGAGATGAAAATGGTAAGAAACAAAAGACAGAGACACTTCGGCTTATCAGAAGTGTTTACGAGTGACCCAACGCCTAGGTAGCTTTCTCCGGTATTCAGAAAAGCTCCCGATAAATATCACCGCACGTTGCGCCGTGCTCCTCAGGGCGGTTGCCTAATGGAGGAGCAGTACATCTCGTGACCTGCGCCCATCCCCGGCGCCCTCATTAGTCTTCGTCCAGAAAGACTAACGAGCCGGGGTTACCACTGGGCGCGAACGAGGACGCCCGAGCACAGCGGCAGTTCGCTTTCCAGCGCATTTTCGTGACAGGAAAGTGGGTCCGAGGTCAGCGAAGGTGAAAACGCCGTCTGCAGGGAAGCGCGGGGGCGCCGAGCAGCGGAGAAAGCCCGGCCGTGCGCGCTCGTGGTCGTCACCGCGGTCGTGGTGGGGTGGGATGACGGCGGGGTGGTGGCCGCGGCTGATCATTGTTTTCTCCCGGCGCGGCGGAGTTGCGAAATGCTGCGGCTCCTCGCGGGGGGACATCGGGGTCAGCAGAGGCGAAAGCGCGCCCGCTCCAGATGCAGTGAAAGTTGCGCGGATGCGGCGCGGCGCGGCTAGGCCGGACTCTGTGGTGCCGGCCGATACACCCCCAGCCTTACGCAACGCGGCGCCGGCGTCACTGACCGCACAGGGAGACTTCCGCCACGCGCCGCCTGCCCTCTCACACCGGTGTCAGGCGCTGCGCTCTACCGTGGTGGCCATCTACTTGATTACTCTGCAAATCACTCTTAAGTGCTTGGCAGAGGATTCAGACTATACTACATCTACATCTACATGTATACTCCGCAAGCCACCGAACGGTGTGTGGCGGAGGGCACTTTACGTGCCACTGTCATTACCTCCATTTCCTGATCCAGTCGCGAATGGTTCGCGGGAAGAACGACTACCGGAAAGCCTCCAAGCGCGCTCCAATCTCTCTAATTTTCCATTCGTGATCTCCTCGGGAGTTATAAGTAGGGGGAAGCAATATATTCGATACCTCATCCAGAAACGCACCCAATCGAAATCTGGACAGCAAGCTACACCGCAAAGCAGAGCGCCTCTCTTCCGGAACCTGCCACTTGAGTTTGCTAAACATCTCCGTAACGCCATCACGCTTATCAAATAACCCTGTGACGAGATGCGCCGCTCTTCTTTGGATCTTCTCTACCTCCTCTGTCAACCCGACCTGGTACGGATCCCACACTGATGAGCAATACTCAAGTACAGGTCGAACGAGTGTTTCGTAAGCCACCTCCTTAGTTGATGGACTACATTTTCTAAGGACTCTCCCAATGAATCTCACCTGGCACCCGCCTTACCAACAATTAATTTTATATGATCATTCCACTTCAAATCGTTCCGTACGCATACACCAAGATATTTTACAGAAGTAACTGCTACCAGTTTTTGTTCCGCTATCATATAATCATGCAATAAAGGATCCTTCTTTCTATGTATTCGGATTACATTACATTTGTCTATGTTAAGGGTGAGTTGCCACTCCCTGCACCAAGTGCCTATCCTCTGTAGATCTTCATGCATTTCGCTGCAATTTTCTAACGCTGCAACTTCTCTGTATACTACAGCATCATCCGCGAAAAGCCGCATGCAACTTCAGACACTATCTACCAGGTCATTTATATATATTCTGAAAAGCAATGGTCCCATAACACTCCCCTGTGGCACGCCAGAGGTTACTTTAACGTCTGTAGACGTCTCTCCATTGAGTACAACATGCTGTGTTGTGTTTGCAAAAACCTCTTCAATCTAGCCACACAGCTTTTCTGATATTCCGTAGGCTCTTACTTTGTTTATCAGGTGACAGTGCGGAACTGTATCGAACGCCTTCCGGAAGTCAAGGAGAATGGCATCTACCTGGGAGCCTGTACCTAAAATTTTCTTGATCTTATGAACAAATAAAGCGAGTTGGGTCTCACACGATCGCTGTTTCCGGGATCCATGTTGATTCCTACACAGTAGATTCTGGGTTTCCAGATATGACATGATAGGCGAGCAAAAAACATGTTCTAAAATTCTACAACAGATCGATGTCAGAGATATAGGCCTATAGTTTTGCGCGTCTGCTCGACTACCCTTCTTGAAAACTGGAACTACCTGTGCTCTTTTCCAATCATTTGGAACCTTCCGTTCCTCTAGAGACTTGCGGTACACCGCTTTTAGAAGGGGGGCAAGTTCTTTCGCGTACTGTCTGTAGAATCGAATTGGTATCCAGTCAGGTCCAGTGGACTTTCCTCTGTTGAGTGATTTCAGTTGCTTCTCTATTCCTTGGACACTTATTTCGATGTCAGCCATTTTTTCGTTCGTGCGACGATTTAGAGAAGGAACTGCAGTGCGGTCTTCCTCTGCGAAACACCTTTGGAAAAAGGTGTTTAGTATTTCAGCTTTACGCGTGTCATCCTCTGTTTCAATGCCGTCATCATCCCAGAGTCTCTACATATACTGTTTCGATCCACTTACTGATTTAACGTAAGACCAGAACTTCCTAGGATTTTCTGTCAAGTCCGTACAAAGAATTTTAATTTCGAATTCACTGAACGTTTCTCGCATAGCCCTCCTTACGCTAACTTTGACATCGTTTAGCTTCTGTTTGTCTGAGGGGTTTTGGCTGCGTTTAAACTTGCAATGAAGCTGTCTTTGCTTTCGCAAAGCCAGCCAGAACATTATGAGCAACTACCTAATAGCCGGTACCTCCACTGTTGACACGGAAAACAGCGGCGACTCGTCATGGCATGGAAGCAGTAAGGCCTTGGTAGGTCGTTGGTGGGAGTTGGCACAACACCTGCACACACAACACACGTAACTCCCGTAAATTCGTGGGATTTGGGGTGCTGAATGGCGCAGCTTAGTTACGGCCAATAAACTCCGCGCCATCAAGGAGAGCACAACTGAGTGGAAATGTTCTCGCAGGGACTCTGTGGTCCTCTGCCACCTTCGCATTGGCCACACTTCGCTGACGCGCGGATATTTATTGCGCCGCGAGGACCCACCTCTCTGTCGATGTGGTTCAGCATTGACGGTGGTCCACATATTGTTGGACTGTCCGTTTTTAACTCCGCTCAGGCAGACATTTGCCTGATGCGCTCCCTTCACTTTTATCAGATGATGCTGCAATGACAGACTTAGGTTAGCGTTTTATTCGTTCAGGGGGCTTTTATCGCTCGATCTAAGCGTTAGTCTCTTTTTTGTGTTGAGTCCGGCCTTTGGCCTACGATTTTACATTGGGGATGTTAGTGAGTTTCTTGGTGGTTGGTTTTTCTTTTTTTCTTTTTTTTTCCTATGGTCGGCCAACCACTGTGCTACTCTATGTGCTTTTATTTCCTTGTTTTCTGGTCTTTGTCTGTGTCTTTCTTGTTCTGTGTCGTCCCTTGTTACCTCTTTTACTTGGTTTTACTCCTTGTCTTTTCTTATGGTCGGCCGGCCGCTGGTGGCCGAGCGGTTCTAGGCGCTTCAGTCTGAAACCGCGCGACCGCTACGGTCGCAGGTTCGGATCCTGCCTTGAGCATGGATGTGTGTGATGTCCTTAGGTTAGTCGGGTTTAAGTAGTTCTAGGTCTAGGGGACTGATGACCTCAGAAGTTAATTCCCATAGGGCTCAGAGCCATTTGAGCCATTTTTTTTTCTTATGGTCGTGGAACAAGGGACCGATGACCCTGTAGTTTGGTCCCTTTATCCCTCACACCAACCAATCAAGCAACCAACCAACCGTAAATTCCGGAGAGGATGGCGTCGAGCTCTGACGCCATGTCCAACCACATCCCAGGCGTGTTCGATCGGGCTCAGATCTGGCGAATTGGGGGGCCAGCATATTAACTGGTTCTCGCCACAGTGTTCCTCGAACCATTCCTTCACTCTCCTGGCCTTGTGACATGGCGCATTATCTTTCTGAAAAATACCGCTGCCATCGAGACACATGATCGTCATGAAGGGGTATACGTAGTCTGCAGCCAGTCTACGACACTCCTTGGCCTTCATGTTGCCTTGCACGAGCTCCACTGGACCCATGGATGTCAAAATGCATGTTCCCCAGAGCATAATGTTGCTGCCCCCAGCTTGTCTCCGTCCCACGGTACAGTCGTCAAGGAGGTTGTAAGCTTATTTGTCCGTCGCTGACATAGAAGGCCACAAATCTTCTTTCCTTCCCGTCTTGGCAAGCTGTGGAGTGACCAGAGGTCATGTAAAACTTACTGGGACAGGGTAAATGCTAGCTACAAGGAAAGCGATAATTCGATTGTAATATTGGAATTTTAATTTGATATCCCCCACAACTGACAAAAATTACAACAACAAAAAGAGAATTTCTTTGACCACCCACACACTCCTGAGAATGGCACATTGACAATTTGCAATTACTCGCCCCTATTACCAGCAGCTGCGTTGATAAATACTCGGCACCTCGCAAGGATAACTACCAGATCAAGAATATTAGTTAAGTTGTTGGAAGTGGTTAAGCGTTGGTGAAAATCTCGCTTCTGAGCACACAAAGAGCTCTAACCGCAGAACTCTGCACGGAACACGCGTTGGTGCAGTGCTGCGACACAGACCATATATCTCCCTTCGAAGACGATGGCCAAGTCCGAACCGCTCGACGGCACAATTATTCAGTCTCCCCCGCGTACGAAAACGCGGTGGAAGAATACTCAGTTTCGGCCAATGTCGAACGCTCTATCATCACCGAAATCCCACCACTGAGATCTAGCCCAATGATCGAGTAGGTCATAACGCCCCTAGGCAAACGAAATTCCCGTCTTCGCCACGTGTTGCCCAGCACAGGTGGCTCCGGGTGCCGGGCTACCCCAAAAAGCGCCGTATTGTCCATCGTTTCCGGTGACCGCTACCTGCCGCCCACGGCGGCCCGGCGAGCTACGGCCATCTGGAGACTTTACATTCCACAATTCTCAACTTCCGACGCTTTTCACCAACGCTCTAAGTTAGTGGCTCAATCATGCAGACAAAAGGCTCAAATGGCTCTGAGCACTATGGGACTTAACATCTGAGGTCATCAGTCCCCTAGAAGTTAGAAATACTTAAACCTAAGTAACCTAAGGACAGCACACACATTCATGCCCGAGGCAGGATTCGAATCTGCGACCGTAGCGGTCACCCGGTTCCGACTGTAGCGCCTAGAACCGCTCGGCCACCCTGGCCGGCAATCATGCAGACATGCAGGGAGTACTGCTCGAGGGTGCCTCACATTTATCATAACTCAATAGAGTCATGATCCGATGCCCTTGCCAGTCCCTTTATTATTAATACTAATGTTGGTAAGCTAACGTCTAAGTGCCCATGTCCTGGCACCTTACAAGGTGTTCGCCTGCAAGACGACGGATTCGCGCCCTCCCATCTGCATGACGAAGAAGGTACCGGGATTCATCAGACCACGTAACGCTCTACCACTTCGTCAACGTGACTAAGTGACTGGTAAGCATTTTCCTTGTGTTCCATTTGTTTATTGTCAACTCCAGCAAGTGGACGAGTTGTGTAATCCTAAGTACCTGCATTATGTATTAGGGTAGAGGAGCCAAACTCAGTCTTGCGTAATTTTTTCAGTAACATCATGTTTACATGAATGGTACACTGTGATACGCTTTACACTAGTCTTCAGTCGAGGAAGTGCATTGCTGATTAAAGAACAGTGCCAATTTCAGTCGTAGTTGCCGATGTCGTGGTGTTAACATTGGCACATGCATGGGTTGTCGGCTGTGGAGGCCCATTGTTAGGAGTGTTCGGTGCACTGAGTGTTCAGACACATCTGTACTCGGACAGCACTAAACTGTTAGTTCCTGTTTTACCAGTCTGCCCAGCCTGCGACATCCGTCATCTTTAGAGAGGGATGGCCGCCCAAACCCAAGACGTGTGGACACGGGGCGAAACCAAGGTGAAACCATTCACCTTGGCTTCGCCCCTTGTTGAAGACACTGACCACAGCACTCCTCGAACACCCGGTAAGTCGTGCAGTTCCCGAAATGCTTGTGCCGAGCCTCCAGGACAACACAAACTGCCCTTGGTCAGACTCAGGTCACGCGCGTTCCACATTCTGCACACAGACAGCATGCCTACTAATACTATAGGGTTATTACAAATGATTGAAGTGATTTCACAGCTCTACAATAACTTTTATTATTTGAGATATTTTCACAATGCTTTGCACACACATACAAAAGCTCAAAAAGTTTTTTTAGGCATTCACAAATGTTCGATATGTGCCCCTTTAGTGATTCGGATGACATCAACCCGATAATCAAGTTCCTCCCACACTCGGTGCAGCATGTCCCCATCAATGACTTTGAAAGCATCGTTGATGCGAGCTCGCAGTTCTGGCACGTTTCTTGGTAGAGGAGGTTTAAACACTGAATCTTTCACATAACCCCACAGAAAGAAATCGCATGGGGTTAAGTCGGGAGAGCGTGGAGGCCATGACATGAATTGCTGATCATGATCTCCACCACGACCGATCCATCGGTTTTCCAATCTCCTGTTTAAGAAATGCCGAACATCATGATGGAAGTGCGGTGGAGCACCATCCTGTTGAAAGATGAAGTCGGCGCTGTCGGTCTCCAGTTGTGGCATGAGCCAGTTTTCCAGCATGTCCAGATACACGTGTCCTGTAACGTTTTTTTCGCAGAAGAAAAAGGGACCGTAAACTCTAAAACGTGAGATTGCACAAAACACGTTAACTTTTGGTGAATTGCGAAATTGCTGCACGAATGCGTGAGGATTCTCTACCGCCCAGATTCGCACATTGTGTCTGTTCACTTCACCATTAAGAAAAAATGTTGCTTCATCACTGAAAACAAGTTTCGCACTGAACGCATCCTCTTCCATGAGCTGTTGCAACCGCGCCGAAAATTCAAAGCGTTTCACTTTGTCATGGGGTGTCAGGGCTTGTAGCAATTGTAAATGGTAAGGCTTCTGCTTTAGCCTTTTCCGTAAGATTTTCCAAACCGTCGGCTGTGGTACGTTTAGCTCCCTGCTTGCTTTATTCGTCGACTTCCGCGGCCTACGCGTGAAACTTGACCGCACGCGTTCAACCGTTTCTTCGCTCACTGCAGGCCGACCCGTTGATTTCCCCTTACAGAGGCATCCAGAAGCTTTAAACTGCGCATACCATCGCCGAATGGAGTTAGCAGTTGGTGCATCTTTGTTGAACTTCGTCCTGAAATGTCGTTGCACTGTTATGACTGACTGATGTGAGTGCATTTCAAGCACGACATGCGCTTTCTCGGCTCCTGTCGCCAGTTTGTCTCACTGCGCTCTCGAGCGCTCTGGCGGCAGAAACCTGTAGTGCGGCTTCAGCCGAACAAAACTTTATGAGTTTTTCTACGTATCTGTAGTGTGTCGTGACTATATGTCAATGAATGGAGCTACAGTGAATTTATGAAATTGCTTCAATCATTTGTAATAGCCCTGTACATGCACCGTGGATGTGTACGACTAGCAGTCATTTCTCGCCAGGAGACGCTTCTATCGCCTGGATGCGTGTATATCGATAGCAGGTCGACGGTGATAATGTTCTACCTGACCAGTGTATGTCTTGTTTGTTTTTGAGCCTCCCTGGTGTTGCAGTCGCTGTTTCACAAGTAATACAGGCTGTGTCTCGTCTTTTGCAACTTTGATAAAAAGCCTTATTTAGACAACACATCTTTCATTTTGCATCAAAGTACCTCTAGTAGCCAGATCTTTTGCTTCCTACGTCATTCATGATATTCTTTCACACACAGGTGCTCGATTTTTTAGAACATTGCATTTCACTTACGCTGGATACATTTTCATTTTCAGATTGTGCTGATACATGTACACCATCTGAAAAAAGGAAAATACAAGGTGTTCTACGAGAAATGGTTATTATCCAGTGATGTGACAAGAACGGTCATTCGAAGCAAAGCAGTCTAATAAACATGGTCTTAAAAATACGTACCTTAGGAGCTTTCTGTTCCACAGTAGCGAAGATGAACAAGTGCTCGTAGTCATTAGTTATGCACTTTAACACGCATGTTTACAGGACCTTTTTTATTTTGGCCCATACTACCACCTCTAGAAATACGGAAAGCAAAGAGCTTGCAGTACAAGAGATTTGTTTGAGAGTATCGAAAATGAAGAATCGCTCCTGGCTCTTAAGGCCTGCATTTCGGAGCCCATGTTTATCAGACTGCTTTGTTTCGAATTATCTTTCCTCTCGTATCCCTGAATGATGACCATTCCTTCTGTGCACGCTTTATACCCAGTGACAGTGGAGCGCATTGTAATAAAAATCGTGCACCTACGTGTGGAAGAGCATTGGTAAGGAAATGGGAAGCGAAAAATTTGACTAACAAAGATGCTTCGATATAAACCTAAACGCATGTTTTCTAAGTGAGACGTCTATTACAATCGTAAGAGACAGTATAACAGTATACAATCTTAGTTTCAGACTATTTCCATTGTCGAGAATCCCATAGGAAAAATGAATGGCTAAGTATTTTGATTTTCCGTCGTAGTGGGTAGTGACAACGCAGGCGTGAGGTGACTTGCAGTTGTGAATAAATTAGCTTCTGACTGCAAGAATAGATTTAAGGCTTTAATGCGCAATCGATTTCGGGACTGCCAGTTCGATCTCCAGATCTTCAGATGAAATGCAGCTCAAATGGATGAAAAAAAGGCCTGACATCGATTATACGCATATTTCATCTGAACATGTGAAAATGGAACAGGCAGTCCTGAAATCGAGTGTCCATCATAGAATTAAAAAGCACCTTTGTAGCCAGAAAGTATTTTATTATAATTTCAGAACAACTAAACTTTTCCTTGCAAGCTCTGATCTCTGTTACGTTATTACAGTGCTTTCCCTGGAACTGGACGACGGTTCAAATCCGCATCCAGCCATCCTGAATTAGGTTTCCCGTGATTTCCCTAAATCGATTCAGGCAAATGCTGCCGCGCGGGATTAGCCGAGCGGTCTCGGGCGCTGCAGTCATGGACTGTGCGGCTGCTCCCGGCGGAGGTTCGTGTCCTTCCTCGGGCATGAGTGTGTGTGTTTGACCTTAGGATAATTTAGGTTAAGTAGTGTGTGAGCTTAGGGACTTATGACCTTAGCAGTTAAGTCCCATAAGATTTCACACATATTTGAACTTTTTTTTCAGGCAAATGCCGGGATGGTTCCTTCGAAAAGGCACGGCCGATTTCCTTCCCTATTCTTCCCTACTCCGAGCTTGTGCTCTGTCTTTAATGACCTCGTTGTCGACGTGAGGTTAAACACTAACTCCTCCTGCTCATCCTCCTCCCCGCCCCCCCTGTAACTGGCCCCTTCCCTACTGAAGCACCGCCTGCTTACATGTCTCACCAGTCTCTCTGTTTACTCCTTCAATTCTAAGCTCTTAACTTCATGTGACATAATGCTGCTGTCTTAAATTCTGGACTAGTTGTTACGTAACATTATTTATTTTACTATGTTGGCCCTGGCTCTGAGCACTATGGGACTTAACTTCTGAGGTCATCAGTCCCCTAGAACTTAGAACTACTTAAACCTAACTAACCTAAGGACATCACACACATCCATGCCCGAGGCAGGATTCGAACCTGCGACCGGATGAGTCGCGCAGTTCCGGACTGAGCGCCTAGAACCGCTAGACCACCGCGGCCGGCATTTTACTACGTTGTTTTGACGGTTTTTGTCGTTAATTTCTTTTTCATATAACTTATTGCATTGTACCTTGTTTTTCAATATCGTGCAGATGACAACCTGAAAATGTCGTTGATCGCCGTGTCAAAAATATGAGTGCAACTGGTACTCTTATCGATACTAATTAACAAGGGAAGCTCCCACAGCACCCCCCTTATATTTATTAGTAAAATGGTCCAGTGGATAACCCGTCAAAAACTGAACACAATTCAGCATGAAAACAGGAGGAAGGTGTTCTGAAATGCGTACAAAGAAGCAAAATAGAAACAAGGAACGGTTCAAGCTGAAGATGTGCAACATCGAGCAATCTGGAAGAATGGCGGCCTCGTGGTTGTGTGGTCACGGTTTTGGATTTCAGAACGGAAGATCCGTGTTCATATCTTCTTCGTGCCTCATTTATTTATTTTTTCCACAAAATTATGAACTTTCCCTCCAGTCACTGACGCGTCTATTCTTCTTCAATAGTCTCGGCAATTGTCTTACAAATCATTGGTTATAGAATATAAGTCATGCGATAAGAATATTTTACAGTCACAAGTAAATGTGATGAAAAGCGAGAACAGGCGAGATGCCGCATAGACTTCTCACAGAAATGAAAACAAAAAATAAACGGGTGTGAACTAGGAGTCGATACAACAAAGGAATTCAAGAGTCGAAACTTCCAATACAGAATGCAAGATCATAAGATGTGGTACTTGTGTAGAATAATAGGAGGGACGTATGTCTGGAGGTTCCTTCCTTACACCTCGCTGTTGCAAGAGTCAAAACTTCCAATACAGAATGCAAGATCATACGTTGTGGTACTCGTGTAGAATAATAGGAGGTACGTATGTCTGGAGGTTCCTTCCTTACACCTCGCTGTTGCAAGAGTCAAAACTTCCAATACAGGACGCAGGATCATACGTTGTGGTGCTTGTGTAGAATAATAGGACGTACATATGTCTAGAGGTTCCTTCCTTACACCTCGCTGTTGCAAGAGTCAAAACTTCCAATACAGAACGCAAGATCATACGTTGTGGTACTTGTGTAGAATAATAGGAGGTACGTATGTCTGGAGATTCCTTCCTTCCACCTCGCTGTTGCAAGAGTCAAAACTTCCGATACAGAACGCAAGATCATACGTTGTGGTGCTTGTGTAGAATAATAGGAGGTACGTATGTCTGGAGATTCCATCCTTACACCTCGCTGTTGCAAGAGTCAAAACTTCCAATACAGAACGCAAGATCATACGTTGTGGTACTTGTGTAGAATAATAGGAGGTACGTATGTCTGGAGGTTCCTTCCTTACACCTCGCTGTTGCAAGAGTCAAAACTTCCAATACAGAACGCAAGATCATACGTTGTGGTACTTGCGTAGAATAATAGGAGGTACGTATGTCTGGAGGTTCCTTCCTTACACCTCGCTGTTGCAAGAGTCAAAACTTCCAATACAGAACGCAAGATCATATGTTGTGGTACTTGTGTAGAATAATAGGAGGTACGTATGTCTGGAGGTTCCTTCCTTACACCTCGCTGTTGCAAGAGTCAAAACTTCCAATACAGAACGCAAGATCATACATTGTGGTACTTGTGTAGAATAATAGGAGGTACGTATGTCTGGAGGTTCCTTCCTTACACCTCGCTGTTGCAATCGGACGTTACACCACGGCACAGACACTAATTTGAATACAGTGATCAGATACGTCAGTGACCGGATGGGTAGTTCATAGTATTGTGAAGCGAAAATAAAATTGTAGGGCACGAGGTAGGTTTGAACACGGATCTCCCACCCACTTTGTAATCCATCACCATGACCACAGATCCAGGACACCGTGGCTCACGATATTTGCTCGATGTTGCATATCTTGACCTCGTACCGTTCCCTGTTTCGATTTCGCCTCTTTTTTTCACAGTTCAGTACAACTTCCTGTTTTCATGCTCGATCTGTGTCCAGCTATTGACGGGCCATACACTGGGTCATCTTACCACTAAATCCACGGGGGTTGCGATGGAGAGTTTTCTTCGAAACCAACTTTACGGAAATCGGAAACATGGTAAAAATTGCAGACTGCGTATATAACGGCTTCCAGGGGCAAGAAAAATGTTTCGCGTAATTTTCGACCGAATTAAAAAGTTTTGAGATTGTCATAATCTACTCATTAAGACGTATGACATTATGTTAAAAGTTTAAATACCCGGATTTTATTTGTCCAGTATTTGAAAATGAGAACACAAAGCGACTTACAGCTAACGCTACACGTAGTACTAAACCTGTACGAAACTTTTTCTCGCAGATACCTGTCACAATGTGATGAAAGGGAAAAAGTTTATCGCTTACTGCACTTTCGCTGTTTATGCAGTAATACTTCAACGCCAGGCACGACATTTTAATTTATTACTTAGTTACTGCTATCTCTATTCGCAACACGCTTTGCAGACACTATCTACATATACCGCTGCAAAGGCTGCAGTCCTCGTACCTCAGTCCGCTAGTTCTTACATTCAAATGGTTCAAATGGCTCTGAGCACCATGGGACTTAACATCTGAGGTCATCAGTCCCCTAGAACTTAGAACTACTTAAACCTAACTAACCTAAGGACATCACACACATCCATGCCCGAGGCAGGATTCGAACCTGCGACCGTAGTGGTCGCGCGGTTCCAGACTGAAGCGCCTAGAACCGCTCGGCCACACCGGCCGGCCACTTACATTCCCTCCGATGAACTCTGTGCTGCCGACTGTCAGCAGGTGGTGTCACTTCGGCATCTCCACTGATCTTCCCTTCATGGGAACAAGCTCCGGGCTATTAAGCTTCTCCCAGCGTCTCGGACAACCTCCACTCGGCCCTCTCGCCACGAGATCATTTTAATTAGGTTGCATATTGGGCACTGTCTTTTCAGCCATCGCACTTAGTTAAGTGGTGCTCCCCCACCACTTTGTGCACATTGCGCTCAACTTTTGATGGTCTGCCATTTCCTGACGGAATGCCTTTTTCTTAACCGCTTACGTTCCCGTTTGTGTTTGCAGTCTGAATTATCGGCTGTTGTAGCGAACGACACGGGTGCTATTGGACGCGTTTTACTTTTTATCCGTCGCAGCAATATGGCGAAGGCCATTTAATTTTTAGTTCTGAACCTCCGTTTTTCTATAGCATATTTTATAGACTTTTCTCCTCGTCCCTGTTTTAAGCTGTCTTCTCTTCGGTCAATTGGGATCCTCTCCTTGTCTTCGTGTTCTATAGTTTTGATATGGGCGCGTATGACCCTAGTTGTTTTTGCGTCCTAAAACAAAAAAAAACTGAATGTGCCTCCAAAATTATGTCGTTGTACAGCACATATTTCAGGAGATGTGACGTCATAAACAGTAAAATGCGTGAAAAAGTAGCAGTTTGCTTAAAATGGAGCGTAAATTACCCAGACTACATTGTGTTTCACAAAGAGAGCTCTTTGCGACTTCCAACAAACTTCACGCACAATTTCAAACCTTTTCAAAATTTTTATCGCTTTTATGCTTAACGGCAAATATTTAACACGTTAATTCATTTGTAAAGTAATGAGGCTTTCGACACCGTTCCTCACAAGCGTCTTCTAATCAAACTGCGTGCCTACGGACTATCGCTTCAGTTGTGCGACTGGATTCGTGATTTCCTGTCAGAAAGGTCACAGTTCGTAGTAATAGACGGAAATTATCGAGTAAAACAGAAGTAATGTCCGGCATTCCCCAAGGAAGTGTTATAGGCCCTCTATTGTTCCTGATCTACATTAACAACTTCGGAGACAATCTGAGTAACCGTCTTAGATTGTTTGCGGATGATACTGTCATTTAACGTCTTGTAAAATCATCAGATGATCAAAACGACTTGCAAAATGATTTAGATAAGATATCTGTATGGTGCGAAAAGTGGCAATTGACCCTGAATAAAAAAAAGTGCGAAGTTATTCACATGAGTACTAAAAGAAATCAGCTAAATTTCGATTACGCGATAAGTCACACAAATCTAAAGGCTGTAAATGCTACTAAATACTTAGGGATTACAATTACAAATAACCTAAATTGGAACGATCACATAGATAATATTGTGGGTAGAGCAAACCAAAGACTACGATTCATTGGCAGAACACTTAGAAGGTGAAACAGGCCTACCAAAGAGATTGTTTACACTGCGCTTGTCCGCCCTATTCTGGAGTACTGCTGTGCGGTGTGGGATCCGCATCAGGCGGGACTGACGGATGACATCGAAAAAATACAAAGAAGGGCAGCTCGTTTTGTATTATCGCGAAATAGGGGAGATAGTGTCACAGACATGATACGTCAATTGGAGTGGCAATCATTAAAACAAAGGCGTTTTTCGTTGCGACGGGATCTTCTCATGAAATTTCAATCACCAGTTTTCTCCTACGATTGCGAAAACATTCTTTTGGCACCCACCAACATAGGGAGAAGTGATCATCACGATAAAATAAGCGAAATCAGGGCTCGCACGGAAAAATTTAAGTGCTCATTTTTCCGCGTGCCGTTCGAGAGGGGAACGGTAGAGAGACAGCTTGAAGGTGGTTCATTGAACCGTCTGCCAGGCACTTTCTACATCTACATCTACATTTTTACTCCGCAAGCCACCCAACGGTGTGTGGCGGAGGGCACTTCACGTGCCACTGTTATTACCTCCCTTTCCTGTTCCAGTCGCGTATGGTTCGCGGGAAGAACGACTGCCGGAAAGCCTCCGTGAGCGCTCCAATCTCTCTGATTTTACATTCGTGATCTCCTCGGGAGGTATAAGTAGGGGGAAGCAATATATTCGATACCTCATCCGGAAACGCACCCTCTCGAAACGTGGACAGCAAGCTACACCGCGATGCAGAGCGCCTCTCTTGCAGAGTCTGTCACTTGAGGTTGGTAAACATCCAAATAACCCTGGGACGAAACGCGCCGCTCTTCTTTGGATCTTCTCTCTCCTCTGTCAACCCGACCTGGTACGGATCCCACACTTGTGAGCTATACTCAAGTATAGGTCGAAAGAGTGTTTTGTAAGCCACCTCCTTTGTTGATGGACTACATTTTCTAAGGACTCTCCCAATGAATCTCAACCTGGCACCCGCCTAACCAACAATTAATTTTATATAATCATTCCACTTCAAATCGTTCCGTACGCATACTCCCAGATATTTTACAGAAGTAACTGATACCAGCGTTTGTTCCGCTATCATATAATCATACAATAAAGGATCCTTCTTTCTATGTATTCGCAATACATTGCATTTGTCTATGTTAAGGGTGAGTTGCCACTCCCTGTACCAAGTGCCTATCCGCTGCAGATCTTCCTGCATTTCGCTACAATTTTCTAATGCTGCAACATCTCTGTATACTACAGCATCATCCGCGAAAAGCCGCATGGAACTTCCGACTCTATCTAATAGGTCATTTATATATACTGTGAAAAGCAATGGTCCCGTAACACTCCCTTGTGGCACGCCGGAGATTATAATTTATTGTGAATAGCAGAGTAATCACGTAGATGTATATGTAGATATAGGCGTTCGAAGCTGTTTTATACGTGGGATTTGGAATGTTTAAAGAATCGAGGGTTTACTGATTTCATTCTAAGGAAATTTGTAGAGCTGGGGGACGGCACCAAACCAGTCCAAGGGCTTACAACGAATAAGCTGGAGAGGTGAAGGACGGCACTGAGCTAGTAGAAAGACTGATGAGTTTAAAAAGTGTCAATGACGAAAGTGAGGTGGCGGAGTGGCTGAGCCCTTGGCACGGAAAGGCGGCAGGGGCCGTGACGCACGGCCAGGAAGCCCTGCTGGCCCTGCCGACTCCTCCACTTAGCGGTCTGCGGGTCTGCCGCAAGGACGCGCCGGCCTCTGCTTCCGAAGGGCCTTCCCTGCGCCTTTCCTTCGTGGCCCATTAAACCCGCCACTTCCGACTCTCAGCGATAGTCCACACTTACAAGCTACCTTGCAATCGGCGTCACCCCGCTCGCTGCAAGGTGCAGTCGGCAAGTGAAGTGGAGCAGCTGTACGACGCCGCGGAAACGACCTTCCCCCACGAACTTGCTGTTTCATTCCCAGACAGACTCGACGGTTGCACCGTCAATTTTCTGCACATATAGTAGGCCAAATGATCATCCTGGTATACTTGGAATAGGAGTGAGATTACCTCGGCTTGATTCTTTTTCGATAAAAAAACTAAAATTGCAATTTTTTATAGGTTTACCTTGACATGTATTGCCTACTACAGGGACTAAAGTAATCATTTTTGAACAGGGCCAGATGATTCAGTGAATGTATTTTGCAGTGACTATATTTCTTTATTAGTATTGGGAGTTGCACTGCCAAATCGATTTGTGTAAAATTTTGCCAACAATAACACAGAGTAAGCACACCACTTGCAGTTACAACACGCTATACGGTTATTCGAGTTATGTATCCATTCCACAGTTTAGACATTTATTTAACGTGAATCAATGTCTAACTGATTACATGAATAACCTCCAATGTCATAACAGAGGCGCCACCTGTAAGCAATAATTTGTTTAATGAAAAATATAGCTCGACAAGAAAGTTCAAATGCAATTACTGAAGTTACGAAGTGGGGAAGACAGTTCTCAAGCATACTTTACTTATGTCAAGTACTTTAGGTTTGAGAGGAAACACACCGATATAAATAATACACTTATATGGATATGGTGTCTGTTCCGAAAGAACAGACACCATATCCACATTATAGTTCTGGCAATACCGGCCATGTCCTTCTTCTTCTGTGCGGATGCACACATATTACCCGAACTCTTACGGGACTTAGTAAGAATGTCTTCCACGAGTAACGGTTCAAATGGCTCTGAGCACTATGGGACTTAACATCTATGGTCATCAGTCCCCTTCCACGAGTAATGAATATGTTGGGTAGGGACACTACGAATGTAGGGTGTGGACATACAAGGTGAGAATGTGGGTCTCGCGGGGGGCGTGCACGGGATTGTCCCTGCAGTCGCTCTATCCTCTGTGCCCTCGGTGGCTCAGATGATCGTCTGCCATGTAAGCAGGAGATCCCGGGTTCGAATCCCGGTCGGGACACATATTTTCACCTGTCCCCGTTGATATACATCAACGCCCGTCAACAGCTCAAGGTATTAATTCCATTCTAATTTCGATATAAATAATGTTCCTTGTACTGCTACAGCTCAGTAGGAAAACACCTCCCTTCCTGGACGTTAGCTATGCTGATGTAATTTACCACGGTATCGTAGTTAATTCCACTTCAGTGAGTACTGGCTAGTAATGCTCAGTCCGATCCCAGTGCCTTTCAACTGCAAAGTTCCAGTGTCGTATGCACGGTATACCAGAACCACAACACACATCGTGTAGCCGCTTCGACTAAGCAGGCCACGCATTACGAGCGCTTGCCGGAACGTGTTGCTTCACAGCTCCCCAGCACTGCCTTCTCAACACGCCCCTGACATTCAACTCCAACGACTTACCTGTGATGACACCGCCGCGAGCCATAAATCTTCAGAAATGCCTCCGAGCACTATGGGACTTAACATCTGAGGTCATCATTCCCCTAGAACTTAGAACTACTTAAACCTAACTAACCTAAGGACATCACACACATCCATGCCCGAGGCAGGATTCGAACCTGCGACCGTAGCGGTCGTGCGGATCCCGACTGAAGTGCCTAGAGCCGCTCGGCCACAGCGGCCGGCTACGCCCAACACTTTCATATGTTTGTCCGCAGAGCCTTAACGGTAAGAAGCACTAGTGAAGCTTACTGGTTGAATTGAGACTACGAACCATTTTTATTCTCGTAGTCTTTCCTTATTTAAATAGTAAGTTTGTCGATGACGACGGATTACCAGATTTCAGCAATTTAAACCCTGTAAAACACCAAACCACTTACAGGGCCCACTATTTGTCACCCCAGCCCCACTCTTTCGAAGAGCTCGAAAACCGTTCTACGAAACTGGTTAAATGTCCCTGCTTTCCATCCAGTCAAACTTAGTAGCCTGACGCAGGTAAAATGACTGGTCTGTTGCCGATCGCAATAATATCACTCCACGGCAAAATACAGCCTCCATTCAGGTATTTTTAAATGTTTATTTCCAACAGGTGGAATCCTAGGTAAATCATTCACTCTTGAGGCAGTCCCAAAGGTCCCCACCATAGGGAAAGACTGGTCCATATCCCCAGGCCGGACAAAGCGTGCTCCTTCAGAATATCAGGAAGTGGCTTTAGAGTACACAGTAACAAGCCACGCGAAAGATGCGACCAGAAAATGATATATAGACAGGTTTCTCAAATTTGGATAGCCAAAATTGTGCATATGACAGAGAATGAGAAACTAGGTATCTAGAGAATAAGACCAGTGGTTAGAAACGGATACTTCTGGCGTTTCGATGCACTGAATGACCTACACCTGAGGCACTTGTTTGCAAACTGATTATGATTCATAACAAACAACGCTGATGGCACTTCTTTGAAAAGTAGTAAATTAACAATATGGTGTACCCACGCCGGAGTTTAACTTTATTTACAGCACGAAAGCTACCTGTTTGGTCTTTCATGTTTATCACTACGCAAGTTGCAAGACACAAGTGTGGTTCAAAGACTATCTATTCGCCCTTTTCGTCTTCTAGGGGCTCACATCTCTGGTTGTGAAGGCAAAACTCTACCTTTCAATCAGAAGGCGAGGGCCTTAGAATTGAGATGGCTTGGTCCATGTGGACGCGGAAGAATACGCCTTCCCCTTTCGCTGTCTTCGACTCTGGACGGGCTCACCCTATTCACTGTTCTTTCGCGTGATCGGCAACTGCAGCAGCTAAAATCTTCTGTGTTAGCAGTGTAGACGCGAGACACTTTGTATAACTGAGATGGGTAACTCTGAGGTGCAGTATTCAGAAGTTACAGTGAGACCACTGCTTGCTAGCTTAGCGTTATACACTGTTGTGCAAAACTTAAGGACGAAAGTAACTTTCGCGTGATATGTCGCTGCCAAGTAACAAAGCTCTATGAAACTTGGACCGTAATTAGAAAGAACTACTGCAGTGTAGTACAGAAAGTAGTCTTCCAGACACTGAACGAGTAGCAGGGTTGACGTGGAGCTGTACGAATTTTTCACGTAACTTCCTGCTATTTCACATTGAATAGCCATTTCTTCACGTGAAACACAAATCTACGTTCTGCAATATTTCGGAAACGTGCCACGTAAAGTACAACCAATAAGAAGCAAGAACGCTACGTCACATGCTGCACTTGCGAGACGCCATGTTGTATTTGTCGTTTTCAGCTGAAACCCATATTTCTTACATTTTGTAATATAGCGTACATTCTATGAATATATTCTGTTTCTAAGCACCAACATATTGACAGTCTCTCAGAAAAGCGTCGAATTAATATGATAGGTTATAACGAAATTAAAAATCAATGAATTTTCGTATTTAACTCCTCTGGTGATATAACTCACATGTTATGAGAGCATGTCTGAGACGACGGCACATTGAAGATTCATCGAACACGCATCGTTCATGGCAGGATTTGCTATAATTAAATGTCAGTTAGTAACATATTGGTGACTAAATTCTTCAGAAGGCCCTAACGAAAAATACACGCTCGTTCTTTGTACAATTAAAACTTTTATCCATTATGGATGAGGATCACTGCGACTGTGATGAATGAAAATGATTTCTTCCTCAATTCTTATTAAGACATTACCGGTTTCGAATCGCCTGGCGATTCACAATCAGATGGCACATATTTGATGATCGACTGCAGCAGTGTGGGAGACCTGTATCTGTGGCAGGATGTATAAACGAAACATGTAAGCACTGCGTATGGCGAGAATTATTCATATTACGAGATTGATTTTATTGTGTTACTTACAGTTATTAGTAACACAACAAAATCGATCACATAACGTGAATAATCCCCACCAAACTCAGTACTTACGTGTTTCGTTTAAACATCTTGCCACAGCTACAGGACTTCCATACTGCTGCAGACAATCAACAAATATGTACGATCTGATGATGAATCGCTAGGCGGTTCGAAACCGGTCATGGGATAATAAGGGACTGATGACCTTAGCAGTTAAGTCACATAAGATTTCACACACATTTTCATGGGATAATGAAAACTGAAGAACAAAACAAAAGGCGACTGGTTGCAGTAATTTCAATAAACCTTTGTAGAACTGCAGCGTAGCGTAGTTGGTTGACCTGAAAAATGTGTATCGCTGTATTCAGATTTTTTTTCACCCTCACGCATTCTAAAATGTCGTGAGAATTTCTTATTAAATTAAGAGAAGTAAAAATATAAGTGCGACCTTTCTCGGGACTGAGTTTGTCCGATTTTGTGAAGCTTTTTAGCTGCTGTCCTCACTGATTGGACATGGAACTGGTTCAAATGGCTCTGAGCACTATGGGACTTAACTTCTGAGGTCATCAGTACCCTAGAACTTAGAACTACTTAAACCTAACTAACCTAAGAACATCACACACATCCATGCCCGAGGCAGGATTCGAGCCTGCGACCGTAGCGGTCGCGCGGTTCGTGACTGTAGCGCATAGAACCGCTCGACCACTCTGGTCGGCGGACACGGAACTTTCCTTTTTGTTTTATAATGTGTCCATGGTTGTTAAAGATTTTTAGTTATGTCTGTATGCTGCAGACAGAACAACGTGACTAGCTTATGGACCAGCGAGGAAGTGTGCGTTTTAATAGATCCAACGTAGAAGATTTACGTGCGGTCATTTTTCGCAGACAAGCTGTGCGTTTTGAGAGCCAGATACAGCCGACAGCCGCCGCTGGCGAGTGGTGCAGTTCAAATCGCATTAGTCAGCAGGTCCCATGTGACGTACGCGCTGTGTGCTGAGCGGTTGGATTTCACGTCCGAGTCCACGTCAGTGTTACCTGCCTCGTCCCATGTGAGGACGGCTTAACTGAAAGAAGCACGCAACGAGACGAAAAGACATGACACTTTTATTCGGAAACAACAACTACATGCAGTCACTGCGATCTATGATCAAATGGTTCAAATGGCTCTGAGCACTATGGGACTCAAATTCTGAGGTCATCAGTTCCCTAGAACTTAGAACTACTTAAACCTAACTTACCTAAGGACATCACACACATCCATGCCCGAGGCAGGATTCGAACCTGGGACCGTAGTGTTCGCGCGGGTCCAGACTGTAGCGCCTACAACCGTTCGACCGATCTATGATCGATGATGGTCCATTGGGCATTACAAAAGGAGAGGAGAGGGAGAAACGAACTGTGTCTCCGTTAACCCCTCTCCACCTCCGCGCCTGAACAGAACCCTGGCTTCGTGCCCGCTTTGAAAGTGAGAGCTTTCCCCGACGCTTGCACGGCGGAAGAGTGGCGCGGCTGTGTGTTTACCTCGGGCCGCGTTCCTTGATCCCAGCGCCTTGTGGCGGCAGCCTTGCGGCCAAGTGCACGGCGCAGCGTACACACACTGGCGGAGGCGGAAGCTGCCCCGGCCGCCACGGCTGCAGATATTCCTTCCGGGCCGCAAGTGGGACAAGGCCCGGCGCGGCCGCTGCCCCGAGGACCGCTTGGCCTCAGGCCGGCAGTTTTTCTCACGCGCAGCCGCCACTGTGGCCGGCCCTCTTCGGGAGCGAGCAGACGCCCGAGGCGCGCCGCACTGCTACCCTCCGAAGACTACTGCAGCGCTCTTTACTAACAAGAGGCTACCGTTGCTACGTTACCCACTAAGGGTGGTTGGACAACCCATCCCTTAGTCAAGTATCTGGGAATCATTCTGGATTATTCCCTCACGTTCACGATGCATCCACAGCAACGCAATCGGACACCTTGAAGGTGGCATACCAGCACTCATCAAACGTTCAAATGTGTGTCAAATCTTATGGGACTTAACTGCTAAGGTCATCAGTCCCTAAGCTTATACACTACTTAACCTAAATTATTCTAAGAACAAACACACACACGCATGCCCGAGGGAGGACTCGAACCTCCGCCGGGACCAGCCGCACAGTCCATGACTGCAGCGTCCGAGACCGCTCGGCTAGTCCCGCGCGGCAGCACCCATCTCAATGACAAGTACAAACTCTGCAAATGCCCCTTGTCACATTAATAAGCAGAATATACACTACTCTTTACTGTACGCCTGATCCCCTTTGGTTTGCACTGGACTGCGCTTCATGCCGAAAAAAGGACACCGCGCAGTGTTTTTAAAGTTTTGACTGGACATTTACCTACAGGGATATTTTCTGCGGGGCTTCTCGTGTACCCATCGCTACCAAATATCAGCCATTCCGAAGACGCTACATGAAGGTGAAACGCGTCACTGGGAAATAATAAAAATATTCGACACTGCAACCAAGACTCCTTGTCCCGGCCGGCCGGGGTGGCCAAGCGGTTCTACAGTCTCGAACCACGCGACAGCTACCGTAGCAGGTTCGAATCCTACCTCGGGCATGGATGTGTGTGATGTCCTTCGGTTAGTTAGGTTTAAGTAGTTGTAAGTTCTAGGGGACTGATGACCTCAGAAGTTAAGTCCCATAGTACACAGAGACATTTGAACCATTTGAACTCCTTGTCCCGGTTATGAATCTCTATAAGTCATCAGACGGTTTTCATGCTTCCGTCGAAACATACGAGTACATGCTCCAGTCACATTCATGTGACAACCACCTATGGGCAGGTGGCAGCACTAGCAATTGGGGAGGGGGGTATGGGGGGTAATATAAAGCGTGTCGGGGAGACGCGGATAACATTGCAGTCGTTGTCGTAATGCGGAAACGAAACAATGTACGTCCGTGGTTCGAAGAGCAAAAGAGCATGATCATTGTCTTTCGGGCCGAGGGTGGAAGCATTTTGGAAACGACTAATTTTGTAAATTGTTCGCGTGGCACCATGTTTAAAATATACCATGCATGGCACAATGGCGCTATCCAAAACCGGCGCCGAGGCAGCAGTGGTGCATCAAGTACCATAGATGGCACGGATGTGTACGGGCGAATAGACGTGCAACTGTTGAGTAACTGACCGCCCAGATCAACCAAGGGGCCACCAACAGCGTCTCCCCAACGACTGTTCAGCGAACGTTGCTGGGCCGGCCGCTGTGGCCGAGCGGTTCTAGGCGCTTCAGTCCGGAACGACGCGGCTGCTACTGTCGCAGGTTCCAATGCTGCCTCGAGCATGGATGTGTGTGGTGTCCTTAGGTTAGTTCCCGTGAGATCACCTAAGTTAAGCGCTGTCGGGCGTGGTCGACACTTGGATGGGTGACCATGCTGGCCGTCATGCGCTGTTGCCTTTTTCAGGGTGCACTCAGCCTCGTGATGCCAATTGAGGAGCTACTCGACCGAATAGTAGCGGCTTCCGGCAAGAACTCCATCATAACGATCGGAAGAGCGGTGTGCTGACCCCTCCTATTCGCATCCTCCTCTGAGGATGACACGGCGGTCGGATGGTCCCGGTAGCCCACTCGTGGCCTGAAGACGGAGTGCTTAGGTTAGTTAGGTTTACGTAGTTCCAAGTCTAGGGGACTGATGACCTCAGATGGTAAGTCCCACAGCGCTTAGAGCCATTTGAACCATTTTTGAATGTTGTTGCATATGGATCTCCGCAGCAGGCTCCTGGTTCATGCAACCATGCTGAATGCTGTTCGTCGGCAACGAAAGCTGGAATTTGTACGCCAGTAACGCAATTAGATGCCCACTGAGTGGCGATAGGTGACCTTTCCAGATGAATCGTAATTATGTGTATGTGTGGTGTTTGTTCTTTAGGACATGTCCCAAAAAACAGATATCACACATTCATATAATTGATGCACCTCGATGGGCAATGTATCTACAATTTCCAGTGCGGATGGACATTTACGTTCGACTTCCAGGGCGAATCTAAAATTAGCGAGCATAAGAGACGAGGACAGGGACTGCGAATAGGTGGCGCTATTTGGGAATGTGAGTCAGCCAGGGAGCGCACATTTGGATAAACGCTGTGTCAGGGTGGCGCTGTGGAAAACGCAAGTGCCTAGTCAGCTGGAGACCCCGGGTTCGGGTCGCAGTCCGGCACACATTTCATTCGTCGCCCCTCATTCCGAGAAAGGTCCCGATACTGCTGGTATCATTAGTTCCTTCCCTTTCCTTTCCTTTCTCCCAGTCCAATTTACATCATACGAATCAGTTTTTACGCTCCATCGGACAAATGGCCATTGGCGTGAATGGCGCTGCCACAAACTTCGTAAAGGTCCAGGCCGAAGGAGGCAGCGTTGTTGTCTGGGGAATGTCTCTGTGGCATTCCCTGGGTGATCTAGTTTTTCTGGAAGGAACACAACGAAGCACCTGTCCTTGGGGAGAACGTCCACTCCTGCGTGCAAGTAGCGTTTCTTACCAGTAGCACACTACAATGTGTCGCACATTTTGCGTGGTTAGAAGAGCACCAGGTTGCGTTTACCATTTTCCCCTTTTCCATTTTCCCCTGGCCACCAAACTACCCGGACTTAGACCCAGTCAAGAATCTTTGGGACCACCTCGATCAGACTGTTCGCACCGTGGATTTCAGCCGAGAAACTTGGCTCAGCTGGCCGCGACACTGGAGTCGTCATGGATCTACATCCCGGTCTGTACCTTCCAGAACCATACTGACTCTCTTCCAGCACGTCTCAGAACGGCCCACGTTGCGGAAGTTGGTTATTCAGGTTTCTGACAGCTGGTCACGTTAATGTGACCGGACAGTGCAGAACGCATTCCCTAGCAAAAACAATAATCCACAGTTAAAAATGGTTCAAATGGCACTGAGAACTATGGGACTTAACATCTGAGGTCATCAGTCCCCTAGAACTTAGAACTACATAAACCTAACTGACCTACGGACATCACACACATCCATGCCCGAGGCAGGATTCGAACTTGCTACCGCAGCAGCAGCGCGGTTCCAAACAGCAGCGCCTAGAACCGTTCGGCCACATTGGTGGGCAATCCACAGTTACAAGTGTGCAGTAGAGATGGCTGCGCTACAGACTCGTGGTAGAACTCAGCCTGCGTGAAATCTCCGTCTGGAGCATTTGTTTTCACAGTATCTTGCAACGATTCACATCCACGTTGTAGTTCGTATCTCCATTTCTATTTGCATTACTACACACTTTAGTTTGGTCAAGAAACGCTTATCCAATGAGCACCACATTTTTGACTCACAATATATGAAAAAAATGTAGAGTCTACAGCCTACATGAGTGTCGAAGCTACTGCGATACATTGATATATTACAAGGATGTGGCATTTTGGGAAAGGAAACGCAAATTACTGTTATGTTACATTGAAAACAGTGAGAACAATATGAAAATAGTACACATAGCAGAAAAAGGATCTACTATCAGCTTGTTAGAGAAAATAGAAATACACACACACACACACACACACACACACACCCACACACACACACACACACCCACACACATGAAAAACAGCCCCACTGATAATCCTTAATGAGCAGACTGAGTTGGCTAATACGCCTTTACTGAAAAACTCCAATAAAGTACTTTCCAAATCCAGTATATAAGTAAATATTGTTTCTACTCATCTCCACAGATGAAGAAACAAACGTTATAATATTGCATGTATCTACAATAGTCAATAATTTTCATGGCATTAAATATGAATATATGTTAATGTACTGTAATCATTATTATTCCAATAGCACACAAGGATTACACATACTTTGTTATCTACATTTATTTCTCCATAATTTTGTAAAATAAGTTTGAACACCAAATTCACTTGGTCCCATTTACGTATCAGTATTCAACGCCATACATCTATTGTAAAATGTTGTTTCACTGTAACATAACATTAATTTCTCGTTTCTTTTCCCAGAACGACATATGTTTGTAATAAGTCATTGTAGAGCAGCATGTTTAACACTTGTGAACGTAGTAAACTGTGTTTTCATACAACCGAGTCAAAACATATGGTGCGCTTTGTATATTTGTTTTGTGACCAAATGAAAGTGTTTAACAATGTAAACTGACGTATGTGGCTGCGGATATACAGACAACAATGCGAATATGATTCGTTGGAAGAAAACTGAAAACAAATGCTCCAGACAGACATTTCACGTAAGCTGCATTCTACCACACGTGTACAGAGCAACCATCTGTATTACACATTTAACGTATCATGTGTTTTGACGAGAGCATTAATGCACTCTGATGATGAACTGTATAAATTCGAAACCAGTAACGGTACTTTTTAAGTAAGTAACTTAAAACTAATTTGTGGCTGGTTGCTGTACACCATCATCAGTTTATTTCGTATAACAGCCACGATCTCCAAACATATCCTTATTTGACAAAATAAGTGACTTAAAACTAATTTGTGGCTGGTTGCTATACATCATCATCAGTTTATTTCGTATAACAGCTACGATCTCCAAACATATCCTTATTTGACAAAATTTCATCCATATTTCCGGAACCGATAAGCCGAATGCTGTGATGGTTCTACATCTACATCTACATCATATCCTTATTTGACAAAATTTCATCCATATTTCCGGAACCGATAAGCCGAATGCTGTGATGGTTCTACATCTACATCTACATCATACTCCGCAAGCCACCCAATGGTGTGTGGCTGAGGGTACTTTCGGTACCATTATCTGATCCCTCCAACGCTGTTCCACTCGCGAATAGTGCGTGGGAAGAATGATTGTCGGTAAGCCTCTGTATCGGTTCTAATTTCTCGAATTTTCCCCTTGTGGTCAATACGCGAGATGTATGTGGGGGGAAGTAATATATTGCCTGACTGCTCCTGATAAGTGCTGTCCCGAAATTTCAGTAGTAAATCACCCCGTGACGCACAACGTCTCTCTGTAACGTCTGCCAGTGAAATTTCCTTAGCATCCCTGTAACCGTCTCTCGCCAGCTAAACGATCCCGTGACGAAACGCTCCGCTCTTCGTCGGATCTTCTCTATTTCCTCTATCAGTCCTACCTGATAGGGATCCCAGATAGATAAACAGCTCTCAAGAATCGGGCGAACAAGCTCCTTACAAGCCGCTTCTTGGTGGATGAGTTACATTTCTTTAAGATTTTTCCTATGAATCTGAGTCTTTTGTCTGCTTTTCGCACTATCTGTTTTATTTGGTCATTCCACTTACGGTCGCTCTGGATAGTTACGCCTAGATAATTTACGGACACTGTCTTCAGCTGTTTGTCATCAATAGTGTAGCTGTGCAATAGTGGACTTCTTTTCCTATGTATGTGCAATATGTTACATTTATTTACGTTCAGAGTCAACTGCCAGAGTCTGCACCATTCGTCAATTCCCTACAAGTCGTTCTGAAAATTCTTACTATCTTCTGGCGTTGCTACTTTGGTATAAACAACTGCATCATCTGCGAATAGCTTTAAAGAGCATCCGACGCTTTCTACTAGATCATTTATATATATTGTAAACAGCAACGGTCCTATCATACTTGCCTGTGGTACTCCCAATATTACTTCTACATCTGTCGATTTAGTTCCGTTAAGAGCAACGTGTTGAGTTCTATCTGCAAGAAAGTCTTGAATCCAATCGCAGGTTTGCTTGGATACTCCGTAAGCTAGCATTTTTTTCATTAAATGGCAATGCGGGACGGTGTCAAATGCCTTAATGAAATCAAGGAACACGGCATCTGCCTGAGCGCCGTTGTCCACTGCGCTGTGAATCTCGTGGAGGAACTGAGCGAACTGAGTTTCGCAGGATCTCTGTTTGCGGAATCCATGTTGATTTTTATAGAGAGGCTGTTTATTTTCGAAGAACGTCATAATTCTTGAGCATAAAACGTGTTCCACAATTCCACAAAATATTGGTTTCAATGACGTAGGTCTATAATTTTGTGGATCTGTCTTACGGCCTTTCTTGAAAACGGGACTCACCTGCGCTTTTTTTCCAGTCGTTAGGGACCTTTCGTTGCTCGAGCGATCTAAGACAAATTACTGCTAGAAGGAGAGCACGTTCTTTCTCATAATCTTTGTAGAATCTTACAGGTATCTCACTTCGTCCTGAAGCCTTTTCACTACTAAGCGATTGTAGCTGCTTTTCAATTCCGCGATCGGTTATCTCAGTATCTGCCATTACGACGTTCGCACGACGATTGAAAGGAGGGACAATGAAACAACTTCGGAAGACCGAATTCAGTATTTCGGCCATCTCTCTGTTATCTTCCGTTTCAGTGCCGTTCTGGTCGCTGAGAGAATGAATAGATGATTTTGACCCACTTAGTGATTTTACATACGACCAAAATCTCTTAGGGTTTATTCACGTCTTACTTTCGAAATCATTGAACGCTTCTCTCATTGCTCTCCTTACGCTCATTTTAGCTTCGTTCATTTTTTGTTTGTCAGCTAGATTTTTACGTCTCTTGAATATGAGATGAAGTGCTCTTTGCTGTGGCCGAGCGATTCTAGGCGCCTCAGTCCGGAATCGCGCTGCTGCTGCGGTCGCAGATTCGAATCCTGCCTTGGGCATGGATGTGTGTTATGTCCTTAGGTTAGTTAGGTTTAAGTAGTTCTAAGTCTAGAGGACTGATGACCTCATGTGTTAAGTCCCATACTGCTTAGAGCCATTTGAATTTGAAGTGCTCTTTGTTTACGTAGCACTTTTCTAACACGACTATTAAACCATGGTGGATCTTTCCCATCCCTTAAAACCTTACTCGGAACATATTTGTCTAGGGCATATTGAACGATGCCTTTGAATTTTTTCCATTAGTTCTCCACATCTTCGTCCTCATCATAGAATGTTTGATGCCGACTGCTGAAATTTGTACCCTGACACCCTTTCTGATCAAATATATCGTCCTACCTTTCTTAACATTCCATGCAGGACCCGTCGTCATCGATGCTGTCACAGCCTTGTGATCACTGATACCTTCCTCTACGTTAAGTGATTCGGTAAGTTCAGGTCTGTTTGAAACTTGCTGACAGATTAAAACTGTGTGCCGGACCGCGACTTGAACTCGGGACCTTTGCCTTTCGCGGGCAAGTGCTTGCATGCGAAAGGCAAAGGTCCCGAGTTCGAGTCTCGGTCCGGCACACAGTTTTAATTTGCCAGCAAGTTTCATATCAGCGCACACTCCGCTGCAGAGTGAAAATCTCATTCTGGAAACATCCCCCAGGCTGTGGCTAAGCCATGTCTCCGCAATATCCTTTCTTTCAGGAGTGCTAGTTCTGCAAGGTTCGCAGGAGAGCTTCTGTAAAGTTTGGAAGGAAGGAGACGAGGTACTCGCAGAAGTAAAGCTGTGAGGACGGGGCGTGAGTCATGCTTAGGTAGCTCAGTTGGTAGAGCACTTGCCCGCGAAAGGCAAAGGTCCCGACTTCGAGTCTCGGTCCGGCAAACAGTTTTAATCTGCCAGCAAGTTTCATATCAGCGCACACTCCGCTGTAGAGTGAAAATCTCATTCAGGTCTGTTTGTTGCCAGGAGGTCTAAGACGTTACCCTTCGCGAATTGGTTCTCTAACTATCTGCTCAAGGTAATTTTCGGACAAGACATCCAGAGCAATGCCACACGATTATCTGTCTCTGGCACCAGTTTTGATGGCATAACACTCCCAATCTATGCCTGGCAAGTTGGAGTCACCTTCTACTACAACGGCATGGTTCCAGCGAAAAAGAGCGCGAACAGATTACTTCCCCGTTCGCTCTCTGTCGTCCTGGAAAAGGTTTCTTTCATGTTTTATTATACAAGTTATAGCGCATTACTTTACATATTTAAATGGACTTTAACTGCATACAAAAATTACCCTGCCTTACTAAACGACCTTTGTGTCTAGTTGTTTAATTTACACTTCATTACATTCTGACAAACAATTACAAATGGCCTAATTTATCCAAGTTAATTTCCTGGTTTCCTGTCTAACGTAACTCTGTTCACACTTTCCGGCGGGCCGATCGGTGCCGAACGACCTCCGTGTCATCCTCGTCCATTGACGTCACTGGATGCGATACGCAGGGGCATGCGATCAGAACACCGCTCTTCCCACCGTTGTCAGCAGCCGCTACGACTCGGTGAAGTGGCTCCTCAGCTGGCACCATGAAGCTGAGAGCACGCCGTTCCGTTCCTCCTGCCGAGGAGAAATCCCTGGCTGTGCCGGGAATCGAACCCGTGCCCTCGAATTGGCAGTCAGCCGCACTCACCACTCAGCTATGGAGGCGGGATCCTACCTACTGTATTAATACAAATAGTTTTGAAGCTCATCTTAACTACCGGCCATTTAGCCTCGCCGGGCTAGCCCCGGCGAGTTACCGCCTCAGATGATGATGATGATGATGATGATGTTTGGTTTGTGGGACGTTCAACTGCGCGGTCCAGTCCAGTCTCTGCTCAGTCCAGTCCCGTCACATTCATGAATGATGAGTACAACACAAACACCCAGTCATCTCGAGGTAGGTGAATATCCTGACCCCGCCGGGAATCGAACACGGGACCCCATGCTCGGGAAGCGAGAACGCGACCTCGAGACCACGAGCTGCGGACTTACCGCCCCAGAGCTGAGGAGGGGTCTCCACTACAAGTAAAAACTTTGGCGCTCAGGGAAATGCTTTCATTCACACATCTTCGGCCTTTAACCTCGACAGAACATAAAAAGAAAATTCAGCAGATGGAATTTTCAGTGTGCAGCGGAGTGAAAACTGATTCGAAACTTCGCCGATATGATCACGTCAGTGTTTCGTACGCCCCGCTGGCGTGGTTGCTGGAAGACATATTACGTGACTACTGCACGTTGTGTCTAATTCACCGGCTCCCAGCGCGCAAGCACCCCATTACCACGCAGCGGAGATCACCTCTAATTTCATCATAACCAAAATAGAAGGTCCCATTTATGTAGTATCCGAGGTCGCCGCTGTCCGCCTCTGAAACGGAAGTGCCCTACACTCTGTGCACAATTCAATCCCACGGAGCTCTTAGGACGTGGCTGAAGCATATCCTTCTGTCGTCCACATAACCTTTTTCCCAAAAATTAACGCATACGTCCAAATCCTGCTCTGTCACTTAGCAAAGCCAATGCTCCTGTCTTCTCCTATTTATCCTGTACGTCTGTTCTTTTCTCTGTGAATCACGCCACCTTCCTTTTTCCTTATATTCTTTAACTCTGTGTTATCACAGTCCTCTTTCCCTGCCTCCTCCACCCCTTTCTCTCACGCCCACTGCTGCTAGCACTTATATTGAAAACCAAACTTACCGTAATTTACAATTATTACCGAACTTATCAAGTACCAATATAAGCTGTGTACATGTCTTCTTTTTTTTTACCTTCACGATTTTAATTTTCATGCTCTAAATATCTAAGAGAAAGTCAAAAGAAAACGAGATAGACGCAAACAAGTTAAATAAACTGTTTATTATTTCGAAAGTAATCAAATGGTTCAAATGGCTCTGAGCACTACGGGACTTAACATCTGAGGTCATCAGAACATAGAACCACTTAAACCTAACTAACCTAAGGACATCACTCACATCCATGCCCGAGGCAGAATTCGAACCTGCTAAGGTAGCGGTCGCACGGTTCCAGACTGAAGCGCCTAGAACCGCTCGGCCACTCCTGCCGGCGAAATGGCAAGGGGAGAGATCGGTACTGTGAGGAGTAGATGTAAGGACTTCCCAGCGAAACTTCTCAAGCGCAGTCGAAACAACCTTGGCAACATGCGGACAGTCAATATCCTGCAATAGACTGATGCCGTCCGTCAGCACTCCGTTTTGACTTGACAACGAGCTTCAGTTTTTTCAAAGTGTCCATGTACCGCTGTGCGGTAGTTGTTCCTCCGTGTTCCATAAAGTCAAAGAGCAGCGGGGCTTTGCAGTCAAAGAGAAAGTGTGGTATCCTGCCCACTCGTGTAATATAGTGTGCCTCGAATGATACTTTCTCGGATAGCTAAACAACAATTCAAACATATTACATTAATGGTTTTTATTACAATAAAGTAGATTGACAATACTTAACTTGGCGTCTTTACAATTATTGGTCGCAAGCAATTACATGTCTCTCAACGTTTATAATTTCCATGCAAGTCAGGGCTCGTCTTCCAGTGAGGCTCTTCTAGTGCGGTCGAGTCTAGGCGGTGCGTCCGTCGCTTTTATCCTCCTTGTGTAGAGGCCGCTCCTGTCGGAGTGACGTCCTAGTCAGCGTCCTATTGGCTGACGTCGTCTCACAGCGTGACATTTCCTTCATACCTTGCGGGTCAAGCAAATCCTGGATGAGAGAATACTGCGGGCAACTGACTTAGCCACAGCCTAGGCGTTTGCTTCCAGAACGAATTTCCACTTTACAGTGGTGTGTGCTGCGTGACATTTCGAACACCGTCAAACTAACGGGTCTTCCAAAGGATGGTGACCATACCTCTGGTCCGTAAATATCCTTCGATTTCTGTATGATAAGTTTCCGGGTATTTGCACGAGACAGTTCGATTCCCTGGCCGCCTTGATCACCTGACACCACAGGACTAGACTCTTTCTCTCTACTGTATCGTTCTTGACCTTCGTTCCGGCGCTTGTCGTTACGCCAGAACAGAAAAGTCATCATGACTTCCCGGAGCTGGCGTACACATCTTTGGATTGTGTTCGGTTGGGGTGAATCCATGTGCTTCTACTGTTGTCGCCGACGCTTTCTCTCGGGCTCAAAATGATGTCACCATGTTTCGTCTCCCAGGACATTACGGGACCGTAAACGATATTCTTCATTGCGATACCGTTTCAGATACTGCAGTAATGTCGACATTCTTTTCAACTGCTGAAACTGTGTCAGGCTGCGGGAATCCCACTGCGCACCGACTTCTCGGTATTGCAGATGGTCTGTTATGGTGGCGTGAGCGGAACCGCGAGTATTTCCCACCACGAGCTGAACGTCTTCCACCGTCCACCGTCGGTCGTTTCTGACAGCAGCATGCGCCGCAGATATCACAAAAAGGGTAATGAAACGATGAGCCTGTCTTGGCCAATTCCTGTCGTTCAGCAATACCCAACCTTCTCGAAATCGCTTATTCCATGCAAGAACATTCGCACGTGACGTACTGTCTTCCTCATATACAATACATATCCGCACGTGAATTTCACTCCCGACCCTCCTTCGCAGTCAAAAACCGCTCTACACCTCTCTGTTCCTCTCTCCCAGCCTCCACAGTGAAGTCGGACGCACACACTCCTCGCTGACCTCACTTCGAGCACGTCTAGCAGACAAACGGCATGGCGGTGGAAGTTCGTCCTGTCACTTCCTGACTGCCAATAGAGGGCACTTCTATACGCAAACCTATCTGTCTTACCAATGTTTGTGCCTTGCCCGTTACATACGATACTGCCCATTAAAATTGATACACCAAGAAGAAATGTAGATGGTAAACGGGTATTCATTGGACAAATATATTATACTAGAACTGACACATGATTACATTTTCACGCAATTTGGGTGCATAGATCCTGAGAAATCAGTACCCAGAACAACCACTTCTGGCCACCATCGACCAGACGTTTTCATTTGGTGAGAGATCTGAAGAATGTGGTGGTCAGGGCAGCAGTCGAACATTTTCTGTATCCAGAAAGGCCCGTACAGGACCTGCAACATGCGGTCGTGCATTATCCTGCTGAAATGTAGGGTTTCGGAGGGATCGAATGAAGGGTAGAGCCACAGGTCGTAACACATCTGAAATGTAACGTCCACTGTTCAAAGTGCCGTCATTTCGAACAAGATGTGACCGAGACGTGTAACCAATGGCACCCCATACGATCACGCCAGGTGATACGCCAGTGTGGCGATGACGAATACACGCTTCCAATGTGCGTTCACCGCGATGTCGCCGAACACGGATGCGACCATCCTGATGCTGTAAACAGAACCTGGATTCATCCGAAAAAATGACGTTTTACCATTCGTGCACCCAGGTTCGTCATTGAGTACATCATCGCAAGCGCTCCTGTCTGTGATGCAGCGTCAAGGGTAACCTCAGCCATGGTCTCCGTGCTGATAGTCCATGCTGCTGCAAACGTCGTCGAACTGTTCCTGCAGATGGTTGTTGTCTTGCAAACGTCCCCATCTGTTGACTCAGGGATCGAGACGTGGCTGCACGATCCGTTACAGCCATGCGGATAAGATGCCTGTCATCTCGACTGCTAGCGATACGAGGCCGTTGGGATCCAGCATGGCGTACCGTATTACCCTCGTGAATGCACCGATTCCATATTCTGCTAACAGTCATTGCATCTGGACCAACGCGAGCAGCAATGTCGCGATACGATAATCGCGATAGGCTGCAATCCGACCTGTATCAAAGTCGGAAACGTGATGGTACGCATTTCGCCTCCTTACACGAGGCATCACAACAAAATTTCACTAGGCAACGCCGGTCAAATGCTATTTGTGAATGAGTAATCGTTTGGAAACTTTCCTAATGTCAGCCACCGGAGCCAAGCTTGTGTGAATGCTCTGAAAAGCTAATCATGTGCATATCACAGCATCTTCTTTCTGTCTGTTAAATTTCGCGTCTGTAGCACGTTATCTTCGTGGTGTAGCAATTTTAACAGACAGTAGTGTATTATGACCAGTGCCCAGGGTGGCGTTGGATTCCGCCTGGTGGCGCTGCGGGCACGTGACGTGAGAATGAAATTTGTAATCGGAGGAGGCTCGGACCGGGGATCCCCCTAGCGAAGATAAGGGCTGAAAGTGGAAAAAGACATTGAGATAAGCGACTCTCAAAAAAGGGCAGATTATTATTATGCAGAGAAACTGCGAGCGAGTATCTCGAAATCGGTGAAGCTGGTCGAGTGTTCACGTGCTACTGTCGTCATCATCTACGGAAAGAGGTAGAAGGAGAGTGAAGCTACCACTAGACGCGAAGTGCCTGGACTTCCACGACTCTCCACTGAACGGGGTGTTCGGAAGTTTTCTCTGTAAAATAGGACAGGTGAAGATCTGTGGAACCACAGCCGAAACAGCACAAAGCTGGTACAAGTGTTTAGCAGCACACCGTTTGTCGAACACCGTTGAACATGGAGCTTCGCAGCAGACCACCATACGTGTTTACGTCTTGACCCATCTACATCGGCAATTACGATTGTAGTGGAGCAGTAGGGATTCAACCGTCGATCAATGGAAACGTGTCGGCTCTTCGGTGGAATCACATTTTTGCTACAAGTAGACATCTAATGCCATATACCTCCACAAACCTACCAGCAAACTATCGGATCCCTGATATGCAGACTCAGTGATGTATTTCGTTCCAAAGACGGACAAAGAAGCTATTACGCAGGTGGTCATAATATTTTGGCTCATCAGTGCATAATCTGTCTTTTTTTTTCATTTGAATACTCCTTATAGTATAACTTGCTTACGTTGATAAATGTAGAGGCTAATGTAAATTTTACAGTCCCTGGTTAGATTTAAGTGAGGGCCTGACAGCTCTAATCTAGCCAGATTAAATAAACAATTAAGAGAATAAAACTGTGCGCCAGACTGTGACTCGAACATGAAACTTCTACCTTTCGTAGACAAATGCTCTCCAGACTGAGCTGTCCCATAGCCCTTACAGGTCCTGCTGTGTTGTCCGAACAACCAGGGCAAAAGCACCACAGGCGCAAAGATGCGAGCCGGTGCTGGTGCCATAGACGCTCGCCCCCTGTGCGAGTTGCACCAGCGCCACGGGCGTCGCTGGGGATGAAGATATGAACTTCTCCTCGGTCCCGCTAATGACCGGATAACAACGGACAGAAGGGCAGCTCTCGCCCACTCGTCGTCCAGAGCTGACTTAGATAGGGAACGTCGTCTAGTGAACTCTTAGCAGTGAACAACTCCTCCCGCACAGGCCTTGAAGGCCCAAAGGTACTGACTGGCCGCCGTCTCATTCTCAGCCCACAGGCGTCACTGGATGCGGATATGGAGGGGCTTGTGGTCAGCACACCAGCTCTCCCAGCCGTATGTCAGTTTCCGAGTCCGCAGCCGCTACTTCTCAATCAAGTCGCTCTTCAGTTTGCCTCACAAAGGCTGACTGCATCCCGCTTGCCAGCAGCGCTCGGCAGACCGGATGGTCGCCCATCCAAGTCAGCAGTGAACAGACTGTTGTAAATTGCATTTGCTATGTACTGTCAAGTTTACTATGATTATCTGCATTTAGCCATTGATGGTCTTTTTGTGCTATATTACATGCAGTGTTGCAGATTTCAGTATTCAACAAGTCATAAAGATAAGTAAACCTTTTAACTCATTTGTGTGACTTTTTTACTAATTTGTTGGAGTATTGTAGGTCCTTCGTTCTCCTATCCTGCTACCTGACCCGGTGCAGAGCTGTGTAAAAGTGGCAGGGAGAAACTGTCTGAGCGGAGTACTGCACCAGAAGCCTTTTAACGAATTCACAAAGTCGGCCTACAGTGGCAACTAGGCTTTCACAGCATCAGCAAAGAGGCCGTTACAAAACTGGCGACGAGGGTTTACAAAAGTTTCACTCGCACAAATGGCTGAGTCCTTCCTTCCAAACTCCGCATAAGATTTCCTGCATACCTTGCAGGTTCAAATGGCTCTAAACACTATGGGACTTAACATCTGAGGTCAACAGTCCCCTAGACTTATAACTACTTAAACCTTACAAACTTAAGGACATCACACACATCCATGCCCGAGGCAGGATTCGAACCTGCGACCGTAGTAGCAGTGCGGTTCCGGACTGAACCGCCTAGAACCGCTCGACCACAGCGGCCGGCTACCTTGCGGGACAAGCAATCCTGGATGAGAGAATATTGCTGGGAAATGACTTAGCCACAACCTAAGGTTTGGCTTCCAGAACGTATTTCGACGCTGCAATGGTGTGTGGTGAGTGACATTTCGAACACCGTCAAACATACGTGGTCATCCAAAGGGTGGTGACCATACCTCTGGTCCGTAAATGTCATTCAATATCTGTATGATAAGTTTCCGTGTATTTGAACGAGACAGTTCGATTCGCTGACCGCCTTGATCGCCTGACACCACTGGACTAGACTCGTTCTCACCCTGTTTTGTAAAGCGTCAGATGTACTGAACAAAGATTGCAGACGTATAGTACTTAAGACACGCATTCGCAATGCATTTGAACATATCACCATCGAGTTCCAGGAGCGCACATGAGAGCAACTGAATATCGGAAGCGTGTGGTCTGCGCCAGCAGAAGTGCACGTATTGACGTATATGAATGATAGAACAAAACTCTATGAGTTATGTTGTCACATATTGACAACCAGTTGTTTTATCTAGTTTTATCTATTTGAAAGTTATTAAGATGTGGGAAGCAGTGAATAATCGGAACATTCATAAATGTTATGTACCAACAGTCAGAAAACTGTATTCGGATAATACTTGTTGTGCTAAAGTTGGGAAGTTACCGTCAGAGCAACCGAAGGTTATCAAAGGACTGAGAGAAGGATACTGCTTAGCTCCTACCCTCTTTAAAATATTTCTGAACAAAGCACTGAAAAATCGGAAAAGGAAGTGCAAAACCATGGGAATTAGAGTAGGTGATGACATCCTGCTGTCCCCGCCGGCGATCAGGTCATCTTCGCCGAGGAAAAAGAGGATGTGTCTTACATGTTGAGAAAGCTTAAAGAAGTCTGAATACTTGATTGTCGAACGAATAGGAAGGGATCTAGTTATGGATGATGGATCTACTGTAAAGTGTAGTCGATCCCGTAAATAGTTAGACACAGTCATTTCCGATAAAGATGGAAGCAACGACGAAATAAAGCACAGAAAAGGAAATGGAAATGTGACAATTAAGCAGTTACACTCCATTAAAATGGTGCAAATGGCTCTGAGCACCATGGGACTCAACATCTGAGGTCATCAGTCCGCTAGAACTTAGAACTACTTAAAACTAACTAAACAAAGGACATCACACACATCAATGCCCGAAGCAGGATTCGAACCTGCGGCCGTAGCGGTCGCGCGGTTCCAGACTGAAGCGCCTAGAACCGCTCGGCTGTAGTGGCCGGATATGCTCCATTATTTGGAATAATAGTACGTTAAAAAATTTTGAAAAGAAGGATATACGAAACGACAGTTGAGAGCATTGCTCTGTATAGTGCTGAACTGTGGGGTGTCTCCATGGTTAATATGAAGAAATTGAAGGCAATGGATATGGAGTTTAGGAGACAAAGTTGTGAATTAACACTAAAAGACAGAATAAGAAATGAAGTGCTACGGGAACAATGGAAGTTACAAAGGTTATTGTAGACGCATTTGAAAATAAACGGCTAACGTGGTATTGATATCTTAGAAGAATCCCAGGGGAAATATAGCCTTGTAAAATATGGCACTGGAGACCTCCACGACACAGAGAAAGGGGAAGACCGCGGCTGTGCTGGAACGATGGAGTGGAGCGTGCGATGCAGCGCAGGGCCATGCAAGAAGAGGACTGGCAAGACAGAAGGATGAAAGAGACGCCGCGCATGGTGTGGAAAACTCACAGAGAGAAAGAAGAAGAGACGTTACGAAAATCTAAAGCTGTAAAAATAATTTATGAACGCTTTGTATTTTTGCATGAACTGGTCTGGAATGCCACAAGGGGACAGCACAAAACAGGAGAGAGAGGTCGCAGCCTTTAGAAGTTGGTTGTTATTGAACGGAAAAGGCGTCCAGCTCTTAGAATCGAGCGAACCGACAGCAGCGCGTGCAAGGCAGTTTTTGCCTGAGCCGGTAGCTGCACCTGCTGCCGAAAGCGACGCCCCACTTGGAGGCCTGGAGGTGCCGCCCACGCGACGCAGCCCTATGTGGGTCACATGTGCGCTGCTCCTGTGTCTGTCCCGCAGGGGTCACGGCCCGTGGCCCACTTAGCGCTTTTATCAGGACGCGGGGACTCCTCCCACGGGCAGAGAGTCAACACGTCGTAACTCAGCCAGATAATGCAACAACGCCAGTCCCTCTAGGTACTAGCTAGCTACTTTACGTGCTCTGTTTACTGCGTAATGCAGCAGCGTCGGCGGAAGCTGCGGAGAAATATACCCGGCCATTAAAGGTTGTTTGCAGAGCTAAGGGTACCAGAATGTACACCCTCCCCTCTCATTTTCGTTCTGTTTTATTTTTACTTTTTGCCGGCCGGGGTGGCCGAGCGGTTCTAGGCGCTACAGTCTGGAACCGCGCGACGGCCACGGTCGCGGGTTCGAATCCTGCCTCGGGCATGGATGTGTGTGATGTCCTTAGGTTAGTTAGGTTTAAGTAGTTCTAAGTTCTAGGGGCTGATGACCTTAGAAGTTAAGTGCCATAGTGATCAGAGCCATTTGAACGAATTTTTGTTGTGGTTTAGTCCCACGCCGACATCACGGCGTTGGAAACGGAATATTAACCCATTATTCCCATTGGGGCAACGGCTTTGCCGCAGTGGGTACACCGGTTCCCGTCACATCACCGAAGTCAAGCGCTGTTGGGCGTGGCCGACATTAGGATGGGTGACCGTCCGGGCCGACATGCGCTGTTTCCATTTCTCGGGGTGCACTCTGCCTCGTGATGCCAATTGCGGAGCTACTCGACCGAATAGTAGCGGCTCCGGTCACAGAAAACCATCATAACGACCGGGAGAGGAGTGTGCTGACCACACGCCCCTCCTTTCCGCATCTTCATCTGAGGATGATACGGCGGTCGGATGGTCCCAATGGGCCACTTGTGGCCTGAAGATAGAGTACAAGTATTCCCACTGGGGGAATTGTATTTGGAGTCACGAACGATGGCGGACGACTTTATGTTTGTTCCGCGCACCTGCGTCACGTATGCTGCGACAGCGAACGATCGTTGTTCTGAGCGCTTTGCCGTGAATGCCGTAGCTAATGCGAAAATTAAACGTGATCGTAGTGAGATTTTTTGTGAATTTCGATTCCATTTGTTGCGAGCTGTCGTCGCTGATTGTGGCGCTAAGTGATAAATTCTGCGTAAGTAAGCGAGAGACGTAATTTGCAGGATATACGCTTTCTTCAAGAGGAAAGTACGCGCATGCGCGTACCGCAACTGTCTCTTGAAATCGTCAACAATGCAATCCCCGTCCGTGCCTCGACATGCGCGAACCGCCATCGTTCGTGGATCGGACTATAGTGCCAGAGGCAGCTGTCCCAAACGTAACTAAAAGTGAGAAAAACTATCCGTTACTACAAATTGTTCTGACAAAAAATAGAATAAAATAAATTGGCCAGGTGCAAGTAGGACTCACGGACTGAGTGTCCCGTACAAACTTAATTATGTATATAGTAGACAGTTCATCCATTCCGGGATGACCATTCAACCATTTTTGTCTATTAACGACATCGATACTGGCAAGATATCAGTCCCAGGGATGCTACGATTTTCGACAATGTTTTAATTTCAATCATATAGATGTCATTTAAAGTCATCCAGGAGGCAGGGACCATTAATATAACACTAAGTAGGTCGGCATTCAGGCTGAGTGGGTCGCAATGGTAAAAGCCAAACATTGCTACCCGGTCAGCCTGAATAGAGAACTACAGATTGCTTTAATTTCAAGTTTGACGTCGGATAAAAAAATGGCAAAATAAATACCGGTATCGTTTTATATTGTAAGTAGGCTGTTTGTGTTTTCTTTATGTAAGCAGGCTGTTTATGTTTTCTTTATGTAAGTAGGCTGTTTATATTTTCTTATTGGCAACGTTACGTAGCACTCTGTATGAAAATCACTGGCTGTGCTGTGTGCAGCCTGTGGCTAGTTTGCATTGTTGTCTGCCATTGTAGTGTTAGGCAGCGGCAGCTGGATGTGAACAGCGCGTAGCGTTGCGCAGTAGGAGGTGAGCCGCCAGCAGTGGTGGATGTGGGGAGAGAGATGGCGGAGTTTTGTAATTTGTCATGAACTGCTATATATATTATGACTATTAAGGTAAATACATTGTTTGTTCTCTATTAATATCTTTCATTTTGCTAACTATCCCTATCAGTAGTTAGTGCCTTCTGTAGTTTGAATCTTTTATTTAGCTGGCAGTAGTGGCTCTCGCTGTATTGCAGTAGTTCGAGTAACGAAGATTTTTGTGAGGTAAGTGATTTCTGAAAGGTATAGTTTAATGTTACTCAGGGCCATTCTTTTGCAGGGATCTTTGATATTAAATAATTATTTTATCATCCACATTCTTCGAAAAAGGAGCTTTTGGAATGGAAAGAACAATAAGAAGGGACTAATAACAGTAACTGCATATATAATTTTCTTTTCGAGTACTTGGTAATTTTTTGTAGAATTAGTTTTTGTGGTGCACCACTTTAATTACATAGACATTAAGATGTGAATAGACATTTCCCTTTTCTGCATTGTTGTTTTTACTGTAATATTTTTTTCTGCTTGAGCTATGTCATGTTTAGATATAAGTTGCTGCTGTTTGCCAGGCATAGTGTTACTGAATTTGACTTTGTGTTACTCTTCTAAGCTAGTTTTCCTTGTTTGCTGCACAGTGCCTTATATTAGTTGTAGTACTGCAATTGCTTTGCTAATCTCTATAATGCTGCTTGCTTCGCAAATCTGCGTTTTTTTTTTCATTGCTGTTTATATTAATTGTTTTATGTGATGCTGCATTGCCTCGTCCCTTGGTATATATATCTGAGCTCAGTAGATTTCAGTTAGCTTAAGAGGGGTAGACTATGTAAGAAACTAACTATGATGACTTGGAAGAAATGTATTGAGAAGCTATATGAAAATGGTTTGGGCAAAAAGAAAGGATACTGTACAGTGGAGAAAAACTATTTTGACAGAGGATGTGAACAGAATACAGAAGGCAGGCTTAGATAGGACTTTTGGGAATAATGATGAATGAAGGGAGATCTCCAAGAAGCAAAGCAAGTTTTGTTTGGAAAATACTGCAATGAAACAAACCCTGTCCTTTCCTTTTGTGTTATCCCACTATATGTTTGTGTACCCTTGTGTATTTGTTTTCTTCCTGTCTCTGTGAAGTTTCATAGAATTTTTTCTTCTTCTAATACTAAGCTACATTCACTATGATGAGGAATACTGTTATCCTCAAATATAATTGGCATTAATAATATGTTATTTACCTTGTAAATATGCTTAGACATTATTTATTCTGTTTTGTTTTACTGCTCATGTTTCAATAATTATTCTGATCTTTTACGTATTTACTTATGTCATAATTCCTGTAACACTGATGTATATGTTTATTTCTATTCTGTTGTAAAGCCTGTACTACAAATGTTATCTGTATTGTTATGTTCTTTAATGATGTATTTTGTACCTTTGTCATTGTATTCTTATGTTATAAAATTGTAATTGACAGCGGTTCATCAAATTAAGTAACTTGTAAGTTCCATTTCATTGCACACGTTTCTGTTGGTCGTAGTATATGGAGAAGTAGGGACTGATAGTGTTTGCACGTGTGTTAATAATTCAGCAAGGGACTGGATAACAGCATTGCTGGTTCTAAGGACAATTCCAAAAAAACTTTGTGAGTGCACAAGTGGTGGTTATGGACTTGCTATATTAACTGCAAGACTCTTCGCTGGTGATTGTGCACCCGCACAGTCACAACAGATGGCTGCTGGCCATCTCTACAAGGACTACAGTGGGTCTACACCTTTGCTGACTCACCAGTACCATTATCTCTACAAGGACTGCAGTGGGTCTGCACCTCTGGTGGCCCACCAATACCGTAATCTCTACCAGGACTACAGTGGGTCTGCTCTATGATGACCTACCTACCAATCTTCTTCAGAACGTCGAATGACTCTGCTGTGGGTTTGCTCTGTTGTGGCCCATTACCTGTCAGCATGTCAAGAGTCAGCACTGTCTTTCAGTTGGAAGAACAACACTACTTCTTCAAGACTGCATGGAAATCCACTACTTCCGTGTGCATTGTCTTTTACTGCTCAGACTTTGGAAAAAAGAAAACACTGAAATTTTACTGTGATGAACAATCTGGACTGTCTTTATGGACTGTGAGAAAATTTTAGCTTTTGACCAACATTATATAAATAAGTGTGTGCATTTGATTTCTTTGTTGTTGTAATTATGAAAAATTTTTTCAAATTATTATTGGCCACTGCCCAAAAATATTTTGTAAAATTTTTTGTGGGTAGCATGGGGGCTATGTAAGTAGGCTGTTTATGTTTTCCTTATGTAAGTAGGCTGTTTATGTTTTCTTTATGTAAGTAGGCTGTTTATGTTTTCTTTATGTAAGTAGGCTGTTTATATTTTCTTATTGGCAACGTTACGTAGCGCTCTGTATGAAAATCACTGGCTGTGCTGTGTGCAGCCTGTGGCTAGTTTGCATTGTTGTCTGCCATTGTAGTGTTAGGCAGCGGCAGCTGGATGTGAACAGCGCGTAGCGTTGCGCAGTTGGAGGTGAGCCGCCAGCAGTGGTGGATGTGGGGAGAGAGATGGCGGAGTTTTGAAATTTGTCATGAACTGCTATATATATTATGACTATTAAGGTAAATACATTGTTTGTTCTCTATTAATATCTTTCATTTTGCTAACTATCCCTATCAGTAGTTAGTGCCTTCTGTAGTTTGAATCTTTTATTTAGCTGGCAGTAGTGGCTCTCGCTGTATTGCAGTAGTTCGAGTAACGAAGATTTTTGTGAGGTAAGTGATTTCTGAAAGGTATAGTTTAATGTTACGCAGGGCCATTCTTTTGCAGGGATCTTTGATAGTCAGATTGCGTTGCGCTAAAAACATTGTGTGTCAGTTTAAGCACAGTCTTGTATAAATTGTTCTAAGGGGACGTTTCAATATGATTACGAATTAACAATTTTCTGGTTTTTTTCCTTTACTTGTACTGTCAAACCTCGCATCTTGCCAAGTTTCATTATTCTACGTTTCGATGAGCGACTGTGCGAGTATCAAACCATGTGACATAAATGGCCGTATCGTTTGGTTGCATTGAGTTACAAACTTACATTTATTACACTGCCAAGGGCCTATAGGCCTTAGTACGTGACATAAATTTTAATTTGATGTGTCTACCCGTTCCTGAGAAAGAGGTCTCTTAACAGACGGACGTAAGACAGAGAGTCGGATAATAAAGTACAAAAATTTCTTTTGATATATACTCAGAAATTTACAGTTTTCGGATTTTTTTCCTTTGCTTGTTCTGCGGAACCTTGGTCATTGTAAATTTCATGATTCTACGTCAACGAGAAGAACACTACTGGATTGGATGGGGGTGTTTGGGGGTATCGAAAAATGTGGCATTAATGACCGTGTCGTTTGTTAGCATTGTCTTAGAATCTTTCATTCATTACCGTGTCAAGAGTCTATAGGCCTTAGTATGTGATATAAATTTAAGTTTTGCCGTTCCTGAGGGAAAGGGTTCTATGTAGTGGGACGGATAGACAGACTGACAGAAGGATAACAAGTGATCCTGTAAGGGTTTCGTTTTTACCGACTAAGGTACGGAATCCTAAAAAAGGTTCGTTCTATAAATTTTTGGCGGTAGGAGGTAATAGGGGGGGGGGGGGGAGAGGGGACCTGAGGAGAAGAAAAATTACGTCCAATAGTATCAGCTGTTGTTGTCGTTGTTGTTACAACATAGTGTTGGGCTTGGTGCACTAGTGGTAAGGTGCGAACATGGAAACCGTAAGGTCACGAGGTGGAATACCGGTCAGATATTGGAATTTTTCAGAATTTCAATGAAGACACCCCAGAGCGACACGTGATTCGGATCCCACGTTGAACTGCATATCCCCTGTTCCTGGTAGGATTACTGGCGTAGGTTAAAGGCTGTACAAAGAGCCGGAAAAACTTGCCAATAGGCGGCTCAGCATCCCTCTTTGGGGATTCCCAGCCGATCATACCACACCTTTTTTACGACGTTGTGCCTAGAACGGACTCGTTATCCGCCGTAATAAACAACACAATGAAAGATGAAATGATCCCGTGGCACTGATGGCGGGGAAGTTCGGCCGCCGAGTTGCCAGTCTTATTTCAGGCAGCGCCACATTCAGCGACTTGCGTATCGGTGATGACGAAAACATAATGAGGACAACACAAAACCCAGCCGACGAGTGGAGGAAATATCCAAGGCGGTCGGGAATCGAACCCTGGCCCGCTGCATAGTAGGCAAACACGTTACCACTCAGTTACGCAGACGGACCAACAACACCGTGAGGTTTAGTTATATGCATTACTCGACAAAGCAGAGCGGAGACCTGGCTCTTGCGCCATCTGACATTCTCAAGTGACTAAGTACGGCCAGATTCCAGTACTGCGCGTAAGCATGAAAAGTGATCGACCACAATGCTTTTACGGGAAGCCGCGACTATTTGATGTTAACATAATTAAATTTGTTCGCGATGAGAATGAGAAAGAGAAAGGAATTACGGTGTTGACGGAAAAGGCGACGGAACGTGCAAGCAAAGTGTTAAAATTAAGTAAGTCGATGGTGTACCAATAACAGCAGGAGGGGACGATGCTGAGCGGACTGGTATTCAGGTATCTCGCAAGACGTGCGGAGAGTAAATGTCTCGTTGACCGTATGACCGTATGAATAAATGTGTTATTAAACAGTAATTTCTGTGCTACTATGAACAATACAAAAACAGTACGAACTGTAGGAAAACTTAGCAGTCTTCGCTGCACAGGATTGGCCTTCGAGACTGAGAAAAATTATCTGTTATACTATTTGATTCTGAAAGGTGCCAAGATCAACGAGTTATCATTTGCGCGTATGAGACGACAGAGTTTCGAAAAAGGCATACTACATTGAATTCTTAAGTAAAAACGAATCATTCGAATCTACACTTTTGATGTTTTTCAACAAAAAGTAATGAATGTTTCATTGGTGGGATGTAAGATGTCAAGGACTGCAGAGCTCGCAATTCCTGGATAGAAATGTCGCTTCCTTAGGGGAACTACGATGACAGCACAGCGTCATCATTACATTTATCCTGTATTATTTGGTAACTTTCCAATACTAGCTATAATATTATTTCAATTTTGTATTCACATGATGATTCAATTCGAGCTCCATAGTGCTTGAATATTTTCACTGTCATTAGTATGATAAACAACTGGATTACCTTGTCTCATGTTACAAGACGTTAAATGGATGATGAAATCAATAAACTGTATAATACTATTTACGGTTTAGTATTACTGACTGAAAATGGTTTGAAACGTCATTCTGTGGGCAACCTGTGTAGGTTCAAAACGGTTCAAATGGCTCTGAGCACTATGGGACCTAACTGCTGTGGTCATCTGTCCCCTAGAACTTAGAACTACTTAAACCTAACTAACCTAAGGGCATCACACACATCCATGCCCGAGGCAGGATTCGAACCCACGCCCGTAGCGGTCGCGCGGTTCCAGACTGTAGCGCCTAGAACCGCTCGGTCACCCCGGCCGGCCAACCTGTGTAGCACATGTCCCTCTGGCGTCTCCATAGTTGTTGTTAGAAACTTATCATTCCCTCCAACAACCAGCCGAGCTCTCGACGTCATCACAGAGATACGGGGAATCAGTGACTCGGAATAGTGTGACGTGACGTAAGTGACGAGGAAGTCTCGCATCACGTTGCATAGCAACGGCAGCTGTTCTTTGCATGCAGGCGACCGCACCGGATACAGGCGGGATGAGTTCGCTGCCGTATTGCACAGTTTGGCGTTCGGTATTTCCCGAAATAGAGTCCAGGAAAATCCGGTAATGCACGACGTAGTAAGAGGGACTCCCTGTCTCCTAAAAAATCTGCGAGTATTCGCCGTAGGTTGAACTCGTCTCCCGGCGATCAGGAATCCCATCACGTCTGACTGCAGAAGATAGAAAATGTTAGACAATGATTTACTCAATAAAAGTACAACGAACAAAACAACAGACTTTAAACATGCTTGTTATCAATCTTACAGATCGGGAAACAGATGGTTATCGTCCTGATGGTTGTCCGCCTCATCTTACACTATGGCGACGTACCCTCGCGTCCAACACTCCATCCAGAACACGGAGAACAAGCGCCATTATCGAGTTCTTTGCCTTTTTAAAGCCGATCATGGCCAGTCACAAGTCGTTTCATTTGAGCCGCAACTATGCTCTGTCTGCTTCTATACCGTGTTAACAGGGATGTTGTACAGGCGCGAAAATTTTGCTACAAGCGTTTATCTATCAATTTCCAAGTATTTAGGAAAATAAATACTATGAGAAACTAAAAGTGGCAAGGGATTTTAGAGAATGACTAGCTATATTTAACGCAGGACACTTTCCAGTTGTCCGCTTGAAGGCATGGATGGGCTTGCAGACCAGCCAGTTGCAGCGAGTATTCCAGACCGTGTCGTGGTCTGTGCGACCCGTGACGTCAAAAATGGTTCAAATGGCTCTGAGCACTATGGGACTTAACTACTGAGGTCGTCAGTCCCCTAGAACTTAGAACTACTTAAACCTAACTAACCTAAGGACAGCACACACATCCATGCCCGAGGCAGGATTCGAACCTGCGACCGTAGCGGTCACGCGGTCCCAAACTGACGCGCTTAGAACCGCACGGCCACACCGGCCGGCTTCCCGTGACGTCAACGGGGTGTTTCCAACCACAAATATTTTAGCCGTTTTTTATCCAGGCTACGCACATAATGCTTTGGCACGTTTAAATGGCTTTACTTTTACGTTCATTCCTTTCCTACAACCTTACTGCAGCAAATGGTAACGCTTTTTATTTTATGAATTTCAATTTTTGAAAGAGAACCAGAAATTTTAAACATCTTTTAAAACCCACGGAGTCGATATATATTCTTATAACGTATTTTTTAATATTTTGTCGAGATCTGTGTATCTTTTTCTTCTCATTTTTGAAGAGACAGGCCAATGGAATATTTTTTTAAATTTCAACTATAGAATTTACTGCTTATTTGTGAGAAATGTTTTTGATTTATTGATTTATTTTTGATTTATTGTAATTATTAGATTCCCATACCAACCTTCGACAGCATTCGTGGTCCTGTGCGGCTGTATAAAACAATCCACATTTCAGTTGGTACACTAGAATTTTCCATTCATTGATCGACAATGCAGCCTTAGAATTTCATGACCTTTTCTCCAATGGGCATTTCCTCCATTATTACAATCCACGCTTCATCAACACTCTTTGGCAGAAGGTGGGCCACATGCAACAAAACAGTCGGAATTCCTCGGCATAATTGTATTCCACCGTTAACACCAGTTCTTTTGTTTTCTTTCACAGACAGTGGATGAAGTGTAAATTGGATACCAAAAGTGCAGTTTCGGGGAGCAATGTTTTCGTAGATTTAATTGTGTTGTTGTTGTTGTTGTGGTCTTCAGTCCTGAGACTGGTTTCATGCAGCTCTCCATGCTACTCTATCCTGTGCAAGCTTCTTCATCTCCCAGTACCTACTGCAACCTACATCCTTCAGAATCTGCTTAGTGTATTCATCTCTTGGTCTCCCCCTACGATTTTTACCCTCCACGCTGCCCTCCAATACTAAATTGGTGATCCCTTGATGCCTCAGAACATGTCCTACCAATCTATCCCTTCTTCTAGTCAAGTTGTGCCATAAACTCCTCTTATCCCCAATTCTACTCAATACCTCCTCATAGTTACGTGATCTACCCATCTAATCTTCGGCATTCTTCTGTAGCACCACATTTCGAAAGCTTCTATTCTCTTCTTGTCCAGACTATTTATCGTCCATGTTTCACTTGCATACATGGCTACACTCCATACAAATACTTTCAGAAATGACTTCCTGACACTTAAATCTATACTCGATGTTAACAAATTTCTCTTCTTCAGAAACGTTTTCCTTGCTATTGCCAGTCTACATTTTATATCTTCTCTACTTCGACCATCATCAGTTATTTTGCTCCCCTAATAGAAAAACTCCTTTACTACTTTAAGTGTCTCATTTCCTAATCTAATTCCCTCAGCATCACCCGACTTAATTCGACTACATTCCATTATCCTCGTTTTGCTTTTGTTGATGTTCATCTCATACCCTCCTTTCAAGACACTGTCCATTCCGTTCAACTGCTCTTCCAAGTCCTTTGCTGTCTCTGACAGAGTTACAATGTCATCAGCGAACCTTAAAGCTTTTATTTCTTCTCTGTGGATTTTAATACCTACTCCGAATTTTTCTTTTGTTTCCTTTACTGCTTGCTCAATATACAGATTGAATAACATTGGGGAGAGGCTACGACCCTGTCTCACTCCCTTACCAACCACTGCTTCCCTTTCGTGCCCCTCGACTCTTATAACTGCCATCTGGTTTCTGTACAAATTTGTACAGAAACCAGATTTAATTGTAGCCGTTTCAAAATATAGCACTGCAGTCTTCGGTGGGCACCCACGCATCTTATTTTTCGATTCACAAAAAAGTCTTTCTAATGTATTTTGACTTTTGTCTCAGAGCAAAGCAAATAAAACGGGAAATACCTTTGTGTCTCCTTCTGTGCTTCCGATGTCAACATATATGGTGTACAGTCGTTTGAGCTGTCACGAAAAACTGTCAGATGTCCCATCCACAAGAGCAAGTCCATTTTCACTCAGGATTTTCTCCACTTCTTCAAAACTGGATTATTTTGTCAGAAATAGAGCCAACGTCAGTTTTCAACAAAAAATATATTACCTTCAGTCGCTTTCAACATGTCTACACTTAGTTAATCTGTGAACCAGGGTTCTGGAGAGTCCCAATAGCTTCCCTCCTTCTAGTACACAAGGCAGTCTTGGAGTCCTCATGATGTGGCATACCGGCGACCAAACCGAAACCTTTATCTTCCTAATCTTAAAGTACCTCTCTAAAATTTGGAAATCAGGTACTGTCTTATCTTCGCGGACTTTCTTCTAGTGTAATGCACTCTGATTTTGTCCATTATAATTTTTTTTTAACCCGCAACTTTGGGTTTGTTTATAAGTAACTTTCCTACTACCAGTGACAATTTTCTTTTATTCACGTTTTACCGTTTTACACGACTCATTTCGGGAATCGACTCCCATTTTCAAGTGTGTATTTGTCTGTAGTATGCCATTTTTATGTAATGTTTTAGAGGAGTGGGGTTCTGCTTTGTTTTGTTGATTCTACTGCAATATATGAAAATCGCGCAATTTTTAGTTAGTTATCGAGTTTTTGTATGTCGTTGGTGGCGAAATTTGGAAGAACTTGTACTTACAGTTTTCTTATGGTATATTTGTGCCGAGTCTGATACACGTTAAACATCACTCACAGTTTTCAGTGCACAGTACACATCGAGAATAACTTACACAAACAAACAGTTACAAAGATGTTTTAGATGTAGTTGACAGAGACATCTAAAAAACATCTCACTCTAGATTTCACATCACGATTACTAAAACCTTATCTTCGTCAACGACGTTTTCAGACACTAAAGTAAGCATTATGAAAGCTGAAGTGAAATGTGGACTGATGTAAGAAGAAAAAGTTTTAAGTTTCGTATAACACAGAGTTGATGGTTAAAGATACAAACGTTGGGTCTTGCACGCGACTTCTATTCCAGAAATGATCTTAGAAAGTTTCTGTGTTGCATGTTCAGTCTTCCAATGCTGAATCGTGATTAAGGGCAGTTACTCTCTTGTTGAGGAGTTACACCGATGCCTGTGTGCGAAAAGCTACAAACGTTCTACCATTACTTAGTGGATACTTAAAGAAAACACACTCTTACATCCATCTATGTGGGCAGAACTGAGTTGCAATAGACAGAGAGCCACCAATTCTGTGGAAAGTTTCCACAAGTACCATAATTCTGTTCCTACAACCCACATAATAATTACAGTCAATTCCCTTAAAAAATAAGTAAATAAATAGAGAGATCTTGTCCAGATTTAAAATTTATGAAGCAACAAGCGGCAAAATTAAAAGACGGAAAAATTGCATGAATGCAATATATGTAATTAGTTTCCTATAAAGTAAAACCTGGAAGCACAATCTAAAATGAAAAATATTGCAAAGGCATAGACTGTCAGCTAGTAACAAAGTTAATTTGGTAAATATATTTAAAACTAAAAAATTTTAAATTTTTAAATACCTTTTGCGCTTTCTCGCCGTACACCCTGGGTAACGCTGAACGTGCAGGTACAAAATCAACTAATTTATATTTTAGCAGCAGAGATTCATTTGCTTTTGTTCTCGACTCAGAGTCATACTTCTTTATTACTTACGACAGAAAAATGTTTTGCAGCTTCGACTAGAAGTATGTCCGTTCCCACTTACTTCGAAATGGGGAACTGGGTTCTCTCCCTGACCTCTGGAGGAATACATCCTGTGCTCCAAACGGACCCTCAAGGGCCCTGGAGCCATGGGTCCAGCTTATCTGACCGCGGGAGCCATTGGTCTTGCGGCCCTCTAGATGTACACAGAATGTAACAAGTCTTATCTTGATCTCATCTGTTATTTCAGGGCAGAAAGAGTACATGTCCTTAATTAGCAACAAAAGCGAATTGCTGCGCTTGACCTTGATTAGAGTTAAAAATTTACGCAAGATTTTTGTTCCTATCTTTCTCAAATCTTCTTACGCAATTTTTTATCGAGATAAAAATAGCGTTTCCGACTCATAGATGACTCTGGTTTCATAGTTGTATTAGAATGTTTTGATTCACCTTCTTTAGAAAAACATTGTTTATTGTATAGATTTCCGACTTGGATGTATTCTCTAAACACCTTTCCACTTCTGGTATAAACTGCTTCTTGTTAACTTTTTATATTTATATTTATATTTTACTTGTATTGATATACCTGTTTTTAAAACTTTTCGGTGCCTTATTTTCATTGGTAATGTATTCTGTCTTTTCACCTGTTACTTGTAGACCTGCCTTTCGAGCTATCAGAAGTTCTAGCCTTTTTTTGCATTTTGTAAGGTTGCCTCTGTTATTACGAGACCGTCTGCAAAAGCCCAAATAGTCTTTTTTCTATCTACCCAACTCTATATATTTATTACTTTCTGTTTTTCTCCTTATATTTTCCATTCTCACATAACTTTCCCTGGCACGCAACTGAATGACAGTGGTGACAAACTGTCTCCTTGTCTCACTCCTGATACAACTGGAGAGGCCTCAGAAGTTGTTGAACTTCGACATTAGAAACTGAGTTTGTAAGAGGTCGTTTGACTATTTTCAGAGCTTTCTCGTCTGTTTCAAATTCCTTGAACATTTTAAAAAGGGAGACTCCATCAGTCGAATCATAATCCTTTATAAAATCATCAAATATCTTTTTATTTGATACGTTCAAGTACTTTATTGTTTGATTAAGTTTCAGAATTTGCTCTACACAGGATCTGTTACTTCTAAAACCGCCTTGAAATTCTGCAATCCATTTATCTAGTTGAGGCTTTAATATGTCCTGAGAAATTTCCTGACAGAAAGACAGAGTTTTCCACTTACTAAATGGAGAAGTCAATGACCAGTGGGAAAGGTGGCTTTCTGCTCCTGAGATTGCGTGGCTGAAAGGCCGGAATGATTAATCGTTTTCTAGGGATGTTGGTAGCTCGCGTGATAGAAGAGGTATACGACGAAAGCCATGTGTCCGCTGGGCCAGAACTGTACACTTCTAGCAGGAAGTTATAGATACATCGTGATCCACAAACATTTTCTTTCAACATGGAAAGCCTACAGAAACTCAGAAGTGCGTTCCAGGGTTCAGGCGTGGAATTCTGATTAGTCATTTTCCCGCTACCCTGACACGTGTCGCGACAGAGTGAAAGCTGAGAGTTCGGTAGGGAGACGCCTCGGAACTGAGCGTGGAGCCATCAGCTACCAGGAGGTACTAACTAATGAAAGATACAGACTTGGCGAAGTCTAATTTAAGACAATAAATTACATTTCATTTCCGTGGAACCTGCAAGCGTTTTCTTCGTCATGGCGATTATCGGCGTTGGTTGCTAGGAACTAGATGGAGGTAGCGTATTGACGGTTAGTGGTGTAGAGTCTCCTATTCAGTGGTCGAATATCGGGATCTTTCTGAATGCAGTTAGACTAATGCGGGACATTAATCGCTGGTTTTGGAACACTGACAAGTTTAACCCTGAATGAGATTTTCACTCTGCAGCGGAGTGTGCGCTGATATGAAACTTCCTGGAAGATTAAAACTGTGTGCCGGACCGAGACTCGAACTCGGGACCTTTGCCTTTCGCGGGCAAGTGCTCTACCGACTGAGCTACCCAAGCACGACTCACGCCCCGTCCACACAGCGTGTTCTGAATCGCAAGCGTACTTTGAAGGACGTTCTGTACTAAATGATCGACTGCTGAAGGTGTCACAGTATTTGACTAGCTGAGAAGTCAGAGGTGCCTTAAGAGTAGAAGTGCGAGCCATAGTAAAAGGCCCCACACAAGCGCGACGGAACGCAGCGATCCGTAGCATGCGATATCGCCTGCAGTCGGTCACTCGCCTCGGCAACCCCACACGTGAGGGATTTTTCAGTCAGTAGTATGAACGTCAGTGTTCTGTTATGGAAAATGAACTACTATGTTTAGCAACTGTTGCAGTCGATTTCCGTATCCTCACGAATACTTGCAAAACATAAATTTGAAATAAATCACAATTATAATTTATGAAACTTCTTTTGAAACGCTTTTCTTGATGACTGTTGGTTACTTTGCAGAATAAATCATATTTTTTACTGATGCCAAATGGGTTTTGGAGACCTTTCCTGTTTGCCATTACAATTTGTTTTACGTTTATTAGTCCTCAATTCCTTTTTTACTTATTAGTCTTATTGTTTAACTGAAGGTATTTACACAATTTACTCGATCTATCCACAGAGAAGTTGTCAACAGTAGTACTAACCATTGCCGTAACTCTCGATATAAATTGTATGAAGGAGAGTTAGATTATATAAAATGACAAGGGAGCTGAGTATAATTGCATAACAGATTCGCACTGAAAATTTAAAATAAAATGTCCCCCTAACATTACAGTAGGTATGTATGTCATTCAGTTGTATTATTATTTCATAAATAACTCAAAATCATGAAACGGAACCTATTGTGTAGCGACTGTTACTATGAACTCTGCATCAATGGTTCCACTTCACTTCTCAGCATAGCTCGTGGTCCCCGAGTAAGTATAATTTCTAACGTAAATTTCTGGCTCAACGCGGGCAAAGCGAAAAACGAAACAAAACTGCACGAACACACCTAGTACCTAGAGAAATGAGACGTAGCCATATTGCCACACACAGCTTTTAACCAGCCAGACAGCCGCAATATGGCGAAAGGCCATTTAATTTTTAGTTTTGGACTTCCGTTTCTGTATGGTGTCTTTTTTAGCCCTTTCTCCACGTCCCTGTTTTTAGCTGTCTTCTCTTATGTCACTTGGGGCTGACGTATATTCGTGTTTTACCTCCTCTCGTCTTTGTGTCCTTTAGTTTTGACTTGGTTGCGTATGACCGCAGTTGTTTCTTGCGCCCTAAAGCAAAACAAACAAAACATATTGCGTGTACCAGTCGCACGCGATCCATCAGAAAGGTCTGGGATTTACATGGGACCAACGGTCAGCGACCGACCGCTGCTATTTGCCCACATACGTACGATCTACGAAACCATCGCTCGCCCATGCGATGGATCGCTGCGATCCTTCACTTGTGTGGGAGCCTCAGGGCAGTGCGGCCTCGTGATCTCGGTGTGTGCCCAATTTGAACGATACAAAGCAGGCTAATCTCTTCCTGTCCGTATTTACTGCTCCTCTTCCACAAGAGCTTCAAGTTGTTTCCACTTGTTTGCTATGCATGTATTAAGTTGCTTTGAAGTTGCTTTCTGATGTCCATTCTCGTGCAACAGGTTGCGGAAGTATGATGAGACTGCGGCTCGCATTTTAGCAGTTTGACGGAATATTTTGCTTGCAGCATTTTCAGCTCTTTACAAACAAAATGCATGAGTATTTCACCAAATGGAGGCTAATACCAAATCCCACCAAGACTGAAGACAGCTGTTTTCATTTGAACAACAGAATGGTGGGATATGATCTGAAGGTTCATAAGAATAACAGTCAACTGCGATATCAGCCATATCCAAAGTACCTGGGGGTCACTCTAGATAGGACATTATCCTTCAAAAGACACCTGGAAAATGTATCCAATAAAATAAGCTCACGGAACAGCCTCATTCAGAGGCTCTGCAGCACTAACTGGGGAGCAGCAGCAGTAACACTACGAACCTCTTCACTCGCCTTAGTGTAGTCTGCAGCCGAGTACTGTGCACCAGCGTGGTTAACCAGCAAGCATGTAAACAAGGTGGACACCCAGCTCAACGCTGCTATGAGAACCATAACTGGATGCTTAAAGACTACCCCACTATACTGGCTTCCAACACTTAGTCATATAGCTCCACCCTCCCTGCGAAGACAGGAAGCTCTGATGAAGGAATACACAAAAATAATGAATAACCCCCTACTTCCTATCCATGAAGATATCCCAACTATGGAAAGAACACGACTCCGCTCCAGAAATCCCCCTTTAAGACTGGTCCAACAACTGTCAGTTGCCAACTTCAGCATGGATACTAAATGGCACGAGAGCTGGAGTGATAGTGCCTCCTCTGACAACCGTGGACTTATCTGTCCATCAGAGAAAACTAAGGGCTTTGAACTTCCACGATAGCTATGGAAAAGCCTAAACAGAATCCGAACAGGACATGGACTATGTGCACACAATCTACACAAGTGGGGAAAGCTTCCCAGCCCCAGCTGTGACTGTGTGGCACCTAATCAAACAATATAGCACATCGCCCAGGGCTGTGAATTAAGAGCCTACCAGGGTAGTCGGGCCGACTTCTTCAACGCCACACCGCCCTGCCTCGAATGGATCGCCAATTTGGAGGTCATAATTTGGAGACTTGTGTAACGCAAAATAGCTGCTGTGATGTTACTTTTTATTGTGTTTATGTATTATATTTTATCTGAATAGGTATCCTTCACTTATGTATTTTATAGTGTATTTTATCATATAATTTCATAAAGTAATAAGTGTAAACCATGTGTGTAGCACCATACGTTAAATAAATAAATAAATAAGCTCTTTACTTACGTTCAAACTTAACGTTCGTTAGTCAATGAGGTAATTAACTTCCAATGTACGTGATACAGAATCGAGTTTTCCTTAATCCATCCGAATAGTAGGCGTGTTGAATGCACAGCACTCTCGGTTGTTTAAATGATTGTAGGATTTTCTAACTTATCTAGAATTCTCTTTGTTCAATTCCTTCTTATGTGGTGACCTCGTGCGCCACGTCGAGCACGTGCAGACAATTGTTCTCTTTATCGTATCAATGATTATGTTTTGAGTCGAAATAATTAGAAATTGAGCTCAATCTTCCATGATGCAGTTACATTCCCATGTCACTTATGAATTCATGATCGAAGGTACAATTGCTTACATGCCATTGCACATGAGCCGTGGCGACTGGCGCTAGTTATGTTCCACTTGCGTCGCTGATATCGATACTCGTCTGGTCTTGTACCTCTGACTGTTCCGCCTTTGGTTTTCCGGCTTGGCGTGTGGCCGGGGTCTCTCTTCGGCTCCATCCGCGGTGCCGGAGCCTCGCCATCCTTGTCGTTTGGCCGCGCGCTGGGTGTACGGTGCTGATTAGTCGTGGCCTTTGCGTTCGAAATGGTGGCGGGTTCGTCGTCTCATGCTGGACCTCTTCTCATCGCGTAACTGGAAGCATTAAGTTACGCATGATTCATATTCTGGTGGTAACCGGTGAAGAAGTGTGAGATTTATGGTGGCATGTGGTATCTGCCGGAGATTAGTCAAGGATAGTTCTGAACTTGGTTTAAAATGGTTCAAATGGCTCTGAGCACCATGGGACTTAACTTCTGAGGTCATCAGTCCCCTAGAACTTAGAACTACTTAAACCTAACTAACCTAAGGACATCACACACATCCATGCCCGAGGCAGGATTCGAACCTGCGACCGTAGCGGTCGCGCGGTTCCACACTGAAGCGCCTAGAACTACACGGCCACACCGGCTGGCCTGAACTTGGTTCCACAGTGTCTTATTCATTGAGGCTAATGTACTGCTTATTCTGCTTCAGGGCATGAACAGTGTGTGTTATTTTAAGTGGTTTATATGGAAATTTGTGTCTGTTTCAGGACACACCGCCCGGTCTGAGCTTGGCCTGGACTCTTTACGTGTCCAGCAGCCATAAAATTCAACACAATTGGCTCGGGGTTGACTTAATCACTTTCTCCAGCAGGATTTTGTATAATTATTTCATTCGGGAATTTCCTTAAGCCTACTGTAAGTGGTGCTTTAAATTGTTGCTAACTTCTTAGGAGACTGTTAATTTTCCAGGATCGCTCCGTAAGTATTTGCATTAACTCTTGGGAGCGTAATTATTATTAATTATAATCTTGGCTGTGACTGGAGCTTGCACTTATTGGAATTTATTTGTGCTGCAGGGAAACTTGTTAAGATTATGTTGTGGGTTGGCAGGAGAGCCAACACCGTGATATTAGAGGAAGCCGAAAGGCACGCGTTTTAGCTCACGCAGGCTGGCGTGAGGTCTGGAACAGGACAAGGAAATTAGACTTTAGAAAAACGGACGTAGCTGGTGGAATACTTAACTTCAATGGTAATGGCGCCTTGCTAGGTCGTAGCAATTGACGTAGCTGAAGGCTATGCTAACTATCGTCTCGGCAAATGAGAGCGTATTTTGTCAGTGAACCATCGCTAGCAAAGTCGGTTGTACAACTGGGGCGAGTGCTAGGAAGTCTGTCTAGACCTGCCGTGCGGCGGCGCTCGGTCTGCAATCACTGATAGTGGCGACACGCGGGTCCCACGCATACTAACGGACCGCGGCCGATTTAAAGGCTACCACCTAGCAAGTGTGGTGTCTGGCGGTGACACCACAGATTACTTGTGCGATAGGGGCGGTGCCGTTTACAAATCCTTGTCAGGGCTACTTATACTGGGCCCAGTCGGATTATACATCCGCCAGTTTACGCGATCCTGTACACACGTTTTGGGAAGCGAGAGCTCGCGCTGTCTGTCTTCCGCAGTGTTATTTTTTTAAAGCGCCGCTATGGCCTTAAATGCTGTTGTTTAAAGTAAAGTTGCTATTTTAGAACGATTTTGAGTCATTCCAGTTGTTAAATTAAAAGAGGCTACCCTTTAATAACCTTATTGCTTCTGTAATTTATTTAAACATTATACTAGTGGTTGAGATAACAACCGTCATTGTTATTTAATGTAAATTTTACTTATTTGCATATTGTTTGGGAACGCTGTAACCCTTGCTATCATTCCTGTTTGGTGAGGTTTTCAACTCCGGGTTCTCCTTCTTTGGCCACCTTGTTTTTTAGTATAAGAATTTTTGGAATGTAGACTATTATTATGTGGCCTCTTTAGTTTTATTAAATATTTATTCTCTGTTGTGCACATGATGTTTTGGTAATTTTATGGCTGTTTAAATTTGGCTTGAAGGTTGTATCATTAGTATCTTATCTCGTGGCCATGCAAAGAATGATTGCGTGCGTGTTATAATTGACATTTTCTGCCACCGCTGATTATGGTTCAGTATTCAGATTAATTGTTTAAGAAATCTTAACTGTGTTTAATGTAATTCAGTCTGTGAAAATTAAATGTATGTGTTGTACCAGTAAAAAAAAAGGGGGACAAAGGTCCAAATTAAATTTTTGTATTGCCATTCTTTTGATTCTGTAATTCTGTAATAATGAAAGTTGTTCTCCAGTCAAAATTAAAATTATGTACCAACCACAAGTTTGTCCATCAGCAAAGATCCCTAGCTTCCTATTTCCTTGAGTAGCTGTGTAGTTTGAGAATTAAACTGCTCACACACATTTTGCACTTGGCACTTAACTCTCCCCCGTATTTTGCATTCAGCACAAATGTTAGGCGAAGCGAGGAACAACTCCAGTCAGTATAACATCTGCATTCAGCATAAAATTTTACAGAACTACTGTCGACAAAAACCTTTTGCTGTAAGCTGTATGCTTTACAGGTTAGAAGGTAAGTTTCACAGGCTGCGACATGGTCGCGAATTGAACAATGATCCGCGTATAGAATAAATTTCCTTTGCTTCACGTTTATTGTCACCATTTTTTATGTTTTTTAGACTGATGACAAAAAAATTGTGACTATAGATATGAAGTAAAGGAAATTTATTAGATTGTAAGCGGTTATGTGGAGATTTCAAGACTTATTGTTTACAGTATTATGTTAAACGTGGCTGCATTGGAGCTTTATTTTTCAGGATTTATACTGAAAGGTGTTAAGTTATCCGACGGAGCTACGCACGTGTCTCACATTGACCCTAGTACACTGAAGGGAGGCAAATGTTACAATGCTACTAAACCATATTAAATATTACTACTACAAATTTTATTCAAAGGAAGTTAGTTAATTACAGTTAATGGATCTCCAATGGTATGTTACATACCAAATTAAGTACAAAATATCTTGTTTTATGTACTACTGTAACGATAAATTTTACGAGGGTTTAATAATCTAGAGTTAAAGTGGATCGCATACAGGTTGTCCCGGGAGGAATGATCAACATTCGAAGATATGAGAGGAACGCTCTTTTTTTTTCTTTTTCTTTTTTTTGGTCATCAGTCTACTGACTGGTTTGATGCGGCCCGCCACGAATTCCTTTCCTGTGCTAACCTCTTCATCTAAGAGTAGCACTTGCAACCTACGTCCTCAATTATTTGCTTGACGTATTCCAATCTCTGTCTTCCTCTACAGTTTTTGCCCTCTACAGCTCCCTCTAGTACCGTGGGAGTCATTCCCTGATGTCTTAGCAGATGTCCTATCATCCTGTTCCTTCTCCTTATCAGTGTTATATTCCTTTCCTCTCCGATTCTGCGTAGAACCTCCTCATTCCTTACCTTAACAGTCCACCTAATTTTCAACATTCGTCTATAGCACCACATCTCAAATGCTTCGATTCTCTTCTGTTCCGCTTTTCCCACAGTCCATGTTTCACTACCATACAATGCTGTAGTCCAGACGTACATCCTCAGAAACTTCTTCCTCAAATTAAGGCCGGTATTTGATATTACTAGACTTCTCTTGGCCAGAAATGCCTTTTTTGCCATAGCGAGTCTGCTTTTGATGTCCTCCTTGCTTTACTGCCTAGGTAGCAGAATTCCTTAACTTCATTGACTTCGTGACCATCAATCCTGATGTTAAGTTTCTCGCTGTTCTCATTTCTACTACTTCTCATTACCTTCGTCTTTCTCCGATTTACTCTCAAACCATACTGTGTACTCATTAGACTGTTCATTCCGTTCAGCAGATCATTTAATTCTTCTTCACTTTCACTCAGGATAGCAATGTCATCAGCGAATCGTATCATTGATATCCTTTCACCTTGTATTTTAATTCCACTCCTGAACCTTTCTTTTATTTCCATCATTGCTTCCTCGATGTACAGATTGAAGAGTAGGGGCGAAAGGCTTGTCTTACACCCTTCTTAATACGAGCCCTTCGTTCTTGATCGTCCACTCTTATTATTCCCTCTTGGTTGTTGTACATATTGTATATGACCCGTCTCTCCCTATAGCTTACCCCTACTTTTTTCAGAATCTCGAACAGCTTGCACCATTTTATTGTCGAACGCTTTTTCCAGGTCGACAAATCCTATGAAAGTGTCTTGATTTTTCTTTAGCCTTGCTTCCATTATTAGCCGTAACGTCATAATTGTCTCTCTCGTCCATTTACTTTTCCTAAAGCCAAACTGATCGTCACCTAGCGCATTCTCAATTTTCTTTTCCATTCTTCTGTATATTATTCTTGTAAGCAGCTTCGATGCATGAGCTGTTAAGCTGATTGTGCGATAATTCTCACACTTGTCAGCTCTTGCCGTCTTCGGAACTGTGTGGATGATGCTTTTCTCAAAGTCAGATGGTATATCGCCAGACTCGTATATTCTACACACCAACGTGAATAGTCGTTTTGTTGCCACTTTCCCCAATGATTGTAGAAATTCTGATGGAATGTTATCTATCCCTTCTGCCTTATTTGACCGTAAGTCCTCCAAAGCTCTTTTAAATTCCGTTTCTAATACTGGATCCCCTATCTCTTCTAAATCGACTCCTGTTTCTTCCTCTATCACATCAGACAAATCTTCACCCTCATAGAGGCTTTCAATGTATTCTTTCCACCTATCTGCTCTCTCCTCTGCATTTAACAGTGGAATTCCCGTTGCACTCTTAATGTTACCACCGTTGCTTTTAATGTCACCAAATGTTGTTTTGACTTTCCTGTATGCTGAGTCTGTCCTTCCGACAATAATATCTTATTTGATGTCTTCACATTTTTCCTGCAGCCATTTCGTCTTAGCTTCCCTGCACTTCCTATTTATTTCATTCCTCAGCGACTTGTATTTCTGTATTCCTGATTTTCACGGAACATGTTTGTACTTCCTCCTTTCATCAATCAACTGAAGTATTTCTTCTGTTACCCATGGTTTCTTCGCAGCTACCTTCTTTGTACCTATGTTTTCCTTCCCAACTTCTGTGATGGCCCCTTTTTTGAGATGTCCATTCCTCTTCAACTGTACTGCCTACTGCGCTATTCCTTATTGCTGTATCTATAGCGTTAGAGAACTTCAAACGTATCTCGTGATTCCTTAGTACTTCCGTATCTCACTTCTTTGCATATTGATTCTTCCTGGCTAATGTCTTGAACTTCAGCCTACTCTTCATCACTACTATATTGTGATCTGAGTCTATATCTGGTCGTGGGTACGCCTTACAATCCAGTATCTGATTTCGGAATCTCTGTCTGACCATGATGTAATCTAATTGAAATCTTCCCGTATCTCCCGGCCTTTTCCAAGTATACCTCCTCCTCTTGTGATTCTTGAACAGGGTATTCGCTGTTACTAGCTGAAACTTGTTACAGAACTCAATTAGTCTTTCTAGATGTATGCCCTATTGTGCAGTTTCTGAGACACAAGACATTTAATGTATGTTTGTTTTTGGGCTAGTGGTGAGCACTTAAGTATCTTACTCATCTAACCTCTTTATCGTTTTATTTTAGCCCATCCCACCTCGTTGATTTCAACCTCTTTGCTCGGGATGTCTTTCTTGAATGTGCAGTTGTCCATGACGTGTTGCGAGTGAAGTAGTGCGAGGGATTTTGAGTGTATCAGAGGGAAACATCGGTTAACTGTGTATCTACGCGCCTGGCTAAAATGCCCCACATCTATGTTAGTAAAGAATATGTAGATATGGTGTATGTTTACGGCTTCTGCCATGCTGGTACTCCTGCCGCTGTCGAAGGGCACCATCGGCGCTTTCAGACAAATCGAATTGCTGATCGTAGTGTATTCACCACAGTTTTCAGCACACTACGTGAAAGAGGTATTCTTCCAAGTTCCCATTTTTCTTCTGAATGTATAGTCCAATAATCTAGGCAGGAACAACAATACATTTTTCAGATGCAAATCAAGTGTTCTTCCTGGGAAAGCATTCGGAATAGAACACATGTTCACAGCAACTTTTTTCCTTCGGATGATCGATCATGCATATCCCTGAATATTGACCATTCCTCCTAGACGCCCTGTATACGTTCTCCGAATCAGTAACAAAAATGCTGGAAGCTGTGATAATAAAATCCACTCAAACATTCATTTATGCGCGCATTTCTTTCCGTTGTATTCAATAAGCACTAACTACTTTTCAATATGTTTTTGAAATATGGTCATATAGCGATATAAATAATTGCCTAGATCAGAGTTTCATGTAGAAAGGGACACTTATTCAGACTGTTTCATCTGGAGAAATACTTTCGTGTACGCAGAACAATACGCGAAAGAGTAGTTGACTGACAAAGTGAGGCTGATTACTCTTGTTAAGACTATTTTCTGAGTGTAACAGTGCAGTAAATTAATTAAGATCCTCCAATAAATGTTTCCCAATTAATCATAAGAGCAATAGTAGTACGTCGCTTAGTGTGTCTCGTGGATAGAGAATGCATGGCTTTCGGCCACGGCAGCGAGAGAGACGAGGCACAGAAACATTTCCATCGTATAGTGTCATCAGAAACGTCAATAACATGAAGCAGGTAAGAGTATGGAACTCAAATCTCCCTGCGTTTACTCTCCTGGCTAAGTCGTTTCTTTACTACCATTTACGAATGCTTTGACACATACTGCGTGAAAGGAGTTAACGGCAAGACACTGGACTCACATTCGGAAGAGAGGAGGTTCAACTCCCCGTTGGGCCATCATGATTCAGGTTTTGCGTGTTCTCTAAATCGCTTGGGGCATATACCAGGATGTTTCCACTTAATAGGACAGGACCGGTTAGTTTCCGCATAAGCTCCAGTTTCTTTGATTTTATAGTCGTGGTCGTTTCGCGAGGAGGAAATAGTATGTTGTGACACTTTATGCTGTCAGAATTTCTACGTAACCGAGTTCGTGGTAGACACGAGTTTGACGAGCACCACCATAATGCTCTCGCCCTTGCTAAACGAGCGTGATCTATTAATCCAATCTGGTTAGATCCGAGACAGACTACAGCTACACGGGAATCGATCGAACGAGCCACATCCTTCGTCGATTGATTATGTTTCTTTGCTATTCTTCCATTGAATCTCAGTATAGAAAGCGCTACTTTTCAGTGGTCCTTCGACTTCCGGACGGTACGGACTGCTACACCTACGTGTAGATCTGTTAAACCATTTATATATATTTGTATGTCCCTCCAGTCCGAAATTTGTGGGAACTGCGTGGCCGGCGCCTAGACATCTTGTGCCACATGCTTCCGGAGTCCTCCCAAGGATTTGTCGAATACATGGCACGTAGAATCGATGCTTTATTACGGTCCCAAAGCAGACCAACACGCTATTAAGCAGTTGGTAATAATGATTTAGCTCAAGGATTTAGCCAGCAGCCGTAAAAAGCTTAACAACCAATGAAATTCAGTTTAAGAGAAGCCTAAAGGATTTATTGGTGGCCAACTCCTTCTACTCCATTGATGAATTTCTTAGTAAAACCAACTGATTTGTATATAAGTACAACATAACTTCTGCACAATTTCAGTGCAGTAATGTGTTCACTGAAAATTTGTGTGTCTGTGTGTGTGTGTGTGTGTGTGTGTGTGTGTGTGTGGTTGTGTGTAAGTATAATCTAACTTCTGCACCATTTCAGTGCAGTAATGTGTTCATTGTAAATAAGCATTTCAGTAGTTGTATTACATGTTTATTACCTTATAAATAAATAAAAACTTTTTTATTTTAAATTCAGTGCATTAGTATTTGTAAAATGACTCTTAGTGTTCATTAAAATATGACGATCATTCCACTTGGGACCTGTGGAATCGTACATTAGCTTATTTGTTTTAGTTGTAAATATTTGTCATGTATTGTTGTTTTTCTGACATGTTCCACATCCTGGAGGACCTCCTCACTACGGATCAATTGGAATGAAAGTAAATCTAATCTAATCTAATCTACAAACGAAAAGGACGAGTAGAGGACAATGAAACGAGCAAATAATCTTAAGAAAGGCCCGGTAACCAAAGGGATCCCCGACACAAACTATGCACACGTGCAGCCATGCCAATGTCACTACTCACATAATTATGTTCCAGACACCAGATCCCACAGCGAACAATAAACTCAGTGTGCACGTGTGTCTTCTAAAGTGGTTGCCGTAGCTCCACACATTTTTTCAAATGAACGAATGACTGGCCTACACTTCACGTACGGATGTGCTAATGGCGATGCACGGGAGGCAGTACGACTGTACCGCGAAGCGTATCCTCAGAGAAGACAGCCAGACAACAGAGTGCTTATTAAGTCCCATCAGCGCCGGCGCGAGTCCACTTCATGCAACATGCAGCTAGACGAAGAGCGAATAGAGGAGTATGTGTAACAACAAGCGGATACAGCGCCGAGTGCAAGCACGAGGACTGCTGCAGCAGAGTGCGTTTCTCCAATGACCTTACGGCGTATATTCTATGAGGGACAGTTGTACCCATATCACGTAAAAAGTATGCAAACCCTGGCAGCAAGTGACTTTACAGCCTGGGTTGCCTTTTGCCATGCATCCGTACATAGTGTGGGTATGGTAGACAGTTCTTCGTGCACTTGTTATTTACAGACGAAGCCTGCTTTACCCGATACAGTATTACGAACACCCACAAAACACATGGTTGGGCTTATGAGAACCCTCATGCTGCCATTGAGACGAAGCATCAGTGGAGATTTTTCATTAACATTTGCCCCCTGGTGTCGTTGGTGATCTGTTGAGCTGGTGACATTTCCTATCTGGCCGAATTACTGTACCTGTGTACTTTCATTTTCTGCAACGCAAGCTAATCGACATTTTGGGTGATGTTCGTTGTGGTGAAAGGATTCGTTCATGTTACATGCATGATGGTGCACTGGCACATTTCCATGCGGCTTTTAGAGAATACGTAGCATGAGTCTTGACTAGAAGTGTATCAGTCCTGATTTGCCAGTACCATGGGTCCCCCGACGTTAACCTTTATTGGACTTTTTTGTGAGGCAATGTTTAAAAGCTGTTGGTAGTATCGACGAATTCCTGGAATGAGTTGTGGGTGGTTGTCAGTGCTTTCAAGACACGTCTGTGATACTTGTACCTGTATGGGCATCGATGAGGTGAGTTGTTGAAACCTGCCTCCACATGAACAGTGATCGTGTGGAACAATTGTTATACATTGTTCGTCCTCAAGAGAACATCTGTAGTTGGGATCCTTGGTGGAGTGGGGGTCTGTTATATGGTATTCACGTACTCGTTGGTATTATCTCGTATCGAAGAAACTATTGATTTCCAGACCTATGTTTATTAGAATTATTTCCTTGTTTCTTTGTCCTCTAATTAGGAACGGGAAAAAAGTGAAACTGGTATTTGGTTCGGTATTCCTTTGGTCTGTGTTACAACAGGTCTGTTTTATTTATAACTAATAGCTGATAACTATTAGTTATCCATAGCAGCAGTTTTTAAACAAACTTTTTAAAGGAAACGATTAATTTTTAATCATAAAATCTGTATTGTATTTAAATAACAATGCCAACAGAAACGAAAAAAAAACGGTTCTAACGGCTCTGAGCACAATGCGACTTAACATCTGAGGTCATCAGTCCCCTAGACTTAGAACTACTTAAACCTAACTAACCTAAGGACATCACACACATCCATGCCCGAAGCAGGATTCGAACCTGCGACTGTAGCAGCAGCGCGGTTCCGGACTGAAGCGCCACATCGGACGACGCAGATTTTGGTTTGAAGGGCATTTGCTACGTACAATATTGCAGTATGGCCTACACTGAATAGACATACGGCGAAATTTGAAGCAAAGTTGACAATTTCGCTTCAGATGGATATTATTTTTGGAGCGTATCTCCAAATGTGACTGTGCAAACTTTTGTTGATGTTTTGAGCAAAACAGCCCAAACAAAGCTCCAGGAAAACAGAGTTTCTCAAATCGGTATCAATAGGGAGCCTGAGCGCGGAACCGGTTCTCTAACGTCCAAACGTGTGTAACGTCCCCTCTGAAAAATTATGAATGACAGTGCTGGAAAACTTGTACGTTTTTTGATTCTGATCATCACTAAACTAACACACAATAATTTTAGCACAACACAACCTGACTTCAATAATCTCTACAAAGAATGTCCCTGACTAACTATAACCTATAGCTTTCATGAATCATCTCACAAAAATCTTCGTTACTCGAACTACCGCAATACAACGAGCCCCAATACTGCCAGCTAAATAAAAGATTCTACCTACTGTAGGCAATAACTACTGATAGGCATAGTTAGCAAATGAAAGATCTTGATAGAAAACAAACAATGAATTTACCTTAACAGCGTTCTACAGTCATATCCAAATGAATTTACCTTAATAGCGTTCTCCAGTCATATCCAAATAAACAAATTTCCTTTTTCTGTTGGATACTCCTCCACATCGTCCTGTAGTGTAATAAATACGTAATGTACTGAATCGACTGTGAGAAAGCTAAGTGGCAAAGACGTTATTGAGAGACTCTATGATAATTATATCACTGACTCGGAATATTACTCTCTCTGTGGTTTACTCACAACTAAGGATAAGTAGAGTTTTCTGTTCGCTTCTTCTGATGTTATGTGGAGAATTGTACAAGAGACACAATAAACCGATACTATTTCATGAGAACAAAGGTGAGCGTCACGACCTTTATTAGTATTTTTGGAAGTATTGAAATAGCAGAATTGTTTCAGATTGAATGCGAAGTGTCCGGGAAGAGACGTGGACAACAGCACTCGAACCTGCAATCTCATGTATGAATAGTTGCTAAAAATATCCAGCCGTCTCTTCCAAGACCCTTCATACGCGCAACAAACAGTAATTCTTTTAACAGCACTATCAGAGACAATTATTAGCACGTTGTTACGACCTTTTACTGCGAACATAATACATCGACAACAGACAAACAAAAAAATAGACAAACACATAAAAGAATGTACCACAGTCCGCTTAAAACTCTGGCATCTCTCTCCCCACATCCACCACTGCCGGCGACTCACCTCCAACTGAACAACGCTACGCGCTGTTCACATCCAACTGCCCAACACTACACAAGCGAATATTCCAACAGAGAGTCCATCCAGCCACAGACTGCACACAGCGCAGTCAGCGATTTTCATACAGAGCACTACGTGGCGTTACCGACAAAAAATCCTGAACAGCCTTACTTACTCGTGCCGTGCACGTTCGGCTTCAAACGCTCACAGAATCGTTACGTTTTTGGAGTTGTCGCATAATGTTTTGGGGCATAATTCGTCAATATACGTACATTCCAATTCCGTAATAAAAGAAATTTCGAGTTTTTTCGACTGTCACCCTGTCGTTCCCCCTTAACAGTCAGGTTAAACTCTTGTAAAAAAAAAAAAAAAAACGATATAACCGAAAACCGGTTGTTTCAGCGATAACCGCCGTCCCCACCTTTACTCACCCTTTCGTTTGTGTCTACAGGGTGAAAAGTATTTAAACCGACACACTCTGGGAGCTTGTAGGGGACATCAAAACAAATAATTTTCCCTAATGTCATTTTTTCCTATGAGGAGTATTTAAACCGGTAGAGGAAGATTTCTCTGGCGGCAAAGTAATTAAACCAACAAACACTTTTCCATTTTTTATCACCAAGAGACAACAAATCAACACAATCCAATTTCAATTACAGTAGATTTTCAAAAATTCCTCCATTGACACGTAAACAAAAGTAATGCCGTCGAATAATGTTCTGTCTGACACGGGCAAAAACCCCAGGAGTATCCTGAATTGTTCCTGCTGCTGCTACTATCCGGGCAACCACATACACTTCTGATGCAACAGTAGTTGCGTAAACAAGGTTGTGCATCTCTCCTCACACTGAAAAGTCCAGAGGGGACATATCTGGGGATCGAGCAGGCCATGGTACAGGACCACCTCTGCCAATCCACGTTTCTGGGAACCGTCGGTCCAGGAATCGACGCACACGACGACTGAAAAGTGCCGGCGCCCCGTCATGTTGGAACCACACGCGTTGTTTTGTAGGGAGCGGGACGTCTTCCAGCAATTCTGGCAATGCTCTGGAGAGAAAATTGTAATAGTGCCTGCCATGTAATGGCCTAGGTAGCAGATACGCGCAATTAAACAGTTCCCAACAACACCGACCCACACATTAACGAAGAACCGCACTTGATGAGCGCTAGTAACTGTGGCATGTGGGTCATCCTCACTCCAAACATGAGAATTGTGCAAGTTGAATACTCCATCACGCCCGAACTGTGCTTAATCGGTAAACAACACAGAGGATGGATATGTAGGATGCATTTCACACTGTTCCAGGTACCACTGCGAAAACTGTGCTCTGGGTGGATAATCAAGTGGTTCCAAGTTGTGGACACGCTGTAAGTGAAATGGACGTAACAATTGCTCCCGAAGGACTGTTCTTACATTCGTCTGATTCGTCCCCTCGTTATTTGCAATTTCATGAGTGCTGATTGAAGGATCCCGCTCCACATGCTGGAAGACAGCTTCCTCAAATTGCACCGTTCTTACCGTGCGACGGCCTCCCTGTCCAGGTAATCAGCTAAGTGACCCGGTCTCAAGCAGACGTTGGTACACAGCAGCAAAGGTTGTATGATGCGGGATACGACGATTAGGATACTGTTGTTGATAAACGCGCTGTGCAGCTCGTCCGTTGTGGTGCGCTACGTAGCACGCACCAACCATATCAGCATACTCACTCCAGGTGTATCGCTCCATTAGCATACAGAGACAATGCACTACTAGATTGGTGGACAGCAGTTGCCTACAACTGAAGAGCGTAATACGACCTCTAACAACTGAAGAGCGTAATACGGCCTCCACCGGTTTAAATAATCCTTATAGGAAAAAATGACATTAGGGAAAAATATTTGTTTTGATGTCCCCTACAACCTCCCAGAGTTTGTCGGTTTAAATACTTTTCAGCTGCATAATAGAGAAACACCTTGTTTGTGTATTAGTGACGGCAGCTTGCGTGTCCCCACAGTGGCGCCTCAGCTGCCGCGCTGCCGGCTGAAGGCCGCGTCTCCGGGGGTTGTTGACACGGCTCGCCGGTGCGTCCGCCGCTGCCGCTGGGCGCTCCACTTGGGCCGCACTTGCGAAAACGCGGCGTGCAAGCGGCGGCCTTCCGGCCGGCACGGCGCGCGGGCTCGCCGTAAACAAAGCGGCCACTTTCGCCGCATCACCGCCTCAGCGCCTTTCGACACGGCCGCCTGTTGCCATAGGCCGCCACCGACACCGCCCTACTTACGGGACGGCTCACGCTCTGACACCTCACCATGAGCACGCGCTAGGCTGTAGACAGCTTGTTTCCTCACCTGTCCGTCAGTAGAGGCAAACCTGTGTCCGGAGTCACGACGTGGAAGCGAACATCTGCCTCCCCCAAGCACTCCCCATTCAAACAACAAACATGCCTGTATCAATCAGACCATTGTAGAATGTTTAACAAATGAAAATAAAATAATAATATGTTGTTGCTGTTGTTGTGGTCTTCAGTCCTGAGACTCGTTTCCTGCAGCTCTCCATGCTACTCTATCCTGTGCAAGCTTCTTCATCTCCCAGTACCTACTGCAACCTACATACTTCTTAATCTGCTTAGTGTATTCATCTCTTGCTCTCCCTCTACGATTTTTACCCTCCACGCTTCCCCCAGTACTAAATTGGTGATCCCTTGATGCCTCAGGACATGTCCTACCAACCGACCCCTTCTTCTAGTCAAATAGTGCCATAAACTTCTCACCTCCCCTATCTTATTCAATACCTCCTCATTAGTTACGTGATCTACCCATCTAATCTTCAGCATTCTTCTGTAGCACCACATTTCGAAACCTTCTATTCTCTTCTTCTCCGTACTATTTATCGTCCATGTTTCACTTCCATACATGGCTACACTCCATACAAATACTTTCAGAAACGACTTACTGACTCTTAAATCTATACTCGATGTTAACAAATTTCTCTTCTTCAGAAATGCTTTCCTTGCCATAGCCAGTCTACATTTTATATCCTCTCTACTTCGACCATCATCAGTTATTTTGCTCCCCAAATAGTAAAACTCCTTTACTACTTTAAGTGTCTCATTTCCTAATCTAATTCCCTCAGCATCACCCGACTTAATTCGACTACATTCCATTATCATTGTTTTGCTTTTGTTGATGATCATCTTATACCCTCCTTTCAAGACACTGTCCAATCCGTTCAACTGCTCTTCCATGTCCTTTGCTGTCTCTGACAGAGTTACAATGTCATCAGCGAACCTTAAAGCTTTTATTTCTTCTCCATGGATTTTAATACCTACTCCGAATTTTTCTTTTGTTTCCTTTACTGCTTGCTCGATATACAGATTGAATAACATCGGGGAGAGGCTACAACCCTGTGTCACTCCCTTCCCAATCACCGCTTCCCTTTGATGCCCCTCGACTCTTATAACTGCCATCTGGTTTGTGTACAAATTGTAAATAGCTTTTCGCTCCCTGTATTTTACCCCTGCCACCTTCAGAATTTGAAAGGGAGTATTCCAGTCAACATTGTCAAAAGCTTTCTCTAAGTCTACAAATGCTAGAAACGTAGGTTTGCCTTTCCTTGATCTAGCTTCTAAGATATGTCGTAAGGTCAGTATTGCCTCACGTGTTCCGATATTTCTACGGAATCCAAACTGATCTTCCCCGAGGTCAGCTTCTACTAGTTTTTCCACTCGTCTGTAAAGAATTCGCGTTAGTATTTTGCAGCCGTGACTTATTAAACTGATAGTTCGCTAATTTTCACATCTGTCAACACCTGCTTTCTTTGGGATTGGAATTATTATATTCTTCCTGAAGTCTGAGGGTATTTCGTCTGTCTAATACATCTTGCTCACCAGATGGTAGAGTTTTGTCAGGACTGGCTCTCCCAAGACTGTCTGTAGTTCTAATGGAATGTTGTCTACTCCCGGAGCCTTGTTTCGACTCAGGTTTTTCAGTGCTCTGTCAAACTCTTCACGCAGTATCATATCTCCCATTTCATCTTCATCTACATCCACTTCCATTTCCATAATATTGTCCTCAAGTACATCGCCCTTGTATAGATCCTCTATATACTCCTTCCACCTTTCTGCTTTCCCTTCTTTGCTTAGAACTGCGTTTCCATCTGAGCTCTTGATATTCATAGAAGTGGTTCTCTTTTCTCCAAAGGTCTCTTTCATTTTCCTGTAGGCAGTATCTATCTTACCCCTAGTGAGATAAGCCTCTACATCCTTACATTTGTCCTCTAGCCATCCCTCCTAAGCCATTTTGCACTTCCTGTCGATCTCACTTTTGAGACGTTTGTATTCCTTTTTGCTGCTTCATTTACTGCATTTTTATATTTTCTCCTTTCATCAATTAAATTCATTATTTCTTCTGTTACCCATGGATTTCTACTAGCCCTCGTCTTTTTACCTACTTGATCCTCTGCTGCCTTCACTACTTCATCCCTCAGAGCTACCCATTCTTCTTCTACTGTATTTCTTTCCCCCATTCTTGTCAATTGTTCCCTCATGCTCTCCCTGAAACTCTGTACAACCTCTGGTTTAGTCAGTTTATCCAGGTCCCATCTCCTTAAATAATATAATAATAATAATAATAAATTGTAATAATAATAATTGTTTGCATAAGTAATTGAGACATTAAAGTTTGTTTCGCCTTTAAGATTGGAATTGAATTTCTTAATGTTTGATAAAATCTTACGTAACATTGTTCATTGAGGTCACACAATAAAGTAAATGCAATTTACGCCGTGAATTTATCGAGCTTCGCACGTCCGAAGATGTACGGAACGTAGCCAGCGCTCATTATATATTTTTTGTAGACTAAGTCTGATATCTTACCTCAGCTTCAATCATGACAATGGGGTGACTAAAACTATTAAAACAGAGAAAAGCATACGATTAAATAAAACCTGTATTCATTTCAACATATACGATATGAATGACACTTACGTAAAATTCTAGGTAAATAATTGCAGATAATTCACAAATGAGAGCGACTTATTAATTCTTTGCCTCTTTTCTGCAAATAAGTATCAATATGGCTAACTGTGGAGCCACGCAAAATATTACGTCCTTCTAGGACAACGTATGACATAAGAGTGCTGATGCCTACTGGCTGCGACAAGAGAGCGGTGTTAATTCCTTTGTTTTGCTTTATCTTGTCTTAAAAATCGATACATATAATCTAAGTTCAGTAAATTAAATATCGTCTGTGCTCGAGTGCAAATGGTTCCTTAAAAATGCCATTACTGTACGAGGTCTGTTCAGAAAATTCCGGAGCTTTGTCCACAGAATTTTTGTACGCTTACCTTTTGCTTATTGTGCATGGTCTTGTTGAAATGGTTCAAATGGCTCTGAGCACTAAGGGACTTAACATCTGAGGTCATCAGTCCCATAGAACTTAGAACTACTTAAAGCTAACTAACCTAAGGTCATCACACACATCCATGCCGGAGGCAGGATTCGAACCTGCGACCGTAGCCTGGAAACCGCTCGGCCACACCAGCCGGCCATGGTCTTGTTCGAAATACTCTCCTTCATAATTGATACACCGCACCAAACCCCGTTTCCACTTCCGGAAGCAGTCCGAAGCGCTGTTTGCGAAATTTCTTTTGTTTCGCCTATCGTTGCATATCTTCGTCCTTTCAACAGGATTTTCAACTTTGAAATTAGAAGAAAAGTTCGAAGGGGCCAGGACTAGAGAGTACGTAGGAGGACGCAGCATAATGATTTCGTTTTCTGTGCTTCAACAAGGATGAATGTAGGGAAGCTTTATCGTGATGCAAGAGGCATGAATTACCTCGCCACAGTCCATGCCGATTCCTTCCCACATTTTCTCGCAGGCCTCGCAACACGTCACTATAGTACAATCGATTAACAGTTCGTCGCTATGGCACGAATTCATGATGAACTAGTCCTTCAAAGAAAACTATGAGCATGGCCTTGACATTTGACCTGATCTCACGATATTTTTATGGTCGTTGAGAACCATTCCCAATCCATTCTGGAGACTGAACCTTGATCTCAACATCACAACGGCAGATCCACGTCTCATCACCAGTTATGATTCTCTTAAGGAATATCTCGCTCTCATCAGCGCGATCCAAAAGTTCTTCACAGATTCCGAGGCGGTCTTTCTGATCTTGACTCTTGTCTCGTGTAACGAACTCTGCAGCATCACGATGCATTCCAAGATGCTGTTTCAGGACTTTAGGACACGATCCAGCTGAAACGATACCTTCTTGTGCGCTCTCTCGGACAGTCAGTCTGCGATTGGCACACACTATTCCACTGACGTTTGTAACGGGACATCCTCCTCTAGCGTTACTTTTGCTCAACAGTAATTGTCGATACCATTTTCGAATTTTGTACAGGTCAGTATTATCTGGATTGCCCTTCTGAAAACTTTCATATAGTTTTATACATACTATGTTATATTTCAAGCTAAAATTTATGGAAAGGAATTATTTTACAAAATATTTTAGTTTCGATGTTATAATTGATAAGCACTAGTTCTGAATGTACAGTTAATTTTTTAGAAACATTTGAAATTACGGATTATTTGCACACTTAAAATTTCTATTATTAATTACACTATCCTGTACTGTTTAATATGTTTATTTCTGGACTCCGCAGAGCGTGAGAACGTAAGCTTGCCTCTGATATGACCGGGCGTATTTTTGCACAACAGCTGCGTACAATGTAATTTCGGCTTTGTTAATGTGAAAAATCAAAACACTGTATGATACACTAAAATGTGAAAAAATCACAGAAAAACGTATTGATGTAAAAAAAAATATATTCTGCAACAACAGACTTCCAACTTATTTAGTTCAAACCAACCGTGAGACCGGATGTTAGAATTTCAGCTTCAAGAATCAGAGATCTCTTGACAACAACTGCAGCGATCTCAGCATGACAAGCTAAGTAAACTTGAAAGTTTGTTATAATCTTCGCTCCTCTCAAATCTTTATAAAAGACTTTGCTTATTAATTACTTGGACTGGGCGTTGTTTAATGTGGACAATAGATGGAAGAAGGAAGGAGGGGGGAGATTACACGTTCCTTACACGAGCGTCGGCGCTAGACGTCGAAGGGCGTCATGAACGAGGGTCACCTTTAACTTCCGTCCGGCCATTTTTAAACCGTGTTAACCATTCGTAACACCGAGTACGGCTTAAGCACTCATCACCGTAGGTTGCCTAAATCATTTTGTGTGTCTCTGTAAAGGTCTCCTTGAGTTTCACGTAAAATTTAATGCAGACGCGTTGCTCCTGTAACTCTGCCATCTCGCAATTCACTAACTGTGCGACACAATGTTCTACTCAATGCGGCACTGAACGATGACTAACGGACATATAACAATGAAACTACCGGCAGTTACACATTAACACAGGCTTGCGCAGGGATGTCAACCGCATTTCGCTCCAACACACCATTGGCCCGACATGACGATGTTACGGAATTTCTTGAGCAGACCTCGATACATTTTACGCTCGCGTACTGAAAGTAGCTCCTTCACTACAATCGCAGTTATTTTAGGCATTTCGTATAGTGTTATTATGGGCCTGTGCGCTTTAGTACTCTGATCTACGCAACTCATTCGGTAAAAAGGGAAACCGAAAATTGTTAATTTGTAATTATATTACATAAAAAAATTTTTGTACGTCCGTCTGGGTGTTAAATCCATTTTCTCAGTAACTGCTATAGGCATCAAGCTGAAATTTATACGTTTTTCATATTAGGTGCATTGTGCTGCCAGGTACTCCATATCAGCGTCCTCAGTAGTCACTAGGCATCGTGACAGAGCAGAATGGGACGCACCATGGTACTCTCGGACTTCGAACGTGGTCAGGTGACTGGGTGTCACTTGTGACATACGTCTGCACGCGAGATTTCCACACTCCTAAACATCCCTAGGTCCACTGTTTCCGATGTGATAGTGAACTGGAAACGTGAAGGGACACGTACAGCACAAAAGCGTGGCCGACCGCGTCTATTGACTGACAGAGACGGCCGACAGTTGACGAAGGTTGTAATGTGTAATAGGCAGACATCTGTCCAGACCATCACACAGGAATTCCAAACTGCAACAGGATCGACTGCAAGTACTATGACAGTTAGGCGGGAGGTGAGAAAACTTAGATATCATGATCGAGCGGCTGCTCATAAGCCACACATCATGCCTCTAAATGCCAAACGACGTCCCGCTTGATGTAAGGAGCGTAAACATTGGACGATTCAACAGTGTAAAAACGTTGTGTGGAGTGACGAATCACGGTACACAATGTGGCGATCCGGTGGCAGGATGTGGGTATGGCGAATGCCAGGTGAACTTCATCTGACAGCGTGTGTAGTGCCAAAAGTAAAATTCGGAGGCGGTGGTGTTATGGTGTGATCGTGTTTTTCATGGAGGGGCTTGCACCCTTTGTTGTTTTGTATGGCACTATCAAAGCACAGGCCTACATTGATGTTTTAAGCACCTTCTCGCTTCCCATTGTTGAAGAGCAATCCGGGAATGGTGAATGCATATTTCAACGCGATCGATCTCCTGTTTATAATGCACGGCCTGTGGCGGAGTGGTTGCACGACAATATCATTCCTGTAATGGACTGGCCTGCACAGAGTCCTGACCTGAATCCTACATAACACCTTTGGGATGTTTTGGAACACCGACTCCGTGCCAGGCCTCACCGACCGACGTCGATACCTCTCCTCGGTGCAGCAATCCGTGAAGAATGGGCTGCCCTTTCCCAAGAAATCTTCCAGCACCAGATTGAACGCATTAAATATGGCAACATTTCTATACGTCTTTCTTGCATTCACAGCGCCAGATTTTCACCTGGTGGTTAAAATTGGAACTAATTATTTTCCAACGTAAATCGCCTCTTCATTAACGCGTTAGCATATATATATAGTATAATGAGCCTAGTGTTTTTAAAACACCTTCCGAAACTAGGGTGGAAGGTATGCGTGGGTGACTGATATATAAATTTTTATTACTGTTATAAATTTTTAAATCTATGCAATAGTCACCCACACTATCAGCTCATTTTTTATAATCTTATTATTATTTTAAGTAAACAGATGATGGGGGAAATTAGATTAAGGAAAAGTAAAGTAAGTTTACACTTTAATATTTATTTTAAAATTCATCAAACGGATAACACATGCTAAGTCTGTCTCAAAGCTGGTGCCTTATTTACTATTGTAAATTAATTAAGAAAAGTGTTACTCAGAGGGGGTTCAATTAGCATAAAACGTGACTTTCAAAGAATAAGAAACAGAAAGAATAGGAAGCAGGATGGGAACCGCATTCAAACTCGCACACAAAGATAATTCAAAGGTACACAAAAAAGGAACTGAACCATAACCAATCCATTCTATTTAGGCAAAGAAATTCCGCTCCTGGCGTAATCGTATTCCCAGTGGATAACCTCAGACTGGTAATGGAAGTTGAGACAAAGATCACGTGGTTCGATATAACCACAGTCTTCCCAAAATGCTCTGTAAGAATCTTTCTAGAAATTGTGAAATAGGAAAACTCCTCGCGATAGCGATTAATTAAGTTTGAATACGCGAAATGAAATAGGAAAACTGCTCGTGATAGCGATTAATTAAGTTTGAATACGCGAAATATTGTGCACAAGAGTAGCTGAGGGCTAGTTTTGTTACTACAGCACATGTCCCACGTGCACAAGTACATTTACAGAAAATACGTCATTCTACAACGATTTTAATGAAGAAATCAAATCCAAACACGTTAGTTACAGAAAACTTGCGAACTGCGTTAATAACGCCGTAGTATTGACCTGATGGCTCGTTAAACCATTTTTACGAGCACGTGGTACTGTTACTACAAAGGACACACCACATAGGTTGAACACAAAGAGGAATTATTAATTTGAAGAATTTCAACTGGAGAAAATCTTACAATCACACGCACATTCACAATGAAGAGCGATGTTGTTAATTACAATTACGCCTCATGACTTAGCGTACTTCCACTTTCCTTTATTGGAGTGGAAACAAAGTAATTACCGCAGTAAAGTCCGAAACCAACACAGAAATCGCACTGCATCCCTATTTAAAATAATATAAAAATATTTTCAGTATAAATCTGTAAGAAAAGTAATTAATATTTCAGTTACGCTGAAAACTTAAGAATTTCATTGTGCTTCGGACTCATCAAACACGCGCTTATCCGACGGTGTTACCACTTGAAAAACTGCCCAGAGACTAGCTAGCGTGGGTCCCGTCCGAGGGTATCTCACAGATACACTAGGAAACAACCAGAGAGGTAGCTTCCTTTGCCAACTTGACAAGGGACGGACAGAACCACACCAAGAAGAGAAACCTTTTTGCCTTAGGAGTCGTATCTATCTACTCAACGTTGGTACTGCTGTTCTCTAGCAGACAGAACTTCTATGCCACCATCGAGCATGTAACTACAAATACATTCATTCATCCTTTCACACCAGAAGGGAAGGCGATAATAATAATGTCGCGTGACGAGGGCCTCCCGTCGGGTAGACCGATCGCCTGGTGCAAGTCTTTCGATTTGACGCCACTGTGGCGACTTGCGCGTCGATGGGGATGAAATGATGATGATTAGGACAACACAACACCCAGTCCCTTAGTGGAGAAAGTCTCCGACCCAGCCGGGAATCGAATCCGGGCCCATAGGATTGCCGGTCTGTCGCGCTGACCAGTCAGCTACCGGGGGCGGGCGGAACGGAGACGACAATATCTTGGAAGAACATCATATACACTACGTAAAGTAGGCGGATGTGGGTTTCATAGGAAAAACTGTATGATACGAATTACGCATAAAATTGTGTTTGAAAGTGTTATATGACAAGTTGTTCGTGTTTATATGTCAATATAACATATTCCAATGCTCAGTCTCCTCCCAGATAAATTTAGAAATACCACAGTAAATTATGACGTGCAAATTTATGACGTAAACAACAAAAAATCGAGCAAAATGAAAGAAATCTAACAGAGACCTTTCAGCAGTAAGTTCCGCTGCCAGATACAGTCTACACTACACGTCCGTCAGTAGCTGCACTTTAGTTGTAACCATCCGTACAATGTCAGAGAGACAGGAATCACTGCTTGGGGAGAGTATTACTTTTTGTGCTGGCGTACGCCTTCGCCAGCACACCTGTCGGCACTAGGAAACATCGTATAGCAGGCGCTGAACCAGGCGCGCCTATGGCAAGAGAAAACCTAGACACTCCCCTAGGCTAAGCACCGATAACGCCCCCTGAGCAGCCTGCTATATACACTACTGGCTATTAAAATTGCTACACCATGAAGATGACGTGCTACAGACGCGAAATTTAACCGGCAGGATGAAGATGTTGTGATATGCAAATGATTAGCTTTTCAGAGCATTCACACAAGATTTGCGACACCTATAACGTGCTGACATGAGGAAAGTTTCCAACCGATTTCTCATACACAAACACCAGTTGACCGGCGTTGCCTGGTGAAATTTTGTTGTGATGCCTCGTGTAAGGAGGCGAAATACGTACCATCATGTTTCCGACTTTGATAAAGGTCGGATTGTAGCCTATCGCGAATGCGGTTTATCGTATCGCGACATTTCTGCTCGCGTTGGTCGAGATCCAATGACTGTTAGCAGAATATGGAATCGGTGGGTTCAGGACGGTAACACGGAACGCCGTGCTGGATCCCAACGGCCTCGTATCACTAGCAGTCGAGATGACAGGCCTCTTATCCGCATGGCTGTAAGGGATCGTGCAGCCACGTCTCTATCCCTGAGTCAACAGATGGGGACGTTTGCAAGACAACGACCATCTGCAGGAACAGTTCGACGACGTTTGCAGCAGCATGGACTATAAGCTCGGAGACCATGGCTGCGGTTACCGTTGACGCTGCATCACAGACAGGAGCGCCTGCGATGGTGTACTCAACGACGAACCTGGGTGCACGAATGGCAAAACGTCGTTTTTTCGGATGACTCCAGGTTCTGTTTACAGCATCATGATGGTCACATCCGCGTTTGGCGACATCGCGGTGAACGCACATTGGAAGCGTCATCGCCGTACTGGGGTATCACCCGGCACGATGGTATGGGGTGCCATTGGTTACACGTCTCGGTCACCTCTTGTTCGCATTGACGGCACTTTGAACAGTGGACGTTACATTTCAGATGTGTTACGACCCGTAGTTCTACCCTTCATTCGATCCCTGCGAAACCCTACATTTCAGTAGGATAAAGCACGACCGCATGTTGCGGGTCCTGTACGGGCCTTTCTGGATACAGAAAATGTTCGACTGCTGCCCTGGCCAGCACATTCTCTAGATCTCTCAACAATTGAAAACGTCTGGTCAATAATGGCCGAGCAACTGGCTCGTCACAATACGCCAGTCACTACTCTTGATGAACTGTGGTATCGTGTTGAAGCTGCATGGGCAGCTAGCTGTACCTGTACACGTCATCCAAGCTCTGTTTGACACAGTGCCCAGGCGTATCAAGGCCGTTATTACGGCCGATGATGGGTGTTCTGGGTACTGATTTCTCAGGATCTATGCAAGCAAATTGCGTGAAAATGTAATCACATGTCGGTTCTAGTATAATATATTTGTCCAATGAATACCCGTTTATCATCTGCATTTCTTCTTGGTGTAGCAATGTTAATGGCCAGTAGTGTAGGTCGCCGCCTGCCTCAATCTCTCACTCTCAGTACCTCAGTACGTCGCATCGTACGTCGCATTGCACCTCAGTACGTCGCACTGTGTTCTAGACTCTAGTCTTCCACAGTGATAGCCGCCACCTTGCACCTTAGCTGACTATGGGCACGGACAAGATCCAAGCATTAATACATGTTATTTTATTGCTGTTAACCACAGAACTTCAGTTTGGACATCATTGAAGTTCAGTACTCAATTGGTTCCTGTAATAAAGTGCATTTTAACCACGCGTGCATTTTGTATTGTAGTGAGAGGAAACCGGCCACCCACCTATTATACCACCCTCTCCTCGACCAGCCACGAAAAACAAAACATTACAATAGGACACAGCCATAACAGGTGGCGACGAATCTGATCAACAAGTTTTGTTTTCTTTTCATGTGTTCTAGGTTGCTGCAGGGGAGCTGTCGTTTCAGTGATTCTACACTCCTGGAAATTGAAATAAGAACACCGTGAAGTCATTGTCACAGGAAGGGGAAACTTTATTGACACATTCCTGGGGTCAGATACATCACATGATCACACTGACAGAACCACAGGCACATAGACACAGGCAACAGAGCATGCACAATGTCGGCACTAGTACAGTGTATATCCACCTTTCGCAGCAATGCAGGCTGCTATTCTCCCATGGAGACGATCGTAGAGATGCTGGATGTAGTCCTGTGGAACGGCTTGCCATGCCATTTCCACCTGGCGCCTCAGTTGGACCAGCGTTCGTGCTGGACGTGCAGACCGCGTGAGACGACGCTTCATCCAGTCCCAAACATGCTCAATGGGGGACAGATCCGGAGATCTTGCTGGCCAGGGTAGTTGACTTACACCTTCTAGAGCACGTTGGGTGGCACGGGATACATGCGGACGTGCATTGTCCTGTTGGAACAGCAAGTTCCCTTGCCGGTCTAGGAATGGTAGAACGATGGGTTCGATGACGGTTTGGATGTACCGTGCACTATTCAGTGTCCCCTCGACGATCACCAGTGGTGTACGGCCAGTGTAGGAGATCGCTCCCCACACCATGATGCCTGGTGTTGGCCCTGTGTGCCTCGGTCGTATGCAATCCTGATTGTGGCGCTCACCTGCACGGCGCTAAACACGCATACGACCATCATTGGCACCAAGGCAGAAGCGACTCTCATCGCTGAAGACGACACGTCTCCATCCGTCCCTCCATTCATGCCTGTCGCGACACCACTGGAAGCGGGATGCACGATGTTGGGGCGTGAGCGGAAGACGGCCTAACGGTGTGCGGGACCGTAGCCCAGCTTCATGGAGACGGTTGCGAATGGTCCTCGCCGCTACCCCAGGAGCAACAGTGTCCCTAATTTGCTGGGAAGTGGCGGTGCGGTCCCCTACGGCACTGCGTAGGATCCTACGGTCTTGGCGTGCATCCGTGCGTCGCTGCGGTCCGGTCCCAGGTCGACGGGCACGTGCACCTTCCGCCGACCACTGGCGACAACATCGATGTACTGTGGAGACCTCACGCCCCACGTGTTGAGCAATTCGGCGGTACGTCCACCCGGCCTCCCGCATGCCCACTATACGCCCTCGCTCAAAGTCCGTCAACTGCACATACGGTTCACGTCCACGCTGTCGCGGCATGCTACCAGTGTTAAAGACTGCGATGGAGCTCCGTATGCCACGGCAAACTGGCTGACACTGACGGCGGCGGTGCACAAATGCTGCGCAGCTAGCGCCATTCGACGGCCAACACCGCGGTTCCTGGTGTGTCCGCTGTGCCGTGCGTGTGATCATTGCTTGTCCAGCCCTCTCGCAGTGTCCGGAGCAAGTATGGTGGGTCTGACACACCGGTGTCAATGTGTTCTTTTTTCCATTTCGAGGAGTGTATTTGCTAATTTGTTCTTGTTGTTGCATGTATTAGGGAGGGGAGCTGTAGAACTAATCTAATTCTCTTTACAGACGCTTTGCACATTGCTTTTCTATTTGTCTCTTCATATTTTGCCATAATTTGTTAGCGTTGGAATGGCTACCCCGCCCCCTCCACACTTGCCCATTCAACTCAGCCGCACACTGCTCCGGCTCTGGAACTAAATCAGATTTCTCAGTTTCAGAACCAGCAAATCGCCACATTGCTGTATACTGTATAGCAATTGCTTGCCGCACAATCTGCGTCGGCTGCCTAACCGATCCAACGAGTGCCACCAAACAACATTCCACCGTTTCGGCATTTCGATGAAAGAGAAGAGGAATTGCTCGAATATCTCAACCAGTTACAGGCTCACTTTTAAGTCCATCGAATTCAAGGTACTGTGAAATCTCATTCTTTGCTGACCGTCGCTGGAATCCCTGTCTGTTCAAATGGTTCAAATGGTTCTAAGCACTATGGGAGTTAACATCTTAGGTCATCAGTCCCCTAGAACTTAGAACTACTTAAACCTAACTAACCTAAGGACATCACACAACACCCAGTCATCACGAGGCAGAGAAAATCCCTGACCCCGCCGGGAATCGAACCCGGGAACCCGGGCGTGGGAAGCGAGAACGCTACATCACGACCACGAGCTGCGGACACGTAACTAACCTAAGGATATCACATACATCCATGCCCGAGGCAGGATTCGAACGTGCGACCGCAGCAGCAGGGCGGTCCCGGACTGAAGCGCCTAGAACCGCTCGCCACATCCCTGTCTGTGTTTGGCTAATTCAAATACTCTTCCCTCTTCTCAATAAGAAGTGTAAATTCAAGTGTAGCTGTGGCAACTTTTACAGCGAATGATGATCCGTGACGCAATCACGTACAGTGTCCCTAATAGCAGAATTAGAAAACAGATTCTCAAGTACTCAGATCCTTCGCTCCACCAAGTGTTGCAACTCGACTCCGGCGCCACGGCCGCCGATAAATCTGATCAGGTCCCGATTTGTCGGCTCTAGTCGCTTCTTGCCCGCGACTGCTTCGCTCAGCCACCACAACGAGCCGCACACAAACCCGCAGACAGCCTATCAAACAAGTAGCTAGGCCTGTAAATCTAGTGAAGTCTTGCCTTCGCTGTTTTGCTCGCCATAAGCGGCAAGACTGCCCGTCGCGCAACGCGACAAGTTACTCATGTGGAAAGAAAAGCAATATCCAGCCAGTTTACTTGCAACTGCAAAAGAACGTCAATTCTTCCCGCTCTCGCAACAAAGGTCTCATGCACATTCTGTGAATGCAGTGTTTTCAAAACCGACTACAGGTTCTAGCAGTAATTTAAGAAAGATTGTGCCCTCATCTCACCCCAGTGCAGGGCAATGCCATTCCAACAAACTCTTTGTAACACCACAAATTACCGGCTGATGTGGCCGAGCAATTCTACGCGCTTCAGTCTGGAACCGCAGCGACCGCTACGGTCGCAGATTCCAATTCTGCCTCGGGCATGGATGTGTGTGAGGTCCTTAGGTTAGTTACGTTTAAGTAGTTCTAAGTTCTAGGGGACTGATGACCTCAGACGTTAAGTCCCATAGAGCTCAGAGCCATTTGAACACTACAAACTGCAGGCCTTCGTGTTGACTTTCAATCGGACACAGGTGCTTCTGTAACTTTGCTTAATCATGCCACGTACGGTTAGGCTCAGCACACCTGTCAAAATCTAGCACGCACCTTAGTGCACACGACGGACAAGAAATCCCAGGTCTTGGACAGTGTAATTTGGCTGCCATTTACAAATGTCACACTAGGACAATGAACTAGTTTGCTTAAGGAATTTCCTGTACTCTTTTCTGATGGACTTGGAAAAGCTAATAATTTTGTAGCGTACACTGCCCGTTCCCTTTGCTTTACGATACAAAGTAGCCAGTGAATTAAAAGTATTGCAAGACAATGGTGTGATTGTTCCAATACAAGCTAGTCAGTGGGCAAGTCCATTGGTTTTGATGCCCAAGCCTTCTGGTTGCATTCGCATTTGTGTTGACTTTAAACGTAAAGTCAATCCACATACAATAATTGACACTCATTCATTGTCTCGCTCTGAGGATCTTATGGACAGGCTTTGTAAGTAGGATCGCTCGGCAACAGCTCGCCTCAGGAATCCGAAATGATAGGACACAATTTTGCAAATACTGTAGATTCAGGTTTTGCGTCCTCACCGTTTTCTCAAATAAGTCAAGACACATTTTCTGCTTGTCAAAATGTGAATGTTGCCGGTGAAAATGCACTGCCAAAAAGCATAGAGAAACAGATTCCAGACACTAATACATTATTATTGCAATTAATGCAACAAATGGAACAAAATCAGAGACAAATGGGACAAAATCTTCAAAAGTTAGACACAATGGAACAAAATCAGAGACAAACACAGCAAAAGCTTCAAAAGTTAGACACAATGGAACAAAAGCTTCAAAAGGTAGACTCATTGGAACAAACTCTCGAACAAACACGTGAAGATTTAACTGCTGAGTTACATAACATTGAATCGAAATGTCAAAAAGTCTGTAATGACGTAAAAACACAAATTTGTGAGCATTTCCAACCTATTTTTTCGCGTCATGTAAATGCATTACAGAATCACGAAGCAGCCATAAGAGAACTGCAAACTATTGTTCATGAAAATCATGACACCTTGCAAGCTAAAATTGACTCAGTTGCATCTGCCGATTCGGTTACGCAACTTGCAAAAACTCAAGAAAAATTAAAGGACACAGTAGATACGATTTCAACACAAATGGACACTATGAAACTTGGTTCAGAAAAACACACTGAGGAAATAAGTACACTATCGGAGAAAGTAGCCGAACTTTCGGATCAGTTCACTAACTTATCTACAAAGGTAGATGATGATCTGAATGACACAAGACCTGTAGCCATCACTGACGAAGAAGAGTGCGAACAAATTAGGAAATTCAAACAAAATCAGAATCAACTTAATACGCAACACCAAAGAGAAATCCGGGAAGTACAAGATCAGGTGACACAGGTAATACAAGAATTACGTATTTCAGAGGCCACTCGCGCTCCAATACGGGAAGAGGGACATAGAAATACGGAACAGCCACAAAATAATAACTCAGGGCACTTCGGAAATTATGAAAGAAATTAGCAAGGTACACCGAATTTTGAGATGGAACCGCCGACACGACGTAACAATGACCGATATGCTACTCGCCGACACGATAATTTTGACTATAAGCTGTTCATTACTACACGTAAATTCAAAACGTTTAAGAATTCTGCCAACGACATTCATCCACAAGTGTGGCTCCATCAATTCTCTCATTGTTTTCCTCCCAACTGGTCATTGGAGCACAGGTTAGAATTTATGTGTGGCTACTTGGAGAATGAACCAGCTGTAAGAATGCAATCGGTCATTCACGATTGTCACAGTGAAGGAGAATTTTATCATGCCTTCCTCTCAGCATATTGGTCTCAAGCTACACAAGACCGAGTAAAACATAGCATCATAATGATGAAACATTTCGAACAATCTGAATTTTCCAGTCTTGTGAAATATTTTGAAGACATGTTGCGCAAGAATCAGTACCTGTCAAACCCATACAGCCCCTCAGAACTCATCCGCATTCGCTTAATCAAACTGCCTGAACATTTACGACATATTATTTTAGCAGGACGTTGCAAAGACGACATTGAAGCTTTTCAGGGACTGTTTCAAGAACTGGAAATTGACACTGACAATCGCGAAAACAGGAGCACAACAATTACAGATCACATCCGTCACAATTCCGCGATGACAGAAGTAATATACGACAAGGCTATTCTTTCAATGTAAATCGTGACCAAAACAGACACCACCCGTATGACAACCGTTGGCAGAGTAGTAATAATTACAGGGAAAGATCACCTCTCCGCGGTAATGACTATCACAGAGACAATCAGAGAAACAGACAATATGGGAACCAAAATAATTATTATCAAGGGAGACAGAATAACTTTAGACGCAATGGTCCAGCGTGCAGTTACAATTCAGGGAGAAATTCTCCACCACTTAACCGACAAGAAAGAAAGTACAGGAACTATCGACATGACGACAGACGATATAATCATAACGACAGACCTGAATTTCATCAGAACTGGCGGGATTCAAACAGAGCAAGGCACTCTCGACAACGTGAATTTGTGGAAGTTAGGTCTCCTAATCCCAATAACGACGCGCGCCAACAAGGAGATAGCAGACAATGACTCGCACCGCAGGCAGACACCTGCGCCGGCTGGCTCAGGGAAAAATTACATAGACGCTAACCTTGAGAAAAATTCCAGTATTCTTTACGGACGAATACCGCATAATAATTCCATTCAAGTTGAAACTCTGCGTACTGAGAAGAGCAAAGGGTTACACCACATCTCACATGTAAAACCGTTTATTGAGAGATAAACTGTTTTTTTATTTAGTCTTTGCTATAAAATTTTTCACTTCACGTTACTAGTACTCTTTGTCACACTTACAAACTGTTAACATGCAACTATGTTTTAATGCTAACTAACTATCCAGTCAAGAATATAGGTAACTTAGACAAGTAATTGCGAATGCATTGTTATTACGAACAGACGACACAGTGTTGTTATTTATATATTCTTCCTTGTTAGTAGCACAATTACGTAACAAATATACGGCTTACATACTTAGAACATATACTGCTAATGAGATTTTAATGCAACATTTTGGTTTACTTGAAAATACATTCTGGATTTAAAGTACTTTCTGTGAGATACCAGATGACACAGTGGTTAGTTTATGTGACAGCTACACGATTTTATCACGACACTACTAATGAGTGACAATTTACAATGTTGCTTTTGCGGTGTATCTGCTTTATATCTGCACAGTTTTTTCTGAATTCTTCTGTAAAGTGAGACATGTTTTAGTGGTGACTTTTGTGCTATGGCTACAAGAAGACAGCCTTTTCCGTAGGACAACAATACCTTACAGCACAGTACTTTCCTCATCATGGCAATAAGCGTAATAACTAAGATATCTCTACGCAAAGCATTTCACTTTTGTTTATCATGAGGTAAGTACATTGACTTCTGCGGAACTTAGCTTTCGGAGGACAATAACTACGACACTTCCACAGAATTATCTTACAGCAAGAGGCACATTTAGCGCTACAGGACACGCATTTGAGTGCTTAATTTTGTACTTAAACCATTTATTTTTCAAGATTTTTGAAATACAAAGGTTTTCCGTGATACATTTCATTCCATTGCTGTAATCTGTAACACCTGAGGGTATAATTACATTAATCCTCAGGGGGGTACACGCTTACTTTGTGTATCATGTGTTTGGCAAGCACAAGGAGCCCTAGCTAATATGGTATTTGCTTATACAACTTTACACATCGGTACCATATTCCTCTAACACATAAATTACATAGCTATCTGATCATTTAACTGAGAGAGACAAACTGTTTTACTACGGCAGTGACAGATCTTTACGTAATTACACTGTTGGATAACTTCACACTTACGAAATTGTATTTTGTCTGTACTTTGTGAACTGTTCATATTTTTTCGGACCCTTTGTGATATTATGAGAGCTTTGGATGATATATTTGGTATGGGATCACGATTTTTAAAGTACGTTTGCGGCAGATGACACTTTTGACAAGAGCAGAGAATTTTTTTAGGTTTTGAAATTATTGGAGGAAGCTACGACGATTTTTAGAGTTGACTGAGGTGTTATGATGTTATTATTACGATGACTATGTGTATTATGCTGTTGCGGTATGTTTATGATCAATAAGCTGATGCTATATGAGGAATTTTATTATGCTATGTATTTATTATGATGAAATATTGAAGTGTCGTCGCAAGATTGACGTGTCGACGAATATGTATATATGTAATAAGGTAAGGAGTAATGAATAATGGTTAGGGACTCTGACTTGTGGAAAAGGATGTTGGAAACCAAGAATCGTACTTTAAGAGTTATGAAATGTGTGTAAATGCGTGAATGTATTACAATGCCGACGAAAATTTTTTGGACACTGTTATATTCATAAGATTTTGTTTCTACACATTTGCAACGCAAATTCTCGACCCGTGAAATTTTGTATATGAGACTGTCACTGTAGTGGAAACTGCTGTCGTAAATATTTCCATAAGAAAGTTAAGCGACCACCTGCACGTAATGCGTCGTGGGCACCCAGCTGTGTCAGACGCCTGGAGAACAAGCCATTAGGGTGTGCCTTTTCAGAGGTACAGGAAGAAAAAAAAAGGGAGGCCCTTATCCTCGCTATTGACATTCCTTTGTAGAAAGCATCGTAAATATGACACCCTCAAACTTGAAAACATGATAACACTGTGGAGCTCATAATTTATGATATTTACTAAAATGCCTAGTGAAATGATGAGAAACATTTTACATCTATTGTCTTTGTAGTTGAGAGATTGCTCATTTTGTTTAATATCTGGTTTCCAGCTGTGTTGCAGCATTAGCTTTATAAAATAAACTTAGATGCATTTGCTAATGTGAACACTTTCTGTCAACAGATCTATTAAATAATTATTTTATGATCCACATTCTTCGAAAAAGGAGCTCTTGGAATGGAAGGAACAATAAGAAGGGACTGACAACAATAACTGCATATATAATTTTCTTTTCAAGTACTTGGTAATTTTTTGTAGAATTAGTTTTTGTGGTGCACCACTTTAATTACATAGACATTAAGATGTGAATATACATTTCCCTTGTCTGCATTATCGTCTTTCGTGTACTACTTTTTTCTGCTTGAGCTATGTCATGTTTAGACGTAAGTTATAACATGCTGCTGCTGTGTGCCAGGCATAGTGCTACTAAATTTCACTTTGTATTACTCTGTTAAGCTAGTTTACTACTGATTTATTTTTCTTGTTTGCTGCTCATTGCCTTATATTAGTTGTAATACTGCTGCTTGGGTTGCCAATTTGCCTTTTTTATCATTGCTGTTTGTGTTAATTGTTTTGTGCTGCTGCATTGCCTCGTCCCTTAGTTTAGCATCTGAGCTCAGTAGATTTAAGTTAGCTTAAGAGGGGGTAGCCTATAAAAGAATGAGTTGCAATGAATTTGAAGAAATGCACTGGGAAGTTATACGAATAAAGTACAGGTATAGGTAGGATTTTCTTGGAAATAAATAATGAGGTAAGAAATATGTGAAATAAATACAGAAAGCATGCTTGGATAGGATTTTTTTGGTGGAAGCAAAGGTTGAAATAAGACGAAAGATCTATGGAATGAAGTTTTGGGTTGGACTGCAGTACCAAACATTACATTGAAAAAAAACCCTGTCCTTTCCTTTTGTGTTATCCCACTATGTGTTTGTGTACCCTTGTGTATTTGTTTTCTTCCTGTCTCTGTGTAGTTTCATCGAATTTTTTTTCTCTTCTAATACTAAGCTACATTCACTATGGTGAGGAATACTGTTATCCTCAAATATAGTTGGCATTAATAATATGTTATTTACCTTGTAAATATGCTTAGACATTATTTATTCTGTTTTGTTTTAATGCTCATGTGTAAAGTTGATGTTTCAAAAGTTATTCTGATCTTTTATGTATGTACTCATGTCATAATTCCTGTAACATTGATGTATATGTTATTTCGATTCTTTTGTAAAGCCTGTACTACAAATGTTATCTGTACTGTTATGTTTTTAATGATGTATTTTGCACCATTATTATTGTATTCTTGTGTTATAAAATTGTAACTGACACCATTTCATCAAATTAAGTAACTTGTAAGCATTCATTTCACTGCATACATTTCTGTTGGTCATAGTATATGGACAATATTGAGAAGTAGGGACTGTTAGTGTTTGCACATGTGTTAATGATTCAGCAAGGGACTGGATAACAGCATTGTTGGTTCTAAGGACAATTCCAAAAACTTTGTGAGTGTACAAGTGGTGGTTTATGGACTTGCTATATTCTCTGCAAGACTCTTCGATGGTGATTGTGCACCTGCACAGTCGCAACAGATGGCTGCTGGCCATCTCTACAAGGACTGAAGTGGGTCTGCACCTTTGATGACCCACCAATACCATTATTTCTACAAGGACTACAGTGGGTCTACACCTTTGCTGACTCACCAGTACCATTATTTCTACAAGGACTGCAGTGGGTCTGCACCTCTGGCGGCCCACCAATACCGTAATCTCTACCAGGACTACAGTGGGTCTACTCTGTGATGACCTACCTACCAATAATCTTCAAAACTTCGACTGACTCTGCTGTGGGTTTGCTCTGTTGTGGCCCATTACCTGTCTGCATGTCAAGAGTCAGCACTGTCTTTCCGTTGGAAGGACAACACTACTTCTTCAAGACTGCATGGAAATCCACTACTTATGTGTGCAATTTCTTTTACTAATGAGACTTTGTGAAAAAAAACTGTAATTACTATTATGATGAATGCTCAGGACTATCTTTATGGACTGTGAGAAAATTTTAGCTTTTGACCAACATTGTATCAACAAGTGTGTGCATTTGATATCTTTGTTATTGTAATTATGAAAAATTTTATCAAATCATTGTTGGCCACTGCCCAAAACAATTTGTAAAATTTTTTGTGGGGAGCATGGGGGCTATGTAAGTAGGCTGTTTATTTTATCTTATTGGTAAAGTAGGCTGTTTATATTTTCTTATTGGCAACGTTACGTAGCGCTCTGTATGAAAATCACTGGCTGTGCTGTGTGCAGTCTGTGGCTAGTTAGCATTGTTGTCAGCCATTGTAGTGTTGGGCAGCTGGACGTGAACAGCGCGTAGCGTTGCGCAGTTGGAGGTGAGCCGCCAGCAGTGGTGGCTCATGTCAACACGTTGTAAGTGTGGGGAGAGAGATGGCGGAATTTTGAAATTTGCAACACTGGATGTCATGAACTACTATATATATTATGACTATTAAGGTAAATACATTGTTTGTTCTCTATTAAAATCTTTCATTTGATAACTATCCCTATCAGTAGTTAGTGCCTTCCGTAGTTTGAATCTATTATTTAGCTGGCAGTAGTGATGCTCGCTGTATTGCTGTAGCTTGAGTAACAAAGATTTTTGTAAGGTAAGTGATTTGTGAAAGGTATAGGTTAATGTTACTCAGGGCCATTCCTTTGTAGGGATTTCTGAAATTCAGATTGCGTTGCGCTAAAAAAATATTGTGTGTCAGTTTAAGCACAGACTTGTATAAATAGTTCAAAGGGGACGTTTCAGCTTTAACGCAGGCCGTTACTTTTCTAAGGTTCATTTGCGTGATGCGTATTTGCAAATACCACTAGCTGAAGAATCAGAGAAACTGTTCGTTGTCAACACACACTTCGGCTTATTCAAGTATTTGCGTTTGCCCTTCGGCAGTGCCTCCGCATCTGCAAAACGTTACTTGGAAGAGCTGACTGCTCAAGTGCCGTTCTGTTCGAACTACCTTGACGACATTGTCGTCTCAGATCGTATGCCAGAGGAACACATCGCCAATTTGCGTACACTTCTTGGAGGATTGTCAGATGCAGCACTCAAGTGTCATCTCGAAAAGTGTAAATTTTTTCACACAGAACTGCAGTACTTAGGTCATGTCGTAAACAGTCTGGGTATGCAACCCCTCCAATCTCATTTGCTTGCAATCCGTAACCTACCTGTTCCTCAAAATGTATCTGACCTGCACTCAGTACTAGGCAAGTTGACATACTACATTCGTTTCATTCCGAACGCTTCGCAGATCGCGGCTCCATTTCATCGTTTGCGTCGGAACAGTGTGCCTTTCTTGTGGACCAAAACGTACTTCTTGTGCTACTGCCTTTATCCCGCATTGTGCGCAGGGTCGGCAGGGTTATGTACGGAACTGGCATGGTTAATTTTAAGGGGTGGCCGGATGCCCTTCCTGCCGCCTCCCCATACCCCCTAGGACGAAAGTAGTGTACCCCAGCTGTCGGCGTCTAGTGGAAATCGTGAAATAGTGTGAATGTGTTTCAAATGTCTGCGAGTCGTGTAACTGAGGCGGACGTGGAGACCAGCCCAGTATTCACCTAGCAGGATGTGGAAAACCGGCTAAAAACCACATCCAGGCTGGCCTGCACTCCGGCCGTCGTCGTTAACCCGCCGGGCGGATTCGATCCGGGGCCAGCGCGCCCACCCGAGTCCACGAAGCAGCGCGTTAGCGTTCTCGGCTACCTTGTCGGGTCCTCTCGTGGACCAAAGAGTGCCACGACGCATTTCAGAAACTCAAAAATGCCTTGCTCAGTGACAGAGATTCAATACCTTTTGAGCCTGCCAAAGCAGTGATTCTCCAAGTAGACGCTTCCTCTTACGAAATCGGCTCTGTGTTTTCGCACAGAATTGGTGCACAAGACAGTCCTATTGCTTTTGCCTCAAAACTGTTAACTCAAACTCAGAGCAATTATTCACAGATTAAAGAAGAAGCTCTCGCTATTGTGTATGGTGTGACAAAATTCCATCACTATCTGTTTGGTCGCAAGTTCTATTCAGTGACCGAACACAAGCCTTTGCAGTCCTTGTTTCATCCATCAAAGCCAGTTCCTACACGTACTGCTAAAAAATTGCAACGTTACGCTTTGTTTGCATCCCAGTATCAATACGAAATTGTGTAGACCTAAGGCAAAGCATCGCAATGCTGATGCCGTTTCTTGCCTTCCGATCGGCCCCAACTCTGATTTTGATTCCTCTGACGCATCTTGTAGCCAGATCGATGCGCAGGACTCTGAATTGCTGCAACCTTTTCTACTGAATTACAGAAAAATTGCACAGGCCACGGAAGCGGACCCTGAGCTGAAGATTTCGTTGCATTACATTCGCAAGTCTTGGTCTCGCTCATTGAACGGTATTCAGAACTAAGTAGCGTGCCAATACTTTGCTCGTCGGCTTAATCTTTCAGTACAACAAGGTGGGATCTTAGTACACTCTGACAGTGGACAATCGCGTGTGTTCATTCCCACAGTGTTTCAAAACTATTAGTTACAGCTGCTTCACCAAGGAAATTGGGGTATTGTTCACACTAAGAAGTTCGCGAGCCGGCATTGTTCTTGGCAAGGCATGGATGCCAACATTGAAAAGATAACGTCACAGTGTCGCGCATGCGCGGAAAACTAATGCGCTTCGCCACTGACGGTCACAGTTTGGACCAAGACTCAATCTCCATGGCAACGACTGCACATAGATTCTGCAGGACTATTCTCGAACAGTCGTTGGCTCAAGTGGTAGAGTATAATAGCAATTTCCCATTTGCGGTGCCTATGAACTCTGCCACGTCACGTAGTACCATTCAAGTGGTGTTCAAATGGTTCAAATGGCTCTAAGCACTATGGGGCTTAACATCTGAGGTCATCAGTCCCCTAGACTTAGAACTACTTAAACCTAACTAACCTAAGGACATCACACACATCCATGCTCGAGGCAGGATTCGAACCTGCTACCGTATCAGCAGCGCAGTTCCGGATTGAAGTACCTAGAACCTCTCGGCCACACCGGCCGGCATTCAGGTGTTGTCCTCAGCTTTTTGCATTGGAGGATTGCCTGAAGTCATCGTTAGAGACAACGGGCCTCAGTTCACGTCACACGATTTTGAACGGTTTTGTAAACGCAATGGCATTCGCCATCTAACAAGCTCTTCGGATCAGCCAAGTCCAACGGAGAAGCAGTACTCTTCGTACGCACTTTTAAACAATAGATGGCCAAGCTTCGCACCTCCCACACAGGGGAACGGGCACTGTTAACTCTTTCTCGCCTCCTATCTCTCCCACCCACGCGACGTACCATCATCGGCGGAACTACTGCATGGCCGCAGCCATCGGACGCTGCCTCACTTGCTCCACCCCCCGCAGCATCCGGCACCGCGGAAGGTCCGCAAGTATCACTTTGCACCTGCAATTATATATATACAGGGTGTTACAAAAAGGTACGGCCAAACTTTCAGGAAACATTCATCACACACAAATAAAGAAAAGATGTTATGTGGACATGTGTCCGGAAACGCTTAATTTCCATGTTAGAGCTCATTTTAGTTTCGTCAGTGTGTACTGTACTTCCCCGATTCACCGCCAGTTGGCCCAATTGTAGGAAAGTAATGTTGACTTCGGTGCTTGTGTTGACATGCGACTCATTGCTCTACAGTACTAGCATCAAGCACATCAGTTCGTAGCATCAACAGGTTAGTGTTCATCACGAACGTGGTTTTGCAGTCAGTGCAATGTTTACAAATGCGGAGTTGGCAGATGTCCATTTGATGTATGGATTAGCACGGGGCAATAGCCGTGGCGCGGTACGTTTGTATCGAGACAGATTTCCAGAACGAAGGTGTTCCGACAGGAAGACGTTCGAAGCAATTGATCGGCGTCTTAGGGGGCACGGAACATTCCAGCGTATCACTCGCGACTGGGGAACACCTAGAACGACGAGGACACCTGCAATGGACGAGGCAATTCTTCGTGCAGTTGGCGATAACCCTAATGTCAGCGTCAGAGAAGTTGCTGCTGTACAAGGTAACGTTGACCACGTCACTGTATGGAGAGTGCTACAGGAGAACCAGTTGTTTCCGTACCATGTACACCGTGTGCAGGCACTATCAGCAGCTGATTGGCCTCCAGGGGTACACTTCTGCGAATGGTTCATCCAACAATGTGTCAATCCTCATATCAGTGCTAATGTTCTCTTTACGGATGAGGCTTCATTCCAACGTGATCAAATTGTAAATTTTCACAATCAACATGTGTGGGCTGATGAGAATCCGCACGCAATTGTGCAATCACGTCATCAACACAGATTTTCTGTGAAAGTTTGGGCAGGCATTGTTGGTGATGTCTTGATTGGGCCCCATGTTCTTCCACATACGCTCAATGGAGCACGTTATCATGATTTCATACGGGATACTCTACCTGTGCTGCTAGAACATGTGTCTTTACAAGTACGACACAACATGTGGTTCATGCACGATGGAGCTCCTGCACATTTGAGTCGAAGTGTTCGTACGCTTCTCAACAACAGATTCGGTGACCGATGGATTGGTAGAGGCGGACCAATTCCATGGCCTCCACGCTCTCCTGACCTCAACCCTCTTGACTTTCATTTATGGGGGCATTTGAAAGCTCTTGTCTTCGCAACCCCGGTACCAAATGTAGAGACTCTTCTTGCTCGTATTGTGGACGGCTGTGATACAATACGCCATTCTCCAGGGCTGCATCAGCTCATCAGGGATTCCATGCGACGGAGGGTGGATGCATGTATCCTCGCTAACGGAGGACATTTTGAACATTAACCGTAACAAAGTGTTTGAAGTCACGCTGGTACGTTCTGTTGCTATGTGTTTCAATTCCATGATTAATGTGATTTGAAAAGAAGTAATAAAATGAGCTCTAACATGGAAATTAAGCGTTTCCCGACACATGTCCACATAACATATTTTCTTTCTTTGTGTGTGAGGAATGTTTCCTGAAAGTTTGGCCGTACCTTTTTGTAACACCCTGTATATATATATAATTGCAGGTCGCGATGGTGTGGAGCGCCGTCGCCAGAATCAAATTCGCATTGGTCATTGCCTCGTGATTCTGCTGCTTTTCTTTCCCCAGATTCAGTCCTCATGGGACCACGCGACCTTCGCAACCGCCCGCTGGTGCCACCACGGAACCTCAGCACGAGCCAGTGCACGTCGCGCCTTCGCTTTCGCCGTCGCCGCTCTCTGACCCGATGGGGCCTGAACCCCCATTGCCGTCGCTGTCGCCGTCATCGCCCCGGGAGACGCCCTCAGGACTGGACGTGCTTCCTGAGCAGCGTTTTCGGGAGGACGTTCCTCTGCTCTCGCAAGTCATACGGCGGTGTACGACCAGGAGTCCTCCGCCTCCCCCCCACTTCCCCCGTCCACATCGTTGTCGTTCGCATCTCCAGTGCACGACAACGGTGCGGGGTTTCGCCAGCACACCGGTCGGCAGTAGGAAACATTGTACAGCAGGCGCTGAACTAGGCGCGCCTATGACAAGAGCAGACCAAGACACGTGCCCGGGCTAAGCACCGATAACGCCCTGGGCAACAGCGTGCATACAGGCCTCCGACCGAGCTACCTCAGTGTCTCACTCTCAGTACCTCAGTACGTCGATCAGGACTCAGTTCGCATTGCACCTCAATACGTCGCACTGTGCTCTAGTCTTCCACAGTAATAGTCGTCGCTTCGCACCTTAGCTAGCTGTGAGGGAACGTTAGTCATTGTATATACACTACTGGCCATTAAAATTACTACACCAAGAAGAAATGCAGATGATAAACGGGTATTCATTGCACAAATATATTATACTAGAACTGACATGTGATGGCGTATACAGGTACAGCTGCCCATGCAGCTTCAATACGATACCACAGTTCATCCAGAGTAGTGACTGGCGTATTGTGACGAGCCAGTTGCAGGGCCATTATTGACCAGACATTTTCAGTTGGTGAGAGACCTTGAGAATGTGCTAGCCAGGGCAGCAGTCGAACATTTTTTGTATCCAGAAAGGCCCGTACAGGACATGCAACATGCGGTCGTGCATTATCTTGCTGAAATGTAGGGTTTCGCAGGGATCGAATGAAGGGTAGACCCACGGGTCGTAACACATCTGAAATGTAACGTCCACTGTTCAAAGTGCCGTCAATGCGAACAATAGGTGACCGAGACGTGTAACCAATGCCATCCCATACCATCACGCTGGGTGATACGCTTCCAATGTGCTTTCACCGCGATGTCGCCAAACACGGATGTTACCGTCATGATGCCGTAAACAGAACCTGGATTCATCCGAAAAAATGACGTTTTGCCATTCGTGCACCCAGGTTCGTCGTAGAGTACACCATCGCTGGCGCTCCTGTCTGTGATGCAGCGTCAACGGTAACCGCAGCCATGGTCTTCAAGTTGATAATACATGCTGCTGCAAACGTCGTCGAACTGTTCGTGCAGATGGTTGTTGTCTTTCAAACGTCCCCATCTGTTAACTCAGGGATAGAGACGTGGCTGCACGATCCGTTACAGCCATGCGGATAAGATGCCTGTCATCTCGACTGCTAGTGATACGAGGCCGTTGGGATCCAGAACTGCGTTCCGTATTACCCTCCTGAACCCACCGATTCCATATTCTGCTAACAGTCATTGGATCTCGACCAACGCGAGCATCAATGTCGCGATACGATAAACCGCAATCGCGATAGGCTACAATCCGACCTTTATCAAAGTCGGAAACGTGATGGTACGCATTTCTCCTCCTTACACGAGGTATCACAACAACGTTTCACCAGACAACGCCGTTCAAATGCTGTTTGTGTATGAGAAATCGGTTGGAAACTTTCCTCATGTCAGCACATTGTAGATATCGCCACCGGCGCCAACCTTGTGTGAATACTCTGAAAAGCTAATCATTTGTATATCTCAGCATATTCTTCCTGTCGGTTAAATTTCGCGTCTGTAGCACGTTATCTTCGAGGTGTAGCAATTTTAATGGCGAGTAGTGTAGTTGTGACATAGACACGGACACGATGCGGGAATTAGTACGTGTTATTTGACTTCTGTTAACCACAGAACTTCGGACTGGACATCATTGACTTTAAATACTGAATTGGTTCCTGCAATAAAGTGTATTTTAACCACGTGTGTATTTTGTGTTGTAGAGAGGAAAGCGACCACCCACCTTCTCCTCATCCAGCCAGGAACCACAAAATATTACAAGAGGGCACAGCCACAACCCTTTTAACAAATGTCTCGTTTTATTAATATTCGTCTGACCTTCTTTTAGTCTGTTAGTAGAACCAGTATCTTTCGTCGCGAGTGTCGAACTTAGAAATCAAGAGAGGCGTAGAATTCGTTTCTGATTCTCCCAATACTGTGTGTATTTTGATGGTACAGTCTACGTCCGCTAAAATAGTGCATTCCTTTTTTGCCTGGTTGGAAGTTTGGCATGTCCACTATAAAAATCACTGTATGGTAGCTGTACGTCGGTGGAAATAGAAGCTGAGCCATTCTCGCCAGATGGTCTGCACTTTCGCCGCTCCTAATACCGGCATGTACTTGTGTCAATTTTAGATGATTCAGTTGACGCAACTCCTTTTTTCTGTCGAGACTCCTCAGTTGATCGTGTGCCAAGAGATTTACTTTTTTCCCTTCGGGTGCTCTCGAAAAACACTCTCGGACACCCTTTGAATCAGAACGGATTAGGACTTTGTCGACTACGTAAATATTAGTTTGATGAACGGCATAGGACTCAGTGATTAATATCAGCGCTTCTGTTGGCAACAAGAAGGATTATCGCCACCCCGTAATGTGGATCCTACAGAGACACACGTTTTCGAACCATCCGTGTACAACTTGTATTAGTTCTGGTAGATACGATCCAGTTTTAACAGTTACTAGCTCTCAGTTCACTCGGCGTATATGGGAGTTATGCAGTTTTCTTTTCTAGGACTTCGTTTTCAGCACAGGTACAAGAGACTGCAGCTGCTCTCCTCTCTTTGCAAAGAGATTACGTATAATTTCAAATTACTATTTCAGAAGCAGATTGCTAGATTTGTTACCGGTATCTTCGATCAACACGCGAAAATTACGTAGATGCTTCGTGAACCCAAATGGGAATTACTGGAAGGAAGATGGCTTTCTTTTCACGAAACGGCACTGAGAAATGTAAGAGAATCAGCATTTGAAGTTGACTGCAGAACGATACTTTAGCTGTTAACGTACATATCATGCAAGGACCACAGTGGTAAGATAGAGCTATAAGGGCTCGTACGGGGGCATATAGACCATCCTTTTTCCCTTGATTGAGAGTGGAACAGCAATGTAAACGTCTCGTAGTGGTACAGGGTACCTTGCGCCATACACCATACGGCGGCTTGCGGAGTACGTATGAATGTCGATGTAGATATTGTTAATTGTAGGAATGAACGGGTGGCGTGTAATACATCAATTCATGTCAACAATCAATTAAAAATGGCTTATATTTAGAGTACTAACCTTTAGTTAACCAGTTATATCTAATAATTGTAAATAGTCACCTCACTAAACAACCTGCCAGGGTAGCCGAGAGCACTAACAAGCTGCTCCCTGGACTCGGGTAGGCTCGCCGGCTCCGGATCGAATCCGCCCGGCGGATTAACGACGAGGGCCAGTGTGCTGGGCAGCCTGGATGTGGTTTTTAGGCGGTTTTCCACATCCCGCTAGGTGAATACCGGGCTGGTCCTCACGTTACGCCTCAGTTACACTGCTCACAGTTATCTGAATCCATTCGCACTATTCCACGGATTCCACTAGACGCAGACAGTTGGGGTACACTGATTCCTTCTGGGGAGTACGGGGTGGCGGCAAGAAGGGCATCCGGCCACCACTTAAAATTAACAAGGCACATCCAATTAACCAGCAAACCCCATAAGTCGGGATTAATGCTTGGAAAGAAAGAGTCACCTCACTAAACAGTCTCTCCCTTCTACTTTCATCCCATTAAGTGGGACATCGATATCGGTGGTACATTTATTTAAATTAATAGTAACAGTAATGACGCAGGTTAATACGAGAAAGCTACTTCGAAAGACTTGGTGAGAAAAACGGGACACCAATTTTGGCCGGTAGGCAGAGCGGTAGCGGAATTCCCTACAGCGTGGCGCCTAAGGTGCAGAAAACAAGATACGGCTGGTAGTTTCAGCACTTTGTGGGCGCATCTTGCCCGCTGCCGAAACTTCTTGCCCATAGCTTGTGGAAGGCAGATACTGATCTATCGTTCCAGCCTCGAACACCACGCAAGAAAAACGAGCACTTGAATCTTTCCGTGCGAGCTCTGATATCTCTAATTTATTATGATGATAATTTCTCGCTATGTTGGTGGGCGCCAAAAAACTATTTTCACTCTCTGAGGCGGAAGCTGGTGATCGAAACTTCATGAGAAAGTCCTGCTGCGGCGAAAAACGCCTTTGTTTAAATGACTGCCACCCCAGTTCGTGTATCATATCCGTGGCCCTCTCTCCCTTATTTCGCGATAATACAGAGCGAGCTGCCCTTCGTTGAACTTTTTCGATGTCCTCCGTCATTCCCATCTCATGCGGATTCCACACCGCACTGCAATACTCCAGAAGAGGGCGGACAAGCGTAGTGTAAGCAGTATCTTTGGTAGTCCTGTTAATTTTATAAGTGTTCTGCCAATAAAACGCAGTCTATGGTTTGCTTTCTCCGCAACGTTATCTATATGAAACAGATTCAAATGAACATAAGTCGTGAATGTTATAAAAAGACGAAGAGGATTGCAAAGGGTGGACTACCATGGAGACTTGATAAGATCAATGTTTGAACTGAAGTCAACAACAACAACAATCACGTAACGTTCATTCAGTTATTTCTGTATTACCTTACATATACAGAGTCACTTGATAAAAGGAATTACTACCTCAAAGAAGTTTGGTATCATACATAGAATGACAGTTTCTAGCAAATTCTTATTTCACTGAAACCTTCGTTTTTATCGGGTTTCGTTCATGTTTCGCCAATTTTTACGTGAAAATTTTATGCTTGCAGAGGCTTTGAATGGAGATATGGAGGACATCTGGAGGAATTGAATTAAAGTCATAGTGTTGTAAGTCACTAACAAAACAGAATGTCATAAATTCTTTTAAAAAATAAAACTTTGTGGATTTTCGTTTGATAATTGGGAGTGCGTTACGGAGTTACTCATCAAATTGCAATGGCAGAAGCTACAAAAGGCGTTTCTCGTCACTGTTTAAGTAAGCTGTTTAGGTTTTTATGTTCGTAACGCCACGTAGAGCTCTGTATGAAAATCACAGACTGCACACAGCACAGTCAGTGTTTAGTGGGTCTGCACCTTTGGTGGCCCACCAATACCATAATCTCTACCAGGACTACAGTGGGTCTGCTCTGTGATGACCTACCTACCAATATTCTTCAAAACTTCGACTGACTCTGCTGTGGGTTTGCTCTGTTGTGGCCCATACCTGTCTGCATGTCAAGAGTCAGCACTGTCTTTCCGATGGAAGGACAACACTACTTCTTCAAGACTGCATGGAAATCCACTAGTTCCGTGTGCATTTTCTTTTACTGCTCAGACTTTGAGCAAAAAAAAAAAAAAATGCAATTACCACTGTGATGAATGATCAGGACTGTCTTTATGGAGTGTGAGAAAATTTTTGCTTTTGACCAACATTGTATTGATAATTGTGTGCTTTTGATATATTTGTTAGCATTAATATAAAAAACATTTTTAACAAATTGTATTGGCCAATGCCCAAAACAATTTGTAAAATTTTTTGTGTTGAGAGTGGGGGCTATGTAAGTAGGCTGTTTAGGTTTTTATGTTGGTAACGCCACGTAGCGCTCTGTATGAAAATGACTGACTGTGCTGTGTGCAGTCTGTGGCTGGTTTGCATTGTTGGAATATTTGCTATTGTAGTGTTGGGCAGTTGGATGTGAACAGCGCGTAGCGTTGCGCAGTTGGAGGTGAGCCGCCAACAGTGGTGGATGTGGAGAGAGGGATGGCAGAATTTTGAGAGAGGACGATCTGGACGTGCGTCCGTCAGAAAAACGAAATTTATATATAGTGACTTTTGACCATTATTAAGGGAAATACATTGTTTGTTCTCTATCACAATCTTTGATTTGCTAACTATGCCTATCAGTAGTTAGTGCCTTCAGTCGTTAGAATCTTTCATTTAGCTGACAGTATTGGCGCTCGCCGTATTGCAGTAATTCCAGTAACGAAGATTTTTGTGAGGTAAGTGATTCATGAAAGGTATATAGGTTATTGTTAGTCACGGCCATTCTTTTGTAGGGATTGCGTTGCGCTAAAAATATTGTGTGTAATTTTAGTGATGATCAGAATAAGTAAAGAGAGAAATGTCTGAGTACGTTCAGTTTTGCTCCGCTGTTTGAAAATCAAGTAACGTAAGAGGTTTACCAGCGCAGTAATTCTTCAGTTTTTCTAAGGGGTTGTTTCAACGGTATGACTTGCAGTTAAAATTATGAGAATGTATGTTCCAAGAAAAGACGGGTAACCTATTACCTTCTCCCACATGTGTCTTGTGAAGTGACCACGGCATGCAAATTAATGGAATCAGAGCTCAGACGCAGGTTTACCGACTGTTACCCTTCACGTGCACCATTAAAGTACGGAACAAGTAAGGGGAAATCACAATGATACCCGAAATACCTTCCTGCACCCAGGGTAACCACAAGATGCTTACACATTATCTCAGAACTATAAGCAGGCTGGAAGCTGTTGGAAAGAAGGTTGTACTTCCATGACGGAAAACAAACGGCAACCTTATCAATCGTGTGCGAAGGCGGACTAACTAGCAAAACGAGAAGTACTTGGAGGGCGAGAGCAAGATAATAAAATTTCGACACTCGACGTCCCACTTAACACGACCAGGTGAAGAGAATTATCTGATGCTTAGTATTAATATTGCGAATAGTCGCATTTTAATGCTTTTCAAAAATATTTTTTTTTCCTTTAAGATTTGGAGTGACTGAAGACTCATATTCAGATGGTTGCACTTCACCCTCTCCACTACTTTAACCACAGTTGAAGGTTCAAGGAACCTTCAAAGAGGATCAGATGTCTAAACGGATGTTATGAAATTTATAAGAAATTTAAAGATGCTATATCTTGAAAACTATAAAATACAGGGTGTTCCAAAAAGAATGACCCGATTTTAACTTGTAATAATATTGAGACAAATGTCACTAGGTAACTGAAACAGCGCTGGGTGTAACCGGCACGGTCTATAGTTCCAGAAAAAATCCGCTAAATGTTGCTGCGAGCCTTGACCTGTAGCATGTAGCCAGTCTCTCGCAATACGATTTCCGCGCAACAGAAGGCGTATTGTGTTATTGAATTTAGTCGTACTGAATCAGTGATCGCAGTTCAGCAGGCGTTTCGTATTCGATTTCGTGCTAAACCAAGATCATCAATTGAGGAACTAAAAGCCAGAATATCAGTTGCTCTAGCTTCAGTGACAGAAGACACCTTACGCTCAGTTTGGGATGAATTCGGCTTTCGGCTTGATGTCGTCCGTGCAGCCAATGGAGAACATATTGAACATTTATGATGCACTTTTATAAACTTATGTCTTCTCTGAGTACTTTAGTATGCAATTGGTTGGTGCTAAGCCATTCTTCCTAATAAATAATTCTATTTAAAATCGGGTCATTCTTTTTGGGACACCCTGTATATAAAAATAAACCGCAAACCTATTTAGACACGAATAATGAATTCTCAGTCATAATGAGAAAAAAATACTAAGCACCAAGTAGAGCAATAGAACGAATATTGACACAGAGTGTGTCCCTCGTGACCATAAAAACTTCGTGGGAAGATGGGGACAAGGATCAGTTTGATACTGGGAACCATAGTGCGAAATCGAAAGCTTTGAGTGACAGAAAATATACCGTTGCTCTTGTACAAAAATAAAGGTCTAAGTGAAAATATTTTGTCTGCACGAGGGGTTAAATTCACAAGAGGTATTAGAGTCTCATCTCCCTCCACCAGTTTCTACTCAGGCCTGCCATGGTCACATCTGCTGTACCCATTCGATTAATCCGTGTGGTTTGAACGGTATCAAAGGCAGTGAGAATTCTTGTCAGAGGATCCACTTCAATCTTTAGAGATTTCTCGTACCCAAGGTTATTTGCATGACAACACAAGAAGGTATCAACTGGGGTGACCACTATTCCTGCACACCTTTGAGGGGACGTTTGGTGCAGGTGTTAACAAAGAGAGCTGCGACTCCATCATGTTAGAGCTAAATCTCTACATTTTGATCAGTTGGGATATTTTTTTTTATATTTTCTGACCGGTTTGAGGCAGCCTGCTACAACTTCTCCTCATGCGTCAAATTTTTCATCTCATAATAGCACACACAATCTCCTCTATTATTTGTTGGATATATTCCAGTCACTGACCCCCGCCATAGTTGTTGCTCTTTACATATTCATCTAGTACCATGGAAGCTACTCGCTGACATATTTACACATTCCCTATCATCCTGTCCCTTCTTGCCAGTATTTCGATATATTCCTTTCCTTGCCGATTCTGTGGAGAACGTCTTCATTTCTTACTTTACTGGTCAACACAGTTTTCAACCTCATTCTGGACACCACATCTCAAACACTTTGGTTGTCTTTCTGTTTTCCCACAGTCTATGATTCACTTCCATTCAGTGCTGTGCTCGAAACATACATTCTCAGAAATTTATTCCTCATATCAACTCCGGTGTTTGATAGTAGCAGACCTTTTTTGGCCAGGAATGTCCTCTTTGCCTGTGCTAGTCTACTTTTTATGTCCTCCTTACTTCCTCCATCAAACGTTGTTTCGCTTTCAAGATAGGCTCCTACTTGATCCCCAAATTTGATAAGTTTTCGCTAATCTCGTTTCTGCTCCCATTGCTTCTGTCTTTACTCTCAGTCCACAGTCTGTGCTCGTTAGACCGTTCCGTTCGACGGGTCCCGCAATTACTCCTCACGTCAGCTGAGAACAGAGATATCGTCAGAGAATCTTATCATTGATATTCTTATACCCTGAATTTTTATCCCACTGCTGAACCTTAGTTTTGTTTTCGTCATTGCGTCTTTGATGTACAGACTGAATAGTATGGGAGAAAGGCTGCATCCCTGCCTTATGCCTTTTGTAGTCCGAGCACTTCGTCCTATGTTTTCGATTCTTATTGTTCCCTCTTGGTTGCTGTACATATTACATATTACCCGTGTTTCCCTATAAGTGGAATGTCTCCCAACAAAGTGGGGTGCACGTCATTTAGAAACAGTGTTCACTAGTACAGTTAAATGGGCAGGTAGTAGCTGCAGCCCGTTAGTCCAAAAGTTTTCGGTACTGTATTAATTAAAAAAAATGGCAAAATGCAAACAGGACTCAAGCATTGAAGAATCAGTGCAAGCTCAGTTATGTATATATGTAGTTAAAACATCCTGGGAATCGAGAACCTCAACGAATTTTACCCGTTATCAGCATCGATACTAGCAAGATATTGATTCCGGGTATCTGTACTGAGGTTCCTCAGACTAGCCCGGACATACAAAAGTATATATAGAAATGATTTGATAGAACATTTTTATCTTCTTACTAAAACATGACTATAACTTAAATTTTATATTTGCGTGCACTAATGTTCGTCTATTACGCTTCTGACAGATGATGAATGCAATGTGTATTCAAAGAGAAAAATATATTTTTTATGTGATATAATGACAATTTCACAAGTTTGAGATTTTTTACTTTACTTGTACTGTGAAACCTTGTTTCTTGGTGAATTTAATGAATCTAGGTCAGCAGGAAGCACGCTATAGGTTTTGATGAGTGAGTTTTCGAGGTTCAAAATATGTGATATAAATTGCCCTATCTTTTTATTGCATTAATTTAGAAGCTTATAGTGTTTATACTTTTCAACAGACAATACACCATAGTATGTTACGTAAATTTGAACTTCGTACGCGAAACTGTTCCAGAAAAAAGGGTATTAAGACACGGACAGACAGACGGAGAAAAAATGACAAAAAATATTACTTCGTGTAATATAGCTACAAATTAACAATTTCAGGATTTTGCCTTTACTTGTACTGTGAAACCTTGCTTCTTGTCACATTTCATGGTTTCAGGTTCACGAGAAGCACCCCATACGTTTTCATGAGTGAGTTTTCGAGTATCAAAATATATGAGTAAATGGCCGAATCTTTTGACTGGAGTGACTTAGAAGCTTAAAAGCTTTACGTTTCCAAGGGAACATAGACCTTAATAGCCGGCCGGAGTGGCCGAGCGGTTCTGGGCGCTTCATTCTGGAACCGCGCGACCGCTACGGTCGCAGGTTCGAATCCTGCCTCGGGCATGGATGTATGTGATGTTTTTAGGTTTGTTAGGTTTAAGTAGTTCTAAGTTCTAGGGGACTGATGATCTCAGATGTTAAGTCCCATAGTGCTCAGAGCCATTTGAACCATTTTTCTTACCTTAATATGTGACACAATTTTGGACTTCATACGTCAACCCGTTACTGAGAAAAATAATTCGTAACAGTCGGACAGACAGACAGACAAATGGCCGGATAACAAAGCGATCCTTTCATTTTTACGGACTGAGGCACTGAATCCTAAAAATAGGGAAAAATTAAGATGAAGGTTTGAATGATTCGAATGTTCTACACAGCCTCGCTCCCACTTGAGTACAACGCACAGAACGTTCATACAACCGTGTGAAAGTTTCAGAAAAGTCCTTTTGGATGTTTCGCAACTCGCCCGTCACATTGGCTTCAATGTATATTACGTCGCCAAAGTGTTGACCTTTCATGTGAATGTCTGCACTTTGTTGTTTTGTGGTGGGTTCGTATTGGTAACTAGTGTCGTCAACCGTGATGATTTTTTACAGAAAAGAACTGTTCGCGTTTGCATTTCAATTAGGCCGCCGCAGAAGTCCACGACTCATTATTTTTGCTCGGGTGTCTAATTGTGCGTGACAAACGTGGCTCACTCTTTTCTTCATAACATTCTGGAGAATGTCTTGAACTCATGAATTAGAGGTTTCGTACCAATGCGATTTGCGTCACAAAACAACATTGACGCACTGTGGCCTCGCGTCCACTTATTAACACTGTTTGCTCTCAACTGAGTGGTTGATAGTTGAAGCAGCCACTCTAACAGCTGCCCTGATGTCACGTATAAGCCAGGAATAAAATCTGTCTCGGCACTTCTTGGACGGACGGTGTAGGCACAACAACCAATTACTGGCTGTACATGCCCACTAATTTATCGCAAATATGAGTTGATAGCTCTTCAAAAGCTGAACTGCATACCATCACACATGACTACGGCGACTATTGAGCGTTCCGTCACTCACGCTGCAGCACACATCGACTCAACACGAGGCGAGGTGTGAAGTCAGCAGGCGCTGAAGATCTCATTTTTTGTAAATCAGAGGGGCGTATTTGCCTTTTCCCGTGCAACTGTCCACCAAAGTACTGCAGTCATCCTTAATTAATAGCAACTACGTACGTAATAACTCAGTTTATAACTTCTTGTAAACGACGATTCCTAGATACCCAAATTCCATTAATTAGATTACGCGTTTTACTTCGTAACGTTCGACTTATTCGCTTCCGGACAGGGTTCCTTAGATTAATGCACTTTCACTACTTCATCAACAGTGAAAATTCGTACTAGCACCACAAAAAACACAGTAATGTTTTTTGTCGTTTTAAAAGATTCTATTTTTTTCATCACGCGTCGCAGTTAATATTGTCCGTTAAAGGGAGACAGGTTGGTGGCACACATACAGTGTCGTGCAAATGAATACGTGTTTCTCGAATGCTAAACATTTCTTTACTACGTTAGATAATAACTCCATCAATTTTCTTGTATAAACTTGCTCGCATAAATTTTTCTTCTAACCAAAATAACAAAGTATGACGGCTTGTTACGTGACAAATCTGTTTTAACTTGTGGGATCAACACGTTGCGAACTTCCCATTTCAGACGATACGATGTGGACACAGGTGTCGCAACATTCTCACGTGGCACAGAGAACGATTAACAAACCTGGCCGGAGGAATGAGGGGCCATATATAAGCGGTGTGACACAGGGCACGGCAGGGAGGCGTTAGGAAACCGCCGCGGGTTGACAGTTGGAGTTCAGTGGCCCGGCCCCCTAACAGAGCTGACACACGCAGCTTGCGCCGTGCGTGAGATTTCAAGGCCGGCGTGGCGAGGGCGCGGCGTCGTCCAAACGTAACGCCCGCACTCTGTTTACAGAGCTGTTAGCCGCTCTTGGCAACAGCCGGCACGCAGTTTCAACACTAATTGCCTCGCTGTGCTACATGGGAGGACACTTTGTTCTTTTCGAACAAAAGTAAGTGAAATGAATGGTACTGAACATCGTCCGCACGTCACATCATGTAAGTAGTTAGGGGTAGTACTTAGAACGGATATGAAAATGGGGCGATCGAGTAAAATCAGTATTACTGAATGCGAATGGAAGACATAGATACGTTGGAAGGATCACATGCGAGACGGTAATATCAGAAATTCTAGAGTATTTTAACACTTTTACAGTCCTTATGAAGTAAGCTTAGCTACAGAAATCGTACGAATTCAGAGACACATTACTAAGATAGTAACAGGACTGTTCAGCCAATATAAAATTGTAAGGGGATTACCGGGTTAACTTAAATGACAATTCTTGGGAGAAAGATGACGCAGTTCTTTGCGAAAAATTGTTCGGAAAATTTAGGGAACCTGTATTCGAAGAAGATTTCGCGGCCATTTATGCTGGCACCAACGTAATCTCACATAGGGATATTGAGAAAAAGTTAAGATTGAGTCGGTATGTACAGAAGCATACATACAAACATTTTTCCATCGCTCAATACGTGAATCTAATAGGAAAGAAAACTGATAACATTGATGCGATGTAACCTCCTCCATGCAACGCACAGTAGCTCGCTGAGCATTTATGTAGATGTAGAAGAAACGATTCTGTTGCTGGAATAGGAAGGAATAATGACGGTCACAATGAAGTTTTCTGAAATGAGATTCATTTCGTCATCAGAAGAGAAACGGTACAATCGCCGGAAGAGGAAGAAACGTCTGGTACCGTATCTGAAGCGTAGGGCGTCCCAGTTTATTTTTTAGTCTACAGGACTGAAAAAAAAACCAGTTGATTTGACGGAATAGTGAATGGACAATATTGTGGATGGTAATCTGCCATATTTTGCAGTCTTCGCTCGACTATTGAGCTTGATTATCTGACAAAATACGCCGCTCACTCTTTTCGTACTTACTATACTTTTATACACATATTTTGTGCACAATGAACTGACATCACTATCGTTCCTGCAGCGATGTTATTTGGAATGTAACATGAACGCCCTCTTCAGCACTCCAGGCAGTTATTTAAATACATGTTAGCATCACCCTCAGTGGTAAGAACTTGGTATGAAGGACAGTTATATGCGCTTGGGAGTGTGACGGGAAGTGATGAATTAAGTATCATTCTAGAAATAGCTATAAAGTTTAAAATAAAATAATAAAGGGGAAAAATTATCTAAGTGTTTTACGGCCAAACTAAGCGTAAGGAAGTGACTGGGTGCTATGCGTATTTGTTGAATTCACAGCTTCGTCACTAAATTATTATCAATAAATAACAAATATAAACTTGTACGTGATCTTTTGTTCCATCTCTGTCGGTATATCTCTATAGCAACAATCGACGTCGTCTTAGGCAAATGACTCTCCCTACTGCGGTCAAAAATTTACACGGTTGCTTCCATTTTGTTCACTAAATGCCGTCTCGTCTCCGTGCATTTTGGTTACAGTGTCGTAACACCTTAGAATGCTCGTTGATTTCTGTCTGTACAGAATATTCGTTTCTTTATATTTCCATCTATTCTTGACCTAGTTTTAACAAATTGTGTTCTGTCCTCGTGTTTTTTGTCCTCTACAATGTAAATCACCCTTTAAAGTTTCTCAGAAAAGTTATTTGCGCTGTTCGAATTTTGTTCACGGCTTTCGTAAAGAGAAACTATCACTTCTGTATGCAAGAACGGGCACTGTCAATAGTTATGTAAATTCTTGTTGTAAATCTGTTTTGTGTCTAGTTCATTATTATAATGAACATTATCATCATATAAGTTTTGCATTATAGGAAAAAGAGCGTGTTATACATCTCTCAAATCCACACCTAGCAAGGTGGCGCAGTGTTTGGCACACTGGACTCGCATTCTGGAGGATGACGTCAAACGTCCCCCTAGAAAAATTATGAATGACTGTGCTGGTAAGCTTCTACGTTATTTGATTTTCAAACTGCTCAGCAAAACTCAACGTACTCAAACAGTTTTCTCTTTACTTATTCTGATCAACACTAAACTGACACACAATATTTTTAGAGCAACGCAATCTGACTTTCAATAAACCCTACAAAAGAATGGCCCTGGCTAAGAATAAAATATACCTTTCATGAATCACTTACCTCAGAAAAATCTTCGTTACTCGAACTACTTCAATACAGCGAGCGCCACTGCCAGCTAAATAAAAGAGTGTAACTACTGAAGGCACTAACTACTGATAGGCATAGTTAGCAAATGAAAGATTTTGATAGAGAACAAACAATATCGTTCTCGCTTTCCACGCCCGGGTTCCCGGGTTCGATTCCCGGCGGGGTCAGGGATTTTCTCTGCCTCGTGATGGCTGGGTGTTGTGTGCTGTCCTTAGGTTAGTTAGGTTTAAGTAGTTCTAAGTTCTAGGGGACTGATGACCATAGATGTTAAGTCCCATAGTGCTCAGAGCCATTTGAACCATTTGAACAAACAATATCAATTCATGACATCCATCTTTAGAAATTTCCTTTTTCTGGCGAACACACGTCCAGAACGTCTGCTTATAGCAACCTCTCAAAACTCTGGCATCTCTCTCTCCACATCCACCACTGCTAGCGGATCGCTTCCAACTGCCCAGCCGGCCGGAGTGGCCGAGCGGTTCTAGGCGCTTCAGTCCGGAACTGCGCTGCTGCTACGGTCGCAGGTTCGAATCCTGCCCCGGGCATGGATGTGTGTGATGTCCCTAGGTTAGTTAGGTTTAAGTAGTTCTAAGTTCTAGGGGACCGATGACCTCAGAAGTTAAGTCCCATAGTGCTCAGAGCCACTTTCCAACTGCCCAACGCTACGCGCTGTTCACATCCAACTTCCCAACACTATCCTAGTGAATATTCGAACAATGAGTCCAACCAGCCACAGACTGCACACAGCACAGTCGGTGATTTTAATACACAGCGCTACGTGGCGTTACCAACATAAAAACCTAAACAGCCTACTTACATACGGTTCAAATCCGCACACGGCCATCCCGATTAAGATTTTTCGTAACTTCCTAACTCGCTTCATACAAATACAAGGATGGTTCCTTTGAAAGTATGCGGTCGATTTCCCTTCCCCATCCTTTCCAATCCGAGCTTGTGCCCCATCTCTCGTGACTCAGTGTCGACGGCACGTTAAATTTTAATCTTCCTTCCTACCTTAAATCCACCGCAGAAAAAAATATGACTTGAGACACGCCTTTATTTTCTTTATTGTACCAGAAGTCTAATGTACAAGCCCATGTTCTATTTCTATCTGAATTAAAGTCGTAAACCACATTATAACTCCACTGGAGAGATTATTTCTTTCTTTCCTTTTCTTTTTGCATATGACAGTCACAAAGGACACTTATAAGCTGCAAATTGTATTGCAGAATTTGAGTCATTATTCAGCACTGACAGTAATATCTCTGGCGACATTTTACGAGGCTAAACACCCATCAGACAATTTAAGAGAGCCTACCTTTGAAAGATCGTCGGTTTCTCCCATGGAGACAGCATGGCGCATTTTTGTGTGCCTTCCAGTGACCACATTTTTCACTTGGGTCTGTCTCATGTACTAGCGATTATTTTTTTCATTCTCAACGGCAAGAAATCTTCAGGAGTAAAAGTAACTTCAGAGACACCCCAAAAGCAGTGTATTATAGCAAAATGTAGCAAAACCTGTAAAGGATCGACGCTTGGTGCAGGGAATGGCAATTGACAATTATCATAAATGTCACTTTTTGTGCATAAACAGGCAAAAAGGCCAATCATTTTGCGATAACGATCACTGGAAGCGATCACGCCGATAATACATCTAGGAATATACTTACAGAGTGATTTCAAGTGGGACGACCTCATAGAACTAACGGCAGATAAGGTAAATGCCAGTGTTTCATTGGAAAAATCCTCATAATGTGTAGCACACTCACAAGGGAGACAGCTTGCAAAACCTTCCTTGGACCAATACTTGATCCGATCCAGATAACATTGATAGAGGAAATGGAGAAGACTCAAAGGAGAGTACTGCGTTTCATCGCAGGTTTAATTAAAACACAAGAAAGCGTCGGGAAGTTGCTCAGCCTATTCCAGTAACAGACGATGCAATGGAGGCTTTCTGCATCACGGTGTGGTTTCCTGTTTAAAGTTCCGAGAGCGTACGTTCCTGGAAGAGTCAACAAATTTATTGCTTCCTCCTACGTATATCTTTGAAAAGACTTTGAAGGTAAAATTAGAGACATTAGAAGTCATACTGAGGCTTACCAGCAATAGTTCTTGCCGCGAACCACTCACGACGAACAAGAGGAGGGGGAGCTGACAGCAGTGCACGAAGTACCCTCCGCCGCACTCTGTAATGTGATTTCCGGCGTATACAGGGTGGTCCATTGATAGTGACCAGGCCAAATATCTCACGAAATAAGCATCAAACGAAAAACTACAAAAAACGAAATTTGCCTAGCTTGAAGGGGGAAACTAGATGGCGCTATGGTTGGCCTGCTAGATGGCGCTGCCATAGGTCGAACGGATATCAACTGCGTTTTTTTGAATAAGGACCCCCATTTTTTATTACGTATTAGTGTAGTGCTTAAAGAAATATGAATGTTTCAGTTAAACCACTTTTTTCGCTTTGTGATAGATGGCGCTGTAATAGTCACAAACGTGTAAGTACGTGGTATCACGTAGCATTCCACCAGTGCGGACGGTATTTGTTTCGTGATACATTACCCGTGTTAAAATGGACCGTTTACCAATTGCGGAAAAGGTCGATATCGTGTTGATGTATGGCTTTTGTGATCAAAATGCCCAACGGGCGTGTGCTATGTATGCTGCTCGGTATCCTTGACGACATCATCCAAGTGTCCGGACCGTTCGCCGGATAGTTACGTTATTTAAGGAAACAGGAAGTAATCAGCCACGTGTGAAACGTCAACCACGACCTGCAACAAATGATGATGCCCAAGTAGGTGTTTTGGCTGCTGTCGCAGCTAATCCGCACATCAGTAGCAGACAAATTGCGCGAGAATCGGTAATCTCAAAAACGTCGGTGTTGAGAATGCTACATCAACATCGACTGCGCCCGTACCATATTTCTATGCACCAGGAATAGCATGGCGACGACTTTGAACGTCGTGTACAGTTCTGCCACTGGGCACAGGAGAAATTACGGGACGATGACAGATTTTTTGGACGCGTTCATTCACCAACAGCGGTAACGTAAACCGGCATAATAAGCACTATTGGGCAACGGAAAATCAACGATGGCTGCTACAAGTGGAACATCAGCGACCTTGGTGGGTTAATGTATGGTGCGGTATTATGGGAGGAAGGATAATTGGGACCCATTTGATCGATAGCAATCTACATGGTGCAGTGTATGCTGATTCCCTACGTAATGTTCTACCAATGTTACTACAAGATGTTTCACTGCATGACAGAATGGCGATGTACTTCCAACATGATGGATGTCCGGGACATAGCTCGCGTGCGCTTGCTCGAAGCGGTATTGAATTTCATGACAGGTGGTTTGGTCGTCGAAGCACCATACACCTTGGCCTGCACGTTCACCGGATCTGACGTCCCCGGATTTCTTTCTGTGGGGAAAGTTGAAGGATATTTGCTATCGTGAGCCGGCCGATGTGGCCGAGCGGTTCTAGGCGCTACAGTCTGGAACCGCGCGACCGCTACGGTCGCAGGTTCGAATCCTGCCTGGGGCATGGATGTGTGTGGTGTCCTTAGGTTAGTTAGGTTTAAGTAGTTCTAAGTTCTAGGGGACTGATGACCTTAGAAGTTAAGTCCCGTAGTGCTCAGAGTCATTTGAACCATTTACTATCGTGATCCACCGCCAACGCCTGACAACATAGGTCGGCGCATTGTCAATGCATGTGCGAATATTACGGAAGGCGAACTACTCGCTGTTGAGAGGAATGTCGTTACACGTATGAATGCATTGAGGTTGACGGACATCATTTTGAGCATTTACTGCATTAATGTGGTATTATAGGTAATCACTCTGTAACAGCATGAGTTCTCAGAAATGATAAGCTCACAAAGGTACATGTATCACATTGGAACAACTGAAGTAAAATGTTCAAACGTACCTGCGTTCTGTACTTTAATTTAAAAACCCTACCTGTTACCAACTGTTCGTCTAAAATTGAGAGCCATATGTTTGTGACTATCACAGCGTCATCTATCAAAAAGCGAATATGTAATAAAAAATAGGGGTTACTATTTAAAAAAACGCAGTTGATATCCGTTTGACCTATGGCACCGCCATGTAGCGGGCCAACCATTGCGCCATCTGGTTTACCGCTTCAAGCTAGACAAGTTTCGTTCTTTGTAGTTTTTTCGTTTGACGCTTATTTCTTGAGATATTTGGCCCGGTCACGATCAATGGACCACCCTGTATATGTAGAAGCAGATATTATACAAGCGCGATACTATGCTATACAAGAAATCTTCGCAGTCATTCGGCTTGTCTGATATACGCACTTCTTACTTCATGACAGGTTTTCTTGTGCTAGGAAATTGTCTAGGACAGCTACGTGCTATTCACCTGTTTGTCCACAAACCACACTACAGAATTTCAGACTAATTTTAAAACAAGAGTATACGTCTACACTGAAGCGCCAAAGAAACTGGTATAGGCATGAGTATTCAAATACAGAGATATGTAAACAGGCACAATACGGCGCTGCTGTCTGCAACGCCTATATAAGACAACAAGTGTCTGGCGCAGTTGTAATATCGATTACTGCTGCTACAATGGAAGGTTATCAAGATGTAACTGAGTTTGAACGTGGTGTTACAGTCGGTGTACGAGCGACACAGCATTTCCGAGGATGCGATGAAGTGGGAATTTTCTCGTACGACCATTTCACGAGTGACCGTGGTTATCAGGAATCCGGTAAAATATCTAATCTCCGACATCGCTGAGGCCGGAAAAAAATTCAGCATGAACGGGACCAACAATGACTGAAGAGAATCGTTCAATGTGACAGAAATGCAACCCTCCCGCAAATTGCTGCAGATTTCAATGCTCACCCATCAACAAGTGTGAGAGTGGAAAGCATTCAACGAAACATCATCGATATGGGCTTTCGGAGCCGAAGGGCCATTCGTGTACTCTTGATGACTGCAGGATACAAAGCTTTATACCTCGCCTGGGCCCGTCAACACCGCCATTGGACTGTTGATGACTGGAAACATGTTGCCTGGTCGGACGAATCTCGTTTCAGATTGTATCGGGCGGATTGACGTGTGCGGGTATGGAGACATACTCACGAACTGATGAATTCATGGACCATGCATGTCAGCAGGGAACTGTTCAAGCTGGTGAAGACTCTGTAATGGTATGGGGCGCGTGCATATGGGGAGACATGGCACCCCTGATACGTCTAGATACGACTGTGACAGGTGACACGTACGTAAGCATCCTGTCTGATCACTTGCATCCATTGTAGGGTAACGACGTAAGTTTTTTTTATAAATGATTTTCTTTTGACATATGACCATGTGTAGACTTCGTCACCTACGTCAGTTACAACACACTTCAAATTTATTTATACTCTTTTTAAATTGTCTCAGAATGGTTCTTGAACGAAACTGTAAAACATCATTTGAGTCGTATGCGCAGAATTACGTCACTCAGTCCAATTGGTTTGCGCAAACTTTTTCAATTTAGATGTCGTTTGTTTCTCCTCAGAAATTATATTAATGCACGTTATCTGATTTAATAAATAATAGAACCACATTGAATAAACTTTCGAGATTCAAACTCGCGATGAACGTTGTCAAAAATTAATAATCTTGTCAAATATACTATTAATTCATTCACATAATTCTTCATAAATAAATTCTCGGAACACGTATTTAAACTTTAGTAGCATCCACTAGTTTATTATCTTCCTACATATAGACGTGAACCTGAGCCTTGACAAGACAGGACTGAACATTTACGTCATTATTAAACTTTCTATGACGTCATTGTTGTACAAACATTACAAATTCTCAATTATTTAATTTTTAGATGCACGACGCAACAACTCGGTTTCAGGATCTTCTGTTGCTCTTTGGCTGTCGACCCGCGACGTATAGTGGCCAGCAATTTTCTCTCTGGTCCCGGCAGCGAAGATGCTGTCTCCGTTCGTTGCGCCGCCCTCTCCGTACATGAAACATAAAAAATAAATACAAAACTTTAGATAATTCACAGCTATTACAAATATTACAAAAATACATAAACAAAACAATAAATTAAACTTATATTCACCTGCAAAATGGGCTGACACTGGTGGATGGAGGACGTTTCAATTTCACGTCCCACTACACCATTCAATTCCTTTGTGCATTCCAACGGCCTTGACAATTCCAGCAGGACAATGCGACGGCCCACACGTCCAGAATTACTACAGAGTGGCTCCAGGAACACTCTTCTGAGTTTAAACACTTCCGCTGGCCACCAAACTCCGCAGACATGAACATTATTGATCATATCTGTGATGCCTTGCAATGTACTGTTCCGAAGATATCTCCACTCGCTCGTAGTCTTACAGATTTATGGGCAGCTGTGCAGGACTCATGGTGTCAGTTCCCTCCAGCACTACTTCAGATATTAGTGGAGTCCATACCACGTCATGTTGCGGCACTTCTGCGTGCTCATGGTAGCCTTGCAAGATATTAGGCAGGTGTACCAGTTTCTTTGGCTCTTAAGTGTACATCTACAAGAGTACTCTGTAAATTAGACTTTGTAGTGGCTGTATTCATTGCCGATAAAGGGTCACGAGAAGTGGAAGAATATCCACCTCAACGGTCAGAGATGCTTTAAACTGTCAATTCGACATCTTTCACCAACAAGTAATTAACATTTCAGGAGATCGGTTAGATTTTTGAAGTGACTGTTGCATTAGCAGCTAGCAGCTGTTTATGGGCATCCTTCCAAAAATGGTTCAAATGGCTCTAAGCATCATGGGACTTATCATCTGAGGTCATCAGTCCTCTAGACTTAGAACTACTTAAACCTAACTAACCTAAGGACATCACACACATCCATGCCCGAGGCAGGATTCGAACCTGCGACCGTAGCAGCAGCGCGGTTCCGGACTGAACCGCGTAGAACCGTTCGGCCACAGCGGCCGGCGGCATCCTTCCTTCAGGCATGATCGTATCCTATGTACTTTCGCACAGAAGTTACTGAAAGAAGTGGTCCGGTATGTAGACGGAAGGCGGAAGTGGAGCTCAGACCATTAAAAGTGTGCCCTGGACGGTTGGGCCACGGTGCCCTCGGTCGACCAGCTCCCCAGCTGAGCGGGGCGGCTGGTCGCAGGTTTCCGGCCCGGAGGAAAGTGAGCGGCGCTTTCGAGCGGCGCCTTCGCTTTCTGCCGAGAAAGTCCGCCGCCGGTTTCACTGGACGCCGCCTCCCGTGCTCGTTCTCCGCGGCCAAAGCGCGCCCTGCTATCGTCACAAAAACACGCACACTTTCCTTGACGTTTCCAGTCCATCTGATTAGCGGCGCTGTCCCGACCGTTGGGGAATTCCAGCTTCGTTGATTTGTCTTTGTCTGCAGCTCTACAGGGTGTCCCCGGAGGAATGGTTAATATTCAGGGATATGATCAGGGATCCTCACATTGAACCAAAATGTTGATACTGACATATGCCCCATTCAGACTGGTTTCTGAGACAGAATACCTTTAATGTACGTATGTTTTTGGGCTAGGGGAAAGCACGCATTTGTGTTACCATCCAGCCTTTTTGACATTTTAATCTAGTCTAACCTACCTCGATGTTTTTAACATCTTTGCTCACGATGTCTTTCTGCCATTAAACAGCCCGTTGAACACGCACACTTTCCTTGATGTTTCCAGTCCATCTGATTTGCGGCACTGTCCCGACCGCCGGAGAATTCTAGCTACGTTGACTTGTTTTTATCTGCAGCTCTACAGGGTGTCCCCAGAGGAATGGTCAATATTCAGGGATATGATCAGGAACGCTCATTTGAATCAAAATGTTTATACTGACATATGCCTCATTCAGACCGGTTTCTGATTCAGAACATCTTTAATGTACGTTTGTTTTTGGGCTAGTGGCAAGAACCCATTTGTGTTACCATCCAGCCTCTTTGACGTTTTAATGTAGTCCAACCTACCTCGATGTTTTCAACATCTTTGCTCGCGATGTCTTTCTGCCATTAAACAGCCCGTTCAAAGCGCAGTTGTGAGTGAAGTGGTGCGAGGGGCCGTGAGTATGTCAGAGAGAAGCATCGATTAGATTAGATTAGATTAATTATTCATTCCATCGACCCATAAAAAAGGGAATCCTCCTGGGTGTGGAAAATGTCAGATAAACACATTACAAAAATGTAATTAGAAAAACTTGAGTTTCATTAATTTTAATGATCCTCAGTCAATAAACAGTAAAATTATGTACATGAATTAAATTTAAACTTATAATATTTACAGGTTTAATACTTACATCTGCTTTCAATAAATCCATCATCAGACATTTGCTAATTTCTTGGCTATTACAACCAAGTATTGTCAAAAATTAAAGTAAATTATTCATTTCAGAGATCCTCAGATAAGAACAGTCAGATTATGTACAAGATTTAAAATTAAACTTCCACTATTTACAGACTTAAGACTTACATCTGCTTTCCATACATCCATCATTCACACAGTAGGTAGTTACTTGGCTGTTACAACCAAGTATTGTCAAAAATTAAAGTGTAATAAATTTTCATTAAAATGGTCTAATGCACATGTTGAGAAACTCATGGATGGAATAGAAGAAGTTGGCCACCAAAAATTCTTTTAAATTATGTTTAAATTGTGTCTTGTCTGAAACTAAACTCTTGATGGTTGCTGGTAACTTATTGAAAATATGCGTTGCTGAATACTGGACTTCTTTCTGGGCAAGAGTAAGTGATTTTAAATCTTTATGTATATTGTTCTTATTCCTAGTATTGATACTGTGTACTAAGCAGTTAGTTGGAAAAAGAGATGTATTATTTACAACAAACTTAATTAAGGAATAAATATACTGAGAAGCTGTGGTTAATATGCCCAATTCTTTGAATAGGTTTCGACACGATGTTCTTCGATTTACACTACTCACTACTCTTATACGCTTCTGTACTCTAAAAATTTTTAACCGTGTTGGTACACGCTCTGGCTAACATGCCACATCTACGTCAATGAAGAATATGCAGATATGGTGAAAGTTAACGACTTCAGGCTCAGGCTCTGAGCACTATTGGACTTAACAGCTATGGTCATCAGTCCCCTAGAACTTAGAACTACTTAAACCTAATTAACCTAAGGACAGCACACAACACCCAGCCATCACGAGGCAGAGAAAATCCCTGACCCCGCCGGGAATCGAACCCGGGAACCCGGGCGTAGGAAGCGAGAACGCTACCGCACGACCACGAGATGCGGGCGTTAACGACTTCTGTGATGATAGTGCTCCTGCTGCTGTCGAAGAATACCGTCGGTGCTCCCTGACACGTAGTATCCCTGATCATAGAGCATTTACCAGAGTTTCCAGTACATTGCGTGAAACACGTATACTTCCAAGTTCACATTTTTCTTCTGAACGTGTAGTTCAGCAAACTGTGTAGGAACAGCTACACATCGTTAAAATGGTGTAGCATAATCATACTACTAGAACGTATCAGTGTCCCACGAGCAAGCGTATGGCGAACATTACAAAATGGCTCACATGGTTCAAAAATGGCTATGAGCACTATGGGAATTAAAATCTGAGGTCATCAGTCCCCTAGAACTTAGAACTACTTAAACGTAGCTCACTTAAGGACATTACACACATCCATGTCCGGGCAGGATTCGAACCTGCGACCGTAGCGGTCGCGCGGCTCCAGACTGTAGCGCCTAGAACCGCTAGATCACAACGGCCGGCGCGAACATTATATGTGGAACACTTGCACTAATTTAACATATAATGTGTCCACAATTTTCATATTCTGTAAGGTACACATGCTGTGCAGTGAGGCGATCTGTATGGTTGGAAATGAAGAACTCACTTCGTACGCCGCGTTAGCACTGTAGACACTTTTATTATTCAAAGATGACCGGTTTCAACAGTCTTACACTGCCATCATCTGATCTTAGGGAACTTGTTACAAAATTGCCATGTTACATTACATGAAATCAAAGCATAAAGGGCATTCCGTACGTACGCATATCTTGATAAAAATGCAGTTGATAAAATGCACACAATTGAAAAAATTCTTGTGCCATCCATACATATCGGTGGCAGACATGAGTGATGACTCATGTTCGTCACCAAAATGCATGAATAGCACGAGGATTTTATAAGCTGCATGGATTTTGTCAACTGTGTGTGTTTTATCAACTGGGTTTTTATCAAGATATGTATACGTGTAGAGTGCCTTTTATGGTTTGAATTCTGTCACGTTTGCTCCACTAATACTATTCACTGATGAAGCCGCGTTTACACGGAATAGAATCAACAACACACGTAATAATTATCGATAATCACGGGAAAATCCAGACGGTAAAGCAGAAAGCAATTTCCGAGTTCGTTTTTCAGTCAGTGTTTGGTGCGGCATGATCGGTAATACGCGGACAGGTCCAGTCATTTTACAATAGCGAATGATGGGACAGAATTACTTGCATTTCTTGGAAAATTTGCAACGGCCTTGCCACAGTCGATACACCGGTTCCCGTGAGATCACCGAAGTTAAGCGCTGTTGGGCGTGGCCGGCACTTGGGTGGGTGAACATCCAGCCGCCATCCACCGTTGCCATTTTTCGGGGTGCATTCAGCCTCGTGATGCCAATTGAGGAGCTACTCGACCGAGAAGTAGCAGCTTCGGTCAGGGAGAGCGGTGTGCTGACCCCACGCCCCTCCTATCCGCATCCTCCTTGAGGATGACACGGAGGTCGGATGGTCCCGGTAGGCCAACTCGTGGCCTCAAGACGGAGTGCTTTTTTTTTCTTGGAAAATTCGTTTGTTGAACACCTTGAACATGATTGCAACGTGCTTCCAGCACGATGAGCCCCTCCAAATTTTACTGGATGTGTGAGGGAACATCTCAACCTCAGTTGCTCTATTCGCTGGATTGGTCGTGGTAGTATAATTAACAGTCCACCAATTAAGGCAGATCTGACGGCATGAGATTTTTGTTCAGGTGGCTGGATGAAGTCTGAGGTTTCTTCACCTCAGAAAATGAAATGCTTGGTCACATCTTAGACGCTCCCTAATTAGGGAACCCGAGGAGGCACTAAGACAAGCAACACATGTTCTCCCATGAGTGCCTAAATGCATTGAAGTTGACGGTGGGATAGTCGGAAATTTATTGTGAACCGTGCAATAGCTGCAATGCGACGAGTACGAAAGTGCTTAGAGGTGAATGTGTTAAAAATACGAATTTTTTAAAGTTTGCTAATTGATGTACATGTGTAAACCAAATGATGTATTGAATAATACAGAAAGCAAATAACAATGGACATTAAATGTGTTCTAGCTCGAAAATCATTCGAAATAGGGCATATCTCCTTATGACGTTTTCTGTTGCGAATGTGTGTTCCTGTCATATCCCTGGATATTGTGCAGTCCTCCTGGGACACCCTGTGTAGCTCTACTGTTTACACAGCTGACCATTAAAACTGTAACGCCATGAAGGTGATACGCAACAAAAACAAACATCAGACTGGTATTGGTTCAAATGGTTCAAATGGCTCTGAGCACTATGGGACTTAACATCTGTGGTCATCAGTCCCCCTAGAACTTAGAACTACTTAAACCTAACTAACCTAAGGACATCACACACATCCATGCCCGAGGCAGGATTCGAACCTGCGACCGTAGCAGTCGCGCGGTTCCGGACTGAGATCCTAGAACCGCGAGACCACCGCGGCCGGCAAACTGGTATTAACTGTACAACGTGCTTTGATATGGAAATGATTAGCATACCAATGCAACTGCAAACTGTAGACAGGAACAGCACCGCCCGCATCTCGTGGTCGTGCGGTAGCGTTCTCGCTTCCCACGCCCGGGTTCCCGGGTTCGATTCCCGGCGGGGTCAGGGATTTTCTCTGCCTCGTGATGGCTGGGTGTTCTGTGCTGTCCTTAGGTTAGTTAGGTTTAAGTAGTTCTAAGTTCTAGGGGACTTATGACCACAGCAGTTGAGTCCCATAGTGCTCAGAGCCATTTGGAACAGCACCATCTATATTCTGTACAGAAGGAAAGATTACACAGTGACTTTCTCATTCGTAAATCGGAGTCGAATATCGGTTGTTTGAGAAATGGTCGTGTTATGCCTCACAAAACAAGCTGAATCGTCTACCAAGACATGTTGGGCAGGATCGCGGTCAACGAGAGTGAGGTTTATCGCTCTGTGACGTTGCTGTTCGCTTCCCTCGGGTTGCCGCCACTGTGACGCGAATATGGGATCGATTGGTTCAGGAGGACAATACGCAACACTATGTAGGGTATCAAAGACCCCACGCAAATAGCGCCCGAGAGGACAGGCATACTGTTCGCTCGACCGTGCAGGATCGTACAGCCTCCTCACGTACGTCGACGTTGGAAATTGGTTTGGCAGTTATCCACAGAGATAGTGCGACGACGTATCGAGACCATTCGTAACCCTGGTCCTCCAAATGACTGCACTGGACACAGGAGAGGCACCATATTGTCTTTTTAGAAGAGTTCCGGATCTATGTAAACCTTTCTTGTGGACTTATCATTGTGGGGAGGCTCCGAGAAGGACAAACGTTGGCGGATTGCACTTGTTACCGTCAGACCAATCCAGCACCTAGAGTGAGTGAACTGAATGCTAAGCGATGGTTATATATATATTTTTTATGTATACAAGGCGATCTTGCATAAGAATTTAGGTTACGCGAAAGTATGATCAAGATGTTCTGTGATTCTAACATCATCTATAAGACTAAATGCGTTCTTCTTCCTTCTAGAGAGAAGCGATGCAGATGTAGATTCAAAAAATGGTTCAAATGGTTCTGAGCACTATGGGACTTAACTTCTGAGGTCATCAGTCCCCTAGAACTACTTAAACCTAACCAACCTAAGGACATCACACACATCCATGCCCTAGGCAGGATTCGAACCTGCGACCTTAGCCTCTATCTGTAAAAACCACGGATCATGGAAGTCACCCCGAACATATTCAAAGCTGCTGCACGTATCTCGAAGTTCTCAGCAGCTAACAGATATTTTATCTGCCAATGGCAGTTTATCATTGCAGCAGTTCCGCTGAAAGCAGAACTTACTCAATGAACTGTACTCAAATTAGTTAATCAGTTACGGATTTAGACAATGGATAAATGAGGACATGGGAACTAGGCATTAGAAACGTAATAATCTGTGACTTCTGAATGAAAAATAATTAAAAAGAATCTGAAATTAACAAGCACGACTATTTAGTAATAACGCTACATTCGAGTATGTCCTCTAAGGGACCACTTGATAATACAACGCCACGCAATATCAAAAGCAAAACAAAAAGGGTCCCCACATAAACTCAAATCCCCTTGATAAAATTAAACAAGTGAGAAGTAACGTGAATCAAGACCTACGGATGACTTAATAAAGACCGATATTAAACCTCATACATAGACCAAAGCCTCAGTCGGAAGAAATAAAACACGTCTGAAGAGCCGAAAATCGTGTAATAGAATGTTACACCAGAGCAGGCTAGCAAGCAATGCTCTCATCATGAATTCCTGAATGTGTCAGCTTAGAAACAACCACCTCGGTGGTACACATGACAAAGGCGTCTAAACTTCACAAAATGAAGCATGCTGACTGTCTGCAAGCGGCATCCACACGAAAAGAAGTATACAATTAGGTCCAGTGGTCAGGGTAGGAAAAGTGATTCTCTTCTCTGGCCGTCCGTATGGTCAAGCTAAGTCAGAGGCTCCGCCTCAAAGTACAGTGTACATGTATGCTCTTACTGCACCCCGAAAACGTGACTTCCCTAGCAGGTGAGAAGAGTGCATACAAAGTCTTTCTATCCTGCTAGCGACTTACAACTCACGTACTGGTATTTACACTGAGGTGAGAAAAGTCATGGGGTACCATCTACTGGTGTTCACGGGCCTATCTTTGCTAGGAACGTCTTAAATAGGACCGATTTAGTCCTTGAGACCACATGAAAAGCTGCTTGGACAAATAAAAAAAAAAAAAAGAGAGAGAGAGAGCGAGTGAGGGAGGCACGCCACTTAATAGCAATTAATCTGTAATCTGTATTAATAATCGCACAATCTTCACTTATCATTGCCGTTTTCTTCTTGCTTCTCTTGGACAAAGACTTTTCCCAACAGTCGCCACTATTCTTCGCATTTATTACTATCTGACGCGGGTACTATTCGTCGCTTCGGTCTGCGTATACATCATAATCGTTCGTGAGGTGAAACTGTCTCTGGAACCATAAAGTTTCATTTTATTAAAGCATCTATGCCTGTTTTTAGGCAGGATCCCTCTTTTAGCTCGATGCTGAGGTGCTATTCCAGTACAGTTGTAAAACCTCGACAGTGCGTTCGAATGTATGCGGACTATCAACTGGGCTGAGGCGTAAATGGGAATTTCCACTGAGAAGGGAGGTGTGCTGGAGCAAACCGTGCCACTGTGCAAATCCACTGTGCCATGGTGGTGTACTTAGCAGGAGACCCAGGTTCGAATCCTGGACATGGTACAAGTTCCTATTCATCGCCTCAGTCTGCATATGTACATCGCAGACGTTTGAAACTTGAAAAGGTCTCTAGAACCATAAAGATATTTGACAATAGAAAATGGTAGAAAGATATTTGACAGTAGAAAATGGTAGCTGTTGATTGTTGACGGCACTATTGCGGGTCTCTTCCCTCGTAACAAGTTATGGTTCCATGGAACTGTTATGGACTGAATGAAGTCCAAACGCCATAGGAAAGCCGTGCTGGAAGGCTCGTCCCAGGTTCGCTTCGCGCTTTTTTAGTAGCCTTTGAATGACTCGAACTCGTATGCCTAGCGATTAGAGGTGTCGATAAGAAAATAAATGAAATATCCAAATTGTAAATTTAGGCTGAAATAAGACAGGCAAAATTGGAACGCCCTTTCATTACAATGATTAACGACTGGCTGCCAGAACACTTTGTGGCATTCTTTGTTGTGGAACAGATCCGCCACGTCATTCGCGTACAAAGAAAGGCTGGTGTACAGAGAAAAGCGCTTAACTCCGTAAGATGCTTTTAAAGAATCGCCCCCTGTGTCAGACGTTATCGGTACCCACGTGCGGCGACAGACAGACCTTGGGCATCCGTCATCAGTATGCGAGCCACGTCGTGATTCCCCCCACTGTCCGGCATTATCGGCGCAATTAGCACTTCGCAACGACAGCTCTCCGCCAACCAGCTCTGTTCCTTGGCGCCAAGTTTAGCTCTCTGACACCACTGAGTAATGCAAAACTGATAGGAGATATATCTCTGTACGCGCGGAGATACTTTTGGGATCCGTACAAAGGGCGCATCAAAACGTTTGTTATGTGAAGCTCCAGCCGAGAAAGTCACCGCCTCTCTTCGTGCGTCTTTAAGCCTTTCAGTACATCGGTTATAAACAATTGTTCTAGCTTCTCTTAAGTTTCCCGTTTGGTATTGCCTAGCTCGAATCCATAGTGCTAAGACACAGGGCTCGCTTTCAGGGGAACGTCGACTGAAACCATTTCCCCGCTATCCAGATCAGTGTTTTTCGGGGATACCTTAAAATCCGCCGGCCGGAGTGGCCGTGCGGTTCTAGGCGCTGCCGTCTTGAGCCGAGCGATCGCTACGGTCGCAGGTTGAATCCTGCCTCGGGCATGGATGTGTGTGATGTCCTTAGGTTAGTCAGGTTTTATTAGTTCTAAGTTCTAGGCCACTGACGACCTCAGAAGTTAAGTCGCATAGTGCTCAGAGCCATTTTAACCATTTTTTGAACCTCAAAGTCTTGAAATCGTTTAAGGCAAATGCCGGGAAGCTTCTTTTCAAAAGATCCTGCTGATTTGCTTCCATATTCCGAGCTTTTTCGTCGTCTCTGATGGCCTCATTCTTATTCCTAATCTTCATCTTCCCTAATTTTGAAGTCTTTATGTTGACACGAACGAAAACACTGGGGCTTATGGATTAAGTGAATAACGGTAGCATCACGATGGCTTGAGGAACACTGCCTTATTCCCCTAAGATGGATGATTCATGACATTACAGAAGAGATGATTCAGACTGGAGGACAATCATCGTTCAAGTTGACCTTTATCGTTGACTAATGTTTCCACAATTCGATATCTAATCTTAGAAGATAGTCCTTTGGCCTGTCTGGACATGAAGTTCACACAATTTCCCAAGATCACACCAAACTGATGAAGCTATGGTCTCCGTACTCGGTAATAGCCTCGTGATACATCCTAAATCTTGTAGGTCTACAGAACCTGGTGCAGTGTTAAATTCGCTGTGATGGAGAATCCGTCGTCTGGAGTAACGACAGTGGGACAACCTGTTGCGAGAAGTACACTTATTTTCGCACTAGTTAAGCGATATAATTCTAGATGAGTTTGTAGGTAGCATCTTCATTGGACTGAATAAAAAATGGCTACAAGCACTATGAGACTTAGCATTTGAGGTCATCAGTCCCCTAGACTTAAAACTACTTAAACCTAACTAACCTATGGACATCACACACATCCATGCCCGAGGCTGGATTCGAACCTGCTACCGTAGCAGCAGCGCGGTTCCGTACTGAAGCGCCTAGAACCGCTCGGTCACAAAGGTCGGCTGGATACAATATTTTCTTAGCAAGTAACAATAGAACACACCATCCCCTTGGCTATCGCGCGTATGAGATGTGACGGCAATCTAAAAATTGCTTGTTGTGTAAGATTTTAATATGACAAATAGTAAAAACGAAAGTCTGTTTTGTGTAGAAATAAGAACTACAAGTAGGACTAATGAGCATATTCTTTCAAGGATAGTGATAATAATTATTTTCTATATATCTGGCGATTGAATTCTAACAGGTACCACATATGTCGCAACGGTCAGGAAACGTGTATCGTTAGGTACAGATATTTTAATGGTGACAGTACTGATTTTTGTTCATATCTTTTCAATCAATAGTCTATTTAACACCTTATCTGCTGATTTTTTGCTACTCGCTTCGACTCAGAAATTAATTTCACGGTATGTTGGAAAAATCTTGAAGCCGTTCTGTCCGTGTGTAATACAAATATCAATGTCAGTTCAGGCAATGTAAGGTACTGTGGTACGAAAATTGATGATTAAAAATCAAGACTAATAAAAAGAAAGTGTACTAAAAATAAAAACAAATAGTATTGTACTGCAAGCTAGTTTCGCTGGACAATCACTTAAATGGACGGCGACTTCAGAAGGCGATCAATTCAATGGACTCTTATTCCACTGAACAATCATACAACTGTACGATCATTCCTATGTGAAACATGTCTACTGGATGATCATTACACTGGACAATCATCCTATTGGACGATAATAGTACTGGACCACCACTGCAGTGGTTAATCACACCCTTGTACGATGACTCCAGTGGAAGTCATTCACCAGATACAAGAAAACGTAGAAAAACTTTACATTCGACTAAGAAATAAAACAGGTCGTAATGAACGCTGGACTTTGACACTCAGGTCGTTACTGAGTTGTATGAGAAACACTGCACCCCGCCATAGCGTCTGTTTCCCGTCGCCGTTACACAGTAAGTCAGCAGAAATTCGAAACCACATAAAAATGGCAAAACAAAATAAAGATTAAAGTTAAGCAATATGGCGGGAACCAGACGCAGACGCGTAATGGACAATGCTTCTACGTTAGGTTCAATAGCTATTGTTAGAGTCTTGTAGTATCTGATAAAATTAGTGGGCAAGAAAGGTGTTTACTGAACATATTCGTGAATCTTCGTTTCTGTTGATGTTCGTGTACAAATTCGGCTTCACCAACAAGTATATCGTCTCTCAACCTTTTGAACTGTAAACAGTCTGCAGTGGTTTCACTCCCTCGCGTTTGATAGAACACGACAACGGAGGTCATAGTCAAATCAGTAACCCATTTGAAGCGCTTCACGCATATAACCACAAGTGTTCTGTTCTGTTCGTTGCGTGAGTCATATATTTTTCCAGTTTAGGTGTTTCTAGCTAAGGTTCTCGACCTTGATCACATTCCCTAGCGCGTGTGCAGGAACGTTTGCGAGTCCAAGCAGATAGACCACAGTCTGTCCCCCAACTATCTACTATTTTTCCCCACTGCGTTGTGTAACAGACGTATTTGAATATTGTTAATTTTAACAGAATAAAAAACGCGGGCATATTATAACCTCCAGTTACTTTTGCTTATCCATATGTTACTTGTCTATTTCTAAGCTAAACAAATTACAGTGTCCTTTAAAATCAAATCCTTTTGCCTCGTATAATCATTCCAACCTCAATATGCCTGAAATAAAATCATTAGATAATCATTAAAAGAATCCAAAGAATAGAGATCAGTAGGCTATTCAAGAACCGGAATGAACATTATCTGAGTATTGTACAAGACCAAGTGCTAGTACTGATTCAGTTAAGTTATCGCGTCCCTTTCTCTGACGACTCCACTATCCTTTCGCGTTATCCGTTGCATGTTCAAAACATCAGTCAGTAACATTTGGTACTAACTATTAAATTCAGTAGGTTGTAGATTCCTCTATTTATATCCGTGGGCCTATTACTCTACCGAAAATAATACGAGGGTACCATGCCAGAAAAGGGTGCGTCTATTATGAGCAAGGGTGTCTATAATATCTCTACATCTACATCTACATCCATACTCCGCAAGCCACCTGACGGTGTGTGGCGGAGGGTACCTTGAGTACCTCTATCGGTTCTCCCTTCTATTCCAGTCTCGTATTGTTCGTGGAAAGAAGGATTTCCGGTATGCTTCTGTGTGGGCTCTAATCTCTCTGATTTTATCCTCATGGTCTCTTCGCGAGATATACGTAGGAGGGAGCAATATACTGCTTGACTCTTTAGTGAAGGTATGTTCTCTCCAAGGGATATCAAACAATATTTGAAAGGGAATTAAAAGAACTGTAATATAAGTTACTAACCTGCCACCGTATTTCAATGACTAATCGGGCTGTTAAACTGCAAAAAGCTTTATCTTGGCAGCGAGTTCTAAGGGAACTCTGCAGATGTAATGGCTAACCGACAACTGCCAGCCAGAAATGTATCCATGCGCTCTTGGCGTCTTTCTTCAAAACAAGGAGCTTCCTAACGGTAACCGCCATGTCGGTGACCACCAATAATTGCAGTTTGAAAGACATTGGCTTAAAATTAGCCTGGCCCAAAATTACTCCTGTACATGGGGGTTAATATTAAGTACTGTCTGCCTCACTCTCGTCTACAGGACTCATAGAAAATCGAGAGGCAGGTTTTTATTATTTGAATTTGTAACTTAATCTTCTAGTAAAATAAATATAGTATCACAAAATGGCTACACGATTAAAAACCAGAAATTTTGTAAAGCAACCATTTCGGTGAGAAGCCGCGAAGTACCACGTATACGCTATTTTCTACGTGCTTCTAGATAACAAAAACGCAGAACTGCAAATTAATGAAAGCCATAAGGCCTATTCTTGTTAAATCGAGACACTGAAATAAATGGAAAACTTAGTACTAAGATTATTTTTAGTGTAATAATAAAATTCAGCTTATTGCCTTTATGGTGTTTTTACTATGCCAGCGTACGTTCCGAAGCGTTTTAAAAACTGTGGGATTTGCTTTGTTCTGATGTATTGTGGTATCCGAACCAAGTTCTATTTCCGGCTACTTGTCACATTGTTGAGAGATGAAGGCTAGGTTAAGACACAAATTGAAAAATCTGTAGTCCGACCGGGATACGACCTCCTTTTCCACGCAAGCTCTTTACCTCTTTTTTCTTTCTTTCCGTCGGTCTGTTTCTTCGTCGTTTTTTCGTCAGTAGTTTTGTTTGGATATAGCATAAAATGCTTCGTATTCAATGGAGGAGGTATTACAGGGGGTAGCCAGAACCCAGAAGGACCATGCTGAGCTACCGTGCTGCCATCGATAGAACTCCAGACTGGAATTTATTGTGATGACACACTTAGACACGTCTGGCTCCTGGAAAAATATGGGCCACGCAAGGAACTTGTGACGTCACACTAGTCGGCTTGTTCGTCGTACATCGCGAACGCTAGGCTGCGTGTGGGGCCCACGGGAAATCAGTATGTTAATGAAAAGGTCCTCACTAAGTGTCTTAACTTTGTTGTCTGCTGCTGAGAGTTTGCATACATTTAAGCGCTTAATTAAGAATTATTAAACTCATCTGAAACAGTTATTCGCTCCCCGCCGGAGCCGGCTGCTGGCAGTCGTAAGACCTGCACTGTCACGTCCTCTGACGTACGGACCGCGGCCTGTCCTTCTCGTGGGCCTCGTATACATCTAAATCGCTATCCTGGAACCCTAAACCATTTGCACGTTGCCTATAAATAAAAACTTTATTTTTACACTACTGACCATTAACATTGCTACACCACGAAGATGACGTACTACAGACGCGAAATTTAACCGACAGGAAGAAGATGCTGTGATATGCAAATGATTAGCTTTTCAGAGCATTCACACAAGGTTGGCGCCGGTGGCGACACCTACAACGTACTGACATGAGGAAAGTTTCCAACCGATTTCTCATACACAAACAGCAGTTGACCGGCGTTGCCTGGTGAAACGTTGTTGTGATGCTTCGTGTAAGGAGGAGAAATGCGTACCATCAGGTTTGGCTTCAAATGGCTCTGAGCACTATGGGACTTAACATCTGTGGTCATCAGTCCCCTAGAACTTAGAACTACTTAAACCTAACTAACTTAAGGACATCACACACATCCATGCCCGAGGCAGGATTCGAACCTGCGACCGTAGCAGCCGCGCGGTTCCGAACTGCGCCCCTAGAACCGCTAGACCACCAGGGCCGGCGTACCAGCAGGTTTCCGACGGATTGTTGACTATCGCGATTGCGGTTTATAGTATCGCCACATTGCTGCTCGCGTTGGTCGAGATCCAATGACTGTTAGCAGAATATGAAATCGGTGGGTTCAGGAGGGTAATACGGAACGCCGTGCTGGATCCCAACGGCCTCGTATCACTAGCAGTTGAGATGACACGCATCTTATCCGCATGGCTGTAACGGATCGTGCAGCCAAGTCTCGATCCCTGAGTCAACAGATGAGGAAATTTGCAAGGCAACAACCATTTGCACGAACAGTTCGACGACGTTTGCAGCACCATGGACTATCAGCTCGGAGACCATGGCTGCGCCTGCGGTTACCCTTGACGCTGCATCACAGACAGAAATGCCTGCGATGGTGCACTCAACGACGAACCTGTGCACGACTGGCAAAACTTCATATTTTTGGATGAATCCAGGTTCTGTTTACAGCATCATAATGGTCGCATTCGTGTTTTGCGACATCGCGGTGAACGCACATTGGAAGCGTGTATTCGTCAACGCCATACTGTCGCATCAGAACGCGTGATGGTATGGGGTGCCATTGGTTACACGTCTCGGTCACCTCTTGTTCGCATTGACGGCACTTTGAACAGTGGACGTTACATTTCAGATGTGTTACGACCCGTGGCTCTACCCTTCATTCGATCCCTGCGAAACCCTACATTTCAGCAGGATAATGCACGATCGCATGTTGCAGGTCCTGTACGGGCGTTTCTGGTTACAGAAAATGTTCGACTGCTGCCCTGGCGAGCACATTCTCCAGATCTCTCACCAACTGAAAATGCCTGGTCAATGGTGGCCGAACAACTGGCTTGTCACAATGCGTCAGTCACTATTCTTGATGAACTGTGGTAATGTGTTGAAGCCGCATGGGCAGTTGTACCTGTACACGCCATCCAAGCTCTGTTTGACTCAATGTCCAGGCGTATCAATGCCGTCATTACGGCCAGAGGTGGTTGTTCTGGGTACTGATTTCTCAGGATCTATGCAAGCAAATTGCGTGAAAATGTAACCACATATCAGTTCTAGTATAATATATTTGTCCAATGAATAGCCATTTATCATCTGCATTTCTTCTTGGTGTAACAATTTTAATGGCCAGTAGTGTAGTATTTTGCGTAATTATTGACTGAATTTTAAATTAAAAATACTGACATAACCTAATAAAGACGTATAACCCTATACGGGGTGTTCAAAAAGTCTCTCCGCAGTGCCGTATGATTGTTAGCCGCCCGTGCCGTATGCCGCAGTGGATATACCGAAATGAAACTCAGTGAAATACAAGTTATCAATTTACTGAATATTCATTTTTACTGAGATAAACGAAACAGTGGAATGTTAGGAGAGTCCACTTGAAGGGAAGTAACCCAGGCAGGCGAACTATCATACAGCACGCGTGGCTAACAATCATACGGCACTGCGGAGAGACTTTTTGAATACCCCGATAACAGCGTTTGTGATGAAACACCGTAACTGAGGGCGCACAAATACGCAAATTATATGCATCCAGTACTAGAGAAAGAGAACACTTAGCGACTTCCAACAAACTTCACATGCAGTTTCAAACTTTTACGAAATTCTTTAAAGCTGACAAAGCCGAATGGGAAGAAGTTTATAGCTTACTACATTTTCGCTGTTCTTGCACTGAATGTACCTCCCAGATTATATCATTGTTCGACACACAGTTGAGAAGATATGACGTCATAAACACTGGGAAGCCTAAGAAACCAGCTTTTGCTAAAATGGAGCGCAGATTACCCAGACTACATTCATCCAGAATGAGAGCACTTAGTTACTTCTAACAAAACTTTAAGCATAATTTCAAACTCTTCCACAAACTTTTCTCTCTTACATGCTTGAAATCAAATACTCAACACATTAACTCATACGTAAAGTAATCAAACGCGTGAAACTGTTAGATTCTTTAAAGAATCGGCGTTTACTGGCAGAACAGCAATCAAAAACATTCACAGATACGCTTTTGTAGCGTGTTGACAATTAGTTAGTAACATGTTTCACAGATAATTTGAGCGATGTTTTTATCGAAATGGTGTGGGGCGAATCAGTTTAAAGAATATGTATACATGATTAGTATTAACATTAGTGAACACATTATTATTTTTTAGTCCAATTCATGCAACTACACTTTTTTCTGGCTGCTAGTTCTTAACTAGAAATTCGTCAACGGAAAAGGAGGAGTTGTCCAGCAGAGATGATTTTAAACTGGACTCTTTTCTGAGAAACTAATAGTTTTAATGGTGTGTAATAAAGATCACCTTCCCCTGTTGTTGTAGATGTGGCCATCTGTATTCTTCTCAAAATGGTGATGGATCGCAATGAAAGGCCCTACACAGCAACAGAAAGCGCGGATAATGAAGCTGTGGCTTTGAAATGTAAACGTAAGTTTTCCAAGATAAGTGCACTTGAAGTACGCAGTTGAGTTATAGTGCAGTATTCAGCTGTTTGTGACAAAGCCAGGCACATCGAGAAACGCGAGATACCGCCAAATTTTGAATGCGGGCTCGAACAAGTCGCTGGATATGGAAACGTGACCGTTCGCTCTGCTGTCGCGACCCACGGTTTGTGCAACCAGGAACAAATGTCGAGGAAGTCTCGTAAAGAGATTGCTGCGGCTTGCGGTTGTATGAAGGACAGCGGCGCGAGATAACACGGTTCTGCACATGCCGGCAGACAAGGACAGCGCGAGTGTGTTCCGCTCCGCTTCCATTTCGCAAACCGAGGCTCGCCGCTCGGCGAGCTTCATTCCGCCACTTCATCTTCATCCACATACCTACCTACTTTCACATACGTATTCTCCAAACCACTGTGAAGTACATGGCAGACCATATGTGGCGTTTTGCCATGGGTTAGAGGTTTTTCCCGTCCCACTGGCTTATGCAGCGCGGGAAACAAGACGGATTAAACGCCTCTGTGAGCGATGTAAGTTGTCTGATCTCTTCACGGTTGCTAATGGGGCGATACCCAAAGGGCTCTAGTATTGCCATATTCTTCACTTAATAGTCGTTCTTGAGACTTTGTAAGGACTGGTATCTGATGTCTATCTTCAATCGTCTGTTAAATGAGACTTTCTGGCAACTCCGTGACGCTTTCCCGCCAGTCCAGCAAATCTGTGATCATTCGTGCTGCCCTTCTTTGTATGCGTACCGTATTCCCAGAAAGTCCTATTTGGCGTGGGTTCCACATAGTTGAGAAAATTGTAAGATTGGTTACGTAAATGTTTGCTGGGAAGTGTCCTCTGCAGAGGGCTGCATTTTCCTGTATTTTATCAATGAATCGAAGTCTACCACCCGCTTTGCCTACGACCGAGTCTATGCGAACATTCCACTCCATATCCGTACCAACTGTTACACTAAGGTATTTGTACGAGGCGACTGATTCCAACTCTGGCTAACTAACATTTTTGTCGTACAGTACTATTCGTCAGCTTTCTTTGATGTGAACAATTTAACATTGTTTTATTTTGGTTATTACTGTTTCAAGTCTTCGCAGCCCCATAACAACAAGGTAGTCTGAAGTGCTTCGTCAACAGGGATAATAAAGCAATAAGGGGTCAACCTTTTGATCGTACAGTATTTGGAGACTGCATATAACTTCAATATTAACCTTACGTGCCTACAAGAGTTGTTGTTGTTGTTGTTGTGGTCTTCAGTCCCGAGACTGGTTTGATGCAGCTCTCCATGCTACTCTATCCTGTGCAAGCTTCTTCATCTCCCAGTACCTATTGCAACCTACATCCTTCTGAATCTGCTTAGTATATTCATCTCTTGGTCTCCCCCTACGATTTTTACCCTCCACGCTGCCCTCCAATACTAAATAGGTGATCCCTTGATGCCTCAGAACATCTCCTACCAGCCGATCCCTTCTTCTGGTCAAGTTGTGCCACAAACTTCTCTTCTCCCCAATCCTATTCAATACTTCCTCATTAGTTATGTGATCTACCCATCTGATCTTCAGCATTCTTCTGTAGCACCACATTTCGAAAGCTTCTATTCTCTTCTTGTCCAAACTATTTATCGTCCATGTTTCACTTCCACACATGGCTACACTCCATACAAATACTTTCAGAAATGACTTCCTGACACTTAAATCTATACTCGATGTTAACAAATTTCTCTTCTTCAGAAACGCTTTCCTTGCCATTGCCAGTCTACATTTTATATCCTCTCTACTTCGACCATCATCAGTTATTTTGCTCCCCAAATAGCAAAACTCCTTTACTACTTTAAGTGTCTCATTTCCTGATCTAATACCCTCAACATCACCCGACTTGATTCGACTACATTCCATTATCCTCGTTTTGCTTTTGTTGATGTTCATCATATATCCTCCCTTCAAGACACCATCCATTCCGTTCAACTGCTCTTCCAAGTCCTTTGCTGTCTCTGACAGAATTACAATGTCATCGGCGAACCTCGAAGTTTTTATTTCTTCTCCATGGATTTTAATACCTACACCGAATTTTTCTTTTGTTTCCTTTACTGCTTGCTCAATATACAGATTGAATAACATCGGGGAGAGGCTACAACCCTGTCTTACTCCCTCCCAATCACTGCTTCCCTTTCTGGTCCCTCGACTCTTATAACTGCCAACTGGTTTCTGTACAAATTGTAAATAGCCTTTCGCTCCCTGTATTTTACCCCTGCCACCTACAAGAGTAGCAGGTTATATACACTTATGTGACAAAAGTCATGGAAACGATATGAACATATATGGGTGGCAGTGCTACTACGTACACAAGGTATGCATGGGCAGTGCATTAGCAAAGCTGTCATTTGTACTCATGTTCTTCATGTGAAAATGTTTCAGACATGATCGTGGCTGCACGACGGGAATTAACAGACTCTGTGAGGTGTTGACATAAGTGCCAACACCGTGTTTCTTGAGGAGGCCGAAATGCACGCTGTGAAAGCTCACGCAAACAATCGTGAGGTCTGGAACAGGTCAGAGAAATAAGACTAGCAAACAAGAGGTAACTGGTGGAATACTTAACTTTATTCCATAATTGGAGAACATAGGTCTGACGGTACAGGCTTTATACGATAACCAGCAAAAGATAAATGGCGCCTTGCTAGGTCGTAGCAATTGACGTAGCTGAAGGCTATGCTAACTATCGTCTCGGCAAATGAGAGCGTAATTTGTCAGTGAACCATCGGTAGCAAAGTCGGCTGTACAACTGCGCGAATCCTAGGAAGTGTCTCTAGACCTGCCGTGTGGCGGCGCTCGGTCTGCAATCACTGACAGTGGTGACACGCGGGTCCGACGTATACTAGCGGACTGCGGCTGATTTAAAGGCTACCACCTAGCAAGCGTGGTGTCTGGCGGTGACACCACACTCTGAACGCGGAACGGTAGTCAGAACATTCCATTTCGGAAATCGTGACGGAATTCAGTATTTCGAGATCCACAGCGCCAAGGGCGTGCCGAGAATAGGAAATTACAGGCATTACCTCTTACCACAAACAACGCAATGGCCGATCGGCTTCACCTAACGTCCGAGAGCAGCAGCATTTGCGTAGAGTTGTCAGTGCTAACAGACAAGTAATACTGCGTTCAATAACCGCAGAAATCAATAAGGGCTGCGTGACGAACGTATCAGTTACGTCAGTGCGACAAAATTTGGCGTTAATGGGCTGTAGCATCAGACGACTGGTGAGAATGTGTAACGTCCCCTTAGAACAATTTATACACGACTGTGCTTAAATTGACACACAATATTTTTTAGCGCAACGCAATCTGACTTTCAAAAATCCCTACAAAAGAACAGCCCTGACTAACATTAACCTATACCTTTCACAAATCACTTACCTCACAAAAATCTCCGTTACTCGAACTACTGCAATACGGCGAGCGCCACTACTGCCAGCTAAATAAAAGATTCAAACTACGGAAGGCACTAACTACTAGTAGGCATAGTTAGCAAATGAAAGATTTTAATAGAGAACAAACGATGTATTTACCTTAATAGTCATCAAAAGTCATAATATATACAGCAGTTCATGACATCCATTTTTACAAATTTCAAAACTCCGCCATTTCTCTCCCCACATACACCACTGCTGGCGGCTCACCTCCAACTGCGCAACGCTACGCGCTGTTAACATCCAGCTGCCCAACACTACAATTGCAGACAACAATGCAAACTAGCCACAGATTGCACACAACACAGCCAGTGATTTTCATACAGAGCGCTACGTAACGTTGCCAATAATAAAACATAAACAGCCTACTTACATAGCCCGCATGCTGCCAACAAAAAATTTTACAAATTGTTTTGGGCAGTGGCCAATAATGATTTGATAAAATTTTTCATAATTACAATAACAAAGATATCAAATGCACACACTTATTGATAGAATGTTGGTCAAAAGCTAAAATTTTCTCACAGTCCATAAAGACAGTCCTGATCATTCATCACAGTGAAACTGCCGTTTCTTTTCTCAAAGTCTGAGCAGTAAAAGACAATGCTCACGGAAGTAGTGGATTTCCATGCAGTCTTGAAGAAGTAGTGTTGTCCTTCCAATGGAAAGACAGCGCTGACTCTTAACATGCTGACAGGTAATGGGCCACAACAGAGCAAACTCACAGCAGAGTCATTCGACGTTTTGAAGATTTTACAAATTTCAAAACTCCGCCATTTCTCTCCCCACATCCACCACTGCTGGCGGCTCACCTCCAACTGCGCAACGCTACGCGCTGTTAACATCCAACTGCCCAACACTACAATGGCAGACAACAATGCAAACTAGCCACAGATTGCACACAGCACATCCAGTGATTTTCATACAGAGCGCTACGTAACGTTGCCAATAATGAAACATAAACAGCCTACTTACAAATGCCTTTGCTAACAGCACGAAATGGCCTACAGCGCATCTCCTTGGCTCGTGACCACATCGGTTGGTCCCTAGGGGACTGGAAAACTGTAACCTGGTCAGATGCGTCCCGATTTCAGTTAGTAACAGCTTATGGTAAGGTTCGCGTGTGGCGCAGACCCCACGAAGTCATGGACCCAAGTTCTCAGCAAGGCACTCTGCAAGATAGATCTGGCTCTGTAATGGTGTGGGCTGTGTTTACATGGAATGGACTGGATCCAACAGAACCGATCGTTGACTGGAAACGGATATTTTTGTCCACTTGGAGACCATTCGCAGCCATTCATGGAGTTCATGCTCCCAAACCACGATGGGATTTTTATGGATGACTATGAAGCATGTCTCCGGGCTACAGTTGTTCGCGATCGGTCTGATGAACATACTGGACAATTGGAGCAAATGGTTTGGCCATTCAGATCGCCCGACGTAAAGGCCATCGAAGTTTTGCGGGATATAATCGAGAAGTCTGTTGTGTTCATCATCCTACACCGTCAACGGTTTCGCAGTTGTGGATGGTTGTAAAGGCAGCATGGCTCAGTATTTCTGCTGGGGACTTCAACGACTTGTTGAGTACATGCCACGTCGATTTGCGAGACTACGTCGGGCAAAAGGATCACCGCTTCTTTCGGTTCTGTTGCATGCTTGTGACGGTGTAGCAACATCTTCGTATTAAACCGCTTCCCGGGAACCGCTCAAGTGCAGCCACCACAATCTTCGGCGAAGCTTCTTCCTGGATCGATCCACGACTTCCAAACAGCAGTGCACAACGCCATCTAAGAAACTTGGCTGTAGAGTAAATCTGGTTTGCAAGCTTGCCGAAAGCAAGTGGTGTGTGGACGCCAATATTCTACGCTCTGCTGCACTCGCTCTTGGGTATTCTGCTGGTCAATACTGCGCCCTTGCGTGGGAAAACGGAGACCACACAACAAATGTGCAGCTTACTGAAGCCGTGAGAGCTATATTGGAAGTGTTAGATCTACTCGCCTGACCTAACTAATATTGCCCCTCAAGTTCTGAAGAGAAAAGCAGCTACGGTAAACTCGGACAAGAACATCATTTCGCATAAGAACTCTCCTACAAGATCCAGCAACAACTCCTGTGAAATAACGCAAAGCGCTCTGGCTGATTCGGAAAGTATCAGTTCTCTCGCCGTGACCTCCGAATGGTGACAACGCTAGAACGAACATCCACCCATTAGGGCCAGCCTGATTCAAGATTCAGGGATTCTATCTACCGCGCCAATTCTGGTCGAAGTTGAGCCGCATTAGGACGGGCCAAGAGATATTTGGAACACATTGAGGAAGTGGGATTTCCGTCCATCTACTGACTGCGACAGAGGAGTTGAGAAGCAAACAATAGAGTGCCCACTTCGAACATTCGACGGTGATCTGAAGATCAAGTGACTCAGAGAGCTCTGGACCTGTTGGCAGAATTTGACATTTCCTTAGGATAAGAAGAACTCCTTAGCCGAGATCGCTATAAAAGCAATAATCGGTCTCAGTAAAACTAAGTTACTATCTTCAGATCTTCATCCACGAGATTTGGCTATGTAGCCACTGCTTCTGACAATGCTCTTTACTGTATCTATCTCATTCATGAGGGTGTAGCAATTGACAATTTAGACAGACAAATACACAAAGGCAAGACAACGAATGGCAACACTATGAAAGAAGAGAAAATATTCGCCAGGATCCCATACCTGGGCACCATATCACAAAAAATAGCTAACCTTTTCAACAAACAAATTTAACAGTTTCGTTCTCAACTAATAACAAATTAGGAAACTTACTCATCCTTAACATAGAATCAAGTACGCAAATATACAACAACAGTGGAGTGTACAAAGTGTCATGGCCTAGTTGTCCTGCCTACTATGTAGGGAAAACAGGCAGAAACTTCAAAACCCGTTTTCAAGAACATGTAAATCCTCTCAGGCTCAACCACTTTGAAGCATCAGTCATTGCACAACATTCGTTGGAAACGAAACACGTTATTAACAATCTCGAAAAGAATCTGGAAATATTACATAATGAAGCCAATAGTAAGACCCTACATCTGTTAGAACAACTGGAGATATGCCTCCACAAAATAAAAAAAAACCAGAATTGATGTTAAATGAGCAAACAGATTTCGCAAGCCACAGCTATTTCAGTAATTTTAAATACCTATTCTAAAGTTATTTCCTGCATATGTCAGTTGTTTAAGGCATATGACAATTGTTTGTTAATTTTTTTATCATCGAGCTGAGCCTCTATGGACAGCGTGGTAACAATATCTTAATATCTTAATAATTATATCTTTAACACTGTGAAAAATTCATCTTTGACCACACCATGTACATAAACATCTGTGGAGTGTTTACAAACGTGTTTGCGAATGTGCCTCTTGAATGAAGTGATATGTTTGAAAACGATGGAGAAAAACGTATGCTGTTGCTAAAACGCTAAAAACGCTTTTCTTGAATTATTTGGTAAGTTTACACTATATTGGCACATATTTTCCGCATTTAACTTACGAAATTCGTACCTTAACATTAAACCTTTTTGTGACAGGAATATGCATTTCACCTAATTCAAGAGAAAAAAATAAAGTAGTTATTAAGACGAATTACACCTTAAGATGGATCCACGGGGTCCTAAATGCATCGTGTACTGAATAAAACAAGAAAAATTGTGACTGAAGGCATTTTTTTAATTCATACCACGAAATGATTTTTTGTTTATTATAACTGATTTTAGATCCACTTTCTACCTTGCTTCGTTCTTCGATTCGGTCTGAAGTTTGTCGGATCTGTGACCAAAATGCACAACGTCTGGTATATGCTGTTATTTATACACTCCTGGAAATTGAAATAAGAACACCGTGAATTCATTGTCCCAGGAAGGGGAAACTTTATTGACACATTCCTGGGGTCAGATACATCACATGATCACACTGACAGAACCACAGGCACATACACACAGGCAACAGAGCATGCACAATGTCGGCACTAGTACAGTGTATATCCACCTTTCGCAGCAATGCAGGCTGCTATTCTCCCATGGAGACGATCGTAGAGATGCTGGATGTAGTCCTGTGGAACGGCTTGCCATGCCATTTCCACCTGGCGCCTCAGTTGGACCAGCGTTCGTGCTGGACGTGCAGACCGCGTGAGACGACGCTTCATCCAGTCCCAAACATGCTCAATGGGGGACAGATCCGGAGATCTTGCTGGCCAGGGTAGTTGACTTACACCTTCTAGAGCACGTTGGGTGGCACGGGTACATGCGGACGTGCATTGTCCTGTTGGAACAGCAAGTTCCCTTGCCGGTCTAGGAATGGTAGAACGATGGGTTCGATGACGGTTTGGATGTACCGTGCACTATTCAGTGTCCCCTCGACGATCACCAGTGGTGTACGGCCAGTGTAGGAGATCGCTCCCCACACCATGATGCCGGGTGTTGGCCCTGTGTGCCTCGGTCGTATGCAGTCCTGATTGTGGCGCTCACCTGCACGGCGCCAAACACGCATACGACCATCATTGGCACCAAGGCAGAAGCGACTCTCATCGCTGAAGACGACACGTCTCCATTCGTCCCTCCATTCACGCCTGTCGCGACACCACTGGAGGCGGGCTGCACGATGTTGGGGCGTGAGCGGAAGACGGCCTAACGGTGTGCGGGACCGTAGCCCAGCTTCATGGAGACGGTTGCGAATGGTCCTCGCCGATACCCCAGGAGCAACAGTGTCCCTAATTTGCTGGGAAGTGGCGGTGCGGTCCCCTACGGCACTGCGTAGGATCCTACGGTCTTGGCGTGCATCCGTGCGTCGCTGCGGTCCGGTCCCAGGTCGACGGGCACGTGCACCTTCCGCCGTCCACTGGCGACAACATCGATGTACTGTGGAGACCTCACGCCCCACGTGTTGAGCAATTCGGCGGTACGTCCACCCGGCCTCCCGCATGCCCACTATACGCCCTCGCTCAAAGTCCGTCAACTGCACATACGGTTCACGTCCACGCTGTCGCGGCATGCTACCAGTGTTAAAGACTGCGATGGAGCTCCGTATGCCACGGCAAACTGGCTGACACTGACGGCGGCAGTGCGCAAATGCTGCGCAGCTAGCGCCATTCGACGGCCAACACCGCGGTTCCTGGTGTGTCCGCTGTGCCGTGCGTGTGATCATTGCTTGTACAGCCCTCTCGCAGTGTCCGGAGCAAGTATGGTGGGTCTGACACACCGGTGTCAATGTGTTCTTTTTTCCATTTCCAGGAGTGTATATATTTGACGATGGTGCTGATTTTGTGTTTAACATTTAACGATGCCGCTTTGGTTCCAGTACATTAGGACATGTTTTTATAAAACAGATCTGAAGATGGTCATTATAGACCGAAACCGGTAATCTGATGACAAAAAATTTGTGACCATAGACGTAAAGTAAAGGAAATGGATTTATATTGGACAGAACAAATAGTTAACTATTTGCTTAGACCTGACTAGTAGTAAAAGCATCTGAATTTAAAAGATAAATGTGTAAACAACAGTGTTATAGTACCGTTGTGGGGCAAGGGGCTCGCTGTATCCATTTTGGTGGCGTAACTCACAAATGGAAGATCTAACAAGGCCACACTTCATATTAAATACTGGTAAGTTCCGCCAGCATCTGACATACCTTCTGTTTTTCTAGGCATATGCAGGAAGACTGCGAGAATTGTTCACCGTTTTCTGATAGACGATTTAATGTTGATTGTGGAAACAATTCAACAGAATAGCTGTCTTTGCTGAAGGCAACATGCATTCTACGTAGAGCAGTTTATTACTCTGCGCGAAGTGCAACGCAGCGCAATTTTGTTAAAATAGGAAAATGCTGGCAAGGAATTTCTGATGTGTTTGAAATAATTTGAGTAGAACAGCACATAATTTCTTCCAACATATAGATAAGCTACAATGGTACTCACGACATTAGTGCACCAAACACCTGGTAAAAAAAGCTGCAACATTTGAAATTTTGAAATAAGACAAAATCTTTATCTACAGAAAACTATTGACAGACATTCACTGGTTTTGCATGTGATGAGTTTAAATGCTTCACTACTGGGATAGATCTATAGAAAACCGATTTTGTACCGCGCATCGAAGACTACTGTCTTCACAAAGCCACAAAAGTAACATCTCAACGTGGAAAACACGCTTTAAAGTCCTGAAAGATCCCGTGAAAATCTCCACTTCAAAAATTGCAATAGGAACCATGGAAATAGACACGCATTAACTGCATGATATCTGCGAGTGACCAGCAGACTCTGATTGCAAATGAGATCAATTTTCTACACAAATTATTCCGTCTTACCATATCGCGGCGTCCCATTCGCTGTCACTGACCGACACAAGCAAGCCGGCCACACAAGACTCGGCTCGCTTTGTCCGTTTCAAGCACGCCTTCCATCAGAAACTCGGTGTCTTCCGATCACCTTACTGAATATGCCAAAGATAAATTACCCTTGCCAAAATCGATAGCTCGGTACAGAATATGTCTTTGTAGTGTATCTTCCAGTTAACAATAGGCGAAATGATTCAGTAGTGAAAGTTGTGCTTGTGACAGATAGCTTTCAAAGTATAACGGATTCTATAACATCCAGATATACCCGTGAACGTCCACAGAAATTTATACGGGTGGGTCAAGAGTCTAAGCCGCGCGGGATTAGCCGAGCGGTCATAGGCGCTGCAGTCATGGACTGTGCGGCTGGTCCCGGCGGAGGTTCGAGTCCTCCCTCGGGCATGGGTGTGTGTGTTTGTCCTTAGGATAATTTACGTCAAGTAAAGTGTAAGCTTAGAGACTGATGACCGTAGCAGTTAAGTCCCATAAGATTTCACACACAATCGAATTTCAAGATTCTAAAACTGCCATTTTTAGGGTTTCATACCTCAATCGGTAAAACCAGTACAAGTAAAGGAAAAATCCTAAAATCGTTAATTTGTTATTATATCACACTAAAAAATATTTTTTCTCATATTACGTCACTCTCTGTTTGTCCGTCTGTTAAGACCCCTCTTTGCCAGTAACGGGTACACGTATCAAGTTGAAATTTTTTAGCACCTATGTCTATGCAGTCAAAAGATACGGTCATTTCTGTCACATATTTTGATATCTTACCCGATATCGATGTCGATAACAGGCAAAAATCGTCGAAATTCTATATTCCCGGGTTGGATGAACTGTCTATTTACGAAATTAAGTTTGCACGGTGCGCGAGTCCTACTCGCAATTATCCGTATTTTTTTAAATCAGAAAACTTGAGAAATTCTTGTTGATTATTAACATTAATTATCGGCAAAAGTGCCACTGATTAAAACTCCGGAAATTGAAGTAACGGGAAATAAACTTTAAAATCTTTTATTCAACTTATTCCACCACTCCTTGATTACAAAACTTAACATTTGATCATGTTAGTGAACTCTACTGCCTTATTTACATGCCTTCTACTTCTTTAAATTTGACTGCTACACTTATTATTAATCAAACGTGTTCTGAAAGATACACTTTTCTAAGTAATTTGACTAAAGTGGAACCTAGGCCACCATTCAACAAGACGAACGTGACAAACCTCCAAAAACAATCACGAATCGCCGTGCACAATCGACTCTCAACAGCCTAGGATTGAATCAATGTGAGTCTTACTCCTCCCCCCTCCCTCCCCTTCCCCTCGTACCACCAATTTGACAGATTATTGAGCAACCATGTCAAATGTACCGCTGAAATTGTAATTCTATGACTGCATCATCTTATGCAGTGTTGTACCAGGTCAGTTTGAGAAGATCCCGTTTCTTTAAGTAAAAACTTTCGATCTTGGTGTTTCACACTTTTTTCTCTCTTCTAAGGAGAAAATGCTATTTCTTATTTGCGATTGATGTATTCTGCTCCATAGATAAGGTACAATGAACCAACGGTTCAGCAGTACCGTGTTCTTCAATCTTCTACAGACGCTCTGCGGCTGATAAACGGACTGTAGTCTCAGCAAGCCGCGACAGGTCTTCTTTGACCACAGACGAATGGTAAGCTGTTGTGATTAAGTTGTCCAGTATCAGGAGGGAGTGTCCCTGTGGAAAATTGGTAAGGATGTTAGACAGCTGCACTGTAGCCATGTTTGCTGGAATTAAAGTGTTGGAATGGTCCCTTTCTGGAGCTCGATAATGACTTTACGAAGAAAGGGCAGAAAGTAATTTGGGGACTGTATTTTGGCAATGTTCTGCGAAACGTTTTTTATTCCAGTCTTTGATCATAATATCAATTCTTTCGACGATGACCGGTTTCAGTCCGTAATAACCGTGCTCAGATCTTTTCTACACCATGTCCTAAAGTGATAAGGCCATAATTGCATCGACTATGTCGCAGCTGCTGAATGTTCTGTAAATTGTTACATCTACCTTGAAAGCGCACCAAAACCATCAATGCGCCGAAGAAAGAGCATAATTTACCGTGAACAGTCTGTGTCAGAGTTCTGACCCCAAATCCCCCGGCTCCAATCCAGTTCACCCATCCCCACCCCCACACGTTCCCGTTGCGAACGTTTATGGGTATACCCTCATTAATTTCACGTAATACACACAATATTCGTGATATGCGGAAGAAAATATGCCACGAGATAAGTAAAGAAAAGTTCCACATACAGATATCGCAGCCAACAGTGACAGAGTTTTGTTACTGATATAGAGGCCTACTAAAGATGTGCCAGTGAAAGCCAAGCGCAGCTGTAAGTTTGTAGCGCCAGCCACAATGGACAGTGAGTAAGATGCCCTCCGAGGCCACGGCAAGGTCCTATGCCAGTCTATGTGACCTTGATGACACGTTCCACAGTGAACAAACAGGTACTCATTCTTACACTTAACAGGACTCGTCGGATGCTTGCTAGCGTTCTTACACTGACTCTATGCCCCCAAATGCGCTCTGCTAATTCTTGTTAGGTAGACGGCAGGTGCTGACGGGAATGAATATTATAGAACCGTCGATTTAATGAGTCGTGGTTGCAAAATACTGACAGTAATTTGTTACAGGAGAATGGGAGAAAACTGGTAGAAGTCCACTTCAGAGAAGATCTGTTCGGATTCTTAAGAAATACAGGACTCTACGACTTATTTTAGAACGTAAGTTAAAATAAGGCAGCTTGTTAAAGTAAGGCAAAACCTGCATTTAATTCGTGGATTTGGAGAACGCATTTGTCGGTGGAGACTGTAATACACTCTTCGAAATTCTGAAACTAGCAGGGGTAAATACAGGGAATGAAAGGTTATCTACAACTTGTGCATAAGCGAGACTGTACGACTAAGATTCGAGTACATGAGAGAGAAGCAGTAATCGAGAAGGGAGCGAGACAGGGTTGTAGCAAGCAGTAAAGGAAACGAAGGAGAAATTTGGGGAGGGAAGTAAAGTTCAGGAAGAAGAAATGAAAACTTTTGTCGATGACGTAGTAAGTGTATCAGAGACAGAAAAGGACTTGTTGAGCAGTTGAACCGAATAGATAGTGTGTGCAAAGGGATTACAAGATAATGGAATGTAGTCGAATTATGTCTGACAATGCTGAGGGAATTAGATTAGGAAATGAGAAACCGAAAGCAGTATATGAGTTATGCAGGAAAATAGCATATGACAGCCGAAGTAGAAAGTATATAAAAAAAGGCTGGCAATAACAAGAAAAATATTTCAGGGAAAAAGAAATTTGTTAACATGGAATATAAATTTAAGTGTCAGCAAGCCTTTTTTGAAGGTATTAGCCTTTAATGAGCCTTGTAAGACACATATGACAGAAAGTTCATATAATAATAGACTAGGAGCCTTTAGACTGTGATACTACAAAACCTTGGATATTGGATGGATAGACTTTTGCACAGGACAGACTAGTATGGAGAGCTGCATGAAACCAGTCTTCCGACTGCAGACCACATCTGTCTGAGAAGTTCAACATCTTTTCGATGTTAAAAGCTAAAGTCCATTATTATCGGATAGAATATCATTTTCTACATTTTCTTCTACTATTGTTGTGTACGAAGTCTACTGGGAACTTGTCCCTGCATTATGAATCTGCGATGTCATAGAGTGTTAAAGACGACGGCATTTAAAGTACGCAGTCCAATGTATGACCACCTCCCATAGTTATTTACATTTTTGATCGATTTGCCTCCCCAGTACTTCAAAGACGCACGTAAATACGAGACCGAGCAATTCCACAGTGCAACAAATAATACTTACCGAGTCTACGAGAAACTGGGGTCGCACGCACGTCATCCCTATACCCAGCCTCGTGTTTAACTCGAGTACCACTCATATATCCCCGATCACAGCTATATTTATGCTCATACGTCACATCTTTGGCGGCGTACACACTGTACGTTATTTTCCCTTTCATGCATGAGACCCCCACTTTCTCACTATGTGTACGTAGTTTTAGCTGTCGATTATATATGGCACTCTATATGCAGTAATCCTATATATTTCAGCCCTCCATTGTTGCCTTTAGGTATGATCTTAAGCTGCTGTATCCATGGCCCACCAAATTGTCCCTCAAATAGTTTCTCACGACTCTTATAAACCATTCTTCTTCTGCTTCTCATTACAGGCCACATAAGAATTACTTTTAAGAGGCTAAGCTCAATTTACACTTCCTCTAGTACTCCTTCACATGTCCTCATCCTCCTTCATTGTCCTCTTTCTCTCTATTAACTTCATTTGTGAGCTTTTGTCGTTTATCGTAGAAACCTCCTCATTTCGTAGTTTTGTCTCTATATTTTGTTCTGCATTCAGTTTATTGTTCTGGCACTTTCCTAAAGCAATTTAATTTGTTATCTATGCTATTATACGAAGACAGGTCGTCGTGTAACGTTGTTACAAAATATCTCGAAAATTTAGTGTCCGATTTACTGCAGATTTTTACACAATATCGAGCGGACACAAGTTACACTCTTTTCAACATATCATGTGCGGTTTCGTTTCCTTTCTCGTAATTAGTTTTAACTTCGATAGCAGGACATTTAATCCACTTAAAAGGAGTTTACTGGCCGTGCTAACTTACGTTGTTATTTTTTTGTGTGTGTCACTGTTATTTCTGTCTACTGGCTTTGAGCCTCGTTGATACTTTATGAATATTTTATGAGTTGCTTCTGTAATCTGTTACGTACTCAGCACAAATGCAAGTCCAATTTTTCTTACTTAGTTGAAGTGGGCGTTCTCGTTCAGATTTTATTTATACCCGCTTTTATGAAAATAGTCTCATAAACCTCAGTTTAAAATCAAGCTACATAGATTGCTAAAGGTCTGTGTGTGTCCGTGTTACAGGTATTTCTTAATATCGGATTCTAACACGGTTTGTTATTTGTCAGTATTATTTGTGCTGGTTTTAATGGTACAGCTTAATTTTAGTGCTTGTTGTTGAAACCAGCTGGGTCTTGTTGTTTAAAACTTGTTTATACATCGCGCCAGATATGTCTGTTGATCACGAGGAGAGGAGACAGACAGTTGAGCTTTGATGTTAGATGTGAACAGTCGAGTTTTGGTTTAGTAGCAGTAAGCAGCAAACAATGGAGATTTGTGGGAATTATATTATGGATTTATGGAAGATTTATTGTGGAGAGAAAAAGAATTGATTTTTTCATTGGTACCATTACACTCTTTATAAAGAATGGTTAACAGGTAATTATTAAGTTTATCTTATTTGCAGCAGCAGTTTGATAACGCAGCACTCTTGGGTCGTCAGATATCCAGATCATGAATCTTTTTGCTTTTTTTCTTTTTTTTTAGATCATTGTGAGAGAAATGCATTTAAGAATTCAGGTTTCGAAATTTTGCTTAAGGAAATTTTATGCATGTGAAGTTCAATTTGGCCGGCCTGTGTGGCTGTGCGGTTCTAGGCGCTTCAGTCTGGAACCGCGTGACCGCTTCGGTCGCAGGTTCGAATCCTGCCTCGGGCATGGATGTGTGTGATGTCTTTAGGTTAGTTTGGCTTAATTAGTTCTAAGTTCTAGGCGACTGATGACCTCAGAAGTTAAGTCGCATAGTGCTAAGAGCCATTTGAACCATTTTACAGTTCAATTTTTTTTTAATTCTTAGATTACAGTTACGTGATTTCAGAGAAAGATTAACTATTATTGAAGATTCATTAAACGTTATGTCCGCCCCTGGTACCTGAGTGGTCGGCGCGACGGAATGTCATGCCTACCGGCCCGGGTTCGATTCCCGGCTGGGTCGGAGATTTTCTCCGCTCAGGGACTGGGTGTTGTGTTGTCCTAATCATCATCATTTCATCCCCATCGACATGCAAGTCGCCGAAGTGGCGTCAACTCGAAAGACCTGCACCCGGCGAACGGTCTACCCGACGCGAGGCCCTAGTCACACGGCATTTCCATTAGATGTTATTAAGTCACACTACTACTGCGTTCATTTAACCCAGAGCCATTGTCCACATCCTAAAAGTCAATTAATTTTCGATTTATTGAAAACCATTATCAAAAGTTATGAACCAAGAATGATACCAACGTTTACAGAAAATGCATCAGCAGCTCTTGCGACTCGCTTACCGAGACGCACTGTTAACTACGAGAGCAGTTTTCATGGCGTTTTCCAGTGGGACCCAAGTAAGCCAAACAGTGTAGAGAACAGATTCTTTTTATAGTTAAATTTCACAGGGACCAACTTTAGTTTCAAAGTAATCAGTTTTTCATTAAAGATCATAGCCAGATTTTGTGGTAACAATAACATTCAGGCAGGGAATGATTTTCCTAGAATTCTCGCAGCTAGATTTTTCTATGGATTCTCGCAGTTGAATCTTGTCACCAATGCAAGTTGTCAGATCCAACAAGCTCGAAGTTTAGCATCCAACAGACCATTTAACATTAAAAACACATTTTACATTACAGATGCATTTTCACTAAAATAAGTTTAATGAGATAAGGTTCAAATGAAATGTTTTTGTATCTGTTTTAGTTCACGCTGTGCTTTATTCAATCTATGCTGAAACAGAACCACCGGAGACGGCTGAAAATCAGCGATTTGATGTGTCGTATTAAGTAGAGCAGTTTCTAACTCTGTAATTGTATTGCCCATATGCTTACTTTTATTTCAGTTTCTCAGACTTTATTTGTTATAGAGATTCATAATAACTACATGTGACACTCTTTTAAAAAACAAAATTGTCTTTTCTGGTTCAAACGTCACGTTTTTGCCACCTGGCGTCTTATCACTACCAGCTCTATTTCTTTCCAAGCCACAACGTTAATCTCCTGGCGATTAAATTCTCTTTACATGGCAAACTCTGGCTTCATTAAGTTCAAAACTGAGAGCAAGTCTCAGTTCCTGCAAAGTGTGTTGTGATAATCGACGATAATTGAGAGATTATAGCTATTTGCGGGTAGCTCGTTAGTCTTGTATACTCCACCAGATGGCATCGATATAAACGACTTCCTGTCCTATTCCATTCGCGCATGGAGCGATTGTACAACGATGGTGTATACGCTTATTACGAGCCTTTATCTGTCACCTCCTGTTCTAATTGCCCCAATGCGAGATAGTTTCTAGCTGAAATCTAGATGTGCCAACAAAATTTCAAAAGGACGACTGATAGCTGAAATCTATTATTTACATATCTGCCATGTCTTCTGGAACAATATTCTACACCATCCAGTCATACTAATGTGATCACGGCCTATGTTCGACGTTAACGTGCAATAATCACTCACAGACGTCCAATGGCAGTTCTGGCAGTGGAGGGAATATAAAGCTTGTCAGAAGAACGCAGAAAACAGTGGATTCGCTTTCGTAACGCGCAAACGGCGCTCTTTATCTGAAGTCCATAAGGACAAGATCACTGTCGTTGTGGACAAGGGTGGAACATATCCCGCAACGCCTAAATCTGCAAACTGCTCGCGTGCCCAACGTGGTTAAAGAATACCTCTAGGTGCTATATCCAAACCGACGCCAAGGAACTCTGGTGCACCACGAGAACAGATGCCGTGGGTGAACGAGAGTTGGGTACGCCCGAACAGACGTGCAATTGTTGAGCAAATAACTGCCCAGATAAACCTGTGGGCTACCAACAGCTGATCTTCAATTACCGTTTAGTGAACGTTGTTGTGTATGGGCCACCACAGCAGACACGTGGTTCATGCATCCATGCTGACAGCCTATATCACTAACGTCGATTTGCAGTAGGGTTTTGGAACATCTACTGTATTCGAACATTATGAAGTACCTCGAAGAAAACGATTTATTGACACGTAGAACGGATTCAGAAAATATCGTTCTTGTGAAAAACAACTAGCTCTTTATACTAACGAAGTAATGAGTGCTATCGACAGGGGATGTCAAATTGTTTCCATATTTTTAGATTTCTAGAAGGCTTTCGGCATCGTTCCTCACAAGCGTCTTCTAATCAAACTGCGTGCCTACGGAGTATCGCCTCAGTTGTGCGAATGGATTTCCTGTCAGAAAGGTCACTGTTCGTAGTAATAGACGGAAAGTCATCGAGTAAAAGAGAAGTAATATCCCGCGTTCCCCAAGGAAGTGTTATAGTGCCTCTATTGTTCCTGATCTATGTTAACGACAAAGGAGACAATCTGAGTAGCCGTCTTAGATTGTTTGCAGATGATGCTGTCATTTGCCGTCTTGTAAAGTCATCAGATGATCAAAACGACTTGCAAAATGATTTAGATAAGATATCTGTATGGTGCGAAAAGTGGCAATTGACCCTCAATAAAGAAAAGTGTGAAGTTATTCACATGAGTACTAAAAGAAATCAGCTACATTTCGATTACGCGATAAATCACACAAGTCTGAAGGCTGTAAATTCAGCTAAATACTTAGGGATTACAATTCAAAATAACCTAAACTGGAACGATCACATAGATAATATTGTGGGTAGAGCAAACAAAAGACTGCGATACATTGGCAGAACACTTAGAAGGTGCAACAGGTCTACCAAACAGACTGCTTACACTACGCTTGTCCGCCCTATTCTGGAGTATTGCTGTGCGGTGTGGGATCCGCATCAGGTGGGACTGACGGATGGCATCGAAAAAGTACAAAGAAGGGCAGCTCGTTTTGTATTATCGCGAAATAGGGGAGTTAGTGTGACAGACATGATACGTGAATTGGAGTGGCAATCATTAAAACAAAGACGTTTTTCGTTGCGACGGGATCTTCTCATGAAATTTCAATCGCCAGTTTTCTCCTCCGATTGCGAAAACGTTTTGATGGCACCCACCTACATAGGGAGGAATGATCACCACGATAAAATAAGAGAAATCAGGGCTCGCACACCAAAGTTTAAGTGCTCGTTTTTCCCGCGTACCGTTCGAGAGGGGCCAGGCACTTTGTTGTGAATAGCAGAGTTATCACGTAGATGTAGATGTAGACGTCCACCAGCGACGAATGCTGGAATTTGCACGCCAACACCGCAACTGCACGTCCACTGAGTGCCGACAGGTGGCCTTTTCAGATGAACCACGTTTTATGCTTCGTCGCACAAATGGCCGTTGGCGTGTACGGCGCGAAACGTCCGAAAGAAAACTGGCTGCAACCGGGATGGAGAGTTATGGTCTGGAGAATGTTTTCATGGCACTCCCTGGGTGATCTCGTCATTGTGGAAGACACAGTGGATCAACACTAGTATACATCTATCCTTGGAGACCATGTCTTTCCTCGGCACTATGTCATCTACCAGCAGGACAATGCAGTGTGCAACAGCTCGCAATGTACGTGTACGTGTGTGGTTTGAAGAGTATCAGGATGCGTTAACCGTACTCCCTTGGGTGTCAAACGTTCCGGATTTAAACCTAATCGGTAATCTATGGGACCACCTCGATCGGGCTGTTCACACCGTGGATCCTCGTCCGAGAAACTTAGCCCTGCTGGCCACGGCATTGGAGTGAGTCGGCATGGCTTTACACCACTGTCGGTACCTTCGCGAAGCTCGTTGACTCTCTTGCTACACATTTCGCTCTGCAAAATGTCATTATTGAGGCAGGTGTTCACATGACGTGAGTGGACAGTGTAGAACAGATCGCACTTTTTTCATGTATGTCGTACTCTTCAGATATGCACCTCACTTTCCCAGAACACTTTCAACAAAGTTCCCTATTCGCAATTCATATTGCTGATTTTTGTATCCCATTTCGTATCTTACGAGGGTAATCCCAAAAGTAAGGTTTCCTTCTTTTTTTTTTAGTACAGAACTCTGTTTGTGTGGCAGTTGGTCACACTGTTATGAAGAGTGCTTCACAAGCTGTGTGTAAACATGCGCACGCCGCGCTGAGGCGCTCAGTCTTGGCTTGGCAGCCGTTGAGAAAGGAGCTCCCCTTGGATGGTACCGCCAAGTGCGAATTGCGCTCAGTTATTCGGTTTTTGAACGCAAAGGGCACTGCGCCGATTGAAATCCATCGCCAATTGACGGAAGTATGTGGTGAGTCGTGCATGGATGTCAAAAATGTTCGTAAGTGGTGTAGAGAGTTTGCAGCTGGACGGACCGAAATTCACGACGAACAAAGGAGCGGGAGACAGCCAGTTTCTGAGGAGACAGTGTTGAAGGTTGAGCAAAGCATGTGTGAAGATCGGTGCGCAAGATGGGTGCCACGCATGCTGACTGCGGACCACATGCGACAACGAGCTGATACTTCCCGAGCATTTCTTCACCGCCTTGCAGCCGGACAGGACAACTTTCTGGACTCAATTGTCACGGGTGACGAAACCTGGGCATACTACTTTACACCTGAGACCAAGCAACAATCACGCCAGTGGCGGCATCCTTCTTCACCAAAGCCGCGGAAATTCAAACAAACACAGTCTGCCGGTAAAGTCATGAACACAGTTTTTTGGGATCGGAAAGGGGTATTGCTGGTCGACTTTGTGGCCACCGGGAACACAATTAACGCTGACAGGCACTGTGAGACACTGAAAAAAACTCAAATGGGCAATTCAGAACCAGAAAAGAGGAATGTTGAGCAAGGGCATACACATTCTCCATGACAACGCTCGCCCACACATCGCTCGGCAAACCGTTGCTCTCCTGCAACAGTTTCAGTGGAACATAATCACCCACGCACCCTATAGTCCTGACTTGGCGCCCAGTGACTATCTCCTGTTCCCTAGGTTAAAAGAACATTTGGCCGGAAAGCGATTCAGCTCCGACGACGAGGTGAAAGAAGAGGCGCATAACTTTCTGAACAGCATGGCGGTGAGTTGGTATGACATGGCATACAAAAACTGCCACAGCTTCTACAAAAATGCTTCGACAGAAATGGTGATTATGTCGAAAAATAGCTAAATGTTCAAGCTGTAAACTGATGTAAGCCATTGTAGAGTAACTTATAAAAAAAATAGGAGACCTTGCTTTTGGGATTATCCTCGTATATAAAACTGTCTAGATCGCTAGATAAAATGACTTATTTTATTACGACGTTTCGGCATCTGCCATCGTCAGATATCTGCAATTAAGATGAAAGAACATAAAGAATGACGTTTCGTATCGTTTCGTAGTGTTCCTCTCAGATATTTAGGCAGTGTGACCGTCTCCGAAAGTTAACTACTAGTTTCACAATCCGGTACTACCGGTTTATATCTCTTTTTGTTGTGGACACTATCTTGAACTTACCCGTAATTAAAGTACACCAAGTGCAAATACCTCATTTGCTTACAACCACCTATTAACAATACATTCTGGGAGACAACAGCATTGCTACTGACAGCTTCTGATAAATCTTTCATATACATTAAGAATATTAATGCTCTCACAAAACTTCCCAGTGCTATGTCCTGTCACCGTACGGTATGAGGAACTGGGTTGCAATGATCAAAAACTGTTCGAGCTAACCACGTATCGTATGATGATATATTTTTTAAGTTGTCAATGGGATAAACTTTCGAACTCCTCTGGTAAACCTACCTCTTGCATATACTATTTGCAAGACAGCTTGTGCAAAAAGACGAGCTGTGCTTCACGCGAGTGAGTTTTTCCTGAACCCATGCTGATTCTCTAAGAGAAACTGTTCTCCTGGGGAACGTCATAATGTTCGAGCTTAGAACATACTCTATGAATTCCCCGCCTAAGAGACAGATTATTTTCCTCTTTTATAAAACAGGAGTGACTTACGTTCTTTTCCAATTACGCGGGACTATTCACTGCGTAAGATGTTCTCGTTAGAAACGAGCTGTGGAAGGAGTCGATTCAGCGGAATATTCAACAAAAAATCGATACAACCTGACAAAAATAAAGCACAAAGAAGATTGGGCGGATGCCAATGTAATTTCGTACACGTGCGCGCCATCGGTGGGTATGTAAATGACAAGGAGTTGAAATTCTCTGTGGTTGGTTGGTTGGTTTGTAGGGTAAAGGGACTAAACTGCATCGTCATCAGTCCCTCATGTGACAGGTAGAACGGTCACCAAAGAGCATTAGTGTTGTTCATGTTCAGTGTCATTACCAGGCATGGTAGGGTGCATAAGGAACGTGTAGAGCGTCGGACGTTGAGTGATGACACGAAACTCCGTGCGCCCGCGAGGGGAATGCATTATCAGCACCAGAGAGATTCCGAAAGGGTCCGCATTATGGCTTTCCATTTGGCCAGCTGGACAAATTATGCCACACCCAGTTTTGTAGGGCATTCGGATGAGAGAGTGACCCGTTGTTGGAGTGCGGGAGATTGTGAGGACTGGGACATTCGTCGCCAAGAGTCCGACCGACCACATCTGGTCACCGCAAGGGAAGATCGCCGTATTGTGCACCAAGCACATCGTAAGCCTTTAACATCTGCGCTGCCTTTAACACCACAACACAAACGGCTGACTTTGTTTTGGTACTGAGACGTGGAAGGTGTCGCATTGTGTACAGCAATGCTGTGAATGACTATCGTTGACGAATATGGCGGCAACCTGGTGACAGGTCCGGTCCTCCCAGTGTTTTGGAGAGGTGTGTTGCTATTAATTCTGGCGTCTGGTGCGGGGAACCATCTAGTATAACGTAAGGTCGCGGCTGGTAGTGATTGAGGGAACATCAAAGTGTTACCTCTGATGCGGAAGTACGGTTGTGCCATTTTTCAACAGGACAATGCTCCTTCACACATGGTGCGTGTCTCTATCAACCGTCTGCTTCTGAAGAGGTATTCCCGTGGTCAGAAAGGCACCTAGATCTGTCCCCGATAAAACATGTGTGGGACCATCTCGGGAAACTCCGCCCCAGTGTCTGTATCCAGGATGTTGTTGACCAGCGTTTTTTTTTTTAAATCTTTATTAACACAATACATAAACAACTATATGAAAATACATAACTAACCCACCACCTCAATAATTAGTGGGTCTATGTACTATACTACTACAAAATAAAGCAAGTTCTACAATTCATTATTTTAACTGGCTTAATTGTTGACCAGCTTGCCTCAGGAGAGAATACAACGGCTTTATGACATCCTTGCCGGCCAGAGTGGCCGAGCGGTTCTAGACGCTACAGTCTGGAGCCGCGCGACCGTTACGGTCGCACATGGATGTGTGTGATGTCCTTAGGTTAGTTAGGTTTAAGTAGTTCTAAGTTCTAGGGGACTGGTGACCTCAGCAGTTAAGTCCCATAGTGCTCAGAGCCATTTGAACCATTTTTGACATCCTTCCCAATAAAATCATTGCTTGCAACTAGGGCAGAGGGGCTTCCCGTCGTACTGATTGTTGTGGCATCAATTTTAACCCCTAGAGCAGGTACTGCTCATGAGTGAAGAACGTCTGATGCTCTTGTTAATACTCGTACTTCTGTCGGTATTAGAAGAATTGTTCGGTTATCCACATCCTATCAACTTATTTATATATTTGACTCGATTTTGTAATCACCGCAATAGCATCAGACACCCTCTAAACCTGCAAAGTGTTTTTCCTTCTTCTCTGATGGATGCTCACTTTCTTTTGTCAGCCGGTATAATACGAATTCCATAGGTGTGTCTTCGATTCCACTAGTGTTCTTTATTTCTTAATACTGGTGGCACTTACTTCAAAAAAGGTTCAAATGGCTCTGAGCACTATGGGACTTAACATCTATGGTCATCAGTGCCCTAGAACTTAGAACTACTTAAACCTAACTAACGTAAGGACATCACACAACAACCAGTCATCACGAGGCAGAGAAAATCCCTGACCCCGCCGGGAATCGAACCCGGGAACCCGGGCGTGGGAAGCGAGAACGCGCACTTACTTCAGTATGCCTCATTCGTGTAGGCGGTATTCAGACATTGCTTCGTCGTATCTTTATGCTTGCATACCCTTTTTAATAAGAAATCTGACAATCCGGGTGCTGCCCTCAGTTTCAATACCAGAGTGATCTACGAGAACTTGGATAGAACGTTTGCATCCCTTCATAGACTTTGCATATGACAACAAATTCCCGAGAATTTCTACTAGTTATCGAAGGTAACCTTCGGATGAGGCAGTGTTCACGTGGAAGGTGGCATTTGTTTAGCTAGACGCAGTGGTTCAAAATGGTTCAAATGGCTCTGAGCACTATGGGACTTAACTTCTAAGGTCATCAGTCCCCTAGAACTTAGAACTACTTAAACCTAACTAACCTAAGGACATCAAACACATCCATGCCAGAGGCAGGATTCGAACCTGCGACCGTAGCGGTCGCGCGGTTCCAGACTGTAATGCCTAGAACCGCTCGGCCACTGTGGCCGGCAGACGCAGTGGTCACAATTTGTTTACACGTGGATCTCTGACTGCTCAGGTCAGTGGGGTTGACATCGTTGACTTACTTACAGCCTTATACCACCACAACAGATGAATATTTCATCCTGCAAGATGACAATATAGCATATCTGATAGAATAACATCTTAAACAACAAACAATTCATTGCATTGTTGTGAGAGCTGAGTATCCTAAGTTGAATCATACTCGGAGTACTGGGCATGCTCTCTTGATCGATTTTACTGCTCGCAATTCTCACTGCCGCAAACGAAGTCTGTTCCAAAACTTTCGGAACATTCGTCATTTCGCACCAATGGTGTGTTGGCGCGAAGTGCGGCTGGCATTCCTGCGCGCGCCTGTGTTTAATGTGTAACTGCCGGAAGTTTCATTGTTGTAACCCTGCTAGTTACTGTTCAGTGCCGTATGTAGTAGAACGATGTGTCGTAGAGTTTGCCAATTTTCTTGATGGCAGAGTTAGAGGAGTAATGCGTTTGCATTAAATTTTGCTTGAAACTCAAGAACACCTTTGCAGAGAAACACCAAATGATGCAGGACGCTTACGGTGATGAGTGCTTCAGCCGTACTCGGTGTTACGAACGGTTCACACGGTTTAAAAAGTGGCCGGACGGAAGTTAAAAGATGACCCCCGTTCTGGACGCCCTTCGACGTCTACCGACGACGCTCGTGTCAGCAACGTCAACGAAATTGTGCCACAGGGACAAACTGATAGTCGACGGAGCTGTCGTGACGTGTTGCGACGCCTGCGATTAAAAAAAGAAGAGGAAAGTACCTGAAACGTGGCGAGACAATTCACGGTACTTGCATCACCATAACGCACCCGCAGTCATCCCTGTTGGTTTCCTGCACAGAAAAACACTGTGCTACCCCAACCTCCGTAGTCTGCAGACCCGGCCCCTGCGGTTCTTTCTAATGCCCACAGTTGAAAACCCCGTTGAAAGACGAAGATTTGCAACGATAGGCGGTATAAAAGAAAATTCGCAGATGGTGCTCCACGTGATCGAGCAAGAGGCGTACCAAGACTGCTTCCGGGAGTGGAATCGGCGTTGACGGCGGTGTATCAATTGTGCAGGAAAGTATTTCGTAGGAGACCAAGCACAATAACTGAAAGGTAAGAGCAGAAAAATTTTGTGGACAAAGTTCCGGAATTTTTTGAACAGACCTTGTACTTATCACATGTTTTTAAGAGGACGAGCAATCACTTGCTGTAGGACTGAAAGACATCGTCACTGTACATCCTGAAATCTGCTTTCGCAGGACAGAGCAGATCAGTTTGTGGGAAGGAGCCAAGATCAGTCACTGTTATCAACACAAGAACACACAACCTTATTCCTCGAAAACCAATGCACAGTTTACTCTTTAAAACAATGAGGATCAATTCAGGGCTGAGGGTCCAAGTAACTTCTCAATAATAAAGTGTAAATAATTCCTTTTAAAACACAATGATTTAGAGAAACGGCTGGAGGCATTACTTAAGTAAAATTAAAATATCCTTAAATAATTCCTTTTAAGGCACAATAATTTAGACAAACGGCTGAAGGCCTTGCTTAAAAAATTAATATATCTCCTCGGCTAAATGCCCAAATCATATTTCAGATCAGCAAAGGAAATTCTTAAAAGGCAAGCATTTACAAATTTCGGCTAAAAGCCATATTAAGAAAAATTTACATTAATTCCTCGGCTGAAAACCCAATAATATTTCAACATAATAAAAGGGAACCTTTAAAGACAAGCATTTACACAGTACAACAGACAACCATCTTAAGAAAACTTGAAATATCTTGACGGCTGAAGGCCCAAACAATTATTCAAAATAATTAAAGACAGACCTCAAGATAAGCTTTTACACAGTAGGGCTGAAGGCCATTTTAAGATTTCAAGATAACTAAAGAGAAACCTTACAGCCAGAAATTTATACATTACGGGCTGAAAGCCACAGATTTTAAAACAAACGCGGCTGAAGACCTAAATACAGAGCAAACAAGAATTTTAAATAAAACACGGCTGAGGGCCTAATCTTAAAATACTTCACGTAAGGCTCGGCTGAAGGCCATATACTGAACATAGAACAGGCAAAATTAATACACGGCTGAAGGCCTGGCACATTACTTGCGACAAAAGAAGATCACAATCACAAACAGCACAACAGTAGTGCTCAGAAGTGTTCCAAGGGTCGACCTGGGGAGGAAACTTTAACAACAGTTAGGTGAGACAGGCAGCCAAGCGTAGCACTAAATAATCGGGTGGTAGCACGACCTAAGGACGGCTGAAGAACCAACCAACAACCCAATCAATTCCCTTCCACCCGACCAACGGGACGGCAACCAAAAATATCAGCGACACACAGTTCCACGTAAACACTTGCATCAAGAACTCCGACAATCCTAAAACCATGGAGATAAGAATAGAGGGAGACGCCGTGACGTCACAGCTGTGAAGCTATGTGAAGCCGAGGGTAGCCATCTCAATCCGACCAAAACATTGCTGCTGTAAGCTTGTGTGCATAGGTTTGTCGCTCGCTTTTGGAAGGATTTTGCGCTATTATGGTGACTTGTGTGGTGTTCGGATGTACGAATCGTTCTGACTATGATGCGAAATCGAAGGGAATAACATTTCATGTGTTTTCGTTGTCTCGTTAAGTATGATTCTACAACTTCATTATGAATGAACGTGTGCTACATCGACACTTGTACTATATCGTGTTTTTCTCCTGTATGATTTTAGATTTCCTAAAAATGAAAGTCGGAAAGCTCTGTGGGAGAATGCCGTGAGGAGGAAGAATTGGCGTGCGTCTAAATGGAGCACTATATGTTCTCAGCATTTCCGAGATGAGGACATAGACCGAACTTCCCTTTCAACAGTAAGTCTCCGAGAAAATGCTGTACCATCAGTTTTCCCTACACACCCAAAACATTTGCAAAAGGTATGTTAATTCAAAGAATTAAATTCTTAGTTTTCAAGTTCACGGTTTCAGTATAATACGTACGTATCGTCGATAATCGAAGTGTTGAGTAACTCGCTTTGTCTTCATCATGTACCAAATTAAAAGGTAACACTACATTAACTGGCGTAAAGTATAGGCCTAAACAGGACACTGTGTAGATTTGCCATTCTGTGTACCGTATTTCAGTAAATATTGGTGGTAATGAACAGTGTTTCCCAGTAGTGTAACGTAACTGAAATGTCCCAGTACGTATTACAAACAAGATGTATTTATGGGGCTTTGGAGGGAGGGTATAGCTAACTTAGTTTTCAGTTTCTATTATTCAGTTTGTGATACACGTTTATTACTGAATTAACAAAATTGTATCGTTTACATTGAAGGCTAGCTATTCGTAATATTACATTAAAAACTATTTTTAATCAGAAGAAACGCGGAATTTCGCCTTTACGAGATTTTATTTTAAACAAAAAATTTGAAACAACCAATCTGATGACGTTACATGCGTATATGGTGCAATTAGCGACTGTAATACACGCGGCGCTATAGCACACTGGCAATGTTTTGGTCAGAGTGTCATGGCAGCGAGCCACGCCCCCATGGCTTCAAAACGTAGTACGGCTGGGATACGTAGCGCCATCTCCGCTTATTCTTACCTCCATGCCTAAAACCGATCACCGTGGAACAACAACGAGAAATGACAAGACACATACACACAGAGTTTCCGTAAGAGGACAGCAGCCAAATACCCATCGTCCGATGAGACGACCGACCGAACGACCAACCGAGGTCGTCCCCACTCAAGTTACTGTGTCGGCAACGGTTGGGCGAGTCTCGGCTGTCCGGAGCTCACTGAAGCTCCAACCCGACTCAACCCGATGTCCGTTCGGAACTCGGAGACACGGCGACCCGGGCACACTGGCTCGGACCCACCCATACAGAGGTAACTCTTGCCCATTGGCGACGACATCTCTGCACGAGGAAAGAACCGAGCCACGTCCGTGCAGATGACCAACTGACGAGGCCCAGAAACGGTCAATAGACCAAATACACGTCGCCCGATGAAACGACCAACCGAACGACCAACCGGTGGTCGTTCCCGCTCCAATCTCCTTCCGTCGGACAGTTCATGTGTGTTGCCAGCGGTCGGCAAGTACTGGCTGTCCGTGCCTCACTGGCGCATGGAGGTAAGAATAAGGGGAGATGGCGCTACGTATCCCAGCCGTACTACGTTTTGAAGCCATGGGGGCGTGGCTCGCTGCCATGACACTCTGACCAAAACATTGCCAGTGTGCTATAGCGCTGCGTGTATTACAGTCGCTAATTGCACCATATACGCATGTAACGTCATCAGATTGGTTGTTTCAAAGTTTTTGTTTAAAATAAAATCTCGTGAAGGCGACATTCCGCGTTTCTTCTGATTAAAAATAGTTTTTAATGTAATATTACGAATAGCTAGCCTTCAATGTAAACGATACAATTTTGATAATTCAGTAATAAACGTGTATCACAATTTAAATAATAGAAACTGAAAACTAAGTTAGCTATACCCTCCCTCCAAAGCCCCATAAATACATCTTGTTTGCAATACGTACTGGGACATTTCAGTTACGTTACACTACTGGGAAACACTGTTCATTACCACCAATATTTACTGAAATACGGTACATAGAATGACAAATCTACACAGTGTCCTGTTTAGGCCTATACTTTACGCCAGTTCTACCTCTACATCTACATCCATACTCCGCAAGCCACCTGACGGTGTGTGGCGGAGGGTACCTTGAGTACCTCTATCGGTTCTCCCTTCTATTCCAGTCTCGTATTGTTCGTGGAAAGAAGGATTGTCGGTACGCCTCTGTGTGGGCTCTAATCTCTCTGATTTTATCCTCATGGTCTCTTCGCGAGATATACGTAGGAGGGAGCAATATACTGCTTGACTCTTCGGTGAAGGTATGTTCTCGAAACTTTGACAAAAGCCCGTACCGAACTACTGAGCGTCTCTCCTGCAGAGTCTTCCACTGGAGTTTATCTATCATCTCCGTAACGCTTTCGCGATTACTAAATGATCCTGTAACGAAGCGCGCTGCTCTCCGTTGGATCTTCTCTATCTCTTCTTACACCCTATCTGGTAACGGATCCCACACTGGTGAGCAATATTCAAGCAGTGGGCGAACAAGTGTACTATAACCTACTTCCTTTGTTTTCGGATTGCATTTCCTTAGGATTCTTCCAATGAATCTCAGTCTGGCATCTGCTTTACCGACTATCAACTTTATATGATCATTCCATTTTAAATCATTCCTAATGCCTAATTTATGGAATTAACTGCTTCCAGTTGCTGACCTGCTATATCGTAGCTAAAGGATAAAGGATCTTTCTTTCTATGTATTCGCAGCACATTAAACTTGTCTACATTGACATTCAATTGCCATTCCCTGCACCATGCGTCAATTCGTTGCAGATCCTCCTGTATTTCAGGACAATTTTCCATTGTTACAACATTACATTCTTGTCAGTTTCTACGAAGATGATGGACGCCATACCAAAGACGTAGTGTCAGACCGGTTTCCAAAGAGATGTCGGTGAATATCGATAGGTGATGCCCAGCAAACGACTTTCCATAGATGTTCAAACATGGGGCTGGAAGACGCCGATCTCGGCTGCTTTCCATTGAAGAAGCCATAAACATCGATAAATGAAATAGCTAACGTTCCATAGCTGTAGTCCCAGGACATAAATAAGCAGTATCCGTTGAAGTACGTATCGATATGTAGCAATAGCTGTAGCGCGTAATATACTAGCAAATAGTAACAATGTGGTGCGAGAGTCTAGGAATATTAAAGGAAAAAACGTGCCTGCATTTCTAAAATAAACTGGTGAAACTGAGTAATGTCGAACAGAAATAAATTAAAATGATTTCATGAAAAACAGATATAAATTAAAAATGCGGTGCTATGAGAGATCTAACATGCCAGTTATTTGTAAATGTAATAACGTTGTACAGAGATGTAAGAAAATAATTTGAAATGAAAGGAAAAAAAGTCGTGAGCCGTTATATGTAAGTAAAATAACAAAGAACCACAATAATATGGGTCATAAAAAAAACTGTGAAGAAGGATGTAACATAGACTTGCACAGCTCTAAAATCAGGAAACCAAAGTAAGCATTCTAAAACAGATCGTCAAAAAGTACAAAGAAATGGTTGTCTTTGAAGTCTACCTGCTAGTTTATAACAGATGAGCGTTTGTTTTTGAATAAATATTCCTTGCGATCTAGATTGTTATAGTCATTTTCAAAGGATGTGATTGAAATACAGCTAGACACCACATGTTTCCATTTATAAGGACGGATCAAACCAAAAAATATTTTTTATTTAATTGTATTGGTACCTAATGCACATATCATACAACATATACTATTTACATCAGAAATACATCTGATGGTTTACAGTGAATTTACAGAGGACATTGTAGTAGATAACCATATGAGAAGTTCACAATGAAGATATTATTTTGCAAATTTTTGCAGCTGCTCCTGCAAGTATAGTGGTATCACTAGCGGATTTGACGTAGCTGAATAATTTGCAGCAATTACTTTATGATAGCCGTGGAAGTTAAATTGCCTTCTGATGGTGAGTCGTACTCGTAACTTGCGAATTCTCTTACACTTATCTTGTACAACTGACGGTAAGAAGTTAATAGTGGTGTTACATATGTCCGTCCTATCTCCAATCCGTAAACTATGATATTTTGTGGAAGCAGGCAGCCAGTATGTTCTTCGCATTCTTCTTTCCATGGGTTGCACGCCTTCGTTTTAAATTCGTGGAGGTGGAACGATGTGTGTTTTTGAGTAGGACGTTCACGTACACGTTTTTTTATAGGCGTTAGTGCGATGGAATCAAGAGCAAGCTTAACCAAGGTCCATGCGGCTGCAGCCCACACACCTTCCGTGGTATGTTCCTAAGACGAATGTTCGTGTCGTTCCGTATTGTTGGGTTTTTGAGATTCGCAGTACACTTAAAATCAGATACGCTCAGGGACTTGTTCAGTCCTTGACGTTACTTTTTAATAGCTTACGGAAAAATCTGTATTGTACATTTCAAGCATGTCTGCATTGAAACACAAATTTTCTGTTGGAAACTGCAATTTCGTGTTTTATTTGCACCGTGTTGTGTTTGGTTAGTTTTCATCAGATAAAATATTTTTCGTAATTATAATTATTGTGTATTTTCCTTGTTTTATGGGAATCTGTTTCCGTACAACTTTGTTTTCCTTTCGATATCTCGGTTTACTGTACTTTCCTGCACTGACTGACATTTCTACAGTCCCTTGTAGAGTCTAAGCTGTTGAAAGTTCTGTGCGTGTTTGTATAACTTCTTACTAAGCAGCCAAGTCTGGCTGTCGGCTCATGTTTATAGTTGTTTCCTTAGATGTCTAGTAAAGGTGACTTGAGAGACTGAAAACAGTCCGTACATTTGAAACAATGCGACTAACTTTTTCTTAACTGTGAGCTAATAGAGATGTTCTTTATTTAGCTTATTACATGATGCGATGGTTTTTGGAGAGCATAATAAGGTGTTAAACATTCAGCCAGAAATATTTGGTGTGCAGTAAAACATCTCTGCCGATACCATAACACCTGAAATCCAGTACTCCTCTGAGAGGACAGTAAATTCTAGGCGAGGCTCCTCAGGCACACAACCGAGAAACGGTTGTGTAACAAATGTTCACCGGCACTCCTTCCTTGTATTCGACGTCCGTCTCTGAACCCTGAAATTATAAGAGCTGATTTACGGCCCCGTCAAACCAACGTCGGTGAAACATGCCCATGCACTGATGACGAAGTTGAACCAAAACGCACGGTAATGTGCGTTACGAGGGTTTCATTCATCCCAAATGTAGCTTACCGTTCGGTAAAATTGCGTAAGACAGGTAAGAACGTGAGTTGATTTTGCTTTCATTGTAATGTGGAAATGAACACTTTCACGATGGATCTTCCTGTATGAAACTTCATTCACTTAGTCCCTCTCTTCAAACACTGGATGGGGTAATTGGGATTGTGGAAGACTTTTTATATCGTACTTCAGTCGTTATGACGCTGAGATTCGTGTAGTTTGTATAACAGGTTGATTATTAAGTTCTATACCGTTGTCAGTTTTTAATCTGCGTTTGAAAATATCTCTTTTGCTGGTTTTACAAATCACTCACTGCATTCTGTACCTATGAAAACTGCGAGTAGGAGTTTCCTTTTTGTTCGCAACACCATTAATTCACTCTTTTGTGTTCTTGTAGTGTACCCGTATAAACTGCGTCTGACAGTTTCCCTTTTGCAGGCTTTACCATTCACCCGCTCTTTTCTTTTAATCTGAAACTGTAAGCCTCATTAAGTGGTCGGTAGCCCTTGTTTTCACTTAGCTGGATCTTCCAATCTAAGCTGTCGACTTCATATCTCGGCTCTGAGTTGTCGTAGATGAGGAAGAATTCGATTATACCATACAAACCTACTTTTATCTTGAGAGCTGGGAGTGTATTTTGTAACAGGCAGAATGAGCTCGAAATTGAACGTGGATTGATCATGGATTAATGGCTGAGAATAAAGTGACCATTTTCTCCTACGGAGAAATTAAGAGACGAAACAGCTGTGACTTTACGTGTAATATGTTACGGATTCCTCAATTTTCAGTCATGAAATGCAAGATTTTTTTAAAAAAATGTGACTCTGTGACTCCGTGGTATAACTGAACTATTAGAACTGTCAAACTGTCTTAGTGTTGCAATCCGCTCTGCATGGTTTCCTGTTTGGTTTTTTCTTTTTCTTTTTGTGTGTGTGTGTGTGAAAATTGATGACTCTACCTGTGTTAAGATCTACTTTGCAGTTCATATAGTTAGCCATGTTTGCGTATAACTTACCTGTAACAATTGCTAGTATGTACGACGATATTGCGTCATGCCTTCAGTTTCCAAGGTTAGATGTGATTCAGTATGAAAACTGCTCGAACAAATTGGCAACCTTACTCTGTAATGGTGGTTCAAAAATGAAGTCGTATAATACTATCAATACATGTTACTTATCAATTGTAGACGGATATTAGAGCTTTAAAGTTGTATTGCTCCTTCTTATTCAGTTCGTACTCCTTGTGTCAGAATAGAAATATATTTGATTTTTTCCCATTACTCATCCAGCAATCAATGTTTTCCTTGATAGGTACTACACGCCAGATCGGCCCTCAAACGATGTTGAATACTTATCCCCAGGAGTAAAATTTGTGTGTTTAGCTTGCTCTTTATATTGATTGTTGTCCAATCTGGGGAGAATTAAAGTTGTAGAACGGTGGGTTTTAGACACACAATCCATTTTGACCACAATCTTCGTCAAATCAAGTTTACTACTATTGTCAGCAAATAAACTTATCTCTTGCAATTTTGTCATATGACAACATCGTTGGAGACGGTGGCTGTTATTTGAAGACAAATGTTGGTGTTGGGACAGCAACAGTTTGTGGCTGGTTGCTGTCCCAACACCAAAATTTGTCATAAACTTATCTGTTTTTGTTTGCTATTTATACTGTTTTCTGACCAGCTTGGAAAACAATACAGGTGTAGAGCTGTATATTTTAGTCCACCTTGTCGCTCAAATGATGTTTAAAAATGTCACCAGCAAAGACATTGATCTATTTTGTTTGGTGTTTTTCACTGATAGATGATCACGTTGAAAACATTGTAGATATGGAGCTGTTGTGATAAAATGTCTCACTGTTGTTACTTGAGCAGAGTTACAAGATGTGAGAGAAACATTTCTGTGCTCTTGACTGGAATCATTTAGGAGATTTAGTGTGCCTGGCTGGTTAGTGATTGTGGATAAAGTCTTGTTATTTATATACCAGTATATTCTCCAAACCAGACACCTGTTCCAACAGGCAGATGGTTTCATACACATGTAAAATACTTTTTTAAAAATTTAGTTCTGTTGATATGGGTGTGATATACTGGAAAGGTAGAGGACTGTGAGGGAAGGTATTCAGTTGAAAAAGAGAAATGCGAGTTTTTATATTTCACCAGACAAAGTTTATTCTGACGACCTCAACAAACTCCCAAGCTTACAAAAGTACATACAAGCACACCACGTGAAGCAGTGCGGCGCACGTGCTGGGCTACGCCGGGGCGAAGCCCAGTCCGCGGTCCGCCTAAATGCAGGGCACCGAGTCGAAACGGCTAGCGGGTCGCCTCTGTACTTGAAACAAATCTGCTAACTACTTTAATGCAATAAATGGACCAGATCACACAACTACGCGACAGAATTTTTTTCCTTATTCGAAACGTCAGAAACATCTCTTCCCTGCTTTATATGTGGAGGATGCTCAGAACAACCAAGTCTTTTTCTTACTTACAGCAAGCAAAGGACACAGAAAAAAGATATGTAGGGAGCCACGGTCACCTGACTTTTCTCTCGAATACAAGTGCTTTTTCTCGAAAAATGTTAGTACAACGGACACAAGTTTACTATAAGACATCTCGTAAAAAGGTACGGGTACTTTGAAAAAACGGGTGGGCATCACATACTGGCCAACCTCCGACGACGCGTCCCCCAGAAAACGGGGGTATATAATAGTTTACGACGTACAGTACAAAAAACTCGGGGTGCAAACAGGCCCCTTTTACATACTACACTTACACGATATTAGTAACATTTATTTTTTTATAATTTTTTTTTGTCTCAGGTGCCGTGGGCTCCCCTCAGTCTCATATGCCTCAACTGGTGAGGTAATTGCTAAAAAACCTTAGTCCTCGCATGCAATAATGATAATAATACAGTGAAAATGACAGTCAAATGACGAAAAAAGTATAACTATACAAATGGATTGGGAAAAAATGTACACTTTACACAACTTTAGTTTTTTTAAAAAAAATGCACTGTCCTACGGAGGAATATATCACATACAATACAATAGGATAGGTGCACAAAAAATTCACTGACACATGAACGGTTGCGGGTCGCAAGGCGAGGCAGGCTCCCCCGCGGAGGAGTGTCTCTACTGCGGGAGCGTTCTCCGCGGAGGCGCCTGCGCTGCGCCCGCGGCCGCACCGACCACTCGGGTGGGCGTCTCGAGAGACTGGAGTGGCGGTTTGGAGGGGGAAATGTGACAGCTACGTACGACGCCGGCGCTACATTGTCCTCGGTAGCGCCGGCCCGCTTTAACATATTCTGTTCCTAGCGTAACAATATAGAGACTCGACACAAATAATAAAATTTCACAAAAAACAACACATAGAATTAATAAGTATTGTTTAAATAATAAATTATTTGGTTTGTAATACGGCAGGCTGCGCGCCCGGTTTGTACTGAGAGTCGGCGGAGCGCGCCCGGCGGTCAGGCCTCCAGCGTGACCACCATCTTGGTGGGCTGCGGGGGCGGCGGCGTCGGCGACTTCTTGGACAGGTTGAGCGGCTGCTGCGAGTCGGCGGCCACGTCCACCTGCAGCGCCAGCAGGTGCTGCGGGGGCGGCTGCGGCTGCTGCGGGGGCGGCGCGTGGTGGTGGTGGGGGTGGTGGTGGGGGTGGTGGGGGAGGTGGTGCGGCTGCTGCAGGGCGTGGTGCAGCGGCGACGGCGCCGGCGACGTCGAGGAGGAGGGCGCGGGCGACGCGGGGGAGGGCGCCAGCTGGTAGGCGGCCGCCGACGTGATGACGCCGGGCGTGTTGTGCTGCTGGTGCGGGGGCGGGTGCGGCCAGGCGTCGGCGCGCATGATGTAGCTGTGGATGATGTCGGTGCGCTGGCGCTGCTCGGCCGTCATGCGCGGGCCCTCCATCAGCGAGCGCGCCAGCGTCGAGTGCGTGCTCGACAGCAGCGACGCCGACGGCGCGGGGGCGGGCGAGGGCGACGGCGCCGACGCGGGCGCGGCGGCGGGCGCCGGCTCGGGCGACGACACGAGCGCCAGGTGCAGCTGCGGGTGCATCTGCTGCGTCGCCGTCAGCGGCTGCGCCTGCGTCTGGCTCGCCGCCTGCGGGGGCGGCTGCGCCGGCGGCTGCGTACGCAGCGCGCGGAACTTCTTGTGCGGCTTGTACGCCTCGTCCATCAGCGAGTTTGTGTCGTACAGCGGCGGCGCCTGCAGCACGCGCTTCAGCACCGGCATGTCCTCCACGATGCTGCTGCCCGACGTATGCTGCACACACAACAAAACACACTCGTCAGTCCGCTGTTACATAGTCACACGTGCCAACACTAAAAAAAAAAAAAAGGGTATTAACATCGATAGGGTTGCCAAGTGGTCGGAATCACGCGAGGCGAACCTTACAAGGTCTTCCGATTATTATGGAGTGTTTCTCCCGCATCGTTCGCGAATGGGGCGACGGAGAAATGAATATGCCTCGGTATGCCCCTTAATCTTTTTCCCGTATCCCCTTACATTACATAACAAAATATAATTGTTGCACTCATATATGTAACGTAACCATGCATCTGGACGATTTCCGACACTGCCTCTCCGAAATGTAAATCGCAAACATTCATAGGCGGTGTCTTACGTCCCTGTTTGTACAGTGAATCGCGGGTTATACATCCTTACTTGTGCAGTAAATGGGCCAAAATCCAATCTCTACATTTTCGGCTTTAAGACCACACCTACATGCTATTTCATTTGTGGAAGAATGTCGTAAATCCTGCTGCAGCTTACTATCGCTTTAGGCAGTATTAATAGGACTCGTGTCCATTTAAAACTGCCGAAATAGGCAGTAGACTGTAAGAGGACTGTCACTCGTCCACAAACCAAGCAAAGTGTCTGGCTATTGTGAACAGCCGGCCGGGGTGGCCGAGCGGTTCTAGGCGCTACAGAGTGGAACCGCGCGACCGCTATGGTCGTAGGTTCGAATCCTGTCTCGGGCACGGATGTGTGTCATGTCGTTAGGTTAGGTTTAAGAGGTTCTAAGTTCTAGGGGACTGATGACCTCAGAAGTTAAGTCGCATACTGCTCAGAGCCATTTGAACCATATTATGAACATGGTCTTGACGGGAAAATACGAAAACTTGTGTATGTAGATGAACAAAGCGGGACTAGAGAATGCAGAGAAAGGTCTTCCACTAATCTTTAACTAAAAGTTTGACCAGACGAACAGTCTATATGTAAGTGAAAACTGGACAGTGGGCTCTAGAAGATACTATAGACCTGAAGCAGCCCAGGCGAGATTTTGTACAACAATGCAGGGAGTTACAAGAAGAGATAGATAAGACTCCTGAAGGAAGGAGCATTGACACACTCAAGACAAGACGGATGGATCAAGAAGCCGCAACGGACCATCTGGTCTAATGCTTGTGGAAGAATAGAGAGGGACGCTGTGGCCGAGCGGTTCTAGGCGGTTCAGTCCGGAACCGCCCTGCTGCTACGGTCGCAGGTTCGAAACTTACTTCGGCCACGGATGTGTGTGACGTCCTTAGCTTAGTTAGGTTTAAGTAGTTCCAAGTCTAGGGGACTGGTGACCTGAGATGTGAAGTGCCATAGTGCTTAGAGCCAAAAGCATGGAGAAAAGGTGAAGTGTAGCGAAGATGTATTCGGAATAAATATATAAAGTGACCCAGGCGGTGTTTTCATTTCCCTAGTGCATTGAAACTGACCACGTATCTTAAGACGTCCCGTTTTCAACAGTGAAAGAGTGGCGTGCACTCTCGGGAACGTGGGACACGCCGGTAGCGTTCTCGCATAGGTGGCAGTTTTCTGAAGCGCGACGGTTCGCTCGCGTGCCGGCACCTGACAGCCCTTCGGGGAGGTGGCGAGGTGTTGTGTACTTACGTGGTCGTCGTCGAGCGTGGACCGGGGGCTGGAGCAGACGGAGGTGGGCGTGTTGTCGGCCTTCTCGGTGCCGGACTCGATGCCCGAGTCACTGGGGGAGTCGAGCTTGCGCACGAAGCGGCGGTGCGGGCAGGCGTCGGCCGCCTCGGCGCCGCACACCGACTCGCTGCTCGAGACGGAGCCCAGCGGCGACTTGACGGCCTCGTCGGCCCACTGCGGGGGCGTCGCCAGGGAGACGGGCGCGGGGGCGGGCGCGGGCGCCGCCACCTCCAGGTGCTGCTGCTCTTGCTGCTGCTGCTGCTGCTGCTGCTGCCACTGCTGCTGCTGCTCGGTCATCTTGAAGGCGAGCAGCTTCTCGGAGTGCAGCGTGTTGAGCGTGCGCAGGTCGGGCACCTTGCGCAGCAGCTCCTGCGCGAGGTGCGAGCCGGCCGCGACGCCGCCGTGGTTCTGCGCCAGCACGGCCTGCAGCGCGCCGCGCAGCTTGCACTGCATGCGCTCCACCAGCTCGCCGTTGCGCAGCCCGGGCCGGTCGGGCGCGATCACCACCACCGAGCAGAAGAGCCCCACCTCGGCGTCCGTCAGCTGCAGCGCGTTCAGGCGCTCCGCGAAGTCGAACATGGAGTCCATGAGGAAGCGCGCGTTCGACGAGCTGTGGATGGCCTCGCGCTTCAGCATCTGCCCGTCCAGGCAGATCATGCTGTTGGTGTGCGCGTCGAAGAGGCACGCGAGCCGCACCAGCAGCACCTCGAACACGCCCGCCTTGAGCAGCGTCACCTGGTCGTCCTGCGGCAGCAGCGCGAAGCCCGGGATGCGCTTCGCGAACTCCACCACGCCGCGGATGGCCGGCGAGAAGCGCTTCGAGAAGTCCTGCAGCAGCTCCTGCTGGCCCGTCAGCGGCTGCGGGCTCGGGTTCAGTGGGCACGCCTGCAACCACAGACAACACGCACCTGTCAGCCACTCGCCTTCTCGTCGTCACAGCGCACCCACAGCTGGGGAAGCGTGGCGGATACATCCTAACACACAGTGGTATGACATCCGAAAGGAAAAGGGCTAGTCAACATGGGCTTCAGACCTAGGAGTACTTGTTGATCTTCGCTACTGTGAAACATCTCTCCTACTGAACAATTCCTCATAGCTCTTAAGATATTTCTGAGCTCATGTTTCATTCTTCTTGCTACGACCTGTATCTGCAGGAGCATATGCAATACTTCTAATGGAATATTAACCGTAAGGGGCTATCAATGGGATAATGTAGTCCCGAAACATGTAAACAAACCACAAAATTTTCGACAAGTGCTGTGTAACAGTTTCTGTACTGGTTTCTGATACTGTCGGACAATGACGTCACAGCAGATAGTACGACATTTGACGTACGAAACAAATAGGCGCCCTGTTTCTATGAAGGCACACGTGATACGCGGCGATAATGTTTGTTTAACCGATTTTATTTATGAAATCTGCTACTGTGAACAGTATTGATATCTGCCTAATGCTGAAGCTGATAATTTAACACCGGCCGATTTCTGCCGATTCTACCGCTCCCCGCATAGCCTACACTGGGAGCCACGTTATATTGCGCGCATCGATATCCTTCAAGGTTACGACAAAAATGTTTGCGTTAAGTCGATAATATCGACATTCGTATCAACGGGAGTTGGCGCAGTCGATAGCACCCTGGTCTCGCATTCGTGAGGACGACGCGTCAAATCCCCGTACAACGATCATTATTTATGTTATGGTTTGAATACCTCAACAGTGTTTTTATTAGTTATGGTCCTGTGAGAAATGGTATGCAGCTGCCTTTATCCTCAGAGTTGACTTAAACACTCTGTTACATTGCGAGCTACAGTTAAACGTGAATCCCTAATCACGGTGCTTCTTTGCACTTCTCACGTTAATAAACGCTGGAAGAAGTGATAAGTGACAAAAATCTTACGACAGAGGGGATCGAACCCGGGACATTCAGATGGCACTTTACAGCTGGTCCACATGCTGCTTATTAATATTGAAATCGGCAAGAAATAAACGAGGGGAGCGGCGCGCCTATTCGAGGATTTGGAAGTTGGAATAGTGAGTGGCGCGAACGCAGACCGCTTCCTCGTATTTGCGTGCGGCGCGGCGCGGCTGAGTTGGCGTGACGTCAGCGGCGACCTCAGCACGGCCGCCAAGGTCGCGATCGATGGCAGCGGCGGGCCGGCTGCAGCGGCAACGCCGCAGGTCCCTGACCGCCGGGGGGCCGCGCTTCGACGCCCGCCGACCTCCCTCCTGCTGCACCCGTGTCTTCAATGGCGTCGACCTCAATACGGTATACCGACCAAAGGTCTCCTACACTTTGCTCCGCAACTGTCTGCTTGTCAGACGTTCACCAGAAGACGGTGAATGATGCAACAGATCGAAATGACCGCTACAGCTATACCTGATCCTTCCGATTAAGGCTATTTCTGTTCCAGCTACTTCTAGACGAGCTATTAATAAACGGGTTTCTGACCTACTAACTGGGACTTCAAAAACATCAAGGAATTAAAATTATAAACGGACCATAAACAGGGATCGGACAAGGATAAGGAATGATTTCGGCTGTATCCTGTTCAAAGGAACCGCCTCGACCCTTGCTGTGCGCGAGGTAAGGAAACTCCAGCAAAGTTCGATGGCCTGTGGTCTGCTGGACATTCGAACCTTGTTCCTTACGAATGCCATCTCACCGCATCGCTCGTCGGAAATAAAAACATTCCGACAATATCTTGACACTTCTCAGCGCCGATGTCGACATAACAAGTACCTGTGGAGACTTATTTTAGTTGTCTCCACAAAGCCACTGCGGCCGAATTGCGTTCGGCAACTCTGCGGAAGTTCGTTTCGAGAGCAGTGCGCCTGGAGCTGACCTCAGACATTGGGTTAATATTATCAGAATGTAAACTGTTATGCCTGCTAGCCATTATTCAGTAGGACATAGGTTCGGAGTTCCTTTACTGCAAATAATAAACGCCCCGATTTCGTTAATACTGAAGCCACCTTCACAGCTGCATACCATTTTTTATTCTTGCCTCTTTCGTAATTTGACGTCAAACCTTATCTCTTACGCCTGTTGGCCGTCTTTCTGTCATTACCAGATCCTGGCTTCATATCTCGACACTGGGAGAGGAATATTTAAGCGGTCTATGGCGCTGCAGTCATGGACTGTGCAACTGGTCCCGGCGGAGGTTCAAGTCCTCCCTCGGGCATGGGTGTGTGTGTGTTTGTTCTTAGGATAATTTAGGTTAAGTAGTGTGTAACCTAGGGACTGATGGCCTTAGCAGTCCCAATTGAACATTTTTTGAATATTTAAGGCGCCGTAAATAGCTGCGCACCATCTGCAGTTGCATGTTTAATACGTGAACTTTGAATGCTCCTATCACTATCACTCATTCCGCCGTTTTGTTAGGAAGGATGGCCTCGTAGAAATATGAAAGTTTTTCGTGTTGCTACTTGAACTTAGTTTTTTATTCGTGAGGAGAATTTTTGTTCGGCTATTTATGCTCTTATAGCTACTGCTCGTTCTTCTACTGTGTTTACGCAATCCCGCCTTTTACAGGGCGGATGCTGACTTTTGTACCACACTGAACGACACCATTACAGAATAATATAGAAGATTTTATTTTTCGCTCTAGTAGGCAGGAATCGAAAAAAATTACGTGTTTCGCTGGCAAATTACTGTCCTCAAATATGAGGATACGCCAGGAATAATCGCATAAATATGTAATTGTGTTGGGGCAAATGCATACCAGCGCGGTCGCGGTATTGCTCTTCTTGACCAGGCTACAAACGAGGAAAAAACTGCGCCTGCTGGCGCTTCTTTTTGCACTCGTCGTTGCGAAGCCACATTGGGCAAGAGCGTCAGAGGTGAAGACGTCACGAGTCCGGTAAGCAAACGCGCTGCCCGGCCGTGGATTACGGGGCGGGGCGGCCGACCTTGGCTCGTCTTCCCGGTAACGAGCCGAGCCAGAGACTTCCCGGCGCGATGCCCGCGCCACACCGCGGCCGCCCGCGGAACTAACGTGGCTCGCGCCGCAGACTAGAGTGTGTGCGCTCTCGCTGTCGGTCTCGGAAGGGGGGTGCGCGGGTGATTTTGAAGCGCGCCAAGCCGAGCTGTAGAGAAGAGGTGTGCGCGAGTACTCACCAGAGTGGCGGGGCAGCTGGTGTAGGTGGGGCGCGCGCGCGCGCTGGCCAGCAGCGGCGCCACCTTGTCGCGCGTGAAGTCGCACGTGTCGAGGTGTGCGCGCACGACGCGCGCCAGCAGCGCCGACTGGTCCTCCAGCTCGTGCGCCAGCGCCTTGTCGTGCGACCGCGAGCTCGAGCTCTGCTGCATCGCGGCCAGGATGCGCGCCTTCTCGCGCTTCGGCACGCGCCCGAACCGCACCGCTGCAAGCAGAAAGCGCGCGCGTTCCAGGCAGGCCGTTCCCACACACCATTCTTACAATCTACACAATACACTTCACAAAATGTCGCCTCGCACACCGCACCAAACGGGCTGCAAAAACAATGACACCATTAGACACTATCCCTCTGTCTGAATCACCAACTTGGATCCCCTAAATACATCATATATCACAAGACATCACCAATACCTACAGCTCTATACACGAGAATTATCCAACCTGGTCCCACCCTCCCACTAGTGAGCGTTCCAGCTCTCACGGTGGGAATTAAGCTGTAAGGCTCTTAAAAACATTTTACACTTTTATAAAATTTTGACGAAAAGTGTATGATAAGTAATTTTTGTTGCATACTTTAATTTGTTTTAACTATGTTTTATAAATTTTGTGAAGTACAGTTCCTTGCCTGCTTTATATATCAACGTTACTGAGGAACTGGTGGGCGGTTAGAAAATTTTACTACTAACGAAGATAAAAAATTGGACGTAGGGAGAGAAGGTTGACTAACCCTGCTATACACGGATTCATACGCAAAACCCGCCTAAACCGTGATATTAGACACATCTTCCCCCTCCCCCATCCCCGCCCTGAAAACTTGGTTGTGATGACTGACGTGTAGCCCGAGGTCTAAATCAGTTTGAAAGGTGATAATTTGATTCTGAACTGGCGAAGCCAACGAATGTGAACACAAAACTAGGGCTTTTGTAGCAGTCTGACTACAGTGTAGCCTGATGTTTACGTTCGCCCCAACACTTTGCCACATTTAAAGCATTTTTCATCATAAACTCTAGAACGGAAAGCAAATTCAGACCACGAACGTTACAGAAATGACAAGTCTGCGACGAGTATTTTGATGTATATTATGTACATATATCGTACATAAACTATGATGCAAAAGAGTGGTGGGGGGTGGGGGGATCTACCACGTAACTCGTACCCAAAATCGTCTAGCGTAACTGTAGAGAACCTATGTCGAAGAAAACTGCGATCATTACGCTGTCACTTTCGCATATCTCGCGCAGGTGTCATCGATTACGGCATTTACAGGGCCACATACACATTCATTTTTGCCTCACTCAATAAACAAGTCCAAAGGCGAAGAAAATCGATAATATTGGTACGATATACTCTCCGCTTCTGTACTGTGGCTTGCCGAGTACGTAAATAGATAGCTGACTGCGACATGATTTTAGTGTACTCGTGTCGTCCGTCCAGAATTCTTGCTTGTGCTGACAAATCTGAATTGTAGCAGCCAACTTTTCCTAGGATAAGTTGGACGCTCACAACTTGCTTGTGAGCTGGCGAAACCAAGGACATTGAATGTACGATAGAAGAGATGATAAGAGATGGATCGAAGTCTACACTCTCTCTATGCGTAGCTCTTACTAAATACAACATAGAATCCACAGCACTGCGTACCCAAAACTGTTCACTTACGCAAAGCATTTTTGAGGCAGGAATCACGTCAGATCTCACATAGTAAAAAGACAGTACCAGCCAAGAGTTGAAACAGGAATTTGTAATGTGATCTCTTCAAGCACGATGTACTTCAATAATATCAAGGAACGACCAGCTGTGTGCTATACCGAGTTCTAATCAGTGCAATACTTCCACGCAACGGTGGCTCATGAAATAAGCAACGAAAGATGCCGCATGAATTTGCTTTTATAAATTGTGACTGAGTACGATGTACAATATGCTGCTTTCGCTCAGTTATCTAACCGCCTCTCCAATGCATTCACCGCGTAACACTGAGGCTGTTGGTGTGTAACGAGAAGGCGACGGGCGGTTTTGAGCCGGACGCCGGCTGCATCCTCTTACGCAAGAGGGCGGCGCGTGCGGGATTTAAGGCGACGTGTGCTGCGTGGGTGCGGACGCAACCCTCTTGCGTCACGGCAGCCCAGAGTCACAAGCAAAGCAAACAGCTGCACCACCCACCGAGAAAACTCTCCACTGGATTCTACGCAGTGACACTTGGCTACGAAGCTACATGTCCATGTTAGCGAGGGGGAACAGAAATTAAAATTCTGGAGCAGCCACAAGTCGCACGTAAATTTTAACACGTCCAAGTAGTGTACAGAGAAGGCGATAAAGTAAAGCAAACAAGAACTGAGATTAAAATATTCCCTGCCTCCAGTATCAGTTCCAATGTGTCAAAGAAGTGGTGTATGCCCGACATTTCACAGACTGGAGAGAGGTTATTGTTATTCACACATAATGAAAATTTCTTATTGATGGCACTGGGCCTCGGCACACACAACGTACATGAGCTGTCTACATAGCTGCAATAATTAATGACGAAACAGCGATCATAATAAGGGACAGAATTTTCCACACAATAATCGTCCACTTCTGCCTCTACAGCCTCATATGAGGAGCAGTAACGATACAGGTGTATTACTCTTGCAGTACCTTCGGATTAACTGGCAATCTCTGCTCAGACGCCATAACGTCCTAGAATACGCCATTGATTAGCACAGAAAAAATATATGCACTGAAACTTTAAACACCAACCGAAGTAGAACTATAGATCGTTGCTCTTTAAGCAGTCAGTGTTACCATGGTCTTATGTACTGCTAAGAAGCTACAACGTAGTAGAATACGCCACGGATCAACTGAGCCAAAAAACCTTAAACACGGATCCAACAGTACTGTAGATCGCTCCTCTTTAAGCAGGCAACGGGACCACTGTGCCATCTACTGCTAACAAGTTAGAATGTTCTAGAGTACGGTATGGATGAACAGACGCAAAAATGCATGCAATGAAACTGTAAATATGAACGAAAATAGGTTTAGATCTTTGTACTAAAGACATGCAATGTGACCATTTTCCTATCTGCTGCTAACAGGTTAGAACATCCTGCCATGAATGAACAGAGCCACTACTTCGCGTCCACTTTGCAAAATTCAGAGATTTTAATTTTATTCTGGATAGTTTTTGAGGGCACTCTGATTGCGCCAAAGAAACATGAACTGTTAGTCATTCGAGAATTAGTAATGAAGTGCACGTTTCTAGAAATCACCTCACTACACATCCACGGCACCACTACGGTTTCGGAATGGAAATGTCGGCGGCAGCATGGCTAAATTGAAATAGAATTAAAAAATCGGGCACAGCGACACATATAGTCTTGGTAAGAATTTACGGGTTTCGGGCACGACTCGCCACCTTAAGAAGAAGCAGTAGTTCGCTCGCAGACAGTATTAAAACCAAACGGTGAAGCCGAATCAGCGTATCATTCCAAGTATCTGACAGCATAAACTAGCGCGTTACGAAGTCGCTACACAAACACTGACAATGAATGAAGAGCGGGCGGAGTTTGCACGGTTCCCGCCCAGGGACCGTTTCAGTCACGCCGAACACGCACGGAAAGCGGAGGATTGTGCTTGCATCAGGAGAAACAGGCACGAGCACGTATATTTCTGATAAGTGTCGAGGCAAGGCGCGATCGCCAGGTCAACAGGCAGCGGCCGACGGTGAGAAAGCCGAGCGCCCCCGGCCGGGTGCACTGCCCCCACGGGATGCTGCAGCGATCTGCCGCGCCGCTTCCGGGGTCGCTCAACCCCGCGCGGCTCGAGTCCCGGTCGAAATCTCGGCGCACTCGATAATACCGGATCGCGACACCGAAACACTACCATTATGGGTTTTGTGGCGTCTGGCAGAGTGAATACGAGCTGAGCCTTTAATGGTGCACGAGGTGCGAGGACTATGAGAGGTCCACAGCTACAGGCGCCGGGGGCAACAACCGTCGCGCCGGCAGAGGGCGCCGACCGCACGGGCGCCGCGGCGATCTCTCTCTAGCGCGCGCGCGCCCGGGGAAAGCGAAAACAAGACTCACTTTCACGCACGCAGCGTCGTAAGTAGGTCTGTAGAAAGCAACGCGTCCCGTTGGGGAGGGAAGCGAGCGCAGCGGCGTGTTCCACAAATTCGTCCACTACTACGCCACTCTGCAGAACTTCGGAAAAAAAAAAAAAAAAAAAAAAATGTCGCTAGCATCACTGGTCGGAACAAAATACAGAGAAAACTGACGCAGAATGGCTGGTGAGAATGCGTAAAAATTTTTAAAAATGGAACACGAGACACGAAAAAAAACACACACACACACACAGACACACGCAAGTAAAACACAGTAGCCGACAGGATACGTACGTGCATTATGATAGTTCACAACGCCGTTTAATATTCCCTTCAAAATGGGCAACTCGTCACCCATCTTGGAGACCACTTTGGGAGCAATGTTGGCGGCCACTGTAGCACTGGGCGGCGTGAGAAAAGCGTCCTCTTCGCCTACTGTGGAGCGCACTGGAGTCGAAGCGACCGTACGGCGGTCGCCGCCTGCGGTGAGACGCGCGGGCTGTGGCGGCGTGCGGAGCGGTCAGTGTCCCGTGTAGCGGTGGAGCTGCCGTCGCTCGGGCTGTTCAACTGTGTGCTCGCAGCGCACAAGTCCGCGCAGTTGCATTCCCAGCGACCGACTGGCGGAGCGGCGGCCCGCGCGCGGCCCCCTCCCCCGCGGCCTCGAGCCTTGCCTCCCCCCTCCCCCACACCCCCTCCCCCGGCCTGTGCCGCGACAGGACGGCCGCCCCCCACTCCGCCGCCCGGCCCAGCCCTTGAACTTGCTTTCAGCGGCGGCCGCAGCGGCGCGACCTACATACGGCGCTCAGCCCCCCCTCCCCTCTCCTCCCTTCCACCGCCAGGCAAACTGTGGAACATCGCGAGCGTAACCGCCCGATTCGCGCTGCGCAGTGCTGAAGTCTTACTACATTTGCAACGGGGCACTTCTGCACTCGTTTTCACCTACGTCTGTACTCTGCAGACCACAGTGAAATGCACGGCAGAGGATACTTCTAGCGTTCTAATTATCTCGCCTAGCTCCGCCCCCGTAGGCGAATGCTTGCTGTACGGTAGTTCAGCGCGTTCGCTTAGGGTGCTGACCACCCGCTGCAATAACAATAATAAAGAAACAGAGTACAGCTTTCGTCTTTGGACTTTGAGAGACATTATGAATACAGAAAAGCTCTCCCTGAAGAAGTAAGAGGACAAAGAAACGAAAAAGCCTAGCGCTGCTGCTTTCGGTGCCGAAGGACCCGCCTTCGATTACCGGTATCTTCTCTTAATTTTTTAAAAGCTAGGGAGGTCTGGGACGGGGTTCACCGACCCCTTGGTGAGATCAAACAAGCAGCTGCTTGAATAAAGAATCAGCAGCATCATCAGCATTCGTCTACTGGCAATAAAGGCTGGTGAGATGAGCGAAATGATGCTCACACGGCCCACGATTATATATCGCTCCTTGTACTGGTTTGTAAGCACCAGGCCTAATACGTAATTCGTGACTAGCGGTTACCTTTAGACTTCTGTATTTTTCATTGAAAATACTATATTTCAAATTTGTATGTCACACATACGGACTGCTATACCCTCTAGATGGGTCAATACATCGACATAAATAAACGAATGTATCACGTATTAGAATTTTTCCCCGTATCATTCGGCATATGGCGCACTGGAAGAATGAGTGCTTGAAAACCTCTCTACGCGCTTTAATCATTCTAATCTTGTCTTGTATGTAGCGGGGTTGCGGTGTACTATTAGATGCCTCATATAATACCAGTCACTAATATTTTTTAGGTACGATATTCTCGAAATTGTTGGCATCTATTTTCAATCGTCTGCCTCATAACGTTTTCAGGGAGCTCCCTGACACTCTTCCATAGGTCAAACAAACCTGTGTGTGTTATATTATAAAATACGGTCTGTTCCAAAACGTTACCGACAAACACACAGAGTGTAAACGGGAGCAGTGCGAGTTAAGACCTTACCCAAACTATCACAGTAGAGCCATTACCCTGATATTTTTACCCTGCACTCTATATGCTTTAACCAAACAGAACCTAAAGGCATCCCGACGTCAGTGCACGTTCGAATGTTCCATACATGTTTGTTCACAGCTATGAACTTCCACTTTATAAGCAGAAATGGCGCCTTGTCCTTCAGTTTCTTTTAGCTATCTGCAGTAAGAATTTACCTGCATTTCCTTAAAATCTCAGTTCTCGTCTGAAATGGAGAGTAGAACAAATTGCGATTGGAACTTGCGGCGTCGAACGAATATCTGGAGACCTCGTTCGAACACCCACGACGTCGAGAAAGCAAGTCATACATTACAAGTGTTTCCGCATGCTGCTTTTCTGGACGTTCACTAAAGATATGATCACCACAGACGGAAATAATTAAAATGATTCTCTCACACGGAATATGGTGATCCATTTAAACAACTTTCTCGAACCAGAACACGTAACCGTAAACCGCACAGCGTGAAAGTATTTTATTTGTGAGGCAAACCTCTGCAGCCAGTCTTTTGTACGCACGCATGCTTTGCCGAACATCGATTCCTTTTAGAACATCGCTCTCTTTTGCCCAACGTTTATGCCTATAAATTTTGAGTAAGCTTTTGAAACGCCCATTATTTCAGTTGTCACCAATACAACTGCAACTCGTTCGTTCCTATCGTGCTCATTAATTACGTTAGAGTGACATTAGCTAATGAAATTTCTAGTTAGACATAGTCTTTGAAGAGCTCTGGAAATTTATGGCCTACATGTATAGTTACGGAGGAACTGTCAGTGTTTTGATTTACGACGCTTTTGTCTTCCGCACTAGAACCTACCTTAAGGATATTCAGTATTAGAACCTACGGTATTCATAGGAAAAGCACTCTCGGCTGATGTAACACTGTTTCCAGTTGTTCCTTCAGATATTAGCTCGTTTGCTTCTCGTGTCACAAGAGGCGGTCGGAAATTTTATTTTTTCTCTTTCGGTATAAGCACACAATAACGCTTTTTGTTACGAACAATAGTATTACCTTAACAATACGAGAATATCAGAGGATTTAAAGAGCAATATTTTTATGATATTGTTTAGAAATAAATTTTTACAATGAAATGAAAGAGGGACGTTTACATTTCATAGAAAATTACTGAAATCGAGTGGTGTACAGGTAAAAACACGTTGATCTACAAAACGTAACGTTCGATTTCAAATTTATGTCCTTATTATAACAGCCTCACAGCTACAAGCAGACAATGGATGAAAACACGCGGTTATAAAACCCGTCGAGTGACATTGGCCAAGGAGAACGCGATCCGCGAAAATAAAATGGCCGGCAAGGTCAGCGGCGGCGCTGCTCCGTCGCGCAGCCGCTCGGGGGTCACCTTTCGAAAATAACACGATGACACACGAGCACGACGCGCAAGCGCCGCACACACCAAATTTTCCGTGACGCAACGCGCTGTGTATATCAGTTTACCGTGCACGACAGCTGCGCGTTATTGTTTCGCGAGCCATTTCCGCGAAATGCAACTGTCGGATGTCTACCGAATTCGCTGCGTCAAGGATGATAAAAAAAAAGAAAAAACAATTTTGACGTCAGCGCAGTCTGGTGTCGATTAGAGGAAATTACCTACTATGTTCAAGTCAAGAATCTATTTGCATTCGGGAAGGGGGGAGGCAAGATTTAGATTCAATGGTGAATGACAGTGGCAGGCTTGTGAAAAATATTTCGCCATATACTGTGCAGGAATACTGCGCCGTCACCTCGCGCCGTCGCGAAAACACCTGAGCCATGCTGCAGAGGCAAGGACACCGGTGGCGGTCGCGCCGAGTACGTAGTTCCGCCGACCTCCGCCAGGCGGCGGTAGCGCGCTTGCTCCCGCCGCAGCAGCAGCGCCGCGTCGCGGCCGCGCGCTGAACCACCAGAGTTCAAGTAGCGGTACCTACGTCACAGGGGGGCTGGCCTCTGGAGCGGGAGTTCAACCGGCGCCGTCTCACAGCTGCGGTCGGAAGTGGCCGCCTACGAGGAAGTCGGTGGAAATTGGGTCTGCGGAGGACAGAGAACTCGTCGCGGCTGTAGGCGTGCGCAGATGCGTGTTGTACATAAAATGTACTGCGGCGCTACACAGAATGGACTCGTCATCAGTATTACCAAGAAAGAAGTGATTTAAGTACAACGTCATGAGAACTATACGAGAGGCGTTTTGCTAAAATTACAGATCAAAGTCATTTTGACGGGCCACGATTTAGCTCTTCTTGGAAAAAGGGAGTATTTATGACGAAGTTAGTGTGAAGAGAAAGAGGAACCACTACTCGGGGCCCGCAGATACGGGATGGCAAAATGCTTGTTGACAGTCGTAACGGAGCGGCAAGCTGTGGTGTGAATCACCGCACGCTTTGTTAGCTTAGGCAGCGCCCAGATGTTTAAGCGCCCCAGTTTACGAGTCGGAGGGGGCAACGACCGATAGCAGCGTGAGCAAAGGGGGTCTCCCTTGACGTCATTCCGTCCAAAAAGAAACCGGGTTAGAGAGGTGAATGCACTTTGGGTACACGCACGCCGTGCTTCTCATTCCTCAAAGTAACTATCGAATAAGCTTCAGTCAAAGTGTTGAGCATCGTCGAAATTGAGACAAATGAGGCAGTGATGTTACATAGGCGCCATACAAGATACAGACGTCATATAACGGAAACTAATTAAAAATCCTTGAGGGTAATAATTGCTCTGGTGAAAGGTGAAGAACGGACGCTTAATTCGAGTCCCATAGGAGATATAAACAAGACATCCATAGAAATGACAGTGTGCAAGACTGGGATTCGAACGCAGTATGTAGCCTTTTGCAGGAATGCTATTACCAGCTATTTTATCCGACTCACGACCTAGCCTCGCAGATTTACTTGTGCCAATACACCCATTACAAGCATTGTCTACAAGGTAGCTGGTCCAATTCCTAGCACGGCGATCAGTTTCAGTTTGCCAGGAAGCTTCATAACAGCCCATACCCTGCTGCAGAGCCAAAAATTCCTTCTGGAATACATTCATTGATATTTGTTCTAATAATGATTTCAGTGACTGAAAGACCTGCTGCACGTCTTTCAGTCGGACGCCACTATGTTGACTTGCATTTCCCAAACTTACCCCAGTAATTCTGCCGGGGAAAGAGGACGTACAGCTTAACGTGGAATCCGAACCACGTGCAGCACCTGGCAAATCTTTACATCAGTAACAGGTGAAACCTAGGTTAAAGAGAAGCTGAAATATTTCGTGTCCGACAGGGATTCGATCTCTGTACTTTTTCGTTTCCAGGCATTCGCTTCACCGCTGGATTACCAGACTTGACAGATTTGTATCACCTGCCATTGCCACGTTCTATATCTTCCCTGGTTCTAAAGCCACAGGCAACGAGCTTCGCGAGAAAGTAATTCCTAACATGGAATGGGCAGGAACCGTTTCTGCGGGGAAAAAAAAAAAAACTTGCCGGAGAAAGAGTTGATTTTAAGAAGAATATAGTATATTGAAATTTTGCGAAGCTGAGTGGAAGACCCATGTGGATTTCAACCTTAACAAGCTGTGCACTTTTTAATCTGCTTTGCTGGGAATTTTAGCACTCCCGCAGGCTCAGGCAACAATGGTGTGCTGGATCGAAGCCGAAAAGAGACCGGCACGGTTTGCGGACGAGTTTCACAGTCAACAGCAGCGTGCGTTCCGTTTCCATTAAGAGGGAATAAGCTGCAACAGATCGCTGTTGGAGGCGGCTGGCTGTCCCGGGGGCGTGAACCCGCCTGGTTCTGTCGCAAGGCGCCGTGTCGTGTCGCAACGCAACGCTGCCGCGCTCCGCCGCACTCTTGCTCAAGTCGCACACTTTCCAATCCGATGTGACCCGCGGGGGCAACGAACTCGGGACTTTCGCGACGTAGTCCGCGCCGACGTCACTGCTGCAGCGTGACTCGGCCGCCGACTCACGCACGTTGCCCCTCCCCCCCCTTCCCCCTCCACCTGCCCACTCACCCATGTGCCCCATCCCCTCCACTAACCCCCACCCCCGCCCCATCCCCACAATACACAGAATCCACGTTACGCAGCAATCGGCACAATAGTGTGTCTCATATGATCAATGCTACTTCTTCAATACACCCGCGCATTTTCTCGACGAAAAAACTGTACTCACTTTTTACAATATTTATCAATGGGACGTGTCCTGAAGAATTTTTTTCCCTGTGCCGTTTTACACGCGACTTGGGCACAAATCAGCTAATAAGTAAGAGTCGTCTATATTGTAGCCCTTCGCAGGTTTTGCGTTAGAGTTGTGATCACTGTGGAGCAGTGGTACGCTGTCAGGTACGACGCGCACTAAATCCATTGTTGTGTCTTCTGCCACTCCCGTAGCTGCAGTGTATTCACTTTTTGCATACAGCGGAGGAGAACACCCCTCTCCCTTAGCCTGGTTTACTTCTAAAGAGAGAATCTCACGCCTTATATGCTACAGCGGACGGCGAAGCATGCCGTTTTTTTATTTTTGCCCTTTTAGCAATTGCTAATAAGAGCCACACCATTCGACGTTCGTTATATACTACAATTAGTATTTCTGTCACTGTATGGGATTTTTTCGCCTGGTGCTATACTTCGTATGCATGTAAACATAATGGTTGTGACTCCACGTTAAACAATAGGTTCTTCTATGACCGGGTGAAATAGTTCTCAGCTCGCAGAAACCCCTTGACAGAATACCTGCAGTAGCATTATGGTTACTGAGGCACTGTCGCGTTCTATTCTGCTGGTAACTGTCGTGCAATTTTCTTCTTAAAGTGAAACCTGACGCATTTATCATATGATTATATACATGAACAATGGAAGCAACAGATGACACTCTAACGGACAGTCAAAATAACCAAAAACTACAGGATATACGGAAGAGAATGCAATATTTTTGTGACGACAGTAACAAAGGGAATAACAACAGAGTATTTTATACAAGAAAATAAGGAGAGTACAAGATTCACTTATCGCCGTGAGTGTAAAAAAACTGTAAGTTTCAAGAAGGCACTAAAAAAAAGTAAAATTAGGAGGAATGTGATGTCTCGTGTGTAGTCAGAACAGAACAGTTATTAGTAGTTTTGAGAACCAATGTGCATCCTCATAAGCTAAAACAAAGTTCCCTGCAATAGCTGTGGAAGAATGCAAAAATGAAATTCTAGTCGTAGTATTAGAAAATATTGTTTCTATGTGCTGCATCATTACACTTGAAGTAACTGACAGATTAAAATTATATTCGTAATTACGAAACGTTTAGTAAGCTCTAGGCAACATCAGGTGACGAATTACGTTCTAACTTCAACAGCACTGCTCTCGAGAATTTGACAACTGTTCGTTGATTCTGCAACTGCAGAAACAAAGATTCTGAGTATGGGGGAAAGTGATTGACGTTTTATACACGTATTTTTACTTTGGAGACAATCACAGGACGCGTTATCAAAGCATTGCCAATTTCGGTGACAGATTGCCCGTACACAGAATCCGTACATCATAAGGGGCGTACGGCGAAAAAACTGTCCACGATGTATGTTGTCATTCTACAAATACATCTTCACTCCGGAAGTCACCTTATGGTGTGTAGCGGAGCGTAGGTTTGATAGTAGTATCAGTTCCTCCCTGGCGTGTTGCATTCACGAATGACTGCTGAGCGGGAAGAGCGACACGTGATAAACCTCCGTAAGAACTCATTTCACAGTTTCGCTGCCAAGTGTGTAAAGCAGTCATCAATCCAGAGATTGTTTTCCCCGCCACGATGCTTTACAAGCCGTTGTCCTGTTGGAGGCGGTATGCCGAAACTGGTCCTGATGATAATTATATTCTGTGGCTGTGTCCGAAACAAAAAGGTGGGATGTAGTGACTGCAGCACTGTTATGTTGATATGATTTTTTCCTGTCCCGATACGTCAGTATTTTTATTGCTTATGATATTGCAGTTCACACTGAGGAGCTATTCGTAACCAAGCATTTTATACCTGTTGATGTGTTGAAACCGGTGATAAGTCAATAAATACACTTTGCGATCGAAAAAGAATTTTTTTTTCATTAATTGCGTGGTTAGCTTGTACCAGTATTGTTGTGTTCTCGAGAGCTCGGCATCCCGGTAGTGTTTACAAAGAGTGTGTTTGAAGTGGAGGCACTCACCATCTCTGCTCATGCCCACGGCGATGCACTTCTTGAGCCGGCAGTACTGGCAGCGGTTGCGGTTGACCCTGAGGATGGAGCACTGCTGGTTCTTGGTGCAGGGCCGGTACTGAATCTTCTGCTGGATGGACCTCCGGAAGAAGCCCTGCAAGGGAGCGCGCGGTGAGACACATCGCGAGCTGCAGCCCATGGCGTCCGGCGGCAGACTGGCTGGCTGGCTGGCCGTGCGGCTGCGGCCGCGCCGCTGGCTGACCCGCTTCGCGGCCGTTCACCCCGCTCGCCGTTGACACACTCTCGCGCCGGCGCCCAGCCCGGGCAGCGCCGCGCGGGGCGAAAGCGATAGTGTTTCGTCACGAGGCGAGCAGCGCCGCGGCACGGCGAAAGTCCCGCTTTCCCAATATCGGCCCACATCGCCGCGGGTTACCACACAGCCGCAGCCGGAGCTGGAGCCCAGCACCGTTACCAAAATGTTGCCGCAGCCAGCCAGTCGGCCGCCGTGTGTTTACCATCTTGCAAAAGCGCACAAGTTAACCAGCGCAGAGGGGGTCGAAAGGGAACGAGCAGGAGAGACGGTAAGGGCTAAATAGTATGCGGTACGAGTCAGAGTTGCAAGGGAAAATTTGGGAACGAAGAGTAATTGAATGGGAAAATTTGGGAACGAAGAGTAATTGAAAGAGAAAATTTGGGAACGAAGAGTAATTGGAAGGGAAAATTTGGGAAGAAAGAGAAATTGAAAGGGAAAATTTGAGAATGAAGAGTAACTGAAAGGGAAAATTTGGGAACAAAGAGTACTTGAAAGGGAAAATTTGGGAATCAAGAGTAATAGAAAGGGAAAATTTGGGAACTAAGAGTAATTGGAAGGGAAATTTGGGAACGAAGAGCAACTGAAACAGAACATTTGGGAACGAAGAGTAATTTGAAGGCGAATCGTTGATGAGTACAGCTTGATAATTGCTTCAGCTGTAGTGGCAAGCTACCTGTAGGTAGCTACGAACGAATTCGTAAGTGGTTGATTTGTAGAGAATGTAAGGACTGATTTGAATCCAGCACGAAATGAAACAGCCAGAAGCGGAGCTAGGGAAAATAAAGGAGTTACAGAGTTGTAAACGAAAATGACTGGAAGACAAGTCGTTGATGACGGGTACAGGTTAACAATTGCATTAATTGTAGTGGAAAACTAGGTAGCTAAGAACGAACTCTTAAGTGGTTCGTTGCTATATAATATGGGCTAAGGATAGATTTGAATCTGGCGCCAAAAAGTAGCAGTAAAAATGGACGGAAGGGAAAATAAAAGAGAGTTGTAAACGAAAATTTGACGCTGAAGAATGAACGAAAGGTAAGTCTTTGACGAAGAGTACTGCATTAATTGTAGGGGAAAACCAGGTAGAGAAGAACGTACTTGTGAATGGAAATAAAGTCACTGATCAAGAGTATACGATAGCAGTTGCATCAACTGCTGTCGGAAACTAGGTAGCTAAGAACATAATAGTCAGTGGTTCTTTCGTAAAGAGTAACGTAAGAGGCTAAGGACAGAGTTGAATGAGGTAGAAAAAAATAGCGAAAAGGGGGACGCGGGGTGGTATAGGAAAGTCAGAATGTTGTAAGAAAAAAATTGGCTCAGCGGCACAATTTCAATCTAATCAACTGAAGACTAAATGGAGGGCAAGTCGTTGATGAAGAGTATAGGTTAACAATTACATTAACTGTACTGGAACAACAGGTAGCTAAGAACGTAATCGTTTGGTTCGTTGGTAAACAACGTGACCTAAGGATATATTTGAATCCGGCAGAAAAAGTAGCGAAGAGTGGCGAGGGATTGGAGGAGTAAAGACTAATATTTTAGCATAACGACTCAAAAAGTTGTTCATGAAATTTTGGGACTGAAGAATGTATGGAAGACTCATCGTTGATGCATAGTATCGGATAACAATTGTACTGTGGTGGAAAATTGGACAACTAAGAATGTACAAGTTGGTGGTACCTTGGTATCAATTTGATTGCAGCAGGAAAAAGGGAAGCGAAAATTGTAATGATTCTGAGCTGACTGATTTGGCTTCTCACTCCAATTACGGTAGAAAACCAGAAAATGTTGGTTGTGAAGATGAGTGATTTATGGCTGAGTCATATTGGCTCAGACTGAGTTTAATTGGGACGGGACAAAATGGAGCGAAAAATGAAATGAGATGAGTTTATCGATGGTGAATATCAGTAATCTGACTCTGGTAGAAAACTTGGTGGCGAAGAATATAGCAGTAATAAGACTGTTATTAAGAAATGTCGACGAAGAAGTAGTTTTATTGTTCAGCACAGACTGTAAAGATGAATGAATCATTGGTGCAGAATATGAGCCCAGAATCGATTTGGTTGTGGTAGAGAAAATGTTGTGATGGGGAACATGGACGAAGAGCTCCTTTTGTTGTGACAGAATTTTACGTATTGAAGAATGCAGTAATGGCAATTTCTGTTTTATTTGTCAGGCAGTACGGTCTACTAAGAACATATCTGACTATACGTGACGATTGGGAAGTGAAGAAAGCAGAGGCGACAGGTGTTCTGGTAAGTAATAAGACGGAGAAATAAGAAGCAAAGTCCACAGGGATGAAGTGCTGCTGGTGAAAATTATAACTAAGAATCTGTTTGAGTGCGATGTAAAACAACGTAACACAAAAACAAAAGCAGCCCGCCAGAATGGATGTGATATTTCAGCATTCACCATTGTAGTACACATTCTTACCGGCGTACATAATTTCTGGAAACGCATAACAAGCACACCGCTGCCGCATAGAAAGTGAGGGTAGACCAGAGGCTAGAACTAGTTGTGGGAGGAAAGTGGATTCTGAGGAAAACTTTAGTAGCGAAAGAGTAGATAAGTTACGTATATGGTTTAAATGGTAGACAGAGTGCGAATAAAAATTATTGCCTCTTCCGTCGACTCATTTACCGAAAGAAATGATAAAATGCATCCATTTAAAAATCTAAAAAGGGTTCTGTGACAAATGTTTTGATATCCAGAACAGCTACAGTTTTCGTTTGTTTCGGCGCCTTACTTCATCTGTAGTCCTCTAATTTTGTTTCAAAATACTCGATTAGCTACAACACGGTCAAAAATTTTTATTATCTCTTTTAAGATTTGCCTACATCACTCAAATACCTCTTCGCACAAGGGCTAATCATTAAACTAGTAATGCAAACGGCCTAAATGGTACGACATATTGTCGTGACCACCGAAAACGCAAAAGTAAAGTAAGATTAGAAGAAGAGAAATGTATTTAAAACTAAGAAAGTATGTCTTCTATGATCCCCCACAGTGTGTCGAAGAATTCACCCCATCGTGTAATGACAGCGCAGACAATATCATAATGTAAACGCTTCAAATGCAAGATAAGTTATCCTTGTGTACATCTCGTAGAATTGGTAGAGCAACTAAGCACTCTCAGAAATTAGTATCATATCAACAAAATGCTGCCACAAAAATATAAATACGCAACCACATCGTTTCTACGTCAGTACCGTAGAAGAAAAGCCACCGACTCAAACACAATGACGCTACGGTAAAAATGTTCAGATTTCCGTACAAAGCCTCACGAAGTCAACAAATTACAAATCACATTTAGTGTGTGGTCATCATCTCAGACGATACGATGAAGGGTCACGGAGGCAGATATAAGAAATGGGGAAAAGGGAAGGACGAAGTTAGTATGCTCGCCCCTCGGCGTCCCGGCGTGCAGTACCGTTATGCGCGAGATGCAGAAGTCCAAATACTGCACGCAGGGTTCATCGACCCGTGCCGGAAGCAGGGCTAGTCCCGAGTTATCTAATCGGGCGTCGACCCCGCGCTGGCCTACCACAACACGGCACGCGCATGCGCGCTAGCCACCCGGGCCGCTCACTGGGTCACGCATGCGCCGTGCGTCTAGCGGAAAAAAAAACGACAGGCGTGCAGTGCCGGGCACTGCACCCAGCTAGGCCACTGGCAGCTCACGTGGGTCGTGCACGGTGCATTGTATTAAACAAGGCGGAGAGAAACTGCTTCCTGCAACGCATTTTCAGGGGAAATGTTAACTGTAACAGTACCACAACTTCCGTTTCAATAAATTACTAACATTCTTACTTAACACCCTCCATTTTCGTTGATTAATTTCATTTTTCTTTGTATCTCATCATTTTTACTTTGATTTTTTAACACTGTAAAATATTCGACTTGTTTTTTTAAAATATTACGCAATGTCTCTAAATGCGAAATAAACGATATGAAATCCGAACTGAGAGTTCACTTAAGCGTGCCATCCTCGTGACACGTTATGAAATGTAACAACTTTCCAGCTAAAACGTGGTTAGTGCTTGGGAAGAGCAGCTACACAGCACACGCTGTTAATATGACGTCATCTGAAGGTAAATCTGAAAGATCAGTTAGTTTAAACAAATAATGATTTGAAATTACACTACACAGCTAAAAATGATCCAAACAAAAATAAAAAAAACATTTGCCGTAAGGAAAATTCATGAAGCTTCCGTTGCGTGGGCTCAGAGACCTCTTCGTGACTTGGTAAAAAGGAAAACAAGAATGAGGAATTAAGTACTGCTTTCTGAGTACAGGCAACTTGTTCTGTATAGAAAGAAAACCAGGACGAATTTTGTCGGGGAGAAAAAGCATTAGCCTCATTCACAATTCCTTATATAACTACATGCCGCCTCCACTATTGGATTTTAGTTCTTTATGCATTTTTGCACAACTTCGGCATTAGGCCAGTTTCAGGTACCATTAGATTTGGGTGTAAAACAGCTCAAAAATGGTTCAAATGGCTGTGAGCACTATGGGACTTAACTTCTGAGGTCATCAGTCCCCTAGAACTTAGAACCACTTAAACCTAACTAACCTAAGAACATCACACACATCCATGCCCGAGGCAGGATTCGAACCTGCGACCGTAGCGGTCGCGCGGCTCCAGACTGTAGCGCCTAGAACCGCTCGGCCGGCTGTACAATAGGGCATAAGTAAATCCAATAGTAGCAGGCTGCGTGGCATCCTTTAAGGAATTCGTGGCAGTTGTGAACGCGACTTCAAAGAAAATTATACCTCAGAATTACTGTCAATGGTACTTCATAACTTTCTGTTAGGGTAGGCGACTAACACGCAAACATCTTGTACTCAGTAGAATATCCTCTCTCAACAAGGGGTCTACGGTATGCACACAAATGTCTCCTTAAAGGCTTATTTTGTAGATAAACGTCATATTGTGAGTTTGGATAATTTTACTACGGGCAGTACCAACCAAGGAAGCAGATCGGTATGTCGTGCGATTTTAGTGTTTATATTGGTAATGTCAAAGTATCACTTGCAGTTCTCAGTTCACCTGCTCTCTTTTAAATGAGTTCATCTCCTGCCATCTACTCCCTTTTAAAGAGTTCGCCAATGATTTGTTCACCAATCATTTATCGACTCGTACGAGTGTACAGTTTGTGTTTGTGTGTGTGATAGATAACTATTCTCCCTGTTGATGAAACATTTAATAGGGGTGAAATCATCACTGCGGAAACGGCTTCGATTTCGACCACACGAGGCTGGCGGTTTCTCCCAAGCACGGCCGCGCCGCCGCGGAAGGAGATATCCTTTCTCTGGCGAAAAATTCGGCGAGCGAGAGCAGCGAACAGCGAGTAGCGCTCGCGGCGGGCAGGTGAACGACCGCGGCGCCGCGAGAAGGTCACTCGCGGACGTCGACCCCGGCGCCGCGCTCGGCGGCGCTCGGCCCGCTCCGGCCGCGTTCGGCTCCGCTCGGCGCACTTTTGTTTTCGCCCCGCCCCTCCCGCTGGCCTCATTCGCTAACAAGGACACAGTTACGTCAGCACGGCACGGCACTCGTTCCCATTCGGCAGCCAGGAGTCACTGACACTTTGGGGAGAGCCCTCCACCCCGATACACCCACTCCGGCTGCGATTTCCAAACGGGGCGCCGTCTAACGGGCACCAGAATACTCTCCGCAAACACAGACAGACAGAGGCTGCCTCTTCTGTTTCGCTCGTTCCGCGGAGACCTCATCTGCGCTCTCCTGTGTTCTGCAATGTCGCTCGAGAAAAAGTACAATGAACTCGGGCAACCGCAGGAATCGTATCGCCCTTCCCTTTCATTAGCTAATGGCAGAAACACTTACTTTGCTGCGAACTTTTTTTTCGATTTGCAGACTCGTGTATGGGACAGATATTCTTTTCGCGTGACTACACAAAGTGTATCATAAATAACAGTGTAAACGCATACAGTTGCAAGTACACCGCACTAGGAGCAAAAATGCCTCAACAAACAGGGACTCTAAAACGCATACCTTAAAAGCTGGGCGCTTCCTCATCTTCGGTACTGTCAAACAAAACTCTTCTACTACAAGCTCTCTGCTTTACATATTTTGAGAGGTGGTAGTATCTACCAAAACGAGAAAGTAATGTCCAGTAGACATAGGATCTAAAGTGTATACTTTAGGAGCTTTGAGCAATTCTTTATCTCCGCTACTGTGAAACACATCTCTTCTACTGAACAAGTACTCGCAACTCTTAAGATATGTACCTTAGAGTCCTTGTTTGCTCGACGCTTTTTTCTTGTTTTGGTCCAGTTTACCTGCTTCGGATGGTTAGAATGGCTGTGAGCACTATGGGACTTAACATCTGAGGTCATCAGTCCCCTAGAACTTACAACTAGTTAAACCTAACTAACCTAAGGACATCACACACATCCATGCCCGAGGCGGGATTCGAACCTGCGACCGTAGTGGTCGCGCGGTTCCAGACTGAAGCGCCTAGAACCGCTCGGCCACACCGGCCAAAATATAGAAAGCAAAGAGCCTGCAGTAGAAGAGATTTGTTTAGCAGTATCGAAGCTGAAGAAGTGCCTTTAGCTCGTAAGGTAAGCGTTTCAGAGGGCGTGTTTACTGAGACTTTTTTTGCTTCTAGTGCCGTATACTTTAAACTGTAAGCGTTTACACCACTAATTATGATAGATACAGTATACAACATCCAACTGTTGAAGTAAGCAACGTAAGTGACTTTTAATCGATCTCACACATTCCGCGGATATTCTACCCTTGTTAATGGTGGTTGAGCTCTATGGCTGTGTATTAAATTACTTCGGAATATAGCAACCAGTCGCTTTATATAACTTTATTTATGCCAAGACGACTTTTGGGGCTTCATCTTGTATTGCCGTTTTTCACTTAAACACAATGCCGAGAATATGTTGTTTTGGCGAAGACACAAAAATAATACGCCTACCGAAGATGAGTGAAGTTCCGAAACGAGGCATGACGTGCATAGAGCTGTATGAGTAAAGCCTGGTTGCTGCATTTTTCAGGTAAGATACGTTTATATTCTTAACTTCGATGAACACAGAAAAGAAAAAAAATCTATCAATTTCGACATGTTATAAGCAGATACGTTCACCAGTCGAAGTTACCTTTTGTGATACTGCATTTGACTCGCTGGATGTGAATAATAATAGAGTAGAAAGATAGCGACGTTGTGGTTGAAACACGGTTTCGTCCCGCGCCTGAAATTACGGCCCCCTGCCGCCATTGCAGCAGCAGAAACGGGAGAGCGGGGGCCAGCAGGATGAGGGAATTGCGATTTAAAGAGGCGGCTGCGAGAGTAGCGGGTGCATTGCCCCGTGGCCCGGCCTTACAACACCGGGGCTGTTACGACACAGCACGGCCGCGGGCCGGGGGAAACTGAACTGACACACATTTCGCCGCTTTCTTTTTGCTGCACTTTCGCGCCAGCCGCCGTGTAATTTTTATGGCGCCAGCGTAACAGTCCGCTGCTCATTGACCGCCTGCTCTGCGCAGCCACAGCCGAGCCTAATCGGCTATTCGCTCCCCTTGTTCTTTCAGGTGCGCCCTCGTTTGTCTCGACTTGCTATGTTACACGAAAACAGCCATGGATAGCACTACTTCTGAGCAAGACTTACGACACGATTTTTTTTTTGCTACATCAGTACTCGGTTCATGTTTATCAGAGACTTATTTAGCCGAAACACGAACTGTACAAGATTTTTTGCCTTGCTGCATTCTCTGTAGGGGCCACAAAGAACGTAAGTAGGTAGCACTAAAATTCTGATCATGTACATGAAACAGCAAAAACAGGTAAGCATTCAAAAACGAAGATACGTTTAAGCTCAAATCGTTCAGACAGTGGTCACTACAGTATTAATAATAAGAGTTTCGTGGTAACATTCTTCTGTTGCTATAATGTGATTCGTTCCCTTTTTTTAAAAAAAACCTTTCTAAGTATTACCATATTCACTTGATACTTTTTGGTAATGTTTAATGTAGCAAGAAAAGATGGTAAAATAGAGGAAGGGGGAAATAATGAAAAAATGGCTGCTTTCAGTATAGTCTTGTCGATAACTCTGTAAAGTTGTTAAATAACTGTAAACAGAAAGGGATGCCGAAATTCACAGTCAGGGTGGATGTGAAGTCTCTAGGAACACACAAATAATATATCAGATCGAAAATATCTGCAGTCAGCAGTGAAGCTTTCGAAGACAAAACTGCCTTACACTCCCCCCCCCCCCTCCCCCCGAGAGGGATGGGGCTTTCGGTCCAAAAGCTAAAAGCTGCATACTGCATCCTTGATAATCATTTCGTGTGTTCGCCCGCTCATCGTCTTCTGTAAGGATCAATATACAGATTTTACCGGAAATATTGAGAAAATTAATATCTATTGCTGTGTTAGAGAAAACATAAAGAGCGAAATGTGTTGTACCTGGATAAGGCACTAATAACTATGGGTACAAGTGGATCGAACGAGTGGATGATGTCAAAATACTAAAGACCCTGCTGAAATAAACAGAAAACATAGGTAAGGAAGCATGGACAATAACAACTGTGGATAGAACCAACCTCATGATTGTGACAAAAAGAAAAGCCGAAATTCTACCTAATAATGTAAAATCGCTTCATTTGCAACGTAAACAACGACAATTTTTCTTACCCAGGCTCATTACCCTCCCTATCTTTCGTGTGTGAGTGTGAAGTGGGTTCAAGAGACGTGCGAAATTCGTGCCGTGGGCTGTAACAAAGTAAGTACGCCTATCTCGGAACAGTTTGTAGTGAGTACTCGTTATTACGTTCCTACACTCCTCGTATCGGTGATAGTCAAGATAAACTTGGCGACTGACATGCCTTTAATTGTGTAATTCGCTGGCCACGATTGCGTGTTTTGACGAGTGCTTCGGCTCTAACTCAAGTAAGTTATGTGAATTTTGATTCAGGGCAAGCACTTAAACTGAATGGCTTAACGATGATGGCATCATCTAAGGTAAAACAGTTCCCCATTCGGGTCTCCGGACGGAGGCTACTCAGAGCGAAGTCATCACTGTGGAGATCTGCATTCACGCAGAGTCTGCACGGAAGACCACAACAACAATATCGTACAACCACAGAGGAGAACTGTGCTTAAACGAAAGGAAACTGAAGATATGATTTAATCCAGCCAGGCCGGCCGGGGTGGCCGAGCGGTTATAGGCGCTACAGTCTGGAACCACGCGACAGCTACGGTCGCAGGTTCGAATCCTGCCTCGGGCATGGATGTGTGTGATGTCCTTAGGTTAGGTAGGGTTTAAGTAGTTCTAAGTTCTAGGGGACTGATGACCTCAGAAGTTAAGTCACATAGTGCTCAGAGCCATTTGAACCAATCCAGCCAGTTTGTCAGTGTACGGTCATGCAGAAATTGAGTAAGCATGGGGAGTAGTGTGTGGGATGATGGGGAAGCCAGGGCGGTGAGGGAGAGTCGCCGTGTTGTGGGCCCGCGGCCGGCAGGCAGTCGTCCCGCAAGACGACGCGAGGCCACGGAATGCTAAGCTGCCAGCGCCGCCGCCGGGGCAATGACCCGCCCGCAAGTAGGCCAGCGGCGCGGCGCGGCGAGCTCGCGCGAATGATTGCCGGCGTTGGCGCGCGCTATATATACCGTGATAACGGGCGCGCGCGCGTGCGCGGGTCCACCTCATCTCACCTCAACCTCAACCTCAACCTCAACCTCATCCTCATCCTCTGCCCTCCCCGCCGACACTTCCTTTCGGCGGCCGTTCACACCAACGAGAGCGTGCTCCAAATCGATACGCCCGTCGCGGACAAAAGCGAAATGGGGCCGAAGATTAACCGCGAACTGACTGCTGACTCACGACCGGGCTTAGCGGCAATGGCTCACACGCGCGATAAGTGGTGCGGCGCGAACTTCCGCCTCCTAAACACTCCACAGGTACGCAACAGCCACTACGAGGCATATCAGTAAACGGTTTTTTTTTCCGTGATGAGGAAAGAAACAAAAGAGGGCGATATACAACGGCAAATTAATCTATCTGAGATACGAAACCCTCAACCCAAAACGACTGCTTCCAAAGCTACGATGCCAAACATGTGTTACGGAACAATACAGCTTTACTTATTTCCTTCTATTTGGCCAAATAGACGCCGCGTGCCTCCTTTATCCTCCTATATTTTTTCATCTTTTCATTATATCTGTTTTGTCCATTGTCATATCACTCCACACTTGTTACTCTAAACTTGTTATTCTAAATTTAACACCCTCTTTCTCAAAAGACCTTTTTCTGCTGCCACTTGTGCTTTTATGTTGTGTATTTTTAAATATTTTTAACATCTCGGGTCCAGCTTTTCGTTAATTTCTTTTCCCAAATACACTTGTGTATCTGTTTTGTTAGCTTTTTGTCATTCATCTCGTATAAATATCAAGAAAATATTACTCATATTTTAGTCATTATTTTTGTTCTTTTTGACTGTATTTCGCCATTGTCTCTCCACTTCCATGCTTCTGATATTGTTAATGGATCCAAATTTTTTTCATCGTTTTTCTCTGTAATATTTCTAGTTTGTCTACGTTATAATTCAGTGCCAAACATTCATTTGCGTTGAGAAGTTCTGATTTCAGTTTTATTTATTTATACACTTTTTTGGACAGCATGCATCATTTAATGTCGTGAAAACTAATCCACTCCGCATATCGCGTATTTTAGATATGAATATGGTCTACTTCTGGTGAACCCGGCTATATAAATAAAATAGGAGATCTAGACTGTTTTGGATAGAAAATGATGATAATACACACTGTTTTCCTAGAGCGCGGTAGTGTTTTCTTTAAAATCATTTATTATTGTGTAAATTGATTTTTAGCTGGACTCTGGGATATACACATCCGGTGAACTTTTAGGCAAACATCACAAGAGGTGAAGGCAGGAAACTCGAAACATACTCTGCAGATAGCGTGACGTATATACTGACGTCGTCAATCCTGGTGTAGAGGACTACGGCCCCTTTCCACAAATTGAAATGCGATTTCGATTATCCTTAGTGAAGTGGCATTTTTCTTGGGACACTCTACTCCATGCACGGATATGCAAGAGGATATTTTTGAAAAGCTGAATACCCATATAATAGGCACACGATGCACAATATGTGTCCGAGAATGTACCGACATTTAAGTGAAATAAGAACAGTGGTATTACAACATAATGAACGAGGAGGTCAACGAACAATGCGGACTCCCGAAATGCTCGGGTAATGAAGATCCCATATCAACACTGGAGCAATGTCGCGTGATGTGGCGTACAGCGCTGTATGGGATGCAACACAAAAGCAGCAGCTACGCTACTACCATTCATAGAAAACACAAGCTTCTGCTCTTGTCGGCTTCTCACCTAGGCATCACGTTTAGCCAACGCTGAGGGTCGATTCTCAATTTTTTCGGCCGATACGGAATGGCTCGTAGTTACAGTGGTCGTTAGGGGCCTCCATTGTAATTGAAAAGTCGATCTGCATGCTGGACTCAAATTTATTTCCTTACTTTTCGAAGAGTGTGTGGCATAGAAGATGTTGAGAGGCAGAGCGAGCGAAGAAAGTACGAAGCGGCATTCGGTAATCTCGCCTGAGTAGCGCGCAACCCGCGTAACGCTACTGCTTCGCCAGGTTGCATCACTCCGAGGAGGTGACGCGGTAATTGGCTGAGGATCAAAATTCCCTAAACTTAGAGCTATGAATGAGAAGCGAGGAATGTGTGTGCTGTAATTACAGCGATGTGTTGATATATTTACGTTTCTAAATTATTCATTCGTCACTGTCTAAAAACACCGTTATAATAACTGTCTAACTATTCTTCTGATTTTTTCAGTTTTGAAATTTCTTGCTTACACCCCTGTGTACGTTGACGACACTGTTAGCATGACAGTGAAGGCCAGATTTTCTTTTGATTGAGACCTTCTGTTGTTAAATTCTGTAGATTATAACACACTGAATTTTTACTAATTCGTTACGTAATCGAAATTTATGGTTTAAGCAAACATGCATTCAGTACGTTGTTGCCTCGACCATCCTTACAGTAGCAATGACAAATTACATCTAAGAATTCTGTTTTCTTGCCAGACACGTAGAGCGTTCTTTGACTTAAGTAAACTACATAGTTTTGAGCTCTACTTTCCCGAAAACCGACTTGCTTCACCAAGTGTGTCCTGTATTCTGAATCCTTCCCTATGCTGTTGGCTGAAAATCTCTAGCTAATATTTAAACTCTAACTACTGTCGTTAACCAAAGCAAGAACATTGTTTTGGTTATGTTTTCTTCCAATTCTGAATCAAGCAAGTGTTCACAGCGAGGTTACTGAAATTTTTATTACTTGTACTTGTTTTCATGTAAGGCATACTGAAAATCTAGCAGTAAATTAGTAGCAATGTAGACATTTTAGCAAGTAACTGGCACTGACAGCAAATCATTCACTAGCCTTAGTTCTCAGTTAATTTAACTGCAAATATTTCTCTAAATTAAAGAGTGATGTGATCGTGTACACTACCTATACACCGCGTTTAAAGTGAGCAATTATTTTCATATCTTTACATGCAATGATTTCATTCGATTTATGGCATCTTTCTTTCGGAAGAATTTGTCTTCAAAATAACACTGCAAGATACAGTGTGGAAATAATGTTACATTGGAAAGCACGATGACGAAAATACCCCCTAGGAAGGGCTTAGCGTCTATCTAAAAGGCTAAAAGAATCGGGAGAGTGAATGGCACGATGGAAATGTTTACCTTCAGCATTCATACGCAAGGTGGAGATAACAACGCTACTAATGTGTTGGAACCGCCTTTGCGCGTGTTGTATAAAGAATTTACCTCTGAAACCACGTCGACGCAAGCTACCCTGTTCTGCTCAGGGAAGTCACGTTCTGGACACGCAGCTGGCTTTATATTCGAGTAGAGAAACTGTCAACAGAAATTTGCTTTTTAGTGTTCGCTTCGTGTAGTTTGGCTGTAATGTTCAAAGTGGGTTCTCCCCTTCCGTACCATCTCTACAGAGTCATCACAAGGCAAGAGTGAGTATCAACATGGTGCGTCGAGATGAGTGCATCTCTCGGTCAACTATGAGGATGAGCTGAATATTTTACGACCGGACGTGAGGCTGCTGTGAGCGTCCGCGTGGGGACGTCATCTGGTATCTCGTACCGGAGCGGAGGTGGGAGGCGGTGTGAACAACCGTACGTCACCGCAGCGCATTCCGCGCTGAGCAGCAGCCGTGTGGGTGGGTCAGTGACCCCGGCAGATACCGGGCTGTGGGTCACCTTGCCTCTGGGCCGACGTCTGATAGGCGCGCGGGCAGATGGACGGGGGCAGGAGAGGGGAGGGGAGGGGGCTGAGCGCCGGGCGGAGGGGGGCGCCGAGGCGCGGGGTGCATGACCGGCGCAAGGCCGCGGGAGCATCGGCCCGGAAGCCTACCTCCCCCCACCCCCCTCCTCCTCTGGCCCTAGCGCTCTGCGCATGCTCACCACATGAGTAAACACCGCGGAGCCCGCCTACTTGCACGGGACAGCCTGAAGTGGGTTCGCGAGCACGATTCTGCGCTCTTCACAACCCAAAGACGTGCAACAAGTGCAAATGGCTTATCACCTGTTCGCTTTCTGCCTCCCAGCGCTGAAGTATGCCAAAAGATTTACTGCGGATCGTTCAGACAGTTCAAACTCGCTGAGACGGACCTCGGCCGAAAAATCCTTTCGAAGTTCACTATCCTAGCAAAAAGTTTGTTCTAGTTCGATATTTTCATAGTGTATGTGGGGACATAGGGACAAGTAGTTAGTAGAGATGGAGCTGTGCGTGGAACTAAGACAAATGATTGAACTGAGTGGCACATGATTGAAAAATTATAGTTCTCTGATCACCTAAACTCAATTGGTGCGTGGTCATCCAGATTAGGAATTTTGATTCAAGTTTCCATCCACCGCGACATTCAATGAAACTTCCCCGTTCGATTTAGCTGTTAGCTGGGGTACCATTGGGAGGCATTATAAAGAAAAAGAAACCTTCGTTGTCGTCTTAGACTTCATTATCCAGCTAAGCAGAGAAAAAATAGCCGAACACATGGCGCCACTGTACAGAAATACGAACTTATTCATACTGTTTACATACCCAGATTTCATGTGAATTATTAATGGCATCATGTGTTTGTGACGACTACAATTTAATGAACGTCATAAACTTAAATAGTGGGATATTGTCGCTGGCGTATGGAAGTTTTTCAAAAGTTACCAGAATCATCTAGCTTTTCCATGTTCACAAACGATTCGTTCGGATTTCTTTCCTTTTTTTCTGTCAGTCACCCGTAACGGAAGATACTGCTTCTGGCGTCTTTGCTGCAGCTTGAAAACTACGACGGGACTTCAAAAAGTGGCGGCAGGCACAGTTATTTTTATTGAATGCTGTACTGGTAATGGAAAATTTCAGCCACTTGCTCAACTCCTAAAAGACATTAATCTGTTCCTTGGACACGGACGCGTTCGAGAACAGCTGTGTGAACGTCCTCGTGATTGGAAATTCTCTTTCCCCTCAGATCTTCTTTCGGCTTGCCGAAAGGATGGAACTGTACGGCAGAGGCTTCGAAACCTCTCATCGAAAGTAATGAAGCAAACCTCGTGTGGAGTGTTTCATTTTTGCGCAGAAGAACACTGCCTTTGGTTAGTATTCCACGCCTCTTGTTCTTTACGGCGTCGGTGTTTCACGGTACGAACTGGCATTAATTGTGCTATTTGCCACAAACTGTGTCTACACAACTCCCTCACAGCCGAAGAAAAAGTGGTCACTACCTTCCCTGCAGATGGCGTAACTTTGCATTCCTTTTGCGGAGGTGAGAAGGTGTGTCTCCATTCCACAGACGATCTCTTTGTTGCAGGTATGAAATGAAAGAGCCGTGTGTCATCGGACGTAATGAAGCGGCTTAGGAAACAATTGTCTTCCGCGGAGAGGCTGTAAACTTTGCGCCTTTTGTGTGTAGGTGACAATGATCGCAGAATGCAGCGAGAGAATAATTTCCGATACAGCAGACGATCTGGGACGATGCAATGAGCACTATCTGCTGAGATGTGCATCTGCTTTGTAGGGAGTGGCTAAATTTAGAGAACAGAATTCCGAGTAAGACAGTCTGAGAAGTATCCTGTCACTATTGTACACGTAGCGTGTCTTGCTACAGACGAACATGGGCCTGAGAGCATTGTACACACTAATAGCTCTATAGGGCACGCATCCTTACTGAACATGCGATTGGGGCAGGGCAGAAAGCCGCTAATATTGTTACGAAATGCCTTCCGCAGGGTTTATATGTAGGATTCAGAGCCAAGACGATCGGTCAAGTGGCGCAGGCACCCACGACGCGCCATTCTGCGTGTACGTGCGCAACTGCAGCTGCGGACAGAGGGGTGAATCGCGAATGCCAGGGCGGGGGAGGCGCGCAGCCAGTGTTGCGTGGGGCTGGGGGCAGCGCCGCGGCAGGGGTCCGGCCGGTCCACGGACTGATACAAGGTCGCTGTGCCAAGGTCACTCACCCACCGGGGGCCGAGGGCCGCACAAAGACGCCTGCCCGACTCGCCGACTGGCCGCGCCACAAATAGCCGCACTGTATCCGCCGCTGCCAGCCGCCCACTCCTGCACCAACCGACCACTCGCGCCCCTCTCGCTCCGTCAGTTTCTCTCTGGCGAGGAATACGAGCTCTCTGAAGACTCGCAAGACACCTCGCCAGTTGCAGAGCGAGTGGTCAAAATATTCGTCACTCCCAGAGTCTAGTTTCTTAGGATGAGATGTAGTTCTTATCGAACCCACGATCCCCCTGGTACGTAATACAAGGCTAAACACGTTAGGGAGCAGGCTTCTCCAGAATATTACAGCCTTTGGCGACACCTTCACTATGGTCCTCAGTGGACACAAATGCGAGTTCACTTTCGACAGTAGAACTCCGTAACTACCTTGCGCGATTGCTCGCCGGTGATGTATACCAGTTTACTTAACATTGGAGATACGTATTTGTTTTTGACATACATACAGTGTTATTGTAATTAGTGAAGAATTTACGCTTGAAATTTGAGTAACGGTAACGTGCACGGTCTTAGGAAGACTCGAATATTGCCTGTGCAGGTAACAGCCGGAGGCTGCTGAGAAGATTTGATGCGGTGTAGTCACTCACGTAAGGACAGACGACAAGAAACAGCAATACTTGAAATTTTTCCTAGTCAGTCATGATACGTTTAATGTGTTTAGGATAGAAATAACACTGTAGTGCGCAGTTTCTTATAGTTTCCTTCGCTGTATCGCACTTCGCCTATCGTATGAATGCACTGACGCCCACGTTCGTCTGTAGCATGACACGTCATAAACTTCCTGGCAGATTAAAACTCTGTGCCGGACCGAGACTTGACCTCGGGACTTTTGCCTTTCGCGGGCAAGTGCTCTACCAAGCCCGACTCACGCCCTGTCCTCACAGCTTCCATTCCGCCGGTACCTCGTCTCCTACCTTCCAAGCTGTGATGACGGGGCGTGAGTCGTGCTTGAGTAGCTCTGTTGGTAGAGCACTTGCCCGCGAAAGGCAAAGGTGCCGAGTTCGAGTCTCAGTCCGGCACACAGTTTTAATCTGCCAGGAAGTTTCATATCAGCGCACACTCCACTGTAGAGTGAAAATTTCATTCTATGACACGTCATTTCTCTAACATATAAATGGAGAGACTGTGTCGCTACTTTTAGTGACACGGAAAGAAATCACGGTGTCGTATTCTGTGCAGGTAAAGTACTGTTCGTCCGCACCTGCTACTAATTACTTGTGTCCCTGAAATGACTGTAATTATTGATCATTTTCCTGTACTGGCGTATTTCAGCTACGATGTCGCTGTCAAGCGATAGGTAACGTTTGTGAGCAGACACCAAACCTGCTCAGCGTATGGCGGGTAGTGGTATTAAAATGGTTCAAATAGCTCTGAGCACTATGGGACTTAACATCTGAGGTCATCAGTCCCCTAGAACTTAGAACTACTTAAACCTAACTAACCTAAGGACACTTCCATGCCCGAGGCAGGATTCGAACCTGCAACCGTAGCAGTCGCTCGGTTCCAGACTGAAGCGCCTAGAACCGCTCGGCCACACCGGCCGGCTGTTGTGGCATTATAAATTTTGCACGACTGTGGTACCTGCGATGTAAAGTAATTATTTCTATTTACTGCACATACTAAAGTATTGCTACTCCGTCGGATACTAAATCTGTAAGTAGAATACGATGAGGTCAGCACAAACGTAGCACAGGCCTGCATTAGTGAAGGTTGGGGAAGCAAATCAAAGACACCATACGAGGTATTTGCCTATATAGAGTAACCACGGGAGATTTGAAACCTGGCGGATTGGGGATCTGACTTCAATCTGTTGACCACTGCAAAATCTCTCTCTGTTCGAACGTGTATTGTTTCTAAATAACGTGTAGCAGGTTTTACAAAGCTGATGCACGACAGGTTCATTCGAATTGGCGTATGTAGTATAAAAATGCAGTTTGAAAGGTGGTTTTGCTAGGAATAATTTATTATTTAGTACGTATCTGAATAGATGTGAAGTGTCCCGCAATTTTCGTGAAGGAATTTCGTAACAAAGCCGAGGCCGACGGCGGTTTTGCGCTCGCGGCGGCGGTCCGTCCTTTCTCAGGGCCGCTACAAGGCAAACGACCGCCCAAAGCCGCTCGCGTTGTCTTCCGGGTCCGCGACAGCTTGGCAGCTCATACGCTGTATTATAACCCTGAAACTATCTGCTCCAGAAGCGCAAAATGTGAAGGCGCACCCAAAACTGCTCTGCTGATACACATAAGGAAAGCTGTCCTCACCTCGAAGGTTGGTTTGAACCTGACGGACGTGGTATGACCGCTTACAAGTGGACCTATACATTAACGAGTATCAAATTTGAAATTTTTCAAGTTGTAGAAGTAACAAGTCAGAAAAAATTCTACGACCGTCCGGAGACTACGCATTTGTAATCCGCTACTTACCCACTAGAATACCGAGCTCGTACAGTTACGTTAAGGATGCCGAGAGCAAGTCCAATCTTCCTCTGTAGCTACTTTGCAAATAGCCTAAACAGATTTGGGGGAGACACGGAAATATGCCGGTGTGATAGCGAACAAGCTTCGAATAGCCAGGGATACTTTACTTGACACAGTTTCGACCGAAGCGCAGCGAGCGGGAAGGAAGGAAGAAATGTTGGTGGCTGTGGCGAGCGTGACGTAACGACTTTCTCCGGCCGGCAGGCCGTTGGCTCTGCTTTCTCCAGTGACGCAACAGGTGTGCCGCCCGCTCAACGTGAATCTCCGTGAGACCTGCGCTCGTCGCACGGCATGTGGCGTACGTAGGTGGTTAGCTCGTATTATTCGCGCAGTTCAAAAAGCAGCTTCTGAGTGAGGTCAGAGAAGCAACGAATAGTCCACGAAGAGGCGTCCTGCGATGGAACAGAAACAGTATTTTAAAAAATACTGTTGAAACTACTGCAGTAGAATCACCTTATAAGTCGAAATTATGTTATGAAGCTCGAGAAAACGTACATTGTTATAGAAAGGAACAAACTAGTTTCGCCTGCTGGTTGAAACCGAAGTAGACCAGGAGACTTACTTTACGCAATAGTTGCAAGGCTAGTAGTATCGCTTAGGAACTATATGTCCTTCGACGTTGAACCGTGTCTTTACGCTGCGGAAAGTTCCATTAGTATCAGAGCAGCGGCAATGGACAGGCAGTTTACTTTAAGCAAGTTACTATCACTCTGCCCAGCCTCACGGAAGGCACGATGCTGGTACATAATACGGCAATATAAAGTCATAAAATTTTCTCGAGCTTTCGGGTGCTTACAGTGGTTAAATATCCCCGAGATTCCTGGCGGGTGCTCCTCAATCGTTGTCAAGTGCTGTCCTTTACAACACCGAGAAAGTTTTAATCCTGCAGAAGTGTACTACACAGTGGAAGCAACTAATATAGACTTACATGGACACAAATGGGTCTACTCTGAAGGTTACCACTACCAACTGAATTTATCTGACAAGCGCGCAGATTTGCAGCAGCATTCCCGTGTCAGTGATCGTGCGCTACTTATTTCTGGCGGAGTGCAGCAATGTGTCAATGAGTATTTGCTCGTTCAGTGCCGATGATATTCTCGAATTTTACAAACCTTCTCTCGGGGTAAGGTCACAGTACACGGTCGAAAGTGGGAATTTGTTTTTCTTTTGTAGCAGGGAAGCCGGCCGGAGTGGCCGAGCGGTTCTAGGCGCTACAGTCTGGAACCGCGCGACCGCTACGGTCGCAGGTTCGAATCCTGCCTCGGGCATGGATGTGTGTGATGTCCTTAGGTTACTTAGGCTTAAGTAGTTCTAAGTTCTAGGGGACTGATGACCTCAGAAGTTACGTCCCATAGTGCCAGAGCCATTTGAACCATTTTGTAGCAGATAAGGATGTCCAGAAATGATACTTGTTTATCCCAGTACAGTGTATTAGTAGCACACTCACACCCGGACGGTAATGCATACAGTGGCTTCAGCGAATCGCCTGTCGGGTGATAAAATATGAAAGGTACCAATGATCAAGAGAGATATTTGTTCGCTACTGGCTCCGAACGTTAGTAATAGAGCAGCGCGTTGTGTTGCCAGCACTGCAAATTCGTCCCTGGACAGTGAGAGTAGTATGCTGGAGCTCAATCACACGAAAATGATTTTCCTAACGTCCACAGAGTTAAACACAGAGAGCAGTGTTTCGAGACCACAATTAGAAGTACTGAGTTGTCGCGTGTTCCGTCTGCAGTCAAACAGACGCTAGGCGGGGGTGACCGTGGCCACGGCGGGAGATGGTGCTAGGGCGGCGCGCGCTCGGGGTGGGATGACCTCTGCAAGGACGCGTCCGGGCCGACGACCGCAGCTCATCTCCCGCCGGCCAGTCGCCGCCTGCGCAGACACTCTACACGAACTCGCCCTCTGCCCGAAACCACACCGAAACGCGAAATCCAGCCATCACAGTCCGTCCCACACAGCTTTATCTGCTAGCAGTCAGCATTTGAAGCCCAAATGAGACTAATCACACGAATTATATAGTCATCTCGAGGTGGGAAACGATATCTGGGGCTTAGTGACTCTGCTGAATGAGGAGAGGACATATACGAACGGGAAGCGAGAGGCATTTATTTCCATTGTCCGTCGCACCGTATCGGGTTTCTTCGAAATTCTGCCGTTGTCAAACGATTGTCAGTACGGGCTTTGGGGACCGTCCTGATTCCAAACACTTTTTCATATCTAAGCTACTTTCAAGTGGGGGATTTCTCCGACAGCAAGGTGTTTTCATTTTTATTCTTTGTAAATTACGGAAATTCAATTCCGCCTATTATGCAAGCAAGTATTCATTTTTATGTCCAAACATGTTTTCAGCACATTTTTGCCATCATCACTAACTTCTTTCATTCAAGTCTTATAGTTTAGAATATTAGATTCTTTCCGACATTCTGAAGACGGCAAAAAACGTACTGAAGCATTTGGCATGAAAATGAATAAACACTGACATAATAGATGAACATGAATTCCCATTACTCGGTTCACACTTTACGAGTGCGCTACCAGTGAACCGATGTCTGACTCCTGCTACGGTACGGCTGAGCCTATGTGATTGCTCCACTTTATATTCCCAAAAATTGTCACAGCCAGACGCTTTGACCTCAGTTGTGACACATTGATATTGTTTCTGTAATTCAAGTGTGGTGGAATGGGACTACGGCTACTCGATGACTTTAAGAAAATAGATACCAACAGCCGTAATTTTATTTAACAATTTCGTCAAGCTACAAGTTTAGGTACATGATTGGCACCATCTTCAGGCTTCCACAGACGAAACTAGTTAAGTAGTCTAGTCTTGTGTGTTGGTATAGCTACCGCTATCTCCAAATGGTTTCCGTAGGCTTCTTCTCGACAGACGAGGATCCTTCACACCTCTCTTCGGCTGACAGTTGCTGTTAGAGGTGTGAAGCGTCCACGTCTGTTGAGAAGAAGTCTATGGAAACCATTTGGAGATAGTGGTCGCTACAATAACACAGACGACTAGATGACTTATCTAGTTTTGTCTGTGGAAGCCTGAAGATGGTGCCAGTGAGGCACCGAAACTGGTAGCTAAATAAAATTATGACTGTTTGGCGTCTATTTTCTTCAAGTCACTGATATTGTACTCAAAGGACAGTACTGTTTTTCGTTTTCTGAAGTACACAATTATACATTTGTCAACATCTAAAGCAAGTTGCTAATCTTTACATCAGTCTGAAATCTTATCATTTCTACTGGAATGTATGTGCAGCTTTCTTCAGACAGTGCTTTATTATGTAGAGATGAGTTGTAGTGATGAGTGGTCTGCTGAAAGTGTGACGTTACTGTTAATATTGTCAACTAGATTATTAATATACAAAACGGACGGCAGCAGTCTCAACACAATTGAATGTAGTTACTGGTACTCTTGCGTCTGTCAGTGAATCTCCACCCAAGATAATATGCTGGTAAATGTGGCTAATAATTTATTGCAGAAATCTAAGATAGTGAGAAATGAACGGGAAGATTGAAGAGGGAGAATTTTAGCGATTGGAAGAATAAAGGAGGAGTCAGTGAATCTCCACCCAAGATAATATGCTGCTAATAACTTACTGCAGAAATCGAAGATTGTGAGAAATGAAAGGGAAGATTGAAGAGGGAGAATTTTAGCGATTGAAAGAATAAAGGAGGAGTCAGTGAATCTCCACCCAAGATAATATGCTGCTAATAACTTACTGCAGAAATCGAAGATTGTGAGAAATGAAAGGGAAGATTGAAGAGGGAGAATTTTAGTGATTGAGAGAATAAAGGAGGAGTTGAGGAAGGAATGCTACGGGTGCCGGGGTGCGGCGCGGCGCGGCGCGGCGCGGCGGCCGTGGCGGCGCGACAGGCGAGGTGAGCAGGAACGGACAGCCCTGAAGGCCGGCGGTGAAGGCCAGCCGCGCGGACACTCACCTTGCAGCCTTCGCAGGAGTGCACACCATAGTGGAAGCCGGACGCCTTGTCGCCGCACACACGGCACAGCACCGTCGTCCCGTCGAACTCTGCAACAGCCCAGAACACGCCGGCGTCACGCACTTGCGATGCTATCACCTCTTGTCACATACACACACACACTCAAAATGTCAGTTCGAGGGCGACCGCACTCGAACAAAGGAGAGCGGCCAACTTGAACACAGCGAGGTGAGTACAATACCTATAACGTGATACAGTATGCAGAGACTTCTCCCCTCCCAGTTTTTCTGACCTTTAGAATGAGAAGTAACTTCATAAACTCTCCATCGATCACATTTGGCTACAATGGTAATGCTGCCATTACACCGAAGGTTGAAATCCATCACCACAATGCCTTAATAAGGTGGTCCTAACTGGTATGCCGTTGGCTTCTTCCGAGATGTCAACTTAATTAACTAGCTAATTATAAGGAGACTTCCAGTTTAAAGTATTTTTCACGTTAGTAAAAACTTTCAGAGGCGAAAGAAGTGATAAGTTCAAATGGTTCAAATGGCTCTGAACACTATGGGACTTAATATCTGAGGTCATCAGTCCCCTAAAACTTAGAACTACTTAAACCTAACCAACCTAAGGACATCATACACATCCATGCCTGAAGCAGGACTCGAACCTGCGACCGTGGCGGTCGCGCGGTTCCAGACTGAAGCGCCTAGAACCGCTCGGCCACACCGGCCGGCTAAGTGATAAGTGTTCAGTCTCAGGACTGACTGAGTATCGAACCCGTGGCTGTTTTACAGCCCTACAGCTTACGGCCATACACTGCTCAAAAGTCCTTCTCGTGTTATAAAGGGCTCAAGAAGCTGAAGCATTGTCACTGCAGTGAGCTAGCCTCCTCCTCCGCCCAAGCCGACACAGTCCTTCATCACAGATCAGTTTTGATCTACAATAATTAATGTTAAGGTTTCCCCAAATCACTTGAAACAAATCGAATAACATTTCTTTGGATATATGTCTGCTTCATAGAACAAAGAACCGCGTGACCGCTACGGTCGCAGGTTCGAATCCTGCCTCGGGCATGGATGTGTGTGGTGTCCTCAGGTTAGTTAGGTTTAAGTAGTTCTAACTTCTAGGGGACTGATGACCTCAGATGTTAAGTCCCATAGTGCTCGGAGCCATTTGAACCATAGAACAAAATACTCCAACGTTTCGTAAGCTACTGACGGTGGCCTTCGTCAGGTCGTCAGGTTGGAAGTACTACAGTACTAATCGTCACCTTGGCGAAGACCTCGGCAGGCTTCGAAACGCTGTACTTTGGACAACTTGACGCAACCACGTAGAAGAAGCTGACCTAACTAACAGCCTCAGATGAAGATACGATTCGATCAGTCCCTTATTTTGGACCTCCGCATGCCATAACCTCGCAGCCAAAAATGTTTCATAGACCATCATCTTAATAGGCTTCATACCATGTGGCTATTCCTCCAAGACTTTCATCATATAATTTGATAGGTCTCTCTGCAAGCAAATACCCTCCATAACGCCCACAGAATAGTGCGTCTCCAGCAAAAAATTACGATTTCTGCTAAATGTCTTTTTTTTAACAAAGACGAAACAAAATCGCAGCATGCTTATTGTAGTGATTACATAGCCCGATTAGATAAAGTGTAGGAGAAAGTAACGCGTGAGTCAGTGCGAGTCCCAGCATTCACTCTTTGCGTCACAGCGTTCTCATACCTGATAACAATGAAAGGGTTGCTTGCTCATGCGGTCGTTGAACTCTCCAGGCCTGGGACAATGGCACGGCAGCGTCGCAATTTCTCGCAGCCTCCTCTGACACAGAAAGCGAGCAAAGTGCTTATCTAATCTCTGACCCGGATAAGTTCGTTCGAACCGTCACGAGGGAACAAAGACTGAAGCGCCGTCGCAGTTTTTCAAGGACTTCTCGAATGCGGGTCTCTTCGCTGTCAACGACCACTTGCCAAGGTCACCGACTTGTCGGGCATTACGGCGCGGGCGCAGTCACCTCGTGAGGACAGGGAGGACGTTATTTCGCGCAAAACAAAGAAATGTAGTAACTTGTAGTGTATCTTCCCGTCGTGTTTGATGTTGCTGTTGGGCTAGTACGTAACAATAGTAATGTCAACCCAACTGGACACAGAGAAGTCTACAGTTTAGAGTTTCTTTCATTGTCGGATGCTGTCCTTCAAAGAGCCCTAAACATTGTTATATCATTATGGATATTTCCAGTTTTATACTGATGTCAAGAATTTAAATGTTACTTACTTTCTGGTACTTGTAAAAAGTCATATTCCAAAACCGCCGAGGGCTGTCGCTCTTCTACTACCGGCTTGATCATCTGATCATATTGAGGTATCTTAAAATTACTTACAGCAGCCTACACGGCAACGTAAAGAACTTTATCATACCTCAAGATGATCAGGTGAACGAAATAGGTAGTTAAAAATCAGAAGTTATTAGTGGATTTGAAAAAATACGATTCTTTTCTTAAATAGTAAGGACGATGAGGGACATCACCTGCACAGAATATTTCTTTTTACTGCTTCGTTAATCCTATTAGGCAATAACGGGAAAGTTCCTATTATAGCGAAGGTCTCTCTAAGTGTAGAGATAATGGAAGTCCCAACCAGTCTAGACGATGATAGCTCAAATGGCTCTGAGCACTATGGGACTTAACATCTATGGTCATTAGTCCCCTAGAACTTAGAACTACTTAAACCTAACTAACCTAAGGACAGCACACAACACCCAGTCATCACGAGGCAGAGAAAATCCCTGAGACGATGATAGCGTTGTAACATCTGGAGCCATATACTATCAGGAGGGCTTTAAACTAATTATTTGCGGTAAAAAAGGATTATCAAACCCGAAGGTTGGTTTGAACATCACAGTGCTTTACTAGACATTGTCCTGTTAGAAGTTGCTCGCCGTTGGTTTCATCCGATACTTTGAGCTGACTTACGAAGCCAGTGACATACAGTTTAACACGGACACCGAATGCGGTACAGCTAAGACAGGCTTCAGAGGTATGCCGTGTTGTCGCAGAACGCTATGTTAGCGCCCTCGAACGAAGATTACTGCACTTGCAACAGTTACAAACATCGACAGGTGTGGAGCGGTGTAAGAATCGCTTGGAGAGAGGGAGAGAGTCGCCTGGAAGAAAAGTGAGAGGCCGGTGAAAGGTTGAGGCGGCGGCGGCAGGTGGAAAGTGAGAGAGCGGGCGGGCGCGCTTTACCTATGTGCAGCTCCGGCTCTCGCCGGCCGACCGCGGCCGCGTCCATGTCGACTAGCATAGCGGAGGCGGGCGACGCAGAAGACACCGGTGCGTCGTAGGCGGCGCCCGGCGGGCAGCCGACGCTGCCGTCGGACAGAATCATCGCACCCGCTCCGCTCGGCACGGTCCCGCGCACACGACTGCTGAGGGCAAGGCGAGCCACTGGCACTTCACACACGCGGACACACTGTTCGGGAACGACCGCACCGCACGACTGCCACGCGGAGAGTGAAAGTCGCAGCAGCGCCGCGCACGCACCACACCTGAAGGGCGACGGCAGCCTTGTTGGTAAACGGCCAGTGCCGCCCGCGGTAGTGGGGGAGGGGAAGGGACCTCGCAGAAAACCTGCGCGCCCACCGCGCCCGCTTATTCCTTTTTTCGGCAGCTCGCCGGCGCGGAGGTCATTGACAAACAATAGCGCGGCGGCCAATGGCGCGCGCCGCGGCGCCGGGCGCGGCCCGCGATTGGCTGGCGGCGGCCCCCCACCACCGGCGCGCTCTGCCCCCCACCCCGCGGGCCGCGCGCGCCACCCCTCCGCGGGAGACGCAGGGGGCTTCGGCCGGCCACACACCGGGGTAGTTCAACGCCCCCGAACCTTGACTGAATTACCCAGACTGGAAGCGGCCAAGGCCACCCGCCGGAGCGGCGAACGCCCCGGCCGGCCGGACCGAGAGCGCTCTGCGCATGCGCAGCGAGGCTCACTACGCCGCTCCTTTCACTGGCGCGCTCTCCCAGAACTATTTACATCACTTATCGCCTCACCGTTATCAGCAGGCCGCTGCGCGGGTCATCGAACCCCACCTGCCACCGCGACGGAAGTCGAAATCTGCTCTCCTTCTCATTTGACTTCCATGCACCAGCCCTTCTATTAAAGACATCGACTGTACTCAATCGTTACGTAACGATCGCTGTTTAAAAAAGAAAGTGCTATTAACCTCTGACCGATTTGGCTATTCGCCCAACCTCCTCCCACCTTAAGCCTATTCAGCGAGTTCGGCGTAATGTGAAGGCATTTCCGCAGCCGCGAAATGGCTCAGAAAATGTGTTGTATAAACGTTGAATTTTTTCCCGGAGTAAACCTAAGAGAATCCATGTGTGATGAGGTCCTTCGGGCGAGTGGCGTATCTCATTACATTGAGGACGATGAACTCTTGTTGCCGTGGTTACACAAAGCCGCGCAGCCACCGGTGTGCAGCCCTTCAGGTAGCACATAAATCTACAGCAACGTAAGATTCTCACTCTGAATAAAGGCTGGGAACAAGGCAGGTGACTAACCTCTCTCGTTAGCCCGAGAGGTCACTAGGATGCTTTCGTTCTTTCAGCAGCAAACTATGAGAGTTAGATATTCTCTCAGGAAGTTACCACTGCAATAAGTGACAGCACTGAATGTACCCTTACTGTTTTCTTTGACACAATCGTAGAAAACGTTTTGTATCGTTAACCGGCTGGCCGTCGTCAGAACAACTGTAAGTGACATTAGATGGTCACAATGTAATGCTTTCTCAGACAATGGCTAATGGACTGATACCTGTTAACCACACTCGTACAAAACATTTCCTGTAGCTGAGTCTACTTCTACGTGTACATGATTACTCATCAGTTCACAATTAAGCAACTAGCAGAGGGTTCATTGAACCACCTTCTTGCTACTTCTGTACTGTTCCACTCTCGAACAGAGCGTCGGAAAAACGAAAACTTAAATCTTTTCTTCCGATCTCTGATTTCTCCATTTTTATTACGGTGATCGTTCCTCGCTGTGTAGATGAGCGTCAACAAAATATTTTCGCACTATGATGAGAAAGGTGGTGATTGAAATTGCTCGAGAAGGTTGTGCTGTAGCGAAAAAACGCCTTTGTTTTAATGAATGTCACCCCGATTCGTGTATCATATCCGTGACATTCTCTTCCCTATTTCGCGATAGTACGAAACGAGCTCCTCTTCTCTGAATTCTTCCGTCATCCCTATCCGATGCGGATATCACCCGAAACAGCAATACTCCAGAAGAGGGCGGACGAGTGTTCTGTAAGCTGTTTCCTTATTAGTCCTCTTACGTTTTCTAAGTGTTCTGCCAATAAATCGCAGTCTTCGGTTTGCTTTCCCCACATCTTTATCTATGTGATCGTTCCAGTTTAAGTTACAGGTAATTGTATTCCCTAAGTATTTAGTATGTGATTTAACGTGTACCCGAAATTTATCGGATTCCTTTTAAGCATGGAAAATGTGAAGTGCATCATCGACAAAAGACAATAACTACCTCCACAACGAAGTCTCACTTTTTTCCCAAAAGATACCGTATCATGGATACTTTAGACGAGGAAGAGAGTACATAGCAGTACTTTTTTATACCCAGTTTATACCCAGGAGGTCACTAGAAGTTTAGAAGCATGTAGAGGTTAACAACTCATGGAGAACTCTGAAAATACTGCGTCTTATAAGTCCAGAAAATGCAAAGATCTTTTGGAAGTGGGAAAAACCAAAAGCAAGAAAGAAAGTTGTCGAGAAATAGAAAGAATTAATTGGAGAAAAAGACGGATTTTTTTTAACTCTTGAAGAGTGCGATTAACTTCTGCTGTCTGTGAAGTAGACTTCATAAAGACGGTCAATGCAAAAAAGACATGATAGCAAACATTGAGCAACGAAAAGGACGTTAACATCCTGCAGTATAATTCTTGGAGCCAGAAGAAGATTCATGGAATCGAGGTTAGTAAGGTCCGCATGGTAGAGAGCTAGGCAGAATAGAAACAATTAGAAGCTTCTGAAATATGTTGTTACTCGAAACATTTGCAGACCAGGCGGATTGATCGAATAGGAAATGAAGACACGCTGCAACGTCTCAACGAGATAAAAATACCTGATGAATTAATCGCAGAGTTAGAATGGTGGGGCACGTATTACGACGTAAGTCGCTGCTTTAAACTGTATTTGAAGGGACCGTAGAAGACAGGCATAGGTATGAGCATATAAAGAGAATGATGTAGGACACAGCAGTCGTGCTGAAATGAAGCGGATAGCGACAGAAAGAGATACGTGTATCAAACCAGCTCAAGACTTGATGACAGAAATAATAAGTATTCTGGCCGATTTTCGTTCCTTGTCCATGTTTTTTCTTTCTTTTTTCCCCCTGCATGTCTAATATAGCAGACTTTCTGAAAAATTTGTACTCAAACTTTAGTCTGTCTTTTCTCCCAAGAGTGAAGTATTTGTGGATGCTATGATACACATCTTTTTGAACGGTTCCATCTCCTGGTAAATTATGTCCATATACGTATATTCTGTCCTATCGATTCTTGCACGTCTCTCCTCCGCACTTCACTAAAATCGATGGAGGTTGCACAGTGGTTACTATACTGGACTCGCATTCAGGAGGACTACAATTCTGCGACCGGCCATGCAGATTTACCTTTTCTGCTACTTCCCTAAGTCGTTTACGGCAAATACCGGGATGGTTCCTTTGAAAGGGTACGACTCTATTTTTTCCTCTTCCTTCAAACATTGCGAGTGTTTGCTTGTTCTCTAATGACCTCTACATCGACGGGACGTTAAATCCTAATCTGCCTTCGTTCACGTGCGCGAAGTATTGCGCACCATCTTGGCGTTTATCAGTCGCGGTTTACAAAGCGACAGACGGCTGGGCGCCTTTTGTCTGCTCTCCACGGCGCTTCGTGTGTCGCGAGGACGCTCACTCATTCCTTGAAACGAGTTCGTTGACCGCGGCGGCGGTGATCGCCTTGTCGCCGGTAACCAAGAGTGTGGTGGGCCCGTCACCGTAGTTGACGTCTGGCGCCGTTATCCCTTGTGCCAGAATGAGGGCAAACGCGTGATAAAGCTCTCACGTCGACTTATCTGTTCATATCGATTACAAAGAGTTGTTTTTCTCGATCTGCACTATTACGTTAGTCACCAGCTTTTGTCTTACATACCAGCAATACGCTGCGTTAGCCCACACTGTTCTCTTTCTTTCTTTTTGTTTGTGTAGGGACGATTTTCGAGATTACGTGAAGCGTAAGTAACCAAACAATAACGTCATCTTTCACTGATATGTGTAATACGATTGAATCTATATTAGTCCCGTATTTTCAATAGCGCCATCTTCCCAGCGACTAGTTACGAGAGCGCGATGGAAAGCAATGTCTCCGAATTTTTTATGCGGAAACTCCTACCTTTTTTTTGGTAAATAAAACAAACATTATTAATATATTAAAAAACTAAAAACCCACCTCGACTGCGAAAAAAAACCTAGTGTTAAGTGTTAACCCAGGTTTCGGCGTAGATAACTACACCTTCTTCAGAACAACAATAAAACCCACAAGTGCCTAAGAAGACCATTGTTAATGATTAAAAGAACACCATAGCTATACATTTATAAAGGAAAAAGAAAATGTATAGCTATGGTGTTCTTTTAATCATTGACGAAGGTCTTCTTAGGTACTTGTGGGTTTTATTGTTGTTCTGAAGAAGGTGTAGTTATCTACGCCGAAACCTGGGTAACACTTAACACTAGGTGTTTTTTTCGCTTTCGAGGCGTGTTTTTAGTTTTTTAATATATTAACCAACGATTGCTGACGCGCTTCGATGTTGAAGGTTCTTAAACATTATTAAGATTCTACATTTTTATTGTTCTTCTGCCGGTAGTGGGCTCCGAACTGTAGGGTGTAACATGGCGGTGTGTAACGTGAGAAACAGTGTGCTGTAATCGAGTTTCCAGTTCGACGAATTCGTCCACACACGGGGAAACTCTCCTGCTGCATGACAATGTCAGCGGGCCGAGGTGGCCGTGCGGTTCTAGGAGCTACAGTCTGGAACCGCGCGCCCGCTACGGTCGCAGGTTCGAATCCTGCCTCGGGCATGGATGTGTGTGATGTCCTTAGGTTACTTAGGTTTACGTAGTTCTAAGTTCTAGGGGACTGATGACCTCAGTAGTTAAGTCCCATAGTGCTCAGAGCCAGAGCATTGGCGTCGGATATTGTCTTTCAGCATCCCTAGAGTTGTCGGTCGATCACGATACACTTGTGATTTCAGGTAACCCCAAAGACAATAATCGCACGGACTGAGGTCTGGGGACCTGGGAGGCCAAGCATGACTAAAGTGGCGGCTGAGCACACGATCATCATCAAATGACGCGCGCAAGAGATCTTTAAGTGTCTAGCAATACTATTTTTTTTGTTCTAATAAAATCCCATGTCATTCCAAGCATGTGTGTCAATTTTTACCTCTCTATCTACATTATTTCGTGGTTTATTAAGTTTTCAAATTTATACTGACTTTTTGATCACCCGGTACATTGCATTCAGGAAGACATTTCGTACCAGTATTAGCTAGTTTGTCTTATTACATTCGCCTTTTGAGAGAGGTAAGAAAAACTGTTTAGTTTATTCTCAAGTTCTTTACGCAAGATATATTGTGGTGGCTGCACAAGCGTCCAATCCTAACTCAAGGGCTTTGCTAGTGCAGTAATTTCGTGTCCCACTACAGTTGGCGAAAGGCGTCTCTGTCTTTATTTGATTCTACCACTGGCGGTATGACCCCTGCAGAGAAGGGTTGTAAGGCAGATGGAGGAGCTTGACACGGGATACGAAAACGAAATCGGTGCGGCAGATGCGGCTGGGCTATTGTTCGTTTTCCGCGGGCTGTAGGTATATTCCTGCAAGGGTTCGTGACGCGTTTCCCGAGGGGTGGACACCGTAGCGACGGAAACGTCTCAACGGGGGTGTCGGCCTTGGAGCGCTCCACAAAGGCGGGGGAAATCGTGGGCCGGGGTGAACGTCCCAGAGGGCGTCCACCCCTTTCTGGCAGGGTCGCACAAAGGCGAGCGAGCAGGCAGCCCTCAGGCATCCTCCCTGTCGCTTTCACGGCAGAAATTTCCAGGGTCACGGCTCCCCTTCGTGGCGCGTGAAATTTGTGCAGTTGTCTTCCCTGGTGTCACGTAGTTGTAGGACTGAGTGTTTGCTGGCCAGCAGTTGTAGGAAGTGGATGTCATTGCCACCTTAATACAGGTGACATTTAAAAGAACAGGGAAATTGGGCCTAGGGACCACGAAAGTGAAATTCATACGAAATCAGGAGTGTAGGAGATATAGAAAGCAATACCAGTCGAATGGTAAGACGTTTCATGGAAGCGAAAATTGCGACTGAAAATTGCGGGGCAAATATCATAATGGAAGACAGCCACACGCTCATAAAAAAAGAACTACTACCTCCACACAACAAAGATCAGAGGGCTAAGTAAACATGTGCTGTGGCTCGTCATTTCTTTTCTGTCGAGTTTAACCCAGACGATGGAGACAGTCATAATGTATTCACAATAAAATTTCTCACAACATCTCAATATATAATATTAAAGCTATCTAACTCTTAGCCACACTTAGTGAAAGGATTAATCAAGCAAATTAGGTTCCGTTATACATTTTCCTCCTCTGTTTCCTTCCGTACGCCTCCACAGGAATAAAGCACTAAACAACCTAAAAGACACTCCTGCTGTTTCTTCCCAATGACAGAAACGAGGCGGCAAGATTTCACTCTCTGCGTTACTGTATTATGAGAAGACAAGACAGAATACGTTCCTTTCTAAAATATATTTTAATTCCGGTTCCCTAATTTTTAACATTTTTATGCAGCGACAGCAGCTGATATTGTTTATATAAGAACATACAGCCTACAGTTGCAGGTTAACTTTATCGTTTACCTAGGTTTCAGCGTTAGTAACAACGTCTTCTTCAGAACATCAAATATTATTTAAATGTTTGCCTAAAACAAGTCATGTCCTAAGTCAACTTTATATAACTTGATGCATAACCGTAAGGTTTTGTCACTTCTATTAAACAAGCTGTAGCAAATTCACTTTAAGCCCGTTGTATGGCTTGTTTTAGGCAAACATTTAAATAATATTTTATGTTCTGAAAAGGACGTTATTACTAACGTTGAAACGATAAAGTTAACCTGCAACTGTCGGCTGTATATTCTAATATAATTCCGATTCCGTTGTTACCATTAGACATCGCATGAGCCTATAACAAATAAACTAGTATATTCTACATCTATCTACACCTACATATATATTCTGCAAGCAAATGCATGGTGCATGGCGGAGGGCTGCGATAGAGATGCGAAGAAAAACATGTACCCTTCTCGAGAGATCCCAGCTAATACGTGTTTGACTTTAAAAAATTTAAGCAGATGACTCACGAATGCTGTTCGCCATGCAAGGTAAATTGGGTGCATTCATTTTTACATCTGAATGCCTTTAGCATGTGATCACGTAGTGCGTGGCCCTGACCAACAACGGCGCGATAACAAAAGAAAAACATGAGAGACGCAACCTTATGTAAGACCTGCCACCTGAGATTATTCTGTAGTATCAAAAATCCTTCGCTCAAACATTGTGTGAAAACGCCAAGGAGGGGAGAATGGAAAGGGTGGTGGGAGACACCATAAAGAGAAAGACTGGACGGCAAGGGATGGATAAAGAACACTCAACAAACCATGTATCTTCGCCTTCGAACCGTAATTCAGGTAAGCTGGTATACAGGAAATTTGACATTCATGTTCTTGTTTCGTTCATTCACCACGATTACAGCTCAGCTTTTTGGGTAACATATACAACAAATGCTTTGCTTATTATGGCATTCCATGTTATAAAATCTAATACAGGTCTGCGACATATTATCATGTTTAACGCTTTTCTGCGGTATGGGGAAGTACCAACGCCTTAAGGTTATTTCTGGAGGTGAAGCTCCTATACTTGTGAAATCTGGCGTACTTATGTTGAACTGATAAGGGTGACACCGCGTTAAGGCAATGTGGATGATCAACTGCGTAGCCTGTAGAATTCACAGAATGATTTCTGAGGCCTTCAGTCGACAAGTATCGGAATTTTCGGGGATATCTCAGTTTACGTCATGGATTTTCATACCTAAAATACGAACATTTTAGGTTAGTTATAATGGTGAGCGTTACAGATATCGTTAAAAATTCACAAATACGTACAAAAGCATTTTTAATTCACAATTTCGCGATGGATTTCAGAGTATTTTGGACTTTCAATTCACAATTTCGTGATGCATTTCGGAATATTTTGCCTCCATCATGAGGTAGACTTTATTAATGTGAGTAGATCACGAATTTTGCTTTGTACACGACTTTGTGAGTACAGTGTTGCACCTATTCACATAATATTACAGGCAGTCCAAAAAATACGAACAGGAAGATATATGAATACTTTCACAGTATGTATGATATAATTGAGCGATCTGAAACTGTAAAATAAGGAACGCTACAGTGCTTAGTGACTTTTCTTCAGTTTCAACTACTTTTACTGTTGCTTTCTTTTCCACAAAGTAACTGTACACACTTTGTGAAATATGGTGTGGACAGAAGCAAGATAAGCAAAATTTAACTGACGATACATGTAGTAAAGAGCTAGAGAATTTGTGAGAGGTCAGAGCGAAGCAGGCAGAGTTGGTACACTGTTTGGCAAGCGGCGAACAGTGTGTAGCCCGTCCGAAGATCTGCCGCTTGGTGCAAAGTGGATCAGAAGTGCATCTGGTGGCTGGCTTCACTTTTACGTGCGGTCCGACTTGCGGCCTGCGAGGTGAGGCGAAGCGAAGCCGAGCGTGGACGAGGTTGCTGACCGTGTCGGCTAGCGTCGGCCGCCTTCGGCCGCCTTCGGCTCGGGGTCACCGAGAGTCACTTACCCCCGTGGTACACAAACCGGACGCAAAACCTGCCGGCTGAATGCACCCGCTCCGTCGCATCTGCACACGCGGCAGCTATTGTCATTTATGGAGGATTAGGCTTTTTATTCTGACAAAAGTATCTTCCAGTCCTAGTAGAACCAATCTGAGGTGCTATACTCGACGTTATACTGATGACACACCTTCCAGATGCACAATCATAATAACGATGATTCGTCTTGTACGTGTATTGTACCTGAAACTATTACAGATTTTTTTTTTAATTTCGAATACAATACCTGAATATCCATCACAGACCCATTTACGAGAGCGAGTTGTCACACAAATTTGACTGGGTGGACAGCTGCATTTTTCTACTTTGGCACCAATTCTCCCGTAGTCCCTGGCTTAACGTTTGCATCGCAATCATGTCATGAAGTTTTCGGTTACAGCATCACCAGCGATTTAACACTTCGTTCATATACAAGAATTTAGAAAGAATAGCTTCAGATTTTTCCGAAATGAGAAGGTTTCAATTTGGTCCAGAAGGATTAGTTTATTTACAGTTCAGGATTGACTTGTGTTCCCGTCACTGCTGCACAGTCACGATTGTAAATACATGCACTGAAAAAAACTAACCCACTGTAGGGTTGAAGGAAGGATTTTCGATTTTAAAAACATGTACAAACTTATTCAGATGAGTTCCAGAAATGTAGGAAGCCTCATTTTACTACCAAACGTGGCCCTACATACCTTTTCATAGGAAATTCACATGAGGCCAATGTATAAACTATTTTCAGTGGGGCGGACATGCTGCCAAAACGTTTTCTAGATAAGTCCCTTCACGAGAGATATTTATTTTCTGTGGTTGAATGTAAACTCCTGATGTATTATCTAGTGCTGGTTGGAAAAAGCCAACAGGCTAGGTAACAAATCATTAATCTAATCCTTTCTTCTTAAATTTAATGTCATAAATTTTCCTCCTTTACATCACAATGTATAGGATGTTCGGAAGCTTCTAGGACTCGTAGAGGGGAGTGAGTACATAATATTTTTAATAGGAACCCAAGTTCCGAAACGTACCGTTTCCATTCTACGACGGTTTCAGTTCAGCGTGCACGTCTGCTGAGGGAAAGATGGGTAGCCCGAGCTGCCCAACCGCGTGGCCACCGTGGTCGCCGCATTTAACTCTTATGGACTACTTTTTGTGGTGTCGTACGCAGTTTAATTTACGAATTTACGAGACTCCTTTACAGATAAAGGAAGATCTGCTAGCACGAGTTCTGGCCGCTGTACTAGAAATTGAAGTGACACCGAGTGGGATGGAGAGTGTGTACCAGGACATGCTTTGTACATGTGTAATGCGTCAGTACTGTTCCGTACGTACTGTAGCTGGGTTCCTTTCTGTTTTGGAATAAATGTAAATACGCAATATTTAAGTGTTAATACAGAAAAATATGCTTAAGTGGTAAATGGATGTTTCGTTAAATTTCCTTTCGTACTGTTACCTAATAACTTGACTGCGTCACGCCTAATTCAATTTCTGTAGCAGAAGTAGATCAGTCATACATCTGAACTGATACCGTAGTAGAACGGAAACGGCACGTGTCCAGACGTAAGTCCCCGTACAAAATATTATGTACTCACTCCCCTCTACAAGTCCTAGAAGTTTGTAATGGGAATTTCCGAACACCTTGTATGTTGCCACAGACTTATTCTAAGGTTCTGTGGACAGCACTGCCCAAGTCAACACATTTTAAAATAAAATGTATAAAAGCCACACACGGGACTTTACACACGATATGTAGCGAAAACACAACCCGGTGATTATGTACGTCATCAAACTAAACTTTTATAAGCCCCTATCTACTTAAAACTGTTTTTACTCTCAGTCCTACATTGATAAAATTGATAATGATATTTTTTTCCCTATTTTCTTGTTGGGAATAGTTCTTTTTACGAAGATTTCCAGAGTTCCAACACAAAGAGTTTGCGTTTGTGATTTGTAGTGTAACAACCATTTACCGAGTGGCGAAAAACGTACTTGACCATTGCTTAGAACGAACAGTCTCGGTTAGGCTCTTTATTCCACGTGCAGTGTCCTCTAGTGCTGACTTGAATGGACTGCTAGCAAGTAGTCGGTATTCCTTTATAAATTAACCACTTTTTTTCATCCGATTGCTTATGCCGCTGCTGCGCGGCGCATTTGCGACCTGCATAATTCATGGGCCTTTGTATGCACCCTGTGCGAAAACCTATTTGTAATCAGCGGAAGTTACGCTTCATTCACTGCTCAGAGCAGTACAGTTTACTGCCTGCGAAACAGTCCGCGGTGCAAGTAATCGTGTAGGCATCATTCTCCAGAATACTGAGCTGCATACACAACTCGCTTCCTACTCCATCCCCGTCATGTACGAACCGTTTCCGAACGATAGGATGGCTTCGACCATCTCTAAATGGCCTTAAATGAGAGCAAACACGAAATCAGTCACAGTGGCGCTTCGGCAAGCACTTTACTTTCCTGTGTAGTAAGTAGTGATCCGCTTTCTGGGACACTTCGAATTTAATCATTACATCTCATTTAATACAAAAATAACATGAGCCTTTAGATGTCAAAGAAATGCAGAGACTTTTCCTAGTCATTTTTCCTCATTTCGAGCAGTATTCTGTTCTAATGTACGAATTTTTTTGTAGGATGCCGAGAGACACTGACAAGCCTCTAATCTGATAATACCGTACCATAAAATGAAGTGCGATGTAAACAATCTTAAGCGTTTACTTGTGTGGGTAGCGACACTTTGTAGTCTATATTCAGTGTCACCAGAGGAAAAGTCCTCGGTATTACTTAAAATATATCAAGATATTATTTAAAAAGTTTTTGAAATCTGGTGCTACAGTAGAAAGCTGAAGATCGGGTGGGTAAATCAAGTAGAGGTACAGAATCAAATATGGGAGAACTGAGCTTCGTGGCACGCATTGACCAAAAGAAGAGACTGTTTGATAGCACGCATGTTAAGGCACCAGTGGATAGTAAGTAGGAAGAGTTTAGGGTAAAAAGTGTAGAGTGTGAGCAAAGCTTAAATATGGCAACGAGGTTTAAGTGTTGCAATTGCAGTTGTTATGCTGAGAAGAGACTTGCACAGAACGGACTAGCGTGAAAGGTGGCAACAAACCAGTCTTGAGAATGATGAATACAATACCTTGCTCAGAAACGTCTGTGATGTAATTAAATCAAACAGTACTTGTAGTCTTTTTTACCTTCTAGCATCTAACATAATCTAGGAGCGATTAAAGAATTTGCTGTGGTGTAGTGTACGAGCCAAGTATTGTTAGAGATAGTGTCTTTCACTTGTCTTATAACGCTAAAGTAACACAGAAATATCGCAAGCTCAACAGCAACTATTCTTAATATTTCTGTTGTATATTTTTTCAGTTTATAAGCTTTCGGGGCATGTTCATTCAGCTGTCTCAATAGTAATGTCAATTATGACGATACGAGAGTAAGGACAACATAACATCCAGTCCTCGAACGGAGGAAATCTCCGATCCGGCCGGGAATCGAACCCGGGCCGCTTCGCTTAGCAATCCGCCGCGCTGACAACGCAGCTACCGAGGCGGACCATTTTTGTTGTACTGACGTTCGAAACCCACGATTATGTTTTCAGTGGGAAGAGTTTTAGTTACTTTTAATATAGAATCTGACTCCCAACTTGTGCTCTTGTAATACTACAACTAGTATTCGGGACACACCCACAACCGTTTCGTTGTTCCCATCTCACCCGTAGTTTGATTGCTTAAGAATGTGGCTACAAATCGTCGTGGCGATGCACCAATGGAATTCTGTCTACTTCACTACAACCTTGTATAATATTTGGCTGAAAATTCCATGAATATTCAGAGGGCTATTACTCCCAAAGTCAGCTCTACTTAAAGGGTAAGGAATGAAAAGTAATTCCAAACTGTAATAATGCAAGGTCTCGCGGTGGCAACATTGAACAAAAAGCTCTCGGGTTTGCAGCCGCGTGAAGTGATTAAAATTATACGAGCTTTCGGCCAAGAACTCTCTGGCCTTTATCAAGTAGTATGACTGCCAGCGGGCTGCTGTGATATGTCCCTTATATACACTAGCTGCCGGCTGTGACGTCACTGGTGATCGTGGCATCGCCGTTTACGGTCATACGTTGATTCGGCATTCGATGTGCCCGCTTCAACCGCGCGATCACTGGATACCCACGCCGTGCTGAGCTGCACGCCACCGTCTGCGATTCACTGAGACCAGTTAAAGTCGCATCAGGTCTCAGAACACCTGGGGGCCTACAAGAAACATTGCGACTGTGGCCGGTCTTAAACAGTGCGCACTGTGGAACAACGCAGGAAGGAGTAAGAGAGGTTTCATAGCCTGTGCTACCCCGTGAAATCTGCTTTAGCTGAGCATGCTTTAGAAAACGAAACGTCCGCCGTGGCTCGACTTACGGCTTCTGGAATTGTGTAATTAAAGAAGCGATTGAAACAAAAATCGCTGATGGCACCTTAAATAGAGACTGTGGCCTGCAGTCAGCATGCGTGGGGTCCAGGGATCGTTCGGCTGAATCGGGCACATCGAAGGCCGAGTCAACGCATGCCCATATATGGCGATGCTGCGAACACCAGTGACATCACAGGCGGCAAGCAGTGTATATAAGGGGGAATCAGTAACCCATTGCCAGGCATACCACTTGATAATGCCAAGGAGTGTTTGGCCGAAAGCTCGTGTAATTTTAATCACTTGAAGCGGTTGGAAATCTAAAAACTTTATTATTCAATAAGCCAACTTTTTTGTGCTCACTTGAACTCTATGAAACATGCTTTATTTTATATTATAATCGGATTGATTAGAGGAGAATTTATTTTTAGGCGTGTCCGCCTCCGTAGCTGCGTGGTCAACGCGGCTGACTGCCACGCGGGGGAGGCGTATTCAATTCCCGGTACTGTCAGGTACTTTTCCTTGGAGGAAGGACCGGTAAAGGGGGCATTCAGCGTCGTGGGGCAAACTGAAGAGCTACTCGACAGAGGGGTAGCGGTTACACGGTCAATGAACCTGATAACGACCGAGAGACTGGTGTGCCGGACAGATGCCTCTCCATACCGTATCAGATGACACCACTGGCCGAAGATGACACGGCGGTCGGTCGGGTGTAGAGCCAGAACCCGAAACTTTTTATTTTTAGGTGTCTCGCACGACTGAAAATTCAACTTCTCTGTTTTCATTTTTAGATGTCTCTCACGACTGGAGATTCAACTTCTCGGTATCATATTATTATGGGTCGTCTGAGATATATATATATCTGATGGGACTTCATTGATATATATACGAAGTTCCATGCTTCTTGACAGAGCTTAGGGGAACCGCCGTACTAGGCAAGGTCCTAATGGAGGATGTTTGCCGTTGCCTTCTCCGGCGGTAATGGGAATGAATGATCATGACGACGCCAGAACAACACCCTGTCATCTCGGGCCAGGTGAAAATCCCTGACCCCGCCAGGAATCGAACCCGTGACCCCGTGCTCGGGAAGCGAGAACGCTACCGCGAGACCATGAGTTGCGGATATATTTTCAACAGTAAAACGATAAGTTCAATCTGGCCTACTGCACCGTAGGATAATATGTTTTCAGACTGATTAGCCTGAATTAAAGTTGAGTGGTTTGGATTTTAAATCTTGTGTTGCAGGCATCTTGGCCGTTATACACCTACATTTGTACTCCGCAAGCCACCCAACCGTGTGTGGCGAAGGGCACTTTACGTGCCACTGTCATTACCTCCATTTCCTGTTGCAGTCGCGTATGGTTCGCGGGAAGAACACTGCCGAAAAGCCTCCGTGAGCGCTCGAATCTCTCTAATTTTACATTTGTGATCTCCTCGGGAGGTATAAGGAGGGGGAAGTAATATATTCGATACCTCATCCAGAAACGCACCCTCTCGAAACCTGGACAGCAAGCTACACCGCGATGCAGAGCGCCTCTCTTGCAGAGTCTGCCACTTGAGTTTGCTAAATATCTCCGTAACGCTATCACGCTTACCAGATAACACTGTGACGAAACGTGCCGCTCTTCTTTGGACCTTCTCTATCTCCTCTGTCAACCCGACCTGGTACGGATCCCACACTGATGAGCAATACTCAAGTATCGGTCGAACGAGTGTTTTGTAAGCCACCCCCTTCGTTGATGGACTACATTTTCTAAGGACTCTCCCAATGAATCTCAGCCTCGCACCCGCTTTACCAACAATTAATTTTATATGATCATTCCACTTCAAATCGTTCCGTACGCATACTCCCAGATATTTTACAGAAGTAACTGCTACCAGTGTTTGTTCCGCTATCATATAATCATACAATAAAGGATCCTTCTTTCTATGTATTCGCAATACATTACATTTGTCTATGTTAAGGGTCAGTTGCCACTCCCTGCACCAAGTGTCTATCCGCTGCAGATCTTCCTGCATTTCGCTGCAATTTTCTAATGCTGTATTTATAAAGAAAGTCCTGGTAGAATTATTGCATTAAGTCTTCAGAAGGTGGTGTCCAAAGCTCGTAAATAGTTGAAGAACGTCATGATTATAGGCAAGAGCCGCTAGTAAAATTTCTTTATTGAAATTATTATTACACCTTTCGAACCATGTACTCACTTTGTTTAAATACAAGTGCTGTCTGCTCTAATTAACACTGTTACTGCTTCCCAAATTCTTCTGGTTTCCAATACTTTCTTTCTCTTTGTCTCTCTCCTTCTCTCTCTCTCTCTCTCTCTCTCTCTTTATCCACTGTTCAGCCCCCGTGCGACTGAAGATATAAGAGAAAGGTTTTCGCGAATTTTGACCATATCTTCTTACTACCGCCCTGCTGGGTCACTGCAGTCGATTTTGCCGTCCGCTCGGTGTACGTGCAGAACGGCCGGAGCTGGAGCACCGCTAGCGATTTGGCAGTGACAGAGGCCCCGAAGGCGGTCGGCGCCGGGTTCATCGGCCCCTCTTGTAAACAGTGCTCGCAGTTACGCGCGCGTGACGTCAGCACGGCGGTCGCGTGGCATGAGGCGGCGCTTCCGGAACGCTATACGGCGGCCGGCTCTGCTAGGCGGTACATCACTCACTCCAGGAAAACCGCGTCAGGAGAGTCCAGGAAACCGCCGAGCGCACGAGCAGAATGTAGGTCGACAGGGGGGCCAGCTTTTATTAGTTCCGCATAAAGAGCTAAAGAAAGGACTCCCCAGAATTTATTAGGACAGCCCACGTAGTAGATACCGCTGCTTCCTTGAGCAAAAAAACATGACCGCGAAAATCCCCTACTCTATCTGAAGCTTATGAGGAAAACACTACGCGCCATGCGTCTCAAGTGGGGAGTAACAATTACAGTACCTAGGATACATAGCTCGAAATTTTTTGCAATATATAACGCACAAATACATAAGTTCCCAATATAAGACACAAAAATATATCGTCTTATCTAGCAGCAGGAGAGAAGTCTAAATGGCTAAATGGGCTGGGGGGAGGGAGGGGGGGGCGGAATAGTACAGTTCGCTATAGAGTATAGAGAAAGCCATAAGAGGAAAGCCATAATTTTATATATATATATATATATATATATATATATATATATATATATATATATATATATATATATATATATATGGCAAGAATGGTATATGGTATGTGAAGTGTAAAGTACATACGTTATCAGTTACTAATGCTTGAAGGAAACAAGAATAAAATTTAAAGTGTCGTCGACGATCAGGTCGTTAGAGACGGAGCTCAAGCTTGGAATGGGGAAAGAAAGCAGCAGAACCGTATCAAACGAATCGTTCCGGAATTTATCTGAATCGTTCAGTGAAGTCACTGACAACCTAAAGGCTTGCCAGACGGCTATATGAACCTATCTCCTCCCGAACACTTGTCTAGCGTTGTACCACGGCGCAACTTTGCTCGGTAGTATTGTGTTGAGCTAAGGTGCTTTCTTGAAGAAAATTTACGATCTAACATATTGTCGACGTCGGAGGAGGAGAATGGCAGAAGGAAGCAGAGCTGTTCATCCTCCTTGACAGGGCCACAAATTGGTCCTGGTCACACCTAATCCTCAGAAGCTGGATTTCGAACAATGGTATTAGAGATCGTTACTGCTGCTTCCTGAATCTGGAAGGCTGCGTAATAATTCGCCAAATGATGGTTCAGCAAAGAAAGCCCGGGTAGAATTATTGCATTAAGCCTTCAGAAGGTGGCGTCCAAAGCTCGTAAATACTTGAAGAACGTCATGATTATAGGCAAGAGCCGCTGATAAAATTTCTTTATTGAAAGCCAGTATCGGTCCACAGACCATTATCAGGTTCCTAAAACCATTTACAACACCATATTTGGCGATATAAAATCACTGGCGTCAGATGATAAAATCCATGAATTAGTTACTGTTGTCACATAGTAATATAAATTATACAGTCAGTCATAAACCGTGCTAGACAGTGCACCCTGGCACAGTTTATGATTGACAATGTAATTTATATTAATATATGACAAAAGCGACCAATTCACGGATTTTATGATCTGAGTCCAATGATTTTATATCGCAAAATATGATGCTGTAAATGGTTTTATGAACCTGAAGACGGTCTGTGGACCGAAACTGGTTTGTCAAGGAAGAAATTTTATTAGAACCACTTGCCGTTCTTCAGGGGATTAAAGTCCATCTCTACCGCGTCCGATCGGAGAGTTGGTTGTAGCAAGAAAGTCTACACAATGCAAAAGTGATATACGCTATGGTGAAGGGGGAAACCTTGATAGGAAGGGGAAGAAACATGTAGGTAAATACGAAGGACGTTCGGTAAATAATGCAACGCATTTCCTTTCTCGGCCAATTTTGGGTCAAAAAATGCAGAATTGTTTATGGAACATAGTGGAATATTCCCGCTTCAGCCCGTATAGTACCATGAAGTTCCGATTAGTGGCGGTGCTATACGTAACCTTCAAAATGGCATTCCAAGCAGAGAGCTGTCATTGAGTTTCGTCTGGCTATAAACCAGTACATCGTAGATATTCGTAGGTGCTTGCAGAATGTCTACGTAGATCTGGCAGTGAACATAAGCACGCCGAGTCGTTGGGCGAGCCCTCTGTCATCGTCGCAACGTCTCCTTCTCCATGACAATGCAAGGTTTCAGGCAGTTCTCTTATATCGGATAAGTATTAAGACCCCCAGTGGTTTAGGCCGGATACAGCTGTGGCATCTCACCGAAATAGGTAACTGGGCGATATTATGGAGGAAGGGTAGTCAAATTTTGCTGCTGTCACCCGGACGTACAGTTTCAATGGTTTCCCCAAAATTGCACATTTATTTAACCCATCTCTGTCCTCTCCGAAGTCTGTCAATGTTGACCAGATTTTGTCACATGTCATTGGAAGTATTTTAAGAGGTGTGGTGTGGGATTTACGTCAAGAGTTCTTATGGTGTTGTTGCGCCGAAGTTTGAGTGACCAAGCAGAGGTGTCTGGTGGCTGGTGGCTGGGTGTCGTCTACCTGCACGCAGCGAACGCCGGAGAACGGGTCACGCGGGGGCGTGTGCGCGGGCAACGACCCGCGGCCGGCCTGTGCTCGGGCTTGGGCATCGATTGGGCGTTCTGGTCTTAACCCTGCAGGCGCGCGCCGTTTGTTTACGGGCGGGGCCCGCTTCCTGGGACTATTCCCGGAGGCGGCGGTGGAGGCGCGGGCGGAGGCACGGCACAGCACTAACCCTGGCAATCGTGGCGGGCACGCGGAAGTTCTGCCGGACGCCTTACATGGCGTCCGCCGCCACATCACGGCAACAGGTGCCACTGGCGGCCTGCCCGCCACAGTGGCATACTCAAACCTCTCGCCTTCTACTCATTCTCCTCCTCTTCTTTCCGATTCTCGTTCAAGTGGTTCATATGGCTCTGAGCACTATGGGACTTAACATCTGAGGCCATCAGTCCTCTAGAACTTAGAACTACTTAAACCTAACTAACCTAAGGACATCACACACATCCATGCCCGAGTCAGGATTCGAACCTGCGACCGTAGCGGTCACACGGTTCCAGACTGAAGCGCCTAAAACCGCACGGCCACACCGGCCTGCCTACTGTCGCAGGTTCGAATCCTGCCTCGGACATGGATGTGTGTGATGTCCTTAGGTTAGTTTAAGTAGTTCTAAGTTCTTGGGGACTGATGACCTCCGATGTTAAGTCGCATAGTGCTCAGAGCCATATGAACCACTTGAACCCACTCGTGTACCCTTGGTGACTGCACGACACAAAGCTTTACTCCTCGCCCGGGCCCGTGAACACTGACATTGGACTGTTGATGACTGCAAACATGTTGCCTGGTTGGACGAGTCTCGTTTAAAATTGTATCGAGCGGATGGACGTATACTGGTATGGAGACAATCTTACGAATCCATGGACCCTGCATGTAAGCAGGCGACTGTTCACGCTGGTGCAGGCTCTGTAATGGTGTGTGGCGAGTGCAGTTGGATTGATGTGGGATCCTTGATACTTCTAGATACGACTCTGACAGGTGACACGTACGTAAGGATCCTCTCTGATCACTTACATCCATTCATATCCATTGCGAATTCTGACGAACTTGGGCAATTCCAGCAGGACAATGCGACACACCATTCGTGCACATTTGCTACAGAGTGACTCCAGGAACACTCTACTGAGTTTAAGTACTTCCGCTGGCTACCAAACTCCCCAGACATGAAATTTATGAGTATATGTGAAATGCCTTGCAAGGTGCTGTTGAGAAGAGATCTCCACCCCATCGTATTCTTACTGATTTACGGATAGCTCTGCAGCATTCATGGTGTCAGTTCCCACCACCACTTATTCAGACATTAGCAGAGTCCTTGCCAGCTCGTGTTGAGGCACTTCTGCATGCTCGCGGGGCCCTACACTACATTAGGTAGGTGCACCGGTTTCTTTGGATCTTCAGTACAGTTCATCTATCGGTTTTAATGAGTGAGTTTGCGAGGCGCAAAATATGTGATTTATCTGGCAGCATCTTTTGTCTGCGTTGCTTTGAAGGCACATTGTTTGCAGTGCCAAGGGACCGTAGGCCTTAATGATTGGCAGTAGGCACACGCCGGACAGCTGCCTCTGACGAGGAGTGCTCCTCAAATTGAGCTATCGCCGCTGGCCTGAGGGACGGAACGAAAACCCGAACGGTGAGCCGGCTGCTCCGCATTCCTCTCGCTGCCGGTGGACCAGGAGGTGTCGGCCGCCCTCTTACGCACCCGCGTAGCACGCAGGGCAGTCATCGGAGGCGGCGGCGGCGGCGGCGGCGACGGCGGTCGCGGGTCGACGACCGCGCGCGGCGCGGGCGCTGCGTGTCGGTGCCGTTAGCGCTCCACTCACACACACGGCCGGCACCCCCTCCCCGCCCAACTTTCACTGCTCTCGGCCGCAATCTGGGGGTCGTCGACTCGCCGCCCATACACAGTGTGTGTGTGTGTGTGTGTGTGCGCGCTCGCGCCGGCTGACCCCGCTGACCCTAGCCGCAGGTGAGGGCACGCGCTGGTCATTGTACTCTGCCGGCTTATCGCCACCCCGGCTCCCTTTAAAAGCCTCGGAGTAGTATAACAGGAGCGAGCGTCGCCCGCTGTACATTTGTAACACGAGTGGCTCTCTCTCTCTCTCTCTCTCGCCAGTCTTTCCCGTTCCTTGTGCGCTAGATTACGTTTCCTTTACACAAATAAACTACCGTTAAGTGTCCTAAATATTGAAGTTGTCATGATTACCGCCAAGAGCTGATGGTAAAATGTCTTCCTTTAACAGTCAGTTTCCGTCCACAGATCTTCGTCAGGTTCATAAACACATTTACAACGTCATATTCTACGTCTACATCTACATTTATACTCCGCAAGCCACCCAACGGTGTGTGGCGGAGGGCACTATGTGCCACTGTCATTCCCTCCCTTTCCTGTTCCAGTCGCGTATGGTTCGCGGGAAGAACGACTGCCGGAAAGCCTCTGTGCGCACTCTGATCTCTCTAATTTTACATTCTTGATCTCCTCGGTAGGTATAAGTAGAGGGAAGCAATATATTCGATACCTCATCCAGAAACGCACCCTCTCGAAAACTGGACAGCAAGCTACACCGCGATGCAGAGCGCCTCTCTTGCAGAGTCTGCCACTTGAGTTTGCTAAACATCTCCGTAACGTTATCACGCTTACCAAATAACCCTGTGACGAAATGCGCTGCTCTTCTTTGGATCTTCTCTATCTCCTCTGTCAACCCGACCTGGTACGGATCCCACACTGATGAGCAATACTTAAGTATAGGTCGAACGAGTGTTTTGTAAGCCACCTCTTTTGTTGATGGACTACATTTTCTAAGGACTCTCCCAATGAATCTCAACCTGGCATCCGCCTTACCGACAATTAATTTTGCTATATAAAGTCATTTTGCGTCAAAAAATAAATTCCAGGAATTCTTCGCTGTTGCCACATAGTAATACTGTATAAATTACATCGCCAATCATAAACTGTGCCCAAGTGCACTGTCTGACACAGTTTATGACCGACGATGTAATTTATACTGCTATGCGACTAGAATGATGTATTCATAAATTTTATTATCTGACGGCAATGATTATATCGCCAAATGTGACGGTGTAATTTTTCTTATGAAATAGCCTGTGAACCGAAATAGCTTGTTACGACAGGCGTTCAATAACTAATGCAATTATTTTCGTCCTGTTTCGATTTAAAAAAAGGCAGAATTTGTTGTGGGAGATCGTGGGATATTCTCGCTTCAGCCCCGAAGTTCATGAAGTTCCGCTAAATGACGGCGCTATACGTAGAGCCTTCAATTGCCGTCTGTAAGGATCTGTGTTCCAGAGAGCTTTCTTTTGGAGGAAAATCAGAGAATTCCACATAGGCACTAGCGGAATGTCTACGGATATCTGGCCGTGAAGTAAAGCGTGCTGAGGCGTTGCTTGAGGTGTCTACCATCAACCCTGCAGGGTCGCGCAAACCCGTCCGATATACCGCGTGCCGGCCGACCGCACACAGCTGTGACTCCTGCTGTGTCGGAACGTGCGGACACTCTCATTCGACTTGATGGACGAAATCAGTCAAACACTTGACTGTATTACTGGACGTCTCTGTTGGTAGTACTGACACACTCGACTAGCAGCTGGGTGCAATTCATTGCTCATTACGAGGCTCGTCGTGGCAAGAAAGATCTCAGTATAATGGATTTGAGGGTCACGAAATAAAATTTATTGCTTCCAGTCACGATTTTTATTAACTTGTGTTTTTTCCTTATCAGATGGAATTACGTTTTCAGAGTGCGTTTCGTAGAGTATTATGACAGTTTCAGGGGTGACGTTTGGGATGGCCGAGATGCTGCGTTATTCTCTTGTATGTACTAAAATACGAACAAGAGTAGAACAGATTTCTTCTTGTTTCCATTTCCACATTTCAATGGCGAGCGGTCTACATGCATTCGTGTGTAATGTTGATGATAATAACATGTACGTTACGCTTCTTAGAGGTATTTCTTCCTTTTGCATCGTGTATTATCCACATACTTTACTAATCCAGATAATGTTACGTCATTCTGGCTCTTGTTTTGTTGTCTGTTTTAAGAAGAAAGCTTTCGTGTGATTAAGTAGTGTAACGAAGGCGCAACTCTACGTTCTGATTTCACGAAGCCCTTCTTTTCTTCAGTACCCCCTTCCCCCCTACCCCTTTCCCACTACCGGGTAGCTTTCACAGCGTCAATTACGTAACACCATCCTCCTGCAATGCCTTTGTGCAAGGAGTCCTAAATCTGCTGAGTTTGACTAGTAATATCTGACAAGGAGAGCGCATTATGTAGTAAACTTCAGGAAATAAGGCCAAACGCGAAGTGCAAACATCATCAGCTACTGGCGGAACAATTTCTAACAAGTGAAAAGAAATGTAGAAAATGAAACTGAAAAAGTGCGTAAGTAAATACTCGTTGATCATCAGAACAGGTGGAAACTGACACGAGAAAGAAGGTAGGAAGAGAGTAACTTGAAAGTCTATTTTTTGACCCAGTACAAAGTGGGGGAACGACAGGAGTGGCTGTTGACTGTGAGGCAATCCGGAAATGCTGCCAGAGAAAGGCGCAGCGCGTGATTTAAGAGGATGACTCGTGAGCGCTCACTCTCCCGGACACGTGCCGCGTTGGTCTGCTTCCGTATGCCGGCGCATTAACATTTCAGGCCATCCTTTCCACCAAATGCTAAATATCAGCGGCACACACGTGTTGCACGTGTTGCAACTTTGGGAAGCTGCACCAGCCGCCGTCTCCGCTCATCACTATGCAACTGTCACATCGCTGTATTAACTTCCTGTGGCGCGGAGAAGCGGCGTAGTCTGCCAACCCGTGACAGCTGCACGACCTGGCCCTTAAGAAGCAAAGCGAGCAGCCCTAAGGGTTCGCACACTGGACTCAAATCCCTGTCAGGCCAACCAAATATAGCACTGTCGTGGTTTCCCTAAATCTGCTAAGTTGAATGATGGGAGCAATCTCGTAGAAAGTGACACGACCAATTTCTCGCATCACCCTCCCCCGATTCAAGATCGTTTTCCAATCCTTCTGTCGTCAACGAGGCATTAGACTAATACCCTTTCTTCCTTTCCTATATAAACACTCACTGTTCTGCTAGACCAATAATTCTACGTAGAACATGTATCAAAACAATCCAGTCGAAAAGCAAGGTATGATGCAGAAAGCAAAAAAGTGGCTCTGAGCACTATGGGACTTCAGAGGTCATCAGTTCCCTAGAACTTAGAACTACTTAAACCTAACTAACCTAAGGACATCACACACATCCATGCCCGAGGCAGGATTCGAACCTGAGACCGTAGCGGTCGTGCGGTTCCAGACTGTAGTGCCAAGAACCTCACGGCCACTCTGGCCCGCGCAGAAAGCAACAGATGTCAAAAGATGGTTCGAAGCTCAAGCTACTAATTAAAGCGGTTACCGGCACTATAATTATAATTTCTTACATAAACAAGGATGTCCCATTTCATTCACTCTTTTTAATGTAATGATTACGAACAGCCAGGAAAAAAATGTTCAAATGTGTGTGAAATCTTATGGGACTTAACTGCTAAGGTCATCAGTCCCTAAGCTTACACACTACTTAACCTAAAGTAGCCTTAGGACAAACACACACACGCATGCCCGAGGGAGGACTCGAACCTCCGCCGGGACCAGCTGCACAGTTTATGACTGCAGCGCCCTATACCGCACGGCAGCCAGGAAAGCTCGTAAGGTTCTTGCAGGGGACGTTGTCGGGCGATATAGGTCGCCATTCGCTCGGATTGTCCAGAACGTTCTTCAAAAGAATCGCGAATAATTGTGACCCGGCGACATGGCGCCTCATTGTTTGGGAACTTGAAGCCCATGAACGGCTGCAAAACTGGTCTGTAACAGTCAATTATCGGTTCAGTTGGACTGGAGGACCCAGTCCATTTCATGTGCACACAGCACACAGGTTATGGGGCACGGTGAGGTTGAGGTGCCTTGTTGACATCTCGTATCCATTGCTTCTTGGTGTCTGCGCCACATTCGAACCCTAACGTCAGCTCCTACTAACTGATTTCTGGACTCACCTGACCAGGCCACTGTTTACCAGTCGTCTAGGGACCGGCTGTTATGGTCAGGAGCCCAGAAGAGGCGCTGCAAGCGAAGCCATGCTGTTAGCAAAGGCACTCACGTCGATCGTCTGCTATCATAGCCCATTAACTCCAAATTTCGCCACACTGTCCTAACTAATAAGATCATCGTACGTTTCTGTGGTTATTTCATGCAGTGTTGCTTGTCTGTTAGCACTGACAATTCTATAGAAACGCCGCTGCTCTCGGTCGTTAAGTGAAGGCCGTCGGCCACTGCGTTGTCCGTGGTGAGAGGTAATGCCTGAAATTTGTTATTCTCGGCACCCTCTTGACACTGTGGATCTCGGAATACTGAATTCCGTAACGATTTTCGAAATGGAATGCCCAATGCGTCTAGCTCCAACCACCATTTTGCGTTCGACGTCTGTTAACTCCCGCCATGCTGCTTAATCACGACGGAAATCTTTTCACTTTAATCATCTGAGCACAAATGACAGCTTCGCCAACGCACTGCACTTTTACGCCTTGTGTACGCGATAATACCGGCATCTGTACACGTGCATATCGCTGTCCGATGACTCGTCACCTCCGTGTGTAATTGCCACAAGTGTTCAGTAGCGACTAATTTCACAAAATGTCTAACGATTCGATTAGATCGCGTTGTTCTTTACGTCACTCTCTCACGTTAACTCGATCCTTACATGGTCTATCAGCCTGATCAACACTGTTCTGTAACATCATATGCCTCGGGCACCTATAGTTTTTAATGTTAATAGCAGTTTCTTTTTCGGAAAGCCGCTTTGCATTATGCAGTAGTTGCGGCTACGTCTTTCTTCTACCTTCGGTATTCATTTATTCAACACTCATCCACCTCTTTAACAGTCCCATGACCGAGTTAAATTACCCAGAATGTACACCTGGCACTCCTCATCATTAGATCTGTAGAATACATTTTCGAAGTCCAAAACTGGTCATGACGTTTCAGTACATCAATATTTCAAGGTGATTTGGAATCTGTAGCTGATTTTTAATTTAACACATACATAAGAAAATCTGAAATCGTTGAAAGTTAAGTTTTAGGTAAGGAACCATGTATCTCATTTATAGAAAAGAGGGGCTCGGTGAGTTGTTTAACCACGCAACGATGTTAATTTGCTCCTCCACAGTCATTAGAAAAACCGAATTCGTGAATCCAAGATCAGAGGTGCTCGGCATAACTGTGTGTTGGGTGTCGTTTCAATTCGTTGCCTGCACTTTGTAATGGTTCTTTATTTACGTGACCATTACGGCACTCCAACCACAGTTCTCGGTACCAGTAACACCGTACTACTTTTCTGCGAAGTAACAGACATATTTTTGTGACAATATTCACATTTGGTCTTATTAATGTATAGGTTCTCCGATGTATCGATATATTACAGTGATATGGTTCGTGTGTATTCATTTCTGTAAGACTGTCATCTTTGACTTACTTGTAACCGTTTTGGCGCGAATGTGCACAGAGCAGTCTTTGTTTCACTTTGCTGAAGTTAAGTTGTTATTTCACTTTGTAAAAGAACAGTCAAGTCTTGTGTTTGGTTAAAGTGGAAATTAAATATATGAAGTTTGATACAAAACTGTTTTCTTGATGATGTGACAATTAAAAAGAAGTATATGTGAATTTACAAGAAGTTTAATAAAAATGTGGATCGTGAACACCAAGTCAAAAATTATTTCTACCATACCATTGTTCTGATCTGGGATTGTTTGGCCATTAAGAATTTCCTGAAGGAGGAGGAGATTAGTGTTTAACGTCCCGTCGACAACGAGGTCATTAGAGACGGAGCGCAAACTCGGGTGAGGGAAGGAAATCGGCCGTGCCCTTTCAAAGGAACCATCCCGGCATTTGCCTGAAGTGATTTAGGGAAATCACGGAAAACCTAAATCAGGATGGCCGGAGACGGGATTGAACCGTCGTCCTCCCGAATGCGAGTCCAGTGTGCTAACCACTGCGCCACCTCGCTCGGTAAGAATTTCCTGAAAAACGCATTAGTTAGGTCTTCAAATATTGCTAAAATACAGATCTGGACCTTCTAGCAGTCAAAGTGGAATCACCCTTGAATCAACAAGATGAGCCATAACAACTTCGACGAAATCCACGTGGGAATCCATTCAAGATAAATGCCAAAATTAATGACTTTTTTACAGTAACTTCATTATTTCCATTCAGACGATACCATACACAGTCAATAACTTTGTTATTTCCCGATAAAGCGAACATATGCTGCGTGAGCAACATTATTAATTTGATTTCAAACCTACTTTGCAAGTGGTGGTATTGTTAGAACTTGACAAGACGAATAACGACAGATTTCTTGCCTCACCCTCTCGAATCCGCGCTCCGTACTCCGTACCATTACAATAGCGATTTTTCTAAATATTTTAGGGAGTGAGAATGAGAATAGCCTCTGCTGTTTGCGAGAACGCTGTTCGTACAGTGACACGACTGCACCCGGTTGCTAATCCTCGCGTGAGGAAAACATGTTATTCGCGAGTGACGAAATACTTTTTTTTCGTGCGTTTCTTTTCTGGAAGGCTGTACGGAGGGTAAGAGTGGAGGGTGGCCACCCCCTGGGGGTTGCCGGCAGCCGCCCCCACAGCTGCAGAGGCGACTGTGGCTGTGTGAATGGAGCGTTGACCCGGTGGCGCGCGGAAGTGGCCAGGTCAAAGGACTTCCTTGAACCGCGCGCCACGGCCGCGGCAGAGCAGCAGCGCGCTCGGCCACCTTCGGCAGCACTCGGCAGCGTTCGTGGGCCGCCAGGACGATGCTCCCGGGAGTCAACGGCCCTTCACAACACAGGAGCATCGGCGCAACCCCTCGGCGCTGCCCATCTCCCTTTGAAACCCCGCAGACGCCTCACCGCGGCTCATCCCACCTTATTGTTGTGTTCCTGAGGTCAGCAAGCTTCCGTCACCTGCTCGATACTGCGTCATCCGTAACACTATACTCAACCGGCCAAACTGAAATACAACCGTCATCCTTTGGCGTACGAGACACTCTTACAACGTCCGCACTTTCAGACCAAAATATGGGCGCTAAATTCTGTATGTAAGTGCAAATGACAAAATCTACTTACGTTACTTTTCTTGCCCAAACGTGTTTCGTAACATTCGTACCATCATCGTTGGAGTCTAATTTACTGAAGTCTTAATTACTATTCGTTGAATGCTGAAATCATAGTTTCATTGAGGCGGTAAAGCTTTATGTCAAAAGTAACAATTTATTACGTTCCACTACAACACAAATTGCCTGTTGGCTTCTGTCTCGCGTTTTTCGGTCGACGTTTGTTTGATGATTTTTCTAACGTTTCTCCAGCACGAATGGCTGGCTTTGTCAAAGCTTCACCGTCCAATGTCGCAGCAGAATGTATGTATGTACCTGGCGCGAGAGCTCGACTCCAATACACCACCAGCAACGGAAGCTGAAGCTTTGGCAATACCAGACACTTGTGTTGGCGAAAAATCAGAAAAATCATGAAACGAACGTCTGCAGAAGAACCCGAGGCAGAAGCCAACAGGCAGTTTGTTAACATGTGTCCACGAAAGACTTAACAATTTTGTTCCACTACAAGTCTGGGTCATTATTTAGTGGAACTACATTTCTGCGATAAACACGTTTACATTTTCGCTTATACATGAATAAACAGATGCTTTTAACAAACGTAGATTCGTGAATATTTGTATCAATAAGTAATGTCTACACCGATAGTGTGTAATATTGTCAACCACTTATGTTACACATGGATTAATAAATGAACAACATAAGACCTAATTCATTTGCCAATTTTTCTGTAATATATTTCTTTGACAAGGCACAGAATCATTGGCCACGAGTTACTGCCATTCTGTCTATCTTCAGTATATGGCGCATACAGAAAAAATGTGTTTTCAATTATGTTTAGTTAGAGAAAGGGGCATGAAACACAGTCAAAAATCTTCTGGAAACAGGCTCTATCTAATCTTTCATTAGGTTACAGGGCTAGTCAACCTTTTTTACCTGGCGCCCATTTTGGCATCTCTGTAAGCGGTAAACTTTTGTAAGCGGCCAATGCTTTCTCAGTAATGGTGACTTATAAAGCAGGGAAGTAACTTTACCTTACGGAGTTTATGAAGCAGTTTAAGGTGTATAGCGATGATAATTAGCAAATATTTTATGTCAAAATTTTATAACAACACAGCAGAAATGTTTTTAAAACACCTAGTGCCTAGCCGCGCGGGATAAGCCGAGCGGTCTAGGGCGCTGCAGTCATGGACTGTGCGGCTGGTCCCGGCAGAGGTTCGAGTCCTCCCTCGGGCATGGGTGTGTGTGTTTGTCCTTAGGATAATTTAGGTTAAGTAGTGTGTAAGCTTAGGGACTGATGACTGATTTCACACACATACACACACCTAGTGCCTATCGTCCACCATGAAAGCTGGAAAGTCCACTAATTGGGGATAGGGACCAGATTGGGTAACACTAGTTTAGAGCATTGAACATTCTGTCTCCACCGATGCTAAGTGTCATCGCAAAACGTTTCATTCTTGGCACTGATAGGACCATGGTTAACGACATCACATATCGGGTCGTTCTTTCCTGCTGAAAAACTTTACCTTTAATATCAATTAATTAGCTACGACAGTACAGCTTAGGAATACTATAACATCCTGCAATCAAATCATTTGCAATTTTAATGGGTTTAAGTTATACAATATCAAGCAGCCTCGTGAGGAATATCAATATCTCATTCACAAAAAAAAGATTGATACAACAGATTTCGTATACCGAACATTTAAAAAATGCAGAATAACAAAGCAGGTTCATACTATAAGCAAGGCTAGTGTCTCGGTGTTTTGTGGCACGGTATACCAACTGAACTAGCATTAGCCGTTTATCTTACCGTTCTCTGCTTGCTTGGGAATTTCCATGAAATACGACATTAAGCGACGTCTCGAAAGTTCGTATGTAACACTTTACTGAGTGCGGAAACCAGTTAAGCGGCCTCGCGGCCGGAGGGAAATGTCAGTGTCAGTGCGGCGCGTGAGTGGGCGTTTGTAGGCTACGCTGAGGTAAACCGAGAGAGAAATCTCCGGGCCGCCAGCACGCGGCGCCGTCTCACAATTACACTGTGGGCCAAGCTCCACTCACTATGGCTGTTCTATTAGCCCTGTGCTCCAGAAAGATGCTTAAGGTAGTGGCTGCTACCCAAACTGTTCTCCCAGTTCCATCACAAATGCGCACCATCATGCCCTTACGCCGCTTACCTAGCTGGAGGTTCAAATGGCTCTGAGCACTATGTGACTTAACATCTGAGGTCATCAGTCCCCCAGAACTTAGGACTACTTAAACCTAACTAAGGATATCACACACATCCATGCCCGAGGCAGGATTCGAACCTGCGACCGTAGCAGCAGCGCGGTTACGGACAGAACCGCCTGGCTGGAGGAAGTCAGCCCATGGGCATAAAGATCGCTTATCTTTCTCCTGGGAGAACTAGTATCTTCAATGTTCACTGCAGCCGGTAGATTATCGCATGAAATCGCCAACCACATAGGCAAACTGAACATCTCGTGCAAGTCACAAAATTTATTGAGTTATACACATAAACAAATATACTTAGACATACATTGTATCTTAATCTCTTCGTCTGGGGTTTACTGTACCAGATCTAAATTAAAAATAGTTGCAGTACTTCGGTTCTGACAGAGAAATTGTAATTCCGTGAACATACGTGTAGAAAAGAAACGGGCAACATGTTATTTCTTCCCACATATGAATCGCAGAGCAAAGACTCGAAAAAAGACACAAAAACAAAAAAACAGAGACATTAGAGCCAATGCGAAAGTTTATGTTCCTCCCACGAGCTTTTCGCCAATATAACAGGGAAAGTGGAAAACTTCAAGCGTTCTCTGGCAGCGTGCCACTCACCTCTCTCTTTAATCACGTGTGACCGGCGTTAGCAAAGTGGTAATTTTTTTGTCACGGTCGAACATCTTTTCTACAGGCAAGTCATTACAAATGGAGCACAACATGAGGAAGACGATTTTTAGGGGAGATTTTGGGTATTGTGTTCGCCTTGTCTTAGTTTATTGACAAGTGAACCTAGTCAACGGATACTCTTTGATCTTGATCAGCTTTGAATATGTTGTAGTGTAGAGCAAAACAAGAGACAAGTATTTTATATATATGCCCATACTGCAGTGAAAGGGGTGAAACATCCCGCTGAACAAACTAATATTTCTGCAATTACAATGAAATGAATACCCTAGCTGCATATAGCAGGCGTTGATATAAGTCAACGGGGACAGTTGAAAACGTGTGCTTCGACCGGGACTCGAACCTGGGATCTCCTGCTTACATGGCTGACGCTCTATCCATCTGAGCCACCAAGGGACACAGAGGATAGTGCGACTGTTTTAAGATTGTAAGTGAAGGGAGTTACGGTCACTTATGTCGCATGTTTTGAAACACGAAGAGACGCGCGGCGTCTAGCCCAGCTAAGTTGGTTTGCGTTGACGTAGAGCCATGAGACGCGGAAAGAAACTAGGTTGTCACCGTAGAACGAAGGGACAGTAACGGAAAGTGTTTAATTTTTAACTACATAAGCCGAAAAAACAACTTTTCTATGAGTTCCTTTAATCCTTTTTTCGGTTTTTATTTCCGTCTTTGAGTGCGTTTTTCCCTGGGAAAGTAAGGGCGTATCAAATTGAAATTAATATGACGTACTAAGGTCGGTGGTCGCCTCCCGTGAGACCCACATTCGCAACTTATTGTCCCGCACTATATTCATAGTGTCCCTGCCCATTATACTCATTACTCGCGGCTTTACTGCCGATTTCCGTAAGAGTTCGAAGATTTCGGGCACCGTTTGTGCATCCGCACAGAAGAAGATGGTCAAATTCGGACATACAATAAGGAGAAAGAATTGTTCGGGTCAAAAAATGCTCAAAGCACTTTGATACAGAGATATTTCTAGCTCATTTTTGAGTAATCCTTCTCTGGAATCATATGATTGAATTTCGTATAGCGATGCTGCCTACACGTTATGCTATTAGTAGATGTCAAAATAAGAAACAAAATATTGGGGAAGATGGGATTTCGAAAAAAAAATGGATTTTTTGACAAATCTGGATGCACCTTTGTAACGTACATTAAAATCATAGAACTTTTGTTTGAAATTTTTGTTGTATCTTTTACGGTTTCGATGGTACTCATTCACTTTTTTCAAGGCGTTGTTTCACCCCCTTAACGGCAGTATGGGCACGTATAGTAAACTATGTCTCTTGTTTTCCTCTACACTGCAATATATTCAAAGCCGATCAAATTGGAAGTGCATCCCTCGGGTAGTTTTACTTGTGAGAAGCGTGCGTCAAACCTGACGTAACGAGGAGCTAAGTGGCGCGTTATCAGAGAACTCCAGCCTGGCATTACGCCGGCAGTGAGGGTCACCGCTGTTTGCCCGTTAACAGCGAGTACGGCGGCAGAGTGCGGGCGACTCGGTAAGTGGCCGGCTGGCGCGGCAGCGGCCCGTCACCGCGTGACGCAGCGTTCTTCCCCCACTGCGGAAGTTGGCGCGGTGGCCCTGATCCGCGGACAAACGTGAATCACATCAGAATAAGGGCAGCGTGCAGTTGGGCGCCGACGCCGACGCCGACCCCGGCACACAAGGTGAACGGCCGGTCGCCAGGACCCTCAATCGTACTCCAGGCTGCTGTGTGTTACCGGTGTTCCGAGGTGCTACGGTCTGTGTTGGGCAACCCTCGTACGCATAATGCCCGCTCTTATAACAAGCCATGCTTGGAAGACTCTGCTGTATCACAGGGAAACCGCTCAAGGCTCGGTAGCCAATTACCCTTTGGACTTACTCTTAAAATCTACTAGCAAAGTGTTCGATTTGAGGATAATTTACTTCGACTAATGTGTAGACTGTGTAAATATTCTCGAATACGAAGTTGATGTGTGAAGAAATTTAACTATAAGTAAAGAAATAAGGGCCAACGGCCTTGGCTATTGCTGCTCTCAGCCCTTGTGAGGCCAATTGGGTCGCTACTTGACTAAGAAGTAGCGGCTCCGGTCACAAAAACTGACAACGACCAGGAGAGTGGCACCTGTTGGCTGAGGATGACATGGCTGTCGGTCGGTACCGTTGGGCCTTCCGAGGACTGGTCGGACGGAGTTAACGGATTATCTCAAGTATATACACGTGCTTCCATTTTACTTGTGAGACTGAAAACAGTCTCACTCTTAACACCTTTCATGTACACAATACATATAAATCATTGAGTCCGGGTGGTCTACCGATGACGGCGCGGTAGCTCCGTCAGGGCGCTAGCAAACCCCTGTAATAAAAATATTAACCGATTATTTTTAACGATTAAACATCAAGTCACATCCTTAGAGATCCACTGACAAGAAACCGACGACGAAACAGTTCGAAACAAAGAAGTGCCTGGAAACCGAGAAATCGCTTGTTAGAATCCCGGTCGGACCATGGATTTTTCGCTCTGCGCTGTACCTAGTATTCAGCTCTCAACAATGTGAGGAGTGGCCAGAATCGACATGTAGTTCGGATCACTCGCAAGGCTATAGGGTCCCTTTTCCTGTTTGGATAAGGGGGGAGATTAGGGTAACGCAAGCTGGCTGGATGGTGTCCAGTGAAAAGACCTATACCAGACCGTTGAGTCACTGTAAATTATCATAATTATTGGTTCAAATGGTTCAAATGGCTCTGAGCACTATGGGACTTAACATCTATGGTCATCAGTCCCCTAGAACTTAGAACTACTTAAACCTAACTAACCTAAGGACAGCACACAACACCCAGCCATCACGAGGCAGAGAAAATCCCTGACCCCGTCATAATTATTGTAATAATGATAATGATTATTATTAACTTCGTAAGCTCCATCAAGAGCATTTTCGCCGATGATGTTGTTGTGTAGAAAGATGGCTCTGAGCACTATGGGACTCAACTGCTCCCCTAGAACTTACAACTACTTAAACTAACCTAAGGACATCACACACATCCATGCCCGAGGCAGGATTCGAACCTGCGACCGCAGCGGTCGCGCGGTTCCAGACTGTAGCGCCTAGAATCTCTGGGCCACTTCGTCCGGCGAGTTTTGTAGAAAGAAGTAGCGAAATGTAGGAAGACCCGCAAAGGATCGACGCTTCGCGCAAGGTGAAAAAAAAGTAAGCTATTACGCATAAATAAGCAGAAAGACCCACTACTGCATGATTGCACGCTTGCAGAACAATCATTGGAAGCACTCATACCCCTTACATACCATGCAGTATGCATATAGACCGATTTAAAGTGTAACGACAACATAAAACTAAACGCAGGTAAGAGAAGCGCTAGAGATTCATTGGAAGAATCTTCAGGAAGTGTTGTCCAGCCACCAAGGAGGTAGCTTACAAAACCCTACTTCGACCAGTGTTTGAATATTAATCGTCTGGATTCAGTATCAGATAGGCCTGATAGAGAAAAACAATGAAGATACAAAGAAAAGAAGCTCATTTCGTCACACTTTGATTTAGCTAACGTGAAAGCATCGCAGAGAAGCACATCCAACTCCAACGGCAGATGCTACAAGACTTATCCATCGCCGTGTGGTTTAATGTCATCTTCCTGCTACGTACATCTCGCGAAAAGACAACGAAGGTAAAACCAGACAGATTCCTGTTCACACGAACGATTACCAACAGTCGTTTTTCCCGCGCCTCATTCGCGAGTGGTGCAAGTAAAGTGCAGGTAAAGTACCCTCCACCACATACCATAAGATGGTTTGTGAAATATGTGTACATGTAGAAGACTCAAGGCAACGGCCTTGCCGCAGTGTATACACCGGTTCCCGTGAGATCACCGAAGTTAAGCGCTGTCGGGCGTGGTCGGCGCTTCGATGGGTGACCATCCAGGCCGCCATGCACTGTTGCCATTTTTCGAGGTGCACTCAGCCTCGTGATGCCAATTGAGAAGCTACTCGACCGAATAGTAGCGGCTTCGGTCAAGAATACCATCATAACGACCGGGAGAGCGGCGTGATGACCACACGCCCCTCCTATCCGCATCCTCCACTGAGGATGACACAGCCATCGGATGGTCCCGGTAGGCCACTCGTGGCCTGAAGACGGAGCGCTAGAAGACTCAGTACCCCGCTTTGTCATCCACTTCCTGTAAACATCTTATTCAGCGATCCCTCTTAACAGTTTTTCTTCTGAAGATGGAAGGCATTTTTCCAGATTTATGTTAGTGGGGTGGATACAAGTCAGAGCAGTTCCATCTGGACTGTATTCTCCAGAGTCGATGCCTGGCGTGGCCATTCCTTCTGCCTGCCAAGGCGCTGGTTCTAGGCTGCCCGGCGGACCGGAACGGGCGACTTCTGGAGAGCTGGTCGCGATACCGACTCACTGTGTGCAGAGCACTCGCTCTGCCGTGCGACCGCAAGCTGCCCGCCGTGACTCAATAATCCGCCCCGACATTGCCGAAACGCCGCAGCGAGTAACACCTGGTCGCCTGGAATGTGCCTCGCTAATGTAGTGTAATGGATGGGTGGACCGCTACATATGCATGGCTCATTTCTGGAGCAGGCCACATCCCTATGCAGAGCGCTGGGCTCCGCGCATTATTTCCGTAACACCAGGCTCCGAGGATCGGCAAGTGGCAGGCTAGCAGTACAACAGCTGCTACGAGAAACGTATTCACGCTCCGTCTTCAGGCAACGAGTGGCCTACCGGGACCATCCGACCGCCGTGTCATCCTCAGTGGAGGATGCGGATAGGAGAAGCGTGGGGTCAGCACACTGCTCTCCTGGTCGTTATGATGGTATTCTTGACCGAAGCCGCTACTAATCGGTCGAGGAGCTCCTCAATTGGCATCACGAGGCTGGGTGCACCCCGAAAAATGGCAACAGCGCATGGCGGCCTGGATGGTCACCCATCCAAGTGCCGACCACGCCCGACAGCGCTTAACTTTGGTGATCTCACGGGAACCGGTGTAACCACTGCGGCAAGGCCGTTGCCTGCGAAAACGTATTCGGAGAAAGAAATAAGTTACATAGTACACCCTCGACATATTCCTAAAATCATTTAAGTTATTATTTTTTATCAGTATGATGAAGCCAGATGCGAAAATCGATATTTCACGTCCCGTCGATGATATTCTCGTGAGGATGGGGAAGGAAATCTGCTGTGTGTTTTTCCAACGAACCAAGCCGGCATGTGCCTTTAAGTGATCTGAATGGTTGGAAGAGCATCTCAATAGGTGTCTTCCAAAATGTGTAACTCTTTCTACTGCGACAACTCGTCCGTTGTCTGTTCCCGAGGCGAACAGTCGAACATAACGTTACGAGTTCATGGATTCGTGAGGTTGTCTCCATATGCGTACACGTCCATCCACCCGATGCAATTTGAAACGAGACTCGTCCGACCAGGCAACAAATTTCCTGTCATCAAAAGTCCAATGTCGGTGTTGCTGGGCCCAGGCGAGGCGTAAATCTTTGTGTCATACAGTTCAAATGGCTCTGAGCACTATGTGACTTAACTTCTGAGGTCATCAGTCGCCTAGAGCTTAGAACTAATTAAACCTAACTAACCTAAGGACATCACACACATCCATTCCCGGGGCAGGATTCGAACCTGCGACCGTAGTGGTCGCTCGGTTGCAGACGGTAGCGCCTAGAACCGCACGGCCACTCCGGCCGGCGTGTCATGCAGTCATCACACGAGTGGGCCTTCGGCTCCGAAACTCCATATTTATGATGTTTCGTTGAATGATTCCCACGTTGACACTTGTTGATGGCGCAGCACTGAAACCTGCAGCAATTTGCGAAAGGGTTGGACTATTATCACGTTGAACGTTCTCTTCAGTCGTCTTAGGTCCCGCCCTTGCGGGATCTTTTTCCGTCCGCAGCGATGTGAGAGATTTGATGTTTTATCAGATTCCTGATAATCACGGTACACTCGTGAAATGGTCGTACGGGAAAATCCCCACTTCATCGGTACCTCGGAGATGCTGTGTTCCATCACTCGTGCGCCGACTACAACACTACGTTCAAATTCACTTAAATCCTGGTAACCTGCCATTGTAGCAGCAGTAACCGATCTAACAACTGCGCCAGACTCTTGCTGTCTTATATAGAAGGCCGACCGGGGTGGCGGAGCGGTTCTAGGCGCTGCAGTCTGGAACCGCGCGACCGCTACGGTCGCAGGTTCGAATCATGCCTCGGGCATGGATGTGTGTGGTGTCCTTAGGTTAGTTAGGTTTAAGTAGTTCTAAGTTCTAGGGGACTGATGACCTGAGAAGTTAAGTTCCATAGTGCACAGAGCCATTTGAACCATTGTTATATAGACGTTGCCGACCGCAGCGCCGTATTCTGCCTGTTTACATATCTCTGTATTTGAATGCGCATGCCTATACCAGCTTCTACGGCGTTTCAGTACATTAATGTTAATGGGATCGCGGTGTTAGCAGGCAGCGACACCAGTCAATAGACTACCGGCCCTAACGATGGGAACCCAGTATCAGTGAGCTAGGGCAAAGGTTAATTGTGTGTAGGTTCTTAAGTCTTATACAGGTGTGATGTTGCAGGTTCTGCAGTGCCTTTTGTAGCAAACTACAGTCAAGCGTCGGGTGACCGTGAGGCTAGAAGACTGACGCTGTCGTAGGAGTATTAGCGGCGGGAAACAGCGCTGCCCGGCGGCCTGGCTTCTAATATTAAATGGGAAGTGTCGGGGAGGCGCCGTAACCCAGTTCCTGGGCGCACGTCAGCGCCGGCGCCGCGGCGAGTGCGTTGACTCTGGGGGAACTCCTCGTGAGTAATGTTTACCGCCCCCCCCCCCTCTGCCGCCGCGGGGGAGGACGAACTCGGCCGGGCCGGCGGGTCGTCGACCTGCGCCAGCCGTGACTTCCACGTCCCGCGCAACGCGGCGCACGCCAGCGCGGCGGAAGTGAAGCCGTGCCGTGTAGCGTGGCACGCCGCGCGCCACACACCACACGCGGGCAGAGCCACGTGAGAGTGGATCCCACAGAACCGGAGTCGCCGCGGCTTTCGCCTTTACAGCGCCTCGCCTCACCTCGCGCTCCCATCTGATCAATTTCGCTGCTCACGAGCGTCTGCTCAACTGTGCTACGTATCTCGTGGCACGGTGACTTCCAAACCCGTGAATGGACGAACGGTACGAGCGCCAAACGCTTGCACCACAACTATCGTGCGCCATGTATTCCTGGCCCGGCGGGGTTAGGGATTTTCTCTGCCTCGTGATGTCCTTAGGTTAGTTGTTCTTAGGTTAGTTAGGTTTAAGTAGTTCTACGTTCTAGGGGACTGATGACCATAGATGTTAAGTCCCATAGTGCTCAGAGCCATTTGAACCATTTTATTCCTTGTTTGCACGACTGGCAGTTAAGGAGATACGTGATCCGTAACAATTCGCTATATGTATTTATTTGCTTTGATTGCAATATAAAGAAACATTTAGTCATCTGATTTCAAGTGAGTAATGGAAATGTCAAACGTTCTAAGTGCTGAATCTCATATCTGCCAGGAGAATAAAAAAACACATTGTATCTCTTTTTGTATGTAACTTATTTCTATACAAAAAATTGGGAACGTAGCATGAAACCGAGGAATTATGCTGCTCATCTCACCGCTGCAAACAAATAATGAGACACGTTAGAAAATAAATAATATATTACGAACGTTCTAGGTGCCATATCAGAAAAAAACTGACTGGTTCTAAGTCCCAGTAGGAAAGATTTGTTTCTGGTGCCTTTAATACTGACGAACTACTTTTCATTTGTGATAATACAAGTACATAAACGCACCAGTAATGTTTTAACTAGTATAACTATAGTCAACAAATACCATTTCCCATATCTTATCATATTTTTAAAAGAGAATAACAAAATGAAGTTCATGGAAAAAATCTCTCAGTATTGATTTCTGTTTCTTACACAGGTCCATTCTTGGGAGCGAAAGTTGTAGAGTTTACTGTAAAACTCCCACTGCTTTTGAGGAAGAAATGGTTTGTCTGCTCACCTCCTCACCTCTCGAGCGTTTTTTTTTTTTACTATTTTCGAAGCGCAATTTATCTCCACTACGAAGATGCTTTATTGATACGAGGAAATGCTAACACGCACTCTGATGATCACACAAATTGCGCATCGCACTTGGAACTCGGGAGGGAAGACCTACTTCGCACTGAGACCGAGCGCCATCTTGTAATGAATTTTGTATACATTTTGTCAATGGTTTAGCACTTGCAACAAAATACGGAGCACACACCCTAACTAAAAATGCGTTTTGTCAATAAATGGTACTGAGAAAGTTTGACATTTCTACACTTCAGTTGCTGAACAACCACCTTCTGATCTACGAAAACTGGAAGGAAACCATTATCAGCACGAGAAATCATACTGATGAAAATTCAGGATGTGACAATTTGATTTTTTAAGCAAGAAAGGATTGACGAGAAAAGAAGTCCACAAAGAAATACTTCTAACCAGAAAGAACAATTTAACGAAGCTTGTGCTAATGCATCTAGGAACACTTAAAGCGACCTTCGAGTAAGAAGAGCAGGGAAGAACGATGAGGGTTAAATGTCCCGTCGACGCCAGCGTCATTAGAGATGGAGCACAAGCTCTTACTGGGGAAGGATGGCGAAACTAATAATCTGTATCGTTTTCAAAGCGACTGTTTCCTTACTAAAGTCAAGCAGTTTCGGGAAAACACATAGTGGGAGAAACGTTGTTGGGAGAGGCAAAAATTATGAGTAAACAAAAATTTCGGCTCCAGAAGGTATGCAAAATAATTATCTGGCTGAATTTTGGGCGCTCTTATTGTTCTTTAATAGTTTTTGAAAAATAGAACTGCTATTATAATTACTAATGCAAAATGCACTTTTTTATTTGGTTTTGTTTCTCTGCATCTTTGTTCTATGTGTATCACTTAAAAAACATGATAAGCCGTTGACTGGTTCTCTACTTTATTGTTTTAGCCACGGAAATATAGAATGTACGCCCATGTTGCGGTAAGCTATTTATAGACTTGAATTTAAAACTATGCAACGTTTTGGTACATTTCACTGAATGATAGTAAAGTAGCGAGAAATAGTCGCCTTTATTGTTAAATAATAGAAGTCAACGAGGAAAAAAACTCTTTTAATGGATGTAGCCTATGCTTGGTATCTTACAAAACATGCGGGATCTTTCTGAGCACCAAAGACAGCGGTTCCAATCATACGAAAGCAGAAAGAAGGATTAGATTGGTTGGTTGGTTTCGGGGAGTGGGCATTTGCAAGAAGTAATTTAGGAAAATCATGGTAAACCTAAATCAGGATGAAACTTCCTGGCAGATTAAAACTGTGTTCCGGACCGAGACTCTAACTCGGGACCTTTGCCTTTCGCGGGCAAGTGCTCTACCGACTGAGCTACCCAAGCACGACTCACGCCCCGTCCTCACAGCTTTAATTTCGCTAGTACCACGTCCCCTACCTTCCAAACTTCACAGAAGCTCTCCTGAGAACCTTGCAGAACTGGCACTCCTGAAAGAAAGGATATTGCGGAGACATGGCTTAGCCACAGCCTGGGGGATGTTTCTAGAATGAATTTTTTTCACTCTACAGTGGAGTGTGCGTTGATATGAAACTTCGTGGGAGATTAAAACTGTGTGCCGGACCGAGACTCTAACTCGGTGTTCGAGTCTCGGTCCGAAACACAGTTTTAATCTGCCACGAAGTTTCATATCAGCGCACACTCCACTGTAGAGTGAAAATTTCATTCTAGACGTAAATCAGGATGGGCGAACGCGGATTTGAACCGTCGTCCTCCCGAATGCGAGTCCAGTGTGCTAACCATTGCGCCACCTCGTTCGATAAAGAAGGATTGGAGTTTATTTTCTTGTGCAGCATATCTACCATGGTGAAGGACGTTTCACAACTGTAGTACTGATTAGCACCAATTTCACTGTCATTTTAAATACGAAGAATGGTTACGGCACTCAAGGCGATTATTGAGTGGTTATAACGTGAAAACGTTTCTTAGGACATCTCTCAAATAGCACTGGATAACGCGGGCCTAGTATTTAAAATAAAAATAAAAGTGCAGTGCTGTCATTTTATTCCAAATTAGGATTTGGTCTACGTTGATAACGAGGTAATTGGAACCGAACTCCAATAGGGTAACGACTAGCGAGGGTTTCGGCCTTGTCTTTTTCAGACGAAGCGTTCCAACATTCGTCTAAGTCTCTTTAGCGGGACTACGAAAATTCTCAATCTGGATGACCGAGCCGGTATTCAAACCCTGCTCTTATCGTACTAGAGTCCATGGACTTGGCCACTACACCAACTCGCTCGTTACACAAACCACGCAACATAGACAGAAGAACGATCGGGACGATTTTCTCCTTATAGAGTTTACCAATTGAGATCGGCGTCCAGCTCCGAATCCGGCGTGGAGCGCCTCCCACGCGGAAAGCGAAGCGCTCGCTGCAAGGGCGGGTGAGTGACCCGCGTTGCGGCGATGGCACAGCAGGCGCCAGCCGCGCCGGGTACAGTTAGCGCGCCGGCCGCCATTAGGGTTTCCTCGCAGCTGCCGCACACGCCGAGGCCCGCCTCCAATTAGACGCGAAATCACATTAACCGCCGCCCTGCCGGGCATTAGCATACGGAATGACACTCCGTCCGCGCGTCAGCGGCGCCCCGGATACCACACGGTGAGAACTTGTTGGAAAAAGAAAAGGGCGAACGACAGCTTCGTGCGCCGGTCGGGGTGGCCAAGCGGTTCTAGGCGCTACAGTCTGGGACTGCTCGACCGCTACGGTCGCACGTTCGAATCCTGCCTCGGGCATGGATGTGTGTCACGTCCTTAGGTTAGTTAGGTTTAAGTAGTTCTAAGTTCTAGGGGACTGAGGACCTCAGATGGTAAGTCCCATAGTGCTCAGAGCCATTTGAATTTTTGCAAGGGATATTCTGCTAGTAAATGACAGTTGTAAATTATCTATCACTCTTGTAGCAAGAAGTGTGACAAAATTAATTAAATCTTTTATTATTTATATAATAAAGTGAACTAATATTTCATGTGTTCTAGTTTGATGAACCTCCTCCCGAAGCAATCAAAGAACCCACCGTTATGGCCAGACGAAGGTAATTTCGTGGCAACACTGTCTTTTTCAGAGACCCTACATTACTGATTGTGGCATGTTTTACAAGCTTTGACACCCAAATATCATCGTCATACCATCCATTTAATCATCCGTGGAACACAAGACAACTACAAATTACCGATCCAAGGAAAGAGACTTGACTTCTGTCATTGTCTTGCAACTGCTCTAAATGATTTTTCTGGGTAGTGTTCTTTCACGGTACCCATAATCTGTAACTCTTTCTCTTACGACTTGGGTGGCAGTCGAATAGATGTCGCAGGACATCACACACTGCTTTTACGAGAGTAATTCCAATCTAGCACCATCTTCGCTCTATCATGACGATTTACATTGGTCTAGTAAGCGAGTTTCCCTACAGAATTTTGGCGATCTTACATGATCACGGGAACACGGACTTTTCTTGGCAACAGTCGTTCGTTTCCTCCACAGTTCTTTGGCTACATTCCACTTTTGCAGCCGTAAAGAAATAGTGATTGATCGTTACTCTGGAACATCCTGAAAAAATGTTCAAATGTGTGTGAAATCTTATGGGACTTAACTGCTAAGGTCATCAGCCCCTAAGCTTACACACTACTTAACCTAAATTACCCTAAGTACAAACACACACACCCATGTCCGAGGGAGGACTCGAACCTCCGCCGGGACTAGCCGCCCAGTCCATGACTGCAGTCCCCTAGACCGCTCGGCTAATCCCGCGCGGCCGAACACATGCTTAATGCGTCTTGAGTACTACTGTAGGCAATCAGTAGGAAAGATTAAACAAGACTAACTAATAAGGTCGAAACGGGTTATAGTGTTGGTAACTGTATGATGCGCGTGGAATAGTAAATAAACTCTGTCACATGCTTGGCACTCTCTGCTTCCTCACAACAGACATTACGTCTAGAACCGTAAAATATTTGAGCTTTGTCTCCGTGTTACCTATGTGGCGTGCTGCCTGTAGTCACACGCAGAGCGACAGTATGTATTATATATCCTATCGCTCTCTGTGGGTCGACTAACTCGTTTTCTTTTTACCTTGGTCGCCAGTTGAGTTCCTAACTTACAGAAAGAAATAATTAAAGTTTTTTCCAACTTCGATGCTAAATAGCCTTCCAAGACTGGCGTCAACGGTTTGAAGGTGTGTAGTACATTTCTTAACGCTGCACAGTTATCAACGCAGCTACCAGTCTTTTCTCTCGGGAACTGCTACGAGATGTTGCTCAGAAGTGCGAGTAAGAATTCCTATCGTTCCAGCGGCCAAAGCGGCCTTCTGCCGACACTCGAGTCCCGGCGACCGGCAACCTGGAACGGCACGGGTACGGAAAAGCATTCGCTGTCGCGATCTGCTTCCTGGAACTGAATTTTTCCTGGAAGAGAGCGCATAGCGCGCTGCATTCCAGAAACTGGCTTGCTGGAGTGGTAGTTAGGACAGTCGCCACGGTCCACCCGCAGCGCTAGCGGCGGAAACGCTCTGATACGGAAAGGTTCCAGGGAACGCATTAGCTGAAATTCCGAAGAGAACGCTTCGAATTCTTAATCCGGCAGGATTCTCTCAGGTAGCCACGTGGACGAGATAGGGTTACTATAGCATTTCGAGTGAAGAGAAGCGTCTAAGTGACGCGTAATTCGAGAAAGAACTGTTTGCTTAACGTCTTGTCAACATCGTGATTAGTAGAGGCTGGAGCGGCGGATCAGATGGGTAAGGATGCAGAAGGAAATAGACAAACGTGCAGTTACTGATGGAATATTTCCGGCAGTCGTGTGTGGTGATTAAAAAAATGATTCAGAATGTCCGTATGTGGATTTGAATCATATACGTGAACACATAAACATAGCAACCATTGCACTGCTTCGCCGACACAGGAGATGCATCACTAGTTACGTTAGATAAAGACAATTGTAGGGATCGGCCTTTGTTTAAGTAGCGTAAAGTGAGACGTACAGTAGTTAGACACTGGGCTCGCATTCGGGAAGGACGGAACTCAACTCTCCGTCCGGTTAACCAGATTTATATTTTCCGAGGATTTGTCCCTATTAATCTAGTCGTCGACAAGACACCAAAGCCCTAGTCTTCCTTCTGTTTTCAGTAGAGATAAGGAAAGAGAAACAACGAGAAACGTCCATCCATTCTTTTACCTAATGCATTAAGCATTCGGCCACAAGATACTACTTCGTAACTTCTACCTAGAGGCTGTCGGTCTTGTACTGTTCAATAGGATGCTTTATTCGGTTCTTCTGTGCCAGGATTTTTTTATTTAACTTTACTTCTCAGCATGCTCATCCTCGTCTTAGAGACGTTTGTCGGATCTAGCATCTTACTTTACCATGCTTTGTGCTTCAAGTGGTTCAAGTCACACAAGCAGGGAAAATGAAATCCACAGTAGGCTGTTGAAGGGAACCTTTCTTGCACTATCCGGGATTGATTTGAGGAGAAAAATCTGTATTTGCACGTCCAAAAGGGAATTTCAACCCTTTTATTCCCGAAGAATACGAACTTGTGTGGTACAAAATTGTGCCTCAGGTATCCCAACCAAACATGGCCTCCCTTCTCTGTATCTCATAGTTGGACAGCCATTTTCATGAATTCTCACTCTGCTGCAAAGTACGCTCTGATCTGAAACTCCCTGGTAGATTAAAACTGTATGCCGGACCAGGACTCGAAGTTGCGATCTTTGCCTTTCGTGGACAGTGCTTTCAGCAACCCTTTTTTTTCATTTCCTTATCTCTCACCAAAAATGATGCCCTCTATGGCTAGGTTCTCACGCTATATCCCTCCTCTGTGTTTTGTAAGGCACTGACGTGTAATACTCCTTTTCGAGGTAATATAACAGCTATGATTCCTCTTCGAAACAACTTTATATTTTATCCGTCTCCGTAGCTGCGAGGTCAACACGGCAGATTGCTAACCGAAGAGACCCGGGTTCGATTCCCAGACGGGTTGGGGACTTTCTCCACTCGTGGACTGGGTGTTGTGGTTTTCTTAACTTCGTATCATCAAGACTGACACCTTAAAACACACTTTTGTATCGTCTTTCCACTACTGAGCTGGCATTATTGGTTCGAAGCAGAAGCCAACAAATAAAAAAAAAAAGCTTTATATTTTAACATCTCTCGCGGACTGAGCTATCCAAGCATGTTCATGATCCACTCTCGCCGCTTTACTTCCTCCAGTTCCTCTTCTCCTACCCGCAACTGCCCGCGAATGGCTCCGCCCAGTTCGGTCCAATACAGTTTTAATATATGCTCGACATTATCAAGTTAGTAGGTGATCTAATTAATGTAGAAACAGAAGGTGAACTTCAAACAGCCAATATCGCTATCGCACAGCATTGATTGTGATGACCTGTTTCAGCAAACTACGATGCCATCATCAGATCTTGTCCAGTACAGTTTGGTGAAACTTGATCAAATGTATATTATATCGTCTCGTATCACAGAAGGATACTTCATGAACACGAGAACAATAGTATATCAGCAAGTCAAATATAACTGTTACATAAAACAACGTTCATATTGCATTGGTTATACAATCTCATTTTCGTACGTTGGCAGAATGAGTCTTCATTCATATTGCACTGATTACACAATGTCATGTTCGTACATTAGCAGAAGGAGTCTTCATCTGTTAATGTAAAAACATGATTAGTGCAATATGTACGTTGTTTTATCTAATAGTTATTTTATGATTCACTTGCTGATATACTATTGTTCTCATGGAAAAAATGGAGGCCGGCCGGTGTGGTCGAGCGGTTCTAGGCGCTTCAGTCTGGAACCGTGGGACTGCTGCGGTGGCAGGTTCGAATCCTGCCTCGGGCATGGATGTGTGTGATGTCCTTAGGTTAGGTTTAAGTAATTCTAAGTTCTAGGGGACTGATGACATCAGATGTTTAGTCCCATAGTGCTCAGAAGCATTTGAAACAGTTTGAAAAAATGAAAATTTGTAGTAAGTTCCTATGAGACCAAACTGCTGAGGTCATCGGTCCCTAGGCTTACTCACTACTTAATCTAACTTAAACTAACGCTAAGGACAACTGACACACATCCATGGCCAAGGGAGGACTCGAATCTGCCTGCCGAAATGGCCGAGCGGCTCTAGGCGCTACAGTCTGGAACCGCGTGACCGCTACCGTCGCAGGTTCGAATCCTGCCTCGGGCATGGATGTGTGTGATGTCCTTAGGTTAGTTAGGTTTAAGTAGTTCTAAGTTCTAGGGGAGTGATGACCTCAGCTGTTTAGTCCCATAGTACTCAGAGCCATTTGAACCATTTTGTTGACTCGAATCTCCGACGGGGGAGCCGCGCGAACTGTGACAAGGCGCCCCTGACAGCGCGGCTTGATCTCATGTCCATGAAGTACCGTTCTATGGTAGGACACGCTATTATATCCACTTTGACGACGTTCAGTGAAATGTTCTGCAGATCTGATAATGGAAATGTATCTTGCTGAAACCGGGCACTACAATAAATACTGTGCAATACAGATTTTGACCGAGCGAGGTGGCGCAGTGGTTAGACACTGGACTCGCATTCGGGAGGACGACGGTTCAATCCCGCGTCCGGCCATCCTGCTTTAGGTTTCCGTGATTTCCCTAAATCACTCCAGGCAAATGCCGGGATGGTTCCTCTGAAAGGGCACGGCCGACTTCCTTCCCCGTCCTTCCCTAATCCGATGATACCGATGACCTCGCTGTCTGGTCTCCTTCCCCATACAACCCAATCCCAACCCAATACAGATGGCTGTTGGAAGTTGTACTCCAGTTTCTATTTAGTTTTGGTCTGCCAGAAAGTTCCAATCTACTTTTTCCTTAAATTTTGATGTGGAACTGATTGGAGACGACCTCATACACCGGCAGGTAAATTTATTCCTGTCTGTTTCCGTAATGAATGGAGCTGTAAAGAACCGAATTGTGTTAGGTCATACGGTTGATCGTGATATGTGTCGGGTTCATGGCATCGTTTTCGTGTCCATTTTCCTTAATAAAACCGTTTTGAAATGAGTCACGTGACCTTTCTTCCTGTTAGCGGCGTCGATTCTAGCGGGCGGTCGTGGAACACGCCGAAGAGGACGTCACTGGCCTGCACGCTGCTGGCTGACGTCATCGTGTTTCCCCCTCGCTGACACTTCCGGGGACTGGCCGTGACACTGGCGCCGCAGAATCTGGGCGCGCGATGACTCCGGGAGTCATCCGCCGGGTTCCGAGGAGCGCAGGGGGAAACGGCCGGCCGCCCTTCCCCTTCCAGGACGGGGTCAAGGGCAGCAGTGGCGGAGGGGCGGGGTGCGCCGCGGCCGCTGCCACTGCTGCATTCCGCATGCGGCGCGGGTCCGCCGCCTCGCCGCTGCAGCGCTGCAACGGGAAACCGGCGCACCTGCCGGCGGCAGCCGGCGCACGACACCCACGCCGCTGCGCCGCGGTCGTTCACTGCCGCCGCGCTCGCCGTATATAGCCCGAGCACGCGGCCGAGCTTGTGTGACGGAAAAACACTGCATCGTAGCGGACACTAGCTCAGTCCCCTTCGTCAGGATTAAAAGTTTAAAGGAGAAAAATTCACACTTTTCTTCTTCTTCTTTCGCTTACGCCATAGTCCCGCAGCGATCGCAGGGTCGACGTGGTTACAACGGATTTGGCAGTGTTAGTGTGAGGGATGGCCGGATGCCCTTCCTGCCACCACCCCGTACCCCCCAGGGCGGAATCAGTGTACCCCAACTGTCTGCGTCTAGTGTAAATCGTGAAATAATGCGGACGTGTTGCAAAAGTCTGCGACGCGTGTAACTGAGGCGGAACGTGGGGACCAGCCCAGTATTCACCTGGCGGGATGTGGAAAACCGCCTAAAACCCACATCCAGGCTGGCCACGTCGTTAATCCGCCGGGCGGCTGCTCCCGGCGGAGGTTCGAGTCCTCCCTCGGGCATGGATGTGTGTGTTTGTCCTTAGGATAATTTAGGTTAAGTAGAGTGTTAGCTTAGGGACTGATGGCTTTAGCAGTTAAGTCCCGTAAGAAAAAAAAAAAAAAAAAAGAATTCGCCGGGCGGCTTCGATCCGGGGCTGGCGCGCCTACCCGAGTTCAGGAAGCAGCGAGTTAGCGCGCTCGGCTACCCTGGCGGGTTGAGAAAAATTCAGACTGAGGTGACGAAAGTCATGGGATACCGATATGCCCATATACAGATAGAGCTAGTATCACGTTCACAAGGTATAAAAGGACAGCGCACTGTCATTTGTACTCAGCTCATACGCGTGAAATGGTCTCCGAAGTGCTTACGACAGCAAGACGGTAATTAACAGGCTTTGAACGCGGAATTGGACACTCCATTTCGGAACGCGTTGGGGAATATTCCGAGATCCAGAGTATCAAGAATGTTCCAAGAATACCAAATTTCAGGCGTTACCTCTCACCACGGACAACGCAGTCGCCGACGGCCTTTACTTAACGACCGAGAGCAGCGGCGATTGCGAAGAGTTGTCAGTCCTTACAGACAAGCAACATAGCGTGAAATAACTGCAGAAAGCAATCTTAGACGTACGGCGAACTTATCCATTAAGACAGAGCAGCCAAATTTGGCGTTAATGGGCTATGGCAGAAGACTATCAACGCGACTGTCTTGATAACAGCACGGCATCGCACGCAGTGCCTCTCCTGGGATCATAACAATATTCGTTGGAACCTGGACGACAAGAAAACCGTGGCTTGGTCAGGCGAGTACCGATTTCAGTTGGTAAGAGCTGATATTATGATTCGAGTGTGGCGCAGACCCCACGAAGCCACGAACCCAAGCTGTCAACAAGGCACAATGCGAGCTGGTGGCGGCTCCATAACGACGTGGGCCATATTTAAATGGAATGGACTAGGTCTTCTGGTGCAACTGTACAGATCATTGACTGGACTCGTCATGTTCGGCTGCTTGGGGACCATTTGGAGCCATTCACGTCCGTCATATTCCCAAACAATGCAGGGAACTTCCCACGACTTGTTGAGTCGATGCCTCGTCGAGTTGCTTCACTACGCGGGGCAAAACGATGTCCGACAGTGTTTTGAGGCATCCCACGTCTTTTGCCACCTCACAGCAGTCACCCCCTAAGAAGTGCTTACTGGTCGCTTTGGAGGGTATAACTGCTACTACCAAGCTGTCATGCCACACACACACACACACACACACACACACACACACACACACACTTGTGTATGAAGGACGAAATGATCATACAACCGTGTGTAGCCGGCCGGTGTGTCCAAGCGGTTCTAGGCGCTCTTCAGTCTGGAACCGCGCTACCGCTACGGTCGCTGGTTCGAATCCTGTCTCGGGCATGGATGTGTGATGTCATTAGGTTAGTTAGGTTTAAGTAGTTCTAAGTTCTAGGGGACTGATGACCTCAGATGCTAAGTCCCATAGTGCTCAGAGCCATTTGAACCTAACGTGTGTAAATGTCAAAAAGCCCGTCTTTGCCGTTTTTCAACTCTCGCTTCACACTGTCTTGCATGTCAGTTATGTCGTCAAAGCGTGGACCATTCATTAAAATTTCTGCATTTAATTTTTATTTATTTTTTCATTTTTGGCAGAACTAGATCTAACGCTGGTCACTTTGATGCCCCATTTACCCATTTTCCACTCTTCGTTTGGCAATGAAAAATGGGACAATAATTCAGTCTGTAATTTTCAGCCAAACAGTTAATTAAGTTTCTGGGAATTATTCTGATTAGTTTCAAGCAATTCAGTATTTTATTTTTTTATACAAAATTAGGAATTGCGCTGGTCAGTTTGGTACCCCGTTCCTCACTCTTCGTTTCGCTGTGAAGTTTAGTCAAAATATTTCCCTCAAGTCTCTAATGAAGTTTTAATTTTTTAGCTAACGTTGGTACTTTAAAGCAATTACATCCTTCTTCGCAAAGCTAGTCCTCACGCTGATCAGTTTGACGCCTCGGTTGTAAATTTCCCACTCTTCGTTTTTTTTTCTTTTTTGCGCCCCTCATTCTTTAGACCAAAAGAAAGAAGAAAGAGGATCTGTCACTGAAGACACATAACGTGTGTGCCGCTTATAGCGAGCGAGAGTGCGCGGCGGAGGCTGGATGCGCCGCAGCGGGGCATGCAGATGGGCTGACCTGGAACGACGGCGAGTGTGAGGCGCTACCCACTGGCTGGCGGGCGGCGCGAGTCCGACCCCGCAGCCCAGTTTACGCGGGCCTCGCCACACCAGACACCAGCGTCAGCCACTTTCGGTTACCGCCTCCTCAGCAGGCCGACCCCCGCTGACAGCGCAACGTTTACCCCGTCGTTTGTAAACAGTAACCCAGCTGTCTCTGTGACATTGACATGTTTGTGGGCAGACCCAGCTGACTCTTGTGTTACTACGGTTTATAGTCCCTTGTAGGTCACTGTGTTAGCAGCAAAACGAATCGTAGTGCTTGAGTACAAATACGTGATCTGAAAGTTACGTCACGTTTTTAAGAATAACAAGAAGTGGATCCACTTCCTACTCCCTTATGCCTCTAATAATACAACCTTCGTTAGACAGTTAATCATTAATCTTCCTTCCTTTCTTTTCTTCCTACTTCTTTGCAACATTTGTACATGAGTTAAGGACTCCCAGCTGTTGCAGTAAAATGAAATTTCGACTTACGTGTGAAATCGATAAAAAAGTTCTTTTTTTTTTTTTTTTTTTTTTTTTTTTTTTTTCAATGCGCTGCTTCTGATGTGAAAAAGGAATTCTAAAGAGCTACGAAGCAGAGGAAAATTAAATTAAAAACTAGACGTCAGTTAAAAATCTTATCAAACGAATATGCACAATGTGTTGTGGTTTTTACAAACAGTGCCGTTCTCAAATTAAAATTTTCGACAGAGTAATGAATCAGATTGACTCATTTCTAGAAAAGCAATGACTACTTCATGCGACCTATACGAATTCCTTTTTCTGAAAAATTAAGCCCAGTAGGATAAAATGAAAGTGTCAATCTTGCATATCGATTACAAATGTATGACCCGCTACTGTGTAACTTTTCATAACGATGGGGACATGGGAACTGAAAATAGGACTACATATCGCTTGCCCTATTTCTAAAAATGTATTGATGTAGGAACGATCAGTTTCCCTTCTGCCCCACCCACCCCCCACGTCCACCTATCAATGGAAAATGAGATTTTCACACGATCTTGGAGTTCCATTCGAAATCTCCCGGAATATCTCCATCAAGTACTCTTGCAAGTGGGTCTTCCACCGCAGAGTATGCCAGTAAACCCAATATCGCTTAAGCAGGATTTTATATAGGGCAGAACCGATTTCATGGAAGGAAGGAAGGAAGGAAGATTAGAATGTAACGTCCCGTCGCCTTCGAGGTCATTAGAGAACAACTACATGCTCGGGTTATATCAAGGAGCGGGAATGAGATCCGCCATGTCCTTTCCGAGTAAACCACTTCGGCGTTTACGTGGAATGATTTTGGGAAACATGGAGAACGTAAATCTGGATGACCGGACGCGGATCTGAACCCTCGTCCTCGCAAATGCAAGTCCGGTATGCTAACCATTGCGCCACCTGGCTCGGTAATCTCTGGCTGGAAAGACGGTTATCCTCCGATCGACGATACTCGGTGGTGGTTGGAACTGAAAATTAGAAATTAAAATAAAATAAAACCTTTGAACTCTTCCAAGCGACTGTGTTAGCGATAGATTCGTAGGTCAACCTTCCTACCTATTATGGATGACCGAGCGGAATGAAAGATGAAAAAAATAAACTTTGATGTCATTTTCCACTTGTGCCAGTCCTTTCGTCTGTGCACCTCTACAAGATCAAAATATTCAATATGTATTCCAAGGATGTTTTCCTCTGCAGTTTCCTTAATAGATCGTCCTGAGCCGTTCATAGAAACTAAAGACAGCTCGTCGTCTCGTCGTAGCGTTCTCTCTTCCCGAGCACGGGGTCCCGGGTTCGATTCCCGGCGAGGTCAGGGATTTTCCCCTGCCTCGAGATGACTGGATGTCGTTGTGTCGTCTTCATCATCATCATTCATTCCCATTACGGTCGGAGGAAGGCAACGGCAAACCACCTCCACTAGGACCTTGCCTTGTACGGCAGTGCGGGTCTCCCACATCGTCCCCTACGCTCTGTTACGGGGTATGGGACTTCATCATCATCACTATCAAAGACCTCGTGTTGGAAAGTGTCCTTTCCCAGCAGAGAATCAATCAGTAAAGCTGCACACTGCTCACCACCTCCAACTATCCTGAGAAAAATTACTCCACTATGGGGATGGCGCGCGAAAGGAGAAGAAACAAGTCAGCAGCTACAAAAACCGCCAAACAGTGCCCTAGAAGACCAACGAAAGGGCCACCTAAGCACATACAAGTAACTATAGATGCCACATCCGACATGGACAGACCTACTTACTTTTCTCGACTAAAGTTTCAGTCGATTCCAGTGGTAGCCAGGTGTCTCTCTAGGCACTTGGCGAGAATTCTTATGCAGCAGCTCTACGGCCGATCTCTGGTGCCAGTGTTCGGCCGTCACCCTAACGCAAGCGATTGGACAAACCAGACGTAGCTCCATCCAGCGGACGTCATACTACCTGCTCTGTAAATGGGTTGCGCCGACAGTTTCCCTAGCAAAACAGTGTCCAACTGCCGCCGCCATACATTCCCTACGACGACAGAGCTACAGCCTACGACGTAACCACGCTGTTGGGCATCACACCAGACGATGGTCTATGCCGGATTGTCAGTACGTGAGCTTCCGAGCCTCGCGATGGTCCGTAGGTTTCCGCAGTAGACGCGCCAACCTCGCGATTCCCAGAGCGGTGGAGCGAGCTGTTGTGGTGCTGTGCAGACCCTCACAAACAACGACGTTTGCAAAGTGGATCAAGAAAAGTGACTGCGACGGGAGCGGGAAGCGGCTGGCCGCGGCGCGCCGCCCCGGCAGGGCTGACCGCGTTCACCGGCCTCGCCGCTGCTGCTTCTCCTCCTCTCCTCTCCTCTGGTCTGGTCTGCGATAACGGGACGCTGCCGGCAGGTCGTTGACTCGGCCACGGCCGGGGCTCTCGCTGCAGACGCAGCGCCACGCCGTGGGAAGTGCCCGCCCCGGCACGACACGCCGTGACTGGCATTTCCGCACCCGCCGTCCGCGGTTCGACTCCCGTGCGGCGCACTCGCGTGCTCCTCCCCTCAGCCGCCATGTGTGTAGTACAAACATCCCTCCTCGTACTTGACCCTTCTCGTACAAACTTTACCATCGGACGCAAACACCGCTGCGACCATTTCTCAAACAATAGCTCAGTTACAATTCCCTTTTCACGTGAAAACTGTAAGTAGGCTGTATAGGTGTTTATGTTGGTAACGTCACGTAGCGCTCTGTATGAAAATCACTGACTGTGCTGTGTGCAGTCTGTGGCTAGTTTGCGTTGTTGCAATATTCTAGTGTTGGGCAGTTGGATGTGAACAGCGCGTAGCGTTGCGCAGTTGGAGGTGAGCCGCCAGCAGTGGTGGATGTGGGGCGAGAGATGGCGCAGTTTTGAGAGCGGATGATCTGGACGTGTGTCCATCAGAGACAGCAAATTTGTAAGACTGGATGTCATGAACTTATATATATATATATATATAACTTTTGAACACTATTAAGGTAAATACATTGTTTGTTCTTCATCAAAAATCTTTCATTTGCTAACTATGCCTATCAGTAGTTAGTCACTTCAGCAGTTAGAATCTTTTATTTAGCTGGCAGTATTGGCGCTCGCTGTATTGCAGTAGTTGGAGTAACGAAGATTTTTGCGAGGTAAGTGATTCATGAAAGGTATAGGTTATTGTTAGTCAGGGCCATTCTTTTGTAGGGATTATTGAAAGTCAGATTGCGTTGCGCTAAAAATATTGTGTGTCAGTTTAGCGATGATCAGAATAAGTAAAGAGAGAAATGTCTGAGTACGTTCAGTTTTGCTCAGCTGTATGAAAATCAAATAACGTAAGGGGTTTATCAGCGCAGTAATTCACTGATTTTTCTAAGGGGACGTTACAATACGTCTATCCGCTCGTCGGCCGAATTTTATTGTGTGACTGAATACCGTCAGATTTTAAACGCTAATATCTACGACACTAACAATGTGCAAACAGTGATTGAGCTCGCTAGGCACTCCACACTACAGATGCGGACTCGACAAACAAATTTCACATATGACGTTAACAACAAATCCGTAAGAGACCCAGACAAATGGGAATACCTGAACACAGCCACTGATAATACGTCATGTGCACTCTGTGCCGAATACACAGAAAGAAGACAGGCAGACGTACCAGACAGGCAGTTACCCGAGATGAACCCGACCCGTGGCAACTATTTTATAAATAATATGGGGAGACATCGGGATCGTGTGGAGGATGTGTAAGGGCTTCCCAGCGAAACTTCTGCAGCGTTGTCGAAACAGTCTTAGCAACACGTGGGCCCTGCCGCGTCCTCCATACAGTTCTGATCCCTCCCCTTGCGATACCCGTATTTTTGGAGCCCTGAAGAAGACATTCGTTGCCATTGGTCTGCTTCGGACGAAGAGGTACACGCCTGCGTTCAATGACTGTTCCGTAGACACCCGCAAACATTTTTCCATGAAGGCATTGACCGCCTTGTCTCACAGTGGGATAAATGTATTGACAGTTACGGCAATTAGTTTTGAAATAATAGACAGTCTACTTACTTTTTAGGGTTTTGTACCTCAATCGGTAAAAAGAAACCCTTATAGGGTCACTTTCTTGTTCGTCTGTCAGTCTGTCTGTCTGTCTTACGATTGTTAAGAACCCTTCCTTAAGAAGTGCTAGACGTATCAGGTTGACATTCATGTCACTTACTAAGGTCTTATTTCCGAAGGCCATGTTAAAAAAGAAAAAGAAAAGAAAAGCTTCTACGTTAATGCAGTCAAAAGATACGACCATTTATGTCACATATTTTTATACTCGCAAATTTACTGATCAAAACTGTAGGGTCTTCCCGTTGACACAGAATCACAAAATTTGGCAGGAAGCAGGTTTCCACTGTAAGAGTAAAATCCGATTATAGTCCATTTGTAATTATAACACATGAAACAATTTTTTGTCATTTTTTATCCGACTGTCTGTCTGTCCCGTATTAACACCTCTTTTACTCAGGAACGGACGGACCTATGAAGTTGAAATTTAGCTGGCCGTTGTGGCCGAACGGTTCAAGACGCTTCAGTCCGAAACCGCGCTGCTGCTACGGTCGGAGGTTCGAATCCTGCCTCGGGCAAGGGTGTGTGTGATGTCCTTAGGTTAGGTTAGGTTTAAGTAGTTCTAAGTCTAGGGGACTGATGACATCAGATGTTAAGTCCCATAGTGCTTAGAGCCATTTGAACCATTTGAAGTTGAAATTTATGTCACACACTTAGGTCTATGGTCCCCCCGCAGTATAGCAAATTTAAGCTTCCAACTCAATGCAAAATAAGGATACGTCATATATTGCTATACTCGCGATCTCACCCATCAGTACCTGTAGGGTACTTCCTGCCGACATATAACTTTGAAATTTGGTAGGGAGCAAGGTTCCACTGTACACGTAAAGTAAAATATCCGACAATTATTAATTTGTAATTATGTCAGACGAAAAAAAATATTTTATGGTTATGTTATCCAACTGTCTGTCTCTTCGTCTGTTAAGAACCCATTTTGTTAGGAACGGGTAGAGTTATCAAGCTCAAATTTACGTCACATGCTAAAGTCTACCGTTCCTTGGGCGGTGTAAAAAATTTAAGCTTCTACGTCAGTCCAAGCAAAAGATACGGACATTCGTGTCACATACTTTGGTATTTTTTCGGTATCGATATCTATAAGAGGCAAAAGTCGTCATAATTCTCGATTCCCGGGATGGATGAACCCTCTAAACAATTAAGTTCGTACGGAAACCTCGGTGCGCGAGTTCTACTCCCAGTTTTCCGGATTTTTTTTCTCCTCATCTGTCACGTTTTCGCAAAAGGCCTTGCCGCAGTGGTAACACCAGCTCCGGTCAGATCACCGAAGTGCTGTCGGGCTTGGTTAGCACATGGGTGGGTGACAGTCCGGTCTGCCGAGAGCTGTTGGCAAGCGGGGTGCAGTCAGCCCTTGAGAGACCAATTGAAGAGCTATTTGATTGGGAAGTAGTGGCACCAGTCACGAAAACTGACAACGGCCGTGAGAGCGGTGTGCTGACCACATGCCGCTCCATGTCAGCATCCGGTGACGCCTGTGGACTGAGGATGACACGGCGGTCGGTCGGTGCTGTTGGGTCTTCAAGGCCTGTTCGGACAGAGTGTTTAGTTTTTCCGTCAAGTTTTTATTTTACTGCCCCTTATACTTCAACGAACTGATTAGACCGATTGCACACCTGGGAATCGGCTAAATACGAGAAACAATTGCGCCCAAGAGAGTGCGGAAGACTCGTGTGGAGGAGGCATCTTCCGGGTGTGAGCGTCCCCGGAGATTCCATTAGGCAGGGCAACTGGAACGATGGCTGGGCTGGTGCTGACACGGCCCGTTAGCGCACCACCGCCGCTATCAGCTTTCAGCCTCGGCCCAGCTCGGCCGATCCATCACCGGCGCCCGGCCGGCTTTTGTCTCGTGTCTAGCGACCCGGCGCCGAATTAACCCCCCCCCCCCCCCACCCGCACTCACGTGTGTCTGAACACCCGGAATGCTCCTGCTGCGTACATTGACCTCTCACTAACTACTGGCACACGTCTCCAAAACAAAACCCACGTTGACTGATGGTACTGCAGTGGTGTGTCGTCGACGAGACGTTACAATCTAATGTTCTTTTTTTCGCTTGTACGATTTGGTTTGGACTGAGGTCTGTTACTTCACGATATCCGTCAGAGCACTGATGTTAAACGCTGTCCGACTTGGCCAGCATGTGGATGGGTGACCGGCTGGGTCTACCCAGCGCTGTTGGCAAGCGGGATGCATTCAGCTCTTGTGAGGCCAATTGAGGAACTATTTGATTGCGAAGTAGCGGCTCCGGCCACGAAAACTGACAACGGCTGGGAGATCGGTGTATAGGCCTCATGCCCGTCCATACTCGCGTCCAGGACGCCTGTCGGGTGAGGGTGAAATTGCAGTCGGTGGGTACCGTTGGGCCTTCCGAAGCCTGTTCGGACGTAGTTTGGTTTTAGTTAATTCACGATCAGTTTGGATTCAGGAAAGATAAAGACACAGGAGAGGTAGCACTGACGTAACGCCTGATAACAGAAGCAAGTTTTAAGAAAAATTAAGAAACTTTCGAATAATTTATCGAGTCTGAAACAGCATTCGACAATGTAAAATGATGCACGATATTCGACATTCTGTGGAAAGTAGGTCTACGCTATAGGGTAAGACGGCTTATTTTAGAATAAATACGAGGGTACCAACAACAAAGTGCTCAGATTAGAAAAAGTGTAAGACAAGGATGCAGTCTTTCGCACCTACTGTTCAATCTATACATCGAAGCAGTGACAGAAACAAAACAAAAGTTCAAGAGTGGGATTAAAATTTCAGGCGAAAGGATGTCGATGATAAGATTCAAAAATGGCTCTGAGCACTATAGAACTTAGAAACTACTTAAATCTAACTAACCTAAGGACATCACACAAATCCATGCCCGAGGCAGGATTCGATCCTGCGACCGTGGCGGTCGCGCGGTTCCGGACTGAAGCTCCTAGAACCGTTCGGCCACCAGCGGCCGGCTGATAAGATTCGCTGATGACATTACTATCCTCAGCGAATGCGGGGAAGAATTAAAGGACATACTGAATGGAATGATCAATCTAATGAGTACACACTATGAGGTGACAGTAAACCGAAGAAAGACGAAAGTAGTGAGGAGTAGCTGAAATAGGAATAGCGTGAAACTTATCAAATTTGGAGCCCACTAAGTAGACGAATTTGATAAATTCTGCTTCCTTGGACAGTCGGATAACATGACGAAGGAAGGAAGACATAAAAAGCAGACCAGCACCGGCAAAGAGTGCATTCCTGGCTAAGTGAAGTCTGCTTGTATCAAACCTAGGTCTTAATTTGAGGAGGAAATATCTGTGTGTCTGTAGCGCAGCGTTGTATGGTAGTGAATCATGGACTCTGCGAAAACCTTAAAAGAAGACGTTTGAGATGTGGTGCTATAGAAGGATGCTAAAAATAAAGCGGACTGATAAGGAAAGGGATGAGGAGGTTTTCTGCACAATTAGTGAAGAAAGTAACATGTCCGAAATGCTGACAAAAATAAGGGACAGGATGACGAAAGGTACAGTAGTTAGCTGGTATTTGCCATGAGAGGGGATGGGGGGAAGGTGGTGGCCAAGGCAGGTTACCTCTATCTACGACGCCACACCCCGACAAATTTCACCGTCGCTGACTGACACATACGGGGGCATAAATTTGGAGCAACGCGGCCGTGCTCAGAGGAGCACAAAATTTCTTCGCGGAACGGGCGGCAGAGATGGGCAGCTACGTCAGAGCACGTGAATCAGTCGGCAGCATCTCTCGTAATTGTCCCTTCCTGGCAACCGCCCTGCATGTGGGTCACCGCGATTACGTGGCGGCCTGACTCACTCACTACTCACTACTACAGCATCTCGGCGAGGTCGCTCACCCCGCTGTGGCTATATACCAGCAACAAAAATGTTAGATAGCTATACAGGTTTTTAAATGATCATTTTAAAATTCAAAACACTCTGAATACGGAATAGATGTATAGCTTCAGCAACTGTTAACACTTAGAGCGGTACTTACGTTGCCGATGAGCCGACAGTCGATGGAAATGTAAAATATTTATTACTTACCAACTGAAGCGTGGCGATGTTGGAAGACGATGTTCAATCCGCATACAGTATGCAACCCTCAATGTTGTAGCTGGCCTTCATAAAACGTGCGCGAGATTTTCATATCCTCTAGCTCGATACACGCAATCTATTAGTCCTACAGAAAAAAATGAACAGGACCTTTTCGTAGGAAGTTTAATGTAGTTGAATTTTGTACTTGGATATGTTTTCGCAGGAGGTTGTAGTTTTCGAATTATTCAAGAAAATCGTACGAAAGTGACCTTCAAACGCATCTCCCAGTCCCACACACAGCCCCCTTCGCTCAGGATTTCTAGTACGTTGTGCGTAGGCACTCCCTGCTGACACTATACAAATATTTCCGACTGCACGAATTATTTCTCACATTCGGCCGTTTTTGGTCTTCATTGGCTGCACTTACAAAACGTAAAATTGACGTTTGTGTACATTTTACCTAACAATTTTGTGAATTTTAACAGCATAAAATAAACACTTGTATCGTTGTATTCGTCAGGCCTTCTGACTACGAAACCACTGTGATTGTAGGGATTAAGTTAGGTCAGAATTGTCAACGTAATTAGTTTTGGCGTAACGTTTACAAAAGTCATTTTTCGTTCATTACCCTCATGGGCACGTTTAAATTAATAATGTTAACGAAGTAGCTGACTGTGCTGGTGCCGTAATAGCCCAATATATAGAGAGCAAAAAAATGTCTAATCTCTACCATAAACTATAAAATTAATTATGGTAACATCTGAGATATCATTATAATATCGTATCACGTATGAACGCATTTTGTTTACGAGATACTCCGTGAGCGACAGCGCTTGAGTATGTGAGGATTTTAATTCCGACGGCTCGCTTCAATAGGTAAGAGAACATTTCCTATCTCCCGAGAATTTATTCGCAGTCCTTACTGACCATTCGTCATTGCACCCAAATACGCTATTCAGTAGTAACTGTACTTACTTTCGGGGCTATATTTCCGTTGAAGTCAAGCAGAATATATTTTTTGTCTGCGGTTTTACGACACCCAATTTTTATCGAAGTGCACTACGAGAGTACCGTCCTCAGCACGCAGTAAGTACATTTTACACAAAAGTTCGTTCTTGCTGCTGCAATGTCTTCGCATTCAATTAAATATTTTTGTCCATCAGTATACTTACCGAATCAAAAACAAAGTGGGCAGCGAAGACAAAGAACGGAGGTCTCTGACCAGAGTAATTCAATTTTTCACGGAGATCTCACTGCATTCCTATAGCCGTCGCATACTCTCCTCTGTCATGGTATCGAAGTACAGTTCTACACACTAAATTTTTGACAAAAAATGGCTCTAAGCACTATGGGACTTAACAATGGAGGTCATCAGTCGCCTAGACTTAGAACTACTTAAACCTAACTAACCTAAGAACAGAACACACATACATGCCCGGGACAGGATTCGAACCTGCGACCGTAGCAGCAGCGCGGTTCCGGACCGAAGTGGCTAGAAGCGCTCGGCCATAGCGGCCGGCTTTTGACAAAATCGTCAGATTTCGTAATTTACATTCTCATTTGTATCCGTTTCTTCGAGAATCCAAGCATGTGCTCACATCTAGAGAGTCTGCCAGCAATGTGGATTGCAGTTAATTCGGAAACACTAGGTTTTGTTGTCATTTTATGAACCTGCGAGAAATTTATATTATCCCTTGCTTCTTCACTGTTGGACAGACCAGTAAACAAAAAAAGTCTTCAGTACATTCGATACGACAATTGTAGATCCCTTTACGCACACCGGCCGGCGTACCTCTACACCTCGACCCTTGCTCCTCTATGTCGCTCGCTAGTAAACACACGTCAGTGCACCGTTCCATAGAAGATTAAACCATCCGTGAACACACTCTATCGCACGGAAACACACAACATGCACCTAGCGCTGACGTAATTCACTGTTAACAATGTGCATGCAGCAACAGGAGGTATGAGGCGGGCGAATCACTGCAGGAAGCGGGTGTGACTTGAAGTGCCTGATTTCGTGACTGCCACATTTTTAAGTGACATACACATCCGATAGCAGCGCTAGCTGTGCGAGAATATTTCATAAATAGTGTCGGTTAGCGGTGTCTTTATGAGTTCGGTTTTACGTTGCTCAGTCTGTAGGAGAGTGCGGTCAGTGGTACAGCCGTTGGGTGCAGAGAGTGTACCATGTACTCGTGGTGTGCTGTGCTGTGGTGCTGCAGACGTCAAAGGGTTGTCGGGTGCTGCCGCAACGCCAGCGCCGCTAGGCTATCTGTTCCCGCGCCACCTGCCATTAGGCGGTCGCTAATGGCAGGGTAACAGCCTTCCAGAAAGCTCGCCGACCCACAACCCGCCCGAATCTGCTTCACAATGCCTCGCACCGCTAACGAAAGCCAGAGCTTTCCGCGACAAGCCCGGCGCAGCCTCTTCAATATTTATACAACGGCCGCGTTACCACGGGCGCCAAGACTCAATTCGGCACAGTTTTAAATGAGCTGGCGGGAGGAAAAGCCGACTTAGTACAGGAAGCAGAGGTACTATTTCATCACAGTATCGGGAAATGAATTTTCTTGTCTGCTGCTTCCCGTTAAATTCTTCTTAACGTGTCGCAATGAAACGTTAAACGTGCATTGCTTATTCAAAACTAACCTTACTAACATAGTACGTGATACAGGTAGGCTGTATTCTTTACTTTATCCAAGCGATTGACCAATTTCAATCTTTGATCGTTTTCAAGCACATATCTTAAGCTTGCAGCTTCATTTTACATTTTAACATACCGCGGGTAAATGTGACCACGAATACATCTTACTACTGTGCGTTTGTGGCCTAACTGGAACACGTTTTCATTCTCTGCGTTAACTGTCACTTTAATAGCCATTTTACATGTATAGCTATGTATATTGTTACTTCAATTTAGATTCTGAACAGATAAAATTCTAGAGTCCTTATTTTTTCGTTTACCTGATGACTTGCAGTGCCCTGGAAAATAGATACACGGCATATCCATCAGCTTTGTTTAATATACACGTTAAATTTCCTTTACTTTAATCTACGGTCACAAATTTTTTGTCATCGCACTACCGGTTTCGGTCTATAATGACCATCTTCAGATCTGCAGCAAAATATGGGAAAAACACAAATACACTAGCTGATTGTCTACAGCTTAAAACAATAAAATAGACCATAATGAAAAGTATTACTGACATACAAGAGCATTTGTGCGCTTTAAATATGAAGAGGTATACCCGTTTTATAAAAACATATCCTAGTATATAGGAACCGTAGTGGCATCGTCAAATGCTAGACCCAAAATAGCGCCAGCATCGTCAAATGTACATAAATAATAGTATGTGCAAGAATCATCTTGTCAGCAGCACTACTGTTCAAAACAAACTGCCGTACAGTAGCCGCAAAGTGTTTGTGTTGCAAGTACGTCAGATGTCGCTATTGTAGGCGTACACACATTCTTCAGTGATTAATTATACGACATGAAATAAAGGGGGATACAATCAGTCAAGTCTGTTACGGGCTTATAAGATGTAAGAGGCGATACAGTAATAAAAAGCAATGAAATAAAACACGGAAAAAGTTAGCTTGTATCCCTTTTTATTTTACATCGTACAATTAATCATTGAACAATATGTGTACGCTTGCAGTAGCCCCATCTATCGAATTAGTAATACTAACATTTTGTGGCTAATGAAGGGCAGTCTTTTTTTAACAATAGTGCTGCTGACAAGATGACTCTTGTACATACTACTACTTATGTATATTTGACGATGCTGGCGCTGATCTTTGGTTTACCGTTAGACCATGCCACTATGGCTCGGGTATATTATGATAAGGTTTTATAAAACAGGTATGCCTCTTCATATTTAAAGCGCATAAATGCTCATGTATATCAGTAATACTTTTCATTATGGTATGTTTTATTGTTTTAAGCTGCCAGTGTATTTGTGGTTTTCCGATACTTTGCTGCAGATCTGAAGATGGTCGTTATAGACCTAAAGCGCTAGCCTGACGTCTAAAAATTTGTGACCATAGGCGTGAAGTAAAGGAAATTTATTCGGGTCACTGTTCAATTCGCGACCATGCTGAAGCTTGCGAAACATATACGTGTATCTTTATTTACATTTGTGCCTCTACAGCAATTTTTTTCGTTAATGTTGTTAGACTTGTATCCCTGTTATGTCATTAATTTATGGTTTGTACTGAAACTTTTAGATGGCTAAATGGCAGCTGTCTGCCGGTGGCCAATTAAACAAATACGTAAATTAAATATAAAACATACAGCACTCTACGTGCTGAAGATGTCAATGCTATCGAAACGAGTGGTGAAGGAATAAAAAAAAGGGTGTTGAGCTAACGCATTATCGGCGAGATATGTATAAAATTTATGGGGAGATTTTTTTCGGGAAACGGCAGGGTAAGCGTGGAGTGCTGGGGACGGGGCTCGGAGCGAGCATCGGCGAGCGACCTATTATCGAGCAGCGAGTGCGGTGTGGCGATGTGTGCCGGTGGCGCGCTGCCCCAAATACGAGCTACGGTACAGTTGCAGCGGTGGCGTGGCGCAGCGCAGTCCGGCCTTTCTGGGACGGCGGCCAGCGGCCTTGCTGCCATCCGCCGTCTGGAGCCTCGCTCCAGGACACTACGCCCTGGAACTGCCAAGTTCGCGTTATCGTCCACCTCAAAGAGCAATTTATTTCCGAGACAGGCAGCTCCAGAGGCAGAGGTGGCAAGAGAAGCGCTGCACATTGCGGCGCGGTTTACTGCTGTTATTCCCGGGAGCATACTTTTCTAGAAGAGTCAACCGGTATATTGCGTCCTCCCTCGTAGGTTACATATCGCCAAGAGACCATGAAGGTAAAATCAGACAGAATCGAACGCGGAGGCTTCCAGCGCACAATTCGCCACTGGAACACGGAAGGGGGAAAGGGACAGTGTTACACCAAATAACCCGCCCCCCCCCCCTTCATCCTCCTAAAGAGTTCAGATATACACTTGACTCTTCCTGATGCAAAACTTATGTAGATTTCTGGTCGCCGAGTTCTCTCAAAGGTTGTTTTCCATCCTTTGTCTTAGTCTTATCTGCATCCAACATATGCACAAACGAAAAATGTCGACATGGCTTTGGCGTTCTAGTAAGTCGCCTTGTTTTGTTTTAAGGCACTGACAACCAAAGCACCAGATGTCAGACACTCAGATTCAGTTCGTGTTACGTACTGTCGTCCAGTAGAATATGCGTAAACGGCAAATAAAAATAACACCAGAACTACAGAGGAGCGGAAAAGGGTATCTGAGAGTATTTGTTTTGTAGATATGGGGGCGCGTGAGTCGGTAGAGTGTGAGGTCGTCTTGCGTAAGGTCCCGTGTTCAAAATCCAACGAAGACAATTTTTTTTAACTGCTTACGCGTGAAACAGTTAAATGGGAGAACGTTTCCCTGACATGTAAAAGAATTTTTTGGAGTTTGTCTCACATGTCCGATAGGACACTACATCTATTCATACAAATGTACTCTATAGATTTGCTACTTTGAACCAACTAAGCTTATTTGCTTCTTCTCTCCTTTCCTTGGAACCCCTGAAAGTTAATTTTGTTCTGAGTTATTCTTTGTTTTCAATATCTCCATTGGAAATAGTCATCTGTCGTAAGTCCTTACAGACTTACACGGACCAAGGATTTATCTGTTGTTCAAGTATTACGCCGAACAAATTCTGCAAATCAGTTCATAAAAAAGAAGCTTTTCCAGGCCAAGTCACCTTTGCTCATTGACCTTGGCAGGTCTATTGTCACAAATTAGTTGACGACTGACATGAGGACTGCCAAGTTGAGTAGGCGAGAGCTGGAGAAACTCCTTATTGTCTAGAGTTTCCTATCTCTCTTCTGTACTCTGCTAAAAGTTCTTTTGTTGGAAGCTTACACCCTCTACCATGCATAAAAGTTAAATGCCAGTTCTCTAAATTGACTCAGTAGGTTTTCGAGGACACGTTAGGTTTTTTTTTCCATAGGATCCCATTTAAGTTCCTGGAGCTTGTACGTTGTATGTTTATAGAGGCTGTATTGGGCCGTTCCATCTCAGCAGAGTATCTCTATATCGTTCGGTGTCTCCTGTCGCTTCAAAGTTGGTCGCGCTAGCGTCTTGTAATTTTGTTTGTCACGGTTCACATCCTTTTGCAGCATTGTCCCTACATAGATGCCAAAAGGTAACCACTTATCTTGTAATCGAACACTATCGGGTAAAGGATCGTCAAAGATTTGCGATATTTCCTCAGAATTGTTTGTAGCTAGTGTTGCCAAACATATTCCTTTCCAGAATTTCATGAGCTACATATTCTTTTCTCCATGCGTTGTATTCCTCTACGACATTTTATTTTGTTTTTTTTTTTTTCCTATATTAGGCACAATGTATTGTAATGAGGTACAAAATTAGTGCGTAATTGCTATAAGCATAATATTCTTATGAGTAGATACTCACGGTCTTTTTTATGTGCCCTAGGACAGGACTAAGCGAAGAAAACTAAAAATGTGAATTATTCATACGGATCAACCTCTATTACAGCGCCACTATACTGAATAATATCTCATTTTATTTCGAGCCCGTAAATTGCTGACATTTAGCATGTAAAGAACTAGATTATCATTGAAGTTAAAATCTTCTAAGTTGAAAGGCCGCGTTATGTTTCTTCAGAAAATCGACGTGTCAACTGCTCTGCTGGGATCTTCTTCAGGATCTTGTGGTGACAACCGTAGTTTTCCTGATCTATAGTGGACATCACAAGATCCTGAAGGAGATTCCAGAAGAGGGGTCAAAACGTCGATTGTTTGAAAAAGTATGATGCAGCCTAACAATTTCTTATTTTAACTTCAGTGAAACCGGCCACGAAAGCCTGCAGACTTACATAAAATAGCTTAATATTCTTTCCTTTTTTGTCTTACCTGGCGGAAAGGACAACGTCAACGGGGGAAACTATCGTTGTGCTGTCACTAAAGACTACGTATATATTTAGTTGAAGCGATACAAGTTGTGTATAAGAATCCTTGTCGTACTTAGGCAGAATAAGAACTAAACATTGTGCGCAGCACCGTAACTGGCCCTTGCGTGTTTACAGGTGTACACGCAGACAGAACTCTAATGAACTCTAGAAATATCCTAGAATTAGCTTATACTCTTCGATAGCAGTTTTCCAAAACTGGAGTCAGGTGCAATAAAAATGCCTGAAAGTCTACCGCACGTAGCATAAAGTTTCAGTAAGGCAGCTGTTTTTCATCTTCAGGTGCTACCGAGGTCAGTTTCCTTGACGTAAAGCCCCAGAACCTTTCACGTAGCGACTACGTCGGGAAAGCCTCAAAAAGAGCAATAAAAATCCCTGGAGCGCCATAACCGTGTAGAGTGTCTGGACGTTCACGTCATGAAGGTGAAACTGTTCACGCACGCAAATATTTCATTCGTCCAGATGATGTGGAAAAGATGAGAAAAAATCGCAGTTAATTTAGCCGGTGGGTGAGATTTGGCACGCTTCGCAACCGCGTACGGAAACGTGCGGGAAATTCCGGCCATAATTACACGCGGCTTGAAGCAAACAGTGTCGATTCCACTTTGGGGCGAACTTCTAGGAAGCCATCAGTGTAGCTGTTAACAAATTCCGACACGGAATGAATGGGGTCAGGTGTTATGTGGTCCATCTATTTCCTATACGGTTCCCGACAAATTTCTCGGCCAACTTTCAAAACGGGGCATGAAGATGGCGTCATGCTCGGCCAGCTTTCTCCGGCAGTCCGCTACTTTTCTCCGAAAACTGCGTGGGGTGAGTGACCCCTAACGGTCACCTCCCCCATCGTGGCATCAATACCTGAGATGCCGACAGCGCACCCCCTGCCGCGGTATTAATACCCGGCGACGAACGGACTGGCCGGCCTACATGGCTCTCCCTGTTCTCGGGCCACGTGCTCGAAATGTCTCTCTCTCCGCCAGAAAATTTTCCTAACGTTAACGGAGCCCGCAGAAGAACCCATTTTGTTTGCATTCATTAAATTCTTACATTTTCTGGAAAGCGCTGGACGGTGCAGCACACTATGAACTCGTAACGAAAGTGTGAGGGGCGCTTCATAAGTGCTGCAACACATTGCTTTTCTCGGCCAATTTCGGTTGAAGAAAATGAAGAATTTTCTGTGGGACATCGCCGCTTCAGCCCCTATAGTTCCGATAGGTGGTGGCTCTATATGTAGCCTTCGATATGACTTCTGTAACGGAGGTGCCTTCTAAGCAGAGAGCTGCCATTGGGTTTATTTTGGTAGAAAACCAGAGCATCACAGGTATTCATAGGAGCTTGCGGAATGCCTGCGGGGAACTGGCAGTGAACAAAAGCACGGTGAGTAGTTGGGCGAGGCGTCCAGCATTATCGCAACGAGATCGCACAAACCTATCCGATCTTCTGCTGCGACTCAAGCAACGTGGGAACATGGGGACATTCTCATTCGATGTGATAGATGGTTCATATTGAGACACCTCGCTGCACAAGAAGACGCGTCTGATGGTAGTGCTGCATACTCGTCCACTATTTGGGGCACTCAAAATTGTGTCCCCGCTGGGTTCTTCGCCGCTTAACAGGAGACCATAAGGAGCAACGAAGGACCATATGTGCCGAATGATGCACTCCACGGATGAAGGGGAGGTTACTGGTGCAGCAAGTCACTGACTACGAGGTCGAGCAGTGGAGTGGTGCCATGCGGACATACAGACCCTCCCAGTAAGGTGGCGTAAGGTTGTCGCATTGATTAACCCGTGTTGAAAAACGGGGTTTTGAAGCCAAAAGAGTGGAGGATAATACGGTGTGCTGGAATCTCGAATAAAACCACCTTGCTTTCCGAAAGAAAGTGTTCCATTACTTATTGTATGGCACTCGCACTATTTACGGAAAAGACTGTCAAAATACAGGGTGAACCAGAACGCCACTGACGAAGTTTGATAGGTGGTAGTACAGACGAAAAAAAAAGAAATGGAAATGAGTGTTTGGCGTTATTGGCCGCGAGGCCCTTTACGGGGCAGGTCCGGCCGCCTCGGCGCTGGTCTTTTTACATTCGACGCCACATTGGGCGACCTGCGCGCCGGATGAGGATGAAATGATTATGATGATGACAACACAACATCTAGTCCCTGAGCGGAGAAAATCCACGACCCAGCAGGGAATACAACCAGGGCCCCTTAGGACCGCAGTCCGCCACGCTGACCATTCAACTATCGGGGCGGACGAAAGAGAAGAAAAAATTATAGTAAACATGGGCTCTGAAATGAATACCTTAAGAGCTGTGAGCGCTTGCTCTGTAGAAGAGATGTGTTTTATAGTAACGAAGATGAACAAGTGCTCGTATCTCTTAAAGTATGCATTTTAGAGCCCATATTTACAGGACATTTTTCTTATGTTGGTCGATACCACCACCTCTGAAAGTTTGGAATTCTGACTCACCTTGTGCCGGGCCGTTACTGTCTGTCACGTAAGTTTACTATCCAGTGCAGCGATAGTCAACCTGTTTCCTAGCACACACTAGCGGCCGTTACAGACTTTATGTTGGACCGTAGGTGACTGGAGGTTAAAGGAAATTGCATTAGGTTTCCATATAATGTTGACGTAAAGCATTCGGAACGTTAATTATTATTATATGCTTTAACTTCCTGCAACTCTGCTTTGTAAGTTTCGTAACATAGTTACTTTCTTAGTTCACAATTCACCTACACTGTAGGACTGGTACGCCTTTAGGAAATTTTGCTATATATATATATATATATATATATATATATATATATATATATATATATATATATATATATATAATATTTTGCTATATATATATATATATATATATATATATATATATATATATATAAGTGGGTGGTAGTTAAAAATGATACTAGTGACTACTACTGATGGACAACTTCGGAAAGTCTACGAAGCTTGCGATGCCCTAAGGTCGTAGCGAATTGCAGGAAGGCTTGTGGAGGATAAGTGGTTGGCGCAGGGACTGTGAACGAAAATAAATGTAGCACATTGCGTATGAATAACCGTAGAGACTCATTACTGTTTGAATACACTACTGGCGAGAAATCACAAGAAACAGTAACAACCGCAAGATACCCAGGAATAACGTTCCGGAGCAAAAGGACGACGTACAACCAATGGCAGTAAAATCAGATGGCAGGTCGAGACTAATTCGAAGAATCTTAAGGAAATACACTTCGTCCATGAAAGAAGTAACTTCTAAACCACTGGTAAGATCGATTCTTGAGTATTGTTCCTGAGAGTGGAACTTTTATCAGGCTGGATTAAGAAAAGAGGTAGAGAAGATCCAACGAAGAGTGGCGTGTTTCGTCAAGGGATCGTTTAGCAAATGGTTCAAATGGTTCTGAGCACTATGGGACTTAACATCTGTGGTCATCAGTCCCCTAGAACTTAGAACTACTTAAACCTAACTAACCTAAGGACATCACACACATCCATGCCCGAGGCAGGATTCGAACCTGCGACCGTAGCAGTCGCGCGGTTCCGGACTGAGCGCCTGAACCGCTAGACCACCGCGGCCGGCTCGTTTAGCAAGCTCCAGAACGTCACGGAGAAGTTCATGGAACTCCACTGGTAAGTTAACTGCTGAAATACCGACAGTTTACGTTCGACGAAAAGTCAGGCAACTTATTAACTCCTCGCACATGTATCTCTCGAAATGACTACGGCGAAAAAAGGAGACAAATCAGAGCTCACACACAGATTTATTGGCAGTCGTTCTTCACGAGCACCATTCGCGAATGGAACAGGCTACAAGGGAAATGATGGTCCCATCAGAAGCACCCTCAAGCACACACCGAAAGGTGGTTTACAAAGTATGATTTTAGATATTGCTACGTGATCGTCTGGAATCTATTTTTTAGTAATGGGACCTGGACGACGAGGCAAAGGGAAGGTTATGCGATACCCAGCGAAGTTTAATAGGACAGTTACAGTTCTCTCTGTTTGTAAAGAATCAAGAAGTTAGTGCGGGGAAGCATTCTAAGACTGTTTGCTGATAAAACTGTTGTGCACAGGAAAAGTGTCGTCGTTAATAACTGGACAAAACATTAAAGGCTCATACACGACGTCTTCGAAGGAAAGACGAGGAAGAAGAAGAAGAAGAAGGAGAAGAATTCAACATCTGAATGACATGAAAGATGGATGGAGATACAGCAAACGTAAGTAAGCAGCTGAAGACAGGGAACACTGGCGATAGAAATTCTCCGTACGAAGACATGGAGCTGCCACTAGGCAGAATACTAAATAATAATAATAATAATAATAATATAACAAAACTGTATCATACGGAAAGTACATACTCGTATCGTACTCACGTGAGCTGTGAGAATTACATGTCGTGTTCACGTACTATTATTTTATAGACACCTCTTCAGGGATTTAGGCATACGATATGCAGATTATCTCCAGATAAAAGGAGATACAGAGTATTACGCAGAGCAGCTGCGAAGAAAGTGTGTGTGTGTGTGAGAGAGAGAGAGAGAGAGAGAGTGGAGGAAAGTAGTCGTAGCTCTCCTCCGGGGCCCGAGCCGCAGCTACAGCTGGAGAAAGCAGAGCAACCGCGGTAGGTGAGGTCCCTCACCAGGACAGTGATATTGTGCGTATTCGTTTATGAAATAGCGTACCTTAAGAAAAGAATAGGCAAAGTTGAACACGGAAAAAAATATCACGCGAAAGATACAACTTACGCCGTCTAGGAGTACCGTATCAAACGTAGGTCTAAATAAGCGTGGCATAACGGTGGAAAGCCAGTTTCTAACATAAAGAGAGGAACCGTTGAAGAACTAGTTTGGTACTGCTTTTTTTCGTAATAATGCTGTTTATATGTAGATAACTACTGAAACAGGATTTTACAGGAATTATCTATGTTATCCAGAAAAAATATAGATATGTTTGTGATAATACACTCTTCCGAAGGATGTGTTTGATTTAAAAAAGAGGAGGTCCGAAATATGGTTTCTCACTTTTTATTTAATATCACGGAAGGCTTTCAGTACCTACTGTCGATTGGAAATAGCTCCAACATGAAAAGAAAACAGGTTTATTTTCCGTGGTGTTCGAGAAACGACGGATTTTAACCGTAACTTTTGGACAATACCTAGTTGATCCGTATGATTGTCACGTCGAATACGCTATAATTACATCAACTATTTTCCAATAGCAAACTTTATTAACACTACCTTTTTCAGGACATATCATTCCATCTTGCGACATATACCGGCTATTGCGTTAGACCTTCTTCTAAAAGAATTTAAAAATCTGTAGCTTTTGGTAACCGTTTAGCGCAGAAGTGCGTGTGGAATGCAAATATACCGAAACGGACTGCGTTGATATAAAGTATTCAGCCGCACGAGAGGCTGTATGTTGACAAAATATTCAGAGTGAGAATGTGTTGCTGCATGAAGACCTAATGTATATTGTCGATAAAGCTCTAAAATTTGCAAAAAAGGTTCCCGCAACATCTAAGACATTCCGGCCGTGATTAATAGAAGACACATTTAGGAGCATCCAGAGGGGTTATTGATCACATTTGTCACAGAAACTCTCGGGATCGCATATTTTTATCCGGCAAAATATATTGATGACTTAGCTTTCCTAGGACACAGCAGAGACAGATATATCTACATCTATGCAACGGAAGCCACCTTACGTAGTGTGGCGGAGAGTAATTTTCTAGGCCACCCCCTTCAGCCTCCACCAGTCGCGAAAGGTGTGTGGAAACGGCACCTGTCGGTAAGCCTTCAGCCTCCGTGTGACTTCAAATGTTTAGCTATACTTTTCATGGTCCTTTCACGAGGTACATGTAGGAGGAAGCTCATTCGATGATGCGTCTGGAATTTGTTACCCGTTGCGACGCAAAATCATTCTGAAGTTGCTGACGTCTAGCGACAGCGGCATAACTACATAACAGTCTTGTAGGTGGCTCAAGGCTTTCAAAAGCAGAGTCTCTTCCTGAAGAATGAGTAGGTGTACCGGCGGCTTCCTGGGCGGGAGACGTCCTCTGGAGCAGCCGCAGCCAGCGGGCACCTGCGGCTACTGGCCGCTCGGAGGTCGATCACCCGCGCCACGGCGCGAACCTTCCAGAAGTCCGCCGCCAGAGCGCGGCGCGTCGCGTCGCTGCACAGCGCTCCCAGGCCGTCTTCCCGCGGACAAGTCTGGGCTGTGCAGGACAAGTGCGTTGAACCTTCACTGTCACTCCTGCTAAACCGCATCCACTTTCGTAAAATATGGTTGTGTTACAAAATTAATACTGCCATCTTTAACGTACCCGAAACTAAACGCTACAAGGAAGGAGCTTGACATCTGGACTCCAGGAAACTGGAATAGCTCAAATATGGTGCTAGATACGTAAGTAAACGATAGTGGCAAAGACGGCAGGAGTGTGCATCTAATAAACGAGAGACCCCCTTACAATGCACAAGACTGACCATCATTTAGCGTGGCCATTATAAATGAATGATCTTGGTGCCAGCCGGTTTCTCTAATAATATCTTTCTACAACAGGCCATTACTCATGTAGGTAATGTACGAGTACCCATGCATATTCGTCATAAAAAACTAATTCCTCGAACAAGTTTTCGTCTTTTGGCGCCACTTTGATCACTTAATATACACTTTTCTGGTAAGCTAAACAGCACACATTTTCGTAAGAGGGCGGCTTCATATACCAAGCTTGAGTCCAGCTGTTAAATATGATGCAGTGAACACATGGTGTGTCGTGGGCGATCGCTCTGTTTTTAAAATAATTGAAATGCCATGATCGCTTCAATATCGTTTACTAGATGACCGGTTTCAGCACTCTGAAGGTTTCAGATCCGATGATGGCACCTTCAGAGTGCTTAAACCGGTCATCTAGTAAACGATGTTGAAGCGATCGTGGCTTTGCAATTATGTTAAATATGAAACGAGAAAGTCTATATTACTAACGAAAATGTGCTATTCTGCCAACAAAGGATGCTGTTGACAATATAAAATTATAAAGAAGTGAATATTTGATATTTTGTGTTGACACATATTACAGATAGGGACCGAACACCTACTTCGTAGAACAATTTCAAGACTGACCACAATTTAGCGAGCTATGTAAGAGGGGCTTTCAATAAGCTATGCAGCACTTTTCAGTTGAAAAAAATGCAGAATTTGTTGTGGGATATCGTGGAATATTCGCGCTTCAGCATCTACAGTTTCATGAACTTCCGACAGGTAGCGGCACTATATGCAACCGTCAAAATGGCCTCTGTAGCGGAGGTGCGTTGGAAAAGAGAGCAGTCATCGAGTTTCTTTTGACAGAAAACCAAAGCATCGGAGGTATTCATAGATGCTTGCAGAATGTCTACGGAGACAGGGCAGTGATCAAAAGCACGGTGAGTCGTTGGACGAGGCATATTTCATCATTGCTACAAGGTTGCGCAGACCTATCCTACCTCCCTCGTTCCGTCCGGCTGCATACAGATGTGACTCCTGCGGTGTTGGAACGTGCAGACACTCTCATTCGAGCGACGGTTCTCACTCAAACACGTCGTTTCAAAACTGGACATTTCTCTTGGTAGTGCTGACACAGTCGTCCACCACCGGGCAATGTGGCCGAGCGGTTCTAGGCGCTTCAGTCTGGAACCGCGCGACCGCTACGATCGCAGGTTCGAATCCTGCCACGGGCATGGATGTGTGTGATGTCCTTACGTTAGTTAGGTTTAAGTAGTTCTGAGTTCTAGGGGACTAATGACCTCAGCTGTTAAGTCCCATAGTGCTCAGAGCCATTTGAACCATTTGAACACTCGTCCACCAGTTGGTGTATTCAAAGGTGTGTGCCGGCTGAGTACCTGGCCGCTCTGACAGAAGACCATAAAGAGCAAAAAAGGACCATCTGTGCAGGAAAGGGTGCACTCCGCGGGAAGCAGTACGCGGGTGATGTGTCAGACTGTCAGATCTTAGATGATACGTGTAGTGAAGAGACTGCCAGGTTTCGCGAGCTCCTAGAAACTGTTGAATCGTTTGAGCAAAGAGGCCTTCCAGTGTCCAGCACAAAGATGCACAATGATTTGGCTTTAGATTCAAACATGCTTACTGTCTTCGTTCTAGCATTTCTCTGCTAGATGCTGCCGCTCACGAGAACTTCGAGTGTCATCGTTCCCCAGTAACTTGTAGGGAAATCAGAACACTGCGCACAGATATGGAAATACATCAACTGCAATGGCGTCCAAAGCCAAAAAAAATTTTTTCTGAATTTACAATATTTGTGTTAAAATATCCTTTTATTTTGTATTCTTCACTTCACCTCAAATTAAGCTTTGTGGCCATTTTCAAGTGTCTCTGTAATACACACCATGTGTAGCGTACTTAAAACACAATTATAAAACAGCCATTGCGTTCCTCGCCAAAGGAATGGAAAATTGAAATGACAAGATGATTTACTCACCAAAAGAACGTTTCTGAGTAAGAGTCAAAGCGATTATGTAGTCAAACATTATTAAAATGAAGTGAGTTGGTCCAGTAAACAATAAAACCAAATAGTGTTAGAATTGAAAAATGAAAGGCATAAACTACAGAAAAATATGATACAGAAAGAATTACATTATTCGACTATAAAATAGTATTATAGTCGAAATTTTGCAGCAGTAGAGAATCCAAAATAGAAGCTTATTTCAATCCAAGTGTGGTAGATTCCTGTCTTTCAGAAAAGACACAAGTCTTCTACAAATAGTGCAAGACGCAGTTCTCGTATCTGTGACAGCTCTTACTCCCCACGGCGTCGTAATCTATCGGTCCGCACGCAAATGAATGTAAAATCGCTGCGCTAATTAAAATCCAAATGAGGTATCACCTTTTTCAAACATTCATTCCTACACGGTCACGGGTGCGATATACAGTAACATCAGCGTCGTGGTAACACGGTTAGTGGTTGCGTGAGGGTGCAATGTAATCGTGACCATCACGTAATGCGGATGGACCACGGTGAAGAGTAATCTAGACGCCTGCAGATCGGCAACCAGCAACGCACCGCAGTTGGGCAGGCAGCGGCGCGCCAGGCGCAGCCGCCCACGCGGGCGCAGTGGCGGCAGCGGACGGCGACGAAAGTGTCGTTAGGTGACCCAGTTGCAGGCCGTTGCTCGCCACCAGCCGATATTTTGGACGCGCGGTCGTTACACCGCGCTGTGGCCGACATTCGTCGAACCGGGCCGTACAAAGGCCGCCAGATAGTGGTTACGTTACGTCGATCGCGAGCCGCACAAAGGAGCATTGTTCGGCGAAAGCACACACCTTGACCGCGCCGCCGCGGGCATTGACACCCGAACAAGGTGGGAAGACATCTTTCTGGACTGACATATTGGCGACGATTCCCATTAAGCGAGACAAACAGTCTCAGAAAGCCTGAACATCTGATAAGATGAAACGTCTGTGTCTTCTTCATGTTACATATCTTGTACTGAATTGGAGTAATTTATCTTCAAGTGTGTCTCATTACGTCGAAGAAAATGAAATGGAGAAGGGACTGACACAGGGACTGTAGCCTTTCCCTGGTTTTATTCAGTTTGTATTGAGAAAGCTGTGAAGAAAATCAGGGAGAAATTTGGGAATGGGATTAAACTTCAGGGAGAAGAAATAACGACTCTGAGCTTTGCTGATGACATTGTATTTGTATAGGAGACGGTTAAGGATTTCGAAGAGACATTGAGCAAAATGACTAGTGCCTTGAAAAGAGGTTATGAGATGAATATTAATAAAAATAAAACAAGGGTAATGGAACGTTGTCAAATTATGATGATTACAAAATTAGATTAGGAAATGAGACACTGAAACTAGTAGCTGAGTTTTGCTAATGGGGCATCAAAATAGCTGATGATGGCCGAAGCAGAAAAGATCTAAAATCTAAACTGGCACCAGAAAGAATTCATATCTGAAAAAGAGGAAATTACTAAAATCTAATGTAAATTTAAGTGTCAGGAAGCCTTTTCTGCAGATATATTTTTGAAGTATGGCCTTGTGTGGAAGTGAAACTAGAAATGAAATTTGAAAGATAGGCACTTCAAACAAGAAGAGAACAGATGCTTTTGAAATGTGGTGCTATAGAAGAATGCTAAAGATTAGATGAGTAAATAACAGTCGAGGAATTAGCGAATCGAAAGCCGGAAAAAAGAAATTTGTGGCACTACTTGACTAAAAGAAGGGATTGGCATAAAGGATATTTTCTGAGGTAACTGTCTGATAATGGAGAAAAGTGTGTGTGTGTGTAGAGGGAGACAAAATTTGAATAAAAGGATGCAGGTTGAGGTACTTATGCAGAAATGAAGAGGCTTGCACAGAATATACTAGCGAGGTCTGCATCAAAAAAGTCTCCGGATTGGAGGCTACAGCTAAAGTGTGTCACTACATGGGATGAGAGATTCTGACAAAAGTCGTCGAAGATTCTTCGCACTTACACGTCATAAAACCTTACCTGCCTACGGCGTATGACGGTGACAAACATTTGTATCACGTGATTCTGACGATTACATTCCTTCCCTGCGTTACTAGTAACCGAATTACTTGGACTACGACCGCAGTATAGTGTTAGAGCGGTACATACATGGTGATGCGCCGGCAAACTTTCAATTTGGTTGTCTGCGAGCACTTTGAACGAATCTTCGACAAGTATATCGGTCTTTATGTTGTAGCTCGCCAATACCCTGGCATCCTAGGTTCGCCGACTTCAGCCCGTTGGATTTTTTTCTTTTTTAGCCCTGTTGATAGTGTCGATGAACTCCGGGAACGTAATGTGTTTATCCTCAAGTGCATATCTGTATTTTGGATTCTAGAGGGCTCTGTTACAACTGTTACAAAGTGTTCACGTAGCTCGCCAATACCTAGGTTCGCGGACTTGAGCTCGTTGGATTTTTTTTTTTTTTAGGCCTGTTGATAATGTCAATGAACTGAGGGAACGTAATGTGTTTATCCTCAGGCACATATCTGCAGTTTCAATCCTCAGGACTTTGTTACAAGGTGTTCACGTACTGAGTCATAATACGTCATAGGGGAGAGTTATTGGTTCCCATGCCTATAATTATTAAAATTATATGCTTATTTCTTTGTCCTTTACCTGCAAGATGTGTCTGAAAGTTCAGTGAATGGTTTCAGAAAATACGGGAAACAAGAGTTACAGAAAAAATAGCCTTTAAAGTAATCACTATTAGCTACAGTACACTTCTGACGTCGGCTGTAAAGCTGTTGGAAACTGCCAACGAACGCTTTTTGTGGAATCACTCGAAGCAGCAGGGCCTTGCGTTCCTGTATAACCGTAATGTCTTGCGTGTTCAGCTTTCGCGCTCAACTCAAGGTGACTGTTCTTCAACACGCTCCTTATTCTCGAGATTTGGCGCCGGCAGGCTTCTTCTCGTTTCCCCGCCTTAAATTAGTCCTGAAAGGCTTTCGCTTCGCGGACGTTGTCCGCGACCACAGTGCTTCGAGCGATTCCACAACAAGCTGACAGATTCCAACAGAAGTTTGTTGTAGCTAATGGAGATTACTTTGAAGTTGTAAAGGCATTTTGAAGTAACTCTTCTTTCCTTTATTTACTAACACCATTCAGCGTATTTTTCAGACGCACCTTGGATAATAGCCGAACACCCCTTATGCGAGCAGCACGCCGAGGCTGCCCCAGCTCGTATCACTGTCCGCTTACACGAGGGACGACTTGGCGATAGGCGGAAGCGAGGAGCGTGAAGAGTGCTTGGGATAGCGAGTGGGCGTCCGTGGCGTACAGGTGTGAGGTAACGGTGTGTGACGCTAGGCCTTCCCGCTAGGCGCGGCCACGTCACCGCGGTGACGACACGGCGTGCGCGGGCGGCGCGGCGCGGCGCGGGGTCGCGGCCCCGTTGGCGGTCGTCGGCCTAGTCGGCGACTTTCGCTAATTGAGCCGCCCGCCGGGGTCGACGACCCCGCGCCACGCTGCCGCTCTGTTGCAATGCCCGGCAGGTGCAGCCCGCGGACGACGACCCACGCAGCTCTTCCTGCAACACCCAGTTTGTTCGCAAATACGCGCCCTACACATTCCGTTAGTCGAGGGCATCGTCATCCGTCCACATACACCCGCGTGGACGCTTACCGCAAACCGTTCACCAACTCAGCAGCTCCACTGCAAGACCGATGCCAAACAGGTCCGTATTCAATATACAACCACAATATCTCCAATTATGGATATCAACATAGCTATATTTTACACAGCTTTTACCTTACAAAGTCGAAACTCGTTCGGCATGGGCACTGGTTCGATCACGCTTAGAAAACAACTGAATTTTGGAAGGAATTCGTAGTATCGAATCCATCACGAACTAAATAATACATAGTACCCGTGACATATATGTAGTCCAGTGACAACTGAAGCAAAAAATCCGTAAGGAAAACAACAAAAGAAGAAATTTCCTGGGAGATTAAAACTGTGTGCCAGACCGAGACTCGAACTCGGGACCTTTGCCTTTCGCGGGCAAGTGCTCTACCGACTGAGCTACCCAAGCACGACTCACGTCCCGTCCTCACAGCTTTAATTCCGCCAGTACCTCGTCTTCTACCTTCCAAGCTTCACATAAGCTCTCCTGTGAACCTTGCAGAACTAGCACTCCTGGAAGAAAGGAGGTAGGAGACGAGGTACTGGCAGAATTAAAGCTGTGAGGACGGGGCGTGAGTCGTTCTTGGGTAGCTCAGTCGGTAGAGCACTTTCCCGCGAAAGGCAGTTTTAATCTCCCAGGAAGTTTCATATCAGCGCACACTCCGCTGTAGAGTGAAAATTTCATTCTTGAAACAAAAGAAGAACGTTGTCGTTCGGGTGGTTGATCTGTACACGACACACCTCTCAGAAACTGATGACGAAGAGGAAACAAAACGATAAAAACAACAAACTCTGGAACTGGATAACATAACAAGTTGCCGACTGTCGTGTTTGGAACGTAAACCAAATACGATCCTTAAAACATGTATTTTGAGTGATATAATTCATTGAACCGATTTAATCTACCCAAGGAGAAAAAGCAACGGTGGCGTTAGCTCCCTGTTGCCTTGATCGAAACTAAATTTCTTGTGAAGGTTCTCTCTCTGTCACTCTGGCGAAGCCAAGCACTACCACTACCTTTACTACGTCTTTGTTAGCCATAATTTCTTAGGCCTTCTTTGGCCTTCAGTGCACTGGACGGTTAAATGTAATGCTGTCTACTCTCCCGTACCATATACGGGCTTCTTTCGCTACTCTCTTCGCGTACAATTGTTTGTTGAAGTTCCCGCGGCCAGTTATTCAACTTATCACGAGTTTAAACTGCCTCCTGTCCAAGCAGGCAATCACAGATCTTCTCTTCGAACATGGCTTCGGCATCATTAGGCTGCCATGTTTTTGTTTTTGGGATTTACTCCTGTGTTCTATGTGCTGCATATCGATACTGCAACTTAGTTCACATTCTACCCTTCCCTTAGTGATAGTTAGGATACCGTGCGATCCAACAAACTGAGTCGTTTCCCCCGCCCTGGTTAGCCTATCAGCTTTTCCGTTGCGACGAATACCTGAGTGACCAGAACCGACAGCAGGTTTACCTTGTTGCTTGCCCCTAGGCTCACAAAGGTTTCATGGCGTTCTGGAAACATATTTGATCTAGTTGCATGGGCTGATAGAAATATTGGCACTGCTCGGTTGTCTGAATGAATGTTAATGCTGTGATTCTCTTAACAACTATTTAGATTCTCATCCGTGCACACTCTGAGGGCGATATGAGAGAGTGGAAATTAATAGCCCTGCTTCCTGTGGAGATCTCATCAAAATAGAGCTAGTGACGTCCAGAAATGTCAGACATAAGCGGTGTCGACAGGCAAAACGCATTACCACACACAGGACGAGAAACATAAAAGACAGTATTCGAAACAGTTGCAGTGATTATGGAGTTAATGTAGATGAAGTTTTATGCTACATGCTTAAATTGCAGGAGTTTCTTGTACACGACGCGCAACAATGTTCACCCTCCTTTCTGCAAAAGCGTGGAACTGTTAGCTTACGTAATTTCCTGATTTGTTACTCTCGTATTCACTACAGTTAGTAGTGAAGCTTCGGACCAAGAAATAGCTGCTGAACAAATGTCCCTAGAAACGCTATAGAATGACTTTTGCCCATGATCTACTGTCACTCGTTACTTATAGCTCTGCTTCGTTCACTTCCCGTTCATTTAGATGTGTTCGTGATACATGTTACGAGTAACTCACGTCGTTTACAAACTGCAACGTCTTGCACAAATACGACGTAAAAATTGAGACAGAGCAGTTTATCAGCGATCTTACGTATTAGCTGCGTTACAACTAAGTGGGTCATAATTGTGATATATGTATATCCAAGCGGGAGTACTTCGGTCAGTCTATGCCTTTTACACGAGAAATTCTTAGTGTATCAAATTGAGTCGATGGAGTGTTAGAATGACCGAGTCTGGATTTGGACGTTCGAGCAATGTCACACGGTTAAAACTCTACTTGTTGGTCTACGTTAGCGTCTCTGTTGCCCGAGTGGACGGTGGCGCCGACACGCGTCCGCGCCAGGAACTACTAGCGCCGCGCTGCAGTCTCTGCTTGTGAATGGATGCAGCGGCAGCTGGCGTAGGCTGCAGGCCAGTGTTACGTCAGCGACTCAGCAACAGCGTGCGTAATACGCGCGCCGACGCCTCACCCACATTCTTTCTACCCGTTTGATTGTGTAACTTCCCTGTTCATGGGACACGCCATAAACTTCCATGTGGTGGACGTAATAGAAAATTGACTGGAATTCTGGAAATCAGTTTTCGTTCAACGTAGAATTCTTTTTATGTCAGAGTGACTATTTCGAAATTGTTACTGTTTGATTTTTCTATTTTTAGTTACCACGGTCAAGAAGAACTGTTTAAATGTTACATTTTCGCCATTTCTCTGATATATCATTTTTCTGGTGGACATTTCTGGAGTTTCGGCTCTGCAGCCATTTTCAGGTAATTCATATTTTTCTTTTCGGAATTACTTCGAGTGTATACCTTTCTTGATATGTGCTATGGAATGCGATGTAACTTATTTCAAAAGGATACTAATGAATTACTTAAAAATGGCTGCAGAATCGAAACTGCAAAAGTGTCCATCTGAAAAGTAAATAACAATCCAGTGGTGAGGGCATTATCATTTAAACTCATAATGTATGGTTCAGACCTTAAGCATACAGTATCTCATCAGAATTACACGACGAGCAGGGTACTAATACACCAGCAATCAGTTAATCAATATTTTCTCCAATCTAAGTAACCTTAGTAAGGTGCTAATGTTTACTGTGTAAATACATTAATTTTATATGGACGCATTTCGAACATGATGTACGAAAACTGTTATGGGAACAATCTCTCAGCTGTGTGTGCAACGTAATTGAAGGTGTGACAGTTATAAATCACTCAGTAGGTCCTCCTCTGTTACCGACATATTTCAAAGTTAAAACGGTAGTAGTCAAGAAGAAAGATATGACTCTGTATTTCTTGGATATATTATGGTAGAAAACGTGTTAGAGGAACTATACCTGCAATGAATCTATTATCCACGGTCATCTGTACGACCAGAGCTGGGTAATTAAGCCTTAACCTAATCTAACCTATCCTAACCTAACCACGTAAGAGTTGCTCTATATTTAGGAATTAAATTCCGAGAGAGTGTATATTTACTATTGAGCTTCAAGCAGAACTTCTACACTGTAAATTGGTGAGTTGCAAGCGGTTTTTTTCTATTGCACGCACTGTAAGTGATATCAACATATTTATTCAAAAATGTAAAATATTTCTTGTAACTTGCTTATGACCAGACACCATGTGATAGCAACCTCATAGATGTCGTAGTAAGACGCGGAATATAGAGAATTAAAAAGCTGACCCTCGCTGATTATAGAGGGCGCAAGTTTCCTGTGGTTCCCCAACTGATGCAATTCAGGCCGTTATGCAGAAAGCAATGTTGAAACTGGAGGTAGCAAACTTCCCCGAGAGCGGGCAAGACCTTGAAATCGACTGCAGCGCCATCTGTCGGCAGTGGCCTGAACTCCGGCTGCCAGCAGCTTCGCGCTTTCGACGCCAGGTGCTGCTGCGCGCAGTCGATGCTCAGTTGCGCGACACGCAAGCCGGCGCGGAAGATTCAAAGCTGTCACGTGGCACGCGGTTGCTTCCATCCACGTGTTACGCAATTTCTCCGGTTGCCTGAACTCATGAATACGAAAAGGAATGTGAAGTTCATTAATGGTAGCTGATGGACCACCTGTTTGTTATTAAAGGTAAAACTTACCTTCTAAAGCGAATAGCAGTTAATTGGAATCCACTACCGCAGTTCTAAGGAACTCTGTACAGCTGGTCCCGGCGGAGGTTCGAGTCCTTCCTCGGGCATGGGTGTGTGTGTTTGTCCTTAGGATAATTTAGGTTAAGTAGTTTGTAAGCTTAGGGACTGATGACCTTAGCAGTTAAGTCCCATAAGATTTCACACACATTTTTTTCTAAGGAACTAGAAGACGTAATACAAAGGCGCAAAGAAAGGAAAAGTAAACGAATTTGAGTAGGACAAAGTGGTCTTCGCCTTGAGTCTACGTTACACAGGCAGTGAAGGGAGTTTTCACAGTGTCCTTGTCAAAACAATAAGAAGCTACAAATTTGGGGAAAGCACATCAAACAATCTATGTAGATTCCAAAAGTGCATTTAGGTTGCAAAGGGTGGGGAGAGATGTACCGCGATGGGGCAACTGTACCAATGAATAAATTAGCGTCTAATAGTGAGTAGGTTATAAATTTTTCGAAATAACTGTACAATAGGCTTTGTCATTTTTGGAAGGCCTATGTGACCATTACTATTAAAAAACTGAGTGTTAAGGAGTAGAAGCAGCCCCTGATCGATGGTGCAGGAATGGATGGACGTTGCAAGATAGGCAACGCCGCGATACAAGCTGTCTAACGGTGTAGCAAACCTACAAGGCGCTACCATCTGGCGCCCTGTATATGATACCGAAACCTACCTCAAAATTTTAAAGCGTTTATTGTAGGAGTTTCAGTTGCGAACAGCCTTACTTGATAACTACTTTCGACTACATTTAATGATTATCTTCAAATACGTTTAATGACGAGTTGTGAAAAGTCAAAATTCTTTATTATTTTTACGCAACTTGTGATTAATCAGATCTCAAGAAGCTTATTAAATGCGACAGAAATCAGTTATCAAGCGTGACTAGTTGCAGCTAAGACTGGTACAATAAATATTTTAAAAATATTTAAACAGTTGCAGTGCCCCTCGTAACAATACATCATTGTAAGACTTGTAAATTAATAGACGCCTTGGCAATCAGTATTAGCAGGCGCGTGTCATAGACAAAATAGCCATCTCATGAATTACGTGCCAAAATTTCTAAAAGAAACGATGAAGAAAACGCTATGTTTTGTACGTTTATGTAGGATGAGTGACAAAAGGCTGCCAAAAACTTATCTTCAGGTATCTCTGGGAAAAGAAGTTTAGAATAAACAGGAAACGAAGAATTAAAAATATATATATGAAAAGAATGTTTGTGCGCAGTTCGGGTCCATGCACAAGTTTCTCGTAAAAACGTCGGGATAAAATCATAGTGTTTCGCACTAATATGTAGTCTAAATATTAATCTCTTTAATACAATGATTACAGAGAGTAGTACAATGGTTAAAAAGAGATAAAGCACAAGTTTAGAAAGTCGTTGGCCACTTTGTGGCCGAAGTACCAGCTATATAGTAGCTTTGCGCCGTTTTTTCATTCCCGTTTTGACGCTGCTCGTATTCGCTCGGCACTGGACTTCTTCAGCATTTTGGATTCCTTTCGACGCGAGCTTTCCTCTGACATGCGTTTTTTTATCATCTAGAGCATATTTAAGAGTTGTATGAGACAGTATATTTCATTATTTTGTAATTTTCAATTTAATACCAATTTTTACTAGTGAATATTTTTATTTTCTCGCTTTTGGTCCTAGCAGTGTTTCGAACGCTCTCCACAATGGAGCACGAATCAGTGTCCCAGCTAAAGGCGTTTCACGTACACCAGTTTATAACTTTACACATAGCTAATTCCTAGCACTCACGCGCATGCGCGTATGGTGGTAGGATGACGTCAGAGGCAAAACAAATACTGCGCGATAAACACGTGCAGACATTATCCTTTGTGAGTCAACCATTGTTTATGCATTGTTAGCCTCGTAGTTATTAGCAATTCAAATCTGACAGTATTTTGTCATATAAAAAATACGAGCGGTGAGCGAAGAGAAGTTTTCACTTCGATAAACAGCGCAAGAGCAGGAGAAGCTTCAAAAAAGAGTGATTTTCAGGAAGTGTTGAATTTAGAAGGCAGATGCAGTAACAGAACAGAAGTGAAGTGATCTAAGGAAAGAAAAAACAACCGAACAAGTGCGAGTTGAACTATGAAGGTCTCGTAAAGATTTAATTGTATATATAGATGTAGACAGATAGCTCTTGTACAGGTGTTGATGAGTGAGTTTGTATCAAAATATGTGACATAAATGGCCGTATCTTTTGACTGCAGTGATATAGAAATTGAATTTTTTTACGCAGCCAAAGAAACGTAGACCTTAGTATTGGACATAAATCAACTTGATGCCTCTACTCGTTCCATAAAAAGAGATCTCAACAGAGGCGCAAAGAAGTTATAGGGGTTCCGTTTTTACAGACTAAAGTGCGGGACCATAAAAGGAGGTATGGTGGATAGATGGAAGACACAAAGAAGTTAAAGATACTGACTCCCAGTGGGTGTTGATATATATCAATGGCGCAAGCTGAAAATTTGTGCCGGACCGGTATTCCAACTCAGATCTCCTGCTTACTAGGCTGATGTGCTGACCACTAATCCATCTGACACAGTGATCACCACTACCGCTCTGACTACTCTAGTACGCCTCACGTCACACCCAAATTCTCACTTTATACCACACGCTTCTGATGTAGCGCCCTTGTTCATTAGCCTCATTACTACATCTAAATCTACATCTACATACATATTGCGCAATCTACCTTATGGTGCGTGGTGTAGGGTACCTCGTACCACAACTAGCAACTCCCAAACAGAACGAGGGACAAATGACTGCCTATAAGCCTCTGTATGAGCCCTAATCTCTCTTATCTTATCTTTGTGGTCTTTCCGCGAAATAAAAGTTGGTGGCAGTAAAATTGTACTGCAGTCAGCCTCAAATGCTAGTTCTCTAAATTTCCTCAGTAGCGATTCACGAAAAGAACGCCTCCTTTCCTCCAGAGACTCCCACCCGGGTTCCTGAAGCATTTCCGTAACGCTCGCGTGATGATCAAACCTACCAGTAACAACTCTAGCAGCCCACCTCTGAATTGCTTCTATGTCCTCCCTCAATCCGACCTGATAGGGATCCCAAACGCTCGAGCAGTACTCAAGAATAGGTCGTATTAGTGTTTTATAAGCGGTCTCTACAGATGAACCACATCTTCCCAAAATTCTACCAACTAACCGAAGACGACTATCCGCCTTCCCCACAACTGCCATTACATGCTTGTCCCACTCCATATCGCTCTGCAATGTTACGCCCAGATATTTAATCGACGTGACTGTGTTTAGCGCTACAGTGCTAATGGAGTATTCAAACATGACGGGATTCTTTTTCCTATTCATCTGCATTAATTTACATTTATCTATATTTAGACTTAGCTGCCATTCTTTACACCAATCACAAATCCTGTCGAAGTCATCTTGTATCCTCCCACAGTCACTCAACGACGACACCTTCCCGTACACCACAGCATCATCAGCAAACAGCCGCACATTGCTATCCACCCTATCCAAAAGATCATTTATGTAGATATAAAACAACAGCGGACCTACCACACTTCCTTGGGGCACTCCAGATGATACCCTCACCTCCGATGAACACTCACCATCGAGGACAACGTACTGGGTTCTATTACTTAAGAAGTAATATCGCCGATTTCCGTAAGAGATCAAGAGATAATCGGCCGTCATCGCGTTAGTTCTTTCGCACATCTCCGAGAGAAAAGACACTACATATGTACTACAGGAAAAAGTATGAAGGAACTGAAATTGTCACATCGTCCATGTTTGGTTAAAACGGGAAAAGGATGTACATAAGTGAACAGTACTCGATCAGGTACCGACCTAGACATAAGAGTTCTCGCATAAAGTAAACGAGAAGATAGCAACGTTGTATGGAGTAGGTGTAATGGTTTGATAGGTACGAGGAGGATGTAAGCTGCAACTAGAGGAAGTGAGTGTGCAGTACTGGACCTGAGTAGGCTGCAGCGGCGGCCCGAGGCAGCAGTCGGCCCCTGGAGAGGTTGCAGCTGACGACGGCGGCGTGGCTCATGTCGTGGCGCGGACTGAACCCCAGCGGCGCCGGCGGCCGCGGCGAGACACGTGCGCACGTGCGGCCGGCACGAGACCCCGCTGCTGACGTCTGCCCGCGCAAATCTGGCCCCGGCTGTCAGCGCCATGCCGCCCTGCCAGCCGAAGCCGTACCCGATACCGCGCCCTCGCTCCACCCACCCGTCTCGTGCAGCTACCCCACACCACCACCAGTCACTTGCCGAGCTCGCTACATCTGCATCTACAGGGCGGTTATAATTAGACTCCCACTACTTGAGACGGCCACCATGAAAAACGAGTGGTCGCAGAACAGTGAAACTTTTGGAAACTTTTGTAAGAACGTCCGGGAGAGAAATAACAAACTATTAAAGGAAATACACTACTGGCCATTACAATTGCTACACCACGAAGATGACGTGCTACAGACGCGAAATTTAATCGACAGGAAGAAGATGCTGTGATATGCAAATGATTAGCTTTTCAGAGCATTCACGCAAGGTTAGCGCCGCGGGCGACACCTACAACGTGATGACATGAAGAAAGTTTCCAACTGATTTTTCATACACAAACAGCAGTTGACCGGCGTTGCTGGTGAAGCGTTGTTGTGATGCCTCGTGTAAGGAGGAGAAATGCGTACCATCACGTTTCCGACTTTGATAAAGGTCGGATAGTACCCTATCACGATTGCGGTTTATCGTATCGCGACATTACCGCTGGCGTTGCTCAAGATCCAATGACTGTTAGCAGAATATGGAATCGGTTGGTTCACGAGGGTAATACGGAACACCTTGCTGGACCCCAACGGTCTCGTATCACTAGCAGTCGAGATGACAGGCATCTTATCCACATGGCTGTAACGGATCGTGCAGCCACGTCTCGGTCCCTTTGTCAACAGATGGGGACGTTTTCAAGGCAACAACCATCTGCACGAACAGTTCGACGACGTTTGCATCAGTATGGACTGTCAGCTCGGAGACTGTGGCTGCGGTTACCCTTGACGCTGCATCACCGACAGGAGCGCCTGCGATGGTGTACTCAACGACGAACCTGGGTGCAGGAATGGCAAAACGTCATTTTTTCGGATGAATCCAGGTTCTGTATACAGCATCATGATGGTCGCATCCGTGTTTGGAGACATCGCGGTGAACGCACATTTTAAGCGTGTATTCGTCATCGCCATACTGGCGTATCACCCGGCGTGATGGTGTGGGGTGCCATTGGTTACACGTCTCGATCACCTCTTGTTCGCATTGACGGCACTCTGAACAGTGGACGTTACATTTCAGATGTGTTACGACCCGTGCCTCTACCCTTCATTCGATCCCTGCGAAACCCTACATTTCGGCACGATAATGGACGACCGCATGTTGCAGGTCATGTACGGGCCTTTCTGGATACAAAAAATGTTCGATTGCTGCCCTGGCCAGCACATTCTCCAGATCTCTCACCAATTGAAAATGTCTGGTCGATGGTGGCCGAGCAACTGGCTCGTCACAATACGCCAGTCACTACTCTTGATGAACTGTGGTATCGTGTTGAAGCCGCATGGACAGCTGTACCTGTACACGGCATCCAAGCTCTGTTTGACTCAAAGCCCATGTGTATCAAGGCCGTTATAACGGCCAGAGGTGGTTGTTCTGGGTACTGATTTCTCAGGATCTATACACCCAAATTGCGTGAAAATGTAATCACATGTCAGTTCTAGTATAATATATTTGTCCAATGAATACCCGTTTATCATCTACATTTCTTCTTGGTGTAGCAATTTTAATGGCCAGTAGTGTACATTTCAATTTCGCCATGAGGGAGCAACATTTGTTAATTGCGTACAGTGTTTACGTTCCAATTTACATAAGTTGCTCAGTGTGACGACCATCTGCGTCCACGACAGCCTGTAACAGCACTGTAAACACCACTTCCATGCTGTTCGCAGCACTTTTCGAACGCTGGACCAAGCAATGTTCAGCTGTCGTGATACAGGTCGTGCACTGCTTGAACATCGCACATTGCAACCAGCATTGTCAGCCACGGCAACAGTAACTTCTTCAGTGACTTGCGGCGCAATTGCTTCTCGCAGGAGCCATTCGAAAATCGATACTTAATTTGAACTCTCAAATCATGTTCTTCAACGCCTGTGCGAATTCCTTTAATGTGTCGATACTGGCGAACAGCAGCAGTACTCTTGGTGGCTGTTTTGATAAAACAGCTATGCGACTGAAGCGTTGTTCACCTTGTCCAGACCCTTCTTGATACTCTCCAGCTGCAATGCACACTCATGCTCGTGCTTCAACTTTACGTCCCCGTATCAGAACCGGCGCCAAACTGCAATTCTTGATACTGTAGCGCACAATCTGAACATCTATCCTATAAAGGTGGGTAACCATACGGTAAATACTTTTCCGCCTACACTGGCTCCAGAAGCGAAACTTTAATTATAACATCCCTGCGTATTTATAGCCGCAAAGTCTCTTTCTGATCTGTGCCAGCAAGTGCTTTGTATCGGCCCACCGCGGGCATTTCCCCCTTTTCCTGATTGAGACACCTGTGGTGCGCGGCGAGAATAATTGTTGGTAAGCTTCTGTATGGACTCGAATCTCACTAAAATGTTAACCAAATTTTTTGGATTTTAATGCTCTTCTTTATTTCTGTGCATCCTGACAAATATTTGAGAGGTATCCCGCCTCATGCAAGACACTGTTTGTAAACATGTTTCACCACATTTTCTCAGATGTTTGCTGGTTTTTTTTTTTTTTTGTTTTTTTTTTTTTTTTGCTGTCATGATGCTAACGAGTTACTTTTACGCTGATAGCATTACAACGGCCATACATTTTTATAGCCTAACTTGATTTTTGATCCTGTAGCCTTCTTTCCCGGTATTCTCAACGTGTTAACATACTCATTTTCTTTTTTATCGGAAGTTTTGATGGAGATACACTCAGTTTTATTTATTTTTGCGACAAAAACAGAATCTTTCAGTCGTCATAGAGCGTAAAGCCTGTGAAAATATATGGTATTTGTAAAGCTGCTAGCATAAAAACGTGTTACAGTCATTTAAGACTTAAAAATAAAAATAAACCACTGAACATAGCACAGAATGTGCTGAAACATGTTTAGATAGTGAAAAACAAACAAATTGCATATTACATAAAGCGGGATATCTTCCCACTACATCTCTCTAATTTCTCGAGATCTAAATACGAGCCGGCCGCTGTGGCCGAGTGATTCTAGGCGCTTGAGTTCGGAACCGCGCTGCTGCTACGGTGGCAGGTTCGAATCCTGCCTCGGGCATGGATGTGAGTGATTTCCTTAGGTTAGCTTGGTTTGAGTAGTTCTAAGTTCAAGGGATTGGTGACCTCAGAAGTTAAGTCCCATGGTGCTCAGAGCCATTTGAACCAATTTGAACAGTAAACACCATTATGCCCAACGCCTCTCTTTTTGTGTCTGCCACTACAGTTGACTGAGGGAGCAGATCAATCACTGTGACAGATGTTTGCCCCTGTGGATATGTCATAAACTCAGTCACAGTCGAAGAATTCCAGTCTGCTTTCCTATCAGTCCAAAAGGTTACGTTGGCTACTCACCCACAGCACCGTCTATGGCTCCAGTTTGTAAATGTAAACTTGCTTCTGACGCTAGAAAGCGTGGCCGGTACTTACCACTCAGCGATAACGGCTTTTAGCTAAGCTGGATGAACGAGGAAAGAGCACAGCAGTGTCTGTCATCTTACCTGAAACAACAGAAAAACTACTTAGTGTTGTGAAGACAATAATGTCATAGTGAAAGACGCAACAAAAATTACCAAAATGCAGTAAACATAGGCAGTGGATGATGTACAGAGTACAACAGCGTTTAAGCGCATGGAGCGTTGCAGATGGGTGTTTTGTTAATAACGCTAGTACGAGACTAGTCTACCGAGATTAACTCCACGAAGGAAATTATGATGTAGTACAAGATCCATCAGTGCAAAACTCTACGGGAAATTAGGTAACATTGACTAATGCTATATCAGAGTGGTAGAATAGAGTCCATCTCAGATATGATGCCAACGGTTTCATTGGAAAAAAAAATTCTGAGTGAGTATACGTAAAAAAAAAACTTTCTGATTAAGCATACGTCAAGACAAGTCCACAAATAATATTTTAATTCTGGGTCATCTGACAGGTTACAGCTAGTGTCCAGTTTTGTTGTTAACTGTAAATTTTATTTTAATGCAGTTTCATCTTTCCAAAGGGGAAATTTCTCTGTTACTTGTTTCGGTCTTCTCTAACGCCCGTGTTACTCAGATATCTTTGACAAATATTTTATGTAAGTCTCAACGACGCTCCACCTTTATAAAAGGTAACTGAAAAATGCCCAAGTACATCGTCAAAGGCTTTTTAAATCGCTTCTGTGAAGGCTACTGGACATCTTTTATAGTGGCAATACACCCTACGTCATATGTCTGGACGCGTACGAGTAGGTGTGGTTCTTACACACTTTCATTTAGATATGTAAATACTTGTCTGGATGCCTCTCAGAAGGACCTACGCAATCTAGTGTTTGTGCTGTTTCAGTAGAATATGTAAATGACAGGAGGATAGACAATAGAACTTGGAAGTGCTTTAAACCCATTTCTCTCTAAAGTGAGAAAGGGTTCCGCCGATCATAACGTCTGCAACGAGAGCGTCATCATCATCATCATCATCATCATCATCATTGTCAGCCGGCCTCGGTGGCCGAGGGGTTCTAGGCGCTACAGTCTGGAACAGCGCGACCGCTACGGTCGCAGGTTCGAATCATGCCTCGGGCATGGATGTGTGTGATGTCCTTAGGTTAGTTAGGTTTAAGTAGTTCTAAGTTCTAGGGGACTGATGACCTCAGAAGTTGTCCCATAGTGCTCAGAGCCATTTGAACCAATCATCATTGTCACATACTCTCGCTAAACTGGGCCCTAGCAGAAGTCCGAAATTTTAAAACTGGGCAGAGTCGCCACGAAACTCCATTCTAGAACTTCCCCCTTCCTTAGCTAGTGTTGATGAGTATTACATCTGCAGTCAGAATTCGATCGGACCACTCTAGTATAGAAATCCTCTATAGTGTGTTAGCAACACTTCCAGTTAGTCGGTTTCCGATGCTTTAGGGATCTATTTTTTAACTCACTTTGCAGCGATTATTAACCGTTATTTCTGGAATGACGAAATCGGATTGGTCCTCCTTCTAAACGGCTATTGAGGAAGCATCCTTTTGTTTACGATATCTGTAGATTACCGGCGGTTTTGGAGGCAATGCAAACGAACCAGAGCGACAACAAAAGCCGGTGATGGTGGTATACGGTCATCATTATCACAGCCGGGGCCCTCCCAGTGCCTGTGGATTATTATTAGGCTATGTCAGCAGGAGGCACACGGTATGGTGGCGTTGCGTGTCCGCCATGCACACCCAGAGCCAGGACCTGCGCAATACAGCCGCTCCTGTCCCCCGCTTCACGTGGCGCCGGCACGCGACTGCCGAGTGCTGACGTCACCACCCAGGCCCCACCCCACGGCCGCTGCGCGCGCAACACAGGCGCGTCCCGCAAGTTCCTAAATACGGCACGTCTCCCTGACAGCACACGCGCGGTAGCATTCAAGACCAGGCGGCCACGACCCTACTAATACTGGAAGAAGTCTGCCGTACAATACTCAACATCGTATCACATGCTCCACTACACTGAATACACCGGGTGATCAAAAAGTCAGTATAAATTTGAAAACTGAATAAATCACGGAATAATGTAGACAGAGAGGTATAAAATGACACACATGCTTGGAATGACATGGGGTTTTATTAGAACCAAAAAAATACAAACGTTCAAAACATGTCCGACAGATGGCGCTTCATCTGATCAGAATAGCAATAATTAGCAAAACAAAGTAAGACAAAGCAAAGGTTCTTTACAGGAAATGCTCAATATGTCCATCATCATTCCTCAACAATAGCTGTAGTCGAGGAATAATGTTGTGAACAGCACTGTAAAGCATGTCCGGAGTTATGGTGAGGCATTGCCGACGGATGTTTTATCTCAGCATCTCTAGAGATGTCGGTCGATCACGATACACTTGCGACTTCAGGTAACCCCAAATTCAATAATCGCACGGACTCAGGTCTGGGGCTCTGGGAGGCCAAGCATGACGAAAGTGGCGGCTGAGCACACGATCATCACCAAACGACGCGCGCAAGAGATCTTTCACGCGTCTAGCAAAATGGTTTTTTTTTTTTTTTTTTTTTTTTTGCTCTAATAAAACCCCATGTCATTCCAAGCATGTGTGTTAATTTTTACCTTTCTATCTACATTATTCCATGGTTATTACGTTTTCAAATTAATACTGACTTTTTGATCACCCAGTACACTCACATACAAAAATCGGTACGTTGTCGTGCGTCACTAATTATTATTATTTAGCGCATGGCAACTTTTTTTCTGTCTTGGAATATACACTTTCCACATGAATTTTGCCTATTTGTTAAGGGCATCTTCTGTTGTTTTTTTACTTGCTGGTGTGTCAACCCCTAATTCTGGTCTCCTCTCATTAGATAATAGCTCAGGAGGCGCACTACTACTTCCATTAACCAGATTATGCACAAATTCGCGTTGAGATCTTTAGATTTTCTCGTTTTCACTCTTTCTTTTCCATTAACTAAGCGATGTGAACATTTCATCCTGATAGGGTGACAACTTCAGATTTATAGTAGGAAAAGTGTGGCGATTTTGGTAGTAAGAACATTTTTTTTATGTGATGTGTTTTGTGGTATAGAAAAGGAAAAAGACGTTAAAATGATTCTGTTCTGCTAGTCAAAGGGGTCGTTCCCCATGATGCAAAATCCTTTATTGCTGTATTACCTCCGTAGCATCGTAGAACTCTAAAATTTTAATTTATCGTATTCTTCAAAATCGTTTGAACTATGTAACAGTGTTCGATTCTCTAATTATTTACTTACTAAACCGAATTTAAGAGCCCCCAAAATTTTAAGGTTTCTATCGAGACTATCCCTTACTACAATTTCTGTCACGACTATATTGTAGTTACTGTATTTCTATCCCGGTACTTCGTCAGTACTTCCGAGCGAACTTAATTTCTGCAGTTTCACTTGCATTGGCTGCGTTCGCTTCCTCCCTCATCACTAAGGAATTTGCACTGTAAATAGTTCCAGACCGCAACTATTACTTACAATAACGTATAGAATCATAATTCCTATTTTATTGTTATCGAACTATTTCCCTTCTTTTCCCGAGCCTCGATCTCAGCAGAATATTGCGCATGTCATGTAGGAACAGTTGCCTATGTATCTTAATTATTGACTGTTTGCGATATGGCTGGTATTACTTGCTTGGCGTTTGAGAGAAGTGGTAACGACATAGGAACTTCTGTGAACCTTCTTGAAACTGAAGAAATGCTATTTGTGAAGAGGGAAGAACGGTTTTCGATTGCGGTTGTTGTCTGCTGTTGCCAGTGGCGCCTTATAGTCAGCACGGATGCAACCCGCCGAGCGCAATCGTGTTCCCGGACACATCTCGGTTACTGTGCAGGCGCCTACCAAAAGCGGGCACATCATTCTGTTTCAAAATAAATTGCTAAAATAACCTTTCTTTTAAATTCCTGTATGTACTTTGAGTGCTAATGGACCATTATTGATGTGTGATGTCACGAAAATTTGCATCAAAATTACACGACTGTGTTTTCTTCATAGCTTATATTTCACAAGCCTTGCGCGTCGTACAATTCACGTGTTGGTGCTGTAGGAAAATGGTATGGACTAGCAATTGTGATCGTCTCTTACCTTCAATCACATAGCAAGATCTTACGGAACAGGAAAAATCTGTTTCAGCTACCTCTGTTGGAAATAACCCTAAATTAAATCGTGCAAGAAATCACACCACTTAGTCCTTAAAATGTCTTGCCTGGGCGTTCGATATCCTGTGCTAAGCAGGCATACTGCTCTTACGTGTTTGCTGAGGTCATCTATCTATTATTTATCAAGTTGTTTGCTCAGTCTTATCTTATTTCTAGAAATCAAACCAAGGACATTCTTGGTCAATGTGCCTACCATCTCCCTGATTGAACGAACTGTTAACCAACATTTCATTTTCAGCTAACTCACGATCGCGTCGTGTGTGTATGTGTATGTGTGTGTGTGTGTGTGTGTGTGTGTGTGTGTGTGTGTGTGAAAGTAATCCCTAACGTTCGTCTAGCCATTTATCGCTGAGTGATTATCAGTTTTCGAGTTTTTTTCATTGAAAGTGTATCTGCATATAGTTTGTAAAGAACTATTTAGTTTACCCAAATCTCTCTTGACCATTTTAATCTAAATGACATTGCTTGATTTCTTAGGTACTGTTAGCAATGTTACTGTATCCGTAACAAAAGCATTGGAAAAAATCTTTTTATAATTACGTATACCGACGTCTGCAAGTGGTCTCATCTGCTGTATCCACTTGTGAAACGAGACTCTTCGTTTGTTTGGTTAAAACGGAATTTGGTTTTTTATATACTATTGGAAACAGTGTCGGTGAATATTTTACAAATAACACAATTATTAATAAAGCCGTTATTTAAATAATATTAGTATTGCTTCTGCTTCTACTACTGTCGGTGTAAGGACTTTATAAGGCAGAACATACAATTAGGAAATCAAAAAATATTTACACAGTTAGTGGTACGACATCAGATATCTTCACGTAATTTCTGAGTGATTGGTGAATGTTGTAAATAGTTGTATCCTTAAAATATAAGTGACGCACAGTAAAATCAAACCATAATTGTTCCATCCCGTAAGTCAGAGTAACGAAAAGGCAATCAAAATACACTTATTTATTGTCATATTAGGGGACAGGGAACTGTATACCTGTAGGGCAACCTCATCCGTGCTCCTAGCATTAGAGGCGCGTGTCTTCTGTAGCTCGTGTACCTTGCAATGAAAATATTACGAAAATTTGTATAAAAAATTACACATGACTATGTTTTCTTCATAGATTATATTTGAAAAGCCTTGCATGTATCGTCTTTTTAATTCAGAAATAATTGATAATAAATTTTTTATGGGAATGGTTGTCATTTACTTTGATTTTTCTTTGAGTCAAAACTTTATTGGTTTCAAGTCTTTAGGACTGTAAACTTTCCTCCTTTCAACGTCTGTAGATTCTGAACATGGTGAGTGCACAGTCGGTAGTGACTGTTGTTCTTTTCTGCAATAATGTCTACTGGAGATAAAAATAAGGATATAAAACAACAGTCACTTTCTTTGTGACAGTCGTTCTGGAACATTTCGTTTATTGCAAGAAGGTGAAGGATCTATATAGGGTGTAACGGATATGTGCAGTTATTTTTTCTCTGTGGACAATGTAGCCTTTTTGCGACATTTCGTTTATTGCAGGAAGGTGATAGGTCTGTAAAGGGTGTAAAGGGTATAAGTGCAGATATTTTTGTATGTGGTACCTTGACATATTCACTCATCATTGTGTTGATTGCTTTTCCCACAAACACGCCACGAACTTTGCGACCTGATGTTCTCTGCGTGGCCGTAATGCACCACTAAGTGGATGGCGCCTGTCGGAAAGGACTAACCGTTTTGTGACAACGCGTGCACACTTCAACACTGACAAGATGCCCAGGGGTAAACAAGCATCAATTGCTTGCTCTTCGCTCATGATCTTGCAGTAGCTATCTAAACTAAAAACGTACTATTTGTAATAGCTACAATTACTAGTTTAGAAATGACGTCAATACTGATATAATATCGTTCAGTACACCGTCCTCAGTTACCACTAGAAATATCTGCACTTCCAGCCGTTATAAGTTCCAGTCGTTACACACTGTATATAATAATAATGCACTGTCAGTCTCTTGTCTCATGAACGAGAACAATACGGAGATGCGCTACGGTAAAGAGGTGAAGAGGGAAAGGGATCACGTTGTGTGAGTTCAGTGACACCGCCGTCACAAGGACGGCGAGTGCTGAGCGGCAGGAGCAGCCACCCGGGAAAGCGAGAGTGCAGAAGAAAGTGCCTGTTGCGCGGAGCGGGGGGAGAGAGAGAGAGTTGCGGAGCGAACCCGCCCGGTGACGCGAGCCGACGCGCACGCCTCGGCGGCCTGAGCGAGAGTGAGCCACAGCCGCGCCAGCGCCAGACGGTGGCGCCGCGGCGGCCGGCGCGCGAACCAGCGGTCAGCGACCGCGCGGGGAAAAGTAGGCCGGCGCAGCCGGAGGCCTTGAGCGCTGCCCCGCCGTGCCTCTAACTCGGCAAACAAAGCCCGGCCCGCCACAGCACAGCTGCACGCCACAGGCGAGCAGGCAGCCGGGCTACTCCGCCAGCCCCGCGCAGCGAGCGATTGCGTCGCCGCTCGAACGACACGGCGGTCCGCAACCAGACCGGAACATTTTGAAGCCTTGCTCGCTACAGAGCCCCGGGTGAAAGTGTTTGCTACGGGGCAGCCGGCACGCGCCCGCTGCGAAGCGCTCGTCGTATTCAGCCCTGCAAGTACACTGAAATAGTGCCATTCTACGTCCGAAACTCTGATACTACACAGCCCATCATACCAAATTATGATTGCCTTCGCTTCACAAAGGACGTTATTACTTCCTCAATTGCAGGCCACAAGGGAGTACTTACAACAACTTTCTATTCGCTACCAAAAGTGCACATCTGTCCTATGGCTCTTCAAGTGCCAAATCCTAGTCTGGACATGTGGGTAACGTACCATTGTCAAAGTTTCAGTAGCTTCATTAGATTTCCAAAGCTACTTTTCTGCGTCACTTTTCCGACTCAAAACCTTCAATCCCAGACACGATCACCCTCAACGGTCTGTAATAATCATTTGTGAGTTGCAATGAACTTTATTTTATTTATTTATTTTTTTTACAATGGCCACGTTTCCTTAAACTTGTATTCAGTGTATCACCAGGCCCAGGATCTTGGGACCCCATAATCCAATACGTACAAAAACGTATGATGCTTTGGCATACTTACTTTGTGTTTCTGACGCCATGAAACCGGTCATGTGTTAAACAAAACTTTTAACAAGCGTGCCAGATGGAAAAAATTTTCCGCGTTTTCCATACTGGTCTTGCTGCGAACACGAACTTATGTTATTGGGACGAAGAAAATACTGCAGAGGACTGAAAACTCTTGCAGCTTCCGTCTCCGTATAAAATGAGCTTCCCCGGCGCTTTTACATAGTGACATATTTTCATACAAGGATGTGGCATTTCTTTTCACAGCGTCCAGAATTCCTGAGCAAGGTATCGGTTCTACGATTAAAGGGACGAATGTTGGAAAAATCGCACCTGTATGCAAGATTGTTATTTAGAAACATAAAAATCCAAAATCCTGACTCTGGCTGTATCTAACGATAAATCACTTAAAAAAATTATGGGTACTGCAAAAATGTCGAATTACAATTAACTTCTTTGTGGGCTCGTAATTTCACATCGCTACAGAATCTTTTACTTCTTAATCGTCGCCGCGCGGGATAGCCGCGCGGTCTAGGGGGAGGTGGTATAGACCAAACCGAGAAAAATCTGTCTAGCAAACATGGGGTCTAAAATGCACACCTTAACAGCTATGGACAATTGTTCAGTAGAACAGATGTGTTTCCCTGCACTTTAGAGCCATGTTTACCGGTTTTTTTTCTTGTTTTGGTCCGTCACATCTACTCCCAAAATATGGAGAACAAAGAGCTTTAAATAGAAGATGTCTATTGTGAGAGGTATCAGGACGGTTCTCGCTTATAAATTTCAACTCACTCGTTTCCTTAACTGAAATTGATAACTTTATCCTTCTCCATCATCTCTGAAAGTTTGTAACATCGTCACGGAATTACCCTATATAGCCCGGATCATCGTCAATGTCCAATGCTCGAGTCCTTGAAGCTGTCATAATATAAGGCGTAAGTCGTGAGAATAAACCTTTTCACGGTTAAAGCTAAAATATATACGAAAAATAATAAAAAAACTAAAAGAAGGATAATAAACACGAGTGTGGTATAGGGGTGTGTCTGAGAAAGTGCTTCATAAATAAACAAGCGCGTGAATAACGAACAAAGCCAACAGCTTATAGGGCTGAAGTTCAATATCCACCAAATTTCTGCGAGTCCTGTCTCATCTTCAGCAATAGAGTGGTGCTAGAAAAATTGATAGAAATAAACGCAGACGAAGTGAAATTGTTTGGAAAGAATCGTAGCACTGTCGCACTGTGGCAATATAATGGCAAGTCAGCTTGGAAAAAATTTAAAAAAAAATATAATAAGTGAAATTGTTTGGAAAGAATCGTAGCACTGTCGCACTGTGACAATATAATGGCAAGTCAGCTTGGAAAAAATTTTAAAAAAAATATAATAAGACTAAGGAGACAACAGGAATGTGCGATAGTATTCAAATGGAATCCGAAAAATTCGATCAATGTAAAGCAGTATATGTGTCAGTATCAAGGTTACAAGAACACCATATGCAAACCATGTACGCTTTTGAACGCAGTGTCAAGCGGACGCTCTGTCTTGTAATGGGGCCAGTATGGGCAATGTTAGGATGGCCTAGCGACATTCTACAGCAAACAAGCAAGTGCTGAAATAGACGGTGCCAGCGTTGAACTACAACCATGCAGACAGTGTGAAAGGCCAGAGGGGAGGTTTACCTGAGCGCGTAGAGTCAGGCAGCGCGACCATGACGCAGCGGCATCTACGGTGGCGCAGCCGGGTCGCGACTGGAACCACGCACCCCGGGGCGCGGGCCGCCATCCGCGCATGCGCTCTGGCTGTGCGGTCAACGACCCCGCAAACACTGACCTAGTGAACAGCACCGCCCCCGATCTCGCACCGTGCTCCCAGCCGTCCGAAACAGACCCGTCACCTCGCGACCTGACACGTATGCGGAGGGCGTATCAGTTCGTTCCCACTGACAACGATTTTGTGTCGGACAGATGTTCTTCGTCTACTGGCCGGGGTGGTTAGGATAGCGTAGAAAAGGTGAGAGGCTCGATTTCTTGTTAGTTCTACGACATATTCTGACATTTAATATGCGTCGTAGTGTACAAATGATCCTCCGAATAATTACTTTTACGTTTTACACTGTTTTCTTTCTTTTTTTCCTTGTCAAAACAGGGAATGAAAAATTTAGGATCCAATTTTCTGTTGGTCTTACAATTTTTTATCGCGCCTTGCATCATATACCGCCGCTGGCTCCAATGTTTATCCTCCACTTTAATCGTCTATATATATTATAAATTAAAGTCTCCAACCCTGTTTTTATGTGTATATCAGAAGCCTACTCGTAGGTATTGCTGTAGGTATTTTGATACCGTTTCCACTGATCGATAAACTGATTCAAAAGGGAATTATTTATTAGCGCTACGTCAGACACATGCGGAGGTGTCGAGGGACCGTAATGTGATATATTTTCCAACCTACTCTTAAATTTTATGCTTTTTTGATATACCGTTGTGCTAACTCTGACTGATCTGAAGACGAGCTTTACTGAGCATTACTGATCGAAATTAGCTACGAGTTAAAACACATAAATCTCTTGCTATCAAAAATAGTACACTCTGAAGCATTTGGGTCGCTGTTACACTTCGTCTTTCACTTCTGGCATTGGCTTTTGTATGAAAAACGCCAAGTTGCACCATTTTCGGAGTCTGCGTTAATCTGTAGGCACTTTATAACTGTCCAGGTAAGTCAGTTCATAGGAGTAAGGCGAGGACTTACCACCGAGAATGGGATTGTGCCTAGCAAACTTCGATGCTCAAACGAACTGTCTGGTTAAGGAAAGCTTTACCGAACCTTACCAGGTTGGACTTTTCGGTGATAAGATTGTCATTAAAATGTGTCTAATGTGTCTACTGTACAGATACTGATAAAGGCGGAGGAGAACAGGGGATGAATAGCCGACGGCAAAATCTAAAAATGTAAATATGGATGGCAGAATACTAATGTATTGTCTTAGCATACGCTGACTAGTTTCGTTCGTACCCTGCTGTGGCGGAATACTCACAGAACTGAAGACCCGTAAGAACTGGGTCGGGATTCAGAGAAATCGTGGATAAACTGCAATGAGTTTATTTGCCTTGCTAATTAAGTATGTATGGTGTTCTGGGCCGTACTTCTTCCATCGGTGATTCAAACTGCAATAGTTAGACTCAATTACCCCTAAGGCACGCGACAAACATTTACCAGCGGATTTAAGGCGACGAAAAAGTGCATACAACGTGCGTGGTGCCGTCTGCTACAGCGAAGCGCGCTAAGTCGGCCGTCGGTTATATAAACCAGCCACTGGCCGTAGCGGAAGTGAAATCGGCGAGAAGGCGCGAGGCGCCTTAGCGAATGCTGCTAGCCTACCGCGTGTGAGGTAATGGTCCCACCGTGGCGTGGCGCTGACAGACACGTAAAGAAAGCTGCATACCGCGCCCGCAGAGGCCGGATAACGGGAGCGTAACACACTCACTTTCTGAGGGATGGTGGACACCGTGTAGCATGTTGTAATCATATAAGTTGGCGGCCTGATCTTTGTGCGATATATGGGGCTCTTTAAAGGTATCAGAAGCAGGGAAAAGTGCATACGACTTAAGTATAGACTTTTCTGTTAAAATCTCTTGCCGAGAATATATTTCTTTCTCAAATTAGACAGTACAAATGGTTCAAATGGCTCTGAGCACTATGTGACTTAACATCTGCGGTCATTAGTCCCCTAGAACTTAGAACTACTTAAACCTAACTAACCTAAGGACATCACACACATCCATGCCCGAGGCAGGATTAGAACGTGCGACCGTAGCGGTCGCACGGTTCCAGACTGAAGCGCCTAGAACGGCTCGGCCAGGTCGGCCGGCTAGACAGTACAGGAAGTGAGATATTATGAAGGTGATAGCTGGTAAGTTGTTTTAGATGGATGGGGGAGGAACAGTTAGAATTTATTAGAGAAAAAGGAACAAGAGATGCTACTGGCATGTTAAGAATCGTAGGGGAAAGATATACTGAGAAAGGTAAATAAATTTATGCTATTTTTATTGATTTGGAAATAGCTTTCGATAGGGTGCAGTGGAACAAGCTTATTGATATTTTGAAGAGGAAAGGAGTAAACTAGAGGAGAGGTGATTGATAAAAGAATCTATATTTACAATAGAAAATAAGAATAAGGATTGGAAATGGCATGTCTGAAGGAAACAGCATTGGAGGGAGCATTAGACAAGGTTATTGCCTCTCTCCTCTATTGATCAGCTTATACATGGAAGAGATTATCGGCGGCCGGGATGCCCGAGCGGTTCTACGCACTACAGCCTGGAGTCGTGTGACCGCTACGGTCGCAGGTTCGAATCCCGCCTCGGGCATGGATGTGTGTAATGTCGTTAGGTTAGTTAGGTTTAAGTAGTTCTAAGTTCTAGGGGACTGATGACCTCAGAAGTTAAGTCCCATAGTGCTCAGAGCCATTTGAACCATTTGATTTTGAAGAGATTATCGCAAAAGGCTTAGATGGAAAAAGAGGAGTGTGTATTGGTGGAAAGAGAATACAGTGCATACAATTTGCTGATGATATGGTATTAGGGGCAGAAACTGAATGAACTGTAAATAAAATGCTAAAGGATCCGAATGATGCTTGCGTGGAATATGGGATGAGAATCAATACAGCAAAAACAAAGAGTATGGTGATCGGCAAAGGAAGGTGGCTGGCACATATTAAGATGTTATTAGCCAAGTCAGAGCATATCTTGGAAGTACAATTACTGGAGTCTTGAGTGGCATCAGGAGAAGAAAACTCGCATTACTACAACGAAGGAGGCATCCAATAGAGAGAGGAGGTTATTACGTGGCAAACTAGGAGATCAATCTCCTAACTGACAGTGCCAAAGCCGCGCAGGAGTAGCCGAACGGTCTAAGGCGCTGCAGTCGTGGACTGTGCGTTTGGTCCCGGCTTAGGTTCGAGTCCTCCCTCGGGCATGGGTGGGTGTGTTTGTCCTTAGGATAATTTAGATTAAGTAGTGTGTAAGATTAGGGACTGATGACCTTAGCAGTTAAGTCCCATAAGATTTCATACACATTTGAACATTTTTTGACAGTGCCAAAGAATAACGTGAAAAACTGGCTTTTCTTAAAACGGAGCTTTGATACACAGAAGATTCTTTAAGAATCTGCAGGCACAATGCGTGATGACGCTATAACTGTACATGCCTAGAAGAACAATGGCCGCTGGAGCGCATGCTTGCAGGCAACGGTGAGGCGAGTGTTACGAGGAAACGGGCAGCAGTACGAGTGTGGGGACAAAGCGGCGCGGGTGGCGGCTGTGCGGGGGCAGGCGAGGCGGGCAGTGAGAGTTGCGAGCGGAGCAGAGGTGAACGACCGCCATGTGGGCCGGGCCGGCCTCGAAGCCGCAAGTGGGGCAGTGAGCTCCGGCGCTAGCGCTGCCGCGGAGGTGGCGCTCATCTTGCGACACGCTGCACCGGCACCCCACAGCCCCGCCGAGGGTCTGGCACGTACATTGGCTCATCGGAAGGATCCGGACACTTCTACGTAACCACTAGGTGGCACGAGACGCGGACCCGTCAGTACAAAAGGAGGCGGTCAGTACTGTTTTGTCAGTAGAGAAGCAGGACCCAAATGGCTCTGAGCACTATGGGACTTAACATCTGAGGTCATCAGTCCCCTAGACATAGAACTAAAACCTAACTAAGCTAAGGACATCACACACATCGATGCCCGAGGCAGGATTCGAACCTGCGACCGTATCGGTCGCGCGGTTCCAGACTGTAGCGCCTAGAACCGCTCGGCCACCCCGATCGGCAACATGGACTCGTCGTCGGATGTCACCTGAGTAACAAATCCATCAGGGAGACTTCCAAAGCACTGCGTCTTCTAAAAGCACTCCGTCTTGAGGCCACGAGTGGCCTACCGGGACCATCCGACCGCCGTCACCCTTAGAGGAGGATGCGAATAGGAGGGGCGTGGGGTCAGCACACCGCTCTCCCGGTCGTTATGATGGTATTCTTGACCGAAGCCGCTACTATTCGGTCGAGTAGCTCCTCAATTGGCATCACGAGGCTGAGTGCACCCCGAAAAATGGCAACAACGCATGGCGGCCGGGATGGTCACTCATCCAAGTGCCGACCACGACCGACAGCGCTTATCTTCGTTGATCTCAGGGGAACCGGTGTATCCACTGCGGCAAGGCCGTTGCTCAGGGAGACTTCTACCCTTCTAAAGCTGCCCAAGTCGACTGTTGGCAGTATGACTGCAAAAGAGTAACCGCAACTAAACCAAGACCAGAAAGATCTGAACTATTAACGGACAGGCACCATCGAGCATTGCGGAGAGTTGTTTTAAAAAAATCGCATGCAATCAGCGAAGGAAATCAGTCGTGAGTTCCAAAGTGTTAAGCAGTCCTGTTTACACAATGGCCCTGCTTAGGGAATTAAAAAGAATTGGGTACAGTGGCCAAACAACTCCTCATAACCCACACGTCTCTCTATTCAATGCTAAGAGACGCTTCAATCGATGTAAACAGCGACGTCACTCGATAGTGGATCATTATTCACTAAGTGAACGGATATTACTTCCATGTCCGCCCCCTGTAGCTCAGTGGTCAGCGCTACAGAATGTCAATTCTAATGGCCCGTGTTCGATTCCCGGCTGGATCGGAGATTTTCTCCGCTCAGGGACTGGGTGTTGTGATGTCCTAATCTTCATCATTTCAGCCCCATCGACGCGCAAGTCGCCGAAGTGGCGTCACATCGAAAGACTTGCACCCGGCGAATGGTCTACCCGACGGGAGGCGCTAGTCACACGACATTTACATTTATTACTTCCAAACAGCTAATAACATATTCCCGACGACTGTCCAAACGCAGTGCCGAGACACGGTTAAAATACTGTTGGGCCGAAAATTGCTAATGTGAGCAACGTCTTGTATTGTCCCGTGAAAAACTGGATAAACAGGATATTCTTTAAGAATCTGCCAGAATGGCAGATGCTATGCTTGATGACGCTATTACTGTACCTGCCTACAAGAACAATGGCCGCTGGAGCGTCCCACACAGCGGAAGAGACACACTTCCGCCCTCAGAATATTGCAGCGTTCACCGCGCAAGTACTAGCCTTGAGCAAACCCTCAGTTTTGTTCAAATGTGTGTGAATTCCTGAGGGATCAAACTGCTTAGGTCATCGATCCCTAGACTTACACACTACTTAAACAAAATTATGCTAAGAACAACACACACACCCATGCCCGAGGGAGGACTCGAACCTCCGGCAGGTGGGGCGCGCTATCCGTGACATGGCGCCTCAAACCTCACGGCCCCTCAGTTTTCAGGTTGGAGTAAACGGTAGATAATTAATTGTTGAATTCGTACAGTATAACAGGCATTTACATGAGGGGTGTTTAAACTATTGAAATATAAAATTAGAGTCCAAAAGTCCGCTGTAGCCGCAGAGTAAAAGAAATCATGATCATATATGACTCAACTATACTCACGTCTCTCAGTACCACAGCAGTATGGAGAGACCACGGCGTTCATATTACGAAAACTAATCATTGGACTGGACTATCGTGTGTGCTAATTTGGTGAACGTCCGCTGTTTACCAGAACACCAAGGAATTCAGCACGTGCACCTTTCTTGGAAGCAGCTCAACGTACAACAGGCTGTTACGCATTCCCTACTGCAATACATCTGACCATAATTTTTAACTTAAAAAGCTCAAGCTCCGTCTTCTGGCACTGTCGGACCATTCAGTACCGTTCGACCGCCGTACCATCCTCTTCCAACGGCTTCAATCGGATGCGGCAATGAGGGTGTGGGGTCTGCACAGCGCTTATCCGGTCGCTGTCAGCTTCCCAGACTTCTCATTCAAGTAGCTCCTCAGCTGGCATGACGATGCTGAGCATATCCCGTTATCAACAAGTGGTGGCGTCAGGCGCATGAAAAACAGAGAGGGAACTAACACGCTAGAACAGTGACCGCCATAAAAGAAAAAAACCTGTTGTCCTCGGCAAGATCGAAGTATACGTATCGGACACACGTCACATCACAAGGATTCGCTTCCACCCCGAAAACTTTCGCAATCTCTTCCAAATGACAGGCGTAAGAGACTGTCAAACTACTTTGTGCGCCTCGACACTAGTGACTTAAATCATCCACTTTTTCAGTATGAGCGGCGTACCGACCAACAGGTCTCCTTGTGCAAGAGACACAGGTGTCCCATAATGTCATTAAATAAGCAGATAAGTGGTCATGCTTCTGCTGATGGCCTGGAACTCTTACCAGCTGTATAAGAACGTCCAGTTGGTAATGTAACGAGCGATCCAGTACTTATACGCTCATTCTCTCAAAATCTTGGTGGTTACACACAAACGTGCCCCTATTAGCTTGAAAATGGAGTGAGTACTTTGTGAAAGAGGTACAGAACATCGGGGGTTTCCATTTGCGGCAGAGGTTGTTCTTTGACGCCCGTAAACATCTCTAGAGAGTGCTGCTGCAAATACGTATTTTTCGTCTCTCGTCCAGCACAGTGGCCCTGGTCAGAACGCTGTGTCAGAGAGAGCAGACATCGGGAAGAGTGAGAGCAGCCAGCCAGCAGCAGTAAGAGTGGTTCCGCTCTCCCTTTCTCAGCAGCACTGCGGGGGCGGCAGCCGACAAAGTGCTCTCCCTCTCTGTCTCTTTGTCTGGACGCACTCGTTCACTCGCGCCGCCCTGGAAACTTTTATCGCATTAAGCGAGAACGGACAGCCTAATTGGAGGAGCGGACAATGAGGAGACCTCTATTGTTTACACAGTGAGTCAGCGGTCCTAATAGGTCACGAGGCTCGACGAACAAAGGCAAGAATTCCCATGTAGTGCCGTCATTTCGTAGTCCGACTTGAGACTATAGTCACTGGCTAAGAGGCCATAAATTGAGCCAAGCATTGTTGTCTTTCATCTACCTGACCACATAAAAAGACAATAAGTCTAACCAAATGGAGGAAACAGATCTCTCCACGGCTTATCCCTCCTTCAGTAATCTCTTCCACTCAATTTACTCTTTGCCCTCCCCGCTTTCCCTCCGTCTCCGCCGCTAATACCCCTTCAATAAATAATGCGTCAGTACATGCCCCATCATTCGTCCCTTCCTGCACTTCATTCCAGATGTGCTCGGAATTCAAGCCCTCCTATTCCTCAACTTCTTCCCCAACCTCCTACACTGCCCATTACTGTCTCTGATTACACAACAACGAGACACTCTAAATGTATTCTCCTGCAGTGACTGCGATGGCATGCTGATTTTATTGTTTGGAACAGCTTTCCATTAAGCCTCACAAGGCCGAGTGGGTATCGATTTGTTTTGCCAGAGAAAATTCTAAGATTTTATTATTTAATCGAATGGCGAGGGTTCCCCGTCGGGCAGACCGTTCACCGGGTGCCGGCCTTTCAATTTGACACCACTTCGGCGATCTGCAGTCGATGAGGATGATAGGATGATGATGAGGACAGCAAAACACCCAGTCCCTGGGAGGAGAAAAATCCCCGACCCAGCCGGGAATTGAACCCGAGCCCAGAGGATTGACAATCCGTCATGCTAACCATTTTCTCTTTCATTTATTTATTTATTGTCAATAAAGATCACTCTGTGAAAAGGAACATGTAGATCATTTCAGGGTATAGTATGTGGATTACATATTTAGTGGTGAGAGAAGCGTGAGGTTCACTATCAGCTGTCAAATGTGCACACCGACTGCACCCGGCACATATCCATTCAGCCACCGGGGGCGGACAAATTCTAACATGCTACCCTGGAATGAACTCTGTTTACTGGATACAACAACCAGCAATGCTAACTGCTATGGCAGTTTTTTTCGTTCATCCATCCTTAACCCCTGATGGAAAGTAGGACTAGGCCTGGTCAGTATACGAGAATTCATGGCTCCTCAACCTGAGGAACGTACTAGAGCTACTCTGAGAGTAAGGAACGATCGCCAGCGAAATGGAAACGACAGTGAAAATCCGATGACGCTTTGCACAGATGTGTTGGGCAGCGTCTCTGGTATACCCGTAGGCAGCATCACATCACTGTTCTCAGTTCCGAGCACATAGTGGGCGCGTAAAGATGCCTAGAAAATAGTGTCTCCCGCCATGTATGGGTGCCTGGCGAGAGATTTTGCCTGATATCGTGCAAATCCACATAACTTGACTGTCATGTATTTGCTTCTTCATGACCATTCTCGGCCGCTTACTGCAGAGGCTATGAGGATGCTCCTGCAGAGTTTTAGACTCGAGCCGGTCGGTGTGGCCGAGCGGTTCTAGGCGCTTCAGTCTGGAACCGCGCGACCGCTACCGTTGCAGTTTCGAATCATGCCTCGGGCATGGATGTGTGTGATGTCCTTAGGTTAGTTAGGTTTAAGTAGTTCTAAGTTCTAGGGGACTGATGACCTCAGATGTTAAGTCCCATAGTGCTAAGCGCCATTTGAACCATTTTTAGATTGGAAGTTTTTGATCACCCACCATACAGTCCAGACTTGACTCCCTCTGATTTTCATCTCTGGTCAAATGAACTGCTGTCTATGAAGACAACATTTTTGCACAGACAACGAACTGCAGTCCAGCAAAGAAAATTGTCCGAAAGCACAGGAAGCTGCCTTCTATGACGATGGAATTGGAAAGTCAGAGCGGTGATCATATAGAGAAGTAGCTGCAATGTGTAACAAATAAACCAGTTTTGATTTTCACTGTGCTCTCCATTTCACGATCGATCGTTCCTTACTTTCAGAATAGCCCCCTAACTCCTACTAGTGTTCGGTTGATGGGTATAGCGGGCACTTCACGCATGAGCAGGGCAGCTGACGTCGAATTTGATTTTTATTTCCTATCATGGGGATATGGAAAGTTAGTTATAAGGCAATATTTGCGAATAGAGGTTCCTGATGGCGCAGTGTATCGCAGAAGTCGCCTGAATAAAGAGGTTCAGACACACAAATGAAAATGTTGCCACTAATTCTCGCTACATAGCTGGCTCTCGCTGAGACTTTGTTGCAGGAGAAATCGAGCGTTAGGTACCGCCACTGTGATCTCAGTGCTGTGGTATCCCCTGACCGTAGTGACACGGCGAGCGCAGGCGCGATGCCAGGGTGCGCTCCTTGCGCCACGCTGGCGACCCACTTGTTGCGTCTTAGCGCCCGCGTCCTTGCGCGCCGTTCCCACCCCTATGCTTCCGGTCGCTGGGGCTCGGCCTCTCACCCACTGGTCTCTCACGACTAGTAGCTGCTGCCCATTTCTCAGACACTCCGTCCCTTTCACTGGACTCGCATTCGGGAGGACGACGGTTCAAACCCGTCATCTTTATTTAGGTTTTGCGTGATTTCTCTCAATCGCTTCAGGCAAATGCCAGGATGGCTCCTTTGCAAGGGCACGGCCGACTTCCTTCCCCATCCTTTCCTAATCAGATGGGATAGATGATCTTGCTGTTTGGTCCCCTCCCACAAACCAACGAATCAGCGAACACTTTTATTGCCGCTCGGAGACTTGTTGTCATCATCATCATTTCATCATCGTCCTCGCGCACTTGCACGAGACGGCCGAACAGACTGGGGTCTCCCGGACAATAATGCCACAAGATCATTTCATTTCATTGCACTACGTACTGGGTGTAACTGACGCCACATTACTCACCATAATCAACAAGGAGTCCAGGTGGGGAAACGGAAACGACAAGCACCGTGATGACAGCTGAGAATCAGACGTGACAGCTCCAGTTTTGGAAGCTGACATTGACGGCTCGTGGGCAGACTGTTGATCACATGTCCGTCCATTGAGACCGCAGGCAGCGGTAGGCAGCCAAACCATTGATTGGTTGGCTGGTTTGGGGGAGGGGACGAAACAGCGAGGTCTTCGGCCCCGTCGGATTAAGGAAGGACGGAGAAGGAAGTCAGCCGTGCCCTCTCAAAAGAAACCATCCTGGCATCTGCCTGAAGCGATGTAGAGAAATCACGGAATACCTAAACTGGGATGGCCGAACGCGGGTTTGAACCGCCTTCCTCCCGAGTGCAATTCCAGTGTGCTAACCACTGCGCCACCTCGCTCGATGCCAGGCCATTGACTTGAAGGTGCAACTGCCAGTGATTTCACCTTAGAATAAACCTCGCCAGCCCACAGTGTATGTAGTAAGTCAATGCAGTAATCTTACTTCGTACAGAAGATACTGAGATACGTGTATCTGTCGTTGCAGAGAAGAACACTCGTAACATTGGTGCTAAGCCCCTTGGTAGCTTTGGTACAATACAAAATGGTTCAAATAGTTCTGAGCACTATGGGACTTAACATCTATGGTCATCAGTCCCCTATAACTTAGAACTACTTAAACCTAACTAACCTAAGGACATCACACAGCACCCAGTCATCACAAGGCAGAGAAAATCCCTGACCCCGCCGGGAATCGAACCCAGGAACCCGGGTACAATACAAAACATTAGCGATCAATGATATGGACGTACTGGGATATGGATTGGTCGTGAAAATAATTTTGAATATCTGCCTGTAACAACTGGAAAAAAGTACATCGTGCTGTTCACAGTTCACAATATCGGCATTAGTGACATAGCAAAAAAAAATTTTGTATATATATATATATATATATATATATATATATATATATATATATATCACCAGATAATTGAAATATATAAGTCCAATACACGTGATACAACTGTAGAATAAAAGTGACTCGTTACCGACGTCAATGTCTTTCCATCGATGCTGCTAGTTGCGACAGTACTGTGAAGACAAACCTATATTGTCCTAATCAAGTAATTGGGATATAAACTAAGCCCATGGCGATGTATGAGACCACATAGTCTCTTAACTCCTCTTTCTGTACTGAACCGAGAGCAGCCGGTGGCAATTAGAAAGTGACTGTATTTTCTTCACGATTAATGTCTAACACGCATAATTTTCTTGTCTTGATTTGATATAATCTTGTTCATTTAGAAGGACATGCATGTTGTTAAGGGAAGTCTTTCCGAAATAATGACCCCAGCATCTTCTTGAAGGTAACAATGGAAACAAAGTTTGTGAGCAACGAGAGGAAATTTCGTAAAATTTCTGAATTCTAAGTAATTGGGGGAGGGGGAGGGAGGGGTGGAGCTTATTATCACCCGGAATAAATTGCTTGTTACAGGTCATACTCGGGTGGATTTGAAATGGGGCCGTTCTTATAGTTCCAAGAATTCTGAGAAATAGAAATCCGAGAGGGGTCGAAAACAGTGAAAGTGCTCTCGCGTTTGATACTAAAAGAACGAATAGATCCGAAATAATACGGGGTTGTAGTGCACTGTCGCCTGCTTGGTAGAGGTTGTTTAGCAGAGTTCAAATGAGGTCGTTGTTACAGCGCCGAGAATCGCTGACGAAAGCGGATCGAATGGAGGTGAAGAACAGCGAAAGTGCTGGCTTCGCTCAGCAGCACGTCCCTGGCAGCTAGAATGACTTTCGCTGACGTCGTCAGCAGATGACGAGTGTTTTGCTGTCGTGTGTGACCTAATGAGGATGCCACTTCTCGACCTTTCGGACGTAACCACTTGCAAACGAGGAGAGAACGCGTTCGCTTACACGCTCCGTACGGGGCCCGCGGCTGGTTGGCGGACAGAGTTGGGCAGGGTGGGGGGGAGGAGGAGGAGGGGGGAGGGTCAGCGGTGGGGGCAGAGTAGGCCGCGCCGGGCGACGACCGCGCCGGTGGCCGCGTTCGCGCGCGGGGGCAACGACCTGGCGCGACCCACATCGGCCGCAGCGGAGAAACCGACGCAGCCCTGCACACTCTCTCTCTCTCTCCCAGCGTTCACTCTCGGTAGCACGATTCACTCTTCCTTTCTGCCAACCACTTTGTCTAATTCCCAGTTTGTTGTCACCTTCCTAGTAACTAATCAATTTTAAGGAGGAAAAACGTCATTCCACTGGGCTTTATATATCAGTCGTATTTTGATCAGCACTACTACTTTCGAACATGACCCACTTTCAAGTGCGTCCATAACAGATGTGAATACATCGTCCTCGTCTCCTCGTGCAACGATGAAAACTATGTATCCACATCTGCTGTAGATGCACTTGACAGTGGGCCATGCTCGAAACTAGTGCCGCTGTTCTAGAATACAGCCGCGTGGAATGAAATTTTTTCTCAGATTTATCGAGGCTGTAGTGCCCCACCCAGACGAAAATGAACTTTACATTCTGTATATTTACGACGCATTCCATAGGCTTTGTTCCATCATCAAGTACAGTGTTTAGCTGCCGGACTTTCCACGTGATGAACATACTGTCCGGAACACACGTCATAAACAAGAAAAACTTAAAGTTTAGTGACTGTTTACAGCACGTTTTTATTTGCATTTAAAACAGACGCGGAAACAGCCTACAGAACATGTCCAAGCGTAAAGCAAAATTATCTGCTCTAGCCACAGCTACTTACAGCAATCTATAAATGAACCATGCACCATTCTTATACCATTATGAAACTTAAAGTATTGGTTAAATACCACTGTCACACATTTTAAGCAATTTCCTACGTCTGCCTGCAAACGGTATTAGCTTTACGCTTTCACACCAATACAGGAACGTCCGATTAGTTCTCGTTGATACGCCAAAACAATTCAACTCGTTAACAATTCAACTCCTTGCAAAAATAATCAATTTTTATTATTTAACAATAGGTTATAGAAGAAAACACTAGCAGTTCGAAGAATAGCAGGCAAGACAAAGAAAATGACGATAACGGTAGTGATTACCAAAACAAGTTACAACTGTAGCAAAAAAAAAAAAAAAAAAAAAAGAAAAGAAAAGAAAATTGCAATGCCCTCCGCGGAGCAACAGAGAGCGTGTGGCAGGGAAACAAACAGCGTCAAACCCTGTGCAGATGCCGACAAATGTGAACGACGTGACAAAGGCTCCAAATGAATTGGTATCGATACGTCGAAACCGCGTGCTTTTTGACGAAAGCGGAAACAAAAATACGAGCTAGAAGAAGCGAAACTGGCAGAATAAATATGCGTTTTGAAGCTACTTTAATTGGTAACGGGTATTAAAACAAGTTTTCGAAGCCCGTTAGCCAACAGTTGGGCATTTAAAATGTCTTACACGAAGGAGAACTGTGTTATAGGACACTAATTAATAGCAGTTTCAATGTTACCAACAGCAATCGAAAGCAGACTGCAAGATACTAGCATAGCTACAAATCATTTACGTATAAACTTCCGAAATGCAACAAGGTCAAAACAGCTATGTACATAAAAAAATACGTGTTGGATAAAATGCACTTTTATAATTATATTTCCGATTTGGTTAGAATCACGAACTTTTGATGTCTTCCACAGTCACGAAAGGTAAGTAGTGTGGGATGTTGAACCTGACTGATGAGATTTTCCAACAGAAAAAACTATGTCTGCACAAAGTCTATGTTACAGACGTCTTGTCACTCTAGTGCGATGGTAACAAGCAGTTCGCACTTGTATGCATGTGCAGGTATGTGCATCGGAGTGAGGGGGGAGGGCTTAAGAGACACAGAGGAGGGAAACAGAGGTACAATCAACAGCTGCCGAATTGCTTCTGCCGTTTAAAATCTGAAAACAGCTGCTTGCTAAGAGGTTAATTAGCCGAGAAAGGATCAAAAGAGGCAGCGGTGGAAAGAGTTTTTGTGCAAACTGGTCTATGATTTGAAGGACAAAAAAATGTTCAAATGTGTTTGAAATCTTATGGGACTTAACTGCTAAGGTCATCAGTCCCTAAGCGTACACACTACTTAACCTAAATTATCCTAAGGACAAACACACACACCCATGCCCGAGGGAGGACTCAACCTCCGCCGGGACCAGCCGCACAGTCCATGACCGCAGCGCCTTAGACTTTTAGGGACAGTTGAGTTTGCAGCGTCTCTGCTACTGCAGAGGACAAAGGTAACAATTGTCCCACCGAACTCGGGACTAGCTAAATGCAGTGGTAGCAGACGAATTGTGAAGGTAGACGTGGAGGCGAAAAAAAATTTAATGACAATTCTTTTCAGTGGAAACCATTGATCTAACTGACCGAATAATGGATCGACGAATAATATTGATGTCTAGTGCAGTACAGCTGAAGGAGTGGCTGCTTTGTTCACCTGTTACACTTGAAAATGGCGTGAGGTCCGAAATCGGACGAGGGGAGAATACTGCAGCTGTAAAAATATCCACACATACGAATATTCTCTGTACAGAGAAAAATGTTGGATAAAATAAAGACAGTGGTAGGTTTCAGTGCGAGGGATGTTGCGAGGGGTGGGGAGGGGGTCAAGAGGTCAAGGTCAAGGCTACACAGAGGGCAGCATGGGAAGAATCGAGCGCGCACTGCGCGTGCGTCGTGACGTCGGCAGAAGGCGTCGTTGTAGGCCACGCTTACCTTCGAGCACCCTGCCTATGAGGTTGTCACTGTCCACGGAGAACGCCGGCACGGTGGCCGCCGCCGGCGCCGCCGTCACAGGAGACGCACACGCGCTTGCCGCCTTACTTGGGTCCTTCACAGTCATCGCGAAACGTCCTTAGCCGAGTGTGTCGCGCGGCACCACCGACCCGCCGGCGGGAACAATGTCGACTGTCGGCGACGTCAGTAGCCGCTGACGACAACAGCAGCAGCAACAACAACAACAACAAAAGCTACGACGGACGTGTCGGTTTGCAGCTACAGCGAGTCCTTGCGCAAAGGCGGTCCGCACGTATCTGAGGAGCCGGAACCCGCCGCTGCCGCCTCCGCCGCCGCGGGAGAGGTGGTGGGGGGCGCCGGAGCGGGCCCGCGCATGCGCAAGGCGCTCGGAGCGCGCTCGCCACAGGCGAAAGTGACCCAGTGACTCAGTTGCAGGCTCCGCGGGGTCAACACACTCTCGCTGTCGGTTCTCGGCCGCGCTGCAGCTTTCACCGCGCCTGGCGCCGGCCTGTCAGCAGTTTCGCCTTCAGCTTCGACTCTGACTCTCTTCCCTAATTATCTCCAAAAGTCTACTTTCGTGCGTGTTTTGCCTGCAAAAGTGTCAGCTCCGCTTTCAGAACAGAATCCGACCGTAGTGGTCGACGGCGACACGACTACATCTATATCTACATCTACATGATTACTCTGCAATTCACATTTAAGTGCTTGGCAGAGGGTTCGTCGAACCACAATCATACTATCTCTCTACCACTCCCGAACAGCGCGCGGGAAAAACGAACACCTAAACCTTTCTGTTCGAGCTCTGATTTCTCTTATTTTATTTTGATGATCATTCCTACCTATGTAGGTTGGGCTCAACAAAATATTTTGGCATTCGGAAGAGAAAGTTGGTGACAGAAATTTCGTAAATAGATCTCGCCGCGACGAAAAAGTCTTTGCTTTAATGACTTCCATCCCAACTCGCGTATCGTATCTGCCACTCTCTCCCCTATTACGTGATAATACAAAACGAGCTGCCCTTTTTTGCACCCTTTCGATGTCCTCCGTCAATCCCACCTGGTAAGGATCCCACACCGCGCAGCAATATTCTAACAGAGGACGAACGAGTGTAGTGTAGCTGTCTCTTTAGTGGCCTTGTTGCATCTTCTAAGTGCCCTGCCGATGAAACGCAACCTTTGGCTCGCCTTCCCCACAATATTATCTATGTGGTCTTTCCAACTGAAGTTGTTCGTAATTTTAACACCCAGGTACTTAGTTGAATTGACAGCCTGGGCAACACCTGATATCACTTCAGTTTTACTCGATGATTTGCCGTCTATTACTACGAGCTGCGACTTTCCTGACAGGAAATCACGAATCCAGTCGCACAACTGAGACGATACCCCACAGGCCCGCAGCTTGATTAGAAGTCGCTTGTGAGGAACGGTGTCAAAAGCTTTCCGGAAATCTAGAAATACGGAATCAACTTGAGATCCCCTGTCGATAGTGGCCATTACTTCGTGCGAATAAAGAGCTAGCTGCGTTGCACAAGAACGATGTTTTCTGAAACCATGCTGATTACGTATCAACGTTCCCTTCGAGGTGATTCATAATGTTTGAATACAGGAGGAAATTAAGGAACAGACTAGAGGAGACTAGAAATCTACTCTGTAGAAATCGGCATGGGTTTCGAAAGAGACGACCGTGAGGAACCCAGCTCGCGCTATTCGTCCACGAGACTCAGAGGGCCATAGACACGGGTCCACAGGTAGATGCCGTGTTTCTTGACTTCCGCAAGGCGTTCGATACAGTTCCCCACAGTCGTTTAATGAACAAAGCAAGAGCATGTGGACTATCAGACCAATTGTGTGATTGGATTGAAGAGTTCCTAGATAACAGAACGCAGCATGTCATTCTCAATGGAGAGAAGTCTTCCGAAGTAAGAGTGATTTCAGGTGTGCCGCAGCGGAGTGTCGTAGGACCGTTGCTATTCACAATATACATAAATGACCTTGTGGATGACATCGGAAGTTCACTGAGGCTTTTTGCAGATGATGCTGTGGTATATCGAGAGGTTGTAACAATGGAAAATTGTACGGAAATGCAGGAGGATCTGCAGCGGATTGACGCATGGTGCAGGGAATGGCAATTGAATCTCAATGTAGACAAGTGTAATGTGCTGCGAATTCATAGAAAGAAAGATCCCTTATCATTTAGCTACAATATAGCAGGTCAGCAACTGGAAGCAGTTAATTCCATAAATTATCTGGAAGTACGCATTAGGAGTGATTTAAAATGGAATGATCATATAAAGTTGATCGTCGATAAAGCAGATGCCAGATTGAGATTCACTGGCAGAATCCTAAGGAAATGCAATCCTAAAACAAAGGAAGTAGGTTACAGTACACTTGTTCGCCCACTGCTTGAATAATGCTCACCAGTGTGGGATCCGTACCAGATAGTGTCGATAGAAGAGATAGAGACGATCCAACGGAGAGCTGCACGCTTCGTTGCAGGATCATTTAGTAAGCGCGAAAGCGTTACGGAGATGATGGATAAACTCCAGTGGAAGACTAGGGGAGAGACGCTCAGTAGCTCGGTACGGGCTTTTGTTGAAGTTTCGAGAACATACCTTCACCGAGGAGTCAAGCAGTATATTGCTCCCTCCTATGTATATCTTGCGAAGAGACTATGAGGATAAAATCAGAGAGATTAGAGCCCACACAGAGGCATACCGACAATCTTTCTTTCCACGAACAATACGAGACTGGAATAGAAGGGAGAACCTATAGAGGTACTCAAAGTACCCTTCGCCACACACCGTCAGGTGGCTTCCGGAATATGGATATAGATGAAGATGTAGTTCTTTATTCCACTCTTTGTTCGCAGATTAATCTACGATTTCGGTTAGACGTCATTAGAGGAATAACACGTGGATGCGGCAGAAATTTGGCACTGTCTTTGTGAAAGACATCAGCATTCGCCTGCATATATTGATAGAAACTACAGAAAACGTAAACCTTGAAGGCGTGTCATGTAACGATGCTGATGCTGAATGCAATTTTCTCAGACAAGCGCGATGACTGCCGAACTTCGTTGATCAATGTTCGGGCGAGGCACAACAAAACTGGGAATCTACAACAAAGCGACGAATGTAGGGATATTAAACACAATTAGAGATGGAACACAAGCTCAGATGGAGAAACACTGGAGAAGGAGGTCTACAGTAGCCTGCAAGCGACTTAGAGAAACTTTGGAAAAGTTGGGCAGGAAGATGAATCGGCTGGAGGACAGTACAAACACCGTGTGGTAGCTGGGCACGGAAGAAAAGAAAACAAAGTGATAGAGTGTGGACAATACGAAATTGCTAAATACAGAGCTTAAACATGGGCAAAACAGAAAAGGATAATGGCTTTATTTACCGATGTTTGTCTATGAATCTGGAGACAGTGAAAACCTGTATTTACTGGGTGATCTGAAATTTCGGGATCATAATTTTACGAATGGGGGATATCTTAAAATGAGTATCTTGAGATAAGGAACCAATAGTCGGAAATGAATATTTCAGGGAGTCCGAGGTCTCGAACGATCAGTGCTTACAGGATCAGGCGATTCGACATTATTTGCTGCATCCTCATTGATTGATGCACGTTCACCGATATTTATTGAAGACGTGCTGTCACATTGGATGGATACAGCGGTTCTTGAGTCCACGAGAGGACGTATGACACCACCCCACTTTGATATTTATGTACGTGACCACGTGAACAACAGATATTCTCTTTGCTGGATAGGAACGGGAGATTCTGTCCCATTGGCGAGCATGATTATATGAGCTCGTTAGTGTACAAAACTCAGTACAAACTAAAGAAGAACTTTTTGAATAGAATTGCCATCATTTAGTTATAATTATTTATTATTCATTTATTTCGCACTACGGTGATTTCGGGTTTATTGTCAACTGTAATGGTGAAAATGACTTCGAATATCCGACATTTCTCACTGACATCTCGTCAACGAAATTACAACAGTATTACAACACTTATGTGGTCATATACACCAGCCGTCGCATTATAAGACATGGGTGCGAACGAAAAATAGGTATTACGGCAGGCCCATTTTTAATATATCTTACAATATGACGTCTGGTGTATGTAGAACAAAAACCAAACAACAGTCGTATTTCAATCCCTTCTTATTTATTACCCTTTAAGGTACCTATTTCGCCCCTTCACTAGTACAATCCTCAAGTATCTATGCACACTGTGAAGAGATATACCACAAAGCTTGGTGCAGTACAATAGAAGCCATCAAATAAATCTGGATTGCCTGAATATTTATGTGAAGTGAATACCCCAGCGATTAGACAACAACTGTGTACTCACTCCAGAAAAACATTTACGGAATACAGATTTGTTTGATGGATCCTGTTGTACTTTACCAATCTTTGTGTTATATCCGTTCACAGTGTGCATAGATGCTTGAGGATGGCAGCAGTGAAGTGCCGAAACTCGTAGCTTAAAGAAAAATATACAAGAACTGGCTGAAATGCGGCTGTTGTTTGGTTTTTGTTATACATACTGTTTGATCAGCCGCTGTCCCGAGTCTAGGATGGAGCCAAGAAGACTGGTTGCAATATTCTGACAACATGTCATTCTGACATGCCGGATGTTTAATGTTTCACCTTTGCACTTGATAATGTTTATAAAGCCGTAATCGCGGTAGTCTGAAATAAATGAGTAATACAAACCTTAAACTGGAATAGCGGCAATTTCGTTCAAGAGGAATATTATGAATGTGGTCCCTAACGAAGAAAAAGTCACGGAGAAGAACTGGTGAGTAGGATTCGCATTACTTGTCACACTGTACAACACAAAAAGATTTTTTTATTTTTGTTTAAGAATACCGTGAAAATTTATCCGTTGTTGTAATGAATGTATTGATACTGGTGGTCGTCACTTTGAAGGGTTGATACTAGCTTAATCTGTTACCAAGTCAATAAAAAAATAAATATCTATTCCTGAACATTAGATTATTACGTTAAATAACTCACTTTTGGTTCCTCTGCTATCTTTGGCCCTTGCAGTTACCATGTCCTAGTGACATTGGTTAAATGCAGTTGAAGTAAGCACCAAATCAATAGGGTTGAAACACGGGGCCATGAGGGACTCGGGTTCTGTCAACAGACCAGTGGTATCAACAGTGGAAAGTTCCTATGGAACCAAACAGTTGAGGTCATCGGTACCCAGGCTTACACACTACTTAATCTAACTTAAGGGGGGTAGGACGTCAAACGGGCCGACTTGGAGCAGGAGAGGTATCACAGGACATTTTAATTTCCAGTGTCTATACTTTTACAAATAAAGTCATAAAAATTTGTTTGCATCACCAGGAAGGATGCTGGATTCATTTCAGTGGAAGTTCGAAAACATAACAAAATAATTTTTTTACATGTGAAATTTCATCATTTTTTTCACTTACTTATGGCTGCATTTGTTGCTGTAGGTACACTTTTCTTCATAAGTTAGAGAGATTCTTCGATGAATTTTGCACAGCACACATACGAAACTTAGAAGTGTATGAAACTCTAGAATTTATTTAATTTATGTAAAAACGAATGAGCTGTTATATTTTGAACTTCATGTTTAGAAAAAAACACAAATTTTATAGTTAATTACCTCAATTTTTACCACAGTTTTTAATAGATGTGGAAAATTCTAGAGTTTCATACACTTTTAAGTATGGTTTGTATGCTGTGCAAAATTCATCGAAGAATCTCTCTTACTTATGAAGAAAAGTGTACCTATAGCAACAAATGCTGCCATTAGTAAGTGAAAAAAAGATGATGAAATTTCACATGTAAAGAAAATTATTTTGTTATGTTTTCGAACTTCCACAGCTATGAGTGTGAATTCTGAATCCTTCCTAGTCATGCTGACAAAGTTTTATGAATTTATTTGTAAAAGTATAAACAGTGGAAATTAAAATGTCCTGTGGTGCCTCTCCTGCGCCAAGTCGTCCCGTTTGACGTCCTACCCCCCTTAAATTAACGTACGCTAAGGACAACACACACACCAATGCCCGAGGGAGGGTTCGAACCTCCGACGGGGGCAGCCGAACCGTGGCAAGGCGCCCTAGAACACGCGGCTACACTGCGGCGCACGATCAAGACGCAAATTGGAACACACGAGCAGTTGTGAGAGAAGCCGAGTCTCTAAAAAAGGTGGTATGTGGATTGATTGAGAAAAAGAGGATAACAGAGAAAAATTTAGGAATACTGGGCGCCAACGTTACAGCATACGAAAGAAGGAAGAAAGCTGACTGATGGTCCAATTAAAGAAAGAATGTGAAACACTAGGAGCTGTAATGGCGATTGTGACAACGCTAATAGCTCTTGAGTGATGTGTTCTTTAGTGGGAAATCTGGTAAGACAGTGTCAGCAACTGGGCTGGAACAATGTTCGTCTTAATAGTGTCTACTCCCTGTGGAGCACTGTAGGGGTGGTGGGGGTGGGGGGAATGTACGGTAATTGTGGTCGGCTTTCCTCTCGGTTGTATGATTAGCGGTGCCGGAGACGGCGCCGCCCCGGGACGAGAAAGCAGCGGCTTGCGGTCGCCACGGCACGGCGCTGCAGGTTTCCCGCTCTGCTGCCGCCGGCGGCCACTCGTGGATTCACTTTCCCTGGCACGGGCAGCCCTCGGTTTTGTTTACAAGCAGACAGGTCGCACCACCACCTGTTGCCTACAGCATTCTGACCGAGCAGTTGCTTCCTGTCGACTGCTAATATTGCCAAGTAGAAACCAACTAACAACAGCCTTCGAAAGGATGCGTGGCAGGTTAGCATTGCGTGACACGGAACACGAATGTTTTGTTTTTCCAAGGCTGGACTTCACGAATTTATTGTAAATAATAGAAAACTGAAACGCAATTTTGGTTCAAATGGTTCAAATGGCTCTGAGCACTATGCGACTTAACTTCTGAGGTCATCAGTCGCCTAGAACTTAGAACTAATTAAACCGAACTAACCTAAGGACACCACACACATCCATGTCCGAGGCAGGATTCGAACCTGCGACCGTAGCGGGCGCTCGGTTCCAGACTGTAGCGCCTAGAACCGCACGGCCACGCCGGCCGGCGAAACGCAATTTTGATTTAGTTTTGTTTGATTTCTTTTATAGCGTTGGTGTCAATTTTGAGACTCGAAACTAATAAACATCTTTATCCTGATCTCATACATCTTTATTTAACTTCCATTTGTTTTACGATAAGCGTCCCATTTATGGCACGCTATATTTGTTTTTGAGTTGTTGACGCACTTGCCTGAGTGAGTGCAGTAGATGTACTGACTTGTCATCGGTGACATTTGAATTTATAAAATAACAAATAATAAAAATGGCACGTTAGATTAAACACAATGAAATGTTTGAGCAAGTACCTCAAATACCACACGAAATACAACAATGACGCAAGAGCAGTTACAGTACAGTACATAAAAGACCCTGATACTAAAAAAAAAATAAAATAAAAATAAAATAAAAAATAGATTAATTTAAGAAGGGAAACACGAGCGTCTTACGTTGTTAGCAATCGAAAAACAAGAGTACAAACCAAACCACGAAATATAAATTGCTTCAAAATTAAGTTTCATATATCCATTCTCCATTTTAATTCAGCCAACGTATGACACACCACTAAGAACGCTCAGAAATCAACTTCTACCAAACGAGTTTCATAAATTTTAAAGGAATTTTTTTGCATCCTCCAATTCAGAACATAAATTTACTATTCCCATCAGTTAATGCCCATAACATCAGTCATTGCTGTGCAGTAAAATCACGCAACGCTGTACAAATAATTTGCTTGGTCGCTATTAGATTTAACGACGTAAAGCAAATGAAGGAATGCAGTTGCATTAAGTATAAACTTACGCCAAGATGAAAAGCATATATTTCGACATCCGCGTATGTAAATTTCTACCGACGTTTGTTTAGAAATCCTTATGGAGGCACTTTAGAGACGCTACTTGTAATTCTTCGCCGATATCTGCCTATATTCCCATCTAGCATGTTAATTACAGTAAGAAAATTAAGAGTCCAAACATGGTCATATTGACGATACTATTTCCAAGTTCGCTGCGCGAATAAATTGAGTAACATGAAAAACGAGGCTCGACATGGTTGGTGGAAACATTAACACATCTTCACTTACTTCTGGTTGCTTCTCGCAAGAAAACATCTTCTCATTAGTGCAGCGTAATTTCGTATATGTCTGTCAGTAACATCTACCCTTCAAACATTTTGTGTGAACCCACAACTAGCCTTTTGTATTTGACTTTTCTATCCAAATTCTTCCAATCCATATGTGGCATACAGCAAACCAGTGCTTAACAGTTGGGGTTGTTGTTGTTGTTGTTGTTGTCTTCAGTCCAGAGATTGGTTTGATGCAGCTTTCCATGCTACTCTATAGTGTGCAAGCTTCTTCATCTCCCAGTACCTACTGCAACCTACATGCTTCTGAATCTGTTTAATGTATTCATCTCTTCGTCTCCCTCTACGATTTTTACCCTCCGCGCTGCCCTCCAATATTAAATTGGTGATACATTGATGCCTCAGAATAGGCATCAAGGGATCACCAATTTAGTATTGGAGGGCAGCGCGGAGGGTAACAGTATTGGTTAAAAACAGTCTTGGTTGCAATTTGGCATTATGCTTACAACCTGAGCTCCATCTTATTCTGTTACTCGCTCCTGTGAACGGGGACGCGTTATGCAGGTCTTGGTGTCACTCGCGTCCAGCTAGAAAAGATTTTACTGAGTTTAACGAAGGCGATGTGGGCCTGATATATTCGACGATGCCCTTTGGCTACACTGACTAAAGGATCCTTCTAAGAAATGCCAAATTAAGATAACCCGAAGATGCCTAAATAAAGCGAAACGCGTAGTTGAAAAATAAAAAACTGAAATTGCAACCTAGACTGTTTTTAACCAAGACTTTTCTATCGTTCCTTTGGTGCCAGTTTCAGATCGTTGTTGATGAATCTAAATTTAAATTGGATCACGTATTTCCTCATTTGGCAGGACCCGGTTTACTCAGAACACTGAGGGTCTTCAAAGCACAAGTGCTGCTATGAGGCAGTGTGTGGATCGGCGCCAGCAGTCTGCAGGCAGATGCGGCCTACGCTCGCTGCAGCTCATAGCGACACACTTGCACTTTCTTCCCTTGCGACTTTCTCCACAAGGTTGCAGCCCCGACGCCGTCACGCAGCGCCAAGGAAAGTGTGCCCGCCTGTTGTTCGCGATCACCTGCCAGTGACGGGCGGGATGCAAGAGGTTTTCGCGACGCATTAAGCATCGGCCTTCGACGGTCTGGCATCACAGATTTAGCAGTAGTTTTCTGACTCACGCGAGGCAGTCTCGCCGTCGATCATTCACGCTACTCTTCTTTGTATACTCCCAATATCCCCTGCTGATCCAGCTTGGCACAGGTCTTCCCGCTCTCGCCTCCTCCTCCGCCACCATAGAGCATTCATCTGCTACAGACAGGACAAGTGTTACATAGGTAATTACTTTCGTTTACAAACGGCAATTCCCCAGTACCCTAATAATAAAGCGAAGTCTGGTATTAGCTCTGCCTGCCACTAACAAGTGTGATTGCTCCATTTCATTTCTCCGTATAACATTGTTTCTAGATATTCTTTTATTTTCTGCGCTTTATTTTGATGGAATGTGAGGTTATGTTTCCAACATGGCGACCACTTCAGTAGCCGCCATCTTGGATGCAACTTCAAAAGGAAAGGGGCACTTACAAATACAAAATTTAGGAAACTTGCGACAGGATTAAATTAGTTATGCTCTATATACAATGCATGAAACAGGCAACAAGATAAATATACGTTAAAATTACCAGTTATATAATCTTACAAAACTAAGCGGAGTTAGAAATTATCGGGAATTTTAGAAATTTCATATACTGTTTTGCTCGTCGGATCTTAAGGATCCGCTTTTTTTTTAAAAAGATATAGCTCTCCTATTTGGCATGCTTCGCTAAAAAACATCCTAAGTGACACATTGGTTGCATTGGTTAAGATACTGGACTCTTCCATCTATCCATATTCAGATTTCCTATGTTTTCCCTAAATCACTTAAAGCGAATTCTGGAACTGTTCCCTTAATGAGGTAAAGTCTAATTTCCCTCCACACACTTTCCTTTTCGAAGCCCGCGATCCACCTCTAAACTAAAATCTGGAAAATTACTTTTAGTCATGGATTATAAGACAAGAATTTCAGTCCTAACACGCTTGTTTTCCAATTCACTCTTTTCATTGCTTTTACAGTAGTATTTTCCCTCTGGTTAGCTCCATTCTCGGATATTACACCCTAAATAAATTTTAGATGGAAGATCGTGTAGGACAGTTACTATTTCTTATCATTCACACGTGATTGTTAATCTTACAATTTGAGATACTTAAACATGAAAACAACAGTCCTTCATACCTACTTATTGGCGTATTTTCTTCTGAATTCTGTAGTTAATATTCTTCACCTCATCCCATTTCCAATGCTTCTCCACCGTCCACTTTATTAACTTTAAACATTCAGTAATATGCAACATCATTCAGTTCCTCAAAATCAAGCCCCTAACGCGACTCAGTGACTTTGCGACTCGCCTGACTACGGGGTGGTCCGTTCTAAAATAAAAACCGATGGATAAGCACAAATTTAAAGTAGTATGAGATGCGAGGGACGGAACACCTGTGAGGTTATGTTTCCAACATGGGAACCATTTTGGTAGACGCCATCTTGGATGCAACTCCAAAAGGAAAGGGCTTCAAGCGACGTATCAAACAGATACAGAATTATTTGATAAGAGCAACTCTCCCTTTCATTCGACTATAGCGTTACTCATTCTCGAATTGTGACTGATGTTTCTTCCTTATACGGAGAATACTGATGGAGTTAACCCAAGCCGGATGCACTGACATCGTCACCATATCAGGAGAGAGCAACAGCTATGTTTTTGCTGAGAATTTCAACCAGTGTCATCCAGGCATATCATTCACTGCGTACAGTACGATGTTGGATATGGGGTTCTCGAAATGTTGTGCGTTTCGTCATATGGGGTACACTAACAGCAAACTGTTTCTGCAGTTGTCAGATGAAGATGTACTACCGTCGTTGCGGTCTGAAGACACAACATTTGCAACTGTCTTTCAGTATGATGGTGTCCCACCTCATTACGCACTAGCTGCCCTGGCATAACTGGATATCCCTTTTCCCAAGAGACTGACAGATCATTGATGTCCGGTGGAGTGGTCGCCACATTGCCCAGATTTAAGTCTGTTACCCTTCTATCTATGGGGAAATGTGAAGTGTACTGTGTGCACGATGAAGAACAGAAAGCTTGCACACATCAGGGAACGGACTGCTGATTTTCCGATACGTGTATGCATTAAAGTCCTTGACGAATATGTTGAAACGTCCCCTTAGAAAAATTAATGAATTACTGTGCTGATTACGTTATTTGATTTTCAAACAGCTGAGTAAAACTGAACGTACTCAGACATTTATCTCTTTACTTATTCTGATCATCACTAAACTGACACACAATATTATTAGCGCAACGCAATCTTGACTTTCAATAATCCCTACAAAAGAATGGCCCTGACTAACAATAACCTATAACTTTCATGAATCACTTACCTCACAAAAATCTTCGATACTCCAACTATTGCAATACAGCAAGCGCCAATACTGCCAACTAAATAGAAGATTCTAACTACTGAAGTCACTAATTACTGATAGGCATAGTTAGCAAATGAAAGATTTTGATAGAGAACAAACAATGTATTTACCTTAATAATGTTCAAAAGTCATCATATATATATATATATAAGTTCATGATATCCAATATTACAAATTTACTCTTTCTGCTGGACACACGTCCAGATCGTCCGCTCTCAAAACTCCGCCAACTCTCCCCCCACATCCACCACTGCTGGCGGCTCGCCTGCATTGCGCAACGCTACACGCTGCTCACATCCGACTGCCCAACACTTCAATAGCGAATATTCCAACAATGCCAACCTGCCACAGACTGCACACAGCACAGCCAGTGATTTTCATACAGAGCGCTACGTTACGTTACCAACATAAAAACCTAAACAGCCTACTTACAGGGTGAAGCGGATGATAACATTTAAACATGGAGAACGAAACGTCGAGCGCATGGTGTAGCCTTTACGTGCTATCACCTGCATTTGCCTGTTCATTACAAAATGGAGCACAACTCGACAATGCATAAAGCTCTGCTAAAATGAAAGACAGCTTTCTTTTTTGTGAAATTCTCTCACTGCTTTACATGTCACATGACCCCCTTTTTATTAGAAAATTGCGTGTTGCATCCAAGTTGGCGGCTTCCAAAAGGACTGCCAAGTTAGTAACACAGCCTCACAGGCTTTTCCCATACTTTAGAGTTCTGTTTATCCACTTGTTTTTGTTTTACAAGGGTGGTTCACCCTTGTACTTGAAAGTTCAGGTGCGCTCAAATCTAAAGACTACAATGTAGACAAGTGTAATGTGCTGCAAACACATAGAAATAAAGATCCCTTATCATTTAGCTACAATATAGCAGGTCAGCAACTGGAAGCAGTTAATTCCATATATTATCTGGGAGTACGCATTAGGAGTGATTTAAAATGGAATGATCATATGAAGTTGATCGTCGGTAAAGCAGATGCCAGATTGAGATTCAATGGAAGAGTCCTAAGGAAATGCAATCCGAAAACAAAGGAAGTAGGTTACAGTACGCTTGTTCGCCCACTGCTTGAATACTGCTCAGCAGTGTGGGATCCGTACCAGATAGGGTTGATAGAAGAGATAGAGAAGATCCAACGGAGAGCAGCGCGCTTCGTTACAGAATCATTTAGTAATCGCGAAAGCCTTACGGAGATGATAGATAAACTCCAGTGGAAGACTCTCCAGGAGAGACGCTCAGTAGCTCGGTACGGGCTTTTGTTGAAGTTTCGAGAACATACCTTCACCGAGGAGTCAAGCAGTATATTGCTCCCTCCTACGTATATCTCGCGAAGAGACCATGAGGATAAAATCAGAGAGATTAGAGCCCACACAGAGGCATACCGCCAATCCTTCTTTCCACGAACAATACGAGACTGGAGTAGAAGGGAGAACCGATAGAGGTACTCAAGGTACCCTCCTCCACACACCGTCAGGTGGTTTGCGTAGTATGGACGTAGATGTAGATGTAGATGTCCAACGACTGTCCATGTCCCAACAACTTGGCTCCAGGTACAAGTGATACCCTTACAGTAATACCGACCCTTGACGAAAGTTACTGCGCTGGTTGAGCATACCCACTTGCAAGCTTCTGCAGCGTTTGTTAGCGCCTGCACTTTAATTTCAACGACTTGTAGGTTACTCTCGGTGGCGGTTGCGACGCCTCAGAGGAAAGTAGCGCGAGCGCGAGAAATGGAAAGTGAGCGCCGGGTCTCGGGTTCCTCGGCCGAGAGCACAGGGCGAGTGACGCTCGCGGGGGAGGGAGGGGGAAGACGTAGCGAAAGCCGGAGAAAACGCCAGCCCCTACCAGGTTCTCAAGGGGGCGAGGCTGCTCTCGTTTTCCAGTTACCGCGTCAACACGCAGCCTTGCAACTAGGGATGGCGGCTATCGCTGAATCAACCGGATTTCGGTTGTGTCGTTTCGCATACGCCAGTGTAGCCGGACTGTTAAAACCACTCAAGATAACCGGTTTCTGAAATAACCGAATTTATGTTTTTTTATTCCTATTATTTTATTTCCTGTAATAAACGTGGAAATAGAACAAAGATAAAGCACTAGCATTCTGCTATTGATTCTAATTATCCGAAACTCTGCTCCAAATCATGTTGTAATCGGGGGTCATACCAGTTTCAGGGCATTACAAACAGTCGTCAGTGCTAAAAACTGAGGTTGAAGAACTCTATTAACTTTTCCGCATTCAAGGGTTACAAACAGATAAATGCATTGGGTTAGATAGAGCAGCAATCAGTCGCAGAATTAAGTTGCTTAGAATATGACATTTATAGTCACGGCGCAGATCAGATTTCGACCTGTGTCAGGTCATTATCAATACAGTGCTGAACTGTAGCAGTTGTTCGTGCTCAAGTGAATGCTTACACAGTTCAACCATTGATGGTTGTTGTATACTGTGAATAAACTGTTGTTAAGTTTTTAATTTATTACTGTTACCGTAATTTCCTTTCTCTTTCATTATTTCATAGAAATGGAAGACAAATCTTCCACGTTTAAAAGCAAATGAACGATTGCACTTCATTGCTACATTTCCAGACTAAGGTTGGTGCCATTCCACAGTACAACTGATGTCTGGCGACTACTGCGAGAAACTGTGGGCGGGGGGGGGGGGGGGGGGGGGCAAGTCTTGCACAGTCTACGTGCACGCGTACCTTAGCTACGAAAAAATGGCTCTGACCACTATGGGACTTAACATCTTAGGTCATCAGTCCCCGAGAACTTAGAACTACTTAAACCTGACTATCCTAAGGACATCACACACATCCATGCCCGAGGCAGGATTCGAACCTGCGAGCGTAGAAGCAGTGCAATTACGGACTGAAGCACCTAGAACCGCTCGGTCACAACGGCACGCCGGCGACACACGGCGACAGGGACATTATTTTCTCAGCAATGCTGTGCCAGTTCTTATGCTATATGTTTGTTGCTCGTTTCTGTCGGCATTTTTATTAAAATAGCGACGTACTCCTGACACAAATGTGTGCGACACAGCCAGAGTCACAGTCAGCTAGACGTCATTATCTTGGGCAATCCTACAATCACTACACTACATGTAGCCTCCAATCTTTGTAAAACTTCTTGTTACATTCTGTACCTATATTAAAAGGCAAAGATTCTAGGTAACTTCTGAACACAGCACGTTTTGACCAAAGTGACTGTTACGGCAAGTACCAGGGGAAGCATAACAAACAAACATCCTCCGAACAGATCTTGAAGGTGCAACGGTACCGATCGGCCGCCGCGTCTTCCTCAGTCCTTAGGCGTCACCGGCTGCGGATACTGAGGGGCATGTCAGCACACCGCTCTCCTGGTCGTTGTCAGTTTTGTGACCAGTGCCGCTACTTCTCAGACAAATAACTCCTCAATTGGCCTCACAAGGGCTGAGTGCAGCCCGCTTGGCAAAAGCACTCGGCAGACCCGGACAGATCCATCCAAGTGCTAGCCAAGCCCGACAGCGATTAATTTTGGTGATCCGACGGAAACCGGCGTTACCACTGCGGCGAGGCTGTTGGCACCAGGGGGAGCAAGAAAGTCTTCATTATCACCCTGAAAAAAAAAAACTTTTTTTTTTTTTTTTTTTTTGTTCGCATGTGCATGTCTGTACTCCTCGTAAATAGTACCGTAGCACTCGCCGAGGGGAACAATCTGCAACCACCTGCGTTGATTTCGTGAGAGTGTAGGGCAACAATAGACCGTCATATGGCAATGTCATTAGGAAGCATTTACAGTGTGGTCAGTCCACAATAACAAAGTGGCAGAACATATTTGTGAAGAACCGGGAATCGCAAGAGGAGGTTCTGGTGCTCGAAGACCGAAGTATCACAATCGAAGCGAAAGTGGAAAAAGTGAATATATCTCATGGAGCAGTTTCCATCATCTAGAACTGTGGTGTCACCGCCAGACACCACACTTGCTAGGTGGTAGCTTTAAATCGGCCGCGGTCCATTAGTACATGTCGGACCCGCGTGTCGCCACTGTCAGTAATTGCAGACCGAGCGCCACCACACGGCAGGTCTTGAGAGACGTACTAGCACTCGTCCCAGTTGTACAGCCGACGTTGCTAGCCATGGTTCACTGAGAATTACGCTCTCATTTGCCGAGACGATAGTTAGCATAGCCTTCAGCTACAATTGCTACGACCTAGCAAGGCGCCATTACCAGTATAGACATTGAGATTCTATTAATGTTTAATGTATCATCAAGAGCGATGTTCTACAAATGTGGATTAAAGTTAAGTATTCCAGAAGCTACGTACTTTTCTTTATAGCATTCATTACGTATCCTGTTTCAGACCTCACGCCAGCCTGCGTGAGCTTATAGCGTGCATTTCGGTCTCCTCAAACAAAAGTGTTGGCACTTCTGCCGACACTTTAAGAACGATGCTGTTAACATGAGAAATGTCGTCCGTCGCAGGGTTCCGCGACTGCCCAGACCCATTCATAAAGTTCGCCGAGGGGAAATGTTGCAGCTGCGTCACGCCTACGGGGGTGACTTCCTTAGCCGTGCACGAGTGCTGGGTACGTCAGCAGGATACCGAGCAGAGGAACAAAGCAAGCAATGGAGACACGTGGGTTCACCGCCGCTGAAAAGAGCGAAGACTTACCCATCATCGGGCAGAGTAATGTTGCTTTTTGGAACTAACGTTGTTTGATGCTAACAGATTATGGTCATAACAGGTATACCTATCTCTACGTCTAACTAGATACTCCGGAAGCCACCGTACAGTGCGTGGCAGAGGGTACCTTCTACCATTATTTCCTGCTCCACTCGCAAATAGAGCGACGGAAAAACGACTATCTATATGCCTCAGTATGAGCACTAATTTCTTGTATCTTATCTTCGTGGTCCTTACATACAGTGTATCATAGTGGTACTGGTTTGGAGAGTGCAATATAATTTCTTTAACTGAGTAATTTATGATGCAATGTTTTCATATTATTTCATTTTAAATATTGTATTTTATGGAAAACCAATAGTGACATATTGATCTTCAACCCATGTATATATGCTGTATAACTTGTATAAATGTAACTTGACTTCGTCAATTTCTGTAATAGCTAGCCGGCCGGTGTGGCCGAGCGGTTCTAGGCGCTTCAGTCTGGAACCGCGCGACCACGGTCGCATGTTCGAATCCTGCCTCGGGCATGGACGTGTGTGATGTCCTTAGGTTAGTTAGGTTTAAGTAGTAGTTCTAAGTTCTAGGGGACTGATGACCTCAGATGTTAAGTCCCATAGTTCTCAGCGCCATTTGAACCATTTGTAATAGCTAAACAACAATAAAATTTCATTCAATTCAATTCAGTGTATGTTGACGGCTGTAGAATCATTCGGCGGTCAGCTTCAAATACCGGCTGTATAATTTTTCTCTATAGTGTTCCTTGAAAAGAACTTCGCCTTCCCTCCAGGGATCCCCATTTGAGTTCCCGAAGCATCTCCATAACACTTACGTGTTGTTCGAACCTACTAGTAACAAATCTAGCAGCTCGCCTCTGAATTGTTTCGTTGTCTTCCTTTAATCCGACCTGGTGCATACCCGAAACGGTCTAACAGCACTCAGCATGGGTCGAACTAGTGTCCCATATGCGGTATCCTTTACAGATGAACCACACTTTTCTAAAAATCCTCCCAATGAACCGAAGTCGACCAATCCCCTTCCCTACCACAGTTCTCACATGCTCGTTCCATTTCACATCGCTTTGCAGCGTTACACCGAGAAGTTTAAACGACGCGACTGTGTCAAGCAGGACACTGCTAATGCTGTATCCGATCGGTACGGTTTTTTTCCCTACACATCCGCATTAACTTACATTTTCCCACATTTAAAGCTAGCTGCCATTCGTCTCACCAACTACAAATTTTGTCTAAGTATTTTGTATCCTCCTACAGTTACTCAACTTCCACATCTTACCGTATACAGCAGCATCACCAGCAAACAACCACAGAATGCAGCCCGTTCTGCTCGCAAAATCATTTATGTATATTGAGAAGAACAGCGGTACTGCCACACTTCCCTGCAACACTTCTGACGATACCCTTGTCTCTGATTAACACTCGCCGTCGCGGACAACATACTGGGTTCTGTTGCTTAAGAAGCCTTCGAGCCACTCACATATCTGTGAACTATTCCACATTCTCGTACCTTCTTTAACAGCCTGCAATGGGGCACTGTGTCAAATACTTTCCGGAAATCTAGAAATATGGAGACTCCCTGTTGCCCTTCATCCACAACTCGCAGTATATCATGTGACCAAAGGGCAGGCTGACTTTCGTACGGGCAATGCTTTCTAAAACCGTACTGATTCGGGGACATAAGTTTCTCGGCCTCAAGGAAATTTATTATATTCCAGGATTCTGCAACAAACTGAAGCTAGGGATATTGGTTCAAATGGCTCTAACTACTATGGAACTTAACTTCTGAGGTCATCAGTCCTATAGACTCAGAATTACTTAAACCTAACTAACCTAAGGACAGCACACACATCCATGTCCGAGGCAGGACTCGAACCTGCGAACGTAGCAGCAGCGCGGTTCCGGACTGAAGCGCCTAGAACCTCTCGGCCACAACGGCCGGCTGGTATATTGGTCCGTAATTTAATTACACAAAGTAGCCTCCGCCCCACAGCGTAAGGTGGCTCGCGGAGTATATAAGAAGATGTAGATCTATACGTACTCGCTGACGCAGAAGCCAAAGTCACACACGCTTCGATTTTGGGCTATCAAATTTTGCCTCACCCTCCGTGTTCTCCTGAATTGCCAGTTAGCAACATTTTCCTCTTTTGTCGAGTGAATAACCATTGTGTGACAAGTATTCCTAGAATAACGACGAAGTGATTTTCGAGATGGGACGATCCCTGAACAGCTAAGAATAAAGACTTCAGCAACTGTGGTCTCCGCCAAGTCATGTAACGTTAGGAAAAATGAGTCGTATTAGAGACTGAAAATGTAGAGAAGGAGTGACACCGGAGCTGCTTGGTCGCAGTTTGCTGTTCTTAAAGATATGATTAAATCTTTATGACTACTCCTCGAACTTATATTGAAAAGCTGAGTTTCCAGGACATTTCTGAAAAGCGCGTGTAAAGCGAGCAGACTCATACGGTATTTAGCTGGGCGTGTTGAACGAGCAACCTGTTGCTTCATATTGAACGGTGCAGATACCCTTACAGCAGATGGAATATACCGTGCGACACTAATCAGACGAGCCAAACGAGCAGGATAAAGGTGTCATTCACGTCTCGATTGCAGGTGAACATCAGTTTCTGCCATTAGATGGATCCTGTGAGCAGCAGTTCGCCCGTCACACAAGGGTGAACACGGGTACCAGGCGATGCTTAAAGCTTTGTGCCGTGCAGTCATCAAGGGTACACGAGTGGGCCCTCGGCTCCGAAAGCCTACATCGATGGTGTTTCGTTGAATGGTTCGCACCCTGACACTTGTTGATTGGCTAGAATTGAAATCTACAGCAATTTGCGGAAGGGTTGCACTTCTGCCATGTTGAACGATTCGCTTCAGTCGTCGTTTGTCCCGTTCTTGCACTAACTTTCTCCGACCGCAGCTATGTAGGAGATTTGATGTTTTACCGGATTCCTGATATTCACGATATACTCGTGAAATGATCGTACCAGAAAATCTTCACTTCGCCGCTGCCTCAGAGAAGCTGTCCCATCGCTCGTGCGCAGACTATAACACCACGTTCAAACTCACTTAGATCTTGATAAAGCCATTGTAGCAGCAGCAACCGAACTAACAACTGCGCCAGACACTTGTTGTCTTATATAGGCGTTGCCGACCTCAGCGACGTATTCTGCCTGTTTACATATCTCTGTATTTGAATATGCATTTCTATACCAGTTTCTTTGGTGCTTCAGTACATTACTCAGTAGTAATGCTCTCGAAGTCTTTGAGCGAACCGAGCCGACCAGCGATGAGCTTCTGTTTAAATCAGCGTTGAGAGAGGGCGCTGAACTCTGTCTTCCTGGAGGTGTTAGGATTGCACAAAAACAATGACAGTTCTGTGTGTAGCGTGATGGGGCTTCAAAGGCCACATGTTGAGGATGACTGAACTGCGTTGCACCATCACGAAGGTGATCGGCGTAACTTGTTCTGAAAAGACGTTCTGGTATTCGAGATATGTCATTACGTTCAGCTGGAGAATTATGATTACGGTTCTCTTCCGGCAAGTGATAAATGTGCTGCATTTCCGGAGTGACGCGTGCCCCGCTATCGAGTTCCGACAGTGTGTGAGCTAGCTGTGCGACCCCCTGTCCTTGTCCTGGATCCCGCAATCTTATCTGCAATTTCACTGCGCTCTCACCGAGCGACGTAAAACTATTATGCACCGGTCATTAAACGAGCACAAAGAAGTCGCGGCTTTTACGAGTGCACAAACGTGTCGTCGAAACTGGGACGCCTGGCTGCGACACCAGAATTTTCCTCACTGCCTGCTACTGTGACGCCACGAAGACGTCTTCCGAGAATGTTACGGCGCAGAACGGTTTATGAGGGTCGTAAGTTTACACGCAAAACAATTGGGAAAAACTGCACTGCCTGACAAAAAACTGAAACACCCAGAAGTGGAGGAGGACACAAAACTTCACGGATTGTGATGTTATTTCAGTGATTATAAAATCGAGTCCAATTTACAAAGAACTTGACAGTATAAGCGTACAAATCAATGTAACATTGCACCTCCTATGGTCTGGACACATTCACTGATTCGGTTAGAAATGGTGTAACAAAGTCGGTGTATGCTCTCCTGAGGCAAGATGGCTCATAGCTGTTGCAACTGGTAAATGATATCACGGATACTGACAATGGGACGGAGTTAACGTACGTGTTGACCCTACGCATGTTGTGTCGCAGACAGATCTGAGGGTATTTCTGACGGTAGGAGAGCGCCAACATCAAGCAAAAAGCTCATAAGAGATATGCCATTGTAAGGTATCCCTTATTTATAGACAAGAGAGCATGTTACTTTATTTACAACGTTGTAACTGCGCTGCAGTACGCACGGAGTAAGGAGTGAGCGGTAGGTTCCCACGCTGGCTAGCAGAGGCGGCTGGCCATCTGGCGCTTTCAGAGCGATTGGGTGAGGTGTCGATGCAGAAATGGCTCGTGACGTCAGCAAAGAGATACGTAGGAAAGTACATTTATTCTGGCGCGAATCAAATAATAGTTATCAATAAATAGACTGAAGCGCCAAGGAAACTTGTCTGAGTTGGTTTTCCATCCGACATACCATTTATAACTGCAAGTTTAATGTAATAAATATTATAAAGCGTTAAAACCCCGATATTCATTTATAAACACCCTGTACAGTTATCATGTCTGAAGTTCGACATAGTGTTTTCTCGTATAGGTTGTATTATTTTGGTAATCTTGCAAAGACACAGTGAAGCGCTTAATTTTTCACCTAAAATAATTTTTTTTCTCTCTTTAATGTTATTTATAAACTCTTTTCTCTGCGACGAGTGGTGACCAAGAGGTTCATGAAACAAAGACGAACGTATTTTCCTAACTTCCTCAATCACCGAGATGCAGACGTCAATTTTTTTGTGGCAGAACAGAAGATCTGAATGAGATAGATTCAGTGAGACATCTTTTTGTAGGTCTAGCAAGAAATTACAGAGTAAAATTACATAGAATATAGGGATTTATGTGCTGTTAAATGATGCACCATTTGTAAGTCTACTCCACTACAGACTCTTCGTCGAGACAGGCGTAATCATCACGTATCACTTGCCTCGGTGGCACCAGTGGCGTAAACTTAAGGTTACGGCCCGATCCACGAACGACGACGGTTCGCGCATGTCGTGAAACAGACGTGGTTCCAATACTGACAACTCCAAACGACTGTTGCGGTACGGGCATGCGCGTGCTTTCCGCTTGAAGAAAGCGTATATCCTGCAAATTATGTCCCTCGAATGCTTGTGCAGAATTTATTAGTTACCATCACTATGAGCAATGACAACTCGCAACAAATGGAATAGAAATTTCCTAAACAACTCGCTAGGATCACGTTTAATGCTCACATTAGCTACGGCATTAACAGAAGAGCGCTCACAATGCTACTGAATGTTCATTGGCTTTCGGAGAACGCGCGACGTAGGATCGCAGAACAAGCCTAAACTCGACAGCCATCGTTCGTGACTGCAACTACAGTGTGCCATTCATATCCCCATGGTTAATACATTTTTCGTTCGTAATTTCTTCTCAGGCTTACAAAAGAATTACATCATTCCATTTGTCCCATGTACATCGGATAACCTTGGGCGAAACATTTGCCATAGTTCTATTTAAAAAAAAACTTAATTAGATCAGAAATATTCGTCTAGGTGAGTAAAAACTACCAATATCTTCAACGAGCCAAAATTTATATGAGGTAAAGAAGTTAGTCACCACACCGTATATAGCAACAATACTTTACACAGCAGTTATCCCAGCACCATAAATGCTGAGTACAGCAGCAAAAAGGGGAAAAAAAGAAATTGTCTTGAATTATATCATCATTACAGTTATTCATTTAAACAGAAATGCAGAGAAAGATACGCCAAAAAGTAGACAGGAAGAGAAGAATGAAGGTAACAAAGAAATCAGAAATCAGAAAAACCAAGCAACAGGAATAAATCAGAAAAGTTACCATCGCCCGGAGGACGGCAAAGTGGGATGCAGCGCTGAGTTATTAGCCGGAAGGGAAGTGTTCGTAGCTGGAGCCATAAAATCGGAGTGACGTAGAGCGTTCCGTCGTGTTGCTAACGAAAGCGAGTCTTGGCAGGCAACCCCACCGACTGTTTGTTACCCATGTCAGCCGTTGCGGCTGCTGCTCCAAGCGTGAAACTATGTGCCGCCAGCAACAGGTGATGGATAGCCCATGCTGCAAACACTCCGCGAGCATATGTCGGAATGGCGAACCGCGAACGCCTTTACAAAACACAGCAAGTCTACTTTACTCGTACAGAGGCGTCGGTAGGGTAACCAGTTTTCTGTAGGAATAACGTATCAGGCATCAACATTACGATGCGCACTGGTAAATTTTTAATCTCTGTTTTGAACATTTTATTATTCTGAATAATATTTTAAATTAATAAAAGTCAGTCTGAAGAGTGGCATTATGCTGCTGACATTATGAAGTTCAGAGTAAAAGAATAAAAAGAAAAAAAAAGAATATACGCCGAACCGCACACTAGACAGCTTCGTAGATTTCAAGGAAGTATACGACTCGATTCATCGCACCAGTCTGTTCAATACACTTCGTGAATATGGTGTAGATAACAAAACTACTTCATTAAATGAGCAGACTTTAACAGAGACAACCTCAAAAGTAAAATTCATGGAAGAAGTTTCTAAACCTTTTCAAATTAGGATAGGAGTGAGAAAGGGTGATGGGTTGTCTCCATTCCTGTTTAACCTGGTACTGGACAAGATTATCAAAACGTGGGAGAAAGAAATACTTGGAGTAAATATGGGAACAAAGGACAAACGATTCAACATAAAGTGCCTTGCTTTTGCTGATGACCTAGCAATAATTACGCGGACTCCCCAGGAAGTCAAACACGCCATCGAGAAACTAGTATTACGTTTTTACATTGCAAATTTCTTTTGTTATAAAGAAAGTAATGTAATAAATATATGTTTTATTACGAATGGCACACAAAACGAAAAATGAGCAAAGAAAATCTCTGCCTCCACAAAACTCTTTGGAGACAACAACAGCCGCACTCTTTAGTTTGTTCATATTTTGTAAAGTATGTGGGAGTCGCCATCGGTGGAAAAGTGCTCGTTTCACTTGATGTTTAACAATACTGGAAAACATAAATTATGTTTTTCAGAGTAGTGCTTGCAACAAGAATAAAAACAGTGAGTAATACCATCAAATTAATCTTACAATCTTAATATTCTTCCCACATACGGTACTCACCATTTCGTCTCTATATTTGCCATAGATGCACGATCTCCACAATACTCCAAACTAAATTGTATCATCTGATGATGAATCGCCAGGCGATTCGAAACCGGCCATGAATAAATAAAAATTGAAGAAAAAACGGCAATTGGTTGTAGTAATTCCTGAAACCTATTTTAAAAGATGTTCAAAGGGAAATTACTTGTTTTAGAAAATAATTAAAATATATGCAATACTCGGAAAACTGTATATAAAAAACCTAAAAATTACGAAAACAGCTATTGCCGAATGTAGTCCCTGTGCTACATCAAAAACAATATGCGGGTATATTGTTGTGATGAAATAAACAATCGCAAATTCGATATCGTAGGACATATTAGCATATTAAGGCATGGTCTAAACACATTCTAGTCCAAAATTACTAAAAACAAACAGAAATTACCAATAATTTTCGAAGGCCTGCTTACACTATGATAAACAGCTTTTCTAAGCAGATGCTGCAAGCTACAGGGAACATGAAGAGAGAACTGATGCGTTGAAAGCACATGGCTTACAGTATATGTTACAGCTAGGCGCAGCCAATTTGCTGTGTTCCTTGAGCTAGAAACAAAAAATTGAATGCAACATATATGCTACACAGGGACTGTGGAGGTTAACATTTGCAGGCTTCTATTAGGTTCCACATATGGTTTATCCGTGTAAGACCCGTCAGGTTAGACGAGATGACTTACAGTATATGTTACAGCTAGGCACAGCCAATTTGCTGTGTTCCTTGAGCTAGAAACAAAAAATTGAATGCAACATATATGCTACACAGGGACTGTGGAGGTTAACATTTGCAGGCTTCTATTAGGTTCCACATATGTTTTATCCGTGTAAGACCCGTCAGGTTAGACGAGATGACTTACAGTATATGTTACAGCTAGGCACAGCCAATTTGCTGTGTTCCTTGAGCTAGAAACAAAAAATTGAATGCAACATATATGCTACACAGGGACTGTGGAGGTTAACATTTGCAGGCTTCTATTAGGTTCCACATATGTTTTATCCGTGTAAGACCCGTCAGGTTAGACGAGATGACTTACAGTATATGTTACAGCTAGGCACAGCCAATTTGCTGTGTTCCTTGAGCTAGAAACAAAAAATTGAATGCAACATATATGCTACACAGGGACTGTGGAGGTTAACATTTGCAGGCTTCTATTAGGTTCCACATATGTTTTATCCGTGTAAGACCCGTCAGGTTAGACGACATGGCTTACAGTATATGTTACAGCTAGGCACAGCCAATTTGCTGTGTTCCTTGAGCTAGAAACAAAAAATTGAATGCAACATATATGCTACACAGGGACTGTGGAGGTTAACATTTGCAGGCTTCTATTAGGTTCCACATATGTTTTATCCGTGTAAGACCCGTCAGGTTAGACGAGATGACTTACAGTATATGTTACAGCTAGGCACAGCCAATTTGCTGTGTTCCTTGAGCTAGAAACAAAAAATTGAATGCAACATATATGCTACACAGGGACTGTGGAGGTTAACATTTGCAGGCTTCTATTAGGTTCCACATATGTTTTATCCGTGTAAGACCCGTCAGGTTAGACGACATGGCTTACAGTATATGTTACAGCTAGGCACAGCCAATTTGCTGTGTTCCTTGAGCTAGATGCTTCCTGGACTCGGGTAGGTGCGCCGGCCGCGGATAAAATCCGTTCGGCGGATTAACGACGAGGGCCAGGTCGTTTTTAGGCTGTTTTCCGCATCCCACTAGGTGGATACCGGGCTGGTCCCGCCTCAGATACACGACTCGCAGACATCTGAATACGTTCACACTATTACATGGATTGCACTAGACGCAGACAGCTGGGATGCACTAATTACGTCCCGGGGGTACGGGGTGGCGGCAGGAAGGGCATACGGCCACCCCTTAAACATTAACATGCGAAATCCGATGCTAACCTTGCCGGCCCTGTGAAACTGTGGGATTAAGGCATCTGCGAAAGAAGAAGAAGAATATGATTTATCCGTGCAAATGTCTAAAGCTGACATATCGCTGTAAACTGTCATGAAACAGTGATGCCGTGAAACTGTTACAATTTGGTGTCACAGTGGATATCATAAAAGAGACATGATAATGATGTAAGTTTCTTTATAGAGGAGTATCTACTACACTACTGGCTATTAAAATTGCTACACCAAGAAGAAATGCAGACGATAAACGGGTATTCATTGGACAAATATATTATTCTAGAAGTGATATGTGATTACATTTTCACGGAATTTGGGTGTATAGATCCTGAGAAATCAGTACCCAGCACAACCACCTCTGGCCGTAATAACGGCCTTGATACGCCTGGGCATTGAGTCAAACAGAGCTTGGATGGCGTGTACAGGTACAGCTGCCCATGCACCTTCAAGACGATACCACAGTTCATCAAGAGTAGTGACTGGCGTATTATGACGAGCCAGTTGCTCGGCCACCATTGACCAGACGTTTTCAATTGGTGAGAGATGTGGAGAATGTGCTGGCCAGGGCAACAGTCGAACATTTTCTGTATCCAGAAAGGCCCGTACAGGACCTGCAACATGCGGTCGTGCATTATCCTGCTGAAATGTAGTGTTTCACAGGGATCGAATGAAGGGTAGCGCCACGGGTCTTAACACATCTGACAGTCTGGAACCGCGCGACTGCTACGTTCGCAGGTTCGAATCCAGCCTCGGGCATGGATGTGTGTGATGTCCTTAGGTTAGTTAGGTTTAAGTAGTTCTAAGTTCTAGGGGACTGATGACCACAGATGTTAAATCCCATAGTGCTCAGAGCCATTTGAACCATTCGTAACACATCTGAAATGTAACGTCCACTGTTCAAAGTGCCGTCAGTGCGAACAAGAGGTGACCGAGATGTGTAACCAATGGCACCCCATACCATCAAGCCGAGTGATACGCCAGTATGGCGATGACGAATACACGCTTCCAATGTGCGTTCACCGCGATGTCGCAAAACACGGATGCGACCACCATGATGCTGTGCTGTAAACAGAACCTGGATTCATCCGAAAAAACGACGTTTTGCCATTCGTGGAACCAGGTCCGTCGTTGAGTACACCATCGCAGGCGCTCCTGTCTGTGATGCAGCGTCAAGGGTAACCGCAGCCACGGTCTCCGAGCTGACAGTCCATGCTGCTGCAAATGTCGTCGAACTGTTCGTGCAGATGGTTGTTGTGTTGCAAACGTCCCCATCTGTTGACGCAGGGATCGAGACGTGGCTGCACGATCCGTTACAGCCATGCCGATAAGATGCCTGTCATCTCGACTGCTAGTGATACGAGGCCGTTGGGATCCAGCACGGCGTTCCGTATTACCCTCCTGAACCCACCGATTCCATATTCTGCTAACAGTCGTTAGATCTCGACCAACGCGAGCAGCAATGTCGCGGTACGATAAACCGCAATCGCGAAAGGCTACAATCCGACCTTTATCAAAGTCGGAAACGTGATGGTACGCATTTCTCCTCCTTACACGAGGCATCACAACAACGTTTCACCAGGCAACGCCGGTCAACTGCAGATTGTGTATGAGAAATCGGTTGGAAACTTTCGTCATGTCAGCACGTTGCAGGTGTTCAAATGGTTCAAATGGCTCTGAGCACTATGGGACTTAACAGCTGCGGTCATCAGTCCCCTAGAAGTTAGAACTACTTAAACCTTACTAACCCAAGGACATCACACGCATCAATGCCCGAGGTAGGATTCGAACCTGCGACCGTAGCAGTCGCGCGGTTCCGGACTGAGCGCCTAGAACAGCGAGACTACCGCTGCCGGCTGTTGTAGGTGTCGCCAGCGGCGCCAACCTTGTGTGAATGCTCTGAAAAGCTAATCATTTGCATATCACAGCATCTTCTTCCTGTCGGTTAAATTTCGCGTCTGTAGCACGTCATCTTCGTGGTGTAGCAATTGTCATGGCCAGTAGTGTAGTAAAGTACTTCACGGCAAACACTCGAATCCTCGAGTGAAAAAGGTTGCAAAGACGCGTTTGAAATGTCTTGAAACGACTCTGCAGCTACAGCTGGTAGGTGCGCAGTGGCGCCTAATGACCTGCTGCGAGGTGATAATCCACCGGCAGTGAGATTGTCCGCAACGCGGGGAATGTCGGCCTGCGCTCGTGGCGTTACTCGCTGGAACGGCTTCTACGAGGCGAGGCGAGGCGAGGCGGCTATCGGATTTTCCCTTTTTCGTGCGGCGACGGGCGGTCCGTAGCCGCGAGTGAGCCGGCGGCGGCGAGGGAACCTTGTCCCGGTTGCGGCGGGTCGCGGGTTGACTGCCCTAGCAAGGACTCGCGCGGCCGCCGCTCCACTTAGCATCCGCAGGTCCTCTAGCCGCGCCGGCTCGCCTGCACCCCTATCGCAGAAAATCCGCACGGCGCTCGCACAAGCGACCGGGGCAGTGGTAAGCGTCGCATCTTCGTAAAGCACAGAAACCGCGAGGAACGGACGATATGCTTAAATAATGTCTGGAACCCAACGCCATGTCGCGCTGATTGAGCATGTGGAGTCGTGTACAGAAAAACCTTGATTCAAACCAGCGGCCCCTATCTATGTCCGCAGCGGTTTCCATAAACTGATTCAAGCGAATGCCGGCACGGTTCCTGCCAAACACTGCTGATACACCACTCACACACATAATCCTCAAGGGAATCTACAGTGACGACTGTCGGCAAGACTCAACGGACGAGCAACGCCTCTGAAGTTGTCCAGCGCAGTTCTGGACGAAACGTTAGGAATAGAAGAGTTGCTAGGACCACGACCTTATACACCGAAAGCTTTACCAGCAACAAACCCCTTGTCCTATTCCATTCGCGTATTGAATGAGGGAAGAACCACAGTCTGTATGCTTCACTATGTTCCGAAATCTCTGGTTGCTTCTATGGAACTGGATAATGGGTACATCAACTGCAATATATTTTTTGCAGCGCACAGTAGTTTGTATACTAATTTTCCACTCAGTTGCGTCTGGTGTATATTACCAATTGGTTTCGAAGTCTTTTTCATGACTTGATCCTCTTAGAAAGCCAGCCGGAGTGGCCGAGCGGTTCTCGGCGCTACAGTCTGGAACCGCGCAACCGCTACGGTCGCAGATTCGAATCCTGACTCGGGCATGGATGTGTGTGATGTCCTTAGGCTACTTAGGTTTTAGTAGTTCTAAGTTCTAGGGTACTGATGACCTCAGAAATTAAGTCCCATAGTGCTCAGAGCCATTTGAACCATTTTGAACCAAAATGAAATACATCCGCAAGTACTCGTATATCTTTCTGCTGTGACATAACATCCTCTTGGTTCCGTTGCTGTTTTTCTGTAACCCCTTGTCGCCAGTTTTGTAAATGCCTCGTCGCTACTGCTGTGGACGCCGAGTTTGTGAGTTCGTGGAACGGCTTCTGGTGCAGTACACCGCTAAGACGATTTCTCGCTGCCACTGTTACACAGTATGAAACGTCCCCTTAGAACAAATTATACGAGACTGTGCTTAAACTGACACACAATATTTTTAGCGCAACGCAATCTGACCTTCAAAAATCCCTACAAAGGAATGGCCCTGACTAACATTAACCTATACCTTTCACAAATCACTTACCTCACAAAAATCTTCATTACTCGAACTACTGCAATACAGCGAGCGCCACTACTGCCAGCTAAATAAAAGATTCAAACTACGGAAGGCACTAACTACTGATAGGCATAGTTAGCAAATGAAAGATTTTAATAGAGAACAAACAATGTATTTACCTTAATAGTCATAATATATATAGCAGTTCATAATATCCAGTATAACAAATTTCAAAGCTCCGCCATCTCTCTCCCCACATTCACCACTGCTGGCGGCTCACCTCCAACTGCGCAACGCTACGCGCTGTTCACATCCAGCTGCCGCTGCCAAACACTACAATGGCAGACAACAATGCAAACTAGCCACAGACTGCACACAGCACAGCCAGTGATTTTCATATAGAGCGCTACGTAACGTTGCCAATAAGAAAACAGCCTACTTACATAAAGAAAACATAAACAGCCTACTTACATAAAGAAAACATAAAGAGCCTACTTACAAGCTATGCCCCGGGATTAGGTAACAGGATAGGAGGAAGAAGGTTCTAGGATAGTGCAACAAATTAGCAACAAAGTCACACAAATGAGTTAAACAGGTTTATTTATTTTTGTAACTTGTTGAACGATTAAGTCTGCAACACTGCTTGTGATATAACACAAAAAATGCCCTCAATGGCAAAGTGCAAATAATCGTAGGCAAGCTACACAGTACATAGCAAATGCAATTTACAACTGTCTGTTCACGTCTGACAGTTCACTAAATGACGTTCCCTGTCTAAGTCAGTCCTGGACGAGATCTATAACCAAGTGCGCGAGGGCTGCTCTTCTGTCTTCCGAGTAGGCTTTTGTCCGTTGTCGTCCGGTCACTGGCGGATTGCACTCAGCCGGCAATTGGCCGAGGCGAAGTCGGTATCTTCATCCACAGCTCTCCCCGTGGCGCTGGTGGAACTCGCGCAAGTGACGAGTCTCTACGGCACTGGCACCAGCTGGCATCTTTGTGTCTGTGGTGCTTTTGCTCTGGCTGTGTCTTGTTCGGATGACACAGCAGTTGTGGTCTTCAGTCCGAAGACTACTTTGATGCAGCCCTCCACGCTGCTCTATCCTGCGTTAGCTTTTCATCTCCAGTAACTACTGCAACATACATTCATCTGAATCTGCTTACTCCATTCGTCTCTAGGTCTTCCTCTGCAGTTTTTACTTTCCTTTCAGTATTAAACTGACGATTCCTTGATCTCTCAGTAAGCGTCCTAACAACCGATACCTTCTTTTAGCCAAGTTCTCCCCTATTTCATTCAATACCTCCTCATTAGTCACGCTATCTATCCAACAAATCTTCACCATTCTTCCCTAGCACCACATTTCAATAGCTTCTGTTCTTTTCTTGTCTGAACTGTCCACCGTCCATGTTTCACTTCCGTGCAAGGCAACACTTCAGAGCTTTCTCTTACGTAGTAAATACATAGGGTGTTACATAATTCTAATTACAGGCGTCTAGGGGCTGTACAGGGGTTTAGTAGAAAAATTTTTAATAAGAAACTAATTCCGGAAATGTACCGTTTCGATGTAAGATAAGCATCAACATGTGGTCACTTTCAAGGTACGTACATAGGGAACAATGATCCATGGCATGGGCAATGTTTCGAGTATTCGTTCCCGGGCTCTCTTCTACGTGAAGGAGGACGTCCCACTTCAAAGTCGAGAGGCCTGCACGTCCGTGGAGTAGCACAACCAAACCTAGTAGCGAACCTAATGATTTCTCGCAGCCGTTGTTGTAGTCGTACACAATGGTACGTGATCTCATCATTTTCAGTTTGTGTGCCGGAGATCTGAAAGTGATCCAATCCTCAAGATTATGTAACATCCAAATGGTACTCTGATTCGTTATCAAAACTTTATCTACTATGTCCCCTGTTTTCAGTTTGTGTGCTGGAGATTTGCGCCGCGCGGGATTCGCCGAGCGGTCTAGGGCAATGCAGTCATGGGCAGTGCGACTGGTCCCGACGGAGGTTCGAGTCCTCCCTCGGGCATGGGTGTGTGTGTTTGTCCTTAGGATAATTTAGGTTAAGTAGTGTGTAAGCTTAGGGACTGATGACCTTAGCAGCTAAGTCCCATAAGATTTCAGACACATTTTTTTGGAGATTTGCAAGTAATCCGATCAGCAAACTTATTTTACATCCAAATGGTACATGGGTTCCTTATCCAAACTTGATCTAATATGTCCCCCGTTTTGAGTTTGTGTGCTGGAGACGTGAAAGTGATCCAGTCCTCAAACTTATTTTACATCCAGCTGGTGCATGGTTTTGTTAGCAAAACACTATTAGTAGATAATTTGTTTTCAGTTTGTGTGCTGGAGATCTGAAAGTGATCGAGTCCTCAAACTTATTTTACAACGAAATGGTACATGGGTTCGTTATGAAATCTTTCTCTACTATGTCACCTGTTCTCAGGTCGTGCGCTGGTTATTTATTTAGCTTATGCATGACACACTACATTGAAAACATCATAAAAGAGAATATACATTGTTAAAATATAGGATACGAAGAAATAATGTAAAATGAACATTGGCACATAACAATAAATGTATAACCATATTACAAAACAATAAGATTGGCCGGCCGCTGTGGCCGAGCGGTTCTAGGCGCTTCAGTCCGGAACCACGCTGCTGCTACGGTCTCAGGGTTAGAATCCTGCCTCGGGAATGGATGTGTATGAAGGTAGGAGACGAGATACTGGCAGAAGTAAAGCTGTGAGGACGGGGCGTGAGTCGTGCTTGAGAAGCTCAGTTGGTAGAGCACTTGCCCGCGAAAGGCAATGGTCCCGAGTTCAAGTCTCGGTCCGGCACACAGTTTTAATCTGCCAGGAAGCTTCATATCAGCGCACACTCCTCTGCAGAGTGAAAGTCTCATTCTGGAAACATCCCCCAGGCTGTGGCTAAGCCATGTCTCCGCAATATCCTTTCTTTCAGGAGTGCTAGTTCTGCAAGGTTCACAAGAGAGCTTCTGTTAAGTTTGGAAGGTAGGAGACGAGGTACTGGCACAAGTAAAGCTGTGAGGACGGGGAGTGAGTCGTGCCTGGGTAGCTCAGTTGAAAGAGCACTTGCCCGCGAAAGGCAAAGGTCCCGAGTTCGAGTCTCGGTCCGGCACACAGTTTTAATCTGCCAGGAAGTTTCACATCAGCGCACACTCCGCTGCAGAGTGAAAATCTCATTCTAGGTTTAAGTAGTTCTAAGTTCTAGGGGACTGATGACGTCAGATTTTAAGTCCCGTAGTGCTTAGAGCCATTTTAACCAAAAAGATTGCATAAAGTTCAGATTCCAGTATTTTCAGCAATCACAATTCCACATTTAGATCCTGTAGCCACTCCACACCTTGTGGTGTTGCCCTGAGGAAGTCGTCATCAGTGCCGGTGAACGCCCTCAGTGGACACTCGCTGACGATGTGGTGGATGGTTTGTTCTTTGGCTCCACAGTCGCACCCAGGGTCAGGCCTCAAGTACCATCTGTACATCGAGGATTCACATCGACCACGACCTGTCCGTATTCTGTTCAGAGTTATCCAGATTTTCCTTGGGAGGTGAAAGCCCGCTGGACGGCTGGGAGTCTCAAATAACGTATGCCGTCTTGGATTGGCTCTGTTTCTCCAGGCCGTTCGCCAGATTTCAACGCCATTGTAGTTTTGGTTCAGAAGTTGCTGTGCAGTCTTCACAGGAGGATTTATGGATTTGAGTCTTCTTTTACAGTAAGGTCCTGGTGGATTGGCAGGGCTGTATTACTGTAGATCTTTTTAAACACTCTTATGAATGTATGTCGCATCGTCGTATATAAGGCGGTTCGATGTTACTCAGGACTGGTAGCCAGTAGAGTGGAGTGGTTTTAATGGCTCCAGCAATTATTCGCATCGTCTGATTTAGCACCACATCTACTTTTCTCATGTGCGGGCTGTTTAGCCACTCCGAGGCGCAGTATTCAGCTGTCGAGTAGGCCAAGCTTAGAGCGGTGGTACGGAGTGTCTCTGCACCAGCTCCCCAGGTCTGCTCAGGTCTTCCCAGGTGTGCTGGTGATATGAATGTGATCCAATCCTCAGACTTATTTATGTCCAAATGGTAAATGGGTTCGTTATCAAAATTTTATCTACTATGTCCCTCTATAACCTTACAAGTCTGCAATAGGAACTCTGAAACACCCTGTGTTTATGTCCTATTATACATGTTCCTCACCTTTCATAACGCTTATTATTATTACGCCCTCGTTAATGATGTGAGGTGTTCCGGATTTGGGTCCTAACCTCGCAGTTCGATTCTGGCGGTGCAGCGTACTTTGCGGCGATATACGGAAAGTGGGTGAGGGCTTAGCGTGGCAGGGCGCCCCGCGGGCCGTGGCGGAGTCGCCGACCCCTCGGCTGGTGCAACTTTCAGATTAAGACAAGCCGAAGCGCGGCTCCGTTTCTACGCCTCACCGCACCCGCCGCTTGCGTAAACACGAAATGTCAGCCCGTGTTTTAGCCGCTATTCTTGTGTGTGCCCGCCGCGCCAGCAGCTAACGGCGCTCCGATAAGCGCTTACGTGCTCTAAACTTCAGCTCCCTGCCATCCGTTTCTTTAATCAGCTTAACACTCAACTGCGTACTTACGTATAAAATTCCGAAGTGAAACGACGTTAATGAGCAGCCAGCACCCACTGGAATAGCACCCGTCTCCGCGTGTTGTCGGTAGACCACTATTCTGTTGACACAAGATTCCTTATAAACTTTGTCGAAAAAGATTCGGATGTTGTTCAGTGATATTTTCTGAGCGTTATGTTACAAGTGACCTGTGGTTTTCTTTGATTTTATTACAAGTGATCCGCTTTTCGTTTTATTTACACAGCGGCGTGCATAGGTTTGTGGGTGACGAAAGGGCTGATACGCACCTTCTGTGTGGATTCACTGAATCAGATGCACAACGGTGCTATGCACAGGTGCTCCCACAGTGACGGCAATCACGGCACTGTACATATGCATCTGAGCAGTGTTGTATCACTCTGCATTTTGTGTTGTACGTTCTCATAATACCATACTACAAGTTTTTCCACTGCTGTAATACTTTTGTATTTTTTTTAACAAAGAAACGCATTCTTCCAACTACCTTGATTTCAAGTTGTTGCCAATTATCTAGCGTTACCTAAATGGTTCTGTTGTCTGTCATTTATTATATTTTCCAGAATTATAGTGTGAGTAAATTTAGTCATACTCATGTAACACTTTGCGGGCAGGGGCGGCCGAGCGGTTCTAGGCTCTACAGTCTCGAACCGCGCGACCGCTACGGTCGCAGATTCAAATCCTGCCTCGGGCATGGATGTGTGTGATGTCCTTAGGTTAGTTAGATTAAAGTAGTTCTAAGTTCTAGGGGAATGATGACCTCAGAAGTTAAGTCCCATAGTGCTCAGAGCCATTTTTTTTTTCATGTAACATTTTATCGTATGATGATTCGAAACTCATTCTTTCGCAAGGTAAATTTTATTTTATTTTGTGATCTATATCGCTTTTTTTGGTTGGTTAGTTGACTGATTGATTTGCGGGGAGGGGACCAAACAGCGAGGTCATCGATCCAATCGGATTAGGGAAGGATGGGGACGGATGTGGGCCGTGCCCTTTCAAAGGAACCATCCCGTCATTTGCCTGAAGCGATTTAGATAAATAGCGGGAAACCTAAATCAGGATGGCCGGACGCTGGTTTGAACAGTCGTCCTCCCGAATGCGAGTCCAGTGTGCTAACCACTGCACCACCTCGTTCTGTCGGTTTTTGTTTACATTATAATACACCAGTTCATGGTTACAAATACATCTTCCCTTTTCATTTTTATGGCGTTGGCCCACCCTTAACCTTGATGACAGCTTCCACTCTTGCAGGCATACTTTCAGTCAGGTGCTGGAAGCTTTCTTGGGGAATGGCAGCCCAATCCTCATGGAGTGCTACACTGAGGAGAGGTGTCGATGCCGGTCGGTGAGGCCTGGCACGAAGTCGGCGTTCCAAAACATCTCAAAGCTGTCCTACAGGATTCAGGTCAGAACTCTGTGCAAAAAAATGGCTCTGAGCACTATGGGAATTAACATCTATGGTCGTCAGTCCCCTAGAACTTAGAACTACTTAAACCTAACTAACCTAAGGACATCACACAACACCCAGTCATCACGAGGCAGAAACTCTGTGCAGGCTAGTCCATTACAGGGATGTTATTGTTGTGTAACCACTCCGCCACAGTGTGTGCGTTAAGGTGTTCAATCATGTTGAAAGATGCAATCGCCATCCCCGAATTCCTCTTCAACAGTGGGAAGGAAGAAGGTGCTTAAAACATCAATGTAGGCTTGCGCTGTGATAGTGCCACGCAAGACAACAAGGGATGCAAGCCCCTTCCATGAAAAACACGACCACACCATAACACCACCGCCTCCGGATTTTACTGTTGGCACTACACACGCTGGCAGATGATGTTCACCGGGCATTCGCCATACCCACACCCTACCGTCGGATCGCCACAATGTGTGGCGTGATACGTCACACGACGTTTCTCCACTGTTCAATCGCCCAATGTTTACGCTCCTTGCACCAAGCGAGGCGTCGTTTGGCGTTTACCGGCTTGTGTGGCTTATGAGCAGCCGCTCGACCGTGAAATCCAAGTTTTGTCACCTCCCGCCTAACTGTCATAGTACTTGCAGTGGATCCTGATGCAGTTTGGAATTCCTGTGTGATGGTCTGGATAGCTGGCTGCCTATTACACATTACGACCCTCTTCAACTGTAGGCGATCTCTGTCAGTTAACAGACGAGGTCGACCTGTAGGCTTTTGTGCTGTACGTGTCCCTTCACGTTTCCACTTCACTATCACATCTGAAACAGTGGACCTAGGGATGTTTAGAAATGTGGAAATCTCGCGTACAGACGTATGACACAACTGACACCCAATCACCTGACCACGTTCGAAGTCCGTTGAGTTCCGCGGAGCGCCCCATTCTGCTCTCTCACGATGTCTAATGACTACGGAGGTCGCTAATATGGAGTACCTGGCAGTAGGTGGCAGCACAACGCACCTAATATGAAAAACGTATGTTTTTGGGGGTGTCCGATACTTTTGATCACATAATGTATTTGCAATTTTTTTTTTGCAACCTGCAGTTGGAGTCAGTTCAAACAAATACTGCTTATCTCGTCTTTCGCGCGACGCCCAGTCTTGAGGAAAAGCGTCGGTTTGTTTCCCATTACAAACAAAATAATTTTTAACGTGGAACTTGCGCATTCGATTGTGCTGCCGCAGATTAGTCTAGTGCAGTACTTTCCCTACCGATATGTGTTAACAGGCACAGTATAACACGGAGAATAGCCAACACTCTAGCAGCGGTAGCACCGCCCCTGCCCGCGCTGACTGATACTGAGAGGCAGCAGCGCTAGTCGCTCGTGGCTGGAGTACTGCGAATTCTTCACGTTTTACTGACACATTTTAATACATAGCGATGAACCAAATACCGTACTAGACAAAAGTCGGACAGCTATTTGATGTAGGGTCGTAAAGTTTCGCTTTAAAAATAATTTTATTTGTGACGAAATAAATCTCGGGTGAACAGCCTGGTAGTGTGCATAGGACACAATATTTCGGCAATCGACCACGTTGACATCATCAGTTGCGCTGTGAAATATTGTGTCCTATGCACACTCATATCAGGCTGTTCACCCAAGCTTTATTTCGTCATAAAATACTCCTGGAGAAATTGGAATCACAATTTTTTTGTAACTGGAAACAAGTTCACGTTTTCCCTTGACGCTGGGCATCGCCTGAAAGACGTGATGAACAGTATTTGTTTGGGATAACTGCAGCGACACGTTGTAAAAATGAAATTGCAGGTATCTTCCGAAAACGTCACAGAAAATACGCTCGACGTCTCTTAGGAGGGACAGCACATACAATATTTTACAAAAATAAATGGGATCCACTGAGCACGACGCAAGGGTGTCGAAACGTGTTACGATAAAGAACAGAAGCAAACACATTGCGTATTGCAGAAATCACAGTTTTTAAAACATCCAAATTTAATTCTTAAACACGGAAATGCGGATGATATTAAAGAAAATTGATTACATTGCAAGATTCTAGGGATCGCTCATGTATACAGGGTGGTCCATTGATCGTGACCGGGCCAAATATCTCACGAAATAAGCGTCAAACGAAAAAACTACAAAGAACGAAACTTGTCTAGCTTGAAGGGGGAAACCAGATGCCGCTCTGGTTGGCCCGCTAGATAGGTCAAATGTGCATCAACTGCGTTTTTTAAAATAGGAACCCCCATATTTATTACATATGTACTACCCATCTAGTGGCCCAACCATAGCGCCATCTGGTTTCCCCCTTCAAACTAGACGAGTTTCGTTCTTTGTAGTTTTTTCGTTTGATGCTCATTTCGTGAGATATTTGGCCCGGTCACGATCAACGGACTACCCTGTATATATCCCGTAAACAAAACGTAATTGTGTGGAACAGTGGTTTTAGACAGGCAGAGCTGTTTACGTTCGCCGCTAAAGACGCGTGAGTGCGAGTGGTGCCCCGAGTGCGTGGTCGCGGCATTGGCAGTGAGGAGCGGTGTTTTGTTCGCCACCTCGCCCTTGCGCGCTCAGCGCGGCGTCAGCAGCTGTCTCCGCAGCCGCCGCCCCCGTGGCCCGTGACGTGTGACGTGTGGCGGGAAGGGGGTCGTCGCCCTATCGCGGCTGCCATCTGCTCTCACCGCGGCACTTTCTCTGCCGCCGCACGTGCTGTGAAAACCGCCGCCTCTCGCCTGCTTTCCCGGGGCTTCACAACAGACACCATCAAGACGCGCCCACTCAAATTACTGCTCCGCAAACATGTCTACACCGTGTTGAGAAGAAGTGACGTAAGACGGGGTGAATAGAAATAGTGGTGTGAAAAAAAAGATAGAGAGAGAGAGCACAGAAAAAAAAAAGAATCCTTCTACCCTATCCTGTCGGAAGACAAATGGGAATACATGAAGGTGCCCAAAACCGAACCTCTGTCATTCAAAGATTTGTTTGTCTAGGTTTGTAATCAACCAATCTAACAGAGAAATTATGAGCTTCAATGTTGGCAACACAGTCACATGCTGTGTTCACTCAGTGACAAAGATGAGATGTACATTCTTATTTTTATTGTCGTAACTGAAAGACGCTTTTTGCATATAAAAAAAGGTTGGAAGAGAAAAACAATTTACAATAAAAATATAAAAAAACAAAAAAACAAAAAAAGAGAAAAAAAGATTTGGAGGTACCGTGTTCGAGTCCTCGAGTCCTGCTCGTGTGTTTTTTTTTCTTCAAAATCGAACAATTTTTTCAATTTTTTTGTAGGAATATCAACAAACACTGTAAGGTGTGCAAAATTATGAAGATATATTCAAAAATGAAAAAAAAAATGGTTGGTTCATATACTTATGGTCTGGGTTCTATTCCAGCTTCTGATGATGATTTTTGATAGGGAGAGAAAATCTTAAAAAAAAAAAAACTGAGTGGTCAGTACGTCTGACTACCACGCAGCGAGCCCGGGTTCGATTCCCGGCCGGCACAGAGATTGTCCGCAGCTCGTGGTCGTGCGGTAGCGTTCTCGCTTCCCACGCCCGGGTTCCCGGGTTCGATTCCCGGCGGGGTCAGGGATTTTCTCTGCCTCGTGGTGACTGGGTGTTGTGTGCTGTCCTTAGGTTAGTTAGGTTTAAGTAGTTCTAAGTTCTAGGGGACTGATGACCATAGATGTTAAGTTCCATAGTGCTCAGAGCCATTTGAACCATTTTTTTTTTTTGGCACAAAGATTATCCCATCTCGGTGGACTGAGTGTTGTGTTGTGTCGTCTTTATCATCATTCATCCAGGACACTCAAGTCGCCCAATGTGGCGTCAACTGAGAAGATTTGCAACACGGCCGACCTTCCCCTGGTAGGAACGCCCGAGCATCATCAATGATGGTAAAACAAATTTTTAATCAAACTTCAAAAATCAAATGGTTCAAATGGCTCTGAGCACTATGGGACTTAACAGCTGCTGTCATCAGTCCCCTAGAACTTAGAACTACTTAAACCTAACTAACCTAAGGACAACACACTCATCCATGCCCGAGGCAGGATTCTAACCTGCGACCGTAGCGCTCGCGCGGTTCCAGACTGAAGCGCCTAGAACCACTCGGTCACTCCGGCCGGCAATCGAACTTCTGTTTCAGCTAATTCAAAATGTAGGATTGCGGTTTCAGAATTTGTGGCTTTGAAACCCTTATCTATTTTGTACCAGCTGTAAATAAATAGTTGCCACTATTGAAGTTCCAACCCTCGTAATTGTAGAGGAGAACAGCTTATGGCTAATTTTCTGAACTGTACACCATAATTAAACAGTTATGGCAAGATACAATGAAGCACCAAAGAAACTGGTACAGGCCTGCGTATTCAACTACAGATATATGTAAACAGGCAGAATACGGCGCTACGGTCGGCAAAGCCTATATAAGTCGACAAGTGTCTGGCGCAGTTTTTAGATCGGTTACTGCTGCTACAATGGCAGGTTTTGAAGATTTAAGTGACTTTGAACGTGATGCTACAGTCGACGCACGAACGATGGGACACAGCATCTCAGAGGTAGCGATGAAACGGAGATTTTCCCGTACGACCATTTCACTAGTGTATCGCGAATATCAGGAATCCGGTAAAACAGCACATCTCCGACATCGTTGCGGCCAGAGAAAGATCCTGCAAGAAAGGGACTGAAGAGAATTGTTCAACACCGACATTAGACTGTTGATATCTGGAAACATGTTCCCTGGACGGACGAGTCTTGTTTCAAATTGTATCGAGTGGATGGACGTGTACGGGTATGGAGAAAACTTCATGTATACATGGACCATGCATGTCAGCAGGGGACTCTTCAAATTGATGTAGGCTCTGTAATGGTGTGGCCGGCCGCAGTGACCGAGCGGTTCTAGGCGCTTTAGTCTGGAACAGCGCGACCGCTACGGTCGCAGGTTCGAATCCTGCCTCGGGCATGGATGTGTGTCATGTCCTTAGGTTAGTTAGGTGTAAGTAGTTCTAAGTTCCAGGGGACTGATGACCTCAGATGTTAAGTCCCACAGTGCTCAGAGCCATTTGAACCATTTTTTTTGTAATGGTATGGGGCGTGTGCAATTGGAGTGGTATGGGACCACTGATACGTGTAGCTACGATTCTGACAGTCGGCACGTACGTAAGCATCCTGTCTGATCACCTGCATCCATTCATGTCCGTTGTGCATTCCGACGGACGTGGGAAATTGCAGCAGGACAATGCGACACCCACATGTCCAGAATTGCTACAGAGTGGCTCCAGGGACACTCTTCTGAGCTTAAACACTATCGCTGGCCACCAAACTCCCCCCATGAACATTACTGAGAATATCTGGGATGCCTCGCAACGTGCTGTTCAGAAGAGATCTCCACCCCACCCTCCGTACTCGTACGGATTTATGGACAGCCCTGCAGGATTCATAGTGTCAGTTCCCTCCAGCAGTACTTCAGACATTAGTCAAGTCCATGCCACGTCGTGTTGAGACACTTGTACGTGCTCGCTGCGGCCCTATGCGATATTAGGCAGGTGTACCAGTTTGTTTGGCTCTTCAGTGTATTACTTAATGTATGTATTACTATTTTTAATCTGTTTTCACTGTCCCTAGAGTATCTCAGTGTATTACTTCACCTACATTCACCTTGTTTGTGTGTAACCTACATTATACAGAAGAGACAACTGTGACCCACTTCCTCTTCCTCCAGCACCATGTGCATTGAGAGAATAAATCTTCTCTCACCTCCTCCGAAGCGCGAGCGACTGGCCGGCGCTGCTGGAGAATGGTGACTACTACGTAGTGGGAGATGAGCCTCCTGCTTGCTGGGAGACTAAGTCCTGGAGAAAAGTGAAATCCAGGCGCCGCCGCAGCGCTCACTTTCCTGGAGGATAGGAAAGTGTTGCCCCAGAAGGGCGCACGTGCGCCTGCGCCACTAACACTCTGCCTGTGAAAGTCCGCTACCCGTTGTACGCAGCCCCTCGCGTGAATACGATATGGCTGACACTGTATATTAAACCCACTCTCCTTAATCTTCGTATACGCTTTCATTTACATTTCTCCATCTATGTCTACACTAACGGATCAAAATTATCGGGACTGTCCTATGTGATGCGGAATTGATTACTACATGTCATGAGAGTCAAACCCATCACTATCAAAGAATACTGTGTTTACAGTTCAGACGTGGTAACAGCAGATTTGGTTGCTGAGGAGAGCTCAGTCACTCTGAAAACGGACTGCTCATTGGATGTCACATCAGTGAAAACCCCATTTAAACATTTTTAATGCTGTCCAAGAATGATGCCACTGGAAAATGGATGACAGAAAAACTAGTGATTTGGAGTGATGAATACCCTGAGGAAATCCGACGAAATGGTTTGGATTTGGCGAATGCCGCGAGAAGGTTACCTGCTATCACCTACAGTGTTGGGTTGGATTGTTTTGGGGGAGGAGATCAGACAGCGAGGTCATCGGTCTCATCGGATTATCGAAGGACGGGGAAAGAAGTCGGCCGTGGCCTTTCAAAGGAACCATCCCCGCATTTGCCTGGAGCGATTTAGAGAAATCACGGAAAACCTAAATCAGGATAGCCAGACGCGGGATTGAACCGTCGTCCTCCCGAATGCGAGTCCAGTGTGCTAGCCACTGCACCACCTCGCTCGGACCTACAGTGTCAATAGTGAAATACAGAGGAGGTGATGTTACACTATGGGGATGGTTTCCGTGGTTAGGGTGTGGACCCCTCACTGCACTTGAGAAACGCTAAGTGCAGAAAGATATGAAAAAATTTTACAACATTGTGTACTGCTTATAGTAGAGGAACAGTTCGGAGGGGGTGGTTGGTGTCAACATCAAAATGCACCCTATCATAAAGCAGCTTCCACGAGGCAATGGTTCGTGGAAAATAACATTCCTGAAATGGTCTGGCGGGCGCAGAGTTTCAGCCTGAACCCAACGGAACATCTTTGGAATGAAATACAACGTCGACTTCATACCCCAGCGTCCAACATCACTAGCTTCCCAGGTTTCGGCTCTTGAGGAAGAATGGGCTGCCATTCTTCAACGGACTTTCAGACTCTACACTGAAAGTGCCCCAGCAGAGTTCAAGTCGTCGTAAATGTGAAGGGTGGACACACCACTTATTGATGTCCACAAACAGTCACTTTCGATCAGATAGTATGTATCCATGTCCACTTGACAATGACTCCAAACAATGGAAAAATACAACTGGTCGCACAAGTGTCTCGTGTGCGATTTGTTCGCTGGTGTGTTTTAAGCATTTGCCTATAGGTTTTCTGAAACAATAATCGAGACCGCTCAGCATTTACCTTGATGGTTTCGGGTTACGCATAAAGATCATCACACTGAGGATGGAGAGTTCACTTGAGAATCGGTCAGTAACCCAGCACGAGGTTCAACTCTTGTCTGCTAGGGGTGCACCTCATATCCCGTCTCTAAAGACGTGGTAGATGTTAGGGTATATGAATGGGCCAGTATTCACCTTGATTGCTTTCGAGTGTGAAACATAATCATCATTTGAGGTCGACACCTGTCAAATACGAGTTTAAGTTCCCAAGAATGCTACGTATCGGCTGGTTAAACTCTCCTTTCTCTTACGTGGTGGAATGTCCCCCGACAACTTCCAGCTTCTCCAGCTGCTCCAGCCTAAACTTACATTCTGTTGCTCTGCTCTATACTAGACTTGCTAGAACTATTTTTAAGTAAGAATGTATCCTCCCACAAAACAGTTGCGAAAGAATTTGTGTACTGCCGCAAGAGTTAACTGGGATCGAGAGTGAAAAAATAAGTCCAAAAGAATTAATCTTAACAGATAAACCGGTTTCACGTAATATGTATAGGACAAAGTCTATTACATGGAAGATGAGAAACTACAGTAAACGGAATATCTCTCTGAGTCAGTGTCTGCACTCTTCTGGAAGAACTATTTCGATCCCAGCAGCAATTTGTAATCGTCCTACACATTCGCGCACACATGTACATCTAGCTATATTCTGCGAATCAATATGAAGTGAATTACGAGGATAGCTTCTGTTTTACTAAATATCAATATTTTTTCCGTCCCTTTAGCGGATGGAGCGCGTAATGAATGATTGCTTACACAAACCCTCTGCGAATTGTTATAACTTTAATTTTAGTTTCACGTCGTCTGCGGTGTTCATTAGCTATGAAGGAATTAAATAAATACAGAACATTAGTAGATTTCGCCCCGAAAAGCTGTGCTTAGAGTTTCGTTAGTAGGATTACACGAGATGGTAAGAACCTCCTTGGAGTGGCGGTCAGATGCTATTTTCTAAGGATTATCATAATACCTTCTCGTGAGTGGCTGCTGTATGAAAAAGTCAAAATTCACACCTATGAGTGAAAATCATTTCTCCTCGACAACTCCTTCTGTTCCACGGATGAATTTGTGTTTAACAACTTGTAGCCTCTTTTTTTTTATTTTTGGTGTGGTTGCATGAGTAGGACTAAAAGATAATGTCTTCAAATGGCTCTGAGCACTATGGGACTTAACTGCTGAGGTCATCAGTCCCCTGCAACTTAGAACTAGTTAAACCTAACTAACTTAAGGACAACACACACATTCATGCCCGAGGCAGGATTCGAACCTGCAACCGTAGCGGTCGCGCGGCTCCAGACTCGCCTAGAACCGCTCGGGCACTCCGGCCGGCGATAATGTGTTCATTAATACTAATATTAAAAATTTGTACATATCCTGTAAACTGACTCTTCCCACATCATTTCGGGAAAAAATGGTTCAAATGATCTATGGGACAGGTCTATGGAATATGTAATTAACTAACCAACTAACTGAAATCCTGCCATTTTCCCGTACAACTGAGAGAACGTCACTTACTGGGTAATCGACCACTGCTCGTGTATCGCACTGCGCTGCAGTTAAATGTCTTTCGAATGAACTGTACATAGCTGTGTCATTTAAAGGGACACGCAGGCTGAGACTTCGTCAGCAGCGAAAGTGGCGGTACCAGCGGTCGCCGAGTGCAAGAAGAAGAGGAACCCTGACGATGGTGGTAGTGAATTGAAACTACTTTTGTCGAGAAGGGTATCGGCGGTGCCGCAGAGAATAGACAGAGCCACTCTCGGCAGATCCTCGCAGTAGCAGCAGCGGCGGCGGCAGCAGGCAGTGTGTCAGTACGGCTGCGCCTTGCGACACGACAGTCCGCGCAGCCCGGGGTGAACGGCCCGCAACTGGGCCTCCGTACAGTGCCGCGCAAGCCAGATGCAACACCAACGCGACTATCGCGGAGGAAGCGCCAGCGTGCGCTCGGCTGGCTTGCTGGCGAGTCTCGTGCCCGCGACACAGCAAGTGTTCCCAGGCAGCACCGCATTCTGCTGGCCCTAGCAGAGTGCTTCGCTCCCTCGTGAATGGCAGGAGGCAATGACTCACACCCGTGTGGCCTGCGTTACGCGCTTGTGACGTCACGTGGCAACGCCACCACCATCGCTGTATTTCGTTACGAACTCCAGGGGTCACCGGTAAGACAAATGAGAAACTCATTTCCAAAAGGTATCAAATCCATAAAATCTAATTTAACATGATAGATAATAGACGTTTTACGTCCACAGCAACATTAGAATAAGTTTTGTAGCTTTATTGTTTTATTAAGACAATGTTGAGAGACATTATGCCAAGTATCTCTGCTACATGTATATTTAATTGTTATTGCATAAATAAGTAACATTACAATAAGTTTTGTAGCTTTATTGTTTTATTAAGACAATGTTGAGAGACATTATGCCAAGTATCTCTGCTACATGTATATTTAATTGTTATTGCATAAATAAAAATGTGTTTGATACCTTTTGGTAGAAAACTGAGTTAAGTTTGGTAACTGTTGTTCTGAAGTTTTTGTTGGTGATTCATAGTATTCACTTTACATGTCAGACTACAAAATTAATTAAAAACTCAAAATCAGTATAAAAAAACGCTAGACACAACATACAACGTCATGTAAATTAATGTCGGCCATGTTGTGTATGACGTCATTACCAAGACCAGCCACGATTCCCTGTCGGGATCTAGTGCTTCTTGGAAACGATATAAGACTGGATTTGGTATTCCTCATCGTGAACAGAAAGTCTTCGGGGAAAATACGTGGAGGACATAGTACGTTTTGATATACATAACAGTTCTTATTACATAGGTAATTGATATAAGTAGTGCTGCCACCTGTTATATAATATGCCAATTTTTCGTGTTTGGTACCTTTTGCAAATGAGCTACTCATATAACAGTAACGTGATGCTATTCAGTATACAGGCTATTCAACCAATCATATTTAAATATCGCTGAATGCTGATCATTTACGTAAGAGTTTAACAGTAGTATTTTAACTCGTTTACATTTTATCGCAGTTACTTAGCAGTCATGTACAACTCCTCGATCGTCGAAAGATTCGTACGTAAATACTGGAAAATTGCAAAAGTCTAACTGACTAATAAAACTGAAAACTCATTTTTCTTTTTTTCTGGCGCTACAGTCTGGAACCGCGTGACCGCTACGGTCGCAGGTTCGAATCCTGCCTCGGGCATGGATGTGTGTGATGTCCTTAGGTTAGTTAGGTTTAAGTAGTTCTAAGTTCTAGGGGACTGATGACCGCAGATGTTAAGTCCCATAGTGTTCAGAGCCAGCCAGTTGTAATAATGATAACTAGACGAAGTTGGAATTCCATCGTGCTACATCTTTAATTTATAAATTTTTATCAAGAAAATTTTCTTACGTGTGAAATAATAATGAGATATAACATTGTAATATTTCATAATGTACGTTACTAAAAGTCTTTCATAAAATAGGTCTACTCCAATCCAAAGTTCCTTGTGATTTCGGCTTGTGGAATTTGAGTAAGATCACTGACAATATTTGAGCGTGCCATCTATCAGGAAAATCATTGAACTTCTTTAACGTAATGTCGAGAATTGCAGATTCCTTTTTCAGCCGTAAAGTATGGTTAAATGCAGGTGAAGCCGACTCAGAATTCTCCCACCGAAACATCGTCTTTAACATATGCTACTTGTCTTATAATATTTTTGAAATTATGCAGTGACTGAGAGTCCATAAATAATACGTACGACTTTGAATAATATTTGTTTCCAAATTATATTTTCAACATATATTAATTCAGTAGTGAACAGTTGTCAGAATCACAACCAAATCAACAAAGAAATGCGATGCGAATTCGAATGAGAATGCTAATGCCGGAGTCTGCATTGTTTCGATATTAATATATCAGCTGAGAAAAACATTCTCGTCGCGGTATGACGTGGTTTGTATAATGTATCTACGACTTCTTTTCTCCTTGCTCTTACACTGTTTGAGCCATTATGCTTGGACATTAACTGTAGTCACTTACACATAACTAATAAACCATAAAAACTACGTAAAAACTCTTAAACTTAAGAAATGAGGCGCTCTACAGGTCACACGAATACCCAAAAAAGGCATTTGGAGTAATCCGATGGATTATAGACCCATATCACTAACGTCGATTTGCGGTAGGATTTTTGAACATATACCGTGTTCGAACATTATGAATTTCCTCGAAGAAAACAATTTATTGACAAACAGTCAACACGGATTCAGAAAATATCGTCCTTGTGAAACGCAACTAGCTCCTCATTCTCACGGAGTAATGAGTGCTATCGACGGGTGATGTAAATAGATTCCATATTTTTAGGTTCTCAGATGGCCTTGGACACCGTTCCTCACAAGGGCCTTCCAATCAAATTGCGCACCAATGGAGTATCGCCTCAGTTGTGGATTGGATTCGCGACTTCCTGTCAGAGTTCGTAGTAACTGACGTAAAATCATAGTGGATGACAGATGTAATATCTGGCCATACCCAGGCAAGTGGTTTAGGCTCTCTGCTGTTCCTGATCTACATAACGATTTAGGAGACATTCTGAGCGGCCCTCTTAGATTGTCTGCAGATGCTGCTGCGATTTAGTGTCTTGTAAAGTCATAAGATGATCGAAAACAACTGCAAAATGATTTGGACAAGATATCTGCATCGTGCGAGAAGTGGCAACATCAGTACTAAAGGAAATCTGCTAAATTTCGCTCACACGATAACCGCACAAATCTAAAGGCTGTAAATTCTATTAAATACCTACGAATAACGATAACGAATAACTTAATCTGGAACGATCACATAGACAATATTGTCCGGAAAGCAAATCAAAGGCTGACAGTTGTTGGATGTATGCTTAGAAAATGCTACAGATCTGCTGATGAGACTGCTTACGCCGCGCTTGTCCGCCCTCGAAGGAGCTTTGCTGTGCGGTGTGGGTTCCGCATAAGATGGGACTGACGGAGGACATGGAAAAATTTCAAAGAAGGGCAACTCGTTTTGTATTATCGCGACATAGGGGAGAGAGTACTACGGACATGATACATTATTGAGGTGACAATCATTGAAACCACGGTGTTTGTCGTTGCGGCAGAACCACCTTGCGAAATTTCAATCACCAGCTTTCTCCTACGAATACGAAAATAGTTTGTTGGCGTCTACCTACGTAAGAAGAAATGCTCATCATAATAAAATAAGAGAAATCAGAGCTCGCATGGGAATACTTTAGCGTTCGTTTTTCCCGCGCACTGTGCGAGAGTGTCACTATAAGGATCCCACTGCCATTTCCTTATTGAGATAACTGGAACTTTGCCGTCTTTCCCATATCAGGATCAAATTATCCGCTAACAGTGTCTCCGCGGAAAATATCATATTAAATCTTGTATCCCAAATAATGTCTCCACATTTGGAACGATAGCTGCGCAATCGTGTTTAATGGGATCTAAGGCGCTGGCCTCACCAGTGTGACTGTGGACGTCGGTGGGAGGGCGATAGATCTTCCCGAAAGTTTGATGAAGTTAGCCAAGCCCTATGACGATGATGGTATTTAGCAAGTTGGGGCAGTGAGAGCGATAGAAATGGAATCGTGTTAGGAGAATGGAGGAGCAGCGACCGCTGACAGGATTGCGGCAGCAGCGGCAGCGGCGGGCTGGCTTTCACTGGAGGCATTTATCCAGGTGATGCAAACGCTGGAATCAACGCGCCGCGCCGTTTCAACACGGGCCTTTGTCGTACGCGGCTGACCGGGGGCTCGTGCACAAAGGAAACAACCCATCCACTTACATTTACATTACCTCAAACCACAGTGTAGGGCATGGTGAAGTCTCTGTTTGTTCTGTTCCATTCGAGTATCTGGGGACGTAAAAATAGTCATCTATATGAATCGATGAACCATGGACCTTACCTTCGGTGGTGTGGCTTGCGTGCCTCAGCGATACAGATAGCCGTACAATAGGTACAACCACAACGGAGGGGTATCTGTTGAGGGGCCAGACAAACATACAGTTAATGAAGAGAGACTGCAAATTTTCAGTAGTTGCAGGGGCAACGATCTGGATGTGTGACTGATCTGGCCTTGTAACATCAACCGAAACGGCCTTGCTGTGCTGGTACTGCGAACGGCTGAAAGCAAAGGGAAACTAGAACAGTAATTTTGCATGAGGACGTGCTGCTCTACTGTGTGGTTAAATGATGATGGGGTCCTCTCGGATACTCTCGGATAAAATATTCTGGAGGTAAAATAATCCCCCATTCGGATCTCTTGGCGTGGACGACTCAGGAATATGTTGTCATCAGGAGAAGCAAAACCGGCCTTCTCCGGATCGGAGTGTGGAATGCTAGATCCCTTAATCGGGCAGGTAAGTTAGAAAATTTAAAAAGAAAAATGGACAGTTTGAAGTAGTGGGAATTAGTGAAGTTCGGTGGCAGGAGGAACAAGACTTCTTAGCAGGTCAGTACAGGGTTACAAATACAAAGTTAAATGGGTGTAATGCAGGAGTAGGATTAGTAATGAACAAGAAAAATGGAATGCGGGTAAGTTACTGTGAACAGCATAGTGAACGCATTAGCGTAGCGGAGATAGTCACGAAGCGAACTTCTGCCACAGCAATACAAGTTTACATCCCAACTAGCTCCGCAGATGATGAAGAGATTGAAGAAATGTATGATGTAATGATTATTAAGAATCCGCCTCGATTGCAAATAGAAACCGGATGTTGACCTAGGTTTGGGCGCGAATAACCACGCCTTCTTCGCAACACACTAAAACTACAAACTGCCTAAAGAGGCACGGTCCTATTTAGGTAGTTTGTAGTTTTAGTGTGTTCCGAAGAAGGCGTGGTTATTCGCGCCGAAACCTAGGTCAACACCCAGTTTCTATTAGCAATCGAGGCGGATTCTTTGTAATCATTAAATTATTCACGATTGCTGACGCACTGCAATGTTAAAAGTTCTCAAATGTATGATGCTACAAAAGAAATTATTCTTTCAGGTAAGGGACACGAAAATTTAATAGTCATGGGGGACTGGAATTCGATAGTAGGAAAAGGAAGAGAAGGAAAATTATTAGGTGAATATGGACTGAGGAAAAGGAATGAAACAGAAAGCCACCTAGTATAATTTTGCACCGAGCGTAATTTAAACATGCCAAACACTTGTTTTAAGAATCATAAAAGAAGATTGTTTACCTGGAAGAGACCTGCAGACACCGGAATGTTTCAGATTCATTACATAATGGTTACAAAGAGATACAGGCACCAGATTTTAAATTGCAAGACAATTACATGGGCAGATGTGGAATCTGACCACAATTTATTGGCTATGAACTGTAGATTAAAACTGAAGAAACTGCAAAAAGGTTGGGAATTAAGGACCTGGGACCTGGACAAGTTGAAAGAACCAGAGGTTGTTGAAAGTTCCATTAAGCAGATCATTAAGCAACGGTTGACTAGAACAGGTGAAAGGAGCACAGTAGAAGACAAATGGGTAGCTTTAAGAGATGAAATAATGAAGGCAGCAGAGGATCAAACAAGCAAAAAGACAAAGCCTTGTAGAAATCCCTGGATAGCATAAGAGATATTGAGTTTAACTGATGACTGGAGCAAATTTAAAAATGCAGCAAACGACGCAGGCGAAAGGGAATACGAACGTTTAAAAAATGCGAAGCAGGAATGCCTAGAGGACAAATGTAAGGATACTTCTCTAGGTGAAAGAAGGATACCGCCTACAGGAAAGTTAAAAAAGCCTTTGCTGAAAAGAGAAGCGGCTGTATGAATGTCAAAAGCTCATATGGTAAACAGGTTCAAAACAAAGAAGGGAAAGGTGAAAGGTGGAAGGAGTATACAGAGGGACTGTACAAGAGAAATGAACCTGAAAGCAATGTTACAGAAATAGGAGTGAACTTCGACGAAAATGAGGCGGGGGATATGATACTGCGAGAAAACATGATAAAGCCCTGAAAGATCTAACTGGAAACAAGTGCTCAAGGATGGACGATATTCCGTCAGAACTGCTGTTAGCCTTGTGGGAGACAGCCAATAACTCTTCCATCTGGTTCTTTAGAGAAGAACGCAAAAATTGGTAGAAGCCGACCTCGGGGAACATCAGTCTGGATTCCGCAGAAATGGAAGACGCAGGGCAATATTGACTTAACTTAGAACATAGATCAAGGAAAGGCAAAGCTACATTTATAGCATTTGTAGATTTAGAAAAAACTTTTGGCAATGTTGACAGAAATACTCTCTTTGAAATTCTCAAGGTAGCAGGGATAAAATACATGGAGTGAAAGGCTATTTACAACTTGTACAGAATTCAGACGGCGTTTTTAGGAGTCTAGGGACATGAAAGGAGGCAGTGGTTGAGAAGGGAGTGAGACAGGGCTGAAGCCTATCCCTCACGTTAATCAACAAGCAGTAAACGAAACCAATGGAAAATTTGGAGTAGGAATTAAAGTTTAGGGAGAAGAAACAACAGCTTTGAAGTTTGACGATGACATTGTAATTCTGTGATAAACAGCAAAGAACTTGGAAGAGCAGTTGAACGGAATGGACGGTGTCTCGAACGGAGGATATAAGATGAACATCAACAAAAGAAAAACGAGGATAATGGAATGAAGTGGAAGTAAATCAGATGATGCTAAGGAAATCAGATTAGGAAACGAGATACTTAAAGTGGTAGATGTGTTTTGTTGTTTGGGCAGCGAAATAACTGATGATGGGCGAAGTAGAGAGGGTATAAAATATACACTGGCAATGGCAAGAAAAGTATTTCTGAAGAAGAGGAATTTGTCAACATCGAACATAGGAAGTCATTTATGATGGTATTTTTCCGGAGTGTAGCCATATATAGAAGTGAAACACGGACGATAAACAGTTTAGATAAAAAGAGAAAAGAAGCTTCGAAATGTGAAGCTACAGAAGAATGCTGAAGATCAGATGAGTGGGTCGCGTAACTAACGACGAGGCACTGAATAGAACTGGGGAGACAAGGAATTTGTGGCATAACTTGACCAAAAAAGGGATCACCAGTTTATTATTGGAGGGATGAAGGCGTGAATTGTTTCACAGGCAGTCTAGTTTTTTTTTTAATTTTTTATTTATTTTTTTTAGTCATCAGTCTTCTGGCAGGTCCTCCTACAGTTTTCACCCTCTAACTACCCTCTAGCACCACGGAGATTATGCCCTGATGTTTCACCATGTGTCCTATCATCCTGTCCCTTCTTGTCTGTGTCTTCCACACGTTCCTTTCTTCGCCGATTCTGCGGGTAAACTCCTCATTTCTTATCTTATCACTCCACCTGATTTTCAAAATTCTTCTGCAGCAACACATCTTAAGCAATTTTGTTCCGATTTTCTCACCGTCCATTACTCACTACCATGCAATGTTTTGCTCTAAACGTACATTCTCAGAAATTTCTATCTCAAATTCTGGCCTATGTTCCATACCAGTAGACTTCTCTTGGCCAAGAATGCCCTTTTAGCCAGCGCTAGTCTGCTTTTGATGTCCACCTCGCTTCATCCGCCATGGATCATTTTGCATGCAAGATAGCAGAATTCCTTCACTTCCTCTATTTCCTAACCACTAATTTTAGTATTAAGTTTCACGCTATTCTCATTTCCGCTGCTTCTCATTACTTTTGTCTTTTTCGGTTTACTCGGTTTATTCTCTGTACTAATTAGACTGTTCATTCCATTCAGTAGATTTTGAAATTCTTCTTCACTTTCACTGAGGGTAGCGAATCTTATCACTGATTCCTCTCAGCCTGTATTTTAATCCCACTCACAAACCTCTCTTTTATTTCCGTCATTGCTTCTTCGCTGTATGGACTGAAAAGCAGTGTCGGAAGACTGCAGCCCTGACTTACACCTTTTTAATCCGAGCACTTTGTTCTTGGTCTTCCGTTCCTATTGTTCCGTCTTTGTTCTTATAGATATTGCAAATCATTCGTCTTTCCCTGTAATTTATCAATATTTCGAACACCTTCCAATTTTTCTAGGTCGACAAATCGTATGAGGGTGTGTTGATTTTTCTTCAGTCTTGCTTCCATTATCAAGCCCAACGCCACGATTGTCTCGCTGGTGCATTTATCTTTTCTAAAGTCAAAGAGATTTCTTTTCCGTTCTTCTGTGTATTATTCTTGTCGGCAGCTTGGATGCATGAGCTGTTGAAACAATTGCGCTATACTTCTCGGTATCATATTTTCTTGTTATCTTCGGAACTGTGTGGATGAATTTTTCCGAAATTCTGACGGTAGGTCGCCAATCTCATAGATCCCACACAGTAACATTCGGTTGCCACTTCCCCCAATTACTTTAGAAATTTCGATGGCGTGTTATCTGTCCCTCGCTCCTTATTTGATCTCAAGTCTTCCACAGCTCTTTTAAATTCTGACTGATGCTGGATCCCCTACTTCTTCCTTATCGTCTCAAATTTCTTCTTTCGTCACCGGACAAGCCCCCCCGCCCCCCCCCCCCTCCCTCGTAGAGGCGTTCTATGTACTCTATGCACCTGTCCGCTATTTCCTCTGCGTTTAAGAGTAGAATTCTCATTGAATCTTTAGTGTTAGAACTCTTGCTTTTAAATTCACCGAAGGTTGATTTGACTTCTCAATATCTTCTTCTTCTTTCTTGGCTCTACAGTTCATGGTGCGCCTTGGCCTCTTCTACAATTTCCTTCCATTTCTCTTGATCCTTTGCCAATACTCTCTAGTTTCTATAGCCCAACTTCCAAAGTTCTTCGATTACTCCATCTTCCCATCTGGCTCTTGGTCGACACGTTCTCTCTGACCTCCTGGCTTTCCTTGTAATTTTCTTTTTGGTACTTCTGTATCATTCGTGCGAGCCACATGTCCCGCCCACCTCAGTCTGGATGATTTCACTATCCTTCTGATATCCTTCACTATCCTTATAATATACAACTGCCCGCATCTCGTGGTCGTGCGGTAGCGTTCTCGCTTCCCACGCCCGGGTTCCCGGGTTCGATTCCCGGCGGGGTCAGGGATTTTCTCTGCCTCGTGATGGCTGGGTGTTGTGTGCTGTCCTTAGGTTAGTTAGGTTTAAGTAGTTCTAGGGGACTGATGACCATAGATGTTAAGTCCCATAGTGCTCAGAGCCATTTGAACCATTTTTGTTATACAAATCATGGTTGTATCTTCTCCTCCATCTTCCTCTTTCACAGATTGGGCCGATAATTCGCCTAAGTACCTTTCTTTCAAATGCATCCAGTGTTTCAATATATTTAGTTATTGATATCCAGGCTTCAGAGGCATATGTAAGCACTGGTCGTATAAGTAATTTATAGATAGTTAATCTCGTGGTACGAGTAAGGAGCCTTGAGGATAGAAGTCTTTTTAGGGCAAAATAGTCTCTATTGGCTGATATTAATCTCTACTTAATTTCATAGGAGGTATCATTTAGATGCGTAACTGTCGAGCCCAGGTACTTGAAATGTTCAAATCTCTCAATCGTATAATTGCTCATTGTTATTGCATTTGGCATATTTTCTCTATGTGCTTTTCCAGCTGCCATATATTTTGTTTTTCGTTCATTAATAATTAACCGCTTGTTCATACTAGCCTGTTCAAGAGCTGCAACTGTCTCTTCCATTGCTTTTTGGGTTCTTGCTGTTATATCTATGTCATCTGCGTAGGCCAGTATCTGCACTGGTTTATAGAAGATCGTTCCCCTGTTGCGCTTCTCATCACCTTCTCCAGGGCGGCAATATGCTGAGTCATTTCCTTTCGACAATCATTTCATTTTCGATTTCTTCACATTTTTCCTGTAGCCATTTTGTCTTAGCTGCCCTGCACCTCCTGTTTATTTCATTCGTAAGTGATTTATATTGCTTTGCTCCTGTCTTCTCTGATAAGTTTTGTACTTCCTCCTTTCGTCGAACAATTGAATTGTTTCTTCTGTTACCCAAGGTTTCTTCGGAGTTGCCTTCGTCTACCTATGTCTGTCTGTCTAACATCTGTTTAGAGACACCCATTGCTCTGTGGTATTCCTTATCGCAGTATGTATATTCTTAGCGAACTACAAACGGGTCTCATCATTCTTTAGTACTTCAGTATCCCATTTCCTTCCACGTTGTTCTACGGGTGGGGCGGGAGCAGCGAAGTGACCCAGAGCGATGCACCACACAGAGGCAGATGCTGGCGGGAAGCTGCGACCGGGCTCCGCGGGCAGCGGCAGCGCCCAGCTTTCTCTGTTACTTAAGCGTGGCACGTACGCAAGCCGGCCTGCATCTGATTTCTATTTTGAGCAACACCGTGAACGGCATCAGGGCTCTCGTAATTCCATCTCGAACATAACTCACCGCATTACCGCTTTATACTGCGTGACTCGGCAAATTCCGGGACGGTGACGACAAAGGCACGCTGTGGATACCAGACAATGGACGTAGGATAACCATTTTTTTAACTTTCTGTCATTAAACTTTCTCCTACGTGCCATTTAATGAACATCTGCACCTCCGTTTATGTACGGGATTCGCTTGTCGCGAGTAATTAGCGATTAGTACCAATATACAGCGGAAAAACGTTAAAGTACGGGATAAATCGAAACTCCACCGACAACTTTTCGGAGAGATGGAGATGTAGATGTGAGGTAGATAAATGTCAATAAAAAGAGAGAAATACTAAACTGCAAAACTGCGTCTATGGAATAAAACTAATGGAGAACATTTCATCACAGTGGTAAGACCGGAATATTTCTGTGCCTGTGAATGCTTGACAAGAAACTACGAATCTTGACACAACAGAGATACCTGAAAGAAGGATTATTAGAAAAATAAAGACTACAATACAAGCATTAGAGGATTTTGAAAGTTATGGGTAGATCTTCTAAGACATAAAGAAAATAACAGAGGTAATGGCAATGAAAAGTTAATCTCCTTTGGACACATCTACCGAATGAATGTGGGCAGGCTAACGAAAGAAATATTGCCGTATTTCTGGAAAAAGAAGTCAACAACAGCTTGGTTTACAGAAATAAGAAGTGAATAGGAAAGAACGAATATCAAAGAAATGTAAATAACAAAAAGAAACTATTGTAAGAATAAAATAGTAAATTTAGCGGTTCTTCAGGGGAGAAAAATATGAAGTTAGGGACAACATGCACGGAAGAAATAAAAAGATGACATGTGCAGATGACAGATGAGTAATGGAAACATTTGAAGCACCAAAGAAAGAAGAGGAACTGAAGTTGTTACGTAATCACAGACGCAATAAGAAGACGAGGAAGAAATGCTGAACAATACACACAAAGGTAACCGTTTACACCTTTTGTTCTTGCAAGCTTGCAGCAGAAGTACAGACACACCTTGAATTAATAGTATGTCACGGAAACAATTGCTCAGAAGACAACAGAGCGCGATGTCCCGATTCCCAACAGTTGCATTCACCAGCTAATGCGGTCGCGACTGCATATTTATGCCTTTTCACCTCGAGTGAGCCAAAGAACAACCCCACTTGCACCTGCTAGAATCTAGACGTGTGAATCTACAGCCAAGTAATCGTTCAGCTACGATATCTTAAGGTGGTTACCATAGTTGTGATAGATGCACTCGCCTGGAGTGCGATCAGAACCGATGGCGAATATCTGAACCCCCTTCAAGTTCGTTGTCGATATCGGATGTGTAAGACACAAACTTGTGGCACAAACAATTGTCATCGAAGACCTGAAAATTATCGCTGCAGCATCTGCTTTGGAGGTGAACATTGAAAAAGCTCCTAGTTTTATTCCTGACATCCAACCAGTTCGAAATAATAATGTAAATAATGAAGTGATTTCCAATGTATCTACCTGTTGAACAGAAGTATCGCACACATTCAGTTTCAGGTTCAGTAGAACGTCCTTGTTGAGTGGTAGGAATTGAAGATTTTTGAATGCCGTCTAACTCAGCTCTATTCTTCTTGGAGTTTTGGTTTGGTTTTCCTTGCTTGACCCTATGTCCAAGGTAGATGCCTTCAAAAGTTACGTTATCGTTAGCTTGACGTCTACAAAAAAAAAGGCCTTTGTCACAGGCGAGAGCACAAGAATTGTTGTGAACTGTCAGATGCTAGGAGTCAGCATAGAGACAATATAACAACAGAGTCAATCAGAAGAAAGAGAGGGGTAACGGACATCCTCACGAGAGTGTTGGCAGACTAACAACAGAGACGCCCGCATGGCGAGGAACATACTGTGGTGTCACCGCCAGACACCACACTTGCTAGGTGGTAGCCTTTAAATCGGCCGCGGTCCGTTAGTATACGTCGGACCCGCGTGTCGCCACTATCAGTGATTGCAGACCGAGCGCCGCCACACGGCAGGTCTAGAGAGACTTCCTAGCACTCGCCCCAGTTGTACAACCGACTTTGCTAGCGATGGTTCACTGACAAAATACGCTCTCATTTGCCGAGACGATAGTTAGCATAACCTTCAGTTACGTCATTTGCTACGACCTAGCAAGGCGCCATTACCAGTTACTATTGATACTGAATCATGTACCGTCAAGAGCGACGTTCACCATTAATGGATTAAACTTAAGTATTCCACCAGCTACGTCCGTTTTTTCTAAATTCTAATTTCCTTGTCCTGTTCCAGATCTCACGCCAGCCTGCGTGAGCTAAAACGCGTGCCTTTCGGCTTCCTCTAGTAACACGGTGTTGGCTCTCCTGCCAACCACAACACGTACTTAAGAAACAAGTCGTAGAACACTGAAGATTTTGGAGCCACAAAAGTGGAATTCGTAAACTCTAGAACAGATTCCTTGATGTCATTAATACTACTGCAGAAATACTGTGATGACGAATGCCACAGAAACAACTGGAATTGGAGTATATGGAAGAGGTCTATCTCCACCAGTAGATAAAAATGGAAGAAAGAGAAGTCGTTCTACCACAACTGAACGCCCGATCACCGAAATGGTATGCGTATCGATGGCTTACGCCATTGTGTGATACCAATTTTGCCCCGTTATATACAGTGATATAGTGGAGTCTACAAGAAATCCCTACAGGAACGATTTTCGCTACTGTACGCTAGAGTTACAGCTTTTGAATCTCTTGTCGCTTCTAATTTCAATAAAATCTCGAGATTCTGGCTGTTGCTTGCACTGTTAGAAGACCGCACATGTGGGAAAGTAATTTTCGACTAGAACCAGGTAATATGTGAAGGAACACCCTTTTATGCAATTTTAACACAGAGGGCTTGCGCTGGACTTCTTACATGGATCATATAACTAAAGAATAAATAGAAAGCGTGTAGTGAAACTCAGTTTTGTACATCTACATCTACATCTACATCTATACTCCGCGAGCCACCTTACGGTGTGTGGCGGAGGGTACTTATTGTACCACTATCTGATCCCCCCCTTCCCTGTTCCATTCACGAATTGTGCGTGGGAAGAACGACTGCTTGTAAGTCTCCGTATTTGCTCTAATTTCTCGGATCTTTTCGTTGTGATCATTACGCGAGATATATGTGGGCGGTAGTAATATGTTGCCCATCTCTTCCCGGAATGTGCTCTCTCGTAATTTCGATAATAAACCTCTCCGTATTGCGTAACGCCTTTCTTGAAGTGTCCGCCACTGGAGCTTGTTCAGCATCTCCGTAACGCTCTCGCGCTGACTAAATGTCCCCATGACGAATCGCGCTGCTTTTCGCTGGATCATGTCTATCTCTTCTATTAATCCAACCTGGTAAGGGTCCCATACTGATGAGCAATACTCAAGAATCGGACGAACAAGCGTTTTGTAAGCTACTTCTTTCGTCGATGAGTCACATTTTCTTAGAATTCTTCCTATGAATCTCAACCTGGCGCCTGCTTTTCCCACTATTTGTTTTATGTGATCATTCCACTTCAGATCGCTCCGGATAGTAACTCCTAAGTATTTTACGGTCGTTACCGCTTCCAATGATTTACCACCTATGGCATAATCGTACTGGAATGGATTTCTGCCCCTATGTATGCGCATTATATTACATTTATCTACGTTTAGGGAAAGCTGCCAGCTGTCGCACCATGCATTAATCCTCTGCAGGTCTTCCTGGAGTACGTACGAGTCTTCTGATGTTGCTACTTTCTTGTAGACAACCGTGTCATCTGCAAATAGCCTCACGGAGCTACCGATGTTGTCAACTAAGTCATTTATGTATATTGTAAACAATAAAGGTCCTATCACGCTTCCTTGCGGTACTCCCGAAATTACCTCTACATCTGCAGATTTTGAACCGTTAAGAATGACATGTTGTGTTCTTTCTTCTAGGAAATCCTGAATCCAATCACAAACCTGGTCCGATATTCCGTAAGCTCGTATTTTTTTCACTAAACGTAAGTGCGGAACCGTATCAAATGCCTTCCTGAAGTCCAGGAATACGGCATCAATCTGCTCGCCAGTGTCTACGGCACTGTGAATTTCTTGGGCAAATAGGGCGAGCTGAGTTTCACATGATCTCTGTTTGCGGAATCCATGTTGGTTATGATGAAGGAGATTTGTATTATCTAAGAACGTCATAATACGAGAACACAAAACATGTTCCATTATTCTACAACAGATTGACGTAAGCGAAATAGGCCTATAATTATTCGCATCTGATTTATGACCCTTCTTGAAAATGGGAACGACCTGCGCTTTCTTCCAGTCGCTAGGTACTTTACGTTCTTCCAGCGATCTACGATAAATTGCTGATAGAAAGGGGGCAAGTTCTTTAGCATAATCACTGTAGAATCTTAAGGGTATCTCGTCTGGTCCGGATGCTTTTCCGCTACTAAGTGATAGCAGTTGTTTTTCAATTCCGATATCGTTTATTTCAATATTTTCCATTTTGGCGTCCGTGCGACGGCTGAAGTCAGGGACCGTGTTACGATTTTCCGCAGTGAAACAGTTTCGGAACACTGAATTCAGTATTTCTGCCTTTCTTCGGTCGTCTTCTGTTTCGGTGCCATCGTGGTCAACGAGTGACTGAATAGGGGATTTAGATCCGCTTACCGATTTTACATATGACCAAAACTTTTTAGGGTTCTTGTTTAGATTGTTTGCCAATGTTTTATGTTCGAATTCGTTGAATGCTTCTCTCATTGCTCTCTTTACGCTCTTTTTCGCTTCGTTCAGCTTTTCCTTATCAGCTATGATTCGACTACTCTTAAACCTATGATGAAGCTTTCTTTGTTTCCGTAGTACCTTTCGTACATGATTGTTATACCACGGTGGATCTTTCCCCTCGCTTTGGACCTTAGTCGGTACGAACTTATCTAAGGCGTACTGGACGATGTTTCTGAATTTTTTCCATTTTTGTTCCACATCCTCTTCCTCAGAAATGAACGTTTGATGGTGGTCACTCAGATATTCTGCGATTTGTGCCCTATCACTCTTGTTAAGCAAATATATTTTCCTTCCTTTCTTGGCATTTCTTATTACACTTGTAGTCATTGATGCAACCACTGACTTATGATCACTGATACCCTCTTCTACATTCACGGAGTCGAAAAGTTCCGGTCTATTTGTTGCTATGAGGTCTAAAACGTTAGCTTCACGAGTTGGTTCTCTAACTATCTGCTCGAAGTAATTCTCGGACAAGGCAGTCAGGATAATGTCACAAGAGTCTCTGTCCCTGGCTCCAGTTCTGATTGTGTGACTATCCCATTCTATACCTGGTAGATTGAAGTCTCCCCCTATTACAATAGTATGATCACGAAACTTCTTCACGACGTTCTGCAGGTTCTCTCTGAGGCGCTCAACTACTACGGTTGCTGATGCAGGTGGTCTATAGAAGCATCCGACTATCATATCTGACCCACCTTTGATACTTAGCTTAACCCAGATTATTTCACATTCGCATTCGCTAATAACTTCACTGGATATTATTGAATTCTTTACTGCTATAAATACTCCTCCACCATTGGCGTTTATCCTATCCTTGCGGTATATATTCCATTCTGTGTCTAGGATTTCGTTACTGTTCACTTCCGGTTTTAACCAACTTTCCGTTCCTAATACTATATGCGCACTATTTCCTTCAATAAGAGATACTAATTCAGGAACCTTGCCCTGGATACTCCTGCAGTTTACCAATATTACGTTAACTTTTCCTGTTTTTGGTCTCTGAGGACGGACGTTCTTTATCAATGATGATAATGTCCTCTCTGGTAAGCCGTCAGGTATTTTATCGTTTCGCCCAAGGGGGGGTCCCTCTAACCTAAAAAACCCCCGTGTGCACGCCACACGTACTCTGCTACCCTAGTAGCTGCTTCCGGTGTGTAGTGCACGCCTGACCTGTCTAGGGGGGCCCTACAGTTCTCCACCCAATAACGGAGGTCGATGAATTTGCAACCATTATAGTCGCAGAGTCGTCTGAGCCTCTGGTTTAGACCCTCCACACGGCTCCAAACCAGAGGACCGCGATCGACTCTGGGCACTATGCTGCAGATATTAAGCTCAGCTTGCACTCCGCGTGCGATGCTGGTTGTCTTCACCAAATCAGCCAGCCGCCGGAAGGAACCAAGGATGGCCTCAGAACCCAAGCGGCAGGCGTCATTCGTTCCGACATGTGCTACTATCTGCAGCCGGTCACACCCAGTGCGTTCAATAGCTGCCGGAAGGGCCTCCTCCACATTACGGACGAGACCCCCCGGCAAGCACACCGAGTGCACACTGGCATTCTTCCCCGACCTACCCGCTATTTTCCTGAGGGGCTCCATCACCCGCCTAACGTTGGAGCTCCCTATAACTAATAGGCCCGCCCTCTGTGACTGTCGGGACCTTGCCGGAGAATCGGCCACTGGCCCAACAGGCGAGGCATCCTGTGGTGGTTCGGAAACGATGTCATCACCACTAGGAAGCACCCCGTACCTGTTGGAAAGGGGTAAGGCAGCTGCCACGCGGCCAGATCCCACCTTCGCCTTTCGGCCAGGCACGCGCGAGCCCACCACTGTCCGCCATTCACCCTGGAGTGATGGCTGACCGGTAAGATGCTCACTGCCGGAAGACGCAGCGACATCAGGGGTTCCATGTGATTCCAAGGCCACCGAAGTAGGCATAGGTCTCACCACAGTTGCCCCAACGCCACTACGAGCCGACGCCTGCGCCTCGAGCTCGATGAGCCTAACAGACAAAGCCTCCACCTGCCCCCGAAGAGTGGCCAATTCTCCTTGCGTCCGCTCACAACAACCACAGTCCCTACACATGACTATGTTTACCCTACCCTATACGGTGACAAATTCCCAAGATAATCTTTGTAGAAGAAGTTAATTAAGCGACAGATAATATTATTGTATTAAGTTTGTTACAATGTATATACGATGTTCCAGATCGGGTGATGTTCCCTCTAACTTACAAAATAGGAATATTTATTTAGACAGGTAGACGTAAGAAACGTTACTATTTTTTCTTATGAAGATACTTGGCAGTCACATTCAGAGACAAGTCAGAATTTTTTTTAAATAGACGATTATCTTTTTCCTAGGAGATGGTTCAAATGGCTCTGAGCACTATGGGACTTAACATCTATGCTCATCAGTCCCCTAGAACTTAGAACAACTTAAACCTAACTAACCTAAGGACAGCACACAACACCCAGCCATCACGAGGCAGAGAAAATCCCTGACCCCGCCGGGACCTAGGAGATGTGCTGTGTTTCAACCAACTATGTACAAATGAAAGGGGACTGTTCTATTTGCCATGTCCATTTTCAAGAAGTTTTGGCCATAAATCTAAAGGAAGCTGTGAATTTGATGAATGAGCTCAACACTGTGGTATCGCTATGATCGTATTATTCGTAAGTATGTTCCTGAACCCGCAGATGTTACTAAGAGAGGTTACTTCCTTTGAAGATAGTAACAAGCAGTGTGTGTTAGACTGTCTAGAAAGGTGCTTGGTTTGAAAATGATGATGGAATCTGTCCTGCCGTCTAGTGGAGGCAGCATTATTTGAAAATGGTTTTGTAGATTTTGTAATACGCTTTGAGGAATATTGAAGACACTGAGCAAATATTAATGGAAGAATTACAAACTCGAATGTTAATGTAGTCCAGTTTTTTCATGTTTGTAACTCTGTAGTTCCTTATTGTTAGGACACTGCGTATGGCTGAAGCTTGCAGTAGAAATTTTATAATGCAACATATGGTTTTGTCTTATAAGTGAAACAAATGTCAGGAAAATTACTAAGAAATGTTTTGCCGCCTTTGGTAGTTCTGGGAACTTTTTGAAAGGGTTTATTGTTGTTATGGACTAATGAAACGTAACTATATTTGGAGTCTTTGTTCTCATCTATCAGTCGTTAAGTTCTTCATTTTTCATTCTTTACCTTTTTGAATGTGTTTGTATACTCGCACTGCAGATCGCGAGTTGTGTGCTACAGAAACATTTTTGTGAAAATTGGTGAGATACCGTCTTGCATTGTACATCGCAAGTACGCTAAATAAAATTTGGTTTTTGACATTGTTATCATTGCCTTAACAGTAACAGGTTGCAGGCCAGAACAGCGTTCCGTTCGCACAGCTAGGACAACTAATTAAATTATAATCGAAGTTCATGTCCACTGCCAAGGTATGGCGATTGTCAGAATGTATTTTAGAAAATATATATCAGTTCAGAGGCTTAATACCGGTAGAAGATCTCATTAAAGTGCTATCCTGTAAATTTTCAGGCGGTTTTATCACAAAATCAGATGTGTTACATTTTATGTTCGTTTGCTGTGTAATTACATCAACTATTCTGGCACAGTGATTGCTTACAGAACTAAGGTAAAAATTAACAGTATTCAGGGTCAATATTTTAATTTGAGTCATTTGCTTGGCAGTCAAACAGTATACGTAAATTTCATTGAAAATGGATTGCTTTCTTGCAGACAAATTGTTTTGATGTACTGGCATTTCGCATCGTGTAGCGCGATTTTCACATACTTCGATTCGAAATTTATTTTTAACACAGTTCTGTAGCCCTGCACTGAAATTTACGCATTTCAGTATCAAAGTAAGTTTTATACATTTATCAGACACCAACTAGACACTTACGAACACGAGGTTAAGAAGACTTACACATTACTTTCGCAAATAAATTAAAATCAAATATCGATCAATTTCAGTTAGGGAGCTAAATAACACGTGAAGTTTTAGGCATGTATAGAACATGCTTCATGATTGACTGCGATCAGATGGATATTATTATGGCAGAATGTTCACTTAGGTGAGGTTTTCCAATGAGTTACCATTTTCCGCAATGTACAACGAGCTGTGAACAAGACGTAGCGTTGAAGACACCGCGTAGCGACAAGCCGCCTCGATGCACTGAAGACACGTTCGGTAATGTTGTAGAATGTATCCTTAAACTGCCGTATACAAAACACGTTGGAGTGCTCAAACAAACAAGATAAATACTGATGTCGAATAAACATCACATACACACCCAACGAATACGTTGACGTGTAGCTGATGTTCGGCGAATGCCAACATGATGACAATAAAGCAGGCAAGGGTTAAGCCGTGAGATATCCTGGTCTAAGAGCTGTGTCACTCATTACGTTCTTACGTCCTGAACAACGACTCCGCAAAACAAGTATTTTGAGAAGACACATCGGTAATAGACGGAAACTGACTGTGAAAAGCGAGATGTATTGAGCTTTTATCGTCGACAATTTGGATGCTCCTTTAAAATGTTGGTTTACACTTCAGAGGCCATATGCGGGTGCAGCACGATGGCTACAGCCCATTGTGTACATACTGTTGTCCAAGAAGTGAATAACAGATTTCCTGGAAGATGATACGGACGCCGTGGTCCTTAGGAAGTCCGCACCGTCGCTCCGTTTAACACCTGTAGATTTCTTTCCTTCGGGAACCTACAGATGGTTCAGAACAGGGCATCGGGGAAGCTTGTCGCTGAGTAGCACTAGCAACTTTACGTCACGTCCACAGATCGTTTAGAATGTGCACTGAGTTGTATATTTAGGAAAATGGACACTCATTTGAACACCCTACTTAAACGGAAACTCATCTGAATACCTCACTCAAATGAACATTCTGCCACCAGAACATCCGCCTGGATACTGCCAATTAAGTACAGCATGTTGCATCCAGACTTACAACTTTGAAAGCTATTACCTCTCTTACTGAATTTGACAGAAATTTCATTTAAATTGGTATGTACACAGTTGGCTTGAATATATAATAGGGCAAAATAATGTTCTGTTTAAAAAATTGTTAACCCTTTGCTGAAACTCGATACAGAATAACTAGCTAAGCTTTGCTCACAAGAATGAGTAACACTTCTTGCCTTTAATTATCTAAATAAATGCTCTTTTCCCTTACTATTTTGTAAGTTACAGAGAAACACCTTGTATGGTCTCGAGTTAGTCGTCGAAGTACAGCGTGACAATTACCGAATAATATGAAAAAACGTAAATTAGTTACAAACTAAGGCGTGCACGCACTTCATTCAACATTAAAACGTCGCTGACGGTATTCGGACTTAGGTTACATATTCGATATGCCTGTCATCCTTGGCGATCATGTGGCGCAGACGAATAGCGAAATTCCGCATGACCCGCTGAAGTGTCGGAACTTCGATGCTGTCGATGGCTTCCTGAATGGCTATTTTCAGCTCAACAATGGTTTTGGGGTTATTGCTGTACAATTTGTCTTTAATATAGCCTCATAGAAAGAAGTTGCATTGTTCAGATCCGGAGAATATGGCGCCCAATCGAGGTCAATTCCAGTGGCCTCGGGTATCCCAGAGCCAGAATGCGGTCCCCAAAGTGCTCACCCACGACATCAAACACTCTCCTGCTTCGATGGGTTCGAGCTCCGTCTTGCATGAACCACATCTTGCAGAAATCAGGGTCACTTTGGATAATGGGGATGAAATCATCTTCCAAAACCTTCACGTACCGCTCGGTAGTCACTGTGCCTTCAAGGAATATCGCGACGATTATTCCGTGACTAGACATCGCACACCACACATTCTCCTGTTAAGGATGGAGAAACTTTTCGACCGATAAATGCGGATTCTCAGTCCTCCAAATGCGCCAATTTTCGTTATTGATGAAGCTATTTCGTCACTAAACCAAACCAGACATGCCCATACTATTTCCCATCATTCCCCGCGGCCAACCGTGCAGTTTGAACGCCATAACGCAAACTGTTCAAGAGTTATGACGATTTTATTTCATATAGTTCTATAATTATTACCCTGTAGAGACACAATACAAGTACGAAATGTGGCAGATTATTACGAAATATTGTATCGCGACTGCAGTATCTCACATTCATTTTCTTTCAAGATAGCATCGGATAGAAAAAACTACTTGTGGACTGAATTGAAAGCATTGAAATGAAATGAATGGATCTACGAGGACGAAAGCACTGAACACACAATGACATGAAATAATACCAGAGAAAAACGGTGAGATGTTCTGAACCAGCAGTGTCACGAATATCTCGTGGCAATTGGTTATGGCGACTGCTCGCGAAAAGCAGGAAATTTGGATTCGAGATCCGGGCTGGCCAATTATTCAATTATTGGGACTTATCCACAAAGTACGTAGCTGGGAATGAAATGCTGAATTATGAAAATACAGTGAAAGCGACAATGAGTCTGCTGGAAACCGGTGACGGAAACATGGATCTTCGTTCCGGCCGAAAAATAAGCTCTGCAAAAATGGAAGTACTTTTACTCAATGATGGAAGCTGTACCATATCTAGCTTAAATATCTGTATAAGGAAAAAATAAGTACAATACCTGTATCAGAAACGCTGCGAACCGAATGGCTTTTTGTGACATGTGCAAGTACTGTTTCTGCACAGTAATTCAGTGATTTTATTAACGCATTCCTTACCATGACACAAAAACACAATGAGGAGAACAAGTCTTGTGAACTGCCATATCTAGCTCAAATATCTGTAGAGAGTAAAAAAATAATAAAAAAATAGTACAATAGCCGTATCAGGAACGTTGCGAACCGAATGGCTTTTTGTGACCTGTGCAAGTACTGTTTCTGCGCGATAATTCAGTGATTTTAATAAAGCATTCCATTCCATGACACAAAAACACAATGAGGCGAACAGTCTTGTGAACTACTTCGCAATATCGAAAGCCGCGTTTGTATCTATCAGAAGTTTCTCTTCCTGCATTTTGTTATCAGGTCATTTCATAATCGATTACTTCTTAAGGGCAGCAGTTGCCTCACGTCCTCTGACGTAGGGCAGCTGCAGCGACAAAAGGAAAAGAAAAAAAATCGGTGCGTTTCTATTAGTGTGTGAAATGTGACAGTTGGAGACAATGAACGCCACTGCTATGTCAGGACACAGGTGCCAATCCAAAGCGGCGCTGTTTCCATAAATTAATTAGGTGGCTGTAATACGTGTATATTTTGGTGATGAACGCGAACTCAGTCATAAACTGCATTTCGGACGAATAGAAGTATGATGACTTCCACCGTTTGCATAAAACTCATTAATTCATTCCAGGAGAAAAACGAAGAATATTTTACGCGGCTCAGAAACACTTTGTTTTACACATACTAATTCATAAGAATTAGGAAAAGTAAATACGATATTAATTGTTAAGGAAACAGCCGTCTGTGTGTCTAGTACTACCTACGTCGATGAGATGTGAAGCCTGGCAATAAGGAAGAAGATGAAGACGACAAAAAGTCACGAACTGATTTGTCGTGCTGGCTGGAAGGACATTTACTGTAACTAGAGGAAAAAAAGACCTAGCCGTCAAAAGTATTGAATAACTGTTTACCGCAGGGATCCGTTCTTGATCCTCTCTTTTTTTGTATACCCAGTCCAGAAAGTTTCGCTATGCGGATGATTAGACAGTACCTACACAACACAAGACTTTCGAAACAACCGAAGAAATCCAAACTCCTGATCTAGACATCATAAACCAACAACTCCATACATGGAGATTACGCCTGAAATGAAATAAAATAGAAGATAGATGCATGATACCTACTTCGAGGGAGACAAACTTTGTCGTTAACATGAGCTCAAAATACCCTGGGATCACCTTAAGGTACTTTCTTTTAAGCAGCACTTGACGCGAACATCCGCTAAGCTCAAAAGCAGAGATAATGTTTTTCGTAAGCTCCGTGACGCTAACTAGGGATCGTCTGCAGACACTCTTCGAATATCGGCTCTCGAATTGATGTATTCAACAGCAGAGTACTGTGCACCTCTCTGACGCTTAATAGCCGTTCTGTGAAAAAGACAGATGTACTACTTACCAAATCCATACGCTTAATTAGGGGACAGTCTGATCTACTCCCACATTCTGGTTATCTGCCTTAGGCGACACTCCGCCTCCTGATATAAGACGGAAGAGAGCGCTGCTACATGAATATCTTAAGATCGTTGAACTTCTAATACTCAATGACGTATTCTCCGTCTAGCGAAAAAGACTGACGTCAAGATATTCACGCTTATCTTGCTGAAGACAAATCCAACGCCATCAATGAATGCAAACGCTGATGACAGCAAAATTATCCTCCACAATGGCTGAAACTTCCCTGCATCGAAGAGAAACCCTCTTGATTTGACCCGCCTCGGGCAACTTGGATAACTGTGAATCGCATTCGAACGGGCCATGCAGTACTCCCCACAGGTGGGCGAAATATCCATCACCATCTTGTGACTGTGGTTCTGATCGACAATTTCTCGCGTTGTATGAATGTGTCCTACATGGTCCTGTAGATTTACTGACAGCGACAAGTAGAGTGATAAACTATATAAAATCCCTTGATATTCTTCTATAACTGTTGTCATTTGTATTATATTATGTTGGAGTGTTGTGTGGAAGACTTAATACGTAGTTTTTTAGTAATCGTTGTACCTGTATTCCTGTTATTCAAAACTTCTTAATGCATGCAATACGACAAATAATAATAATAATAATAATAATAACGGTGAAGGAACCCAACTCACTCCAATAACAATCGGTAACAATGCGACAATAAGAATAAAGACCTCAGAAAAAAAGGAAGTTCATTTTACTGGGTTATTCTCGGATGCAGATATATCGCCCCAAAATGCATGAATAAGAGAACTTTATATTATTAGTAACCCTCCCTCCCTCCCTCTCTCTCTCTCTCTCTCTCTGATGTTTTACGCAGGTAGGGTTGAGGGAAGAAATGATTTCCTACAGGCATGCTGTTTTTATTTTGTTCATTTGATTCCTAAACGTAATATACGAGGATATAATGGAACTGTTTACATTCCGAACTACAGGTTTCATAAATTTTACGCAACGTTTCGTGGGAGTTGGCTCTTTTCCATCGATTCCCATTCAAGTTTTCTGAGAAATTTTGCAATACATTCCTATGTGATGAACTGGCAGGCGACAGCGCTACAAGTTCGTTTCTAAATTCGTTTATCCACTTCCTTCTAGTCTACTAAATTAACGTGGCACCCACTGTAGTTGTACAGAAGAACTGATTGCAGGTCTCGCCCTATCCGGAGTTTTGTGAAGTGTATTCTGATTGATCGCATATGACAAGTTAATAGTGTTTCCGGAGCGACACTAGAAACTAGCTGAAGACACTCTGAAGCCTAGAACTGGTGTCTAGGATGCGCTCGGGTGGGTCAGGATAGCAAAATGTCAGGGTTCGAGTCACTGTCTTTGCTCACTGTTTTAATTTGTCACGTGTGATCAAATGTCGTTGTGTTCTCCCTACAACGTTATTCTTCTTATTTATTCTTAAGAGTAATTTTAGAAACAGAGAAGGCTTGGTGTGAGCCGTCCTTTCGTGTTGCCTCCAGCACAGCAAGACGGGAAGATAGTTACAGAAATGTGCCTCGGAACACAGCCTAATGTTCATAAAACAAAAATCACCAAGATCCCATTTCCCTTTGTTATGACTTAGAAAAACGGTTTCATAGAGGAGATAAGTATTTGCAAGGAAGCAGCATTCAGCCGCTATGAATTTTGTAATTGTTCTGGTACTTATGGCTCACGTGAGACTGTGTTTACGAGGCTATCGACGTAATGATTTCACGGAATCAGCCTAAATGTCATTTACCTAAGTATCATTTCTCCTCACAATATGAGGAGTACTCTTGAAGATTTAACTACCGTAAGAGATAACAAAGTTAGGTAACTAATTTTTTGTATCTTTGCAGTAAGAGACCTCCAGTTCTGGCACACAATGAAGTTGGCGCCACAGTTCAGTAGCATTCAGCTGGAGGACCTATAATGAAATGTGTAGCCCAGGGGTGTCCAACCTTTTTGCTTACATGGAGTACACTGGAAGAAGTCGAGTATTTTTCAGCCTCACATAATATACTTAATTCTAACAATAACGGCTAAGAAATGGGCAATCGAAGGTATATAGCTAACACATCGAAGTTCAAATGGTTCAAATGGATCTAGTTTCAGGTTCTAGGCGCTTCAGTCTGGAACCGCGCGACCGCTACGGTCACAGGTTCGAATCCTGCCTCGGGCATGGATGTGTGTGATGTCCTTAGGTTAGTTAGGTTTAAGTAGTTCCAAGTTCTAGGGGACTGATGACCTCAGAAGTTAAGTCCCATAGTGCTCAGAGCCATTTGAACTCTAGTTTCGCAGTTGCAACTGAAGTTGCGGAATCAAGTAGTTATACAGCACGGGCGTCAATGTTAAGAACTGGATGGACCAGTGAGAGACTAGCATTTTTTTTCCAATAGTGTGATAGATGGTCACTCCTTGGCCCCTTTGATACTTGAATTGGGCCGCATGCGGCCCGCGGGCTGGACAACCCTGGTGTAACCCATTCGTGAATTGGAGGACTATACCTTTTTGTTTTCAGTCCTTTAGCGGTGTGCTGAGGAACTGTGAGGCGTAGATTTCAGTTTGTGTCAAGACTGGAGATATGTTATTGCAAAGAAACGAAGAATTAATAACATAACTCCATTTCTTCCAGGTGACAATTGTTGCTTTAAACCTCTGGAAGTACGTGTTAAAAATGTGTGTGAGATATTATGGGAATTAACTGTTAAGTTTATCAGTCCCTAAGCTTACACACTACCTAACCTAAATTATCCTAAGGACAAACACACACACCCATGGCCGAGGGAGGACTCGAACCTCCGCCGGGACCAGCCGCAAAGTCCATGACTGCAGCGCCTAGACCGCTCGGCTAATCCCGCGCGGATTGGAAGTGCGCTCCATATCTTTGTTATAACATAACAAAATAAAAAAATAAAAATTGCATTTGGATAAACAAAACAGTAGCCAAAATTTAGCAGAAAATAAGTTGTTTAGGGATGAGAAAGAAAAGTAAAGAAATGTGTGGCAGTAAAGTTTAGTCAGTAGGTAGACTACGGCGGCAAAAAGTGACAGAAGATACACTGGTGAGAGGAAAAAGACAATGATCGAACATACAGTTTTCAGCTGAAACAGAGATGGGGCAAGGGTATGCATAACATGGAATCAGCTACCGTAAAGTGGAGTGACTGCAGAGATGTGGTACGGCATACTGAAATGAAGAGAATAATGAGGAAAAAAAGACTGCTTCGCTGATGAGTGGGGACAAGAGACCGAAACTGTATGGAGGAAAGTGAAGTGATGATTGAAGCAAGCTGTTCACTTTTTCCTTTTTCGCAGATTGGTAATATATCTCACGTAGACTCTAGGGACTTTCATCCCAGGGGCAGATGGTGCGGAATGAAGGAAAATTGTTAAATACAATTCCGACATGCGAACTAATTACCCACTGCTGATTGGAATTTCGAATTCGCTAAATTTCTGCCACTCCCCCTACCCACCTCTCTCTACTATCCAAGTTCTCAATAAGTAACGGCGAAGGGGCTGCTCCAGAAGCGCTACGGGCCGGTCAGGAACTGGCGCCAGTAGCGAGTTCGCTGCGCCCGTAGGCCAGACGCGATGAGCCGCGACCGCGCTCAGCTGTTGCTTCAGCTGTTGCGGCGCGCTTGGCGGCGGCTGTACCTCCTAGATGTGCGGCGGGCGCGCACTATCTGCGTGAGGCGGAGAGCAGGGAGCGAGCAGAGCGCCGCGCCGCGTTTTAAAATTACACAAGCGGGCTGGCGCGCCAGCGAGGTGGGCGCAGCAGCAGTAGCAGCCGCGGCCGACAACTGCCGAGCGCGGCCGAGCGCTGCCGAACGTCGCCGAGCGCGCGGCCTCGGCCTGGAAAGCGGCGGGTGAACGACCGGGCAACTGGGGCAGTTGGCGCTACGTCACGGGCAGCGCTCGCTGCTCCTGGCGGCCGCTACGCCGGTTTCACTTTCGGACACTTTCTCAAAGCGGGCTCTGCGCGCGCAGGCGCTGCGTCCAGGAAGACAAGACGCGCTGCGGGTCGTCTCTGCGCTCCCGCCACCAGCTCGAAGGCCACCATCCTCACAGTTCGTGACAAATCGGTACGCGTGCGACTGCATGCGTACGTAATATGTTCCAAAACGTCGCGCGTAAAGATGAGACTTTCCCTTGCTCATACCTTGGGTTCTATTGGTGGTAAAAAGGTAGGGCAAGCGTTTTGGATAACCCTTGTGCTAGGGACCATTCGTATACCCAACAAAAGTATCGTCTTAAAGTCACTATCCTACAGTGCAGGGGTAAAGTATTAACATTACAACTTCCTTCGATTAGGCAACTGTAGCAAATCGCTTGAGTCTTTCTGCATTTGATGTGGTCTATGGTGGGCTTGATGGGACTTATAGAGGCACCATTAATTCATGGACAGTTTCTTGGAACGCCCCACAAAAGGAGATTTTTTTTACTACATTTTCGCCGTCGCCAGCGAACCAAAACCCACCTGAGCAAGTCGGCTATACGTAGCAAATGGCTCAGATTGTTACTGTATATTCCTAAAATATCCAACAACCCTGCAAATTTTCTTGATATCTTTGTCCATTTCCAAGATACGGACGTTCAAAGTTACCCTACTTCCACACGCAAAATCTTGTATGAGGGGGTATCTAAGTAGTAAATGATCGCAGCATATCCCTTAAATTTTAACGGTATATTCTCTAGACATTAATCTAGAACAGACATCTCGCCGTTTTGAAGAATCTTTATCCGTTATCAAGAAACACCCCCAAAATTTGTTTATTGGATACCAAAACCTAGCCGCGGATTGCGAGACGGCTATGCACAGAAAATGGCTGTGAATTTTACGGTGAATTCCTACGATCCCGATCTCGAACGACCTTAAACATTTTCTTCATATCTTTATCCATTTCCTAGGTACAGAGCTGGTTCAAAATTATCCTTCTTGTACACATAAAATCAGGTGTGATGCGGTAACGTAGTTTATAAAGCGACGTAGAAAGAAGAAATATGCTGCAAAGTGTCTCCATCTGGGAACCCCTTGTTGTAGTTTTAGAGCAAACGCATTTTTTTTAATTTTTTTTTTTTTTTTGCACGTAAAATCCGGTCTGATGCGTAAAATTAGTTTTGCGTTATTTCAATTTCACACAAATCAACTATCTAAATTTTACTGACCATTATATTTCTTTTCACATTTCTGCAGCAGGAAAAAGAAGGGAACCAACCGACAAATGCTCCTATCGGAGCACAAAAACATGTGAATACGTTTCTGTTGATTTTGAAGTCTCTCTTGAAAAGTGGGGTACCATCTGCTACGTTCTATCTTCCGCAGCATCATTAAAAATTTCCCCAAAAATTTTGGCATGCGAACGTGTTCGCGCTTTTTCATGCTGAGAGAGAAGAATGCAGTGGTAGTGGTAAAGAGACAGAAAAGTACTGGAAAATAGTATACAGTGGTTATGTTAGGGGAAGAGCAAAGGAGACTGGGGCAGCCTGTGTGAGAGAGATACAGTGGCAGTGGAACATAGTTAAGAGTGACGGAATAATGTTGGGAAAATAGTGAAGTAAACAGTGCCAGGCGGGAGGAATACATAGTAACAGACAGGGGAAGTGGGTGTGAGCCAGTGATAATAAGAGACAGAGTATATGACAATGACAATGAGGGAGAGAGAGGTGGTGACTCTGAGAAGAGACAACAGCAGTAGGAAGGAAGGAATGAGATACTAACAGGAAGTGCGAGCAAGTGAGAGACAGTAAAAGTGAGAGGAGACTGTAGTAGTAGGACAGAACGAAGGGAATTGTGGCTGTGACACAGGAGACAGTGACAGAGCGGTACAAAGAGATAAATAACAATAAGTTGGGCTGAGTAAGTGAAGGGCAACTGGGAGTGGATGCGTACGGGCGACTTACGGCGATGGACTAATGGGTGTGAGAAAGGGAGTTTGAGATCAATTGCACGTTTAAAAAAGCTCGAATATGTTCGCATGGCAAAATTTTTGGGAAAGTTTTAAAGGTGCAGGGGAAGGTAGAATGAGGCAGCTGGTACTCCACTTCCTAGTCAATGTCTTTTAAAAAACAGAGACACAATCGCATTTTTTGTGTTCCGTAAAGAGCATTTTTTCCGCTCGTGTGATACTTAATGCCAGCAGGGCTACGTTATATATTTTCATCAACACATTTACTCTGCTTTACATTGGATGGCAGGGGGTGCTTGGTAACAATGAGGAGATTTTTTTCGTCTCCAGGCGTATTGGGCGAGAGAGGGATGACTGCCCATGTGTCCCAGTGTGAGTTTTATCTCTCTTACTCTCATGACCACTACCTAGACTTGCCTAGTCTTCCTCAAATACTTGTTCTATAAGTTTACCTAACAAGATTTCTCAAGATCAAAGTTGCCTTTCTTCCGAAGTTCCCTGACTGTCTCTCTTACACCTATGTATATGCTATACTGCTCTGGTACGATCCTAAGAAGCAGTGCGCCTCTGAGTTCACGCCATGGTGGTATTAAGCAAAGTACAGTGTCACCACTTTTTGCGAATATTAAAATTAGTAAAGGGAGTCTAAAATATACTCACAATGTTAAAAAAATCATAGGCATACCGATCGCTCCTAGTAAAAATTTACTATTCAGAGAATATTGTCAATACTACGGCGAGCGAAAGGTAAAGAAGAAATGCCTCATTCTTTAAAATTTGCCTGTATCTGAAAAGAAAATATTTTATAGGAAGCGGATGATATTTTCTTTCGCGTAGTGGTCATGAGAGTAAGAGAGATAAAACTCACACTGGGACACATGGACAGTATTCCTCTCTTGCCCAATACGCCTGGAGGCGAGAGAAATCTCCTCATTGTTTTAAAAAAGAGGCCGGACTGGCGATAAAGAATTGTCACTGCCAACATGATTAGCCGCGGCTCACGCAAATTACAATGTGGAAAGAATCAGGTGGCAGTGTCATCAGCATGACAGCAGGGCAGCTCAGTTCAGGGCAAGGCAAAAGCGGCAAGCACGAACTCCAAAGAGAGACTAGCTGGCTGGCTGACCGGAAGCTATCCAAGTGGGCAGTGTGACGTCATATACTTATCACTAGGAGCGCTGTGTCGCTACCTTCACAAGCTAGAATAGTACAGAATGTTATTACATAGTAGCACTAATCATACGGTCAATCAAAATTAGCCATAACGTTATGGTGCTATAATTCCAACTGGTTATTCAAAGTGAACCGAGCGTTTTCTTTTTTATGTCCAAAAATTTCCACTTTCTCTAATATATTCAAAATATTGCATTTTTCTTTTTTGTGCAGTATTTTTAAATTTTCTGAAGGGCTTGTGATGCTGTGTCCCTCTTCGCGTAAGTGCGCCGCGGTGGTCTAGCGCCTCTAGGCGCTCAGTCCGGAACCGCGCGACTGATACGGTCGCAGGTTCAAATCCTGCCTCGGGCATGGATGTGTGTGATGTCCTTAGGTTAGTTAGGTTTAAGTAGCTCTGTTCTAGGGGACTGATGACCACAGATGTTAAGTCCCATAGTGCTCAGAGCCATTTGAACATTAATGCGGAGCGGGGATTATTTAAGTTAAGGTTTTCCTGAAATCTTGTTCGAAATGACCTACCGCTTTGTCCTATATATTTCTTAGGGCAATCATTGCATCTAATGCAGTAGACATCCCTTCTTTATATTTATTCACCACAGCTTTTTCCTTGTGCCACAGTTTTCGGCCTCGATCTGAAAATTTAAAATACTCTGTAATAGTTTTAGAATAAACTGTGTTTCACTAATCTGGAAGCCGACCACTTAACGGATAAGATATTGGCAGAAATAACGAATGTCTTTCATCAGCAATAAACAAGCCTGTGAGAGACTCTGTGGATTACTAAAGTACTTATTCATTGAGCTTGAATGTATCTGTCAAATCCGTATCCAAGTATAAACGAGAATAGTTTTAATCCTTAGATTAACAGTTCGTAAATGAGCGACGTTGGATGACGTGGTTGATTACCGAACTACCTACCAAAATCATAAAATGGTGTAGTGGGTATGTATTATCGAAGAATCGAATTCAGTCACCAAGCCAGATACTTGGTCCACGATGTCTCGAACATTCTGGCTACCGGCGGATAATACATCAATAGAAAAGAAATTAAGAAATCGTATGCAATTTTTTGTATCTACGCCCACGCTGCTGAACATCAGGGGTAAAGTCATTCCACAGACTACGTCCGGCAACCTGCGTGAGAGGCGTGTTAAAAATTCATAAACTGACAGGCGGTTATAAAACAATGGAACTTACAAGTTACGCGATTCAGCAAGGCTGGTTAGCAAATTAGTCGTCCAGTTACATCAGTGCTAGTATAAGGTGGGCCAGAAATCACGATCAGACATGTTTAATTGTTTTCATATTGAATCAAGAAGCAACATGAATGGCATACAGAAACATGAAACGACTCCCTAGCTCTGGCAGAAGTTGTATTTAACAGAAAAAATTATGTGCAAGAATCGAATAACACAGAAACGAATGTTCTTACACGCTTCTTACATACGCCAAACTCTATCTGTATGCTGACCATCATTCTCGGGGCAGAGTTGGATTATTCGCTGCCATGTGCGTCTGTTTGCCCGGCGCGGCATATCTGGAGTGACCATTCTCTGGGTTGTCTTTCGCCCAGATATAAAAATTTCTAGACCGGGAGCTAAGGCACACAACACATTTATCTGCCATCATGACGTTATGGAAAGCCACTAATGTGGTAGGAGCTGCAGCTAACTGTCCGCACGAATCACGTCGCGTATTCATATCATGATCACTTAATTCATTGATGCTGCCTAGTCGGAAAGAACGGTAACCTCCTGTCTTCATCCAATGAAACATGGAGGGTCTGGGAATATTATCGCCGCCGACCGCTTCTTTGGCGATTTTGCTGGTGAACGAAGCAATGACGCATTTAAGCTGTCAATAACTTCTTCTTATTGTCAGTTTTCTTGGGTCTTCCACTGCATGATGCATCTGCCACAGACCCAGTTGCAAAGCCCGTTATTCCCAGTTTTCGAAGATCAGCCTACGTTAGATCTTCTTTCTTGAAGCGATGAAAAAAGTTTTCCTTAATTTCCTTTTATGTCTCATCCGTTCCTTATCTTTAACACTATCATACGTTATGAAGACGTTCTTCAATTGTGAATCTGCGTGTACCCGCCATTACAACACATATGTGGTAGCAAAACAGAGCACGATCTCATGCCGTAGCATTCGTCAGAACCATAAACAAAACAACACATGTAGCATTTTCACGGAGTGACGCATGCATTGTTGTCATTTGAGCGTCCTCCACCAGAAGACAGACATACTACGGCAGGGAACGTTATTTTCAACCTAGAATACATTTCCAGATCCACGTAACCGCGAAGCTATACTTCAAGTGACTTGAGTACTTTCTGGTCGTGACGTCCGGCCCACCCTGTACATAAGGTAAAATAAACAGTGTGATTCGTAAGACCAAATACAAGACGTGACAAAATGAGCTTTTATTTGGCTCTACATGGAGAGGTATGAGATAATTCATTTTTCTGACTAGTCTCACGTATTTGAATATAAAATAATACGAAATGAACGAACATTTTGTGTAAGTGGTGGCTATTGCAAATATATCTCATAGTGGCCTGTTATTAATATGCGTACTACACCAAAGTACATCATTATTTTCTATATAATGACAGCTAAAGGTAAACCCTGCTGGGTCACGTTTCCGTATAGGCCAAATACAGGTGAACAGCTAGAGGTCGTCGGACGAAATTTTCCACTGCACATTGGACGACAAATTGCATCATTGCCGTCATTCCCAGGCTAATGTGAAAGGTGAACGTCGACGCGTCACAGTTTCAAACGGGCTCAGGAGCATGAGGAATTATCGAGTAACATTTCAATGAATGGAAATGACCACAGCGTCGCCGAGAAATGTGTACAACGGGGACGTTTATTTGCATTTATTTCAAATACTGAAGAGCGAACTATTTATAAGGGTGCCGCATGGAAATGAGATACGACAGGAGTTGTTGTTACCGTGTTCGGCGTTTCTACTGAGACAGCCGGTGAGTCACAAGAGACTGGGAAGTGTCTCTCGGTAGAAAAAGTATAAATAGTGCTCCGGGGGCAAAGTACCCTAGGTTGTGAGAGCACCCAGTTTTCTCTAAAATCTCTTCTGATTTTAAGCTGTCAGAAAATGCAGTATGAATCCTCGTTGTTCAAGAAGAAATGTCTTCTCTCTACGGATAAGGAAATTCTAAAAGAGAAAGAAAGAGAGAACTAAGGCACCAGCCCGTAGGAAGCGTATAAGACTGTGAAGAACATTCATATGTCTTATCGTAGCCGTCGCTACAAGTAATAGCAAAGGTAATCAGACTTTTCCTTGAGTTAATTGCAACCACATGGAACGCACGATGGCTGTGCGAACAATTAAAAAATAATCACATGATCTCTTCAATATCGAAACGAAATGGAAGTGGCCGCTCAGAATTAAACGTTTGCTGCTCACAGAAGCAGAAAGAAACAGAAAATTTATAACAGCAGTGGAGAAATTGTAGGTATCATATTGGAGGACCAATATTCACTTGTTCTATGGAATAAACCAGGAGCGAGGATATACAAGAAAATGACAGGAGTAGAGAGGAAGGGGGAGAGAGAGAGAGAGAGAGAGAAATGTACTCAGTTTATGGGAAACACAGAGTAGGAGAAGAGCTATCTAAAGCAAGCAGTAAAGATTATATTCGTACCTTAAACGGACGTTGAAACGCTAAGGTGACAGAGTATCCGACGAGAAGCCGATAAACTGATAGGCGCTCCTCAGGGTGATAGGGTGATTACGATATCGCAAGAATTGCAGTCTGTTGATGAGACACCTGAAATCCGTACTGACTGTTACTGACCGAAGTTATCAACTAAGTCAATGGCCAACAACGTGACTAAATTTAAGGAAACATGAGAGGTATAGAGAAGTACAGCCAGGAGCAATGAAAAAAGAAGTAAGACATAAACAACTGAAAATACTCTAACCACAGGAAACCTTTTGTTCAATACAACGGTAAGTCTCTGGGGACATAAATAAATAATAATATAAAATTTTATGTCCGTCTCAGTCGCAAAGCTTGGCAATGGGTAGCAGTGCAGTTCACACCGACGTGCTGTTCGTAGTCAAGTACACGGTGTTTCAAAAATAATATACGTATTACAAAGTATTATTTTGTCCAAACTATCGATCACTGCGCCTCGGCTCGGCTATTGGAGAAACGAATACATAGTCTAGTTTATATTAATAGCCGCTAGATGTCAGTTGTCTTCTGCTTTGCTTGGTAACCGTCATAAGTTTAAAATGGCTACTCCGCAGCAGAAATCACTATGTGCTCTCAAGTTTGCGAAGTGCAATTCCGTGATTACAGTGCGAAGACGTTTCAGGTTGAGGTACAAAATTGATCCTCCGTGTGGGTGGAACATTCGCAGATTGTATCAACAGTTTCTAGGTGCAGGATGTGTATGTTAAGAAAATAGTCCTGGTAGCCCTCGTGTTCCTGAAGAACATGTGCCTTTACAAGTACGACACAACATGTGGTTCATGCACGATGGAGCTCCTGCACATTTCAGTCGAAGTGTTCGTACGCTTCTCAACAACAGATTCGGTGACCGATGGATTGGTAGAGGCGGACCAATTCCAAGGCCTCCACGCTCTCCTGACATCAACCCTCTTGACTTTCATTTATGGGGGCATTTGAAAGCTCTTGTCTACGCAACCCCGGTACCAAATGTAGAGACTCTTCGTGCTCGTATTGTGGACGGCTGTGATACAATACGCCATTCTCCTGCGCTGCATCAGCTCATCAGGGATTCCATGCGACGGAGGGTGGAGGCATGTATTCTCGCTAACGGAGGACATTTTGAACATTTCCTGTAACAAAGTGTTTGAAGTCACGCTGGTACGTTCTGTTGCTGTGTGTTTCCATTCCATGATTAATGTGATTTGAAGAGAAGTAATAAAATGAGCTCTAACATGGAAAGTAAGCGTTTCTGGACACATGTCCACATAACATATTTTCTTTCTTTGTGTGTGAGGAATGTTTCCTGAAAGTTTGACCGTACCTTTTTGTAACATCCTGTAGATGTGATATCGTTCGTGTCGCTGATGGACATATTCAACATTTGTAATCTGAACTCGAGAGGTTCGTAAATATGTGTGTAAAGTTTCATATTCGTATGTCTTAAAGTGTAATAAATATATGCATTCGAAATACGTATATTCTGTATTTTATACCTGATAGTGGAGCATAAGATATTGAAAATGTTTTAATAAAATTACGTTGCGATCGAGACGAAAATAAAATTCTGTATTACTGACAGTATTGCGACCGTTAGTTTTAAGTTACGATACGAAATGAATAATATATCGATGATTCTGCCTGCAAAACACCATGAACGAATCGCGTTAATGGTGCTATGGAACAAGAAATGGAGAGACGTAGCCTAATTTTGTAGCAAGTACGTGAGGTATCATGAAAAATCTTTAGCTGGCAGACAGCAAATACATTCCCTTACTATCTGCAGCTGAAAATGTAAATGTGTGCAACTGTGCACTGGATTAAAAAAGAAATTAAAACTACTCATATTCCTGCCTATTCTCAATGTTTTATTCAGACAAACCGTGTTACGCTTTTCGAGGGCAAATTTACATCTTTAAGTGTTTTAGCTTAACATAAATTATGTCAACAAGCAAGATGTTACTCGTTCGCCAACCTAGCGTGGTTGCCGTAAGAACGGGAAATGTGATCGCTAAGCATCCTTATGAATAACAAGCATATGGAACAGGACATTCGGTGCTGGCACGATTGACTCGCAATATCATGTCAGTGACGTAATTCCTGTAAAAGTAAGACACTTAATGGTACTGGCATCCTTTGGTCGTGAATCATAAAGTGCTTATCTAGGAAAAAAAACAAACATCGTGATTGAAATGGAGCCCTCACTGTGGTTTTTAAATACTTTTTTTTAAAGGAAAGCTACATTTCAGCCCTTATGCACAATATTTACTGGAAATAAATATTCATTTCAAAGCGTGCAAGGTACTGGTTAGCAACGAATAGAAATGTACGTGGGACAGTTGAATTTCGCAAGTGATTAAAAGCATAAAATATGTACTTCAAGGAAAATCACCAAGAGGTTAAATAGCAGATTTTCGTGAAAGAACGGTAGTGCATTGCAAGAAATTGCTAGAAGTACGTTAAACTCTGGTAACAAAAGAGTGATTAAAAATGTCTGACGCTACAACAACGAAACACACAGTAAATTTACAAAGACATGTGTGAAGAATCTATTTTCACGCTGACAATTATTTAAAATTATTTCTGTCTGACATTGGTATTCTGAAAACATGAATTACGTAAAACAAACTAATTAATACCTACACAGTGGGAACAATAATTGGGTGACCCAGTTCTTGATACACAACTGGGAAATTACTACAGCTTTGTTTATTGGTGGCAAAGAAACTTCTCAGAACAGCAAAAAAAATTGTCTACAATAGACGATGTTAAAGGCCATAAATTAACATTTGCTTGTACTGCTTGAAAAATTACTTTTGTATTATGTCGGCTTGCATTAGCATGTGCTCATTCTCACGGTAGCTTGTCGTTTCTAAAGCTAGCTTGGCATCCAAACATTCTGAAAACTGAATTTTGATTCTCGCAGTCCTCTATTTACGGGGTGTTTCTCACTTCAAAAAAATGATTCAAATGGCTCTGAGCACTATGGGACTTAACTGATGAGGTCATCAGTCCCCTAAAACTTAGAACTATTTAAACCTAACTAACCTAAGGACATCACACACAGCCATGCCCGAGGCAGGATTCGAACCTGCAACCGTAGCGGTCGCGCGGTTCCAGATTGAAGCGCCTAGAACCGCTCGGCCACCCCGGCCGGCTTCTCACTTCACTCTTTACAAGCTGTTCAACGTCTCAGCAATTAATCCTCTGTTCCTAGGTAGTTAGTTGATCGTAACGGGCAGCTAAGATATGACGCCTGCTTCCTGGATTTATTTATGATTTCTGATGGCGCAATGTACACAGGCTATAATCCGAAAAGCGCTCCACGCTTACTAACTTCATTTGTAGCTGCTATACACTATGTGATCAAAAGTGTCCGGACACCCCCCAAAACATACGTTTTTTATATTAGGTGCATTCTGCTGCCACCTAGTGCCAGGTACTCCATATCAGTGACCTCAGTAGTCATTAAACATCGTGAGAAAGCAGAATGGGGCGCTCCACGGAACTCAAAAGACTTAGAACGTGGGCAGGTGATTGGGTGTTACTTGGGTCATTCTTCCGTAAGCGAGATTTCTACACTCCCAAACATCCCTAAGTCCACTGTTTCTGATGTGATAGTGAAGTGGAAAAGTGAAAGGACACGTACAGCACAAAAGCGACAGAAACCGCGGACAGTTGAAGAGGGTCGTAATGTGTAATGGCAGACGTCTATCCACACCATTACCCAGGAATTCCAAACTGCACCAGGATCCACTGCAAGTACTATGTCAGTTAGGCGGGAGGTGAGAGAACTTGGATTTCATGGCCGAGCGGCAACTCATAAGCTACACGTCATGCCGGTAAATGCCAAACGACGCCTCGCTTGTTGTAAGGAGCGTAAACATTGGACGATTGAACGGTGGAGAAACGTCGTGTGAAGTGACGAATCACGGTACACAATGTGGCGATCCGATGGCAGGATGTGGGTGTGGCGAATTCCCGGTGAACGTCATCTGCCAGCGTGTGTAGTGTCAACAGTAAAATTCGAAGGCTGCGGTGTTATGGTGTGGTCGTGTTTTTCGTGGAGGAGGCTTGCACAACTTATTGTTTTGCGTGACACTATCGCAGCACAGGCCTACATTGATGGCCGGCCGCAGTGGCCGAGCGGTTCTAGGCGCTTCAGTCCGGAACCGCGCGACTGCTACGGTCGCAGGTTTGAATCCTGCCTCGGGCATGGATGTGTATGATGTCCTAAGGTTAGTTTTGTTTAAGTAATACTAAGTTCTAGGGGACTGATGACCTCAGATGTTAAGTCCCATAGTGCTCAGAGCCATTTTGAACCTACATTGATGTTTTAAGCACCTTCTTGCTTCACACTGTTGAAGAGGAAGGAATTATTATTTGACATAAAAGTTTTCTGGGTTTGGTACCGCGTCATAATGTAAAAAACTACTGCTGCTATAGAAAAGCCAACGTTTCGGCCACGATTGCAGCGGCCTTCTTCTGGGTCTAATGGACCATTAGAACCAGAAGAAGGCCGCTGCAATCGTGGCCGAAACGTTGGCTTTTCTATAGCAGCAGTAGTTTTTTTACATTATGACGCGGTACCAAACCCAGAAAACTTTTATGTCGACTGACTCTGGCCGCGGAAGCCTACGCAATTATTATTTATTTCTGTTACATTTTTGAGCAAACTCGTACTCTGCCTTATTTAACACGTAAACCACCCCACATGATAGACTTAGATTTTGATCGGCTTTGAACATGTTGTAGTGTGGAGCAAAATAAGAGATCCATATTCTTTTATACGTGCTCATACGGCCGTTAAGGGGCTGAAACGCCGCCTTGAAAAAATGTGTTCAGAATTTTTTCTACACGAACAATTCTTCGCTTCCTCATTATTGTGTAGATTTATAATAATGCTACAATAATAAAGTACAAACAATTTCAAATATGAAGTGATCAAATCTGTGAATATCACAACTCGAGCACAAAAAAAAAAGCGAGAGAGAGAGAGAATGCATTTAGAATATTTTTTTTTGGGGAAGACGTATTGAACAACCCAGCATGACAACTGGCATATCAGGCGTGCATACAGCGATGTAGATGCATTTCTAGCTTATTTCTGACAAATGCATCTTCATCATATATGACTGATTTTGGTATTAAGTATGCTACACGTTTTGCTATTAGTGGAATGTCGAAATGAAAAACAAAATATTTTATCAGAAGTTTTGTGTATATCTGTTACCGTTTCAACGGTATTGACTCAGAAATATTAAACATTTTTTTTTCTTGAAGGCGATGTTTCATCGCATAACGTCCTTATGGCAACGTGTAAAAATATTTAAGTATCTTATTTTGTTCTACACTACAATGTATTCAAAGTCGATCAAAACTGACGTGTATCCCTCGGGTAGGTTTACTTGTAAGTAATCCTTTACTTTAACAGCTACATGTTAACTGCCATTTAAATAATTTTGTTTTGGTGATCTCTTTAATCTACTTGGGCAGTTCATTGTGTAGTTTTATTCCTTGGTCGAAAATACAGGGTTCTCTGGCTAGTGACAGATCTTCGGAGAAATGTGTAGCTTTGAATAAACAGATATAGACTGATGCCGAGTTTCACATTTATTCAAGGTGATAACTGAAACTGTATGGCTAGGTGTTGCAGGATTCCTCTTCCTCGTCCTGCTACCAGCTGGAGCGTCGGTGTTTGTGGAGCCGGGCGGCAGCGGGGGGACTTGACAATGTGTACCGGCCCACTTGTGGCCGGCCGACTTCCTCCTCTCGTCCCGCGATAAGCGAGATAGCGACCGGCGGGTTCAACGTCCCCCAGAGAGCCACCCGGCCGCTTGCGACATCCCGGCCGGGTCGCTGACCGCCTCCCGGTAGCCACATCCTCCTACCGCCGACACTCCACAATGGAAGCCCCTCCCAGTCCTACCGAACCGTCCGTCCTTATTCTGACTGCAAACAGAGCATTGGAAAAAAACATTTCGGTATCTGCTAGATTACGTAATCTCAGCTCAGAATATGAATCGAGAGTCAAAGGGAAAGAATGTATCGAGCAGTAGAACAAATAATATTAGTGACAGTAGCGTAAATGAGATTAGCGACAAATCTAGCATCAGAATTAGTAGAAAACGTCAATTCATTCTGCTGCCCTGGACACGACGGACGAAGAACGGAGGACATAAGAAGCAGACTGACCACAGGTAAGAAAACATAAGTCGTGAAAAAAAATCTATTACTGTCAAATAAAGTCTTCAATTTGAGAAAGAAATATGTGAGAATATGCGTCTGACGCAAAGTATCATACGAATATGAACCAAGGACAGTGAGAAAACCAGAAAAAACGAGAGAATCGAATACATGAGTTGCGACATAGTCACAGCGAAGTTCACATGATCCAAATAAGCGTTTACGTACCTATTCAAGTTACACATCACAATCTTATACAAAAGGTAGTTGATTTTGGTCTATGATGACCATCTTCAAGCCGGGTGTTCAACCACATCCAGCCAACATGTACACGGTGGGTTCTAGGCGCTACAGTCTGGAGCCGAGCGACCGTTACGGTCGCAGGTTCGAATCCTGCCTCGGGCATGGATGTGTGTGATGTCCTTAGGTTAGTTGGGTTTAATTAGTTCTAAGTTCTAGGCGACTGATGACCTCAGAAGTCGCATAGTGCTCAGAGCCATTTTTTTTTTTGTACACGGTGACTCAAAGTCTTTTCGTCAAACGTCTAAAAAAATGGCTCTGAGCTCTATAGGACTTAACATCTGAGGTCATCAGCCCCCTAGAACTTAGAACTACTTAAACCTAACTAACCTAAGGACATCACACACATCCATGCCCGAGGCAGGATTCGAACCTGCGACCGTAGCGGTCGCGCGGTTCCAGACTGTAGCGCCTAGAACCGCTCGGCCACTCCGGCCGGCGTCAAACGTCTAGGGGTGATAGATGACGCCATGGGGAACCAACTCTTGTTAGAGGGAAAATGTTCGCTGACGCTTCCCAGCGACGCTAGAAGGGTTTTTACTGAATTCGTCGACCCTGCGACGACGCGGTTTCACCGAACTAGCAGCATCTACTGACAAGGTGTGCTGCATGTGTATACTACTCTCCTCCCGAACAGGCCATGAAGGCCCAAAGGTACCGACCGGCTGTCGTGTCATCCTCAGACCACAGGCGTCACTGGATGAGGATATGCAGGGGTATGTGGTCAGCACACCGCTCTCCTGGCCGTATCTGTATACTACCCACCTCAGTAGACTGACAAAGTGATTTTCGACAGGAAGACATTAAGAATAAGTACCTCTAAGCGAATCAGGAACTTTAGTTTTGCTGGTCAATCCTCCCCCCCCCCCTTTCACGCAGAACAGATGACTAGATTATAGGCAACACACGAGGCATCCTACACTACCACCTACGTAATTGCCGGTACGTCCACCTTTGGCACGGTTAACAGCAGCGGCGCGCCGTGGCATGGAAGCAGTGAGGGCTTGGTAGGTCGCTGGAGGGAGCTGCTACCACATCTGCACACACAAGTCACCAGATTCCCGCAAATTCAGGAGAGGAGGCCAATGAGCTCTGACGCCACGTTCAATCACTGTCAGATCGGGTTCGGACCTGGCGAGTTGGGGGCCAGCACAGCTATCTGAACTCGCCACTGTGTTCCTCGCATCATTAGATTACACTCCTGGCCCTCTGGTATGGAGCATTATCTTGCTGAAAGATGCCATTGCTGTTGGGAAACGTGATCGGCATGAACGGGTGTACGTGGTATGCAACCAGTGCACGATACTCCTTGACCATCATGGTGCCTTGCACGAAGACCCATCGATGCCCGTCTGAATGTTCCACAGAGCTTAACGGGGCCGCCGCCAGCTTGTCTCCGTCTTGCAGTAGAGGTGTCAAGGAGCTACGAGGTGCATTCAAGTTCTAAGGCCTCCGATTTTTTTTTCTCCGGACTGGAAAGAGACAGAAACATGCGCATTATTTTAAAATGAGGCCGCGTTCATTGTCAATACGTCCCAGAGATGGCAGCACCGTACGGCAGATGGAATTTTACCGCCAGCGGCGAGAATGAGAACTGTTTTAAATACTTAAAATGGCGACGTTTTCCTTACTTGAACAGCGTGCAATCATTCGTTTTCTGAGTTTGCGTGGTGTGAAACCAATTGAAATTCATCGACAGTTGAAGGAGACATGTGGTGATGGAATTATGGATGTGTCGAAAGTGCGTTCGTGGGTGCGACAGTTTAATGAAGGCAGAACATCGTGTGACAACAAACCGAAACAACCTCGGGCTCGCACAAGCCGGTCTGACGACATGATCGAGAAAGTGGAGAGAATTGTTTTGGGGGATCGCCGAATGACTGTTGAACAGATCGCCTCCAGAGTTGGCATTTCTGTGGGTTCTGTGCACACAATCCTGCATGACGACCTGAAAATGCGAAAAGTGTCATCCAGGTGGGTGCCACGAATGCTGACGAACGACCACACGGCTGCCCGTGTGGCACGTTGCCAAGCAATGTTGACGCGCAACGACAGCATGAATGGGACTTTCTTTTCGTCGGTTGTGACAATGGATGAGACGTGAATGCCATTTTTCAATCCAGAAACAAAGCGCCAGTCAGCTCAATGGAAGCACACAGATTCACCGCCACCAAAAAAATATCGGGTAGCCGCCAGTGCTGAAAAAATGATGGTGTCCATGTTCTGGGTCAGCGAGGGCGTAATCCTTACCCATTGCGTTCCAAAGGGCACTACGGTAACAGGTGCATCCTACGAAAATGTTTTGAAGAACAAATTCCTTCCTGCACTGCAACAAAAACGTCCGGGAAAGGCTGCGCGTGTGCTGTTTCACCAAAACAACGCACCCGCACATCGAGCTAACGTTACACAACAGTTTCTTCGTGATAACAACTTTGAAGTGATTCCTCATGCTCCCTACTCACCTGACCTGGCTCCTAGTGGCTTTTGGCTTTTTCCAACAATGAAAGACACTCTCCGTGGCCGCACATTCACCAGCCGTGCTGCTATTGCCTCAGCGATTTTCCAGTGGTCAAAACAGACTCCTAAAGAAGCCTTCGCCGCTGCCATGGAATCATGGCGTCAGCGTTGTGAAAAATGTGTACGTCTGCAGGGTGATTACGTCGAGAAGTTACGCCAGTTTCATCGATTTCGGGTGAGTAGTTAGAAAAAAAATCGGAGGCCTTAGAACTTGAATGCACCTCGTATTCCCTGGAACGACAGATTCGCGACCTCCCATCGGCATGATGAAGATGGTATCCGGATTCATCAGACCACGCAGCGCTCTGCCACTGCGCCAAAGTCCAGTGCCGATGGTCATGCGCCAGTTTCAGTCGTAGTTGTCGATATCGTGCTGTTAGCTTGGCATGGGTCGTCAGCTGTGGAGCACCATCGTTAGGAGTGTTCAGTGGGCTGTGTGTTCAGACACCACAGTCCAGCATTAAAGTATGAGGTTAGATCCACCATATTTCCCCGCTTGTCCTGTTTCGCCAGTCTGCCCAGTTTACCACGTCCTACATCTGTAATGAGGGGTACTCGTCCAACCCCACGGCTTCTAGACGTGGTTTCATTTTGGTTCCGCCACGAGTTGAAGACGCTCACCACAGCTCTCCTCGAACACAAGTCGTGCAGTTTCCGAAATGCCCTTGCCGAGCCTGTGGGCCATAACAATCCGCCCTCGGTCAAACTCAGACAGATAGCTTGCCTTCCCCATTCTAGACACGGACAGCGCGCTGACAGAAAACTATATGCACCGTGCGTGTGTCTGACTAGCAGCCATTCCTCGCCAGGTAATTCCGCTACCGCCTGGACGGGTTTATATCGATTGTAGGTCGGTGGTCATAATGTTCCGGCTGATCATTGTATCTGGTTAGAATAATTAGCTCAAAGGTCGGGGGAAGGCAAAAACATTCCACCTCCACTAGGACCGTGCCTTGAAGCCACTGCCGTGTTCAAACCAACGATCGGGTTGATGGCAGCTTCACTTTCAATCACTGAAACTGATGCATTCACGTTACTTTTCATATATAATCAAAACTGACGAAAAAAATCGTTCTGCTTGAACAGTAACAAATGTCTTGCGAATACGAAAATAAAAGGAGCGCGGAGACGAAACTAGGCTGCCGTTGTGGGTCGTTAGGCATTCCGTCACCAGGAAATTACGACAGAAGCGCTTTTCCGGTCAAGAATCGGCAACTCTGCCGTCCTGCGTCTGGAACTTTCCATCACAAGGCAACATAGTAGAATTTAACATTCATTGGAAAATAACCGCAGTAATGAATAATTATACGGTCACAATTCGAAATAGCGCTTTTGTGAAGCGTCGCAGATAAAAGAAGCGGAACGCCTATGGAAATAACCAAACTGTTTTCAATTAGTTCCATGGACGTAACATACACCCACGAATTTTAAAGCCACTAAGGAACGCCTGCAAACAGAAAAAATCACGATCTCCGAATATATTTGTAGTAATCGGCCAAGGGCAGCTGATTATTATTTTGTTCTGAATTACGTCAAGCTTACACTGCAGTGATTCATAACAATGATATTCGTAAGTTCAATGTTTTTTTCGGAAATAATTTAGCAGCATGAAGCCAGATGCCAACGACTTCCGGCGATTAACGGTCCCTTTCAGGATGTAGCTACTCTGCAGACTGGAGGTAGCTGTCGCATGAAATACAATTTACGAATAGTCGCTCCAGGTGGTAATATATTCCTTATTTCAGTCCAGGGCCGGTTTTGGTTTTTGTATTTGAGCCATTTTCTAGCGAATCTGAATATTATTCTGTGTTGAAGAAACGTGATTTTGACTTTGCTTCAACATACTGCCAATCAGTTGCATAGACGGAACATACCTCCACGAATATTCAGAGAACATGCAGGCAAAGAGATGCAACACAAACCTATATGTGATATTATTACTTAGAAGAAAAACACAAAAAAACATACAGCTATGAAGCTATATATTGTGAGATTACGACGGAATAATTGGGTGGTACGAAGTAAACTTTTTATTAAGGCGAATAAATTGTTTGTATTACTTTTAATTAGAGTTTTAATGTCAAATCAGCTGCATTTATTGGTTTTCACTAATGGCGATCGATACGAAAGTATCAGATGCGTCATCCTCAGTTGCGTTGCGCGGTAATCAATGTATTGCATGTCCACAAGCGTATCAGGTAACCATGATACAGCACATATTCATCACTGGGTGTCGCTACTCCGAAACCCAAGCTGTGCCATGCATCCATTACCATGCGGTTTGCCGGAGTATAACGCTCCTTGTACTGTGAAATATATTGCAATTAGTGAAAAGAAATGTAGGTGGCTGGGCACAAAAGAAAAATCAAATCAAATAAATAGTTGTTTTGTAAATTTCTGTAGTAAGAAATTTAACGTTCCCTAAGGGTCGGTGCTGGGGCCAGTGCTGTTTCTTATTTATAAAAATGATATGCCTTCTAGTATTACAGGTGATTCAAAAATATTTCTGTTTGCTGATGACACCAGCTTGGTAGTGAAGGATCTTATGTGTAATATTGAAACATTATCAAATAATGTAGTTCATGAAATAAGTTCGTGGCTTGTGGAAAATAATTTGATGCTAAATCACAGTAAGACTTAGTTTTTACAGTTTCTAACTCACAATTCAACAAGAACCGATATTCTGATCAGACAGAATGGGCATATTATAAGCGAGACGGAACAGTTCAAGTTCCTAGGCGTTAGGATATATAGTAAGCTGTTGTGGAAAGCCCATGTTCAGGATCTTGTTCAGAAACTAAATGCTACTTTATTTACCATTAGAACAGTATCTGAAATAAGTGACAGTTCAACACGAAAAGTAGTCTACTTCGCATATTTTCATACACTTATGTCTTATGATACTATTTTTGGGGTAATTCTTCTTATTCAAAAAGGGTATTTTTGGCTCAAAAACGGGCTGTTCGAGCTATATGTGGTGTAAGTTCGAGAACCTCTTGTCGACCACTGTTCAATAGTCTGGGAATTCTGAAATTGCCCTCACAGTATATATTTTCTTTAATGTCGTTTGTTGTTAGCAATATTAGCTTATTCCCAAGAGTTAGCAGCTTTCACTCAGTTAATACTAGGCAGAAATCAAATCTGCATGTGGAATGCACTTCCTTGACTCTTGTGCAGAAAGGAGTGCACTATTCTGCTGCATCCATTTTCGATAAGCTACCACAAGAATTAAAAAATCTTAGCAGTATCCCAAACGCTTTTAAGTCTAACCTGAAGAGTTTCCTCATGGCTCACTCCTTCTATTCTGTCGAGGAGCTCCTGGAAGAGCTGAAAAATTAAGCAAATTCCAGTGTTACATTGTTCATTTTCTTTATTTAAACTTACGAATTGTCGCCTGATAACGTTTCTTATATTTCATATTATCTGTTTCTAATATCGTGTTATAATTTCATGTATTGATTCGTTCCATGACCATGGAGACTCCTCCTTAATTTGGTCCCACGGAACAATAAATAAATAAATAAATAAATAAAATAAAGCAGCTGACTTCCCCATCCGTTTAAGCGCTACGTAAGCCACATTTGCAGGAAAGAAAGGGTGTAGAAGGCAGTTGACGTTAGCGGAAAGTAAGCTGATGATGAAGATGAAGAATCAGCTTCGACGCCGATAAAGACAACGTGTTAAGGCGTCTATTGCGGGCGTGCGAGCGCGACGCGTGATGAGACGTGACCACAGCCGAACATAGGATGACGTGGCTGGCGGGCCCTCGACAGAAATAGAGCCCGGAACGCTGCCAAGGCATATAAGTTGCTCGCTCCTGCGTCACGGCTCTGTTCCGCCCAAGGATGTACCTGTAGGGTGAAAGAAGCCTAATGCTTCATCCCACAGTAGCGTCGTTACCAAACAAGGGCGCACTGAGGAAGGGGAAGCTGCCTCCACCCCTTCCCAATATAAAAGGTAATGATATCCTTAATCCGACCTCACATCCTACTCCGCTACAAAGGCATACGTATCAATTCGGCGTCAGTTTGAAGACATTCGAACATGAAACGGATATTGAATTTTCTCATTTTGAGAGTACTGAAGGTGCGATCTGTTTTGCCTACTAAAAGCATTCAAACAGCCTAGATCGCATAAAATATTTCTTTACTTAGGACAACCGGATTCGACAATCTTTGCTGCCATCTTCAGGTCTTAAAAATCTTTTTGTTGTAAAACGTGTTCATTTTACGTCGTAACCTCAAGCCAAGTTGTGAAATGGATAAAAATCACACATTACAAAAGGCTTGTCATGACTAAAACATTTAAAAAGCATCTAGTGCAAAAGGCCATGTACGTATGTGCTACTGTGTACTTTTCTGTGATCTAATAAGCATCTGTGAGTGATATACATATGGGCATAGCCATCTGCACAAGGTGCTTTATGTTTTTAAATGCGTTATTTACGACAAACCTTGTATAATGTGCTGATTTTTGTCCACTTGGACAACTTGGCGTGAAGTTGCGATGGAAGATGAACAAGTTTTACAACAAAAAGACTTTTAATACCTGAAGATGACAGGAAAGTCTATCGAAACCGATTACCTTAAACAAAAAAGTATTTTATGCGATTCAGGGCTGTTGAAGTCTTTATAGTAAATGAATCGGATATTGATTTGTAGCAACAAGATTACCCAGAGGCATTTGCGGTTCTCTTTGTAACTGAAAGCAGTACACGAATTCGCGATTTTACGAGTTCCAAGAGCGTTTTACCTCCAATTCGTCACTTTTTTTCACGTGTTTCAAGAAAATCTCAGTCCTAGCACACACTCTAATACCGTGTGATACATTAATACTAACCTCAGTTAGGAGCTGATGAGTCCAAAAGTTTATTCAGGTATGCTGAAACTACTCCCGTATAGTTGTCAAATTGTGAGCATACTGACTGCTACGTTTCGGTTCCTTCTACAGACATTTCCAGACATTTTATGCGATCAATATCAGGTAATTTAGGGGCCAATTGACGTAAGATAGGGTGCCTCAGTGTCTGTCAAACAGCCTGTGGCACGACCGTTGCCATCTTGGAAGATGGCAGTGTCCACAGCATACTCATCGACAACATTTAGTAGAAAGGGCAACAGCTGGTCGCCGGCAATGTTGATATAAACATGGTGGCTCATGTTCATGCTAACGTGAATCAGTGTTCACAAATCTTTGTAAGAAAAACACGCCAATCATCACAGAACTATATCCGTTCTGAACCACACCTCCGGATTAAACACCTCATTCAGCTGTGCTGTCGGTACAGATGACGACTCGCGCCGTTTGACAAGGAGCGAAATAGTGGCTCGCCTCACCACATTACGTGCTTCCAGCCAGTTGCTGTCCAGCTTCTGTGTTGCCTGGCGCATTGGAGAAGTACTGCTTTACGTACCACTATTAGCAATGCCCTTTTTGCGATGTGCTCGACCGCAAATCCACTTCGCAATGCTGGTGCGGAAACTGGTTGAGAGTGACCCGCATTCACTGACAGCAGCAATTCGTATCGAGTCTGGAACCCATTGTCGATGATAGTGCATGCGGATCGCCACGATTCCTGTCTGTTAGGATCTTTTTACCACCGTTGTTCTTAAGCCGATTTACAAGGCAGCGAGTGGTACCCTGTTTCTTGAAGATATGCTGGACAGTTCGCGTTGATAAGCCTACAAATCGAATAATTTCATCTAAGGCGTGGTTTCGGACACTATACAGTTATTTTTATTGTATGTTATGGTTTTATAGACAAGATTAGCATGTATTCTTGGTTTTCAAATGGTGTATCGAAATGTTCATTGACACTAAACTCGCCTTGTGCGTATGTTTTATCGTGTGGTAATACGTTGGTAAAGAGCTGTGCCAGGTTTCTTGTTGTGTGCTCTTGAGTCCGTTGAAAGTCGCCGTGTTTATTTGCAGGTTTGTTGGCCAATCTGCCCAGCAGCTCTCCAACTCTACGTTGACGTAATATAGCTGTAGTAATTAGAATGACTAGAAAGAATAATATTTACGTTCGAGTGTCACTTAATTACATAATTATTTATCAGAGATGGGCACTCGTTTATTTGCTTCTTGAATACAACTTTTACTCTTAATAACGAGTTGTAATATGTAATAATCACAATTGTAAGCACCCTTCGCCTTTATCAGAGTAAGAACAAAGTCGGAGTCATTAACGTTCCATTCAACAACAGAGGCTATAAAATTTAGAGATAATTTAATGACAATGTTTGATTTTCTTGAGTAACGTCTTTGGTTCCCGCACGTAGCACATTATCTGACACAGTCGTTTCCGCAATAAAATGTGATATTACAACACGTCCAAACACGATAGCTCCTTCCTGCCATTCCGTCCCGTCTCCATCTTATTCCATATAACTAACCGGCACGCTCACGCCCCTTCGATACCCGGTGTTACATCAGCGGTGCATGACCACGTGACCACGTGGTGTCAGTCACCCTTTCCTTTCCTCCGTGTCTCGGAGGTACCGTGACGTCGAGCGAATTTACACACGAGGGCGCGGATAGAATGCAGGTATACTTGGCTACGTGCGAGACACATAATGCCACGCACTGCTTCACATATTTAATTGTAAATTGTAAGCTGCTTATTGGCGGACCCGGATTATTTATTTGCTCTGCTACTTTACCGATGATTCTGAAGAAGGGTCGCCAGCCTCGCTTTGACCCGCGAGACGCGGTTAATCATCTCACAACTCTACAATCAATAACTAAGAGCCGCGCAACAACAGTGCAACTATTTTCATAACGTCTCCGACATTCGACAGCTGGACTGAAATATGTTCACCGCTATCAGCTCGTTACACCGCCCCCATCTGCCCCCTTAACAACTCTGGTCGGTAATCTATTGGCATCAGTCAACCCCACCCAGATCTGTCAGTTTCATCCGGAACCACCTGCAGCTAGCTAATGGCTCCAGGCTCTGTTCTGAAGCTTCTTTTTAACGAACAGTCTACCCTCAGTAATCTGCAACTGTCACCGAGAAAAACCGCTAAATGCCTAAGCAGAATCCGACGGTCACGCATCGGAATAGTAACCTCGTTGGTTACGAGCGATCAGTAAGTCCAGACTCCGGAAAGGATAATCAAAACTGTAACTCCGTCACAGAGTACCGACGAATATCCACTTCAACCACACAAGGGCTGCTAGACAACTTCCCTGTTTTGTGCGCTCCAAAACTGCTCAGTGACATTAACATATACAGAGATGGTAAAAAGTATGCATACAGCATTGTTCATGTAGAATAACCTTATTTATTAGAACTAAAGATCACAACAAGAGATGTTATTTGGTAAACAAACAGTATGAGGTTTCCTTCTTAAACTATACGTACAAAAGTATTAACTAAATTAAACTTCTGTAGAAAGTAAATAAAAATTCTGTACCAGTTGGCTTTACCTACTGGGAAAACTAGTATTCTTCTAGTACTAGGAATGGGAGTTTTATAAACGCCTAAGGAACCGTTTGCCTTCAGCGGCAAGCTGCACCTCGCAGATGTTGGTTCCCATGTACGGTAAATGCCATGAAATTGCTAAATAGGGCGTAAGGGAGAGGAAACAACTGCAGAGGAAAGGGAAATAGTTATCCTCCTGCATGAAAGGGGAACATCATTTTCAGAAATAGCTGATATTATTGGAAGAAGCCGGGAAACTATGCAGTACATAACATCACGACTTGGAAACACTGTCATTTAGAGCGAAAGGAGAGAGGTCGACCACAGACGCTAATGCAAAAAGAATGAAATATGTTAATAAGAACGGTCTAAAAAGATCATAAATTGACAGTTTATGCATTGTCTGCGCTTATTAAAGGTCAGTGCAGGAGAAAATCACACCAAGGACTGTTCGCTATATTTTAAGTAGTGCTTCTTACGGAGCTGTGATGCTTAGAAGGAAATCATACATCAGTAAGAATGGCGAGAAATTAAGACTTGAATTTCCACGAGAGCGTATAAGCAAGAACACAAGTTTCTGGGACTGGGTAGTGTTCGCAGATGAAACAAGTAGTAAATGACGGCAGACTAAACACTGAGCCGCACGCTAAACACATCCAACTCACAATAAAGCACGGTGGAAGGGGAATTATGGCATGTGGATGTATGGGTACATCTGATGGTGCGCAAATTGTTTTTGTTGAAGGTAACATGTATAGATTTCAGTATCTAAGTATCTTAAAGGAATATACGCAAAAAAGCTTGGGTCAAGGCACAGTTTGCTACTTGTAACAAGACAATGACCCTAAACACACAGCGGAAATTGTTCGACTGTGGTTGTTGTACCACATTCTTCCAGCACAGAGCGCAGACCGTTATCCAACTGAACATCTTTTGAATACGCTTGAAAAAATGATCAGATAACATGAAATAGGAAGTAAGACTTTCCTGAAACAATGTCTACAACAAGAAAAGCAAAATACTATTTAGAGACTGGAAAAAAAAAAAAAAAAAAAAAACTGTCCGTTTCTTGCCTAAGAGATTAACAAAATTGACACATAGAAGAGGAATGCCAACGAAGAATTAACATTGTCATTACATTTATGTATACTTTTCCCCCACTGTATGAAGTCAATTGGTAAAAAAATTTTTTTGCTTTTCACAGAAGACTAATTGAGTTAATCCTTTTATATGTACAGATTAGGAAGGAGATCGCATACAGTTTATCAAATAACGTCTCTGGTTGTGATCTTTTGTTCTAATAAATAAAGTTATTCTACATAAACAACGGTGCATGAGTACTTTTCTCAGTGACTGTAAGTCTTTCAACCAAACAGTCGTGAGCATAACATAGGAAATCCACTTGGCGATTTTCTGCTTCTGCTCACATCTATAAGGTGCTTTCTTCTGAAAGGATTTTAAGAACATTTTCTGCAATATACGTTGAAAAACGACGGCTGTCATGGGCAATCTACTCACCCTTAAAGCGAGCCTAGTAGGTTCCTACGAGCAGTCACTTAGAAGGATAAGGGCAAGTCCAATCCATCTTCTTCACGCCGAACAAGAAACCCTTCTCTGCTGCAGCCGGAGTGGGGCGACTAGGAAATGATACGTTACACCAGTTATACGCCACGTTCAGCGCTCCAGAACGAGCCACGTGGTCTTTAATGCGTGCAGAATCCACTGCAGCTCCTTCCCCCGCTTGCGGCGAGCCGCTCGCAGCTACACGGGAGACGGCACCTCCCGCCAGCTCGTCACCGGGCGAGCTCGCTCTTCCATCGCTCACTGTCTCCGATGGGGGGCGCAATGCATACAGACCACGAGAGGATGCTAAATTCACGTGACGCACTGCTTACGGCTCTCATTGGCCGGCGCGTCTTTTTAACCAGCCGCACTCAGACCCTCACCCCCGAAGATTCAATGAACTCAAGACTCATCAACATTAGTAGTAGTGACGACAATACGTCGGCATACCAGATGCTACTAAATTTTACTACGTTTCAGTGTTTTATTAGAGTGAATGAGCTTCAGAACTTCATTTATGTATAACTCAGCACTTGATCCGATTTGGCACGTCTATATTTCTGAAACTAGTAGATATATATAACGAATTTAGTTATTTCATGCACGGGAAACTAAAAAAAAATTTTTAATACTTTTCCACAGGTGTTCACTATGGTCCCCTTGAGATGCACGACATTTGTCAATCCTGTATTCAAACTGTTCTCACACTGCAGCGAACATGTCTCGAGTTACAGCTTCCACAGCTCCTGTCATGCGGTGTCTCAGTTCATTCATTGTTGTTGCTAACGGAGGCACATAAACAGAGTCTTTTATAAACCCCCACAAGAAATAATCACATACAGTCAGGTCTGGTGACCTTGGAGGCCAGTAATGTAAGGCTGAGGCATTTGGTCCAGTGCGACCAATCCATCATTTAGTAATCCTTTGATTTAAAAATTCCCACACATCCGGATGCCATTGTGGAGGTGCCCCATACTGTTGGTAAATGAAGTCGTTCGAATCAGTCTCCAACTGTACAGTCTCCTGTAACAGTTTTCTCGGCAAAGAGAAATGGAGCATAATCTTTTCTCTTAAAACTGCACAAGACACATAAAATTTTGTAGAGTCCCTCTCATGTTGTACAGCTTCATGTGATTCTTCCGTATCTCATATTCTGACATTATGACGGTTCACCTTTCTGTTTAAATGGAATGTTGCCTCGTCACTAAACGCTAAGCGTGGAACAAAACTGTCACAGTCGATCTTGCCAAGAACGAAATTACAGAACTCCACACGTTGTTGTAGTCACCTTCACGAAGAGCTCGTAGTAGCTGAATTTTGTATGGTTTCATGTGTAAACGTCGAAGCAACACACGCCAGACGGATATCAGGGGCTTGTTAAGCTGTCAAGCTGCGCGGCGAACGGGATTTCTACGGACTCCTTTCGAAACTATGGTGCATGCGTTCGACGTCCGTGTCAGACACTCGGAGACGTCCCGGATATTTGCCTTTACACAAACAACCTGTTTCTCTGAATTGTTCATGCCATCGTCTAACGCTCTGTGCTGTAGGAGGATCCACACCATACATAGTACGAAAGTCACGCTGAACAGTTATTACTGACATACACTGCACAAAAAGTAGAATACAAAATCTTTGCTTCACTCTGGAACCGGGCGACTGCTACAGTCGCAGGTTCGAATCCTGCCTCGCGCATGGATGTGTGTGATGTCCTTAGGTTAGTTAGGTTTAAGTAGTTTCAAGTTCTAGGGGGCTGATAATCTCAGATGTTGTCCCACAGTGATCAGAGCCATTTGAACCATTTTGAACAAAACGCTTTCTGAAACTTCCTGGCAGATTAAAACTGTGTGCCTGGCCGAGACTCGAACTCGAGACCTTTGCCTTCCGCGGGCAAGTGCTCTACCACTGAGCTACCCAAGCACGACTGACACCCCGTCCTCACAGCTTTAATTCCGCCAGGACCTCGTTTTCATTCTGAAAACGCTTTCTGTTGTCCCGGCACCATTTTTAATAGAACTGAAGTGGGCGCACACTGCTGCTACCTAGCGCGAACCACGTAAAATTCGAGACTTTGCTCTTTCCAACAGTACGCTTGAAACATCCCCTTAGAAAAATTAATGAATTACTGTGGTGGTAAACCAATTACGTTATTTGATTTTCAAACAGCTGAGCAGAACGGAACGTACTCAAACATTTCTCTCTTTACTTATTCTGATCAACACTAAACTGACACACAATATTTTTAGCGCAAAGTAATCTGACTTTCAATAATCCGTACAAAAGAATGGCCCTGACTAACAATAACCTATACCTTTCATGAATCACTTACCTCACAAAAATCATCGTTACTCGAACTACTGCAATACAGCGAGCGCCAATACTCCCAGCTAAATAAAAGATTCTAACTAATGAAGGCACTAACTACTGATAGGCACAGTTAACAAATGAAAGATTTTGATAGAGAACAAACAATGTATTTAGCTCAATAACGTTCAAAGTCATTATATATATATATATATATATATATATAATTTCATGATACCCAGTATTACAAATTTACTCTTTCTGATGCACGCACGTCTAGATCGTCCGCTCTTAAAATTCTGCCATCTCTCTCCGCACATCCACCGCTGCTGGCGGCTCACCTCCAACTGCGCAACGCTACGCGCTGTAACAGCAACTGCCCAACACTACAATAGCAAATATTCTAACAATGCAAACCAGCCACAGACTGCACACAGCACAGTCAGTGATTTTCATACAGAGCGCTACTTGACGTTACCAACATAAAAACCCAAACACATATCTCAAATAAGTTATGATTTGTTTAAATCGGATGACTGTTTTTGATACACTCTGTATTACGTGTACATATTGTAAATAAACTTATTAATGTTTCATCGTCTTGTAGATGTGAGGCTAGTCACTTGAACTACAGATGTAGGGCTAGGGCTTTATCTGGTGAACTTACACCATGGCTGCTGTAAGGAGGAGTCGCTTAGCTTACACAGGTACACTGATTACTGCCGTCGATAGCAACAGTGCTGGGGGCATTCCGGAGAGGTCCCCTCGCGCACCATATTGCCGTTTAAGGCGTCGCGTCGCGGCGTGGGCGCCAGGAAAGCGGCACGCGGTTGCTGGCTGCTGGCTCCGGTGCGGTGTGGGTTCTGCCTTGAACGGCGGCGCGCGTTGCAACACGGCCCTGAGAGGCCGTTGCCCGCGCCGATTATATGTGTCGCTGGCCGGCCCCTTGCCTCATTCCCAGCCGTTAGCCTTCGTTCGCTGCATTCCCCGGCTCCCGTCTCCGTGGCGACAGACGCGGTCCACGATCCGCCGACTCGCGTTCAACGGTAACGGACCAAGCGGTCATTAAACGTACTCCTGGCTTTAAGCGCGCCCATTCATCAGATAGCATTCATTACAACCGTCAAGGTGATTATCAACGTCAGAAACAATCAAGGCAATAGCATCTGTCAACAGAGTACCAGCACACTGGTGGCATCAGACCTGCATATGGGAACCCTGCCTTTCATGGACGCACACCAAGATCTATAAACAGGGTGAACTCGACTCCACCAACAAATTTCGGAGGTTCTTCAGGGAAATGTTCTATTTCGTTATAAGGAGCCTTCATCTCCACACCCATTCATTAAATAGCATTCATTACAACCGTCAAAGTGATTATCAACATCAGCAACAATGAAGGCAATAGCATCTGACAACAGAGTACCATCACACTGGTGGCATCAGATCTGCTTCTGGGAACCCTGCCTTTTGTGGACGCACGTCAAGATTTATTAACAGGATGAACTCCACCAACAAATTTCGGAGGTTCTTCAGGGAAATTTTCTGAACATTTCGGTATAAGGACACTTGATCTCCGGTGTGGTCAGATGACAATCCAGAGTTCTGCACATACACCCAGTTGGCACGTATGTCAGTGCAGTTGCGATTCTCTGCGACAGATAGAGGGCTTTAGTGTTGTTATCAGGCCTGGTAGGGTATACAAGGGACGCGAAAAGCGTCAGGTGTTGAGTAATCACTGTGGAGGAGAAGGAGATGCTGTCTGTTCGTGTGAGAAAGCATTAGCAGCGCCTAACAGTCTGAAACAGATCTTATTGTGCGTATCCATTTTGTCGGCTGGTCGAACTGAGTGGTATTCGTATTTGTGGTACATCTGGGTATCGTAGTGGCGCGATGTTGGACTGCATGGGATTGGGAGGGCAGGCACTTTCGTCCTCGTGGTCGAACACGTCTGATGAGGAACGCCGTATTGTGTACCAAGCACATCTCAACCACTTCACATCTGCGCCTGCCATCTACGAATAAGTAATGCGCTTTCTGCAACATTCAGTGTCATCCCACACCATTGGTCGAAGACTAGCAACAGCGAGACTAAGAAATTAGCGTCCCGTTCGTAGGCTGCCGTTACCAGCACAACATCGACTGTGTTTGGAGAGTTTCCATGCCCATGAAGCATAGACTGCTAACGAATGGTGTCGCATTGTGTTCAGCGGCGAATCGGGATTCTACACTATCCCAGATGACCATCACCGGCGAGAATGGCGGCGACTTGGGGAGACTTCCCATTCCTCTAATGGGAGAAGCACATCGCTGTTATGGACATCACGGTGTGAGAAGACGCCAGGTATGAATTGAGAACACGGCTCTTACTGACTTAGAGAACTGTGACGGCACAACGGTACGATACAGATCTCCAACGACCCCACGTGTTAGCTCTCTTGTGACAATGTCATGGTGCCATATTTCAGCGGTCAATGCTCATCCACATACGGCACATGTCTCGAGGAACTATCTGTGTGATTTTAAGGTACGTCCGTGCCCAGCGAGGTGCCTAGATCTGTCCCCGATAGAACACGCGTATGATCAGCTCTGACTCTATTCCGTCCCAGTATCCAGGATATCAAGGACCAGTTACAACGGTTGTGGACCAACTTACCCCTCAAGACGATACAGCGGTTTTCTGACACCCTTCACAACGGTATCACTGCATGCATTCAGACCAGAGGGGGTCCAACGTCGCCGCGCGGTTTGAGGCGGCATGTCACGGATTGCGCCGCCCCTCCCGCCGGAGGTTCGAGTCCTCCCTCGGGCATGGGCGTGTGTGTTGTTCTTAGCATAAGGTAGTTTAAGCAGTGTGTAAGTCTAGAGGCCGATGACCTCAGCAGTTTGGTCCCTTATGAACTCACACACATTTGAACATTTGGTGCAACGTCAGTCTGTATGTGGGATCCTAGTGCCAAGTTCTTCGAAAATTTGACTACGTATTCTAATCACAGAAGTAACGTCATCTGTCCACTCAGCCCATAAAGTTTCATTGCGTCTCCTCCTTCTCTTCCCCGTCTTTTTATCAGACAGTGTAATTACGATTTATTCTGTTTGTTTCCCCAGTCACCTTTCTTTCTCTGAAAGCAAGTATACAGTAGTGAAAAACCCTGTGACGTGGAATCGCCAAATCGTACGACACAATGTACAGAGGATGCCGCAACCCTCAGACAGGTGCAAGACTACTGTGATGTGGTTACCGACGCTGTGGAAATAGTTCAGCACTGCGTCGCTGAACTGCTCTTCCATTATGTTCAGTAGAGCCATACACGAATTGCATGACGGGCAAATTTTCATCAGTAAACCTATACGCACGCCTGTGTATCGATGTAAATGGGGGCAATTAATACTGCCATGAAGACAAACTCGAGATACAATCATGCAGTACTGAAAGCAAGTCTGAGAGCGAAGAGTAAAGTCAGCATTGCTGTTTCGGCAGCTATTAACGGTACTGAATGGAACAAGTTTCTTTCCCAAATGTGAAAGAAAGCGCATACCATCCACATTTGTACGACTGTGCAAATATTGCAGGTGCAATAAAGATGCAAAGATAAATGGTAATAAAAAATCAAATTAAAATTAGTTATTCTGTAACGAGCTGGTGGAGACCATATGTCTTTCTTTAATGAAAACAAAGCTGAGTTTTTCTATTTGTTCCTTTCCTTTACACTGAGGAGCTGTTCTTATTCCCTTTCGCCGTTTTCCACAATCGTCACGCGAAAAATCTGCTTTGGGTGGATATGGTCGTTTGTTAGCAGCTTCGTGTACCTCGTTCCTAGCGTTCTTCCTCCTGTGTTCTTCTCCGCTAACGTCTTCTTCTGTCTGGCACATTCTCATACAAAATCTGGTTTAAGTCTGTAGCACAGAAATAAGTACCGTAAATTTTCGGTGGCTTATCTGCCGTCGAACGAGCTGTGACTGTCTTTATAAAGTGTACCTAATCGATAACTTTCTATTATTGTTACTGTCATTAAGCCAATAAGGATAGTTTATAAAGTAATAAAAAGTATTACTGGTACTGGATGTCTTAATTTAAGTTAGTTTGTAAAACAGAACCTCTGCCTCTTTGTTCTACAAGAGCCGCGTGGTCTAACAGCTATAACAACTCCCAGGCTTACTCGACCACTGAATTTTCGTGGTAATGCGACTGCCCTTTCATTCTGAGAAAGGGTGAAACGAAATTAGGTTTGGTTCTCCATACAGCGTGATTGATCTCGTGCGGTGCCGGTTGCCTAAGCGCCAGTGAGTGTTTCGCGGTGGCTGTGCTACGTCATGAACTGGAGTCCGAGCCGGATGACTAATGCGTATTGGGGACGTACGCATCTAGGTCCACAAACAGGACTTGGGCTTTTGGTTCAGGGTGTGACTCAGCTCTTACGAGTTTCAAAACAAGTTCTTGAACTTACGTTCACGTCTTTTGCTTTATCCTTTTACCGAAAACCCTCATAAAATTAACCTTTCTGGTCATTGAAAGTACTAGCAGAAAGGCCGAATTAGAAACGAAACTAATCTAAGTTAGAATTTCACAAGAAAGTACGTAATTTTTGTCTCTTACAGATAGCAATACGTATAATTAAGAACATCGCAGCCAAAGGAAAATTTTGATTTTTCGAGTTTTAAAACTAAAATATCGTTGTAGACTAATAGTTTGTCTTCAACTTACCTAGAATCTCTAAAGCATGTGAACGATTCCTTCGAGACTGATTACTATATGCATTAAAACTTATGCATACATTTGCAGCTCGCTTTGCCGATGAGAAGTCAAATTTTGAAAACCACTTTTACGAAGTATTTAGCAACCATATTGTTACTAAGGAGTATACTTCTTCTGTTGGATAGTGCGTCTCTGGTCTTCTGGGAACATTTCATGGTAGCACATTTCAAAATGTGTCCAGAATCAAATTTTGAATTTCAAGTTACTTCAGATTACTTGAGATTGATCCAGACTAGTTATCTTGGAACCTGTAAACCATTCCAAAATCTACTGACAGAAAAGATTTACCATTCTTCCTCAGAATAGTTCAGAATAATAAAATGAGCACTGTTAAATCAAAGGAGCATACTGTTTAGTACTGGATTTGAGCTAAAGACAAACGAAATTTGAGATGACAAGGAAAAAAAGTAGCCCATACACCGCGGAGTAGAATAACGACTTGCCAACTTTTATTTTCATTTATTTAGTTGTAGACTGTGCGGAGAGACAGTGTAAAGAACTTGGTTGTAAGGAAGAAAGTTTTCTGTAATCGTATTGCCCGTTGGCTTCTACCTTGGCTTCTTCCGCTGACATTTGCTTAACGATTTTCCTATCGTTTCACCAGCAAGAGTGGCTAACGTTGTCCAAACTACATCGTCACTTGCTGGTGGCGAAATGGAAGAAGATTCTTTGACAACGCGAGCCATTCGTTTTGGCGAATCGTCAGGAAAATCGTTAAGCAAATTTTGTCTGAAGAAGTCGAGAGAGAAGCCATTAGGGAAAAGGTCAACAAATGACCACGAAATTCTCAGTTCTTTTGAATTTCTACAGACATTAAAAATGAGAAAGCAACGACGAGTAAACTGAAGTTTGTGACAAAAAGAATTCGACAGAAGGAAAATTAATTGATGTCAGACATTCCTTAACAACTAAAAAGAGGTTGATGAATATCCGTGTCCGAAGTGCAAGACGTGATGTGAAACTTGGTGAGGGGGAGGACGAGAAGAAACTAGAAACGTCGTATGAATTATGATGGCAAAAATTGTGTGCAAAACTAAGGAGACAACTGAGGTAAAATATGGATAAATGTTATATGGAATGAGGGGAAATAAATGCATAGTAAATGGATATCAGAACAAGGGTAACGTTAGTGATGTTTGCCCTTGGTACTTCTGAAAGTGGTGTATCTGGAAATAGCGACAGCAGTGGAGGAGAAAATTGTCGGCTCACAGACAGATGCAAATGTGAAACGTAGAAGTCCTCAAGCTTTAACTTTAATCCCTTATTACAACACATCCATGATAATTAAGGATGAACAGCTGTGACACAGGTAATACAGACCTTACGGTATATTTTAAGATCTCTTACTCCGGAACTTCTTTAAAATGTACACTTAATATATTTTTTATATCGGTAATCGGTATCGGCCAGCATTAGCCATCCTCAGAAAGATAAAACAGTTTCAGTTATCAGACTGCCTCTGAGACAGCATCGGATATGAACATACAGTTTAACGATATTTGCGGTGTTTGCAACAAAGAAAACAAGCGTCCTGTTTAAAAAACGTGTCACTAAAGCACGAAAGAACGTGATTTTTTCCAAAAAAATGCGAGAATTAGCAATAATACATCATCGCAGAGGATTCTCAATGAAAGGGGGTTGTGGCTCTGCGTCGGTAGTCGGTACGTGAGGTGAGCTCGGATGGCTCAATTCGAAGAACTCTGTTAGCGAAATGGGATTCGTTAAGAAAGAAACTTCATCTCAGTGCATCAAGTGTACTCGCATACGCAGAATTTGTGGTGTGTTTTGAAAAGAGAAAGCGGGTGTGTTTCGAGGGTAGCACTGGTACGGAGGAGCGACTAGGGAGAGGGCGGTGCAGACGAGCGATTTACGTAACGCAGTGTCGTCAGACTGGAGGTGACGTGAAAGCGGTGGCGGTTCCTCGGCGCGGCTCGCCGTGTCCCAGTTCCGACCCGGGTTCAACACACTCTGCCGAGGACGCGGCCGAGCGCGCCGCGCAGCGCAACAACCGCACAAGCGACAGCCGCTGCAGCCCGGCGCCTGCAAGGATGCAACACGCGGCGCACAGTGTTACCGCTGCCGTGGAGGGGGGTCTCTTCACTTTCAGGGCCCGCAAAAGTGAAGCGTTCCCCACCAGAGGACGCGCGCCTCGAAAGGGTTATGGATTCGATCTCTTAAGCGAACAAGATCTACCAAACAGTTACTATTTTCACTGTCAACGGGAATTTTTAACTTTTCCACCAATGAAGAATATTATACCAGAATGACTTTTTACATCAGTCAGTTTTCGCATTTTTATTCAGATTATTCTCCTGCCATTAAGTAACATCCCAAGTCAAGATCCGTACACTTTCTTCCATTACAAAGACGCCAATGTGTGTGTAGGCTGTAATTGAAAAGCGTCTGTTGAAAGAGCGAGCTGAATATTTTAACTGTCACAGTTTAATGAATTACCACTAATCTTTAAAGAATCGAGCTCCCATGTGTGAATGAAACATCGAAGTACTTTACGAAAAGAGGAAAAGTTTATAAAAGCTTTGAAATTGTGTCTAAAATTCGTTGGAAGTTGGTAAGTGCTCTCATTGTAAAATACTGCATAAATACGGTCTGGGTAACTTGCGCTCTCTTTTAAGAAAAGTTACTTTTTTCGATGCATTCCGTGTTGAAGACATTATATTTCCTGAAGTATATGTCGTACGATATAATTCTGGAGGTACGTTCGGTGGCATATATGGATACTGTCTGCATTGTGTGATGCGAATTATTAAATTAAAACGTAGTGCTCGATGCCAAAATTCTACTGCAGTAACAGCGAAAATTTACTAAGGGACAAAATTCTTTCCTATCATCATTTTTCGGGGATTATCAGCGAGAAGAAGTTTCGAAAAGGTTTGAAATTATGTGGAAAGTCCGTTGGAAGTCGCTGTGCTGTCATTCTCACATACTCTTTGAACATAGTGTGTGTAATATGTGCGCCATGAATGGCACTGCCTTAAGACTTTCAACGACAGATTAGACGTTTTAATTAATAGATTATCATAGTATCCTAAATTTTGGAATTCGGTGAATAATTGCATGAAATTGTGTTTTTTTTTTTTCTGCTGGAGCGGTTGGACGCGCAGCCTGCAAGTGGGACTAAATATCGTTTTAGCGGTTTGGTAATACAACGTGTCCGTCGAGGAATGGTCAGTATTCAGGGATAAAATAGGTAGAATCATCCGAAGTAAAAAGTCCAGTAAACACTATATCTAAAGTACACACGTTAGCAGCTATGAGCACTTGTTCGTCTTCGACACCGTGAAACAAATCTCCTCTACTGCAAGCTCTTTGCTAAACATATTTTGCTATGAGGTGGTATGGACCAAAATAAGAAAAATTGTCAAGTAAACGTGGGTTCTGAAGTGCATACCTTAAGAGCTTTGAGCACTTGTCCAGTAGAAGAGTTGTGTTTCACAGTAGCGAAAGTGAAAAAGTGCTCGTAATACCTAATGCATGCATTTTAGCGCACTTGGTTACTGTTTTTCGCTTCGAATGATCATTCCTGTGATGGCCGTGAATATTGACTGTATCTCCTGGAACATTCTGTTGGATAATAACGGGTGTCCAAGCGATTGGTGGATTTTGATACATGCCAAGGTAACCAACTAACTAAACTGATTAACGAGGAACCACATATATATGTCGATACAGATATTCTGAAGAAAATGCTAATGAGTGTTCCTGGGCAATAGTCGCAGTAACTTTGCTTGTGAGAACAGACATCACTGCACTCATTACGGTCGAGAATACCGCTGTTTTTGTAAATATTCAAAAAATGTTCAAATGTGTGTGAAATCTTATGAGACTTAACTGCTAAGGTCATCAGTCCCTAAGCTTACACGCTACTTAACCTAAATTATCCTAAGGACAAACACACACACCCACCGAGGGAGAACACGAACCTGCGCAGGCCCATCTTCAGACGGCAGCTAGGCTTTCTCGTACAAATTTCATATGTTTGTTTGGAGGAATTTTATAAGTTACATCACAAAGGTCTACCGCATCGATTTGTCACATGATGAACGGCTAAAGACAAGACTTCTGTAAAATATCTGGGAGTATGCGTACGGAACGATTTGAAGTGGAATGATCATATAAAATTAATTGTTAGTAAGGCGGGTGCCAGGTTGGGATTCATTGGGGGAGAGTCCTTAGAAAATGTAGTCCATCAACAAAGGAGGTGGCTTACAAACCACTCGTTCGGCCTATCCTTGACTATAGCTCATCAGTGTGGGATCCGTACCAGGTCGGGTTGACAGAAGAGATAGAGAAAATCCAAAGCGGCGCGTTTCGTCACAGGGTTATTTGGTAAGCGTGATAGCGTTACGGAGATGTTTAGCAAACTCAAGTGGCAGACTCTGCATTGCGGTGTGGCTTGCTGTCCAGGTTTCGAGAGGGTGCGTTTCTGGATGAGGTATCGAATATATTGCTTCCCCCTACTTATACCTCCCGAGGAGATCACGAATATAAAATTAGAGAGATTCGAGCGCGCACGGAGGCTTTCCGTCAGTCGTTCTTCCCGCGAATTATACGCGAGTGGAACAGGAAAGGGAGGTAATGACAGTGGCACGTAAAGTGCCCTCCGCCACACACCGCTGGGTGGCTTGCGGAGTATAAATGTAGATGTAGATGTAGATATCTTTCAAACTACGAGAAGAGTACTTTGATATCCAGTAAGGGTGTTGATGATCAAACTTCTGGGTGCCCTAAGTATGAAATCATCATCATCAGGAGCGGCAGTGGCACAGAAAGTGGTGCGAATTGGAAAGCACGTCCGGGTCGATGGGAGGAAGGTGAGGCGCAGTGGCAGTGGCCGCCACGTTCCGAGAACGGGCTCGCCTTCTGCGCGGCAACAGGTTTCACTTTCAGGCGTGTGGTGGTGCGGACACTGTGAATGAGGCCGCCACCCGGCCGCTTCCGGCCTTCTCGGCCCGAGTGCTCCTCGCGTTTCGCTTTCGTCGCTGCGTACCAGGTGTGAGCAGACACACACACGCGTATCACGCTAATGCAAACGCCTCGGAAGGCGGGACCCACCTGTAGCCTGCAGCACGGCTGCAGTCCTTTACGGCAACAGGGTGAAGGGCAGAGGTCAGCGCCCCGTCGGTTTCGAAGTCATTACGGACGGAGTACAGACTCACTTAGCGAAGGATGGGCGCAGCAAACGACCATTACCTCCTAAGGAATCATTCTGCTTTCGTCTATAGTTATAAGGTGAAATTGCACGAAACCTAAAACAGGCCTCAATAATTCCAAACTATAATTTCAAAAATATGAGCGGGATATCTGCCTTTTACGACTGCAACCCTCAGTAGCACGAATCTCTCAGTTTTCCTTTTTTTGGGGGGAGCAGGTCATCAGTCTTCTGACTGGTTTATGTGTCTTGCCACGAATTCCTCTCTTCTGTCAACTTCTTCATCTTGGTGTAGCAATCGAACCCAACTCTTCAGTTATTCCTTTGGTATGTTCCTGTCTCCGTTATCTCCTACAGTTTTAAATATCTGAAGCTCCCTCAAGCAACATGGAAGTTATTCCTTGATGTCGTTCCTCTTGCAGTGAACCTCTGCTTGCCGATTCTCCGGAAAATCTTCAAAAATGGTTCAAATCGCTCTGAGCCCTATGAAACTTAACTTCTAAGGTCATCAGTCCCCTAGAACTTAGAACTACTTAAACCAAACTAACCTAAGGACATCACACACATTCATGCCCAAGGCAGGATTGGAACCTGCGACCGTAGCGGTCACGCGGCTCCAGAGTGTAGCGCCTAGTAGCGCCCGGAAAATCTCCTCACTTCTTATCTTATCAGTCCACCTAATTTTCAACATCATTTTATAGCACCACCTCTCAGACACTTCGATTCTCCTGTGTTCCTGTTTTCCCACAGTCCCTTATTTCAAAGTTACATTTTCAGCTTGGACTAACCATTGGATGTCAGCTGAGTAACAGATCAATCAAGGGCATTTCAATGCTTCTAAAGCTACCCCAGCTGACAGCTGGTGCTGTGGTCGTGAAGTAGGAACGCGAAGGAGCAACGACAGCTATACCGAGACAAGGTAGGCCTAAAGTATTGACAATCACGGACCGTCGTACATACTGGAGGGTGCCTGTAAAAATCACATGGCACCAGCGAAAGGACTAACCGACGCCACTGGATTGTGGATGACTGAAAACGAGCTATACTCTACGGCAACATAATGAAAGGATTTTGCTTTGGCGAATGCCTGGAGACCGTTACCTGTGATCGTTTGCAACGCAACAGCGATGTATGGCGGAGGTGGTGTTGCGTTACAGGGCTGTTTTTCGTGGTTAGGGTATGGTCCCCTTGTTGCGTTTAAGGAAACGCTAAGTGCGGAAAGATACGAAAACATTTTACAGCATTGTGTATTTCGTATAATAGACGAATATTTCGGAGCGATGACAATGTACCCTGTCATAAAGCAGCATTGGTTCGTGGACAATTACATTCCTGAAATGGACTGGCCTGTCCACAGTGCCGTCCTGAATATTTTAGGATGAGTTAGAACGTCGACTTTTCTCCAGACCCCAGCGTCCAACTTCACTATCTTCTCTGGTTTCGGCTCTTGAGAAGAATGGTCACCTCACTGAATGCGTCATAAGCCGCCATAGAGGCAAAGGGTGAACATAGCTCACATTAATGTCCACTAGTTCGTGTCCAGATAATTTCCATTACATACTGTAACATGATCTTAAATTGCAAGTTTTTTTTTATTGAAAAATAGCCTTAAGTTAATGCCACTACTTATGCTTTGTACTTCAGTAAGAGTAATCTGCCCATTTGACCATTTCACCACAGAACATAGTGTTTCTTTGGTTTTATTATCAGTTTTTGGTATTGTTCTGTCGAATTTAAGATCATATCTGTATCTTCCTCAAGTTCCTCACGAGAGTGAAAATGTTACGGTCAACCGATTTAAAAAAAATTTCTACACGTATTTATCCTTTTCCAAAGGGCGGGGGACTCGTCTGTCCAAATATATGTAAGTGCTCTTCTACTTGAAGGGCAAATTGCGGAATCCGAGAACGGTAATTAATGGACCGTCCCTCGACTATTTCTGAACCGTGGAGTTCGTGTCCTCCCGAACCCACTGCGTACCTGTTGCCAAGGATAGCTATTCTCGCTATGAAACTCTGCCTACACACCTGTCTGTGTTCCTGACATCAGAACAGGAGCAGAGCAGAGTGTCGGAACTGGCCTCCAGGAACCCACAGCCCGCTCGCCCCCGCGCCGCCACGGCGCTCGTTATATTTAAAGCGCGGGAATTCAGCGCTCGCCCCGAGGCCGCGCCCGCCCAGGGCAAGAAGCGGCCAAGCGCCCGCGACCGCGGCCTCGCGGAACTTTTCACAGCGGTCGGCGGTGTCCGCTGCCACCGTACCTCACTTCTGCCCGTAGGTCACCTCCTAAAAAGCGAGCTGCTACAGTGGTGTCTCCATACTGAAGCTAGAACCAAGTGGTTCGTTTCCGATTCTTCACCGCATTTCTTCAGAAAGAATCTTCTTTATTGTGAATGAAGGGGTTAAAATAACTTAATACAGAACTTTATTTCTTAAAAAAGGCGGTGGCACATTCCTACAAGAGTAAATATTGCCGAAAATTAGAATAGACGTTCCTATATATCCGGAAACCAATACTTGTTGCCATATGGGCTATTTTACTTGAGACGAACAGTGTATAGTATTCGGTGGTGTAGGCACGATTCGCAAGACATAGCGCAGTAAATTACCACACTACGCACGTGTGGGTAGATGCATGTCCTCGAGGACTCATGGAGGCGGATAGTAGATGTCGTGTGACTAGGGCCTTCTGTCGGGTAGACCGTTCGCCGGGTGCAAGTCTTCCGATTTGACGCCACTTCGGCGACTTACACGTCGGTGGCGATGAAATGATGATTACGACAACACAACACCCAGTCCTTCAGCGGATGAAATCTCCGATCCATCCGGGAAGCGAACCCGGGTCCTTAGGATCGACATTCTGTCGCGCCGACCACTCAGCTACCGGGGGCGGACGTCATGGAGGTGAGGCATCAGGATCGCTGAAGTATCAGAGTAGGTGCAGGAATTATCGGTGACAGACTCAGTTGGCCATACAATTAACCCAAAAAACTAACATTCACTCTGTATTATTCAATTCTTTGCGACGAATTACCAGCGTTGTCGGAGAACGCTACTATTACAGGAAGACAACGGCTGCAGTTTATGTACGATAGGGCACCACCCCACTTTCAACGGATCGTGCGGCGGTATCTCATTGCAACGTTTCGTGGGCGATGGATTGGTCGATTAGGTCCGGTAGCATGAGCTTCCTGTAAAGCACACGTGATTCGGTTTGATTTCTGCCTATGGGGACATTCAAAAGCATTGGTGTACCACAGACAATGTGAAGACGTTACAGGAGCATGCGGCAAATGAATGTGACGCATTTCGAATAGAGCCAGGTCAGTTTGAAAGTGCATGATTCACTATGAAGAAGGCTAAGCGATGTGTCACTGTGAGTGGTAATTAGATGCGGCACTGCCTATATAGTGCCTACTTCTATGCAACGAATGAAAATGAGAGAACAGATTGGCCCATACGTCAACAGGTATTGGTTTCTGAACATATCGTTGTATGAATTTTTCCCGTTGTTTTGACCTACACAACGACGGTTCGACGCTGTCAGAGACATTTGGTTAAACAGGTGTCTTTACATTGTTTTTCGACACGAAAGCGTACATCAAAACCTGTTACTTTCTACAGATTTGATGAGTTTCAGCTTATTCGTGTCTCTCTCTCTTTATTTTTTTACGTGCTTTGCAGTTCTAATATATTTAAACCATGTCACCACAGAAGCTGCTTTTAGTGAACAGCGCTCCATGAATGATTGATTTCGTTAGGAAGTGCCACTTTCAAGTCGATGTAAAAATACACCATAAAAGGATAGGTTCTCGCATATAACATCATATCCAAGTTAACAGTTGGCTTCGCCAAGAAAATTTACGTCAAAACCTTTCTTACAGTTATCATATCTTCTCGAAATCACACACCAACACAAGTCCGCCACAGCTGTACGACGTGCATCAATAGGTCCAAAATTTGTAAAAATTAAAAAAAAGACGTTGTAATAAAAAGTATTTCAAATATATTAGATCTACGGAGCATGCTTTACAAAAGAAAAAATAATTGGACTTCGTCAAATAAGAGGCAATGTGAAACTGAAACTCATTTAATGTGCACAAAGCATCACGTTTTGATGTAAATTTTGTTGACAAAGGTTAGTGCCAAGTTGGATACGAAGTTTTACGTGTTAACCTATCCTACGAGCTAGTCTGAGCTGAGGCTCCGCTCAGGTATTCTTTTCTACTAAATGTGACACAAAGTCGGGTAACAAGTTCTGAGTTTTGATCTGATGAAGGCAGCAGGCGAAAAATCGTCATAAATAAACAGGTGGGTAAGCGATCGACCAGGCTTTGCTTACAAAAGCCTTCGATGATTGCAGACTCATCCTGGAAATGTACTACCTCTACTAATAAAACGAGCTTAGTTTGTAGCCTAGCGAGACGAACCGTCGAAGTTTCATTCAGTGATTGCCGACCCTGAAGTATATACGCTGAGTTTCTACCATTACCTGGTGACAACATCTTTGGTAAATCTCGCGTCACGCCTCATCCGGTTTTATTATTGTATCCCTTAATCGAAAGTGATAGTCTGGGAGGAGAATTAATGTTACGCAATCGTGGCGTTTCTCCGCTTCTCGGTCACGTAACCAGTCAGCTGTATCAGTCTGCTACGACAAATATATATGTTCAGTGAACTGTTAAACTACAACCAACTTGACGTCCTTATTCATTTTCTTTATGCGCTAGTACGACATATATTAATATGTGTTCTGTTTCAGTTTTTTCTTCATTAGACAGCATGTATTTTGAATTACGAAATGGTTTAATATATTCATAAGTTGTATAAAACTCATTGGTAGATTATTGGAAACGTTGTACATACAGTCTTCCTACTTATTACAATGTGCCCACATTTTTGATTACTTTAAGTACTTTAATACTTTAACTGTTAAGACGATACAGCAGTTACCTCATGTTAAGTGGTCGCCAATGATTTCGAACTTTTCGTTGGCACCAGCTATACGGTTTGTATTCACCACAAAGAACATCTTTGGAGGATATTCTACAATCTTTGACAGCTTTCCTCACAAAGCATGTGCTACGTCAGTCTGTCCACTAACTTACTACCTTATGTGCAAGTCGGGTGTTTTCCTGTTTCCCATGATTTGTTGGTCTAACAGTTACAAGTTGCAGTAATTTGACACATGTTCTCTAAATGAAGTCACTTTGTACATATACATTACTTGACGTATGTATTACAAATTTATGATTATTTGGTCTTTTTCATTGTATACTGGTGCCTGAGGATGATATATTGTTTAGGCGAAACTGGTTGCCTTTAGTAAAATAACATTCGACTATTGTACAAATCGCGAATTTCCAAAAGTATGTAGAAACTATATATCATTGGCTCCTTAAAATAATCTGAAGATGAACGCCGTTAAAATAAAGATTCCTTGAAGAGAAGCCTACTTTTCGAAAATGAGTGTAAACACTGGCCTTAAAAAGTTGGTAATGTTTAGGTAGGCCTTGTGAGGACTAGTGTTTCAGGCAATACTACAAAATTTAGCAAGTTAGCCTTTGCAGCACAAAAGGAGTTGTACTTAGTCCACGTCATATGTAAATAATCAAAGAAATTGTGTTTACAATAACGACGTTCATTTCGGATTCTATATCTCCCGACAGGAAATTCCATCATAAACTTACTCTTCCTGAAAGAGGTTAGAATTGATACCAAAAGTTCCCTTCTTTACGATGTGCGGGATGGTTCAGTATTAGTTGTTGGTTTTTACACAAAGAGCTCAAAGTTGGTTTCAGGAAGAACAGTGACATCATTCCAGACGGCGTCACCTAGAAGACACAGCAAAGTGCTTCTCAGGCAGATAGCGGCGGCGTGATTCACTGCTGTGATAACACGTTCAAGGCGATTGCGTCATTGCCACAAGCGTTGACGTCATCTTCCGGTAACACGTGCAATATACTTCTGTCACATAAGGAAAGCAAGTACCGTTGTACAAGTTTGTTCAACGAAAAAATGAATTTGAAAACGTTATAAAAGTCAGTCAGGAAATTCAGTGCTGCATAAAATCCTCCATCGGTCACAAAATGTTTTTGACAGCTGTTAATCATTTGTGTCTTGAATAAAGTGAAAAGCATGTAGGTATCTCATGTAATTGGTTTAAGAGTTCTTCTAAACCAATTAACATCAATTTCTAATACAGAGTAAAAAATTGCAAATCGTATCTACCCTATGTGGCCGCAGTAATAATTTACGTGCTGAAATAAAACTGTTGTATAAAATTTCTATTTCCTTCTAGTCATGATCGACTTCGGAAATCACCACACATCTTGGAGTACGTCATGTAGAAATTTGAAGATGAAAGTAGATCCTAAATGACCGATGACTTAAATAAAACAGAAAATTTATGAACATTTGTTTGTGCTTTATTTTATTATCATAATTTTCTTTTCTGATATCGCTGTTTGTAATGCTTTCAGTAAAAAGGACAGTAAAAGAAGCCCCACGACAAGGCCTTGAAGACCAGGCGATAGACGACCGACCGCCGTGTCATCCTCAATCATTCATCATTGGGTGCGGTATGGAGGAGCTAGGCGGCAGCACGACACATTGTCAGTAAACAGATTTAAATTCAAGCATTTCTTTTGTAGTAATATGGTACAAGAATATTTGCATGTACTACATTCTTCCATATGACACACACACACACACACACACACACACACACACACACACACGCTCACTCGCTCTCCCTCTCTCTCTCTCTCTCTCTCTCTCTCTCTCTCTCTCCCACACACACACATACACACATAAAGGCGCGCGCGCTATACGAATTTCAGCTAATTCATATTCAATGCTGTTCTGTGTGTAAGGTTTAGACCATAAAAGGCCTTATTTCAAGGATACAAGTTTGTTTCACACAAAGTAGCTGGCCGGCCAGAGTGGTCGAGCGGTTCTAGGAGCTACAGTTTGGAACCGCGCGACCGCTACGGTCGCAGGTTCGAATCCTGCCTTGGGCATGGATGTGTGTGATGTCCTTAGGTTAGTTAGGTTTAAGAAGCTCTAAGTTCTAGGGGACTGATGACCTTAGATGTTAAGTCCCATAGTGCTCAGAGCCATTTGAACAAAGTAGCTCTTCGTGATATTCATACGAAACATAATTACTAAAGACGAGCATATAATTCTTTTCCCATTAAGTACCTAACTATAGACATTGGTAAACGTTTTCTTTGAACGCGATGTCAGTCAAATTGTAAATTTTTCACATCCAATAACATTCCTGTTTTGGAAAACATATATTTCTCTTTAATTGATGCCTTAATCACCATCGTATTTTGCAGAAAGGACAACTGTATTCTTCTAATGACAGAACTTTTTGTTTAGGTATCAGAAGTACAGACAATAACACCCACTGCTAGAACGGTTCGGTTTCTAGGCGGACTATTGTGTGTTTCAAACTACAATACAGTTTGTTTCTAGATGTTACCACAGATACCCTCCCGCATATCCATTGCTGAAAGCCTGCAATTACCTCAGAAAGAGGAGAAACATAGCAAAATGACACGAAGGCAAAAGAATGAAAAATTAAATGCATTGGAAGTGTGACGAGTCGGCGAAAGGCAGATGTAGATCGTGACGTGGAACATGAGGTAAACAAATTCATCATTTCACTACGAAATAAAATGAAAATATTATCATAAGAGATATAGTACAAAGTGTTACAAGTGGTTTCAAAATATTAAAAAAGTACGTACTTTTTGTTATATGATTGTAGAAGTTTATGAATACATAATGACGGGGATGAATTCACGTCACGTCCTGCAAAACAGGTTTTCGAAACTGAGTCAATTTGAGTAGTTATTTACTATTATGCAATTGGGTTGACGATTCTGTTTTTCTGCACATAATCACATTAGTGCTGAGAGCAACGTTCTTGAACATAATCGCTGCCCACACTCCAAAAACAAGTACTTTTAGCTTTTGTGGCTTTGAAGTAAGCAAAATCCCCCACCTCCGAACTCCCATGTGTAACACATCCTTTTCACACATCGTAATGATTATGACGTCATATCTCCTGATTTATGTGTCGTAATATGGCATAATTTTTCAGGTGCATTCAGTAGCATGTATGGATACTGTATGCCAAAATATGTAGTTAATGGAGTTGGTAGTAAAGAAATAATAAATTAGAACATCGTGTCTGATGCCGAGCTTTACTTTTTGATCAACGAAAATGTAGTAACAGATAAACTTTTTTCCTGGGGGTGCCAGCGAGAAAAAGTGTCGGAAAGGTTTAAAATTATGTGTTTGTTGGAAGTCTCAAAATGCTCTCATTCTCAAATATTGAATGAATAAAGTCTGGATAATTTACAAACATGAGTGACACTTCCTCAACAGATACACATTCTTTCTAGCAATGATACTTGACTTACTGGTTAAGTCTTTAATGTAAGAATGTTCCTCTTAATGAGTAGATTATGACAGAATTTTAAATTGTTAAATTCCACCAATAATTTTGTAAAACGCTGAAAAAATCACTTTTTCCTTCCCCCTGGAAGCTGTTAGACAGACAACCAGCAAGCTTGTGACTAGACGACCGTTTAAGCTGTTTAGTGGTACAGGCTGTTTAAAGGACGTAATTTCACGCTGATGGCTTTGTGTGTGTACAAAGTATGTTGACTTACGTTGTACAGCCACAGGTGTATTTCAACCTACATGTGAACAGCACAAGTTTAGTCATTACGTTACTTGTCCCAGTGATCACAGCTGTTGTCTCCTTTGATACAATGATATTATTATCTCTAATTTACATTCTCGTAGTGACGTGGCATCAAATATTTCTGAACGTTGGCCATGGTGTAACACCAAAACTGTAACAGCAGAATAAAAAACATCTACAGTCATAAAGGATTATGACGTCTTTATGACCTATAACACGAGAAATAATAGTAAGTAATTGTCCTGAGAAGACCTGTTTCAGTCCAGCGGATGTTGTCTTTCACTTTCAGCAAAAGGTATGGGAAGAGGAGACTATTTCGTAAAGCGACTGGCCTCTTCCCCCCTCCCTCTCTCCCCCCCCCCCTCCCTCCAGCCACCGCCATGCTGTAAAATCTTCAAGCTTATTGAATTTCAGGAGATTTAATGATATCTTATTTGACGATAGCAGTACTCCCGCTATCCACGTTAATAATGGTGGTTTCCCCAGTGGATTACATAATGTGGGTGTCGTCAGATTTCCGCTCACTCGCAGAGCCAGCACTTATCAGCATCGAGTCCAGTGCCAATTGCGTCCCCAGACCACCGACCCCGATTTCCAACAAACAAACTGTGACGCGACCGCCATCAAAGAGTCCTGTCTGTCTGCCGCAATATCCACAAGTGTGAGAGTCTTTGTTCTTTGTCGGACTTGGATTATACACAAGGAAAAAGCATTATTTATGTCTACATCTACATGATTGTGATTGCTAGATGTAATCCGTTAAATTTCGTTTACACAATAAATCACACAAATTTAAACGCTGTTAGTTCAGTTAAATACCTATGGATTATAATTACGAACAACTTTTATTGGAATGATCGTGTAGAAAATGTTGTGGACAAGGCGAATCAAAGACTACGTTTCATTGGCATGATACTTAGAAGATGCAACAAATCTTCTGCAGAGTCAGCCCTCACTGCGCTTCTCAGTCCTTTTCTAGAGTGTTGCTGCTTGGTATGGGGTCCTTACGAGATAGGATTGACGGAGGACATCGAAAAACCTCAAGGAAGGACAGATCGTTTTGTAATATCGCGTAATAGGTGAGCGAGTGTCATGGACATGATAAACGAGTTCGAGTGGCAATCATTAAAACAAAAGCGTTTCTCGTTGCGATGAGAACTTTTCACACGTTTCGATTACCAACTTTCCTTCCCGAATGTCAATATTTTTGTTTACATACACGTACTTAAGGAGAAAGGAACGTCGTAATAAAAGAAGAGAAATCAGAGCCCGCAAGAAAAGATTTAAGTGTTCGATTTTTCCATGTGATATTCGAGAGTGGAACGGTAGAAAAATTGCCTGAAGTCGGTTGGATGAATCTACTGCCGGGCACTCAAGTGTGAACTCCGGAGTGGTCATGTAGATGTAGGCATTTTCTCCAAGCAACTGTACAATGAATTGTGGTTCTTCCAAACAATTGTAGCAATTTTTTGGCCTATTCCATTTGGATATTGAACAAAGAACGCAGACTGTCTTCGTAAGTCCACAAATCTCTCTTCTGTTATTCTCATGATGCCTATACCAGATGTAGGTGGTGGAACCACAACTGTCGGACGTCGTTCTTCGAGTACTCTAGCAGTACCCTGAATTCACGCATCGGAGCTTTTGAAAGAACTTCGTCGTACTTTTTCTCAAAGAATTCCATAAGAGCTCCTGTGTTACACATTGTTATGATTCTAGTAGCTCTCTGAACTCGTACTGTGTTCTTTGTCCTCCGTATTGGGTGTAATTGTTATGTACAAATTTTCACGACAAAAGATGCATGGGTAATAAGGTTGAAATAGTAAAAAGACTAATAAAAACTGAAATGTATTTTTCTTGTTATCATTACACCATGGACAGGTGTAAAACAAAGCATAGGGCTGCACATAGAGAGACGATGAATGAAACGCGCTTGGCTGTTAAGACAGCAAGGCGCGAAGCCTTCAGTGATTACCGTAGCAGAATATTGTCGAATGATCTTGCACAAAACAGAAAGAAATTCTGGTTGTGGATAAACGCTGTTAGTCCCACTAAATTTAGTGTCCAGTAATCACTGACGTGACAGGAATTGAAACTGAGTGTAGCAAAACAAAAGGAGAAATTTTTAACTCCATTTTCAAATGTTCCTTTACAAAGGAAAACTCAGGAGTGTAGCACTGGAAAGATGAGTGAAATAGATATTATTGTCAGTGGCGTTGGAAAGCAGCTGAAGTGGTTAAAACCACTCAAAGTTCCAGGTTCGGATGACATCCCTATCAGATTCTATACACTCCATTTGCGGCGAGTTAGTCCCTCTTTTAACTATAATCTTCGGTAGATGCCTCGAAAGAAAAATCGTACCCAGTATTTGGAAGAAAGCACATGTTCCACTCGTCTGCAACAAGTTTAGCAGAATTGACCCACAAAACTATGGTCCAATATCCTTGACATCCATTTGTTGTAGAATCTTAGAATATATTCTAAGCTCGAAAGTAATGAGTTATCTCGAACAAAATGACCTCCTCCACGCTATTCAGCAAAGTTTCCCGAAATATGGGTCATGTGAAACCGAACTCAGACTTTTCTTATGTGACATACTGAAAACCACACATCAAAGCAGACAGGCAGATGCAGCATTCTCCGACTTGCAAACGGCATTAGACTCGGTATCACATCTACGCTTATACCAAATTAAAATCACCAAATCTGTGAATGGATTGAGGATTTTGTAGTAAGAGGGACGCACCCAGTTATTTTGAATGAAGAATCTTAGACAGAGGTAGAAGTAACTTCAGTAGTGCCCCAGGGAGGTGTGTTAGCATCTATGCTGTTCATGTTGTATATTATTGAACTTGCGGACAATATTGATAGTACCATCAGATTTTTCGCAAAGGTGCAGTTATGTATAATGAAGTGGTGTCTGAAAGAAACTGTGCAAATATTCAGTCATGATAAGATCGCAATGTGGTGCAAATATTGGCTTTAAATGGTCAGAAATGTAAAATTGTGCACCTCATAAAATGAAAAAAACATAGTGTCCTATGACTGTAATATCAGTCATTCACATAAGGAATATCTCAAATCATGCAAATATCTGTGTGTAACAGTTTTTAGGGATATGAAAAGGAACGATGACAAAGGGTTAATCGTTGACGAAGCACGTGGCAGACTGCGATTCCATGGTAGCATACTAGGGCAAAGCGATCAGTTTACAAAGGAGTGTCTCTCGTATCTCTCGTGCGATCCAACCTAGAGTCTTGCTTAACTGTGTGGGATCCATGCCAAAGAGGACTGACAGCGGATATTGGACTTATATAGAGAAAGGCAGCACGAATGGTCACAGGTTTGTTTGACCTGCGGGAGAGTGTCACTGAGATGTTTAAAGAACTGAACTGGCTGAACTGGCAGATTCTTGAAGGCAGACGTAAACTACCCCGAGAAGGCCTACTTACAAAGTTTGAAGAACCGATTTTAAATGATGACTCAAGGAATGCATTACAACCGCCTACATATCGCTCCCATACGAGTCATGAACAGGAGATTGGATTAATTATAGCACGCCCAGAGGCATTTAAACAGTAATTCTTCCATCGCCCCGTAAGTGAATTGAGGAGAAGAGAGCCCTAATAACTGATACAATGCGATATACTCTCTGCAAGCACTTCACAGGGATTTTCAGAGTATGAATGTAGACGTAGAAACAAAATGTGAAAGGTAAGTTTCTTAACGGCTGCCAACTGTATCAGTAACGAAAAAAATTAGCTAATGTGAATTCTGCCCTTCAGCTAGTGACACATAACACAAAATAATTCATTTGGAAAGTTAATTCTCTTACTTAAATGGTCGTTTACTTCATTCGCCAAATTCTCCGTCTACAGAGTAGCGCCTGGGAAGCGGGCTGCCCGCTCAGTATGTTTCCCGAGCGGGTAGCAAACTAATGTTTCGTACAGGCGACAGGAAATGCCGGATTTTAAGTCATCTCTAGAGTCCAGACCCTGAGAAAGGTGACAGTCGTGTCAGATAGAGCTCGGCCCGCACTGAGACATACGTCACTATTGACTTCTCTCTCTTCCCGTGTTCCGAAACACTTTATAAATTTTGTAATTCCCTATGTTACACGAGTGAAAATATGAAGTACAGAACGGTGAGTTTTGTTGAAAAAGTAGCGTAGACTGTCGTTCTGTATACTACTGTGTACGATAAATTGAGTGGCAATAGCCAAGCAGACGTCACGAAGGTAAAACTAATAATTCAGAAAGCATTCCGAACGATGCCGGAAATAATATGGCTATGTGGAGCGTACAGTCTCTTTACCAGCTATATCCGATGACTGTGTAATAAATTCGTGCATTTAACTGATGCCGGAACTGGAAGCTAGTCGAAACTGACCTTTTTTAATTACGTAAGAAGTTGTCAACGGCCGTGCTGATGTGAAGGCACCGGTTGCCGTCAGATCACAAAGCTAAGCACCATCGGCCGTGGTTGACACTTGGATGGATGACCACCCTGGCCACCGTGTGTTGTTGACCTACCGGGGTGCACCCAGCTTCATAATGACAGCTGAGGAGCTACTTGATCGAATAGTAGCGGCTCCAGATTATCAAAACTGGTAACGACCGGTTGAGCGGTGCGCTGATCCCCAGCCCCTCCAAAACCGCATCCGGTGACGTCGTGTCTAGGATGACACGGCGGTCGGCCGGTAACGCTGAGCCTACCGGGGCCTCTTCGGACGGAGTTTTTTTTTTAGGTAAGAAATTACCACAACATACAAAGGAAGTACCAACACGAATTTGTGCCGCTTGGTAGCATCAGTGAAATAGACGGCAGAGGAGAGCCAGAAATTTCAATATTTAGATTCCTTTTTACTCGTATATTGAAATATCCTGACCCATAAAATTAGGTATGGATCCAGGATCCGGACCTTGACTTCTGCGTGCGACGCTCTTAACGAGTCTGCTATGCCGGTTCTGCAGATAGCTCTGCGCTATTTCCCAAACATGGGAGAAGAACCTCACTTGCTTATCATGCTGGACTAGTGCTCCTGAAAGTAAATTGTGGTGAATGTCACGAATCGTTCGTGGATAGCTCTGCCGTTAAGAGAACTGCCGGCAAAAAAGGCAACCGCTGGTCTCTGCCGTTGTGGCAGGAGTGCTCTGGAGAAAGCGGACTGCAGAACAGAGTGTAGCTCACGGCAGCCATTACGTCCACACTTAGCACTGTTCTTTTCTCACCAGAAAAAAAACATGCTCCAAGAGGCTGGTACAAATTAACGCTGTTACGAGAAAGGCATGCTACTCACCGGTGTCCTTCCTGGGTCAGCTAGGATACACGTCTTCTTGCTTTCTTTCAGCGTGTTCAGTTCGTAGTTGATGGTTACCTCTACGTCATGGGAAACTGCACAAAGCCATGTACATGTTATAAAATTTGGCTTCGTAAACTACAAAGTATTATTCATTTTTTTAATCATGAGTCTTCTGACTGGTTTGATGCGGCCCGCCACCAATTCGTCTCCTTTGCCAACCTCTTAATTTCATCTACACCTACGTCATATTCCGTGAGCCACTTAATGGTGTGTGATGGAGGGTACTTTTCGTACCACTGAGTCCTCCAGACCCACTCGCGAATAACGCGCGGGAAGAATAATTGTCAGTAAGCCTCTATATGGGCTAATTTCCCGAATTTTCTCCTCGTAGTCGTTATGGGAGATATATGTGGGGCGGGGGAGTGATATGTTATCTGATTCTTCCCGCAACGTGATCTCTAGAAATTTCAATCTCTCTTGTAACGCCTACCAATGGAGTTTGTTGAGCATTACCGTAATGCTCTCGCGCCCGCTAAACGATCCGTGGCGAAACGCGCAGCTCTTCGTTGGATCTTCTCTATCTCTTCTATCAGTCTGGTACGGATCCCAGATGGATGAAAAATACTCAAGAATCGCTCGAACGAGCGCCTTATGAGCCTCTTCCTTCATGGATGAGTTATACTTCCTTAACATCCAATCTGTGACTCTGAATCTGGCATCTGCTTTTCCCACTATTTATTTTATCTCGTCATTCCACTTAAGGTCACTCTGGGTAGTTACTCCGGCATTTTACGGTAAACGATGTTTTCAGCGGTTTGTCATCAGTAGTATAGCTGTGAGGCAGTGGCTTTCTTTTCCTGTGTATGCGCAATATGTTACATTTATTTTCGCTCAGTATCAACTGCCAGTGCCTGCACCATTCGTCAATTCTCTGGAGGTCATTCTGTCGATCCTTACTATCTTCTGGCGTTGCTACTTTTTTATAGAGAACCACATCATCTACGAACAGTCTTAAAAAGCTTCCTCAATTATTTGTTATATGTAACGCAATGTGTGTCTTCCAGTACAGTTCCAAGTACCTGGAAGTTATTCTCTGTAAGCTTAAGTCATGTCCTATCCTCTTGTCCGTTCTTCTTGTCAGTGTTTTCTGGAAGTTCGTTTCTTCCCTGAGTCTGCTGAGAAATCCCTCATTCCTTACTTTATCTCTTCATCCAAATTTCAACATTGTCTGATAGAGTCATATCCCAAACGTTTCAATTCCATTCCTTTTCGACGCTCTAAATGTACATTCTCAGAAATTTGTTCCTTAGATTAAGACCGACGTTTGATAGTAGGCCAGAAATGCCCTTCGATCTGCTTCTCATGTCCTCCTTGCTTCGTCCGTCGTATAGTAGTTAGCTCCCAAGGTAACAGAATTCCTAAAGTTCATCTACTTGGTGGTCCCCTATTTTGGTGTTTATTATACACCTAATCTCATTGCTACTACTCTCTCTTACTTTCGCCTTTTTTCGATTTACTCTCAGTTCATATTTTGTACTCATTGGACTGTTCATTCCATTCGGTACGTTCTCTAATTCTTCTTCACTTTCACTGACGGGAGCAATGTCATCGGCGAATCTTATCACTGATGCCCTTTCACCTTGTATTTTAATTCCACTCTTGAACCTTTCCTTCACTCCGTCATTGTTTCTTCGACATATAGGGGCGAAAGACTGCCTCTTTGTCTTACATCCTTTTTAATCCGAGCACTTCGTTCTTGTCCTCCATTCTTTTTGTTTCCTCTTGGCTGTTGTACATATTGTATACTACCCGTTTTTACCTATAACTTACTTCCACTTCTGTCATATTTCGAACACCTTGTACTATTTTACATTGTCAAACACTCTTTCCAGCTCGACAGTTCTTACCGTGTAGAAGAACATATCACAAAAAAATATTTATACATTGGCAGGAAGGCCACACTTTACCCCCTCTCCTACACCATTGCCACACAGACTAGCATGACGACCGAGTGAAGGTACGGGATAAGACAAAGAAAGGAAAGAAGACCCGTTGTAAAATAACCGTGACATTAGTAGAAAATACTGTTCAAGCAGTTACTGTTTTTGAAATGCCCTCTTTGATTAAGCATAATTATTTTCGTAAACGAGTGTGTGACGGTGGAGTGCATTCTGATCGCTCCTGTCACCGATAATATTTTAATCTGATTTTAACGCAGAGGACTTTGCCTAGCCACGCCAACTGTTAGTCTGCGACATTCTGTAATAGCTGTATGACTTAAGATTATATACATCAGAAGATGCAACTTAAAAGATGCGAAACCGGCTGTGTGAATCTCTAATCGACTTCAAGAAAAACAGTTATTGCGCACTATTCGACTTTTCATTTAGTTTTATATTTTAACAGTTTTAATACATGAAATTAAATACTTGTGTTAAATGTATGAATCCTCAGTCAGTTCTGTTAAGTTATTTCCGTGTCTGCGCTTACTGTGAGAGTCCTCCATAAGCCAACAACCTGAAAATGCCTTAACATTTGTCGCCATACATACCGTTTTACCATTTTTGTATCCTTGTAGCCTTACGGAACCACATCCAATTTGCCTTGGAACTGACAACAACTTTCTCTTGCAAAGAAAGCAGATACTTGCAGCTTCTTTCTCAATAAGGGAAATACCGCCTTGCAAATATTAAAAAATGATGCGTATCTTCTGAGAGATTTAAAGTGCACGGCTACAAAATTATGGCAACATCCACTCTATAAATATGTTGTTAACACGATTCCAAAAATAACGGGATAGGAACTAATGACTGACAATATTTGTGATGCATAATGTTACGGCGGCACTAAAGTGTGCTTTGACACTGCCAACTACGCTTAAGTGATTGGTTATCTTGTCTCTCATCCAGACGACATGTTCCGTGAATCTCACCAACAAGCAGAATAATTAGCTACGAAGAACGAGAACTGCCTCCCAGTAACAGCTTCCATAGACTTTATACCAATCCTGTGCTTAAAAACGATATACATTAAAATAAATCTTTTTTTAAATTTAGGTTTCACTGGCGATTATTTATTACAAATTATATTAATTTGCCATCTAGGCCTATTTATTATCAAATACTAATATATTTATCCATTCTCCACAGTGGCAGACCTCAGCCATTTTGAAGAGGCCATCTGTAAACAAAAAAGTCGTACACCACGTGTATATCTAGGAGTTTCTCTCCATGGCCTAACTACCTAAGTAAGTATATAACTTGAAGTTTTTTGCAATTCTTATTTTTTATCGTTATTTCATTCCTAAAGGGTAGGCTGAGAATGGGGTCTTGACCGCAGAATGTAACTGTTCTTCAACCCAACAGTTTAAATTCAGTATGTTTAAAAACAAACATTAAAAGATGAAAACCATTCAAATCATATTATTAAAACAGATTCTCTTGATGCGATGATTTGCAAAGTGAACGGTGCGGCGTTGATGTACTGGATTTCGATGTTAATGCATATATTTGGTTCAAATGGCTCTGAGCACTATGGGACTTAACTTCTGAGGTCATCAGTCCCCTAGAACTTAGAACTACTTAAACCTAACTGACCTAAGGACATCACACACATCCATACCCGAGGCAGGATTCGAACCTGCGACCGCAGCGGTCGCGCGGTTCCAGACTGTAGCGCCTAGAACCACTCGGCCACTCCGGCCGGCCATATGTTTGGTAATAGTCTTGTAATAGTCATACTCGCATAAACATTTATATCAGCATCAAATAAAAGCGAGGTATAGTGCTAGCCAGTACGTAAAATTTATAGGACCACGCGATGGATCCCAGTCATAAAATACTCTCACGTAAATCCACTCAGTACTTGTTCAAAAATCATGCTGATCTCTCACTGACCTATGAACCTGGCACCAAAATTAGAAAGAATCAGACGCGGGCCCGATGAAAATATGTACAAATAATTTAATAAAACGTGTAATCGCGTGAGGTTTTAGATAAACCCTTAATATTTAAATCAAAATCCGACTCACCCCTCCTCGCAACGAACTTAGGTGCAGCATTTTAGTCATTGCATCACTTCAATGACACTCGAGTTAAGGCTGTGAAATAATTTCGTTTTTATTTTTACTCTTTCCATTCAATAAACGAGGCCGAACATAAGAGAATAAGGGTTTTAGGACTACATTCAATAAACAGAATTAAAGTACTTACTGAACATCAAAAAAAGGGTCATTAGCTTTGGAAACACATACAGCATGTGTTCTTAAACTATATGCACAAATTACGTGCGATATCGGAGTAATGTTGAATAATTCCCACTCCAGATAAAATACTTTATCAGTATTACCATGTCTGCTGCATATGCGTTTGCCTCTGCTTCTTTCCATCAGCCTTCCTTAGAAATTAATTGGTTGCCCGAAACACGCTTGCTACTGAGTGGCGCTTGAAGGAAAAACTGCTTAAAGTGCACGCCGTAGGACAAACAAGTTTCCTTCACACTGAGAGCGCCCGAGAAGCGTTTCATTAACCTGTGTTTAGTCGCAGAGTGCTTTCGATTCAGCCGTCCGCCCTCACGTCGTTCGTGAGCCGCCACACAGATGGCAGCAGGCGGCGCCGCGACAAGCCCGCGCCCTGCGCCACGCGGCCGAACTACCTGGCGCAGCTTGTTGTCGCGCGTAATTACGGCCGATTTCAGCCGGGAGTAATGAGAGGAATTGTTTCCGTCAGCGACGGCGGCACGGTTCGTCTTGGAGCTCGAGGAGGATAAAAAGCAATTCTGCATTCCGCCATCGTGTTCTCTGCATTCACGGGACGATAAAATGTCTGTTTAGCAGGTTTTTTAAAAAAAGTCTGTTGTTACAGTCGGGCGGGGAAAACAATGCACATTCTCTGCCTGTTACTTTCTCTTTCAGCTAACATCCAGTAAGTGGGCTACTCTTCTGGAATCATAGCTGAAATTTTGATGGCAACAACAGTAGCTCTCTCTAGAACTAGAGGCAGTACAGATTGTACAATATAATTTCAACTACTTAAAAACACATGTTTTCTCGTCAATTTACAAGCATATTTCAGCATTATTATTGTCAGCAGAAAAAAGGAGCTGTTGTCAATATCCGAGATATATTTAAGTTATATGCTTCTGTCATTGTATATGCAGAAGGTGTGTGTGTGTGTGTGTGTGTGTGTGTGTGTGTTTGGAGCTTACGAGCGCTCAAGTCGAGGTTATCAGCACCCATCCACAAGGAGAACAGAATTTAAAGGTGAAAAGAAATAATGAAAATTAACGGAATCGAGACGTAATCTTCAATTAAAAGATGAAGCTATGACATAAACTTTGTCATGGACCCTTAATTTTTTGGAATCGCCAAACAAAAGGGGCATGACAATGCTGCTGTATGTTCATCTCTCGCTGAATTGTCTTTTCCGGTTTATGTTGGGCAACAAAATGCTATACACGTGTACGAGATTGTGTAAACATTCAATTAAACATAGTGCAGCAGCGAATGAGAAAATCTTAACCGACAGTCCACAGCTTAAATGTAAATACTATTTGTGTACTTCATGTAAGTACTGTTTGTTTTACGCTAGTTTACATTAATGTAAACTTTTATTAGATTAGACATTTAATCTGACAATTCATTTTAGGTAATTACCTTACCTTCTGATGAAGTCACCTTTAGAGGTGACGAAACCTGGGCAAGGTATATAGAAAACCTATGCAACCGGTTGGCAGATTTTTTACCTATTTTTCAAATTTGTGTATACGGTTGCTGCAAACGTCAGCCATGTTCAAAGTTGTATTCTGATAACTTATTTACACGATATCAGAATATAAATAAAACTACAAGTTGGTTGCCCGTACATAACGTTTAAGTAGTAATTTAGAGGCAGGATAAATTTCATTTAAACTGGAACGAGATTTCCACTCTGCAACGGAGTGTGCGCTAATATGAAACTTCCTGGCAGATTAAAACTGTGTGCTGGACCGAGACTCGAACTCGGGACCTTTGCCTTTCGCGGGCAAGTGCTCTACCAACTGAGCTACCCAAGCACGACTCACGCCCCGTCCTCACAGCTTTACTTCTGTCAGTACCTCGTCGCCTACCTTCCAAACTTAACAGAAGCTCTCCTGCGAACCTTGCAGAACTAGCACTCCTGATAGAAAGGATATTGCGGAGACATGGCTTAGCCACAGCCTGGGGGTCCCGAGTTCGAGTCTCGGTCCGGCACACAGTTTTAATCTTCCAGGAAGTTTCATTTGAACTCTTTATCCTGACTTTTATACAGTATGTGCAAAAACATACACAGGTGCTTAGGCAAGGCTGTTTCGCCTTACATCCCCCCTAAATAAAAGTATTTCTTTGCGTGGTTGTTATAGCTAAAATTTCGCTACTGTAGCCAGTTTAGATGGAAAACTGTTGACAGTATGGGTACCCAATTTCATAGGAATGGTGTTCAGACGGTGGGCTGCAGGATTTGCGTCTTAGTGTCATGACTTGCCGTTGGGCGCCGGTGCTGATACGGTGACGTAGGGTTCAAACACAAGCACCAGTGTGCATTACAGCTGCAGTAAACAAAATGAGCAGGGTTTTACCGATAGAGCTATTTTATCAAAACAAGAGCAACACCGCTGCTATTCGCAAGTATCAATGCATAAAGGAATACGGAGATGTGGTCTTCCTGCACCGGGGTTGATGAACATTATTCGGAAGTTCGAATTAACTGGAGATTTGGGAATTGCTCCTGGGAGAGACCGATGGCCAATTGCGCCACATATTGGAGAAGTTACGCTTGCTATGGATGAAAATGCTGTACGCAACGTGCGATCTTCAAGCACTGTGCTAGCTGTGTCACGACAGCTGAACATTTCACAGTCCTTAATTCGAAAAGAGTAGCGAACAATTCTCAAATGGTTCCAGGCTGTAGTGGATGCAAGTTGATCGTCACACTGAGTAATCTCTGTAACATGAAAAATGGGTGTCAAACGAGTAAACAGATCAATAATTCGAGGTTACCCGACGAGCGATGAAAATATGCATTTGGGGCACAATGAGAACAAGAGAGGCACAAGCAACGCTTGGGAAAAAAGTCAAAAGGATACGATAGTGACTGTTATAAAGAAAACTTGGAGATGGGTTGGGTATATAGAGAGACGAAATGATTAGAGATAGACGAAGGAGATCGGGCGTTGTATGCGTTAGAGGTAAAGGACGACGTAGTGGAAAATCGACAAACTACATAAAGAAATGAGCAGGACAACTTCGGAAGCGAAAACTGGAAAAGTATGTTGAAATTTGGAATGAGCCTGTATCGAACAATAGATGGTACTGTAACTGGCTGATGATACAAAAGGCCAAAATATTTAAAGTACCATCTCGAAAAAATAAACGTAGGCTTACATGATTAATTTTTTGTTTGTGTGCATGTAAATGTCTGATGCCCTGGTATACAATTAAACGGTACAGTAGTTTCCGCTCTATAAGCAGCAAGTTTCGCTGCTCGCTCGCACCGGGAAATACAAACAGAGGCGGCTCCCCCGCCAATTTTATTGCACGACGCGGCAGGACGCGGGTGCAACAGAACCCATGTGGACGGGTGGAAAGAAAGGTGTCAGGCTTCATAATACGTATTTATATGTCTCGTCTATTATGCATTTCTTAACGTGAATGTGAATCTGCATATGAACTTTCCTAATCCTCCTCACACCTTTCCGTAAAGCGTGGCCTAATCTTAGTTGGGAAGTAGCTCTGTAGTATAGTAGTGCCAACCTCACTCCTGGGTAGGGGGATCAGAGAGACAGCACAGGCAGTGGTTCGACCATCCCCTCCACCGGGGCCCAGGAAAACCTCTGGGTGCCCGCCATATTCTGGGTGTGTTACAGAAGACGGGTAAGTGAGCAGACGTGCCCTCAGTGCGTCTGTCTCAATGTTCACGCATGGAAGAGAGGTATTTGAATATTTGTACTAATTCTTTTATTTCCAGCTTCGGACTGTGTAAGGAAATGAATGTGCTCGTTTAATTTCGGAAATTTGACCCCCTGTGTTAATGCATCTGGTCCCCAGTTTGCCTGTTATCCTCCTCACATAGTGAATGTCCTATGTAAAATAGTGGGAGACTTTGGTGGTATGCATTTGGCCAACGCAATTCCGTCTTACCCGTAGAAATGTGCGTGCAGATTAGTATACAATATACCCGAGCTATAAGTTGTAAAATTGTAATATCTGTACACTGGAACAATTGCTGCAATCGCTGTAAAGTCGAGTGGTAATGTTTAAAATAAATAGGTAATCAATTGCGATCAATCTTTAACATACCTAAAAAATCAAAAAGAAGTCAAATTAAAGGAATTCATTTAAAATAAAAGATATAGAATGCAGGGAACCACACTTCAGCGTGTGAGCCCTCCAGCCCCTTGCTTAGTATCGTACAGAAAGGGCACGCTCTCTAGGTAGCGCTCTCAAGCTCCCCTCCCCAGTCAACCGTTGCGCAATTTTCATTCAGGGCTTGACGACATCAGCTTTCGTCTGGCGTTCCTAGGCAAGGAGGTTTGACGGTAATCTTTCAACTAAATAAACCGCAAGCCACAGCACGGCACCGTGGCGTTAGAAAAGCCCAAACAAAATGACGCGCACCATTGCTGTTTTATCAATAGGCACCGCCATTCTTTTGGCACCTCTAGCGTCGTGATGCGGTGCTGTGGCGTGGGGTTTACCATGTGCTCCAGAGCCTCAGTCATTTATCTGCATACAAACAAAACAATTGTTACGTAAGTGTATTTCCTCGTGGTGATGACTAAAACTCTATGACAACGCACAGCATCGTATGTGGGCTGCACGTCTGTTGCTGGAGAACTGGTGCCACTGTGACTGGGAGAAGACGGCAGCATCGCCCGTGGAGACGCGGCAGAGGCGTCGGTATTGACCTTGCAGCGGTGGCGGTGCGTAGCCACGCACGCGGCACGCACCACGCGGCATCGATCCGGCTCGTAGTACGCACGCCACGCCACGCCACGCTGCCTCCCCGCCGCACGCAACGAACGCAGCGCGCCGGCGTACGACTTCCCTTCCCCTGCGGCGGCGGCAGCGGCAACCCGCCACGCACTCCGCCATCCTCTGTCACCGCTCCTCGCTGCCCAATAGCGTACCAGAACGTGGCCAGTTGGAGTCCGCTCACCGTTACGATTGCGCAATACTCACTCTAGGCACCACCATGAACTTCCTACTACTTCCGCATTCACGTTCTCACTATAAAGCACCAATGACATTTCTGAATAAATGCTCCACGGAGTTCTTGCCGCGTCACATTTGCACTCAATCTCAAGCATTCGTCGTCAGGAGATTTCAGATAGCCGTTACGTACTTCGTTTCACTGGCCCAATTATGTCGCAAAATCAAGGATCATCCATATGCTACCAGAAATTATGTCGATGTTTGTGACAAAACAACGTTGGAGGCGATACTGATTTTTGGTAGAATAAGGAACTACAGTCTTCAGTCACAGTCGTGTTCTAATTTCCATGCACGATGCATTTCGAGCCCTGGCAGCTCATCTTCAGATGTTTTCACAGTTACATCAATTTTTTCTCCAGATTTACGTTAATTCTGGTCCCGGTAAGATTACAATGGTATATTACAAAGTGACATATTGTGAAGATAATTTCACGAAGCGAAGAAAAATCGAAAAGTTTCTTACTGTTTACAGTAGTGGATACATTGTTTTGATGTACATTATGAATACTGTATCCACTGTATGAATACTACATCCACAACTGGAAAAAGTTATTTTTCAATTTTAGTTTTATAAACTAACTTATATCCATTAATTTCAAGCACCCCCTTTGGCCAGCCAAATGTTGGAACTGTAGTGTGTAGGTGTCACTACGTAATATACCATTGTAATGTTACCAGGACCAGAATTAATCTAAATTTGAACTGAAAATGAAATCTGCATTGAAATTAAATCACGATTGTGACTGAAGGCAGTTGTTCTTTACTTTACGAAAGTAACGCAGTCACGTCAACTATGGATAAAATTAATTAAAGAATAATTGTCCGTTGTAGGCTGTATTGTGCTTTATTAAAATCTTGCTATTAGGTAATTTCGGCCGTGAGCCATTATGAAGCACATTTTCTACGTCGTGTATTACATATAGTGCTCATCACATTCTTTTATGTCACATACATAAAACTACAAGTCGTACTCAAAGGTAACATGCTCTAAGTGCTGCTGCCTGACAACTTGTCATAGCAAATGTGCTTGATAATGGCTCACGGCGAAAATTAGCTAATATCAAGATTTTAATAAAGCACAATACAGCCTACAACGGACAATGTATTCGTTTATGAAACACTTAAGAGGCTGTGGATCCCCACGGAAGCAAAATCTTCAAGGATAAAATTAAGACATTGATTTTGTTACATGGTGCTTTGTTTCTGTGTTGCCTTTCCAATCTGATGATGATGACGGAAGAACTAGTCGAAAGCTTAAGACTGAGTGTAAATCAGACGCCGCAAGAGCTCTGTGAAGTGTTTAACCGAGAATGTCGCAGCGAAAAATTACATTGTCAGTGACATTTTTGTTAATACAAGGGTCTTTTTGTGTCATACTGCCTGGAGGCGGGATTTTGCCAGTGCGTAAATGCGTAGGCTTCCTCATCCGGTGTAAATCTCATTAAAGTCCTTCTGGGTGTATTTCCGCGTCATTTGATAAAAAAGTACTCAACACGCTAAAAATACTAGAGTAACAGTCTTTTTAACGTTTTAAATATTGCATAAGATGACGCGGCAGCACACCCAGATGGTTTTTAATAACACCTGCGACTAATCGGTTTATTACATTCATCAAATACCTTTACTGTCTCACTAGCCAGCTTTCGAGCCACTGCAGGTTCTTCACCAGGTGGTGGGGATCTACGGGAATTTTATATTATGTATCAAGTGCAGCGAGTAGCTGATATTATGCTGACGTTACGTAACCGTGGAACTCGTAAACATTCCAGTTTAGAAACGTCCAACGAACTAAACGCAGCACATGTGGTAAAAAATTGTGGGGACAGGCTTGGTATCGGTTATTTGTGGTTTTCCTAAACCGATTAAAACGAATGTCGGGATGGTTGAATACATCACGCCCGATTTCCTGCCTCATTCTTGTCCATTCCGCGTCTCTCCGGCACCTGATAACCTCGTTGTCCACCACACGATAAACGCTATTCCGGTTTCCTTATTGGATTAATTCCGTAAATAGCTTTATTTGTATCTCTTCGTAGCTGACAGCCATCCTCTGATTTGATCGTGAAATCGCGTAAGTATTTGGTATTCAACGATAATAGGATTGATTAATGACATCATTGACACTGCTGAAGAGCACAATTGAATCTGGCCATTTTTAACCCCTCCAGGTAGTGCAGCGCTGTGTGAGAGCTCGACTCTGGTGCCATCGATCCGTCGCCACTCCACAAGCGTTTCCCGGTAATCTGTCACAGCATCGTAAACAAAGCCGCTCCCCGGTAAACCGAACAACAATCTCGCTCTCCATAGATAGTGATACAATCAGTGTTCCGCATTCGCGGCGCCGAGTCAGGTAAGAAAGCAGTGAACTCGGATTCGGAAAGAGCAGAATTCAAATCCTCAAGTTTTCCATAGTTACCATAACCCACGATCACTAAGAATGCCGGGATGATTCCTTGAGAAGAAGATTCTTAATTTCCATCTCATTCTACCTGAAACCGAGCTTGAACTGTAGTACTAATGACCTAGTCGTCGACGAGACCTTAAATTGCCATTTTATTCTTTGGAGTCATCATTAGTATTCTGGCTATTAACTTTTTGATTTATCTTACTGTAATTCACTGATGATATATTAAAACTCTGAATCTAAAAAACCTATTTTCTGGCATTGGTGATAATGGAGGCTAATGACTTTTTATATTTAATATCTGTGGGATGATGTGATACGTCTATCACTTCTAGTTTCGCCACGTTTGTAAATGTCTTTGTTTCCTGTAGTTCTTCAATTCAGCTGTTGCCATAGTACTAATTTCTCTTTCTGTTTTTTCTCTTCTTCTTAATTCATTCCCAATCCTGTCAGTTGATCTCTGTGACGACCGGAAGTAAAACCCCTTTCTTCTATACTTATAGAGAAACAATAACAAGAGAAACCTTCCGAGAAATCAACAAAGAAAACCTTTCCAGCAATGCACCCACCTGGGAGACTTGCATCATAATGGTTTTTTCTGTTTCGTCTGTAACGTCTGTGTGTCACGCTTACCGGTATAATTCTGCAAAGCACGGTGCTTTATTTCTCATTCATCCTCATACCAGTACGGCTCGGAACTTCTTCGCACCGGTGACGATGTCTACCATTTCCTCAATGTACAAGTCTCTCCATGTCTGAATTAAAGCTCGAGTTTTCGGAAATACGAATATGTATCATCTTCACTGTTGTAACAGTGAAAAACTCTGAGAAATTTTCAGTTGCCCCTAGCCGGAGGACGTAGCGTGCGATGATCGACAACACCAAAGAAAGGAGGTGGCGGACATCTACAGCGCGGGTGCTAGGCGGGACACGACTTGTACACTGTGAGTATTTTGTACACGCATACTGGTACTTCCGTGAGTAAACTACAGCCTATGGCTACGAACCTGGAGGCTTATAAACATGTTTTTATCCCACGCAACACAAGTTATTTCGGACTATGAGAGAAAAGATTGGGACACTACCAAAAGCGCGACCGTGCGCACTGGAGCTTGTAGCAGGGCAGCGTGGGTTAGTATTGTACAGTGTCGCTGGACTGCCGCGGGCCGCTCTGGACGCAGTTTGTTGTCGGAGAGGCGCGGCCGGCGCGCCTTCACTCCCTCGTAGGCGGTTTGGCAACACGGGCCGACGATCGATGCTCGGAGCCACGTTTCAACTTCTCTCCAGACGACGACAACTACAGGGCAGGACCCAGCCCGGCAGCACCTCATCATCTCACCTAATTGACGTCTCTCTCCCAACACAGATTTAATACGGAAACTATGAAATCTTTTCCGACGGAAGAAAGTTATTCTTGATACCAACTGTGTGATACTGCCATTGTCTGTACTGGAAATTATGGATCCGTGAAGGTTCAATATGGAATTCCTGACCATCTCACTGACATTTTCATATACCTGTATCTAAGAGTCGATTTTCTGTCAAAGAACAGTAGATGGGAATACCTCTTTCCTTAGCATTCCGCCAGGCATCGGACAAGTATGCATTTTGTCACCATTCCTTTTCATATTAGTCGCAGATTTCATAATGAGAAAAACTATGGACAACTCTAACATGGGCATACGTTGTAATGAACAATCTAGTTTTACGGATCTGGATTTTTCTGATGAAACCAAAAAGTTCATTGACTGCTAAGCTGGATGGAATAGCCAGTTGCGTAGGGCTAAAAATAAAGGATAGTAAGACAAGAACAATTTACATATAAAGTGGAAATGAATTTACTCAAATTAGATGGCAGTAGAATGTAGATACTGACCGATTTCCCCATGTCGGCAGCCTTATCTTGAATACCGGGACGTAGACGCAGACTTCAGTAACAGAACTGGGAAAGATGGAGCTTTAGTCCAATAAGTGCGATCCATATGTTAATTAGACTCTGTAAGTACGCCCAAAGCTTCGACTGTATTCTGTCATTCTGCCGATGGATATACATGCATGTGGGACCTGGGAAATGTCGGGAAAATCAGCACACAATCTCGACGTTTTTCTACAACGATGTTTGAGGGGAATTTTGGAGATCATTTATCAGGACCACGTTTCAAATGATGAAATACAGAGAAGAAGTTGTAACGCAGACTGCACAGAATCGTTCCTGGAAGATTACTGAAAGCATACTATAGGCATGAAAAGTTGAAGATTCCCCAAATCTGCACTGTCGTGGAAAGTAATGGACACATACAAAAGCAGAGGAAGATCTCGCGACAACTGAAAACAAACTTTTGCAAAGGATCTTCAGTGGATGGACATGGAATGGGAGGATCTGAAAATCTGGCAGCTAATAGAAAACTGTTGGCCGATATGTTACCTAGCAAAGAAGGAACTAAGTTTAAGTAAGTAAGTAAAAAAGCTGCGGCAGAATGGTTTTTTAATCTTCGTACAAAAAATATGGGCAGAATTTGGAAATGAGGCGCTAATAAAGCGAATTACATAGTTCTAGAAACTCTCACTTCGAAAGGTGTAGATGGCTTGTGAAGAGGACGGTAAATTTCTAGGTCATAAGTAAGGATTAGCAGAAGGTAATTTTAATTTCCTGGTCCCAATGGAATTTTCTCAGCTAACAGACAGAAACTACGGTATTAAGACGTTCTGCTTTGATGAGACACTTCAAATTTTTATATAGGTGCTGCCATGTTCTTTTGTTGAAGTTCTTCGAATATTCCACTTCTCTTATAATGAGTATTATTAACACATTTAAATTGATAATTATAAATGGATTTTTTGATGGTATTGTTGTAGATATTAAGTTCCTTTCCTGTACATATCCTTCTCTTCCTCCCCATTTAACATGATCAGTTATAATGGCATGTCACTCACATTTGTACTCCTTTGTAGATTTTATTATTTAATCCATGACTACGTGACATAAATGAGGGCAAAGAAGGGTCTTGAGAAAAAGTGAATGCGTAATATATCAGTTCGTAGAGGACACTTCTCCACAGCCAGGGCGGATCTTGATAGATGAAAATATCTCTGATGTAACATCAGTATCACATCAAAGTGCCTATCTCGTACAGTACGATGAACATTCCGTGATTTACTTCCTCCGCTAATGTTTCACCACTGACCACGTGGTTCACCTGGAGGCTCAGACAAAAATCGAATTCAAAATCACAGAGACCGAAGTAAGTATCTATGAGACACGGTCAGAAAAATGCTTCGGTCTGAAAAAACAGCAAGGAAGGAAGGTCGGAGGTTAACGTCCGCTCGACCATGTGACCAACTGGAGACAGTAAAGAGAGAAGAATGATATATCTGATCTTCACGTCTGTAGAAAGTCACAGAAGTTCGAGAAATGTTGGTGGAAGCTATTATGATATATTACGTAAGTATGGAACTAATTTCTTGTAGTGTTCTTGGACAAACGATGCACTCGGGAAGTGCCGAATAACATGCATGTATCAGGCAGTACGTATTGATAAGAGGGATTGAGAGATGAGAGTTAGGGAGGAGGGAGCGAACATGAGCAGAAATTTTATGAGACCTGGCCTTAAATTGTCTGAATATCAGTGACGTTACAACCGGTACCACGGCTATATAAGGACCAGGTCAGGAGCCACAGGGCAGTCATTTATAGCTTGACAATGACAGAGGAACCATCGGATCGTACAAGCATCTGAAAGCTCGATATTGAGTGGAAAATGGACTACTCTGGTTTCAAACCTCATTTCAACTCAGAATTGTTAAAAACGGCCTAGCAAATTTAACTGATGTAATGTATTCTTCTCCATTGCCATCTCAAGATTCAACAGAATATGACAACGGACTCAGCAAATTAGAGATATTTTAAGACGTTAAATGAAATTATTTTGTTAGCAATAGGTTCAAAATGATTCAAATGGCTCTGAGCACTATGGGACTTAACTTTTCAGGTCATCAGTCCCCTAGAACTTAGAACTACTTAAACCTAACTAACTTAAGGACATCACACACATCCATGCCCGAGGAAGGATTCGAACCTGCGACCGTAGCGGTAGCGCGGCTCCAGAGTGTAGCGCCTAGAACCGCTCTGAATGTCCGGCCGGCTGTTAGCAGTAGGAAATGATACACTTGTGTCATAGAGAAACTCTGCACATGGTCGTTTTGTTCTACAGTTTCATCACGGTTCGCTAAAACGATGGGCTTCTCAATATCCTGTGGTTCGTGTCCATTCACCTCTGAGTCAACGGAGATCGCACTTGGAGAAAGGACACCTCAAGTGAAAGTCGGCGAGTACTTTTACTTGAGCAAGATGTGGAATACGCCTGCAAGTTCTTCTGTATGCAACACGCAGAACTGCAGAGCTCTGCGGGTTGCCCCTGCGGTAGGGGACGCGACGCACAATCTCTCCTCGCGCGACGACGCACACGAGTACGCGACGACTCGCCTGCCCCTTTCATTTCATTTTTGCCCCACCGCGGAGCAAGCGCCGCCGTAAAGGGAGAGTGTGTGTAAGTAATTATACACGAGGACCTGTGCGTAGGAATGCGTCTGCTAATGCAGGCGGCGGCGGTGGCGTAGGAGAGCGGCGACCGCCCCTGTGCGGGGGCGGCTTTGGGGCAGGACGATGGTGCTCCGGACAAAAAGCGCACAAGTGCTCTCCCTGCACTAGGGCGTTGCCCCATCGCCGTGGCTGGTACGTCACAGGACCCGTCGCACAGCGGGGGGCGCCGGTTGCGTGTGTACTGATTCGTAATGCCGCGCGAATCGCTCAATTGTTCATCCGGTAGCTCCCGAGAGATACGGCCACCGAGCAACCGAATTGCCTAATTAGAAGCAAAGGGATCACGCACCTGCCTGAAAGCGAAGGGGCACTTAATAAACTATGTCGTGCAGCTGCCTCTGTTAATATCTAAAGAGAACCACGTCCCATTTAAAGCAAATTTATTGAGCCTAACACCCGTTCTGTCTCCACTCCCATTTTTCAAGACCGTGCGGTGGCATGCGTAACTCCAATTTGAAAGCACCTAACTTTGACAAATACTTCTTCCTTTGAACGAAACGGATAATTCCTGAAAGAATCACACATATACGCCGACGAAGTATACTGAGAGAATCACAGACTCAAATAAAGACTGTCATAAAGAAAATAAGTTTAAAATATCGCAGATTTTCTGATATGTTGACAATGGAACGAAGGTTCTTAACAACTAAAACCTTGATGATGGAGATGCGATTCCGAGATGTACGCTGGCATTGTAAAAACGCTGCCGTCCATGGTGGCCGAGCGGTTCTAGGCGCTAGAGTCCGGAACCGCGCGACCGCTACGGTCGCAGGTTCGAATCCTGCCTCGGGCATGGATGTGTGTGATGTCCTTAGGTTAGTTAGGTTTAAGTAGTTCTCAGTTCTAGGGGACTGGTGACCTGAGAAGTTAAGTCCCATAGTGCTCAGAGCCATTTTGTAAAAACGCTATTATCAAGTTTTCCAATAAAGACTGTCTTCAAGATTCATTTATCTGTCAGTTTAATTTTCCCCATCAGAGGCGGCTATGTAATACAGTATATGCGCAAGTGAATGATCATGTTTTTAGTGTGTCATTCATTACTTTACTTTTCCCCTATACGTAAATATAATAGATTCTTCTTGAATAATATGCTGTAGCACTCTTCTTTTTGTTGGATTTCAGGAGACAGTGCTACACGAAAGAGTGAATGGCAGTGTTCTTGAACCTGTTAAAAGAAGCGGCGTCAATGGATGTGTACTAGTCATGTAGTGCTAACTCTCATTCGTTTAACATACAGTACGGGTATAATTAAAAACAGGCTGAATGAATATTTTATTTCTTTATTCCGGTAGATACCTTAATCAAGGCCGGCCGGAGTGGCCGACCGGTTAAAGGCGCTACAGTCTGGAACCGCACGACCGCTACGGTCGCAGGTTCGAATCCTGCCTCGGGCATGGATGTGTGTGATGTCCTTAGGTTGGTTAGGTTTAAGTAGTTCTAAGTTCTAGGGGACTTATGACCACAGTAGTTGAGTCCCATAGTGCTCAGAGCCATTTGAACCATTTTTGAACCTTAATCAAGCTGTCGCCGAGCGACGCCTCGAATGTGGTCATCAAATAAAACACAATCAACCCAGTATTGTGGGGCAAAATGTCAAATTTCTGAGACAGCATTATTAACGAGTCTAAGAATTTGGAAAACCTAATAAAGTGAGTCGGAGGTTTAAATTTAGACAATGCTTGCGGTCCGGAACATAGTTTATTAAGATCTAGTCAGCTATCCAATCCACCAGAGCTGGAGAAACACAGAGTGGATGTTCGTTTCAGGGAACAAGACTGCGGGCTCCGAAAAACAAATGACCATCAAGAGGGTGCAACGCGCTCCGGCAGTCGAACTCGTCCATAAATAGTGGCGCGATATCAACGATAGTTCTCAGCCCGGTAAAGAGTGGAGGGAGCAAGTAAACGTAACAACACAGCTCAGAAAACCTTATAACATATAATTTCTCGAACGTATCTCAGCGTAGCTCAGTAGTCAGTGTACATCTACATCTATACATTTATACTCCGCAAGCCACCCAACGGTGTGTGGCGGAGGGCACTTTACGTGCCACTGTCATTACCTCCCTTTCCTGTTCCAGTCGCGTATGGTTCGCGGGAAGAACGACTGTCTGAAAGCCTCTGTGCGCGCTCTAATCTCTCTAATTTTACATTCGTGATCTCCTCGGGAGGTATAAGTAGGGGGAAGCAATATATTCGATACCTCATCCAGAAACGCACCCTCCCGAAACCTGGCGAGCAAGCTACACCGCGATGCAGAGCGCCTCTCTTGCAGAGTCCGCCACTTGAGTTTGTTAAACATCTCCGTAACGCTATCACGGTTACCAAATAACCCTGTGACGAAACGCGCCGCTCTTCTTTGAATCTTCTCTATCTCCTCCGTCAACCCGATCTGGTACGGATCCCACACTGAATGGCTTGCGGAGGAACCGGTTTTAACTCCCAATAACAGCCGGGATTTTTTCGTGACGCCAATTGAGGAGCTATTTGATCGAGTAGTAGCAGCTCCAGGCAACGAAAACAGAACGGGCGGGAGCGTGAAACGCTGATCCCATGCCCCTCCGTACCGCATCCAATGACGCCATTGGTGGAGGATGACACGGCGGTTAGGTCGGTTACGATGGGTCTCTCTCTCTCTCTCTCTCTCTCTCTCTCTCTCTCTCTCTCTCTCCCTCCCCCCATCCCCCAGAGCCTGTGAAATAAGTTTACATATACGTTTACCTCTGTTCTAGCCCAATTCCCTATCCTGGTCGTAAGGGACAGTTTTCGGTTGCAGGTTCAAATGGTTCTAAGCACTATGGGACTTAACATCTGAGGTCATCAGGACTTAGAACTACGTAAACCTAACTAACCTAAGGACATGACACACATCCATGCCCGAGGCAGGATTCGAACCTGTGACCGTAGCAGCCGCGCGGTTCCGGACTGAAGCGCCTAGAACCGCTCGGCCACCGCGGCCGGCTCGGTTGCAGGGGTGGGAGATTTTTGTTCTGTCCGAAGATGATAGGCCTCTGTTGCTCTAATCCTCCTAATCTGGTGGTGGACGAAGGCTGAAAATCGTTCAAATGTGTGTGAAATCTTATGGGACTTAACTGCTAAGGCTGTTGATATGCTTTCCGGGATGTGAGGTCGTGGTCCAAGAACTTTTCTGCTCCTTACGTTTCGTCCAGGACTGCGCTGGACTTCCTCAGAGGCGCTGCTCCGCTGAGTCTTGCCGACTGCTAAGGTCATCAGTCCCTAAGCTTACACACTACTTAACCTAAATTATCCTAAGGACAAACACACACACCCATGCCCGAGGGAGGACTCGAACCTCCACCGGGACCAGCGGCACAGGCCTTGACTGCAGCGCCTAGACCGCTCGGACGAAGGCGAGATAATTTCTCATGACGGCCCGTGTTTGGCAACGTTCTCTGCAGTTAAATTTCTAAGTTCTCACAGGAAGCACCACCTTACAGAAGCGCTGTAAGTGGGAGTAAGAAATGGCCAGTTCTTTTTCTGACTGTGATCACCTCGAAGGCGTACGAGTTCAATAATTTCGTATAGAGGTATGGAGCTCGAGAAACCGAAGCGCGGGCTGTCAGCACTCGTGTGATTTATTTGGCTGGTCATGGGCCCTCTGGATTTTTAAAGAGTGCTTCTGAAGTCAGTAAATGCTGGTCCTGAGTGACAAACCATGTTACTTTTCCACAGCGGAGAAGTCTTTTAGAGTCGAAAGTGCGTTCCCGGAAGCGTCAATGAAATCCTGAGTAGGTAATTTCTTGTTTTTCTCTCCGAATGTTACGGTTTAGAAATCGCAGGCCTGTTCGGTAAAAAGAGACAGAGCATAGCATGCAGCCAGTAGCAGATTGGACGTAGTTTTGTTATTCAGTCCAACGGTCGCTTCTCGGAATAGTTTTGCGAGTAATTAGATTGCTCGACGGCTTTAATTATTGACGCAGGAGTAGTGAGAAGTTTAATCCTGGTTCGCGGGTCAGAGAGAGATCGATGTCGCTTACTTAGACTGCTTTTACAAGAGTAGCAATGCAGATAGTTAATCCAGGTCTGTCAATAAACGTTTCCGAGTACATTTGCGGTGCAGTGAGTCGCGTAATTTGAGTCGCCCACCGCACCGCACATCGCCAACAGTACGAGGATTCTTGCCGCGGTCGCTAGTGCATCTTCGCTTGACAGCTCAGAGGCGGACTAAAGGAACATTTCAACGTGAAGAAGATTGTATCGAACGATGAAATATCGTGTAGAAAAATAGAATCGATGTATGAACAGTCGAACGCTATCGCAGTTCGTAATAGGATGAGTGATGAGGCGTTTTGTCGATGCGGCGTCTAGCGAGAATACAGCGACGTATCACGTTGGCGTCCAGCGCAAATGGTGATCAAGACTCGGGTCCCGGGGCAGTGTGACATGCCAACAGACGGCAGAGGAGAACGCACGCGTCGCTATTGAACGGAGAATTAGCGCGGGTGGCTGGGGCGGCGCTTAGGCGGTTGTTGCGCGGAGCGGCTCGGAGGCGCGATCCCCTCACGCAGTCTGACTGCGCTGGGGGAAACAAGGGTGTTGCTATGGTGACCGTGCATGGCATGGGGTTGCCTGCCGCCGGGGGTGAAAAAGCTTCCCCTTGCAGTCCGGGGACCCGGCCAGCGCCGCAATCAATAAGAGGGAAGCAGGGACGGCCGACTGAAGGCAGCCGGAGCTGGCATGGCGCATAGTTCACGCACCGGAGTAGCGTGGAAATAAGAGCGCAATGTACCAGTTAGCCTTGAGGCTGCTTCACTCTGGGCCAGTAACACAGTCTACTGGCGACGGATTCAGTGTCCCTGCTGAGAACGCAGCAAGTAGACGCCCGAGCTCTTACACACGACGCACTGGGTGGCCAAGTGGCAAACGTCTTGCAGTATAGCTTGTCCTGGAAGGAAACATGGAAGGAGAAATTAAAAATTGAAATACAAGAAAATGGGCTCGAAAGGGACTGGTCGAAGAGAATTTGTAGAGTACTCCACGGAGACCTCGGTGGTCCAAAGGAATTCTTTTCCACTCTGAAAATGGTGGAAAGCTAATTTTCTCATAGAAAAAATACGAAGGTAAAGCCTAGGTTAGCAATACTCATCTAAGTTAAGCCATACTTTGTGAAAGTACCAAGCTCATAATCGTACACGGATCCATTAAAATTCCAACAGCATTAAGTTGCCACGAAACAAACGTAAAATTAGCATGAAGTTGTGACACATGATTGTAGGAACTGTATGGAAATTAGCATTAGCGCAACAGTCCGAAGTAGGTATGAGTAACAACGAAATATTACGTAGCTGGTTTCTCATTCCTAAATCACATTTGGATGTTGTTGGTTTGTGAGGAGAAGAAAAATGTGCGTGCGGCATTGACTAGGATTCCGTTTCTGCAGAGTTCGGCCATGTGGTGTAAGTCGTTTTATCTGACGCCACTTCGGTGACTTGCGCGTCGACAATGATGAAATGATGATGGTAACAATTACACCCAGTCCTGAGCAGAGAAAATCCACGACCTGGCCGGGAATCGTACCCAGGGCCCCGTGATCGAAAGTCAACAATGCTAACCACAAGACCACTAGTTGCTGATGGTTTGTGCGAAGTTCGTGATACGCTTCGTGTACTATCGAAACTGTCGTGTCCCGTTGAGCATCCGTAAGATCCGAAACTGTAGTGTATCCGCGATATCGCGTTTCACGTTGCTCGGGATCTCACAACTGGGCGCTCAGGAGCACCATATTCCACCCCATGCAGCGTCTAAATGGCCCTACGCGACTAGCGCTGGAGAGAAAAGAAATATTGTTCGCTTCACCGCGCGCGGTCCTGTCGCAAAATTACCTACATCGAGTCAGGAAATGTGCTTTTCTGGAGCAAAGGAAGTATCCACACTAACAGTACGATGAAGATACACCACCATGAGATGACAACACGGAGACCATTGTTGTGATTTCTGTTGACGCGCCATCAGGGAGAGACGCACTGACAGCGGTGCGCCCAATAATGACACTGGACGTAAGACAGAGGCCATGTCATCATTTCACACGACCCTCAGCTGCACATGCAACACTACAGAGGACATACCCCTGCGTGGAGGCACCAAGGAGAAAGAACGTTGTCAGTCCGCATTCGCTATCATCATACTGCCGCAGACAAAAGCGTGATGGTACAGGTTGCCATTGGATATACGACGCGATCACCGCTGTTGGTATAGTTGATAACTTGGACAACAACCATTATATTTCTGACGTGTTGAGGTTGGTGGCTGTGCCCTTTATTCGAAGCCACCTCGACTTTGTATTTCGAGAAGATACACGAAAGACCACGCGTTGTGGAGATTCAATCGCTGAAGAAACTATCTGGTCACCAGTTACCGAGAGGTTGGCATGCCACTGCTCACCAGGCACTAAGAATCGTGAACTGTTGTGCAGAGTTGAAGCAGCTTGGAATGATATCTTCGTATCTGTGACCGAAGTTTGGTTCAACTCGATGCCCAACTGGGTTAAGGCCCAATGACAACAGTGGACGCATGAGTGGCACCAAGTTGTCTTTTTAGACGAGTCCCATTCCAGCGTTCATCACGACTGACGTATCTGGGTGTGGAGGCTCTCAGAATAAATAACATTGACAAATTGCATCCGTGATTTTCACAGCTGCTCAGTATCTAGCGCAATGGCATTAGATGCCTTGATCACCTCTGGTTCGCTTAGTTAGCAGTAATTTGGACAGCAGCCGTTACAATGCTGACCTATGAATGCCAGTGGGCGTGCCCCATCTTTCAGGGCTCCGTGATGGACAGAACTATGAATTCCATGCAACTGAGAACCCAAAGCAATCGAGGAGACACATCAGAGAATCTAGATTACGAATGTAGCCTACCGGTTAGGGGTATCATTTGCTTCAGAAGTGTAGCTGGCTGTGAAAGTTCTCGTTTCTCAGCTACGTATCGGGCCACTAGGTATGGGAAAGAGCCATATACCTTTTTTAAGAGAGGTTAAACAATCCTGAGAACTTTAGAATTAAAGAAAACATCAAAGGACTTATCTGTTTTGATCAGGAATGGTTTTCAAAACAGAGTCACTTTTTATGTTGTCATAATCATTGTAGAAAACTAACGGGGTAATTCTTAGGCAAATCCTATGAGATGTTATGTCAATTCAGATGTAATATATGCATCATCTAATGCCACAGTTACAGAGTGAAATGGATCTGGAAAAGAATGGAAACTTTTGAGAGAACAACTGGTCTCGAGTGTTGCCGACACGAACCGACCCGCAACATTTTCGGATGCAGCTTTTGAATACTCGACGCCATTTCTCGAGAACACGCCGGAGCGGAGATGTCCGTACTTTTCGGTTGTCGTGCCTGGATGGGAGTCAGTGACTCGAGCAAGTTGCGAGCGCGCCGTGGCGCAGCGGCGAACAGTGAGTGGTCGCCTTGACCTCGACCTTGGGAACGGAGGCAGCGACCGCGCGAGCCAGCGAACCGCCTGCGCAGCCGGCAGCGGCGAACCGGCGACTACGCGCGCGAACCGGCGGAAACGGGGATGGGCGAGAGTGCTGCGTGCGGCCGTAGGCGCCAACACACTCCGTACACGGAGTTCTCTGTAAGCGAGGAAACGTGCTCGGGTAAGCAGGCAGCGCAAGCGGAACACGGAAAGAGAGCGAGCAATAACAGCACGAAATACCTGCCGCTATGCATCAGAACACGATTTTCCGAGTATATAGTGTAAGTAGGCTGTTTAGGGTCTTATATTGGTAACGCCACGTAGCGCTCTGTATGAAAATCACTGGCTGTGCTGTGTGCAGTCTGTGGCTAGTTTGCATTGTTGTCTGCCATTGTAGTGTTGGGCACCTGGATGTTAACAGCGCGTAGCGTTGCGCAGTTGGAGGTGAGCCGCCAGCAGTGGTGGATGTGGTGAGAGAAATGGCGGAGTTTTGAAATTTGTAAGACTGGATGTCATGAACTCCTATATATATTATGACTTTTGAAGACTAGTAAGGTAAATACATTGTTTGTTCTCTATCAAAATCTTTCATTTGCTAACTATGCCTATCAGTAGTTAGTGCCTTCAGTAGTTTGAATCTTTTATTTAGCTGGCAGTAGAGGCGCTCGCTGTGTTGCAGTAGTTCGAGTAACGAAGATTTTTGGTGAGGTAAGTGATTTGTTAAAGGTATAGGTTAATGTTAGTCTGGGCCATTCTTTTGTTGGGAGTTTTGAAAGTCAGATTGCGTTGCGCTAGAAATATTGTGTGTCACTTGAGTGAATGTTTGAGTACGTTGTTTTGCTCAGCTGTTTGAAAAGCAAATAATGTAAGAGGTTTATCAGCACAGTAATTCACAAATTTTTCTAAGGGGACGTTACAATAGGTCGTCTCTAACATTTCATACTCTGCTCAATACATCAAATCAATTTTTGAATGACTCTATAATAACTGCGACTGTCAATTTTTATTTTCGTTTTACTGAACAATTTTGATACAGTGAAGCGCCAAATAAACTGGTATAGGAATGTGTATTTAAAAGAGATATGTAAACAGGCAAAATATGGCGCTGCGGTCGGCAACGCCTATATAAAACAACAAGTGTCTGGCTCAGTTGGTAGATCGGTTACTGCTGTTACAATGGCAGGTCATCAAGATTTAAGTGAGTTTTACATTTGGTGCACGAGCGATGGGACACAGTATCTCCGAGGTCGTATGACCATTTCACCGGTGTATCCACATCAAATCTTCGCCATCGCTGCGGCCGGAAAAAGATGCTGCAAGAACGGAACCAACGACGATTGAAGGCAATCGTTCAACGTGACAGAAGTGCAACCTCTCCGCAAATTGCTGCAGATTACAGTGCTGAACCATCAACAAGTGTCAGCGTGCGAACAACTCAACGAAACATCATCGATATGGGATTTCGAAGCCGAAGCCGCACTCGTGTACCGTTGATGACTGTACGACACACTGCTTTACGCCTCGCCTGGGCCAGTCAATACCAACATTGGACTGTTTATCACTGGAAATATGCTGTTTGGTCGGACGAGTCTCGTTTCCAATTGCATCGAGAAGATCGAGTGTACGGGTATGGAGTCAGCCTCATGAATCCATGGACCCTGCATGTCATCAGGGGACTGTTTAAGCTGGTGGTGACTCTATAATGGGGTGGGGGCACGTGCAGTTCGAGTGATATGGGATCCCTGATACGTCTAGATACGATTCTGACACGTGATACGTGCGTAAGCATCCTGTCTGATCGCCTGCATCCATTCGCGTCCATTGCGCACTCCAACGGACGTGGGCAATTCTAGCAGGACAATGCGACACCCCATACGTCCAGAATTGCTACAGAGAGGCTCCAGGAACACTCTTCTGAGGTTAAACACTTTGCTGGCTACCAAACTCCCCAGACATGAACTTTATTGAGCATATCTGTGATGCCTTGCAACGTGCTGTTCACGAGAGCGGATTTATGGACAGCCCTGCAAGATTCATGGTGTCAATTCCCTTCAGTACTACTTCAGACATTAGTAAAGTCCATGCCACGTCGTGTTGTGGTATTTCCATGTGCTAGCGGGAGCCCTACGCGATATTAAGCAGGTTAACAGTTTTTGGCTCTTCAGTGTATTTTGGTCTTACAAGGGGACCGTAAGAACTTCCCCTACCGATTTGATTCATACAAACAAGGAGTGTATGGCACGACTAGGACTCAACATATGTAAAACGAAAAACGCAGCACTTTTTAAAATTTCAGGCGTGCTTATATACTTCGTATTATCGTTATTACTCCGTGATTCTGCAGCCGAGCGAGAAGATGCTTGATTTCATGAGGGTAAGGTCTCTGGTCCAATCTCGCTACTGTTGCTATCTTTTGTTCCCAGATAATTCTCACAAATGGCTTATTATAACTGTACAGTTTATGAATATTCAATGACTCATTTCTTATCTTTACAGTCTCTGCCCTGAAAAAAGAGAAAAAAATTTAGATAGGGGAGTTGGAAATGAAGGAAGGATACACGAGGATTTTCAGTCAGGTTATCTGAGTCATTTTATTTACGAGTATATTACTTTATCTTCATTTGTGACAAGCATAAGGTGTAGCCTACGGAGCACTGCACGGACCAGAATGACACTTACCGTAGACACATCGGAAATAGTAATTATTGTGACATACAGTACACGTAATGAACGCTGAGTTTTTACAAGTGTATGTTTCTTTCAATGTTTCTATTGCAAAACAACGTTGGTTTACGTTCATAAACGGTCCTCATTGTAAAGGGAAACAATATATAAAATTTTAAAGGAAAATATTTGACAGGAAAAAGATCAGGAAGATATTGAATGATTCTTTAGATAATGATACTCTTTTTTTAGAATTATGTCGGGATGAAAAAAAAGTAACGGCAGTGAGATGCGATCCAGAGATGTGGCGCTTATGAGACAGAGCGTTGACTCGTTCGGCAGAGGAGTCCCTGAACACTGGCAGACAAACACAGTACATAATCAGGACTAAAATTTTCAAACTCAGTTTTCTCGAAATGATTAAGAGCTACGTCTTCCTGTCGAAGTCCTAGTCATTCCCTAGAAATAGGTGACTGGAAATTTGTACGATCCCCTTGTTAGACAGTTTTCAAGTACCATTAAAAAAAACCTCTAGATCTTGAATACATCAGTTACGATAAATGTAATAAGTTAGTAGACACATTTGTTAGCTGTTTGATCATGAAAATATCTGAGAGGACAAGTATTGGCGATTCAGCCGAAGGTGCCGTAACAGAGAACTCATGCCAACGATACACTGCATATTTATAAAGATGATACGTTTTCAGAACTATCTATCCATTAGTGTGCATATAAGGATAGGAGCAGTGGGTAATTTAAATGACGTTTCGATTATAAAAGTTACAATAAAATAATATACGGAACGATGTGGCGCAGTTGTCAGCAGAGTGGACTCACCATTCTAGAGAATGTCGGTTCAAATCCTCGTCCAGCCATCCAGATTTAGGTTTCCGTGATTTCACTAAATCACGCCACACAAATGCTGAGTTGGTTCCATTGAAAAGGCACACACTATTCACTTCCCTATCCTTGAAACGATTCGAGCTTGTGCTCCGTTTCTAATGACCTCGCTGTCGACGGGACGTTAAACCCTAATATTCCTGTCCTAAAATAAATTATGTTAATGTTTTACACCTAAAAATTAAAATGATCTACTAAACACTCAGCATTGTTTTTAAAAATACTTTCTCACAGGATACCCACTTGAAAGCGGACAAAGACCAAACCTGTGCTATAAAATGAGAATAACGGTTGTAAGTATCACGGAAACATTCGGAGAATAGGAACTGAGTAACCAGGTTCACAGAATTTAGAACTAAGGTAATGTACCGGAGATAATGTTTTGCTTTATCTTATACTCAAAACGTTTTTTCCTGACAATACATTCAACCCATTGTGTAACATTTACTAACAAATCCAACAAGAAATACATGTTATGTTTATTTTTATTTTTTTTATAAATAGATGAACATTTCCTGGATATGGTGCAACGTCATACTGTAAACAACTATTACTGAGGAAACCAACGTTGCGGTCACAGTCACAGTGGCCTTCTTCTTGCTGTAGTGGCTGCCCAGAAGAAATCCACTGTAATCGTGGCCGAAACGTTCGTTTCATCTGTGATAGTTATTTCCACTATGGCGCAGTACCATGGCCAGGAAACTTCCATATTAACTGATTCAGATCGCGGAAACGTACGCAAACACATTGTTTCCTAACTAGTACATGTGTCCGATTACAAGTACACGCCTTTTTTTTATTAACTTTGAGGCACCACAAATACTAAAACCTCTGCAGTTTCCAAAAGGTTACAACAAGAAAAACTGAAAAATGGAGTTCCCTGTTTCAAATGTGACATACTTGGTCGACGAATCAGGTGTCTCTAATGCGGACACGCCAACACAAAGAAATAACGCGTGGCACAGAATGGGAGACAAGAATGATGATGAGTAGCATTACGAAACAATGACGGTTTTAAATTGTACATTATTGTTCCGCCTTTTGTGCAGGGCGGAGATACATGTGTGGCGAACGTTTCTTTGTGTGAGAGAATAATTGCCTGAACAGCTCGTCAGCGCAGTGGACCGAACGACCGTGCGTAAGGCGCGTTTACGATCACTGTATTGTGCGTTCAGTGATGATATAATGAGTGCTGGAAGAATAAAGAAGATAACACTGAAACTGTCTTCTGTCTGCCTATCTTGCGTGAATGGTGCTACTTCCGCACACGACTAAAGATTACTTTCGTACTTACAAATTAAGACTTTAGAAAAATTCAAGAAAGAGGAGGCAGTCTCGGTTGCAAAATGGTGATTGCGGGAGTTTCTGTACACTTGCCTGTCTGATGATGATCTTATGAGAGTGAAAGGCGTCCTAAATTAAATAAACAAGAAAGAATTTTGCAATCGAGATGCCAATTCTTTCTTGAACTTCTCAAGAGATTGCTGAATCATTAGCCGAAAGATGGAGTGGTGTGTTTTTTAGTTTAGAGAAAGATATATATATAATTAAGAACGGACGATAACGCTGAACAGTATGAATTATGTATTATGAAGTATTTCTTCTGCTTGTAAAACATGAAAAAGCCAAATGTGTCGAACAGCAGGGGACATAACGCATGTAGCCTACATTATCGAACCGAACACACACACACACACACACACACACACACAGAGATAGAGAGGGATAGAGAGGGAGGGGGATACGTAAAATAATGCCCTAACGAATTTTCGCATGTGTATCACGTGGCGTGAGTAGAAGGCATTTTACACAAAAAGAGAGGTGCCTTGAACTCCTTTTTATCTACCTTACGGATGTTAAATGGTTTTTTCCATGGTACATGGAAACTTGCTCAGTGCTCGTCAAGAATGGTCGTAGACATTTGCCCGCATGCTGGAACGTAGGACAGGAGCGCCTAGTGAATTTTGAAACACACTTAGAACCCTGTATAGAAAAAATACTGCACAGGTAAGACACTCTTAGGAAGACTAAAAGTGGTGTTGTGTGTGAGAGTGGGGTGACATGGAAAGGTAAGTGTAATACTGTAAACCCGGAGAAATTTTTACCATAATTTACGTAGAGATACATTATTATCTAGGAAAAAATGCTGAGGCGTACGACGTATCTAGTACTCTCATGTGGTTGGGAAAGAGGTTACACGAAAGAAAAGTTCCATAATGGAGTCAGGTCCATAGACTTGGGGGCGATAGACTATTTTGTATCTGTCTCTATGACATTCCCGTAATATTTTTGGTGAATAGGACACTGTAAGGCTCTATGGGTATCTTTACGAACTAGATCTCACCAGAACCTTTTAGAAAAAACAGAATCACTCTCCCGTGTCTATGTTCTGAGAAATTATGGCGTGATCATGGTACACCATCAAACGCACTACTCCCATACTAAGGGACTGTTGTAGTTCAAACGTTGCGACTTGGAATAGCGGATGATGTAGAGACTACATTGTGATGCTGTTTTTCATTTTACGCTTAGAAAGATGGTTTCAGTTTATCGTGAAATGCACTGGTACGCAACAAAAGCAGAACGTTGAGATTGCGCAAGGTTGCAGGCCAACGGAACATCGGAAGACCCGTTGCTCCAGGTGATACCACAACGGTGCAATACTGTCAACCTGTCCAATTTTTACCCAAAATTGCGTAAGTTATTGCTAAACTTGGCAAACGACCATCGTACAAGTACGTACGTGAAATGGAAATTTCTGCAAGGGAAAAGGGGTGAAGTAATGCTTACATAAAAATGACACTCCAATTTTTAAAGCGGAAAGGAAATAGTACAATAGAAAAACATAAAATTTCGATATCAGTTATTTTGGATGAGATCATGAGAATCTTATATCTACATATATACTCCGCAAGTCACTGTACAGTGAGTGGTGGAGGGTATATCGTACCAGTGTTATCGGTTTTCCTTTCTATTCTAGGAGGACGTCCTGAAAAATATTGCCTTCGAATTTTTTATGTGAAAACTTAAAGCTTTTTAAATGAAACACATTACTGGCGTTCTAAATCTTCATTCTTCATGTCTACATATTTGCAGCCCTCTTCTGCCGCTAGAGGGCTCAGAATTGTGCCGTATAACGTAACGATGTCCGCGCGTGTACCCCTCTGTACGCGACCTATCCTCTCTTGTCTTATTCTCATGGCCCCTGCAGGGGATACAAGATGGTGGGAGCATCATACTCTCACAATACTCGTTGAATACAGACTATCTAAGTTTACCTAAAACGGTACCACAACAATTACGTTCTCATTCTTTCTTACACTTTTTTTAATGGCGATATCTTTCTTGTACAATTCTAGCAGCGTGTTCCTGAATTGGTTCGATGCCTGTTGCCGTGGCTACTTACGTTGTAACACGACGTAACATGACGGTATAACACAACAGCACAAGCGTAAGTACAACAGAGATACTAGGGGGAGTATAAATGGGGGAATATATGGAAGCACCTTTCGCCATGGTCTGCACAGTGGCTTGCGGATAGTACACTACCCTATCAAAAGTATCCTGACGTCCCCATGTGTGCGGTTTTGACCGCTGTATGCCACGAGCGGAGACACCGGCAATATAAGAGAAGGCGGGGACTACTGAGTTGTCCGCAGAGAAGCGGCAAAAGCAGAATGAGTCGGTTAGGAAAACTCAGTGACTTCGAACGAGGATTAGTCGTTGGAGCTCACATGAGAATCAGATGCATCTGAGGCAGTTCAGCTCTTATTAGGTTGGCCAGGTTTAGCCACAGCTAAACCGATAACGGTGAAACGTCCCCTTAGAACAATTATACATGACTGTGCTTAAACTGACACACAATATTTTTAGCGCAACGCAATCTGACTTTCAAAAATCCCTACAAAAGAGTGGCCCTGACTAACATTAACCTATACCTTTCACAAATCACTTACTTCACCAAAAATCTTCGTTACTCGAACTACTGCAGTACAGCGAGCGCCACTACTGCCAGCTAAATAAAAGATTCAAACTACTGAAGGCACTAACTACTAATAGGCATAGTTAGCAAATGAAAGATTTTGATAGAGAACAAACAATGTATTTACCTTACTAGTGTTCAAAAGTCATAATATATATAGAAGTTCATGACATCCAGTCTTACAAATTTCGAAACTCCGCCATCTCTCTCCCCACATCCACCACTGCTGGTGGCTCACCTCCAACTGCACAACGCTACGCGCTGTTCACATCCAGCTGCCGCTGCCCAACACTACAATGGCAGACAACAATGCAAACTAGCCACAGACTGCACACAGCACAGCCAGTGATTTTCATACAGAGCGCTACGTAACGTTGCCAATAAGAAAACATAAACAGCCTACTTACAACAGATAGGCCTCATTTACCGAAGGAAAAGGACCGCCCAGCATTGCGGAGGGGGATGTAAAAATATCGCATGAAATCAGAGGAACGAATTACTCGTGAACTGCAAAGTGTTACCATCAATCTAGGAAACACAATGACTGTCAGTTAAAAAGATGGGGTACAATGGTAGAGCACCTCCTCATAAGGCACACATTTCAAAGCTACGCATTTCTCTAGTCAGTTTTAAGAGGCGCTTGAGAAGGTGTAACGAATGGCTTCACTGGACAGTGTACGACTGGAAACGAGTGATCTGTAGTGACGAATCACTATACGCTGTGGGAATCCGTTGGAAGGGTTTGGGTGTAATGGTACGGGAGTGTTTTCCGTGATTAGGATGTGGTCTCCTTATTGTGCTTAAGAAAACGCCTAATGTGGAAGGGTATGAACACATTTTATAGCATCGGGTACTGCGTACATAGAGGATCATTTCGGAAACTTTGACTGTATCAGCATGACATTGCACCCTGCCATAAAGCAGTCTCAGTGAATCAACGGTTTGTGGACAGTAGCACTCCTGGAATGGACTGGCCTAACCAGAAACTCAACCTCAACCCACTGGGACGAATTAGAACGTCGACTTCGTTCCGTATCCCAGCGTCCAACATCACTACCATCTCGAGCAGAGATCAAGCCGTCATAAAGGCGAAGGGTGGACACACTGCATATGAATGTCTACTATGTCCGGAGACTTTTGATCACATGGCGTTGATGCAAATTAAGACACTCCAGAATTGACCGCACTAGCCTTTTGTACGCAATTTCTTTTACAGATGCCTTGAATTTTCCCAGAATCCTTCCAACAATTCTAAGACCTCTATTCATCTTTCCTGACACTGATTTGACGTGTTCACTTCTTACAACGACCCCTAAATATTTATAAAATGTGATATTCTCAAAATGTTAATCAGTAAATCTTGCAGTCAGACAGAATCAGGATTTTGAGATGTATAATAGTAATCATCGCCGATGAGGGACAGGAGAGGCTTAGAGTTGAACGCTCTGTCGAAATGCAGGTCCTCGGCGACGGGGTATTAGCCCTATTGGAGAACGTCCGGAGAAAGACGTGCAGAACCTTCTTAAAAGCAACAATTCTTAGCCGTCATCACCGGTTAGGTATCCACTGCTGAATAAAGGTCTCCTCAACATTTTTCTGTATGTTACAGTGTTCATCTCTAAGTATCCATGTTGACCCCGCATCCCTTCGATACTGTCCTGGCATCTACCTACATTTATTCAGGTAAAAGGCGGGATGCTTTGACGTTAATTTGAATCTTACTCTTTCCAGTAACACTACCACGTCGTCTCGTTCTATGACATTGGCAGCCGGGGGTTCCAACAGTACTGGATGTACCAAGTTGGATATCGCAAAAGGTGGTCCGCAACGTAAGAAATCTAACTTACCTGAAATGCCCGAACACCGCCCAGTACCGTATTCTTTGAGACAGATCCTGTAGCGAGCAGCAATGAGGATCGGCCTCCCTCTGACTTACCTGAAACAAAAGGGAAAAGTGGTAAAGGCGTCATTTCGGCAAAGCGTTTGTTATTACACTACTGGCCATTAAAATTGCTACGCCACGAAGATGACGAGCTACAGACGCGAAATTTAACCGACAGGATGAAGATGCTATGATATGCAAATGATTAGCTTTTCAGAGCATTCACACAAGGTTGGCGCCGATGGCGACACCTACAACGAGCTGACGTGAGGAAAGTTTAAAACGATTTCTCATACACAAACAGTAGTTGACCGGCTTTGCCTGGTGAAACCTTGCTGTGATGCCTCGTGTAAGAAGGAGAAATGCGTACCATCACGTTTCGGACTTTGATAAAGGTCGGATTGTAGCCTATCGCGATTGCGGTTTATCGTATCGCGGCATTGCTGCTCGCGTTGGTCGAGATCCAATAACTGTTAGCAGAATATGGAATCGGTGGGTTCAAGAGGGTAATACGGAACGCCGTGCTGGATCCCAACGGCCTCGTATCACTAGCAGTCGAGATGACTGGCATCTTGTCCGCATGGCTGTAACGGATCGTGCAGCCACGTCTCGATCCCTCAGTCAACAGATGGGGACGTTTGCAAGACAACAACCATCTGCACGAACAATTAGACGACGTTTGCAGCAGCATGGACTATCAGCTCGAAGACCATGGCTGCGGTTACCCTTGACGCTGCATCACAGACAGGAGCGCCTGCGATGGTGTTCTCAACGACGAACCTGGGTGTACCAATGGCAAAACGTCATTTTTTCGGATGAATCCAGGTTCTGTTTACAGCATCATGATGGTAGCATCCGTGTTTGGTGACATCGCGGTGAACGCACATTGGAAGCGTTTATTCGTGATCGCAATACTGGCGTATCACTCGGGGTGATGGTATGGGGTGTCATTGGTTACATGTCTCGGTCACCTCTTGTTCGCATTGACGGCACTTTGAACAGTGGACATTACATTTCAGATATGTTAGGACGCGTGGCTCTACCCTTCATTCGATCCCTGCGAAACCCTACATTTCGGTAGGATAATGTACGGCCGCATGTTGCAGGTCCTGTACGGGCCCTTCTGGATACAGAAAATGTTCACCTGCTGCCCTGGCCAGCACATTCTCCAGATCTCTCACCAATTGAAAACGTCTGGTGTATGGTGGCCGAGCAACTGGCTCGTCACAATACGCTAGTCACTACTCTTGATTAACTGTGGTATCGTGTTGAAGCTGCATGGGCAGCTGTACCAATACACGCCATCCAAGCTCTGTTGACTCAATGCCCAGGCGTATCAAGGCCGTTATTACTGCCAGAGGTGGTTGTTCTGGGTACTGATTTCTCAGAATCTATGCACCCAAATTGCGTGAAAATGTAATCACATGTCAGTTCTAGTATAATACATTTGTCCAATGAATACCCGTTCATAATCTGCATTTCTCCTTGGTGTAGCAATTGTAATGGCCAGTAGTGTAGTTACATGTTCGTGTAGAAAAATGTAGGGATGAAATTGCTAAATGCCGGACTAATAGAAGAACACTCATAATAATAGTTCTGGTGCCTTCGGTGACTTCCACGTAAAGCTATGATGTACACAGGGGAAGAAGTTCTACCGTGCTTGGATGATGGAATTAAAAGAAATAAGTTTGTACAAAAATAAAGAGTTGCATTCCTGTACTTCTTATTAAGCTTACGGTATTGACCTGAACACATAAGTAAGGAAATCTCTATGTCTGTAAAACGCGAACGTAGCTCACTGGTATATAAACACCGTGTGAGTGCCAGACATCGACTGGTGTCGAGAGGGGCCGTTCCGATACTGTGGCGCGGCCTCTGCTGGTGCAGTATCGCCTGAGAGAGTCTGAGATTCAGAATTTGACTTCGTCGTCGTATAAAATATCATTCCACCGCGTACTCCGGAGTAAGAGCCAAGGAGAGTGCGTGTAACGGCATTAGCGACTCCTTCTGGCTGCCCGGGCGGACTTAGGGGCAGCGGCAGAGGCCGCACGTGTTGACGACATCGATCGGCGACCTCCCCATCAGGGTGGGCAGCACTTTCCCTTCCCTCTCGCCTCTCGCTCTAACACACACTCCGGACAGCTCTCGCTGACCAAGCCGCTACAGGCCAGTCCGCCTACCAAGTCGTAGCTCTCTCTCTCTCTGCTATCCTGACGAAAATTATGGCTACCATTACTAAGAAAGCAAGTAGGACACCACATCCTAAAAAATCTGGAGCATCCTTCGATAAAGAACTAGCTAAAGGGGAAGTTTTTCCTCCCAGTCGTAATACTCTTCGTTTCATCTGGGCGCAAATGACAGACGGCATTGACACACTATTTAAACAGAGAAAAAGCAGTATTTTTACGTTCATCTCTCACCACAGCAGGAGCATACAAAATGCACATGCGGTCAAGTGTACGTAGGAACAACTAAAACAAGCATTAACTCCCCCCTTAAAGTGCACAAAAGCAATTATCATCTGGGGAAGACGGATAAATCAACAGCAACAAAACGTGCTCTGGGACCAGGGAATCACCAATTTCGCTTCTCCGATACTACGATTTTATCAAGGTCCAATTATTAACCTGCTGCTGAGCACAGAGCAGCGATAGAAATTCAGAAAGCACAAAAAGACCTTCGACAGAAAAGAAGGACGGAAACTAGACAAGTTGTGGGCTTTGAAAGCAAACGGCACCAACTCTTCTGCAGTGCAAGCTCCTTAACAAGCGACAGCCAGACCCCACAGCGTATGACTGCGGTCGGGTGATGTCTCGGTCCAATAGCCGCTCGTGTACTTGTTAAAGTTCTGCTTCCTGAGGTTGTTACATTTCGAAAAGCAACCAACGAAGTATTATATCCTTTGAAGACGTCTCCAGCGTTGGAAGACGAAACGTTAGACATAGGAAGATGCCACGGATCACGTCAATGCTCGCACAACTAAATCTAAAATCACGAAGAAAATGGAAATACACTCTCTCCGATATCTTCAGCTATTTGGAAGCGCCAAATACGTTATCAGTACAGAACCTGTGCTGAAAATAATATATCTTTGTTAACACAACTATTTTCAGCATATGCACTCTGCGTTTCACCTTTGTATACGATTGTAAATGATGTAAACACGTTGCAAATCTGGCTATGTTAATTAAGATATTTAAATTGCGATCGAAAGGATTCGATAACAGAAACAAAAACGTCGCAGTAAACACTGACCCCCAAACGAGATATTAGCGACAATTTTTAGTTTGTTCTACGAGCAGCCGCTGAAACCAGGGTGAAATATTATTCTATTTGGACAAAAATATAAAATATTCGATTAACTCCCCGTACAATTGGGCTCAGACTACAGAGTAGTGAGTGTAAAAAATTCACTCTCCAGATGATGTAGGAAAATTATAAATTCGAGAGTCGAATCATTGATTGTGGACGAAGAAGAAGAGAATGAGTTCCGTGCCGTGAGGTCATCATGATCTTTTCGTTGACGTTACGAAAGCCTATGACAGCATTCCCATCTATAAATTGCGGACTGCAATGTTAAAGAATGGAGTGAGTTGTTTAAAGTCAAGTTGCTAGAGCTTTTAGAATTAAAGAAAGTACGAGAATATTTGGAGAATGTCTAAATGGTTACGTCGAGGATGCGTGATAGCACCTACATTATTTAAAATATATTTAATTTCTATCTTACTTTTAGAGAAAGATTCTGTCGTAGTAAGGTGCGTCTATAAACGACGACATGCTGTTTACTTTTGTTCACAAGATGACATAGTCATGAAAAGTTTTCAGCAATCCAGGAAAATATTTGTTTCGTTATAGTTCCTGTCCTGAATCGAAATATTTATTTGTAATCAGATCATTAATTTCGGTTGGTAATGACCATCTTCAGCCTGAGCAGAAAAATGTTGCCTTATACATATTAGGCCATCACATGTGATGGTACGGTCAAAATCATTAGCCGTTTCGGTTTCGTCAAACAAATAAGATTGTGGTATGTAAAAAACACCATAGAATGTACATACTGCACATGAAGAGAGACTGTTATGATGGTCATTACCGACCGACCGATCAACCGAAATTAATTCACTGATTACAAATAAACATTGTGATCTGAGAATGGAATTATAACAAAGCAAATACTTTGGTTTTTGCTGCTGACAAAGTCATTTTTGTAGGTGAGGATGATGGACAACATGGTTCAAAAGTTGCACAGAGACTATTAGAAATGGGGTTGAACTATTAATTTGGAGAAATCGGAGTATTTGGTTACTGGAGGTGTGGGTCAAGACAGGAGTTAGATTGTGGGACAGTAAGGTCTGTGGACTTTTATGAATACTTGGGAGACATTGTTGACTGAGCTGGAGTTAATTAAAGTGAAATGAAGAACCACAATGGCCGAGCTAGTCTAGCAACCAAGCAATTAAATAGAATTTAATAGAAGACACCTATTGTATCATAAAGGAAGAGTAGTATACTTAAACTGCTGGAGAAAGTTTAGCAATGTACGAAGCAGAAACATGGGGAATAACTTAAGGATTTACAAAAAACTTCTGGTCAGTGGAGATCGGGTTTTGGAGGTGTTGCTGTAGACTAATACTAAGGGATGAAATTAAAAACGAAGACATACGTAAGAGAATGAACCTGGGCACCCCTTTAATGGACATAATTGAAGAAAAAGGGCTGAGGCGGTGTGGACGCGTATGCTATTCAGGCGAGGACATATGACCTAAGAAGGTGGAAAGATAGACTTTTGAAAGCTAGGGTGCGAGAACTAGAATATTATATTATATACTGAAGGTGGAGGTGGGAGGAAGAAAAGGAAAGAGAAGGAACTATAAATGTCAGCTGCACTGGGACTTTATGCGGAATGAGCAACGACAGCGTTCGTCCCGATGCAGCTGATATCAATAGTTACTTCCCTTTTCTCTCCTTTCTTCTTTCTCTATCTTCGATATACACTGTCTGTTCTTTCGGACATGTCCGAAAGAACAATAGCAACGCATTCATATGTAATGTTATAGCAAAACCCAATTAGGAAAACAATAATTGCGTTCTCATTGTCCACATGATCCACGGTTAGGGAATTCTGTACATGCATGAATAGGGACCGGCATATTTTCGTGTCGATGAATGAAAACTAATGCATCACTGTTGTCCATGATGGGTAGATCGAACAGGGGCTGTATCTCCGCCTTCTAAATCACCTGTGCACTAGATTACTCTGTCTGGGACCACCTCAGAAGATGCGTACATCGTTGAAGTTTGTGCATTTGAAGAAATGGAGCAACTAATTGTGTGATTTAAGAGAGGATGCAGAGGTGTTTCAATGAATCGGCAAAATTACTGAAGAGAAGAGCGCATCCAAATGCGAGGGTGATGCGTGGAGCAACTTCTTTAACAAATACTATTGTAGACTAAATTATAAATCATAACGCGCTGAAACATTATCGTAGTTCTTTCCCGTAAGCCAAAGGTCAAATATGAGTCCTATTATTAGGGCTACAAGTTTGCTTCCCCCGTTTTGCAGTAGATGGCACTAGTGTCAAGTGGTGGTGCAGGTGGTAGGTCGTGAATGTCATACAGTAAGCTTAAGCATTTCTAAACATAACGCCATCAAAACATTAGTCATTTGTGATTACATCATAAAGCTTTAATTTTCTTCTTTAACATGAAATAATCTGCAGCTAAGGCTCATAAAATGCTTTGTAAGACTTATGGTGAGACACCTGTTAGTGAAAGAACGTGGAGATAATGGTTTCAACACTTCAGGGACGGTGATCTGAACACTGAAGACCGGCATGGCGATGGAAGAGAGAAGATTTTCGAAGTAACTAAAACCAACGGAAACAATCACAGAAGATAGCTATCGAAAGCAACCGATGCGTTTAAGCTAACCACTGAAAGACAAACGGTCACAGTACGGCGATATACAAGAAAATTGACTTTTCAGCATGACAATGCTCGACCCCCATGTCGCAAAACCCGTCAAAACATACTTGGAAACGGTGAAATGGGAAATGCTACCCGACCCGCCGTATTCACCACACATTGCCCCACCTTTTCGATCGACGGCACAGGGCCTGGCTTACCAGCGGCTTCGGTCATATGGACAAGTGCAAAATTGGATCGATTCATGGGTTTCCTCAAAAGACGCCGTGTTCTTCCGCCACGGAATTCGTGTCCTGTCCCAAAGATGGAAGAAAGTAATGGTTAGCGATGGACAATATGCTGAATCGTAAATTTTTTGTAAAATATTCACAATAAAGCCTCGAACTTTGAGAAAAAATTACGGAAGCGAAGTTGTAGACCTAATCGACCCAAAATTTGCGTTTCAGATACATCTGTACAGCATAGAAGAAAATATTGAAGGCATTGGAAGTTCGTAACAAGACATTTGTATTTACTTTCAAATCACAATGAAATGAACACCCTTAGCTGCTTACAGGCGGTGACATACGTCAACGGGGACAGATGAAAATGTGTGCCCCGACCGGGACTCGAACCCGGGATCTCCTGCTTACATGGCAGACGCTCTATCCATCTGAGCCACCGAGGACACAGAGGATAGCGCGACTGCAGGGATTTATCTCTACCACGCCTCCCGCGAAACCCACATTCTCAACGTATTGTCCCGCACTACATTCGTAGTGCCCCCGCCCATTATACTCATTACTCGCGGCGCGTTGCCATTTCCCGTAAGAGTTCGGGCACTGTTTGTGCATTCGCACAAAAGAAGACGGTCAAGTGGCCGGGGAGCCTTAATTATATATATACTAAGATGGTATCTGTTCTTACGGACATGTTCGAAAGAACAGATACCATCTTAGTATACATGCATTCACTTTGCTAACTAGTTGTGCGCGGACTCACATCTACTGGAGCGTTTCTGTCTGTTTTACTTTGTACTTTCACCTGCGTTAGTTTCCGCTGTTGTGATTCGTACTGCGTATCTCGCCCGTCAACTCAACGTTTGTACGTTCTCTCGCTGCCTGTTGTGCACCACTTAATGGACTAGAATGGAGCGGCATCCACCTACACGCGGTGGGCGGCGGCCTACGAAGGTCGAGCCGTGTGGCGGTGAGTAGTGCGTACGCAGAGCAGTGCGTGCACCTGCGGGGGGGCGGGGCGGGGCGGCGGCAGTGAAAGCGGCGGTCAGGGCCGCCTGCCGGCTGCCGGCTGCGCACGTGCCGGCGCGATCGATGGCTCGACCCTGCAGCGGGGGCCGTGCCCTTCACACTGTCAACACGCCAGCACGTGGCGCGCCGGGACGCCTCCCACCGCCCGCAACATCGCCATTTTGCACCGTCATCTCCAACTGGTCTACCGGCTAGACCAAGTTCCGTCCCATACAGCTACCCGACATCCACTCGCACTTCTGTCGCATAGGGGAGAAAGACTTGTAATATATCTTTTCTAGGCCACTCACGTGTGCAGTTTTCGTTTTCAGGCGGAGGGTTTATTTTTATTTCGCCTAGAAACGGGGCGGACTGCTCTTTCCCTAGTCATCCTAAATGGGAGTTGGTCAGAGTCGACTAGGCTGATTTTAAGGGTGAGTATTTAAACTGATGGAAAAAAAAAATCGCAACACCCAACATAACGAAACTTGGTTGGCGTGTTTCAACATCTGAAGAATGATGTCTATTCAAATTTGAAACTTCCTGGCAGATTAAAACTGTGTGCCCAACCGAGACTCGAACTCGGGACCTTTGCCTTTCGTGCGCAAGTGCTCTACCATCTGAGCTACCGAAGCACGACTCACGCCCGGTACTCACTGCTTTACTTCTGCCAGTATCTCGTCTCCTACCTTCCAAACTTTACAGAAGCTCTCCTGCGAACCTTGCAGAACTAGCACTTCTGAAAGAAAGGATATTGCAGAGACATGGCTTACCCACAGCTTGGGGGATGTTTCCAGAATGAGATTTTCACTCTGCAGCGAAGTGTGCGCTGATATGAAACTTCCTGGCAGATTAATTTACCGAGCGAGGTGGCGCAGTGGTTAGCACACTGGACTCGCAATCGGGAGGATGACGGTTCTATCCCGCTTCCGGCCATCCTGAGTTAGGTTTACCGTGATTTCCCCAAATCGCTCCAGGCAAATGCTGGGATGGTTCCTTTAAAAGTGCGCTGCAGACTTCCTTTCCCGTCTTTCCCTAATCCAATGAGACCGATGACCTCGCATTCTGGTCTCTTCCCCCAAACAACTCAACGCATCCTCTATTCAAATTTCGCACCAGTCGCATAAGAGTGGCGCTAGTAGCGCCATTATGAGGATACAAATAAGGTTCGCTTTGAATACACGCTGTCACAGTCGTGGACATTGGTTCACGGATTCGAACCGTCGTTCCCCCGAATGAGAGTCCAATGTGCTAACCACTGCGCCACCTCGCTCGATCCAAATCTCTGTCGCCGGCCGGAGTATCCTTGCGGTTCTAGGCGCTACAGTCTGGAGCCGAGGGACCGCTACGGTCGCAGGTTAGAATCTTGCCTCGGTCATGGATGTGTGTGATATCCTTAGGTTAGTTAGGTTTAATTAGTTCTAAGTTCTAGGCGACTGATGACCTCAGAAGTGAAGTCGCATAGTGCTCGGAGCCATTTGAACCATTTTGAACCAATCTCTGTCTTTCTCTGCTGTTTATACCCTCTACTCTCTAGTACCGCGTAGTTATCATTAAACTGACGGTGTTCCAAGCGCTGAATATATCGCAGGACGCTGACATTTTGTAGGCATATTCATTAATCGTTGCGCTCGCGGAGTATGCCGAAAAAAAAAATAGTTTGCTTTCTGCCACTAGATGAAAAAATGGCGCTGTAAGCAGTCAGAACGTGGTGTGAGTGCAGTACAATTTTACTGCCACCAACTTACATTTCGCGGAAAGACCACAAGATAAGATAAGAGAGATTAGGGCTCGTACAGAGGCATATAGGCAGTCATTTTTCCCTCGTTCTGTTTGGGAGTGGAACAGGGCGAGAAGATGCTAGTTATGGTACGAGGTACCCTCCGCCACGCACCGTATGGTGGATTGCGGAATATGTATGTAGATGTAGATACCTTTGAGATGGGACGTGGTGAACTTACCTTAGTCAAGAATGCGATAGAGGTTGAAGTAGATCATGTAATAGGGCTACGAGAAGCTGACTGTTCCTCCTGCGATTTTGCAGGACGACTTGGCAGGAATGTCGCCACAGTGTGTGTTTGCTGGCGGCGGTGGTCACGAGAAAGTATTGTCGCAAGAACACCGAGCTTCAGACGCCAAGAAGGAAGACCTGTTGTGTTCGGCAAATGGCTCTGGCGCACCATACTGCATCTGCAGCAGCAATCTGAGCAGTAGCTAGCACCACAGTGACAAAACGGCTACTAAAAGGACAGCTCCGAGCCAGTAGCATACCTTCCACTAACCCAAAACCATATCCATTTACGACTGATGTCAAGCGAGAGCTCATTAAAAGGTGGAGAGGATGTATGTTGTGTTTTCTGGCGAAAGCTGGTTCTACGTCGGTGCCAGTGATGGCCATGTGTTGGTTAGGAGGAGGTCAGGTGACCTTCTGCGGTCAGCCTGTCTGCGGCGTAGACGCACTGGACGTACACGTGGAGTTACAGTCTGGGATGCGATTTCATATAACAGCAGGAACACTCTAGTGTTCATCCCACATACCTTGACTGCAAATTTGTACGTCAGTCTGGTGATTCGACAAGTTGTGCTGTCATTCATGAACAGCATTCCAGGGAGTGTTTCCAACAAGATAATGCTAGCCTACTTACCGCTGTTATAACCCAACATACTCTACAGAATATGAACTTGTTTCCTTGGCCTGTTCAATAGCCAGGTTTGTCTCCAATCGAGCACACATGGGACATCACGGACGAAGGTCCAGCGTCGTCCACAAACAGTATTAACCGTCCCTGTATTGGTCGACCAAGTGCAACAGGCATGGAACTCCGTCGCAGAAACAGACATCTGGCGCCTGTACAACACAATACATGCATGTGTGCATGCTTGCATTCGACATTCTAACGGTTACACCGCTCATTAATGTACCAACATTTCACATTTGCGGCAACTGCCATGCCGCATTGGATACACCGGTTCCCGTGACATCACCGAAGTTAAGCGCTGTTGGACGTGGCCGGCACTTGGATGGGTGACCATCCAGCCGCCATGCGCTGTTGCCATTTTACGGGGTGCACTCAGCCTCGTGATGCCAACTGAGGATCTCGCTCGGATGGTCCCGGTAGGCCACTTGTGGCCTGAAGACGGAGTGCATTTCACATTTGCAATGGCTTGTCTCGCGCATAAATTAACTTGTGATAATGCTATGTTATTCTCTTCCTAGACAAATGTATTACAGAAATGTCATAACCCTACATAAATTATTTTTTAGTGTTGCGATGTTTTTCCGTCAGTATATTTTCCCCTTGACGGCCATCTATGGCAAAGAAATTTCCAAGAGTCCTGAAAGGAAGGAGAATTTAAGGTCCACTGACTTCAAACATTCATCCTGTCTTCAAGCCACGGCAGGCTGAAATTTTGTTTCTCCTAATTTCAGCTTTTTCCGCCACCGAAACAATTTTCATGGTCTGTGGCTGGATTATGGGATAAAACAGCCCAGTAGTGACACTTGAGAAGCCGTTACAGTACAAGCACCGTAGATTACAGGCAAGGTGTCTGAGAGATGTGAATTCTGAAAGACTTGCTGCTGAATGAGAGGTGAAGCAATAATAAAAAAATTTTGATAAGTATTTCACAAACCTGCCAAACCATTCCAGTCGTCAAGATTTCGCTATTTATTCAAACGATGTGCTGTTACTATCAAAAACCTTACTGCGGAAATAGAGCAACGGGATAATGCAGTCTGCAAACAATCGCTGCTGCTCATTGCAAAATTGGACTATTGTCACCTGCTGAAGAAGCAAGAAATAACCTTTCACAGTCTCCAATATTTCTAAATACGTGGATTGGACGAAAATGTGGAAACCCCGCGAGAAATGGATGCTCTAATATAAATGCAGCGCTAGCCGACCCTACAGGTTGCGGTGTTGTATCTGACCTCCGGAGGCGTCTGTGCAGTGTCCTCAGTCAGCCGCAAGTGTCAGTAGTGGCCAGAACAGTGCTCTGTGTATATGTGAGGGCTTTATGACGGAGCTCAGTGCATTCGTACGAGGGTAGATTGTTGATGTTCGGATGGTACATGCCGCAGAAGCCAAGGTGGCTAAGTGTTAAGTGTTTCAAGAGGTACCGAGTGAAAGATTTATACTGCAGGGAATGCGGAAAAAAGCATCCGCTGAGTCACAACTCGGAAGAAACTGTATGTTGAGTGGTCGTGACGAGGATTTTGACGATAAATAAGAGGACGACAGCTGCACTGGTGTACTGAATGTCGCACTCGCGAACCCTGTCGGCACCAAAACAACACGAAAAGAGCTCTATAAGTTGGGAAAACACGGCACAGAAGCCATAAAACTTGCAATGCGGGACAATGGAAGAAAGTCATTTGGTCGTATGAGTCTTGTTTCACGCTGTTTCCAACTCATGGCCGAGTTTACGTCCAAGAATGAAAAATGGCGAGCGTTGGGTTGTGATTTGATCAGCCGCGTCGTGTTATTCCATGCCTCATGGTTACTACGCAAGGCCGCAATACTGTCAAGAAATATGAGACCATTTTAGCTGATGAGATACATTCCCTGGTACAATGTTTGATCCCGAACGGTGCCATTACTCAATGAATAATTTACGAGACACACATCTGGGAACTTTCCAGCGTTGTTGATGTCCACGAGTTTCGTTACTGATGTACCGGGTGATCAAAAAATCAGTATAAATTTGAAAACTTAATAAAGCTGCCTGGAATGACATAGCGTTTTACTAGAACAAAAAAAAAAAAAAAAAAGACCGAAGTTTTGCTAGACGCGTGAAAGATCTCTTGCGCGCGTCGTTTGGTGATGATCATCTGTTCAGACGCCAGTTTCGTCAGCTTGGCCTCCCAGGTCCCCAGACCTCAGTCCGTGCGATTATTGGATTTGGGGTTACCTGAAGTCCCAAGTGTATCGTGATCGACTGACATCTCTAGGGATGCTGAAAGACAACATCCGACGCCAATGCCTCACCATAACTCCGGCCATGCTTTACAGAGCTGTTCATAACATTATTCCTCGACTACAGCTATTGTTGAGGAATGATGGTGGACATATTGAGCATTTCCTGTAAAGAACATCATCTTTACTTTGTCTTACTTTGTTATGCTAATTATTGCTATTCTGATCAGATGAAGCGGCATCTGTCGGACATTTTTTGAACGTTTGTATTTCTTTGGTTCCAATAAAACCCCTTGTCATTCCAAGCATGTGTGTCAATTTGTACCTCTCTATCTATATTATTCGGTGATTTATTCAGTTTTCAAATTTGTACTGACTTTTTGATCACCCGGTATTACAACAAATTAGTATAAGAACTAGAGAGAGAGGGCGAGAGGGGGAGAGGGAGGGAGGGAGAGAGGGAGAGGGAGGGAGGGAGGGAGGGAGGGAGGGAGGGAGAGAGAGAGAGAGAGAGAGAGAGAGAGAGAGAGAGAGAGAGAGAGAGCCGGCCGCAGTGGACGAGAGAGAGAGGGAGGAGGGGGGGGAGGGTAGTGGGAGGCTGAAGGGCGGGAGGTCGATTACAACAGTGTTATTTCTTTAATAAAATAATTGCCTTTTTACTTCAGTACTACGACCTCGAACGTCGAGCATGGGAAGAAAGATTCAGAACTTCAGTATTTTCAGAGCGCATAAGTGAGGCCATGAAAAACGGCATCTCAGGTTTGCTGTAACAAGGAGAAAAAAAATGTGCGTCGGTGAGAGATTGTGCCAGGCGTCCCTGGATCTGGAATCTGGGGCAGGGCTGGTGGAAGTCGCAAACTCGAGAACGCCTGCCTGGCGGAGGCGGTGGGAGCGGCGGGGGCGGTAGTGCAGTCTGCAGGCGGAGGCGAAGCAGGAGGGGCGGACTTCTGAAACTGGGGCTGACGCTCGCCAAGCTCAGCGAGGACGAGGCAGCCTCTCGCTGTTCCCACAGTCACGTTCCTAACACCGCTGTCATGGAATAGCAAGCTGTGTGTACTCCAACACGTCATGTCTCTTTTAGCGACTGCGCCTCCGTAGCTGAACGGTCAGCGCTGCTGATGGCCACGCGAAGGAACTGCAAGGCATTTTTCTTTGGTCGGAGTACTGGAACGAGGTGTACTCAGCTTCGTGATGGCAGTTGAGCAGCTACTGCGGGTGGACGTACGTGAAAGCCACCAAAACGTCGAAAAAATTTTTACTGGCTCTTCATTTACTACAGGCAACGGTCTTGCCGCAGTGGATACATCGGTTCCCGTGAGATCACCGAAGTTAAGCACTGTCGGGCGTGGTCGGCACTTGGATGGGTGACCATCCAGGCCGCCATGCGCTGTTGCCATTTTTCGGGGTGCACTCGGACTCGTGATGCCAATTGAGGAGCTACTCGACCGAATAGTAGCGGCTTCGGTCAAGAATACAATCATAACGACCGGGAGAGCGGTGGGCTGACCATACGCCCCTCCTATCCGCATCCTCCCCTAAGGGTGACACGGCGGTCAGATGGTTCCGGTAGGCCACTCGTGGCCTCAAGACGGAGTGCTTCATGCTACTTAAATTTCAATTCCTGAATATTACGTTCCATTTCCACTCCCGATTGTGAGAAAAATAATAATTGGCAGAACATTGCACGGGCCACTTGCGATAATAGAGTTAAATTCAAATTGAAATGTCTAAATTTTTTTATTTATTTAAATGATATCGAATGCAAACCGACGCAGTAAAATTATCGACCTTATACTAACGGTTAGTGTTAAGAAACCTCTGTAACTATGTTAAGATGTAAAAGTGTAATTTCTGAGATAAATGTTAGTTGAAAGAAGGGAGTGATATGTGAAAACATTAATAATTTTATGGAAAATAAAATATGGAAACGAATGTAAGTTATAAATGTACTGACTGTGACATTCTATAGGTATTAGAGCATGTAAATCATTTAAACAAATTGAAAACATAAAGGTAGGAATTCACTACGAGTTTTCGACCACCACTCGTTATCTGGTCAGCACGAAATGACGACGATTAACAACCAACACGCCCACAACAATCGTTGTGGGTAATGTAGTTACGTTAGGAGTTTGGGGGAATAATAGCTAGATGTTTACTTACATGATAAACACGCTAGGGTCGCCGAGAGCGCTAACGCGCTGGTTCCTGGACTCGGGTAGGCGTGCCGGCCCCGGATCGAATCCGCCCAGCGGATTAACGACGAGAGCCGATGTGCCGGCCAGCCTGGATGTGGTTTTTAGGCGGTTTTCCACATCCCGCTAGGTGAGTACCTAGCTGGTCCCCACGTTCTGCCTCAGTTTCACGCGTCGCAGACATTTGAAACACGTTCGCACTATTTCACGATTTACACTAAATGCAGACAGCTGGGGTACACTGGTTCCATCCCTGGGGGGCACTGGGTGGCGGCAGGAAGGGCATCCAGCTACCCCTAAATCTAACCTTGCCAAATCCGTTCTAACCGCGCCGACCCTGCGATCGCTGCGGGACTATGGCGTAAGCGAAAGAAAGAAAGAAAGTTTACTTCCATGATAGCGGATAGCCGCAAAGACGGAAGGCTGTAGCCATCACCTCTATTCAAACCGTCATTCTCTGATATTTCAACTACTTCACGGACTTTCCTTCCATAATTATTACATTCTCTGGTTAGCACTCGTATGTTCAAGAAATTCATAACCTAGCCACATAGTTTTGATGCTCAGGTACCGCTAGTTCTATATTTTATCTTAGATGTGTGTGGTGTTCGTGTTCTTTGACACGTTCTTTTATTGCCCTTTCACTTTCGCCGACTTATACGATGCCACAACCACACGTCACTCCATTTACTCCCGCAGTGAGGAGGAGAACAGGCACGTCCGTCGTGGTTCGGGAGAAGTCTTTTAACTTGTGTTCTTTCGTAAGGTCAGCTAAGCTGTTGGTTACCGTGATATCAAACGATACCCTTCTAAATGTGCTGGAGGTTCCGCTTTCTTCTCGTTTCCATTATTTTTATTACCGCTCAGTTCGAAAGGTTGTGCTTAAGGAAAGGTCATCGTAACCTTTGGATATCAATGTTGCCTATCGAATTTCAGCTGTGATCGCCACCTCTTACTGTCACTGATGTGAAATTCATGCAAAAAGAGATTCTTCAGAGCGGCTTGCTTCAGGGGAGGATGAGGGTGAAAAATGGCGCCTAAAAGGTGCGGCAGTGAAACGGGCGATTTGCCAACCCGGGAAATAGGGCATTACGTTAGAAATCAGAAAACGGGAGTGGTGCCATCTGGACAGCAAACCATTGGCACTGACCCTGACATCGATGTTCAGTCGAGATGGTGGCGTGGACCAGTTAACAACGTGCCGTTGCTGTGACGGCGTTTTACAAAACCAACGACGGCTACGTACGTGGCCGCTCAGCGTGTATTTCATGCCCATTACATTCTCGCACGTCATGCTCCAGCCCCGTCTGCACATGGTATCAAACTGTGAGTACAAGAGCTTTGACGAAATGTGTAGTACGTTCCGAAGGAGGGGTGGAAGTGCAATAAGTGTGAGCACACCAGAGAATGTTGCAAGAGTGCCAGAAGCCTTCAGCCGAAGTCCCAGGCGTTTTGCATTCGACGCGCTGCAACTTGGCGTATCGGATAGCCGTGTAGGTGAATGTTGCACAAAGAACTGCAGTACCACCCTTAGAAAATTCAGATAGAACTGAATGCGTACGACTTTCCAAAGGAACTAAGTTTTGGCCAAGAATTGTTGGAATTCATCAACGACGACCCAGGCCTGTGCGACAACCTGATAATGAGCGATAAGGCTAATTTTTATGTGTTACGCTTCACTAACAAGCAAAATGTTAGATACTGATCGCATGAAAATCCTGAAATGCTTCATTAAACGCCAGTTCACAGTGAGAAAACTGATGTGTGGTGCGTCGTTTGGAACCATAGGGCCTTTGGATAGAGAACGTTATGTTGAACGAATTCCTAGTGTAACAGTTTGCTGATCTCCCTGTAACTACTGATACACTACTGGCCATTAAAATTGCTACACCACGAAGATGACGTGCTACTGACGCGAAATTTAACCGACATGAAGTAGATGCTGTGATATGCAAATGATCTGTTTACAGCATCATGATGGTCGCATCCGTGTTTGACGGCATCGCGGTGAACGCACATTGGAAGCGTGTATTCGTCGTCTCCATACTGACGTATCACTCGGCGTGATGGTATGGGGTGCCATTGGCTACACGTCTCGGTCACTTCCTGTTCGCACTGACGGTACTTTGAACAGTGGACGTTACATTTCAGTTGTGTTACGACCCGTGGCTCTACCCTTCTTTCAATCCCTGTGAAACCCTACATTTCAGCAGGATAATGCACGACCGCATGTTGCAGGTCCTGTACGGGCCTTTCTGGATACAGAAAATGTTCGACTGCTGCTCTGACCAGCACATTCTCCAGATCTCTCACCAATTGAAAACGTCTGGTCAATGGTGACCGAGCAACTGGCTCGTCACAATACGCCAGTCACTACTCTTGATGAACTGTGGTATCGTGTTGAAGCTGCATTTGCAGCTGTACCTGTACACGCTATCCAAGCTCTGTTTGACTTAATTCCCAGGCGTATCAAGGCCGTTATTACGGCCAGAGGTGGTTGTTCTGGGTACTGATTTCTCAGGATCTATGCACCCAAATTGCGTGAATCACACGTCAGTTCTAGTATAATATATTTGTCGAATGAATACCCGCTTATCATCTGCATTTCTTCTTGGTGTAGCAATTTTAATGGCCAGTAGTGTACATTCTTCCAACAAGACGGGGCCGCATGACATACCTCGCTGCCTGGCCTGGCCTCGAAGATCCTCTGACGTGTAATTTCTTCCTCTGGGGTCATTTGAAATCTCAGATCTTCCCAGAAACTGAAGGATCAAATTCTCGAGAAAGTTAACCCAATCCCAGCGCCAGTCCTGCAAGATGCATGCGAAACTTGCGTAAAAGACTTTAAGTACGTGTGAAGGAAACTGGCGACCACCTGAAAGGTGACATCTTTGAGTTGGGCAATTTGTTGTGAATGAATTTGTATCGCTGGTTGAGGTTTCAAAACCGCCAGTTTCACTGCCGCATCTGTGTGTTTGACTTCCTATAAACTCTAGGGTACAAAGCACTACCATTTCCTCTTTTATTTTAACCGAAGACACCTCTCGTATGGAGTATACAGTAACTGCTGCCGTCCTGTTACCCGAGTACCCAGTGATTCGTACTTCCTTCTGTTCCGATGTGCATGAGATGTGCTCATCCCTCGCCCGGAGAGAGTCCAGTTGGTGATGGCGCTCTGGGTTGAGAGGTTCACTGTAATTGGCGGGCACGGCGCCACGTGTGAGCACTCTGGCTAGTAATCCTCTCACGTCGGTCTCGCCGGGGCGACGCGAAGCCATTGGGGAGCACACTGGGGATTCGCGACACGTCGCCCGTCAACACACAACACCTCTGTTTATCCTCACAAAACACCGGGTCGTACGAGTTGGGCTCCTCAGACAATTAAGCTCAGCTACTCCTACACTTCGTACAATTACTAGTATTGGAAACAAGCGAATCAGTCTTCTAACACATGCAGCATTATTATGAGTATTATTATCATTACTTTCTATTAATGATGCAAATTATACTTTCTAAATATGTCATGTAATAACAAATCAACATAATTATCAATACCTCTATTACTTTATCATTATTATTAGTGCTGTTGTTATTATTATTGTCAATTATTATATTTATTAATAATGCAAATTATTATTATTGTGATTTTTATGTGATATTTTCTTATATGTGTTGCTCCTGATTAGATGGCTATAGTCCCTAATATGGTCAGGCTAAATAAGCTGTAAATACATAAATATGGTCTATTACTAAATGCTTTAAAGGGCCCCCAAGTCACTAGTTGCAGGATGTCTATCTAACTGCTTCAAGGGAAACTAAATTTGCTTTTCAGTATTCCTTACAATTACTGACAAAATTTAAAAATTAATATGCTTTCATAATCTACTCATTAAGAATTGTAGTCTTACGTTAAAGAATTACACAATCACACAAGTATTAGGTACTGCGAATCTATCTTGAGGCAGTGTAACTCACAGTGCACAAATTACCCAGAATTTATTCATCTAGTGTTTGAGAATGAGAACACTTAACGACGTCCAACAAACTTTACACATAATTTCACACCTTTTAGAAACCTTTTCTCGTGGACACCCCCACGAAACAATGACAAGAAAAAAGTTTATCGCTTGTGAAAGTTTCGCTGTTCATGCAATAAAACTTCAACATCACGCGTGACTTTTAAATTTGCTACTTCTTTACCACAAACTCTGTTCACAACACATTTTGCAGAAGGTATTCACATTTACCATGGAACGCACCTGCAAAATGCATATGTGTCCTCGGAATCTTTCGTGGTGGCTTGCTTCCAGAGCACCTTATCGGTTTCATACCACAGCATAGCTCAGGCGATCTTACATAAAAAACATTGATACGTGCAAAACTACTTTTTCTTAAAACAGAGCGAAAAGTACCCCTTCTGTAATCACCTAGGGCTTGATAATGGGAGCATTTTTTTTTCTGATTTACCAGTTTGGTTTTGACCTATTTATTAGGCAGTGAGTGAATAATCTGAAACTAATAAAACTTATATAATTAGGGTTTTGTGTCTTTAACAATATTTTACCTCCTTAGCGTCAAATATTTAGTACATCAACTCATTTGCAAACTAATCACACCTTTGGAGCTGTTTTATACAGCGCAGTTCGGCTCTTTAAAGAGTCTAGGGTACCGAGCGATAGCGAAGTTACAGCTATAGTTACAAAAAACTATCGATTACACAAAAGGGGGAGATAAAACTGATACGTGGTGTTCACCCACAGTCACAATGCAGGTACCTCTTCAAGGAGTTACGCATCTTAACTCCACTTTCAGTGTACAAGAAATTTGTGGGATGACGATATGCACTTTCACAGGTGGCGGTAGTATCGCGTACATAAGGTATAAAGGGGTAAGGCGTTGCCGAAGCTGTCATTTGTACTAAGGTGATTTGTGTGAAAAGGTTTCCGACGTGATTATGTCCTCAAAAATGGAATTAATAGATTTTGAAAGCGGAATGGTAGTTGGAGCTAGACGCAATTCCTTAGACAATTCAGTATTCCGCGATCCTCCATGTCATGAGTGTGCCGAGAATACCAAATTTCACCCATTAGGTCTCACCAAGGACAACGCAGCGGCCAACGGCCTTCACTTAACGACCGAGAACAGCACCTTTTGCTTAGAGTTGTCAGTGCTCGGAGACAAGCAACACTGCATGAAGTAACCGCAAATCAGTGTGTGACATACGACGAACGTATCAGTTAGGGCAGTGCGACGAAGTTCATGGGCTGTGACAGCAACGACCGATACAGGTGAGTTTGCTAACTGCACGACATTGCCTGCAGCGCCTCTTCTGGGCTCGTGACCATATCCGTTGGACCGCAGCCGATAAGAAAACCGTGGCGTAGTTAGATGACTCCGGATTTCAATTGGTAAGAGCTGATGGTACATTGCGAGTGAGGCGCAGACTCCACCAAATCAAGGACCAAAGTTGTCAACAAAGCATTGTGAAAGCTGGTGATGGGTCCATAACAGCATGGACTATGCTAACATGGAACGAACTGTGTCTTTGGCCATTTGGCTACTTGAAGACCATTTGCAGCCATTCATGGACGTCCTGTTCCCAAACAACCATGGAATGTTTATGAATGACAACGAACCATGTCAGTGGGCCACATTTGTTCGCGACTGGTTGTACTTGTATAGCACGAGCGTATGCTCTGGTCACCCAGATCGCCCGACATTAATCCCATCGAACATTTATCGAGAGGTCAATTCGTACACAAAATTCTGCACCGGCAACACTTCCCCAGTTATGGACGCCTATAGAGGCAGCGTGGCTCATTGTTTCTGCAGAGGATTTCCAAGGACTTGTTCAGTCCATGTCACGTCGAGTTGCTGCAATACTCTGGGCAAAAGGAGACCCGATAGAACATTAGGAGGTATCCCACGACTTTTTTCACTTCAGTGAATGTTTCCTACTAAAATGCCTTATAAATTCAAACGGTTCAAATGGCTCCAATCACTATGGGACTTAACATCTGAGGTCATCAGTCTCCTAGACTTAGAACTACTTAAACCTAACTAACCTAAGGACCAGAATGAGATTTTCACTCTGCAGCGGAGTGTGCGCTGATATGAAACTTCCTGGCAGATTAAAACTGTGTGCCCGACCGAGACTCGAACTCGGGACCTTTGCCTTTCGCGGGCAAGTGCTCTACCAACTGAGCTACCGAAGCACGACTCACGCCCGGTACTCACAGCTTTACTTCTGCCAGTATCTCGTCTCCTACCTTCCAAACTTTACAGAAGCTCTCCTGCAGAACTAGCACTCCTGAAAGAAAGGATATTGCGGAGACATGGCTTAGCCACAGCCTGGGGGATGTTTCCAGAATGAGATTTTCACTCTGCAGCGGAGTGTGCGCTGATATGAAACTTCCTGGCAGATTAAAACTGTGTGCCCGACCGAGACTCGAACTCGGGACCTTTGCCTTTCGCGGGCAAGTTTCATAACCTAAGGACATCACATACACCCATGCCCGAGGCAGGATTCGAACCTGCGACCGTAGCAGCCGCGTGGTTCCGGACTGAAGCGCCTAGAACCTCTAGGCCACAGCGGCCGGCCTCCTCATAAATAATCCGCCACACTTTCAAAAGCCTAGCGATGTCGATACCTAAAACACTAGAAGGAGAAAATGACATTTAGTACCCACTGTTAAAGCTGTAGTGGCTCCGAAAGTAGTTCATTATTCACCAACAAAAATATTTGATCACTTGTCCAATAACATAAAATGTTTGACAGGTAGCAGAGCAAGTTTTAAATGTAACTTGAAATTATTCCTTCTGAACTCCTATTCCACACAGCAATTTTTATTTAAAAACCGGTATCCTATAAAACAGAAAGAAAATAACAACCAATTTATTTACTAGGAGAAATTGCACGAGTAGGAATGAAAAATGATGAGCCCACTAATGTAATGCCTCTACCGACTGATTTCTCAACAGGCATCACATAGAGTGATGCTGTATGTCGTATGTCATGGTTCGACATTTCAGTCTTTCCTTTGACACATAGCGTCACTATTTGAAACACATCTACAGCGGCACTTCTTCCACTTGAAGTTAACCTATTTTTTTACACACAGGCACACGCACACACACACACACACACACACACACACACACACACACATACGCACTCACACACTCACAATGCGCATGTGTTCACCTGGGCGCCTTGGTGTCTTCTAACGCCCCTTTTAATAGAAATGATTGCTTCGCAGAAGTGCCCTGTGTTTCCAACTGGCCTGGCACCTGCACAGTTTCTGGGTCTCGGCCTCTGTAGCGGTGATTGGCACGCCTTCGCTCTAGGCTGACGTCAGAAACAGAATTGGACGCCTTGGGCAACCATCGTCTCCTACAGTAGCTGATCGCTTTGCGTCCCTGGCGGAAAATACACAAATTTGTTTGTCGTCATTTCAGTAAAATATGGTCCAGTCATATTACTCTGACCATCTAACAGCAGCCTGATGAACCACCTTTTGCAGAGCGGACGTGCAGTTAGAGAGTCTGAGAAGTTCTGGAAGGTACCTACAGTGATGTGTGGAGCCTTGACGACTCCAGCGCCGTGGCCAGCTGCGCTGTGTTTCTTGGCTGAGAATCCGTGGCGGGAACCATAGAGTAAATATCTCTGGAGTGAGCATTCACATGCGCAGAACAAATTTTGTGTTGTCAACATACATTGCTCTCGGGACGTCGTGTGTTTGTCCGCATAGCGCCCTATATATCTAGAATGTAGCTACATCCCTAGTACAGATGGATTCTTTTCGTACGTGTCGTGGATTGTTTATATATGTTGCACAGACGTTTCAACAGTATCCATTTGATACCGATAATAAACCAGCTACGTAACTTTTAAGCGCAAGTGATATTACATCCTGCTTCTTTGCGTTAGGTGTCACAGTTCAGATGCACTCGATTTTTGGTAGTTTTCGGTGTGATACGACACTTTATAGTATTACAGAGCCTGACGCACATTTTTGCAGTGATAGTCTTGCAAAACGACTTGACAGTACGCTAGTACTTTTGCAAGTGTCCGAAAAACACCGAATTTGCCACACATTAGCGATTATATCCCTGCTAATTTGTCCATTTTTCTGCTATTTCTGCGTATTTATTTTCTCGTTTTTGCGACCTAAAGCACAATTTTTCTTAGTGGTGACGCTTTGAAGTACTTATTTAAAGCATTTGGCGTACTTGCTCCTAGTTTCTTAAATAAATAGTAGACTGAGTAATCTATATAAATAATCGACAAGTCACTGATATATGCATGGAGGATAGTATTTGCTGAAACAACTAACCATTCCCTTTCCTGTTCCACTAGAAAATTTACGGGAGGAAGCGATTGTTTGTAAGCTTTTGTACGAGCCGTAATATCTATTATATAGTCATAAAATCGTAGAAAAAAGAAGTCTAAAGAATCAAGCCTTAATTATAAAGCGTCTCGAAATTTTTAAACATATACAGTGTCTCTTACTAATATGATAACTATAATTAGAGCTACATGGTATGTACCCATGAAAAGTTACTATCCCTCCTTTCACATATTTTTCTTTGCATCCGTAGCAACAACAGTAATTCACCATCGCTATTACACTATCAACAAACGGTGAAACACAACAAAAACTCTTGACATTATAAACTTCAAACGCTGCAGAAAGCACACACGCACAGCGAAGTCCCGAAAACACTTGACAATCCTGGTTGAATGTTGACAACATGCGCAGAACGAAATGCTCACTCCAGAGATATTTACTCTATGGTGGGAACAGCCCTGTCGAGGTGGTCGCAGAGATTCGCGATTGGTTTTCTGGCGAATTTGGTGGCGGGGGGAGTATGGTAAACTCATCCTTGTGCTCTTAGAACCACGCAAGTGTACACGTGTGAAACGTTGCATTGCCTTGCTAGTAGGTACCATCGTGCTGAAGAAAAACAAATTGCATGTAGGGGTGTACATGGTTCCGAAGGAGATAGTTTCACAGTTCTATTGATCCAGTGTGCCTTCCAGAACAGCGAAATCACCCAGGGAATGCCAAAGAAACATTCCCCAGATCACAGCGCCACCTCTTCCGACCTGGATCGTTCCAGTGACTGTTGCATGACCGCATAAATCAATGGCCATAAACGTTATTCATCTGCGAAGGCTACCAGTCGCCAATCAATGGACGTCCAGCCTTCACTGCCAATGAACAGCACTCAGAGTGGGAGCGTGAGCAGGGGCCTGCTGCAGAGGCCCATACGCAGCAGCGTTCACTGATCGATCGTTGAGGAGACACTGTTACCAGCTCCTTGGTCCGTCAGGGCGTTCAGTTGGTCAACTGTTGCACGTCTCTTCGCCCCTACACATCACCGCAGCCGTCGAACACTACTGTTATCTATGGCCTGCGGTGCATCACATTTAGCCGACCGCTGTCGCCGAGCGGTTGTAGGCCCTTCAGTCCGAAACCACGCGACTGCTACGGTCGCAGGTTAGAATCCAGCCTCGGGCATGGATGTGTGTGCTGTCCTCAGGTTAGTTAGCTTTAAGTAGTTATAAGTCTGGGGGACTGATGACCTCAGATGTGAAGTCCCATAGTGCTTAGAGCCATTTGAACCATTTGATTTTTTGGTGCACACATTTGCCTCGGTGCCGCTTTTGCATAGCTCTATTTTTCCATGCGAGGTATACTTTAAACGTGGTGGAACGCGAACAGCTTTCAAACTTAAGCGTTTTGGAAACGCTCCCACCCTTGACTTGAAAGCCAATGATCATCATGTCCGTTTGGACGTCAGCTAAATCGCTTCGTTCCCACATTACGATAACGAATGCACTGTTTCCGAGCCCCTCGACACGCTTCACATACTCTCCACGGCTACTGTTGCTACGTCCCGTCTGTGAGTGGTTGTTGAACGTTGTCATCGATCATAGGCGGTGGTCACATTGATATGACTGGACCGTGCATAAGTTTTCTTACTTAGGGGGTAGTTCATCCTGTTTCTGACTCCAGTTATCTTTGGGACTGTATTGTACGTGTAGATAATACGATATGTGCGTCGTTTTCTTGAGGAAAAACCCTCTTTTTAGGGATCGTGAAATTCCTCAAACTTGTGTTCGAAAGTTTTGTAAAGCCTCGTTGCCAGTTTTGTAAACGCCTCGTCGCTACCGCTGCAGAGGCCCAGTTCGTGCGATTGTGAAACGGCTTCTGGGGCAGTACAGACAATTCCCCCCTGCCACTCCTACACAGTGTCAGGTTACACGACAGGAGAACGAAGGACAACACTTCAACAAATTAATAACAAAGTCACACAAGTGAGTTAAAAAGGTTTACTTATCTTTGTGACTTGTTGAATGATTGAGGCTGCAACACTGAGTGTAATATAACACAAAAAAACAGTCAAAGGCTAAGTGCAAATGATCACATTACATAGCAAATGCAATTTACAGCAACTGTCTATTCCCTTCTGAGAGTTCACTGAACAACATTCCCTGTCTAAGTCAGCCCTGGACGATGATCTATAACCAACTGGGCGAGAGCTGCTCTTCTATCTTTCGAGTAGGCTTCTTTCCGTTGTTGTCCAGTCATTGGCGGATTGTACTCGGTCAGCAGCTGGCCGAGGCGAAGTCGATATGTTCATCCTCATCGCTGCCAATGGCCCTGGGAAACTCACGCACTCTCTATGCCACTCGCACCAGCTCACATCTTTGCGTCTGTGGTGCTTTTGCCCTGGCTGTGTCTTGTTCGGACGACACAACAGAAAGCTTGCTGGTTCTCATCAGAGAACACAGTTAAGGACTCTAAAAGCAGTACAGATTAGAAACGTTTGTCGACAGCAGGCTGTTGTGTGGCATAAGTCTATTAAAATCACTTTGACTACCATTTATGGGAGTCGAATTGTGGGGACTAGTTAGATTAGATTAGATTAGACTAGTACTTATTCCATAGATCATGAACACTTTGTAATGATGTGGAACGTGTCAGGTTAATAAAAGGTGTCTATACAAGATATTACTTTACACAAAATATTACATGATACTTAATATTTTTAATTTTTTTTGTGGGGGTTGGGGAAATCACATTCTTACTATATCGAAAAATTCATCTAATGAGTAGAAGGAGTTGCCATTCAGGAAATTCTTTTAATTTCCTTTTAAACGTTGTATGGCTATCTGTCAGACTTTTGATGCTATTAGGAAAGTGACCAAAGACTTTTGTGGCAGCATAATTTACCCCCTTCTGAGCCAAAGTTAGATTTAACCTAGAGTAGTGAAGATCATCCTTTCTGCTAGTGTTGTAGCCATGTACACTGCTATTACTTTTGAATTCGTTCGGATTGTTAATAACAAATTTCATAAGTGAATATATATATTGTGAAGCTACAGTGAAGATCTCTAGCTCTTTAAATAAGTGTCTGCAGGATGATCTTGGAAGAGCTCCAGCAATTATTCTGATTACACGCTTTTGTGCAAATTAACACTCTTTTTACTCAATGATGAGTTACCGCAGAATATGATGCCATACGAAAGCAGAGAATGAGAATAGGCGTGGTAAGCTAATTTACTGAGATGTACATCGCCAAAATTTGCAATGACCCTAATAGCAAAACTAGCTGAACTCAAACGTTTCAGCAGATCCTCAGTGTGTTTTTTCCAGTTCAACCCCTCATCAATGCATACACCTAGAAATTTTGAATATTATACCTTAGCTACCGATTTTTTTATCTACATCTATATTTATTAATGGTGTCATTCCATTTACTGTGTGGAACTATATATACTGTGTTTTGTCAAAGTTTAATGAGAGCCCATTTGCAGAGAACCACTTAATGATTTTCTGAAAAACATCGTTTACAATTTCACCAGTTAATTCTTGTCTGTTGGGTGTGATAGCTATTGTAAGTAGGATGTTTAGGTCTTTATATCGGCAACGCCACGTAGCGCTCTGTATGAAAATCACTGACTGTGCTGTGTGCAGTCTGTGGCTGGTGGGCATTGTTGAAATAGTCGCTATTGTAGTGTTGGGCAGTTGGATGTTAACAGCGCGTAGCGTTGCGCAGTTGGAGGTGAGCCGCCAACAGTGGTGGATGTGGGAGAGAAATGGCGGAGTTTTGAGAGCGGATGATCTGGACGTGTGTCAGTCAGAGAAACGAAATTTTTAAGACTGGATATCATGAACTGCTATATATATTATAACTTTTGAACACTATTAAGGTAAATACATTGTTTGTTCTGTATGAAAATCTTTCATTTGCTAACTATGCCTATCAGTAGTTAGTGCCTTCAGTAGTCTGAATCTTTTATTTAGCTGGCAGTAGTGGCGCTCGCTGTATTGCAGTAGTTCGAGTAACGAAGATTTTTGTGAGGTAAGTGATTCATGAAAGGTATAGGTTATTGTTAGTCAGGTCATTCTTTTGTAGGGATTTTTCAGTCAGATTGCGTTGCGCTAAAAATATTGTGTGTCAGTTTAGTGCTGATCAGAATAGGTAAAGAGCGAAATGTCTGAGTACGTTCAGTTCTGCACAGCTGTTTGAAAATCAAATAAGAGGTTTATCAGCACAGACATTCAATAATTTTTCTAAGGGGACGTTTCACTATACTTGAGTCGTCGGCAAAAAGTAGCAGCTTTGCATCTTCGTGCATATATAATGGCAAGTCATTAATATATATTAAGAAAAGCAGAGGACCCAAGACCGAACCTTGCGTTCAACAGCAGTGACGTCATTGCTTATCGAACATTTCAGATCACAGAGGTCTACAATAGATTGGTTCAAATGCCTCTGAGCACTATGGGACTTACATCTTAGGTCATCAGTCCCCTAGAACTTAGAACTACTTAAAGCTAACTAACCTAAGGACATCACACACATCCATGCCCGAGGCAGGATTCGAACCTGAGACCGTAGCAGTCCCGCGGTTCCGGACTGAAGCGCCTAGAACCGCACGGCCACCGCGGCCGGCTCTAGAATAGAGATATGTGTAAATCATATTATATGTCGTCAATGCCTTTCGTTCTCAGGACTAGGAATCATCTTAAAATAAATGAATCTGAGTCTGTGTCAGTGCGGGTTAAAGGTGTTGCCCGTTTTGAAGGTATATATAGAGCGTCGTCTCGGGAACGGCTCAGGTATTTGCCTGAAGTGATACTGGAAAACCACGGAAATCTTAAACAGGGATGGCCGGCCTGTATTTGAATCGCTGCCAGGTCAGATCTGTTTCGCCTGCAGGCGAGCGCGTGGCGACTCTGACGTTTGCCTTCGGCACAGAAGGCCGAAGCCAGCGCGACCGTCGGCTGTCGTGGCGGCGAAAAAGCGAGAAGAGAAACGAGGCAGAGGCGAGCGGCGCTCCAGAAGCGGGATTACGGCGCTGCGAAGGCTGCGGCCGGCGCTATAAATACGTGGCTACTGCCGCCCCTGCCACCGCCTGCCAGGGAGCGCAGACTCAATGGAGGCCAGGCCTATGGCCGCCGTGCGTGCCGGGAGGACCAACTCCCTCACATGTACGTCCTGTCTCCGGTAGCTGGCGAACGAGGAGAAACAGTAGAGGGCACAAATGGGACACTCGCTCCTTCGTTTTCTTCTTCTTCCGCTGCTACACGAGGCGCATTTAGGGCGAGGTCAATTCGACTGATGTAAAGAGAATGTCATCTACATCTACATTGATACTCCGTAAGCCACCCAACGGTGTGTGACGGAGGGCACTTTACGTGCCACTGTCATTACCTCCCTTTCCTTTTCCAGTCGCGTATGGTTCGCGGGAAGAACGACTGCCGGAAAGCCTCCGTGCGCGCTCGAATCTCTCTAATTCACATTCGTGATCTCCTTGGGAGGTATAAGTAGGCGGAAGCAATATAATCGCCGGCCGCGGTGACCGAGCGGTTCTGGCGCTGCAGTCCGGAACCGCGGGACTGCTACGGTCGCAGGTTCGAATCCTGCCTCGGGCATGGGTGTGTGTGATGTCCTTAGGTTAGTTAGGTTTAAGTAGTTCTAAGTTCCAGGGGACTTATGACCTAAGATGTTGAGTCCCATAGTGCTCAGAGCCATTTGAACCAATATAATCGATATCTCATCCAGAAACGCACCCTGTCGAAAACTGGGCAGCAAGCTACACCGCGATGCAGAGCGCCTCTCTTGCACAGTCTGCTACGTAACGCTATCGCGCTTACCAGATAACCCAGTATCGCCGATACAGTTTTAATAAGGTGTCGCGACAACACTCCGAGACAGACTTCCGAACAACGACACATACCACCTACTCGGACAAGAAGACACTTTTCACATTTTGAATGCATTGGCGGATGGTGTATCACGGAAAGTGTTAGCAGAATACCTGAGGGACCAAGAATAGGTATCAACTCATAGATCAAACCGATTGAGACCAGATCCCATTCCCATACCGCCTGTGCGTGGAACGGCCGACTTCCATCATAGTTGAAAACCGCCACATACGGTACAAGAGGGGGGGGGGGGGAGGGGGGGGTCAACACCACCGATTACGACAAAAGTACCGGATAGGACGTAGGTTAAGTTAGTTTTTTGTAGGACTTAGATTTAGGACATTAATTTAGGAAATTGTAGCGAATGCTAACCTTGGCCAGCCCAGAGCCAGGGGCATGCTCCTCGGGCTTAGCTCGTGGAGCCTGGCTATTCTAAGTGGGTTTGTACTTTACTGTGACGCTGCAGGTAATAGTCATTCTAGATTAGTTAATTAACAAGTAGGTTAGATCAAACTGCCCATTGTTGTAGAAAACTAACACACTGTAGTAGTTTAAACTGTAGGTCACTAACATAACTGTAATAGTAAAAGCTGCATTTTAATCCAATTTATGTATCACTTTATGACCTACTAATCATCTTAGGAGGTGGGTTAACATGTATAATTGCTATTGTTATTGAAATAAAGATTTTTTTTAAAGGTGAATCACCTAAAACTTGCACCGCAAATATTGCAGAAATGATGTTTGGTGTTCAAAGAATGGACTGGTAGTCATGGGCTCGTATTGTTAGCCAATACACAGATTGTAGTAATACTTAGGAGTGTATTTTTTGTGTAGACATACACTTTATAAATGGGACAGTGCCTACTGACATTAAAAACTTTAAGTAGGGTAAATGAGAACGTCAGTAGTGTTTGTTGCAGGATTCTAGTGCAAATCGTTTACGAGATACTGTATTTTGAAAAGTTCCCACACCGATAATTGCACAATACCTGTGGTAGCGCACACTAAGAAACGAAACGAGTGCATACACTACTAATGTCGATTCTAGTCAGTAGCGAGACAATCGACCAGCACAGGTTGTGTTCAAAATGACCACTGGCAGCGGGAATACAGGCTTTCAGTCTGGTATGGAACGACTGCTGCACACGTGCTAGCATTTCAGCGGAGATGTCTCAGCAGGCTACGTTAATACATCGCTGCTTATAGTCTGGTGTAGTTAGTATGTCCTTGTAGATAGCGTCTCTCAGCCTTCGCCACAGACAAATGTCTCCAGGCGTTAAATCGGGGGAACGGGCAGCCAAGGTATAGCTCCTCTGCGTCCAATCCAACGATTTGGAAACAATTTGTGAAAACTTACTGTGATACTTCGTACACTATGGGCTGGGCAGGCATCATTTTGGTACCACAGGTTACTCTGGTCTGCAGAGCAACGTGTCCCAGCATCCGGGGAAATTGGTCTGTTACGAGGCTGCGATACTTATGCGCGTTCATTGTTATGTCTACGAGAAACGGGTCTATGTGCTCATGATTCACTATCCCACACCACACATTTACACTCCACGGACACTGACATTTCACATGAGGAAATCAACGGGGATTTTCAAAACCCCAATTGTGCGTGTTTCGCCGGTTTACCTGGTCTGACTGGTAGGTCTGGCTTCATCACTAAACGAGATACATGATACATCTGGACAATCCTGTCTTGGTGCGGCTTGTATAGAAGTTAACACGACTCACACAATCGTTTCCATGCAGCTCTTATTGGGGAGAGATGTGATAGGGGTGGAACCTATATCGATGGAGAAAGTGTAGGACACGCTTGACTCATGCCACTCTCTCGTGCGATTGCGCGGGAGCTAACGTGCGGATCCGCTGCAACAGCAACAAGAACTTTAATTTCCCCCCTCTTCTGCCACCTGTTTCGTTCTGTTGCGATGTCTAGATGTTACATTACTACTTTTACGTATCTACTTGAAAAGTTTGATAAATAACTGCGGAGATAGTTGACTTTTATTGGGATATCTTGCAGCATACACCGCACAGGATCGAACTACATTCTTCCTACACTCTCCATACACCATGAACATGTCGGCTTTTTCTGCATTGGTAAATCCCATCCTTTCTTTCAGGAGTGCTAGTTCTGCAAGTTTCGCAGGAGAGCTTTTGTAAAGTTTGGAAGGTAGGAGACGAGGTACTGGCAGAAGTACAGCTGTGGGGACGGGACGTGAGTCGTGCTTGGGTAGCTCAGTTGGTAGAGCACTTGCCCGCGAAAGGCAAAGATCCCGAGTTCGAGTCTCGGTCCGGCAGACAGTTTTAATCTGCCAGGAAGTTTCAGTCTGGCTTTTATCTGACTGGTTCAGTACAACAGACAGAGAAGATCGAAGAGCACTGCAATTCGTGACGTGACTGTTTAGTAAGCTTGGAAGCGTTACGCAGATGCTCAACAAATCTGAGTGACAGACGCTAAAAGAAACGCGTTATGCTGTTGTTTAGAGTTGAAATTCCGAGAGCGCATATTCCAGGAACAATCGGGCAACACATTTCTTCCTCCAACATAGTCCTTGCGAAATGAGCACAAAGAGAAATTCACAGGAATTAGAGCTCTTACCATTCGCAGACGGAACCACCATGGTCGTACTGGTACACATGTAAGGTCACTAGCGGCTCCGTTGAAAAGAACATCATCGTGTTATGCTGTCAGCTGTCTTCATAACAAATTCTCACAGAGTCATACCAGTAGCACGTCTTGCGAAATCTAGTTTTGTTACGTAATGTTGAAGGAAAATTCTGGAGTATGACGATCATTTAAACACTCCGACGACCGCCCGGCCGAAGCATTTCGAGCAGTGAGCGCAGTCAACTTGGCACAGTGTGTGGAAAGTCTAGTCGTCTAGTGTATACAGCACGCCAAGTTGCATGCACTCACTGCTCCCCGTGCCTCTGCCAAGCGGTCGACAGAGCGTTTACATGATCGTCATGCTCCAGGATTTGCCTTCAACATTACGTAAGGAAACTAAATCCCTGAAGTCATGGTATTAGCACGACTAAGTGACGATTTGTTGTGAACATTGCTGGCAGTGTAGCTAGACGATGTTCTTTTGAACGAAACCGGTAGCGAAATAATACACGTCAGCTAATACTAGTCCTATTACTATTAACAAGGATCAGTGCGGAGATCAAAATGATCAAGATTTATCTAGAATAGTTGCAGGTGTAGATGTAAAGAAGCGAAGTCGAACATCACGTTAAACTATGATGTCGCTACACAGGACGGGGCAGTTAAGGGCATATTTAGAGATCATAAACGGATTGTTGGATATTTTAGATGATACGGGGTTTTGAAACAGAAAAGCGTGCGAGGCATGTGTTAGTAGAAACTTTACACACAAAAAAAAAAAACAAAAAAAACTGCAGAGTCGTTGTTGTTATGCAATCTTGGCTTCAGAAAGTTTTTTGCCAAGTAAAACGGATCACTCTTTCTTATTTCTCAGGGGGAGAAAATTCAAAGAAATTGTAAATTATAACGTCATAGTTGATACTGATTTTTACTGCTGGAACAGCGGAAATGTAGTAATCGATAAACATTTTTCCCTTTCCTTAATTTGTGGGCGGAGGGGAGGGGGGAGGGGGAGTGACAGCGGGAAAATGTTACATCTCATACAGTTTATCACCTTCATTTGTCAACGAAATAATCATTTTCTGTATGAAAGAAAAAGTTTCAAATTTAAGCTTAGGGTCTCGAATTATATGAACATGTTACTTTATTCGGATTGGAAGCAAAGATATTAACATACGCAGAAACTGAACATATTGTGGTCAAATGACATGCTGACCTTCTGAGAAAAGAGAAAAGTAGGAAGTGACCCTAGCCAATAAAAAGTTTGAGGCCCCCCCATATGAGTACTAAAAAAATCACACGATAAATCACACAAATTCGAATCGAATTACGAACAACAGATTGGAACAATCACATAAAAAATGAATAGAGGAAGGCGAATCAAAGATAATAATTCCCGGCAGAACATTAGGAGGCGCAAAAAATCTACTAAAGAAAAAGATTGCCTACACTACGCTTGTCCGGACGGGGTACTGCTGCGCGGTGTAGGATCCTTAACAAATACGATCCATGAAGAATGTAGAAAGTTCGAAGAAAGGCGGCTCGTTTCGTATTACGGTGAACTAAGACAGAGAGTATGAGAATCCAGGCTTTCTCGGCAAATCGCGACGATAAAATCTTCTCGGGTTGACGTGTCACGGATAAAAGACGAGAGTTGGGGTGGCAGTCATTGAAAAAAAAAGCGTTTCTCTTAGTGGCGAGATCTTTTCACGAAAGTTGCATTATCAACTTCCTCCATCCAAAATACTTGTTTGACTACCACCTATACAGAGAAAAAATGGTTCAAATGGCTCTGAGCACTATGGGACTCAACTTCTGAGGTCATCAGTCCCCTAGAACTTAGAACTACTTAAACCTAACTAACCTAAGGACATCACACACATCCATGCCCGAGGCAGGATTCGAACCTGCGACTGTAGCGGTCGCGCGGTTCCAGACTGTAGCGCCTAGAACCGCTCGGCCACTACGGCCGGCCTATACAGAGAAAAATGATCACTAAAGTAAAATCAGAGCTTATACGGAAAGCTTTAGGAGTTCATTTTTCCCGTGTGCTATTCGAGAGTGGAGGAAGGAAGCTAGACAGCGAGGTCATTAGAGATGGAACTCAAGCTTGTTTACAAAAGGAGGGCGAAGGAATGCGGCCACGCCCTTTCAAAGGAACCACCCGTGCATTTGCCTGGAGCGATTTAGGAAAATCACGGAAAACTTGTATCTGAATGGCTGGATGAAATTTGATCTATCGTCTGAAGCTGGTTGTATGAACACTCTGACAAGAATTAAAGCGTAAATTGCAGGGTAATCTCGTAAATGTATATGTAGACACAAAGAGGAAAATAAAATATTGCATTTCAATCGGTGTATCACTAATAAAAATATCCTTGTATAATTAGAGTCAACTATACATGTACGTCGCCAGTGGGCAGAGCGTGATGTATATTACTTGTTTCGAACTGCGGGCTGCACATCTAGGAGTTGCTATAGCAACGCCGCTGTGGAGCGTAGGTGGCGGTATCGGACGCGGCAGCAGCTGCGGCCCCCGCCCCGGTCCGTCATTAGGGTCGGACACGTGTCAGCGCTGCAGCTTGTTTCCCTGGAAGTTGCAGCTCTGCCACAGCAGGTACAGCGACTCCCTCCACCCCTGCCGCCCCCCTTTCCCTCAATTTTCATTTCGCTCGCGCAAGCAGCAGCAGCACGGGCTGAGCAATTTCTTCCTCGCTTTTCCCTGCCCGTCTTTCCTCTCGTTGCAAAGAACGCGCAAAGTATCCACCTGAAGCGCAAGCGCAGCGGCCGTCACATACAGTCTCCGTCCATTCTTCAAGATACGTCGCGTCATCTCTTTTCACGACTTCTTTTGTTCTTAAAGGAATTCCTCTACACCCTCAAAATCGCCGGTTTGACGAACAGATGTTACTGATGACACAGATTTATACCGCTACTACAGCAAGCGTACAAGTTGGGCAGATGAATGACATTATTTGCACGTGGCTGGCGAACAAAGTTCCAGGCATCTGTGGTCATTTGTTTGCAGATTGAATCAACTATCTAGTTATAACCCACACGACACACACTGCAGAGTCCCTTTATCAATGGTTATAAAACACGCACAGTAAGGAAGAAAAAACACATTTTTTTAGATGTACGACATTAATATTCTGAGGGTTAAAATACTTCAGCAAATCATAGCAAATGAATTCTTACCTTTAACTTGACACAGAAAAAAGACCGAGAAAGAATGCAAAAATTCAACTTCCATGAGAGAAAGTCAAAGTTCATCTTCGAAGACAATGTCCGATTCTGAAGTTCTCGATTGGGTGAAATCGTAGATAAAGATAATTACATACACTGGGTTCATATGCATACATTATTCGCACCTCATTGAATACGTGGTGCCGGTCGTTGTGGCCGAGAGGTTCTAGGCGCTTCAGTCCGGAACCGCGCTGCTGCTACGGTCGCAGGTTCGAATCCTGTCTCGGGCATGGATATGTGTAATGTTCTTAGGTTAGTTAGGTTTAAGTAGTTCTAGGTCTAGGGGACTGATGACCACAGAGGTTAAGTCCATAGTTCTTAGAGCCATTTGAACCATATGAACACGTGGACGACTGCGGTCTGCCTGAGTATATGTTTGTATTCGATCGATAAATAGAATATCTACGTAAATGCTGATGCCGATCATGTTTCTCGATATTATCACCAAAATAGTTGCCAGATCGCAGTGTTTAACGTTTCATAGATACCGAGCAAACGCCCGCATCTCGTGGTCGTGCGGTAGCGTTCTCGCTTCCCACGCCCGGGTTCCCGGGTTCGATTCCCGGCGGGGTCAGGGATTTTCTCTGCCTCGTGATGGCTGGGTGTTGTGTGCTGTCCTTAGGTTAGTTAGGTTTAAGTAGTTCTAAGTTCTAGGGGACTGATGACCATAGATGTTAAGTCCCATAGTGCTCAGAGCCACTTGAACCATACCGAGCAAACAGAAAAATCTGTCGCAACCGTTTAGAGGATAATCGGAAAATTGGCTTGAGAAGATTGAAACATGTAGCACCGATATAAAGGTGACCAGAAACGGCTTCTAACACAGGTCCTTGTAATTACGAGGTTCACGATATATTCCAAGACATCTCTCTTACTCCTGTGCGACTAGAGACAAGGTAAATTCGGTCAGCACAAAAGTATATCGTATACTGCTAGGTTGAAAACATTTCAAATTTTTTATAACTGGTACCCATTCACTCATCTCCTGGTACCTTGTATACTAACTGCCTCTACCCCCCTTTACCCCTCCATCCCCCCTCACACATCCACACTCCCCTCGCTCCCATCTCCCACACATCCCCAAAGTCTGCAGTAAGCTTTGTTACATAATTCAATGATTGCCTCCTCATACATTCTTTCCCTCCGTTATAACACTGCAAAGTTAATAGGTCGTGTGTATCGTAACTGTTTAACACATATTTCTTCCATCCTTCATTCTGCCTAACAATTCTTTGCTATGAATTTCTTGTCTTCCATAAAAAGACACTTTCTGACTTACACTGATTTATTACTACTCTACCACATCCCACTTTTCACTTCTAAATTTTGCTGCTTCAAATTTCGTAAACTCGTTCCTGTTTTTTATACCATATTTTAACACCGGGCTTTCTTCGGATTACTTCAGCCATCCATTTTAATTTGGCAGCACTGAAGTTCAGTTCTTAAGTTTTTTGTCACTTTCGTTTTTTACTTATATTTAAAAGCAATTCAGCTACGACATAAAGCCAATTGTTGAATATTTAAGACCACATTTTTTTTTCAGCTATCACACACGATCACCAGCAAACTTGAATATTTTCTCAACAGAGCTGCTGAATGTATCAAATGACGATAACCACAAAGTTCTCGGTGTAATTCTCTATAAAAAATTCGAACTTACAATAACATTCAGACTGCCTTCATCACGAACGCAACTGTAGGAGAAGTAACAGAATCGCGTGGACATTAGTGATGTGGTATGAGAGTGTTACCGGATCACTGACTTCTATATGATTTTGTTAGTACTTTGACAGATTGTCGTTGTCCTGGAGAAGACAATGATGGATATAATCGAATGCTCACATTTTTATAAAGAATTAACGAAAAATGCACCGAGCACATTTAATATATATCAGATAATGTGTTTCAAACTACAGAGACCTTAGCATTATGTACAACGAGTGCGTCGACTAGAGGCACCTTACCAGAAATAACAGAAAAAACGAAGTATAATGAGCAACTAGAAACACAAGAGAAGAGAGAACAGACATCATGTAGTTATGACGAATGAAGGGCAAAGTTCAGAGTCCACTATTTAAACCAGCCGCAAACTGTAATGCATAAAATGTGTTCGCTCTAAAACATACGTATAGAGCACGTTACAAACGAGCCCGGGTTGCCTTGTTCGGTCGGCAACATGAGTGCTCTCACGTTTTAAGTGAGACGAGCTAATTATCTCGGGAAGTGTGGCTGTTTACGCAGCGGTGCACATGTATGGCCATAGAAACCGCACAGAGAAAGTTCACAGATAGAAGCAGCGTCTGTCGAAGCAAGCCTCTGCTCAGAGGTTGCTGCGTTTTCTGTCTTGAACACTGGTAAATGTCGAATTCACTTTCAGTGGTGTAGAAGTAGGCTCAAAACATCTTAGTAAAACCAGTCTAGATTGCGATGGTACTTTATTAAAATGACCGTTACGGCCTGTACCTAGGCCATCTTCAGACAGCAACATCAGCTGAAATTGACGATGCGTGCAACAGTTAGTTGACTGCAGTTTCAGCGTCTGAGGCCAACTGGCTGTTGTACGCGTAGTCAACGTCAGCTGATTGTGCTGCCTAAGATGGTCTACGTATAGGCCGAAACCAGTCATTTTAATAAAGTACCAGCGCGAGGTAGACTGTTTTTTTCACTGATTTTTTTATAGATTACAAGATCACTGCTTTCCGAAAATGTTACCAAAAGTTTCAATAGTTCTTGCTGTAAATGAGTGTTAAATGCAGAAAACAATTCACATTCGCAGTCGGAGGTGGATGGGTGGGTTGACTATGTTTTCGTCTTGAAAAATTTGCAAATTAACTCTCATGCTGCGCGAGCGGCGTTTCATCGGAGACAAGAACTTGCCGGGAGTGTGTTGATCTTGCGTCAGTGACTGACTGAATACATTAATCTCTCGTTATTTTTGTCACTCCTTGCGACTAACCAAACCTATTTGCGACGTAATAGAAAGAGATGAAATCATTACTAATTATGGAAATAAGACATTCGTGTTTTAAGAAAGGTTTGCAAGACCCCTGCAATCGTCGCCAAGTATTCAGCCAATATAGCGGCACAGACGGTCTCAAAACCCAATACGTATCACACCATTTTTCAACTACCTGTATTGTTTATCCTCTTGTCTTATTCTAGGAACACCATTTGTAACAAATAGTAGCTTTCATACATAACAGAAAGCAAGCTTTGGTAGAGCAAATATTTAAAACCGGCGAAAAGCAGAGGGGATACGTGGAACAAAATTTTTGACGTGGCCAACGACCATGAAAAACTGAAGCGCCAAAGAAGAAGAATGCAACTACTCATTATGATGTAATCTACATCTGTCATCTTATTGTTTTAGCAATAGTTCAACTAATTCTGACAACATCAAGTGGAATTATATACAATTTTTCACGAAGTATGTTACTATAATTCTGTAGCGAAGTGGACAAGAAAGTATACTACTTCTCCCTGTTGCGAAAACCACCCAAGTGTCAAGACAATCGGTAACAGAGAATAGAGCAACGTCTGGTTATTCTGCCAGTGGCTTGATATCATGACACTCCTAGTTTGATAAGAGAAAAAATTCAACAGTAGAATGCACATGACACACTCGGTTTATTTAATAACTAGGAATGTTACATGTACTAAGCGCCATAGCAAGACTACCATGGTCATATTGTTACCCAATCCGCGAAGGTGCTTCGAAATGAAAGAGTCCAGAACATATCGGCTATATGTTGCTTTCAGAAGTAAAACCTACACTTTTGTTGCACTGATCTGCGACAATCGATGCATAATCATTTCTGTGGTAAGATGTTGCCTTCAGCGATACAGTTTTTACAGTGACATTTTTACTGCGGAGCATCGTCTACACTTTTTAACTGATTATCCGTCAGAGTGAGTGCTAAATTCAGAAACTTGGCTTTCGAATTCAGTATTATTACCGACTGAACTGTTCAGCACAATACGTGACTTCTCTCACAGGCTCGTCCGACAGTATTTCACACTTCCTGAATTCAACACGAGTTCTCTGCAAAGGGCGCACATTTATAATATATCAAGAAGTTTCTGAATGTTTGTGGACAAACTAGGGGGAAGAAGAGAAGCTTGTCGCTCAATGAACCGTCGACGTCGAGATCATTATAGACAGAGAACTAGCCCTTTATTGAATTCTTTATCGGTATGACCTGACTTAAATTATCTTTTAGCATCGAGCTACCCCGTAAAATAAGAGCCCGCCGTATTAATAGACATTGTAACCCAACAACACACAACGAGTTACGGACTTACCTACACACTGAGCTCTGCAGTTATTAACAATGCGGCAGTGAGATGATAGTTATCCGAAATCCTTCTCACTATTCATTGTTTTATCATAGCTACTAGAGACCCGATCATCGTTTCTCTTTGTTGCATCCAATGTAACGGAATAGTTGCGGAAGTCAGGTGCTAATGTTTTCACAGCGGAAAATAAATATTTTAATTCCGTTTTATTTATATATGAATATAAAATCACGGAAAACTTTTATCGACATGATTAAAAGTGGACCTTCGTGAGTGCGAAACCAGTTCTGACACATCACGATCTGTCCCGAACAGTGGCAGGTATCACTATCCTGCAGCTGCATATTTACTACATTACATATGATACACTTTTAATTATTGCCTACAAAGCTGTAATATTGTCAAAATAATAAATAATACGTGAAATTAAGCAGCAAAACATTTGCACATCATTATCAAAGCACTGTGTGTAATAATGTTCGCAAATGTAACAATGGTCGTTTAACAACAATCTATTTGCCACCGCGGTTGCACGTCATTTATAAAATGACCTGTTTCGACCTATATAATCATATTCAAACCTATGATAATTGCTGTGTATAAGACACCTTCGTAGAATTAAAGCACATTAAGGAACCAATTACCTAATATAAAAATAATTAATAATTTTCCATTTATCATACCTGTAGTCATCACACAAAGTGATGTGTTACAGTGGAATTAAACGTAGCACTAACTATCTGACACATATGTAGGCATGACTTCAAAGAAGACAGGAGCTGAGAGGGGGTTAGAGGACAGTAGGGGGTAGGGGTGGGGGAGAAAGGATTAATGCAGGGGTAACGGGCCGCGTAGAGGGAGAGGGGGGGGCGTGGAGGGGAAAGGGACGTATGTGCTATACTAGCACTCTTTTTTTCAACATATAAACATTACACAAGGTGTATCATAAACATTTAAAACCCCATCTCTACGTGATACAACTTAGTTAATACAGAAGTATACACTTCGCACTATTCGAGAGCGGGTTAAGCTAAAAGGGATTTTCAGTCTGTTGTCTTATAGAGAAAGAGATGCTTACTAAACGATTCCGAAATCCGGTAAGAATGGACATATGCCTACAGCCAAATCGGAAGGAACGATAGTATTTTATTTCAACAAACCTTAGTTGCTTATCACACTCCTGAGTGCCTTTCATCGCATATCAAATACCTAGCGTCTTTCCATAGCTGCAGTACAACGTCCAGCATCTTATCGGCAACTACGCGTAACTTACATCGTTTCCCATTTTATTCACATATCTGTGGCAAAAAACTGCCTACAAGATAAATGCGAGATAGGCCTGATTTGAGTTCCACGTATGTGTCAGTTTGATTAAACCCCTTTTAGGTGTCAATGCGCATCATTATGAAGCACTAAAATAACTAATAAATTGATGATAGTGTACAGCAAGCTGCCACAAATTGGGTTTAGGTTATTTTATTCAGAAGTACCGTTATCGGTTTCGAATTTTTCACAATTCGTCACCTGACGATTTTTTCATGCTCTCATCGAAATAAAATTATACGTTGGTTTCTGGGGTTGCATTAGGATAAACAATCATTGGCAATTACAAACTTGTAGCCAAATGGTTGTGCTATATATTTGTGCTGGAATGCATCTTACGCGAAATGTCCATCTGATGCAATTCTTTTGGTAGTTTTCTTGCAATGAAATGCATTTTCAAGGATGTTTATATTTTCATAGTTACAAAAGTTGCATTGCGTTGAAAGCCACTTTCGTTCAGTCACAAAACGAATTTTCAATACGCACCACACGTTTAGATTTACAGCATACGAAAACAAATACACAGTTTACAGAGTACGTGAGAGTCAAAGATACTGCAGTGCAATGATACAAAGACATTGCATTTATTTGGGGGGGGGGGGGGGGAGGAAGAGTAAATTAATGTTATGTTAGACTGAAAAAATGTTTTATATTGAATCTAGGACATTACATACAGAGAGAAACTTGATGGTTGTAGAGACGACATCACAGTTAGAGGTAGTCTCCGAAACCAGTTGTTGGCAACTGATGCATCGTATATATGGATGGTGCAACCCCTTCAGCATCAACTAAGGCCTGAAGATAGTGCATTGAAGGGCCGAATTTTCCGCATCTCTGTTTGTTTCTTCCTTTCCTCGACCTCTTCTGCTACGTTTACTGTATCATTTTTCATTATTCCCCAAATTAACAAATTCTTATCCAGAATTAATTAATGCAAGATTGCGGCTATGGCTTACTCTTACTATACGGCTGCTGTCAACTGACGACAGTCTTATGAGAAATGTATTTACTTCTTCCAAAAAGAGCTCGGTATGTCCAACGGTACCGACCGACCACCGTGTCGTCCTTATCTGCTAGACGTCGCTGGATGCGGATATGGCAGGGACATGTGGTCAGCACACGGCTCTTCCGACTGTCGTCAGTTTTCGTGGCCAGAGCCGCTACTTCTCAATCAAGCAGCTACTCAGTTGCTCTTACAATGGTTGAGTACACCTCGCTTGCTAACAGCGCTCGGCGGATCTGGCTCGTCACTCATCCAAGTGTTAGCCGAGCACGATAGCGCCTGAATTTGGTGATCTGACGGGAACCGATGTTACCACTGCACCGATGCCGTTGGCAGGAACGTATTTAACACTACTCTAATTAGACTAACGTAAGTGGAATACTTGTGGTCATTCCATTAACATTTTTGTGTGTGTCTCATCAGTCCTCTGGTTTGATGCGACCTGCACGATTTCCCTCAGAGTAGCACTTGGAACCTACGACCTCAGTGTTATGTGTTCACTTCCGTTTTTACCTTGTAGAGCTGTCTGTATTACTCTGAGAGTTTTTCCATGATGTCGTAACACGTTTACTATCATCCTGTCCCTTCTTCTTGTACGTGTTTTTCACAAACTTTTTTCCTCACCGAGTCTACAGAGAATCTCCTCATTTAGTCTCTTATCAGACTAACTAATTTTCAGCATTATTACATTTTTCTCACGCACATTGTAATGATACCGTTAAATAAGGAGTTCTAAGGAAGCTTGGTCGGATGTGAGACAGATTGTAAATGTTAATCTTGGGTGTAGGAATGTATATGCAATTGCGAATATGAACCACCATCAGCCGATTGGACTGACGACAACGAAAATTGTGCCGAACTGGGGCTCGAAACGGGATTATCCGCTTTACGCGAGCGGTCACCCTCTACATCTACATCTATACACCGCAAGCCACCTGACGGTGTGTGGCGGAGGGTACCTTGAGTACCTCTATCAGTTCTCCCTTCTATTCCAGTCTCGTATTGTTCGTGGAAAGAAGGATTGTCAGTATGCCTCTGTGTGGGTTCTAATCTCTCTGATTTTATTCTCATGGTCTCTTCGCGATATATACATAGGAGGGAGCAATATACTGCTTGACTCCTCGGTGAAGGTATGTTCTCTAAACTTCAACAAAAGCCCGTATCGAGCTACTGAGCGTCTCTCCTGCAGAGTCTTCCACTGGAGTTTATGTATCATCTCCGTAACGCTTTCGCGATTACTAAATGATCCTGTAACGAAGCGCGCTGCTCTCCGTTGGCTCTCCTCTATCTCTTATATCAACCCTATCTGCACGAATCCCACACTGCTGAGCAGTATTCAAACAGTGGGCGAACAAGTGTACTGTAACCTACTTCCTTTGTTTTCGGATTGCATTTCCTTCGGCTATCCGTGCACGAATCACTGCGAGTACCATGTATGTCCGAAGGAGTATTGCATCGTACTTCTTAGCAACGTACTAGTATTCTATATTCGTCTTAACGTTGCCAGATAAAATAACTGTACAAATATAGAAACAAAAGGTCAGCACGAAGACCAGTCCCGGTGTAATACCCAAATTCTCATTCGTCTTTCCTTGGAAGTGAAGGGCCTCTTCTCCACAATAAAACAAGTATGCGACAGTCGTGTTTATTCCTCCGTCAGGTACAATAAGGTGCAGACGTAGAGCGCGGGAGCGCGCGGACACGAAATTTAGCGGCAGTCAGTAGCGAGCCAGCAGGTGTGTTGGACCTTTCATCGAGCTACAGATACCCTTGAAGATGTCTCCGGCAGACGGGGACGAAACGTTGGGAATTGAGACAAAATTCATCAACCGACCATAGCATAACAGCCCGGATAATTACAATGGTCAAGACGTAGAGCTGCTCCCACTATTCCAGTAGCCAGACCGAGTGGACGACGTTGGACGTGGTACGTAGCCGTTCTGCACGCCAGTCCAACTCGGCTCGCCCCTTCGACCAACGACATTTCGCTGCAGAGTTGCAGCATCCAAACCTCCCGTTAACGGAAAGCAGCTGCTGAGGACAGCCATGCAAGATGTGGCTGGCGTCCACGTTACCGGCTACCGTGACGTCATCGTCATGTGTGAGTCCCCTGTGTCATCTTCCTCACCCCGCCCCCCTTTCCCGCCTCCCTAGAGTAGCAGACCTTGCTGCCATGTGAAATAATAACCACAAAAAACTGGGATTCGCAGCTGTCAGACGGGCAGAGGCCGCGCGGGTCATGGGAACTGACCAGCGGCCAGCGGTCAGCGGCCAGAGGACGAGAGGGTGACCGCGGCGGCTGCGGCGACACCGGTCACCCGCGTGACCCCTGACCCCGCGGCGGCAGCTGCGACGGGCCTCGCCGGCCGCCTCTGCAGGAGCCGCCGGTGTCGCCTCGTGTCGCCTGCGCCTGGTCCAGCCCAACGGACGTCGCAGCTCTCTGCAGCCGCCGTCGTTGTAAATGAGCTCACTGCAGCTTGCACCCCGAGTCTACTCCATCCTCCGTTAACCGTCATCAGCCTATGCCCCTCTGTCACGGCGGAATCGTACCTGGCTTCGCTGCACGCCTACATGAACGAGCCTAACGTTTTTCTGCAGACACAGGGGCAGATTACATGCATCATCTTCAAGGACAATGGGAGTTTTCCTTTTTTGTTTTCATCAGTCTTCTGATTCAATATGGAAGTAAATAGGAATATAAAAAAAGGGAGGAAGGTTTACCTGAATGAATGTGTGTGAAATCGTATGGGACTTAACTGCTAAGGTCATTAGTCCCTAAGCTTACATACTATTTAACCTAAATCATCCTAAGGACAAACACACACACCCATGTCCGAGGGAGAACTCGAACCTCCGCCGGGACAAGCTGCACGATCCATGACTGCAGCGCCCTCAGACCGCTCGGCTAATCCCGCGCGGCGAAGTTTTATCTGTTTAGCAAGAGTGATAGGAGGCAGATTTCAGACTACCTAACAGATCAAAACGAAAATTCTTGTTCGACACTGACAATGTCGAGTGTTCAAGGCAATCGTAAAATGCGTTTTAGACAGGTACGTGCCGAGTAAAACTGTGAGGGACGGGAAAAACCCACCGTGGTTCAACAACAAAGTTAGTAAACTACTGCGAAAACAAAGAGAGCTTCACTGCAAATTCAAACACAGCGAAAACCTCTCAGACAAACAGAAGCTAAACGATGTCAAAGTCAGCGTAAGGAGGACTATGCGTGAAGCGTTCAGTGAATTCGAAAGTAAAATTCTATGTACCGACTTGACAGAAAATCCTAGGAAGTTCTGGTTTAACGTTAATTCAGTAAGAGGGTCGAAGCAGCATATTCGGACAATCTGGGATGATAATGGAATTGAAACAGAGGATTAAACGCGTAAAGTTGAAATACTAAACACCTTTTTCCAAAGCTGTTCCACAGAGGAAGACCGCACTGTAGTTCCTTCTCTAAACCCTCGCACGAACGATAAAATGGCTGACATCGAAATAAGTGTCCAAGGAATAGAAAATCAACTGAAATCACTCAACAGAGGAAAGTCCACTGGACCTGACGGGATACCAATTCGATTCTACACAGAGTACGCGAACGAATTTGCCCCCCTTCTAGCAGACGTGTACCGCAAGTCTCTAGAGGAACGGAAGGTTCCAAATGATTGGAAAAGAGCACAGGTAGTTCCAGTTTTCGAGAAGGGTGGTCGACCAGATGCGCAAACCTATAGGCTTGTATCTCTGACATCGATCTGTTGTAGAATTTTAGAACATTTTTTCGCTCGCGCATCAAGTCATTTCTGGAAACCCAGAATCTACTCTGTAAGAACCAACGTGGATTCCGGAAACAGCGATCGTGTGTGACCCAACTCGCTTTATTTGTTCATGAGACCCAGAAAATATTAGATACAGGCTCCTAGGTAGATGCCATTTTCCTTAACTTCCGGAAGGCGTTCGATACAGTTCCGCGCTGTCGCCTGATAAACAAAGTAAGAGCCTACGGAATAGTAGACCAGCTGTGTGGCTGGATTGAAGAGTTTTTAGCAAACAGAACACTGTATGCAATGGAGAGACGATAACAGACGTTAAAGTAACCTCTGGCGTGCCACAGGGGAGTGTTGTGGACCATTGCTTTTCACAATATATATAAATGACCAAGCAGATAGTGTCGGAAGTTCCATGCGGCTTTTCGCGGATGATGCTGTAGTATACAGAAAAGTTGCAGCATTAGAAAATTGCAGCGAAATGCAGGAAGATCTGCAACGTACAGGCACTTGGTGCAGGGAGTGGCAACTGACACTTAACACAGAAAAATGTAATGTATTGCGAATACATAGAAAGAAGGATTCTTTATTGTATGAATATATGATAGCGGAACAAACACTGGTAGCAGTTACTTCCGTAAAATATCTGGGAGTAGGCGTACGGAACGATTTGAAGTGAAATGATCATATAAAATTAATTGTTGGTAGGGCGGGTGCCAGGTTGAGATTCATTGGGAGAGTCCTTAGAAAATGTAGTCCATCAGCAAAGGAGGTACCTCACAAAACACTCGTTCGACCTATACTTGAGTATTGCTCATCAGTGTGGGATCCGTACCAGGTCGGGTTGACAGAGGAGATAGAGAAGATCTAAAGAAGAACGGCGCTTTTCGTCATAGAGTTATTTGGTAAGCGTGATAGCGTTACGGAGATGTTTAGCAAACTCAAGTGGCAGACTCTGCAAGAGAGCCGGCTGCATCGCGGTGTAGCTTGCTGTCCAGGTTTCGAGAGGGTGCGTTTCTAGATGAGGTATAGAATATTTTTGCTTCCCCCTACTTATACCTCCCGAGGAGATCACGAATGTAAAATTAGAGAGATTCGAACGCGCACGGAGGCTTTCCGGCAGTCGTTCTTCCCGCGAACCATACGCGACTGGATCAGGAAAGGGAGGTAATGACAGTGGCACGTAAAGTGCCCTACGCCACACATCGTTGGGTGGCTTGAGGAGTATAAATGTAGATGTAGATTTAGATTGGTCTGATGCGGTCCGCCAAGCTCTCCTGTACCAACCTCTCCATCTCAGAGTAGCACTTGCAACCTAAGTCCTCAATTATTTCCTGGGTGTATTCCAATCCCTGTTTTCCACTACAGTTTTTATCCTCCGAACCTTCCTCTAGTACTATGGAAGTTATTACGTGATGTGTTAAAACATGTTCAACCATCCTGTCCCTTCTTCTTGTCAGTATTTTCCATATATTCCTTTCCTCGCCGACTCTCCGAAGAACCTTCCCATTCCTTACAAGTACACCAAATTTTCAATATTCTACTGTAGCAACTATGGGAGTGCCAGAACCCAAACATTGCTGACCTCTTTCGCACCCACACGGTAACACAGATGACGACATTAAGTTCTTGTCTGCGTAGGTGTGTGTTATCCGGTTTACGGAGTATCAGTGCAAAGTTCGGCTATATCTGAAATAACTAAAAAAACCAAGCCTGGAGTGTTGTGTAATAAGTAGAACCAAAATTTTCGTTTAGAAAAGACTGTTTTGCGTGTTACTCAAGTCCTATCACCGGAAAGCAAAGCGTGATCCCATCCCACCGTGGGACATCCCTGAAATATTTTTCCGTTATCCCGCATTTCATCTTCTGGTAAACGAGGGGACCATTTTTTATCGTTCCCGTCAAATTTCCTACATCCACAATATTAATTTGCACCCGATTTTGCGTCAACATATTTATAATTTTCCCGCGATTTACGCATTACGAAAAAGTGTTCGTGGAGGAAAAAAGTGACGCCGGCATGATGTTGGCCGTCCAGTAGTGTTTATAAATAGTACGCGGTTAAGTTTCTTTACACCAGAGCGCTATACTCTGCGGATTTGAACCGGTAAACGTGTAACAATTCGTGCCGTATCTCCCACTGCTGCCAAGCTGTACTTGGAATCGTGGCCGATGGGAGTAACTAGGTTCGTTCGAACAGATATATTACGACCAATCACAACAACCGTTTCCAAACTGTCTCTACTGCGCAAACGCATTTTCGTGATTGTTGTGATCATCGTGTCACCTTTGTCGAATCATATTTACCGTGTTTGACCACTTGTAGTGCTAGTCGACCCCGTCATTCACGTTTGCGTTGATCAAATGTTTTTACTTTTGTGTATAAACACAGCGCTGATTACGCATGTTTTTCTTCTGAGCAAAACGTGCTTCGAGAATTTATTATCGTTATCAAGTGCAGTATTTACATATGTATTTTTTTGCGACGTTACAGAAACAATGTGACTGATAGTTTGCGAGTGTGGTTTTCTACCTAACTGAGGAGGCACAGCACCTGATAACCTCAGAAAGACGACTATGGGCAAGACGCAGAACTACACATGCAAATGCAACACAAAATACTTGTCTACATATTTGCCCTTGACGACAAGAAAAAATTCTCGAAACGCAGCGTGCTAAGCATGAAAAAATAACTGGTGCATAATATTTAAATAACAGATGACAGCTGTGGCTTTAAACAACATCGATTATGAAGTATGAAACTGTGCCAAACGTTCCTACATCCCAGATAGTTATCAGTTCCAGTACCATCAACAGTTTTTATTAGATAATAAACCTTTACTACATAATAAACAAGCCCCTGACAAGTCCTTTGATACCTGTTATGTTCGTGTATCACACATAAAGTGCGAAAATGCAAGGGGGTATCCTATACATAACTTTTACAGCTTAAAACGTTATTTCCCACATTTTACATTTTCCCGCATTTTACAACATTTTTTTGAAGTCCCTTGAAAAGTGTAAAAGCGGGAGTTCGTAAACAGGATTTTTGCGAGGTGGGTCACATGTTTATTGATTTCTCTTTGTTCCATTGTTGTATGTAGGATATCTCAGCGAATTCTATCAAATTCTCTTTCATAACCCACGAATACTCTCGATTATCAGTCTCTAACCTCCGACTACCGGGACCTGCACTTCTTCTCTTGCGATTCCCGGTTCTTCACAGGAGGTTATTCGCCATTTCGTTCGTCGTCATTCAAACTTCTTTGACCAGAGTGGGACCCTCTGTACTATGTGACCACTGTGGGATGGTGCATTCGTGCCGTCCATTTCTATCAAATCAGTGTCGTACGTTGGAGCATTGGTCCCCTTCAGATGAAGGAAACGAATTAGAGGACGATACTCCACTTTTCAGTGAGTTAAATAATTTTATCTTCTCTGGCGGAATGGCTAAGACACCGTGGCGCGGGGACTTCATCGTGTACCACGACTGCAGACGTGTACTTGCAAAAACACAAAGATATAAGTAATATTATGCTTCAATGTGATGGTTAATGCTCTTACACACTGTGTGACATTTTATACCTGAAAAGGGCTGCCGGCATAAATTTGCAGTCCGTATTCTACATTTCCGCTCACTTGAAGGGTCAGCTAAAGGTAAAACAGAAATCGGGTGAAAAGAGAACTGTAAAACACATTAGGAGTTACGCGTCTATTCGCTGACGTTAATTCGCCTCCGAATTAGTCGGAGGGCGCTAGCTGCTACATCGCATCGAAAGTCTATTTCACTGGCTACACGTAGCCGTCTGGCTGGCTGGCTGGCTCGTGCACGTTTTCGGAGAATTAACTGGAACGACTTACGGCGCTCGTAGCACCGCTTTCGCAAATTGAGTTACTCCGGTCGCAAGAAAGCCTTTAGCGGAGCGTTCCCTACTCTAGCGTCCTTCACCCAAACAGTCGACGCGAGTTAGCTTCGTGCAAAGCTGGGCGCCCCAGGACCCCGAGTATCTACTTGCCACGGCACACTGTGGCAGTTACCTAAGCACTGCCTCAATTTGGAAATTGATTTGTATGGCGGAGGAAAACTTTCCAGGACATCTGTAAAGGAGAGAAAGGATCGAGACAAACTTCCTTTGGCACTGTCAGTGTCGATAACGTCTACTTGTATCTCTAACGAAGAGAGACATGGGTTTAGTGTCCCGTCGACGACCAGATCATTAGAGGCGGGACGCAAGTCGGCATTGGGTAAGAGTGGGAAAGAAACTGTACTTGTCCTGTCCAAATGAATCGTTCCAGCGTTTGGCTTAGACGATTTGGAGAACTCAGAGAGAACCAAAGTCTGACTGACCGGAAGGCGGTCTGAACTGCTGCCATACTCATTTCTGTAGGGGCTTTACGTCTCAGAATTCACAACTGTCAGCAATGACCAAACCTATATCTTAATTTTATCCATGTTTCGCAGCTTCAAACGTGACTGTAATCAATACATTGGAGGTATGAACTAAAAACGCCTCCAGTCACAATTTTTCGTGTTTCATTAAGTACACGACGCATTTCGGCCCCTGTGGGTCCATCATCAGGTTAGTTTCTCTGTTAATGGATGAGACTTATGTTCAGCCACAGATTCCCTTTAAGTGTGTTGAAATATATGGAAGCAGTGTTTTTGATACTGATACATGTGCCGAGACAGCTCAAGTATTTATGTTTCCCTGTGAATAGTGGCGGGGCATAGCCAGACCTGAGACATTTAGACTTCGTTCGGGAGGAGGGTGCGGGGGGGAGGGGGGGCATCTAAAAGAAGTCGTGTATGTGAAGCCCATCCTAGAGCGAAAATACTGGAATAACGCTTAGTATGTTTGTTTTACTGATGTTCACTTCCAAGACAGTCCTTGCAGAGCCAAGTTCCAGTTACTGGATCATACTCTTTAGTTCTTTCAAATCTTAATTTATGAGCGCCATATCATTGGCAAAGCGCAGGTGGTTCAGATACGAGCCACTTAATTTTTATAAATTTAAAATTTAAAAAAATCACCGTGTTTTAGGTCGGCTATATACGCTTTGCTAAAATCTTTCGTGCGAAGACTCGAGCGTGTGGCAAAACGAGTCAGCCGTGTGAATACGCGAGTACTCTGTCGGCGTCGCGAGTGCGCCGTGTCACCAGCGAAAGCCTAAAATTACGGCAGAGGGGCTGTCCGCCGGCTCGGCTTTATCTCGGCGGCGCCGGACGGAAATAGTGCGCGGCTCGGGGGTGGCGCGGGGTGGGCTATTCCTGCGTCCGGGCGACGCCCAAGGTCGCAGCTCTTTGGGCACGCCGAAAACTCGCGGCCGATGCTGCAAAAAATCTCCCCCCGTGAGGAAAAAAGGCAGGTGTGGCGTGCCGCCTGCCTCCACTTACAACCCCGTGCGCCGGATCGCTTTGTTCTGCCGTGGACGTCTTCCGTCCGCCAGTTGTCAGGAACGCGCAGTACCCTGGAGAAGTGCCGAAGTCCTCCTTAATCCCCTGCCCCCTGTCATCCTTCATATCACGGAACGTCCCAGCGAGACACCCGCTGACTCAACAAAGGTAATCCGGCCACTGTGGGGAAAGGATGCAGCCAGACACTTTCTCCACGTGGCCCCATTTGCGCTGACAGTCACCTGTCGACTTGGGCAGGACACATGTGCTATACTGGGTGAACGACAATAGTTCTATGACTAAAAATCTCATTTAGTATCATATTTCTATGATGTGGTTGTGATTTAAGTTCCTATGGGACCTCATTGCTGAAGTCATCGGTCACTAGGCTTACACACTACTTAATCTAACTTAAACTGACTTACCCTAAGGACAACACACCACACGTCCATGCCCGCGAGAGGACTCGAACCTCCGACGGGGGCAGCCGCGCGAACCGTGCCAAGCCGCTCTAGACCGTACAGCTACCTCGCGCGGCTATTTTTATAAATAAAGCCCTCTAGATAACTTCTTTCTCTATTTACAACGACATTATGACTACTGCCATCGTCAGTTCAAAAGAGAACCTATAAAACAAAGCTCAGTACATCGCAAGTCAAAAAACCTATTGCTAAGCGTTAACGTCCCTCTTGGGCACAGGGAGTTTCATTAAGGGGGGTAGGTCGTGAAAAGGGCAGACTTGGAGCAGGAGAGGCACCACAGGACATTTTAATTTACACTGTCTATAGTTTTACAAATAAATTGATAAAACTTTGTTAGCATGAGCAGGAAGGGTTCAGAATTCACACTAATAACAAAGGAAGTTCAAAAATAAAACAAAATGAAGTTTTTTTACATGTGAAATTTCATCATTTTTTCACTTGGTATTGGCTGCATTTGTTGCTGTAGGTACACTTTTCTTCATAAGTAAGAGAGATTCTTCGATGAATTTTGCACAGCATACAAACCATACTTACAGGTGTATGAAACTCTAGAATTTCCCAAATCTGTTAAAAACTGTGGTAAAAATTTAGATAATTAACTATAAAATTCGAGTTTTCTCTAAACACGAAGTTTAAAACGTAACAACCCATTCATTTTTCCATAGATTAAATAAATTCTAGAGTTTCATACACCTGTAAGTATGGTTTGTAAGCTGTGCAAAATTAATCGATGAATGTCTCGAAGAAAAGTGTACCTATAGCAACAAATGCAGGCAACAGTAAGTGAAAAAAATCATGAAATTTCACATTTAAAAAATATTATTTTTTCGTGTTTTTGAACTTCCACTGCTATGAGTGTGAATCCTGAATCCTTCCTGGTCATGCTGACTAAGTTTTATGAATTTTATGAATTTATTTCTAAATGGATAGACAGTGCAAATAAAAATGTCCTGTGGTGCCTCTCCTCCTCGAAGTCGGCCCGTTTGACGTCCTACCCCCCTTACGTGTGACACTTACAGCTGTTATACCATTTTTAAGTTTTGATTTGACGATGACAGCAGCCCAAATGCCGTTACAAATACAGAAACAGTTGTGTTATATGGAAACACGGCGACAAAGACACGCTTGAACACAAATACAGATTCTGACCGAGCGTGCAGGTTGCGCTGTTGTATTTGACTGCGAACAGGCCTGTGCAATACAGTCAATACGTTGCAGGTGTCATTCGTGATCATAACACTGTTCTGTATAGTTGTGAGTGCATTATGTTGGAGCTAAGTGATTTCGAATGTAAGCAATTTGTTGATGCTCATGTCGTGGGTGCTTACCTAACCAAGACAGGCGATGTGTTTATACCGCGTACAGGAAAAGCGGATAAATATCATTCGATAAGTCACAACTCGGACGAAAGCGTGCGTTGAGTGATCATGACCGACGCTCATTGGAGGGGTTGTGACGAAAAAGAATAGGACGACAGCTGCAAATGTCACAGCAGAACTTAATGTCGCGCTCGCGATCCTGTCAGCACCAAAACAACCCGAAGCAGCTTCATAAGCTGCGAATTGGAAGGCGAGCTGGAATTCCGAAACCACTCATCAGTGATACAAATGCCCGTAACAGAAAAACTTGGTGCCGAAGCTACAAAACCTAGACTGTGAAGCAATGGAAGAAAGTTATTTGGTCTGATTGGTTTTGTTACACACGGTTTCCAACTTATGGTCGCGTTTTCGTCACAAGAGTGAAACATGGCAGGTGTTTGGTGATGATTTGAGCAGGCATATCGTAGTATTCCGTAGGCCCCACTCTGCAAGATCACCTTTCTGGCAAGGATTATGTGACTATTTTGGCGAGTCAAAAATGGTTCAAACGGCTCTAAGCCCTATGGGACATCTGAGGTCATCAGTCCCCTAGAACTTAGAACTACTTAAACCTAACTAGCCTGAGGACATCACAGACATCCGTGCCCGATGCAGGAGTCGAACCTGCCCACGTAGCGGTCGCGCGGTTCCAGACTGAAGCGCCTAGAACCGCTCGGCCACAGCGGCCGGCTTGACCGAGTCCATCCCATGGTATAATGTTTCATCGCCAATGGTGATGCTGTATTCGGACAGGGGCCGTTTCCACACAGCTCGTATCGTCCACGACTGGTTTTGTGAGCCCAAGGATGGATTGTGGCATCTCGCTCGCCACCACAGTCACCAGATACCAATATTATTGAGCATTTGCAGTCTACTTTGAACAGAAGGGTGCGTGGTCGCTATCCACCTTATTCATCGCTATCTGATTTTGCCTCAATTTCGCAGGAAGTATGGCACAAGATTCCATTGAAAATCATGCAGCACCTGTTTCCGAGACGACTGGAAGCTGGTTTGAATGCCAACTGGTTTCTTACACCGTATTAAGTACGGAATGTGTTATAAAGTTTCTATATTACTGTCCACCCTCAATTGACAACTGGTGCCGCCGGGCGTGTGGAACAGCTCTGCTCGTCGTCTACGCGGGTCACCAATGACGTCAACAACTGGTCTGCAGATGGTCTATGAAGAGTGAAAACGGTCGACCACAAATAAAACATCATTTGCTGTCACAGCTAATTATTTCCATCAAAATAAGATAGAGATCGCTGCTGTTCCTAATATGGTTTCATAAACGGGCTCTGCCTGACGGCAAATAATAATAAAAAAAGTCATGCGACTAGGGCCTTCCGTCGGGGAGACCGTTCGCCGGGTGCAAGACTTTGCGTTTGACGCCACTTCGGCGACTTACGCGTCGATGGGGATGAAACGATGATGATTAGAACAACACAACACCCAGTCCCTGAGCGAAGAAAATCTCCCTGCTGGGAATCTAACCCGGTGGCCGATCGGTTCTAGGCGCTTCAGTCCGGAACCGCTTGACCGCTATGGTCGCAGGTTCGAATCCTGCCTCGGGCATGGATGTGTGTGATGTCCTTAGGTTAGTTAGGTTTAAGTAGTTCTAAGTTCTAGGGGACTGATGACCTCAGCTGTTAAGTCCCATAGTGCTCAGAGCCATGTTTTTGAACCCGGGCCTTAGGACTGACATTCTGTTGCACTGCCCACTTTTTTTTTTAATCTCATTTTGTTCTTTTCCGTTCGTTGTATCCGCTCGCGGCGTACGTCGTAAGACATCTGTTTCAGTTAGTCGTTGATCCATTAACTTAATTTTTTTTATTACAGAGAGCAGCTGACCCCTGATCGAACACGCTGAGTTACCGTGCCGGCGCTACCTGGGGGCGGACTGACACCAAATGAAGAACAACAATAAAAAAATAAGGATGTCTGTCACCTGCTTTACCTACGAATGACTTTATGTTATTGATCTTTGTACGTCTAATTTGTTATCCTAAGACATAATGTAAAATTAGGGAAGATCCAGCTAATAATACGCTTAACTTTTATCAGGAGGAATGACCTAATAAAGGCTACCTCCAACGAGAATCAAAACGTCATCGTTTCAACTACATTTTATATGCAAAAAAAAAAAAGGAAAAAAGGATTAGGTCGGTGCTACGACATCCTACGCTCTTAAATGTTGTCTATTTCCATTTGCGAACTTCTGTAAACTCAGTTGTACGGAAAATATAATTCTCAGGACTCAGTAAATATGAATTGTTAGGCAATACAGTCGTAGATGATTTGTGATATTTACTGAAAATTAAGGAATGACATTGTTGCTACGAGATACTATGTGTTTTTCACAGTGACTGGGGGGGGGGGGGGGGGAGTGTTCACAACCAGTGCCGGGCGGGCAGACTATACCTCTCGGTGAAGCTTAACATCAAATTAAAATGAAATGAACACCCTTAGCTGCTTACTGGTGTTGACATAGATCAACGGGGAAAGATGAAAATGTGTGCCCCGTCCGGGACTCGAACCCGGGATCTCCTGCTTACGTGGCAGACGCTCTATCCATCTGAGACACCGTGGACACAGAGGATAACGCGACTGCAGGGATTTATCTCTGGCACGCCTCCCGCGAAAGCCACATTCTCAACGTATTGTCCCGCACTATATTCGTAGTGCCCCCGCCCATTATACTCATTACTCGCGGCGCGTTGCCGATTTCCGTATGAGTTCGGGCACTGTTTGTGCATTCGCACAGAAGAAGAAGATGGTCAAGTGGCTGGTGAGCCTTAACTATATATATATACTAAGATGGTATCTGTTGTTTCGGACAAGTCCGAAAGAACAGATACCATCTTAGTATATATAGAGCTTAACATCGCCTTCTGCCCGACGGATCATAATCAACGATGCCATATTCCCTCGTCCCATGAGACTCTGTTTAACTCTTTCGGATAACGTGCGACACGTCTTCCACTCTTTCGGATAGCATACGAGTGGTGGTGGTGACAATTTGTTATCTGGCCACCGTACTGCCTATTAGCGTTCCGTCTCCAGAGACGGAACGCTGAACCTTGACATTTTAGAAATAGGCATCACAGAATAAAGAGAAAAGAACAGAGGAAGAACAAGAGCACCTTACTGAGCAGCAAAGTACGTAGCCTTCAGAGGCGCCATTAGGGAGAAACTGACGTGCGAAATCGGAGCCGGTGCAAAGGGAGCGCACGTTTCGCTCGCTCAGGCTGCAAGACGACACCCGCGACGAATTTCTGCCCCCGCTCAGTCAGCAGCGCCGAGGCACGCCGGAGCCAGCGCCGCAGAGCCTGCGGCCTACTTCCCTGCCCGCATCGGCGGGAGGCCACCAAACAGAGTCAACATTGACACCAGCCCAGGCGCACTTGTGCGCTTTCACAAGTACGGACTTCAATCACCCGCCTTGCGTGACACGGCGAAGCCCGCCGCGGGCGTCGAAGTGCTGGCCCGGTAACGAGACTGCGGCTTACGTCACAGGCGCACTGTGTAACGGGGCAGCCGCTGTCTCCAACTGCAATGTACCCATACAGTTTCACACAGACACGTACAAGGGGACCGCACCTATTCGTCACCACCGATTTCATCCTGACTTACTGTATATGTGCGGCTTGGCCAGTTATAAGACAAATGGGATCAACAGATGGACAAGAGTTTGTAAAAAAATACAGCTTTTGATGTGGGTTGGGCGAGACGTAGTGCAGTTTTGAGGGAGCGTTTGGCTCGACGGAAAAAGCACAGACCTTTAATCCGAGGGTCTTGAGGTCGAGTCCCTATGCGAAAACTATTTTTAATTTTCGTTGCAGTCAATTTCTACGTTACTCACACTGAAAGTAAACCGAAGTGATGGTCAGTATATTGTATCTATTAATATTTTCATAAAATACATGAAAAACAAAGGCAAAGGGAAACATGGAATAAATTTTCAAGACAGAGTTGTCCTCATAAACACGTAAGTTGACCTCAGTCGGAATACTAAAAATGGTTCAAATGGCTCTGAGCACTATGGGACTTAACTTCTAAGGTCATGAGCCCCCTAGAACTTAGAACTACTTAAACCTAACTAACCTAAGGACATCACACACATCCACGCCCGAGGCAGGATTCGAACCTGCGACCGTAGCGGTCAAGCGGTTGCAGACTGAAGCGCCTAGAACCGCTCGGCCACCCTGGCCGGCCAGTCGGAATACTCTTTTTAATGTCATGTACAACACACATTCGTATATTCTCTTTCCACGTTGCCAGTACCACTCGACTTATAGCCGAACCCTGGACCTGCGAGGGCAAAATTACGAGTAGTTGTCGTGAAACGACAGGGTATGAACGAAATAACGCACTCGTACACGACGTTGTATCCTTTAATCCTTTATGGAAAAATTATTGCCAACAGTGTCCAAATGTCTACAAAAGAGGACAAAAAAGTAATGGCTCTTAGGGCCCGAAAATTCAAAAAAATTTCTTACGTACATGATTGTTAATATTGCAGCGTAGACAAAACAGAGCAGCATGTAGGTCTACACTTCTTGAGAATTCTTCCAATGAATCTGTCAATTTTCTGTTTTTCCTGCGACTAGTTTCATGTGGTCATTTCATATTAATTCGCTCGGTATATTTAATGTATCTGACTGCTTCCACTGATTTTTCTGCAGTAGTTTAAGGAACAGTAAAATTAAAACGAGGCAAATGGAAAAAAGTAAGTAAACCGTTTATTATTTCAAAAATAATTGCTATAATTGTTAATACTTTTAAGCCACTATGAGACAGGACGATGAATACTTTCACGGGAAAATGTTTGCGGTTCCTACTCGATGATGTTTGTACGCAGACATCCACCTCTTCGTCTTTCTTCACGGCCGGTCCCAGCGGAGGTTCGAGTCCTCCCTCGCGCATGCCGGCCGCGGTGGCCGTGCGGTTCTGGCGCTGCAGTCCGGAACCGCGGGACTGCTACGGTCGCAGGTTCGAATCCTGCCTCGGGCATGGGTGTGTGTGATGTCCTTAGGTTAGTTAGGTTTAAGTAGTTCTAAGTTCTAGGGGACTTATGACCTAAGATGTTGAGTCCCATAGTGCTCACAGTCACATCCCTCGCGCATGGGTGTGTGCGTTTGTCCTTAGAATAATTTAGGTTAAGTAGTGTGTAAGCTTAGGGACTGATGACCTTAGCAGTTAAGTTCCATAATATTTCACACACATTTGAACATTTTTTTGTCTTTCTTGAATGTTTCACATGGAAGGAAATCGGATGGGGTGAGATCGGTACGGTATGCAGGATGTGTAAGGGCCTCCCAGCGAAATGGCTGCAGCGCAGTCAAAATAACCTTGGTAATATGTTGGCTAAAGAACATTGTGGCCGTCTACCTGCTTCGGATGAAGAGGTGCATGCCTGGGTACTCCGTTGGACCGCAAACATTTTTTCATAGAGGCGTTGACCATTTCGTCTCACAGTGGGATAAATGTATTAACAATTATGGCGATTACTTTTGAAATAATAAACAGTTTACTTACTTATTTTCCATCTGTCTCGTTTTCATTTGACTGCCCTATATACAATTGACTTAGGAGGAAAGGTAGTTACTTCGTCCGGTCATAGTATTAGTAAGTCTCAACAAAAAGCTTCATACGGACATATGCCGTATTCCTAATAGTTTCCGAGATAGACCACATTTAATCTAAATTGCCATTTATTTTCTGTATTATTCGAATATTGACGTTGTTTACTATGTGCCACAGTGGTATAAAGGAAGCTGAGACGAGCGAACTGATACAAGACACTTGTGGTCTATCAAGTCGGGAAACTAAATTTGGCCTACAAAAACTGCTTAAGCTGCAGCACATGCGCATCAGACGAGACTTTCAATATTTTCGCGCTCTCTTCACGCAGATCATTAGTCATAGAGAGAAAAAAAAAAGAATAGGCACCTTTTTGTAGGATGGCAACGGCCTTGCCGCAGTGGATACACCGGTTCCCGTGAGATCACAGAAGTTAAGCGCTGTCGGACGTGGTCGGCACTTGGATAGGTGACCATCCAGGCCACCAAGCGCTGTTGCCATTTTTCGGGGTGCACTCAGCCTCGTGATGCCAATTGAGGAGCTACTCGACCGAATCGTAGCGGCTTCCGTCAAGAATACCATCATGACGACCGGGAGAGCTGTGTGCTAACCACACGCCCCTCCTATCGGCATCCTCCACTGAGGATGACATAGCGGTCGGATGGCCCGGTAGGCCACTCGTGGCCTCAAGACGGTGTGCTTTTTACCATTTTGTATGAAATTTAATATAGTTTAATATTGTATTACAACACGTTTTCGCTGGAGAATGCGCGTTTCGAGTTATATTATATGCGTTATATCTCAGAAACCATTCGGCATATGTCCAAAGCAGTTTCTTTGTTCAGAAGCACTAATACTATCGGCCTTCAAAGCGTGCACCTTTCCTCCTGACTGACTGTGTGTGATCATACAGTAGTGGGATTTTCTTGGATTTTCGACTGAATGCACTTTTACTCCGTAACTTTTTGTCAAAGTCACTGAATTCATCTCACATAGAAATTCTACCCTATCACAAGAGAGGTAGTTCTGTTTGAGATAAGACAGAATTTAAAACAATTGAAAAGCCACGATCGCTTCAGTCGTTTATTAGATGACCGGTTTCAGCACTCTGAAGATGCCATCATCGGATCTGAAACGTTGATTTTGTCAGATGGTTTGCCTCATATGCCATTATGTCCATACGGTTTAATAAATGGTAATCGACGTTTCAGAGCTGATGATGGCACCTTCAGAATGCTGAAACCGGTCATCTAATAAACGACTGAAGCGATCGTGGCTTTTCAATTATTTTAAAAACAGAGTGATCGCCCCACGACACACCATGTGTTCACTGCAAAATAAGACAGAATTAATGCCGTATCTCTGTAATAAACGAAGCTGCGCAGTGTCTTTGGTCTCTGTTTCATGAGCCCCGACTCAGTATCAAGTATCTGTACAGAGCCAACAATTTTTTGGGAGAAAAGAGAGGCCTTTATATGTAAATGTAGCAGAAGATTGTAGGCCAACTATCCAGACAGAGGTAAGGCAGGTGCAGCTAGCTGCCGAGAACGAGAACGGAAGCAAGTGTAGCAAACCGGACGTAGACCGAGAAATACTTGACGGGATAAAGATTCTACCAGCGTGCAACTGCAACCGGTAGGCTGTCTATAGCGAGGAGAGCTCGGAAGCAGGCCACCCCGCAGGTGCGATTCAAGGTCGGCGGAAAGGGAAAAAAAGGATGAGTTTCGATTCGGAAGGGTAAAAAAGAAGGGAAGGGATGCGAAACCGGCCCGGCGAAGGTCGGCGGGGAGGAGCGGCGGTGAGTACAGGAAGGGCCAGGTGCGGCGCGAAGGGCCCTGCGCTGGGCCGCCGCCGAGCCTGACCGGCCGTCAACCCGCGGGTGAACGCACGCCCGCCACCGGGCGTCGATCCCGGGAGCCCGGCGCCGCGTACCGCCGGTCCCGTTAGCCGGGCTCTGTGTGCGCCAGATCACGCACCGGCACGCGCCTTTCCCAGAACGCCGGCGCGCCCGCCGACGTGCGCGCTATTCTATTCCGCACCGCTTCTTCCCTGCTGCGGCCGGCAAAAACTCGCCCTATTATGCACGGCGCGCGAAAGTATCGACAGTGAGGCGGCCACAATCTCGTTCGGCTTCCCGTCTTCGGTCTTTGTGAGCCACTCTCCGAGACTGTTTGAGAGTGCTGGTCGGCGTGTAATCGGACGGACACGGTCTCGCCAATTCAAAAAGGGTCGAGGGAAGGCCCGCTAATCGCTCTACCGGAATTCCGCATCTTGCCCTTCAGGCAGAAGAGCGCGTATTATGTTACGGCAGATGAGGTACTCTGCGTTTTGGAGAAAGACCAATGGGTTAGCGAGTTCTCATTCTCGTTTTAACTCTTTGTTTAAATCGGCTCACCCAAACACATATTTCTTTGAGTAGCTTGAGAAGAGTGCAAACAGACAAGCAATTAAGTAAATAGTGTCGGCTCTCGTTCTGTACGAAAACGGATAGCAAACAAAAGAAACAATATTGATACGGAACATAATTATATAGCAGATACAGGGTATCTTGGCCCGCGGTGACTGCTACGGCCATGCTGCAGCGCTGCTCAGTCGCTACTGGAGTACTACTTATTCTTTTCGTTTTACTTTCACTGTTAATACATTTCTATATACGAATGTCGCACTAAAGTAATTAAGGGCCGCTCAATCGAATGGCCAACTAAAATTCCGCCTTAAAATTGTTTTGCTTGTAATGGGAAACAAATCGCCGCTTTCCGTCGACACTGGGCATGATGACCAGTGTTTATATGGGCTTATTCAAAATACGCTTTGCAATGTGTCTTCGGGAGCACCGAATAAAATGGTGTGTGCGTGCGCGCACCTGTGTGTGTGTGTGTGTGTGTGTGTGTGTGTGCGTGTGTAATCTGTCTATAAAAAAAAATTCACTCAACAAAACTATAACGAAGAAAATTTGTCAGCTGGAGAATTTTCAGGGCACTGACGGTCCGCTGCGGCACAGATCTCATTTCAAGTGCTAGTGAACTTGGTTTAAGAAGTTCTATTGGGTCATTTTTTGACTTTTGTTAACTAGTAAAGTAATACAGTACTATTTATTGTCATGTTGCTTTTTATTTTATCTACGTCCTTGGCGATGGGAGTAATCGAAACATGTCAATGAAGTAATAAAAAATATACCAAACAACGTAGACAGTATTAATCGGGAAGGAAAACAGATCAGTTTGTCAGCGTAGTTTACATTCGTAACAATAATCATCATCATCTATCTCAGAGGCTGGACATTTTCGTCCGTTCGGTCTCCTTCTAAAATGGTCAAGCCATCTTTTCTTAAGACCTTTCGCCTCTTGGTTTACGGTGTTTTATTGTGTTAGTGATTTTTCCATGTGGTAGATGGTTTATACGTTCTTTCCATGTTATCTGATGCTATTTTATAGTGTCGATTATGCATATTCAGTTGAGCTCGATTTTATAATTTCTCTTTTTTCCATTAAAGTATCTCCAGTCAAGTATGTTAGGAAGACCATTCCACAAGTTTCTGTTTCTTGTTACCTCTCTTCTTAAGGATCCAATTTTCGCATGTGTAGAGCAACGGTTGTATAGCCATAACGTTGTAGAACGTCTATAGATTATGTGGACTTTCTTTCCCGACGCTCTGCGTGTAGTTCCACTAACACACTTAGACGGGTCTAACATATTTTATATTTCATTACTTGTGCCTTACGCGTGAAAAATATTGCCCTCTGACTATTTAAATGTAATAACTTGCTGTAAGACCAGCTTGTCAATTTCGATCTTGAGTTGCATGGGATGACGTTCTGAAAGTACTATCTATTTAGACTTCGTAATAGATTGTATTCTCCGGCTGTTTTCCTTAAATTAAAAACGGTTTCTTCTAGGTCATTTTCATTCTGACTAATAAAAATAAAAAGAAAGTCGTGTAACTAGGGCCTCCCGTCGGGTAGACCGTTCGCCGGGTGCAAGTCTATTTGACGCCACTTCGGCAACTCGCGCGTCGATGGGGATGAAATGATGATGATTAGGACAACACAACACCCAGTCCCTGAGCGCACAAAATCTCCAACCCAGCCGGGAATCGTACCCGGGCCCTTAGGATTGACATACTGTCGCGCTGACCACTTTTCCTTTTTTTAATCTGATTTTGTTCGTTTTCGTTTGTTGTATATGCTCGGGCCGGACGTAGCAAGACACCCGTTTCAGTTCGTCGTTGATCCATTACCTCAGTTTTTTTTTATTACAGAGGGTAGCTTATCCCCCTGACCAAACACCCTGAGTTACCGTGCCGGCACCACTCACCTACCGGAGGCGGATCTGACAGATAATTACTTGGTTGTCAGCTTTTAAAATTTTTTATTAGGTGTACCTAGCTGACATCTTAAGATCAAAATTGACAAGCAAATCTTAGAGCAAGTCATTATATTTAAATATTCAGAGAGCAATATTTTTCATAGCCAAGGTACAAATAAGTGTGTCTGTGGAACTACACGCAGAGCGTCGGGAAAGAAAGTCCACATAGTCTATTGACGTTCTACAACATTGTATCTATATATATGACCGTTTTGAACAAAGCTGTTATTCAGCAACCGTATATTAGTTTCAATATGAGATGAAACAGCCAATCGGTTGCACATAAATAACATCAGCTGGGTACACGTGGCAAAAGCTACAACGTTTTGTTTTACTTTTGACTTGAGCATAGCTGCTCAACATTCTGACTATTGCCTGTTAGCAACGAAATTTTACGATTTCGCAACTGTTCATTCTGACAAAGACAGCCTAGCAGCTGTCGAAACCTAGGTCAATGTGCCTAACGTTTACGTGCAACCGGTTGGCTGTTTAATCTTATATAGATATATATATCTATAAGAGTGGGTGAAAGGGGACTGCCTTGTCTGTTTCGTTTATTTCAGCCACGTTATGTCCGCCTAAAATTTCCAACAGTTTGTTTCCACTTACTTGGTCAAAATATTTATATATTTAGGAGGCTAATACCTCCATAGTTCTGACATTCATGTCTGTTTCTCATAAAACGGGCTCGTAAATCGAGTATTCATGTTTTTCCATATTTGGTGCATATTTTATCGGTTCCATTTTGATTTTATCACTTCCATCCTTTTCCTTCTGGACCTTATTGCTTCCTATACTTCGTCTATATCCCTATCTGCTTTATCAAGAACCATCTATGTATCTTGTGCATCCGTCCGGAGCGTTTTACGCTGTTGTAGCCATTTAGTCTCAGATATTCCGTTTGTTTCTAACAATAATGTAGAAGCAAAATAAATAATTTTGTGTCCCATGATTGTTTGGGCACGTATGACGTCACACGAAACATGTTCACGTCACACACCAACGCTGACGTCCGGTGTCGGTAGGATCAACCCAGACGCAGGTCCAATACGAGAAGCCGCGTTCCCGGAGAGGACGATTGCTCTTGTATAAAACGCGCTCCAACGTTCGACCCCTCGGGGAGGGGAGAGATAGATGCCTGCGTGGAAGAGTTGCCCGCCTACCTGCGTCGATTCGCCGGCCCACGGCGAATTTTTGTGCCTCGTCCCGGCTACCCACCTCATACCTGCGGCATCAAGGCCAGCGAAACCGCGACCCCGGCTCAAGGGCGCGGCGGCAGGGTACCCGCTCGGCTCTGTGTCATCGCCTTCTTTGTGCCCTGCCCTGCCCTGCTCACCGGCTGACCTCACAGCGCACACGATTCCCTCCTCGTCGAAAGCGAAATGAAAGGGCGAACGGCGACGCCCACTCGCCTTCATTCCCTCTCGTTTCAGCGCCGCCGTGAAAGGCTCTTTTGCGAGGAAATCGCACCGGAAGCCCGGTTATCTTACGAGAAAGTCTGCCACACGACACCCAGAAGGGTGGAAAAGCGCGAATCCTTTGTCTTTCTCACAAGACTACATGTAGGTCAGACAGGCTTTTTCGACTAGGGTAAACAATGAATAGTAGCACAATATGGCCAGGCTGCACGCATCTTGTATTTCAGATCCAATGTTGGCCTCTAGGGTGGGAGGGCGGGGGGGGGGGGGGGGGGGGGCGTGGGAAGGGGGGAGGCTGTGAAGGTTTGTTATACTGTCTCACCCACGGCGCGCCTCTAAACTGTAACTTGCCCTCACCCCAACTTTTAATGTGCCACAGATATCTAAGATTTTTGTAATAATGAAAGCATGGCTTCCAAGAAATTGCATTTAGAGACCTGCATCGTTAGAAAAGCATTTATCCAATATAATGACAAGTAGCTGTATCGTATTACTCTCAGAAAGTTAACTGAAAAACGTTAAATGTAAGCGATCCTAGTAGATTGTTGTATTATAATATCCATCACCTTCTCCCTTTTGATACGTGCATATTTCAGATGCATTCTCCTTAAACTTGATGGTCGCGGTAAAAAAGATTACCTTAGTTCGAATGCGATAAAATTTGTTTTTTATGTGGGCATATTTGAATTCGGGCATAATCGATTACTGACAACTTTTCAGCTATTTTTAGCACGTGACAATTTAGACCAATGGGTACACGCATAACGTGCACGTCAGTCTCTCTGCCCGTTAATGTTTGAATGAAACCAGCATCTAAGTCAGGTGATGGTGGGGCGGGGGAGCGAAAACTCGCATTATGCACCACGCGAAGTGGAACCGACAGCTTCAATTCTCATTTTAGGTTATCAAGCCCTGGTTTTAGTAGTTGAACGACTTCTTGTTTTACTTTTGCACATGCATAGTTAATCTAACATCTCGTACATTCCAGATGTTAATGCCACGGTTATGCGTTTACGTTTGGCCAAATGCAACTGTCACAAACAGTTTGAAACATCGTATTCACAGCACTTTCTTTTTACAAGTGCCAGACCTACAGCTGTTACATTGCGAGTCACTTTATTCACTGGCTCCACAGAAGAAGACGAAATATTAATTTGGGAGGAAGCATTCAGTTTTCCGACGAGCCCACAACAGTACGTGTCAAATGATTTATTATGTTTTTATTAAAAGTAACGTCCAATCATACCACAAAGTCTCGTTTTCAGGCAAAATAAGTGTTACTGATTGATGACTTTTACTTAATCCTATACAGATTCCGAAAGAATATCAAGATAAGAAGCATCATAGGTATTAGAAAATATTGATTATAGAAAAAATTCTTGCAGTGGATTTGATATTAACTTTCTGTAGTCTCAAAATCTTCATCATTCATTTTTAAAGCTGAAGTCCGTTTGCAGCTGCCTAGTAACGATATAACTTTTTAGCTTCAGCCCCTAGATTCACTGAATTTCTCTCGAAACGTGTGTTTGAAAATTTTTTGTGTTTTTCAAATAACTTTCCCTGAATTCCTTCCACATATATTTCGTTGCAACTAAACGCTCCACAGGATTTCACCACCGTAACAAAGACACCTTTACTGAAAATACTAAATTAGGATAAAAATACATTGGACAGTATCCAAGAAGTCACATGAAATGGATGAAGCCATTAGTCAGGTTTCTATCGTCTACGATCTAAGCTGGACCACCGTGTCTGACATTTACCAACCATAGAAAGACAGAAACGATGGTCTTGTATGTTGTAGAGATGTGTCTGAAGGCACGTAAATTATAAGCCACCCCACAGGGCATGGCGTAAGGGCACATTCAACTGTTTCTGTCCATCTTGAATACGTACCGAGGGAAAAATGATGAAATTCCTACACTGCGTTTCCCATCCTCGGGTCACGCGAACAGTATCAAAAAATGGCTCTGAGCACTATGGTACTTAACTTCTGAGGTCATCAGTCCCCTAGGACTTATAACTACTTAAACCTAACTAACCTAAGGAAATCACACACATCCATGCCCGAGGCAGGATTCGAACCTGCGACCGTAGCGGTCGCGCGGTTCCAGACTGCAGCGCCTAGAAACGCTCGGCCACTCCGGCCGGCCGAACAGTATCATGAGCGGTTTCAAATTATTTTCAAGTCATCATCACATACTCTGAGTCCATTACACAGAAACTCGTCAAGAGAGACACTCACAATTGAGACACTCACAATCGTCACAAGCGCCTTTGCTGTTCACGTTTTCGGAAGAACACTGCAAGACCATCACACAATAGCAAATTGCTCAGTTACAATTTCCATCCTATACGATCGGACACCTCTCAAAATTCCTTTTATTATAAGTTTGTCTCGTTATGCAGTAATTCTCATCTTCAACTGAACTTCGCCCAAACAGAACTACTTTCTACAAATAAAAAATCGCGATGCGTCGTTCTGAAGAGACGAGAAGCGAGGTACAGCAATGTGCTGTGTATTCTGATAGTGATTTTCTCATGTAGTGACGTCATCTGTACCGACCACGTGCTCGTGACAAGTACCTGTTTTATTGGCTGTTTGCAGCTTCCCACATTAACATGCATTCACCGCTATCCGTTGACTTCATCAGCAATTCCAATCGCCGGTACAGCTTTGTGACGGTTCTCCTGCATGAATACCATATAAAGATAAACTCACAATTACTCGTCATTGACTCTGGAGACGCACAAACTGGCCAGTTCTACTGCCGCAGTGTTTCTTAATTAAATATTGTTTCAGTTAGGATGTGAAAAATATATTACCCATAGTGCAATTGCGGATACTTTTTTCCGTGTTTATGTGATAATGGCGAAAGTGTGAAGGGCCATTTTTTTTTAAAGAGGTTTTCCGCTAAACCTTTTCTATTCAGTGTCATTAAAAGAAACACCCATTACTTCCGTATCTCAGTGAGATTTGAACTGTGTTACTAGCATCAATCAAACTGCACACCTCACCAGTCTGCATTGTAAAACGTGTGGTAACATTTTGCTCTATGTTTTGAACCGTTTGCTTCTATAACTACATTTACGTAAAGACTTCAGAAAGTAAGTTACACGTGTCATCCGGCGCTAAGACCTTTGCATAACAAGAGTAGCGCTTTGTCAGAACAAATTACATGTTCCGGGTCTTCTGCAGGCAGGTCTGCTGCAGTATAGGTAACAGGTGTTTCACGGTGTACGACTGAGATGGCACGGCAACTAGAAACGTACCTATACTCCAAAGTTGAAGTGAGCGGGACAGAACGGTTTCAGTGGGCAACACTTCTAAATTGCACACAGGTTCGCCGTTAAATCCAAGCGGTATATGGGCCAAATGCGATGCCGCGTCCAGTCGCCGTGAAATGGTGCCGACGATTTGAGGAAGGCTACCCATACGAGAATGATGCTGATATTGCACCATGCGGTCTCCACCTTTTGGACAAGACGAAAGAACATGTTTGAGGAAAGCTGAGCGGTTCTCTAATGTCACCGTAACCAAGAAGCGGATTTATGTAGGAGAGGAACTGAATTATGGGTTCGTTACAGAGTGTTGGTTATTATGTTGAAAAACAGTTTTTGTGTGTGTCATTACGTAATGTAGTGCAGCATTCAGTAAAAGTTACGTGAATCTACCGTGACTGTTCGAAATACATGAAGAAGTTTTTACAAATATCGCTAACAGTTACATAATTTGTTGACGTCTTCAATTATTTAATTAGCAACAAGTTTCGAGGTTAGACCTCATCATCAGGCTACAATGCCAGTGTATAAACATTTAACCCGACCACACACACTTATTAAAGTTTCTTCGTTTAGACTTGGTATGTGGTGTGGTCATCCTGTGGATAAAGAGAAGGATAGTCTAATAAGAGGCGATATCAGTTTGTTTGTCGGCCTGCTGTTCACATGAAAATTTTTTTAATAATCAGTCTCTTTCCTCTTGTGCCGTGGCAGTCTTCTTATGATGTGCTGAGATACCACCATTGCTATGGCTCTTTTGAACTTCTTAGCCATTGTTCACAAGCTTCTAAAGGTAAAGTGAAACACGGTATCACAATGAAATCAACAATGCAGGAAACAAGATGGTGGCAAAGCAAAACTTATTCAGATTTACCTACTGATATGTCGATTTTGGTGTTGCCAGTCACTTTCAGTGTCTTCTGCACATCTTGCTGTCGTATCACTGATTTTGGTCGATGAGACTGTGACAATTTTATAGTAAAAATGACCAGGGCTGTAGTTTTCTCAGTAGTGTTCTTGAAAGTTTGCAAGCAGGTTCTATCACCAACAGCGTGCTAGTTCAGGCTTCTGAGCGTTTCTGCGACGCCCTCTCGCGGGTCAAACAAACCTGCAAGCATTCGTGTTTTTCTTTTCTGAATCCGTCCAGCATCACCTGTTAGTCCTGTCTGGTATGCGTTCCATGTACTTGGCAAAATTCTAGGATGGATCAAAGGGCTGATATTTAAACGATCTCCTAAACAATCAGTGAAATGAAACGAATTGAATCATCATCAGTGAAAACCGTTCAGAAACGCTGAACTAGCACTATGTATTTCGTTCAGTTATCCCCAAAGTAAGTAAAGCTGTTCTCAATACAAAGGTTACGAAGGTTAGTTATCAGAGGTGGTATGTTTTCGTCTTAAAGGGACCACAGAACGCCCAAGCCCAACCAGTTGCAGAGGAGCTACAATTTAACTTACAACGATGTGGCTTGATTTTTTTTTCAAGTAGCAACGGAAATTACGTCCCTTTAACACATTCGTTCGTCTGGTGATGTTATTTCCTAAGGGAGATCCTACGTGTTGTTTGTTCGGATGAGTCTGAGAAAAACAAATGACAATGAATGATCGTGTTAGTTTTGGGAGCTAGCTCGGGTGGCTTAACTTCGTGCTAAGAAGTAGAATCAGTGCTAGCACAGACTTCCAACAGGCAGTACGTTGCTGTTGTTATTATTGTCTTCATTCCAATGTCTAATTTGATATAGCTCTCTAAGCTAGTCTGTCTTTTGAAAGTCTCTCCATCCTTGCATTACTGCAGCAACATACATCCGCTTGAACTTAGTTATTGTATTCTAGTTTATCCGACACATTTTCTTCTGTTATCAAACTGACAATTCCTTGATATCTCTGGATTTGTTCTATCAACCAATCGTTTCTTTTCGTCAAGGTATGGCACGAATTTCTTTTCGCCTTAAGCCCGTTCAGTATTTCATCATTAGTTATTCGGTCCAGCCATCTACCCTTCAGCATTCTTCTGTGGCGCCACATCTCAAAAGCTTCTGTTCTATTTTTATCTGACCTGTTTATTATCTACATGTCACGTACGTACAAGTCGACACTCCAAATACCATCGGAAGAGATTTCGTACCACTTAAATTTAAATTCGATGTTAACAAATTTTTCTTTTTCAAAATGCTTTTCTTGCTGTTGCCAGTCGACGATAAGTATCGTCTCTGATTCGGGCACCATAACTTAATTATCTTTAAAACTTGTAACACTGCTGATTAGGTCGCTAGTAAAATCGCATTATTTGGTGTTGATTAATTCATGTTTATTTAGGCGTTTCGAGATTAACTCATCATCAAAACATTCAAGAAGAAAGTTGGAATTCATCATACATAGCACGGTGACATGTCTACGCTAACTGATCCAGAGTCACACATGATATCGTAATGAGTATGAAAATTATACCTTTCTTCTTAATATTTTGATGATGAGTTAATCTTGAAACGCATCAATAAATGAGAATTACTCAATAACAAGCAATAAAATTTTTCTAGGACTTAATCCGCTGTGTTACAAGTAAAAAAAAAGTTAGATAATGTTTGCAATCCTCCATGTTCAAAAATGGTTCAAATGGCTCTGAGCACTATGGGACTTAACATCTCAGGTCATCATAGACTTATAACTACTTAAACCTAACTAACCTAAGGACATCACACGAAATGGTTCAAATGGCTCTGAGCACTATGGGACTTAACTTCTGAAGTCATCAGTCCCCTGGAACTTAGAACTACTTAAACCTAACTTTCCTAAGGACATCACACACATCCACGCCCGAGGTAGGATTCGAACCTGCGACCGTAGCGGTCGCGCGGTTCCAGACTGTAGCGCCTAGAACCGCTCGGCCACCCTGGCAGGCAACGTCGCACACATCCATGCCCGAGGCAGGATTCGAACCTGCGACCGTAGCAGCAACGCGGTTCCGAACTGAAGCGCCTAGAATCGCTCGGCCACAGCCGCCAGCTACTTCATGTCGTACCTAAAATCATCGTCACTTATTCTGGTGCCCAAATAGTACAAATCGTCTAATACTTTCATTGTCTCATTTCTCAGTCTGATAACCTCAGAATCGCTAATTTAATTTGACTACATTGGACATATTAGCCCATTAAAATACTGCGACAAGCATGTTTTCACCGGTGCGTGTTCGCCTGCGCTACAAGCCGGTATCTTTGTGGACAGGTCGACCAGGGGAGAGCGCGCGATCGGTTCCGCTAGACACACGAAGGAAGTCAACGTCCGATGCCACAGGCGCCGCCACTGAAAGGGAAACGACATTCCTTCGTGGAGCCCCTGTGTGCTGCGTGCACCGCGGACTCCCTACGGCGAACACGCCACCCACCTAGTCTACCGGCGCAACCCACACACGAGGAAATCTTCGGAAGGGGCCGACGAACGTACAGTAAATCACTTACCGGCCGTGTGAATGTCGACTTCACCAGCGTATACTACTGATGGAAAGCTACACGGTTACCAGCCAGGTGGCAGTGCTGAAAGACTGCTACTTCGTGAAGTAATACTCATCACATTCTCTTGTTCTGGCAATACACCGTGTGATCAAAAGTATCCGGATGCCTGGCTGAAAATGACTTACAAGTTCGTGGCGCCCTCCATCGGTAATGCTGGAATTTAATATGGTGTTGTCCCACTCTTAACCTTGATGGCAGCTTCCACTCTTTCAGGCATACTTTCAGTCAGTTGCTGGAAGGTTTCTTGGGGAATGGCAGCCCATTCTTCACGGAGTGCTGCACTGAGGAGAGGTATCGATGTTGGTCGGTGAGGCCTGGGTCGAAATCGGCATTCCAAAAATTCCCAAAGGTGTTCTATAGGGTTCAGGTCAGGACTCTGTGCAGGCCAGTCCATTACAGGGATCTTATTGTTGTGCAATCACTCCGCCACAGGCTGTGCGTTAAGGTGCAGGCAGTGCATTATGAACAGGTGCTCGATCGTATTTGAAGATGCAATCGCCATCCCCGAATTGCTCTTCAACAGTGGGAACCAAGAAGATGCTTAAAACATGTCGTGCTGCTGGCAAAGGCATTCGCATCGAGTGCCTGCTGCCATAGCCCATTAAGGCCTTGTTTCGCTGCACTGTCTAACGGATACGATTACCGTAGATCCCAGTTATTTCACGCACTGATAGCTCTAAGCAATCACCGTTGCTATCGGTCGTCAAGTGAAGGGCATCGGCTACTGCGTTGTTCGTGGTGAGAGGTAATGCCTGAAATTTGGTATTCTCGGCTTACTCTTGACACTGTGGGCCTCGGAACATTGAATTCCCTAACGATTTCCGAAATGGAATGTCCCAATGTCTAAAGTGTCTTGTGTCCCGTCGTGTGGACATAATCAAGTCGGATACTTTTTCAAATGATGATGATGATGTTTGGTTTGTGGGGCGCTCAACTGCGCTTTTATCAGCACCCGTACAAATTCCCAACCTTTGCTCAATCCAGACTCACCACTTTCATGAATGATGATGAAATGATGAGGACCACACAAATACCCAGTCATCTCTAGGCAGGTGAAAATCCCTGATCCCGCCGGGAATCGAACCCGGAATCCCGTGCTCGGGAAGCGAGAACGCGACCGCGGGACCACGAGCTGCGGACCTTTTTCACATGAATCACTTGAGTACGAACTACAGCTCCGCTAATGCACCGCCCTTTCACACCTTGTGTACGCGATACTACCACCACTGTATATGTGGATATCGCTACTCCATGACTTTTGTCACTTCACTGTATTACAATATCCTGTGTTGCAATTTCCACATTAGATCATTTTCAAGTTGTAAAAGGTGCTGAAAACAGAGCAGCACTCAACATTCATAAAAAGAATAAAAATGTGAACCTCTATGAATCGAGCCATTGTCCGTCACATACATCATCGTTAAGTAGCGGGTGTCATAGTAGTTCATCCAAAGGAAGGACTTTTCTGACAGTTTCAAATAGTTGCCTGGACGTCCTGTTAATTTTACTAGTTCAAAAATGGTTCAAATGCCTCTGAGCACTATGGGACTTAACTTCTAATGTCATCAGTCCCCTAGAACTTAGAACTACTTAAACCTAACTAACCTAAGGACATCACACACATCCATGCCCGAGGCAGGATTTGAACCTGCGACCGTAGCGGTCGCGCGATTCCAGACTGTAGCGCCTAGAACCGCTCGGCCACTCCGGCCGGCCAATTCTACTAGTAGGCGAGACTATGCAGAACACTTGATGCTGTAAAACCACTGTCTTAACTTTTCCCTATTTTTTTATTAATCCAGTTTCGTTGTGGAGAGATATTGTTTTGGAGTGGAAGGACCATTTTCGACAACTTCCGTCGGTGACTGTTTTCAAGGGTATCGCGGACAGGCATCACAGAGGAAGTTTATGTATGCAAGGTAATGATATAATTGTGCGATACGAACTAAACGAGGAAATGTAAAGCAAAGATAGTGTCATGACTGTCTGTGGCATGTGAAATTCCTTCAGAGTTGGTGAGCTCTTGTGTTTCCATTCCTTGGGCCCCTGCTTGGCCTTTTCGCGGCAGACAGCTCTGGATTAACGATCCTCGACAGTGACTTGCGAGGTACCCAGACGTCTGGTCCCCCTGCTTCTCTCAGCCAGACTCGGCTGCAGCTCCTCTTCCGGCGGGCACCCTCGCAGCTGCGCTATTTCTGGACACGCCCTTCCGCAGCCCAGATACACCAAAAGCATCGCTGGGACGCCAAACTTCTCTCTCCGTCCACTGGTGACGCCAAGGTTCTGCGACTCTTGACCTACATCATAGCGTCCCAACATGGAGGAAGCATTGTCTATGTCAGCAAAATCTACCGAGTACTTAGAAATCAATGCCTAAGATACATACAGTTACACGCTAAGTCTTTGTTACCCTCTGGAAATGCAGTAAATGGAAGTGCTAACGTTCAAGTAAGTGTCCTAAAAATTATTTATTTCTTTGAACACCGTTCCAAATATTTCAAGAGAGTTCGATTTCTTTTGTCATTTCGGGAACAACCGAGAAAAGCCACTGCAGGAATTGTCTGGGACCTATAACACGGCGCCCGCATCTCGTGGTCGTGCGGTAGCGTTCTCGCTTCCCACGCCCAGGTTCCCGGGTTCGATTCCCGGCGAGGTCAGGGATTTTCTCTGCCTCGTGATGGCTGGGTGTTGTGTGCTGTCCTTAGGTTAGTTAGGTTTCAGTAGTTCTAAGTTCTAGGGGACTGATGACCATAGATGTTAAGTCCCATTGTGCTCAGAGCCATTTGAACCTATAACACGGCCTTCTCTCTTAGAGAGCAATTCGACAACAAGCGATTTCAGGATGAATAGGTTTCCTAACAATGTTGAAACTTCAATAAATAGTAGAAATAATGACAGTGACAGAATCACCGATGGCAAGTAGCTTATTTACAATGTTTTTTACAGTTTTTGACGGCAAATATTACATTATTGAAACCGTATCCAGTTTCTACTGTGCATGACTTTCCTCTAGTCGCTTTGTTGAACGTAACTTGTTAAAGAAAGTTGCTTCAAGGTATTTTTTCGTCAATGTAAGTTCTTTAACGGCCGAGCAATGTGGTGAAGCGACATTCTGTGACGAGTTACACAGAGGAAATCTGAAGGCGGCGATCATTAGCTCAAACTGGCTGTGCCTATAAGTTGTTACTACACTCTAAATTGTTACACTGTACGTACTATTTTAATCTCGACGTGGATACATTGTTAAAAAGGATAGACAAAGAAAATGATCTGTCCTTTCCAAAAGAAACAATCCGGTATTTGCCTTAACCCTTTGACTACCAATTTTATTTCTTAGTCAATATTATTTTCTTAGTCAGAAGCAAAGATATAAAAAGAATATTTCGTGTTCCAAGGGGGCTGGAGAGGGTGGGGGCTAGTACACACAGGATTCTTCATAAGTATCTCCAGGATTTCAGAAGACGACTGCGCAAAGCCTACACGTCATACTGCAAACAGACACACGTCACTGGACAGAGCGTCTTTTCAACTTTATAACTCATACTACAGTTACTCAGTATGGGCTTCATCTGTGATGCGATGTCCGCCGCTTGTGGTCTCGCGGTTGCGTTCTCGCTTCCCGAGCACGGGGTCCCGGGTTCGATTCCCGGCGGGGTCAGGGATTTTCACCTGCCTCGAGATGACTGGGTGTTTGTGTTGTCCTCATCATTTCATCATCATCCAGGAACGTGGCGAAATTGGACTGTGCAAAGGTTGGGAAATTGTACGGGCGCTGATAACCGCGCTGTTGAGCGCCCCACAACCCAAAACATCATCATCTGTGATGCGACATGCGTCAATTCGCGGGTGCAGGTCGTAGACGCGATGTGCCCGGGCAAACGAGAAGGCGGCCCGCTTTGCGAATCTCGAAATGGGGTTGCCTATCTGCAGGTGCGAACTAATTCGATGTGACAATACGGTGACGAGGGTTAATAATGAAATTTGAGGACAGCACAACCTTCAGATCCAATCTGTAATTATAAGAATTCTGCAAACATTAGTAGGCTTTCCTTTACCAGTGGGACACTGATACATAACAATAACATGCAACAAAGTCCAATTAGTTCTCTAATAACTTGTCGTGGGACACATATGTCCCATTGGTAGGCCAAGGGTTTACCAAAGAAAACACAGAAAATTTACATCTGGATGGACGAACGGGGTTTTGAACGACCACCTTCTCAAATACGAGATATTTTTCTTCTTTCTTGCGCATGGCTGATGCTAAGCCGCTGTGTATGGCTTCACTTTTAGTGTATGTACCATCACAGTGAGAAGTCACCTCGGATGAGCTCTGTCAAAACCAAACAGTAGCTCTACCCGTTAACAACGCTGTCATATGTACTTTTCATTGTTAACTCATGAATACAAGAAGACCATTAGTACACTTGTTCCATGTGAATCACATATGAACATATTTACAGTAATGTTCCGTAAATCCCATGGCACAGAAAAATGTGTATTTTTCAGAAGAAGTGGTGATACTAGAATACTCAATGAGTTCTATAATCGAACGGCAAATAGCAGTAGGCCTACGGGATTGCTTATTTGCGACTGAATGTTATTCTTAGTGCAGTCGCCAGAACGGTTGCTTCGAAATAACGTAGTTTGTCTGTCACGGTAGCTGAGCGGTCGGCGCAGTGGATTGATAACCGAAGGGGTCCGAGTTTGATTCCCGGCCGGGTCGGAGATTTTCTCCGCTCGTTTATTGGGTGCTGTGTTGTCCTTACGTTCGTACCGTCGTAATTGCCACTCCGCTATGGAGATGGCTGTATGGGCGGGTCCCGAAAGCCAGTAAGTTTAAAAAAAAATTGACGGAATCCATCTGTTTCGGTTAAATGAGGTAAATGATTTTAAAAATGAGTAGTTATTTTACACAGCCAGTGCAGTGTCCTGGCAAAATTCTTGAAATGTAACAAGTTTAATTTTAGGCGAGGATTGTAATTGATTTTACGCTTTCTCTATGAGAGATTAGGAAATGAGGCACTTAAAGTAGTAAAGGAGTTTTGCTATTTGGGGAGCAAAATAACTGATGATGGTCGAAGTAGAGAAGATATAAAATGTAGACTAGCAATGGCAAGGAAAGCGTTTCTGAAGAAGAGAAATTTGTTAACATCGAGTATAGATTTAAGTGTCAGAAAGTCGTTTCTGAAAGTATTTGTATGGAGTGTAGCCATGTATGGAAGTGAAACATGGACGATAAATAGTTTGGACAAGAAGAGAATAGAAGCTTTGGAAATGTGGTGCTACAGAAGAAAGCTGAAGTTTAGATGGGTAGATCACATAACTAATGAGGAAGTATTGAATAGGATTGGGGAGAAGAGAAGTTTGTGGCACAACTTGACCAGAAGAAGGGATCGGTTGGTAGGACATGTTCTGAGGCATCAAGGGATCACTAATTTAGTATTGGAGGGCAGCGTGGAGGGTAAAAATCGTAGAGGGAGACCAAGAGATGAATACACTAAGCAGATTCAGAAGGATGTAGGGTGCAGTAGGTACTGGGAGATGAAGCAGCTTGCACCAGGATAGAGTAGCATGGAGAGTTGCGTCAAACCAGTCTCAGGACTGAAGACCACAACAACAACTATGAGTGCTGTTATGCACTGTGTAGGTGTATAACGGAACAATATTTTTTCCCATACAGATTCAAGTTGTAAAATCCGTCACGCTTGGTGGACAGACGATTTAGGTAAACTTTTGTTAGATTCTAACCGAAATTTCATGGGTTGAAGCACAGGTGATGTGATAACATCACACGCATTAGTGATGCCAGTTGTCGCTGAAACAACCGATTTTCTGATATATCGGTTTTATTCAACACCAGTTTAACCTGAGTTTTAAAATCTTTCAAAAAGTCCTTTTTCTGAAATAACCGATTTTCGATTTTTTTATTCCTGTTATTTCCTGTAATAAAGAAGTCGAACGAAATTGGAAAAAAAATTGTTTCTCTCATGTTAAAGTCGCATAGAATCAAAATACCAAATTAAATAATAAAATTAAACAAAAAAAAAACAGAACACAAAATACGTAGCCCGCCCACCGTTCGCTGCTTTTCTTGAAAAGTGATCGTGGTTGAATACTACAAATAATCACTGGTATTCTCCTACTGCTTCTAATTTTTTGAAACTATGCTCAAAAACACGTTGTAATCGAGTATCGTACCATTATTTTGGTATTACGAACAGTCAGAGACCAAAGGATGAAAAGTGAAGTTGAATAACTCAGTTTAGCGCCGGCCGAAGTGGCCGCGCGGTTCTGGCGCTGCAGTCTGGAACCGCGAGACCGCTACGGTCGCAGGTTCGAATCCTGCCTCGGGCATGGATGTTTGTGATGTCCTTAGGTTAGTTAGGTTTAACTAGTTCTAAGTTCTAGGGGACTAATGACCTCAGCAGTTGAGTCCCATAGTGCTCAGAGCCATTTGAACCATTTGAATAACTCAGTTTTTCATGTTAATTTATCTGTTTTCCAAAGCTCTTCAAAAGATACAAGCAGAGAAATGCATATTACGTAGACATAGGCAACAGATCAGCTAATACCCATTTTTATGGTAGACGGTGAATGAATTGTTAGGTTTTAAGTTTTCTCATCTTATGATGTCCAAGTTTGTTGTGGCTCCTCATGCTCTTAATCTTTTAAACCATATTCATCTATACGGCACTTCGTAAAATGCTTTCAGACTAGGGATGTTGCCATTCTGTGATTGAACTGATGTCCGGCGATGACAGCATGAAACTATCGTACAGACCAGATCGGGCAGGTCCGCACACTGCATGTAGAGAGACGCATGTCATCCCGTAGTCCGGGCCACATGGTAACACGTACATTATCGTCTCAGCAAAGCTGAACCAATTCTTATGCCATGTGTTTGCTGCTCGTTTTCGTCGGCATTGTTATAAAAATATCACTGACCGCTTTTCCCATTTTCTATAATAACGCAAGGATTTAAAGCAATGGAAATTTTACGAATAACAATTACTCTTTCTTCAAAAACGGTTTATTTAAAATCCAAAAATTGTAGCACTGTTGTTGTGTCTACTTGACATTTTGGTTTTTCTGCCCAGTTATTAATAAAAAAATAAGAAAAACCTACATAATCGAGAGCAAACAAATACCGAAAAATAATGGTTTTTTCATAATTAAAACGCCGGTATAGGTTTTAATCGGTCGGTTTTTCCCATCCCTAACACACTGGTCCCCTTTAAAATTAATTTTGTTGGCGACAGGTTCAAAACTATGGTGAATAAGTTAGGGAAACGGCGAAATCTCGTTTAAGCTGACTGACACACCCACGAGAAACGCTCATCTTATGACAACAGCCTTCTCTCTGTGTCTCTTTCTCTCTCTCTGTCCCTTCTTCCCCTGTCTTTGTTTGAACAACCGACGGAATATTTGCTCTTGAGTTATATGCCGGCATAATCGAGTGTGCTGTGAGGTCAAGGCCGGAGCGCAGAGTTCACCGGTAAAGGTCGCCTGCGGCGGGCGAAGACACCTGCACTGCTAAACTTAGAAGCGACTCGCGGCCTTTTTTGCATACACTGTTTGTGGGACGCATCTCCTAGCTCAAGAACGGACCAGTTATCGATGGACTTTTCGTGAGACATGTTGTGCAAAGACATGCAGCAAAAGTGCCCACAACAACGAGAATTACTGTCATTTTTCTGCCAGTGAACGGCTAAAACAGTCACAGTCACCCAGTCCCAGATGCACTTTTCGTATCTATCGGCTTCCCAAGGGGAAAAAAATCATATTCAGGATATCATATACACTGACGTGAAAAATCTGACTGGCGCAAAATTTGAATAGACATCCTCTCTCAGATGTAGGAACACGACTACTAACTTCCGTTTATTTCGCACATCAGTAGTTAGTGCCTTCCGTAGTTTGAATCTTTTATTTAGCTGGCAGTAGTGGCGCTCGCTGTATTGCAGTAGTTCGAGTAACGAAGATTTTTGGTGAGGTAAGCAATTTGTAAAACGTATAGGTTAATGTTAGTCAGGGCCATTCTTTTGTAGGGATTTTTGAAAGTCAGATTGCGTTGCGCTAAAAATATTGTGTCAGTTTAAGCACAGTCGTGTATAACTCTTTCTTCGTGTTGTGACTTTTTTCCGCCAGTGTACTTATTGATCGAATTTAAAAATTTAAAGTGCTGTGATAATCCAGTCGTTAAAAGGTATAATCTGATGTTAAAAGTTTAACACACTGAGTGAAGTTTTTGAAGTTAGAAATTATGTATACTTTTTGAAGCAGCGTGATTCACGGTGCAAAAATTACCCAGACTAAATTCATCCAGTATTCGAGACTGACAGCACTTAACAAATTCCAACAAACTTTATGCATAATTTCAAACCTTTTAGAAAAATTTTTCGACTCCACCCACAGACGGAAAAAGGAAAAAAAATTGCTTCATTTTTGCTATTCACGAAGTAAAACTTCAGCCTGAGGCATGACGTTTTAATTTATTACTTCTTTCTACTAACTGTATTCTAAACACGTTTTGTGGACAGTACCCACATATAAAACTGAATTTACTTACAAAATTATGTCATTGTACGACACATGGTTCAAAAGATACGACGTCATTAGCGTTGAAATGCGTGAAAGACTAGCTTTTGCTTAAAACAGAATGCGGACTGCATTCATCCAGTGTTTCAAGATGTTTTATTCATGAGGGTTCGACTCTTTAAAGAACTGGTGTGGGGAGGGAAGTTACTGGTCCAAGACGCAGGGCGGCATGTGAAAAATATTACGCTGTGCGTGAAGGTACATATCTAACGCAGCACTAGGGGCGTAAATTTTATTTAGACAACTGTGCTGAAATGATGGGCCCTGTATCTACATATGGATCTGTAAGCCAGTTTTTGCTGCTTGGAGGAATGTTTGTAGTGTGCGTGATCATTCACTCTAGCCCCAGCTTAATTACGCCTGTTTCATTCACGTACCGTGTGGGGAAGAATGATTGTAAGCTCTAATTTTGCGGTTGATTACTTTGTCGGATATCCATAGTAATTTAGCTGTCCCTGCTATTAGTCTTACGCAACCCACAGTGCCTTCAGAAACAATGTGTTAGGTTTTCGTATTTTGTCACTCTCTATGTACAAACTAATAGTTCTACAGAAAAAGTAAACTGGACCTTTTTGTACGAACTTTAATGTAGTTAAATTTTGTACTATGATAAGTTTTCGCAGGAGGTCACAGTTTCCGACTGAGTCAAGAAAACATGTTTCAATGTCACTTTTCGACGTTTTTCTTGAATAATTCGAAAACTATGGCCTCTATCGAGAATATATCTCAGTACAAAATCTAACTACGTTAAATTTCGTACAAAAACGATCTTGATCATTTTTTTTCTGTAGGACTAATAGTTTGTGCATAGGGAGAGAGAGGATATGAACATCTCGCACATGGTATTTGAAGGCGTTGCGGCTTGAAAAAACTCCTAGGTAGGAGCAGCTGAGTCCTCATGTATGTGGCATTAGCTCGAATCTGCCCAAAATGAGCGCTGTCAGAACACAGACAACAAACGTTTTCAAGATACAGAATGTGTTGTCTCTTGTGTTGTTTGCCGCCAGAGCCGGATGATCTGGTGCATACGAAACGAACCCATAGCGGTTCTTTCTGTCAATTTTCTCTGTATCAATCCTAGACCGTAGCTCATAGTCGATGGGACGTTAAAGCCCTATCTTCTGTGCTTCATCCTACTACTACCAAATATGCAGAGTTTCTTCGACTCACACCAGCTGATGCTGGTGACAGCTATCCCACCCTCGAGGGTGTTATGATCTTTTTTGGGTGAACAGCATTGGATTTTCGTCAGTTTGTGAATGGTGTTTGGTGATATTATTAAGTTCTACCAGTAATTGCGATCGTTACACCGCATCGTGTAAAATGGAATCTCTTGTATGCACCTGGCAATATATTTTTGCAACTTGCAAATTATAGACTTTGCGTAATGATATAACAATTTTAAGAACTTGATAATGAGATCATGTCTTCTCAAAACACGTTCTGTTTTTAAATTAAATAAATCACCATTTGGACGTCTAGTGAATGTCTGTACTGACATTTAACAGTATACTATTTGTGACAACAGCTTATAACACAGTTCATATTACTTCCGAGTATTGTGGAAACATTCTACAAAAAATATCAGTAAATCAGTTTCAGTAGCTACTACAGAAAACCAGAGCATAAGGAACTGTACTGTACTAAATCGTGATCATGATCAGCATCTTCATTCTTGTCCTATGTTGGGTAAATTACGAAGTCCGACTTCACCAGACGAAAATTCAGATCAGGAGCAGACCTATTGTCAGACTTCCAAGCCACCGAACGAGTTAAAGTGGTTCACAATATTTTAACTTCCGCTGGTGCAGAAAAAAGACTTGCGTATATGGGACTTGCGGATGCGGTGTGGATGTAGAGAGTATTTTTGTTACCCGTGAAAATCTTTATCTGTAACTTCATTCATACGTTTTGAAAACTGGAATGACATGCAACTTTTTCTAACCGCTTCGAACGCTTCATTATTCCAGAGGCCTTCTATACACTTATGCTAGAAGCGAAAGAAATAATCTCACGCCTCCAAATGACGTATTAAGGCAAAAGAGGGCGCCAGACACCGCGGTATTTTTGTACGGTCGATGTGAAAGTCGCCAGAGTAGGACTGGTTAGGAAGCGGTGAGATGAGCCCTAGTGATGGGAACAATCGAGTGAAAATAATCGATTTAGTCGACTGTTAGAAAAAAATCGACTCATTCTGTTGTACTTTGCGTATCAGCTGAATTACTCCTTTACTGTTTATGATGAAATCAATCTATGGGAAGAAGCGAATGAAAACAATCGTTCAGTCAGCTGTAGTATTACGTATCAGTTGTAGTACTGTTCATTCTTTCTTACAGTTCAAACTATACTCTGCAAGAATCTGAACGAAAAGAACTGGCGCAATCCGTTGTAGTTTCCCACATTGAATAAAAAGAAAAATAAAAGGAAAAGAAACGACGCACCACAATGGAATTATCCGAATGGGACGGAAATCGGTAGATGTGATGTACATAAGCAGAAAAACAAATGACTTAAATTTCAGAAAAACTGGATGACTTACTCAAGAGAAAGTGCTTCAAAAATTGAGCAAGTCAATAACGCGCTGGTCCACCTCTTGTCCTTATGTCTACGGCTGGAATCTCACTGACTGGAGTAGAATTGTCTTCAGTGATGAGTCTCGCTCCGAACTGATCCCGGAAGATAAGCGAAGGCGTGTCTGAAGACTCCTCGGAAAGCGATGGGGTACCAGCCCGAGCGTCGCGCGCCATACTGCCCAACAATAATGAATGAAGGCCTGGGGTTGATACACTAACAGCAAAACAGTGCGTCAACGTTTTTTTGCTCTTGATGGCAAGCGATCCTGAGCTTACATTTCAGCATAATAATGCCTGCCCGCACGTGATGAGAGTTTCTACTGCTTTTTGTCGTGCTTGCCAAAGCCTACCTCGGTCAGCAAGGTTGCCGGATCTCTCCCCAACAGATAACGTTTGGAGCATTGTGGACAGAGCCACCCCAACCATCTAGGGATCTTGACGATCTGACGCACCAAATGGACAAAATTTGGTGCTATATCCCTCAGGAGGACACTCAACAACTCTATGAATCAATGCCAAGCCGAATGACTGCTTACATAATTTCCAGTGGTGGACCAACGCGTTACTGACTTGCTCCATTTGTGAAGCTCGTTCTCTTGAATAAGCCATGCAATTTTTCTGAAATTGTAATCATCTATTTGTCTGTACACGTACAATCTACGGATTTCCGTCCCATTCGTGGATAATTTTTTCCTTGTGCACCGTGCATTTATTTTTCTTTTGTGTGTATGTCTGTACACGTACAATCTACGGATTTCCGTCCCATTCGTGGATAATTTTTTCCTTGTGCACCGTGCATTTATTTTTCTTTTGTGTGTATATTGTGTGCATGAGGTTGTTCTATATGCAATTAATGTGTAGCTAATTAAGGTGACTTGTCGTTAGAGGTGCAAAGTTGAAGAAGAAAGAAGAATGGAACACTGACAAATTGGAACAACAGTGTGGATTCATTTTTGCTAAAAAAGTTTTGACGATATATATAAATTAATAACTTGATTCAAGCCCTGAAACACTGTTCAGCCATTTAATTTTGCGGAAGAGAAATATTTTGTACAGAACATCACGTCACCAGCAGTCTACGTACAAATCACATGAATGCACAAATACTGCTTAAATTTCAAAACCTATGAAAAGTAGTAGGTATATTATTTCACAACTATGAAGAAGTACTGTTCACATTAACACATTGATACTTCAGTTTCACGAACAAGTCTGTTTCTGGCCACACCGTAAAACGTAAACAGGTCTGTGATCAAGGTTGAACCCTTGTGGAACACTAACAGTGACGAACGGACTTGCCTGACCCTTGGCGCTTTCAATTCTGATCGTAAACAGTCGATTATTTGGAAACAACCATTTTTGTTGAGTGTACTCTGTTATGACCTGTCGCCACTGTTTTTGTCTTTCCGATACTTATTCTTCAATTGGTGCCAAAATGCAGCTTTTAGTTCAGTTCCTCTGCCACGTTTATGAACAGTGCGATTATTTACAGTGAACTATGGGTCTGGATGAAAATGCTGAATCACTCAGTAGCGTCTGAATGGGAGAAATCATATGACTGGATAAAAAGTGATCTTCAAGGTAAATTCAATGAGCTATACAGTACCTCCAAGGATGATTTATTTTCTGAGAACGTATTAATTAAAGAAATTACAAATAAATTGACGAATGATGACAAATATTTTTTTGTGAAAAACACATACGACAGATAGGAGTATGTATGTATGTAAAAGTAGGCGATTAAGTCACCAAACAATTGAAAAACATTGTATCGTATATGGTCTCTGATCACATCACATTAGCATTTGCAGACAGAAAACTGTTGGCGGTAAGTCCAATCCAGCGGGAGAGAGACACAGAGCTTCAATAAATGCAAAGTGAAAAATAATTTGTTTATTTATTTAACCATAAAATATACAATTTAGCGCCAGTTACCAAACTTTTAAAATGAACCAAAGCTTGATATTTAATAAAAGAACACGAAAAATTCGCATTCACGTAAATAAGTACACAAATTTAGAAAAATTTTATTTGTTGAAATATACTTCTCTCTTTGAAATAAGATACGTTATTTGTCCTTAAAAAATCGGCTGTCGTAATAATGGTTCACTTATGAGCGAAAAGGTTGAACTAGTATGCAAGCGAAACCACTCAACCTCGGAGATTGAGAGAAAATATTCATATAACTGGCGTAAGCGTTGCAGACTTGTTGTCAACTGTTTGTCACACATTAAGTGAAACCACTCAAACAAGAAGAGTGAGAGAAAGACATTCGAACAGCTGACGTGGCAGCACAGACTAGTTTCACACGGTCGTTTCGTTCGTCTGAAAAAGTGACTCAGCGAAAAACATTGACTGGACTAGTCGGCCGTAAAAACGAGTCGCTCGTCCCATCATTAGTGAGTGCACGGGGTCAAGGCCGAACGCAGCACGCCGCGCGGCTAATGAAGGAGCGAGCAGTCTGTCTCCCAAGCTACGTGCTAGGATGACGTCAATGGCAGCCAAGTGGACAGCGGCAACAGGCGGAGTTATGCAGCTGCTGTTCACTTGTCAGTCCGGTCGTGATTAATTATCTGCGAAGACGGGGACGGTTCACAAATACCTAAAAGGCGCTAGTGGCCCGTCCCAATCATTTCACTGTCGTCTGGATACAAAATTTCAAAAAAAGTTGGATCAGTGCAGGAGACGAGACGAGAGAGGGGGTGGGGGGAGGATTCGAGAAGAAATGACTGCTGAACACATTCCCATAAAACGATGCCAGCAATAACGTTTTAATCACTAATATGCGTCATTGAGATTTCCGCAGCTAACAAGCTCTTGGTACAAAACGACGATTTGCAGTTAAAGGAAGGGTTTCCCAAAGAGACAAGTCTTGGAAATTATTAGGAGAGACAACAAAACAAGTGGACGAAGGAACAAAATCAAATGGAAAACGAAATTAGGCCTACGATTGTAACGTGATTGTAATGGATGTGGTCGAGATAAGCACCCAGTGAGTGAGTGATAGATGAAACAAGAAAGACTAGACGGAGGAGACGACCTAACAGGAGGTGAGAAGGTAACATTAGAAACAAGCAGCGACCACATGAATGCGTATGGCTGGAGCCCGCAGAAGGCCTTCATCTAGGAGATGATGTGAAATGCCAGCTGCAACTGCTCCTGCTGCCGATGATGATGATGATGAAGCTGATTATCACGGATAACCTACCGTATTCTTCTTCTTCTTCCTTTTTTTTTAAAAAAAAAACACTATTTCCTTTTTGTGGTGTTTATTTGATTTAATTTATTTACCCTAACCCGATTAGGGCCATCAGGTACTCTCTTGTATCGGACCAGGGTTTCACACTATCTATTACATCAAATTTACCTAAGAAATAACAATTTTAATATGACAACCAATTTTTAAGCGATCTGAGTGTCAGAAGTGGCCGTATGAGTAAATTATGCTCAGTATGAACTAACAAAGTTAATACTGGCATACTTGTACCACTGCAGTTGCTGCCACTAATAGTGATAATAGCCATAATATCAATACTAATAGTAACAATAATAATGACAATAGCTACAGTCGCAGGTTCGAATCCTGCCTCGGGTATGGATGTGTGTGATGTCCTTAGGTTAGTTAGGTTTAAGTAGTTCTAAGTTCTAGGGGACCGATGACCTCAGAAGTTAAGTCCCATAGTGCTCAGAGCCATTTGAACCATTTGATGCCCTTCCTGCCGCCACCCCGTACCCCCGGGACGGAATTAGCCATTTGAACCATTTCTTGAGAATAATTGTGACAACAACAATAATGATTGTGACAAATATAAGAAGAATAGTCATGGCGATGCATTAAAGCGTGTTCCATCTTCTTTTCATAGAGCCAGCTTTATGCTAAAGTGATGTAACCTCCAGAAACCATCTGAAGATGAACCATAAAAGGTTCGAAAACCGGTTCTTGGAATGAAACATAATTATTCAAAAAAGTGACGGATTGCTGTTTTATGTAACTAATTTACATACATAATAGATGTTTTCTGATGTAGTGATTTCTGGAAAAAGAAAATTTAAGGAGGCTATATATACTAACAATACTGAAAAATAAGGAACATCAGGTTGGGAAGAGGGCTGCACAAGGGTAACGAGTGCGTACAAGGATAACGGTAATCTTATTGTTGCTTTAGTAGATATGTCATTACCTATCTTCTGAAGCTGAAAATGTTATTTAGTTCTCTAATACAACGTGGGAGATTATTCCAAAGTCCGGTTCCTGATACTGAGACGGACTTGGAGAGGGCGGCCGAACGATGCAGTATGACGGAAAGGATTTTCATCTGATGGGAATGGGTGATTACGTCGGTGTTGTTCTGACAAGACCGTTGAGGTCGAGGAGAGATATGATGTTAGTACATAACGTACTAACATTTTTAGCTACAATCCACGACCAGAGAACGTACTTAGAATATTGTTTGTGTTGGTAAGTTCGTATGGGACCAAACTGCTGAGGTCATCGGTCCCTAGGGTTAAACACTACTTTATCTAACTTAAACTAACTTACGCTAAGGACAACATACACACCCATGCACGAGGGAGGACTCGAACATCCGACGAGGGGATCAGAATTTTGTATTCTCGATTGAGTCAAATCCCATCACGAACGGTCTTTGCTAAACTGCACTCAGTTTCTTCCCCGAATTAAATTCTGAGATTTCTACCCATTGCTTTAGGTGTGGCACTGTTAATATTGGTGAATAGGTTCGGAGATGGACTCTGATAGACGATCCGGAGCATGAGAGATGCGTGAACGATGAAAGAGCAGGTTCGGCGTGCAGTTTTCCTCCTTATGTCAATGCATCTGGTAAATCTTTTCAGTGTCTGAAGACTATCGACACTTTTACGTACCGTACTCACATGGTACAAATCGTGACAGAGGATAGGTCCTCTGACAAAAATGAGGGACCGACCACTGTCTTATAAACAGACACAGCAGTCATTAGGTATTGACATCACGTGCAATTTATATTCTGTCATTTGTACGACTATTCATCACATAGGTACAGATGACACATTGTATTTCCTGTTGCAAAAAATTGCTGGTAAAATCGAAAATCTTTCATGTGTTTATTTGAACAGTGCAGTTAAACCAACGCTGTTAAATTAGCTCAAAGCAAAGTTCATAAACAATTGCAAAATTCTTGAATGCGGCGATCTGAGAAAATGCAAATACAGTTCCTAAGCTCGCCAGCAACGTGTTCCCAGCAATTAACTGTGCACGTTAAGACAAAGAAGTACCCATGGAATGACAATCAATATTCGATGCAATAAGGCAATACAATAGCGACTCTAAGGGCACAGTAGACAGTAATCGATGGCACCGTCGACTGGCAATGCGAGGTTTGCAGTGATCTTTGCAGTATATTGCTGCTTTCTTCACCAAAATTGAATTGGTTCAAATGGCTCTGAGCACTACGGGACTTAACTTCTGAGGTCATCAGTCCCCTAGAACTTAGAACTACTTAAACCTAACTAACCTAAGGACATCACACACATCCATGCCCGAGGCAGGATTCGAACCTGCGACTGCAGCGGTCGCGCAGTTCCAGACTGTAGCGCCTACAACCGCTCGGCTAAATTGAATTGTTTGACTGTACACTGGCCACTTCTAAAAACTATTAGAGTAACGAAAAAAAACATTTGTTACATTTTGCAGTACCTGTTTCAGGTTGTGTATCATAATTACAGTGACTGTTTAAACGTAGTGGGCTTCAGAGTTCAGTAATGCCGTCAGTATTGTCTCGATCCTACTTTTTTAGGTCTTCCACAAGTTTCAGCAAGTCAAGAAAGGGGGGAAGTGTCGATATAATGTCCCATTGACCCCGAGGTCAGAAGAGCAGCACAAAACCAACAAGATAAGAGTACGAATCTATCAGGTAAGAAATGAGGAACTCCTTCGTAAAATCAGCGAGGAAATTAACATCTGCAAATATTGACAATAAGAAGAAATATGATGGTAGTACATATGTTAAGATGCCAGGAAACAACTTCCATGGTACAAGTGGAAACCATAGAGGTAAAAAGTTGCAACGGGTGACAGAGACTAGGATATATAGCAAAAACATTGACGTCATTGGGTTAAGTGCAACCCCGAGATGAAGAAATTGGCATAAGAGAGAAAATTGTTGCGGGCCGCATCAAACCAGTGCAAAGACTGATGAAAGAAATAAAAAAGATCGATCATTGTCCATAGATCCAAACCGACTTACGCTTGAAGTGGTTCAGGGAAAATTCAGGATGGATGGATGGATGACGTTTTGAAATTCGCTCATCCAAAATGATATTCCAATTTCGTAACCATGCACCTCCTGACTATATTCAGTGATACCGAAGAAGACAGAGATTTTCTATGGCTGAGGCCCTCCTACAGTCTAGACAAATCAGTAATGAGCAGAGTAGACGTTAAGGAATTTACGAGTACGAACCAAGTGGAACTAATTTGATGACGGAAGATAGAGCAACACGTGAATACGACTTCAGTTTGACACCATCGGCGTAACTAAGCACAGAGGATTATATAAGCAGACCAGCTGATGGACTGGACTTACCGAGCGGCTCGAACGTCCATACTGAAGTGAGGTCCGCATAATTTGGTTTTTAGTCCACAGTTGTATCGAACTATGTCGATAAAGGAGGAGTGTGAAATGGCAAGTTTCATTAAACTGTGTAAGTAGGCTGTTTAGGTTTTTATGTTGGTAACGCCACGTAGCGCTCTATAGGAAAATCACTAACTGTGCTGTGTGAAGTCTGTGGCTGGTTTGCATTGTTGGAATATTTGCTATTGTAGTGTTGGGCAGTTGGGTGTGAACAGCGTGTAGCGTTGTGCAGTTGGAGGTGAGCCGCCAGCAGTGGTGGATGTGGGGAGAGAGACGGCAGAATTTTGAGAGCGGACGATCTGGACGTGTGTCCATCAGAAAGAGTAAATTTGTAATATTGGATATCATGATCTGATTTATATATGATGACTTTTGAACATTATTAAGGTAAATTCATTGTTTGTTCTCTATCAAAATCTTTCATTTGCTAACTATGCCTATCAGTAGTTAGTGCCTTCAGTAATTGGAATCTTTTATTTAGCTGGCATTATTGGCGCTCGCTGTATAGCAGTAGTTCGAGTAACGAAGATTTTTGTGAGGCAAGTGATTCGTGAAAGGTATAGGTTATTGTTAGTCAGGGCCATTCTTTTGTAGGGAATATTGAAAGTCAGATTGCATTGCGCTAAAAAGTGTGTCAGTTTATTGATGATCAGAACAAGTAAAGAGAGAAATGTCTGAGCACGTTCAGTTCTGCTCAGCTGTTTGAAAATCAAATAACGTAAGGGGTTTATCAGCACAGTAGTTCATTAATTTCAATACTGATTCTCTTCCCGTAGCGACGGAGGCCTGATTAGAATGGCTACCTGTTGAAGTGTGGGTTGGTGCGATTTTAGAATATGGCAACCTGTAAGAAACCTTACGGAGTGCTGTGGAATGTGCGTTATTTTGTCGATATGGGTTACTTTCGCTCGTAATCTGCGGGAAGAAACATTCTCAGTATCGCTCGGTATTCGTCCAAACTACTCTAATCTTACCCTCGCTGACATTACACAAGGCATAATTTGGATTTCCTTGACTTGTAGTGGAACATGTGCGGTAGAAATAACGAGACAGCATTGCACATTATTTTGAAATAAAGCAAGGTTCAGGATCTTGAAATAGTACTTCAAGTATCAGTGCGAAGGAGCTCACGAAAAGGTTCACGAGGGATTGTTCTTCACACTTCACGAAACGAATCTTCACCTCTCGTCGTACTTACCTGCCTGCTTCACGTCGTCGCTGTAATTGCGCATCACCCTCCGCTGTGTACATGCCTCACTTTACCGGCATAAACCGTCTACTGACGGATTAGAAGTCTCGGTTAGCTCTGCGGCAGGATCTAGGCGGCGCAGGTGACGTCTCTTGCAAGTTTCACACGAAAAAATGCGGCGGGCGGGAGGAAGTGTTTTCGCGGAACGGCTGAGCTCGGCGCGGCTGGGCGCGCGGGTTCGATAGCGGCGGGCGGTCGCGCGCGGTGTCAAGGCCGGCGCGGCGCAGGGTTCACTGGCACGCGTGACGTCACCGCGGCTGCGCACTGCGCACTGCGCAGCAGCCGGCCGGCCGCCAGCGCAGTTAAAAGGACGCCAGCCGCCCACCTACCCAATTAAGCAGAGTCCGCCGCCGGACCGGCGCTTCGTCATCCCGGAATTTCCTCTGTCCTTCGGGATTTTATTCGAAATACACTGCAAGCGTCAGCCTTCCCAATTTTCGCCATCTTGTCAGGTTAAATAAATAGTCACTCTGCAGGTAAGAGTGAGTATTGTTCTCGAATAATCGGAGACACCGCCAGAAACAAAAGGAACGCCTTTAAAATTTCTGAATCCTGTGTTGGATAAACACTTGTAGACTCTTCTATGAACGACAACTGTAAGTACCACAGCCGTACATACACTGCTCCAAAATGTTATCTAATGCCGTCTTCTCACCTTTCTACACATCTATTTGGGTTTTTATATTCAGCCTTCTGTAACACACAATAATTTTCTTTTTTCAGTTGACTCAAACATGTTTCCACCCCTATGTATCGTCTTCTGTGGGTTTCGATTTATTTCCGTAATACTATTACACCTAGGTCATGTTTTTTTCTACATTAAGGCTAAAAACTATAAAATATACTTTTTAATATTTTTGGTTTATTACTCACTTGCAATTACGTTAATTGTGAAAGTGTATTTGTACAGATTGGCTTGCTTTTGAGTCTTCTTATGGCTTGATAGCATGCAATCTGCAAAGCAATAGGAAGAAGTGGTTAAAGACTTACTAATTTTGAAATACTTTTTTGCGAGAGTTTTAGCCCCGTGTGTCCTGTACTTGTTTTCCGTCCTGTTGTACATTTACAGCGTGTTTTGTTTTTGGTGGTATCGACACACTTTTTTCGAAAGCGGAGTTCAAGTATCCAGTTTTATTCGAAACCACGGGAGAAACGTCAACCTGATCTTTCAAATCGCAAAAAAATAATTATTTGTATATCGACAACCCACACGGTGTGTGGCGGGCGGTCCCTTCGGTAAAACTATCATTTCCCGGTTCTCTGTTCCATTCTCGAAAGATGTAGATAAAATTCCGTATGAGCTCTAATATTTCCGAACTTCTCGTTTTGGCTCTCTCACGAGAGGAAGTATGTGGAAGTAAGTAGTATATTGCTGACAGTTCTTCGAACCTACGTTCTCAGAATGTCAACCGAAATCCACTCCATGATACACCCCTCTCTTGTAGTGGCTGCCAACATCTCCGTTGGTTGGGTTGTTTGGGGGAAGAGACCAAACAGCGAGGTCATCGGTCTCATCGGATTAGAGAAGTCGGCCGTACCCTTTCAAAGGAACCATCCCGGCCTGGAGGGATTTAGGGAAATCACGGAAAACCTAAATCAGGATGGCCGGACGCGGAATTGAACCGTCGTCCTCCCTAATGCGAGTCCAGTGTGCTAACCACTGCACCACCTTGCTCGGTGAACCCTATTTAGTTATCCAAAATGCGGTAGGCTATAGTTACCCCCTGCGCATTATTTTTTTATCCTAGGAAATCGTTTGTGTTGTTTTCAAAGGAAATCTGGATGCGGATTTGAACCGCGATCCTCGTCAATGCGAATCCAGATTTTTATCATTGCACCATTTCCATCGATGACTTGCACTCAGAGGACAGGGCTCAAATCCTTAGTTGGCCACTCAAATTTCGGTTTTCCATGGTCATCATAAATCACTTTAGGCAAGTATGGAAGGTTTCTTTGAAAACAGCAACGGCAATGTCCTTCTCCATTCTTCCCCAGTTCGAGCATGTGCTGTGTCTCAATGACGGGACTTTAAACCTTGTTCTTCCTTCCTTACAATCCAGACTCGTCTCCCAAGAGTTGCAGTTTTTCACAATAACGTGGGCTGAAAGAGACTGTTAGAGTGAACGTACGATGGACAACAAGGTTATCAGAGACGCTGTATAGTTCGAACTGGCGAAGGATGGCCGGTGGAAGGAAGCAAGACTGGGGTTTCACGCAGCATCGACTACAAGATTATAAGAAGCGGAGAGCAAGCTCGAAGTCCGGAAGGACTGGGATGGAAATATACTGTGTCCTATTTAAAGGAACCGTACTGGTATTTCCCTTAAACAATTTAGCTAATCCACGGAAGAAAAACGTAGATCTGTATAGCTGGACGGGGACTTCAATAGACACCCTAACGAGAGCGGGTCTTACTAATGTGCTACCTCGATTGGTGTACGGACAGAATCACCCGTAATGCCACGTGAACCATCTTTGTAGTCGGCGTAGTGATTTGGGAAAACTACCAAAAATTTAATGTTTCTTCCCATGTAGGAATTTTAAATCAGTTCTCACAAATTAGAGTCCAGTACCTTCACGGCTGCAGTTCCTCGCTTGGTATGGAACCCGAACGAGATTCGACTGTGTCCTGGATGAATGTCTATCTGGGTAACAGACAGCCCGTTCAGAAATCTGACTACTTTCCATGTCTAGGAAGGCACCATTACACCAAGCTATTGGTGCTTTAAACCATTATCTTCCCTACCTTTTGCTATTTTGTGGAATACTTTTGAATAACTGTATGTGTTGATAGTTCTCAGCAGGAAACAGTCACAATTTCGTGTTAGTTTACATTAGTAAAAAGCACCGTTACCAGTTTCAGTTCTAGACATTCGTCCTCAAAGGACTTGCATGCTTTTATTAAAACACTTAGGCGTTGATATAATGAGTCATCGTGAAACAAACATCAGGAATATTTGTATTTGTTTTTATCGTGTTTATCGAATGACACTTACGTCGTTCTTCATGTTTACACATGTACCTGCTGAAGTCTTCTTTATTCTTCGAGTTTCCTGAGCAACAACATACAATATCTCAGTGCACCACTTGTATCGGATGAAAAACAAAACAAAAGCTTTTCTGTTATCATACAAAAGCCACAGTTCCCCAAAATTGTCGTCATTTGACAACGCAGTGAAATAAAAAAATAATGTCGTGTGACTAGGTTTTCCCGTAGGGTAGATCGTTCCCCGGGTGCAAGTCTTTCGATTTGACGCCACTTCGGCGACTTGCTCGTCGATGGGGATGAAATGATGATGATTAGGACAACACAACACCCAGTCCCTGAGCGGAGAAAATCTCCGACCGAGGCGGGAATCGAACCCGTGCCCTTTGGATTGACAATCTGTCGCGCTGACAATTTTTTTTTTATTTTGTTCGTTGTGTTTGGTCGTTTCGGACGTCACATGACATCCGTTCAAGTTCGTTGTTGATCGTTTCACTCAGTTTTTATTACAGAGGCCAACCAGCTTTCTGACCGGACACGCTGAGCTACCGTGCCGGCTATGTTCTAAATTGTTCGTTGACTTTGTTCGTGGCGGACGTCCGCTGACACTCGCTCATGTTGTTCGTTGATCCGTTCAGTCAGTTTTTTTATTACAGAGGGTAGCTAAACCCTCAGACCGGACACACTGAGATACTGTACCGGCTCATTTTGTTCGCTGCATCTGCTCGGGGCGGATGTCGTAAGACATCCGTTTAAGTTCCTCGTTGATCGATTAACTCAGATTCTTTTATTACAGAGGGCAGCTAACACTCTGACTGAACACGCTGAGCTACCGTAACGGCTACCACTCAGCTACCGGGGGCGGACAGCAGTGAAATGGAGGGCAGAGTTGTACCAGTATTGCCTTTTGTAGAGTGGTAGCTTCCTATATGTTGGCAGAAATCATCACCTTGGGTGGGTTATTGTGAAGGAATTGTATTCGTATTTGTCTTTGTAGTAAAGTAACCCAAAACCAAAGTGTGGCTGGTTGCTGCTGCGTACCATCGATCTGCTCTCTTTTTCTTTCAAGGTATCTAATGTCCGTGATTTATGAACTCCAAAAGCTGGAGTACTGCAAGAAAAGAGACCTCCAGATAGGGGCGACACTCGGGCTCGACGGGTGAGCAGTCGGGCAGCGGCGTGCAGTGAAATGCGAGCCCGGTGGTGATGCTGGGGACAAGGGGTGGCTGTTGGGCCAGCTGTGGCGCAATTGTTGCGGAGGCAGGCCGCAGCTGGGCGCCGCAGGCAGCTGGGACCGCCCTCAGGTGGCCGCCGGTTTGCACAACACGCGTGGGCGGCTGCGCCACCCGCGGTCAACCGCCGTCCGAGCCCAGTCTAGTCCAGCGAGTCCGGTGCTACAGCTACTGGCTGCATGACGTCAGCCTCAGGGCAACAAATTACTGCTCCCAAACCAAGGCTGACTACCGTCTACGAGGTGCATTCAAGTTCTAAGGCCTCCGATTTTTTTTCTAATTAACTACTCACCCGAAATCGATGAAACTGGCGTTACTTCTCGACGTAATCGCCCTGCAGACGTACACATTTTTCACAACGCTGACGCCATGATTCCATGGCAGCGGCGAAGGCTTCTTTAGGAGTCTGTTTTGACCACTGGAAAGTCGCTGAGGCAATAGCAGCACGGCTGGTGAATGTGCGGCGACGGAGTGTGTCTTTCATTGTTGGAAAAAGCCAAAAGTCACTAGGAGCCAGGTCAGGTGAGTAGGGAGCATGAGGAATCACTTCAAAGTTGTTATCACGAAGAAACTGTTGCGTAACGTTAGCTCGATGTGCAGATGCGTTGTCTTGGTGAAACAGCACTCGCGCAGCCCTTCCCGGACGTTTTTGTTGCAGTGCAGGAAGGAATTTGTTCTTCAAAACATTTTCGCAGGATGCACCTGTTACCGTAGTGCCCTTTGGAACGCAATGGGTAAGGATTACGCCCTCGCTGTCCCAGAACATGGACACCATCATTTTTTCAGCACTGGCGGTTACCCGAAATTTTTTTGGTGGCGGCGAATCCGTGTGATTCCATTGAGCTGACTGGCGCTTTGTTTCTAGATTGAAAAATGGCATCCACGTCTCATCCATTGTCACAACCGACGAAAAGAAAGTCCCATTCATGCTGTCGTTGTGCGTCAACATTGCTTGGCAACATGCCACACGGGCAGCCATGTGGTCGTCCGTCAGCATTCGTGGCATCCACCTGGATGACACTTTTCGCATTTTCACGTCGTCATGCAGGATTGTGTGCACAGAACCCACAGAAATGCCAACTCTGGAGGCGATCTGTTCAACAGTCATTCGGCGATCCCCCAAACCAATTCTCTCCACTTTCTCGATCATGTCGTCAGACCGGCTTGTGCGAGCCCGAGGTTGTTTCGGTTTGTTGTCACACGATGTTCTGCCTTCATTAAACTGTCGCACCCACGAACGCACTTTCGACACATCCATAACTCCATCACCACATGTCTCCTTCAACTGTCGATGAATTTCAATTGGTTTCACACCACGCAAATTCAGAAAACGAATGATTGCACGCTGTTCAAGTAAGGAAAACGTCGTCATTTTAAGTATTTAAAACAGTTCTCATTCTCGCCGCTGGCGGTAAAATTCCATCTGCCGTACGGTGCTGCCATCTCTGGGACGTATTGACAATGAACGCGGCCTCATTTTAAAACAATGCGCATGTTTCTATCTCTTTCCAGTCCGGAGAAAAAAAATCGGAGACCTTAGAACTTGAATGCACCTCGTACATCATCTGATAAAAAAGCGCCCAGATACTCCTATTTATTGTGTAAATTAGAAGTGGATGGTGTGTCAATTGAACTAGTGATGAACTCCACTTATCTACACTGTTATCTCCATATTTATGGCATGGAAGTACGCCCGCAAAATATTGTATGGAGAAACAAATTTGTGACAACTAAACGGCCGGCTGCTGTGGCCGAGCGGTTCTAGGGGCTTCAGTGCGGAACCGCGCTGCTGCTACGGTCGCAGGTTCGAATCATGCCTCGGGCATGGATGTGTGTGATGTCACATGGTTGCAAAATAGTAACACGAATTCCTTACAGAAGAATGGAAAAACTTATAGAAATCGACCTCGGGAAAGGATAGTTTGGATTCAAGAGAAATGTAGGAACATGCGAGGCAATACTGCATCTATAACTTATCTTAGAAGCTAGTTTAATTAAGCAAAACTACGTTCATAGCATTTGTAGACTTAGAGAAAGTTTTTGACAATGTTGACTGAAATACCCTCTTTGAAATTCTGAAGGTAACAGGGCCAAAATACAGGGAGCTAAAGGCTATTCACACCTTGTACAGAAACCAGACGCCAGTTATAAGAGTCTTAGGGCATGAAAGGGTGGTAGTGATCGAAAATGGAGTGAGACAGGGTTGTATCCTGCCCCCGACGTTACTGAGTGTGTACACTGAACAAGCAGTAGAGGAAAGCAAAGAAAAATCTGGAATAGGAATTAAAGTTCAGGGAGACGAAATGAATACTTTGAGGTTTGCCGATGACTTTGTAATTCTGTTAGAAACAGCAAAGGACTTGGAAGAGCGGTTTAACAGAATGGTCAGTGTCTTGAAAGGAATATGTAAGATGAACATTAATAAAAACAAAACAAGGATAATGTAATGTAGTCGACTTAAACCAGATGATACGAAGAGAATCACATTGGGAAACCAGGTGATACTAAGAGAATCACATTGGGAAACGAGACAGTAGTAGATGAGTTTTGCTGTTTGGGACCAGTGAAATAACTGATATTGGCCGAAGTAGACAGGATATATAATGCAGACTCACAATGGCAAGAAAAGCATTTCTGAAGAAGAGAAATTTGTTATCATCGAATATAGATTGTGTTAGGAGGTCTTTTCTGAAAATATTGGTATGGAGCTGTTTGGGCCCAGCGAAATAACTGATATTGGCCAAAGAAGACAGGATATATAATGCAGACTCACAATGGCAAGAAAAGCATTTCTGAAGAAGAGAAATTTGTTAACATCGAATATAGGTTGTGTTAGGAGGTCTTTTCTGACAATATTGGTATGGAGTGTAGTGATGTACGGAAGTGAGACATGGATGATAAATTGTTTGAATAAAAAGAGAATAGAAGTTTTCGGAATGTGGTGCTGCAGAAGAATGTTGGAGATTAGATGGATCGATCACGTAACTAATGAGAAAGTACTGAGAATTGTGGAGACTAGAAAATTATGGCACAACTTGACCAAAAGAAAGGATCGATTGATAGGATACATTCTGAAACGTCAAGGGATCACCAAATCATTATTGGGGGGAAGTGTGAAGAGTAAAAATCGTAAAGGGAGACCAAGAAACGAATACAGTAAGCAGTTTCAGAAGGATATAGGTTGTAGTAGTTATTCGGAGATGAAAGGCTCGGTCAGGATAGAATAGCATGGACAGCCACAAGGACGACAACAACAACAATAACAACACAAAGAAATATCCGTATGCGACCAGTAGTTCTTAATTTCGAAGTGTTCAGCTGCGTAGTTTTATCCTTTAAGATGAGACGACGTGCCGAAGGTGTGAAGGCAACTGAAGAAATGGAAGCTTGGAGGAAGAAGGAGCATGCCGTACAAGTGTTTCCAGGAGACAAAGAAAGCAGCGGTGAACACAGGGCCTGGACCACGTTGCTTCCCGGAAGCTCCTGGCAGGCGCTTATCGCCAGTGCGGGTCGTGTGGCCGCTGTAGCGTACCGCGCTCACGTCCTCGCCCCCCGGGTCGATGCTCTCTGCACCTGCTCCAGAGAAACTCGTAACAGATACACCTGCGGAATGTTGTTGCTCTTGTGCTCCAGTAAACAAGTCGCCTGAGTTTACCTACTACAAGTACTCCCACTTGTGACCAGCGGTATTGCGAACGTACGTGCTTGATCGCTGTCGTGCTTTATCCGCAATGGTATAACCCTTTCCGAGGGTGAAACAAGAGCAAACCTAAAGTGACAGAACACCAAGAGAGATCGAGGCATTTTATTTAGCGTTGCCTGGGCTGGTAATCCGCAATTTTTTATTCTTCTCATTCCTTGTTCAAATGCACAGTAGGAGAGCTTGGATCTTTTCAAACTTATCCAGCCAATTGGGATTGCGATTGTCGTTATGCCAATTGGGACTATTTGGTAGGGAATTTTCTGTTCCATTTGCCTTACAACCAATGAAAATTTCTTGAAAACCTTGGTTGGATCCAGGTATCTGGATCTGTTTTCCACATGTGTACGAGACAGAAACATGAACAATCAGTGAACATATGTTGACGAGACAAAACATTAGGACCACTCCCCACCATGAGACTGAATGACCAGCCGGCCGCGGTAGCCGAGCGGTTCAAGGCGCTTCAGTCCGGAACCACGCTGCTGCTACGGTCGCAGGTTCGAATGGATGTATGCGATGGATGTATGTGATGTCGTTAGGTTAGTTAGGTTTAAGTAGTTCTAAGTCTAGGGGATTGATCACCTCAGATGTTAAGTCCCATAGTGATCAGAGCCTTCTGAACCACTTTGAACTGAATGATCCTGGGGAAGTTGAAGGGCACATGAAGCGTTGAGGGAAGTATAGAATCGGAGAAGAGACGAATGGGGAATCATCCTAGTGACGATCCACTGACATAAGCCATTTTGTCAACGGGAAAATTCTTATGACCCTGCTCCAGGAAACAAGCATCTCGTGAACGGCGAGACAGGTCCGCTGTTCGCGTGCTGCTTTTTCAGCATCTAGGGAAGTGTTTTAAGAGCGTAGAAAGAACGAAAAGCCAACAGCTTCGATGCCGACGCGTCATCACAGGACGTAAATGTCAGAGACTTGTTCCTTCCGTGAAGCAGAACAAGCGTCCACCCGCAGCACACCAGAGTAGAGAATAGATACTGCTTCATGCACTAGTATGTAGGAGCACATTGTTCAGCACGTATTGTTCAGTGCAGCTCCACAGAAGAGACCAACTATTTGACCCATGTTGAACCAACGACATTTTCAATTACGACTGTAGTGGGTGGGATCATCGAGACTGGACCGTGGATCAATGGAAACATGAGGCCTGGTCACATAAATCACGTTCCTTGTTACACCAGGTCGATGGACGTGTCCAGATACGTCATCATCAAGGCTAGCGGCTGCGTGAAGTATGCGTTGCGCCACGGATGCATGGCGGTGGCGGCAGTGATCTGCTTTGTGGGCTATACATTTCGACTTGCACGGCACCTATGGTAGTATTCGAAGGTGGTGCGACAGTTGTGGACTATGTGAACATTGTTGCGGACCACCTGCATCCCATCATGCTTGACGCCTTCCCCGACGGCGACTGGTAACGCCCCGCCTCATATTGTCAGTATGGTGCTACAGTAGTGTTAGTAAACTCATTTTGATGTCTTGGTCACCAAATTTGCCTGATCGCAACCCGATGGAACACATCTGAAACACTATCCGACGTCAAGAAAAGAAAGGAAGATCAAAGTTTAACATCTGGTTGACAGCACGGTCATTAGAGACGGTATCAATTGACAGCTCCCTCCCCATAAACCACAGGCCCCTTTGTTTACGGAAATTGCTCGAACTATGCGTAGATATCTGGTACCGTGCACCTGCGGAAACACAGCACGTTCTGTTAGGTTGCTGCATAAGTTCGTAGCATTTTTGTTTTGCATGTTGGTATTCCTGATGCTATGCGTTTATTTATAGACTGTCATTTTTTTAGTTGTAGTTCACTGTTGCCATTTGACATTACATAGTATCATTTGTCATTTGGAGATAGTGAGTGGAACTGTGGACGCTACGAAATGGAGAGCCAGATGAAGAAATCTGAACATTTCCGACGTACTCTTTTGTTTGAGATCAGTAGACGGGTGACAGCAGTGGAGGTAGGTAGAAACATTTGCGCCGTGCATGGGGATAATGCAGTTGGACAGAACACGGCAAGCAGGCCGTGGTGGCCGTGCGGTTCTGGCGCTGCAGTCTGGAACCGCGGGACTGCTGCGGTCGCAGTTTCGAATCCTGCCTCGGGCATGGATGTGTGTGATGTCCTTAGGTTAGTTAGGTTCAAGTAGTTCTAAGTTGTAGGGGACTGTTGACCTAAGATGTTAAGTCCCATAGTGCTCAGAGCCATTTGAACCAGAACACGGCAAGAAAATGGTTCTCTCGTTTTAAGGAAGATATTTTTGACATTAGAGACTCTCCAGGTTCAGGAAGGTTTTCGGGGTTCGATGAAGATAATTTAAAGGCATTTATCCACAATGGCCTACGTCAGTGTTATCAAGAATTAAAAAAAGTGGTGAACTGCGATCATTCCACCATCGTACGACATTGGCATGCAATAGGGAAGGGTCAAAAATCGGGTGTATCTGTACAGCATGCTCTAAGCCAAAATCACAAACACCAACGGGTGGCCATATGTTCATCTCTACTTCCTCGTCATCAGTTGGCTCGTGAACAGCGCCGGCATTCCTATCCTTTATTGTTACCACTCACAAGATGCGGTGTCTTTATGCTAACGTAAGGACGTAAAGGAGCGGTTGAGTCCAAACAATGCAGTAGCTCTCCACAAGATAATTTTATGTATGGGGTGGAACAGTGACGGTGAGGTGTACTATGAATTGCTTCCCCGAGGTGGAACCAACTGAGACGTCCTCCAGACGTATTCCAAGAACAACGATCAGGACAACTGCATGAAGTGATGCTACTCGACAATTACACCTGCCCTCATTCTGCTAGACTGACAAAAAACACTGGGTTTGGTAGTCATTCCACACTCACGTTATTCAACTGATCTTGCGTCGTCTGGTCATGCGGTAGCGTTCTCGCTTCCCACGCCCGGGTTCCCGGGTTCGATTCCCGGCGGGGTCAGGGATTTTCTCTGCCTCGTGATGGCTGGGTTTGTGTGCTGTCCTTAGGTTAGTTAGGTTTAAGTAGTTCTAAGTTCTAGGGGACTGATGACCATAGATGTTAAGTCCCATAGTGCTCAGAGCCATTTGAACCATCTTGCGTCGTCAGATTATCAACTTTTCCGCTTTCCATCGAACAATCTTCAAGGCACTTCCTTGCCGGATGAAAATGCGCTCCGAACATGACTCGACGAGTTTTTCATTTCAAAGCACATGACTTCTACAGTCTCGGAATGGAAAAGTTAGCCCATTGTTTGCCAACCAAGGGCTGCTATAAATGGTGAAGGAGAATATATTATTGATGATTAAAATATCTGTTATGTATATCTTGTGTTTATGCTACGAACGCATGCACCAACCCAATATACTGCGTTCCAAAGGTGGACTATCACGCTGTTGAGCAGGTGCTAATAGTGTTCTGTTTGCCTGTGAGCTTTTCTAACAAAGTCTAAAATGTATAGCAATGTTCAAGCTTTATACTTTTTACCGATATCCTAAATTGTTCAGCTAAATACCAGGCAAGCTATAAGTTGGGCAGACGAGATGCTAATGGGGAATCACCCTTGGCCACACACTGTATGTTATGTACAGATGCACATATGTACCAAAGTTCAGCACAAGCATCGTCAATGCTTCCCGTCGTCAAGGGCTAAAAATCAGCACAGAGTAACGAACAATGCCGGTTCGCAGTCATCGTCTGCTCATGATGTTCAGGTACTACTTCCCAAGTTTATGTACTGTACCTATGTCAGCTTGTACAATATGTACTATAATTCCAGTTTTCTGCTGACTTTCATACATAAAACACTGATCGCATGTAAGATATCGATTAGTGATCGACTGATACGGAGTACATTGCCCTGGCTTAGAAGCTAAATTTACGTGGAATTTGGGTTGCAGTTCGATTTTACATAATACGCCTCTGCTGAAGAGTAAAGCGAAATGAAGGAGAGCTTGCTGATCGCTGGCCACCGGTGAGGCATCACAACCGCTCTCTCTCTCCTCTGGAAAGTGAAATGCCGCGAGAACGAGCTTGCCGCTGGCTGCCCGCAACGCACAAACTCACTTTTCGGCCAATGGCGCAATTTTCACTATCGGCTTATACAGGTTAGCTGCCCGCAAGGCGAAGTCACTAATGCACGTCTGTGTGGTGCTGTTCTACTCGGAAGTAGCCTGTTCGAGTACTGAAGGTGGAAGATATTTTCACCTACAGTATTTGGCCGGAAAGAAGACGGCAGCTGGTGTCGTGTCCATATCCACCAAGGTTTGCGCCGATATCCTGGATTATATTTCAAACCTCTCTGCTGTGCCACGTGACACTGCTATGGTGATCCGTCCATCTTATGAGGACGTTAGATCGGCGGCTCCCTCGGGAACATTCGTGAGGAGTAGGCTGTGTGCGGGGTCCGCGTTCCATTCTCTGTCGTTTCTAATCATCAATATTTAGTCCGCCCCGATAGCTGAGTGGTCAGCGCGACGGACTGTCATGCCGAGTGGTCCCTGTTCGATTCCCGGCTGGGTTGGAGATTTTCTTCGCTCAGGGACTGGGTGTTGTGTTGTCTCTATCATCATCATGTCATCCCCATCGACACGCAAGTTGTCGAAGTGGCGTCAAATTAAAAGACTTGCACCAGGCGACAGGTCTACCCGACGGGAGGCCCTAGCCACACGTCATTTCCATCAATATACACTCCTGGAAATTGAAATAAGAACACCGTGAATTCATTGTCCCAGGAAGGGGAAACTTTATTGACACATTCCTGGGGTCAGATACATCACATGATCACACTGACAGAACCACAGGCACATAGACACAGGCAACAGAGCATGCACAATGTCGGCACTAGTACAGTGTATATCCACCTTTCGCAGGAATGCAGGTTGCTATTCTCCCATGGAGACGATCGTAGAGATGCTGGATGTAGTCCTGTGGAACGGCTTGCCATGCCATTTCCACCTGGCGCCTCAGTTGGACCAGCGTTCGTGCTGGACGTGCAGACCGCGTGAGACGACGCTTCATCCAGTCCCAAACATGCTCAATGGGGGACAGATCCGGACATCTTGCTGGCCAAGGTAGTTGACTTACACCTTCTAGAGCACGTTGGGTGGCACGGGATACATGCGGACGTGCATTGTCCTGTTGGAACAGCAAGTTCCCTTGCCGGTCTAGGAATGGTAGAACGATGGGTTCGATGACGGTTTGGATGTACCGTGCACTATTCAGTGTCCCCTCGACGATCACCAGTGGTGTACGGCCAGTGTAGGAGATCGCTCCCCACACCATGATGCCGGGTGTTGGCCCTGTGTGTCTCGGTCGTATGCAGTCCTGATTGTGGCGCTCACCTGCACGGCGCCAAACACGCATACGACCATCATTGGCACCAAGGCAGAAGCGACTCTCATCGCTGAAGACGACACGTCTCCATTCGTCCCTCCATTCACGCCTGTCGCGACACCACTGGAGGCGGGCTGCACGATGTTGGGGCGTGAGCGGAAGACGGCCTAACGGTGTGCGGGACCGTAGCCCAGCTTCATGGAGACGGTTGCGAATGGTCCTCGCCGATACCCCAGGAGCAACAGTGTCCCTAATTTGCTGGGAAGTGGCGGTGCGGTCCCCTACGGCACTGCGTAGGATCCTACGGTCTTGGCGTGCATCCGTGCGTCGCTGCGGTCCGGTCCAGGTCGAGGAGCACGTGCACCTTCCGCCGATCACTGGCGACAACATCGATGTACTGTGGAGACCTCACGCCCCACGTGTTGAGCAATTCGGCGGTACGTCCACCCGGCCTCCCGCATGCCCACTATACGCCCTCGCTCAAAGTCCGTCAACTGCACATACGGTTCACGTCCACGCTGTCGCGGCATGCTACCAGTGTTAAAGACTGCGATGGAGCTCCGTATGCCACGGCAAACTGGCTGACACTGACGGCGGCGGTGCACAAATGCTGCGCAGCTAGCGCCATTCGACGGCCAACACCGCGGTTCCTGGTGTGTCCGCTGTGCCGTGCGTGTGATCATTGCTTGTACAGCCCTCTCGCAGTGTCCGGAGCAAGTATGGTGGGTCTGACACACCGGTGTCAATGTGTTCTTTTTTCCATTTCCAGGAGTGTATATATATTCGATCAGTCCAAAACACTTTCGAGACTGTATTAGTAAAAAACAGAGAAACGTTAAGATGGTGGTATTAATGATTCAGAAGTTTTATGCAGTCTTCTCCCACGAGAGCGCAATGCGCAGAACGTTCATTCAACGATGTGCAAGTGTCAACAATTTCCTTCTTTGGGATGTTGCTTACCTCGTGCATCACAATGGCCTGAGTGCCGATTAGGTCGTCGTTCATGTGAATTTTTTCACTTTGTCGTTCTGTCATAGGTTCGCAATAATAACAACGGTCTCGTCACCCGTGATGTTTATTTCCAGAGAACAATTGTCCGAGCTTTACATTTCACTCAAGTCGCAGGAGACGTCCAAGCGTCATGATTTTTGTCCGAGAGTGACGGCGTGCGGGAAATACAACACTTATCTCTTCTTCAGAGCCGGCCGTGGTTGTCTCGCGGTTCTAGGCGCTCAGTCCGGAACCGCGCGCCTGCTACGGTCGCAGGTTCGAATCCTGCCTCGGGCATGGATGTATGTGACGTCCTTAGGTTAGTTAGGTTTAAGTAGTTCTAAGTTCTGGGGGACTGATGACCACAGATGTTAAGTCCCATAGTGCTCAGAGCCATTTGAACCATTTTTTTCTTCTTGAGAGTCAGCCTATGAAAGACTTGCGGTTAGCGTTGCCGCCTCTCGTTCACGTGGTTTCGGGTTCGACTCTCATCCAGATCGGAGATTTTCTGCACTCGGGAGTGTGTGTGTGTGTGTGTGTGTGTGTGTGTTCTCCTCATCAACTTTTCACTTTTCATCCTCGTCGATTCGCAAGTCGCTGAAGTAGCGTCAAATAAAAAGACTTGCACCAGGCGGCCGAATATCCTAGATGGGACTCCCTGCCAACAATGCCATACACGCCTGTTGTTTCTTCTGCAAAACATTTTGGGGGATGTTCTGAAAACTTGGCTTAGAGATGTTGCTCCATTGCGATTTGTGTCACAATAACGTTGACACACTACTTAACACTGCCTGCTCACAACCGACTGGAATACACATTTGTTACTTCAGGCTGCCAAATGCGCTGACGTCGCTTATACGCCAGGATTAAAATCAGTGTCGGAGCTTTTTGACGGATGGTATACTCTACAGGCACGAAGTGTTAAAATAATTATTATAGTATCTGAACGTGTCCTAATCTACGTTATGTAAATAAGTTCAGTTAACAAATCAGTAACACATTCGTATGGAGCAAATAGTCTCTTCAGTCCCCCAAGCTTTTCCACCAGACTGTCTTAACCCTCTCACAGTCTTGGGCAGTGCTGCTACAGTTTCGTTTTCGAGTTCTCCGTGAACAGATCGAACTCCCCACTCTTCGTCCCAACAGCTGCTTCAAAGTGATTCCTCCACTCTACATGGCTACCTCGCAGTCCTGCACACTCCGGTCAGAGAAGAGGACATAACAGGGGGTAAACACGGGTCATTAGCAGCGGTTGATTCACTTCTGAATCACTTGATGCACCGCCATAAGCTACCAGACGAGGGCGGTTCCGCCCCGCAAACACGGTGGCTGCTGCTGAGTGGCGTAAGCCGGCCGATCCCCCGCCCACTGATTCATGCTGCAGCTTACGTTAACAGCACCCTCCGCCCTCCGCCGCCTGCCCCTCCGGGGAATGACGCATGTCTCCCCTCGGGTGTGCCGCCGGCCCCCCCCCCCCAGCCCCCTCCGCCCCCTTCCGACATCCTCCAACCATACTCGCCATACGTACAACGCATTCCCAACGGTTCCCCAGACAAACAACTCATTAGTGAGGCAGCGGACAGCTACAACAGCGCAAATAGGCACGCCCTCGGCAATTTCTTATAGTTCTGCCTGCACGACCCGTTACTTTACTAACGGGCACCAAATGACAAATGGATATCAAGAGAAAAGTAGTGCTGTCTTCTGCTTGACAATAGTAGTTTTCTGGAAAGCCAAATCACATGTCACAAGAGGAAAAAAAAAAACATATGCTCTCTATATAACGTTATTTTGGTCTAAAAAATTGTAAACCCATCTCCTTCCCAACTTTGAACTGACCTACCCAGGCAGTAGTAGGGCGATCTACAGTTTAATTTGGACTTAGACCCGCGGTGCAACTTGGAATATTTCACATTAACAAATAACTGCCAAATATTCAAAATGGAAATGTCAGATAAAAAGATAAAAGTTATTCGACGTGCTGGAAATCGAATCCAAGATTTCTAGATTTGAACTCACGGAGCAGCACTCAATACTTACAGTACCTACTTCGCAGGATCTGGAAGGAAGTCAGCCGCGCGGGATTAGCCGAGCGGTCCAATGGCGCTGCAGTCATGGACTGTGCGGCTAGTCCCGGCGGAGGTTCGAGTCCTCCCTCGGGCATGGGTGTGTGTGTTTGTCCTTAGGATAATTTAGGTTAAATAGTGTGTAAGCTTAGGGACTGATGACCTTAGCAGTTAAGTCCCATAAGATTTCACCCACATTTGAACATTTTTGAAGGAAGTCAACAGCAGTCCGCAGCTCGTGGTCGTGCGGTAGCGTTCTCGCTTCCGGCGCCCGGGTTCCCGGGTTCGATTCCCGGCGGGGTCAGGGATATTCTCTGCCTCGTGACTGGGTGTTGTGTGATGTCCTTAGGTTAGTTAGGTTTAAGTAGTTCTAAATTCTAGGGGACTGATGACCATACATGTTAAGTCCCATAGTGCTCAGAGCCATTTGAGCCATTTTTCGAAGTCAACAGCTCTATGTGCTACAAACTAAAATTCAGAGAGTCCTGAACACCCTACATTGATAGCCTCTAATTAAAGAAAGAGAGCATCAGTTTCAAGTGACAACCAAACAAGAAGCATCAGTTAAAACGTCTCATTCTTTTCCTTCTTATTGTGTCATAGTCTGTGTGATTCTTAGCCCGGTCAATAATGCATCTTCATTCTGCTCTGTTATACATCAGTCATTCTGCTCTAACCCGTAGCTACCTACAACAGTCATCTTTCACATCATCTATTCGTAGCTTTATGAGTTTTCACTTCTTTATTCTCCTACTTGGTTTCCATGGCAGAGCCATATTTATGCCTCTTCAGTTATCCACTCTAATGACGTATCCCAATGAATATATTCTAATGGCCTTATTAACCTTAGGATATCAGCCCTTTGTCTTATATGCTCCAAATCTCCGTGCGCCATTTTTCCGATTTCTGGCACATATTTTTCACGTAATTCATCTCTCAGAGAGACCTGTTATTCATTGGGACTGGTTAGTGCCCATAACTCCAAGTCCACGTCCATGACAGCAGCAATAACCAGAATCTTAAGTATTGTCCATTTAAGGTTCTGGTCTACTATTCTGGAAGTTACTATTTTTACCCAGAGGGTGACAGCATTTGGTGGCACTTAATACACTGTGACTTCATCTCAGAGTTGCCTAAATGATGTGTTCCAGTTACAGTTTAAATATTTTCACCCGCTAACAGTAAAGGTATGGCGTTCTTGGTAAGACATTGAAACAGTGTTCATGTTTACAATACCTTGAACTTAGTACAACTAATGTGTAGGAAACGAAAATCTTGTGTGCTTTCAGAAAGAGAAGAAAAAGAAACAATACAGAACAGAGTTAAAAAAAAAATATTCTGCGAAGGGAAGAGCTAAGAATTTATGAATAAATTTTGTATTACACCTTCTCAGGAAATAAGAAGACACTTACTAGCTCCTCTCTTTCTTTATCGCCGGCCGGAGTGGCCGTGCGGTTCTAGGCGCTGCAATCTGGAGCCGAGCCACCGCTACGGTCGCAGGTTCGAATCCTTCCTCGGGCATGGATGTGTGTGATGTCCTTAGGTTAGTTAGGTTTAAGTAGTTCTAAGTTCTAGGCGACTGATGACCTCAGAAGTTAAGTCGGATAGTGCTCAGACCCAATTGAACCATTTTCTTTCTATATCATCTCCATCAGCTCGTTATCTACTTCCACATATCACCTATAACTCACAAGAGAAGATATTTCCTGCTTCCAGACGCAAGCTGCCTGTACTACTTTTCGTCAGGTGCGAAAGACGGCAGCCTTCTCGGATAGCGTGCGAAGCTAACCCTGGGTCCGCAGGCAAGGTCACCCAGACATGCATCCAGCACACGAACCGGTCTGACACCCTGACGGGCCGCGACGTAGCTTTCATTCTGTTGTCTGCACCTGTCAGGCGCGCTCCCCGTTTACAGAGCCACGGTGTTGTTGTTTGTTGTTGTTGTCTTCAGTCCTGAGACTGGTTTGATGCAGCTCTCCATGCTACTCTATCCTGTGCAAGCTTCTTCATCTCCCAGTACCTACTGCAACCTACATCCTTCTGAATCTGCTTAGTGTATTCATCTCTTGGTCTCCCCCTACGATTTTTACCCTCCACACTGCCTTCCAATACTAAATTGGTGATCCCTTGATGCCTCAGAACATGTCCTACCAACCGATCCCTTCTTCTGGTCAAGTTGTGCCACAAACTTCTCTTCTCCCCAATCCTATTCAATACTTCCTCATTAGTTATGTGATCTACCCATCTAATCTTCAGCATTCTTCTGTAGCACCACATTTCAAAAGCTTCTATTCTCTTCTTGTCCCAACTATTTACCGTCCATGTTTCACTTCCATACATGGCTACACTCCATACAAATACTTTCAGAAATGACTTCCTGACACTTAAATCTATACTCGATGTTAACAAATTTCTCTTCTTCAGAAACGCTTTCCTTGCCATTGCCAATCTACATTTTATGTCCTCTCTACTTCGACCATCATCAGTTATTTTGCTCCCCAAATAGCAAAACTCCTTTACTACTTTAAGTGTCTCATTTCCTAATCTAATACCCTCAGCATCACCTGACTTAATTCGACTACATTCAATTATCCTCGTTTTGCTTTTGTTGATGTTCATCTTATATCCTCCCTTCAAGACACCATCCATTCCGTTCAACTGCTCTTCCAAGTCCTTTGCTGTCTCTGACAGAATTACAATGTCATCGGCGAACCTCAAAGTTTTTATTTCTTCTCCATGGATTTTAATACCTACTCCAAATTTTTCTTTTGTTTCCTTTACTGCTTGCTCAATATACAGATTGAATAACATTGGGGAGAGGTTGCAACCCTGTCTCACTCCCTTCCCAACCGCTGCTTCCCTCTCATGCCCCTCGACTCTTATAACTGCCATCTGGTTTCCGTACAAATTGTAAATAGCCTTTCGCTCCCTGTATTTTACCCCTGCCACCTTTAGAATTTGAAAGAGAGTATTCCAGTCAACATTGTCAAAAGCTTTCTCTAAGTCTACAAATGCTAGAAACGTAGATTTGCCTTTCCTTAATCTTTCTTCTAAGATAAGTCGTAAGGTCAGTATTGCCTCACGTGTTCCAGTATTTCTACGGAATCCAAACTGATCTTCCCCAAGGTTGGCTTCTACTAGTTTTTCCATTCGTCTGTAAAGAATTCGTGTTAGTATTTTGCAGTTGTGGCTTGTGGCTTATTAAACTGATTGTTCGGTAATTTTCACATCTGTCAACACCTGCTTTCTTTGGGATTGGAATGATTATATTCTTCTTGAAGTCTGAGGGTATTTCGCCTGTTTCATACATCTTGCTCACCAGATGGTAGAGTTTTGTCAGGACTGGCTCTCCCAAGGCCGTCAGTAGTTCTACTGGAATGTTGTCTACTCCGGGGGCCTTGTTTCGACTCAGGTCTTTCAGTGCTCTGTCAAACTCTTCATGCAGTATCATATCTCCCATTTCATCTTCATCTACATCCTCTTCCACTTCCATAATATTGTCCTCAAGTACATCGCCCTTGTATAGACCCTCTATATACTGCTTCCACCTTTCTGCTTTCCCTTCTTTGCTTAGAACTGGGTTTCCATCTGAGCTCTTGATGTTCATACAAGTGGTTATCTTATCTCCAAAGGTCTCTTTAATTTTCCTGTAGGCAGTATCTATCTTACCCCTAGTGAGATAAGCCTCTACATCCTTACATTTGTCCTCTAGCCATCCCTGCTTAGCCATTCTGCACTTCCTGCCAATCTCATTTTTGAGACGTTTGTATTCCTTTTTGCCTGCTTCATTTACTGCATTTTTATATTTTCTCCTTTCATCAATTAAATTCAATATTTCTTCTGTTACCCAAGGATTTCTACTAGCCCTCGTCTTTTTACCTACTTGATCCTCTGCTGCCTTCACTACTTCATCCCTCAAAGCTACCCATTCTTCTTCTACTGTATTCCTTTCCCCAATTCCTGTCAATTGTTCCTTTATGCTCTCCCTGAAACTCTCTACAACCTCTGGTTCTTTCAGTTTATCCAGGTCCCATCTCCTTAAATTCTCACCTTTTTGCAGTTTCTTCAGTTTTAATCTACTGGTCATAACCAATAGATTGTGGTCAGAGTCCACATCTGCCCCTGGAAATGTCTTACAATTTAAAACCTGGTTCCTAAATCTCTGTCTTACCATTATATAATCTATCTGATACCTTTTAGTATCTCCAGGATTCTTCCAGGTATACAACCTTCTTTTATGATTCTTGAACCAAGTGTTGGCTATGAGCAAACATTAAAAATACGTGATTAGGCCGGACAGGAATAACGCTGTTCAAGAGGAGGTACGTATGTGGGGCATTGCAGGTCAACGTTTTGAGCTTTGCATACGGCTGTGGAGCACTTTGGAACAGGTCCACTTACAAAAGCGGAATTGTGGCGAAAACGTTTGCTTAAAAGTCCACCAAGCACCCACCGTAACGTTATTACTTCCGGCTACGTATGAACCCGAACACCTGCCACAACGGGGCTATGTGATGGTTCCATTCACGAGTAATCACCGAACGCGTTAAGACATTTATCCCATCGGGACACGAGGCGATGGATTCCTGTTTCATAGAACGCAGTCAGCCGCTGACAGTTTCACAACCGCACCCACTCTTGATTCCTCGTCCGGCTGAAACCGACGCCCACATATGTCTCTATTCAGGCCATCAAACATGTGAAAATCAGATGGTGAAACATCCGAATTGTACAGAGAATGTTGCACTGTTTCCCAGCCAAATTGCTGAAGCGTAGCCTTCGTCCGATTGGCAGTATGGGAGCGGGCGTTATCGTCAAGAGGTGGTTCCGTACGACATTATTCCTGGGCGTTTTGACTTTATAAGGCTTCGAAGTTTCTACAAAGTGACTTCACAGCCCTGCACACTAGACTTGGCCACTGTTTCTATGTTTCGATACAGTGTATCGATACGTGGAACTGTTTCAGTGTTTCGGAACGGCTGTGGTTCACTGTTTCGAAACAGTGGTGTTTCATTCCGCCCCTGTCTCGGACAACCGGACCAGATTCGATCTCGAGCCAGACACAGAAACTGTATCGTTGTTTCAAAATAAGGCTGTTTCAGTCCACCTGTGCTTGGAACGGACTAATTGTATCGAAACAGTGGTGTTTCATTCCGCTCTGTGTCGGACGAGATTCGGGCTCGGCACAGGTACTGAAACACAACATACCACTTCGTGAAACACTTTCAAGGGTGTCGAAATCTTTTTGACAAGCAATAGCATGAAGCTTAAGATATCCGAAAAATAAAGCTTCGTTTCTAGCTGACTGGTTAGTGTTTATAAAGCAGATGTTACGCCATTTCGGAATAGGACAAACAATAAAACAAAGCATACTATTCACATTCAGAATAAGAAATATGTGAAAATCATTCAGTTAAATTACACTTTTTTTATAACATACGCTTCTCTGTTTATGTACAGTAATCATATTAAGAAACGCAAGTAAGCCTACAACTGTTTGAATAAAAAAATGCATAGAGTGACAGTTATTAGACATATACATAAATTTGATATAGGTATAATTGCAAGCAATCTGTTTGACGTATCACTGATAGCGTAATGGTGAACGGGGAGGGCTGGGAAGAATGGTGAATTTATAGTAACGGTTCGAAGCACCTTGAAAGACAGTTTTTTCTGTTATATTTTGTAATTTATTCGAATTATTTGACATTACTTGTGAGTCTATAGTCCAAAAAAAAAAATGGCTCTAAGCACTATGGGACTTAACATCTGAGGTCATCAGTCCCCTAGGCTTATAACTACTTAAACCTAAGGACATCACACACATCCATGCCCGAGGCAGGATTCGAACCTGCGACCCAGGACACCCGTTCAGGTTGTTCGTTGAGTAGTTCACTCAGTTTTTTTATTACAGAGGATAGCTAACCCTCTGACCGAACACGCTGAGCTACCGTGCCGGCATGAACCGCTCGGCCACAACGGCCGGCAGTCTATGTTCACTGTGCCTATTATCTACAATGATTCCCTTTGTGTGCAATCTCCCACCTCCAGTTCCGTTCGTGGTGGTTCTTCTGTCTTCAGCTATGGCTGTCCTCAGCCAATTGAAAAGTATGAAAGTCTCACGACACGAAAGCAGCGCATTTGCTGCATGAAATACGAAACTGCCAAGACGCCTAAGTGATAGTTTCATACTTTCTGCGATATGATTAGCGCTCTCGCACCTCATTTGTGTTTATATGGACATACTTATACAGTAGACATTCAAGATGATAAAATGTGTAGGTTTATTAGATTACAAAACACAAACTGTTTCACTGTTTTGAAACAGCGTATCGAAACATTACAATGTACTGTTTCATTTGTTTCGAAACAGTTACGTGTTTCAGTTTGCCCATCTCTACTGCACACTGAATTGGTTCCGCGCTCTAGGAACTCGACGGGCAGAAGGCCCCCGCAGTCGAAGAAGAAGGTCATCATGAACTTACCGGAGCTTGTGTGTGCACCTTTGGATATCTTCGATAGGGGACGTGTCGGATGTTTCCACTGTTGGGTTTGCCGTTTGGCTGGGGCTGTCGGATGGAGTCATTCCGTTGCACAGTAACGCCTGCCCCCACACTGCCAATCGGACGAAGGCTACACTTCAGCGGTTTGGATGGGAAACAGTGCAGTATACTCCGTACAGCCTGGACCTTTCACAGTGAGATTTTCCCATCTTTAACGACTCGCAAAAAGACGTGCATGGACGTCGGTTTCAGTCGGACGGAAGTGCAAGAGTGGGAGCGGTTGTGGATCCGTCAGCGGCCGACTGCGTTCTACGAAACAGGAAATGATCGTTTCGTCTCCCAGTGGCATTACCTCTATCACGAGTGCCGTGACCACTTTTGAATGAAACCATTCCATAGTCTTGTTGCGGCGGGTATACGGTTTTAAGTGCCACTCGTACACTACTGGCCATTAAAATTGCCACACAACGAAGATGACGTGCTACAGACGCGAAATTTAACCGACAGGAAGAAGATGCTGTGATATGCAAATGATTAACCTTCCCAAGTCTCGAACGTCTATGACGAATAATGCAGACTGCAAAAAATGTGTACCAAGGCCAGGGTTCGAACCCGGAATTCCTGCTCACTAGGCAGATGCGCTAACCACTACGAGATTCTGGCACAAAGCTTTGCACAGCTGTTCCGACTACGCTAACTGGCCTCCATCCTCAATCCAATTTCCCATTAATGCCTCAGACCAACTGGTATTCCCCCCAATGATTATACTGTTCGAGCATTACTTCAATATAATTAGTCAGTCTGGGATGCACACCAGATAGATTTGATAGAGGAAACAGAGAATATCCAAAGAACAGCCGCACATTTCATTAGTAGGCGCGAAATCATCACAGAGATGCTCAGTCAACTCCAATGACACGCTGCAAGAGAGGTGTTCTGCATCACGATATGGTTTACTGTTAAAATTCAGAGAGTGCTCGTTTCTAGGACGGTCAACAAATATATTCCTTGCTCCTACATATATCTCGCGAAAATACACGAAGATAAAAGTAGAGATTCGAAGCTATACGGAGACTTAAAAGGAATCGATCTTCACGTGAACCATACGCGCATTGAACGGGAAAAGGTGAAACTGACAGTGGTGAGCAAAATACCCTCCGCCACACTCAATAAGGTGTCTTACAGAACAGAGACGTAGATGTAGGTGTAGGAACGGTTAAAACAGTCATCCGGACTCATTTGCTGATTGATTATCTAACAGCTTACAGTGGTAGGAAAAAAATTATATTCAATATTTCATGTAATTAATGACCGAATTTAAATATTTAAGGTGCTGTCATAATCTCTTCATTAAGAGGTATAATCTTACGTCAGAGGTTTAACACTATAAGTCAAATATTACAAAGTCGGAAACGATATATGCACACATCAAAAGAAGTTTTGCATCACCCCGGTTCCCAGAACTCCTCAACATAAACGTTGATTGTTAGATGGAGGGTGTCCGACAGCCGATCAATTCCAGTCATTCCACCAGGAAGGAGGTACACGACTCGTGTTGTCTGTAGTTCAACTATGCCTAGATGGTCAACAACGAGGTTCGATGGCGTCCGCATTGTTACTTTGTGCCAGGAAGGGCTCCCAACAAGGGAAGCGTCCAGGCGTCTCGGAGTGAACCAAAGCGATGTTGTTCGGACATGGAGGAGATACAGAGAGACAGGAACTGTCGACGACGTGCCTCACTCAGGCAGCCCAAGGGCTACTACTGCAGTGGATGACCGCTGCCCACGGATTATGGCTCGGAGGAACACTGACAGCAACGCCACCATGTCGAATAATGCTTTTCGTGCAGCCACAGGACGTCGTGTTACGACTCAAGCTGTGCGCAGTAGGCTGAATGATGCGCAACTTCACTCCCGACATCCATGGCGAGGTCCATCTTTGCAGCCACGATACCATGCAGCGCGGTACAGATGGGCCCAACAACAAGCCGAATGGACCGCTCATGAATGGCATCATGTTCTCTTCACCGATGAGTGTCGCATATGACTTCAACCAGACAATCGTCGGAGACTGAACGCCTTAGGCTCACTGTCCAGCAAGTGCAGCAAGGGGGAGTTTCCCTGCTGTTTTGGGGTGGCATTAAGTGGGGCCGACGTACGCCGCTGCTGGTCAAGGAAGGCGCGGTAACGGCTGTATTATACGTGATTGCCATCCTCCGACCCATAGTGTAACCATATCGGCAGCATACTGACGAGGCATTCGTCTTCATGGATCACAATTCGCACCCCCGTCGTGGACATCTTGTGAATGACTTCCTTGAGGTTCGCTTGACTAGAGCGAAAAGGGCTGCTTATGGAGACGTGACCCACCACTCTGAGGGATCTATGCTGAATTGCCGTTGAGGAGTGGGACAATCTGGACCAACAGTGCCTTGATGAACTTGTGAATAGTATGTCACGACGAATACATCAATGCAAAATTACGTGCTACTGGGTATTAGAGGTACCGGTGTGTGGCCAGCGATCTGGGCCACCACCTGTGGAGGTATCTCTATATGGTGGTACAACATGCAACGTGTGGTTTACATGAGCAATAAAAAGGGCGGAAATGATGTTTATCTTGATCTCTATACCAGTTTTCTGTACAGGTTTCGGAACTCTGGGAGCCGAGATGATGCAAATACCCAGACGGTATTCATCCAGTATTTGAGAATGAGAGCACTTAATGGTTTCCAGCAGACTTTATACATAACTTCAATCCTTTTCGAAACTTCTTTTCACTCATGCTTCCCCACCCCCTCTCCACAAAATAATGAAAAGGAAAAACTTTATCGCTTGCTGCAATTTCGCTGTTCTTGCAGTATAACTTCAGCGTCAGATACGACGTTTTAGTTTATTACTACTAGATCTAACCGCAACGCACTTTCCGGACAGTCTCAACATAATACTACATGTTTAAGCAAAATTATATCATTGTAAGACACATAGTTCAGGAGACATGGTTCAAATGGCTCTGAGCACTGTGGGACTTAACTTCTGAGGTCATCAGTCCCAATGAACTTAGAACTACTTAAACCTAACTAACCTCAGGACATCACCCACATCCATGCCTGGGGCAGGATTCCAGCCTGCGATCGTAGCGGTGGCTTCATAAACACTGAGATGAGTGAAAAGCTAGCTTTTCCTAAAACACAGTTAGATTCCTTAAAGAATCGGGGTGGGGGCATTCTAATGATAGCCGTTATCGCTGAATCAACCGGTTTTTTGTTGAATTTTCCTTTTTTTTCTCTTTTAAAGTCAGTTAAACTTGAGTGTTAAAATCGCTTAAAATAACTGGTTTCCAAAATATCTCTGGCTCTGAGGTCTATGGGACTTAACATCTGAGGTCCTCAGTCCGCTAGAACCTAGAACTACTTAAACCTCACTAACCTAAGGACATCACACACATCCATGCCCGAAGCAGGATTCGAACCTGCGACAGGAGCAGTCGGACTGAAGCGCCTAGAACCGCTTGGCCACCGCGGCCGGCCAAAATATCTGATTCTCTATTTTTTATTCCTATTATTTCCTGTTATAAACGCATAGATCTGACAAAGATTGACTCCCTCCGTTTGAAAATACATAGCATTAAAATATTTAAGTAAGCAGTCTTACATTTATTACACAGCTAAGAAACAATCTGCCCCAGTGTGTGACATAAATTTCAACTTGACACGGATATCCTTTCCTTCACAAACGGACAAACGGACAGATAGGCAGTCGGACGAGAAGCAGCAAAATTATTTTTTTCGTCTGATTTAACTACACATTAACATTTTTCGAATTACTCTGCGAAACCTTGCTTCGTAGAAAATTTCAAGATTCTCAGTCAACGGGAAATGTGCTATAGATTTTGATGAGTGAGTTTGGAAGTATCAAAATGCGTTACATAAATGACCGTATGTTTTGACTATACTGACTCGGAAGGTTACATTTATTATATCGCCAAGGGAAAACAGACCTTAGTTTGTGACAAATTTCGACTTCATATGTCTTCCGATTCCTGAGAAAAAGAGTTTTTAACCGACAGACAGATATACAGATGGACAACAAAGTGATCCAATAATGGTTCTGTTTCTATCGGCTGCGGTTGTTGTTGTGGTCTTCAGTCCTGAGACTGGTTTGATGCAGCTCTCCATGCTACTCTGTCCTGTGCAAGCTGCTTCATCTCCCAGTACCTACTGCAGCCTACATCCTTCTGAATCTGCTTAGTGTATTCATCTCTTGGTCTCCCTCTACGATTTTTACCCTCCACGCTGCCCTCCAATACTAAATTGGTGATCCCGTGATGCCTCAGAACATGTCCTACCAACCGATCCCTTCTTCTAGTCAAGTTGTGCCACAAACTCCTCTTCTCCCCAATTCTATTCAATACCTCCTCATTAGTTACGTGATCTACCCATCTAATCTTCAGCATTCTTCTGTAGCATCAGATTTCGAAACCTTCTATTCTCTTCTTGTTCAAACTATTTGTCGTCATGTTTCACTTCCATACGTGGGTACACTCCTGGCACTTAAATCTATACTCGATGTTAATAAATTTCTCTTCTTCAGAAACACTTTCCTTGCCATTGCCAGTCTGCATTTTATATCCTCTCTACTTCGACCATTATTAGTTATTTTGATCCCCAAATAGGAAAACTCCTTTACTACTTTAAGTGTCTCATTTCCTAATCTAATTAGCATCACCCGATTTAATTCGACTACATTCCATTATCTTCGTTTTGCCTTGGTTGATGTTCATCTTATACCCTCCTTTCTAGACACTGTCCATTCCGTTCAACTGCTCTTCCAAGTCCTTTGCTGTCTCTGACAGAATTACAATGTCATCGGCGAACCTCAAAGTTTTTTTTTCTTCTCCATGGAGTTTAATACCTAATCCGAATTTTTCTTTTGTTTCTTTTACTGCTTGCTCAATATACAGATTGAATAACACTGGGTAGAGGTTACAATCCTGTCTCAGTCGCTTCCCAACCACTGCTTCCCTTTCGTGCCCCTCGACTCTTATAACTGCCATCTGGGTTCTGTACAAATTGTAAATAGCCTTTCGCTCCCTGTATATTACCCCTGCCACTTTCAGAATTTGAAAGAGAGTATTCCAGTCAACATTGTCAAAAGCTTTCTCTAAGTCTACAAATGCTAGAAAATTGTAAGACATTTCCTGGGGCAGATGTGGACTCTAACCACAATCTATTGGTTACGAACCGGCTGCGGTAGCGAACGCTAGAAAGAGATCTTACGTCCCGTAGTGGAAGCGCGTAAGAGCGGTGAGCTGGCAGAGAGGCGTGGCCCAGTATGAAATCGAAATGAGGGGAAAGTGAGCGGAGCAGTGAGAGAGGAGCTTAACGGTTGCGCGACCTCGGCGGGTTGAAGGTCGCGCGGCCGCTGCCCGCCGCCTGCCACCGCTGGCCGGATCGCAAACAGCGTCGCGCCGTTGCCATCTCTGCACGCTACGTGGCGTCGCCAGCCGGCGGAATGCGCCCACCCGTACCCACGTACTCTTCTGCCCCGCTCACTGCTTCTATTGCTTAACGCCGGGGAACTTCCATGACACGCAAGCGCACTGTGGACAGCACGCACGAATTCGTTCCGAAGATTTTCGCTTTCGCTGTTACTCGACCATTGATGACAATCGCCAATTTTGTTTCCCCTCATCCCCATCGTCTTTAATCCTTTAGACCTTCAACGGTAAGACACCCTCTCGACCTACTTTAACTAACTCACAGCTCTCCGACCCACATGTACTCTGCAACTTTTACTTGCTCAACATACAAAGTCCACAACTTGCCTAAAACTGCCGCTACTTTCTTTCGCTTGTGCCTTTGTCCCGCAGGTACGCAGGGTCAGCACGGTTAATGGGATTTGGCAATGATAGATTAAGGGGTGGCCAGATGCCATTCCTGCCGCCACCCCGTACCCCCCAGGACGGAATGAGTGTACCCCAACTGTCTGCGACTAGTGTAATCCATGGAATAACGCGACAGTGTTCAGATGTCTGCGAACCATGAGGCGGGACATGGGGACCAGCCCGGTATTCACCTAGGGGGATGTGGAAAACCACCTAAAAACCACTTCGAGGCTGGCCGGCACAGCGACCGTCGTCGTTAACCCGCCCGGCGGATTCGATCCGGGGCCGGAGCGCCTACCCGAGTCCACGAAGCAGCGCATTTGCGCTCTCGACTAACGTGGCGGCTCTAAAACTGCCGCTACCACCAGCAGATAAACTCCGAAACTAGCAACAGACCCGCTACGGTCTCAGGTTCGAATCCTGCCTCGGGCATGGATGTGTGTGATGTCCTTAGGCTAGTTATGTTTAAGTAGTTCTAAGTTCTAGGGGACTGATGACCTCAGATGTTAAGTCCCATAGTGCTCAGAGTCATTTGAATTTTTAGCAACAGACCGGAGATTTTCCTCTCGGCCACTCCCCGCAACACGTTAGTAACAGGTATATATGAAGCTGAATAGTACTGTTACAATTTTGTTGCAAAATTTGAAATTATTATCTTACATACAAGTACTATGATGGACGGAGGCGAAAAAGTTCTTCACGAAAAAAAAGTTTTAATCGTGAACTTCAGTTACAAGTACTATAACTGAGAAGATATTTTGAAGCTAACGATAACATTTTAGTTTCCAACGACAAACACACTAGTGAGTGCAATCCGCCCACTTCGCTGTTTTTACATTGTTCACTCTTTTTCTGGATGAGTAGTATCTGCGTTTCCCTTCCTTGTCAGCTTTTGGTATAGAACCAAACCCAATAACATTTAACTGAAAGTAATATATATATATATATATATATATATATATATATATATATATATAAATCGAGGATAGGACAGCGTGTCCGGAAACGTCATTCAGCTACGCTACAGAGCATCGTAGTTAATAGGCGCCAGCGCCTCCCCCCAGATCACACCTTCGGCAGCAAACGTGACTTTGTACGCTGACGGGCCATAGTCGGAACATCCCACAATGTTGTTTGCTTGCTTTTTATTCAATGATCGCGACCGACTGCCACTATCTCCAGTGGAGAAGAATGGTCTCGGTGCTACGTAGTCAGGCCTTCTCTCCTATGGGTGTGATGCTCTGTTGCCTTTGTGGATGACGGTTTCGGACAAGGGTTTCCGTCTACAGTTTATTTTTCTCTGAATACCGAAAAACAATGGAGATGTTCAAGGGCTTTTGCCTCGCGGGATTAGCCGAGCGGTCTAGGGCGCTGCAGTCATGGACTGTGCGGCTGATCCCGGCGGAGGTTCGAGTCCTCCCTCGGGCATGGATGTGTGTGTTTGTCTTTAGGATAATTTAGGTTAAGTAGTGTGTAAGCTTACGGACTGATGACCTCATAGTTAAGTACCATACGATTAAAAAAATAGAGTGAAAGTAAATAGATTTTAATTTAGTCACTACTGGCGATATTAATTTCAACAAACGAGAAAAAACTAACGATAAAAAACGAAACAAAATTTTAGAACAACCACGGTTTACTTAATATCAAGGCAATCAATATACGATACACGGAATAAAGAGTTAATACCTGTTGTGGAAAACTGGTCTGAATCGAGTTATTGAAATTTACATCACGACGACAACAATTAATCTTCCTGCCCGCATGTTAATAAAATGAAGAAAAGTGACCGGAAACACATCACAGAAAGCGGCGCAACTTCTTAACGTTACCAGGGTAAGTCTAACACCAAACCACATATCGTTAGTAAGTTAGCATTCCGATGTGCAGAGTGCAAGAACTCTACACCGTAATAATAAAAAGCAACAACAACATTAGTAGTAGTAGATGAGTGGTTTGGTGGCATAGTTGATCGTAAGAACACCTCTGCCAAAGATTTGGATAACAACAGAACGATCTTTGTGTAGGTTGTGCAACTGATACAGTGGATAACAAAAGTGAAAGACTCAGAGCATTTCTATACAATTCGATACACTGTCCAGTGTCCGATGTAGCACGATCCTTCACCTTTCGCATTAGGCATCGGAAGAGAGCAAGAGCGACATACGTGAAGACTTCTGTTCAGCTTCACCGCCTCTCACATTTCCACGAGTTTTAGTTGTCACCATAAGGAGAACAGTGAACCGCTGGATGCACTGCGCTGTGCGAATGACAGCTCAATTACGAGTCCCCCTCAGAGGCGTGCGTCAGCTGGTGCCGGAAGCAAAGGGCGCCTATCTCGCTACCGTCGAGGGTGCGCGTGAATATGACTTATCGCTCGTCGAGAAGAATGATTATTTGTTATCGCGACGTACATAAATATACGGCTATAAGTACAGGGGGTGCCGAAAACACAAACAGAAATTCTGAGGGCCGTCTGCTCACATTAAAACAAGAAAGATTGTCATGTAAAACGTAAGTCGAAGGACGCTTCGCTTTTCAAAGTGCCATTGTGCAACGGTAAATTATATGCCTGCAATTAACAGCACTCAGGAATTGTTCTCAGTCTGAACACCTGAAAGGAAATGTTCGAAATTTACTCCTCTTACTCCTTCACTGCCACGAATCCTTGGCTGAAGAACTGTCACAATATTTCATAGTCACCTAACGGTGTCTTCCATGACACGAAGACAACGCGTCACCACATTTGAAATAATTATTCTCGGTGCACCACAGACAAAAACCCAGAATACTGATTTCAGGTGAAGGTACATTACGTGGAGCTACCCCTCCCACTTGGCATCTCTCATGGTACATATACGACCTACATTCCTAAAAATGAGACGAAATGTGCTGAAGCTACATCATGCACAAATCTCAGGAAACGCCGTCTAAAGTATTACGAAACTTATTTGCAGACAGCGAATTCATTTGACGTCACCTGTAGTAGGTATGGTTCTGAGCACTATGGGACTTAACAGCTATGGTCATCAGTCCCCTAGAAGTAGGTATAGATACACAATTTAACAGTGACACACGAAAATTTGTGCAGGGCTGGGTTTAGTACATGGATTTCTCACTTATCGCGAGCGTTCGTCTTAAATTCAGCTTTTCGTGCACGCTTCCCGGATCGATCAAAACTTCCATATGTTATATGCCGCTAAATTGTGTAAGTGTATCCACTGTAGTAAGCTAGATAACACTGAAATGTCAAAGTGACCGCCTCAGTTTGTTTGTTTACCAACGGATGATGTGGCATTGTAAATACGTACGAAAACTATTTCGTGCTTCCCATTCCTGTGCGCCACATGAACATACTAAACCAGCTCAACGTTTGGAACGCTGCAATGGTTTTTCGTCTCATCACTGCCACAACGCTCACTTGGGGCTGTCACTAAGCGACTTACATCTGGACAACACATTTCCTTTCATTGCCAAATTAACTACACTACTGGCCATTGAAATTGCTACACGGAGAAGAAATTCAGATGGTAAACGGGTATTCATTGGACAAATATATTATTCTAGAACTGACATGTGATTACATTATCACGCAATTTGGGTGCATAGATAGTTCATCAAGAGTAGTGACTGGCGTATTGTGACGAGCCAGTTGCTCGACCACCATTTACCAGACGTTTTCAGTTGGTGATAGATCTGGAGAATGTGCTGGCCAGGGCAGCAGTCGAACATTTTCTGTATCCAGAAAGGCCCGTACAGGACCTGCAACATGCGGTTGTGCATTATTCTGCTGAAATGTAGGGTTTCGCAGGGATCGAATGAAGGGTAGAGCCACGGGTCGTAACACATCTGAAATGTAACGTCCACTGTTCAAAGTGCCGTCAATGCGAACAAGAGGTGACCCAGACGTGTAACCAATGGCACCCCATACCATCACGCCGGGTGATACGCCAGTATGGCGATGACGAATACACGCTTCCAATGTGCGTTCAGCGCGATGTCGCCAAACTCGGATGCGACCATCATGATGCTGTAAACAGAACCTGGATTCATCCGAAAAAATGACGTTTTGCCATTGGTGCACCCAGGTTCGTCGTTGAATACACCATCGCAGGCGCTCCTGTCTGTGATGCAGCGTCAAGGGTAACAGCAGCCACGGTCTCCGAGCTGATAGTCCATGCTGCTGCAAACGTCGTCGAACTGTTCGTGCAGATGGTTGTTGTCTCGCAAACGTCCTCATCTGTTGACTCAGGGATCGAGACGTGGCTGCACGATCCGTTACAGCCATGCGGATAAGATGCCTGTCATCTCGACTGCTAGTGATACGAGGCCGTTGGGATCCAGCACGGCGTTCCGTATTACCCTCCTGAACCCACCGATTCCATATTCTGCTGACAGTCATTGGATCTCGACCAACGCGAACAGTAATGTCGCGATACGATAAACCGCAATCGCGATAGGCTACAATCCGACCTTTATCGAAGTCGGAAACGTGATGGTACGCATTTCTCCTCCTTACACGAGGCATTACAACAACGTTTCACCCGGCAACGCCGGTCAACTGCTGTTTGTGTATAAGAAATCGGTTGGAAAGTTTCCTCATGTCATCACGATGTAGGTGTCGCCACCGGCGCCAAACTTGTGTGAATGCTCTGAAAACCTAATCATTTGCATTACACAGCATCTTCTTCCTGTCGGTTAAATTTCGCGTCTGTAGCACGTCATCTTCGTTGTGTAGCAATTTTAATGGCCAGTAGTGTATATACACTCCTGGTAATTGAAATAAGAACACCGTGAATTCTTTGTCCCAGGAAGGGGAAACTTTATTGACACATTCCTGGGGTCAGATACATCACATGATCACACTGACAGAACCACAGGCACATAGACACAGGCAACAGAGCATGCACAATGTCGGCACTAGTACAGTGTATATCCACCTTTCGCAGCAATGCAGGCTGCTATTCTCCCATGGAGACGATCGTAGAGATGCTGGATGTAGTCCTGTGGAACGGTTTGCCATGCCATTTCCACCTGGCGCCTCAGTTGGACCAGCGTTCGTGCTGGACGTGCAGACCGCGTGAGACGACGCTTCATCCAGTCCCAAACATGCTCAATGGGGGACAGATCCGGAGATCTTGCTGGCTAGGGTAGTTGACTTACACCTTCTAGAGCACGTTGGCTGGCACGGGATACATGCGGACGTGCATTGTCCTGTTGGAACAGCAAGTTCCCTTGCCGGTCTAGGAATGGTAGAACGATGGGTTCGATGACGGTTTGGATGTACCGTGCACTATTCAGTGTCCCCTCGACGATCACCAGTGGTGTACGGCCAGTGTAGGAGATCGCTCCCCACACCATGATGCCGGGTGTTGGCCCTGTGTGCCTCGGTCGTATGCAGTCCTGATTGTGGCGCTCACCTGCACGGCGCCAAACACGCATACGACCATCATGCACCAAGGCAGAAGCGACTCTCATCGCTGAAGACGACACGTCTCCATTCGTCCCTCCATTCACGCCTGTCGCGACACCACTGGAGGCGGGCTGCACGATGTTGGGGCGTGAGCGGAAGACGGCCTAACGGTGTGCGGGACCGTAGCCCAGCTTCATGGAGACGGTTGCGAATGGTCCTCGCCGATACCCCAGGAGCAACAGTGTCCCTAATTTGCTGGGAAGTGGCGGTGCGGTCCCCTACGGCACTGCGTAGGATCCTATGGTCTTGGCGTGCATCCGTGTGTCGCTGCGGTCCGGTCCCAGGTCGACGGGCACGTGCACCTTCCGCCGACCACTGGCGACAACATCGATGTACTGTGGAGACCTCACGCCCCACGTGTTGAGCAATTCGGCGGTACGTCCACCCGGCCTCCCGCATGCCCACTATACGCCCTCGCTCAAAGTCCGTCAACTGCACATACGGTTCACGTCCACGCTGTCGCGGCATGCTACCAGTGTTAAAGACTGCGATGGAGCTCCGTATGCCACGGCAAACTGGCTGACACTGACGGCGGCGGTGCACAAATGCTGCGCAGCTAGCGCCATTCGACGGCCAACACCGCGGTTCCTGGTGTGTCCGCTGTGCCGTGCGTGTGATCATTGCTTGTACAGCCCTCTCGCAGTGTCAGGAGCAAGTATGGTGGGTCTGGCACACCGGTGTCAATGTGTTCTTTTTTCCATTTCCAGGAGTGTACGACCGATTCACGTTATCACTGGTTGTAGTAGAAAAAAATAGGTGAGTGACGTTACTGGTTGTAATAAAATAGTTATTCTCCTATTCTTTGTTGATTAGGAGTCTTGTTGACAGCTATCTTCTCTTGCTGAATCCGTCAGAGCACTCTCTGAAACGTGGCACAGTTTCGTGTCTGGCGGTCTGTATGCCAGTAGCGCGTCTAGCGTGCTCACTAACCGAACCACTGATTTGCGTGCTGCGTACTAATGCTGATGAAAGGCGCACCACTGCCACCTCTTGGGCGGTGGCGCCGCTTCCGCCAACCAGACACCCCATGAATAATATTGCATACGCGATAGGTGCGCCGAGGAACGGCGCGGTTGGGGCTTTCGGAGGTGTATGCGCGGACTGGCGTGCGGGCCCCACAGCAGTGGGGAGGACTGGGTATCGTGTATCTCGGCACGTGTCGTCCCCAGCTGAATATCACGCCGGTGGGGTTGGCCCGGCGAACGGAAACGTCTCCGCCCGTGAAACAGTCAAATGCGGTCTCTGTTGCTCCATGTGCAAACACAACAGCAGGGCAGAATCCCTCACTTGTGGTAAGAAGTTTGTGCAGGTGGGTTTGTTGTTGGCCAAATAGGCGAGGTGCGAGGAGTCGGATGAGCATCTCGTGTTACTCTGGTGTTTCATATGCGAACTCATACAGAAATGTGCTTCTCTTCTTTGGTTCCCCCCCCCCCCCCTCTCTCTCTTTCCTCATCAGTTTAAAGACTGCTTTAGTGCGATCCTCCACGAATTCGTCTCCCGTCTCATTCATTAATTCTGGCTTGTGTGGGTCCTAGACAGAGGACGAACACTCAAGAAAAGTCGAACAAGGGTAATGTAAATTGCATTTTCTAAGGATTCATTCAATGAGTATTAGTTTGACATCTGCTTTTCATTACGATTTCGTGTTCAATCCACCACTGGAAGTGCATACCTCTAAATATTTCACGGTTGCAACTGTTTCCAGTGGTTGATACTCACCCGCATCCTCAAACAATAATGGCCTATCCACCTATTTACGTGCAGTACGTTACATTGTTTGTGCTGAGGTGCAACTGGTATTCCTTGCTTCAAGAGTAGATCCTCCATAACTATTCCCACATTTTGCTACGATTTACAACTGTTGCGACTTATCGATGCATAACAGCACAATCCTATCCACAGGAATATTTATGTGTATCGTGAAGAGTAATGGCCATCGAACACTTCCTCGGCTACGCCCCAAGTTACATCCACATCTGATGACTCCTATCTCGAAACGTGACGGGCGATTATAGTTTACAGCCATAATCGCTGTTACTCCAACGATACTGTTTATTAAAACGAGCTAAGTTTTTCGAGTATTTCAGCCATGTGAAATTGTTACGATAAGGTCATAAAAGGAAATATGTTGCAGGAACGAAATAATGTAAGCAAGATCGCCAAGTGTTGCGACTGGTAGCGGACTCTATAGAACCTCTAAAAAAGTAAATAAATAAAAATAAATAAGCAAATAAAAAATAAAAAAGGCCGCTGGTAATTTCCCCATTTCCCCTCCTCCAATAAATATGTTTAGACAATATTCTTACAAAATTATCTGGAATATTCATTATCATGTTGAGTCGAGATGTTCATACGGATCATTATCAGAATCTAGCTACATACGGAAACCGAAGAGAATTAGGTCACTAGGCGGAAGGTGGCATTTCCTGGCGCCTTGTAGCACTGCTTGTGCCACAAGCGGTCAGAGAAATCGCTGCTCAGCTGTATTTTCTGGAGCTGCTTTCCGGCGTCCCGCCAGGTAAGTTGTTTTGCAGCTCTAGAAAGTCCAAAGAGCGATTAGGGCGTATTTTCCGTCGTGGAAGGCCACCGCCAGGACCACAATTGTACCCGCGGTGCCTAGCGCGCCATAGCAGCACTCACAGGCTTCGAGACGCTCTCCAGTGACAGATTGTGTCCTAAAAACTGCATTATCCCACACGGTATTTACTGCGGTTGCTAGTGTGCCTTAATTTTTCTTTTTTATGTTTAGAGTTATTTGGGAAAAAGAGTCATTTTAAGAGAGTCTGCTCTACTACCTGCACTTTTCTCCAAAGGACACACCGAGAGGCCTAGTGTCGTGCATACGGCGCTCTTTGGAAAGAGTGGAAATCTAATTTCCGTCTGGCCATCCAAGTTCACATTTTCTGTGCTTCCCTAAACCTCGCCGGCCGGTGTGGTCGTGCGGTTCTAAGCGCTTCAGTTTGGAACCGCGTGACCGTTACGGTCGCAGTTTCGAATCCTGCCTCGGGCATGGATGTGTGTGATGTCCTTAGGTTGGTTAGGTTTAAGTAGTTCTAAGTTCTAGGGGACTGATGACCTCAGTAGTTAAGTCCCATAGTGCTCAGAGCCATTTGAACCATTTTTGAACCCTAAACCTCTTGGGTGACTATCTGGATTATTTACTGTTAAAAGAACATAATTGTCCTAATAGAGCTTCTACACCGGACGGTGCGTGTCGGGGGGTACTTCTAGTACTACAAACGTCTCCATCCTTGACTGTTCCAGTCACGAATGGTGCGCGGTAAGAACGAGTGTCGGTAACCTTTCGTATGAGCTCTGATTTCTATCTCTCTGATTTCGCGTTTATGATCATATGGCGAGAAATACACGGAAGAAAATAATATGTTGCTCACCACTTGCTGGGACGCTTGCTCTCGGAATTACACCAACAAATCTCTCCTCGGTACGTAAGGCCTCTCCTGTAGCGTCTGCCGCTGACGTCAGTTGAGCATCTTACAACCCTCTCGCAATTGTAAAAAAACTTTCTAAAGCCAAGATCGCATAAATACCCCTTTACTTACAACAACCGATTCCAACAGACTGTACTGTCGTCTTCAGGTCTTCAGAAAGTTTTGTTATAAAACAAGTTCATTATGAATTGGAACTTCACGCCAAGTTATCTTGTTAGCGGTAAAATGAGCACTTACCAAACGATCTCGTGACGAAACGCGCTTCTCTTCGTTGGGTGTTCCCTTCCTCCATCCCTTCTACTAATCCAAATTGGTGTAGGTCGCAGACAGATGAGCAGTCCTCTAGAATCGATGGAACGCTAGTCTTGTAAGCTACCACTATCGTGGATCAATTACATTTCCGCAACACTCTTGTAATGAATCTCAGCTTGGCAGCTGCTTTTCCTCCAATTATACGGTCATTCCATGTTAGATCACTTCAGATGGTCACTCTTGGGTACATTTCGGTTGCTATTGTCTGCGGCGAATCATTACCAGTAGCATAATCCAGTAGTAATTGATCTTTTCGCCTATTTGTTCGCAGTTCGTTACACTATTATGCTGCATGTCAAGCTCATTAGCCAGTCTACTGTGTGTAATAGCCTCGTTGTCTTCGGAAAGCTAAACCCTAAACTTTCTTTCTTTTTTCAATGCACTTGGCAACTCAGAATGTTTAACTTTGTCACATGGAGTTGGCTTTTCGTTATCTTTTATTAAATGAGAGCGAAATAGTCGAAACCAAACATTGTTTAATCGATACAAAATAAAATAACAGAATTGTTAAAGTCTTCCAACATTTGTGCCAAACGGTAACTTTCTATCCCTTGCTTCTAGTCAAATGCATAACTTCACATGTGAATTTACTCAACTATTCTGTATATGTGTGACAGAGAAATTCTCGAAAGATGCGTCTCTCAATATTTCCTACGTTTCCTACACCTTCCTTCTGTATTGCAAGATAAGCGCAGTATGACTTGGTGCAAAGGCTTTCCTTGCCTCTCCAAAAAAAGAATGAAGCAGTCAGTATTTTTTTGTCAAGCTGTGCAAATAGTTTTCTTTAATTATGAATGACAAGCATTTCTACATATGGTTTATAACAACATCGTCAATATCAGAAATTAACCTTACTAAATGGAGCATGTTAGCTACCAGGGACGGTTTATCAAATTCTCTGGAGAGTAAAGTAGTTGTAATTCCTGCGTGTCGCCAGCACAATCCACAACCCAGGCATTAATATTTTCTCGTATTTTGTAATTGGAGACTCTTCCCCGTCATTGCTGGAATACGCTGAGGAAATAATGGGAATGAACCATTAGGTCGCCCCTGCCACAAACAGTGGAAGGGAATTCCAGGCCGTTTATCTGTCTCCAGGAAACAGAATCTAAAATGCCGATCTACATAATAGCCGCCCTGAGGAACGATAGTAATCGATACTTGAGGAGGCATCGTCGTAACACTGTCCTGGTGCCCCTACTGTCTACATTTCATAATGCTATGGATGGGCTGATTCCGTACGTCTGAATGTAACTCTCTATAGTCAGTACGTGGTTTTTAGATTTCACGTAAGAAAACACTGATCGAACACTAATTTTCAGGGCTACAGTAATGTCTACTAAGAGGCATTCCCGTTTGTTCTAATACGAGATGAAGCGCTCTTAGCATATCCCCCAGCAGGCCATTACTCGATGGCGCGCGAGTTTTTTCAGCGAGGGGACCCAACGGAATGTGTCGACACCAGAGCGTAATGTATTTGCGAATTTTATTTCGTGTACTCAGTTGGACAGTAACTATGCCTCGCAGATAGGAGCATGATCGGTAAACGCAGATGATAGCACTTGAGAGAGGAGGTGTAGCTGGACTCAAAGAAGCCGGTTCGAGTAATCGGCAAATCGCTCGATATTTGTACAGAAGCGATGCCACTATTGGCAGGAGTGGGTGAGCGATGGTCGAACACATCGTCAAGAATCTCATTGACTGGAGTGGAATTGTCTTCATTGATGAGCCCTGCGTCGAACTGAGCTCCTTGACCAGCCAAGAGGTGTCTGAAGACGCCCCAGACAGCGGTGCAATACAAAGATAACTGTCGCCGACCACATGTCCTGACGATCAGGACTGAAGGTCTGGGGTGCCATTATATTCTACGTCCCGTTTCGTTGCCGTTTACAGCAAGCCTTCCTGGCCTTACATTTCAGCAAGATGATGCCCGTCCGCACACGGCGAGAGTTTTTATTGGTTGTCTTCGTGCTTGCCAAACACTATTTTGGCCGGGAAGGTCGCCGGATCTCTCTCCAACTGAAAACATTTGGAGCATTATGCTAGGCCCTCCAACCATCTCGAGATTTTGATAATCTAAAGCACCAACTGGACAGAATTTGTTCGATATCCCTCAGGATTTCACCATCACCTCTGTCAGTCATTGCCAAGCCAAATAACTGCTTGCATAAGGGCCAGGGCTGGACCAACATGTTACTGATCTGCTCAGTTTGCGCAACTGTTTCTCTTGAATAAATCATTCCATATTTCTCTCCCCAACTGAGAACGTTTGGACCATTATGGCTAGGGCCGTCCAACCATCTCGGGATTTCGACGATCTAGCGCGCCAACTGGACAGAATTTGGGACGGTATCCCTCAAGAGGTCACCACCATCTCTATCAATGATTGCAAAACCAAATAACTGCTTGCGTAAGGGCCAGTGATGGACCAACACGTTATTGATTTGCACAGTTTGTGAAACTGTTCCTTTTGAATAAATCATCCCATATTTCTCTCCCCAACTGAGAACGTTTGGACCATTATGGCTAGGGCCGTCCAACCATCTCGCGATTTTGATGACCTAACGCGCCAACTGGACAGAATTTGGGACGATATCCCTCAGGAGGTCACCATCACCTCTGTCAGTCATTGACAAGCCGAACAATTGCTTGCATAAGGGCCAGAGATGGACCAACATGTTACTGATCTGCTCAATTTGCGCAGCTGTTTCTCTTGAATAAATCATTCCATATTTCTCTCACCAACTGAGAACGTTTGGACCATTATGGCTAGGACAGTCCAACCATCTCCGGATTTTGACGATCTAACGCGCCAAGTGGGAAGAATTTGGGACGGTATCCCTGAAGAGGTCACCATCATCTCTATCAATCATTCCAAAGCCAAATAACTGTTTGCGTAAGGGCCAGAGATGGACCAACACATTATTGATTTGCACAGTTTGTGAAGCTGTTCCTCTTGAACAAATCATCCCATATTTCTGAAGTTGTAGTCATTTGTTTGTCCGTACACGTACATCACATCTACCGATTTCCGTCCCATTCGGATAATTCCTTCATGTTGCGCCGTTTTTTCTGTCTTATAAACAGGGAATGGGCCTAACAACGTACTACAGATGTAAGTAATGAGTATGTTTCAAATACAGCTAACAAACGAGGGGCTATATATAAATGACTCTCCCAGTGTTGACAAACCAATGTAACTGAAGCAGAGTGACTCGCACATTTTACCACTACAGTCGAGTGAATGAAAAGGCTTACGAACATACAGTAGCTTCAACAATTCCGACGGCGGCTAGAAGATGGTGCATTTCAGTAAATAAAGGTATTTCCTTTCTGTGTAGTGCTTTTTTATAATATTAGTCACCGGGATTTTTAGTCATATCAGGTCGTTCCACGCACAGTGTTTGGGGCTTCACCTTATGCTAATCACTGCGCATGTCTGGTTTGAAAGCGATTGGAGAATACTGCAGAGTGGAGTGTCTGCCTGCCATGGGTAATCCCTGCGTAGGCCCTACCTGTTACTCATCAGGAAACTAGGTCCTTACGTAAGGAAGACGGTGAGTGTACGTGAGGCAGAAGGCAGGCAGAGCAGCGGGGATTCCCCGATGACTCACCAGCCGCATCGGCAGGACAGCCACTTCGCCATCAGCTGTGTCTGCAGGCCGCCGGCCGCGCCGCACATTAGGCCGGGGCTCCGCAGTCGAGTGTGTTCCATGTTGCCACAGCTAAGTCGCTATGCTAACTCTACAACAACTACCGTTACTTCATTAAAGATTGTATTCTTACGCTACATCGAAGGCAGACACTGCTGTGGACACCTCTTTCTTTCTGTCTGCTGAGCATTCTTAAGATTCTTCAAAGTCAGAAGCACGTATAACTTCCTGTTTATTAACTTTTAAGTGGTTACCCGCAGTATTCAGGGTAGGCTTTTGTAGGGCACTACGTTCTTTGGACCAGATTCTACGGAGGAGAGTGTCCAGGTAGCGATTTCTAGTTCCAGCTACTGATGCGATACTCTCTAAATATTTGGAACTGGATAGTTTGGATCTGTTTTAATTGGATGTGTGTGTGTGTGTGTGTGTGTGTGGTTAGGAGAGCTACGAGTATCTATGTCCGTTCCGAAACTACAATGCTTCTACATCTACATCTACATTTATACTCCGCAAGCCACCCAACGGTGTGTGGCGGAGGGCACTTTACGTGCCACTGTCATTACCTCCCTTTCCTGTTCCAGTCGCGCATGGTTCGCGGGAAGAACGACTGCCGGAAAGCATCCGTGCGCGCTCGAATCTCTCTAATTTTACATTCGTGGTCTCCTCGGGTGGTATAAGTTGGCGGAAAGCAATATATTCGGTACCTCATCCAGAAACGCACCCTCTCGAAACCTGTCGAGCAAGCTACACCGCGATGCAGAGCGCCTCTCTTGCAGAGTCTGCCACTTGAGTTTGCTAAACATCTCCGTAACGCTATCACGCTTACCAAATAACCCTGTGACGAAACGCGCCGCTCTTCTTTGGATCTTCCCTATCTCCTCTGTCAACCCCACCTGGTACGGATCCTACACTGATGAACAATACTCAAGAATAGGTCGAACGAGTGCTTTGTAAGTAACCTCCTTTCTTGATGGACTACATTTTCTAAGGACTCTCCCAATGAATCTCAACCTGGCACCCGCCTTACCAACAATTCATCTTATATGATCATTCCACTTAAAATCGTTCCGTACGCATACTCCCAGATATTTTACAGAAGTAACTGCTACCAGTGTTTGTTCCGCTATCATATAATCATACAATAAAGGATCTTTCTTTCTATGTATTCGCAATACATTACATTTGTCTATGTTAAGGGTCAGTTGCCACTCCCTGCACCAAGTGCCTATCCGCTGCAGATCTTCCTGCATTTCGCTACAATTTTCTAATGCTGCAACTTCTCTGTGTACTACAGCATCATCCGCGAAAAGCCGCATGGAACTTCCGACACCATCTACTAGGTCATTTATATATATTGTGAAAAGCAATGGTCCCATGTTTGACAAGAAAAACGAAGTACTAAGAAGGAGCAGGGGAAGGGGGGGGGGGAGAAACGAAATGGAACTTAATGGGTAGAGAAGGTATCTGATATCATTTAAGTGACCCAGAAGCGAATTAAATTTACAGAGAACGTAGTAGTATGAGCCCACTTCTCAGTACGGCGTTGCGCTCTCTTTTGGGCTGGATCTATGCACTGATTCGGTTGGAAGTCTGTCATGGAGCCGGTATACCTTCTAGTGAGGAAACATGGCCCATAATGATTGTAACTATTCCTTGTTATTCTGGATACTAGCATTGGGGTGTGGTTGACGCTCAGGCTGGCCTCACACATGTTGTATCTGGTTAACTTGCCGGCCACGGTAGTATTCCGACATCATGCAGAGCGTTCATAGAGACACGTACCATATGTGGACGAGCAATGTTCTGTTGAAAAACAGATACTGTCGCATGAGAGGTAACACAAGGGCGTCAGTGATGTGCCGTTGTACCGTTGAAGTTCCCTCAGTCACCACCAGCTGTGATCTGAGGTCATATCATGACGCCGGGAGCAACACTGCTACGCATCTCAAAAACACTGGAAGAACGGGCTCTCATCCCAGGGCGCAGCTACACTCACCGACGATGATCATCCGAGCAGTACAGAACTGTGATTCATCGCTGAATACAACGCGATGCCATTCATCAGCGAACCATGCTTCCCGGTTCCCGGTCACGACACCACTTCAAACGCGGCCATTTGTGGTGTTAATGGCACCCTAGGCATGTGACATGATTCGCTAGGCCAGGTGCTGCTGGCAACCGACCCATGGTGCGGGACGACTCAAAACGTTTCAGGGAGTCCGTACCTTATTCTCAGATGATAGGCACGGATGTGAATGGGTTACGATTTTCTTGGTGCACAATACAGCGATCCTCCTTCGCAGTGGTCGGACATGGTTTACCGGTACCATGACGACAACTATGCCTGCCCTCGTGTCACTATGCAGTCCAACGTCGAGTAACCTTCACATCGGAATGTCCCACAAACCTGGGTATTGAATGATTCGACTACCTGTCTAAATGGAGACACAGAATGAACCATTTTTCCAACCAACCCTGTCAGATACTGAACCGCTGTCTGTCATGAGTATGCGGCATGTCCGTGTCCTTCATGTTGATTATGCAACATTTGAAGCTGTTCACGCCGCTTCACCCTACCAGGCCTGGTAACAACACTAATGAACTCTGGCGGTTGTTCTGTCGCAGAGAATTGCAGCTCTTATCATTTATGTACACGCCGATGGGGTGCATGTATAGGAAGTTACATTGACTCCGATCATGTCTTCTGTGTACTTCACTTTTTTTGTCAGGCTGGGTATTTCAATTTTATTTTCTCCTTTTCTTAATAAAAATCCCTAATCAAGTGTGAAGTGCGAGATTTACTAGAGACTTTGACTTCCGTGGCCAGCGGTTCATGTAAGAAGAGATGAACAACGGAGGGAACCAATTAAGGGCTGTATTGTGATTTATTAGATTAATAATTAGCTTTAATGGCTCATTCGACTTACCCTAAGGACTACCTCAATCCATTACGTAACAGTCTCTTTATTTTGTTTTCCTTTTTTCATCCAAATTCCAACAAAAAGAGATTGGAAACGGGGATTTACAACAGGGAATGCGGGGAATACGAGGGTTGTTCCGGAAGTAGGTCCGATCGGTCGCGAAATGAAAATCACAGTAAAAATTAAAAAAAAATATTCGCAACAGTTAGTCGCACCTTCCAGCTACCTCTCTAAATAGTCGGCGCTCTGACTTAGACATTTATCGTGGCGTTGTACAAACTTTCCAGTACCCTCGTCAGAGAAAGCAGCAGCTTGTGCTTTCCGCCAATTCTCTATGCTGGTCTGCCTTTCGTTGTTTGTGCCAAAGTGTTGTCTTCGTGGCCAGAGGTTCATGTAAGGAGAGATGAACAATGGAGGGAACCAATTAAGGGCTGTATTCTGGGTGATAAAATACTTCTCATCGTCAACGCTGCTGGAGCGTCTTTATTGACCCTGCAGAATGCGGCTGACAATGGTCGTGAAGAAAGAAACGCATGACATTTATGTTATGTGGGCTGCATAGCTTCAGGCGAAATCTCTCACTAAATACACATACCTGGCGGGAGACACTGTTGGTTTAGGCATTTATACGTGATAACTTTGCGCACTGAACTAAAAAGAGTGACGTCAAGCGATCGACAGGTAGACTAAAGATACTGCCCAACACATTTGTGCAAAGTTCTGTCGGATTTTCACAGTGGTTTCCATTTCGCGCCTAATCGGACCTTACTTTCCGAATACGCATCGTATCTGGGAGCGGATTTTCAACGCTGGCATTCATTTAGATATGGGACCATATGGTCCCAGTCAAAAATATTTGAGCCTAGTGGGTGTAGAGTGTATCTCTTAGTGTATGAGAAAGAATAAAGTCGATAACATAAGCAAGCACTGGCTTGTACCTATCTGACGTGTGGTAACATCATTGAAGTCGCCTTCTGTGAGTGGATACCGAAAAACGCGATGAAATGGCTGTGATTTGGAGCATTTCGTGCGTTATTAATGCCAGTCGAAAAACGGTTCCCTATCACGATAAGAAAAACATCTGATGGCTGTAAGAAGCAGTAATTTATTTTCGTGATCAATGACTGACAGTCTAAAGAAGGGTCTTCTGAGGTGCGGGCAGGATCATTAATTCAGAACTGCAGCATCAGAATTTTGCGTGTCTGAGTGAGTACTGTGCAAGATGATACATCAGGGACTACAATTACGTGTTGTCGTGCGAGTGGTCAAATATGTTTACGTAATACGCCATTACGTAAGAGCGATTGTGAAATCGCTTTAGAGTGATGTTGAAATTTCTTGAGGATTGAAACCATTCTTTGTTAATATCCTGATTCTAATGAAATATGCGGTACATTCGAACGTTCTGGAGTAGCTGCATTCCATTGTTACATTGTTTCTTTGACAGTATCTTTCATCGTAGCTATAAGAATCTCAAAAAATATTATTCTGTTATTTTGAATGACCTTAAGAGAAATGACGGCTGTAATTAGTTTGATTTACTTTTAAGTCGTTCACGTTTACTGATGATGTCGTTACTGTTTTTATGAGAGTTTGGTTGATTGTTTTACTTGATTTTAGAGTTTAAGCATTATAAACTCTTTGGTTGTAAAGTATGACAAGGAGAAAAGAAAGCTCTTTCATATCAAATACGAACACTTAGGACAAACTCATACACCGAAGACTTTACATACCTAGAGAAGCGCTCGTGACCGCGAAGTTGAGCGCCCCACCAAACAAACATCATCCCTGATTTTAGTTGAGGAAATCTCGATGGCCCTTTCCAAGGTGGAGATCCGAAGGTGGAGGAGAAAGGCAGAGAACACAAACACATGAAGGCAAATTGTTGAGAAGACCAAGACCCATCAAAGGTTGAATGGTTGAAGTGGCATCCGCCCCATCTAATTGGTAACGTAGAAAACGTTTTCAGTGAAACTTATCAATCTGTTCTCCATAAGAAAGTTTGGTTACACACGTCTGTTAGAAATATGTATTTGATGGAAAACGAAAACAGGCCCCGAATTAATCTGTGTGAAATTAGAGACATTCGAAACGTCACTCAGTCGTTTGGTATGAGTGTATGGTTTCCTCTGCGATGTGCAGCCGATGCTAGCAACAGTAGTCTTATGTTCCTTGTAGGCCAGAAATAACGTCTGTGAAAGCTTGCAGGACATGAACGCCGTGCGGGTAGGGAAGTTCCCGCCGCGACGGCAGGCGCCGCAGTTGAGTGCGGCGACCTCAGACGCCGCTAACCGCGCCTAATTTGAGCTCGCGGCGCCTCACAAGGACGGCCACGTCTCAGATGTTTGCTCCGGTACCTCCTGTAACCACGCCCGCAGCATCATAAAAAAAAATACCCGCCGAGCACAGTGTTCTCGATAACGCGCACTCTTCCACAAGAGCGTTCGGAATCTCACTTCTAACAAACGTTTCGTCGTTTCGTGTTAGGGTGCACGCACGCACGTACACTCATACACACACACACACACACACACACACACACACACACACACACACAGAGGTTGTTTAAAAATGTGCCATACATACCTACAGGAGGTAAGAACTTATTGTTCAGACTATAAGAAAAATAACTGAAGGGAAATTTGTATGACTTAGCTGCTCTGGTGTTGGAATAATTCGACAGGTACGCTTAAAAATATGTGGACGGGCCGTAGTGCGAAGCCGGATTCTCCGCTTCTCGCAGGCGGTTACCTTGACCGCTTCGGCCATCTGGACACGTTCCCCGTCCGACTCAAATTCCGATGTGCTGCTGAGCACTGATGTCATCCCGCCCAATACGAATTTCGCTTTAGGTATGAATATAAAGGCTGGTTAAGTCGATCTTTGGTGTCTGTTATTTCGGACATGTCTATTGTATAAGACAAGTTCCTATTATTGTACTCCGGAAACCAGTATCTATTGAGATATGGCGAATTTGTTGGTCCACTCCTATCTGTCTCTTACGTAGTTGTAGACACTACAGGCAGTGCTGCATGTGATTTCCATGCATCCTGACACGCCCTACAGCACTTGTTTGCAGTGAATTGTGGTAAAAAAAAAATGGTTCAAATAACTCTGAGCACTATGGGACTTAATATCTGAGGTCATCAGTCCCCTAGACCTTAGAACAACTTAAACCTAACTAACCTAAGGACATCACACACAGCCGGCCAGGGTGGCCGAGCGGTTCTAGTCTGGAACCGCGCGACCGCTACGGTCGCAGGTTCGAATCCTGCCTCGGGCATGGATGTGTGTGATGTCTTTAGGTTAGTTAGGTTTAAGTAGTTCTTAGTTCTAGGGGACTGATGACCTCAGATGTTAAGTCCCATAGTGCTCAGAGCCATTTGAACCATTTGACATCACACACATCCATGCCCGAGGCAGGATTCGAATTGTGGTAAGTTCCTATGGGACCAAACTGCTGAGATCATCGGTCCCTAGGCTTACACACTACCTAATCTAACTTAAACTAACGTACGCTACGGACAAAACACACACCCACGCCCGAGGGAGGATTCGAATCTGCGACAGGGAGCCGCGCTAACCGTTGCAAGGCGCCTTAAGACCGCGCAGCTAGTCGGCGCGGCCCATCTGCACATTGTCGATGGGTTAGATGGTTGGTTGGTTGGTTTGGGGAAGGAGACCAGACAGCGTGGTCATCGGTCTTATCGGATTAGGGAAGGATGGGGAAGGAAGTCGGCCGTGCCCTTTCAGAGGAACCATCCCCGCATTTGCCTGGAGTGATTTAGGGAAATCACGGAAAACCTAAATCAGGATGGCCGGACGCGGGATTGAACCGTCGTCCTTCCGAATGCGAGTCCAGTGTGACGGGTTAGACATGTACTAAATAGAGAAATCTGACAGCTTTCGGTCTGATGAATGGGGAGACCATGCTACAACACCTCCATCGCCCGTGGAACATTGAGGTGAGGTACTGCCGTACGATCACCTTCTATTTATTTTATTTTATTTTATTTTTGTTGTTGTTGTTGAATGATGCTGACGCCGCTTGACAGTAGTAATTTTTATTTTGTTACACGATCCACATATCACTGGTATGAAATGTAGTGTACAAACCACAGTCGTTGTCTTTCTTCACAGGTAACTTTCTCCCATAGCGCTGCTAATTCATCGCGCAGAACTCGCTGACGCATAGTACCTGTTAATCTGTTTGGCAGAGTGTATGGGCCTATGAGTCTGTCACTGACAGTTCCTGCTTGTGCATCGAAACTCAAGTAATCCTGGTGGCTCGCCTCTATGATTGCACGAGGATTTGCATCTGCCTGCAGGTGACTACTGTGCTAATTTACTATGCCAATTCTAGTGAATCCTGCCTACACCACTGAATACTACACATTACTCACCACAATTAAAACGGCCCACGTCTTAACAGGTACTGGTTTCCCTACGTAGAATTATAGGAACTTTTCTTCTAGTTGCTGAAGGAATGTGTGACATTTCTTTTTCTAGTTCCTGAAGGAATATGTGACATTTCCTTAAACCACTGTACATATCACAACAGAGCAGATATTGGGTGCTACACGCGTAATCCAACTTGACACACGGCGCGAGGGATGCTGGGAGCGCTGCATAAGGCGCAGTCGCTCCCATTACTTCCTGCGCGGAATGTCAAATTAGACTGCGCTTGTAGTGCAGTATACTAGATGACAATTCTGACGAGTGTCGTTGTGTTCAAAATTCATATGTGTCGGTATTGAGATAGACAGTTGGGAAGCAAGCAGATAACGCAATGTCTGATAGCGTCCAGCATGTGCTGTGTAACTGCAAATTCATTGTGATACACGTGGCAACTGGAATGAACCAAATGAGTTTATTAAGTCAAAAACTGCTGTTAAATGAGTGAGCTGAATCAACTCGGGAACAGAAAGAAAATGAAATATCACTATACCCGAAATATTCGTCGTGAATGAAATGTCACTTACATCGATGTTAGTTTTATATAAACATCTGTTCTTCTACTCAGTAGTCGAGTATGTAGCGTTTATGGATCGAATTTCCTTAACAAATGTATGAAGAATACTTTGAAATTAACAGATAGTCAGAGCACGCCATGTTATTTATCTGTCGTGCTTTCTTTCTGAAAGTCGATTTTATTGTCCAGTTCATATTCTAGGTGCTGAAAGCATGTAGTCAGAAAGCTACAGACTGATTAAAAGTGACAAGTGTGCATACAATGGTCTATATTCTTTTTGAATAGTATAACAGCAATATTTCTATGGGCAGAGCAAATTTCATTACTTCAAAACCGCCTATTGTTGGTTTAAAATGTACTTTTTTGTAGAAAGTTCCTTTCCTGTCAAACTTTTGTAGGGTTTATCATTGTCACTCATGGTTTACAAAGTTGCTACCAGAAGTGTAATGATTGGATTCTTTGGGTTCCATTATTCCGCGCCAGCCTCTAAAATGATCAGTATTTTAATTTTCTTATAATTTGGCAGAAGGAAGGAAGATTAGGATTAAATGGACAGTCAATGACAAAATCAATAGAGATAGTGGAGCACACACGCTCCTTTTCAAAGGAACCGTTATGGTACTTACCTTAAGCGATCTAGGGAAATCTTGACAATCCTAAATCTGGATGATTGGATATCGGTCATCCCAAATATGAGTCTAGATAATTTGTTAAAGTCTTAGGGAATGGCATTTTTTGTTTTCTGCAAGAGTTGGCCTCCCTTAGTAACACCTACACCCATCCATTAGTTCATAGATACATAAGTTTACTTTACTGCGCATAAATTATGTACAGCCGGCGTCGTTTGCTTACCTGCTTTCCTTTCGGTTAAGGGTCAAATAATGACTGCAAATGTAGGTCGTTTTTATAGTTGTTTTTCGTTTAATGAGCCCGGATCAGCAGTGTACTTTATTCTATAGCGTATAACATAACGTAATCAAAAAATTTCCCGTAATAGCTTACATGACCCCTCACAGTTCTCTATTAGAAAGGAACAGTTCAGGGACCAATAGGCAGATTCTCGGAACCACGGCATCTGCACTTTTACTGAGCTGAGAAATTTCAGGCGGTCAAGTTCACGAAGACACACTTAACCGCTTTGCCGTGTGGTAAGCGGTTTCATCCGGTTGCAACGGCTTCAAGTGTACCACTTACCCGCTGCCAAGCTTTAGATGACTTTTCTTCTGCAAGGAGTCGGCAACTCGGCATTGAGAAGTCTGTCGCGGTCAACGATATGCTGCAAGAAGACCGTTCTATCTGAAACTTGAACACGATCCTAGCGTTGTTTGAATGCCACTGCATGAAGGTACCACGTAGCCAATGTTACGTCACGGTGGGCAATATGGCTTTACCAAAGACCTTCAAATGTCTTTTTACAGAGATCAGAATGTGAAAAGAAATTTCCAGCATTGTGTAGAAATTCTGCTTTTCTCCCGCTTCCGAACAAATTCAGCTTACCCATTGGCCCCAAGGTTTTTGGCATCTAATTCAGTGCAGTACCAGTTTATTTTTAGTTATTCTGATTTCTCGTAAAGCAGCTGCTACGAAGTGAAGACAGTCAACTCATAAATGGAGAACGATGTGTAATCTGTCGTGGAATTGTGCAACATGTGTGGAGTCCTTCTTGTGGACTGTTTGTACAACATGTACTACATACGAGAGAGGCATCCAAACTGAATCAGTGCTCGTCTCAGAAGATGGAGGTGTATTGACTTCCTAACAATCAAGTAGCATCCTCTCAGTAGGAAATATTGTCCTATAGTCATTACAGGATATTAAATGGCGCGTTTAAAAAACAAGGCTTGCAAAACGAGAGCCCGACGTTTCTGCTTATGCTTTGTTACAGGTGGAAAGCAGACTCGTAGACTGGTTGCAAGGCTTGTCGTGTGTTCGTTTCAAGAGCGAGGCTGCGACACGCGAACACCAGAGTAGTTACTAGCTGGACTGCTGGGAGACTACCGACTTCCGTCTGCTGTTATCCTGCCGGGGAAGTACGGTGACCCAGAACCTATACAAATCCTGGAAACATTCTGCATCATCTAATGAAACGACATTCGTAAAGGAAATTCTTGGATACACACACAACAAAAAGGTTACTTTGTGATTCTCGTTTCATATGTCAGAGGAAAATAAAATAAAGATGATGAGGTAAGGAAGGGAAGGAGAAGGACATCGTTTTGTTCACGTCATAGTGATAAATTATTACCAATGTAGAAGAAACTGAAAAAAATTTTTTGGCTGTTATTAAGGGCATCGCTTCCTTCAACGTCGATACAGCCCCACCGCTCCTGTATCGCCATTCGGCATCTAGCGTAGGGGACCTGGTATTTATTTCACTTTTCTCTGTTCATTATCCTCTAGAGACACAGCGCATTCAGTAAACGATTTCATGTATGCCACCATATTGGTTATAACGATTCTCGTTTCGTCTTAGTGGTCCTTGTATCACATGTATGTAGAGACTGGTCCTGAGTTTCTAAATATAATTCTTAGAATGGAAGTTTGGCAAGGCGCACTTGTTCCTGTATGGACTTTCTGATGTCTCCAAGTATATTAAAGATATTTGAAAATTCGTTCTGCAGCCGAAACTATGACTCACGAATCAGGCTGATCTGCTTGTAAACTATTCGTCTCGAGTCTTTAGGGCTTCATTAGGCTGATAGACTGATTTGTAATATCCTTCAGGTCCTCAGTGGAAAATTTATGAACAACATCTCTCGCAGATAAATAGTCAGCTTTCCAGAATCTTCTGAAATAGATGTTGAAGCTTCGGAGCTACGCGTTTCCTGCATTTTCTTGAAGTGAAGACCCATAGATAGTTTTTATGGAAATATTTTGTTTTGTATTCAAATAATAACGGCTGTCTCCGAGTTTTTGTGTTCCTCGTGTTGGGTTTATCATGTTCAACAGAAAGGAAGTTAGGGTTTAACTCACCATCGAGAAAAAGTTCAGTATGGACGGAACACAAGGTCGGATGTAGGATGGGGCGAGAAAGCAACTGTGACATTTTCAAAAGAACTGTGTTATTTGGGAAAATCACGGAAAACTTACATCTGAATAGCCACATGTACAGTTGAACTTCATTGTTTCCAGATGTTTCACCTCTTTCTGGTGTTGTACTGAGGGTTACCTGCCACCCGCGTTCTTGGATTTCACAAGAATTTTGTTGCGGCTCTACCTCTCTAAGAACGACGCCGCCTGTACATAATAGCGAAGAGCTACCGAAAAAGTCATTTATGAATATTGTGACTCTACACGGGACCAGAACAGTTAGCTGATGTACGGCTGACCTAACAATTCCCCCCCTCCCCTTACCCCCCACCCCCAAGTAGATTTCTCTTTCAGATCTACGTAGCAGGTTTTGCCACTCTAGAAATCCTCGCACCAATGACAGACGGTCTGAATTAAACGAAATTTGATTGGAACTGAGCAGTTACAATTTCGGAGCATGCGAACTTACTTCAAACGCAACGTCTTTACAATTTTCTCAGAGCATAACGTTCGATTTTGTATTCCCCACAATATATCACTGGATCAGAATCAAGTGACACCGAAATCGCAGTTAAATGTGTTTTGCGTCTGTATTTTAGGGTTCTACAGTCACCCACACAATTTTAACGTGCATATCTCTTTTATGCGTAATATTCTCGGTGCATTCGCGGAACGAACGGTACTCAAGCGTGGGCTTGGCAGATGCTACTTTTTTTTCTTTTGTTACTGACACATCGTGGGACTGTGAAAATGAAATCGCAGAGTACCCTAGAGAACTTTATGAACTGTTACGGAAGAAGTTTCATGTGTTACTTCTTACCGTCCTTTACGGCCTGAAGATCGTGACTGAACCAGAACACAACTGGGTTACGGCTGCCTTCAACATGTTTAAAGGGCTGGCGCTCTTTCTTAGTGCGATATTGCTAAAATATACACAAATATTATTTTTGATAACGGATTAAGGAGAAAAGAAAAGGATATCTTTTACTTTCTACATTATTCCACTGAATTTCTCGGATCAGTTCAGAGATACACTTGGCAAACTGGAAACTCCTCTGAGATCACTGTTCAGTAAAAAGTGAACAGTCGTGTGAGGTTCAAATGGCTCTGAGCACTATGTGACTTAACATCTGAGGTCATCAGTGCCCTAGACTTAGAACTACTTAAACCTAACTAAAGGACATCACACACATCCGAGGCAGGAATCGAACCTGCGGCCGTAGCAGCAGCGCGGTTCCGGACTGAAGCGCCTAGAACCGTTCGGCCACAGCGGCCGGAGTCGTGTAAGGATGAACCCAGGAATGGCGCCACTTTTTCATAATAAATAACGTTATTAACAGTGGCTGAGTGTTGTAAGAATTAACCTGTAAAGCAAGACTACCCGATAGGATCTGAATCGTCAACTGATTGGCGTGATCAGGATGAGAATTCAGATGTCCAAGTTGGATTTTAAAAGATGGAGATGGTTTTGTGATTGCTTGTCGAGTAACTTACTGTGCAACAATGCATAAACTGTTGTGAATGGACTTGTGAGCTAGGCACAGCCTAATTTTAGTATAATTGTACAGGGTGGGGGAAATAAAACTGTCCATTAAATATTAATAATACTGGCGCAGAACGGACCCTTTTTGATGTACTGGTGGACTGGCCATAGCAGAAATTGATAGAAACCTTGATTTCGATGCACCGGTCTGCGCATCTCCCGCTCGCTCTGCCGAGAGTACTTCGCTGTGTCATTACGCTTGAGTGAATGAGAGGAGCAAATGTGCTTAGTGACAAGTTGAATGCAACAGAAAATTGTGCCAGCGAGAAAACAGCGTGTGTTCATCGTCGAATATCATGCGAAGCACAATTCGCGGAAAACGTGTGCAGAACGCCAGAGCTTGAGACTGGAATCCTTTTAAAAAAACCTCTAGCACAGTGTACAACCCAAAAGTTAGTGGTAAAATGGTGACCATTTCCAGTGTCTTCTTTTATGTTCATTAAAAAGAATCAACCGCGTCATTCTTATTGCAAATATTTTCCGGACCAATTAAATTTTGACCACCCTGTATATCTCACATACGGAAGGTGGGTCAAGATTAAGAGAGATCAGGGCGTGACCTGAAGCATGTAGACAGTAATTTTCTCCTCGTTTGGTAGTCGTTTGGAATAGACGAGAAACCCGTCAATATGACTCAACACCACCATGTACTGTTCAGTAACTTGCGGAGTATAAAACGTGATTCAGCTACCCCTACCGATGAGCGTTACGCAACCTGCAACACCTTCATATACCATGTGCAAGATTTTCATGTTCTCTCACTTGCTGCATACAAACTGTTATTCCTACAGAAAAATGACGGGACCTTTTTTTTTTTAGGAAATATAATGTAATTAAATTTCGTACTGGGATACGTTCTAAATAGGCTGTTTAGGTTTTTATGTTGGTAACATCACGTAGCGCTCTGTATGAAAATCACTGGCTGTGCTGTGTGCAGTCTGTGGCTGGTTGGCACTGTTGGAATATTCGCTATTGTAGTGTTGGGCAGCTGGATGTGAACAGCGCGTAGCGTTGCGCAGTTGGAGGTGAGCCGCCAGCTGTGGTGGATGTGGGGGAGAGATGACATAATTTTGAGAGCGGACGATCTGGACGTGTGTCTATCAGAAGGAGTAAATTTGTAATACTGGATATCATCATCATCATCATATATATATGATGACTTTTGAACATTATTAAGGTAACTAAGTGCCTAGAATCCTTTATTTAGCTGGCAGTATTGGCGCATGCTGTATTGCAGTAGTTCGAGTAACGAAGATTTTTGTAAGTGATTCATGAAAGGTATAGGTTAATGTTAGTCAGGGCCATTCTTTTGTAGGGATTATTGAAACTCAGACCGCATTGCGCTAAAAATATTGTGTGTCAGTTTAGTGATGATCAGAATAAGTAAAGAGAGAAATGTCTGAGTACGTTCGGTTTTGCTCAGCTGTTTGAAAATCAAATAACGTAAGGAGTTTACCAGCACAGTAATTCATAAATTTTTCTAAGGGGAGGTTTCAACTTTTCCGCTAGAGGCCTTAGTTTTGGAATTATTCTAGAAAGGCGTGCAAAAGTGACTTTAGAACGCGTTTGTCTTCAATAACTCGAAAGCCGTGGCCTCCAGCGAAAACGTATACCTGTACAAAATTTAACTACATTAAATTTCCTACAAAAAGCTCCTATTCATTTTTTCCTTAGAGCTAATAGTTTGCACGTAGCGAGCGAGGGAGTATGAAAATCTCGTGCTCGTTTTTGAAGGTGTTGGGGGTTGCATAAAACCCTCGGTAGAGGCAGCGGAATCACCTTATATATCTGGATGTAAATGAATCAGGAGGATGAGGTTGCTCTTTATCACCTTGTTCTCGTTTATTGCAATCCAACTTCATGAGGTTACATGTGCAGCGTAGCAGATAGGCTGGAAGACGACGGTGTGGTTGCACTTGTGGAACAGAGGCCTAGATGAGCTTCAGAATGACCCATAGGAACAGCAGTGGGTCGTTTGGCCAGCGACGCGCGGAAGGCGCGAGGCGACTCGGCCGTGAAATGTGAATGGCGAGCTGTGCGGTTACGTGAGCACTGTCGTTGCCAAGGGCGCCAGCTGCCGAAGGGCGCACTGCCCGGCGCCGAACCGACGTTCCAGTCGCCAGTTGGCGCAAGCCGGCCACCGCCAATATGCAAGGCAGCATGACTGCGGAGGAAACAGCCCTGGTACTCCTAGTGTGCCATAGCCAGGTGATTCGGCACATACCCCCTTCCTCCTCCCCAAACTGCCGATACTTCTGTTGTGTTGGCAGAAGAGCCAACACCGTGTTACTAGAGGAGGCCGAAATGCACGCGTTTTAGCTCACGCAGGCTGGCGTGAGGAGGGAAGAACTATACTGACGTGAGGTCTGGAACATGATAAGGAATTAGAATTCAGAAAGAGGACGTAACTAGTTTGATACTTAAGTTTAATCCATTAATGATGAACGTCGCTCTTGACGGTACATGATTCACAATATTATCTGTTCAGAATACATTCTGGAACTAACTGAATATGGCGCCTTGCTAGGTCGTAGCAAATGACGTAGCTGAAGGCTATACTAGACTGTCGTCTCGGCAAATGAGAGCGTATGTAGACAGTGAACCATCGCTAGCAAAGTAGGCTGTATAACTGGGGCGAGTGCTAGGGAGTATCTCTAGACTAGACATGCCGTGTGGCGGCGCTCGGTCTGGAATCACTGATAGTGACGACACGCGGGTCCGACGTATACTAACGGACCACGGCCGTTTTAAAGGCTATCACCTAGCAATTGTGACACCACAACTTCAACAGGTGCACGCCCTGTCATTCTCATGTGTTGGTCATGAGGAAGCTTGATGGTACGAGAGGCCATGCCTTTTATAGGAAACCAACCCACATTAAATTGTTATCTTCAGGTTGATACCTGTCACCGTCCAGCTCGGCGTGAAGGGATGGCTCTGAGCACTATGGGACTCAACATCTTAGGTCATAAGTCCCCTAGAACTTAGAACTACTTAAATCTAACTAACCTAAGGACATCACACACACCCATGCCCGAGGCAGGATTCGAACCTGCGACCGTAGCAGTCCCGCGGTTCCGGACTGCAGCGCCAGAACCGCTAGACCACCGCGGCCGGCGGCGTGAAGGGATACTTCATACGTTGGTTCATGGGGCCAACGCCGTTTCAGACCGTGGAAGTTTGCCAGCTGTGTTGACCCACCTCGAAGTCACCTTTCGTGGCAATGCTTATAGAGAAACACTAACAAGACGGGCGTAACGCTAACGACCAACTGTGAATTTGTTGAGTCACGAAAATAACGAGATGGCATCACATTCGCCAGCCGTTTTAATCCAAGCAGTTAGCGCTTCCAACAAAACCGATCGTATCTCAGGAAAATTTATCTCGATTTGTGTAAGTAGGGCGTCCGTCACATCCCTTATACCTGTGACATATCATACATTGGTCAGACCATCAAGACTGGGAAGACCAATGTACTGAACATAAGCGTCGCACACACTTACGACAGTCGAGCGGATGTCCTATTGCAGAATGTCGCCTTGGCACCAGTCGTCCTACGAAATATAACTAGCTGGCATACATTTCCAGCTATTGGGGTTGTGTGGATAAAGAAGCAGCTGAGACTGAATTAGCAAACAGATTGTTTGCTTAATTCTGCTTGCAGTCCTGCACTGTCTAGTCAAACAAAAAGGGACAAAAGTTAATGCTACTTCACCTGTTGGTAATTAATATTCACTATAACGTTGGTCATCTTTGGTTGTGTGGAGGAGCCTGTGCTTACGGTACGTGGATGTGCGTGTTGTCTTTCGACATACGCCCTCCATACCGAGGTTTTAAATTCTCTTGCATAACCCCATTTAGTAGCGCTTGTGCTTTCAAAATGACAGGGTCTCTACGTGTAGTAATGTTAACGGTTGCCGAAGATGTCACCTGGCTCAATTCCTGTAAGTTGTTTGAACATTTGAAAATTTCAAGTTTCACAGGATGTGAAGCCTCTTCAGCGCCCTTCCCCCCCCCCCCCCCCCTTTCCCGATGCCCAGGCAGTTTAATGGAAATAATAGACTGATGCCCTGCAGGAGTATCCATTTTAGTAAATTTCGCTCTATTCTGGTCAATAGGTCTCTATGGACGTCACTGTCATCAGGTAAACCGCCTACAACGCTCGGAGGAGGAAGCTCAGAGACCTGAAAGGGAAGAAAGGAAAATTACAGTTAAACGTTTGACGACTTCGAAGTAATTAGAAATGGGTTACCAATTCACTTGGAGAAGCTGAGGAAAAAACAGCCATGGCTTCTTAAATGAAATATCTGGCAGCTACAATGAATTGCAGTCTATGAAGTTTCGGGATTACAGCGGGATGATGTCGTCATCTTCCCACGATACTTCGGCTGACAACCATTGAGCTATCGTCAGGCTAGTGCTTCACACTGGTTGGAGGAGGAAATTGGTGTTTAACGTCCCGTCGACAACGAGGTCATTAGAGACGGAGCACAAGCTCGGATTAGGTAGGGATGGAGAAGGAAAGCGATCGTGTCCTTTCGGAGGAACCATCCAGGAGCTTGCCTTAAGTGATTTAGGGAAATCACGGAAAACCTAAATCAAGATGGCCGGATGCGGGTTTGAACCGTCGTCTTCCCGAATGCGAGTCCATTGTGCTAACTTCTGCGCGATCCCTCTCAGTTTCCACACTGGAGATTGCTAGTGCGCGTAGCATAGATTACCGCTTCATGAGGGGCTTTATCGTGTTCTTAGAGGGCACTAAACGTGACAGAGGACACCCATGCAGTGGTAACCTATGCGCATGCGACTCTGCGCCAGAATTTTTTTTATAAACTTGGCGAACCAGCAATCTCCAGTGTGAAACGCTCACCTGAAGATAGCTCAATGCTTGTCGGACAAAGTATGGTGGCAAGATGTTGGCGTCAACCAGCTGCAATCCCGAAAATTCATGGTACACTCGTTACGCCGGGTAAACTTCAGGAATCATACCATGAATTGTTTTATATACACCTGGAAATACTGCGTTGTGATGGCCAGACTGGGGTTTCAACAGGGCTTCTCCCAATAACGCATCCACTGCGCCAACATAATTTGATCCATCAGCCTTAGTCTAAAAAATTTCCAAATGTTTCATTTACGAAGTGGAATAAGTTGATTTAGGCTAAGAACAGAAATATCGAAAAAAACCTGAAACTTTAGCAAAGAAGCCGCCTTGGATCTGTTTAGGGCTATAGAGAGCTTTCCAAAACTTGATTTTGCTTACCTTCATAAACTAAATCCCAACTGACAGAAAACCAAGCATATCGACAGACTCTAGCGTTGTACAGGAAGGGAAACCAGCAACAAGTATAAAAATTCATGGTACCTACTGAGCATTGAGAACTCTGACATTGAGAAGGTTGTACATCGTTTCTCTGATGCAATTGATGAAATAATTTCGTATTATCAGGCAAGAAACTGAATCATCTTGAAGCAACGTTTCGGCACGTTTGCTGCTCATCATTTTCAACCAGAAGGTAGCGTGGAGGAAACTTATGAAAAAAATTCAGACGACACTGATAATCACCTGATAGCCCACCTATGAAATACCCCGTGAAACCCTGCATTCTAATGAAGGTAGGAGTTGCTACTCCTGAAGCACAGCTGCATGTGTGTATGATAGACTACCAACAACCTTGCTGGAGTGTGAAAAGTGTCACCTCACGATAGGAATTAAACAATCGACTTTCTCCTCGCGAATACGAGTCCACAGTCTTACCAACCTCTCTGTTACAATGTTAAGCACTGCGAAATTCAAACTATACTTAATACTCGTGAATATTTGGCACCATCCTTTTATACAGCATGTCGGTACTTGTGAAACTAGATTATCAATGCAAGAAATCAAGGGAGTGGTTAAAAAATGATACAGAACATGAAAAACGCAAAATTTTTCGAGGATTTCTTGCAGCGTATCTGGAACAACCAATAGCAACGAACACAATTCAGTCGCAGTCAGATATGTTATTAGAGTACTCTTTCTCGATATCGTACGATGTAAAGTAATCCATTCGGCAAGCTGACGTAGGTATGCATCAATTACAGACTCGCAGAAAGTGTTTGCAGAATGCGCAAACCGATAAAATTGAACTAATTTCCATTTTACATAGGCAGTTTCCTGTGAGCATAAGCTGTGAAGTACCAATATCCACAACCATTATGATAAGATTAATATAAGAATGGTCACGAAATGCTGCATCTGTAAGTTTATAAACAAAAGAAAAGACGGCAAAAGTGAAGCGCCTTCGATCACGTAACGCGTGCCCCAGACAGTGAAAGCTGGCCGAAATATTTTCGTTCGCGCTCGCTTATCAGTCAGTGCCAAGGAGATACGGCGCGACCTTAAATCTCCAAATAATCAAAAGAAAGTCACGCGAGACGGAAAAAACTGCCGCAGCTGTCTCCTATAGAATCGCAGCTGTTATTCGGCGTCTGCACCGGGTATCCAACTCATCATGCTCGCGCTAGTTCAATAACTACATCTGAACGCCATATGTTTTGCTGTAACGCTGTATGTAGCTCATTTCCTTCTAATTTTTACTTCAACTTCAGCATACTCAGAATATTGTTCTAGTGCGAAAGAACCACCTCTACGTTTTCGGTGTTTGTCGAACATTCGAGACGAAATACTTAAATCTAATAAACACTCGATTCACTGCGGCCCTGACAGATTTGAATACGTCATGAGAAACTGATTTGTTTCCCTAGAAGTCTACTCTTAGTTGTCACTGGCTACCAACCATAAAAAAATGGAAAGGAAGAAGAAACTTTGTAGTAAGCCAAACTGCTTGTTGCTTGAGACGACTTACTGACTTAGTGGCATTCCTTTCGGAAATACTTTGTAGACATGTATTTTAATATTACGGCAGGGAGAGCCGTGACGGATTAACACCCATATTGACAATTTAGATCACCCTGCGATAAATATAACAAGTGCGTTCTTTCCTCTATTTTTCACAACTTGGAAAAGTTCAGAGGAGCAGTATAATGATTATGTAAAACACAAACTGACATTATGGACAGTTTCGTTCTCTTGCACAAATCCGCAGTGCGACCTGTATATCTGTAATTAGTTCACACTTTCTCGTATATTTGAATTTTAACTGTTGTATTCCTGTTGTCAAGGAATATCTTCATAAGTTTACCTCTTCTCGTAACTACTATAATTGTTGTAATGTCACTACATATCTATGGAGCAGCGTATTTTCAATAATGTCACTACATAGCTATAGAGCAGCGTATTTTCAGGGCACTTTTATTTTGAAGAAAAGGTCGCGGTGGAAATCATGTAAAAATTAGACACATATAAAAAAAAACTAGTTAGATACACGACTGTGGGACCGAATATTTACGCCTTGCTGCGCGTAATTAGGAAAAATACACAGTAAATCTGGATTTAAGAATTCGGCAGCGAAATTTGTCGTTGTGTACGGCTTCGTTACGATATTTACAAAACCACAGACACTTTATGGTATAGTCAACTTTTTTTTTCAAAAATAATTTTGGTACGATTCGTTTTTTCCATTTTCGTGATGGGCGTATGTTATAAATCCAGTAATCTGTGCGAAATGTTGGGCTTCAAACGCTTGCGTATCATGCAGAGTAGATGTAATAATACACGGGCACTTGGGGTAGCATATGGGCACTTGAAAATGTTTGCATTTACGAAACACACGTCTTATCAGGTACTGATGACGTATGGGTACCTGAAGATGATACACGATGCCGATACCGCATTTTCATAGTAACTTAGCAAAGGAGAATCGTGTGTAGTTTTGCAAATATATACAGCGAAATAACATAACCACTTTTATAATGCTGCGAGCACGGAGTAACTATAAAACGAAATGGATTACGTCGATGTAGACATGCAGTAGCTAAATGCATCGCAAGTGAAAACATTCCGCGCAGTGCCAGATTTTTTTGACTAGCGGCACGGCACTGGGCAGGGGTGTTACGTGGCGCGTCACTTTTGCCGTCAGCGGCCGATGCGATGCGAGCGGAACGGGGTTAAGGCCACGGGCGCTGACAGGTGGCGACGGCGGCGAAAGTGCGTCGCGACTCACCTAGGTCCGGGATCGAGCTCGACGGCTCTTCGTGGCCGCCCTTATCGCGGTGCGACGCCTTGTGGTGGTGCGACGACGACGCCGGCACCGGGGGCGGCGGTGGAGGCGGAGGTGGCGGGCGCATCGCGGAGGCGGGCGTGATGACCACGGAGGCGGGCAACGGGGGCGGCGGGGGCTGGACGACGACGGGGGCGGCGGCGGGCGGGGAGCACGTGGACGACGACACGACGGGCGAGGCGCCGCGGAAGTCTGGCGGCGCTCCGGTAGCGGCACACAACATGCTGCTGCTGCTGTCGCATGCGACCTTCGCACGGATGTGAGGCGGGCGGCCGGCGCGGCGGGCAGGCGGCCACTGGCGTGACCCGGGCGCGCGCGCCGCCGCCGCTCGGCAACTTCCGGCGGCGCTCGGGCGCGCTCGGCGCGCCGCTGGCCTTGTCCTTGAACGCGGCTCCTGAACCCGCGGGCCGGCCTGACAGTGAGCCGAGTGTAGCGGGGGCGGCGGCGGCGGTGGGGGCGCCGCGATCGATGGCGGCGGCAGCGGCGGCCACACAAACAGCGCCGCCTCTGTTTACCAGCCTCGCACAACTGTACCGCCGCCGTTGCGTAAGCGCGCTGCAGCTAGGAAAGTGCTCACTGACTCACCGGCCGTTAGGGAAAGTGAGCCGCGTGCCCGGGTTCGCTCCCTCGGCTCGTATGTCGGTCACCACTGCTTTCGATGCGCGAGAGTTGTTCTTTCGAAGGCGCCAATAGAATAGGGGTGACTCGGAAATTTTTTATTTTCTTGTAGGGGGGTAGGACGTAAAACGGGCCGACTTGGAGCAGGGGAGGCACCACAGACATTTTAATTTCCACTGTCTATAATTTTACAAATAAATTCATAAAACTTTAACAGCACGACCAGGAAGGATTCAGGATTCATACTCATAGCAGTGGAAGCTCAAAAACGTAACAAAACACATTTTTTTACATGTGAAATTTCATCATTTTTTCACTTACTACTGACTGCATTTGTTGCTGTAGGTACTCTTTTCTTCCTAAGTAAGAGAGATTCTTCGATGACTTTTGCACAGCATACAAACCATAGTTACAGGTGTACGAAACTTTAGAAGTTATTTAATTAATGAAAAAATGAATGAACTGTTACATTTTAAACTAAATGTTTAACAAAAAATTCAAGTTTTATAGTTAATTATCTCAATTTTTTCCACAGTTTCTTAATAGATTTGGAAAATTCTAGAGTTTCATACACCTGTAACTACTGTTTGTATACTATGAAAAATTCATCGAAGAATCTCTCTTACTTAGGAAGAAAAGTGTACCTATAGCGACAAATGCAGCCAGTAAGAGGTGAAAAAAATGATGAAATTTCACATGTAAAAAAAAGGTATTTTGCTACATTTTTGAACTTCCACTGCGATGAGTGTGAGTCCTCAATCCTTCTTGGTCATGGTGACAAAGTTTTATGAATTTATTTGTAAAAGTATAGACAGTAGAAATTAAAATGTCCTGTGGTGACTCGCCTGCTCCAAGTCGGCCTGTTTGACACCCTACCCACCTTAAACGTCTCTGAAGCATCAGATTAGAAATTAGGAAAATGGAATTTGAAATGTTCTCTACTTATGACGAGAGTCTTCGTGTCACAAACACAAGATTACAAATTAGAAGAAACAAAAGGAAATACAGAAAATGGGAACACAAATGTTGTATACTTCGCGGAAATTACCGTGGAAGATTTTTTTGCTGAAGCAGATCTTCTCAAATGGGTATATCTAGTACTGTCCAACCAGTGCAGATATATAATCAGGTGAAAGCAACTCAACGTGTATTCCTGTTCTGACTGTCCGACTCGTGTCAGCAACTCCAAATGCAACTGAGGCTGCCATTTCTGGCCTAATTTAGTCTAACCAATACACATTCAAATCGAATAAAGGTTTGATGCATCTCTCCAAGCTGGCCTATCTTCTTTTACCTTCCACCCCCTGTGCCTCCCGCACGCACACATTTCTATCACCAAATTAAGCATTCCTTAATGCCTCAAAATGTTTTCCATCACCGACCCCTCCTTTTAGTCAAGCTGTGCCATAAATTTCTTTTATCCCAGATTCAATTTAAAACTTTATCATTTCTTACCCGAATACCCAACTAATCTTCAGCATTCTTAGCATCCTTCTGTAACACCACGTTTCAAAGGATCTGTTGTCTTCTAGTCTGTACTGTTTAATTCACATATCACTTCCGTAGAAGGCTACACGTCAGATAGATCAAATGGTTCAAATGGCTCTGAGCACTATGGGACTTAACATCTATGGTCATCAGTCCCCTAGAACTTAGAACTACTTAAACCTAACTAACCTGAGGACATCACACAACACCTAGTCATCACGAGGCAGAGAAAATCCCTGACCCCGCCGGGAATCGAACCCAGGAACCCGGGCGTGGGAAGCGAGAACGCTACCGCACGACCACGAGCTGCGGACCAGATAGATCAAAAAAAGAATTCGTAACACTTAAATTCTTATTAGATGTAAAAATACATATATTTCTCCGGACCATTTTTCTTGCTATTTTTTTTGCGTTTTATATTAGCTCTAATTTGGTTGTCATCAATTATTTTTCTGTCCGAATACCAAAAGGCAGTTTCCTCAGTGCCGACAGATTTAATTGTACTGCTCTCCATTATACTGGTTTTACTTTATAATTTATGATATGTAATTCGTTTTTTAAGTGTCATAAGCGTCGAACATTTCTGTTCTCTTAATTTGTGCTGCCTTTTACTATTTTTAATTTCTAATCTGATGTCTGACTCCACGGACGAAAAAAAAAAAAAAAAGAAGAGATGAAACTTCAGTGGAAACACGATTCCACTAGCGCCTTCGAAGGAGTACACTTTTGCCATAAGACCAGAACATTTCTGTTCCCAAGATTTCTACTTTGTTTTGCTTTTTCTTGTTTGTAGTATATGCTTCTGGCACGAAAAAATTTTTTTTTTAATTTTCCCGTACCAATACAATTGTCATGAATAAAAAAAATACTTAAAAAAAGTTACGAAGCATCACGATTGTACTGGAGGCTTCGTAAGAGTAGTCTCTCGCCGTAAGTGTAAAATGTTGCATTCACCGTTAAGAAAATATTCCAGGCTGTTATGCCGTGACCGAAGGGATTTCACTTCAAATGCGTTCTGAAATGAAATCCCTTAGACCACGGCATAATAGCCCGGAATATTTCATTAATTGTGACAGTTCCAGCCGTGCTAGTTTACATTTTACAAAATGTTGTATTCCCGTAACTTTTACTTCGTTCTCTAGAACTCTGAATTTTCGTGATAGCCTGGGACTCTTCTGATAGCTTCATCCAGTGATTGACTTTTGCAGCTGAGCACATCTCCTTTTTTAGGCCGAGTTTGGTGCTTGTTGTGGCCGCTTTCCCTGAGGACGCTATTTCTAGACTTCTCAGTCAGTAGGCAGTTGGGTTGCGTGCAATTATTGGTGGAACGATTCAGACCTAGTGGCAGATCCCATCTATGAGAACTGGATTCAGGCGGCCGGTGATCAGTCTTCACGTTTTTCCGAGTGCGACATCAACTCGCGTAGGCTCAACAGATTAGTATCAGACGTAAGAGGCATATTCGCCAGTCGAATAGAAAACTGCCATTGCTGTTGTTTTTAGTACTTGTTATTTAGCACCGCTCTTTGAGCCCTTAAATTTACGGGAGACATTGTTAATGCCATTGATTTATACTGTGGAAGTAAATAAGCTAGATTAAGGCTACGTCTACTATTGACAACGGGGTCATTTAAGAGAGAGCGCAAACCCACATGGACTAGGGTGCGGAAGAAAAAGCATGTTAGAATTTGATTAAGAGATTTAGGAATACTACATGCGACGTTTATACATCCCAGGTCGAACGCAAACTCTGTATGCATGATCATAGACGAATAAATCTAGTAAAAAGCAAAGGTACATAACACAAAATTTTTGTTTGAAACGGCACAATCTTCTGTTTGACCCAACGAGATTCCAAATTCGCGAAATGAAAACGTCTTTATAACTGTTCCAATACAAGTTAGAGACGTGAAAAATTATGCCTTCAAGCAGTGTGTCATGTGCTATGCGTATACTAATAATGGACTGTAAGTTGCTTCCTTCCACCCACATCTCGTGCTCTTACGCCATCTAGCAGAAGATAGATGAAGTAAGGTCGGATTGGAGTTTCAGTCAAACTGACGATTAGTCGTACTTTAGCACTGGAACCAGAGGTATGTGTAGTTGATATGCACTGTTTCTGAGCTTAGTAAACTCTTTTTATTAGAAATAAAGTTGTAGTTCAAAAGTTATAACTAACAAGAGATAGAAACGTAAAACTTAAAGGAAGAAAAATAGAGCAGCTAAGATACAGCACTTGAAAACCTGAACGTGGTTTCAACTCGGTAGTGTTATATATAGTCATGGTTCGGTTGGAGGTGGTATGCTGTTGTCTTCCTCCGACATTTGTGTTGACTTACTCAGCCAATTATAGACAGGTCATGGAAAGAATGTTATGGGGCCATTTATCGGAACAGACACCCACCGTATGCAGACTCACAATCCTCAAATTAGAGACCCACCCTCGACCTGAGTAACTAATTGATTTTGAATATATGAGTGATCATTACTTACAGTGGTACAGAATTGGATTTGCATGCTACTGGGATTTAGGAAAATGCTTTGGAACCAAACTGGACGACACACTCAGTGACTCGAATGCTGGGACATCAAGAAGCCGCGTTGCAGTACTTCAGATAAGGGTTGACGATGGGTGGCTGCCACACAATGGTCTAGGGCCTACAGGACCACCTCTGGGGCCCTTTGGTGCCGCCAGGAGAGTATTTCATACACAAAGAAGTTCTTGGAGTGACCAATTGCGAAAACATTTTATGGAATGAAGTGATGAAGAAGTCTAGCGAAAGGCGCTATTGTCTGCTGACTGCTAAATATACATTTGACAGCACAAAAAGTGGGCCACCCCTGAATTACAATGTGTAGGTCACACATGACTGTATGCAACCAACATAGCATAGTTGTGTTGCAGGTCCTCTAAACCCCCTGCAGTATAATCGTTTGACTATACACGACAGGTATCACAAGATACTACTAGAGAACACTGTTCCTTGTGGCAGTCAGTCCAGATGTAAACCAATACCATCATACAACAAACATTAGAAAACACATTACCAGAGATGAGACATTCCTAACGCTTGTAAACTGGAGTTCATTACAATAAGGGACACTGCAGAAGTATTGTCACACTCATTAAATGATATGACGAATAGTTGTTCGTGACCCTAATTTGAACACACTGTTAACCAAACAAAGCTTGCGTGTATTATCGTGACCTGACTAGGCATAAAGAGACGTAAAATATCGAAGTATTCGCCAGTGTCAGTTTACAAAGCCGAATGTTCTTACCTGGAAATAAATGGCGATACATTTAGCACTGTATTGCGAACCCCATGAAGCTTATATTGCCCCTGAGGAGTAACCACGAAAGGTATGGAATGAAGTGCAATGCACAATTGTAGTTAAAGCCACCGACTGAAACTGAAGTGATGAGTGTGATTCCGCGAGTTGTGTAGACCTTCTGATCATTCTAACACATACAAACTGTTTAGCAGACAGTCAGAACATTTCTCTTAGATTTGTGGCAGGTAATGCTGACGCCTAGCAGACCACTCAGAAGAGCAAAGCGAAATGCAAAATGATGTTGAAAATATATCATCATCGTACAAAATGTTACAAGTGACCCTCAACAATAAAATGTGAAAGGTTCTCCACTTGATTACTAGGAAGGTTTCGTTGAGCTTCAAGAAATCGATAAGTAAAATAAATTCGAGGATTGTAGATCTAACGAAAGTCCCACGGGTTACAAATGTAAACAACGTAACTGGGAAACGTTACATGTTGTGGCAAAGCCGAAACGAAGGCTGAGTTAGTGACATAACCCTTAGAAGACCCAAGAAGTCTAATATGGAGACTGCCACTCTACTATGGAGACTGCTTGCTAATTCGAGACAGAAAAGTCGGCTGGAGATCATAGGCTTCATGCCTGATGCGTCGCGATTACTAGGCGGACGAGGTCTGTATCAAGTGGCAAGCGCCCGCTGGCTGATTCGCCGAAATTGTTCCTCAAGATTTTCTATTACCGGTTGGTTAGAAAATGAACGAAGCTGTCTCTGATTATCTGCCAGACTGATGCTCTCGGCAGACTAAGAGAATATGGCTTAAATAAGAAAGGAAAAGGATGGATTTGACATCACAGCTTTGCTTTCGACTTGCGTGATCTTGACTACAATACCACAAATAGGTTATTCACAACAGCAGCTCAAGTGCTGCGTACCCCGTTATGACGAAAACATGATGCAAACACATGTGAAATTCAATGGATAGTTGGACTGAGGCTACCTTGTGTGTTCGATTCCCACTGGGGGTACCAGCTTTTAACAGCCAAAAAAATACCCTCTTCACATCCAGTAACGCCAAGTAAAGAACGCAGGACTACTGCGGGTCCTAATCAACACTGAACAAGTCCATTTCTGCTGATTGGAACACCTGTCAGAGGCGGCAGTCGCTGATTGCAGAAACTCTGTATCTAATAAGCTTTCTTACAACAGTAATGTTATTTTAGTTCACAAACCAATCATAATGTAAGAACATAGGACCTTTATTTCTTATTTTAAGTGAGATGTTTAAAATATTACCTCACGATGCCTAACTCCTCCAGGTCTCTACGAATGACACAATCCTAACGACTAGTGAAGCTGTGAAAGAAAATTTGGAAATTTAGTAGCTGACATCTCTTTGTGTGGTTTTAACAACGACGATATGTACGGAGTTGGAGTCCCAGGCAGCACAGAGCTATTCGTTGCGTTACCTCTAGCCAAACGTGTGTGCATCTCCCTACTCGTGAACAAACAGTAAATATTTTATTTTTATTCATATCTAAAAGACAATATTGAAAGGTGCTAGGTTCGAGTTCCTGCTAGCAAAAAATCATTTGCATCTTTATAAAATCAGTGAAAAAAAAGTCTTGATCGCAATGATTATTTTAAAGACCATAAAATCAGCTGAAGTTGACGATGCGTAGAACAGCCAGTTAACCTCAGTCACTGAAAGTGCTGGTGGAGCAGTTTCAGCGACTGAAGTTGTAAGGTGGCAGAATAAATGAAGGTCAGATTCGCACCTTACATGAGAGCTTTATACATTGTAACGGAGAGGTGAATATGACACCTAACTTAATTCGGCAGTAATGAGCAAATTTGCCTAGCAGTATGTAATGCAAAAAGGGATGACACTCAGTCAATGGTAATTAACACATCGTTCATATATAATGTATGTGTGTGAGCAGAAGGTGCGACAAGCAGCGAGAGGAGTTTTAGTTTGGAATTTCAGAGGGGCGAGCAGAGGCAAGGCCATTCTTCACGGAAACCAATTAAAGGGGAGTCCCAGGCAGAAAGTCAACGATCGACCAAGTGACTCAGACAGGGAGAGCGAGTATAACGGCCCATCTGAGGAAGGACAGGAAAGAAAGCTTTTAAAAAAATGTGTTTCGGAATTCCAAAGTGATATGATCAAAACCAGTGACGCATTTTCGATCACGTGTCTAGCGAGTGCTACACATGTGAGAGAGTCAATGTACGCATTTCGGCGTCTGTAACGGCCACAAAACGTCCGATTGGTGAAAACGCGTTAGGAAGAAGAAAAGACCCAAAGTTTCGACGCAGTTCAATGGTAGGGACCTTGCGAATGGTAGAGAGAGTTTCCACTAAATAAGAGGAATGTTCCTATTGGCCGAAAAAATCCGTGACGTGAAGAACGAAAGAACCCAGGTGGGGAAACAGTTCGGCTATGAGTGAGACAGGACGGAGATTTTCGAGGGCTCTTCTCTGAACTGGTGTCAAGTGCAGAATGGAGCACGTAACGCTCTGTACGACGCGTTCACAGCGGCTGATATCCAGATAGAAATTAGCTGTAGCATCTTTCAGCTCCACCTGTTGACAAACGATCCAGCCAATTAGTTAATTGTTCTTGCGAGAACTGGGAGGGCATTATAATATGCACGCTGCTCTAACCACACGTGTGTATATCGCCACATTCTAAGACTAGGGATTTGTACATATTCTCTCACATAACGAGAAACATAGGGAAAGTTTCTGCTGGAAAATTCAGCAAAGGTGTAATTAGTTTTATAAGAATTTCAGCAGAAGACAGCTCATCGCAGCTTAAGGTAAATACCGCGTGCAGAGGCATAAACTTGTTGTTTCACCAGCTTGCGTCCACTGTAAACTCGAGCGACCTTGGGTAATTTTTTTCACAATTTGTCACATAATTAACCATCCACCGTAGACTTGATTGAAATTCTAAAAATAGTACCGAACTTTGAACCGGAATCGGACGAGTTTAGTAGTACAGACCAATATCATAAAGTAAGTGTATGAACAATTTTGTAAAAAAACTTCTACTTAAACTTTAATATTGTCCTGTTTAGAATAATTTAACCTTATGAGAGTTAGTATTTAATATTGTTGTGTTTGGGATTACTTCACTTCTTGATGTTGACGAGGTGTGTTATGTTGACAATTGTTTTTTGTTGTCACATTGAAAACTGTGTAAAAGCGTGTATTTTTGTGCTAATATTGCAACATTAAACATGTCATTTCAACTTACACAGTTGGCTTCAATCCTATAAGTAATAAGTAAAGAATAAGTAAACCACAAAAATATTGCGCCTTACAAAGTCAACTGGCTGTGCTACGCATCGTCAACTTCAGCCGATGCTGCTGTCTAGAAATGGCCTAAGCTTAGGCCGAAACCGGTCACTTTAATAAAATAACCATCGCGATCAAGACTGTACCTTTTGTAGTCATAAGATGCTCCTGTCTTTATTTTGTGAAGTGCAAAATTTTACATTTCTGAACAGTTAAGGCAAGTCGCTAACCTTAACTTTGACTTTTTTTTTCTTTTTTCTTTTTTCAGGCAGTACTTCATTGTACGCACGGTGTTCGGAAATTGCCGCTACAAACTTCTAGGACTTGTAGAGGGGAGTGAGTGCATAATACTAAGAATAAGAATCCATGTCCGGAAACTTCATCCAATAACCTACAGAGTGTCATAGGCGACGGTGACTGATTCCGTGATGATGGTACAAACTTTCAAACTTTGAGGTAAGAGTCCATGGTTCGGAAAGGAAGGAGTCGAAAGTTACAATCGAAAATTATTCCGATACCGCAGACAGTGCAATACATGTATCGATACTCTTGTTGCCAAGAATGTAGGCTTTGCTGCTTTCTGAGGTGGTAGTATGGATCAAAACAAGAAAAAATGTCGAGTAAACACGAGTTCTAAAACGTATACTGATCAGCATTTGTTCATCTTCGCTAGATGAAACACATCTCCTCTATCGAACGAGTGCTCATATCTCTTAAAGGAAAGCATTGGCGAGTCCATGTTTATGAGATAATGTTGCCTATCCTATAATCTTAGCAATAACAATACCGGTACATGTATTCCACTGCCACAGGTATCACGAAGGTTTTCGCTTATAACTTTCGACTCGTTCATTGCCAGTGCAGAGAGCCTTATCTCAGATTGATACATTTATCCCTCTCCATCATCCTAGAAAGTCTGCAACATCATCACGGAGCCACCCTGTGTGTAAATACATTTGCCGGCGCAGCCTACCATAACTTTGACGGTCTGTATCTTTGTTCGATCACGTTCCCGGACAAGGGTTTCTATTCAGAATATTATGTGCTCACTCCGTTCCATAAACTCTAGAATTTTGTAATGGTAATTTCCGAACAATCTGTATGACTGCATTATACGTGAAAAGTTTGACGGTTAATACACTGAAGCTCCAAAGAAACTGCTATAGGCATGCTTGTTCAAATACAAATATATGTAAACAGGCAGAATACGGCGCTGCGGTCGGCAACGTCTATATAAGACAGCAAAAGTCTCGCGCAGTTGTTAGTCGGTAACTCTACTACAATGGCAGGTTATCAAGATTAAAGGCAGTTTGAATGTGATGTTATAGTCAGCGCACGAGAGATGCCATCTCCGAGGTAGTGATGAAACGGTGATTTTCCCGTACGACTATTTCACGAGGGTACCGCGAATGTCAGGAATCCGGTAAAACATCAAATCTCCAACATCACTGCAGCCGGAAAAGATCCTGCTAGAACGGAACCAACAACGACTGAAGAGACTCGTTCAGCGTGACGGAAGTGCAACTTTTCCGCAGATTGCGTCAGATTTCAATGCTGGGCTATTCAAGAAGTGTCAGCGTGCGAGCCATTCAACGAAACATAATTGATCTGGGCTTTCGGAGCCGAAGGCCCACTCGTGTGCCTTTGATGACTACACGATACGAAGTTTTACGCCTCGCCTGGGCCCGTCAACACAGAACTTGGACTGTTGATGTCTGGAAACATGTTGCCTGGTCGGACGAGTCCCGTTTCAAATTGTATCGAGCGGATGGACGTGTACGGGTATGAAGTCAACCTCATGATTCCATGGACCCTGCATGTCAGCAGGGGACGGTTCAAGGTGGTGTAGGCTCTGTAATGGTATGGAGCGTGTGCAATTGGAGTGATACGTGAACCTAATACGTCTAGATACGCCTCTGACAGGTGACACGTACGTAAACATCCTGCCTAATTACCTGCATCCGTTCATGTCCATTTTGCATTCCGACGGGCCTTGGCTTTTCCAGCAGGACAATGCGACTTCCCAGACGTCCAGAACTGCTACACATTGGCTCCAGGTACACTCTTCTGATTTTAAACACTTCCGCTGGCCACCAAAGTCCCTAGACATGAACATTATTGAGCATATCTGGGATGTCTTGCAACGTGCTGTTCAGAAGAGATCTCCATCCCTTCGTGCTCTTACGGATTTATGGACAGCCCTGCAGGATTCTCCAGCACTCTATTCAGACATTATTCGAGTCCATGCCCCGTCATGTTGTGGCACTTCTGCGTGCTCGCAGTGGCCCTACACTATATTAGGCAGGTGTACCAGTTTCTTCAGTGTATTAATGCTGTCTACATTATCATTGCTATTGAATGTGAACCGTAAGGGCTCAAAACATTTCCCTGGGACGCACCTGAAGATTATCTAATCTTCTCGATGCCCTCCATCCAAAATAACATGCTGCGTCTACCTTACCAAGAATTCCTCAATCCAAATTTCGCTTCACATCCCATATGATTGAACTTTCGATAATAACTATAGATGTAGCACTGAATGAAAAGCTTTACGTAAGTCAAGATATAATTAATTTACCAGACTGCGTCGATCCATGGTTCGTAGGATGCCATTTATATGATCAGAGTTTATTATTTATTTGACACTCCAAATTTTATACAAAAATGCAAGTACTAGTCGAAACACAGAAGTCTGCAGTACTCAAAACATACCCCAATCTATCTGTTTACACTAAAGCTGTACTACCACTGACTGACTCGGTGACAAGATAAACTAACAATTACTCTTTTTACCTGTTTATGCATTGCACAAAGAAGCTCACTATTTCTTGTCGAAGAGCGAATCGTTTATGCGCCCATATTTGCCTTAGTATATGACTGATCAGTGTTCATACTTCGTTGCAGTGATACATCATCTACAGGTTTCTACGCGCACTGAATCCTAAAACGAGCATTATCGTAAACGCTAGCCCCTCGCTTCAAGTGTCCGGGTCCGTAAGCAATTAGAACGTCGTCTACATACATCCGCATAATATGCTCATCGCATTTCTCTCACAAACATTAATTTTCCTGTTCGTGTTATGTTACTGATACAAACACACTACTGCTCTAGTAACTTGATTTAATTACCCTGGATATCTGTTTCTCTATTTTGTGTTCTCTTTCACCTGTATCTGCAGTGTTGGCATCCAACTTCTGTGGCAATTAACACAGTGTATTGACAAAGATTGTTATAATAAATGTCCCATTTCTTCCATTGATTTACAGGAGAGCATCAATTACCCTAAAACCGATCAACCGAAACATCGGTTAGCCGGAAGAATCAGGCTGACAATTTCAAATTAGTGCGCGCGGCATGTAGAAGTTCCGCTGATGCTGAGATGGCCAGTTTGGTGGTACATCGCACCCTCTTGCCCCCCTCCCCCTCCCCTCTCCGCGCGCATATCAATCCGATCCGCTTCACCATACCTATTCTTTGCTGACGTCTGAACCTTAGCCTGTGACAGATTGTGTTGTGCTGCTCGCAATGGCGACTAAATGGAAACGCCATTTTCAAACGCAATTTTCTTAGTGTTTTCTTAAAATAACGGACGTGTTCATGAGAGGTGCTAGTGGATGACGCTTAGCTTTAGACTTTTGAAGTGTACATGCAACAACGTCCGATATTAACAAGGACATTAATGCCGTTAGGAAATCTGCGAGTATACTTCCCAGTGAAGTGGAAGCTTGCATAGAAAAACAGTGTAAACAACAGCAGTCAGCAACCCGCTTGGAGTAAGCTACTTCCTTCAGGCGAGTCTATTACGGCACCTGAAGAGCCTCCAGATAGGTAATTTGTATCTAAACTTGCTAGAGTGATTGAAGAATCTTCAGAATTTGAAGAATATGATTAGGATAATATTAAAGACTGGATGTTAATTACTTATGTACGAAGATAAAATTCCAGAGTGAATGATGAACAAGATCCTTGCGAAGTTTTGTGTTTCATTCAGAGATTTTTGTGTCATATTCCTATGAACGCCGGTACGATACGTTAACGTAAATCCAAAAAATCAGTTATCCGAACCTTGTCCATGTTTGTTCTGGTAATCGATACTCTGCAGTATTACAAAATGTCTCTCATTCATGATACATTGCTTACTTCACAAACGTCTACGTAAATGGAATCTTTAATTTTTACTCGTGCCAATTACGTCATCATCATCAACTGCAACTGTTTTCACCGTAAAATAACATACACTCTTCAGGCCATAGACCGAGGTACGCTTTTAATAGTCTTACCTATTAACGCTACCGTGATGGCCGGTCGCAGTGGCCAAGTGGTTCTAGGCGCTTCAGTCTGAAACCGCGCGACCGCTACGGTCGCAGGTTCGAATCCTGCCTCGGGCATGGATGTATGTGATGTCCTTAGGTTAGTTAGGTTTAAGTAGTTCTAAGTTATAGGGGACTGATGACCTCAGCTGTTAAGTCTCATAATGCTCAGAGCCATTTGAACCATTTTTCTACCGTGGTATATTCTGTGCCACCTAGGTGTTTTTCTCGCAAATTTGTGCTTATTCTTCGACCTGGCGATCTTCCCCTATGTCTTCGACCGGTTAGACTACAATATAGCACCAAATTAGTACACCTCTTATCATAGCTTCGCTCTTCCTATCTTCGGCAAAGAAGTAACAGGATGAACATTGAACCTAACTCTTTGGATTGTTCTGAAATTTCCCTTACAGAATTCATTCAAGCCCTAAGTCTATCACGCACAGTTCACCGATGGTAGATGAGACTGTTCGCAAACAAATTTACTTGTATGTATTGTAGTTTTAGAATTTTCCTGCAGTAAGTTTTATTCTTGGTGGTTCTTCCTAAAGTCTGTAGCATGTTTACTGACAGTAGAATAACTACTGCTTAAGGAAACATTTTAATATTCCCTGGATACGCATCGTCATGGTGTAGAATTACTTTGTAACGTTTCGAGTCTCCAATTGCTGTTATGTTTACCGCTGTAGAAGTGCTAATTACATTTATAAATTAGCAACTGCGGAAGACCACATATTAAGTGGATAGGACCCGGTTCCCTGCACTAATCACAACAACGTTCGATTTATGTGAAGTATAATACACGAAATAATACGGAAGTTCTTATTGAAGACGTCCCTTTGACACGAAAGATTTCAAAATGCGGCACAGGAGCGACTACGAATACGTCATAGGAATGCAGTGCAAGCGTGGAAATTATTATATTTTCGTTAATTCATCGATTTTACCCACAGTTTAACTGTACTAGGACACTCCATATGAAACCATTGTAAGAATAGATTTGTGGTTAATTTTATCTCCTTAGTAATTTGTACTATCCAAGATTATAAGATTATTCTGTTATCTTCCTTTGAATCAATGTTTTATATTTGTACAATTACGGCTATTGTCGGATAAATAGTCAACGTAGCCTAACTCAAAATTAATAAATAAATAAAAGATAGAGACATATATTACTCATCAATTGGTGAGGTTGTTTCTAAACAACCGTAAATAAGTGCAAAGATTGGTGTGAAATCTATGCCACCGAGAAATATTTCCTTTCGTGAACAAAAACAAATTTTTTTTGCTTTGGCTTTAATGGCTAAATGTAGGCACTGTCACGGTTTTGGTTTTGTTTTGTACTGATGCGAGTAATATAATTCACTGTAATTTAATTTAACACATTGCCACATGTTTTGAGTGTGTATTGTGCATTAACCGGTGTTTCTTGCTTCTTCTGCGTATGTGCGAAAACGAAGGGTACTAAAGTTACCTAATATTATGTGATGAACTTTCTTTGCTTTTGTGTACTGGCCTACATATTTTCAAGTGAGTTTCCATCGACGGTGACAGATTTGTACCCATTAGAATGACGCCTGTTGCAAGACAATTCTCTTTGCCTTTGCTCGGTTTTCAGAATACTGCAACTTATTGCACCATTGATTAATCGCATGTTTACAAGTTCTTGGAAAGAGTAACACGTCATCATCTACAAGCATTCATGAACTGCAAACAGAGGTAAACACTATAGACATGTGAAAGACGACTGTGTATTGCTTTTGAGGGTAGTGCCAACCGTGTCCATGCTCCAGGAGTTGTTTGTTATGAAACATACGCAACTTACGAACATGTGACTCGCAAGCATTACTCATTCAAGACCTCGCACATCGTGACACATTCATTTCCGACCATTAATTCCTTGCCTCAAACTACTCAATTTCATATCCTCTACTTTTTCATGACTATTCTTATATAAAGGTTCGGAAGAATCTGCATATGTTCCATACACACAACTGTTTTTTCTGTAATTGTTTCTATGACTAGCGGGGATAGAAATACAGTTGTGGCTTATTTAAAGGCCTAGTCAGGTCTTAAACCGGATCGACCCTGTAACTGTGCTCGACCCTGTACTCACTGGCAGTTACAAATACGAGTTGATATACCCTCTGTTTTTCGCAAATAAATTAAGAGTTGAAATGTGAAGCGTTCTAAGTGCCATTTTTTCACAAAACTCTTGCTAAGCGCTGTTGATTCTCGCTACTCAGTTGCATGTCCCTGGACATGTTACAAATAATGATGAAGATGTTTCCAACATTCAACACTACGTAGAAAACGTTCTTTGGGTCGAGCAGTGTTTCCCTCTGGAATTCCAAGCACCATACGTCGACGTCTGCTCCATATAGTCCGTAATAGTTTGAAGAGATAACACCTAGATATATTGTAATTGAGCGCAGTTTTTGAGCTGTGACAAATTTTTCAGTTATAGAGAAGCGGTGAGGGTAAGCAAGGCCTTTGCAACGCAAGATTTACACGAGGCTATTGAGTCAGCTAAAGCTGTGAACCCATTCCTTGTAATTCCAATGCATGCAACTGACTTCGTTCATTATGTAGATGCTGGGAAGCTGTTGTCAATGCAGGTGAGTAGGAATGCTATGGCCACTCTGGAACAATTATGCACACAGGCCAGCCCTTGGGCTGGGTCAGGTGGAGGATCAAACGAGTATAAAACATACTCTCCAGAAATACGTAGTTAAAAACTAATGTTCGTTTATGCAATGTAATTACTGAATTATAAATGCATAGTTGCCAGAGATATGTCTCACTTCAGCTACTACTTCACAGAATTTCAAAACGCGAATTAAAATCAACTCCTGTTTATTCTCCTGTTGCTTGTCATCGCCAACAGATGGCAGCACTTGTGAACGTTCATAGTTCAGTCTCTGAATATTGCTGGGACACACACACATACACACACACATGCCGCAATGCTATTTTTATGCAAACAAATGTGGATAGTAAATAACATGTTTAAGAGGCAATTAAACTTCACGTTTAGGTCCAATTGAGACAGTGTAGCAAAACTAAGTGACCAAGCTTGTAACTGCAGAAAACATGCTCGCTACAATATTATGGTATGCAGGCAAGCAAAAAGACAAACTGGCAGTGTGAATTCCGGCCAGCTAGTGGAAGAATGTAGTTAAGTTTGGTCTTCACTTGGAGTAAATGTTTAAACATTTAAATTTTTCTATAACGTCAAGAGTCAAGAGTGATATGACGTCAAAAATTCGTGAAAGAAGCTGGTTCATTTCTGGGTCTTGTCAATATGGGGCCTATTATTTGTAGTTCATAGAACGAACCGGAATCACCCATCATTTTTAATCGCTTTTCGGTATTTGAAGATAAAAATCTTGTAGGTTGTTAAACTGCATCATATATCTTCCACACGACCGAAGTCCTGACACCTGTTCTGCGATTTTCTTCAGAGTCTTGTGGTGTTTACGGTTAGCTGCCAGTAATATTTCACCTTACCAAGCACCATTTTAGGGCGGACTACATATTATTTTATAATGGTGGCTAAGAGGGTATTTTCGTGATAACGATTTTTCATCCCTGTCTTATTCCACCGTAATATTTGACTATGATTTATCTTTGCCTTTTACCACTACTATCGCCTTTAGTTGTGCTGCGTGTTTACACATCGTTTTCCAGGTATTATTAAGTTATATTTGCGTATCACGGAAATATGCAGTTTATGTGATACTTGCAGTAAAGATTTCGTTAAAACAACTCTTCGCTTTCTAAAATAATGTTGGTCAGTTGGTTTGCCTTTTGGTTCTGTTGTGTCTGAGAGTGTGTTTTTACATTGTGAATCTTGATTAGATTTTTGGAGTTATTTAATAGTTGTTTATTTGAAATACAGTTTTAGAAAGTCTTGGAATCTTGGAATCATAGATCTGGTTGGCGAATATTGGGACTTAGCTTGAAATTTCGTCTGTATATAACCTCCAGTAGGCATCCTCAAATGCAAATAAAAATCAGTATTAAGCTGTTAATGACATCGATTATATTTTCTAGTGTATAACAGGATACGTTATCTTCATCTCTCCTAAAATGGTGCTTCCAAAGATGAAATGTTATTGAAAAACGTATAAAAAGGACAGTTCACTCTACGAATCACCAATAATATAGCCCAGGACTGAAACGCCAGCACCTTTACGTACTTAATGCGGAGATGCCATTGTAATTTTAGACACGCATTAAAGAACAATTTAGATACGGAAATATTGAATTTGAGAATTTATTGTGTCTTGCAACCTGTGATGGCCTGAAAATGGAATTAATTACATTATGACAGTAATTCAGACCGCATATTCTTTTGCGTACTTGCCGGCTTCGCATAGTGTATTAGTCAACACATGTTTCTTGCAGTTATAAAACTGGTAAGGTTAGTTTTACTAGATCGCCTGAATCAGGCCCAAACCTGATGTTTCAATATCTGTTAAGCATTATATTTCTTAGCCACATGTGTTTAGGCATAAAAAATGGTGTTGAGCACCAAATGTGAGAGCACACAGTCATGTTCTGACGAATGCGTGTGTGTATGTTTCTGTGTGTGTGTGTGTGTGTAGAACAACATTGTGGCGTTTAACTAAACACTGCGTTAGTCTGCTGCTGTCATGTTGGTGTAGACATTTTAGATGTGGAAAGAACGTTGTGACACTTGACAAGCATTATTGAGCAATTTAGAAGTAAAAAGATACTAATTTGAGGGTCCTTGTGCCTCACATGAAGGAATGTTGTAGCATAAGGCAGCAGTTCACTTTTATTTCGCATTTCGAAGTTTTGCAGAATACTAGTGAAGTAAACTTCACCCTCGGCAGCTACGTATTTTTAATTTTTTACTACATTTTGTAAGTGTACAATGGTTTCAGCCACTTATAGAGAGTATGCCTGTGACTAGTTCTGATATTCCGTAGTGAATTAAATACAGTTTTCAATGAAATTTACAGATGTGAAATGAAAATTATTCGTGAGACAGCACAGTAATTGACATATGGAGTCTTTTCCGATGCATGAAAACGTAAAAGTTGGCAATATTTTTTTTAAAAGTAGCATTATTTGAACCAGTTCAGGTGAAGGGTGGGTACATTCATGAATATCATTGTGTTGTTGATATACTTTAGATATAAAAATTCTACAAGTTACAATACTTTTTAGAACAGCAAAAATGAATTCATATTATTCGTATATTTATCAGTACAGCGCAGATGGTTGGTCTGGATCCACATTGTGATTGGCTGTGTGAAGCTCTGGGTTGACTGAATGTTTCATTTAACTCCTGCTAAAACGCCAGGTTGTGGTTGGCTAGAGAGAAAAGGGGAGGGGAGGTGCAGGGGAGAGTGACGGGGCGACAGGAGTTGCAATATGTGGATGGTGATGACGTCGTAGAGACGGAGGGCCGTTGCTTATAGCCATCTTCGATTGGGGTGTCAGAGGAGTGTGGTCTCCACCTGCCAGCGTCCGAGACTCCAACCCGACACAACTGAAGTGTACATTTCTTCAAGAGCCACCATTACTACTCATGCTTGTAAGATTTCCAGGGGCAGTGTGGTATGTGTGTCGTGCTCATCCACCCAGCTCTTTTTAGGACATTGGTCTTCTAACAGGTTTGATGCAGCCCTCCATGAATTCCTCTCCTGAGCCAAACTTTTCATCTGAGAGTAGCACTTGCAATCTATTTCCTCACTTATTTGCTGGACGTATTCCAGTCTCCGTCTTCCTCTGCCGTTTTTACCCTCGACAGCTCCAACTAGTACCATAGAAAGTATTTATTCCCTAACGTCTTAACAGATGTCCCATCATCCTGTCCCTTCTTGTCGTCTGTGCTTTCCATATACTGCATTGCTCCCCAATTCTGCGGACAACCTCCTCATTCTCTTACATTATCAGTTCACCTAATTTTCAACAGTCTTCTGTGGCGCTACATCTCAAATATTTCGATTCGGTTCTGTTCCGGTTTCCCCACAATCCATGTTTCACTACCATACAATGCTGTGCTCCAAACTTACATTTTTAGAAATTTCTTCCTCAAATTAAGTCCTATATTCGATACTAGAAGACTTCTCTTGGCCAGGAATGCCGTTTTTGGCAGTGCTGGTCTGCTCTTGATGTCCTCCTTGTTCCGTTCGTCATTGGTTATTTTGCTACCTAGGTAGCAGAATTCCTTAACTTCATCTACTTCCTGACCATCAACCCTGATCTTAAGTTTGTCGCTGTTCTCATTTCTGCCACTTCTCGTTATTCTCTCCTTTCTTCGATTTACTCTCAATCCACATTCTGTTCGCAACTAGCTGTTCAATCCATCCAGCATATCCTGAGGATAATAATGTTACCAGTGAATCTTATTGGTATCTTTTCACCCTTAATTTTAATCCTTCTCTTGAACTTTTTGTTTCGGTAAATTGCTTCTTAGATCTATAGACTGAACATATGGGGCGAAACACTACATCCTTGTCTTACACCCATTTTAATCCGAGCACTTCGTCCTTGGTCTGCTAGTCTTAGTGTTCCTTCTTTGTTCCTGTACATATTGTACATTGCCCGCTTTTCCACATGGCTTACTGTTATTTTTCTCAGAATTTCAAACATCTTTCACCATTTTACATCGTCGAACGCCTTTTACATGTCGACAAATCCGATGAACGTCTCTTGATTTTTTTAGTCATTCTTCCATTATCAACCGCAACATCGGAACTGCTTCTTTCTGCCTTTACCTTACCTAAAGCCAAACTAATAGTAATCTATTATGTTTTCCATTCTTCTGCATATTATTCTGCTCAGCAACTTGGATACATGAGCTGTTAAGCTAACTGTACGATAATTATTGCACTTGTCGGGTCTTGCAGTCTTCGGAATTGTTGCTGATGTTGTTCCGAAAGTCTGATAGTACATGACCAGTCTCAGACATTCTACATTCCAACTTCAATAGTCGTTTTGTAGCCACTTCCCCCAATGGTTTTACAAATTCGGATGGAATGTTATTTGTCCCTTCTGCCTTACTTGTTCATAAGTCTTTTAAATTCTGATCCTAATCCTCTGTCTCTTCCCTATCGACTCCTGCTTCTTGTTTCATCACATCATCAAACAAGTCCTTCTCCACATAGAGGCATTCAATATACTGCTCCTACATATACGCTCTCTCCTCCGCAGTGGGATTCCCATTGCTTTCGTAATGTAATTGTCCTTGCTTTTACTTTCACCGAAGGTTGTTTTGATCTTTTACATGCTTTGTCATTCTTTCCGACAGTAAGTTCTTTTTCGATTTCTTCACAATTTTCAAGCATCTGTTTCGCTTTAGCTTCCCTGCACTTCCTATTTGTTTCATCACTAAATGACTTGTATTTCTGTATTCCTAAATTTCCCTGAACTTTCTTGTACTTGCTTCTTTCGACGATGAAGTATTTCATCTCTTACCCATGGTTTCCTCGCTTTTACCTTCCTTGTATCTATGTTTTTATTTCCAATTTCTGTTATTGCTCTTTTTAGTGATGCCCATTCCTCTTCAACTGAACAGTCTTCTGAGCTATTCGTTATTATGGTATCTATAGGCTCAGAGAACTCCACTCCTTTCTCTTCATTTCTTAATACACTCCTGGAAATTGAAATAAGAACACCGTGAATTCATTGTCCCAGGAAGGGGAAACTTTATTGACACATTCCTGGGGTCAGATACATCACATGATCACACTGACAGAACCACAGGCACATAGACACAGGCAACAGAGCAGGCACAATGTCGGCACTAGTACAGTGTATATCCACCTTTCGCAGCAATGCAGGCTGCTATTCTCCCATGGAGACGATCGTAGAGATGCTGGATGTAGTCCTGTGGAACGGCTTGCCATGCCATTTCCACCTGGCGCCTCAGTTGGACCAGCGTTCGTGCTGGACGTGCAGACCGCGTGAGACAACGCTTCATCCAGTCCCAAACATGCTCAATGGGGGACAGATCCGGAGATCTTGCTGGCCAGGGTAGTTGACTTACACCTTCTAGAGCACGTTGGGTGGCACGGGATACATGCGGACGTGCATTGTCCTGTTGGAACAGCAAGTTCCCTTGCCGGTCTAGGAATGGTAGAACGATGGGTTCGATGACGGTTTGGATGTACCGTGCACTATTCAGTGTCCCTTCGACGATCACCAGTGGTGTACGGCCAGTGTAGGAGATCGCTCCCCACACCATGATGCCGGGTGTTGGTCCTGTGTGCCTCGGTCGTATGCAGTCCTGATTGTGGCGCTCACCTGCACGGCGCCAAACACGCATACGACCATCATTGGCACCAAGGTAGAAGCGACTCTCATCGCTGAAGACGACACGTTTCCATTCGTCCCTCCATTCACGCCTGTCGCGACACCACTGGAGGCGGGCTGCACGATGTTGGGGCGTGAGCGGAAGACGGCCTAACGGTGTGCGGGACCGTAGCCCAGCTTCATGGAGACGGTTGCGAATGGTCCTCGCTGATACTCCAGGAGCAACAGTGTCCCTAATTTGCTGGGAAGTGGCGGTGCGGTCCCCTACGGTACTGCGTAGGATCATACGGTCTTGGCGTGCATCCGTGCGTCGCTGTGGTCCGGTCCCAGGTCGACGGGCACGTGAACCTTCCGCCGACCACTGGCGACAACATCGATGTACTGTGGAGACCTCACGCCCCACGTGTTGAGCAATTCGGCGGTACGTCCACCCGGCCTCCCGCATGCCCACTATACGCCCTCGCTCAAAGTCCGTCAACTGCACATACGGTTCACGTCCACGCTGTCGCGGCATGCTACCAGTGTTAAAGACTGCGATGGAGCTCCGTATGCCACGGCAAACTGGCTGACACTGACGGCGGCGGTGCACAAATGCTGCGCAGCTAGCGCCATTCGACGCCAACACCGCGGTTCCTGGTGTGTCCGCTGTGCCGTGCGTGTGATCATTGCTTGTACAGCCCTCTCGCAGTGTCCGGAGCAAGTATGGTGGGTCTGACACACCGGTGTCAATGTGTTCTTTTTTCCATTTCCAGGAGTGTATTTTCGTATCTCATTTCTTTGTGCATTGAGTCTTCCTGACAAGATTCTTAAATTACAGCCTACTATTCTTCATTACCAAATTGTGCTCTGAGTCTATATCTGCTCTTACGTATTCCTTACAATCTAGTATATGATTTGGAATCTCTGCCTGACCATGATGTAATCTAACTGAAATCTTACAGTATTTCCCGGCCTTTTCCAAATATACCTCCTCGTGTTGTGATTATTGAACTCAGTATTCGCTATTACTAGCTGAAAGTTATTGCAGAACTCAGTTACTCTAACTTCTCTTTCAATCCTAGTAGCACTAAGCTACTATTCTCCAGTAACCATTTTTTCCACTCCTTCCCCTACGACCGCATTCCAGTCCCCCATGACTGTTAGATTTTCATTTCCTTTTACGTACTGAAATATCCCTTCAGTATCATTGTACACTTTATCTCTCTCTTCATCTTCTGCTTGTGACGTCGTCATTTATACCTACTGTTATGGATGTTGGTTTGCTGTCAATTTTGATGATCATAACCCTATCACTGAACTGTTGACAGCAATTCACCCTCTGCCTTACCATTTTATTTATAACGAATCTTACTCCTGTTCTCCCATTTTCTGCTGCTGTTGATATAACCCTGTATTCGTCTGACCAGAAATGGTTGTCTTCTTCCCATTTCACCTCACTGACCTCTACTGTATCTAGAGTGAGCCTTAGCATTTCCCTTTTCAGATTTTCTAGCTTCCCTACTACGATCAACCTAGCGATATTTCACACTCCGATTCGAAAAACGTTATGCTTTCTGTGGTTCTTCGATCTTTTTCTCATGTACATCCAATGGCTATTACAAATTATTCCTTTGAAACAGGAGACTGGAAATATTTCAATATATTCAAACGAGAAAAGTCTGTACCATGTCATGCTTCACCAGAAAGACCAGCCATGTTTGTCAGTAGCAAAACATAAAGAACTCTAGATGAAATTGCCATTTCGTCCTCAATAGCACCGGAAGCTCTACAGCAGTCTCTGCAACATCTGATCGCAAGGTTGCAGTTGTGTAAGAAACGGATGTTAATACTAATTGTGAGAAATTTTCTCTCGAAATTAATTTTGTTATTCGCTAGTAAAAATTTTAAAAGATTTTATCTGATTTGATTCTTTAGAAGTGGTTTGTTAAAGCCTCCTGCTGTGAAAATAATGGGTTCGTTACTAAATCACTTTTCTGCTCCCAGTCACAGTTTACATTTATTTATTTTTTCCACGACGCTTTTCGGTAAATGATTTCCATTTTCAAGTGTATTTTTCTCTGTATATTAAGCCCTTTTTTGGTAACTTTTTTTTTATGCGGGAGCTGTTGAATTGTTCTGTTGCTTTAAAGTTTTTTCGTGTTCAATTTGTGCAGAGTCTCACACATGTTAAACGTCACATGTAATTTTCTGTGCACAAAATACATCGAGAATAACAAACTTACGAAAGCTTGTCCAAGTTTGTTATACTCGATGCATACTGTGAACAGAAAATTGTGTGTTACGTTTAACATGCGCAAGGCTCTGCACAAATGGACCACATTAAAACTTAAACGCAACAGAACTATGCAGAACCTCACACATCAAAAACATTACGATAAAATCACAGAGAACACAGAGAAGAACGTTATTTAAAGTGGGAATAATTTCCCGAAACGCTTCATTTAAAACAGAAATAAAAGGAAAAGATGGTTATTAGCAGAAAAGTGATTTGTAAACAAACCTAAAAAAGATGTTAGGAATGATTTTTGTTGTCTACAGTTCATCCAGTTAAAACATTGCTGTTGTGTTCCTATATGTGTATCATCACAAAGAAGAAGGAGTGCTTCAGTATTAACGGCATTTTAGCAGCTTAGAACAAGTCAATTGCCTGATATGGCATTTAGATCATTTTTAATACATTATTTATTTTCTAATTTGTGTCAATATTTCTTACAGTGATGAAGTGAGCAACATAATTCTGTAATATCAGTATACATTCTCAATTTTTTGGATGCAAGTTTTGTACAAAAAGATGTGTACTGTTTTTGATTCTCCTAACATATGTGAGATTGAGTACTTAGAACGTTTACATTTCCGCTCTTTAAACGTTTTTGACATGCAACGTTTATGTGATACACATTCATTTAACGAACAAGTATCAGAGTATGTGTAACGCATCGGAAAAAGTAAAGTTTTAACTGTATGAAAGTGTTTTATCCCGTAGGAGCTTTGGCGGCGGGAAAGAACTGCCGGGCTGTTCCCAGACTCAGTGCCCTGCAGCGAATAGCAAGTACTGTACTTAGAGTGATATCGCAGCAGCTGGTGGAAACTGATAAGTAGATCCCTACTGCGGCATATGCTCGAATATGCTACGACCACTGGATTGTTATCGCTTCCAGCTCGTGGCCAGAGGTTGAACACATCTGTCTCTTACTGGAGACCTGCAGGTGCCCTTAATATTACTGACTTAATGCAACTTAGTTGCTGGTAATATTACATTGCCGATTTCTAGGTTATACAGTACTGGCCATTAAAATTGCTACATCACGAAGATGACGTGCCACAGACGCGAAATTTAACCGACACGAGGAAGATGCTGTGATAGGCAAATGATTAGCTTTTCAAAGAATTCACACAAGGTTGGCGCCGATGGCGACACCTACAACGTGCTGACATGAGGAAAGTTTCCAAACGATTTCTCATACACAAAAAGCAGTTGACCGGCGTTGCCTGGTGAAACGTTGTTGTGATGCCTCGTGTAAGGAGGAGAAATGCGTACCATCACGTTTCCGACCTTGATGAAGGTCGGATTGTAGCCTATCGCTATTGCGGTTTATCGTATCATGACATCGCTGCTCGCGTTGGTCGAGATCCAATAACTGTTAGCACAATATGGAATCGGTGGGTTCAAGAGGGTAATACGGAACGCCGTGCTGGATCCCAACAGCCTCGTATCACTAGCAGTCGAGATGACAGGCATCTTATCCACATGGCTGTAACGGATCGTGCAGCCACGTCTCGATCCCTTTGTCAACAGATGGGGACGTTTGCAAGACAACAACCATCTGCACGAACAGTTCGACGACGTTTGTAGCAGCATGGACTATCAGCTCGAAGACCATGGCTGCGGTTACCCTTGACGCTGCATCACAGACAGGAGCGCCTGCGATGGTGTACTCAACGACGAACCTGGGTGCACGAATGGCAAAACGTCATTTTTAGGATGAATCCAGGTTCTGTTTACAGCATCATGATGGTTGCATCCGTGTTTGGCGACATCACGGTGAACGCACATTGGAAGCGTGTATTCGTCATCACAATACTGACGTATCACCCGGCGTAATGGTACGGGGTGCCATTGATTACAAGTCTCGGTCACCTCTTGTTCGCATTGACGGGACTTTGAACAGTGGACGTTACATTTCAGATGTGTTACGACCCGTGGCTCTACCCTTCATTCGATCCTTGCGAAACCTCACATTTCAGCAGGATAATGCACGACCGCATGTTGCAGGTCCTGTACGGGCCTTTCTGGATACAGAAAATGTTCGACTGCTGCCCTGGCCGTCACATTCTCCAGATCTCTCACCAATTGTAAACGTCTGGTTAATGATGGCTGAGCAACTGGCTCGTCACAATACGCCACTCACTACTCTTGATGAACTGTGGTATCGTGTTGAAGCTGCATGGGCAGCTGTATCTGTACACGCCATCCAAGCTCTGTTTGACTCAATGCCCTGTCGTATTAAGGCCGTTATTACGGCCAGAGGTGGTTGTTCTGGGTACTGATTTCTCAGGATCTATGCACCCAAACTGCGTGAATCACATGTCAGTTCTAGTGTAATGTATTTGTCGAATGAATACCCGCTTATCATCTGAATTTCTTCTTGATGTAGCAATTTTAATGGCCAGTAGTGTGTTATCTATACATGTAAATTAGTAAATGCAACTTACGTTTGTCCAAACGCATTTCGTCTTAATTTATCGAGTCATCGTCAATGGCACTACATTTTAGTGTTGTTCTACCTGTGTGCTTACAGTTCTCTTTGGCCTCCACCACAAAAAGCAGTTGTTTTCTGCACGGCACATACACCTTTCCAGCATGTTATTGGGTTTGATTATACACTGAAGAGGCAAAGAAATTGGTGCACCTGCCTAATGTAGTGCAGGGCCACCACGAGCGCGCAGAAGTGCCGCAGCACGACGTGGCATGGACTGGATTGATGTCTGAAGTAGTCCTGGAGGGAACTAACACCACGAATTCTGTAGTGCTGTCCATAAATTTGAAAGAGTACGAGGGGGTGGACATCTCTCCTGAACAGCACGTTGCAAGGCATCCCATATACGCTCAATAATGTTCATGTCTGGGGAGTTTGCTGGGCAGCAGATGTGTTTGAAGCCAGATGAATGTTCCTGGAGCCACTCTGTAGCAATTCTTGACGCGTGGCGTGTCGCATTGTCCTGCTGAAATTACCAAAGTTCGTTGGAATGCACAATGAACATGAATGGATGCAGGTGATCAGACAGGATGCTTACGTACGTCTCACCTGTCAGAGTCGTATGCAGATGTATCAGGGGTCCCATATCACGTCAACTGCACACGCCACACACCATTACTGAGACTCCACCAGCTTGAACAGTTCCCTGCTGACATCTAGGATTCGCGTAATCATTAAGTTTTCTCCATACCCGTACATGTTCATCCGCTCGAAACTATTTGAAACGAGACTCGTCCGACTAAGCAACATGTTTCTAGTCATCGATAGTCATGTGTTGGTGTTGACGGACCCAGGCGAGGCGTTAAGGTTTGTGTGGTGCAGTCATCAAGGGTACACGAGTGGACCTTCGGCTCCGAAAGCCCATATCAATGATGTTTCATTGAATGGTTCGCACGTTATTGATGGACCAGCACTGAAATATGCAGCAATTTGCGGAAGCGTTGCGCTTCTGTCACGTTGAACGGTTCTCCTCAGTCATCGTTGGTCTCGTTCTTGCAGGATCTTTTTCCGTCCGCAGCGATGTCGGATATTTGATGTTTTACCGGATTCCTAATATTCACTGTACATTTATGATATTGTAGTACGGGAAAATCCCCACTTCATCGCTACCTCACAGATACTGCGTCCCATTGCTCATGCACCGACTATAGCAGCATGTCCAAATTCACTTAAATATTGATAACCTGCCGCTGTAGCAGCAGTAACGGATCTAACAACTGCATCAGACCCTTGTTGTCTTATATAAGCGTTGCCGACCGCAGCGCCGTATTCTGCCTACAGACCGAACGAGGTGTCGCAGTGGTTAGCACACTGGGCTCGCTTTCAGGAGGACGACAGTTCAAATTCCCGTCCAGCCATCCAGATTTAGGTTTTCCGCGATTTCCCTAAATCGCTCCAAAAATGCGTGGATACTTCCTTCCCCGCCCTTCGTAATCCGAACTTACGCGCCGTTTCTAATGATTCCACTCTCGACAGGACGTCAAACTCTAACTTTCCTTCCTTTTTTCCTCGCTCACAGAAAATTGTCTTTTGGATTGGTTCTTCGCCTTCTTTCAGAAGAAGAAAAACGTGTATTACACGTGTCTGAGGTTGCTGGAGTTCTATAAGGAAAAAGAAGGATTTGTACGGTGTATTTATTGCGATTGGTGACAAAAATTTAAATCCAGTGCTACATTCCAGAATAAGACAAGAAAAGTGCAAACAGGAACATCAAAAATAATAGCTACATGCCCGTCGAGAACATTGAGGGTGGTTGTAATTAAAATTTCGCTACTTGAGACGGCCATCATGCAAAACGAGCGATCATAGGCAATGAAACTGCGAAAACACCGGTAAGGACACGCGGAAGAGAAATAACGAGTCAACCGTTGAAAGTAACAGATTTTAATTTCTACACGAGAGGGTAACATTTGTTAACTGTGAGCCATGTTTACGTTCCAGATTACAAACGTCGCTCAATATGACAACCATCTGCATCCACGACAGCCTCATACCGCACTAGAGATACCATTTCAGAGTTCCTCGTGGCACTTTTCGAGTGCTGGGCAATGGAACGTTCAGCTTTCGTGACACAGCTCGTGCACTTCTTGAAGATCACGCATTGTTTTCAGCATTCTCAACCATAGCAACACTGACTTCTTCGACAATTTGTGGCGCCATTGGTGCCAGTTAAGTCGAACTTCCGAATCATGTTTCTCAATTCCGACGCGTAAAGAGGAACGAAAAATTTGGAAATTTGTGATAAGGTCTTATGAAGCCAAACTGCTGACGTCATCGGTCCCTAAACTTACGCACTACTTAACCTAACTTTAACTTACGCTAAAGACAAGACACACACCCATGCCCGAGGGAGGACTCGAAACTCCGAGGGGGGAGCCACGCGGTCAGTGACAAGGTGCCTTAGACCGCGCGGCTACCACGTGCTTGCCGCACGCAGAGGACCTCTCCGTATTCTTTTAATGCGTCGATACTCTTAAAGAGCAGCTGCCTTACTGCTGTTGTTTTGATAAAACAACTTTACGAGTAAAGCCGCGGTCATCTTGTCCAGACCAAAATGTAATGCACACTGATGTCTACTTCACGGTACCAGTACCAGCGTCTAATGGCAAGTCGTGACGCTAACATTACTGACAACGCAAATCCTTAAGCGCGCAGTTTGATCATCATTCCTATAAATTTGGTTACCCATGCCATACATAGTTTTCCGTTTACACTGGCTTAAGTATCAGAAGTTTAATTATAATCACACTGTACTTCCTAATCTACTAACAATAATTTGGGAGTGCTACACAATAATCAAATGAAAGATGAGAGATTCAACGATGTTGCAGCACTTGGTAGGGATATGCTTCTGGCATATTCACGATCTTCTTAGAAAAGGATAAAAATGACTGCCCTATTCGAGGACAAGATGCACTTTAAAATTCATAAATTATGTAGAAAAGAGGTCAGTGTTTTATTGTATTACTCCTGATAATGGTGGTTGAGATGTGTGACTGTGGATTAAATTACTGAATAAGCCCAGATGCTTTCTTAACACTTTGTTGATGCCTACACGCGTTTAGAGCCTTAATCTACCTTCGACTGGAATGATATTACCTTTTCGGGACATCCACAATTGCTGCAAAAGTTTTTTATGTTGAATAAATCTGCTCGTAATACTTGATAAATCCTTTATTTGAATAAAATCGTATACATGACTCTGGTTTCAGGATACAAATCCCACCAAAATCAGCTAAGGGGTATTCTTTATAAAATTAATTAACATTAAACACTGAATGGGCCCAGACAAATGTGAGCATCAGGGTATAAATTTATTGTGTACGAGAAAGTCGTACCAGTCATGTAAAAAATCCGGCAAATTTATCAAGTAACATGCGAGATCCCGTGCGGGTGAGGCATCAAAAGGTACCCTGAGCCAACCAGTACCACACAGGGTAAACAGAGCCTAACCGAAAAACATGAATGTAACAGAAAATAAGCATACATTGCCAGCTTAATGTAACCAATGAAACAAATGCGAATGACTACACGTGTGGCATGGGCTAAGGAAATTAAAATGAAGGCATAAAAGTCGTAAAATGCCAATTTTTTAACCTCAAAAGTAGCTTACATATAAGTGACCAGCCGGCCGCATATCGTGATAGCCCATTTACTTGATGAATGTACTAGATTTTTTACCTGACTGGTACGACTTTCTAGATCACATTCAAGGTACAACTTGATATTCAAATTTGTATAGGTCTTTTTAATGATAATTAATTTTATGGGAAGTCCCTCTTAGTTTTCTTTGATTTTTGTAGCGCCTGAAGATGGTATTTACACCCTGAAACCAAGATCGTGTGTACGGTTTCAGTGAAATAAAGGCTTTTTCAAGCACAACTGGAACGGATTTAATCATTATGACAAATGTTATGAGCTACTGTTTTTGCTAAATTATAGCGAACAACTTGGTGAATTTTCTGAGATACACAACCAGTTTTTTTAACGTTTGCTTACTATGACACCGATTTTGTTTCTTTTTTAATGGGAGTATATTTTTTTCCGTGGCTTCGGTAAGAAAATTCGAAGAGAACTTCCGTGACGTAACATGTGAGGAAATTGGTCAAATAGTAATAAGATTAGTGATCTGCCACGGCTCCCCATGGAAAGCATTAAGTACCTACTGCTGGAGAGTTAATAAATTATGAACATAAATCTTCCTCGTGAATCGGCCTGTCTGTTAGTGAAAACTGAGTCAAAATCCTTACAGCATTTTCTGAGATTAGCCTTTACACGCAGACAGAAAAACGAGGTGGGGGACTCTAATTTATAATTTTATAAATGTATGGATATATATAAACTCTGGTCAAGTTCACTGCTCTCTAGAGTTGTGGCGGCTGTCACTTTAGTGGTTTTCCCACCATAAACTGCCACCTATGTAGATGACCATCTCGTAGTTCCCAGAATTACCACGAAACTACATTCCAATCCTCAATTAACCGTACAATTCCTACCCGTAGTTCCTGCGATTAGCCTTGATATATAGACAGTAAAACGTAGTAGTGGACTTTAATTTAGTAAGATGTATAGCTGTATGGATAACGACAGCTCCTGAAACCTCTATTCTAAGTACCTGTCTCACTGTTCAGGATACAACAAGGATATCTGAGAGAGGCCAGAAAAATTTTACCTGGCGTTGTAATGCACAGCTTCAGACAGGCGTTCAGCACTTGGATCAGTTGCTGTGAGCTCGAGTTGTGGCTGCAAAATGTAAATTGTTTGTATCAAGAAACAATAAATATATTTATTTCCCGTCACTGGTTCCTTATTCCAGAGTACTTAGTTTCTAATACTCTAGCACTTCTATAACTTCGAGCTAGTTGTCTTGAACACTCCATACTGAGTCAATACAATACTCAATTACATATTAGAAAAGATGGGTTATAAGCTGCATTTCTCTTAGTGTTTTAAGTTTTTTGCTAGCTTTAATATTTATTTTAATTTTTTATTGAGCCCTTTCAGCTTAAAGGTATTAGTATTGATTGAAGATACTCTTAACCCTGTGGTGTGTCAAATCTAGTGACACACAGTAAAACAGCGAGGTCATTAGTAGAGGATAAGAGGGACTTCTGCTGCACATAATGATCTTACCTCAAGATCTCTGTGCAACCTGGTACCTCGTGCACGCCTCTTGGGCAATTTTGTCTGCTAAATTCAAGGGCACGATTAACCCGACATCTGTCATGTGTCAAGATATGCCCTCCCTTCGAGGTCACTCATTCACTGTGAGAGTTCTGGTGCAGATAATGGTCTAAGACAAGGTCACCACCCCCATTAATGTAGGCCAATAGAATGACTTAAAATGGTGGAAAAATCAAGTTAACCTCCTCTTCCTTCTCCTCCTCCTCCTCCTCCCAATATTCATATTATTCCAACTGTGTCAGGTTCAACATTTAAGACCTGTACTTTTTAGTGGAAGGATCATCAGAGACATCAGCTGCAGAATTATCTTACATAAAAATGGCGGTAAATATTACCTTAATTTATGATCCAAAATTGCCTAAGACACTTCGGCACACAGCGTTCCACTGGAAATTTAGTAGGGACTTGGCTGAATTACTACAGTTTAGTTATATCATGACTAGACTGAGGACCTTTAAGTTAAAACCTATTCTTTTACTGGGTTCCTAGTTGCAAGTAAACTTGTATTTATGCGTTTCATGACTAATTGAACTCTAAACCGTTAATTTAATGGCACCTAAATCAATCTATTTCCACCTTAATGCCTATTTTGCCTACTGTTGCCTATTTTAACTTTAAAATCCTAAAAGATACCTATTTCTGTAATGCAATATAAAATCCCTGTATTTTTAAAAGATTAAAATAGCTTTCAAGAATAGAAAGTAGGAGGACTGAAGGACATATTTGAAAAAAAGAAGAAATATGCATGTAATAATTTTTTCATAATGTGGGGCCACAGTCATAATATATTTCTTTAAAGTCAGTATCGCCATTAGACTGTTTTTTATTTGCAGTATTACATTTACACGATCATGATTTCGGCTTCAAAGTGCCATTATCAAGTGTTTTAATGTTATACGGTGCCTAAGATGGCATACTGCTGTATTTAAAATACACTATTAGACACATTGTCTAAGGGTCAGTATTTGAGTCAAGATGGTATACTCAGTGATAAAACAAAGCAGTAGGCTTTTACCAGAAATATTGACCCTTAGGCAATGTGTCTAATAGTGTATTTTAAATACGACAGTATGCCACCTAAGGCACTGTATAACATTAAAAAACTTGATAATGGCACGTTGACGCCGAGATCATGATCGTGTAAATGTAACACTGCAAATAAAAAACAGTCTGATGGCGGTACTGACTTTAAAGAAATATGCATGTTTTGGAATTCTGGCCAACTGCCTGTTTCCACAAAGCAAGATAGAGGCCTTGAACTGAAATCAGATGAAAACAACGCACAGACAAGGGAAGAGTTAAAGCTGCCTAAACATTTAATAAAACAACCTTATCTCCCAACTTGGTTATATATGGTCGTTCACTGTAGGAAAGTGAGGCCATTGTCGAACTTTTGTTTTCCATCCACCATACTAAACGAGGATGTAGTGTACCAATGGATGTATAGAGAGTAACATGTTCATTGTTCAGAATCTCTTCTATTTTCAGTGAATGAGTAGTTTAACATGAAACAATACTGAAAACAGCAAGTTCAGAGTATAGATGTATAAGACTGTGGCTGCCAGAGTTTTCGCACTATATGACAGATAGGAAAAGTATATTCTGTCAAGCACGGAACAATGAGATTAGCTATGTTTGTATGCTCCACAGTTTTTCCTGCCATTTCAGAACTGTGAAATCCTTCTCACATTTCTCGATACCAGAGTATTTCTGAAGCAGGTTATTTTGTAAATATTGCTTAAAATTATACTAAGAGTTACTGGGACTCAATTACTGACAGTTACTCTAATTTTTAAGTTTTGAGCATAATTTTGATATAAAGGAAAAGTAAGTAATGTGAAAATATCATACATGTAAGACAAAGTACAAATGTTTTTAAAATGACGCTCCAAGTATTGAGTTCTTTTAAAAATTCGAGTTGCAACAGAATTTATTCAGTGACAGGATAATTGGAAAACTAAAATTGCTAAACTGTATTATATTTTTAATTTTATTGTGGTTTTGCGAAAGTTAAGTTCAAGTGTCCCTTGACAATACCAAACAGTTTTTATACTTACTTCTATATAGCATCTTCTTTCTTTCTTGTATTAAGTTTAGAGCGGCAGAAAGTTGCACTTCACTGAGCATGTAAATGTTGGACAAAAATCAAGATGGATGCAAGCGCTTTCAACAAAGGCCTCTGATGAATCCACCCGAAGAACCGATTCTGCAATGGGAAGCAAACGCTTTTAACAGAGATCTCTGATGACTCCACCAAGAAGAACCAGTTCTGCAGTGACTTGTGTCATGGTATTGTGACAACAAACATTCATTTCCTAAAACTAGACAGTTCTACTTTCAAAGGTTTTCTTGAGAAGTGTTGCCATTAATCTGTTCTTGGAGAGTCAACGTTGTGCAGAAATTATATGGATTCAGCTTTCACTGACACACTGCGCACAATCCGAGAAGATATTAGGGAGTCTTGCATATGGATTGCTGTTGATGAAGCTACTACAGTCTTTGCCTGTAAATTGAAAATTTGATAGTTGGTAAATTGTACCCACATACACCATTCATGGCTTATTTGATTTGTTCAAAACAACTCCCAAAGACTAACCTGCGAACAAATGTCCACTTTGTCAACAGTGGGCTGAAAGTGCTACATCCAAATGGAGTGGATGAAAACAAGATCCTTGTGACCTTCAGAATGGTCGCTGCATATATGCTTACAGCATTTCAATTGCTTCAAGTAGTCTACCCTTTGATGCTGCATGCAATTTGTGTAGTATGTTGTGTCAACTACATAGCATAACAAGGAAGAACAAAATTCCCAAAGATAAATGAATCTCTTTGATAAAGAACGTTTCCGCAACATCTAGATGTCGCCTTTCCAAATGAGCCTAGTGTAACCCGCTGGGGCACGTGGTTCGCAGCAACGGAGTACTGCACTAAGCATCTTCCAGCAGTCCAGAAGGTAGCTGAAAATCTTCTGGAGGATGCCGCCTCAGCATCTTCAACATAACACTTGCTCAAGATCCCTCAATCCACCGAGACTTGGTTTGTATTAGAGACAAGAATTATTTCTGTATTAGAAGGGTCACGGAGGCCTATTTACGAAAGGCAATTAATAAGAAAATTAAAAAAGCACCATGTGGGAGAAGAGGGAGAAAAATTACGGGCAAAAATGAAAAGGGTTTTGTGGTAGAACGCCAATCTGAAGGATTTGTGTACAGTAGCACATATACTTAATGGAAAATGCCTGTGGCCTGATTGCAGTATTCCTGTCCAACATGTGCCGAAAGTGAAGTACGCCTCTATCACATACGTTGACGCAGAATGTTCTTTTTCGGCATATAAATTAAAACTGCCCGACAAGCGCCATAGTTTTTTTCTCTGGTAAACGTAGAAAAGGTTATACTTAGTTACTGTGAAACCATTTTGTTAGGAACGTTTGAAACCACTGGTTTATCTGGCATTTATTAAATCACGTATTACATTTATCCAACATATGACTGTATATTTTATACTGTACTTTTATCTTGGAAAATTTAGAAAGGTTTTGGATCAGTTCGAACATTAAAAGTAGTACAATGTTGGCTGTGTCGTGCAGCAGCATATATTTTAAATTTCCTTGTTTGAATAATATGCTGATAACATGCTTAAATTATGTTTAGTTTTTCTGTGTAATGCTTTTTAGGGCCTATTCTAGGTTCTATGTAACCTAAATGAGGTACTGGAAGAGTCTATTTTGGATGGCTAAAATGCACTTTATATGACCTAAAAATCCCTGATCTAGTTATGACATTTTCTCTAAGCACTCCAACATATGACCACCTATTCGTATTTACAATTCCTGGATAACATGTTACGATTTTTTAATTTTATTCCACTTTTCAGGATCCTCAACCAAATACACACATAAATACGAGACTGGAAAATGGCCATAGTGTATTATTTTAACAAATACATCGATATCCTACGTTAAACAATTAGCACACTGCAATAAATACACTTTTGATAGGCACATGGACTACGATGAACTCATCCCTGCTATTAATGTGTGAAACCATAATTTGTTAAAAATAATGACATCACTATAAGACTGCCTTAGCGGAGTCTTACACTATAGGATTATAGTAGCCTTTTAATTAAAGGTGGAAAATCCGACAGTACACACACACACACACACACGCACGCAACACATCACCAAATTTACACAGCAACTATCCCCAACCCAGCTGTGTTGCTAACCACCACCACCATTATGAAAATGAATCCATAGTGGATTAAAAATAACGTCATCACTATAAGACTGCCATCAAAGAGTCTGACACTGTGGGATTATAGTAGACTTGTAAACAACTGCAGAAAATCCAGGTATGTACACATTCACCCACATCACTAAACATAGTTTGTAAACAATTACATCCAACCCATCTCTGCTGCTACCACCATCACCGGTAAAAAATTATGTCATTATGGATTAAAAAGGATGACTTAGAGGAGTCTGACAATAGAATAACGCTTAGAACAGTCTGACAGTGAAGTTGCAATAGACTTGTAAGTAAAGAAGGTAAATCCAAATATGTACACACACAATACGCCGCTAAATTTACGCTGTAAAGAATTAGGCTCACTGGCCTAGGATGGGAGCAGGATAAAGAAACACTTCATTTAAAAGAAACTAAAAAATGCGAGTATTAATCTCGCATATTACCATCTCCATGGACATGTACCAGAGTCTAGATGTCTAGATGTTCAGTGTTACTGCTGCCGTCCTGCATATAGTGTAAAAGCATCTAGTTGGGGAACTACTGCCATGGCAGCTTGCTGCGCCACATCCCAGTTGCCGCCCTGGCCAGAAGTTGCAATGGGCAGGGCTCTACTTGCAGTTCACAGACATCACATGCCAATCAGGAAACATCAGAGACCTCCACACATCTTATAGTTGAGAGCGAGTGAGGTGGAGAATAGTCTCTTGGGCGCCCTCTGTTCCACAGGGAACCAACTATCAAAAAATCGCCCACACATGATAGATAGCTCTACTGGAGAGCAAGCGAGTGAGTCTATCACACGGACCGGCAACAGCCGAGCATCCAACACAATTGAGGTATGGCTGACAGGATCCTAGTATTGTGCTATGGGCAGCAGAGGCCTCAGTAAGACCGAGAGGGTGCAGGCTGTATTATCTGCTGCAATACTTTTTTATCACGTCTCTCTAATTCCTGAGGAATCGTCCAGTTATGCACTATTCCTTCGTTATTTTGCTGCAGTGGTAAACTCATTCCACAATTACTAAATTGGTATGTTCCTATTATTTCTGCATGACAGTGAAGAACACATAACTACTCTGATGGAATCATTAAATTTGCTTTTGTTTAGATGCACAGTGTAAACTATGATTGCTGTATGTAATGAGCTGTCCAATGACACGTTTTTGTTCAAGACAACATATTGTCAAATCTTGTTATCTGGCACACACAAGAGAGTGCTGTTTGTTAGTTATACATATCCATTTCGTTAAAAATACCAGCATCTTGCATTATATACAAATACGTAAGTCAATTGTCCTGTATGCGAATATATATTTCTTGTATTTCCTCGAAATGGTTTCCAGTGGTCCTCGTCGATTTTTCCTGATATGTTTCTTGATACCACAATAATGCTCCAATGTATGAGAAATGACAGTGTTGCAGATATATGCCATCATTTCTTTCATATATTGTGGACATACTTTACAACTCCACAGCCTCTGCCATAAATTTCTGTTACTTTCTTAAAATGAAGAACAACCGCCTTCAGTCACAGCTGTGATTTTATTTCAATGCACGATGAGTTCCAAGCACTTTGACACTCTAAATCGATTATTTTTCTAGGTTTAGGCTAATTCTGGTCCTGGTAAGATTACAATGGTAACTAAGCTGTGGGTTACAACATGTCATGCCTCCTAGCTAACATATTCATCAATCTTCAAAGCGGTCTGCTATAAGCGACTTTCGCGTCAAATATTCATACACCAGTTATTAACCGATTGTATGACTCAGAGTCTCTATAGTCAAGATTTACGTCTGCTAAGAGCACCTTAATGTTTCGCTGGCTGTGCAGAGTCTGTCTCTACTGAGGAATTCGAACGGTTAAGTCGCACCGCACAGTCATATTGTTTGGCGTCAGGTCTGAATTCGCTAGGGTAACATGGATCGGCATACAAAGCACCCTTCTTTTCCCCCGGAACATGTGAACATCTTTCGCCTCTGCCGACTTTCAGAGTACAGACGTTTGTCTTGTAATATTCAAATAGTCGTTTGGAATCTACATCGTGCAGGGCTAGCTTGCGCTGCACTGAAGTAATTTTAGGTACGCGATTTATTAGGTTTATTTGCGGGGCGTGTTTTACAATTGTGTTCCCCGTGAGCAACGTTAGCTCTTTGTTCGATAAGCGTTTTTGTCAGAATACATCGGGATCAGTATTTGCTTTCATTGAGTCACCTGAGCATATCACTGGCTTATTACATTACTTTCCCACTCGTCAAATGATATTACGAGGTTTACGTTTCTATGTTTTGTAAATGTATGGTTCTGTAAACCCACATGGTCTTTTAGAGGACATTTGTGTTATTCATGAGCTTTTGTGTCTACTTTATGTATAATAACTGTGTTTAATTTCAATTGTCTCATGATTTATTTTCCTCATGATGTCGTTTCCCAATACTCCGGTCTTTGATGCTCAGTTGCACATGTGCTCATTCATGTTCATGAAAGCATCACGTTCACATAGAACGTATTTAAAACATTTCTTAAAATACCCTCAGCAGGGGCAACATTTGTTAAACTGCTTTTGGCAGCAACATAATTTTTCTGATTTTATATGCAATTTTCAGCTAACTAAGGTGAGGGTTTGCTTGATAGGTTCCCGGGAATTACGCTGAATAATATTGTAGAAACCGCACAATATTTCAGCGAGACAACTACCCGCCATCTTCAGGTGCTACCTGAAGATGGCGGGTAGTTGTCTCGCTGAAATATTGTGCAGTTTCTACAATATTATCAGGCGTAATTCCCGGGAACCTATCAAGCAGATGCAGCGCCGGGAAAGCCTCAAACAGCACATAGGGTGAGTGTTAGATGCAATTATCTTCAAGATACGAGCTGCAGCCTAGGACACTTAGAGACCTTGCTTCCAAAGGGGCGTTTTACATTTATAAAATACAGCGTACAGTTACACCTGAACAGCATATATCACTTCTATAACTAGTGATACATTAACACTGGTAGGCTGTAGCAGGACAGTCGAAGCTTTTGATTACAATTTGTCTTGCTTTAATCTATGTTAAATGAACCTTTATTATTCTGTTGCGCTTTGAACGTTTGCTCAGTGGCGTGTATTTCACTATAAGTAGTCAGACTGCGTTATTTTCATTCATATGCCAGATTTCATACAAAGGGAAATGTTTTCAGAGGATTAAAACTGGAGACATGATATCCTACGCACTCATAAATTAAAGCTATAAGGTTGTGACCGCTCTCAATCTTTTGCTCTGTTCTGATAACACTGTAATTGTTGTTGTGGTCTTCAGTCCTGAGACTGGTTTGATGCAGCTCTCCATGCTACTCTATCCTGTGCAAGCATCTTCGTCTCCCAGTACCTACTGCAACCTACATCCTTCTGAATCTGCTTAGTGTATTCATCTCTTGGTCTCCCTCTACGATTTTTACCCTCCACGCTGCCCTCCAATGCTAAATTGGTGATCCCTTGATGCCTCAGAACATGTCCTACCAATCGATAGTGATAACACTATTTTACGAAAAACCAAAGATGCGGCTTAAAGCATCATCCGCATACAGCGATTTAGTTACTAAGAAAATATGAGGTAAGAACTCTAAGTGTAAAAGAACGGAATGAAAGAGAATAGAAATCACTAATGGAGATGGTGGGTTACTTATATTACATTTGCGTCATGCACTCCTGAAAAACGTGTGACAGCTTAGCCATATATTTCGTCCCCATCCTGTAAATAACAGCTAACAGTATTGTTATCCTGGGAGAAGGGTTTTACAATGTAGCATTCATATTTCCACGAGCATCATGCCCTAGCCACAAACCGTAGCGTAAGTAAAATACGCTTTCATATCGCGTGCCAGAGCATTCACCTCTCCGGCAATTTCCGTTATTTTCAAAGCAAACATTTCTGCAGCCTTTTGCGTTATATTTCATCTCCACCGAATTCATAATTCTCGTTCCTATTCTGTGAAGTACACATTCCACGGAGTATTCCATCATTATAAATTTGCGGGACTGTTTACACTGTAGGAACTCTATCGCGAATCAGGTGAGGGTTGAAACTCCATTGAACACAGTTACTTTTCATTGCTTAAGCAGGCTTAATTAAATTGTCGATAGTTCCTCTACTGTTATGGACTTTTAGTAGCAAAGTTTTAATCCAAGCGAATAACAGAAGCGAAAGTGTACCGTCCGCCAGAGAACTCCTTTTACCTGAGGGTTATCGACGGCACATAGCTTACTGGTTCAGCGACTTTTGTTTGCTGTGGGAGCAACAAGCACTTAGGAACGTCAAGGCTAAAGTATGTATACATGAACAGATCGGAGGATGAAATTGTCAATTTCATCATACAGCCTCATGAACTCTTATTTTGATGGTTCTCGTTTTATGAGCTGCGCTGTTCCCCGATATTTCAATCATTACCGGCTACTGTACGTTTTATAACTGTAGGAATGACAATGCTTGTTCTTTGTTCTGCCTTCGGTATTTCCTTGCGAAACTGCTTGCTGCATTGCATCCAGTAGAAGTTCAAATTAATGTAAATCTTCAGCTGTTTAAACAAATTTTGAGTAAATTGTAAATAAGACGTATAATATAATTTGAGGAATGCTGATGAAGTTGACATCGAGCAGTTAGATGCCGGAGTTGACTTTTTTATGTTCAAGTCGCATTTCCATTCGTTGTAATTAGTCTAAGAAGTTTCTTTAGCACGCAGTTGATTTAAAAGACTCTTGAATATGGAACGTGTGAAGCAAACTACTTGTGTATTAAATAGTGGTTCAGATATCATTGTCTGAATATATAGACTCATGTAAAGTGTACAATATTTTATTCAACTTAAAATATAGTTAATATTTTATGTTTAATTTCGACCTAGGATAGAGAATTTGTAATTTTAGTTGATTATGTGGTTAAAAACTGAAACCAAAATAAATTTCAGAATACTGCACGAGTTCCGAAGACAGGCGTTTCTTGCGAGCGTCGTAACGTTAATGCTTGTTGCTTGGGTGTGTAAACAATGTAGGCGGCATATGAAAGTCGAGACGTAAGAGGCTGAAAACCCACAGTCTGCAGAGAGTAAATTATCGGTGAATCGCAACTGTCTTCTTCTTGGCTATCTGATGGAAAAATTCTGTGTAGCATCCTACGAAAGTATGCTTCAGTGATTTTTTCCATTCACGTTATCATTTTCAAGTTAAATTTGATGGATGTCTGTATAGTACTGCTTCGTAAATCTATTTTCCATTCAGATATAATATTGTGTCATATCTAAAAGTTTCATAAACCAACTCTAGAGATGAATCTAAAAAAAAAAAAATACTGTCTGGTGACATCACGTTTGAAACAACACATCAGTGATCAGGAAGTTACTATAAAAAATAGGAAAAAATTACATACTTAGGAGCGTATACTGATAAAAATGGACTAGACTGTGCGCAAATAAAAATAGGGACTCAACAAAGCAGAGGAACAATGTAATGTCTAAATTTCGATTGAAGAATAAGAACATCTGCAAAAGTAAATGCAGTAAAACGAAGTTCAATAATATAAAATTAGACATCGTGACTCTGGCAGTTGGTGAATTATCATAAAACACTTATACTGAGACACTCCATGCCGTTTTTTTATTTCATAAATTTTGTTTTAGAAGTAAAATAAAAAATAAATTGCCCTAGCAATTGAATCTGTTCTAAACTATGGATCAGAATTACAGATCTCAAAACAAAACTTCTACCTGCAGAAATAGATTATGGGTGAAGGAGTATGGGAATATTAAGAACAGACTGAATTAACAAGAAAATGAGACTAAGAATGAAGGTGGTTGAAACTGTGATTTACTTTGTTGTGTAAAAATCAATAAGCTAGTATCAGAATTTTTTGAAGCTACCAGACCGACATTAGCGAGAGAAAGTATTTGAATACGGATCACCTTCAACAAAGTGATGTGGTTTACAGCAACGTATTGTCTTGAGTAGAGGAACTGGGCAGACGATAACGGGACATTGGCAAGACGATGTTAACACTGAAAGGGTACAGTACCGCCCGACATTGAAAATAGGTACAACATACTTCATTATTTTTGTCAGAACAACACTTTTTTTTTGTAAAATAACTCAATTTCAATTAATGCAGCGAAGCCGGATACCAGTGTGAGAAAGAATGACAATTTATTTATTTAATTGATCACATGTGCACTACCACAAAATAAATCCCTACATCCAGTTTGGTGAGATCTGTGAAGTGAATGAATGTATGGTCGTCTGCTAACTGCAGATAGTGAATGTGAATATATGATCATCTTTGAGACGATCCTTTCGCCACCTTTGGTGGGACCAAAGAGATGAAATTTACCTGAGCTTTGAGCGCCTGAAATGTGGCTGACCAATACGGTAGCAAGGTGCTCCCCCACTTCGGCAGAGGTGCGAGAGGGCCTGAAGAACGGCCATGTTTCAGCACTCTGCCGCTGGATCTTGTGCTGTTAAGACCTGTCTCCGTAAAGACAAAAGAGTGGAGACATGGTATGCATGTGGAATATTTAAGAGTAGTTTGAAATAATAATTTCTCTATTTCAGGAACTTTTGTGGGGAGAATTAAAGGTGAGGCAGGTAATATTAATGGGATTGTAGTAATCTTCGGAAGTGACCAATGGTCACAATGAAACCACGTGTAGCAATAAGTTGAAATACTTCCGTGTGCTTAAGTTCAGCTGAGTTACTAGCGTGTGTACTATAAGTTGAAAGATTTAAGGAATGGTGTGTGCAGGACTTGAAATTAGAGACAAGTACTTCCACGTGGTGAGTACTGTGTGAGTCTCAATCTGTGTATGACACAAAGGATAAAGAGAAGTACTCGTCCATGGTATCAGTTGAGGACTCGTGTGTGTGATGAATATGCACTTAATATTACTTTGCATGTTATGTTTCCGGGTGACGCTTGATTTAAACTATAATACTCTGAGAGAGAAGCAAGGTGAGTCAGCCGTCTATCCAGCAACGCCACTTGGCTTGCATTGCACAGGAAGACGTGCATATATCTCCAGAGTTCATAGTAGGAAAGAAGAATTATGAAGTGGGGCAGTGTCGTGTGAAACTGGAATAAATACTAATTGAAGTGGGGAAAGCTGAAAGTGATAGTGTTGTGACTATTTATTGTGTTGTATTCCATGTTGTAGTGTGGTGTATGTCATGTAATTTGGGTATGTGTAGTTTGCATGGGAGAGTAGCTAGGTAGTTGCAGAGGTAGTGGTTTATGCATGTTCCTTTTGTACCGCTCGGTCTGGAGGAAAGTTTCGTGATGATGGTTGTGAGAGTCGAAGTCTGAGATATAGCAAAAAAGATCTACCATCCTATCCAGAAAGTGCACTGTAGCGTTTAATAATTACGAGACCATAAGATAAAGAATCACCAATGTAAAGCCATGCCCACTGGGCGGAATTTCTCATGTGTCATTGTTGCAGGTTATAGAATTTGTGTGTTTAAGTTATAGAATTTATCGGAATAAATAAAATAGTGAAAAGAAAAAGATTGGTGGCCTCTTCCTTCGAATTGTATGTTGTCATGATATCCAGAATTTATAATGTGTGCGCCACTCATATTCTGCGCGATGGCCACGTGTTGATAAAAGCCGTTAAATAAAAAAAAAGGAAAGAAAATGTGGTACTGCCAGTGCGTAGTGAACAGTCAGAGTTCTGTAAATTACTGATAGTCAGATGTGCGTTTCCGTTGCGTATTATTCATATAGGAGGATAATTTATAACTTAATTGTGAGTACGAGAGTTCATGTTACTCGATAAATAAGAATGAATCCACTCGCTTGGAAGACCACTCATCTTGCAGGCCTGACTGCTTGATGCCACAGTATGAGCAAGGCATGTGGGTGCCTCTCAACACTGATCACTGAGCAATGGAAAATCCAGGGTGGAATGTGACAACATTATGAAAAGGAAAGTTGCTACTGACCATATAGCGGAGATGCTGACTCGCAGATAGGCACAACAAAAAGACTGTCACAAATAAGGCTTTCAGCCGGTAAGGCCTTCGTCAAAAATAGACGACTCGTGTGTGTGAGTTGCGTTTGTTTGAGTATGTGTGTGTGTGTGTGTGTGTGTGTGTGTGTGTGTGTGTGTGTGTGTCGTATATTTTTGACTAAGGCCTCACTGGACGAAAGCTTATTTGTGACAGTCTTTTTGTTATGCCTATCAGCGACTCAGTATCTCCTCTATGTGGTGAGTAGCAACATTCCTTTTCATAATATTGTTAATACTGATCATAGTATCATTTAATGCTCTGTTTCTGAACCAATTTCAGTGGAAGATATGGGTGGCATAATAAGTTCACAGACAAGTTGCAAGATCGTTGGGGAGGAAGATTACGACCCCAAAACCTTTATGACCTTGTTTGCATGCCTGTCTTTTGCATAATCTGTTATAACAGTTATTACTGGTTCTTCTGTCTTTCGTTTACTGTAATTAGTGGGTATTTTGAAAACATCATATCACCCATGAATACAGCAGTAGAAATAGCTACAAATAATGGATACAGAGAATATTTAGTAATAAAGTTGAACAATAAAATCAAGAAACAGAAACAGCAAACACCCGCTGTGGCCAACCCAAGGACAGACTCACACAAACAACAAGAACAGACGCAACAGAGTGTGAGAAAGGTAAAGGAAACAAAACATGGAATGCAATGGTACATAAACAAAAATACACACACAAAATGTCTAATACTTTCAGAAAACAAGGCATGAAACTAGCTCACTAAACCAATAATTCAAATAAAAAACACTTCCCAGAAGCAACACAGAACCATTAGATACTGGAAACTGGATAAAAGAAATGATTACAGCAATACAGTACAGATCTATATCTGAAATGAGGAATGTACCAGCATAAATGTAATACATGTGACGGAATATAAAGATTGAACCAGGAGAATATATGACGCTGCACACAAAGAGTATGGAAGTACAGGAGAAATCATTCAACATCTATGTCAGCATTAACAACCCATTACCACCAAATACACTGACGTGAGTATCACAATTATAACCAAAAAAAATCTTCTCATCCTATAAGAAAATTTCCATACCCATAAAACTACCTGAAAAGAAACCAATCATAAATAATCAGAACATCCAGGTAAATCAGACACTTTGTAAATTAATAGATCACTTAAATATAGACATTTGAACACATCTCTACATGTTTAACACACTAAATACCACTTCCCCAACCACTCAATGCTCTCAGTTCGCAACCACTACCATTTCCTCCCAGTTGCTTACACTATAATCAGTGCCCCCTACCCCCCCACCCCTCCCACCCCACCACATAACTTGAACTACCACTCCCATTGCTACCCTGCCCACTCACATCCATGCAAAACACTCAAGGACTTTTTACTAATTTATACTCACATTCCCCCATCCCCACTTCTCCTGCCACTCTCTCTCTTTCTCTCTGTCTCTCTCTCTGGCAGTCTACACAGAAATCAAATGAATAAACAGACACTGTGCTGAGTGCGACACGGGTTAAAGCGAAAGTACTATTTCTCTTGACAAGTTTTATAAAAGTGATTTAAACTGAAAAAAGCGAGAATGATGCGTAAGAAAATGAGGCTTAAAAAAAGGAAAAAATGTCAAAAATGAATGTGCAACCAAGCTTCTTTCGGCCTCACCCTCCGCTAACAACGAAGGCCAAAGGAGTAGTTTGCTGAATTCGTAAAAAAGAGGCAAAACACTATGAGTCGCATGGGCTTATTAGGTACCCACATTTTCAGAATGACCACTTAAGACGCTTTATAGATAAAAGCGAAACACAACTGGTGAAAAATACTCTCTAATTACAGTGAGCTTAACACGAAAAACCAGACTAATTGCTCATAAAGTATGATCATATAGAACTTAAATAACGATGTAAAGTATACTGATTTAGGGAAACACAGTGGTCGACTTTTAAATTTTTATATTATAGGTTATAGTCGCAGGTCACCTAAGGATATGATATAAAGAAAAAAGTAAACAACTACAGCTATTGCTACTACCGATCACAATCTAAACTGGAAAATTCTCATGTTAGACTTCATGATGCGCATTAATTTCGTTACTTTTGCAGTAGACACGATTATACTATAAGTGACTTAAAATGATGAAGTCAGTTTATGTTGGGTAATTCCGTTTGCAAGTGAGTCCCTAAATCATTTTAATGTAAACTATTTGGAAAGCTAGAATTTTCAGAATACAGTAACTTAACTGTTCTTTCATTGCTTCGTGGTAAATCGACTTAATAATTATAAATAAGTAGCACAGTATATTATATGTTCTGCAGAATTATAGATGCCGTAGAACATACACAACAACCTAATTTTCTTTTATTATTTGTAATTTTTGGTATAGAAGTCGTATCTTATATTTTAAGGTTCTTTAAGTGAGTGAACATGGAAGTATATAATAAATAGAAATCTGTCTCCCCTTCCTATTTTACTTCTACTTTTTTGCAGATATTCAGGAAAAAATAACTGAAATGCTTAAATGCACAAACATCTTCCTTTTTTAGAGCAAAAACATATTTACTGCCGTATTCTTGTCATTCAAGATTGTTGGGGTGATACGAATAATTCATGTAACACGTCTGCTTTACCAGATTTACAACCTCAATGTATGACGGCTGCCTGAATTTTTTAAGTGCTCACCTCATCCTACGTCAGCTGAAGACTGACAGATGTGGCCGTAGGCGTATAGTTTATCCAACAACGTAAGAACCTAAGGGCTAAGCCGGATAACTATACTGAATGTTCATTAGCAGAGTTATGCTCTGGTTTCAGTAATTCTGTAGTGTCTACTATCACTATTGCTCTATTTTGCAATTTACATGTTGATAATTCTGCAAGATTTCGAGATGAAAAAGCAATTATCAAAATTTGCTTATCAGCTACTCAGTTTGATATAGAGAAGCAGGGCGGCAAACAAACTCCTGATGTTATGAACAGTGAGCTTGTTTCTATCTCTTGATGCCAAAAGCATAGTGTTCATTATTTCAAGATTAGTATTCCTTTCCCAATATGACAGCGAATCTCCGAAGCCGTAGAATGGGACAAGTAATACTGCAACAGCCGGAAGTAGCAATTATAAAGTGCTTCTGTATACTAAGTCAACCATCATTAGCGACAATATTGGGAGGCTGAAATTAATCAATGCCATTCACGTTCTCTACCTGAGAGGGCCTCCAATGAAAGCCCGTAATCACCCATGGGAAAAAAAACTGCACTACGAAAAATTCTACTGCTGTTTCATTTATGCAGTTAGCTGCTTTTACGTCCTGTTGATCTACTTCATTACGTTTCACGTTCATGCATACGGATAGGATTCATCGAAAAATATTTGTGTTCTGTAACAATGGAAGCTTCTAATGCTAAAAACATTAATCCTTTCTATACTAATAAGCGCTTGAGATTCCAGAATACAAATATTTGTGCACCTTGATGATAATGTCATGATTCCACGAACTTTCGAATTTTTCTCACGTATTTGTACGTCTTTTGTTATAGACGTTTTTGCTGCATTGCATAACTTCAATATGAATCATAGGGACAAAGACGAAAAGCAACTTTTCTTTATAGTTTTACGCAATTCAACAAGTTTCGCCTATTTTTATTAGTAATAAATTCAATCAAAGGCTTGTAGCTTCTTGTAGAGCTTCATACAGCATTGCTATCACCTAGTAAATCACTTAAACAACAAGACGGAAGCAATTATACAGAGACGCATCGATCATCAACGAACGTAAGGTAATGCCTAAAGCCACCGGAAGGAATCAGAACATAGATGTGTGTTAAAGAAGTGCTAAATCTACGGTTGACTAAATCCATTCGACACGATATTAATTGCGGTTTAACAGTGCCTATATTACGCTTTCTGTCTAGAGGAAATATCCTGTTTTAAAAAAAATTACAGCTCGCGACACCACAAACGCATTGAACTCGTTCCTTTTACGTCCCTTCGTTATCAAATATTAAAATATAATAATTATGGTATTATGAAGACTTACCCACCAAGAACAGCGAAATAACTTTTCAACGGCGTAAACCTCGATGACAAGCAATAATCTAATAACGGCAGCAGTGGTGAGAGAAATGTAGTACCAGTAGACATTCGTTTGTTACGAGACCAACAGAGATAGGGTTCTACTAACTCATGGTATGTAGAATCTCTGGTGGATGGTTGATATCACAGATCACCAAATTATAAGAAGTGCAAGGTATGAAGGTATAATCAGAGGAGATGGTGCTACAGATTTATGCTGTAAGTAGCTTAGAAGCCCATAGTGTTAGATGTCCCAAAACATTAATGGATCATAGTTTACGATGCTTTTTGTTCTTAATTTCCCTCGTGCCCACGCAGTAGCTGTTAAAAATATGAAATGTTACAGTGCTTTCGTGAATAACACAGCGTCAGGAGGGCGTTTTCAGACATTTTTCTGGCCTTAAATGTATTTTTGATCCAGCAATACGATGCATTTCACCCTGTTAATGTAATTTTTAAATACGTTTAGAATAACCAAGAACAGAAGTACGTGACGTAAAACTACTGCATCCAGCATTTTCCTTAACACGGACTGACGAAGCTGATGCTCGGTCAATGTTCTTTTCCGAAAATGCTGAAAACATATTTTTCTACATTTCGTCGGTTTCCAATCTTTTCTTCTCACACCGTTCATCCAGAGAACCTTTCGAGTTGGAATGACAGGAAATGTAAAATTAAATGTCAGAATTAAAACCACGACAATAAAAGTAAACAGCGCAACAACACTTCATGCATATAAAAGAGAATATCGCTTGAACGAGTCCACGTATGAATGAAATGTGATTCCTTTACACTTTTGACTGTAATCAGAATGATTAGTACACCTATAAATGACTCAGGCTGGCATTTTTGATTATTATGCTTTAACCAGAAACTAATATTTTTGGAAACTAACATGGCGGACGTCGGCTTCCAAGTTTGTGGAGTCTTGACGACTCCTATTATTGTACGTCCACGGTGCAAGGTCCAGCATAACATGATACAGAACGACAGTAGCGTTTCTAATGGCCTTGCACTGATCTTCGAAACAAAAACCGGGAACAAATCTGCGTTTTATCTTTGCAAAATATGAGTATTACATGATGATCTTTGTCAAGTTATAGTTTATCGTTGGTTCTGGTAGCTTGGTTGTAATTTTGGCACATGGAAACGCTTTTGTTACCTTCTAACATAATACGTTCGAGAAATCTCAATCAAAAACTATGATTAAATCTCGTAGCTGGAATTCATAGGAAATTCTGTGAATGATATCATGGTCGCCTGTGACTGTAAAATTACTTATTTATAAAAAACAGAGTTGGACTTTTGACCGTGTGTCCACTATCCTGTGATAATAGTTGCACTTTAGTACATGTCAAAACTTATGAAATCAACTGACATGATATGACACAGAAGCTGGTTTCATGGCATTGTATTCTTGATTACAACCTACTAGTGTGTACTGCACCTATCGAATTGAAACGTAAATATGTTGGTCGTATTATGCTTAATTTTTGTTCGCATCCGTAGTATTGGTGTGGTAAACGACTCCATATTTGTTTTTTTTCCTTATATATAAAACAGAGTAGATTAAAACTGAAGAAACTGCAAAAAGGTGGGAATTTAAGGAGATGGGACCTGGATAAACTGAAAGAACCAGAGGTTGTACAGAGTTTCAGGGAGAGCATAAGGGAACAATTGACAGGAACGGGGGAAAGAAATACAGTAGAAGAAGAATGGGTAGCTTTGAGGGATGAAGTAGTGAAGGCAGCAGAGGATCAGGTAGGTAAAAAGACGAGGGCTAGTAGAAATCCTTGGGTAACAGAAGAAATATTGAATTTAATTGATGAAAGGAGAAAATATAAAAATGCAGTAAATGAAGCAGGCAAAAAGGAATACAAACGTCTCAAAAATGAGATCGACAGGAAGTGCAAAATGGCTAAGCAAGGATGGCTAGAGGACAAATGTAAGGATGTATAGGCTTATCTCACTAGGGGTAAGATAGATACTGCCTACAGGAAAATTAAAGAGACCTTTGGAGATAAGAGAACCACTTGTATGAACATCAAGAGCTCAGACGGAAATCCAGTTCTAAGCAAAGAAGGGAAAGCAGAAAGGTGGAAGGAGTATATAGAGGGTCTATACAAGGGTGATGTACTTGAGGACAATATTATGGAAATGGAAGAGGATGTAGATGAAGATGAAATAGGAGATACGATACTGCGTGAAGAGTTTGACAGAGCACTGAAAGCCCTGAGTCGAAACAAGGCCCCCGGAGTAGACAACATTCCATTGGCACTACTGACGGCCTTGGGAGAGCCAGTCCTGACAAAACTCTACCGTCTGGTGAGCAAGATGTATGAAACAGGCGAAATACCCTCAGACTTCAAGAAGAATATAATAATTCCAATCCCCAAGAAAGCAGGTGTTGACAGATGTGAAAATTACCGAACAATCAGTTTAATAAGCCACGGCTGCAAAATACTAATACGAATTCTTTACAGACGAATGGAAAAAACTAGTAGAAGCCGATCTCGGGGAAGATCAGTTTGGATTCCGTAGAAATACTGGAACACGTGAGGCAATACTGACCTTACGACTTGGGAAGGGAGTAAGACAGGGGTGTAGCCTCTCCCCGATGTTATTCAATCTGTATATTGAGCAAGCAGTAAAGGAAACAAAAGAAAAATTCGGAATAGGTATTAAAATCCATGGAGAAGAAATAAAAACTTTGAGGTTCGCCGATGACATTGTAATTCTATCAGAGACAGCAAAGGACTTGGAAGAGCAGTTGAACGGAATGGATGGTGTCTTGAAGGGAGGATATAAGATGAACATCAACAAAAGCAAAACGAGGATAATGGAATGTAGTCGAGTTAAGTCGGGTGATGTTGAGGGTATTAGATTAGGAAATGAGACACTTAAAGTAGTAAAGGAGTTTTGCTATTTGGGGAGCAAAATAACTGATGATGGTCAAAGTAGAGAGGATATAAAATGTAGACTGGCAATGGCAAGGAAAGCGTTTCTGAGGAAGAGAAATTTGCTAACATCGAGTATAGATTTAAGTGTCAGGAAGTCGTTCCTGAAAGTATTTGTATGGAGTGTAGCCATGTATGGAAGTGAAACCTGGACGGTAAATAGTTTGGACAAGAAGAGTATAGAAGCTTTCGAAATGTGGTGCTACAGAAGAATGCTGAAGATTAGATGGGTAGACCACATAACTAATGAGGAAGTATTGAATAGGATTGGGGAGAAGAGAAGTTTCTGGCACAACTTGACCAGAAGAAGGGATCGGTTGGTAGGACATGTTCTGAGGCATCAAGGGATCACCAATTTAGTATTGGAAGGCAGCGTGGAGGGTAAAAATCGTAGGGGGAGACCAAGAGATGAATACACTAAGCAGATTCAGAAGGATGTAGGTTGCGGTAGGTACTGGGAGATGAAGAATCTTGCACAGGATAGAATAGCATGGAGAGCTGCATCAAACCAGTCTCAGGACTGAAGACCACAACAACAAAAACAACATATAAAACAGAAGCTGATTTCGTCGCAAGGCATTCTATGAACGCACGGCTATTCGTTGCTGATCATGAATACGTGCGAGAACTGCTCGATTTAAATGTACTGTAAGGGTATTGCTCGTATTCTACGTCAATTCTGTTTGCGTCCGTTTTTCGTACTTTCACGTATTTCATGAAGGCTTCCGAAATTATCATTGGAGAGGATGATTCTAATACATTGATATCTGCTGAAATATTTATAGTACCTGTTAATAATGTGTGAACACATTTGTGTAATTGTTGCATTTTTAGCATTTGCAAGGAAGAATGTTATAGTCACTAAGACTACAAAGCATACTCATCTACGTCCATACTCTGCAAACCACTGTGAAATGCATGAAACTCCGTGGCAAGTAGCAACAGCATTAAACGCAGAAGTACATACTCATTCCATGACAACATTCAACGAAGCTGAATACCAATTCCATTAAGAGCTACCAACGTGCAGTTCTCCATTAAATGCGGGAAGGTACGAGAAACGGACGCGAACAAAAATAACGTTGAATATGAGCAATATACTTACAATGCATTTAGATCGAGCAGTTCACATGCGGATTCGTAAACAGTAACAAATAGACCTGAGTCAACAGAACGCCACACGACGAAACCAGTTTATGTTTTATATGAAATTAGCTAAGCGCCCGCTGCTCCTCTAACGTAGACCGTATGGCCTGCAGAGACTTTATTTTATTTAATCGAATTTTTATGTTGTTCACAAATTGCAACACCTTCTAAGCTTTTCACGCTAATTAAAGCTACAGGATCATGGTCTTTTCCGGATCTACTCCTGATCAAAAAGCGATTCTGGTAGCTGGAGTCCAAAGATTTTTTAATCTTGCCTTTTCCGTTCTTGTAAAGATATTTCCATAGCAGCTTCCATCCCCAACAAATATTTATACTACCGAGGAGTGAAATACCAGGTCTCATAAACTGAGTATTAAAATGTTTTTTTAATGTATAGAAATATTTACTTAAAAATTTTCATCCCCTATTGCACTCTCTTAGGGGCTGAATATCCAGAAACACTGAAACACGTATTTTTCTATTTCTAACCGAGAAGTCAAATAACAATTGCCATAGATTTAGCCTTAAAAATGCTTTAGTAGTTCTTAGCAATTATTTATTTTCGAAAAAACCTTCACCCTCTTTTTGACCCCTTAGTGGCTGAATTTCCAAAAATGCTGAAACACGCATTTTTTTCTGACTGAGAAACCAAATATCAGTTTTCGTAGTTCCGGCTTCAAAATTGCCTTAATAATGACATATTTTCAAAAAGGATTTCATCCCCTATTTCACCCCCTTAGGGGTGGAATTCCGGACAATCCGTTCGTAAATGACGCCTGCAGTATAAGATCCACATCCTATATCCAAACATTAAGTTTCTCCCCTTATCGGTTTGGCTGGGCGATGATGGATCAGTGAATCAGTCTGACCCCTTTAGGTATTTCTTTATTTCTGTCTGAGAAACCAAATACCAATTTTTGTAGGCATAGTTTCAAAATTGCCTTAATAGCGACATTTCTTAAAAAAAATCTCTTCATCCCAAATTTCACTCCCTTAAGGTTGGAATTTGAAAAATTCGCTTCTTAAATGATGCCTACATTATGAGACCCACACGTTCTCAAAATTTGAAGCTTCTGTCCTTAGCGGTTTTGGCTAGCCAATGATGAATCAGTCAGTCATTGCCTTTTATATATAGAGATAGAAATAAATATAGAATTATTTACTCCACCCAATATTACGGATCCGAGCAGAAGTCAAGCAGCATACAAGCAATGCAATTCAAAGAGTGCAGTACTCGTACACACAAGAAGTGGTAATCAGAAACACAATGCGTTGAAGGCAGCTTCTGTGTTCTATGAAACAAAAGCATATTTGGAGGACTTCAGTAACACAAGGCGGACTTTAAATCACACAATAAGGAAACTAAATGATGAACTATTGATTAACTTGCAGAGCTCCAAGTGGCCTGGAACCGAATCGAGGTTGTGTTAACTGGAAGTCCCCATATGAGTATCAGCCCCGTGGTTGGTATACATCAGCTTTACATGCGACACAACACGTGGAAGACGAAAACCAGATTTCGGAACCCGTGTTTCTCCGCGGTGATTACGTGTTACGCCTAAATCAGTTTTGGTAGCCTGATGAGATATTAGTTTGTAAACCTATTGTCCAATTTCGAGTGCACATTGAAGCGAATTTATCTCTACTTTCGTAATATTTTTGATAAAGAGATTTATTGATGTCAGTAATTCGCTTGGAGAGGACGAGGAATAAATTGTGAAATATAAGATTCTTAGGAATGCCATTCACGCCAATACATGGGTTCGAGACTGCTTCATTGTGAAGAAAAGAGTGAAGTGGTCGCTGGTGGAAGATTACTCTACTACAACGGTTTGGAGACTCGACGTCGCTAGAAAACTTTCGATTGAGTAAAATCACATTCAAATTCCTGGGAATATAATTAGCGAAAATTATTTCACGACCAAATTATTGTCTTCAAGTGCCTGTGTCCTAAAATCGAGGGTGTGTATAGCATTTTACAAATTAGTCAACAATGGAGAAGGCAAGATTGTTGTCAAAGAGTTCGATTTCTCTAATACAGCTAATATAAAATCATTTACGTGCATCTTTCCACCTATTGGCATAAAATATGCTTCTCTTCAGTTAATTTACGGAAATTAATTGTTTTCTGCTCAGTCGAATACTGCTCTATTTTCTTCAGTTCAAATAAAATGTAGTGTCTACATTAACCAACATTTTTCTTGTGAAAAACAAACAAGGAACCTTACACCCCAAGCATGTTTCATAGATGGTTGAACGTTTGCATGCGAGTCAATATCGATTTTGGTAGAGGTAATACGGCAGCTAGAATCGTCGTTCTAGAATCGATATTACAATAATGTTTACATGATCATTCAGAAGCGGTATTGGGAAGCTAGTTTATGAAAGCCAGAATTGGGAGGCTTGCGTAAACGTAATAAAAAACAGTTAACGTACGTCATACAGTCTTTTTAAACTCTTTTTTAAACTACCGGTACTGTCATTTTCCACAATTCGTCTGCTGCTGCCTGCCTTTACTCGTTAAAAGACGACACATATGAGCCAGTTCAGGAGCTCTTACATTATTCCTGAATGTGAGGTGTGGTTAAGGTTTCGCTGTTAATACTGTTTATAGTGGCCGATTTTCGATCGCCTTTCTTTTCCTTTAGCGTTATCTTCAGTTCGTGTGTATGTGCACATGTTTCATTCTAAAACAACTTTGTTCTAATTAGGTTACAGACCAACGTATTAAGAACAAAACACCGAAGAGGTTGGAAGAAAACGTATTATCTGAGGCGGCTGCTTATACATCATCAAAGAACACTGGACGGGCTGATAGGAGGTAATTCGGAGGAAGTTTGTCAAGTGGCGTCATTCCGAAAACAAGATGCTTGACGAAAGAGAGGTATAATGTAGTACGAAATCAATTCACCTTACGAAAGAGGAGGAGAGTGGGATAAGACACTCCAGAGAAAATACTGTAAATTTGAAATTAACTTGAATGTATTGCTTGACTTCAGCAACTTATTCATTTTATCACTCTAAGAAGGGAAAGTTGGAGTTTGATGTCCTGTCGAAATATCATTACAGTCGATAAGCTTTCGTTTCGCTGAACGTGTATAGGGAAAAATCAGAGTCCCTTCAATTGAAGAATACTGCCTCACTGCAACTAGGCACGAAACGGCAAACTTAAATCAAGTGGCAGGGTAAGTATTTCATTCGCTCTCGTCCATAATATGAGTCCATTGTGCTACCAAAGATGCTGTATCGTTCGGATTGTTGAATAAACAAGTAGGAAATAAGGATTTCAAAGCGGCATGGACAATATGGTCGTTGAATATTGAGACGACGTAATAAAGCGTTGTTGGCCTTAACTGACACAGGAAAAACATGGAGAATATAAACTAAAAAAAGTCGAACAAGTGTTTTGAATTGCCTGCTAGGATGTCAGTAGACACTGGTGAACGCGTACCCCAACTTTATGAAACAATATACCACACATTTTAAAATATACTCACATTTTAGGTAATTTAACTCCCGTCCGTATAGTTAACTTTTGCCTTTACACATTATCTGTGTCTAATAAATATGTCACAACCAATTTCTACAGGTGACTAAACTTCCTTTCTTATTTGTGTCGTCTATTAATATGAAATTATTGTATCTGAAAACTTCAAAATATTCAGTTAACAAAAAGATAGTTATTGAGTTCAATTGAGACACGGCATACTGTTAGGGGGCAATTGATAAGAAACACCTTTTGAATAAATTCTTTCTAGGTCTTCCATTGTTATTGTTCCGTCTTGGTTCATGTGAGTGCCGTATGTTACTTCCCTTTCCCTCCAAACACCGCGCATAGAAAAACAGTGTTTTTCTGGGGCTCATACCTAGTGTTTTATTGGTGATAGAAAGGTAGGGTCAAGTGTTCTGGAAGGACAGTCTTAGCCTCACTATCCCACAGTACAGCTTCAAATTAAGAATATTACACACTTCTGCCGGCCGGTGTAGCCGAGTGGTTCTAGGCTCTTCAGTCCGGAACCGCGCTGCTGCTACGGTTGCAGGTTCGAATCCCACCTCGGGTATGGATCTCGGTGATGTCCTTAGGTTAGTTAGGTTTAAGTAGTTCTAAGTCTAGGGGATTGATGACTTCAGATGTTAAGTCCCGTAGTGCTCAGAGCCATTTGAACCACTTGAACACACTTTCTCCCGCTTAGGCAAATTGAGCAAACCGTTTGGTTGTTTTGCATTTGATGGGCCTTAAGGGGCTTATGGAGGCACCATTAGTTCAAGGGCAGTTTCTCAGGAAAAAAACCAATCAAGGGTTTTTTACCATTTTTTCGTACCAAAACCGAGCCGGGGTTACTAAGACGGCTATACACAGCGAATGGCTGTAATTTTCGGGACATGTTCTTAAGATACCGATCTCGAACAACTTCGAAAACCTTGATATCTCCATCCATTCTGAGATATAAGAGTTCAACATACCCCAACATGTACACGTAAAATATGCTCGTATAATCCAGTGTGAGGTGGAAACGAAGTGTATAAAGTGACAAAATACTTATAGCATACCATCAGAAAGATCTGTTGTAGCACTGAAGTACATGTAAAACTTTTGTCTACGTACAATCCAGTCTGAGGTGTATAATTAGTTTTGCGTTAGTTCAATTTTACGTAACCGAACTATCAAAGTTTTACTGACCTCCAAAGCTCTTTTCATATGAGTGACAAGCCCTGTTGTGGCAGGGAAATGGAGGGAACCGGTGGAAAAGCGTTCCTATCGGATGACAAAAAAGGCGAATATGCCCCTGTTTAAAGCACTCTGACTGAAAAGTAGAGTACCAGCTGCCTCATTCTACCTTTCTCAACATTTTAAAAAAAATTTCCCAAAATTTTCGGCATGTGTACACATTCGCTGTTTTTTAAGCTGAGAAAGACGAAGATAGTGGCAGTGGGAAAGAGACAGAAACGTTATAAATACTGGAAGATAGCAGACAGTCATTTGGTATAGAAAGAGCGAAGGAGACAATGGCAGTATGTGAGAAAGAGAGGCAGAAGAGTGCTTGGAAAAGAGTGAAGGAGACAGTGCCAGAGGAAGTGGAATAAAGAGAAGGAGAAAGTGAAAGTGGGTGGGAGACAGTGATAACGAGAGACAGAGTTTCTGACAATGACAATGAGGAAGAGAGAGATAATGACAGTGAGAAGAGACGGTGGGAGTGGGAAGGAATGAATGAGATAGTAGCAGTAAGAGAGAGACAATGAAGTGAGAGGATGCAGCAGTAGCAGGAGAGAACGAAAGAGGCAATGGCTGTGAGAAAGAAGACAGTGACAGAGAGACACAAAGAGGTAATGGCATTGAGTTGAATCGAACGAGTGAGCGAGAATGGGTGGTGGGAGTAGATGGGTATGAGCGACGTGTGTGAGCGAGTTACAATTAGGGTCTGGACGTTCTTAAATCTGGTTCCCATTATCAAGAATAACGTCTTCCGTTCCTTTACATTTTTAAAGCAGAACTGATCATCATCTAGTGAATCCTAAATTTTCTTTTCCATTCTTCTGCATATAATTCTTGTCAGGTACTTTGATTCATAAGTTGCTAACATCATGGTGTGGTGGTTTTCACATTTACTTGCCATGCTCTCTTCGGGGTTGTGTGGACGCTACCCTTCCTAAAGTCTCCAGTCTCACAGATCCTACACGCTAACTTGTATATTCTATTGGTTTCCATTTCCCACGACAGCTTCCGCAGGGATGTACCTGCCCTTGTGCCTTATTTGATCGCAAGTAAATACACTTAAGAGGTACGTTTCGGACGTAATTGTGTTTGAGGCGTATGACGTGTTGTTGACTGGAGAGTTACAAGTTTCGCTGTCCTGTCGGGAAACTTGAGCTGAGGAATGTGGGCTGGCGGCGGCGTCCTTCTGTGGACAGCAGCAGTCGGCACGCCGCCTCGTCAGGACCTTTCTCGCTGAGCGCCCGCTGGAATTCCACCACGCAGGCTGGCAGCACTTTCCACCGGATCCCAACTTTTAATTCTGCCTCTCCTGACAAACTGACGCAGAAGGAGGCCAGCGAAGTCAGCCAACATGAACTGCCGAGGCGACATTAGGAATCAAAGTCGAGTGGCTGCAGGGCTCGCTTCATTTTCGTCTCAAACAGAACGATGAGACTGATAACGATCAACAACGAAGTAAGGAGCTATCCACTGGATCGTAGCAAACCGTGTACAATTTAAGAAGAGAAAAATAAACAGAGTTTCACAAACTGAGCTAGTCATTAACGTATTAGTCCATCTCTGGTCCTTATGCAGGCAGTTATTTGGCTAGGCGTTGATTGATAGAGTTGTCGGAGGTCCTCTGAGGGATGTCGTGCCAAATTACGCCCGTTGGCGCACTGGATCGTCAAAATCCCGAGCTGCTTGGAGGGCCCTGCCTATAATGCTCCAAACGTTAACTGGAGAAAGATTCGGCGCCCTTGTTGGCCTAGGTAGAGTTTGAAAAGCACGAAGACAAGCAGTGGAAACTCTCACCGCGTGCGGGCGGGCATGATCTTGCTGAAATATAAGACCGGGATAGCTTGCCATGAAGGACAACAAAACAGGGCGTAGAATATCGTCGACGTACCGCTGTGCAGTAAGAGTGGCACAGATGATAACCAAAGAGGTCCTGCTATGAAAAGAAGTCGTTCACCAGACCATCGCTCCAGTTCGTCGGACATTATGGCAGGTAACAGTCAGGTTCGTGTCCGCAGCGTCTCCAGACACGTCTTTGCTGGTCACTGGGGCTCAGTTTGAGGTGGAACTCATCACTGAAGACAATTCTACAACGGTCAATGAGATTCCAGACCGAGTCTGCCCGACACCATTGCAAAAGAATTAGTTGGTGTAGAGAGGTCATTGTTAGTCGGGGCACCGTGAGCTGACCTCCAATTTTTTTTAATGTTTCTTGTGGCCACTGAAGTACCAGTTGCACGTCGGATCGATGATAATGATGAATCTGGGGATGTGAGTGCCTCTCTGACGACTGCTCGGTGCTCTCGTTCTGTCGTCTCTCTAGCTCGACTGCTTCCTTCTTGATGCTGTTTTCGGCCATGGTTCACCCATTCCTGCCAACATAGTCGAACTGTGGCATCGCTCCATTCAAATATCGAGCGATTCGCCGATTAATCCAACCGCCTACTTTGAGCCCAACTATACGTTCTCTCTCAAATGCTGACATCTGCATATATTGTTCACGCGCCTGTCTCCAAGGCATAATTACTGTTCAACTGAGCATAGGTAATGGAATTCGCAAAGACTTTACACCCCGGTATTAACATGTCCCATGTCTGCTTTCTTTTCCAGCTGCACGGCGAAACTGCGCTCCAGAGTCACACATTCATCCATGGGCTGGCAAAGTTTACAATTATGCATTTTCCATCGATACCTGTGTGTTTGTCAATTCGTGGCCAATTACCGCAACTCCTTCGTGGTGGATCGTCTTTTTTGTCTTAGAATGTATATTAGTAAACGGCGAACTTGGGGTACTTAAAAATGGTTCAAATGGCTCTAAGCACTACGGGACTTAACATCTGAGGTCATCAGTTCCCTAGACATAGAATTACTTAAACCTAACTAACCTAAGGACATCACACACATCCATGCCCGAGGCAGGATTCGAACATGCGACCGTAGCAGCCGCGTGGTTCCGTGCCTAGAATCGCTCGGTCACAGTGGCCGACTAACTTGGGATACTGTCCCAGTTGTAGGTCGCCTCTTTCGCGGTTTCCACATCCATCAGAAATTTGATTTTCGATATTTCACACAGACATTTGTTGAATTTAAAAATTTAAAATGCTTTCATAAACTTCTCTTTAAGAGCTGCAATATTACGTTTAATGGTTAACATACTAAGGCAAGTACTATAGTCACAAACTGTGTACGCTTCTGCAGGCCGTGTAACCCAGGGCGCGCAAATTACCCAGACTATATTCCTCCAGTTTTTGGGAATGAGAGGACTTAGCGACTTCCAACAAACTTAAAACGTAATTTGAAACCTTTACAAAACCTTTCTTGCAGTTATGACGTTTTAATATATTTCTTTACTTCTATCTCTATTGGCAACAAATTTTGGGGAAAGTATTCACATACACCACTGAACGTGGTGTCACAGTTCGGCAGTATGACGTTTTATACCTGGAAGTTTGGTTCTATAAGGAATCGCAGGAGGAGGGTTTACTGGTAAGACTCTAGGTATCGTATTTGGGAATATTGATGTTGTAGTCGTGAGTCTGTAGACACCTCGGATGGAGGTCTCTACGCTACTGTATCTTGTACAAGCCTTTTCAAATATATATACCTACTGCATCGTACAGCCCTTTGAACTAGCTTACTGTATTCCAAATTCTGTTAGTCTCCCTCTACAATTCTCCCTTACTTCACTTTCTTCCATTATCAGAATAAGTATTCCCTTACGCTTTAAGCTGTCTTACGTATATATTATTTTTAGTGAAATCCTGGCAAAAAATTCTCTTCTCCCCAGTTCAACAAAGTACCTTTTCATTAGTTATTCGATCTACTCATCTAATCAATTAGTACGTGCCTTTTATATCATCTGACACTTAGAACTACAATTTGGTTTGTGTACAATTCCTAGATAACCTTTCACTCCTTACATTTTATTCATGATAACTTCAGAACTACATATAATGTATTCACCAGGAATATACGGAATAGGGCTCATGTCCACGTATGGCCATTCACATTTATATTTTCCATAGGTTCCCCACTGTAATTCAGGCGAATTCTGAGATAGTTCTCTCAATCGAAACGCAACTAATTTCTTTTCGCCTTATTTTACTGTTCCAACTTAAATGCGTTAATCTCAATGGGACGGCAATCTCAAGACTCCATGTTTACAACAGGTCTCAACGCCTTTCAGATGCCATGCCCTATTGTCTCAGCTCGGCGACTTTGTGTACTGAACTACTCTTCAACGTCACGCATCCGCACTTTCTGACATAGCTGTACAGCTTACTTCCGTCTGAAGTAACTCTATAAGCTAATGACAGCAGGTAACTTCTTTGATTAAACAAGGCCATTTGATTATGTGGATCATAAGTTTGCATAAGTTGAAGCATTATGGAACCGGAAGTAGGATGCAGAATTTTTTATCCAGTGTCAACAAACACGGGGAAAATTTGAATCTAAGTGAAATAGTAAAAGCTGTGGGGTGATACAGGGCCCTGCTCCATGTTAATGGCCAGCGGAGGAGTCTCGCTGTAATGAGGTCCAGAGGAGCGACCGTGATGGACCGTCACAACAGCCAGTCTACATCACGTGTCACTTTGGATCTGATCAGAAAGATTTGTTTACGAAATCGTGCAGACAAAGTAAAGCCGGAAAACGCCAGCAAAAAAAAAAAAAAAAAAAAAAAAAAAAAAATGGAACAAAGATTTAATATTCTAATGTATCTTCCACGACAAAATCATTAAAGACGGAACGCAGATTACTTTTGTAGAAGGCAAAGGTGGAAGTCGACATCACCCTTTTCAGGAATCATTTTTAAAGGTTTTTTTTTATTTCCACATTTAGACTTATCGCATGATGTCAATATTACCTCAGGTGGTCAAAACACCGCCGAATGTACTGGTCTTTTGGACTCTGGGGCGGCCAGGTTTAATTGTAGTGTGGTTCAACAAAGGAAATCGAAGTCCTATGGCCAACGTAAAACCAGAATAGATACTTTTTTTGCAATACTTAACATATAAACACTTCTCCAACCAAGTAGACTTCATAAATTGGGGAATACATCAAAATAACAGGAGATTCAAATTTTGGCACTTCAAGAAACACGAATGACGGACAATAACCCCGTGGATTTCGACAATTATCGTCTTTTTAAAAGTTCAAATGTGTGTGAAGTCTTATGGGACTTAACTGCTAAGGTCATCAGTCCCTAAGCTTACACACCACTTAACCTAAATCATCCTATGGACAAACACACACACCCATGCCCGAGGGAAGACTCGAACCTCCGCCGGGACCAGCCGCACAGTGCATGACTGCAGCGCTTCAGACCACTCGGCTAATCCCGCGCGGCTTTTTAAAAGTAGAACTGATAAAATAATACTTAATAATACACCATGTCTGGGAGTTGATTTTATAGTCTCCAAAAACATTTTAAATTTAATAACGGAGGTAAGACCTATAAATAATAGACTAATGACAATTTTTCTTAAATGCACAAATAAAGCATTAACTTTAATTAATGCCCATATGCCAGTCAGTGAGGATAATCGTAAGAAACTTGAATAAGTTATTGAAGCTTGGGAAATTTTAGAAAGCATCATCTTGAAAATTCTCTCAATCCTGTTAAAATTTTAATGGGCAATTTTAATGCTCAATTAGGTAAAGAGAAAAATATTAGAAAACGGTGGGTGGACTCCCTGCACATAAATGGACAAAACAAAATGGCCACAGACTTGTTGAAACGAGCAAAAATTTTAACCTTAAAATCAGGTCAAAAATTTTAGAAAGAACTCTCTTAAACAAAAAGCTTGACAGGCACCCAATACGCTTATTGGGGAACTTCAAATCGATCATGTAGCAATTTCGGACCCTAACTAAAAAGAAATTTTATCTATCCAAGTTAGGAAAGGGGCTAATACAGATTCTGGTCATTATTTAACGCGAATAGAAGTAATACACCAACGTCAAAAACTCTTCAGAACAAAAAATGTTATCCCAAAATTTGACACTGCTAAAATAACCCCAATTCTGACAATCGAACTTCACAAAAAACAATCCAACAATTAGCAAAGCTTAAAAGATAAGTTCATCAGAACAGCACAAAATTTAATTCCACTTCGAAAGAAACAGAAACACCCTTTGAGGAACGCGGATTGTGAATGAAACAGCAGTTAAGTTTATTCATAAGGCATTCAAAAAGTGGAATAGTAAAAAAACTGAAGACGCGTACTACACTTTTCTAAGCGTAAGAAAAGAAACATCTAAATTATTCCGTCAGACTAAAAGAAACTACGAAAAGGCCCAACTTTTTGAAATTGAAAAAGGCTTCCAAAATTACAATACAAGAAACTTTTATAAAACAATCAAAACAAAACTAACCAGTTACCAATCTCAAAGTCTTTGCTTCAAAAATGAAAATGGCAGTTTAGCTGTTAACAACCACGAAAATTGTAAGGTACTTCCTAATTATTCCAGAATCAGCGAATAAATTCCAACCACAGCAAACTAATAGTACCAATCCTAACTGTAAAGAACCTGACGAAATTTAAATAACTAAACAAATTAAGAGTCTTAAAAACAATAAAGCACCCGGAGAACACAGTATAATTGCAGAACTACTAAAAATCACTTGGCCCTAACACTATAAAAGAGATCACTCAACTAATAGGACATATCTGGCAAACTGAAAAAAATACGTGAGGACTGGGAAACTGTTATAATTCATCAGTTGTATAAAAAAGGGGATGGACCGATGTTAATAATTACCGAGGAATCTCTCTTCTCACGGTCACATACAAACTTCTCTCGCAATGTTTGCTTGATCGAGTCCAAGAACAGCTAGAACCTAAAATTGGTGAATACGAAGATGACTTTAGACCAAACAGATCCTGTTCGGAACAAATACTTAATTTAAAACTCATCCTTGGGCACCAAAGGATATCTAGTGACAATGTCTTATGTGCATTTGTGGATTTTGAAAAGGGCTACGGCTCGGTTGATCGTGAATCTGTTTTCCAGGTTTTAAAGGAAGAAGTGCTAGATAATAAAACTGTAACACTAATTAAGGAAACGTTAATAGACCCTAGCTCTGAAGTTAAATTTATAGGAGAAATTTTGAACCATTTGATATAAAGACTGGTGTTATACAGGGAGATGGACCTTTCCCCATTACTGTTTAACAGTTTTTTGGAAAAGGTAATTACAGAATGGCCCAGAGCAAAAACCGAGTCAAAATATAGCTCAATCAATCAAGCTAGGTAGAAGTAATATTAGAGTAGATTGTCTCACCTTTGCAGATGACGTGGCAATTTTAACAAGGGGTATCACTACAGTTCGAAAAGAAATTGAAGTTCTGAAATAAGTTGCGGAAAATGTAGGACTACAAATATCATTCGAAAAAGCGGAACATATGACATGCAGCAAAAAATCACAAAAAGTTTTGAACACGAAATATGTAAAAGTAAAAAGGGTTTCTCAGTTTAAATACTTTGGGGAAATCATACAAGAAAGCGGTCTTGAAAAAGCTGCAAACGACGTTCATTGTCAAAAAATGGCAACTGCATTCAGATTTTAAGACAAAATATTTAGAATAAAAAAAACACTTCCTAAATTCAGAAAACTTAGACATTACAGCACTGTAATCAAACCTGCATGCCATTGTGAAGCAGAAAGTTTAATTCTAAATAGAAAGAGGGACACTGAAGAAGTTCGAAAGAAAGAAAGATTTTTAGGAAAGTATTAGGCCCCAAAATTACTAATGGAGAAACAGACTGAGAAGTAATAAGGAAATAGAAGAATACACAGACATACATGGTGACATGAGAAGATGAAGGCTTAAATTTTATGGGAAAATTAAAAGAATGGCACCCACTAGGGTGACAAAATTAATAGTGGAATTCTACGAAAACAGAAGTAAGGCCAAAACTGAGTCAATTAAATGGATCGTTGCGATTAAAGAGGACCTTAAAGTAGCCGGTATAATTCAGGTAGACGTCACAGATAGAAAAACATTAAGACAAAAGACATTTTATTGGAAAGTCGGTCAGAGTGAAATTAGAAAACGAACTGGAACACCGTGGTCTGGTGAAAGATGTGAGGATGAAACAAATTTGGACACAAATGAAGACCAACTATCAAAAGCGAAGTTGATTGATTGTACCTCGCGTGGTCCTGTTGGGCCCATAAGTGAATAATAAATAATAATAAATCGTGTTTATATGATGTTTAGTGTCTGTAAAACTAAAAAGAAGCGTGTGTGTCCTATTGTATCGGTAGACGAAGCGGCAACACACAATACTTACATGTTTTCCAGATAAATTTCGCAAACAAGAAATTTTGCTGTAACAGTATAGCCCAGAAATCAACGTCTTACTTCATTAAGACTGTAGGTAAATGAAAAACATCCTTGGAAATATCACATTCTGCGTATTGTGCAGATACCGACTGCTGCGTTCTTTTATACAAGAATAATTTCCCCTGTCATTGCCATTGAAACACGAAAACTTACATGCTTTGCTTATTTTCATCGTATTACATTCTATGGCATCATACTTTATCGTTGTTCAGTGCATCCATAAAAAAACTCTCAGATAATAAAATTACGATTATAACGAGAGGTCGCAGCAGTTCGTGAATTTCGTTCCATCTATTCATCCCCGTTACCTAAATTATAGCTCTATTTTCCTTTACGAGTATTCAGTCTCATGGGATTTGTTGTTGATAACATTTCCTTGTTGAACACTAGGCAGAAACGATTCCAAATTGGGTAACACTTCCTCAACCATTGCACATAACGGTGTGAACTATTCGGAAGGTTTCGGTTTAAACAAGTTTCCAGAAGAAATACATAATGTGAGTGTTAAACCCGAAATTTTCAGATCTAAGTCAAAAGATTTCCTTGTGATCGCTTTTTGAATTCTTCATACAAGTTTCTAGAAGTAGTATAACTGCTTTTGTTGTAATGCGTTATTCTACATCTTCGTCTATATACAGACTCCGCTAGACAATGTACAGCGCACACCGGAAGCTACCACGTACCATTACTATGAGGGCTCACTGATAAGTTCTCGGCAGTCCAAACTTTTAATGGCCACACTATTTTGCCATCGGTGCTGCAGGCCCGTTGTACCATCCTTGTAGAAGTAGTCGTTTCCTTTACAGTTCCGTTCATACCAGGAGAGAGGGCAAAAAAACGGTCTAATGCATCCGTATGAGCCCAAATTTTTCTCATCTCGTCTTCGCACTCATTACGTGAAAAATACGTTGACAGCAGTAGAATCGTTCTGCAGTGAGCTGCAAATACCTATTCTCAAAATTTTCTATTATATTTTAAGAAAGAGCTCTTGAAATCGTGCATTTTTTGTTTGTAATTATTTCACAAATTACGGAGTGACTTCCTCCACGACTGAGCAGCTTTGACTCACATGGTACAACGTAAGTTGAGAAATAATAAACAGATACCTATGTGCTTGTCTTCTGAATCAGCTGCTACACTTTTCATCCCATCATGTCCCCCACGTGCTCGATTGGAGTCAAGTAATGAGAAGTTGCCAGGGAAGTTGCTGCGCGTGTTACAGAGCACGTTGAGTTTCACGGGCAGTGTGTAGGCGGTTATTATCCTGTCGGAACAATATATCACCTTTCTATTGCAAGAACAACAAAGGAACGGGTCTGACAACGTTCTGCACATATGGCACCGCAGACCATTAGGCCAGTGTGTCTTGGATAAATGCACTCTACGAGTTAGCGCTCTTACGTCGTAAGCGCAAACGGCCATTACTTGTGTGCAGCCACAATATTCTTTCATCGCCGAAGACCACGGCGTGCCATTCTACACTCCTGGAAATTGAAATAAGAACACCGTGAATTCATTGTCCCAGGAAGGGGAAACTTTATTGACACATTCCTGGGGTCAGATACATCACATGATCACACTGACAGAACCACAGGCACATAGACACAGGCAACAGAGCATGCACAATGTCGGCACTAGTACAGTGTATATCCACCTTTCGCAGCAATGCAGGCTGCTATTCTCCCATGGAGACGATCGTAGAGATGCTGGATGTAGTCCTGTGGAACGGCTTGCCATGCCATTTCCACCTGGCGCCTCAGTTGGACCAGCGTTCGTGCTGGACGTGCAGACCGCGTGAGACGACGCTTCATCCAGTCCCAAACATGCTCAATGGGGGACAGATCCGGAGATCTTGCTGGCCAGGGTAGTTGACTTACACCTTCTAGAGCACGTTGGGTGGCACGGGATACATGCGGACGTGCATTGTCCTGTTGGAACAGCAAGTTCCCTTGCCGGTCTAGGAATGGTAGAACGATGGGTTCGATGACGGTTTGGATGTACCGTGCACTATTCAGTGTCCCCTCGACGATCACCAGTGGTGTACGGCCAGTGTAGGAGATCGCTCCCCACACCATGATGCCGGGTGTTGGCCCTGTGTGTCTCGGTCGTATGCAGTCCTGATTGTGGCGCTCACCTGCACGGCGCCAAACACGCATACGACCATCATTGGCACCAAGGCAGAAGCGACTCTCTTCACTGAAGACGACACGTCTCCATTCGTCCCTCCATTCACGCCTGTCGCGACACCACTGGAGGTGGGCTGCACGATGTTGGGGCGTGAGCGGAAGACGGCCTAACGGTGTGCGGGACCGTAGCCCAGCTTCATGGAGACGGTTGCGAATGGTCCTCGCCGATACCCCAGGAACGACAGTGTCCCTAATTTGCTGGGAAGTGGCGGTGCGGTCCCCTACGGCACTGCGTAGGATCCTACGGTCTTGACGTGCATCCGTGCGTCGCTGCGGTCCGGTCCCAGGTCGACGGGCACGTGCACCTTCCGCCGACCACTGGCGACAACATCGATGTACTGTGGAGACCTCACGCCCCACGTGTTGAGCAATTCGGCGGTACGTCCACCCGGCCTCCCGCATGCCCACTATACGCCCTCGCTCAAAGTCCGTGAATTGCACATGCGGTTCACGTCCACGCTGTCGCGGCATGCTACCAGTGTTAAAGACTGCGATGGAGCTCCGTATGCCACGGCAAACTGGCTGACACTGACGGCGGCGGTGCACAAATGCTGCGCAGCTAGCGCCATTCGACGGCCAACACCGCGGTTCCTGGTGTGTCCGCTGTGCCGTGCGTGTGATCATTGCTTGTACAGCCCTCTCGCAGTGTCCGGAGCAAGTATGGTGGGTCTGACACACCGGTCAATGTGTTCTTTTTTCCATTTCCAGGAGTGTATCTTCCAAGTGACCCTCTGAAGGCAGCAGTCGAGCCTTGCATGTCGATGATGTGACGTGAGCAGAGGACGGGCTAGAGGTGTGCGTGCCCGTAGTCCCATGCCTAATAACCGGTTCGCAACAGTTCGTGTTCACACGTGTGGGCTCACAAGGACTCTTATCTGCGCTGTGGTAGCCGTACGATCTGCCACTGCTGCCCTTACAATACGACGATCCTGGATGGCGTCTCTGCTGTGTGAACTTCCAGAACCTCGTGTACGGGTGTAAGAATGTTCACGTCACCACTGATACCGGAACTGTTGCGCAACTCACGCAGTACGGCTAACTTGTGTGGTAGTTCTCCGAAAGGACTATCCCGCCACTCGGAAGGCCACAATTTGACCCATTTCAGGCTCGATCAGTCGGTTGCAGGAAGCACGAGTGCCTGCTTGCTTCACACGTTTGCACCGCAAGGAGCCCTCTGGCTGTAATCATTCCCTATTACAAGGTAGACACATTTGGCTCTCTGGTAGTTATGGCAGTACGCTATCTGTTGGCGGACGATGTTGAAACCATTATCAGTACATGTACTATCCCCCAGGTCGTATATGCAGTCATCGGATCAAAATCAACGTCTTCTTTCCAGGTTTACCAATTTTTTCTGCAGTCTACTTAACGTAAATTAATTAACAAGAAGAAAATAAAAAAAACATGGTAGTTGGAGGAGACGGGAGAAAATGCCGTAAGAAAATACGGGGAGAGGAAATATAGCAAGTGAAAAACTTCAATTACTTGGGAAGTCTACTAATGGATAATATGTATTGCTCAATAGAAATTAGGAAAATAATTGCAATGGCAAAAGAATGATTCAAGAGGAAACGGAAATTACTTTGTGGACCACTAAGCAAAAATCTGAGGAAAAGAATTGCCAAATGTTACATCTGGAGCGTTGCACTATACGGTACGGAGACGTGGACATTGAGGAAGGAAGATGAAAGAAGATTGGAGGCACTAGTGATGTGGATATGGAAAAGAATCGAAAAAGTGAAATGGGAAGACCGAGTAAGGGATGAAGAAGTATTAAGAAGAGTTGGAGAAGATAGAAACATGCTGAAAGTTATCAGGAAGAACAAACGGAACTGGACTGGACATTGTCTTAGGAGGGACTGTTTAGTGAAGGAAGAAATAGAAAGAATGGTGGACGGAAAAAGCCGGCCGTGGTGGCCGAGTGGTTCTAGGCGCATCAGTCCGGAACCGCGCTTCTGCTACGGTCACGTTCGAATCCTGCCTCGGGCATGGATGTGTGTGATAGGTTAGTTAGGTTTAAGTAGTTCTAAGTTCAAGGGGACTGATGACCTCAGATGTTAAGTCCCATAGTGCACAGTTTTTTTTTTTTTTGTTTTGAGGAAAAAAAGGGAAGAGGAAAAAGAAGATATCAAATGCTGGACAATATAACACGAGACAAGTATTCAGAAATGAAAAGATTGGCTATAGACAGACAAAAGTGGAAGAGGCTTAACCCATGACAAGAACTGCCGTAAGGCACAATACCATTCTACTACTAATATCTTACGTTTTCGTAGACGTCCAGTTGCCGCCCGTGGAGGCGATACCACGTACGAAAATGGGTGTTTCACCATGGGTCGATACCTGGTAAATCAGAACCGCTTGTGTTATTGTATAGTAGATGTAATCATTTTCCGTTCTAGCCGCGCGGGGTAGCCGCACGGACTAGGTCGCTTTGTCACGGTCCGCGCGGCTGCCTCCGTCGGAGGTTCGAGTCCTCCCTCGGGCATGGGTGTGTGTGTCGTCCTTAGCGCAAGTTAGTTTAAGTTAGATTAAGTAGTGCGTAATCTTAGGGACCCATGACCTCAGCAGTTTGGTCTCGTAAGACCTTACCACAAATTTCCAAATTTCCCCGTTCTCTATATGCAGTGTTGTAACAATTAAATATTGAGTGAATTGTAAACCACTACGGCGTACATTCTTAATAACTGAGTTATAAATAATTTTGAATGCTATAAGTTTTCCTTTGGTATTGAGTGATATACAATTGATAATAATATTCTGGAAAGAATCAAACGGTCTTGTGTGTGTGAAATCTTATGGGACTTAACTGCTAAGGTCATCAGTCCCTAAGCTTATACACTATTTAATCCAAATTATCCTAAGGACAAACACACACACGCATGCCCGAGGGAGGACTCGAACCTCCGCCGGGACCAGCCGCACAGTCCATGACTGCAGTGCCTTAGACCACTCAGCTAATCCCGCGCGGCCAAACGGTCTTGAACGCTGATTCCCTCACATAAGACATTGAATGTTAGAAGTGCTTAGTAGCGTAGTTCTGCTTCAATGTAATGTACCTCATTGCTGTTTTCCACACTAACGGTCATAATGTACTTGATCTGCGAGTGGGCTATGAAATGCAGCAGCTTAGAAGGATGCGCCATCCAATCAGAGTCTCGAGCAATGATGTCACGCTCATTCCGCGTGCCCTGGTGGCGTGTATTCGCATGCGTGCCGCCGCCTGGCTGAGAACAGAGAGCGATGGATAGGGTGCTCGCTCCGGCGGTTCGGAAGTGCGAGAGGTGCGCTGCGTGCGTCCGACTTAGATCCCGTATGTGCGTTAGTTGCCAAAATACACTCCTGGAAATGGAAAAAAGAACACATTGACACCGGTGTGTCAGACCCACCATACTTGCTCCGGACACTGCGAGAGGGCTGTACAAGCAATGATCACACGCACGGCACAGCGGACACACCAGGAACCGCGGTGTTGGCCGTCGAATGGCGCTAGCTGCGCAGCATTTGTGCACCGCCGCCGTCAGTGTCAGCCAGTTTGCCGTGGCATACGGAGCTCCATCGCAGTCTTTAACACTGGTAGCATGCCGCGACAGCGTGGACGTGAACCGTATGTGCAGTTGACGGACTTTGAGCGAGGGCGTATAGTGGGCATGCGGGAGGCCGGGTGGACGTACCGCCGAATTGCTCAACACGTGGGGCGTGAGGTCTCCACAGTACATCGATGTTGTCGCCAGTGGTCGGCGGAAGGTGCACGTGCCCGTCGACCTGGGACTGGACCGCAGCGACGCACGGATGCACGCCAAGACCGTAGGATCCTACGCAGTGCCGTAGGGGACCGCACCGCCACTTCCTAGCAAATTAGGGACACTGTTGCTCCTGGGGTATCGGCGAGGACCATTCGCAACCGTCTCCATGAAGCTGGGCTACGGTCCCGCACACCGTTAGGCCGTCTTCCGCTCACGCCCCAACATCGTGCAGCCCGCCTCCAGTGGTGTCGCGACAGGCGTGAATGGAGGGACGAATGGAGACGTGTCGTCTTCAGCGATGAGAGTCGCTTCTGCCTTGGTGCCAATGATGGTCGTATGCGTGTTTGGCGCCGTGCAGGTGAGCGCCACAATCAGGACTGCATACGACCGAGGCACACAGGGCCAACACCCGGCATCATGGTGTGGGGAGCGATCTTCTAGACTGGCCGTACACTACTGGTGAACGTCGAGGGGACACTGAATAGTGCACGGTACATCCAAACCGTCATCGAACCCCTCGTTCTACCATTCCTAGACCGGCAAGGGAACTTGCTGTTCCAACAGGACAATGCACGTCCGCATGTATCCCGTGCCACCCAACGTGCTCTAGAAGGTGTAAGTCAACTACCCTGGCCAGCAAGATCTCCGGATCTGTCCCCCATTGAGCATGTTTGGGACTGGATGAAGCGTCGTCTCACGCGGTCTGCACGTTCAGCACGAATGCTGGTCCAACTGAGGCGCCAGGTGGAAATGGCATGGCAAGCCGTTCCACAGGACTACATCCAGCATCTCTACGATCGTCTCCATGGGAGAATAGCAGCCTGCATTGCTGCGAAAGGTGGATATACACTGTACTAGTGCCGACATTGTGCATGCTCTGTTGCCTGTGTCTATGTGCCTGTGGTTCTGTCAGTGTGATCATGTGATGTATCTGACCCCAGGAATGTGTCAATAAAGTTTCCCCTTCCTGGGACAATGAATTCACGGTGTTCTTATTTCAATTTCCAGGAGTGTACTACTAACACGTCAGTGGAAAGTGCTACACCATCAGTAGAAAGTGTTACACCATGAGTATCTTTAGCGAAAGCTGTTAAATAGGTACTCCAGTATTACAATGTCGTATAGATGTTGTTAGACCTTTGTAAATCCTGCTTCTTGATGGCGCGAGCTGTATCATGTTCACATCGTCATTTGCTACGACCAGCTCGCGCAGTCGGTGTTACTCACTCGTGTCCTATACCACTGTAGTGCTCTTACTGGCATACTTCTATATGGTTTGATAATTTTGACTATACCTGTTTTGTATTCAGGTGGAAAATGTTTTAGTTGTGGCTTTAGTGTTTTGACTACAGCGATGTCGCTCAAATTTCCTTTTAACCACAAGTAAGTATTTTTATGCAATTTAATTTGTGAAAATTGAGTATTTGTTCTAATGCCTGCCTGCTATTAATGTACCTTCCTGTGATATTGTTAGGTAAGGTAACAGTTTCTTCTGAAGAAGGCGCCCCTAGTTGGCGTTGAAAGCTAGTAAAGAATTTTAAATTCTATTTGCAACCTGTTGGCTGGAAATTTGTGACATTGTAATTAATTACGGTTGTTGATCACAGCCATGTTCAAAAAAGTACTCCAGTATTTCTTTGTCTGTGGGACACGTCGGTTGAAATTTAACTCTTACGCGGGCTTATCATCACTATTTCCCGCACAGAAAAAAGCCATTCCTACAGATGATGAATGGTGTGAGTAACAAGGTAGTTGGTTGGTGTGTCTGACGTTACTGGAACTTTCCAGGTGGAGATCACAGCAGAGGGTACCCAGATAAAATGTCTGCGCAACTTACCACCGCCTCTGTGACTTTTAGAAATGTCGAATCATTAGCGACAGCGGAGCACCGTATCGAGTGGTCTCACTGACAGTTAACTGTAATACAGTTGCTGCACAATGACGAGATGGGTTTAGGAAACAGTGCGACGAGGACAGTAGGTGTAAGTCCTTCCAGAAAAAGTGCACCAAGAGAAAAATCACACGGAAGAATGACAAAAGCTTATTCAGTGAAGAGGATAGAGGGAGAGTGTCACGTTGAACCGTATGGAACCGATTACTGAACGCTGGGTTGAGATATCAGAATGCCATGCGTCATTCACTGCTGACAGCGCAGCGGAGGCAACGGAGACTTGCGTGACTGAGACAATGAGTGGAATTCTGTAGCGTTCAGCGAGAATCGGGCTCCTCTTTGTGGTGTCTAGATCGGTGCCAGAGAGTTCGTATGACCCGGTGAAGGGTTGCAAGAAATACCGATTCTCAAAACCCGTAACTCTCCAACTCTTGGAATCATGGTATGGGGAGCTGCTGGGTATGAAACCAGGTCTGGTTTGGTAATTTTTGAAAGGAATCTGAATGATGTCCATTATGTAGCAAAAATGGGAAGCCCTATTGTCCTACCCTTCACGACCACGGTACCAAGTGGAATATTCCAGCAGGATGGTGCCGCATACTGTGGTTCACACCACAGGTGCATTCAGTGGCCTGCCTACCCGTAGAACACGTCTGTTACGTGATGGGAGAATGTATTCTTTCATCATCAACCGACATAGCATCTGTTTCAGAGATGGCAAACAATTCCTCAAGATGAAATTCGGAGGCTTCCATGCCACAAAGAACACAAGCGTGTGTTCATGTCCGTGGGAGTCATACCACATACTGATATCGATCGTGGGAATCAATTTCGAATAGGATGAACGTTTAATGTTTTAGTGCCTGCTATATGATAAACCTCTCCAGAAAGTTTAAAAAGTATCGGACTGGTGCTTTATGGTGTAAAAGTTTCCATTTCCGTCATTGTGTCAGGCCAAATAGCAATAATTGAAAGCAAATTACGAAATATGATGAAAAGACAGAATAAAAATCAGTAATTAAAAGAAATAGATGCTAAAGACATAAAATTTGGCTTTAAAATAGTGTTGCTTGATCGATGTATGTAATTATCTTTTCCTGTGTGTTCTTCACAGTCATGTAAAACATTTTTCAAACCATAATTACCACTTGCGATTCTTAAAATTATTTACTTGTATATGTAAAGTACATAATTGTAATTTAGGCCTTCAGCCACTATCAACTGGATCACAACGAAAAATTTCGTGTTTACCACACCTGAGTATTTTTAAAAAGTCAGACAATGTATATATGTGGATATCGCATGGTCCATCTCCAATGACTGTGTACATCACGTGTTGCCAACTTCTCTGCAAATAGCACCAAACTGCTTCACATCTTTACCGTGTGGTAGCAGCTCATTTACTCAAAGATGTAAGAACTTCGCACACACATGATGGAGATGAACCATGCGACGATGACATATACATTGTCTGGTAGTTTCGAGTTATGGCACGTGGTAAAGCTGAAATTTTCCGCATCGAAAATGGCCAAAGGCTAAATCAAAATCGTGAACATTATAAACAACTGATTTTATGTGGCGAAGGTGACAATGATCTCTTCTAAAAAATACACGTAATGTTTGTCAGTCAAGGTTAGGAAGAGATAAAAAGATAAAGAGAAAACAGTTGTGAACCGTGCATTTACTTTCAATTTTTTTTAAAGAATTTACTTTATTTATTGGCGATTCATCAAGAACATTGACACATTTAATCACACTAGGTGAGCGTGGAAGTAGTTGCCAGGAAGTAACAGATGGAAAATTACTTTTAATAAATGTGAATTTATTACTAAAAGCTTTTTCAAAACAGATTTAAAATTATATACAGAAAGGCACACTCGAAATATCAAGTCAAAAGTTAACAAATGTAATTTTATTTCTAAAAGCCTTTTCAAAACAGTTATAAAATTATAAGCAGAAAAGCACCCTCGAAATATCAAGTTACAGTTTTATTTAGAGGCAAAGAACAATATTAACAGTAGCAGCCTTCGGGCTGAGAAGCTTGCCTGCTCCCTTTCAACACGGCCGTACTCATGACTGCTCAAAACAACCTCTTAAAGAGTACACTGGTGAGAATCTGCAACACACCAGATTACTTTAAACAAAAATTTTTTAATAACTCACACAAACATGTAAACTTTGCACGCCGTAAGAGGAATCGAAAGGGTACAACCCTCAAATTATTTGCCACCGAAAGTGCATTTTTTTAAAGGGCTCTTACGGTGGAGGGGTGGCAAGCTTATAACTTACAATGAGTATTTAAATAAAACCCATAAAATGCAGACTTACATAAAATGTACAACATGCTGTACATTACCACCTCGCAAGATGATAAGCAAGATAGAAACATATTTAAAGAATTCGGCCTTTAAGCAATAAATGGGTCAACACCGAATCCGACAAACGTGACAGAGGCAGCTATTAACATATGTCAGATTGTCAGATTGACGGGGGGGGGGGGGGGGGAGTTTACTAAACAACCCGAACCGCAGGTTGCTCTAAACCTCCCCAATTCCACAAGGGAAAAACTGACCACCCAATTCACAATAACCACCTTCCCGCGGGTGGGCAAACGGAAAAGAATGGTGGGACGACCCCAAAACAAAGCGACTGGTGACCTCACCAAGAAAACAAGTAGAATTTAACAAGTAAATGAAACAACAAATCTCTTAACTTCTAATAAACTGCGATTTCTGGCGAAGACCTGGCACAGCACCCCCAACGCTCTCCCGAGCCGTCCGCTGCCAGTCGCTTCAACGGACGCAGGAAGGCGCGCCGATCTCCCGTCTCACGGCGTCGCAGCTCGCCCCGGCCAGCCCGATGTCATGGGTTGACTCCTGTTGCTCTCGTGTGAACCGCGAAGCCACTACCCCTTTCTATACGGTGCTGCCCACTGCATACACGTGGGGACCTCATATGCGCTGACGCTCAAGGCGGACAAGTCATCTCGTGTCTCAGTGCGCGATCAACCAACCGACCAGTCCAACCGCCAATGACGGTTGCCCGAGCAACTCGAACAGACTGGCGGCCTAACGCGCAGACTCAAATGCAGGAACTCAGCCCCGATCGGGCGACCACTAGCTGACTTCTGTTACTGGCGGAGTGGCTAGACTCTCATTTTCTGGCTTTAAAGTCTGATACAAACGACAGACATACTAGCACTCCAACGTCAGACAGCCACTAACTGCCGCACAAATGCAAACGATAGACAGACTAGCGACCGGTGACGCGAGACTGACCTAGCCTCACTCCGACTGACCCCGCTGACGAGCTACTAGCGTCCCTTAAATGCACGTTAACAGGCAACCTTTCCGCTTTCCCACCAGATGGAGACACCAAAGCTGCCATTACCACAACGGCGCCATCGCCAGAAACGGAGGGCGACTGCTTCACACAACGCGCTGCGGCGAGCTCTTCAAAATAGAGGTTTTTTACCACGGCTCAAGCTGTCTTTCTAGGTCTATATGCCGTGGGATGACATCAGAGCATTTTACAATCCCTCCTCAGTTCTTCCGCTCACCGTCCTCAGGGAACTAAAAAGGCTTAGGGGAACCTCTATGGCATTCCGCTTCAATTTCTACACATAGTGATGGTAAATTGTCTAACACTGTATGCATGTGGCGTAAATTGTGTTGAAGTGTTTCAGACGTCTCGGCGCTGGAAAAACAGTAACTGACTTTGAGGTCGATGCCTTTACCGCACTAGCGCCTTCGTTATACTGCATTTTGCATTCACGCCGACGGAGTGGTTTCGGTGGCTCTGGGAGATCCAGAAGTGCTGTCTAAGTCATCCTATATCATCTTACAGTCACTCAACTTCGACACCTTCCCGTCCACCACAGCATCATCAGCAAAAAACTGCATATTTCTGCGCATCCTGTCCTCCAGATCATTTATGCATACAGAAAATAATAGTGGTTCTAGCAAACTTCCCTGTGGCACACCGGATGTTACCCCTATCTCTGATGAACACTCGCTGTAGAGGACAACAAACTGGCTTCTATTACTTAAGAAATCTTCTAGCCACTCACATATCTGGGAATCTATTCCACATGCTCGTACCTTCATCAAAAGGCTGCAACGGGACACTGTTTCAAATGCTTCTCGGATATCTACAAATATAATCTGCCTGTTGTCGTTGGCCGGAGTGGCCGACCGGTTCTAGGTGCTACAGTTTGGAACCGCGAGACCGCTACGGTCGCAGGTTCGAATCCTGCCTCGGGCATGGATGTGTGTGATGCCCTTAGGTTAGTTAGGTTTAAGTAGTTCTAAGTTCTAGGGGACTGATGATCTCAGAAGTTAAGTCCCATAGTGTTCAGAGCCATTTGAATCTTTTCGTTTTTTGCCTGTTGTCCTCCACCAATAGTTAGCAGTATATCTGAAACGTGGTAACAAGGGAAAGCAGGAAAACGTGTGGACGGGGCCTAATCAGTTACCGCTGGTTGCACGGAAAATACAGACACTTTATTTTAAAAAAAACTCACAACAATCATTTTTTAAAGATATTACTACACTGGCGACTGAAAGCCTTATTAGAAGAATTGAAAGTTATTGTCGGCTAAAGGCCACAAGCAATGTTACACACAAGCATCGGCTTAAGGCCTGATTAAGAAGGTTGAAAATTATTCGTGGGCTGAAGGCCACAAGCAATTTCAGAATATACAAGGGCTGAAGGCATGAATTACAAATAAGGAAGGCAGTTGCATGTTAAGATACTAAAACCTTGTTAAACCAATCTTAACGAACTGTAACAGGCTCAAGTTGATTCCGTATTTCTAGATTTCCGGAAAGCTTTTGACACCGTTCCTTACAAGCGATTTCTAATGAAGCTGCGGGCCTACGGGATATCGTCTCAGTTGTGCGACTGGATTCGTGATTTCCTGTCAGGAAGGTCGCAGTTCGTAGTAATAGACGGCAAATCATCGAGTAAAACTGAAGTGATATCAGGTGTTCCCCAGGGGAGCGTCCTGGGACCTCTGCTGTTCCTGATCTATATAAATGACCTGAGTGACAACCTGAGCAGTTCTCTTAGGTTGTTCGCAGATGATGCTGTAATTTACCGTCTAGTAAGGTCATCAGAAGACCAGTATCAGTTGCAAAGCGATTTAGAAAAGATTGCTGTATGGTGTGGCAGGTGGCAGTTGACGCTAAATAACGAAAAGTGTGAGGTGATCCATATGAGTTCCAAAAGAAATCCGTTGGAATTCGATTACTCGATAAGTAGTACAATTCTCAAGGCTGTCAATTCAACTAAGTACCTGGGTGTTAAAATTACGAACAACTTCAGTTGGAAAGACCACATAGATAATATTGTGAGGAAGGCGAGCCAAAGGTTGCCTTTCATCGGCAGGACACTTAGAAGATGCAACAAGTCCACTAAAGAGACAGCTTACACTACACTCGTTCGTCCTCTGTTAGAATATTGCTGCGCGGTGTGGGATCCTTACCAGGTGGGCTTGACGGAGGACATCGAAAGGGTGCAAAAAAGGGCAGCTCGTTTTGTATTATCACGTAATAGGGGAGAGAGTGTGGCAGATATGATACGCTAGTTGGGATGGAAGCCATTAAAGCAAAGACTTTTTCGTCGCGGCGAGATCTATTTACGAACTTTCAGTCACCAACTTACTCTTCCGAATGCGAAAATATTTTGTTGAGCCCAACCTACATAGGTAGAAATGATCATCAAAATAAAACAAGAGAAATCAGAGCTCGAACAGAAAGGTTTAGGCGTTCGTTTTTCCCGTGCGCTATTCGGGAGTGGAATGGTAGAGAGATAGTATGGTTGTGGTTCGATGAACCCTCTGCCAAGCACTTAAATGTGAATTGCAGAGTAATCATCTAGATGTAGATGCAGATGTAGTGCCGACTGCAGGCCTTATTAAGAGAAAATTGAAAATAATTAGTCGGCTGAAAGCCACAAGCAGTGTTACAAACAATTAACGGTTGAAGGCCGGAATTACAAGTGGGAAAGGCAGTAACATGTTAAAACATTAGAGTAAGTTTTAAACTATTATGACAACTTGTCCAAATAAGACGGAGTGACCCACAGACAGTGCTCCCTGGATCGACCTGAGGAAGGTGACTACAGCTGTGTGAGCGGTGAGACAGGTAGCCCAAAGTTGTACTCACGTAACAGGATGGCAACTCAAACTAGGGGCAGCTTAAGCGCTGACCGACCGAATAACCAATCCGGTTGCCCTCGCGCTGCACGGACCTGCTCGCTGCTGCGCCCCAACCGAACCGATCTCCGTTCGCAACTCTCACCAAATCCAGTGCGCAGACAGCATTAAAATAACTGCTCATTCAAAACTACAGATACACACGGATTCGAGAAAACAATTCTACCAACAGCTCACAATACTAAAACCAGTCACTGTGAAACAAAACTGATGATTGTAAGTCGGCACAAACACAGAGAAGCCAGAAGCGGTCGTAAGACCAAATGCATGTCGCCCGCTGCGACGACCGACCGAACGACCAACCAACGGTCGTCCCCACTCAAGTCAGGCACATAAAGGATCGCAACATAAATCGTCGACTGACAACTTATTGCCATAAGGGCACTCCGACGGGCGGACACACACACACAGGTGAAAATTGCGCTACTCGAATATCACGCTCCATTCAACTAAAACTCGCTGAATCCGATCCTTGACGTGGTCGTGCACTCTTGCGATCAGATCCGACCGTCGGTCAGTGCATATGTATCGCCAGCTGTCGGGCGAGTACTGGATGTCCGGACCTCACTGCTGCTCCGTCTCAACTCAACTCCCAGGACACACGACGACCCGGAAGTATTAGAGGCCGCTCCAAAGACGGTACCACAGTACGCGCTATCGATAAGCGCTGCTGCTGCCACTCACGGACAGACAAGGCGAGCAAACGTGGTGGCACCAGTGAACACACTAACAAAACGAGACGCCACTATCGCTATTACAAGATGCCAAGCTATGAATGGCATCAACGCGAGCCGCACACGCCTCAATATCATGTAAGAAAAGGGCAAGCTAAGTTTCACACGAGCGATGCTTTCTAAAACCGTGTTGATTCATGAACATAACTTTTTGGTCTCTAGGAAATTTATTATATTCAAAATGTGGATAAGACGGGATACTATGATGTTAATGTGTCGATGAAACGAGTGCAGGCGAAACAACGACGCGTTTGACAGTGTAAACACTGCCTAGTAGGCCCGTCATGCCTGGCTCCGTCGTTGCAACAAGCCTTTCAACTGTTTACTTACTTCCACGATAGCTCTTCACCTCAATACGAATACGAATACACATTTGAAATAATTTTTATGAGTCCTTGATGATGCATTGGAATACAGTACGTAGTTCCATTAAGAATAATCGTAACTGATATTGTATCTCCATCGTATGAAGTAGCACCAAAAGGGAATGTGATTTAATTTAATAGTATAATCCCTATCATGTTACTTCATTTAACGAAGAAGCCTGGTACCTGAGCGCAACAGCCAAATGCGGTAACTTTGTCTTTCAACTAGAACACTTTTTCATTTATTATAGCATTTAGCACTTAAAAAGCACTCGTCTGAAAAACTGGAAAATACATGTGTCATACATTTAATCTAAGCGCTATAGTAGAAACAAACTTTCACAACTTTGACAAAAGCATAACTTACTCAAGTGTTCTAAAATTATCAGGATTTAAATAAACACTAAAATTATGAACGCAGGGTAGCGTCTAAAAGAGCGGAATGCTGTTTCTTTCAGTCGTTTCCGTTTACTTTCGGGATGTCAGCCTTCCTGATAATTATTTTCTTTCATGGAGAGTCTTATTCTTTCTGTCTTCCGTTAACGAATTACCTGTGGTTTGCCGGCTGTGCCTGTGAACTTATAAAGTGTGTTGAGTTTGTTGTGGTCAGTAGCTATGGCTATCTTTGGTATGTGCGCCTTTACTCGACCGAAATGTTTCTTGTCGGGCTCCTGCCCATCCATGTGGCCACAACCTTGTGCTAGCTGTTGCAAAGTACCCTGGGTTTAACTTTTAATCTCTAGAACTTCTTGCGATTTACGAGTGTATTACTTACAATGTTACTTTATCCTTCTAAAGTTGGCTCTGAAGCTTGGAAATTGATGTATGTAAAAATATTACAATACTCCTTCATCTTTTTAATTTTTTTTTTAAATTTGCGACTGTGGTTTCATTGCCCATATGATACTGTCCCATCCGTCTTGCATCCTCGCCTTAGTCGATAGACCAATAAAGTCCTCTGCTGGATTCCAAGAGACAACAGTGAGCCAGCGACGTCATGGAAAGTGACTGGATGACATCACAAATCATCTGTTAGCGTCTACTGGATGATCGTTATGCCTGGAAGAGTTGGGAGGCGTCGAAATAACTGACGGTGGGAATAAGAGTTGGGCGGAGCCGAAAAAGTTGATGATGAGAATTAGAGTAAGTATACGACAATGAAGAATGATAACACAACTTCTTAAATGGAATGAACTAAGGCAGTCGAGAAATATTGCTAGACCAAGTTACTGATGGTTAGCGTTACATGCGTAAACTACTAATGTGACATGCGTAAACCACACTGAAGTGCCAAAGAAACAGGTATAGGCACGCCTATTCAAATACAGAGATATGTAAACAGGCAGAATACGACGCTGTGGTCGGCAATGCCTATGTAAGACAACAAGTTTCTGGCGTAGTTGTTAGATCGCTTATTGTTGCTACAGTGTCACGTTATCAAGATTTAAGTTAGTTTGAAAGTGGTGATAGTCGCTCACAGCATATTCGAGGTAGCAATGAAATGGGGATTTTCCCGTATGACCATTTCACGAGTGTACCGTGAATATCAGGAATTCGGTAAAACATCAAATCTCCGACATCGCTGCGGCCGGGAAGAGATCCCGCAAGAACGGGACCAATGACGACTGAAGAGAATCGTTCAACGTGACCGAAGTGCAACCCTTCTGCAAATTGCTGCACATTTCAATGCTTGGCCGTCAGCAATTGTCAACTTGCGAACCACTCAACGAAACATCATCCATCTGGGTTTTCGGAGCAGAAAACCCTCTCGTGTACCCTTGATGGTTGCATGACACAAAGCTTTACGCCCCGCCTGTACCCCTCAACACCGACATTGGACTGTTGATAACTGGAAACATGTTGCCTGGTTGGACGATTATCGTTTCAAATTGTATCGAGCAGATGGACGTGTACAGGTATGGAGACAACTTCATGAATCCATAGACCCTACGTGTCAGCAAGAGACTGTGAGACTGTTCAAGCTGGTATCACAACCACAGGTGGAAGCACAAGCGGCCAAAGACACTGCTAGCTAGGGCATAGCCACCTATGGTAAACTAACGTACGCAAACAGCGACAAACGTCGGCAAGCCCCTGCATATCAGCAACACTGACTGGCAACTACCAGCTGCTATTAGAGCCGACCAACAGGCCACAGCAGGGACACCGACGAGCTCGCCCACAGACGCACAAACAATCTGCCAACATTCCCTCACACTGTGCTTCCGGTATATGACCTATCGGACACAAGATCGATAACAAACCTAACTGTTGCAGGTTGCTGACGCCGAACGAGGACTCTGTACCAGCACCCAGCGCCAGCCGCCGAGCAGCACAAACGCACAACGTCAAGGTATCGACATGCATGATACCCACTACTAACAAAGCCTATCCTTGCACAACCTATCGCAGGCAGCAAGACAACCGCTACTGCTCTTACTACCCGACCTAACTTTCGCAGAGGTTTTTTTCCCTTGGCTCTTGCCTTGGCACTTTTTTTCCTCTGCCCTTCAAACCGCTACCCTTCGTCAGATTTCGACCAATCTATCTCCAGATGAGCGCGTATTAATGGTTAATCCTAACCAGACGTACGCAAACATCGCAGTACCCACATCCTGCGACACCTCACTTTAGTGAATACTAAGCCTTACGCAGAGATGGCAGTAGACCTTTTGTGTTGGCCATCATGCCGGTGTGGGCGTGGAGGGGCTCCACCTCTATAAAAAAAAATGTTCAAGCTGGTGGAGGCTCTGTAACGGAGTGGGACGTGTGTAGTTAGAGTGATATGGGACCCCTGATACGTCTACATACGACTCTGACACGGGACACGTACGTTAAGCATCCTGTCTGATCACCTGTATCCATTCATGTCCATTTTGCATTCCGACGGCCATGGGAAATTCTAGCACGACGATGCGACACCCCACCCGTCCAGAATTGCTACAGAGTGGCTCCAGGAACACTCTTCTGAGTTTAAACATTTTCGCTGACCACCAAACTTCCCACACATGAGCATTATTGAGCATATCTGGGATAACTTGCATCGTGCTGTTCGGAAGGGATCTCCACCCCGTCGTATTCTTACGGATTTATGAATAGCCCTGCAGGGTTCGTGGTGTCAGTTACCTCTAGCACTATTTCAGGCATTACTCGAGTCCATGCAATGTGGTGTTGCGGCACTTCTGCGTGCTCGTGGGGGCCCTACACGATATTAGGCAGGTGTACCAGGTTTGTGGCTCTTCAGTGTAACCTGCAGTAGAGATGGTGATGATAGCGTTAATACTGTTCTGACGATTACAGACTTCTGAGGCAACATGAGCTGTTCTTAGAAGACCACTGAAAGCTCAACTTGACATTTAAGCTCCGTCGTCGCCTTCTTACACTCTCCACCCATTAGTATGTCATTTGTTTTGCATAATGGCATCGTTACCACCCTTTTCCCCGTAACACTGCCACAAGGACATCAAGAAAATGAATGTTAACTACATTCTTCAAAACGTATGTATTCCTCGTTGTCGGGAGGGTAGACGAACTCAGGGATAACATCGAGGAATAAGTCTGAGCGAATGGCTACAATTTTACTATAGTGTAAAAACACACAATATCCAGCATTGGAGGGCATATGAATTGTGGAATCCTGAAACTTGTCTCTTATTGGATGCCTAGGAAGCTATTTTCTTGGATAGATAGACAAAATACAAGAAAATCTTATTAATGCAGGATATTACAGTAACTAAACTGACAATACTTGACTTTGATTTACAATGTCGTGTCGCAAGCAATTGGCGACATGCAAATAATCAATGTCCTTCGCTATATACAATGTCGATGCAAGTTAATTCACACAGGTTCACATGGATCACAAGTCACGGCTCTCCTAGTGCTCACTTCCAGTCCGGGTCTGTTACTGTCCGGCCGAGGCTGGCAGCGGCGGCGTTTATATTCTCTCCGGATAGAGGTCGCTCCTGCCGTGGTGGCGTCCTAGTCAGAGTGTTATTGGCTGACGTCGTCTCACAGCCCTCTCTGCTGTATCGTTCTTGATCTTCGTGCCGGCGATTGTCGATACGATGGAACATGTCTTTTTTTCCAATGTTGAATAATACCTCAATTTTCAGGTCAATTAAAGTGTTAAGTTGTTGTCAAGTGCCTCTGTAGATGTTTTATTTATTTACTTATGTATTTTAAAGAAGATAAATGATGGAGATGGATTCTGAAGCATGTGAATTACAGAATGGACTCACATAAAGTGTAAATCTCTTGAGAACCGAGCTTAATTTCGGAAATTCTTTGTGATGCAAAAAAAAGAAAGCGAAAAAACTGTGAATCCTCCCTTTGTCTCCCCTCAGGTTCTAACTATCCAGAAAAAAATCTCTCACTCTGTAGCGTAGTGTGTACTGTTTTCAAATTTCTAGATAGTTTAAATCTGTGCAATATAAGGGGACTCGAACCAGAAACCTTGCCTTTCGCTGGCAACTCTCTTACCGACTGAGGCACCTAGCCACAATTCACAAAGCCCGCTCACACCTTTACTTCTACTGACAGGTATCTCTCCCCTACTTTTCTTGCAGGACTAACTCTCCTGAAAGAAATGAAATTGCGAAGAGATGGCTTATCTGTTACAGCGGCGAGCGTTCTAGATTCTATAGTCAACAACTATAATGAGATTCAAACAATTTTGCTAGTGTATGGTTCACTCTTAATTTTGAATCACACCTCGTTGTATTTGTTGATATTAGTAGTAAGAAATGGTGAAGCTATTACGTTTACGTTGGGCTGCATGACCCAGCATGCTGGGAGAACGTCTTGTGTGCCTGTGTCATCGGAGAACGCTGCAGATACAAGGTGCGGGTACCCACGTCGGTGACTTGTATTTCACGGAAGACTATAGCCTTCTACTACATTCCTGGGGAGGAATTCCAAAACTGACGACGTCTTCTTTGTGATACAAGATAACACACTTCTTTTCTCTCCTTGCATTTCAATAGCGACTTTCCTACAATAGAAATGCATTGTAATACAAGAGATCGTTGCGTAACTGCAGAATTCGCTGTCAGTTGCCTGTCGAAACGGGTTGCTGAAACGCGGTAGGTTATTCCTCATACCATGTCCAACCCGGTTTTAATTCGGATAGGTGAGATATAAAATGTTTTCCTTACGTGCAGAGTCGGTTTCATACACTTCTATCATGTCGCCAGTGATTCTGCTGTATTATTTGATAATTTCATGTGTTTCATAAGGTACCAATTCACGCTGCACCTTGCAAGCAGTTGTAGTGATTTTAGTGATACGAGAGGGTGAATTTGTAGGACTGGTGTCAACTACTGTTGACGTGAGACGCGAGCTAGGGCCAGAACACTCGTTAATAATTACTTCAATTGAACATGGTGTATGCTTACAGTTTAGCCACATATTCCCTACTTCTGCAAACCTGTACCAGAAACTTTGACTGCTGTGTTGTTAAAAATAGTGCTTGATGTGAGTCATGGTGAACTTATTTAGTCTCTTCATGTTAATGATTATGAGATTATGTCTACATGCAAACTGAATAAATGCAATTATGGTCTGTCAGACGCCTGTCGCCGCAATTTATGAAGACATCTTCAGTCGCCTGCAGTGGGTACACATTTTCATTTAAATGGCAGCACTTTGAATTTCCGTGTTTGTCATTCTTCTTACAGAGAATGAAGTTTCTGGCCCTGGAACTTCCTGCTCAATACCGTGTGTTTGGCAATTTATCATTGCTTGCTCTCTGCTGTGGATTTTTCTGTATCAGTTCTGTTGCATTGCAATGAGGTAAGTGTTTGTTCGCATTAGTCTACACTACCACCTCCTAAAATACACTCCTGGAAATGGAAAAAAGAACACATTGACACCGGTGTGTCAGACCCACCATACTTGCTCCGGACACTGCGAGAGGGCTGTACAAGCAATGATCACACGCACGGCACAGCGGACACACCAGGATCCGCGGTGTTGGCCGTCGAATGGCGCTAGCTGCGCAGCATTTGTGCACCGCCGCCGTCAGTGTCAGCCAGTTTGCCGTGGCATACGGAGCTCCATCGCAGTCTTTAACACTGGTAGCATGCCGCGACAGCGTGGACGTGAACCGTATGTGCAGTTGACGGACTTTGAGCGAGGGCGTATAGTGGGCATGCGGGAGGCCGGGTGGACGTACCGCCGAATTGCTCAACACGTGGGGCGTGAGGTCTCCACAGTACATCGATGTTGTCGCCAGTGGTCGGCGGAAGGTGCACGTGCCCGTCGACCTGGGACCGGACCGCAGCGACGCACGGATGCACGCCAAGACCGTAGGATCCTACGCAGTGCCGTAGGGGACCGCACCGCCACTTCCCAGCAAATTAGGGACACTGTTGCTCCTGGGGTATCGCGAGGACCATTCGCAACCGTCTCCATGAAGCTGGGCTACGGTCCCGCACACCGTTAGGCCGTCTTCCGCTCACGCCCCAACATCGTGCAGCCCGCCTCCAGTGGTGTCGCGACAGGCGTGAATGGAGGGACGAATGGAGACGTGTCGTCTTCAGCGATGAGAGTCGCTTCTGCCTTGGTGCCAATGATGGTCGTATGCGTGTTTGGCGCCGTGCAGGTGAGCGCCACAATCAGGACTGCATACGACCGAGGCACACAGGGCCAACACCCGGCATCATGGTGTGGGGAGCGATCTCCTACACTGGCCGTACACCACTGGTGATCGTCGAGGGGACACTGAATAGTGCACGGTACATCCAAACCGTCATCGAACCCATCCTTCTACCATTCCTAGACCGGCAAGGGAACTTGCTGTTCCAACAGGACAATGCACGTCCGCATGTATCCCGTGCCACCCAACGTGCTCTAGAAGGTGTAAGTCAACTACCCTGGCCAGCAAGATCTCCGGATCTGTCCCCCATTGAGCATGTTTGGGACTGGATGAAGTGTCGTCTCACGCGGTCTGCACGTCCAGCACGAACGCTGGTCCAACTGAGGCGCCAGGTGGAAATGGCATGGCAAGCCGTTCCACAGGACTACATCCAGCATCTCTACGATCGTCTCCATGGGAGAATAGCAGCCTGCATTGCTGCGAAAGGTGGATATACACTGTACTAGTGCCGACATTGTGCATGCTCTGTTGCCTGTGTCTATGTGCCTGTGGTTCTGTCAGTGTGATCATGTGATGTATCTGACCCCAGGAATGTGTCAATAAAGTTTCCCCTTCCTGGGACAATGAATTCACGGTGTTCTTATTTCAATTTCCAGGAGTGTATTTACTCCTCCTACTCAAACAACCTATAAAAACTATAAAAACTGCTTTACAAAAAATTGGAGCAAATAAAAGTTGAGGAGAAAATAAAATGAAATTTCACAGTTTGAGAGAGTAAGTGATGTTATTTTAGTGAGTACAGAATATAAGCAAATTTACGAAACCTCGACAGTATGAACCGCCTTATCAGTATGACGTAACAGCCACTGATTCAGCTGGTAAGCGTGTCACAAAGCCGTTGCATTCTCTCCTGAGATTAGATTAGATTAGATTCAGTTTCCGTTCCACAGACCCAAAAAATGAGATGGTTCTCGTGGGTGTGGAACATGTCGGAAAATATGACATAAAAACGTAAAACAGAATATAATACTTACTACCCTGATCATTTATCAGGAGATCGTTGAAATAGATGAGTACAAGGCCATAAACAGGAACAGCTAATACTTACAGAATTAACAAGCAGTCAGAATGAAACAGTGTCATGCATTGTTAATAAAGTTATCATACAAAAAATACCTAATCTTGACTGTTGTGACCAAGTTCTGTCAAAGCTGAAATCTAGCAGTCACTTTTACTTAAGCTGGCTTAACAGTCTCTGTTAATATCTTCGTCTATAGAGTAGAAGGACTTGCCTATCAAAAAATCTTTCAAACTCTGTTTAAACCGTGCTTTATCTGAAACCAAGTTTTTAATGGTTGCAGGCAGTTTATTGAAAATGTGTGTTCCTGAATATTGGAGCCCTTTTTAGACCAAGGTAAGTGATTTTAGGTCTTTATGGAGATTGTTCTTATTCCTAGTATTGATACTATGTATTGGGCTATTGGTTGGAAATAACGATATATTACTAGCAACAAATTTCATTAAGTAATAAATATACTGAGAAGCAGTGGTTAGAATACCAAGTTCCTTGAACAAGTTTTTACATGATGTTCTTGAATTTACATCACAAATGATTCTTATTACATGCTTTTGCATCCCACAAACTTTTGCTCGGTTTAATGAGTTCTCCCAGTATATGACCCTGTTAGACAAAACAGAATGAAAGTAAGCGCAGTATGCAAGTTTTTTTCTCATAATTATATCTCCTTCATCTGACATCATTCTCACTGCAAATACAGACTTGTTTAGGCGCTTAAGCAATTCTGTGGTATGCCCTTCCAAACTGAATTTATTATCGAGTTGTAATGCTAGAAACTTAACACTGTCAACCTCTTCGATCTGCATGTCTTCATATGTTATACACATGCTGGTAGGAAAATTCTTACAGGTTCTGAACTGCATAGAATGGGTCTTCTCAAAGTTTAATGACAATGAATTAGCTTTAAACTGTTTATTAATGTCAGTGAAAATTTGAGTAGCAGGTATTTGTAAATCTGTACTGTACTTGCTACTTATTGCAATGTTCGTATTATGTGCATACAAAACAAACTTAGCATCTGGCAATGTAACTGACGAGAGGTCATTAATGTACACAAGAAAAATCAATGGACCCAAGATGGAACCTTGAGGAACACCACACGTAATTAATTCCGAATCACGTGAAGACTGACTTCTTACTGCATAGGTATTTTGCAAAGGCACCCTTTGTTTCCTGTTAGATAGACAAAACTCAAACAATTTCGCAGCATTGCCAGTGACACCATAATATTCTAATTTACTCAAGGGAATGCTGCGATTCACACAATGAAAGGCTTTTGACAGTTCACAGAAAATTCCAGTAGCCTCTAACTTATTATCTAATGAATTAAGTACATTCTCACTGTAGATGTAAATAACTTTCTCTACGTCAGAACACTTAAGAAATCCAAACCTTGACTTGGGCAATACATTATTCGCAGTCAGATGCTTAAGGAGATTCTTGAACACAACGTTTTCTAATGTTTTTGAGAAAGCCAGCAAGAGTGAAACTGGTCGATAGTTGTGTGGTATCAGTTTATCCCCCTTCTTGTAAAGAGGCTTAACTTCAGCATATTTTAACCAGTCTGGAAATGTTCAGCTGATGAGAGATTGATTACACAAATAACTTTAAGACAGAACTCAATTCGCATGAGTACTCTTTGATTAACTTCGTTGATATGTTATCATACCCACCGGAATACTTAGATTTTAAGGATTTTATGATGGATGCTACTTCTTTGGGAGACGTGAGTGTCATTTACATTTTTCTGAAGTTATTTTTAAAGACTGGTATCAGATACTCCATTTCACTGTTCACTGAACCTGATAGCCCCAAGCTCTCAGTAACAGAAATTAAGCAATCTGGCCCACAATTGTTGTTACTGGTCTTTGGTATCCTGGGTACTGACTCTGGGATAGACTTCACGTCCAAGCAGATGCCACATATGTTCTATCAGGGACAGATTTGGGGATCTGCTGGTTACGGGAGTACCTCAGCACCAAGTGGACAGTTCATATAGACACATGCCATGTCAGCAGAAGCATTGTCCTGTTGAAAAATGTCACCACGATAGTGTCACATGAGGGCGCCAGATGTCGTGACCTATCCTTTGGCCGTCAGAGTTCCCTCTATCACTACCAGATGTCACCTGAAGTCATACTCTATGGATCCCCACACCATGACTCCTGGAATAATACAACTGGGTGCCTCCAAAGCACTCAACAGGCCGTCGTCATACTCTCTGACGGAGGTCATCCAGGGTAGCGCAGAACCATCATCCATTGCTCAAAACGTTCTCGTGCCGTCCATCAACAGTCTGTGCCTCCCGGTCACAGCATCACTCCAAGCGAAGCCGTTAGCTGTTTTGGTGTTAACGGCAGCCTACAGATAGGGTCGTTATTCCCTAGTGCTGCTGTGCTAGGTTCTGATCAACGGTGCGGGAGTCCATTACTTGTTCTCCGATGGCATTGAGCACATCTCCGAAACGGCATTTTCGTTATATTTAGAATAATGTATGGGAAGATTTGGGTTAATAGTAATGACTGGTCTTTGAGGAGCTCTGAGAATCGTGTTTGATAGGAACCTGTTTTGCCGACTTTGTCATAAACAGCTTGGAGGTCTTCAGTAAAGTCATTAGTTAATCGTGCTGTCTCTTACAGTGGGTCATCTGCATAAATATGATAATTACAGAGGGGGAGCACGGAAGACATGTCGATAAACTTAGAGAGCTTTACGAGGGACTTGCTACTGATTCTTCAAGGACACCTCACGTTACATCATTGCTTTGCGACCTTTGCATATTGATTATGCACTGTTTGCTGCTCTAGGATATGACTGAAATGATTTCTACACTGCCACGGAGACCACAGATCTCTCTTTTTTTGCTGTTAGTATCCCGAAACCGATAGAGTAGAAAACTACTGAAACTGTTAAGTGTCAATAAGTCGTTTTTATCAATAGATAGTCCGTCCTACATCGTCTCTAATCTTGATCATTGCACTTGGTACTTCCGGAAAACTGGTTTACGAGTGCCAAGCGATTCATTCGTGTCATAACCATTAACTTAAAATATCATGTGTCATGTATTTGTATGCTTCCTAAAACGCTGGAAGGACACGTATTATTATGTAATCCGAGAGACAGATGGGCACATTGGTGTGTGTTTGTAACAGTTTATTTAAAAGGCCTTGCTTCTAAGCAGGTGTCAATTTTCAGAAAGGAATTATTGAAAATATCCCTTACAGCATCATTTAAGATACCCGCATTCAAGCCAACTAGCAGTTCCATTTGCTCCCTTGTCTGTAGAAAAGAAAATTTTTTATCCAAGTATTCGGAAAAGGTCAGTGTTTTATTGTTGATATTTGTATGGGTTTTGTGAGACGCCAGTAGGTATAATTTTCATTTTTTTTCATTGTCGCCGGAAAACATTTCACTTTATATTTCATGTTACACCTGCAAGTATTTGTTGCTGCTGTAGTCGTTGTTGTGGTCTTCAGTCCAAAGACTGGTTTGATGCAGCTCTCCATGCTACTCTATGCTGTGCAAACCTCTTCATCTCGAGTAACTACTGCAACTTACATTCTTCTGAATCTGCTCAATGTATTCGTCTCGATCTCCCTCTACGATTTTAACCCTCCACGCTTAGCTCCAGTAACAAATTGGTGATGCCTCAGAACGTGCACTACCAAACCAATCTCTTCATCTAGTCAGGCAATGCCACAGATTCCTCTTTTCCCCAACTCTATTCAGTATCTTCTCATTAGTTACCCAATATACCCATCTATTCTTCAGCATTCTTCTGTAGAACTGTATTTCAAAAGCACCTATTATCTTGTTGTCTAAACTGTTTATCGTCCATGTTTCACTTCCATACACGGCTACGCTCCATACAAATACTTTAAGAAAGGACTTCCTGACACTTGAAACTATACTCGATGTTAACAGATTTCTTCAGAAACGGTTTTCTTGCCATTGCCAGTCGACATTTTATATCCTCCCTACTTCGACCATCATCAGTTATTTTGCTTCCCAAATAGCAAAACTCGTCTCCTACTTTAAATGTCTTATTTCCTAATCTAATTTCCTGATCATGACCTGATTTAATCCGACGACATTCTATTATCCTCGTTTTGCTTTTGTTGATGTTCATCTTATATACTCCTTTCAAGACACTGTCCATTCCGTTCAACTGCTCTTCCGAGTCCTTTCCTGTCTCTGGCAAAAGTGAAATGTCATCGGCAAACCTCAGAGTTTTTGTTTCTTCTCGTTGGACTTTAAGTCCTACTCCAAATTTTTGTTTTGTTTCCTTTACTGCTTGCTCAATATACAGATTGATTAACATTGGGGATAAGGTACAACACCGTCTCACTCCCTTCTCAACCTCTGCTTCCCTTTCGTGCCACGATAGCTGTCAAATGGTTTCTGTACAAATTGTAAATGGCCTTTCTTTCCCTGTATTTTACCCCTGTCACCTTAAGAATCTGAAAGAGAGTATTCCAGTCAACACTGTCGAAGGCTTTCTCTTAGTCTACAAATACTGTAAACGTATTTATTCCATACACAGGCGCACTCTCGGGGAAAATCGCCCGCATTCTGAAGAAACACCGGGTCGGAACTGTGTTTTGTCCTCCAAATAAAACTCGTGCACTGGTGGGGAGCGCCAAAGATGACCTCGGTTTGAGGAAGGCCGGCGTGTACCAGATTCCGTGTCAATGTGGCAAGTCGTATATTGGTCAGACGATGCGTACCGTCGAGGATCGATGCCGTGAACACCAGAGGCACACTCGACTGATGTATCCGAGCAAGTCGGCGGTCGCTGAACATTGTTTGTCGGAAAATCACGCCATGGAGTATGACCGCACGAGGATTCTGGTACAGACGTCGAGATACTGGGACAGCGTTGTTAGAGAGGCCATCGAAATTCGCACCAATGACGACCTCATAAACCGGGACTGTGGCTATAATCTTAGCAAGGCTTGGGAACCAGCGATCGGGTTAATCAAGAGTAAATCGAGCAGACGTATAGTTGTGACGACCACGGCGGACAGAGCCATCACACCGACGTCATCTCAGACGCCGTCGCAATCTGTTCCACCGCGCGACCGTGGCGCTGGGCGCGGACGGCGGAGGGAGCGCGCCGCGGGCGGAGGGTATTTAAATCGGCCGCCGCCGCGACCAAACCCAGTTCCCTCTGAGCAGCCATAGCGTACGGATCTCCGTGCCGGCACGTTCACAGGAGCTCAGTCCGTCAGTTCACCTGATGATGGCGACATGTTTGATCGCCGAAATATTGTGCCCGTTGGACACTATAGACCGGCAGCATACCCGTGGATATTTTGACTGTAAACGTATGTTTGCCTTTCCTTAATCTATCATCTGTGAGAAGCTGTAGGGTCAGTAATGCCTTGCGTGTTCCGACATTTCTCCGGAATCCAAACTGACCTTCCCCGAGGTCGGTTTCTACCAGTTTTTCCATTCTTCTGTAAAGGATTCGTGTTAGTATTTTGCAACCGTGACTTATTAAACTGATAGTTCTGTAATTTTCACAGCTGTCAGCACCTGCTTTCTTTAGAATTGGTGTCATTACATTCTTCTCGAAGCCTGAGAGTATTTCGCCTGTCTCATACAACTTGCTCACCAGATGGAAGAGTTTCGTCATGGATGGCTCTCCCAAGACTATCAGTAGCTCTAACGGAATGTTGTCTACTCCCGGGGCAATTTTTTGACTTAAGATTTGCAGTGTTTTGTTAATTTCTTAATTTCTTACGCAGTATCACATCCCCGTTTTCATCTACATCCTCTTCCATTTCCATAATATTGCCGTGAAGTACATCTCCATGGTATAGACCCTCTATATACTCATTCCACCTTTGCGCTTTCCCTTATTTGCTTGCGAGTGTTTTTCCATCTGAGCTCTTGGTATTTATACAGGTGGTTCTCTTTCCTCCAAGGGACTCTTTAATTTTCCTGTAGGTACCATCTATCTTATATCTAATGAAATATGCTTCTACACCTTTAAATTTGTTGTCTAGCCATTCCTGCTTAGCCATTTAGCACTTCCGGGAGTCAATTTCATTTTCCTAGAAATTTGTACTCCCTTTCGTCCACTTCATTTACTGCTATTTTCTATTTTCTCTTTTGACTGATTAAATTAAATTCAATACCTGTTGTGTTAACCAAGGATTTCTACTAGCCCTCATGTTTTTACCGACACCATCCTCTGCTGCCGGCCGTTATGGTCGAGCGGTTCTAGCCGCTTAAGTCCGGAACCGCACGACTGCTACTGTCGCAGGTTCGATTCCTGCCTCGGGCATGGATGTGTGTGATGTCCTTAGGTTAGTTAGGTTTAAGTAGTTCTAAGTTCTAGGGGACTGATGACCCCAGAAGTTAAGTCCCATAGTGCTCAGAGCCATTTGAACCATTTTTGAGTCTCTGCTGCCTTCACTATTTCATCTCTCAAAGCTACCCATTCTTCTTCTATTGTATTCCTTTCCCCTGCCCTTGTCAATCGTTCTCTAATGCTCCCTCTGAAACCCTCAACAACCTCTGGTTCTTTCAGTTTATCCAGGCCCCATCTCCTTGAATTCCTGTCTTTTTTTTCTGTTCATTCTGCGGTTCATAACCAATAAATTGTGGTCAGAGTCCACATTTGCTCCTGGAAATGTCTTACACTCTAAACCCCGGTTCCGAAATCTCTGCCTTACCGTTATATAACCAATCTGAAACCTTCCGGTGTCTCCAGGTGTCTTCCACGTATACAGTCTTCTTTCATGATTCTTAAACCAACTGTTAGCTATTATTAAGTTATGCTCTGTGCAAAATTCTACCAAGCAGCTTCCCGTTTCATTCCTTTCTGCCAGTCCACGTCCACCAAAAATTCGTATGAAGGAAGTACTGCGACGGTGGCTTAATGAAATATACCCTGATAGATCACGTGTAGTATTACAGTCATCTTCATACTGGTTGAGATTTTTCTCCTCTGGACGTTTTCTCGCCGTCACTTTGTCCCTAGACCTCTCCCACTTTCACTTGAGGCTGAGCACACTTTCACAATGAACTACTTGCAGAGAGGTGTCCCTTGCTCGTTTCTTCTTTCCAGGTCGACTAGCCTTCGATTTCACTGTCTCCCTGCGGCACAGTTATCTCCGAGCGTATTCAGTTTCACCCTGATCTCTTCTTTATAGTTGCAGAAGGAAGTAGCAGCGACGTCTCCTCTCACCTCGCTCTACGACTAAGTATTTCCTGTAAAATGATTCAAATGGCTCTGAGCACTATGGGACTTAACTTCTAAGATCATCAGTCCCCTAGAACTTAGAACTACTTAAACCTAACTAACCTAAGAACATCACAAACATCCATGCCCGAGGCAGGATTCGAACCTGCGACCGTAGCGGTCGCGCGGTTCCAGACTGTAGCGCCTAGAAACGCTCGACCACCCCGGCCGGCGTATTTCCTGTATTTCACATACAATGCAACAGCACCTCGTAGACAATGTGATGTAAATAACATAGGAGGTGCTAATGTGAGTTATAGTTTACATGGTCTTGAACGTTATGTTTCTGTTTGCGAACGTAGAAAGAATTTTGAAAGGAGATAGGTAATGTTGTCTCTTAGGTATTTATTGATACTTCGTACGTCACGATACAGTGTTTCATATCCAGGAACACCTGTTGAACTGGAAATGATCTAGAGAACAGCTTCAGTGCGAGACAATATACGAACACTATCGCTCCGAGGTGTCAGACATCAGAATAGAGAAGAATCGAAACGAAATAACTCTACTCACCTGTGCGTGCTGCCACCAGTTACCAAAAACGGCAGAAGACGAAGTTCACAAACACAGTGGAGTGCATGCATACAGCGATATTTGTTATAAATTTGCCGGCCGGTGTGGCCGTGCGGTTCTAAGCGCCTCAGTTTGGAACCGCGTGACTGCTACCGTCGCAGGTTCGAATCCTGTCTCGAGCATGGATGTGTGTGATGTCCTCAGGTTAGTTAGGTTTAAGTAGTTCTAAGTTCTAGGGGACTGATGACCTCAGAAGTTAAGTCCCATAGTGCTCAGAGCCATTTTTTGTTATAAATTTACGTATTTATATTATCTGTTTTCAAAATGATTGCAGTAGTATTGCTATTAGTATGTCTATAACACTGCACGTAGGTAACACACGAAACTACCTGATGTTATTATTGTTAAATATCGAATAAAGAAATAAAGGAAAAGATAGAACTCGTCCTATCAGATTCCAAAACACCTCCAACTTTGTCAGTTTCAACACACTAATTTCAAAATAAAAATCTTAGGTCCTACCACAACTCAGAAACGGTTGACCCATATCTTACAGGGCACGAGTAGTTCGTAATGAAGAGAACATAAAACTCATTAGACATATACAGTAGGAGGTGCCCCTTAACTATCGATTTTTGAACCACTTATTTTCCGCATGCGCGCGCGCTCACTCACACCCACCCACAGACATACACACACACACACACACACACACACACACACACACACAGACACACACACACACAGCGAGAAATAACTGAGAATCCAAGGGCAATGGAAGCCAACACGACCAGGACAAGACAGAACTTCAAAACCTAGCTTTCGCAAACGACCTGGCCATACTCTCGCATAAGGAAGCAACAACAATCAAACAAGTAGAAATACTAAAAGAATGCGCAGAAAAAAATTTACTCGCAAATATATTTCCAAAAGTCTGGATTAGACGCCAAGTATGGAAAGATAAACAGAGTTACACATTTCAGACGTCTGAGTGAAAACCTCGAACCTACAGGAGGAGAAAAGATACTACAGAAGACTCGATTACACACACATACACACACACACACACACACACACACACACACACACACACACACACACACACACACACACATAAAGAAAAAAAAGGGGCCGTGCGGGATAGCCGTGCGGTCTACGGCGCCTTGTCACGGTTCGAGCGGCGGCCTCCGTCGGAGGTTCGAGTACACCCTCGGGCATGGGTCTGTGTGTCGTCCTTAGCGTAAGTTAGTTAAAGCTAGATTAAGTAGTGTATAAGCTTAGGGACCGATGACCTCAGCAGTTTGGTCCCATAAGATCTTACCATGAATTTCCAAAATTTTTACAAAAAATAAACTTACGTTAAAACACAAGCTGTGCATAATGATAAATTCTTGTCCAGTCAAACAAAGATCAGACACTGAAGATAGCAATGAAGCCTAAATACCGAATGCAAGTGAGACTATAACACTTCATACGAAATACGACATAGAGCGCATACTGAAGGAAGAACGAAATTCTAGAGAAAAATTCTCGGACCATAGCTTACAGATTTGGGATACGGATTACACTCTAGAAAAACCACAGAAAAGATGACAAACCTAACAGCAGATGACAGGGAAAGGTTAAAGTTCTACGGGCACATCACCAACTACACTCACCAACAGACGTCTTACATACATATCGTGGACCACACAAATCAAGCTTGACCTAGAAAATGAACAAATCGATCCAATAGAAACTGAAGACAGAAAAGTCTACAGAGACAAGATACACAAGTGGAACGTTAGGTCAGAGAATGAAGTTCCAAAGAAACCAGGGACAAAGCGGAATGAAGACAGAAAGATACAATGGAGAAAAAATGTGAGAACCGTGGAAGATCAGAAAGAGTGTTCAAATGAGACATTTATGCTTTGCATGATCTTAGACGATCTAGACAGATACCCAGGTATGAAATTTTGCGGTATTTATAATAAAGTATTTGTGAACAGACACTGAAGAGAAATTGTTCTTATGTTTATGCAATATGTACAGCAATATCATGCCAGAAAAACGTAAAAAACTCTAATAAATAAAGAAAGAAATAGGAAAATGATAATTGTTCAATAATGTCGAGCATGGTCTTGGATAAGGAAAGAGAGAATGTTGAGCCCGTTTAAAACTTCCAGTAAGTGCTCCATGGTATAAAGTCATGAATGGCACAGATCCGTTCCCGTTACTGTATTACAAAAATTAATCAACAGTACCAAAATGAAAAGACAGTATTTTATACGTAAATTACAAAAAGGCCTACACTTTCTCCTATGTTTCTCTTTAAAATGTTGACCAAATGTTATGTTCTGTACCTAATAGATTGAAAATGTCCAGCACACATATCACAAAACATCAGTAACGAATACATTATTATTCCACTTCTGTACTCAGATAAAAACAGACTGGAATTTAATTTCCTATTTTTCTACAGTTATGGCAAAAACAGTGTTGTTCAGTTATTTAGGCAGTTGCTTTAGCATGAAAATACAATACAGTAATGCATACTACAGTATACTATCCCACTAATTACCTTAACTTGTATTTGTTTGCTTTCTGCATTTATGATATGCTTATGCGTTTTACAGTTGACAATGCTTTTGCTTTAACGCTGCGTTATTTTCACGTGTGCTTAGCTCTTCTTTGAAAAATATGAAATTTTTGTAATGTTTTCGATGCACTGAGAGCTTCGTCAAGTGATGGCACAACAAATCGTTCTTCTCGTTCATTTTCATGTTCGTCAGTCATATGTAGGCTTTGAATGCCTATCTGGGCGCTGTTTTTCAAGTTGACAAAGATTTACAAAGTTATCGCACTAATTGCAACAGGGGAACATCATCCACATCTTCATCATCATCATAAGCATCATGAGGTGTTGTTGAAAAGTTTCACCCTTGTGAGCGTGGGGGTTGATCTGCTATTCTGTTATTCTGCTCAACGGATTAATCTGAGATGTACCATTTACCCTGTGGCTCCTGCAAGATGCAATTTCCACCCCCACACTACTACAGAAGTCAGACAGACGCTCCTAACGTTCTAAAGAGAAATGCCTGAAAAACTTTCAGCAATAAATATTTTCTGGAGTCGTCCGCTCTAAGGAAATGACACAAAAATTCACAAAATTTCTTACGTAAATTCTGAGAAATCACAATGGCACTTTTAATTATGAATCGAACAAGTTATATCCTGGTTCTTTTCGAAATGTGAAGTTACCTCTCAAGGATAGGATTCGCTAATGAAATTTCTATACAAAGTTTAAGATTGTTATTGACTTGGCAGAATGGTTGAGAGGCGTGCCTACTCAACTTGAATAGTTATCCTTTAGAATGTTGCTAGGTACAGTTGAAGCTGTCACGTGTGAAATGCAGTGAAGTGTACTGTTGTGGAGGAAATATGGGGCTCACAATAGCTGTAGCGCACAATACCATAAGCTGCAATGACTGCTGTCTACGCCGCTTCCTGCTGACAAATAAGATAACTCTCGTTCTATCTGGATTGACCTTCGTCAATCAAACTCTCCCTACGCCTTGATGAAGTCAAGGATTCCTATTCGCCCCTAGTCTTTGGTGTGGTACACCGCTCAGATAACCAGTCCACCGCGATGCCACTCAAAAATTCGCTCGCAGGCGTTTAACTAACTCTGTCCATTCACACAGTACAATAAGTGTGTCGGCCAACACAGTGAACAATGCTTAATCGCAAGGACTCAATACAGAGTCGCACTTCGATTTGCTCTCGACAGAGGTACTCTCCCAGTGAAGTACTAAGTAGAGACTTGTTCCTCGCTCCAAGAGCAACAATGGAATGGCGCCTCTCCACGCCAGACGTGAAGGGGTACATCTTTCAATCTCTTCCATTACTCCTTCAGCTCAAGGCGTCATTGTCTGCCAATCAGCATTGCTCTTCTAAAATGGGAGAATCATGTTTCGTTTAAGGTGAACAATCCGGGAATCTGTAGTATCGGCGTTTGGCGTTTGCTGTCTCCCTGTGAAAATCTCTGAAACTGCGTGCTATCTGTAAAGATTGCGTAGGTTGGACGCTCCCACACAGTGTAGCGGAATTTGCTTTTAAGCCGAACACGGGGTCGTTCCCCCTTTCACTCGGGCACATTCTGTCTTCTCCACAGGCGACCAAGGTTGACTCGTCCTCTGAAGGGACCGGCCTCCCAGTGTGTGGTCTGCCTCTCTCGAACTAAAAGCTCCTGTGACCGTCGTGTCTGGAATGTATGTGTGTATGCGAGCCTTGAGTATTTCAACCCCGGTGCGCACTTGTTATTTGCATATCGCTTACATGAATTCATACAACATTGACTTTATCGAGTTCGGGCTCGAATGAAGCGTCTTGATGTGCGGAATATGATTGTGAGGGCGGAATATGTAAGCAATGAAGGTCAGGAGACCACAACGTCTTACTCCCTCAACGTGGGATGGTGAAGAAAAGTGTCTGAAACATGCATGTTTAAAACAATTGGCGATTGTATTGTGTATAACGTTTTCCCATGCTCCTGTTATCATTAAAAGTGCATCAAGAATGTTGAAAACTATTTCTTCATCCTCTTCAATTTTGTGTAGCATGTTCATCACTTGACGTTTCTTGTACTGCGTTTTCTGTGATTTTATTGCTCGCTGGTCCGTAGGCTGTAGAACTGAAGTGACATTTGGAGGTAAAAACACACTGCAGTTTGTCAGCTACTGGACGACCAGTGCAGTTATCGGCGAGGAGAAGCCATGTCGTAATAAGCTATTTTTTAAATGTAGTATTTACATTGGATTTAAATGTGACCATTGGATTTCACTGTTACTGCCAATACGTCGTCAAAAGCGATGTCGCTGTAAACGGTATCGACTGCATAAATGTATAAATAAAGAGTATATCTTCCACACTGTAACAACCAATATCAACATGTGGACTATTTTCAAACACAAGCTACATCTACCAGACAGTCCAACGACAGCCTTATTTTTTTAAACTCATGAGTCGTTACATCGTGTCCTCCAATTTTTCCTCATCTAGTCTTTGTCTGCATCTACAATTTTTTCCCAACATTGCTCCTTGCAGTGGCTAGCAAATTACTCCTGGATGTCGCAGCATGTATCCTCATTACCCTGTCCAAGCTCCTGGAGAGTGACTTCCATAGTTTTCTATCCTCACCTTTTTTAGTACTTCTCAATTTGCTAGCTAGTTTGCGTATTTAATTTTTAACATTCCTCCATAGCACCACCTTTCAAATGCTCCAGTTTATCCTTTTCCAGCAGTTCATCCTCAGGAAGTTCTTAACTCCGTTCCGTATTAATACTTGATATTAGTAGAGATCTTTCGTAGATGATAGTTGTCTTCCTGTTCTGATCAATTTTTGATATCTTCCTTGCTTTGACCATCGTACGTAATGTTATTGCTTAGACGAGAGTATTCCTTTACTTCTCATTCTACTGCCTGTTCCTAATGATGATGATACACACATCATTGTTTCCTTTGTACTAACGTTTTATCACCTTTGTCTGTGCTTTATCGATACGCATGCGACAGCATGTGCTGCCAATATGTTTCAAAACGCCGCGCATAAAAACAGGATTTTTCCGAAAAGCAGGATCAAGTGTTTTGGATTGTTCTCGCGGTCTGGACCATTCTTATACCCAATAGGAGGATCGTATTACTGTAACCATCCTACACCACAAGGTCAAAGTCTGAATATCACACACTTCCTCCAACTTAGGCGACTTGATCAAATCGGATGGTTCTTTTTGCATTAGATATGGTCTACGACGCGCCTTAAGGGGCTTATGGAGACACCATTAGTTCACGGGCGGTTCCTGAAAATACCTGAAAAAATTGTTTTTTACAATTTTTTGCCGTCAGCAGCGATATGTAAGTAAATAACATCAGCCAATTGCTCGAATTTCCCGTTTTCAAAAGCCTTCATCCATTATCAAGAAACGCCCCAAAAACATAGTTCTCGGCTGCCAAAATCGAGCCGCGGAATCCAAAATGGCTATGCACAGCAAATGGCTGAAATTATTACAGAATTTTCCCAAGATCCCAATCTCGATCAACCTTGAAAATTTTCTTGACATCTTTATCCGTTTCCAGGGTACAGATGCTCAAAGTTACTCTATCTGTACATGTAAAATACGCATGTAAAATTTGATGCGAGGCCAAAACGCAGTTTATAAAGTGATGCAGCACGGATAAATATGCCGTAAAGTGTCTCCGTTATCATCAGAAGGGTTCTGGAAACCCCATGTTGTAGTACTGAAGAACAAGGAAAATTTTTGTGTGCGCAAAATGCGGTCTGAGATGTAAAATTAGTTTTGCTTATTTAAATTTCATATAATCAATTTTACTATTCCACGTCAGTAACACGCCCTGCTGTAGCAGGGAACAGAGAGAAATCAGCTGAAAAATGCTGGTATCGGAGCAAAAAACAAAAAAAAGTATTTCTTGTACCTTTTTCAACACCTTTAAAACATTTTGTAATGCGAACATATTCCCGCTTTTTGATGGTGAAATAGAGGGAGGCCGTGGCAGTGGGAGAGGAATAAAGAGAAGAGGAAAGTGCAAGAGAGAGTGGGAGATAGGCAGTGATAATGAGAAAGAGAATCTATAACAATGGCAGGAAGGATGAGAGAAATAGTGACAGCGAGAAGACGCAGCAGCAGCGGGAAGAAATGAATGAAATAATAGCAGTAAGAGGAGATTAACAAGGCGATAGTGACAGTGAGTGGAGACAGTAGTAGTAGAACAGCACGAAGAAGACTGTGGATGTGAGCAGGAGACAGTGACTGTTAGAGACACACCATGAGACAATGACGGTTGGCTGGATGGTGAGTGGCAGTAGGTAAGTGGCCGTGGATGGCTATGAGAGATCTACTGTGATATACTAGTGGCTGTAAGACAGTTACAGTTACGGGAGCTTGTGGGAGTGTGAGGTGAGTTGCATGCTAAAAAGAGTTTGAACATGTTCGCATGCGAAAATTATTGGGAAAATTTTTAAAGGTGCTTTCAGCCAGAGTTTTTAACAGAAGTATATTCGTTCTTTCTACCGCTGGTTTGTCCTTAGCAAACATTATGTGCTAAGCATGCTGCTGATCCAATGGCTACTGAGCCATGACACGGTACGGACGTCGTCGACATGTGCCTTCATATCAGTTTTAAACATAGCAACAAACAATGGCACTGAAGGGTGTTTCACTAAACATAAACTGACAGGCGCTACCTCTTGCTGATGACCGGATCAGCAGAATAGGACTCAATTTGAGTTCTAATAATTCTCATAGTACACCATCGATTCGTCAGAGCACATCTGCGCGAATCCCTCTGTACGTTTTCTTGAACAATACACACGTTTTCGCCGGCTGCTGTGACCGAGCGATTCTAGGCGCTTCAGTCCGGAACCGCGCTGCTGCTACGGTCGCAAGTTCGATTCCTGTCTCTGGTATGCATGTGTGTGCTGTCCTTATGTTGGTTAGGTTTAAGTAGTTCTAAGTTTAGGGGACTGATGACCTCAGATGTTAAGTCCCATAGTACTTAGAGCCATTTGAACATTTGAACACACGTTTTGAAATAACTAACAGTGGCTTAAGTATCGCTTACACGAGGAACAAATTGGCAGTGCATTGACGGAGCTATCATTTGCATTTAGGTGATTCATGTGAAATGGTTTCCGACGTGATTATGGCCGCATGACGGGAATAAATTGTCTTCGAACGTGGAATGGTAGTTGGAGCTAGTCACAGGGGACATTCCATTTCGGAAATCGTTAGGGAACTCAGAACTCCGGGATCCACAGTGTCAAGAGTATGCAGAGAATACCAGATTTCAGGCATTACCTCTCACCACGGACAACGCAGTGGCCGACGGCCTTCACTTAACGACGGAATGTAGCGGCGCTTGCGTAGTCTGTGCTATCAGACAAGCAATATTTCGTGAAATAACCGCAGAAATCAATGCAGGACGTACGATGAATGTATCCATTCGGACAGTTGTGCGAAATTTGGTGTTTTTGGGCTATGGCAGAGTGTCCTTGCTAACAGTACGACATCGCCTGCAGCGCCTGTCTTCGGCTCGTCACCTTATAGGTTGGAAGTTACACGACTGGAAAACTGTGGCGTGGACGGATAAGTGCCGATTTCAGCTCGTAAGAGGTTCAAAACGGTTCAAATGGCTCTGAGCACTATGGGACTTAACATCTGTGGTCAGCAGTCCCCTAGAACTTAGAACTAATTAAACCTAACTAACCTAAGGACATCACACACATCCATGCCCGTGGCAGGATTCGAACCTGCGACCGTAGCAGTCGCGGGTAAGAGGTGATGGTAGGGTTCGAGTGTGGTGTAGGCCCCAAGAAGCCATGGACCCAACTTGTCAACAAGGCTCTGCGCCAGTTGGTGTTCGTCCATAATGGTGTGGGCTGTGTTTATATGGACTAGTCTGGGTCTTCTGGTCCAACTGAACCCATCATTGTTTGGAAATGCATGTGTTCGGCTACTTGGAGACCATTTGTAGCGATTCATGGACTTCATTTTTATGGATAACAATGCACCATGTCACTGAGCCACAATTGTTCGCGATTGGTTCGAAGAACGTTCTATACAATTTGAGCGAATAATTTGGCCTCCGAGACCGCCCGACACGAATCCCATCGTAAATTTATGAGACATAATGGAGAGGGCATTTGCACATAATCCTGCATCGGCCACACTTTCGCAATTATGGACGGCTATGGAGGCAGCATGACTCAATAATTCTGCAAGGAACTTCCCACTTGTTAAATCCGTGTCACTTCGAGTTGCTGCACTAAGCAGGGAAAAAGGACGTCCGTCACGACATTAGGAGGTATTCTATGAATTATCCCTGTCGACAAAGAATAGTGCTAATTACTTTCAGTCGGTAGGCGGGACTGATGCATGTTTTATTTGCTTTATCGACAGCGCTATAATTATAATCGCACGCATCGGTCCTCAGATGTAGTATTCCCACAACCTACGCGAAATAGCAGATCTATCTTTACATTCACTGGAGTTCACAGTCCATGTTAAACTCTAGATTTCTCTGTAACTGCTAGGTAACGCTCCTTTTGCACGAGTGATTCTTGTATGAATCGAGTTCTAGTGGCAAGTAGGTCTACTGCACGAATCCTGGCGTATTACTTCTGTACTAATGTACTACTGCCACAGTAGTGCTTTTCGTCTTTACCCGTCGGCGCCTAAATTATGGGTATTCTGAAAGAACTAAACGGAGGAAGCGTTGTTATGAATGCTCTTTCTTCTTACAAAAACTCAGAATAAAATAACAGCATTAAGAGACTAGCAGTATCGAAAGAGTTTACTAACGACGAAAGCAAAATTCATATTACACTCCTGGAAAAGGAAAAAAGAACACATTGACACCGGTGTGTCAGACCCACCATACTTGCTCCGGACACTGCGAGAGGGCTGTACAAGCAATGATCACACGCACAGCACAGCGGACACACCAGGAACCGCGGTGTTGGCCGTCGAATGACGCTAGCTGCGCAGCATTTGTGCACCGCCGCCGTCAGTGTCAGCCAGTTTGCCGTGACATACGGAGCTCCATCGCAGTCTTTAACACTGGTAGCATGCCGCGACAGCGTGGACGTGAACCGTATGTGCAGTTGGCGGACTTTGAGCGAGGGCGTATAGTGGGCATGCGGGAGGCCGGGTGGACGTACCGCCGAATTGCTCAACACGTGGGGCGTGAGGTCTCCACAGTACATCGATGTTGTCGCCAGTGGTCGGCGGAAGGTGCACGTGCCCGTCGACCTGGGACCGGACCGCAGCGACGCACGGATGCACGCCAAGACCGTAGGATCCTACACAGTGCCGTAGGGGACCGCACCGCCACTTCCCAGCAAATTAGGGACACTGTTGCTCCTGGGGTATCGGCGAGGACCATTCGCAACCGTCTCCATGAAGCTGGGCTACGGTCCCGCACACCGTTAGGCCGTCTTCCGCTCACGCCCCAACATCGTGCAGCCCGCCTCCAGTGGTGTCGCGACAGGCGTGAATGGAGGGACGAATAGAGACGTGTCGTCTTCAGCGATGAGAGTCGCTTCTGCCTTGGTGCCAATGATGGTCGTATGCGTGTTTGGCGCCGTGCAGGTGAGCGCCACAATCAGGACTGCATACGACCGAGGCACACAGGGCCAACACCCGGCATCATGGTGTGGGGAGCGATCTCCTACACTGGCCGTACACCACTGGTGATCGTCGAGGGGACACTGAATAGTGCTCGGTACATCCAAACCGTCATCGAACCCATCCTTCTACCATTCCTAGACCGGCAAGGGAACTTGCTGTTCCAACAGGACAATGCACGTCCGCATGTATCCCGTGCCACCCAACGTGCTCTAGAAGGTGTAAGTCAACTACCCTGGCCAGCAAGATCTCCGGATCTGTCCCCCATTGAGCATGTTTGGGACTGGATGAAGCGTCGTCTCACGCGGTCTGCACGTCCAGCACGAACGCTGGTCCAACTGAGGCGCCAGGTGGAAATGGCATGGCAAGCCGTTCCACAGGACTACATCCAGCATCTCTACGATCGTCTCCATGGGAGAATAGCAGCCTGCATTGCTGCGAAAGGTGGATATACACTGTACTAGTGCCGACATTGTGCATGCTCTGTTGCCTGTGTCTATGTGCCTGTGGTTCTGTCAGTGTGATCATGTGATGTATCTGACCCCAGGAATGTGTCAATAAAGTTTCCCCTTCCTGGGACAATGAATTCAAGGTGTTCTTATTTCAATTTCCAGGAGTGTAGATGTTCTTGACGAAGTTGCACAGGTCACGCCAATGAACAAGAAAGGAAATAAGGTAATCCGCTGAATTACAGACCCATATTACTTACATCCATTTGCAGTAGGAATATACAACACATATGCAACATTATAAACTACCTCGAATTACAGATTCAGAAACTATCTTTCTTGTGAGACAATTCTCTCTTTATCTATACGACACAGTGAGGCTAGTGACAGGGGATCTCAGATGGATTCCATGTTTTTTCATTTCCAGAAGTTATTTCAGGTCGTTCCTCAAAAGCAGTTTTTAGTCAAACTGCGGGCCTATGGAGGATCGTCTCAGATTTTTGACATGATTCGTGGTTCACTGTCAGAAAAATCACTGTTTGTAGTAACTTGCGGGACGTCATTAAGTAAAACAGAACTGATATCTGGCATTCTCCAAGGGAGTTTTATTGGGCCTCTCCTGTTCCAAATCTACATAAAGGATTTGGCAGCAATATGAGCAGCCCTCTCAGACTTTCTGCTGATGATGCTATAGTATATCGTCTAGTAATGTCTTTAGAAGATCAAAGGCAATTGGAAGATGATATACAAATACTATCTAAATGGTACGAAAAATGACAACTGACTCTGAATAATGAAAAGTGAGAAGTCGTCCACATGTAAAGACTGTAAACGCAATTAAAGGCCCAGAGATTACAATTACGAATAACTTACATTGGAACGATTACGTATAAAATGTTGTGGTCGAGGCGAACCATACACTGTATTTTATCGGCAGCACACTTAGAAGATGCAAGAAGTCCACTAAAGAGGCTGCCTACACTACGCTTGTCCGTCCTCTATTGCTATGCGATATAAGATCTTTAACGGGTAGGACTGACAGAGGACATCAAAGAAGGGCAGCTTGTTTTTCATTATTGCGGAATAGGGGAGAGAGTGGCACAGATATGATGCTGTACTTGAGATGGTAATCATTAAAAGAAAGGCATTCCCATTGCGGCTAGAAATTTTCAGGAAATTTCAATCACCTATTTTCTCCTACGAATGCGAAAATATATTGTTCATGTCCACTTGCATAGGGAGAAATTATCATCGTTATGAAATAAGACAAATCAGAGTTCGCATGGAAAGATATAAGTGTTCGTTTTTTCCGCGCGCTGTCCGGGAGTATTACGGTAGAAAAACTGTCTGAAGATGGATTGATGCCAAGTAAGTAAGTGTGAATTACAGAGTTATGTAGATTACGCTGCTGAGAATTGAAAGGATAGAGACGTGTCTTCCAAATATTTCAGAGATCAACATTTATTTGCTCAAGGAATCATATACCCATAAACAGATCGAACAATATTTAGTAGACAGTACATGAGCCTTTTTAATTCATATTTTGTGTCTTATTTTCTTTCGAAATTCCAAATAAAATGCGAAACTATTTTTCTCTTTCAGTAAAACCAATTTTTAAAGTGTACAATATTAGAAGGAAAGATCGCTTGCTGTGAAACAGCTTATTTCATGATCAATTTAGACAGTAATTACCTGTCGTTCTTAGATTCACAGCTCTTCCAGATATATAACTTTACATCAGTCTCGTCGGCATACTGCAAACATACTCCAATTATAATAATACTGCTCCACACTGGTTTGTCAACCTGCTTTGGTTTGGTTTGTTCTCAGTACGTCGACAGGAGTGATGAGTAGCTACATTTCTGGAAGATGTGAGAATCTATGGGTGACAAATAGTACTCTCGAAACTGATTGTATTTCACGGTAACGATTCTTGGCCTCTAATATTATATATTCAAAATTAGATTGGCCCAATAACATGTGTAAATCATAGAACTTTTAAAGTGAAACAAAATGTCAATAATAACTTTTTTGTGTTTACGTTCTTATTTACGCACAGTGTAGGCTTATTCATCCTCCAGGTATGCGAAACCTAAACGATATATTAGTTCTAAATATCTGGACCATCAAGTCCTCAGGCAACCTTTGCAGTATACCAAAAAAATCGAAGCAAAGAGTAAGATAAAGATTAAGAAGGCGCCGAAGCATAAAACCCACTGCAATGACGTAAGTGATCGTGGCAAGAATCGGTTAACTTCTGACAGCAGAGGACTCCACCTTCCCCTGTTTATGCAGATGCTCTATGTTCTGTATGTTCAAGATTTTAGAACGGTATACTTGGTACAGTCAACTGGTCACTGACGTACTAACGCACTCGCAGAGTGATACGGCTGGCTTGCTCGCTAACACGTAATCGGAAATAGTCGATTTAGGCGAGAAAGTTGCTAGTGTAAAACTGCGTTATGTCGATTCAAAAGTCAAGGAAGGCAAGGATATACCACCTCCAGCAGCATCACGCCTAATGGATCAGTGCTGTGTTCAAACCAATATTCATGTTATAACACCCCACCTGTCACTTATCTGGTTTTGGCGTGTGTTCACCCCAGCTAATTGACTAACAGATCAACAGAGAGTGCAAAACTGCCGCAATATCGGATAACGCAAAGAAAGTAATAAGGCCCTGTGACTCCTGATTGAACTGCGGTGGCATTGTTGACATTAATTGATTCAGAATTGATCACTTTTAATTAAAAAGGGGTTATATTCAGCTATTGAACACCAAATGCAAATGTTGAACATAAAATTAATTAAGAAAGTGACTTGGGATTTCAACTACTTGATTGAAAACAGATGCAGTCGTTTAGCACAAATTTATTTTAACTCCCGACCTTCAATCTTCACATTAATGACTCTTCTAACAGGAAGTGGTAATAAATTGCGTTTACATGGAGTAAAGCGCGATAAATCAAAATTAATTCCTATCGACTGGCCCAGGCCTAATGCGAGGGGCGAGAAGAATTCCCCAATATACGGCCCATGAAACCCTCATGGAAACTTTGCCGACATGATCCAACAAATTAATCAGTGGCCTAATTCAAGCCGGAGCGGGTGCAGTATCACCGAATTCAGCGTGGCGGGGCATCGTCGTTGTGAGGACGTCGGCTGGCCTCGTGGTACTGCAAGACTGCACTCGTCTATTCAGTCCTAGCTATCTTGCTCAGTACATAGCTGAACCAAAACTTTCTATCTATAAGCCCAATCGTTCCATTTGCTAAGTCATAAACTGCAGAGATGCTCACTCTGTCTCAGGCAAGCTGAGTAAAGAACGCCACATCCGCACTCTAGGCAAGCTCAGAACAGAAGACCTCTACGGGGACTTCTGCCAGTCCGCTCTTCGCCTCGGTTTCCCCTCCAGCATAATCACTTACGCCAATTGCAGCGCAAGTCGCGTTAAGTATGTGTCACTTTCCAGCGCCGACCAATGCCTGCTCTGGGAAATGAACAAATTCCCACAAAATTTCCCTTCCTCTCAACTTCTGCTATTTAGCTTCTCCCAGGCCACCCATCAAGGTTAGCGTCTGCACAAAACACCAATTTTTCCAGAATTCTGACTCCCAGGAGAGTACTTCAAATTCCTTGGTCATATGTTCCCATCGGAGGCCGGCGTATTTCATTCTGGCGCTCTTCACCTGATTTACTTCAGACTCTGTGGACCGTTAATTCAGCGTGAAGTTGCTATAGTCACGAACATGCATATTTTGGCCTCTGTTGACCGCTCAACCGCAGCTTTGCGTGGATTTCTCGCATGTTTAACTGAAAACGTGGCGACGGACTTTCATCAACAGGTGTACAAGTTCTCCGTCTCCTTCCCGGTACACCAGCATTGCGTCAACCACCCACTCACTGTCACTCATCTCCATTTGTAAAGACTGTAAACTCAACTAAATGCCCAGAGATTACAATTATGAATAACTTAAATAGGAACGATTACGTATAAAACACTGTTTTGCCAGCAGCACACTTAGAAGATGCAAGAAGTCCACTAAAGAGGTGTAAGTAGGCTGTTTAGGTTTTCTTATTGGTAACACCACATAGCGCTCTGTATGAAAATCACTGGCTGTGCTGTGTGCAGTCTGTGGCTGGTTTGTATTGTTGTTGGCTATTGTAGTGTTGGGCAGTTGGCTGTTAACAGCGCGTGGCGTTGCGCAGTTGGAGATGAGCCGCCAGCAGTGGTGGATGTGGGGATTAAGATGGCTGAGTTGTGAGAGCGGATGATCTGGACAGAGACAGTAAATTTGTAAGACTGGATGTCATAAACTGATATATATATATATATATATATATATCAGTTTATGACATATTGTTCAAAAGTCATATTATATATATATATATATATATATATATATATATATATATATATATATATATAATATGACTTTTGAACAATATTAAGGTAAATACATTGTTTTTTCTCTGTCAAAATCTTTCATTTGCTAACTATGCCTATCAGTAGTTAGTGCCTTCAGTAGTTTGAATCTTTTATTTAGCTGGCAGTAGTGGCGCTCGCTGTATTGCAGTAGCTTGAGTAACCAAGATTTTTGTGAGGTAAGTGATTTGAGAAAGGTATAGTTTACTGTTAGTCATGGCCATTCTTTTGTAGGGATTACTGAAAGTCAGATTGCGCTGCGCTAAAAATATTGTGTGTCAATTTAGTGATGATCAGAATAAGTAAAGTGAAAAATGTCCGAGTACGTTCAGTTCTGCTCAGCTGCTTGAAAATCAAATAATGTAAGAGGTTTATCAGCACAGTAATTCAATAATTTTTCTAAGGGAACGTTTCAGAGGCTGCCTACACTACGCTTGTCCGTCCTCTATTGCTATGCGATATAAGATCTTTAACGGGTAGGAGTGACAGATGACATCAAAGAAGGGTAGCTTGTTTTTCATTATTGCGGAATAGGGGAGAGAGTGCCACAGATATGATGCTCTACTTGAGGTGGTAATTGTGACTTGGCAAGACAGACAAGCCACTATGACTGGTAGCCGAAAAGCACGCGTTTAAGCTCACGCAGGCTGGCGTGAGGTCTGGAACAGGACAATGTAATTAATATAGCCAATAAGGTACGTTGCTGCTGGAATACTTAACTTTAATTCATAATTGGTGAACATCTCTCTTGACGGTACATGCATCACAAGACAAATAGCAATTGATAAAAGCGCCTTGCTAGGTCGTAGCAAGTGACGTAGCTGAAGGCTATGCTAACTATCGTCTCGGCAAATGAGAGCGTACTTTATCAGTGAACCATTGCTAGCAACGTCGGCTGTACAACTGGGGCGAGTGCTAGGACGTCTCTCTAGACCTGCCGTGTGGCGGCGCTCGGTCTGCAATCACTGACAGTGGCGACACGCGGGTCCGATGTATACTAACGGACCGCGGCCGATTTAAAGGCTACCACCTAGCAAGTGTGGTGTCTGGCGGTGACAACACAGTAATCATTAAAAGAAAGGCGTTCCCCATTGCGGCTAGAAAATTTCAGGAAATTTCAATCACCTATTTTCTCCTACGAATGCGAAAATATTTTGTTGATGTCCACTTGCATAGGGAGAAATTATCATCGTTATGAAATAAGACAAATCAGAGCTCGCATGGAAAGATATAAGTGTTCGTTTTTCCGCGCGCTGTCCGGGAGTATTACGGTAGAAAAACTATATAAAAATAAATAATCTAGGATTATACCATAGCCCACAACGCATTGCTCCACTAGGGACTGCAAAGTTAGACTAATTACGAAGAGGCCATTAATCAGTCTTTCTTTCTGTGCTGCATATGTGAATGGAACGTGAAGAACCCCTAATATGTGGTACAATGATAAGACCCTTGTACCATCTACTCCACGGTCGTTTGCAGAGTACATATGTAGATGAAGATTCTAAGCAGTAATGCCTTTCCTATCTGCTGTTAGTCCATCATGCAAATACGGCGTTTCTATACCATATTTTTTGGAGGGCTTCAGTTTCAACTAGTTAATTGTTCAATGCTCCTAAAACACAATTTATTTTACGTGTCGTTATTGGCAATCTTAGCTGTGACGACGGCAGAGACCAGAGAGCCTGGAACGGAGCTGGAACCGCATCTGCAGCAAAAACTGGAATCGGGCGAGCAGGAGCAGAGGCGTCCAGGCGATGTGGGGGCCGGTCCCCACTGGACGTTGCCCTCGGACATCGATCCCAAGACCACTCTCCTCCTCTCCGGTACTATAGTGCCCACAGGGCATCTTGTCAGATATATGAACAACTCGACGAACTGTTCAGTCATTAATCCAGTACGTACGTTGTTCGGAACACTGTACACGCACCGGTACGCGACGAACAGCTTATGCCGAGCTTCTCAGTGATGTATAGGAAGCAGTGTGGATGACAGGGCATATATTTTTCAGGTTTCTGTTACGCAGTGACTGTATTAATTCGTTGAAATGAAATGGAATTATCATGTGACATTGATGGCCCGAGTTTGGCAGCCAAGTTACCAGTCTTTTCAGTTGACGTCAACTGGGTGACTTGCGTGTCGATAATGATGAAATGATGATGAGTACATCACAACACCGAGTCCCCGAGCGAAGGAAAATCTCTGACCCGCCCGGGAATTGAACCCGGGCCCACTGCATGGCAGTCACAAGCGCTGACCACTCATTTAATGGGAAGGACGTTAATTCGTCATTTATATATGACGAGTCTCGTTTCGGGTAAAATGCGATCAAGTTACCTTCCAATATTACTGATGGCAATTTTTTTGGTATGAAGTTGCACTAGTAGAAGTATATGTTGGGTGACTTAGATCTACATTGATTTTCAAAATTTTGTTTGTGTTTTATTTTTGAATGTTCTTTAAGGACGTCTAGTCCACCCCGATAGCTGAGTGGTCAGCACGGCGGTCTGTCAAGTCAAGGGGCCAGGATTCGACTCCCGGCTGTGTCGGAGATTTTATCCGCTCAGGGACTGGGTGTTGTCCTCCTCATTATTTCATCATCATCATCGGAAGGCAACTGGAAACCACAACTGGATTCACTTCCCTAGACGCTCATGTGGTGAACATCTCTGACGAGGCTTCGCCCATGACAAGACTTGCCATACGGCGGAACACAGAGTTAAGTAAGGACGTCTGGATGTGTGTTTGTGCGGATATAGATTTCTAGTTCTTTCAGTACATTTATTATAGTTCTCTAGGGTACACGAACTATAATATCCTGGAAGAACTTGAAATCCATATCCCCACAAACACGTGTCCAGAAAAATTCTTAACTAACCAAAAAAACTAAAACATAAACAATATTTAGAAAGCTTTATTGACTTCCTTAATGATCAAGAATAAATTTGAACGCCTCGGGTCCAACGAAATCAATTAAGAACAGCAGTACTCTGAACACTAAAAGCATCTTTGCACGATACTTGAAAACATGTAACATAATCTCGCAGAGGTCTCCAGACGCTATGCTGTAACATCTAAAACTTAAGGCAAGGAATTACCAACATAGTCAGCCATCCAACATATACTTCTATAACTTGCACAAAATAATTTAGCATCATTTAAATTGCAAGTGTACTTGACGATCGCGTAATTGCTGTGTATAAATAACTAGTTAATAAAGTCAATATGCAACAATAATTCGAAACATATGTACTACGTCATCCAACGACTTAGTCCTTTGAGCACCAGGGGTTTCTGCCTCAAAGCATCATCTTATTAATTTTTTTTTTCGAGTGCCAGTACATTTCACATGAAATCACCGATGCTACTGCAAGGCAGAGACCTCTGGCAATACGCTGAGGTGCTTCTACGAACGCAGTGCATTGTAACAGTCACTTGCAGCGTTCGAAGGAACAGATTGGGAGAGATTGTGCTACGTGATCATAGGAGCCTGTAACAGCATACGGTTTTTTTTCCAGTAGTCACAATGAGGAAATCATTGGCAGTGAAAGTCAATATATACAAAATTATAAAGTTTGCATGAAATAATTTTGAATATTAGGCCGCGTCAATATAAAACACTAAAGCATCTAAATTTCCGACGTTTCAACCGACTTCTTGCGGCCCTCTTCAGGACTGTTAACTGCTAGATACTGGTGAATTTTTTTCTCCTATATACTGTCTGTTTCGGCTATATATTGGTTATCTGCAACACATATCTGGGCTGTCACTGAACAATTTGAAGAGAGTTGATATGGACAGGAATACTGCCTATGCTACTGTGATGGCTGACTGGAAGTTAGTGTAACGTATATTTGAGGATATACTACTGCTGCTACGAGTGGTTCCGAAATGAAATCACTGGAGTAGTACGTACTATTGATATAAATTTATTAAATTTAGTGTCATTTTTGCTTGTTATTTACGACTATAATTTTTTAGTCATTATAGGTTTCTGGAAGTTTCGAATGTAGGATTGCGTTTAGGTAAAATGCGAAATTGCTTTCAAATATGTCTTACGAAATGACTGTTTGTTGATAATATATTTCTTTCTGGGAGTGGGGGATGGGGGCGAGAGAGGAATCGTTTGGTGTTCGAAGCACCAATTGACTCTTCGGAAGAGCTGGTCGCAAGTTTTGTTGAAGCTGCAGCCATTATTCGGTTATTAGTGAGACACCTGGATATTGTCAGCGTGCTAATGGAAGTTTGAACACCATCTCTGAACATTACTAGCTTCCAAATTCTCATGGACTCCTAACGGGGAAATAATGCACCGGTGACGTTTTAGTCACGTAAAAGAATGTTCTTCTGCATCTCCTCTGAAAACTAAAACATTTTGTGAACGTAATTCATTTTACACTCTGTATAGCTGCTGCGTTCGATTACTTTACATTCCCTTCTCAGTTCGACCCGCAGGGATATTATGTTTGAATTATCTCAAAGTATTCATTTTCAGTTAGTAAGTAACACACGTAGCAAAATTGAATCGCAGAGTGTCAAGTGAGGTGATAGTGGAGATTGGGGCAGTATCAGCTTTTCACTATCCCCAGAACGGCTCATCCAACGATCTGTTTAACAGAGCTTTCCGGATTTCACAACTGTTCCGGTTTAAATGAACGGGAGCGTCATCCAGCTGAAAGACAAAATTAGGAATACGTTTCATATATCTTCGAAGTAGGAGACGAAAGACGGAAGGGAAGGAAATTACGATTTATCGTCCTATGAAGCTGAGGTCATTGTAGATGGCATACTAGCTTTGGTAGGGGAAGGATGGGGAAGAATGGCGGTTGTGTTTATTTTAAAGGAACTATTCCAGAGTTGGACATAAACAATTGACGGAAGCGTCAGAAAACCTAAATCTGCATTTCTTGACCCTCGGTCATCCCGAACGCAGGTCCAGTGTCTTATTCACAGTATTTCCTCTAAAAACACAACCAGGGGAATAGGAAAACACGCAGTGGTTTACACTTCTCCCGGGAACGAAAAACACTTGAATACTGGACAGTTACGGAATATGTAGGTATTATCTTGGACCACGCCTTGCCTTTAAGTAGCACAGAACACCCAACTAAAAGTTTCTAGCAGAAGTAAAGAAGTAATCATAAGTACCCACTGGGTTCCAGATGAGAACAGGACGGAAACTCCAAGGCATAGAGAAGAATAACGCATATCGGTAGACACTGGATAGAGCATCTCTGCAAATATCGATTCATAATACGTGCCATCACGTAGTTACATGACGGGTCAGGTGTGTCAGAACATGTAGACAACTCTTCCATTCTACATTGCTGTATCGAATTACAGTAATCAGCTGCAACGTCATGACCACCGATCTATTACCGATATAAATCTGTCCGGGCGATAGCAGCGGCGCCTGGCGAGGAATGACGGCTACCCAGACACATGTCATATCAAAGAGCCTGGTGTCTGTGCGTAGAATGGCGAAGCCGAACAATCTGAGTCTGACCAAGGGAAGACTGTGGTGGCCCAGAGTATCGGCACGACAATTTCGGAAACTGTACGACTTGAACGGTCAAATAAGGCAGAAGGGATACATAACATTTCATCAGAATTCCTAAAATCATTGGGGGAAGTGGCAACAAAACGACTATTCACGTTGGTGTGTAGAATATATGAGTCTGGCGATATACCATCTGACTTTCGGAAAAGCATCATCCACACAATTCCGAAGACGGCAAAAGCTGACAAGTGCGAGAATTATCGCACAATCAGCTTAACAGCTCATGCATCGACGCTGCTTACAAGAATAATATACAGAAGAATGGAAAAGAAAATTGAGAATGCGCTAGGTGACGATCAGTTTGGCTTTAGGAAAAGTAAAGGGACGAGAGAGGCAATTCTGACGTTACGGCTAATAATGGAAGCAAGGCTAAAGAAAAATCAAGACACTTTTATAGGATTTGTCGACCTGGAAAAAGCGTTCGACAATATAAAATGGTGCAAGCTGTTCGAGATTCTGAAAAAAGTAGGGGTAAGCTATAGGGAGAGACGGGTCATATACAATATGTACAACAACCAAGAGGGAATAATAAGAGTGGACGATCAAGAACGAAGTGCTCGTATTAAGAAGGGTGTAAGACAAGGCTGTAGCCTTTCGCCCCTACTCTTCAATCTGTACATCGAGGAAGCAATGATGGAAATAAAAGAAAGGTTCAGGAGTGGAATTAAAAAACAAGGTGAAAGGATATCAATGATACGATTCGCTGATGACATTGCTATCCTGAGTGAAAGTGAAGATGAATTAAATGATCTGCTGAACGGAATGAACAGTCTAATGAGTACACAGTATGGTTTGAGAGTAAATCGGAGAAAGACGAAGGTAATGAGAAATAGTAGAAACGAGAACAGCGAGAAACTTAACATCAGGATTGATGGTCACGAAGTCAATGACGTTAAGGAATTCTACTACCTAGGCAGTAAAATAACCAATGACGGACGGAGCAAGTAGGACATCAAAAGCAGAATCGCTATGGCTAAAAAGGCATTTCTGGCCAAGAGAAGTCTACTAATATTAAATACCGCCTTAATTTGAGGAATAAATTTCTGAGGATGTACGTCTGGAGTACAGCATTGTATGGTAGTGAAACATGGACTGTGGGAAAACCGGAACAGAAGAGAATCGAAGCATTTGAGATGTGGTGCTATAGACGAATGTTGAAAATTAAGTGGACTGATAAGGTAAGGAATGAGGAGGTTCTACGCAGAATCGGAGAGGAAGGGAATATGTGGAAAACACTGATAAGGAGGAGGGACAGGATGATAGGTCATCTGCTAAGACATGAGGGAATGACTTTCATGGTACTAGAGGGAGCCGTAGAGGGCAAAAACTGTAGAGGAAGACAGAGATTGGAATACGTCAAGCAAATAATTGAGGAGGCAGGTTGCAAGTGGTACTCTGAGATGAAGAGGTTAGCACAGGAAAGGAATTCGTGGCGGGCCGCATCAAACCAGTCAGTAGACTGATGACAAAAAAAAAGGACTTGTCGGATGGTCGAGGAGTGGTGTGGTCAGTGCCTTCAACACATGGCGAGACTAGGGAGAGACCATGTACAGACGTCGTGGGGATCGGCAGCTACCGCTTTTTGTAGATGTCTGTCGTCGCAGGCTGGGCAGACTGGTGCAACAGGACAGGCAGCGAAGTGTGCTGGAACTAACAGAATACTTTAATGCTGGTCAGAGGGCAAGTGTGTCTGAACACAGTGCAGTGACTACTCCCAATGGTGGGCCTATGCAGCCGACAACCCACGTATTTCCCAGTGTTTACACCACGTCATCGGCATCTAAGACTGAAATGGGCACGTGACCATCGGCATCCTACTACCTTCTCCATCATGTCGATGGGAGGGCGCGAATCCGACGTCTTCAAGGGGAGCAGCTCCTTGACACCTTTCCTGCAGGCCGGAGGCAGGCTGGTGACGGCTCCATTACGCTCTGGAGAAAATTCACGTGGGCATCCGTGCGTCTAGCGGAGCTCGTGCAAGGCACGATGATGGCCAAGGAGTATCGTACACTGGATGCCGACCACGTACACCCCTTCATGACGATCATGTTTCACGACAGCAGTAGCATTTTTCAAGAACATAATGAGCCACGTCACAACGTTCAGAGTCTGCTGGAGTGGTTCGAGCAACACAGTAGCGAGTTCCAATTGATGTTTTGGCCTCCAAACTCACCATATTTGAACCCGACCGAACACAACTGGAATGTGACTGAATGTGGCGACAGAGTTCCACCCCCCCCCCCCCCCCCTTCGCGTCAGTGGAATTTACGGGAATTAGAATTAGATGATTTGTGGAGCCAAATCCCTCCAGTGACGTACCTTGTCCTCATTGCTCCAACACCACGACATCTCGCCACTGTTATCCGTCGCAAAGGTGGACATACCGGCTATTAGATAGGTGGTCATAATGTTCTGGCTGCTCAGTGTAGTTCCCGCCTGAAAATAGGCAACCCAACGAAGAGATTTAAGCGGGAGGCTGTCGCGCCTCCCCTAGCGACTTCAATTAAATACGTGATGATACTGACGTTTTCCGCACCACAAACAGTGCCTATGATGAGCACCTATAACGTGAGTTAAGAAATTGCAGATATGCTCTAGTCATTCATTTTCTGTATGTCTTGTAGTTTTCACGTGATCTTCTTTTAAATCCCGGAGGTACTTATGAATAACTCTGTAATATATGTTGTGTCTGTCCTCTCGGACGTCCAACAGACCAGGAAAGCACGTATATAATTAAGCTGAGGACGGCCAGTGATCACTTCAGTCCGATGCACACCACGCTCCAACTCTTTCGGCAATCGGCGAAGTGCGGCGAGTGATGCGGATAATGGGCAAGTGGCGCTACTAGTAGTGTGTGGATGAGTTGAGAATTTGGGCCTGACGAGAGGCGTGCTGGGGTAGTTAGTGCAGTTGCAATGACCACTGTGTCCAGATGACGCTGTGGTCAGCACATCAACACAGTAAGCAAGAGACCCGGGTAGGGACTCTGGTTCGGCGCAAACTTTCAGCTTTCGCCATTGATTTAAATCAATCCCAATTGACAGCTAATGCCTGTATTTCCTTTTTATGTTAACTCTGTAATGATGCGAAACCACAGTAACTGAAACAGAGTGAAATCTGGAACATGGAAGTAAGAGAGGTAATTTACAAACTAGTTTGAATGGATTTATTTACAGTGTCTCCTGTCATATTTGATGAGTAATGGGACCCTGTTTGTTAAGCACCATGTTTGGACAAAGTGTCTTATGATTAATAATTTCTAGGTGATTCGGTCTGGAACCGCGCGACCGCTACGGTCGCAGGTTCGAATCCTGCCTCGGGCATGGATGTGTGTGATGTCCTTAGGTTAGTTAGGTTTAAGTAGTTCTAAGTTCTAGGGGACTGATGACCTCAGATTTTAAGTCCCATAGTGCTCAGAGCCATTTGAATCATTACTAATTTCCGTTATTTCAATATGATTCATTTGCCTTCCGTTGTGGATACTGTATAGGACTTCACACGCACCTTGTAACAGTGGCGTTTATTAAACCGGTGGCCTGCAAAGGTATACTGTACTCTCCTTTTCTGTCTCCAACTTTTAGGGTGTTTTTTCAAGCGGGTAGATATTGCCCTGAAAGACTGACCTATACAGAATTTATCACAAGGGATTTTGTACTTTCCACTCTTCCCCAAACGTGATGTTAGGCACCAGTATTGGGCAAAATGTATTCAACAGTGTTGTTAACGTAAAATGATGTTAAAGTTCTTGTATTTAAGTATTCTGGAAACGTCGTGAGAGAATTTTCCTAGATGTGGAATTGTGATCATTACTGATATCTTGTTGTAGTGGGTCTTGCACAGGGTCCAGAAGAGTGGAGACCTATTGTTTTTGTTTTTTTCTGTTCTTTGAAGTCCACCAAGAAAAGAGTGAAACTTTTGCTTGGTGCTATATGTTCAATAGAAAGTTGTTATATCACTCCCCAGTATGGACACTAGGCGATGTTTCATAGAATGAAAGATAGCTTGTTTATTGGTCACTGGGGGTTGAGAATTAGCTGGTATTACAGTGAAGTGTTGTGGGGCTCACTGTAAATATCTTATGTATGAGTGCGATCACTGATATCCATGGTTAGGTCCTTTTTTGAATACTCAGTCTTCTAACTGATTTAATGAGGACCGCCACGAATTTCTCTACTGTGTCATCCTTTTTGATTAACACTTGCACTCTACACCCTCAATTTTTTGTTTGCTGTATTCCAGTCTTTATTTACATCTACAGTTTTTGCCCTTTTCAGCTCCCTCTAGTACCGCGGAAGTTATCCATGACGTCTTAACACATGTCCTATTGTTCCCTGTTATCCACACGTTTCTTGCTCTACCGTTTTTGAGGAGAATCTCCTCATTCCTTGCCTTAGCAGTCCTCCAAATTTTCAACATTCTTCTGTAGTAACACATCTCAAACATTTCGATTCTCTTCTGCTGCGGTTTTCCTGCAGTCCTTGATTCGTTACCATACACTGCCGTGCTCGACGGTACATCCTTAGAAATTTCTTCCACAAATTAAGGTTTATGCTTCATACCAGTAGACTTTTCTTCGCCAGGAATGCTCTCTTTGCCTCTGCTAAGCTGTTCTTTTGTCCTCCTTGCTCCGTCCATCATGGTTTATTTTGCTCCCTAGCTAGCAGGATTCTTTAATTTTATCTAGTTCGTGATCCCTAATTCTCATGTTACGTTTCTTGCTGTTCTCGTTTCTGCTACTTCTAATTACTTTCGTCTTTCCTCGATTTACTTTCATACCACATTCTGCACTCATTAGATTGTTCATTCCCTTCAACACGTCCTGTAATTCTTCTTCACTACCAATAACTGAGAACAGCAGTCTCATCAGTGAATCTTGTCATTTATATCCTTTCACTCTGAGTACTAATTGAACTCTTCAACCTTTCTTTTATTTCTGTCATTGTTTCTTCGATTTATGGATTGAACTGTAGGGACGGAATGTCACATCTCTGTCTTACACCCTTTTTAATGCGAGGAATTCGTTCTTGGTCTTCCGCTCTTATTGTTCGCTCTTGGCTCTAAGCACTATGGGACTTAACACCTGAGGTCATCAGGACTCAGAACTACTTAAACCTAACTAACCTGAGGATAGCACACACATCTATGCCCGAGGCAGGATTCGAACCTGCGACCGTAACAGCAGCGCGGCTCCGGATTGAAGCGCCGAGATCTTGGTTCTCGTACACATAGTATATTACACGCCTTTCCCTCTAACTTACTCCTATTTTTCTCAGAATTTCGAACGCCTTGCACCGTTTTACATTGTCAAAAACTTTTTCCAGGTCGAGATATCCTATGAACGTGTCTTTATTTTCCTTCAGTCTTGCTTTCATTATCAACCGCAAAACGGAATTATCTCTCTGGTGCCTTTACCGTTCCTGGAGCCAAACTAATCGTCATCTGACAGATTCTCAAGTTTCTTCTGTAAGTTGTCCTTGTCAGCAACTTGGATGGTTAAGCTGTTAAGTAGATTATGTTATAATTCTCTCGTTTGCGAGTTCTCACTGCCTTCGGAATTGTATGGACGGTGTTATTCCGAAAGTCCGATGGTACATCGCCATTCTCATACATTCTGCGAACGAACGTGAATAGTCGATTTGTTGCTACTGCCCGCAATGATTTTAGAAGCCCCGATGAAGTGCTATCTATCAGTTCAGCTTTATTTCATCTTAAGTCGTCCAAAGTTCTTTTAAAGTCTGATTCTAATACTGGTTCCCTTATCTCTTCCCTGTCGAATCCTGTTTCTTCTTCTTGTATCGCGTCATCAGACAAGTCCTCCCCTCATAGGGGCCAGTCCGCTCTTACCTCTGCCTTAAGCAATCGAACTCCTATTGCACTCTTAATGTTATCGCCCTTGCTTTTAATTTCACAAAAGGCTGTTCTGACTTCCGTATATGCTGCGCCAATCCTTCCGACAATCTTTTTTTTACGCATTTCCATGGAGCCATTTCGTCTTGGCTTTGCTGCAATTCCTATTTATTTAATTCCCAAGTGACTTTTTCTCTATTCCTGAATTTCCCTGAAGATTTTCGTACGTCCTTCTTTTGTCGATCAACTAAAGTCTTAATGCTGTTGCCCACCGTTTATCTGCAGTTACCTTTCTCGTACCTATGTTTTTCTTTCCAACTTCTGTGACTGACTTTTTTGGAGATGTTAATTTCTCTTCAAATGAGCTACCTACGGAGCTCTTAATTATCGGTGTATCTATTGCCTTAGAGAACTTCAAGCATGTCTCATCACTCATTAAAGCTGCTGTATCCCACTTCATTGTGCACTGAATCTTCCTGTCCAGTCTCGTAAACTTCAGTCTACTCTTCATCAATTCTAAATTGTGGTCTGGTCGACATCTGTTTCTGGGCACTCTTTAAAAGGTAGTATTTGATTTAGACATTCTGCATGACAATGATGTAATCTACCTGGAATCTACCAGTATTTCCCGGCCTTTTCCATGTGTACCTCCTCTTCATGTGATTCTTGAACAGAATACTCCCAATTACCATCTGAAATTTATTACAGAACTCAGTCAGTCATTCTGCTCTCTCACTACTGCTGCTGAAATCATATTCTCCCGTAACTCTTTCTTCCACTTTTTCCCCTTCAATCGCGTTCCATTACCCCAAGATTATTAGATTTGTATATTCCTTAACATACTGAATTACCCGTTCAATATTTTCACATACTTTATCTCTTCATCTTCTGCTTGTAGGGTTGGCGTGTATACTTGAACTATTGTTGTCAGCGTTGCTTTGCTACAGAATCTGATGACAGCAACCCTTTGATGAACTGTTTACAGTAACTCACTCTCTGCCCTACCTTCCTATTCATTACGACTCCCGTTGCCGTCATACACACACCAAAAAAAAGTTATGCATCACCTCTATTCCCGGAACTCCTGGAGATAGACGTTGATTGTGGATATTGTATCACAGACACAGACCGTTTGACTGTTCAGAGATATCACTAAACCCTACCAAAGATGTAAACAACCATGCATGAGCGGCGTCTATTAGACGGAGGGGGTCCGACAGCCGATCAGTTCCAGTCATTCCACCAGGAAGGAGGTACACGGCTCCTGCTGTCTGCAGTTCAATCATGCCTGGACCGTCAATACCGCCGTTCGATCGCATTGTTACTTTGTGCCAGGAAGGGCTCTCAACAAGGGAAGTGTCCAGGCTTCTAGGAGTGAATAAAAGCGCTGTTGTTCCGACGTTAGGGAGATACAGAGAGACAGGAACAGTCGATGACATTTCTCGCTCAGGTAGCCCAAGGTGTACTACTGCAGTGGATGACCGCTGCCTATGGATTATGGCTTGGAGGAACCCTGACAACAACGCCACTATGTTGAGTAATGCTTTTCGTGCAGCCACAGGGCGTCATGTTACGACTCAGACTGTTCGCCATAGGCTGCATGATGCGCAACTGAATGAGTTCCTTCAGGATAACGACATTGCTCGACTAGAGTGGCCAGCATGTTCTCCATACATGGACCCTATCGAATATGCCTGGGATAGATTGAAAAGGGCTGTTTATGGACGACGTGAGCCACCGACCACTCTGAGGGTTCTACGCCGAATAGCCGTCGAGGAGTGGGACAATCTGGACCAACAGTGCCTTTATGAACTTGTCGACAGTGTGCCAAGACGATTACAAACATGCATCAATGCAAGAGAACGTGCTACTGGGTATTAGAGGTACCGGTGTGTACAGAAATCTCGACCACCACCAATGAAAGTCTCGCTTTATGGTGGTGTAACATGCAATGTGTGGTTTTCATGAGCAATGAAAAGGGCGGAAATGTTGTTTATGTTGATCTCTATTCCAATTTTCAGTGCAGTTTCCGGAACTCTTGGAACAGTGTTTGATGTTAACTTTAAAGACCCACCTGTGCTTGTTATTCAGCATTCAAGCACATATGATTAATGTTACCTTACATCTGGTTAAGATTGAATATTTCACCCGACTAATACAGAACTGTTGAAATGCACCGGAAACAATTTCACACACCAAAAGATTAATCAACAAGGCCCACTAACAATGAACGTAAGACAAACAATGGCTCGCAATCGAACTACTTTACAATTTTTTAACCAAAAGCTCATACTGGGTAACTGACTGCACGGAAACAACCCTTACTATCTGTTATACTGATCTGAACCTTACTACATTTGAAACATGCTAACAGCACTGTGGGTGTTAGAGGATAATTTGTTACCTGCCTGCAATCTAGCTCTTAGGCTGTTTTGCACCGCAGCAGAAAACTCAAAGACGAGTAATGCTGTACTGTATCGTATGACAAATGGTTCGGTGCAATGAAGTAGCTCGTTACTGACCAAGTGGATTCTAAGATTTTGTGTCGTGGAATCTGCAGATTCTCTTTATGAATTTTAACATGGAAATCTCAATTAAATTACAGATTTTCCTGTCAAAAGTCACTTGATTTTGAAAAAGAATGTTAATTTTGACATGAAGGATACAACTGCAGACAGAGACGGCATGCGATGAAGAAGTGCAAGAAATATTGATTTCAGTACAGATTAACTAACAGGTGTGAGGTCGCAAAAGGCCAGAGATTTTTTCGGCTTTCGACTCCGCGGATATTGTATACCATGCAACCACAATATTGACTGCTAATAGCATCAGGGGTCGTAATGGAGGTGTCCAATGGCGAGCACAGGATAACGCTAAGGTGTGTTACAGAACTGCTTAGTCAATGAGTGAATCAGAACATTGCTGTAGTGCAAGTGGCGTTGATACAAAGCAGAGCAGTAGGAACGATAAACAAAGCAACCATTGCATTATATCTACAACAGTTGCCGAAGCTGACAGTTAATCAGAAAGGAAGCCGAGGAATTTCGCAGAGCGAGAAGGCGCAGCTGAAATATTCGGTTGTCTGCAAGATGCGTCCTTGGGATTTGTGCTGTCGTATACGCTCTGAGTCGTGGGACTTAGAAAAGCAGGAGGAGTCTGGACGGGGCCTAATCAGTTACCGTTGGTTGCACAGAAAACACATACAGTTTATTTTTAAAAAACAAAACTCTCAACAATCATTTTTAGAAGATTATACTACACTGGCAGCTGAAGGTCTGATTAAGAAGGTTCAAAATTATTCGTCGGTTGAAGGCCAGAAGCAATTTCAAAAATACACAACGGCTGAAGGCCTCAATTACCAATAAGGTGGAAAATTATACGTTAATAATACCAAAAATCCTTTAACAATCGCCCGCATCTCGTGGTCGTGCGGTAGCGTTCTCGCTTCCCACGCATGGGTTCCCGGGTTCGATTCCCGGCGGGGTCAGGGATTTTCTGTGCCTCGTGATGGCTGGGTGTTGTGTGCTGTCCTTAGGTTAGTTAGGTTTAAGTAGTTCTAAGTTCTAGGGGACTGATGACCATAGATGTTAAGTCCCATAGTGCTCAGAGCCATGTGAAGCCTTTAACAATCTTAATAACTGTAACAGGTTATAGTGACAACTGAAGGCCTTATCAAGACAGAACTTAAACTATTTGTCGTCTGAAAGCCACAAGCAATGTTACAAACAATTAACGGCTGAAGGTCAGCAGTAATTTCAAGCTGAAGGCCTGAATTACAAGTGAGGAAGGCAGTTACACATTAACAAATAATAAGATATTTTCTACTTAACAATCAAAACGGCAACAAGCTATAGTAATGGCTGAAGGCCTTATTAAGAAAAAATTGGAAAGTATTGGTCGGCTGAAGGCCACAAACAATATTACACACAAAAACAACTGAAGGCCTGATTACGAACGTTGAAATTTATTCGTGGGCTGGAGACCACAAGCAATTTCAGAATAAACAAGGGCTGAAGGCCTGAATTACAAATAAGGTGGACAGTTACACTTTAAAAAATACTAAAACCCTTTCTAATAATCTTAATAACTTGTAACATGCTATAGTGACGGCTGAAGGCCTCACTAAAACAGGATTGAAAATTATTTGTCGGCTGAAGGTCACAAGCAGTGTTACAAACAATTAACGACTGAAGGCCGGAATTACAAGTGGGGAAGGCAATAACATGTTAAAACATTATGGTAAATTTTAAACAATTATGACAACTTGTCCAAATAAGACGGAGTGAGCCACAACAGTGCCCCCTATACCGACCTGAGGAAGGTGACTACAAGTGTGTGAGTGGTGAGACAGGTAGCCCAGAGTTGTACTCACGTAACAGGATGGCAACTCACACTAGGGGTAGCTTAATCGCTGACCGACCTACTAACCAATCTGCCTAACGTTCGATCACCGGTACAACGATGGAATATTTTTAGGCAAGGGCGAAGAGACGGACAGCAGCACGGCTTCAGAAACACATTCAATACCGAAGGAAACACTAGAACCAAGGTACACCTCCCAAAAACATATGTACTGTACAATTCAAGAGGCTGTCGAACTACACGCCGTGTCGGACAGCATCAACACGATGAGGAAAGGTACATTACCAGAGAAGTATGCTAGCCTCCAGGCCAGGTAACTGGGGCGTTAGCGGCGACAAGGTAGATAATACCACTGGTTGCACTTCAGTAATAAGAATAATACTAAATCCAAACTAACATCAAGGAGTGGAAGGCGGCTAACAGCTTCCGCCAACCTGACAGACTCCACTTGTTGTGGTTGGTCTTACCGACCTTAGGAGCAGCAACACACCAAACAACAGCTAGCTCTCAAACAGTGGAGGTTTCAGTACTGGATACGGTTCACTCAACTTCAAACGTCCTGGGTTCGGTCGTTGGCTACAGCCCCTCGGTGTGACAGTGCCTGCACGCCGCCAGCGGTCCCAGCCTGCCCTTGCACTGCGGACCTCCTTTCTGCTCCGTCCGAAGCCGAACAGTACGCAGACAGCATTAAAATAACTGCTCATTCAAAACCACAAGATACACATGGATCTGGGAAAACAATTCCACCAACAACTCACAATACTAAAACCAGTCACTGTGAAACACCCTCGGATGAATTATAAGTCGGCACAAACACAGAGAAGCCAGAAGCGGTCGGAAGACCAAATGCACGTCGTCTGCTGTGACGATCGACCGAACGACCAACCAACGGTCGTCCCCACTCAAGTCAGGCACGGGAAAGATCCCAGTATAAGTCGTCGACTGACAACTTATTGCCATTAGGTCACTTCGACAGGCGGGCACACACACACAGGTGAAAGTTACACTACTCGAATATCACAGTCCATTCAGTTAAAACTCGCTGAATGCGGTTCTTGACCTGATCGTGCGCTCTTGCGACCACGTGCTTCCGTCGGACAGTGTATGTGTGTCGCCAGCGGTCGGGCGAGTACTGGCTGTCCGGCCCTCACTGCTGCTCCGTCCCAACTCAACTCGCTCGACACACGACGATCCGGAATTTCTAGAGGCCGCTCCAAAGATGGTACCACAGTACGAGCTATCGATAAGCGCTGCTGCTGTCACTCACGGACCCTGCGGGCTTTCATATATAATATAATGAAATGAGGTGGTGTGATGGTGGCGCTCAACTACGTACCCACTGACTCAGCGTTAAAATATTAAAAGTTTTGGTTCAAAACTGGTTCAAATGGCTCTGAGCACTATGGGACTTAACTTCTGAGGTCATCAGTCCCCTAGAACTTAGAACTACTTAAATCTAACTAACCTAAGGACATCACACACATCCATGCCCGTGGCAGGATTCGAACCTGCGACCGTAGCGGCCGCGCAGAAAAGTTTGGGCTGGTTTCATTGTCTAGGCGCTGGGATTCGTAGCTGCCGCATTACAAGCCTAATACTGATGAGTCTATAGTATAGAATGTTCAACATAACATAGACGTTTATTAATGAAAGATTGCAATTAAATAAAATCTGCAGGTACTATCTTAACGTCTTTAAATGATGAATATGATAGTAGAAGTACTTTTGAGAGTGCGGTATATTTCTGCAAAACACTTATTGGTGTCGATTTTCCAACAAGTAAATAAAATGTAAGTTGAATAACAGGGAACAGTAGATTCCTACTGCACGTAATTAGTTATGAATGACAACATAGCTCGTGAGATATTCACTTCGAAACGCATACTACGTCTTCACTGTAGAAGCCATGGAAATCTCACAATTGTACAAGTCCACACTCCGAAGTATTTCTATCTTTCGCGACCACGCGCAAACCGCTCCACACTCCAAGTGTCTCTCCCGCGACTGCGCGTCCCTCGCGCCGTGCTGTCCCAGACTCCCCTCTGTCCTGTCCCGTACTCTTCTCCCACTTCCATCGAGTCTCCCCATTCACGAGCGCTGTGATTGGCTAGAGCGCTCCCGCCATATATTCAAGCCAGTGCACACTCCCAAATATAAAACACTTTCGAAATACTGGATTTACATTTAAATAACTTGAAATTAAATAAATATTCCTACGGCTGGACCATAGAAACGCTCTAACATACATTATTAAATACATAAACAAATTAAATAAACATATGTCACATGAATAGCAAGCATAAGGCCAGGAACCTAATGTCTCTGTGCTTTCTAAAACATAGTAAATATTTGACCAATTTCTTCATCAATAGTATATATCGGATATAAACAGAGACATAGGCGAATAAATATATTTATAAGCATTGTGCTTTTTCGTGTAACTTTGGAGTACTTACGGCCTGACGCAATCGATAGTAATCGGCCACTTTGACCTCCAATAACTCATGCACTATTCAAGTTAAATGTCTGTAATTTATACCAATTTAGGTTTACACTAATAGCTTTATAAAGACACGTCGGTCGAGAAAATCGGAAGAAGCGTTTAGGTTTTGGAAATTCGTTGTTGGGTGTTACTTGTGTAATTTACAGTCAGATACTAAACATTACACTAATAAAGATATTGAAAATCTGATTACACCATCAGAATCGTCGTACAAGTAATGGTAATGTACATGTTTCTTTTTGAGGTATCATCATTCATCTGGCTACTATTAATTCATATACGAACTGTGAAATGTCTGCTATTATGCTTCCACAAAGTCCGCCATCTTTGGCACTCCCAGCACAGACATCTCCTTAATCGACACAAAGCACCGTCCTCGTCACAGCATCAACATGGAATTTCCAGCCACGCGATCAGGCTGGACCCCTCTTGCTTCGCCCAACGTCCAGCACCAAGGAATCGGCCTGCCGAGCGGCCCGTGCGACAATGCCAACTTCGAACTTAGAATATTTTGAGGGCGCCACAATTCGCCTGTTACTTCACAACACAAACAGGTGAAAGTTGCGCTCCTCGGATATCCCGGTCCATTCAACTAAAACTCGCTGAATGCGGTCCTTGACGTGGTCGTGCACTCTCGCGAGCACATCCTTCCGTCGGACAGTGCATGTGTGTCGCCAGCAGTCGGGCGAGTACTGGCTGTCCGGCCCTCACTGCTGCTCCGTCCCAACTCAACAAGCTCGACACACGACGACCCGGAATTACTAGAGGCCCCTCCAAAGCTGGTACCTCAGTACGCCCTGTCGACAAGCGCTGCTGCTGCCACTCACTGCTGCCAAGGCGAGCAAACACACTAAGTAAACGAGACGCCACTATGGCTATTACAAGATGCAAATCTATGAACGGCATCAACGCGAGCCGCACACGGCTCACGCTCGACTGTGGGATCAATGACCATGAGGAGTACGGTGATCATGACACGTGCTTAACAAGTGAAAGTGATACTGTGGAGTCGTTTAGTTCATCATCCTTGTCGGACAGGGGGACACAAATCCCGTCTCCGAAGAAATTAGTAATGGACAATCGTTGTCCAAGGAATGGGTACTGAATTATGTACATGAAAGATCATCCGCAGCATGGTAAAAAACTGATTATGAACAGTTTTCGAATAATTTCGTAGCAATATGACCTTGTAGTGTATAATAAAAACTATGGATATTCAACGGAGGACAAGGCGCACTTGTTACAAAAACTGGTGTTTGCGCGTTTCAAGGATTTTCGATACAGTTTACAGGATGTAAATGATAGAGACCTACTACCTTATGCTCATCAAACTGCGCCCAACGTAGATTACAGCGATTTCAAGGGAAGCAGTTCATGGTTGCATAACTTTAATCAAAAATGGTTCAAATGACTTTGAGCACTATGGGACTTAAGATGTGAGGACTTCAGTCCCACAGAACTTAGAACTACTTAAACCTAAATAACGTAAGGACATCACACACATCCATGCCCGAGGCAGGAATCGAACCTGCGATCGGATCGGTCGCGCGGTTCCAGACTGAAGCGCATAGAACCGCTCGGCCACATCGGCCGGCTAAACTTTACTCAGAGCTGCACAATTTGAAGACGTCAGGTAACGAAATTTCAGACAAAAGCGTCAATCTGACGATGCATAGCAAACTGCTAAATCGGCCCGAAAATTTGTACACGAGGTAAACAAACTCCCCTCGTTCAGTAACACATATTTTTAAACTCCGATGAACCGGAGTTGAAGAGGAAATTCAAATGAAAGAAATTCTGGAAATTAGAGGTACAAGAGAGCTGTATCAAGAACAACTAATATCAATGGCTTAATGCATTCTTATACAATTATGTCGACTGTTAATCTAGATGGTAAATTGGCTTCAAAGTTATTTATTGTGCTGCGAGAAGTTGGAGGTGCTCCCCCCCCCCCCCCTCCTCTACGATTCTCTCTCTCGTGTGCGTTGTGCGTGATCTTGCAAGGACAGCAGGGAATGTTTATGTCACAGCAGGAAAGAGTGGGAAAATGCGCGTAGGACAGCTACAAGTATTATGAGCACTGGTTTCGACCAATAGCTGGTCAAAATAACTTGGTTTTGCTTGACTCCTGGTCTGAGTATAAAAATCGCACTTCTTTAGAGCAAACTATCCGTCCTGAGAAATGCGTGGCATTTCAGTTCATACCACCAGGAGCCGCTGGACTAACTTAGACACTGGCTGTTTTTTTTTTTCGTGCCTGTAGAGCATATTATCACACATCTGAAGCTACACCTCAAAGGATAGACAGTTTCACAACTTTCATTCGGTGGCATTCCACGACATTCCATCAGTTTTCATCACCCTGTTAGACCAACGCGGTTCTATATGCTTTCTTTAAAAGTGACTACCTAGCCGAACGTCCTGGAGGGGTAGTAACTCCCAAGAAGTTCGTCTTCGAACTTTATGATGCGAACCTTGGCGATCACTATAGCTCGTCATTTTTCATTCGATGTTCAGAGTGCAAGTTAACGTTGTGTTTTTAACATTTCCTGAATGTCGACGATGTCGGTTTTGTGAAGTGTAATACAGGGGTATTCTAAATGATGGACCCATTTTCAAAACTTAGTATTTATTCAAGTACAAATCGAAAATGAACAAGCTTTATATCAATGAAAAGAAGAAGTTTCAAAGTTTTCTTTTTCATAATGTTTGATATCAATTTAATAAATTTAATAATTTGTGATATTTTGTAATTAATCAGTATTTAATAATTATTTAATAATTAGGAATGTGATAAATGTTCTAAATATTCAATGAGGCCACCGCTGGCTGCCCGGTAGCCAAACTCGACCCACACGCGCGAAAGCATATCTGCTGTTATTGAGTGCACGGTGGTTGGTAGAGGCGGGACGCAAACAGCTTCCTTCACATAACCATATCAAATAGTCGCATGGTAAGAGATCGGAGAACTCAGTGGCCAGAAGTGCAGAGCCAGGTCCTCGAGTCCTCTGCCACCGATCCAGCGCTGAGGAAGGCAGTCATTCAAAAAGTCTCGTACATCACGGTGCCAGTGGGTCGGAGCTCCAACCTGTTGGAAAATAAAGTCCTGGATATCTTCCATAACTTGATGGAACAGCCATTGTTCCAACATTTCCAGGTATGTAGTTCCCCTTACAGTACTTTTCGCAAAGAAAAATGGTCCATAAACGTTTGTACGGGGTACGACACAGAACACGTTGATTTTCGGTGAGTCTCTTTCGTGTTGCAATGGTGAATGTGGATTTTCCAAACCCCACATGCGAACATTGTGTCTGTTGACTTTTCCACTAAGGTGGAACGTCACTTTATCGCTAAAAATTTCGCGCTGTAGAAATGCGTCATCCTCCATCTTTGCTAGCACATAACCACAAAATGCAAGACGCTTTTCTTTGCCATTGGGGTTGAGAGCCTGCACAAGTTGTAATCAGTAGGGGTTGCATAGGAAACACCGCCTTAGAACTTTCCATACAGCTGATTGGGGTATTCCAAATTCTCGAATGGCTCTATTGGTAGACTTACTGGGACTGCGCACGAAACTTTCTTGAATGCGTCGGACATCATCCTCTGACACACACGGTCAGCCTGTGCTTTTTCCTTTCCACACACTCCCAGTCTGCTTAAGATGCTTAAACCAACGGGTAATGCTTTTGCGAGTTGGTGGCTGAATACCGAATTTGGTACAAAATGCCCGCTGCACTGCAATTTGCGACTCACTTTTCGCGAACTCAAGAACGCAGAAAAGCTTGTGCTCCACAGTCGCCATCTTATTCACAACTGACAGTGAAACGGAATGATAGCCCTAGAGAGCCTGTATAGGGGAGAGTGTGGCCAACCGGACGATACGGCGGCGATTTTTCTGCCAAACTGCGGGCGGGACTTTTGAATGGCCAGTAGTGGAGTACACACTCACCGAATCAAAAGCACAAGACAATATGGCGAAATCATTCGTTAAATACCTTTGTTTATAAGAATAATGGGTTATAATAGTTTTCACACAGCCAATTTACAGGTCTGTTTTCAAATTTAACTGTGTATATTGCAAGTTGAAAAAAAATGGTTCAAATGGCTCTGAGCACTATGGGACTCAACTGCTGTGGTCATAAGTCTCCTAGAACTTAGAACTACTTAAACCTAACTAACCTAAGGACAGCACACAACACCCAGCCATCACGAGGCAGAGAAAATCCCTGACCCCGCCGGGAATCGAACCCGGGAACCCGGGCGTGGGAAGCGAGAACGCTACCGCACGACCACGAGATGCGGGCTATTGCAAGTTGTTTTATATGTAGTAAAAAGCAAAACCGACTGACTTCGCATAGATAAGAGTACTTGGTTGGTTTCCACAAGGCTCCTGTTTCATTTATGTCAGCCCTATTGACTGCGACTGCCCACTGCTTTCGTCTTTCTTCATTGCGTGGAAATGCTAACATACGAAATCCACCTTCGCCTCTATTGGAACAACCAAATGCAGCACAACCTGGCATCATTTACGAACGTCTGCAGAACGAATTACAGATGTCAAAAACAATACTGTACAATTACTAACGTGTTTACTTCAAACATGTAGGCCTACCGACTTCATCACAAAACGCTTCATTATTTCAAATCGTATTTAAGATTGCAAACGCTAATTACGAACTAAAAAACATATACAACTAAATCGAACATGCATGCACAACGCATAACAAGTCTCTCAATAATTCAAATACCTTTTAATCGTTTCCAAAAGTCCTCTGAACTTCAATTCAACTCAAAAGCACGGCGAACATAGGAAGCGCGACAGACGTTTGGCGCCATTTTTCTGCCAAAGCTAATCAACCAATCACGGGAGACTTCACCTGTGGCCACTCTCTCCCTATACAGGCTCTCTAGATAGCCCTATTTCCGCGCGAACTCTACCGGCCGCTTCTGAAACCATCACCGCCCGCCCGCCGCCGCCCGTCAAATACTACGAAACTTCCTCTTTTCGTTGGTATAAAGCTTATTCGTTTTGGATTTGTGCTTGAAGACACACTAATTTTTAAATATGGGTTTATCATATAGAATAACCTTGTTCAATCCTATAGAAATTGATCTTTGCACCTCCCGGACATTCATTTTCAGCCGCCGCCCTGATGCACAAAGTGAGTCAGTAGCAGCTAATATTTTTCCTGTCATACCTGTTATCACAATACTTTCAATTGATCCTTACTATAGATTGAAATTGCGACCTCGCTCTCAAGGGTCTCCTTGTAAGATTAAGGGAAAATATGATTGCGTTGGTCCCACACTCAAGATTTAGGCTCACTTTGCTTTTGGATAAGAGCGTAACGTCCCCCCTTTTACATAATTATATTCTGCGAAAATATGTTCGACAGTGTTCGCGTGTGCCTAAAGGAAAGTAAAATTTGGCAAAGCTATTGTTTTAGAAGGAAAATGTGACGCCAATTCGTGAGGGAGATGTTTACAATATCTCCGAGGGTAACTTATTCCGGTTACTCCACTTTCAGTTACATGTAGCTCAGTTATCAAAAATTGTGCAATGACTCACGTACTGTTCCAACGAAAAGGGGTACCACGGGACTTGGGATACAAAACAATAAACTTCACTATCACTTTTGAAATAAATGAAAAACGGTTTCCAGCTTAACTGGGCACTGTTTATCCACTAAGTAATTAAAATTGCGAATAGCAATGAGTAGGGAAAAATTTGCATACGAGCGGCAACAAAAGGCTACACACACGTTTGTAGGAACATAACACGTCACGAAATAATAAAGAGAAAGAAATACTGTAGTTGTTATTAAACACAATGAAATGAATCTGGAATAAATAAATCTCACACTGACTAACTGGAGACTGTCTACTTTAATGCTAAATAGTTGCGTAATTTCACTCTAGCGTTTACTCATTTTTGCTAACTTCGGAATCGGCAACGAAAATGTGAAGGAAAACTTCAATTGAGTCTAAATTGATTTAAATAAAAGAACTACCACTGAACATCAACACAACTGCAACAACCAAATACGAACTAGATCAACACATAAAACAGCGTCATCAAATTACGTAAAATTAGAAAATATGAATGTTTTTTTCTTTTAAATGAAATCTTTAGTTGAAAAGGCAGGAATTAATTTACTTATAAGTAACTAAATTTACTTTTGATTATCAAGGATAAATTTGCCTCTAAACAATACTTATCTTAACTGTGAAGTTACCGAGGCGCATTAAAAAATACCTTTACTTGTGTTTTCGCGAACGTCCTTGCCACAGTGATAACACAGGTTTCCGTCATTTAACCGAAGTTAGGCGCTGTCGGGCTTGATTAACGCTTGGATGGCTCACCGTAAGTGTCAACCGAGTGCTGTTGATAAGCGGAGTTCACTCAGCCCTTGTGAGGCTAATTGAGGAGCTGCTTGACTGAGCAGCAGCAACTCCGGTCACGAAAACTGACTATGGCCAAGAGAGCGGCGTGCTGACCAAATGCCCCTTCGTATCCGCATCCAGTGATGCCTAAGGGCTAAGGATGACACGGCGGCCGATCGGTACCGTTGGGAAATCAAGGCCTGTTCGGACGGTGTTTTCTTCTTTTTCTTTTTTTTTAAATTCCGTTTTCGACCTTATTAAGAAATATAGAAGCGAATTGGCACTGAAATTAATTCTGATATATTTCTTTCTTTTCAACTAAACTACACTTGGATTATTTCAGCAACAGGAATGAACGTGGGACCTACTTGGTAATAATGACTTGGGATAGTCATTAGGTTAAATTTTCTTAGTTTTTGCAGTAATTATTATTACAGCACTGGGTTATGCCGTTACAGTTCTCAAAAATGTGAACTAAGTGGAACACTCTTACAGTCGTTCGTTGTTGTAGTGATGAAGCCATAACTGTCGTCAACAATGCTGCAGTAGCTCAAGACAAAACTTGCGAGGAGAGATTTACTTAGAAATGTCCATTGTTAGAGCAGGATCTTGATGTGAACGGAGCTGCCTTTTCATCTGCCCATCCACGTCAGTTACTATCGTGCCGCTCATTAAAATTTCCCTTCACATTCACTTAGCACACAACTTGCGCGTTCGATCACGTCGGAGTCCGCAGCCAAGTGCTTTTGCAGCGTGTGCGTTCTGACACTGCGTTTTTACTCTTTGTCTCATATCCGTAACATTTCCGTAATCAGCATTAACCCAGTATAAATTACACTCATTTACATTATTTATACAGATCAAGAAACATATTTTACACTAATAAAATGTCTTTTAAGGTTTAAAAGAAAATCGAAGTTCAATAATGATAGTATGCAAAGGAACAAAAAAATAGATATGTACATCTGTATTAAAGTGTTACAAACGCAAATATCGCACCAAAACAAAACAAAAATCGGGAACAAAGGAAATCTTTTCCTTGAAACAAAACTTACGCATTCTGCTTCCATTTAAAGAACAATATACGTATATTAAAAAACGGATCGGAAAACAATTGAGACAACGGGGCTGAGCGAACTTACGCATAGCAGTAGCTCAGTTAACACGAGCCACGAAACGATCTTTTCCCTGTGCACAGGAGGAAGGACAATGTTTCGTTTTGTTACAGTTAATAAAACAAAATCATATCGCAACTGGCTCAAACAACTAAGTAAACCTACACAATATAAGAGACCGTCCCTTTATCATAAGAACTGCACTAATCCAGCCCTTATTAACTAAAACTTGCTGAGGTCAGAGATGTCATTGGTCACTAACAGCCAAGTGGTATGAAAAACCTCATATTTGCAAAGGAAAATTACTCTCCTACATGTTATGAGTATTCCAAATTTTTCAACGTACCAAATTCCTAATGTTTTACGATGCTATGCGTGATTCAGTCACAGTGACGGCATTTGAATTTAGAGAAGAGAACAAGGAGAGAAATTCCAAATATTGACTTGGCACACGAATTCACGATGCTGCACTCATAAAGAAATCGGTTACAGCAAAATATTACAAGAAAGATAAGCAAAATAACCTGATAAAGTAATAGTCGGATGAGGGCCACGTTAATCACAAGAAGTACAACTAAAGCAGAGGCTCTAGTTATTAATTTTATGAATCAATTAACAAAATGTGAGTCAAATAATGAACTGAGAGGAGATCTGCAGTAGCAAAAATAGCGAAAAGTTCATTTTCGTCTCTCGTACAAATTTAGCGTGGCACAGCGAATATCAAATGATTACTGCAGAGGAGAAGAGCGTCCACAGCGGCGTCTCTTTTACAAGTGTCTGAGTAGAGGGCTCCTTTGTCCCCTACAGTAATCCTACAGGCGAGGTGGTTGAGATAAGTTACTTCTCCTGTTGCCACAGATTTTGCTCATTTAGACCAACTCTAAGCTTACTAGCACGCAATTAACGTAACATCTTCCACCAGCACGACGACCAGGAAGCGTGCGATGAATTAAACACTCTTTACGAGGGACGAAAATCTCTCTTTCTCTGTGCTCGTGATGGCAAACAGACTGACATGCTTGCAACTATGGAAATTGACACGAATATTAAAAACCACCATAAAAATCTCTGATTACATGCTGTTATTGAGTCAGTCCCGCACTGTGGAAACCAAGCACATTTCACTGCAGAATGTAGCGCGTTTAGGCTTGTCCAAAATCTCAAAATCCCTGCATTGCGCAGATTATACGGATTACAGAACTGACACTATAACAGAATAAGCCATACAATGAGACGGCTATAGGCACATTTAGTTCGCGACTATCCCACATCAGAGATTACATCGATCCGGTTCATGGAAACTGCACTGTTACAATAGCCTATCGTGGTAATTTCATCATACGAACAACTTTCTCTTGCTGTAACAGAGCGAATTGGTGCAGTGGTAACGCACTGGACACGTGTTTGGGAGGATAGTACTTCAAATCTCGTCAGGCCATTCATATTAAACTTCTCCGTGATTTCATTAAACAACTTAGGGCAAACGGTGCGATACTTCTTTTTAAAGGGTCCGTCAAATTTTTTTCTGTTTTCTCGCCCAATACGTGTTCGTGCAGCTTCTCGAATGACCCTCGTAGCTGATGGAACATTAAACCATGACCTTCCGTCCTTACTTTTCTTACTGCGATGTCACCATTTTGTAAACAACAGCTTTTCTCGCCCAATACGTGTTCGCACAGCTTCTCGAATGATCCTAGTAGTTGATGGAACATTAAACCATGACCTTCAGTCCTTACTTTTCTCACTGCGATGTCACCATTTTGTAAACAACAGCAACAGATCACTTAGAACCGAGTGAGTCACGCACACATACTTGTAATATATAGGCAACGAAATCACGGCGATGGTCTGTCACTGCGAATCATTGTGGATCATTTATGTCATTTCAGAGAGAATGAAGGAGTTATCTCTTATGCATAATCATTTTGTTGATGTTATTAGCTGATTACCCAGTATTTTCCGGGTTCTTTTTTTCTCAGAATATAAAAGCATGGGAAATAGCTTCTTTGTACATTAGCTGATCTAGAAAGTTATGTACAGTTTTTTTAACTTTTTCTTTAACTTATGCAAAGTTTCGTTTGGCTACACTGCCTCTTAAATTTCATCTCGACTGTCAGCAATTACTCTATCTAATCCGAGAAGGAAGGTGGCGCTTCTTGAAAAATAATATTCTATAAGCACCAAATGAAGTAGTCGGGAGACAGGAGGCAAGCCATAAGAAAGAGTGGAACACAGAAAGCGTAATAACAAAAATAATTTTAAGATGTAAGCGGGAATAAGGCAATACTAAGGAAAAAGAAAGGCAATTTAGAGCGTAAAGAAATGAGGTCAACTGAGATCCAAGAAAGGCTAAACAGCAGGTTTTGTGGGCTAGTGCAAAGAGATAAATGAAACAGTCATGCTAGAGAAACTAGAATGTGCTATGAGCAGTTCTTTGAAAACAGGAGAATCAAATGCAGTGGACTCCATAATCAAGAGGCAATGGTATTATATGAGCAGAAAGACATAGCAGAAAGGTGGAAACAATACCTTGAAAAACTGTATTCAGGAAGTAATGAAGATCTGGAACTGGAGAAAGCTGAGGAAATCGATCCGGAAGTGGTCGATGTGTACGATCTTGCAATCAGGCAGCTAAAATCTAGTGAAGCCACTGAAGTGGATGATACACTGGCATAATTCACTAATGCTACTGCAGAAAAACTACATGATGAACTGTCTTACTTGGTAAAAGTTATATACGAAATCGCGGAGCTCCAGATAGACTTTAAAATAATGTGTTACATTGCCAGTGCCAAAGAAAGCACCTGCAAACGTTTCGTTTGGTTATACATTCCTCCAAGACCTTCACCTCTTTTATTCTAAGGACGATCGAAGGCAGTATAGATGCACAGAACACGGACAACCAATTTCGCTTTCAAGCAATACTTCTAATGCTTGAGAAAAGACTAAGAAAGTCTTAGGATACTTATATTGCCTCTGTCGACTTAGAAAAAGCGTTTTACTGGGTAGACTGGCAACAGCTTTTGAGATGCTGATAGAGAGAGTGGCATAAGGTTTAAGGACAGGAATGTAGTGTAGAGGCTGCGTGGAGAACACGTGGTTGTGGTAAGATGTGGAGAACATCAAGAAAAATTTATTATGAAGCAAGGTGTACGACAAGGCTACTCACTCTCTCCTGCCTTGTTCAATGACCAAATTTGGGGGGCAATAGCTGAAATTAGAGAGAAACTAGGACCTATAGGACGAACTCAAGCCCATGGTAAGAAAATAGACGTATTGAGATATGTAGTATTAAAAGAAGATGCGGAACAATCACAAACGATTCTGGCTCAGATGGAAACTATTCTTAGTTCCTCCTATAACACTAAAATTAATCAAGCTAAAAGAAGTAGACAAGAGACGGTTGTTCAATTCTCACTTAAGAATGAGCGACTGAACCCTGCAGAATACTTCGCCTAGGTAGGGAGTAAATTACACCAGATGAAAGATCACAGATAGATTTTGCAAATAGAATCTATCAATCAAAGGCTGTTTTTAACAAGAGAAGAAACTTTTTGATATCAGGTTGCACAGACAAACATCTCAGCAAAGAGCTCATAATGAAATTTGATTGAAGTGTGCTGCTGCAAGGAAGTGAAACACGGACACTCGGAAAATCAGAAAAACACAAATGAGATCTGGTGCTACCGCACAATGGTAAACATTGCCTGGATAGACAAGATGAAATAAAAAGGTGCTCCGCGTAGAGGAAGGAGCGAAACCGTGTCTGGAAGCTTATCCAAAACAAAAGGAGCATATGGGTCGGCCGTCTGTTGAGAGATGATGACGTCATTAAAAGCATACTTTGAACGGACAGTGGACGGGAAGAACACAAGAAGCAAACCGAGACTGGAATACACGTCAACCAAATCATGGAGGATAGCAGTTGCCACATGCACTGATCACCCAGAACATTATGACCACCTACCTAGCCGGCCGGAGTGGCCGAGCGGTTCTAGGCGCTACAGTTTGGAACCGCGCGACTGCTACGGTCACAGGTTCGAATCCTGCCTCGGGCATGGATGTGTGTATTGTCCTTAGGTTAGTTAGGTTTAAGTAGTTCTAAGTTCTAGGGGACTGATGACCTTAGAAGTTAAGTCCCATAGTGCTCAGAGCCATTTCAGCCACCTACCTAATAACCAGTATGGCACTGATAACAACGCGACGCGTCGTGGCTTGGAAGCAAGGTCTCGGTAGATCACTGGAGGGAGTTGAAACCACATCTACACACACACAAGTCATCTAATTCCCGTAAATTCTGGGGAGTGGGACTGTGAACTCTAATGCCACATTTAGTCTCATACCAGATGTGTTAGACCGGTTCATATCTGGTGAGTTGGGGGGCAGCACATCAACTGGAACTCGCCGCTGTATACCTTGAACCACTCCATCACAACTCCTTCTGACGTGGAGCATTACCTTGTTGAAAAATGTCACTGCCGTCAGGCAACATGATTGTCATGAAGGGGTGGTGTACTTTGTCTGCGATCAGTGTACGATACTCCTTGACCGTCATGGTGCCTTGCACTAGCTCTACTGGACCCACGAATGCCCACGTGAATGTTCCCCATAGCATAATGGAGTCGCCGCCAGCTTGTCTCCGTCCCACAATACAGGTGCTAAGGAGCTGTTCCCCTAGACGACAGATTCGCACCCTCCCATCGGCATAATGAAGAAGGTATCGGAATTTATCAGACCATGCGACTCTCTGCCACCGCGCCAAGTCCAGTACCGATGGTCACGTGCCTATTTCAGTCGCAGTGGCCGTGGTGTTAATATTGCCACATGCATGGATCATCGGCTGCGGAGACCCATGGTTAGGAGTGTTCGGGGCACTTTGTGTTCAGACACACGTGTACTCTCCGCAGAATTAAAATCTAATGTCAGTTCCAGCACAGTTCGCCACCTGTTCTATTTTACCAGTCTTCCCAGCCTGTGACGTCCGACATCAGTCACGAGGGGTGGCTGGCCAACCCGACGATGTCTGGACGTGGTTTCATCTTGGTTTCGTCACGTATTGGCGACACTCACCACAGCACTCCTCGAACACCAGACAATTCGCGCAGTTTCCGAAATGCTAGTGCCGAACCTTCCGGCCATCATAATCTGCCTTCGGTGCGCCTTCCTCATTTTACACCCTGACAGCGCGTTCACTGATACTACATGCAAAGTGCACGTGTCTAACTAGCAGTCATTCCTCGCCAGGTGACGTTGCTATCGCCTGGGCGGATTTATATCGATAGTAAGTCAGAAGTAATATATTCTGGCTGATCAGTGTATACCGCTCTCAAGAGCAACGCCGAAGAAATAGAGGATGGCGAGCTGTTGCCAACCAAACTGGTGGCTGAAGACCTAAGAAGAAAAAGAACCAGAAGAAGACGAGTACGAATCTGGTACCTATCTTATTCGATTTTTTTTCCATGTCGCTCCCTTCTCACACCCCGTCTGACCCCTGGGTATGCCATGTGCATCTTAATCGCAAAATATTGATTTACATTGTTAAGTCGTGCAGGTAGAATGGTTTGTTAAAATTCCGCCAGCCGTTTCGAAGCGATGTTGCAACAAGCGTACGTACACTCCATGCAGCCACCTACAAGCACAGGTGCACCGAACATAAGCACACAACACAGGAACTTAGTCATACCCAGGAGATATCACAAAAATAACGGGTAACACCACCTTTAGCCCTCACAATGGCTTGAAATCGACGAAGAATTGAGTCCACAAGTGTATCCTGGTCTACTAGTACCAACTGCAACGATTCATTAATTGTTAGAGCCGCTAAACTAAACTAAACTCCTCCCGTACAGCCATGAAGGACCAATGGCACCGACCGGCCGCCGTGTCATCGTCAAGCCCATAGGCGTCACTGGATGCGGATATGGAGGGGCATGTGGTCAGCACACCGTTCTCCCGGCCGTATGTCAGTTTCCGAGGCCGGAGCCGCTACTTCTCAATCAAGTAGCTTCTGAATTCGCCTCACAAGGGCTAAGTGCACCACGCTTGCTAACAGCGCTCGGTAGACCGGATGGTCACCCATCCAAGTGCTAGCCCAGCCCGACAAGGCTTAACAACGGTGATCTGACGGGAACCAGTGTTATCACTGCGGCAAGGCCGATGGCTGTTAGAGCCCCTAGAGCTAACAAATTACGGAGATGTATACTGCGACGCTTCACCCACTTTTCCAAACAGTACAAGACATTTCCATTGCGATTAAGATCGGATGATTTAGCGGCCAGTCGATAAGCGATATGTTTCCCGAGTGTTTTTCAAAACAAGACTGGATGAGTGGCAGCCCTGTGAACACGTCTGTTGTCAATTTAGAAGACGGAGTGTCCACAGTGTACTCATCAGGAAGAGATGGAAGACAGGGCAACGAATGGTCATCGATAATGTTGAAATAAACATCCTGGTTTATGTGCATGGTAACATGAATGAGTGGGCTGAAATATTGGTTCGAGAACCACTCGCAAGACATCACAGTAGCGATTTCGGCCAGAAACGCAGCCTCCACACTCTGCAAGTTAAACGTCTCGTCGGACCGTCACTGTGTGTCCTCAAACCATCGTCCTCATTCGCGCGCAGCTGACGACCTGTCATAGAGCATAAGAAAGCCCCGTTCTGCAGAGCACACTCTCCGAGGCGATGTGTATCTGCGACACCGCACAGCGATACTCACTTTAGTCTACCGCCGCGTGCAGTACGCGTTGGAGTGGCATTTAAATTGTGGCTGAGTTATCTCGCGACGACACAAAACTGACTGTCATTGACAAAGCAGGACGCCCCCTCTGGTCCCTGTCTTACGACCACTGTTCTCACGCCGTGTTATTTGGCTGTCAGTTATACCACATTACTTGAAGGCTAGTTGGATAGTCTGCGTTCATCCACCCACAAATCGCGCAGCTTCAGTTTTCTGTGAGGTCATAGGCAGGAGAATGAACTTCACCAACTGCTTGTATATTAACATGAAAATAAGAGTTTAAAAAGTTGTGATAGACATAGCGCAAATGATACTGCCGATGAGGATTGTGTCTGCTACCTGAGTGCAAAGTTGTTACCAACAAACTAGTAAATGACACTGCTGGCTGTTAAACCTGTATGATGGCGGCAAGCAACAAACAACAAACTGGCATGAACTGTACTACGTACTTGGTTACACTAATGATTAACATTTCAGTGCAACAGCACAGAGTAAGTAGGACGAGTAACGCGATCTACATTCAATATATACTGAAAGACAGCAGAGCGTATTTCTCAATCAAAAATCACAACTGAATATTGGGTTGCTTGCGAGAAGATAGGGCTCCGCCTCTGAAAAAGAGGACCAACGTCTACCTTCTCGCATCATTTTTCGACAGCGGCAGGATCGCCTGCTGAGACTGCGTTTCATCGTTCTACGATTTTGCTGTTGACGTTGGTGGGGATCACGCAACTGTCATACGAATACGAAATGAATAGGTTCAGGAGCGCCGTACTCAGTGTCATGTACGACCTCAGTGGACCCACGTGACTAGCGCTCGAGAGGACCGAAGTATTGTTTGGTAGACAGTGCAGGATCGTACCTTGCGTGAAGAAATGGACTTACCTGCAGCAAGATAAGTATCTACACGGACAAAGCGAAGACATCTGCAGCCCCACAAACTTTCAGCACAGTGGCCGATGTTGCGTCTCTCCTTCACGCAACAGCTGTGACATACATACCAATATTGGTGTGCACTACGACATTAGTGGACATTAGAAATGGCAGCATGTAGTTTTTTCAGGCGAGTACATCATGACAATTGACTTATCTTCGAGGAGAACGAGCGTTGCCCAACACCTTGCGTGGGTGTCACCGGTGCACAATAGCTGGTAGTTTGAGCAGCAGGCGTTACATTTCTAACGTGTTAACGCCGATACCTGTGCCCTGTCTTCGAGATCTCGGTGACGTCATTTTTCAACAAGACATGGCAATATCGTACGTTCCTCGAGCTGCCCCGACCTACCTCCATACAGAGAGTGATCGACTGTTGCTCTAGTCAGGATGTTCTCCAGATATCTCACCGATTTAAACATCTGGTCATGAGAGACTGTCACTCCACCATTTGTTAGCCTCTACGACTGATGAACTTTAACATGGAGCTGAAACCTTGGAATGACAAACCTGTCACCCAAGCACAGTTCGATATGTGACCAGTCACACTGTAGTCATTGTTGCTGTAAGAGCTGGCGGCTGTGTGAACAAAATTTCGCACTTTGTACACCCCCAAATCATCTACAAATTTAATCGTATATTCTTATTGCGACACTGCATACGTAAAATAATTAAAATCTCGATAGTTGCTATTGGCCCCTACTTTATGGTGTTACAAATTTAATGACGAACAGTGTAGGACACTTAGAAACAGACAAATGTAGAGCAAACAATACTGGCCATAAGAGTCTTACATGCTATCTGAATACGTCCTTGTTACCAACGACCTGTTAAACTATGTTGTCTTAAACATTTCGAGGATTATATTTGAACTTCTTAGTCTCCATCTTAACGCACAATGGCACTTCTCCTTCGCGGTGTCACAGGGTTGTGTCTTAAATGACTGCTATGAGTCAGTGTGGTGTTTACTGTGATGCTTGTGTTGTTGACGGCCGTCGTGTCTCAAAATTTTAGGACCACAGCTTTATGTTTCTGCCGACTTAATGTATAGTTTCTTTTGTTGGATGGTTTAGTGGGAGAAGGTACATTTACTTTCTGTTTGTTATTGTGTTTGATTTTTGTGGATAGTTTTGCACAAGTGCGTTTTATTTATGGTTTATGTCGCTGGCGCGGCTCATTGCCGGAGCGCACAGTTCAGCCTGAATCTGGTGACCGATATCGGCGTGTCAAACAAAGGCCATAGCGACTCCGGGGCACACCCACGTTGTTCATACAACTTACAGAAGCAGTTACTTGTGAAAAATTTGTTAATCATTAAAGAAATCTCATTTTAACAAGCTTTAAGGCAAACAGTTTAACGGAACCAGCATTCCTGCCAGGAAGTTTCATATCAGCGCACACTCCGCTGCAGAGTGAAAACCTCATTCTGGAAACATCCCCCAGGCTGTGGCTAAGCCATGTCCACGCAATATCCTTTCTTCCAGGAGTACAAGTTCCGCAAGGGTCGCAGGAGATCTTCTGTTAAGTTTGGAAGGTAGCAGATGAGATACTTGTAGAAGAGAAGCTGTGAGGACGGGGCGTGAGTCGTGCTGGGGTAGCTCAGATGGCAGAGCACTTGCCCGTGAAAGGCAACGATCCCGAGTTCGAGTCTCGGTCCGGCACACAGTTTTAATCTGCCAGGAAGTTTCAGCTTGAAGGTCGCTCATTGAACCCTCTGCCAGGCACTTTATTGTAAATAGTAGAGTTATCACGTAGATGTAGATGTAGCGGTAGATGTGTCTTGAAAATAGGTTATAAGATGAACATCAGCAGTAGTATAACAATGGTAATGAATTGTAGCCGATTAAGTCAGGCGATTCTGAGGGACATAGGAAGTGAGACACTAAAAGCAATATATTAGTTCCGCTATTTGGACAGCAAAATGGCTGATGATGGCCGAAATCGCGAGGTGTAAAATGCAGTCTGGCAGTATGAAGGAAAGTGTTTCTGAAGAAGAGAAATTTACCAACAGCGAGTATAAAGTTAGTTGCTAGGAAGTCTTTTCTGAAGGTATTTGTATGAATTGCAGCCTTGTATAGAAGTGAAACGAGAGCAGTACACAGTTTACACAACACAGAATGAAGTTTTTGACATTTAGCAGTACAGAAAAACGCTAAAGATTAGACGGGTAGATGGAATAACTAATGTGAGATAAATCTCTTCTACTGCAAGTTCCTTGCTTTCCTTATTTTGCGAGGTGATAGTATGGAACAAAACAAGGAAAAAATCTCCAGTGAACATGGGTTCTAAAGTGCATACCTTATGAGCTATGAACACTCATTCACCTTCGCATTTATTTATTTAATTTAATTAACTTATTTATTTGACCTTACCTGGTTAGGGCCATCACGCCGTCTCTTACATCTGACCAGGTTTTCACATATACAATACCTTTTTTACGTAATAGTTAACTAAGGTATAACAATTATAGTATGACGAATAGTATTAAAATGATTTGCGTATAGTGACAATATGAGTAAATAATATTGACTATGAATTAATATATTTAATAGAGCCCATGTTCCTAGACAATTTTTTCTTGTTTTGGACCGTATTGCTTCCAAAGAAAATATGGAGAGCAAAGAGCCTGCCTTAGAAGAATTTGTTTCACCGTGAAAAAGTGCTTATAGCTCTTAATTTATGCATTCAGAGCCTGTTTTTACTGGAATTCTTTGTTTCGAATGATCGTTCCTATCACATTTATGAATAATCATCATTCCTCCAGGGACACTTTGTATGTAGTCCGTAAATAGGAAGTGTCTGGAGGTCGAAACAATTGAAAGACACTCTCACTGACAGTTTCCAGTTTTTACTGCGCATTTCTAGTCTGTTAAGTTAGTGAACCTGTGTGCGAACTGCGGGAGCTGCACGACAAAGCATTTCCGGTTGAAAGGAGTCAGCGTTGTCGTCAAATGCTTAGACAGACGTCATGCTGTGCCATTTTCTTGCTGATGACAGGGCGAAGTGGCATTCGGCTGTTTGGTTGTGGGTCTTCATACGCTATATGCTTCAGAAGAGGGCACATGTATTTTTTTCCCTTCAGACTGATGACTGTATACAGGGAACTTATGAAAATGACCCATATTCTTTCTTACATGATGTAGCAGTGGTCAAAATTAGAAAGCATACTCGGGTAGAAAATCCGGAAAAAAATTCCTTATTGAAATATGGCCTATTTTGCTTTTGACGAGAACGGTGAGTAATCAGTGTTGCAGACTATCGTCCTGTTGATATTTATTATTCACTTCTAGTGGTTGTGCTTGTCTGTGTACTTAATCCTGTGATTGTCTTTATGTGAGACATATCACTCGTAGCTGTCTCAGCCATTCCATACATACCGTTTTGCGGCTGAGCTGGTAACCGTTTTTAGACCCTTTCACTTCAATCCACAACCACAGTGACTATTTCTTGATGTGTCTTAATGTATATTATTAACCGATCCCTTATTTTAGTCAAGTGGTGTCATAAACTAATTCACTCCCCAGTTCTGTTCGGTACCACTCAGTTATCAGAGATTAGTGATCCTCGGTATTCTTCCGAAACACCACATTTTAAAACATGTTCTTTCATCTACGTTTTACTTCTGCACAAGGATTAACTCCAGAAAGATATCTTGAGAAAAGATGTATCAGCACTTACATTTATATTCGACTAGTTATGCTTTTCTTTCTATAGCCAGTATGCATTTTATATCCTCTCTACATGTACTATCGTCAGTTAGCTAGCTACGCAAATAGGGAATCTCGTCTGCTGCTACTTTTAGTGTATTTCTTAATCTGTTTCTTTCAGCATCCCCTGATTTGATCGGACTACATTTCATTGCCCTTTTTTTTACTTTTGAGGTTTTATTTATTCCGTTCAAGTGGTCTTCCAAATCCTTTGCCATCCCTGACAGATTCGCAGTGTTACTGGAAAATCTGAAAGTTTTTATTTCTTCCCCTAGGGCTTCAGTTCACTATCTGAATTACTCCTTGGTTTTCTTGATCGTCTGCTCGCTCCACTCTCAACTACTGCTTCCCCTTCATGTCCTTCGACTTACAGGAGAGCAGTCTGCTCCCTCCACATGTTCTAGATAACTTTTCTCAATTGTATTTATCCCAACTACCTACCGAATTTCAAAGAGTGTATCCCAGTCAGTATTCTCGAAATTTTTCTCTGTAGAATGCTGTAAACGTAGGGCTGTGTCTGTTTTGTCTAAGATAGGCCAAAGTGACAGCATTGAGCCGGCCGCTGGGCCGAGCGGTTCTAGGCGCTTCAGTCCGGAACCACGCGACTGCTATGGTCGCAGGTTCGAATCCTGCCTCGCTCATGGATGTGTGTGACGTCCTTAGGTTGGTAAGATTTAAGTAGTTCTAAGTTCTAGGGGACTGATGACCTCCGATGTTAAGTCCCATAGTGCTCAGAGCCATTTGAACAATTTTATTTTTTTTTTATTTTTGTCGGCATTGCCTCCCGTGTGCCCACAGCTCTCCGGAACCAAAACTGATCTTCTACCAGTTTTTCCGTTGTCCGTAAGTAATTCGCGTCAGTATTTTGCAGCCATCACTTGTTAAATTGGTAGTTTACTAATATTCAAAGCCGCCAGTGAGCACCTTCTTTGGAATCGGGATTTTTACGTACTTCTTGTAATCTGGGGGTATTTCGCCTGTCTCATGTATTATGCATACCAGGTGTAATAGTTTTGTCACGCATGGTTCTCACAGATCTGAATAGCTATGAGGGATTGTGGTCTACTCCACGGGCCTAGTTTCGACTTAAGTGTTTCAAAGACCCGTCAAATTCTTCCCGCAGTATCATATTTCCCGTCTCATCCTCACCAACTTCCTGTTCTATAATATATTCCTTATCTCATAATTCTTATATTACATAATAGTTTTAAAATTTAATCCGATCAAGAAAATTATGTTTTTATATGCGATATGTTGTCACCGGTGAAAACTTATCACGCTTAAACACACAGGATGGGATGCCGATAAATGTCACGTTCTACAAGCACACAACGGCATCGTCAGGATGTTAGTTTAGCAGCATTTTTAGTAAAAGCCATCTATATGTTAGTTTTTATGCGTAGTGGTGCAGGACGTGGATGCCTACAAGTAAGTGATGAGAAAATATTTACAGTTGTGACTGGCTGAGAAGGCGCGAGGTGTTTTGTTCTTCTCCGCAACTCTCTCTAGTTCATCTAAACTATATCGTGCGGTGTTGGGAGTGGAGAGAAGTGCTGCTTTGGTAGTGGGCTTTATTTATGAATGACATTACCTGAGTCCAGTCACAGTTGCGAGGCATGCTCAGAAAAAAAGTCTATTTAAATAATTTACACGGTATTGTTGATACATTTGTCCACTATTTTTTCACATATCCCCATCCTGTTCAATGCATGTTGTGAACCATGGCGTAAGTTTCTTCAAGTCCTCCTCCAAGAACTCAACCACCAGCTCTTTCCCCCACTTCTGAACCTCTTTCTGCACCTGCTCGTGCGTTGAAAATTTAATTCCACTCATGTGTGCCTTGAGGAAGGTGAAAAAAATGATAGCGGGGAGGGTAGGTGAGGGGGGACTCGAAACATCCCAACCAAATGTGTGCCTTGTTGGGTAGGGCTGTAGGAGGGAGGGCGTTGTCATGTAACAAGCACACTCCTCTGGTCAGAATTCCTCTCTCTCTCTCTCTTTTTTTCTTAATGCTCCTCTTTTTGTCTCAAAATGCCGTTGTACCTTGATGGCCTCACCCTGATGCAGAAATTCGACCTAAATGATGCCTTTCGGCCCCAAAACACGGGAATCATGCCCGAAATTTTACTGCTGAATTTTTTTGCAGATGGGAAATGGGTGTGACGTCACTGCGAAGACTGTCTTTACGCCTCAGGGGCGTAATGAACGATCCACGTTTCATCTCCACTTACAACTGAGCTCAACAGACTCGCGGGGGCTACTGCCCTGATGTCTCTTATGCGGCTATGTATGCTATTTCGGGACCCATGCTGCGGATACTTTCCTTTACTCCAGCGTTTCTATAAGTGCCTCGTATAAGAGAGTTCTGGAGAGTTGTGGAAACATCGTAGAAATTTCATCCACTGTCAATCGGATCTTTACTAACAGTTTCCTTGATTTCCTGCACCAACTCATCGGTCAAAATGGAAGATCTGCGTACACTGATTTCCCTACACCACTTAAACACACTGCTTCTGGTCACAACATCTTCGCCGTAAACCATTTTGATTTGCGAACAAATATTCCGCCCGCAAGTAGGAAGTTGCTTTCTTACCAACATCTTTCACACAAATGGACGTTACAATGCGGGCAGGGGATCCCCCACTACCACTCATTGTTGCCAACCCTAAGAAAACCACAGCCTTTTTTGGTTACAATATACTTACTTTCTGAACGTGACTCGTACAAGGAGAAAGAAGGAATTTCCAGACCTTAGCGGCCAAAAGAGGCTCCTGTTTCGTTGGTTTACGTACATTGTGTCTACCACAAGCGCATATTACGATAGGCTATACAAAGAAACAGTAATTATTATTAGATAAGCCTATAGCACTAATTGGAAGGAGTCGCGTGTGAACTGGATGTTATCTTGCTTACGCTGTTGAAGATGTATACCGGTCTACCGAGTTGCGATAGCATAGCGGATGATTGCTATCGGCAATGGGCCTTTGCGATCGAGTTTTGAAAACATGTGTCGCACCTCTGTGCAGAAGCACGCGGAAGCGAACTTCTGCTTCACGTTGTAGGATACCAACCGTACATTCATAGAAACTACTGCTCCCCATGAAGATGAGCTCAGCAGATGAGACCGAAGCGTTGGATTTGTCCAAGAAATTCATTCAGCCACGCTAAAACAGCCCAGGATGTCAAACACACGAAATTTCCAGTCTTGGTCGCACTTTATTAGTTCCGATTTCGATTACGCGTTTCGGCTGACTCCCATCATCAGATCAAATACTTTAAAACATCAATACAATGTATATCACAAATAATACATACTCGTACATCTCAAGTAGTACACACTCGTACGAAGTTGAGGTACAAATTTGTGCACTCCTGAGCTTGTGCCTATCATTCGTATTAGTATCTGCTATTTGACTGTATACATGGTATTGATATTTAAAGTTTTTGATACCATGATGACAGTTAACCGAAACGTATAATCGAAGTCAGAAGTAACAAAGCGCGCCTGAAACAGAAAGATTTTGTGTGTTTATCCATGGTTGTGGCCTCTGACCTATATAAAAGAGTCCAGCACGCTATTCTGAAGCTCAGAACCTGTTGACAAAAAAGAAGTAAGACTGACTGCAGGCAGCCTCACTAAGAATGTGTTTTCCGTGTTGTATTAGCACGCATTTGTTTTTGTCCTTGAATTGTGCCCTCATGGTGTGACAGGTTCCACTAATCTCGGTTAGATCAGTGGCAGCGGACGACATGCACGGATCCGACAAGATTTTTTTTTTTTTGGGGGGGGGGGTGGATAGAGAGGAAAAGAAACTTTACTAAAAGCGTTTATATTTTTATCAGTAGTATAGAAAATATGAGGAACTAAAATCGCAATGAATTCCAGAAAATTACAGCCTTTGTTTAACACAGGATACTTTTCAGTTGTTCACCTAAGGGCTAACCAACATGGATGCGTTTGAGACTTGGACGGCTGGAAAGAATATTCAAGTCAGGGAAAGGTACACATCCAGCTGCCACCAACAAATTTGTCTTGATTTATGAGTCAACAGGCAGACCTGCAGACCTACAGGAAGTCATATAAGTTAAGACACAAACTGAAAGAGCCACAACTTACCAATTCAATCTCACATCATGCAAACTATGTCAAAGTTGTGACAATCTGAAGCTATTGTAGGTCTTAAATCAATTGCATTACACATTAACTTCTCAAATATTTGGCTGAATGATTTTATATTGATGTATTTGCCGGAATTAAAATATTTTGCTAGGTATGCTAAAGGGGTGTAGCCTACTAATCACCAAAGAAAATAAATTATTACTATTATTACTGCATTAAAATAATTTCTATATATTTTACGTTTAAGAAATAGATTTTTCTGTCAGTTTTTGCTAACATTTATTACTAACATTTCAGCAGCATGCTGCTATCACCACGTGCATTACAGTTACAAGTACATAAAGGCAGCATGCTAAAAAATACGAGTAAAAAACTATTTACTGTATTTTATAACACAATTGCTGACCTCGAAAAATTCCAAACAACGCGGATAAATTAAAATATCGTGAACACGGTTTACTTAGAACACTTAGAGACTTTGAACAAGATTTCCAGTCTGATTATAAATGTATTCATTTCCTTCGTTTCATCGAAGTAGGGGGGGTGGGGGACATTGGAGGTAAAATGACAACATAATTCAATATTTCTCATGCGACAATTGTTAATGTTGAAAAAATGAATGACGTGGTGTTCAAACTTTCCCTGTGATTAGGGTAACTTTGAACACAGATTAATTTTATTGATGTTCAAAGTTACACAAGGAAATATGTAGCCATAAAAACCAATTATGTTTTAAATACGAAACACAGAATTGCACAAATCTATAATAAACAAGAAATTCTTTGAAAATTAATTTAAAAAGTTTGAAAGTTTATAACAAATGTGAAATAGCTTGTGAAATAACTAAAATATTTGGAAATTAGTAATAAACATTTCTTGTGGTAGATTTGCTTAAGCATGCAGCAATGAAAATCTACAAGGCTTTTGGTAATCACTATGGTGCTACTGTTGTAAAGTCTTCTGGTACAATTAGAGTTCCTTTTTGATGAGTATTAGAAATCGTCTCTTATCAACATATGGAGCACTCAATGACCTCACAATATCTTGTTCAGTAATACTTCCTTCATCAGCTACGTGAGGCAAGTAACATTTTAAAGTAATTTTATATCTATCTCACAAATATGAAGTCATATGTTGTCCCAACTTTGTCGCCTTGGATGACTTTTAGAATTTTACCAACATTACATTTTACAGATTTCTTTAGTTGAAAGTGAATAAAAGAAAAACCATAATTGTTAGAATACTTTCAGCACTTAAAAATGCAGGTACAGAGTGTTATTCAGAGTCTGTGAGACCATTACAAGTGCCCCATTTTATGCTAGAAAATATGAAAATGTAAAAAATCTTAAATAACCAAAAAATATAAACAAAAAGCAACGTTCTCGAATGAAGTATGAAAAAACTTTGTGAATGTATAAAACAGAAACTAAATCTACATCTGCATCTACATGTACATAAATACTTCACAAGCCACAGTATGGTGCGTAGCGGAGGGTACCTTGTACTGCTATTAATCATCTCCTTTCCTGTTCCTCTTGCAAATAGAGTAACGGAAAGACGACTTTCTGCGGCAATGGAATCATTCAGCGGTAGCTTCAAATGCTGGTTCTGTAAATTTTGTCAATAGCTTTCCTCAGAAAGAACGTCGTCTTCCCTCCCGAGATTCCCTCTTCAGTTCAGGAAGCATCTCTGTTTCGCTCACGTGTTGATGGAACCTAACGGTAACAAATCTAGCAACCTGCTTTTGAACTGCTTTAATGTATTCCTTTAATCCAAGCTGATGGGGGTCCCAAACACACTTGCAGTACTCAAGGATGGGTCGCACTAATTTTCTATAAGCGCTCTCCATTACAGATGAACCACACTTCCCCAAAATTAACCCAAGAAACCGAAGTCAACAGTTGACCTTCAATTCAGGTTCAATATAAATGCTTACCTTCTTTGTTAGTGAAGTTGTCCCTTGATGTAAATTTCATACCAGTCAGAGGGTATATAATACGTAAATTCAAGTATCAGGAGCACCAGCATATTCTGAAAGAATACAGAAAATATACTTCCAAAAGAAATTTACATTCATCACAACTGGAGTGACAGATAGTGTTAAATATCATTTTCTGAAAAAAAATTCAATGTATCCCTTTATTGAAATTAACGCTTGTTGTTGCAATACTTTGATGTTATATTATTAAACTCCCATTCATCTGTGGTATGTGAAAAGTGGGGGTGAGGGCAAATTATATTTGAGGGAAGGGAGGAGGGGGAATGTAGTAAGTAACAAAATGGACTGCTCACTACCCTCTCTCTCACACACAACCACACACACAAACGCAACGCTGGATCCTCGCCCGGCGGACGAGCCGTTTACTTCAGAAGTGTCCTCGCGGCTGACGCCGCTCGTCGCGCCCCTACCGGCGGGCGGCGACACTTGACCGAGTTGTGTCGGCCGTGACCCGTCGCGCTATTGTTCCAGGCCAGGGCAGGCAGCAGGCAGGAAAGCTTATCTCGCGCCGCACAATCCCTTCGCCGTCAGTTCTTTCTGTGGCTTCATCCGCGACGGTCTGAAAGAGGGAAAAGGAGAAAAGGAAACGTAGCAGGTCGTGTTCTCAAGCTAGTCTGTTACTTGTACATTAGTTTGAGTACAATTTAATTTCCCTCAAATAAAACTTGTTCGTCTAGCTTAACAGGCAGCTGGCTAGCTTACGAGGCAGGGAAGCGCCTGACACGGATCCAGTTGGTACCCCACTTTAATGACGGCTGGTCTGGTATAATTAATTTCTTGTCCAGCATAGGGAATATGGAGGTAGAAGTTCCGCCACTGTGGTATTACCACACTCGAATACATTCAGTCGCGATACTCTCTGGTGTGAAAGTCGTTACCGTTTGACACGTGGAGCGACACTAGCGCTCCAAGCGGTGAGAAAGCAGACTGTTCCCTGCGTCGTAAGGAATATTTTTGCTTTTAATTATTTTTATATTTAATCAACGAAATAGTTGTTACGTTTTGCGTTCCATGCATTAGCAAATTACCAAGACACACAAATTATTGTGAAATAAATGTAAAAACAGACAAAAATGGCTCTGAGCACTATGCGACTTAACTTCTGAGGTCATCAGTCGCATAGAACTTAGAACTAATTAAACCTAACTAACGTAAGGACATCACACACATCCATGCCCGAGGAACAGACACAAGCTACAACTTATGTATGAGAGAATAATTTCGAATCTGTGTATAAGTGTAGCTTGATCCAATGAAAGCAAGACCGTTTGGCCGCGCGGGATTAGCCGGGCGGTCTTAGGCGCTGCAGTCATGGACTGTGTGGCTGGTCCCAGCGGAGGTTCGAGTCCTCCCATGGGCATGGGTGTGTGTGTTTGTCCTTAGGATAATTTAGGCTAAGTAGTGAGTAAGCTTAGGGACTGATGACCTTAGCAGTTAAGTCCCGTAAGATTTCACACACATTGGAACATTTGAAGAGAACATAATCACATGTTTCATCCACGAGAACCTTATATTTCCACCGCTGTCTTTTTTTTTTAATTACGATAGCCACTTTCCTTGACACATTAAAATGTTGTCGAGAGTCTAATGATCCGACCATTGTTATAGTTCACTCAACTTTCGAATGCATGAATATTTTTGTCAATGTAATTACTTTTCCCTCAAAAGAAAATATGTTGAAGATTTTTGCCTTTTGTGGTTCAGATGTAGCAACTATTGTCGAATTGGTTTATTCTGTGTTGGGAAACAATTTTTTTGCCTTTGACGTTTTATCATGGCATACGAGTGGTTTTCCCTTCAGCTACACGTGCGAGGGCATATTTTGTACGTCAAATAATGTAGGCATTACATCCTGTACAGATTTCCTACATTCCAAGTTCAGTGATTTGGTTGAAAGTGTAGCGACCAAAACTTCGTGTTGCCAGGTACATATACGACGTTTTTCTGCAAAAGGTCAGGTCCTCTGGTGTTCACTAGCAACTTCTTGTTTTTAAAGCAGAAACGTATTCTTCAGTAAATATCTGTACCTTACAGGAGATTAGGAAATACACTGTCCTGTAAGGTGCGGTTTCATACCTTCCAGGGTTCCTAGAAAATTGAAGAATGACAAATGTGCTGTTATTTTTAAATTGTTGTCGATTTTTATGGCAGTATATGCGCTCCCCATTGTATAAACTATATTACAAATCAATATAAATGATGGTATTCGCTCTCTTGCGGTATCACATTCAGATATGTCACTTACAGGCCGCTTGGGGCGCTGCTATCGCAGTGGGTAACAAAACAGGAACGGACTGTCGTTACTGTTTTGTTAGAATGTGGTATTACTTGGAAATAAAATAACAGCACCATTTGCCTTTTTATTTTCATTTTGATTAAAACGACCGGTTTCGGCCAGCAAGGCTGTTTTCCAGTGGCTGACTGAACAATATTAAAAGACAAGATACAATGGAATAAGCTGTACGGAAAAGAAAGGAAAAAATCATCAAAGCATATTCAGTAAAAGTGATGTTGTATAATAACTAACCCACAAGCATCATCAAAGCAGCATAACAAAATAAAGTGTACTGTATAGCAACTCGTCCACAACTTAAGAAAGTAACGTATATGACATGAACTTACATGTCCATAGACGGTGGGGTACACAGACAGACTGGTGAGATACGTGAAGGGACACTGCTTAAAAAGGCTAGCGGTAGGTTACAGGGAGGGCCTGTAGAGGGCAGGGAATGTGCACTGGAGGAAGCAAATAATCATCACGTAAGTACAATGCTTTAAAAGTAAAACAAAATACGTAAATGCATTGCATTTAATGGACAAACATAGATACATATCGGAGAAATACGTAAAAAGTAGCAAAACGAAAAAGTAAAAGCAACAGAAGACGTTCAGAGAGCCTAAAACAAAGAAGAGTCGAACTGGGAAGGTCAGTGATAGCAGATAAGAGGAAAACGGCAAAACCATCTCTACCCGCAAACAATTTACAATCTACAATCACATACAAAGATGTTGAAAAATCTTAAGTGTAAAGAACCATATCGAAAGAAGCATCTTAGAAAACTTCAGGAAACCTCCTTCGGGGGCAGAACATACGATTATCCGTCAGTTTTCTAAGCACCTACCACGTAGGAATGTAAAAAAATCAGGCAATATTCTTCCCACTCTTCATCCTCTAAGATAACGAGAATTAACCTTACCATACGGTACAATAAAAAGTACATTCCGCCATGCATTGCGTTGTGATTTGCTTTGTATGGATAGAGATGTAGGCGGTTTCTCACGTTCCTTGAGGCTAGTGGCAGACTAGTTCCCAAAAATGCTCCTGCTAAAAGACAGTATTCAAACATGATAACACTGAAGAAAAATTTACATGGTTCACAGAGAAATGGCATACACAACTTGTCTTAACTGACGACTGCGGGGCAAGAAATGGCAGCCATTCCCAATATTTAAAAACGAACAAACGAAACGGCAAATCACAAAATAGAAAAAATGAACCCTGTTATTAGGGGACAATCGCTAGCAAGAAGAAGAGAGAAAGATGTAATTAAAGACCTATAACTGTACAGGACGACTTGGCCTAATAGTCGTTAGAAGCAAGGGAAAAATGTTGCTAATAAATAGGACTTTGATTTAAAACGATTTCCAAGCCAACTTAATTAATAAAACGCTGGCATACTCACACCGACAAGCAACTCAGCGCCAGTAGGATAGAGAACATTTACGACTATCACGTCGGAGGTTTCAACACATATGAGAAGCCCCTGAAAAGATACCCTAAAGTGAAGGCTAAGAGCAATATTAAAAGCGTACTGGTCTATGTGGCGAAGAAAAGAGAAGATAATACAGTTTTCAAAGGAAATAGTAACCTGCAGTTAAATATCATGAAGCAGCGTGTAATTGCGCAGTTGGATGAAGCTCGAGAATGCGGTTCTTTCATTCATTATTGGCATTTATAACTTTTGGCATTGGACGTAGCCAGAAAGCTCGGTCTACAAACTCAATGGGATTTAGTACTAATTTGAAAAGGAGTTTAGCTTAACAATACACCATATAACTGAGCTGGAAGCACGAAAAGATAAGGACGGCGAAAAGAGATGATTTAAAGAGTTCAAATATGTGTTGCTAAAGTCAGTGGGCATATCCACAACAGAAAACATCAAACTGGGTTCTGTTAGGAACTGTGATCTGTGATCAGAGTCAGTTCAACTGTTCATTAAAGGGGAGGGAAACAGTCTCGCCGCTGCAATCAGTGCAACGCAGCTGCACAGTCGATGTGGCTATATCAATGGATCGAAGATTGGCAGACAAACTCCATACACGCTTCCAAGAACCATTTGGAAAGATTGGACAGCGTGTATCAAAGAAAGCAGGAAAACGGTGCCCTCCTTAAGTCTTCGCAGATGCAAGTGAGGGAGCGAAGATGTCAAAAAATATCTGAAATATTTTTCTATCAGTTTTGAATCCACGTGTGACCAGGCCTGTAGTCTAGGGTCCAACCGATACGGTCACGAGTTCAGGAGAGGCGCTGCAGACACTCGCGTCCGTCGTCTGCTGCCATATCACATGATGCCAAATTTCGCCTCACTGTGCTAACGGATACGTTCATCGTATGTCGCACTTTGCTCTCTCCGGTTATTTGAAGCACAGTTGCTGGTATGTTAGCACTGACAATTCTATGCAAACGCAGCTGCTCTCAGACGTTAAGTAAAGGCCATCGGCCACTGCGTTGTCCGTGGTGAGAGGTAGTGCCTGAAAGAGGTAGTGCCTGAAATTTCGTATTCTCGGCACACTCTCGACGCTGTGAATCTCGGAATATTTAATTCCCTAACGATTTCCGAAATGGAATGTCCCATGCGTCCAGCTCCAACCACCATCCCGCGTTCAGTGCGTTAATTTCTGTCGTGCGGTCATAATCACGTCACCAACATTTTCACTTGAATCATCTGAATACAAATGAGAGCTTCGCCAATGCACTGCCCTTTCATATCTTGTATACGCCATACTGCCGCCATCTGTATACATGCATAACACTATCCTGTGACTTTGCCCTCCCGGTTAGTAGTGCCGTCTGACGCACGGCTTTCCGGATTGGGAAGGAGCGCCTAGTCCCCGGCACGAATCAGCCCGGCGGGCTTGTATCGAGATCCGATGAGTCGGCCAGTCTGTGGATGGTTTTTAGGCGGTTTTCCAACTGCCTCGGCGAATTCGGGCTGGTTCCCCTTATTCCGCCTCAGCTACACTATGTCGGCGATTGCTGCGCAAACAAGTTCTCCACGTACGCGTACACCACCATTACTCTACCACGCAAACATAGGGGTTACACTCGCCTGGCGTGAGACGTTCCCTTGGCGGGGGGAGGGGGGGGGGGGGGGGGGGAGGGGTCCACCGGGGCCGAACCGCACAACACAATAACCCTGAAAGAGTTGTTGGGCGGCGGAGGGGTGAAGTGGACTGCGGTAGTCATCGTCTGGCTGCGGCGGGGACGGAGCCTCTCCGACGTTTCTAGGCCCCCGGTTAACATACAACACATACATACAATCTTATGACTTTTGTCACTTCTGTATATCAACGCATGTGAACCTAATTATTTCACTCATCCACCAGTTTGCTCAAGTATTAACGGAATTATATCTCTTTAATTATGAAGAAGTAAGAATTACTTATCATACAATCATACAACCCGAAAGAATTCTCGGTAGAAGAATTAGTTAGTTCGACTTGTCACTCCAAGGCCTTCATTGTTTCGTAATTTCACTAATATTGTCTAAAAGATAAACCCTGTAAATATTGTTAGTTTCAGTTAGTAAATGCTGAGAGCTGTTTTCAAGAAAAACATTGTTTTGTTATTTTGGAGAAGGTAAAGCTAATTATGGTTACTAAAACTTTTGTGCAAGTATCCTGATTAAGCATTGTGCTTGTTCATGGTCTACCACTTTACCACTGCAAGCTACGTGCTTGCTCCAAATCAGAATAGTTCGACAGAATAGCAGCAATAAAGCGAAAAGGAATCTTCCAAATTTTTTGGCTTTTTTGTCTACGACTTAGAGAAGACTACTAATCATTGTGACGAAGTAAAATTGATAAGTTTATGCAAATTACCAGAAAAGACAAGCAGCATCATTGAGCGTCTCGTGTTTACATTAAAATCCTAATATTGTAACTAACCGGTTGTTGTTGTTGTGGTCTTCAGTCCTGAGACTGGTTTGATGCAGCTCTCCATGCTACTCTATCCTGTGCAAGCTTCTTCATCTCCCAGTACCTACTGCAACCTACATCTTTCTGAATCTGCTTAGTGTATTCATCTCTTGGTCTCCCCCTACAATTTTTACCCTCCACGCTGCCCTCCAATACTAAATTGGTGATCCCTTGATGCCTCAGAACATGTCCTACCAACCGATCCCTTCTTCTGGTCAAGTTGTGCCACAAACTTCTCTTCTCCCCAATCCTATTCAATACTTCCTCATTAGTTATGTGATCTACCCATCTAATCTTCAGCATTCTTCTGTAGCACCACATTTCGAAAGCTTCTATTCTCTTCTTGTCCAAACTATTTACCGTCCATGTTTCACTTCCATACATGGCTACACTCCATACAAATACTTTCAGAAATGACTTCCTGACACTTAAATCTATACTCGATGTTAACAAACTTCTCTTCTTCAGAAACGCTTTCCTTGCCATTGCCAGTCTACATTTTATATCCTCTCTACTTCGACCATCATCAGTTATTTTGCTCCCCAAATAGCAAAACTCCTTTACTACTTTAAGTGTCTCATTTCCTAATCTAATACCCTCAACATCACCCGACTTAATTCGACTACATTCCATTATCCTCGTTTTGCTTTTGTTGATGTTCATCTTATATCCTCCCTTCAAGACACTATCCATTCCGTTCAACTGCTCTTCCAAGTCCTTTGCTGTCTCTGACAGAATTACAATGTCATCGGCGAACCTCAACGTTTTTATTTCTTCTCCATGGATTTTAATACCTACTCCGAATTTTTCTTTTGTTTCCTTTACTGCTTGCTCAATATACAGATTGAATAGCATCGGGGAGAGACTACAACCCTGTCTTACTCCCTTCCCAACCACTGCTTCTCTTTCATGCCCCTCGACTCTTACAACTGCCATCCGGTTTCTGTACAAATTGTAAATAGCCTTTCGCTCCCTGTATTTTACCCCTGCCACCTTCAGAATTTGAAAGAGAGTATTCCAGTCAACATTGTCAAAAGCTTTCTCTAAGTCTACAAATGCTAGGAACGTAGGTTTGCCTTTCCTTAATCTTTCTTCTAAGATAAGTCGTAAGGTCAGTATTGCCTCACGTGTTCCAGTATTTCTACGGAATCCAAACTGATCTTCCCCGAGGTCGCCTTCTACTAGTTTTTCCATTCGTCTGTAAAGAATTCGTGTTAGTATTTTGCAGCTGTGGCTTATTAAACTGATTGTTCGGTAATTTTCACATCTGTCCACACCTGCTTTCTTTGGAATTGGAATTATTATATTCTTCTTGAAGTCTGAGGGTATTTCGCCTGTTTCATACATCTTGGTCATCAGATGGTAGAGTTTTGTCAGGACTGGCTCTCCCAAGGCCGTCAGTAGTTCCAATGGAATGTTGTCTACTCCGGGGGCCTTGTTTCGACTCAGGTCTTTCAGTGCTCTGTCAAACTCTTCACGCAGTATCGTATCTCCCATTTCATCTTCATCTACATCCCCTTCCATTTCCATAATATTGTCCTCAAGTGCATCGCCCTTGTATAGACCCTCTATATACTCATTCCACCTTTCTGCTTTCCCTTCTTTGCTTAGAACTGGGTTTCCATCTGAGCTCTTAATGTTCATACAAGTGGTTCTCTTATCTCCGAAGGTCTCTTTAATTTTCCTGTAGGCAGTATCTATCTCACCCCTAGTGAGATAAGCCTCTACATCCTTACATTTGTCCTCCAGCCATGCCTGCTTAGCCATTTTGCACTTCCTGTCTATCTCATTTTTGAGACGTTTGTATTCCTTTTTGCCTGCTTCACTAACTGCATTTTTATATTTTCTCCTTTCATCAATTAAATTCAATATTTCTTCTGTTACCCAAGGATTTCTACTAGCCCTCTTCTTTTTACCTACTTGATCCTCTGCTGCCTTCACTACTTCATCCCTCAAAGCTACCCATTCTTCTTCTACTGTATTTCTTTCCCCCATTCCTGTCAATTGTTCCCTTATGCTCTCCCTGAAACTCTGTACAACCTCTGGTTCTTTCAGTTTATCCAGGTCCCATCTCCTTAAATTCCCACCTTTTTGCAGTTTCTTCAGTTTTAATCTACAGGTCATAACCAATAAATTGTGGTCAGAGTCCACATCTGCCCCTGGAAATGTCTTACAATTTAAAACCTGGTTCCTAAATCTCTGTCTTACCATTATATAATCTATCTGATACCTTTTAGTATCTCCAGGGTTCTTCCATGTATACAACCTTCTTTTATGATTCTTAAACCAAGTGTTAGCTATGATTAAGTTGTGCTCTGTGCAAAATTCTACCAGGCGGCTTCCTCTTTCATTTCTTAGCCCCAATCCATATTCACCTACTACGTTTCCTTCTCTCCCTTTTCCTACACTCGAATTCCAGTCACCCATGACTATTAAATTTTCGTCTCCCTTCACTACCTGAATAATTTCTTTTATTTCATCATACATTACTTCAATTTCTTCGTCATCTGCAGAGCTAGTTGGCATATAAACTTGTACTACTGTAGTAGGTGTGGGCTTCGTATCTATCTTGGCCACAATAATGCGTTCACTACTAACCGGTTACTACGGGTTATTACGTTATTATTGGGAATGGGAATACTTATTGCTTATGAAATTAACGTGAGAAGATTAGGGTCGCCACCGACTCTAACCATACAACTAATCAAAGGTTTGGTCGAGTCGGAAAATAAATTAATTTGATCACAGACCAAAAACTCACAAAAATGCATACGTTGTGATGTCGCTCATAGGGGATACGATGTAATTAACAGTATTCCCCGTGCACTGTTCACGACAATCAAACATTTAAAATAAAATAGCACATGCAAGAACACTGTGCAGAAGATCATCTCCCAGCAACACACCTGAAAATAAGACTTAATCTAAGGCATTTGTCTTAAAATAAAGGGAAACTAATCACTGGACCTGTGCGTAAGGAAACGCGTTGGATGTGCTAACAGCAAAGCTACGAGGTTAGTGGCTTAGGTGCAAAAACGTAACCTCGGAATACAAGAGGAAATTGTGGATAAAATCATTTATTCGTAAGACATGGATGTGAAGCATGTACACAATTCCTGAAAACATTGAAGAAGAGCGTCGATACGTTCACCGCTATAATCTACACCTAAAATCATTGGTGTGAATCATTCATACAACTGCTGTTGCCTGATAACTGATCGCAGTAACTCGTGAAACTGTACACGTTTCGCAGTACACCCGGGTGCCCACGTGGTTTGTGGAGACACAGTTTCTAGGTATAGTGCCCAAATTGCAACAATATCACATCACACAATCATGTTAACATTATCTAAAACAAACATGCGATCGGACAGTTAGTGATGCCGGTAGCTAAATGGCTCTGAGCACTATGGGACTTAACATCTGTGGTCATCAGTCCCCTAGAACTTAGAAATACTTAAACCTAACTAACCTAAGGATATCACACACATCCATGCCCGAGGCAGGATTCGAACCTGCGACCGTAGCAGTCGCGCGGTTCCGGACTGAGCGCCTAGAACCGCGAGACCACCGCGGCCGGCGATGCCGGTAGCCCAACAAACTATAATGCTCTACCACGTGGTTGGCTCCCCACGGACGAAAGACACATAAAGGAAGGAAAATTTACGAGAAGGCAAAGCCATAAATATTTAGAAAGACGAAAGCTTATATAAGCACAGCTGAAGGCAAACAGACATTCATACAGAAGCGAGTGCTCACTTCTTATCGACACCTTTGTGTGGCGCTCTTCCGGCGGATCCAAGTCTGCTACAGAAATTTACTAAAAGAAAAATCTGCCAAAGTTTTGCATTCCTTGCTGCGACAAGGCAAAGCAATCTTTCAGATTTGAAAAGCGAGTCCAAAAGCTAACAGCTCTCCCCTCGCCAAGTAACAGCGCGCCACGCGGTCAGTCTAACTCACCCTTCTTCTACTGGAGCACAGCTGTGGACGCTTCCCGTACCGGCGGCAGACTGCTTCCCTCTTTCATCTACAGCCTCTCCCACGCTCCGCGTGCCTACTTGACCACTATGAGAGTTGGCTATTCTGTACAACTGCTGCTGAATCTGTATGACTATCGCAGACTTTCTGCAGCAGACTACGCCACCGTATAGCAACGTGACACACAACGACATTCATTCAATCACACCACTATGAGTTATGAGAAAAGAGAAACAAGGAAAAAGAAAGAGAAATGGTAATGAAAATGGGCTACCGGACTAATGAAAAGGTGGCTACAGGACCCTTTCAATATTTCAGATCATGGATGACAACAGTTCCATACTCGCTACTCAGCGATTTACCATCTGCTCTTACAACTTTGAAAACATTTGCGAAATAGAGACAAAACCCCCATTCCATGCAGAATGACTGAAGTGCTGGTACCGATGCGACAAGAAAGTTTATTATTTTCGTTTTTTTGAAATGACGCTGAAGAGTAACCGGTAACGAACTTATTGGTTGCGTAGCTAAAGAAGCTGTTGCTGTCGGTGATCCCCGTAACATGGGTTAAAATTCCAGGTACGGACTACGGGCATGTACTATTTAAAAGCATGTTAGAGAACTAAGTACGAGAATGCGAGAAGATAACAAAACAAAAATTAATGGGCTCAAATCCTTACAGCGTGTACAGCTTGCAGGCTGCTGTCTTTTTTTTTGTGGGGGAGACCAGTTTTTTATTGAGTGTCGCACGCGAAATGAAATTACAATACCCCTCCTATATTAACTTATGAATCTTAACTATCCGTCAACAGTCTTCTGACTCAGGAACACAGAATATTTGTATATCATCTGTTAGAATACTACGGGTGACTGGTTCAATCTAAAGGATAACAAATGGAAACAGTTAATAATTTGTGGTCAGTTCTCAGTAAAGGAGTCGGTAAAACATTATGCAGACAGTTATCAGTTATCCTGGACAAAGAAATATATTGAAACCGTCTGACATGGGCATATTCAGCAGTAACATTCGACGTCGTAATGTCAATCGATTTAGTAGCTCAGAACACAGTGATAGCCTTCGTTGTGTGTGGAAACGCGAGTGTAACTGATTAAGAGGGTAGTCACAGGTTGAATGAACCGAATACGTAGCTGCTCAGACACCCATATTTCGATAAACGGCTAAATTACACTCCTGGAAATTGAAATAAGAACACCGTGAATTCATTGTCCCAGGAAGGGGAAACTTTATTGACACATTCCTGGGGTCAGATACATCACATGATCACACTGACAGAACCACAGGCACATAGACACAGGCAACAGAGCATGCACAATGTCGGCACTAGTACAGTGTATATCCACCTTTCGCAGCAATGCAGGCTGCTATTCTCCCATGGAGACGATCGTAGAGATGCTGGATGTAGTCCTGTGGAACGGCTTGCCATGCCATTTCCACCTGGCGACTCAGTTGGACCAGCGTTCGTGCTGGACGTGCAGACCGCGTGAGACGACGCTTCATCCAGTCCCAAACATGCTCAATGGGGGACAGATCCGGAGATCTTGCTGGCCAGGGTAGTTGACTTACACCTTCTAGAGCACGTTGGGTGGCACGGGATACATGCGGACGTGCATTGTCCTGTTGGAACAGCAAGTTCCCTTGCCGGTCTAGGAATGGTAGAACGATGGGTTCGATGACGGTTTGGATGTACCGTGCACTATTCAGTGTCCCCTCGACGATCACCAGTGGTGTACGGCCAGTGTAGGAGATCGCTCCCCACACCATGATGCCGGGTGTTGGCCCTGTGTGCCTCGGTCGTATGCAGTCCTGATTGTGGCGCTCACCTGCACGACGCCAAACACGCATACGACCATCATTGGCACCGAGGCAGAAGCGACTCTCATCGCTGAAGACGACACGTCTCCATTCGTCCCTCCATTCACGCCTGTCGCGACACCACTGGAGGCGGGCTGCACGATGTTGGGGCGTGAGCGGAAGACGGCCTAACGGTGTGCGGGACCGTAGCCCAGCTTCATGGAGACGGTTGCGAATGGTCCTCGCCGATACCCCAGGAGCAACAGTGTCCCTAATTTGCTGGGAAGTGGCGGTGCGGTCCCCTACGGCACTGCGTAGGATCCTACGGTCTTGGCGTGCATCCGTGCGTCGCTGCGGTCCGGTCCCAGGTCGACGGGCACGTGCACCTTCCGCCGACCACTGGCGACAACATCGATGTACTGTGGAGACCTCACGCTCCACGTGTTGAGCAATTCGGCGGTACGTCCACCCGGCCTCCCGCATGCCCACTATACGCCCTCGCTCAAAGTCCGTCAACTGCACATACGGTTCACGTCCACGCTGTCGCGGCATGCTACCAGTGTTAAAGACTGCGATGGAGCTCCGTATGCCACGGCAAACTGGCTGACACTGACGGCGGCGGTGCACAAATGCTGCGCAGCTAGCGCCATTCGACGGCCAACACCGCGGTTCCTGGTGTGTCCGCTGTGCCGTGCGTGTGATCATTGCTTGTACAGCCCTCTCGCAGTGTCCGGAGCAAGTATGGTGGGTCTGACACACCAGTGTCAATGTGTTCTTTTTTCCATTTCCAGGAGTGTATAATGAATGAAGCAGAACCATCTATCCGCCCGATAAAATAAAAAAGTTTCAGATGAAACTTTGTTCAGTATTAAGACTAGAAAATTTTACGTCACAAATAAGAGAAGCTGTGTACATGAATCACCTACAAATGGAGCAGACATTTTATTGACGATAGAAGCAATAAGTCCGCACTAGTCTCAGTTTCGTTCATAAAGCTTCAGTCGATATTTCTCTGTACCGCACTTATTTCAGGCATTCCTTCTAATCCTTACTAGCGTCTTGTTTTTGAGATAGGCGTTTGCTGTGCTGACGTTAACTGTTTATGATTTACGTACTGTGATCCTCTGAACGTCATTCTTGTTTTTGGCTGTGAATAGCCTGCAACGTATTTCTGATATTTTATTTCAATAAAATTTGTGTCCACATTTGCTCCCACAGAGCAGTGATAGAACTTGGAGTTAAGGCATACCCTGTCGATTCCCGTCGCTATGACCTTTTCCTAGTACTCGGAGTAACAGCCGTTTCCAGTGCACAAAACAGAAAATAATTCCTGCTGGAATGGACCACGCAGTTCACCCAAGAAACACAATTGTCTTCGAATCCCAGAATATTTTCAATTGGTCGTGCTCCTTCGGCCATTTTCGGACTCTTCTGAGCATGTGATAAGGCTCGTTCGCTTGCTGAAACATACTACTTTCGGCGGAAAACTAATTTTTAATCAAACCAGTACAAGTGGATTACTACTCTTGCAGAAAATATTCCCCAAACGGTAAAAGACCTCCCTTATACAGACATCTGGCAGCAAAATCTAAAGAATGTTTCTTCCCCGAAGTTTCCTAATAGACACACTGCCTCCTTTGAAGCATAAAATTGGATTCGCTGGAGACGAATCCGCCCTTAATGATCTCAAAGCGAAGAGACCAGTGCTAACATTTGCTCTTCCGAGTAGTATTTGTGTTTCAAACTCTTATTGGTGAATGCTTCTAAATTGATTATTGCTCAGTTCTGGTTGGTCATTATAGGCTCATTAGTCGTAAATTCCAGGAATCCAACCCATATTAAGTCTTTAATGTGGCAAGCATAAATTTGTCTTCATTATCGAATGACAGAAGTAATGTTAGATGAAAAAAATGTGCTGAGCCTACACCTGCGACCAATAAGGTGCGACGAACGTATCTCCACGAAGCTAGAAAAATACAGAAAGCTCCTTTCTTTAGACGCAAAACAGAGACTAGTACAGACATATTGGTTTAAAATTGTTTAATATAGCGTTGTTATCCTACAAGGACTTTGTGAGAGGAGCTTGCGATGGTTTGAGATGGTAATAAGCGCCTGCGTGTGATGTTTGGCTGCAGTGTTCGTCATTGATCATAATTCACCGTCTTTTACACAGCTAGTCGGGTTAAGTGCGAAGTTTCACATAGATCGAGATAAAAATGTCTTCCAAATCTCATCGATATTGACACTTCTATCTACAGAGTACCCATTCCCATCTGAACCAAACCCTTCCTGAACCACTGCATCACAAACCCTTCTTCTAAACTCTTTTTCGAAGCTGGAAGTCGTCTCTCACAATACGATAGAACTGATTCACTTCTCTAGATATAAAATATAGTTAATTAACTGCCTCTGGAGGACTGTAACGTCTCGTGTAAAGAGACGACGTCTGTAAGAGCGCACTATGCTTACTGCTTTTTTCAGCTGAACGTTTAAAATCCACCAGAAAGACAAGAACTGTATTTTTTGTTTTAATTTTTCTACCATCTTTCACTTTGACAGTATTAGGTCTAACCAAAAAGCATACCACATGGCATGAAATATCCAACCTGTGACTCTGTGCGCCATACAGTATGCTCGTTGCTTGTAGTTACGTTTGATCTGAGTGGAACATCTTAAGGTAGTTTTAAAAATTAATCAAAATTAGTAATCGTTAAAAATTTTTCTTGTGATTCTGGTGGTTACTAAACGTTTTGTTGAAACTGCATCTTCCCTTATTGATTTTTAAAGCACTCCTTTTCCTCCTGGCGTTTCCCATAATACAATTACCTTTAGCTGAAGCAGTATTCCTTCATTTCTGTTTACTAGGATTTACTGTTGCCTAACAGTCTCACTTTATTACTCTTAGTTATGCTTACAATACCATATCATGTGTAATTATTAGAATTGCTTTTGTCTCAAATACACCCAAAATTGATTTAAACTATGTTTTTACTACTTTCATTACCGTTGTCATTATTATTTATGATATTAAAGCCATTATCATTAATTAATTATACTATAAAACAAAACTGTATAGTGTAAGAGAGGCTCTCAATAAATAAAAATTATTCTTTAAGAATGTCATATTTCGCGACCTTTTTCCTATGTGGTGTTTTAGTACTTTCGAGTGATCTGTAGCTACGTTTAATAACAGTAACAAGAAATAAAATCTAATGACCACCCCGAAACAGTCACCTGTACTAGTAGCCAATCTGCTATTGTAATCAGACACCTTTAGGACGTGTTCATCTCTTAGCGTTCAAACGATAGGCGATTTCTAAGAGGTCATAAAATCCGTGAAGTCTGTCGTTCACTCCATATGAGTGCCCTCCGCTCGAATCTGTAAGTCTGCAGTCAGTCTCAGAACAATACTGCAAATTGCTAGAAAGTTGGAGCTTGAATGAGAATTCATGCGCATTCTGCAAATTGGAAAAGTTTGGAAATTTGTGGTAAGGTTTTATGGGACCAAACTGCTGAGGTCATCGGCCCCTAAGACGCCTCAGATCGCGCGGCTACTGCAATTTGTTCATACATCTATCAACATAGCGCTTCTTTCTGGTAGGGTGAAACATGTCATGCATTGTACCTGTTGCTGATCACTTACGCAACGAACGAAAGAATGGTTGAAGGTAGAGAAGATGCCACAGTTTTCGAGAGCAGCTGCTGTGACATAAGCAGGTGATGCAACGTCGGCCCTGGATAGCCCTTTGGTGTGACGTAACAAACAAGTGATGAGCACAGTGGGCCACGAATGCCGTAGGGAAACGTGCGGCCATGGCCTTGTTTACTGGAAGGCTGATTAGTAGAACGGAAGCGACGATCGTTACTGTTGTCTGCTGATGTAATCTACTGAGTGTTCTGTCTTACAGTACTGTCAAAAGAAACTAAGGGTTGGCGGTTTTTAGATCTGTTAAGGAATTTCAGTTTCAGCATCTTTAAAGTTAATGCAAGAGCCAGTTATAAAGTTCAGAAATATCACCTGGTAAAGACCAAACTATGCCCATGAAACCTGGTAGTGTTGTTGGACCTTCTCTACATATTATCCCGTGAATCTGGCTCATTTTTCACAAAGATGAATCACTTGGCGCAGACCTTGATTGTATGAGTAGAAGTCTACATTTTGGTTGTTTAGGAAACGTATCACCTCAAAAATCATCACGCCGTGATGTGAGGAAAGGGAAATAACTGGTTGTCATGTCAGAATACTACGAAGGGAGGAAGGGGGAGGGATATGAAGCTAAATTTGATAGTCCAGAGGAGCAGCATGTATGACTGAGTCTTACACGGAATGAACCGAGGCGTTATCGTGGAGGAGAAACAGCCGCTTGGACAGTTTCCCACGACGCATCGTCTTGATTGCCTCCGGTAGACCTCTTTACGAGATGTTCATAGTGTCCTGCCGTGTCAGTTCAGCCAAGAGAAGCATAATCTCTTAGCATCATACCTTTGCAGCCCCAAAAGCCATTCAGCATCACCTTGTCCGATGTGGTTGGGTTCTCTTCGGCGATGTTGTTGTGGTCTTCAGTCCTGAGACTGGTTTGATGCAGCTCTCCATGCTACTCTATCCTGTGCAAGCTTCTTCATCTCCCAGTACCTACTGCAGCCTACATCCTTCTGAATCTGCTTAGTGTATTCATCTCTTGGTCTCCCTCTATGATTTTTACCCTCCACGCTGCCCTCCAATACTAAATTGGTAATCCCTCGATGTCTCAGAACATGTCCTACCAACCGATCCCTTCTTCTAGTCAAGTTTTGCCACAAGCTCCTCTTCTCCCCAATTCTATTCAATACCTCCTCATTAGTTATGTGATCAACTCATCTAATCTTCAGCATTATTCTGTAGCACCACATTTCGAAAGCTTCTATTCTCTTCTTGTCTAAACTATTTATCGTCCACGTTTCACTTCCATATATGGCTACATTCCATACAAATACTTTCAGAAGTGACTTCCTGACATTTAAATCTATACTCGATGCTAACAAATTTTTCTTCTTCAGAAACGCTTTCCTTGCCATTGCCAGTCTACATTTTATATCCTCTCTACTTCGACCATTATCAGTTATTTTGCTCCCCAAATAGCAAAACTCCTTTACTACTTTAAGTGTCTCATTTCCTAATCTAATTCCCTCAGCGTCACTCGATTTAATTCGACTACATTCCATTATCCTTGTTTTGCTTTTGTTGATGTTCATCTTATACCCTCCTTTCAAGACACTGTCCATTCCGTTCAACTGCTCTTCCAAGTCCTTTGCTGTCTCTGACAGAATTACAATGTCATCGGCGAACCTCAACATTTTTGTTTCTTCTCCATGGATTTTAATACCTACTCCGAACTTTTCTTTTGTTTCCTTTATATATTGCTCAGTATACAGATTGAATAACATCGGGGATAGGCTACAACCCTGTCTCACTCCCTTCCCAACCACTGCTTCCCTTTCATACCCCTCGACTCTTATAACTGCCATCTGGTTTCTGTACAAATTGTAAATAGCCTTTCGCTCTCTGTATTTTACCCCTGCCACCTTTAGAATTTGAAAGAGAGTATTCCAATCAACATTGTCAAAAGCTTTCTCTAAGTCTACAAATGCTTCGGCGATGGTGAATCCAAATATTTCCACTTCTGGCTTTGACCATTTGTCTAGGGGGCACTCATTCATAGTAATTAAGTGGCCAAAGAAGTCATCCGTTTGACGGGACAAAGCTCCGACATTTTCACTGCTGCCTCAGTGAGATCATGAGAGTAGTCACAGAACGCAGCGGTCATCGACAATCCTCATATTCAAAAGTGATCCATAATTAATTTACACTTTTTCCACTATCGTATCTATTGCGACAAGCCAGTCTTCGACCAACAATGGCCCCATTTCTCTTGCATTCAGCGTTGTTCGTGGAGAGATAGTCTGTCCCTTCGTCCTTCGTTGTTCAGACTTGTTTGACCACTCTGGATAAGTTTTTGCCATTTAAACTGTGTGTCATAGTGTAGTACACTGTTGCCATCACTTCCGCCACCTAAGCAGGGAGTATTGCAGTGTTGTTTCCCATCTATCGCAGAAAACAAATTACCGCAAGGTAATCCACTTCATCAACGGAGTGCGCAATTTTGATTTGGCTCCTGTAATTGCCTGCTAAGCACTGTGATCGTGGGGATATGAATATGTGACAGGACTGTAGATACGTAAACGTTAACAATAAAAAATTAATTGCGTAACTTTATTTTTAGAGGTGATAATTAAAATTTTATGAATACCTCTCGTAAAAGTACTGAACATTTAAAAAAGATAAAGTTTCCCTTCAAATAAAGCCTTAAATGTAACTATCAAATATACAGTTAAAAGAAAAATAGCTTCCTAAAATATTACTTGTATTTTGAATGGATGAAAACCATATTCATTTCTAGTATGGGCTGCTTCCGAACAATTTATAGTAAAATATAATAATTACTGCGTGATTTTAAATTACAGTTCTCTTTAGTTCGGCCTGACATGGATATGCAGCGGGGTCTGATTCTGTGCAAAGTATTACGAGAACTTGTTGCTTGTCTGCTGTCCACGCAAAATACTTTGTCATCTGGATTTTGGTAAGGTCAACAAGACTCCGAGTCGAAGATGCTCAGCTTCCTATAACGATAGGTTATGAAATCTTCCTAGTAACACCAGTTTTTTTCCTCCTGCATTGGTCAGTTATTCGGTTAGCTGGGTAAAACATAAGGTCTCATAATTAAATAATAAGTTCATTATCATCATTATCACCATCATCACCAACAAAAACAATGACAATTTAACACCCACAGCTAGATAAACGCATTCTTCGAACTTGTCAAATATTACAACGTTCAACTACAAGTTTTAGCTTTCTCCTGGATGTTCTCCAATGTCGTCCAGCGAAGAACTTCCTTCGTCCTTCTACAGGCCTTTGGTCCTCTACAGTTATTTCACCAGGATATAAGTCTCCCCCCCCCCCCATCTTCAATTCATATACTTAACATCCGCAATTTTTGGTCTTACATAAATTGTATCTTCCTAGTACAATGATATGAAATTGTATACTTATCACAGAAATGATGAAGCTGAACATTTTATTCTGAAATAGCTATAGAACAGCCTGTAACACTCAAAATTACATCTTACACTGTCATAAATGTTTTGAAACACTCGTTTTCGTTTATAATTATTTTTGTTAGTAATACTGTGTATTTGTTATTCCATGTATGTATGGTGGAGTAAATGAGGAACGTACGTGAAAAACTGATCCTAAAACTGTAAATATTTGGTATGTATGTGTTTTTATGATTCGCTGCCAAGAGCTGCTGATAAAAATTTCTTCATTGTACAATCAGTTTCTAACCACAGACCATCATCAGGTGTCATAAAATATTTACAACAAGTAATGTAACATCCTGGATTTATGACAGTTGTCAAATCCATACATATTATAAAAATGGACGCAGCTCTGTGTGTGTGTGTGTGTGTGTGTGTGTGTGTGTGTGTGTGTGTGTGTGTGTTCCACATCTCCTCCTAAACCACTGGACCGATTTCAACCACACTTGTATCCCTTACCGTCTGGCAACAATTACTTTCTGGGTAAGAACCATCTATCTATAATAGTTCAGGAGATATGACGCCATAAACAATGAAATGCGTGGAAAACTGCCGCATTGTGCATCACACGTTTTGCACGCAGTATCCACACATGCCGCTGAATGTACCTACACAAATATATCGTTGTACGACACACATTTCAAGAGATAATGACGTCGTAAGCACTGACATGGGTATAAAAAATGTCGCATCATACATGAAGTTTTAATACGAGGCGCTGAGAACTATAAGTGCCTAAGGCACAACGTTATCTAATTTGAGACTGGAGATGTTTGCATGATCCTGACATCTGCTGACCTTATGCTGAATCATCTACAAATATATCTGTTGTCCCACACTGTATACTGTATAGAAACATTCATGAAAAACTGTTTCACCAATTTCTCACAGATTCATTTTCATATGACCCCAAGGCACAAAGCATAATATTTTTGCTCTGCATTGTTCGTTATATCCAGGGCTGGCAACATAATTTCATGTCTACGTTATGTACGTAGCAGTAGTACTTCGTAATCAGAGGCATATCGGCGGTTTTATCTGAGTCTCAAGCCTCAGAATTTGCTTTATGAAAACGACGATAAAAGAGGACTATGAAGTGATGGAGTAGGTCATAATTGTGTGTGTGTGTGTGTGTGTGTGTGTGTGTGTGGTGCATTCAATATCTGTTCTGAATCTTATGATTTTACTTTCACATTAATTATAAGCTTTACAATTGTCATCAAAAGACACTATTGTATGTATGGAAATTTTATAAATCAGCATTAATAACGAATATAGTCTAAATTTTAATTAATATTTCATTATATAAAGTGAGTACATTATTTTCTCACAGGAAATATAGGATGTTGAGACTTGGTTACAAAACAAGTCAGACCTATGATACTGCTAGTTTACTCACAAATTTGATTTTCACAAAAATCTTTTCTCAACACTTTGTGTCTTATTCTTTACTACTAGGACATTTCTACAGTGGAGTCAACTTAAGCAAATCCCTGACACCTGTCAGCGCTTTTGACAATATTCAGGTGAGAAGCGCAAACGGCTGTAGGCGGAAAAAATCGCCATCTAAAGAACTATAAAGAGATCTCGCCAGAGGGTCGCTTACAAAATGGTGTTGCAGACACGCGAAGCAGCTGCGCCGAGCACACAGAAACTGTCCGGGACATTACACTACAAACACAGTTCATTTTTTTTATTTTCGTATCTAATAGAAAACTGGAAAAGTTAATACCCTGAGCAATGCGAAGTGTGTCAGCTGGAAGTAATATAAATAATATTTTCAATAATGAAAATTTACCGAAACTGAATGTATGATTCGGAAACTTTGTCAGCAGCTCTAGAAGGTGAATCATGGAGTTTTTCAAGTATTTGCGAGCTGTGCGGCACCATCTTCTTTAAATATATTTGTGTAAATAGCGTTATGTAATCAGATACTGCATCACGTATACTGTATGAATTGCTGTTTGTAACACATCCGGTATCTACGTATATCCAGGAAATAATACATTTTTCTTTAGCCCTTTGGTCATATAAAGTTGGTGCAATTTTAAAATTTTTCCGATTTTTTTTAGAAACCATAGTTTGGAAGAAAAAGAAAATGAAATGAAGGCTCAAAACTGGTTGAGCAGGGAAAGTGCGTAAATATGCGAAACCAGCAACAACGCTCATCAGCTGTAGTTTATCCCAAACAAGCAGGAAAAAAAGCGGCCCCACTCTATGAGGAAACGGTTACTAGGTGAAATAATTCTGCGGGAGTCGGGATCGAGCTTTGATAGTGGGAGGAAGTGTCTTCTGTTGCTCTAAAAGTTTTAGGAAAGTGCTCAGTCACGTTTTTATGTGAAGAGCAGTGTAACTGAAGAAAGTATATGCTGGTACCATCACGAATATCCGATATGGATGAATGTATTGACAGTTTTTGGTACTCTAAGTGAAAAGTGCTTTTCTTTCTGTAAGTCATAATACTGCGTGGCGTATTCGAAATATCAGCTCGCCGTATAGTGAGGAACTGCGTAATATTTTGGCAAACAATTCTTGTTAGTGAATGCCTTGTGGGTAATTTTGACTGTAAACTGTAATACCCACGGCTGACCAATCAGAATGACATTGTTAACGCTTTCGTCGAACACTATCAACGTACTTACAGGAAAAAAATGCTGATGCTGAGGCAGACGACTCCATCTTGCATCGTCACGTGCACCCTCACCCACATAGTCAGATACTTTAACAATGGCAATGCAATCGACAAGAGTGCAGTCAACAGATCGCCCTATATCGACAGCTTGCCAATTTATTTTTATTGAACCTTTCAGGGGCTCACAGCAGCGTTGTGTTTGGATATGTTCCAACAACTGATGACATCTGAACAAGCAGTCCTTCCTACCTTTGATGAAGGCATCATCATATACGAGCCTGTGGTACGAAGTATAGACCGCTCACGTTAGTCAACGCAGGTTACAAGATCTTCTCCAGTTTGCTGCCGATGCATCTCGATACTCCCTCACGACCTCTCCCCAGAGCAAATGATGCCTGGTAGGCAGGTTAAAATACAGACTGACACAGGAGAATTCCCTGACGTATTTGCGATGGCAGAGGCTTGCAGACTCTGTGCAATGGTCGTCGCTATAGATAAAAGTCGCCTTCGATGAAGTGTGGCACAATTTCCTGTTTTTGGTGGCAGCCCAAAGGGAATCCCACCTTTCTTCAACGTCCTCTGGAGCCTTTCAGTGGTGCCAGTTCTCAGTCCAAGTCAGTGGACGTTTGGCTGGGCCCGTTTCTCTCCGCGATTGAATTCTCTACCCTCCTACATGCTATTGCCCTAGAACCTCTCATTGAGGGCCTGACGACCAAGATCTCCAGACTTACCCTTTGAAACCATACCTTTCACAACTTGGCATATGTTGATGACCTTCTCGTCCACTCCAGCTCTGAGATTCACCCAGGCCTTGAATTCGATATGATAGAAGCTGAAGAAATGAATTAAAATTTGTGCAATGGCTGGGACTTGAACCCAGGTCTCCGCTTACTAGGCAGAGTTGCTAAACCTTACACCACCATAGCAGTACATCTAATACAGCAGCGTGGATTACCCAAAGCCAATGCTCTCCCCAACATATGCCTTCAGCCTATTTTGAAGTTCGTGTTAGGGAGGGCACTGGCTTAGGGTAGTCTGTGTAGCTATAGTATCCACACTGCTATGGTGCTGTAATAGTTAGTACATTCATTTAGCAAGCAGGAGACACACGCTCAAGTCCCGGCCACAGCATAAATTTTAATTCATTTCTTCAGCTTCTACCATTATCAAACAAAGTTGATACTCATATATCTCAAGAGAACTGTAATTCCATCACATGAACAGGCCTTGAATTGATTTCATGTTACGGGACTGCTGCTGGCAGTGCCAAGAATGTCGTCAAATCTTCCGCGATGTACATCATTCGAGGCCTCCAGGAGGGTGAGGTGGCGCCCCTGCCGCTAGTGTGGACATGCCGGTACATGGGCATTACCTTTACCCCCACCGTCACTCGCACACCTGTGAAGAATTTCAGTAGCATGTTTCACGTCATCTGAAACGATATCCGCCAGAACCTCCTGCGTCCCCAGGGCACACTTCAAAGAGTTGAGTTCCTTAATCGTTATGGGGCATCAAAATTGGTCCCTGTCGCGCAAGTACCCTCTCTGCCGACAGTGATTGGGTAAAACCTCCAGGCGGCCCTTGGCTATTATCTTACGGCTGGTTCCATGTTTAAGGTCCATTATGAGGCACTTACCCTGAGCCTCCACCCCTCCCCAGGATGGTGGCCTTGGATTCGCCAACGTCCGTATGCAAGCTGCAGCCTTGTATATGAGTACTATGAGAAGACCATGGACCATGGACCTTGAGTTCCTCCCTGCGTCTACCTTACCACCAGTGTCTGTCAGCTACATCGCTCCCCATTTGTCTAACTTTTAGGCCGTTTTTGTCGACTACAATTACACACATACCGGACTCCCAGATACACATCCGCCCAGGACCGAGGATTTTTACAACTTACTATTGCGCTGTTCCCCATAACATGCGGGAGACCAAATATCTCTCCATCTGTTGGCCCGTAGTGTGGAATACCATCCACCAGCCCTTCCTCCCTATCGCTGTGGTGTCACATAGTCAACAGCGATTGTCCAACAGTGGTTTGTCGGATCTCGGTCATTGCCTATGCTGCCAGCAACTCAACACTAATGACCGCCGTCTGATTTGCACCTCTTCACACGACATCTGGCGATTCGTGCAGCAAATGCCTGCCTGCTACATTCAAGTGCCACCAGATGCGATCGAACCACGAATGTTTTAAACCCGGAAGACACATATTTCCCGTCACCAAAATTTCATGCTATTACGTGGGTCAAAGGGTGGGTGGTCAGTTACCTATTCCGTGAGGGCCCAAAATCCCGCCTCAACTTCAGGACCTCTTTACAAACAGCCCATCCAGCACTCGAACACACGCCACATTACCGACTTTTATTTGCCAACTATCTTCGAGACGCCTTTGTTAGATGACCACTTCGCTAGCGAGTGGCGGGAGCTGAGGCCGCCTACACCGTCCAGCAGTGTCTGAGTTGCAACGTCCTTTAATCGATTCTACTTCTGACATCCGCGGATGGGAAAGCGTGCCATAAATGCGCCGACCTTTCTTTTTTCTTCTCTTTTTTACCTATTCTTTTGATATTTTCTTTGTAGGTGGCGTCTGTTTCACACAATAATACCAAAAATTACAAAAAATTGGAATTAATTGATTAAAAAAGGCGTTCCAAGTTCCAATTCTGTTGATTCCCGTGCCTTCCACTTTCCTGTGCTCCACAGCCTCGGTGGCGGGGAGGGGAAACACTGTGGCCAGACCTCGATAGTCGACCTCTGCCCGCTCTGCCCCATCTGTCGCTTCATCCTCACCTCTTTTCCCTCCCTCCTACCCCTCCCCCACGCACGCACGCACGCACGCACACACACACACACACACACACACACAAAGAGTGTTGGAGCACTTGCCGGCGAAAAAAGGCAAATGTCCCGAGTCTGAGTCTCGGTTCGGAGCATAATTTTAATCTGCCACAAAGTTTTCATATCTGTGAACGCTCCGCTACAAAATGACAGACCGAGCGAGGTGGCGCAGTGGTTAGCACACTGGACTCGCATTCGGGAGGACGACGGTTCAATCCCGTCTCCGGCCATCCTGATTTAGGTTTTCCGTGATTTCCCTAAATCGTTTCAGGCAAATGCCGGGATGGTTCCTTTGAAAGGGCACGGCCGATTTCCTTCCCAATCCTTCCCTAATCCGAGCTTGCGCTCCGTCTCTAATGACCTCGTTGTCGACGGGACGTTAAACACTAACCACCACCACCACCACAAAATGACAAGTTCATTCTGTTTTATATCCGATAAAGCGTGAGTACTATAGGCTAGGAATTATTATATGCACTTCAGGGTATGGTCCATTTACATATTTTGTGACTAGCCTGTTGTTACTTCTCAAACGAAAATGTTTAAGATTTTTTTGACTCATTGTCCATCCATGACCACTATTTCAGTTAATATTTGTGTTACTGTTTTAAGACACTCTTGAAGATCTCATCACTATAGATCTATGGAATAAAGGTATATCTAATTTAATCTAAGTCACTGGGTCGACGTGGACACTGGCTGTTAATGTTAGCCTACAATATGAATGAATGGAATAAACATTAACATTTGTTACAAGAACTGTGCGTTGGAAACGTGACTTATGGTTTAGTACGAAGTTTGTGACCATATATGTGATTTATGAACAGACACAAAAACTTCTGTCAGGTCTTCAACAGCTTTTCTAGATTAAGCTAAAATTGTTCGCCGTCCTAGGCCAGGGATGGACTTGCGGAACTAAATAGGGGTGAAGACCTGTCTTCTTTTACTTTATTTTATTTTACTTTCTTACTAATGTTCTCGCACTGCTTGTCCTTATTTCGGTGGGAAAGCTGCATTCACATCGCACATGTAACATTCATAGTCTCTACGACCAAAAGTTGTAATATTACGTACTGTTTATTAGTTTATTAGCAGTTACAAAATTTCATGTATTTTTTGTCTACAGCTAGCTGCAAGGTATCATGGAAGCCCTTAACTAAGTTTGTTAGGTTTTATTAAACACTTGTGTTCCATTTTTTCCATGCCGAGAAGAAGAGCGTTCTGTTTGAGATCCGGCCCATTATACAGTTGGGTTTCTTCTCAGCCGATTACCATACAAGCTGGTAGTAGGACAGAGAGGATTCCCCATTGGGATGTGTTTACCAGTTCAGACATTTATGTGGTAACCAAGGGAAACCTCTCTAAAATCTTGGTAAGAACTGGCAGATTAGGACTATTTTAATTTTTTTGGGGATAATGACAGAAATAAAACTGTTGTATAATTATTTTCTAAATGCGTGTTGCGTACGTACGTCTGTATTACTGTGCTTAGCGACTTGCCATGCTTCCGCTACGACTCATAGTATCTGGATTCCACAAATATATTTCTTGTTGGTAAATTTCCGAAAATTCAAGAACTTGCTTGTTTCTCCACTGTTCCCGAGACGTTGTAGTTTCAAAAACCCAACCTGGGAGTGAAAACGGCAAACAAACAAATGCAACACCCAAAAAAATCTTGTCATTTGTCCAGTTGATTCTGGATGCAAATTATCTTCTCAACAAACATTTTTGTTTTTGTTATATAAGAGGAAAAAGCCTTTAACTATGGTTTCTTCGTTCTATACACACGTGACTGTTTGCTTTGTTCACTTTCGTATCAGTGTTTCTCTATGCACAAAGTCGAATGTAAGACTGGGTTCACACACTGCGACCAACGCTGGCGCTAACAGTGTTAGTCAAATGCGTGGGTCGGTCAAATAGCATTGGAAACAACACTACCTCCAGTGTTGGTACGACAATGTGTTGACTTTGGGGTCAACAGTTTGTGTCTTGTTTGTTGTTTCGAAATCTGAGTTTGTTTATTTGCCGCTCTTACTTCCAGGTTGGACTGCTGAAACCACAACGTCTCAGGAAAAGTGGATAAACATGTAAGTTCTCGAGTTTTCGCAACTTTGCTAACAAGAAATGCATTTGTAGAATCGAGGTACGAGAAACCACAAAAATTGCAATGCTGCTGCGGATGCGTGTCAACAAAGCCAGCAAAAATTCAGTATGCTTTGTACTATAACAGGATTTTAAAAGATTCTTCAATGTCAACTTATCGCCTTTACCAGTTGCGGATCAAAGATACATTTATTTCAGGGTATCATCTGATAAAGTATATCGAAGTACACTATGTGATCAATAGTATTCGGACACCTGGCTGAAAATGATTTACAAGTTTGTGGCGCCCTCCATCGGCCACGCTGGAACTGAGTATAGTGTTGGCCCACCCTTATCCTTGATGACAGCTTCCACTCTCGCAGGCATACGTGCAATCATCAACTGGAAAGTTTCTTGGAAAATGGCAGCCCATTCTTCATGGAGTGCTGCACTGAGGAGAGGTCTCGGTGTCGGTCGGTGAGGCCTGGCACGAAGTCGGCGTTCGAAAATATCCCAAAGGTGTTCTATGGGATTCAGGTCAGGATTCTGTGCAGGCCAGTACATTACAGGGATGTTATTGCTGTGTAACCTCTCCACCACAGGCCGTGCATTATGAACAGGTGCTCGATCGTGTTGAAAGATGCAATCGCCGTCCCCCAATTGCTCTTCAACAGTGGGAAGCAAGAAGGTGCTTAAAACATCAATGTAGGCCTGTGCTGTGGTAATGCCACGCAAAACAACATGGGGTGCAAGGCCTCTCCATGAAAAACACGACCACACCATAACATCACCGCCCCCGAATTTTACTGTTGGCACTGCACACGGCCGGCCGGAGTGGCCGTGCGGTTCTAGGCGTTACAGTCTGGAGCCGAGCGACCGCTACGGTCGCAGGTTCGAATCCTGCCTCGAGCATGGATGTGTGTGATGTCCTTAGGTTAGTTAGGTTTAAGTAGTTCTAAGTTCTAGGCGACTGATGACCTCAGAAGTTAAGTCTCATAGTGCTAAGAGCCATTTGAACCACTGCACACATTGGTAGATGACGTTCACCGGGAATTCGCCATACCCACACGCTGCCACCCCTCCCCCCCCCTCCCACTGCCACACCCCCCTCCTGGATTTTATGTGCATACACACCAAAATAATAATTGAGGCTTTTAGGCCACATATTGGCTTGACATGAACAAACTTTCTAAGAAGAATAAATGATTTTGGAGCAGTATTTGAAGGAATATTCGGGTGGAACTAATATTTAACACACAATCGCCGATTTTCAGTCGTGTTTGATTGCAACACCCGATTTGTTATTGTGGGAACATTATCATTTATTAAACAGGAAAGAGAAAGTAATCAATGTTATGGCCTCCCAGAAATAATGTATAGTAATTAATCACTCCGCCGCACGGGATTAGCCGAGCGGTTGTAATGTAATGTAATAACAGTGTTTGTTGATGATTTGCTTATTGCATCGAAAACTTGGGAGGAGCATATTACCTTACTGAACCGAGTGTTGGACGTGTTCAAAACCATGGGAATAACTGCTAACCTACAGAAATCCCATTTTGCAGTAAACAGAATCAAGTTCCTGGGGCATATAATTGACGCAAAGGGAATTTCACCAACCAAGGAGAAGCTAATTGCGATTATTAAGTTTCCAACACCCAGGAACAGGAGGCAATTAAAAGGGTTTATGGGCCTTGCCTCATTTTTTAGAAGATTCATAACAAATCAGGCCATGAACGCAGCAGCTCTAAATAGTCTGCTGAAGAAGGATGTGCCCTGGCTCTGGACATCAGAGTGTCAAGAAGCATTCGAAGAGATAAAGAAGCAATTAGTAAATGCACCGCTTTTGTACCATCCGGACATGCAAGAAGAATTTTACTTGTCAACAGATTCGTCGAATGTGGGTATTGGAGCGTGTCTTTTCCAAGTAGGGAAGATAAATGGACAACTCACCTTCTGTCCTATGGCGTTTGCTAGTCGTGTTTTGTCCAACTGTGAACGAACTTACACGACGACAGAATTAGAGGCTCTTGCGGTCGTCTGGGGATTTAAAAAATTTCATTATTATCTATATGGGTCAAAGACTATCGTATATTGCGATCATCAATCATTAACGTTTTTACAAACGTGTAAACTGTTACACCCCAGACTGGCTAGATGGACTCTCGCTCTGCAACAATACCAATTTAAGACCGTGCATGTCTCAGAACAACAAAACATTATTGCTGACGCTCTATCAAGGTCACCACAGGGTTTGACCAAAGAGATTGAAGTAAAACTCAGAATTCCCTGTATTGCTGCTGCAGGAAAATCGATTTAAGACGTACTACTTCAATTTGTGTGCGCATATGGCACAGTTACAGAAAAGAGATGCTCAATGGGGAAGTGTCATTCAAAGGTTACAACAGCAACCTTCGGATCAGATGGCAAATTATTACAAGCTGGTAAATGGCGTATTATTTTTCCGCTGTGGAAGGCCAAACAAAGTCCGTTGGTGTGTTTGTATACCTGAGGCGCAAATAGAGAAACTCGTATGGTTCACTCATTTAACCTGGGGACATTTCGGTGCGACAAAATGTGCAGGCAAGGTAAGTGTGTACTGTTATTTTCCCAACATAAAGCGCAGAGTGCATGAGGTCTTGAAGAAATGCATAATCTGTCAAAAAACAAAGCCGGATTCAAAAGGGAGTAAGCACCCATTATGCTCTATATTAGTCCAAGAACCAAAAGAATTAATTTCGTGCGATCTGTGTGGACCGTTACCTACTTCAAGAGGTGGTGTTAGATATGTGTTGGCATTTCTCGATGTGTGTACGAAATACGTAAAGCTATACCCGATAAAGGCGGCTACAGCCAAAGTAATTGTATTAAGATTGACAAGGGATAACCTTCCACATGTTGGTATACTTAAGGTGATCATAACAGACAATGCTAAGATATTCACGGGACTCCGATGGAAACAGGCTTTGTCTCAAGTCGGTGTGAAACACGTACTAACATCATTTTACCACCCACAAGGCAATTTGGTTGAGAGAATTTTTAGAGAGTTCAATCGATTTATGAGGACCTATTGCCATAATAAGCAGACTGCGTGGGCAAATTATGTGGAAGAATTTGAGCAGATATACAACATGCCCCACTCCTCCACTGGATATACACCTCATGAATTGATGTTCGAGGCAAAAGAAGAAAACTTCTGGACTGAACATATGCCCAAAACTCAGGAAACTGAGATGCCTTGGGAAGAAAAAATAAGACAAGCCATCATAAATATGACGCAAAAGGGTGATCAGAGAAAACAACAATATGACAAATTAATCAAGAGGGTACAGGCGTACCATGCCGGAGAGAAGGTACTAGTCAAAAGACATACTAAATCATCCTTAATAAAGAAGAGTATAAAGAAATGGGAGTTATTATATACTGGCCCATACATCATTCTACTAATTCCGAACCCTAGGGCTTATCTGTTAGCATACCCGGGATCTAACAAAATTAAAGGGTTATTTTCCCATAACGACTTGAAAAAAATTTAATGAAGATTAGAAGATAGGGAGGAATGATGTTGCGAGTGACAGAGATGAACGCTCGTAAAAACATAACAATAAACTGTGTGTGTTTAGTGTTGGAAAACTTTAAACTGAAATAATTAATCAGTGACACAGATTGTAGAAATAGTGACTAACTATTACTATCGAGTGCTGCAAAGAAGATAGTGGAGATAGGCTTCACCTGTGTTTGGGTAAACATGGAACTTTAGCATTGCTAATGTCATCAAGATTTATAAAGGATCTGAATGACCTTCAAGAAGAAAGAAATGTTTCCCGAAAATGACGCTGCATAATCAAAAGAGGTTCCCAGTGAATGTTAATATATAATTTCAAGTGCACGCTTAGATGTGTAAACGTGTGAAGTGATGCGTTTAGGCAGTGAATCATGAGTGACGGTTAACGCCGCAAAGATAATTTCCCGCGCAAAACAATTGACGTCGGCGCGAGAGTTAGAATCGATATAGACGACACAGATATGCTTTGTAAGAGACTCGCATCAAACGCGAGGGGAAACTGATTGATGTTGAACTTCAAAAAAGTGTCATAATTAGACGTTAAGTGTTCTTGATTTATTGCTAAATGTTAAAAGAAAATAATATTCATAGAATTAGTAGTTATTTAATGGGGCTTGTTCACTTTGGAATTTTGTTTGAAAATCCATTTCCATATATGTGCATGTATGAATGCCGGATGAATCAGAGAATAAATGGAAGAAGTGAATCCACATTCCTCAATACTAATAACTTTTACATTACAGCAATCAAGCGGAGAAATATATGTATTTAGGATAAAAATTTTATGAATATAGATAAATTATATGACTTTTCAAGGAAATGATGGATTATGTCTTTGTATAAAATGAACCACACTTTCCATTATTCGATGATTTGAATCCAAAATCTATTGCAAGTTGCATGAATGCTTTAAATTACGAAGAATAAATCATTGACAGAAAATGTGTCAGAATTTTTGGACTTATAAGCACAAGTGGTGATGCAAAGTCCAAAAGAAAATTCAAACTAGAGTAAATATGATGATGTTTTCGGCAACAGCATTAGTCAATGGCTAAATGGAAACCTTACGTCAATGGCTAAATTCCTTGCAGTACATCGTAAGAAAAAGGATGCATGAAGCCATAGGGATTTTGTTTTCAAAAAGGAGAATCTTGGACGGTGCAACCTAACCAGTTCTTTTACAGGAAGAGTTTCCCTTTCGGCCATTGCTAATTCTTTTGGAATGAATGTTGCATGTGAAATCTGGTATCCCTGTCCCTTCTACTCTTCCCATTGTGGGCCGCGTAGAAGACCGACTACAAATGTGGACGTCGGGGACATGCAAGATCCGGGGGAGTTTCAGCACCGCAAGATATTGTCCTGGGAACAAGATTGTAAAACGAAAACTCGAGTTATTTATTGTAAATTTTTTTTTTTTAGCTAGAGGCACAAATCACTCTTCTCCACATCGTTATATAAATCGATACCTATCTTTCATTTAGAGATCAATTTCAAAATTATTTTTTCTCTTCTGTAGGCTATCTTCTATGTACCGTAGGCTGGGGGTCTAGGCTTAAGAGGTTTTCCAAGGTTTCCCTGCTTAAGAAAGTTCCCGAATGGGTAGACCCTGATAACAGTTTCATGAAAGATCATCTTCCTTGGTTGTGCACAGCAGACATAACACATTGATGCACGTAAAAGCAATACAGCCGCGGTACCTATCTATTCATTTCTTCTGTTTTCAATGTTTCTTTTCTTCGTCTGTCTTAAACATAATTTTTTTTTCAGTCGGAGGACTGACACTCATCACTTCCGGGTTACCCACACTAATAGATAGCTCGCGAAGTGTGTTCGGTAAATCAAAATTAGGCTCACAAACTTCGCTCGCTGAGAGGGGCATTGTAATGTCCCCACAGAAAATACCCTCTACCACGCACCAATTAATCATTGTCAATCAAACCATCCACATTCATTCACTTTGGAAAAGTATCTGATCTGATTTTCTCGTAACATATGCGGCGACAGCTCGACGACGCCAAAGGTTTTTCTAGTGCGTTTATTCTTTGAAATAACAGAGATGCATATATGTATTCTCCATGGTTGTTAGAGTGGTAACTAGGAGAGCTTCTGTAGGATCTGTTGAGGGATTGACGTGTTTCTGAGAGATACATATTTTGCTTTTCTTCTCGCTAAAGCGAGCCATTAACATTTGTGCCGCTAGCGGTTTGTTTGAAGAGAAAGAGACTGTAAACGGAAAATAATTAAGACGTGGAATCACCGGAGATCTGGACATGTAATGGAGATGGATTGAATACACAAATTCCTTCATAAATAAGATTTGTGACTTTTTTGTTCTGGAGTGAATGAACGAATGAGTTTTTTTCTGAATCATTTGATGATCACGTTGGCCCTGTAATTAGTGGGGAAGTGGCAGCTGTGTCGAAGAGAGCCTACAATCACTGAGTCTGTGTTAAATCGTCCAAAAAGGCTTCATACACATCTGGAATTCGCTATCTTTCGTAAAAGGAACAAATTGACCACACGATTGATTCTCCCGACTGAATGCAGTGCTTAACAGTAATAATAAATGTAAAGATCTCTTACAGCAAGCCAGCCGCTGAATACCAAGACGAAGGACTCCACCAAAGATTCTATTTGGCTGATTTCACGTAATGAAATATTATATTAAAAACTGTACATAGATAAAGGAGAGAAAAAGAGAGAGCGAATGAAAATAGAGAAAATACTAATAATCCTCCATTAGTCTAACTTTTCGCCTGTCTTATCACGGATCAGCCGATAAAAGGGGAGGCCCTTACTTTACTGTATAGATTTATGTGTGAAGGTAAAGGGATCTTAAAGGCAACAGATACACGTCTATACAGACAAGACATTACACAAAGTTAGCGGCTAGCTGCATTCATCATCTATTCTTACATGAAGAAACAGCAACTTAATATCCTTAACATTTAAAAAAAATGTTAAACGGTCTGAGGCGCTGCAGTCATGGACTGTGCTGCTGGTCCCGGCGGAGGTTCGAGTCCTCCCTCGGGCATGGGTCTGCATGTTTGTCCTTAGGATAATGTAGGTTAAGTAGTGTGTAAGCTTAGGGACTGATACCCTAGCAATTAAGTCCCATAAGATTTCACATACATTTGAACATTTTTGAATTAATCACTCCATACCGTAACTGAATAAAAAGTCATTTTCTTTCTTCTTTATAGCTCACACGAGTCCGTCTGTGGTCAGAAATCGGTTGCAGAAACATAAAAACTTCAATCGCTTTGAGTCATGTGTTGTTTACTCCATCTTTGTAAAACATTTTCATTGTTTGTCCTTGAGTCTTTCAAATATTGATTTTTATACACTCGATATCCATGAACTCTCACATCAAGCCTCTTTTTGTTTTACCTCTTTCTGATTCCCTTCAACTGTCCGTTCCTCTTATTTTACATAGATATTGATACCTCTGGCCATAGAAACCATACATAAAAATATGTGTGTATAAACCCTTACAGATACACGAATTTACATATCAGATATAACATAGAGCATTGAATAAATAAAATTAAAAAAGATGCTGCTAATAAACTGGTATTCTTACGTCGTAAATTAAAAATCGATCATTTGGTGCAAGGAAGTTGGACAGGACATGAATGAACACCTTATTACTCCACAAGGTATTGAGAAATTACAGGACTTCAAAGATTTCCACGGAAAACACAGGAAGTAGACTGGAGCCGCCTGCGTAGAAGAAAGAAGAGATAAACATCGAGAAATGTGAAAGAAAAGAGAGGAGAAAGTTGAAATAACCGTAGTCCATAGCGTCTCATTGTAAAAAACTCAGGAAAAACTCCGTTACAGTAAGAGATCGCCAGTATAGGAATTTTAGCTTAAGTTTGAGACCACTCCGCCACATTTTTCATGAAGACTGTTAGAAAACAAGAAGTTAAAAGTCACTTTCAAGAATGTTTCTCATAAGTAAAGTTTTGATTTTTTAATCACTTATGCGTAGTTGAATCGTAGACAGAAGATCCCCAATAAGAGAGAAAAGTTACACAATGATAATTCATTGCTCACAGGGATCAGATGCTGCCCACAGCATGATGGGTACTTACTCTTCACACCTGAAGTATGATTTTGTGCTCAGAGGACGAGCTACATCCAAAAAGGTTGTTATTTTCACAACTATACTGCTGCAAAAACGCACGCTCGTTTAGTAAACACAGCATGGCGGCAAATCTCAGCAACGTAGGAAGATGGCCTGTAAGTTCAGAATACTCCTTACCTTGGTGCCACACCAATATGTGCATGGGATACGCGTCAGACCAGAAGTACGTTGAAGCACAGAGAAGAGTTCCAAGTCGCATCGTGAGCTGCTGTGTATGAATTGCTTCGTCCCGCCGCTTTACAAAGCAGGCGGCGAAGCCACTCGGGTAAGCAGGTCACCGCCTACGTGATACTGCCGAGATGAATCTGCCTGCCCGTGTCGCATCCGTCTCCTTCCTGCTTAGTATACAAAGAATGCCACTGATTTTATCAGCACTGCAGCTCATCTCTTAATGCCCACACCATGGACTGTTTTCCAAGACCCGGTGGCCCAAAAAGACGGCGTGTTTCTCTGGAGCGAAACAGGGTCACGACACGTCCAACGCTTCAGACATCCAGAATATGATTTCACTAAAGTGGAAGTACGAGGTAACAAATTAAGCCGGCCTATATACGTCGATATTTTTTCTATTCTGTAAACTGAGACGTCGATCGTTCTATTTTTTAATCTTTGCTTAGTAACGCCATGTATCAACTCTTTCCGAAACATATTTTAACACGTTGTTTGGATGCTAAATTATTTTTTTGAAACGATACAATACGTAATTTTTTTCTACATCTACATACATACTCCGCAATCCGCCATACGGTGCGTGGCGGAGGGTACCTCGTACCACAACTAGCAAAGTAGGTGCGAGTATGCTCATAAAAACGTATCATTCATTTGTATGTAATGTATTCTTTCTTGAAACGAAAAGCCGAGCGGGATTAGCCGAGCGGTTTTAGGCGCTGCAGTCATGGACTGTGCGGCTGGTCCCGGCGGAGGTTCGAGTCCTCCCTCGGGCATGGGTGTGTGTGTGTTTGTCCTTAGGATGCTTTAGGTTAAGTTGTGTGTAAGCTTAGGGACTGATGACCTTAACAGTTAAGTCCCATAAGATTTCACACACATGTTTTTGAAATGAAAAGGTTACCTTTCGTTTACAGAAACTAAAGGAAACTCTATCTTGCAGCATCAGTCAGTCATTAGTTACTCATTTGACAGAGATCCACGACTGACAAAGAAAGGAAACTGTTCCAGCGGAACTGTTTTAGTAACTCCAATGACCATCCACAAAGAAAACGGCCGCATATTTCATGGAATCACAGATGACTTAACGTAGCTAGATGGATGGATGGTCGAGACATCTCGGCTGCCACATTGTCTTCTGCCCATCAGAACGCTAGCATACGACTGCTGGAATGTATCGCTCACGCCGCACATAATCATCATTTCAATGGACGCGATGGTAGTGCGATTTCTCATCGTCTCACAAACCATTGGTTATATTATGGACCATCCAAAGGATTAGTCCAATCCGAAAAATTACACCACTGCTTCAGATTACTAGGACAGTGCAAGAGGGATCGACCGAGATTAGATTAGTGCATTTTCTCGTACACAAGTACGAATTTCTTTTTTCGAGTTCGGTTGTCTTTGTTTTAATAGAAAGAGAGTGTACATCTACATCTACATATATACTCCGCTACCCACCAAGCGGTGTGTGGTGTAGGGCACAATTCGCGCCAAAGTCGTATTTCCCCCTGTCTGTTCCACTCGCGGATCGGGCGAGGAAAAACGACTGTCTGAACGCCTCAGTACGAGCTATAATTTCCCTTAGCTTTGAATGGCGATCATTGCGTGATTTGAAGGTTGGTGGTAATAATATACGCTCTACATCTTCGGCGAAGATCGGATTTCGGAATTTAGTCAGCAGCCCCTTCCGTTTAGCTCGTCGTCTATCTGCAAGCGTGTCCCACTTCAAACTATGTATGAGGTTTGTAACGCTCTGGCGATGGCTAAATGTACCAGTCACGAATCTTGTCGCTCTTCTTTGGACTTCCTCAATCTCTTGAATCAGACCCAACTGGTAAGGGTCCCATACAGATGAACAACACTCTACGACTGGACGAAATAAAGTATTGTAAGCAATTTCCTTTGTTGAAGGACTGCGTCGCCTCAGGATTCTACCAGTAAAACGCAGTCTAGAGTTCACCTTGCCCGTTACTTGTGGGGTCTGATCATTCCATTTGAGATCATTTCGAACAGTCACACCCAGAAACTTGACGGATGTTACCGCTTCCAAAGACTGGGCATTTATTTTGTACTCGTACATTAATGGGGATTTTCGCCTTGCTATACGCAGTAGGTTACACTTACTAATACTGAGAGATAACTGCCGGTCATTACACCACGCATTTATTTTCTGCAAATCCTCATTGATTTGTTCACAACTTTCGTGTCATATTACTTTATACTACTTTCCTGTAGACTACAGCACCATCGACAAACAGTCTAATGCCACTGTCAATACCATCAACCAGATTGTTTATGTAAATCGTGAAAAGCAGCGGACCTATTACGCCTATGTCATCGGATAGACCGTAAGTTCGCACTTTTTGCAGCAAGCGACAGTGCGGAACTGAGTCGAACGCCTTTCGAAAGTCGAGAAATATGGCATCAACCAGGGAGCCGGTATCTACAGCCTGTTGTATATCATGCACAAAGAGGACCAGCTGTGTCTCGCATGACCGCCGGTTTCTGCAGATGAGCTTCTCAGAGTCTAGAAAGGTCATTATGTCTGAACACAAAATATGTTCCACGATTCTACAACAAATCGATGTCAGTGAAATTGGCCGGTAATTATGCGCATCCGATTTTCTCCCCTTTTTATAGACTGCTATGAGCAGTGGAACTTCCCGCTGTTCCAATGATCTCTGATAGATTCAAGTGGGCTTTACGCGTTCCCTTACAGAGAAGCTGTTGCCACTACGAAACCCTCTTTTAAATCATCGGCAGGTGGTGCTCGTATTACTTGGGTGTATCGGCGAGGAAAGGAATATATGGAACACACTGAGAAGATGAAGAAGAGACAGAAAGACAGGACGTCTGTTAAGATATCAGGTAAAAACTTCCATCTGCATGGATACTCTGCAAATCACACTTAAGTACCTGGCAGAGGGTTCATCGAACCACTTTCACAATAGCTCTTTATTGTTCCTCTCTCTCCCCTATTTCGTGATTATACAAAACGTGCTACTCTTCTTTGAACTTTCTCGATGTACTCCGTCACTCCTATTTGGTAAGGATCCCACGCTGCGTAGCAGTACGGCACTCCAAAAAGAGGACGCACAAGCGTAGTGTAGGCAGTTTCTTTAGTAGATCCGTTTCATCTTCTAAATGTTCTGCCAGTAAAACGCAGTCTGTGATTCGCCTTCCCGACAACATTTTCTATGTGTTCTTTCCAGTTTCAGTTGTTCGTAAATGTAATTCCTAGATATTTAGTGGAATTTATGGCCTTTAGATTTGATTGATTTATCGTGTAACCGAAGTTTAACGGATTCCTTTTAGCACTCATGTGGATAATCTCACATTTTTCGCTATTTAGTGTCAATTGTCACTTTTCTATCCTACAAATATCTTTTCTAAGGCGTTTCGCAATTTGTTTTGATCTTCTGATGACTTTACAAGACGATAAACGACAACAACATCTGCAAACAAGCTAAGACGGCTGCTCAGAATGTCTCCCAAATCGTTTACGTACTTGTAGATAAGGAACAGCAGAGGGCCTATGACACTACCATGGGGAACGCCAGAAATCTCTTTTAGTCGATGACTTTTCCGTCAGTTACTACAAACTGTGACCTCTCTAACAGAAGACCATGAATCCAGTCGCATAACTGAGACGATATTCCATAAACAAGCAATTTGATTATAAGCCGCTTGCGAGGTAACGTATCAAAAGCCTTCTGGAAATCTAGTAATACGGAATCAATTTGAAATCCCTTGTCAACAGCACTCAACACTTAAAGTGAGTAAAGAGCTATTTGTATTTCACATGAGCAATGTTTTCTAAATAAGTGTGGACTGTGTGTAAATAGACCGTTCTCTTCAGGGTAATTCATAATGTTCTAACACAATACATGTTCCAAAATACTCAAGATACAGCAGCATATGGACGTTAATTATATGGGCTTGTAATTTAGTGGATTACTCGTATTGCCTTTGTTGAATATACTTGTGACGTGTGCAACCTTCCAGTCTTTGGGTACGGATCTTTCGTCGAACGAGTGGTTGTATATGATTGTTAAGTATGGAGCTATTGCATCAGCATACTCCGAAAGGAACCTAATTGGTATACAGTCTGGATCAGAAGACTTGCTTTTATTAAGTGATTTAAGTTGCTTCATTACTCCGAGGATATTTACTTCTACGTTACTCATGTTGGCAGCTGTTCTGGATTCGATTTCTGGAATATTTACTTCGTCTCCTCCTGTGAAGGAATTTCAGAAGGCTGTGTTTAGTAACTCTGACTTAGCAGCACTGTCATCGATGGTACTTCCACTGCTGTCGCGTAGAGAAGGCATAATTATGTCTTTCCGCTAATATACTTTACATACGACCAGAGTCAATTTGGATTTTCTTCCAGGTTTCGAGACAAAGTTTCGTCGTGGAAACGATTATAAGCATCTCGCACTGAAGTCCGCGCTAAATTTCGAGCTTCTGTAAAAGATCGCCAATCTTGGGAGTATCATTTGACTACATCGATTTAGAAGCAATTTTTTACGTCGCCAAGGGATCATAGACTTAAATACTTGATACGTACATCCGTGCCTGAGAAAAAGGCTTCTTAACTGACAGACAGAAAGACGGACAGCTGGGACGGTGCGGTGGTGGCTGGGAGCTGGCTGGTGGAGTGGTGAGGGGTTGGATTAGCTAATAAACAGCGCGCGGCTGAAACAAACATTTAAATATTTCTGTGAGAGTTGTGATTTGTCTTATTTTATTATGATAATTACTTCTCCCTTGTAGGTGGACGCCAACAAATTTCTCTCGCAGCTGACGGAGGAAGTTAGTGATGCAAATTTCGTGAGAAGATCCTGCCGCAACGAAAAACATCTTTGTTTTAATGACTCCCACTGCAATTCTCAGGTCATATCCGTTGCATAGTCACCCCTGTTTCTTCGTAATTCAGAACGAGTTGCCCTTCTTTGAACTTATTCGATGTGCTCCGTCAGTCAAAGGTGCGGAAGCCGATTACGTCATGGGGTCGAAAGTTTTCCAGACTGGTTGCCAGAGAGCGTAGTGCAGAATCGATGCGAACAATAGCGACGCTTAGCCAAGCCTGAACAACGTCCACAGAGACGTCAGTCAGTGCAAAATCAACACGTTCACCACGGAGCACTGATGGCCCATGTAGAACACCGATTGCTTCGGCAGGATTGTAATCAATTGCGGATTCCACACCGCACAGCAACACTCCACGGAGAAGCGTAGTGTAGGCAGTTTCTTTAGTACAACTGTTACATTTTCCAAGTGTTCCGGCAATAAGTCGCAGTCTTTAGTTTGCTTTCCCCACAACGTTACCTATGTGATCGTTTCAATTTAAGTTATCCGTAATTGTAATCCCTAAGTCTTCAACTGAATTCGCAGCTTTTATATTTGTATGATTTATTGTCTAACCGAAACTTGTCGGATTCCTTTTAACACTTAAGTGGATGACTTCACAGTTTTCATTATTTAGAGCCAACTGCCACTTTTCGCACCACACAAATGTCTTGTCTAAATCACTTTGCAATCGGTTTTGATCATTTGAAGACTTTACAAGGCGGTAAAAGACAGGATCATCTGCGAACTGCTTATATTGCCTCCCACGTAGTTATCAAGGTAAGCAACGTAACGTTCCCTGGCAAACTTACGCTATTAATGAACAAGAGTTTATTTGTACCATATACGCCGCTCTGAGCAAGTTGTATATACCGTAATTATTGAACAAAAAATATTATTGAATTTTGTGTAAAAGACATTTGTTATTATCGTAATATTTTTGTAGTAATATTCTCTCTGTATTTAGGATAGTAATTTTTCTATATTTATTATGTGATTGTGAAATGTGTCAGTATCTGCGATAACAGAGATGTGAAATTTAGCCAGAGGAGAATAATATTGTCAAATTACAAAGAAATGTTAATAGTCAGCAGTAGTATAAAAGCACAACGTATTGTGTATTCTTTGGTCTTCTCTGTCTAGAGCTGAATGCGAGAGGAAGCTGTGTCGAAGCGATTTATGAATGGGTAGACTTCTTTTGTCTCTGTCTAGATTTAGCCGCCATTAGAGGAGGCGTTACAAATTAATGTGAGTTGAATTATTGTTTGATCTAAATATATCAGAATTTATCAAAAGTGTGTATTATTAATGTAAATTAGCTTGCCAATATCATCTATAAAAATTTATTTAAAGAATTTTCAGCATTTTTAGCGGTGTTGCTGGGCTGTGCCGCGACCGATCAATTTGTAGCGGCGGCACATTTGAAAAATTGTTCCGCTAAAGGAAAAATCAACCAAACCCGTAAATCGGGAACAGATAGATAAAAATTAACAGTGAATTAAGAAATTGTTCTTCTTTTACAGTGATCCTGAGACTGATGAATTTTTTTAAACTAATTATACGTTTATGCATTCGTAGGCGGATAGTTAATGTTAGTTAACATTGAAATTAAACAATTTTGGTTCTTTCAAATAACTTAAATGTATAGCGAAGTAGGTTTGATCAGTGATAATTAAATGTCGGCTTGGCAATAATTAACCATTTTCTGATAATAGAGATAATCTTGTGCTCCATAGTTAACGCCGGGATAGAATTCACTAAATATTTAACAGAAAAAACCCACTGCATTTAGAAAATGTGTGCCAAGGCCGAATGATGTAAAGGATTTAAATTTCAACTAAATATTCTTAATCAGTTAATATGAGTTCACGTAATTTTTAAATGTACGTAATTCTTTTGAAAGTGAATTTTTTATTACCACACGTAAATAAGAGAGAGGTTCTACAAGAAAGTTCGTACTTACAGAAGAAAGTTAAAGAGAGGCAAATTAAGTAACCAAAAGCAACCATAATAAATAATAATTCATAATTATTCTTTAACGTAATTCAAAGACAAAGTGATTACGTTAAAGCAACAGCAGAGAGCCTATAACATTTCCTTGAGGAACGCCGGATATTACTTCTGTTTTACTCGATGACTTTCAGTCAGTTACTAAGAACAGGGACCTCTCTGATAGGAAGTCATGAAACCAGTCGCACAACTCAGACTATACTCCAAAGGCATGGGAACGGTGTCATAAGTCTTACAGAAATGTAGAAATATGGAATAAATTTGACGTTCCCTCTCGATAACACTTTTTACTTCATGAAAAAAAAGAACCTAACCATGTTTCACAAGAATGATATTTCCTGAATCCGTGCTGAATGTGGATCAACAGATCGTGTTTCTTCGAGGTAATTCATATTGTTCGAAAACAATATATGTTCGAGAATCCTACTGAAAATAGACGTCAGTGATATCGGTGTGTAATTCAGCCGATTACTCCCATTCTCTTGCGTGAGTGCTGGTGTGACCTTTGCAACTTTCCAATCTTTAGAACGGATTTAAGGGTAATACTAAAGATCGATATGAAATGGGAGAATCGCACTTTACATGTGTAGCAGTGGTCAGAATTAAGCCGGGAACCAATAAACGACTAACGATTTAATCGGTAGAGCAGTAAATCGCGTGATTTGTCTCTTGCGCCACTCCCCGTCTATTGTCTGTGGATTCTGGCCGCAGATACGAGTGTGATTTTGCACAATGCTACGCCACGGAAACTCGGAGAACCGATGAAAGGAAAGTTTCTGTGAGTTTATGGGTTTGTGTATGTTTTGTGTGTGTGTGCGTGCAGTGTGTGTGTGTGTGTGTGTGTGTGTGTGTGTGTGTGTGTGTGTGTGTTTGGAGGGGGGCGGGGTGGGGGAGGGGCAGATGTGTTCAAACAAACAAAAGTATTATAGTAGTAACAGTCTATCGCCCGCGCGGTTAGCCGTGCGTTCTAACGCACGGCTTTCCGGATTGGGAAGGAGCACCTGGTCTCCGGCACGAATCCGCCCGGAGGAATTGTGTCGAGGTCCGGTGAGCCGGGCAGTCTGTGGATGGTGTTTAGGCTGTTTTCCAACTGCCTCGACGAATTCGGGCTGGTTCCCATTATTCCGCCTCAGCGATTGCTGCGCAAACAAATTCTCCGCGTACGTGTACACCACCATTACTCTACCACGCAAACATAGGGGTTACACTCGTCTGATGTGAGACGTTCCCGGGGGGGGGGGGGGGGGGGGGTGAGGTGTCCACCGGGGACCGAACCGCACAATAACCCAGAAAGAGTGGTTCGGTGTGGGGAGGCGGAGTGGTGAAGTGGACTGCGGTAGTCGTCTTGGGGTTGTTGACCACAGCGGCTGCGGCGGGGACGGAGCCTCTCAGTCGTTTCTAGGCCCCCGGTTAACATACAAATGATTCAAATGGCTGTGAGCACTATGGGACTTAACATCTGAGGTCATCAGTCCCCTAGACTTAGAACTAAATAAACCGAACTAACATAAGGACATGACACACACCCATGCCCGAGGCGGGATTCGAACCTGCGACCGTAGCAGCAGCGCGGCTCCGGACTGAAGCGCCTAGAACCGCTCGGCTACAGTGGCCGGTGGTTAACATACAAGCAGACTGTATGGAGTAGGCAATGGGCCAATAAATAAAGAATAGATAAAAATAACTTCCTACAGTTCGGCGGAAGTTGTCAAAGATCCTTGATACTGTCTTGCCAAATGCCACAGCCGCTTTCTAGTTGTGTACGGCCACATGGTGCTGAGCCGGCTGTGCTAACTTGCGCACAGACTGCAAAGACTCACAGTGCGCAGTAAACATGCGCTGCTTCTGTTCCACAGCAGTAGCTCTCGCGCTTGTTACGTCGCATGTGACAACCACGTTTCATTACTAGCGTGGTACCTTGTACTCCTGTTGGATCGATCAGCGAATGTTCGGCCACGTAACAGCTAATGAGGCAACTGCCAGCCGAGCGAAACTGAGCTGCTCGACAAGCAATTAATGGGCGCACAAATGCTCTTCACCCCGCAAATGCAGTGCACTGCTTTGCAACCTGCGCGCAAGTGGACACAGCCGAGTGAGCGACGTGTGGCCACACACACGGAGCAAGTCGCTGTGTCATGAGGTGAGGTTGTATCGGTCACCTTCTGCAGGTATATGAAGTTTACTCGCCCTCTCTGTACAAGGCCGCAGCAGAGTGAAGCCCACGAGGATCGTCCACACATCTGCCGTCTAACACACAGGATAGCATCTTCCATACCTCGTTATGATGATTCCAATAAACATCTGTTGGTATTGTCCAGCATTTAATTACTGCACTGCAGCCTGTTTATCCCCTGTGAAAATCTACAACGCTCTACGGCGAGTAGTATCACCAACAGGCTCATGCCCAAGTCAATTCACTTTGTTGTTGGTGGTTTATGGCTGAAACCGACTTCTCTGCTCGCAAAACAGCCATTTCAGACTAATAACCAGTACTTTAATTAGCTGCATCTGCTCAATGGGAGATCCTAGTTAGTACATATTAAGCTGTCAAAATACACTCTAAGACAAAAGAAATAACGCACCACGAAGGAGTTATGCAAATTGGTCACAAACTGATATTCATACGGGTATCGACGGAAAATGCAAAACTGGAAACTCTGGCGGCCGATGGCTGAATGTGTAACGCTGCAGCGCAATTTCGTCAATCAGCTGACAAGGATAGTAAGCAGGGGATATGTCGATACTACAGCATACATAATATTTGCGAATTCCATTCAGACAGGTGCTTCAACAGCATATACAGATGTCAGCATTTGAGGCAAGACGCGTAGCTTGGCTCAAAGAAGCCGGTTGGAGTAGCAGATGAGTAGCGCAACATTTGAACAGGAACGATGCCATTATTCCACGGTGTTGAGAGGAACAGACGGATCACGGCCGAAGAAAGCGTCAAGAACGAGTCGGTCGACCAAGAAGGCGAAAGAACGACAGACAGGAACTCAGAGCCCGAGGTTCATCAATATCACCGGCCCGAGGCGCAACTGGTGCTTCAGTGCCCACAGGGACCATTAATAGGCGGCTCACAGAGACGGGACTGAGCTCACAGCGGCCCTGGCACCGACTACCATTGACTTATGTTCACCAACAAGCCCGCTTGCGGCAGTGTCTGGCACATTCTCCCCGGAATCTCATTCACTGGAGTATAACTGTCTTCTGTGACGAGTCCCGCTCCGAGCTGAATCTCTATGACTGGCGAAGACGTGTCTGGTGACTCTCCAACAGCGGCGGGATATCAGCCTGACTGTCGCTCTACCACAGGGCCCGAAAATCAGGTGTGATGGTCTCAGGTGCCATTGTTTTTTCATAGCAAGACTCCCCACCACCCTTACAGTACAGTTGTACGTCGAAGATATTCTATGCCCCGTTTTGCTGCCCTTCATGGCACGCCATCTTTGGCTTTCATTTGAGCAAGCCACTGCCCGGTCCCACACGGGCTTGTCTTCGTGCTTGCCAAACCGTACCTCGGCCAGCAAGGTCGCCGCATCTCACCCCAATTGAGAATGCTTGGAGAATCGGGATTTTGACGATCTGACACACCAATGGGATAGAATTTGGCGCGATATCCCCCCCCCCCCATGAACCATGGACCTTGCCGTTGGTGGGGAGGCTTGCGTGCCTCAGCGATACAGATAGCCGTACCGTAGGTACAACCACAACGGAGGGGTATCTGTTGAGAGGCCAGACAAACGTGTGGTTCCTGAAGAGGGGCAGCAGTAGTTGCAAGGGCAACATCCTGGATGATTGACTGATCTGGCCTTGTAACAATAACCAAAACGGCCTTGCTGTGCTGGTACTGCGAACGGCTGAAAGCAAGGGGAAACTACGGCCGTAATTTTTCCCGAGGGCATGCAGCTTTACTGTATGATTAAATGATGATGGCGTCCTCTTGGGTAAAATATTCCGGAGGTAAAATAGTCCCCCATTCGGATCTCCGGGCGGGGACTACTCAAGAGGATGTCGTTATCAGCAGAAAGAAAACTGGCGTTCTACGGATCGGAGCGTGGAATGTCAGATCCCTTAATCGGGCAGGTAGGTTAGAAAATTTAAAAAGGGAAATGGATAGGTTAAAGTTAGATATAGTGGGAATTAGTGAAGTTCGGTAGCAGGAGGAACAAGACTTCTGGTCAGGCGAATACAGGGTTATAAATACAAAGTCAAATAGGGGTAATGCAGGAGTAGGTCTAATAATGAATAGGAGGCCGGCCGTTGTGGCCGAGCGGTTCTAGGCGCTTCAATCTGGAACCGTGCGACCGCTACGGTCGCAAGTTCGAATCCTGCCTGGGGCATGGATGTGTGTGATGTCCTTAGGTTAGTTAGGTTTAAGTAGTTCTAAGTTCTAGGAGACTGATGACCTCAGATGTTAAGTCCCATAGTGCTCAGAGCTATTTATTTTTTTAATGAATAGGAAAATAGGAATGCGGGTAAGCTTCTACAAACAGCATAGTGAACGCATTATTGTGGCCAAGATAGATACGAAGCCCACACCTACTACAGTAGCACAAGTTTATATGCCAACTAGCTCTGCAGATGACGAAGAAATTGAAGAAATGTATGATGAAATAAAAGAAATTATTCATATAGTGAAGGGAGACGAAAATTTAATAGTCATGGGTGACTGGAATTCGAGTGTAGGAAAAGGGAGAGAAGGAAACGTAGTAGGTGAATATGGATTGGGGCTAAGAAATGAAAGAGGAAGCCGTCTGGTAGAATTTTGCACAGAGCACAACTTAATCATAGCTAACACTTGGTTTAAGAATCATGATAGAAGGTTGTATACATGGAAGAACCCTGGAGATACTAATAGGTATCAGATAGATTATATAATGGTAAGACAGAGATTTAGGAACCAGGTTTTAAATTGTAAGACATTTCCAGGGGCAGATGTGGACTCTGACCACAATCTATTGGTTATGACCTGTAGATTAAAACTGAAGAAATTGCAAAAAGGTGGGAATTTAAGGAGATGGGACCTGGATAAACTGAAAGAACCAGAGGTTGTAGAGAGTTTCAGGGAGAGCATAAGGGAACAATTGACAGGAATGGGGGAAAGAAATACAGTAGAAGAAGAATGGTTAGCTTCGAGGGATGATGTAGTGAAGGCAGCAGAGGATCAAGTAGGTAAAAAGAGGAGGGCTAGTAGAAATCCTTGGGTAACAGAAGAAATATTGAATTTAATTGATGAAAGGAGAAAATATAAAAATGCAGTAAATGAAGCAAGCAAAAAGGAATACAAACGTCTAAAAAATGAGATCGACAGGAAGTGCAAAATGGCTCCTTACAAATGTAAGGATGTAGAGGCTTATCTCACTAGGGGTAAGATAGATACTGCCTACAGGAAAATTAAAGATATCTTTGGAGGTAAGAGAACCACTTGTATGAACATCGAGAGCTCAGATGGAAACCCAGTTCTAAGCAAAGAAGGGAAAGCAGAAAGGTGGAAGGAGTATATAGAGGGTCTATACAAGGGCGATGTACTTGAGGACAATATTATGGAAATGGAAGAGGATGTAGATGAAGATGAAATAGGAGATACGATACTGCGTGAAGAGTTTGACAGAGCACTGAAAGCCCTGAGTCGAAACAAGGCCCCCGGAGTAGACAACATTCCATTGGCACTACTGACGGCCTTGGGAGAGCCAGTCCTGACAAAACTCTACCGTCTGGTGAGCAAGATGTATGAAACAGGCGAAATACCCTCAGACTTCAAGAAGAATATAATAATTCCAATCCCCAAGAAAGCAGGTGTTGACAGATGTGAAAATTACCGAACAATCAGTTTAATAAGCCACGGCTGCAAAATACTAATACGAATTCTTTACAGACGAATGGAAAAAACTAGTAGAAGCCGATCTCGGGGAAGATCAGTTTGGATTCCGTAGAAATACTGGAACACGTGAGGCAATACTGACCTTACGACTTGGGAAGGGAGTAAGACAGGGGTGTAGCCTCTCCCCGATGTTATTCAATCTGTATATTGAGCAAGCAGTAAAGGAAACAAAAGAAAAATTCGGAGTAAGTATTAAAATCTATGGAGAAGAAATAAAAACTTTGAGATTCTCCGATGACATTGTAACTCTGTCAGAGACAGCAAAGGACTTGGAAGAGCAGTTGAACGGAATGGATGGTGTCTTGAAGGGAGGATATAAGATGAACATCAACAAAAGCAAAACGAGGATAATGGAATGTAGTCGAATTAAGTCGGGTGATGTTGAGGGTATTAGATTAGGAAATGAGACACTTAAAGTAGTAAAGGAGTTTTGCTGTTTGGGGAGCAAAATAACTGATGATGGTCGAAGTACAGAGTATATAAAATGTAGACTGGCAATGGCAAGGAAAGCGTTTCTGAAGAAGAGAAATTTGTTAACATCGAGTATAGATTTAAGTGTCAGGAAGTAATTTCTGAAAGTATTTGTATGGAGTGTAGCCATGTATGGAAGTGAAACATGGACGGTAAATAGTTTGGACAAGAAGAGAATAGAAGCTTTCGAAATGTGGTGCTACAGAAGAATGCTGAAGATTAGATGGGTAGATCACATAACTAATGAGGAAGTATTGAATAGGATTGGGGAGAAGAGAAGTTTGGGGCACAACTTGACCAGAAGAAGGGATCGGTTGGTAGGACATGTTCTGAGGCATCAAGGGATCACCAATTTAGTATTGGAGGGCAGCGTGGAGGGTAAAAATCGTAGGGGGGACCAAGAGATGAATACACTAAGCAGCTTCAGAAGGATGTAGGTTGCAGTAGGTACTGGGAGATGAAGAAGCTTGCACAGCATAGAGTAGCATGGAGAGCTGCATCAAACCAGTCTCAGGACTGAAGACCACAACAACAACAATCCCTCAGGAGGGTATCCAACAACTCTTTCAATTAACAACTAGCCGAATAACTGCTTGCACAAGGGCCTGAGGTGGACCAACGTGTTAATGACTTGCTCAAATTGTGAATATCTTTATCTTGACTAAATCATCCAATTTTTCTGAAATTATAACCATTTGTTTGCCTGTAAATGTATATCACTCCTAAATCTATAAATAATGTCTACATCTTTGAGAAAAAAACCTAGAAAACAAAAGACCTGGAGGTCCCCCATACAAGAGATCGGCGAATATCAGATTGACCACATTGCCATCTCCTATTTCGTACAGAAAGAGATCCATGATGTCCAAGTCCGCAGAGGGGCGAACATTGACTCAGACCACTACTTAACACGCATTAAAGTGAAATTCACCCCAAAAAAATTCTATCCGAAGAAAACACACATGATGAAATTTGACACACGAACAATCAAAGAAACCCATCTGAAGGAGGAGTGGGAAAAGGAATCAGCTGACTCTTGGGAAAAATTTCGAACAAAAATTACAAAGAAGGCAAAAGAACTGATCCCATTGAAAAAGAACACAAAACACCCCTGGTGGGACTCAGGATGTGAAAAAGCGCTGGAAGAAAGAAAGAAAGCCTTTCTGAAGTATAACAGTAAAAAATCCCCAGAAAATCTAGATCACTTCCACAACACCAGAAGACAAGTGGCAAAAACAATCAGACAAGTCAAGAGGAAGTACCTCAAGGAACAGTGTGAGTCTATTGAAGGAAATTTCCGTAACTATAATGTACGAGACTTCTATAAGACCTTTGCTGGGAGAATCAATGGATACGGCTCACGAAATCTATGTTTCAGAAAACCAGATGGAAAACTAGCGCTCACAAATCGGGAAAATTGTGAGGAGCTGGCGAGATACTTTTCCGGACTCCTCAATTGCCCTGAACCTTCTTCAAGATTCCCTCAAGAAACTGCTGTCTACACAAATCCAGAATCCCCACCACCTACACTAGAGGAGATCCAAAGACATATTCATAGACTGAAAAACAACAAGTCATCCGGAGAAGATAATATCACTGCAGAACTACTTAAAAATCTTGGACCAAATTCCCTCAAAGAACTCACTCAAATCATCACAGACATTTGGCAGACAGAAAAACTACCAGAAGATTGGAAATGCGCCCTAATTCATCCACTGCATAAAAAGGGAGACATGGCAGATATAAACAACTATCGAGGAATCTCCCTTCTCCAAGTCACTTATAAAATCCTCTCAGCTTGTCTTCTTCAACGAACACAAGAACAACTCGAACACAGTATTGGTGAATAACAAGCTGGCTTTCGCCCTCACCGATCCTGTGCAGAACAAATTTTCAATTTGAAGACAACACTAAAATACAAAGCAGTCAGAAACAGTCTGATCATTTGTTCCTTTGTTGACTTCGCAAAGGCTTATGATTCAATCGATAGGCAATCTCTATTTATTATCCTTGAGGAGCTAGGACTCGATCCGAAAACCCTAAACCTTATCAAAGAAACGCTCACAAACACAACTTCTAAGATAAAATTCCTGGGTGAAATATCAGAGCCCTTCCTGATCAAAACCGGCGTCAGACAAGGTGACGGCTTGTCTCCACTCCTCTTCAACCTTGTCTTAGACAAAGTCATCCGAGAATGGGAAAAAGAACTGAAGAATCAAAATTACTGGAAGCCTATACAACTAGGAAGATCGAAAGATGGTATTAAAATTTCATGCTTGGCATTTGCAGATGACGTGGCCATTCTAGCAGAAAACGAGACCACAGCAATTAAACAGATAGACATTCTCAAAGAATGCGCCGAAAAAGTTGGGCTACAAATTTCCTTCCAAAAAACCAAATTCATCTGCTCAAAATTTGAAACTCAAAAACTGACTACAAAATATGGACAAATTGAGAGAGTTCCATTCTTTAAATACTTAGGCGAGGTCCTAGAACCCACAGGGGGAGAGAAAACTGCACAAAAAGTTCGACTGCAAAAACTGAAAAGAGAATACTGGAAAACCCACAACATCTACAATAAAAAGTGTCTCTCCATTCACTCAAAAATACGACACTACAATACAGTAATCAAGCCCGAAGCACTATATGCCAGTGAAACACTCACACTCCATAGAAAAGGCGACCTGGAAGGCATCCTGAAAGAGGAACGCAAAATTATCAGAAAGATTCTTGGCCCAAAAAGAACTGAAGATGGATACAGGTTACAGTCTCGGAAAACTACAGAAAAATTATCTAACCTCGCCGCAGACATCCGGAAAAGAAGACTAAAATTTTACGGTCATATCCACAGACTCCCAACACCCAGACTCTCCCACAAAATTTTAATATACATTGAAAAATTGAAAACCATACCCTGGATAAAAGAAACCAAAACAGATCTAGCAAATGCACAAATAAATTCTTCAGAAGTTATAAACAGAAATGTATACAGGCAAAAAATCAATAGTTGGAAAGTACAACCCGAGAATGAAGTTTGCAAGAGACAGGGGACAAAATGGACAGAGGAAAGAAAGAGAATTCATGGGGAAAGAATGAGAGAAGTTTGGAGAATTAAAAAATTGAATCGGAAAAGCTTTGCGTGATCCGTATGGGTCCAATCGCACATAATAATAATAATATATCACTCCTACCAATTACTGTATCCATTTGGATAATTCTCTTTGTCTTAGAGTACCGGAAAACTCGTCCTATTGTGTCATCATAACTGAATTCATGTTTTCATTTCACGACATATGTGGCTTCACTGCAAGATTCCTAACAGCACTGCTTCCAAAATGCAATGGAAAGAGTGTACCGTGAATTACGGCACGTTCAAAATCCCTCCCACTTGCTGGCCCAGACGAGTAATAAGTTGGTTGCGCGGTAGCCTAGATTTCGTAGTAGAGCGTTGCGGCCTCCCGACAATGCCGTCGTAGGTGGAGTTGGGCGTGTCCGCGGCTCGAGCGAAGACTTGGTGTGACCAGCAAGCAGTGAGCGAGCCGGACGGGGCAGTCGGGCCTCAGGCGATGGTCTTCATTACTGTGTCGGCCAGGGGCGGTCATCTGGCGTTGTCTTACGGACAGTAGGGTCTGTTTGTGGAGCTTTTCATCCTGTTAGCAGGATTATATTTAGTGTGTGATCTAGTGTTTCTAGCATTTGTAGACTTAGAGAAAGCTTTTGACAATGTTGACAGGAATACTCTCTTTCAAATTCTGAAGGTGGCAGGGGCAAAATACAGGGAGCGAAAGGCTATTTACAATTTGTACAGAAACCAGATGGCAGTTATAAGAGTCGAGGGGCATGAAAGGGAAGCAGTGTTTGGGAAGGGAGTGAGACAGGGTTTGTAGCCTATCCCCGATGTTATTCAATCTGTATATTGAGAAAGCAGTAAAGGAAATAAAAGGAAAGTTCGGAGTAGGTATTAAAATCCATTGAGAAGAAATAAAAACTATGAGGTTCGCCGATGACATTGTAATTCTGTCAGACACAGCAAAGGACTTGGAAGAGCAGTTGAACGGAATGGATGGTGTCTTGAAGGGAGGATATAAGATGAACATCAATAAAAGCAAAACAAGGATAATGGAATGTAGTCGAATTAAATCGGGTGAAGCTGAGGGAATTAGATTAGGAAATGAGACACAAAGTAGTAAAGGAGTTTTGCTATTTGGGGAGCAAAATAACTAATGATGGTCGAAGTAGAGAGGATATAAAATGTAGACTGGCAATGGCAAGGGAAGCGTTTCTGAAGAAGAAAAATTTGTCATAATCGAGTATTGATTTAAGTGTTAGGAAGTCGTTTCTGAAAGTATTTACATGGAGTGTACCCACGTATGGAAGTGAAACATTGACGATAAATAGTTTGAACAAGAAGAGAACAGAAGGCTTCGAAATCTGATGCTACAGAAGAATGCTGAAGATTAGATGGGTAAATCACGTAACTAATGAGGAGGTATTGAATAGAACTGGGGAGGAGTTTGTGGCACAACTTGACTAGAAGAAGGGATCGGTTGGTAGGACATGTTCCGAGTCATCAAGGGATCACCAATTTAGTATTGGAGGGCAGCATGGAGGGTAAAAATCGTAGAGGGAGAACAAGAGATGTGTACACTAAGCAGATTCAGAAGGATTTAGGCTGCAGTAGGTACTGGGAGATGAAGAATCTTGCAGAGGATAGAGTAGCATGGAGAGCTGCATCAAACCAGTCTCAGGGCTGAAGACCACAACAACAACAACAACAACAACAAGCAGGGCTGATTATACAATCTCGTTGTTGCCTACAAAGGAGCTGAAGGAAGTCGGAGAGTCGAGCCAGTGAGGAAGGAAGCCAACAGGAAAAAGCAATTACGGTGGTTGGACATCACAGGCGGAGCGACAAGTTGCGTGGGGCAGCCTGGTGGGGAGACCGCGCCTGAGATAGCCGCTATCCGCTCACGCCGACACTGGTCCCTTTGCTGGGAGCGTGTAAATGGCTGGAATCGTGGTTCGTGTGAAAATTGCTCTTGCTATACGCAAGTGGATTCTATCCTGGTGTGGGTCACTGCACGGTAGCTCACCAAAAGACAGACAGAGAGGGGAGAGAAAGAGAGAGAGAGAGAGAGAGAGAGAGAGAGAGAGAGAGAGAGAGAGAGACGTTCCGGTAGTATGCGACGGGCACAGTGGTTGTCCGCTTGCGCTGTGGTTCTTTTTAATGTTGTCCCAACTAGTGTCCATTCAGGGTTGTTCTCTGTATGATCGGCTTAGGTGTAGTGCCACTGCAAGTTCGAGTTGTGCTCTCTTGAAATGCGTTTTTGTCCTGGAGTGTTATGTATTAAACCAGCGCCCTTCTTCGTTATGTGGTTTCATTTCTTATATTTAGTGTGTGATCTAGTGTTTCTGCAGCTATTGAACGCTGTTTCGTTGACCCCATATTCCAACAACAAGAGGGCCTTCTCAGCACTACTTGCAATTATTATTATCGCTACATTAAAAAAAGTTTTGCATCACCCCGGTTCCCAGAACTAAAGATAGACGTTGACTGTGGATATTGCATCACAGACTCAGTCCCTTTGACTGTTAAGAGATGTCTCTAAACCCGCCCAAAGATGTAAACAACCATGCATGGCCAGCGCCTATTAGACGGTGGGGGTCCGACAGCTGATCAGCTCCAGTCATTCTCCAGGAAGGAGGTACACGGCTCGTGTTGTCTGTAGTTCAGCAACGCCTAGACGGTCAATACCGCGGTTCGATCGCATCCACATTGTTACTTTGTGCCAGGAAGGGCTCTAAAAAAGGAAGTGTCCGGGCTCTGAGTGAACCACAGGGATGTTTTTGGACATGGAGGAGATGCAGGGAGACAGGAAAACTCGGGTACATGCCTCGCTCAGGCCGCCCAAGGATTATTACTGTTATGGATGATCGCTACCTATGGATTATGGCTCGGAGGAACCCTCACAGCAACGCCACCTTGTTGAATAATGCTTTTGGTGCAGCCACAGGAAGCCGTGTTACGACTCAAACCGCTGCATGAAGCGCAACTTCACTCCCGACGTCCACGGCGTGATCCATCTTTGCAACCAAGACACACTGCGTTACGGTACAGATGGACCCAACAACATGCCGAATGGAACGCTCAGGATTGGCATCACGTTCTCTTCACCGATGAGTGTCGCATATACCTTCAACCAGACAATCGTCGGAGAAGTGTTTGGAGGCAACCCAGTCAGGCTGAACACCTTAGACATCCTGTCCAGCGAGTGCAGCAAGGTGGAGGTTCTCTGATGTTTTGGGGTGGCATTATGTGGTACCGATGTAACCCACTGCTGGTCACGCAAGGCGTCGTAACGGCTGTGCGATACGTGAATGCCATCCTCCGACCGATAGTGCAACCATATCGGCAGAGTATTGGCGAGGCTTTAGTCTTCATGGAGAACAGATCGCTCGCCCATCGTGCACATCTTGTGAATGACTTCCTTCAGGATAACGACATCGCTCGACTAGAGTGGCCAGCATGTTCTCTAGACATTAACCCTATCGAACGTGCCTGGAATAGATTGAAAAGGGCTGTTTATGGACGACGTGACTCACCAACCACTCCGAGGGATCTACGCCGAATCGCCGTTGAGGAGTGGGACAATCTGGACCAACACTGTCTTGGTGAACTTGTGGATGGTATGCCACGACGGATATAGACATACATCGATGCAAGAGGACCTGCTACTGAGTATTAGTGGTACCGGTGTGTACAGCAGTGTCGACAACCACCTCTGAAGGACTCTGTGTACTGTGGTACAACATGTGTGGTTTTCATAAGCAATAAAAAGGGCATAAATGATGTTTATGTTGATCCCTAAAAAAATGGTTCAAATGGCTCTGAGCACTATGGGACTTAACTACTGAGGTCATCAGTCCCCTAGAACGTAGAACTACTTAAACCTAACTAACCTAAGGACATCACACACATCCATGCCCGAGGCAGGATTCGAACCTGCGACCGTAGCGGTCACGCGGTTCCAAACTGACGCGCTTAGAACCGCACGGCCACACCGTGTTGATCCCTATTCCAATTTTCTGTACAGGTTCCGAAACTCTCGGAACCGAGGTTACGCAAAGCATTTTGATGTGTGTATTTGTACTGCAGAAATAATTTGTGCTGTTGGGGGACATCTCTGTACTTGTTTTATTCTAGTAAGAGTATCCCTGAGTTTCCGCATAACAGCGTTATATGTTATTCTTGTTATTTACTTCATTACAGCTGTATATTACCTAGTTAGTTATAGGTTTGCTGTTTCGTGCTGTGTGCTCATTCCATTGTGAGACTACGTTCAATGTGTTATCAACGCCTACCCAAACAGCAATTAGTGGAAGATATCCCGTCCCTTTTTGTAAAACAATATTTGTATTGTGATTTTGTTACGTGATGTTTGCGGATTTGAAATGCAAGTAATTTTCTGTGCCATTAATTCTGAGCCGCTCTGCATAAAGGATATGTCATTAATAAATTATAATAAGGTCTATAAGAACTTAAGCCCACACTACTGCCAGACTCTTACCCCTTATCAGGCTAAAACCGGAGCCAGTTTTTGAATCGACTGCCATTCCATTGATTCAGGAGTTCGCTACCGGGTGGAAGATATGTTTTATTGTAAGTTATTGTTCCAAGAAATTTCGTCCCAGCAGGTCGCTCCAGAGTGGAGAAAATGAGATAAGTCTGTTTCCTACTACTTACACGTAACTTTTCCGATGTTTTACTTTGAACATTTCATAATGTAAGGTTTGAAAAGAAGAATCAACGAATTACTCGTCGAGACTATTGCATTTAAGTTTTACTTCCGAGTGGAAATAATTTTTCCTGTTGGTCTCGAAAATCAGCAAGGCACATTTTTCAGAAAGTGGCGAAATGGGGCAAATCTCTGCAGGTGTTTTGGGTTAAATCCCAGCAGCTCCAACAACGTGATGATAATTGTTCAATGAAAACCCTCGAAAAAGATGACATTCAGTACACACTGCACGAGGTTATCTCACCCGAAGATATAGTTCTGTTACCTGAAATAAATATTTAGGGAAAACTTCCCGGAAAAGCACTGGAATCTGTGTTTCTGACGCCGACACACATTAAAGAACGAATGGAATAGAAATGCATGGTAAAAGAAAAGCTTGCTTCTGAGAAAGAAAAATGTACCACAGAAAGGAAAAAGCATGCTGCAGAAACAAAACGACGTAAGCTAGATTTCATTACACCAGTGTCAATAAAAGAAAGATAACATATCAAACGGCCACTTGATTAGTGTTCAGCGTCAGATTCATACTTCTCACATCATGACAATAGCTCAGGTATAGATAAGGACCCAATATTTGGCGAAGAACTATCTGAAGAAGAAGATGTAGTTGAACTCTTCCAGGTTACCCTACCAATCCTCGTTTTGTGGAGGAGAAAATGTTATTTTTTACAGGTATTTTCAAGCATGATGTTCAAATTTGCGAGACATTTCATTTCAATTTTGTGTTGCGTAACTTGGTTAAAATACAACAAAGTGTTATTTCACGTGATTTTATTATAGAGTCATTCATTTTTATCCATGTTTATCTCAAATGGGGCAAAGAGCTGCAATTACTCATGCGTCACAAGCGTTACACGTGAAACATCATTCCAATATTTACAGACTTTAAAGATCTATTCATCACATAACAAGAATTAAATGAGCAAACTTTCACTGTATTTTCAAGTGATGTCCATCATAATGAATATGAGATGTGATCCCTAGGGGTAGAAATATATCTTATAGTCATTGTAGTGCGGAAGCGAATGGCTGCCAAATTACTTGAGGAATTGTCTTGAGGAACTCTTTGCCATGTCTCAAACGCATGCTGAGGCTCTATGCATGTTTTTACAAAACTCCTCACAACGTATCGCACACATGGTCTGGACAATAGAGCAAGGGATCAGACGGGTTACTCCAAGACCGTATATTTCACTTTTGAACTTGAAAGGTGCCTATTCATTTGCAATTTCATTTTTGTTCAAGTTTATTTTGTTTTTCTCAAATCGCATCATTATCTTTGCAATACTTTGCTTATTTCCACTATAGCGATTTTCCACTATTAGAAATAATCTCTTTGAACAATCTCTTTTTTTCATACTTAGGCATTTAACATCTCTGGATGTTAGTTTTGGCCACCAGCCAATGAGGAGCCTTCACGTTTTTCGGACTACGAGGCTCTTTAGTTTGAATGGACATTCAGCATTTTGTTTTCTGTTGCGTTTCTGTTTCGTCGAGTGCTGCCCTGGTTTATTTGGGAAGAAGGCTGGCTTTGTCCGATGTTGGGATGACCAGGTTCGGAATTTCTAAAACGATGATGAAATCTGGCGAGATATTTGCAGTTACCTGCCATGATAACTATTAGGAAAAAGTATAGCTTGTTTCAGACGAGTATTCAAAAGTTCTGCACAGATACGATTATTCCATGTCCAGTCTCCCGAGAACATGTTTGCGCACCGCGAAATGAAACCGCATAGTTCGCTCACTGTTTATTACATCGAAGCTGATTATAGGAGCCAACATTATATTTTCCATCCGTCATGTTGTAGATTCAAACTTTTCAACCTTTTCCGAGCTGTAAATGAATTATTGTTTCGCTGAAACTAGTGTATTGCGAGACTGACGTTTCATCCCTCATTTTGAGAACCATGTATTGTATTAGCATCTAGAGAACCCATGTGGTTTATTGCGGTTAGTAAAATCAACTGCTACCTAGCTTGCCACGATACTCATTACACTTGTAGATGGCGAATGAAGCACCTAAATACATCTATGAGATGCGACAACCAGTTAACTGGCTTCATTACCTTTTGCAGTTGCCAACTACTAGCAATAAATATTACATTTTCGCACGAAATTAAGTTTCAAATGGAGTAAGTTGAGTCGACGACTACTGCTGTGAACGATCGTTTTTTTCTAAATGTATTGCAAAATGAACTGACATGTTAGTGATATATATGGTGGAATATGTGATAGCAAGAGGCTTTGTAATTGCAATATTAAGTGCAATTTACACCTTGAACTTCTATTCTGTTTGGTGGTTCAAGAAGGTATGGCTTAGAGAGTATTGGTTTAATTATTCTTGCAAATTCAAAGTCAGTGATTATGTATCTAAGGGAGCATATCTGAAATGCTTGGAACTATACTCCGAAACCAAATACGCTGCTTCTATTAAACATCATAAAGCGTTTGGGTGCACACACACACACACACACACACACACACACACACACACACACACACACACACACACTCTTACGTCTTAAAAACTGCAGTATGGTGTCTAGCATTTCCTGCTGGAATACGCCGTTGGTATTGTGTCATGAAATATACGGCAATATGGTTTACTAATGCTGCCGCATACTGGCGAGCATTCAGCCTCTTCTACAACTGCCAAGTCAGTTCTGTTGTCATCTCCAACAGTTCCTCAAATCACGATGTCAGGAGCTGGAGAGCTGTAGGTCTAGAGAATCATTGGTTCATGTTACCTTGTATCAGGTCATCTACAGACACGTTGACGTCGTTACGACCACAACAGACAGGAGTGAGGTTCATCGCTGCATACCACAGAATGGCTGCCAATGGCCCAGTTCACTCTGGCTGTGACCCACCCAAGTCTCTAGTGTCCGTGGTATGATGTCAGCGGTTAACGACCCATTGACACTTGATATCCCAAACGAGCTTCGAGTTGTCTGTTCCTGACGGTTTGGGCTGTCACTTCGTCCATGACCCCTGTCTTGATTTCAGTTATTGTTATCAGTCTATTCATCGGGACCGCCGTACAGTTCTAAGGCCTGTTCGTGGTGTAGCCTTCTGGAAGGAGCCGTTCCTTAGCATCTTGCCACACTGTCGTCCTAAGAGCATCTTGTCAGTGCTCGTTCCGCAGTCAGTTCATCATTGTCTTGTCTGTGCGATCTGGCGGTACGGTACTCCCATATCCCGCATACCAATGTCCCAGAGATTTGACTTTTCTCAGATTCCAGTAGGTAGTGATAAGCTGCACGTGCACGTCAATTGGGTCTGTTGTGCTGCGATATCTACCTGAAAAGTATTAGTAACTGACGTCTGTTGACTCACCGTCAGTACAGATTCAGAAAATATCGTTCTAACAAAGCTAGCTCTTTACTCGCACGAAGTAATGGGTGCTGTTTGCAAGGGATTCCGTTTTTATATATTTCCGGAAGGCTCTTGACAGTTCCTCACAAGAGACTATTAATGAAATTGCGTATCTATGGAGTATCGCTTCAGTTGTGTGACAGGATTCGTGATTTCCTCTCAGAAAGATTACAGTACGTAGCAATCTACGGAAAAACGTAGAGTAAAACAGAAGTGGTATCTGGTGTTACCTAAGGAAGTGATATAGACCCTCTTCTGTTCCTAACATACATAAACGATTTTGGAGATAATACGAGCACCTCTCTTAGATTGTTTGCAGATGATGTCATTTACCGTCTTGTAAATTCATCAGGAGATCAATCAATCAATCAGTTCCTTTTATTTGTCTGAAGACAAAATTGATGTTGCATAAGACATCGTCAAGTACAAATTATTTCTTTGTGGACAACATAATATAATGTTACATATAACTTACATAAATCTTAATTTATACTTGTATAAGTTATTTCTTTGTGGGCAACAGAATACAATGTTACATATTAAACTTACATAAATTTCAATTTACACTTTTGTATTACCCAGTTTATAATATACATAATTTACTTTACAGTACAGTTAAATAATTTATAATATTACATAAAAAATCCTGAACATTATAGAAAGCCTTTCTTTTTAGCCATGATTCCATCACCATTTTAAATTTATTGTGTGGCAGTTCCTTAATACTTTGTGGTATTTTGTTCAGAAACACCTTGCAAATGTGAGTAAAATTGTTTTTGATCTTGGCTAGTCTAGTCCAGAGGACATTTATCAAGTATCTGTTCCTGGTTTCATAAGTATGGACATTAGCCCTCGTTTCATATATAAGAGCATTCTCTTTGGCGTAGACAAGAACTCGCATTATGTACAAACTGGGAACAGAAAGTATTTTGTATTTGGTGAAATATTCTTTGCAGGAAGTTGTGTTTTGTAGACCTAAAATGCACCTTACTACTTTGCTCTGCCACGGGAAGACATTCTTAGCCCCAGCAGAGTTCCTCCAGAGTATTACCCCATAGTTCAAATGTGTGTGAAAACATGCATAATAGACCATAAGGAGGAGGTCTTGATTGACACAGCTTTTTAATTTTCTTATCAGGTACACTACTCTTGATAATTTATTACAAACTTTTTCTGTCTTGGTATTCCAACATAACTTACTGTCAAGATGGATGACTAACAATTTCACTGATTTTTCCTTGAGTTTGTGCAGATCAGTATCAAGGTTCCTGAGGGAGAAAAGTATGTGTTCTGTTTCATCATCATTTAGCTTTAATCTGTTGTCTCTGAACCAATCACTAGCCTCTTCCATCATTAGTTCATTCATTTGTATCATAACTTTTTCCATCTGTATGAGATGCGATGAAAGTGGTGTCATCTGCATACATCACTACTTCACATGGCACCATACTTGAGAAGTCATTTACATATATAACAAACAGGAAGGGTCTCAACACAGAATCTTGTGGGACCCCATACATAACATTCTGAAAAATCAGATTTTTTGTTTGGATTTATGTTCACCATTAGTTTTCTGTTAGATAAGTATGATCTCAAAAATGCCAGTTCATTGCTTTTTATTCTATAATGTTCTATTTTGTTTATTAAAATATTACGTGAAACAGTGTCAAAGGCCTTGCTAAGATCCAACAGAGTGGCATAGGTATGTTGTCTATCTTCAAAGCCATGTAGAGCAGATAACACAAAATTATGAGTGGTCTTCATTGTAGACAGCCCATTTCGAAAACCACACTGAGCCTTGTTTAAGAGGTTATTACTTTCAAACAAATCATTCAGTTGGGTTTTTACAATAGTTTCAATAATTTTTTGTATTATGGGACTATTGAAATAGGCATATAGTTTTTAGGTGTGTTTCTGTCTCCATTCTAATGCCCAGGTAGTATGGTGGTTAACTTCGAGCTTTCTCGAAATACTCCTTTTGTGAACATAAGATTTATAAGGAAACTAATTTCAATAAGGCACTACATCCGAATGACGCGAAAAATGTCAATTGTCTCTCAGTAAAGAAAAGTGTGAGGTCATCCACACGCATATAACAAGAAATCCGTTAAATTTAGATTACACGATAAATCACACAAATCTGAAGGCTGCCATTTCGACTAAGTACCGAGAAATTACAGCTAGGAACAACTTAAGTTGGAACTATCACACAGATAATGTTGTGGGAAAGGTAAACCAACGACAACGTTTTATTGGTATAACACTTCAGAAGATGCAACATATCTTCTAAAGACTCTGCCTGCACTACGCCTGCTCGTCCTCTGCCGGTGAATGTGAAAATATTTTACTACCGCCAACCAACGTAGTGAGAAATGATCATCTTAATAAGAGAAATCAGAGCTCGTACAGAAATACTCAAATGGTCATTTTCCCCATTCGCTGTTAGAAAGTGGAACGGAAGAAAAATGGTCTGAAGATGGTTCGAAGAACCCTCTGACACGCCCTTGAAAGTGAATTTCAGAGTTTTCTTGTAGATGTAGAACGTTAGCGACAACATCAAAGAGCCATCATGTAGTCACACCATTCTTCATCTTCAGAACTGATTATTTTCTGTCCTGAAAATAAGCGCACACAACGATGAAATTTTAATCAAAAGCTACAGACATGGAAATACTGAAGTACGAGACTGGCAGCTTGCTGTCAAGGTGTTAATGGTCTAACACTCCCGTTACCGTAGGTGTAGTTATTGTGGCAGAGTCACAGATAAGGCAGTTAAGGGAATTAAATGTTTTATCAAATCACATTTTATAACCCACTCCGCAAGGGTCCCAGTTTTCTTACTGACGACGATGAGCTTCCCTGCGTTTAATGACTACATCGGAAATGGGCTAACAGTAATGTCGGAGAAACTGACTTAGCGTTGATCACTCTTTGGATGCAGTGGTAGTTGCAGAAGTCGCTAACGTATGGTCTACTTTGGAATAGCTGTTTCGTGCATCTGACTACGTTGGGAAACGTTTTGCGGACTATTGTGTATATGTAACACCTAAACTGAGTGCGAACAATAATTGTACATGTGTCTTCCATTTTCTTTGTCGAATACACAGTACGAACTGTCATTTTATGCTTCTTATTACATTCTACCTATTTAAGTTATATAAATAAGCTGAAATAGATTGAGAGAAAACACAAAAAATTTCTTTTGATATTAACAGCTGACATTTTTAGAATTATAATTCAATGTGTGGCTTGGCTTTTGCTGAGGTTTCTCTGAATCTCTGAATGAAACCAGGGAAAATGATCGCAGCGTAAATTTTGGAATTTTTTATTTTAATGTCCGTGATTGGGAACCTCAGTGAGGGAGCAGGAAGCTGACATTAGTTATTTGAGTGCTTTGAGCAGTCAGGAGCGAATCAGGTACGAAAATTCCACAAGAAATGAGCTTCATTCGCTTTTGAAATTAATCATATGCCTCTCGTAACCTTTCAGGATCATCGTGTTTCCGCATACGGTAGCCACCTGATACATGAAAATAATAATATTTCAGTTGGATCGTAGGTTTATTGTTTCTGAGCGCTTAACAGCTTAGCCGTCAGCGGCTTTGCATTAAATAGTCAGGAACGCGTGCGGTTAAAATGTTCTGAGAGGTATGTGACACATTGTAAAACGAAATGTTAATGCTACAGACACAAACGCTCTCTCTCTCTCTCTCTCTCTCTCTCTCTCTCTCTCTCTCTCTCTCTCTCTCTCTCACACACACACACACACACACACACACACACACACACACACACACACACACACACACGTACAGCCTGCATAAAACATGAAGCAGTTACGCATTAAAATTAAAATAAATCCTAGAAGTAAAAAATATATAGACTTGACGTAAGCCTAATGAACAAAACAGCACTTCTTTGTGTGTGGCTGATCTCACAAAAACTGGATGAGCCAGCCACTCTGAAAAATACGAAAAATCCCCTTCCGTAGCATTTAGGAAACGGCAGTAACGCCTCACGGAATTGCTTAATATTCCCGCAAATGAGAAAGCATATTAGGTGTCACAAGAACTATGCCCACATGCCGGTGCACAGCATCTATTTGCACTATTGTTTGTGAAGTTGCCGACACCAAAAAAGAGACATGTAATTAAAATAAAATTTATTCTACAGATTATGCGTACGACAATACACAGACGATTAGAATTACAGAACTATAAATGCACTTTGACTGAAGAAATTCAGTACGGCGTGAGCCCACTATATGATCCAGTCGGATCCTGGTTATGCTGTTAGGGAGTGCACTGCTTTGCCGTTTCTAGGCACGTTCACTAAGCATGGATAGTGGTTACGAAGGACCAGAACGAACTAATTTCCAACAGAGCGTATTCCAAACATTTTTGATGGGTGACATGTCTGGCGAACGTGCGGGCTAGAGAGGCAATGGTAAACGTTGTTCTTGGAAGTAGGCTTGCACATATCTCGCCGCGTGTGATCCGTTATATCCTGCTGAATTATTGTACGAGGTGCATTCAAGTTCCAAGGCCTCCGATTTTTTTTCCACGTAACTACTCACCCGAAATCGATGAAACTGGCGTTACTTCTCGACGTAATTGCCCTGCAGACGTACACATTTTTCACAACGCTGACGCCATGATTCCATGGCAGCGGCGAAGGCTTCTTTAGGAGTCTGTTTTGACCACTGGAAAATCGCTGAGGCAATAGCAGCACGGCTGGTGAATGTGCGGCTACGGAGAGTGTCTTTCATTGTTGGAAAAAGCCAAAAGTCGCTAGGAGCCAGGTCAGGTGAGTAGGGAGCATGAGGAATCACTTCAAAGTTGTTATCACGAAGAAACTGTTGCGTAACGTTAGCTCGATGTGCGGGTGCGTTGTCTTGGTGAAACAGCACACGCGCAGCCCTTCCCGGACGTTTTTGTTGCAGTGCAGGAAGGAATTTGTTCTTCAAAACATTTTCGTAGGATGCACCTGTTATCGTAGTGCTCTTTGGAACGCAATGGGTAAGGATTACGCCCTCGCTGTCCCAGAACATGGACACCATTTTTTCAGCACTGGCGGTTACCCGAAACTTTTTTGGTGACGGTGAATCTGTGTGCTTCCATTGAGCTGACTGGCGCTTTGTTTCTGGATTGAAAAATGGCATCCACGTGTCATCCATTGTCACAACCGACGAAAAGAAAGTCCCATTCATGCTGTCGTTGCACGTCAACATTTCTTGGCAACATGCCACACGGGCAGCCGTGTGGTCGTCCGTCAGCATTCGTGGCATCCACCTGGATGACACTTTTCGCATTTTCAGGTCGTCATGCAGGATTGTGTGCACAGAACCCACAGAAATGCCAAATCTGGAGGCGATCTGTTCAACAGTCATTCGGCGATCCCTCAAAACAATTCTCTCCACTTTCTCGATCATGTCGTCAGACCGGCTTGTGCAAGCCCGAGGTTGTTTCGGTTTGTTGTCACACGATGTTCTGCCTTCATTAAACTGTCGCACCCACGAACGCACTTTCGACACATCCATAACTCCATCACCACATGTCTCCTTCAACTGTCGATGAATTTCAATTGGTTTCACATCACGCAAATTCAGAAAACGAATGATTGCACGCTGTTCAAGTAAGGAAAACGTCGCCATTTTAAGTATTTAAAACAGTTCTCATTCTCGCCGCTGGCGGTAAAAGTCCATCTGCCGTACGGTGCTGCCATCTCTGGGACGTATTGACAATGAACGCGGCCTCATTTTAAAACGATGCGCATGTTTCTATCTCTTTCCAGTCCGGAAAAAAATCGGAGGCCTTAGAACTTGAATGCACCTCGTATGTGGAGCAGCCTGCAGGAGGGACATTGCATCGACGTCTAAGACCTCAAGTAGCGGTTGCTGTTCAGATTTTTCCCGCTACGTGGGAGGCGAGACCACATGTTATATAACCAACGGCACCTCCAACCATCACACTTGGTATTTGTGCACTATTCCGCTCAAAATGCAGTCTGCTCGATCCCGTTCACCACGACAGCGTCTAACACATACGCGGCCATAACATTAGAGCAATCTGAAGCGAGGCTCATCCGAAAACACTACATTAAGGCGCTCAACATGCCAGTGACAGCATCGACGTACCCATTGCAATATGGGCCGTTGGCAGGTTTCGGTCAATGAAGCCGACCCAGTTTCTTGCCACCATCCAGTCTTCAGCATATCGCTTCAAACCGCAAACTCAGATATGTTCACAACTGTTATTGTGCTCCAAAGTCGAATCAATACTGTGGACGAAGTAGTTCTGTCGGCTACTGCCAGGCAGACAACATGGTGATCATCTCTCGCTATGGTCACATTGTGTGTTCTTGTTCCTGCTCATCTGTGATTACGACCCTCTTCTGTCCACTGGTTCCACACTCGCATCACTGTCCCAGCAGCGTAGCCTGTCGGATCTGCGTTGTCGCAGTAGCACAAATCCGTTTCCCAGAGGCCGATCATTCTGACCCGATCGAACTCCTTCACATGCTAATACTTCACTCTTTGATGTCAACGAGGCATATCGACAGCTGTTTACACGTGACCACTCCGTTTTTCGGTCTTCCCGACAGAGCGTTGTTTAACACTGCGGTGCCCGGTCGCACAAAAGAGATTCCACGTGCACACCATTTCTTCGATGTATTAATCACGAATTATGCTTCCACTGTTCTGCACATCTAAGTATGGAGTGATTGAGACCATTTCTTCTGGGTGTTGTAATTTTCACATACAGCAGTGTAGTTACAACGTGGCTCACTGATAAGGCGACGTCATGATCACCCCAAACCAGTTAGTCCTCTCGCCGTTGCATAGAGCAATCAGAGGGTTACCCATAACGTGTCGCGAACTTTTCTGGTCGTTACATCCCCACATTCCCTTACGAGTATGGTTCTGATAGGTGCCGCGCGCAACTAGCCGAGCGGTCTAGGGCGCTGCAGTCATGGACTGTGCGGCTGGTCCCGGAGGAGGTTCGAGTCCTCCCTCGGGCATGGGTGTGTGTGTGTGTGTGTTTGTCCTTAGGATAATTTAGGTTAAGTAGTGTGTAAGCTTAGGGACTGATGACCTTAGCAGTTAAGTCCCATGAGATTTCACACACATTTGAACATTTTTTTTCTGATAGGTGGCAGTATCGATTAGAGAGTTTTTATTTGTGGTGTTAGGATAGAGTGTGCTCGTGAGCAAGAATTCTGTAGTTGCAGCACTGACTGATAAAGAAGCTTAACTGTTAAATAAAACATGAGGATTGTTTGGAATGCGGTAGATCTGGGAATCTATTTCGGATCCAGTTCTAACAGGATCTAGGTACGGTGTTTCAGTGGCTGCTCCGAGATTCGTAGATAGGATTTACTATCTTAGCATAGGCCTGCGTGACCGCCGGGCAGCAACAGAAATTTTCTTTTTCACACAGACATTTAACATTTACAGGGTGTTGCAAAAAGGTACGGCCAAACTTTCAGGAAACATTCCTCACACACGAAGAAAGAAAATATGTTATGTGGACATGTGTCCGGAAACGCTTACTTTCCATGTTAGAGCTCATTTTATTACTTCTCTTCAAATCACATTAATCATGGAATGGAAACACACAGCAACAGAACGTACCAGTGTGACTTCAAACACTTTGTTACAGGAAATGTTCAAAATGTCCTCCGTTATCGAGGATACATGCATCCACCCTCCATCGCATGGAATCCCTGATGCGCCTATGCAGCCCTGAACAATGGCGTATTGTATCACAGCCGTCCACAATACGAGCACGAAGAGTCTCTACATTTGGTACCGGGGTTGCGTAGACAAGAGCTTTCAGATGCCCCCATAAATGAAAGTCAAGAGAGTTGAGGTCAGGAGAGCGTGGAGGCCATGGAATTGGTCCGCCTCTACCAATCCATCGGTCACCGAATCTGTTGTTGAGAAGCGTACGAACACTTCGACTGAAATGTGCAGGAGCTCCATCGCGCATGAACTGCATGTTGTGTCGTACTTGTAAAGGCACATGTTCTAGCAGCACAGGTAGAGTATCCCGTATGAAATCATGATAACGTGCTCCATTGAGCGTAGGTGGACGAAACTAAAATGAGCTCTAACATGGAAATTAAGCGTTGCCGGACACATGTCCACATAACATCCTTTTTTTTATTTGTGTGTGAGGAATGTTTCCTGAAAGTTTGGCCGTACCTTTTTGTAACACCCTGTATATTTAGGAAACATGATATTCATAGACTGAAGCACTTCGATTCTTTCCTTTTCATGTTTTCCCGTAGTCCATTATTCGCTTTTATGCCATTTTGTGCGGTAGCAGCACATTTACCATTGTTTAATACTGGTAGACTTGTTTTAGCGAGGAATACCCTCTTTGCTTCTGCTAGTCTGCTTCTTAATAAACCCGATGTTGCGTGTGTCATGCAACATTTTTCTTCGAAGGTAGCACACAGTTTTTCAGTTGGTTTTCTATGGCGTAAGCAATTCTGATGTTAGTTTATAGAGAGTCTCATAACTGCTATTCTTCATTGCTTTCATCTTTCTTTGGTTTAGGACTGGCAGCTGTGATTCTCAACCTACAGTGTTCAGTGATTCAGACCAATTTGGCGTTACAACTTTCCGGCAGCTTTGTCAGAACAGGGAGCTAATTATTACCTGGAGGCAGTGTTTGCCAAGTGAAAGGTATTCGCGACGTTAATTAAACTGGGAAAAAACCATATTGTGTACAGGGAAACTCAGTTTTTGATTTTGGTGTATCTTTCTGATCCTGGCAGTTTTGAACTGAGATCCCGAGACACTTTTCTGTGCTGAAATTGCCAATGACCTCGCAAATAACCAGCCAGGTTAAGCAGAAATTGTTAGCGTTGTATATGTCCAGTCCAATGACCGGATCTGTAATCGGATTAGTACAGGTCAATGGACATTTGTGTCACAGTTCTGACGTTTTAATCTTGTCTCACGGGGTAGAGGCTTGTGACCTTTATCAGACACAATTTCATTAATATAGCGGTGGAGATAAATGATTAGAATTCGCCGATTAACAGTTCATTCGCAGACGGTAGTACATATACGTAATTAATAAAAAATACGTTAATTAATACGATAATTACTTAAACACTTTTAATCTTAAATAGGAAATACTTTCCTGATGTTCCGTAAAATATATTTTTAATTGGTCACGATTCTGCTAGGCCATCGTGGAGATAACTGAATACCCCAAATACATGTAAAATAACGTGCTTCTTACGCATATATTACTTACGCGGAAGATACAAAAGATTTAAAATGATTACATGTAAGAAGTCCACGAAGGAAATTATTACCTCCTTTTTCTTTTGCATTTCGTTCATTTCCTTACTTTTTTACTTTCGTACCTTTATTTTGGTTACATATTACGTATCAGACGTACGTTGTGTTTAAGCCGTATCAAAACTCTCTGGCTCGAGGAGGGTTTCTTCATGAGAAATGAAGTGTATCAGTTTTGATAATCAAAGACACAGCAGACTACGTATAAAAATTCGCCTTTTGTGGATAACATAATTACTTAGCAAAAGATGTAAGGTCGGCAATACTTTCACGGATGCAGACTGTTCTAAGCCATGTCATCATACCGGTGAGGTACGTAACACATGATATTGTAATAACTAAATAAAAAATTAAATAAAACGTGCATCGCATAGAGAAATCGTGTTAATAAGGATACGAGAAGCGAAATGCCATAAATTGTGTTGTAGCGCAGGAACCACTGGGAGTGGTAAGTGGCTGAGGAGGTTGTGTTGGCGAAACTTCTTAAGCAAATGTAACTCAAGCGATTAACTGTGTACAAACAATCCAGAGCGCATGCAGAATAAGCAACGACCAAAGAATACAGTGCTGAGAATAGCAAAATCAGTTTCTATCAAGTACAAACAGTTTAGAGTGCATTCCGAATAAACAGCTGCCAAAGAAGTCCGCATTCATAAAGTATGACTTATAAATCAATACTGATAATACCCTTTTAATTAACTTACCCCAACAGAATTAATCAACGTTTCAAAAAGAGGATACAAATGAATATACAATATATCAACTCACTGTCACCTAGTACAATAGACAGAATATCAATAAATCAGACCCTCTGAATTCATCCAGGCTACACACAAGGGATCCGTAGGAATGTTGGAACACGTGTGGCAATACTGACCCTACGATTTATCTTAGAAAATAGATTAAGGAAAGGCGAACCTACGTTTCTAGCATTTGTAGACTTAGAGAAAGCTTTTGACAACGTTGACTGGAATACCTTGTTTCAAATTCTGAAGGTGGCAGGGGTAAAATACAGGAAGAGAAAGGCTATTTACAATTTGTAGAAAAACCAGATGGCAGTTATAAGAATCGAGGGGCATAAAAGGGAAGCAGTGTTTGGGAAGGGAGTGAGACAGGGTTTGTAGCCTATCCCCGATGTTATTCAATCTGTATATTGAGCAAGCAGTAAAGGAAACAAAAGAAAAATTCGGAGTAGGAATTAAAATCCACGGAGAAGAAATAAAAACTTTGAGGTTCGCCGATGACATTGTAATTCTGTCAGAGACAGCAAAGGACATGGAAGAGCAGCTGAACGGAATGGACAGTGCCTTGAAAGAAGATGAACATCAACAAAACCAGAACGAGGATAATGGAATGTAGTCGAATTAAGTCGGGTTATGCTGAGGGAATTAGATTAGGAAATGAGACACTTAAAGTAGTAAAGGAGTTTTGCTATTTGGGGAGCAAAAAACTGATGATGGTCGAAGTAGAGAGGATATAAAATGTAGACTGGCAATGGCAAGGAAAGCGATTCTAAAGAAGAGAAATTTGTTAACATCGCGTATAGATTTATATGTCAGGAAGTCATTTCTGAAAGTATTTGTATAGAGTGTAGCCATGTATGGAAGTGAAACGTGGACGAGAAATAGTTTAGACAAAAAGAGAACAGAAGCTTTCGAAATGTGGTGCTACAGAAGAATGCTGAATATTAGATGGGTAGATCACATAACTAATGAGGAGGTATTGACTAGAATTGGGGAGAAGAGAAATTTGTGGCACAACTTGAATAGAAGAAGCGATCGGTTGGTAGGACATATTCTGAGGCCTCAAGGGATCACGAATTTAGTATTTGAGGGCAGTGCGGAGGGTAAAACTCGTAGAGGGAGACCAAGAGATGAATACACTAAGCAGATTCAGAAGGATGTAGGTTGCAGTAGGTACTGGGAGATGAAGCACAGGATAGAGCAGCATGGAGAGCTGCATCAAACCAGTCTCTGGACTGAAGACCACAATACCAACAACACACACAAGGGCGTGAATTAAGATACACAAATAATAAAGCACAGTGAAAGAATACTGAACTTGAGCACTAGACCTCACCCCAAAACCAAATTCCAAAAATACACAACCAAAGTTGACGCCCTACTTGATACTAAGCAGGTAAACAAGAGAGACAAAAACACAATTGGATCCACTATCTGTACACTGTGCTGCCTACAGAATATCAACATGATAAATCAATGAAATCCAACATAAATGACGATTTAAGCACAGTTCCTTCAGCTAGTACACTTTCAGTTGAAAACACTAGACACAAAACAGCCCCCTTGTGTTTCACCGGGTAATCAAACGGCAGCTTCAGAAGTCCAGCCCTTCCTCACGCATTTGCACTACGACCAGCATTTGCCATAGCAAGCACACACTCGTTCAACTTTCTTATCTGAAAACACGCCACCGCAACTAGCTCTTTTCTCTCGGCTGCGCTGCACTCCTTGGATCCGCGAAGCCCAACGCCCTCCGCTGCTCAAATTCAGAACGATGTCCCGAGTTGACAGTAAATGCCTATCAACCCTGGCCGTCCATGGCCGGGCTGTCTCGCTGCACTGGCAGGCGTTTCCTGCTTCGACTCTCCGGGAGGTGTTTTCTGTGTTCGCCGAGTCGAAACTGCCTCGACTCCACCGGGGCTGACCGTCGGCGACCTGTGGTGGTGCTCCTAGCACTTCACGTGTCCCGCTCACAAGCTCTCGCATGTTCCACTGAATAATAAACTTGGACAAGCACCGCCTCGGCAGGAAAGAGGAATGTGCCACAATTTACGGCACACTTTGCACATCGACAAAACATCCCACCAGACACTTAGTGGAAAAACGACGTCCTAACTAGACGGAGAACGGGGTACAATTGCGTTGTAGATGATACGGGAACCATGTACTGGGTTGCGATAAGCTAAGATTTTTGGTTTGTGAAGTCTATAGCAGCGGATCTGATATGCTGAAAGAGTAGTCTGTTTTGTCGAACATCATACTGCCTTAGCCCATTTTGCATACGTACGGGGAAGTTGTGGATCAGTACAGTTCCTGAACTTAACTGACTTTCAGTATATGGAAGTCATTATAATATATCTAGCTTTCGAGGAATTATCCAATATTATGGACACGAAACTGTCAGTTATGTTGAACAGGTTTTCCAAGAGAGGAACAAATGTTCATTATGATGCTTTGTGATGGCGCAGTAGATTTACTGTGGAATGTTGTATTAATTGTAGCTGATCACACTACGACTTCATCGAAAATTAGGACCAGTATTCTTGCCAAACCGTTACCTTCTGGCAAGGATCCAGTACCCAGTGCAGCTGATTATTTGATAGCATCTGTATCAGATCGAAACTGGCCATTGTCAGAAACCTTTTGCTGGACGGTGGACTACAAGCAAAGGTACTACTCGCCTGTCTTTTTCCCTCACCTTAAGCCCATTTACCAATCTCTGATGGTGAAATTGGCGGGATTATTTGTGTAGAATTGTTTTCATTAATGAGAATATGTTCTTCCTTGGCGTACACTTTTTTACGGGTATTTTTCCACTGGGAGTGGCCCAGCTGCCGGAGAGTATCGGACAGTGATATACTGTATCAGTTTCAGGCGTCGCGGTCTTCCAAGGCGAAATTTTCGAGGATCGGGCGCCTCTGGAGTTTGTTAAAGGAACACTGAACACTACCAAGTACTCCTAGAGCAATGAACAATCAATTTTACCATCATTCTTACTACCTCTGGGAGACATAGCTTACAATAGAACAACATTCTTTCACACACTTGTCGAACTATCCAGCGAGCACCCGATGAATGTGAAAAAAGAAAAAACGAATGTCAGCACGAAGTCATGAGGATCTGTCTGGGAGCATCAAGTCAACTCTGAGAAATGCGTGGAAGCAAACGAAGTGACTTGCAGGTTGTTTGACACAAGACAAAGACCACATCAGCACACGGAAATACAGTACCAAACACTTAACATTTGTAGACCACTTAAAACTGGAATATCAAAGGCCAAGATCAACAGAAAAAGATGTGAACCTCAAAACTCCGTAAGAGCGTCCACCTCTTCATTTTGTAAGAAAACTACCACATACAGAAAGCAATAACGCACAATAAACAGCTACTTTAGCTGCTTACCAACCAGAAATATTGGAAAACAGATATTACAGAAAATTATTGAACAAATCACACTTAAAAAATCTTTTCCCTCCACCCTCTCGTCAACCGCTTCTCGGAAGGATACTGAAAGACGAATCCACCAGGGAAGAGCTGCTTTTAAGGAGAGAAGAAACCTTTTCACCTCCAGCAGCATAGACAAAAACTTAGAACCTCATAAAGATGTTTATTTGGAATGTGCTGCAGTACGGAAGTGAAACATGGACACTCGGAGAGGCAGAAAAACAAAATAACAAAATGGTTCAGATGGCTCTAAGCACTATGGGACTTAACATCTGAGGTCGTCAGTCCCTTAGATTTAGAACTACTTAAACCTAACTAACCTAAGGACATCACACACATCCATGCCCGAGGCAGGATTCGAACCTGAGACCGTAGCAGCAGCGCGGTTCCGGACTGAAGCGCCTACAACCGCTCGGCGGCAATGGACGGCAACAAAATAACAGGCTTTAAGATGTGGTGCTGCTGCAGAATGCTCAAGATTTCCCGGGAATACGAGATATCAAACGGAGAGGCGCTCCACAGAGTGGAGGAAGAGGAGCCTTATCTCCAGACGGTAGTCGAACACAGAAAGGACACTTGGGTCGACCACCTGCTGAGACATGACGGTATCATTAAAAGATGATCATTGAAGGAACAGTAGAAGGAAAAAATACAAGAGGCAGATCGAGAACACGAAGGTAATCCCAAAAGTAAGGTCTCCTACTTTTTTGTACGTACATAGACCTGTTTATTTCTACAATGGTTTACATAAGTTTACAGCTTGAACATTTAGCTGTTTTTCGACGTAATCACCATTTCTGTCGACGCATTTTTGTAGACGCAGTGGCAGTTTTTGTGTGCCCATGTCATACCAGTTCGCCGCCATGCTGTTCAGAAAGTTAAGAACCTCTTCTTTCACCTCGTCGACGGAGCTGAATCGGTTTCCGGCCAAATGTTCTTTTAACCTAGGGGACAGGTGATAGTCACTGGGCGCCAAGTCAGGACTATAGGGTGGGTGGGTGATTATGTTCCACGGAAACTGTTGCAGGAGAACAACGGTTTGCCGAACGTTGTGTGGGCGAGCGTTGTCATGGAGAACGTGTACGCCCTTGCTCAACAGTCCTCTTCTCCGATTCTGAATTGCCTGTTTGAGTTTTTTCAGAGTCTCACAGTACCTGTCAGCGTTAGTTGTGGTCCCAGCGATTCAGCTCCGACGACGAGGTGAAAGAAGAGGTTCGTAACTTTCTGAACAGCATGGCGGCTAGCTGGTATGACATGAGCATACAAAAACTTCCACAGCGTCTACAAAAATGCATCGACAGAAATGTTGATTATGTCGAAAAACAGCTAAATGTTCTAGCTGTAAACTTATGTAAACCATTGTAGAAATAAACAGGTCTATGTACTTATAAAAAAATAGAAGGCGTTACTTTTGGGATTACCCTCGTAGAATATATCAACCAGCTCATGGAGGATACCAGCTGCACCACCTACAACGTTCTCAAGAGCATGGCTGAGGACAAAAGTGCATGGCGAATTGGTGCTAAACAACCTGATAGTTGAAGACTCAAGAACAAGAAGACTCACGGAGGTCCAGTGTGAGCTTTAATTATAGTATGGCAGCCAAACTTGGTAGATGTGTTAATGTGGAACCGATTTACGCCAGAGAATAGTTAGTGCCTATTGTGGGCACTAGGTGCGTATTTGGCGCTGTATAGCATCTCGTGAGGTCTTCAGTGTTCAATTTGAACAAATTGTATGTGTGGCGATTAATAATAGTACCAACCTTCCTCAATTATTTGACCTTTTCTGCCCACTCCCCGTTCCTAATCCATTACTTACGGAAAATTTCTACACGTTTTTCCTATCATTTACAGTGCCAGATTTGCACCTCGTGGCCAAAACTGAAACTTATTTTTTCGATCATAAATAGATCTCGCATTAACGCATTAGAATATCTACGAAGTTTCCCTGCCATACTTCTGAGAGCAGCTAAACTTTAATTAACCAAACGGTACTTTACTGAAAGCTGATTAGAAAATTTATAAACAAAACAATTAACATAGAAATTTACTTAACACCTGTTTTGTTTAACCTTTAAAGGGAGTGGAAGGGCTGACCCAACAAAGTGAACATTTAAATTCCAATGGGTTTATTAACTCCCCAAAACAATCTCACGTAAAATTTGACAGGCACCACTCGGGCAATATTATTTAAGAGACATTCATTACATAAAATCATAAGCAAGTTAATGAATCAGTCAACATTGAGAACCGCAACTCAGGCAAATATTTAAGTAACTCTCATTACATCAAATCATAAGCAAGTTCATAAATCATTAGCCCACAATCTCCCACCAAAATTCACAAAGACCACTAAGGCTGAATTTAACCATAACTTTAACAAAAGAACTCTAGTTAAGACACATTATTTAAGACCCTTTCAATCCCAAACTTTAACATTACATATAAAATAGCAGTTGACACACACCCTCAACTTTAACACGAATACTTGAAACATATTTATTAAACATAACTTGGGCATCCTTGCAGAGCGAACCACGAAGTTATTCAAATGGCCATTGACTTGTAAGATGGACCGTCAGGGCATAGAAAGTTATAAGTTTGTACAATCGTAAATATGTAGTAAGTCACAAGCTTGTAAGGACGAAGTTTTACCACGAACGGTGGAACCGACTGACGGAAGCAATACTTAACTTCGAACCAAGACGTGGCTCCGTTTGCAGCCCCAAGTCGAGTAAACCACCAAAATGTGAACCAAGCAAACGCTACCGAAGAGCTCGAGAGAAGTCCACCGCCTGTAAGCCAAACTTGTAATCTAAAGGGAAGCCCTGTGCTTCGGTTGCCCACTGCCGCAGTTCACTGAAACACATACCACACCCGGCAACAGGAGGCAGAAAAACTTTTTAACATTTAAGATTGACCAGTAAATCAAGTCTATAAAATCAAGGCTACACAACAACTAATTTCACTCGGAAGTGCTTCCTTTAAGTGAAGTAGTACTTGATAAACAAACACTAAGAGTGGGAAATGAACTGCCTGACAAGAACGGACACACATTTGCAAATACATCAATATTATGCGGAAACAGAGCACATGCTTAGTAAGAGGCCTCGAATGAAACAGAACAAACATAACATCACACGTCTTGCAACGTCTTAACGTACCAAGAGCGAGCACAATCACTGGTAACTAAGAGCTCTTAGTAGTTAGCGTACTTAACTAGGTATCTTGATGCTAGGGCGATTTTGCGAAGATGTCAGACCATCACTTCGCAAGACCATAACAGCGTGTCCCTCCAAGGAAGCGGGCACATCCACAGCTCACGAGGTTGCCGGAGAATGCACAGCGCCGGGCAACTCCCGCCGACTCCAGTGAAACCACGTGACAACCGCCGTGCGGCCTCAGGCACGCCGTCTTCGCTTCTGTCCGCAAGGCAATAGCCGACTCACCACCGCCGCGTTCCGTTCTCAAGTAAATAAATTAAGCCTATGGAACGTACACAAAGTTGTGTTTTTCACAACTAATTGTATTGTTCTACCTAGAAGGGGCAGAAGAATCTGTTAACACGATTTGATTATCAGGATTCTCTACTCGCGGTCGGCACTCCATTATATCTCGAGCCGGCCCAAGCCCAAAGACAAAACTCTGCACTAGGAAATCGATCGTACTCGTGTCAGAGGTACTTACTGGCACCGGTTCCGCCACGGCTCATAAATAACACGTTACAGAGACAAACTCTCTAGTACTGAGAGGAACTCCTGCACACACAAGGCAACCCTTCAACTTGGATTTGAATCCTCGAAGTTTATCCCTCAATTTTTCCTGCATTCATGGAAGCCTATTGAAAATGAAACCTGCTGAATAGTATACACCTATCTCCACAATGCTTAAGGAAGTGTTCTCCAAATCGTTTTCCCGTCAATCGTTCACTGAATGAATGGGCAGTTTCTTCTGAATGAGTCAATGTTGGCAACAACAAAGCCCATGATGGAGTATGTGACAGGGTTGGCAGAGTTAGAACCCCGAGACATCTGAAAACGGCCTGCACGAAGTTTGCTAACTCATACCGCATATCAGTGTGACCACCGTTTTCTGGGGTAGCAGTAGTATTCGTGGAGTGTGATTAGAGTTATTTCAAAATATAACTCCATAGGAGGCAATATACTGAAGAGAAAGCAAGTAAACAAGCCTTTATGTTTTACTGTTGACCGACGACAGTGGTGATTATTGTTGTAATGGAGATAGCAGTATTTAGCTTCTGCATGTAAACTCGAATGTGATGCTTACAAAAACAGGTTCCATCTGCCATCAGTGAAAAGAATTTAAAATTCTCTATTTCACTGACAGTTCTACCTCATTCGGACTGTAAAATTTTTGCTTTTACAAGAGTTCCGTGGATGCTGTTACATTAAAACTTCAATGTGTTCTCTGAAAGCAATGTGCTGATGTTACCGACTAGCCTGTGAACATCATTCACATTATGTTACACGTTTCCCACAATAATACTTATGTCATCTGCAAAAAGGGAAGATTTTGAAACACTTATCATCTTTAGTGGCAGATCACTGATATTACTGTTCAATCACAGTAATGTGACCGCCGCCTAGGTTCGACGTCAAAATACAATAACCACTAACAGATCGCAGGTGGCAGCACTAGCAGCGGAGCATATATAAAGCGTGTCGCCGGGCGGTGTGGTCGAGAGGTTCTAGGCGCTTCAGTCTGGAACCGCGCGACCGCTACGGTCGCAGGTTCGAATCCTGCCTCGGGCATGGATGTGTGTGATGTCCTTAGGTTAGTTAGGTTTAAGTAGTTTTAAGTTGTAGGGGACTGATGACCTCAGTCCCATAGTGCTCAGAGCCATATGAACCATTTGAATGAAGCGTGTCGGTGGGGAACGCAGTACCAGTGCAGTCGTCCTCGTAATGCGGAAATGGAGCTTCAAATGGTTCAAATGGCTCTGAGCACTATGGGACTCAACATCTTAGGTCATAAGTGCCCTAGAACTTAGAACTACTTAAACCTAACTAACCTAAGGACATCACACACAACCATGCCCGAGGCAGGATTCGAACCTGCGACCGTAGCAGTCCCGCGGTTCCGGACTGCAGCGCCAGAACCGCTAGACCACCGCGGCCGGCGGAAATGGAGCCATTTATCTGACGTCCGCAAGGCCACCATCATTAGCTCTAGGGTCAAAGGTGGAACAGTTTCTAAAATGGCTAAGTTTGTAAACTGTTCGCTTGCCGCCATGGTTAAAGTATATCGAAAAGGTTTTCAGAAATTACTGCAACCAGTCGCCTTTTATGTAGATGTATTTTATTTAACCATGACCGGTTTCGAGCTGCCTAGCAACTCATCATCAGATGGTATATACATTTAGTGCTTTTTTGTACCCATTGTGTGGGTGGTTGAGTATCTGTGGCTAAACAGAAACGAGAACAAATAATCGCTACATGTGGTACAGTAACACGAAATATTTACAGAATAATTTATGTTTAACGTATAAGAGCAAATAATCACTACATGTGGTACAGTTACATGAAATATTTACAGTTTAATTTACGTTTTGAGGTGTTACTTACAGGTAAATCTTTCTGCAGGTATATATATCTCTTTTAGGACGTATTTTTGAAACCATTGTGTCTTGTTTTTCACAATTACACAAGTTAAAACTTTCACTAGATGTATATTACTTTTATGAGGCACTGTTGGAAACATATATCTTGTCTTTCGTAAACATCGCTGAACACACTTAGCCACAGATACGAATACAGGATTTACACATTATAAACAAGCCAAAGATTGCAATATAACTACAGTATCAAAGATTTCAAGTTGACCAGAGGCATTATTAGTCATCGCACACACTGACAAGAGATTTGTCTTTATTACATAGAAAATAAATGTAAATTAGCTTAAACTATTAAAATATTTATTTATAAATTAACTGTGCAATTTTAACAGGTATATTAAACTAAATTTTTTTACATAATATTTCAGTTACATTTAAGATTATTGGTATTGAGAGTATTATGACAGCTAATTTCTTGCTCCTTCCATTGGCTGATCTTGGCATATGATGTCAGGGATGAGAGATTGATGGTTAACTTGAAATAATAAGTAATGCTGGTACTTGAAAGGGTGTGGAAAAGGAGTTGGCGGTGGGGGGGGGGGTGTATAGGAAAAAGGAGAGGGGGGGGGGAGGGGGCATTTTGTTTCTGAATGACTGTTTAGTTTTTTAAGTTCAAAGAATCCTTAAAATTCTGAAAGAAGGAGTTATTCGCCAATTCTGTCTGCTCATTTAAAATGGTATGTGGGGAATTATGTTTGTGGGTGAAAATCTCTAATTGTTCGAGAAGATCCATCTTGAATCCCTTGTCTACAGTGTGTAGGATTTGAAGGTTAGTTTTAATGTCTGTTATGGAATGTTTATTATCTGCTAGATGGGTAGCAAAAGTGGATCTATTTAAGTTGTTTAGGCGAAGTGCATCAGTGTGCTCTTTGTATCGGATCTCAAAATTTCTACCTGTTTGCCCTATGTAGTAGCAGGAGCAGCTGTCACATCTTAATTTATATATACCAGATTTTTGGTAGGGTGTACTGACTATTTTGGTGTTGTGGACTATTTTGTTCTGTATTTTGTTGTTAGTGTGAAAACTTATTTTGACATTCTGCTACTGAGGTCTGGCTTGCTGGTTTTGCTTTGTTAGATATAATGTTTTTATCTAATTTTTCAATTATGCTTGGGTCATAAGCATTGTTTGATGCTATTGTTTTTAATATATTGATTTCATTAATTTTTGCAGTAGGATCAGCTTGAATCTTGTTGATACGGTTAAGTGCTGATTTGAAAAAAGCTAGTTTATGCTGATTTGGGTGGCATGATGTATTGTTTATTATGACATCTGAAGTGGTGGGTTTCCTATATATCTGAAATTTATGTTTGTTGTTGTGATGTGTTATGTTTAGGTCAAGAAAATAGATACCTTTTTGGGTTTGGTGTTCTACTGTGAACTGTATTTTGGGGTGAACATTATTAAGTTTACCAGCTAAGGCCTCAATTTCAGTGGCTGTCCCATCATATAACAACAGGGTGTCATCAACATATCGTTTATAATAAATGATTTTGTCTGTTTCTATTGGGTTTGCTTTAAAGAATTTAATTTCGAGATCATTAATGTAGATGTCAGCAAGAAGGCCAGCTAGACTACTGCCCATTGCTAGACCATCATGTTGAATATATATTTTGTTGTTGAAGGTGAAGTAATTGTGGGACAGCACTAATTCAAGTAAATCCATCAGCTCACAGATTTCCATGTCACTTAACTTTTTATGTTGTAATAAGTTATTTTTTATTATTCGAAGTGTGTCTATTATAGGTATGTTTGTGTACAGGTTGACAATATCAAGGGATGCAAAGTTAGCTGCATTGGGAATGGAAATTTCTCTGATACTGTCAATCAAATCATAGGTGTTTTTTATGGAATAATTGGTTGGGAATGTATAATATTTCTTGAGTATTTCATGCAGTTTTTTAGTCACTTTGTACCCTGGGCTATTTATGGAATTCACAATCGGGCATATCGGGTGTCCATCTTTATGAATTTTAGGTTGTGATCTAAGCTTTGGTGCTGTAGGGTTCATTATAACACATTGTTTGGCTTCAATGGATGTCAGCAGAAAGTTACAATTTTTTAACATGTCTTTTATTTTAGCTTGGTATTTGGGAGTGGGGTCAGATTTCAACTCAGTTATGTTGTTATTCTTGAAAACCCTAGAATTTTTCAAGAATAACAACATAACTGAGTTGAAATCTGACCCCACTCCCAAATACCAAGCTAAAATAAAAGACATGTTAAAAAATTGTAACTTTCTGCTGACATCCATTGAAGCCAAACAATGTGTTATAATGAACCCTACAGCACCAAAGCTTAGATCACAACCTAAAATTCATAAAGATGGACACCCGATACGCCCGATTGTGAATTCCATAAATAGCCCAGGGTACAAAGTGACTAAAAAACTGCATGAAATACTCAAGAAATATTATACATTCCCAACCAATTATTCCATAAAAAACACCTATGATTTGATTGACAGTATCAGAGAAATTTCCATTCCCAATGCAGCTAACTTTGCATCCCTTGATATTGTCAACCTGTACACAAACATACCTATAATAGACACACTTCGAATAATAAAAAATAACTTATTACAACATAAAAAGTTAAGTGACATGGAAATCTGTGAGCTGATGGATTTACTTGAATTAGTGCTGTCCCACAATTACTTCACCTTCAACAACAAAATATATATTCAACATGATGGTCTAGCAATGGGCAGTAGTCTAGCTGGCCTTCTTGCTGACATCTACATTAATGATCTCGAAATTAAATTCTTTAAAGCAAACCCAATAGAAACAGACAAAATCATTTATTATAAACGATATGTTGATGACACCCTGTTGTTATATGATGGGACAGCCACTGAAATTGAGGCCTTAGCTGGTAAACTTAATAATGTTCACCCCAAAGTACAGTTCACAGTAGAACACCAAACCCAAAAAGGTATCTATTTTCTTGACCTAAACATAACACATCACAACAACAAACATAAATTTCAGATATATAGGAAACCCACCACTTCAGATGTCATAATAAACAATACATCATGCCACCCAAATCAGCATAAACTAGCTTTTTTCAAATCAGCACTTAACCGTATCAACAAGATTCAAGCTGATCCTACTGCAAAAATTAATGAAATCAATATATTAAAAACAATAGCATCAAACAATGCTTATGACCCAAGCATAATTGAAAAATTAGATAAAAACATTATATCTAACAAAGCAAAACCAGCAAGCCAGACCTCAGTAGCAGAATGTCAAAATAAGTTTTCACACTAACAACAAAATACAGAACAAAATAGTCCACAACACCAAAATAGTCAGTACACCCTACCAAAAATCTGGTATATATAAATTAAGATGTGACAGCTGCTCCTGCTACTACATAGGGCAAACAGGTAGAAATTTTGAGATCCGATACAAAGAGCACACTGATGCACTTCGCCTAAACAACTTAAATAGATCCACTTTTGCTACCCATCTAGCAGATAATAAACATTCCATAACAGACATTAAAACTAACCTTCAAATCCTACACACTGTAGACAAGGGATTCAAGATGGATCTTCTCGAACAATTAGAGATTTTCACCCACAAACATAATTCCCCACATACCATTTTAAATGAGCAGACAGAATTGGCGAATAACTCCTTCTTTCAGAATTTTAAGGATTCTTTGAACTTAAAAAACTAAACAGTCATTCAGAAACAAAATGCCCCCTCCCCCCCCCCTCTCCTTTTTCCTATACACCCCCCCCCCCCACCGCCAACTCCTTTTCCACACCCTTTCAAGTACCAGCATTACTTATTATTTCAAGTTAACCATCAATCTCTCATCCCTGACATCATATGCCAAGATCAGCCAATGGAAGGAGCAAGAAATTAGCTGTCATAATACTCTCAATACCAATAATCTTAAATGTAACTGAAATATTATGTAAAAAAATTTAGTTTAATATACCTGTTAAAATTGCACAGTTAATTTATAAATAAATATTTTAATAGTTTAAGCTAATTTACATTTATTTTCTATGTAATAAAGACAAATCTCTTGTCAGTGTGTGCGATGACTAATAATGCCTCTGGTCAACTTGAAATCTTTGATACTGTAGTTATATTGCAATCTTTGGCTTGTTTATAATGTGTAAATCCTGTATTCGTATCTGTGGCTAAGTGTGTTCAGCGATGTTTACGAAAGACAAGATATATGTTTCCAACAGTGCCTCATAAAAGTAATATACATCTAGTGAAAGTTTTAACTTGTGTAATTGTGAAAAACAAGACACAATGGTTTCAAAAATACGTCCTAAAAGAGATATATATACCTGCAGAAAGATTTACCTGTAAGTAACACCTCAAAACGTAAATTAAACTGTAAATATTTCATGTAACTGTACCACATGTAGTGATTATTTGCTCTTATACGTTAAACATAAATTATTCTGTAAATATTTCGTGTTACTGTACCACATGTAGCGATTATTTGTTCTCGTTTCTGTTTAGCCACAGATACTCAACCACCCACACAATGGGTACAAAAAAGCACTAAATGTATATACCATCTGATGATGAGTTGCTAGGCAGCTCGAAACCGGTCATGGTTAAATAAAATACATCTACATAAAAGGCGACTGGTTGCAGTAATTTCTGAAAACCTTTTCACACCACAGTCGCAGTGTTCCACATCCACAATGGATAAAAGTCTTAAAGTATATCGTGCATGACAAAATGGCACTACTTAAGGCCGGCGCCGAAACAACTGTGGCGCATACCGGACCATAGATGACAGGTGTGAACGATGGCTTCAGAGATGTGCACCAGTAGACAGATGTGTAGAACAGAGCAGTTGACCGCCCAGATGAATCATGGGGCTACCAACAGTGACTCCTTCAGGAAACGTTGCCACGTACGGGTCTCCGTAGCAGACGCCTGGTTCATGCACCCATGGTGACTGCTGTTTATCGTCGATGAAGGCTGCAATTTTCACGCCCATACTGCAACTGGGCATCCACTGAATGGCGCGACAGATATTCTTTTCATGTGAATCACGTTTTATACTCCATCGGGCAGATTGGGGGGGGGGGGTTGTTTTGGGGAGGAGACCAAACAGCGAGGTAATCGGTCTCATCGGATTAGGGAAGGTCGGAGAAGGAAGTCGGCCGTGCCCTTTCAAAGGAGCCATCCCGGCATTTGCCTGGAGCGATTTAGGGAAATCACGGAAAACCTAAATCAGAATGGCCAGACGCAGGACTGAACCGTCGTCCTCCCGAATGCGAATCCAGTGTGCTAACTGCCGCGCGGGATTAGCCGAGCGGTCTCCGGCGCTGCAATCTTTGACTGTGCGGCTGGTCCCGGCGGAGGTTCGAGTCCTCCCTCGGGCATGGGTGTGTGTGTTTGTCCTTAGGATAATTTAGGTTAAGTAATGTGTAAGCTTAGGGACTGATGACCTTAGCAGTTAAGTCCCATTAGATTTCACACACATTTGAACATTTTGTGCTAACCACTGCGCCACTTCGTTCGGTCGGGCAAATGGCCTTTGGCATATACAGCCCTGTACCAATCGTCGAAAGGGTCCAGGTCAGGAGTATTTTAGTGTGGGGAATGCTGTCGTGGCATTCCGTGGCTGATCTCGTCATCCAGGAAGATGCAAGATCAACACAACAATGCAAATATCCTTGGGGATCATGTAACCCCGTACAAGCAGTTTGTTTTTCCGTGGCGCGATGGCATGTACCAGCACGTCAAAGCAAAGTGTCACACAGCTCGCAGTGTAAGTGCGTGGTTCGAGGAACACCAGGGTGAGTTTACCGTACTACCCTGGCCACCAAACTCACTGGATTTAAACCCAAACGAGCATCAGTGGGGCCACCTCGATCGTTCTGTACCTGCCATGGATCTTCAACCGAGAAGCCGAGCGCAGCTGGCCACGGTGCCGGAGTGGACATTGCTCCACATCGCTGTCAGACCTTCCAGAACCTCACTGATTCCCTTCCTACACGTCTTTCAGCGGTCCGCGCTACAAAAGATGATTATTCAGGCCTTCGACGGATCGTTGCATTAACCTATCGTGACAGTACATATCACATTCCAGAGAACATCCTTTTCGCTCCCCCACGACACGTGACCCCATTCAGATTCAAATCTATTCCCTGTTCGTTGACAATCTTCTGCTTTCTGCTTCTCAGAGGTGAACGTTTTTGGGGTTTTTCCCTAATCCTTTAACCTTCCAACTTACGCAAAAGTATTGTATGGTCCACACACTCAAACGATTTTGCTGCACCTAAGCAAATAGCTGTCGATTAGATCAGCCATTGCCTTACAATGATTAATTGCATTTCCTGTGAATCCTCCTTTCCTGAAGGCAAACTGACTGACAAAAAATTAAGTTTATAGAGATTTGTAAGTACAGTCTTATACGAGGGGGATTCAATAAGTAATATAACACTTTTTTTTTCTCGACCAGTTTCGGCTGACTAAATGCAGAAGCTCTAGTGAGACATTGAGAAATTCCTCTCTTCAGTCCCTATAGTTGCATGAATTTTCCGGTAACTGGCGGCGCAATACGTAACCTTCAAAAGGGCGCCTGCAATGGAGGTGCTTTCCAAGTAGAAGACCTGTCATTGAATTTCTTTTGGCGGAAAACCAGAGTATCGCAGATATTCATAGGCGCTTACAGAATGTCTGCGGAGACCTGGCGGTGAACAAAAGCACGATGAGTCACTGAGTGAGACATCAGGCATAATCGCAGCGAAGTCGTGGAAACCTGTCCGATATCCCACGTGCCGGCCGGCCGTCCACAGCTGTGACTCCTGCGATGTTGGAACGAGCAGACACTCTCATTCGAGGTGGTCAGCGGATCATAATCAAATACCGCGCTACAGAACTGGACGTCTCTGTTGATAGTGCTGACACACTCGCCCATCAGTTGTAGTGCTCAAAGGTCGCCCAGCAGAAGACCATACATAGTAACGAAGGACCATGTATACGAAGTTGCTTGCGCCTTACGAGGCTGACCGTGATAATTTATTGTCGAACATCGTCATAAACGATGAACCATGCGTTCATCATTTCGAACCGGAAATAAAATGTCAGTCCATGGAGTGGCACCACAACGTCTCCACGCCGAAGAAAAAGATCAAAGTTGCACCCTCAGCCGGTGTAGTCATGGCGAGGTTCTTCTGGGACTCTGAAGAGGTTATTCTGTTTGATGTCCTCCCTCTGAAGTGTATTGTACTACCCGCAGAAAATTGAAGAAACGACTTCAGTGCATTCGTCGTCAGTTCTCCTTCTCCATGCCAACGGAAGGCTTCATGCAATACTGCACTCCAGCGAGGAGTTACAAAACTTCACTGGACTGTTGTTCCTTGTCTGCTCTACACTCTAGATCTCGCATGTTCCGACATCTGTTTGATCCAGTGAAGAATGCACTCCGCGGGAGCAGTACATAGGCGATGGGGAGGTTATGGTTGCAGCAAGACTTTGTCTTCGATGTCGATGTGTGTAGTGGTAACATGTGGGCATATAGGCGATTCCAGAAAGGCGGCGTAAGGCCGTCGCATTAAACGGTGATTACGTTGTAAAATAGGGTTTTGCAGCAAAAAGTGGGGAACAATGTGGTGTGCAGTTATCCAGAATAAAACGAACCTGCTTTCTTAAAAAAAAGGGTTGCATTACTTAGTGAACGACAATCGTACATTTTCCCTCAAAGATTTTCGAAAATACTTGTTGCAAGTATCGTGTAATTTTTTAAATGAATTTAAATTGAATACTCCTTCTTACAACGATAACTGCGCCGTTATTGCTACTGTACGAAATGTTTGTTAAAACCCACGGCTAATTATCTCAGGGTGCTATCGCCAGAAACATCATATGTATCCCAATGTGAAGACAAAAAAAAAAGATCGTTCAAATGGCTCTAAGCACTATGGGACATAACATCTGAGGTCATCAGTCCCCTAGACTTAGAACTACTTAAACCTAACTAGCCTAAGGACATCACACACATCCATGCCCGAGGCAGGATTCGAACCTGCGAAGGTACCAGCAGCGCGGTTCAAGAACTGAAGCGCCTATAACCGCTCGGCCACAGTGGCCGGCTCCAACATGAAGACATGCGTCTTACTCAAGATGGATTAAAAATCTTTCTTCAGTATTACGCGATAATCGATTAAACACAAAATTATTTTTTCTGTGGGGCTTGATGCACCAGGATAGCCGCTTTCGTGCAGTGGCAGCGTACTCATTTAAAGATATTACTATTAATAAAAAAATTGCATCTATGGCATTACATGAATTGGAAAATATTACAAGACGCCGTTCTCAGTTTATTGAGATTATTCTTTTTAATACTTTTAGCATTAAGTGAGCGTTAGAATAACTTATTTGATTCTTGTCATCAATGACGTCGCTACAATAATGAGCCTACACAAAATGGCCAGGGCAACATTTAACTACTACGTAAATGAATCATATGCAGGATAGGTACTCGCTACTGACAAAACACACATTACCACAATTAATTTCATTTATATTGAACAAAATGCTATTATTAGTACAGATAATTGTATCAGTTACAGACCGTGAACAATAAGCGTCCCTCAGCTAGAACATCAGAATCGATAAGACAATGAAACAAAAAAAAATACGCTCATTCTTCTTCTACAAAAAGACAAAGATCATAATAAAAATTGCTAGTCTGAGAGGGCAGATCACGTTTCCATTGTTGAGTATCGATAACTTATTTATACTCTTTTTTAACGGAGGCTTTGCTACACAAGGAAACTGACCGGTATTTATCTGTCTTTTTATAATGTGGTGTCACTAACGAGATTTTCGATCTGTTTGGGAACTGACTACATCTAGAAGACACACTGTACACGCTACTGTGTGCACAATTAATGTATGATGGTCTGATCTTAATCCTCCTTGACGTCTCGTCACGTCTACGGGAGTAATTATCCTTTAGTGACTCAGCTTGTTTCCTGAGGCTGTATGTGCTATGTCTCGGACCGCCAGCTATTAAGTTTCTGCATATGCGATGATATAGCGATAATCGCTCATCTCGGTGGAAAAGGAAGACTACAAAATGATTTACCATGCACCTTCACTACAATCCTTGAGGTGGCTTTCGGCAAGCGAGGATTGAGGGTTCGTGAAATGTGATTCGCTTCACCACTAGCTTCAATGTGAGGTAGATATCTACGATTTTAATAGTAACAGCAATAGAATATTAAAAAAAATTCATACAACAATGATAAAGTATTTAATTACGAACTAGCATAATGTCCAGTAAAATACAGTTTCGGGAAATAGAGCATTTGAAAAGAATAAGTTCGAAATTTGAGAAGTGCATATGTTGGGTTGGGTTGTTTTGGGGGAGAAGACCAGACAGCGAGGTCATCGGTCTCATCGGATTAGGGAAGGACGGGGAAGGAAGTCGGTCGTGCCCTTTCGAAGGAACCATCTCGGCATTTGCCTAGAGCCATTTAGGGAAATCACGGAAAACCCATATCAGGATGGCCGGACACGGGATTGAACCGTCGTCCTCCCTAATGCGAAATGCATATGTCAGGAAATTAATTTAATAATTATTATAGCAAAGAACTGTAATGAGCGGCCGTGCGATTCTAGGCGCTACAGTCTGGAGCCGCGAGACGGCTACGGTCGCAGGTTCGAATCCTGCCTCGGGCATGGATGTGTGTGATGTCCCTAGGTTAGTTAGGTTTAAGTAGTTCTAAGTTCTAGGGGACTGATGACCTCAGAAATTGAGTCCCATAGTGCTCAGAGCCATTTGAACCATTTTTTGAACTGTAATGACCTGACGAAACAAAATCATTCGGTCATAATTGTGGGTTCTATGATTGCTCTGGGAGATGGTTGATCGAAATTACAACATACGAAATATTAGTTTACTTTATTACAAGAATAGTCAAAAGAGTTATTTATCTTTATACAATCCATAGGCAGAGGAATATGCCAAATATACTCCTGGAAATGGAAAAAAGAACACATTAACACCGGTGTGTCAGACCCACCATACTTGCTCCGGACACTGCGAGAGGGCTGTACAAGCAATGATCACACGCACGGCACAGCGGACACACCAGGAACCGCGGTGTTGGCCGTCGAATGGCGCTAGCTGCGCAGCATTTGTGCACCGCCGCCGTCAGTGTCAGCCAGTTTGCCGTGGCATACGGAGCTCCATCGCAGTCTTTAACACTGGTAGCATGCCGCGACAGCGTGGACGTGAACCCTATGTGCAGTTGACGGACTTTGAGCGAGGGCGTATAGTGGGCATGCGGGAGGCCGGGTGGACGTACCGCCGAATTGCTCAACACGTGGGGCGTGAGGTCTCCACAGTACATCGATGTTGTCGCCAGTGGTCGGCGGAAGGTGCACGTGCCCGACGACCTGGGACCGGACCGCAGCGACGCACGGATGCACGCCAAGACCGTAGGATCCTACGCAGTGCCGTAGGGGACCGCACCGCCACTTCCCAGCAAATTAGGGACACTGTTGCTCCTGGGGTATCGGCGAGGACCATTCGCAACCGTCTCCATGAAGCTGGGCTACGGTCCCGCACACCGTTAGGCCGTCTTCCGCTCACGCCCCAACATCGTGCAGCCCGCCTCCAGTGGTGTCGCGACAGGCGTGAATGGAGGGACGAATGGAGACGTGTCGTCTTCAGCGATGAGAGTCGCTTCTGCCTTGGTGCCAATGATGGTCGTATGCGTGTTTGGCGCCGTGCAGGTGAGCGCCACAATCAGGACTGCATACGACCGAGGCACACAGGGCCAACACCCGGCATCATGGTGTGGGGAGCGATCTCCTACACTGGCCGTACACCACTGGTGATCGTCGAGGGGACACTGAATAGTGCACGGTACATCCAAACCGTCATCGAACCCATCGTTCTACCATTCCTAGACCGGCAAGGGAACTTGCTGTTCCAACAGGACAATGCACGTCCGCATGTATCCCGTGCCACCCAACGTCCTCTAGAAGGTGTAAGTCAACTACCCTGGCCAGCAAGATCTCCGGATCTGTCCCCCATTGAGCATGTTTGGGACTGGATGAAGCGTCGTCTCACGCGGTCTGCACGTCCAGCACGAACGCTGGTCCAACTGAGGCGCCAGGTGGAAATGGCATGGCAAGCCGTTCCACAGGACTACATCCAGCATCTCTACGATCGTCTCCATGGGAGAATAGCAGCCTGCATTGCTGCGAAAGGTGGATATACACTGTACTAGTGCCGACATTGTGCATGCTCTGTTGCCTGTGTCTATGTGCCTGTGGTTCTGTCAGTGTGATCATGTGATGTATCTGACCCCAGGAATGTGTCAATAAAGTTTCCCCTTCCTGGGACAATGAATTCACGGTGTTCTTATTTCAATTTCCAGGAGTGTATTTACGAGGGCCGTTCAGAAAATAAAGAACGGTAAGTCGCGAAATGGAAACCACAGTGAAAGTCCGATGAACCTTTGCACAGCGGTGCTGGGCAGTCTCTCTGATACTTCCAGAGATAGCGTCACTCTCTTCTCTGTTCTGAATGCACTTTGGCGCGTAAAGAGACCTAGAAAAATAACGTCTCCCGCCAAGTATACGTGCCTGCCGAGACGTTTCGCCATATTTCATGCAATCGTACATAACGTAACTGTCATGCATTGCCTTCTTCACGACAGTTCTCGGTCGCACACTGCAGGTGTAATGAGGACGTTCCTGCAGCGTTTTTATCTCTGCTCAGATGAACTGCTTGCTACGAAGACAACATTTTTTCGATGATAGCGAGCTGCAGTCCAGCGTAGAAAACTGTCGGAAAGCGCAAGAGGCCGCCTTATGTGACGAAGGCATTGGAGAGTTGGCACCACGCCACGATACGGGGGGAGGTAGTCTAAGTCGGAGCGACGACTATGTAGAGAAGTAGTTGGAAAGTGTAGCTAAGCGTTGCAAATGAAACAGTTTTGATTTTCATTGTGCTTTCCATTTTTCGACCGATCGTTCCTTCCTTGCCGAATAGCTCTCGTACACTACTGACCATTAAAATTTCTACACCAAGAAGAAATGAAGATGATAAACGTGTATTCATTGGACAAATATATTATACTAGAACTGACATGTGATTATATTTTCACGCAATTTGGGTGCATAGATCCTGAGAAATCACTACCCAGAACAACCACCTCTGGTCGTAATAACGGCCTTGATACGCCTGGGCATTGAGTCAAACAGAGCTTGGATGGCGTGTACAGGTACAGCTGCCCATGCAGCTTCAACACGATACCACAGTTCATCAAAAGTAGTGACTGGCGTATTGTGTCGAGCCAGTTGCTCGGCCACCATTGACCAGACGTTTTCAATTAGTGAGAAATCTGGAGAATGAGCTGGCCAGGGCAGCAGTCCAACATTTTCTGCATCCAGAAAGGCCCATACAGGACCTGCAACATGCGGTCGTGCATTATCCTGCTGAAATGTAGGGTTTCGCAGGGATCGAATGAAGGGTAGAGCCACGGGTCGTAACACATCTGAAATGTAACGTCCACTGTTCGAAGTGCCGTCAATGCGCATAAGAGGTGACCGAGACGTGTAACCAATGGCAGCCCATACCATCACGCCAGGTGATACGCCAGAATGGCGATGACGAATACACGCTTCCAGTGATGCTGTAAACAGAACCTAGATTCATCCGAAATAATGACGTTTTGCCATTCGTGCACCCAGGTTCGTCGTTGAGTACACCATCGCAGGCGCAACCTCCAGGATAACCGCAGCCATGGTCTCCTAACTGATAGTCCATGCTGCTGGAAACGTCGCAGAAATTTTTGTGCAGATGGTTGTTGTCTTGCAAACGTCCCCATCTGTTGACTCAGAGGTCGAGACGTGGCTGCACGATCCGTTACAGCCATGCGGATAAGATGCCTGTCATCTCGACTGCTAGTTATACGAGGCCATTGGGATCCAGCACGGCTTTCTGTATTACCCTCCTGAACCCACCGATTCAAATGGCTTGGTTCAAATGGCTCTGAGCACTATGCAACTTAACTTCTGAGGTCATTAGTCGCCTAGAACTTAGAACTAATTAAACCTAACCAACCTAAGGACATCACACACATCCATGCCCGAGGCAGGATTCGAACCTGCGACCGTAGCGGTCACGCGGTTCCAGACTGAAGCGCCTAGAACCGCACGGCCACAACGGCCGGCGAACCCACCGATTCCATATTCTGCTAACAGTCATGGAATCTCGACCAACGCGAGCAGCAATGTCGCGGTACGATAAACCGCAATCGCCATAGGCTACAATCCGACCTTTATCAAAGTCGGAAACGTGATGGTGTGCATTTCTCCTCCTTACACGAGGCATCACAACAACGTTTCACCAGGCAACGCCGGTCAACTGGTGTTTGTGTATGAGAAATCGGTTGGAAACTTTCTTCATGTCAGCATGTTGTAGCTGTTGCCACCGGCGCCAACCTTGCATATCACAGCATCTTCTTCGTGTCGGTTAAATTTCGAGTTTGTAGCACCTCATTTTCGTGGTGTAGCAATTTTAATGGCCAGTGGTGTAGAACTGTTTTTGAATATTAAAGCAACACTGATGTACGCTTATAATAACTCTTCTCTAGAAGTATAAGGATCACGAAGCTTTGAAATATAGTACATTCTAAGACATTAGTAAACCATGAACCCTAACTAGTCGATGTTTTTTCCTAGTTCGGAGATCACGAATTGGGCACAGCACTTCTCTGCTGGGCTGTGTATCGACCTCCGTGCGGTGGCGCTGTGGGGCTGGGTGTGAGGGTGTGGCTCCGAAGGGGCCTCCCATTCGTCGGTGCGGATTGCAGCGAGACCTGGCTAACTCCTTTGGTACCGGTGCGAGTTGCCGACCGTGGTATGTCGTAGTGACATTTACGTGATACTTCACAAACACTCACAACTTTATCGTCACATTTTACACAGCACAAAACGAAAGTATTCGCTCACTGTTATCAGTATATGACGAAGCTCTACTATTGTGAAAATGAGTCCGCAGGCTGTGGTCTTGTGAGCGCCTAAATGAAAGGAATGTTGTATCTTCTAGTCGTTCCCACCTATTTGTAGGAAATCTGTGTTTGTGTCGTTTTTTATTCGAGGGGAATCTTTTCCTTTCTGTATTTCCTTACTCTAATTCTTGTGCGTTGTGGCCGAGCGGTTCTAGGGGCTTCAGTCCGGAACCACGCGCCTACTACGATCGCAGGTTCGAATCCTGCCTCGGGCATGGATGTGTGTGATGTCCTTAGGTTAGTTAGGTTCAAGTAGTTCCAAGTCTAGGGGACTGATGACCTCAGATGTTAAGTCCCATAGTGCTTAGAGCCATTTGAACCATTAATTCTTGTGGTTTGCCGGGTATACCGGTGGACACACGAAACGAATTGTGTTTGTAGGCAACAGATACGGTCTACCAGTGACAGTGCAGCTTCATCTGGTTGGAATGTTCCCAGCCAGCATGCCAGTCAGCGATCGAAGAACCTTGTGTCAAGCACATTTTTTTAATTTCTAGAATTCCATGCCACATTCAAGTCTGTTTATTTTTATACTAAAGACTATCCGAAAGTTAGCTGTGAGATTGGGAATTTGACATATGAGGCGATAACTATAAGTCGTGTAAATCTACAAAAAATGTATTTTGAGAACAGAGTCATTAGGGGTGTGATCTTTCCCGCTGACAAGTGAATAAAGTGCTGCACAGGACAAAATCGGAAATTAAAAATGGCACTTGCTTTCAAGGAACTTTTACAAGAGCCTGGTATGGAAACAGAAATCATAAATCATAACTTTCTTGTGTCAGGTCAATCGCACCTACCAAATGATGTCGACTTTGGCATGATAGAAGCTAAGAGTAGAAAAAAACAACCCACGTTTATTCGACAGATGCCTGGACAACGATTGCAAAAGAAATCGTAGAAGAAAAATCAGTTGAAAATAGTTCACATGGTGCTTACAGACTCACAAAGAAATAAAAGCAACCATTGTAACCGGAAGAAAACCACTGATGATCACAAAGTAAATTGGTTAGACATTCAGTGGCTGAGGTACGAAAAAGGGATGTGTATTTTCACCAAAACACAAAAACGGTCTCTATCCTGACAGACAGTTCCGTCAATAAAATTTGGCAAAGAAAGGCCAGCACGTCAGCTACCAGAAACAGGCAGTCTCCGCAAGCAGCGACGTGCAATTGGGGATGCAAAGAAGAAGGACTTTTGTTTGTCCCATTCAGCAGCGTTTCTTCAAACATATTCCTTGCATTGCAAACACACTTCAAAAACGGTTTCCTGAAAATGACTGCATGTCTGAAGACAGTAATGAATTGTTCTAAGAGTGAATACGTAGGTCAATGTAGTCAGCAGAGGAATGGATATGGAAATATTAATCATGGAACTGTTATATTTCACAATTATTTTCAGGAGACTACTGAAGGAAGTTCATATTTCCGTTTCAAACACTCTTGTTTCTTCTATGTAATATATTTTGCATGGAGCAAGTGATGTATAACTGTGTTTTAAAATAAAGTAAATTTTGGTTTGTAAAGTGAATGCCGATTTTTTTAATTCGCATATATCTTTATATTCGATCTCTCAAAAACACTTTCTCTGGACTCAAACCGCTTGTATTCTGAATGCCTCATATGTAAAAACGTTTTAAAGAAAGTTCTGCAGGGGGCGTCATGAATATTCGTCCATACCTCCCCCAGACTCCCTTGGATACGAGCCTGGCTTTCCGGTTAATTAGTGCAAATTTATTTGTAGTGGGATATCATTAGGGCGTTGTGGGTAGCAAAATTTGTCCCACAGTTGCATCCGTAAACTGCTGGCCACAAGGAAGCTAGAAGCGCTGCTAAACAGTGGTGAAGCCAAAGAGCATGCGGTTGCCCTTGACCTGCCGACGTAGCGTGTCGCCACGAGAGCTCTGTGGCATTGCACGTGGCACTTGTAGCGCTCACTGGCGCCACTTCATCCACAAGTTGGTCCGCGAGCTCTGTTGCACCAGTTCCGGACAGCGGCGTTAAAGCCACCCTTGACCTGTTTTCCAGTAGCTGAACAGCTGAATGGTGACTCTGGGAAATCTCGTGGACACACCTGCAGAGATGCTCTTTTGTTTTGCTTTCCTAGAATCAAAGTGTACAGTGCCATAACATCAGCCCTTTCTACCATGAAAACTTGGCGCTTAAACCCGGACAAATGAAACTTTTCTTAAAGCAAATTTATTAAAACAAAATACAAATGAAGCTAAAAATTCTTTTACATACAAGTAGTGGTATCTTTCAAGAGTAACATTACTCTATATAACCCCCTTCAGCCTCAGTGACCGCCTCCAATCCTGTCCTGCAATCGTACGTATTTTAAAAAAGCGCTATCCGTATTCGAGAATACTGCTTCGATAGCGGTGCGTGGAGATGAGACATTAGGATGCCTCGTCTCATTGGTAACTCTTTCGACTAAGCTCCAAACATAGTAGTCAAGGGGGCTCAAATACGGGTTATCCTTGAGCAGAACTACTTTGACCAGAACATGTCAGCGTTATCTCAGAGCCAGTTTTGGACTAAATGACTCGTATGATGTCCTCCTCTGACATCCGACGCATTGTTTTCTCGCTGACATTCAATACTGGCGCCAATTTCCTCAGCGACTGCCGCGGGTCCTCCGAAATCAGCACCTTAGTCTTTTTGATGAATGCCGCAGCTCGTGACACGCGTTTCCTCGAACGAGGTTTCCTCGTCGGGTTAGCGGAACCTTCCCCAGAGTTCTCCGAAGCATTATACTTGGCCACAATACCTAAAACCGTCGAGCTTGGGTTCCAGAAGAATCTAAGTACTTCAGTGGGCGAACGCCCAGCGCGAAGACTTCCGATAATCGCGACTCTTCGGTTGTACTCCGCACTTGTCCGTAGCATCTCGGCCATTTTGTTTACTACGTGCCTAGGCTTTCAAGAACTCCAGTCGCAACCTCAGGCGGAACTCCAATATGGCGGGAAACTGGGACTGACAACTGTCCGGATTTAGGCGCCGCACCCTGTACATACATATACAATTGTTGAATGTTTATTAAAACTGGACGTATGTCCTAATCTCCTTTCGCCCCTCTCTCCGTCTATCTCCTCCTCCTTCCTCTCCATCTCCTCTTGCCCCCTTCCTGCTTCTCTCTGACCGTGAACCTTACTTGGGATTGGGACTTGAAGTCTCTTTAAATGAGTCTGTAAGTCGGTTGGGATCATTGGTGCATGGGGTATGAGAGAGAGATTTATCCAGCTGCTGGAACTGTGAGGATATTAGCTTGAATGACAGTATTTCGCTTAGTTTTAATCTGCGAACTGGTAGGATTACACCGTTTTGAATGATTCATATTCCACAGTAGTATTCTCATCATAAGCCGATAAGCTGTAAATAGAACTTTTCTGTTTTCTATTGATACTGACTGCTCAGAATTACACATTAGGAGAAAAGGTACACAAATGGACGACAATTAGCCCCCTATTGAAAACCATAACTTTAATACTTAACTAATTTTTTATGAACAAGAAAACATTTTATTCCTTAGAGTGGAAGAATTTGTTACGTTGTATCTCATTTATGTTATTGTGGATATCAGTGGCACACCAGGTCACAGCATCAATCCATATGGCAGTGGCTCAACAGGCATACTGTTACGAAGTATGCCGATGCGTGAAACAAGTACAGATGTGGTGGTGCAGCGTGAAAGGACCTCGTGGTTCAGTAGATGGAAAGATCATAAGTAATTGCCACTCGAAGCTAATGGACACAGGTTCTGTATCAGTTGTGAAGAGACTTGACATCTAGGATGGAGGAAAACATGCAGTTGGTTCGAAAATGATGTCTTTGATCTTCTTCGTCAGTTTGTAAATGTGAAGTTACGAAATTTCGTTTTCAGTTAGTTTTATCTGCTTAGCTGTCAGTAAATGTTTTGTAGATAATTTTTAACTATGTCTTTTCTTCACTTACATACTATTTTTCTTTTTTGCCTTTCTTCTAGTTGACCAGTCTTGCATCTAATTGAGAGCTTGTCCCTACATGCACATTTAAAGTAAAGACATAGAAGGTCTTCAATTTCTTGACAGTCTACACATTTTTATAGCCTGTTTGTTGTTCATCATTCGAAGTTCTATTCATTTTATGTAATTGCTATCGTTGTTTATAATAACCCTAAAGATAAGTTTGCATCTACTAGAGTGCTTATCCCTAGATGGTGGTTTTAAGTGAAAACAACTAGAATCTTTAATATCTGGACAACATACACATTTCTTTGTTGAACCATCACATTCATTATTTTTCATTAATAACAATATTTTAGAATGCTCATCATTTGAAATTTCTTTTACATGCTTCTTATAATATTTAGTTGCAATATACTTTCCACATACATACAGAACTAGATTGTTATTACACACCTTTTTATAGTATTTCTCAAATTCTTTATGAATATGTGAAAGCTCATCCTTTGTATACATGTATAGGTAAAAATTATCAACTGACTTTTCTACTTCACATTTTTTGCACTTCTTGAACACTTCTATTTATTGAGATAAAGTTTCATTAGTTTAATTAAAATTATTTTTAATAAATAAATTCACTTTCTAATTGTGCACTAGATAATTATATGGGTAAAATATTTACAATCTTTACTATCACTAGCATTTTTACTGTGTATTTTATATTTCATTTATGAGTTTCCAGCACAGTACACATGCCATGAAAAATTGTGACCCATAATGACACATTCTTAAGGAAATTACTCAAACCTAATTAAACATTTTATCTAATACATTTTTTATTCTATATAAATAGAGTCGATTACAAGTATATCTAATGCTGTTTGCAATTCAGAAGAATCTATGATGAATACCTTTGAATTAATTTGCCGTAACAACTATAAGATGAATTTAGGAAGTTGGTTTAAAGACATTTGGATTCCATTGTTTGAAGAGAATAATGTATTGATTACAAATGATATTTTAACGTTTCTGAAGGGAATACCAGGTGGGAAAAATTTCCCACCTGAAAAAGTAACACCATATAAAAAAGATTATGTTAAATTTCTTAAAGACATTGAGATACCATACCAGAAATAAAAAAAAATAATCCACTTGCTTTGTAGTACGAATATATTCAGAATGTAATGAAAATATTAAAACCAAACAATCTTGTAAAGAGAAATGAATTTTATTAACTGCTGAAAATTTTAAAATTTCAGTAATGACATTCAATACAAAACAATATAAAGAAGTAAGAAAATTTACATTATTTTTAGAGAAAGTATTACTTAATTGTTGAACAAATAAATCTCCAAAAATTATTCAACATAAAGTGACAAAATTACAAGCAAAAGACGAAGAATGTCTAAAACTAAGAAATGTAGTATCTGACATTAGTAGGGATGAAGAAAGAACAACTAATTTACATTGCCACATCCAAGCAGTATGCCACGAAAAATTATTTTAAAGTTGGTGGTGTATTTTCTAAAAATCATTTTTCAGGAAGGTTGTCTGGTTATAATAGTGAAAGACTTAGAAAAGATAAAGTATTTTATGGCAGAGTGTATGAATGTACTGATTAAAAATTAGTAGAGTATAATTTAATATTTATTGTGGTGTACACAGAGTAGATAAAAGTAAAGAAATGTACAATATTCACTTTAACAGTCTATCTTATTATGCTGATAAATTATATGACCAATCCAACGATAGTGCTGATGAAATAAATGAGAAGAGAAAAAATATTGACGACAAAATTTTCAATGTGCCCACTATAGCATTTAAATTTATTTAATATATTTTAATATAAGTGGAGTCAATAAGAGATCTGGTCAACAACAAGCTTGCATATAATGGCAAGCAAGTCTGTATGACAACTGATGATCAGAATAATCGATGATTTCAAAGAACAGATATAGGTAGCATATTAGAATACAAAAGACCTAGAGGTGCTATTTATGATAATTCGGATAACGAAACAAAAATATATGGTAAATTAGGTGTTGCTCAGTCATGACACCTTGTAATATAGAACCAAACACAGTTTTGATCAACAAATAAGCTCTCTACAAACTTATATTCAAATATAGAATGCCTGCAACAGAAAAATTTACAGATTGAGTAACTAAAGAAATTTTACCATCAATTTGTGAACATGGTGAAAATAAGATTAGAAGAGAAATAGTAGATTCCTATAGAAATCAAATAAAATAATTACGAGAAATAAATGTATTGGATGAAAAACGAGTAAAAAATTTCGAAGGAACAGTCGATATACCTTTGGATGCATTAAACAGAAGAAACAAAGACATGGGTGGATTGTTACCTAATGTTGTACCTCAAGCTGAAGACAATAATTTAAGATCAACTTTTGTTCTTTTAAGATTATTCGATGCTGACACTGGTTATACTCAGTATGTCATTGGAACACAATGGAATAATTTAGAAAAAACAGAGTATTCAATACAGACATCCAATTTGTGAACAAATATTGTAAATTGACAGCAAAGAATAAAAGAAAACTTAAGTATTGTTTGCTATCATAATCACATTAATGTTTCAAATAATTACACACAAGAATAACTGATTAATAATACAGGGTGATTCAAAAAGAATACCACAACTTTAGGAATTTAAAACTCTGCAAAGACAAAAGGCAGAGCTAAGCACTATCTGTCGGCGAATTAAGGGAGCTATAAAGTTTCATTTAGTTGTAAATTTGTTCGCTTGAGGCGCTGTTGACTAGGCGTCAGCGTCAGTTGATGCTAAGATGGCGACCGCTCAACAGAAAGTTTTTTGTGTTATTGAGTACGGCAGAAGTGAATAGACGACAGTTGTTCAGCGTGCATTTCGAACGAAGTATGGTGTTAAACCTCCTGATAGGTGGTGTATTAAACGTTGGTATAAACAGTTTACAGAGAATGGGTGTTTGTGCAAAGGGAAAAGTTCTGGACGGCCGAGAACGAGTGATGAAAATGTAGCACGCATCCAGCAACCATTTGTTCGCAGCCCAGGAAAATCGACTCGCAGAGCTAGCAGACAGCTGCAAATTCCACAATCAACTGTATGGAGAGTCCTACGAAAAAGGTTAGTTATGAAACCTGAATGTCAACTACCCAAGGCGATGGATCGGCCGCCAGGCAGCCCGTGACAGAGCACTTCATCACTGGCCTCCAAGAAGCCCTGATCTTACCCCCTGCGATTTTTTCTTATGGGGGTATGTTAAGGATATGGTGTTTCGGCCACCTCTCCCAGCCACCATTGACGATTTGAAACGAGAAATAACAGCAGCTATCCAAACTGTTACGCCTGATATGCTACAGAGAGTGTGGAACGAGTTGGAGTATCAGGTTGATATTGCTCAAGTGTCTGGAGGGGGCCATATTGAACATCTCTGAACTTGTTTTTGAGTGAAAAAAAACCTTTTTAAATACTCTTTGTAATGATGTATAACAGAAGGTTATATTATGTTTCTTTCATTAAATACACATTTTTAAAGTTGTGGTATTCTTTTTGAATCACCCTGTATAATTAATCATTATCAAATTGAGTTGTAGTTTTAAACCTGTCTATTCATCTGCTCAGAAAAACGGAACTGAAAAAAACATAAGGGCTCCTGTTCAGTCCCTCCACAGAAATTCAAAAATAGTTTGTTAAATATTTGATATCTATAAATAAGAGCGGTAGTTATTCATTAGGGTCGCAAAAGTTCACCTTTTTTCTTGGTTTTAATTATAAGGAAAGTCACTGATCAGTAAAATCGAGTGCTGAATTTTTAAAAATTTAAGCATCAACAATCTGTTTTCTTTAAGTATTCATAAACCATTCAAATTTCTTCACCATTTAGCTTGTATAATTAATTCATATTTTTATCAATTAATTGATTTATGAATTTAGATGCATCTTTATTAGCGTAACATATGATTAGAAAGAATGAAAGTGTAAGTTTTTTCATTCATAGAGTAGCCATATCTAAGTAAAAATTTTTATAACATTTTTTCTTTATCTATCAACTATTACGTGAATAATCAGATCCCAACCATTTAACATAATATACGTTACATCCTTGCTTTCTTCATACTTTTTCAACAAGATATTGATTGGGATATTTCTTTTTCTGCATTTCCTGTTCATAAAAATTTCCTTCAGTATCTTTCAATTTATGTGTGATTGGATTGGAAAGAACAACTGATTCAGTTACACAAATTACTGCTGAAAAATTGTCAGTATATCCTTTTTCAAAAAGTCCTTTATGTTTACTGATTCAAACTTCATCACCTATTCTTAATTTACTTTTATCTTTAGCGACTACAGCATTTGGTCTATAACTTTTTTCATTAACCATGAGTGGCTTCATTTTTATTGTTGAATGTTTTGTTTTGTTGTATTCATCAACTAATATTGCAACCCTATCAGCCTATGTATAATATCCTTGTGGAGTAAATTTCTTTAAGTGTTCTATTAAATCTTTCAACAACAGATGCTTTTAATTCAGTAAAAGTTGAATAATGATTAATATTATATTTTTATTAGTTCTTCAAAATACTGATTATAAAATTGTTTACCATTATCTGTTTGTAAATTTCTTGGAATTCTCAACTTAAATATTTTTCCAAAGCATTGACTACACTTTTACTTGTTTTTTCTTTAACATGAGTAAGTATTTATTTATTCCTTTTAATTTCCCAGAGTCCACTAAGACTAAATCAGCTTGCCATAAATCATCTATAGCAAGAGATATGACATTTGGTCTTTTAAAATTTATTTTCATTCTTTTATATAGTCCATTATTAATTTCTCCACAAATACTTGAAGAGAGAACCCATTCACCTATACAATTTTTTAACGAATTTTTTTTTACTTTTATAAATGTTACAAAGATGTTCAACTCTTTTTCTTCCATTTCTAGTTGTAACGCTGTGAGGATTACAGATAGCAGTAGATATTTTACACTACAAACAGTAGATGTGATTGCCCATTTATATAGAATACTATTTAGGAAGATTTAAAACATTTCACCAAATGTAATAAACTTGACATCAGCAGGAAAAATTGTAACTGTGTTTCTAAATTTACAGTTAGAAAATGTTATTTGCGAACATTTTTGACTGATTACTATTATTTCCTTTATATAACTTATCAGATATGCTTACAGTGATATTAAAATCATCAAATTTGGGACCTTTTTTAACATTTTGATCATCAACAACAGTTGTTTTAAGTGAACATTTTGATCAACAACAACAGTTGTTTTAAGTGTAAAACTGTATTCAAAATTGTGCATTGTTGTTTCTCTACATCCATTACTGTGAATTCAATAATTTGTTTATCATATACTTTATTTTTAAGGTTGGTAAACTTGTTTAAGTATGGAGTAAAATCTGTTTCTGAGAAATAATCTAAGATAAGCTTTTCCTACTTCCTTTGTTGTTAAGTAATTTGATAGATTAGTTTTACTGACATAATTATTCAGTTGTGTTAGAGTACTTGTACATTCAAGTTTCAATTACTCATTTTCTAAGTATTGTTTGGTAACTAAATCATAACCACATATAGCACCTTTTAAGTGTAATAGTCTTCCACTTTTAAATTTAATATATCCTTTAGTTACTTTAAAAATGCCTCAATTTTATTTATGAAATAGTCTGACTATATTGTCTATTTTTGGATCAATTATTGATTCTACATTAACGCTTCACTGACGCTTACCTTCCATTACTTTGATCATTTCCAAAAAGGTCCATTAATTAAAGTCAAAATATCATTAAATTTAGAATTGTCTGTTAGTAGTATGAACACATATATACACTAATAGCCACATTTTACTCCAAAATTTGTGTTCTCTCAATATTGCAGTACACATTTTTTACCAAATAGTTAAATAGATGCATTAGTATATTTCCACCAAATGAATCAAAAACAAATTTTATATCTTTATTTTTATAATAAAACCAGTAAATGCCAACATCATTAGATATATCTAAATGTACTATTCCATATTCAATTTTTTTTTGGGTATGTGATAATTTATCAATCATGACTACTGCTCAAAAATATTTAATTTTTAATTGACTAGCTAAATTTTTCTATATCGAAATTGTTTAATTCATTAATATAGAAATTTATTGCTTTTTAAAGTTTTTCCTTTTTCAATCCAGCACCTGGTTTCTTGTCCACTTCTTGGTGTCTTCTCTGCTCTTTCAATTCTTAATAAGGTTTTTTCGTATTTATTACATCATTTGCAATAGCTGCATAACCACCAGCAAGTGAACCAATAGTTGCTAAATATGCTAATGCAGCCAACAGTAATGGTAAAAATACATCTTCATACTTTGTTTCTTTCTTTTTTGTTAGATATTCAATAATCGTTTTCACAACTGGAATACCTAATGTAATAAGTAAATTTCCACCTTTCTTTTTATCTCTCGTTTTTTAACATCAGTTAAAAATGGCTCAGTAATTTTATTGTTCATTATTGAGTTTAATTTTAATTGATTTTGGTTTAGTTTTGCCACTAGGTATCAAAATATAATTAATATTAAAGTAATTCAGTATGTGGGTTAAAAATTTATGAGAATTAATATTTTTATGCTCCCAACCATTTTCACCCACATCTTGGCCCATACCTAATTTCCGTTTCCATATGTTATTCCTCTAAGTGCAGTTGCAGCTAATTTGTCAGCTAATGAGTTGCCAGAAGAGTGCATTCACTTTTTGCAGATACTTGAAGTTCTTTATCATTTTTGTGTCATTTTTCCATATCTTTATCATCTCCATAGGCAACATCATGTTTTTTATATTCTTCATGTAATTTATTTATTTCTGTATCACCATGTACTAATCTTTCTTCTAACTTAGTAATAGGCCCACAATATGAGTAGCCTGGTAGATGCATCCCTCGCGTTAGTAAATTATTTATAACCTATTGGGTAAACCTTTACTATGCTTTTCACTTTTCCAAAATATGTGAGGATGATTGTTCAAAAATCTAATTAAATATGGAACACCTTTGGATTGTTGATCATAAAGTCAGTAAATTTATTTGTTGACATCTGTGTAAATCCCACTTTTTCATAATCAGGCACCATCCATCCAAACATATTCGATAGGGTTTTCTGTATATGTCTTTATAAAGCTTTCGGCAGCTTTTCTTCCTCACTTTGCAGTGAATTGTCTGAATTTTTTTTGTTGCAGTGCTGGAAAAAAGTCATCAAGTTACATTTATTAAATATTTATATTGATTACTTTTACTTGATTTTATTTTGTTTGGATTATTATCAGAATATAGTTCTCTCAAATGGTACAATATACATGCATAATTTGATAAATGAGAACCTATAAATAGTGTATTTGCGTCTTCCATATTAATCTGATTTTAAGTTAAGAGATTCATTCATCCATCTGTACCTTCATATTGCCTATCACCAATAGTTATTTTATTCCCATCAACTTTTGTTGGTAATTTGGCAGCAAAATTAAAATTACCAACGAGTTTAAGTCCAGAAACATTATCTTCACTACTGTTAATATTCTCCAGCATTCTTTACCTTAAATTTATTTTTTAACAATTTAACCTTTTTTCTGTCTTAATCTCTTCTTGATATTTCTTCATTAAATCTTCTGTTTCTGAGTCACTTGAAGTATAGTTGTATTGTGGGCTGTCATATTGTTTAATTGGTGGTATATCATTAAATTCTTCTAACTGATAATGAGAAAAATAAACTTTGTTTTTTAACTTCTCTGTACTCTCCAGTCGTTTTCAATACATTATCAACTGATCCTACAATTCCTTGTTTTTCTTGTTCTATTGCATTGATAATTGGTTGATCTTTTTTAAATTTTTCTGTTCTTGTTTGGTTTTCAATTTTTAATTTTCTCTTAATTTCTCTTTTATTCTTGTATTTCATCTGTCTTTTTGAACAACCTTTAGCTGTATTATGCAAACATTTATAAGTGATGAAAAACATTAACTAAAGTTACTTTTATTGATCAGTGATTAGGATAAACGATTATGTTGTTAAAAAAATTAAATTCTTCCTCTATATTTTCTTTCATGTGGTGTTCTATTCATGTCTGTCTTAAAAAATCTGACCTTAACTTTCCATCATTTACCACACATTTATTTAAAATCATCAAACTTTAAATATCCACCAAGAAACTCATGGTAAATATGATTTAAATTTGTGTCACCCTGTCTAAATATATTTAAAAAATTTAGGTTATCTCAGACAGCATAGGCATAAGTTTGAGCTAAATAAAACCAGTCTATTCCTTTGTATCTACCTCTAGTAAAAATTTCAATAACTATGTCCCGATTTTAATGAATGAAAAAATTGTTTTCAATACAAGTAGCAATCTTCTTATTACACTTATCTTGAATTATTTAAACATTTTTGTAAATTTCGTGTATTTGGGTTGATCGAAGCCTTTAAAATAAATGTACACATGATCAGTTTTATTCCATTCAACTATCCTGCAGCTAGAATATAATTGGCAATCATTAATGTCATTTTTACACATCCACTTGGTCCTATGAATGTACATTGAATATAATTAGGTAAAAGTTTCTTCTATGGAATTCTAATTTTCAGTTACCAGTCGGGTTTCTTTTATTTAATAAAAGGTTTTAATAGTAATTGAGTAGACTATTTCAGTTAAGTGATAATCATCTGTTCCAAAAAAAGACTGACTATATCTACATTAGAAAGTTGTAATAATAAGGAACTGGTTGGTTTTTATTCAAATTTTTTAACTCCAAATATTATGTTGGAAAGTAATACTCTGTAATGTGATGCAGAAGGAATAGAGATTCCTGTTGGTCAATATAATTTAAATAAAACTTAGAAACTTGTAGTTATTTGAAAAAGCCAAATATAAGCATCAAAGCAGATGAAATTTTAAATAGAGTTATTATTGAAATTGATGTAAAATTAGATATGGATATAAAAGATAGTATTGGTAGCATATTAGGATTTAGTAACCAAATTATTGAAGCTAATGAAAAGATTATTGGTAACAATGTTCCTAAGATTATTCCATTTGTATTAATTAATAGAAATTGTAACTGAGCTGTTAGAATGTTTGTTAAACATATTGATTATTTTCATATAGCAGCTGATATTATTGCTTCATTTAAATCAAGTACAGAATTTGGTTAAACAGTAATTCATGAACTGCATTATCCTGTATATATTCAGATTTTTTATATGATTCGAGATTTAGAAATGTCTGTAACTGATGAGAATGATAATTTCATTGTCTTTAATGGTGCTTGTGTAACAGTTGTTTTAGAAAAGTCTTAATAAAACTTCTCCTTATTAAATCATGAATAAAATCAAGAATAATCAGTTTTACTCGTTCCCAGTGAAAGAGAAGAATAAAAATAGTACAAATGACCCCAACAAGAAGATGGAGGTTAATACAAATACCACAGATGATTAGGCTCATCCTAATGATGAGGTTTAGTATTATAGGAGTTGATAGCACAAATTATCCAGCATATGATGGAAAATCCAACAAAAATTAATTTATAACTTCTTTGCAAAGATGTTCAGTGTCATTACTATAAAGAAAGGAAACAGTATTTTGTCTAGAATGGAACATTCAGTCATTTTTTCCATCTGTCCTTATGCAATTTACTTTGACTATAGCTCATTAGTTAACCATCGAAGGTCTTATCCTCAATATTGGTAAGGTAAAGGAAAATGCAGTACTTTTCCCACTAGATTTGTTTGGTGTTTTTTTTAGAGATTATAAAGTAGTAATGTGGAAGGAGATTTAACAGTAATTTTTACTTGGATTCGAAGTTCTGGAGATACTGTTCTTTGAACTGATAAAAATGATGCTGCAACTCAAATAGAGATAGACTTGAAAAAGAAGGTAAAATTGTCATTGAATCTATGCAAATTCGTGTTTCAGTGGTAAGGTATGAAGCAGAACATTCACTAGAGCTAGAAGAAGAACGACTAAAAGACAAAAAATTGCAGCTTCTTTCTTTGAGTCACAAACAGTTGAAGTAGCCAGATTAGATGGAAAAAGAAATCTTTAACTAGACATTACGAATTATTACAGTTCTTCAGAATTTGATTCTTACAATCTAATCGAAAAAAGTATTCTGCTAATTGATCCTTCTTTTTTCAATCATGTTAAATTACAAAATATCTATAAAAAGAATGGACAAAATAAGGTTTTCCTCAAGACGTGAGGAATCTTGATCCATAAAAGAACATGATGCTTCCCTAGATTTTCAGAGTCACCTGACTGAATGGTGATGTCACTGTAGCTCCATTCAATTTTATTGAAAATTGTCCCATTTTTGTAATAAATACATATAGAAGAATGAATGTGCTAGGAACACAGAAAAACAGTGAACTTAGTTGCTACTTGTATGATAAAATTCCGAAAGATAAAACTGCCTGCATAGTCAAGTATGGTAAGAAACATTTAACATATGATGGTCAACATACAATTTTCAGAGGAAATTATTAATCTTATAATTTTTTATTCTATATAAATGGATATTCTACTGAAGAAGCTTAATAATACAAGTAATTATAATTTGTTTAAAAAGATTAGTGAGCTAGAAGTAAATGAACAGGGTGTGAATATTTAAAAAATTGAAATAGGGAAAAAATTTGTATGGAACTTGGTAATAAATTTAAAATTGTTTTAACAAAAATGTATATACATTTATTACCAGTTCAGATTTTCAATTTTTGAGGAAGCTAATATTAAGCTAAGATGTAAAGGAATGAAGAAAGCGAAAAATATTTATAATGAATTTCACGATCTGGAGTTAATGATGTGAAAATAAATTACTTTACTATGACATTAATTTTGGTGTGGGTTGGGTATGCTCAGTGAATTATCTCCTAGTGCACCGAAAAGGCCCACATGCTGCTAACAAGGTAGAAGAAGTTGGATCGAGCCAAATTTTGCAGATAACCACAAATGGGGAACGCACTGCCGCAGACTTTGGCAATAAAACAACAGTCAATCAGCGATGAGGGTGCAGAACTTTGTTCGTTATGCGAAAATGTTTGGTTGCACCTAGCTGTGCTGTTTCTTTTGTATGAGCTGTTGTTACGCTATGGTGTGTTTGATTTCTCCACAGCAATTGTTGTGTTGTGCGAAAGTTAAAGCATGTTCCCTTTAGATTTCATTACAAACATCATTGCAGCAACTTTCAGTACCGCCTGTCTGCTATACTGTATGATCGAAAGTATGAAACTGCAGTGTGGTGTTGAAATGAGCACTGCATGTCAGGAGAGGCGGACCCACCAGCGTGAAAGCATGTGCAGAGTATTTTGTTGTCAGTAGAGAAGTTGTAACTGCAGAATGGGCTGGAAGGAGAACTCAGTGACTTCGAAAGTAGACTAGTTAGTCATTGGATGACACATGAGTAACAAATCCATCAGGGAAGTTTCAATCCTTCCAAAGCTGCCCCACTCAACTATTGGTGATATGACTGTGAAGTGCAACACAAAGAAACAACCAAAGCTAAATAAAGACAAGGGAGACCTCATCTACTGATGGAGTGGGAACATCATGCATTGCGTAGGGGGCTGAAAAAATCGCATGAAATCTGCAGAAGATGATGTGTCGGTAATCGAGTTCAACAAGAAAGACAGTCAGATATCTGTGAAAAGGTAACATCATTTAAATTTATTTAATTTCCAACGTGTACACTTAATAATTGAGATATATGTAACTTTTAAGTGCAGTGTTTACTTGTGTGGTGCTGAGCTGTGCACTAGGAAAATGACAAAGAAACTGTCTTGAATGCTGATACAATCAAATAAGTTAATGAAAAGCAGTAATGCTTTACAGCGTCAATATATTTTCTTACTGCAGTCTTACGTACTAAGGCTGATACAAGTCTGAAGATCCAGTAGATCTATGGCGAAGCTCTGAGTGCACCTATTTAAAACACATACAGGATAATCAGAGCCGCAGGTATTGAGGTCATGTGAATTCAGTGTCCTCTGTTAGGGTGTATGTGTGACGCCACCTCTCGGAGACAGCTCGCTTGCTTGTAGGTTAAGCAGCAAGGTGCTGTTCCTGCGTTTCACCTGGCCTGCGGAAGACACTACTCCCGCAGCATGTCAGGCCAGCGCGTGGTCGGTCTTCAGTGGGTCTCGGCCCACCTCGAGGATCAGATGGTCGCCAGAGTGTTCTTCATTTGCGTAAAGCATCCTGGTGTCTATGGGAAGCGTTCCCGCGAGAGTGGGAGACGAGGGGCTTATGGCGAGCAAGTCTCAGCACCTCTTTTTGCACGTGCTGTTGCGTCGCAACATGCGACGTAGCTGCATTTCCCCAAATCACTGCTGCGTACTCAAGTACAGACCGGACAAGGGCCAGGTCCAGGTACATAGTGAGGCCAAGAACGGACCCCTGCGGCACTCCAGATCGGAGACAGCGAGCAATGGAAGAGCGAGCTCGCCAGGGGTGCACTGGCAAGAGGTTTAAATGTACTGCTTCTGTGTTGCTGTATGCTGCGCATAGCATGCAAGGTGTGGTTGACAAGGGCGCTGTCATTGCAGCAGAAGTAATCACTCATCTGTTCGTAAGTACTACCAGCAGCCCAGGTATTTTCAAAAAAATTTTCGATGGCCCAAAAGATTCTTTGCATCTTCTAAAATATGAGGCAGAAAGTCTAATACCTGGAAAAAAATTGGGCTATGGAATTCTGAGGCCCTTCTTTAGCGCCTCTTGTGACTAAAAATGACCTGTGCCAACTCGATACCCCTGCAGTGTCTGAGTATAGTTAGAAGCAAATTAAAACAGATTGATGACCTGTGACTCCATATTCAATGTAAATACATGTCACTTTTCTGAATTAGTTATTTTTTTATTTCATGAACCTGTTTTCGAACCTTCTCAGACTCATCTTCAGATGGTTTTCCATAAGTTACATAGCTATGTCAAGCATTGTGCTTTCATGTTAACGCCAGTTTTGATTAAAATATTTGCCCATGTATCGACTTGAATACCTGCAAACAAAAACAAATAATATCTCTGAGCAAACAGGACCTCTGTCATATCATCGGCCAGGGTGGCCGAGCAATTATAGGCGCTACAGTTTGGAACAGCGCGACCGCTACGGTCTCATGTTCGAATCCTGCCTCGGGCGTGGATCTGTGTGATGTCCTTAGCTTAGTTAGGTTTAAGTAGTTCTAAGTTCTAGGGGACTGATGACCTCAGAAGTTAAGTCCCATAGTGCTCAGAGCCATTTGAACCATTTTTATGTCATATCTTTGTAACAAGTAACAATTGTATGACACATGCTGGATGCTGGCAAAGTTTCATTATCACAGTGCGTAAGCACACATATTGTGTAGAAGTGTGTGATGTTGTACCAACTGGCCATCACCGTAAAAGCAGACAGGTGGATACTAAGAACAAAGCCGTCCATACTGTCGCAATAAGCACAAAACTAAATTGTTGATCCAAATCGACAGATAAACAATACTCCTGGCAATGTATGAAAGCATGTCTACTGGTCACAGAGCCAGTATGCACCGTTATGCTCGAAATAGCTATGTAACTTCTGGAAAACCTTCTGAAGATGAGCCTGAAAACCGGTTCACCGAATGAATTAATAACTATTTCCAAAAAGTGACTGGTTGTGGTTTTATGTATTTACAGTTACAAACAATAATACGTCATCTTGGCATCAGTAAGCGCCAGTAAGTCTACGAAAAAGACAATGCTTTGTCTTCGAATCTTCTTTCTTTGTCCAGTATTGACTTTTGATAGTTTATTTGTGATTTTGTAGTCTGCAGTTTTGTCTTTGGAGGAAGAATGAATGGTAATAAAGTGTACCCGGGCAGAGAAGGTACGGAAACATCGTATCCATCGCGGCGACGAAGCAGTCTTCAACGAAGCGTTCAAAGAATAGATACGCGGCTGAGAGCAGCTCGGAAGAAGAAACTGAAAGACAGTGACCAGGATTTTGACGTGAATTATGAATTGAGCTATTGGACTAAAAATGTTTTTACGTTTACTCTGTTATTTCCCAAAACGCCATATGTAAAATGTGGAGAACAGGCACCACGTTGCAAGAACGAATTCCTCGAGGTTTATGCTTCACGATAATTATTGCTTGCCCAAACTGCCCAGAAGTTGTCATACCAAGTAGTAAGTGTATAGGGAACGCACATGAAATCAGCCGTCGCATCATCCAAGGTATGCGTCTGCTTGGAGTAAGACTAAACGGGTTTATAAAGTTTTGAGCGTTCATGGAATTGTCACTACCGATATTTCAATGGTTCTATGATAAACTAGTGGATGTAATATGAAACACAATGGCAACAGTACGACAGGCCAATCCTGGGATACTAGATTAACGGTAAGAATTTTCTGAAAGTAGAAATCTTTCATTTGTTCATGTCTACAATACATTTCAATACTTCAGACACATTTTTCTCGCAATCTGATTTTCGAACGGCATACAGTATAACTTCAACAATTTTTTATCTTTTTATTTCAAAATTCAGCTACAACTTTGAAACATGTAAAAAATGTGAACCACTTAGAGGATTTTCGATTAGTTAATTTAAACAATATTTAGTAAGAAATGATTGTTCTTTCTTTGGTGAAAATTTGACGACCTTATTGTAAGTTTCGTCAGCTGCATGAAAATCAGTTTTTCTAAAATCCCCTTTGTGGTTCACTAGCTACACTCATGTAGCTTACACAGATTTTCTGTTTCCTTTTCTCCAGATTCATATTGACACCCATTATAGAGCGTGCCGCAGAGCGACTCGAATTCAGCATGTCTCGGGAGAATTGCTGCAGTGTCACCATTTGTAGTATTTTCGAATAAACCTTTTTTGTGATATACTTAAACATACGCTCGATAACTATGTTGTTGTTGTTGTGGTCTTCAGTCCAGAGACTGGTTTGATGCAGCTCTCCGTGCTACTCTATCCTGTGCAAGCTTCTTCATCTCCCAGTACCTACTGCAACCTACATCCTTCTGAATCTGCTTAGTGTATTCATCTCTTGGTCTCCCCCTACGATTTTTACCCTCCACGCTGCCCTCCAATACTAAATTGGTGATCCCTTGATGCCTCAGAACATGTCCTACCAACCGATCCCTTCTTCCAGTCAAGTTGTGCCACAAACTTCTCTTCTCCCCAATCCTATTCAATACTTCCTCATTAGTTATGTGATCTACCCATCTAATCTTCAGCATTCTTCTGTAGCACCACATTTCGAAAGCTTCTATTCTCTTCTTGTCCAAACTATTTACCGTCCATGTTTCACTTCCATACATGGCTACACTCCATACAAATACTTTCAGAAATGACTTCCTGACACTTAAATCTATACTCGATGTTAAAAAATTTCTCTTCTTCAGAAACGCTTTCCTTGCCATTGCCAGTCTACATTTTATATCCTCTCTACTTCGACCATCATCAGTTATTTTGCTCCCCAAATAGCAAAACTCCTTTACTACTTTAAGTGTCTCATTTCCTAATCTAATACCCTCAACATCACCCGACTTAATTCGACTACATTCCATTATCCTCGTTTTGCTTTTGTTGATGTTCATCTTATATCCTCCCTTCAAGACACTATCCATTCCGTTCAACTGCTCTTCCAAGTCCTTTGCTGTCTCTGACAGAATTACAATGTCATCGGCGAACCTCAACGTTTTTATTTCTTCTCCATGGATTTTAATAACTACTCCGAATTTTTCTTTTGTTTCCTTTACTGCTTGCTCAATATACAGATTGAATAACATCGGGGAGAGGCTACAACCCTGTCTTACTCCCTTCCCAACCACTGCTTCCCTTTCATGTCCCTCAACTCTTATAACTGCCATCTGGTTTCTGTACAAATTGTAAATAGTCTTTCGCTCCCTGTATTTTACTCCTGCCACCTTTAGAATTTGAAAGAGAGTATTCCAGTCAACATTGTCAAAAGCTTTCTCTGAGTCTACAAATGCTAGAAACGTAGGTTTGCCTTTCCTTAATCTTTCTTGTAAGATAAGTCGTAAAGTCAGTATTGCCTCACGTGTTCCAGTATTTCTACGGAATCCAAACTGATCTTCCCCGAGGTCGGCTTCTACTAGTTTTTCCATTCGTCTGCAAAGAATTCGTGTTAGTATTTTGCAGCTGTGGCTTATTAAACTGATTGTTCGGTAATTTTCACTTCTGTCAACACCTGCTTTCTTTGGGATTGGAATTATTATATTCTTCTTGAAGTCTGAGAGTATTTCGCCTGTTTCATACATCTTGCTCACCAGATGGTAGAGTTTTGTCAGGAATGGCTCTCCCAAGGCCGTCAATAGTTCTAATGGAATGTTGTCTACTCCCGGGGCCTTGTTTCGACTCAGGTCTTTCAGTGCTCTGTCAAACTCTTCACGCAGTATTATATCTCCCATTTCATCTTCATCTACATCCTCTTCCATTTCCATAATATTTCCTCAAGTACATCGCCCTTGTATAGACCCTCTATATACTCCTTCCACCTTTCTGCTTTCCCTTCTTTGCTTAGAACTGGGTTTCCATCTGAGCTCTTGATATTCATATAAGTGTCTCTCTTTTCTCCAAAGGTCTCTTTAATTTTCCTGTAGGCAGCATCTATCTTACCCCTAGTGGGATAAGCCTCTACATCCTTACATTTGTCCTCTAGCCATGCCTGCCTAGCCATTTTGCACTTCCTGTCGATCTCATTTTTGAGACGTTTGTATTCCTTTTTGCCTGCTTCATTTACTGCATTTTTATATTTTCTCCTTTCATCAATTAAATTCAATATTTCCTCTGTTACCCAAAGATTTCTACTAGCCCTCGTCTTTTTACCTACTTGATCCTCTGCTGCCTTCACTACTTCATCCCTCAAAGCTACCCATTCTTCTTCTACTGTATTTCTTTCCCCCATTCCTGTCAATTGTTCCCTTATGCTCTCCCTGGAACTCTGTACAACCTCTCGTTCTTTCAGTTTATCCAGGTCCCATCTCCTTAAATTCCCACCTTTTTGCAGTTTCTTCAGTTTTAATCTACAGGTCATCACCAATAGATTGTGGTCAGAGTCCACATCTGCCCCTGGAAATGTCTTACAATTTAAAACCTGGTTCCTAAATCTCTGTCTTACCATTATATAATCTATCTGATACCTTTTAGTATCTCCAGGGTTCTTCCATGTATACAACCTTCTATCATGATTCTTAAACCAAGTGTTAGGTATGATTAAGTTGTGCTCTGTGCAAAATTCTACCAGGCGGCTTCCTCTTTCATTTCTTAGCCCCAATCCATATTCACCTACTACGTTTCCTTCTCTCCCTTTTCCTACACTCGAATTCCAGTCACCCATGACTATTAAATTTTCGTCTCCCTTCACTATCTGAATAATTTCTTTTATTTCATCATACATTTCTTCAATTTCTTCGTCATCTGCAGAGCTAGTTGGTATATAAACTTATACTACTGTAGTAGGTGTTGGCTTCGTATCTATCTTGGCCACAATAATACGTTCACTATGCTGTTTGTAGTAGCTTACCCGCATTCCTATTTTCCTATTCATTATTAAACCTACTCCTGCATTACCCCTATTTGACTTCGTGTTTATAACCCTGTAGTCACCTGGCCAGAAGTCTTGTTCCTCCTGCCACTGAACTTCACTAATTCCCACTATATCTAACTTTAACCTATCCATTTCCCTTTTTAAATTTTCTAACCTACCTGCCCGATTAAGGGATCTGACATTCCACGCTCCGATCCGTAGAACGCCAGTTTCCTTTCTGCTGATAACGACATCCTCTTCAGTAGTCCCCGCCCGGAGATCCGAATGGGGGACTATTTTACCTCCGGAATATTTTACCCAAGAGGACGCCATCATCATTTAATCATACAGTAAAGCTGCATGCCCTCGGGAAAAATTACGGCCTTAGTTTCCCCTTGCTTTCAGCCGTCTCGATAACTACCGCAAGTATAATTTCTCTATCACCTTTCCTTCTACCCGAAAAAATTGTCAAGGGAACGCTTTTTATAGGTCGATTCGGTTGTGTTACCCATTGAAAGGAATAGGGTACAGTGGTCGAGCAGTTGCTCGTAAGCTACACTTACTGTAGTCAGCGCCAAGCCGTATTGAGGTACTGCGAAGAGCGACGACATTGGACAGTGGATGACTCGAAACGACTGATCTGGAATGATGAATCAGTTTATACCCTGTGGCGATCCGATAGAATGGTTTGGGCTTGGCAGATTCCTGGAGAACGTTACTTGGAATCATGTGAAGTGCCAACAGTGAAGTTTGGAGGAAGTTGTTTTCCAGGATGGGGCTGTTTCTCGTGCTTCGAGTGTGGTCGCGTTACTGCGTTTTAGAAAACGCTGAATGCATACGCATATGAAAACATCTTACAACATTATGTACTGTGTACAATAGAGGAACAGTTCGGAGAAACTGATATCAGTATGACAATCCACCCTGTCATAAGGCAGCACCTATGAGGCAATGGTCCTGAAATTGACTGTCCTCTCGGAGTCCAGACCTGAGCCCAATGGACCACCTTTCGGATGAGTTAGAACATCGACTTCGCTCCAGACCCGAGTGTCCATCACTACCTTATCTGGGGGCGACTTTTGAGGGAGAATGAGGTGCCATACCTCCATACATGTTCAGATACCTCGATGAAACTGCCCCCAGCAGAGTTCAAGGTGTTACAAAGGCGGACGGTGCACACACTCCATATTATTGTCCACTCATAAGTGTGTGGATATTTTTCGTCAGATGGTTGTGTTTTGCTACAGTGGTGTTCCTGCAGTACAGCTTTTTATCTTAACAAACTGACGTCATCACGATGCTCTTAAAGCAACCGATTTAGTAGCAAAACTGAACGCTGTAAACATCACAGAAGATTCGCGACTAACGTAACCTACAGTGCATAGGAAATTAAAGTTTTTCTGTCAGCTGAAACCGTTACCTTCAACTAATTTAATTTGTAACAGCTCTCTTTAACATAACAAGTATTAGCTAAGGCAATCAACATACTTCCGCTCGCTCGTCTCTTATTCACCATAGCCCTACAAACGGTGTATTTTTGACAAATGGTCGTTTGGCAGCTTTTGGTGGATTAGAAATCCATATATCATCTGACATCATTTGCAGATTGCTTCTCTGCACCTTGTTTACCAACATGCACATTGACCTACGAGTCGAAGCGACAATTTTCCATATTTTAGATGTGCAACGGTAGTTTTCCTTTGATGGCGATAGTCTCTGTATCGTTTGACTTTTGGTGAGCATACGCACAAGTAAATAGCAGTCTCTTCTGTACCTCATTGCGGGGAGATAGTTCCGGAAGGTGTTTCTGTTCATTGCTTGCTGGGTTCAGCATTTCACTAGCGAATGTTATTCTGCACTAAGACGCGACTATCCCCCATGATCGACGCGCTGTTGCCCACAGCACTTGAGTTTGGCGGTGGAGATTATCACAGTATCAATGCACTCACGGTACGCTGTTGACCTGACAACCAAGTGTCTGCACGAAACTGGACGATGGAGCGTCCCACGCGTCGGGTAACCACGATGTGTCCGACTGATATCGAGCGTCTTTCTCTTCCAACTCTGCAAGGTCCAAAGACACCGAACATGTAATCGATAGTTTGTACAAGGTTTAAATAAAAGATTTCGGGTTGCCGACCGGCCGCCGTGTTATCCTGTGTCACATGGCTACATTTGGATTCAATATGTAAATCCTGAGCATGTTACACTCCTACAATCAAGGAAAAATCCCAGGCAACAGCGGGAACTGAACCTGGACACTCTGCACGGCAGTCAGACAAGCTCGCCACACAGGTACGGACGCGGGCACTATCCCTTTTTACTAGTGTTAAGAGTGTAATGCCTGGAAAAACACTCTGCAAGTTCTGATGCGCTGAAAAGGGAATTCCGTAAGTCCTCTCTGACATTGTATCCTATTGGAGCTCCAGACATACTGGGTGACGTGTGCGGCAGAGATGGCTTCTAACCTGTCAGCCATAGTTATCCAATAAAGACAGACCAGTGTGCTTTCCACGTCATCCAAAAGGTCACCCAACTGTGCATTAAAAGGTAAGCCATTCCTCCTTCTGATGTCTACCAGCTTCGAAGAACTTTCTTTCTATCTCCTCCTTCTGATGTCTACCAGCTTCGAAGAACTTTCTTTCTATCTTTCTTTCTTTCTTTTGCGTGTGACTTGTTCCGCAGTGACGCAGGGTCGGCATGGTTAATCGGATCTGGCAAGGTTAATGGAAGGGGTGGCTAGATACCCTCCCTGCCGCCACCCCGTACCCCCCAGGACGGAATTAGTGTACCCCAACTGTCTGCGTCTAGTGTAATCCATGGAATAGTGTGAATGTATTCAGATGTCTGCGAGCCGTGTAACTGAGGCGGGCTTTGGGGACCAGCCTGGTATTAGCCTAGTGGGATGTGGAAAACTGCCTAAAAACCACATCCAGGCAACCAGCTTCGAAGAACATGAACGTTTAAATATTGTGTCTGTCATCTCTAGAAACCAGTGCTGGAAGGCTCAGTATGAAATACTGGTGATCATAAAGATTGAAATGATCTTGTAAAGCAGTGTATTGATATAAACAAGTGGTAGTGGTGCCAGAATTACATTCCGTCAAACAGCATAGGATGAATTGGGGAGTATAGGAGTTTATGTGAATGTTATTTTTGGAATGTTTTCCTTATCAATTGTTTTGTTTGTTAATAGCGCGTTGTTCCTCTCTTGCCTACCTGCGATCGCGAGTGTTGTGAATAATCAGATCGAAACATCAGCTACCTATTTCCTTGTCTAAGTGATCGCTAAAATACACCACAGGTTTACGATAAAGCAGAATATACCGACTTGCTGTATGTTCACGGCTTCTGCGACATGACAGAATCTACTGCTGTTGAACATCGTCACCATATCACGACACGTCAAATTTCGGCTCGTTTGTCCTGAGACTTAAACACATGCGTGAAAGCTGTCGGTGGCCCAGTGTGCATCTGACCGAGGGGTGTAACAAAACGGGCAACGAATGTCTGCGGTCGTCGGTGTTCCAACAAGATGTGTAATGTGTAAGAAGGAAAAAGCAAGTAAGGCAGAGTTAGCTCAGAACTGAGTTATTGGCGCTATTGTGTGGACAATGTAGAGTAACTTCTGTTGAAGGCCGAAAAAGGGTAACATCAGGGTGGAAAACGAAGTTTTGAGTAGTGAAAATTATGAGAAGAAACCAAGAATGTCAGCGGGAAAGTTGGAAAGAAGCCGTAAGTCATCCAGTTTGCGACAAGAGCAGAACAGCCGTGATGCTTACCTTGTCGTACAAACTAATTTGCTGTTGACGGCTTATGGAGCTAGATTTGTTTTACAGCATCTCACAGTTAGCTCTCCGGGTGGTATTGATGGCCGTTATAAACGTGTCATGAGTGTTTCTGTTGTTTTATCAAGTTCTGAAGTGGAATAAAGGGTCGATAAAAATGAAAAGCACATGAGAGGTCAGATGTGAGAGATTAAAAAACAAGTAAATTGACGAAACCATGAGATGGTCATATCCCGGCAACTTTTAACGTTTAAATATTATTTTTAAGAAACAGGAACAGAAGTGCTTGAAATATTGCAGAATTTCAATCATTTTGAATCGTACAAAGAGCTGAAACAGTATTTGGCCGGCTTTATTACTTTGTTTCATGTTAAACAAAGTAGTCAGTGACGTGACAAAGACGTAGCGTAATTCCGTGGTGCCAGGTATGGATACAGAGCTCGGATTGGTGATGACACAGAAAAAAAATGAAATGGCAGTTTGTGCCGAAGCATTTTCCGTTGTTCATCGTTCTACAAAAAACAGACTTCAGTACACAAAATTGTTAAGGCTTTCGTGGTCACTTGTTGACAAACTGCGTATTGGCTTGTGTCTCGGGTTCTTCGGCCGACTGACGTTTCGCCAGCACGATTGGCTGGGATTGCCAAAGCTTCACCCTCCATTGCCGGTGGTGAACTGGAGCCGAGCCCATGGCCGCAGACTATGTGTACCTGGCGCGCCAACGTCCGAGGACTTTTCCGCGGTCATTTCCAGTGCGGTTCTTCTCTTGCTACCTGGGACGTTCTTTCGCTGCAGTACGGGAAGCCAGGATCCATTTACCTTAAGGCTTTCCTCTTTCTTCTTGAACCAGTTAGCGTGTTTTTTTATTTCTACAGGTTCTCTGAACAAGCGCGTATGATAGTGCTTCTCTACAGCCAGTGGAACGTCCCCTTTGAACAATTTTACATGTGAAACGTCCACTTAGAACAATTATACAAGCCTGTGCTTAACCTGACACACAATATTATTTAGCGCAACGCAATCTGACTTTCAATAACCCCTACAAAACAATGGCCCTGACTAACTTTAACCTATACCTTTTACAAATCACTTACCTCACAAAAATCTTCGCTACTCAAGCTACTGCAAAACAGCGAGCGCCACTACTGCCAGCTAAATAAAAGATTCAAACCACTGAAGGTACTAACTACTGATAGGGATAGTTAGCAAATGAAAGATATTAATAGAGAACAAACAATGTATTTACCTTATATTCATAATTGACATTCAGTCTTACAGATTATCAAAACTCCGCCATCTCTCTCCCCACGTCCACCACTGCTGGCGGCTCACCTCCAACTGCCCAACGCTACGCGCTGTTCACATCCAGCTGTAGCAGTTCATGACAACAATGGCAGACAACAATGCAAACTAGCCACATACTGCACACAGCACAGCCAGTGATTTTCATATAGAGCGCTACGTGGCATTACCCATATAAAAATCTAAACAGCCTACTTACATAGCCCCCATGCTCCCCACAAAAAATTTTACAAAATATTTTTGGGCAGTGGCCAATAAAGATTTGATAAAATTTTTCATAATTACAATAACAAAGATATCAAATGCACACACTTATTGATACAATGTTGGTCAACAGCTAAAAATTTTTTTCACAGTCAATAAAGACAGTCCTGATCATTCATCATAAGAGTAAACCTGCAGTTTGTTTGCTCAAAGTCTAAGCAGTAAAATACAATGCACATGGAAGTAGTGGATTTCCATGCAGTCTTGAAGAAGTAGTATTGTCCTTCCAACGGTAAGACAGTGCTGACTCTTGACATGCTGACAGGTAATGGGCCACAACAGAGCAAACCCACAGCAGAGTCAGTCGACGTTTCGAAGAATATTGGTAGGTAGGTCATCACAGAGTAGACCCACTGTAGTCCTGGTAGAGATTGTGGTATTGGTGGGCCACCAGAGGTGCAGACCCACTGTAGTCCTTGTAGAGATGGCCAGCAGCCATCTGTTGCGACTGTGCAGGTGCACAATCCCCATTGAAGAGTCTTGCGGATAATAGAGCAAGTCCATAACCACCACTTGTGCACTCACAAAGTTTTTGGAATTGTCCTTAGAACCAGCAATGCTGTTATCCAGTCCCTTGCTGAATTAGTAACACACGTGCAAACACTAACAGTCCCAACTTCTCACATAGTGTCCATATAGTATGACCAACAGAAAAGTGTGCAGTGAAATGAATGCTTACAAGTTAATAATATGATGAACTGGTGTCAATTACAATTTTATGACGTAAGAATACAATTACAAAGGTACAAAATACATCATTAAAAACATAACAATACAGATAACATTTGTAGTAATAGGGGCTTTACAAAAGAATAGAAATAAACATATACATCAGTGTTACAGGAATGATGACATGAGTACAAAAATAAAAGATCAGAATCACTTTCAAAACATCAATTTCACACATGAGCATTAAAACAAAACAGAATAAATAATGTCTAAGCATCATTACAAAGAAAATAACAGAGTATTAGAAAAATTCTACAACATAGCTCTCATCAGCTAAACACATAAAGACAGGAAAAACACAAATAAACAAGGGTACACAAACATATAGCGGAATAATAGAAGGAAAGGACAGGGTTTGTTTTACTGCAGTATTTTCAAAACTTTCTTTACTTCTCGGAGATCTCCCTTCATTCATCATTATTCCCAAAAAGTCCTATCTATACCTCCTTCCTGTATTCTATTCATATTATTTCTGATTGTACAATACTCATTTGGGCCCAATCTTTTTCATATCACTTCGCATTGCATTCTTTACCTATTCTCCATAGTCAGTTTCTTATATAGTCTACCCCTTCTTAAGCTAACTTAAATCTACTGAGCTCAGATATATATACCAAGGGACGAGGCAATGCAGCATCACATAACACAGTTAATATAAACAGCAATGAAAAAAAACGCAGATTTGCGAAGCAAGCAGCATTAAGAAATTAGCAAAAGTCAAATTCAATAACACTATACCTGGCAAACAGTAGAAACTTATACCTAGACATGACATAGCTCAAGCAGAATAAATATTACAGTAAAAACAACAGTGCAGACAAGGGAAATGTCTATTCACATCTTAATGTCTATGTAATTAAAGTGGTGCACCATAACAACTTATTGTAAAAAAAAAAAATATTACCATGTACTTGAAAAGAAAATTATGTGTTACTGTTACTAGTTCCTTCTTATTGTTCTTCCCTTTCCAAGTGCTCCTTTTTTAAAGAATGTGGATCATAAAATAATTATTTAATAGATCTGTTGACAGAAAGAGTTCACATTAGCAAATGCATCTCAGTTTATTTTATAAAACTAATGCTGCAGCACAGCTGGAAACCAGATATTAAATGAAATAAGCAACTATGAAAAGCAAAGCATAAAAATATCATTCAATAGTCATGTGGCATTTCGTAAGTCAGTAGCTCTCAACTATCGTAGAAAGACGCTTGTCATAATCAGGTGTGCAGATGTACAAATATTTCCCATCAATTCATAAGCATTTCAATAATTAGCACAAAGTGCGAGTAATCATATGTTTTTAAGTAACGAGGGTGTCGCATTAGCGATGAAAGGCACACCCTAATGGCTTGTTCTCCAGGTGTTTGACGCAGCTGTGTGCCCACAACGCATTACAAAAATCATATGTTTTCAAGTAACGAGCGTGTCGCATTAGCGATGCCCTCTACAAAGGATTGTCAATAGCATGGTTAACCCCTTTTTTGTTTTTCTACCTGTGCTTCCGGAAAGGCCCTCACTCTAATGGCTTGTTCTCCAGGTGTCTGACACAGCTGTGTGCCGACGACGCACGTGCAGGTGGTCACTTTCTTACGGAAATATTTACGACAGCAGTTTCCGCTGCAGTGACAGTCTCATTCACGCATTTACACACACATTTCATAACTCTTAAAGTACGATTCTTGGTTTCCAACAACCTTTTTCACAAGTCAAGAGTCCCTATCTTCTATTCATTATTCATATACATATAAACAGGTAATCACCTTCCTCATATATGGTAGCATCATCTTATTGACATAAACATACCTCAACAGCATAATACACATCGTCGTCGTAATAATAACATCATAACACCTCAGTCAAATCTCAAAAACGTCGTAGCTTTCTGCAATTGTTTCAAAACCTAAAGAAAATTCTCTGCTCATTTCAGTAGTGTCATCTACCTCAAACGTACTTTAAAAATCATGATCTCATACCAAATACATCATTCAAAGCTCTCATAATATCACAATGGTTCCGAAAAAATATGAACAGTTCACAAAGTACAGACAAAGTACAATTTCTTAAGTGTGAAGTAATCCAACTCTGTAATTGCGTAAACATGTGTCACTGACGTAGTAAAAAGATGTTTGTTTCTCTGTTAAATGATCAGATAGCTGTGTAATTTATGTGTTAGAGAAATATGGTACCGATGTGTTAAATTGTATAAGCAAATACCATATTAGCTAGGGCTCCTTGTGCTTGCCAAACACATGGTACACAAAGTAGGTGTGTACCCCCCTGAGGTTTATTGTAATTATACCCTCAGGTGTTACAGATTACAGCAATGGAATGAAATGTATCACGAAAAACTTTCTTTGTAATTCAAAAATCTTTAAAAATAAATGTTTTAAGTACAAAATTAATCACTTAAATACGTGTCCTGTAGCGCTAAATGTGCGTCTTGCTGTAAGATAATCTCTGGGAAGTGTCGTAGTCATTGTCCTCCGAAAGCTAAGTTCTGCAGAAGTCAATGTACTTACCTCATGATAAACAAAGTGAAATGCTTTGCGTATAGATAACTTAGTTATTACGCTTATTGCCGTGATGAGGAAAGTACTGTGCTGTAACGTATTGTTGTCCTACAGAAAAGGCTGTCTCCTTGTAGCAATAGCACAAAAGTCACCACTAAAACATGTCTCACTTTATAGAAGAATTCAGAAAAAACTGTGCAGATATAAAACAGATACACCGCAAAAGCGACATTGTAAATTGTCATTCATTAGTAACGTCGTGATATAATCGTGTAGCTGTCACACAAACCAACCACTGTGTCATCTGGCATTTCACAGAAAGCACCTCAAATCCAGAATCCACTCGTATGCAAACCAAAATGTTGCATGTTAACAGTTTCTTAAGTCTGACAAATTGTACAAGTAGCGTTAAGTGAAAATTGCAAAGACTAAGTTAAAAAGCAGATTATCTGTCAATAAATGGTTTTACATGAGAAATGTGGTGTAAACCTTTACTCTTCCTAGTACGCAGAGTTTCAACTTGAATGCAAGTATCATGCGGTATTCGTCCGTAAAGAATACGGGAATTTTGCTCAAGGTTAGCGTCAATGTTATTTTTCTCGGAGCCAGCCGGCGCACGCAGCTGCCTGCGGTGCGAGTCATTGTCTGTTTCTTTGTTGGCGCGCGCCGTTATTGGGATTAGGAGGCCTAACTTCCACAAATTCGCCTTGCCCAGAGGGCCCAGCTCTATTTAAAGCTCGCCAGTTCTGATGAAGTTCAGGTCTGTCGTTACGATCATATCGCCTGTCGTCATGTCGGTAGTTTACATAGTTTCTTTCTTGTCTGTTACGTGGTGGAGAATTTCTGCCTGAGTCGTAACTGCGTGCTGGACCGTTGCGTCTAAAGTTATTCTGTCTCCCTTGATAATAGTTATTTTGGTTCCCATATTGTCTGTTTCTCTGATTGTCTCTGTGATAGTCATTACCGCGGAAAGGTGATCTTTCCCTGTAACTATTACTCTGCCAGTGGTTGTCATATGGGTGGTGTCTGTTTTGGTCACGATTTACGTTGTAAGAATAGGTTTGTCGTGGCCATTTATTGTTTCTGTCGTCACGGAATTGTGACGGATGTGACCTGTAGTGATTGATTTCCTGTTTTCGCATCCCGCGACTGTCTGTGTCAATTTCTAGTTCTTGTAACAGTCCCTGAAAAGCTTCAATGTCGTCTTTGCAACGTCCTGCTAAAATAATATGCCGTAAGTGTTCAGGTAATTTGATTAAGCAAATGCGGATGAGTTCTGAGGGGCTGTATGGGTTTGACAGGTATTGATTCTTGTGCAACATGTCTTCAAAATATTTGACAAGACTGGAAAATTCAGATTGTTCGAAACGTTTCATCATTATGATGTTATGTTTTACACGGTCTTGTGTAGCTTGAGACCAATATGCTGAGAGGAAGGCATGATAAAAATCTCCTTCACTGTGACAATCGTGAATGACCGATCGCATTCTTACAGCTGGTTCATTCTCCAAATAGCCACACATAAATTCTAATCTGTGTTCTAATGACCAGTTGGGAGGAAAACAATGAGAGAATTGATGGAGCCACGCTTGTGGATGAATGTCGTTGGCAGAATTCTTGAATGTTTTGAATTTACGTGTAGTAATGAACAGCTTATAGTCAAAATCATCATGTCGGCGAGTCACATATCGGTCATTGTTACGTCGTGTCGGCGGTTCCATATCAAAATTCGGTGCACCTTGCCAATTCCTTTCATAATTACCGAAATGCTCTGTGTTATTATTTTGTGGCTGTTCCGTATTTCTATGTCCCTCTTCCCTTATTGGGGCGCGAGTGTCCTCTGAAATACGTAATTCTTGTATTACCTGTGTCAGCTGATCTTGTACTTCCCGCATTTCTCTTTTGTATTGCGTATTAATTTGATTCTGATTTTGTTTGAATTTTCTTATTTGTTCATACTCTTCTGTGTCAGTGAAGGCTACGGGTCTTGTGTCATTCAGATCATCATCTACCTTTGTAGATAAGTTAGTGACCTGATCCGAAAGTTCGGCTACTTTCTCTGATAATGAACTAATTTCCCCCATGTGTCTTTCTACTGTGTCCTTTAAGTTTTCCTGAGTTTTTGCAAGTTGCGTAACCGAATCGGTAGATGCAACTGAGTCCATTTTAGCTTGCAAGGTCTCATGATTTTCATGAACAATAGTTTGCAGTTCTTTTATGGCTGCTTCGTGATTCTGTAATGCATTTTCATGCCGCGAAAAAATAGGCTGAAAATGCTCACAAATTTGTGTTTTTACGTCATTACAGACTTTTTGACATTTCGATTCAATGTTATGTAACTCAGTAGTTAAATCTTCACGTGTTTGTTCAAGTGTGGTGTCTAACTTTTGAAGCTTTTGCTGTGTTTGTCTCTGATTTTGTTCCATTGTGTCTAACTTTTTAAGATTTTGTTCCACTGTGTCTAACTGTTGCTGTGTTTGTCTCTGGTGTTGTTCCATTGTGTCTAACTTTTGCAGATTTTGTTCCACTGTGTCTAACTTTTTAAGATTTTGTTCCATTGTGTCTAACTTTAGGAGATTTTGTCCCATTTGTTGCATTAATTGTAATAACAATGCATTAGTGTCTGGAATCTGTTCCTCTACGCTTTTCGGCAGTGCATTTGCACCAGCAACATTCACATTTTGACAAGCAGAAAATGTGTCTTGACTCATTTGAGAAGACGGTGAGGACGCAAAACCTGAATCTACAGTATTTGCAAAATTGTGTCCTATCATTTCGGATTCCTGAGGCGAGCTGTTGCCGACCGATCGATCGATAATGCTTCCCTGTTCACTACCTGTTTGACTGTCTACGCCATTGTTTGACGCCCGCTCCATTTCCCTATGCACAGTTACCAAATTACTACTTTGAATATTAGTTAACTCATTACATGGTGGGGCCAACACACTGCTTTCGTCTTCACTGTCATTTCTTATTTTACTTTGGAGCCGAGTGTTACGTTTTTCACACGCCATTATTGTGACAATATTTCACACGATAACACAGAAAAGCACAATTTGAATAGCAAAAATAAGAGAACACATTAACATAGCACTGAAAATAATATGTAGTTAATTACAAGCGCAGCTGCGAAATACTTGTTGCAAATCTACATGCATGCCACAACTGTTTTACATTACAACAATGAAAGACTGCAACTACAAAGGAGATTCTCTCTACAATTACGCGCTAGCAATAAACAAAAAGCTACACTAAATACACAAACTACAAGAAAAATCAGAAGATTCCAGTGAGGTATCCTAGGCTAAGGGTCGACATATGGAACGTCCCCTTTGAACAATTTTACATGTGAAACGTCCACTTAGAACAATTATACAAGCCTGTGCTTAACCTGACACACAATATTATTTAGCGCAACGCAATCTGACTTTCAATAACCCCTACAAAACAATGGCCCTGACTAACTTTAACCTATACCTTTTACAAATCACTTACCTCACAAAAATCTTCGCTACTCAAGCTACTGCAAAACAGCGAGCGCCACTACTGCCAGCTAAATAAAAGATTCAAACCACTGAAGGTACTAACTACTGATAGGGATAGTTAGCAAATGAAAGATATTAATAGAGAACAAACAATGTATTTACCTTATATTCATAATTGACATTCAGTCTTACAGATTATCAAAACTCCGCCATCTCTCTCCCCACGTCCACCACTGCTGGCGGCTCACCTCCAACTGCCCAACGCTACGCGCTGTTCACATCCAGCTGTAGCAGTTCATGACAACAATGGCAGACAACAATGCAAACTAGCCACATACTGCACACAGCACAGCCAGTGATTTTCATATAGAGCGCTACGTGGCATTACCCATATAAAAATCTAAACAGCCTACTTACACCAGAACTCCCGTGTCGGCGAATTTTATTTCGTGGTCGTTCTCACTCAGTGCGTGCTCTGCCACGGCTGATTTCTCCACCGGCTCCAACCTGCAGTGTCACTTATGTTCTTTGATCCTGGTGTTGATTGATCATCCAGTCATTCCGTCATAAACTTTTCCGTATGTGCATGGTAAGCGGTATATTCCCGACATTGCAAGTGGGTCCCTTTTATCCTTTGCCGATCTAAGACATTCTTTGATCTTTCTTGTCGTTTGAAAATCGTCTTTACGCCATGTTTGCGCAATATACGGCCGATTCTGTCACTCTGGGAATGTATGGCAGAAAGGCCGTATCCGACATTTCTTTTTCTGATTCCTTACTTCGGCGAGTGTTTGGCTCTGTTACACTTCTAATATAATTTGTGGAGTTCCCATTGCTGCTCAGAACACTTTCCAGGTGTTGCATTTCGCGTCTGAGGTGCTGCGGCTCACATATTTGTCCTGCTCGCGATACGACCGTATTAATGATGCCTCTTTTCTGGCTCGGGTGGTGGTTTGATAGTTTGTGCAGGTATCGGTTCGTGTGAGTCGGTTTTTCGATACACGCTGTGTCCCAGGTTTTCGCCATCCCTTGTGACCATCACATCTAGAAATGCCAGTTTTTTGTCCTTTTCTAACTCCATGGTAAATTTTATGTTGGCATGGAGGCTGTTCAAGTGTCTTAGGAAGTCACCGAGCTGTTCTTCACAAAAGGTCGCGGGATTGAAGTATCCCAAACAGCCGCCGACTCACCAGGCATTCAAGGAGCTTGCAGAGGATGTTGGTAAGGCTGTTTGGACAGTAGCTATCCAGCTGAAGAGGTGGCTTCCCAGGCTTCAACACCGAAATAACAGTGCTTTCCTGCCACTGGGTAGGAAATACTCCCTCATTCCACAGACGGTTGAAAAGGGTCAGTATACGACGGTGGCCAGCCACCGGTAAGTGCTGGAGCATTTCGTTATGTATCCGATCCGGTCCAGGAGCCATGTCGGGACAAAGAGCGAGGGCGCTGGCGAATTCCCACTCGCTAAATGGCGCATTATAAGGCTCCATGCAGCGAGAAACGGAAGACAAAGGCAGTCGTTCCAAGCGCTCTTTAAGGAGGAGGAACGTGGGCGGATACTGAGTCGATGCAGAGGCTTGGGAAAGGTGTTGAACAAAATGCTCTGCGACAAAGTCCGGATGGGTAAGGACAACACCATGCACAGAAAAATTCCTGCAACACCGGTAGGAGGAGGATGGTCAAAAATTCGCCTGACTTTCGCCCAGACTTGGGAAGAGGTAGTGTGCGGTCCTATGGCAGCCACATACTGTTCCCAGCAAACCTGTTTCTGAAATTTGATTAGGTGACGGGCCCGGGCGCGGAATCGTTTAAAGACGAGAAGGAGAGCAGTAGAAGGGTGCCGCTTAAAGCGTTGAAGAGCATGGTTGCGGTCTTCTATGGCTGCAGCAATTTCCGGAGTCCACCAACGGACGGAGCAAGACATACTCAAGGAAGGTCAAAACAATCAGGTAATGGTCGCTGTCGCAAAGTCATCATGAATGGAGGGAAGAAGACTAGGGCTGCAGACTGAGAGGTCAATGGCAGAGAAAGTGCCGTGTGCCACACTAAAGTGTGTGGGAGCGCCAGTGCTTAGGAGAAAGAGGTCAAGCCCTGCCAGAACAGCTTCAACTGTCCTGCCCAGGGAAGTAGTCGTGTGACTACCCCAAAGAGGGTTGTGGGCATTAAAGCTCTAGAAGCAGGAAAGGAGAAGGGAATTGTTGAAGAAGGGTGATTAGGGAAAGGGATGTGGGTGGCCTGCCAGGTAGGAGGTAGAGATTACAAATTGTGATTGGAGTGGCCAGATGGACCCTGACAGCAATTGCTTCCAGAGTGGTATGGAGGGGAACCCATTTACTAACAATGTCCTTGCTGACCAAGGTTTAAACACCACCAGAAGCCCGCAAGGGGCCAGTTCGGTTTCGACAAGAAACGTGAAACGCACGAAGGGTGGATGAGTAAGAATTGACAAAACGGGTCTCCTGGAGAGCAATGCAAGCAGCCGAGTAGGAGGAAAGAAGGGGCTGCAACTCCGGAAGATGACGCATAGTAATTACAATTCCACTGGAGGAGCCCAAATGGGAAGTGAATGGACTGGAGCCAGTCACGCTGCTGAGTCGCCATCCGTCACCGATAAGTATGCGGTAATGTGCATATAGGTGGGGTCACACTCTGTTGGTTCATTGGCTGGAGGAAGAGAAGGTGGCACCTCAGAGGGTACTGGAGTGGCCTTGCCCTTGTTCTTGTTCTTGTTCTTGTGTTTCTGCTTCTTCTCCTGTGAAGCAAGAGAGGTCAGGCAGGGAATTACACCTGGCAATCTTGGCGCCTACCGGCCACGGATCGCGCAGTCGATGTGGAGCTGCAGATTGCCTTTCAGGGGGGGGGGGGGTGACGGAAGAGGAGTCCCAGGAGGGAGCTCCAGTACCGGTGGCTGCCAAAGAAGGGGAGCTCTTCTCCAGCAGCGGAGGGGGAGCAGCACCTGCAGGGATGGGTATGGGTACCGATGAAGAGGAGGAGGGGGAGTGGGAGAGTGAGGGTGAGGGGGAAGGTATGTTACGAATTGGGCAGGGCTTGTAAGAGGAGGGGTTAGGAGGGGGACGAAACTGAAGCAAAAGTAGAAGTTAGAGGCAAGGATGGAGCCGGTCGTACTTTCGACAAGCCTCGGTGTAGGTAAGTCGATCTAAAGTCTTGTACTGTTGAATCAGTCACTCTTTCACATACACTGGGCATGCTAGCGAATGTGGAGGATGCTGCGCATTACAACTGACGCACACTGTCGGGGGAGCACAGGCACTCCCCTCATGGAGGGCGTGCCCACAGTCACCGTCGAGGGGACCATTGGTGCAGCGGGAAAACATGTGTCCAAACCGTAAGCATTTAAAGCATCTCATCGGTGGTGGAATGTAAGATTTTACATCACACCGATACACCATCACCTTTATCTTCTCTGGGAGGGTATCCCTCTCAAAGGCCAGGATAAAGGCGCCTGTATCAGTGTGATTGTTTAGGAGGCCTCACTGTACACAGCGGATAAGTCGGACTTCTCGCTGCTCGAGGTTTGTACGGAGCTCCTCGTCAGTTTGGAGAAGAAGATTCCGGTGGAAAACGATACGCTGTACCGAGTTCAAAGATTGGTGGGGTGAAACGGAGACTGGAATTTCATCGAGATAGTCAAAAGCACGCAGGGCTGTAGATTGGGCAACAGAAGATGTCTTTATGACCCAGGAACCAGACAGCATTTTACTCATGGGTTACTCTGCGCCATACTTATCTTCAAACGTCTCCACGAAAAACAAAGGCTTGGTTGTGGCAAAACTCTCGCCATCTGTCCTGGCACAAACCAGGTACCGAGGGAAAGGTTTCAACACAAGCTGGCGAGCTTGACCCTCTTCTCAGGGGATGGCCGAAGGATCAGAAGAAGGATTGTCCTGTCTACTATCACTCTTAGAAACGGCCACGTCCCTTGGGTGCCATCCAGCCACAGCAAGGGCCGTCTGGCCACTGGGAGTTCTGATGCCCAAAGTGATGAGCATCGACTCCTTGGCATACACGAGGCGTTAACAGCTCAGGTACTAGCAGCGTGATCCCTGTGTTGCCAGTGGGCTCAGCGAAGTTGGTACTTGACAAACCAATGGTTCAAATGGCTCTGAGCACTACGGGACTTAACAGCTGACGTTATCAGTCCCCTAGACTCAGAACTACTTGAACCTAACTAACCTAAGGACAGCACACAAATCCATGCACGAGGCAGGATTCGAACCTGCGATCGTAGCAGCAGCGCGGTTCCGGACTCAAGCGCCTAGAACCGCTCGGCCACACGGCCGACGGTACTTAACAGCCCCACCACACGGACTGGCTACCGTGCTGGTGACCTAGCAGGAAGGGGGCCAGGGTGCAAGGGGAAAAGGGAGGGGAGGAGGAGCCTGCACCATGGAAACTAGGTAGGGAGTTCATCTCCCAATGTCTCACACTGAACGGAAAACGTCGGAAATGGTCATACCACAAGGAGACCAAAATCGCCGAAAAGCAGATGGAAACAGCAAACTAAACAATAACACATATCGAAACAAAGCTGGGAGGTTAGCCAGGTCGATATAAAGAAGTCCACCAAGAGGTAAAGGAGGGGGCAGGGAGAAAGGAGCAAGGACAGCGAAGGAGAGCAACAGGGACAGTAAAGCAGTCTGGAGAAAGGAAGGAGACTGCAACAGCTCAGGGCCCTCTGCACGCCACACGCGTACCCAGAAAAGGGACTGTGGGCCCCCTGGCTGGACCATAACTTGAGTCTCAGCTCACAACAGTGTTGTATTTGCCAACACATACAGTGTGTCTGCTGGTGGTTGTAAATGCGTGAATGTCGGCCTCGCACTGTAGTGGGTAGAGCTACTGTCTCCATCTCTCTTGTATTGCGCCAAATTTCAGCCTGGGATGAGGGTCTGTAACAGAGTATAATCAAAGAATGCCATGACGTTATTACCTTATTTATGTAAAATACATATTTATTTGTCTAAGGAAGCAGTATAATGTTAACTGCTGCCACCCATGAAAATTGACTTCGTTTATAGCAGACAAAACGATTGGCGAAATACTTACTGATAGACTTCGCCAGCCTGACTGATCGCTGTTGCTGCTGGACAGCAAATGGCAACATGCAAGCGGTCGAACTAAAAATAATCAAAATTGCTCCAGGGGCGGGCAGCTGGACTGGCATATCATTAGCCGAGGCTGGTTCATGGGAGCTGCGGGTGGAAGCGCTGTAGCCAGGAGGAGGTGGTATAGTCTCTGGTGGTGGGGTATGGGTGATGGGGTGAGGGGAGGGTGGTACGAAATGCAAGTAGCCTCCACAGGGCAATGACACGATGATGTCAGGACTCCTCGGATGGCCTTGGTGCATGTGTATAGATGTGATGATAAAAAAAGCACTGATGGATATCGAGTCAGCGATTTCCGCAAGAAAAACAACTGAATCTCCTCTGCAGTTGGTAGTAAAGAAGCAATAAATTAAAACTGCACGTCTGATGGTGAAGTTTTACTGCATGAATAGCAAAAATATAGTAGCTGGTAAACTTTTTTGCCTTCATTTTTTTGTGTAGGCGTCAGCGAGGAAAAGATTAGAAAAGGTTTGAAATTATTTTTAAACTTGGTTGTAAGTCGTTAAGTGATCTCATTCTCAAATACGGAGTGGATATAGTGTGGGTAATCTGAGCGCTGTGAATTACGCTGCGTGCACAGTTTCATATGCACGGTTTCTAACTTTAATACTCCATTTTTGTGTTAAACCTTTAACGTAAGATTATACCTCCTAATGAGTGAATTATGACAGGATTTTAAATTTTTAAATTCGGTCAATAATTATGTGAAGTAATGAAACTCAAATTTTTGTTGCCCCTGGGAGCAGTTAGATAGCCTATCTGCAACTGGCGTAGTGCACCGTACATTTTGTTAGCTATTTACTAACATAGATCCAAATGGAACACCCCGACATATAGCCATACATACGGGGCAAAATTGTTACTGTGTTTTCTCTAGCTGGTGCATTTGTCATGTTAGCACTACTATCTAATCCCCAACTACTTCAGACATTGTAGTTTTGGTTTGAGTTTTTGCAAGATCCTGCGAGCTTATGAGCGATAACTCGCCATGTTGAAGAATATGTGAGCAGGTTTAAGAATAAGATATCTTTTCCTTATGAAAATATTGCTATTTGATCGCCAGTTACATAGCTGAATCTTTTTTTTTTACCTTTATCTAGAACCAGATTTGATTAATGACAGATTTTTCTTTACAAGGTTGGATGAAAACATACATTTACGGGAGAAAAGTGGGTACGTGAGATGAGCTTTTAGGCCGATTATTGCAGGAATGTAGACGTAAACAGAAGCGCCATCCACAAGCCTTGGCGGGCCCATCGGTACCGACCGACCGTTATGTCCTCGTCTGCCAATGGCGTCACTGCGTGCGGTTGGAGGGGCGTGGGATTAGCACACCGCTCTCCCGGACGTCGTCAGTTTTCGTGAGCTGTAGACGCTGCTATTCGCTCAAGCAGCTTGTCAGTAAGCATCACGAGGCCGAGTACATCCCGTTCGAGTCCTCCCACCTAGAAAAAATCCCTGCCAGTACTGGGAATCGAACCCGGGTCCTCCATATGGAAGTCAGCGGCACTGACCTCTCAGTTACAGAGGGGAACTATGCAGGAGTGCAGAGACCCAGTACCGCAAGCACTCAACATTCTCCTCTTGCAAGCATAAAATGACATTTAAGTTGCCGGAGGAATACTTGAAAATTTTATTGGGAACCATTTAAAAATGAATATGTATTTCGTAACTTAGTATGGCTAGTCGGAGATGGGATGTTAACAACTGTTAACTGCAAAACGCTGAAAATGCATTATGGATTGTTGTAAATTTGTAACCTCATAAATGAATAATATCTAATACACGATAGTAACAAAATTAAGCTTGTCATTAATGTAACAAATTCTCGGGAACAATTTGAGACAGAGAAAATCGCTGTCTGAGCATTTATTAATGAAATGAACGTTTATGCGAACTCCCTAATTATTGACCAACCATTATTCTTGCGAAAACCTAAAGAAGTTTCGTTATCATGAAACACTAATATAGCGTGGACATGAAGTAATATTTCTATCGCGGTGATTTCTGAGCCTAGCAAGAGTGGAGGCTGGGAACTGACTGTATCCCGGAATAAGTTCCTCGAACCACGCCATCGCACTCCTGTCCTTGGGACAAGACGCTTTATCTTGTTGAAAAATATCACTGCCTCTGAGAAACGTGATCGTCATGAAGAGGTATACGTGGTCTGCAACCAGTGTACGATACACCTCGGCCGTCACGATACCTTGCACGAGCTCCATTAGACCCATGGATTCCCACGTGTACGATCCCCACAGTATAATGGAGCCGCCGCCAGCTTGTCTGCGATCTGAGGTACAGGTATCAAGGAGGTGCTAGCTGAAAGACGACGGATTCGCGCTCTCCCATTGGCATGATGAAGAAGGTATCGGGATTCATCAGACCATGCAACGCTCTACCACTGCGCCAGCGACCAGTGCCGATGGTCATGTGCCCATTTCAGTCGTAGTTGCCGACGTCGTGGTGTTGACACTGATACTTGCACTGGTCGTCGACAGTTGAAGTCCATCGTTAGGAGTGTTGCTCGCACTGTGTGTCCCCACACACTTGTACTCTGTGCAGCGTTAAGGTCTGATGTTCGCTCCACCACAATTTGCCGCCTGTCCTGTTTTATCAGTCTGCCCAGCCTACGGCGTCCGACAACTGTAAATCAGGATGGCTGCACTATCCCACGATGTCTGGAATGGTTTAATCTTGGTTACGCCATGTGTTGACACTTACTACAGCACTCTTCGAACACCCGACGAGTCGTACAGTTCCCGTCATGCTCGTGCCGAGCCTCTGGGCCATCACAGTCTGCCCTCGGTCAGACTCAGAGAGATCACGAGCCTTCCCTATTCTACACAGGGAGCGCAGGGTCACTGATACTACATGCACCGTCCGTGTGTCTGGCTAGCAGTCATTCCACGCCAGGTGACGCTGCTGTCGTCTGGACCGGTTTATATCGATACTAGGTCTGTGGTCATAATGTTCTGGCTGATCAGTGCAGTGTTGCCAACAGTTAAAGTGAGCTCTCCACCAGTTTCAAATGTGTAAACCACCAGAAAACCACTGACAAAAAGGTCCCTGCTCTCATAACCACTAAAACTTCCACTACACTTTTTAAAATTGTTATGAAAGAAAATAGTAAATCTATTACTAATTAGTTTCCTGTATTACTAAGTAATAAAATATTCACAATCATTAAATGAACATACAGTCAATAAATCTGCATGTCAAGTTCAGGAACACACAAAAAGTTCTATAACAAAGAGCTAATTATTTAAATGAATTCATCTTCTTCAGATGAATCATTTTAGTCGGCATCATCGTCATCTTCGGTTTCAGATTGATACGATTCTTTGGTACCGATTTGTTTTACAACGTTTATTGCAATTTCATATTCGTTGCAGCATTTTTCCTTCCACCCTCAAACCACAGCGTATTCTTAATATAGCAGTTACAAGATTTAAGTTGATTATATTCCTTTGCTTGTTTTTTATTGCATTCATGCTGCTAAATAGTCTTTCAGCATCGGCATTGAGCAGTATTAGGAGAGTAGTCGCAAAAGTCGCTAATTCCTCAAATCTGGATTCCTCTTGAGGTTATGCTATGTTAACCGGGGACCTAGAAACAACGCATAGGCTCCGCCCCGCGCAGCCGCAGTGGTCCACAACCCCACGACGGCTACCGCAGTCCACTTCACCCCTCCGCTGCCCCACATCGAACCCAGGGATATTGTGCGGTTCGGCCCCCAGTGGACCCCCCAGGGAACGTCTCACACCAGACGAGTGTAGCGTGGTAGAGTAATGCTAGTGTACCCGTACGTGGACAACTTGTTTGCGCAGCAATCGCCGACATAGTGTAGCTGAGGCGGAATAAGGGGAACTAGCCCGCATTTGCCGAGGCAGATGGAAAACCGCCTAAAAACCATCCACAGACTGGCCGGCTCACCGAACCTCGACACAAGTCCGCCGGGCGGATTCGTGCCGGGGACCGGCGCTCCTCCCCGCCCGGAAAGCCGTGCCAACCGGACGGGCTTTTGAAATGCATACTTCATTCCAAAATATTTTTGTATCTTTGGTCTAGTTCCAGTTCAAAAATGAATTTGTCGCCACTGAATATCCACTCTTGCTATAAGTTCTACAGTTTCATTGAACTGAGCCATTATATCAATTACATTTTCTTTGTAGTGATTAACTGCGTATTCAACACTTATTCTGGAAATTTTTTCATCAACGTCAAATTTTCTGGTAACCTGTTTGTTATTTTTTTAATCAGACTTACTATAAATGTTATACACCGATTACGCAACATTTCTTCGTCTTCCCGTGGTAATCCTCCTCCTTTCATTTCAAGCAACTGCTTTTCAAAACAGAATCCCAGATAAAATCTTCGATTAAAGAAATTTCGAATATTTTGAATAAAAAATTAATGTTATTTGCAGACAACGTAGCTTTGCTGACAAGCATATCTATCAGGTTGGTCAACTCCTCAAAGAGTTTGGTGTAATCTGTATCTTTCGACTCAAACATTTTATTGACTCTGTTTATTCCAACTAATATTGGACATAAAAACGAAATATATGCGTAATTAACGTCGTTCACATGCGTAGCGTGCAAATACTCTGCCATGTGACACTTTTCGCACTTTAGCTACGGAAAATGTGTTTTTAGCTCTGACCATTGCGTATATATTTTTGCTACAGTGGATTCTATTGATAACCACCTTGTCTGGCACACCTGAATTATTTTTAACAGTTTCTGCCCATCGTTGATGGTTTCGTAAGCTCCTTATAAAGAGATTGTCTGGAAGAGGAGCGACTAAACCAATCCTCTTTAATTAAAAACTCCAAATTTCTCGGTAAAAATTCTTTTGCAGGAGCTGAAGCAGCTAGTTGCAAGGAATGGCACAAGCAAATCAGGTGTGGTGCCCCTACTTTCAATTTCGTAAATACTCCAACCATGACAGAGGCATTATCTGTACTAATGCCCATTAAATTTTGAAGTCGCAAATCGAATCGCTGAAGTGTCTTCTTTAGAGCTTCAGCATTACAATCGTGCAGTTCAGCAAGGTCAAGGTACAGTATTAGCTATTATTTTTTGGTGTAATTTACTGTAATAAACTACAATCAATTCCAAGTATTTATGTACAGCTATATCAGTAGATTCATCAATTAATAAGCTAAATCTTGAAATCTTGTTTTAGAACGTCAGTTAAATGCGGAGCTAACACGTTTATTACTGAGGTGCACTTAGTTCGGTGCAGCTGAACTTTTGCAGTTTTAGGCTGCATAGCTATAACCGGCACCAATTTACTTAATCAAAGAGTGGTCAAAGATGTAAAACCGATCAATGAATGACTAATCAACTTAAAAACTTGCTTACCCTTTTATTTTGTAGATGCTTCCTTGACATCCCATGAGACTTCAAATCTCCATAGTGACTCCTTAAAACTGTATCATAAAATTTGCACTTAGTTGCCTGACCCGTAGTCCTTTCAATAACTTGAAGCCAATCTGTTAAAAGTTGGTCTCTAAGCCAAGAATCCAGAAACATTTGTGTATATTGTGGTTTCTGAATAGTTATACAAGTATGAATTCGTGAAGTAATACAATACACTGAGAATCACAATTGTATAGAGCACACCACGAACGATGACAGTCAAGTTACTTTTTCTGCGCATCTGACGTGACACTCCCTGCGTGAGCCAACAAGCGCTCAGTGATTATTGAAAGCGACAATGAAATAAGTGAGCACCCAATGTTTGAAACCGGTTGCTTCGCTCACTGCACCTGCGCAAGCCGCCTTATCTCGTGAAATGAACTATAACTAGACGCTGCTAAATACTGTCCTTTCTACCGGGAATTCCCGCATGTAGTTATCGAGTGTGGTGGTTCGTTTGATATCAAATTGTAATGAATCAATGTTGTCTTCACAGTAAAAGTTAAATACTCCTGAAATCAAATAAAGCAGAAATAACATATTTCGAAATAGCTTAGTGGTTGAGAGATCGCATTTTTAGTAACTGAAACTGAGTTTTACTAAACCACTATAAAATCCATCAGCCATTAGAAGCAATATTTCGCCACTAAAAGGACGGTAGAAACCACCAGTTCTAGTGGAAAATCCACTAAGTTGGCAACACTAGATCAGTGCACACGACTCCAGAACTGCCCTGCCTCACTCATTGTCAGGCGGGGTTCGATGCTAACTGTTCCGGCATCCAAAAGCGACGCGAGGAAACGTATTACATCCTCTAGCTGTGTTCAGAACCAACGGTATACACTTTCAGCTCTTTGAGGGTCCTTGCATTTTGACTTAACTATTCCTCTATTTGTCTCACAGCAATAAATAAACTCTTTTGAAGTAAAATTTCTGGAGTAGCTGCTTCACAAATATTAGCCGTATGGTGCGGTGGCTAAAGTAATTGGAATCACATTGAGAATAAAAAAAATGGTTCAAATGGCTCTGAGCACTATGGGACTTAACATCTGTGGTCATCAGTCCCCTAGAACGTAGAACTACTTAAACCTAACTAACCTAAGGACATCACACACAGCCATGCCCGAGGCAGGATTCGAACCTGTGACCGTAGCGGTCACGCGGTTCCAGACTGAAGCGCCTTTAACCGCACGGCCACACCGGCCGGCCATTGAGAATCAACGTGATCAATTGATTTATTTGATTAGGACATGGCTTATACCATTCTTCATTCCTCTCCGATCTTGTTCCCGCTAACAACCTACTCTTCGACAGCAGTTTGAATTGTTTCCCTTTAATAGTCTCACTGGATATTGAATTTTTAGCTCGAAAGATAGGACTAAAACACATTCAACACTCACTTGAACTGCGTTAATTTAAGTAATATAGCTATGTTTCAATTCTCAATCACAAATAAATTAGAGTGTTTTTCTTTGTTCTTTCTTTTCCATAAACGACAGGTGCATGTATGATTATATGTTTTTAACGCATTGACGACACTCACTCGTCACAGAGCGGGACATGGAAATGAGGCGATGGGAAGTTATAGCAGATGTGATTTTAAGACGGAGTTAAGCTGAGTACCGAATTACCTCACGCCCTGTTCTACGATGACGAAGTTCGGGGAAATTCCAATGAGCTGTCACGATTCTATCGATTTGGGGGTTTTCAAGTTTACTGATCAAGCTATTCTATGTCCTCATAATCCCCTACCATTAAAGATGATTCCAGACATCTTTCTCTGTCTTACTAGTACATACTAATGAAGAGTATGTCTGAAATTTATAGATGACCTCTTTATGTGCTCTGTATCTAAAATTAACATTATTACACCTGTGTACCGATTAGTAAGACGCAGGCAATTTTTAGTCTCCACTGTGAGATTTGTAAGTCCTGTTTGCCTCAGCAAATCTTTCATCAACTTTTCCTTCTTTCGAGGTAATAGCGTTTCACTTTAATACCTCCCGATCTTGTGATTTAGATGCCCACTTTTGGGTTTACACTGGTTTTCGTAAACGGCTTAAGACAAACACCGAACACCGAGATGATTGCTTTGCCTCTCTATCCGAGGTCCTGCTCAGCCTCTAATGATCTCGGCATAGTCGGAAGATAGATGCTAATTGTCATGCCTTTTTTACGTTCTTAAAACCCAACATGTCTACATAATAGTGTCAAAATTTTGATATCATTATTGTCGACAGATATGACCAATGAAATACTTGTTTTATCTTTATGATTATTATTCTACATTTTTCTGAAAATATCTTGAGTGGACTGTTTACCACTGGTATGAAATGTCACGTCTTGTTAATACAATTTATGTATCAATGCTACAAGAATCATCCCAAAACCTGCTATGGTGCATTTGGTACTACAATGTTACATCACATACCAAACAAAGTTGGAAATTTCTGGAGATCTCACATAAAACACTTCTTTATCATATTTAGTCGATTTTATTATCTCCGACTCATGTCACTGGCGAGAATAAGTGTTTTTATGTGCATCATTATCGTTCAGGGTAGTGTTTTGTGTTTCACCAGCTGCAGACATAGTTGCGAATATGAACAGTGATCCTCCACTGTTAAATATTTTTATTCCAGTCTTTGATCACAATATCAATTCCTTTGACGATGATCGGTTTCAGTCAGTAATGACCATTTTCATATCTACAATATAAAAATATGTACACCTAGTAGGAAGCTTGTCTTTCAACACAATACAGCATTACATAACTCAATATACTATCATATAACCAGGGAAATGTACAGATAAAATACGGTAAAGCGTACCTGTTCTACATCATGTCCTAATGTGAGAAGGCCGTAATGGCATCGTCAAAACATATAAAAATACTCAGCACAGTATCGTCACATAGATGTAAATCATGGTCTAAAATAGGCCACATCGTCCACACAGTCATTTTGAAACTGGCTACTGAAGTATAGTAGCTACCATGAATCTGTTTGCCTACATCCTTCATATGTGTCGCTACTGTGGGCTTGGATGTAGTCATCATTTACGTAAGAAACATAATCTGATAAAAACATATTAGGCAAAATACATGTAGCAGACTTTTAAATATTGATAACTGTTGTAGAAACCAAATGTAACACAGTAAAAGAATAATACAGTTACCCATATAAAATTATTGAAAGGAAATATATAAAGGTAATAGGTCTGACGCTTTTATGGTGAATTTACAGCCAGAAATAAAATATACGTAATACATTGCCTGTAGCAACCTATAAATTACCTAGGAAAGATAAAATGTCTATATGACAAAATAACTGAAGAAATGACAGATCCATGATCAGCTCCCTCTGGTGGGTCGGGCGCCAGCATGTTACGTAGGCGCGCAGCGATCGTAAGAACTTAACCACTAGAAGGATTTTCATACATCGTAATATGCCTCCCACAGAAAACGTTTATACAACATGTTAGCACTCAATAAATTACATTATATTCTCTGGCCATACAATCCATGAGTCGGTACGATATAATCAGTTATAGGATTAGAACGACGGTTGTATGGAAGTAAGGCAAATGCATACTGTTTTCAACATAAATCATCAAGCAAGGCTAAATATAAATACGCGAGGCATTAAATGGTTATCGTAGTTTGTTTTTGGGCACAAAATCGCTTTGTCCATTGAGTACCCTAGTGGACTCATGCTTTTTGGGCTTGTAAATCTCCAACTCCTCCACCAAGTCGAGAGCTCGACCCTTCTCTGCCCTGAGTAGAATACGCATACAACTCTCAATATTGCCTATAGTGTGGCCAGTTTCTGCCAAATGCACTCCCAATGCAGTTTTGCTATGTGCCTGCAAATGCTCCTTGAATCTGATTTTAAAAGAACGGCCGGTCTGACCGATATGATGATGATGTTTGGTTTGTGGGGCGCTCAACTGCGTGGTTATCAGCGCCCGTACAATTTCCCAATCTTTGCTCAGTCCAATTTCGCCACTTTCCTGGATGATGATGAAATGGTGAGGACAACACAAACACCCAGTCATCTCGAGGCAGGTGAAAATCCCTGACCCCGCCGGGAATCGAACCCGGGACCCCGTGCTCGGGAAGCGAGAACGCTACCGCGAGACCACGAGTGGCGGACGGTCTGACCGATATAAAATTTGTCACAACTACTACTACAAACGATCTTCTAAACCCCACAACCATAAAATTTATCAGAATCATTACTCAAATTATGTTTTACACGGGGTTTCAGAGTGTTGTTAACTTGAAAACCACATCCAACCTTAGATTTACTTAAACACTTTTCTATTTGTTGGGATATTTTTCCGTAAAATTTCATTGGAATAGTTTTCATGTTTTGTTTATTATTTCTTTTTTCTGGAAGATTGAGGGTCTTCCTATTATTTACTTTCTGTTTTTTTTACCCTATTTTACGGACGCATAACATCATGCCATCCGCCACGATGTAAAAGGACCTTTTTCACCTTTATGATCCATCGACTCTTTCGATTACCATTGACCAACAATGAAATACGCCAAGAACTTAGTATATTAAAGCAAATTGCAGTAGCCAACGGTTTCTCAGCAATTTAAAAATGAGAACATTACTACACTAAGGCCTACAGTGAGATCAGTCGAGAAATTAAACTATGTGTGCTAAACTTGATTCTACTAGCGCAGATGACCTGTAACAAGTAATCTAAGAATTTAAGTGTTTTAAAATTTGAAAGTAGGCCAGAAAATTAATTATAGCACAAAAATTTGTAATTAAACAATGAAAACAAAATAGTAAAAAAGAACAATGAAGTCATGAAAACACTATGTGCCACAGTATTTAGGGCAGCTAAAGACTGTATAGACAGTAAATAAAATACAGAAAAGAGTTATAACTGGCGGGAGAACTTTTGGTAAAATAAACAGAACTTTCGCAACCACGCTTCCGAAGTATATGAAGAAGACCGTTTGCAATCTGTATGTGTTTCTAGTTTTGACTAAAGGCAGTGCGATGTAGACTTTTAAAGCGGAAAACATTAAAAAGCCAAGGGCTGCTCAGAGAGTAATGGAGAGATATGAATTACCAGGGAGATTGGAAATATATGACCAGACTGAAGTGGCTAATGTAATTATAACTGTAATGGAAATGGAGTGGAAATCGTCGGAACGCGCAGCGAAGTGCATGGATGGTAGATTACCAGACGATGTTCTGTCCTGGAGTGTAAGAGATAAGAAAAGAGCGAGGCGACGATTGATGGGAGGTGGAGTGATGACAATGAAGAACGCAAGAGCAGCGTGGGTGCGAAACGCATGGGAGTGCCTATAGGATGCCTTTTTATCCACAGTGGATTTCTAATAGCTTATGGTGATCATGATTATTATCAAGTTTCACCAATCACTGTGGACAACTGAATTGTTTTGGGAAAAGGTGAAACTAAATAATAAAGTATTTAGTATTCAACAGCATGTGTCTCATATTAGTACGGAAACTCAAACAGAAATAACAGAATTTATACGCGTCTACAACTAATGATCATGATGAAGTCCCATACTCATTGATAGAGCCTAGGGGACGATGCGGGAGACCCGCACCACTGTACAAGGCAAGGTCCTAGCGGAGGTGGTTTGCCATTGCCTTCCTCCGACCGTAATGGGGATGAATGATGATGAAGAAGACGACATAACAACACGCAGTCATCTCGAGGCAAGTGAAAATCCCTGACCCCTCTGGGAATCGAACCCGGGACCCCGTGCTTGGGAAGCGAGAACGTTACGGCGAGACCACGAGCTGCGGATTCTACAACTAATAAAATGCGGAGAACTTCATTCATAACATCGGAACAGTTAACAGGAGATTTGATTACTTCCAGATTGGCAGCTACAAGGGATGCACTATATAAAGTACACCACCTGACAAAATGACGCGAACGGTAGACATGGTTGGACATCAATGTAACCTCGAGCACCTACAAGCCTTCGGCGGGTATGTAAAGTCTCTGTTTTAGTTAAAAGGAGACCAAAGTGCAGACTTGGCAGTTCATATAATGGATCACTGTGAAGGACATGGAGATGGCGCGTACACGTATGAGACAGAGTTATCAGCACCCGACGCAGTTCTAAAGTGGCCTCGTTGTGGATATCTACGTATTTGATCGGCTGGCCGAACCGTGCATTATCCAGATATTTGAGAGGCTAGACCTACTAGTAGTCAAGGTTCCGGTCGAACGCGTCTGACCACGACGATGTTTGTGCACTAAGCACATCGTAACACCTTCCCACCTGTGTCTGCCGTCCGAGACTAAATAATGGACTACCTGAAGCATTCTGTGTCATCCTGGACCCTAGCAGCAGCCAGATTAGAAAATTACGGTCCCATGCGTAAGGCCCTGTCAATGGCTGTTGTTAACACCACACCATTGCTGCGACTCATGTGATGCCGTGAACGGGAAGCACGGCTGCTGATGAATGGTGTCGCACTGTGTTAGTGGATAAATACCGTTTCTGCACTATCCCGGGTGATAACCGTCATGCGAATATGGTGGCGACCTGGGTACCAGGATTGCCCAGAAGATAACGCACCGCATTTTTCTTTGTTGAATATAATGAGAATTACACACTCTAAAGATTGGTGTTTAATGTACACATCCTATTTTTCCACGTGATCTCCATGGGCTTACTCCAGCACGAAAGCCGGCGATATGAGGCGACTTGCCACGGTGCGCGCGGCTCTCCCCGTCGCTGGTTCGAGTCCTCTCTCAGGACTGAGTGTGTGTGTTGTCCTCAGTGTAAGTTAGTTTAAGTTAGATTAAGTAATTTATAAGCCTAGGGACCGATGACCTCAGCAGTTTCGTCCCATAGGAACTTACCACCACTCTTGGGCGGTGTAAGGGCGTGCATGCCTGTCGGTACCAATCGTTGTCCTGGTGGCGGAGCCAGTGCTTCACTGTGTGAATCACCCCCTCATCGTCCTCAAAACGTCTTCCACCAATGGTATCTTTTAATGGTCCAAAAAAGTGGAAGTCCGAGGGGGTCAGGGCAGGGCTCTAGAATGGATGGGATGACGCTGTCCAACCCTATTTTGCGACGTGTTCAGCAGTCCTCAGACTTGTGTAGGACCTAGCGTTATCGTGTTGCAGCAAAACATCTCCTGGGTTGCCGTGACACGGAAGTCGCTTCTGAATTAATGGTACCGCCTCTTGGCATCACATCAATGAGAATCACACCTTCACAGTTCCAGAACGCGGTAATAATGACCTTACCGGTGGAAGCAGTTGCTTTGAAGATTTTCTTCTGTGGGGAGTGGGAATGGCGACATTACATCGACTGTCGTTTCGTTTCGCGCTCAAAATGGTGAACTCAGGTTGCAAGCGTTTAGGTTTTTATATTGGTAACGCCACGTAACGCTCTGTATGAAAATCACTGGCTGTGCTGTGTGCAGTCTGTGGCTGGTTGGCATTGTTGAAATATTCTCTATTGTAGTGTTGGACAGTTGGCTGTTAATAGCGCGTAGCGTTGCGCAGTTGGAGGTGAGCCGCCAGCAGTGGTGGACGTGGGGAGAGAGATGGCGGAGTTCTGAGAGCGGATGATGTGGACGTGTGTCCATCAGAGACAGTAAATTTGAACTGATAATATATATATATATATATATATATATATATATATATATATATATATATATATATATATATATAATGACTTTTGAACACTATTAAGGTAAATACATTGTTTGTTCTTCATCAAAATCTTTCATTTGCTAACTATGCCTATCAGTAGTTAGCGCTTTCAGTAGTTAGAATCTTATATTTAGCTGGCAGTAGTGGCGCTCTCTGTGTTGCAGTAGTTCGAGTAATGAAGATTTTTGTGAGGTAAGTGATTTGTGAGGTATAGGTTAATGTTAGTCAGGGCCATTCTTTTGTAGGGATTATTGAAAGTCAGATTGCGTTGCGCTAAAGGTATTGTGTGTCAGTTTAAGCACAGTCATTTATAATTTTTCTAAGGGGACGTTTCAAGGTTTCATCACTATCACAATCCGGGATAAGAAGGCCTCCCCCTCTACTTCAAAACATTGCAACAAATCAAGACCAATAATTTTTCTGTGCGATTTGTGATCCACCGTTAGACACCGTGGGACCTATCTTGCATACACTTGAGTATCCAAGAGTGCAGATAATTGTATCCATACTTCCTTTGCTGATTGACAGATGCAGCGCCAACTGCCGAGTCGTAATGCAGTTGTCCTCGCGAACGACAACATAAACTTGCTGCAACATGTCAGGTCTGACAACCATGGATGATTTCCCCGACCGCTGCGAATCGTGGAGCTCCGCCTCATTGGCCAGCGACTAACCGTACTTCTGTCGACGACAGATGCTCCATAGACTTTGTACGAATGTTAGTGAATATTCCCCATAGTGTCTTTTTCTGCACTGAGAATTCGATGCCGGCACGTTGCTTGTACCGTACATCACCTACAGTCGCCATTTTGAAACAATCCTGCAGCTACGCTATCTGTCGGAAGTGACGAAAACTTGGCGTGCTCACTCAGGAGACTTCGGATAATAACCACGTAACGTTCCGCATTCGTAGCATTGTTTTCTGCTGAGAAAAAAATACGGTGCATTACTTTCTGGGCATCTCTCGTAGAAGTGTCATTCTTCCAATGCACAGTAGCGTTACTGCTGACGTCATTGTGTGAGGGAACTGTCGGGTGTGACGTGAGGTCGCTGCTGATAGTCATTGAGGGAACTCAGATAGCACAACGGCGGATCGCGGATATCCTGTGTGCTCATGAGTTACCTGCCCTGTGACATATTGTGGTGTCATTTTTCACCAAGACAATCCTGGTTCACACATGACACGTGTTACTTTAAACTGCCTGCGTGATGATGTGATACCCCCGTGTCCACCAAGATCTCCAGATTTGTTCCCGATACAGCACATGTGGGATCACTTCTGATGTCAAATTCATCCCATTGCCGTATCAAAGAACACTTACTACAGTTGTGGGCCAGCCTTCCGCAGGAAAGAATACAGTGGTTTCATGGTAGTGCATGTATCAAGACCAGGGAGAGTGAACGTTATACTAATAAATGGGCTCATACATGGGCTCATACTGCCAAGCTATTTGTTAATTTGACTCGAAATTTTAATCACTGAAATAACTTCACATACTGCCCGTGGAGTTTCACTTCGTGTCCTCCTCCCTGTCTGCGTACTTCATTTGTTTTTTAAGGTAGTGTAGTTCAAGAGTGTATTGCCAAACCATCACATTAACATTTGAAGAGCTCGCTTTTCAGTTCACGCAGTGGGTAGCTTCAACATCTCTACCCTGGTGTGAATCGGAGAGTACTTCTGTTGTAACTATCATTTTTCACTTACCTGTTCCACTCGTGAATGGTGCGTAGGGAGAACGACTGTCGGACAGTATGAGGATACGAGTTCTGTTTAGCCATTAGTATAGACTATCCAGCCGTCACAACCGAGCAGCGAAAATTTACTGGCGACTCGATTTGTTAAAAATATTATTGAACGTGCGTGCTATGACTACTTATTATTGTGTTGAGGATATCTAAACACTCCAGGAGCTGGAATTTCATGCTGTTTTGAACTATAGTCCACGGTTTTTTTATAGTATAAACAGTAAAACTGATTCTTTGGTATCAGTGCACAGCAAACTGTAAAAAAGTATTAAATTCACAGTCTAGCATGAAATAAATAAGAGTATAAGAGTATAAATATGCTTCGGTAGCTCAGTTGGTAGAGCACTTGCCCGCGAAAGGCAAAGGTGCCTTGTTCGAGCTTCGGTCCGGCACAGTTTTAATCCGCCAGGAAGTTTCATATCAGCGCACACTCCGCTGCAGAGTGAATATATCATTCTGAAACCTACATTTGTAGCCTAACTTGCTGAAGGAACCTATTCAGCGAGAAACATTGAGAACAACATGAAAACAGTTCACCTACCCGATAAAGGACGGAGTATGAATGTTAGAAGAAATACACATACACACTAAAAGAGCTCTCCTGGCTGTAACCTTAATGAGTAGACTGAATTGGCTAATACTCCTGTTCCGGAAAGCTTCCAGACTCCAATGTAACTAAGTTCCTCCACCTGTCTGCAGTTCAAGTGGCATATCAAACAATATTGTTTGTATCTACTATAGTCAATAGGTTTCATTACCCTAAATAATAATAAATTTTAATGTAATGTCGTCAGCACTATTTAAATGACACCTAAGATTTTTAAATACCTTCTTAGACACATTTATTTGTCTACTGTATATACACCTTTCCCGAAATGCTATATCTGTGTAAAATACCAATGTGCAGAAGCAAATTTGACACTCATGTTCTTTGTAGCCACTCTCCATTTATTTGCATGCGTTATAAGTGAGGCAAAACACGTCATGTAGGGCACTGATAATTTGCTTTGTGGCCCAACGAAAGTATATAACCATGAAAACCAACATACGTCTATGTGAACATACCAACAAGGACATTGTAATATGGGTCACTGGAGAAAAACTGTAAAAAACAAACATTCCAGGCGGATATTTCGCTTAAGTTAAATTGTAACAAGTGTCTGTAGTGTATCTATCATTATTACACTTTTTAACAGTGAATTCTTGTTTACCCTAGGGCAACGTGTTTTGACGAAAGCATGAAAGTCGTCTTTTCCTCTGTTTAAATTCGAACCGGTAACGATCGCTACTTTGGCAATAAAGTAACCTAAAACCAATTCGTGGCTGGTTGCTGCTGTACACCATCAATTATCTGTATCACGTAAAAGCCACGATCTCCAATCCTGCCTTTATTTTAAAAAATGCTGCAGCATTTTTTGTGTTTTATTGAAACAGTTCCGCTGTAGATTAAAACTAATAAAAATGAAATTTTCTATGAGGGTTTAGTTATACATTACATTCATGGGATTTGCGCCTTCTTGTAGCAGCTTTTGAGAAATTGGTGTTTTATTTCGTTTTTGGTCATAACTCTGTAGATCATCTAGTATCAGATTTTTACAGAGATCAAAATCATTAATGAGATTGTGTAAATAGGTTTGTAACCTCCCCCTCACTTATCGACCTTAATGACAGAGAAAAATTAAACCGCGTGTACCTAATGGAAATTTGTGAAAAGCGATCGTCACCGAAGTTAATTTGTCGGTAAAGAGGTAGGAAAGGGTTACATCTAAATGAAAGGAAAAGTGCTAATGAAACTGGTGGAAATTAATTTTGAAAAGGGGTAAAGTTAATAAATGGTTCAAATGGCTCTGAGCACTATGGGACTTAACTTCTAAGGTCATCAGTCCCCTAGAACTTAGAACTACTTAAACCTAACTAACCTAAGGACATCACATACATCGATGCCCGAGGCAGGATTCGAACCTGCGACAGTAGCGGCCGCGCGGTTCCAGACTGTAGCGCCTTTAACCGCTTGGCCACCACGGCCGGCGATAAAGTTAATAAAGAAAGTAAATGTGCAGCCGTTACGTTAACAATTAACTAGCGGTAATTAGATATTTGAGATTTGGGGGAAATTACGGTCGCCAGTCCTAAGGACAATTACTATAGTAACTGAAAAAGAAAGGTTATTACACATATAATTAGCACTAGAAGTGTGGCAACTGAAGGTTGACACGTGTAGTGTGAAAACTGAAAGTTTGTCAGAAGTAATAAATTTCGCTACACTCTGACTTAATTTAGCAAAAGAATTAATAAAACAGGAAAATTGAAAGTTAATTTAGTGACTGAAGTTAATAGTGAGCTTTCTTTCTGAAGCACATCGAAATTCAGTAAAATACGGTTAGTCTTGGACTACCTCAACAATCATTTCAAAAGCTACTTGAATCTACGCAATTTAGAAAGAAGAGATTTAACTTTGAACTTGAATTAAATGATTCTGAACAATTAACAATAGTAAAATTTAGTACGTAGCAAGCTGAGCTGCAGTCACAGGTAAGCTAAAATACGGTAACAAAACTCGCACTCTTAATTTGTGCTTGTGTAATCTAAATATTGTAGCCAGCCATGAATATTTTAACTGAACTTTGAAATTTAAGCAGTGGAATGCTATAACATTACTTTTTATGCTGGCGTTTGAATTTCAACGACACTCGGGTTCATTCCGGAAAAGGAAGGGACCCTGCTTGGTAATGCAATTGGGACAATGAGCAACAAATGTTCATACTAAGTTGATGTAATTATAGTTAAGAAAATGGTACAGTTTGAAAAGCTGAGGTCTGCCATACAGTTCTAAAACTTTACGTGCTTCCAGTCTTCCTTGTTGGTTGATTGAAGGTTTGAAGCCGTCGATCGAGGAGCTGGCGACAGTCACTCATTGTCGGCCGTCGCTGTTGCAGAAGCTGGATGTTGGCGCGCCTTCTTCTCGACACGGTCACCAGGCGAAACGGGCTCTTGATGTGCGCCAGCTAATGCTTCCCGTCCGCGACACCATGTCAGAAACTATCATCGCAAGTCGAGCGCAATTACATGCTGCCAAACCCCGAAAGCGCGGCAACTCGCGGGAGCTTCACACAACACACCTGCTCCACTCGCTACTCCAGCCAGACCCTCTCTGCCCAGCCCGCGCTCCACGCGGCAGAGTTAACACTACCAAAGATCCTAAACACTTTCGTTCTCCACACGACCTATCGATGTATTCGTTCGATAGTATAGTTTTCCCTAGGCAAGACCCAGCGTAAAAATACAAATAATATTTACGAAACAAACCAATTATACATCGACATAAATGCATATATATATATATATATATATATATATATATATATATATATATATATATATATATATACAAACAGTAAAACAATTACAATATATAAAGAGACAGAAATGTCATATCTTGAGGTAACAAAACAAGGAAAAAAACTATAGTACAATAGATGGAAATAGGAGGATATACATTTCCGGCGTTACAGGTTTAAATGGGAAAGGTGTGCAAAGTTTGATATCCTTCAGGCCAATAACGCAGGGTGTACGAATTTTTGAAAGATATCGTATATGTAGTAAGAAACTAAATATTGTCAGCGGGGAAAAAATATCTTACGCACATAATTTTATAGACGGTATGATGTGCTTTACACTAAGTAGCAAACATTCTGACCCTCATGGGGTAGAGGGGAGCTGTTTAGTATTCATTATGCGAACGCTTGACCATTACGGGGTCTGCGCAACTCGTGAGAATCAACAAGAGTTCTGTATGCGGTCCGCTCCCTTCGTATACCCGTATACACGGCGCGGGGTCCAGGATCGGAATCCTGCAGTACAGTTCGTCGCATCCACATCGCTTGATTTTCTCATCCGCGCAAAGCGACAAAATTGTGGACACGGTATATTCGACATACTAGAGACGGGTAGCAAAAGTGCTTTAAAAATTGACCTTTCGGATTTTTTTTCGCAGAGTGGCACACTGTAGCTATTCAGCAATTTAACTATGCGAACTGTGCTGAGAAATTTAAACTCTGAGCTGGACATTAAATCTTGTACCACGGCACTGAGTAGGGGCTTTAATTAAATGATATATTTATGGTGGTACTCAGAACATTTTCGTATGCATTCCGTACCAAGATATAAAAACCGTGTGGTAGCACTAATGCATTTCCGGCAATTACGATTGATAGTGTCTCAGGATGATAATTACATTTTATGAACTTCTCGTAATATTCTTCCTTCAACTGGTGGGATTTTAGTATTTTGATAGCTGTGCATTGTATTGTTCCGACTGAGAACTAGTCTTTTAGTACAACACGCTTATGGGGTAGGGGAGAACTAATTGAAAAATAGACAATATTCGAGTCCGCATCCATAGTACCCCGTTTCTGACCGCCATGGCGGCTGTGTGTAGCGGAGCGCTTGTGTACTGCGTCGTGGCGGTTGTGCTGAAAGGATGTGTGAATCAAACTGTAACTAACATGTATTCCTGGAGGAGAGAACCATTGGTATTTAATTTTGAGAAGAACAAGACCCTCGCTATTCGGAAATGGATGACTGATGATGTAAAGTTCCTTGACGAGGAAGAGATAGGTATTCCAATTAACAACTCTGTCCAATGTGCATAGGCAAAATGAATAAATAAGTAAGTAGGTGAGAGTATGGTCAGGAACGCTGATGGTAGCGTAAAATTTACGCTTAATGGTCGGTCCATCAGCACAGTCTTAAGGCTCTCGTAGGCACTGGCTTGAGTCTGTGAGTGTAATTTACCGTTTGAAATGTCACTCACCAGAAGATCAGAGAAGTGCTTAGCTTATAAAGGACAATTTACGCTATCAGCATGGCAAATTAAATAGCAATCGAGCAGCTGAAGTAGAACTAGGAAAGGACATACCCTGTTACGTGACACTCTGCGATCATAGAGTATATGCTATCTATGAAAAACACCCCGCATATGCTCCATATGCAATTGCACTGCGCGAAAACTGTGCCCGTAGGCGCTTTGTGCAATTGTCTATTGAAACAAGTGAACCAGTAGCAATGAAAGATGCAGCTGTTCTGTTATGATGGACTGTGGCAACATCAGGACCAGAAAGTGGGAGAAATGTGCAGACGGGCGTTACAGAAACTATCGCCGAAGAGCAGAACAACCAAACCGTGAGCGTTAATACTGACTACAAACGTAGCGACTTTCACTTAAAATGGTCTCACCTGCACTGGAATTGCATAATGTGTGTACAGTTACAGGTTACGATGGAGGAACGACGCATGGAAGTTAGGGCCTGGCCATGAGTAGTGCACCGGCAGCCAACGTGCTCGCTGCCACGGTATAGCTCTGTAATAATATAACTGAGTTAATGGATCAATGATGAACTTGAACAAACGTAATGGGACTCCACCCCGAACAAATACAATGAAGAAAATGAGATGGAAAAAGAAATGCTTAAGGCGACCGCTCGCGTAAAGTGGGAAATCCAAGTTTGGGTCCCAGTCCAGCAAAAATTTTTCATTGTCGCCATTCCCTTTTGCAGCTGCTGCGGCAGCGAATACATCTCATATATAATAGGACTACAATCAGCGTCACTGATAATGTGCATGATGCTGAACATCAGAATGCGTCTATGGAAGTGGAACAGCATGCAGAAGTGGCAGCAAGTGTTAGTGAAAATATTGTCGAAGAGCGGTGGAATAGAACAGAGAGTGGCATAGCAAAAGATTAAAGTAAATCAGCCGACGAGGATGCTATCAGTGTCTCTGATACCGTACATGATGAGAAACAGAATGCGACTGTGGAAGTGGAAGAAAATATGAAGATGGTAGCAAGCGTTAATGAGACGGTAGCAATATTGATACACAGTGAATCGAACTATTCTGAATGTTCAGCAGGCAAATGGGACGCCAAACCTTGGACCGACGAGATCCTTGTTGTGGAAAATTCCGGGGGCAATGGATGCAACTACAACACGTCTTTAACACTGCGACAGTCATGAAAACCTTCAGTGAGAAGGTACAAATCAGCAACAGTACTTCGTTGAAAGCAGGCAAGGCGAGCAGAGAACAAGCTGAGAAAGGAAAGGAAGACGATGGAAGTGTGAATATATCTGTATTGCATGTCAAAGAATTCCATGAGCTCCAGAGAAAAGACTGGGGAGCAAACCATTGTATCCTTGGTGGACGAACCATCGGACCCACTGGATGAAGCCTAACTTTGACCGTGCAACGGGCAGTAATGGTAATCTGACGTAGAACGACATGGATGATGTTGCAGTAGCCTCGTATTATGCGCCGAGGTGAGTGGAACTGGAGTGAATATGAAGTGTTGGCAGAAGTGCCAACACCTTGTAGTTAGAGGAGGCCGAAATGCACGCGATAAGCTCACGCAGACTGGCGTGAGGTCTGGAACACTACAAGGTTATTAATATAGCAAATAAAGTACGTCGTTGAAGTAATACTTAACTTTATTCCATAACTGGAGAACATAGGTCTTGATTATACATAAGTGCAATCTCCATCAATTGGTAATGGCGCCTTGCTAGGTCGTAGCAACAGACGTAGCTGAAGGCTATGCTAACTATCGTCTCGGCAAATGAGAGCGTATTTGTCAGTGAACCGTTGCTCGCTAAGACGGCTATACAACTGGGGCGAGTGCTAGTACGTCTCTCTAGACCTGCCGTGTGGCGGCGCTCGGTCTGCCATCACTGACAGTGGCGACACGCGGGTCCGTCGTATACTAGCGGACCGCCGCCGATTTGAAAGCTACCACCTAGCAAGTGTGGTGTCTGGCGGTGACACCACAGAATATATGAATAACAGGCACACTTTTTTCTGTTAATTGTGCCAACTTCATCAATGAAACTGAAATGTTTCAAAAACATTGCACTGCAAGTGACAAGCCGTTTTGTGATTTGGATGCAATTTGTATGTCGTTTTCGCTTGCTAAACCTGTTTCTTTTTTTCTTTTGCCTTCAGTTTTTATGTAATCGCTTACCAGCTAAGGATGCCACTTTGTTTACGTGTACTTAAAGATAAAGGCATGAACATTGCAAGTGTGAAGAAATGCCATCAATCGCTTTCTTTAAAACATATGTATTAGCTTAGTGACCAAACAGATATGTAGTGTGGGACTCATGTTTGATCATAGACGCTAGCGCAGATCCTTTATGGTCGCAAGAAGCAAGTTGCTGTATGATTTCTAACGTCGATAACAGTTTTGTGTAGTGTAACTCTCGTTTTAATAACTGAAAAAGGATCAAAGTGGTTAGCGTGGCTGAATGTCATCTGGGGGACCTGGGTTACACTGCCGGAAGCGTCAGGGGTCTTTCCTCGGTGGGAGAAGTAGCAAGGGGCGCACTCAGCCTCGTCAGGCCAGCTGAGGAGCTACTCGTCCGATAAGTACTCCAGAAACGACCTGGGGAGCGGTGTGCTGACCACATGCCTCTCCATACCGCGTCCAGTGATGCCATTGGCCGAGGGTGACACTGCGGTGGGTCGTGCTCGATTAGCCCGTCTAGGGTCTGGACGCGGAACGTATTTTTAGACAATATCAGACCATTTTATAGCAATAATAAAATATTTAACTGTACCTTCGCGTAAGCCTCGTTACGATCTACAATTTCTCTGGTGTTCCTGTTGGTAGGACATAGACAGGATTTTGTCAAATGTGATGTGGGGAGAGGGGGGGCAACTTAATAAAGAGGACTTTAAAAAGGCTCATGTTTTTCCCTTGTTTCGAAAACATTTTTTACTTGATGTGCAGAATTTGCTTTCGGGAGATCTTCCTACAAATAGTATTTGGTCTATAAAATTAAGCTTTTCTTACAAAAGTATTTCTCTATTTAGCAATATGGTATCTTCATTTTACTGCAACACGAAGTGAAGTTTTAATGTAATGTGTTGCCTCTTTGCTAACAAAACGCAGTTCGGTATTATAACATAAGAATACTATTGCAGAGGAGAAGAATCTCAACCTTAGGTTGCGCGACATACAAAATAAAACTTTTGCAAGCATCTTTTCTCCTACTACAAACATGTATTTAAATTTACGACTTATCTGACACCAACTCAGAATTCCCTCAGCACATCAAAGTTCCTCAATGCACTCTCAGATCTTATTGACGTCTCCATAATTTCAGTTGAATTCTTCAGTTTCCTTAAGTGATCAATAAATTCCTTTTAAAATATCTGAAAGTCAACTTGAATCTATAGCGAACTAATTTTTTTTATAAAACCAAACAGAATACACAAATACTATGTGTTACAGATATTGTATCTTAACATTCATTCGTACACTGATTATAAGTGAGCTTCTAAATGAGTTCTCTGTCCATGACAATATGGTTATACAATCTTCGATGATAATATACTCCTCTACGATGTACAACATATGTTGTCATTGATGTATAAATACGTTTCGGTTGTGACGACTTGACTCACTGGTCCAAGGTTGTTAAGAATAACACATTTCACAATAGAACATCGTTCTTATAAAAAAAAAATTGAAGACATGCTATGTCGCCGTTCCACAAAGTGAGCATCTTTATGCATATACTGTACAAAATGACGAATCGTTGGCCGTATTTCAATGTAAATATCGCTGAACTACGCGTTCTGTCAAAATCTTAAGCAAACCAGCATTAAAATTAAATACTCCACGAGAAACAAATAACTATCCCCCAAGTCAAGGTAAGTATTGTTACAAATGCAACGAAAAAACTATTTTTATGTTTATTTACAACTTAAAAACATTGAAGTTTTCAGATAGTCACAGAATATCTGAAAAAGTTTCACTTCTCATAGCATTACTAGGGTGTAAATAGATTCCGGACGAAAGGGAAAGGGGGTGAGGGTGGGGGGCGATGGCAGGGATGAGGGCTTAATCGGCTCGGACGAGTCAGGCAATCTGCTGAAAAAATCTTTCAGAAACGAACGAATTACAGAATGTGCTGTCATCACAGACCCCTTCTGCTCTCGACAAACCCTTCCCTAACAATTCCTATCGGAACTGGTTTTCATAATTGAGCACCGGACGGATGACAAGATTGGGAGATATTTTGCCATTTAGAATACTAATGATGGAAGTTTGAATAAATTTTTAAAGAAAAGCAACCATCGCTGTTGGTCGATATTATTGTTGATCAACGCGATTTTTGGACGACAAAAATGTATTTTTATGCACTGACTTTAGTTTAGCGTTGTTTGCAATGATGTTTGCCGCTCCACTGTGTTCTGAAATACTGGAATATTGCAACGCCAAAGTTCTACCAGTCTACAAGTAACGATTTCTATACTGCTACAGGTAGGTATTAAGTTATTGTAGTAGTACAAACATTTTTAAATTACCATAACTCTAGTGGACGAATCAGAATCGCTTTTCTTCTTCTTTCTTTCCACAGATTTATCCGTAATTAGAAACTATCACAGCAGCACACAGAACAAAAGCAGTAAACGGCAGCACTTACATTAAAAACATCTGCAAGTAAGAACTGAACTGATTAACAAAAACAACACTTAGATCAAGTAAAGCCAACGATGCACAGTAGCTGGTCTTCGCTAAAGTATGGATGGGCGATATCCAATAGTGCATCGATTTATCGATATTTTAAATCCATAGATGTGCGTTGTTGACTATCGATAGTTCGTATTGCTTTTTGTAGTATGATGAAATTCAGAATATGTTTCAATTCCACTACATCAATCCAGGTCGTGTGTAACACCCTTTAGCCATGTCCTTGCCTGTTGTCATTTCACGTTCTTATACAGGGAGTAACGGGTATTAGTGCAGATATTTCTACTAGTGATCGAGAACGTTGTGCTGAACGTTACATTAGTATTTATGTCATTTGCAGATTAATAATTCTAGTAAGCTTTTTGGTTTTTGGCTGGGGGTAGCTCCAAGTACAAGTGGCAATAGCAAACAATTAGCGCTTATTTTCTCCTGGGCAGCAGGTCAGACGTTGAAGTGCGAACTCGTGGACGCACAACAGTTAGTCTACGAGGTGCATTCAAGTTCTAAGGCCTCCGATTTTTTTTTCTCCGGACTGGAAAGAGATAGAAACATGCGCATTGTTTTAAAATGAGGCCGCGTTCATTGTCAATATGTCCCAGAGATGGCAGCACCGTACGGCAGATGGAATTTTACCGCCAGCGGCGAGAATGAGAACTGTTTTAAATACTTAAAATGGCGACGTTTTCCTTACTTGAACAGCGTGCAATCATTCGTTTTCTGAATTTGCGTGGTGTGAAACAAATTGAAATTCATCGACAGTTGAAGGAGACATGTGGTGATGGAGTTATGGATGTGTCGAAAGTGCATTCGTGGGTGCGACAGTTTATTGAAGGCAGAACATCATGTGACAATAAACCGAAACAACCTCGGGCTCGCACAAGCCGGTCTGACGACATGATCGAGAAAGTGGACAGAATTGGTTTGGGGGATCGCCGAATGACTGTTGAACAGATCGCCTCCAGAGTTGGCATTTCTGTGGCTTCTGTGCGCACAGTCCTGCATGACGACCTGAAAATGCGATTAGTGTCATCCAGGTGGGTGCCACGAATGCTGACGGACGACCACATGGCTGCCTGTGTGGCATGTTGCCAAGCAATGTTGACGCGCAACGACAGCGTGAATGGGACTTTCTTTTCGTCGGTTGTGACAATAGATGAGACGTGGATGCCATTTTTCAATCCAGAAACAAAGCGCCAGTCGGCTCAATGGAAGCACACAGATTCACCGCCACCAAAAAAATTTCGGATAACCGCCAGTGCTGAAAAAATGATAGTGTCCATGTTCTGGGACAGCGAGGGCGTAATCCTTACCCATTGCGTTCCAAAGGGCACTACGGTAACAGGTGCATCCTACGAAAATGTTTTGAAGAACAAATTCCTTCCTGCACTGCAACAAAAACGTCCGGGAAGGGCTGCGCGTGTGCTGTTTCACCAAGACAACGCACCCGCACATCGAGCTAACGTTACGCAACAGTTTCTTCGTGATAACAACTTTGAAGTGATTCCTCATGCTCCCTACTCACCTGACCTGGCTCCTAGTGACTTTTGGCTTTTTCCAACAATGAAAGACACTCTCCGTGGCCGCACATTCACCAGCCGTTCTGCTATTGCCTCAGCGATTTTCCAGTGGTCAAAACAGACTCCTAAAGAAGCCTTCGCCGCTGCCATGCAATCATGGTGTCAGCGTTGTGAAAAATATGTACGTCTGCAGGGCGATTACGTCGAGAAGTAACGCCAGTTTCATCGATTTCGGGTGAGTAGTTAATTAGAAAAAAACATCTGAGGCCTTAGAACTTGAATGCACCTCGTATATTGACAGGTGTAGTCCACTTGAGGATGTAGTTACGACCATGCAGAAAACATCAGACAGTAAATTATGTGACGCGTTTGTGAGGAGACTGCTAGAAGCAGAGAAAAAAACAGCTGAACACTGATGTGTTTACATAGTAGGGTATAACATGTAAAAGTATCTGTACTTATACCCGTTACACCATCTATGAGATAAAGTACGTATGTTACATGACACTTCAAGTAACATCCACCATCGGAATTTTTACCCAAAGCTTCTGCGTGGCACAACGCTACTCTTGTAGCATCTGCGATCGGAATTTGATGCGCATATCCGTAAGGCTCACGCGCTTCCTAAACGAATGGAAACTAGTCACTCTGTCTTGACTCCCCTGTATCTGTAATCCTATGTGCGTAGGTTCCAGATTGACGAGCAACACTCGAGAATTGATTTAACGAGTAATTTTTTGACCCACATCTTTCGTGGATGAATTAAATTCCCTTATTATTCTTCCTATGGATCTCAGCCTGGCATCTCCCTAAAAGTTTTCTGCCGTCATTCCAGCGATTTTATCGCCTGTCGTCTAATAGAAAGGCGATGAAACTTTCCTATTATTTATGTACAAAACATTACTCTTACTCATGTTGAGGTTTAAATGCGAGCCCCCGCAGCAGTCGTGATGGTGAGGAGGCACATGCAAGGAATGAACTGGACGGGCCTCTGCCCACTCCCTCTCAAGGGACACAGCATCTTCTGGCGACCGTAACATGAGTACATCCCCCTACAGTCTACTTGTGTTGTTCCTTTATGATGCTCTCTACTGAATAGGCCATTTACGTGCGCCGTTCACGTATTCACTCCTTTGATGAAAATTAAGAAATTTTGTCTCCGACTATGCTGTTGCACTTCTTGGTGGTTCTCCCACTGATAGCTCTCAGCATCCGGGAAGCAAAAGCGTTGGGTGAAGCTCAACCCCTTCCACCCACTGAGTCAAGGGGAAGCAGACAAAAAGTCGTTCATCGGGCCCCGAATTTCAGTCAGAATGCGAAACTCATAAGGCAAATATAAAATAAAATTGCATCTTATTAAAATGTTTTTGAAATCTACATGCATTGTTGCAAAAGAAATTCCCTAATAATCAATAGCGAAATTTACGTAATGATAGCTACAGTTACGTTACATTTGTTTGAAACTTCAATTTAGCAACGAAGTGAAACGTTATATCAGGTATAACACAGCAAGATAATTAAATTTTGGTTCCACCATGATTCAGTCGCTCTCAGTACGAGATGCAATTCAAAACTGAGGGCTGATGAACTACAAACCGTAATTGGCACTACTCATTGATTCGAGCTTGTGTAGTAATGTCAGCTGGTTTGTAAAGAATGTAACTTCCATTTTCCTATCACTTCATCGTTGCTTATCGTCGAAAGAAAGTTTCGAAAAAAAAAAAATGGCTATGAGCTCTATGGGACTTAACATCTATGGTCATCAGTCCCCTAGAACTTAGAACTACTTAAACCTAACTAACCTAAGGACAGCACACAACACCCAGCCATCACGAGGCAGAGAAAATCTCTGACCCCGCCGGGAATCGAACCCGGGAACCCGGGCGTGGGAAGCGAGAAGGCTACCGCACGACCACGAGATGCGGGCAAAAGTTTCGAAAAATGAGAGTGGCAATAACAATAAATTGTCACTGACAATTAAATATGGATTACTGATTCGATTTAAGAAAGGAAAACGACATTGATTTTGATAGTCGACGTGAAATATGTAAGGTCTTTTTTTTTTTCATTGGCTACTAAATTATGAATGAGACATTGCATTATATATGCCCTCTTTTCAGAATAGCAATAAATCCGCGATTCTTTAAAGAGTCGAACTATTATGAATAGGACAGTTTCAAACTTCTTAGTACTCTTCATATGAGTTAACGTGTTAAATATTTGACGATAAGCATACAAGCGAGACAAACTTCAGAAAATAATTGAAATTATGCTTGAAATTGCTAAGACCTCCCTCTAGAAAGCACTCTACATAATTGGCGCTCTATTTTAAGATTCAAGTTTCTCATGCATCTCAAATTTTATGACATGTCTCCTGAATTATGCATCATACAATTATAAAATTTTTTCAGGTGTACTCAGTGACGTATGTAGATATTGTAAGCAAAGTGTGCTGTGAATAGAGTGATTAGTGAAGAAGTAATAAATTAAAAAGTCCGATCTGAAGCTAAAGATTTACTACATGAAAACGAAAATTCAGTAAGCGATAACATTTTTGCCTTTCATCTTTCTGTGGGAGATGTCAGAGAGAAAAAGCTTCGTAAAGGTTTGAAATTGTGTGTGAAGCAAAGTACTCTCATTCTTAAAGACTGGATTTAAAAAAGAGAAGTCCACGTATTGGGGCGCCGTCAGCTTTTTGTCTCAAAACAAACACACAGTTTCTAACTTTAATACTGCTGTTATTGTGTTAAACTTTTAACGTAGTATTACACCTCTCAATGCATAGATTATGACAACATTTAAAATTTTTAAATTCTGTCAATAGTTATATGAAATACCGAGAGTAATTTTTTATTGCCCTTGGAAACTGTTAGAAAAGCAACGTGCAACTGTTATCTGATTGCGGTTTCCAGGTTAGGGGATAGTCGTTGAGTAATGTAGATGGCTGCCATAGTAACGTCCACTAACGGTACCAATTCCATGATGCTGAAGTTTCTTGCGTAATTGCATCATTCAGACAGTTTTTTTCCCTTTATCACGAAATCTTTGTATGTAACAAACCTCTCACCTACACTGAAGATCCAAAGAAACTGGAACACCTGCCTGATACCGTGTAGGGCGTTGAAGTGCTGCAACACGACGTGGCATAAACTCTACTTGTGTCTGAAGTAGTTCTGGAGGGAACTGGCACCATAAATCCTGCACAGCTGTACATAAATCCGTAAGAGTACGAGGCAGTGGAGAGATCTCTTCTGAACAGCACATTGCAAAGCATCCCAGATATGCTCAATAATGATCATTTCTGGAAGGTTTGGTGGCCAGCGGAAGTGTTTAAACTCAGGAGAGTCTTCCTGGAGCCACTCGAGTAATTCTGGACATGGCGTGTTACATTGTCCTACTGGGATTGGCCAAGTCCTTCAGGATGCACAATGGACATGAATGGATGCAGGTGATCAGACAGGATGCTTACGTACGTGTCACCTGTCAGAGTCTTAACTAGACCTATCAGGAGTCCTATATCACTCCAACTGCATACGCCCCACCTTTACAGAGCCTCCACCAGCTCGAACAGTCCCTGCTGATTCATGAGATCGTCTCCATACCCGTACACGACCATCCGCTCGATACAATTTGAAAGGAGACTCATTCGACCAATGTGTTTCCAGTCATCAACAGTCCAAACTCGCTGTTGATGGGCACATGCGTGGTGTAAAGCTTTGTGTCGTGAAATCATCAAAGGTACATGAGTGGGCCTTCGGATCAGAAAGCCCGTGTAGATGATGTTTCGTTGAATTGTGCGGATGCAGACACTTGCTGATGGCCCGGCATTGAAATCTGCAACAATTTGCTCCTGTCACGTTGAACGATTCTCTTCAGTCGTCGCCGGCCGTTGTGGCCGAGCGGTTCTAGGCGCTTCAGTCCGAAACCGCGCGACTGCTATGTTTGCAGGTTCGAATCCTGCCTCAGGCATGGATGTGTGTGATGTCCTTAGGTTAGTTAGGTTTAAGTAGTTCTAGGGGACTGATGACCTCAGATGTTAAGTCCCATAGTACTCAGAGCCATTTGAACAATTTTCTTCTGTCGTAGTTGGTCCCGTTCATGCAGGATCTTTTTCCGGCCGCAGCGATGTCGGAGGTCTGATGTTTCACCAGATTCCTGGTACCTACGGTACCCTCGTTAAATGGCCGTACGGGAAAATCCCCAAATCATCGTTGTCTCGGAGATGCTGTGTCCCATGATTCGTGCGGCGACTATAACCCACCGTTCAAACTCACTTAAATCTTAGTAATCTGCCATTGTACCAGCAGTAACCGATCTAACAACTTCAACAGCCTCTCGTTACCTTATACACGCATTGCCGATCGCAGCACCATATTCTGCTTGTTTACATAGCTTGTTTACATGCCTGGACCAGTTTCTTTGGTGGTTCAGTGTATAATAATCTGCTTTACATATTCTTGTGCTTTTAGTATCCACAATTCTTGCTTTCCCTTGCTTCTTTTAGTGTATTTGTTACTTCTATCCTGCCTCACCTCCGTTCTAATCTCAGCGTCCTATCTCTGTATTTGCCTATACCGATTTCTTTGGTGGTTCAGTGTATGATGATCTGCTTTACATATCCTTGTGCTTTTAGTATCCACAATTCTTGCTTTCCCTTGCTTCTTTTAGTGTGTTTGTTACTTCTATCCTGCCTCACCTCCGTTCTAATCTCAGCGTCCTGCCATCTGTGATTAGGGGGCCTATTCGTATATGGTATGCCCTCTTGCGATCACATCGTTGCTTCCATTTTATTGTCGTGCAACGCACTGTGGACTGTCTGCTGCTACGATATATATGATACTGCAGTGCCTGTGTTGAGAAGAACGATGGATGATTCTTGTCAACAACACAGGCACTGTAATATCCTATTTATCAGCCGATCTCAGGCAGTTACTTTCAATTAAAATGACCTCCCCTGTACGGGAATTACATAATGTGTGTACGAGCATAGGTTGTGACGCATGAACGACGACATATGGAAGTTTGGGTCTGACCGTGATTCGTGGGCGAATGGCCAAAGCGGTTAAAGCGACCACTCAAGTAAAACAGAAAAACCGGGTTCGAGTCCCGGTCCGGCACAGATTTTCATCGTCGTCATTCCCTTCTACATCTCATGGTTGTTCGCATTCGCAAATACGAACACATTTCCTCTGCATCTGCTGTTACTATCAGATGCTGCAAATGGGAACCTGTGATCTACGTACTGTTGACTACGGCAATGAAGTGTGTAATTGACCATCCTACGTGAACCTATGGCACGGGTGGATGACAGCATGACTTCAGGAGTAAAACGCATCATATGGGCGACCATGACGAGTCGGCCGTAGCGATCTAAAGCGCCACAATCTGTTGTTTTGTCGGCGGTGCCCGTGACAGTCACTCACGTCCAGCGCCCGACTCAAACTGGATCTCTCAGGGAGAAAGATCGGATGCTATTTCCCCCGACGACACTTGTCTCTCATCCCATTGTTCCGAATTATGTCTTAATTCCATCTGTCACAGATTATATGTTGTATGTCTTTCTTCATTTCTTTCTTGCTCTGTGCCTTACTAATGGGTATTATGATCTATCCGCCCCATCCTCCCACCTTCCCCATTCCCAAATATTTATATTTAAGAATAAATTTTTCACTTGCAGCTAAATTCCGAACTTTACACCGCTGTTTTTCAACAACTTTACTACTTTCTTTATGAAGAAACAACTTGTATCAAGTCAGGCCCTTTCTCACACACTTTGAGAAGCTAAAAATTGCTTCTGTCATTGGAGCACCACGATGCAATTGAGAAAATCAACACTCTACAGCTCGCCTCCATTTAGCGACTGCCTGCATTCCTGCGCATTCTTGCACTTCTAACCAAACCCCGTCCCAGCGCGAGATAGATGTTGAAGCCTTACCGCTACAGCGCCGGGGACTTCCCCGAATGCGGCTGGGAACTCCCGTGAATTCGCTCTCAGCGCTGTCCGCTATATCGACCTCACTTCCTGCGGCAGAGATTGCCCCGTCACAGGGGTCTCCAGAATACACATGCTCCAGCAGAGTGGCTAACGTAAACAGGCGGGAATCATTTGAACTAACATATACATACACTCACCAACTGAGAGGTTCAGCTGGCCTAAGCAAGGTCAGAAGCTGCGCGAACTGTCGTCCTTTAACATATGGCTTGCACTGTCACTCCTGCTGATATCCTCACGGCAGATTAATGCTACATGTAAAACCGTAAGCTGTGTGCAATCGATCAAGCCACCTGGCTTCGAATTGCGACGCAAGGTCTGGTCGGTTCTTACCCCTATAATTCTGTATTGTGTGCTCGCCGTATCCATTCACCTAGTATAAATAAGAAAATGGATCTTCGAGAGATTCTTGGCCATCAGGAGCAGGACTACAGTTGCGTCTACTTTGGCAGTGTTTATCACCATAGGTTCATCAGGTGCAAATGTAAGATACGCTACAACCTTGTGCCAATAGAGGCCATAAAAGAACGATACCGACAAACGTCGACGGGTTTTAGAGCATGTCTTGAGGATCAGATCGAGAATATGGATCCATGTCTGCATCCAACGGCTGGTCGGAGTGGCCGAGCGGTTCTAGGCGCTACAGTCCGGAACCGCGCGAACGCTACGGTTGCAGGTTCGAATCCTGCCTCGGGCATGGATGTGTGTGATGTCCTTAGGTTAGTTAGGTTTAAGTAGTTCTAAGTTCTAGGGGACTTATGACCTCAGAAGTTAAGTCCCATAGTGCTCAGAGCCATTTTTTTTGCAAACATTGTACAACCATGCAAAGGACACTATGTATGGTTAATGTCACACACAGTCAGCTGTCGGTTTTGGAATATATTTTGCATCCATCAAATTGTATCACGTGTTGTACTGCCAGAGATGTATCTTCGTGTGTCGTGGATTTTTAAGGACGCTAACATACGGGCGTCATCACGGAAGTGAAGATTGTATACTGTGGAAACTGAAGGAAAAAAATAAAGAGTAAAAGATTTACCCTGCAGCGGAATGTACACTGCATCGAAAATTCATAACTTATTAAAGCTTATGTCGATCTGAGAATCAAACTCGGAGCCTTAGCTTTCTGAGGCTATGTTGTTACTTTGGGAGATATCTGGGCTCAAGTCACAACACCCTCATGTGAAGGGTTCTCCTAGTGCCTCTTACTCGTTTTCCAAACATGGTGGATGCTTTCCTGCATAGATTGCTGCATTTGTACTCCTGGAAGAGAGAATATCAGGAGAAATGGCTCAGGGGTTGTTTCCAGAATGGAAAATTCTCTCTGCAGCAGAGCGTGTTCCATTTTGAGGAGACACGTACTGGCAGAGCTGAACCAATGGGAGCAGGTCGTGAATCGTGTATGGATGGCTAGAGTGGTAAGACCATTACCCGTGAAAGACGAGGTAGCTGGTCAAGCCCTGGTTTGGCATAGTGTTACTCTGCCAGGAAATTTCAAACCAGTGGATACTCCTCTTTAAATTAGAGTCTCGAGAATGAAACAACCACAAGGCTATATCTAAACATCTTTTGAGCGATATCTTTTGGTAGTAGTCCAGTAGTAGTCCAGCAAATAAGATATTTCCTCGCTTGAAATGCTTAGTAGTAATCGTATTCTGTTGCCATCTAGGAATATCTCGTTCGAAATGAACATAACGTTTCGGGAAGGTTTCATTTGTAGCATAATAACGTCCGGATTAAAAACCTAGACCTTGCTGTAGGAAGATGAGAAGCAACAAGAGGTATTCGGGTACTGGTGCTGACGCTGAAGGCTGCTTTTATCTCCCTCATATAGGTGAAGGACTGAAGTCGTATTAAGAAACGCAGAAAAGGAACGTACCTTAATGAAACTAAATGAAATGTGAGAAAGTAATAGACTCTAGGATTTATTATGTCACTCATCTTCCTGCACTGCTCTAATAGAACGGAAAGTGAAGGAGAAAGTAATGATGAGTATAGTAAGGTTTCGTAGGGGCACGACAGCAACGTCTTTGGCGCCGATACTAAAATGTAATGAGACGACTGTGGGGGAACATCATAAAATTACTAAAATGAGAATTGCGAGTAAAAGCGTCCAGAAAACTTGAACACACATACTGACACATAAAACAACGAAAATGTAAAACTTAACAGAGGTTAAAAAAGAGAAAAAGCTGTGGAAAGAAGATAGCAGACACCAGCGGCTGGCTGATCGCTGGAATAAAAAGGGTTTGAGCCAGCCACTCTGCAACACATTAAAATCTCCAATCTAAAACCTTAGGTCATTTCAGGTAAATCGTAAAATTTTAAATCCTTGAGTAGAGTCGTCTTGCCATCAGATGAAATAGGGTGCAGATCCCCCCGTAAATTCGCTTCTGCTCGATTGTCGTGAAATAAAATACATTCAATTAAAAGGTGACATACACTGACTTGCACGCCACAGGCATCACAGGTCACAGGGTGGCGAGGGTATTACCCGATTTGGAGGCGAATCAGGACCACCTCATCTCTCTGAGTGACCGACATGAGAATCTCCGCGACCAGACAGTCGGTTTGACTAACCGCAGCTTATTGTCCGTCACTCCTTATCCTATAACTGTATCTATCTGCGACCCACCAGCGATATGACAGGCTGCAGGGGAATGGCACATTCTGTAATATATTCGCTGCAGGCGTCGTAGGCGGCTTTGCCGGGCTGTTCATTTCCCCAAATTCTCACGTGCCCTGGCACCCAACAGAATGACATCTTCTTTCCCCGCCGGAAGTACTTCCCTATAGGAAGTAAAGTTGGTCGTGAATGAGGTGGACCGATTTCCCCGTTGGGTAAATGTGCTCCAACGATTGTAGGGCACTGAAGGAATCTGAGCAGACGAGAAAGTTCGTGCCCTAATGACGCCTCATCTGTCCCAGTGCCTTCAGCATCGCATGGAGTTCTGCAGTGAACACAGTATGGTGAGGATGAAGGCGAATCCTGAAGACACCGTCGGGAAGACGACAGAATAGCAGGAGTCCTCTTGTCGGGAGCCTTGTGTATACACAACCGTAAAACCTTAATTCCTATCTAAAATGTTAAAGAAACCAGAGATTGAAATGTAATATTGGGAGTGCAGTGTTTCTTAAAACTCGTTAAATCTTAAATAATTTGGGGCCACTCTAGGAACCAAGGGGCAGATCTGCTCCAGCCTCAGTGTGAAACGTTAAAACTAGCCACAGGCAATCCTTCGCGCGAATACAATGGGGCCTAGTTGCTCTGTGCCGAGAATGAAAGAGTCTTTCTATTGGTGACCGAGGAACAGTGTGGTATGCTGGTGTGCATGGCGTGGACAGTGTTTTACAGCTCTGTCGCACCATGAGGGTTCGTCGCTGGATGTAGAGCGATCGCTGACCAGCCTCAACGCAGAGGATCGGTATGGAGCTGATGTGAAAGAATCAGTGAAGTCCTTCATGGTGCACCACATCCAACATTTTTAAATAAAACGTTCGTGCATAACCGTACGGAAAGTAAAGAAGGGAATATCAAAACCAGGAAGATCAAGAGTATACTTCGTAGATGATGTATATAAAATCTTTACTCTGTTCAGACCGCGTCATATTGGATTTACTGCGACCGGAGAAAGCCTAGGTTTAAGAGTACCTAGTATCCATAATGTGCCAGGTGAGTGCGGCGAAAAGTACGTAGGACATACAGTCCGCCCCGTAGTCGATCGCTGCTTTCAACATAGGCAGCATACCAAATACAGAAATCTTGAGAAGTCAGCAACAGCGGAATGCAGTCTTACGGATGTACACAAGATCAAAAATTGAGAAAACGAAAATCATCCCTCACGTATCGACTTACTGCGATGAAACGGTAGAAATTCGCATGTGCAGTAACAATTTTAACAGAGACGGAGGTTATAATCTGAGTGGAGCCTAGAGACGAGCACTTGACGTAGTGTCGTCAAAGAAATGCAATAAAAAGTCTTAACTCTTAAGGCGATAGGTGATGTTGGGGGTGGTCCCCATCCCCCTCAATCGGGGCCCGGTGTGGGGAGAGGGACATACTGCTATATTGTCGATTTCTTGCGTTTGTACATGCGAATCCCTACAAGTGACTTCACACAACAAATAAAAGAATTCAAAGCGTTGTCAACCGACCAATGACTAGCTTTAACGCCAATGTAAAGGAAGCAGACTTCACTCCCAGTAGACAGTCATCTCATGTGGAAGATCATGGTAGTAATCTGCGAAGACCCGAGTCTTAACTGCGATACGAAACGGTCTCAGCAACAAGAAGATATTACACGATTATAGGGAAGATTGCCCCTAGGACAACATCAAAAGCTTGACATAATGAACAAGCCTAGAAACTAATGCGAGAGTGATTTTTTGACATATGGAAATGAGAGAAAGGCACTAACAGATCGAAGCTGTAAGGATGATCGTGATTCGCGCCCGGATTGTACAATCGGTAGGGGCATTGTTCGTGAATGGAAAGGTTCTGGGGTCGCGTCATGAATTGGCATGCAGTCTTAATCTCCTAGTAAATAGCATTGTCTATTGAGAAATTACATCAGTTGGTTTGTAAGGTTCTAGTACTATCAAGGGGAACATGTTATAAATGGGCAAATGGCTCTGAGCACTATGTGACTTAACATCTGAGGTCATCAGTCCCCTAGAACTTAGAACTACTTAAACATAACTAACCTACGGACATCACACACATCAATGCCCGAGGCAGGATTCGAACCTGCAACCGTAGCGGTCGCGCGTTCCAGACTGAAGCGCCTAGAACCGCTCGGCCACAATTGGCGGCAACACATACTTGCGCTCTAATCACATGATATGGATGCACTATTTCTTAACTTCTGAAAGGCTTTTGACTTTGGTTGACACCAACACTAATTAAGGAAAGTAACATCATATGCAGTATTTAATGGTACATCTCTCAAAACATCAAAAATAATTATTTAAGTAAAAATTAGTTTCTTTTGGACAACAGAACGGAGTACTAAGGAATGAAGGTCATAAGGTGTATGTAAAGATAATCTCTCAAAAAATCATGAATAATTGTTTTAAAAAAATTGAATTTTTAGTAGATAACGGTATGGACGTGAACTATTCATGTATCAGTTAGTAAGTAGTACAATGGTGAGGTTAGCTATTCATGCTTCAGCTGTCTATTGCAAGAATCCCACCTTTTTTTTTTAATGTACAAGCATGTTCGTAGCTATTAAAAATTCACAGTAGCATATTTTCAAGCCTATCTGCACGATATAATATGGGGCTAGAAAAATTATTTTATACTTTTTATTCGAACTTTAAAACGTTAAATTTAATATACCACATTAATTTTTATTTAAATAATTATTTTCTGCTTTCTAGTCTTGTGTCAGTGAAATTTTTTAGTCGATTTCAAACATTCTGATGAGATTACAACACAGACATATGGTAAATTTCAGGTTTTTTTCCGTTTGTCTTCACCTGACTCAGCCAACATGTTGCTTCTTCCTACGTATATCTCTTGAAAAGACCATGAAACTAAAAATTTGATTTGAGCTCACACGGAGGTTTACAAGCGGTCGCCATTCCTACGAGCCATTCGCGACTGGGACAGGAAAACGGGAAAATTGCAGCGGTACACGAAGTACCCTCCGTCTCACACCGGACAAGAAAGCAAATTAATACTGCATTGTCGTCCATTTTTGAGCTATGTCTAAAATATGAAGTCTTTAGCTCATCGGGAATTTAGCTTACAATCATCGCATAGTTGGTACAAAACATACAGACAGACAAGGGAAGGATATCCATCTCCTCTTCCGCCCTCTCTTTGCTCTGCAGTGCCTGTCAGATCACGTAACACCTGGAACACAACACTACACAGCGGCGCACATAAAACTGGCCCGAACCGGACAGTGAACGCGCGTGAGTAGCGTTACTAGCTTGTTAGTTTCTTTGCCACGTTTCAAGAGCTGTAGCGTATGGGTAGTTCATACGGAAAGTAGTCGTTATAAACCATGTACTTCATTATCATGCCTTACTCCACTGAAAAATGTGTTCATTGTTGAAGAATATGTGCGGTTTGAATCCATTAAAGTTTTTCGTGACTTTTCATGAAAGTTTCCTGAAAGTGATATTCGCGCATAATCAACGATTCAGGTTCTAGTGAGATTGTGGCGTCATACAGGCACTGTTGTTAATTCAAAGAGAAATAAGGCACCGACTGTACGTACACCTTGTGGCAAACGTGACGGCACACACTGAAAGAAGTCCCTACAACTCAACACGACGATTATCATAGCAATGTAGAATATCTCGCAGGTCATGTCAACGAATCCTTCATGGCTTGAAAATGAAACCTTATCGTGTGAGTGTTGTTCAGCAAATAAAAGAAGCGGACAAGGGTAAGCGTACACATTACTGTAATTGGTTGCTGGAAAATGTCGCTAGGGGACATCCTGATCCATTCGTCCTTTTTTCGATGGATGAAGTTTGGTTTCATCTGTCGAGTTACGTTAATTCACAAAACACAAGACACTGGTCTACAGAGACTCCCCATGGCATACTGCAAAAGCTGTTACACGATTTAAAAAGGGGTGTGTGGTGTGCTGTATCTGGTAATAGAATTATCGGGCCATTGTTTATCAACGAAACTGTCAACACACATGTTTACTCGCAACTCTATACTGAATTTTCGGTTCTGTTAATCACAAACGAAAAATGTTGCGCATATTTCCAGCAAGATGGGGCAACTTCTCATATGTCGGATTTGTTCTTAGCTTGTATACATACTGATTTTACAAAAGAGAGGACCATTTGTAATGGCTTATGTTCAAATGTGTGTGAAATCCTATGGGACTTAACTGCTAAGGTTATCAGTCCCTAAGCTTATCCACTACTTAATCTAAATTGTCCTAAGGACAAACGCACACACCCATGCCCGAGGGAGGACTGGAACCTCCGCCGGGGCCAGCCACACAGTCCATGACTGCAGCGCCTAAGACCGCTCGGGTAAGGGCTTATGGCCACTCAATTCTCCCGACTTTTCACCATGTAATTTTTACCTCTGGGGATTTCTAAGGGCTAGAGTCTACCGCAACAATCCCAGAACACTTGACGCATTAAAAATCAATATATCTGAAGAGATTTCGAACATTCCTCAAAGAGTACTGAAGAGAGTTTTCCCTCAACATGCTTCGACGTGCACCACTTTGCTTGGATGTTGGCGGAGAACAATTTGAACACAGACTTTAAATTCCTTTCTAAAATATGCTTATTAAACTAGTAAAAGTATATATGTTACTTAAACAGTTAATTACATAGCTAATAATGAAACTGTACAATAAAAATGAAAGAAAACGATGATGTGCGTTGATTTTATTCATTCATATTCCTTTCAGTCCAGGGGCCGGTTTTATGTGCGCCACTAAGTACTACCGCAGGCGAGTAGTAAAAACTGTCGTTTCTGTCGATGTAACGAGATGGATGAACATTTTAGAACACATCAAACACTATAGAATGATTAAAATGTAACAGTTTTATTTACAATATAGACAGTATTAACCGTACATAATTTCGTATCCTTCAGCCTCTGTACTGCAAGGCCGGCCACAGCGCGACAAACTCCACACGTGCAGGATGTGCAGACCGCGTGCGGGCCATGCCTCGGCCTGGCTCGGCTTTGCTCGGTCCTTCTCGGAAGTACCCGGAACAGCGCGACATTTAATTGAGTATTGCGGTGTATAGCATTTTTCCGTCGGCACAGCTCTTTAGTTCGGCAGAATTGCGGCGTCAGCGCAATTTACCATTTGGTATTTGTTCGTGATATGAGAGACATTCACAGGTCCAGTGGCTGTTTGCACAAAAAGAGGCGTTCTAGCGACCTATCGTCACCAGCCTTTAAAATTCACTGGGAATTCTCAATACAGAAACAAGAGGATTCGCAATATGTATTGTGAGACGGGTACTGCAAATCTGCTGTGAAATGACGTTACGAAGCCATCCAGAAAGAATTTAAAGACGAAGTCGGCAATGGCAGAGCAAAAAATTACAGAGATCGACAGACGTGATTCATTGTTTTGTACATCAAAAAGCAGTTCGTGATAAATTTGCAGAACTGGGGCATGGGAAGAAATTGGTGGCACGAATACTGAAATTTTGATGTCACGCACATTATTCCATTGTCAGTTGCAACAGTTTTCAGTGGAAATGGAGAAGGAGTATGGAGACTTCATATGTTACTATAAAGTACGTAGGTTAAGTAAAGGGGCATGAGTGGAGCGATCTCTCGATTTAAAACTCGCTATTGTTTCATTTTTTGAAGGTAAAAGGATTGCAGAACGAAAATTAGAACGTCCTACTAGACTGTAGACTTGACATTTTAAGTGAATTTGACTACACACTGCCCTTTGTAAGACACTGCAGGTTGAGTAACAAGTTCTTTCTAAGCTGATGGGGATGCAGCTAAAAAGTAAACGCGCTGTAGAAGGAACACATTATAACAAACAGTCCAGTTCCCTAAGCTCAGTGGCGTGAGGTTTGAAGAGCTCATTCAAAAATGTTCAAATGTGTGTGAAATCTTATGGGACTTAACTGCTAAGGTCATCAGTCCCTAATCTTACACATTACTTAGCCTAAATTATCCTAAGGACAAACACATACATCCATGCCCGAGGGAGGACTCTAACCTCCGCCGGGACCAGCCGCACAGTCCATGACTGTAGCGTCCTAGACCGCTCGGCTAATCCCGCGCGGCCTGAGAGTTCATTGCGGGCATGAAATAATTACGAGCATAGTTTCCTAAACGTTTTGAGGACACCTGTTTTTTAGACCGTTTGCCGTTTCTTTTCAAATCCCCCCTGTGCATATGCAGATGTAACTGACAGATCTGCAAGGTAAATCCCGTTTCAAAGACAAATCCCTTTCACGTTAAAACTTCCTAGGCGATGTACATTCTTTCCTGAGGTAGAGTTTCCTCGTCGCCATAAAAAGATTGAAGAAGTGCTGCAATATTTCGATCAACATAAATTATATTACGTCTTCAGCGCGTCAAAAATAATTAAATAATTCTTAGAATTTGTTTTGTTTGTGAGATATATTGGTGAGAAATGTGAAATATATGCAGTGCGACTGCATTGCCATTCGAATGCAGCCCGTTCTCCGTTTCCCCTCTTCCCCCCTCCTCAGGATCAGACTGTGGGGGAAACTGGCCAGTCAGGCGGAGCGCTGTGGCACTCGTGCTGGCATGGCTCGCGAGCCCAGTTCTTGTCCGCTCCTGCTATACTGCCTCTGTGCTATGCTAGTACTGTATTACAATATTCATTAGCACTCTGAGTAGGAATAGCTTTGTCTCACTGCAAGTCTTCCGTAAGCTGGGTGTGATCTCAGAGTAATCTGAGGACAATCTGAAGTGTAGCTGTAAGTGCGGTGGCTTAAGAAGACACACGGACCAACCACAGTTGCAGGAAGTGAGCTTATGAGAATTCGGCGTTCTCTGGTGGCGCGTATAGCGACTCTAGATGTCGTCTGGCAAGATCTCCCTAGCAACGGCTCTTCCGTGGCAATGTATGTTGTCAACAAAGTCATCGTCGATACCGCGAGAACAGTCCTGTGATGTTTGCATACAGCATTAATAGTGAGCTACTCGACACCGTCACGTTGATTAAATATCTAGGCATCACGCTCCAAAGTGACATGAAATGCAATGAGCATTTAAGGATGGTAACAAGTATGGCGAATGATCGACTGCGATTTATTGGGACAATTTTAGGAAAGAGTAGCTCGTCTGTAAAGGAAACTGCTTATAGAACACTAGTGCGACCCGTTTTTGAGTAGTGATCAAGTGTCTGGGATCGCCACCAGGTCGGATTAAAGGAAGAAAAGGAAGCAGTTCAGAAGCATGCTGATATGTTTGTTACCAGTAGGTTCGATGAACACGCAAGTGTTATGCAGATGCTTTGTGAACTCATATGGGAGTCCCTGGATGGAAGACTACTTTGGTTTCGAGAAACTTTAGAGAAGAGGGATTTCAATATGACCACAAACCGATTCTACTGTTACCAATGAACATTGCGGGAAGGAGCCGGAAAGATAAGACAATTAGGACTATGTAGATGTAGATATAGTAGCACAACACGTCCGTCTTGCAGGGCAGCTGAGAAGTAAACAGTTGCCAACCTGTTTCACCCCCACCCAACCTTTATCGAACTGACCGACAAGAAAGCGAGTTAATACTGCAGTGTCATTCAGGTCTCAGCTATGTTTAAAATTTCAAGTCTCTAACTCATAGGAAAGCTACTTTAAAATCAACTGCAAAATTTGTAGCCAACAGATAAACAGACAGGCACAAAAGTCACTCAATGAAAACGTCGCAAAATGTGCATAGAATACCGAGCTCTATTCTTCTATTTAACTTAAGTTTGTTTTTATAGTTTTTCTCAGGCACACATCCTTTTAATTGGCCTAATTCAAGATACCCTATGAAAAGTAGGTTAACACATATAAAAATCTTTACAAGAGACCCTACGTTAGCAACTGACTATCTCAAATGTTCCTTACGCTATGATTTAAAGCTGGACACTTTACAAACTGACCGAAGATAAAATAAGCACCCTTCCATAGCAGTTCACTCTGTTAAATGACACACTCGCCATCAAATTAAAAAATTTAATACACTCTGCCAATAACATTACAGGCACTGCAGGTGTTGAACGATCCCTGCTAGCAATTTAAATAACCTGTAATAAAAGCAGTAGCCATGGCTTGGATCGGCTATAATCACGCCAGTCCAGAATATATATAATACAAACAATGACTACTTTACAAAGCCGCATTTGTCTTAATCCTCGAGAAAAAACTGTTGTTTGTGGATTTCGTGACTATTCTTCCTAGACCTTGAGTAACGTCAAGGGCCGGTAATCGCATATCCGTGTGGTATTCCGAGGCTTGTGGATGGGAATGAGAAAAACATCGAGGAAACCGTCTGGAATCGGCACGAGAGGTGACATATGGTCCTGACAAATTCCCGTCCACACTGGCGCCTGAAGGGGGCGAAATGTCCGATAAAACTACAGTGGGAGGCCGTCAGGGCCAGGCAACCTGTTTGTAGAACCCGTCTTTATACCGTCATGGACTTCACCGTCCGTGAAGTTAGCAATCTGATCCATCGTCGCATTCACGGGAACCGAGCTAAAGGAGAGTCTGGAGACCGCCGTAATGTTGGCAGGGCGCTGACGTTGTTCAGAGTACAGCGTAATTTAATGTGCATGGAGGGCAGACCCGATATCCCGTTGGGTATCAAAACGCTGCCCACCATCAGTCGTAAGATCAAATTCCCCGACGTCGTTCCGCTATGACATGATACACACAAGCACGCTCTTGCACTAACCCATCGTGTGTGCGGGCCCTGATCATAGCTCCTTCAAGGTGGCGGGGGGGGGGGGGGGGGGTGAGAGAGAGAGAGAGAGACATGAGCTGTGCCTTGGCACGGTTCGTCATCGCCTGGCTCTCTGACGAATACAACATCATAATAAATTCCCGGACAATAGTGAAACGGAGTTCCTGATTCCGTCGCCGCCACGCCGCAACCTCCCTTCCGTAACTACCGTAACCAATCAAGGCCTTGTGGAGAGGAGGCCTTGCACAGATCATCCAGCATGGCAGGGCAGACTGATAGGCGTCGTGGCGTCGACGACAAGCTGCCCGCGTGTTTTCTATGAGCTGCCGGCAGTCGGGAGAAGTAAGGGGGATCGAGTTCAGTTTCCATGGTCCACTGCCGCGCCGCACCCTTTGGAGGCAGAGATGGATGGCGCAGATATGTTCGTCACGGTCAGAGAACGCAGTGGGCCAGACTTCAGCAGCCTGCACCCCACTGACAATATCGCGGCAGATGTAAACACGATCGAGTCGACTAGAAGAATGGCTACTGAAATGTGTAAACCCCGGAAGATCGCCATGGATATGATCCCAAGAATCCACTAGGCTGAGGTGCTGGAGAATTAACGCTAGCGCCGTGCACAGAGAGCAACGTGGTAGTTGGTCTTTGGGTGCCTGGGTGCAGTTGAAATCGCCTCCCATGATCAGTGCGTCCTGTCGGCTCAGGAAGAGAGGCATGACTGTCTCTGAGAAGAAGGTGGAACGTCCACGGCGGCTACCCGATCCAGATGGCGCAAAGACATTGACGATCCTGCGCCGCTAAACGTGAGAGCCATACCTCTAGCATCAGGGAGATAGGCAACTGCATCAGTGAAGATACCGTCACGTCAGAGGATCGCCACCACACTACCAGTAGGGGAATCATGAGACAAATGTGCTGTAAAACCATGGGGAGCACAAAGTGGCAACATGCACCTACTGAAGCAGAGCTATGTCAACGTCCGCGGCATACAGCATGTCTTGGAGTAAGGCCAGCTTGTGGCGTATGGGAATAGTGTTGACGCTGACCGTGGCTATGCGATAAGTCTGGAAAGCTGCCATGGCCAGGAGGGCAGGCCATTCAAACACAGGAGAAGCACAGGGAGCTCCCAGTTAGGCCCCACGGAGGGGTACATCAATGTGACGGGGAGGGAGCCGACCCCACCAAGGGGAGTCCATCGTTCCTTACACCACCAGAATGTCCATCCTCAGCATCGACTTCGTCCGCCCAGGAAACAGACGTGTCATCGGGCTGGTTCAGGAAAACACTATCAGAGGTGCGCCCACAGGTAGCGTCAGACACAGAAAGGGAGGCAACGGCATCAGACGCAAACGGGGGAAGGTTGGTGTCCGGAGTTGGACGCTGACTTGAGACGGAGGCGTCGTCAGGTGGCAGGGCGTCAGATGACAGCGCACCATCAGTAGCAGGGTCGTCATTTTGTGCACACATCCGATGGACGCAGTCGTCAGAAGGGGTACGGCGCTGCCTCTTCTATTTCCTCGCCGACCGTTGCATCCTAATATGCTGTTCCGTGTAGGGTGACGGGCTACTATCGTCCGACATGTGGCCAGATGACAGAAAGGCAGAGGTAGGTATAGCTCCATGATCAACAACCATGGGGTCGGGACAGATAGCTTGTGCCTGCCAACGGTCGTTGTTCGTTTGTACTGTCCCGGCAGGGGTGTAGGAGAGCCAGGCGAAAAGTCCACCGCATCGTCGAGAGGAGCCGACACGAGAACCGACAGATTGAGAAAGGGCGTGGCAGGCAGCACCCCCGCAGACGCGTAAGACAGGGGTAACATAGTGGGTGCCGCAGCAGGAGCGACGTGTCCGGTCGGCGTCTGAAACAGTCTACGTCGGAGGCATTCAGAACGGTCATGGCCTCCCTGGCCACAACCTGAACACGTTCGCGACTGGCCATCGTACATGCAGCAGGCTATAACCATGTAGGAAGGCGCGCGTTTCCATAGTTTAGTTTTTATCTGACTGACACCATTGAGGACACGGTACGTTTCGAACGTCTTCCACGTTTCAGTCATGTGACTGACGAAGTTGCCGTAAAGCCTAGTTTACACGACGACATTGGGTTGCGCCACTAGTTGCGTGGAACGAGTTGCACGCAAGTGGTTTCATATATGACTGTAGACACGGCGACACCAGTATACACTTCAGTTTCGTCGTTTAGTCGGTTCTTGAGTCGGGTCTGAAATGAAAGTTTTGGCAGCTGCACGTCGCACGAGTTGTGATGGGGTTAAAGGTTATTGCGTGGAATCGCTGCATAAGAAGAAAATGAGAAACGTGTTTCGATTCGTGACTGGATGAAGAAAAAAACGTAAGCTCGGTTGCTCAGCATCCTTGCTGAAATAATTTATAACGGAAGATCCAAGAAGTTCTTTTCATTATCTTAGAATGTCACCAGAACTGTTGACGTTTCTTCCAAATAGAGTTAATTATGCGATAAGGAATTAAGGTACTGTAATGCATGAAGTGTTGTCGCCAGAACTGAAATTACATATATTGCGTGCATTACAATCTAGAACACTCGGCATGCTATAAGATACGGTTTTAGTTGGTGATCATGCTATTTATATTTATTATTAACTTTAACAGTAATAATTATTAACATTACTAACAATAATTATTTGAAGCAGGCCGCATTAAGAAGAGAATGGTTTGCAAACTACTCTCTTGATGGTAGATTTGTACAACGGCAATATTTCAAAATTCTAACATATGTGAATGGGAAGCACTGCAGCGACGTTTTAAATAGATGAATATCGAATAAAGAAGGCAGCTTGTTGAATATGTGTAGCCTTTCCTCCTGTCAACAACATTCCTTAACAAAGACTTGGCAAACTCAAACGATGGAATTTTAGTCTTGTAGACGAGAGCATTGCCACAGCTAGAATTTCGCTTGCTTGATTTTTCTTAATTCAGTTGTATATGTGGTCTTAACTCAATAAATTTTGCCCTGCAGCTCAGATATTGTCAAACCATCTATCTTATGATCGCACATGACGGTCTCAGCGGCAGCAATATGTTGCTTGTTTTTGAAATCAGCATCACTGAAATCCCACGAACACCTATGCAAAGCACAGATATCCAAAAAGCGAACATTATTCTCAGTTCCCCACTTCATATTTCATTTTGTCTACACTCTATGAACACACATAACCTCAAAACTCATGCAACTAGTGTCGCCAAAGTTGGAACATGCCGAAAGTGTTTAGTTTCACTAAGGCTAGGCGCAAATTGAGAAGCGTATAGCACGTGTGACGTGACACGACACTGCAGCGTGACACGCACGTGCCGCACGGGTCGCACGGATCCAGCGCATATTGCGACGCGTACACCATACTTCGCACGCGCCGACTGGCGACACACTGCGTTGACTGAACCGAGGTGCGCGCAACCTTTTATCTTTCTCAAACGATTTTACAGAAACTATTCTCTGAAAATATATCATTTTTGCCTTACTTGTAGCGTTATATGTCAGCTTCGTGCCCATCACCTCGCTAACGACCATTCTTATTGTGATGTACATATTTTAGTAAGACACTACGCAAAATTCAAAAAGTTTGCAACGAAAATTAGGGGTCGCTACGATTTTGCTTTTGGTGCGTATTATACCATATGTTGCTGCATATGAAATTTAGCTAACATGCTGAACTTTTGTTTAGACTTGGGAGGAGATCCCTATCTGCCTCCGATCTCGAGAAAATGGATCCCATGTAGCGCGCTCACTTCCGATCTCACGCCCGCGAGAATGAATTACTCGCAACATCTCTCGTATCTCCTAAACCGCTCGAGACATCGAAACGAAAGTTTGGCGAATGATAGCACACAAGGAGGAGAGATTTTTGCCAATTATTAAACACACGGAACGTTCTTATCTATGGCGATATATCACTACTTATATTTCTTTTTTTATTTATTTCACTCCAGTGACTAATTTTTTAAGAGCTAGCGAAACAAGAGCTTCCTAGTAGGAAAATAAACATGAAATTTCTTCTTTTATGTTACTGCAAACCGATACTATGAGGTTTTTCGTAAGCTATTGAGCTCTGTAATTGTCAATTACTTGTTTAATGAGGCCCTACGTTTCGGAATTCTGTCTCAATAGCTGCTGTGAGATGAGTTTGGCAAATTACATTGTGACAAAGAAAGTACAATTAAACCAGTCACCAAGAGAAATGTGGCCTTTACTAATAAATAGTGATCGTTCTTCGAATGAGAAAAGGTTAACAACTCACAGAAAAACAGATTGGCAATTCTGTTGGAATTTTGGTGGAATCTCCGTAACCCATCGTATTTTTAACACTGAGCGACTGGAATGGAAATTTCCCAAAGGATTTTATTCCTTCTCTTGATCTGAGCAGTATTAAAATAATGACAAGCGTTCCTTCAGGCGGAAGGATAGGCACATGCCAGATACTGTTTACTCACCTAGGGCTTGCCAAACTGACAATGCGTGATCGCGAATAAAATAGTTGTTATTGAGAAAAATAAACAATTGATCTGTCGCACAACACAATGGTCAGTGTATTGTCAGCAGCGAAGGATAATGCGCGCGACAGGAATGCACAAGTTAGCCAAGTGTGCCTTGTGAGGTGGAGTTCGAAAAACATTGTCATGAAAGTAGATCTGCCTTTGTCAGGAGCACATTTCAACAAATTAAATATATCTAATCATAACACTCTTTTAGGATATTCCTACTTTCGTAATAATACCGACCATTTTCTTCATTTCTGTTGTTGTATAATTAGTTTATTAATGCTGATAATGTCCATGCAACAATTGAAATGCTTTTTCTCATCACGGCGAACCAATCAAAACATTGTCATTTGTGACTGCTTTTCGACTGTTTCTAGCTTGCAGTGGAAATCATGTTGTTCACATGCATGTAGTACAGTGTGTCGTATTACATTATTACATACATATCAGAGTAATCACAGTGAAACTTCTATACTTCAGATCTTGGACGCTTTTTACCACAAGAACAAAGGGATCACACCTGTGGAGATTATCCCTTTCTAAATTTTTGTAACAGATCGGACAGATACGCTAGCTTACTAGGCAGCGAGAATATAACCTTGCTTTACTTTCTTGTCTTGATTCTTAATCACATGATTTTATAATATTCCTTGCTTCCTTATTCACTACCCTCTGTCCCTTCATGCGCTCTGAAAACATCACGGAGGCATATGGTGCAAATTCCAGCGGCCAATGGCTCATCAGTTACTGAAGTATACATTTTCCTTGACAGAAGAAAAACAAAACAAAACTATGCAGATATAAATAAAAGAAAAGTATAACGTGCTAACGAAGAAAGCTGAAGCGTTTAAATGGCGAAAAACGAAACACTACCCAAAGGCAATAAAATTCAGTACACAGTAAGGCAAAATTTATCGTATTGGCAATACTACCGTATTGGCAATACTACCACTGCTGAAAAGCGTCGTTCCGATGTGAGCATATGGCTGGGCTACTTTCCGCTCCCCTCCTCAAATTTACCACGATGCTAGCGAGGCAAGCGGGACGCGCAGCGCGAGAAACTGTGCCTCAACCACAACGCCGCGCGACCTGGCGCAGGCGCGTGTCGCGTCCCAGTCGCGTCGCGTCGCAATTTGCGAGGTCCCATTTGAACCTGTGATGTTACAAAAACGCGCGCTGCGCTGCGTCGCGCCACACGCGCTATACGCGTCTCAATTTGCGCCTAGCCTAACGAGTTGCGCAAACGCGCGGCGCGCAGGTGCAGTGACCGGTAGCGCAGTTATCTGCAGCCTAGTGTCGTCGTGTAAACTAGGCTTAAGGTGTAAAAGCGGCCACCACAACGTCCGACGGTACATCAAACGGGAGTTCGAAAACCTGCAACGTTCGGAGGCCAAAACCAGCGTGATCAACCACTACAGTCCCTATACGTCCGTTAAAGTATCGAAATTTGAGATAGATAGTGTAGCGCCGCACAGCGTCGTCGCGAGCTGTGTATACACAGTAGTACTAACGATTGTAAAATGTATTCCGAGTACGTCTTGTGGTGCTAGACGCATTTCATCCCGTATAAAACGTTCATCTTCATACACCTTCTGTCGTTCGTGATCTAATGGAAAATTTAGTTTAATTGTGGCGTGGCGGTGAGAAAACGCCATGATGGTCAATGAAATCTGACTGAGACAAGCCGCTACGCGGAAGTAAACAAACGCGCGCTCTCTCGCAGCAGCACAACAGGCGAGACGCAAACAAAGCGTGCACGCCTCACCACCGCGGTACATCAGATACATAATAGAAGCGTAAAATTTCTCTTGCTATTTTCACGGAATTTCCAGAATAGTACACCTTCCTATTTGCACATTATGTTTTATTAATGACCTACTGAAGGCATACAAAATTTGAAGTAAATCCGTTATTCCAAAGTCGTGGCCTCCCGTTGTATGAACTGTACAGAGTTTGATTAAATTAACTGTCTTGAAAGCTACCAGTTGACAGAATATCAGTTATTATAACGAATAACTTTTTTTTTATAAAATTAATTCCGCGGGACGGCCGCTGTGGCCGAGCGGCTCTAGGAGCTTCAGTCCGGAATCACGCGGCTGCTACGGTCGCAGGTTCGAATCCTGCCTCGGGCATGGATGTGTGTGATGTCCTTAGGTTAGGTTCAGTACTTTTTTTCAAAAAAAAAAAGTCTTAGGGTACTCCGACATTGGATATAATACAGCGAAAATTACTTATAACTGAAGCATGGGATGCCACCCGTCTGCTTTTAGCCATGACGTCATCAACATGTGGAACTAGAAAAAAAAAAGAAAAAAGCTATCCGACTCTTCAGTTGAATTTACTATAGCAGGAGAACAAGTAAAATAGTTTGTTAGTTTTCTGCACATGTTGCAACGAAAGACAGGACACACTGTAAAACTTCTCACAACCGACAAGAACGGAACAGCAAACACAAACGAATAAAGAACAACAAAACAAAGATAGCAATGACTCGCGGAAGATCATGGTAGCGGGACCATAGAGACATCTATCGGGAGCTCGGCGTTTGAGCGTACGCATAGCCGTTCAGCACTACCATCGCCCACTATTAGCGGGCGGGGGCACTGCCTGCTTGTCGAACTGGCTGCCAGCGATTCAGCTGTCAAGAACGGTTGCTGCAGCTTCGAAATGCTTGAAACAGTCAATGACATCGCTTTTCCCACCAAAAACTGCGCTGGTATCTTTCATATTGCAAATACCAACACGAAGAAATGAAATAAAAAATTTACGTCCGTGAAATAAATCTTTGGCACTCTTCCAAGTTCTCAACATCGTAAAAAAACTACTTTGTCGATGAAAAAGTTTGCCGCGCGGGATTAGCCGAGCTGTCTTAGGCGCTGCAGCTGCAGCCGCTCGTCCCGGCGGAGATTCGAGTCCTCCTTCAGGCCTGGGTGTGTGTGTTTGTCCTGAGGATAATTTAGGTTAAGTAGTGTGTAAGCTTAAGGGACTGATGACCTTAGCAGTTAAGTCCCATAAGATTACACAAACATTTTTTGATGAGTAAGTTCAGGGGTACGCATCCCCCAGAAAAACAGCACTGGTTAGGTTTAAGTAATTCTAAATCTAGGGACTGATGACCTCAGATGTTAAGTCCCTGTTGTGTACATAGTTCCGCGTAGTCAGCGCGTACACAACTTCCCCACTACAGCGCGCCCTGCTAAGCACAACAGCGCAGGCGCAGCGCTCATCCGTCTCCGCACTACGAGATGGCGCTGCCAGAGACGGACCAAATTCTGCTTCCGCCGATCAGAGTATTAATGTGTAACGCAGCCAATGAGATTGCTGCTAACGTAGAACCTTTTTTCCTCGCGGATCACACTCGCGCAGTGATACCTGAACTCTCGAGGTATTATAACGAGTGTACAGATCTCCGATTGGTCAGTCTGCATTAGTCTGTAGTCAGGTTTCAGTCTTCGCCTAATAAGATTATCATATTCCTGTACACAGCCATGAAAAATGTATAGACACTTTGTCAAGTACCAGAGATATGTGAGAATAAGATTAACGTACCAAGACCAAAGGAACTTCAGATTGTCAACTGCAAACAGCATCCAGAATCAAGTCAAGTAATTTCTATGCTTTTTATTATTTTAATAAATATGTGTGAAAATTAGTCAAGAGTTGTTTAAAGTTGGTCATCTGCTACTCTAAGCGTGCAAGTGGCATTTCTATCGTCGGACTTAACGGCAGAAGATAAACACGCCACGGTAAGACCACGAGACATATTGCTGACACTCACCTACTTCATTAGAGCGACAAGTCAAATAATCTGATGGTGTGTGTACCGAAGGTCTTACAGTACGCACACCACAGTCCCATAGTACTTAGAGCCATCTTAATTCCGCGGTATGAAGCAACATATCAAATGAACTTAATTATTTACAAATTAAAATTATAGGTTAAATCTCACAATTGGAGGAGGGGGTCCCACCACATTCTCTTCAGATATCGCGAGGCAGGAGAGGTTACTATTTTCTCAAAAAAACTCATGTCGTTTGTGGACGTCCCCAACACATGATGCCCCCTTAAGGATCGGTATGGTAAGATTAATTACAGCGTGCACAGAGAGAGATAATTAGTCGTTGCTTCCGCGAATGCAACAAGAAGAAAATCTGACTGGCGTTGCCCTCCGCCATTCACTCCACAGTGGTGTGCAGAATGTGAATGTAGACAGAGGCATAGAGAATGGCGGTGAGCGAACTGTGGACCGAGTTATTCATGACGCGAGGTATGCCGATAGCGTGCGGCCGCTGCAGTATCGGAGTATTGGCGCGGGCAGCGGCGGCGGCGGCGTCGCCAGCACAGTGACACAGTAACCGGCGCGGCGTCCGGGGCCCGGCCGCAGCGAAGCGCCGGCGCCGCCGTCGGCCAAGGTCGCGCGGGTCAAGGCACTCGCGCGCCGAGTATCGAGCAGCGGACCGCGGCCGCGGGGCCCTCCACAGCCCCGGGCAGAGCCAGGTCAAGGCAGCGGGCGACCGCGGCGCGCGCACCCCGCCACACCACACGCTCTGACCTGCCCTGTCCTGTCCTCGGCCCCTCCATCTCGCTGCTTTTTCGGCGCTCCAGTCCAGAACTAAAATCTTACAGGCGTCTCTCCAAGTGGGTCAGCGTTCAGAAACGTACCGAGTAAAAAGTGAAGTCGGTGACGGGGTTGGCTGGAAGTGCCCGAAGGGTAAGTTCAGCCGCCTGATAGGGAAGGCCTGATAAGGAAGGCTTTCCGTTTCCTTCGCGCACAGTGGTACCTCTCTTTCGCGAGGGATAGGAGCTGTGTGTTTAAGTGAGGGATGGCGTTTATCGCTGAAACAACCGGTTCAAGGTTATATGTTTTTTTTCTTTTTTATACGCCAATTTATGATTTAGGCCGCTCAAGATAGCCGCTTTATGCATTAACCGATTTTCGGTTTTTGATTCCAGTTATTTCGTATAATAAACGTAGCAGTCGAAGAGAGGTTGATAAATTTTGGCTCTACCAGTTTCAAACTCTTTATGTTCATAAAACTTTTAACATAGCTGCTAAGGTTCAGTGAGCGTGTCAGTAGTATATTAAAACAAATAAGTCCTCGGTCAAAAATATTAAGTCAAAATTGACCAGGTTTCGACGCTACTGCGAGCGTCGTCTTCAGAAATAGACTAAGTGTTCTAAAACATATTAGGTATATAATACATTAATAAAATTAAAGTTTGTACTGACTGGAAAAAGATACAGTACTTACAAGTCACATATTAAAGATCTAAGCCGGAAAGGCGACGTCATGAATAGTTGTTCAGTAAAGTACGAGCAGCCCTTAGCGGCTCGCCATCTTACTTACAAGTATTCATGACGTCGCCTTTCCGGCTTAGATCTTTTTTAATATGTGACTTGTAAGTACTGTATCTTTTCCAGTCAGTACAAACTTTAATTTTATTAATGTATTATATAGCTAATATGTTTTAGAACACTTAGTCTGTTTCTGAAGACGACGCTCATAGCGGCGAAACTTGGTCAGTTTTGACTTAATATTTGTGACCGAGGGCTTATTTGTTCTAATAAAATCTTTATGCTCATCTTTTCAGAGATGGCTGCGGGACTCGGCTGTTCGATACAGGATGCCAAACACCTTACAGTCGTTATGTTTCCAACTTATTTTATTTGGCTACCAGTTTCCGCGATTTACTACGCCATCTTGGATTGCTATAATAAGCGGAAATCTACTAATACAAGTATTGCTGCTTCCTGTTATGACCAGAATCGGGGCGGAATCTTCCTCCACGTCGGTCAGGGACCTGAAGATGGCGTAGTAAATCGCCGAAACTCGTAGCCAAATAAAATAAGTTTGGAAACTTGACGACTGAAAGGCGTTTAATTTGACATCATAAACTAGTCCGTCCGAACAGATCTTGAAGGCTCAATGGTACCAGCCTGTCATCCTCAGCCCACAGGCGTCACTGGATGCAGTATGGAGGGGCATGTGGTCAGCACACCGCTCTCCCGGCCGTTGTCAGTTTTAGTGATCGGAACCGCTACTTACCATTCAAGTAGCTCCACAATTGGTCTCAGAAGCTGTGAGTGCACCCCGCCTGCCAACAGCGCTCGGCAGATCGGACAGTCAACCAAACCAAGTGCCAACCGAGCCCGACAGCGCTTAACTTCTGTGTGCTGACGTTAACCGGTGTTACCATTGCGGCAAGACCGTTGGTGTTTCAAGGTAAATAGAATCAAAATATTGAATTAAACAGGTAAATAAAAGAAAACTTTGTCCGCCCACCATTTGCTGCTTTTCTCGAGATGATAAGTGGTTGAATACCGCAAAAAAAAAGGACCAGTATTCTCCTGCTGATTCTAATTCTTTGACATTCTGCTCAAAACTTATGTTTTAATCTGGGATCACACCAATATTTGGGCATTATGAGCAGTTATCGCTAAAGGGTGAAATCTGACGTTGAACTGTTTTTCCTAGTTCTATACGAAGATAAAGGTGTATCATGTAGTCACAGGTGGCAGGTCAGTTACTTTCTATCTTTCTTTTTTCGTTCTTCGAATGAACTATTCTCAAGTTTTTAAATTATTACTGTTACCATAATTTCTTCCTCTTTTAGTGTTTCGTAGAAATAAGTCTTTAATCATTTGAAGCAAATGAAACATTGTAGTGCTTTGCCAGGTCACTTCGTAGAAACATTTCCAGAATAGTCTTGGGGCCATTCTGCAGTACAACGGACATCTACCGACGACAGCGAGAAACTACCGTATAGACCAAGTGAGAGGTGTGGTGCGGGTGGGGATGGGGGGGGGGGGAGTCTTGCATACTACACATACACGCTAGGCCACGACACACAGCGACTGGGTCATTTTTGGCTTAGCAACGTTGTACCATTTCTTCTGCCATATGCTTGTTGCCCCTTTCTGTGCTTTCTGTCGGCAGTTTCATGAAACTAGCACTTACCGCTTTTCTGATTTTCTACAATGAAGCAATATTTGAAACCACACACTTTACGAATAAAAATTAGTGCTTTTTTCACAAAGGTTAATTTACAAACGACATTTTTAGCACTATTTCCTTTTTTTACTCGGTTATTAGTAAAAAGTAAAAAATATTTATTGTAATGGAGACTAAAAAAGTACCGAAAAATATCGGTTATTCAGAACTAAAATACCGGTATCAGTTGTAACCGGTCGGTTTTTCCCGTCCCTCGTTTAAATGTATCTGAGAAGAACAGATGATTGTCCAGTGTGTTAACTTTAAGATGGCAGAGTTCGTAAGGGAAAGCGGGGAGCGGGGGAAGCTAGCCCGGCCGTCAGAAGACGGCAGCCGTGCGGTAGGACAAACAACGCGTTATGCTTCCGCGAAGGCACAAGTGACGCACATAAGTGAAAAGTGCTTTAAGGATTGCGCGTAAACGAAACAAATCGTCTCTCGCGTTAACATGATTAATAAAGACCCTAACTGCAACAATACAGAACACTTACGCCAAGGAAGGGAACCAGCCTGAAGCAGAAAAAAAAAAAAAATTACGAGACCGTGAATGGCGTATTGTTTTTCGTATTTATTGACGCTGTCATACTTCTGTAAAAATATTTCACACCATGTGATCATTCGCTTTCGCTGTCACGACCGTCCGCCTGTCTGTCTGATTTTTCCTGATTTACACCTAATGTGGCTGTAATTTCATCGACAGTGGCCCTTTACTGTAATATGAACGTTTTTCGAAAAAAATTAGCAACCAGCGGTGTTCCCATGCAAAGTAATGAGGTAGTAATGAACGAAACAATATAACGTAATTCTGACTAAACAGAGAGCTCCTTCGAAACGATCTCGAAGAAAATATCAGAAATGGAAGATTATCTTTCTTTCAAAGGCGTTTTCGGTGATTCGCCGGAATCATTCTTGGAAACTATTTGAACCTCTAAATTATTATTTTATTGTTATAATTATTATTATACTGGTCAGATGAATGAAATAATTGACAGGATTACCACGCGGGTACGATACGCGCTGTCGACAGCATTCCCTTTGATAACGGGCCTTCCGGGCTGTATGGCCGTCTTGGCCCTAATATCCTGTATTAAACCCCAGATGTCTCCACATTGTCTCACGAAGAGAGGGCAAACGACACTATTGATGACAATCCGTCCATCGGCTCGACGGCCTCCTTGTTGTTATTCAGGAGAAGTAGGCTACGTGCCGGCACCGGTTCAAAATGGTTCAAATGGCTCTAAGCGCTATGGGACTTAACATCGGAGGTCATCACTGTCCTAGATTTAGAACTACTTAAACCTAACTAACCTAAGGACATCACACGTATCCATGCCCAGGGCAGGATTCGAACCTGCGACTGTAGGAGCAGCGCGGTTCCGGACTGAACGGCCTAGAACTGCTCGGCCACAGCGGCCGGCCTCTACCCACATCACCAACACAATTTTTATCCACAGCAAAACTTTTTTCTCTGTGGCTACCATCGTCTACAGCCCCGGATTTCATCCTCTCTGCTCTGTCATCATCCTTCAACACAAACATAAGACTACACTACCCTACATTACAACACACACACACACACACACACACACACACACACACACCGCGCACGGGCGCGTTTCAGTGTGTTAACTTTTAAAACTCACGTCCGACCATCCTGATATAGGTTTCCCTAAATCGGTTTAGGCAAATACCGGGATGGTTCCTTTGAAAGGGCACGGTCGACTTGCTTCCCTTATCCGATGGAACCGATGACTTCGCTGACCAACCAACTACTCCGCTATTTTCACTCATTTTATAGTTACGTTGAGCATCACTGGTCTGAAGAAATTATATGAGAAGGCAGTAAATAAAAGATGTAAAAATACAGTACACTTAGAACGGAATATACTCTTAACTAAAACGTCCGATAACGGCCTGGGCCTTAAACACTATCGGAGCAAAAATGTCTAGGCAGCTATTAGTGGGCGTTAATGTGCAGTTTGTGCACCCTTCCTCTGTATGACGGATGAACTCTGCTGGGGACACTTTCAATGAGGTTTTCTCCTCTAAAGGGAGGAGCGGCAGCCCATTCTTCCTCAGTAGTGATGTTCGACGCTGGGGTCGACGTTTTAACTCATCCCAAAGATCTTCCATTGGGTTGAGGTCGGTACTCCGGGCAGGCTAATCCACGAGCAGTTGCTTCATAGGTGGTTCTTCATGACAGGGTGCAGTGTCATGCTGAGATAATCATGGTCTCCTAATTTTTCCTCTACGACATTTAGTGCAGAATTATAGAAAATGTGTTCGTATCTTTCCAAAATTAGCTTTCTCTTAAGCGCGGTAAGGGGAACACATCCTAACCATGAAATAATAATAATAATAATAATAATAATAATAATAATAGAAGAAAACCATACAGTAACACAACTTCCTCCGTACTTTGCTGTTGGCGCTACCCATGACAGAAGGTAAAGTTTCCCAGACATTCACCAAACTCAAACCCTTGCATCGGACAGCCACAGGGCACAGCGTGATTCCTCACTCCAAATCATTCGTTTCCTTTCAGCTCTCTACGCACAGTAATCACGGTAACTGGACTGCTGGTAGCACTCTGAAGCTCACGAGTAATCCCTTCCGCTGATTTCCGTAAGATCCTTTGTACGTTCATCCTCCGCAGTGCTCGACGGTCCCTGTCCGTCAGTACTTGAGTTTTGTGTGGTCTTACTTTAGCTTTGGTTTTTTCTTCGCGTTTCCATTCCACATTCACATCACAAACAGTCCTCTTGGGCAGATTTAGAAGGTTCAAAATGGCACTAAGTACTATGGGACTTAACATCTGAGTTCATCAGTCCCCTAGAACTTAGAACTACTTAAACCTAAGTAAGCTAAGGACATCATACACATCCATGCCCGAGGCAGGATTCGAACCTGCGACCGTAGCGGTCGCGCGATTCCAGACTGTAGCGTCTATAACCGCTCGCCTCTCTTAACTTCTAGCGGTCAATTCCATATTATATGCGGTTGTGAGGATACTTTTGGTCAGTGTATGTTATTATTCCGCATTCATACTGTAAGTAGGCTGTTTAGGTTTTTATGTTGGTAATGCCATGTAGTGCTGTGTATGAAATACGCTGACTGCACTGTGTGCAGTCTGTGGCTGGTTGGACTCATTGTTGGAATATTCGCTAGTGTAGTGTTGGGCTGTTGCATGTAAACAGCGCGTAGCGTTGGGCAGTTGGAGGTGAGCTGCCAGCAGTGGTGGATGTGGTGAGAGAGATGCCAGAGTTTTGAGAGTTAACTATAAGCGGATGATCTGGACGTGTGTCCGCCAGAAAAAGGAAATTTGTAAAAGATGGATGTCATGAGATTATATATATGATGACTTTTGAACATTATTAAGGTAAATACATTGATTGTTCTCTATCAAAATCTTTTATTTGCTAACTATGCCTATCAGTAGTTAGTGCCTTCTGGCCTTCTGTAGATAGAATCTTTTATTTAATTGGCAGTACTGGCGCTCGCTGTATTGTAGTAGTTCGAGTAACGAAGATTTTTGTGAGTTAAGTGATTCATGAAAGGTATAGGTTATTGTTAGTCAGGGCCATTCCTTTGTAGGGATTATTGAAAGTCAGATCGCGTTGCGCTAAAAATATTCGGTGTCAGTTTAGTGATGATCAGAATAACTAAAGAGAAAACTGTTTGAGTACGTCGAGTTTTACTCAGCTGTTTCTGTATCAAATAACGTAGTTTACCAGCACAGTCATTCTTAATTTTTCAAAGGGGACGTTTCAATACCTGTAATGCGGAAGACAGTACTGCAACAACATGTTGGAAATAGAGAGTATTTCATGTTGTATTCTGCCAAAAGGATCTGTTTACTTTTCTTTCTCTCAGACCATCGAAGGCAGTATGTCTCTGGTTCAAATCCTAAATTCTCAACAGTGTGGCGTTTTCCTCAGTCGGAGTCTTGGTGTTGCTTTTTACCCTGTGTAACCTTGATTAGAGACACAAACAATTAAATAACTTGCGTAGATACTGGTCCTCGACTTCCGGTAAGTAATAGTAGACGTTTTGGACGTACTGTCAGCCAGCCTATTCGTTCTTATGAAACTTAAGCAAGTGTATGAAATTTATTTAGCCTGATGTACAATAGATGAAATTCCTACCTGCATTAATTTCTCAGCTTCACGGCACCTCTAAAGAAACTTTAATTTCTGTAAATGAACAACAAAATTAACATTTTTGAAATATTTTACAGTACTTTCACACGAGCATTTTAGTGAATTTTAATAACTGTCGACCAGCCAGTGGTCGTTTTGAGACTAAAGGCACACTTGCAAGCAACGGAGAAAGATTGCAGAGTGTGCCTTGCATCTACATACATACATACTACGCAAGCCAACGTATGCTGCATGACGGAGGGTACTCTGTACGACAACTAATTGTCTGCTTTCCTGTTCCACTCGCAGGTAGAGCGAGTGAAAAAAGACTGCTTATACGCCTCCATATGAGCCCTAATTTCTCGTATCTTATCTTCGTGGCCCCTACGAGAAATGTATGTTGGTAGCAGTAGGATCATTCTGGAGTCAGTTGGTTCTCTATTCTTAGTACTGTTCTTCGAAATGAGTGTCTTTTCCCTCCAGGGATTCCCACCTGAGCTACCGAAGCATATTCTTAACACTTGCACGCTGATCTAACTAACCGCCTCTGAATAGCTTCGATGTCTTCTTTCAATCCGACTTGGTGCTCATCTCAAACACTATCACTACTCAAGAATAGGTCACATTAGTGTCCTACGTGCGGTCACCTTTACAGGTGAAACATACGTTTGTAAAATTCTCCCAATAAACCGAAACGACCATTCGCCTTCCCTACCACAACCCTCACATGCTCGTCCCAATTCATACCGCTTCGTAACGTTACGCCCAGGCATTTAAACGACGTGCTTCTGTCAAGCAGGACACGAATAATGCTACATCCAAACATTAAGGGTTTGATTTTCCTACTCATCCGCATTGACTTACATTTTTCTACACTAAAATCTAGCTGCCATCCATCGCAATAACTAGAAATTCTGCGTAGCTCATCTTGTATCAACCTACAGTCACTTCCTGTACACCACTGCATTATCTGCAAACAACCGCAGATCGCTGCCCATCCTGTCTGCTAGGTCATTTATGTATACAGGTGTTAGCAACGTCTTAACTCACTACCCTGGAGCACTCCTGAGTTACTCCTGTCTCTGATGAACATTCGCCCTTCGAGGACAACATACTGGGTTCCATTACTTAAGAAGTCTTCGAGACAGTCACATATCGGGGAGCTTGTTTCATATGCACTTACCTTCGCTAACATCGTGCAGTGGAGTAACGTGTCGAACGCTTTCCAGAAAACTTCAATCACAGTTCGCAGTATATCATTTGAGGAAAGACCAAGCTGGATTCCCCACGAGCCATGCTTTCTAAAGCCGTGCTGATCCGTGGACATGAGCTTTTCAGTCTCTAGGAAATTTATTATATTCGAACTCAGAAAGTGTTCTAGAATTCTTCAGCAAATCGATGTTAAGGCTATTGGTCTGTAATTTTGCGGGTCTGTTCTTTTACCCTTCTTATATACACGAGTCACCTGTACTTCTTTCCACTCCCTTGCAACTTGGCCCTGGTCGAGAGACTCACGGTAACGCAAACTAAGTAAGGGGCCAACGACAGTATTCTTTGTACTCCTTACCTGGTGACTTATTAGTTTTCAATTCTTTCAGTTGTTTCTCTATACCAGGGATGCTTATTATTGTGTCAACCATACGGAACCACCGAGCGAAGTGTCGTAGTGGTTAGCACACTGGACTCGCATTCGGGGGAACGACGATTCAACCCCGCGTCCGGCCACCTGATTTAAGTTTTCCGTGAATTCCCCAAATCGTTTCAGGCAAATACCGGGATGGTTCCTTTGAAAGGGCACGGCCGACTTCCCCATGCTTCTCTAATCCGATGAGACCGATGACCTCGCTATTTGGCCTCTTCCCACAAACAACCCAACTCAAACGGAACTCTTGGCGATGGTCAAATGACGATATGTTTGTACGATTCTACTGTGTGAACGATTCCCTAAATATGGAATTTAAAACTTCGGCTTTCCTCTTGCTATCTTCTACTACCGAATGATAATGGTCAACGAATGACTGAACGGAAGCCTTAGACCGGCTTAGCGATTTTAGTCGGTAAACTAGCGACTTACCCCGGCTTCGCACAGAGAGCACTAAAGTATCTTCGGCCAGACGGCATGTTTGGCGTGACGGTAATGATTTACTTACAAAAAGCTTCCTCGTGAATTAATCTGTCTCTTACAGAAAGCCATATCAAATTAACTGCAGTACTTCCTGAGATAAGCCTTCACATGCAAGCAGAAAAAGGCGGAGCGTGGGGGATTTCATTTAGTAACATGTAAATCACTGGATGCCCTGGAGCGGTCACTGCCATTTTAAATTGCTAATGGATTGTGTTGTAAAATATAGAAAAATTTGAAATAGAGTTATCAGTCAACCACTTACTAATCTCCACGCACATTTCCTCATGTTTTTCTAAAAGCATTGTTGTGGGCAAAAGAATTGATGATAATCTCATCGAACTGAACTGATATTTACTACAACACAGGAACCAATGCACAAAATGCAAAATCTCAATATCTTGCAATGCTCCTCGACGGAGTAAGTGCTCTACTATTGTTGCACACACAGATTAGTTATATTACGTTCGTAACGCTATACCATCACCTTTCTCATACACACAAATTTATTGGTATACATTTTTAGGAACCAATGCACAAAATGCAAAATGCAAAATCTCAGTATCTTGCAATGCTCCTCGACGGAGTAAGTGCTCTACTATTGTTGCACACACAGATTAGTTATATTACGTTCGTAACGCTATACCATCACCTTTCTCATACACACAAATTTATTGGTATATATTTTTGACATTATACTTTCAATTAGCCCGTTTCTTATACGCACTGCTCACGGGAATCTCTTTTATATGGGATTCTCAATTTCAATAATCTGCGAGAAGGGCTATTGGCCATTCTCCAAGTCATCCAGCCTTTAACATCGTTCCCATGTCGATAAATAAAAACACAATGTAATAAAACAGACAGTTTGCAACTTGTTCCTAATTTCAGACAAAACTGTGTGCTCTTCTCTAGAGGCTTCGCATTAACGGCAGATTTCCAGAATAGACTGTAAATTTGTTGCTGTTCTTCGATGATAACGATGTTACTAAGTCAGTAGGGGACAGAAGATATTAATGGTGTCCACGGGCTCATCAAAATACACACACACACACACACACACACACACACACACACACACACACGTACTTTTTCTTTAATTTTGGTCTTTAACAGTGGACAACGTTTCCGACCAAGATTTTCAGTAGGTTTGCCTTGGTTAGTGGGCGAATGGGGAGGACTGGAAATCCTCTCTGAAAAATTCCCACCCATATACCCCCCTCGGACCACACGAAGCTCACTAGGATTTAGTTGAAAAGAACGTTCTACAGCAGTCCGCCCGACCTTCAGAGGCGGGAAATGAAAAATGAAAACTGTCCTCGTCTTCACCACAAGCGTACTGCAGAATGATGTTAGACCGATATTCCGGAATCACACAAAGAACTTTCTTGGCTCCTTTCTACCATCTCTTCACTTGGAAACCGTCCTCCTACCTACATTTCATTGTCATTTCAAACGTAATTACATCTTTCACTTTAGCATGTTGCTCAGTCCATTTGTTTGTCTTCCCTGCTTCTCTAATCTGTCCCTACATAAAAGCTTTCCATTGATCGCTAAGTTTTTGAATGGTTTTAGCGTCAAATTGTCTTACTACGATAAGTGGAATGTGGACAGAGATATTAATTCTAAACATGCGTTTTCAGGCATATGGGCAATTAGTTCTCAACAGTTTATCTATTTATCACTTCACTGAATTCAGAACTTTTTAAATCCTATTCATTTCTACTGAAGTCCATCAATAATACCTTAAGCCCTATGACTCAGTACTACACCACAGAAATCAAATGAAATGTTAGTGTACTGATGATTTCTTAGTAGGAAGGACGCAGCACGTTATCTGGGGTGGAGAGATATGGACAAAAGTAGAAGTAACTTTAGGCAAACCCCAAGGATTTTTTTTTTTTGTTTTTTGTTAAAGGTTCAAAGGTGTGTGGAATCTGAAGGGACTTAACTGCTAAGGTCATCAGTCCCTAAGCTTACACACTACTTAAACTAAATTATCCTAAGGTCAAACACACACACCCATGCCCGAGGGAGGACTCTAACCTCCGCCGGGATCAGCAGCACAGTCCATGACTGCAGCGCCAGACTGCCCGGCTAATCCCGCGCGGCTTTTATTTTATTTATTTTTTTGTTAAATTTAAAACTTGCTTTGCTACCTGTCAGACATGTGTCTTAGTTAATGTTCCATTGATCATTTGAACGATTCTTTTATCTAAATGATGGGGAACGAGTCAGTTTACAGGATTTCTGTACTTGATCAGTGTTAACATTAATTAACGCATTGCTTAGTCCTAATTGTGCAACTAAACTTAACAATTAGTTTCTTATAATTACTTTTTATATTTTTTTAGTGGCTACCAATTATTTATAAAGAAATTTATCATGGAATAGAAGGAATTGTCAAAGAGAAATGAATTTAGGGTAGATTTAAAAGTTCGATAATCCCTCTGCCAGGCACTTAAATGTGATTTGCAGAGCATCCATGTACATGTAGATGTACATGCCAGACTGTTCAAATGGTAAAACATTTTTGTTCCTGCATGTTGAACTTCTTCCTGAGCCACTGACAATTTCAGTAAAGGGAAATAAAGATATTTTTTTCTCTGGTGGGGCATTTACATTCTTCTCAAACGGTGATTGATTCCTTGTGCCGGCCGCGGTGGTCTAGCGGTTCTGGCGCTGCAGTCCGGAACCGCGGGACTGCTCCGGTCGCAGGTTCGAATCCTGCCTCGGGCATGGGTGTGTGTGATGTCCTTAGGTCAGTTAGGTTTAAGTAGTTCTAAGTTCTAGGGGACTTATGACCTCAGATGTTGAGTCCCATAGTGCTCAGAGCCATTTGAACCATTTTTTGATTCCTTGTCTGATTTCATTGGTGAATATATTTCTTGTGATGGTGGAGTTAAAATGCCTTGCCGCGTGGTCTGTGACGCCTTTCCGCGGTTCGCGCGGCTCCCCCCATCGGAGGTTCGAGTCCTCCCTAGGGCATGGGTATGTGTGTTGTCAGCTAAAGTTAGTTTAAGATAGATTAAGTAGTGTGTAAGCCTAGGGATCGATGACCTCAGCAGTTTCGTCCCATAGGAACTTACCACCACCACCACCACCACCGTTGCCCCCTAACTCCCTGAAGAGGTACCTACAAGCCTACTGTTGGTGAACACCACATATTATTCTGACTGCTCGCTTTTGTCTAATCAAAACTGCCTTCCAGGTAATGAGTTACCCAAGACAGCCGGGAATTATACGAAGAGCAAAGGTAGCTGAACTTAATTTGAGAAACTGAGTAATATTCTTCTTTCTGTTCAAGTTTTCATACTATATATACCCAAATATTTGAAACATACTCCCCTATTTACTGAGTCTTGTTCATATGCTACATTAGTTGTTTGTATGACCTCATTTTCTCAGAACTGAATGCAATGCAATGTGTTTTCTCAAAATTTAGGAAGAGTCCACTTCCAAATTCTTTGAGGAACGTCATTAGTAATCTCTTCTGTTGCTAGCTCTCCAAAGGGATTTATTACAATAGTAGTACCGTCTGCAAAAAGCACCTATGCTGTTAACTGAATACAAATACGTGGGTGTAAAAATTTGTAGGGACATGAAATGAAAAGATCACATTGGCTCACTCGTAACTAAGGCACGTGGAAGACTGCTTCATTAATAGGATGTACAATGTTATGTGTCAGCAAACTAGACAGCTTAGAAAACAATGGTGCGAAGCATCCCAGAATATTGCTGAAGTATGTGGGACTTACATCAACTAGGACTATCAGGGTGTATTGAAAGTAGACAAACAAGAGCAGGACGTAAGATCACAGGTTGCTTGACCCGTGGGAGAGCTTCACGAAGATGCTGTAAAATCTGAAATGGCGGACACTTGAAGACAGATGCAAGCTATTTTGCGACAGCCTGTTTCAAAGGCTTTGAGGCACAGCATTAACTCAGAAATCTATTAATATACCACCCCCATGAGTATGGTTCCCGTAGGGATCATCAAGAACTGATCAGAAACTGCAGCATGCACAGAGGTATTTGTGCAGTCCTCCTTTCCGTGTTCCAATAGGCGAATGGAACGGGAAGAATCCTTAATAACTGGCGAAATTAGAAGTGCCCATTGCCACTTACTTCACAGTGCTCTGAAGAGTATAGAATAGAGCTAGAAGTAGCTATATTCAGCTTCCATACATTCGAAACCTTATAAGTTGGTTCTATGATTTCCATATTTGATTCCAGAGACAAGAAGTACACTATTATCAGTAAAATGGTGAAATATGTTGAGAAAATGGCACAAAGTTTGAATGTTTGGATGTAACACTTAAAATTTTTATTTTGGAAAAGTTACAATAAATTGCAGCGTTCCCCGGTGATTGTAGGAAAGATAACTGTCGTATCGTTCAGATATCGCAGTACCATACAAAAGTCGGCAACTCGCATCGATACCAGCGATGTTAGACGTGTCTCACTGCAATCTGCAACCACTTATGGGAGTCACTCCTGAATACATGCCGTCTCTTTCAGGACCGCAGGTCCACCGCACGAAATTCTATATAGAACCGAAAATAGACACACTCTCCCCAGTTGTGCTCTCCGGTGACGCAGTCAACATTATCTAGTTAGGACACCAGTGCTATTCAAGTCTCATATGGAACTGTACTTCTATAACGGTTGAACTTTCACTTGAAGAGAAGTGTTTGTAGCTGTGTGCAAGAACTGATGCTTTGCTGTTTGAGGATATTAGTAAATTTTCGACCCATTTCCTGTTGCAATGGACTGTATAAAGTAAATCTTGTTCTTTTCAATCGTGTAGTAAAGTGAACTGATGTTTCACATGTTGTAGCTTCGATAACCATTCCCAGAGCAATCTAAGAACCTAGAGTTATGGCTGGACGATTGCAGTTTCTTCAGGTCATGTTCAGCGTACAATACAGCTTGAAGGATTTCTTATTTCTTTCGTCGTTCTCTAGTTTACTCTCGATCTATATTATGTGATCATTAGACTTTATTTCATTCAACATGTCCTATAGTTCCCCCTGTCTCTTACTGAAGATAGAAATGTAATCAGCGTATCTCATTACTGATATCTTTTCTCCCTGAATTTTAATTCCAATTCCTGAACATTTGCTTTGTATACGTCATCCTTTCTTTGATGTACAGGTTGAAAAGAGTGCGCCACAGCCTTAAGCTAATTTTTATCTGAGTACTTCCCTGTTCAGTTCTTATTGTTCTCTCTTTATTCCAGTGCATATTTTATATTGCTCGCCTATCCCTACATCTTACACCTACTTTTCTGAGAATTTGAAAAATTTTGCACCATTTTCTGTTCTCTAACACTTTTCCTGGGTCAACAAATCTTATGAAGGCCTTCTGAATTTTCTTAAGGCTTGTCTTCATTGTCGAGCGCAACAGCAGAGCGACCTCTCTTGCGTCCTTACCTTTCCCACAACCAAAGTAATCGTCATGTAACGGAACCTTAATTTTATTTTCTATACCTCTTGTCAAAGCCGCATGCTTGACTTTCTAAGCTGATTATGCGATATTTGTCGCAATTATTTGCATTTGATATCTTTGCGATTGTTTGGATGTTGTTCTTTCGAAAATCGGAACGTATATTTCAATGTTCATACATTTTACACAATTGAATATTGTTTGGTTATCAATTCCTCAATGATTTTGTAAGTTCCAAAGAATGTTATCGATCTCTTCTGCCTTATTTTTTCGCAAGTCTTCTAAAGATGTGCCTAATTCTGACTTTAATACTCGACCCTTTCTGTCTTCCAAATAGACATCTTCCATGTCGGCTCTTTTCCTTCTGAACCACGTTTTAAACGGCTAGGCGTCTACGCATTGTATCCTGATTGTTTTCTGCAATGACAAACAGTCCTAGGAGCAATGTATAGTAAGAGGTTTATGATGACTAGTCAGGTAGAATAGTGAAAGGAGAGCATTAGTGTAGTACGTGGTTAGTATTGTTACCAGGCCTGGTAGTGTGTAAGGGACGTGAACGAAGTCAGATGTTGAGTATCACTGTGCAGGACACGCAAATGGCACGTAAAACGTGTCCGCCAGTTTTCTGGCCGACTCCTTTCTTTTAAGGTTAATTATGCCCACGTTTAGTTCCGTTAGTCGATTCGCCATGAGAACAAGAGCATATCAGAAATAACAGAAATAATTGCGATCCGACAATTAGCTAACGTCCTCATCCTGTCCCTTTCTGTGTAATTTGACACTAGACGATGTAGGAGAAGTTTCGAAATTCCGGCAAGTAACGAGATGAGAAACGCGAGTTCATTTTTGGTTTAGTCAGCATAGTTCTCTCTGGGCAGAGAGGTCTCAGGCGGTCTTTTCTCTGACGTATAGAGTTGGCACTGGTTTGGTCACATGCCCCCCCCCCCTTACCGCTAGAATTTTCACACCCAAGCGTGGCTGCTCTTGACATTGTTTTCCTGCGGCTCACGCTACCCCCTGTAGCTTATCACTTCACTTCGGGTGTTAGCCTGTTGTAAGATGAGTGGGATGTTCATCCAGTTAGACATCGGGGGATTTTTTGAGAATTATATTCGTTTTTATTATATTATATTAACAACCGAAGCTGGCAATGTTTGGTAATTGCTGAACATGGGAATTAGACATACGGCCTAATCTCCCCCCCCCCCCCCCATCTTTGCACAAAGAGAGGTTGGAAGAGGAGATGGACACCTGTTTCTTTTCTCCCTCACACTTCCAGTTTCTACCCCTCCTCCCCACTCCCCCAATCTCTCTCAATTTCCATCTCACTCCACTCTCTGCCCATCTTTTCTTCCCCTTCTTTCTATCCATTTCCTGCGCCTCTTCCTCTCCGATCATCTCCCCTTCGCTCTCTGACCTTGAGCTTTGTTTATTGTTACTGTAAACGAGACCTCAATCGGGAAATAAAGTCACTTAATATGAATGGATTAGTCGGTTTGGATCACTAATATCAGGGGCACAGGAGAGGCGTCTCCACCTGCTGGATCTGTGAGGGTAGCAGCATCAGTGACGGAATTTCTCATAGTTTTAATCTGTGAACGAGTAGGACTGCAAATTTTCGCATGATTCAGATTCAATAGTATAGTAGTACTCTAAACATAAGGCCATAAATACAACGTTCTTCTTTCCTCTTAAAATCGACTGCAATGAAGTAAACAAAGAGCACACTGTTGTGTATACAGTTTTGGTTTAAAATTACATATCAACATAAAGAATGTATGTGGAAAAACAATTTGTCTAATGGTTTGAAATGACCTAATATGGAAGTTAAAATTGACTGCGAGAAGTAAAAAGAAACCCTGGTTATTCACAGAACATCATATTCTTTCTCGCAGTGGGTTTTAACAGAAGATCTGTACATTGTTTTTTAATATCTACATAAATATTCGGATTGACATATTATGAGAGCCGCATCAAACCAGTCTCAGGACTGAAGACAACAACAACAACAACAACAACAACATAGCGTATATATTTTTATAAAAGTATCATACATCCACCTGTACATTTATTAGAGTATCCTGTAATGAAGTAAATCGGTCAAGAACTTTTCGAAATTTTTGTTAACTTGTTAATGACGTTAAACTGCGACTTCTCTCCATACAGAAGTACAGATAATATGTATATATGTCTGTCGTGTAAAATGCTGACGTAAATGGGCTTAAGAGCATTCAAAAAATTTTGTTAAAAACCTGTCTTTTGTATAGTATATACAGATATACCATATAAAATAAAAAAATATGTAGCCTATGTCCGTCCGAACGTTTATTAGAATACCGTGTAAAAATTTGAAGTAAATCGATCAAGAACTTTTCGAGATTTTTAGCAGCAGTATTAAACCACAACTGATCTTTATATCTTTATACAGCAGTATAGTACAGATTAGTGCTTTGATATTAACTTTTGATAATTTTCGAGTTGATTTTTCGTTAAATTCTTGATGTGTGTTTGTGTGTCGGTCGGGTGGGCTTGTGGAGTCTGTTAGCTTCGGCACAATCATTGGAGTGCTTCACACACTAAATTTTTCGTTGAATAAATGTTTGCTCATCAATATTGTTTAATTCACAATCCAAATTTTTGCTTAGCGTCCTGTTTTTCTTTGTTTCGAGTGTGCCCACCTGTGAGGTGGGCGCGGCAGAGTTTCACATAACCTTAACAATCCTGTCTCGGTTCTCTCTCTTTGAAATTGTTTTTGATAGTCTGCGAGATTTCACTAGGTAATTTATTTTGTGAATTTTCCTAAATTAGTTCTAGCTTTTCTGTGAGAGTTGGTCCACGTGGCAGTGAACAATGGTTTGCAGTCACTTGCGGAACTCCGTAGCCTCTTCTTGGTATTAAAGTTATTTATATTCTAAATGAACTGAATTTTAAAGGTCTTTCGGTGGTTTATTTTTTCTTCGTATTTCAATGAGTTTCCTTTTTATATCCGGCACACGTGCAGCAAGATGCTTTGTGAATCGTATAGCATTCAAATATTCAGGCGTTTGTACGGAAGTTCCTTTTTTTTTTTTTTACAAACACTCCCTGCAGTTATGAATGGCTGTTCACGTAAAATCGAAAGGGACCCTGATGTGCCGTTTGGTGACGGTATCCTTTTGGGTGACCACTCACTCTGGTGGGATGCAGGTTTTTTGCTCATGCAAATGCCAGCAGCGTGCTATTAATCCTATTTGCATGCGCGTCAGACACTCTCAGCACGGTCGGCGTAGTTATTTCTGTAATTTAAAACGCGAAATAACCCAACTAATCAACGGTCCTTTTCATTCCATTTGGTCCCTCGACCCACATATGACCGTTCGAAATCCATGTTGTTTGTAAGCTGAATAATTAAGTGAATTAGTGTAAATGTTACGTTAATAAAAGTGGAAATCAGATGGACTTCTTATTAAATTTCATAAATAGTAAACCTTCGCCTTCTCATTTTATTGATTGATTCTGCAACGAGCTGCTGCTGTTTTCATGTACAAGAGACAAAAGAAAAATTCGTTGTACAAATCGAATTTTCATGACGTATTTGTATGACAGGGAGCGCTTTGGCTACCAAAGGGCCAGTCAGTATCATGCACACGACTACGATTCGAGCTCTAATCTTGCGCGGCCTGTAACGCACTCACGTGAGAGCATTGTCAGCAGATTTTGAAAGGGGCATCATTGTTTGTCTACTTTTGGCCGGATGGTCGAATCTTCAATATCCAGATTTGTGGGGCATTTGGATGTGACAGTGGCCCATTGTTGGACTGTTTGGAAAGTGAGGGTAGGCATATTCGTCGCCAAGTTTTCGTCGATCATGTCTGATCTCCTAAAGGAATGGTCATCATATTGTGCACCATGCACATCGTAACCCCTTCACATAGGCGCCTCCTTTCAGAGAACATGTAATGAAATTGCTGCAACAATGCGTGTCATCGAGCACCACTGGTCGGACTAGGGAAGCAGCATACTATGCACGGGCTATCGCTAACACTACAAGAGGAACGGATGCATTTAGAGTGGTGCCTTGACCATTAAGGCATGGACTGCTAATGAACTGCATCGTACTGTCGGCACTACCAGTATGGGCATTTACGGCGAGTGCGATGGCGACCTAAGAGAGGTCCCTCTCTTCCAAAGTTGTTTAGAGACACAGCAGTGCTACAAGGGGCGTAACGACGTGGAGAACCATCGGTAGTGACTTGGGTACGGCTGCTAGTGACTGAGGGAAGTCCGCAGCTCGTGGTCGTGCGGTAGCGTTCTCGCCTCCCACGCCCGGGTTCCCGGGTTCGATTCCCGGCGGGGTCAGGGATTTTATCTGCCTCGTGATGACTGGGTGTTGTGTGATGTCCTTAGGATAGTTAGGTTTAAGTAGTTCTAAGTTCTAGGGGACTGATGACCATAGATGTTAAGTCCCATAGTGCTCAGAGCCATTTGAACCATTTGACTGAGGGAACTCGTTTGGTGCAACGGTAAATCACGGACATCCTGCGGCTCCATGTGTTATCTGTCATTCGACAGTATCGTGGTGCCACTTTCCAACAGGACAATGCTGGTACATACGTGGTACGTGTCTCTAACAACTGCCTTCGAGGTGGTTCAAATGTTTCAAATAGCTCTGAGCACTATGGGACTTAACATCTGAGGTCATCAGTCCCCTAGAACTTAGAAGTACTTAAACCTAACTAACCAAAGGACATCACACACATCCATGCCCGAGGCAGGATTCGTACCTGCGACCGTAGCGGTCGCGCTGCTCCGGACTGTAGCGCCTAGAACCGCTCGCCCACTCCGGCCTGCTCTTCGAGATGTTGACGTGATGTTGTGTGAGGAAGCAGCCCAAATGCCAACTGCATCCCAACGGCAGTATTGTAGATACCAAGGACCAGTTTCAACATTCGTGTGCCAGCTTCTCTCAGGACGGGATTTAATGGCTTTATAAAAATCTTTCCAGCCGAATACATCGAGAGCATATATCCATGAGAGAAGTCGTGCGACGTCAGACTGATAGTGGCCTCATACGGCCAAGTTCTCTTAATTTGCAGTAATCCCTGAAATAACATCACGTACTCTCGGAACCCGTGTTTTATTTTATTTCCTCGTCCTCTCCTGGTTACTTCACTTTTTTTATTGAGGCAGTGTATGGTATTCTATGTTACACGTACAAGTGTACCTGGCTTGCAGGAGCAGATACAGCTTTGCATGTCTCGTGAAGAATTTTTCATTCTCGCTCGTATTCTAGTTTCTGTAATGGCCAAGGATGTCACATTTAGTGTGGTCAGTAAGACAAGTTAAGGTCGAACGATGCAGAATCCGCGACGATATGAGAGGTGTGGAATACGTCGTCTTCTACGGATTCACGGGCCACTGCTCTGCAGTAACTTGGTGATATCCGCTGTGCCACGTTAAACTTGTGTAGACATGAGAGAGAGTTACCTTTTCATTAAGAAACAAAGAAATCAAAGGTATTAGCTGCCAGTGGGCACTGATACGTATAAATGGGGCAAGCTGAAAATATGTACTGGACCAGGATTCGATCCTCGGTCTCCTGCTTACTAGGCATATGCGCTGACAACTACGCCATCTGGACACAGAGGTCACCACAACCACACAGACTACACTAGCACGCCTCCTGTCAGACCCAGATTCTCAACTTGTACCACATACTCCTACTCATTACGAGGATCGCTCTGAAATTAATGTCTCCTATTTTCTTGTGGTGACTTTGGATGTCCGCGCCAGACGTCTTTGGTATAGTGCCAATGCTTGAACCTTCCTCTTTCATTTGTAGGTCGTCCCGTTTTTCTGCGGTAGCTGGCGCCAGCAGAGGAATGTTCTGAAATGGAGTCTGATATGGACGCGGGTATAAAACAGCGATGTGCGAATGAATTCCTCACTGCTTTAGAAATTGCACCGATTGAAATCCATCGACGCTTGCTAAAAGTGTATGGAAACGATACAATAGGTGGGAGCAACGTGAGGCGATGTTCAGCATTCTCAAAGTAGCGAAAAGGGTTTGGATGAACAGCCACTGCCCGGTCGACCCTGCACAGCTGTCATCCCTCGCAATGAAGAGCGTCTTGATCAATTCATCCGTCCCGATTGCCGGTAAATGACTAGAGGATTGTGTGCAAAGCTGAATGACGGCTGTAGCGCCTTGGAAACTCTGTTGGAACATCTTTGTTATTGCGAAGTCTGTGCGAGATGGGTCCCGCAAATGCTTACAGAAAAACAAAAAAACTCGTCGAATGGAAATTTTTTGGGACCTGCTAGACCAATATGAAGCTGAACGTGAGAATTTTCTGAATACTCGGAGCATTATCACTGGAGACGACACGTTGAGTCACTACAACGAACGTGAACCCAAAAGACAGTCCATCGAATGGTGACATGTGAATTTTCGGTCAAAGAAGAAATTCGAGACACAGCCGTCTGCAGGCAAAATGATGTGGACAGTCTTCTAGACTGCCAGGGTGTGGTTATTTTGGATGTCCTGGAGCCTGGAGAAACTGTCAATTCAGCACCCTACAAGACGACGTTGACTAAGCTGGAAGTCAGAATTTCCAGAGTAAGGGCAGAGAAGAAGATCCAACTTCCACCTGAAACATGATAACGCCAGGCCCCACACCACATTTGCGACCACGCGACTCATTACAAAATTCCGCTGGACTGTCTCACCATATCCGATGTACAATCTCGATTAACGCCCTCAGACTTCCATCTCTTGGGGCCAGTGAAAGGTAGACTATGTGGCGAACATTTTCAATACTCGGATGCTGTTGTCAAAGCTGCAAGGAAGTGGTTAGCTTCAGCTGGTTTCAATTTTTACAAGCGCGGCGTGCGGGCTCCGGTTTATCGTTGGCAAAAGTGCATAACGAATCGTAGTTACTATGTGGAAAAATGACAGTCTGTAGCTGAAACATTGCTGTATTTAGTCGTGCTGCTGCGATTTAAGTATCTCCTGTAGTTTCCACGAATAAAAATAGGAGGCATTACTTTCGGAACAACCCTCGTATTTCCTAAATCATTAGGAATCTGCTGCTTTGAAGTATGCGACAGGCCCATAAAATTTTGGAAAGTAATTTGTTTTTATAAATTTGGGATTTCTATTATCAAGTGGTGTTTAGTTACCACTAGATCCTCCTTTTACTGCGCTATGGTTAATGAGGCCCGAGTCAGTGCGGTTTTTGTGAAAGTGCGATGATCTCTCACACTGCGTAACAATTTCTAGCTGTTTGTGTCAATCTCAATACGTGTTTATTTGATTAATTGTGGGAAAGTTTAACCTTTATGTAGCACGTGTGTGGAATACGATGGAGCGTTTGGAAGCTTGCTTTTTAGAATTACCTGCGTATCACATGTCATCACTTTCTTACGTTAATAATTCCATTTGTCAATATATTCTTTAAACGAAAATAGACTTCGAAGGTTCCGTTTCACGCCTGAGATTTTCGTTGATCACGAAAGTTTTCGTCCTGATGTGCACTATATAAGAGATGCGATGAAGATTTGTAAATTTAGCTAAATATAATCGGATTCTAAATAAGGAGACTGAGAATAATACACTCATGCTTGCTATTTTTAGATCTTGTTAATCTCCACTGAAATCAATTTTTCTTGTTGTCTACGTCAGTAGCTTCGAATTTTTTTAAATGAACATTTCGTCTCAAAATTAAGATGCTACTTTCGCAAGAGATTCAGAAAGAGAATATTCAGACTAAGATAGGCAAAATCTTAGAAACCACGTGGTCAGAACGGAGCTAGTTCATTGCATGATCAGTCGTCATAATATGTATGCTGTTTCACTTCTCTTTCAGCATTTTGCTGCTGTGTGAACCATGCTGCTAACAGGATAGCGCGGAAACTTGTCCTCTGAGGCCACAGGGTTTCTACGATTTTTCAGCTGTACTTATATATGGAACAGTACAACAGAGAGTATCGGTTGGCTTCGTTGTAGTCAGAATTGCCATCCTTTGTGCGCTTTTGGTTAAAGAATAGTAAATTAATTCCTCTGAGAGTCAATTTTATCTTTTGTGCATGTTTAGGGACCTTACTGATAAATCATTTAGTGGATAAAATTTTTTCCCGTTGGCCTTGAACATTCAATTTTGGTCGGACTGTTGTTGTTGTGTCTTCAGTCCAGCGACCGGTTTGATGCAGCTCTCCATGCTACTCTATCCTGAGCAAAGTTCTTCATCTCCCAGTACTTACTGCAACCTACATCCTTCTGAATCTGTTTAGTGTATTCATTTGTTGGTCTCCTTGTACTATTTTACCCTCCATGCTGCCCTCTAATACTAAATTGGTGATCCCTTAATGCCTCAGAATATATCCTACCAACCGATCCCTTCTTCTAGTCAAGTTGTGCCATAAATTTCTCTTCTTTACAATTCTTTTCAGTACCTCATTAGTTATGTGATCTACCCAGCTAATCTTCAGCATTTTTCTATAGCACCACATTTCGAAAGCTTCTATTCTCTTCTTGTCTACACTACTTATCGTCCATGTTTCACTTCCATACAAATACTTTCAGAAACGTCTTCCTGACACTTAAATCTTTACTCTATGTTAACAAATTTCTCTTCTTCAGAAACTCTTTCCTTGCCATTGCCAGAATACATTTTATATCCTCTCTACTTCGTCCGTCATCAGCTATTTTGTTCAGATACAATACTAATAACTAGTCAGATTTGGTGCTCTGTTCGACCCACAGTAAACGTCACACTTTCGACCAACACGATAGGGAGAACACGCACGAGAATTGAATATTTTTTTTACGACAAATTGACAGCTATCTCTATCTCTCTCTCTGCTTGCACTAACCACGTAGACATGCGAAATGTTGTGCAAGTAGGCACGAGTATAATCGTAAATCCCGTTTGACAAAGATTGAAAGATATCTGCCGTAGGGAAACATCATCATGGTGTACGTGGTCTGCAACCAGTGTACGATGTACGAGACTCCTTAGTCACCATGGTGCCTTTAACAAACTCCACTGGACCTACGGATGCCGAAATGAATGTTCTCCAGAGCATAATGGGGCCGCCGCCAGCTTGTCTCCTTCGCTCATTACAGGTGTCAATGAGCTGTTGCCCTAGAAGACTACGGATTCGCGCTCTCCCATCGGCTTGATTAAGAAGGTATCGGGATTCATCAGACCATGCAACGCTTTGCCAGTGTGCCATCGTCCAGTGCCGACGGTTACGTCCCCACTTCATTCCTTCTTGCCGATTTCGTGGTGTTAACATTGACACATGCATGGGTCATCGGCTGTAGAGGCCCATCCCAACTAGTACGAGATGCATTCAAGTTCTAAAGCCTCCGATTTTTTTCTCCGGACTGGAAAGAGATAGAAACATGCGCATTGTTTTAAAATGAGGCCACGTTCATTGTCAATACGTCCCAGCAATACGGCAGCACCGTCCGGCAGATGGAATTTTACCGCCAGCGGCGAGAATGAGAACTGTTTTAAATACTTAAAATGGCGACGTTTTCCTTACTTGATCAGCGTGCAATCATTCGTTTTCCGAATTTGCGTGGTGTGAAACCAATTGAAATTCATCGACAGTTGAAGGAGACATGTGGTGATGGAGTTATGGATGTGTCGAAAGTGCGTTCGTGGGTGCGACAGTTTAATGAAGGCAGAACATCGTGTGACAACAAACCGAAACAACCTCGGGCTCGCACAAGCCGGTCTGACGACATGATCGAGAAAGTGGAGAGAATTGTTTTGGGGGATCGCCGAATGACTGTTGAACAGATCGCCTCCAGAGTTGGCATTTCTGTGGGTTCTGTGCACATAATCCTGCATGAAGACCTGAAAATGCGAAAAGTGTCATCCAGGTGGGTGCCACGAATGCTGATGGACGACCACATGGCTGCCTGTGTGGCATGTTGCCAGGCAATGTTGACGCGCAACGACAGCACGAATGGGATTTTCTTTTCGTCGGTTGTGATAATGGATGAGACGTGGATGCCATTTTTCAATCCAGAAACAAAGCGCCAGTCAGCTCAATGGAAGCAAACAGATTCACTGCCACCTAAAAAATTTCGGTATCCGCCAGTGCTGAAAAAATGATGGTGTCCATGTTCTGGGACAGCGAGGGCGTAATCCTTACCCATTGCGTTCCAAAGGGCACTACGGTAACAGGTGCATCCTACGAAAATGTTTTGAAGAACAAATTCGTTCCTGCACTGCAACAAAAACGTCCGGAAGGGCTGCGCGTGTGCTCTTTCACCAAGACAACGCACCCGCACATAGAGTTAACGTTTCGCAACAGTTTCTTCGTGATAACTTTGAAGTGATTCCTCATGCTCCCTACTCACCTGACCTGGCTCCTAGTGACTTTTGGCTTTTTCCAACAACGAAAGACACTCTCCGTGGCCGCACATTCACCAGCCGTGCTGCTATTGCCTCAGCGATTTTCCAGTGGTCAAAACAGACTCCTAAAGAAGCCTTCGCCGCTGCCATGGAATCATGGCGTCAGCGTTGTGAAAAATGTGTACGTCTGCAGGGCGATTACGTCGAGAAGCAACGCCAGTTTCATCGATTTCGGGTGAATAGTTAATTAGAAAAAAAATCTGAGGCCTTAGAACTTTAATGCACCTCGTATTATATGCACTGTGTGCTCAGACACACTTATACCCTGTCCATCGTTAACGTCTGATGTTAATTCCACCACAGTTCGCTGCCTGTCCTGTTATACTAGTTTGCCCAGCCTACGACGTCCGAAATCTGTCATGAGGGATGGCCGCCCAATCCCACGACGTCTGGACGTTGTTTCACCTTGGTTTTGCCACATTTTGAAGACATTCACCGCAGCACTCCTCGAACACCCGGCAAGTCGTCCAGTTTCCGAAATGCTCGTGCCGAGCGCCCGGGCCATCACAATCTGCCTTCGATGAAACTCAGAGATCGCGCGCCTCCCTCATTCTACAGGCGGACAGCACGATCACTGATACTACACGCACAGCGCGCGTGTCTGACTAGCAGTCATTCCTCGCCTGGTGATGCTGCTTTCGCCTGTACGGGTTTATAGCTAGTACGTCGGTGGTCGTACGTTCTGGCTGATCAGTGAAATCAGTCTCTCACATCTCTCGCTGCAGATATCTCTCAGTATTTGTCAAACTGGATCTACGATAATTTACAAAACGACCAATATTTGACTGGATGTTTCTGCCTAGGAGCTATTTCTTCCTTTAACATGACTTATTATATCAAAGTCATGGTTCTGATCACTTGAGATTGCTTCAAATGCACTGTTCGTTTTCATACAAATAATTTACACATATTTTATCTCTCAGATACGTAAGGTTTCTAGATTATTTTTGGTATCGGATGAAAATGTCAGATCTTTTTTAATTCGATGTCTCGTACTTCATATTTGTACACTGCATATTTCTGAAACTGAAGTCTTTAATAGTCGATATGTTGCGCCACAAAGGTTCTTAGTACAAGCGGTGTCATCTTTGGTTGTCAATAGCATTGCCGTCGCCAGTGTGGTATTCAGTGAGAAGTAAGTGAGAGAGTCAGGTGTTGGTCACACTGTTGACAGGTCTGGAAATAACAGAGGACGCAGAGGGGCAAACGCAGACGATGTTGCTTTTAGTAAATATGACATTGTAAAGACTGACCTGAAAAGTGTGAAGATATTTAGGTAATGTTGTCACTGTATTGTTTGCTTGTGCATAATGTATTATGAGTTCGAGAAAGACAATTTTTAGCAGGGACTTTTCCTTGTTAATTTTGATAATTTAGTTGGATTGTTCAGATACGATCAAACAACATAATCTGCTCACATAGCTTGGACTCCGAGTTACAGATTCCTCACGCCTTTAACATTTCCTTAACTAACTTCATGAGAGAGTCACAATTTTTATAGTAAGTGATTCTTGTAAAGATGGTTGCAATTCTTAAGAAATGAGGCCCATAATACAGTTTTGAATGCTTGTCTCTTTCAGTTATTAAGTTGCTTTCACCCTCTCCTAACAAAAGTTCAAGTTTTGTAGTTGCTTGTCGCCGTATTCCACTTAGTGAGACAGTCGCTCAAAACAAAGCAAGATGTGCGTATCATAGTTTCTTTTTCCTTCCATTTCACTTGGCAAGGTTTCGTTCTTTAGCTGTCTTGGTGCGGCGATGTATTTTGATGTTCATCACTTTCGAGCAATTCAGAGTTTCCGTTGCCGCTAGGTAAGTCGTGAAAAGAAGCCAGTCTAACATCAGTCAGCACACAGTAAAAAAGTTCACTGTCAAGCTTTGCAAAATTATCGTCAGCTTCAGTTTCAGCAACGTTCAGTTCAGGTCTTATTTACTGTGTCAGACTAAGTTATTCTTACAGTGCTGTGTTACACACGCGTGTATGTGTCATTTAGTGCTCGGGATTTTACGTAGTCCTCGTATGTAAAATTACAGTGCATTTTCATAAAACCGTTGTGCCTTCAAAATTCTATTTGCAATTTTATGTACAAATTTTACTCTGTTAGATGTGCATGTTGCAACCGCAAGACACGTATCGTGACGTCATATATTTTAGCACTGTTCGTTGCATTGTACAATATAGAATTTCAGAGGATAGCTTATTTAGTACTCATTTTTTTGTTTCCTAATTATTTTTGGAAAAAGTTAATTGCAATACAGTTACACAGCTTCACATGAATTTGGCAACTTAGTTCACCGAATAGCATTTACATAAGGACAACACTTGTATTATTCAGATTCACATAACAAAGATAAACACGAGACTTAAAGAATAGGAAACCAGTTTACATACAAAACAACAAACAATAATAATAATGATAATAGAACAGTTACACTTATCACGGAATTAGCTTTCGCTTCTGGGATCCTTCTTAGAAATTCTGTGTAATGTTAACTGATTGACAGAAAAACCCTTTACTCGCTGTGAGACAACAGGTTTTATGACTGATGCCTTACGTTAGGTAATTTCACTGAGAGAGTAATATACTATTTGATTAGAGATGCATTTAAGGAACAGTCAATTGAAGTAATTTAACCAACTCAGTCTAAGTGTGAGGTCAAAAACCACTATCCAGGTAGGTAGTTTCCCACAAAAGATTTAACAAATTACTCAGTTACAACATTGGTATGAAAAACGTGGATTGCCCAGACAAAATTAAATTCCAAATTAATTCTCTCCAGATCAAATGATATCGTTTGATATGAATAACCCCAACATTTCATTCAATATGTAACGGCATATTTTGTTTTTTAAGTAGATAACATTTCCATACTCATGTCAACCCGGTCCAGCTACAGTGTTAAAAATGTGATTGCATTCGTGCAGAAACAACACTGTACCAGCTAATCTCATGTTCATTACAATGCTACAATGAACAATACGACCAGCTCGAACAGCGTAACGCGCCGCGTATCCATCAGATAATAATATAAACAAACAGTTAAAATATGATAACATACAACCCGAAGTTCATAAGATTCACATATAGGTGGCGCACACAAGTTCCCTCCCTTACGTTTTCTGGACTATTTTGGCTCCGGACGGGTATCCTGCAGCAAAGCTAAATTATGAAAATTTGCCAAATCCTGAAATTGCGGACCTAGTACTAGATTGGATAAACGCTTGAGTAAAGATGAAGAATTGTAATGAACAGAATAACAAATAGGTGTTCAGTCGGAACTGACGATACGAAAAACATCTGTTGAATTGAAGGTCATGTGGCCATTATGACATACACTTCTTTTGAAGCTCTAACAACGATGGCGCGATCTATTGGTCAAAACGTAAGCGCTTCAGCTGAAAAGTGATAATTTGTGGCAGAGAGGCTTCTGGTAAAGCTACGATATATGTGATATGTGTCATTAGCTTTGCTTAGCTGTCAGTGTTAAATATCTGGAACTATGCGTATGGAGTGATCTGAAGTGCAGCGACTATAAGACTAATCGCAGGTAAAAACAACAATACCAGAAATTGAGTCCGGCTTGATGCAAAACACTTTGTTAATTGTTTACTTATTTATTTCCCAAACTAGTTTCGGCAACAAAAATCACCATCATCAGTGTTTTTTTTAAATCTAAAACACGCAGAAAATAGCGTAGTTAGACAAACACAGTAACACATTATTACATTTTTATTGTTCGTTTTCTATCGATACTTGCATACTACCTTATTTATTGCACGTTATGGCATGCTACAATGAACAATGTTTTTAAGGTTTTGCGACGCATTTTCTGTGGTTTTTTCTGTTTCCGTTTTCTTCCCAGCTTACATCATGTCACCCGCAACTGTGTGAGAGGCTATTAGAAAACAAGTACTAAAAGGTGAACTCAGTATGTCAGCTATATACACTTCGGGTTGCGGTAGTGTTGTAGAATCCAGTTTTGGAGTGTATTGGGTTGTTACTTAGTTATTCGTGTACTCACGTTCGTTGGACGGCATGTAGCTGATTCTATACACAGAAAACCAAAACCTTCGCACTTTGTTTACGATCAAGAACATTACACCATCTTGCTATTCGCGGGTGTCGCGAGAGGTGTATCTCATGTTGCGAGAAGGCTATGAAAACTGTAGCGGGAATTACGACGACTTCTGTTCCTTATTTATGTCTCTCTGTGTGATGGGGAAGTAGTTCTTTTGCGTGTGTGTGTGTGTGTGTGTGTGTGTGTGTGTGTGTGTGTGTGTGTGCGCGCGCGCGCGCTTACTGTTGTGTGTCCTTGATCAGCTCTCTCAGAGCGGTAAACAGTGTGTTGTTGCAAAGTGTTGTGTTTTCGTTTATTACATTTTTTTACAGGTAAAGCAGATGTCAAACAGATCGATGAGAGAATCCTCATGGAATGTAGTCCATTCATGGAGGGTGTAGGTTGCAAAATCCTTCGTTCGACCTATAATCGAACCGCGCTCATCAGTCTAGATACCACAAAGGTAGCACTGATGGAAGAAACAGAGAATATCCTAAGAAGAGCAGTGCGTTTCCTCACAGATTTGTTTCGTATGGGCGAAACGGTCATGAAGATTCTCCAACTCCAGTGCAAGAGAGAAGTTGTGCATTGCGGTATGGAGTTGAAATTCCGAGACTGGACACTAGAAGAGTCAACCGTTGTATTGCTTCCACCCATGCATGTTTGGCGGAAAGAACATGAAGCTAAAATTAGAGATTCGAGTTCGCACGAAGGGTTACCAGTAAACGTTCTTCATGCCGACCATTCGTGACTAACAGGAAAGAGGGAGAGTTACAGGGATACATAAAGTACCCCTCGCCACAAACCATAAGGAGGATTGCGGAGTATACATTATATGTAGATTTTTATGTTGGCGACATTGACGTCAGCCATCTTTCATTTCTTACAAGGGAACCTCCCCATCGCACCTCCCTCAGATTTAGTTATAAGTTGCCACAGTGGATAGGCCTTGAAAAACTGAACACAGATCAATCGAGAAAACAGGAAGAAGTTGTGTGGAACTATGAAAAAAATAAGCAAAATATTCAAACTGAGTAGTCCATGGGCAAGATAGGCAACATCAGGGATAATGTGAGCTCAGGAGCGCCGTGGCCCCGTGGTTAGCGTGAGCAGCTGTGGAGCGAGAGGTCCTTGGTTCAAGTCTTCCCTCAAGTGAAAAGTTTATTTTCTTTATTTTCGCAAAGTTATGCTCTGTCCGTTCGTTCATTGACGTCTCTGTTCACTGTAATAAGTTTAAAGTCTGTGTTTTGTGACGCACCGCAAAAGCGTGCTATTAGTAGACGAAAGGACATGCCTCTCCAATGGGAACCGAAAACATTTGATCGCAAGGTCATAGGTCAACCGATTCCTCCACAGGAAAACACGTCTGATATATTCTATACGACACTGGTGACGGCATGTGCGTCACATGACAGGAATATGTTGTCGACCCATCTAACTTATACACTTGGCGAATGGTTAAAAGATTCTTCTACATTACCCGATTTAGGTTTTCTTGTGGTTGTGATAATCACTCCCAAAAAGTGATGAAAACATAAGAGTTTGTCACCTAAACTGCAACAAATGTATGCAACAGTTTCACAGTCGCACAGTTTTCCCTGTGCTCTGTCAAAACATATGTTTTTAACGTTTTCAAATTTTTCCGTGTGTAGACCGTCAAATCCTGCATATGACCAAGCAAATCTGAACATGTCCTGGAATTTTGGAGAGCGAAGTTGATGTGTGGGTGCCTGAACTTTGATAATTGACACACGATCACGTAAACAATACTGCTCTGTGTACCTGTGCAGCTTCGCAAAATCATAGAATGTTATCACAAAGTATTTCACTTGCCGAAAACTAACGGTTCCACAAGAGGTGTGCAACCTGGAGGAATGGTAATCACGTCTACTCCCACACTAAAATTGTACAATGCCTGATCCTTCTGTCCTGTATAGGAATAAGGCAAAATCTTTGTCCGCGTAAGGAGCAATCACACGTTCATTAAAGTCTTTCACTAATCTTTTCTCCATTTTTCCTGACACTGCAATTCACAATGACATTCGGCGGACAGATAATTGTCTGAAAATAAAAAAAGATAACTTTTTACTCGAGGGAAGACTTGAACGAAGGACCTCTCGTTCCGCAGCTGCTCACGCTAACCACGGGACCACGGCGCTCCCAAGCTCAAATTATCACTGATATTGCGTATCTTGCACATGGACTACTCAGTTTGTATATTTTGCTTATTTGTTTCATAGTTCCGCACAACTTCTTCCTGTTTTCTCGATTGATCTATGTTCAGTTTTTCAGGGCCTATCCACTGTGGCAACTTATAACTAAATCTGAAGGGGGTGCGATGGGGAGGTTCCCTTGTTAGAAGTAATCATTTCCATCATCTGTTTACGTCTGCAGATGAGAAAGAACCGAACACATTACGGATGGTTTTTCATTCACTCTTAGTCTGTACAACGAAGAAATAACCTTAAAATCTGAAGAGAAGATATGAATTTCCACACCTAGAAAAGAAGGTGCGTTGAAAGATTAAAAGATCAGCATATCCAACAAAGTCGTGATTCTTTCGATCTACGTAAAACGCTCACGAGGGGTTGAAATACTTGGTACGAGGGCGTGCTGAAAAGTAATGCCTTCGAACTTTTTATCCTGTTCTCAAGATCTGTTGAGGTCGGTTGGTCGAGTGTGCCGCTTCTCTGACCTAAGTTTCAATCCTCTGCCGCCAGGGGGGCTCCGAAGTGTAGCGTGTAACAAGGCGGTATCTAACTTAACTCTGTCGGTGCCTGACACAGACGGGGATCTATGGGAGGGGGAGGGGGAAGGGAAGGGGGAGGAAAGGGGGGAGGGACCGGGGTATATGCCCCGGGCGGCAATTTCACGGGGGCGCCAAATTCATGTTCTTGAAGAGAAAACCTTTTTTCACAGAGTACCTAGCAATCAGCGGACTATATGGTCTATCGATTAATCATATGTTTTTGAAACGCATCCCTGTTGGTTTTAGAACATTTTTGAACTACTAAGTTGGTTTCTGACAAAATCATAGGTTGATTTTTGAATGTGTGCATAGTACAGGCTTACGTGATGTGTCTGACAGAGGAATTCTCGTCGCATCTAGAAGTAAAAAACTTTTCCGCAAACGAAAGGGGACGCAACTATACGAGCTGAGCCGAATAAACGCGAACGGGTTGATTGGATGTGCGAATGATCAACGTAGTTATAATTACTAGCGACATCCATAGATTCACACTACTACCAGACTGGAAATAAACGACTACCAGGAATAACGGGTGAGCAAAGTTACATACTAATCTTCACAGCGTATCCAAATTTTTGCCAGACTGCTACACCATCAAGAGCCAGTTGTACTGTCCTCGGTTAGCAGCCGCGCAAGTTCTATTCTCGGAACAGTGCTGAGAACTCCTTGTAGGAACACGTAATAATGCCTAACCGGAGACTAAATTGGCGATTCTGGCAGGATTAGTGAAGTTAACCGAAGAAAAAGTTGTGACAATGGCAGAAATAGTTATAGAATTAGTGTTGACAAGATTGTTTGTTAAAACAAGGAAGGAGAACAAACAGTGACATCACACAAATTATATGGAAGAATATGACAATTCCATTTTTATATAAAAATGTCGTACTACTGCTTATCGATCTCATGCTTCAGAAACTGGAGCGTGTGAATGAAATGTGAAATTGTTCCCTAGCGTAAGACTTTTAACTTGTAGATCCAATAGGCATGTGATATTGGTACTTCGTGAATTATATTCTGTCGTATTTGCTACGTAAATGAGGTAGATAAACATGACCATTTGTGCCGTAACAGCCTCGCTTATTTGGCGTCTTACAATTGCTGCAATAACTGAACGGCCTTTTTTCGTTTTATCTTGAAGACAGTGACAAAACAGATGTAATCAAATCGAGAAACCACACCAGTCTTCGGTACTGTTCGTATTAACAGCATTTTCAGTATTAGACAACGATATTTTGATTTTTCATGTAGCAAAACGTTTGACGAATTTAATGAGGTAATAGATTCTTTCGCAGAAAGGAAAGCAGGCTGCGTAAAGCTGCAGCAAAGTTAGAGAGAAATTAAAGCTGTGACCTAAGAATTTAAGAAATGTGTACTGTCTTGCTTGTGTTTTGCCTTACTGGTTTCATGTTTCCTACATTTAATTTGATGTCACACAAAAGAGAAAGTTGTTAGCTAACAGTCAATGAAGAGTGAAAATTTTCTTAAGAGTTCGTATGTACTTATTCTCTTGGTTTCTAATAATCCCAACTAGTATTAATTGTGAGTTTTTTTTTAAGGTTGGTAGGATGTCAAACCGGCAGAATGTGAGCAGGAGAGGCACCACGCGACATTTTAATTTCCACTGTCCTGAACAGAGCTTTGATGGCTTCCAATATGAGCGAAATACAGTGAAGTGCGATAGAAGAATGCTGTGTGAAGAGGTGCGGCACTGCACTTTGGCACACTTAAGACCAAATAAATGTCTTACATTCCCTTGAACATGTATGTTTTATATGTCATTTTTATATGTCAAAGTCTTCATAATATGTGCGCTACAAAATTAATATATTTGAGAGAGCAATTGTTTTATTAAATTTTTGACGTCCTATCTCAAACGCTCGAGAGATAGGGGTGGGGGGGGGGGGGCGGGGAGGGTGTCGCCACTATCAAGTTTTTTCCCCGGTTCGGAAATATCTTAGAACTAGCGCTGGCCTACTGCTAAACAGCGCGCTGTAATTTTAAAAGAAACCAAAGGCAGGAAACAGTCACAGATTGCTGTTCAGCCTATTCGTCGGATCGTGTAGAGATCAAGTGCGGTTCGCACACGTTTCCCTGGGGCACTCCTGAAGGTACGTTGTCTCTGCTGAACAACTGCTGTCGAGAGCAACGTACTGATATTTGTACGCTCACATATCTGGGAGCCTTTCCCGGATACACGCACCTCCGTTAATAATTTTCAGTAGGAGGCCCTGTCAAGCGCTCTCCGGAAATGGAATCTGCCTGTTGCCTTACATATATAGTTCACAGGATATCGTGCAAAAAATGAAAAATGCGAGAACTGAGTTTCAATAGAGCGACTCTTTCTAAATCCGTGGACAGAAACATTTTTAAATGAAATTAAATTAGCTGTAGAATGTAATGACAACAATGAAAATTGGTGCCGGACCGGGACTCGAAACCGGATATCCCGCTTGTCGCGAGCGGTCGCTTTACTATTTGGCGAGCCGTACACGACTCGCCCAGGCCCCAACTTCCATACGTTGGCAACCACCTATCTACAACCTGTACTCTTACATCCGTTAAGTATATTCCCGTACTGGTAAAACATTTTACTTGAAAGCCGCTTGCCCGGTGTTGGCGGATAAATACGATACTGCAATGCCTATGTTGAGGAGTTTGTGGCACAACTAGACTAGAAGAAGGTATCGGTTGGTAGGACATGTTCTGAGGCATCAAGGGATCACCAGTTTAGTTTTGGGGGGCAGCGTGTAGGGTAAAAATCGTAGAGGGAGACCAAGAGAGGAACACACTAAACAGATTCAGAAGGATGTAGGTTGCTGTAGGTACTGGGAGATGAAGAAGCTTGCACAGGATAGAGTAGCATGGAGAGCTGCATCAAACCAGTCTCAGGACTGAAGACAACAACAACAACAACAACAACAACATGCCTGTGTTATTCTGAATTACGGCGGGATGGTATTTTAAATTACAATTTGCTCAAGAATTCTGCAGCATGCGGATTTTCAACTCCATTAGTTGCTTTCTAACGCCACTGATGTCCATTCTCAAAAATTTGTCACAGAAAACACGGCTTTCGACTAGCATCGTGTAACATTAGATTTTCGAAAGCAATCATACTTGATAGATACAGTTCTGAAATGGAGGCCGAAACAAAAAATTACGGAAGAGTACGAGTTTGTAATGTTTAAGTGGAGGAGTGCAACAATTTACGGCATGTGAAATTACGGTCACCAGTCCAAAACTATTTTTAACTATATGATTACTGTGTAAAAGCAAACTTTGAATAAATGACTTTTTTTACTTTCTACTAAACACAAAATTTCAAATGATAGTACTACTTTAGACCCTGATTAAGTATTTGTCTTTATTTTAACTATGTAAAACTTAATGAATCATCACCTCGTAATAATTAATGATGGAATAACTCCAGTTATTCAAGAGCAGTTGTCAAATAATTGAAATGGACAGAACAACAATATGATTCTAAAGTTCAATAAAATAGTGAGAAAAGAACACGTCCCTTGTCGCACGCACAAGGCAGTTCAGTGTTTACCAAACATTTCACACAATACATTGAGAATGAAAGCCGTAGGCCTATTTAAAGAGTGACCCGTGCTCTACAATACTAAATCAGTACTTTCCTGAAGGAAATGATGTTAAGTCGTTTTCGCCGACCGTATCATGCACACAGAGTACTTACACAGCGCACACATGACACCCCTCAATATTTGCAATATGCTGTACAGTTTGTGTTGCCTATTCATTTTCCAGGACATGGAATCATTCACAATGAGTCTTCCCTCCGTCGTATCTACGTCGTTTCTATGAGTAACATTACTACTTATCGATTACTATACAGCCGGCCGCAGGGGCCGAGCGGTTCGCCGGCACGGTATCGGGCGTACGTTGTCAGCAGGAATATGTACAGAAGAGGTAAAATGTAAGTGACTATGGCGGGGAATCGTCAAAAACTGTGAGAGACTTCCTCTACAAGACTGACAGATGTTGACAGGTACTGGCTTAGGAAATAGGGTAATTTGTCCTCGATAATGGGTATGATAATGATTTTTCTGTAGCTGAAGTGCCGGGTGGGAGTCTTTCAATTGGATGCCAATTCGGCGACTTGTGTGTCGCTGATCTACCCATGTTATGCAAACGGAGAAAGGGAACCTACAGTTTAATGTAGTGTCCGAAGCACTTGTCGCTCCCAGCACATCCTTCTATCGCCGTGAAGTAGAATTAAAAGACACTAATAATTTCCACACTCTGATCGGAATTCCGTCCGGCGACATCGCGATTTCTTTATCGCGAGACAACCATGCCCGATTTTGACAACGGCCAGGTGTGACCAACTCCGACTGTGGGACGATACTGATTTCGACGGCGACGCATCAGTATGAAGTGCTGCGGTCACTGATCGACGGTTCTCATTTCTGCCTGGTGGCTAAACCTACTCTTCATTGGGGTGACTTTCCCGGACTAGTTATCGAGGCAGCATGAGGAGCTGGTGGCAGGCGTGTCAGGAGTCACTATCATTACAGGTGATCTGAAATCTGGTTTTTGTAAAGTAATCTCCCAGTAACGCTTGTGGGTATTTAATTAACACCTCAGTATCGATTCTGGAATAGCGGGTTTGGCCGCTGGATTTCAGCGTTCACAACCGGTTTTCGGTTCCACGTAAAACGATCTATCGTATTGGAGTCAAGACCGGCTTGCTATGTCGCTAGTTTCTAAAATATTGGTTAATGTCGACGACGTTAGTGGAGCGAAAGAGAGCAAGAAATTTTTATTTTACACTGGAGTTAAACATTCCCTATGCTGAAATAAAGGGAATCACATTTGCTGTTCGTTAGATGGGGAGAGATACATAAATGCGGGTAGAATTGCTGAATTAGCAAAATCAAATTACTTGACAACGACACTAACCCTTCCTAAGGGGCTTATTTGTAAACTACTATACCTGGTCTCTCTTATTGTTGCTGGTGAGAGAAACAATCGCCAATTCTGTGTACAAGGATAAATATGTAACTATTCATTTGGACGTTTTGTAGATATCCGAGTTCTCCAGAATGTAGGAACGCAATAATATCTCACCACACATCACTTCACTCTTTCTTTAGACAACGTGGGTTATCTAGATGGATGTAACGAACCAGTTTAGCACTCATTAAAAGACGTATTAAGACTTTTATACATTTCTACGCAAAAGACTAGTGATGTTCGAAAGGAAATCTAAGTCCCATTTACTACAAATATTACGAGGCTATCGTTAACTTCAACTTGATGACGAAATCGGAAAAGCTAATTTACAGGCATCTCACGGGTAATGTAACTGAAGCTCCGTAATTCGATATACAATGAGGGACAAAAGCCAAAGGGTTCTTCATAACATCGTGTCGAACCTCCTTTTGTCCTGCATTGTACAGCAGCTCGACGTGGCTTGGACTCAAGAAGCCGTTGGAAGTCCCCAGCAGAAATTGTGACCGTTGCTGCCTCTATACCTGTCCATAACTGCGGAAGTGTTGCCGGAGCAGCATTTTGTGCCTGAACTTACCTTTCGATTATGTCCCATTTCCGCCGGCCGTTGTGGCCGAGCGGTTCTAGGCGCTTCAGTCTTGAACCGCGAGACCGCTACGGTCGCAGGTTCGAATCCTGCCTCGGGCATGGATGTGTGTGATGTCTGTCCTTAGGTTAATTAGGCTTAAGTAGTTCTAAGTTCTAGGGGACTGATGACCTCAGATGTTAAGTCCCATAGTGTTCAGAGCCATTTTGTCCCATTTCGGGCAATCTAGGTGGACAAATAATTCGCTCGAATTCTCCAGGGTATTCGTCAAGCCAGCCGCAAACAATTGTGGTCTGGTGACATGGCCCATGTCATTCATAACAATTCCATCATTGTTTCGGAACATGAAGTCCATGAATGGCTGCAAATGGTGTTCAGATAGCCGAAATAACCATTTCCAGTCGATTACCGGTTCAGTTGGACCAGAGGACCCAGCCCATTCCATGTAAACACAGCTCATACCATTATGGAACCACCACCAGCTTGCAGAGTACCTTGTTGACAACTTGGGTCCATGGCTTCGTGGGGTCTGCGCCATAATTACCCTACTATCAGCTCTTACCAAGCAAAATCGGGACTCAACTGACCAGGCAACGGTTTTCCAGGCGTACCAAGCGGTATGGCCACGAACCCAGGAGAGGCGCTGCCGGCGATGTGTCACCAAAGGCACTCGCGTCGGTCATTTGCTGCACAACCCATTAACGCCATGTTTCGTTGCACTGTCGTAACGGATACTTTTGTCATATAGCCCAAATTTATTTCTGCGCTAATTTCACGCAGTGTTGCTCGTCTCTTAGCACTAACAACTCTCCGCAAATGCTGCTGTCGCTAAGTGAAGGCCATCGATCACTGTGTTGTCGGTGGTGAGAGGCTACAGTGAGGACCATAATACCTGAAATTTGGTATTCTTGGTACACTGTTGATTTCGGAATATTGAATTCCCTAATTGTTTCCGAAATGGAATATCCCATGCGTCTATCTGCAACTTATGATCCCGCGTTCAAAGTCTGTTAATTCCCGTCGTGTGGCCATAGTTAGGGTGGAAAATTATTAGCCTGAGTGGAAATGAGAGCTCCGCCAATGCACTGCCCTTTTATACCTTGTGTAAGCGATGCCACCGCTAGCTAGATATGTGCATATCGGTATCCTATGACGTTACTCACGTCAGTGTATGGTCAGGCTAGCAAAATCGATTCGCCGTAGCTTGTTAACACGACAACGAAAATCATTTTCCGTAATTCGAGTGTAAGTAGGCTGTTTAGGTTTTTGTATTGGTAACGACACGTAGCGCTCTGTATGAAAATCACTGGCTGTGCTGTGTGCAGTCTGTGGCTCGCAGTTGGAGGTGAGCCACAAGCAGTGGTGGATATGGGGAGAGATGGCAGAATTTTGAGAGCGGACGATCTGGACGTGTGTCTGTCAGAAAAAGGAAATTTGTAAGACTGGATGTCATCAACTGATATGACTTTTGAACACTATTAAGGTAAATACATTGTTTGCTCTCTATCAAAATCTTTTATTTGCTAACTATATGCCTATCAGTAGTTAGTGCTTTCAGTAGTTAGAATCTTTTATTTAACTGGCAGTAGTTCGAGTAACGAAAATTTTTGTGAGGTAAGTGATTCATGAAGGGTATAGGTTATTGTTAGTCTGGACCATTCTTTCGTAGGGATTGTTGAAAGTCAGATTGCGTTGCGCTAAAAATATTGTGTGTCAGTTTAGTGTTGATCAGAATAAGTAAAGAGAGAAATGTCTGAGTAAATTCAGTTCTGCTCAGCTGTTTGAAAATCAAATAACGTAAGAGGTTTATCAGCAAGGTAATTCATTAATTTTTCTAAGGGGACGTTTCACGAGTTTCAAACAATGGTTCAAATGGCTCTGCGCGCTATGGGACTTAACATCAGAGGTCATTAGTCCCCTAGAACTTAGAACTACTTAAACCTAACTAACCTAAGGACATCACACACGTCCGTGCCCGAGGCAGGATTCGAACCTGCGACCGTAGCAGTCGCGCGGTTCCGAACTGAAGCGCCTAGAACTGCTCGGCCACCGCGGCCGGCAATTCGAGTTTCGTCTCCTGTAATTTGTAGCACGGTGAGTAACTATTCACTGACAGCTGAGAGGCAAAAGACAGTCTAAGGGTCACGGAGGAGAGAGAGAGAGAGAGAGAGAGAGAGAGAGAGAGAGAGAGAGAGTTGGGGGGGGGGGGGAGAATTGAGCTTGATGCCGATGGAAAACTGAAACATGGATCATTATTTCCTTCGCTGTAGACTTATTGTTTAGATTTTTGTGAGGTTTTAGAAGTGGAAACAACAGTATTGAAAATGGGCCAAATTGCGTATCAGAGCCTGAACGAGTAGCGCTCGGCTAAAAAGAAACAGAGAAATGAACTTCGCTTTCGTCTCACGTTTGAATTCCCTGCAGGATTCGGCGAGGCACATTCGCGCTCGTAAATTCGGGCTCGGGGACGGAGAGGCCGGAGCTTCCACACAGCCTCCATTGTGGCGTTATTCTGTGGCCCGCCTTCTGCGCCTTATAGCGAAACGCGGCGCGTGACCCACTCCAGCAGAAAGGATGGGAGCGGCGCGCGAGACGGATGTAATTCGCGGCCGACCTCAGGCGAGCGAACGCGCTCTGCGCCTCCGGTCGGAGTGGCAGCCGAGTTGTGCCAAGGGAGCAGAGCAGTGGCAGAGGGTGTGGGTGTGGGAGGCGGGGGTGGGGCGTCCCGGGCTACTGGGTCAAGGCTGTAGCGGGGTCAGGGCCCGCGCACCCCCCCCCCCCCCTTTCGCCCTAGCCGCCCTCTAGCGGCCGCGCCCGGAACCGCTGCGCGAGCACCACATCCCTGCAGGGAGTCACAAAACCAACACACATTTGTACGAGTCACGCATTAGAAGGGTGCTGAATGCGGCTCCTGAGATCCCATTCACGTTCAAAAATAAATTTTCGAAATAGTTATTTGTGTTCGATGTAGGTGACCCTTCACCTTCTCATCTTAACATTCGAGAGGTACATTCAAAAAACCGGACAAGTGCGAGAAGGATTTGCACTCTGAATATTCCGTACAAACTTAACACTGTATATAAATAGTAAGAATTTTTTTCGGCTCAGTGGCCTGGGGCAACTCTTTCACAAACTGGTCTTTCAATCAGGCTTGCGTGTTCCTAACCTACGCTAGTTATGCATCCCGAAAGGGTGTCTACAATTTAGCGTGGAATCCAAACCAAGTGCCGTTCACATGGGAAGCCGCGCGGTCAGCGCGGTGGATTCGTAATCTAAGGGAACAGGGTTGGGTTCCTGCTCGGGTTGGAGATTTTCTGCACTTGGGGACCGAGTGTTGTGCTATTCTTACGTTCGTATCGTCATAAATGATATTCCACTATCAAGATGGCTGAATGACATCTCGAAACCCAATTAAAAATAAAGAAATACAGAAAAACACATGTCGTTTCTGGCAGCTCTCACATTGTTGAGATGTGATAGTAACAGGATTTGTCCACGTATTGACGATAAAATCAATAAATACATAACTCACAGGCAGAACGTGTAAAACTGAAAATAAAAATATTTAAAAACACACACGCACACACAAAAATCCAATGTCATTACAAAATACGAAATTTTGCGCGCAGAACAGACAAAACAGTATGCTACAACAAATGAATAACAAACAGTGACAAATAGCGTGTTAGGCAGCGTAGTTTACACCCATTCTAGAGGCATGAGAACGCGGAATGAAAAAAAGTAAGTTAACTCTATATACATTCACACCCTTCCTTCCCCTCACTCCCCCCCCCACCCCCCTCCTCACCAATTTACACAATTCATAATCACCACATACCCTAAACGTTTTCCAATACTAGTATTTTAACATAACGAATGATAGTTGAAGAATAAAGTAATGAATCTTTATTGACAGCGGAACGTAATATAATAACAGTAGCATTTATTGACAGCAGAAAATAATATGATGGCAGTAGTATTGTATTCTAACATTAGCTGTGTGGAAAAAAATATTTTCATTTTAGGTCCAATAATTTGATACACATAGGTAACATGAAACTGAAAACTCCTGATTAATTGCAGACGGAAAAAAATGGCTCTGAGCACTATGGGACTTAACTTCTGAGGTCATCAGTCCCCTAGAACTTAAAACTACTTAAGCCCAACTAACCTAAGGACATCACACACATCTATGCCAGAGGCAGGATTCGAACCTGCGACCGTAGCGGTCGCGCTATTCCAGACTGTAGTGCCTAGAACCGCTCGGCCATTCCGTCTGGCGCAGATGAAAAACTGGAGCAAACTATTAGCTGTACTGAAAATATCAGAGAGCCACAAAACCACAAGCATGTAATACTAAGATATTTCCAGTTAATGTTTTCCTGTTAATTATTATATAAATGTAAATTAAATACCATAATGTCAAAACGATTATGTAGCGTGGTTTTTATTAACTTAAAAAAAACCGAAGGGACGCGGATGACTGACTAATAGTTTAATACAAGACACAAAGGGCCGCAAATGTAGGGAAATACCCCAAAAGTGGATGACAAGTGTTGAACACGTGACGTCACCTGATGACATGTCTTGCCGCTCGTGCAGCGATTGGGCTAAGCGATCTACCCTCGCAGAAAGGAGCCAGCGATACACATCGCTCAACTAGCCTGTTCTGTTTCCGAACGCGTTTTTTCTTAATGAGATCTAGTGTTAAAACGTAGAAGTTACGAAATTATTGTCCTCGCTGTATCCAAGCAAATGCTGCTATTTTTTTTCCTTTTGTCCCCCTTTTTTTTGTTTACATACCTTATTTTGCAAAGAACGCGTTGATCATTTACTGGGAGCGGTGCAACTCTGAAGTTATACGCAGTTCGATAGATTTTTTTGGTACTGTGCTTTGCAGTTAACCAGCGGAGACTACGAGACCGTAAATAAATTAATGAGTCTTGTCTCAACATAAACACACAACTTCTAACCCTGAGCCACATGTGCTAAAGTCACGCACGTAGGCCCAGAGCCAACCAGACTTGAATTCTTGACTTGGGTTTGGATTATCAGGTGCGATAGACCCATGGATCCACCTCTGCACGTGCGGCGAGGCACGGCATCTGGTGACGTCATATGTTCATCAGCTGTCACCCACTTTTGGGGTGTTTCCCTACATTTGCGGCCCCATGTGTCTTGTATTAAATTAGTTGTCTCAGCGTCATCTACGTCGCTTCAGGGGATTTTAAACGTTTATAAGAATCCCATTCTATATCATCATACAAACCCACTGACGATGGTGGAACATCAGTACATGTTACGGTGTTCAACAAGAATCGTTTGAGTTTTCTCAAGGTAGTGGCGCTTTTTCATAGTTACATAATTTGATAACACCCAAGAATTCTTCAGTCTCATATTGCTCGATGTTGAATAGTGAAACGGGTCAAAGGTCTTCCACAACACGGCAAGGTAAAGCTACAATCTACAAAAGATTTCAACATGTTTACTCTACTCAATGGAGTCGCTAGATGAGTTACCACAATTTTTACTCACAAAAGGTCATTAAACGCTATTAAGTACACATATAATAATAATAATAATAATAACGATAGTAATAATATAAATTTTGATTTTAAGAAAAGGGTGTGATTCAGTCGACAGACAGTCTTTCTTTTCAGTCTATGAAGAACAAGAACTCGACAAGAAGATTCTAACTAAACAAAGACCAACACAAGTTTTAAAATGAAGTTGATGCGCAAAATTTCTGATCCTTCCCCGATCAGAACTGGCACGAGTGCGCGACGGCCCGTCTCCATTTTTCTTTACATTGTCCTGAATGAACTCATACGTAAGCGATAAGACACGAAAATTCTGACTTACTGGTAACCCATAAACTAAGATGACAGAACGATATCCAAAAATTATCCACAAGTTATGTTAAATTGAGAGAGTCCCGCATTTCAAGTACGTTGACGAGATCCTGGAGCTTAATGGAGAAAAAATAGCACAGATAATTCGCCGACAGAAACTCAAAGCTGCTTAGCTACTTCTACAACAACACAAAATCGTCTCTGCACGCACAAAACTCAGGTATTACAACACAGTTATCAAACTAGAGCCCTTGTATGTCAGTGAAACTCGCACGCTCCACATAAAAAGGCGACACCGAAACATCCTGAAACAGGAACGTAAAATTACAAGAAATATCCTTGGTACAAAATAAAGGAAGATGGAAACAAACTAAAGTCCCGGAATATTACAGAAAAGCTGTTGAACGTTGCGGCATCCGAAAAAGATGATTAAAATTTTATGGACACTTTCACAAACTTCCAGCATCAATACATATCCGCAAAACGTTGAAAGTAGAAGAATGACAAAGCCACAAAAATCTAGAAAGAGGACGAATAAACTCCACGAAATTTTAGGAAGAGACACCTAGACAGTAATAGTTGTCAGATGGGAAGAACAATCGAAGAACGAAACAGCTTAGGAAACAGGAACCAAATGGACTGACTCAGAGAAAATGAGATCTGAATGGAGACTCATAAAATTGAGTCAGAAGCTTTATTTGATCCTATAATGTTCAATTGCACGCAACCACAATAATAATAATAATAATAATAATAATAATAACAAACACCATTCACAGATTAGGCCGCGGCCTGTTGCGACTGACCAACTGATACCTACAAGGCAGAACGAGGTGCGATCTATGGTGATGGGACGTATTGCCCATCTCTCCAGCCTTCATTGCCAGTAGAAAAAATCTGATGTTGCCACTCCTTCTTTATTTAAGTAGCTCCTCATTTGGCCGCACTAGGCTGAGGGTACCCATTTCCAAACTTACTTACTGGGAATTGAATCCGGGTCATGTAGCACCGAAGACAATGACGTTAACTTTTTTCATTAAGTAAGGGCCATAGATATCATATAAATTATGAAACGATTCTCGTTTATTTGGCAACACTTTTTCAAATGTGGTAATCGGGGAACGGAAGGTTAATAACATGACAAATGCCTACTGCTAATGAAAGAAGCTAGGGTGCGTATTCTGTCTCACACTTCAGGGCAAGAGTGTGTATATTACGAGCTTTTCCATGAGCTGTGAGCTAACAGAAATCACTATCACTTTTACGTGGAAAGAAATACAAAAATCACCGATCATATGCAGATTTCGTAAACAGTTATCAATCGTAAATAAATATTAATCAAGGGTTACATACCTTTCGTGATATGCAACTGCTTCCTTCAGAGTATAAAGTGCTTAAGTGTCATTTTTTGCAATAAAATATTTAGTTCAGCATAAATGAAGTTTGCAAAAATCCATCTGATGTACTTGTGAGAAACATTTGTGCAGAAATCATCATGTAACCTGCTGCTCTACATACCAGTCTATGTGAAGTTTGCTGGGATCAATAAATCTGGCAGTCAAGATGCAGAACATTGCAGGTAAGGGACGAGTGCTACAAGAGAGTAGTGCACAACTGGGTCCTGAAGCTGACATATTGCTGTTATTCCATTTGCGCGAAAGCAGCCAATGACCCATCAGAATCACTCCACTACATACTTCTATTACAGTGCTGACAACCATGTACCGCACTAACTGATCCAATTTGAAAGCAAGGTGCACAGCATTCGAAATAAGGGATAAGATGATGATAATACACGGAAATGAGGAATGTATCAGACCTCTAAATATGACATGTATGAGAGCCAATGTTATCAGCAGTAGGGTACTGCTATATGGGTATGTTCTCGTCTTTAGGAAGGAATCTTTCGAGTTAATCGTGGTCGAAAAACTAATGTCAACAGCACTGACTGTGCGTATTGTTAGAGGGCGATAGAATACAAAGGATACACGACCTCCTGAGAGTAGTGCAATGTTTCAGCATAATCCGGATTGGAATTGTGGAGCAAGGTATACCAGCATCAACTTTAAATGATTTCATTGGACGAAACATTAATAATGTGTAGATTGTTGCACCGACACTTTCAAGGAATGATGCCACAATGCAAAAACTCCTCCTCACTGACTTTGCGTCTATACAAAACCACTGCAGAACGAATGCAGTCCAAGCCATAAAGCCAAGATGCAACCAGTCGTAGGAAACTAGGCACTCAATATATTGACAACATGCGGACAAAGGGGATGAATTATTTCTTATGTTGCACCGTTGGACAGGCACCGCAGTTTATCCATCCGGCAACTCTTCATGGTCACATTAAATTCCAGGATATAGTTTTAGATCGTTACCTAATTCACTAGAGCAAGCGATTTGTCGTACTGTCAGACACAAAACGAAGCCAACTCCCAAGATGTTCATTCACACAGATTGAATAATATTGCAATGAAATTATTAATTTGAACAATATCGGGCCTTATTTTACTAGTTTTCGCATGTTGCACAAGTAATGGCTGCTTATCTTTGCGAACACACAACCATTCTAGTGCGGAGGCGGTCATAATAACAATACTAGTATTAGTAATAATGATAGTAATACGTTTTTTGGTACCTTAACTTCCTTATGTGTACTCTGAGTGCCTCTTTACATAATTATCACAGACCTCCTTCAGTCGCAACTTAGGGTAATTGTGATTGGTTGGCTGGTTGATTCTGGGGAGGGGACCAAACAGCGAGGTCATCGGTCCCAACGGATTAGGGAGGGATGAGGAAGGAAGTCTGCTGTGCTCTTTCAAATGAACCATCCCGTCATTTGTCTGAAGCGATTTAGGGAAATCATGGAAAACCTGGATCAGGATTGCTGGATGCGGGTTTGAACCCTCGTCCTCCCGAAAGCGAATCCAGTCTGCTAATCACTGCGCCACCTCACTCTGTATGGTAACTGTGCCGAAATGGTTTCCCAGGAGGTAAAAACGTATTTTACAGAAACGTGTTCCTCTTCGTACTCGTGTAATTGTAGATTATTGACTTCTGTCTATTTTGACGTTGAAAACAGTATCAAAATTATTGAAAAGGAATACAGAGCTATATAATTAAATACTGGTATTAACAGTAGTAAATATGTTAGCGCAGCGATGCTATCAGGAGAAGATTACAAGGTGTTTGTGCGACTAGCGAAATGTCTGAAAATCACAATTGAAGTCTTTCAGTAGTTTTCTTACGAAGTTACCGTTTTCGTCTACACCCAGTAATTCTGGGTGAAATGGTGGTTGCGGTTCTGCCGTGTTGTTAGAGGACAATTAACTGTTTAAATGAGTTTCGTAAACCAATCAGAGTGAATTTACAAGTATCCTCGCGCATCTGCTCGGATCGATGCTGGCTGGAATAAACAGGTTTGTGGTGGAGGACGCCCGCTGAACATTCGCGTGATGCAGACATAGAAGTGTGTGTGCCCGTGGATAAACCTAAAAGCCGGTACATGCTGTCGCCGCCATTCTTCTTCACCTCGTGGACTAGGGTTACAGCCTGTTCCATCTTCATTGAAGCCAGTTGTTTCTTGGTCAGCCTACGCTGATGAGCCGAAACATCATGACTTCTGACCTCCGCGAGACTGAATGCCTATTGTAGCTTTCAGGGCACGTGACGCGTTAAAGAAAATATGCAGGGTGAGTGAGCTGCCCCTACCGATATCGTTTTATGCAACACGTAATGCCGTACCTAACCCTCAAAAACTAAGCGAGAGATTTTCATATTACCTCGCTCGCTACGCGCAAACCATTACTCCCTCAGAAAAACAAATGAACAGGACATTTTTGCAAAAAAAAAAAAAATTAATGTAACTAAATTTCCTACTGGGATACGTTTTCGATGGAGGCCACGGCTTTTGAATTATTCAAAAAAAAAAAAAAAACCTACAGAACTGACCTTCAACGCATCTCTGTCTCCAGACTCATACCTCTCCAGTCAGGATTTCTACATGACGTTCGTGGCAGTCCGTCCTACCACTGTAGGAAAATTTGCGGCTAGACAGACTGTTCCCAATATTCGTCCTTTTTTGATCTCTATTGATTGGGTCATTGTACCACCAGCATAGCTGGCTATTTGTTAACATTATTAACTTAAATGTGCTTTGAGGCCAACGGAAGAAAAACGACTTTACCATTACGCTAGAACTAATTACGTTGACAATTCGGCCCAAACTTAACCCCTACTAAAACAGCAGTTTCGTAGTCAGATGACCTGACGAATATAACGACATAGTTGTTTATTTTACGCTATTAAAATTCAAAACACTATTAGGTAAAATTGACACAAAAGGTCAGTTTTACAATTTTTAAGTACCCAACTAATCCGGTGGCGTAATAAGACCAGTCAATGAAGACCAAAAAAGTTCATATGTGGGAAACCATTCGTGCATTCGCAAATTTTGGTACAGTGGTAAGGAGTTCCATGACCAACGTTCTCACCGGGTGGGAGTGAGGGGCGCCTGGGTATGGGAGCCGGCCAGTGTGGCCGAGCGGTTCTGGGCGCTACAGTCTGGGACCGCGCGACCGCTACGGTCGCAGGTTCGAATCCTGCCTCGGGCATGGATGTGTGTGATGTCCTTAGGTTAGTTAGGTTTAAGTAGTTCTAAGTCTAGGGGACTGATGAGCTCAGAAGTTGAGTCCCATAGTGCTCAGAGCCATTTGAACCATTTTTTTGGGTATGGGACTGAGGATGCAATTGAAGGTCACTTTTGTATGTTTTTCTTGAATAACTCAAAACTGCGATCTCTGGCGAAAACACATCACAGAGCACAGAATTTAACTACATCAAGTTTCCAACAAAAAGGTACAACTTTTTTCTGAAGAACTAACAGGTTACGCATAGCGACCGAGAGAATATGAAAATCTTGTGCGTGGCTTTTGAAAGCCACAGATAACACAGCAAGTTGCGCAAAATGACATCGTTAGGGACAGCTGAATCACCTCGTGTAAGCGAAGCAGAGACGAAGGGTGATTCATCCCGCAAGGGAAATTCCACGTCCCATCGTCTGCTCCGAATGGTAGACGTCATCCTATCATTAAACTACAGAGAGCAGTGTGGAACGGTTTTACTACGTGTATCGCGTACATTTGACAATGTTTGGCACCAGAGACTGATTTATAAAGTTCTCACACAGGGAATAACAAGCTCCCTCGGCAACTACTCACCAGCTACCGACACTAAGTGATGAAGATTATCTGGACACCGCAAAAACATACTTTTTCATATTAGGTGCCTTGTACTACCTCCTACTGCCAGGTACTCCATATCAGCGACCTCAGTAGTCAGACATCATGAGAGAGCAGAATGGGGCACTCTGCGGAACTCTAGGATTTCGAACGTGATCAGGTGATTGGTTGTCACTTGTGTCATACGTCCGTACGCGAGATTTCCACACTCCTGAACATCCCTAGGTCCACTGTTTTCGATGTGATAATGAAATGGAAACGTGAAGGGACACGTGCAGTACAAAAGCTTCGTCTGTTGACTGACAGACAGCCGACAGTTGAAGAGGGTCGTAATGTGTAATAGGCAGACATCTATCCAGACCATCACACAGAAATTCCAAACTGCATCAGAATTCACTGCAAGTACTATGACAGTTAGGCAGGAGGTTAGAAAACGTGGATTTCATGGTCGAGCGGCTCCTCATAAGCCACACATAACGCCGGTAAATGCCAAACGACGCTTCTCTTGGTGGAAAGAACGTGAACATTGGACGACTGAACAGTGGAAAAACGTTGTGTGGAGTGACGAGTCACGGTACACAATGTGGCGATCCGATGGCAAGGTGTGGGTACGGCAAATGCCCGGTGAACATCATCTGCCAGCGTGTGTAGTGCCAACAGTAAAATTCGGAGGCAGTGGTGTTATGGTGTGCTCCTGGTTTTCAAGGAGGGGGCATGTGTCCCTTGTTGTTTTGCGTGGCACTATCACAGCACGGGCCTACATTGGTGGTTTAAGCACCTTCTTGCTTCCCACTGTTTAAGAGCAAGTCGGAGATGGCGATTGCATCCTTCAACACGATCGAGCACCTGTTCATAATGCACGGCCTGTGGCGGGGTGGTTACACGACAATAACATCCCTGTAATTGGCTGGCCTGCACAGAGTCCTGACTTGAATCCTATAGAACACCTTTGGGATGTTTTGGAACGCTGACTTCGTGCCAGGCTTCACCGACCGACGTCGATACCTGTTCTCAGTGCAGCACTCCGTGAAGAATGGGCTGCCATTCCCCAAAAAACCTACCAGCACCTGATTGAACGTATGCCTGCGAGAGTGGAAGCTGTCATCAGGGCTTCGGGTGGGCCAACATCATATTGAATTCCAGCATTAGCGATGGAGGGCGCCTAGAACTTTTAAGTCATTTTCAGCCAGCTGTCCGGATACTTTTGATTACATTAATGTAGAAAACAGCCCATTCGTTGTTAGGGTCGGAGATGGCACATTGAGAAGCACAGATGTACTTGTGAGATTGCCTCAAGGGACAGTGCTGGGTTCTGTGTTGTTCTTCTGTCAACAACTCACGTCGCCAGATACATATACACGGCAAATCCCACTCATCGGCAAATCCCACTCATCGGCAAATCACACTCATCGCAAATCACACTCATCGGCAAATCACACTCATCGGCAAATCACACTCATCGGCAAATCACACTCATCGGCAAATCACACTCATCGGCAAATCACACTCATCGGCAAATCACACTCATCGGCAAATCACACTCATCGGCAAATCACACTCATCGGCAAATCACACTCATCTGCAGGCAGAGACGACCAGATGTGATAACAGGAAAACTCAAAGATTTCTCCAGAGATATCGAAACATGGGCAACAGACTGGCGCTAAAAGTTTAAAGCTGCGGAGAGTATCCTTACAAAACGAAGGACAGAGCAGTGGGTGAGATAATTTATTCAACGAGCCACTACCATGGACTCCACCTGAGAGATATATTGGGTGAACTCTTGAGCGCTACTCATTGGTTATTGAAAGACTGACGTTTTCTCAAGAAGATGAACTACTGATTTTTACAACGTCCTTACGATTGATCTGCTCCGTACAGCATGTTTCAGGAAATTTCCCAGCCCGCTGCCTCCACGAAGCTGTTGCGGAAAAGACAAGTGCTCCAACGTTCCAAGAGCGACGGCTGATTGAATGAATCAAGTTTCTTGCTACACCACGTCGATGCTCGTTACTGAATACGCCGTAAACAAGGTGAACGGCTGCTCGAATCATGAAGAAGACAGCATTCGGACAGTAGATTCTTAACAGTTTAATGTACGTTATAAGAAATGGGGACTGTGTCGAAATCCGAACAAAACAAAATGTTGTACATTCCACCTCAGTAAATATCTAGCACCTGAATGTTTCATTTTTTATGGAATAAGTAAACTACAAAAATTATCAAAAATGCATCGCTCTCGACCATTCCCTGAGATACAATAAGCACTTTCAGCTAACAAGGCAAAAAATTATGACCATAAATATCGATCAGGGGAAAGGTAACAACAGTGTAGGGTGTGGAAGCAAATATCCTACACACCGCAGCACAGTACCAGCTGCACCAAATTGCAGAGTATTGCACACCAGGTTGCTGCAAGAGCGCACCCCAACAAACGAGATGTACACGAGTTAAGTTTGAATACAAACATTTTTGCTTAGGCTTTTTCTTTACAGTTATTGATATCAATTGATACAATAACTTTATTGTTATAAAACGAAATATACTCTGGATTTTGCAATATTCCAACGGCAGAGATGCCACATTACACGGAAGGTTCGTAATGTTTGACTGTCATTTCCGGCTGTGATTTTACTAACTCAGAAGTGATACATGTTTCCTGCTTTGTAAGAGTTTCAGCGCCAGATGAATTAACAATATATGTGTACGTTGCGTATACAGATTTGGGGTAACTTGTACCATTGTCCCCCAGAGATCAAGGGCTCTTTTCTGTCGTGTTCGCATCAGGTACAATACCAAATTCGAGGTATTTGATGTCTGTGACTTAAAAACGACACAAAGTGTCCTGTGTACACTAGTGATAGTAGTACAGGTTACCCCAAAGTCTTAAGCACTGAGCCGTGCGGGCTCGGCCTTTCTATCGACTCCGGCCCTCGTTAACGATCTTTGTCTGGACAACTTTGGAGGTACGCCGGTGGCACAATCGGTGGGGACAAAAGCCGCGAAGTTGGAAGGTTTTAGGGAGTGGGTGTGTGGTGTCCTGAGCGCATTGGTGGACACCGTTGTGGATGGCACACGAGAGAACGAATCGGCCGGTTCGACGCTAGTGACGGCGGTCCGGTCTCTTGCTGACTTAAGGAGTGGAAGGACGGCAGCCATCCCGTCCAAGTTAAGTAACTTCCGTGTCTGTCCTTAACGTCTCGCTCTCGCGCCCACTCAGTGGTGTTTATGCAAGGACCACTCGTAATTAATAACCGCTGCTTAGAGGTCATTTGGTTACAAACTTATCAGTGAATTTTGGCTAATTGTAGCTGCCCATTCAGAGTATTTCTTTCTTAAATACCGTATTTTGCTCTCTGATGAACGACGGTGGCTTCATAATTAGTAGTAGTTGTTTAATAATCATTTGCTTAAAATCGGATCAGTGAATTCTGGTTAACAATAGCTGCCTACTCAGTGACTTAATGGTTTTAAAATTCTGTACCTTTGTGTCTGCCCTGAATGACTGGGCTCATAATGAATAGCATAATCATTTGCTTATGCCGGCCGTGGTGGCCAACCGGTTCTAGGCGCTTCAGTCTGGAACCACGCGACCGCTACGGTCGCAGGTTCGAATCCTGCCTCGGGCATGGATGTGTGTGATGTCCTTAGGTTAGTTAGGTTTCAGTAGTTCTAAGTTATAGAGGACTGATGACCTGAGATGTTAAGTCCCATAGTGCTCAGAGCCATTTGAACCATTTACTAGCCGGCCGGTGTGGCCGAGCGGTTTTGGACGCTGCAGTCTGGAACGGCGCGACCGCTGCGGTCGCAGTTTCGAGTCCTGCTTCGGGCATGGATGTGTGTGATGTCCTTAGGTTGGTTAGGTTTAAGAAGTTCTAAGTGACTGATGACCTAAGAAGTTAAGTCACATAGTGCTCAGAACCATTTGAACTATTTGAACCATTTACTTAAGATGTGATCAGGGAATTTTGGGTAGTTGCAGATGCTTATTCATCGGCTATTGATTGTTTTTAAAATTCTGTATTTTACTGCCTACAGAACGACAGTGGATTGGATTGGATTATTCGAGGGAAGAGACCAAACAGTGAAGTCATCGGTCTCATCGGATTAGGGAAGGACAGGGAAGGAAGTCGGTCGTGCCCTTTCAAAGGAACCATCCTGGCATTTGCCTGGAGCGATTTGGGGAAATCACGGAAAACCTGAATCAGGATGGCCGGACGCGGAATTGAACCGTCGGCCTCCCGAAAGCGAGTCCAGCGTGCTGACCGCTGCGACACCTCGCTCAGTGAACGACAGTGGGTTCAAAATTAATAACTGAAAATCATTTGCTTAAAATCTGATCAGGGGATGTTGGTTAACTGTAGCTAACTATTCAGTGACTTAATTGTTTTTAAAATTCTATACCTTTGCTGTCTACTGAGTGACAGTAGGTTCATAATTAAAGTCAGCTGTTTAAAGGTCATTTAGTTAAAAAATTGCTCAGTGAATTTTGTTAAGTGGAGTTAATTGTTTTCAAAACTATGTACTTTTTGTGTATAATTAATGGCTACTGGATCATAGTTAGTGACAGCTGTTTAAAAGATATTTCTAAAGTCTGATCAGTCAGCTTTAATGTAGACTGTTTTTAAAACTCGCTTAACTTTCAATGAGTATTATAACTGGAATGCCGAAAACCACACAGTCACTTTGGCTTCACACCCTTAGAGACGTCGCTCCGTCAGACTTGAGACAAGAGACCACTGTTGGAAAAGGTATCTTCACGCTCCCATACTTCGAAGAATATTTTCAATTCACATCATAGTGCGCAAAGCTCCACGCTCCCAGGTGAAGTCCTGGAGGATGTACGAAAAGAGACTGACGTTTCCATCGGATGGACTACAGAGAGTTCACTATTCGTTTACGAGAGTGATCAGAATCCGAACGGGCCAGGGCAGAAATAGTCACGCGCTACACCAATGGGGCATTGTCGTTAGCCCTAAATGTGACTGCAGCCCAGCAGAACAGAACCTGGAGCACATACAACAGTAGTGTTGCAAGAGAAGCTACTTCATTGTATATTTTTGTTATTTTATACTTTCTATTTGTGATTTCTGTCTACCTTTGTAAAGTTTATGATCTGTAATTTCGATTTTTTTCTTCTGTATTTAAAATACTGAAATTACCACACAACAATCGAGATGCATCTTTGGTCGACTTGAGTTCTCAGACTCATCTACGTCAATGTGGTGAAGCCCCTTCTTGTCATGTATCTACGTTTTCAGCGAGGATTTTGGCATAAGTATGAGATACAACACGTTCCGGCGGACGTCACCTTTGCTAATTCGCCTGTCGCTGTTTATTTTCTTCATTTCTACATTTCTAGGTAAATTCTTAAAAATAAATGTCCGAAAGGTAAAGTTTTGTAATATTTCTGAACACCATAACGAAGTGAAAAAACCTGAAAATCACCATATTTTTCAGTAAACGTTTTCGATAAATTTACTATTTCCACGATGAGACACCGAATAACAAAGGAAAATCTTTATCCAGATATGTACTACTAAGACAAATGAAGCATTTTCATCGAGACGGTCCTCTAAATCGTACATTCTTTCTGCAGGTTAGTCTTTGAAGATAAGAGCGAAGCTTCTACTGAAGTTGAGTCCTAGATATGTAAGAGATAGCCTATATTCCTCATTTAATGCAAAAATTTCAGTTTTAGCATTCCCGACTCATAAAACATTGTCAGACCAAAGAAAGGGAAGCACCTAGAAGGTGTGGTCAGACGAATGAATCTTCGTACACACACACACACACACACACACACACACACACACACACACACACACCATCGCCGGGTATGTAAGTGATTGGAGTTGCCAGCTGAGTGCGTAACTGTTGTTCGTGTTGAGTGTTGTTACCAAGCTCGGTAGGGTATATAAAGGGGTGTGAACAGCGTCAGATGTTCTACGATTAGTGTGGATGGCACGGAAACGTCGCATACTTGTGTGAGACAGAGTTATCAGCACCTGACAGAGTTTGAAAGTGGCCTCATTTTGGGCCTCCACTTGGCCAGCTGGCCGACTCGTGAAATATCGAGATTTGTGTGGCATTCGCATAAGACAGCAACATGATGTTGCAGAGCATGTGAAAGTGAGGGCAGGCATACTTGTCATCAAGGTTCCAGGCTACCACGTTGATCATCACAAAAGGAGGATCGTCGTGTTGTGGACCAAGCACATCGTAATCCCTTCACATCTGTGCCTACCATTTGGGAATAAGTAATGGACTCCATATGACAATCTATGTCATCTCGCACCACTGTTCGAAGACTGGCAGCCGTCGGACTAGGGAATCACCATCCCATGTGTAGGCTGCTGTTGACAGCACAACACAAACGCTGCATCTAGAGTGGTGCCTTGACTGTTAAGCATGGACTGCTGATGAATGGTGTCGCATTGTGTTAAGAGAATAATGGCGGTTCTGCACTGCCTCAGATGACCATCGTCAGCCAGTATGGCAGCGATCTGGGGAGAGATTCCGTTCTTCCAATTTTTGGGAGAGGCGCAGCGCTGTTGCTCCTAACGTTAAGGTATGGGCAGCTACAGGGCATTACGACATCTCACAGCTGGCAGTGACAGAGAACTCTGACGATATAATGGTACGTCATGGACATTCTGCGTCTTCATGCGTTGCCCCTCATGCGACAGTATAGTGGTGCGATTTTTATACAGGACAATGTTCGTCCCCACATGGTACGTGCCTCTATGAATTGACTGGTGTTTAGGCACTCTCGAGACCAACGCGATTCCCAGATGTCTCCCCTATACAGAATGTGCGGATCCAGCTCGGACGACAACTCTGTCCCAGAACCAATATCCAGCTTCTCTCAGGAGAGGATATGATGGGTTTTTGGCTCACTTCCCGACAAAAATCAATGAATGCAACCACGCCAGAGTGGTGCTACTTCATACTGATAAGCACATACTGATAATTTCTTTGTAAATTTGATTCGATTTTGTAAGCACAGAAATAACAGCACATATTTTCTCAACCCGTTAAGTTTGACTTCGTTTCCTCCAGTTCCGGGTGCTTCACTTTTTTTGTCAGGCGGTGTTCTGGGTTATAGTTAAACTTTCCGTATTTAACACGGAAACTAATCACCGTAAGAAGACAGAACTTGGTAGCATTAATGTCAAGGACTTGGGGAAAGAGATATAATGCATAACCAATCAAATTGAAGCACTTTTAATATGCTGCTACAGTAAATCATTACTGCTACAAAAGGGGCTCAGTATGGCGTTCATCAGTGTTCAGAAGAGTCTGAAAGCACAGAGCATTGCATTCTGTGCAGGAGAAAGCATGTCCGTAAGTTACAAATTATAGAGTGCAGCAATCAGTTGTCCTTTTTAGATTTCACTACGCAAATGCAGATTTCGGCTAGTAGCTAGTATTCAAAGAACTGTGACCGATGCCCGAACAACAGGGACTTACATGCATTGACAATATAAAATAGTGCACTGAGAATGGTTAGCTATTAACCGAAATGTGGATTTGCGTAATAAAATCTATAAAGGACGACTGATTGCCGCACTCTATAATTTATAAGTCACATAACAGACGCTGAGTGCACCCACTTTCCGAATGGAAGGTCACCTGATGTCCGTAAGTATGTTGACTAACTCTCTTGATATGCTGCGCTTCAGATCAGCACATGTGTGAATGTTACTCTTGTAAACCCTAACGTTCAGATAGCCCCACAACCAGAAATCACAGGGAGTGAGATCAAGTTATCGTGCCGGCCAAACGCTCGGAAGCGATCGGCTGATAATTCAATCGTTTCCAAATTTGTTTCGGAGAAACAGGTGAACTTTACGAGGGATGTGCGGTGGGGCCCTACCTTGCATGAAAACTTTTTAGTTCAATGCGTCTCTTTCCTGTAGGAAGGGTATGACATGCTGGCGAAACACATCACAGTAACGCTGGCCAGTGACACTGCACGTCTTTGGTGCTTGAGCGTTAAACTGTTCAAAAATGAATTGGACAATGATGAACGTAGGCATGAAGTCACACCATACGGTGACACGTTGACCACACAGAGGAACTTCACGCATAGTGACTGGAGGTGAAGATTCCCACGCTCGACAATTCTGTATGTTCATACCACCCGTCAGAGAGAAACGAGCTTCGTCTGTGCGTCGGATGGTCCAGGGTCAGCCCTCGTCAACTTAAATCCTTCCGAGAAAGTGGAGAGCGAAGTCAACACGTCGTTGATATAGATTTTGTACGGATACCATTTGAGTATGGTTCGAAGCAGTGGATCAACGGATGTTTAACTGTCGTGACACAGCACGCACACTGCCTGACGATAGGGAATTGCGCGCAGCGTTGTCTGCCGTAGCAACAGCGATTTCGTCAACAACCTGTGGTGCAACCGGTCGTCGGTCTCTTCCCGGAGCGACGCCCAGTTCTCCAGTTGATTCGAAATTCTTCAATATGCTCCGCGCAGCACCCGGAGAGAGAGGACCATTCCGTAATCCTTTAGGACTATGATATTCTCGAAGTGCAGCTGCAGCATTGCTGTTTTGATAGTAGAGCTTCACCAATAATGCCCTTCTTTTGTCCAAGCTCATGTTGAAACGTCAAAAAGTGCACTGCGACTTGTCAGGCGTGTGAGAATGAATCACGATGACTGAACACGGCACCTGGTGGCCATAGTTGGATCTGGACGGCGGCTATGTGACGCATGGAAATCGTGCACCCCATACTCTGGACATTTATGCCACCAAGTTTAGTACTCGTACGGTAATTATTTTCCTTGTTACAACGTGATAAATAGGGAAAGTGTAATTATAACCACCTGGCATACAGAAATTTTGAGAAGCTAGAGTTAGATTTCACTTTGTATTGCTGTAAAGAGCGTGGTTAATTTCTCTTAGTCGTAACGCAAGAATTTGCAGAAGACGACATGTCTACAGACAATAATCCTGGAAAACGCAACTCTCGAAATATTGTTTAAAACTATTGTTCTCCGTTTTACAAATAATGTACCATCAATGAACCCTGAATGAATCACAAGAGTCGGCATGCACAACAATTTGTCAATGGGCACTGTAGCTCGGAAACGATGTCACATGCAGTTGATTTGTCATGCTGAAGACTTCGTGTAACTGCGTGACTCTTTTATACGAATGACTGTCATTCGAATTCGTACAGTTTATTTTTCATATAAAACTAATTTTACAGCTATGTTTCCACTTTTGGTTACGACTTTCTGAAGCAGATTTTCATATGAAGAACAAAGTAAAGCTCTCGTAGACAAAAGCTGTGAAATTTATACTAAGTTTGTAATCATAGCATAGTCAAAAAATCAGAATAGAATAATATCGCAGTATATTTATATGGGTCACTGATAGACCATTTCCCTTCGTCGCCATCATCTTTTTGCTTTTCCTCGCAGCAGTAAAAATTAAGACTTAGATTGGCGTTAAATGCTACCTTTAATAAATCACATACGACTGTGTTAAATAATTTCATCATACTAGAAGCTTATTCTATCGCCTTTTCAGAAACACTTCATTACCTTTTGCTATAGTTCCAATAAACATGAAAGGAAAACAAGCAATGATCGTAGTACAACCAAATAATTTAAAAATTAATCAAAAACATGTCAGTAAGCAATTTACGACAATAATTTGGACCACAAAGATAAATTTTTACGGAACGCAACAAAAGAAGAGAAAGGAGAACAAATTGCAGAAAAACATAAAATTATTACAAACCTCTGGAAATATTACTCTCTGATATTTACTTTTAATAATCATCTCTTAAACGCTATAAATACGATATAGGTAAGAACTTCAGCAGAAAAATCAAGACATTCAGCGAAAGAGACTTCCATAAAATTTAGTTAGCCGAAACTATCTCTTGTATAGAACAATTTTTAATTTTCTAATAGATACAGGTTACGCAGAGGTAACGACGTCCAACGATAAACGAAAGCTTTGTCCTCACATATATATTCTCCTTTGTGAAATATGTAATACATCATGAACGTACAGTTTTTCTTGAGATATTGAAATGTTCCACTTTGTTAGAAAGTATTCATTGTAGTAATAACGGACACTGACCAGTCACAATCATCTTGTATCAAATTTTGTATAGATTTAGATAATTTAAGTAAAGCGTGTAAAACAAATATTCTGTTATAGAATTTGATGTAAATTATCCATTATATTTTATAAATAATAATAATGACCGTCATTACTATACCATAAGAAAGGTAACTTCATTATACTTATTTAATCTCGATTTTAGTTAAGAAGTGCATAAAAATTGTCTTTTACAATTTATATATTGACGTAAAATGAAAAGTTTATACCAAAATCAAATTTGAAAGCAAACTGAAGTGTTTCATCAAGATAACTCCTCCTATTCCACAATAGCACATTTGTTTCAAAACTTGTAGCTTGCATAGCAGAGAAGAATAACGCTGTAACTTCAGATAGCGAACAAAAACATTGGCATAACCATGTGAGTGCCTCCGAAATTGTTCAGAATGCAGTCATACGTAATACGAACTGTTAACACGTTGCACCACTAACGTCTGACGGAAACGTTTTATAATGTAGTAGTTATCAAAAATAACGTTCACTAATCCCGTCACAGTAGTGGAGAAATATAACTCAACAGGTTATGATTTAATGTAACATAAGCGACCTAACGTAACGCCACAGTTTAAGTGTTCGACCTAAGTACTGCTTTATTACACTCGGAGATAAAAAAATTATCTGACTCCACATCTTTAGCAATGAAGCATCTTTTAGGTCGAGGGGTAACATGTCGTTGCTGTCTGTAATTTTGACCTAACGGAGGTTCCCTACTGCTTCGAATCATACCGACGTACCCATTTTCTGAATGAAGTAGTTAAGAGTGTGAAGGAGAGGATGAACTTTTTGTGCTGCTCCAGTAAGTACGACCTACTGAGCTAAGAAAGTTCTCCGAAATTTAAGGAGGGTGTCCCTTGCCTCCATCAAAAACGCTTTTACAAGTGTAGAATTCATTTCCACATGACAGTTTCATATGGTCCGGTATTGCAGGATGTCGATCTTGCTTAGTAATGATATCGAGATATTTACACAAAGTGCACCCATAATCCAACATAGAACGAATTATGCCACGGTAAAGAGTGAGTAGCCAGCTGCGGTGGCCGAGCGGTTCTAGGCGCTTCAGTCTGGAACCGTGCGACTGCTACGGTCGCAGGTTCGAATCCTACCTCGGGCATGGATGTGTGTTATCCTCTTAGCGCAAGTTAGTTTAAGTTAGATTAAGTAGTGCTTAAGACTAGGGACCGATGACCTTAGCAGTTTGGTCCCATAGTCCTTCCACAAATTATTATTTTTATGTCTATGCTGGGTATTGTGCTGTTGTCTAACGCCTGTCACACGTTGTCGAAAGAGAGAGTAACCGTTGCGGGGAATGAGGTCTGGCATACCCATCGACTGAAGCTTCCGTATCAAAACGTTCACGCCTACACTGCCATACGCATCGCAAACATGGAAAGCTACACCTTGTTCTTATATCGGATCTTCAAGGAAAGTTTTTACGCGAAATAGGTAACATTTATATAGGATCAGTGTTGTGCTCTAACTAAATGAACAATATCAGTCTAGTATATGATGTGCGTAAATGATTTGTCAATAAAAAATACAATTTCCTATTCAAAACGACCCCCCAAAGCAATACTTGGTGCCGAAATTGACGTTTACCTTAGCGCGGTTGCGCTGGACTGTGTTGAAGCCTCGTATTGCGGCTCCAGGAGGAACGATGTGGAACAACAGAATCTGTGCCATTCCACAGTTGAGAACGGTATTTTATTGTCTGTTTATGCTGTATGCACAGATTTCCCTATTGTTGCAGCTGTAAATTCAGTTTTCCGGGTGGTTAGTTGCTTGTAATCTGACATTTCAACCCCGTTAGAGCACTGTGAGAGGTACAACATGCCCGTGGAATAAATGTGGCTCAGTGCGTTTCGTTTATTTCCTGTTGTGCGCGTCCTGTTTCCTTTCCTCCTGTCCCTACCTTTTATTCCCTACAAAGTTGAATCTCAGGCCTTTATCAAATTAACAAATTCTGCATTCGAATATAATAAATTTTCTTGAGACCGAGAGGCTTATGTTCACGAATCAGCTTGGTTTTAGAAAACTTTGTTCGTGCGAAACTCAACTTTCCCTTTTCTCACATGATATACTGCGAACTTTGGATGAAGAGCAAAGGGCAGTATCCATATTTCTGGATTGACGGAAAGCATTTGAGGCGGTGCCCCATTGCAGGCTGTTAAAGAAGATAGAAGCATATGAAGTAGGTTCACGTTTATGTGTCTCTAGGTCTTCTTGAGCTATAGAACTCGATATGTTTGCCCGCATCTCGTGGTCGTTCGGTAGCGTTCTCGCTTCCCACGCCCGGGTTCCCGGGTTCGATTCCCGGCGGGGTCAGGGATTTTCTCTGCCTCGTGATGGCTGGGTGTTGTGTGCTGTCCTTAGGTTAGTTAAGTTTAAGTAGTTCTAAGTTCTAGGGGACTGATGACCATAGATGTTAAATCCCATAGTGCTCAGAGCCATTTTGAACTCGATATATATGTTGTCCTCGGCGGCGAATATTCGTGAGGGACACGGATATCATCTGGAGTGCCCCAGGGAAGTGTAATAGTAGCGCTGCCACTCTCTGAAATCTGCGGTCGTTTGCTGATGATGATCTGGTGTACGGTAAACTACTTAAATTGAGTGACTGAAGGAGGATACAACATGACTTAGACAAAATTTCTAATTGGTGTGATGAAAGGCAGCTAGCTCCAAATGTAGAAAAATTTAAGTTACTAAGGATGAGTAGGAAAAAGAAACCCGTAATGTTCGGATACAGTGTTAGAAGTGTCCTGCTTGACACAGTCACGTCTTTTAAATATCTGAGCTTAACGTTGCAGAGCGATATGAAATGGGACGAGAATGTCAGGATTGTGGTAGAAAAGAAATGTGGTCGACTTCAGTTTATTGAGAAAATTGTGAGAAAGCGTGGTTCATCCGCAAAGGAGGTAGCCTACAGGATGCTAGTGCGACCTATTTTCGAGTACTGCTCAAGGGTTAGGGATCCGTATCAGGTCGGATTAAATGAAGACATCAAAGCAATTCAGAGGCGGGTGATTAGATTTGTTTCTGATAGGTTTGAACACGGAGATGATTCGGGAACTCAAATGGGAATCCCTGGAGGTAAGGCGACATTCTTTTCGAGAAACGATATTGAGAAAATTTAGAGAACTGGCATTTGAATGTGACTGCAGAATGATTCTGTTGCCTCCAATATATACTGCGCGTAAGGACCACGAAGATAAGATACGAGAAATTAGGGCTCATACAGAGGCATACAGATAGTCGTTTTTCCCTCGTTCAATTCGCGAGTAGAACAGGTAAGGAAATGACACAGTGGTAGGGGGTACACTCCGTCACGCGCCGTAAGGTGGATTGCGGAGTATCGATGTAGATGTAGGTGTAGCTGTAGATGTCTGAGTAAGAAAGAACGGGAAGAGAGTTAAAGGTGAGCTAAAAGCTGACAATTTGGAGTGCAGGAGTTGATCATAAATTGGTTTGGTGTCTTCCACCATTTGTGCTTGATGGAGAGATTCTCTTGGTCTGCCGTCTTGGGCACTGTTCTAGAAGAGTGGTAACTGACCAGACGTTCACTTAGAACGCCTATGTCGAATGAATTGGTAAAAGGTATTAGAATGGTTTCTTTAGTGGCTAAGTCTACTTGTTTCCTCGCTTATTAGGTTTATTATTGTTGCTAAAACAGGACAGGGGTCGTAATTTTAACAGACTTCTGAGTTAGGAACTTTGTAACTGATGTGATATGGCTCCCGTTTTGCGACACAACGTGGTGTTCAGATGCGGTAGTTTCTCCTCTGTAAATTCATCCGGCTGTGCCTTTCTAACATTATCTTGCTTGTAATTCATGTTAGGTACCGCGTGCCAAATTTCGAAACCGATCTGAACAGGTTTGGTTCAAATGGCTCTGAGCACTATGGGACTTAACATCTATGGTCATCAGTCCCCTAGAACTTAGAACTTCTTAAACCTAACTAACCTAAGGACATCACACAACATCCAGTCATCACGAGACAGAGAAAATCCCTGACCCCGCCGGAAATGATGAACAGATTTGATGAACTTATCTTTTTATATGTGCGTGTACTCCTGCTTCACAAACTTACTCCTAACTTCAACATACTCGGCAGATTCCTAGTAAGTTTCGTCGCGTGATTTAAGCCGCCTCACAACATCTATGTCCTATATTTTGATGCGTTTTATTGTTTGTGTGACTTTGTGCCGTGTCCAGTCCACATGGCGTAAATCGGCCACGTATCGGACAATGCTTCCACGTATGGTTTCAACACAGGGCTATCGTCAAGTCATTATTAAATTATTGCAGCATCTGATAAATTTAAGGGGTATGGGATACGTTTATTGAACATTTACGCGAATCTTGGCTTCGATTGTGTCTCATACATTTGAACTGTTAACAGTCTGTAATTATTTCTCTCCCTCGCATGTGATAAATACGAAACGGAAGCCATAGTCAAAGCAGTGACCCATTTGAAGAGCTCCACGCAAACAACCAAAATGGCTGTATCCTGTCCGTTGCCTGAACCATCTACTTTTCAGTCTAGCTGTCTCTAATTAAAGTTCTCAGCCTTGTTCCCTTCTCGCAGTACGGGAGTATGAACGTTTGTAAGTCCGAGCAGATAGACCGCGTGTTAACCACAACTTCCTATCCCTTCTCCCACTCCGTTTCGTGCGCATACGTGTTTAAACGCTATGAACTGTAACAGAGTAAAAAATACACGTGTCTATTGTAAACCGTCAGATACTTTTGCTAATGACGTCATTTATCTTTTCCCAAGTTAAATAAATTACGTGGTCATTTAGGATCAAATCCTTTTTTCTCGAGCCGGCCGGTTTGGCCATGCGGTTCTAAGCGCTACAGTCTGGAACCGCGTGACCAGAACGGTCGCAGGTTCGAATCCTGCCTCGGGCATGGATGTGTGTGACGTCTTCAGGTTAGTTAGGTTTAAACAGTTCTAAGTTCTAGGGGACTGATGACCGTAGATGTTAAGTCCCATAGTGCTCAGAGCCATTTGAACCATTTTGGACTTTTTTCTCGCCAGTCATTCAAAACTGAAAATTCCCGAAAGAAAGTTGAATCAGTGGGCTATGGAAGTACCAGAAAGTGCATTATCTGTTAAAGATCAAATTCCAAGTACTAATTCAATTAAATTATTGCGTTCCTCTCCGTTTTGCTTTATTCGTTGCGTGTTAAAAATATCAGTCGGTAACCTTTGGTAATAACTAAACTGACGGAAAAAATATCGTAACGCAAAGGAGGAGTTGGTACGTGTGCTGTTACATGTGAAATATGATGTATATTCATGTTTCGCGCCACCAGTCGCATGAGAGTGGATGGTGTGAGCCTTGGATGGCAGGATGAAGTGAATCAAGAATGCCTTTAAGGCGCAAAGACGGCATTGTCGACAACTCACTGAGTACGAACGAGGTCGTCTAATAAGGCTACGAAAAGCTGGATATTCCTTCTGCGATACTGCAGAAGGACTTGGAATTCACCCACTTTACACCATTGCTGGCAGCAGCTGTCAGGGGAATGTAGAAAGAAGACCGGGTTCCGGACGGCCACGTGGCACTACCGAGAGGGAAGACCATCGTGTTCTGCGTTGGCTCTGGCGCATCGTACTGCATCTGCGGTAGCAATTTGAGCAGTAGTTGGCACCGCAGTGGCACAACGAAATGTTACAAATCGGTTACTTCAGCGACAACTCCTAGCCAGACACTCTGCAGCAAGCTTTCCACTGACCCCGAAACACCGTCATTTGCGAATTCAGTGGTGTCAAGCGAGAGCTCATTGGAGGGCTGGGTGGAAGTCTTGTGTTTTCTAACGAAAGCTGGTTCTGCCTCGGTTCCAGTGATAATAGTGTGTTGGTTAAAAGGAGGCGAGGACCTGCAGCTAACCCATCTGTGTGCTAGACACACTGGACCTACACCTGAAGTTATGGTCCAGGATGCGATTTCGTATGACAGCAGGAGCACTCTCGTGGTTATCCCACACATCGTGACTGCAAATTTGTAGATCAGGCTGGCGATTCGATCTCTTGTGCTGCCCTTTATGAACAGCATTCTAGGAGGTGTCTTCCAGTAGGATAACGCTCCCGCAAATACTGCTGTTGGAACCCAACTGTTCTATACCATACAATACAATGCACCCACTCCTGCATACTTTTAGTCAACCGTCTGGCAGTTACACCGGTTATTACTGTATCAGCATTTCACATTTGCAGTGGTTTGTATCACGCTTATTTTAACCTGTGATTTTGCACTGTTAATCACTTAAAAATGTAACCAAGACAAATGTATCCAGAATGAGACTTTTACTCTGCAGCGGAGTGTGCGCTGATATGAAACTTCCTGGCAGCTGACGTGCCGTACAGAGACTCGAACTCGGGACCTTTGCCTTTCGCGGGCAAGTGCTCTACCATCTGAGCTACCCAAGCACGACTCACGCCCTATCCTCACAGCTTTACTTCTACCAGTAACTCGTCTCCTACCTTCCAAACTTTACAGAAGCTCTCCTGTATACCTTGCAGAACTAGCACTCCTGAAAGAAAGGATATTGCGGAGACATGGCTTAGCCACAGCCTAGGGTGCGTACGCAAGAGAGCTACTGTAAAGTTAGGAAGATAGGAGACGAGGTACTGACAGAAGTAAAGATGTGAGTCGTGCTTGGGTAGCTCAGATGGTAGAGCACTTGCCCGCGAAAGGCAAAGGTCCCGACTTCGAGTCTCGGTCCGGCACACAGTTTTAATCTGCCAGCAAGTTTCAAGACAAATGTATTCCTGAAATTTCGTTACTCTACATAAATTATTTTTTTAGTCGGTCCTTAATTATTATATTTCTATCTGTGAGCGTATTTTTCTACTGCGATCATATGTGGCTACCAGGCCAGAGGGGGAGCGAATGTTATAAAGAAAGATAAAAATCATACAATATTTGAAACAGAGTTAAAAAACGTATCAGCCATATAACATGCCACCGTATCTCAATGAGTAATCGGGCGTTACAACTAGTTCACATCACTCCTCCATATAGACCTCGCGTGTGGACTCAGCCGATGCTGCTGCCTCTGACTCGGGTGCCTGGAGTTACCGTCCTAGTGACGTCACGCCCAACCTTGACCGCACGGCTTCCCGAGGGGTCCGACACGCATGCGCACAAACGGACCAAATTCTTCGTTCTGCTCATGATGTCACACACGGCTGCGTGACAACATTAGTCTCAGCATAAGCCATTCTGGCTTATCAGTAGATCCTTTCCCGTTGAGTGTAAAGATATGAAAGATACACTGCATTCTTTTTTCTAATTAGTAGGGGTCCTCTTGGTAAGTCACGGAAGAATGTCCGAAGCGGCGAAAATTCACGAGAAACTTTCTTCCTGACACGTAATTCATCGTTCTAAAAAATAGAAGGGATCGCATTCAACGCTCTGTCGCCGTCAAGGTCATAAGAGGCTACCTCTTCACTCCTACTGGACCGCAATGGAGCTCTAGGTATCCCTCTCTTCTCCCTTAATTATTCTCAAAACCACCTCCCCCAGCCACACAAAAAAAAAAACGATTCTAAATTCTTATGTTGTGCCACTGAAGAACTAATTCTAATGTAACGTTATCACCTGTTGCTTTCTGCTCAGAAGGCTCCTGTTATTTTGATTAACAATGATTTTTGTGCGCTTTCCCCGAAAAATTTCTGTGATATTGTTATTAAAAGTATTCTGGTGATCCGTTTAAACACAGTTTGCGTCTTCTGAGAGGTACAAATTATGAAGTGCATAGAATGAGAGTTTCACGCTGCAGCGGTGTGTGCGGTGATATGAAACTTCCTGCGAGATTAAAACTGTGTGCCGAACCGAGACTCGAACACGGGACCTTTGCCTTTCGCGGGCAAGTACTCTACATGTCAATTGCGGAGACATGGCTTTTTATGAAGTGCATATCTGTGTGCGTGTGCGCGCGCGCGTGTGGCGCTCTTACTCTCGCATGTAGACCAGTGCAAAAAGTTACCGCGCGTGCAGTTAGCTGATAAGTAAGTACTTTTTAAATGTTTAGTAGTTGCTTTCAGTACATTTCTAATTCAGAAGCCCTTTCATTTGAATTTTTCTACTTGTTAGATAAATATAACAAAAAATCTTTCCTTACTGTGTGAATGTATATTTTGTGAGTAAAGTGTTCTGTTTGTAGGTACATAGGATAGAAAGTGTCCAAGTTTTTGACATTTGTTGTTCTGTAACTAAGGGAGGCCAAGCTATATCCTCTCACAAAGCTTTCATGTTTTTAGTACGATAATGATGCAGATATTAATGAAGGACATGAATTTCCTAAATGAGTCTGCGATCATTGTGAATATTTTGCGAATAAAGCAATATAGATCGCTTAATATAAGTCTTTGTTTATAATGTCGTTTGGGCTACCACTATTATAAGATTGGTATTTATGATTACGGGAACATAAGATCTATAGGAGGTTTTTATACATTATCAGACTACGAAACTTGGAACATTGAAAAAATACAAAAACTGCAAGATGTCACTCAAAGATTAGAACTTGTAAAACAACTTTCATAGTATCAATAAAACTTATACCTAATCGGGGCATCAAGTGTGAACTGGGTTTAAAAAATTTCGAATACGTAAGTCCTACATAGCTAAGAAGTAGCTCTAGGGCGGGGAACATTGGCTTAAATTTTTTTCCGGTCATTCATATGAGCTGACAGTCTTACAAGCATTTAAATTCAAGTCATAAAAGTAACTTTTCGGGCAGCGGGAATTAGTCGATGTGGAGTTCACATAAATCTGGCAATGAATCTGATTTACAGTCTAATCCATATAACAGTTGCATAAATGTTAGTATGAAATTATTTTACCTTAACACGATGTTGTAATTATAAAAGTTGTTCTTGTTCTTATAACTGCTTTTTTCCGATACATAAAAACTGTGCTGTATGAACTAAATTATATACTAAGGTATTTCGTCTTGTAGAACAGATAACCAAGGATAAAATGACCTGATCATTGAATTACAGTACTTTGGAAGGCAAAATGTATTTAATATCAAAGTTTATGGCGCTGTTGTCTGGACAATATTGTAAAACAGATTCAATGAATTCTTGTCAAATTATGTGAACTCTATGTATAATTTATGCCGTCTAAGAAGCTAATTTTATGGATGTTTTATTAGTAAAATGAAGGAGTTAATTTACTGGAAGTTTGTAGTGTGGTCTTTGTGTGTAATTTCCTGTTATTTCATTATATTTGTTTAAAGATGTAAAATATGACCGTGGGTAGAGGTGCAGGAATTTTCGTAGGTTAGTGAGTTGTGGGGTACAGTGTGAATTGTGAAACAAGTGGTTTCACTGGGGTGAATGAATTAATGAAAGCGTATGAAAGAAGTAGCAGTTGGGAAGAGAATGAGAGAGTAATAACCTGTTCCCGATATTATACAATCTATTACTCGAGCACGCAGCAAAGGAAACCTAGGAGAAAACGGAATTAAAGCTGCCAGTAAGACTGTGATTCTCAGTCGTCAAAGGACCTTAGTAATTGAAAGGAATGAATAGTGTCTTGAAAAGAGAGTATAAGGTGAATATCAACATAAGAGGGAGTAATGAAATGTGTTAGATTGGATATTTGACACTAAAAGTAGTCAATAAGTTTTGTTATTTGAACAGCAAAATAACTGATAATGGCCGATGAATGGAGACTATCAAATGCAAACTGATAGTAATAAGAAAAACCCTTCTCAAAAGATGGAATTATGAACATCACATATACACTCCTGGAAATTGAAATAAGAACACCGTGAATTCATTGTCCCAGGAAGGGGAAACTTTATTGACACATTCCTGGAGTCAGATACATCACATGATCACACTGACGGAACCACAGGCACATAGACACAGGCAACAGAGCATGCACAATGTCGGCACTAGTACAGTGTATACCCACCTTTCGCAGCAATGCAGGCTGCTATTCTCCCATGGAGACGATCGTAGAGATGCTGGATGTAGTCCTGTGGAACGGCTTGCCATGCCATTTCCACCTGGCGCCTCAGTTGGACCAGCGTTCGTGCTGGACGTGCAGACCGCGTGAGACGACGCTTCATCCAGTCCCAAACATGCTCAATGGGGGGACAGATCCGGAGATCTTGCTGGCCAGGGTAGTTGACTTACACCTTCTAGAGCACGTTGGGTGGCACGGGATACATGCGGACGTGCATTGTCCTGTTGGAACAGCAAGTTCCCTTGCCGGTCTAGGAATGGTAGAACGATGGGTTCGATGACGGTTTGGATGTACCGTGCACTATTCAGTGTCCCCTCGACGATCACCAGTGGTGTACGGCCAGTGTAGGAGATCGCTCCCCACACCATGATGCCGGGTGTTGGCCCTGTGTGCCTCGGTCGTATGCAGTCCTGATTGTGGCGCTCACCTGAACGGCGCCAAACACGCATACGACCATCATTGGCACCAAGGCAGAAGCGACTCTCATCGCTGAAGACGACACGTCTCCATTCGTCCCTCCATTCACGCCTGTCGCGACACCACTGGAGGCGGGCTGCACGATGTTGGGGCGTGAGCGGAAGACGGCCTAACGGTGTGCGGGACCGTAGCCCAGCTTCATGGAGACGGTTGCGAATGGTCCTCGCCGATACCCCAGGAGCAACAGTGTCCCTAATTTGCTGGGAAGTGGCGGTGCGGTCCCCTACGGCACTGCGTAGGATCCTACGGTCTTGGCGTGCATCCGTGCGTCGCTGCGGTCCGGTCCCAGGTCGACGGGCACGTGCACCTTCCGCCGACCACTGGCGACAACATCGGTGTACTGTGGAGACCTCACGCCCCACGTGTTGAGCAATTCGGCGGTACGTCCACCCGGCCTCCCGCATGCCCACTATACGCCCTCGCTCAAAGTCCGTCAACTGCACATACGGTTCACGTCCACGCTGTCGCGGCATGCTACCAGTGTTAAAGACTGCGATGGAGCTCCGTATGCCACGGCAAACTGGCTGACACTGACGGCGGCGGTGCACAAATGCTGCGCAGCTAGCGCCATTCGACGGCCAACACCGCGGTTTCTGGTGTGTCCGCTGTGCCGTGCGTGTGATCATTGCTTGTACAGCCCTCTCGCAGTGTCCGGAGCAAGTATGGTGGGTCTGACACACCGGTGTCAATGTGTTCTTTTTTCCATTTCCAGGAGTGTATATATATTATGACTTTTGAACACCATTGAGGTAAATTCACTCCTGGAAATGGAAAAAAGAACACATTGACACCGGTGTGTCAGACCCACCATACTTGCTCCGGACACTGCGAGAGGGCTGTACAAGCAATGGTCACACGCACGGCACAGCGGACACACCAGGAACCGCGGTGTTGGCAGTCGAATGGCGCTAGCTGCGCAGCATTTGTGCACCGCCGCCGTCAGTGTCAGCCAGTTTGCCGTGGCATACGGAGCTCCATCGCAGTCTTTAACACTGGTAGCATGCCGCGACAGCATGGACGTGAACCGTATGTGCAGTTGACGGACTTTGAGCGAGGGCGTATAGTGGGCATGCGGGAGGCCGGGTGGACGTACCGCCGAATTGCTCAACACGTGGGGCGTGAGGTCTCCACAGTACACCGATGTTGTCGCCAGTGGTCGGCGGATGGTGCACGTGCCCGTCGACCTGGGACCGGACCGCAGCGACGCACGGATGCACGCCAAGACCGTAGGATCCTACGCAGTGCCGTAGGGGACCGCACCGCCACTTCCCAGCAAATTAGGGACACTGTTGCTCCTGGGGTATCGGCGAGGACCATTCGCAACCGTCTCCATGAAGCTGGGCTACGGTCCCGCACACCGTTAGGCCGTCTTCCGCTCACGCCCCAACATCGTGCAGCCCGCCTCCAGTGGTGTCGCGACAGGCGTGAATGGAGGGACGAATGGAGACGTGTCGTCTTCAGCGATGAGAGTCGCTTCTGCCTTGGTGCCAATGATGGTCGTATGCGTGTTTGGCGCCGTGCAGGTGAGCGCCACAATCAGGACTGCATACGACCGAGGCACACAGGGCCAACACCCGGCATCATGGTGTGGGGAGCGATCTCCTACACTGGCCGTACACCACTGGTGATCGTCGAGGGGACACTGAATAGTGCACGGTACATCCAAACCTTCATCGAACCCATCGTTCTACCATTCCTAGACCGGCAAGGGAACTTGCTGTTCCAACAGGACAATGCACGTCCGCATGTATCCCGTGCCACCCAACGTGCTCTAGAAGGTGTAAGTCAACTACCCTGGCCAGCAAGATCTCCGGATCTGTCCCCCATTGAGCATGTTTGGGACTGGATGAAGCGTCGTCTCACGCGGTCTGCACGTCCAGCACGAACGCTGGTCCAACTGAGGCGCCAGGTGGAAATGGCATGGCAAGCCGTTCCACAGGACTACGTCCAGCATCTCTACGATCGTCTCCATGGGAGAATAGCAGCTTGCATTGCTGCGAAAGGTGGATATACACTGTACTAATGCCGACATTGTGCATGCTCTGTTGCCTGTGTCTATGTGCCTGTGGTTCTGTGAGTGTGATCATGTGATGTATCTGATCCCAGGAATGTGTCAATAAAGTTTCCCCTTCCTGGGACAATGAATTCACGGTGTTCTTATTTCAATTTCCAGGAGTGTATATTTAAGTGCTAGGGAGTGTTTTTTGAGGCCATTTATCTGGAGGGTAGTCTGCTGCGAAGGTGAAATTTGGGCTCTAAAATTTAAAACAAGACGAAAACAAAGTCAGAAATGTGGTGCTACAAAAGAATGCTGAAGATTGCGAAGATAGACTGAATAATTAGTGTGAACGTACTGAATCGAATTGGTGAGTATGGGTAAATAAAATAAAAATAAATATAATGATTTCATTATTTCTTAATTATATAAAGTGGGAGGAGACTTTAGGTATTTTATTTAGTTACACCAGTTTCCTGTGTGAATATAACTGCGATTTGATGATATTTTATCACTAAATGGAGTAATAATATTTCTCAAATCTGGATACTATTAAACCCTTACACACTACATTTTCTTACATTGCATTATCGTCTTTTGTGCCATACAGGTCCATTCTTAGCCGAAGTTCGAGTGTCGCCTGTAGAAAAATTATCGACCTTCTTTAATATAATCTGTAAGAGATGCAGATTCGGTGTCGCAGATAAATTTAACTCACTAATTGTCGGTGAAGCGGACCAATACTTGGTCCCACGATAGCTAGAGCTATTGCAATGCTGAAGGTCGCTTTTAGTAAAAATTTAGTATATGGCTCAGTATCTTTAAATAATGCAAAGTAATACTTTTCTTTGTAATTATATTTTCAACTTCAAAAAGCTTACTTGAATCAACAATGAACACTCTCAGCAGGAATCGCTAGAGGAGAAGTAGTGAATGATTTTACATTTTTTCATCGCCTTCATACTTTTACAAAAGAAAATGTAAGTACGTTATGACGTATGCTGCGTCATATCTCTGGTTAACTTACAGTTCTTTGCTACCGTACTTTAATATCTTGAGTACCTTGCCCCTTTATTAATTACAATCTATTATTCGCAAGAAAAGAAATGTGACCAAAAATACGAATAATAACAAATTTCGAAATGAGGCGCCGTAAGAAAAAGATTGATGATGCGAACTGATTAAAACAAGGGATCAATTTATAGGACACATTCTAAAACGTCAAAGAACCCTTACTTAGGGTAATAGAAGGAAGTGTGGAGTGTAAAAATTGTACGAGGTCAGCAAGCTTTGACTACGGTATGCAGTTTCAAATGAATGCAGGTTACAGTAGGCAAGTAGTATAAAACGTCCTCTTTGAAAAATTATGAATTACTGTGCTGGTAAACCTCTTACGTTATTTGATTTTCAAACAGCCGAGAAAAAGTGAACGTACTCAGACAGTTCTCTCTTTACTTATTCTGATCATCACTAAACTGACACACAATATTTTTAGTGCATCGCAATCTGACTTTCAATAATCCCTACAAAAGAATGGCCGCGACTAACAATAACCTATACCTTTCATGAATCACTACCTCGTAACAATCTTCGTTACTCGAATTACTCCAATACAGCGAGCGCCAATACTGCCAGCTAAATAATAGATTCTAACTACTGAAGGAAGTAACTACTGATAGGCATAGTTAGCAAATGAAAGATTTTGCTAGAGAATAAACAATGTATTTACCTTAATAACGTTCAAAAGTCATCAAATATATATCTATCAATTCATGACATCCATCTTTACAAATTTCCTTTTTCTGGCGTCTGCTTATAGTAACCTCTAAAAACTCTGGCATCTCTATCTCCACATCCACCACTGCTGGCGGCTCACCTCCAACAGCCCAACGCTACGAGCTGTTCACATCCAACTACCGAACACTACATTAGCGAATATTCCAACAATGAGTCCAACCAGCCACAGACTGCACACAGCCCATCAGTGTTTTTCATACAGAGCGCTACGTGGAGTTACCAACATAAAAACCTAAACAGCCAATTTACAGTAGTTATGCAGAGATAAAGCAGCTTGCACAGGATACACAACCATAAAGAACTGCCTCAAACCAGTCTTCGGACTGAATTTATTGATGGCCCTGCAGTTATGTGAGTTTTCGTATTTTGTCCAACCCATGTAACAATCGGCTCTGGTCCGAAGGCAAGTTCAGAGACAGTCATTTCTCTTCCACAAGTCTTTCGAGAATGAACCGTGTAACACGCGGAATAACGCAATGCGATGCAATGTGATATGGGTAGATGTAGCGGTCAGCGCGAATACCTTCTCCAACATTCATCCTCCACTGGTGAGGTTGGGAGCGAGTTCCTGGCAGCGACGCCCACCGACCTGTTGTGGCGAAGAGAGCTCACGAACAGTGACAGGTGGCGCGTGGGTAGCCTGTTGATGCCGTGGCCTGCTTCCAACCTGTTGCCGGCGTTCCAGCTTACTAATTCCGTCTACATATAGGTTCGGCAAGCCACTGTGCGGTGCGTGGCCGAGGGTGCTTACCACCAAAATTGGTGATGTATGTGCCCTGTGTAGAATGAGACAAAGGTGTCTATGAACACTGACGTGAAAGAAGTCATGGGATACCTCTTAATATCGTATCCGCTCCCGTTTTGCCTAGTGTAGTGCAGCAACTGTACGTGTTATGGACTCAAGAAGTCGTTCCTGCAGAAATATTGAGCCATGCTGCCTCTGTAGCCACCCATAACTGCAAAAGTGTTTCTGGTGCAGGATGTTGTGCACCAACTGATCTCTCGGTTGTTTCCCATAGATGTTCGATGGCATTCATGTCGGGCGATTTTGGTGGCCAAATAATTCTCGAGAATATTCTTCAAACTAATGACGAACAACTGTGGCCTAGTGACATGTCGAATTGTCATCCATAAAAATTCCATCGATTTTTGGGGACGAAATCCATGAATGGGTGCAAATGGTCTCCAAGTAGCCGAATATAAATATTTCCAGTCAATGATAGGTTCAATTGGCCAGAGTACCCAGTCCATTCCATGTACCAGCCACTGTGGCCGAGGGGTTCTAGGCGCTTCAGCCTGGAACCGCGCTGCTGCTACGGTCGCGAGTTCGAACTCTGCCTCGGGCACGGATGTGTGTGGTGTCCTTAAGTTAGTTAGGTTTAAGTAGGTCTAAGTTCTAGTGGACTGATGACCTGAGATGTTAAGTCCCATAGTGCTTAGAGCCATTTTTTCCATTCCATGTAAACACAGCCAACTTCATCATGGAGCGACCATCAGCTTCCACAGCTATTTGACCATGGCTTAGACGGGTCTGCACCAAATTCGAACCCTACCATCAGCCCTTACTGACTTAAATCGGGATTCATCTGACAGCCCACGGTTTTCCAGTCGCCTAAGGTCCAACCGGTATGGTCACGAGGGCGAGAGAGGGGCTGCAGGCCATGTTGTGCTGTTGGGTAAGGCACTTGCGCGAGTCGTTTGTTGCCATAGCATTAATGGCAGATTTCGCCACACCCTCCTAACGCATACGATTGTCGTTCGTCCTACATTGGTTTCTGCAGTTGACGCAGTGTTGCTTGTTTGTTAGCACTGGCAACTCTACGTAAAGGCTACTGCTCTCAGTCCTTAAAGTCCATCGCCACTGCGTTGTCCGTGGTGAGAGGTAATGCCTAAAATTTGGTATTCTCGGCACACTCTTGCCACTGTGAATCTCGGTACATTTAATTCCCTAACGATTTCCGAAATGGACTGTCCCATGGGTCTAACTTTGTAAGTAGGCTGCTCAGGTGTAAGTAGGCTCTTTAGGTTTTTATGTTGGTAACGCCACGTAGCGCTCTGTATGAAAATCATTGACTGTGCTGTGTGCAGTCTGTGGCTGGTTGGACGTATTGTTGGAATATTCGCTATTGTAGTGTTGGGCAGTTGGATGTGAACAGCGCGTAGCGTTGCGCAGTTGGAGGTGAGCCGCCAGCAGTGGTGGATGTGTGGAGAGAGATGGCAGAATTTTGAGAGCGGACGATGTGGACGTGTGTTCATCAGGAAGAGTAAATTTGTAATACTGTATATCATGAACTGATATATATATATATATATATATATATATGATGACTTTTGAATATTATTAAGGTAAACACATTGATTGTTCTCTATCAAAATCTTTCATTTGCTAACTAGGCCTATCAGTAGTTAATGCTTTCAGTTGTTAGAATCTTATTTAGCTGGCAGTATTGGCACTCGCTGTATTGCAGTAGTTCGAGTAACGAAGATTTTTGTGAGGTAAGTGATTCGTGAAAAGTATAGGTTAATGTTAGTCGGGGCCATTCTTTTGTAACGATTATTGAAAGTCAGATTGCGTTGGGCTAAAAATATTGTGTGTCAGTTTAGTGTTGATCAGAATAAGTAAAGAGAGAAATGTCTGAGTACGTTCAGTTCTGCTCAGCTGTTTGAAAATCAAATAACATAAGAGATTTGTCAGCTCAGTAATTCACTAATTTTTCTAAGGGGATGTTTCAACTTCAACTACCATTCCACGTTCAATGTCTGTTACTTCCCATCGTGCCGCAATAATCGCGCCGGAAATAGTTCCACATGTGTCGCTATAGCGCAAATGACAGCTCCGCCAACCCATTAAATTTTTATCCTTTTTCTTTTTTAATACCGCCATCTGTATATGTAAATATCGCTATCACATGACTTCTGTCATGAGGGTGTACACTCACCACTGCAGGGCACTTTTTATGCCATTGTCATTTACTCTGCTTTATGCTGCAAAAATGAATGGTGTGCAGTAAGAACGCTTTTTGGTAAGTCTCTGCATGAGCTCAAATCTGACTTTACTTTGTCTTTTCGTTAGATAGATGTAGGAGGAAGCAAAATATTCTTTCAGCCTGCTGAGAACGTGTGCCCTCTGTATCGTAACACTAAACCACGCCATGATGCGTAGCGCATGTTGTAGTGTCAGTCTGCGGAGTTGGACGAACATCACCATAACACTTTCGCACTTACTAAACAAATCTGTGACAAAACGCGCTACTCTCCTTTGGATTTTTTCTATTTTCTCTGTCTATCCTATCCGGTACGTGTCCTAGACTGACGAACAATACTCAACTATCATTTAATAATTTTTTTCATAATGCGGGACCACAATCATAATATATTTCTTTAAAGTCAATACCGCCATTAGACTTGTTTATTTACAGTGTTACATTTACACTTACACTTACACAATATAGATTTCGGCTTCAAAGTGCCATTATCAAGTGTTTTAAGTGTTACAAATTGCCATCTTAGGCAATTTATAACACTTAAAACAATTGATAATGGCACTTTGAAGCCGAAATCATTATTGTGTAAGTGTAAATGTAACACGCTAGATAAACAACAGTCTAATGGCGGTACTGACTTTAAAGACTCAAGTATCAGGTGTAGTAAGCTACAGCTATCTTTTGTGGGCTACACTTCCTGAGATTTATTCCAATGAATCTTATTCTAGCATCGGCCTTTCCTAGGACTAGTTTCATGTGGTGGCTCCAATTTAAATTGTTTCGTACACATACCCCCCGACGCTACGGTCGCAGGTTCGAATCCTGCCTCGGGCATGGATGTGTGTGGTGTCCTTAGGTTAGTTAGGTTTAAGTAGTTCTAAGTTCTAGGTGACTGATGACCTCAGATGTTGAGTCCCATAGCGCTCAGAGCCATTTGAACCATACCCCCAATATTTAATGGCTTTTACTACTTGCAGTGTGTTCGGCAATCGTGTAATCATTAGAGATTTTTACGCTTTTTTGCGGAATACGTTATATTTTTTAACATTGAGGGTCATCTGCAAATGCCTGCACCAAGTGTTCGATTCTCTGTAGGTCGTCTTGCCGTTCGATAAAATTTTCTAGAAGCCACTATTATTTCAACAGTCTCTCCATATAACCAATTGCCGTCTGCGTACGGTGTGCCTGCGGTGAAAGCCAGTCATTACGTTTTTAAAAAGCACTCTTGTTTGCAACTGGATGGAAGTATTGAGATAACGCGATGTTCGACGAGCGTCCTCTTTATTATTCTCGTGCCTCAATGCTGCTACCCGGCAAGAAAACCGACAGACATTCATCACCAGTAAACCTCAGGGAATTCTACATTCATATACACCACTAAATTCTCATATTCAATAGAGATAAAACATTATTATAGGGCTACAATTACATGTTTAGACAGCTCCTCAAATTCTGATTAACAGTAGTTATCACACGTTCGTTACTTACAATGATCCATTGCATAATCCCACATCTTTATTGATAAACTGAAAGAAAACGCCAAGATTCTCTGCTGGCTCTATGTTGAGAAACAGGATGCATCGACGCATTTGGTTTTCGACGCAATCATACCCTTCAAGTTTAATCTAGTTTGCACCGCGACCCATCGGTCCAAAGCACCAGTCTGTCTCTCTTTCTTACAATAGTGTTGTCGGCGGTTTGAGGCGCCATCTCAAGGTTTGCGCATCCCCTTCTGCCGGAGGTTAGAGTCCTCCCTCGGGCATGGGTGTGTGTTGTTCTTAGCATAAGTTAGTTTAAGTAGTGTGTAAGTGTAGGGACCGATGACCCCAGCAGTTGTTCCTTAGGAACACACACACACACACACACACACACACACACACACACACACACACACACAATGGCAGTGCTACTTACGCCCATGCCGACCATGGTGTTAGCAGAGGTACACGTTCTGGACTTACGTAGCTCATAGGAGAGTGCAACGGGAATTCCATTGCTAAATGCGGAGGAGAGAGAGAGCAGATAGGTGGAAAGAATACACTGAAAGCCTCTATGAGGGGGGAAGATTTGCATGATATGACAGAAGAGGGAACAGGAGCCGATTTGGAAGAGATACGGGATTCAGTATTAGAATCAGAATTTAAAAGACCTTTGGAGGACTTACGATCAAATAAGGCAGAAGAAATTGATAACATTCCTTCACAATTTGTATAGTCATTGGGTGAAGTGGCAACAAAACGACAATTCACGTTGTGTGTAGAATTATGAGTCTGGCGACATACCACCCGACTTTCGGAAAAATATCGTCCATCCAATTCCGAAGACTGCAAGAGCTGCCAAGTGCGAGAATTATCGCACAACCAGCTTAACAGCTCATGCATTCACTTGCTGACGAGAATGATATACAGAAGAATGGAAAAGAAAATTGAGGATGTACTAGACGACAATCAGTTTGGCTTTAGAAAAGGTGAAGGTGAGACTAAAGAAGCAAGACTAAAGAAAAATGAAGACACGTTCATAGGATTTTTCGACCTGAAAAAAAAGCGTTCGATAATCTAAAATGGTGGAAGATGTTTGAAATTCTGAGAAAAATAGGGGTAACCTATAGGAAGAGACGAGTGATATACAATATGTACAAGAGCGAAGAGAGAATAATAAGAGTGGACGACCAAGAACGAAGTGCTCGAATTAAAAAGGGTGTAAGACAGGGAAGTAATCTTCCCCCTTACTGTTCAATCTGTACATAGAAGAAGCAATGATGGAAATAAAAAAATGTTCAGGAGTGGAATTAAAATTCAAGGTGAAAGGATATCAATGATACGATTCGCTGATGACATGGCTATCCTGAGTGAAAGTGAAGAAGAATTACATGATCTGCTGAACGGAATGAACAATTTAATGAGTACAGAGTATGGATTGAGAGTAAATCGAAGAAAGACGAAAGTAATGAGAAGTAGTAGAAATGAGAACAGCGAGAAACTTAATATCAGGATTGATGGTCACTTAGTAGATGAAGTTAAGGAATTCTGCTACCTATGCAGTAAAATAACCAATGACGGAAGGAGCAAGGAGTACAGCAAAAGCAGACTAGCAGTGGCAAAAAGGGCATTCCTGGCCAAGAGAAGTCTTGCTATTATCAAACGTAGCCCTTGATTTGAGGAAGAAATTTTCTGAAAACGTACGTCTGGCGTACAGCATTGTATGGTAGTGAAACATGGGTTGTGGGAAAACCGGAACAGAGGAGAATCGAAGCATTTAAGATGTGGTGCTACAGAAGAATGTTGAAAACTAGTTGGCGTGATAAGGTAAGGAGGATCTTCGCAGAATCGGAGAAGAAAGGAATATGTGGAAAACAGCGATAAAGACCAGGGAAAGGATGATAGAACATCTGTTAAGACATGATGGAATGACTTCCAACGTATTAGAGGGAACTGTAGACGGCAAAAACTGTAGAGAAGATAGAGACTGGAATACATCCAGTAAATAACTAAGGAGATAGGTTGCAAGTGCTACTCTGAGATGAAGAGGATGGCACAGAGGAATTCGTGGTGGGCCGCATCAAACCAGCCAGAAGACTGATAAAAAAAAGCTCATAGTAAAGGGGTGGTCTTTGACAGTAGAATTGCTGACCAGCCACTGAGTATATTAACTGGACCTTCGCACACCCATGCGCTGTTACAACCTGCGATAGGTGGCGCCCACAGAAATTTATCCGGAAGAGTGGCGAGATTCAAAAGTTGCCATTTTTATGTAATTGTGTTTGAAAACGTGTCATGCCCCGAATACGAACACGTATTCAAATAATGTTAGGTCGACACAAAAATAAAAATATGAAATATAAAAACGTCAAAATGATTGAGAAAATCCGTTGGATATTACCAAAACGACCAACAAAAAAAAATTCATAATGCTCCTCGAAGTCGAGAATTGGGGAATAAACGTTAAAAGAAGACTTACTGAATTTTAATGATGTCTGTAACACTGTATGCCTACGAACGTCAGAGATAATTGTGGTAATGGATTTATTGCACGTCTATGGCCTATTCTAAAGCTGAGGAAATTGCGAACACGACGCAGGCCGAACTATCTCATTCACCTCGGCGACTGGTGCACTCTGCCTCCGGCATACCAATTTTCAGCTTCCGCTCTTGTCTCCCCAACCGCCAACCAAACGAGGAAAAGAGAAATGAGTGGACTGCAGGTAGGGTCACACAGAAAGGCTGGTACGTGTAGGAAGGAGAGAGAGGACCGCAACAGACCAAACGGGGCAGCACTAACAATATAATTCACTTGCACTTCACTTCAGCACAATACTTGTTGTGAATGGCGTCCTCCTTCACAGCTTCCCATCCTTTATATCTCGTGTGCGGGACCCACTGGCGGGAATTGTCCTGTGACGTTGAATGAGAAGACGTGACGCTCCAAGCTGTGTTATTCCAAGTAGGTCAGTAGGTCGCTACCTGGCGCTTGGTATGGTTTGTCGCCACCGCAGGGCAACGCCAGGGCAGGCCAATTTGCTCTGGGAGCTCACTGGAGCTGTTTGTATTATCGTGCATTCGTTCTATATGGGAGCAAGTATTTTTGGTGTAGGGGCAAACGTTGTATCATGCATTCATACTTTCACACATACCATTACATAAATTTAGTTTTGTAGGCGAGCCTTATAAATTATATTCACAACAATTTATCACTAGTGCTAATCTACTCTTCGTGATAATTATGGTATTTACTTCCACATTGGCCGGCCGCGGTGGCCGAGCGGTTCTAGGCGCTTCAGTCCGGAACCACGCGGCTGCTACGGTCGCAGGTTCGAATCCTGCTTCGGGCATGGACGTGTGTGATGTCCTTAGGTTAGTTAGGTTTAAGTAGTTCTAAGTTCTAGGGGACTGATGACCTCAGAAGTTAAGTCCCATAGTGCTGAGAGCCATTTGAATCATTCTGAAGAACATAAAACGCCATTCCGAAGCTTAAATGGAAATTATTTTTATTTCTAGTTTTGTAGTTGTCAGTCACATAGACCATCCACAACTTACATTCCGCGATCGCCGCGATAAGAAAATCGAAAGCCTCAGGTTGGTCATCGGGCCAGAGAACATATGACTGTTGTGCGGCTTATAGAACTCTATACGTTTCCCGAGTTAGTCTCCACTTGCCTGACATGGAAACAACACTGAAAATAATAGACTAAGGTTTTGAAAATGGCTACGCTTCAACGGCTATGCATGCAACACTTTCAATGCGTTGGAAATAACAGCCAAGCAGCTGCAAAATACAAGTTTATTAAACCTTGAACATAGTTTCAACAGTTTTAAAGCTGTCCTCTTACGAAGGTAGTGTACGTAGTATCACACTAACTATACCCAGTGTGGTAGTCGTTGACCCTGTCTAGTGAATGTGTGTGTCATCCACTTAATCACTTTTAATTCATGTATTTTAAATCGTGATTAAGTGGACGACACACAGAGTCAACGACTCCCACATTGGATGTGGATAATGCGATTCTACGCACATTACCTCCTGAGGAAGTTTTAAAACTGTCGAAACCATTGTCACCTTTAATATATCCGTATTTTGCAGCCGGTTAGGTGTTATTTCCAGTCCACTGGAATGATAGAATTTCAGGTCTTTTCATATCTTTGGGATGTGAAATCCCAAGATTGCAATACAGTAGCAAAAGGAGGCATACTCTAGTGCAGTGGTTCCCAACAGGTGGTCCGCGGACCCCCAGGGGTCCGCGAGCAATGCCAGAGGGGTCCGCAAGATGCTATTAGAATAAAAAATATACTAAATATATTTCGTATGGTAACAGATTTTTTGTTTTGACCGCTTCCTGCATGAGCAGAGCTTTAGCGAACGCTAACTTCTGCGTCTAGTGTCTTCCTAGAGCCAACTGACTCTAGCACACTCTAGCGCAAAACCAGAATTAGATAGAGGCAAATAGTTCTGCTGTATGCCCTTAAACTGCGCGCGCTGCCTCTGAAGCTCAACATTTTTTCAATAATGAATATGTCAATGTTTTTTCTAAGTACAAAAATAGAAAATGTATAAAAAGACTCTTAATTTGTCTTTTTAGGTACTTGATACTGTGGTATGATAAGGTACCAATCATGCTCGATGAGGGGGTCCTCGAGAAAATTATGTTTGGAACCCCTGCTCTAGAGCATTTGGCCAAGAAACACGAAGTGACAACGCGACTTGGGAAAAAATTACGCAATTTAAAATTACAAGTCAAGAGAACACAAGAAGCTGCTACCATAAAGTAAAGTGGTTCTTCTTCGAAAAGGTCAAACCGGTTTGTTTACCACCCTCTACAATTTTTACTACAATATGTGGAATCCATGGGAAATCGATATACTAACTACGATGATGAAATGCCAATGAAGTAAGATTTATTTTATTTCGCAATTTATATTGTACGATAATTGTGCTATAATGAAAATTATTACATCTGTATGCATATGTAAGTACTATTTCTAATTCTAAATAAAAATTGTATGTATGTTCAGTAAATTAATGTTACCTGATCCATACATTAATACCACATGTTATAATAAACAATTTTGTACCGTCATTGTTGTTGTTACCTGATATTTGCCTCTTGATTCCAGTTATAACCCGTTTATTTTAATCTATGCCGATTTCTGTAGTGCAACTGACTCCAATGGTGTGGATTCGCGACATTGTCTAGGGACTCTTCCCATATAATGTATGAGGATTTTCCCATATACAATGTCGCGTGACTTTGTCGCTAGATGTGCACGAGGCTTAAGAACCTCACCGTCCCAGACGCCGCTACTGTGAGAGGTTCAGTTTTCAGAATATTCTCTTCGGTCAAAATAAGTCACGCAAGAGAGTACTCAAACCTAAGCAATTTAAGACAAGGAACATATCATCAATAACAAATTCGGATATTTCAGAATAAAAACGGTCTTGGTTGCTAAGTTATTTAATATGCCCTTTTGGGTCATCAGATTGTGTAGAAGTAGTAGGACACACAATCCACCGATCATACAGCCACATAAAACGGTAAATGGGCGCAAGAGTAACGGATGTGTAACCCTCTCTTCATAACGCCATGTACAATGGAAAATGGGCTCAAAAGTAACTGGATGTGTAACATGTCCGTCGTAAAGCTTCGCAAAATGGAAAGTGAACCTTAACAACACCAGTAGACTCCGTCACAGCAGCGCAGAATAGTACGACGCTTACGAATTGAAAGCGGTGTGAGCCGCAAAGAGCACAAACTCCGTATGGCACGCACACAAGTATTACTATATATTCTGGCGAAAAAACAAAGAACACACACACACACACACACACACACACAATACCAAAAATAATGTAGCGTAATGACATTTTTGGAATACAATTGTTTTGCGTGGCAGTATCACAGCACAGGCCTACATTGATGTTTTAAGAACCTTCTTGCTTCTCACTGTTCAAGAGCAATGCGGGGATGGCGATTGCATCTTTCAACATATCGAGCACCTGTTCATAATGCACGGCCTGTGGCGGAGTGGTTACACGACAATAACATCCCTGTAATGGACTGGCCTGCACATAGTCCTGACCTGAATCCTACAAAACACCTTTGGGATGTTTAGGAACGCCGACTTCGTGCCAGGCCTCACCGACCGACATCGATCTCTCTCCTCAGTGCTGCACTCCGTGAAGAATGGGCTGCCATTCCCCAAGAAACCTTCCAGCATGTGATTGAACGTATACCTGCGAGAGAGGAAGCTGTCATCAAGGCTAAGAGTGGACCAACACCATATTGAATTCCAACATTACCTATGGAGGGCGCCACTAACTTGTATGTCATTTTCAGCCAGTTGTCCGGACACTTTTGATCACGAAGTGTAACTAACACGTTAACCGTTACAGCGTGTATCTAAAGCAAATCTGACCTGCATCGTCATGGCGGCGCCACTAGCGACACTTAGGTGACTGCGGCGAAATCTGAATAGCTATCGTTTTTCAGATGTAGAAGTACGCCTGCCAACTGTCGTTTATATCGCACAACTCGTTCTTGGTGTCGCGATTTTTTTCCTTCGGTGTATTTTAAAAACCGATTGTTGTACCAACCTGCTACAACGGCATAGAAAAAATTTAAACGAATCACAAGATTGAGGATTATTGATGTTCAAGTGAAAAAAATTCCATCTAGCTGTGTAACGTTTGTGTCCTTGCCGGTTTCATTATCTTATTGGTCAATGTTGGTATTTACATGTGTAGAAAAATTTTTGTTGATGCCTACAGTGATTGTACGGTATTATTTGTCTACCTTTTCATTGAGAATGTGACTCAGTCTTAACTGCACATTCAATTAGAAACGTTGTTGATGTGGTAAATCCACAGGAAGTGAGTTTCCGCCAAATTTGAGCCCAATTAGCTGAGGGCCCAATGGAAAATTTAGAAGTGCGTTTCTACTAACTATGACAAAATTTCATACTGAAGTGAGCGGCCGCTAATAGCTCGCAAACGGCTCGGACTCAGGTTCCGTTATGGTGTACTTTCGCCAGTGTCAGGTTTCGCTATTAATTAGGCTACGTTCTGTATATAACAGTGTTTGGTTAAAACATTGAAAAAAATGTGCGTTTTCAGCAAAGTGTAAACATAATATATTTGTCTTAATATAGTCACACGTAGCAGAGAAATACCTAGGTTGGGACAAATGCGCCCTGTGACACAGCGTGTATGAAGCGGAGCGTGTCCTTCACCTCGCAGGGTGTATCGAACCGCGGACTGCGGTCTGCGAGGCCAGCTCTTCCATCACAGACGGAAATAGCGCCGGGACGCGTGGGCGGACACGCGACTATTGCGTGTACAGTGGCCGCAAATTGTCTGCGGTCAGGACGTGCGGAGCAAGGGCCATTGTGGGAGACTAGACGGTAAGAGGGGAGGGATGGCCAGTGAAAGGCACCCACCAGGGATCGATGACCAACCCCTCCACTTACCAGGACAAGCGAGTGGCGTGATGTTGCATACCGAAGTGGATACAGACAGACACTGGTGGTAACCTATCAACTGGAAAAGCTGTGCGGGATGAACAATAATTGGCGCTTACCACGAGACACGCCAGTGTTAGCGCTCTACTAACCACGACATGTTGTAATGTCTGGCCCAAAATCTTTGCTCAGGAACAGGAAGAAAACAAAGGTCACAGCTGATTACAAGAAGTATAGCAGAGTGATCCACAAAACTACCGTGCAACATCCTTGATATTCCTTTACCGTAGAATCTTACAAGGCGATCATCAGATCTGTTAATCACCGATTTTGGTGAGTCTTGGTTATGTTGTAGAGGGACCTGAACAGAGTACCTGCGTAGCGTCTTTTCGAGCTAGGGCCCCCAGTTTAGAAATAGATGTTGAAGTTTTACACCTACCTACTATATGCGAAAGGTAACTTACGATGTGGCCAGCGAGAGCAGTGCAACAGATAAGGTTGACGGCTACCGTGTTGGCGGAACGGGTACAGATACTGACCATGCACTTGTGTATCACTTTCAACAGAATATCATTAAATAATATATATCATGCAAAATTGTTCAAAATTAGTCATTTTCGTCATAGTAAATCTATATAAATGAAATTGTAAATGTTCGTTTCTTCAGAATCTCAAACCTCCGGAAGTTCTTGACCGATTGCTTTGAAATTTTGACAAAACTTTAATTCTCTAATACAGGCGTCTATTTAGGTACCTAATTCTTTAATATGATAGTAAAATGTTATTAGCAAACAAGACTTCTGTGTTATGGCCTATTGGTTTGTGATTAGAATACTATTACAAAATCTGAATTTGCAATAACAAACAAGGCTGAAGGTCAGAGAGAGGGGCGAAGAACAGATGAACAGAGGGGTGACAGGAAATGGACATACGGAACAGGAAGGAGGAGGTGGTCAGGGAGGGAAGCGTAGGCAGGAGGAGAGGAAGAGGGGGAGAGGGAGAGAGGGAAATAAAAATTAAATGACCTTCGCCATAGTGCTTTGACGGATAAAGAGTAAAACACGGTCGACAGCCTGCGCGTCATTTGGTAAAGCGGCCGCTAACTCGGACGGTAAACCAAAGCGGGAACGTAAACGGTTAAAAAATGGTAATTCCATTATGAAGTGGCGGACAGTTAAAACTTGGGCGCAATGTGCACAAAGTGGTGAGGGAGCGCCACTTATCAAAAGACGATGGCTAAAAAGGCTGTGCCCAATACGCAACCGAATTCAAATGACTTCATCCCGGCGGTAGGGCCGATGGTTGGTTGGTTGTTGGAGGTTTAAGGGACCAAACAGCAAGATCATCAGTCCGTTGTTACACATGTGGTCCATTCCGCTAATGTGACATCTCAGGAAAGTCAGAACAATAAAAGGGAAAAGGCTAAAAACGTAAAGGGGCAGTCATGTTGTTAATGGTAAAAACAAAACGAGGGAAGTCAGCAAGAGAACGAACCCAACGCTATGCTGAAGCAGCATAGGCAGGACCACCTGTGACTTAAAAGGTACAACCGCTAGAATGTAGAAAGTACATATGGGAAAAGGAGACTAACCAAGCCTTAAAAAAAAACGGTAAAAACAGAGTAAAAGGGGAAGAAAAGAGGATTTCGGTCAGGGAGGTGAATCGGGAATCCCCGAACACTGCTTACAGTGGGAAACACCCAAACACTCACCGCCGGTAGGGCCGAGAGGAGATCGTCCAAGCCGCTGGGAGAGGCTTAATAATCCTGAGCTTTTTCCTTGAAGACGAATGACGATGCCAAAGGGACACCACCTTCTCACAGAGATCAGTGAAGGGAATATGGGAACTAGTGGGCTGAGCTACGAGGACCACGGTCTCGGCAGCAGCGTCAGCAGCCTCGTTTCCTGACCAGGAACCCAAACAAACTTCACAGTGGCTCCCGCCCAAGAAAGAGCAAGTGACAGTTTTCCTGCACACGTTGCCATAAGGGATGGGTGGTGTACAGCGCACATAGATTACGGTATATTGATAATTTTTACTTTATGGACCTTCTGACTACAACTGAATAAAACAGTTTTCGTGCCATACGCGTTTCGGCTCTATTCTCTGCAAGGCATCTTCAGTGGCCTGGAATATATACATATTTTTGCTATTTAGTTTACGTTTTGGTCAATGTACCTATAGGTTATGTACAGTTCTGGTGGTTGGTTTTTGCCATTATGTAGTAGTATCTTGAACTCTACTTACTGGCTGCGTGCACGATTTTCTACATATCACGCTCCTGCTCCATTTTTGGTGTCGTTCCTTTTCTTATAAATGCCACTTGTGGTTTTTTCCCACATTTCACAGCACTAGGAACTGAACACTTGTTTTGATGCACTATTTTGGTTTGTGTTGCCGACTGTCAGATGTTATTGCCAGCTTTCAAGTGTAATTTTTGAAGTACCTGTGATCTGTTTGTGTATGCATTTTGTGTTTGTGTGTGTGTTTTGGTGTGATTATTTTTGTTGTGTGTGTGTGTGTGTGTGTGTGTGTGTGTGTGTGTGTGTCAGAAGGCGAAGGGGCGTGTTTTTTTTTCCTTGGTTGTGTGAGAGGGACGACTTTTTAACTTATTTCTTTTATTAAGTGTAGTAGGGAGCCTGTGCTGATGTGTGTTTGTTCATTTACCACATTGTTTTCAGCGATGACTTTCTGAATGTGGAGGTTTTCTTGTATTTCTATATTTGTCATGGTAGCTTATTCTCATTATTTGCATTTCTTGTTCCATGTTTGTTGGATGGTGGTCATGGTGTTTTAAATGTTCCGCAAATGTGGAATGGTTTGTTTCGTACTTCCTACACCTCATATGTTTTTTGTATCGTGTTTTAAAATTAATGCATGTCATGCCTATGTATACTGCATCACAACTTTGACATTCAAGTTTATATATTCCTGATGGCTGGAATTTGTCCCTACTGGTAGCTGGTTGGCTTAGGTGTGATTGGAGGGTTTGCCCAGTCTTCTATGCTATTTGGCAGCCCTGCTTTAGGATATCTGCAACTCTGTGTGTTAATTTATGTGTGTACGTCATGGGGTACCATCTGGTTCTTTTCTGTGTGGTGTTGTCATTGTGTGTGATCGTTAATTGTGTGTATAAGTTTGCAGCTTGTGAGTTCTCTTGTATTCTGGAAATGATGTGTTTGTTTTGTATTTGTGTTTTTACTTTTTGATTGAGCCTGTGTACTATATATGTGTCATACCCATTGTTCCTAGCCATTTGTATGGTTGTCTTCATTTCTTTTTGTTGAGCGGGATTTAGTTTAATCTACGTAACATATGTCTTAGTGCTGCAAGTTTCTGGCTGTGGGGATGGCTAGATGTGGAATGTAACACTGTGTCTGTGGCCGTTGGTTTTCTAAATATGTTAAATGTTTGTTTGACATTTGCTTTTTTATTGTAATGTCAAGAAAATTTGTTTTCTTTTCTTTTTCAAGTGTGAATTTTATGTCCTGATGAGATTCGTTGATTTCCGAGTGGCGTTTATATATTTTTTCACTTGGTTCATCTACCAGATATATAATGTCATACACATATCTGTACCAATATATGATTTTGAAACGTTCATTAGTGGTTATCTTTTCAAATATATGATTTTCTAGATGACTGATGAAAATGTTTGCTAATGTTCCTGATATTGGGGATCCCATGGGCAGTCCTTCACTTGATAGATAATATTCATTCTCGAACTGAAAGTAGTTTTGTTCAGTTATCAGTCTGAGCAAATTTGTTATTTCTTTTATTGCTTCTATGATTTTTATTGTTTCTGTGATAGGGATGGAGGTATACATGATTCCTATGTCGAATGAAATCAGTGATGCTGTGTGTGGTAGCTGTATATTCTGTATGTGTTCTATTAGGTTTCCTGTGTTTGTCACAGTATGAAACGTCCCCTTAGAACAATTATACACGTGACTGTGCTTAAACTGACACACAATATTTTTAGCGCAACGCAATCTGACTTTCAAAAATCCCTACAAAAGAATGGCCCTGACTAACATTAACCTATACCTTTCACAAATCACTTACCTCACAAAAATCTTCGTTACTCGAACTACTGCAATACATCGAGCGCCACTACTGCCAGCTAAATAAAAGATTCAAACTACTGAAGGCACTAACTACTGATAGGCATAGTTAGCAAATGAAAGATTTTAATAGAGAACAAACAATGTATTTATCTTCACAATCATAATATATATAGCAATTCATGCCATCCAATCTTACAAATTTCAAATCTGCGCCATTTCTCTCCCCACATCCACCACTGCTGGCGGCTCACCTCCAACTGCGCAACGCTACGCACTGTTCACGTCCAGCTGCCCAACACTACAATGGCAGACAACAATGCAAACTAGCCACAGACTGCACACAGCACAGCCAGTGATTTTCATACAGAGAGCGCTACGTGGCGGCGGCGTTACCAATATAAGAACCTAAACAGCCTACATACAACAGTGCTGTTGGTTTCTACTTCATAGTGTTCTGTATCTAACTTTTTGGAGGTGCTTGGCTATGTGGTATGTTGGGGCTTTCTTGAAGTTGATAACAGCTCTTATTGGCATTCTATCTTTATGTACCTTTGGTTGCGCCGACCCTCGATGCTGGAATAACTGTTGAGCAGCTATTCCAGCGTCGAGGATCGGCGGAACTTGTTCCACGGAGTCCACCCACCGTTCCGGGGTCTGAAGATGGTTCTTAAATAGAATCGAAACCGGTCACTCCAACACAAATAAAAAGTTGCGATTAAGACTGTTTTTAATCTTTAAATCTTTCTGAATAATAAACGGATTTACCGTAGTGAAGAACTGACCATTTTCAGTACGTGAGGCGAGGAACCATGGTGCAAATGGAAGGGTCTTTGAATCGTTCGTCTCATTTCGTTTACGTTTTGCAGATGTTGATTGTGTAGATGATTGGCTCATTACAAGAAAATTCCCCACGATTGCCATCGTCTCCGATGGCGTGCCCCTTACAACTGGGGGCCCCCTGCACAAGGGGGAGCACCCACCTTAGGTGGTTGTTCACATCTCAGGTCACACCTGCCGAATACCTGACAGAGGGACCAATCGGCAATCTGGGAAGACTGAAGCTCCGGCAGTCACCCCTCCCTGGGCCTGGCCCATACCAGGGTGTACATGTGAACCCTACCTGTCGACCCGGGGCTGGGTATTAAGCATTACCCAGTCACCTGTTACGCGTGGGCCAGCCTTCAGAGAGAAAGAAGAAAAAGAGAAACCTCAAACGCTGAAGCGGAGAAACGAGAGGAGAAGGGAAACAAAGAAAGGAAAAGGGAACGGAAAACAGTGGTGAGACTGTTCTTAAGTCAGCGACAGAAAATGCAGAACATTCCCAAGGGAGGGGGAAAAAAACTGCAAGAGGATAGTCATACAGCAAGGAAGGGAAAAGATGCTGCAAAGTCTGGGACCCCGTGGTGCCAAGCAAGAACACGCCAAAGAGTGGGGAGCCCCCTGGGGGAGGGGGGGGGATGAGGTAATGGACAGAGAGTGAAGGAGGAGAAAATGAACGAAGAAAGGGAGGATGGGTGATGGAGAGATAAGGGAGAGAGGGACATTAGGAAGTATATCCAATTCCCATGTATATTAGAAACCTGTGCTTTCTATTTTCTTCTTTTCCATTTAAGCACACCGAGCTACCTCGAAGCGTGACCGGGTACAGCTAGTTATTAACAAATCAGTTATTTCAGCAAATTACCTTCAAATGTACGAGGTGCATTCAAGTTCTAAGGCCTCTGATTTTTTTTCTCCAGACTGGAAACAGATAGAAACATGTGCATTGTTTTAAAATGAGGCCACGTTCATTGCCAATACGTCCCAGAGATGGCAGCACCGCACGGCAGATGGAATTTTACCGCCAGCGGCGAGAATGAGAACTGTTTTAAATACTTAAAATGGCGACGTTTTCCTTACTTGAACAGCGTGCAATCATTCGTTTTCTGAATTTTTGTGGTGTGAAACCAATTGAAATTCATCGACAGTTGAAGGAGACATGTGGTGATGGACTTATGGATGTGTCGAAAGTGCGTTCGTGTGGGTGACAGTTTAATGAAGACAGAACATCGTGTGACAACAAACCGAAACAACCTCGGGCTCGCACAAGCCGGTCTGATCGAGCAAGTGGAGAGCATTGTTTTGGGGGATCGCCGAATGACTGTTGAACAGATCGCCTCCAGAGTTGGCATTTCTGTGGGTTCTGTGCACACAATCCTGCATGACGACCTGAAAATGCGAAAAGTGTCATCCAGGTGGGTGCCACGAATGCTGACGGACGACCACATGACTGCCTGTGTGGCATGTTGCCAAGCAATGTTGACGCACAACAGCAGCATGAATGGGACTTTCTTTTCGTTGGTTGTGACAATGGATGAGACGTGGATGCCATTTTTCAATCCAGAAACAAAGCGCCAGTCAGCTCAATGGAAGCACACAGATTCACCGCCACCAAAAAGTTTCGGGTAACCGCCAGTGCTGAAAAAATGGTGTCCATGTTCTGGGACAGCGACGGCGTTCCAAAGGGCACTACGGTAACAGGTGCATCCTACGAAAATGTTTTGAAGAACAAATTCCTTCCTGCACTGCAACAAAAACATCCGGGAAGGGCTGCGCGTGTGCTGTTTCACCAAGACAACGCACCCACACATCGAGCTAACGTTACGTAACAGTTTCTTCGTGATAACAACTTTGAAGTGATTCCTCATGCTCCCTACTAACCTGACCTGGCTCCTAGTGACTTTTGGCTTTTTCCAGCAATGAAAGACACTCTCCGTGGCCGCACATTCACCAGCCGTGCTGCGAAAGCACTAAACTGATGCAGAATCAAAGAATTTTTTATGGAATATCCCCTCGAATCGGTTTCTCTATAGTCTATAGCAGGTTAGGAGTATTTTGAGTCTTTTCCCGTGAAAATCACCGGGATGGTAAAGTGGAGGGAATTCCTGGAAGATAATTATTATGGTGCAGCTGCATCCTTTTCTTTCATCTACGAAGGTCTGATAGTACAGTATCTCATACATCTACCCTATCCAAAATCAATGAAGTTTAGAAATTTTTCTTGTCCCATCTATGGACGAGTGGCACATTTTAAGAACTATTCGTGAACTTTCATGCTGATACTTGCACACATAAGAAAACAAATGGGTATCTTTTCTGACGCAGTTGTATACTCTGCTCTGCAGGAATGACTAATGTTGTTCAAATAAGTTTTCGCTTCTTGATACGCTAGGGATCCATTGCACGTCGATTGGTGTTGGCATCTGGTTTGATCGTTTTCGATTTGGTTATCGGGATCAAAATTAGATATGACATACTTTCGTCTATCTGTGATGACATATGGTCCTAATACTCGTAAAGTGGTATTTTATAGGATGAAATTGAAGAAAAAAATAAATAAAATAAAAGAAAGTACTTGGGCAGGATCAATGCTGTAGCGCCATCGGTTTAGCCGTGAACCTTAGCCGCTGCGCTACTGTCGGTTGCTCGAAGTAACATTAAAGATACGTGTATTGGAGGTACGCATAAAACTTCAACAATTATTTTCTCCTAAATTAGGGGCCGTCGCATGGAAGCCCGAAGCCAGGAATTCAGGAACTGCCCGTCTACCACATCAAAACATATGATGGTCTACTTATTAGATCATATTCTGATCTCATACATAATGAAGTAATGCATCATGCCAACTAGCAAGGAATCCGAAAACTTCGGCCATGCGAAACATATCTCGCACTTTTCTCACGTGACAGCCTGAGACCCTCAATCCACAGGTGGATGCGGCATTTCTTGACTTCTGAAAAACATTTTACTCAGTATTACAGCCACGCTTATTGACGAAAATGGGGGGCCAAAAATCAAAAGAAATTTGTGATTAGGCTCAGAATTTCGAAGTAGGCAGGCCTCAGTAGGTTATTTTAGAAGGAGAGTCATAGACGGGAGTAGTAGAACAAATTTCAGGTGTGACCCAGGGACGTGTGCTGGGAAAGTGTACTGGTACTTTCTGTTCATACTGTATGTTAATAACCCGACAGACGATATTAATAGTAACGCCAGAAGTTATGCGGATGGTTCATCTATCTATAATCAAGTACTGTTTGAAAGAATCTGTAGAAATGTTCACTCAGATCTTACTTGATTTAAGTGTTCATAAATCTCAAGAATGTATTATTCTGCTACTGTAATATCCATTAGTGACAACTGGAGTACTTCCACCCATACAAATAGCAGAGTGTAACAAAGTGTGGACATATGAATTGCAATGATCACATTGGCTGAATCTTACGTAAAGGAGGTGTTAGGTTTCGGCTCATTGGCACCGCATTGAGTAAATGAGATTACTAAGAAAACACTCGTTCGAAGCACCCTAAAATACTGCTGAACTGTATGCAACTAATACCGAATAGGGCTGACAGGGGATATTGAAGGGATAGGACAGCATCGATGGCTATCTGGTTGTTTGTCCCGCTGGAAACCCTGAACTGATAGACACATACTTTCCAAAATTTCAAGACTCAGTATCGAGTAAATAATTTCTGAATCCACTACAACTCCTTACGTATCGCTCCCACGGGGGCTGCGAGGGCAAAACTAGACCAATTATAGAGCGTGGTACAATGGGAACCGCGACCTGCCTTGGACTTGACAGGAGTTTGCAGTTTGTATATGTAGATGTAGAGACAAACGCGTTCCATAAAAGTAGAAATTTATAATACTAAAACAACAGTTCCAGTTTTCTATTGGAATTGCTCTCACGAAGTACCAATATTAGCTGCTAAGTACAGACTCTCAAACACGTATAAAATAAACTCAGATTCTGTCGTCAAGCAGGCCGTTAGGATCAGAATATGTAACAAACTTTATGCAGAACATCGACTGCCACCTTAACGGTAAACTGAGACGGGCGCTCGAGAGCGTGATCCCCGAAACTGGGGAAAAAATTTGCGTCCAATTCGAGCGGTAGCGACGCCAGCGGTCCTTCATCACGTAACCTCTGACATTCTGTGACTTCTTGCCTGTAGGTGAGGACAATGTAGGTATGTAAACCAGACTATTGATTATAGGAGGACGCCATATCAGCAGCCTCGATAGTTAGGTGTTCCTGTGGAAAATCTTCGACGCTTGAAATTCGAGTTTGACTTATTACCAGTATCCCCTTTTTCACATCATTTTGTGTCTGATGGACAAACATCCATTATCCATTTACATGCGCTGTCTGGTATGTGCGATAGTTAGTACATTTCATAGGCAGCTTTGCATGTGGCCGTCTGAATATGCGATAGAAGTCCGTTCCGTCTTTCTCAAGACACTGGCGTACATTTTTCGGATGTCCTATAGCATTTCTTAGCGCTGGCCTTGCAACTGTTCTTTCACAGAACCGGAAACATGTTGAGCACAATGAAAAAAAAAAAAAAGATTCGCCACTGGAGATATTACGCTAATCTCGCGTAACACCGCCTTTTGCCTTGATAATGGCTTCATTTCGGAAGCGAAGAGCTCAAATCTTTATTCAGGAATGCCGCATCATGCTGAAAGTACTGTGATAATATCCCGTAAATTTACCGGAGTGCAGGGATGTTGATAACTACGTTATAGTTTTTGTTCCCAGTAATTACAAATATTATTATGGAGCTTCAATCGGTCGATCTAGCATGGCAGTCGAGATGCCAAAGGATGCTTGAGCGTTCGTACAACCAGAAATTGTGAACGTTAACGGAGTGACACTTCTGCGGAGAGGCGTTTCTGTCGGGCGTGGGGTTCTTGCTGGGAAGGCGGCTTTTTGCAGGTAACATACAGGCACACTAACGATTTATCACCTGATTGACTTCTCATCGTCGGGGTTCACAGTCGTGTAGAACTTTAAAGGACATCATATCCACCGTTGACTAGAAATCTGTCAATTGCAATTTCGGCCTTTGGGCCATTTTCAATTGGCATTGCGAACGATTTTGCTGTAGCACATGTCAGACTTTAAAATCCTCCGACATGTTAAACATGTCATCGTTAAAAACAAGCATTTCCTCTACGAAAAGCAGTAAAATCAGACGAGTGCGACAACTGTACATCTTGAAATGATGTATATTACTTACACAGTTACCAATGACAACATCCTTCATATAAATCGTTACAAATCGTTGTTCCAACACACAGTTTACATGTGAACTGGAACAGCATTAGTTCACACGTAAACAGTGTGTTAGAACAACGATTTGTAGGTATTTAGAGGAAAGGTGTTAACATGGATAACTGCGCACGTAATTAACATAATTTCACGATGTACAGAGCTTCGCAGTCGTTTAGTATTACTGTAGTTCGACAGTGAAAATTGATTTTGACGAAATATCGGGGGATTTTAAAGTCTCACAGGTGCTAGAGCAAAATCTTTTGATATATCACCTGAAAAATCCAGTGCTCGAAACTGCAGTTGCGAAATAAACCATTTCTACAGTGAATGGCGAAGCAGATGTCTTTTAAAAATGAAACATCTTACTGGCAATTAGTTTTAATATATGTTGAAAGACAGTAATTGCAATCTATTTTGCCTTTACTAGATTCAGGTTGGTATGCCCATCCTGAGACCATTTCTAGGTTCGGCTGGAATGTGAGTTTGGTTGTGAGTTGGTGAAACCAAAGAACCTGAAAATAAAAACTTCCTAAAGTATTTCAGGCTTCGCAGATATGTCAGAACATTCCATCTCCGCACTCGTGTCATTGTAACTATGAGAAACTCCGTGCGAACACTGGTGTTGTCAGCTTAGGAAACGGGAGTTCAAAAAATGGTTCAAATGGTTCTGAGCACTATGGGACTTAACGTGTGAAGTCATCAGCCCCTTAGAACTTAGAGCTACTTAAACCTATCTATACTAAGAACATCACACACATCCATGCCCGAGGCAGGATTCGACCCTGCGACCGTAGCGGTCGCGCGATTCCAGATTCAAGCGCCTAGAACCTCTCTGCCACTCCGGCCGGCAGAAAACGGAGTGTCAACAGCAAATCAGTCATGGAGATTTAACAGAAACGGTGACGCATGGTCTCCGAGAATGTTGAAATAAACGTCCCTTTTCAAGTTCACGGTAACTTCAATGAATGGGTCCAAGACATGGTAGGAAAAACACCCTCAAAACCTCACACAACTACCTCTGGCCTGCACTACACTGCCTGTTTATCTTGTCATTGGGCCGTCGATGCACTCGACGCCTTGCGTCGTTTGAAAAGAGGCAAAACCGCAGTTAGTCGAACCGCAGTAAATGTCTCCAGCCAGCTACTGTCCAGTCCAAAGAGGACTTGCAGCATTATGTGCTACTGTTAGCAGTGAGCCTTTAGGAGGTGCCGAGGACGAAATGAACAATGCCTGCAGTTGTCTTCACAGTGTACTACGGCAAACTGATTTAGATGAGCCTGTATTCGCTTATAGAAAGAATTTCTATCCCGTTTGAAGTCCACTGTCATTGAAAATTAGTGAAATTCGTCTCCGGATCTTTTTATCGACACTGGTATTACGCCGTACCACATGGATGCATTCCTCGCAAACATGCTGGACAGTCCGCGTTAATACACCAACAAATTGACTAAGTTCATTCGCTGTGTGGGCATGGACAAGTCCAGACACGATAGCTTGTTTCTGCGGTGTGTCACGTCTCCGTATTTGACCCACCTTACTGCCCTGGTTCTATACTACTGACACACGCACATGTCTTTACTGCAATGAATTACGTCAGCGGATGATGGTCACACGATGATCTTGGTACCACTTCTGCACCGTCTACAGCGCTCAAAAGCGACCAATGTGCCAAGAACGTAACTAACATGCAGTGACGTGTGCCTATGGAATCCCTACGTAACTGATGGTGAAATGATGGCTTAACTGGGTCGTTACTTGGCCCGCCAGCAGCAGCGCCTTTCGCCTTTTCTTGGCCCCCCTGTACCAGCTGGGTGTTATCAGCAGCAGCTGAGCGGCTGTGGCGAAAACACGCCGCGGCCCTGGCTGTGCCATTGACTGATAACGCCAATGTCGCCCCAAAGGCGTCTCCAAACAGTCTCCGAGACCAGTCCCTCGTGCCTCTGCTCTGCCGGAGGTCACGGGTGGCTCCCTGACCCGACCCCAATACTTAACAGTTATTTCTGGCAATGCACACTATATTTTCCACATCATAATTTATTCTGCAAGATCATCAGAATGTGACGGAGTTTTTCAGCGTCATAACAGCAGCTTGCCTGACTAGTCTACCATTCCGATTTTCATGACCACACTTTGACAGTTTGTTGGGGGGATTCAGTTCAATTCAATTCAATTTATTGCCACGAATTTTAGACCTGTTATCTCCAAGCAGGTCATACATATTCAATAATCATGGTGACATACGGGGTCTATATTGTGCACATGGTAAGACATTACGTTAACAGCAACCAGTAGTAACATTAAGGTAGAAATAAAGCAGAATATCGAAAATAAGAATCAATGAAAAACATAAAATAAAAGGAATAACTCAAGTTTCAAGTGATTAGCTTCCAGCTTATACTTTTAGATACGTTACTGGCAGCCGCGTAAGAACTCGAGGTAAGCTAACTACAGCTATACTTAGTTCTAAATATATTCTTGTTTCACTATAATAAATAATATATATATATATATATATATATATATATATATATGTGTGTGTGTGTGTGTGTGTGTGTGTGTGTGTGTGTGTGTGTGTGTGTGTGCGTGCGTGCGCGCGCAGCATGAAGGATTTTCCGTAAGAGCGAGGAAAAATGTACAGGACATAGAGAGTGCTTCACTGAAAAAATTGATCTAGGGAACTTTGAATCGTAGAAGCCAGCCTAAGGAGATATGGAAGTAATCTTTTCTACCACTTTGTCTAGCATAACTGTTTTCCTGTTTATTTACATCCAACATGCTTACAGGTTTACACGTTTTCTGCTGTTTATGTACATGTACCTTATTTCTTGCAAGCAAACAAGGACTACGAGACTACTCACTAAGACTTCTTGATGCAGATCTAGTTTACTTTACTTGTCCATAAGGTGGCTCTGTTGTATTTGCATTCTCCCATGGTAGAACGTGCTGTGAATCAAGGACAGACCCATTCATTACTCAGTGCTACACACAGACGTCACTGGGTACGGGATGGAATTAGTTGTCAGAATTGTAAGTGTCTGTGATGTGATTCGAAACACATCAGGGACGTTTGTAAGGATGCGTCAGATTCTTGTTCGCCTATGGCATGCTTGCATTAAGGTTGATGGCCGTCACTTTCAGCACATTTTGTAAGTTACAGCACAAATGGTACGTTCGTCGTGTCAGTGATGGTATTTCCAGTCACATGAAAGTCATGTAAATAAAAAAGTACCCAAATGTTATTTAATTCCTATTATCTCCTTAAGCTGAATTCTCTGAGGCCAGGTTGCCTATCTCAAATTGTTCAGTGCAGCATCCTCTATGTTCTGTTAAATTTTTGGACGTTCTTACTGAAACACCTTCCACATCCACTGAAGAGCGAAAGAAACTCTAATAGGCATGCGTACTCAAATACAGAGATACGTAAACAGGCAGAACACGGCGCTGTGGTCGATAACGCCTATATAAGGCAACAAGTGTCTGGTGCAGTTGTTAGATAGGTTACTGCTGCTACAATGTCAGTGAGTTTGAACGTCGTGCTACAGTCGGCGCACGATCAAGGGACACAGCATCTTCGAGGTGGAGATGAAGTGGGGATTTTTCCCCTACGACCATTTCACGAGTGTGTCTTGAGTATCAGGAATCCGGTAAAACATCATTCCCTACATCGCTGCGGTCGGAAGAAGATCCTACAAGAACGAGACCAACGACGACTGAAGAGAATCGTTCAACGTGGCGGAAGTGCAACCCTTCCGCAAATTGCTGCAGATTTCAGTACAGGGCTATCAACAATGTCAGCATGCTAACCATTCAACGAAACATCATCGATATGGGTTTTCGGAGCCGAAGGCACAGTCGTGTACCGTTGATGACTATACAACACAAAGCCTTACGCCTCGCCTGGCCCCGTCAACACCTACATAGAAACATGTTGCCTAATCGGACGAGTCTCCTTTGAGATTGTATCGAACGGATAGACGTGTATGGGTATGGAGACAACCTCATAAATCCATGGGCCCTGCATGTCAGCAGGGGTCTGTTCAAGCTGGGGGAGGCTCTGTTATGGAGTGGGGCGAGTGCAATTAGATTGATATGGGACCCGTGATACGTCTAGATACGACTGACAGGTTACACGTACGTAAACAGCGTGTCTAATCACCTGCATCCATTCATGTCCATTGTGTATTCCGACGGACTTGGGCAATTCGATCAGGACAATGCGACGCCCCACACGTCCAGAATTGCTACAGAGTGGCTACACGAACACACTCCTGCGTTTGAACACTTCCGTTGGTCACCAAACTCCCCAGACATGAACGTTATGGAGGGCATCTGGGATGCCTTGCAAGATATCTCCACCGCCTTGTACTCTTACACACATACACACACAAATTATATATATATATATATATATATATATATATATGTGTGTGTGTGTGTGTGTGTAAGAGTACTATAATGTGTGTGTGTGTGTGTGTGTGTGTGTGTGTGTGTGTGTGTGTGTGTGTGTGTAATCATATACAGGGTTATTACAAATGATTGAAGCGATTTCACAGCTCTACAATAACTTTATTATTTGAGATATGTTCACAATGCTTTGCACACACATACAAAAACTCAAAACGTTTTTTTAGGCATTCACAAATGTTCGATATGTGCTCCTTTAGTGATTCGGCAGGCATCAAGCCGATAATCAAGTTCCTCACACACTTGGCGCAGCATGTCCCCATCACTGAGTTCGAAAGCTTCGTTGATGCGAGCTCGCAGTTCTGGCACGTTTCTTGGTAGGGGAGGTTTAAACACTGAATCTTTCACATAACCCCACAGAAAGAAATCGCATGGGGTTAAGTCGGGAGAGCGTGGAGGCCATGACATGAATTGCTGGTCATGATCTCCACCACGACCGACCCATCGGTTTTCCAATCTCCTGTTTAAGAAATGCCGAACATCATGATGGAAGTGCGGTGGAGCACCATCCTGTTGAAAGATGAAGTCGGCGCTGTCGGTCTCCAGTTGTGGCATGAGCCAATTTTCCGCGGGCTACGCGTGAAACTTTCCCGCACGCGTTCAAACGTTTCTTCGCTCACTGCAGGCCGACCCGTTGATTTCTCCTTACAGAGGCATCCAGAAGCTTTAAACTGTGCGTACCATCGCTGAATGGAGTTAGCAGTTGGTGGATCTTTGTTGAACTTCGGCCTGAAGTGTCGTTGCACTGTTATGACTGACTGATGTGAGTGCATTTCAACACGACATACGCTTTCTCGGTTCCTGTCGCCATTTTGTCTCACTGCGCTCTCGAGCGCTCTGGTGGCAGAAACCTGAAGTGGGGCTTCAGCCGAACAAAACTTTATGAGTTTTTCTACGTATCTGTAGTGTGTCGTGACCATATGTCAATGAATGGAGCTACAGTGAATTTATGAAATCGCTTCAATCATTTTTAATAGCCCTGTATATACCTATCATCTATAATGGTGAAAAGGCTTCTTTTGAGGTTTTCACGGTAGTTGGAGGTACAGAGTATCCACTTAATCTCACAGATTGTAGTTTCCTTATAAATATTCGATGTGGATTTATATTAACTATAGTCCGCAAGTTCTGGTCGCTTGGACTTGTTTGCAGATCGCATTCGTATTGTTGCAGTCTCTCTCTACGTGAAAAATGGGGCGACTGGAAACGACGTGATCAATGGAACCTACCCCTCCACATTCACAGACTTACGTTACTGCATCCCTTTCCATGTTTTTGGTATGGACCGTGACCTCGTAATAGGTGCACCATATTTCGAATAGGGTCAATGTCGCGTAGTTTGAGCCTGTTCCTAATGCTCTGCAGCTGTATACCCGCCTTGCAGTGCTTCTAGTGTCCCAGTCAGACAACCATTCATCTAACTTATGGGCTCGAAAATGTCTCATCAGTAGCACAAGCTCCTCTGATTGCGTACACGATCATCGTTCACGTCCCAACCAATACAGCGCTGCCCGCAAACGTACCGCAATATCCAACGAACGTAACCCTCGACAGGTATAGTGCGAAAGGCACCGGTGAACCTCAGAACCACACTCCGTTGAATTCGTCGCAATGTTGTTTTGTAGCTGCCTAGTCGAAGACGATGCGTGCAGACGCTGGCAGCGTAGCCCACAATGGCACTGAAGTTAATTTCGTGATATGACCGCGCCATGTGCAACGGTAATTTATAGTCAGTAGTGTTAGCACGGGCAGTTTACGCATAATTTTAGCCGCTACCTTAGTAAAATATTATAAATGTTCTACAGTGTTCTTTTCCGTGTTTAGAAGGAGACCAAAGTTTAACTACAGCGTACATATAGAAATAGTTAGTAGGGGTAGTCGTAAAGTTGTAATTAACAATTCGAAAATATCGAGCTGCTTAGTGAGGGTGATAGTCTATCACTACTGCGACTCGTTTTTGCCGACGAAGGATGACATGGCGGAGACCTTTGTGGTGGAAGAGTGCGTTTTCGTTGTCCAGGAAACGTTCCCGCGAATCTCTCTTCGTTCTCACTCTGAAAATCCCTGAGACGCTATAGTTTCTCCAACCGTGGAAGGAAGATGCAATCTGGATGTCATGTCACTAGAATACGAGGGTGAAGGAAACTTGGTAGATGACAGTAGCAGCATATGGGACTGTGGCATGTGCAGGATGAGCTAGACTGTTTTAGAGCAAAAAATGCCTCTTGGACAATTTCCCGCTCTCCTTCGCCTTGACAGCTTCCAATAATCTCAACAGGAGATTTAAATGGTATGCTCGAGTGATGGTTTGCCTTTTACGACAATAATCTGTGAGCACCACACCATGGTATTCCTAAAACTCAGCATCGCCTTTTCCGATCATGGCTGGATCACTGTCTTTGTCGGCAGTGGTGGGTCTACATTTTTCCACTGCCTTATGCTTTTGTCTCAGTCATATTGATACACCCAGTATGCGTCCATGGTGACTATGTGGCTAAAAAGTCAGCTGCAAAATTTCCATTGCTTCATCAGTTCGGAGAGCTTACTGAATGTGCGCTAATTGGGCTCCAGTTTATGAATGTGCGCGCCATTCCGTTCTGGCTTCTCTAACAGGCTGCTGCGGTACTATGGGGCGAGAGTTTCAGTTTCAGGGCTGTAGACTTCATGACTATCTCGTTGTTGTTACTGTTGTTGTCTTTAGTCCGAAGACTGGTCCGATGCATCTCTCCACGCTGCTCTATCCTGTGCGAGCCGCTTCGTCTCCGAATAGCTACTGCAACCTGCATCCCTTTCCTTTTTATAACTTCCAGAAACTTTAATTCATTCATAGGCCACCCAACCAGTAACGATGCCAATCAGGAGCGGTCATTAATTCAACAAATTAACGGAATGATGACACGTAGCTCATCACCTTAGTTTAGCACATCGAGTTCAGTTTAAATTAGAAACAAGACAAGCAGCTGCGGCACGTGATCACATTAGAGATTTCAGACACAAAGAGCTTACATGTGAGATATTGTGTCAGAAATACGTTGCACATGCAACATTACGCTCTCATCACGGTCATTTGAGAAAAAAACCAGTGATTAGCACGGTCGAGGTACGAAAATACCGTCCGACGGAACGAACTACCGACTTCTCAGGAAAGGCACGGGTAGGCCCTACTGAACGTCCACAGCTTGGTCGGCTGTAAGTCCCCGCAGGAATACCACTCTCACCTTCAATGCACGCGCTGGCAACTTGTGCTGAAGCCAGCCAAGACATCGTAGCGGGCAGGAGACGTCCGCTTTTAGCCGGTGTCCGTTCCTAAATGGGTGCGAGCCACACATCCCAGATGCGCGAAAACGGCCAGCAAGCGTCTCTGTCGCTCAGACCTAACGCACAGTGAAAGATAGCACAAACGTGAGAATTGATGTATCCTCCGCGACAGGAAAGCGAAAGACCGCCGCCCCCTTACAGCCAGAAGGGAACCACACCCCCACTTGATCTGACATACATGGACTCTAGAGGTTTTTTCAGTCTATATATTCCAGACCAAGAGTGACTGGATTCAGGACCTTCAGAACTTAACAGGGGCCGTCAAAACACAATGACAGTATATTATACATCGCCATTTTACCCTGCCCCCAACTCCAAAATTACGGATGATCATCTTATCCCCTGGCTTCACCTCAAAGGGGCGACAAGCTTCGTTATAACGGCACGCATATCTCTTCTGTACGAGATTTATATTCCTATGCACCCGTTTCCTGTTTTCCTCAATGACCTCTGCGGTTACGTTCCCATGCAGAAGATCATTAAATGACCACAAATTGGCCAATGGGAAATTCATGGAATAGCTTAACATCAGGGAGGCTGGAGAGGCCTTACTTGCCTCGTGGTGAGGAGTTGAGAGCTAAGTTTAACCATGAAAGTGAAGCGTCCTATTTCCGATGATAATGCTGTTGAAACAAAATAAGAGCAGATTTAAGGTTACGATTAACTCTCTCTGCAAAGGAGACTAGTAAATCTTAAGGTATTGTGGTGAAATGACGAATTGCATTCTCGAAGTAAAACCTCAAATTGCTCGGTAACAAGTTCTGCGGCATTACCTCTAAGGAGTGATCTCTGAGGACCAAAGATGGAAAACATTTTATATAAATCGCGAGTCGTTAGACCAGCAATGACGCCACTACTCGGGACAAGACATACAAACGTGAGAAAGCGTCCGCATCAACCAGGATATAATAGTTACCATTCCACGTCCTAAGTAACGAACCTATGCAGTCGATGAACAGCTTGTTCATTGAGTTATTTTTCCACGTGAAATGCAACATCCCCTCCTGAGAATTAGGATTAGGCTTAGCTCCGTTGCAACTGACATTCGCGATAACCTCCGAACATACTTATACAAGGTGGGCCAGGTGAGGTGCTCCCTAGTCTGTGAAAATGTTTTGGCAGCTCCTAATTGACCCCCTACTACGGGGTTATGAAATTGTAGAAAATAGCACGAATCAGTTCACCAGATAAACAAATCTTTAAAAGTTTATCGGTCCTGGCTTAGTAGCACGCAGTGCCCTTCCTTAAACTAATCTGGAACCTATTTACCTTCCAGAAGCTGCTGCTATATTACTTTCACGCAAGGATCCAAACTCTGCTTTTCCCCTCAAACTAGTGAACAGCTCGAGCACCTCCGAGACGACACTCATTCCCCAACCGAAGTTCTCACGGACTTCCCTGATCATTCACATTACCTTCGTCGAACATGCGAATTGAGGCGTCAAGCGCTGAATTACCGGTGCCCTTATGTATCTAACAGTGAAACGAAAGACCGACACTCAGACCGCCCAGCGGGCAATATGTGTGCCCTTCCTGGGCTGGGCGAGAACCAGACTTAAGGCTTGATTATCGGTCTCGAGGTCGAAATGCCGATGTTCAAGATAAAAGCGAAATTTCTGATGCAAACAACACTGACAAGGCCTTCCACTCCAAACGGAATATTTTAGCTCAGCTGGTGAGAGCATTCGAGATGCACAAACTATGCGGCGTGTCTCGCCTCCCTCTTCCTGTAGAATCACCGCAGCCACACCTGAATTAGATGCATTGGTTTACACAATGAACGGTTACAGGTAATCAGGCACTTCAAGATTTTGGGGGCTAGCCAAAGCGGTTTTAATAGCATCAAGGGCTGACTGCTGGGATTCTCCCCACTTGAATTCCACGTTTTCTTATTTAGTTGATCAAGGGAGCCGCCAATTGAGCAAAATGGGCCACGGACTTCTAAGAAATTTGGTCATGCCAAGTCTTAGGTGGGAGAAACATACAAATACCTATTTCTTCCTTGATCAATTCTCATCCCTTCAGCTGACATTAAATGCCCTAGGAAGGAGATTTCCTTACGTACCACACTTATTTAACACTGCTTAACAACGAGCCCAGCAGCACGAAAACGAAGTAAGACCTGCTCAAGATGTTGAAGATGTTACAAGGTGGCAGTATAGACTACATCGCCCCGCAAATTGTAACGACTTATATTTCAGATCCCCAAAATAGTATAACAGGGAAAGGACGGCTTCCCCATGGACAAACCAGATGACCCTTATTAAACCTAAATATGTTCCAGTCAGTGCTGACAGCCGTCACCATCTTGGATTCTTCACTCAGCGGAATGAGATAATTTGGTTAAGATCCAAGACTGTAAAAATCTTTGCCCCAGCAAACTCGGTAAAATAATGGTGTAAGTCGGGTAACTAAACAGATTTCAGAATAACCTATTATCAACGACCGAGCTGTACCCAGACTCCCCTTTAGGGACTAGAAACATGGAAGAGGCATAAGGAGATGTAGATGTCCTAATGTCTCCCTCTTCCAATATTTTTTCCACTATTCGTCGTAAAACCATCTTGGATGGCGACAGCTGATATCGAGGTTGCCTGTCATAGGACAGCCGTATCTCGTAACGTATCCCATTGGTGACACCCAATTTACTGGTCAAATCATCGGGAAACTGATTAAGAACTTTCAACAGGCCTTCAGCCTCTCCACTAGGTGAATTGCTCACGCCAAACTCAGAACTCTCCACAACTAGGTTACTAACTCCAGTCGCAAATTTGACATCAACATAATCTGACTATCTCGTCAGTACAAAACCTAAAGGAAACCAGCGCAATCTAAAACCAAGCCCACCTGCTGGATCCAATCACAACCTAGTAACAAACTGACTAAGATCTCTAAATACCAATACTTGAACTGGCCACGAAAAATCTTGTATAGAGAGACTTCGTTTACAATAACTCATCAGGGGTAACACCTGCCCATTAGCAGCATGACATCAGTGTAACGTGGGCTGCAACGGAGAAAGCCTGCAAATATAACGGTTATCAAGATACCAGTGGTAGTCCAACAACGAAACATTACTGCCGGAGTCAAGTAAGGCGCAGACTGGTTCATGGTTCGTAGAAGCACGAACAAATGGTACAGATCGACTAATAGCCGGCCTTATGCGACTGAACCGCTTAATTAGCGGTGTGTGCCTTACGGTGCCTCTTCTCCCTAGACATCAACTGTTAGACCATGACTCTCACTGTAGGGGTCACTCATAAACAAAATACTCTGATGCTCCCACAGCGGTAACACCTCTTATATTCAACCCTCCCCTTCTGCCAGCCTATAGTTTTGGACTGCACACAAAGGTTTTTCGGAGCCAAACTTTCTAGCTCTTCGTGCTTGCTGTCAGCAAGAACTAATTTACTTTACACTTTAATTATTTATACAGGGAGAACATTCATTATTTGAGCCCTGAGGCTAAGTACAGTCTGAGCGTGAGTTCAGTTCGCCAGTAAATTTTCTCTGCAATTTGAATTTAATTCTGTCTATTGGATGCAATGTTACAGTAATTTTGGCATAAAGGGGCTGACTGAGCACCTGTTTACTTCCCCTAAGGGATTACTGCTATTGAAATTCTCACTGACTAGAGTATGAAATTTATTATTTATTGTAATTATTACAATCAGTTAAATTGAGTGTATAACTATGACTACTGCTAACCCTGTATATTTTCTGGTACCCCTTCCACTCCAGACACTTGGCCTGCACCTTGGGCTGCTGTAGCTCCGAAAGACGCGGCGGGTTGGTAACATAGCGTGGTTGTGTTCTGGGTCCCATTGTTAGTTGTAGCAGCAACATTCATAGTTCATTTTATCTATTTTAAGACCTCTTAATATGTGTGAAGATATTTTCTGTGTCGAAAATTTGTTGCAGGAGGAGAGAAACAGTCACCATAGGGGATGGCTAGGCTTGTAACCACCTCCAATAGGAGCAACTTGTGTAGGAGTTTAATGTTAGAGTGGCATCAACTGGATGGACCATCACAGAGCTGAGCACTCGCTTGCGGGGTGCCTCCGACTGGTCAGTGTGCAATACGTTCCGCATTGTATTTGTGTGCTGCCTCTAGTGTGCGAGATAACCACAAATTTACGAAGGATAGTCAGCCCTCGTGTACCCAAATTAATAAGAGTGCAAGTCGACTTCAATTATTGCATTTGTAAGCCGTGAGATTTAGGGCAGATAAGAGTTACAGTTGAGCAAAATATGAACATCGGGCTTTTGCTTCACCAAGTCATCGAGTTGCAAATAGAACTGAACGCTATAGGGTGCCAGAATGGGAGTGGTACAGTGGGTGGAGGCAGCTCAACACCAGAGCAGATAAACCACTCAGTTCTGTCAGAAGGGAGGGCTATACTAAGTCACCTTCTTTCAGAACCTTTTGCTAAGCTCCCCACTCCTATATTTACCTCGATGCTGGGGCTGAATGTGCTAACCTTGGATGAGCTGCCACGCATTGTTGAAGTGCTTTGGTTATGGCTCAATGTACCTGGTGTTGCAATCGAACGATTCTCCACTTAATTTACCTGTTGACAAAAGGATTTTGGAGCACTATTATTGCTAATGCATTAGAACTCAAAGGCAATCTGTCATACAGGAACATTATTGACGTTAGGATGACCCCTCAAATTAAAGCTGATTTAGCTACGAATCCAGGATCCCACAGAAACTCTTCAGGGGTATTTCAAGGAAATTCGGAGTGCCATTTTAGCACTCGATTTAGACGTTAAGAGTAGGAGGCTATAAAAAATATTTTGGAGTAGATTAGGCCCAAGAATCGGTGGCGAATTACATTCGCCCTTAAGCCAGCCTCTGAAAATTTAAAAACAAATATCTGACAGAACAATAAAATATTTAAATTTAAATATAAATTAAATAATAGTTAATTTAATAATAATTTTAATATTTAAATTTAAAATTAAAAACAAGTATCTGACAGAAAAATAAAATATTTAAATACGCCTAAACTGTGGGGCAAAGTAGTTTGTGATTTCCCCACGCATTTGACCAGGTAATACAGGATTAATTTAAAAACAGTTTTGCTCCTGCAGGGCAATTAAATGAAACTTCTCCAAAATTTACCTAAAGTGGAAAATCAGAATTAATACAACGATTAACAGAAATAATACAACGATTAACAACCGTTAACACTAGAAGCAGTCAACCTCAAAAGCAAACTACTATCTTGTCTAAATAAATCTAAACACTACCTTACCTGAAACATAAAATTTTTGCTCTTACTATTTCCCAGGCCAGGGCAATGAATAACAAAATTATTCGAACATTCAGTGTGCGGGGAAATTAGCCACAAGCAATTGGATGAAGACAATTTGCCCTTTCGCGCTTCAGTTACTGCTACTCAATTTAATAAAAATTTACTGCAAAATTTCACAAGATGTACAAATTTAGGCCACCGCCCTACCAGTAAGGTAGCCGATATATCGCGACGGCGCCACACATAACATACTACTGGCGGCAGAAAGCCAAGTAACCACATTTATAATTGACTAAGATTGTCGATAAGCAAGCGGCCACAGAATGGATCAGTTTCAATTAGAGACATACGTAAGACAATAGATTTATCAGGCTCTGCGGGTACCTAAGAAAATCCAGAGTGGGAGCGGACGCAAGCGTTAGCGAGCGCAGCCTCTCGGCAACCAGTCATGCGAGCAACTAGCAAGCAGCAATGACACGAGTACACAGACGCAGCCCACTGGCTTCGCAGCGCAAATAAATAAGCTGGGCACACGGGTATGGCGAACACAGGAACGAACTCAAGACCACATGCAAGGCAATGCGTGTATCCAACCCAACGCCCGATTTCGTAAATTTATGGCAAACATTAAATTAATACACTCAAAGTCACTCCTGCCATTAAAAAAAAAAAAAAAAAACATTATAAGGTAAAGCAACCAGATCTCTGGTAAGATTGTGGTGTCACCGCCAGACACCACACTTGCTAGGTGGTAGCTTTAAATCGGCCGTGGTCCATTAGTACATGTCGGACCCGCGTGTCGCCACTGTCAGTGATCGCAGACCGAGCGTCACCACACGCCAGGTCTTGAGAGACTTACTAGCACTCGCCCCAGTTGTACGGACGACTTTGCTAGCGACTACACTGACGAAGCCTTTCTCTCATTTCCCGAGAGATAGTTAGAATAGCTTTCAGCTAAGTCCATGACTACGACCTAGCAAGGCGCCATTAACCATTTCTAGAGAGAGTCTCACTTGTATCATCAAGAACGCTATATACAAATGATGGATTAAAGTTAAGTATTCCAGCAGCTACGTACTTTTCTTTATAGCATTCATTACGTATCCTGTTTCAGACCTAACGCCAGCCTGCGTGAGTTGACGCGTGCATTTCGGCCTCCTCTAAATTAATGTGCGTTGTGTTGGCTAATCTGCCGACACAACAAAGATTTCATTATATGCATGACAGATTTAAATCTGCATGAACGGTAACCACTCTTTAGCTTATCAAACAGTCTTTAATTATAAAACATATCCTCACTCTTGTTGCATACCCTGACCTTTTTATAGCTGCTACAAACTTTAATTCATTCATATGATAGCCACCCAGTAACTAGGCCAATCAAGAGGGGCCATTAATTCAACAAATTAACACAATAACGACAGGCAGCTCACCACCGTAGTTTAGCACATTGAGTTTAGTTTAAATTAGAGCAAGACAGACAGCTGCGTCACGTGGTCACATTAGAGATTCCAAACACAAAGGGCTTACATGTGAGACAGTGTATCAGAAATACGTTGCATGTGGTGTCGCCGCCAGACACCACACTTGCTAGGTGGTAGCCTTTAAATCGGCCGCGGTCCTTTAGTATACGTCGGACCCGCGTGTCGCCACTATCAGTGATTGCAGACCGAGCGCCGCTACACGGCAGGTCTAGAGAGACTTCCTAGCACTCGCCCCAGTTGTACAGCCGAGTTTGCTAGCGATGGTTCACTGACAAATTACGCTCTCATTTGCCGAGACGCTAGTTAGCATAGCCTTCAGCTACGTCATTTACTACGACCTAGCAAGGCGCCATTATCAGTTACTATTGATGGTGTAAAACACGTACCGTCAAGAGCGATGTTCACCAATTATGGATTAAAGTTAAGTATTCCAGCAGCTACGTACGTTATTTGTTAGTCTCACTTCCTTGTCCAGTTCCAGACCTCACGGCAGCCTGCGTGAGCTTAAACGCGTGCCTTTCGGCTTCCTCCTAGTGGGTTGGCTGTCTTGCCAATCCACAACATTGCACAAGCAACATTAACCTCTCACCAATGTCACTTCAGAAAGAAAAAAATAAACAGCGATTACCAACTGTCGTGGTACGAATATACCGTCTAGCAAAAGGCATTGCCGACTTCCAAAGGAAAGACACAGGCGGGCCCCATTGCATGTCCACTAATTGGCCGTGGCTATGCGTCGCCGCAAGAACAGCACTCTTGCTCTCATTGTACGTGCTGGCAGCTTGTGCTGAAGCCATCCAAGACGTCGTAGCAGGCAGGAGACGTCCGCTGTTAGCCGCTGTTCATTCGCAAATACCCGCGGCTCGGAGCCACATCTCCCCACTGCGCGAAAACATCCTTTTGGCGGCGCTGCCGCTCAGACCTAACGCGCAGCGGAAGATAGCACGAACGTGCGAATCGTTGTATCGCCGGCGAGCTACACGGCTCATGGCGCAGATGAATCATTCTGTATAGTCAGGAAAGTAATAATTACACATTATTAAAGTGGGCAATAAGTTGCAACTATGAAAAACTACCACCTATGAACATTGGTTCAAATGGGTCTGAGCACTATGGGACTTAACTTCTGTGGTCATCAGTCCCCTAGAACTTAGAACTACTTAAACCTAACTAACCTAAGGACATCACACACATCCATGCCCGAGGCAGGATTCGAACCTGCGACCGTAGCAGTCGCGCGGTTCCGGACTGAGCGCCTTAACCGCGAGACCCCGCGGCCGGCCTATGAACATTGAGACGCACCTAAATCGGAGGTAGGTTGGTTTGGCAACGTCCACAGGGAGCAAGTGCGATGGGAATGATCACCGTCTCAATAGGTCATTCTCTAAAATTCGTAACCTTGGATGAGTGTGCAGTGATTGGCCTAACCGTGCCAGAAAGACGTATGAAATCAGCATGCAAATGACAAAATCTGCTTAGTCATGGGCGAGCCCTCAGGTTTTAAATAATGAAACATAATCAAGATTAGAAGGAACGGACGAAAAAGCGCCTGAGAGCTTTATTTCCCGGTTAGTCTGTACTGCAAGGTAATCTCACATAGATGATGAGCCGAAGTGTCGAGACGTACATACGGTGGAGTCTCCTTCCAGCTGCTTGTGATCAGCGGCCATGTGCTCGTCTGACTCTCAGAAATGCAGCCCAACCTCCACAATACCTCCGAAGTCAGAATGCCCTCTTTCTCACCACGTCTCCAAGCCCCGAGCGTCTACTTCCGTGTCTTCATCCTTACTGTACAAAAAATTCTATTTTCCTCTCTGCCCTGCTCAGCACCTGTTACGAAAAAATACTCAGCCAATGAGAAATCCCTCCAAAACGTGACCAAAGAGATTTATTTTCTTTCTTATAACGGCGGTTCAGGACCCCACCTACGAACTGCTGTATACCCAGTGGACTGCTTTTGGCATCTACATCTACATCTACATCCATACTCCGCAAGCCACCTGACGGTGTGTGGCGGAGGCTAACTTGAGAACCTCTATCGGTTTTCCCTTCTATTCCAGTCTCGTATTGTTAGTGGAAAGAAAGATTGTCGGTGTGCCTCTGTGTGGGCTCTAATCTCTCTGATTTTGTCCTCATGGTCTCTTCGTGAGACATACGTAGGAGAGTGCAATATACTTCTTGACTCATCGGTGAACGTACGTTCTCGAAACTTCAACAAAAGCCCGTAACGAGCTACTGAGCGTTTCTCTTGCAGAGTTTTCCAATGGAGTTTATCTATCATCTCCGTAACGCCTTCGCGATTACTAAATGATCTTGTAACGAAGCGCGCTGCTCTCCGTTGGATCTTCTCTGTCTCTTCTATCAACCCTATCTGGCACGTATCCCACATCGGTGAGCAGTATTCAAGTAGTGGGCGAACTAGTGTACTATAACCTACTTCGTTTGTTTTCGGACTGCATTTCCTTAAGATTCTTCCAATGAATCTCAGTCTGGCATCTGCTTTACCGATGAAAAATTTTATATTATCATTCCATTTTAAATCACTCCTAAAGCCTACTCCCGGATAATTTATGGAAGTAAGTGCTTCCACTTGCTGATATGCTATATTGTGGCTAAATAATAAAGGATCTTTCTTTCTTTGTATTCGCAGAACATTACACTTGTCTAAATTGAGATTCAATTGCCATTCCCTGCACCATGCATCAATTCGTTGCAGATCATCCTGCATTTCAGTGCAATTTTTCGTTGTTCCAAACTCTCGATATACTGCAGCATCATCCGCAAAAAGCCTCAGTGAACTTCCGATGTTATCCACAAGGTAATTTATATATATATATTGTGAATAGCAACGGCCCTACGACACTTCTCTGTGGCACACCTGAAATCACTCTTACTTCGGAAGACTTCTCTCCATTGAGAATGACATGCTGCGTTCTGTTATCTAGGAACTCTTCAATCCAATCACACAACTCGTCTGACAGTCCATATGCTCTTACTTTGTTCATTAAATGATTGTGGGGAACTGTATCAAACGCCTTGCGGAAGTCAAGAAACACGGCATCTACCTGGCAACCCATGCCTATGGCCCTCTGAGTCTCGTGGACGAATCGCGCGAGCTGGGCTACACACGATTGTCTTTCTCGAACCCATGCTGATTCCTACGGAGTAGATTTCTAGTCTCCAGAAAAGTCATTATACTCGAACATAATACGTGTTCCAAAATTCTACAACTGATCGACGTTAGAGATATAGGTCTATAGTTCTGCACATTTGTTCGACGTCCCTTCTTGAAAACGGGGATGACCTGTGCCCCTTTCCAATCCTTTGGAACGCTATGCTCTTCTAGAGACCTACGGTACACCGCTTGAAGAAGGAGGGCAAGTTCCTTCGCGTACTCTGTGTAAAATCAAACTGGTATCCCATCAGTTCCAGCGGCTTTTCCTCTTCTGAGCGATTTTAATTGTTTTTCCATCCCTTTGTCATCTATTTCGATATCTACCATTTCGTCATCTGTGCGACAATCTAGAGAAGGCACTACAGTGCAGTCTTCCTCTGTGAAACATCTTTGGAAAAAGACATTTAGTATTTCGGCCTTTAGTCTGTCATCCTCTGTTTCAGTACCATTTTGGTAACAGAGTGTCTGGACATTTTGTTTTGATCAACCTACCGCTTTGACATACGACCAAAATTTCTTAGGATGTTCTGCCAAGTCGGTACATACAACTTTACTTTCGAATTCGTTAAACGCATCTCGCATAGCCCTCCTCACACTACATTTCGCTTCGCGTAATTTTTGTTTGTCTGCAAGGCTTTGGCTATGTTTATGTTTGCTGTGAAGTCCCCTTTGCTTCCGTAGCATTTTTCCAATTCGGCTGTTGTACTACGGTGGCTCTTTTCCATCTCTTACGATCTTGCTTGGCACATACTCATCTAATGCATATTGTACGAAGGCTTTGAACTTTGTCCACTGATCCTCAGCACTATCTGTACTTGAGATAAAACTTTTGTGTTGAGCCGTCAGGTACTCTTAAATCTAATTTCTGTCACTTTTGCTAAACAGAAAAATCTTCCTACTTTTTTTTTAAATATTTCTATTTACGGCTGAAATCACCGATGCTGTAACCGCTTTGTGATCGCTGATTCCCTGTTCTGCGTTAACTGTATCAAATAGTTCTGGTGTGTTTGTCACCAGACATATCCTGCTCTTAGAAAAACGAGCTCCAAACTCCTCGGATTTATTACGTCACCCAATGGACTGTTTCTCCACCCTGAGACAGAGAGAAATTTATGTATGTATGTCGCACTTTCTCCCCCATGACTGAAAAAGGAGAAAAACAATGAACAGCTTTCCATGAGAAACTGAGCTGAATACCTCTCGAACAGCCTGGGTACCCTTCGGTTTTCTACGAAAACGTTACTGGTAGGAAACAACATTTCAGCAACGGCGCCACTGTGTTCCTGAGTCCAGGACCGTAGGGCGTCCCGGACGCTGGCGACGAATGTGATGGCCCAGTGGATGCGCGCGGTAAGCAGTGCTGCCAGAGACGATGACACCAGTGGACGAATGGCCACGGGACTCAGAGGGCAGTACAATGGCCGTGTGCACCTTGCTGTTCCGTATACGGAGACGGAATGTAATCACAGTACATGATCGCTGGCAGCGGTCACCACTGGAGTCTAACACGGTCGCAGGTGATCGGGCTCCAGACGGCCACGTGGCACCACCGAGAGGTAGGACCATCGTGTTCGGTGTACGTCCCTGGTGCATCGTATTGCATCTGAAGCAGCAATTTGACAATCAGTTCGCACCACAGTGACACAACGAACTGTTCCTGTTCAAGGACAGGAAAATGTTGCTTAGATTCTTCTAACCCAATACCAACGCCATTTGCAACTTCAGTGGAGGAAAGCGAGAGCTAATTGTAGGGAAGAGCGGAGCTCTGTTGTGTTTTCTCATGAAAGCTGGTTCTGCCTCTGTGCTAGGGGCCGTGTGATGGTTAGAAGAAGACCAGTAGAGGGCCTACAACCAACCATTCTGCGTGCTAGACACACTGTATCTACACCTGGAGTTACGGCCTAGGGTGTTGTTACGTATGACAGTAGGAGCACACTCGTGGCTATCCCAAACACCCTGACTGCAAATTTGTACGTCAGTCTGGTGATGAGCCCTGTTGAGCTGCCATTTATGAACGGCACTCCAGTGGGTGTTTTCCAACAGGATAACTCTCGCCCACACTTCTCTGTTCTAACCCTATATTCTCCACAGAGCGTCGACACGTTGCCTTGGTCTCTAAATCACTAGATTTATCTCCAATCGAGTACATATAGAACATCATTGGACGAAAACTCCAGCGTCATCAACACATTAATGTACCAGCATTTCACATCTGCAATGGTTGATCTCGTGGTTACTTTAACCTGTGATCTTGCAATGTTAATCACTCAAGAATGTTATCTATAGGAATGGATTCCCGAAATTTCGTTACTCTACATTAATTATATTTTGGTGTTGTGATTTTTTCCGTCAGTTTATTTACGGACATCAGTTTTGAAAACGGTGAGCATCTTGTGCTACGAATTCCTTGGCATTGTGTTATCTGGTTACTGGTGACATGTGATGGTGATCCGTCGTGCAAAAGGCCGCAGACGTCGTTCTGTCATAGGCTACAGTTAAAATTGTGCACTTCTCATCGAGGTACTGATTAACTGGAATAGTTTTCCTAACTAACTAATGGTTTACTTCTCTAGTATGCATTTAGACCTTCTCCTACCCTCCTCACGTTGCGGGTGTAGCAGTAGGTTGCACCGTTACTATAGTTTTTCAATCCGAAGTTGCAACTCCTCACATTAAAACTTTAACTTCGCAATAACGTTTTGGATGTGCTAATTAATTTTTAAATTGATGGTCAACTTTTTAAAAAAGTTAAATAATTTTCGTTGGCTAATCCAGTTGCATAGCCTTTCTTGTTGGTGCACCGAATGGCTGTTGTCTTTAGTTAATAGTCAAGATTTTAAAGCGCAAGGTGTTTTCCATGAGTAAAGTAAATTGTGCAGCAACTTTATTTGTGTACGGCATAACCTTTCCTCATGTTTCGTGAAGTGTTTCTGGTAATGCGCTACTGTTGTTTTAGTACTTCCTCAGAGTGTTTCTGACTTCTTTTGTCTGTTTTAGAAAGTTTTATTTTACTATTGTGTCGCGCCTTTTTTTGCGGGCGTGACTGGCCATATGTTCAACGAACGTCTGCTGGTAAGCCGATGTACGGCCGGTATTATTTATGTGTTGTATGAGATTCTTGAAATGGATTCCCCTTCTGAGAAGAGTCCTCGTTTATTATTAATTGTTAATTGATTTGGAGGTGATGCCGTTGGTTTTGATATTTCCTGATGTTTGTGATTTTTTCTTGAATTTCTTGCAAAGTGGTTTTTAAGAAAAATTAATTTTAATGTTTGAGATTTTCTTAAGAAATTCTTTTGATATAGATTTCTTTTTAAATTGGGCCTTCCCTTGAAAGTAAATCCTGACTAGTCCTTATGGAGCCTTACACAGTTTCAATAAAAGGTAAAATAGAATAAGCATGTAATAGGTGTGTGTGTGTGTGTGTGTGTGTGTGTGTGTGTGTGTGTGTGTGGGTGTGTGTGTGTGTGGGTGGGTGGGTGGGTGTGTGTTCGTGTGTATGTCGTATGTACATATAGTGTTGCTGCGATCAGTTATCAAATTTACTTATTACTGGTGTGTACAGGCTGAATATTGTGTGCAATAAAGATTGTTATCTGTGTTTGCTTCTACGGGCTCAACGACCTCAACTGCTGGATCCACAAATCCTGTCATCACACCTCAATTTACACTTCAACACCCGTCAAAATTTCAAAATATCAGACACTGAGGCTGTACTGGGCACTAAGATGGAAGGCTGAGACCGATTGATTGAGTTCCGTTACCCATTGCAACAGTTCATACATTTAATTAGAATAGAAACTCTGGAATACATAACAAAACAGAATACTGTATATGCTTGATATAACTATGGGAGCGATCTAGATTAATACGAAATAGGAATAAAACTTCAAACAGTCAAGATAGCTGTAGAGTATCATTTCTTTTGATTGCGATTTCTCGACCATGTGGCGCGGTATAGTGTGCACATGATCGAGATTCGTCGAAGAGTATTATATAAGATCCAAACATGGCAACATAGTTTCCTGGAACCGGTAATCAATATAAATGCTGTACTATAACGATCCTGCCCGGCCGGGTTGGGGATTTTCTCATCTCATCATCACCTCATCATCATTCGGCAAGTGGCGAGACTGGGAATGGAACGATTGGGAACTTCGCCCCACAAACCAACATTATCAGTATAACGACCCTGGCTAATTATAGTTTCTTTTTTTTTACTTATAATTTCATATAAAACACAATATCAGTGTTAAAAGTTTAAATTGACCTGAAGTACTTAATAATATAAACACTTAATAATACCATTCACTGCGTCATGTAACCTGACTATTAATGGCCAATTAAAGCAGCCAACAAGTTACAACAGTTTCTAGCGAATTATATCAGTTTAATCACTGTGACTTTGTGAGGGGAGAATCAGCAAAAGTTCATGTTGCAGTACCCGATCAAAGCACACTCTTTCTAGGCACCTGATAATTGGATTAACTTGTGAGACACAACACAATGTACCGTTTCCAAAATGTCGGAAATCACAGCCACCAATGCAGATTCAACACTAGCGAACCACACATTCCAAAACGGCAACTTCGTACTCTGCCCGATAAGACAAGTGGCCGAGGATGTCGCCCGTCGTCTTGACTACTCCGCAGTGAACAACCCACAACTTGGGCCACAACGATTTTGATCCACCTCGCTTGGGGCCGAGATATATCACACTATTGCCGCCAGAGGGAGCTTTACCATCTCAGCCCAGCGACTCTTAGAACAAAAGTGGTGCTTACCTTGTGCAAAAAACAAGAATACTGCCACCCTTGCACAACATGAGTAGACGTCATCCCATAGTCCATCAAATTCAAATGGCTGGTTCAAATGGCGCTGAGTACTATGGAACTTAACTGCTGTGGTCATCAGTCCCCTAGAACTTAGAACTACTTAAACCTAACCAACCTAAGGACATCACCCACATCCATGCCCGAGACAGGATTCGAACCTGCGACCGTAGCGGTCGCGCGGTTCCAGACTGTAGCGCCTAGAACTGCTCGGCCACTCCGGCCGGCCCGTCAAATTCAATTAATTACATGACTGTCATTGCTCTGATGACATATGACCACATACTTACATATAATTACGTAGGCTTCCGAGAGCACAGTAACCTGAGTATCACACTGTGTAGTAGTGCAAAAAAATAAAAATGAGAGAAAAAACTATACTGGTGAAACCAACGCTCCCGCCACGGTTACAGTGGCCTTCTTCTGGGTCTACTGATGTCGTTTCGCTATGTGGAGTCGCTTATATTTGTAACTGGTGTTCACTAAGCGTAATGTTATGTCACAATTTTATTAAGATCCCTGTTAATATTGGCCATTTCAGGCGCAAGGAACGGGAACTTTTTTATGACAAATTTTTTCAATCAATGGCGGTGTGATACAGCAACTACTGGTAATAATATGAAAGAACAAACTGTCTTGGCTGCAAAACTGGCTTTTTTATTTTATTTATGTTCCAATGAAGATTTGCGCCTTAAAAAAGGGACCTTTAGTTTGGCATACGAGAAAAAATACAACGTTTCTTATAAACGACATGACCTCGGTTCAGCGAAATTGCACTATGAACAAGAAGAAGAAAAAAAAAATATCTTACTGGCAAAATATGGTGTTAAGCGCATAAGATGACGTGCATACAAATGCCCCAACAGGAAACCGCCGTGGTCAGAATTTGAGAAAAGACTGTGTGGTATCCAATAAGGTAAGAGTAACATTTAACGGTATATGGCTGACAAAATGTTCAGAAGGTAGTGAACAGTGTAATGCACTAAAAGCCCAAAACACACTCAAACAAAATTTAAAAACAATAAACAATTTAATGATATAGAAGTTGCTACATACATGGAAAACCGCTCCTAAAACACATGAAAGTCACAGTACGTAGTTGCACTTGTTAAATTTTTTAAGAGACTCTCGCGCGGTGTCCTACAAAACACATAACCTCGCGAATAGCCAAGAAGCATTCAAAAGCAAATAATCCTCTTAACCTCATAGTAAGTACGTATATTTGCATATAAATAGGCAGCATACACTGTCTGATATGTGGCGCCGTCCATATCCACTGAAACGGGATGAAGCCTACATATATGCGCGTCACAGTTGCTCATTGCTACCGCCTGTTCACACTGTACAGGGCAGAGAAACGTACAAGGAGTGTATCGCTAGTATACGCAGCCCACAGCAGATGGTGCATGTAGGCAATGTGTTGCCATAGCTATTAGGTTTCCAGGTATAATCACAAACAGACACATGACAAACAGCACAGCCATATAAAAGATGTTATCTAAAATTTCAGGTAAATGTCTATAAAAGTGGGTCATAATTGATGTTCCGGTGTAACGAGAATCGCCGCCACGACGATCAAGAACGGAAGAGTAGAGAGGGCTGAGAGACGACGTCAGCCAATAGCACGCTGACGAACCCTCTCTAGGACTACACCAAGACACGAGAGGCCTCGACACGAAGAGAATATAAGCGCCGC